>NC_141568.1:13065000-17935000 GCF_036417535.1 Chlamydotis macqueenii
AGAAGTCAGAGTACATATGTAGCTACTCCCCATACAGCTTTCTGGCTAGCGTATGCAGTTGTAATGTCTCTGAGATAGCATTCATTACAACGATAGGCCTTTCAGATAAGCACATGTGAAAATATTATAATCACAAAAGTATTACAAAATGCACTGAAGTAGACAAAATGAGTTTGTAGTCGTACTTGCAAAATAAAATCTACTTAGTGACCCAGACTTCGACGAACAGGTTCAGATCCATCCTCCCCCTCTGCACAGGCAGAAGAGGGAATTATGCATGAAACAGTCAAGGCAAAACACAACTACCACCACGCGTGTAAGATTACTCTCATCCTAATTTTAACAGATTTGGTATTGTATGCTTTTTCCCTGTTGATATTTCACAGTGTATTAAAAACAGTTTCTTAAAAATATGTTACTTGCAGTAAATAGTTTAGAAAGAACATTATGCATTTTGGAAAAGGCTACTCAAGCAAACATCCATCCTTTCCAACAAGAAGCACAAAGACACAGCTCAAGACTTTTGGGGTATTTCAAAAGCATTGGCCTTCAAACCAAACAACAACCTATGGGTCAAATGTGCAGCCATCTCCACTAGTTAAGCTGTTTCTAAGAAATAGCTTAAGATTCTCCCCTGAAAAACACTCTGCATTTGCATTTCCTACTGGATGAAATACTACTTTGAAAAGTATTCGACGTCTCAAGCGGCGTCAACACATACCCTTCAGAGGGCACAGCTCCTTCCACGGGCCATCAGGGTGCTGCTCCCCTTTCACGACTCCTTCCAGAGCCGCCTCGTCCTCTGCTGGACGCAGCAGCGATCGCCTCTCGCACGCAGCTTTTATTCTTCAGTTAATTCCTATCAACATTGTCCACAGCTTTTTTCGGTGTATAACGCACCCTCCAAAGTCCAAATAAAGAGAGGTGGTGATAGCTTTTGTACAAAATGCTCCCATCTGTGCTTTCAGCTCTTGAAGACAGTCTCAATATATATAAACATCTAGCTTGAGACCAATTTTCCTCAGGCTTTTATTTTACATTCACAGTAAATGTGATGCTCAGTTGTTTCTTAAACACTATGAGAGTCTCAGTCATTGCCTTTCTATCTAAATATCGTTCAACAGCCATCTAGGTTACACTGCTCTGGAGCACCAGCTTGCGATGCTGCTTTCCGGACGGGAGCGTGCTGGTTTGCTCCGTCAGGTAAAGACACTGAGCAGTTATGCAGCGCATTTTGTTTTAAAATGCTGTACAAGCATTAACTAATCTGCCCAGCACCCTGCGAGGGAGGTAAGTATTACTCTCTCCTATTTTACAGATGAAGAAACAGACAGTTTAAGTGATTTGCCCTGGGCCACACAGCACTTCAGCAGGCCGGCTGGGATTACGCTCCGTCCCTGCATTCCCGGTCAGACCACTGGGTCGCTCGCGATGTCCCTGCCAGAGAACAGCCGGGGCTCCCGGTCGGCCAAAGGAGAGAGCTTCCTGTGGCCAGCAGAAGAAGAGGTCTCCTGGAAAAGGGCTCGTGCATGTAGCTGCAGAGGAAGCTCAGGGTTTCATGTCTTAAACTTGCCACTCTGCATCCTAAAAGCCTCGAACACAATTACTTCAAATTTTAAATGTACCATATCTGGTGAGAAACAACTCACTTTACAAACTACAGACGTTACTTTATTCATTGAGACCCCCGGAAAAATATCAGTAGAGTAACAGAGGCTCCATAGTCTCCCCCTCTTACTACCCTGTGGTTTAAGCTTCTTAGAGCCTTTTAAGACGGATTGAACCAGAGGCTGTTGTCCAACTTTGTCACATCCAATAATCTGAGAAAAGTCTGACATGGCTTTCAGGTGAACCCGAGCAGTTCCTATTTACACGTCTCAGCTAAACCGCTTGGGAAGAGTTCAGCGCCACCAACAAGCCAGAGTCTCTAGGATGCTTTTCCACGAGTGCCAAAAGGAACAGGTATTTGAGTCAGAAATCAGGATACGTGGATTTCCTCTGTGCAGCAGCCTTTGAATATTTACAGGCAGCAGGACTTCTTTCCCAGCTCCCTTACTAGTCTGAAAGGACTGGATTTCCTTACACCGTGATTAGCCATTTTTACAAAGCAGCCCTCTGCTTGCTATGTAAACACTGGTAGAGGAAAAAATAATCGGGGAACACATTTTGTATTGTTGAAATGAAGCCCACCAAAGCCAGATTTTACAAGAGATGACAACATACTAACGTCAAACTGACACAAATTCTCATCTATGCGTTTTGGCTTTAATGGGTTAATTAGCTTGGCTGGATACAAATTTTAATTATCTGAGTTTGACATTAATGTCCTTGGAGTGTTGTCTATAAGGATTTGGGGAATCATAGACATCATTTTAGTTACTTCTGGAAACTGTGTGTTACACTGGGATTTAAATAGTAAGAACAGACAAGAATAGTGAGAACAGGTTGATCTATTTTGAAAAGTCAGACTTTGTGGAACAGGACAAACTGAGATAAAGCTGAAGCCTGGTCTACCTTGCTAGGTTCCGTTCATCTTCGGGGGAGCCTTGTGGATATTACACAGGAGAGAAAGACTGGAAAGTTAGGAAATAATCTCCTTTGAGGATAGGTGACTGGACAGAAATCTGAGATTAAGTATTTCACAGAACTCTGTATGTAACTGAGATTTAGAGTTAAGATCTCTTCATTGTCTAACATGGTTTCTGAAGTAGAAAGTAACCAGTCGTAAGACGGTTATATATACACAGAGTGTTTGTACAAGCCAGGGCACAGCCACTTACCTCAACTACTGCCAGCGGCTCAGTTCTTCCAGAGTGAGATCTGAGAACACGCCCCTGAAGGCAGCACCTCAGTGCTTCTCACTCCCCACCACAGAAATCCTGGGCCAGCACAATCCCATTCCAGGTGCAGAAGGGAAGTTACATGGGGGAACCACAGAATAATATTCTGCATGCAAAATCTTTGATGGGCAATTTCTGGCACAACTATGACTAACCCCTGAACAAACAAGAATACCTATCGTGCAGCCTGTTAATGGACTACGTTAATATTACTGAGCCTGGAGGTAAAGTACCATGCAATCTTACGCAGACATGCCACTTCTGAATTCTGTGGAGGTGGAGGGTATTTCCTTCCAAAAGTACAGCCCTATAGTACAGCTACAAGAACTATTAATGGGTTGAGTTCTGGCATGCAATTTACCTGCTTTACCTATCTTCTCGCTTTTAAAGGTCTGTGTAAGTAGATCAATCATCTGAGGATTTTTAACGGTATTTCAACAAATATATATTTAATCTGCAACAAAATATTTTTTTAGCCAATAATTATCCAACAAACTATCTCAGGTTACTTGAAACAAGACCTGCAGTTCTGCAGAACGTACTACCTACCAAGAGCTTCGCAAAACACCCTGCTATGTTATTCTATTCTATTCATTTTTCTAGAGATGCATTTGTTTTAAGATTCAAAAGAGAATCCTGATTGCTTTTTGTGTATATGGATTTAAGCTCTTTGTGCTTGCAACAACATAAATAAATTCACTCTAACAGCAACGGCACCCGTTCTTTAAAAAGCAATGCAACCCTTTGTGCAGTAGCTTTGCACCTTTTAAAGGCAACCTTCATTTTGTTTCTCATGTATCAAAATACTGACACTTTGTATCAAAACCAAAGTAATTTGGATTGTCTTCTGTAAAAATTTGTATAGTTAATTTGGCTTTAGAAACACTAAGTAAACACAATGCTTTTCTCTTTTAGGTTCTCCCATCTATGTAACTGCTTGAATTATATTAATACATTTAAATTCCTCCTAAATGAAGGAGGGTGGCATTCAAACAACTCCTCTGTTGCCCTGTAAGAATTATAAAAAGGTAGAGGCTTCTCTGAATGACAACATATAACTTACAAAAAGGAGTCTATTCTCCTTACTTTCTTCCATTGTGTTCTGGTTAAAATACCCAGACTGTGGTCCTGTGAGAAACCACGCACCTCCCGGGAACCGCAGAGCAAATTTAGAGCACTTAGCACTCTTCCGAATCAGCTCCTGCCTTAACAAGGGTAACGAAGGAACTGATGGAGGTTATCAAACTAAAAAGTGATAATCACAAAAAAAAAGCACAGTAAAAGAAACTTCTCCAGCATGCAGAAAAAGAGTGGAATTTTTTTTTAATAAAGAAAAGCAGTACCTAGATGTCTTTGTAACGTTGCCCACATTTTTTGTTCTTTGGCCTCCCCAAAAAGTGAGTAGGCAAGTTTGTACTCCATTCTTTAGAACAGAAAAGTTCTTTTCACCCTTGCATGAAACACTAAAACCTCTGAAGGCCTCACACATTCACAGTGAATGGAAATGGAAAGCCTTCCTATCATGTGTTTTGGAGACAATATCCTTTTTTCTGGAAATGTTGATAAGGAACAAATTCAACCTGGTCCGCATCTGCCTGGATCATCTTATTTACTAAAAACAATGGTATCTTTTAAACACTGTACACCAAGCAATCGGTCAATTTTGATTGACACAAATATTTGTATTAGAGGTTACACACTGCAGTTTACAATTGGGTACTATCACAATACTGTATGTTAATGTAATCAGTATTTTAATTTCATGAATTCATTTGCAGCATGACACTGCAAGGGTATTCTTACATATACTGAAGATACAATTGCTAAGTAGTTCAACAATTCTCCTTTAAGTGTTTTTTTTTAATCTGATAAATTTTTAACACAATAAAACCACTCCTAGTTTTGTGGGCATGTTTTAATTTCCCACCTTTTAAAGTGTTTAGACACTTGGAATACCTAGCATACTGAATTAATCCACAAATATTTACAAGAAAAACCTATTTAATTTCTTTCTATAGTAACTACCACAGGGACTATTGTAATGAAAAATTTCCCATCTTAAAGAATTAATGCGATTACTGATATAGAGAAAAAATGTAATTTATATCATCACAAACACGTAAAAGATATAATCCCATATTCACAAAAAGAATCTTTATTCCCTCTTTGAATTCTGAGACAATGCAGTCTTGCCTTGAGGAGAACAGAAATATTATGAAGTACCTTAAGCAAGATAATTGTAAGAGAAAAAACTACAATTGCATTATTGTTGTGCTAAACTGTGACATACTTAAAAAGCTAATTTCTTTTATTATAATGGAATTTGGTGTGCATATCCTTTAATCTACTTCACTATTTCTTCATGTTTTTACACACAAACATATGTGTAAAGTGTTCCCCATTATCTGTACTACCTGGTTGAACAAACTGCAACAAATTTAAAACAATTAAAAATATACTTGGGAATTCCATAAACTTCACCAGATTTTCTTCTAACAGTTTCAGAACTAATTGCACAAAAATGTGCAGCAAATGAAAGATCTACTGCAACTCAAATACTATTCAAGAAGACACAATCAATATTTTATGAAAAAGTAACATTTGACATGAGTGACTGTCCCAAATTTTACTGAATACATTTCAGCCAATCACAATGCTGAACAGTTTGCTTCTAAATCAAAAGCTAAGCAAACAAAAATATATCCCCGAAACAGGGCTTTCTACAGCTACACCAGTTAAAGTGCACTTACTTTTAAAATTCAGTACAGTCACCCTTCAATTATTCCCTTCAATTAAAAAAAAAATTTAACCAAGAAATTAATCTGCTGTGGCTGGGCATCTCTCTATTCCACAGAAGCAAACGTTTTTTTGACTCATTCTCCCTTAAAAAGCAAATTTAACAAAACTACTAAGACAAAAAGGATGACCTAATTAGTACTAAGTAATGTTTAAAGCTTTTATATATAGTACACTCTTATTGCTACCCCTAACTTCCAAGGCTTTATACTCACTGATATTGTTTGATTTATGTGTCACTATTACTGCCTAAGCATGCAGATTCATCTTGTCCATTCCTCTATGCATCCGACACAGAAGGAATCAAACTGCAAAGAAAATTTCCTGTGAACCTTGGTCAAATGAACTGTCAGGGCAGTGGTGTCCTCAAAGGCAGAGGGTCACCCCTGGGGACCAGAGGACTTCGATGGGTAGACCATGCACAACTAGTCAAAGGCAATAAAGAAAACTCCCCAGAACCAGCAAGAAAGGAGTGAGCGAGTGACAGGAATCTCTTACCCTTACCTACCTAAGAGCCAGTCCCACTGGAAAACTTAAACCCTGAACAGACACTCTCCCACTCCTCCCGACTCAGGAGAGTGGGACACAAGATGTGGTAAGCAATGAAAACGTGTGCCTGGTATTTATTTCCTTGTAACTCTTAAATTCTGTTAAAGCACTGAATTATTAGTGCTATACTAATTAAGTTCATTTCGGTTATCTGAACAGATTTGACCAGCTAGTTACAAAAAAATACCCAACTAAATATTCAATAGAGTCATACTGGATTAAAAAAAAAAATGTAGGTCAGTGAAGAGACAAACCATCAACAAATATCACCAGGTTTCTGTTTGGGAAGCAATTTCAGCACGAGCCTTTCTTTGCTCTGCTCAGACCACAATTCCCACATATCAAAGCCTTTAAGCACACACTGGCCTTAAGCACATGCTTAAGAAAAGCTTTGCTGTGTTAGGACCTTCCAACCGGCACACCAGACATTGCAATGTAATCCCCCACAGTAAGCATGCCCTCTTTTCCAGAGTGCCTGACCTACTCACAAAATTTATGCCCAAAAAGATTATGTACTGAAAATCAAATCATGTTGTGTCAGTGTAATGACGATGCCCAATATACATCACTCTGTAAACTATGAAGCCTCTACGCTCACAAAATGCCAGTCAAATCAGAAGTCACACCTATGAAAATAACTGCCATGCAATACACAAAAGAGACTTTAAACCAATACTTGAGAAACGTCAGTCTTCCACATTTGTGCCACAAGTGGCCAATTCTCATTACACAGCAATGGCCTACAGGACTCTCACATACATAACTTTTTTTCTCATTAGAACAAACAAATAAAATCTCCAATAGTCTCCTCTAAGTTGCCCTCATTTAGTGTGAAAATGGTTGAAAGAGTTTAAGTCAGCTGTATTTTTTTAAAGGAGAAAAGTATATCTACAAAAGAAATACTTTTTTTCAGAATCGTATGTACTAATAAGGTTTTCACAACCCAAACCTGAAAATAGTCCTTTAAATAAAAAGTTTTCAGTTAATATCAGTGTTTTGGAGCCTCCCACTGGCAGCCATCACACAGCTGAAGTGAACTATCAGCTGAATGGAGGGCTTACATCCAGGCATCAGTGACTATTTTACTTTAAGAGAAATGAGTATGTCTGAGTTCGTATTTTAAATGCAATTTAGAAGATCATAAAGGAAAGAATCCAGCATTTATTTTGTGTCTCCCAGCAGACTACTTAATGTTCAAATATCTACTATGCAAAGGTCAGATGATTTCACTGAATGTAACGGTGACAAAAATATTCTGCAGCACTGAAAAAAATATCAGATGATGAAGGAAAAAGATATGGGCCTGAGATCTCACAAGAGTCACAATAAATAATGCAGATTCAGTTCAGTAAGAAAGAAAATTGCAAAGTTGTGTCAGGAGAACCAGATTAAGAAAGATAATAGGTAAAATACAAATTACATACTTTTGGTAAATGTCCTTCATAAAGAAATATTTTGAAGTAATTCAGCAAATGAACTTTTACAAAAACCCTTTTTAATACAAATATCACTTGCATTGAAAAAAAAATGCATTCAGATGGGAAACCTCTGAGGTATTCTGCTGCAGGCAGCATCATGGATAGCTGAACTTATAAACAAAAATCCAATGTAAACAGTTGTGCTAGTTGCAACATACAGAGGGTGAAGCTGCAGCAAGTACTCATTCAGCAATGAGACAGATTATAGGTAAAACCAATAAGAAAAAAAATTTACTCAAATGCTTATCTGCAGCAAACAGCAAAGGTTAATAGGTACCAATTTATTTTCCATTTTATTGTGCTTTTCCTTCCTTGACATTTACATTAAATATTTTAGGCTCTCATTCTCTCTAACACAAAGAGGTTCTGAAGTGTGCCATGCGTAACACTTGCTGGTGGTCCTGGCTCTTCAAAACCAAGATCTCACCACCAACTAAAA
The DNA here is from genome assembly GCF_036417535.1 of Chlamydotis macqueenii. NCBI lineage: Eukaryota > Metazoa > Chordata > Aves > Otidiformes > Otididae > Chlamydotis > Chlamydotis macqueenii. Next base: position 13,073,103 of record NC_141568.1, read on the forward strand.
AGAGCTGGAAACAAAACCAGGAATTGCCTATCTGTCTCTGTCTCTTACATCATTCATTATGCAAGACGAATTTGGTGGTCACCAAAGGCATGTGATCTGGGGAGATCCAGTGGATCTCTCCCCACCAACAGATAGGAACATAAAAGGTATGAGGCAGAAAAGCAGCTGAGTGGCAAGTGGAAAAAAAAAAAAAAAACCAACAGCAGGAGTAAAGCATGTATGGAGGGAGGAGAAAGCTGGAAAATTATTCAGACAAAGAAAAAAAAAAAAACAAAAACAGAGGACAAGACAACAAAGAAATAAGAGACGAGACGAGAAGAGAATATAGAGAACAGGGTAACTTAGAGCAAAACTACAATTTGGTGTTCACTTTCTGGAAGAGAACACAGCATTTCTCACATTAAAGAAAAGTAAAAGGGGGTTTTTAGTTTGTTTTCATTTTTCTTTTTTTACTTTTGTGTATAATAAACAAATGAACAAATCTTGACTGCTCTCGTATTCTAACATTTAACATCAAAACCTGAATTTTGGTAACTTAAGCTGGTGTATCATTAAAAAAAAAGTTCTGGGTAGGTGTTTAAAAAAAATTAGACACACCCAATAAAATACCAAGTAAAGATGGAAAATAAGGTGCTAAATTGATATCACATCTGAATGAGACTTCTGATAGTGAGCTCAAAAGAACAAAAAGAAAGAACAGTGTAGATGCTAGTAATTTTACATACTAATACAAAGATATATAATTTTGACTATTCAATTATGTTCAGAAACATACATACGTTTTTTTCTGTGCTCAACCAGCTCAATAGCCTGCTTTGCCGAGCATTTTGAAAACCAGTTGTCCCCAAGCAGAACAGTAATCTCATTGGTGTTGACAAGCTTTCCTGGCATGAAGGCAAGAGGACCAAAAGGTACCTGTCAAAGGCACAGAAGAAACAGTTGAAAATCAGTAGTGAAAATAAAACCTAGACAGTCATTCATGTCTTAGATTTTTTTAAAAAAGCAAAATATAAGAGTTAAAGAAATAAAAATTCCACAGCAGTTATTTAATGACTAACCCTTCATAAACACGCAAATGACCAGGTCCATTTCAATTTAGTGTTGTACTTACAAAATCAGAAAAGTGGTACTTAACTAGGAAACTTGCTTTGTGACATAGAACTGTAGTATAGGTGAACGCTCCTATGGAAAACAAATTCACTTAATCCCAACACGCAAGCCTTGATAATAAAAATATTATCATTTAGGTGAGTTACATATTTATTATACACAGACTACATTCATTTCCTAATAAAAACAAGTTTAGCTTTGCTAAAACGTTTAAGATATTTAAATAGGTATGGTCAACTCAAAGATGAGTTGCTTTTCTCAGTATCTGTATGGCTAACAGTAAGCACCTAGAAACCTCAGTGTAAGTTTGTGGGCCTAGCAGCAGGACCACAGCCCGTGCTCAATCCCATCACTTTGTTTTATCATTCACCAGCACGCAGCCCTCGGCCTTCGAGCAATGCTGCACCAAGAAACACCTGCCTCCCATCGCTCTCCAAGCACATGAACAACACACGGAACCAGAACACTTCAGACAGGAGCACGTGGTGATAAACACGTTTTATAACCATGAGAGGTGCTTCTTAAAACATGTAGTCCTGCTTTTAACACAAATTACAACATACAGCACATTATTTTTATGATTCAGGACACCTTCCACAGCCCCCACCGTGCAGCTGGTGCTCAGGCAAGTCGGATTGCTGAGGATCAGCCCTGGCCACCCTGGCTCCTGCCTCCTGCACGCCTACCCTCAGCCCTACCACCGCCTGCCTGGCTGCCTTGGGGCTTCAATCACCAAGAAATTAGGAGACCAAAATCGAATTAAAGTTAAAATGAAGGTGGCAAAAAGCTAAGAACCACAGCCATTTCTGGTTTTCTCTTGAGAGAGAGGATTCTGTTTCCTTGGATCTGTGTCTGTTGATCAGAACAGATCTGTTTCCTTGGAAAGTGATCTCCCCTAGCTTCAGCATCCAGGAGGGTACCAATGCTGGAAACAGTTCTGCCGAAGGCAGGATCCTGATGTTAGGACTATGCAGAATGTGCAGAAGGGTACACACATACCCTTCCTGACTTGGTTTTCAAGTAGCAGATTGCACCATTTGCCTGTTCACTCTCCCCGCAAAATGATGAAAGCAAAATTGAAAACATATGAAAATATTTGGCTAACAGGATAGGAACTATTTATATACATTTAAAATAACAGATGTGAGTTAACATTGCTGCTTTAACTAAGAATAAGCCCTATCTAGCTTTTTTAAAAATAGAGGGTTTTATATGCTTCGAAACAATACAATCTTTTTGCTTTATATCATATGGCCCCATCTATACACATGGAAAGGGACTGCACATATAAAATCCAGAGCTGAATCATTAGCACAGGAAAGCGCAACACACTCTTTTCCCACATGGTGAGCGTACTCCAACGTCATCCTACTAACAATTCAAATCTAGACGTTGAGCCAGGCTGCCAAGGAAGAAAAGTAGTGAGGCACTTTGAAACTAGACACTCAGTTATTTACAGGACAACTTCCCTCCCTTTGAAGACGTATCTTGAATTGGACCTGAGAAGCAGAGAGGGAAAAAAAGAAAGAGAAAAGCCAGTTTGGTCAAAATTCTGGTGAGGGCACGCCAAGAGGGTGAAGTTTGCGCAGGGAGCTGTGCAGTTGTTAGGGAAGATTCAAAGCACTAGAAAAGATCGCTATGTCAATGTGAAGATCCGTGAAACAAAAATTAGCAGCACCTTTTTATGTAAAAATCAATGTTCTAGAGTTTATTTCCATGAATCAGGAAATAGTACGGCCACTTTCTTCCCAGGAAATGACTAAGAACTGTAATTCAGTCATAATTACAGTTTTCTATACAATAGATTTACATATCAAATATGTCAGGTTTTGTGTTAGCATTTATGTCATCAGTTCTCAGGTGTCAGTAACACTGTAATTTATAACACATTTCAAAGAAAAGAGAAAGAAACAAAAGCAAAGGTTTAACTATTGTAATAATAAACGTAACATTACAAAGTACTGCGTGGCAACTCAAATAATGTCTCACCGTTGGTGCAGGTACCTCAGTTACTAAAAATTTTAGCCCATTTTCTTGTGTGAACCCTACAGTGTACATACCATGATATCGTAGGACAGCTTATCGGGCAACGTATGAAGTCGTTCCTGAAGAGCCTCATAATCGCTCTCCACCTTCTTCCTGTTGACAAATTCAAGGTGATTCAATTTCATATTTAAAGTAAAGAGTTAATATTTTTCTGCTAGTAATTCAACATTTTAAAAAATACAGAAAATCTAATTGTTTTACTCTGAAATACATACAGTTGATCGATTAATAACTTATTTATAAAAGCCTTGGGATGACATAATAGCTAGATTATTTCAGAATAATGTGTATTAAAATAGGGGCATGATTGTTTTAGACTGTGCATGTCTCTGAATTTGAATTTTCTATGGTGCAAAGAATCAGTTCTTTCATTAGGATTTGGCATATCTCACTCCACGTTCAACTTGAACAGTTATACCACCATCAATATTTAGAAAAATAATTGAAAATTCAGTTTATACTTTGTAAGAGGCAAATTCTTCAAAGTATCACTTGTAATAAAGGATTTATGACCTCGGTTGAGTTGACATAAATAGGCAAAATTTTAATTCTGATTTTCATGTGAACTTTGTGTTCCTAACAAGAGTCAACACTCCTGAAAGACGGCTTGACCATCAGGATTCTGTCACATCTTCAATCCCTGACAAGAGACAGTACAGGTGAGGAACATCCCTTCTGCTTCTTCTCTATCCAAAATGTCAACAAGGCCCATGGCACATGCCGCTACCCAAGGCAGAAATGGCTTGGTGAACTTTGACAAGTTACTCCCACAGTAGACAGCTGGCTCTTCAGAGGACTTTGCAAGACACAGCAATTCAACTGTTACGGGGACTCCCCTTTGTGTGCAAAACAAGCAACTACACTCCCTCTAAAAAAAGCCTTCGTTCCTGAAGACATTCTTAAATACTTAACTTCGGCTGGAAAAGTCTTTTAATGGACCACTGCCATTGTGAAGATGGTCAGAAATCAGCTCCTGCATGGAGTAGCTGGTGTATAAATGTCAGATTTGATGATATTGTTTACCTGTACTCCAAAATAGTAAACATATATATAGTAGTAAATTCTGCAATAAAAGGCAACCGAAAGCACAGAGCAGCACACTTAACAACGCTGACCCAAGATGCAAATTACAGGTCTTCTGAGGATGATTCAGGAAAGCAATCTATAAATGTGCTGAAAAATGAATGTCATAGTTGATAACACAAGTCTCAAAATATTATCAGTGATTTTCTTAGATTCATAAGCAGAGTGAAATCTTCTTCAGCATTCATTAGGAAAAATTATCTGATACTCATATGTTTTGACTCATTTACTTCTGTAGTTGAACTTTGCTGTAATCACCCTACTTTATACCTGGAGTACTTAATATTTTAAGTTGTTGAACTGGTCCTGAAAAAAAGAATTCAGGGTTTTATGCCGCTTGGACAGTAAAACCATATTCTGTATAACTAATTTACAAAAAATGCTTGCTGCTGCTTCGGTTTGACAGCAGATTTCTCCCAGATATTTTAGGCAAGTTTCTCCAGCCATTGCCCACATCAAAGTGAAAATGTAATTCACTTCCTTCAAAGAGGAAGACCAAGCTCACGAATCCTAACAGAACCCACTGAGGTGTTTTGGAGGGGAAGCAATATAACAACAACTTGGTGTCAACAATAACAATCAGTTACTTAATGATAATTACAGAATCCAGCCTTGGCCTCACAGAGATCTGTATTTGAGACATGGACACTGATGCACTCCAACTACTCGCTGAAAAACAAACAGGATCCCCAAGCCAAAGGCCTTGCCCATGTCTCAAATGCAAAGACAAGACTCCATGGGAAGAGGATGGAATTACAATCTTCCTGCGCGCAGCAGGATTAAACGTTTCCATCATTTCATGGCTGAAAGTCACTCAACATTTCGTTGTTAATCTGAAAAGAAGATACTACCTTTAATGTCCCACTGCTGCTCTTTACGGAACAATCTGATTAGGGTACAGCAGAAATCACTTGCTACAAAAACTATTTTGCTTTACAGAGCAAAGTGTGTTTCTTTTTTCAGAGGGACTACTGCCCTTTGCTGATCAAACCTCCACCAGAGGAATCTCTAAAAGTGCGGCCACATCCTGAACTGGGCCATCAAGATAAAGAAAATTAAAATCAATCCTTTTAATTAATTGGCCTGAAACAGCATTACTTAAGGAAGGAAGCTGACCTCCCTCTTCACCTATAGCCGACAGTCACACGAGCTCTGGGGTGTGCTGGCGCTATGCTCCATCCCTAGACGGAATGAAGAGCCAAAGTGAACGGGGAGGACGAATATTGGGACTCCAGCTATGAAGATGTCCCTAGAATGGGAAACGTATGTCTAGATGTTTAAGCCCATACCAGACCCATTACTGAATTCATGGCTTTAGAAATATGCTTAAGAAGTGTACCAAAAAATGAAAAAGAAAATAATTTAATGGAAATATATTGAAGCTGAGCATTTTAAAGCCCTTTTGTTACTCACTCAACTCTATTTAACATTCTTCTGTGTCACTGACTACTTAACAGGTCCTACAGGAACAAATCACTCGGTGCAAATAAGAGCACTTAGCTCTTGCACAATCCAGATCTAAACAAGGGTACTAAATTTTAAATATTTTTTTATAAAGTAAAGATTGTATGGATGCTGAATAAACTGCTTTTCTACATAATAGACACCAGTAGGTTAGATTTCCCTTCCGACATTCTGTGCCCCAAACCCCAAAGTTCACGGGGCCATGGCCAGGGGTTCACTCACAAGCCAACACACGAGCAACTCCTCCTTCAACAGCCAACCCTCCCACCTCACTCCACAAACCTCAGCCATTTTTAGAAGAGGAAATAAGTGTCACAGCCTTCCAGACTTCTAAAAATCTGTTCAAATTGTAAGGCTTTCTGCCAACTAGTTTATTTCTGAAAAACACCGTCTCTTAGCGAAATAATGTACACGCGTAACCTCACATGGGACCAAATTGGCACAGGTGCTTCAAAGCTCCTGAGAAAGTGCGTGTGCTGGGGATATTCTGCCTGACTTCACCACAGCAGCACCAGTAGGCACTTCTATAATATTTCTCCTATTGAAAATTAATGCAGTCTCTGAATTTTAAACATAAATGAAACATATTAGTTTTAGATTATTTTTGCAAGCCAATAGTCAGAATTTAATATGATGATGTGTATAGATTGCTTTGATTTCTTTCCTCTTATCCGGTCCTTGCAGCCTATGTGCATTTAAACTAAAAACATTTGATACACACTAAATATAAATTATTTGCTTGGAGATCTTTCAGGCATGAAGAAAAAGCCTCTTAAAATAAATTTAAAATATTATATGCTTGATGGTGTATAACCAAAGGTTTAATCTCACCACTAAAGGGGCAGTTGCTGTGATTCTGCAATAACCCTGCAGACAATAATCAAGACAGCTCCTGTTGTTCTCTCAGTAAAATCATGGTAAACACAGCATGGATATATTGTAATTTGATATCTGTAAGATCAACTGTTATATCTCACAGTAACTCATAATATAAGATTTCATTCACCATTAAATGTACATTTTCCTCAGATGCCACACAAAACCATTATTTAGTAAGCATGTTTTCTATTAACCATAGATTGCCAACAGAGAAACAAGTGCCCAGAGATAATTTTTTTACATAACAAACAATTTTTTTTCTAAGCATTACAAACTAAGCTTTATCACATACTTTACTGGGGAAAAAACAAGAAAACATTACTTTCACATTCTTTTAGCAGGGGAGGTGGAGCAGAATTTCCCCACTTGCTCAACAGTTAGAAAGAAAACAATAATAATAATTAATTCTACCCGGGGTGTACCTTTTCACCAATCAGGCAAATTCAGCGTTCATCCCACAAGGTTACTTGGGGAAAAATGACAAATGAGCTGGGTATTTAAAACAGAAGTATAAACACTAAGGTTCAGTATATTTGTGATTTAAAGTAATAGTATCAGTGGAAAATATATACATTTTAAAGAGAGTATACTGCAATATTTCTGAGCTATCGCTAACTATAACCCCCAAAACAAGCTAGTAGGATTTGGCTATCACTAGAATAAACAGCAGTACTTCACTAAAACATAACTAGGTTACTCATCAATATTTTAGGCATGTAATCAAACATTTTTCACTTACCAGTGCTGGATTTTTTCTTGGCAGCTAGTGACCACCTGTCATTGAAACAGATAACTACTCATGAAAAAACAAGGCTAAGCACACAGCTGCAATGTCAATGCATCAGAAACTAGAACAGTGGCTTTACAGATTTGATGATGTCTCTATATACATTTTTATTTGTCAGTGCAAAGGCATGTGAATGGTAGTTCTTAAGCAGCACACTTTATCACACACTAATGCAGACTGATAACCACAGAAAAAATTACAGCTTTTCAACTCATATTTTGGTACAATACCTGCTCCATAACTATTAGCTGACACATATAAGATAAGTAGTAGTTTGTGCAATCTGGAGATCTATTTTCAGTGTTACATGTTTGCAGAATAAGACAACAACATAAATTATAACAAGACATCAATGTAACTTCCATAGTCACTCATTAAAAAACAAAAACAAATTAACCCCATAGCACCAAAAACATTTTTTTCCTTTATCAGTACATCAACCAATGTTTCCACTGGCTGTTTTAATCTGAAAAAGTACAAATTAATTTTGTGGTGTTTAAATGCAAGGATATTTGACACCATTATGGGCTGCTGGCTTCCCTTCTGTTCCGTCTGGGTGTCAAAAAACCTCAAAGTTTTAATCTGAATATTTCACTTATTTCTTTATGCCACAGGCTTTCCCAAGAGATCCAAAATAATTTACAAAATAAAGCACATTGTTAAAACGAAATACTTTTTTTCTTTTTTAACTGTATTTTTTAGACTATGTAGATACAGGAAACAGACAAGATGCTGAAACCTGTGACCTTCTCTGCCGTAATTATGTGGAGATTTTATCTTTCAAAATATATTCTGATATCTGAATAATGGTTACCAAAAATATAACACAAACAATTTCATTCAATTATATGAAATGCAATGAAGCTATGAAACAATTAAGTATGTCTAGACATCTTCTCAGTATAAGCATTTTCTAGATTTTTTTTTTTTTTACAAATTTCATTTTTCCTATAGCCAAAATAATGCTAACATTTGAAAGCAATTAATGAGAAAATTTGCAGAGAAAACAATAACATACATTCAAGTACCACTGAAATCACTGGAGCAGATAATTCTTTTCTTTTTTTCCAAACAACAGAATGAAATACAATTTTTTTTTAGTTAGCATATGTGCAGCTATTGCAGAACAGATCTCAGACCCTGCACTTTCTACTCATACAGGAGTAAAAAAAAATGTGACTACTTTGTGACCTAATAATTCTTTAAACAGAGTAAAGTACTTAAATGAAAAGGATCAGCTCTACATTTGTGGTTACGCTATTTCATAATCCATCAGGAAATTCAGTCAGGTAGCTCGTCCCGCATAAGCCAAATTTAAATTTATCTTCTGCTTTAAACTCCTATAAATCAAATGCCCAGGAAATATTTTCCTTAATGTGCAAGCTAACTATTTTAAATATAAATGTAGACTTCTGTAGGACACCAACTCAGGAATCTCATTCATAGTATTAATATTAAGCCCATTTTAAGAGTAAAGTTTCCGTAACAGGTATCAATGATACAGCGCAGCAACGTTTGGTAACAACGTCACCACACAATGGAGACCACCACCACCAAGCAGAAGAATCAGAGGCCATTCCATCAACATCATTCTTTCAGATTTGGTAGTGATTGTGAAGTACACAATGTAATTCAGCATAAAAAAAGGTTTAGGAAATCCTTTCAGAAAGTTCCAGTTTAATGGCCCCATTCCAGATGAAGATGGCAAAGGCAGGAAGCTTGCCATTCCCCACACGTGACTTTCCATGCATGAAGTGAGCTAAAGCACAAAAAGAAAAGCCTTGCAACCCGTAAGAGCAGCATGTTCATTAACCTCTACATGATAATCCTTTCATAGCTGCATATTAACTAGTTACATATTCATAATCATTTACATTATTTAGAGGACCTTCTATGAAAATTTCCAGGCTATATCCATTAACTACAATGTTAAAGGTTACAGAAGATAGTCTACTTAATGTTTCCAGGAAGCTTTTTTAATTAGTAAATATGTAAATTGGGCATATATGCTTTTTATGTTTTTAAAAAATAGTCCATCAGTAAAACAGCATGGGGGCATATGCTGTTTCCATCGCCCTTTATCCTCTCTCAAAAAAAAAAAAAAAGGAAAAATCAATAACACCAATCAATTTTAATTTAATTCTTCTTCTTTGATATAATCTCTCTTGAAGGGATACTAAAGGGTGGAACAACAAACCTTCTTGTTTCAGTGGCCAGCATAAAATGAGACCTTTACAGAAGTGCTAAAATGTACCACCTTAAAAATGTTTCAGGCTGCACTTCTGGAACTGAACTCCATTAAAAAAATAGAGAGAGAATAAATATTGAAAAACAGATGGAGATCAATTATGCATATGTCCTTTATTAGGTCAGTCACACTGTTTGGATAACAACTGGTTTTATCACAGCAAAGAAACAAATAGATAAATATATAAACAAATCTTTGATTCTTTGCCTTTAATCAAACATGGGAAAATCATTAGTCTCTCTTCCACACATAATTTATATCTAGAGTTACAATTAAAGAATGAAAATTCCTTTCAGGGTAAATAAAATAAATTACCTGTTTGTTTGTTCATTTGAGTTCAATTTGTCTGGACACCTAGTGCCACCAACTATGCATTACTTTTAAGACATCGCAGTGGAAGTGGTATCAATAAACTCTGAATTCTCCCCTTTTAGGCATAAAAATGCATGAGTTTGTGGATGCATGCGGTTATCAATGTCTTATCTGCATACTAAAATATTTATTAAGCTGCTCTTGCAGCAAGCTTAACATTACCTAATCATGGTTCTGGTTATTAAAACAGGATCCAGTCGGAAAACACATTCCACAATCTTAAAAGAAAACAAATGGGCAAATATCTTGTTTCCTTCCTTTCCTACAACAGTAACTTGTTAAAATTTAGTGTTTCTCAAGCCCCTGACCAGACAGAGCCAAACCTGGGAGCTCCGCGAGTGGCCACCTGGGACAGCCCAGGGAGAGCATACCTCTGTGCGCCTGTAACCCAAAGCGTAATTCCTTCTAGATTAAAAACCAAACCACTAAAGCCTGAGATTACATGTTGGTTCTGCTCTCACTATTAGTAGGTTGAAGTATTTAAAGTGAAGAGGACGCTCCTGCTTTTAGGGAATGTGTTGTTTCTAGGTTTCGCAAGCAGAGTCACAGCAGAGCCGAGGGATCAGTTTTAGACCTGTGATCACCTCCCAGGCATCCCCCAGCTCCAATGTGCCAATGTGAACACACGGCAGCTTGCAGGCTAGAGACCCCAAACCTCCCCTAAACAACTCATATCATACAGCAGAAAATTCCTTTTACCTTCAACGCTTTCTCTTTTTCCAGTCTCTCTACTTATATTCCACCTTCTCGGAGATCCTTCATCTGAAGAGCTCAAAAACTTTTCCACGAATTGAAGCGTACAGCACTTTGGAAAAGCACTGCACTGATTTTACAGGCTGCGTAACTTAACCGCTGGTCAGGAACAAAGCCAGAAACAAAAACCAGATTTCCTACCTCAGCAGCAGGCACTACAATAACTTATAGCGTTTCCTTGGGAATTAAAACAGGAGAGAAGGATGCTGTAGCATGAAGCTGATTCTTACCTGTAGGTGCCTATGGGTCTCTAACCTACTCCTCATCACCGCACCCTTCCCCAGCAGTTCCTCACTCTCACATACAAGGGTATCTCTTTGTTCCACTTCATTTTTCCTTACCTGTTGCTTCTACACGTGCTCCCATTACTAACAGCTGGATATAATTTGCTGTGGTGCTTCTGATTATCAAGGTGACGGACAAATAGTTCTGCTCTCCTCTCCAGTCCGAGACTATTTTGTTTTATTTAGGTAGTTCTCCAAGGTGAAGCACATGCATGACTCTCTCTACTAAGCAGCTAGGCACTGCCTACAAAGGTGGTGGTTTTCGCACACTGAGGGCAATTCTTCTCTCTCTCATCTGTTCTGCACAGCAATAAGGCAAGCTGCCAAGTCAGAATTTTATTTATTTTATAAGCAATAGAACTAATACTGGTATCACCTGTAGACAGCTTTGGGTACCAACACGAAACTTGCTGCACCTGAGACACACAGTTACGTTCAAGACTAAAGAACCAGAAACTGGTATTTTTAAGATGAAAGTTAATTTCAACGAAAATGGTGAAAATAAAAATGCCCCATCAGATTATGAAGAGTTCCTAAATGAATGAGAGGCTATTTCCACACTTGTGGGTATTAACATGGAAATAAACACCATGGCACAAAAGTAAAGTTTGCACTTAAACAAATTGCAAGTTAGGCATCCAAGAGACCAAGTAAACACATGCTGTTTCTACACGCACACTTGAGCATTTTGCTTCACAACTGTGGCTCACAATTTGGCTGGTCTTCTGAAGTTAGAAGCTAGGGACACAGATCTAATCCCAGCTCTGCTTCCATTTCTTCTATATGGCCTTGAGCAAATCACAACCTCTCAGTCTACATTTCTTCATCTGCAAAATGGGGATAATAGTATTAACCTACCCACCTCAGAGTGTTTAATGATGATTAATTAATGTGAGAAAAGCACTCTAAAGATGTAAGAGCACTATATAAGTGATAAAGCATTATTTACCACTTGAAAAGTAATCTGAATAAAATCAGATATGCAAGTAATTTGTTTACATGTAGCAATAATATAATTTGTGACTATTTAATCTTGAATTAGTCCCACTTTAAACATCCCTTTCAATCACATTTCCAGTTACTTAGGGAAAATGACAGTATGGAATACTTTTTTGTGGAAGCAGAGCAAGTAATAGGGTGGTAATTAAAGTAAGGGCCTAATAAAGTCTAAAACCAATGATTTGCCTTCAGGAGACTGTCCCTGCCATTTGGGACTGTGTAAGTATCTCAGTCTCAACCTTCATTCTGTTCTTCAGAACCCTCCACGAACTACAGTGGAAGTGTATGCTGGTTTTCTAAAATGCAGATGCACGCTTGCAAGGCTCATGGTAAATCCAAGATAATTTCCACTACTGACCTAATTCCAATGACTCCAACTCTGCACAGTTTTAACTGCTTAACCTTCCAAATTCAAGTATTTACTGCAGTTGATAATGCACATGAGCTGCTTCCATCTGTAAACATTTGCAGTATCAAAACCCACTCTGCCATGCAATTCATGCATGACATTTCTCTGTCACACCCCCAAACCCTAGAAGTTTACCAATGAAATAACCAGTTCCCAATATGACTTTACATTACAGAAGATCACTAATGGGTGGTCAAATCATCTCTTGGTAACAAGGATGTAACAAGCCACATGCAAAATAAACATTTAAAATGAATTGGCATTTTTTTCCTCTAGGAAACTACATAGTACTTGCCTAAAACACAGCAACCACTGATGGAGAAAGACAGAATTAACATTTGCACAATTGCTTTTCCTAGAGCCTCATTTTCAATCAAAAAAAATGAAATAAAACTATTAAAAGTTCTTCCATCTGTTGGCATACTGTATGATCTAATGGAAAAGGAAGAAAGCACTTCCGAGCTCTCATATTCGTTTATTAAATCATACCACTCAAAAACGCTACATTTCAACAAATTATTAACACAAATTCCCCTTTGGGTGGAAACTTCTGCCTTTTGAAGAAATGTGTTTGGAAAGAATGCCGAAGGAAAAGAGAGACTGAAAGAAATTTGAATTATGGCAAACACTTCTTTCTAAATGAAAAACTCATATTTAAAAATATAACAACAATTTTTACCGTTCTCTACAAAAAAATAACTGAAGATCTACTGTTTTTATATTAATTGTGTACACACAAGTGGGTATCTCAGTTTTGCAGGAAAAGTAGTACATAACTGTTTATCAATAAAAACTAAGTTCTGAACAGAATTTTTGGGGGGAGCTTAAAAATTCTACTTGAAACATCTAAGAATTATAAAGGAGACAGAAAACTCCTCATCTCTTATTTGCTAGCTGGGAAATTCTGTCCTCTCAAGCCTATTTTATGTTGTGACCACTGCTGCAGTTCTAGGTCACGCAGACAGATGACTTGCAGTTACCTTGGGGTAAGCGAGGCACCCACTCCCCTGTGACAGCCAGGCAGGCCGCGTCGGCTTACACGAGCCAGCACCCTTCTTCCTCGCTTCCAAGCATGAGTTCCCAACACCTTGATGCTGTTTTGCTGTTTGTCAGTTCCCTTTGGGAGTCATTTCAACTCACAAACCTAGCAAAAATCCCAAAGGCAGCAGGAGATTTTCTGCCAAAGTGAGTGAGTTTAATTAGCTCTGAACTAACTGAAGGAGTTCAAGCAAGAAACAAACCAGAGTCTCGTCTTTCCCTGGTCATGGAATTTCATCTCCAGATAGAGCCAAGGAACTCGTAACTTAATATTCTAGCTTACTTCAGGTAAACATATTCATGTGGCTATACCATATTCCAGCTGGCTCAGACACCAAGACAGCAGATCAACATAAGCATGATCTAATGTACCGCACATCTCAAGCAGGTTTTGCAAACCGTGATGCAGTCTATGGTGCAACAACCATGCTGCAAGCAACGCCTGAGTTAACTAGCTTAAAACTGCCATGAGTTGTGGCACCTGCCTCACAGACATACCTTCAGGCTGTGGTTCAACATTCAGCCACAGTCCTGGGTAAACTAGTCATCATCCCTCCCTGTCTCCAGCTACTCAGTTCCACTGTTTTATCCTTCCAACCCCGACATAATCTTCTGGCAGATATTTGTGATGCTGCACAATCAACCACATAAGCGAACCACACTGGCTAAAAAATAATCCAGAAAGAAAAAAGCAGCAAAAAAGTAAACAACAAAGTTTGGTTTTAAGTTGGGTCCGAACCCAGGTCACTGAACAGTGTCACAAATGTGCCACCCTAAAACTGCAAAAAGGCAGAAACAAGCAGTCACCAAAACAACCCTGAAGATTAAAAAGTAGTTCACCAAATTAAAGTCACCTCCTTATTGAACAACTCACGTGATCATTAATGAAATTTCTGAACAAGTGACTGAGGCTGTTGCCCACAACCACTCCAACTTGGTATGAGCATGGCCATGGCTCCAAGGGCCAGTCAAGTTTCACCCATCACTTGCTCTGCATCATTTGACACAATCATTTTGGCATGCGTTAGGGGATTCCTCTTACCCCACAGCAGTCTGATCACAAGTATTAGTACAAAAGTGGTGGAGGGATTCACCCTTTTTATGGCAGTGAAACTGCAGTCTATGCTAACAGACAAGAGAAACCACAAAACCAACAACTCCACAGTGCAGCCCTGAGTCCTAAAATCCCACTATGAAAAAATGAAGTCTTAGTGCAGTCGCTCAAGATGCAGGGCCTCAAGATGGGAAGCTCCGAGCTAGCATATCCGTCTGCAAGACTGGAACTTGGAATTGAAACAAAATACAAGTTCACAAGCTCAGAGGAAAGAAACACATGAGGCAAGGGGTACACAAGTCAATTTGAGAAGTCGGGTTATAAGCGTAACTTCTGGAACAGAGAGCTGCAAAGATGCAGAAGATACTAAAGATGACTCCCAAACAGTACCCTGGTCACTGCATTTACTCACTAAATCTGTAGACAGCTACAGGAGCAGCACAATTCAGCAACATTTACATTCTGTGGATATAATCCCATCTACACATTCTAGTTAACGATAAGGCAGGACATATACAGACTTGGCCAATGCAGAATAAAGGCAACACTCTTTAACCTCTTTTGTGAATAGTTTGACTTTAATTACCATTAAAAAAAAAAAACCTACTTCAGATCTGTTAATTTCTTTAACAATATAAACTAGTGGGTATTAAATTCATACTAATAAAAACATAGACAGATATTGACTACAAAAAGCAAAAGTGATGATCAATTAACACAGGAGGAACAATGAGTATTGTATTTGAAAGCTTCCAAATAATTACTGAATTAGCCCTTTCACTTGAAAACAGAACATGAGAAAACATTATGGGAACCCACTACTATAAAAAAGCACTGGACAGGGTAGAGCGGAGGTCATCACGGGTTTCTAAAGAGGTAATTGTCCAGGAATCTTTTAAAAACAGAATATGGCAAATGACACTTCAGACAGGTCCTTTTAAAGGAGCATGCCAAACCAAGATTCAAACAAGCTCTCTGTTAACTTTTCTCAAACAGTTTTTGTGCAAAATGAAGTCCTACTGCACTGGGGTGTCGTACTCAGGCTTTCTCTAGGTTCTGTTAACTTGGATGTAGGCTCGAAAAAGTGCAATACACTGGGAGACACTGCACTGGAAAGCACACTGAATCTCATCTGCTGAGTCCACAGGCAAGCAGTTCCAGATTTCCAGTGACTCCTGCAGCAGCATAAAGTGTACAAGACCTTAACTCAGTCTCACTGCTCTTTTTCAGACTGCAGGAACAGCGGCAACCACAAAGTTGCTGACTTCATAGCACAGCTACTACTTGAAAAAGACTTCTGTTTAAACAGAAGCAGCCAGACCCAGAAGTAATTGAAATAAAATAAAACTGTGTAAGTTTAGTATTCTGATATTTGTTTCCCCATAACCCACCTACAAATTGTTTAACTGTTAAAAAACTGCAGGATCTTGAAAACAATTTGGAAATTAAAGATCATACAGCTCCACCATTTAAATTCACAAAAATTAAGACTAATATACAGTGGCTTATGAGTTACGGTAACAGCAGCACTAAATCTAGTTGTGCTTTGTTGTCATGATGAGTGACAGGAGAGTCACTTCCTTGTCCTAATTTTCCTAAAAGGAAAATTTAAACAAAAGAGTTTGTCAGTGCAACACAAAAAAAAAAAAAAAAAACAAAACAACATATTGTCAGCTAACACTGGAATCCTTTAAATTCTCCATGCCTATGTTTGCACTCCGCAAACGTCTCTTGGGTCTAATTGGTTCTGTAATGTCTCCCATTACGAGTATCTTCCTTGCACTGCTCAGAAACTATAGAACGTATCAGCCCACTGCAAATTCACTGCCTGGACAAGTCTTACCAAATCATACAGATCCGACTTGTCAACTTCCTAACAGTAGTAATCCCAACCCATTTGACTGTAGGAATAAACGCATATCAAATATTACATTTAAATACAGGCTCTACAGCATGAGAATCCACCTATTTAAATATTCATTTTATAATTCCTGTACTAACTTGGAATAGATTTAAGGCAGTATTTTCAGCTAACATATATTGCTTTTGCAAGTCATCCATGATACGCACCCTATATTCTTCTTACAGAAATATTCAAAACTTTACGCAGGCACCATGCTTCCACTGGTGGTCTTTATCACGAAAATTACTAGATATTATTCTATAATTTATCCCCAAGATACACATTCTAAGTCATGTTTTTATACAAAGTGCCTTTAGTGGGAGCACTGAAAATTGCTTTTAACAGTTTGGTCTTACTATCACTACAAATTAACAAGATGAAATCCGTCCAACAGGCAAGCAGTCCTAAACAAGAATTAAAATTACTTTTCACCAGGGGTCCTAAACCTGGAAGTTGCAGCCTCAATCAGATTAAAGAGAGAAAGTCATTAACATCCTGTTCTTTTCATATTGTTAAACAGGAAGGAAGCCTCAGTTCACGTGTTCTCCAGAGCAGTTCTTCAGCACTTAAATGTGCAAACTCGTAGCTGAACCACGGCTGTACAATGGCCTGGATTTTAAAATAATCAACCGTGATTCAAATGTTATCTCTAATTCCGCAAGAGATAACGCTGTATTTCACTATTACACTAAAGGCTGCCTTCACACTAATGGGAATAAATAGATTTCACTATACTTAAATCAAGCATCACTGGGACAGCACAACATCATGGTAATTAAAATAAATACATGTGCCTGCTGAACTGCCAGTATCTAGAGATATAGTTCTGGCTAAATAACTTTACTATTTGTTATTACGCTCATACTACGATTACTAGTTTAGCAAAGTACTGGCTAACTAATTCTGCCTCATCTCTGTGCTAAGACCAAAACACAAGCCTTCAACTTCAGTAATTCTGCGAGAAAAATATGAATCTCTGAGAAGAGGCAGCTGAAATGAAAAGACCTCCTCCATCTTAAATCTTAAAATACAATATTTTCGTAACTGAAAATACTGTTGTAATCCAATTATATATATTCATTGCATAGCGGGAAAGTCTACTATATCTTCATCATGACACTCCACTGTAACCAAGATCTGTAGTTCTTTAGTATAATTTCATATTGAAGCTGAAGTGTTCAATTTTTTTTTAGCCAATTTGCAGAAATTATGTAAAGTTTCCCAACGATAAAATATAATTTTGGTACATCAGCCTAACAGAGGCTTAATTAATGGTCTCCTGGGCCTCCTTTCCACTGGAGCAGATCTGTTTAAGAAGAGTCTTAAACTTGCTTACAGAGGGGACTTACCATGAACTGGGAATAATTCTACGTGGTTATGACAGACATCCACTTACACATTAGGCCCGACTGACACTAATGTACCACAGAAATTATTCTTCACCAAATGCTACCACCTTGAAAACTAACTGAAGGAGCCCAAGCAGACGAGTTACTACCACCAGTTACCGGTATAACGGGTTACCATCCATGCAGAACGGATATTCCAGCAGATCCTCCTACTGTTCACCCACATTAATGGTCAGTTGGTTACGCAGAATTTTTAATAATGATCTAGTGTGCTATTCAAAAGTAGGCACATCGTGGCACGCAGTATGCCAGACAAGGCACATTTTTTACACCACGTACGCGCTATTCACTTTTCTTACTCTTAACTTAACCAGGACCTACGAGCCCTGAATCACGCACATTAAACTAGGAGAGCCCACTTGCCTTACATCATGAGTGTAATCTACAGGAAAAGGTAGCCTGAGTTTTGTGCTATGCCCACATGCGCAACCAGCCTCCGTATTCTCAGGAATCATTTTTGTGGAGGAGTTTGGCTCTTTCAAACTCATTCCAAATGTAAACGTGTTTTTTACGGCAAGTCACTAACAATTAACTTTTGATAGACCTGCTCTTCAAGTGGGCCCACGAGATGATCCGGTTCAGAGACACCCGCTGGGCCTTGCACAAGGGCCTACCTGCAGGACCGTGCTTTAAGAAGGTGTACGACTGGAAAAACCGCAGAGAAGTGGAAAGAGGGGGAAACCCTCTTCAGGAGGGCGCTGTGCGGGCACATTTCACGCTGATGTAACTGTAACGGTCTGCAGGCCGCGCCAGGGCCAGCGGGCAGCGCGCAGGCTGTGCGAGGCGCTGTGCGAGGCCCGGCCCGCTGCCTGCCCAGCGCCCGCCTCTGCCAACTCCCGCTCAGCCGCCTGCCGCGCGCCGCTCCGCAGGGCAGCTCGACACCGCGCTAACGGAGCTCCGCTCCGCTCCGCTCCGCGCCCCGCCCGCCTCCCGGCGCCCCCTCTCCCCACGGAGGCGAACCCCCGGCCCGGCCCGGCCCGGCCCCGCGGGTGCTCCGGTCCCGCCGGCCGCCTCAACCGCCACGCGTGACGTCAGCGCCGTCACGTGCCCGCCCGCCGCGCGCAGGGCCCGGCGCGTGCCGCCCGGGGGTCGCCACCCCGGGGAGGGGGGGGACACACACACACGTACGGCCCCTCCCTCCCCCCGCCCAAACCGGGCCGGTCGCCCCGAGCCCCCCGGCCGCGCCCTGTCCCCCCGCTGCGGCCCGGCCCGGCGGCCCTGGCCTTTACCTTTTCGTGCTCCTGGCGGAGGCGGCCCACCAGCTCGGGGCTGAGCGGCGAGGCGCCGCCGGGGGCCTCCATGGCCCGCCGGGCCGGGCCGGGCCTCGAGTCTCTGAGGGAGCCGCTCCGCGGCGCGGAGGGGGCGGCGAGGGGGAGAGGCGGCCGGGCCGATCTCCTCAGCAGGGCGAATGAGTCCTATAGAAATGTTTGTGCAGGGCGAAGCGCCGGCTCCAGAGCCGCATCCACGCAGGGGCCGCCGCCGCCTGGGCCCGGGTCGCCGCTGCCGGGGGAAGCATCTCACACTCGCATTCTGGGCCGCGCCGCCGCTTGGGCCCGGCTCCCGCTGCGCCGGCGGGCAGGGAGAGCGCCGGCTGCTCGGTGCCGGCCGCCGCCTGCCTGCTGCACTCTGGGTAGCCAGCCAGGCGGCCCGCCGCGCCCGCGGGAGGCACCCGGCTGCGAGCCGCGAGAGGCGGGCGCTCCCCACCCCCTGCCCGGCCCGGCGCCGCCGGCCCCGAGGGCTCCCCCCGCCGCCGCGGCGGGCTTGAGGGGGACGTGGCCGCTGCCTCGCGGCACCTGCGACGGTGTGGGTCGGGGAGCCCCCCGGGGGCGATTGGCGGCCTCCCCCGGGGCACGGCACGGCCTGGCCGCACTCGGTCTGCCTGCGGCCCAGGGTCCTGCCCTCGCAGGGAGCGCAGGCCCAGGGCATGTAGGCCTTCGCCTGAGAGAACCGAACCGGCATCTCTGAAGTGTTTTGGTCGGCCTACAGTAATCCTAGATACGCATAAACACAGAACTGTATGGCTTTTATAACAAGGGAGTGATGTCACAACAACTGATGTCAGACTGCCTGCTCTGTAGAGTTTACATTGTCAGGACCTCTGACAGTGAACAAACAGTAGGTTGCTGTGACCTGAGGGATTGCAAAATATTTCTAGGTTGTCTGAAATCCCTTGGAGCAGCACTGGGGCTTGCCTGCAGGGGAAAGTTACTGCATGGGAAGCGAGTGGCAGACAGCCGCCCTTGGAGTACCATGGAGTAATTTATGTTCAGTGAATTCATTAGCTAATTTTGTGAATGGCGTTAGACACGTCCAAAGTGACATGTAGGCAATGGAACGGAGCCATACTTCAACGCCAGATCACAGCAGCGCTGAAGAGCTGGGTAACTTCACATGGGGCTTGAGTGGCTGCTGCAATTCTAGCAGGTGTGGTTAAACTTCTACACATTGAACACTTCATGGGTGGGTTCAGTTATAGATAGACCTTGTGTTTACTGCCGCACCTTTCCCTTCAGTGAACAGGGGTTGGTCAACACTCAGCATGTATATTTGCCAGGAGAGCGGAGGGGCTTATATTGTCTTCCATCCCCCTTAAAGAGCTTGTTAAAGGTCTACAGATGAGGAATTTAGAAACAACTTTCAAAGCATGGTTACTCAAGCTGGAAGGTAGCTTTTAGCTAGACTTTAATACAGCTTCCAATATTGCAAATAAAAATTTGCAACTGCAGCTGGGTAGTTTGATTTACAAAATAACTGCATCCATAATCTTCAAGAATAATTGAAAGTTAGCTGAAATCTCTGGCACGTATTTGTCACTGAGGGATTCTGGATCCTCCAAATGGACAAGAAATGTCTATATATAGTCGTCAGAAAACAGCTCAAATTTTAATAGGTTATCTTGTGATCCTTCTAAATGCTCATGGTAAATAACTCCCTTTCAGCCTGCTTCAAACCTCTTCTATGGACTCACAGAGGAGGTACTACAGATACAGGTCATTTTTAAGTGCCCTGTTTTGATCCCATTTCATCTCAACTCGATTGGAGGATAAAACAGATGCACAAAAGAAAGGTATACATCTAAGATTTTAATTTTTTACCTTACATAACAAAAAAGCACTTGACTAACAAGAGGAGCCACAAAGTAGAAATATGATATCACAAGACACTATGTTTTAAGTAGAATGTAAAGGTATGCCATCGTTTCTCTTGATACCTGTTCCAAAGACTTCGCCATTTCACTTGCCGCTAGTACACCATTTAGTCACTGAATGCCTTGAACACTTCTGACAGCTGGCCAAAATAAGAGGCTACATCATTATCGGAGTAATGACTGTATGCGTTTGGTTATACTGACGATAGTATGGAATAGTTTACTGGATCCTTTTGTATATTTTGTTTTTCATCTGCCAATGAAGAAATGTTCTAATAGTGACAAACAGATGGGAGGCAGCATTTGCCAAAGAGGAGCACGAAGCCTTTCTCTGGGTCGCATTCTTTTGCACTTATAACCTGTGCAGAACCATTGTCACCAGTTAAAGTCTACGGAATATAAAATGAATCAAATTGAAATTTGACCTTCTAAGCTGCAGATTTTTGTTTTCTTGTTTACTGCATTAAATCTTTTAGATACCCTAGCAGATGATTTTCATAAAACCTTGGGGGAAACGCTGGAGAACTCTCTGTAATTAAGTGAGGGAAAGGCAAATAAGCAAAGCTTACATGTTCTCTTCCAAGTGGATGGCTTAGCAGTCGGCAGATATGCCTCTACTGTAGCTGAAGATGTGGCTGCTGGCAGAGCTCCTACCGGAACCCAACATAGCTAGATTGGATGAGCTTTTGAGATGAGAAATCATTGTCATATTTTTGCTGTTCTTATAAACAGGTTAATTCCACCTGTGAGAGCAGAGGATTAAAAGCAAAGTTTTGGAGAGGTCAAGTTAAGTTTGCAGCAGAGAACCTCAGGCCTCTTGCTCAAAAACATTCTTCTTTGGCAAAGAAGTCTGTGGCTTCTCCTGTACTCCTTAAAAGTCATCCACCACCACTCCACAAAGAGGGCGGGCACAAGGGAAGAGGAGAACAAGGAGAGGACAAAAAGATGAGGCAGTAAATCTGGAAGGAGGCCCAGTCCCTGTGGGCTCATTGAAACTACTTAGCGGAGTTAAGCTTTTCAACGCTTGCAGAACCATGGTCAAAGCCTGCATCTCCTTCAGTCTAATCCATCCAAAATAGCTAGTATATTTTGTGTTTGGATGATGACAATGGAGTCAAACTAGTAGACACCTTTCATTGTCCAGGCCTAGAATGAGTAAGGTTTTTAAATGGTTGTTGGTCGAAAACATCAGCACACAATACTAACATCAGCGTGTTCCCTTCTCACAGCTTTTCTCATTAGCAAAAGATAAGAGGCTTCAGGAATGACGACAACATGCTACTCATTTTTCAGTTACGTACTTAAACACCTTAACTCATGCTTAAAATGTAGATGCAGGGGCACTAGGTGACAGCTAGGTATTTATTTGCCCAGTGTCACCAACTTATCCTCTCCCTTGACATCCACCCACCCACCCACCTATCCCATGTTTATCACTGAGATGTCTAAGAATCATCAAAATGATGCGCCCTCAGGTTCCATTTTTCAGCAGGATCATGTATTAAGTAGATTGATATTCATTTGTTTCTCCTCTGCAGGAAGAACAAGGGGCCTGATTTCCTGTTACATTAAGGTTGAAACTACTGGACCTTTAAGTCCATCAACAGAGTATGTTTCTACATCGGTAGTGATGAAGAGGAGCCTGAATTTGCATATTGGACTCAGTCAAAGTACAGAAGACAGTCAGAAATTACCCATACATATGCACACACATTACCACATGTGTCTGGGAGCAGCTATGTAAGAAAAGCCGGGACAGAATCTAAGCTTTCTGGTGGGATCATCTGTAGAAATTCTATTTCCTGATGCAAAAGGCATCTATGTAAAATACAGGGTATCTCTGGAAGGCAAGATAGCCAACTATTAGTGCACATTATGCTTTAATATTATTATGTGTTTGCTAATAATAATAACAATTTATTTTTATGCAATAAAGCTCCAGGCCCCTTGCAGCACCACAGCTGACACTATCTTAGCTTTTATACTGTGAGCGCTGTCCTGGTTAGTTTAATACATGAAACTTGGATGCTTTATTTGTATGCTTTGTAGTTGCTTCTGCCATCTTTGATTAGTATCACCTGGAAATCCCAGCTTTTCTGCGTGTAGTCACACCCAAGAGGAAAGCCTGACTCAGAAAAGATTAGCGTCACTTTGCTTTTTCCCCTCATCTTTTCTCTGTAAAGGAGGAGAGCTTTCTGATCATGGCAGCGTGTTAGTAAAGACAGCCTGGATAGCTGAATACCTTAAGGGCCCTGATCTCCTCTCATATGTCCCAGAAGTAAAGCTGGTATAGCTCCGTTGACTTCAATGGTGATTTATACCTGCATTAGTGAAAGGAGAATCAAGTTCTGAGGTTTATAAGGTTTATATGAGGGACAATATGAAATTTGTTCTTTTAGCTCGTCAAACAGACAGTACCAAATTCACATTTCCATTAAAGAGAAGATTATGACATTAAGCACGTCTTTCTCCCCAACTATTTACTCCTGTACTCATTTGCTAAGGTGATGATGAGGGTGGCAGAGCAAGAGCAGTCCTTATACAGACCCAGGGAGCAGGTTTAGAGGTCTTCGCCACTGCGAGTGCATTACTTCTTTTCTAGAGTTTGAACACCCAAACTCTCTTCCATATAGGAACCAGCCAACATGCACACACAACCCAAAGCTGGTAGCATATAAAATGTGTCTGAAGGCCTGCATTTCACTTTCACAAGCTAAAATAAGGCTGTCAGACTGTGGCCCATGACGGTGTGTTTAATACAGGTCATGCGTCAGGTCCAGGCACAAGCCACCTGGGTCAGACGCATGAAGAGCTCTCAGCCAGAAGTGACCTGGTTAAATACTCTGTTACAGGGATGTTTTTCTGCTGTTTATTGATCAAGAGCAGGTTTTATACCCTTGTTTTTTGCTGGAGCAGAGGTAGGCAGTTAGGCGCTGTTAAACTCAGAAAGCTGTTCCTTTGGTTTCTGATTTGAAGGCCCAAAAGGAAGTGTGCCTGCTAATTGGGTATTTCACCCTGTCTTGTTTCAAAGTGATGAAGCGGCATTTCTCCCAAATAAGTGGATTCTCTTCTCTACACTACAGCAAGCCAGCCTCAAATTGCTTCCCAAACTTTTTACCTGAGTTTCTGGGGCTGAAGTAGAGCTTGTAACTACAAAGGCTGGGTTTATCATCACCTTCAATGAATAACTTTATCTATTCTTTTAATTGTAATTTCTTATTCACTTCAGGGAAATATTTAGGTATGTGTGTGTTTATTTATATATTTTAACAAACATACTCATATGAAAACAGGGCATTTCCCTAACAAGCTTAAACCCATTTCCCTGTCATTCTGTTTCCCTTTCATTTCACCTTTTGTTTTGTTTCTTGACATTTATTCTATTCTATAACACTGCATTTTGTTGCTAAAGACATCTTTGGTTTCCTGATATCCTACCAATTTTGTTCAGTTCCTCTCAGTAAAATTCCAGATGATACTGAGCATTACATTAATCTTAAAGAAAACAACTGGAATAGGACTATGAGACTGAAAGAAGCCAGAAACCACTGTCCTCTACTTCTACTGCTACAAAACCAAAAGCATATTGCTATTCGCTCCTGCATGCTCTTTCTTAAGCCTAAAGTCCCAATTACTGAGACAGTCTTCGTGGCTTCAGTGGAAGTACTTATGTAATCGTAGGCTCTCTTAAAGGGAGAAAAAAAATCAGATTGCTTGTCTAAGAAAGAGTTTCTGTGGAGGCTTTGGGCTGAGGAGACTTGTAGCACAACTGGAACTCTTTTTTTCGCATCACCAGATCAAATCTGGCCTTGGTAATAGTGAGAAATCATTACCATCTGAATTCTAATCCGTGGCATATGTAATCGGGGCTGGGTGGTCTCGTTATAACTTCTAGGAGAGCAAACCTCATCTCATAAACCGCCACTGCAGGTGGCTCTAAAATGGGGGTGTCTAGGCTCAGTGGGGTAAATCCAACACTTTTTACCACTGTTGAATTCACACAGCATCTTTAGCAAAGAAAATGTAACAAAGTCAGTTAGCTTTGTGTTTTCTGACCCCTGAAGATTTCCCCTAGATGTTTATCATCATTATTTAGAGGAAAAAAAAATAAATAAAAAGGAAAAAAAAAAGGGATTTTAAGTGCATATTTTATGTGGAGTGATGTAAACTACAAATATTTGAGCGAACCTCAGTGAGATGACCCCAACCATTTAGGCTAGCAGTCATGGTCCTCAGGGAGGAAAATGCTTCCAAAGATGCCATCTGTGTTTTCAGGACACATGTACAAATAGATCCGATTTTACACAACACAACAAATTAGGATTGATTAGACTCCTTATATGCAAAAGATAAACAGGCATTTCCACATCATTTGGCATATCAAATGTCATAGATTTAGGTGATTAATAGTTTTGGAGACATTCAAACTATTTTAAACCTGAACTGGGCACCATATCAATTTCGAAGATGAGCCTTGATCTATGTCTGTTTACATGCATTTTTTTCATTACATTACAAGAAAGTTACTACCTGGCCATCTTAACTCATTTGTGTTTCAAAGTACCGTGCAAACCTGGTCCACTCTGCTACAGCAACAGCTGGCAGACATCCTTGAGCTGGCATCTCCATGGCTTAAAATTTGTATGGAAAATGATATCTAGCTGAAAGGAAAGCCCAACCAAGAGACAAAAACGTCATTGCCTGTGGAGGGAGGACAGCACTTCGGAACACCTGCTCATCAAGATTTTTGAACAGTGATGGTAGCTCAGAGAAGGGAGATGCAGCAACACGTACCAGTCTCAGGAAGCAAAGTAGGTAGAGCTGATTGTGGATGAGGAACCTCCAACTTCGGAGCAGACACATTTGCTTTTGGCTAAAAAACAAGCTTTTGACATGAGAGGGCCATAATAGGTGAGCTGCTTTTTACATACAAAAGTGATGCTGATGAACAGAGGATATTACTGTAGTTCAGTGAAGAGCAGACACTGTTTTTCCATTTGATTTCAATGTATTTTGAATTTTTTTTTTCCAAAAGCATCTAGAATTTAGGAGACATGTATTTCTACATAATAAATCAAAGTAAGTGAGGAAGTGACAGAATAAGGAAGACTTTCAATAATATTTTTTATTTTAAAATTACAAGAGCACAAATGCACAAAATCTTAAAGGCCTACATCCAAGAAAGCACTTACATGTATACTTAAAATTAAGTCTCCCTGCAGTCATGCGTTGCTGAATTGAGGCATAATAATGGGAAACTTCTAGGCCAAATTCTGGACTGAATTCAGTAGATGCAGATGTCTTTAAAAGGAAACAATATGTGTATGTAGAAAGCACATCTCTAGACACGCATGCCTGATCACTTGCATTCATGTTCTGAAATTGTCAAACGCATGAACATTAGTTTCCCTGGATTTAAAAGACTTGCCGTATTTAACACAGAGCCACAGAGGGGCTTTGCCCTGCCAGAAGAAAAACGAGTCTCTGCACTGAAGACCTTACAGTCTAAAATTTAGACAGATGAATAGCAGGTAAAACATAGGAAGGGATGAGAATGGAGCAGCGCTGGAGTAATAGGCTCACACGGTTATTCATTATAGACATGTGCATTTTGTGGTTGCCAAGTTATAAGTTTTAAATATAGAAACTTACTTTCATGTAGAAGTAATAATTATTAACAGAGCACAAATCTTAGGGAGCTCTACAGATCATTTTGACAATCCAGAATGAATGGGAGTTTTGCCACTCATTTCAATAGTCAGGCTTTTATTCTACTTTAACCCATGTGTCCCCAAAAGAGAGCGCACACAAATCTGTATAGCCCAGCCACATCTGCCCTGACCTGTATAGGCTGGAAACTTGTGTGTAAGCATCTGCTGATTCCCTGCTCTCGGAGGGAGGAAGAGTCATGGCACAGCTGTAAGCAGCAGCGTGCCAAGCAGCAAACCCTTCTCCAGCCCTCCTTTAAGGCCAAGCCTCCTAATTCACCTTGCTGTCCTCCAGAAGCAGGAGGCTCTTATGGAAGGGGAGTAGTTCCATCATACCTCACCTGCAATTCTGCAGAGCTTTTTTGAGATGAAAGGCACATGGAAACACAGCAGTACAGAACTGCTAGGTAAGAGCAGCCCATGTAGATGGCTGTGCAAAAAGCTTGCACCCGCTCCCGCACACCCCAGGAACCCCTATGCTGCACACCCCTGGCTCGCATGGGAAAAGGGATTTAAATCTGTCAGGCAGCAGCTTTCACTATTAACTTTCAGTTTTGAAACAGCTGAGAAGTGGAGGCTCTGAGGAAATCTGGGTCTGATTTTTATTTTTAGATAAACTGCCGGGGAAATAAATCACAGAATAATGATTTTCAGTAATTTTTATAGGAGAACTGACGACTCACTGTGGTGACTCAGTATTTGCAGAGTACTCTGCAATATTGTGTAAGCACTTAATTTCATCTGTGATTAAAAGAATTCAAGGGATCTGGGCTTTGTTCCTTTAGCACTTTGGAGGTGTTTCAGCACAAAATGGGAAGAAGATAGCAATGGACAGACTTTATCATTCTTGTTGCAATAGACATTTTACAGAATCATGCAAAGTTACCTGGAATTAATATTTTTCTAATATTTCAGAACTTATACCCCACCTGAGAGATACAAAATTCACTTATTACAGAGGTAGAAACTAACCTTAAAGTCACTGGTAAAGTTGGAGTAATACATGGGTTGGTCATGCTCTTGCCCAGGTTCAATGGATCTGTTGGAGAAAAAAAGCTTTCCAGAAAGGTTATCCTAGTAACAAAATACCTTTGTAGTACTAGCAAAGAAAAATCCCTAAAAAGTGAGGCTTTCTTCTCTTTGGGTTTTTTTTTTCTGTGTTTCCTCTGTTTTTTAACTTATCTGTCAAGAAAAAACAACATGTTGAAGTCAAAGAGGAGGGCATGACACCCATCTAAATGGAGGCACAGGCTCCACGGGCTCTGAGTAAAGAAACTGGCATTAGTTCAGTGACTTCAGCCCGGCTCCACGCTGTCTGAAAGGTCCATTCACAGGGAAGTTAATGCAATATCTTAGCCAGAATTACCTCCTTTTTATCACTACCTCCATCCTATTTAGATATAGATTTTTTTTTTTAGTTAAAGGTACATGTTAAATTTTAATGTTCTTTTGAAACACTGATGAATTCAAATACCACTATAGGCAGCTTGCTGGGTCCAAAGAGTCACACAGCAGGAGTAGAGCCACACTCAAGCCATGCTGAAATATTTTAGCTACAGCAGAGGATCTTTTTATTTTCAGTGTAGGCATGATGGAATAACCACCAAGCTAATAAGCTTGAACTAGTTAGCAGTGTCCCATTTTGTTCTTATTAAACACTAGAGTAAGCCATACTTGAAGCAGATCTTCCCCCAAGTTGCCCTACGCTATGGTTTGATTTTCTCCCTCTCACAAAGGCAGATCTTCAGCACCTACAGACACTCAGCTGCCTGCGTGGGACAGACATGCCCTCGTCCGAGGGACTGCACAGGCAGCCCAGTCCCTTTTGTAAAGGCAAGGCTGAAGGCAGCCACCACTGAGTACACACAGCTGCAGCGTATCTGCAATATTGCACAAACTCAGACCTTGAGAAAATTAACTCTTAATGTAGCAGTAATAGGAACAACCAGATTATTTGGAAATTAAAAAAAAAAAAAATATTGAATTCTTTAGTTGCAAGTGTTCTTTTGGTTGAGAAAAGGCTTTGTTCGTGCAACTGAAATGCTAGAAAAATCAAGGAACCAGTAAATTCCTCTTGCACTCACAAAACAGTACCAAATATTTGTTGAAGTTCAACTGTGATGGACAAGGAAGTGTAACACATAGGTCTGAAGATGTTAAGGCAAGAAAGGACTATTAGATCAGCTATCCCAACCCGCGCAGCAAAAGCTACTAGACCGCCAAAATACCTTTGCATTAAGTTTAATACTTATACTTTGATTAACAGCTTCTACGTAACTGAGAGTATCGTTCAGGCACATCTTGCGATGGTCTGAAGGCACCAAGACAGGTAGAACCCATCGCGAATCCCAGCAGAGGGAATCGGCGGGTACTTTGAAAAAGCTGCTTTGTTTCTAATTTCAGCTTCCATCTCCAGACATTGGTTTTTCTGACACATCTCCCTGCTCGGTGAAGAAGCTCCCTAGTACCCTGTATTTTCTTCCCATGAAGGTGCTTATACATTATAATTGAGTCACTTCTCAATCTTCTTTCTATAATGAAAGATAGCATAAAACAACCTGTGGCCTTCAGAGCATGGGCAGGTTTCCAGAAGAGTTTATGAAGGAGTAGAGGAAGTCTTAGTTTGCCTACTTACAATGCAGTATCAGTCATCTCCCTTTTCAAACTTGCCAGAAACTTTTGGTTCGTTTTGGGAAAAGCTATATACTCACATTAAAAAGCATGTAAGCATGTACCAGTTCAGACAGCCCTTGGTATCTCAGCCTGTTTTTGTGGACATGAGCACTATTTATGACAAACCAATTTGGAATTGCATAGCAGGTAGAAATTTAAATCTTGTCTGAACCTAAAGCTCTAGTGCTACTTCTAGCAGCAGCTTTTGTTTCACTGAAGTATTTGTTTTTCATAGAAGTGGATTTCAGCTAATCTTACAGTGATTTGAGAAAACCCTTTGTAGATCCCAGTGTCATTACAGACTGTTTGCAAGGGCTTGCCGTTGATTGTTGCCAACACAGTCATCGGCGGACAGGGCTGCTCCCCCCCACCAGCATCTTCTGGAGGAACTGCCTGGATCTCTGATACAGAGCTGTTTTCTGAACACAAGAGCCAGCGTGGTTTGGTTGCTGACTAGCACAAGTGCCTGTATATGATCTTGTGATTAGAGAAGGAATCGGTGTGGAAGAGCGAGTTGCACCCTCAGCAGCACGTGCAGCATCCCCCAAGCACCATGTCTTAGCCACCCCTCCTGGGAGCCAGCCGCTGCTGGGGCAGCGCAGCCCCACCGACCTGCTCCTGGGTGACCATTTGCCCCTCACTCAGCAACCTGCACCCTCCCACAGAGCCATGTGATGGTTATCCAGACCCATCCCCTGCCCTCACTGGTGCCCATCTGGGGCTCCAGGCCTTGGAGCTCCGTACAAAAGCCGTTCTTTCCCTTCCCACATTGCCGCCCATGACAGCAGCTCTCCCTGCTCATCACTCGAGACCCATTTCCTTGAAATCTAGCATGAGAGGCTTGCCAGTCCCTTTTTCCCCAGCGCCCTCGCTAGCCCTCAACACCTGGCCCGTGACAGCCCTGCGCGCAGCCGTGCAGCAGCGATGTGACTGAGCCACCGGTAATCACAGCTGGTCGGAGGAAAACGCTGCTCGGTCTCAACACACAGCACAACTACTGGCACCGACGGCATCACAAATCCTCTCAGGGCTTCCCTGTCTGGCACTAAAACCGTACCTACCATTTATGGATACCCCTTTTTAAAATTAGATGATTACAAATTAGAAAATACATGTCTTTAAATCTGAAAGTGCACAAAGGGGTTATAAATACGCCAAGTCATTCTTTTATGTGACCTGAATAATTATGGAGACTGTCAGAGTTGCAATTTAAAAGGATTTTCAAAACACATCATCCTTCAAAAGACACATCAGTGGAGGGTCATCTGTGACCCCTCCATTGTGTGGGTTTTTCGGATAGAGTATCTAGACCTAAAATATGATGACAGCTGCCCTTCCATAATTATCAAGTAGGAAGCTGAAACAAGCTGAAAGCCACCCAAAATATCAGTGTCAAAGTACACTCAAATGGACTCAGCATAGAGAGAAGCATTACACTTAAATCTCTACAAGATGCTGTATCTGAGCTTAAAAGAAGACACTGATTTTTTAATGCAGACACAATACATGTGTAGTTATTATATACAATTATATACAACAATTATTATAGCAGCATATGCAAATTGTGTACGTTGCAGTCTGAGACTAGACTGCTCACGCAGACAACTCGTTTGTGCGGTCACGGTAATCACAACGCAAGCAGGAGAGAAAAGCTGCACGTGCACGCCCGTCTCCCTGCGTTTGGGAGCCCGGGCGGATCTGCCCTTCTGTCCCATTAACCGTGCGCCCATCAACCTCCCGTCAGAGCTGCGTTTGTACATTCAAAAATCAGGAGTGTCAATTCTAATGCTAAGGGACAAGTCTCATTGTCTTCTGGTGTATCGCGTTTTCTTTGAAATGACTTGTCCTAGATTTTTAGATTAAAAATAGTGAGTATATAATTCATATATACCACATAAATTTTATATTAAAAAAAACTTAAAACCATACCTACAGTACTTTAGTACCTGACTTGTATATTTATGTGACTATTGTTAGAAGTGACTAATTGGGTTTGATTAGCTTCATCATTAATATTCTGTCCATAATTTAACATGCTTCAATAAAATACCCTAAAGCAGTATAATGATTAGATTTCAGGAATATGTGTTTTGCAATTAAGTTGCTCTTGATTTTGATATGCAGATTAAGAAATGGTGGTCTCATTTTAAAAAAAAAAAACTGCCCTTATTAACTCAGCAGTATACTCTGAAGATTAGGTAAGAAATCCAAGATTTTCTCTTTGTATATGCTAGTTAAAATGTATTTCAATCAAGCATATGTGGGCAAATCAGATTTGATTAGTTTAAGTTCACAGTCATTCTATCTAAATGAATAATGTGTCACCTAACATTGCAGAAATTTGATTAATAGTTTATCAGTTAATTAAAAATGGGGTTTAATTTTTCTTTTTTAGGAAAATGCAAGGTAGATATTCCTTGTCTTCATCATAAATGCAAATTATTTCAGCTTGAATCTATTGTTCCTTGTTCGCTTCTTAGCCAACTGGCAAGAAAATAAAGCTTTTAGAACGATCTCTTTTAGAGAGAAGTAGTAAAACTTTGTTTGCTTACACATATGGCTGCCAGTTGTCTAAGTTTGAGTGGGGTAATCCGTGCACATCCATATTCCTCTCCTTGCCTCTGCAGGGACTTATTGGAGAAGGCCTCGGGCCATCTTTGCTCCATCCCACCCCAGGTCCAGGAGGACCCTGCAAGTGAAGCAGCTGGGTAGGACCCGCTGAATAGTTCGGGGAGAACAGAGGAGGTGTCATCCACTGTGGGGAGTAAAGGGAAGAACCTTGGAGCGCAGGCGTTACCAGCGGCCTGGCTGGCCCCGCGAGCTGGGCGCAGCAGCTGGCAGCCTCGACATCTCCTCTGTCAGCCAGCAAGGGTGCCAGGCAGGTGGGAACCCAAACTGAGGGCTCCCAAGGAAGGAAGGTAATGGGCAGGGTGGGCACAGCTGCTGTGGGGTTGCACCTTGTGTGTTTTTATATATATATACACACATATATATGTGTGTATATATATATGTATACATATATGCACACACACACGTGTGCTCATTCTCACTAGCAAACCTCTGTCTTGCTTAGCCAGAGAGCAGGGTGAAGGTGGTGGCAGCGCCTGCGTTTGTCCGAGCGCTCTATATGTTGGGATCTGGGTTGCCAGCCGTGTGTATATACATTTGGGTGGTGTATGCAAGTGCCTACAGGGAATACATCTTCAGCTTCACTGCTGGTTGGACCTGGGAGCATGGAGCTGTGGCAGCCTCATCTCTCCGGCTGTCAAATCCCACTTGACAGATTTTCCTCCGACATTATCTATGCAGAGCAACTTGGAGAGGAAAGGAAGGGGAATTTCCTCCATCTAAAAAGCTTAGAAAGTTATTTACACTACAACATGACATAAATGATAGTGCTACCAAAAAAATCAAGCATGGAAATTTAAAAACTGGCAAAATTGAGGTTTCCTTCGAGACCTCAGTTCAGTTACTTGGTGCAGCCACATCGTATAGCTTTAATTATATCCTCCCATATTGCGCTTTCTACAGGATTTTACATTATCCAGCACCCAGCATGAATAGTGCTCTCTGAATTAGTAAGCATGAAGAATGTACATCTACACACGACGTATCCAAGTACACAATTTAAGACACTTAGCAGAGCCTCTTTTAAGGATGCTCTTATGAGTCCCCATCATACCCTAGGGAAAACAGCCAGAACTTTAGCAGGGAGCATAGGACAGTCCTCACACTGCAGATAACAGTCACGAGAGATGCCTCTCAGCACTCGGGCTGAGCCTGGGACTGCTGCGCGGAGCAGCCTGTGCGCTCCCTGTAAGCATCACCACCACTGCAGGTGAGACGGGCGGGATGGTGGTTTCTCTGGTAACCATTCAGCAACTACAAAGAACATTTACCTGCTTTTCTTCAAGAACTTGGTTCCTTTACCTTTGTATTTGAATGTTAATGTTAAAACCAGTCTGGAATATTAAGAATACCTTCTCCAATACAGCCAGCTGAGCTCCTCGTGCATCTGAGTTCCTTCCTCCTCCCCAAGGCTCATACACTGCCTCCACTGCTCACAGGATCCAGAGCATCCCACCCTTTTTTATACCACCCAAACATTTCAACATCCCATCTTTTTCAATCTCTCTGCAAATCAAACCTCTTATTTTAGTTCTTACAATTGACTCTTCTGTTCCCTTGTCACCTACACTTTCCATATTTTATATCTTTATTTTTCTCCTTATGGCAGCCTCCCAGAACTGATAGAGAAAACTATTACCCTTTCTCCTTCTCTCTATAGCCACTATTGCTGCCACATCAGGAAGAAATCAGCTACTTAATTACAGCGTATGAGAGAGATAAAATGCCAATTTCACCTCCTATTTATAATGATCACTTAATTCTGCAGGCATCCCACAAAGAGCAGAATTTGCATGCTAGTCCCTCATATTTTCATATTGTTATTAATAATCTGAGCATGAGGGGGGTGAAAGACAGAAGAGATTGTATTTGCTGCTGTACAGTTCTGCACTAGATACCATAACTGTAGCACAATAACCCTGTTTGTGAGCAACTAAATGTATCTACATTAATGGAACTCTGCAAAGCGTCATGCTTTCCTGCCATAAGCAATCCCTTCTGACTTTATGGGCCATTTTCTGATTGATTAAGTAGAAAGCTAAAAAAGGAAAGAAAAGCCTTATTTGATTATCCATTGGATAAAAATGGAAGAAAACAGTTAACAGTAATTAAACATTAAAATCTCCAACCACAACTGGAAATATATGATTACAGTGACACGCTCCCAGATTGTACTAGACAGAGGGCTACGAGTAACCCTGAATAATGGATCCGTCAAGAAACACAATTCACTTCAGTGGAAGCTAGGAATACTCAGACTTCTAAAAATCAGGCCCGTAAAGACTAACACCTAGATAACTGCGTCCCTAAGACAGACAGAAGCTAATTGGTCATGGATAATAATATAACATGCTTGCCCTCCGCCATTAATATGTGGCTATATTAATAGATCATGGCTTGGTAACGCGGTGTGACTGGGATCTATATCAAATGATTATGTCAATGGCCCATTAAGCAAATAGTATATTAAACCAGTAGAAGAGCATCGAGTGTTTGCTCCGTAAATGGGTGTATAACAGCAGGTTTAAGATTTAACTAGATTCTCCAATAAATGAAATACTATATAAGCTGCAGGTTAGCAACAAATTTGCTCTACCTCGTTGGTTTCTATACAGAACCAGACACGAGGAGGCATTTTCTATCCTAAGATTTGTGCTGTAGCCATTTAACATAAAATATTTTCCTATGAAAAGCCATACAAACATGACTATGTAATTCCCTTCTAACAGAAATGTTCCATTAACATTTCTGATGGAGGTCATCAATTCTTCATCATGTTATTTTTGCCATGTCCAGTAGTTATCTGCAACACTGAGGACACCAAACATGCCCTCCCATGCTTTTCCCTTCTCCAGTGTTTGAGTTCAGCTTGCCACAGAAGTTTAGTGAAGATGAAAACTCCCATATGTGAGCCTGGGTCAGCCTGGAAACAGGGCAAGTCTCCCTTTCCCGTATTGCCCCGATGTCGAAAGGCAATTTTCCAGATGAAAGCAGTTTGACTTCTGTGCCCATTCCCCCTGCAGCCTTGCTACGAGGAGTTCCAAACAGGAAAAAAAAAAAAAAAATCAAGTTGTAACGTGGATAGTTGTCCATCAAGGGATGTATTAAAATTGCAACATTTGCATAGGTCGCCGAGTGCTTGTCATCTGGCCACCAGTCCCCAGTCACGCCTGGTAGAAGCTGGGCTTGAACGGGTGTCAAGGTGACAATGGGAAAGTCACAGAAGGAGCCGCTTCCCTCTGACACCGAGCTCGGCCCCTGGGCACAGCACTAGCCCCAGAGCTGCTCCAGCTGCACGGGTTTTGCTGTATGGCCACTGCCAGTGACCGCCCACGCTTGCCTGGCTTCCCACCATGGCTTTCAGAAGGACTCTGTACCTGCACAGCCTTCCAGCCCTCAGCTTCAAACCAACTGCAGAGGAAACCCTTTCCACCTCAGAGGAAACACAGGGACATTTTTCAAACAAACGGAAAGAAACAACAGCTAAATTATAAAAGGCTTTAAGCAGGCCCCTGCGTACTGACCCCCCAGCAAAGCAGAGGGCTGACCCTTCAGCGTGCAGCTAAGTCACAGCCGCAATCGCTCCCTCGCCAGTGCCCGCCCAACCTGCTGATCCTGTATACAACATCAAGAGTCACCTTTTTTGGGTATCCTTTAACAAACCCATGTAAATAAAAACCATGTGGGATTGATAGAAACTATTAGTCTATAACAAAGACTTCAAAAAAAATGACATGGAGAGGAGATGCAGAATCCAAGGATCAGACCAGTTGTTATAAATGGAAAAGGAATTCAAAAATAAACTACCAGGTCATTTTCTACAAGCTGCAGCTGGGGGCCAGGGCCACATCTCCTCCCCCAAGGAGGAGCAGAGCTTTGAGCAGCCTCTGCATCCCAGGGCTTGCCTGCTAGTTTTAGTCCAGTTCAGACACCCAGTCCCAGTTTTGGGCAACTCAGCTGCGGGTTCGTGCCCTGGCCAGGAGGCAGGCAGGCTGCCTGTACTCATTGCCTTGCCGCCGCTCCCAGCCCTGCAGCAAGCTGCTGGTGTTCCCAGCCACAGGTCTCCCCACGTCCACCCACCGCTACCGCAGCCTTAGCTGTCAGGTTTCTGTGCACCTCTGCCGAAGCCTCCCTGCCTGCCCGTTCCCCCTCCTGGGATTTTTCCCAAGCTGACTCCTGCCAGGATGCACAAGTGGCTGCGGTTCTGGTTCTCACACGTTGAGCACAAATCAGTCCCCTCCACATGTGTTTCCTGTTCACCGATACGCAGATCTGGTGACAGTAATACTCTTTATTTTCAAAATGGTTAATGGATTCGGGCTCAATTCATCTCTGCTGCGAGTTCAGCTTGCTGGTCTCTATGAAGTGAGCATAAAACAGAGTTTTAGACAGGTCTGTTCACTGTGCACAAGAATAAAGTGCTTGAGAAGCTGTAAGATAGTGAAAAATCAGTGCAGTGTTTCAGCCTCACTCATGCCTGCCAATATCATTTTTTAAAAAATCAATAGATTGCAATTTGCATTCATTTCAATAAATTTGCATAAACCCAGGCAAATACATTGAAAGCTTTGTCCCTAACAATTTGAAAGTTATGCTGGAGCACAATGCCAGCATCAAGGGCTCATTGCAAGCAGTTGTCTGAGGGGCCGGTTACAGCGGGCAGGTGTTCCTGTCCCTCCACAGCACAACTGCCCTGCCCCTGCCCCACGCTTGGGAAGAACAGGCACATCCCCGTCCAGAGTGTGTGTGTTCAACGCACTACACACTGCTAGGTACCCAAAAATGTAACTTTATGCAATTAGAAATAAAGCAAACATTTGGTGGTAGTATAAGAGAGCCCAGACTTGTTTTGTGACTGCAGCAAAGCACTCACACTCAGATTTTTAAAGTAGCCTGTAATTATTATTTCACTCTCACTTTTTGGAGGCCATAATGAAGGTCCAAGGCACTGATCTGCCCCGTGCTACCTACAGTCATTGAGCAGTAGATAGTTCAGGGACACAGGCAAATGTGGTTTGACATGGGGAGATTTCAGCTTGTGCAGGCTAACACATCTTCCTTCCCTGGACCAAGCCTCTGGGTCAGATCTGCAAGTCCACCTACTCCAGGCTCCCTCAGCAACCTCCAAGCACATGTTTCTCTTTTCAATAAGGCATGTGTCTTGTCTCCCAAATCCAGAACTGGTCAGGTATAGAATTTCTTCCAGGACCATGGAATTGCTGTAAAAGCATCAGGTTTCCCAGCACTCCATTGTGTTCTTCAGCCAGAGACATGTTCCCTCAGCTCGTGGTATAAACTGCTGCATAGCAGGACCGTCCCCTGCAGAAGGGACCATCCTGCTGGTGCAAGGCACCAGGCGCTTACTGGCATGGACCAGGTAAAACCAAGCAGACAGGGCAGTGCGGTGTTGGCAGGGAAAGCCACAAACCACATCCCAACATTGGCACTTTGCGGCTTAGTCCTTCAGCTGGGCAAACAGACCATCACGCCATCCCCCATGAGCAGCCATGCCTCTTGCCTCTCAACATAGCAAGTCAGAGCAGAAACATGACTTCTCCAAGGTTTTTAAGCCATGTTGTTCTGCAAAAGCGATGTAGGTGACAGGCATAGCACACTGCCCTTACACCTCAGCAGTCAGCCACACGCAATGAGCTACCACACCAGAGCCCCTACCAAGATTTAGGAGGGGAAGAAAAATATTGCTGCTTACAGGCCTAAAATCAGAAATACAAGGGTAAAAGTGAAGTGAGTAACTGCTTTTCTGCAAAATGTGTAAAATACCATTGAGATAATAAAATCTGCAGTTGGCTGGAATATAAATAACAAAAGTCTCACAAATACACCAGGGCCTTCAACGTTGCAGCTCAACCAAAGAAGAGCAATGCATTGGAAAAAATTCTTTCAAATCCAGTTCAGAGAAACCAATTTCTGATGTTCTTCAAATCAGAGCTTAGAATGTTTTTTCCCCTGTAGGAACTTAAACAAAAATGGCAAAGAAGGAAAAATATATAAAAAGTCAAGAAATAATGACTTTTTAATCTTTGATGATATCTACTCAGAGGGTAACTATCTGTGAGGATTGCAAAATTTAAGCTATCATTTTCATAGTGACAACAGAATTTATAGATTAAAGATTTATAGATTTTAAACATTTGGAACAAAACCATCTGGCTCTGCGATAGCCAGCCCCAGACTCAGTGCTTCAATAGCTAGAGCACTTCTCACTGGACAAAAGCCAAACCTCAAGTCATCAACAGCATCTGGCTATGATAAAGCCTTGCTCCAACACCAGCTATTCAGCGACGCACTGATAAATTAGCAGGATGCACCCGAGAAGTTGAACTGCGTGAAGGTGAAGACTCAGCAGGGGTCCCCTGGGAAGGCTGGATAAGGTATTGAGCATGTGCCTTACTGGGCCGGGAAGAGGACAGTTAAAACTGTGTAGACAGCCTAAATTTTTTAAGTTACTCTTATAGGGGTCAAACGCTGTCTGGGTGCTTACAGATGCTTCCAGCTGGGGAGGAGGCAGTGGGACGGTGCCATGCCAGGGAGGGTACCAGCACAGCACCCAGCTCTATTCCCCCAGAGAAACCAACTCTGCAGCCATCTCCATCTTGGGGTTGGAGACCCAAAACATCCCGTTGCCCAAGCCAAGGCAGGGAAGCGGCGTCTCCAGGGCCAGGGTGTCCCAGAGGCTCGCGCCCCACCCACCCACAAGCCCATCACACTTGCTTTGAAGCCGTTTCTGTTCCTCAATGGTAAGGTAGAAATAAACTTGAGACAAATATCTGACATTTTATAACTGCGTTTGCACTAACAAATGTAGATGACACATTTATTGACATTATAACAACTCCTCCAGAACAACAACATTTTTTAAAAAGTGGAAGAGTAAAGATAAATCTCCCATAGATATTGCAATGAATCTTACACTGACATCCTAACAGCTCTGATTCAATCCTTGAATAGGGAAGAGCTCATTAAAAATATCTTCCCCCGTCGCTGCATGGGGCCGATGGCTCCTCCAGCCCAGCCCCAGCGACTCCCGCATGCAGCTGGTGATGCCAGACAGGAACAATTTATGGTTTCATGAATTTGATGAAGTGACATCTACACTCAGATTAGTATGTTTGTAAGGCCTGCGAAGGTTTCAGGCCCAGATTTTGTGAACTACAAGTTTAATTGGCCCACGATTACTATGACTGCATATGCAAATTAGAGCTGAACAATTTCACATGCAAATGGCCATCAATTGGGCACGCTGAGTCTGCTGCAGAATCACTGCCACTCTGTCCGTGCGGCTCATGAGCCAGGCCCGGAACGCTCCACACCTGCATCTCACTGGTGCAACCCTTGGGATTCTGTCTACGCAGCAACCACTTTACGTCACAATCCGTACCGCAGACTGCTGTAGAACGTGGCTGAAAGCTCAAGCTGTGGGGTAGGGAAAGCACAGAGCAACCCATGGCCAAGAAATGGGAGGTGAAAGCAGGGAGGGTACAACCGGAAGGGTGAGCCAGTACCTCTCCTCTCCAGGGGCTGCGTCTCTCACCGCCCAAAATCCTAACCCAGGTCTCTGCCAAGGGCCCGCCTGTGCTCATAACTCACCAGCAGCTAGAAGTGAACTTTATGCTAAAGTTTTTCTTATAGACTTGGCCCCTTTTCAGCATTTTCACAAGTTTCACAGACTTTAGCACCTTCCCCCCAGGACAGTCCCTCCCTCCTGGGTCTTTCTTCAAAGCAAGAAGTTCCCGCAGTTATTGGGAACCTCAAGCCGTAGGTACAGAAGTTGAGACAGCCCTCAGGACAATGCGTTTCTGTAGATCTCAGCCTAGAGTTTCCAAATGGCCTGGAGGAGATGAAAGACGAGTTTAAGGCCTGGCACATACATTCTGTCCAGGCAGAAGGTCCCCAGCAAGCTTTAGTTACATCATTAACACAAGCTTTGCTCCTGTGAGTGGGACAAAACCACACAGGGAAGAATGCCATCAACCACTGTGGCAAATCAAACAACGTAATTCAGACAAAACACCCTTCCTGTGGGTCCAGTTCGTAGCTTTGGTGGCAGAGGAGAGCAACTAGGGCACTGTGGGGCGGCACCTTGCCCTTTCTGCAGGGCCACATGCCCACCCGGGGGTGCTCAGCCCCAGGGCTGGGGGGGATGCTGCAGCAGCACCTGCGGACACTGCAGAAGAGCTGCTGGCTCGAGCCCCTGCCCCATTTCCCTCAATATCTCATTTGCACACTGTATTTGTTGTTGTTCTTTTTAATGAAGAAAGACTTTCAGATCTTTGGCTGTGGACTTGAAGCTTTTCAAAAACATGGAAAGGATAAAAGCCTAATATTAATGAAGAAAAACAGAGCTGTGCAAGCCTGAAACAAGTAATAACCTATGCAGAGCTCTACACTGATAAAGATTTGCTGGTCTCTAGTAAAAGTGAAGCACCAAGAGTTTTCATATAATATGCTCTTAAAGAAGACTCCAGCATTCAGTCTATTCCAACAAGATGCTTTAGGCTTAGTTTCCTGAAGACTTTTATGCCATTTATGGACCATTTCTGCATGTAAAACAGGAAATTAGTGCACTAAAAATGACTTATGCACCAAATTAGTCTGTTTTCATACCCACAAAATCCCAAAGCAGCTGTATTTAACTCTGACCCGAGTATTCACCTCAGGGGTGAATTACCTAGAGAAGCTGGAGTCAGATGGAAAAACATTTACAGCTTTAGGAGGCTTATTTTACACATTCACCAGTAACTTCAGTTTGTGGAAACAAGTGTGGATCTGACGCACACCATGCCACGGCCCAGTGTGGCAGGAGGCTTTCCCACAGCACCGGTTCCCCACAGTGCTGCTCCACCTGCCCGTTTCTGTTATTTTCATGTCTTTCTGTTTTAGATGAGTCCTAAAAATATATTTCAACTTAAAAAACAAATCCAAGGTACTCAACCTCAGTAAGCCGCATAGGTAACAGCGCCACGCTTCTCGTGCCCTGCTGCTGCTGGGCTGCAAACCTCACCCGGGGATGGGCACATCGGCCTTGGGATCCCACATCACCCTGCTTCCACGTCATCCCACGCCCAACAATAGGGGCTGAAAGGCACCTCGGAAGCAAAACTAAACCTGGGCCGTGTTGTACAACAGCCTCCCAAGCTGTGGGATATTTTCCTACCTGTTTTCTGGGCGTTTTCCAGAAAGGCGGAGATCCTCTCCGTTTCAGCAGGAGGAACGCCTCAAAACTTTCCTGTAGCTGTTGCTCAGCCTCAGGGTGCGTGTTCACCTTGCAGACATCACAAGCAAGAGCTGGAAGAGGAATTTGCTTCTTTCACTCCCTGTAACTCAATGCAGTCTCCTCTGTTTACATCTGCGAGCTAGACTCAGCAAAAACATCCTGCACAA
Organism: Chlamydotis macqueenii; assembly: GCF_036417535.1. NCBI lineage: Eukaryota > Metazoa > Chordata > Aves > Otidiformes > Otididae > Chlamydotis > Chlamydotis macqueenii. The sequence goes on from NC_141568.1 coordinate 13,114,500, forward strand.
TGAACTCTACAAGTACATAATAAATAAATAATAACAATAACAGTTTGTGTTAATATAGCACCTCTAATCCAATTATCTGAAAGCTCTTTGCAAATACTAATTAATTAGGTCTTGCAACACCCCTGTGACGTAGGTTATTATTATCCCCATTTTACACATGATGAACAGGAGTCACCAGGATGCTGCTTCCCTGGAGCACACGGTTCAGAGCACGGCCAGAGCCCGCAGCCTGTGCTCCAGCACCAGCTGCACTTTGCGTGCAGCTGTAGTGTCACTGAAAAAAAAAAAAAAAAAAAAAAAAAAAAAAGAGTTTGGAGGGAAAGACTGCACACCACAACAACAAAAGGGTGGGAAATGTCCCAGTAATGACAGAGCGCTGGGCCCAGCCCTCACACACAGCAAGCGCCAGGCTCACACTCAATGTTTTCCTGCCCCAGAGGACCCCCAACAGGACTGCAGATCCAGAGGAAAGATGAGATCACACCTTACCTCTCCAGCACGGCGTGAAGCAATAATTGTTTGCCTTGCATCTACTCCAGGGGAGGGATTACAAAACAAATAGAGGCAGAGCAAGAGCTCAAACCCCAAAAGCACTCACATGAGCACGGGACTCTTATATGGGCATCTTTGGTTTCCTCCAGGTGCCATGGATTTAGGCATCCCCAGAAAAATCTGTAGTTGATGCCAGGTGGAGCCATTTGTGTTTAGCTAGGAAATGGCCCTTCCCAAAAGGGCAGGTGGATGGGGGCTGGAAGGCCATGAGTGTCCCCAAAGGGGTCCTGCTCTGGCCTTGCCCATGGCAGCCGGGGAGAATCGGATTCACCACCGGCTGCAGCAGCGCTCGCACAAACAATCTGCACTAATGCCTTTTACGTGTGTCAGCAATTTCAATATTCACTTTATTCATCAGTCCTTTAAAAGAGATTCTAACATCAAGAAAGCAAATCATTTTTTAACTTGCATTTTATGAAAAATTAATTCTTAAAAAGAAAGACAGTTGTTGCTCGCTCTCTGCTGAAAGCAGGTTGTGTTAGTTCCCAGGTCGGGAAAGTCAAGGCAAAAACACCTCTCAATATCACCCTTTTCTGCTCTCTCCTGACAGGGAAACACATTTGACGGGCTTTGCATTTGGTACAACTATTTTACACCCACACTGTTTTTAATTAACTGCTGCTGGCTGTCCAAGTCGGGAACGCTTTGGGCAGGAGCATGGTTGGAGCCATCCCTGACTTTGTTTCAACTTACCCCAACACCAACAAAATTATGCAAAAAAAAGGAAACATTTTACGTTCCTGTTGTACCTTTTTCAGGAATGTACTGGTTTTCTCCCCAGAAGAGCATTGCTGTCAAACCCATCCCCGCTGCGCACTGAGCCGTGGGCTGCTCGGTGGTGACGGGGGAAAATACCCTTTCGTTTGCAATGAAATCCATCTTCCCCATTTTTAACATCCAAGCAATAAAATTCACACAGCTAAATGAAAGATGTTGTTAATTATTTTACGGACTCGTTGCCAATTCATTCTCTCCCGTGTTATACCGAGGTCAGCTACGCGCCACAGCTAGTCCCACGCTTCCCCAGCAGCACCGTGCGTGCGACGCAGAGAAGAGCAGGCGAGAAGGTGTACTGCTTTCAGTCAAACAAGATAGGGTGTGTTTGCCCGTTGATTACTGAACCTAGGAACGATCAAATGGCTCCAGTGGAGGAGAACTGGGTACAGCAGCTCGTAGCAAGTGCTGTGGCTAATTCCAGACCAAAGGGGAAGCAGGATAAGAGGAAATTTATGAGTAAGCTCTTGAAGTAATGAAACGAAAGTAATGCTGATTGGCCTCATTTGCAGCAGTTCAAAAGCTGATCGGCATCGCTGAAGTGGTGAAGGATCAACTGACAATCATTTCCGCGGTGAGGGGTGGCGCTGACCCACAGGACACAGCACGGGGGGTGCAGGCACAGGGTGGGCACAGCTGCCAATCCCCGTGTCCCCTCCCAGCGTGGCCCAGAGGTCCCGCTGGCCCTGCCGGGGCACCAGCCCAGCTTCCTTGGGAAATGGGGTACACAGTGCTGAGTGGTGACCAGAGCAGCTCACTGGCTCAGTTTTTTTTCTCTGTAAGACACGGGGCGAGGCCGGAGAGCGGGTGAGTGCCCCAAAGATACCTGCTGGGAGATGAGCACTATGCGTGGAAAGCATGGTCTCAGTGCAGACAGAAGCCTGTAGCTGGCTGGGCTTCACAGGAGGAGGATGTTGGCTGAGGTCCCACCAAGCGCTTGCCCTGTCCGTGGACCTCACGAGGCCACCCGGAGCTGCGGCAGCCCAAGATGAGCGTGCGCCCTGCAGTACATGGTCCTCCCTGCTCACCCGGCATGGGCTGGGCTGTGCTCAATCACAGCAGACGGTAACCAGAAAATCGAAATAAAAGCCAGTGGATCTTCGATTATTCTGGAGCTTATTTTTAGAATTAAGATGGTTTCTCTCCAGCAGTTTGCAGTGGGCTCACCCAAAAATGGGGCAGGGGGAAAGAACAGCACATTTGTTACTAATATACCTTCGCTTCAAGACTGAATTTGACCCGTGTCTGGGTCAGAGTTGTATGGGAATACATTATTTGTGAACGTGGAGCCATCTGGAAAACACGTGATGCCACTGAATTTGGACAAAGCCATCTGCCCATAGGTTGCACCAATGCGCTGATGGAACACGCGGTTTATGGAAATGTTTGTCTCTTCCTGGCTGTGCTCTGCTATGACTAATTTTTGTAGGCCACATTGCATTAAGTCAGGATGTGCAGTGAAAACAACGTGCCTGATAAAATCTTATGGGAGACAGCGAAATGTAATGTACACATTTTGAAACTGTGGAGAGGAAAACGACCTTTTCCACCTACACATTGGTTTGGGTCTTGATGCAAGCGCAAACTCACTGCCCATAAACCTACAGAGCCAAAACCATGGTGTTTCCAGTAGGATTTCATGTACCTGAGGGAGAAAAAAAGGGTGAACCCCAAATGAGTGGAGCTTTGTGTTTTGATACTGCGCACAGCGCGTGAGTTTCATTTGGTCTCTGTAACGCGGGGAATCCTCATCCGCAGCTGGAGCGGCTGTTTCACAGGACACATCGGTTGCGCCTCTCTGAGTCGCTCCCACTCCATGGGGATAGAAACTCAAACTTTGTGTGGAAAACAAGATCCCATGGGATGACCAGGAGTCTCCTGGTGTCCGTGTGGAGGGCACGGCGGGACCGGGTGGCTTGGCCGGAGGCCAGTGAGGCTCTGCGGGGTGAGGCTGCTCAGCGAGGAAAAACTTATTTTGGGAGGGTGGGGGGGATGCAGCGGCGCGGGTGCAGGCGTGGGGCCGCGGGGGCGCTGGGGAGGACGCGGGGCCGCAGGGGGGAAGCAGGGCGGCGGGGATGCGGGGCCGCGGGGAGGATGCGAGGCCGCGGGGAGGATGCGGGGCCGCGGGGAGGATGCGAGGCCGCGGGGAGGATGCGGGGCCGTGGGGAGGATGCGGGGCCGGGCCCACGAGGTGGCAGCAGACCCTTTGCAATGCGGCGGCTGGGGCGGGCGAGGGCTCTGCCGGGACAGCCCGGTCCCGCGCGGGGCCGCCGCGGGTGGGTTGCCTTCCGCCGGGCTTTACGCGGCCGCGGGACAGGCCTGCCGCGGAATCTCCCCGCAGGGATGGGGCAGTCGGGGAGCCTTTCCAGGCGGTCGCTCGGGCTCCCTCCCAGGTATCCGGGAGGGACAGGTGGGCACCGAAAGGCTTTGGCTGCCGTCGGGACCGGTAACTGCCCCGCTAGCTGCGGCGGGTGCCGCGGTTCTGCGCACCGCGCTCTGCTTTGGCAGGGAACCCCCTCTCTGCAGAGCCCGGCTTTCTCGCTATCGCCGGTGCCTTTTCCCTCCCCTGCCCCGCTGGGAGCCTCTGGGCGCTGGCAGTGGGGACCAAGCCCAAAGCCCCGAGCATCTCACCATCCGCATCCTTCCCCTCTCTGCTCACGGTGACCACCTTTCCGTCTCCAACACATAGACCACTGCCCACTTTCAGTGAGTTCTGGGGATTTGCCTGTATACATGTGAGAAGAAAGTAAAAATTGATGAAAAGGTGTGACCAGCAAGTGTCTGTTACAAGAAATGAGGTGGGTGAGCCCTCCATCCTGCTCTGTTTTCACATTTATTTTTGAGGAAAGCATGGGCACAATGGCACTTTACTCCCACACTGGCTGGCAATATACCTTTGTTTAAAAGGCTGTAAGGAGCAGAGAAGTGAAAGGAGTGAATACAGTTTGAGGTTATTGCTTGGGTGGGAAGGAGAACATGAAAATTCATCTCAGCAGCCTATAGATGTAGGCAAACTCCTGGCTGTTCAGACAACTGGCTGTTCAATAAATGCAAACGGACAAAGCAGAGCATCACTGAACTGGAGAGATAAAGGTCCTAACAATAGAGGCTTTTTACAGTGTAAGTCCAATTTTTTTTGCCTGTTTATATAAGTAAAACCCAATTTGAGTAACTGGAGCATCAGCTCTTTACAGTGAAACAAAATTTGTCTGGAGTAACCAATAAGATTGTGTAAGATCCTCTAAAGAAAGCCTAAAATATGTATCCTCATTTCGTTAATAAATGACTTGAATCCAAGCGTAAAAATGGTGTGACTTTAATGGTTTCTCCAACTGGTAGCCACATTCCTTGCTAGCGAGAGATCTCGTATGGGAACGTTAAAATAAGACGTCCCCACACAGGCTGGGAGTGATGAAACACGACCTAGCAGTTTCAGCACGCATCAGAGGATGGAGCTTGGTAATAAAAAATTCAAATAAGCAGTTCAGCCCTAAATGTTTCTATACCTGCTGGGTGTCCAGATTTTGAAACTGGGATTTAAAGATCCTTATATTCCTAAGTGCCAAGTTTCCATAGGTAAATATGAAACCAAATGTCAAAAGCTGATAATTATGACCCAGTTTGTAGCTGGAAGTCTAACTGGATAATTTAAACTCATATTTTGGCTTAGTCCAGGAAACCCAGCAAAATCTAGCATCTCTTTGTGAATAAATCTTCGTGGAGTTGGCATGCCACAGGTAGGAATGGGATCATGTGATACAGCAGGTTCTCATTTTTTGCTTCAGTAGACTCATTTTTTATTGAATAGCAGAGTAAATATTTAAGCAAAACTAGTGTAAACTGCTGGCAGGTATGCCATGCTAAGTAGCAGTCATTTACTTTTAAATAATTAAAAGTCAATATACAAGCATAGCATTCTTGTTGCAGTGCCGCATACGGTACCACCGCTCTGCCTACGTGTCACTTCGGAGCCTGATTTACTAACAAAACGTTTAGCTTAGCTCATTTTGAAGAAAAAAAAAAAAACCCAACAAAAGCTACCAAGTTTTTAAAAACCAGCCCCGCCCTGTTGTGCAGGTATTTTGGCTACCCAGACACCAGCTATTCCTGGGTGAAGCTGACTCTGCCGTTACTTGTGGGGCTGATGAGGAAAGCCCTGATTTCCTTTCCATTATGCATAGCAGAAGTGTCAGGGTGGCTCTGATGGCGTTTAATTAAATATTTGGCAGTGTTTAATTAATTAAATATTTAAACATTAAATACTAAATAGGATGTGATATCTGCTTAGTGGACATTATGTCTCAATAGCCATTAGTCATTAAATAGGACTCAAATTGGCCCTAGAAGACTCCCCTTAGCTAAGCAAGGTCTTAAGTACATGCACTTTTGGATCTTCATTAATAAGTAATAGAGGCCAATTCAAACTATGTAGCAACACAGAGATCCCTATTAACGGAAATGTTAATGTCTCTGTTTGAGACCAAGCTCTCCAGTCCAGACAGCGGATGAGACGCTCAGAGCGGAGAGGTGGGATGCAGCCCTTTGGGTGATGTATGGGGCAGCGGCCGGGGCGGGAAGGCAGGGACCAGGGTGAGCCCCATCACGGCCACGGGACACCCACCAGCACCTTCGCAGGGAAAGGCAAAGGCACAGCGCTCACATGCCTGTGGTCTACTAGCCCCGCCATGTCTATATGGGAATATTTTGGGTTAACTTCAGGGGATTTTAAATTAATTACATGGGTTAGCATTCGTACACACTTACGCTCGCTGCAAGAGCCCCGCTCACCCAGGGAGCCGTGTACAGCCTCCTCGGCGTAAATGAGAATCAGGCTCTGCACACAACCCTCTGCCAGATTCCCACAGGCGTTTGCCACGGGCTGATCCCGCCAAACGTTACCACATGCCAGCGCTCTAGACGTGTGCTCTTCCCATAGCATCCGCAGAAGGGCTCGCACGCTGAAAACCAAGCATGGGCATAAGCGCCTGGATGAAGCAAGATCTATAAAAAAGTGGGGGACCAATGTTTTAAAGATTTTTCTGTAAGATATTTTTACCAGGGAAACAACATTTTACAGGCTCTTATGGTTTTGAACTTGCTATTTCATTACTCTCTATTCCCTAGACGACTTCCAGTGGCAAATGCTTCATACTTTTCATCTCAGTGATATTTTTGGTAAGATTTATCATTTTTACCGTTAAATCTGAATACTGCACTCAAGTACGCGTTCCCAGTTACTTTCAGCACCGCTTTACTCAGCAGCGGTTTCACAGCCGGCACATCAAATGATGCTAAAGCCAAATTAAAACCCAGCAAGGAGATCCGTGTATCAGCTCAAGGTTCCTTTTCTTTAGGGACTTGCTGTAGCGTGCCATCACTGGGACTGCTGGAGGGGCCGGCCAGCAGCACCACTGCACGGGGCTCGGCACACTCCTGCCCCACGCTTCTCCCCGGTTTCAGCGTCCATAGATCTTCCGCGCCTCCGAGACTGCGTACACGCCGATAATCAGATTGCGCTTCTGCCTAGTAGTTTTTACTTGAAATATCATTGAGTTAGCTCTTGAGGGATTTGTGTCTGGTGACATATATATTGGTACTGAAGTCAGAGGTCGCCTATTGCAAAGATCTTCTTGATAGGATGATTATGAAAAAAGCCGCGCTGGTTAGAAGACCCTCTAACTAGATTTGGTCTTCTTCCTTCAGCCTCACATTAGCGACTCCTGGTTTCTCTCTCAGTTTTAGTGATCCAATCTTTCTTCTTCTGAATATCTCCCTTGGGAGCTTTCTACACAGACATTTTAATATATCATGCTATTCTCTGCAGAAATAATTTGCTCAATATAGAGATGGGATTTTTTTTTTTTAATTGTAACATTAGCAGTGTTCAATAGCAGCCATGATACCTGCACCCACACCTGGCACAGGTTGAGAAGGGCTGATCCTGGATCAAAGCCATCATCGGAGCGGGCCAGGCCTTTCACCTTCATGTTTCCACTGCGCGCCGCTCCCGGGGCAGCAGCTGGGGCTGGCTTGGGAGGAGATGACGGAGCGGCCGGGAGCAGCGCTCTGCAGAAGATGTTCCTCCACCGTTTTGCTCTGGTGGAGGAAAAAAACCCCTCCAGCTGCACCTTCTGCGTGTTTTAAGAAATTGTTTGTGATGGGGTAGGCTCTATAAAGCAAGCAGCTGAACAAATATTAAGCAGCACCGTCCCTCACTGAATTACCAGCTACCTGCCAAACACAGGTTTATTTTTCAGTTTTCATGCTTCTTGCTGCTCAATGTCAAGTTGTCAGAAGACCCCGCCTGCAGAACACAAAACAAATACCAGTGCCCCACATCCTATTAATTCAGACACCCTGCTCAGCATCCCCTGCCCACCCCACCTTCCCAGGCCAGGCGAGGTGAGCCCGCCCCAGCCGGGCTGCTCTGCTCCCCGCTCTCCCAGTTATTCTTCCCGTAGCTTTGCATGCTTGTTGCATACTGTTAAAAGACTTTTCATTTCCTGACAATTTATAAATATGTATTGGGCCTGAAGGATGAGGGTAAAGCAACTGCTGTTTCTTTTTTTAAAGAAAATTAAACATGACAAACTTAGTTATTCATGCAAACCATCCGCCTGTTATCTCTGATTATGCAGGATCCAAATGGTGAAGCTGAGTGAATGAGTGCATTCATCAAAGTAAACTGTCAGAGGCAGGAACACCAGTTTTAACCTACCCCTACCTATTCTCTTTTGTACTTACGTTTCATCATCTTCAACAGTCAGTGCCGTTGCTTGGTACCAAAAGCACCTATTTCACTCCTATCTCTCTATTTTAAGGGGATTAATTATCCTCCAGAGAGCAGAGAAGAAACCCTGAGCAGAGCGCTCTCATGCTTTAAACCATCACTTTATTGGGATATTTTAAGCTCACAGGCCAGAACATATGGTATTTCAGGAAGAGAAGCTGGAAGCACAGTGCACGTGTATTCCTTCACGCAGCCAGCGCGGAAGGAGGTGAAGTGGTTTGTTCAGCCTCTGCATCTGTGCATTTGTACGTCTGCGTGGGAGAAACCAGCAGAAATAAACTTCACGCACCGAAAAGTGGCAGGTCTATTTTCACCCATCCACCAACCTGCCCCACAGCCACAGTGAAAACTTGGGATGCATAAACTTGAGAAAACAAGGAAGATTGTATCATACTGTCTGAAATTTGTGGCCGGTGCTTGTGGGCAGTTCGCTTGTCTGTTTGAGTCCAGAGATGCTGCCTCAGACATCCGGTCTTACCCAGGAACAGAACCCAGACCCCAGCCTGTGCCCACACTGAGAGGCCCACACTACCCTGGGTGTACACATCTAACTCTCAGGAATATTTTTTAATACCTTTTTATTTATCTCAGAGTGGGAAGTGCCGATTACTGTTTAATGTGGCACACTTGGACCAATTAATTGGTTACAAGTCTTCTTTCCCCCAAAAAAAGTTAACATTGTGTTGAACAGTACCTCCTGCCCGGGTGATGCTCAGGAGACCATGGAGGCCCCACCTCTGTCCTGCACTGCCGATCCCGCTCATGTTGGTGCAAGACGAGGACCAGAACGTTAAGCTTTTGGTGGCACTGACAGCAGCCACCAACCCTGTGGTGCTGTGCCGTGCCAGGGGGGTCAAACTGGCCAGGGACTTTTAGGGTGGGCTGGAGGACAAGAACTTGCAACTTGCAGTCCCTCCTGCAGCACAGCATGATGCTTTAGAACCAGGAAAAAGCCACAGCACTCTCTCCGCCGTGATTTACGCTCCGGTTGAGTCAGTATGACAGCAGGACTACTTAACGCTACCCTCCGCCCCCGCTGTTACAGAGTTATGACTTTAAACGCCGAATATGAATCAAGAATTTCCTTTCCATTCAGATCCTCCTTCTGCCCTTCTTATCTGACTCATTTCCAAGCTGCCCACTGACCTTCATGCTAATTGATCATTACTAATAGATAAGGGTAATGCAGCTTTTGAACTGTACTTACTGCCTGCTCTACACTGTTTGATTGGCACAGATTGCTTTTTTTTTTTTTTTTTTTTTGCCTGGACTAAGATCATCTGAAATTAAATCAGAAGCCAGTGGACAATACTTTGAGAACAGCACTGCACGCTGGGAGTGAGCTGCCGCACTGCTACACGCGTTACCCAGAACGACTGGAAAAGCCCAACTCCATCAGAGGTGGGGATTTGCAGGAAGGTGGGTGAGGGGGGCTCTTCTCTAACACCCCCACGTAGCATGCTCAGTGTCACCGAGTCCTCCTACTCACACCACCGCATCTCCCCAGAAGGTGCCTGCATTCGTTGCTTGCAGTGTAAGCGCTTGCTGGCTGCCCTTCCCCAAAGGCTGGGGTGCCACGCAGCACCCCGCGCTCCTGACGAGCTGAGCGATGTCTGCCTTTGGATACAGCGTGGTGCAAAGAATGTAAGTGACTTGTCAGGAGCTAACAGGAGAGCCCGAGGCGCAGCTCAGGACGCGGTTGCTGCCCGGAGCCTCCTCTGCAGCGATCCGATAATGCCAACCCTCCGCGCTGCGCTAATACTGAAGAGCACATTTCATACACAAATGGATTATTGCTGGAATCTTACAGATAAAGCCATTCATCTTCCGAGGCCCTTGGGAGTCTGAGTGGTTAATACAGCTCACAGCAGTAAGACGTATAAAGCACGCAGTACAAAGGCGCAGGGAGAAGCACATGTGGAAGTGTTGAAAAGGAGAGAAGAACCGGAGCAGAAAAGCGAATCTGCATGAGACTCTCAGTTCAGCAGATGTGTGTGCAAGCTGACCGAATAAACCAGATCTGCCAGGACTTCAGGGTGAGGTCTTCAATGTGAGCTAAAAACTTCAAGCTCCAAGTGTTTGGCCGTCAATTTTATCAGAAACGCTGTCAAGGATACAGCAACCATCAGCCCTTATCATCACATTTGGAGGTGCACAGGAACAATGGCACGTTGAAGCAGGTGCTGGTGACTCAGGCCTGGGCTCGCCTGGCCCAGGTGTTTGTGCATCCCCCTTTTATCTGACCCCCGTGACAAAAACAGGAGCAGAAATCCCGACGCCCCATTTTCACCAGAGCTCCTACCCTCATGAAGAGCGCTCTAAGAACCCATTTCAGGCAGAATAGAAAATTAATGAGGGAATAAAAGAGGTTGAGTCACACATCTTACATCTCAACTATGCCTCGCACAAATCGGCCGTGATGAATTGGTGTATGAAGTCTGGGTGAGGCTCCGTGCTGGTCAGAATACAGATAAAGCCTGTGTGGGCTTCTCACTTGTTAAACAGAGCTCATTAAGGGAAAGATGCTGCTTATCCTTTTAATTCTGACCACATCATTCACTCGTCATCTTATTTAGACCCTATTTTTCCCCAGGCTGGCAGGTGATATGATTGCACTGGCCTCCACACAATCACTGCTCACACTCTGCTCCACAGCCCAGCAGCGGTGACCAGAGCTTTTGTGCCGGTGCAGCTGGGAGAGCCGAGCGCCTGTGCGCGGAGATCCCACCCCAGCAAAACCACGCGGCCTGCATGAAAACAAAACCAGGCAACTTTCAGCCCATGAATATACATCTCGTTGGAAGCAAAAAGGAGGCTCTCCAGCAGCAGTGCCAAGCGCACAGATTAATGACAATGCTTTGCCTGTGAAAGTGGCCTTGCTGAGTCCAAACACGTTCCCCTGAGATGCCAGATTTTGTAAGTTAGCAAAAATGTTGAGCTGTCTGTTTGCTTTAAACAATTATGTCAGCTCTGCAAGTAAAATATGTTCCCTTGCCTGACCTCCCCATGCTGCTAGGTAGGGCAGCATGTGGCTGTCTCCCGCTTTAACACAGACATCAGGGGACGGCTGGAGAGCTTCCTCGGGAGAAGCAAGGCACAGCCAGCGAGGAAAGAGGCAGAGGTACTGGAAGCATGGACAGGATCACCTTGTCACCTGCTGCATCCCATCAAAGCCCTCATACCCCAACCTAGGTGCAAGCCCTGGTCAGGTGTGGGTTTAAGGCTTAAGTGCCAAGTGAAAACGGACCTGCTTGGTGAAGGCAGCCCTTTAAATAGATTATGTCTGGTGCCATGCTTGATTAAAAATATAGCCCTAAAGCGGACAAGACGAAGGGGGCTATTATAGCTGCTCCCACCTCTCTCCCCAAAAGGGGAGTTGCAGCAGAAGGAGAGATTAAAGGATTTATTGCAGGTCACAGTAGAAGTTTGTGGCAGAACTGGGAATTGCAGAGGCTCCCCTGGGTGCCTGCCCAGTACATTAAGCACAAACTCAACCTTCCTCTCCACAGCACCAAGTCAGGGGCCAGGTCAGACATCCTCCATACTGGAACAGCCTGTCAGTGCCTGGCACTGGGCTGCTGAGCTGAAAAACGCCCGCTGTCGATAGCGAGGGCAGAGCAGCAGTATTTATATCAGAGCTAATGGAGGCAAACACCAATTGCTTTCTTGTGATTTACACCAAACACGCCATAGCCAAGCTCAGCCAGAGTCCCTCTGTCACCTTTCCTAAGGATGCTCGGCCATGCCCAGGGAAGCTGCACCAGCACTCCGTACTGATGGGAGCAGGCTAGAGCCAGCTTGCCAGGATATTTTCTCATGCAAGCAAGCGCTCACTTGAATTTTTTTTCCCCAGTTCAGTAAAATGAATCACACATGTCATTTACCCTAGAGTTGATACTTGATGTGAGACCACACAAGGCTCCCAGCATGGAAGATGCACGGGGAGCACTGCTGGGACAAACCTGGGCTAGATGGCAACAGCCTGGAGTGACCTTCAGTGGAAATAAAGCTAGAGGGCAACCTCGTGCCAGTGCTAGCACATACACGTATCCCAAATATTTCATTGCCATTATCTCCGGACCCCATCGAGGCAGGCTGCTGGCATGTAGAAGATCGGTTTGGGAAAGCCAGAAACATACTGGGGGTTATACTAAAATGGTTGTTTACAGTACAAGCCCATTTTGAACAAATGGGGAAAAAAATAAAAGGGGGCGGGGGGGGGGGGGGGAGGGAAGAAAAGTAGTTCTTCAGTTTTGCCACTGCATTGGAGGGACTTTGAGATGGCACATCTGGGAATCCCCAGGCCACGCAGCTCCTGGACACGCTGGTATCTCGCCTCACGAAGGCTGAGCCTGCTCCACGGGTCTCTTTGCACAGAGTCTGTCCAGTAGCAGGGACTTCCTGCACCTTTCAACCACTCACCCACAGAAGTAGCTTCTCAGGACATAACTGCACATAAAGCCAGTAGCCATCTTGTCCCAAACACAGCAAAAAAAAATGTGTGCATGGGAATACACAGTGGTTGCAGACGGTATTTCCCACATTATACTCACATGAAGAGAGAGCATCTCTGTGTAACAAATCCAAAAGCTGTGACACTTTTGTCCCTGGTGTTTCCACTTCCAAGCGAGCAGCAGGTGAGAGGACAGCACAGCTTGCTCTTTCCAACATTCACATACAGTTTAGCATCAAAAAGTCTTTCCTAGTGATCACAGTCCAGGAGAATACATCTAATTCCCTCTAAAATAATTTGGAGCTTCACTGGGTAGAAAATTGCTATTTCTGCTCCAATGCCAGAGAATTCCATTTTTAATTATAGAAATTTCTGTTATGCACAATCATAATATTCTTTCATATTCCCTCTCACTCTTAGTTCAAATGTACTATTAGCTTTTTAAACGACAGCTCTGCATCGAGCAGACAGAGGTGACTCCTGCTGCAGAGGAACACTGGCATTCATGCCTCTTGAGTCAACTCAGAGCAAGTAACAAAGGATGGAGCATCTTTGTGTGTTCCAGGACAAGTTATCCTAACAGTCAATGACTATTTGGATGCAACCTTCAGTCAGATTAAATTATAACCAGAAGAATGTTGAATACCTTCTCCAGAGCACAGATAACACCTTGTGGAGTCACCACGAGCTAAGGACCAAATTCAGTGAGTAGGCTGAGAAACCCCACGTGAAGAGTGCGCTGCAGAGTCAGTGAAAAACAACCCTTTGCTACTGTTTGTGTTTGCAGGATCAGGAAATAAAGGCATAAATTCTCATGTCCCAAACCAATAAACAAAATGGCCTTTACACAATGATTAAGCATCCAGTAGAATTAATCAGCTGAACAAGAAAACCCCAAATGTTTCTGAGGAGCTAGCTATTCAAGGGCAGCAGTTGGAGATTCACAGCTCAAATCTGTCCCAGTTGGACAAGGTGAGAAGGCTACAAACACCTAGGAGTTGGTCCAGACCTGCATCCTAAGGATTAGTGAGTGAAGATACAAAGATGAATCAGTTGCTTTAATCTGCAGCTGCAGGTACTAAGTTTAGTACCTGCTTTTTCAGTTTCAACTGGAATTTAGTACTTTTGCTGATCAGAATTGATAACTTTAATTGGTAGTTTAGAGGTAGCTGCAAGGTGCATTAACACAAATGAAAATTAGTTGCTTAATTTGCTGGCCACACAAATTAAAGGGAATGTGCTAGGGCAGGTGTGGGAAAGCAGAGGAAGGCTGCTGCTCTCTGGGGCACAGAGAGATGGGACGGCATGGGACGGCATGCAGGCAACTGGCTGCGTGCGCCCAGAAGCGCAGGCAACGGCTGCATCACTGTGTGAGCAGACACAAGGGCAGAAGACACGGAGAAGTCACTCACCTGCGAGCGCAGGGAAGAGCCACATCCTGGCCCACTGCCCAGGAGGGTCAAGCACACAGCCAGGCTGCTCCGTAAGGATCGGGGCTCTAAATGCTCAACACAGGTCTCTTGCTCCTCGAGGAGGAAACTTGTCCTCCATACACATTCAACACAAGCCACAGCTCTGCAGGCAGGAGGAGGCAGGGCTGTGCCTGTCAGCAAGCTCCCTGCGTCGGGACACCCACCCCACTGCGCCAGAGACCACCCTCAGCCTCTGCTCCAACAGCGGCCGCAGCTCACCCAACTGAAGAGGCCGCACACAAACGCCCCAGTATCTTCCAAATAAGCTCTTTTGGTATGGATCAAAATTAAAACGCAGTCACCTTGCAGGCACATTTGAAGCCCTCGCTAGCCAGCAACGAAAGGGTCCGGGCTGGCCCCTTTTCCTTTGAAGCATGCCTGCTGGCTGCAGGTTTCTATAGTGCTCACTTGCAATTACAGTTCTTTTCAACTTCTCTTTGTCTTTTTCTTTTTTTTTTTTTAATTTAAAGAGATTGAGAGGAATTAAAAAACCCTCATCAATCAGATTTATCAAATAAAACTGTAGAGGTAGGGCCAGCTGCAGCTACACATGTCAAACTCAGCTGCAGATATGAAAGGAAATGCTGTAATTCACAGTTAGGGTGCTCAGCTTTTTGAGCGCTTAGCAGCAAAGATAATCCCGTGGCTATATTCCTACACCTATAGAGAGGCCCGACATCTGAGCTAGGCGAGGGCACCCCAGGATCGGTCCCTGCATAAACGGGTCAGGACTCTGCACCCGTGAAAGGGCATATCTGCACATGGGCACACTCCTTCACACACAGCTGCGATGTCCCCGTCCTCAGGACTCGCGAAGGACTTGAGTCTCATTTGGTTTCTTTCCGTGTCCTTGTACACCATGTGTGGCTGAGCAGCGTGGATACGTCATTTATTTAAGACAGTACGCACAGGTTACTCTGGTCACGAGAGTTCAAGGAAAGAAGAGAATAATGGCAAAACTTCTCACTGATTTACATGGGTCAGTATTTTATCAGCCTTATCAAGTTTGGCCTCACTGAGGTCTACTGTTGTTGAACGCTATTAGCTGAGCAACAATGCAGCCAAAAAAGTTCAAAAGCCAGTAACATTCCTCAGTGCTCACACAAGTATCTCCAGGCGTGGATGAGCAGTGCCCTGAGGGGGCAGGAGCCGAAAATTATGAGGAACAGATGTGATGGGAATAGGTAGAGTCAGAGGTGGAGCAGTTTTCCCTCTTCTGCCTGTAATTACTGTTATTAGAATGTAAACCCCCAAGTGCTGCAGTTCTGGGACAGGACTGGCCACTACTTTTTGCAAAGTCCCTGACCATGACGCTCCTTCTGCTATCGCAAAGTGTCAGAGGAGCACTCAGACCACAGGTATCCTCTCCTCTCCTCTTCTTTGCCACACTGCTGTCCAAATGGGCAGCTCCATGCAAAGAACACCCCAGCAATTGCTGATACTTGCAAACAACAATCCTCTTCCTGTTAAAGACCCCAGGAATTCAGGGAGAAAGACGTGTTTGTGCATGACGAGACACACTCGGTTGCAAAAGTGTGGAGGTGCTTCATGATTTTTGGGATAATGATTTAAAAAAACCCCAAAAAGTTGTAAAAACTAAGAAGAGAAAGGACGAGGAGTTTTCCCACCCCACCTGCTGCTCTGCACAATCACACACAGGCTCTGCCCTGCACTCTCCTGCACCTGAGCATCCACAGAGATGCTCTCCAACACAAAACATCACAGACTGCCTTTAGATAGATGTTATAGCGCTGAGAAGCATCTTGCGTGGAAAGATAAGAGCATGACATTCATTTTCCCTTCAGACCACCCCAGCAGATTTGCCCTGCAGTGTGACTGTGCCAGGGAGCGGCTCCCGGAGCCCTCCCGCATCCCCAAACCCCCGCCCCGCTGCACCAGGCCAGCGATGCTCACCCAGCGAGGCCACAGCTTCCGCAGGGCCCGGAGCAGCTGCTGCGTCGGAGCACACCTCCGGACATCCTTGCTCCTGTACTTCTGTGCTGTTGAATGCAAAGCCGCTAATGCTGAGGAATACCAGTTGGCTGTGCTGGCACCAAGGCCCATTGGTTTCCCACCACCCAGCAGTAAGTGGCAGCATTGGTATAAGCCGTCTTTGGCCGCTCACAGCTAAAGCTCTTCTACCAGTGGAAAAGAATCCCACATTGACTCACCTGGCTTCCCAGCAAAGCTGCTTTCCACAAATGCAGATACTTCAGCCTCAACCAAGTTCTTTAGCAGAGGTTTCCAGACTGCATCTCACATGGGAAGGGTTTTCAGTCATCGCTCGCTTATGAAATCGAGCTGGTTTCTCACGCTGCTGCCAGACCCTCACGTCCTCCAGCAGACTCCATCTGCTGGTTTTTCAGACAAGCAACGCCTGCAAGGACGAAGTATATAGAGTTAAAGAATGTATACTTCATCTCTTGTTTCTCTCAGTAAAACTGCACAGTTTTGGAGATATTTTGTAAATTCAGATTTACAATGATTATTTTTCATACTATGGCTACCACAGTGACCACAGAAAATTTATTGAGGTAATAATGTATTTAAATAGCCAATTTTCAAAAAAACGGAACCATTGCAATGGATTAACATTCAAACCATTAATATTCAAACATATTAAGTCCCTTAAAGGATTTTTGTGTGTGTACGCAGATTTTGGGGTATATTCTCATAACACATGAAGAGGAGATGTGCTTTACTGTTGACATTTAGCACATTTTCTTTATTGCTTTTCATTTCATTATCAGTAAAAGTGTTATTTGTCCACCCAGCCTTCCCTAGGACAAATGCCATCATTACTGTTTGCAGAGGCAACCAAAAATTAAAGGAAATATTTTAGATGTCAACATTAAATGTCAAAAACCAATTTTAAGTAATTACTAATACCCTGGCCCGTATGCATTTTATTCAGAAAATTCCTGTTAAAAATATTCATTGGGGAATATTCAAATTTATTATGTAGAACAACACAGCGTTAACGTGCTAGCTTCTATTTAATGCTTTGGTTCATAGCAACAAAGATACCAATGGGAAATCATTAAACAAATACGCGATTTTTGCAGCATAATAGGTCTGTGTTTGGTATCACTTGGAAAAAAAAAAACTCAGCAAGCTCAAACCGACAGAAAAAAATACAACAATCAGGCAAAGTACAGCAACATTATAGATGTTAACAGATCTCAGAAAGTGATTTTATGTTAATTCAAATGTTAATGCTGTCCGAGGCCGCTGAAAGGAGTGCGGGGCTGCGGGAGGAGATAGACGTCGCGGGCAGGGGAAGGCGCAGGGAACACAAAGGGCAGCCTCTTGGTGTGGGTGGGGGAGTTTTATTAATTATATTTCCTTTAGAGCCCTAACAATAACATGTCAGTAATCTACACATTCTGTACTTAATTGACATTAATGATTTGCCCCGTTCCTGGTCGTCTCTGGCGAGCCTCCCCACGCCGTGAGAATCCCAGCCATCTTGCGTTCCTCCGGCCCCGCGGTGCAGCCCCAATTAAGTCAATGAGTGCGGGGCCACTGAGCTGCTCCCGCCGTCTCCACGGCCCCTCTCCCAGCCAGGTCCCAGCCGAGCATCTTCCAGCCCTCCCTCTGCATCCCTGAAGGAGCACATGGCCCCCAGCGCTGCCCCGCACAAAGGGGTGCATTCATGCTCGTCCCCGCACCCCAGAAAGATGAACACCCAGCACCCGGCCACGGTGGGCAGAGGTGGAAGACATCCCTCTGGTTCCCCTCTGACACCAGCAGCTGGAGCAGAGTCAGGGATTCCTCTAATGCACGTGAGCAACTGGTACCAGAACACACACAGCCATCCCAAACCCAGCATCCCACCTGCCTGCTGCTGCCATCACGGTGATGACCCATCCGTACGCACGCAGCCGAGTCAGGTACGCAGTTATAAGCTATGAACTGATGCCTCTCAGAGCTACCCTCCGTCTGGGTTCCTCTGGTATCTCCACCCTTGGTGCCAGCCAGCAATGCGTCCCAGACTCCCATGATTTACCTTCTCCGGAGTCGGACCTTTCTGTTACATCAGCAGCAGGAAACAAGGTTTCTGCTCAGGTGGGCGGCTGGGGAGCAGAGTCCACTGGGCAGCAGGAGGGCCTGGACCCGCTGCAGCTGCCAGCATGCGCCAGCCCTCTTGCCACCAGTGGACAGCTCTCAAACTGCAGGAGAAAGCTGTAGTCTCACCCCACTTTAAGAGCACATGCATGTTGCAGCAGTGACAAAACCAGGTTGTTCTGGGCAGACTCACGGTGGCTGCTTGGTGCATTCAACCAATGCACTTCTTGCATCATCCCAGGGCAATGGTACCTACAGAAGCCAAGCAAATTTCTCCATGAGCACCAGACTAACAGACCTGCTCTTTTGTATGGTGTTTCTTTCCTCCTTGGAGCAACGCTTAGCCTCTGCTGAGCCCCTTCAATGCCAGATGCACATCACAGCAGCCACTGCTTCACCCTAGTTCCTTCTTCCCCTCTTACCTCTTGCTTCCCACCTTTCATCCTGCCAGTACTGAGTCCCTGCTGTGACTGGGGGCCAAGCACAGAGCACGGTGGCCAAGCCTGTGCCTCCCCTTCCCATGGAGGATCAGCAGCCTGACTCATTTTTCTTCTTACCTATATTAACAGAAGTCAGATCTTCTTGAAGTTGTTCAATGGAGGAAGCCAACAGACAGGGAAGGGGCAAAGGGAGGCGGGGAAACCACAAAAAAAAAAAACAAACCCATGAATTCAGTTTTGATAGGAAATCAGGCAAAAAAAAAAAAAAAAAAAAAAAAAAAGAAAAAAAACCTAGCACACTGTTACTGCAAGCAAATACCATCCTCAATGAGGTCTCCGGACCTGCCATCCAGCAGGAACACCTCTCCCGCTCCCAGCAGAACAGGGTGGCCCAGGCGGCCAAACATTCAACAAATTGTTCTGTTGCCCCTTCACAGGGGAAAACATTTGCTTAAAAACAGTCAGATGAATTTGGAGTGATCTGCAGGGCACTTTGTTATGTTAATGACTGTTACCAACTGTCTCTTCTTTATATTAAAGTGTTGACTCATTGTCAGTTGGGGCGAGACAAGACAGCTTGCTTGTGCCTTGCAGTCCTTTTGCACTCACCCAAGCTACTCATATGAAGACACTTTAATATGAAGAGACACTGTCTGTGGCCATTATTAATCTCCTGACTGAAGCCCAGAATACTAATAAAACCACGCAGGATCAGCTAACCTTTCCCCAGCGCATTTTTCATTCTGCAAGATTCTGACCAAAACTAAAACATTTTTCTTTCATCTTGTAAGCCTGTGGCTGACAACCAGACTTCCCAAACCAAGATGTAAAAAGGTTTTCACTTGCCCAGTAGGTAAGAGGGGGTGCCTCCTGTGAGCCCAGAAACATCAGCTTTACGAACAGCAGAAAGTAACCTTTTGTAGATCTGGACGGGATGAGAGAGCAACTTGTTTATTCTCAGACCAACCTCGAATTGAAGTGTAACAACCAAATCTCACTGCAAGCTGTACGGTCCAAACACTACAGTGACAGCTGGTAAGAACTTCGAAGGTGAATATTGGAGTGGAGTGAGGAAAAAAACCCCACCAAACAAAACCCAAATGTTTTCTTTTAATTCTTGTCACAGTCAATAATTCTTTAACATACAGAAAAACTGGGCTGAGGAGCTGAGCTGCAGAGGCTGGCATCTTGGTCGAGCATCCATACCCACCCACCCCCCTGCTAAAAAAAAAGTTTGAAGCACCTTACATGGAATTATAACAAAGCAGAACATCTTCTGTCTGATGTTGTGACTCTGGGATTCAGTCCAAGAACACTCCAACCATTTATCCTAGCAACACGCAGGGCACGCCGTAGGGAAGTTCATGTAAGTGGAGTCTGAACACGGTAACCTGGCAAATCACAGCTGTCCCTCCTCCTTCTTCTGCTTTGATGGGGGGGACACTCAAACCCTTTCCTACACAGCTTTGTCATCTTTACTGTCATTGCAGGGAGTGCCTAATTTCCAGCCAAGCCACTTATTTTTAGACCTATGGGAGGATTCTTCTATCCCTATTTAAGAAAACAAGCGACGATCCAAGATCCAGAGTGCAGCGGTGAGCTGCCTGCTCATGCTAACCCAGCAGCAGCCTCACCCTCTCAGCTTTAGTGGATTTTGCATCTTTATGCCATCAATGTTCAGAGTGGTTTCCTTCTGAAAGCTCACACCTGTACACAAGTTACTTTGGACCCCTGACCCTAGTGAAAATAAAATAATCTGCCTCCAATGGAAGAAAACACAACATACCAAGATCTGCATTTAGCACCACAAAAATCACATCTCTGGCACAGCCTTTAGCTGCATGATTTTCTAGAAATATTTAGGCTTGTTACTTTTCTCTGTCATGAAAATTGTTTAGCTCATGATTAAAACCAGTATCATTTCAGTTTCAGGGAACTTTGTTGTATACAGTGTGTAAAAAAACCAAGCATTTGCCTTTATAGCTTGAGTCCTTAACATATGTGGCTGAATACTTTTTTTTTTTAAACAAAGACCACCAGCTGGAATATTGTCAGAAATACATTTAATGCATTTATATTTAGAGAATCTTTTCTCCACCACAGCCACTGTCCATAAACGCACTAGCTCCTCCTCTTTCCAATGCTCATGGAAATTTAAGAGAGCAACTAAACCCTTATTTCTCTAGCCAAGCCCAAGGCAGAAACGTAACATTTGAGACTCGTAATCCGTCACTGGAAAACATGCTGATAAAGGGAATACTTCCCCATCAAACAGAGAGAAGGTCTTGTTGGGCAATGGCAGGCTCTTCTCCATCCCAGGAGCAGGGGCTGGTGCGCGTGTCCGGGAGTGCAGGCACCAGTCAGTGAAAGTAAGGCCTTAGTCTTTCAACTGAGGGGTAGGGGATTTTCACACCCCTTACGTGGCGGTGGCACTCTCTTCAGTTCAAACAAGCAGATATTTACCTGAAATTCCTGGAAAGAGGAAGAACAGGTCTACCCAGCCAGGGTCCACCAGCAAAGGAAGGTTGGGGTGAGGCTCTGCGCATCACTTTTCATTATATCCCAGGTGATCGCATATCCTAAGCCAAATAGAAATAGACCTTTCATATTTTTCTGCCTTGAAAATTATTGCAGCACTGCTGAAACGTCAAAAATTGCTATGCTAATCTTAAATTCACCATAAACAGCAATAAAAAGTTTCGTATACAGACTTGTGCTTCTGGGCTTGGCTTGAACTGATTATTTCAAGTGATTAAAAGGAGACAAATTAGATAGTATTGCAATATTCTGCAGTCTTAATTAAGTGTTTGATTAAGTATAAGTTGTGTCAACAGTGGACAATTCAAAACTTGAGAGAAACAGGTTTCGTACTTTAAAGGCAAGACATAATGTGACTTGTTTGCAGGTGGCACGGCAGAAAGAGCCCATCACCAAAACACTTACTGTTCAACAATCCAAGCCAAGTGACACTTCTGGACTCAAAGCACAGAAGTTTCACAAATTGGCTAGAAACCAAGTGCTGTAACGGCAAGAAATGGACATTAAAGTCTTCTCCCCATTTATACAGAGCCATCACCTCCTGCCATCTCACAGACACCAAAAAAAACCAAACCAAAAACCCCAGCCCCCAAAAACATCCAAAACCCTCCTCTCAGTTACTCCACCTTGACTGCCTACCCCACCCTTGACAGCGATGCTGGCAGGGGCAAGGGCAGGAGGAGAAGAGGAAGGAAGAGCCATGCTGCTTCCTGCCACAGGCATCACACCACGAAGCTGCACCCTGATCTACGCACCAAGTCTGAGCAGGAGATCTCCAGAGAGATTACAAAAGCCAAGATCAAGCTGATCTCAGTCTTGCGGGCAAGGAAGAGCTGTGCTTAACCGCCAACAAATTCAAGGCTGGGCGAAGTTTTTGTTAACCTATGTTATTTCATGGTATACGCTAGTGTCGGGTTTTTTTTTTTTGAGGTGAGAGGGTTGTTGGGGAGGAAGGTTTGAAGGATGAGGGTATGAGTAATCTGATGCTTTAAATGCATGTTGTTAAATACCTAGAGGAAGCACGTTCCAAAAATAAGAGAAGATTTATGCCAACAAACAAAGCAAAGTGGGTCCATCCAATGTCAACCTGTGCACTTGTCAATTCGCCCCCCGGACTATTTCCTAACACGCTTTACCCAGCCTTGCAGTGCCCTGACTGGGTGTCACTCCCATTAAAGTCTGGAGGAAAGCCAGGTGCAGGCTTTGGCAATTCCCAAGCTAGAGTTCGGATGCCCCGATGCCACCCCCTGAGAGGCAATGCTGCAGTAAGCCTCCTACACTCGCACCAAGGTCCGACTTCACAACCTGCTTGAAGGAAGAGCGTTTTACCCAGCCACCTGAATTCAGGCTGCTGCTGCAAGCCAGCTGTGCCGCACGTGAAGGAAATAGAAATTTGAGCCAGGCCACGAGAGCTTGCAGGGTCCGCGTCTCCCAGGGGAGACCTGGCTGAATATTTGTGCAAGCACTCCACTGAACTTGCGCCGGCTGCTTACCTCCACCTCATGCAAGCAGGGATGTAATAAAACCCCTCATGTTGTAATGCCTGAGCACCAAGAGGAGATGCTGGCCTGAGACTTGGAAACTCTAGACAGCCACAAGCAGACCTTCCTACTGCTTTACAGAAGACAAGCTATGCAGAACCTTTTCTATGAGCTACTGCTAGATAACTATAGCATTTTCAACAGCTTAGCATCCGGCAGGCTCACACTGCAGATCTCCGCATCTTCATCCTTTCTGCTCCCCAGTGCTCCTCCTCTCCAGCCCCAGCTCACAACTGCAGAGCCAGCTCACTCATTTGGGGCCATTTCCTTCAACACAGTCACAGCTGCGACAAACATTCAATTTTACAGTAGCAGTAATACAGAATCAGCACTGGATTCGTTTCTCTTGTTTTAGGTTTCTCCCATGCCCCCAGCTTTCAGACCAAGGTGAGGTTTGATACATAGTTATAACAAGCCTTTCAGGAGGAGGACTATAATTATATGCCACCAAGTTACTGCAGAATTCAATTTCCTTTGCAGCATGCTTTATGCTGGTCTGTAGCTATTAAAGACAAACAGTTTCCAGTTGAGGAGTGTGCTACACACAGCTAAATTGCTTTCTTGGGGTTCCCCAGTGCCACCGAGCCCCCTGCACTCCTGCACCAGAAAAACAGCCTCACACATGGCCCCAGGGCTGTCACTTCTCAGGGTAACATGCGTAGACTCAGACAGCTTGAGGGAAAACATTATTTTACATTAGCTCATCTTTGTTGCACAAACTTCAGCCCACTTGTAAACACACTAAACCTTTTTCTCTTACCTAGCCAGGCAGAACTGCCCACTTGCTTCTCCACGCCTGCCATGAATTTACCTCCAGATTGGTCTGGGACCAGGGAGAATTTAGGAGAACAGGATCCTCAAAGAAATACAGAGGGAACTCCCTCTTGTTTGGTTGGTTGCATGTGTCCCCCCAACAGGGACAGCTATCTTCCTTAAAATTGGCTGCACGGTTCCTCCCTAAAATAGTTTTCAGCCTGTGGCAACCAGCGCATCATTTTTCAAGCTACTCTAGAAAGACAGCACACTCGGACAGACGTAAGCATCCACATGTGTTGCAAGACAACCAGAAACAAAGATTCTTAAAGCATGAGGTAAAGATGAGAAAGTAAGAAAACAGCTCTTAAGGTAAGTCACCCCTCCTCAGAAGTACCACACCTCCAGCGCTATTGCGTTCCTACCTGGGAGGCTGCAAAGCTGTCATCTCCATGCCTCGGACAAACTGCTTCCCATCGGAATAAAGCAGGTTGACCTTCCAGGAGAGTGGGAGGAGTTATAAAATTACCATCTGAAGAGATCCAATTCAGGAAGAGGCCTGTTATCTGAACAGTTTAATTCACAGACATTTCTCTCTCAGATACAGGTTTCCCACACAGTCCGGAGAACACATGGAACACCTGCATCCACTCTTGAACAGAGATTAACCATAAAGTTATATTTAGCTTAGACTGAAAGTTAGAATTCATCATAACTGTAATGTTATTACTGAATATTTTCCTGAAGAGTTAGAAGTCATGAATAAAATGTAATCCCCATTTGTAAGAGGCTAGTTACAATTTGGGGTTTTTTAAATTTTTTTTTTTTTTTAAAGGAACAGATGAAGAACATACAAAGCACTGAAAAGTAACAGCAAAAGTAGTAACTGAAGCTTGGCTGGTTATTTAGGAATTAAGCCTAGAGACTGCCTTTCAGGAGTGTTATTGTTTCCCACCCCCTCATTTTGTGTTCTAAATTTAAGTTCAAAGTATCAAAAAGTGTCTGACAATTCCTCCAGTGTTACAGACCTTTCCAATAAGACAGACAGACACATACGACATCCTTTTGTCTGTAGTTCTCTGAGGAATTAAAACCTCTCTGAACTGGCACCAGCAAACTTACTCAGCTAACATCTACAATTGTTTTGTTAGCACAGAACCTATTACCATTCATTGCCATGAAAAAAAAGAAAAGCCAGCAGCACCAAATAATTTGCTTACCTTTAGTTACTGTAGGCATTTTTATTACATTAAAAGCTTTAACATTAATCAGAATACTGGGTCAGGGAAGAGCAAAAGGGAGAATAACTTAAACAAAATAATAAAAGCAGCCTTGCTGGGAACTAATGTTGAGAAAAATTAACAAACAGCAGACTAGGAACTTCCTGAAATCTAAGTGTTGTAGCATTTAAATTCTCTACAGGAAGACAAGATGAATCCTGGTAGTCTCACAAACATTTTCAGGGTTGTTGAACAGTCCTTGAAAGTGAACATCACGAGAAAAAGCAACCATTTTTTACATTTATTTCTCTATTCCCCTTTTCTCCAGAACCATGACTTTCCAGAAAATGTATTATGACTTTTCAGATTCTCAGACCTTGCAAAGCTCAAGGACAACTCTTCCTGTAAAAAGGCACATACCATTCCAGAATTCAATTTTGCACAGAACACAACTAGTCAAAGCCAACACAAAAATCCCAACATTTAAATGATTATGTTTTAAGGAAAGGTAGGCTTTTCCTACTGATCACTTCTTGCTATTAAGCATAACAATCCAGACAAGCTGATTCAAGAATTTCCCAATAGACTGATCATTAGAAAGTGTGGTGTGGAAGGATTCCCCAAATACTTGTCATGTTTATTATCCCCTCCCTAGCCACCTGCATCTGGCTAAGGGAAATCCAAGTAGCCCAACATGACAATTTTATCTTACTATCTAAAAAGGAAGCTTTAATTGATAAGCCAGTAGTGGTAAATAAATAGATAGTTACTACATTATTCATCCTCAACTCCCACACTACTAGTGGTCACAGTCTGAAAAAATCTTAGCTCACCATAGTTAAAAGAAAAATAGGAATATATATAAAACCAGCTGTCTTAGACAGCATTTTTATTAAAAATGGATACACAGAGACATAGCAGCATTTACAATAAAGAGTTTCTTTTAAAGGCATCAAGTTGTAAGCCAACCATTTGAAAAAGAGGCTTTGAAATGTTGTCTTCCACAGCACTTTTTGCCCATTTGTCAACAGGGGACAGTATGACTGCAGATCATCCAAAGGACAAACAGGCACAGTAACTAAAACTTCAAGCCCTTTTTCTGAACAGTTGGTCACATCAAGCATCACCCTCCGTAGCAGCATTTGGAGCACTCTTCGGTGTTCTTTTAAGTGGCTGGTGTACTTGATCCATTTCTTTAAAATATTTTAATGTTCAATAAAAATATTTCAAATAGAAAAATTCTTCTGTCAAGAAAAAAAGTAATGTTTCCTTTTCAGATTCCATAAAAGCTTATGAACTTCTTCACTGGCAGCATTTCCGTAATGGAGCAGGAGTCAGAACCAGCAGAACAGGCACTTCAGCAAAATTGTCAACAGTTTCTCAAGTCATACTTGCTTCAGTCCAGAAGACTGTTTCTTACTACTTTGTGGTGGTGTAAGGACACCAGTGGGGAAAGGTGAAGTCCTATTTTGCTCAGCCAATATGGCTTGTTTTGCTTGAGCTTTGTCCTGAAAACACAGGAGGAGAAAAAAAAAAAGTCTTTATTTTGGTATATCTACACACTAGATCAAGACAACTTAGTGCTTCATAATTTGATAGATTGCTCATCTGGGAATGCATCTCTGCACCTTGCATCTCTGAATGCATCATGCAGTACACAACAGATAGCAAATACAAACCCCAAGAGATCAGTAACTTTTGGAATCTGATGACCAGCATTATGGTACTTGTATCTTCAAGAAAGCAAAATTCAGAAGCAACTGAACAGGAAGAGCTTTAGCTTCTATTACAATAACCTAAATAGAAAAAACCCTAATAGCTTAGATTAACTACAATTTGTTGGACGGGATTTTGATCCTCTCCAAGTTTCTCATGCTAGAAACCACTCTTGCTCAGCTTCTTGTCAGTCAGTCACATAATAGTCCCAACAATAGTCCCAAGTGATCAGTCTTTACTTTCTCTTTTTCATCAGACAAGGTTGTATTCTCTGTATTTCCTACAGAGAAAGGTCTACTATACAGTGTTTGGAACATCCCAAAGGGTGGAGATATGCTTCCGATTTCTAGGCTAATTACTTGCTGTTTGAGACTAGAGGCTTAAGTCACAATCACCTTTTTAAACTAAATACTGAACAAGTCAGTCCCAATACAAGCCTCTGTCCTAGGAATGCTGGAACTGGACTACAACCTTATGCCCTTTATCATCAGAATACACTCAGTCTCAATCTGATACTGCTTCACTTAAGTTTACTGTGTGTTCCAACCAAAGAAGAAACAAGACTTAGGAGATCTTACAGAGAGATTTTGTCTTTGTTATGCATATACATACCAGCAAATCCAAGCTATTTATGTGCGTCTGTATATTGTGCAAGTCTTCAGGAGCTATACCTCTAAAGTGTTTGAGTTTGGAGCTTCCTACTTCCCTTATCGCCATCGCAAATGGAACCATCCATTTCACACATTCCTCTATCTCACACCATTCATAACCTGGAAGACAAGACACGCTTACCTGCCTGAATGAAGACTTAACGTTTGTAAACACATTAGACTCCGTTTATAAATGCCAATACCTGAAACTTTCTGCATCAACTCAGATGAGGAGAAGTGATACAAAGCAGAAGCTGCAAGTACTCCATATGTATATTCCAAGCAGCCAATATCCAGCACACAGAGATCCAAGAGCTACAAGACAACATATATTAAATAAGTCTATCACAAGAATAGTTCTTCCCCCAGGTGAAACAGCATTTGAAGGAAGAAATCAGCCTTACCTCTGCTATTTGTACAAATATTTGCTGTGGATATTGTGGCAACAACACTTCATAAAGCTCATTTAAATAAGCAACTTGCATGTAAATGTTTAGCCATGATACTACTGTCAGTGGATTTAAGTTCCAGTTAAGAGCCTGAAAAAGTAGACACACACAAGACTTCAGTATTAATAAAGAGTTCCTAACTTAAACCATGCAACTTTATTTACTCCAGATCAGAAGCTGTAGTTCTAGTTGGTCAAGACATCTTTGAAGTAAGCAAATCTAATCCTCTCCTGTACCTCTTCCTGCTGATAGGGTGGGGGAACTATTCATTTCCTTAATACACACATACCAGTGGATGCTTTAAATCACTTGTTACCTAGAGAACACTATTTTCTAATTAGAAAGAGAAATTGTGCCTCTTAGCAGCACACAGGATTAACTGAGGCGCTCTGCTTTTAGGCTGATTATGCTATACATTTTTAAAAACTAAAGTAGAAATAGTTCCACTTGAAATATTACCTTCATAATGATCAACTCCATACTGAGGATTTCATCTTCTGTACAAGCTCCATCTGTAACATAGGCAAACTGATGCAACTTTGGTGGATAAATTTCCTAGAAGATAGGAGATCAAGTATGTAATTTATGGAATAGGTTGTAACTAGTCCCATGTGCTTAAGAAAAAGAAAAAAAAGAGAACAACTCATCACTACTTCAGCATTTCAAGAAGGAGGGGAAAAAGAAAAAGAACCAACCCCTCCATCCTAAGTCACAGTGTTCTCCTCTGCCTTTAATATACACAGATTTCTTGTTCAACCTTCCTGCCCGTAGTCTTCACCTCTCACTTTTCACGGATCAGTACAACATGCATTATGTTTGACTACAGTACCACTGAGGCAGAATCATAACTGACATCAAGATTTTTTTAACACATCCTAAAGAAAAGGCCTTTTATCCCTTGCTTGAGGAGAACAGATTGAAGAATAATAGCCCTCTTGAAAGACAAACAGTAAGAACTTAAAAAGCACTATGTATTTTAATAGTTCAATTTGTTCCAGTAAATAAATAGCTCAGACTATCATCCAGTAGGCACTCCACTAACACTAGAATTGCAACAAGTAGTCTCTGTTTACAGCAGCCAGCCAAAACC
This sequence comes from Chlamydotis macqueenii, assembly GCF_036417535.1. Taxonomy (NCBI): domain Eukaryota; kingdom Metazoa; phylum Chordata; class Aves; order Otidiformes; family Otididae; genus Chlamydotis; species Chlamydotis macqueenii. Next base: position 13,143,006 of record NC_141568.1, read on the forward strand.
TCATTTAGCAACTGCAATTAAAATTTTAGAATTATTCTAACACTGAAAAGACTATCCTTCTAAGATTAAAGAAATACACTGTGATGCTAGCTAGTCTTAATTTTAGCCACTTCTAAAGGAAAAAAAGAAGGAATTTTGACAAGAAAAAAAAAGGATCTTTTTTTCCTGTCTCTCAGCTAGAAAGTCACAGCAACAAACCCTATAAAGCCTGCTAAAATATGTCTAGGGTACAATAAGTGTGCTGTCCATTCATATTTTTATGTTAAAGTAAAGCTGGAGATACTTACCTCAAGCTTTGCTGCTATGAATAAAGAAGAGATACCAATAAGCTGCAATAGTGTTTTTACAACATTCTGTTGTGTTGCCATAAACCGATCAAAGAAATCTTGTGCTAAATAAAAAGTTTCTCTATGAAGCTTGTAGACTTCACAAACCTAGAGAGACATGAGAGATTACAAGGGTCAAGAAGAGTGTTATAGAGTCAAAACCAGATGCTACAGATGTATTCAAAAAAGAGCTAGACATAAAATTCATATTGGCTTTCTGCTTCACTGCTATTGTGAAGTAATATGTTAACTAAGAGCATAAGTTAAACAGTTTCCTTTGACACAGGATGACTGCCACTACAGTAATTCCCCCCACAAAAGAGATCAGAGTGAAAACCCTTTTAGGAAATGCAAGCACATGTTTTAACAATGTCAGAACATCAGTTCCTCATTTTTGCTAAGGTGCATCATTCCAACACCTCAAGAGATAAAATTCTCACAAATGCTTCAGAATTAAGAGCAGAGACAATGCCACCGAGTCATCCAAGCAGCAAGAAAGACTCACATACAGATAGAAGAGTTGTAGTACATTCTGTATGCCAACAACAGAGGGGCTGCGAGATGCATCTGATCTCTAAGCCACCACACCTTCCTTCTTACAGTGACTTTCACAACCATTTATTCAGCTTTTATCTGCAGTGTGACCTTAAAAAGCTTACATCATGGAGCTTTAGGGACAAATTGATTTATTATTGACTATCAATCTAAATGAATAACAGATTATTTTGTCAGTTTGTACACCATCAACTAAATTCTATTTTTTTTTTTTTTTAAGTTTGGTGCCATTCATTTACAAACTTTAAGACGAAGACAAGTGTCTAGCACTAAATGGGTTACGCAAAGCTCAGGACATGTACCCATGACAGTTACTAGTACACTTCAACAAAAGCATGCTTGAAATACAAGCATGGAAAAGCTTACCTCCATCAGCCAGTCTAGAAGGATTGTTCTCATTTTAGGTTGCAGAAGAGGGTGTCTTTGCATATAAAGTTTATCCCTCACATAGGTCTCTTCTTTGTTTATCATGTTTTTCCATACATCATCTCTGTTTGCCCAGCTAAGACAGATAGATATGTTTAGTCTCAAATAATAAGACAAAAGGAAGGCAGACAAGCAGCAGCAAAATGGCACACTTACCCTAAAACTGGTAATGGGGAAGCTCTAGTTGGAACAACACTCAGGTGTATAAAGTGAGAGTAATCAACACCAACTGGATCGTCATCTTTATCCGGAGTAGGAATCAGCATATGGGCATTTTTGTGAACATTATTCCAGGATGGCTATTAAATGAAATATAGGATTTTACACTGTGCCTTTTAAAATAATAATTTTAGTTGTAAATAGAAGACAACACATTGGCAAGAAACTATGATAAAAACTATGACAACCTCTTTAAACTGCACAGAATCACAGAATTGTTGAGATGGGAAGGGATCTCTGCAAATCATTTTGTCCAACCCCCCTGCTCAAGCAAGGCCACCTAGAGCCAGTGACCCAGGACCATGTCTGGATGGTTTTTGAGTATCTCTAAGGATGGAGGCTCCACAGCCTCACTGGGCAACATGTGCCAGTGCTTGGTCACCCTCACACACACACAAAAAAAAAAAGTGTTTCCTCATGTTCAGAGGGTATCTCCTGTGGTGTGGACTCACCAGTGCTGACTAGAGGGGTATTAGTTATTTGCACAGTAGAAAAAGCTTGCAACTAAAGCTGAAATACATTTACCCTGTGCTCCTTTTGAACGACCACAGCTGTTTATGGAAGAATACCCAAGTCATGTTGCATTTTGTTTTTACCGAGAACATGCTCGCCTTCATGTAAAGAATAAGCAGATGGAACTTTAAAAATCAAATACAAGGTCAGGATTTCTAGTAAGGAATATGTAGATGGAAAGCCTGAAGTCATGGTCCCATGCAAAGCAACCTTGACAATGAACATAGTTTATAGAATTTTTCTTACTTATTCATCTAGCAGCGCTAAGATGAAAAAACAAAGCACTTATGATGCAACTGTTTTCAGAATAAAGCAAATACATGTTAAGCAATTGCCACTAAAGTATCAAGTTGACCATTTCACATACACAATTTTGCCAAGATCCACAATCATCAGACATCCAACACTTCACTCGTCATATCCTTTTATTTTTATTTGGACCAGAACTTAAATTTAGGCTTACTTTCATCCTGCCTAATTCTGTTAAACAAGATCTTGGTGTATGCTTCACATAGTTCCCCCGGAAAACACTGCTTTTTTATTTTGTGGTAGAATACAAAGGCAGCCCCATGTCATCATGCCTAAGCAAATAAAAATTTGGCATTTCTGCCTAACAGTGAAATCAGCCATCTTACTGCAAACTGATCTGTTCTGCACCACTAAAGGGAGAGAACTTCCTAAAAAGACTCCTAATGTGCTTTAACATAAAAAAAAATAAACCAAAACAAAACAGAAGAATCATTAGGTGGTAACAAGTAGAATGCTCTATATGAAATTTTGCCTCTCACAAAGAAGCTTCCACACCTGATTTTTGCCCTGCCCTTGCCACAAATGACATCACTTTCCAGCAAAATGGCTACCTCTTTGCACCAGCTTCAGAAACAGAAACCACTGACTTGATGAAACAAAAACCACATTTCACAGTTCTCTCACAGCTATGACTGCTTTGCACTTTGAGTTACTGACACACAGATGCAGAGTTTTTCTTCTTGAAGTTCTACATGCAAATGTAGTGTAGCTACATACATGCCATACCCATACATGCCATGATTTAATTTGCGTGGAGGAAGGCAGAAAGAGGGTATAGTATCTTTATCTCAAAAATAACAGATTCTTTACAAACTGAAAGTTTGAATCAAACTGTCACATCAGCATTGCTTTAAGTTAACTTTTGTCCTCTGTCAAAAACACACTTTAGTCACAATTTGTCCTCCAAACTGCATGGCAAGCCCAGCTGCCAACAGTCTACGGAGAAATACTGTCTTATCAGTTAATCGGCAAACCAACAGAAAAGTAAAAGATTATATAATATCTCTTTAAAGGTGCCAAATACACCGGCAGCTTCTGAAGCACAAGGGATCTGCTCCACAGAGCTCTCAACCAAATTAGACACCTCGCATAGTACATGGCAGCAACAACAATTGACTTAAGAAATTTCACCACCCCCAGTCTTCTACAAGAAAATATAAATCAAGGGTCAAAAACCTCTTGGGGTGTTTTGAGAAGCGAAAATAAAAGCTTTGACTAGATAATGTCACTCATCAAGACAAGTGGGAAAAAGATGTAAGCAACAGAAAAAGCATATAGCTTAGCTATAGACAAGAGGAAACAAATGCGCGGGGCCCTCAAAAGAATTAAGTTATTGGGAAGGGAGAAAGGAGTCTGAATTAGCATAGGTGAGGGAACACCATAGCTCTGGCATGGATTTTTGTTGAGGGAATGAGTATATTGATCAGACTTGAGTCTTTAAAGCAGATTTAGCAAGACATTCAACCAATACTATGAAACAATATTAAGAAACTGCATTACATCACACTAACTCTAAGGAAATAGGAGCCACCACTAAAAAAAAAAGAAACAGTTTAAGGTGGGGACAGTGTGAAGAAACCATTAAGAGCTTCCTCTGGGCTTGCACAGAGCCAGCCTGAAAGCAGGGAGCTTCCAAAAAGGGACATGTTACAGAGAATCAGTGCAGCCTAATGGAGGAAATCCTGGAGTCCTGGTATTACTTCTGAGGCAAATAGGAGCTGAAGGAGGATGCAAGCCAAAAAATCAGTGGGGAAAATTACCTCTTCAGACCTGCATGGAGCCCAGCAAGAAAGTCTGGTGACACCCACAGTAATATTCCAGATACAGGAGCAGGAACAATTATCAGAGATACAGATCTGCATCTCAGACCTGAGAACTAGAGACAGATGGAGAAACTGATCTGAAGTTCAGGTTGGACGAGGCTCTAAGCTACCTGACCTAGTTGAAGATGTCCCTGGTCCTTGCAGGGGGGTTGGACTAGATGGCCTTTAAAGGTCCCTCCAACCCAAATGATTCTAAGACATGAGAAGGCTTGTTAGGAGAAGGAACACCAAGAAGGGCTGAAGATAGGTGACCAAAGTAGTCCATCAGAGACGTCACACCCATACATCTCCAAACAAAGAAAACCGAGGAGTTCAGAGGGTTTGTTTGTGGTTTTTTTTTAAAGCTGAAATGTTCCCATGCCTGAATTTTCTGCAGCACATCATCATTGACTGATATGTCAAACATTCATTTAAGCTGATCTTTTGGACACGCTTCATGCATACAGGCCAGACAAAATGGAGCAGGCAGCGACCATCTGGGTTATTGGTTACAGGCCACTCACAGCAGACCACCCCCCTTACTCCCCTGTAAGCAGCACCACACAAGCTGCTGAGACACTCATGGATCTCAACGTGAGCTGGGAGCCACCAGGACAAGCTTCCATAGATCCAGGGCAAGGAGGGCAGCAGAAAAGCAGAGGAAGAACTGCATTCAAACAGCAAGGTCAGAAGATTTTCAGCATGGAAATCAAAGGCAGAGGAACAGGTCGGGGGCAGGCCTGGTTGTTTCACTCTAAAAAGCAGCACCTCATAACAGAGAGACATCGATAGCAACTACCAGACTACAGCCTTAGTTTGCCCATCAGAAATAGTAGGATCTATAATTCTATCCATTTTTCATTCACAGGATGTGTTAGTTTGAAGTACAGGGTTTTTCTTTGCCATCAGAAAGGGATTCCAGAATTCATAAATAGGGAAGAGAAGAACAACTCACATTATTAACTTGTTCCTGTTTTTTCCAAATGGCCTAGGAGCTTCTACTACCTCTAATTTTCTAGAGTCTGAATATTGTCCTGCCCTAGATTAGCGCCAAGTCAAGCTCTCAACCTGGATATAGTTTATGCTCTTTATCTGAAGACTTGTAAGCTGATTTGGGGTGTTTTCTTTTGGTTTTTTTTTTGTTTGTTTTGTTTTTTTTTATTTTGTTTTTGGTTTTGTTTTTTTTTTTAATTTGGGTCTTCCAAATATAACCTAGACTTGTTAAAGAAACTTTTTGGAGGATATTTTCAAACCAGTTAGGTGGAACACTTTGACAACAGTAAGACCAGATTCTGGAAAGATGTCTAGTGAGAAATTGTTCAAAACTATTTCCTGAGAGTTTACTCCATCTCCTTTTCACCTGAAAACATTAGTTAGTTTCATCTAAAGAAACTAACTTCTAGATTCAGTTCGCCATTGTAGATGGAGATGGCCATGTAATTTCTATTACAATTGCACAGATGACGCCAATCTAGTCAGATAAATTTTGTTTTACACAGAGCCTTGGAAGTGTATGTGCCCACAGAAAGTAGCCAGACTTAACATGAGAATTGCTAGCAGAATTACAGCAGTGCCAGTTCTCTAAAATCAAACACAGAATTTATGCAGTATTCTGCTGTCACTAACCTGATGACATAGCCACCCTTTCACCACATAAACGGTAATGGCATCCTAATTAAGAACTCAGGCCTTATGTTCAACAGAAGCAAACTAATGAATTGACTATGAAGATGCCGTAAAGTGCGATGTGACTATGATATTTTGCCTTGTGTATAAGCTAGTGTCAGTAAACAATTTATTTAATGTAGAAGTCATGTGGTATAGGCTGCACTGGATTTATAGCTACTTGCATTTTAGAATTGCTGTGCCTCAACAGAATAACTATCTCACTGGCTATCATACAAGCCTGCTATACTGCTGCTGGAACCATAAACATATTCTCATTAGTGGCCCATGGCAATTTATATCAGAGAATAGCTTGTGTCACACCATAGACTGAAGAGCTGCTGCTGTGCAGCCAAATGTTAGCTTTTTTTAAACAGATCTGTAACAATCTGGCTACTTTGTCACAACAAAAAACCTTCTCTGTGTAAGCACAGACACACAGGTACCCATTTTATTTATGGTTTACAAAATCAAAGTGTCAAACCTACCAGTATCCTAAACTTAACTTGAAAAATGCCCAAGTAAATATTTTGGATGCCTACTACCTAAATTATTTAAGTTTTAATTTACCTATCATGCCTGAAGTTAACACTGAATGACTACCAGGCCAGGAACACAAACCAGAACACAAAACTGGAAGCATTTATCTACTTTCTAAGTTGAAGGTCAATGTATGCAAAATATATTTCAAGTTGCTTTCCCCTGTCTTTCTGGAAGAAGGTAAAATTGGGTCCCTGTTGAGGGTTTTTTAACAATACCTTATTATTATGCAATAAACATGCACAAGAAGCCCTTGCTCAGCTGAAACAGAATGAATCTTTTGGTGAAGGAGAGAGCTGTGGTGAAGGACAGGCAGCTCTTCCTTGTCATAAGTGAGAAATTAGTTTAATATACTGCACAAAAGAAAGACAGAAGGGAAGGAGAGATCCCCTCATTAAATGCTCACCATTTGAGCCCTGCTTAATATGTTGACTGATAACTAGTATACACAGTTGCAACAAGCAGAGGCCATTCCAAACAATGATGCCCATCTGTTATGGTAGCACTTTAGTCTTAGAACTTCCAGCTGCCACTTCTGGTTTGATGTGCCACATTATGCATAGCCTTGCGCACCAAATGGGTACGGTCTGTGCTCCCTGATCATGACTTTTGCAGCTTAAGCATCACTCTGCGTGTGCCTTAACAGGCTAAACGCCTAGCGACAGTGACTGAGTGAGCATGTGTGTGCAAAAAAAATAGGAGGGGAATAAACCTATTTCAGAAAACAGGCTACTCGCAGTTTTATTTAGAGCGGGCACCTCAATGTACGAAAGCATCATGATTTCAATACTGTATACCAATATAGCATCCAACAGAGATACCAATAGCATCTCAGGTTCAAAAATTATAGAAAGGCCACTAAGGGTGCTAGAGTACACTACCAAAGTCAGTTTTGACTTTGTAGCTCATATCAATCTAAATATCTTACTGAGAAAACTGGCAGTGGTCCCTCTAACCTTCACTACAGGCCTGATTTCCACAGGTAAGAGACTTTACAGACTTTACTTCTTTTTCCTGTGGAAAAAATGAAGCCTATTTTACTACTGCATTAGCATCTAGTATAAACTTTAACGTTCTAATCAGGAACCCCATTACTCTCTGTCAGTGTGATAATGACACCTGCCAATGGGAATGGAGCTGACAGTGGAAGGAAAACGGGATCTTTCCTCTCTCCCAGGCAACACACAAGTAGAGAGAACCACCTCAAGAGATGATTCTGTTCATCTGCTTAAGTGTCTCATGCTTTGGCCTGCAAAGTACAGCACATAAGCACATCACCGTACTCTTGCAACTCTCTAGAGAGGTCAATGCAGAGTTCCTCTGTGTAGGCCTAAATGCATAATAAGGCTTTTGTAAGGTGCACCCTTGCAATCTCAGGAGAGTTGGATATACTGAAGTATTAACATAATGTTTTAGACAAACACAGGCCTGATCTCTTGCAAAAGACTCCAAAGCAACTTGTATTAACTGAAGTGTTCTGTGTGCTTCATCAGCCAGGGTTGATAGTCCCCCTCGCTCACTGCTGTACATGTGGCAGCTGTGTATCTGTTCGACCATGTTTGTAATAATGAGGTACAGCAAAATAATAGGGTTAAATAAGATTACAGGAGTATGACCTGAAGTCAAATCAGTTACCTGGTTTTCATACTGCTTTTTTCTGGTCATCTCCGTTTTGGCAATTTCTTCATCAGGATCCTGCAAGAACTACAAAAAGCAATATATAATTTCTGGAGACCAACCATGGGACAAGCAACCACGGCCCATGGTGACATGCGCCTGGTCCCTGAGGACCACAGCCCCAAGGCAGACCACCGCATGGCCCCCCAGCAACTCAACAAAAGGAGGCGAGGGCCCGGAGGCCAAGCCCGGCGGCGGGGCAGGCGCGGGCCTGCGGGCACCAGGCGGGGCCGCCGGGCCGGCGCGGGCCCACACTCACCGTGCCCACATCGGCTTTCCTCTTGCGGGTTCGCATGGCGCACTCCGCACCCCCGTCCACCTTGGCGGGAGCCTTCTCCTCCACGCAGTCGCTGCCAAGAGAGGAGAAGCTGAGGGAGCCCCGGCCGCGGGCAGCCTCCTCAGGGGTGCCCGGCGGAGACCTCGGCCTACAGGGCCCGGCGCCCCGCGGGGCCGGCGGACTCACCTCTCCCGGCGCATGGTGCCCGGCTGGGCCGGGTCGGGGCGAGCGGAGCGCGGTGCCGGGGAGCGGCCGAGCAGGCCCGGGCCTCAGCCCCCACAAAGGGCCGCGGAGGCGCGGGCGCACGGCGCGGAAAGGGCGGCCGCAGCCCCGGGCCGGCCCCGCCGGCTCCCCCCGCCCCGCAGCCGGGCACCCCGGGAGGCGGCAGGGGCGCCCGCCGCCCCCTGCCCACACACCGGCTCACTCACCGCCGCGCCGGCCGCCCCGGACCTTCCCGGCCGAGAGCGCTGGGTGGGTGCCCGGGCGGCGTTGGCGGGGCGCTGGGGCAGGGCGGGAGCGCGGCGCGGGCGGGCTGCGCTGGGCACCTCCTGCCTCACGGCGCGGCCGCTCCCGTCCCTGCGCACAGCGCGGCCCGCGCCGAGCGGGACATTTAAACGCGCGGCGCGGGGCCGCCTTCTCCGCCCGCCCGCCCGCCCGCCCGCACACGTGGCCCCGCGCACAGCGCCGGGGGCCGGCGCCCGGCTGGGGCGGGGTCTGCGGGGGGCGCGGCGGGGCGCCGCCGGCGGGCCCGAGGGGAGCGGCGCGGGGCGCCGCGGGGCGCGGGATCCCCGCGCCGGGGCCGGCGGGGGAGGGCGGGGCCGGGGGCGGGGCTGCAAGCACCGACGCGGAAGCGGCAGCGGGCGCGCGCGGCCGCCGCAGGTGGAGAGCAGCGGGCTGACGGCGGCGGCGGCGGCGGCGGGGTGAGCTGAGGTGAGGGCAGCGCTGAAGGGAGGGGGCCGGGCCGCCCCGCCCCGCCCCGCCGCCCCGCCAGCGGGAACAGGAACGGGCCCGGCCCGTCCGCAGCGGGAGGCGGGCCGCCGCCATGGCCTGGCCGGGGCCTGCCCGCCCCTGATCCCCTCCGTGCTTTCCTCCCCGCAGGACATGCGGCCGCCCGGGCTCTTCGGGCGGCTGAAGGCGGCAGTGGTCGGGGTGGTGCACGTGGGAGCGCTGCCAGGTAAGCGGCGGCCGGCGGCCCTGCGCCCGCCCGGCCCCCAGGACCCGGCCCTGTTGCCCCCTCGTCGGCTCACCCGTTAGCCCGGCCTAGGCCCCCGAGGCAGAGCCCGCGCCCCGGGAAGCCTTTGCGTTCAGCCGCCGCTGCGGGCCCCTCAGGAAGCGCCAGGGTTTGGGCATCCCCCCTTGCTAGGGGTGAAAGAGGCAGGAGACACTTCGTGTGGGGAGCTAGGCTGGGAAAAAAAGGGTTTGGGGTTGGTGAGTTGCTGTGTTTTAAGAGGCAATATTGGCTAGAGCTCTTGCTGGTCCTGAGAGACAAGAAGAAACTCAGTCAACACACAGGGTTTGTTCCACCCTGACCTACTCATCCACCTTTCCCGGGGCTCAGGGTAAGCAGCCCAGATTACAGCAGCTGGCCTTCCCCTTGTCAGGCTGGTGCCCGGCCGTCACCATGCTCCACATTTCCCCAGAAGCAACCTCCAGGCGCTATGGCCAGGTTTGCCCATGCTGTGAATTCAGACCATCTAACAAAGTTGTCAGAGGGCTCTTCACAGTCCCCATTTCAGACTCTCAGTGCCTGGCTTTAGGAGCCCAAGTATCAGAAAAAACTTCGGAGCTGGGCTTAAGGGAAACGTGTTGAACTTCAACAAAATCCATGCATGTTCATTTCTGCTATGAAGCACTCATACTGAAGATCAGATAAACTCTAATCTGCAAGGCTGATTGTAAGATAGCTTTAAGTAATTTTAAATTGACTGGTGTTTAGCATAGGTGTTTTGCAGACCAAGAGGTCAGTCTTGCCATAGGTTGCATTGCGTGGAGCATCACTAATGCAGGATAAGCTATAGTAAGTACAGGAATAACAAGCTAAGAACAGATCTGGTGCAATAAGAGATTATAGCAGATATTCCTCAAGTTTATGAATTAATTTTAGGAGCTGAAGATCTATCAAGTTCAGCTAAGGAAAGAGATGCCACCGAGGCATGTCACAAGGAGATACAGCAGCCTCTTACAGCAAGCTTACCCTGTTTCTCCCTATTTCAGTGTGCCAGTGCCTACAGTTATCCTACCTGAAAGCCATTTTGGTTTGTGCATGCCCTGGGGTAAGCAACATTATTCTTGCAGGGACACCAAGAAGTTCTCTTCCATTAACCCGGATCATTGATCAAGCTTGTCAAGAGGCAGAAGCTTACAAGGATGCTGGAGTTGTAAGTTTTGGTTTCCTTCTTCCTATGGCAGCATTTACACAAAGCTGCTTCTGCATAGCCAGTATTTTAAATTGAGTCTATGATTCATCAAAAGCATCTTAAGCCACACAGTTTAGGAAGATATTTAAATCCACATATTTTATTTCAGTGTAGTAATTAGGCCTTCTAGATTACAAAACTTAAAATAAATATCATGTGCACCCAAAACAATTGAAGAAGCTTAGATTCAAATTGTTCAATTCAAATTGCTTAAGTTGGATTACCATCCATTTCTAAGAATCAAGTCAATTTAAGGAAGGGAATAAAAAAAAAGGAAAGTTGACTGCAACATGGATGGTTGCTGGCATTTTAGGTATCTGCCTGTAGAATGCTTCATCATCCAGTCTGACAAGCCACTGTATTTTTAGCTCTGTACAACACTGGTTTCATGAAGTCATGGAGGAATGCCATGTGCACAGCTGAGGCACTGCATGCGTACCTCAGTTCCTTGTAGGGTGCAGAATTGTCCCACATTTGTGTTTGTACCAAAAGAGCATAGATTATTCAAGGATTAAAAGAAAAAAAGCTTAGGCCCTTTTCTGCTCTCTTTAACCCTTCTATCCTAGCCCTCTGGCAGCAAGCGTGCCTGCTTTGCACATCTAGAAGAAGAGGCCCAAAAGGCCAGTCTCAGCCAGAGGCAAGAAGCAGCAGGTACTGCTGGCTGAATTGCTGTTGGCCCTAAAGTGGTGTAGTAATCTTCATAGGTCAGTAGATTTTAACGGGGTCTATGTCCTTTAGAAAGGTCAGATACGTTTTAAACATTTCATTGCGTCTTATATTCGGGTGTTGATGTGCTTTTTCTTTGACCTGCCTACAGTATTATGGACATTTTCTGGCATGGTAAGGTGGTGTCCTAATGTCCAAGGTTTGAAAATGCCTTAAATGAACAAGTGGTCACTGCTCTGAACTGCTGTTTTCTGCAAAACTTTAAGAACAAGCCAGTTGAAACCTTTTGGTGGCATAAATTGGAATGATACTTTACAGACCAAACAAAATTGAATATAAGAACTGTGTAAGTTATAGAAGACCAAGGTCAAAATGCAAGACAAGTCACACAAAGTAGGTTAGGGGCAGAGCACTAGTAAGGCTAAATTAGGAAAGAATCCCAAGAACAGAATTGTTGCAAGGATAGACAGCACTGTGGAAAAATGATGTTTACATAGGTGGGCTTCCGTGCCTGTGAACCAGAGGAGCATGTGCAAGATGTCCACCCAGTTAGAATAATCTCTTAAGTTGTACAGAATGAGTATGTTTTCTTTCTTTTCATGCCCGTTAGAACAGGTGTGCAACAGCTCTGTATTCTGTACTGTGACTTTATTTTGTCTTCACAGTTACAGTATCAACATGAGGTATAACGTGATCTACATCAGAGGAGTGGCAAGTACTAGTCTGTCTTCCTGCGTTAGAGGAAGCGGTTACACAAGTGATCTGTAAAGCCATTGCCCCACATTACAGTGCTTGTTTACCCATTTCACTTCCATACTAATTACACATTGAAACATTTAGCAGCAGGGAGAAAACACCAAGTGTACCTAAAGGTGAGGGAACATACAGAAGCAGTTAGTTTCACTGCTGATGTGCACAAAGATGGAACAGTTTTAAGGCAAGCTTTAAAATCAGTACTAACACAAAATTTTAATTTGTGTTTTATACTTAATTGTCTTTTCAGCAGCTGTAATAAATCCTGCTATTCCAGGTCTAAGTGGTTTACTTTTTCTTCTACTGCATTGCAGTCTCTTAACTTGAATGTGTTTTTAAACCTACTTCTCAGATAGATAGATGGCGTGAATGCAGTCATTTCTCTACACATTTGGACAAATTCAGGGCTTAAAGTTATGCTTAGCCCATTTCCTGTAGAAGTCACAAGAATGTCAGTATATGTTCCCCACCAGTCTTCATTTTAAAGGTCTGTACACAATAATGTTACAGCAGTATGACAAATAAATCCTTTATTAATGTCATAAAGGTCAGAGAGAATCAGGAGAGCTTCCATAAGTATCAGTATCATTGCCTAGCACTTTCTGCAATTCATGTTTATTTTTTCCTGGTACTCTAAGAGCAAGGGAAGTTTACATGACAGATTCTTAAGGAGCTTCCTGGCTTTTGCAGAGATCACCACTCTTCCAAACTAACTGTCCTGCTTCTGTAACGGGAATATATTTGGATATCCCCCTCAGTACTCTGCGTGAACTGTCAAATTGTCTTTTTTGTGGAAGAAAAGCAAGAAACTTAAAGGGTTTTTTTTCCCATGGATGTTTCTACTGACAGTATTTCCAAGAACTGCATACAGTAGCCTTTAAGAAGATATGTAACCATCTTGCTGCTACTAGATGTTTCCATACTGTCTCAAGTTGCTTGAATTGGTGTTAACATTTAAGAATAAATTATATTGTCTTACTCACTCAATATGCGTTGCATTTGGACATAAATCTCAGTATATGCAGAAAAAGGTGACTTGTCTGGCACATTAGCAGCCTAACATAATAAATATGAAAGATTTGTGATATTAGAGCACAGTAATGAAAACAACTGAGTGCTCAGTTAGGAAGCCATCTGCACTCAAAGTGTGTATGCTTTGTACTTCTGTGTTGCTAAACAATGAAATTCCCTAGACAAGATTTTATAAGCAGCAAGCCATGAGGTATTATGATCCCTCTAGTTTGTATCTGCTTTTGTTTAAGGAAAATGCAAAATATATAATCAAGTTAACTTTTATTCATTCCATTAAGCCTGGGTGACACTTTGTAGCCAGAAAATCCAGCACAAGTTCCCTCTCATTTCATTGCTGTAGATCAGTTTACTACTAGTTGCTGTTATCTAGCTGTAGCTACTTGAGTAGCTGATGTTAAAAGACAGTTAGAGATACCCAAGTAAGACTATTTAAAAAAAACAAACCCCAAATTATAAAGGTACATTAAGTTACAAATATTATGGTGCTTCTTACTACACAAAGTTTTAGGTTTGCTTCTTTTACCAGTGCTGTCTCTGGAGATGCCTTCGTTGCCATTCTGATCCTCCCGACCCTTCTTTTGTCTCTGTACCTGGAAAGAGAGTTGCTAATGCATGTTTTACAGTGATGGTTTTTAAAAAGAAAAAATTTCTAGCCTATTACTCTTAAAACCACAATGTTAGTTAGAAATCAAATTACTTAGAATTTACTAACAGTTGAGACAGAACACACTTAATATTTCTGCATAGAAAAATGTAGGTAGTTACCACTTGGATTATGGAAGTTAACATTTCAAGTTTTAGTTATATTACAGTAGAATAAAATGACTAACAAACCTCCCCACAGCTACCTCCTATGATATATGCATGAGAGCATAAGATATCTATTTGCCTCTATTAAGACAGTAATCTCTTGCTCTGGAGGTGGAGTTTTTAAAGGAACTGCCAGGAAGGTGTGCCTAGACACAGCTAATAAATGCTCTACAAAGGCACCTGATTTTCTTTATAAGGGGCACATGAGTAGGGTGGTGGGAAAGGCTGTAATTGTCTTAGTGTACAGCTGAGCCTGTGTAATAAGGGATGTGGTGTGAAAGCCTGCTTTCTTCCTGTAGGAAAGAGTAGTTGTTTTAAGCTTGCAAAGGTTTGTTTTAGTATGTATGTGTTTGTAGGTAAAGCCTTTCTGTTAGGGGGAACCCTGGGGTTAAATTTGCCCTAGGTAAAAGTTTCCTTGGGTGGATGCTGAGTTGAAGCTTGTGTGATTGTTATATCATATAGCATTTTGACTGTTTTTGAGGCTTTTCTGCTATGGTATGCCTGCTTGCAGCTGAAGTGTTTTAAGAGGTCATTCCTATAAGTGGAATAAAGCTAAGGAAACTATTTTTCTATATAATCAGAGAGCTTTTTAAATGACCTGGTTTTGAGTAGCTAACTGTGATACAAGAGGTGCTTTGTGCATACATAGCATTTCAGAAGTCATTCAAAGTAAAAAGGAAATATATTGTTTGATAATTACTTATAATAAGGCTATTATATGTAAGCAACACATTTTAATAATTGATGGAAAAGGAGCATAAAAGGTGTTTGCTAGAGTTTTATCTCATACTATCTAAATAAATTCTGCTTTGGAGGATGTAATACAGTAGCTATTCCCATAGACTTCTAAACTATAAGCTTAAGTTGCAAAAAACTTTAATTTAGCATAAATGTTTTCTTTCCACCATTTTAATTAGCTGTCTGATAGTACTGAAGTCTGTTTTATATACATATCAGTTCAGTAAACACAGAAATCTGTGGTGTTATATTTTTGTAGAAAATATGAAAGAAAGCTTTGAGTTAATGTATCTGTAATTCAGCTCTCTGTATTGCAGAACATATGTTGTTCTTTTTTAATTAAACAAAACATAATATGCGAAAGAACATAGTCTATCGGTTGGTACCAAAAGAATAACACATTATTAAAGTAATACCAAAAATAGTCACTGTAACTGTGGACCTTGAGGCCATGGGAAGAGACAGCTGCTGAAAAGTGAATATAGTAAGTTTAAGGCAGAAGAGAGAAATACTGTAATCCTCCCATATGCCTGCATTTTGAACTGTAATTCAGTCAGATACTTTTTATGCGCAGTAGTATGGCTAGGGTTTCTAATGAACTTTTAAAGGAATTAATTCATTAATGTATCTAATGGAATAATTTGCTTCATGCAAATCCTGAGCTGTTAAAGTAGTAGCAACTCTTGGAAAGCTCAGTTTCACTGCAGAATTTCTGTGGAATTGTGCCAGTCTGTTCTCCTGCTTTTTCGGGTACTAGCTTGATTCTTCAGGAGCTGAGCATCTCAAGCTTCATTCCCAGGTAGCTTTCTTCCTGTGTGTCTCATCGAGGTTGAGTCTTGACTGCCTGAAAGCCAGAGGCTTCTGTTTTGCAGATCCTAGCTCCTTGCTGTTACGATAAGCTTGTAGTTTCCCAGATATCCAGGTTTTGGTGAAGTCTGCCGGGTAGAGCATTCTTGAGCCAAGGACTTCCAGGTTTTGTGAACTCAAGGAGTTACCTGGTTTTGAGGGTTCATTGCATTTTTTGAGTTTGTTTTGTTTCGTTAAAATATTATCATTCTACATGAATCCTTTTGCCACATACTGCGGTGACCGACTTTGCATTCTTGCTTAGACTGGCCTAATATATGTATGTGTACAGAGGGCAAAAGGCAAAGGGATTTCTCTTGCTGTTGGTACTACAAAGGATTCCGTAGTTGTGCCTGAAGTATAAGACTATTTGGTTAGTTCAGGGTTGTTGGAACAGTCCTGACCTCATTCCAGGGAAACAGACTAAAAGTTTGTGATTTTTTTAATTCCTGAAAATGTTGTGGGTTTTCTGTGGACTGGTTGTCATCTTTGTCATATGGCTACCTCCTGTCACAGGTAGAAGTGCGTGGATCTTAAATTATATATTGAATTGGATGTAGAAGCAAAATCGAGGACAGATGTTTTGGTTAGTTGCCATATCGAGTTTTCCTTCACCTAGTTGAGGTTTTCCTGGACTGGAATTCTGTAATTAAATATGCTGATGAATGGCACCAAATATTGTGTAGGTCTAATGTTGGGTGCTCATAATATTAGATCACTTTTTCCATTAATAGGTCGTGTCCTTTTGTTTTTAAGATTCCATGTATTTTGTGTATTTAAATACTGAGCTGTAAGTCATTTGGTGAAGGCAGCTGTACCCCGGTGCACTGACGGTGTGTAGGTCGTGTGCTTGGACTGCCCATACTGATCCACTGGATTATTTCCATTCTCAGTTTTCCCCATCCTCCGTGTTCCATGTTCATTTGTGATGGCTGTGGCTTAGCCAGTAATTCAGCCATTATATGCTGACTGCATTTTATATACTGTCTTATCTTTTACTACCAAGAGGGCATCTATGCTACAACAAAGATTAAAGAAGCGTTACGTATGAAAGTTTTTTTAAAAAGGAAACCTTTTTTCCCCCTTCCTGATTCTCTACGTTATTATTAACCAAACTTTTTTGTCTAATCTCTAGTTGTAATTTTTTCCCCCAAATGTTCTTCTTTCTATTCTGGTTTAGTTAGAATATCTTTGAAATGTAAAGCTCTCATTTTAAAGGATTAAGATGTATGATGAAGCTAGAGAGAGTGGAATTTATACGCAATTATATATGTATATATACACACAATTAATTTGTCTATTAAACTTTTTATACTTTTAAATTGGAGCAGGTGAGAAATTTCTAGCTTATTTCAACATTCTTACTCTAAATGCAAAACGTTATGCTTGAAATTATGTTTCAAGGCTATACTTTTACTCTTGTTATTAGTCCTTGACAAAATTATATACGATTTGCAGTGGCTGAAAACTTTCTGGTGTATACTATACAATGATTGGAAAAGTACAAAGTACCAGATAATGTACGAATATTTTCAATAAATTGAGTAAATTATATCAGCAGAGTATTTTATCATCAGTCCATTGTTTGTTAAGAGTATGTGTGTGTGGAGTGAGAGACATAGTAGGTAATAAATAGCAATATCTTCCTTCAAGTAATTCTTCATCCAGAATGGGAGAGGTATCAATAGTTAATACTGTGGTATTAGACACACTGCAAATAGGCACAATGATAGTCAAACACAAAATTCTTTTATTTATCTAAAATAACACTTATTTTCTGACATGAATTGAATTGACAATGGCCTTGATTATCTCTAAATCGTCTGTTATCCAACCATACTCAATATCCTGTATTCCACTTGGATAATTGAGGTTTGACTCTATACTATTTTTAATGAGGTATAAGATTTAACTCATTTGCCTATAGTTCACATTTTAGGGTGGATCAAAGGAATCCTAATTGATGAATATATAAGTAAAATCCCATTTGTTTCTTTTCATTATTTCCCTGCAAATACCATGCTGTTGATGAAAGTTCTTTTATAAGTGGTTGTATGCGTCAATACAATTTGCTGTAGATAATCCTTCCTTTGAAGGAAAACCTTTAAACTACTGTGTCTTTTAATACAAACAGCATAATGGTGAACCAGCCATGTTTTTGAAGTTCCTTTTTTCCAGTTTAATCATATTTCTTTCTAATCATCTTCACAGGATGGCTTGATAGTAGAAAACATGCATGATCTTCCTTACACGGTGTGTCCTGGGCCTGAAGTAACAGCAGCAATGACAGTCATTAGTGCTGCGGTGAGACAAGCCTGCCCCCATCTCACGCTGGGTGTCCAGATCCTGTGTGCCGCAAATCAACAGGCGATAGCGGTTGCTCTTGCTGCAGGTAATAGAAATAACTCATCAGTTATTACTGTTGTTTGCTATGGCATTTACTCTCTGCAAATTGGGCATTGTACTAACATAGATACCATGAAAAATGAGACATGAAAAGCTCACTGTACCCTGAAAAGCAGAAATTAGATTTTGAGAAAGATGCCTGCTTGATTATAATAGATGATACTTGTGCACTGCTTCAGTAGGAGGCAGCTAAAAATCCCAAGGCCTTTGCTGCAGCTTTCTAGGTGAAACCTGTCTAAATATAATGATTAGTTTAAATCTACTCATGTCTAAAAGCCACCTTTGGTGTAACTCTGTTTACTTCAGTGAAATTGTATTTAAAGATCAATTTAACCCACTGTGGTTAGGCATCCTGTTTCAGCATCTAATTATATGTTGTTGCTACTACTGTTATCCATTAAAACTAAGTTTTCATTGCCTCTTTTGATGAATGGATGGAATGAAGCTTTTTATATAATAACAAAAAATTGAGTGTACAGCTAGCCAGACTACTTAAAATTAAATTGCATTTGAGGCAATTAAATAGAAATGAATCTATCTTTATTGCATGAATCCTGGACTTGCTAACCTTTCTGCTCCTACTGCTCACTGAAGCAGTTTTAGTTTTTCATCTGTAACCTTCCATAATTTAAAGATGGAGGCTGGTTTAATATGGAAGGCTTGTACTTCCTAAATACTTCATAAATTGAGGGTTAATGCCTGTTTTTGCCCAAATTGCATATGGATTACAACAAGGATGCACATTTTGGAATGTACAAATTCTATAAACAGGCAGAATTTTCGAAGAATGCAAAACTAAGATGCTGGTGTTCATTGAAAAACATACTTCAGATAGAATAATGTAGGCTAACTTGTCTGCAGTGGCAGCTTTAATTATGTTGATATGTTCTAAAAGTCTTAAATTCCTTTTTCTTGGGAGAATTCTTTTTGGTAGATGTGTTTTGAACTCAGATTTGGTTTGAATGCTTTAAAATCAGAAGTTGGCACTTTCAGTGTATCTAGCTACTTGACAAACTGACAAAACTCAGTTTTTATTGCTGCAGTGGAACCTATATGAAAACCTAAAATAAAAATGCTAACAGAATTCAATTTTATTTTTAGGGAATGTAGGATAATTGAGGTACGTAGGCATTTGCAGAAATATTTACACGTCTTATTTTTAAAAGCGATAGTCAAACTGTTAGTGAGTTATGCAGCCTTCTAGGAGTGAAATCGATCACTAAATAAGGGATATAGGGTGGGAACAATGTATTTCTCTTACTTCTTAGCAATTATTAATGAGGGAGAGAATTCCTAGAGGGCTCAGATTTTGCTCAGCTCTACTACCGTTCTGCACTATTTGCTCTGTAACTGGAGAATACCAGCTAGGAAAGGCTTGTCTTTAATGCATTTCATTGCACTTCTCTAAAAATTATGGTCTCTGAGTTCACTGAATAGGAAAGCAAAAAGAAAAGAAAATAACTTTAAGCAAAGCCATAGTAAAGTGAGTGCTGCTTTGTACATAGCAAGACTTTGAGTAGTTTTTCTGTAGCAAATTAGTAATGATTTTAATGTTGATATGATTTAAATAGGTGGATATTAATAAAGCAAGCCCTGTATGCTTTCACTACAAAAAATACTTGCTGGAGGTATTTTAGCTAAAAAGCATATGTAACATCTCCTGCTACTACGCAGTCATTTCATTTTCCCTGTGGAAACTCCTATCTTTGATAGAAATAACCATTCTGAAGAGAACTGAACAGGGAAATGGTAAGTGGTCTCTAGGTGTAGGTAATGATTTTGTTTTGTGAAGGGAGTAAACAGTCAGCAGGTTTACAGTGTGACTAGAAGGAGCTCAACAGCAGCAACACATGGTTGTGCTAATAAACATATTTTGGGTAGCTAAATACTAACAGATGAAATTACTGAATTTTCCTAGCATGTTGACAAGGTATTGGATAAATTTGAACATAACAGCAATAAATCAGGGAATAAGGCATCTAAGAAGGTTGAGATTTTTAAAAAAAAAAATTTTAATTCTTTAGGAAACATTTATTTATTCAATTGGGCACCTAAAGGAAGGAATGTCAGCTAAAACATGTTCATGCTGGGTGCTTCAGCTGAGGTATAGGGCAATGGTAGGAAAATAGTGGGGGATCTTGAGGAAGAAAAGGGAACCACTGTCTCTCCAATCTTCTGTCAGAAACAAGCAGTTCCTCACATTATCAAAAAACAACTATTGAGCCAAACAGTTGTTGCCAACATCCTCCACCTCCAAAACATTATTGCAGACGGTTACACCAGTGCTGAATGCTCTTGGTTTAGCGCACCGAGAGCTCCACCACAGCAGGTTGGGTGAGGTGGTTGCCCAAGGGCATTCATCCAGCAGGGCAGGGCATCCTTCTGCTGTGGGGCCTTGCTGCAGGGCCCACATTCCCCCGAACTGCCCCAAAAACCAGCATCACTGTGCCTGATCTTTTGCTTCTGCTTGTGACTTCAAGAGGTTATGTTGAAAGCTGCCAGATTTCCCTCTGTTCCTAAGGACAGAGGGCAATGTCAGCTCACTCAAAAATTAGTGTCATTATATAGCCAAGTAGTGGGGGAGATTCATGTTGCACCTTTCTTAATACTAAGTCCTCTGCTGCTCTACTTTTATACTCTTCTAATGTAGGCATTTTAATATGAAATACAGTCATGTCCCGAAGGAACTGTAGACCACAAAACCTAGAGACGATACAGAATAGTACAGTTTTGTATTTGTCTTTGACTGGAAGCCATCTTAATCTCAAATACTTATTCTCAGAAAAACACCCCTTCTTAATAGTTCATTTTAATGACATTCTCCAAAGACTGTATTATCTTCCTTCTTTCCTAAAATGCTCTTTGTGGAGAAGCAAGACAGAATTTGTTTGCTACGGTTACTTTTCAATGGTTCATTATTAACAGGTGTACCATGTGTTTTTGAGGTGTATAATTTCCTGTTTGTAGTTTCTGATTTAATTAACTACATCTGCTTGAAGTTGAAGCAGAATGATGTCTATAAGCAGGTTCTATGAGCATTTGTAGAGGAGATAAAAATACAAATGCTCCCTTACTTATTTTTGTTTAGCAAATATTACTGGTTATCATTTCTTAGTGCTCAGGAATGTCATATGTTCACTAAGCCGGGGTCAGTTTTTGGTATAGTGTTTGGTTTTTTTTATTTATGTATCAGTGTCTTGTTTCCTGAAGTTAACTATTGCATTAATTTCATATACTCATGTTTGTTGTTGATCTACTTCCAAATTACAGAGCTTTTCTTTTATTGAAAGCTTGCTAATTATGAAGCACTATTCATATTAGAGGGGACCGTTGTGTCAAAAAGAATTGTACAAAAGCTGCTATTTGTGCTTTTCCTTGCACCAGTGAGATGTTCTGCTTGGCTGTAATCTCTCAGTCCAGGTCTTTGCAGAGGAGATGCAGAGCTGTTATAATACAGGGAGTATATGCTGGTGAAACTCCCTTTATTATTTTGCACATTCTGCATGCTCTCTGTTACCAACATGTAGCAGTGATTGAGAAGAAATAAATAACTGGCCTGTCATTAACCTAATGGAGAGAAAGTTAATGGTGAGAAGAAGGATTTCAAGAAATATTGCTGGTGTGGAATGTTGGCCTGGCCATCAAGGCATAAAACAGTCCTCAAAGCTGTATCTCTCTAGTGATGCATGGGAATACTTCTGGTATTCCAGGTACCTCTCCCTGTTGTATCTTGACTCCATGGAGTCGAAAGCCCGGGCACATGGGCCAGAGGCAAGTTATGATCTTGTATTCTGACCAGAGCTTCAGTCTGGGTGCCGGGGAGCAAGGACTCTAGGGTCTACTGGAGAGTGCAGCTTCTCTACACCTAGGTGAGCCTGTATTACACTCGTGAACCAGGGCTCAGTTTTTAAGTTTGTCTTCTCTCATCTCAGATTTAGAATAGAATAGTTCAGCTGGAAAGGACTTAAAATAATCATCTAGTCCAACTGCACCTCCACCTGACTGTAAAACTGTCCTTTTTTTCCTTTAAGGATCATGTTACTGAAATCCTATTTCTGAATTAGTCTTCATCAATGATAATGACACAGTTGGTAGCTGATTAAGTGAGGCTTCATATCAGAAGATATCCCAGGTGCCCAGATATCTCCATGTCTTTTATAAATACAGCTCTGCTGTCTGAGACCATTCCCCTCCCTCACACACCAGCAGAGATATCCTCCGCAGGAATTCACTTGCTGCAGACTGTGTTACTGTTTAAGGTGGGATAGAACTGGGCAGAATTGTATACTGCTTTTTTTGCTTTTCTTTTTAACTGCCACTGTATTAATTCTGGGAGCAGGAGTGGGGGGAGGCGGCTAAGCTGAGTACTGCCGCAGAGGTGTGCATGCCTCGGGGAGCATCGGCAGGTGCTGTGGAGCAAGGCAGTGAGCGCTGTGAGCTCTGCTGCAGATGCTTCTCCCAGGCCTCCCATGCTGAGCATGGAAGGAGCTGCTGCAAGACAATGTCCTGAGTAGTAGAAGGTCTTTGCAGCATGGAGACTGCCTCTAGCATCAATAGCAGGTGAAGTTGATACTCCTCTGAGTTTCCATTTTCAGCACAAAATCAGTCTTTTAGATTCTTTTTGAGTTAGGAAGGCAAGAAGAGCTGGGAGCCAGGATTTACTGTGTGTGTAAAACAAGATATCAGCAGTGAAGTTACCTGCAGCATCTTGCCTTTGTGTAAAGGCAAAGATGTTTGCCTGTAGTCCAAAATTCAGCAGCAACCAGGAGCTGCTGCCTTACAGAGGCCAGATCCTATTTCTGTGAAAGCAGTAAATCCTAGCTCCCAGCTCCTTTTCACTTCGTAAGTGAAGGAAGGAACATGCCTGAGAAAGGGCTTCTCAATGTTTACATCCAATTCACTGTTTTTTGGTGTTAAAATGCAGTAATACACACATTTGCAGCATGTAAGATGGATAAAATAAAAGTACTATTTCCTCCATCAACTCAGTCTTGCAGTATTTTCTCAGCAGAAGCAATGTTTCAGTCTGTCATTGTTTTCCTTTTAATAATAAATTATCATGGGAAGGAAAGAAAAAAAAATAAAACTTTTCTCTACAAGCTGTTTAGGTAAAGCTGTTCAAATAGGATTAAAGTAAGTGGAGTAACACTCTTGAGAAAGAGACAAGCTCTGGTTCTTCAAACAGGCCATGCAGCATCTGGTTACTTGATTCTATATTCTTAATATAGTCTTGAAGTTCTCTTTATTAGGGTTCGTTGGAGATTTCCTGTTCTTGTTTTCCAGTGACATTACCAATTTTTTTTTTGTTCCCATGGAAGTCAGAAATGGGACTGCCTATTAACTATTCAACGGCTATTACTTTTCAACTATCCAAATGTGAAAGTAAGCAATAGTATCATTCTCACAATTTTATGAGCGTAAAAATGAATTCATTAGCAGAATCTGATTATGGCTTCATAAAACAGAAGGGTAATTATTTGGTCCCTGCACCTATTACAGTTGGATAAAATTTGTATTTTCATAGCCCCCAAAAACCCAGGTAGAGGGTGCAGCCTTGTTAAACTGAGTACAATCCTAATGTTTAGCAGAAAGTCTTAAATTATGAAGTTAAGGAAACACAAACGAAGCATCAATAAGCAGTGATTTCAATAAATGAAATTACTCAATGAATAGCCTCTGTCCTGAGTGAGACATTGTATGCTGTGAAAATGTAACATATCTCTGGACTCATTGATAGTCTTATGACTGGATGAGAAGTAATTTTTCTTATTTAACTCTGAATTGCACTGTAAACTCAGGTGATTTAAGTAGAACCTGTAGCTTTTGTTCCTAGATGCAGAAATCTCAGTCTAGTTATTTGCACTGTGTTTATTACCCAATATGTACTAGCACTTGTAACTGTACTTGTGGCATACTGTTGTCTGAATCCTGAGAATACTCCATGCTTTTCACCCGCGAATCTCAAGGCACAGGACAGCTCGTATTTGATTTGGCATCCATCTGTGATGTTTCTTGTTAGCTGGGATCTGTGTTGCTAAGCAATACAGGCTCTTCTCTATCAGGCATAAGCTTCTGTTTCTGCAACTTCAGGGCTTTTGGAATGAAACTGAAATTTTAAAATAAACAGACACCTTGTCATTTGGTAAATACATTGTAAAGATCGTTTATGTTTATATTTGAAATGTGCTGAGGTGAGGCCTCTGTTGCCGAAGCAGTTCTCTGCTGGGTGGGATTGCATCCTTGATGGCTGCGTTCACATGCGTTGGTTTCCTTGGGATGATGTCAGCTCTAATTGAATGTGCAGCTGATTCCAAAGCTGGAGCCACAGCAGAGCTTCAGAAGGGCTTGGAAAAGACCTCTAAAGCAAATGGGAAGAACAGCAAAAGCTGCACAAGATGAGTGCAGAGCTTTTACACGTATGTTAAGTGACAAGTGAAATAAACTTCAAGGCTATGAAAGACTGGAGAGAAGAGGGGAATACAACAAAGGAGTCAGAATTCAATCTTTTTCTTCACAAATGTGGTCTTATGGCCCAAGGCTTCAGTATTTCAATACAGAGATATTTCAAGGCTGTGTAGGGGGTCCATGAGAGTAGATTAATAGCCTTTGTGAACTCATTGCTACTTGTAGTCTTTCTCTTAAGTATCCATCCCACAAAACCTTCCAAGTGCAATAAAATGAATGAATGTGGTGGAAACCACGTTGCTAGGACATGGTGGAGTTGATGGTCAGATTAAGTCTGGGATAGAGTAGAAAATGTTCCCTTCTTCACAAACCTTATCTTTTTGTACCTTTGCCACAGGTCCAGAAGTAATTTGTTGAGGTGCTGCTGTGTAGAAAACACATGCTACATTCAGATGGAGAGTCAAACTGGTTGTATATAATGTGTTGCAGGCTGTTTTCTCTTGCCTCATTTCCTAAAAGATGAAGACTTAATGCTATTCCTCTGTCTGTGTCCTTGATCTTGATGCTTTTTTTGACCTGATGGCCAACTTTAGGCATATTTAACAGGGAAATAGAGGCTGGGAAAGAAGTAATACAACGAAAGAGTATCTGGAAAGATGGAAGACACCCAAGTTCATGGCCCTTTTTGGAGAGCAGGCACACCGTTTGGACAAAGGAGCTGTGTTTTGACCTACTTGCTCTTCTGTCAGCTCGTGCCTAGTGGCACGTCATGGCAAGAGGCAGGACAGGGTGTGCAACCACCCATTCTGGGGCACACAGGAACAAACTGATAGAGGCTGAGAAAGAGAAGGGAACCGTGGGGATAGGGAGAAAGCTGGCAGGCTCTATGGAAGAGACAGGAATTGAAGGTGGTAAAATGGAAATAAGTTGGAGAGAATATGGGTGAAAATAAAGAATGTAAAATTTAAATATGTGGAAAAGCAAGGCTGAGTAGTCCTAGAGCATATGGAACAACTTGTGTTGGGATCAAATAAGAGGGGCAGTAAGGTGGAGTTTTGTTTGGTTTTAGTGTTTCTGTTTTTCAGTCTTCAGTTTTAGCTAACAGATTGCTAATTTGGTTTTCAGGTCTTGATTTTATCCGGGCTGAAGGGTTTGTGTTTTCTCATGTCGCTGATGAAGGGATTATAAATGCCTGTGCAGGTAACCTGCTACGATACAGAAAACAAGTCGGAGCAGAGAACATTCAGATTTTTGCTGATATTAAAAAGAAACACAGGTAAGTACAAGCAATATTTTATGTAAAAATGAATTTCATGATCTTACATTTTTCTCCATTTTTCTAATTTTTTAAATGCCTGTTTAGTGTCAGGAAAGTTAATGATATAGGGAGAACTTTATTGTTCAAGCAAGGTCTTGCAGTGCTATTAGGGGAAATGTTTAAAAATAAATGTGCACCTGCAAGCTGCAGGTTGCTGCATCTGTGAAGTCTGCAGTTGTTTAACCTTCAGAATTTATAGATACAGACTGTAAAAGTTTTGTATCTGGTGTTAGGTGAGTTTTTCTATACTTGTGTATATGCCTATTATGTTTAAATAAATTTTGTTTCTGGAGGCTAGACATCAAGGTTATTTTTAGTTATGCAAGCAGCTGCTGTGTAAAAGCATCCAAATCATAATATTTTGGCACTTTTTAAAAGCTATTGTCTTTCTTCTCCTTCCTGCCAATAATACTGTTTTCTTCTACTTAAATCAATGCTGTCTATGTACAGATTATGTTCTATGACTATCAAACAGAAGGAACTTATGACAGATGAATCCAGTTTCTTTTCTACTGATTCTGTATCATTACTGTCACATGGTACTTTCAGCTATTTAGGTGTCACTCTTTGGGTTCTTTTTCCTCAGAAGAACTGCTCAAGTGTTATGTATTATACATGCTAAATAACCTAATTAAAATGTTTGTGTGTAGTATGTGGGTAATCATGAGAACAACCAAGTCAGGAAGATCTTAAATACCTAATAAACAGGTAATAAATTTCAAAATAGGAGCAAAACAATGCAGAGTGGTCAAATTAAGCTTTTAAGGTCCTTTCAGAGTGGTTTCTTTCTAATGATTTCTTTATATCTATATGTATGTATATATCTATAAAAATAGAAAGTACATTGTGTTAGACTTTTTTTTTGTTAAAAAAATGATTGCATCATGTGACTTTTTTTTCCTTTGTCTTGACAATTGATGAATTAATATTTGGATTGTACTTCCTATTGTTCAAAATATTTGCTTTTTAAGAAAGGAAAAGGGGTTTTTGTTCAGGCAGATTCATAAGCTGAGAAGGAAATGTTAAAGGACTTGTTGGTTGAGTTTTTTAGTGTAGAAAAACATGCCTGCCACTGAGAGCTGCTAGCCTCCTGTTCTTTAAATGGAGAGAAACTATTTTTGTCGTCTACTCGCTGTGTTACAGCTACCCTCCACACACTAGTTTTAGGGCGCGTACTACTCTTAAGCCCCATTTCAACCTCATTTTATGTATTAGGTACTTAGAGCTGCCTTTA
Organism: Chlamydotis macqueenii; assembly: GCF_036417535.1. NCBI lineage: Eukaryota > Metazoa > Chordata > Aves > Otidiformes > Otididae > Chlamydotis > Chlamydotis macqueenii. Next base: position 13,169,940 of record NC_141568.1, read on the forward strand.
TCCAGCTGCAGAAAGGGCATTAGTGTGCTTCCTTTTGCCTCCATCGCCATGAGTGGAAGGCACTGCATGCACGTGCTACCTCTGAATGTGGCCAGAGTGTGCCCCCCTCTCAAGAGCGTTGTGCATCCAGGTCAATCCAGGAAAAGATCTGCTCCATCAGCACTCATCGGTACAACACATTGGAAATATAGAAACAACAAAGTCAGGTGTTGAACCAGCAATGGCTGGAATTCTTTCAAAGTTTAAAACTGATCAAATTAAAAGCTGCTGTTGGTATAGGCGTTAGACAAAGTGCATCACCCATATATCGAAGCCTGCTGTTGAAAAGCTATGTTGCAGATAATTGATGTTTGTAACTGCTGTGTAAGATGATTCCTGTGATTATATAGGTAATAACTATACTTTCTGTTAGCTGGACTTCGTGAAATGAAGTGTAGGGTGTTAATTCTGTTCTAGGCAACAGAATCTGATTTATGAATGACTGCACATCTACAGCTCCCACTTGAAGTCAAAGAGCTGTGTGTGCTCAACGTTTCTGAAATACAGGTGCTCGACATGTAAGCAGCTGTCTCAATTGACACTTGGTAGTTCACACTTAGCAATCACTCTTTAGAAACAGGAGACCCAGAGCAATAGACCGATCAATTATGGTTCCCTCATGGAAAAAGTTGCATTTTTTCCTCTTGTTCGTAATGGAATTTTACTTCCCATTTTAAAAGAGGACGCTTACCCGCTCTCACAAAGCCTGCCTTTCATTGTTCTGACAGCGGGGAAGATGAAGAAATGTAGTCTAAACATTCAACAAGATGGATAACAAATGTGTGTGCCGTCAGTAACCACAGGGTACGTTCCCACTGTTTACAGTGCTCACGCTCTGACGGCAGATGTCAGCGTGGCCGAGACCGCGTCGGCTGCCGAGCTCTTCCTCGCTGATGGGGTTGTACTGACTGGCACGGCTACCGGATTGCCTGCAGATCCTCGGGAGCTGAAAGGTGAGAGCTGTCACACGAAGGTCGGACAACAGGCAGTGAATCAGCTTCTGGATTAATGTAGAAAGAAATCTATATATGCACTGTTCCTTAAGGAAAAAAAAAAGAGGGAAGAAAAGACTCTCACTGTAGGGTTTGATTTGATGCAGCAGAACTAATGTGACTGAGGTGCTATTCAGATTGGCTGTCGTATGTTTCTAAACAACAATTTGGTGGGACAAAAATGAAAATTAATTCAAGCTTTTATAACTGAGTGATGCTGAGGCTTAAATGAAAAAAATGTATGTACAATTATATTAAAAAAATGACTGTTGCACTTCTAAAAAGTCCTAATATAAGAAAAAGATACTTTATAGCCTTATTAGGAAATGAACTAACTATAAATCTTTCCATTGAAGATTTCCATTTTTATCTTTCACAATGAAAATGGAAGTCCTGCAAGAAAAGGGGCATTTTGATAAGGCAACATTCCAAAGAGTAATAGCAGGGAGACTACTGCTTAAGAGATTTTCAGAAAGAATACGAGTTCACTGGTAGATAGAAAGGTATTACATCAAAATAATTTTTAAATTATGTGGACTTTTTATCAAGGGAGAATCATTTGAACCGTGAGTCCTGACCTTTGCAAATGTGCTGTATGATTCTTCATATTTTTACGTTGGCCTAAGTTTGGGCTGTTTTCATGAAACTGGATTGCTCCCATGCTAAGATTAAAGTTCTGTCATGGGGACGTTGAGGTTTCATCACTAATTTTAATTTAGATAATAGCTTGAATTTGAGGGTCTCACTACATAAAACAGAATGTATATTTTTTTAGGTTTTATTTTTGCTGGCGTACTTTAACTTAGCGTGTTTTGAGGTTCTAGTGTAGAGTGTATAGTTTTCAACTTACATTAGCTGATCATGGTGAAAGCCATACTTTTCTTGCCATAGGTATCTGAACCTCAAACATCTTTTGAAATAACATGAAATGATTCAGTGTTCCAAGGTTTTATCTATATCATATACGCTTAACAGCATTTAAAATTAATGTTGAACTTGTCAAAATGAGTTCCTATTTCATAGGTGTTAAACTTTTTCCCAAATAATAGATTATAAGTTACTATGCTTCAATTACCAATGTTTAAAAAGAATGATGGTTTGGTGTGAACACTGAGCTCTTGAATTAGTTGGGTCTTTTGGTACAGTAAACTGGAATGATACATGAAACAGGTGACCCTGAAAGTTAGGCATGTTTTAGAGACTGCAGAATTTCGTTAATCTAGAGCTCCATCCCTGCCTGCAATTAATGTCCCCATCACTCTTAATGCAGATTAAATAATTTTTTAAAGGATTTGACAAGTCTTAGGGCAAAATTCTATGTTAAATTCTGCTTTCATATATGCTTGTGCAACCTCCATTGATTGCCTGCATCAGAGAGCAAAACCTGACCTCTAGGCCCATAGGTTTTTGTTTTTTTTTATTACAGGACTCCAACCAGACAGCACCATGGCTTTTACTTCTCTTTCATGTGAACAAACATGTCAGTCTGTCTTGCTTTCTTTCTGAGTCCAAAGAACAAAATGAATCAGAGCTGGCAGCTGTAATGAAGTATGCATGTTACCTTTGTGTTTAGATTTGTGCTGTGAAAGCAACAGTCTGCAGATCATGGGTTTATTTTACTTAGGTCACAGTGTTTTGGGTGTTAGCAGACCCTCTCATGGGAAGGATGCTGTCTTAAAAGAAGAGAAGAACTTAAAAATCAATATTCCAGGGTATAAGGAAATGACAAATTAGGCATATCTGTGTCAGCGGATTCTTAAAAGGAATCAGATCTACAGTCTGCAAAGTTGGTGTTGATGTGAGTGAAATTTTGCATTTCACGAATTTATGCAGCCCTGGAAGTGCTGTATTACAATGACACACACAATTGGGCACCTTTCATCACACTGCAAAGCATCTCTTGAAAGCAGAACCAAGAGACAGATGAGATTTTTGTCATTTTTTTTCAGCTTTGTTGTGCAGTAATATAGAAGTGTTTTTGCCTTTGTGTTGAATTGACTGATTTGTGATGGGGTGCGGGAAATGAGTGTTTCCCTGTCAAGCTAGGGCACTGTGTTCAGTAGGGTTTTGCTTCTACTTTGTGTCGCTGCCTTCTTCTAGGCAATTGTCAACATCGCTCCTCACGGAGGCTGGCAGGCTTTGCTCTGGGGCGCTCTGGGCATCGCAGGGCAGTAGTGGTCAATGGAGAACAGGGTCCAAAAATCAGACTTCTTAATAAGGAGCAGGAATTATAGCTGAATTACAACTAATTAAACTATATTTTCATGTAAGCGGTTATAGAAGCTTGTTCCACTTTGCTACATTGTGAAACATTCTTTGGTTGGAGTGTGTGAATCTGTTGGGTTTTCTCTTTGCGTAGAACCACTGAAATACCTGCTTCACATCCACTCTGTGTTTTAAGTGACCAAAGCTTTGTATGACTGTTTGAACAAAGCAAATGGCCTCAACTGAGTAACCAGTGGAAAACAGGGTACATCATGAAACCCAACAGCTGGGTAGTTTTTGTTCATAAAAGGAGCATCAAGACTGGTTCAGCCTCTCACTTCTTGATGGTACATTTAGTTCAAAACAGAGGCTGCTGTGTTGATGTACCCTCAGAGACAAACGGGAGACATGAGTCTGATCAGTACTTCTTGTAAGCCCTAGATTTAATGACAGAGAAAAAGTCCTTTGAATTAAAAAACTAAAATGTGTTACAGTGGAGCATTACCATAAACATAGCGTTGTGTACGGTACAGTGATCACTGCATATGAAAAAGCTGTTAAAGAAAAGTAGTCGAGCAAGTTATTGGCACAGTGGTGCTTATTTTTACACTGCTCTTTGCCATTGTTTTCAAGCTAGGAGCATTTGGCCTTTATTTCATGTAACTTGTGCGTACCATAGTTCAAATGCTTTCATTGTGCTTTGCAACCAAGCACTATTTCATTGGATTTTATTAAAGACATGTCTGCAGATGTTCTGTCACAAGAAAGAGCACAGTGCCCTCTAGTTACAGCTTGTTGAAATAGAGAAATGTGCAGGTTGTGCAAACTTCAGGCTCTTGTTACTCTGACATCATAAAATTGTCTCCTTTTGTCTTTGTGTAAAATATATATCAAATAAGAACAAAAAAGTGAAGAAAGCTGAGAGGTTTAAAGCAAATCTCTTTGTTTAAAGACATCCCGACAATGACTGAACATTGCCACGCAAAAGCATCTCTCACTGCTGTTGCTTTATTTTCTTTTACAAGCTAGAATTTGTATTAATGGAGGCAATGGACAGATCACCTGCCACTAATCAACTTCAGGCCTTGATGTGCTTGGAAATGACTTACAAGTAGCCTCTGTGGCGTACTTAATTAGGTAAGCCAGTCTCATTGCAGACTGGGCACTCCCGTTGCCGTTCTTCACATTGTCAATAAGAATAAATCTCTAGCACAGGAGATGTGTGTGGACTCCATGTGTCATGTGTGGATCGTAGCAGGAGTTGGATACCTTGCTACTTTGGAAAGCTTTGGGTTTTTTTTTTTTACAGTTTCACAGCAGTCTCAGGCTTCACTGGTTTTTACTCTTAGCCTAGTAGGGCTGAGCTATTGTCTTACACCTATGTGATCATGCTTTGTTTAATTATTTGGCTCTTCATTTTTCCTGCTGATGTGAAATAATTATAAAACAACTACCTGCTAATGTGCCTTATGCACTTGTTGTAAAAACAAATATTGACTTGGAACGCAGTTCCTCTGGGAATACAGTGAAGTACTGTTGTGCAAGTCTGCGGTCAGCTGTAGCACCTTAATTATGCATTGGTATCTATGTGAAGCAGATATGATATTTCTATGAGCATGTAGATACTATATAAATAAAATTATGATTTTTTGAGAGCAGGATTTCAGTAATAATGCTATAAATAACTAAAAATTAATTATTTTGTTGCTTTAAGCAGCATAATGATAAGAATATCACGATATGCATAGAAATAACTAAAGTTTTAATCATATATGCATGATCCATCTGATTTGTTTGAAATTTTCGATAAAGACTGTGTGGAATGGTTTTATTTTTGTGTTTCAATGTTTATAAGAAGGAGCTATTGTTTCTAGATGGAAAAATAGTAGGGCATGTGACCTAAAAAGAGATTCAAGAGCATTTTAATCCCCTTTCTTCAGTGAAGTAGGAAGGTGATAAATAATTAGTTTTCCCTGAAGCATAATTAATAAGTTAGGCTTCTGATAAAACTTCACTTAAACAGTGTTTTGAAGCAGACTTTTATATGTTGCATATATGCTTTCCCTAGTCACCTCAAGCTCTAACCACCTTACATCAGTTTATCACTAATTAATATGTTTTTAAACATCAGAAATAATGGCTCACAACATTTCTCTAAGCAAGGGATGAAGCATCCAGTCCTATGAGTGACTCTTAAGGTGGTCAGTTTGAAGTGAAAGGATGAGAAGTATGCTTAGTAATACTTGAACTGGGATTTTTTTTTTTCCCAAAGCTAGTACTGACCCAAGTTCTGCAGAAAATATTCTAATAACCTTTTATTTATCTATAGGGAACCTTTCCATGGTCAAAACAGCTATCCCTTTTTGTTTTTGTTCTAAAAAATGTGAGCTACAGTAACTGAGCTGCAAATCAGTTTCCGCACAGTTGGGTCTGTCAGAATGCATGCGTTTCACAGTGAACGTGATCACCTGAACCATGGACTGAAATCCACCCCTGTGCGTGAGAGGTGAAGTGGATCTGTGATAATTTGAGCCCTCTTTTGATATTTTGTCTGTTTCTCCTTTCAGAGCCAGGTAAAGGGTCAGATAATCAAGTAACACATAGTGTATGTAGAAAAAATAATTGGCTTTTTTGTTCCATTGCCATTCACAGAAAGAGCAGTAGTCTTCATCAGTACTATCTTTTGCTTTCCAGTAAACTAGCTGGAGTATATGCTATCAATGGAGTCAGCTTGCTTTCCTACTTCTGAGTCACTGAAATTTATCAGGAAGTAGAGAGCACATTCAGTTTCCTGTGAATAAGGCCCTTCTTTCTTCACTGAAGATGTTCTACTAGTTGTCAACGTAGCATAAATTCAGCAAGCAGACCTGGCAGAAAAACACACCAGTCCAACTGCCATTATTGTGATTTTAAACTGATGACTGAAGAATTGTAATAAGTACAGCTCTGCTGTACAAAAGTTTTTCCACTGTAATGATCTCACCAGACTTACTAAAAAGCATCTGAGCTGACACAAAGAATGGAAACAAGAATGGTATCTTGTTTTTATAGCTGTATTTTGATTACTTCATGGAAAGATTTGGGGAGGTGATTATTCACGTCTTAAGGTGAGAGAAATTGAGAACACAGTGCGGCCCCCCCCCTCCCCCAAGGGGCCCAGCAGCCCACATGGTCACTCCAGCATCAATAAATCCTTTGTCATGGCAATGGACCTGGTTTGCCTGGAATCTATACTGGGTGCTACTGCAACACCGTATTAATAATAGCTCCTTTCCATGTGTGCATAGTACCTCAAGCACAACAGAGCCTCTAAGTGGGATGGTAACAGTCAGAGTAAGTACAAGGGTCTGGTCTTGCTGTGCAAGAATTTCCTGCATCTAGCATCTCTCTTTACCACAGATGTGGAAAAAAAATGAATTTATGAGAGAGTATAGTACAATGCAGTACATTCTCTGCCAGCCAATTCAGCTCAATCTTGCTTAAATCTTGTTCCTTGAGGATAAAGAGGGGTACAGGTATGGTACCAAGACCCAACTTTTGTATTTTCCATAGCACTGAAACCATCCTCTGATATGTGGCTAGGAATATTCTTCGGCAGCATTTCATACAACAGAATGCAAAGTTAAATAAAAGTGAGATTTTTCTTAACAGCTGTTCAGCGCTGAAGATGTTTTTTTTCTGGAGAAGTTGTTTAATTACATAGTAGAAGTAAGAAATACCATGATCATGAGTTTCTTGATACTCACCTTTATTGTTGAAAATGTACACAAATTAGAGTCTTGATAGAGTTTCAAAGATGGGACTTAACCCTAATTTTCCTTTTTTCTACAGAGGTTAAACATGCCGTGAAGATTCCTGTGCTGATTGGGTCTGGAGTGACTCTGGAGAACGTGAGGAACTACTTGGATGCAAACGCTCTAATAATTGGTTCGTATTTCAAGAAAGAAGGTTATTGGGCAAATGATGTTGATCCTGACCGAGTAAAGAAATTTATGGAACATATAAGTAAACTGAGAGAATGAGTTTGTCAGCAAACAGTATCTTTTTTAGTGTGTGTGTAAGTGCAGTATGACACATCATACAGAATTAAAGCACAAATGAATGGCTAATAACATTAAATGAAAACGTACATTGTCTCGATAACTAGGTGGGAAATGTGGTGACACTGTACAATAAACTAGTGCTCTGATGTTTATTTCTAGGCAGCACATTTCTGTGGCACTCAAAGCTATCGTCAATGCAAAACCAACACTCTGAAGGCTTGTGTAATATATTCTCTCCTATAAGTAAAATGCGTATGGAGTTTAAGAATTTGTGGTAAATATTCATCACAGGTGAGCTGAGGTTTGGTTTGCCTGTGAATATAATAGGATGCCCTAAGTTTACAGCTAAGAGTATTGTAATTGGACAAGTTAATTAGCCTTTCAGTTTCCCCATCTGTAAAATGATGATAATAGTACCTACATCACACAGGGGTTGTAAGACATAATAAATGAATGAATTTACAGCACTTTCATCTCCTCAAATGAAGGGCTCTATTAAAGTTCAAGATCATTATTTTTTCATTAGAATTGTGCATTTATTACAAAAATCTAGTAATTGTATACCATACAAAAAGTTAAGATAATTGGGAAATTGATTTACTTACAATACTTATTAGAGAATAAATGTAAATAATTACATATGAAGTACAGTTTGAATTTAGTCAAAATGTTTTTGCAAAAATTTGAAATTTTAATAAAGGTTTATTGTTATTTTTCAGCAAGCTCCTACAGCTTTGTACCTCTCCACACTAGTATTAGTGATGTTAAAAACTGTTGGTTCCTTCCAATACAGAAGGTGTAATTATGATGGAAACCTTTCTACCAAAGCTGACAGGTAAACACAGATTTTAATTTTTCCTGTAAAATGTAGAGGAAAAATATGACAGTCTCACTGTGTATGTTGTAACAGATTCTCTTTGACTTTGATATTTTAGCTCTAAGGAAGTTTAAAAGAACCCAAAGAATACCTGTTATGTCATGGCTGTATAAAATGTGGGCATGTTTTCATTCCGTCATACTGGGCGCTAAGTTTGTCCTCTGGGATCTCACTCTCTTCCCGTGACATCTATGCTTCGAGCTTCTGCTGATGCTAATGAATGGTATATATGGTAGATATCAAAGCAAGTATACAAACACATCTTTTGTGTCAGCTGGCAGAGTGCTGATGCTTCTCGGAACAAAAAGTGTATCCTCCTTCCAAAAGCAAAAAGATTTTAAAGAAATTTAGTTTCATTAACATAATGGTGATTCCAGAAGTTTTCTCCTCAGGTTTTTTTTTTCTGGGCTAGTCTATCTCCCACATGGCTCCCACCAAAAGCAGTGAAATGTCTTTGGTGTACTGACCTCCAGGCAAAGAGATTCTTTAGACCCTATGACAACCTTGGCATTGTTTTGCTTTTCTCCCTTTACCTCCTAAACACCCTGACAAAGTTTCAATGCATAGAAATCCTTTCAGATGCCTGTTTATTATGGCTGGCACTACTTTGTCAAAGTCCACATTTACACAGATGTTTTAATCTGCTGTGTGTTTGGACTTCCATCAAAACCAACAGTTCTGTCCCAACCACTTGTCCCCAGCAGGAGCATTCATGTGGCCTCATAGGGGTCAGGAAACTGGTTCTAGCTGAAAGCTAACTCAGTCTTGTACCAGTCACAATTAAGGGGGAGGAAAAAAAATTTAGGTCATCTTCCTCCTTCCTTGCATCTGCAGCTCTAAGTCCAAGCTGCTGGTATAGGCAGTGCAGAATTATTTGAGGATCATGAAGATGCTTTCTACATCTCTCTTCCACACAGTCATTCGCCCACAGTATATTTACCAGGTAAAGCATTGATCTGCTTTAGTCTTTAAGCTCTTAGCCTGAGTAATGAGTGCTGTCTTAGGTCCTCTTTATTGTGAAAAACACCACATTTTTTCATTAGAGTGAATTTAGTAGAGTGCATTTAGATATCAGTAATATCAGTGTGCTTAAATCAGTACATATTTTTCACCTTTGTGTATTTAGAACTGTTTTCAGGCCTTTCACAAGTTGTGTATATTTCCATACGTCATCACACGGAAGATCTAATGATGGTTGTCCCAACAAGTATTTTCTAATACAATTGTTACCAACTTTTAAAGTTATTTTCAGTAAATCTGTAAGCTAGAAAGTCTGACGTGTAAGCTATAAGCACTGGCCAGTGCTCTAGTGCCATAAGAAAAGTAAACATCTTCAAGTAGTCAGCTGAAAACTACAACTGAGACACCAAAGGGTTGCTCAGTGATTATAATTATTTTTAAAGAAACTGATTACAGTTGCCAAAAGTCACATTCATCACTGTGAGTGTGAAAATATAATGTGTTACCAGCATGTTTCTTGAATTGGTTTCTACTCATTCACATCTGAAGAACTCAGAAGTGACTGGAACTCAAATGGGTTTTCATCTGAATGAAGGGGGTGGTAAGTGAGAACTACTTCCATGCTGTATGCGAGGTCGAAATGAAGTAACGTCAGACACAGTAGTCTTTGTAAGACACAAACACTAATGAATTGGTGTGATATTCATAATGTGCAACGAGTACTGTAGACAGCACTTTCACTGTCAGGATTTCATTTAACATACCGCTGTGTAATGCTTATGGAAGGAACAGGCCATAATTTGGGTCTGTATTGTTACATATGTATGGTAGGTGCAGAATGTATGGTAGGAACAGAAGTAAAGGAAAGCTGATTTTAAAGCCTGGAAATGTGACTGATCACCAACTCTTTATCATTCTTTGTGCCAAAAATATTTGTCTAGCAGCATTAAGCATCTGCTTGTCTGTTTCACACAGATGCTGAAAGCAGAATTTGACCTTTTGTTCAGAAAGTGTTTGAATATTTAATGTAAAAATATTAAGTTATCAGAAAGGCTGTCTCTTTTGGGAAGAGTGTTCAATTTTTATACAGCCCAAGTTGTTAAAGTACTTTGGAGCATGAACAACTTCAGAGCAGAACAAAGCAGGCAGTGGTAATGTGTAGAAACTCCAGAAGTAAATAACAGCTGTTCAAGAAGACTTCTATTAAATATGTATTAATTAATTTGAAGTGCATCACTTAAATATGTGAAGAGATTATCTTGTGTTAATTTACATTAAAACACACAGCACTTGTTAGCCTCATTACAGTATTCTAAGTATATCCTAAGCTATCACCTCATCCTACATTGAGCATTTTGTTGGGTGTTGATTGCTTTCGATTTGCCCTTTTAAAATGTCAGATAGTGGCCTCCTTTTCTTGTTGGATCTCTTCTTTCTCTCAGGTTTTGCTCTTGCATAGTTACTGTACTTACTCATGTCTGTTCTGTGCTGAGCAGAAGAAAAATAGATTGTAGAAATGTAACAGTAATTGCCCACAGCTCAGTTCCATACTGTGCCCACCCAAACTTCATGCGTGGTTCCTGCTGTTAACTTAAGAACCAGCAGAGAGAAGGTAAGTGTCCGTTTGTGTAGCAAAATGAGTTTACATGAAGATTCAGTATCACCTTTAGTACAGGAAAGATACCTAGTAATATGGGGGTCTCTTTAGTGAAATAATTGATAAATAAAACTCATTCCTAGTAATGGATTTTGTGGTCTAAATCAATGTATAAATCTTAATAAACCCTCATTCAATTAATACAACTAAAGTGTTTTTATCTGGACCTAAAAAGACAAGTGGTTTTTTTTACCTATTTCAGTGCTGAAAATATGTAAGCTTGTGAGATTTATGGATAATTTTCAAAGATTTCTTTCCCTGTGTCATTTAGGCAGCTGATCCAGCTACTGGGTTGTTATTTCATCCCATTATTTTGACTCTGCAGACTCTCTGATTACAAGTTGGAATACAGTTCTTGTTTCCTGCACCTATTCCAACAAACGCCTCAGTGAGGGAAAACTGAGGAATATAAAGGACTTGAGGCAGGTCCTGGCAGAGCAGGAAGGGGAAGGAGACCAAAATATTTGGCTTTAGCAAAATTTCAAAGTCCTTTGAACCGTTGCTACATCGCACGGTTCTCTTTAGAGGAGTGCATTGGGGGTGTAGCTTCAGGTTGTTTGCAGGTTCTTCAGTTAAGACTTTGTGAGTTCACACCTAGGTTATGTTTCCAAGGTCATCTCTGCTGGTATGTGCTTAGCAAGACATTTTTTCTAAAGGAAAGCTGAAGTTTTGCAGGATAACTAATGAGTGATAACTATAGTAAAATCCAGGCTTGGAATTCACAGCTCCTTAGTTTAAGAGCAGATTTAGATGTAAATATCTTCAAAAAGAAACCATTAAATGTTTGTATTATAAAAACTTCACTTACTTCCTGCACCTTTTCCCTAACATCCAGTCAGTGTTTGCTGTGCTGAGGAACTTAAAAATTAAGTTTAGGATCAGAACTGTCTGTGGCTTTTTTCTTGCACATTTGCAGTACTTATCTATGTGACCTAAATGATATGTTGTGCAGAAAGGGTGGAGAATTGGACTGAGAAACTCTTTTTGTGACCTACCATGCCATGGTGTGTAGTAGAATTGACCCTTCATTCCACTGTATGGTCCCCGCTGCAGAAATACCATCAGAACTTAAAATCCTTTGGAGAGACAGAGCTGGACTCCTGCCTTAGAAGTGTCAGGGAAACCTACCCAGTTAGCTCCTGGCTTTTATAAGAACCGGTGCTTGTACTGGGGCTTGCAAGAAATTGTCCATATTTAGGCATTACAGAACTCTCATTTTTTTTTCCTTACTCTTAACCATTGTTTGACTTCCAGTGACAAGGGTTATTTCATCCTTTGAATGCTTGTTATAGGGATAAAAAGCCTGTTTCCCTTAGGATATCTGTTAAAGCCTGTGCTAGGACTCGTAACTTCAGTCATATTGTTCTCATCTGGTGACTGGTTAGGAATTGTTTATTGAAAAGTCCATAGTTGGTCAATGTGCAGTTGAAAATGTTGTGTAGTTTCCTGACTGCGTTCATATTCCTGACTTCATCTGTCAAAAAGACTTTAACACTCACTTAGGTCCAGACCTATTAAATACTTCCCTGGGATTATTATTCAGTTGGCAAAGTTGCTACTTGGCTGTGCACTCCTGTCTCAGACTGATGCCTTTGGAACACTGAAGTGTTCCAGCCTTCATAGATGGGTTCCTTTCTCCCGTCTGCTTCGCTCAGAGAGCCATCGCTCCTTCCCGTCAGCCTCTGTAGGTCTGCAGCAAAGAGAGGACACAGAGGCAGCGGCTGAACTAGAAAGTTTTGAGAATAATAGATGCTTTTTCACCCCAGTCTTTAAATGTACAGGTAATTTTAGGGAGAAAAGAGTCTTTCTGCAATGCAAATAGGAAAGCCTTTCACATGAGGCAAAAAGATGGCAACTCACAACATAGTCTGTTTCTTTGCTTACAGTTTGAAGCTTTAGAAGTAGTAAAGGTAAGGAGAGCCTAAGATGTTTCTTGTTAACACTTAAGAACAGGAAAAGATGTGTAAAGGTAGTTATCTTGATTAAAAATCTGTTGATCTTATTAACAGGTAGGTTTCTTTCAAGATGTCGAAGAGATTTTGCTGATTTGGGCCCAAACTGCTACTCTGTGTCTGTTTAACTTCTCTCTTTCCTGTCACTGTTAAATTCTCATTGTTTCACAAAGTAAATTCAGTGTCAGATAGCAAACATTAGTCTTTCATAATTTCTTTTTCCAGAGGACATCACTCTCCTTGAAATGAATGAGAGAGAGATGCTGTTTGGTTGCATGGATTGCTGGGGTTTTGGGTGTTCTGTATATTAAAATGCCACTTCTACTTCTGTCCTACTACCTGTGCAGAGGGAGCTGGAATATCCAGTGTCGGGGGTAGGAGCTGATGAGTGGGTGGGTATTTAGGATCTCTTTATTACTTAGTTGGCAACATTAAGTGTAAAACTCTAAGTTAAGTGTACAAGAAATTTTAAGTATCTAAATTTGCCAAATCTGATACAAAATTCCAGATGGTTAAATGCAAATTGTTTGACTTCATGCCGCAATCACTGTATCAGCTGTGCAATGTCATACTGCTGTCAGAATGAGGTCACAAAACAGAGGACATTCAAATCCTGTTTCATACAAATGTAGGAGGAATCTCAAATTCAGCAATAAGCTAGGATGAAAAGGAAGGCAGCACAGTAAGGGCAAGAAAAGATGCTCAAGTTTCCTGCAATTCCTGCCTCATTGTTTATTCCAGCTTCCTGCTTTTTCAGTTTGCCTCTCAAGCCTTTCTTGTGCATATACATAGATTATAGTGTGCAGAAGACTAAGAATAAGCTGAAGGCAGAAACTGAATTAATTAAGACATTCTTGTGATAGAGAAAAGATTTTGTTGTCCACAGATGCGCAAAGAAAAATAGAAAAGCAGCTGCCCTTAGAAATGGAGTAAAAGTAGAGATGAGCATCATGTCATGATGCTTTAGTCAAAATCCGATGTGTTGAAAGTCTGAGAGGTTCTATACTGTTGTGTAGGAATAGAACCAAGAGGAGAAACAATAAGCTTCTGCTGAAAAAATAGTACAAGTCTCATGTCTTACATACTGTCCTGAATAGTGTTGACTTTTTGTCAATTTTCAACTGGAGAATAAGGATAAAAGGAAATACCTTTCAACCATCCTGCTATGGATGACGATATTCATAATTAGTTTTGTGTCAAAAACTCCTGTTTCCTTAAGACCAAGCTACAGAGGCACAGTCGTGCACTGTCATCTTCCAGAGGAAGATTCTGAAGGGCAGAGGTCCTCATCTCATTAGTTTCCATCTCTCCTCTGCAGGTAGAGTTTATCTTTTTTGAAAGCCTTTGTGGGCAGAGACAGGATGAAGGTGATGGAAGAAATCTGTGGCAAATGAGTGGGTAGGTGAGATGAAGTGGAGCTGAGATACAGCAGTCAAGGGAAGGCTTCCTGGGTCACCTGGCCTGCAGAATTAAGAAAGTGGGGATGTAGTTGGTCGGTAACAAGTTATCTGCATTACACCCCTAAGATGGTGAGCACTGGAGTGGCTTGTTTACTCTTTGTACTGTCTGTTTGAAGTATCAGCTGAAGCATTCATGAGGCATTTGGGCCGTGGGAGTTACAGTTTGTAACACATTCCTAAGAGAAATTTGAGAGCTTAAAGAATTATATGACTGATATTTCAACTAAGTACTGAAAACCTTCAAGTTTCAGGATTTTTTTAAATTTTTTTTTTTTAACACAACTTTGATCAAATAGCCAAAAATATTATAGGATTCCTCTTAAGCACTAGCCATGGCTGCAGCAACATACCCAGTGAAATAGATCAGTGGTCCAATCTCTTCTGACAACTCCTGTGCAAATGAAAATAGGAGAAATAGAAGAGAAAATTTGTAGGGCTGGTAGTGGCTTATATTTTTCAATAATTTATCAAGATTCGAGAGCACAGATTTCCTTTGGGAAATATTAGTTCTTAGGTTTACAAAGTGCCTCAGTTGTAAATACCCATAAAAATGACAATTTGGTAGGTCGTATTTATTCTTAAGCGGGTCAAAGGACATTAGCGTATTCCTACTATATAAATCTGTCAAGTACAGAATTTCTTTATGCTCCCAAATCACAAAAGCGCCTCTTACAGTCAAGGAGAAAATGTCGCGTTATTGCCAATCAAGGACAACAAGCAAGCATATCGATCTCTACCCAATAACTTTTGCCCTGCTCTCTAAGTTTTTATCACTGCAACTGGACACATCAACAGATTGGATTTAATATATACAGATAGTGCTGATTTATTACAGGAGGAGAAATACAGTCTGGTCTTACTTCTAGCTCAATATTTTAACACTTATTTTATTCCTTGCATGGAAGCTTGCAAGGACTTTTTCTACAAAGTGTATAACTTTCAGATATCCCTGGGTGCCCATAAATCCCACATTGGTACATTGACTGTTAAATGTCTACACGCATCTTGCATTTGGTGGTCTTACAATCTTGAGTCTTGATTTTGAGAGTTTATGTAAGTGGAAGTGTGGAGCAGGATTGCTGTTGGTTTCAGAGAGGCATCACTAAAGATAAGCTTGGGGAGACTGGAGGGCATATAGGCACAAAAGGTCTGGATGCTGCTTGCTGAGTGGAGCTGTGTATGTAAAGCCTTATACATAAAGGTCACAGGTACTGGAATGCAGCAGAGGGCTAGCATTGTCCTTCCTCGGCTTTCTGCGTTCTCTTTCTTGTTGGTAAAACTTCATTTTTTGGTCTCCTTTTTTTTTTTTTTTTTTGTTATTGTTGATCACTGCAGAGGATTTGGCTTGCTCCACAAACGCAACATCTTTGAACTCTCTGTATACAGTGGTAACCATGGCTGTGGTAGAGGTATGATCTATTAATTACTTCTTGGAAGGCAAGTGCATCTACAAAACTGAAGGGAAAAGTCGCCATCACAGAATTACAGAACAGTGGAGGCTGGAAGGAGCATCATCTAGTCCAAACCCCTGCTCAAGTTAGGGTCAACTAGAACAGTTTGCTCAAGATCTTGTCCAGAGAGGTTTTGAATATCTGCAAGGATGGAGCTTCCACAGCCTCTCTTGCTAACATTGTTCTGGTAATTCAGTGTTCAAGGATAAGCTACAGAGTTAAAAACAGGAGCAGATCTCTGCTAATTTTGTTAGGGTGAGTGTATGAAGCAAGTATCTCAGAGCAGCCAGTGCTCTGTTATTGTGTAATTATAAGTCCTGCTGGGTTTTTTACCTATCTGGGCAGAAGACGTGAGTTTTAATTGCTCTTTTAAGAACTGAGCAACCCTTTCATACAATAAATGGATGCAGAAGTAGCTGATGAATTTGCTGATCATGTTCATAATGATGTGGAGAGAGCTGTAAAGGCCATATCCCACTCTGCATTATTTCCTGATGGAGTGGGCAGAGGAACATATATTGAATTTCTCCAGACGTGTCCTTCCCCAGCCGACATCTTGTCAGGAGGGTATATTCAAGGGTTCTGTATGTTTGTCAAGATTTCCAGATGTCTAGAAATCTCAACCTTTTCTCAGCACGTGAGTAAATCCTTTCTACCGTGCACATATAGCAAATCAGACACTGGAAATGCCCACTGCACATGATGTGCATATTCAGAGGAAGTCTGATGTGGCTGGGGCTCTTGTGCATGTGCCCACCTGTCGATTTTCACAAGCACAACAAATTGGATGTGTCCCACACACTTTGGATTTACTGTGAACGTCCAGAGCATCTGTGCAACATATGTACCACAGGTCTAGTGATGCTTTAAGGGCTGGACACAATGCATACACTCCATAGCTCGTGGTCGTGCATTTCAGTATGGGAGGAGTTCGGAACAGGATCATGGCACACTCCAAAATCATGCTTCTCATTAAGAACCTCCAGGAAGATTTCTGCCATAGGAAGAAGCTGATTTTTGGTTCTTCAGCCCTCCTGACTTGTCACAGAAAATTGTCCAGTAAGCTTTACCCTGCCTTCAGTGTGCTTTCCTATTGCACAGATTTCAAAAGGATCTGAGAAAGCAGTGGGTTTTGGTTTTGAGGGTGTGTGTGTGTGTCTTGACTGGAACATGTTATCTTCACCAACCTGAATTCAAGCAAAAAGAGAAGAGAAAAAGAGAGTGGACAACTTGGAGTTGAGAGGAAAATACGACGCAGAGTATGCATTATCCATTTTCAGTGTCAGATGGAAATGTTGAGCTTTGCCAGCAGCCTTCAAGTCACCTCTGAGAATCAGGCCCAGAATGAGAAAGTTACAACTACTTCCATGCCATTCTCACCTTTTCAGGTAAATACAGAAAGCTGTAGTTGCCAGAGAAGTGATGAATCATGACTTCCTTCCATTCAAAGAGCCGTGGGCTTTTTTCCCCCTCCAAACATTTAACTTGCAGGGCTGACAGAAAAGCAGTAGATTTTTTTTTTCCAAATGTCCATTTGCCTTTCCATTTATCTACTTTGATCTAAAATATAGAACCTGATGGATGCCCTAGGTAAATCAAACATTTTCTATCTGCCAAAACGGTTTTGCAAATGCTTATTTCATGCCATTACCATTTTTCTGTTTCTAGCAGTAAATCAAAAAGTATCAGCCATTCATCCACTTTAAAAGTAATGCCTTTCCTTTGCATAATTACACATACCCAGTGGAGATCTGTATGCACAGTAAATCTATTCCTTTAAAAGGTTTTGCCTTAAGTACCACAGTGACATAAATTGGTGTAGCACAAATTTATTTATTTAAAAGGTTTATTCTTTTAACTGATCGGGTAACTGTTATACTTCCATTGTTTGATTTGGGTGGGGAGGGCTTTTATTAAAGTATTGGATTTAATTCTGCAGCAGATGTTTATGTAGAAAGATCTCATTCTTTACAGGACTTGTAGCAATTGATATGTGTGCGTAATTTATTCTCATTACAAGTTTATTCTTAACTGGTGTCCAGGGGGTCTTCACTGTATCTCCAGTAGATCCATGAGAATTAAATAGTTTAACAAATGTAATGAGCAAACCTGAAAGAAGTACGTGGAGAGAGGCATATGTATCTGGACGTTACCTCTCTGAATTTGCAAATAACATAAGTATGGTATTAAAAGTGAGTGAGAAATTGCCAAAACCAAATGTCTTCCCATAATAAATACCCCAGACAGTATTTTGGCAAAGTAAAGATTTAAAAATTGATCTTTTCATCATTCTCATGTAAACTTGTTCATCTTTTATAAGTTGTGCTTGTAGCTCTCAAGGGTGTCAAACAGAAAGCAGACAAGCCCAGCTGGTGGAAGCCTGGGAGTGAAATTATGAATTTTTTAGCAGATCCAAGTTTATTTTTAGGCTTTATAGAATTATCTTTCATTTCCCTGTAAGTGAAATTGTAGGAAGTATGTTTAAAAAAAATTAAATTAAGAAACTTTACCAGAACAGGAAAAAGTAGAAAAATACTAGAACCTAACTACAGCCGAGTGCGTAAACATATCTCGATTGCATTTGAAATTGTGGCACAGTATAATCCTGCCAACGTTTACAGACATGTTCAGTTTAATGCCTGTGAGAATTCTTGAGATGTGCACCAAGTGTGAGGATACACCAGATCGCAGATTAGGTTAGGACATGAGTGATGTCATGGAGAACTGAAGAAAATTTCTAGTGTGAATGTGTTTCTGTGGATATATTTTCCATGGTACTGGATGTGAAAGTGAAATTCAAAGTGGCTGTATTTCATTAGGTTATGCAAGAAAAACATACAGAAACATTTTGGGGAGAGGATGTTTCATAAGAAAGTTCTGGGTCTTGAATCTCATTTGGTTAATGAAGGTAACTTCATTAATACAATCCAAATATTCAACCCTATAATTTCACACTATCCATTTCAAAATGTTGTCTGTCTTTGCTGGCATGACAGAGCTGTCGACACTCTTTCCTACAAATGGAAAGGGAAAACTGCTTTAGTATCCAGGACAAACCTGTGAAAATGCCATGGGCCTGGGGTGAGAAGATGCATATGATAATTACAGATGTAGCAAGGGCTGTGTATTGGAGGGAGGAAGTTTATTACATGCAGCTCCACATCTCATGTCCGTTAAGGTCCCTCTTCTGAGATTTCACTAAAAGTGGATCTGTCTCTTTTGGGTCTTTTTCTAATACATTAAGTAGATCAGAGGTTGCCAACCGTCCTTTTTGATCAGAATTGACGGTAGTGGTTGCAATCATACAGCTTCACAACAGCATTGTGAGAGAGTAACAAATGCTGGACAGAGGGGCTTGGAAAAGCAAGGGAAATACCCCATTCGGACATGAGGGAGCAGGTTCGGTACTGGTGTTTTGACTTGGGTTGATTTACATACTCTGAAAGTCTGACTCTGGTTCTTGTTTTACATCAGTTCTAGCCATTGAATTTCAGACTAATACAGGTCTGTGACAGTAAATAGCAGTCGTTCTTTAGTATTTAGGTTGATGCATAAAGATATAGAGTATAATCCCACAGTTTCAGCCAACCTGAGTAACATTTACAGAGATGAATGCCCTGAGTAGGAAGAAAAAGCACTCTTTGTAATGGTTCTTGGTAATTTTAAGGGCAGGATTGTGTGATGGAGTTGCCTGTTACAGAAATTGCGTTAGTAAGTGAAAGATGCCTCTTTCAATCCCATGAATGTGCTGATGGGAGCCGCTGTAACTGGGAGCGCTGGATAGTGCAGCCTTCCCCACGGAAACAGCCTCCCCTCTGTTCTGCAGTTGGGAGCCGGAGGAGCCACCTTAAAGGGTGAGAGAGTACCTCAGCTCCCAAACTGGCTCAATCTTTGTCTTCCCATGCTGTTTTCATCGATGCTAATCAATGTTAATTATGGTAGTGGGGCTTGTGATGTACTCATTATAAGAGCCATCCTATTTTTCTGTGCTTGTACAGTCTGTAACACAATAGAGCCCTGATTGGGGTTCCCTAGATGCTACAAATAGTAATACAAATTGTTATAATAATGAATGTGTGGCTCATGGTGTAAGACTAGTGAACTCGGTTCATACAGCCTGCTGAAGCAGCACTTAATTTTGTTTGCTGTTACCACTAACCACAGCATACTGGATATGTCTTGACAGTTGGGACCTCAGCACAGTAAACCATTTCAGCATTTGTTTGTGTTTAAATTGGTGCTTTTTTAAAATTTGCATTTGAGTCTGGTGGTTAGTGTAAATGTATGCTTAAAATTAAGGTTGTTCTTAAAAACTCTTCTGATTCAGCATCCTTATTTTGCGGGGTTCGTTATCCCACCACCATTCTGATGCCCATGCTGGGAGCTGACGGGCGCTGAAGGACAGTGTGCCAGGATGTATGTCTCTTTGCTAGGCTAAAGGCTGTAAGAGCGGGAAGATGCTTCTGCCCAAGAGCTGAGCAGCTGGTTGGCTGTAGGTTCCCAAGGGTTCCCACCTCCTGCAGGGGCTGGAAGTGGGTGGAAGCCCAAGCAGGGAGCTGACACTTTCCTTCCAGAAGAGGTTGTGGTCCCCTTCCCAGTGTCACTGTGCTGGACACCCTTGTACCAAGAGCTGATATCTGGCAGGTGCGGTCTCCTGTGATGAATTTGGTTCAATTGTACTGTTATCCTCACTGGGAATTTCAGCACCATTGTTTAAGTGCATTAATTGGTACAAATAATTACTGTTCAGCCTTGACTCTCTATCCCCAGGCCTTACACTTGTGAGTTCCAGCGACTTAAATAGTCTTCTAATTTTTTTTCAAAGAAAGTTTTCCACAAAGAGTCTTTTATTGTTTGTTACCTGGTTTGTTGTGGATATTGGTTCTAGTAAAACTTTTTCAATTCCCACCAGACTGCATGCCTGGATTTTAGTTATCTATGTGCAGTTTGGGCGTGTGATTACCTGTCTGACGCTAGTTAGTTCTCTGTTGTGTACCACACTGCTTACCAAGCCTGTGTAACAAAAATGTTTTCAATTGTTAGCCTGTTGTATTACCTCTCTTGAGTGTGTATGTTGTTTTAAAAGGAACTTGAGTCAGTGTTGAGTTGCTTCTATGTTTGTAATTAATTTAAAATATTTAGTATAGCAGCTAGATTTTTCCCTGTTAACTGTGCTTTACTCACATTTCATGACCTACAGCACACTCTAGTGATACCTGGAAGTCATGAAGTTAGACCCAGTCAATTTTGCTTCCTTTGTGGTGCAGCAAAACTTAGGACTTCACTAAGCAAAGTCCAGGAAAGTAAATGCCTTTGTGTCCAAGATGGGAAGTGGGTTGAATCCTTTGGTTTAGGGGGGAAAAAAAAAAAAAAAAAGCCTTAGAAATTGAGACTACAGGATATTCTTCTATGAAAACAACACCCTTTTTCTGGACTTCTGTATTTCAGTCATTAGATTTCTTTATAATTGTCTGAATGCACAGAAAGTTGAGGGTTCTGAATTGGTTGCTGTTGACCCCCTGATGGGGTGAGAGGAGAAAGGCTTGAGAAGGACTCTGAGAAAGAAATGTAATTAAACAGTGCAGGAAGGCAGGCAAGTATTTGTTGGAGGTGAAATCACTCTGGTGACGTGTGGGTAACACTGAATGGAAGTGAAAACAGTATGAGCATTAGAAAAGAGTGTAGGCCTCTAAGTTATGATGGCTGAAGTTAACCCTCATATGAGTTCTTAAAAAGAAACAGAATTCATCAGAGAAGCACGAGTTAACAGTGTCCTAGCCTCCCAGCGTGCGAAAGCTGTACCGAGTATCTGCTGCAGACGCTGTTGAGCACTCGGGCAGCTTGTGCCTGTTCAGTATGCCTGCAGAGTTGTTTACTGTGTGTGCTTAAGCTGCAAACAGCTAAGCTATCCCAGAAAAAGCAGGTTTGGCCAGCAGAGAAGCAGTGCTGAGGCTGTTATTATTTTCATGAAGGGCTATGAAGCCCTGACAAGTGCAAGGCAGCCTATACCAGTACCCTTGACCAGTTTGCAGCTCCATCTTGGTTCAACTGGAAGATCTGATCCTGTGTCTCTGTTACACGTACAGAGCATTAATCGCCTATGTAAGGCAAAGCTAAAGGTGGAGTCCTGCTTTCTGGCTCACTCACACGTGAGAAATCTGTAATATCTTGGGGAGAGACACGTTTCCTCTCAGACCTCTGCATTTCACTCTTGTCAGGTAATCCAGAGAATAATGGAAATGAGCATTTTGTTTTATGTAAATAAAACCAGAAAGTTTGCAATAATTTATGGTATTTATTTAAATGACATGCAAATTACTTTGTGAAACTTAGGGGGGAAAGCAGCACAACTGAAACAGCACAATTGTTTCCAAGAACATTCATTTCAAATCCACATACAATATTTCATTCATGCTTAATTATTTCCCCAATGCTAGTCTAAGCATTACTAGTTTCCTTTGTCTTTCTGCTTTTGCATGCAGTGTGATTAGCAAAACTGCTTGTGCTCTACCAACTCCTGCACATATGGGGTTTAGCCTCATTGTTCAAGGGGTGGAGCAACAAGCAATATGAACACTCATGCTGCCAAATTTGGCACATGTGAGCCCTCCAAAGTATACAGATATCACCCGTTTCATTTAAATCCCTGTCCATATTTTGCATTGCTACCGTGATGGCAGCTCCATTGTCTGGGTGAATTATTTGAGGCGGCTTTTCTCCCA
The DNA here is from genome assembly GCF_036417535.1 of Chlamydotis macqueenii. Taxonomy (NCBI): domain Eukaryota; kingdom Metazoa; phylum Chordata; class Aves; order Otidiformes; family Otididae; genus Chlamydotis; species Chlamydotis macqueenii. Next base: position 13,192,298 of record NC_141568.1, read on the forward strand.
TTGTTTGTGCACTGTAATCCTTGAGGTTTCTGTAGTCATCGTGAGCAGCTTAGTTGAAAGAAATCACTTAGCTCTCACAGATCACTCTCTGAACCTGCTGGCAAAGGAACGGGCCATGACTAAAGCATGAGACCTGTGATCTTTCTGAAGAAAATCTCTTCAGTAGAGTTTACAATTTGTTGCTTTCATGGGGCTCTGTTCTCAGGGTTTGGACTCGGTGTTATCTTCTGTCCCCCATGGATTTTTCTACAAGGCATGATGGGAATGTAGGCTGAAAAATAAAGTGTGATAATGCTGGCTGTGGATGTGTACCCTAACAACATTGCACATGTTTCAAATACTGGCAAAGGGAGACATCTACTGTTTGACAGAAATTAAGGACAGTTGTTTATTCTAATTGCAGCAAAATCTTAGTCTTTTATTGTTGTGTGGTAGAGAGATTGGCAGATCCTGCTGTGAGTCTTTTCAGCAGACTTTTGAGAACTTAATGCTTGTATACTTAGGGCAGAATGAAAGATCCCCTGGATCTTGTCATAGAGAAGGGGCTGCCCAGTTCTTTCTCTTTCTATTCATCTGCTTGGTCAATGCCCTCTACTCCAGCAGCACTTGCCTCTCGTGATTGTGTATGTGCACGCTGCTGTAGGTAAAGCCATTTGGCATTTGCTGTTCTTTATAAATTATACCCATTACTGGTCTTGAATGCACGTCATTTTACTCCTGAGGCGGCCATTTATGACATTAAGGTAGTGGTTCCCAAACTGAGGGCTGCAGAAAACCAGCAAAGAACCTCTTTGTAGTTTGCAAAGAGTTTCCTGTTCTTTTTGTTTTCAAAGTCTAGGTCATGTTACAGGACGACTATAAATATGGTATAAACACTGCCCTGCTTTTCATGTAGGTTAGCTCTTCAGAGACTCTGTTGTAGCCACATAGGCATTATGTGGTCCCAAATGGTGACACCTGTGTGACTGCAAGTGAGGCAGAGGGATGGCCCAGGAGGCAGTGTTAAAATATAACATGTTAAACTCTAAGTCTGAAAATCCCACTAAAACACACTTGAGTGTTTGCAGTGACTTCTGGAAGCTCTGAATCTGGTGTCCATCATTGTAGAGAGTGATTCAAATTCACCTTTCCATCTTCTTGCCTCCAGCCTATCACATGAGAAAATAGAATCAGGCAGTGCAATCACACAAGCTGGCCTCTTCCCTTCCAGCCTACTAGCTAGTTGACCGCGAGCTCCCTTCTTGCTTGCCACATTATCAGAACTCAGACCCAGGAAGGCTGGAGAGAATTAATCTGATTTCCTAGAAGAACAGGAAACTTAGACTAACAGCCGTGTAAAATTTGGGCTCTCATTCAGCACCCGTGAGGTCAGCCAAGGACCTTTGACTCTGATAGGACTTAAGTCAGGTTGTTTGTGCTTGCTCTGTGTCTCCAAAGTACTGTATGTTTGGGGCCAGGATTATACGTAGCTGTACATGTACTGTTCTCAGACTCCATAAGTACCAGGTTCTGGTACAGATTTCTCACACCACTGAATAGTATCGAGCATGGAAATTGATCACTGATATTATTCCAGACACCTTCAGATGTTATCCTTCCATCCTTGAGACTAGAATGCTTTGTTCCTTAACTAAATATACAATATGCATTTCAGATCTGATTTTGGACTTTGAGTACTTTATGTATGCCATTTAATTAGAGGTTTGAAGAAACCTCAGATGGACTTTTCTTAGATACATTCTGCACTGTGATGAGTGGAGGAAGTGGTTGTAGGAGATTCTCTTTTTTTTTTTTTTCATTTTTTTTAACTAGGATTTTATTCAGTGTTCATACATGCTATAACATATAAACACGTAAGCTAATTTCTGGACACCAACTTTTACATTCAGATTTGCTGTAGCTTTTTCTGAAAAGGTCATAAAATGGCTTCTCTGTACCAGTAAACACAATTGCTGAATTAGGCTGCTGAAGAAGTAGAAAACCAGTGTAAATGACTACCATAATAAGAGTCTAAAAGAGCCAAAAATAGGTATACCATTTGCGGTTAGGCATATGTCTTAAATATCTTTAGCAGCTGGCTTGGATAGTGCTAGCTAGCAATGTGTGCTTTATTCCAAAGCGCCAGCCTATATTTTTGGATCATCTTTCAAGACTGAGATGATATAAGGCAATTAATAGTGTTTCATGACCTTCTGCACCAGTAGTCCATCTTTTTGGCATTGAAACTGATTTTGCCCAACTTGGCATTTTATCACCTGAGAGTGTGCAGGGAGACCAAAGAAGCACCTTTTACAGCAGCAGTGGAATGATTTAATTCAGTCACACCATTCTTCAAATTCACAGTTTCCTACAAGCTGATGAGGCAAACCTCTTCTTTGCTTAATGTCACATAAGGTACATTGAAAGGCTGTGAAGAGACAGATGTTCTATATCTTCACTTCATATGCAAAAACCTGTTATATCCTTTATTTGCATTCAATTAGAAGTCAGACCCTGATGAATATCTAATGTAGGAAATGGGGAAAAGATTTGCCATCAAGCATATGCTTTGCTTGTAGTGGATCTCTGTAACCTGCTATTGCGTCTTCCTGTAGCAATTTGGTCATTTTTACTGTATTATTTATGCCTGCATGCACAGAGGTGAAAAGTGTTAACAGGTGAAAACTGGAGTTAGGTTCCTGGTTTTCAAAATGTTACTTACTGCACAGAGTACTGGAGAAAGTCCTGTTCCTTTTAAACAGCCATTCTGCATAAAAATATTCCTCACAAAGTGGCTCTGTTTAAGGACTTAAATGCTATAGCATTACTTGTATATTAATTTTCTCTTTTGATATAGGTTGTGCCTTGTTTGATCTTGTGAAGCTCACCGTTTTCTTGGTAATCCAGAGTATAATATCAGGAACTCAGAAGTTATAAAACTGTATTGTTGTCAGGGAGAGGAGGTTTAAATTATATGTATAATATGAAGCAGAAGTGGCAGACTTTCAGAGCAGATGCTGTTATTCCTGTGACCCTCTAAGAGCATGCATACCAGGGTTTTATAGTATCCAGGGAGAGAGATATGTTGTCTAGAGCCCTAGATGTTACACAGGGATAAGCAAAGCAGCTTTGCTTCACTGCAGCATAGGGTTTCCCAGACTTCTTGGGGAACTAATAGAAATCTCTTACCCTCCTAAACTTGGATATGATTAGAAACCTGCTTTGGATATGATTAACCTGCTTTGTTACATCTTCCATCCCCTTCCTTCTCTGTGGACCACTCCCATCACATGTTCTGGGGAACACATGACATTTCTTCCTTTTTCCTCTTTTGTGCTTGCTTTGATGTAACATTGTAAATTAAACCATCCTTTCCCATATCCGAGCTAACACATTGACACAAAAGGGAAATCTCAAGAGTATTCTTAGGCTCTTTGCAAACTTAGACAAATGGATCTGCATTACTTGCACATGCCTCAAGCTTTGAATGTTTTTTCCTGCCTTTGTGATAGTAAGAAATTTAAATATTTTAACAGAAAAACAAAAAAGTGCAACTAAGTGAAATGATTAAACTAAGTCTGTCACATACAGTTGCCTAGTCCTCATGTTTTCTCTGGGAATCTCTGGCCCAGAAGAAAATTTAGAGAAACAGCTTTTTTTTTTTTCTGTCCAACAAGATTAAGGGCCTTGTCTTAAACAAAAGATTAAAAAAAAAAAACAACTGTCATGGTTTCCTTTGAAGGTAATAGGTATTTCAGATAATGGCATCAGGTACGTCTGGACAGTTCTTCCAGACTGAGCCTGCTTCTGATGGGCGTTTTCTCGAGACCCCGTAAGGAGCAGGCTGAAAGCCAGAGTGAGTCATTCCGTTGGAAGCTACAGCCCATCTCCAGCTGAAATCATTCTGGTGCCCCTTGGCCTGACTCCTAGAAAGTCAAAAGCTGTGAAAATATGCAGTGAACCCAGCACGCTGAGGACATGCTGGATGACGGGCTTGTGATTATTTTGGGTTCTGCTGTATGCTAGCCAAGGACTTGACAGAAATCTGCCCAGTGGCTCACCAAACCAGAATTCTGATGCACAGTGCTGTAGTTCATTTCTGATGCTTGCTTTTGAGAGATGACTGGAGGATTTGGGGAGTGAAAGGGAATATTTTTTTTTTCTCTAGATTTTTAAAAGTAGAGAGTAGTCTGAAGAGGAAAAACATGCTGATAAAGGAAATTAAACAGTGAATCAATGCTGATAAAAGGGACAAAGAGAACTGTGCTGCAGGAATAGCAGTAACATGCAGTACTTAGAAGCGCCCAGCGTAGTACGGCGAATACAGTGAGACTATTGGCAGGGTCGGATTTGCAGCAGGACCACCGTGAGCTGCTCCCACTCCCGCAGCTCTGAGACCTTAAAAAGCACGTGAACGTTTATCTCGGTACCGGTTATTTAAGAGCGGGTGTCGAATGCAGAGCTAGGCGCTAGACTTACAGCGGCGGATCCAGCTGCCATACGCAGCGCTGTAGGACCGAACACAGCCAGCAGAGCTGTCCCTTGTCGCCCTTGGGGTGGCTCCTTCTCGCGGGGTGCGGGTGGCCGGCAGCTGGAGCACGGCGGGCGGGGAGATCTCCCGGGGCCTGTGGGAGCGGGCGGAGGCCGGTGCGGGGGTGTTTGGTGGAGCGCTTCGGGTACCGATTCACGTATGCTGGTTAACGCTCGCCGAGGAGAGCAGCAGGCATGGCACCGGATACCAGCTGGTGGCCACGGACAGAATAAAATCCCAGCCCAGCCCATTGCAGTGACCAGATTCCCCTTGGCCTCAGCACAGTCACATTTCTCTGAGAGTGCAGGATGACACACAGCAGTGTGTACATCCTTAAAGGATACGCTCTGCGCTGTTACCTCATGTTCTCATTTTAGTAACTTCTACCATAGAAAAAAAAGAGACCTCATAAATCTAAAAGGCTGAGAGAGCTGGGGCTGTTCAGCCTGGAGAACAGGCTCCAGGGAGACCTTATAGCGGCCTTCCAGTACCTCAAGGGGGCTTATAAGAAAAACAGGGAGAAACTCTTTAGCAGGACCTGTTGTGATAGGACATGGGGTAATGGCTTTAAAATAAGAAGAGATTGATTTAGATTAGATATAAGGAAGACATTTTTGACAATTAAGGTGGTGGAACACTGGCACAGGTTGCCCAGAGAGGTGGTGGATGCCCCATCCCTGGAAACATTCAAGGCCAGGTTGGAGGGGGCTCTGAGCAACCTGATCTGGTTGGAGATGTCCCTGCTCCTTGCAGGGGGGTTGGACTGGATGGGCTTTAAAGGTCCCTTCCACCCCAAACTATTCTGTGATTCTATGAATACCTGCTGATGTAGCCCTAATAACAGGTGTTTATTCTGAACCAGAGTAGTGAAGTACTTATTCAGTTTGGGATAGAGTGATAAAAATTGCCCCCTTCAATGGTTGGCAGACTTCATTGCTTTTAATTTTGCTCCTTGGAAAGCTGCTTACAGCTGGAATTTGGGGTGTTACTTTTTAAAATGCACATGGCATTTTGGTTCTTCGCTCATTTTAGGAATTACATTTGCTTTTTACATCCAAATCGTAAAAATCAAGAGCACCAGTAGACCTGTAACATTTTGGGTTGTTATACAGAGAGTTATTTTATGTGATCATATAAAGCATGGGGAGGTTAAGAAGTCCCCAGTGCAGCCATAGGAAAGGGACAAAAACTGTGAGTTATATTCCTCCTTTTTTCCTTCATCCTGCTTTTTCATCTTCTCAACAAGGAACTGAGGGGAGATGGTTTACCTTAAATCAGAACTGAAATCATAATAAAGGCGGCTTAGTTGACAAAACCAAAAACCTCTGTTAATAATCTGTTCTTGGGAAACAGCAGCGTTTTTAACATTAGGCAGTAACTTTTCCAGGCTTGTACTGGTGTTAAGAAACAGTGTGATATTTCAGGAGCCATATGTGACACAGCTGTTTAACGCTGTTTAGTGCACAGCTTGTTTGATTACATATGGTGCTTTATCAGACGAGCAGGCTGCACTTTGCCGAGCTGGTGACTGAAATAAACCAGGACGAGGAGTATGCAGAAATATTCTCAGATTAGGGCCAGGGATGCTTTGACAGTATTCTGTGGCGGGCTGTCCTTCCTCCTCCTCCCCGGCTCACAGGGATCGGGAGGTGCCGCTGGGGAGCGGCGCACCTGAAAGGCCGGCACTGTCCCTCGCAAAGGCCCGTGCCGCGCACCGGAGCTCCCCGGGCCGCCTTGGGCCGTTCCAAAACGAGCGCGCAGCGGTTACCCCGCCGGGGCCGGCTTTTCTGTCGGTGCCGCCGCGGGGGCAGGCGGGAGGCGGCGGCACACCCACCCGCACCCGCCGCCGCTGCGGGCGACGTGCTTTCCCCATGGAGCAGGCGCGGCAGCCGCCGTAGAGGCCGGGTGCAGTGGAGGCAGCCGGGCCCGCTCTCTGCCGCCGCCCCGCTCCCCGGGCGACCCGGCCGCAGCCGGCGCCGGAGGTGAGGGCGGGCTGCCGCGGGCCCTGGGCTGGGCCGCGCTCCTCCCCCGGTGCCGGCGGCGCCGCGGCTGTTTCCTGCCCGGCCTCCCGTAAGCGCTGCCGGTTGAGGTAGGCGGCCGGGAGAAGGCGGGAGGGAGGGAAGGAAGGGCCGTGGCCGGGCTCGGCGCCGACCCTGCCCGAAGGGGCCCGGGGCCGCGGCGGTGCGTGCCGCTCGCCGGGAAGGCCCCGCTCTCCTCCGCATCCCGGGGAGCTGTCGGCGGGGTTTGCTTTCGCGGTGGCCGGGAAGATTCCAGAAGAAGCCGGCTGCGGCAGCCAGGCGCTGTGGGGAGCGGGGCTGGGGCTGCCCCTGGGGCGCGGCGTGGGGCGGGAGGGCTGCAGGGAGGCTCTGCCCGGGCCGCCCCGGGGTGTGGGGGCGTCGTTCGGAGCCGTCAGCGCTCCCGATGGGGCTGAGCTCCCCGCTGGCTTCTCATTCCTTTCCGTCCCGGCTCACGTTGCGGGTGGGCCATCGTTCCAGCAATAACAAACCTGGAACTGGCGTTGGAGGAAAACGAATAAAAAATAGCTGAAGTGCCATTAAACTTCGGCTGTTTGAGTTTATAATTACATTTTATGCTCAGCCTATTTCAGTCATAAAAATTTTAAGAAATTTTAAAACATTCAGAACGCGTTGATTAATGAGGTGAAGTTTATGTTTTTGTAGTGAGTCAGGGAAGGCATCTTTAATTTTCCAGCTTTCGAAGACACCGCTGCGGTGTGCTGCGCCAGGTACCTCTCAGGGGAACAACCTCTGCTGTTTCTGTTTTCCAAGTGTCAGCTCTTTTTTTTTGTCTTAACTGAAAGTCTCATTGTTTTGGCTTCAGTATCAGCTAGCTGATGCAAGTGACCTGTAATTTTCTGGAATACTGCGTTCAAAATGGAGAAGCTGGCTAGAAGCTGGTAAAAAAAAAAATGACCCTTAATGTATAAATTAGAAAGTCACTGTGTAGATTTTTAAAAATTTAAGGGCTGAAGGAGTTGAGGCAAGTCTTTCACAGATACTTTGTAATTTAGTTGTCCAGGTATATTGGGTTTGTGTGGCTAAACCATGACACCAGGTAAGCAGGATATCCTCAGTGCCTAGACAGGGTAGGTGCCAAACAAATTCCCTCTCATCTCAGTGGAAGGAGATAATCCCCACTGAATATTTACCTGCATTTTTAGATATCCAAGAGCCTTGTAGAATTAGCTTCTAGGTTCCTAGAAGTAGTTTGTTCATATAATGAGTAAACTTGTTACCTCTTCTGTTAAATAAACCAATTAAATGCTTTGATAAATATACATGCTTTGATAAATACACAAGAAAGTAAGCAACATTCTTCAGGTCACAGTTCTTATAAAACAATATTAAAATGCTCTTTTAGGCATTTCAGTTTAGTTCACATTGTCTAGCAAATATATGAGTTTCTTACCATCTTCTAATATAATTGAAACTCAAAAAAAAAAAAAAAGAGCATTTAATTAAAAGTCTAGTCAGCAACATAATTATATTATTATCATAAATATTTGTAGATGTTGTGAATCCTGGTGGTTGGGAGAGAAGAGTGCCAAATACAGGGATAAGGAGTGGCAATCAGCATGGTTTACTCTTTACACCAATAAGTAAGAATGAGCCTTGCCTTAGGAACACAACTGAAAATTACAAATGCAGAGCAGGGTTAAAACTGGTCTATTTAAACCAAGTTTTACTGGCTGCTGATGCCAATCATGACTTAAATCAAGCCACCTGCTTTACAGATTTTAACTGTTAAGCTGGGCTCTAAAGGTAGGATTTTCAGAAAGACATGATTTAGGAGTACAAAAGCCAACAGTTTGCATCTGGACCAGCGATGAGACAGTCCTTTGCAGGTAGGGATATCTTGATTCCCTGCCCCACCACCAGCTATTGCTGAGATAGTTAACGGACTTCTAGCTTGTTTAATCATCAAGTCAGATCTTTGTGTGTCCTGTTGTTTGTCAAATGGTGTTCTTTACTCTGCCTCAGTTGCTGAATACTTTGCATTTGATTTTGCTGTAGTGCTGCTCTCATATTTATTATACAAACAGAACAGATAGAGCTGTTGCTGTACACTTGAGTCAGAGGAAATTGTCCTGGGTTATCTCCTGGGCATCTCTGCTTGCATAAATATTTGCTATTGTCTTGAAGTTTCAGTTCACTTGTCTGCTTTCTAGCAGTTGTATGGAGATTCTCACCCCACGGTTTTGCTCACTGCCGTATGGTGTCCACCAAGACAAAGTTAGCTCCTGGTAAGAGGACTTGAAGCTAGGTATTCATTGCTTGATAGATTTGGAATTTATCCTGTAGGTGACTTTTGCTGTATGTCTGGGTGGTTTCTGTAGAAAAAGAATTCTGTGCTAGAATCAAATTGCATTTTTGTTTACTTGCCAGTTACACAACCAAAGTTTATAAATATTTTTGGCTGTCTTCTGGTTCTGCCTCTGACACATAAAACTTAGAGCTTCTTTTGATCTGGGGTCGGATTTCTGCTCTCTTGTATTTCACTGACTTATCTTCCGATTCTGCTCGCCCAGTGGTTCTGATCATTAGGCTGATGTCAACTGCAACTTTGTGCTCTTGCAGTTCGCTTCTTACAGACCTTACCAGTCTGTGAGGTGTTAGAGGTTTGCAGCTGGCAGAGCTTTATAAGCCTTTTGTTTGATTTCCTCAGCCTAAAGCTAGCTGTCTATCTGCTGACTTTTTTTTGGGGGGGGGGAGAAGGATGAGGAAATTGGGCAGGTTTTTCAGTTTTGTTTGGGGTTTTCTTTTTTTGTGGCTGCTTATCCTAGTAGCAGGTTAAACTCTTGGTGGAGTCTCTGTGCTGCAACTTGCTTATGTATTGTTAAAATATCCACTTTCATGCCCTGTAGCGTATGTTCATGGAAAAATGTGTGATTGAGCACCTTGATTCTTCATCAGAACCTGATATTGTCAAAGAAATTTGTAATGGTGTCACTTACTAAAAGATCTTTGGAGTGCTGGTCATCTGTGTCTTTGCGCTGAATATAGGAATCTCTGGGGTTACTCTGTGTGTGTATGTTGCAATAAGTGGTTTGTGTTTTAATGGCTCCCACTAGTGCGCTACATGTACAGTTTAAAAAAAAAAAACAAACCCAAATTGTATGTGCTGTGCATCAGCTACTTTATTCACAAAAATTCACTACAAGACTTAAAATATCGTGAATATGCTAAGAGATCATAGAAATACTTGTAAGAGTTGAGAGAAAATGAGTGCTCCTTGTAACATATTTGAGAATTGAGTGACACTCACATTTGGAATTAAGCTGGAATGGCTCTGCTGTGCCAAGGACCTTCATCAGTCAAGCCAAAAAACCCCAAATAAGCATTCATTTTGCAAGTGGAAATTCCCTCTGGGGAAGTCCTGAGGAGAGTAAAGCAGTAAAATAATGTACTATGTAAAAAATGCTTAAACTTGCTTGAGTTCCAGTATGTTTCTGCTTTACCATACTTGAAACTAATATGTGATTACGAATTGGTGTGTTCACCACACTGTACACCACCAGATAGCAGTGCGATTCCCCTTTTCGTTATGATCTGTGTTTTTTCGGTCTGAAGTCAATTGCACTTTGAAACTAGTTGTGAAAGAGGTTTTTTTGTTTATTCAGACAAACTTCAGAGTTACCAATCATGTTTGCACTGCTCGAGATGCCGCGTGACTGTAAGGAGACTGTGTGGTGGATGGAGTAATGTGGTGCCGTTCTGTGGAGAGCCGGCTTCTGCGCCATGCAGGACCCTGATTTCCTGTGTGTTACAATTCTAGTGGTTTAGGAAATGGTGAAGGTCAGTTGGTTTGATTGGGGAAGAGCAGACGATATTACTCTCGGTGAGAGCCGTGTTGTCTTGTCAGCTCTCCAACTCATGTTCTCCCGCCTGTGCTGCGGAGCGTTCACACTGAAGAGCTTTGCGTGAGATGTTTGCTGGATTTAGCCCAAAGAGAAGAAGCAAATTCCTTCCAGCGCTCAGGTGACTGGGTTACTCTGAGGCCACGCTATGGAGATCTAGGACAAGCAAGAATCAGTTCCCCTCTCACTGAGGGGAGGAACTGAATCCTGCAGCCCTTAAGATGTGAATGTTACTCTGAGGGGCAATCTGCTCACTTTTTCTTAGGAAAGTATAAACAAGTAGTTAACCTTCTCACTTTCCAACATCACCAGGCTTGATAGTGTGAGCTGTATCGTTGTATATTTTGGGGTTGTTAAAGTGAAACAGATTTTCCTAGTAGGCTTGGTTTTCCCAGAAATGAAAGAGAAAGCTTTTTTCCTTTTTCTTTTTTTTTTTTTTCCTCCTTCCTGTATTGACTGTGGCTCTGTTCTTTCAGTCTCACAGACTCCTGAACTCTGTTTTTTCCTCAGATTAATTTAGCAGCAAGATTAGCCCCTGTTGCGGCAATCAAAAGATAACTTAAAACGTCTTTTCCAGGATCGTAACTTGCCAAGATGCCCATCAGTGTTGATGATGTGGTGCAACTGTTCTGCCATCTCTCTCAGGAGAAGGGCATGAAAGCTGCTGTCAAACACTCTGGTCGAGGAGCACTGCTGGCAGGTGCAACAGCGTTTATTGGGGGTCTGGTGGGAGGTCCACCTGGAATCGCTGTAGGTAAGTCTGTTTTTCTTTTGGAAGAAGAAGTGTGGTTAACTGCTTGCGTGAAGAAAATAGTAAGTCTGTGTAGTAGGTATGGGTTGAAGGGAAGGGGCGTGCAGCACTGAGATTTCGTGGAACTAGCTTTTAACAAGATGCCGGCTTTCTAGAGATGTGCATCAGGAAGGCATGTGTCTGTTTCCTTCAGGGTGATAGTGACCTTGCTGACTTTGACTCCTAGGCTGCAAATGGGAAGCCATCCAGAGGTCTGAGGCTGAGACAGTGGTGCCTTTGAAAGCTTTTCAACAAGCTATTAAATCCTTTGCTTTTGCTGGGCAGAGCCCTAGTTCCCATCTGCTGAGGTACACCAGTGTCCCAGGTGTGGGATGAAACAGAGCAAACTAACAGGCTTTGAGCTCCTTAATGTGGGTTCCGCTCTGTTGTGGTTTTGTTTAGTGAGGGGGGGCCTAAGGTGGCAGCTTCTGTAGGAACTGCTAGAAGTCGCTCCCCTTTGTTCAGTGGACTCGGCCGGGCCTAGGGCGGACCCGCTGCTGGCCAAGGCCGAGCCGATTGGTAGCAGAATGTTCCATGATAACACCTCTGCGGTAACGTATTTAAGAAGGGGAAAACAGAACAAAAAAGAGAAGATGTGAAGAAGCTGAGCGGGGCAGAGGTGCAGAGTGGGAGGCGCAGGCCTCACCCTCTGGCCTCTCGCCAGGTGGCCGTCTGGGCCCGACTCTTCCCGGCCTGGCTGCAAGAAGTGGAGAGAGAAGAGATTCTGAGAGGTGTCTGCCAGCCTGTTGTGAAGAAGTTTTCTTGTGAGAGGAACAGGTGCAGACGCCAAGGTCAGTTCAGAAGGAGGGGGAGGAGTAATGCGGCTCCTGGCCAAGATTCCCCTGCAGCCTGTGGTGACGACCATGGTGGAGCAGGTTGTCCCCCTGCCGCCCATGGAGGTCCACGGAGGAGCAGAGATTCACCTGCAGCCCGTGGAGGACCCCATGTTGGGGCAGGTGGATGCCTGAAGGAGGCTGTGGCCCGTGGAGGGCCCGCTGGGGCAGCTGTTCTGGAGAGACTGCACCCTGCGGAAGAGATGACCCACGCCGGAGCAGTTTCACGAAGGACTGTGACGTATGGGTGGGACCCCACAACAGAGCAGGGGAGGAAGGTGAGGAGTTCTTCCCCTGACCGTGAAGCAGCGGCATAAAACAACGAGTGATGAACTGACCGCAACCCCCATTCCCTCTCCCCCTCTGTACCGCTCGAGGGGGAAGGTGGTAGAGATAATGTTAAGCCCGGGAAGAGGGAGGGGTGGGGGGAGGTTATCTAGTTCTCTGTCTTATTCTCCTGCTACTTTTAGTAATAAATGACTAGTTTTCCCCAAGTCGAGTCTGTTTTGCCCATAACGGTAACTTTAAGGATTTTTCTCCCTGTCCTTATCTCAAACCTCGAGCCGTTTTTCTTATATCATCTCCCCCTGTTCTCTCGGAGGGTGGGGAGAGTGAGAGAGAGACTGCGTAGTCTGGTCCCGATCCAGGCTGAACTATGACACGCTCCAGCGCTGCGGTGGGGGAGTGAAGAGGAGGCAGGTGAGGCAGGGGGAAAAGAGCACAAGAGGCGGTGGTAGCAGTCAGAGGGGATCTTGGTACCTGGTAGCACAGGAGAAGGAAAATTGGGGTGTAAAGCAGGGCTGAAAAGGTGTTCTTAGTCAGCCTTAGTGAGGGACAGGATCATCTTCCTAATGATCTTGTTATAAATCATGTTTATTTCTGTATTTTAAAAGTACCTGCCATCCACTTCTTGCTGAACTTGGTTTTTTGCTTCTGGAATTTGTTATTCCTTGTCACTTTGCTTTTTTTTCCTTGTATGGAAAATTACAGGAAGGCCAGAGTCCAGTAGTAGAGTTCTCTCTCCTTTGTATCTCTTGAATTAAGAGTTGTCTAGTTTGAAAGCTGCCTTGTCACTGAAGTCCTGTGGGCCTTGGTCCTGCGAGCAGTTCCAGCAATTTCACAGGCTTATTGGTGTTCAAGTGGCTTGCAGTATGTCTGCATGAGGGTTAGCGAGGTTGAGTTACAAGAAATAAGCATATAATATGTGAGGAGCGATAACAGAAAATGCAAAATGAAGCTGTGTATTTACTTCTGTTACAAGTACAGAGCCAAAGATATTTTGACAAATGTATGACTGAAGTTATCAGGAGCAAAGAAATGAAATTAAGCTTTTGTAAGAAATTTGTAAGCTGTAAATCACAAGTAAAAGTAAAAATATAAGTGGCCTCATTCTCGAGTGAGATGATGAGAAATACTGAAGTTATTATTGGATATGTTTTCTCATTTTGTTTAAGTGTTTGTTTAAGCTTTCATAATGTCTCCCAGTGAGGCTCAGTGTTCTTCAGCCCCCAATGAAGGCAGTGGAACAGGTATACCTGTTACTGTATACCAAAAGTAAAGTACGCAATGCAAAGTATAATAAGTATATATGGCAAGTGCTAAGTATACCAAAAGCTGTGACCTGAGTACAGTGCAACCAAATCAAGAGACTCTCGCTGAACTTTTAAAATGGCAAAATCAAAGACTTTGATTCTTCAGTGGGTTTTAGGGCAGTTACAGGGACGTTTGCAGTCAAGTGCACTTACTCAAGCAGCCTGGATAGATGTGGGACTGGATGGCAGGGATTATCCTTATTGCTGCCTTGAACTAGAGGCTGAATTACCTTCCATCTGCACTGGCCACTGGAGAAACTTGCAGCGTATCGTGCTTTCTAAGGACTGCTTGCTCTGAGAAGAATGGATTGTGGATGTGTTGCTTGGAGGGAAAAAGTGTGATCATGTAGCAAATCTTGTCTCAATAAACTGGGAACTTAAATGTCAATACTTCTAGTGGCTTTTGCATTAAGTGCCTGTAAATCAGATATTGATGTTCTCATAAAAGTTCCTTGAAGATGAACTCAGCCATTGTAGGCTTTCAAGTATTTCTGTGGTATCATGGGAAAAATTGCCAACTGAGTAAAATGTGCAAATTGTGGAATTTTGAGTGGATAAATGAATTTTTAGGAGCAGTCACTGGGGTGGGAGTTTTGGAGGCAGAGTTGGTTCTGACGTCCCTCTGTTGTGAGGGTTCTCCTTCCACCAGTGTATCTGTGTCTCTGGGCCGCGGTGTCACTGGTGTGAATTCCTGCCAGAGAGCACTGTGTTGCAGTTAGATGGTAACTCTTTGAAAGAGAAAACTGTGTGTTAACACTGGTTTCTCAGCAGCAGCCACAATTAAATCAGCTGTAGAGGATCCCTCTGCTGTTATCTTGATGACCTGGAACCACTCTAATTAACAGAGCATTTCTAGGCCTGCTGTGGTGGGCAGTGCGGATGGGGTGTTGACTTCATAGATGAAAGGGTCTAACCACACGAAGCTGATGGCTTTGGTCTCTGTGAGCACTTTCTGAAGGGTGGACATCGGAAGCAGAAAGCTTGAATGATTCTGGGAATCTCTAGTAGGAGATGATGTGTTAATGGCACTGATAAGGCAATTGTTGGTCAGATGTTTTCCTTGGGTACTGTTTTACTTAGGAGTAGGGCTTGTCCTGAAGAGACCAGTGCCCTGAGGAGTGTTATTTGTTTCTGATTTCTAGCTTGAAGCTATTAGCTTTGATTGTGTAAAGAGTTCCTTTGTGATTGCTGTGGATGTAAAAAGCTTTAAAGAGCCTTCTTGGTGCTTTGAACATCATGTATAAACCTGTTTAAAGTAGACTTACACAACTCTGTACTGACTTCTAGTAAAGGTGGGAACATTGTTGATGAAGGCTGTGGATAGAATTTCAGATTTTAACATTAACTGGTAAAGAGTAACATTTCTCTCTCTCTTCTAGGAGGAGCATTTGGTGGGTTGCTTGGTGCCTGGATGACAACTGGACAGTTCAGGCCGGTTCCTCAGATTTTACTGGAATTGCCTCCTGCTGAGCAGCGGAAACTCTATGATGAAGCCATTGTTATTCTCAGGCGCTTAGACTGGACTGATATTGCTCAGCTGATGACTCTTGTAATGGGAAATGCTGGTCTCCAGCAGAAGTTGACAGCAGTGCTGATAAATTACCTCTCCAAAGAGCTAAGAGCAGAGATACAATATAGAGAATAAACCTTTCCAGAGCAGGCTTTTTACAGTGTAATGAATTTTCCTCTGGCAGTTGTGATTCTTCAACATAGCAATTACTAGTTATCTGTACTAATTATGAATGTAGGCAGATCTAAGTATTGTTTTGGGGTTGGTTTGTTTTGTTTTGTAAGGGTAGTATAAGATTACTGTGTTATCCTGACACTGACTTGCTATGTAATTTTGAATTACTTTGCACTAGGACTGCATTCAAAATCACTAAAGGGAATTATGCTTCTCTGATACTAATGTTATCACTGGTTAAAATTTTCAAAGTTGTTGTGTTTTATTTAGGAATGTAATCCTGTTTGTGTAAGTGCTTTAATTTTCTTCTGTGAATGACACATAGGTGCCAAAGTAGCTAGGGGACTTTGAAGAATCTTACCTACTGTCTGTTTCAGTCCTGCAAAAGAAGGTTATAAGAAAGTACGTTATTCTACTGTGAACTCAAAGATCTCAATCCTTACTTTATTATTTGTTGTATTTTTATTGTAATTCTTGAGTTATTTATTCCTTTCTGTAAGAAGTGAAGCCAGTGCCTAAACAAAATTTAAAGCAACAAGTAAACAGACTGCACAATTAGTAGTCCCTGGTGTTCTAGAATGGGAAGGCATGGCAAGAATACACTTCTGAAAAATTAAAAAATGGGAAGCTGAATCTGACATTTTGGTACTATGCCTAGGATTAGGGTTGTCATTTCAGCATTGGTTTCGTGACTGAATCTGAACAGCTGGTCCTCTGTTTTCATTAAAATATTCATAAGAAGCATCATAGTGGCCTGTGTTTTGCTCTAAAGTAAATGAACTCTTTAAGAACTGGGTACTGAAATTTGAGGAAGAAGGAAGCCTTGTACTGGTCAGCCAGCAGTTGGCAGCCGTGGAGGTGGTGGTGGTGCTGTGGGATGACATGCTGCTGCAGTTAACACTGTAAGCTCCAAATGCAACATTGCCAGATATCCCAGCCGGTTGTTCAACATTTATCTCAGGGCGCTTGAAAGACGAGTTCGTAAGTAGAAAAATGTGCAGGTATGCCTTATTTTTTATGTGAAAACAGGTGAAACTGCTCTGATAATTTAATTTTTCCCTAAAATAAAGGTTTATATCCGTGTGTGTCATGAGGTTTCTAGAAGTTGAGTTTTAAATGGTGAAAACTTTAAACTCAGAAGTTCCTATTGTATATATTTGATTGATTTATTTCTGCAGGTACAATTTGCCATTAATTAATTCAGTGTACTTCCCTGCCTAGAGTGCAGGGCAGTGATTGTTCTTCTTATAATTTGAAAACACTTTCAGTGATGTGAAAGAGAAACGTAAGTGAATGGTAAGTGGGCACGCCTTACCTTGTCACAGTTATATAATGCCAAGCCTGAAACCAGTGTTTGTTCAGTTTTAATGAGAGATTACACACGCTGCAACTGGCTTTTTAAGGCATTAAATACTCTGTATATCCATTTTAAAATACTATTTTTATGAAGGCAGTTAGTTTTATTTGCAATTTTCTGGTTATTTCGCAAATCAAATTCAGTCTTTCCAAAACAACACAGTGCTAACAGCAGCAGATGATTGAATGATACAGTAGGATGGATCCTGCCATCTTACCATCAGCTCTTTGAACCCAGACGTGAAAAAATTTGACATCTGATTGTAAAGCAGGCCACAGGAAAGATGTTGGTTTCAATTAATTTATAATAGTATCCAGTATTTAAACAGATCATTAGCAGATTTCAGAATGGTTTCAGACATCTATCGTGACTCCCATTGTACAGGTATTCATAAACTGGAGCCCAAACGTAGGTAGTGAATTGATTTTTAATGTTGGTATAGGTGTCATAGCCACAAATGGAGCTTAAACTGTGGGAGTCCTAGTCCTGCCCTCTGTTACTCTGTTTCTTAGGGTAGTCTTTCAAATGCTTTTTATTATACACTTAGAAATGATAAACTGGTTTTAATTATGATCTTTCAGCCTTCAGTGTTGTGTGAAGGGTGCTTGTGTCATATGGGTACCGATAGAAGTTTGGTCCATGCAGTTCAGCGTTCTGCATGGGTCAGTCTAGCTTGTGTTAAACCCCGCTGCCCCTGAGCTCCTGAGAAGCTTTAGACTTTGTGCCACAGAGTAGCATACTCTTAGTTATTATAATAAATTTAACTTCCATAGGTTTGCAGATGACTGAAGTAGAATCAGGAAGAAGTGAATTGAATTCTGTTTGTTCTCTGTATCATTATTTAACAGGTCTGGTGCTCGTGAAGCTTCATGGAAGGTGGCAGGTACCTGTTCTCAGAGTGTTGGTAGTAGGTTAGCAGTTTGGTCTGAAACATTTCACTGCTGGTAATGAAGAGCAGAATTCAGCTGAAATGTTCATCTGAAGTGAGTCTGGGCATACGAGAATTAGGAAATAACTTCTGATTGTGGAGATGCTGACACGTAACTATCAAGGGTGAATGAGCATGGTACACCATAATGGTTGTGCTGTTTGTATTTTAGTAGTTTATGACAGTTCACACTGTTGAATATTTGAAAGATCAAATTCTACCTTTATTGCTGTTAATACAGCCCTATGCTATCTTATTGATGTCACCATGATATTTGGTACGTAGCCTTCTGCGGGGATTTCAGCAAGTTAAAAGAGCTCTGAGGAAAAGACCAGCTGCACAACAATATATTAATATCCATCTGTTGCTGTTCTTGGGTAGAGACACGGCTGTCCACCACTGCATCCCTTGTTGGTATTGGAAACAGAGACAGGCAGGGGACGGCATCTTCTGAAATCCGTTCCAGCTGCATGATGTCCAGTCTGAGTGTAAGGCACAGCTATTGCCTAGGAAACGAGGTAAGGCAGTGCCAGCAGTTTCGGGAAGCAGCTGAAGGAGTCACTGTGGGGAGATGTACATATTTATATAAAGAAACCATCTGTGATGCTGGTTATTAACCTGGTTTAGTTGTAGATCTGACAGAATCAAGGAAGATTTTCACTGACAGATGGTGTATTTTCAGTTAAAAATTCCTTTTTTTCTATGTGCTTTTTTAAAGCTGTCTGATTTAAAAATAGAATGCAAGCATGATTATAAAGTGTTATGTTAGCAAAGAGAGGGAATAGCTTTTTTTTTTTTAAAAAAAAAAAAGCAATCCTGAATTCAAACATAGATCTGTAATTGAGATGTGCCATCTAGTGGCAATTAGATTATTTCTTAAATTCAGCCTATCAAGGCTGCCTTAGTATGTAGCTAACACAGTTATCTTTTTCTGTGAAAAGTAGGGTTAACTTCTTGTTCTACTCTTAACAAGTATCAGCCCAGCTACAGACTAGACTAGAATTCATATTCGTTCCCTGCTGAAGTTGGTTTTTTGGTGATTATAATATGTGAGATGTGACTGCACAAATATTTACTGCAGCTGCATGTCACATATAATTACAGGGAGAAAATACACAATCAGGCAGAGGAGGGTGGTTTCATCCTCATGATTGCTGAAGAAGTGGATTTTGTGAGCTGAGCAGCAGCCAGTTAATATAGACTGATTGCCCACAGGTGAATATGCAAGCCCGTAAAGAATAATTGCTTGGGTTTTGGGAGGTTCCGTTTCGTTGTTCAGTTTTACCACCTTCTGCACCTGTAGCAGCTCTACCTGCGCAGCCTTTGGAGTGGTGCTCGCCTCTCACCTGTGACTGGTCTGTGTGTAACTGCTGCTCACATGGACCCTGCAGGACCAAGGAGTAATTTGGCTGTGAAAATTCTGTTGCTAGATGACTGTTGACTCAACTGGCTAATGCTGAGTTTACAGCAGGCAGCGGGAACCTCGCCAGCAGCAGTAATCTGCCCAAAAGGTCATCAAGCAGAGAGCTGCCTCTCCTTCCAGGGCTGCGCACCCGCGCATAAGGAGGGCTTTGCTGGGGAAGAACGCTCCCCAGAGAGATAGCCTCCACCTCTCTCAGGTCTCCCTGCGCTGCTGGCAGGAGGGGGTGCTGTGCAGCTCTCTCTGAGGGGTCCTTGGGCGCTGGGGAAGCCGGTGGCTGGGGTTCCTCTGCAGCCTGCTGCTCCCCTGCCTACGCCTGCTGCCTCTGCAGAGCAGGGTGGTCTGGAGAGGTGCTGTGCTGGCTGACTCAGGGCAGTTTGTTTAAGGAAGCCGACTGATCTCCTGCAGCAATAGTTTGCTGGATGACTTTGGGCAGTCACCCAGCTTCCCCATTCAGCTGCTTTTGTGTGAGGTGGGGATAACACCCAGCTAGTGACGGAGGGCTGTGCGAGGTGATCACTACTGACTGATGGCAACAGTGGGGTGTGACACTACCAGCATGTTGTTGTTGTTATTTGATTTCTCACCATATTACTTGAGATTATTCCAGCAGTGCAGTGTGTTGTACTGTCCAGCGTAGCCTGATTACAGGCGACTGTGCCCTGGCAGAACTGCGTTCCCCTCTCACAGGCCACGGTTTGTAACTCCTGCTACATGTGCTTCAGTGCGTGGGGCACGAGTGGGATGGGATGGCTGCAGTCACCTGCTCCTGGTAACACTCACTTCTTTAGGGAGCAGAGCTCATGCTACAAATGACTCGGGTGGGCCAGGACAGCTGCTCTTTTGCGGCAAAATTCTGTTTAGCACACACAGAATAAAGCTACTGAGTCC
Source organism: Chlamydotis macqueenii (assembly GCF_036417535.1). Classification (NCBI taxonomy): domain Eukaryota; kingdom Metazoa; phylum Chordata; class Aves; order Otidiformes; family Otididae; genus Chlamydotis; species Chlamydotis macqueenii. Next base: position 13,212,181 of record NC_141568.1, read on the forward strand.
CAGTGTGTCCAGATTTATTTCAGATGACAGCAGTTTCATGATGCAATCCACCAGTAGTTTGCCTGCCTTTTCTCCCTTTCACTTGGTGTATAGGAAATTAGTGTTACAAAACTCTCTGAAAGAGCTTATGGAAGGGGAAGGGGATTGTATTATTCAGAGTCATTAAGCAAATTGATTTTACACAGCCATACTCTCATGGTATACCTGCTCAAATGGTCCAAACTCTGCAGATTCATGTGGAAATTCTATTTTTCCATTTTTTCCCCTCACAGTGTCGCAGCAGCTCTATTAGTGCTCACCAGTGAAATACAGGCAGGCTCGGGGGTTTAATCCCACACAGCTGCAGTGGTAGGACCGGCTGAGCTCAGTCTCCACCAGCGGTGTAGCAGCAGCAGTGCAGGCAGAGGATGTAAAAGTGATGCATTTTTATTTATTTTTTTTTTCCCCAGAGTAAAACCTTTTATGGAGAAAGCACTAGCTTCTTAGAAAGGCTGTCATTGCTTGACCAGCTGATGTATAACTCCAGACTAATTGAATAGCAGACTTTTAGCTGGGTTGAAAAGCTTTTAAAAAACCAAGGGCCTTTGCATTGGAGTGAACTGAAGCTATTAACCCCTAATTAAAACATGAGGTTTCATCTTTACCTTTCTAGAGATCACGGAAATCCATGTATTTTTCAGGCTGTAAGCCAGAAATCAAGCATTCATCATGTAATTGCAGTAAGTGTGTGCTAATACTTCTCATTAAATGTGATTTATGGATTCCAGAAGAGCCTAAGAGGTAAATATATAAAATTATTCTGAAGTCTGCAAAAATGAAGGCATTCATTTCTTTGGATGACTGTTCAGCAGGAAGGATTTAGGCAAACATGAACATTATGGCTTTCAACATCCAATAAAGACACTGCGTCTGAACATCTGTACCTCTGCAATTCCCTCAGAATGGTGTGGTTTCATCTAGCGTCACTGCTGATCTTCCAACAAAGACAATGCTTCAGCTGTCAGCAGGTACAGCGCCGTGGCTTAGTGGAAAGCCCATTTTGTGGGCCTCGGAAGAGGTATCGCCTTCGCTGGCTCTTCTGCTTGTGTGCTGGGTGACCTTGAGTAACTTCCCATCTCGTTCCCGAATGTGTTTTTTGTTAAACACTTTGCAATCTATCCATAGGAAATGGTGTGTTACAAAAATGAATAGCACTATTATGCAGCTAACCGCTCTCTGGTCCTGCAGTCAGGACATGAGCATGGAAGGAGGAGGGATGTAATAAATGTTAGTAGAGACTCATAGCAATGGGGATGGAGGAACTGTTAGGTTGTGAAATGTAGCTACTCTCTTTGTTGCAGGAGAATAAAAGATTTTACACTAGTGTTTGACCTTAACTAATTATACCCCACACAGAAGTGTCTAAGAGGATGCAAATGTTTTGTATTCCTTATTTACTGCTCAGCCTTTGCAGGCAGAAGTGATTTAGGGTAAAATTAATTATTTCCCATGCTCTGGCATGCTGCTTTGGAGTAGAGCACTCTCAGATACTCCCTTGTACGTGTAATCTGAACACAGCATGAAGGGTTTGTTATTTCTGTATCAGTCAATAAGATATGATGAATAATCATGTAATTTGGGGTCAAAACTGATCTAACAAAATTTTTGACGGTTTTATTTTTACCTTGCCCTGCTGCAGCTGCCTGACCAGCTCCACGTGTTGAGATGTTATGGCAAATTAATTGGAGAATCACCCAGCTGAGTCAGAATCAGCCCCTGAACACTTACAGAGATTGGAGGGTTCCTGATCAGAGAGATCACGGAGCCGGGGCAGGGCTGTGTGTACCCAGGCACCGGCATTCACCTGGAGCTGGAGGAGATCCGCGTCTCCCGCTGAAGCGTGTGAGCCAGTGGGTGAAGCCTGTCCTGGGTGCAGAATTGTAGGTAAGCGCGTTCTCCTTATATTTGTATGCATTTTCAATATGATTTTTTTTTTTTTTGTTATTGCCTGGATGATTGTGCCAACAGATAGTTTTCTGCCCTCTCCCTGGCAGGTAATTCTGTTTGACACTAATGGAAGCTTTCTGCAAGAACAAAGGTAGGCCCGGGCAGCTCTGAGTTTAAACTGCTGTCTGCATTTACTCAAACTTCTCTGACTCTGAGTCCTACTCTATCAGGCCAAAATGAGGGGAGCATGTAACTGCTCTACCTTGTCGTTCCAGGTTAATTTTAAGCCCTACATAACCAGATTTTCCAAAATCCTAAATTAAAGACTCATTCCCTTTAGAGCAGCGAAGGACACAAAAGATGCAAGGCTTGGGAGAGATGCAGTGCAAGAGCAAATGCTTCACATCACTCAAGAAGGCAGGGGACAGGGCAAAACAGTTCACCAAATACTGCGTTAAAGCAAGAGACTTGCTGAAATATCAGTAGAAATCAGCTGCCTGCTCTGTGCCTGTCTGCAAGCTCAAGTTCATGCAGCAGAATTTTGACCAAACTGCAGTTTATGAATAGCTTATGCAGGAACAAAGTCAGTAACATGCTAAATAGGGTGCTGGCGAGGCAGGCTCTTGGCTCTGATTTTGTTGGTTTCCGTAAAAGGGGCTTGCTTGCTTTTTCCCAGCCATTCTCTTCAGGAATCTGTATATAAAAATATTTGTTCCATAACCACAGCGAACAGCCTCCCATTGCCTGGCAGCCGCCTGCATACTTGAGGCTTTCTGCTGTCTCTGAAGTTTAGCTCTGCAGAAAGCTGTGCTGCCACTGAGTCTAATCCTAATTTTGGGCTTTGATGTCCCCAGGCTGACTGGTGGTTCTGGGGCTGCTGACAATGGCAGCAGCACATCCCCTGTGAGTGCAGGGTGCAGATTAGCCTTCGCATTGATGATAAGTAGCCGTGAGGATGATAAGGAGCACTCCTGTAGTGCTGTATGTTTCCAAAGTGCTCTGCTGATTCTAACTAATTAAGCTGCCACACAGCCTTATGACATAGGTATGTATTTCTACTGTGCATAACTTAACTGTACTGTATTGTTATGCAATAAACCAAAACTGGATGGTGTCTTCAGACAGCAATCAGGAAATCAATTAACCAACTACTGGCTGCTCACAGCCCAACAACTGAGGCAGCTTCAGAGCTGCCCCATGTCTTTTGGTTAGCCTTGGCGCATCTTTGGGAACCTCAAAACATTCGTGCAAAGCAGCGTGATGCCAAGTGTTTGACAAAGTGGCTCCAGTGTTTTGCAGCAGCTCAGTTTCCATCCACGTGTTCGGCCTCCACATCTCTTAACCCTGCCCAGAGGATGTGGTCCCAGTTAAACCCAGGTGCTGCTGTGCTGCACTGCAGACCCCCAGTTTCTGTGTTGCTGGTGCCGTGTTGCGGTTACTGTATTGTACTGGTGTGTACTGGTCACAAAGGAAAACAAGGTCATGCTGGGTGTGCATGTGCTCTGTCAAGGAAGAGAGTGAATGCTCTACTTTAATGGCAAGATTTCAAAGTCCTTCTGGGCACCGAAGCCACCTGGCCACAGCACTGCAGTGCCGGCCATCAGCCGCCAGCAGTGACGTGAGCCAGCGGTCGAATGGTAGCTATTGGTTAGTGTTGGTAAATGCCCCCAGAAGAAAGATAACCCTGATTATATGGTCACAGTGCTGGGCTCCAAGTGACCTGTTTTCTCTCAGGGAAGAGCTTGAGGTCGCTGTGGACAGATGTCTGAAACTACAAGCTCAGTGCTGAGCAGCAGGTCAGAAGGAAACTGAAGAAGGCAGTAAACGTTGTTATGTCACTGAATCCAGGTCACAGCCACATGTTGAATAGTCTGTTCAGCCTGCTTGATCCACTCTGCTTAGTCCTTTTGGAGCCAAAAAGGGCACTGTAGAGCTGGGAAGGATAACATGGTCTGGTAGTGTCTCTGTGTAGAGAGGTAGGCTAATTTAAAACTTTTCAATCTGGAAAAGACACCAATGGAGACAGCTCTGGTCGAGGCTGCGACTGGCACAGACCAGCAGGAGGAACAATACGGTGGCAGACAAGGCAGGGTGCCCCCCCTGAACTGGCAGAGGTGAAGGTGCTTGTTCACACAGCGTAACAGTGAATTGTGGAGCTGATTGGCACAGGATGCTCTAAGTGCCAAAACAAAAATGTGCTCAGAAAGCGATTAGGCAGATGGATGGCAGCAAGGACAATTAAACACACTAGCCCAGAACCAACCAGTGCCTCCAGAAGCTTCTCACCACAGGCTTACAAGAGACTAAAGCAGCAGAAGTATTGCTCTGGAGGTGCCTCTTACACGCCGTCCCTCGTGATTTTGGGGTAGGTGAACTCTGCCTTGGTTTATTAAAACTGCTTTCGTATGCTACCCAACCGCACAATTTCTGCAGTGTTGTGCCAACATATGCGCTACTGCGAGTAAAACACGACCTACGTGCTGCAATCGCGTTCTGAGAACAGCGCGGCACGCTTTTTGTTGTACAAAGGGTTTTCCTGTGATAGGGGAAGACCTGCCCGTTTGCCTTTGTGCCTCTTTCCCCTCCCAGGAGTGGAGCCTTCCTCCCCGAATGCTTTCCCGTGTACAAACAAGTCATTAAGCAGAGGTAGGAAACCCTAACCTTTCCTGGTCCACCAGCTGTAATCAATTATTTCATGTTCTCAAAACTACAATATCAGCTTAAAAATTAAACCAAATGTCTTTATCGCTTGCACCAAGCAGAACATGTCTGCGTGCCACCAGAATCCAAATCACTAGACAGTGTTTTTAAAGAAGGAAATCTCCTTTAGTCACACACACATACAGTGGAAGTTGTATTAAGATATGGTCGTACTATTGCTTTGTTTTGCAGAAGGAAGTGCCTGCTGGGACCCAGCACAGGCACGGGGGCTTGCTGCGGGTGCTGTGTCTGCCTGGACAGGGTGCTAGTGGAATGAACAAATGGGGCTGCAGCCTGATACTCACTGCTCCTTCTGCTCCGCTGGAGTGATTCAGTAACGTCAGCAGTTCAGGGAGAGCAGCTAGATCCTGCCAAGCCAGTGAAAAACAGCCTCTCCTGAGAGAGGAGACACCCCTGCAAGCGCTGTGAGGCTCCCTCCCGTTCTAGAGCCATGTGGGGGGAAGATGCTCCAGGAGCTCCCAGGCTGCTGCGGCCCCAGCCATAGAGGCTGTACTGGAGCTCTGGGTACCGCTGGGGAGCTGGGCTGGGCTGCAACCGGCGTGCAAAGTCTTACTGGAATGTACAAAAGACCTTTGGACTAAGAAAGCCATGCACAGTAAAACTTTGCTGGGCTGCCTGGCTCTTGGAGGCTGATCAGTAAACGAGTGTGCTCAAGGCCATTTTTTGGAAGGAGCTAGAGACTCTGGTTGGTTTGCCTGAAACTTGCTGCTGAGCAAGCACTCAACAAGTCAGACTTTGATGGCAACCAGGTAGTTGTGACCTGGGTGCTGGTGGCTGTGGTTTGTGGGTTTGGTTCTGTCTGCGCCGTTGAGGCCACGTGAGAACGGCTGTAAGGGGCGCTCCCGTAAGCGCTGCTCTGCTGCGCGCTCCTGGGCACGGGGCTCGGTGCAGAGCCAGCAATGCCGCTCACGGGGTGACGTGCAGCACAGGCAGGCTGCCCAGAGGGTCCCCCAGCACACGCGCTCGCCCGTGCTGCCCTCTGGCAGCTGGGCTGTGCTGTGTGAGGCGGTCATCGCAGGCTGGTGGCTACATAGGGATGTGATGTGTATTAGGGGACGTGACTCCTGCAGGTTTCGACAGGAGGGGGAACAAATCCACAGAGAGGCCTTGGTGTCAGACTTTTCCCTCTGGTGTCTCTGGAAGAGCCTTTGTATATGAAACCACTAACGGTCTGGTTTTACCCTATGTGTAACTCTTCTGATAAAATCCACTTATGAATATTTTTTCTTTTTGCTGTCTGTTACAGGAAAAGAGACCTGTCTGGTTTTCAGTTAATGCTCTTCCCGTCTCAGATCTGGGGTTTTTTTTCCGAAGGATCTCACCAGAACACATTGTTTTTAGGACAAAAAAGGAGAGGCTAGACAAAGCTCAAATGGGCACAGCACTCCCCTGCTGCGTGGGGCAGCCAGGGCAGCGGGATCGCTGCCGACAGCGGATGCTCTGCCCCAGGGTGGTTCAGCCATGCAAGAGAGAACGCTGCACGAGAGCGCTCTGCTAAAGCAAAACCTCACATCTAGCTCCCCTCCTCCTTTTTTCTCAGCCCTTCCGACAGTAGCAAACTGAGGCGGTTGTGTAACCTGCTCTTGGCCATGAACCTCTCGATAAGAGGTTTACAGAAAACCTACTTAGGGCTCATTTGCATTTCTGGGCCTTACTGGAAATGAAGTCAAATGCCAACTTCAAAGGGAGTCGCTCGGTGTTTGTCAGCACTCGGTACTGCCTCCCTGCCCGCCTCGCCTCCTGCTGCCCTCTCGGGACCGCAGCACTGTCTGCTGTCTGTCTGGAGGTTTTATGAACGAATGCGCGGGCAGGAGAGGCTCCTTCCCATACACGTGTGTGGCACTGGTGTTTCTCCTGCCTGTGACATGCGACATAGAGCAGAACTGGCTGTGTGTTGTCCCTCCAGCGCTCTACACCATGGCGTGCAGCCCATGCCTCCGCGGAGCCCAGCGCTCCTCCCCAGCTGCTCTGGAGAGCATCTCCAGTGCTCAGGTCTTGGGCAAGGGTTTCTCGGAGCTGTTTTGCCCTATCCTGTCCACCATGGAAGTGACAGTAGTGTAACATGTTCTTACTGCCATCACCTTTCATAAAGATCCACAGCCTGGAGTAGAAAGAGTCAGAAACAGAAGCCTGTATTTTTCATTGGAGACGTACTGCTTTACAGCTCAGCAGTAGCTGGGACCATCTGTGCTCCTCAGTTCCTTCTGCTCACCAAAAATCTCAGGCTGAGCAACATAAGAAACTGCAGCAGTAGTGAATTGGCAGAGGCTGTCCTGGCTGTGGCAGAGCCAGAACTCCTGCTTGGATAAAAACTGAGCGTTTGAGGAAGAGAGAGAAAGAATCTGACCGTGAAGCTGGCTCGCTTCACCCTGCTGCCTCCAAATGCTTGTGAACTGCTGAGTCAGCGCCATGCTCTGAGTTGGTGTGCCTTGGCTGTGCCTCGGGGCGGCCGAGCACGTGTGTTTCACTGAACCTCTTTGATCCTTGCTTTTCACTTTATTTACAGAGCAGATCTCCCTGTTACCTTTCCTTCTGCTTTTGTGACTGGATGCTACGGCAGCACTGTCCTCTTCCTTCCGGCTTTGGAGAGCAGAAGAGGATTGCTTCACTGCATGGTCCCCAGCTCTGTTTTCCTGTCTCTTTGCTGGACAAGCCCCAGCAGTTTCAGCAGGTCTGATGCTAACACTCAAGTTTTGTTTTCTGTGCTCAGTGCACTAGTCTTGCTCCTGACAGCTTCAGGGACTCTCCAGCTGAAAAGCAACCATTTTGCTGAGGGCAAAAAAAACCCTTGCATTTTTCTAAAAGCGCCTGGGCTCCAGTTTCTGCTCGAGGGAGCAGAAGGAGCAGTTTTCAGCCAGCCTGATTTCCTGAACCAGGGTGGGGCAGTACCAAGGCTGGCGGGCAGCAGAGATGGGACGGCTGCAGGGTGCTCTGCCCTTTGGGCCGTGATGCCTTCAGGCAGGGGCTGAGCAAGGAACCCCTTCTGGCAGCTGATCCCCACGCACCATGTCTGGGAGCCTTTCAGGAGGATGTGACCCCACAACGTCCCCAGCCTGCAGATGTTTTTCCAAAGTGAGCATTCAAGCTACCGCTATTCCTAGTCACATGGGTTTGCAATCTTTAACGAATCCCTGGTAAGGCATTTATTTAGCTCAAAAAAGAAAAAACCCAAGCCATCAGGAAATGCCCCATTAACGCGCTAGAGATAGAATCCGTCTGGAAAACTCCAGGCTGGACTGTAACAGCACAGCCCGTGATGTAAAACCCATGTGTTCAGCAGGCCAGGAGCCCCGGGCTGCAATCCCAGCGCTGAGCTCCCCGGCCTGGCTAATAAAACTACAGGAGGAGGGGGAGGAGGCTTTGTTTAAATTTCTCCGTGTTTTCCTGGGCAGGCTCCTTTTACCGTATGCATTAACAGTTTAAGAGTCACTAGGTTATTTGGGGCTTCCATGTGAAATGTCTTCAACCTGTGGCAGCCCCAGCCTTTCCGGGTCTCCCTGCTCGGCAGCAGCTGCGGCGCGAAACCCCAACACTGCCAGCATGGCTGAGAGCAACACGGAGCGACTGGGTGGCGAACGGGAATGCTCTGGGAGAAGGCAGTGACACGCACAAGGCAGTGTGCATGTAAGAAGCCTCTGGAAGTGCAAGAGCTCATGTGCACGGCCTCAGCTCCAAAACGCCACGTTTCAAAACGGCAGTATCTGTGTATGTGATGCAAGTCGTCCTTATTCTGAATTATTCACAACGAGCATCGCAGCTTTTCCACCCTTGGCTCTTCTCTGCATCTCCCTCCTGTAGGGAACACAGACGTACGGGTTGCTGGAAGGTGCGTGCACTTCCAGAAAGGGCATCAGCTACAGCATGCACAGAAAAAAGGGGCTTGGTTGTTTTTGTTGGAGTTTGTTTGGTTTTTTTGTGGTGGTTTTTTTCCTGCTGTGATTAAGAAAAGCTCTTGCTCAACAAGAAGGCATTTATTAGAGGCGAGCCTGTCCTTCACTAGTGGATAAAAACAGTTCATTGCTCCTTCAGGGCTGATAATACTAAGACCTTTGGGCATATTAGATAAAGAAAAGCTGATCTCTAAAGGAACTAATGAGTAGATTCAAAGCTGGAATACATTTCTGGAGCCAGTTACTTGGAAGAAACCGGGAGTTTCGCCTCAGGAGCAGGGAACTGGAACGCCAGCTATGGACGCAGATTCAGCAGCTGGGCTATTTTTGGCTTGTGAACTGTTCTAATGGCTGTTTATTTTTAAGGTCATTTTCTGTTTGCATAGTGTGTCCACCCTTCTGGTGGGTGGGAGGCATTGTAAAAACAGTCACTGCTGTGCAGAGTGATGAACTAAGCTTGGAGAGGGAATGGAAAAAACAGAACTCGGTGTACTTACTGCTTTAAAACCCAAAAACATCTGCTTAAGTCATAAGGTTTGTTGACCCACCCTAAGCTGTGCCCCCACTGGAAAAATACCGCTTCAATTAATACGGACTACTGCAGGGGATTGCAAAAGACTCGGGAAAACTCGGTCAGATGATAACATGGTATAAATAGAAAGGAAGCAGCAGGTTGGGTAGGTTTTTTTTTTTTCACTTGTGCTTACCTTCAAGCAATAAATAGATCCCCAGAGTATTCACTCCGTGGCTGAGGAGTCAGAATTTGTGCTGGCCAGCCCAGCCTGAATCCCAGCTCGTGTTTAAGACTTGTTAAATAACAACACGCTTTACTGTCATATTTTCCTGGCTTCTTCCTGTTGGCCATATCTTTATTCACACACAGTCAAGTGATACAAATTCATTGTAACAGTGGCAGTTTACAAAAGACAGTAAGAATGATTACTTTGAACTGAAATTTAAAAATCCCTAAGTCTGGCAGACAATGCACTGTTTGGAACAGGTCATGGTAAGGAAAGTTGATAACATTGGCAGTGTACTCCCAGCCATGTTCCTTTTCCAGAGCATAAAATACACAATACAAAAATATACTAAAAGTTATAACGGAGTTTGTAGAAATCTCTGCTGCAAAACAATTGCTGTTGTCTGATTTTCAGTATATTTACTCCCACGCTACATTATGATAGAATACTTGAATAAACAAGGTTTATTTCAAACTTAAATTGAACTTGATCTCAAGTTAATGGTAAAGTCTTGTGCTCCAATCCTGAAAGTACATACAGGACCTTAACTTTGGACTCGCTGACGGATAGACACGAGGTGAGCCCACAAGTGACCATTCAATGCCTTGGGCTCCTGCTTGGGAGGGAGGTGGAAGTTGAAATACTATATACTTCATAGGATCTAAATTTGGGGCATTTTCCTGGATTTTTTTTTTTTTTTTTTTTTACCTGAGAGGTTTGAGTTCATCAAGTTGCTGGTAATCTGGTGAAAACACCTGTTTTTGAGATTTGGGGCTCTGCACTTACTTAAGTCAATCTCAGTAAGTCTCTCCCTCCTTAACTCACTCCTCTGTATAATTTTACCTGTCCCCCTTCCCTTCTCCTTCCTCCTCCCTTGCCCAGTACCACCAAAACAACCTCTTCCTATGCAAGAGTGTCAAGTGCTCTGGTGCTTTGCTAAGGCTGCTCACGCTGAGCCTCAGACAAGCTCCCTGCAATTGGAGCACCATTTCCTTAGTGTTTCCAAAGCTGAGACCCAGGTGCAGAAATGGCAGCCTGTGCCGACCTCACCATGCAAGGAGGAGTGACTTTTCCCTCAGGCTGGCACGTGTGCACTGAGAATCTCTGATGCAGATGCAAAGCTCCTGGAAAACGGCATCCAGAGTGCCCCTCGCCATGACAGAGGAACATACCACTAGCAGGCAAGCCTGTTTAACTCCAGGATTTCTTGCTCCTTTTCCTCCCAAGAGCCGATCTCAAGGCATTTGAGAAAATAAGTTAGTATTGCTCTGTTTTTGCAGACAGGAAGACTAAGGCACCGAAGGGTGAGCTCGTTTGGCCAAGGCTGATCTGCAGGTCTCTGCCCCAGCCCGTGCTCTTCACTGAGCTGTTGCTCTTTGTGCTCGCATCGTATGAGAGACGTTCTCATCGGGGTAACCCCATCTCTGCTCCCCACACGCACAAGGGCCAAGATCCACCTTCCTAGGCACAGCCTCCAGAGAAAACATTAAGGAGGACATGCATGGGAGGCTGAAGAAGTTGGCTTCCCCATCTCTAAATGCCACTAACTCCCGAGGAGGTCAGCTATGGAAGGATGACCAGGATACTTCTGAGGTATAAAACTCTGCGTCTGCTGGCCACTGATCAGCTTTGTCATCATCAGACTTGTCGCTGTCATCACCACTGGAGGGCTCATAGCCCGGGACGGCAGAGCGGACTGGCTCTGACTGCCTGCGATCTGCCTCTGCCTCCTCCTTCTTTTCTGCCAGCAGCTGCCTGTAGCACAGGTTGCAGACCCTCAGGGGCTTGGGCGACAGCCGCGGCATCAGGAACCTCTGCCTGGAGCAGTCTGCGCAGACGACAAAGCCGCACTTGCGGCAGTGGTGCCTTCGGGTGAGCGTGGAGAACTTGGTCTGCGTGCAGCGCATGCAGATGTCCGTGGCCTTGTCTGGGATCCAGGGGGCCGCGTGCTCCGTGGAGGGCTGCCGGCCCGTCTTTGTGAGCAGGTGCCTGATGCACTCCTCCAGATGGCTGATCCACTCCTTCCGCTCCGTGAGGGAGGCGGCGGAGACCACAAAGGACTTCTTGGAGGTTTTAATCATCCAGCGGTTCTTCATCTGCAAGGTGTCTGGCAGCGTCTCCAAAGTGACATCTTCAAGGGGAATGATGTGCTGGGAATTGTACTTCCTTTTGTTGATGACTATGCTGCCGTAGACAAGGATGTCGTTGAAAAGGAAGAATATGCGAGGCTTTGGTTTCTTGCGGCATTCTTTGGTTAAAATCCCTTCTCCCAGAAGGACCCTTCCTGGCACGGCTAAGGGCTGTCCAGAAGCCCCAAAGCAATTTTCCACAGCAGCAATGCGCTGGCTGTTGATCTCTGTGTTTGCAAGATGGTCCACCATCTCCAGCTCGCTCTGAAGAGAGGAAAATAAAGAGGGAAGTGATGAAGATGCAAATATCTGCACCGGGGTCAGGCCCAGTAGCAAACATATGCACAGGTGAGCTGCTCCTAATGCAGCCTGAGGTTATGAGTGATCTCCTTACCACTCCTCACCAGGGTACCAGCCCCCCGCCCCCTTCTGTCCCGCTTGGTGCTGGGAGCTACTTGATTCTGGGCTGGACGCAGGCCCAGGGAGATCTGTGTCCTGGGAGCAAGCCTTTCGTTTCTGACCACACACCTGCTTTCTTGAGGACTAGTTACAGACACACGCACCCCACAACACCATTTTGGGCCAGAGGTGCAGCAGGAACAAAATGGAGTGCGGTACTGCTTGTTTCCACTGCTCCTCCCTGTGTGACAAAAATGGGGGGAAAAAAAAAAAGAAGAAAAGAAAAAAGCACCCGTTATGTGAACAAACCCACACGAGCCAAGCCCTTGCTCCATCACCCCAGCTATGCCGGGGCTGCCGGTGCTTCCAGTTACAAGACACGTCATTCTGAAAACAATCTGATCTCTGCTGAAGGGGAAGTGGAAGGCAGCATGCTCACCCTTCCCACACCTCCACGCTCTCCTTCTCATACATGCTGGAGTTTCGATAGCCTGTTGGGTTTTTTTTTTTTTTGTTATAGGAAAACCTAGATAATGGTAATACTGTAGTGAAAGCAAAAGTTTTGCTATTGGTAGTGTGCAGTAAGGAACTTTCTCAGCTCTGAGCTGAAAGTTCAATTTCTCATTGCACCTAGCCCCTCCTGAGCTGAAGGCTGGCGCCCCGAGGCTGACCAGCCACGGGAACGTGAGTCATTTCCTCCTCCAGTGAGGTAGCTCAGCCATCACGAGGTGGCTCCGAGATCACAGGGATGTGTGTCGCCCTGGTTTCTGTTAGCGCTTCATTGAATCACTGACGCAGAGCCGCTCTCCACCATTTTCTGCATCCTCTTTGTCCAGAGTCCTTACGGCCATGAAGGCTGGAGGGGAAAGGCAGGAGGAGGAGAACATGCCTGGTCCTCTGTGTTTGGGACAATGATGATTTACATTCTTCCCTTGCCCTGCACCCCAAATCATCCCTTTGGTATGCTAGAAGGGAAACCACAGAGCCACTGCTCAAGGCTGCTGCATGCCATCTACCTCTCACCATAACTATTTGACAAAAACTGGTCAATTCCTCTAAGTTCCCAGAATTTTCTAATATAGAGCAGGCTGGGGTGTCCTGCGCAAAGCTAAGGTGCTGGTTTAGCCCTGGGAGACCTGAATGAAGCGACCTACCCTGCAGAAATAGCTTTCCCCAATAAGTGTTGTGTGGCCAGCGCTCCTGAAGAACTGGCTTCTTTGGAGTCTCCCTCGAACTACAGGGAAGATCCCAAGGTGTCCAACTTGCTTCTGGAAGGACGTGTATCTTCAGGGCCTGAAGGACCAGGACAGATTTGATGGAGTTGAGCAGCGTTAAGCGTATGCAGTCATGTACGTGTTCTCCAGCGTGGAGGGCAATTTACAATGAACGGCAACGCTCTGACCAGGGGCCGTGCTGCAGCCAGATGGGGTGTGATGCCATGAGCAGCGGCTGAAGCAATGCCCCAGCTAACCCACTGTTTTCATAAGGACACACAGAAGCTGTGTGAAGGGATTTGTTACTTGGGAGAGGAGAAAGGGGAGAAAGGCTCTGTCTCCATCCCCCTCCTGGATCTGCCAGCCTGTGTGGACCTGCGCACCCATGGAGCTGCTCTGCTGCAGGACACACATTCCAAACTATCCTGAATGACATCAGGGCAGCATGTGTTTTTTCTCCCTCTTAAATATACAAATCAGAAGAACAAACAAGCAGGGCGAACTACAGTCCACAACTGAACACCAAACTCCTGGACTTTGAATTCTGGGAGTTATACCTATCCTGGGATGTGGTCTCTTGGGGTTTCTTACAAACAAATCCTTGGATGAGGAGCTTTTAAGGGAAACAGCAAGATGAGCATACAAAATAATAAAGGAAGAAAGAAAAACTAAAATTACAGCTTGGGAAGTTTGATGTGGAAAGACCATGAATGCAACAAAATACTGTCAGGAATTTTTGGCACCAGCAACACCAAGTGGAATAAACCAAAGCAGTTAATCCTGCTCCCAGCAGTCTCGCTGCCTCGTGTTTCTGGGTTAAGGAGCACCAGCTCTTAGCTTGTGTCTCTTACTTTTATTTTATGTATTTTAGAAGCAAATATGGTACTTGAGACAACTCTGTTTCTAGGGATCTTGGTGTACCGGATCCCAGTGGAAATGAAAACGTTTTGTCAGATATGAAGACTGTGCCAACAAAGAGCCTGGAAACACAAGGACATTTTCAGAGGAGTTCAAGCCCCGCTGCCATGAAAGCTGTAGCTGTTGTATTGATCTGGGCTCCCACACAGGCCAGAACGCTCTTGGACTTGCTGCATGGAGCAAAGGAGAAGGGGCTGGACAGGGGCAGTCCTGCAACGTGAAAGAAATGAAAGTGAGCTCCCATTACGCAGCACACTTCCACCTGCAGGGTATGTCCTTATTCCTCCAGCCTCTGGTTTGTTACCTACTTAAAATGCCATCAGTTAACCAAAGAAAAGCTCACTCTGTTCTGGGAAAATCTTCCCTGCTAAGACTAGAAGTGTCAGCTGCTGCTTTAGCGCTGGGTACTTCCCGAAGGAGCTTTCCCAAGGAAGCAGAAGCAGAGCATTTTCCTTCCATCTCTCTCCCCTCAGGCATAAATGACTTGAGAAGAGCACATACATGTACTGTGCGGTAAAAAACACAGGAGGAGTGGGATTCACTCCCTTTAGACTCGGACAACTAACTCTCTCCCTCTACGTGCGCCCTTTTCCGTCAGCGGGGAGAAACAGCCATCTGCAGAGGGTGACTCGCCTCATCCCACATGCGAGATCAACCCTGCCCCGAGCTCTAGATAGCGCTCAGCTTGAGTAACCCCGTACAAACCAATTTCACGTGAATATTGTGACTCACTGCAAATAATACGCAACTTTGGCTTTGGAATGGAAGTACTATGTGAATTTGATAAATAAAGATAGCTGCTGAGTGCTAATGTGGTCTCCTTTACTGGGAGCCTCTCCCTTTGGAATAAGTGGTGAGATATAAAAATGAGGATATAGATTCTAATCTTTGGTTAATTTTGGTAATTTTTTTCCCCGTTTGTTCAAATTTGTCCTGTCAGATCAGCAGGGTCACAGTGCTTATTACCAAGTGATATGTATGCACGTGCACCACGTGCAGCAAAAGCTTGCACAATTGAAACGAGGGTGGGAAGATGCACTTTACTGGCATGCTACTTTTCACATGAGTTTTTGGCACAGCAAATTTTGGGGTTGTTTTTTCATCAAGATCTGTTGGCTTTCCATGTGATCAAATATGATGCAAGGACTATGTAACTCAGTTAATATGACGGATATTCAAAGGAAAAAAAAAATACTATTTGGCACTCGATTCCAGAAGTAAGCAAGCCACGTCTTTTAACAATGAGCACTTGTTCACTTGTGATTACAAACAGCCATGTTGATGCATGCCAGGCAGCGCATTTCCACTTAAGCTCCTGGGTCAGCGAGTCTGGGGTATGTTTTTCAAGTCGGTGTGTATCTAAGGCTTAAGCACAGCAATGCGGTGAGCTGTTCTACCCGATTCTTCAGCTCTTGATGTCAACAGAACGGACAGTCTTGCTATCCATTGCATACCTCACACACAGCACGTGGACGGGACGCTCCATGAGTATCAGCATGCTGAGGGCAGGTCTGACTGCTGGGGTCTGCCAGCACAAAATGCCCTGAGCCTCATCTCTCTGCAGTTCTCCCTTACTCCCTCTTTCGGCTTTGCTCAGCTGGAGTTAGGGCTGGTGTAAGCTCTACCTTATCGAGTGTGGTAAGCAGGATGCAGACATCTTTTATCCAGAGCAGGCATTCAGAGCATGAAAAACATAATTTCTCTCCTTTTCGCTGCCTGAGGGGATTTCAGCTTGCCTCTCCCTCCTTCCCAGCATGCTGTAACTACTGGGCAACTTGAGGCAAGGGGGGCAGGCTCTGGCAACCCCCTCCCAGCTGTGCATTAGGCCTTTGATTGAGAACCATGGGACATGGATTAGCCACGTTACTGAGCTGCTTGCCACTGTTGCTTGGTGTGCCCAGGGCTCTTGGCATGTAGGGCCAGAGCGAAGGACAGCTGAGTGGTGGCTTTTGAGGAGCTCAGACTGGTGCTACCAAAACCAGCAGCTGGTAGCACAAGCTCAGTTGTGGCTCTTCCACGTGCCACCCAGGCTCAGAGGCATCCAAGCAGTTTTGTATGGGAGGAAGGAAGGAAAATCTGAAACTCAAGGAAGGGCCTGGCCCCCTCCTTCTCCCCTGCTCTCCATCCTTAGGGGGTACAGCAGGTACTCCTGCTCCCCACTCTGCTGCTCACCCGTGTCAACCGGGATGAGCCATAAGGAAGAGATCTCCGTGAGGAACTCTCGGGCATTGGAGCTGGAGGCAACAGGAGAATCATAAGGGCATTTGGTCGGGCCACCCGTTATAAGCTCAGGCCAGATAAGGGCTCACGACAGATGACACAGACAGGCTTGCCGCCGCGGGTGGGTCACCCGGGGAATGGACGGGATGAATCCTCCTCTCCCAGTGCCTGGAAGCCCAGGCGCCTCCCAGGCGAAGGGAGGTACGGCCCGAGGCGGGGGATTCCTCCTACAGCCCCGCACCGGGATCAGTCTCTGCGGTTTCGGTACATGGGCAAACTTGGTAACTTGAGAGTCCCTTCTAAAAAAACCAAACAAGCCGTCGGTCTAACCGGCGCGCAGGTCGGACACCGGGGTGCGGAGGAGCGGCGGGCGGTGATTCGGCACCGACCGGCTCCCCCTGAGCAGCGCCCAGCACGCGCGTGACGGGACACCCGGGAGCGGGCGCAGACCCCAGGCGGGCCGGGCACTCGACGGGCCCCGCGGGACCGAGCCCTCCCGGCGGCGAGCACGGCCCCCCCCACCCCTATCTCCGACAGCGGGCGGAGCGGAGCCGCGGCACCGCTCCCCTCCCTCCGCACCGACCCGGCGGCGGAAACCCTCCACTCTCCCCAAACTCTCCCCTCCCGCACAAGCCAGCCGCCCGCCCAGCCAAGCCCCCCCGTATCCCCGCCCGGCCTCGTACCTCCGCGGAAGGGCCTCGGCCACCCCCGCCGAGCGCTCCCCGGCCGCCCCGCGCCAGGCGGCTCCGCTCCGCCGCCCGCCCGGGCTGCGCTCCCGCGGCCCCGCCCCCGCTGGGCGGTAGCCAATGGCGGAGCGGAGCAGGCGGCTGAGGGCGGGGTGGGGCGGGGCGCCGCCAGGGGGCGCCAAAGCGCCGTCTCCCCGTCGACTGAGGAAGGGGGGCGCGGGCGGCGTTTGCCGTTGTCCCTGCACCGTTCCCCGTCAGCCGTGCCTCGGGGAAGCCTCGCAGCCCCCGCGGCCTTCAGCGTTTGCGAGCGGGCCCGGCCGTGCAGCCCTTCAGGCGCCTTAGGGCCTGTCCTGCCGCCCCGCCCCCGGCGATGCCCCGTCAGCCCGGCGCCCCGGGTTAGCCCCCCCGGGCATCACTCGCCGTGGCGGTACCTCCCCGGTGGCTGCCTGTGCCGGGAGCCACCCAGCGCCCCGTCCCGCCTGTCGCTGCCGTGAGGGTGGTGGGGCGGGTGGGCAGAGGCCGTGGGCACCGCAGGCCCAGCCCTGGTCCTCGCCCGGCGCTGTAGAACCACCCCGAGCTACCCGGGTCTGCTCTGATCTATAATTCAGCTGCTTTCTCACTTTCTGTAATAGCTTTTCCATTTTTAATGTGAACTGATGGACCTGTCAAGGTATTAGAAATGTTTTTTTTTTTCCCCAGGTTTTCGTTTTCTTTGGTAATAATGTGGGCTGGGAAGCTCGCGCTGCACTTCAGATCTAAAGTGCTTGGGCAGTCAGGAGAGTTTCCACAAGAACTTATTTCTTCACACTTCGAGTTTGTGTCAGATGAACCGATGAACGAGGACATGGACGAAGTTAATTGCCGTACGTGGCTCCCTGCCAGTGCATGGGGTGGGTTATGGAGAGGGCTGTCAGGCCGTCAGCAGGCTTCTGAGAACCTGGGAGAAGAGAGCTCGCCATGGAGGGCAGGCTGCTGGGCTGAGCAGTGATTTCAGTTTATTGCTATGGCTTCAGTGTGGGGTCTTCTCTGTCCTTGTGGGACAGCAGACAGAGTGGTCTGTCAGCGGAAGCAGGGGCAGAGCCTTTGCGGATGAGTTCTCGCAAATGGGAGCTGTTTTATGTTGAGCCCGGACGCCAGCCCTCTCCGTTCTGGCTGCCTTGCAAACAGTCTGGGGAGATCTGCCCAGCTTAGAAAGTAATGCTCGACAAAATGCTTTTTTACATAAAGCTAGCTGTAAATATACAAAGTGCTGAACGAAATATGTCAGAGTTTGTCTTAGCTGTCAGAATAATTCCAATCTAACCAGATTATTACTCTTAAACTGTTTTTTTTCCCTATGTGCTAAAATTATTCTGAATTTGCTCTCATGTTATCCCAATCATAGTCTTTATCACTGAGGTGTAATACTTTGATTTATTTTTCTTGGTTTTTTTTTTGGTAATCATTAAGTGTCGGCCAAACATAGCAATTGTGTTAGTCAAACAGCCTAGGATTTGGAAGTTGATTCTCCTTTCTCCAGCCAGAAGTGGAGGTGTGTTCAGGCAGCTGCTGCGCAAGGCGAGGGAAGCCTCGAGGTACACCCTGGGCATGCAGTCAGTATTAACCAGCTGCACTTGAGAACTGACTTTCTGTGGTTGGTTGATTGGTTTGGAAGCTGTTACATCCTTGTTTGAATGCCTTATTGAGATACAAACTCAGAGTTTAACCGGTAATCTTAAGAGCTGTTTGACAGGCAGGCACAGGAGCTCTTTTTTCCTGGCTGTAAAAGCGAAACATTTGTGGGACCACTTGAAAAAGCTGCAGCGCAAATTACCAGCTTTTAAAGTCTCTTTACCTTGCTCCAGTTGCATTATTTGATCTATTGCCTCTGGCATTTTCTCCAAAACCACTTGTTTCTCAGTACCAGAAATACTGCATCCCAGTTGGGCAAGATAATTTCAAAGCAAGTAAAGGAAACTGCAGCTGCTCAGCTGAGTCAGCCAAAGGTAAGCTCTGCAGGGGAGAAAATGGCTTTTTATTATCTTGTAGTGGCAAAATTACTGCAACAGCCTGCAGGAAAAGATTAGATTATAATAGTAACAAAAACATCTGTTAAATTCTGAGCTCAGTGTATGTTTAGTGCATGTTAAAAAAAACCCAAAACAACAGGCATTTGATAAAATTATTTTGAATAAAACTCAATATTGAGATTCAGTTTGGGATGTTGGGAACCCACCGTGATCATAGGATATACAGTTGTTTTAACTAATTGACTACATGGGGTATTTCATCAGTGGCCAAGACAGCTTTTAGCTATGGAGATTTTATTGAATTGAGCTTGGACTACTCCTATTGCTTAATGAGTCAATAAGTCATCGCGTGTTCATTATACAGGTTACTTGTGAGCATGAATAACCTCTGTCCTATGCTCTGTGAGAGCGTGGTGTGTACGGAGGGATGCATGTTTGTCTGATCTGGCTCCAGGCGGATTCAGCTAACCAGCCTGTTTTAGAAACCTGTGAATTACTGCGATTGATTTGTGTCCCTGAAGCCCTACCAGCATCGTTTGCATGCTTTAGAAATGAGGTGCTTCCAAGTCTCACGGTGCAGAAATCAGAGCCCTGCTTGGCTCTGTCAGTACAGACTGAAACTTCAGAACGTCAGTTCCCAAAATATCACTGGACCACATGTGCAGAAACAGCCGCCAGACAAACCTGTTTCAGAGGGTCATTGCATCCTCAGGGCTTCTCTCGGGCAGGAAGTCACCCACTTTTTGAGTTCTTCCCTGGCCACAAAATGATTGCCAGAATGATGAAAGTATTCCTGAAAGCAGCCTTGAGACCTGCCTTCTCCTCTGCCTTTTGCATAAGGAAGCGATACACAATCAATGTGCTTTTGTTTTTACAACGGCATCGCTGTGCTTTGCATGTGTGCAGCACTTTATTCTAAGGATCTTGAAGTGCAGCATAAATGCTACTAACCACGAGGGTTTGTACCCTCCTCTCAGAGAGTAAAACTGAAACTCGGAGAGTTACATCTGGCCATACACAGCTTGATCACTGAAGCAGGGATAGTGGGTTATTCGCTATTGTTTTCAGCAGCAATGGGCTCTGGCTCAGAGTGAATCACTTGGGAGGCCGAGGAACATCCCCCCAGCGCTCCTGACTCACGGCCCCATGTGCCTCACCACAGGGTCAAGCCCCAGCTCAGAAATCTGAGTGATTGTTGCAAAAGCTGTCGTATGCAAGGAGCATGAAACCACTTGCACTTACAGATTCTAAAGTTGCAAGTTTGCATCACAGAGCCTTTGTGTTTGCTGTGCCTTGCCCTTCCCTGCTCAGACCTTCAGCCCTGTTCTCCTGATCCCTGTTCTCCTGTCCTGAGTTGGAACTGAAGTCTTGAACAACCGATAATGACCAAACAGGTAAACAGCAGAGGGTAAATTTAAATGCTGTGTATAAAGATACAGTAATTATTTGCTCCAGCAAAAAAAAAAATAGGAGAGTGTGTTCTCCCCGGTAAAATGACATACGTGGTTGTCAGCACTATGAGAAGGGTTTCAAACCCATGTTGTCTTTAGGCTGTATGCTAGTATTTGTGTTAAGCTTTGGCAGTTGTCTGTGGACGTCAGTGCTGTGAGGACATAAGTTATTTTGCTTGTTCCTTCTTAATTTTCAGTGATAAATAGCAGTGGTGAAACATACAGTGGGAGAGAGGAATGTTGGGGCTTTCTTTGTTAGGCCAATTTCAGTTTTAATAGCTTATTCTCTTCACAGCGATCTGTAACTGTAATCACAGAAGCAGTTAGAAGATCTGATCCAAAGCTCAGTAAGAGTTTTAATTTCTGTTTTGGATCAGCATGTAATATGTAGTTCCATTTCCCTCCCCCTTCTTGACTATATTCAGAGTATTTTGTCACTGAAATGTTCTTTATATGATGTCATCAGTGGGTACCATTCTGCATAATAGAGTATACTGTGAGCAGGAGACGTGATAAAACTCGAAACTTAAACCCATAAATAAACCAGATATACTGATTTACACTCATAGAGTCCAGCAGAGAGTGCGCAGGGGTGTGGCGGATGTCAGGAGGGCAGCACTGGACCACTGGCACTGGGCATGCGAAGCGGTGAGTGGGAAGCTGCTGCCGCCGGGACTGCGGATGGGCCTCGCCTTGCGGTGCAGGAACGCCCACGCTGTCCCACACTGGCGGCCCTTTCCCTGCCTCCCGGAGCACCAACGCCACGTGCCCTGTGACAGTTCTGTGGCTTCTCCCATGTCGCTGCTGGGTTGAAGGTAGCAGGGGCATTTTGTAGCTGAAAAGTGAGCAGGTCCAAGCAAGGAAGGAGTTGCATTATTTCAGTAGAAAAGGGGTTTTTTTTGTCCAGGTTACCTCATCTTTGTTTTTTTTCAGATTGTCTCACTAACCCATGCTTTCTTTCATCCTTAACACCATGAGCTCTGTGTTCATTTTCTGAGTGGATTGATCAAGTGAGTTGGTTGCCGTGAGTCTCCAGGTTGCACCCAAGAGCTGCCCAGTACAGGGACACACAACAGGGAAATCTCAGAAGTTTGTTCTCTGGAGAGGAGCGGGTGAGTATGCACTGACAAACAAGCGATAGGTTTGGCCTGCTGCCAGCCCACTATAGCTGAGTAGTGCTTCCCAGTAACGGGAGCAAGTTCTAGTCAAAATATGAAAGGGGAAGGTGAGAAAGAGGTGAGGTAAGAGAGTATAAAATGCCAGAACTATGACAAGGTACAGGTATTCAGTGCAGAGAGGGGTGTAATATTACAGGAAAAACGTATGAAATTAATGTGGAAAAAAGAGGTGTGTCTAAAAAGGCTGCTGAAAGCATTTTGCAGCATGCTGTAAGAGAGTACTGCATCTTTTGGGCTCAGCCTTCCTTCCAGAGTAACATATTGTGCATATTCTTCATCTGAACTCTTTTCCTACCATTGCTATTCTATTTAAACAGCAATCTCATATTCAGAGTGTGCTTTTATTGCACAAGATAAATAACGGTGAACAATTAGGTATTTCAAACACTGAACTTAGGTAGATTAGGCATTTCAAATATTAAAGTGGGCAAAAAGCACAGGGAACAAGAGTGTGATAATCATCAGTTAATTTAAAAAGATGTAAATGTGTTCACCTATGATTGACTGATTAGTCAAAGGCACATAAAAGAGTTTCATTCATAAATCCTGCTTTGCCCATGGACATAGCTTCTGTTTATGTGGAGAACATGCTTTGGTCTCTTTCCTTTGGAAATGCTGCCCAGGCTGTGTGTGTGTTGCTCAGAAAGGAAAAATAATCTCTTTGTAAGGGACTCATGCCTTACCCCACATCAATGCCTTTTGTGCAGGAAGGCATTGCTGCGATTGCCTGGGGAAGTTTTGTGCATTGAGTGCATTTTGCAGAGAGCTTTGTGAAAGGGAAAGGGAAAAAAAGAAATCCTTATTTCCTTTAGTGTTCTTCAAATATAAGGAAAAACAGAAAGGCCATGTGGTTTTTTTTCCAAGGTGTTCTGCAGATATCCTGGAAACCAAGACAGCAAACCTCAGCTTGGCGGGGATCCCCATCCATTGGCATGCCGGATCTTCAAATGGAGAAGTACTGAGCTGAAGGAGGAACCATGGAGATTTCTTACCAGGTGGAAGAGGCTTATTGGCTTTTAGAGACTGTATTGCTGCCTGGGATGTGCAGAGTATAAGATGTGACATAGGCTAGGGCGCAGAGGATGTGTGAAGGACCACACGTTAATTTGTGAAGTGTAAAAGTTGTTGCCTGCTTGAGAAACCAGAGGGATTTTGTGTAAGAGGAGGTGTGCGGTGGGCTGTTGAGGGACATCTGAAGGAAGAGTTGAGGATTCTACTCTGTACTTCAGCTCAAGCTGTGCAAAAATTGTCCACGTCCATGTGCTACCATCCTGCCTTTTTGGGAGTGGAAGGAACCTGCAAGAGTTCATGTTTCCCTGAGCTTTCTCTTTTACTGGTGTACTGACATCTGCAGGAAGCTTTGGTTTTTGTTTTCAATTTGCAGGGGGTTTTTTTGAGGGGGGAGTCTTTTCTCCGAATGAGATATTTCTTCTCAAACCTCAACCCTGAAGAGCGGTTGGGGGAGGCAGGGAAGAGCACGGCCGTTTGGCTCTGTACCATTTGGGCTGTTCAAATTCATTAGCTTGGGAGCCCCTACAAATGCCTCAGGCCACGCACCTCCTCCTGCACCCAACTTGGGAGAATCTCTTATGGCTTCTGCATGCATTAGCCTTCATTAATACAATTAGCATAATAGCAATTAGGATTCATTATTCCCTACAAAAAGATAAAGCCAGTAATACATATCTCAGAATCAAATTCCTTAATGCCATGTCTTGGGACTGCTTTATTTTGGAGTTGTTTGCTCTTTATATCCTTCCATCTCCTAGAAAAAAAAGAAAGCCACTTAATTGTGAAACTGTTTAGGTCAAAGAAATGCGCTGAGATGATCTTTCACGCATGCTAAATAGATGAATTGATCTATGGGACCCACGCAGCTCAGACAGCCACTCAACAGTCGAAACTGCGAACTTCATCTTCTTCAAGCACAAAAGCTACTTAGTTTCCCCACGTTGAAGACTTTTTATAATAGCAATAAGACAACTCTAGAGAGAACCATCTAATATTAACTCCAGGGAGTAATCATCTAATCACAATCTGGGGGTGATTTGAAGCACTCATCTGGACCAAATGCCTCACAACACCCCAGGAGTGGTTTTATTGCATGATAGCAGTACCCCATTGAGCCTTATTGCTTAATTAAAAGCAAATTCCCAAGTAATTTTTTCGCCTTTCCATAAAAACACAGTAGTACATAGCATGTATAAAACATCCATTAAATGATGGTAGATGCAAATTTACGTTGTGAGATACAATCCGTTTCTTTACCACTTGGGGTTGAAGTTAAATGTAAAACCATTTCCTATAATCTGTGCACTGCTGTGTTTAGAGAGGAATAAATATGGGAAAGAGAGGTTCATTGTAGGATGCCTTGTTTTTATTAAGTGATATGTTTGGTCTCCTTACAAAGGAGTTCAAATTCTCATCCATCTTGCAGACACAATAGTCAATCAACAGTGTGGCCTTTTCTGCCTCTTCTTGGAGGTTTCCTCAGCTTGCCGACATCTCAGGGCAGATCTTCAATGGGAATCCTGTATTTTTGTCTAGGATTTCCCTTTCTGAGCATTGAGAGCACGAGCAGTGCAAGTGATGTGTTTGGGATACATCTCACATGCTATACAAGTGCTGCCTGGGTGTTCGTTGTGGGTCTAATGAGGATTAAGCCTGCGGTACAGCCACTTTTGGTGGTTTTGCTGCACAGCTGACCTCTGCCTATGCTCAGTGCATGGCTGAGATGTCTCCACCTCCTGCAGTTTGACTGGGACCCCTGCTACAGCTGTGGCTGCTCCACAAGGGACCCAGAGTGCAGATGGGAAGAGCATCAGAGTCCTTTTTGTTCATATTGAGGGGTTGTCCTGCCTCAGCATCCAAACCCACAGCTCCCTTACACCTTTACAGAGTGCTTTCATATAGCCCCAAAGCGATTCTCAAATGTAGTGCTCCCCTGAGGACTTTGAGTGTTGTCCATGTATTACAGGCAAAGGAAACAAATCCAAGTTTTTAAGTGATGGTCCAAAAATCATACAGGGAGTGCTAGAGACACTGCTCAGGAATCCTATCAGCTGAAGCTGTAATTGGTCGTTCAGCCACAGCACTGAGGTAAATGAGGGCAAGAAGGGTTGGTTTGACATTTTCTTCAGATTTATTGCTTGGCGTGCCTTTAATTAATTGGTGGAGATAAGCTTGCAAGTACAATTTTTTAAATAAAAGCTGAGAATCACTAGTCACTGTTACTCTAGTTGTTTCACATGCCGAAGCCTTCCTGTGGTACCTACAAGCTCTGGATAGAGGCTGACACTTGTGTCAGTCTCACCTGCTGTGGGCTCCACACTGGAGCTTGTGGTTCCCCAAGGACCGGTGGGAGCTGAAGCCATGTGTGAATATCTGCCGCTGATAGCAGGTTGTGGCATGCAGGGTTATAGAGGCAGCATGCTTTGTCCCATATTTAGATTTTGTAAAAAGTAAATTATTTTTTTTGTTTGGTGAGCCACTTTGCTAGAATGTGTTGCTGACTTCTTTTTTAATATCCCGTTAGAGAGGTGTTAAGTGTTGTGGTGGTGGAGGATTTGTTATAAAGAAGTTAAGGCATTGTACTGAGGAAATGAATGAAAGTAAAACGAGTCACCTCCTTCTGCTGCCTGAGGTCAGTCTGAAAGAGTGGCAAAAAGAATAATTAAGTCTGTGTATTTAAAACAGTTCAGTAGGAACTTGGGATGTTGCCAGGTCAGGAAAGGACATGAAAGGACCTGACAGTGTTCTTGAACAATAAACGTTTTTACGTGAAAGATCTCTGCTGGTTCTATTAGGAATGCCATTATCTTGCTTTGATCTGGCTCTCTAGGTCTGGCCGCTCATACAGGTGACGTGGAGCAAGCAGCCAACAAAGGAGAGCCCTAGCAGCCTTTAATACGGTTAGTGATGAGTTTCTCTCCCCTCAGATGTCTGTCATTTTACAAAGGCTCTTTTCATCTTTCTGTACCATGGAGGTGGCTGTGTGCAGTAGGACAAGCACACACTGCTGCCTAAGGGGCAGCGGTTAGCAGGGTCCCTGTCAGACTTGACCGGCCCTGTCCCACCCCCCCAGCGTGGAGCTGCGGGGGGTGGGGCAGCGGTTAGCAGGGTCCCTGTCAGACTTGACCGGCCCTGTCCCACCCCCCCAGCGTGGAGCTGCGGGGGGGTCAGCAATGCTCCGTGCTGCCCTGCCTGGGGGGCAGCCGCTGGCACTGCTGCAGCCTGGATGTGTCTGCAGGGTGGCAGCTGTGCAGAGCAGGGCCTGAGGGAGCAGCTGTGGCAGAGCATCTCCCACTGTTAAGGCTGGGTTGTTGTTTTTTTTTTTCTTTTTTTTTTTTTGGCAAGTAGGTTTTGACGCAGAGCAGGTGGTTTATTTGCCTTCGGCAGAGTGAGAAAAACCCACTGTGCCCTACGTTGTGGCAGCTAGTCGCGCTGGGCAGCGGCGTGCTGCTGGACGGGCAAAGGCATGCCTCAGTTGCGTCAAACGCCTGGCTTACTCTGAGTGACCACAGCAGTGCTGAAGGGTTTGCAGGGTACAAACCTAGCGTATTCTCTCATCTGAGCACATATTGTTTAGCTTTAGGACACAGAGTAAACATGATATTATATCTGCATTTATTTGGCCTTTTAACAAGATGAGGAGTTAACTCTTACATTGATAGTTCTGGGACATATATGACTTCCCTTAAGAGTATATCCTTTCATGAGGGAAATGAAGAGTGTGACATTTTAGCGGTTGGAAATGCCTGGCTTAATTTGGTTCTGTTTCCTGATTTCATTTTGACACAGTAGGCAGTTCCAAAAATATATCTGGAGTAAGGAAGATTCAGTTGTTATGGAAACATCTGAGAAAGGCAGCAGACACAGGGTAAGGCGTGCACCAGATTAGCAGTACACACAGACGCAGTAAAAAGGCAAGTTCATGTAAGGTAAGGGAGCAGTTTCTAGACACTGTCTGTTCCATGGGAGTTTTTTCTGTCAGAACACGGGGAAAAAAAAATCACTTTAGAACTGTGAGCATGTGGCTCCATCTTCTGGTACCAAAGCAAAATGTGTTGCTCTGGGCATAGAAGGAAGAAAGATTTCTGTAGCATTTTTACATTAGCTGCAACGAAAGCAACAACGAAACCAAGAGTAACAATAATAATACATTAAAATACTTGTGCCTCAGAGCCAAGTCAACAAGTTACTAATGTAGTTATCCTGAAGCTACAAACCATTCTGCTTCATGGGAAGAAAACTGTCTTTTGAAATATTCTTGTAAGTGTGTACCCCTAAAAGTGGCATGTCTTCCAAAGCAGGACACCACTCTCCTACACAAAAACAATGTTTGATCAGAGCGTGGACTGTACTAGTGAAGCTTGATGCTTGTGTAGGTGCTAATATTGTCTCCTGCTTGTAGCAGTAGGATGTTTTTCTTTGTTTCCTCCTCCCCAACAATATCGTTGGCAAACTAGCTAAAATTCATGATACATCTTCATGGAAATGCTAGCTGGGTAGCAGTAGGAATGCCAGAAGTCAAAAGAAAATAAAGCTGTTTTATCGCTTCACCAAACAGTAACGTTGTTGCAGTGCATATTGCGCATGCTTAATTGAGCTTAATTACTCAGTCTGTTCACCTTAGTAACTCGTTTTGTTTTAAACATAGGTAAGTCATTGTTCAAAACCAGAAGATGTTATCATTCTCTGGGTAAGCTTTGGGTTTTCAAAGTAATCCCAAAGAATTGCCCCAACTTTGTTGCTTTAAAAAAAAGCAAACAAACCAGCAGTGCAACAAACCAGAAACAAAGGTAATTATCTTGAGCAGTTGTTTGCAAGTCATTGCAAATAGAAGGTATTGCACTGTAAATGCAAAATTAAAAATTTGGATCATGTGTTTTACTTACTTTACTTCTATGTACATATGTAAGTATGTATCTTTATTTCCCCCCCTGGATATTGAGGCTAGGAGGTAAGGGACCCTGTATTCTTTGTATGAAGCATTAGTTTTCAGTCCAAACTACTGCATGGCAGAACTGTGAGAATGACGGTGAGGGAACAAAAATTTAATGGTCCCACTGCTTCTGCCTGTACTTGTGCCACTCTTCCACTCACATGAGTGGTGAGTTGTGTGCAGCACTTATCCATGGGGAGGGTTGTGTGGAGACCTCCTTGGAAAAAGTGCATTTCTGTCAGTCCACTCCTGTATGGCAGAGAATCGGGTCACAAAAATAATCCCTAAATAATCACTAGCCAGGGTTTCTCATCATAGCCTCAGCAGCAAGGCTGTGGATCAAATCCAGGGATAGAACTAGCCTTTACTCATCAGTGTGGTGCTTTTAAGGCCCTGCACAGAGGGAAACGTTTTAAATGCCCATAGGCTGTGTTGCTATGATAAGATTGCATCCTGCGTGGCTTGCGTTTAGTGTTTAGTCTAACCTGTCCCTGCAGCTAGGATGCATTGGACTTCCCCTTGGCACTAGCTGAGGTTTCCTCTTGAGGCTACCTCCAATTCCTATAATCTTTTTTCCCCCCTCCCTATATTTAACCTTCAGCTTCATCCTGTTTAATTTCATTGGCGATTCCCAGCTTTGATTTCTAGGGTCTGTGGCTCTCTCTGTATCCTGTGGATTATTGTTATAGGGATCTACTCACCTTTCTGAAAGGTCTCACAAGGGTAGCACCTTTCACTGGCACTAACAGTAAATAAATACTACAGACCTCTTTTATTAGGAAGTACAAACCCACAACAAATCCTGCCTGGAGTGTGTTTGATACATCAGATCTTTTGCAGACATCTGGAGATTGTGTTTGCAAATCCCCAGCCAGCTTGTTTTGTAGTCATTGTTACCATAATTCAGGTTAATGTTGTTGCCACTTTTTACTTGCTAAAACACATGTGGTGCTTTATGACTGAAAAAAAAAAAAAAGTGGCTGCCTTGGAACAGAAGTTCTTTTAAAACCCTTCTTGGAAGTTTGCTGTTTGGAGAAAGAAATGTCAAATCAATTGTCCTAGCTCCGAACTGCCGTTCTGCAAAGGCAGCTCTGAAAAGAGATTACCTGGGTACTGCGATGGGGCGCACGTAAGAATCTAGATGGAGAATTAGGTAGCAATAGAGACCTAAAATAACAAGTGGAACAGGTAAACTTTTAGCTTTTCCTGCAAAGATTTGCTTAAAAAATACTGGATCCCAAGCGAGAATGCTCATGCCAAGTTCTAAATCTCATTTGAATTTTTATAGCTGTTATAATCTCTGATATATAACCTTGGAAATAGGGTCTCGTAACAGAAATGCCGAGTCCCTTGACTATTGCCTCGCAAAAAAGAGTTGCTGTAATAGGCTACAATTCTGAGACAAGTTTGCAAGGCTGGCTTATGTCTGTGTATCATCACTCAAATGGGTCTAAGCTGGGCTCTTCACATTATTTGAGGGTATTTGTGTGTATGTGATTAGAAGTATGCAGCTGTTTCAGTAATGTCAGCCTTCTAAGTGTAACAGGCACAATCCAGCATACCCTTATCCACTGAAACCTTGCCACAGGGAGAAGCTTGGAGCTTGGGCACAGTGTCATGAAAATTAGAGCTTATTTTCTTTTTTTTTCTGTCCTTATTCTTCTATATTTCTGTGCAGAGGAAATGGAAGTTCCCAAGGAGCCTGGGATGCAAAAGGATTCCACATGCCAGTGCTCTTTTCCCTCTCATTATCATATGCTTGCAATCAATAATTTTTGAAATAAAAAACCTGCAGGATTCTTTATTGGGACTATTAAACCTTCAATCTTCATTATTTAGGACGGCTACTTACCTTTTACTCAATGAAGCCATAATGCAACTGCTCCTATAAAAACTATCGAAATGGCTACTGTGGCAGTGAGTAGATTTTCCTCCGTGTAAAATAATCCTCTGTGAGTGAGACATAACTATCATTTACATTAATTAGGCAGCCATATAATGGGGTGTTCAATAGCTATTACATCATTTAAATTCTTCAGTGAGCACCTCAGCCACCCAAGAACTACCCAGCTGAACATTTCTGAGTCCATAATTTTGAAATAATCCTTTAGAGGAAGAATATGCATGGCAGAGTGTTGCAGACAATTTCACAAAAAAAAAAAATTAATTCAGATTTATAGAATTATTTTAACACTTACAAGAAGTGCATAATCCTGTTTCTACTTTCCTCCTGGAATTGCGGTGCTATTAAGTCCATTTTGGGGCTGATGCTGTGTGTACACTAGAGCATGGCCAAGGAGCTTGGACTCGGAGGTCCGTGTTGGCAGCTGGGGTCACACACTCACTCCGTAAGCCTCTGTCATAATCCTGGGCCTTTGGAGCTGCGTGGCTCAGCCGAGCAGCCCTGACTCACAGGCTAGTGAGTGCGGTCATGCTTGAGGTTTTGGTTTTGACTTTAACAAGCATATGTGGCCTTTAGTATTTCTATTCAATTTTGGTTATTGATTTAAAATTTGTGAGGTCAAGCCAAAGCCCTTTGGCATTTCTGGTAATATCATACTTCCTAGAAACTATTATATGAATGTTATAATGAATGTTCTAACTATATTATTGTATATTTTTTGTATATTTTAAGATTAGTGTCTCAGCCAAAGGTATGCACGTATGTCATGAGGCTAGGAGCTCATTCTGAGAGCTGGAAGAAATAAGACTGAATTTGTTAACTAATACACTAGGAAGAGATTTCTGTTACCAACCCTGTACTGCAAATCTTTAACATGCTGTTCAGCTGCCTATAGAAGGTGATGGTTATTACAAGATTGGTCAGTGCCTGGAAGTGTACGAACATGGTTTAAATCAGTCTTGTCTGGCAATAGTTAGGTGCTATAAGAATAGTTCCTAGCAGAATGAAAAAAGTAATAGCCTAAAAATAGGCTGGGGAGCAGGCCAGGATAGACTGTAAGGATTAGGTTGTGCCTTTGTATTCAGCATCCTGGTTCAAAGCTGTCAGGTATGTTATTTTAGTCAATTGTATACTCATTTTTTTCTCTTCTTAATGGTTATAAGGTGCTGTACCTTTTCTGACTAACACAACAATACAAAGCAGCAGAGAGCTCTCTTAACAGGGAGAGCTCTTAACTCAGTGTTAAATGTAGCTGGGTTCCCAACAGGCAGAGTGCAGAGCTGGGTGTCACAACCGGTCTGCAGGTAGAGCGCCAGGTACTGTTTGTTCTGCAGCCCAGGAGGTTTTTGTTTGCCAGGTGTAACTGCTCCTCTCAGCAGCAGTGGATGCTCGATCCTCTATTTTTCACATTCGCTCGTTAATTTAATTAAACCAGTGCACTGAGGAAGATTTCTGCTTTACCAAAAGAATACATTTTCATCACAGGCTGTAGGGAAGGTGGCTCAGAACTGGAGTCAGTTACCAGAGGAATGACAGAATTAACGAAGGAGAGTGTGAGACAAAGGCGGATCAAACCACTGTGAAATTCCACAGAATTGGCTGTTGTCGACATATAATTTGACCTGGTACGTAGGACCATGGTCTGGTGAACATTGTAGCTTGACAAGCTTTGTAAATCCAGTTTTTGTTTGTCTAACAAGATGAATGAAGGTGACCAGTTGTTATATAGGTCAGCTAATGTGCTTGCTCACCAAGGCCCTGCACACTAACGAGCTCACCCTGGGTGCAAGAAGCAGTACAGCTGGGGAAAGAGGCACACTTGACAAGGGTTTGTCCTTCAGAGTACTCAGGTGTTTTCCATCTCGAGAGTTTGTTTGGAGTTTTGGTGTTGCCAGAGAGGCCACTTGGGCATTTGTCTCAGTTGTGGTGGTGCAGGAGACTGGCCTGATACAGCTGTTACCTTCTACCCTGCTGGTGTTCAAACTTCGTGTGGTGTGTAGGCTGGAGAAGATGGGGCTGTTGGAGCCAGAAAGGAGAGCTTGTGGATTGCTGAAGCCTTGTACTTGCATCATCTACAGAAAGGTCAGTGTGGACTATGTGTTACTGTTATGAATTATTTTAAGGTTTGTTTAACAGGAGTTGCTTGGTCAAAGGTTCTAAGAGGCTTAGAAATTATTTCTAACCTCTTGCATGGACTCAAGTCTGTATAGATCTGAAATACTAAAATGGACAGAGTCTGCTAGCAGGATGAACTTGTCTAGGACTTAAGAATTCATTTAAAAATGCTCTGGTCTGGATCAGAATTTTATGCTCTCTCATATGCTTCTCTAAAACATTGTGTGGCTTGAATATAGACAGTTAACGTCAGCTACGTGCTGCTGTGACTTCAGTGATTAAGTAGGAGTTTCCAAAGGAGAGTCCCGGGAGGTTTTTGGGGGTTTCCATTGTATTGCTGTGTAATCCATCTTTTAGAGGAAGTGTAGAAAAACTCCTCAATTAGAAAATTCTTTGTATTTTCTTAGATGTGACTTGGCTTTCATTTCAAGCATTTCCTAAAATGAGTTATTTTGAGGTTTCAAACAGAAATTATGGTGTGGGCTTTTTTTTTTTTTTTTTTTTTTTTTTTTTGTTTTGTTTTCCCATTCTTGCTTAGATGTTCAAAATTCAGTAACTGGATTGTTTACAATAAACATAATAATAGGAAAGCAGAAATGTGTGTAACATAGTGAGACAGTATATTGTTGCTTGTTTTTCATTATTCCATAGTTAGCCTTTTCTTTAGTGAGAATTTAGGTATAAAACCCACATTTTTTTATGATTATGTAGTATAAAAATAATTTTAAAATGTGTCTATGCATGCAATTTGGAGTTGAACATATGAAGGAAGTGGCATATTAGAGACAGCTGTGATTAGTTCTCAAAGTTTCTAATATCAAATCCATTAAGTATTTACTGTCTCAGCTGATGAAGAGATGGGGAACGGCTGTGAATCAGCAGGGGAGGGCTGGTGAGCAGTCATTTTCACCTTTCTACGGAGGTTCCTTCAGAAGCAATGGGGAGTTGAATGTTTTCTAGTGAAAGATGAAACAGAGCCCTATTCTGGAGAAAGCAGATGGAAGGGGGTCTGGTTCGTGGAGCTGATGGGTACACACTGATACCAGTGGTCTGTGAGAGGGATTTAGCTGAAGTGATTTATGGGGGCTGTTTGGAAAACCTCCCTGAGTCATTACAAAAAGGCCTCTTCAGGTGATTTACCAACTGCAGTAAAGGTGTCTGGAATGCATTGGCTGTTCAGCTCTCTTGTTGTTCTTCATTTGTCATCTGTCTTCATGTGCTACTAGCATGTGATTACCTTGAGGAGACCTTTGAACATCTCTTCAGCACTCTTCACTGTAAATAATGAATGCCTTACTATTATTTATTGAAAGGGACTGCCAGGCAGCGTTTGTCTTTTTTTGGTTGCTGAGATAGTTTAAAAAATGGAAATGCCAGTAGCTGTGGGAAGTTGTACTGTGTTCATCTATGTCTCCATATGGCAGAATATGGTATGTCCTTCACAGCACAATGAAATATGATTGTGCCTAATTCCAATTTGTATGGCATTCCCATTAACGATGTCTATTTAAGACATCCATTAAAAGCCTTTAATGTTAATTAACTGGACTATGCCAATAAAGTTCTATTAGCTTCCCCCAATTAATTTAATATTATAGGCATTTAACAGATGTCTTAATTAGATGTTACACTGAAGGCTATGAGCAAAATTAAAATTAGGTCATTGTCCTGAAAGGAAATTTTCTGCTGTGATTTATGCTTTCTACTACTTTGTTTGTTTTTTCCTTCTGACCTCTCACAGGAAACCAAGGAATTGAATTTGAGACCACTGAGAGGAGTAATGGGTACTAGGTAGAATAGTAACTTGGGTCTAACAACTTTAACACATTCTGTTCTTACTTCACAGATAAAAATTAATTGAAAAAAGCTTCCCCTCCTTGGCATTTTGAAGTGCATTTATATGTATTCTCAAAAGCTTTCCCAGTGTTTCTTTCTCCTAGTTTCCCATTGATGTGAAATAACTGTATTTCCCTATATAAAAGATACATCTCTAGCAAAAACACCGTCCGTTTTCCCTGGCTCTAGGGCAGTACCTCATGTAATTGCAGCAAGAATTTATTTCCTTCAAAGAGGGTAGAGAAGCAGTCTGTTCTTCTTGAAAACCAGCATCGCCCATGCTGTGATCTCAACTGAGCAGAGTCTGGTTCAGTGATGCTGAATCTGGTTTGTGTCTAAGGGATCAATGCAGGGAGATGCAGCTCTCCTGTAACCTTTCCCAGCAACGGGTCCAGGAAGGAAGCAGTAGCTTTGGAGGCCAACTGACTGAGCGCTGACTGGCACAGGTTGTGTTTTCATAGGACTGGTGGTGATCTTTGGCTTTCTCATGGCAGGTAAATGGCTTGTGTGCTCTGCAGTGCAGTTATGAGCTCTGGCTGGGGCTGTCCTCCTGACCTCACTACTAGGCTTTGGTGTGTGGTCTATGTGAGAGAAAAGCTATGTTCTCTTTAAAGAAATGAGCCTGGTTGGCTACAAACACTTGAATGGTGGCAGGGAAAAACTCCTCTTCCTAGATACTGGTCTTTCATTTGATCCTGAAATTGACTTTGTAATTTACACTGAAAGCTTCTGAATGCTACCTTTGTACTAGAAACACCATAGAGGCTCTTTTATAATAGAAAAATGTTAAGTGGTCTAAATAGAGGTCACTACCACCTCTCAAACCTGTCTAGTCTGAGAGATTAATCTATGAAGTCAAAAAAGTATATAGTAAAAAAAAAAAAAGCGGGGGGAGGGCTTTGGACACATGAAGCACACACAGTCAAAGCTGAACACATCTCCACGGGTGCAAGTGTGGGGTCTCCATTACAACCACTGTTGCAGACTGCTGCAAGAAGCAAACATTTATAGAAGGTGTAAACTAGAAGCTTCTTCACAAGTGGTACTATATTATATGTACACTACAAAACCACCCAAGTTCTTGTGTTATGCTGATGTAGTGCACACAAACAAGTGATACAAACTCAGTGCCAGCCATGCTAGCCTTTTAAAAAAATGTGTAATGTGTATCTCTTAAGAATAAAGGTGGGTTTTAAAGTGTAGAACATAAATACCATGTCTAAATATACACAAAAACAGGCTTGAGTAAAGCTCTATGAACAGAGGTTAAACATTCATAAAGCAATTGATGCAAGTCATTTCCATCTTTGAGTTTCCAGCTTCAAGGAGATATTAAAGGTAAAACCTATCAGCTGAAACAACTTGCATATGCTTGCACAAGAAAGAGATGCTGATGTTGGCCCAGAAACAGTCATTATAAAGGAGCAGTTGTCATCACCTACAGTCTCATTATAAGCATAGAATAGGCAGATAAAGCCCAGTTCATACAGAAGGCAACAATAACATTTATCACAGTTACAAGATATAGTTTTCATTGTGCAAATTTATGACTGTAAATGGAAACAAAACTCAGGTAATCAATACTAATCATATAAGTTTAATAAAAAACAATGTTATATACAAATAACAAAACAGAATCTCCTACAGTCTGAGAGACTGCTTTAAAGACAACAGATAATAGTCATTCTTCAGTAAGAAGAAATACTTCAGAAATATTTCATGTAGCTATT
Source organism: Chlamydotis macqueenii (assembly GCF_036417535.1). Taxonomy (NCBI): domain Eukaryota; kingdom Metazoa; phylum Chordata; class Aves; order Otidiformes; family Otididae; genus Chlamydotis; species Chlamydotis macqueenii. Next base: position 13,247,190 of record NC_141568.1, read on the forward strand.
CATTTTTCAATCTGCCAGAAAACCTGGTCTTTAAACTGTAGGAAATCAGCAGACATTTCTATTTATTCTTCTGATTTTCCATGAAATCATAGGTCAATAGTTCCTTTCAACTTGAACTTTTTTGCAGATCGCTCACTTGCTCTAACCTGGAACTTGCTTCCATAGATGTAGGAAACGAACCCATCGATCTCCAAGCTAAATACATTGTTAAGTTTGGGAACAACTGAAAATGCAAAAGGAAAGAAATTAACAGAAGTGAACTAATGTAAATCCCAGTTATGAGAATATACTGATGCACTAGGGGATATTATTCACATGTAGACTGGAGGTTTGACACATTTCAAGGTTTTTATGCTTTAGCAAGAAAAGAAAAATAACCAAGACTTTTAAATTTTAAACTGGAATTACTAAAGTTAGCCCTCCTTCAGAAGCATGCAGTAAATGTTGCAGAGATCATCTAATGTGAATCAGATGAATGAACCATAAGCATAATCACGTTGGGTTCATCATGAATTTTTTTTTAATTGCTCATTTCTAATAAGATTATTTTTTTCCTAAGATACTGGGTTGTTACATGGTCAATAAAGACATTCACTTGTGCCACTCTATGCAAAGAACCGAAAGCAACGTACTCAGAAGTGTATTTAAGAAATTTCTGATTATTCAAGTTGTGAAAAGCATTGAAAAATTTGTCTTTTATACCTTTTAATTTGTCCTCTTTAGTGATAATCTTGAAGACGTGTTTAAATTCCTGTAGAATGATTCCTGTTATCCCAACATAAGAGGGGCACTTTGATTTTGTGACTGAAAGAACAGAAGTATGAGCCCATTAGAAAAGTTCAGATTCAGGCAATTTGTTTGCTCTTCTACAGTTACCAGTAGAAACTGGTTTGCAATATTCTGAAATAATGTAGTTAGAGTAATCACTGGTAAAACTTGCAGTTAATCTTTGCAACTAACACCACAATTTTCAAGAGCCATTGAAAAGCAATTAGCATTGCTACATAGAGAAAGAATCCATCAACATATGATCTCAACTATGAGATTCTAGAGCTGATACTGAAAGGAATTTAAAAATAAGCACCTGAAATACAGGAGTTTCTAGTGAATGTCAGGTGATTTTGTGAAACAAAACAAACAGAATACCTGTAACAATAGCTCCATGGAGATCAGCCTTTAGCAGCTTCGCCTGAACCATATGTGGTTGCCTTGGAGAATAGAGAAAGAACATTATATGGAAAGCTAGGTTTACAAAAATGTGACCGTGACTTTTGAAATCATGGTCAAAGCTTACAGAAATAGTACATATCCCTATCAACTAAAGATTATATTTATTTCTAGTAGTAACTCAGTAAACTTGGAAATGCTTATGGAATCAAGACAACAGTGATTTTAAAATATCTCAACTTACGCATCTGGTTTGAGTCCATGACACAGGTCTCTGATATACTGTTTCCACAGTTCATGTAGTGGTAGGAAGATTGCATATCTGCAGTAAAAAGACAGTGTTATAGAAAAACTTAATTATTAAAAAAATCTATTGGTTGATTACTGAAGTAATCCATATTTACAACGGATTTAAGACTAACACTTAAGTCTTGTAGTCTGCTTTTATAACTTAACCTGCACGGTAACCCACTCCAAACAACAAGTTTGCTTTATCAAAAAGCACAAGCACATTCCTCTCTTTGGACCCAAACCAGGGATGTGTTTTAGAGGATCGGGCTGCTTCTAAGACTGAAGAGATTTCTGCTCTTTTACCTTTTCACTTACTTCATGTTAGCAACAGCAGGGGCTTTATTCAACATGCATTAGTTTGAAGAACCTGATGCAGGATTTTGAGTCTAGTCACGGGCAATGCAACTTTAAAAACTGAAATCAGAGTGGATTGTATTTGGGTTTAAGTTCTTGTTATATTTAGGTATACAAAAGGAAAGAGAAACAGTAACAAAGAAAAATGAGTTTTCCAACTATACAGACAAAATAATTGTCTTCTCATGGTGAAATGTGTGTCTCAGACTGACTTTACATACTGAATGGTTAGTATCCACGTGTACGTGCTGCTGCTTTTACATACTCAATGTGCTTCCCACTTCTACTGCATACAAAATATTTAAAGTCTTACCGTTGCTGTTCAGGTTCAATTTCAAAGAGACGCATTTCTCGCCTTTGCTTGGCAGTAAAGCCTTTTGGTTTCTTCCTCTTTTGCTTTGTCTTTTTTTTGGAATAATGCTCAAGAACTACAGCTTTCCGAGTCAGTATATCCTGGATAGCTTCCTCTTTCATTTTCGGCATACTGCGCTTCAGGAAGGTATTTACAAACGCTTTGGCCTCTTCTGATCCTTGAGGCTAAGAGATATTTTTAAAGATGCTTTAAAATACTAAGTTTTAGATAAATGAAGAGCTTGCCGCTGACTAGCAGCTTTACCAGGCTGACAAAATCGCCGTAGGAGTTGAAGATCTACACAAAACTAACAAACAGCAAACAGCAAACGGCCGCTTGCTGAAACGCGGCGCGCCGGAGGCCGGGTGCAGGCTGCAGCGGCCTGCCGTTTGCTCCCGTCGGTTTAACTCGCCGCTCCCCGGTGCTGAGGCAATGCCCTTTTTCGGGGGGACACCCCCCCACCACCCCTCCCCGCCCGGTTCAGACCCGGCTTTGTGTGAGCCCAGCGCCCGGTAACCGCGACAGCGAGCGGCGCCGCTCCCCAGCGCCCCGCGGGCGGTACCTGCAGGCGCGGCTCCCCGGTCTCCTCCGGTGGCAGGCGGCGGTACAGCTCCCCTGCAAGGCACAGCGGGGCCGGGGCTCAGGCGGGGGGGCCGCCGCAGCGCGGCGCCGGCTCCTCCTCGCCCCCCGGCCCTCCTCGCCCCCCGGCCCTCCTCGCCCCCCGGCCCTCCTCGCCCCCCGGCCCTCCTCGCCCCCCGGCCCTCCTCGCCCCCCGGCCCTCCTCGCCCCCCGGCCCTCCTCGCCCCCCGGCCCTCACCCTCCATGGCGGCGGCTTCCGGCGCAGGCGGGTGACGGCAGCGGAGGCGACGTGCGCCTGCGCAGAGAGCCGGCTCCCGGGGCTGGCCGCGAGGCGGTGCCTGGGCCACGCCACCTTTTAACGGCCCGGGGGTGGGGGCCGGGGCAGTAGTTCCTCATTAATCCAGCTACCTCCAGGAAACAAACAACAAACAGTTATTTTTCTAGAGTTATTACGTGCTAAAAAATACCTCCTGGCAGTTCCTGATGTGTGTAAAGCTCGCAGGACGTCTCGGAGGTGCCGAGGCTGGTGCAGGCCTGTGAGGGTGGCGCGGCGGTGGCCCGGCTGCTCCGAGGGAGCAGAGCGCAGGCCCTGGGTGCTGTTTGAACCCGGGCTGAGCTCAGACTGAAGGAAACCTCAAAATAAACCTCCACGCAAGGCACGCTTATCGTAACCATGAGGTTCTCCAAAGGGGGATGCTGTGGCCGGGGTAGGTTGTTAGAGGGGCCATTTAGATGAAGCTAGGTACCGTTAGTACCTTTAACTCCTGTTAGGTGGCTGAACAGTCACTTTACTATTATTACACAAGTCACAGGTTTATTTTAGCAAAGATCAGGATGCAAAATTAACATTATTTCTAGCCAAAGCAAAAGAAACAGTCTTACAAAATGAAATCTGTCTATTATTTATCTCTTTTGTACTAACAAGTTTTCTGGCTTGGGAGAGTGAGTTGAGCACCAGATATTTCAGTTACTATCATGGGGAAATTTCTTTTTTAAAAAAAGTCTTGTGAATCATACCTTCTGTAACATGGGCCGTGTGATTTTTCTCTAGTGATCCACCACTTTAGTATGATCATGTACACGTGGAATAGACAAGTCTGTTGTTCAAATATTGATTTATTAGCATCCTTCCCGTAGTAACAGCATTGCTTTAGAGTCTGGACACAGCTCTCACTTCTCCCTCATCTTGCAATTGCTCCCACCGGGGATGCCTGGACATCCATTTCCACTTTTCCATCCTGCAGCACCCTCGCCTTCCACCTTTTGTGGCCTCATTTGTTCTGCAGATCTCCCCCGCCCAGGATTTACAAATGCAGTGCTGGAGCCAGCCACTGCCCAAGCTCCCCAGGCTGCGGGCAGGCAGAGGCCCTCTCTGCTCCGTGCCAAAGTGCTTCTCACCCCACTTCTCTCGGTAGGAGGGGGTTTATTTCCTAGTCCCAGCTGATCCTTCAAGGCCTCTCCAGCCATTGCAGGTGCCTGGCTCTTGCATGCTCCTGTTCAGCTGTTCCCGGTAGCTAGCAGTGTGTAAAATGCTACCGTACTGTGCCTCTACTTGCACACCCAGCAACATGAGATCTTTGTTTAAAAATCCATCCCCGTGTTCCTAGCAATCAAGGTCAAATAATCAGGAAGACGCTGCTTGCTGGGGGGTTTACCTCCTCTCGTATGTCGCTGCCTCTCTCCTCATGGGACAGGGCAGTGTCTTGCCCCCTGTACAACATGGAGGTGCTTTGAAACCAGAGCAGCCAATTCCTCTTCCTTGCCAGCCTGCTGATGCTGCCCTCTGCTCTGGCATGATGTTTCTCCAAATAAAGAAGAGGTTTATATTCTTGTCACGGGAGGGATATTGGCTTAGCAGATAATTAAGCACTGCTTGGTAAAGGATACTTAGGGAGCAAGTTACTGAGACAGAATACAGGAAACACGACCATTTTGTTGAGCGCTGCTGTGGAGCAAAAAGGCACTAAAGTGATTCCTAATGGGGAATGAAATTGTGGCTCGCTCTGTATGTGTGTAAAGAAGAAAGGGCCGGTCTCTGCAGAGTATTAAGCATGAGCACTGGTTGGTTTGTGTCACAGACCTCCTGGCAGTTAAGTGCATTGCCACAGCAAGCAGATCTCTTGGTTTTACAAAGCATGGACTCTTTGAGTTGTCATTGCTAGTAAGAAAAGATCAATTTTCGTGAATGGAGTACCAGGATAAGCACTATGGGTCTTTAGGGCCATATGAGTGCTCCTTCACTGGATTTATGCTGCAATTCCTACGGCACTTCAGGGATTAATAGTTAAATCAGTGTTGGCGATGCTGGTGTTGTAAATCCAGTGATCCAGGCTAAACTGGTGCCTGGGGAAGCCAGTCTCTTCCAACAGCTCTTCATCTTCATTTCCCAATTTATCTTCAGATATAATGTCTGAGGGAGCGAGATCAGCGCGTTAGTGTGTGTCTCGGCAAGAAGGCTCCACGTCAGGAGCCCAGACTCCCATCAAATAAACATGAAAAAGAATAGGCAGAGAAACTGCAAAATATGCAAAGACAGTTTGTAGATAAGAAAGAGAAGGCTCAGAGAAATGAGGAAAGATAGGTAACATGTGACTATAAAATGAAGTGGAAATATGCAAACAAAACAATTATAATGCATGTTTCCCAATGTGCAGTATCACCTGCTCTGCCTGTCTTAGCGTCTTAGACTTCTGAAGCTTTTTACTTCAAGTAAATCACCTTGGAGCGGGTTTATAGTGATATAAATCCCTAATATATATTATTAATACCAAGTTACATGTGCCAACATTGGCATTTTTTTTTAAATACTATTAAATCTATGTATGGTTTTATTGCTTTCTAAAAATAATAATAAAAAATAAAACCGTGCAAAACCCCCAAGATCGGAGGAATCTAACTGTGTGCACTAGGGGGCCGTGTTGCTGTACCTGTCGGTACCGGTGAATTGCAGCGATGGGGAAAAGCATCACGCACGGGCCAGGCGGGCGGGTAACCGCAGCGCCTGGGGAATGCGGGCTGAGCGTGGGAGCAGCTGTAGGAAGAGCTTTATAGTGGCAGGCGTGGACAGCTAAAACTTGAGATGCGGAGTGACCAAAACGGTAACTAAAGATATTTGTGTGACACAAGAATAGAAGACCAATGTTTTGATGTTTGTTTGTTTGTTTGTTTTTAAAAAGAGAGTAATTACGAACTAGAGCGAGAGATGAGAAGTATGCAGAGTTAACCGATCTGTGTAAAAAGTGCCTGGGCTATAATCGCTGTTATAGTTTTGCTGATTGTCATTGATACAATAAATAAATACCATAATTCTCTAGAAGGACTGTCTCAGCAAGCATTTGAGCTCTCAAGATCAATATAGTTTATTCCTCTTGGCCAAATTGTATTAGTAGCTGAAGTTGATCCCTAGGGATGTCCGTACTGGTGAAAATAACTTCAATTTAAAAACTCTCTGATCTGATTTCCTCTATTCTAATATCAAGCTACTAATACAATTTCCACCCCCTTTCCCATGGTTGTGCTGAAGCAGTGTGCGGCCAGCCGCTGCTGCTCTCCTGCCTGCATCTCGCCGCCCCTTTGCAGCTGCCTTCTCCTCCTCCTGACGCTCCATGCCAGTATTTTTAGGGCACTTTGGCTGACCGTACCCTGCATACCCAGGTTCCTCCTGGCTCTGGCTGTGCAGCGTCAGGGCGGTGCTGGTGTGCCACGTGTGATGGTTTCCAGGGATTCGATACTCATGGTTCCCTGGAAAACCAGCCCAAGAAAGGGTCGTGTCTGGGGCTGGCAGTGGGCAGGCAGGGCGAGAACTGCTGTTCAGCCAGGTGGGTGGGTGGAGTATCAGTAGTATCACTGATAGCAGTGGTATCGGTAGCCTGAATTTTCATTTTGTGTCCATGTAGGTTTGCTATGGGAAAGTTTGTAAGTTTTCTGTGTGGAAGCCCAAACTCTTGCATTATGGGTTTGGTTGACCGATTTTAGACAGCTGTAGCTGGTTAATGAGTGTCAGCTTTTGATGTACCTGGTATCTCACAAATGTTTCTTTTCCATATATTTTTCTGATTTTTTTTTTTTTTTTTCTGCTTCATCAGCTTGTCTTTAACCCATGAATTAGGATGAGATGTGCCCTCCCTCACCTCACAGCTGATAAACTCTTCTTTCTAGCTGAAGGTTCATTATTTCGGTACAGTCCTGGCCCCTTGTCGTGTCAAATGGTTTATTACCACATAAGAGTAAATTAAAAAGACCAACTCTTCTGCATATGAAGAAAGTAAGAAAAAGCTTGGAACCAAAATCCTATGTAATTGATAGCACAGAAATCAGAAGGCAAATAATAATCCCAAAATGTTTTCAGAAAATTTGAGTGATTTAAAAGCTGGTTTTAAAGAGAAAACAAATAAAGCGGCAGGCTCTTCTGGAAGGCTGGTTGCGAGCCGGAGCCTTGTCCCCGAGGCTGCTCTCACTAGAGGGCAGCCCGAGACCGCGGGTGGGCTGCCAGCGCCCGCCGCAGCCCGGCCACGGACACGCGTGGGTGCCTCTGTAAAGGTAGCGATGGGCGCCTGCCTGCCGTGGGCTTCCCAGTGCTGCCTGCCATGCGTTTTCTGTACTTAGTGTACATGTTGTTATAATTCAACTGACTGCTTCAAGTCTAAAGCTTTTAGCAGCTTTTTTAGCACATGGTTCTCCCGTACACCAGCCTCTTCTGCATCACAGTGACATTGTCAGGGAAAAGAGGGTTTTGAAGGAATTCAATTTCACCACAAGTTAAGGAGGCCACTTTTAGAAACACCAATATATTCTTAAATCAAAATAAGAAGCTATATTCTTCTTAACATATTAAAAATATGAGTAAGCCTAGAATACCTGGCGATAACTACTACCCAGCGCTGCCTCACAGAGCAACACCAAAAAAAGGAACATCTGCTCCCCAAAACAGTAACAAGGAGTCAGTAAGCTGGGTCTTTGGCAGCTGCCATTTGGTTTCCTGGCGTGCTGAGATCACGTATGCTCCAAACACATCAGGATGACAGACCCCACTGCTGCTCCTGAACAGCTTGTATTTACTAATTAATACCAGCATTCTGCATTCATGTATTATTCCATGACAGTCTGTCTTAGAGTCATTACTTTTGCTGTTCTTTGAGTCTCATTTAGATCTTGTTGAATATTTTATTTTAAAACATAATTAACATTGGCTCATATGTGATAGGGACGTATGATGCAAAATGGGTATTAAAAATGATAAATTATAAAGTAATAATAGTCATGACAGTCAGAGCAGATTGAATGGTTTAACATAGTTCATTTGCTTTTTGTTAAACTACATAGAATTAAGTCTTTAAAATTTAAAGAGAATACAAATACAAAAGTTTTAGGCTCAACAATCAGTCATTTTGGATTTTCATCCAAAAATCTTTAGATTTTTTTTTTTTTTTTTTTTTTTTTTTTCTTCTAGCAAAGGGTTGTCAAATTCTGCAAGCCTGTGTGACATCGTCTGGTCACCTTGACTTGGCACTTAACCCATGATAAGATTTGGCTAAAAATATGTTACTGTGTACATCGTGTTACTGTTTGTAATGGAGTGCAAGAGAAAAGTGGTACCTCAGAGAGCTTCATGCTGCAGGGCTGTGGCTGCTGCAGTGTTTGTGCATCCCTGCCAGCCGGGGTGCTTCCTCAGGTCACCTCCAAGCCTCCTGGCACTGCCAGGCCACCCACATGCTCAAGGACCACACACAGGGTGCTTCTTAATGTATCGAGAGCTTTACATATGCTGTATGTAACAACTCAGCCGCAGGGCTCTGGAACGAGAGGAAGCAGTTTTTACTAGGGCTAAGATGATAGAAATAGGCACTTTCCACACAAGGCTTATGTTAAAATAATTTATGTTTCACTGAAGCATCTTTTGCTGCATTTCTCAGAAAGTGCTTATGTGCTAACTGCCTGGGTCAGAGTCCGGGCTGAGGGCACCTTCAGCCCAGGGGCTGCTCCTGCCGCCCGGGCCCACGAAGGAGCAGGAGACTCCAGCCATGCAGGGCAGTGGCTGCAGGAACTGGGATGGAATCCCAAGAAAGTTGAAAAGGTTCATTAATTTAACAGATACAAATGTCTCATTTTTCCTCTGTAATGAGGCATCTTTCTCAAAGGCAGCACTATCAGCAAGGCCCTGTTCCTGCCAGACTTTCCAAGTAACACAATTAGATGGTCAGGAGTGAACCATTTTTTTTAATAAAATGAGTCAGCTTGCGCTCTCCTTGTCCAAGAGCCGCATTACTGAGTTCACACAGACGGAGGACTCATCTGCCGGGGTACCACGTAGCTTCATGTCCCACTTGTGTGAACAGGTCTGTCACAACACCCAACCCACGAGAGTCCTACCCACGGCGGGGGGGCAGGGGGTGTCTCCACAAATTCAGGTTGTGCAACCCAGAAGAAAAAACAAGTGGAAAGTATTTGTCTGTTGAAACCAGGCCAAAGGAGCCCCGTGTTGTCCCTTTTGCCACAGGTGGCACCTGAACTAGCAATGTCCTGAGCTGCTGCCTGAGGAGGCAAGAGGTAACAGCTGCTTTACCCGGCCGTTACAGAGAGGTGCGTAGTCACACAGGTTACTTGGAACCCCTAACACCGGCTGTGACTATGCTAGTAATGCATGCAGGCAGCATTTATTTTTTTTTTCTTTATGTTCCTTGTATCTACATTAGCTTTCTATTGACCAGTTCTGGAGGTATTGGTAACAAGATGAAGTGTGACCTGCACCATCAAGAGGAGTTCAGGCAGATCCCTCTCACTGGACTGCAACAGAGGGCACTGAGCCATGGGCTTGGGAGTCTTTTGGCATTTCCACCTGAAGTTTCATACATGAGAGGATGAAAAGCAGTCACAGCATCTGGGGATTTTGACTCCCACTGCAGGCAAGGTCTCTGAGTGGTGGTCAGCAGCTTCCAGCTCCCTATCCGTAATCTGATTTCTTCTGAACTGCCAGTGTGTGGTGGGGCAGTGAGGGGGTTAATGCTGCTGGAGAGCTTTGATAACTGAGGGGGGGGAAGCCCATCCAAAGCTAACAAAAAACCACTCTATTTGAGGTCATTGCTCTAGTAAGTGCCTTTCAGAGAAACAATAACCTGATGCAATAGAAAATATTTTGTCCAGCTCTTCAGTAGAAATCTGATAAACCAGAGAGAGAGAGAGGCAGGCAGGTGTCCAAGGAGATAAAAGTAATAAATGCATCTACAGTTCTGGCGTGAGCTGGCCTGTCAGGCTGGTAATTAAATGAAAGCCCCTCTCAGGAAATGCTGGAAGCTAATAACTATACGTGGAGATGCCAATTCATTTGCCTTAGCAATATATGTTAATTTTAGCATGAGGTTAATTTATACATTTTGCAGTGGGACAAAACGCCGGGTTGGGAGTGGGAGAGCTTTCATCCTGCCAGTGATTACTTCAGGTGGGATTATGAAGCACCGCGTACTTAAAAACAGAACAGTGGGTGAGAATAGGCGAGAGAAAATGTTTAATTTAAGCAAAGTCTCTGAACAGATTTAACTAATCCCAGCCTTGTAACTGACCCGAACCACATTTGCAGACAGCTGTTGGGGCACCCTGTGCTTCGCTGCAGCTCATGAAGTACAGAGCCCTAGTTAGCAAATAGCTGGAGTCACTCTGGGCTGGTGCGGTTTAAAAGGATGTCTAAGCGCTGGCCGAGTGTGGCATTAGAGTGCTGTGTGGCAGATCGCACCTGTAGAAGGAACAGCAGTTATTTGAGACCACACTAAGCTCAAGGATGCTTTGGGAGGTGCAGGAAAGGACTGACTGGAATGTAAAAGCGCGCTGGCAATCACGAACAGAACGCCACGTGCTGTCTGGGCTTGGGGCAACGCGTCTCTGCTCGGGACCCCGTTACCTTTAGCAATGTGGCACTTACTGTTGACAGAGGTGCCCAGCTCCTTCTGGTTTGTGGTCATCCTGCTCTGGAAGAAAACTAATTCTGAGGCCAGGCAGACACCAAAGTGGGAGAAGATGTTTGCCTTATGCAAAAGGCCGTGAGGGACTGCGACCCCACTGTGTGCATGGGTGTTTGTGTGTCACAGTCCTGCTCTGAGGTAGTTTTTTTTGACCCTTGTGTCCAGTTTCAATCATCTTTGTTTGTCACAGCCATCAAGCGCTCATATACCATCCCCACAGCTCTCACGCACACATTAGGGAAGGGATACACCACTAACATGGCACGCTGTGCCCCATGGTGAATCCAGAGGTGCCGGGGCTGCTGGTGACGTGTGCCACTGCACAGGCTCTCCACTGCTGGCAGTGCCGGGTTCTGCTGGGCGCAGGGTGCTTGTACAAATGAGGCCCCGATTTACACCTCCAAGTGTGGCATTAAGGGCATGACTAGGTATTTCAGCTCTGAAACACACACTGCAGCACAGCAGGCTTCTTTCTAAAAAAACCCCCAAACCTCTGATCTGTAAAATTATCAGCTTTGAAGAAGCAGAAGGCAAAGCCTATTTTCCTTTATTTTCTGCCTTAGAGGAGGAATACCCGCTTGCCCTTCACTGTGATTACAGCCCATTTACCAACACTTCTTTTTGAATTTCAGATGTAGGTTTCGGAAGCAAGCAAGAAGTGCTTCTTTTCAGAGCCTGGAGCAGTCAGTGCAAAGGTAAAGTTTATTTGACAAAAAGAATAGTTCCAGCTGAATTCACATTGTGAAATTACAGGTCCACGTAAAGCAAACTAGAAATGGTGGCAGGTTAGGGTCAGGGAAGGAAGATAATGGCATCTGCTGCAACGTGCATCCAACAACCATTTTCAAATTTTTAAGTTTTTATAGAACATTTTTCTTTTCTTTGTATAATTATGGAAAAGAATAGAACTAAGAAAAAAAAAATGTACTAGATGCTGAAAGCAAGCTCGAGGCTTGCTCAGGGATTGCCAGTGGAGACATTATAAATAGTGTCTCAAATGATGACTGATTTCAGAGCTATGGGCTCTGTCCTTCCTGGCACAGAGCAGGATGGCTGTCCATGACCTTCCTGCCCACACACGTGTCCCCCACTCCCTGAGTGGCTGGCCAGGGCAGGACCCCGTGGGGGCACAATCCCCATGAGGGCTGGCCCTGGCTGCACACTCCTGGCTTTGCAGCCATTGCCCTGAGCCCACAGAAGTCACCTCAATCCCTTTTGTTCCAGACTGCAGCTCTCAAAATGCACATTTTTCATGAGAAAGAGGGTTGCTACCAGCTTTTCATAACAGTTCTTTAAATGTAGTTTGCTCTTGCCACTCTTGCTACAGAGACTGGCTGCTACATCTCCCAGGCACTACTGTAGAGTCCTTCTGCCCCTGGTCCAAGGGCTCCCCGTCAGCATTGCCATGCCAGCAGGAGGGGAGCTGGAAACAAACCTGGAAGTATTTCCCAAGTCCTACCTCCACCAGCCCTGCGGGTCTCCCTGTAAGAGCTGTGGGAGACATGGAGGTGTCAGGGAAGGCCATATCGTTACAGGAGGGGCTCCTGTGCCAGGGAGATCATGTTAATGAAGCCTTTGCCTGTTGCCTGAGAAGTTACCTGTGGCCCTCTGAGATTCCCAAAGGGACTTTTGAGACTTTGGGGCATGCCTTATCTCTGTCTCAACACTGCTGAATCCTGCTGAGCCCTTCCATAACCTTGGCATTTAAACAGAGATTGTGTTTATAGTTGTCCTCTTCTTCTAAGTTAAAACATCCAAAAAAGATAGAAATAATCATTGCCCACATTGTTTTCAATGTAAATGTACCAGGCTCCACATTGCCCTCATTTTCACTGCCCACACAAACAAAGGGTCAGTTCTCGGGATAGAAAACAGAGATGTTAAAGTTGCCAGTGAAGATGCATTACCTGCAGATTGCAGCTCAAATTCTGTTCCGGCTTGATAGCACCAAGAAATTTTTGTGCTTTGAACAGAGGTGATGAACGAACAAAGCAGTTGGAGTTCTTGTTCTCCCTGAGCTCCAGAGGCGGTGTTTCCGCAGGCTGGCGTTGAGTGCACCCTCGGACACAGCACGGCCCTTGCTGCAGCTCCGCTCCAAGGTCCTGGTGCAGCCAAGAGCTGTAAGTTTAAAAGTAGCTGAGTGTCCCACGTGGCAACATGATTTACTAAACCACCAAGATATTGGGTCAGCCTTGTAAATCATTTTAATTATTTCACTAAACAGGTTGTGGAAATAGATCAATAGAAAATATAGCATTTAGGTTTACAATGCTGTGCATTCATTATAGGAAAGAAATTATATTAACTGATTTAGGAGCTAATAATAACTGAAAATAACAATTTAATGGAAGCCTTCCAATCCTGCACTTAGAAAGCAGGATACAGCTGTACACAGTCAACCCATTTTAATCTCAGTCAAGTATACACAGCAAATTTTTTGACTCTCAGAGAAATGTCAGTCAAGTAACTTGCAGTCTTTCAGCATCCCATTATAATAAAAACCAAAGAAATTGTCAACAAACATTTTTACATACTGGCAGGGTCACGTGAACTGGGCACATGAAAAATACGACAATATATTGCAATATAACAAAGCAGAGGTGTTGCACAGTGGGGCCATTTTCCATTTGCAGTTGCCATTTCCATGAGACTGCGGTTTGCAACCTCTGGGCTTGAAGGGCACTTCTCTCTCTCTAAAATGCTGGGGTTTTGTCTCAAATATCTGAATACTAAGTATATACTATATACATGAATTTATGTATTAAAGAGGGAGGAAACCAAACCAGAAAAACCTGATCTCCCCTGTGCAGCAAAAGCCAGGTGTCACCGTTCAGTAGTTGGGGGTCAGCATTGCTCTATTACAATTATTTTTACTGCAGCTAAACTAAATTTGGTACGCAGTGTCCTGGTTTTCCTAATGCATGTGTGATAGTCACCTGTGGTGTTGAAATATTTTCTCCTGCAATAAGCTGTACATTGTGACTGTTTAATGGCTTATTGGCCACCGAGTAACTACACTGAACCAAGCGAGCACGTCTGCGGGCAGAATTTAAGCTGCAATCAGATAGCGCAGCTATGTCACCTGCTCGGTTGAAAGCCTGCAGCCCACTGATAGCTGATGTGACAACTGCCTATCTCCGCTCTGGTTTGCAGGCAGACTTCAGCTTTTCTTTAAGCCCTCAGGCTAGATAGCATTTGAATTATGCACTTCATCGCACCCCAATTAGCTAGGGATGCATGACAAAAATCATTACCAGTGAGTTTATTTGGGAAAACACCTTATTTTGCTACTTGGTTCAGCATGTGAAGAAAAAAAAAAAAACACACACAGAGCCTTTTTCTCCATGGAGAAAAGCTTGGTTTTAGAGCAGATGGAAACTTTGAGCTGTGGCAAATCATGCTGCTCCTGTTTATTCACCTGTCTCCTTCGCTCCATTCGGCTGTTCTGGGAATGTTAAGTGTTGCTCAAATAAAAATAAATGGCTTCGGCATGACTGCAGAACTGACTGAGCACATTCCCTGCACAGGCTGTGCAGCGGGGCTGTCTTCTACTCCTGAGACCCTACAGCAGGTGAGTTTTAGAGTGTCCCCAGCTAAATGGCCCCTGTGGCTTCCCACACCCCCTCCCCTCCTCCCTCGCCATTTTGCAATCGCACTCCCAGCTATAAACAACAAACCGGACGGATGTTTTTCCCCAGCCCTGTCAATGCCAGCAGCAACAGATGAGCACTGAATGAAGCACATGGTGTTCTAATGACCCTGGATATGAGCAGTGCTTTCTCTGGTGCTGCTCTGCTCCAAAAACCTGCAGTGGCAAGGTTTGAATTACCCTGGGTAATGAGCCTAAAACTCAGGTGACTTTTCCATACGCATTTACAACCAGGTTGACAGATACTTTCTGAACCCAGCAAAGCTCCACACAACTGCTTTTGAGATGGCTATGTTTTAGTCTAGCATAAGTAGTATAAGAACTGGTCTTAAAATGATTAACTCTTGGGTTAATAAATAGATTTTATGTTCTTGAAAAATATTGCGAAAAGCTCAACTCATATTTGACACTGAGGCAAGCTGGATATAGTTCCATTTACTCAGTCTTGATATTAAGTCACGTTACAGTTCAGATTTTGACAGGTGCCTGCTGTGTGTTGCTAACTGCTATTTGCTTTGGTTTGAACTCCCCCAGGTCTGGCAGCAGCACGGCGAGCCTTTCTTCTGTCTCTCCCTGCATGCTGAAAAAACTGCAGGGTGGCCACATCAACAACCCCACAACAGGATCAGCACCCTGGTATGTACTCTGTTTTGGTTTTCCTTGCTTATTTCCCTGGAGACTGAAATGCCACTTTTATTAATTATTAACAGATTTCACTATATAAGGAGCCTGGCTGCTGAGTTCAGTGGGACCAGGAGAGCTTGGATACAAAGTCATTAGCTCACCCAGCGACTTAACCATAAACTGAGGTTCATTTTAACCAGGATTGCAATTAGCACCTTGCTGTGTATTTAACTAACTTGAGATTTTCATACTGCAATACTATAAAAGTTGAAATTATATCCAAGCATTCTATAAATGGATTACACTATTATCATTATTTGTAGCACTGAATGATTGTATTTTTACTGTCTTGCACTGAATTAGCATAAATGAATCACAAATGTGAGTGTACTTGATAAAGATCATAAAGTAACTGATGTTTCCTTAATCAAATTGTACATTTTCATCATCTCATTTGATTTTGTTGCCTTTAGGGTCTCTTGTGTGCTTTCGAGTGCTGCATTCCCCTCAGGGTAACAGGTATCACTGACAGACATTGTTTGGTCCAGATCATCACTCAGTACAGTTATTCCTTGGCCTGACTTTAGATGTACACACCATGTCCTTGTCCAAAGATCTATCAACATTCTCAAGCAAGCACAGATCCCAAGCTCAAGCATTGACTACAGAGGTCAGAGCAATGTACGTTCAGTATAACAATGATGTGGGGAGTTTCAACAACATCCTAATTCCTAACAGAGACACAGGATTAGTTTAACTAGGGAAAGCAGGCTTTTAAATCCTGAGGCATTTGAGGGACCCTTCAGGAACCGATGGGTGGCTTTTCCTTGCGCTCCTGCTGTCCTTGCTGTCTGGGAGCTGGGGGAGAGGTGGTGGCTGTCCAGCTGGAGCAGAGCGTGCAAGGCTGAGCCATGTACTGGGATGCTGGGCAAGAGGCTTCCTGAGCTGCACTGGCCGCGGCTCTGGGAGCCCAGCAATATAGTCCCTGCCGTCCTGCTTTCAGTGCTTGCCAGGGGATCCCAGAAAGCAGAGGGGAAAAAAAAATAAAGCATCCTCACCACCACGCTGGTGATGCCCCAGAGGACTGATTCTGTGAGTGCGTGTCTCGGGGCACAGCCCAGGGCTGCCCGATGCCATGAGAGGCCACGTGTGCCAAGGGGTTAGTTAGTTACCAGACCCTTCACTAACATTTGGCCAAACTGCTCATATCTAGGTCAGTGCAACCCACCACGTAGCTCTTCTTGGGAGGGAAGGATGAGGCAAACCAAGGGGGGTTGTCAAAGTCCTGACACTGACCTTCCTCATACCCATCCTAACAGGGCAGAAGCTCTCCCTGTGGGGCTGACAACACATTTTTAAAACTGCAAAGACAGCTGATTAATGACATACTGACAGGTATCAGTCACTTGGATCGATTCTGATAACACTGGAAGCACTGAAATACAACTGTCCAAAAGAGTAAGTAAATAAATTACAGCACATGCATTAAAAAGAGGCTCTGCCATAGGAATTTAGAGCCAAATCTCATGTTTGCTGTAGACTATGAATACAAAAGCACTCTGTTAAAAACAAAAAAAAAAATGAACAAGTATTAAAAAAAAAAAACACAGCGCTTGAAAACCAGAAGTCTTCTACTAATTTCTACCAAAACAGCTGACTTCAACTGACAGCCTAAATATCAACACCTGCCTAGATACTATGTCGATCACCCTGAAACCCTAAATGAGTCATGATGCTCACTGGCTTGTCAGAGCAACTTACAAGCCTGAAAAAATATTTAGCAATGAAGAATTCCTATTCTAGTTTGTTAAAATAAAAAAAAAAAATCAATTACTTCTGATTTTCAAGGAAAATTACAAGAAAAAGAATAATAATAAAAAAAAGCTCATTTTATATGGTCATCTTTTTTTTTCATCCTGCAAAAGTCTCCCAAAGTCTTACCTGTTGCTTCCTATTTCAAGGGTATTAACACAGAGATGAATTAAAGTTTTGGACAGATCTGGTCATAGAATAGTAAAAAAACAGCTTAACACCCCCTTTCCTATCTTCCCCAGAGTTAATTCCAAAAATGTCCTATTGGAAAAGTATAATCCTCACTTAAACTCTAAGCATTTTTGAGTTATTTATCAAGGTCTTGGTCATTTAATTTGTATTACATAACAGATGATTGTCCATCTGAGATTTAAGAAACATTTTAAACAATAACAGGAAACCAAATCTATAAGCAACAAATAGGGAAATCCATTAACTAACTCTACAGCACAGTCCTCTTCGATTCAACTCTTAATATAACTGTGATTTGCTTGGAATGTCCATAATTGCTGTAATTAAAAGGCTGGCAGCCACTAGAGGAAAAATAGGAGATTTCAATCCATTCATTGACATTAGCATGGATCCTTAAAAAGCCCCATCCTGTTCAGTGCTATATTTTGGATTGCCATTGATGCAGATCTGAACCACCTATTTTCCCCGGCGGTCTCCATTTATAATAATATCCATCTTTTACTCAGCAGAGATTGCTGGGTTTTAGAAACATAGTCTAAAAACAACAACCAAAAAAGCCCTCTCCCTTTGTCTTCCCCATCCCCTGTCAAACCACAGGGCCGTGCCCAGAGAACGGGCGCTGCTGGTGATACAGGAATCCCTCACGGCCGCCCTCCTGCCTTACTGGGTTTTCTTCCAGCCTTCATCTCATTCTTTTTGGTTTAGGGCTGGTTAATTTTCCGATGGAATACCTGTAACTGCTTCTGTGTGAACAAAACCCAGCCCTGTCCCACACATACACACACCCCTGGGCTCTGCCTTAGGGCATCGCACCAGAGAGCGAAGCCCCCAACCTCCCAGCATCGCAGCTCAGTGATCTGCAGTACTGGAAGAAGGCTGCTGGGGGGACATGAACATCACTGAAGTCCAAAAAGAGTGAAGAAGAAAAAAAAAAAATCCCACATCTTTTCTCTTCTGTAAGCAAGTAAGTGTTTTACCATCTACACACACTCTCAATCAGCAATAACTTGCATATGTTGGTATTTTAGCACTCTCCCGCAGCTTGTAGCACTGGTTTTTCCCTTACCTGCTGGCAGAGAGCCCCTGGGTGACGCAGGCGGTGTCCCCGCAGGCCAGCGCCTCACCAGGCTGTGGGGGCTGAGCACCCTTGGCAGGGCTGGGAGAGCCCTTCCCTGCTCCCAGCAAAACCAGGCAGCACACTTGCTCACCGCAAATTAATATTCTCACTCCCCCCCCGCCCCCCCCCCTCCCCATCAGTCTTTTCTAACAACATTAATTAAGACTGTAACATTTTTGATCCCATCAATTTTCTGTTCCTTTCTTATTAAACAGATGTACTAGGGGAGTTTGAATAATAACTGCCTGAAGTTTGGGGATAATGAATAAATGAACTTTGCCAGCCTCTGGCTAAGCATGAAACATACTGTGCAGTAACAAATGCAACAGGAGCAGCTCATACATTAACCAGCCGAGTTCTGACACACAAGTGGGGGAACACATTATTTACTCACTAATTCTAAGTGAGACAAGGCTCCAGAATGTTTTAGGCAGGAAATGAAAAATGACATGTTCAGACAGTCTTTTGCATTCTCCATCACAGCACGAAGCTGGTCGCTTGCCCATCTTCCCTTCGGTGGGTCTCTGGCGCTCTCGCCACGCGCAGCGATGGTTTCAGGACTGGACAATTTATTTTCCGTGGGAGCTTTGCCAGAAAAGGAGCATACCAAGAACCGGGTAATCTTGCTTTTTACTTGCTAGGTCTTGGCACTTTGAAGGTCACCTGTGTGCTATTAAACTACTTTGTTCCACGTATTTTTACATGTGCATGGCTCTAGCATCATCTCTGTGCCACTGTTGTAAATCCATTCATTTTTGTAGAAAGCCATTAACTCGCAGTGAATTTATAGCAGTGTAACTGTGAGCAAACTATGGCTGATGGCGCAGACTGGAAATATTACAAGGAAAAGTGCAAAGTTCTATTGATTTTCTCTCAGGAAAAATGTGTGTTTCCTTATGATTATATTATAGATGACTCAGCTCTGGTCCCTAACAGCCATCACTCATGCTTCCCAGCTTGGCCGCTCGCTGGCTTTGCGAGGAGGAGCCGCCGCCTGCGCTGTCCCCCTGTGCAGGGACCAGGGGCCGTCTCCCCAGGTGCCCAGGGAGGCACCCACCCCACCGCCGGCGCTGGAGGACTTTCTGCCCGGCTCTGCATGGCACTGCAGGAGACAGGCTGCCTTTCCACGGCTTTGCAGCCCAAGCACTTATTCCTAATCGATTCTGACAGCAGACACCACAAGGAATGCTGAGATTTATGAAAGAGCAAGATTTGCCACCAGCCTCTGTCCATTAAGGGTACAGCAAAGCCCCGCTTTGCCCTTTGTAAATACAATCAGCAGAAGTGAGGCAGTTGCCCTTTTCAGAAGAAAGAGCACTCTCAAAGGACAGACATTTTAGCAAAAGTCCTTAACACACTCACAAGCAATAAGGCTCCCAATTCTTACATTTTTCCATCAAAGTGCTTCTCATTCCCGTAAATACTTTTTAAAGACTAAATATTGTACCAAAAGCTGCAGCCTCCTCTTTCGCCAGTTATTTCCCCTGTGTGATGCAAATACCGGGCAAACGCAGGCTGTGTATTTTGCAAAAAAGCTGTCCTGAATGTGGAAACCCAGGCCCCAAAATCTGGAGCACTCATTCTGTGCATTTTTAAAGGCAGTAACACAGCAAAGGTAAAGGTAGAGCCCGGTTATCTTGGCAATCTGCTCCCTTGTTGAAGTTATCCTCTGTGCTGGGAATGAGTTATCTCTGCACATGTGCAGTCTTCACTGGAAAGAAAAGATGCCTCTTGCTCTCGTTAGAAGAGATTTTTTCATCAAATCCTCAGGTTATTGTTTAGTAGTTCTGATGTTTTATAGTGAATTGGAATATAAGAATTGTTATCCTACTGCAGCACACTTAATTCTGATCTCAGAAAGGATAAAAAAAAGTTATTTTTAGTTGCAGATTTAATATTTTTTCACCTTTAATGTGATTAAGGTCTAAAAGACCTTGGTAATTCTACACCTGCCACTTCACACAAAACTTCCAGTTACTGCCACAGCCCTGTGCAGGTAACTGGCTACGATACGAAGGGGAAGACAAACGCAACATCACATATTTCCTCCATGTTTTCTGCAAACTACACAGTATGCAATTCAAGACATAACGTACTCCGTAAGTGACGAAACAAAAGTATCAGAGCAAAGCAGATGATCAGCAGTGATGATGAGCTTGCCAGAGGACCCACAGGTCAAACCCAGGCAGGTTTCACTTTCCTGACCAGCCATTACTCGAAGGCTTAGAGCTCTCGTGACATTACAGACTCCACACATACTTCTGCATTGAATAATTGTCCTTGAACAAGTTCCCAGACATGAATGCTGGTATTAATTCAGGCATAGTCCAACATTTAAATCTTTTTCCCCCATCTGTCTTTTCCTTTCAGGTTATAAAATACTTCCCTCCCATGCATATGTGGAAGCCAAGGACCGTGCTCTTCAGTGTCTCACGTGCTGATGCACTTCCAGGCTTGCAACAACCACCTCCCCCTTAAGTCCTTCCAAAGTGCAGTTCTGCTTTTTGTGGGATGATTATGCATTATTCCCCAATCCATGGGAGACTACAGCTGGCTTTAAGGGGATGAACATTCTTACAAAGACTTCCTCACCTTTGGTGAGTTTGCCCCAGTACAAGAGGGCTTTTGTTACCACAGTGCAGTAGTACCTATGAAACAGATGTGCTTTGGTCTCACACCTAGAGAGATGTGAGCGGCACAAAACCCCCACTATTACTGGCAGTCCTAGAAAAAGCAAATTCTAACCATCTGAGAAATTGAAAATCCCTTCCTACCCTCCTTCTAGAAGAAAACTCAGGTACCAGGTGAGGCAACGGCACATCCTGTTTTTGCTCCACAGTTTCTGTTGACAGAGTCCTGCTGGCGCTGGAGCCATCGCTTCACCATTTCCACCATTAAGGTCCTTTCTAAAATGCTACGCAAATAAGAGGATAAGAATCACAGTCACACATAGGATATTTCCAAAGAAGTACTTCACTAAATTCAGCTAAAGAAGGTCGTGTTTGTTTACCAAGTCATCCTATTATTTCATTTAATAAGCAAGCATTTTTGGAACAGAAAAATAACTGCTATATTTACTGTAAAAAAAGCCTTTTGCTTCATTGGAGGAAAGCTTACTTAGTAAGACAAGTGACACAATTATGTAATTTTAAAAAATCTGAATATATTTTAAACAAAATACATATATATATTCTGGGGAATACAAAATTCAGATGGATTCATTTTTATTTTCATTTTTCACCAGTTGATTAATCTTTATTCAAGGAGGCTTAAAGAAACCAAAGCAACTTACCTTGAATGCTCCGTGCTGTCACACCGTCCATCTGACTGGATCTTGCAGTAACTGCCCAGAGATAACTGCTGTCACCGCAGGCAAACACAGCTATAGCTTGTGACTTGCTGTCAGCACATTCCGTGGTGGGGTTTGGCAATACATGGGGGTGTGTAATAAATAACTGATGGCAATTTTATTTTGTTTGTGATGCACCTTTCCTCAATCCTCTGTGCTGGGACAAGGTAGGGAACAGACACAGCCAAAAAGCCTGAGGAAGCTTCAAGACACAGGGAAAGGCACACACATCTGTAAAAACTTTATTTCAAAATCTTTTTATTCAACTGTTATTCTGCAATATACAATACAGTTTATAAACAAATGTCTTACCTTGTTTCCAATCTTCATTTAAAAATAAATATTATTGACAGTGAATATTAATTATGGTAAGATGTATCTTTTTAATTAAAATGTCTCCAAAAGAAATAATTTAATTAAAAAAGAAAAAGGAAATCCAAAAAAATCTAAACACAATAATCTACTAAAAATATTTCCTTTCTTAGGAAGGGCTTTGACCCAACATCTTTACATATTGTCATAAAGATAACTGCTCAACAGTTCGTGCAAAATGAAGAGTCAGAGGAAAGGTTTAGAAAAGAAAAAATATTACATTAAAATAGAGAAATCATAAGTGCCATGCACAGAGCAGGGCTTTACACCGTAGAGTCTGGAAACTAGATGCATTATTATTCTATGTGGTTTACTTTCTGTGGCATCCCCAAAAATATGTTTTTCCCCCCACGTAGAATTTATCATGCTTCTTTCAGTCTCTTTCTGTCCATCTTTAAAAGAGTAGGTATTTTTTTTTTGTCAGGGCTTTGTTCTGTTTTTAAATAGGTTCCTTTTTGTTTGGCTGAGGAGGAGCGGAGGAAGCAGTCCGTCAGTGGTTTACTAACAAACGTACGAGCTTATGCAGCATTAACAGGGACAGGTATAGGAGTGGGTCTGTAGCATAAATAGGTCCTGTACCTAGAAAAGAGAGAGACAAGGGAGAGAAGGAGATTTTATTCTTTATCTTTTCCAATATAGAAGATTAAATGCAGAAGAGAAATATAGGAAGATTTATTTTTATCACTTCAGAGCCAGGGGTCGGAAGCTTAATTTTAATAGTAAAACAGCATCCTCAAGCTATCCAACTCAAATAGCTTTCTCTTCCTCCTCCCAAATCTAACTCCACTTAGGTCATTTCGTTATGCATTACTAATGGTATGCCTAATGTTGGCTTCAGCCAAGTTACCAGCAATTGAGATTTCTATAAATACACCTTAATCTGGTATATAGTTTCTTGAGAAATGACAGCTATCAACCACCCATTACTTTAAAGAGAAGTGACAAATGCTGCAGCTGTACTCCTTGATTAACAGGACAGGAACCCATTTCATTTGGAATGGGAACAGCAAGACCTTGACATCTTCTTTACCTTTTATAGGCAAGAGCAGAATTTTAAATTAAAAATGTGCACAAGAGCTATAGAAAAACAGAGGTCAGATCTGGAACACCTCTGTTACCGTCATTTCTTCCGAAGCCAGGGAGGGCAAGACCGCTCCCGCTTCTATGAAGTAAGCTTGCGTGGCACGGTGTAGAGCTGCAGGGGTAGTTGTGTTTGTGCCATCACAGGAAAGCAGGTGCCTGCGACCTTATGGCTGTAGAGGGAAAGCACAGCTTTCCCTGGGCTGGGGCTGACACCGATGCCTTTGCTCACAGCGCAAAGCAGCATCCACATCCACACTGCAGCTAGCAAGGCTGTCCCTGCCTTGCATCCACTTACACTGAGAGACTTGTTCTGTTTTAAAATTTTCTAGTTACCTGTGCCAAAAAAGAGAGGAATTCACTGTGTGCCATCACGGTCAGGCCCCTCTCCCTTCCGCGGGAGGGCTGCGCCATGGGGCTGAGGTTCACTGGCCACGCTCTGCCAGGAGAGCAGGACACGCAGCCACGGCACGGGGTGCTGGGGCTGCTCTGAAACGAGTCCCTGCTCTGCTGCCAGGCAAGGGCAAGAACAGCCCCTGCCTACGGAGAAGTTCTGCTGCCCTGGTGCAGCCTACAGCTCTGCTGCAGGACAAGAGATGACTGCCCCTCGCTCCCCGGGCCCCGGCTGAGCCCACGCGAACAGGGCTGGACTGGGCCACAGCCGCTTGGGTCCCAGGTGCCAATGGGTGACACCTTTCCAAAGCCATGGCACGGACTAGCACATGCAGGTGTCACCAATGCTGTAACATGACGGTACAGGGCTGCACGCCCGTGACTGATGTCTCACGTGGCCGTGGGACATTCCCACAGGGTGAATGCACAAGCAGAAGCCCAACTGGAGCTGGAGTGCACAGAGGCACCCGGGGAGAGGCTTCACCGGCGCTGAACACCCTGCCTACAGGAGTAACCAATGCCCAAATACTGGCAGCCACCCAGAAAAGTGACTGTCAGAGCCACTCTGCAAAACGTGAAAGCTTTTAAAAAAAGCTTTTCTTGCTCAGTATCTCTGAAAAAGGAATGAGGCCACTTCTATTTAGGAAATTCACTTCAGACCCCATAACGCGAACACTTTAGCCCTGGTCTCTAGGAGATGTGAATTTCTCTTGGCTGTGATCAAACGCAATACCTCGACCGGTTCCCAAGTAAACCGCTGCTCTTGGGCTCGCTGCTCAGGCTGCCTCCTAATCTATATATACCCCACCAGCAAAGCTAGAGTATTATTATCCAATATCAAAAAATAGTTCATAGTAATGCGCTGTGCAATTGAGGAACTCGAGAAATGTCCCCGTAGTGCTACCTCACAGACGCCTAGACTGTGTGGAGATTATTTGGTTATTAAGGTTTTAATTAAATCCTTGCATGCACAAACATGTGGCTAAGGACCAGCTACGTAGCAACAGCACGGCATTAAGATGAATACAGAGTTTTTCTTTTTAAAGCTGAAAATCATTAATAAACACAATTAACTCAGGTAACTAATGAAGTAACTCGTTAAATTCTTGCAAAAAAAGACACTAGAAATGCGTGCAGGAAAGTGCACAACAGCTGCTAAAACTCAGGCTCCCGGCCAGCGCACGGGACAGACGGACAATCACTGGCCCCAAACGTTCCTGCTGCCCTGTGGCAGCAATGCCGGAGCTCAGCAGCTTGGGGCTGCCTTCCCTGCCCCAGGAGCTGCTTCCCACACTGACGCGTGAGAGCAGCAGGAGCCCTGCCTGCACTGATGCCAACCCTGCCAGCCTTCCCAGCCTGGGAGCAAACAGAGCTGTGACAGCCATTCCCCAGCCCCAGGGACCTCCCTCCTCCAGCAGGTCCCGCCATTCCCTTAAAAATATACAGTCCGTTCACAAATACATTATATCCTACAGTTTTAGCAAGGATAAAACCGTAACAACATACCTACCTACACCAGTAAGAGAAAACAGCTTGCTGACTGGGAAGGCTGAAGGTAAACCCCATTTTCTGTCCATCTCTGAGCCTGACACGCTATGTGGTATCTGAAGACAGGCTGCTTAGTCACAAATTGCAGTCACTGGCACAACACAACCATACTTCCCGTCAGCACATCCCCATTTCTGAGCTGTCAGATGGCTCTCCTCACTTCTGGGAGGCGGCACAGCTGCGAGAACGCTAGCCCAGCATGGTCCCCATGTGCCGCCACCATCCCCTGTGCCCAGCGATGGCAAGGGCAGCCCGGCAGCAGCCGACACTCCTGGCAGCTGCACACAGCTCACAGGTGCCAAATTTGTGCCAATTCCACACCTGCCCACCGCCGCGGTGAAGATCTGGCCTTGGGTATTTATTACGCTCAAACCTGAGAGTAGAGAGAAACCATTTTTCCCTGCCAGCGCTGAACTTTTCTTTCCATGAACAGGACTGGAGTTTGAGGAGCTGCTGCCAGGTACTCAAACAGAAAGCTGCACATTTGTAAGGGGGGAATTCCCCTGGAAACGCTGAGGAACCCAGCCTGGAGAAGCAGGCTCTTGTAGCTCGAGGGCTCTTACAACCGCCACAGCGAAGGGCTGCAGAGGACGCGGGCTTAGGACTGCTGCTGTTCGGAATGGAAAGCAGCGTCAGTCACCGCTCCACGCCGCAGCTGTGCGCCTGCTTACCAAAATCATTCCTACGCCAGCTGTACCATTATGTACTACTTCTAGTTTAAACCTCAGTGCAGAACTGTGAATTAATGCAACAGTCCATATTTTGTCTTTTTCTCCTGTAGAAATTGTCATTGTTTTTAGCTTACATTCTCAGTCTTCTTAATTTGACAGCAGAACTTGAGTTCAGTCTGTTAACAGAATCTTAGCAGTTAAATAAAATAGATTTTTAAAAAATTATTTGAAAGCAATTATTCTTACTGAACACCAAGCTGCTTATTTTCACACTGATTCAGTGTTGCTCTGCTCTAAGACTTCAAGCAATAGAAGCAGATACACAGAGCTTCCAAATTCTCCTCCCTCTGAACACGAGCAGACTGGAAATATAATTTCCAGTAATTTCTCCCGGTTTAGTTAACCCAAACCCTTTTCTTTGTAAGTAGTATTGTTTATAAACAAGCTGTACTTAGTTTCCTCAATTCCACTTTTACTGCAGTAGTGCAAGTCTTGACTTTTACTTAACAAATGGCGACATTTGTAGACGTAAACAAACAGAATGTGCTCTTGACCACCAGGATGGGGATGCGCGATCGACCCACGTTTTAGAACAGAGTTTCTATCCAGACACTTTAAATCAGGAGTACAGAGTTACTTACAAGCTACAGACACTTACAAGAAAACATTTCATTTATATTTGGAATATTCACTTGATGTTTTGTTATTGTAAGCTTATGTATCACCACATAGATGTACAATTTTGCTTTTAAATTATTTATATGCTCATGGCTAAAAGGGAAAATCTACCACTAAGCAGAACAATAACAAATTGTTCTGTTCGTGTATGGCAAATTGCTCTCTGGCATAACTCATCTTTCTTTTCAATTTACAACATAATAATGTTTTACTGTAGTTTTCTATTTAATAATTTGTTTTGTGGCAGCATTCACCAAAGCTTGACTTAAAGCAGTTCATCCAATTGAAAAGAAACATTAATTAAGTTACTTGTGACACATGGGAAAAACTGGATGATTCTTTTACAGGCTGTATTTAACCCATGGCCAAAACCCACCGTTTCCAACAGTTTCCATTTTTCTTTATGGAAAGAATCTGAAAAGTCCCTTGATGTCTCTTTCCGAGATGGTAGTAAAATGCAGTGGCATATAATAAAAAGCTGAAGGACATCAGTAGCCTATTTTTCCTTGAAAGAAGAGATAACACCTAAAAACTGACTGCTTATTCCTGATGGAGCTGGGAACCTGGCTGGCAGTATCACGAGGCATTTCTCGGGGCTGGCTTTTATGCAGTGACCTGTTAGCCTCAGCCTGTTTCCTTACAGAACAATGTTCAATTAAAACTCCAAAAGCTGGCATCTCATTAAAAGGTGAGGGATCAATCTGACCATATAGATTGTTTTATTCTCTCAGTTCAGAAACTTTAGACTGTGCTTGAGACATATCCTGGGAGAAACTGCTCCTACTGTCTTGTATCTTTGGAAAAAATAGGGTTTTATATGGGCTGTTGGTCAGGGATCATTACAGGCAATAACCTCCCAGATAAAACAAATTCTTTCTCACCGATGTACATTTGGAGCACTTCCACTGAATTGAAGGGAATTTACCAAACTCCAGATCTAAGAGCTTCTTAGGAGTTTTTAATTAAAAAGACACCATTACTAAAGTCACTCTACACTTGCTGAAGAGATAATAAGCTACATAGAATTACTCCACAGCCTGCGACATGATCTTATAAGCTGCATACATCCTTCTTCCGCTCTTGAATACTTACAGCACAATCCACACACTGCATTTTTGCTACCGGGGTTTTTTTAAGGCTTGGAACTGGTGCCTTAAACCTCCCACTCCTCACCAAGTGCTAATTCTCCAGGATGGTGTGCAGAAGTGCACCCAGAGCCCGGGCTAACTTTGGGACACTCTCCCAGCTAAACCCTACAACACTGCATGCAACGCGAGGTACTCCTGTTAAAAGAAGTATGTGGTACTCCAGAAATCTGTGCAAAAATACTGAACTCTGGGGTCCCCATTGCTCCTGCCTTTCAGCTGGCTGTGGATCACCACACCTAGGCACAACTAGAAACAGCTCCTGCGCTGCCTTTTGGTGTTGCTAATTTTGGAAATGGTGGCTTCACACACAACTGCATGGGATCTGCTCACCACTGAATATGCCTAAAAGGCACAACGACAAAATTAGTTTTCTACCCACTACACATTTTTATTTATGATTTATTGAATCTTGGAACTCATCCCCCCAAAAAAAAAAAAAAGCCTCATAGAAGTCAGCACACATATTTATTTCTACACAACCACGTGATCATCCACGTCATCAACATTTTTAAGGTAAGGAGTAAATCTCACGCAGCTGGGTGAAACTATCAGAATTACCTTCCAAATCCTTCTTCCTGAAAATGCCCACATTTCACCGTAGCCTCAAATTCCCCAGGAAACTGAAACTAGGTTTACTGGCCAGAAGACACTGGCCAGAGTTTTGTAAAACTGTGTCATCATTTTAGGTCTTCTCAATTACACCTGAGCTTCACAGTTTGTCTCTAAGATACCCACTGCTACGTTCAGGCCTGTATTTAGAAATGAATTGCCAAAATGCTGTGTAACAAAGGTAACTGAAAGCCACCCCATCCTAATTTTGGAAACTCAGCAAGTTTTAGTATTTCAAATAAGATTCCTTTTGTATGTGGAGTATTTAGCACTTCTGAAAAGACCACGTTTGACTTGCCCATACTGTATCTACTGATGTGTTGGGCTGATCTCACGTGACAATGCATATTTCCAGTATAGGCAGAAAAATAAGCACGTGTGTTTGAGAAAAATCCAATTATTTGTAGCAGCCTGGTTCTTAATTTTGGTTGTTCTTGATGTTACATCTGAAAAAGCCCATCAAGGACAGAAGATGTTTGTGTTTGAGTGGTAATCCACAGCACGGGTAGCGGAGAACTCGTGGGAACTGCAGCACATTGAGAGGCATGACAGCACTGCTAAGGAGACCAGAAGAACCTTGTTTTCTTGAGAAGCAGCATCTTCCAGCTCCCCAAGCATTTGAACTGACATGCTTATCCCCACTTTTAGAAAGAAACCTACAACATGGTTGACCACTTCTGAATACTGTGAAGCCCCTGTTTTAGTATATTCCGTGGGAAAAAAAAAAAAAGATAATGTACATCATATAGTTATGGACAGATTAGAAAACAAAGAAATTGGATGGCAAGGAGACGTAGTGATGCAGAAAGAAAAGTTTGGTTCTGACACAAAGCTAAGAAAAGAAAGATTCCTTCTGCAGTGTCAACCTTCTGAAGCACTGCAGTGCTCTGCTGGAAGTCAATCCATGCGAGTGCCTGTGGTATCACAGACGCAGGAATTGGTAGAGGAGCTGGATATATGTTTCTCAAGGCACTTGCAGTTTTTGAGGTGGATTTCCGATCACATTAGAGCTCATTTCAACTGAAACTCATTAAGGCCAAATTGTTCTCAAAACATCAGGACTAACGATCCCTTCCAAACATGCACATGGGTACACAGATCAGTCAAGTGCTTGATTATCCTCTATGGAGGCTCTTCCCTTTTTCTCCCGGATCGTAAGGACATTATTAGACATAAGCTAGAGGATTAGATGGACAATTGATCTGATCCAGTTCAGCAGTTGCTGCAGCTGTACGCAGCCAGACATTTTTGTCTAACAAACAAACAGCGGGGTAGTTAAACTCGTGGATTTGATGAATGTATGGAAGTGCCTATCAGGTAGAGAGCAAGAAATATTTCTGCTTTTATAAAAAATATTTCTACGTTTTAGGTTACCAGAAAAATACGCAATTTCGTTGTCTATAGGCTGGTAAAAACTCATCTCTCACTAAAGTTACAAGAAGTAGAGACACACAATACAGGGAACAGTTGGAACGTTTTCCCTCAGCATACCCACTTGCCTTCTGTGGTAGCCAGGTACGTACAGAGCAGTCAGCAGCCCCCCTCACTCCACTTCTAGGCACCACATGTGGCTGTGAAAACTGCTGTACTGCGAGAAGGTGGTGTCCCCAGAAAGCCGGGCAGAGCAGCAGCTGAGCCCGTTCCCGTGGAGCTGGGCCCTTGAGGGGCTGCTCTTGGGATCTGTCCTCAGCTGGAGACAGCCAAAGCACCCAACCACTCCAAACAGCCACTCTTGGAGAAATTAAGGAAGAACCTCAAGAAAATACTAACACTAATTTATAACAACCTCCAAAAAGAAACACTGCTATCGACAGGGTCAATGTAGAATAGGAACAGATCTGGAGTCATTAATTCTATACAGATCATACAGCTTAAATACTTTAGGCTGGTCTGCATTTAAATAAGCCAGTAACTTTCCTCTTTTGAGGCCTGCAGCTGGTCTCTACTTTGCAGCACATCCCCATAAACAGATTTCTGCTTTCTTATCTGCGAAATGATCTCTCCTCACCAAAGCATGCAGCTATGGATTGGTTTCATTTCCAGAATTTTCTGCAGTTCCATGATCTAAAACTAACTTAACAAAACTAAGCACCGTTAATTTGCTCCTTGACACTTGAATAATGAGAGATACAAAATTCTTTGTAATGCGATTTGGTGGAAAATGTATTTTGAACTAAAACATATAGGAAAATAACAAATTACGTTAGTGGTAGCTCAGGTGGTAAATGAGCATCCAGCCCTACACGTCCTCCTTCAGCACCACTGTGTGAGCCAGTCTGCAGGACACTGATACACAGCAAAAAGCACAACTCCAACCAACCAAATCATGAGGCAATGAAGAATACTGGGAGTGGAGTTTCAGTTACTGAACTTTGAAGTGAATCTGGGCCATGTCCTCAAGTTTTTAATTATAAGCAGGAGGACTAAAAAGCCACGTTGCATAAAGCAGGCAAGCTAGATATGGTCACACAGCTCCGTAAGTTGACACTTTAGGAGAAGACCTGCAATAAAAGTCACACAAATGGAACCACAGATTTCACATTCTGTAATTGACACACATTGTAAATATTTGCAACCCAGAAGTAAACAGGACACTGTAGTTCTCACTTCACTGTCTTTTGGAGTATTTTTGACTTGATCAGGACTAGGAGCAAGCTGCCAACGTAGTTGTAATTATCATTCCAATCAGAATTACTGAATTTAAGCAGATCCAAGTGCAGATTATCCAAGGGGTTTTTTTTTTTTTTGACAAATAACCCTATCCTGTCCATATGTAAAGGACAGAGCTAAGTACAGTAGCAGAATACATGATGTCACAAGGAAAATGGCTGTATTGAGAGCATATGAAAAAAAGCAGAAACGTTCAAGGCCAGGCTGGATGAGGCTCTGAGCAACCTGATCTAGTCAGGGATGTCCCTGCTGCTTGCAGGGGGTTTGGACTAGATGACCTTTGAAGGTCCCTTCCAACCCAAACCATTCTATGATTCTATGGTCATCTTTTTGCCATCAACAAACACTGACATTTGGGGATCAACCCACAAACACACAGATTCTACAATCTTTCCAATGACTGATATTTGCTAGATGTTAGCAAACTAAAGACATTGCCATGCCATAGCTTCAAGGGAGGCCAGCCCTTACAGAATAAGCCAGCAAGGGGTTATTCAGAAAAACCATGGACACAGAGCATTCCTCAGTGCCCTCCCTACATAGAAAGTCTCCAGCTTCCTGGTGTGAGAGGGATTCAGATCAGAATGCTGATTTTGAAATATATAAAGTAGTAAAGTAGCTCTAATTACACCAGTTTGGTGAATTTTACATATGACCAATAAAATGACAGACGTAGAAGATGATGTCTGTAGAGGACTTAGTAACTGTGCTCTGCCTTACTTGGAAGTTAGCAGCTGCTCCTAGCACACACAACAAGGATGCTCTGCTTCCTAGCCACAAGCAAGCAAATGCAGGGTAAGACCAGGTATTATAGCATCTCCTCAACATCCTCTGTCAGCTTCGCTAGCACAGCTCCCTTCTCCAGCCACGGCACAGCGATCTGCGCGCTGCGATCACGCTGACTTCTCCACAGAGCACAGCTGCTGCTCTGCCAAACTGCTCTTCTTTCCAGCTAATAAAATTGCCTCCCAACTGATAACAGCCTAGCAATATAAAATACGCGGTTGTTAACCACTGTTGTGACAAATAATACCGTTCTGCTGACAACCTCATTCTTCCCAATACAAACCTACTTGAACTCTTTATTATTGACATATGGGACTGCTCTGCCATTATCTAATTTTAAAAAAACACATAGCAAACAGCAATAGTGAACCTGCCAGAGTTCTCACTGCTTTAGCAAAGCTAAATCAAACACCAAACCAAACCTCTCATTACCAGCACAGTCCTGTCAGGCTCTGTTACGTTAAGAAGAAACACCTTCTTCACGGGACCGCGGTAAGATTCATTTCCTTGCAGATCCCACTCTACGCTTGCTTTCCAGCTACAGACCGCCACTACTGCCATCCCTCTCAAAAAGAGTACCAGCAAGATTGTCTCCACATTTTTTCTGCTATGACTGCTAAGCAAACCACTTAAAATATGAGGGAAATATATAATCCACAACACAGTTCAAGCGTTACTTTATCCATCAGTAAAGCTGCATCAGTGTAGCAGAGGTGGGGAACATGTAACAATTGTCTGCCTCTTGTGAAATATACAGACTGACTTAGCTGGTACTGCAAACTAAGACTCAATTTTGCAAAGAATCTATTGAAACTATACATATACAACTAGTAGTATATGTATATTCCTGCTCAAAATGGTATTTGTTCACGCACAAACACACACGGGTGCACTCAGCCTTCCCTCGTACTAATTTCTAATTTTCACTCGCTAATGAACCAATCTCATACAGAAATCTAGACCAATGTTAGGTACAGCTTCCATGCGCATTAGAAAGACCTGGAATACCCCCTTTTCATTTTGCTCAGCAATATTTTTTTTTAAAAAACATTTTTTAATCTACAACTTGAAGATATTGAAGAAGTTCAAATAATATTCAGATTTCTTCAAGGACACTGCACAGGCTTTAGTAGAATAGGTTTGTACAGTTTTGTCTGTCCTCCAGGGAACAAGCAAAAACCACTGAAAGGAGGTTACTCAAATAAATTGCATTTCCACAGCACAAAAACACCCTGGCACAGCTTGTTTCTGCCCTAGGTAATGAGGTGACACGGCACTGCAGTTCGTGCTTTTGTCCAGTTCGAGAATTAATCCATACTACACATACACAGAAGAAAATATTTGACCTTACTTGTCCCCAAAGCAGTCTAATTTGCCTAGATATTAAAGTGCTAGTGATGTGTATTTAATGAGAATTCTTTTTGCATGTTTATTATCCAGTGACATTTAGGAGGTCAGCCTGATAATTCAGTTATGGCCTCTGTCTTGCTACTGTATTTAATGTAAAGGAAAATGTGATGTGACCCAGGCTGCATTTAACTACAAAAAACAACAGAATAGGAGCTCATACATGGTCTCATAAAAAGCGCAGGGGGAGCGAAGCTGACCCAGCCATCACCGAGGCGGAGAGGTAGGGAGTCTGAGCTGAACAACAACACAGAGAGACTTTCTTTTCTCACTGTTTTGTGTAATATTCATCTATCAAAGATAATCAAATGCCACAGGCTGTTTCTCAAACTAACATGCAGAGTCACCCAAACTCTGACAAAGCTCGGAGAGCCCTAGATCCAAACCCCTGCCCAAAGTTAATCCAAACTCAACCACAGCAACTCCAACAGAGGCCCTCTAATCAGTCACAGCTCATTACACCCCCCCCCAAAAAAAAAAAAAAAAAAAAAGCATTCATTTACTTTGCTCTCTCTAAGCTGCAAAAAACCACCTTTTGCTTCCCAGCGCATGACAGAGGTCTAACCGTCTCCCACATGGTCTCCTGCCTCCAGGGAGGCTGCAGAGCTTGACTTGGTGCAAGCACTGCTCTTAAGAGCATCTCCAGGAGCTGTGCGTGCACAGGGCTGTGCGTGTACAGAATTTGGACCTGGGGCTTTACTATCTCAGGCCATGTCGCCCACAAGCAGACCTTCTTCTGCCTCAGACATAAAAGGCTTTGTCAGGGGGAGAGGGGGATAGGTGTGAAGTGAAGACTTATTTTCCTCCTTGCTGTGAACACGTCATCTCTGCACAACACGCAAGTCTCTCCGTGTCCTTCCTAGAGCCCTCTAAGCATAATGAAGCACAGTTGCTTGCTTCACACTCCCATCTTTGTTTATTTTATTTAAAGCTTTCACTTCAGAGCTTTGAGGCTAGAGATCAAACAAATAAAAGGGAATTTGGAAGCTGCAATCTCTGATCTACATTTTGTTCAGAAGTTAAACTGAAAATTGCCCCCATGCCAATACACAGGCGCTCATTTTGGAGGCCATTTGGTAGGATACAATACAGCCAATTTGCCTCCCAGAAGGTCGGTATGAAAATCCTTGTTTATTGCTTCACCTATCAGATAACAAAGCTAGTCTCATGACTAAGGCAATGGACTCACATTTAAGAGATCTGAAATTAAGTTTTCATATTTAATTTCACAGCTGCCACACACTCAAAATTGGCCACCGCTCTTCCTGCCATTTGTCCATCTCATCCACTCAGACTACAAACTTTCTGGGACAGAGACACCACGTGTCTTGCTCAGTGATGCTCCTACTTACCCAGGAAAAACGAGGAACACTTCCAAACACACTAACACTAGACGCACTCTCTTACTTGCTCACCCTGATTTTTTTTTCCTACAGCAAAAGATTCTATTTGCAAGCTAAATATTATTTTCATTGAGAACCACATGGACCACAATTCCTTCTCTGACAATATTAAAACCAATGATCTCACCAGCAGATCTTTGCCTCCTCGCAGCCTAAGTAACGTGTTCTCGGTTTCCGCTTAATCCTACTTTACTGGCAGACAAGCAGCAATCTCTTTGTTTTTATATGGCAGTTTAAACATTACAGACAAAATTCTTTTTGAGTAGCTAATATTTCTGGCATATTGGGCAATTTTTCTGTTACGCTGGACCTATATATGTTACACCTTATATACTGATAATACCTTATAATGCTGATCACAGATTTCTACCAAACACAATTTCAGATTACAGGTTCAAAACTATGGATTTTCCATTTATACCTGGTTTGTCAGATGGGACTCTGTGCTCTTTAGAGAATCTCGGTAACAGACACATTTATTCTAATAAGTTCATGTTTCAGTTCAACTAGAAGATGTAAAGAATCACATTTTTCCACGGTGCATGACTGGGACTCCAACTGAACTCGGCAAGAGCCCCGCAGGCACATCTGATCTATAATCACATTTATTGGAGCACAAGCACATAGAGGCCCTCTCTTACTACACTGAACATATTGGGAAGATCTCTATTGCAAGGAAAATAGGATTAGAACCCAATTCATGCAGGACACTGTGGCTAGTGCCATGCCATCAGCTTCTAGGCAGAGCTCTCCAGTGCATTATGTGAGGGTGTTTCGTAATTGCTGATGGCAAATCCACTATTTGAGCACATTTCTGCTTTTATACAGAGGAAACATCCCCGAGTACAATGAAAAGACTTACAAACGCTGAAGACTTTTGAGATCAAATGTATTAGATTATTCAATTATTACATACACATTTGGTGCAAGTACTTATCTATATGTGTGTTAGAGAGCTCAAAATAGGATAATGAACCATATATATTATGTTACTATGCATATATATAATTCATACAACAACACAGGGTTAGGTCCCCAGTGTTATATGCTCTATGTGAACAAAGACTTGGTTTGATTTGATGGCCCTGCTGTGTGGAAAACAAGCTACAACACTGCCATGACAGAGTGGACTTAAAGCACAGGACAAATAGTTATTTTACAAAGGTGAAAAAAAAGAGAGAGAGAAAAAAAAAGTATTTCCTATAAAGAAACCACATTCTTTACAGAAAAAAATAATTATTGTACCTAAGATAGCTCTAAAAACCACTAACATACAAATCGGAAACTCTGAAGCTCAAGGATGTCATTTTCTTTTACGACATTTTGAAGAAACTTTAGTGCTTATCCAACCCGAGTAACACTCTCCGAGCACTGGAGACCTGAGTCTTCAATCTACTCACAAAAGCAGCAACACCCCTGCAAGTCATCATCACATTTCCTTCCAGGTTAGTATTTTATCCACCTGTCTTTATTCTGGGTAGGGAGCAAGACTTCATGTCTACGGGAGATCAATCCATTTCTTACCTCTGCACCAAGCTGTCTCTCTCTGCTTCAAACTCAGCGCCTGGTCCCAACAGTCTTTCTAAAATACACCGGTGATGGGGACTGGGATGGCCACCAGCACTTGGCTTCACAAAAGCAACCAAATAGACATCTCATGGTAACTAGTCTCAGACAGTCCTGGTCCAGAAGGCACCTGAATCGGGAACTTCAAGGGCCAAGTCCTTCAGCTGCTCATCTCCTGAGCCATGCTGTGGCTGATGTTTTCTAGATCAGTCATTACAGGCAGTTCCAAACTGCCACAAGGATGGAAATTACAATAAACGAAGTAGAAGCCTGTTATGCAGGGAGTCCTGATTCAAGCAGAGTAAAAAGACATTATTTTTACAGAGGACCATACCAAAACGCAAAATTAGTTGCCTTCCTCGTATGGGGACAGAAGCAATTGCTGGTTTATGTCTATCAAGTACTATGAACAAGAACAGGGCCCCTGTGCTCGCTGCACTGGCTTCAGCTCTCTCCCAGAACAGAAACTGCCACGGAGTGGCACTGTTCACAGACACCAGTGTGCATAGGAGAGGTGCCACAGCAGGAAATTTTGGTTTAGCCTGTTTTGTATCCCTCTTAGCATCACTCTTCATCTGGAGATCCCCATAAAATATTTTTTCTGCACTCCATTACCTTTTTCACTGATTTAAATCATTCCATTATCTCCACTGCCGGCCACAATGCCTCTATTATATTTTCAAAATTTAATCCAGCCTAGAAATGATGCAGCAGGCCCACATCCCCAAACCACAGACATGTAAAAAATCAGGACAGACAGCAGTTTAGTTGATCTGGGCAGGGGGTCTTGCCCTAACAGACATATGTGACATGCTGTCTTGGCAGCACATGGTCACATCCATCTGTCGAAATGGAACCGAGCCCACTGCACTTCCATCGTCCTGCTTTTCGTTCACATGCACTGTGTAAGCTCTGGGTTCAGCAGGCAGGGCACGCCGTGCTGTGAATCCTAAACCTAACTTCTAGTGTCAGCACAGAAAACACTGCAAGAATTCTCACTGTGGGGGAGTGGAAAGAGGAAACATGAAAACAAACCACCAGCCCTGGGCTCCTAGGAGGAAAGTAAATCTTTCCAATGGGGAAACAACAGAACGTGAGCGTTGCAGTGTCTGGTTTATCTCTTGTGGTCAGTGAATTGATCAAAAGCAAACAGAAGCACAGGATCCTATAGTTAGACCCTCAGGAATTATCACTTTGTCTTCCACTAGACACCAATGAACAGCCAGCTTAGTCTTAGGAATGATAAGGAGTAAACTCAGGTGTTCCTAATTTTCACACATTACTACATGAGAAAAAAACCTAAATTATTCAGAAAACAGTGAAATGTAGTAGCCAGAGAAAACACAGCACCTGTAAAGCACCAGCAGGTCACAGTGACCCATATACAACTGATTTCCATTACCGTGAGCCAAAACCTGCCACTGTTTGCCCTGAGAGCGTGAAGCGGTATCAGGAAAAGGTGTGAACAAAACTGTGAGGATTATAAATCTGCGTCAGAAGAGACTCAGCAGAGAGGGGAGCTCAGGGCGTCCCCTGCACAGTTAGTGGCATCAAATTGTTTCCCTTCTTCCACAGATAACTCGGCAGGGATGTTTGTCCAACGGTAGCCAAGTGACAGTGGCTGAGAGGGGAGCTAAAGCCCAGCCAGAGCAGCATCACACGGCTTGAAACACCTTTGCAATGCAGATGTAAGACCGCGTTCCTTGTCCTACAACAGCCTTCTCTGACCAGCCGTACTACGGTGATGTGGCATTAGTAACTTCACGCACAAGGTTTACATTTACAAATCACTACAGAGCACAGCATCCCCGATCCTCATCCGAGCAGTAATTCACGCGTGGAGCTCATGGCACAGCCACTGACATTTATTGGCTTTCCGAGCCTGCACCCTGCTCCGCGTGGGCTCCGCGCCTGCCCAGGGCGACCAGCCCCTGGCACCGCTTGCCCACTCCAGTTCTCTGCAGAGCGGCCACGCCATTTCGCTCACCAGAACCTGCGGCTGCTGATTAAACACTTACAGACTCGAGGGCAATTATGTAGCTTTAGCACCTCAGCGACAGCCCCGCCCGCGACAGAGTGCGGATGGCGGTACCCGACCCTAAACCGAACTGGGGGAGCCCCCGCCGCGCCCTACCTGACCCGTGCTGCTGGCGGAGGATGGCGGCCTGTCCAGGCGGCGGCGAGGCGGAGGAGGATGCGGCGGCCGCCGAGGCGGTGGTGGTGGTAGCGGTGGGGCCGGATCCCCCCTCGGGCGGCGGCGGGCGCTTGGCGGGGCCGGGCGGCGGCGTGGGCCGGGCGGCGGGGCCGTGGCGGCGCGGGGCCGCGCCGCTCTGGATGTGCGAGACCGCCTCGGCCGCCTGCACGTCGGGCGGCGCGAAGCGGGAGAGGACCCGCAGCAGCGCCTGGGCCTTGTGCTCCCGCGTCTGGTCGTCGCCGTAGTCCGCCACGCGGCACTCGTAGACGCCCTGGTCTTGGCGCCGCACGCCCGAGAGCCGCAGCCGGTGCGAGATGTCGTGGCCCTGGACGCGGACCGTCTGCAAGAGAGCGCACGGCCGGGAAGCGCCTCAGCAGCGGCCCCACTCTCCTCGGTGCAGCCCCCGCAGAGCTCGCTCTCGCCCCAGGTGCGTGCCTTTCGCTGTCCCGAGCACCCAACCGGGGCTAATTCCCCGCCAGACCGAGCGCACCGGACGTTTAAGCCCAGCACCTCGCCGATAAAGCCCCACTTCGTAGTCCCATCCAAAACTAGTCCCTGCTTCCCATCATCCCCACGCGACTCTCACTACTAGCGCTCTGCCAACCTCCCCCACCCGCCCCCGCATGCCCGCCCCTAGCCTGGGGGTCCCCCCTCCCCCAGCCCACTCCCGCACGGAGCCCCGCAGCCGTCCCGGGGGCCGGGCAGCCTCCAGCCCGCACAAAGCGCCCCGCAGCCGCCGCGCGGAGAAAGCCCAGCACCCCAGAGGCCCTGCCGGGTGTGGTACCACCCACGCGAGACCGAGGAGGTGCCCCACAGTCCCGGTGCGGCGGGAGGGAACGGCAGCGGCCGCGCCTCAGCACCGCGGAGAGGGGCCGCTCGCCGGGGCAGGGCAACCCCGGGCCGCACCAGCGGGAAAGGCGCTCGCTTCCTGCGGGACCAGGGGAGAAGGGAGGTCACTAGAGGCGACTGGGGTTGGCAAGGAAAAAGCAAACCGCTCTCCTGATCCGGCCCAGAGTTCCTTTTGAAACGTGGCTAAGGAAGGGCTGTAAGGCAAGCATCACCTCCGCTCGGGTTTGCAAGGAAGGAGACGCGACTGCTAAGGCAGCTGCAGATGGTAACGCTTCCACTGGGCCAGGCTACATCGAGGAGGGGAAACGTGCCACGCTCCTGCCGTGCTGCAGCAGCGGGGCTACCAGCGAGACCAGCTGCATTCGCGTGTTGAGAAAGGAGAAGGGCATGCACTAAACCCTACGCGTATGGGAGGAGGGGTGTGCACCACCCAGCTTGAGCTGCACTTACACTGATTTTGGTTGCGTCCTTATTTGTTACCTAAAAGAACAGAAAAAAGGGAGATGAGACTCAGCTCTGCCAGCACATCAACAAGATGCTCATACTCCCACCCCAGTGCAGGGACAGGACATGGACAGATGGAACTTTCTCCACTTGCCATTCACACAGCCCGTGCGTGGCTGGGGGGGATTTCCCTGGGTGATGGGGAAGGCAGCAAACCAGTGCTCAAACAGCGGGACTGTTTTGGTAAAGCTCCTGCGGTGCCCATGGAAGCACTTCCTTCACCCAAGGGTGCGAACAGCAGCCAAGGAAATGCTTGTTGCATGCTGCGCTGCTCAGCTGACAAACACCAGGGAAGATGCTTTACCAGCAGCATTCACACAGCAGCAAAGTGCTCTGGCAGGCTGGATCTCGCACTGCTCAGGGCAGAGCGTCAGTCCCAACACATCCTGGGAGCGGGTATCGCTCAGCAGGTTTCGTACTTCGTTATTTTTTTGTCTCCAGCCAATTACTGTAAACCTGTGATGCCTCAGATCTCACTGATGCGCCTCCCAGGGAGACAGTCATCATTCTCCAGGCATGCCCTGTCATCATTTATTGTAAAAGCGACTCACGGTTTTTATATAAGGTTAAAGAAGACATTTAAATCCAAGCGATTTATTTCCCTGTCTGACAACTGACTTACACTTTCCCCAGCTAGGCGGCATCGCATTAGCTCAGTGTCTATATGCTTTGCATCTCTATTTGAGCTCTGCAGGAAAACAAGCGTGCCACAGAGAGAGGAGCTGGCACAGGCATGGAGGCAGCCGCAGGGCACCCTGCCGGCGCAGGGGCTGGGGGGGCTGGAGAGGATGACGTGCCCTGCGCAGTAGGGCAACACGGCCTGGAAATCCTCCTTGTACAGCCCCGACTAGCACCAGCAAGGTGTCTTGCACTGGGAGGAGGCTGCAGAATGAACTGGCTTATGTTGGGGAAACGCAGCTGAAAAATTTAGACTCGAGCCTACGCTCACACCAGGCAGCTTGCTAGGGGGAGGGGAAAGGACACACCAGATTTAACTCTGCTTCATGCATTTTAATTACTACATCTGACTGGCTGAAAAAGTCTTGCTGAGCTCCAGATACGGACAGGTGTGTACATGCACACCAAGAAACGGTGTGCATTTGTACATGCAGACTGATACGTACTTAACAAACTAACAGAGAGAGGTGTATTCCTCATGCCTTCCTCTGCTCTATCAATGAGAAAACAGAGGCTCTCCCACCTTTTACAATGATTCGTAGCTCAGCCCACAGAAGCACTCATTTTTGCTTGTCCCCACCTCATACTACAGCTATTCTTGACCCCCTCTCTTGGGTCCTCATTGCTTTTTTTTTGCAGCAGGACATTTATCATTTTCTAGTTACAATCCTTAAAGCACTGATGTTTTTTCCCCCGATGTGAGGGGAATGCATGCCCTGTCCTCCTCCATCCCAGTGAGGGCCCGGGGACGCTGGTTCTTCCAGCTGCTGTCTGGCACCAGGTAGAGGAAGCGCTCTCCTCTCTGGGACTGCTGAGTTTATTTTGACCACCCTCCGAACACGAGGCGATACATCTCCATAGCACTGCGTTACCTTGCTCCTGCTGCCGGGGACACTGATGGCTAATTCGTGTGCAAGTTCTCTGGCTGGTTCTTTAAGGTACCACCACTGGATTTCCAAGGAGTAAGAAGTGGATCCGCTGGCTCGGAAAGCACAAGGCATCTCAATATCATCTCCCTCCCTAACAGTCACATCTTTGGGAACTTCAGTAAAGGTAGCTGGGAGGGGAAAATAGAGTTACAAGGGCTGGTTAACGGGAGAGGTTCAAAGACAAGATCAGTCCTTCTCCCCGTAACGTGAGCTTCTTCAGCTCAGGGGCTGAGGGCTGCCCGAGACACAGGGCTCCTGGAGTCCGGTGATAAGCAGAGCAGTCAGGACCGCGCACCCGGGGCAGGGCTCAGCTGGTCCCTGCCACCCCGCAGCCGAGGGCCGCGGCTCCGGCGAGATGGGCAAGTTTGAAGGGAGCCTTAAAACCCCTCGTCCTCCCAGGAAAGCCCTCGGGCTCGATACAGGGGCACCAGTGTCCCATTGCTCCCCTCCCCCAGATCCGGCGCGGGGACTGTCCCGGGCTGCGCGCCCGCTGCACCCCGCTCCGCGCCCGCGCTGCCGGCAGCTGCGGCCGCAACAGTGCCACCTTGTTCTGCCAAACCCCCTCCCCGGGCAGCTCCCTGCCCCCAGCCACCGACACTTCCAGAGGAAAAGCGGCGGGGAGGACGCGACTTGGAGCAACTGCCGGCGGGAGCTCAGCTGCGGAGGGGGCGGCCAGCCCCGCAACCGAGCCCCGCAGCCTCCCGCCAGCAAGTTGCGTCCGGAGCGGCGGGTCCCTGCGGGAGGAGGCCGAAGTTTCCTACTCACCGGAGACGAAGAAGAGCAGAGGCGCGTTGCAGATCAGGTAACAGAGGGTGCAGAACAGCCCCCGATTTCCCATCTCA
Source organism: Chlamydotis macqueenii (assembly GCF_036417535.1). Lineage (NCBI taxonomy): Eukaryota > Metazoa > Chordata > Aves > Otidiformes > Otididae > Chlamydotis > Chlamydotis macqueenii. The sequence continues at coordinate 13,288,955 of NC_141568.1, forward strand.
TCTATGGGGCTGCGGGCGGGGGCCGGGCGCGGGGCGCAGCCGGGCACGCCTCACTCCATCGCACACCGCGGGGCCGGGTCGGGGCTCCTTCCCAAAAAGCCAAAGCCACCCGACTAACCTCGGTTCGTGGGGAAGCAAATATTAAAATCCACAGCCGGCTGTTCGAACTGGCTCGCAGGTGGAAGCGACGCTCCTGGGAACCAAGCAGGGAATCTCGTCCCGGTTCTCCGCTCCGCCGCGAGCGGCGTTCAGCTGCCCTGCACGGAATGGGGGCTCCTGCTGTCCGCAAGCGGGGAAGCGACGCCGGGCTCCCCTCCGAGAGCCATCACACTGACACGGGGTCGACAGGGACGGGCCTCCTCCTCTTCCTCAGCCCGGGAGCGCCCGGCCGGGTCCCGTCGCGGCTCTCTGCCCGCCGGAACGTCCCAGCCTCCCTCTCCCCGCCCGGCCCCCGGCCGCAGCTGCACCCGCGGGCCCGGCCCCCGCCTCCGCGGCCGCGCAGCGCTCCGCCCTCAGCGGAGGCTCCGCCTGGCGCCGCCCCGCAGCCCCCTGGCTGCCCGCTGCCCTCCCGCCACCGCACACTCCGCGGGGGGTACGGGTGGCTCCCGCCCACCTCAGGAGCCCAGACCCGCTCAGGACAGAACGGGGAAGAACTGGACGGCAGAGCTGGGAGGGCACTGCCTTGCCCTGGCATCAGCGTCCGAGCCCGGGCCTCCCCTTGGGGTGCGTGCCCAGAGCTGGGCGTTCAGCTGCTGTCAGGCTTCCAAACTCGCTCGTTAAAGGAAAAAAAAAAAAAAACAACCAACCCACCACCCACTACTGATTTATAGAATACAGTATCATAAAAAGAAAATGTTCCTGTGGATCAGCTGTTTCTCAGGCAAATGTCCCAATTAAAAAAAACAGAAGCACTCAAAAGTCGAGCCAGGGAAGTCGTTACCGTGAATTACAGTAACAAGCAGAGTTTGAATTTTGCAGTAAGCAATGTGAGGGAGCTCTATTTTAACAAATTTGAGGTGCCCTTCTAAAATGTTTGTCTTTTCCCCCTGAAATTCCATTAAAAGTCACAATTTAATTCAGCCACAACTTCATTTAATCATTGGGATGGCATGGGACATGTGTTTTATGATCCACAGAAAATTTCCTTTATATTTTTAATGGTTTCATTCTGTACCAGAATGCAAAGCTGGATATATGAGGATTTCTATGGAACAAATTATTTAGAAACAGTCCCTTTCCGAATAACTACATCAGACCAATTTTTAACTGGGTGCTAGTATCTAGCTTCCCAGCTAACTCCCTGTCTGCCCAGACAGACTGCTGGAGCCTTACGCAGTTGGGCCCTGCCAGCTGCTGGCTCCCTGCTAGGAAAACCCACCCCCCACAGTCTCCACCAGGAAGTTGCAGTAAAATTCACACGAAAAATACTGAAACTGCATCAAATCAATATTTCCTGTTGGAAATTCTTTTCTTCAGAGCATTTTCAGCCATTCCTACTGATCATACTATGATTTAGGATCCTGCAACAGTCCTCTGGCAGGTTTGTGACAAGTTGCCTGAAGAGCAACTCCTTGCCTTTCTCTGTGGTCTTTACTGGGAGCCTAAACCCTGCCAGCCTCAACCCTGCCAGCAGGCAGAGCCCAGTTCCCTCAGCAGGTGGAGTCAGCCCCCGCCAATCGTAAAAGCTTTTATTGTAATAGCTATTAAACACCATTTAATTGAATAGTCTAACAATCACTTACGCTTTGCTTTTCCACCCAAAAGCTCAGTGTGCTTCATGCAGTAAGCAAGCATCATTATTTCTTTTCCCATATGGCCTCAAGCCATGTAGTACTGCAGTGAGTTTTATTACCACGTTGCCAGAGCCCCGACGTAGTGCTTCACCTACCAGGCTGTGTGAAGGCAGTGAAAGGCAATCACAACAGACATACCTGAGGAAGTAAATCCAGTGGCCGCTCTGCTCAGCAGCAGAAGTCCTTCGGTCAAATCCCAAGAACGGGTTCGCTGGATCCTCTGCTAGTGAGGCAGTTCCATGACTTTATGCCCTCCATAGCAGGATTGAGTAGAAAACTCCTAATGGGTAAACAGAATCAAAACAGAATTAATTTTTATACCAAATTACTAGCAATAAATCATATTTGTAAAACTTTAAGGCTTTATTAAAATGGATATTTAAAAATTTCTTCTGAACTTGCAGCATTGTAAAAATTTATAAAGGCTTGGAATGTAAAAATACCCGGTTCATGTTAAGTGAGTTTTGCTTCTTAGATATAAAAAATAAGTAATAAAAATGAAAAGGAAAGGCAAATGCATTTAAACTTAGTTCTATTTTAATAAATCTAAGGTTGTTATTGTAGTAATAGTGCTGCTGAAGTGAAGACAGTTTTATCTTGAATGCGTCCCTCGATTTATAACATTAAACCTTCAGTTCTACTGTATTTCCTGCCCACAAAATTTGATTTTATAGGTAGCAGCTGAACACTGAAGCACTGATATCTTTGTATTCACTTAAAGTAAAGAATTAGGAACATAAGCATGTTTTTTAGAGTCTTAAGTTAGAGTAATAACAAGACTCTTTTGATGTTCTCTTCTACGGAAATTATAATGGGGGGCTATTGTGCTCTGTGTGCGAGTACTCTGTGCAAATCATTTTTCTCTGAGGATCATTTGAAGTCATTTATTGATTCAATCCTGCCAGCAAAAGGGACTTCTACGGCGCAGAAGCTATCACTGGCCTGCACGTGTAGCCGAGCAGGCGATGAGCAGCTGGAATATCACAGGGAGAAGCTCCTTTTGCAGTTGCTGATCCTGCAGCGTCATCTACACCAGCAGTTCTCAGTGAAATCAGGGAAACTATTCAGGTGCTGAAAGTAAAGGCTGTATTTTGTTGATAACCATATTTTTTTTGCTATAACTGTCAGTCAGATATTACGTTATGCTCTGTGGCAGATAAGTAACAATATTTTACACCTAGGCAAACTGTAATTGGTTGTTTTTTATTGAGAAATCCTATGGCATCTCCATAGCTTTCCACTTCCAAATTAGATTTTAGAGAGAAGATTCTCTCTACTGCAGGATAAGCCAAAACACAGCAGCATTTGTTCTGGCACCAGGACTCCCTGTCACTTTATCCATGAGACTTCATCCCTGAGCCACCCGTGAAGAGATGGTGCAGGGAGAAGCTCTCAAGTCCCCTTCCTGGCTCCTGAGCACCTTTCCAGGGAAGCCAGGAGGAGTCTGGAGGGACCATTGGATGAAACTAGCAGAATTCCTCCTAAAGGGACAGTCATCTTTGTCATCTCTTAGGCCCGTTCTCATATTCCACTGTTAACCCAAATCCTTCTTTGGTATGAAATGCCGGAGCATTGCTGAACTCTGAGGTGATTGCCATTAACGGTGGATGAGCGTCTGGTGCTTTAAGCAGATGGAGACTGCAGGGCTGGTAATGGGAGACTGCTTTCGCTGTTGCTGGACCATGTTTTATAGCAACTCATGAAATCCCATAAGCAATTCCAGCACTGTGTAGCTGGTGACATTTAAGAACATTTCTCCCTGTAATTTTTTTAAATGACCAGCAACTCCATTATTTGAATAACCAAAATACTTTCTAATGGCTGCTTGAGGAGCCTCTAATTCATACCCTGCTGTTTGGAGTTATTCCATTCAGAAATTAAAACAGCGCATGTCACCTTTGGAAAGGAGAAAGCTGCAAAAATACCCAATTTTACACAAAGCTTATGTGATGAGACATTTACTTTGAGTTGGTGTAAAAGCACTGTAATATACTTGATGTGATGCTGTGTTCCTACCGTATGAGGCAGGAATATCAGCAACATTCATCTCTGCCCTAAATTCTCTGGCAGAAGTCAGTCCTGTTCAGCACTCTATACTTACATTTTTGTCAAGGTTTTTTTCCCCTCATTTTTCTCATTAGACCAACATGTTTTCATAGCCACAGGAGCCAGTTTTGCTCCTACTGATAGAAAGTAAATGCTTTTGGAAACAGCTCCTGTGAACATGGAGAGCAGTCGTGGTGCTCCACTCGTGTGGTGGAGCGGGCGTGTGGCCGCTCGCAATTCCCAGGCAGCATTCAAGCAAACTCTGGGGTCAGGGTGCCTCCCCGGGAAGCGGAATATGCTGATGGCATGCCGCCTGGCTTCCGAAAACTGCATTATCTTTCGAAAATAGGTGAGGGGCAGAAGCGAATCTCAGATGTAAACAAACAAAAAAAGGCAAAAGAGAGAGACGCTAACATGTTCACATCTCTGCTTCCAGCACAGTGACCTTCACTGTGGAGCTTCTGCCTCAGAGTAGGTCATAACAACAGGCTGGCAACTGCCAGCCCAGTTGCCTTTAAAATGTCACTGGTTTAACATCAAATCAAGAGGTATAATTGCATTTTTCCTTCCTTCTTCTCACCTCCCAAATTCCAATCCTGATCAGGCCCAAACCAAACTGACAGCGTACTTCTGTTCCCCTAAGAAGTCTGTAAAAGGTCATAAAAGCTGCAAGTTCAAACATCTGGATTGTTTTCAATATACACAATGACTTCTATTTCCCACCCGCAAGCAGTGGGCTGCACTGCTTTGAAGTTCTTCCAGGATCCAGGTGATAGGCAGACGTCTGACACGTCTTTGAGAAAGAACTGATTGGTCCTACATTAGGGTTAAAACTGTCAGACTGTGCTATCTTTGATTTATTCATCCTCACACTGGACAAGTGACATTTCCACCGAAAAGCTTCATTTTACTTTCCATGAAACTGATTAAGGTAGAAAGCACACTTCTGGATTCTGGCTAGGCACAGTTCTCACTTTCTGCAGTAAATGCATTTTTAATTGCCTTTAGTTTCTACTTTATCTAGCTTTCTTATCTGATATTCTTTGTTAAATGATCTAACAGCATGAGACACTCATGCAAGCATATACGGAAAGAGAAGGCAACATATATTCATAATAATGCAACAACAGCTCGTCTTCTAGTATGCCGTGCTTGCAATAAAGTCAAAAGCAGTCAGAAAATCAGATTACTCCACACTGTAAAATTTATCTGAAGTTTAAGGCAAATAACCTGTTTTAATAAAAGGCATGATGCTGGCTGCCTAATGCTTAGACAGGAGCAGAAGACGGTAAGAGAAGAGAACATACAAAAATTGTCATCTTTCAGATCCGTCCGCACGTGGGGCTGCCATTCGGCAGCTCATCCTGCAGCAGACCGGAGCTGCGGCAGCTCTGCTGCTCAGTGCAACCCCTGCGTACGAAAAGGGATCTAGCAAATTTATTGGGAAGAGCTTGAATGAGGTGGATCACCCAGAGGCAGAGTAGCAGAGGAAAAGCCAACTCAGCTCAGTCCTGGGAATTATTAACAATACTGACCTTTGCAGAAGTATACTCACAACAGGGAAGTGGCCAAGCCTCGTCGTTACCATGGGAAGCTGTGAGCTCAAGAGGTCCCAGCAGTGCCTGACAAGTAATCTTCCCTCTGAAGCATCTCTACCTGCGTACTGTGGTTACTCCCTTTGAGTTACACGTTTGTGTTTAACTTACACGAGGATTTTTATAAACTATATTAGATCTTGCATCTTGCAATATCTTCTATCTTAAAGATAATGAATGTAAAGCAATATTTCATAGATTATAAATTAATACTTGTCCCTCTTCTAGGGAAAAAGTAATATAATCATCCTTTGAAAAAGATAAACACGTTGACAAAACTGAAAATACTCCACATTTGGGTCTGCAAAATAATTTTAACAATTGGTTACAAACATCCTGATTCATCACATTCTTAAAGCTGTATAACTAATGGGGAATTGAAGCCAAAATATTATTAATAAAGATTGATAAAAGAATGCTACTAAAAACTTCACTAGAAAAAAAAATGTTAAGTCCAAGAGAGAACATCACTGATACAGGCAACACCTTGTATTTCCCACTGGGCTTACAGAAACTGTGAGTAACATCTCCCACACAGAAAACTGACATCTATTTGACCTCAAAGAACTCCCAGCACCTCATATGGAAAAAAAATCCATGTAAGAAACCAACAGATCAGACAAGATCTGCAGCAACTTCTTAAATGCTTAAGCCTCAGTTCTGCAAGCGTTCCTGTGTGAGCTGCAATCTAAGCGCCTCAGCAATCTGCCCACTCCTAATGTAACGTGTGACGAGATGGAGATTTGAAAGGAGGATACGTGTGTTCCATATGTGACACTGGAGAGTTTGCTTTACTCTTTTTTAAAAAAAAAAAGCTGAGATTGTTTCTCCTTTCCTTTTTATTATTTGCATTGCCAGGATCACATCGTGCTAGGCTCTCCACTAGTACAAAGCTAAGAAATCAAAAGAATTAGAAATTCAAGTCACATCTATCCAGTTTTTCAAGAGAGACTCAGTGGATGACTGGAGAATTAGTATAATTACTGCAACATCACAGATACTAAGCAAATAAGGCCTGATTAACTAGAGGTGGAGAAATGAGTTTCATTTGCTTAGAATGCATTGATTTTTTTTCTTTTTTTTTTTTTCTTTCTTTTTAATAATAAATACTTGATAAACTATTGGAAGAAAAAAACATTGCTTTTAAAAAGTAATATCTTGCATTCCTCCGGTCAAGAGCTGAAGCTAAAGCTGGTATGAAAAAAATTTTGATTCAACACTGTTGCACTGGATTTCCTGATCTGGCTGCTAGACAGCTGACAGGAACAAGCTGCTGTGGCAGAGAGGATGCTGCTCCTGCAAAAGTGAGGGTGAGAGCGGAGCCCAGAGGACTTGCAGCATCCTCTGCAGCACAATTGCCTCACCGCAGTGATTATTCAGGTGTGGGGGGTAACCTGCCTGTACTCACCTGTGGGCCTTTTGCCAGGATCAATTGCTTTAATAAAACATGTTTATTTTGCATAGATCTATATTTCTCTCTATATATTATATATATATAGGTACTCAGTATTCGGAGTTGCTCTGCTTTAAATAATTGATAAGATTTTCTGTATTAAATACCTTTATAAATGCCACTTAAGCTGTGAGAACATCGGGGAATACTCCAAGTAGATGTGAGTTACTGCAACTGTCAGTTAGGGATTTAAGTACACAGCATGCCAACGTACTACCTCTTTGAATCACGGGTGAGTGAGACAGCAAGAGAAAAGGTGTTGACAGTGTGAACCTGGCTAGTTGATAAAGCCAAGATCGTGATCTTTGTTAAATCAGTGCAATCAGAAAATGAACAGAAACCCCGTCTTTCCTATTAAAATTAGAGTATAAAAGAACAGTGTGCAAGAAAAAAAAAAAAGCTCAAATACAACAAGAATGTTATACTGTATATAAAACACACACAACATGGAAAATCTTATGAGGCACAAACATTTTGTATTAAACACACCATATCTGGGCTGATGTGCAGAAAGGTTCTAAGTATTAAATTAATTTTCCTTTACAGATCAAGACTGTATTTTTATTTTTCAAGGAACTATCTGCAGCTGCTCTCTGCCTAAACCACAAAAACCTATCCACTTAATAAAAGAATTGAACACAACTCATTGAATCCAACAGTTTCAAAAAGCATCCATTAATTTTGGATGCTTCTGGTTTTAGGTATCTCCCTTAATGAGCTTGAATGTAAACATGCTCTTAATAACTCTGCCAAAACTAGGCTAATAAGTTGATGTCTTCATTTATCAGCTGAAACACCTGACCTCACGCTGTACAGATGAATTAGATGCTCTGACTTAATAGTTTATATTACTTTTCTTTGTATGAAATAAAAAGAAACTTTGGGCCAGATTCCCTGCTCTGCTCCCATTCCTCCCAGCAACCCTGGCACTGGGAGAAAGCAGCCCAGATGGAGATGCCAGCAGAGCATCTCTGCAGCCACCTTCCCGCGAGAGGGTCACCTCCACACCCCTCTCACAGCAGCATGCGTTTGTGGAAAGGAGAAGGGAATGTGAAAGGACATATATTTTTTTTGGTCAGCAGGTAACCCTTTCATCAATAATGTATCTCTTCAGTCTGTTGCTGAATCAACCCGCTAGCCACTGTTTCAGAAAGACTGTTGGAGACTCTGGCGCCTAAATTAGAGTTGAAATGGCTATTTTGTTCAAGCAGGATCAATTACTTGCTAGTGTTTCCTCAGTGCTCGCTGTAGTTAGAAAGCCACAGGGCTGATGCACGTGGAGGAATTAGTGCCAGTCTGGGAGGTGACACTGTGGAAGTTTGGCTGTGGCCTGTTGATACATTAACATTTTATGGCCATGATAGGAAGGACTCAGACTGAGGAAAAATCCATCCAGAAAACTGAACAGCTTATCCCCAAAAATGAAAGAAACCAGTCAGCGGGTGTATCAGGCAGGTGCTGGCAGTTACTTGCGAAGGGCTACGTTCAGAGCTTGGAAACAGGGAGCGCTCCAGTGAGTGACCTGAGAAACCGATAGACATGAGCGATGCCTCTCTCTGCTTCTTCACTTCTGGCTGGGAAAGCTGGAGCTCGCTCCGGGCCAGGACGAATTTTCTCTTGGGTAATTTTCCTGCAGCTCACACACCTACAGCAATTTTTCCCAAAGAAGAAAGAGTTGCACAGCCCCAAAGGACCAACAACATTTCAAGAATTTATGAATTTAAGTCACTTGATCGCAAATGACCCAGGAATAGGAGCCTCTCCCCATTGTCCAAAGAGACTGCGGCACCAGAAAGCCTGGGGAGGTGCTACCACAGGCAAAGGAAAGAAGATGGGAACTGAAAGGCAGATTGCTTTTGATTCCACGTCCTTTTTGTGCGGACTCTGATGTTTTTCCCCAGTGTTCTCAGGGGAATGAGATTAAAAATAATCCTTTCTCAACTCCCTTCTCCCAAGATCTGAACTGGTTAACTTCTGACAGGAGTTTTCTGTGTCAGCCCTTTGTAGAGATTCTAACAGGGACCACCAAAACCTAACCTCAGCAGCACATTTGGTTATATGTGGATTAGAAGCTGTGCATTTCAGAGTGGCAACTAATAATCAATTTTCATCAGACAGAAGCTTGTCAGGTGGAAAGAGGGTGGGCAGAAAATACTGGCTATAGACAGAGCCCAACAGTCAGATAAGGTATTGAACATATGGGAGGATGGATTCAAGGAAATGCTCAGGAAAGCTTGACTTTTACGAAAGTTTAAGTAAGGTTTTGCTAATTTAAAATAATGATAATGACCACTGCAGAAATACACAAGTTCCAGCAATTAATCTGCAAAAGCATCAAAGAAAAGAGTCTGAGATAAAAAGAAATGAAATGAATCCTTAGAGGTGAACAAATAGTTCTAACAAAGTGTTTCATGGACAAATAGTTCTATTTGCAGAGTTTTAGAAAAAAAAAATGCAATACACATTTGTCCAAAGTGGCTCCTGTTAGGGAAAAGCATGTGTCTGACTTTAGATGCTTCCCTCTGAAAGCTCTATTGACTGTCAGGAGGCTAATTCAGGCGATAACATGTATACAGCAAAACTTGGATGCATAAATATATTTCACCCTCCCTTGTCTCTTACGTGGGTAAGAGTCCTGATGCTCAGATGTGACTTTCCTCTGATTTAAGCCTTCTACACGGTGAAAATTTTTGAGCAGAATGATTATTTCTCGAGCTGTAATTCAGTCATGTCCAGTTCACTGCCGGCAGCCATTCAAACACAGAGGCAGGCATCCAGGTGAATTGGAAAGGACAGACTTCATAGCATGCTAGGAATTAATTGCTGTTTCTGGGACTCGGGCGGTACGGATGGCATTTGTGAGGTGTTTCGGCAGCGGTCGTGGTGCTGGGGATGCGGCTGCAGCCCAGCTGTGCCAAGGCATGGTCTGTCCCCACCCTGGGGACCTACAGGCTGCTCAGATCCTCATCCACCTTAAGCATATCGCGACCAACAGAAAGAAGATAAAGGTAGCTATTTGATTAGCCACGGAATAAAGCATATCGTTAAGCAGAAAGGTATTTGAAATAAACAGTAACAACTCTACAAAAATGCTAGATTCAAATATTTACAGCAACTTAATTATTAAGGCTTTTACATGCCTAATCTGAGATTAATCCACCATGTAAAAATAGTTATTTGTTTAAATAAATTGACTACACTGCTAGTTAGAGATAGCAATTTCCATTGTTCAGAAGGTCTGCTTTATTTTGATCATTTTTAGGAGATAATCCTCCTAATCCTGTATAAAGTTGACTACAAAATGTGCTCTCCCTTAGAGCTCTTTGCATACAGCCACGATCCTGCTGCCATTCACTGTTTTCTGCTACCGTGGAGTTTAGGTATTCAGGAGGAAACGGAGAAGCAGTTATGAAGATGTTAACTGCGGTGATAACCAGAATGAATTCAGCCACAACACTGTCAGCAGATGAACACTGCAAGGAAAACTCCAAGCACTGATTAGAGTTTTCTATCCCAGCAAAATCAGTATTTTTCTTACGGCTGTGTGTGCACTCACAGTCTATTCCAGTGCTTAAGCCACCATCTGTGGAAGTTCAGGCTGTCTCCCCAGCATTATTATTCTGTGTATGAAAGCTCTACATATGATATTTTCTGCTTATCTATTTTTATTGCATCTTTCTTAGCAATAAAGTCTCTCAGAGCTGTGCTTTACACCTCAGAACAAGTCCGTTGGCCAGATGGTTGCTCTAACAAATGTGCAGAAATGTCAGAAGCGCTTTTGCATACCTGGGCAGTGAGGCGCACCAGTCCTGCTCCCGGCTGCCAGTGCCGGGGCTGAGCACGCTTTGCTTCCTCGGCACGAGAGCAATAGGCACAGGGACAAAGACCCCCCCCCCCACCTCTGGGGATGAGAGAGGCTGCACTGCCTGAGCTATGTGGCTGTGTCTCTGAGACCTGCTCCCGACAGCCAAAACCTCACAAAAATGTTTTCTTCCTGGATGGCACACATGGCTTTTGCTGTAAACACAACCCCCAAAATTTCAAAGATAGCTTTGAATGGGAAACTCCTAGCTGGCTTTCAAAATTGTAACTGTACCATCCTTCATCTTATACTGATTATCAGCATCACATTATCTGCTTGATACGAGTATCATTTTATCTTACGGGTGATGATTCCTCACTGCTGTTTGTGATTTTGTACAAAATACTTTCTGCTGTCAGGGAAGGCGTCCTTTAAAGTCCAGCTTCCTGGCCTTGTTTTGTGGATGAGAAATGCCAAGTTAAATGGCACGATGGGTTGGCTAATGAGACTCTGGTGAAGTGCATCGCAGTGAATCACAGATTAGCTAATGATTATTGAAAATCCTGATAATAACAAGCACCTTTTTTTTTTTTTGCATTAGGAAGCTCCAATGTGATATCATTAAATCAACAGCAGGCAGCAAGGCCGCAGTGGCCTCCGGAGCACTGGGCAGCTGCAGCCCATGGGCGCTACCCTCATGAAACCCCCAAAAGATCTCACCTTTTCAGGGGTAAAGTTAATAACAGAGATGATTAAAAAAGCAGGCAGATTTCTCCCTCCAATGTAACTGCTGTAGTACTCGATGCTTCTAAGATACCATCATCTTTATTTAGCTCTTATTGCAAGATTTTTTGTTGTTGTTGTTTTGACTGTACTTGGATCAACCTCTATATCCAGCTACAAAGAATTCAGTCTTTTTGGCAGTTATTTTTGACCTTTTCTTAAGCAATAGCTGATAGTTTTCCAGACTCTTTGTTGAATGGTAGAGGTTAAGCTAAGACTAAAATGTTCACCCAATTGCACTTGAACTTGTGGCTTATCCAGGTAGAAAAAACCCTGCCCTTTCGATATGGAGCTGCTTCCAAAAACATTGAACAAGTGTTTGGGCTGTAACTTTATGTGCTATTAAGTTGGATTGCACAGAAATTTTTCTACAATATTCCACATAGACTGAAAACCGCCTTTATAGTTTATGAAATGTTAATACCATAGCATGAATTTATATAGGTGTATAATTAGAAATGACAGCCCGGGGAAAAAATCATATTTATAAAGTTAAATTTGTTACATTAAAAATGCAGCTAATGACTCACCTTTTACTCTCCAAATATATTAGATGTCTATATTTTTATGAATTCTGCCAAGTAATTGATAGGCTTTAGTATAACCCTGATAATACATGAAGGCACGTTACACGAGCAAATGTTTTGGATGTGGTGAATCCACTGTTAATTATAGAAAGGCCTTCTTACAAATCTAGGATACCATCTGTCCTAAAACCATCCTTTAGCTAGCTCTCTGCCTGCATTCTGTGCAGCTGTACTTTGCCATTGCACTCAAAATAAACAGAAGTGTGCTACACTACAAGTTAATGAATAAATGACGAATTACTGAAACTGTCTGACCGGATTATTCAATCTCTGCATCATGAATCAGAAATTCTACTTACGTTTCTTCATCATCTGTATTTACATGTGCATGGTCCCTCAAAGTATGCTTTTTTGTTGTCATTGTTATTACACATTTTAATGGTTGGTTAGATTTGTCAGATTTTTGCAAATTCAATGAAATGCCAGACAGAGAAAACACATGAAACACAGCATTGTTTCTGCTGAAGAATTATTGTTATTTCCACATTTGACTTGTGCTGGTGTCGAGAGACAACGGGATGGAAGGTGGCGTTCCTGATACCACACGCTAATGCTGCCAAACTGAATGCCAAAAATCCTTTTTTATTTTGGAGTCAACAAGGTTTTGTGGTTTTATCCCTGCCTTTGGACTGGAGGTTTTGCGAGTCTTTATTTTAAGAGTGGTCTGTGCAGAGACTGCATCTTATCTCCAGGACAAAGAACCACATAAACCTTTGGTTTAGGTAAACAGTAACGAAGGGGATCTGTTCCTCGAGTAGGATATTATGGAAATACCAGCTTGGAGTAGCATTGAGAGCCTGTTTTTTTTTCACCCAGCTGCTCATTGTCATGATTCACCTCTCATGGCTGATCATCTGACATTTTTTGGCAAGTGCTTGGTGGGCACTACAGCATTCGCTTTAAAAAATAACAACTGCCTTGCTTGTGGCCCATAACAAATTCTTTCTAGATCTTTTGTGATGCTTCTCCCCTCAACCCAAGGAGTAAGTTTCTCTTCCATTCCTGTAACAAACCCTGGGTACTTTTTATATAAATATTATTATTTACATTTGTTATGGTTAGTAAGTGCAGAGGCCGTGAGGCCTGGTAATAGAACTGAGGAGCTCCTTTACCCAAGCATCTCAGCAGGAAAAGACTTCCAGTGCATTTGATACCAACTGACTCCACTGGGGCCTTCTTCCAGCTTGGGATGAGCCAGGAGCGTCGCACAGATGGGTGAGTGAAGCTGTAGCCCCTGGCTGCAGCAGTGAGGGCCAGCATCCCCAGTGCATCTGAGTGGGTGGGACAGAGCAGGTTGGGGCAGATAGATTTGGGTAATTTCTTCCACATTGTTATACAACATTTGGATATTTTTAAACAGTGGACACATTAGCCAGCTAATAATCTCCATCCTACAGGTGTGACAGAGAAGGAGAAATAGCTCTTCCAAGTCTTAATTTCATCCCCTTCATCTTATGCTCCTTTCCATGTTAACAGTATCTGATCACAGCATATATGAACCATTTCTGTCTCAGGGTCATAGTTTTCTCTGTTCTTTGACTCTGTAGATGAGAGCCTTTGCAGGCAGTCTCACCTTTGCTAGGCATGGACACGTGCTCACTGATACTGCCACAAGCAAGGGTGGACCTACGCCCCACGCCAGTCTCGCGCTGGATTCCCTGTTCCATGGTCATCAGCCAAGTGCGTTTTTATACCCGATTGAAATGCACAAAAATACACTGTCCAATTTTACAAAACTTCCAAGTAATTATAAAGTACTTTTTGCAATTTCCTATGTAATATCCTTTCAAAGTTGTCCTGTTTTCTTTCTCTTTGAATGCATATTCAGAGCAGGCAGATTTGTAGGCACACAATAAGAAGCTGATTTTGAAAAGAGGTAAATAAATTGCACTGGCTGGAAAAGGGCTTCTTGCTGCCCTTTTATTATGATGTGCACACAACTTGCTACAAATTCTTAACTTAGCATTTCTCTCACAAAGATAAATGAAATTGTCAATCCTGTTCACATTTCCTTTTGATGGCTATATAAAAGTAATAGCCAGGGTGCCAAAAAAAGGCTTTCATTAATTCTTCTATTTATTAAGGTGAAAGGAGGACTGTTTTGCAAACAAAGAGGAATAAACAGACTGCAGTGAAATACCTGTGCCTTTTCCAGAGGATAATGCCTTCTGCATGATTCCTGACTTTAGAATGACTCTGAGCAGCTCTTAAAATGGCTGAAAAACTTTCTGATTTCAGATTTCTGTAGCTTTATCTCAGTATTACATCACTCCAACACTAAACAGGATAAGTGAAATGCTATATGGTAATGTTGAAATTTAATACAGGGAATCTGACACTTAAAAAAAAAAGAAAAAAACAGACAAATTGTGTATTTGTTGCACAGAGATGTCTAATATGAAAAGAATCTCAACACTACTTTTTGCATGTGTGTATGTCCATAAACTTACAGATATAGATATCAGGGTCACTTCTTCAAAACCATCTTGGGAAAAGATGCCCCGCATAAATAATTTTTATTGGGAGTAGTTTGGAACAGAATAAGCCCTGAGTGAAACAGAGTCTACCAAAACCTACTCTTCCTTGGCAGCACACCAAAACGAGTTATAGCCCAGCAGGACTGCAACAAGCTACCTCCAGCGCCAGGAAGGTGAAACAGAGAAAGATACTTGTCATCACTGCTACTGCCAACAATGAAAACAGTCATCACTTGTGGCTAGGGAAGGATGGGCACAGGTTGGAGGAGGAAAGGGGAAGGTAGAAAACCCTCTTGGGGAGGCAGTAGAAAGGGGAAAGCTTAATGTCAGGGAGAAAGGTCATGAAGAAGTGAGAAGGCCGCTGCGCAGGCTAGCACGAGGCAGCCAGCCATGAGACTTGCCCTCTGAGATGGCCATCAAGGAAAGGAGAGTTGGGGGCCTCACTGAGGAACTGGAAGAATCAGATGATGGTCTTCACAGATCGCCTCTGGAGCCTGTGCAGATGAGAGTAAGTCTGTCTGGAGAGGGTAAATTCTTACAGTCTGAGGTGCTTATATGGACTTTGGTCCTTTACTTTTTCCACAGCACTGAATTTTTTCCTGTGGTTTTGTCATTACTGGCAGAGGAATGGGATTTATTAGACACAGATTATGAGAAAACAGCAGGCCTCAAGAGGGAAATAAAATTTGGAGACTCTTGTGATTAAGATGGATAGGTTTGTAAATCATTTGAAGTTCACCAGCATCATTGTCAGCTCTGGTGTGCTCTAGCCTCCTGCCCTGCCTGGGAAGTGTTTGAGCAAAGAGTTCGTAAATGTTTAGGTGAGGAAGAAATCTGGTCCTCTCTGGGGCAGGAAAAGGGCAGTATGTCCCTGAACTCCATGAGACAGGATCAAGTCTAAATTACCACACTGAAGTTGCCTTATTTGTCCTCCTTACAAGATGCAAAAGGTCTCAGGACAATTAATTCTGTTGCTTTTAGTGTTTCAGCATGGAGCTTAAAACCTCTGGCCTTTTATCACATCTATTTAGCTGTATATCCATGGCTCAGGGAACAATTAAAAATGAGATGCATGTTCTCTCTTTGGCAGAAAAACACAGTACTAATTCATTTTCTGGTTACAACAGTCCAACTGTGTTTAGTTTTTCCTTTGTGTATTCACATCTAAATCTACCTTCCCTCTTCCATTGCATTTTGTACAAATTTGCATCTATATGTGTTTATGTGTCTGTGTAAATCTTCAGAGTAATTTTTTACTACACTTCTTATTAACACAGAATATATAAGGCATTCTCCAAAGGTTTGAGTTTTCAGAATATAAAACTCTTTTGCTTGTTTAGATTTGGTTCAGCTTCCTTGAAATGTGATCATAAAGCTTTAATTCCCAGACACTTGGTGGCCCACAAAGCGTGATATCTACTCTGCTCCTGGTGCAGCCGCGTGTGATGTTATTCACAGCAAGTCCCAAGCCATCTTCCTACTCCACTTCGAAGGAATCACTATCGGTGGAGAAAACAAGCAGTTTGTCTACTGCAGCATTCAGAAACCTCCCCTTCCATCTCTCTCCCTCCCTCAGTGGCAAGATGAACATCAGAGATGGGAAAAAAAACAATGCCATGTTTCCTGACGCAATTAATTTTACAATAGTTTAACTTTAACACCTTTGGACATAAGCACAAATGGGAAGAAAAATTAAAGCTTAGATTTACAAAGCCATGAAAAACAGCAGTAAACTGCTAGCAAAAAAAAAAAAAAAGTGTTTCCTTATCATTAGCAAGCAAAGGATTTAGCCACTGGGAGATGTTTTAAACCCCCCCCCCCTTTTTTTTTTTTAAATCTATGTAAACACTATTTCCAAAGGCTTCAGGAAAACCAGGCAGGAAAACCTGGGATCTCATTTGAAAACAAGAGGTATCTGAAAGTACCTTCCCTAACAAAGCCACAATTTAAATATAAAGTTTTACACAAAGCAGAAAGATAAAAACTCCAACTGACATCTTGGATCAAACCCAGCTGTTTTTAAAGATTATCCCTCCTTTTCTATTACTCTGTGTTTTGACAGATCTTGTGCCAGCAGCGGTTATGGTGAGAAGTTAGCTCTCTACGTTAACCAAGATACCGGCAGGCTATCCTGGGATTCAGCAGCGTCATACACGTGTTTGTGAGCGAGGTACCCAGCCATGAGCTATTGGCCATGGAGGGAGAGACAACAGGAGCCAGGGAAGCAGCACTGCTCAGCCTGCTGCACCATGCACAGGACTGTGCATCACCCTCTGATGCTTCTGGTTTCCCAGTGGCCAGGCTGGTACCGAAAATGTGCACACCTGCCACAGCACCTGCCTCTCCCTTACAGTGGGACCTGCTCCATCGGAAAAGGGGCTGCTCTGCGGTGGGTGCCATGCTCAGGATCAGCTTGTGTGGCACGGGCACAGCAGCAGCCCCAGCTCTGCGGGCCCCGGTACGCTGGTGACACCACCTTTGCTGTCACACTGTGCAAATGCTCTCCTGTGCTAAGAGACAAGACTCTTGATAGGTCTGATTAGCCTGTAGTTTCTCAAAAGAGGAGACATCTTTCTGTCTGTTCACTCAGCCCTTCGTTAAAAGAAACTTGGACCATACTAAAAATGACAATATTCAAGAATTGAGGCCCTGAATCTTTCCCAGACAGATTGCTTTTTTTTTTGTCTCCCCTCTTTTTTTTTTTTTTTTTTCCATTTTGGATTTTTTTTCCCCATGACACTTAAAAATGATATAAATATTATGGGCTAGTTCTTATCTCCTGAACTTCTAATAATATTGAATCAGCAAAGGTCTCTGTTTAAAAACACAGAGCACTCACTAGCTCCTTGGCTGAATGTTCTTTGCTATGCAAAGCTCCGCAGTGTTTTCAGCAGTGCCTTATAACGTCAGCTTTCAGAGCATGATAATCTCTGTGGTTTCATATTGCATCAAGTGGAAATCCCAGCATACAAATGACTAGCTCAGGAATATTTTACACAAAATTATTGAAATTTTTAAGCTGTTTCTGCTTTTACACAGGAAGTGGAATAGGTTATATGGTATTCCAGCATTTTTAGGAAAGTTTTTATGTTTTGGAAAGATCATTTAAATGAGGAATGTTATATTTACAAACTATTATATGTTTGTCCTCCTGTGCATTCCCCTCCATCACCCAAAAGAAAAGACTGCATGTCAGAATGGTCAGCAAAAATCGGGTGTGTTTGGCAATAGGGCTGCATTCAGACCATGCAACTACCAACCCGCATGAGATATCTGATTTTACAAGAATATCGCTCTCTTGCCTGCAGCCTGGCTCTGTACCTGATGTTCAATCATTATGTTCATTAGTGGGGAAAAAACCTTCAGGAAGATCATTCTTTTTAAAAGCCATATGCAATTGTCTGGCTAAAAAGCACAAATGCCTTTAATTATATTAACCATGCTTGCAAATTAAAGGCATAATAACCCATTTGCATCTGTGTAAATCAGATATTAGACCTGAAGACAGTATTCATTTGTGTACACCTAGTTAAAACATAAAGAAGAAAAACACATACACAAGCAAAATGTTTAAAGTTTGTGATGGATTGGAATGATATAAGAGGGTGTCAGATCAGTAAATCAGTGATACCACACAGACAGAAAATCCTGGGAGATGCTAGATGATGGCATGAGAAGCAGGGAAATTTGCTTCTGCATTTAGAGACTTTTCTCCACAAAAGTGATGTGAATATTGTCACTCATCCTTCACTTTAATAAATCTGCAGGACGAGGCTTAAGAATATCTTAAAAGTAATTGGAGTACAAAGCTGGCATCCTCTCCTGCATGTGAAAATATCTCAGGAGAGCTTCTACTAGCTGGCATCAACACGATCATTAAACTTTCTCCTCCAGGTCAGGCTTCAGATTCTGGTAGGGAGCTACAGTCACTGGTTTTAGATCCAAAATTCAAATTTAGATTAAAAGAGTTTAAATATCTATAAGGAACATCTGGAAGTCCTTTCTCAGACACTGAATAAGCAAAGGCTTCAGGACTGGGTTCTTTGTTTGTATGTGTTCAGTTAAAATATACAGCAGCATCAGTGTCAAACAAATGGATGTACTTGAAAGAGCTACAAGGAATTACAAAAGACTCTTGCTCACTTTACATCAGCCGTGATGCT
Organism: Chlamydotis macqueenii; assembly: GCF_036417535.1. Lineage (NCBI taxonomy): Eukaryota > Metazoa > Chordata > Aves > Otidiformes > Otididae > Chlamydotis > Chlamydotis macqueenii. The sequence continues at coordinate 13,307,654 of NC_141568.1, forward strand.
TCACGCTCCCAACTCTTGCTGAAGCTGCTGCTATAAACAAACAAGAAAACAAATCCCAGAGCTGCTCAGACAATGTTGGAGACATCATTAGCCATGGCTGGGGAATAAACCGAGATGTCTTGACACTGGAAAGCAACCATGCACGTTGAGTCATTGTTCAAATCTGTTCACTTCAGCCATTTTGCAAGGCAAGGCGGCAAGGACTGTGTAAGCAAAATTAACTCATCTCAGAATACCTTTCAGGCCTGTTGTGAAATTAGTAACGGTGCAATAAAGTCCTTGTAGTGGAAAACAACAGAATTCATAGGAAAAAAAAATTACAATTCAAAAAGCACTCAAATATTGGGTAAATTCCTGCTGTGCTGATTTGCACAAACACTTGGGCATTAGCTGACGTGAAGAGTAGCCCTGTCTATAGCCAGGACAGGGGCACTGGTGCCAGTCACAGATATTTCGCCTTTATCTGTTCCCCTTTGGGGATTGCACTGGGAAGCTCCGTTAAGGGCTTACAGGCCCAATGCAGAAAATGCCTAAGCAGAGGGAGTTTGATCCAGCGGGGATTAAAAACCTGTCCCTGCGTGTCTTAGCAATCAGTAACTTTGTCACGTTAGTTCAGTTTGCATTTTGTGATGGCCATACAGCTGACATTAAAGTCCACTTGGTTAACGGACCTGTGCCAAAGAGCACAGGAATAGAAGTAATACAAGGAAAACTACTAAAAGTAGTGTCACCACTTCTAAGAGATGCACAGGGCTATTACTGATCAAGGGTCATTGCTTTTCCTCCCACTGGGACTGTGTTGGTGCTTGGTGCATCGGCAGGGCAGCCCGGGCTGGAGGAGGCAGAGCTTGGGCTGACGCAGAAGTTAGGGGAGAAGACTCGATACTGAGATGAGACCCGGAGGAGTGGATTCCTTGTCTCTGGAGTTCTTATACTTGAAAAACAAGATTTTGCTCTCCCTATATTTCTTTTTTTAAATATCTGCCTGAAAGAAAATCTAGTTTTAGCTGGTGTTAGGCCAATTAGTACTAGTGCCTGTGGAACCTATTAGCAGCATCAACAACAGCAGATATGGTCAAAAAAAATAAAGCTAGTCATTTCTGTATTCTCATCTTAATTGCAGTTTTAAATTTAACACTGTTTTGCTCATTAAAATAATGCTGGAAAGAAAAGCTCGAGATTTAGGGGGGTTAAAAAAAAATCTTTTATTCCTGCACTGTTCAAAAAGCTATGGTAATTATTTCTACAGTGGCAAGAGGATTATTTGACTTAATTTAATACAGAAAATTAAGTTATCAGGAAAAAAAAATAACTGTAACATAAGCAAGTGGAAAAAAATGTTAACTTTTTCCTATATCATAAGAAGATCATCCCCATTCTTCCATTAGACAATTCTGCCGTTGGGCGTGCAGTGAGATTTAACCCGGAGCTAAAACCACCTGGTTCCTGTGTGCTTGAAGTAGCACTTGGAGAAGAACTGCTATGCTGGAGAAGCGACCAGGCCACTTCCTCAAGGATCCCTTTTTCCCTATGTTGCAGCAAGATTGTGACAGGAGAAAAGGTAAATAGAGAAGAGAGAAATTGTATAAAGCAGAAAGGAAAAATGGTACAATGAGTTACTCCTTTTGTCCTACACCAAGCCTGTCCCACTCCCTCTCCACACCAGTTACAGAGCAAACCTTTTCCATTTTACCGTCTCCATACACCAGGGAAGGTGGGGACGGAGAAACAGAGCATGTCTCTGCTCTGACAGGTTTGCAGAAGAGGCAGGACATGCTTTGTTTTCAGAAACAGTTAATATTACCCACCAGAAGGACAATGAGAATATAATTGAATTGTATATCAGTCCCTGCTGCAAAAAGTGTTTCATTAGCAAACTTCAGCCCTGAAGAGAGCCATGCTGAAGCAGCCTTGAGTGTGCACCTGCCCGGGCATATGTGTTAATCTTCCTTACCACATGCTGGGAAATGTGGGGCATTCCTGGAACAGGCTGGTATCAGTGCCACAACCAAGAGTCAAACATCTGCATCCAAGACCGCACACCAACTCACAGCTCTAGAAATTCCTTTTTTGTCTACACTGGAAAGTGTAGGTTTTCTCCTTCCCAACCCAATTTTCAGAAATTCTTTTAAATTAAGTTTAGCTGTGAACTAATGGAAATAAATTAACTATGAAGTATATCATGGTGGTCCTGGTCTTGCAGTCTGTGGTGCACTGATAAATGATCAGCATCATGAAATAACTGTTAATAGATTTTAAAGCCAGAGGGGAAAATTATGATCATCTAATTGTGACCTCCAGCACAGCACTGGTGACTGGACACCCCCTGTAAGTCCTGCACCAGGGCCACTGCTGCTCACTGAGTGGCAGGACATTTTTCAGCTGGACAAGCTCACCAGCTTCTTTGCAAGGAGTGAGACAGATCCTCACCTGGTGAAAATCGGCACGGTTACGGCAGCACAATGTTACACCACATGAAAAGCTAGTCTGCTGCTTTCTTTTTTTTTTATGGTGCCATGAATCCTGTCCTCTTTACTGCAGCAGAGTTCTCATTCTTTCTCTGCCTGATCCATCTCTCCTAAGCTTTCCTGTTGCTCTTATCTTTCCATCCCAGTAAGCTGTGTATCAGTTTTCCCTATCCTCTCTGCAAACTGCCCCCAGGCCCTTCCTCTTTCATGGTCACACTATCTTCTGTGCTGACATGATCTAGAGAAGGGTCTTTGCTGACTTTTCTTTATTTTAGCTACTTCCGCAGACTCTTGCCTCCTGGAGGTCACTAATGACGAAAACGAGCCCCAGGAAAGCAGACATTTACATGTAGCTCCACGAGCAGGTGAGGACCACCCGCCTGGGAAATACTTCACCACTTATAAGCAAACAATGAACAGAGAAAAGGGACAAATGAGTTAACTGGTCCTCTATCAATCACGTTGCTACATCTACTTTTTGAATTGTGAGCACTAGAACTCTCAGTTTTCAAGGTCTGTGCTCCAAGTAGTTACTTCAAAATATGAAACAAAATAATTTGTTCAGGTAGGTCACTATATTTTCCTGCCTCTATTTCCACATTCGGGAGAAACTCCACGAAGTACGGTTTATGGCTGGCAGCGCTGCTCATTACTGTTCAGAACTGCTACACTCTTCTCCTCCTACTTAAAATTTTATAATGCCCCATGGGGTTTTAAAGTTAATTTTATTACTAGAAAAAGTCCCAAATGGAGTTGGAGTCCTGAGCACTTGCAAGTTTTGATTTCCTCAACACCATTCTTTAACTTTACATGAGTGCAGGCCCTTTTCACCCTGATTGGGCAATGTTTACCAGCCCAGACTATCTACCACTCCTATTAAATAAATATATACATAAGTAAATAAATATATACATAAGTAAATAAAGCAGTTGTACAGACAGAAGAATATCTGGTTTTGTTCAAAACCAGCCAGATTCATCATCTGACAGAGAGTGGCAGGAGAAAGACCAGAGCAGGCTCCACTGCCTGTCCCCAGGAGCTCTTCCCAGACCCCAGAGGATCACTGGAGGAGAAGGAATTGCTGAAGACTCAGCTGAAAAGCACTTGGAAATACTTGCAGTATTTTGTTAGTGACATGGGTTACTGTGCAAGTGCTAGCAAACACTAGTGTGTGAAGCAAAGGCAGGTTACGTTCTGCTGGCTTACTCTAATCAAGAAGTGGGGTGACCTGAATTGATTCCTGAATGTGGCTTTCCTGGGTAGCACGGTATAATGCCCATAACAGCACTGTCAAGCCTTGAGATGATGAGGGCATAAGACACATTTCAATCCTGGAGAGCAAAATAAATTACTTGGCTTGGGCAGATGGAAAAGGACACTTCTTTGTCACTGCTATCTAGCAAACCAGGAGCAGAGTTTAGTCCAGTGAGATCAAAAATAGCCCAATAAAACCTACAGTCTGCAGCAGTACAGATGGCTTGTACCATCTCCTACTTCGTTTACTTTTAGAAGCTGAAAAATGGCAGCACTGAAATTTGAGGTGAACATTTCACTGCAGGTGATCACCGTACTGAGCAGCCTTAACTCAAGCTCTCCTCTTAAAACTGTGCTCTCAGCACTAACACCTCACTCTCCTGCCTCATTCTCTCCCAAAAAAGACCTTAAAACCGAGCCAAGGTTTCAGCATCCAGTGCAGCATCACTAACTTCATGGACTCATTTCTAAACCTTACAGTACATTGTCGCCGCTTTCAGAAGCAGTTGCTGATTATTGCTTTCACAAATATTTACTACTTTCTAATTCTTGAATACAAGATATTATTAAAATCTCCATATGCCCAGGCACAGCTTGAGTTATCGGGTAAGAGATGACAACTCTATTTGGATTCACACTGCTGAGAGAACACTTACTGTATTGAATTCATACCTCATTTAAAATTGCCTTTACAGATAATAAATCCAAATGTTCCTTTGATAATTATTCTGTACTAAAATTAATGCCAAATAATGTGCAAGCAAGCAGGCAGGCCTTTATGGGTATTATTACCGCATTTACTCCTCTTTGGGAACTGCTGGAACTGTCTACATAAATAATACCATGCCATTATCCTTAAAGCAGCACATTTGTTTTACAATGAACCCTTGCAGAGAGAACTTTCATGTATATACTGTTGAAGCTTTCTGTGCACCTTCATCATCTATCATATCCTTTAAGAAAAGATCTCATAGAAGAGAACTCTTTTTCCCCCCCACTACTGCTTGACATAAATCTATAATGGTTGTTAGGCGTATTGGAAACCCTCCCGTCCTTCTGAAAGACAATTTCTCTTCTTTATTCATTCTACTTGGATGCCCCTGTAGGGAAAGAAACTTCTACTGTGCTTTGTCTGAAATTCACGTAGGTGCATGCGTTGTAACTGCATGGTGAACTGCCAGAGTGTCAGTGTTCCTCCCAGCCTGGCACGTCTTAGTCCTTCACTGCCACCCTGCTGCGCTGCAGCCTCTCCTTAATTGCAACCGTCTTAATTGCAAGTGCCGGGGCGCCTGCACCAGCACGGTGATGTGCTGCCTGCCTGGGGCACTGCCCATCACACATTTGGCTCCTGAACTTTGTGTGACATCTATCAGGCAGTCCAAACACATCCTGTGCCCAGGGAACACAGTTGAAACATATAACCTCACCCTATTTGTCACTATCAATGAATGCTAAGTCAATAGCCGTATCTTCTGCTAAAGTCAAACCAGATGAGCGCTAGGAATGGTGAAATAACAACTTCATTACATACAGGACAGGCCTATGCAGCATGGAGTTCAAAAGCATGGAATTACTGAGCTGCTTCTGACATTGGCATCAGAAATCCAAAAATCGATGACTGAGGAAATATGGCAGTTTTGGTGAAGACTGCTACTGAGTAGCAATTACACTCTAATCAGAAACTTTAAAAGGAAAAGCAGGAGTAACTCAGTTCAGGGACCTTTTGCTGTCAATTACACGAGACCTTTTCTTATTCGCTTTGCTGAGCAGCTACCGAGTGATCGCTGATGGAGTGAAATCACAAGTGCCGCATGCCGTTATAGCCGCAGCTCTCCGGTCTCACCCACATGGACACTTCTTACAAGTCAAAATATGATCTAATAAATTATGAAACAAGGACTCCAAGATTCAGATTGCATTATGAATGGATTTATATTCTTGGGCTCTTCCTTCCATACACAGACAAGTAAGTTGCAGTACTTATATTGAGTCTATTTTCCCTGCTAGAGCTTTGCTGGGAGAGGTGTCACTGCCTTCCTCTTATTTTCCTCCACAACATACATTTGGGTTTCTAGATTTTATAACTCTTGAGAATGGGAATCTTAATTTTTCTTACAGGGGTAGTAAAGTATGAGGGTTGTTGCAAAGGTTAGTTAAAATGGAGATCTTTCTGCCCTGATGGTAATACACATTATTGGAATATTTTTTCTTTTCCAGTAGAGTGTGCCCAGCCTGTAACAGGCTGTGACTGAGGCAACACGTGCTTCTAAGACATAACATAGTATCATATTTATTCAGGGTTGGAAATTTTCCAATCCTTGAGGGTGGCAAGTGATTTGGTAAGCATTTCCACTTTCTAATAAAAGAAGTAGCCAGGGGGGCTTTTGTTGGCCTGGTGATACCATCAGCAACTGGAGTCTAAACCCTTCTCGTCTCAATTATGCTAAACTTAAATTGTCACCATTCACCTTTGATAAACGTGCAGTGACCGGCAACTCAGGCTGGAGATAGGGCAGCAGGATTCCCTAGGAAAGCAGGAGTGGTGAAAGGGAGCAAAAAAGTTGCATCTCCCCTGGCACCCATTTGCACTGCAGTAGGTGCTCTTGGACCATAAGACACTGCAAATTCCTGGTCCCCACTTCTGCCACCTCTGTGTTGAGCCAGGTGTTGCATATGCTGTGGAGGCATAAACCAGACCTCCAACTCTTGGTGGGAACAGCAGAGTACAAGAGCAGCCGGGTGCAGTGCAAAGGCAGGGCGTGGCAGATGCTCCCCTCTGTGCCACCACAACAGCTAGTAACAAGCCAAAAGCCCCAGAGAAGAGCGAGACATGGTTTTAGTACATAGAGCAGGACCTGAAGAGGGTTTTGGAAGTTCTTACACAAAAGGCAACACACTGGGGGTCCATCTCTCCTCAGAATGAGAAATACAGATACTGCCACAGTTTGGAAAAAGCAAACAGGAGCTGCCGGGGTAAGAAGGTGAAATATAGCACGTTGGTGCTGCGACTGAAAATAGGAAACGCGAAATGCAAGAGGAAATAGTTGATTCTATGTTGTGGAGCCTGAAGGAAATGGACAATTGCACCAACTCAATCCAATTAGGAAAAAAAATTTAATTCAATTACTTTCCATAGATCTTGGTCTCTGAGAACCAGTCAAATGCAAAGATAGAAAAGATAAAGGGCTGCTTTAGAGGTGAACATTTTCAGCAAAACACATCTCAAGGAAGTTAAGTTGAACAATATAGGAGAATCCACACAGAAGAAGATATATTTCTCCTCTGAGTTTACTTATTCTTAAGTGAAGTATTTGCCAACTTTTTTCAATTAGTTTTCTCAGCTGAAAGAACTCTGAAATTGTGAAGCCTTACAAAGACACATGATTAAATTGACTTAGACAGGTGAGGTTCAGAGCTCACTAAAAGGTCATACAATTTAAACTGACAGGTATCGCAGAAGACAAACTGACTAGTCCAATATATTCCCCGTGCTAGCAAAGTCAAGGACTTGCAGGCAACAGATTATCATGGATGCTGCTACCAAAAGTTATTTAACAGAGAGTAAATAAAAGAATGAAAGTTCTGTCCATAGACAGCAAATGACAGCGCACCTGGCTGCTGAGCCCGCGGCTGCCTACGCAATGGGGCATTATCCTGTATTTTGTGCCCTTTAAGCCCCCTGCAGACTGTCTAACGCCAGCAACAACGTACGCCTGCCACACTGATTTTGGATGCAGCTGAGTTACCTGAAATGAGAGTTACAGAAGATAGCCCAGTCTGGCCCAGGTTCTGCTTCTCTTACCAGTGTTCATACCTCGATAATGAGAAAAGAATCTAATCAGCCAGTTCATTCCCTTCTACATGGATGCTGGCTAATTTCAAAGAGATTTTCTGTCTCTCGCTGAGGCTGAACTTCAGTAACTGTATGAAGATATGTGTCATCAGGACACTTGAAAATACTTAAAATAATTTTAGATTGTTTTGCTAGTCCTGCTTGGGCAGAGGTGTATAGTAGTACCCATTAGGCATAACATTTAGTGCTCAGTGAGGATACAAGCAAGAGAACCATAACCATCCAAGGCACCCTCCTCACCTCAATGTGACTGAAGCAACAGCAGGAGTTGGTGAAGAGTAGACCTGGAAAACTAAAAGCCACTGCACAGTTCCTCATTTTTAGTATTTTGTGGACAAAATAACCACGTGGATCAAATATGCCTGCTTTCCCTGAATAGAACGCAATTTTCATTAGGTGTTTTTATTTATAGACAAATAATACACTTAGCCACTCTGGACCCTGAGTGGCAGACAAAATGTTCTTTCAGAGATGAGTCAGACTGCACTCCTCAGAGTGCTAAATTACAGAGGGATTTTCACTACACACTGATTCCAGCAATATGAAAGGTCAGTACACACATATCTTCAGGTGCGAATGTGAGATGAGGAAATGCTTAAGCTTTTATCTTGTTTCCGAGTGCTTTGGGTTAAGCCTTACAGCTTTGCTGAAAGCTTTAGTGGCTTATATCTGCGGAATGATAGTGTTAAATCACAGCTGTACCGATGTCCTGCATAACACCGTTCATGGCCAACTCACCCCCATGGCCCACTTTTTATAAGGAAAGTATGAGGAGGTAATAGGATTGGAAAGAGGGGCCCTATCATCTCCGCCTCCACTCGGGGAAACAGGAGTAACCATCCATGCAGGCTTAGCGTGCTAAGGCGCTTATCCCACTTTTGGAGGAGAGACTTGGCAGGCTGCTTGAAGAACTAACAGGCACAGAGGGCAAAGGAGAGAAAAAGCTTTAAAAAAGGTATTAAACGCTGCCAGAGAGACAAACAAACACAGAAGCAATTTCAGCGGCAAAGCTGTATGATGTAAGAGCACAAGCCACTGGAATTTGAAACAAATATGGCAAAAGGATCTTTGTCCGACAGGGAGGGAATGAGGGAGGGTGAAACGCACCTCACAGGGGAGCTTCCTTGCATTTGTGCTAGTTTGCTTCTGAGATGCAGGATGCTTTGGACCAGTAAATTTGTTCCCTGCTCACATCCTCAGTCAGGGGAAGTCATCATTTTCTACCGCAGAGGTAGCGGAAGGCTACCCCTCAGCCTCAAGCAGCCTGGCACAGCCAAAGCCAACCCAGAAGGAATACATTTGCCAGCCAGCCCTGGATGTTATGAAGCCAAAAACTGGCTGTTCACTCTGCCCTCAAACATTCAGCGCTGCTGTGCTCGTGGTTTGTTCCTACACTGCTCCTTCAGGTCATGACTGCCACCAGATTTTCTCATGCACAAGTTTAAAACAAATAAAAAGCTTTCCTAAACTTTTGGGAAGAATTGAAGCAGAAGAATCCTTTCTTTCCTGATTACAACAGCACTGGCATTCCCCACTGATCTCAGAGACCTTGCATTTCTATTATTAGCATCACTGGCTTTTTCATTGTATCTACATTTCAGTTCTGGGTTATACCATGGGACTACTCAAAATTTCTGCCTGCTTTCCATTTCATAAATAAACATGCATGGGAGCAAAATCCCCAAGCACTCTTTATATGCATAAAACAGATTCATCAACAAATAGCAATTTTGCTGTGAAAACTGATACCTAGCTCTTTCTGACACCGCCTCTGTGCAAATGGACAGCAGTGACTTTTATTTTTTTGTAGTGTTATTTTGCACTAACACCATTTTTCTGGTATAGCTTTCAGTAGCTCGGTAAAACCTGGCAAAACCTTCCTGATATTTGTTTCGTGGTAATAATACAAGTGATAACAATTTATAAGCCCAAACAAATCCTGAGAAATTCTCTACTTGCCTGAAATGAGTTTTTACTTGTAAGCCTTCCCCCCATCACCAGCTCCAGGACAAGAAGCAATGCAGATGACTTTCAAACAGTTCTCTGTTCTGCTCAGTCAGTGCAGTGCAGTTCCTTTGACTTGTGATAAACTGCTCCTATTTCTGCTGACACAAAAGAAAGGAGAATGAGCTCCCCTTTCAATCAGTTATATGACAGATTATGTTTAGTTGTCTCTGCTATTCCCAGAGAGGCTTCCCTGCCAAAACTGGGGAGCACCAAGAAACTCTTTCTAATGTAGTGTCCACATGGGTTTTCTCCAACACAAAGCAAGCTGAGTCCTTTTTTCTGTGCTTGCTTAAAGTCTGTTGTTTGGCTGCCATAGCCCAGATAAAATAAAAGCTTGGAAGACAAGAAGAGATCCAGCTCACAGAATCACAGAATATTTCAAGTTGGAAGGGACCCATAAGGATCATCAAGTACAGCTCCCTTCTCCTTTTAGGACTAGCTAAGACAATCTCATGACTAACTTCTTGAACTCTGACAGGCATGGCTCTGTGGCCACTTCCCTGGGGAGCCTGTTAAGTGACTGATGCAGTGAAGAACCTTTTCCCAGTGTCCAGTCTGATCTTCCCCTGATGTTCCCTTTCCACATGTCTTATTCCTGGTCACTATTCCATGTAATGAAGCCATGGGCTGTGGTTTAATATTTACAGACATTCCCAGGGCTGAATTACTCTGCCAGCTTTGAGGTGAGAAAGTACCATACACTAAAAAAATTATTAATCTAATGAAAAAAACCCAAAACAAACGACCATTGAAAGGAACCAAGATCAGGGAGCTGAACCCAAACAAAGCCAGTCAGAAGCCAGACATGTCCTTGTGAGCACTGATGGAGATAAACCGAATGAACAAACTGTCAAGCAATGGGGAAGCACGATGTTCTTAATCTCTTATTATCAACGTGGCGATACCATTGCATTTCTTAATAATCTTTGTTTCAGGCCTGGACCCTTTTCTGGGAGATACACATTATTGCAAAGCTCTACTCTCTCTGCAGAGGAGAGAAAAGAGGAAAAAAGAGTCAGAGTTTGCTCCATCCTGGGAGGTGAGAGGACAAACCTGCTCATTCTGGCATCTGCGGCGGCAGGGCTGTACTTGGGTGCTGACTGCGTGACCAACCTCTACTACTGTTCCCCACGCTGAAAAACCCCACAGTACTGTTCAAAACACTTAAGGAGCAGCTCTAGGGAATGTAAGCCTGAGCCTGCTTCCCAACGCGTGCTGTGAGCCGCTGCTCAGCGGTGCAGCTCACACAGAGGTGGCTCTGGGTGTCCGCCCAGGCTGTCCGGCTGTGCCTGGCACTGCGGGGACGGTGGAGCAGCCTTCTGTGCCTGGGAAGAGCTGCTCCCGCAGCAGGAGCACCAGGAGCCTCCTGGCAGAACAGCAGAGTATTTAACACGATTCTCTTCCCCTCCTGTTCTGCAGAAGGAGCAATGCAATCCGCAGTGTAATGTATTCAGCAAGTTTGAATGATAAATGCTGATGGCATTTCCACTCACTGTTAATATTCAAAAGCTGGGGAAGACTCCCTTTCTTGAGGTGAACCAGTGCAAATTAGGAATATTTTAAATCAAAATAGACTCGGAGCCAACTTGCAGTGAACTCTCCATTACCCAGAATTGGCGCACACTGAATTGACGGATTCTGTGCAGCCCTGTGCTGTGCGGGGTGGGGTGGGGTACGCAGTGCCGCGCCACGCTTTGGTTACAGCCAGTTTCCTTTCTGGCAAGATCTGGCAATCCTGGCCTTTTCCCATTTTGTGCATAGAGCTATTTCAAACCTTAAACAGAACAGAGCTCACATCCGTCCTCGTAGCAACAGTGTATTTACAATACTGAGAAAAACAGAAGTTCAATTTTTTTTTTTTTTTTTTTAATGATCAAAGTCAACATTCATCTTTGTATGGAAGTATGCAGATGTACTAAAATTGTATATAATTGTATATACTTGACTGAACACAGCTTCTCAGACACTGCGTGAAATAAAAGGTGTGCACAGAGTATATGCACATTTTTTCATCCTCTGTCATACAACTACTTTTATAATTCTTCCAGTTTCCTATGCCTGAAACATACCTATGTGTATATTTATAACAGACACATTTTTATCAGAGTTAATTAGATTACATTTCAAGGACACTGCTGAAATATGCCATTGAAGACCTTCATGTTGCAGTTGTGGTTTGGAAGGAATTCCGGTCTCAGGAACTCCAGCAAACCAGAGAAACTCCGTAGCTCTCCAGAGTTTCTGATTCAGACAGTGCAATTAAAAGTGGAAACCAAGCTGCTACCTCTAAATGGCTAAAGGGCTGGAAGAGTGGGAGCTGCAGTGGCGTAGGTGTGGAGAAGGAGAAAGGAAAGCTGAACATTACCATCCGACAAGAGAATTTTAGAGCATATAGGAATAACAGTGCTGACATTTTGCAAATCTGTGGAAAGAACAGAAAACTCATTTATAAAGAAGCCTGAGAAGGTGAGAAGGGTACAAGTGCAAGGTGTCATCTTGCCTTACGTTCATGAGCCCTTGGACCACATGTATCACGTTTAGCTTTTATGTGCGTTTTGGAGTCTGAGAAGTGAGGAAGTGGCTCCTTTACACTCAGGGCTTATTGTCAACACCAACAAGCAACTTTCTGCCAAGGGTTAACACAGGCTCTTGCTCAAAGAGGTGCAGAGCGAGGCCAGAAAGATGCTGAACTTCTGGGGGATAAAGAGAATCAAGTGTTTAGAGCTGTTGCTGTTTGGTCCTGGCTGCACAGTGGGACCTACATCCGTAAGATGTATCTGGTTTCAATGAGGTGAAAGATGAAATAGAAGTGCCTCAACACAATACTGAACAGGGAGCTGGCTGTAGCAATTTAATGAGGAGCTTAGCACAAGGTGGGATTATCAATCCAGTCCTTCTCAAGGCCAAAGAGTGTTTTCGGAAGATGCAGGAAGCTGTGGCTGGGACGAGCTGCCTGGAGTCTGTCCTCAGTGCACAGAGGGATGATGAGGTTGCTCTAAGGGGAACAGCATGCAGATGCCGCCAAAGCAACAAAGCGCCTGGCGTTTTTCCAAAAGCCATCAAATTTCTGAGGAAGCTGCTCAGACTAACATAATACAGTCAAGGAAAGCAGACCTGAAGCCTTTAACATGATTTGCTGCATCCACCTTTAGATAACTGATCAGCAAATAATCACCATAAAACCTTTGGAGCCAATCATTCATTCATGTGGGAAGTAAGAGACTGTGAAACTGCCACAATTTGGATCAGTTTCCAAAGACCAACTTCTGTCCGAGAGGTGTGAGCTTGAAGACAGGAGATGGCACAAACTCTAAATCCAAACAGCCCTTCCCAGTGCCACAGACCCTCATGTCCCAACCCAATGACCCAGGGCCAGCGACTGCTTCCCCAGCAGTCCAGCTAATACAGGGCTGCTTTGTCCAGAGTCACCAGGCTGAATTTAAAATGTACTTTGATGACCTGGTCAAACTGTTTTGTCTGAAGAAACATCATTTTCTCAGAGTTCAGCCATTAATCCAGTTAAGTGTAATTAAAGCATTTGCACAAGTCTGAACTAATTTCTCTGTTTACAGAACAGATTGGATAAATATCCCTGTGAGAGGCAGAAAATTCATTACAGGAACAGCTTAAGTCCCTGTATTTCTAAGCTGTCTTGATATGAGGAAATTACTTCAGTACCCTAACATAAATCTATCATTTCAGTAAGCTCTTAATGTAAAAGCACTGTGGAAATAATGTCAACAACCTTGTGATGACTAATAAATATACTAATGTGCATCCAGCTGCACATAATAAACCTTTAGAGAGCCTAATGCCATCATAAACCACAAGAATAGGTATCACAAGATTACAACTGAGGTTTTATACACAGGCACAACCTTCACTCATTAATATTTATTTTTCCCCTTACTTCCCACAGTTTGCTGCCCTTGCTGGCTCCAGCACCAGCCCTCTGAGCTGGTGCCTCGTGGCTCTCCCAGCTCTCTCTGACTGCATCTTAGCATTGAACGTTCTCAGCAGCAGACCCTGGAGTTGCTGCGTTGCTGGATTAAGGTTTTTACTTGTACATTAGACAGAATTGTGACATTCTCAGTGTTTTGTGACAACTGAAACTCCCAGGGCTCCACTCAGCCAGCAGGGAGGGGGAGGAGGTGACTGGGCTGCTGTTGCTGTGCAGGTGTTTGCCCACTGAGAGCCGAAACACCACCCAAACCTCACTCACATCAGCCACCAAATGGCTGCAAAACAGGAATGACGTTTCAGTTCGGTCTCCTGGTTCAAGACAGTTGTTTTAGGCTATCTCTATGCTAATTACATACAAGACAAAGACACTAGTTAAAAACTCAGCTGTGCAATTTTGTTTTTCATACAGTAAGAACAGACTCTCAGTGTTTTGTCCCTCAACTGAACTTACAGTTCAGCTGAGAGTGTCAGTGTGCTTACAAAAACACTGAATTGATCTGTGCTACAAAACTGTGCAATATGAGTTGCAAGCAGATACAACCATGTGGTGTAACTTTAAGGCCAGGAGGCACTAAAAGTGGGAGAACATCTCTCCATACCAACCTCCTGAGCATCCAAAAGCACATGTTTGAATTCAGCACAGCTGCAGATTAGGGAATTAGAAAGGATACTGGCTGTCAATTTACATTTTTTAAATGACAGATATTTTTTCCTATAAACATCTGCTTGTAAATGGGTTTCATTATGGCACAGACTTTTGGACTGGAGAATGTTCTCAAATTCTATTTCCTTTCCAAGTTTCTGTTGAGTATTAACAAATCTGTGTACATTCCAACCTCACAGGCAAAATCCATTTAAGTAACAATTTCTCCTCTCCTTGCTTTAGAAAAACCTTGTATAAATACAGCTACTGTTACTGATCAGAAGCAAACACTTCTTTATTTGTATTCCTCATCATTAGTTGCTGGGGTGTTAAGGTACCTGGCAAAACAGAACACCTCTGGCCCTTCCTACCACTCCACACACTTCTCTTGTGCTTCTTATTTCTACAGCTCCAGTCTTGTCCTGGCTCCCACCGACTCCTGCTCACAGGAGGTTATGGGAAAGGACTCTGCCTGTCAAAGCAGATGGCCATCATGCCATGCTTGCTGCTTCTTGAGATCCTCCTGTTCTTCCTGACATAGGGTGGTACGGCAAAACCCCAGCTAGTGGTGTTTGCAGGTTTGCATTTTCTAACATCCTATTTCTCGCCCAGTTGCACTGCTTGAGACATGAGCTAGTAACTGAACACAGGGGAGTCCTTGTTAGGAGATGCTGTCTTGGAGGAGAATGATTTTGTAGTCTCCCAGCAGCCAGATTACACTGCTGCTCAAGAACCCTTGCAATTTCAAAACTATTGTCTTTTTAGTTTGCATACAACAAAGGCATCAACAAAACACACCACAGGCAGAGACAGCTCTGGGAAGGGTGTGGCAGCCCTTGGAGTAGCAATGGCACAACCTCTTTATTTATCCATTTGAGTCCACATATCAGTTCACCACAGGAATCCTGGAGAATTTTAAGTGGCTTTCGTTAATACACTGGAAGAGATAGGCTGATTACCTTGTGCTCATTAGAAGTGTATGAGGCTACCAGAGATAATTGGAGAGCTCAGTGAAATATTTGCCTTTCTCAGGTTGCAAATATTGCGGTTCCTCATTAGTTTACCCTGCTATTGCCCATTGACTCAGTATCTAGGGTTTTGCAACCTGAAAGAACAGTGGGTGAATTCCTAATAAAACAGGGCAATGAACTGCTTTTCATTTCTGGAGTTTCAGTTCATTGTGCTACACTGAGCAAACTTTCTGGTCCTTTCTGTTTGTGTAACAGACAAGGCACTGTGAGTGAGGAAATCAATGTAAAAAAGGATGCAAGCAGATGTCATGTCAACAGTGTAAAGACATTAAAAAGGGTTTTGCAAACCTGAAGAAGAAAAACACCCATCAAAACTGCTCTGTTTCACGTTAATGTTTCATCATTTCAGGCAGAAGAACAGTGAAATGAGTTTAGTATCAATATTCATCCATGAACTGCGCCAACACATTCACACAGGTTCAAATACGGAAAGTGAGTTCAACGTGTTCACATTCACATCATCATGAAACCAAAGGCGGCTGTCCTGAGCACCGACAGTGCATACTGCACCACTTGATAACAACACACTGCAGTGTCTCTTCAAGGCAGGCAGTGCCACCAGGTTGGTACGAGGCAGCGAGGAATCGCCTCCCCCTTTCACTGCTGTCTTCAAAGAGCATCGTGGACACCAATGCAGCTCGCAGCCTCCTGGCCACAGAGCCGTGATACGAGAGTCCCTGAAGAACGATTTCACCAACTGATTGTCTACTTCTGAATGAAATATTAAAGTACCAATCATACAAAAGTGCCAAAGGAGCTTGTGTAAAGCAGCCTTCCTCTGTAAGTCCAACTTACACCATCTCACCTTAAATAGTGAAAGCTAAACACCCGCTTCTGATTTCACTGCCACTAACTGGTCCTAAATTACAGCAGATATTTGAACATAAACCCTGATCTTGATTAATCTCAAACTTTTGATAGGGAAAGGTGGGGGGAGCTCTCAGTTGAACTGAAAATCTTTCTAATTGGCCTGTGGCAACCACTTTATAACAGAAAATCTTAAAAACAGCCCTGCAGAAATGCTAGTACCACTTTGAAAAACCCTGCAGTTTCATGGCACAATTTAGTTCTAAATGATTATATAATTACATTTGTGAACGTAATCCTGTGGGGTATTATTCTAATTATAGACCACAATCCTTCTTAGCAGCTTTCAGAGAAATAATTTGCGTAATGAAATGAAGGTTTCCAGCTGCCACAAACAAATCAATCTCAAACCTTTTTTGTAAATGACAGGATATCCTTAATGGTGTGATCAAACTTGGATCAATCCTCTGACTCTGTATTTCCCTGGATTTAGAGGATTCCTTATTAGAGAGTAGAAAATGGCTGAGGGCAGCATGCTACCTGAAGAACCCGCAGACATTGTCTAAGATGATAAATAACGCCAAAAGAAAACCAACCTGAGGCCACAGCTATTCCATCCAAGCCTGACAGTACCACCACTGCAACTGCTGTTGTACACAGAGGCAGAAGACAAGGGACTCCTGGCCTTGTAGACATGTTTATTCTGATGATCTAAAAGCAAATTTTGCTCAAAGAAGCTTTTATCTGTAAACACTGAGCTGCATGACAGAACAATGAATACAGTTGGAAAAGCAAGCAAACACACAGTAACTCCAAATACGCGCAGCAGCCTTCACCTGGCTAAATTGTGATCTTTGTAGATACTAGATGTCTCTGTAGACACTCCAGTGCCACTTGATAGCGCTTCATGATACTGGCATGTTATCTGCACCTCGGCTAAAATCTAGTCACTCTCCCAAAACCATTATCAGTTATTTGTTGACACAAACAGCACCTACAAGCAGCGCTTTACTATGTGCTATTTCCTGACAAGCTGTCCTTTAGGGTTATCTGCACACCTCTTGCCATATGAGCCATCTTGCTTGTCAGCTAGAAGTTTCCTGAGATGGTGTCCTACTTCCCTTCTATTACCTTTTATGTAACATCCTTATGCAGCCCTCCATCCAAGATAACAAGGAAGACAATGCCAATGCAGAAGCACTGGAGCACCCTCTGAAATCAGATGTTTACAAAAGCTAGAAATGAGAAGGACCCATCAAGCCAGTAAATCTACCTTCCTACAGGAGTAGGAGATAGGTTCTGTGCACTGATCAAGAGTGCATTGGGATATTAGGTAACATAGTTGGACTACAGAAAAAAAGATCAAGAAATAATTATTTAAAAATCAACAATTTCTCTAGGTTATTTTGCTGGCTGGACAGTAAAACCTAGATTCTGAATTGGGCCAACATTCTAATCTAGACAATACGCACTGATATAGGCAGCCAAAAGACCAAAGTGCATTTACTGAAGGCAGAGATTTATTCCAAGACTTCCAGTATTTTAGATAATCAACTTCTTGGTTGGATTTACTTAAAAATGAACTCTCTCTAAATATACAGGTACGTGACCATGAGCTTGTCCGTTTCCACAGTAAAGAGCCCTTTAGTTTCCAAAACTGGAATTTGAGGTAATTCTTGTAATGAGAATCAATCAGCATTATTTCTGACACTAAAATTAGTTTTGGAAACTACACTGTATTAGAGGACATGGTTACTCCACTCAGAAGTCTGTGTGCTGCCAACAGGACAAAATCGCTATGTGCCATAAACATCTGTGCTGTCTCGTTTCCAGACCACTTCTCAGGGGAGCACCATCCTTGGCCCATTTTCAGAGCTCTCATTCAGTATGAAAACTGGAAAAACTCAAACTTGAGGCTCTTGAAAGATCATTCTTGATGCACTACACATACCTGTCCCTGCACACACACAACAAACATCTTCACACCACCTAGAACTGCCCATGCTATTCTCTCCTTTTCATTTCCTGTGGAAAAGGTACATTTTCTGTACAGATTGGAAGCAGAAACAACTCCCGATACAAGCACACATTATATGCATGATGCAGAATTAAAACAAGGCTTCAGAGTGGGTCCTGAGAAACACTACAACCCTCCCACCACTGTACTTGATGAGAGTCAGCAGCTGCCAAGCTGGTCTGCGCTCAGGAAAGCAGCCCTAAAAGCACCAGTTTCAGGACAGGACAAGGAACAGGAGCTCTGAAAACTGTCATGCAATTTTAATCTCTCTTTCTAAAACACATCCCCTCCTTCAGATTTTATTTCAGAATTAAAGTTTTCATTCCCCTGGTTTCAGACTTCAGTGTGCAGACATCATGTAAAGCACTGGTTTCAAGGCAGCCTTAGTGAATTGTAAAGACCAGCTTCCTCTGCTGTGTTATCTCACGGCGTTTGGAAACAGTAAGCAGCCACGTGGAAATGACAAATTTTAAGTGGGGTGTTGTTGCAAGCAGGCACAATCACAGATGGCCACATACAAACAAAAGCCTGCCCACTGCTTCCTCTCCAGTGTGCTTTATACAAATATGAGGTGGGCACCCATCTTGGCAATACTAGTTTGCTGTATACGAACAGAAGCCCTGCGGTACAAGCATCCCCGCCTCCACTTCCTAGAGTGATAGCAGCTTGCAGTTGCTGCAAAATAGTGCAACCTAGTGAGCTAAATTACATGCTACATTGGGCCAACTGAGACAGCGACGCATGTCCCACTTCACGTAGCTCGTGTGGGAATGAGGGAAGGTGTCATCACTTATCTGTTGCAATTGCTTCTTTTTAAAGACCTTTATTCTTATCTTTGATGCTCAGGCATTTCTCTCTCCCCTTTCCCAGTGATCATCTACAGTAGACAAGGTATGAAGTGACATTTCTTATCGTGTATACATGTCAGAGAGGTTTGCAGCTTGAGGATGTGTTATTTGTCTGCACATAAGAAAATAGCAGATGTTGGGGAAATACAGGAAACACCATCCTATTTATCATTAGGATTCTGAATACATAAGATTCAATCAGACAATACAGGAAATCCCATATTAGTTTTGGTAATCACAGAATCATCAAATGGTCTGGGTTGGAAGGGACCTTAAAGATCATTTAGTTTCAATCCCCCTGCCATGGGCAGGGACACTTTCCACTAGACCAGGTCGCTCAAAGCCCCATCCAACCTGGTCTTGAATTCTTCCAGGGATGGGGCATCCACAGCTTCTCTAGATGATGGGTTTTAGGAGAGCTCTCAGTCTGAACTTATACTCTGTGCTCCCCAGACCTATCCCTTCCAATAGCACTATAGATAAACATTGCAACAGGGCAGGTAACAGGTATATCCCTACAGCATACTACATTGAGAAAAGATGAGCAGGGAATGCTCAGAGGAACAGAGAAAACAGAGGGTGAACCTACTCATTGTGACCTGTATGTTTTCGGCTGAAGCTTACACATTTACATGCTGGGAAACTGTTTTAGTTAAGCCAGTTTGCATAAAATTACTTCTGTTCTTGCTGCACTATGCCTTGGTTCTTCCTCAGGCTTTTTTATTCTCACTTCCCTGAGCAACAAACCAGCAGATTATCAATCAACTTGCTTTGGCTCAACATTATCATAAATGTCGATTATTGGTGTTATCATTACTTATGACTATGTATGCTTTGATAAAATAAGAATGGTCACACTTGAATCAACACGTGTGAAAGCTGTACTTGTACAGTCCAATACGAAGGCACATGACATGAGAACATCTGAGAATGACTGGAGTCTGCTGTAGTTTTAGTCAAGCATGTTTACTGGGCCAGGGGAAGAAAGTAGATACGCCTATTTTATGTAGCTCTTCTTTTACAATAACAGTGTTTGTAGAATTGGTAGTCGGTTTGAATTGTGTTCTGTACGTTGCATTATATATGTAAATTAATTCCTATTAATCTTCATAATGTTAAGCTACTGCTAAAAATGTTCATTTAAGAACTGCCTTTGTTCTTCTGCCTCCCTAATTTCAATTCCCTTCAGTCTCATCTTCCTGTAAATTAAAGCACTTTATTAATTTTGTCATGTTAATCTGATCAGCACTAAACACGCTACCATTTCTAAAGACCTAAAACATGAAGCTAAGCTACAGTGACACGCAAACAAAAAGCCCAATGTGCAACAGGCAAAGCAGCTCTCGTCGTGCCTGGCCTACGAGAAGGTGACAATCTCTGTCCTACTTCTTGCCGAGCCCACCCAGTCTCTGCGGCAGTGCGGCCAGAAGCCAAGCAGTGCCGTAGCCCAGAACAAAGAGGACGGGGGAGATGAGGCAGGATACGCAATTAAAACCTCATTAAAATAACAGGAGGCTTATGTGTGTCATCAGAAAGGAAGGGATAAAAACCTGACAATGGCAAAACCACCAAGCTCTCTGTCATTCCACGTATTATTGAATGGAAGGTCTGAAGCAGAGGGGATTATCCCTGAATGTTGATTACCCAGACGTTGTATGTCAGAACGTAGTACCCAGGTCTATGGAACTGGCATTAATTCTGAAACAGATCGGATGAAAACAAAGAAGTAACTATCAAATTGAATTCTTTTTCCCATTTCAGGGTGGACATGTTAATGAACTGAGGTCTTATACCAGCAAAAAAGATCTGCAAGGAAAGCAGGAACTCATGAGAATTCATAAAAATACTGTGTACTTATAGGAACAAATTCCTACCTTAAAATTAATTTCCATTCCCAAAAACGCATATCCAGAAAACTGTTGTCCATTTAACCATACCAATACTTAGTAGGAAACTTAATTTTCCTCTTCCATTTATGTTTACTAAATTCTTGCAAGATTTTAGCAAGTGTTTTGGCTAATATCTGATGAAAATGTAGATAATTCAATGTTCAGGTGATACTTAAACAGAGATGTGCTATAAAACTTGCCAGGAGGTCCAGACAGAAACAACAGCAGGCACAAGCAGATTTCTCTGACCGAGCATATTTTATCTCATTATGTGATCGTTGATTAAGTTATGCCTAACAGGTAGAATGTGATTGATCTCATTGACCATTTTAAGAAAGAACGAACTATTTTTTTATGAAAAAAACATGCAGAGTCTGAAAACTGAATTTCAAACTTGTTTCATAAATAATCCATAGCTTGCCAGCTTTTTGCTTGCTTGTAGTATTTATTAAATAGTTCTGAAGGCAGAATAGATTAGGAAATTGTCGAACTGGTTCACAAACAGTTCATTAATCACAAAGGAAATAAAACTTATAAAAATGATCACTATCCTCTACAGATTAGCTATTGTATGACAAAAAATATTTCCTCCTTAATCATAGAACCAAATTCCTATCTTGAATACTTCCAGTTCATTAAAGGCCATTAACATAATTGGGAACTGTAAGATATAAGGAGGTAAGATGTGCCTTGTAGCAAACACAAATATTAATTTCATTTTTTTCAATTCTTTTTATTTTGAGGAATGGAAAAAGGAAAGACAAGGAAACAAAAAGTGATGTGGCTCAATGACAGTGATGTGCAGCAAAACTAAATAGGACACGAAAAACTAAAATATAAACTGCAACAGTCCAGTCTGCATACTCAATATTAAAGAATACACAGGAGCTCAGAATAAATTTTCAAGCCCTTGGACACCCCACTTAATGATCTGTGATTAATCATAGAAGAAACAGAAGACAATTGCTACACCAATTGCTTCTCTAAAACCAAGATGTGTTGAATACACCGTTCACCTACATGGCCGATGCGTAGTTTTGACATGTTAAATTCCTTTCCCCATCTCTGGATCTAAAAGATCATTTATAATTACAACGTTTTCAAGTTCAGCTCAATTCAGGAAGATTTATATTCCTTATAAAATTTTATGCACAAAGCCATACTGATTTAGAAAAATTGACTGTATCACTCATTGTACTTTCTGTGAGAGTTCTGTTAAACTCATTTAGAAAGGATGTATTTTGTAAACTTTTATTCAAAAAGCTTTCAAATCATTTGAGAAAGAGAGGAAATTGGTTTGGATTAGTGGTTAAGGCTTTGGCCACAGTCCCTAGTCTTGTTGACTCCCTAACGGAGTGTGGACATGGCTGACTGAAAGGCCCCAAATCATTATTTATTCCTGTCTATACTCACGGGCTAACCAGGCAGAATTGTTCAAGCCGCACTGATTGCTTCACGTAGTGCTTGACAGAAGTTTAATTCTGTGATTTAGAAAAAGTTTCTGATGCACATGATGAGTGCAGGGGTCACTAATCACTATTAAGCCTGGATCCAGAGCTGACGCAAATACGGCGCTCGCGGGGACTGGCACTGTCCCCTTCGGGGCGGCCAGGATACAAGAGAGCAGAGTGAAACATTTTTTGACAAGCTGCCAAACAACTTTTACTTTTGCTTGCAGTGTGAAAGTTACATGAAGTACACTGACAGCAAAGGAAAACAAAACCAACACTTGGATTCTGACAAGGTGCAAAGCAGGAAATGGACACCTAAACTGATTTTACGGAGAAGGATTTTTAATGGCTCAAATCCAAAATACAGTACTTGCACGCTGCAGCAGAGCCTGCACAACAAGAGAGCGGTGGGACTGCGTGGAAAGTTACACGCTGCCAATGTTTCCTCAAAGCTGGTATCTGGTCACAGTTACGTGAGAACGTATGGATGACACGCTGTTAGTCTAATGAGATACCATGAGGGCAAAAGTTATCAGCAAAACTGCGTCTGCCTGGCCTTTCTGAGCAGGAATAATTCTGTTGGGGGCAATCACTAGCATAGCTTTTACTAGTAAGCAGGTGAGCCCCAGAAGACTCAAACTAGCCTAGATCTTTCCTCTGATTTAAGAGGAAGCCCTGTCCCATTCAGCATGCACTGAAGCATCAGACTGGACAAGGCCCGTACATACATGGAGCTTGCCATTTTAATTTTTTCTGATATGTCTTAATTTCTAAGTAATAATCTTGTGTTTTATACCACTGTTGGTCAACACTGCTGACTATAAAGCCTTCAAACAGGACATTGAGATCATCTATTTAAAACCTGAATTTGCTTTTCCCGTGGTGCTGGATCAATCCACGGGAGCCACAGGTAAAACTGTGCTGTGGTAACGATGTGTTTCCTAAAAGTGACTATCATCCGGTCTGCAAACACTCCGTAACCACATGAGTCTGAAACATTTTTCCATCACAATGCTTTGACTGTTAATGAGAGAATATTCCAGTAAGATAAATATGGGAAAAAGCATCTAGCTTCAAACGCTTGAAATAAGACTCACCACATGCCTCCAACAACCCAAAAGATATCCATAAGCCCAATACACACTGAGACTCCGCTAGGAACGCGAAAAATGGGGCAGTAGCAGCTTAAGCATTATTACAGATTTCTCAAAGACGCACAGTAGGTTTCCGAGTGCTCAGTTTCCACAGAAACTAAGCTACAGATTTCTTGCCTTTTGTAAGTCTAAGTCCAATTAGAGACATGATTGTATTGCAGCTTTACCTGTTTAGTGGAAACAAATACATTTTGTAAAGTTTGGAAAAGCTGAGCTCTTGAAAACCTCAAAATAATTATAATTATCTCCACCTATTGTAGACTTACACAAACATAGGCATGATCTTCGTAGCAGTTACTGGTACAGTGCCAATGGCGATGATTCAATCTCTTCTCTTCAATCTTCCAATGAAAAGACTGTAATCAAGGCACATTGGCCATAAAGGTTAAGTAAGTCTTGACAGAAGTACAAAATATTTACAATCGAGGCCAATAACCTCAGAGAGGCGGAAGAGCGAGAGGAAAGCTGTGCCTGCCTTCTGCAGCACACGGCATTGAGATTCTGTCCAGCTCTTCAGATATTTGATTATTTGATTTATTTCCTGAGAGCCCTTAATTTCAGATGGTATTCTACTTCTTTATCTTTTTTGTGCACATTTTAACTTGTTTACTGATTTACTAAGCAATTTTATATTAGCTCCCACCCAAAGGACTGCTGAAACTGCTCTAAGTATTTACTTTCAATCAGACAGCTTTTGTCTTCCATTTGTTTTCTTGACATTATCGGTACCTTCATATGAAAGAAGAAGCTCCAGCAGTGCACCTCTATCACAGTGGCTACACATTTTAATCAGAAGGTAGAGGAAACAAATCTGAAAAAGTTAATATAAATAGGATACTTGAACTTTATAACATGACTTTCTCACAGCTTTACGTCAAAGACATGATAGCTACTGCAATAGGAAAAGTTCCTGCTCAGTGAATAACTGGAGAATACTCTTCTGATGGTTTTTCAGAGATTTACGGAATTCTCCTCTTTCTCCTCTCAGCCTGTGTTAAAACAGCTGAATTTCTTTCTGACAGGATCTGCTCTTCAGCTTCTACACTGAGGGGTCCTCTGTCCCTCTCAGCCCCATGTGATCGGCCTCTCACAGCAATGGGAGAGGTCCACACAGGAAAATGGCCTTTCAGTAAAAAACCAAAGTATTCCAATAGTCACATATGAATATTGTGTCTGATTCCACAGAGCTAAGCCTTGCAGAGTAACCTTCTCCTTTGTTACAGTCACCAACAATTTAAAAAAAAGTGTGCTAATTTCATTTTTAACCCAGCTAAAATAAATCTCTCTCATTCAGTGGGTCTTGTCAATGAGAAGAACACACGTATGTACGCTGTAAGATGCTTAAATTTATTACAGTAGTTTCAGGGGTGGGAAAAAATGCTGAGTTACACTTCAGTGTATCCTACAGGACTTCACAATTCATAGCAGCTTCTTCCCTGGGGAGGACTTTGCAGCAGACCCAGATTGCCACTGCCCTCACTGAAGGTCCCTATGAAAATTCCTTTGATTTCCTGAGTGAATTTCCAAGCTATTTTCTGGTGAAATCACCAGAGTCAAAGGCAAACACTAACACCAAGTTAGTACAAAAAAGCAACACTAACTTTAAAACAGGTTTCCATCATGCCTAGACACTATTGGGAGTACAATGAGCTTAAGAATATATTAGATGGTACACACAGACAGATTATTAAATAGTCATATTACTTCTTCTGAAATAAATACCTTTGATTCCTGCAAAGCCAGAACAGTACCTATGCTGCCTGACTCCAGCCTTGAGTTGGCTGTTCCTGCTACTCCTGATTCAAACTATGAACAAGCTGACACAAGTCTCAGAAGCAGTAAAGTCCTGGCTCCTTCTCCCATTAGAGAGAGGAAAGCGGGGGGGTGGGGGGGGAAAGGCAAAAAGCCCACCCCAAACTAACCAGTTCCCATGTTCCTGAATTTCTGTAGCTGAACTGTTGGTGACATTTTTCATCCTGACAGCACATTCAGGAAACGTGACAAATTTAGGCAACAGTCTTGCACTGAAAAATGTTCCTGAGAACTTTTCCCAGTTAAGCTGCAATGAATTTGCTTAGCAAAAAAACAAAAGGTTTTTCCTCAGCTTAGCTTCCAGTTACTTTGATACATGATGTTTCAAGTAGTTTTAAAAAATGGACCTGGCTTGAGTTTTGTATTAGTTTTTAAAGCTCAGATCATCGTTCAAGATACTGTGCCATTTCTCATTGCTAGATCTGAAAGAAAAGCGTGAGCTTTTGCAATCGCAAGGCATTGTCAGTATCCCACTTGCACAGAGCCTAGTTTTCCACAGCATCCTTTCAATTTGTGGCAGCAGCTCAGTGCGTGACATCACCTGGCTCTGCAATTGCAGAATTGCTGCATAATGCAATTTTGTGATTGTCAGATGTTAGAGCTCTGGTTGAGCAAGCTGGGGGACCTATCTGTTGCTTTTCAGACCATTCAGTGATGAGTCAGTCAGTCCTGGGGAGGTCTACATCTGAAATGAAGCCATAAACCCTGATACAAAACAGAAATAAAAGCTTTGGCAAGCTGTAAACGACTGGAGTGAATGATGCCCTGTGAGGGCCACAGACAAGACAGCTGGGCTTGGCGGAGCGGCTGGATAGGATACCTGTGGTATTTTATGGATTATTATTCTAAACAGAAAATACAGGCTGGTGTGTCCGTGTTGAATGCAGAGGAAGAGGGTGAGGAATTGCACATTGGGACAGGCATTCAGGAGGCTCTTGGCCAGCTGCACTCACAGCCTGAGCAGCCAAGAGCCTCTAAGCCTCTTCTGCTTGTATAACCTCTCTCTACCTCATGAGTGGAAGTTCAACACCAAAACTCTCAAAGTCACTTTTTGGTGAATGTTTAACTTCATAACTATACTTTCTACAGCTTTCTCTTAACCACAGGGCTTTCATGAGGATTGCAGTGTAAATATTCTTTCTGAGATATCTTCTCATTCTGGTGCATGACCACGTTACCATGAATTATCATAGCAAACTTTCTTTGTATTCACTTCATTACTAGAGACTTCTGAGAGCAACAACAAAACTACAACTTCCGGAACCTTTCAAAACATATCCTAAAGCCCCCCTGGATATTACAAATTAATATAAGCTGGTCTTGTGCTCTGCATAAAAGGGCTTCAGTGTAAAGATCAAGAGCCTTTGAGGTCATGCTAGCAGCACTAAATTGAAATGAAAGTTGGTTATGGCTAGACCAGAAATATATAAAACCAGCTTTTTCTTGTGGTGGCACTTGTTCTCACAACAAAAACCAGAAAGGAAAAAATTAAAAATCAACTACCGCAGCAAATTGGCAAAAAAATTGTTTTGGATGCTAAGCATAACTATAAGAAACAGAAACCAAATGGCTGTAGGATCACATACGCATTTTGTCATCATTGAATTACCAGAACATACCTCCAGCCTAGAACAGGACAAAAAGCACACCAAGGAGAATTTTACACTGATAGTGTTCTCCTAGGACATAAATGTTACACAAACATCACAAATGCCTAACTCTATCCTTGAGAAGCAAAGTGTTTCTTGAAATGGGATGCTAGCATGAACAATACTAAACTAGTCTTTGGGTTCTTAGGAACTTCACACTGCAATGGCAGGTCTGTTGACTCTGCTTTTGAAAACTTCTCCTTTTCAGTCAGATGGGGTTAGATTAACAACAAATATATTAGTTTCATTACTACTCATGAAACAACCAGTATACTGAGATGTGAATACTGTATGTGTGGGAACAGTTTGTTTATTATTGCTAAGTATGAGAAATTCTAGAAGGACAATTTGTAAAGACAAATTTTTTAAGCTTTAAAATTAGAAGACTGAAACCATTGTTTCAATATTAAACATCTACAATTAATTTATGGGAAATTCATAGCCGCAAATTAGGACTTGTGTTTCAAAGAG
This sequence comes from Chlamydotis macqueenii, assembly GCF_036417535.1. Taxonomy (NCBI): domain Eukaryota; kingdom Metazoa; phylum Chordata; class Aves; order Otidiformes; family Otididae; genus Chlamydotis; species Chlamydotis macqueenii. The sequence goes on from NC_141568.1 coordinate 13,334,971, forward strand.
CTTCAGACACATTGGACAATTGCTGGCCTTAGATCCTCAATGAAATGCAGAATTAGCTCAGCTCTGCCATCCACAAGTCATCTTAAATTTGCATCCACAACTGCTAACCCTTTGAGCACATACTGCAAAATGCAAATAGGCTAAGAAACGTTCATCTGTGATCAACACCTAATGATTTGAGTGACCTGAATTTGGAGAATATTCATAGAAGCATAATAATTAGATATTGAAAAGACCTGAGGCTGTCTTCCATTACCTATTTAGTGCAGCGCTGAGCCTCGACTGATTACTTTTGATCAAACTCATCTTACAAAGATCTAAGTGAAGAATCTTCCACTCCTTCTCTTGAGAGGCTTTCCTAATAAAGCAGATCTTGTTTTTAAAATATTTGTCTCGATAACCCGTATCTACTTTTTGAATAGTCTACTTCATTTTAATACCAGGCACACATTGTCTTGCTTTACAGAAAGGTATATTCAGCTTTATCAACTCTTCCTGGACAATCCACTGGCACTTAAGCTTTTGTTTGGTTCTAGTGTCCTCTATGAGCTCTTCTTTTCAGCACTTAGAACCACAAAGGCATTCCTTCAGTATCTCCTGTACAACTTCAGTCCTCCAAAAAATGTATAAGAACTGATAAATTTTAACAGAAATAGCCTGTGAAATCTTCACTAGACTGCACAGATGGCCAGAAATCATGACTGGAAGCATTCATATATATTTCAGAGTAATACACTAGAAAAAAAAGGAAAAGATATATTGCAAGATGAAAAAACAGCAAAGAAAGCTAAAACTTGAGATGAACATTGGCTGAAACCAGGTTGGTTTCATGCAATCTGACTGAAAACACAGCACTTGAATTAAACAGACATAAGTGAAGCGCTGTTAAACACGACTTTTTAAAGAACTGAGACCGCTACAGCTTGATTATTTATCTTATCTTTAGTCAGATTATTTAATATGTGAACAGCAAGACAATTCTGCTAGATATGTACTACCCAACAGAACACATGTAAATACACTGTGAATTAGCAAACACAAACAGCTCATCCAGACTGCGGGGCTGTAACACTCAGGCAACACTGGAGCTGACATTATGCATAAACTACAAAAACTAGGACACTTGCTGTAGCTCAGCCAACATGTAGGGTTTGTTTTAAAGGATGTTCTAGCCTAGCGTTAACATTATTATGATTTAAAAACATGTACAATTTCACAGATTTAGAAATGGGAAAAAAAACCCCAGAAAATGCATGGAGAAGTAGGAAGAAATCTAAATATAGCTATTCCATCATAAAGATTTTATTGGCGCCAGTTAAGAATGATTTGCTCACTCATATCTTCAGTGCATTTGTGCCAATTTTGCAATTTTTATGCTTTTACATTCCCCCCCCTCGCCAAGTACACCAGACATTCCCCTCCCTTTGGACTGCGCCTAAGGAAAATGTATTCCAACTGCAGGCTTGGATGAGCCGTGGCTGTAAACCAGGGCTCCTGCATTGCATTCCCAGTTTTTTTCCCAGATCTCTCTGCATGTGCCCTGCCAAGTCATTGTCTCCAGAAGTAAGAAAGAGCTAATAAAGCTGTGTCGGTACGTTCAACACGATTCAACAGTCTCTGCTGAATCTCCTGTTTCACCAGCCTGAAATCCTATCTTCCAGTGCTGAAGCGTGCTGAGACAAAGTTTTGGAGAGATGTTACTGGAGATCATTCTGTAAAGAGCACAACACAGGTAACTTGTAATTTTGCACAGAATCTCAGAAGACAGGACAGATTTGCAGGATCAGGGCCTTATAGTCTGAAGTGACAATCTGGAGTGGTTCTTTGCCAGTCTAACTGGTTGGACTTCACTAGGATTGCACTTGACATTATCAGTGGCAGGGAAAGGGAAAAGTGGCCTTTGAACATGCAAATGTTATTTCCTATGGCTTCTTTAGCTGCAAGGACTTTTGATAATACCATTGTGCAGAGAAGGGAAGTCTGTTAGGTTGAAAATAGCCTATTTTATTAAAAGTTTTCAGCTCTTACGTTTAGTAAAAGCCAAGTGGCCTCCATTATCTAAAAAAAAAAAAGTAGCCCAGCTGGTATCCAGGGCTGTCTTTTCTAATACCTCTGCCTACTGTTTAGCCCTGGGTATGCGCCTCGTGCATTAGCTGAACAGGATTCTCAGAACCACTCCTTGATTTGCCGTATGCTCCACATTTAACATTGCTGTGCACTCTCTCACTGAACCATTTTTAAACTTAGTCTCCTGCTGAGAGCTAAATGCACTGTTTGTATTCTAATCTTTGCACCTACTGCAGCTAAAGTATAACGGTTCCACAGCTAGAAGGCAATAGCTAAAGCAGGGGAAACGTAATTAAGAAAAATAAAAAATGATTGATAGAAAATACAGCACATTGCTCTAGACATATTAATTTAGTGCCGAGTGACTTGAACAACTAATTTATTAAAATTACCTGAAAGCATCTTATGATTACCGCAACATAAGCACTCGTTAATTTGCCTCTGCTTCTATTCTTGGCAAGACAGTCATGTGCATGCTCAATATACAAGATGCAGGAAAACCAATTAATGCTCTTGACCTATCCAGCAGACTTGATCACCACCCAGACAAGTGCAGATAACCGGTAAATGAAGGACTTGGTCCTAATTTGTGAAGCCAGTCAGAATTAAAACACACTGAACTCTCCTTGGCTTCCATGGGAGGTGTGAATGTTTAGTATCCTGCGCCACACTGAGATGCTACAGCCTATCAAAGTTTTGACATTTTACAAGTTCATTGCCTGTAGCAACTAGGAAATGAACTCACAGGAGGGAGAGGTGGCTATACTGAGAGGGATATCACATACTTCCATGCCAGGATCTTGCCCTCTTTGCCCTCACAAATCAGTCCCTCCCAAAGCTCCCCTTGTGTGCTGGTGAGTTCTTGACTCTACAGCAGAGCTAACATCATGCCACAGGGTCTTTCAGGCTGTTGCCTCAGAGCACACTTAGTCACAGGTCAGTTTCCTTCATAGGATTAAAATATTTCAGAGGCTTGGTCAGAAAACACAGGGAAGGTCTTGCTCCTGCAGCAATGAGGAGATTGCATCAAGGAAGGATTTTGGCCCCTTGTGTGCCATCAGAATGTGACAGTGGTGCTGCTGAAGCAACTCAAAACACTGCATAACAACTGTGAAAGCCGCATCTTTTGTTTGTATAGGTGGTAGAACACAGCTATAAAGCCCGATGTTAGTGCCTCTCTCTGATTTTTCCTGAAGTTCATTTTCTAAACAAATACTCAGCATATGATTCTCTAAGCCCTGTGTCTCTTCTGATGATTAGTCTGCTACCATTCCGGGCTACGTGGACCTTCCCTGAGTTCATAATGGGGAAGATATTAATTACGTTCAGGGAAAATTGAGTTTCACAACTCTCAGAGGAACAGGCTAGAGTCTTCGTGAAGCAACTTCTTTCCACCTTTTTATGTCAAGTACAACAGACTCTGCATAAATGGTGCAAGACATTTTTATGAGTTACATCATGAGTGGAAAAGAACAGCAATTGTATCCAACCGCCTGGGTGTGTTCACCTTGTTTCTGAGGAGCTAAAATTATTTGTTGGAGACAAGTTAAAGAAGATACTGCACAAAGAAGAATGTGTCACTTGGTCTTCCTTCTCCTCTTATCCCTGTATTTCTTTTTGGCAGTGGTCATACCCTTGCCTGCTTGAACACTGAAGGGAGTTCTAGTTGGTGAATAAAATTTGCAAACCCTAAAGCTATGCACTTCAGTTCTTATCCTGAGGGACATTAGGCAACCACAGAGAAAACCAAACCCAGTGTACGTTATCTGGACTGCAAACTATTTTAATAATGAAATTTGCACTGGAGCATGAGTCTTAGTTCCAACAGATAACCATCTCTTATTGTTCTTATAATGACAGCATCCTTCAGACAGACAATTTCACTCCCAGAAAGAGAGTGAATTATCCCAGAAATAAGTGAAATATCATAAATTCATTAAGAACTACATCAGAAATTGCTATTTGATTTTCCTTGATTTGTGCTGCATAGCGATAATCATTAAAATACATCTCTCTTGATCATTCCCTTTTTTATTGTTGAAGCTCCTCTATATGAGTACTGTGCTTTCCCAGGCAGTGTGATGTGGAAGCAACAGCACAGAACTGGGAGAAAAAAAAATAAATACTAAGTTGGAATCCTTACCCTGCCACTGCAAAAGGGAAAAAGGGAAAAAACCTCCCTCACTCTCTTACTTCTGAAGAATAGAAATTAATTACCTTGCACATATACACACGTAATTTCAAATAGGCTCAGGTAGCATACATATAAGAATTAATTGCACATGCCTGTTTTCTCTGAAGTAAAGACACATTAAGTATGTAAAGACACTTCCAGACCCATGGGAACAATGTTCTTATGCCAGCAGTACTCTACTGGAATACAAAAGAACCTGTGGGTTTTGCTTTTTAAAAATGTGTTTAGCATGACTGAAGAGCCTGGCACAGCTGCTGTGGCTGCCGAGTCCCTGTCACTCCCAGGCCCAGAGCACAGGGAACGTGGACAGCACCTCATCCAAATGTCCCCTAACCTGATGAACACACAAAAGACACTTCCAGACAAGCCCATTAGCTGCACCATTTATAATGGCAGAGGAGGAAGGTGTGAGCAACAGAGCTCTGACACCAGTTGGTACATAAGGAAGGGTAGGAATGCACAAGGAAGTTACTGGTGCTAGGAGCAGAACTGGGTTCAAGCATACTCTCCTACCCTCCTCCCTCCCTCCTGCTTTTTAGTCATTGCTCTCCAACTTTCTCCAAAGCAGTGTTTTAGAAAAGGAGAACGGAAAACATAAACCTGCTTAGAATGAAGCCTTGAGTACTGCTTCTCACACTGCTCTTGTTTTACAATGAGGAAATGGGTGGCAAGGTCCTGTCAGATGCTCATGGGTTCATCCCAAGGCCTCTTTCCACTTGCTCAAAGCTTTGGTGGCCCATGGGAGCCCAGCCCCATGTAGGAGCAAGGAGGAGACCCAGTGCATTCCACCTCCCTCCCTGAAACCCCCTGAGCTCGCCAGGAACATCTCCCCATCTCAGGTATCTGGGTGGGCTGAGCTGTCATTCACAACCTCCCAGCCACTTTGGCAAGGTGTAAGGGGAGGAGAGACAAACTCTCTCAGCCACAGATGGGAAAAGCATATTGCATGGGGGAGCAGGGAAAGAAGCTTCTTACACTGCTCTTCACACAGATGTATCGCTATGAACAGCCCTGCAAAAATCACAGGCTGAGGTGCTAGTCCTTGTCTCGGCAGCAGCAAGTTAGGCTGGGCATCCTGCGGTTAAGCACAAGGGCTTGAAATAGAGATTTCCATTTCTGTCATCTAAGAGATAGAGCACAAACCCTGTAATTTCTCTGTCTCGCTCTTCCTGCAAATAAACAATTCCAAGTCATATGTGTAGGGATCTTACACCCTGTATGCTAGTTAGAAAGGTAAGACATCAATATGCAATATAAAGTCCCAGTTCTGCAAGAGTCAAGGGCTTAAAACACCTTTGAAAATCTAGCCTCAAATTTTGTGTTAGGAATTTAAAACAAGAACAGTTTAACAGATTCTTGAAAATGCTGGATTTTAGCTTTAGTAAAATCTTATTCTCTGTTAAATTCTGCTTAATTGAAAGTGGTGTGTGATTTCTCATCAGCACAAGTAATTTGCTAGAATACCTGCACAGGCTGTCAAACCATTGTCAAATTGAAATACTGCTTTCCCCTTTCTGTCCGTTTTACCATACATTCCATTTTTGGATTTCTCAGCTTTCTATAGAAAGGCTTCTGAGCTCAAGATCACAGAGACAGTCTGGGAATAAAAATGTTCAAGCTGCAATACAGACAGTTGGGAATTTATTGCGTCAGGATTTGTTTTTAAAATATAGGTTTCTCCTGATAAACTAATATTGTCATCTGTTCTGGTGGCAGAGCATACCGCAAACAGCAATCTTCCCCCAGAGAAAAAATGTCAGATTGTGATTTATGAACAGGGAGCCACTAAAGAGTATGATTTCACCCTAAATTAGTAATTTATCAAGTAAAGAACCACAAGCAAATAGCTGAATATTGGTGCCTTAAAGGGTCAATAGACTTCTCACTAACTTTTGCTTCAAGCACAAATAATCAGAGACTCCTCCAAGGGAAAACTGTTCTAGTGGATGCGTATAAAAATGAAAACATTTAGCTCTAAGTGTTGAGGAAAGCGTTCCCAACATGACCTTTGAGTGTCCATACGTGGTTCAGAGGAGCCCCACGCAAGGGGACTGCACAAAGCTGCTGTACATAGCAAGTCCATCAAAATGTGGTAGTATAGATCAAGAGGAGGTAGTGGGGAGAAGGGGGAGAAAGCCATTTAAAAGGGTGAGTGTTGATTTTTAACCTTAATTAATTTCCTGAAGCAGTTTACTTTAATGTACAATGAATTATGAATTATTGGAAATCACTGTGACACAAGTTGACAGAAATTGCTTTGTAAAATCCTCTTACAGGCCAGGGAAATGAGTTTCTAGTCACCCGTCCAGGAGGAGGTGGTTCCCTCTACCTCCAATCAACACTGCCAGGAAACACACACCATCAGCGCCCAAAGGCATGGCCATGGATGATGCAAAGCGGGCCAGCTAGGACTAAAAGCAAACCAAGGAAGCTCAACCTGTTATTCCCTAGCCACTCCCTCAGACATCTTTTCTCTAGGCTTCTCAACCTTAATTCCTGAGAATTTCAATGATTTGTAATTTTGTTGACTTAGCAACAGCAAAGCACTCAAATTCACACTACTTTCAATGTTACAGAATTAAGTATAAGTTCTTTTCTCCAAATACCATACTGCAGATGTAGATGCCTGGATCTGGGCCCATAATTTCTACAAAATTAGGCAATTAAAATTTTACTTGAAGCAGTTTAAGTGCATCTGTAAAACTGCTACTAGTAGTGTCAACAGAACAATTTACGGTTCCATGTTTCTAGACCTGGACTGTTAGAAGATTTCATGGGGCATCAATCCACAACTGCCATGAAACATGGGTGCCTATTTTACTAGTTAGACGCCAGCAATTTGTTCCTTTATAAGAATAGTTGAATTTAATAATGAATGAAGTACTTCACTTCTTAACTACCACAAAAAAATTTCTTGTCCATTCAAGAACTGAATCAGAATTCTTTTCTATTGATGTAATTCCACTATCTCCTGTCAATTTGTATAGGTCTCCATCTTTTCCTGAGATTGCTTAAAAAACATCAACCAAGCCAATAACCAGAACAAGCCAGAGAAGGTGCTCCAAGCTTTCACACTCTCCTTGTGTAGCAGAAGGGTGCCAGATATATTTCTTTTTTAATAAAGTTTTTTTTTTTCCTCAATCTTTGTAGTGATGCTGAAACTTCCCTGGGTGATAGTATGGTCTCTGCTCTTTCAAACTGCGGAGAATGAGTGCAGTGGTAACCAGGTAGGTGGAGAAGTGATGAGCAGCAAAAGAAGAAAATTTGTGAATCATAGGAAATTTAGCGAGAAACACTCAAAGCCAACCATCTAGATCAGTGTGAAGGGTAAAAGCTCAATTCTGATCCTCAAGAGTATTGGAAAGGAAGCCTTTTCCCATTTTTATTCTTGCTTGAACATTCACAACATCTCCAAATGTTGTACTTTGGTTTTGTGAGAAATAAGCCAGTTGGTTTATTCAATGATAGAGTTAGTTCATAGGTCAAATACTCTCAATGGTTTTGGCTTTAATGAGTGCAGTAAATACGCTTTGAAGAAATTAAGAATTACTAATCTACTTGGAGAATTCAGGTATTTCTTCTTTAGCTATCTTGGTGGTTAAAGAAGGGCAGCTAAGAGGCTAAGGTTGCAGCTGCACTTGATGTTTGATCATCAGCTCTCAACCATTCCTCACATCAAAAGTATTGACCAGGCTGGAGGAGCAAGCCTCCTGCGTGCTGGTGGCATCCTCTTCCCTGATTAAATTTTGGCACAGGAAGAGAGTCTGAAGCAATCTAAATTTACTTTTGGGGAGACAGACTGGGACAACCAACATTAGCAGGAAAGGCCAGAATTCATCTCTGACACAAATAACTTGATTACAAATTGAGCCTGGAGAGCAGACAGACAGCCTAGAATACCATCTACAAACGCTTGCTCTAGCGTTCCTGCATCAATTGCCCGAAACAACTGCACTTGTGCAGCACATGAGCTGCTATGATACATTAAACATGCCCAGAAAAGATGGCAAGTTAATGATCATTGTCCACATAGAAGTACTAAAGGAGAGAAGCAGTTATTTCATTTTCCTGTCCTTAGAAGAGAAAGCAGAGAGGCCACAGCCTGAATGTTTTCAAGGGCTAAAGCCTTGTGAACACCCAGAGGATTTTGCAGCCATTGGGAGGGCTGTGGTGAATGGCCCGGTCTCCTTAGGCAATTCAAAAAAGCAGAAGGGTCAGTGCCAAGGCCAAAAAACTAATTAATGTGAGATGGTTTATCTCAACCACAAACTTCAGCTGAGTTCACAACTCAGCACTGACATATTTCAATCAAAGCATGTCTGCAGCTAAACTTAATAACCAGCCAGCCTATCAAGCAACGGACGCTAAGCAATTCCAAATCACCCCAAGAATTTTAAAATGGCAACAACTTACTGCAGGACTGCAGAGAACGCCTCATCTATCAGAAGCAGTTGTTGTATCTGCAGCTGACACAGACGTCAAGATTCCTGCTCCCTCCATGAACGCTGCTGTGATGCTGTGAAATGGAGAGGGCCTTCTGGGATCACTGCCCTACACAAGCCATCCAGAGGCTGTCCTATACAATCTTTCCTGCATTTTTCCAGCAATGACATTTCATCACTTTTGAATGAAATAAGTTCTTTCGCAGTGAAATTGCATCTTTTTTTTTTTTTTTTTTTTGTCAAGCAGAGGTCAGACAGTCTGCTTAACAGTAAAGTAAAACAAAAATAGTCCCTTTTTATTCCATTCTATTTATTTAATGAACAGAACAAACACTGCAATTGTTTTAATTTGACCACTTATTTGCTTGCTTATGAAGACACAGCTGTCTTGGGGATGGTTGCAGTCCCCTGAATTCCTATGGAAAGAACTTAAATCCACAAAGTTTTAAAGCACTTCATACCACGCTGTTCTGTACCACCGAATGGTTATTTTTGACATGCAATGCGCAGCCTTGGAAGGAACAAAAAGAAAAGGTCATTTCCTGAAGAGTGGCAGAGCGCATATGCATATCGCTTAGGTTCACCTGGAGTCAAGCCCTTTAACATATATTGAAGCTGCCAAGAGTATGGGAAGCTAAACTATCTGACGAAAGTCACGGGAATTTATTTACTCTGCCAAAAGAAACAGCTCCAGCTTCTCTACCCCTTTAGTAATGTCCTTGCAGAGCCCTGATGGACACTGGAAGGTGGCAGTGCCATGAACAGCCCACAGGTAACTAGCAGAGGCTGCATCAGCATCTATAAGCATCACTCGGTAGCAACTTCCACACATACTTTCCTGTCCCATCCCATTCAGTCTCCTGGGATAAATCATAAAACCACAGTGTCCAAAAATCTTTGCTGAGGGCTTCTTCAGAATTGATCTAAGTAGGAAGAAATATCTACTACACTGAGTCTCAAAAGAGACATCTCGGCTTGTTTTTTTCAAGCACACGCTAGTTAAAGTTTGTAAGATTAACAGAAATCTCTGCTCATATCAGAACGGCTCCATTATTAGTTTTCACTTAGTCACAAAAGCAATCAGAAAAAGAGCATTTGCGGACAGAAAACAGAATAAACACGGATAGGCCGTACTAGATACAAAATACAGATTCTACTCAAAATCCAGTGACAGAGCCCAAGTTGAAGGAAGAGTCAAGGACAAAACCAGGGTACAAGAGGAGAAAAATCAACTCCCAAGAGAAGGCAAACTGAGACAGTTGTCTTTATTAAAAAAAAAAAAAAAATCACTTTTAAAAAGAATAAAATACAGGTTAAAAAAAAATAAATTAAAAAGCCAAAATAAAATCCTAGTCAACAGCTTCCTAAGAACAATGATGTACAGAACGAATCAGCACAGAAATCTGCATTCATCAGCTTGTTGCCAAAGTCCTGGGAGCACACAGCCCTCCCAGAGCCGTTTGCCATGCTGAAGGGTCAGACTGGCTGTGAAAGGGGACCTAGCAAAAGGGCACACTTTTCACGAGAGAGCTCTCTTTAAAGCCCCTGGGTAGACAAACCAACTTGAATGCCTGGGGAGTTTCATGCTGTCATTGCTGGCTGAAACAAAGCCTTGTGGAAAGTCTAATCTGTGTGTCAATCAGTTACAAAACTAATATTTACCCTGTCTACAGTATAATTTTACAGAAATAAGGAGATCTTATTTAAGCCAAACATACAACCCTGTTCTCACACCACTCTTTTCTTATAATAGAGAGTATCTGTGCCTGTATTCAACTTGTACTACACAAATTTTTCCCTTAATATTTTATACACCAATTAATTGACATAGGTAATGCATAGGTACTCAATTATAAAAGAGACAAAATCAAATACGGAGACAGTCAAGATTAGACAAGGGAAACAAAGCCAAACCCAAAGAAGAACAGCTAAACAGTACAGACAGATACAACTATAACATCAGTAATAATCTAAGGCTACCGAGGTTGCGTTCCTTCTCCCGTGCAGGCGTACATGTCCAGCATCTGGGATTTTACTGGCATTTGCCTACCAGTGTATATTTTCTGGAAGGCAGTTTGACACAGAAACCCAACAGCAGTCTTGAACAACTTCCTGACACTTTCATAAGTACAGCATGGGAGCACTAGGGACAAATATACGTAGCCACTGTAAAAAGATATTTAGCCAGTTTGTTCCTGGAGCTACACAGGAGCCGTTCCCGTTCGCTGAGGGGTTGCTCAGTGCACTGCAAGGCAAGGAGCTGCGGGGCTTCTCTGGGCTGGCAGCACACTCACTGCTGGAAATGCATCTTCCTTAACCCAGAGCAGCACCTGCACAAGAAACAGAAGTGTCCTCTGGGTGGCTGGAAAGCCTCAAGTGAGCATAGTTCTACCAACAAATCTGTGGGTCAGCTTCACTGAATTTGGTGGACTGAATCAATAAAAAAAGGCTGTATTTGACCTGAAGGACAAAATAGCATGTTTGACCTAACTGGATACAATTTTGAAAGAAAAAGAAGTAAAAATCTAAACACTGTTTGAAAAACTAGTTTAGGATTGGGCTCAAGACATAAAGGCAACAGAAGAACTTGATGGCTGCTGGAATGGCAGAAGCCTTCAAGAGTTAATATGCAACCTGGCATCACAGGGATGCCATCAGCTTTTGTTCATGGGTAAACGTGGCCAACCTGACTGAAGCTAAAGCTGGGATTAGGATGTGTGTAGGGCATCAGAAGTGGAAGACTATGGAGTTTGATTGTTGCATAATCCCTGAAGAGTTCATTAATTAAGCAAGGGTTAACATGAGTGGAATCTAAGTGCAGGCATTTGAGGCAAATGGAGGTCACTCTATTTTTTTAATCTAGTATCATGTCTGTCACTGAGGCTTAGGAAGAGGTAGCAAGGCAAATCTTCAGTTCCTGCATACTCCTCAAATGTTTTCAAATGCAGGAGAAGGAGAGATTTTATGGCCTACACTTACTTTTCAGGAAATTATGAGTCATTCTTCTAGATTAAAAAAAAAGAAAAAAAAAAGAGTATTTGAGAGTGCAACTCCTTACATAATAATTACAGAGATATATATTTAAAATTAACTCCATAAATTAATAAATATACATAAATAAAATATACATGTATATAGAGATAGCTAGTCATTTTGTCTGCCCTAGTTATGATGGGCTCTGAGGTTAGAATAAAGATTTGAACAAAAGTCCTGTGCAGCTTCATTTCCTGCATAATTTTTGAATACGCTGACATTATGGGTTGTGAAATCATACAGCTGTAACTGAGGGCAGGATTATCGGTTTGACTCAAGAAAGGAATTACTGAAGTCCACGATTTCTTGCAGTTACTATAAGCAGACACAGAAAACACAGCAAAATGAGTAACACCCCTCCTGCCCCAAATCACAGGATGACGAAGACTGTGACTGCCTGAAAAGCACTGGCTGCAAGTCCTGAAGGCTGACAGCACGTGGGAAAGAGCTCAGGTTCTGAGTCCACCCTATCTCCAGAACACCAGTGCTCACCTAGAGGTTATCAGAAGAAAAGCCTCCGCAGTTTTTCTATGGTCTTTCTGCTGCTCGGAGAAAGATGCAGTCTCTCAAATATCCCTTTAGCACAAATGCCAACCGTACAGGACGGGACATGAATACAGAATAAGCTACACCGCAGCACATTTGGCTGTGCTGTTGTTTAACTTCATCCTCTTTGCAGAGCAAGCCAGGCAAATTTAGACACTCCCAAATAAATAGGTGCAAAACTAAAACTAATCAGGAAAATTTCACTAAGTGAAGGAATCTGGTGCTTCACCTACTTTTTCAGGTGGGGCTCAAAAATGCAAATGATGCCTTGGTGACTGACTCTTTGTTCTTTGAAAGGAACTGGAGTGGCTAGAGATTAACTTTCATCTGCCCACTACACCAACAGGTAGGAAACAGAAGAAGAATATTAAGCTCCTTTCTCTCCATAATGATCCTCTGGTCTAAAGAAGTTTTTTACTTCTTAGAAGTAAAAAAATATGTGAAATAAAATGAGTGGAATTAGAACAAAATCAGCTCCACTTCAGTATGCAAATATCCTTATGAGTTGAGAACTCAGAAACAGTACCATGAATACAAATATATTTCATTTGAAATAAGAGATTTTTTTTTTTTTATCAATACAGAGGAGAGGAACAAATCCACAAATTAGGTGCAGAGGGGCTCTCAAAATACAAGGTCATGAAGGTGCACTTTGGACTTATCTTTATTCTTAATGGAAGGCCCATTCCTGCAGTTTTTAGGGAAATCTCCCAGGAAAACCAATCCAAAGGAGCTCTGGTACAAGAAGAACTTTATGAACCTCCAAGGTGTGGTGTGCTTTTCAAATAAGTATTTTTATTGCCTTTTTTTAAGTTACAGAAAATGTTCTCTCCAGAGGCAGAAAAAAAAAAAGATAAATAGTTTACATTACTCAAAGAAAAAAAAATCATCCTGTCCAATATAAGATCTCTAAATATACCTGCCTTGCCAGCATAGCCTGTCTCAGAGAATAGATCAAATTTCTAGCATCAATAACTTTGCAGAGGTGATGTCTTATCTCCTCCCACAACTGGTTACCAACAGGAAAATAATCTGTGGGGAAACAGCATGAAAATACCAGAAACTCAAGTGTTAAATACTCCAAATAATGGTCCCCACCAATTTTGTCAGTAGAGAGTGCTTAAGTGAACAATCCCTTTTCCCAGCCCAGCTCTTCGCAGGGCTGGCAGACCTAGCCATCCTCTTTTATCTGAATCTGCTTTGTCTATTGCATTCTTATATTTAATCTAGAAATTGAAGAAAAGCTGATGCTCTGTTCCTGAGTCCAGTAGATACCTGTATTCTGCAGTTGGACTGAGAGCTTGTGAAGCTTGTGGTGGTTAAACACAAGCAGAGGAAAATGACGCATTGTTTTGAAATGCTGTGCTGCTGTTTAACATTGTATCATTTTCTATGATAAAGTGATTGTCAGGATTTAACTTGTAATACATACCTCTGCTAAAAATGAGGGTTCCTGTTTCACTCTGTTTTCCAAGGTTATACTTCCTATTAAAACAGCTTCTTATTAAAGTTGTGTTAAATCACCTTTTCATGAGAAATTTTGGCATTTGTTTTCTTGCCAGATCTGACTAACAAGTTGTAAGGTCACAATTTACAGCAAAATACTGCTTGTTTCCAGAAGGATTTTTAAATCTTTATAGCATAATAGCCAAAACAAAATGCTGCATTCTAATTTTAACACAAAAAGTTCCAATGAGTTCCCATACTATTCAGATAAAACCTGATGCATTTTTGGGAAATGTCCCCATTTTGCCAAATAAGTATTATCAGACAGAAAAATGCATCAACCAGCACCACTCAGTCACCTCGGAATTCAATTTCACTTGTTCCACTGCTGCACATGCTATTTTTGTCTCACTTTTTATTGACTGAACTTTGTTCATCGGATTTCAAAAGTGCTTTCCCAATAGTATCTTTAGAAAATACAAGAAAAAAGGTTCTCGGCTGGTGGAGGCTGGCAAAGCTCCAGCGAAGTCAATGGGCCTCAGCTGAGGCGCTAGCCCTTTGTGAGTGTTCACAGAGGCTTTTTATATACTGCAGAGATACTGGATTATGCAGAGAAGTCAGGAAACCTCACTGTGTCTCCAGTTTGTAAAGATTATAGATATTTTAGCAGTCACCAGTCATTTAAGGCTAATGGTACAGTGACAGTTTTGGATAAAGGGAAAGACTCAGTAGGCTTCAGATAACACTGATTGCTTTACTTGACCATACATTTTCCTCACAGCGTTGAGTGTAGCACCCAACAGGTTTTAGGAGAGTCAGAGAGAGAATGTAGCTCAGGCAGATAAGTATGTATCTGGAAACTACTGAAAGCACCACCTGCTGCTTCTTGCTTTCATTTTCACTCTGGTTTTGAGCAGTTTGAGGGAAGAAATACATACCACAACGCTGAAGGAAAAACATTCAGTGGCAAAACTTGCAGGAGAGAACAGCCTTCCTGCAAGGAAGTGTGCTATCTGAGAGAGGCCTTCAAGCCATGGGGCCGTCTGAACGTTCGATGAATAGAGGCGGGATCCTGAGAGTAGCCTGGGGATCTGAAGACATTCTCCTTCCTACCAAATTATCTCAAACTGGCAGAAACCTTTCCACTTTGGATCTTCCAGTATCTAAAGCAAAGGCTTGAACTGATTTCATTGCTGTATATGTTTGCATTACTTTTTGCTGAGGAAATTGGCCAACAGTCACAAGGACTTTAATCATCATGGCTTTTTACCATAACCTTTTATTGCTTATCTGCATAGAGTATGTAATGGATGACCATTGCTTGCAGATAAGAAATGATTTGCCTTCCACAGTGCCCCAGACTCATCCAGTGGGTTATAGAGAAGTCAAAGTTCCTCAGAAACCCTCCTTCACTTTTCTGTCCTCTCTGGATAGATGAAAATCAGTACATCTGTGTTAGCCACACTTAAGAAGATGACGACTCAGTAACCAGTAGAATATGGACAATGAAAAATCAAAAGAAGAAAAATGACATAGAAACAATCAGAGGGGTCTAATGGGATAGCTGATCCTGATCCACCTAAACAAATAACTGGAATCAGTTAAAGAAAACTGATTCAGTGTGATCTTCATCTAAAACATCAGCATATGGCTCCACCATGATGCTGCTCACTTGCAGGAGGGTGGCCTCAGTTTAGGAATTTGCTAATAGTGATGTTGCATTTTCATGAGACTAAGGAAGGTCCATCCAGCCAAATGAGAAGTTTTTAATTCCATGAGAACTGAAAATATTTCAGAGCATTTGGTTTAATTTTAAAGTTCAAGGGTAAATAAAATCCACCAGATAGTAATATCTGTATTATGTTAAAGCATAACCTATTTTATAATTTAATTTCACTGACATTTAAATTAAAGTGCTATTAGCGAGAGAAAGAAACAGAAAAAATTGGCACTGCACAAGAAACACAGCTTAGTAGCCTGGGAATGAGAAAAAAGCAGGAACAGAAGAGGAAAAAGATATGGAAAAATACCAAAACCAAGAAAAAAGCATTGCATTGTAATCCACTTCTTAATACAAAGTCATGCCTCAGTGCTCAGATGGCCAGGAGCATTAAAAGAACACTAGGGTCAAAACTATAGGACCTTACCTCCCTCCTCCCAGAAAATAAAATAAAAGAAAAAAGACAAATCTTGTTTGAGTGAGACTGCAGGAGATGAAGCTTTAACTGCCAGAAGCAGATACAAATGCATCTGAGTGACTGGCATCAATGTGAAAATGAGAGACATTAGAAAAAGTATTCTCACAAAGTTTTTTTGAGCAGCAAGGATCATTTAGGTTAAAAGCCACACTCCTAAATACTATAAATGCAGTAAGCTGTTCACTGGGAAAAACAGAGCTCCAGTTCATAGCACAGAGGTTTGATCAGCAGCTCCTTGAAGTCAGTGGGAAAAGCCCTACGACTGCAGCAGTGCTCTGAGCAGACCCCACGTACTACAGAGGCTGCCCCTCTGTTCAGTTCAGTGTGTAGGGAGAGACAGAGCTTAAGGTAGGACTCTACAATAAACAATTTAAAGAAAGGATTTTAAAAAATGCTGTTCTGAAGTGCTGTAAATATGGACAATTCATAAAATTTCGTAACAGCTGCTCTGCCCAGGGATGACAAATACTACCTCCTCCAGTGAGACATGGAGAGAGAGAAATCAAAAGTGTCAGCTGTTTTTACTGTCTAATGTTACCTTCCCATCTTCGAAAAATATCAGATATTAAGAGAAACATGTGGGAGAATGTGAGCAGGCATCCAGAAATGGAATTACCCACAAAAAATGTTGGAGTTATTTTAAAATATCCTGTAAGGTATATACTACTCTGACATGGCAAGGAAAGGAGAAAGAAAAATTAAAGCTAATAGAAACCTTGCTCTGTGTTCCTCCAACATTGTAAAATAGAATATAACATGTAGGAAAGTGAACAGCAGAGTATAACATCCGATCGCTGTCAGACCTTGCACCCAAATGTTAAGGTTATGACTGCTCTAAAAACAACAGTTACAATAGCTGCATTTAGAAATGGAGAAAAATGGAGAGGGAGGAGGGAAAGGCAAAAAAAAAATCACTTGAGCAGATTTTTTAAAATGGTACAGGAGCCTCTTCGGTAATATCATTTAGTACTTACCAACATTTTACCACTTTACTTTCATTTCCTCTCTGTTAAACTAATTTGTATATTTTCAGTACATTGCCTGTTGTTGTAAGGGGGCACTGCAGGGCCAGACCATAGCTGTACCTCGTCATTAGGCTGCGAGGAGGTAAATATTTCCTTCCTATACCACTCAGTTCCCCCAGATATGAGAAACAGTCACATACATACAGCATCAAAATACCCACTTACAAATTCCCACATGCCATAACCCTGAAATGGTATTTTTATACGTTATTTCAACACATAGACCTCTGTTGAGGACTTTCCTACATCTACATGTAATTTGAATAATCATTTGATGTATGACTAAAACTTTCCAAATTACATATTCACAGGGATGATTTAGTTTTCAATTTCCTTTGTTTAACAGTAGATAATTACTCACATGAGCCAGGATCTGTGCCTACTGAGGCACAAGACCCTTTCCTCCCCTTGTATCTGTGTCGAATTCATCCCTGGCGTAACCATGTCAGTGGGGATACCCCAGGGGCAGCCCTGACGTGCTGCTCTGTCACTCTGTCTCGTAAGGCTCGGCAGTGCAGGCAGCCATTTATGACATGTTGTTACAATTCCAGAACTCAGGGAATTGAATACAGTATTTTCAGACTCAGTTTGGCAAACCATAGAAGAAACAACATGCTGGGTTTTCAGAAGTTTTCACGAAGCTTTGGCAGCATTTGCCACCAATCCTGATGCAGTGGTGTTGCTAGGGTGGGGTGATGGCATTTCTTTGTGTTTAATTTTTTTTTTTTTTTTGAACAAATAACAAAACCACTGTTTGGTTTTTGTTTTGCCTTTTTTTTTTTTAAATTTGAGAATACAGAAGGCAAAGATGAAACTATCAGACTGAACTGATAACAAACAAAAAATTACAAGTGCAATTTCATACTTGCAATTAAAATACCAGTAGCAGAGTGTGCTGGCAAGGGGCTAGGTTTTCCAACATGGATCGTGGTCATTGACTGTTAATCTTTTTGCCCTCAAACTAAATTGCATATCCACTACCTCAGTAACTAATGTTTCACTGCCCACCCAGCCAGAGTTGTTCAATGCCTCTTGGATTAAGCACATTTAATATGTTAAATCTTTCCAAATCCGCCTGCAGATTTCCCATTTCCAGAAGAAAGAACTAAAGCTTCACATCAGAGAGAAGAAAATGCTCCTCAGGTCTCAGCCATACTCCTGCAGATGAGATAAACTCCAGCTCCTACTCCTACCTGCACAGGGTGGAAAGAGGCACAACCCTTACTCGTGTATCTTTGACAGAGCTGGATAATGCATTTTGTGGTGTGCAAAGTTTCAAGCACTTCAGACCATTTTGTATTTTATGATGCAGGTCTTTGCTGTACCAAAAAAAAAAGCAAATGAAGTGATGTAAAGTAATTCCTTTCTTGTTAGACTACAGCCTTCCCTACTCACTCCCTGTCTGCTCTTCAGCACATAGCAATTTACTTTTAATTTGCCATTAGGGTATAATATTTTTTTTCTCATAATAGAGCACAGGAAATTTTTCAAAGTGACACAGGATGACATTACCAAAAGAAAAGATTTGGTCACATTTTTTGAAAAGGACCGTTTGTTTTACAGCCTGAAATACACCTTGCCTCTTGTGACAGTGTTGGCAAATCCTGGACTTAAGGTCTCTGAAATTATTGTGTTCTTAGGGGCTTTGATCTCAGCTGAAACCTAACCATGGAAATGGCAAATAATTAAAAACCAAACAAACCCAACTTTAGAGATTTGTTGCTATTGTTAATATTTTACTTTATGGGGAAAATGTCATTAGTGCTCAGGAGTCAGTGGTCAAGAGCAACATACTTCAGAACGAGTAATTTATAAAAATACCTTATATAAGTCAGCATTCTTGCATAGGTGCGTTTAAGAGATCCAGATTTTACTGCTTCTCTGACTGCAAACACTGAATCAGGTCCACTTCTACCTTAAACTGCACCTATCCCAGAGAGGCAGCTTTTCCCACACCGAGTAGTGCAATGCTAATGCAGAAGGCAACGTAAATAAGAGCAAGAAGCAGCATTATACATATCGCGCCCTTCACTCAGATGCTCACTTCTACTGTACGTCTTCCAAACAAGGTTTGAACCAAGTCTCCTTTTTACTAGACATGTTTTGTACCATAAATAATTGTAGTCCCCAATGCTACCTTGTGAGTATCTGCTCACTTTATCTGTCAGCAAACGCTTGGCTGCCTAAAGCAAAGCCAGTGATTAGCACAGAGGGAGATGCGGTGGAAAGACTGGTTTCTGAAGGCTCCATAAATGACATATGTAGGAATTGCTCTCGGAAAAGGCCAGGTAGAGAGCTATAGTGAAGTTGAACAGCATGCAGTTCTGCTTCACCCATGTCAACAAAAGCATCTCTGAGAACAGTTATAATAAGTAAATAACTTGCTTTATTGGTGGGAAGCCAGGGACTGGAAATCACTGGGAGGTTTCCCTCCTCCTCAGCTACAGCACAGAACACCAGAAACTTCACACCTGCTTAATATCATGAAACCATCATGCTTTTTCACAGCAAATACTGCTGGATGAACTTCTACAAGCAGAGATAGTTATTTTAGTTGCTTAGAATACTGTAAATATAACAAGCCAACCATTTAAATTAACAGAGTACTTGATTTTCTATTGCTGTTTGTTTTACTGACTTCAAACAAGAAAAAGACATTTCAATATCAGCACTTTATTATAAACTAATACCTTTCCTAGTAACTGAGGTTTTCCTGTTATTCCCAGCCTGGCTCTCACGCTGACTGAAAGGCTGAGTTAATTTCTCAGTGGAACAGCAGTGGAAGAGAGGGAGAGAAGAAACAAAAAAGAAAGCAAGCCAAGATAATGCTGAATAAACCCCAATTTTCTTCTGATTTGGTAAAGCCAGATTGATGACATGGTGTGAATTTTAACCAGATCTTGGTAAATAAGAGACATCTGATCATGAAAATTATTTTGGCAAGAAATGAAGGGAAGAAGTCCAAGTCAGTTTTGTAAATTATTATTAAAAATAATTTACATGTGACAAAGCTGGCAATTTGCTGCTTTGTGCTGGGCAATATTTCTAAAGGTTTTATTTTGTTGAAATCTTTGTGTTATGTTATGGAAAAGTAGAAAGAGGAGAAGAAGATTCAGCACTCCAGCAGTCACATACAGCCTGGGAGCCTCAATCCTGCCATAACTCCCAGTGTCACTGATGCTGGGCTATTAAATTTAGTGTGACTTTTGCCCTCAACTTAATAGGGTCAGACTCAAGCACTTACTAAAGGTGGAATTTCTCACACAGTATTATCGAAAAAGGTCATCTTCAGAAGCGACCTCGAAAAAATTAGTGATTTTCTTACAGCTTCTGGTGACATAATGAAAGGCTTTCAGAGAACTTCACTTGTCTGGCAGAGTTTTTATGAGCAAATAAATTAAACAATGTTTGAGGACTCTGCTGAATTGGGGCGCAAGATAGGAAAATTGTGCTAGGATTTCTATTTGGATTTTTTGCTAACTCTTTACCATTTCTTAAGATTAAAGATCACTTTCAATCAGAAACTTAAAAGTATCAGTTGTTTTTTTTTTTCTGTTTCTGTCCCGAAGTTGTTACATTTATAGACTCCTATCGCAATATATACCTACTGATACTTTTGTAGTGACATAAAAGTGACATAATACTTGACTATACTTTTTTTTTGCTTTTCTAAAAAAAGTTTTTGCTATTGATTTATTGATCTTTATAACTCATCTGAAGTAAAAGGGTAAAGTACTACATCCCAAGAAAATGCACTACCTCTCATTTTTAAACACAGCTGAAAAAGTATCAGCAATGCAATACGTGCTAGACCATAACAGATATGCTATAAGATAAATCAATGATCACTACTTAAGAGTTTCTGTGCATAAAGCACCTTCTGCAAAATGCTCCTATTCTAATTTTTCTCTTTCACCTAATTCCTCTAAGGTATGTTCACTATTATAGATTACTTTTCTGCTTCAGATTTTAAACTTCTTAGAATAGAAACCAGGTCTTATTTTATATCTAAACATATCACTCTTATTTGCATAGCTAAATGGAAAGAGATAATAAATTTGAGGCTAGCATGATCTTTCAATACTATCAGCTCAATTTTCTGCAATCTAAGTCAAAAACGTGTGCACTTGCAAACTCTTATCTGAACCACTGCAGAAGTGGTCTGCCAATCGAGTAAAACACATCATGCTGCAGATCAAGGTTTCCAGCCTCCTGCCAAGCTGCTGTGAGCTGTTGCACAGTGCCTGCAGCTCCCGTGCAGCCTGTAGCGCGCTGGTTGCCGGTGCGCAGCATGCTATAACTAGATAGAAGAGCTATACAAAGAGATAACTTATATATCTATACGTAAGATAAAAAGGCTTTTTTTTTTTTCCACTGACATAGCTTAGAGTAGACCCAAGACTATGTTATGATGTGGTGTGAGATATTTCCTTCCCTCACATGATAGAGGCTTGTCAAACCTGTGGTCTCTCAAAAGGAAAAGAGACTGGCTTGGTAAACACCATTTGCTCCTGACCTGGCAGCTGCCCTTATGCTTTATTATAGTACATAAAGATCATACAGAATAGACAGCTGCACCCCAGGTGCAAAACCACTCCTTACCAGTGTGCTCACACAAGACACTGGAGGTACAGCCAAACGGCTGCCCTGGCCCAGTGGAGCAGCTGTAACTGGGCTGCTGGTGTCTGATCCAAGGGCAGGAACAGCTGTCTCCTGCGCCTGACACTCCTTGCCAGCCTGTGCTTGGGACACAACATCCCTAGGCTGATGACAGGACAGCTGATACACTGGCCAGGCTGAACGTCTATCAGTTTTCTCAAAAGTTATAGAAAATTCCCGTGCCAGCGCTCGCAGGTTTCCTGTCACTGTACCTTTGTACCCTCTGGGGCTAAATCTCACCTGCCCCATGTGCATCTAAGTTTGCAATTGATGCACAATCTGCTCTCTGCTATGGCAGTCCTGGTAATGGCTTAGAACCCGATCACACCAGTTAAATATGTTGTTTGATAGATAAACTATTATGATTTCAATAGACTTTGCTCTAATAATAACTTCAATCGGCAATCAAGGTTTCCTTCTCAAGTTTTGTTGCCTGCATTATGTGGCAATTTAATTCATTGTATACTAATTCCAGTTGTGCATTAATTGTATGTTTTCTGCACAGTAATTAACTAATCACTATGTCACTCCCTCCCTATTATGAATAACCTCATTAATTCAAGACTGAAAGCTTGGTGCCTGCTGCCATTGCTATCGGTTTTTTGTTTCTTTCTGCTGCTTCTTGACGTATAATCAAATATGAAACTCATGTATTTTTAAATACTTTCTCTTCTGTTTCTCCCACTGAAAAATTCATAGTGCTATCAAGTTCTTTGAAATAATGTTTATTCATTACGCATCTCTTTGCTAGGCAATCATGAGCTGTTACAATGAAGTGTGTGACTTGCTCTCTTTGTGGCCGCGCTTCTGCTGTGTCAACATCTCCATTTTAATCTCGAGTTTACTAGAAATCAGAATTTAGATCCAAAATTTAGCTCCAAGGTTAAAGGCATCATCAGACATCTTTACATGAGGGCAAATTTCTTTATTATTGCTATTAAATGATTGGATGTTTTTAGGTTATACTTGCAGATAACAGCTCACGAACTCACTCAAAAATGGCAGCAGAGCTGTGCACGTACGCCTTTAAGGTCAGTGCCTGGCCCATGGAAACAAGTGCTGGAAGATGCTCACAGCACAGATAGACAATTTTGATGCTGTTAAGACTAGTCACACACAGCACTGAAGCAGCAAGTGCTTTGCTGTTGCAGTCTTACAAATCCTAAGTTCAGGACTAAGCATTACTTCAGAATTCGCTGAATCAAGGTCCTACTCCTCTAAGAAATTTTATTTAAAGCAACTTATATTTCACACAGACTATTCAGAGAGTGCCCTCTTGTCCTTTTTGTGCTGAAAGGCAACTGTGGGCTTTGATTCCCCCCCCATCCCCTCCACCTGATAAAGGCAATGAATTGAGATTCTAAAATGCATTAACACCTCCTATCAGGAGTGAGTAGGAAATCTAACGGTTCTGCATATGCACATGTATTTACGTGCACACTCCTAACCCAAACCCACTGCAAAGCCAGCTGACAGGACTGTACTAACCAATTTTTAATAAATACTTCAAATACCATTTTTCCAAACAGACATAAATACACCTTGAAGTCAAGACACTCATTTCTCTGCCGTTACAAGTTGCTGCAGCTCAACATAGTTCAAAGAGAGAATGTGTAGTTGCAACAGCTAAGAGATCAATGCAACTTTTTTTTTTTTTTTTTTTTTTTTAAAGGAAAAAGGCATTACTCTTTAATAGAGGCTGTGAAAGCCATCCTGGAGTCCAGGAGATGTATTACAGAATGTATTCGTCCTTTAAGACAGACAGATTTGGTGTCTCCAAAGTATTTTTCCCTCAAAAAAACCTAAATGACTAAACTAAACTAACAACTAAAGACTAAAAAACTAAAAGTATATCTGGAAATTTGGGAGTGGTTTGATTACTGCCTCTTGTAGACAGGGAAAAACGCACCTCTGCAGAAAAGACTGCTGCTAACGAACAGCCTGGCTCTGGGGCTGCTAAGCACGCACAGCAACTTCTGTTTCACCACGCCACTGCACATCAACATTTATCTAAATACATATTTGTACAATAGACCATAATGGTCTGTTTGCTTTGTAACAGTCTATTTGGCTGCCCCTAAATGAGTGGTTTGGGTGCGCAGTGAAAGGAGATATTACTGCTATTGCTATTTTGGCATCTGTTCCTGTCCTAGCTACTACCAGTTCTCATTCCTGCCTCAGATGTTGCTGATTCTGCTATTACAGCCATCAACCTCTTTTTGTATGTGCCTTCAAATCTGCCTTTTTATGAATGTCCAATGTTTTCTGCTAGTCTCTTTGGATGTTTCCATTGGGTCCTCTCTTTTTTACTGTTTTTGCCATACATCTGAACTCATTCATTTCTGTTTCTCTTTGACTCATTCCAGCTGGAAGCCTTTACCCTGCCACCCAAACAGCATTTATTTGTATTAACAGCAAGTATAATTTTGTTGAAATTAATTAAAAGGTAATTTTTTTCTTAAAAATATGTTTTCCCACTGTACAACCGAATACTTTTTAAGCAGGAAGCAGAGAACAGGGGGAAATGCAGATATCCGTGTAGCTGTGGATCTATACAGAGAAATGGATGACAATGACTTGCTAGCTGAAAAGAAACTTTGCATGCGAGTTGCACTAAGTTCATTAAGTCCTTCTGGGCTCCTCATTAGCCTACTCCAGTCAGCGTGTAACTCTGGACTCCTGTGGTGGTGCTCAAGCTGAAGGCAGTAACACTCCCGCCTTGGTGGCACTAAATAAGAGGTCACAGAGAGGGAACTATAAATATCTGTCATCCTCTCCCTCCCTTTTTCATAGGGAGAATTAAATTGTTAACAAGGGTGACATGTAACTGATTGCACTGGACAGCTGGTTAACATTGTGCCAGGATAAATAAGGCAGTTTGGAGAGCTGCAAACTATCATAGCAGGTTCCCTTCAGGTTTAGTTGACATCTCTCCATCACTTATAACTAGTTCATTTGGGAGAGGCGGGGGAAAGGGAAGATCTTTAACCATGACCACAGAGACTGCATGAAGGAGTATGTAGAGCAGAAAAGATGGCATGCCATCAATTTGCAGCACATCTCACTTCACCCTGATTCCTTCACACAGCAAAGCCTTTATACTCCATTTTAAAAGGGAAACTGAGACACTGCAGAATAAAAGGCACTTTGAAACAGGGGTAGTCTTCTGCATCTTCATACCCAGCCTAATCTATGCCCTGCAGACAAAATAAGAAATTGTGGAAGAATTTATAAGAAAGCAGACTTGCAAGCATTTCCATGACTTATATATCTGAATTCCCCAGACTTCAACATGCCCAAGGATAAGCTTTCAAAATCACCAGTCCCCCTGAATACAGTCTGCCCAAAGTGATCTGTATCCAATTAGTTTTAAAAGCAATACAAATGCCCATACGCTTAATTGCCAGGAATTGCAGGAGCACAGTCTGTGTGAAGTGCTCAGCGTCTGGCACTAACCTGTAGGTTTTGGAAAATAAGCCTCGCTCTCTGTTCTTCCTCTGTGTTTACACCTGTGTCATCTGCATAACATTGGGTTTATAGTTAAGTTTGTGGTAGGAAGACGACAAAAAGAAATGTTGCCAGGCTGGCTACATGATGTGCCATGAAGTTTACTGCCCTTTAAAGCTCAAAAAATTTTTTTATATTCAGTAAACTGCTTCAAAGAAAACTGATCAAATATCATCTACATACTGTAACTACAGATTAGCCAAGCCTTAATCGATGAATGAGTAACACCGGGAAAGCTGTTACAGGATTTGTAGAAACTTTCACCTTTTTGACTTTGCATTAAGGCAAGTTATTTAAAGAAATTTGTTGTGCTTATTGGAATAAGAAGACATCCCATTGCATAATTCACTCTGCAAACTGGGTTATCATGATTTCAAGAAGTAATGAAGTTGTTAAAATTGGTTTATTTGTAATGTACAATTGAGTTCCTACATCAGACATCCCAGAGCAAAGTTAAGGGCAAAATTTTATGGGCTATTAGAAAAAACTCAGAGTTTAAGTTTAGTTTTAGAAAAAAGTTTACTATGACTATTTTCAGATCCAGGTCCTATTTCTTCTTAACTGCAGGCTTTATTTATAAAGATCTTTTATAAAAATAAACCTCACTTCCCTTAATTCAAATATTTTTCAACATATATGTAGGACTCAGATACACAGGAGAAGCCTCCTGTTTTAGCCTGGATCCACATCTATCCTAAACAAACCACCATTTACATCAATCTTGCTAAACTGCTTGCCTGTTTTTCTCCAAGTAGCTTTTCAAATTAAATTACAACAAAGTAATTCTTTCTATTGACACTGTGTGTCTTTGCACTAGAGAGCAGAACAGACATTATTTGTTTATTAAAAAAAAACCAACAAAACACTGATGGCATTTTTCCCAGCATAACATCACATTTAATTTCATATATTAAAACTGAGTTTGAAATCTGCACCTATATTTATACCAGCTCCAAATATTTTCTGAAGCAAACCTCGACTGAACAAGATGCAGGCAGCAATAAAATGAGCAGATGACACCAGTGAATTGAATCTGTACTTGTTCTCGTGAACCCTCACTTAGTGTCTCACAATACAAGATCCAGCAGCCACACAGGCTCTGCAGTTCAACAGAAAAAAACTGGTAGCAGTGGAGTGACAAATAAGTGGAACTCACTTTCATCCCTGTCAATGAACACAAGCAATGCTGGTGACAAAGCACCATCAGGCAGCTGGCAGCATTTACCAGCAGGTGACAGCCGGTGAGAGACTGCCGTACCACAGCAAGCCACCAGCCCAGCTCCTGTCTGCACTGTTTCCCCTGCTCTCCTCTCCTGCTTACATTGGGATTGATTTGGAAGAAAAGCCTCTCATGGGAAACTGGCTGCCAACCAAGTTGCGTGTCTGTGAAAGGAATGCTATTCTTCTTCACTCAGTCCGTAGCAGGCTAGAAACAGGCTAGGAGCTAGTCGTGGACAACTGGATTTGAATCCTTGAGCATGTGGATACTTATTTATCCATTTCTCCAAAATAACCCCACATAAAATTTGGCCCATAAGGAAAAGAAAAACCTCAGTAGGTACAGTTACAGTTGATACAAGTGAAACTTCATCAGTTTGTCCTAGAGTTAATGGGACTGCACCTCTCCAAATGGAGCAGGAATGACAAAAGCAGGAATGAAGGCAATGAAAGTGTCAGAGAAATAAATAACAAAATTCTGTGCTCCTCTCTTATCTAGGACATAGCTGATGGTGTTTGTTGCATTCCTGCTATATCCACTTCACAACTGACACCAATTCTTTGGTGGCTTGTGTAAAAACTAAGTATCAGAGAGAGTTAACATTTTAAACAAAATTGAGACAACTCACAGGAAGCCAGATGAAGATACCAGACAATAATTGACCCACAGATCTCAGAAAACAAACAGAAGAACGTTTACAGAGCCTTGGACAATCAGCTGAACCACAGTACTAAGGCATAATGCACTTGTTTCAGTCCTATTGTTGTCCCCACATTCCTATTTTCTTCTCCTCCTCCTATATTAGAGATGTGGGGTTTTGTTTTGCTGGATAACATACATGTTGTTAAATCTGCTTGCTTTACCTATTAATAGACTTCCCAGGACAAATAAAATTTCAAAATAATTTTGACAAATCACAGGAAAATGCAGAGAACCAGGTAAATGGGTTGTGTATAGTTCATTTTTGGACAGTAGATTATGAAAATAAAAAGTTGTTTTGGGTTAGAAAAGATCAATCAGGAAGCAGTCTAGCAGGCACAATGACTGGCCTAAACCCTAAAGACTCTCCTTCCGGAGCTTGTCTTTGCTGAACTGCTCCTTCCCGTAACCATTTGTGCAAACCAGTCTAATCCACACAGCCAAGCATAGCTCTGGACCACTGACTGATGCTATTTGCAGCACAGAACAATTGTGTTAACCGATGCATACACTCAGCTGCAGGCTGTAGTTTCACCTCATCAGTGGTACCAGCTCTGGGCACAATCTAATTAACTTGCTATTGCTGATCCTAGCTAGACAGTTTCCTATTGCCACCTTACCATAAGTTCTAGACTGTTTTTTTTCCCAAATCTGGATCATTTCAGTGTTGTTTTTGAAAGCATTCAAATCAGCAAAAATCTAGGGCAGAATTTCGCTAGTGGATGGGAGTAAGACAAAGAAGCAGACTCAGACCCTGGCTTGCTGAAAGGACATAAGCTTTGAGTATTTCCCTGTAATTCTATTTTGATAACCTCTGATGCTAAATACATATGAAATCACTATGAAGTGCTATAAACTCGCAATGCTATTTCAAAGAACACAGTAACATTGCAATATTATTAGGTGCTAACATTAGAGATTCTTTTTTAACCTCAATCCTGAGGTCGGTCTATAGAACTTTAAGGCCAGATAGAAAGAACAGAGACTTCTCTTGTTATCACCTAAATCACACCACATATCATTTATGCCCACACTGTTGAAGTGGCTAAAGTATCTGCACTGCAGTTTACCGGTATTACTCAGAATGCAAAGTGACTTTCACCCAATTCTCTCTTGCTTACAAAGGTTGGTTTTGTAAAACTTGTCATCTTGATTGATATTCTAATGTCATTTTTTAAAAATAAATTGTTTTGTTCATATATAGGTAGCTGTTTGCAGTTGCAGTGGATATTTTTCTCCAAATTATTGAGAAAACTGAAGTCTGCAACAAGTGCTAAGCAGTGATGAGGACTGTGAACATTTGCCTTGGAGAAGGAGCTCTAATTGTCCTTCCCGGAAGGAACCACAGCCTGTCTAGCTCTAAGGAGTCTCTTCTTCAGGCTAGAGACTGAGTTACCACTTAGAGGTCAGCTTTTCTTTTCAGGACTCAATCAAGAAACTGGCAAACAGCAATCTGAAATGCTCCCACAGGATTTTGGACCCGTTTTGTATTTCCAGATAGGGAACCGTGTACGCAGCTGCTTGCTGTGCCACGCAACCCCCCGGGCACCACAGGTGATGCGAGTGTGTCCACAGTGCTGCTGCTGAACACCCAATGCAAAACTGAATTTGCTGCTCAGCAACACCTCATGGCACCTGTGAGATGCTGCCAGTGGGAACACACCAGTTGGTATGACTCCCCTCATGCATGCCTGAATTTTTACCAATATCAGCCAAGAAGCTTGTGGAAAATTGGTTTCTTTTAACTGGAAAAAGCAGATTCATCAAAACCAAATTCTTACAAGATCATACATTTTGATCCTCTCACATAGAAATATTTTCACATCTGGGATAAAAATTTTGGTCAGAAAGAGATCTCCTCATACTCAGAAGTTCCCTGTGCTTACTAAGATAGGAGATACCCAAGATCAAACTGCCCACACCCTGTCTTTTGCATTGTTCACCAAGGACACTTGAACCTGTCTTTTCCTTGTCTTAGCAAGTTCCCAGGACAGAGATAAATGAATAGTGAGGAAAAAAGTCCTCATTTCATTTTGACATAATTTTTTTTTTTTTGAGTCTTGACACACATTCCTAAATGCCAGTTAATGTTAATAAAAACATTATGCATTCAAAAAGCAATAGGCTGAGAAGTTCAGCAGGACAACATTTATTACAGCATTAAATCAATTTGAAATTCTAGGAAGATATCAAGATTTGCTGAGGAAAGGATTATTTACAACATCAATAGATGATGCACATACACAATTTTAACACTCTTTATGATGCTTATTACAAGATTTGAACAAGCAGTCTCTCACATATCCAAAATAAGTCTCAAACTTCTGGGCAAGAAGTGGCTAGATAAAATTTTAATAAATAGAAAAATGCTGAAGTTCTCCAAATATTGTCTATATTTTACAGAAAGATTATTTCAAAACCTATTGTTTCCTGCTTTCACTCCTAGCTTTTGTCTTCTAGGTCTGTATATAAAAATGTGCGAGGAAAAGAAATTAAAAGATTCAGAACACACTCAAGCTAAGTTGGAAAATAAATGTCAAAGACAAAGAGGTAAAAATCAATACATTTCAAATGTAAAGCTACATATTCTCTTAACATGACATTAATTAAAAAATTGGCTGCCATTCAACTGCAAAGTAAGTCTGCCCTCTCTAATCATAGTAAGGTTTGTTCTATTAATATATTGTACCTTTTTCCTGAGCGCTGTCTCAGTGCAACGCTTCAGTCTTGTTTTGTTTAAGTGCTCTCCTGGAGTTCTTTATACCCCTTCATTGCCTTTGGAGAACTGGATGAACAGCTCTGAAAAAGCCAGCAAATTACTCTGGACACATCTTCTAATTGCAGACCTTCTTTGATATTTCCCAAACATGCAAAATAACATGTGAATCTTAATTTCACCCACATCTACTTATCAGCAATTTTCTGGTGCAATCCAGATACATTTATTACACATTTTGGGGAATAACAGAAGAAGTGCATAGTAGTAGTAGCACTTAAAAGTTTCACTCTGAAAAGGTCCTCTGGGCTTCCCTTCAAGAAGAACGACCACCAAGAACGAATCAGAATCACTTGAAGAGTAACATCACTAATTATTTATCATTCTCTTTTCCTTTGTCTGTAAAATTCAGAATGTTAACAGCAAGCTAGACCATACACCCCCAGATTCCAGAGTTTCATAATCACATGCACACATAAGATGTGTTTCGTCTGTTTCCATGTCTCATTGATTACTCCTCTTACTGCAAACTACAGACCGTGGGTAACAACTCCAATCAGGCTAAGGGTGCTACAGAAAGAATATCTGTATTAACCGTACGTAGTAATTATTACACACATTTTATCACTGTTTACATCTATATAGCTAATTCTTATTAAGATGTACATTTACTGAGTCACAGCAATCTGAAGGAAGAAAGTTTGTGACTTGAGAGCACATACTGATTGGGCGCTTTCATGTTTATTTGGGATCTGACTGAGGTGACTCGCCTCAGTGCCCTCAAGCGCCATTAAGAGGTGTAACACTGCAATGCCGTTGGGCTGTCTTGCATCCAGTGGGAAACACCCCCATTATGACACAGTTCTATGAAATCTTTTCTTGGCTTATATGCCTTTCCATGCAATATTTCTTAACACATTTCCTATCCCAATAACAGATAACCACACTTTCAAGAAAACTATTATCTTTATGGGCAGGGACAGCACACTGACTACACTACGTGACGGCAGTACAACCTGTAAACAGTGCCTGCCTGTGAGAGCAGTTTGTCAGCACCACACGACACTGTGGAAGAACTGCTGGTCCACAAGATCACAGCCAATGTGTCAGTCTAAGCATGCTCCCTAGATGCTCTCTGTTTAAGCTGGAAAATAATTGTCCATTGTTATTATTAAATTGTATCCCTTCTGGAGGTAATGCCTTGCCTTTTGCAAGGAGAAAAGCAGAAAAATGTATAATCAAGGAAAGAGGCTGAAGAGGCGGATGCTTAACTGTGTTATGGACTTTCTTTAATTAAAGCCTCTCTTAACCTGCTCTTAATCAAAGCAAATGGCAAGTGGCATGCTCAGCAGATGGGTACAGCTGTGCATAACAACCGTGCAGGTGTTTAATTTTATAGCTGGCAAGTACAGTAAGCAGCATTCAAACATTTAGGGGTGAGGGGGTGGTTAGTGAGGGAGGGTTTCAAAGACACATGCCACTGAAAGAGCGAGATTATTCTGCCCCTATTAAGTTACTCAATGTAGTTTGAATTACAGGGGCAGATGTATAATCTGCAAGGCTTTCCAGAGTAATCCCTCTCTCTCTGGCTCCTCGCCCCCTTTATTATTTTTTTTTTAAAGGCTAACTGTGCTGAACTGCAGCTTTCTGTCTTCTGAGACATACCAGTAGCAGTTCTCGTTCTTTGTCTCCCATTCCCAAAACAAAAGACACTGAATGATTTAGAGGAGACAGAAACAAACCCATCCTAGCTAGAAATTTATCACTGACAGAGCCAGGAGCTCCAGAAACATGTGAAGAAGGTAGAGAGAGGGGTTGCATGAACAAAGAAAAGAAATCCTAATGCAGGACTTCCCAGACGAAGTGCAAATCCAGAAAAATAACTATTGAGATTGTCACAAAATAAGAAAAAAATGTGTATTCATTTTAACTAGAAGTCTGTCACAAATGTAATTAAGATGAAAAACAGTAATTCAAAACAAAGCCAAGAGGGGTAAATTCTGCATTTCATGAACATCAGTTACTCCTTGCACTCCCAGTAATTCACAGTATCATTTAGCTGCAAGAACAAAATAGAATAAGGCCAGGTAAATGAAACACAGGTAAAATGGAAAGTATGTCATTTTCCATATAAAATATACCAAAGGAAGGAACTTGGGCAAAGCAAAAGATCAGTGTAAAAACACAGCTTGAAAGGGAACATTACTGAAATGCAGAAGTGGCAGCACCATCATCTGCATCAATAGGTATTATTCAGACATTTATTAGAACTACAGACAAAGAAAGGAGGCAGAATGTGGATAAGGCAGAGGCAGAACATGCAATTTCAAAGCACACAAGTCAGTGTTGATGTTAAAGTGATCCAGAGACTGCCGCTATTACTTTTTCACTCATTTTCACGTACCACAATACATTAAAGGTTAGCCAAAAAAAGATTACACCTTTCATAATATTGCTTTCCTGCATATTCCCGATATACTATACTCTTTCAAATTAGAATAGAAATATCCAGCAGACTCTCTCTCTGTTTTAGCAAGCACAGAAATGAGTTCAAATACCCTTTTTTAAACAATCTGAATATAAAGAGGAATGGAGTTGCTTAAGAATTCCTTCCATCAGGATTTCTCAAGACTTACTGAAAATACAACCTCCCTTTGGTGCTCTGTTTCTATCTGCTTGCAAAGTCTGAGACAGTTGGTAGAATATTTTCAACACTTTAAAGCTTTTTCAACTGCTTTCCAGTTTCTTTGGCATGCTTCTGCAGTCTTCAAGAAGTAGTATGGCAGCCCGCAGCTGGAGAAACAGTGACTTGGATGACTATCATAATTGAAGCATGTAAGTTTAACACAGGAATTACTGAATAAAGTTCCTTGTGCTAAGCTGAAGGTTCATAAACATATAGGATTCTTTATTATGAAATAAATATTTGTTTTGCTTTCAGTCAGAGTAATTGTTAACACACTCAACTCCATAAGCACTTCAGGTGACCGTGATTCCTATGCTAAGAGTAATACATCACCCAGAGTCCCCTAATGAGTTCCATGCCAAGAAATTAAACAGATCCACAGATGAATTGCTAAAAGATATGGTTACGAGAGCACCGCTGTGAACAATTTCCCTTTTCTAGCTTTAGTTTTTTCTTCTGCCACTGTTGAAAGATGCATTTGTGAACTTGAAACACAAGGTTCTGAATGCAAGGACTTAGAAGGCTAAAACCAAGGTAGCAAGAGACCAAAATATTTCCCATATATCCTTATTGTAAGTATCACTACATATTTGCTACTAGAAAAAGAAGCTTTCTATGGAATAACACACAGCAATTCCTAATTTAATTCATCTTCACCTATAATACCCAACCTACACATTTGTACTTTTCTCTTGATATGCGTGCAACAGGAGAGCTCAGAACTTGAAACACATTTTGTTTTCCTGTTATTCCTAATAGCTAGAATTCAAACAAGGAAAGATCAGTGAACACTCAAAGAATACTGATCAAATTATTATCAGCTAGTTTGTTAAATAGATGATAACCATCTATCAAACTACTGCCAAATAGTAGGTTCTTCAACTACCAATGAAGCAAACAAGGTTACCCTTAGGTTTTAAAGTATCTACTTTATCTTAACATCTCGCTGCTGTCTCTGTCGAGGCAAGGACCACAGTGTGGCACGTTTGAAGGGCTCTGCTGCAGAACTGCTCTATGCCTGGCAGCACAGAGTTTCTCCAGAAATTGACAGAAGCCACACGATGATACCCACCAGCATCTCCCCCCAGAAGAAGGTTATTAGCGCTATGTAATAGAGCAGGTGAGGAATATGTTTGCACAAAAAAATCTACTTAACTTTTCCTGACTGAAGTAAAACTGGACATGTCTACACACAGAATAGTTTATATCTGTTTGATGAAGCAAACTGTTCTTCCATCTAACATCAAGCCAATCCAAACCATTTAACATTAGATTTCCAATGCTGAATTTCTAACATTAAATATTACAACCAATTATAATTATCAGAATAATAGTGACTTGCTTTACCTATAGGCTGTAGTATAAACAAAGTCCGAAGGACCATTATACTCAAAACACAAGGTATGTGGAGATGAAGTTTTAATTCCTCTCACATTCCTTAAAACCACAAACTTTATTTAGTCAGCATTTTGATTTCCAATTTTTTTTTCCTGTTCTATTTCTGCAATCATAACATGATTTTGTGAAATATTTAAAGGCTTCCTTCTCAGCAATAAGCAAATTGTCTATTTGTATAGCAGATGAAACTATTTATACCTCAGAGAATTACAAATATAAACAGAATAAGCATTCAGGTCAAAATAAAAACAAAATTAGAGTCTAGAAATGTTTTCAGGAAATAGCTCAATTTATATTTACTAAACTCATGTAAAATTAAAGTGGAAGAAGCTGCATATCCTAAGGTAACTTTTATGACAACCTATACTTCCATAAATATTTATCATCAGTCCAGCATATCTAACCAACTAAACCATTCTAGCCACATTTGCATTTCAGACTGATTATTTTTGCATCTAGCATATTAATTTTCTTGAAATGAATAATTTATTATGGCTATTTTTCATTTCTCCCTTATGTATATTTTCAAGAAAATGGTGTCCTAAGGCTTGAATACTTACCAGCTGAATACCAGAGAGTTACCTCAATCTTTGCTCGAGATACATGTGTGTGTGCCATCAGGGCTTCCTAGTATTTTCTCCAGCAGACAGTATTAGGCAAGACTAGAAAATAAAGCTACAAGGTGATTCAAGATGATTCCAAGTTTCAGTAGCAATTGTGTGCAGTTATATAGGGTCATCCTTTTTAGTCTCTGCAGATTATTTGGGAAGTAAATTTTCAAGCTGGATTTTTTTTTTTTAAAACCATGATGACTCCAGCAGATGCTGCTGGAAATTGAGTATTTGTTATAGTTCAAGTACAGACACTACCACTTTAGATGCAGCGTTTACTGTCTGCCACCTTCAGCAGATAGCATACAAACTGCAAATGGATATAAAATAGTCAGCTCTTCCACAGGGCAGAAAAATGCATCTCCTTCACTGTAAACTACACGTAAACATAAAATAGTAACTACGCAGGAAGCAAATGGATTTCTCCTTCCTTTTAAACATGCAAACCACTGTGACAGAGTAACCAATGCGTAAGGGTACAAAATGCACATCGACTACTGCTGTTTCTTATACAAACTTCCCAAGTATGAATGTTAAATAGATACTTCCACCAACTTCTAGGCCCTAAACCTGTCAGCTTTCTTTACAATAATCTTAAGTATTTAAAAAAAACATAAGGTTTTCATAAGGACTAAAGCATTAGTAGTTATGGCATAAGCTGAAGATGGAATTTACTGCTATCGTTCTGCATCTAACGTTTGCATAAGACTAACCGATTAAGACGTTCCCTGATGGTTTAACATTTTACAGGATCTATAGAACGACGGTCAGAATTTTTAATACTCAAAGTCACAGAAGAGTGGCATCAATAAGACGAATTGTATGAGTAAGTGGCATTAGAATGCACTGGCAATGCACCCAAAAAGTTATTTTCAAGGACTGCAACAAGAAATATTCCAGTTAGTCTACGTAAATTACCAGAACATAACCATCATTACTGAAAAGAGAATTTCCCTTGCTGCCATAAAAAGAATTCATTGTATAGACTAGAGAAATATATCCTCTTTGGACTTACTATTAAAATAAATGTAACAAGTTATAATTAAATGGGTCTTAAATTGCAATAATTACCTAGAAACACTGAACAGATGAGCACAGGTGAACAGTACACACATCAAAGCATGCAGCAAAGAAAATGAGAATGAACGCTTGCTCTCTCTTTTAAATGCTGCGTCTTCAAGTAAGCAACCTGATGTCAGCTCAGCCAACCAACATAGCTGATGTAATTAAACAATGGTACAGGTTTATTATATAACCAAATGGAAAGCTGTAGACAGGTCTGAACAGCACTAAAAGAAGATTTAATTAAGTTCACAGAAGATCTAATTATGCAATGCTGGAACCAAAGTGTACGAATTGGATCTGTTCTGCTCTGGCATTTATTTCCAGCTTTTTATTCTAGAATTTCAAAGATTATTTAAAAAAAAAAAGATAAAGGTATAAAAAAGGAGCAGTTGGTCTGAAATAATGAATTTTTCATATCGAAAATCAGCACAATAAAAGAAAGGTACTCTGCCACAGAATAAATGGCAGCTGCACCAGAGACAAGCTTTTATATTTAAACTCTCAACAAGAAGAATATTCATTGCTTTTCATAAAAAGAAAGTGTGAAAATCTAAGCAAATCTTATCGTTGAACTCCCCTTCCTAATGCATTTCAGGTTGACAAACACATCCCTAAAGTCACAGACATCAGTGTAGTTCAGCTGACAGCCCCCTGCAGCTCACCCAGTGATCAGCCAGTTCCCTGGTCCTCATTCCCTGCTCTGCTCTTGAGGGAATTGTGTTGCCTCCCCACTGCCAGTGGGCAGCTGGCCTGGTGGTCTTCTCCCTACATGCCCCGCTCCTTTCACCCATGACCTGTTGCCTCCCAGTGAGACAGCCCCTCGTCTCCATCTACCCAAGCAGCTGGGGAGCAGAAGCATCTCATAGGCGGTTTGCCGATATGAGCTCCATTCTTTGCTCTGCTTCTCACCTCCTTGCAGGACTCCCTTGAGCTTTCCATATTTCTATCCCTATTGGCAAAGAGAAATGGTGACTTGACTGAGGTCAGAATGGACAAAAGGGTCAAATCACTTGTGTGGCCAGAGACCTGCTGAGCTGCATGGCCCCAGTGAGACCCCGCAGCAGCACCAGAGCAGGAGTGGCATGTTGCAGAGGACCCTGCCCACTGCCTACCCTGCTCACCATGCTGCCTCGGAGGCCCAGGCCAGCTTCCACCCTCCTCTGCCAGCCATGCTCCTCTTACACCAGCTGACAGTATGTCTCAGACATATTTTTATTAGCTAAGATTTAAAAGTATGATGAGAAATGCTTTTAGTAAATACACAAGTGACACTTTAAGGCAGCCAGTGAAATAAATTGGTGTTAAGGTACATTCCTCATTATCTAGTTTTGTCCAGAATACTTAAATCAGTTTCTCCAGTTTTTGCTGGTTATTGTTTGCTAGTTGTCTCTCTGCTTGATCAGTGATTCGTTTTTGCTCCCTCAGCTGTTGTCTATACAATGACATGCTTAGACACATCTGAGAAATTCAAGTGTCTTGTTCTCCTCACTCATGTCTATCTCAATTCAATTCTCTTTCAGTTCTCTTTTCCTCTCAGACAATTCCTTGTTAGTATAAATCACCTGTCACTTACCTTGATAGATTTAGTTGGATTCAAACTGAGAAAGCTGGGATAATTCTCAGCTCTCACCATAGCATTCTTTATTTTACCATGCTGATGTTCCACATAGCAATAATATGGCTTCCAAACTTCATTTTAATATCATAGATTGTGAAATTACAACATAGATGGTGTTAAAAAGAGTGGTCTAAGGGAGATTTATGACTACTCAATCAGTTTTGAATACTCTTTTTAGCCATGATTTTCACTGCCTGCCAAAGAGATGTGTTTCCAGGTACCATCATTAGAGTGGAACATTCTACATGCTGAAAAAATATGTGTATGGAGTGTCATAACACTGTTCGCCTTTGCTGATTGAAATAAACAGCATGAAACTACAGTAAAACTTTAAAAGTTCGTGTTTATCCTAAGAAACAGACAATATTCAGCCTAAAGTATTTTCAATGCTTGGCTTAGGGTGGTCAGTTGGACCCACTGCACAGTGAAGCCAAGGCAAACCCTTCATCCTTTCCAGCCCTCAAGCCTTCACAGAGCTGCTTGTTAGTGTAAAGTTAAGCACATGAATGTGCATAGAGAGCAGCACTTCAAAACCTCTCTTTTAGGTGTTGGGGTTTTTTTGTTTATTTGGTTTTTTTCCTTGCCCTGCTTGAAGTCTTTGCAATGTATGTGGGTTTGGACTCCACATGCCACCTCCCTTCCACCTGTCCAGGCTGCTGATACGCAGAGCACAACACAGAGAGCTCTGCGGCCACTCTCACCTTGATGGGACCCTACTCTGAGGCATCTCTCAGCTGCACTTGGTGTGCAATGCCAGCTTAGCCTCTAGTCTTTTCCTTCTGTCATTCTGGTAGAGGACAACTTCACTTCAGCCAACAACTCTATTAAATGGAGTCAATAACAACAATGTAAAAGGAGCCAGTGCCCACTAACAGCAGCAGGAACTCCTCTGGTGATTTCAAAAGAGCTTTGGTTCATGCCAAGAACGCCTTTGCCTTCACAGGACAGTAAAAATTTAGGAACTACCTACAGATATTTAATATTCAGAATATGAATAGCTCGCTATTAGTAGCTCACTAATATCAACAAGTTGATACTACAGAACAAATGAATGAACCAAAAGGCAACTATGAGAAGCACAGCAACTATTCCATGTACCAATTAAGAAAGAGCACTTTTCTAAATACTGGTACAAAAAGCTGAATTTTAAAGAGATTTCCCTTTCCATAAAAAAAACATTATAAATAAATTATTGCTCATTATAACATGATTTAGGCAGACATTAATTCATTAGGCCTTCAGGGATTTGGGTAGAATCCTTTCGGATGAATGCAATCAGACCTTTGGTTATCACACTTTCCCGAAATCATGCCATGGTTGTTGGTTCCATTATACTTTTTAAAAAAAATTATCGAATATAAAATGATAAAAACTTCTTTAGCAATATCTTCACAATTGTGGTAATGTGTTATGAATTTAATTCCAGTGCATACACACTGAAGGTATCCATTTTCACCCTCAGTTAATACACTATCCCCAGGAGGATTCGTTCTGACAGAGAGTACATGCTGTGATGGTAGCTTCAAAAACTGCAATACACTGCAAGCAATATTCTTAATTGTGAAAAAGTTCATAATTTTGGAGACAGGGACTTAATTATGTTTGTAACTCCTAAAATTCATTGGCTCCTACTCTGTTCAAAATCTCCAAGCTGCTAAGGAATAGCAATGCCCTTCTGGTAGGGCTGGCAGCACCTTCACCATATGGAGATTATCTTCAACGCAATAACATGATGAAGCCAAACCCCATTAGAAGCACTGCTGAAACACAGGAAATCCTGAGCTTAAGAAAAGCTGGAATGGGAAGGATGTAATTTAATTTTATTGACATCTTAGAGACAATTACTTTTCTGTGAAATATGAAGCCATCATTTATTTTAATCAGATACCGCTGTATTAATATATGCATTTAGCTGTTCAGAACAGGAAAAAATAGCGGGGGAAGAACACCAAGCCTCTGTTTTTAAGTGTAGGAGAAAGGCATCAATTGACTGCAAAACTGCGTGTGCTGACAGTGCAATCAGGTTGAAATTATCTGATATTAATTTTGCATGTCTGTGGCACCTGCAGCGTACCAGATACTGACTTGATGAGTACATGCACACAACTGAATTTCAGCACACTGGTTTTGAACCTGGCTTTCTAGACTAACCGAGAATCACAACCATGCTCCTCTGTACAAGCCATCAGGAAATCTCACTAACCGAAGTCAGGCTTGAGAGACTTCGAGAAACATTAGTAAGAGTTGATTACTCTATGACCACTCAACCTTTCACAAGCTTTTTATACAGAATTGCTCTAAATAAAACCATGGAACAGAATCACATTCTTTCACTTGGTAAAAGATTCCATTAAGTTATTTTAATATTATCTGAGAATAACCAATAATCTGAGAATTATCAGAGTAAAAAGGAAGCTTATGATCTCAGTGCATTTTTAATTTGCAAAGCAGACTGTTAACAGTAACACACTCATTGGTGGAGAAACTCAATGGACGGGTCAAGTGATTTCACACCAGGAAAGAAGATACCGATATAAAGCACTCTTACCTTGGAAGAATGTGCCTGTCCCTATATTAACAACAATGGGGATAAGAAGAAAAATAATAGGAGCAGGAATATAATGTTAAAAGAAAATAGCTATATGTGAAAGCATTATATTAAATAGATAAAGAAAAAATTATATACACATTATTGTCTTAATTTCCTGCTTACGATTTACTAGTGGCTTTGAAAGTTGACCAAGGCTGTGAAAGAACAACTAAAGAAAAAGATCATTGAAGTTATAGAGTGAAAAAGGAAAATTATATTGTATAATTAGAGAAAAACTGCTTAATAAAAAAAAAACCTGCTTTAAAAAAAACTTGCTGATGTTTCAATCTTAAGACGTAATACTGTGGGGAACAGAGGGGACTGAAAATCCTCTCTAAAACATAATATTTCTTAGGTCTCCACATGGCATATGGACAGATCCAGCATTACTATCATGGTTTGAATTTTTCTTTGCTGGTACTAGTATTCAAAATTTATTAAAAGAATCTCAGAATTTTGTGTGGCTTAAAATAATCCATTATTCAGTTTTTCTTTTCCCCCTAAGAATATGCTTTTTCATTTTGAATCATTAAGGTTCAAGTTCTTTAGCATTTCTCAGTTCAGAAGGTAGCTGCTCAAAGAAAGAAAACACTGCCATACGATCAACAGCTTTTGGATTCAGGTAAGAAAAAAAAGGATGAAATCTTACAAACAAAATACTACATTATTTAGACACTTCAAAGGATTTATGTAATTAAGTTATGTTTTGCAATTTGTGTAATTTTGTACGAGTTCCTGAGATTTGGCACCATAATCAAGTAGGTACCTTACCTTTGTAAAACTTGTGACCAAAAAGTTTACTTATGAGAAAAATACAAGTTTACAGCAATAGAAAAAAACTTTCCTGGGCAAAGATAGACACAAATGTAATGGGTAGAAGTATTTGGGTCTGAATGCCTTGACAGGATTCATCACCTCCTCTCCATATCAAAGGCAGCAACATTAGACCCTTAAGACAATAATGGGATTGGTCCTTCAAAAACCCAACATTTTATGCAGAAATACTGAAAAATTTGACTAACTAGAGACTAATTCATACCATCTAGTTTAAGACTACAAATTTCTAAATTAGCATCTAAATTAGGACCTTGTAGAGCCAGTGCAGAGGGGCTCCTGCAGAAGACAGAGCACCTCCTAGTCACGCCTCTCTCTGCTGCAGACCACAGGGTGGATAATGTCAGCTGGTCAGAAAAGCACTCTCCCTTCTCTCTTTAAATAACAGGCTAAGAATATCCACTGACTCAAAGTAGATTTTTTTGCAAGCTCTGCAAGTCTACAAATGGTCTGTGGTTTTGCAAAGTTTGCTTTCACTCTCCTTCCTAAGTGATTTAAAAAAAAAATAACTAAAAAAAAAATAAAAAAAAATAAAAAAAATCGATAACCTATACATAAACAATCATACTAACTGATGCCCAACAGCATCTATTTTAAATGCCAATAAAAATATTGGTAATGCATTACAAAGTAAAATACATTTTATACATTACAACAATGGTACTCTTGGCTCTACCTGTTCTTACATAAACTACAAATGTACTTTACTAGTTAGTCTATTAAATGATCGTCAAACAAGTGACTTTCTATTCAGAATACCTGCAGTTTATAATGAAATTTTATTGCTAGGAGATGGAGAAAATAGAAAGTTTCAGGACAGCTCTGTTGAAAACCTACTGATAACTTTTGTAAAGTGCAGATGCATCACAACCTGTGTTAGACAAAAAATAGCCCTTCTAAATACAGTCTATAGCTAATGAGGGTAGCACACAAGAACTATTCTAATGATGGTTTTTAATTCTCTCAGAGTTACACTCTTACTTTTCCATAATTCTATTTATATTGTCTGAATTTGGAAGTTAGATCTGCTATGGCTGAATTGGCAAGATGCTGAACATTTTGGCCTTGACTCTGGGAAAGAGCAGAAACATTTTAAAAGATAAGACCCACTGGCATCTTTGAGAAGTTACTTACATGTAATAGTAAAAAGTTACTTACATATGCTTGCTATTAAGCATATGAATATAATTGATTTGCTATGTTAAGATACTATAGCACTTCAGAAGACAGGTATTCATTCTATGCCATTTTACAGATGAGAAAACCATGCAGCAGGGTCAATGAAAAACTCTGGACCAGGAGAGTGGAGTCTCATATTCCAGCCAAGTTTCTCCTCTCTGCTTTCAGACCCTGTAACTTGTGGGCATATTCTTGACCCTAGTATCCCAATCACATAATTCCTTTTTGTTGTAAAAGCCTTACAAAACTGTTCTTGCCCACATTCAGACATGTTTTCTGTTGCCTCTACTAACACCTGTGCTATAACAGTTGTCTTCTCCCTCTGCCACTTTCTCAGCTTTTAAGGCACCAAATAGGCAAATGCTTTCCATATTGCTATACGGCATCTTGTAGATATGGTTTCCTCTATAATGTACTTAATTTAACACATTCTAAATTTAAACACCTTACAAACCATTTCATTACAGCAGAAGAATAAGATCTGAACAACTAGATTACCTGATGACCAGTGAAGCTGCTTCTCAACATGACAATATCATCCACTTGTTTCCTACTCTGTGCAGAAATATTTTCACTGCTGGGGAATACGCAGCTTACAGGAAGTCACATGTTTAATGAAATCCTAGACCGACTGAAAATAAATAAATTGCTCTGCTACAAGCCACTGATCTCCATTGTGCTCTTTATATTACATGATACTCACTCCTTGGATGGAACCATGATTGACTCAGAAAAGTACAGGTATTTTCATTTAAGATTCTTACCTTCTCCTTGGAAATCTGGCTTGTATTTGGCTGCAGCAGTGCCAAGCAGAGAGGAAATGAAACACTGGCAAAAGCTCTTCTTCACAGGAGCAACCAAGTCACATCCATGCAGATCCCTGTTTGTTGTTTGTTGGACTCTTACTAGCTGAACGACCTCTTCAGCCAGCCAGAGACAGGTGAGCACAGAAAATCAATCCACTCTCTGCACAGACGGCGAGGAGTTCTCTGCCTACGGTCCTACCCTGGGACCGTCGGATATGGACCTTGAAACCACAGGCACAGACCACCTGTAACAGATAAAAGATAAACCCAGAGTCATTCTTGTATTTTTACAACTCTGTGAATACAACAGCAAAATTTAAATGCCCCAAAGCTTCCTGAACACTTTGGAAGCATACACAAAGCCTGCAGTACATGCTGAGAAATTCTGCTAGAGAGAACAGCAACATCTCAAAGAGTCAGCAAAGAGATCACGGTTATTACTCTCTCAGGGTACCACAGAATAAAAGGAGCTCATTTGAAAACAGATAAAACCATGTGGGTGAATGAGGTTGAGCCTCTACTGTGGACTTAGACGAGTAAAAGCCATGGCTGGTCCTTTTATCAGTATCTGCTGTACAGTTTTACGGTGTACATTCAGTCTGGCTGTTAAAAGAGATGTTACAGCTGAAATAAAGACAGACTCATTGAAAATAATATTGATCAAATTGCAAGAGCAGTGAACAGTGAAACAGGTATGTCTTCCTGTGGGTCTCTGTCACTGATTGACTGCAGAACCATTAGCGTGAATGTGCTTTCCTAATGGGTTAGCAGAATTGACTTCTGAATGACAATGTTTCTCCTCCAGGCTTATACAGCCCCAAAAGTGCAATGAATGAAGTTTTGCTGGACTTCAAAGGACAAAAGTAATTTGGAGGCATCACATATATACTCCCACTGCCCCACAGAGAACTCCATTTCTTTTTGCAGAGAAAATACACTTGAGAGTATCTTATATTTTAATTGTGACAGTTAATTAGAAGGAAACTATAAACCTCTGACAAAAAGCAAACCAACATATATTCCCAAGTGGGCTTCTGTACTTTGCTTCTGTTTTCTTATGTATCAATTACATGCACATCTCACTTTGTATTTCATCAAAAATAGCTCAATAGTGCTCCAGCAAGCAAGCAGGCATGGCAGCTCTCCAAAAGGCTTACCAAAGCACCTTCAAATGTGGGGAAGTAGATGAAAAGTTCAGTAAACAATGTAAAGAACTGAAAATGCCTCAAAATGCTTCAACAAAATGACAACGGTGTAACACTGACACGGCTTAAAAGGACCCTTTTCAAATGGGATTCGCCAGCGCCAGCCTGCA
Source organism: Chlamydotis macqueenii (assembly GCF_036417535.1). Taxonomy (NCBI): domain Eukaryota; kingdom Metazoa; phylum Chordata; class Aves; order Otidiformes; family Otididae; genus Chlamydotis; species Chlamydotis macqueenii. The sequence goes on from NC_141568.1 coordinate 13,378,824, forward strand.
AAATTTCAAATGGGATTCCCCAGTACACCCCACCAGCCTGCAAAATCTTCCCATTCAGCATCCACATGCACACACTGCATTGGCAACAAAAGCGAAGACAGGTAATTTGGATCAGAGGAATCTGCGAATGCTTGGGGGGCCAGTGTTGCTCCTTGAGGCGGAGAGACCTTTTACCAGTATCAGATCTATTGTAAGTGACCAACATCACACATAATCCTGTAGTAGGATAACTTTGATTTTGCCATGGTAACTCTGACTACATGCTGAATTGATGCTAATGAAGTATTATATAAACTTTGCATATATAATCCTTTAGATATAAATAGTTGACTAAGTCTAAGACTAACTCTGAGTCCAGCTGCACCCTGGCTCCCCTCTGAGGAGTTTAGAAAGCAAGGGGATCCATTCTGAACTTCGTGACTCAATGGGAGAGTCCTCCTTACCCTTTGCATCTCTTGTCTCTCTGTGAATTATTCTAACAGGAGTGTAACTTGATTTTCCTTTGCATGTTTTTTTTCCATGCAGTAATTAATAGAGTGAACCTTGCCATCAAACTTTGTTGAGTCACACTTTTACAACATCATAATAAAACCACTCCTGCTAACACCTTTGACAATGGTTCTTTAAGTGATCTAAATCATCAATTCATGACATCTGTCATTAGGCACCCCAGAATTTTTCAGCCCGCCTTCTCCACAACCATACAGAGTTAAGCTATGAATGGAGCAAGAACAGCTTAATGTCTGACTGGCACAGCTGCCAAATATCCCACAGATATTTTATATAAAATTAACAATTTTATTGTTAAATAGTCAACAGAATACTTAACAATTAGGTTTTATAGAGCATTGTAGGAAGAAACTCTGAAGCCTGATGAGGTTTAAAGTCAGTATTTTACCATCAGAGGCAAGAAACTGCTCTGGTTATTGGCTTGTACTGACTTCATGTCCAGTTAACAACCATACCAAATAAATTATCTGTCACTTCTGATATTCTTGTCATTTGCAGGAATACTGCAGATTTTCATACATTTATATAGTGAGTAATTTATCAGATACACTTATAAATACTCAGACAACCTGGAGAGCTTTAAATGCTTAGTCACTGCTGAGAAGCACTACAGAGAATCTGAAAGTCTGGAAGGGAACAGTGTTGTCCAGATAGCTTCCATTCCGCAGCTCTGCCCTGTTGTAGTGTGCTGCATTCACACGGTGAATCTTCTGGGTTCTTACAGATCAGTCTTTAAAATTGTATCTAGTAATGGCCGTTCAGTTTAATAAACTGATAAATATCCCTGAATGAACATAACAGATTGTTATAATGTCTGGCATTGAAATTAATGAGTAGATAGGTGCAAAGAAAATAAACGAAGTTCTGTCCTACCAATCAGGAGGAATAAATAAATAGATAAATAAAGTGCTCTTGGCTTTTATCAGAATGTCCCCACTTACTGCCTCAGCCAAGGAAACATGATGTAGTGGCAGTGGTACTACTGGTGCCTACAAACCTCACCATAAAGCAGATGCATCTTGAGATTAATTTAGCTGTTACCACCAAAATCTTATCCATAATTTGTCTCCTGAAGCTGTTTTGTTTACTTTTAATACAGTATATTTGACAGATCACACACAATTAAAACACAAGACAGATAAAATAATTTTTCCATTTTTCAGCCTGCAATTAAAAAAGCCCCTTAGTTTTCTTGTCAGAGACTACCGAAAGACAAATACATAATTAAAAAAAAATCAACATAAATAGATTGATTTTTTGATTGAATAAATTAGTCAACACCAATAGTGATCAAGGGGAACCCAACACAAACAAGAAATATTTAAATATAGATTGCAAATATACAAGTACTTTTAATTAAAAAATTAGAGACAAGTGCATATTTTGTCTGTCATTTAAAAATATATATTTCATGGTGAGAATAGATACGAGATAAACACATACAACACAGACACATCTACTTCCTTGTCAGGGTGCTGCTTGAGCCAATCTGAACAGCAAAAAGTAAAGCAACAGTAGCACTAAGTATGAATAACTGGAAAAAAGCCTGTTATGCAGGAAATTAGGGTAATAGCTTCCTCCCATGAGAAAGGACAGTGGACCATTAATGACAATATAACATAAAAGACTATGCTTCTAAGAAGTCCTATAACCAGAAAGTTATTTTTGGATTGATGGGCACAGATTTTACCTGATTCCTGGTAACAGACCAGCTTGAACAGAGACAGGGTGACTATTCTGTGCATGGCAGACTGAGCAGCCCGTGTAACTGTGCCCTAAGCGCAGGGGCAGCCAGGCACTGCAGCTACGAGCCCAAAGGCAAGGCACAAAGCAGAGCCCTCTTTTTTCTATTTACAAACCAGAGAGAAAATGTCTTCCCTATGCATCTTCCTAACAACTTCCTTCTTTGACTTTTCTAACTCCTCTGTCACAATAGATTCTTCTACATTAAAAAAAAAAAAATCACAACAAGAAAGTTAACCTTGTTTGGTGTGGGTTTTTTTGTTTGTTTGTTTGTTTTTTTTTTTTTACGGCAGATATTTGTCCTGTCTTTGAAGACTAAATTCTCAGGGCTTTACAAGAAGGACAAGCTTGGTTTTGCAATCCTAAATCAAGGAGCCTTTCCTCTTCCTTTCAGTCCCTTTCCAACTCCCTGTTCAGATCGCTTTCCTTTCACTGAGTTAAGACAGTAAATAGGTTAGCTTCACTGCTATACCTTTCCTGCTCCAGAAAGGTTCCCAACAGGATTTGCATAATTTGGCTTCAAAGTTCCCAGTGGTCCCAGCTGCTGATAAAATTAATGGGAAATGAGTGCTCTGCAACTTGCAGAATTAGGTCCATTCAGTAACACTCAGGCAACTACAAATCACTGTTCTCAGTACAGAAATGAAACCCCCTCCAAGACGAAATATAGAAGAGCACCATCCTTTCCCCCTTCTTTTTCTTTCAGCACCAGATCCCAAGTGGAAGAGGAAGAAGGAATGCTCACAAGGTTGAACATTGGTCTCTGAAACAATTTGCTGCTTCCAAACCCCACTCAGTATGATACTAAGCAGAGAAAAAAAAAAAAAAAAAAAAAAGAGAGTTCTGTGTCTAAGTTTAAAAACTACATTTGAAGTAACAGATACTGTACATAGACAACAATCTCTCCAAAAGGAAAATGCACCACTATACAAACAATAACACACAATACTAGAAACACAAAAATAAAGTAGATAAGAAGCCTAAAGAACCTAAAAATGAAAGGAAAAAAGATATCAAGAACTAAAACAAAGTAGGCTCAGTTGGTTCTTTTGACAATGATTTTTGAAAGCATAAGAAAATCAGATCAAATACATCATGAAATAGACATTCTACTTATTTAAGAGGAAATTGAAAGCAGATATTAAAGGACTACATGATATAGAAAATCATAGGAGACTGCTACTGATAATTGCTAATTATAAGCATTCCTAGTGCTTTGTCACGCATGAGTTATAGGTCAATCCCTAACTCTAAAACTTGTCCAGGCAACCTGTTCCAGTGTTCAATTGCCCTTACAGTAAAAAGATTGTTCATATGTTTATTTAGGTTATATTTTATTACATTATCCATTATATATTGTATATAATATTTTAAAAAAATAAAGTTTTAAGCTAGCAAGAACTAATGTTATTGCTAGTTCACCATGCTCTAACTATCTAAAAAGAATGCAACTGGGATTCGTTGCTGAGGTGCCCATGTATTTGATACAAGCTTCATGTAGGACCACATGCTCACTTACACTGGGCACCAGCCATTCCCAGTGCTAAATTTGACGCTGAATTCATTGAATTCAATTGGAATTGAATTTTCAAGCCAAAAGATATGCCTCTGGTGTTTGAGAAAACATCATGTAAACTTTTAGAGGTCCTGAAGGTCTAAATTACTTGTCTCAGTAATCTAGTTGTAAGGAAAAAATTGAGCAGAAGAATGTCATTTACTTTAATCCCATTGACATAAGAAATGGAATAATTTTACTGAAATTTAAAAACTAATAAAGATGATCAGACACTCACCATAAGAAATTTCAAGTAAGACTGCAAAAGGATAGAATTATAATAAAATAAAACCAGATATGTATAAATGAATCTTAACATTTAAGGACTCTGAACTGGAAGGGAAAATAGATCTATTTATATACGATACCATAATACCACTTCAGTTTTTGAAAAAGAAAATTAAAAAAACAACAAAAGTCAAGACCAATGGGGAGAATTGTCCCATTCTGTTAACTCCTGTACTACCTTCTCATACAATTTTTTTTTCACAGGCTGAACAAAAACTGCTTGCTCACAGAGAATCAGCTGCAGAAATAGGAGATTAAACTGTGACAGGGGCTGCAGAAGAAAGGAGAAGAACTAGCCCCAGTAGTCCAGATAGTCCACAGCAGACAGCTGTATGGCAACTACACAACCATGGTTTTCCCCCACCCCACCATGTGAACGTGTCTTAAGGGTCTCAAGGCAAAGTGGTTTTTGTGGTGAGAAAATCAAAGTATCACACATTTTTCCAAGATAATGATCAGTGCCAGAGATGAGTAAGAAACATTCTGACTTCTCTTGCTGGAACCTTGGTTCATGCACAACCCTGAGGTTTTTCTTCTACTTGTCTGCAACCTTTCATAAGAGCACAAATAGAGCAGACGGAAGCACATACTGTTACTAGGATTACTCAGAAAACCTTTTCTCTTAGAGTTTGGTTTAAATACATTTTCTGAAAACGTACAAGTGACAGTCAACTCATTAATCTAATCTCCACGTTGCCTTACCACAATTTTACTATGTTTTGATTATTTTCTCAAATTGCATCAGCAAATACTCAACTTTTTTTTTTTTTTTTTTGTCAGTCCGTTGTGGAAAAGTTATTACCAGTGATAAACTTTTAAATCTTACAGGTAATTGTAAGATCAGCCGTGCATTACTTTACCTGCTTGTTCTATCACTTCAATCTCCTCTCCAACTCTTCCATTATCTTGAGTAGATGCTTACAAATCTTTTGTACAGTTTTGTCTTTGTCTGTGGAAAGACTGACTTCTGGTCTCTCTAGTTTTCACTGGTCAATGCTCAGCCATTGATCATCACTGAATTTTTGAGATTCTTAGTGACAGGAATATTCACATTTCCTCCCTTATTCCCCTTTTTTTTTTGGTAACATCTGTACATCATCTCTCTACTGTGATAACCATAACATACTTAGAATACAAGTAACAAGTAAACTCTGACAGTGGAGTATACACGCTCCTGTGTACTTGAACTAAAGCTCTACTCAGGAACCAATTGAAAAAAAAAGTTATTTATGGCATTCCTTCATTCCATTATTACTCAAACATTTCCTGGAGGCCACAAAAACAATACAAAAGCTTACACATGACATGTTTAATCATACTAGTATCCTGGGCTGATACAACCTTTGCAATCCATACTCTCAACAAGTATCTTGGGAAAAATAGATGCTAGGTTTACTGGTTTCATACAGGACTTAAGAGACTGACAAGGATCAGGTATGAAACTGCTCTTTGTTCTTCTAGCTAGTTTTCTCATCCACAGAAGAGACAGAGCCTTCCTCTCTGACACAAAAAGTGGCAGGCTTGCATTCTGTGTCTGCAAATCCAGTGCTGCCAGTAAGAACTTAATACAAACTTACTCGGTTGCTTTGTTAAAAGACTGATTCCACTCACATACACACAGAAAGAAAGAAAATCCATATTGAGAGAAGGCTCTAATTAACAGATCTCTCTTCAGCACAGATGAGTACCCAGAGATGAAAAGGCTCAGATTACCTACTTCATGCTGATAAAGTGCAGAAATGAAACCCTGATCAGCTTTGGAAACGCATTCCATTGCATTTAGGTAAACCATTAATAAAAGTACATTTCATAACTGACATCAAAATAAGAATTATTACTTAAGTTTTTGTGCTTTGATGAGAGACATCCTATGCTCCTTCACAGGATCGATATTGTCTCTCTTTTTCTTTCTTCTTTTTCTTTTTTTTTTTTTTTTTTAAATTATCCAGGCTGGTAAGGATATGTGCTCTTTAGTATCCTTAGTATTGTATCAAAATCAAGATCTTTTACATCCTTCTGCCACAAAGTCAGTGTTGAAAGCATTGGGATATTTTATTTGCCACTGCTTCCCATTTTCCCCAAAATAATCATCAGCCTCCAAAAAGAGGTAATATTTTTCATTTTAGAATCAGATACAGGTTTTATTCTTACCAATTCACAAGCTGAACTCTACCTCTCTACTTTTCTTCCCAAATTTCAATCTCATCAGCCACTCAGTCCACCACTTGCAAATACATATGCAAATATCCAGGAAGGAAACAGAGAACAATTCAGTTTAAGGAGTCTGGACTGTACATGTCTCTCCCACCTTTGGTGTCCCCAGTCTGGTGGAGTAGAGCACTCTGCTAAGAGTGCACATCAGGAAACTCAACTACTAAAGCATTTCACTTAGTCACACACTCTTATTTTAAAAAAATATGTATCAGTTTTGTTGTTTTTTTTTTTTTTTTAATTAGGTGAGGAGGGATTGAAGATCACCTTGGCTGCTCTCAGTCTGAAGTACCTTAATGCCATTATCACGATGGACTTACCTTCTCATTCAGGCTTTGGGGACTACGGAGGATTTTAGAGATCTATTGGATTATAAATTGAATCTTAAATATTGGCTCATCATGTTTCATGCTGCTTGTACTTTATTAGAGCTGTAAGAAATTTAATGATTGTTTTCATCTGTTTGCTTAGAATTAAGCTAAAAGGTTCTCATTACAACTGTTCAGAATAACCTCCTTTCCAAACTCTGCTTGGCTTTTTGCATTATCAGTGGAAAGTAGCCTGTCTTGTGTAGGCAGTTGACTTTATTCTAGATTTAGTCAAGCATCTGCAACAAATACACTTTGAGAACCTTAAATGTTTCCTACAAAAAGATTTGTTCCCTATGTTCCTTACTTAGATCTGGATAAAGGAAAACACATCCATATATTGACTCTTGACAAAAGCTTTTGTGAAGGTGAAGCAGGTGTTCCAAGGATGGGGAGGTTTTGCTGCTATGTAACTTTGAGTACGCACATGCTACTCATGACAAGTCTTTTCTCTGTTTCCAACATGCAGTTGCCCAAACACTCACTCACAGATTTGGTGAGAAGAGACACGCATGTAACCCTAGAGCCCGATGGTGCAAACCCCGATTCCTCTCATGCCAGATCTCTTCTCCACAGGTCCCCATAAAGTGTAACATAATAGTAGCAGTTTTTGTAGTTCCTTATTGTGACATCAACATATCTTGACGAGAAAACCTGATCCCAGTCAGATTACCTTCGCTTTTCATTCCACATCCTCTATCAGTTTCTCTCTAGGTGTTCTTCTGTTTCGCACACTTATGGAGCAAACATCTCAGTCACTCCTACTTGCAGTCTTTTGCATTGAGGTGCAGCCTCAGAGAGCACAAAACAGATTCCTTCGGTACGAAACAGAACTGGAAGACTGCCACTAATGTAGTCCAGCCACTAATCAATATGTAGCCCATAGAACCAGACAGAGCTTTTCTGAACTGTGTGTAGCATGGGCAATGGGATCACAGCACTTAACCACCCTGCTTTAAAGCTCTTCTCTCACTGCACCAGGCTGCCTGAAATAAGGGCACGGTCTTGTACAGTCCCCTCAGTGCTCTACTCCCTTGAGCAGTGTCAGCCTCAACTCACTGCTTTATCCCTACACAGAACACTGGCAAAGGACCATGCTGTCATTTATTTCAATTTCATTTTAGTTCAAATACTTAATTTTTTTTTTTGTGTAGTGGTTTTACTTTTAAATTGAATATACCTCAGTTTCATTTAGATAGTGTTTCAGAAGAGAGAAGTGATTTATTTTGAAGGTGTTAAAATGTTAACGTTAGGACAACAAAAATTTGGCTGAAGCCTCTTATTAAGAAATGCAACAAGGAATAGGTGTGGGGTTTTTGGTTGGGTTTTGTTTGTTTGGTTTTTAATACAAACTCTGACCTGTTCCTGGTTGGTTTCCATCAGCTTAGAATTCCAGTTATCTACAAATAAACACAGTTCTTCATCTGTCCCTGGGTCGTTCACTGTCTCTCATACACATAGGACTGTGAGCAACAATGTACAGACTGTGGAAAGGGATTTCTCAGTACAGGACTGAGCTATGAAAACAGTCTGGAGATGGAGAGATCTTGAAGATGTCTCTCCCCAGAATCTCTAGCAGCCTGCTATGCTTTTGTCTGCTTTTTTGGTGCTTTGGCCTTCTGTTTCTGCCTCTTCTTCCCTGCAGCTGTGCAACGGTCTCACCTGTTCCAATGCCCCCTGCAAATCCCTGCCAAAGCAGGAGCACAGAGATAGCAAAGCCCACACTGAACTGCCCCACAGCTGAGACAGTCCGGTCCTTTCAGCCTGCTCTTTGACAGAAGTATTAAATCATGACAGTTAATAGTTGAATGAGGGTAACTCCACGTGGGGCAAATTCAGCCCTTCAAGGCCTTACAATGATGCTCTGAACCGTATGCCAACTAGTGCTAATGCTTCAAAATATCTTCCAAACACTGTGGAAAAAACATACTTTCATTGATATGCTGTTCTGATGGATTTGTGGAATGAAAGTCCCTGCATAGCTGCATTCCCGAGACAAGTTTTATACCTCATTAATGCAGTACATAAGCTGTACAATTATACATCCATATGTCACTGCCAAATTTATACACTTTTACATACTGTTAGATTAAGATGGTTTCATTTCATTGCTCTGCAAATGGACTTTCTCAAAGTGTATTTCACTCAAATTTCTGTGTAACACTGTCAGGCAAAGCACATGAAAGACATGAAGTTCCTTGTGTAAATGTAGCACCTACAATATGCCTTGAAATAAAAAACATGGCAAGGACAAACACTGAATATTTAAACTCTTCCAATACAGTGACCTTTTCAAAGCATAGACTGCAGCTCAGAGTCCCCTTCCCCCACCAAGAGGCACCAGTTTTAGAATCAATTCCACTGGATTATGCTATCATGCACCACAGTGTCTCTTGACGTGACCCACTTCTCCAAGTCTGATGGGGTTTTGTTTACACTGGAAGACATCTGAGCCAAAGCAGCAGGAAGATTACCGCTCTAATTAGAATAACTTTTCAATTTACAGCGAGTAATGAACAGACGCTATTGGCCACTGCTGCCTTGTGGACTGGGCAAAGAACCAGCAGATCTGGGGTCTGTCACAGAGTTTGCTTTTAAACCTTTGGTTACCTTTTCCTTCCCCCCTCAAAGAGATTGATTTGTTGCATACGCTCTCATATCAAGAGACTTGACTATTAGCTACAGAAAGGCAGAAGACTCACTTCATGTTTGAGAGGCAGTTAGTGAAGACAGTCACAGTCACAAAGCAGGACCATGGTGCTACAGGAAGCAAATTAAAATTACTCTCCCCACTTAGTTATTGGTGTGCTGTAGGAACTTAAATACAGCACGTCACATCCTGTGTTTTAGTGCTAGAGAGTATGCTGAGGTGATCCCTGAGAGGTCTGAGGTACTCGTAGGGTCTATCTTCCCAACAGTGGCCAAGTAACAGAGGTTGCTGGTGCTCCAGCTGCTCTTACTGTGCTTAGTTCCATGCTAACTACCATCCAGGCAACCCCAGAGGTACAGTCCTTCACCTTCACCAGACCAAGAAACAGAGCTACAAACTTCAAAGGCAGTGTTGCCGTCCCCTTGTCCCTTTTCTTCAGCAAGTCAAATCCAGATAGTGGCTTAAGTGGGCCCCTAAAATTGACCCATTTGCAAAGTCTGTACAGTTCTGGTAAAACCAAAGCCATAAGTGTTTGTGTAGAACTGTTTCAGGAAACCATACAGGATCACAGAATCCTGTAACAATAAATAAAACTACATCTAGGGTCCAAGGGAAAAGAGCTGGAGACAGAAAATACACTGGGTAATTAAGAGGGGAAGAAAAAAAAAGTAGTAGTCAAGAAAGGATAAGAGAATTTTGAAGAATATCCTGAACAGACTCCTTCCAATAGGTCACTGCAGAATGTCTCTACAATTGCTCGTTTTAAGAGCAGGGATGCGTTTATTGCATGTAGCGTGATCCTACAGCAAAGACAGCTGGAAGGCAAGTAGGAGCTGTTACTTAATACAACTGCTCACATGTGAAGCTGCGTTGTATGAGAAAAGCTGCATGAAAAGGATCAAAATTATGAAATGCATCTGGCTTAGCGCACAGCAGTAAACACAGGCAAATATATTCTGGTAGTTTGGTTACTGATAGGAGCCTATTCAAGACTTAATATTCAATTATCTTTAGACTACATCACTTGTTAAGCTGTCAGCAGCATACGCAGAGGGTACATAGGTGGACAGCTGCTACAGACTAAAAATGCCATACATCAGCAGAACTGTTTGCGACAAATACACAGAAAGAAATTCAGAAGCTGGTATTACAGCCACATCTTCCCCATAAAACACAGTTACAACAAAGATATGTAGCTTGCATCACACTGCTGCTGGTAGGAGGCAGAAGGACAAACTGCACTGACTGGGGGCTCACTGGAGATGAGCAGTGAATCCCAGGGTAAGGGAGATGAAAGAGCACAGTCTGCCCTGAACCTCTCAGAAATCCAGCTGAAACTAAGCTTATGTATCTCTCTTGCATGCAAAGCACTGCTGTAAAAGATCATTCAGGTTGCAAAGTCAAGTCCAGTTAAGCTTAATTCTGCTTCTTTGAACCGATGCGTCATGACACTGTGCATGCATAATTATATGAATGCCTTCATTTTTTTCTACCCCAGCAACATCATCACATGGACAACTCTCACACAGAGCAGACCTAAGTATTCCTCTGATCTCAGGTGCTGCTACCCCAAGCACCCACTCTCCACACCAGCCCTTAAAGAACTTGCTTGAATAAACTCATATGAACTCCCTTGCCTACAGTCTTCCTCCAGCAATTCTATGCCACTCCTCTCCCCACCTCACCACTCCTTATTTCAGCTGCCAGCATCCTTTGCCTGGCCTTGAGCTCCCGTCCCTGCTGCATGTAATCTTAGGGGGCTTATCCTCCCTCAGTGCCACAGCAGCAGTGCGTTCGCTTGCCCCATTAAGTCAGGATGCCTTGCCAGTACCACAAAGCAGTTGCTTGTCTGAATGTATCCCTGGGCTAAGGCAGGTTGAGGAAAAGTGATATCTTGTCCCACAGAAGCCCACTCCGCCTCTAGCAAAGCACATGCATATGAAATCAAAATCAGTAACATGACTAGATTTAGCTGGATTCTAAGGAGAAGAACAAAGACGACTCACTTCCAGCAACAAAGCAACCCTCCAGATAAAATGTCTGGTCTGAAATATGAAAGTGTGAGAGCTCTTCAGCCAACAATTAAGAATGTAGTCTCCTTCCAAGAAAAAGCTCAATTATTTCTGCTGACAAAGTCTCAAATTCATCCCATAGCAACAGCCAAGCATACTTCAGCTTGACAAAGCTCAACTCAGCAGAAACAAATCTTACAAAATGGACATACAAGGTAACCTTAATTCTAAGAAGCACAAGCAGCTATGCCTACATCATATCTTACAAGCTTGCATTTCTTCTGCACTGAACAATGACGATAAAGCACAGCATAGCTAAGTGCATTGCTTTTTAATCATCTTTGAGAAGTTAAAGAGGACAATGAATTTCTTCCTATCTGAGCCATATGTCTAAAATGGTGAGGAACATGAACATCTGCAGTGGATTGAAAACACCTTCTTGCACTCGATAGCATTTGCAGAATTCTTCACACTCTTCTAATAGGCACCAAGTAATAGTGATGCTGCACCGCTGCTGTTCCTTTGCATTTGGAGACTGATCAATTATCAGCAATCCCAGAAGCAGTGACATTGTTTTTCAAGGGGATTCCCTCATGATACTAGAAAACTGAAAATGTTGGGTTTGTGTTTGCACGTCGTACACAGTTTGAGTATGGAGTTGTCCAAATCTGCTGTCACCAGTGATCCATTTGCCATTCCAAATCAGTGTATTTTAACCACCTTTTAGGTCACTAAGTGCACTGGGGAGATTTACAGTAATTGAAAATGGAAAAGGTGACTTTGTAATTTTGCAGAAAAGAAGCTGAAACTTTTTGTTCCTTCTTGTCAGGTCTCTAGAGCCATTAGAAATTTATACTGTAAATGAACCTTAAAGATTTGCTTAAACTACAACTGGATTTGCCTAAGTAATTTTTTTTTTTAAATACAAATCATTTCCTTGTACTTCTGTTCTACAAGGTCATACAGCACGGATTTAGGGTTGTTGGGGTTTTTTCTTTGTTCTAACATAATAGCTTCTTCTGCTTTTTTTTTTTTTGGCTCTAACCTTCCAGTGTGGGTTAAAGACACAAATATTAAAATGCAAAGTCAAATACAAGTTATTTTCACAAGCACTAATGTAAAAAATTGTCTATTTTCCCATTTTCTAGACTAATATTTACCATCTTTGACAGCCTTATTGCTGAGCAGATTGCTGCATATTTCAGCATTATCTTTTAACAACTTGACAGATCCACCTATTTTTCTGTGATTATTTTATTCCAAGTTGGAAGCCTAATAGTTCCTTTTCGACACATTGAATCACAGGATTTGTAGCACAGCATAAAGTCCTGTGATTTATAGTTAATATTTTGATGATGCTTTACAGAGCACATTTTGATTTCGAGTAGTGTTGGTTTGTTTGGTCTGATCTGCTCAGATGCAGTCAGCAGCCTGAGTAACCTCAGGATGATAGGTATTCTATCAGAAGCACAAGTTTGGCAGCCATTTGAAAAGACTTGAACTGAAGATTGGAAGATCACTTGGGAACTACTGGCTACTGCAACGGCAAGGAGCACAGGCTTTCTTAGAAGAGAAGGAAGTCTTGGAGAAGTTAATTCTAGATATTTAGTAAATGCCAGGAATTTCTTCTGTCAGTCATTTAAATACACAGCATAGGAACAAGGGATGGAGAGCTAAAAATACACGCAGATACAGTACGATAGAAGGACTATACAGTTCCATACAACACGTTCTGTTGTAAATGCAAGCAAAGGACATAAAGTACATTGCTTTAATAGCAATTATCCTTTCAGGGAAGTGCATCATACACAGTTTTGACACTCAAATCCAGAAAGTAAGACTCTCCACATTGTTCCTTCATTCACTTCAGCTTTCTGTGTCTTCAGATTATAACCAGTAATTCTAATAATTATTTCCAGCTAGGTTCCTAGGGTTATTACAGAAGTGATTTTGCACCCAATGAAGCACACCAGAAGCTTTATTTATTTTCATAATGCTTGCATATTCATAGGAAGTAAGACTGGAAGGGTCCTCCTGGGTCATCAAATGCAATTCCCTGCTATCACAGGCAATCACATAACATAACCTCTTCACAAATGAGCTAGCTCCATCTTAGAAGTAATTTTGTTTCTTGGCCCCACTAACTCTAATTCAAAAGTTGCTCCAGAACCTCACCGCTCTACCATTTAGCAACCTTCTCATTATCAAATTAAATTCATTCATGGAAAGTTTATTCTAGTTCTGGTGCCAATGCTGCACTTTAACTCAAATAACATTTCTATGTTCCATTTCGTCCATTTACAGAGAGCAACCACAACCTCTCCCATTCTACCACTGTCACAGCTTATAAAGTATGGTATATATCCACACAACTGCTTGTGTGCTAAACTAGCCTCGTTAATTTACAAAGACTCTTTTTTTAAGCCCTGGGAAACTTTGTGTCACATTAGAGCACCCAACTTGAGGCTTTTTTAGGGTAAGACATCCTGATCTGTCGGTGTTTTATTAGCTATACCAATTTACATCAACTGACAATGCATGAAAAGAAACATGAATCACTGTGTCTAATGAATGTCTAATGGCATGCAAATAAGCACCACATAAATACCTAAGTATATAGGTAAGTTCAATAAGCAAAAGCAGGCTCCTCTGGGAAGGAGTAACAGAAAGGCATCATTCAGAATGCCTACATAAGGATTGCTACTTATCTCTAGTTTGTCCAAGTGTGATCCCTTTCTGGCTTTTTTTTTTTTTTGGGTCAGCGTACCTGTATAACTAAAGATGTTGCAGGTGATGTAGATATTTCAGATATTATACAGCAGTTGCCTCTCAAAGATACTTGATGGGGATTGGGAAGTCTCAGACCTAAAACTCTTGTGTCCTAAAAGGTGTAGAAGTTTCCTTTGTACTTAAAAGTATGTATAAAATTGCATAGTGTAGTCCTGGAACCCTTCATAAGAGGGAAGATTCACTTACAACAACACTGATAGACATATTTATTGCTTAGAAGGGAATTCTGCAGTATTCTCTATGACTATAACATAAGAGATTCTGGTTACAAATACTGTAATGAAAAATGAACTATTAAATCATTTGAGCAACAAGCTCTGAAAACTAGAAGAAAAAGATGAATGCTTCATCAAAAGGATTTTTTGATCAATAAGGTAGAAGTAAAACACATTACCAAATGAGATCTGGCAGACAGAGAATAAGAAATCTTAATAAACATTGTTTGTGTCAACTGATAACCAGGTAGATTTGAATCAAGATTATGATAACTTAAAAAGCAGACAGTTTGAAGAGGAAAGCAATTTTGAATTACTAGAAGATATACACGCACAGTGTGGATTTTATGGAGAAAATGCAGAATACTCATTGTGAAATAGCCTGATGTGAGCTCTATACGTTGCTTAATAAAGGTATGTTAACAATAACCTCAGAAATGAAGGAAAAGCACCTGTAAAAAACCAGATAGGTTTGAACTGGGCACAGGCACTGTGGTAAGATTATGAGTTCTCTTATATAAATATAAGACAATGTTATCAGAAACTGTATTCAAAGAACAAAATTAAAGAGAGAGAAAAAGGAATCACTGATAAGAGAGTTACCTTCTGCCAAGGTAGGGAGTATTTTTTCCCCCCACATAAATCAGTACTTTGCGATATGCAGAAGAGGACAGGGAGAACCAACAAAAGGAAAAAATATCTCCCCAACTCCTGCCTTCAGCCAAGGAGACCCCAGAGCTGGGAGGGTAAATGCCTGGTAGCGCCTGGCACAGGGCTCACTGGAAGCAGCACTGCTGCAGCTCTCATGCTGCTCTTCTGCTCTACGACTCAACGGCAAATTGCCTGGTAATAGGCACCGCGCTGGAAGCTGTCACACTCAAACCAGCCCCTGTTGAGTTCAGGAAGAGTTAAAGTATAACCCATTGCCTCAGACAGCTTCTAATCAGCGTATTGACAGTGCATGGGAGGTTACTAACTTTGGAGATACCAATTTAAATTATTTGCTCCACAGTAGGATTGTTAGGTAACTTTGGGCAAGTCGTTTAAGTTCAGGCTTTACAGCTGAGGTAACCAGAAACAGGAGCCTGAATCAGGGAAATCTTCATACAGACATTCTCCACAGCAAAGCCCTACACATACTGCTTCATCTTCCAGGGTACTTCAGTGCACAGAGTGATTGAATTTGCCTCAGATGCAATTGGACAAAAGCAAAAATGGAGCAGGCACTCAATTCAACTTCAGCAGTATGTGTCTTCTCTTAGGCTAAAACTCTGGAAAATGCCTGGGAGAGCTTTTAGCACACTTGTTCTTCCTTACCTTGAAGTGCAATCCTAAACAGGGAGAGTAAGTTCAAAACTATGACAACATGGTCCTAGAAGGTACTTGAACTTTGAAATTAAAGTACTTCCAAAGTTTTCTAAGATGTTTATCTGCATGGGTAGGAGAGACGGGAGGTTATGCCATTAAAACTGAAAAAAATTCCCCAGGAAAAAGAAAAAAAAAAACAACACAGCTCTCCTGCTCTCTATCTCTCAATCTCCATTGACAAAAATGGATATTAATACTGTCTAATTCACAGAGAAGACTGAAGTAATCCATAATGACTACAGCTATGAACTGCTATATGTGCATAACAAATGGCTGTATGTTCCCACCAATTCATCATCACACGCTTACAGCTGCATAAAATATTCTTTGTTATACTTTTAGCTAAATCGGTGCTAACTATAGCTTTCAGGCAAAATCACAAGTACTTTGGTTTGGTTCCTTCAAAAGAATAGTCACAGAGGAAAAAATGTTTGCATTCATGCAAATCAAAGGAATTTCAAATGTTGCTTTGCCTGAAATGGTTCCTCTTTGACAAGTAGAATGTTAATATTTCCATAAAATCCTTTTAAAAAGTAGACTGTATTAAGTTTTTTCATATAGACATTTATGTATTTGTGACTCTGAATAAATCTCATTCTTGGGTCCAAGTATTTGTAGTGTACCATAAATGCTCTAAATAAAAATCAACTATGCTTGAGAGCAGCTTGCATACATAAGGAATAGTATTCTATAGGTCAGATAACTATAGTTCATAATAGAAAACTCGTTTTTGTTCTGGAATGATAGCTGTCATCAGCAGACATCTCAAGCATGAAAAAGAACATCTCCCAGTTTTTTTCTGAGGCATCTTCAGAAGCACAAAGAGATGATATTGCTTCTGAAATGTGTATATTAGTGCTTCTGCCATTCTACTGCCTATCTTGCATGTACCTGCACCACGCATGTGGTTTGGGCTGCTAGATTACTGTTTGTCCTTTTATATTTGCTAGGAGGATGCTCTGGGGAATACTGTCTCTACAGTTACTGTACAACTCTAGGTTACAATCTCAGTAAGGCATCCTGCTATAATTATGTTTAGATGGGGGCTTTAAAATTAATTATTTCATTAAATCTCTATTTGGAGCCCGAAGCAAGGAGTTGAACATCTTACCACACACTGAATGTCTGAGACAACAGATTTTAAAGTCCCAAATGGATTTCTTAAAAAAAACCAACCAACCAACCAACAAAAAACACAAACCAAAAAAGAGCAACACCACCACAACCTTCAAAAGCTGCCTTTTCCAAACAGATGTCAGCCCATAACTTAAGGAAGCAGTTCATTTTTAAAGACTCCTCATTACACATAAATATCTTAAGCCTTTAATCATTAAGTTCATTCCATCAAAGGCCTCAGAAGGGAGAGGGACAACATTTAACTTCTTAATGTGAAGTTAATAAATCTAGATTCCAGCAAGAAAGATGTTTCACAAAAGATACCCTTTTCACTCTTGATAAAATCAATTTATCTAGAATAGACAAAGTAATTTAGAGAGCACAGAAAGGAAAAGTTATCGCATAAAGTTATTAAGTAGAATTTAAATCAGAGCTTTGATTGCAAGTCTAATCCACAGCAGAAAGTTTCTAAAAACTACACAAAAAGTGCCATTTAGGCCTATCATTGCTACTGCTGAAAAATTCCCATGAAATAACCTCCATTTAATCCATGTTAACCCATAAATTCTTTTCATAATCACCAGTTATCTAAAATGTGACCAGTATTCTCAGGACTATGGAATCCATAATTCTATGGATTACTCTTAACCTGGAAAGTTTCTCCCTGATTGAGGCAGTGTATGTTCCGAGCCCATCCTCTTGCAAGAATTGGCAAATGGGCTGCCAAAACATTGCTGTCCTTTCCCTGCTGCTGCAGAGCCCCATCCATCATCGTAAAGGTGTTTTCAACACTTCCGAACTTGTAAAGTCAGGTCTCAAAACTTAACCTTGATACAGTTTCTGTGCAGGGATGTCCTAGGCTAAAAGAGATGCAGAAAACCAACACATTAGTCATAGAATCATACAACAGTTTAGGTTGGAAGGGACCTTTAAAGCCTGTCCAGTCCAACACCCCTACAAGTAGCAGGGACATCTCCAACTGGATCAGGTTGCTCAGAGCCCCGTCCAACCTGGCGTTGAACGTTTCCAGGGATGGGGCATCCATCACCTCTCTGGGCAATCCGAGCCAGTGTTCCACCACCATCACTGTAAAAAATTTTCTTCCTTATATCCAGTCTGAATCTACCTCCCTTTATTTTAAAACCACTACCCTTGTCCTATCACAACAGGCCCTGCTGCAGAATTTCTCCCCGTCTTTCCTTTAGGTACTGGAAGGCCGTTATAAGGTTTCCCTGGTCCGGACGAGAGCAAAGAAGTGGGAAAGAATCGCCTTCGTCGAGCCAGGCTTCTTTTGATGCAGCCCAGGGATGCCACCGGCTTTCTGGACAAGCTGGCTGAGGGTGCACTATCCCACTGCGAAAAAGCGAGCTGTCAGAAGTGGGATTCGAACCCACGCCTCCAGGGGAGACTGCGACCTGAACGCAGCGCCTTAGACCGCTCGGCCATCCTGACCCTGCCCATTTATGGCCCTTCCTCCAGCTCCCTCTAAAATATTCTAACTCAGCCTTACAGTCACACTCTTCTCAACGTTTAATAAGCAGGGTGGAGTACACAGCACAGAATTATGTAAAGTAAGCAAAGGGATTTAAACTTAGAAAACACCTGTAAGCCTACTGGGAACTCATTAACAGCAAAGAGATCTGTGACACAGGAGTTGTGGTTTTGCCCCATTTCTGGTGGGGCTAACGTGCTCTTTGTTCATTGCTTTCCTCTGTTCACCCAATCCTACACAGGGTCTTCCAAAATTGTCTTCTCTTCTGCCTCTGCTCCATGCTTTGTCACACCCACTTAGCAGTCTTCTCCAGAGGAATCATATAGTTTCTGTTTCCACCTCTGTGTCCCACTCCCCTACTCATCTGGGTCTGCTCTTTCTCCCACCACATCAGCTTGAGTCTCCTGTCCAGCTAGCTCTGCTTTACTCCAGCCTCACCAGATTGCAATTCTCACATCACCTCTTTCATCCTTCTCTCATCTGTCTCCCTTGCTTTTGCCTAGCCTTATGTCAGCAAGGACAGGATGAGCATCTCTCTTTTTGCTTTGAAGTCCAGTCTAAACTAGACTCCTAGCCCCAGGACAGGTGTACAGGGAGAGCTCAGCTCAGCCCTGCAGCCACGCTGGCTAGAGAGCCACAGAATCCTCAGAACATTTGCCAGCCAATTCTAATAAGCCTTATGCATTGTGTAAGTTCTGCCAATGCGGGGAAAACTTTCACATAAACAGCAGCAAGAACATTTCGTGCATTCCCATCAATTTTTAATCTTTTCTCGTAGAAGGACACTGCAGTTTATTAATGAAATATCTGCAAATATTTTTAACCAGGACAAATACATGCCATTCTTTCTTTGGAACAGCTGAATTGCTTTCATTGAAAACTTAATACATACTTTTTTTTCATTGTCAAACACACAGGAAAGAAGCACAGTTGGAGTGAAGTTAATTCCTTCAAAAGCTCAGTTAATTTTTTTTTTTAATATAAAGTTTGGAAGAAGTATTCTCCAAGATCTATTTAAATTCTGGTATTCAGTATTACCATTCAGATACCATTTGTCCCAAAAGTTTAAAAAAAATTCACTAACAGAATAAGAAGATACTTTCTACGTCACTTTAAAAGTATGTACTAGCACAGGGCTTTATCACTACAGTAATGAGTAAAGAAAATGATATATATTTAACTCCACTATCATTAAATATTTAAGCTTATTGCAATAATTTTCTGCTTCTCCTTCGCTTTATTGAGCTTAGTCAAACTGATATTGCTGTGTACTTCATTCATTCCTGCTGATGGATGATATGAAGTACATAGACAATGCTGATGTCCAACTAAAAAGAGGAATTACAGAAAGGAGAAGATAAGTAGTTGCAGATGATGAAGTGCTGATTAATAGATTACCCCCCTCCCCACCAAGTCCAAGCCCATATTTTAAACTGCCAACAGCATTGAAACTGAATGAACAAGTATTTCTGGAATCCAGAAAACGTTGAGGAGATGACCTTTCTCAAAATTAATCCTTAACAGCTTCTTTCAAGATTTATTTCTTTCCCTTAGCTTCAGACAAAATGAGTAGCAGCATGACCCGAGCTTCGTGATTTCTAGCTGTGGGTGTATAAAGCACTCTCTGGCCGGGAGGTTGGATACTCTCGCCTTAGTTTCCACATAAGCACTCCAGACAGTACTGCTGACTTCAGTAGCCATCGTTAAGTGTGGGTTCAGAAAGGTGGTGACATAATGGAGCTACTCACCTTAAATCATTGCATCAACATTGGCTCCTAGCAGCAGTAACAACTGAAAGCTGTGACTGACCTGTGGGTTTGGGGAAATGAGACAGTACACCTACAGCTCCAGTTGGGCTTAAGAAAGAAAGGAAGAGGAGAATGTTTTAAGTTGTAGCTCCTGCAGGATGAAACTCACTGAAGGACTGATGAAATTCCACAAAACACACCAACCAGTATGGCTCCACAGGGAGAAGGCTTTAGACCTGCAAAGTCTGCCTCCTGACACAAGGGGAGTTTCTTCACCCTCACTACCAAGATCAGAGATGCCTGTAACTTAGGGGGGAGCCACAGCAACAAGCTGCAATTTTCCAGAGTCACTTGGCACCAAAACATCTGCCCAGAGGTACGATAGGGATCAGAAGCCTACACAACAGCTCAGGAAAAATGCCTGGATTTCACTCATCCTGCTTATGCTATGCAGTGCAGAATTCATGTCCAGTCCCCTCTACAGTCTTGCTGTACAAATGCCATTTAGAATGTCTCTCAAAGGGAAAGAAATAAAATATCCGAAGAAATGTGCTAGGCTGGAGTACTACAGAGCAAGGGACAGGAGATGGATGCATTATCTGCCATTTCCAGTAAGATGAGAGGATGTTGCATCGATTAAAAAATTTGCATATGGATGAAGTTCTGTCTTTCAGAGTGATTTTTAAGTATATTTTTTGCAAAATAAGGTTATTAGATGTTACGCTAGCCTATGCTGCGGCCATTAGTGAACAGTTATTCTTTTAATGCAAAGAATATGGTTCTTCTACACCATTAGAAAATACTCCTAATTTAGCTAGTTATGTGGGAGATGGAGATGGCTAAAAAAAAAGTCTTGTAACTCTGTATGTTTCTGTGAACAATTTATCCTACACAAATTAAACCATTAGAGTGAGATAATCAGCTGGCACAAGCTATCCAAATCCCCTTGACATCAGTTACAATATATTTTCTAATTTCTATTTTCTTGCTCAGCGTTTGCTCCCAGTAGAATTCTATTACATTCAACTTACTAAAACAGAGCTAAGTTTTGGATATTCCTATAAGCAAACACAAAGATATAGGCAACTGAAAAAATAAACTGTCCCAAATACTGAGCACACAGCACAAGAAAATGTATTTTTCTGGAGAGTCCTTAAATGACCACAAGTCCCACTATAAATACCCGGAATGTGGTGCAGATGGAGTTACATCATCTGACTCGCACTGTTGTAGATGCATCAAATGTTACAAGTGGACAAACAACAATGAATACATACTGACAAGAGCAAAGCAATGTATCCTCAGCCATTAAAAATAAAAGGTAAATTTTGCAAAAACCCTTGATTAAGACTAATTCTCAAAATAAATACTGCTTGCAGGACAACACCGAAGTAAACTGATAAGAGAATTGCCTATTTTCAACTACTACTGCAATCACTGTAAATACTGTTCTCTCTTATTTCCAGCTGTTCTTCAAGTAAGTGAATTTATGCAAGGTCAGACACCATCTGTGACAAACTCCACTTGAGCTTTCCACACACACCTTTAAAAATCTAACACTCAATTCTAAATGAAAAATAATCTTTTATTATCAGTTTTCCAGGTACTGACTCTTCTTTTGTTCTACTACACGAAAATTCAAGCCCAAAGGAACGTTTTTCAGAGAAATGTGAATTCCACCGGGTGCTATTCAATTTCTTTTTTTTTTTTCTTTTAAATACATTGGCCCTACTCTAGACCATACATTTGCTTTCTAGTATAAATGATGATGCCACACAAATTAACTATTTCTTCATTTGTATTTTAATTACTGCAAACTCATAACAGCTTGCCACACTCCATTACAGCAGGTCATACAGCATGTTACCTATGTGACACAGCAAATCACTGTCCCTCAATGATGATGTGAAGCCATTTAATGTGTTACATATAGTTTCTCCTAAGGAGGTTATATCCAAGTGAATAGCATGTGTTCTGAAGGGAAGGATTAAAGGTAAAACTGGTCTGTTGGTCACTGACAAGCTCAGATTCAGTGCCCACATGTCCATGGAAAGCCTCTCAGAGAAAGAGATGGCACTAGCTGGCGACCAGGCATCACAACTTCCCAGCTTGTGATCCCAGTTCTGCTTTTCTAATGTGCCACTGTATGTGACTATTCCATAGACTTTGTTTCGTGCCCATCTGTAGGTCTGAATTTATCTTCCTAATCAATGTAATATTGTGATAAACTACCTGATTTTCTATTCCTAGGTACCCAGAAGTGCTAGGTGGGTGTGGCTGGGGCTGCAGAAAAAGTTGCTGAAGGGGAAAATCCATCCTTTGTACTACTTCTAAGAAATGGGTCCACTCCACATCTTCCGTGAGAAACCTCCTGACATATTTCTACTCCAGGTTTAGACCAAGAATGTAAACACAAGCTGAATCTGGGATTACATGAAACACAGTTGTAATACTCCACACTCCAAAGAAGTACTAGGTGTACAGCTATATGCTCTTGTAACGAACAAGAGACATCACTCAAAGGGTGAAAAGGATACTTTAAGTTCAGCAGATGTTTGGTGATTTATTTCTTTATATTTTCAAAGGCCAGTTATATGGAGTCAGATCACCAATCTAACCAACTCTCCTTCAGTTATGCTTAGAAAGGGCATACGGGATAGGGAAGACTACCAGGCAAACTGGGTTCCAAAGACACAGAAAGAGGGACCACTATGATGAATATATACACTTACAAAGCCCTTGTATAGGGACAGTGAGTCTAGCACAGCTTATTTCTGTTATTTAACAGTGTGAGCTGGTGCTAACCTTTGACTACTGTTAAAGTAGCAAAATTCCTAGCACTTCCTTACCACCCTCAAAGTGCAAGAGAGATTATATAGTTCTCTGCAGCTCAGATCTAGGGCATCCCAAAGGGATCTTCCCTGACCCATATACCCCGGGTACCCATCTGAAAAACCAGACATGTGCCCAGGAGGGATCCACAACCACCTCCTACAAGCCCATGTTACATCTGATTCAAACTGGTTTCAAATAACCATGTGGTGTTTGGCTGGGTAAACTCTCATTCTTACTACTAAGTATTAGGAGGCCAGACAAGACGAACATTTTAATCACAAGGGATCTTAAACAGTCACATGTTAAACACCAGAAAATAAAAAGTCTGTAAGCATGAGCAAGGATAAATCAATATTCCCAATTTGCTAACACTCCAACATTTTCAAGTGAAAAATATTTTTCCCCACAGACAGCAAACCAGAAGTACATTTATTTGATCTAATTTACCAGACATTCATTTTGACACTGTTAAAACAACACTGTCAAATTTCCACCTTATCTTTAAGCTATACGCAAGGAGATTCTGGCATAAAACCAATTGCTATTTAATCAACACACAAAAAAAATCTGAAAAGTATAACAAAGCCTAATTTCTCCTCAAAAATGTGCCACTTTTACAAGTCGTCACTGTACAGTCTCAGAGAGGGTCAACAGATCTTTTTTGAGAGCAAGGATAACAGAGTGAGGATGCACGAGCTGGGCTACACAACACACACACGCTCTCGAGCGGGAGGAGCAGGTGCTCTTTGACACTGGAAACGCCCTCACTGTACAGCGAGATTTTAAGGAAGGACCACTCGCTTCCCATCCAGCTAATACAGAGGCTGTCCTGCTTCTGTCTTATATAGGATTTGCTATTAAAAAAAAAAAAAAAAAGGCAAAAGAAGCAAAAACTAAGATCTGTGCTGTTCTACATGTGAAAGCAAATGGCATCCTCGAAGACTGTGCTGCACAAAGATGAAAGCATAACTAAGAACTCCTGAAGCTCAGATTCACAAGTCTCCTATGAAATAAGTAATTCCAGGTTTGCAAATTCTTTAAATCCCTGCAGTTAGCCTCTGAACATTTCTGCTAGTGATATTTTAAAATATAATTTATAAAAAAAAATTAAAGAAAGAAAAATATGACTGGTTTAAGAACATACAGATATACAAAAGAAAACATGACTTTAAGAGTAGCCAATTGTATCAACTGTAGATCACATGAAAATATGTTTATTAAGTTGATGGAAAATAAACACTGTTGAGAATGTCTCTTCTTTCCACCCTTCAACCTTCCGAAGTCACCAGACTCACAGGAAAATCAGCTGGCAGGGGGAACCTTGTAGGATTTCGTTTCCTTTTTTTTTTTATTTGTTGTCAAATCAAGATTATTTTCCTTTCACAGTTTAGTACACAGTATTGCTTGATAAAAGAGGAGATTAACACAAAGTCTAATATATTCTTAATTCATAGGAATAAGACTGAAAAATAGCAAAGCTAAGATTAAAATTGATGTCAGTCTAGTAGCTCCTAGAGTCTTTTACTAGAGGTTTGATCACGGTGATGATACTGAAAATAGTTTACTAGAATTTTAAGACAATAGGGGAGTGATTAAGCAGATGTCCCTGATGTTAAAACTACTTTTTTCATACAAGGAAGCGCTGAGATCAAACACCGTGGGTTGACTTGCGCAATTTCAGTGACAGCTCTGCAATACCAATGTGCTAAAGAGTCAGAGGCATCTTTTTCCCTTTCTATCACTGACTGCAGTGAGTCTTAGATAAGCAAGGGACACACACATCAGCTCTTCCTGTGAAAGCACAGCAGGTATCACTGAGATGAGTGGCAGATACATTTCTCAGATTGGTGTTTTAATGGGAGGCAAACAAATGCCCATAGCTGCTCCTTTGCTTTGTACGCTAAACAATCTCAAAAGGGCAGGAGCAGAGATTTCTCCACCGCCCCCAGTTACCGAATATAAAGGAAGACAGTCAGAATTTGTACTGGCATCTGTCTTCTATACGATGCATGAGAGGACAGGCAGTCACAGCACAGAAATGGCCAAAAACCTGCAGTAGTCTTCTGTCCTTACCGCCTTGTTTTTTTTCTCATTCAGTTACTTTGCAAAGAAGCCTGAAAGTTGTACCTGCAAATCAGCTGCCTGAGTCCCCTGCAAGTGTTTCTGAAATGAGGTCTATCAATCTTTTCACAAACGTTTCTTACAATAAATCTTTCAGCAGTGAAAGTAAAATAAATGGTGTCTATAACAGCAAACATTCACGGAGGTCTGAAGCAATCTCGCAGCATTTATTTCTGGAGATGCATTTTAAATGCAAGGAACAAATGAAAAATTTTAGTCTAACATTAATCACTATTTTATGTCAATAGAAGTTTTTGCAGTACATTTCTCTATTAAAATAGTAAATATTGTTGAAAAGTGCTGTAATTACAGTACCTCATTAGAACAGCTCTCCCAAGACAGGCTGGGACACAATTAAGAATTGAGAACAAACTTTAGTTTGTGTCTCTAGTGGTGTTGCTGCCTGCACAGCACTGACCTTCACCTTGCCACTTCTGCTGGGAAGAGGATAGAGGTGAGTGATGGGGATGCGTTGTCAGGATGGCACGAGATTAAGTGTTATCTACAGTTTGAAAGTGTCTTGTTGAAGGGCTTGTTCTAGGCATGGCAACACAGGTTCTCTCTGCTTCGCTGTTGCCTACTACTACCTGGTCTCCTTTCTACTCCTATGTAGAAATCAATATTACTGTGTAGTCCTGGTTCTGACCTGTAAATTAACAAAAAATGTATGGTATGACAGGAAAATTGGCCACACACCTATAGAACTTATTTCTAACCCATAAAGCAATGATTTATAATGTATTCTCACTTCCCTCAAGTTTACCATCACTGTCTACCTTTAATACTGAATGCAGTTCTTGTCTCTCTCATCTGTAAAAGATATCTCAGTAATAGATATCCCTGAGCAGGTAACGTTAACCAAAGGTACAGAATGATATCCAGATTTCTCAGTTTGGAAAGACACGACTGAGGAAAAGTCACAAATGGCATGGAAAAAAGGGCCAGAAGTAAGACCTCCTATCAAAATAAGCCAGCAAATTTAAATATATATATGCATACACACATAATGAATATAAACACATCCACACTATAGACCTCACTGCTATAATAAATAGAATTGCTTAGTATGATTTTTCTTGTCTATTACATTGTTTCATTTTTAATTGTAAACAATAAACAAAATTCTGTAAAAATAATTACAACTCTGCAAAGCAGTTTTATAGGAATGCTACAGTTTTATGATATTGCAATAGTACAATTTTAACAGTTTATAAATGAAACAAAATGACAATAAAGATTTTATTTATTTCCCAGTAACCATATACTGCTGAAACCTCGGAAGTGTTCTTTACTGAAGAATCAAACCAGGTACATTTGAGCAACTTATTTGATTCAGAGAGCATGTTACTAAATATGCTTACAAAGTCAAAATTGACTGTTCTAGCTTTTTTTCTCTAATATTTTCAAAATAGGTGTTAGGTGTTAGATCTAAGTTTGTGATCAGCTTGAGAAAAAAAAATTATGGAACTAGCAGCTAACAATCTGGAGGAGAAGATGGCCACTGAGCTTCTCATCTCCTTGGGGAACTGCACATTGGTCACATCCTCAAGAAAAATAAATCAAGGTCCTGGAAAGACTACCTTGCATGGTAGCTGAAAACAAATTGCAATTGGAGAAGAGCAGTAATAATCCAATAGTGACTCCTTTGTGAAGAAATCACAAGCAGAAAAACTCTTTTAGATGATCAATTCCATTAAAAGCTTTAATGAGATTACAAATTTAATTACTCTTCAGTGCCGCATTAATTTATAAAGGGTGGGTCCTCAATCTGAACATTTAATAGTTTCCAGAAATAGCAAATCCCATTTGAAAAAGAGTAGAATGATATTTTTTTTTTTAAAATTGAAATAATCTAGCACCACTGTAAGCCCTTTGGGCAAGACTTTTAGAAGCACTATAGTGCCTACAAAGGGTTATATTTCCTAGGTGTCTATTTTAATTGTCATATGCTCAAAGACCTTTGAAGTGTTCACCGTCTGCATATTAACCACATAAAAAGAATGAACAAGGTTACATTTAGGCTGTTTCAGTTTTATAAATGTGATTTTACAAATTATACCACTAGAAAAGATAAGTAGAAGTCATTTTTAATACACAGCAAGATGCATTTCTAACTAGATTAAGCAGCTGTTAACATTATTTTTCTGCACAGCAAGAGCAAATGTCTACAATAACTAGACCTTAAAGGAAGAGGCAATCTCATTTGGTGCACATTGTATACATTTGATTTTATTCCCCAATAGCATTGAGGAGGAAATAAAAAAGAACTAGATAAGGAAATTAATTTGCAGTAGTACTTCAGACATGCACATTTGCAAAAGCACAAGAATGTTAAAGACATTAGAAAGAAATCTTTAAGAAGCAAGAACTAAAGGATAACACTCAACTCCAACATTCAACTCTAGTGTCAACTTCTTCCTATCTGAGTGGCAAGTAAGTACCAAAAAAAAAAAAAAAAATCCAACAACAAACACCAGATATACATGATAGAGAATATGAAGGTAGGCATTTACAGAAGAAGTTGAAAGTCTGCCACTGAAACAGAAAACTTATTTCTTGGGATTTTTTCCGTACCCCGTGCTTAATTTTCCAGCAAGACGTCATCATTTTGCTGAAATGCCGACTGCTAAATCAAATCACAGCTGTTCCAGGAAATCCACAAAAATGACAATGATGAAACAATAGCCAAGGTCAGGTTGAGACAGAACAATGAAAGCTGTGAATGAAACACTGAGAAAGCTACTAAACAGCAGCTACATCCCGTAGGGCTCAATCCTGACTGGGATCATTGTATCAAGCTGAAAGTAACAATCCATCCATAATAAAAAAATTCAGGCAACAAGATTTGATAATAATGAAATACATTATACTAGCCATCATGTGAAACACCTAAAGGACTTCGTGAATGAGCCTGTTTCTATAGAGTGTTCTGAATATTTGCTTTCTGTAACGCTAGTAGGGTTATAATTCTCTATAGTAGCTAAAATAATTTACGGACAAGAATTCATTTCTTATTAAATGATACAAGACTATCCCCTTCACACTGCTGTGAGCCTGCTTGTTTTCAAGAGATAGCTGAGGTCCCGCAAAGTGTGATCATTGCTTTTTACCTGACTGCATTGAGTGCCATGTTCTGCAGGACAGGGCAGGGCCCCGGGCATCCCCCAGAACCTCCTCCATGAGCATGCAAAGCCTTCCAGGCAGACTTTCTCCACTACAGGATCTTCAGAACTGCAGTAATTGCCTTAACGCCTTCTAAAAACCACCTCTAGCAAACAGATGGCTTTGTTCATAAAACTATGTATGGGAATCACAGATTGGAGCTTTCACCTTGCCAAAATGATTTTTCTCTGCAAGGTATTCTGGAAAGGCACTTGCACAGTGGTAGTTTCAGAAACTTAACTATAAACAACTATTAAGAGTTTCAAATACAACATCTAATTAACAGCAATGCTGAAGTTATGCTCCTGCATAATAGGATTCAGCCAGCTTCAGATCACTGCTGGAAGTTTTTCAATTCAGAGCTACAGTAGAGGCTAGTTTGAGTACAATAGTTAATTATACAGTTGAACTCAATTAAATTGTTTTGTTTGTAGTACAAGCATCTGTGCATTTGTATAGGTCCAAGCTCCCCTCCCACAAGCACTGCTCCTTTAACCTGTGTCCCAGGGTGGTTGGTATTTTGCTACGTTCCAACCAAGAGCACAGTAATCCAGAATCAGTCTTATAAAACAGTAAATCCAGCTGCAAGACATTAAGGTACATCTGTCCAGCTGAAATCCTCTTACAGCAAGACATTCATTACTGCAAGAAGACAGTGCTTAGCAGAAACAAGATCAAGGCCTGGTGATCTTACACAAGCACAAATGCACAGATGAACCTTGTGGTAAGAAGGTAACGTATACTATGTTCTCCAACTTACAACTTTAAAACCAGTTGCTATATGGTAGTTAGATAGAACAATTCTTTTAACACTGGACAAGAAAAGCCTCTCCCCAGAAAATACTTAAGTATCCCAAAGAAATTATTGAATGAATGATTAATTAGGTTAAATAAATAATCACTACAAACAGAAACGTAGTAATCTTTCTGCAACTAAGAACTGACTGATTTTTTTTTATTTTTAGCAACAAATAACAATTTCTTAAAGGAACTCTCATAGTTTATTGCCATCCACACGCTGCAGCCTGCCCCTCCCTCTCTCCACGGCATTAGCAGCCAAATGCTGAGGTCTCATTATTTTGAAGTCTTCATTACTTCTAAAACCTCTGCCATCAACTCCAGGCTCCAAAATACTATGAACCATAAATAATCAAAGCTAAATGTCAGCTGTCAACATAACAAACACTGCATGAGGCTCATTTAATGTAGAATGGAATTGAAAAGTTGATTCATAAGCTCCCTTGGCACTTCGTGACCACGAACCAGCACACACAACGAGGACCATGCTGAACCCTGCTGTGAGATGGAGAGCAAGAAATAAGGGCAGCAGTGAACTGTTCACACCAGTCCAGCAGCTCCCTTTCCCCAGTAACATTACTGGAACCAGTACCAAGCAGAATTGCCAGAAAGAGCTGTGGAGTTTTCTCCAACTCTTCCCCCATTTCATGGGCTCAGGCTGCACCCCCCAGCTGCCAGTAAGAACAAGTTCTGCTGTATGCTGCTTCAAAGTTTGGCACAAAATGAAAGATAATACAGTTTAAAAGAGGCTTTCTAGTCTCTTTTCTGAGCGAAGATGAAAATGAACAAGACAAAGGAAAACAAAATTGTAGAAAAACCCTGAAAAGAATAAAGAAACCTGTGCTTCTTTCCTTATCCCTGTATTGCACTCCCACCCAATATCAGAAGTTATTTCCTTTGCTCACAAAAACGTTTGTAGATTTACTTCCACTAAACAGTCCTCTACTCCATCTGGCAACAGTCTGGGTCAGTGTATTGAAGTGATATCTTCTGTGCTGCTAAATATTCCTGCTGATAGACCGCTCATTGGAGAGCTGCCAGCATGTTTAATTGCAAACGGAGAAAGCGTTGGCCAAATGATGCCTTTATTTCCAGAAGCACAGATGACAGCCAGCTCAGGAAATTTCTCTAGGTTGTAAAAGATTAACCCTCAGCATGATTTTGAGTATCTCCTCTTTCAGCTGACTGTCCACATTCATCTCATGTGAAACAGAAGCAATGGTGACCCAAAAGCGCTTAAGTTCAACTCTGAAATCAGCAACGACAAATCTGTAAATTTATTTCCTTCAAGTTTTTTGTTCATCTCTGCCTATAGTGATGACTTGAGTAAAACAATTCTCTATGGACAAATCATGGAAAGCAGCATCAGGAATCTCTATCCTGACCTGATTCCTCTCCAGCTCCCAGGTAGGTGGCCTGGCTCCCCTGGCAATGGGCTGCCTCATCAGCAGGGCTGCACACCAGCCAGGAGATGAGGCAACAGCCTTCTCTTTCTATCTTTGACATGGAATTAGAGAACTGACTTTTTCTGCAGCAGTTTGGGTTTTTTTTTTGTTTTTTTTTTTTTTTAAATCCCCATTTAGATATGCTGCCTTTCTCTCCAACCTAAAAATGAAAAAAATCAAAGATTACAAGTGTGCTTGCTTTTGGTTTCCTAGCAGCGGCACCTTGATAGATTAAAAAAAAATTAAAATAATTTTTATAACAAGTGACACCTTCACCAAATCCTGCCTGGGTAGCAATGCTGGGGCCCTTGCACACAGCCCTGCAACCAAGTTCAAAGGTAGATACACTGCTGCAAGAAGAAAGGCTCAAGATGTACTTTCCAAAACATTCCTGAAGATCACAACATCACCAATGACAAATTAAATTATGTTGCTCAACACAAATACAGCAAAATACATTTTTGGTATCACCATATTTTTTTCTGGGGAGGAGACAATGCAGACATTAAGGAAAACATGTATTTCATTAATTATTGAGGACTGACACTCATCAGCAATTTTATCGTTAAACAGGCCACATAAAATCATAGTAAAAAAGGCTCTCATCTCTTCACTCCTTCCAGTAGTACTATGTAAAATTATTTTATTGCACAGGATAAGAGAGATTTTAGGGGGTCTAGCACTGTATGCACTTGCTATTTCGTTTTCTTAATGTGTACCCTTGCTTTTATCCACAGAATTCTTAAACTAAAATTATGTATTCATATTTAACTGCATGAAAAGATTTTAGTCAAATTTTATGAAAATTCTTGATCAGATTCCACAGAGAATAAAGGCCTCAAATTACCCAGGTAACACCGGGCAGGACAGAAAACCAGCAGTAAAATACTTGAAAGCCTCACAGACAACTTCTTTGCAAGTTTGAGACTTCCTCAGATCTCCAGTTTCCCACTTGGACTTGTTGCTGAAAAACTTTTTTCTGTTTAGGGTTATTTTTTCTAAAACATTTTCCCATGTTCATATCAGAGCTGATGCAATTAAAAACTTTTTCCTCAAGACACTAATTGGTAAGACCAGAACTTTAGTACAGCAGCTTCTCACCCTTAGGAAAAAGCTTTGGTCCGAAATCAATTAAGTTCAGAATGGGAGCTGCTAGTCAAGAAATAAGAAGCAAGTGTATTAGTTCAGGTGTTCCACATCCTGAGTAAGATATATAGTGAACAGAAAACCCTTTAAGTTTAAAAAGCAGACTATAAATTAAGACATTCGTGTTTCCCACCACCAGACACAGAGCATCACCAAGCTGGCCAGACGCCACAGACACATACGCAACCCATATTTATTTTATATGGAACTAAGTGAAAATTTTCCATAGATTTAACTTCTAGCATACCAACTAGACCTTTTTATCCTGGGAAAAAGAGCATTAAAATATCTCCAAGGCTGCATAATAATAATTTTTAAAAATATTTCTATAAACTTAAATTATTACCTTCATTTTCGTATAGCTTTTGCTTTCTAATTGTACTGCAACAGCTGTATTCATACTATTTTGTCAATTTTTATACCTTTAGGTACTGTGTTTCCTGCCTGAATAAACCAACTTTTAAATTCATTTTACTAGCACCCATTCTGGAATCTATGAATGAAATAATTAATATAAAGAATAAAATTCAGCTTCTGAAAACAAGTTCTACCTTGTAAAATTGACATGTGAATCACTTCTCTATCATCCCCTTCAGTTGATCACAGATAAGCTAATTTTAGCAGCATTATAATAGTCTGCTGAGGTCACCAAAACACTGTAAAGGGGAGAAATTCAATGGAGAGAACAGCACCTCAAAAACGAAACAGCAAACGTATGGCAAATGAACGCAGCAGTTTTGTTGTTTGAAGCACTATATGTGCATTTGTGAACCATATACATTCTGTGCAATTAACTTTAAAACATTCTTAATCACAGCCAACTTCAGGCTAACCTAAAATAAGAGAGGAAAAAATACAGCTCAGAGGAAGACAGGAAGAAAAGAACTTCCAGTTTACCTTATAGCATGATTTTTTTTTTTTTTTCTTCGCAAGTTGTTAACAATCACAGTAGCTGGGCCCTCTCTGAAGCTGTTATGTTGACCATTTTTTTTCTTGTATTTGATGCCTTGCTCAATTCCAAAAGCAAAAAAGGGGGAAAAAACCAACCCTGAATTACATTACAGATGACCATTAAAGCATTTTTCAATGCACAGGATAGCACCAGCAGTTTTGCTTAGATGTACCGAACCACGGGTCTACCAGGCATTATAGTTTTTTAACAGTCAATGTATGTTGGTTTTAACTTGCCCAATTTCTTTTACAGTTACCAATAAAGTCACATACAGTATTAATTTTCACTGAGTCAAAATCAGGCATAATATACATTGGAAACTACCAAAAAGAAAAGTTTAACATCTTTTACCCATCTTTCCACCATTTCAATTTCTTAAGGCAGGAGCTGAGGAAATATGAGGAAAAAAGCTTAGAAGGATATAATTTCTGAAATTATTTCAGAGTCAACTCAAAACAAAGAGAATTCAACATCTGCAGATATGGAGGCACTAATATCTTTTGAACAGAAACACAAGAAAAGTGCACAGGTGTCTCAAAAATGTCACATTCTTCACCTTTTACAGAGGAGGAAGACTATCGTATCCTATTGTAATCCCTACTCTGAAGTGCCAGTGGCCTCATCTTTATCATGGCAATCATACGATGTTTGCCCAGAAAGTGAACAGAGTAATATATAAGCAATATATTGCGAAATTAACTCCCCGTTGAAGGTTCAATCACATCCATGGTATTGATTAAGCACTGCTGGCAAACATTTTTAGGAACTTTAGGCTTGTTATTAGGCACCCTTTCATCCACGTGTTGGAAATACACTTGCACTGTTCTCTGTACCTGGAGCATGAATAATTGATCCTGTTTTACTGCTGTCATGTGTGGTTTACTATGATATGCTTATACACTGTACATATTCTTTCTTTTACTTTACTTCAAGCCTGATCCTGCAACTTTTCCTCACGTAAGAGATCCTTATTAATATGAGGAACGCGGGCTATGAAATCATGTTTTCCTTTTCAGTGATTAATCATGGTTCATCCTGGTTACATCTGATGCAAATACAAATTTCCATTTGTGAACTGAGCCATTTTTCAGGGTTACATAAAAAGCATTCAATATTTATTAACAAAGACATGACAGTTATTGCACTGGTAGACTTTGGCCCTGGAAAATCTCAACCACAATAGCTAGCTTAATTGATTTGCAGGCATGGGGCTTTACATGCTGTCTGTATTTAAAATGGAAAGCATGTTCCCTATGCCACTGTCATTTACATTGGGAAGCCCATTATCCCTCAAATAACTGAGTTTGACACCACTCTGGAGGAACACCTGTATTCTATTTAGAACAGACTACTTCATTTTCACAAAGCATTAGCAGAGTCATGGATCTCTGAGTACTCATTTGGAGGTCCTTATTGATGCAGATTTGTTTATTAAAAGAAAGAAACCCAACTTGTGGAAGCTGTGTCCTAAACACAAGTTCCAGCCACAGTCTTGAGACTTCTGGCAAAGCTCAGGTTCTAAGATTTGGATGGAAGTCTTCTTAGAGCAGGTTCTTCTGTTTGAACAGACACAAAAAAGAAAGTATTTTCTTGATCTATTTTTATCTACAACAAGGATTCACTGGCTGTGCCATTTTACTGCCATAATTATGCATTGCTAATGGAATTAAGAGGGCTCTGTACACTAGGAAAAATATTCAACAGCTAATTCTTTTATTTTTGAGACAACTGGAAAAGATACAGGCTTTAGTGTAGCCTCTCATTTTGTCAAAATAAAATAGAAAAAAAATAACATGTCAACGCAAAAATGTGACACCAGATTTGGACCTGAGCCTGTTCTAAAGAATGCAGAAAAAACAGTACATTCCACAATAAAGATTACAGCCTTTGAAAATACAAATTAAAAAAAATAATAAAGCAGCATGCTCTGAGCAGATAGACTATTGAATTTGTTCAACATATAGGAAGGCACATCCATAAATATCTTTGTGATATGTTTATTCACTGAAGAAAACTGCAAAGCAGAAATTACCCGAAGGCTCTCCATAAAGGCTAGTGATTTTTAATCACCGAAATTTCAGTGCAAACATGGACCTTGTTTTCCCTTACACGGAAACGCCTTTCTGAACCCAGCTCCACTGTGACCTGCCTTTAGTGTATTTTACCTACTTTTCCTTAACTCCATACACCTGAGCTTTTAAACAGTTAAATGCTTCTTCTCTGTACCAGACTCTGACTAGAGCACACCAGTGACGCAGCATCGCACGTGTCAGAGCGCCGTGCATCACACCACTCTGTACCGCTCCAGAGGTACAGCACGGGTCACAGGTGAGAGCAGCTCGGAGGCAGCACCGGATCGTGAGCCCGTGTGCCAGCAGCAGGGTACTCACTGAAGCATCCCGGTAAATAATTTAGATGAGAAACCAGTTTCATTTCAGAAACTGTTCATAACATTATCCAGCACACAGGACAGAGAACATTAAAAATTCACATCAACAATAAATAGATTAAGAAAGTTTTCCTAACATGTAGCAGAAACATGAATTGCCAGATGCAGATAAAACTGAGATAGGTTTAGTAACATCATTGACATAAGCCATACAGCGCCAAACTCCTAAAGCACGGGTATTTCATCACGCCAACACAGAATCACTGATAAAGAGTAACAAACTAAATGCCAAGGCTGACGCTAGATGTAACCTCTATGCCTGCAAAATTTAAACATCAGTCTCCTTGTAGCTGAATGGCATCAGTTACCCTATCTGGTTTGGTTCATGAGTTCCTCTAGAGCAAGAGTAAGTTCTAAAAGGAGTATGATGAGCACAGCTTAATATTGGGATCATGGTTTATATGCAGATCAGTATTCAAAGTATCTCAACAGTGATTCAGATCACCTCAGGGAACACGCAGAATTTTGAAAGGGAAACAAGCTGAAACCTGTTGGATTCCCAAAGGGTACTGTTACGGAATTTGGGATCTGAATATACTTTTAAAGCATAAAGAGTAACTGTATACCAATTATATACTTCTCATGCAGGTAATGCAAAGATGAAATAAAACTTTGCAAAGATGACTTCTCCCACATTACGAAGATGGTCCTGTAGGCCATCAATTTTTCCATGCACTATGACAAAAGAGTGTATTTCTCTTTCTACTTGTACCTATCAGATTTAGAAGCACAAGAGAGGTCAGGTACGTGACTTATGTAAGGACATACATGGTCTTGTTTAAAAGGCCTCAGTATGACCATAAAATGTGGTTCACTTTTTATTTTAATGATTTTCCTTTGAATGAATATGCATATAGGTATATTAGCAATGGAGAAGAAAGCAATACTGTATTTGTATATGAAATATTTTTCCTGGATCCTTCCTTTTTTTTTCTGGACTGCCTTAACAGTGGCTAATACCACCTCTAACAAAATGAAAGGAAAAAAGTGTCAAACTTTTCCAAATAATATGCAGAAAAAATCAGAATACTAAAGAAATAATATTGTTCAACACTGTTACTATTAAAGATGTCTTGTAAATCCTGCACAAGAGTAGGGTCATTAGGAAATATTTACCATTTTTTATTATGCCATTTTTGAAACACATCACTCTTCCCTGGAATGATCACTGCTAGCTGAGGCTGCTGCTCACATTTCATTATATGCTGCTAAAACACAGCACAGCCTCCATCAACTATGTGTGTGGCAGCTTCCCTGCACCTGATACACAGAGGTCCCCACTCACTTTGCACTGAAGTTACATCCTCGTGTTAACTGACAAGTGAGACAGGCATGAGATTTAAACTCTGAGTTTTGTTTTCCCACAAGATATTTAAGACATCTCTGCTCCGTGCAGCAAATCTCAGCATTCAGTCACTTCTGAAAGCAAGATGGAGCTGTCTCGATGGTCAGCAGAACACAGGTGCCTTGCAGCCTCCTCAACGTTCTTCCTACAGGGCCAGGAAACCCAAGGCTGAAAAAAACTCCACTGCATCCCCAAATCCCGCATTTTTTTTTTTTTTTGCTATCTGCAATAGGGTGTGCAAGGTATCCCAGCTGTTTTATATTTCAATACTGTATTTCAGCAATTGTTTTTAGTTTTGACAAGCTGTTGGATTGCTGAAGAGCCAGGTCCTGTGGTACAGCTCAGTGAGTGTCCCCCATTAGTCTGCCTGCAGTTATTTTGGACTGAGGAGACCTGCGATTGCCAACCAGGACATTCATCCATCGTTGCCTTTGCTATCTAGACATAGTTGAGTGGCATTAAATCCGACAGCCCTATATGTTGTAACATTATTACTGCATAGCTCAGCAGTGCCACTATAGTTTAAGGTCTGTTGGTATTACTGTTATAAACAGCACTTTGAGGGGCTGATAACTTTGCTATTTAAAACTGCAGAAGGCTAAAGCTCAAAATATAAATTGTCATTCCTCTCCTCTTCTAAATAAAGCAAGCTCCCAACCAAAATGACAGGTTCTGTTCCAGTTTGACAATACATCTGTGTCTGAAATGTTTTTTAGGTATTTCCAGGCACTGTTTTGCCCTCTTCATAGTAGACAAAAATATACCTGTAGATGCCACAGAGAGTCTACCTCTCTGACCCATGCCACTCAGAACCTCTAAAGGCAGCTCGAAGATTACTTCTGCAATTTACAGGCCTACACAAACACTGCAACTTCTGATTCAGGTCTAATATACTTTCTTCAAAGTCTATTTTTTTTTGTGCAGCTTGACAACATATAGAAAAATTGGCCTCTTAAATTTCCCACAAAAAAAAAAAAAAAGCAGCAAGCTCTGCATTGAGGGATCATTTTGAAGTATTTCCTCTTCATACCTTTCTCTAGAGGACTTTTTGGATACTTCCTCCCCCTACCTCTTCTTTTAAAACAGCTACAGCCATGTCCCTGTACGCTGTTCTGGGCAGGTGTTTGACAAATAAGTAGGAGCTACAAGGCCTTGACTGAGTTCCTCTAACCTGTGAAAAGGTCCATGTCTTAAGTAGCAAATCTAAATAACAAGAAAAAACCCCGGACAAAAATCCTGCCCTCACGGTGGTATAACTTCCCACAATTTCTTAAAATGTCCTGGCAGAAAACAAGCTTCATTAGCATTAGAGACAAACTACAAAACCCTTATCCAGTCCTCAAGTCCAAGGGAGGAGAGTAGCTGATATTTGAAAAGAGAAAAGGTGTCAATAGCATCCAAGAACATTGTCACGAGAACACCATAAATTCTTCCTAACGCACCAGATCTATCTGAAGGAGGGACCAAGACAACAACAAGAAAATTCTTCACTGATTGTTTAGACACAGAAGTGCAGCCAGTTAAATATTTACGGACTGTGTACAACTCATGATTGTTCTGCATAAACTTCCCTTAACAATTCTAAATTTCTCTAAGGATTCATTTTAAACAACTTGGCATTAAACTTTCAGGAATCCATAAAGAAATGGATATAAAATGATGCTCATATTTAAGTTACAGATTAAAGACACTGGAAGAAAATAGGTTTGGATTTTTAAAGACAGCAGTCTCTTCCATGAACAAGCTGAAAGTAGAAGGCATCCTTATTTGCACATACAGGTCATAAATGTTTTTAAAATGTAACTACCCTTCTCGAAGTGCAGCAGTTACACGTAAACCATGTCTAATCAGTGCAATAGTGCTCCTTTATTTTGATGACTATGAAGGAGACAAAGTGCCTGCACAAAACTTGGCTTCACATTAAATTTAAATTTAACAGGTGGAAAAAATGAAAATAAAGTTATACAGTAAAGAAAGAAAATATATGTTGCAATAAAGACAGATAAAAAAAATGCAAAACTTCAGAAAACTCTTAATTGATCTAAAAAAGGCACAGAAATAGCAGCAAAGTGCATTTTGTGAGTCCAAGGAGAAACTATAATGCAATTGGGAGCTGGGAGTCAAACATGGCGAATGTGAGATAGGCAAGTGAAGCGCTGCTTGGCAGATTGCTGCAAAAGCCACGTTTAACAACCAAATTACAGCCACACCAAGCACCCAATCAAATTGTCTGTTACTGTTGCAGTCATTTGAACTCTCAAAAAACTTCACTTTTTTAAACCTGCACTTTTGTGCAGTTCCTTCACGGAGTCTCCGGTCTGCAGAGAGGGATGCACACTCCCAGAGAAGTGCAGAGAATACATACAAGATGCTACAGCTATCATCTTCCAGGAACCTGAAGATTAAATAATTTTACCTTTAAAAAACTGAATTAACACAGAATGTTTAAAAGGTAAAAGGCACAGTGGTTGCAGTTTTGATTTTTTATAGATTGCAAGAAGTCTCCAAAACGTTGTTTTTTTTTTTTTTTTTTTCCCTCTCAATTCTCAAGACCAATTCTTTTTCATGTCAGGCATGCAACTGAAGAGATCTGTAAACAATTTATCTTTATGCTATTGCTTCATGTTGGACATTTAGATACCAGTATTTCCTTTATTATAGTAAGCAGTTGTAACTCATATCAAGCAGTAACCAAACACAAGAAGTTTAGGTAAGTTACTGAATCTTAGATTTTTTGTTTGTTTGTTTCTTTATAAAAAGTTCAACGTTTATTTTCAGTGTGAACCTGAACAAGATAAGCACAAGTACTGATTAACACTTTCTCAATGAGTCCATGACTGCTTAATAAATGATGACCCATTTTCTTGTTTATTATGAAAGCATTATTACATTTTTCAAAATACTGATTTACATGTAATTTTAAGCAAATAATTTAAAGTAATATCCATTTTTCTATTGTAATATTAATTTCAAAATTATTTTGAAGAAGTTCCATCAAAATAACGCTTGCAGAAAGTTGGTTTAGCAAAAATGCCATTTTACTTTAACAGAAGTTTCTTTTTTTTTTTTTTTTTTTAATTTTCCAACGTCAGTGTTACTGATCTCAAAACCAACACCACAGTTAAGAGCTCACAAGGGTATCCTGTGCTTGGAAGGATGTTCCTTTCTTAAAGATTTGATATTTTTCAATGGGTAGCTTCTGAATAAAGTGGGGGGGGGGGGAATTGCATGGAGATTGGTATTTGGACTATAACTACTATATAATTAGATTCCTATACTTTTATTTACAAAATATGCAAAAAGAGAGAGAGCACTGAACGCAGTTACCAGTCATACAGATATTACTTAATATCAAAGATCAGTAACTTAATTCAATTGAAAGCATTATTGCTTGACTATCTCTGATACAATCCAGTATGTAATACTACTCCTAATTTTGTAAGTTATATCTGTAAAGAGTGCTCTGGGACTGAAGTCAAGATGCTCACACACTGCATATCACATACTAAATGCTTTTCCCATTCATATTTGCACAACAAGAGAAAAGAAGAAAATTTTATTTAAGCAGGCAGAAAGGAAACTAAAACTTATGCCTCTGCATATAATGAGAATATAGGTTATATTCACTCATGTTCAGAGCTTAACAAGCAAAGAAACCCCAATGGAAATACTGCAGTTTTAAGAAAGGAAAAAACACCCACCTGCAGTCCTCATTCACCACTTTCCTGTCTTCAATTTTGATTAATACAAACATTTACATTAAAAAAGAGGATCCCGTTTAGATGTTTTTGGAGTCCACATACTCCTTCTGAAGTTACAACCTTACGTAATGTGCTAATTTCCACAGCAAGCACCTAACATACACAAACATAAACTGAAATATATAAACATTAACTTAAATATAGAGAAACAAAAGATCCCATTTTTGTGCAAATTTGACCAGTACTAGAGGAAAAAAAAAAAAAAAGTAAAAGGATACAGAATTTACACTGTAACAGAAATAATTTTACCTTGAATTTGAACATGCCATCCATAACCTCACACTGAACTGAGACTGTGTGTTCCTAAGTGTTTTTGCTTTAGAAAATGCTGACTTGCCAGGAACTACGAGTGCATTGATTTCCCAGATCTAGGATAAAATTTCAAAAGCTTGAGACCTCCTTCCCTCTCCCTGTTTATCTTCATCTGTCTCCCAAATCCAGCAAACAAAACTAAACCATCTGTGGCCCGGGGAGAGCCTTCACCTCATGCTGACTATGTGTTTACAATCTCTTTGCTCCAAATCAGAGAAAGTCTTCCACTAACTTTTGGAATTTCTCAATCTGGTTTCCACAAAATATAAACTGGAAAGAGATAATACTTATGAAAAAAATATTTTTAATGACACGTTTAAAGGATCCAAGTAACCGATATACCAAACAACATTTTGTGGCTCTCTTTGGAAGCAGGAAGACAGCTCTAATAGCTTTTGTTCCAAGTCCAGATTTAGGAAGAAATTTGACACAAATAATACCACTTCAGGCTCTGTTTTATGTTTCTTTTTGTTTAAATGACATGAACTTAAACATGACAGATTCTGAGTTCTCAAGTAATTAATTCTAGTCAATCACTTGCCTTCCCTGGGTATTTAGACATCTCATATACAGAAGTGGTTACTGGAATAGCCACTCAGGGAAACACAGTTATCCTCAAACTGCGTGCAGCCACATACCTTGCTCATATAGAGCTTTGCAGGACTTAAACTTGACAGAGGAAAAAAAAACAAAACACTTTTAATTTCAGTATTACTAAGGGACACATGCCTGTTACTTGTCAGTGTCTTGTTTAAAAAACAGGAGTCGTGAAAGCTGGCACACTGATGTTTTCCTATGCTTTTATTGCTTGAGATTGATTGAATTTTATTGTGACTATAAAACAGGCTTCTCCCTAGAAGATGGCATCCACTGCACAGCACTCCTCTTTAAAAACTCTGGGCACCTCCCATGCAAGAGGGGATTTTCCAATGCGTACTAATAGAAAACCTGCAACTTGAGGTTTCTGCAGAAGGCACTACCAGTTTCTTGTATCAGCACGCTGATGCTGAGCTCTCATTGCTCTTCCCTCTCAGCAGGGACAGCACCCAGACAATGAGTGATGGGAGCTGAAAGACCAAAACCGGCTCTGTGGTGGTGTTAGAGAGGCTTCCCCCAGGAGGCGGTTTTCTTTAGCTCTGTGCCTTACATTTTAAAAAAGGACAGAATTGAGTTAATAAATTGTCCCCAAGTCTGCCTTTTTCTCTTTTCTAAAAATGCAAAGAAATGCCAGGATAGATAACTTCAAACGAAAGGGAAAACAAACTGCAAAACGTAAACACGTCCTAACATTTTCCTGCTGCTGCTTCTCCTCAGCCAAAAAATATTCAAATCAATCAACATTGCATTCCTAGCACATTGCAAACACAAATCAATGCAAAGACATATCAGGTTTATCAGACATGCTATTTGAGTAAGAAACACATGAATTCAGTTAATTTCAAGATTCCATTTTTTACAGATTACCTGTTGCCATTTCTAGCCCTTCATAAGCCATTTTGCCACAGCTTATGAAGGCCAGTGAGTCTGTGCAGCTCACAGGAGACACCGAAAGTCAGGGGAAAAGAAAAATCTGAAGGGATAAATATAGAGGCAGAATTAGCTTCCTCCTCTTCCAGAAAGCGAGAGGTTCCACACAGGGAAATCTCTGTGTAAAGTAGCCTCACACTTTACTCCTGTCTAGGAGCTAAATAAGCAATAAGCCACTTCCTTATGCTTTAACCCCACGCAGCAGCAGCTTGAGTCTGAAGATTAAGAGCTTTTGGAATCCTCTCCAGCTGCTGACAACTCAGTCAGTGAGATCTGAATACTTCCAGGCATGGAGTTACCTGCACCACAGCACAGCGCACACCTGGACCCAGTCCTGGGGACAGGAACTGTTGGCTGTAGGCAGCACCATTTGTGTAACACCACATTCCTGTGAGAGCGAGCGCTAGCCAGAATGGACTTGAAGTGGAGAAGTGTGTGGAGTGACAAAATCCATTTCAGTTTTCTCTAACAGCAAGAAGTTTGAATACTGGCATGATAAGAAATCAATAGGCTCCCAACAAAAAACAACATCCCAAAAGTGTAAGAAAAAAACAAACAAACAAACAAAAAACCAAAAAAAAACCAAAAACCAAACCAACCATCAAAGGCAGAGCAGGTCTGTCAGTTCACTGGTCACTTCTGTACCACTGATTATGAACTCTGGAATGACACCCAAGTGTTGGT
The DNA here is from genome assembly GCF_036417535.1 of Chlamydotis macqueenii. Classification (NCBI taxonomy): domain Eukaryota; kingdom Metazoa; phylum Chordata; class Aves; order Otidiformes; family Otididae; genus Chlamydotis; species Chlamydotis macqueenii. The sequence goes on from NC_141568.1 coordinate 13,421,427, forward strand.
AATAGCTCTGCAGTTAATGAAAGATACCCCTGTCACTGAAAGAGTTGGGATAAAGGAGTTGAACTCTTCACTGAGATTTTATGCACTTTTTGACCTTGCTTCAAATTCCTTCCTAAAAGAACTTTCCAGAACTGGCTTCTACACTGCCTCCTACAGTTCATCCCAATCTCGCACCCTTCTCATCCCAAATTTTAGCAGTACATCTTCCTCTTCACTCAATACAAGCTATTGCTAAGCCTAAACTTGGTTACCCTATCTCCACTATCTTCCTCATTCACCAAATTATTCTCTGGCTTCCCAAGATCTGATATTCCAGCCTCTGACACAAGAAACTTTCCAGACCCCTCACATCTCCATGACATCTAACTTCTCTTCTGTGACAAAGAAGAGTCTCTCTTCTTTCTTTGCTAGCAAAATGCTTGTGATGATCTCATTTCACATCACAAATACTGTGTTTCTCAGGGAATAGGATGCTGCAATCTGATCCATTTTTTTTTTTTTTTTTTTGCTGTAGGATTTGAAAAAATGAGGCCCTTAGAACATTTCCTTGCTGCTGACTTACTATCCTTAACATCCTTGCCCTTTTCTTCATCACCATTCATTTATTCCCCTGAAACACCATGCTGCCTCACCTTAAGACCTCTCAGGCTGTCTCTGGAACCAGATCGCAACACCATGCAGACTGGCTCTAAATGGTCTGGGGCCACTCACCACCTCTCCAAGATGAGACGCTCAGAGGCTGTACCAGGCTGCTGGGGCTGTAACTATGTCCTGCAGAGGCATTTTGAAGGAAACTAAAAGCAATTAAGAGATGAAAGTGAGAAGGAAAAAAATCCAAAAAGGTTCCAGATTTGTAACGTTTAGTTTGGGTCTTAAAATTAGCAAATACACCTGGGAGCTTTGGACAAATGACTGTTTTCAGGTATTAGAAATGACAGATAATGTTAGGATGTGTGTTTGTGCTGGGTTTAGTGACTATTTTGACAAGTTTATTGCTTTTGTGCTTTAAGAGACTAAGATACAGTGGAACTTCATATTCAAGACATTTCATCAGAAACCAAAGTAACTAAAATTGCAAAGCAGGTAAAAAAAAATAGCTAATGCTAAGCTTGAAGATATTAAAAATGGAAACTGTTATAGTTACCAATTAACATTTAGATTGCCTGTATAAAGGGATGCCATAAATTCCCACACCTCAGGTACAATAATTCCTTTTAATATCTCATTTTATCACTGCCAAAAGACTCTTTGCTGTGTACCATTTCAAGGAACATTCGTGCACTTGTTGGTTTCCAGAAAGTATTGGTGCACATGAATGACATCAGCTAACATATTTCTCTGTAATCTAACCAACCCACAGTTTGTTTCTTCCCTCAGAACCTCTCCAAGCAGCAGCAGAGGCAGCTACAATTCTTCTGAGCATTATTCAACAGCAAAGGTACCAATTTAACAGCACTGAGTAAATGCAATAGTGTTAACAGAAAGAGGTAATTTCCTACTTTTCACTCAGTTCTGCATAATGCACCCATAAATTTCAGCTGCAGCTTGCATTGAAAACAGGATTTGGCTTTGCCCGTATACAATGTTCTGAGCTCATTAGACCTATGAGTGAATATCTGAGAAGTTTTTCCACTGTTTTGTGTCTCTTAGTTTTTTGGCACTGTAACAGAAGCACTATTCTGAGCATTTAAAGAAGCAATTTTTAGTTACAACATCAAAATAATTAGACTTTCACATCATGGAGTTTCTTAGTGGAAGTTTTATCATAAAATCTCCCACTGTGGTTTAAAAGATAAATAATTTGCAAAAAGAACAATAAGATGAGCAGGATGAAAACATGAATCAAAGTAAAAGAGCTGAACACAGAGAGAAGCAAACAGAGGAAATGAGTGTTATGCTTCAAATATATAAGGAACTGCTGCAGAGAATAAGGGAAGAAACTGTTTCTTAAGATCACTACTGGGAGGAGAAAATTAAACCAGGGCAAAGAAGACTTACAATCTGCATAAGGAAGCTGCAAGGACAGTGAAGCACTGGATTAGATGGGCTAAGAGCTTTTGCAGTTAGAAATTTCTAAGACGACATCAGGTAAGTACCTGTTAAAGATGACACCAGGTTATTGCTCCTGACTTCAGGAAAGATAAGCACTTCAGGCCTCTTCCAACCTTGTATTACATGATTACCGGGAAATTACATCAGGACACAGTTCAGCCCTCAGCTGAACCCAAGTTTATAGGTGGTATGGCTGCCATGGTGCAATTTGCTTCAGGTGTCTGTCTTAAGTCTCATTTCTCTGTTCATTTGCCTGTTGCCAGAGAAGCTAAGATGAGCCTACTCAGACCTGACAAAGCAGGCATCTGATGCAAGAAGCTCAGATATGAAGTGTGATGAGAGTTTTAATCAGAAAACCTGCCCAAGATTCTGCAGCAATTAGACACTACAAGAAATCATCTTCAATGCAATAACCCAGTTGATTATAAAAACTGCAGTAGGTTTTCTAAGGATGCCTGTAAGGCAAACACCAAAAGAGAGAAATATAAAAACTGGAAAGCATGAAAAAAACCAAAAATACCTTAAGCATTAATCGTAAACATTTAATTTTGAAAAGTATCTCTGCTATTGACATTGAATAAAACAAACAAAATAAGAGCTTTGAATTTGTAATAGTAATTCAAAGAGAAAGTCTTGGAGAGAAATTAAAATGAGCTGGCAAACAGGAAGAGATCTGCACAGTCTATTGCAACCTGGTCTCTGTATAATGCAAAAATGGGTTTTAGCCAAGTCTTTTCTAAGATTAGCTTTTCTATTTCCACACCAACACTTTGCATCCTCACTTTCCAAGCTATGTGCAAGTCAGCCTTCATTCAGACACGTTGATGTTCAAACCCACTGCTACTCAGTCTAGCCAGTACTATCTAAAGCAATCGTGTCTTCTTACCTTGACCATAAAAATGTCAGGCTTACAAACTCTTTCTTTTCATTGGCACTGAACATTTGCAATATGAGAATATTCCCAATGTTTTTTTGTGGTCTTTGGAACAGGATAGGTACTTCGCATGTAAACGTTTAGGTGCGTATGCCCGCAAATGGACAAAGTAAACTCAAGAAACAATTCAGAAGAGGAACATTCTGACTTTATCTCAGGTCATTGTGTCTTGGTAAGACAGGAGTCTAGAAAAAAAAACAAGTGTTTGTTTTTGTGGGGTTTTTCTGTTTGTTGGTTTTAAATTTTTTAATTAAACCACTCACATAAAAGCAGGCTGATTTGACTTGTGGTCTCTTCACTTCTCTATCAAAGAGGTACTTAGGACACTAATATCTGCTCCACAACAAGAAACCTTTTGGCAACCTGCATTAAAGGCTCTGTGAAGAGGAGGCCAACACAATACTAAAAAAAGCGAAGTTCAAAAGACTTGGAAATTAAAAAAAAAAAAAACAAACAACCAAACCAAAACAATTAACAGTTTCCAATAGTCATTCCAGTTAACATTCAATTACAGTTTCCAAAACCTTGGGGTAGTTAGGCAACTCCTTTGCAGAATTCATTGACTGTTCTAATTTTTTTGCCTAAGAATCATTTGCCTAGATCTCAAGCAAAGCTCAACTGTTTCCATACCAACAATGGGCTTAAAATCAAGAATAATAATAAAAAAAAATTAAGTTATCAGCTACATCTGCATAACTGATTCTTGATACTAGTCAGCCTCATAGAAACTTCATCAGCTTCACTGGAGTAGCTTTTACTGATGTAAAGGAAGATCAAAATCTGACCAAAAGAAAAAAATCTAGGCTAGCTTTGGTTCCAGTTCAGAGGTTGCTTTGCAAAACATTTGTTCAATTTTTGGCAATAATTACAGTAGGTTTTACAGCAGATAGTTATTATAACTAATTTGTACGTACATGAATAATTCTGAATGAGAAGAATGCTTGCTTACAGTACTCTCACATCTGGAGAAGACCAGAAGCACAGCAGCAGCTGTCTGGATGCTGTCATAAATTTGTTGCTATTTATTCACTGAATGCTTATTCTTTTCTCTCCTGATGATAAATGGTCTAATGGAATCTCATACATTTCCCATCAACTTGCGTCATTGGTTTAGTGAATTATTGAACAGGCAAATCATATTCACTTGACAAAGATAGTAAACAAAACTACTCAATACGTATTAATATCTTCATATTATTCAATGCACATAAGCTACACCTTTCGGGCCTTTTTTTCCCAATTCTTTTTTTTCTTGAGCATTTTAATGTCATTTTTAGTCATTTTTATGTCATTTCTCTCTTGACAGAAGAATAGGAAGAATTGGGCAAGTTCTGCCTCAAATCCTTGATTTATAATAAATACAAATTAAAAATCTATTGTACAAAGCATTTCTACCACATGCATAACTATACTTTAAAAATAATACATTAGCATTGAGTTTGTTCCCATGTTTAAAGGTAATCAACACCAACACAAAAAAAAAGCCACACTGCATTTTGGACTTTCACCAGACAAAATAAATGACAGCTTTGAATTACACAAGTTTAAAGCAATTAAGCTGCATGAACAATATGCAGTGCTTTTCTAAAGCACTTCAGAAAATGACTATTATTGAGCCTACAGTCTTTGAGGCTGTAATTCAAGCACTACAATTCCAACCACACAGCTCAGGTCAAAAAGTAACAAATCAAGCTGACAGAACGCAAGTTGATGAATTCTTATGTGATTTTACAACACAGACACAGATGGACAAGAATAGAAGCTAGTATACAATAAAATACATCTGTGCTACCCTTGCTGATGTAAATATCAGCTTTTATAGCTGCTACTGTCTTTTACAGGTTACAGTATTCTCACATATTTTAATTAATCAGGCTTTCTAGCACTTAACCTCTTTCCTGCATTTCAGCCTATGAGGCACTAGCATCAATTTACTGCCCTTGAGAAGTATGCAAGAAACAAACCAAAACATCCATAAATAAATAAAACAAACAAAAAATCACTAAGCTATGCTATAAAGTGAATTGTATTGCACAAAATCATAAAGAGTAGGCTGAGACTTTAAAAGTTGACACTAGTTAACAGCACATTGGAGAAATTTTCACATTTTACCATTACAAATACAGCAGTGCTTGTATTCAAATTTTAGAGTCCCACATTTCAGAGTGCTTAAAAGAAACAAGATTACCCAAACAAAGAAAATATTAGGTTGAAAACTGAGGGATTCCTGTATGGTTTGTTTTTTTAAAGTACAGTACTATTGCAGTACTACTTGAAGAGTGAGGCCAAGTGACCTTAAATCAAAACCTCAGATACTGTTAAAAGCTTAATATCTCTGGTCTCCACAGCAGCCCACAGCTCCAGCCAGCCCAAAAAGGGCTCTTTGGTGATTTTTCCCACCCACGTCTTCTTTCCCGAGGAACAAACAGGCAAGTGGCATGCCCTGGACACCACAGTGCCACCCTGCTGTGGTACCCAGCCTGCCATTACCAGCCATGCCCTCTCCAGTTTCCACAACCACGTCCATCACCCCAGCAGCCCTTTCCCACCCCCTTACAGTTTTCACTCATCTGTTTTGAACACTGATGCCCAGAAGGCAGCAACTAGCACAATGGCACCAGGTCTGCTGTACTGCTGACATATCCTTGTCTAAACTCAGTCTTAAAAACCTCCAGACAGGCAGAGGCTCTATCTCAGGGTATCTTTCCCAGTGCGCCACAGTTAAGCCTACATCATCTCCTGTCTCTAAAGAAGGGAGACAGAAATTTATCTGTTCTCTGTGCAGTCACTTCAGCATATTTATAAAACTTCTTGAAGCTACAAAGAGCAAAGTGAGGGGACAGAACTGTAAGTTTCAATGTTTATTTGTCAATTATATTTTCCAGACTTCTGACAATTTCTGTGACTCTCCCCTGGACTCTGTCTATTTGGACTCCACATTTCTTATGGCATCACATCATGCTTGCTCAGAGTCTCCAAACAGCACACTTTCTATCATCATGTTTCCACTCATTTCTATTATTGCAGCACTTCAATTCTTCTACTTCATTGCATGCAAATGAGAGCTCAAGTTTCTCAGGAAACAAACCTGACAAATACAGACTCACCACTAAAAAAAAAAAAAAAAAAAAAAAAAAGGTGTTCAGAACTTCTCTTATCCTTTTGATCCAGGGAGAAACTGTCAGACAACCAGAATTTCTAGTGTAATATAACAAAACCACAGGGGAAGCCGAAGGACTAACATACAGGAGACACAGGGTTAAAACTGAACAAGGATATAAAAGTTTCTCAACTCCAGATTATATGAGACAGCAGTGGGGCTCAGAGACACTATACATCCCCAGCAAACATTAATCAAACCAACAAAATTAAAGCCTCATACAACTAGCATGTATAGACACACTTAACCTTCTAGTTTCCTGTACATTTAGGTATTTGCAAAAAACCGTTTCACCCTAACTCAGGATTAAGGCCTGGATTTCAGAGTGCAACAGAAAAGGTTTTTACTTCTGTTTTAAAATTACTGTCCAAGCTGCTAGGTGTGGTGCTATAAAACAGTTTTCTGGAAGTTCTGAGACTAATAGTATGGCATCACTCCCTACTGTGTTTATTGCAGCATTAGAAAAGAATATGTGCTTATTATTTAAAAACAGCTTCAACCTGTATCACCTTGTCCGCACGACAGAATCCTTTACAAACATATCTATTACAGAAACTCTCAAACAGCATTAAATCCACTTTGTCTCCTCACATTAAGGCATGGGATGTGCATTTCAATCTACCTGTACTGTCCACTGGTTCAATAGCATGTCACAACAATTTCAGAAGCAAAATTCTTGTCACAGTGTGCAACAGCAGAAGAATATTTTGAGCTACAATAAACAAAGTCACTGAAGCAAACTGAATACCCAGGACACAGCAGCCATCGGTGCTATCGCCAGATGCAGAGAAAGCCATTGCACAGAGCGGCATCTTCCACCCCAGCAGCATGCAGCTGATCAATCATTGTTTTTCATCTCATTACTGTCCCAGTGCTTTCCTTTCCCTGAAACAAGTTTTCTTGCCCTTTGGTATGATAGGTAACCACGAAAACGACTAAAATGATTTGTCTCCTCTAAATTCATTTACACGCAAACTTTGAGATGATAGCTCAAATCAAAGCTGATGTTTAATCTGCCATGAAGTTACATATACATCTGCTGCTAGCACTCATTAAAACCCAAGCGACTCAATAGCTGATTGTGTTCCAATAAAGAACGGATACAACAGAAAACGTTCAGTTCTTAAAGCTGCGCTTGCAAAAGAGGTACGCTTGGGCTAATGGTGTGCTGCTGGAATTAATACATAGAGCACACATCCAGTCACTGCAAATAAAGTATTCCAGCACATTGCTCCGAAAATAAGTTCCAAGATAATACATTAGCCTAACAGGTGAACATTTTAAGAGTCTCAGGGTCCCAAATCAGTTCAACTATTTTAAATCATTGTTGTAAATATTGAATATTAAATGAATAAAACTAATTTAACAACAAAAACATTACTTATTTCCTTAGAGCTGTTTTATATTTAATTCTTCTCAATAAAATATCTCTTGTGATGTCTATGACAGCTCTCTACAAGTATCTTAGATTTTATGGCAAATAGTAAGTTAACTTATTACCTCTTCCCACACATGAGTCATCTCTTTCAACAGTAAACAGGGACAGAAATGAAAGTGTCAACCACAGCCAGCTGGAGCCACCACTGGCAGGGCCAGCCCAGAGCTTCACAGTACCTGCACCAGTTACCACACCTCTCTTGGCCCAGGTGCTAATTTGATAGTTTGACAAGGCTTCAACAGTTTTATCATAGAAGGTAAAACACATCTACAGTAGAAAGAAACCCAATCTCCAGGCAGGAGACAAAAGCTTTTGGATTTATTTTTAAAAACCAGTGCATTATTACCACAGATTTTTAAGAGCAGATGCAGCCTCACGAGCTGGCACCAACAGACAAACAGCTGCCCTGCTCCTCTCCCTTTCCTGGGCTGAGTTACAAAACCAAAATCCATCTCTTGGAAGACTTCCAGGTCGTGACAGAGGCCTTGGAAATGTACAGATGGGAGCACTCCCCTCCAAGCCCTTTGGGAACAACTTCCTCCCTGGATAACCATTCTATTTAATTTATGGTAGTTCAGCCACGCTAAGTCCGCTCCTTACATAAGGATGCGTACATCACAAGCAAAACCATCACGATGGCCCCAAACACCTGCATGAATGCAGAGATCCCTTCCTAATGTTATCCGTCTTTTCCCCAAAGAGAGCTTCATCAGACTCTTGGTTAAATGCTGGGCAGAGCCCATGTCCCAGGCCCACAGCTTCCTGCCCTGTCACCTCCTGGCATGGCAGAGTAGAGCTGGAGCTGGCTGCTGCCCTGGGAAACCTCTCCCACACCCACTCACGTGCCCTGCTTTCAATTGGATTTCAGATATCTAGAGGCTTTTTTTTTTTTTTTGGACAGAAAGTTAAAACATCAGAATGGGAAACCATGTTAGGAAAGATCTGACTGAGCTGATCTATATTTTTTTTTGCACTCTGAATTCAGCACTGCTGGAAATTCCATCTACTCCTCTCTCCAAAACTGTGAAATTCCCTACCTCCTGTTCCCATCCAGCACTGTTAACCAGCCTTCCTCTACTACCCCCACTCGGCAGATCGGCTAGAGGAAAGATCTCATCCTCTTCCATCCCCCACCAGCCTCCCATTTTCTTCAAGATACAAGCTGAGGACACATTTTAAGGTATTGATTATAGCTTTTCCTTGGAGCTGAGCAAGAAGCATTTGAACTGGACTTAATAGAACCTGATATCAGAAGTTATTTGCAGCATAAACAAGTGGTGGTATAAACAGTGACACACAGGATGAAAGTGATCTCTCCCCTGGGGCAGGGCAAATGCAAAGAAGAGATTCTTGCTATTTTTATATATTCTTGCTGCCTGTGTACAAGAGAATTGTACCAGAATAAATATCTACCATTCAGAGACCATACTATAAATAACAGCACCTTGAATGAAGGGGAGTATCGTTGTGAAATATTGTATGGATAGCAAAAATAACATCTTTAGCTACAAATTTTCAAGAACTTTTTATTGTGTGTTATCAAAACCCTCTACAGATGAGATTTGAAATTTGAATCCAAGTTGCCACATTTAATTACTAAATAAGTCTTAGACTAAATCTTCTGAGCCGATTTTAATAATTGAAGAATTTCCTCCTACAAATCCTTCCAAATGAGAAAACTCTCATCGTTTAATATAACTGTATGGTTTTCTGAGCTCTATAACATGCAAGTACAAATTATAAGACATAACTATAACTCTAGAACATCTTATGCTTATTTATTATTCATATTTCTGTGACATTCTCTTGCCTATCTTGCTGCACAGTTGTCCTGCTGTAGTCACAGCTCTGGAGAGGTTTGACAGTTTTCAGTAGGGTTAGTCTTGAATTACATCCCCAGATTTTAGCACTTCCATCTTTAAAGATTGAAGTTTGACTTTCAATACAGAGATGAATTTGGGTTTAAGCCTCATTAATAGCATCTGAGACTTTAAAGAAGCTGAAATTCTAAACAAAAGAATGATTTTATAGGTAAAGATCAAGCCTAGCTTTTTAGCACAGACAAGCCAAGACTAACTTGTCAGAGAATATTTTACTACAACATGACCAAATATTGCTGCTGGACTGGTTTTATCCTTTTCAATTAAGCCTAAATTTTGAATTAGATTTACTCCAGGGCACATAAGCAGAAATTATCTAGGTATGCTAAAAGCTAAGCTATGCTAAGCTAAGACAACTGCTTCCATTTTCTGAAAAGTGGATTTTTCTAAATTATGCTTACACAGAGTCAGTGTGCTGATACTGTTAACTGTCTTACTGCTTTTTAGATAAAAATATTTTTTGCTTTACTTCAAATATGTAAAAGTCAGTGAATTATAGTTAATTGCTCAGTCATGTAGTGTGTACAGCTGGAGAGCAAATAATGTCTGTTCCAGTTTCCCAAGCTTGTTTTAACTATGTTCTCATGGGTCCTTCTGTAATTCCCTCCACTCCATCCCTTAGCCAGACATACATCTCTCTCCATCTCCTGAACCAATTTGTTCTATTTTTGTTACCACTTTAGATTTAAGGTAATGATGAGACTTTTGTCCTTTGTCTCTAGACAGCTGAAAATCTGGGTCTGGATTCTTTTATCCGTTTCTCGCAGGCCAATGCGCCTGCACTGAATCCCACTGCTTTCTGATAGATTTCTAATAAGAGCAAGTTTCCGTATGTACATATCTAATTGCAAAAATAAGCATCCATGTCTTCAGCATACAAGCATTTTCAATATTTACGATGCACAAATGTCTCTTTCAATACCAAGCTAACCAATAAGAGCTCCTCATTTTAATAGAAACATTCCCACACATACATTAAATACTTCAAAGTGCTTATAGATCACTGGGTACAGTATATTTTCATTCATTTATGTTTGCTAGTCTCAAGACTATTTTTACATTAGAAGATTGTGAATAAAAGCACAGATTTGCTAGGAATTTAATGCAGAAACACAAAGCATATTTTTAGTACCCTTTTAAAGGGTATGTTCTAGAAACCTAAAAGGCAAAGATCCTAAAACTTTGTTCAGGTACTTTTGAAAAATCCCACTATTCAAAAATATTCCTCACTATGTAAATATTCCTTTTTGGAATAAGACTTGAGAATTCATATGCTTCAGGCTCTCTGACAACAACATTTCCACTTCAATAAAACAAAAACACCCAACCACCCACAAAGCCATCTATGAGAAGAAAATTCACTTTTTTTTTCCCCCCCTCCATAGCGATGCAAACCTCTAGATAGGACATCAGTGCTTAAAGCTGAAAATGCATTAAGTCTTATATTTTCCTTGCAAAAAATGAAATGAGCTACTGCAGTCAGATGTCTGCAGTGTGGTACAATGAAGGTAATCGTGAGATGTTTTATTTGTATCTTACAAGTGTCTTCTAGATTAGCTTATTGAATAAAAGATTAGCTGGAAAGTCTATTAATAGTTTTGAGGCATCATTTCAAAATGAGCCAGGAAACCGCTTGAATTTGGACATTTCTGTTATGCACTAGCAGTAACATACAGTGGCTAAGAGATAGACATAATCATGTTTCAAAATAAACCAGTTGTCATCAAATCCTTCTCCCCTGAGGTCTTGCACAGCACCACTAAGGCAACAGAGAACACTACACAGCACAGATGGGGCTGCTTCCAGCTTCACACGTTACAAGTGAATTATCTGTGTGTGTGATTTATCCTCATAACATGACAGAGGTAAGTTTGTCTCTTCTGTCTTAACTAAGAATCTTAAAATAACTTCAGCAGGAAGGGACCTCTAGGTGCCATTTGAAGGAGGGCTAGCTCTGAGGTCAGACCAGACAAGGGTCTTGTCCAGCCCCCCCAAAATACAGGAGGCTGCACACCTCCTGGGGCCCCCGCCTCTGTGTCTGACCATGCTCAGTGTGAAAAACTTTTTCCTGATATCTAATTGTAATTGCCCTTGCTGAAACTTGTTTTTTGTTTCTTGTCCTTTCACTAGACATCTCAGAGGAGTCTTGCTCCATCTTCTCTCCAGCCCTTCGCTCCCCTTTCTGGAAAAGGCAGAATTGCTTCCCTTCAAGTGACATGTTCATAATTAAAAAGCTATTTTCCTGTTATAGCTAAGGGATTAAAAGCCTAATCAAGGAAATCCTTGACAGGCTGCACCAGTTACTTGGAGCAACAACACAGTCACACTACCATCCATACATCTCCTAAAAAAAAAAAAACAAAAAAAAAAAACAAAAAAAAAACCCACAAAAAACCTCCCCAAACAAAAAACGGATTCCCAGAGCAAGGCAAAATAGATTAAAACACATTAGGACATGGCTTAGTCTATGCTTGTAGCAGATGCTCTTAAAAAAAAATAAAAAAATAAAAAAAATCACCAGAGCTAAGAAAGGCCACAGAGCAGCAAAGAGGTCTGAAGGTAAAACACATTCTCTGTTATTTAGTGCACTAAGCTGTTCACTAAACTATTACATCATTAAATGGAAAAACTGCAATAGAGCAAAAAAGTTAATTCTTTGTGAGAGGTCATGTTTCACTGTTGCCTTACAACTGGTAATAACATTGGTGCTCTCTGAAAAAATTATTAGCACTCCAGAAATATTCAGACACAGTGCAAACATACACAGCAGCAGTCATAGCTTCACTACTATTTAACTTATTACAAAGCAGAACCTTTTAAGAGTACAAATAGACAAAGAACAAAAACAAGGTAAAAAAGTGCAGAATTTACTCATGATTATTTTTTAATGGCATTAATTTACCTGTAATTTTAATTACTTACAGAAAGGGAACCCACCCCTCTCTTTCCAATGGGAGACTTGTCAGTCAGCAAGCTAACAGCTGAAGATCTTTAAGATAAAGAGGATAAAATATTAAATTATTTGAAACTTAACTATAACCTAATTCTAAAGGAATTGCACTTGCGTAGCATTTTCTACAGTTTATGCAAGCACAGGCCAGCTGAGAACAAACAAGGCATGAGCTGCATACGATTCCAGATTCCTAATTAACCGTGCATACCACAACAAGCAGCATCACTGCACTAAAGAAGTTAACATGCAAATTATTCTTCTATCAAGCCAATGCATGCTACAGTGACAACAGAATTTGAAAGCATGGCAAAAGAACCAAGACTCTGCCTTTAAACCCCCCATCATAATTAGGTAATCCAATTTGTTTTCTTAAACATTTCTGTAATAACAGCATGTAAATGCTAGAACCAAGTCTACTCTATTGCTTTTGGTATTGTACAAATTAAAAGAATGAGTGGCAAAGGTTTTGTTCTTATGAAGATGTAAACATCTTTTCCCATAATCTCTCATTTGTTTTATAGACATACTGAGTCATCAAGCATACTTTTCATCTAAATTCCTTCCCATACTCACACAAGACCTGCCTCTGAACTGAACATGAAAGATATTTTTAAAATATTTTTTCCAGCTCAAGGTTATACTCTACAGTACAATACTAATTATTTAAAAAGTCACCAACAACAGTCCTCATACAAGAAATAGAACAAATATGAATTGCTACACATGTAAGTTTGTAATAGTTTAGAATAACATATGGAAAACATTGTGTGTTCCTGCAATCAAGTCTGTTCCTGCAATACTGCTCTGCTTCCAGAAAAACAGAATATCATAATGTATACTGAAAATGGATCCTAAAACACACTCCTCCTACCTCAAAGGCAAGGCTGCAGTTTACATCTGGATTAACAGGAAAAACAGGAAAAACTGAGTAGGATTTAATTATTCCCTTTGCTAGGATGACAAGAGTGGCTGCAGGGGATGAGGGCAGCGAAGCAGTGCTCAGCCACCACTGGCTCTTCTGCATCCTGCAGTGGTATGTAGACTTTGTGATCTTCAGCCTGAGCCGTCCCCTCACGCCCAGATCAACAATACAAACTAATTCAGCACCAGGAAGTAACTGGTAATTCTACAGGAGGGGTCATATCCAAACATAATAAAAACCTGCATAGAAAGATTTATACGAGGCTTTACAATACAACTGCTCACAACAAGGAGAGAGCAGCAAAGGTCTGTATATCGGTATATATCAGTACTAAGCAACAGTAGAGTCCTATAGAAATAAAGGGCAAAAGTAATGCTTAACTTCTTTACCATTTGGATTATTCTTTCTTCAAAGGGAAAAAAAAAATAACTGCAGAAGAAGGACATGTAACTACACTGCAATGTTAAAAGTTCTGCTGGTAAAACCAAGAAAGGACCACAACACAATTATTCCAAGGAACCCAAACACTTAGGTTCATCATCAGTGAAACTCAGATGCAACCCCAAGACAGTTCTACTGGTGAGACAAATCAGTAATATAAACTCAATAAGCGTTTTGAGTCTGATTTATCAGCCTCAATCTCTGTCTAAACCTTTAAGTCTGGTAGTCTCTCTTGGCTGGAAGGAGCGCTTCCTTCTAGGCCCTCAGAGAAATTAAATACTCACTTGTCTGCATGTGCCTGCTTCTGCTTATCTTTTTCTTCTGAACCACAGGGACACCTGAGCTCTGAGGGGTTATAGCTGGGTACAGAAGGCCCACAGGTCTAATTTCATTTTACTGTTCAGTTCACTGTTGCAGTTCAAAGCAGAAGAATGACACAAGAAGTTTTCACTGTGGCCAGTTCTGCCCTTTTTAAAACTTCCAGTAGTGAGAAGCAGCCAAATGCAAGGATTATTTAGATAGCTGGGTGAAAATATTGCATGAGAACTTGTACACGTGTCACAAATACTTGTGACACACACAGGCCATTTCTGCAATACTGACTCTAAACTGCTGTGAAATACTGCAGTGGAGAAGTTATGTCAGCCATTTACAGGGTTACAAAAACAGAAGTTGTGTGGATTATGTACAGGAAAAGCAACAATAAAAATCAGTGACTACTGATTACTTACCATAATCGTATTTGATTTGAGACATTTTGGAGCAAGGGAGATATTCTGTCCACTCAGAGAACATATTTTGTAAAAGCTATTAACTATTAGCAAACCCAAAACTGTGGGCAGGACAAAAGCTAATCAATAATGGGTGCCCTTCAAGCGATCAAGTTACACAGTCCAGATCAGTTATCAAGAAGCCCTGTTTCCACACTGAGAAAGAACTAAAAATTTAGGAATAAGATCATAGCCTAACACTTACTAACGTGCTATGAAACCCCAAGCACTTCAGTCCTCACGTGACAGGGATGCAGTGGGTGCCCAGCAAAAGCCTAGCGAGGCAAACACTAACTTCTACCAGCTGGCAGTAACTCAAGACATCATGACCTGTACTTTATAAGTCATTGCTGAAAAGCTCCCAGATGAACTACATTAATAAAGCTGTAGCCTAATTAAACCACATCCTTCACATCTCACCCTCCCATGTGTCTGGGAAGATCAATGCAAACCAAGGCAACCCAAGTGGGAATCATTGAACGCATCTGTGAGCCATGCCAGATCAACAAACAATTAGGCACAATGTGCCAATCAGTACAACAAACCAGCCTTATGGTTATGATCCTATCAGCTTAGCATTCCTCAAGTGTACTTCCAATTAATTATAAAATATTTATACACAAACAGTGGCATTGCTAACTATCTCCTTTAAACACTGTTAACAGTCAATAATCTAATTTCTATGAGTAAACACCACAGACTGGCTCTTGCCAGGAAAGTGTTACCCCAATGAAACTTCCTGTGCCATTCAGCAACTGTACAACGATATTGATACAGTGGTAACCCCTGAAGGAAATGAATGGGAAATACGTGCAAACAGTGTATTAGAATAAGGTTCTTCAAGAATGCATTTCAATGAATTCCTCAATGATTTTCAGAAACTCATTCAACTATCTATTTAAAATTAAAAAAAAAAAAAAGACAAAAAAACCAACCACAAAACGAGAAATACACATGCTACAACTTTGCATTAATGGAGTTCACAACTTTTGATGGATCAGTGTTGCCATTTTCTAGATTAGAACATTTACTCATTCTCCAGATGAGTACAAACTTTGCAGAGACTTTGTTTGCTGGGCTGAAAGCTGGCCCAAGCAAACACAGCATGGCTGTGAGAGTAGACACATAGCAACACTTACACATTTATCATGTGGGAGAAAGGGTTCCTATAAAAATAAATATTCATGTTTAATATACAGAAAAGAAGAGCTTTTAGAAGCTAGACAAACATTAAGAATAGAGTGAAGCAGTGTCATCTGTATATCCCAGATGAGGGCCTGCATACACATCTGCATCCTTTTACAAGAAGGGACTTGTAAAAAGGAGCCTTCACATCACTGTCCTGTGTTACGCAGGGATCAAATGGCTGGTAGCCAGAGGACCAATATTCTCCTAAGTATTAGGCTACTTAGACCATGGGACTCATTTTGAGAAACCTGGACTACTGGGGGCTGATGGGATCCACCTATGATCCTATGAAATGCTCTGCTCTTCTGGTGTCATTTAGACCCAAGCCTTGTGCTACAGCTCCCAGCTAGTAAATACAGAGAACGCATTTACCCAGTTCTGTGAAAACACTGACATGTTCAGTAAAGAAAGCAAGCCCAAAATCCCCAAACCTTACCAAATGAACTAGACTAAATATTACCAGATGCAAGCCAAGTGGACCTCTTAGTCTGCAATACTAAAGGCAAGACATTTATTTTTTACTTGCATACTTTCTACTTTATTTGCTTTTTGTTTTCCATTGTGCCTTAAAGAGTCTCCCTTGTTGGCATAGACAATTTATCAGAACATATTTGAAGACTAGGAGAGTAATAGTCAATTCTGATTCAATCCAAGCAGTTTCAGTGGTTATCTGGTTTGTAATATTTAAATAAATAAATAAATAAATAAATAAATCCACAGCTGCATACCTTGGGACTGCCAAAAAACCAAAAAATAAAAATCCAGATTAACTTCAGTGACTGTGGATGTTATACAAATTCATTGTGTCTCAACTCCTAAAATCAAATTCAGTTTTCCATTTAATTGGAAAAGCAGTCAATTCAGTACAAATATTACAGGAAGATACACTAGGATAATATAACATCAATATTCCAGTATCAAGTATTTACTTCAATCAATATTTCTTGTTAATAATAACAACAATAGTGTATTATAAATTATAACTATCAACCTGAAGTTACTATTAAGTGCAAAAAGAGCTACCAAAGATAAAAATGTTACAAGTGAAAGACCAGAGGGATTTTTTTTTTTCCCTCCAGGTTTATTTGCTATACTTAATGAAGTTTGCTGACAGTTTTCCTGTGAAATAAGTTTGTGTCAAAAATTCATTTTGTGATTCATGGAAATTGGGTGTTTGACTATGCATCTTGCCTGTACATTCAGTGATTTTGCAAAAGGAAAAAACACAAACATACAGTACAACTTTTGGACCATATAAAAGAAAAACATCTTTAGCATTATTGGGGGCGGGAATATCGACCAACACAAAGTTCAACATCTACATTACTTTTTTTTTAAAGTGTTAAATAACTAATATAGCATAGATCAAATAATAGGAAGGAATGAGGCGCACTTTCCAGGATAATCAGCTGTGTAGTCTCTGACTTATCAGGGATCTCAACTTTGGTGTAAGGATTTAAAACTGTATTTTTCACTTCTATCTGACCATCCCCAACTATTAGTTTACACTTGGTCTGGCAGCACAACTTTTCACAATACCTCTCTTCACAATTAAACCTTTAAAGAACCAGCATCAGTGTGACTCAGATCAGACTATTTCCAAATCTCCTGTTTCCACAAAATGCGGGAATCTGTCCTGGAAGACATTTCAATGCAGTAGCATCTAATGATTTCCTCTTTTAGTGAATCTTTCTTACAAGAGACACTACAAGGATCTTAAACAAAACCCACAAGTTTTAAAACTGTTGCAGGTTTACGATCTGGCATCTGACTTGCTTTCAGTTCCTTTTTTGAGGCTTAGCAAATTTCAATTTGATAATAGCTGCCCTTGCATCCTTACATTTTAGGAAGCTCACACACACTACAACTTGCCAAATGGAGCTCCTGTCCATGCTAGAAAATTGCATCAACTTATCTTCTGCAAACAAGAGTATAAAAATATCAAAATAAGAATAACCATGCTGATAGAAGTCACTTATACACTGAGATAGCTTCAAGAAAAGACTCTTATGTAGGATTTATCAGTAGAACTATGTATTTCAGGAAAACCAAATCAAAATAAAACCAGATAAACCAGCTGAAGCACAGTATTGTCAGTGTTACCATTTACCTTAGCAGGCACAAGACAAAAAAAATATATATATATATATATTAAGACTCTCATCCAACAATGAAAAGAGCAAGAATAAATAATATATCCTATAATATATCCTAAAGCATGGCTACATTTATGCCATTTATTCACTTGTTTGTTACCATAACACCACTGTGGATACCAATCGCTATGTGATTGCTTGCTTGTTTCCTTCTTTCCTATTTCCTGCTGTATTTTCCTTCTCTCTCAAAATATCCAAAGAGATTAGTAGGAACAAGATAAGCCTTACTAAAGGGTTAGAAGAACAGAAATAGAAACTGGAAGTATGTTACTTGCAACTACTATGAAGTGTGAGGAAGCGTCAGTTCCATATATTGTGTCACTGCTCAGATCAATTGCAAAACATATGTAGGGAAGCCAAGATATAAACAACAAGTTTTTGTTTTAAGCGCTACATTTAAATAGGTGTGCTCTGAAGGAAGACAAACAACATGCTGGCAATTAAGACTGCCTGTAATTAGTGGAAAACTTTCTCAGGCCTGACATATCAGGAAATTTTTTCAAGAACACTTCATACATGTGGAAACAGCCGAAAGCTCCTCCAAGGTCAGCAGGATTTGGGCTGACAAGTTAAGGAAAGGCAATCTCTGAAGCTTACTGTAGTTACATGTTCTCAGGTTTCCTAATCAACAAGGATCCTACTTTTAAACTTGGGATTTCAGACGACAGGAGTCTGCGCCCCACCCACCCAGATGGGAGACTGAACTGCTTTTCACCACTTTTAGACAATAAGTAATTTTAGGGGTGCACAGGACATTTTAATTAGGCCACCACTGTTGCTCTGTATTGACTTTACCCTTTTTTAGGTATTGATTTATTTGTTCCTGTTGAGGTTATGAACTCATCACTGATTCTAACTAAGCCAAATAGTTGAAGGATGATGCATGTACTGCAGCTTGATGTTTTTCCCCAAAATGCCACTAGGGAAGAAAGTTTCTATTTTACCTAAGTTTTCCAGGTGAAATGGCTAAACAACTGCAGCCTCAATTCTGCAAGAAACTTCAGCACCGGCTTAGTCCCACTGAGGAATGTGACTATTACTGCCAGCCAAGGAAGGTGCTTATGCACATCATGTCAAATGGTAGCTTGTAAACACAATTCATCACCAGTGGCAGCTACTCAGGATGTTAAAACACTTACTTTCTTATTTCAAATCATTATGCATAAGATAGCATGAATAAAGATATTTCAAATCCGATCCTCCTCTTGGCATTCAGTAGATTCAGCAAAGATGCCAGACATCCTTCCCGTTAATCCCTTTGGAATAGAAACTCTGATCAGGAGAGTTGGAGAGCCCTGCAGCAGACGTGCAGGCTGTGCTCGAGGATTTCCTGTCCATCAGAAGACAACAATACACGAGGGCTTATATGTTGCGACTAAGCCTTTCCACGTTCAGGCAAACAGGAAGGGTGCTAGTGCTTGCTTTTCCTCACTGTATCTCTCCATGCCCTAACTTTCTTCACAGCTGAACCTTTGTGAAAGTGAGTTGTTGCTAGAGACACTTTTTTTTTTTTCTGCAAATACACTTTATTTTGAAGAAACAATGTGCCCGTCTCATTATTGCACAACAGCTGCATATTGAACATTTGCTGGCATATTTATAAAACTTACTGAACTTGGCAGCTTTGTCTACCAGCCGTCCTCAGAGGCCATAAACTTGTTTCCAGCTACCAGGTGGAATTTCAGCAATAGGTTTTAACTAACTGGAAATTTCAACCACCTGATATTGGGAATGCCAGTCTTCTAAGGAAGACATTCATCTGCTCAGCTGATCAACATAAAATACAATGTAGCTTAAAACCACTGCAGCTAAATGTTTACATCATAACACTTGGAAGTCTTTGATGCAAAGCCAGAGAACCGGCTGAGATGCGCTGTAAATCTGCCCTTGTAGCACCAAGCAGGAGAGCAAGCCTCGTGCATAGATGTCCTGTTTCATTAATGCTGCACTTGACAGAAGGAGGACCTGTGACTGAATTTTACCTGACAAAAGAAAAACTCCAGTTTCTAAGTGAGCCTGACAGTTCACTTAGTCTTGGTGGATCACCCATTTTAAAAGAGAACTTCCAAACTCAGGCTGAACAATTCTGAGTAGTAGTCTTGCCAATTGCTTTCATGAAAACAGAAGATGGTGAAAGTTTGCAACTCACCAGCTCTCATATGAAGGATGCTTAAGAGGAGGAATCCCCAGCTAGTAATGACAATTCTTCCAATATTTTCTTTTCATCAATGCACTGAGCAGAGCTATTATTGAACAGGGTACCACAGAACAAACTACTAATATGCTGCTAAAGGCAGTAGCTGTTACTCACCTTTATGAGTCATGAAAATAGCAGCATTGAGTAGCACTCACTGACTTAGAAGAGAGATGGAAGTGTCTTTTTAAGAACAGCCTCCAGACATTTACATCAGAAATTCAATGTACTCTGGATCTGAAGCTTTCATAATATTTAGAGTTATCTGTTTTGCAAGAACATCTAGTTTTGAGATGGAATTTAATTCTTCATTTGACAAAAGCAGAAAGACCTGCAAGATCCTTAGTTTTGCCAGCCTGCAGCGTTCTCACAGCCTGTCACAGCACAAGTTGAACGCAAGCTAATATTGGCTTTTTGCAACATAGCCACTGGGCTAATTTGCAAAGAGTGTTTCAGTAGGTCTGCCTGCACTAAGCCAGACAATGGATTATGCCATGATCTGGCATACGCTACATGACAAGCAAGGAAAAAAAATTTCTTTGTCAATAGTACAGATTTTGAGTTGCAAAATAACTACAGCCATAACTGAGACCATCAAAGACAGAAAGCACTATATTAATACTACATGACTGTATTTGTGATCTACACTGCAGTCAGGAAGCCCAAAGAACTGTAGACATTTGCTCTTGTGACAGCTAACAGATGATCTTTTTGCATGCCAGAGACTCAGAGGCAAAGTTGATCTAACAGAAGTTTTTTTTTCCTGCTAATGGTTCCCCATTGCATTCCTATTCTCCACTGTTGTTTTCTCAAATACATTAATTTATTTTTGCAGCATAATCTTTCCAGTTCCTCTGCACACCTCTGTCTACAGCCCAACTGCATAACACTCTGCCTTAACCCATCAGTCTGACTGATCTGACCTCCAACAGTCTAGAGAAATACACTTTTCCTCCTATTCCGAGTCTTAGCACAAGATCTCATTTTGAGGCTCCATCTACTACAAAATTAAAAGTTGCCCTCTATTGATCCAGTAAAAGTAGTAGTAGGGGAGAGAGGACGAAAAGAAAGGGATCTGGTGTAAGGAAGAAACAAGAATACCCAGGAGATGCTATATGCACCACAGTGAAGTGGTTTGGATGTCTTTTTCTAAGCAGTACTTGTTTACATTACATTACAAACACTGTTCTCTGGATCTGATCTTTTTCCTTATGAAGTAGCCTGCATCATCAGTCTGGACACAATACTTCCAAGAAGATACTTACAGAAGGAGAAACGAGGGCATCTGTCTTCCTACCATACTTTCTCTCAGATCCTTTCAGTTATCTTTTATTTTACTCCCTTTTCAGCAGCTTTAATGAAAACTGGTCGAAATCTACATCTTCTAAATAAATATTGAAAAAAAATGAAAAAGAAAAAAGTCTATGAAAGTAAAGAGGTGAATTATGCAGCATCAGTATGAGTAAAAAAAAATAATATGCAAAATATCAGTGGATGAAATCCATAAAACTGCATCAGATCAGAGATCAAGAAACAGTGTCATTAAAATAGAAATATACAGAACTCAATTTGGAAAAATATAATGTTGGCAACCTCAGGGCAGGAGAGAGAATCAAGCTGTGAATGTCTAGAATTCAGCATATTAAATGACTACGAGACAAAGATTTAATCCGAATGTTCACGAAATAGGGAAGATACAAATTAGTATTGCTGTTTCAAATACTAATGTCATCCATCTATCAAAATGTTACTAGTTCTAAAGTTCTGTTACAACATTTTATTACTTTCAAGTGGTGAGAGAAATGAAAATAGCACAAGAACTCCTGAACCTATAAAAAACCCAGCTAATTAACTGCAGAACTATAAGCACAGAGCTACCCACAGTCTATTGATGGACAAGCATAGCTTTAGGCATGAATTGTAACTCACAAATCCTCTTAGATAAATTCCTCTACAAGCTAGGGAGCTCTGTGGCATAATGCAAACACCAAATTCAGAGTTCTGATAAAACGCCACATAAAAGTTAAGACTAGTTTCTGACACGTATCAAGATCTGAATGTCAGCTTTAAAACACAGCTTAGCCTAATTTTTCTCTTATCATCTCAATTTTTTTCCCCCGTAACACACCGCTGGTTTCAGAAGAGTTTCTTCATTTACATGAGCACCTATACAGTACAGTTAGTATATTTTCTTCAATCTGCTCCCTAGGAATGCATGTCAAAGTTTGGGATTTTGAGACATGCCTTTAGGGCATTGCTCTACTGACTGCCCAGCAACACATCCTGGCTAAAATGTGAAAAGTGGCACTTTGCCCCCTTCAAAGTTTGCAAACATTATTCAGAGTCTAAGGGAGGGGGAAATAGGGTCTAAATTCCTGAATACAGAAATGAGACCCTGCTAAAGCTGGAGGCATTTTAAGTTAGTATAGCAGGCTCTTAAAGAACAAGGAGGATTCTTTGGGATTATTTCATTTTGGAGAAATCTCTGACTAATCTTTCTGTTGCCTGATGTATGCTTAAGAGTATTTCCGCTTGAAATGTCCCTTTATCTACTACCAGTCACGCTGCTCTTTCTACTTCAAATAACACCTGTTACATGAAGTGTGCGAAAATGTTCAAATTAAAATCTGAAAGTCTGTATAAGCATGGCAAACACACACCATCTCCCTTCAAAAGGAAAGGAGTAGATTAAGACAGAGAATCTCTTAGAGCAGGAGGCACTCTGGAATCCACGGGGGACTCCACATTCTTTGTTACTCCAGCAAAAGCAAATCTGCGAAAAGGCAAGCTATCACTTCTCAGTACTATTTACCCAAAGCTGCATTTTACAGACAAGCAAGAGACCTTCTCTTATCCCAAAAAGTTTTATCAAATCTGATAATTGTTCAGTTATAAACAGGGAAGTTGTTAAGAGGCGATAATTTATTGGTCAAGTCCTCTGAAATAGATGTTTAGCTTTATTCCTGTTGATGCAACCAACAGTCAAAACCAAAACCTTGTGCTTTACTGTGTCTCTTCCAGTTTCTGTAATAAACAGTTTCCTTCTTCAGAGTTCATAATTGAATCTGGTGTCTATATAACTTTTATAAGAAACCATAAAATCCCCTCCCACGGGTGAACCTAAGAGGCATTCATCTCCACAGTTTGGAAATAAAATATCAACATACATGAGCATAGTCTTTCACACTGAGCATCTGTAAAGTGTATTTTGCAGTGTTTTCCCATTTTTGTTCAGAAAACACATACCATCTGCAAAGAAAATTCCACATAGCGCTCTGACACAAAGCCAAGATGGTTCTTTAGAAGGGCAGGCAGATATCAACAGTCAGAAAAGTGGTCCAGTCATGTTCTGGATACTTACTTACATATCAGAACACTATGAATTCCAAAATTTCCTAGTTTTACATAGTGCAATATCATTTACTACTAATGATTTATGCTGAAAAATAGCTAGAGCTGACTCAAGGCTGGAAATGCAGCAAGTGCCAAAACACCATCCCAAATGCAATTGTATACAGCTGTGTAAACATTGTGGACAAACAGAAATTGTCTTCAGTTAAAAAGGAAAAAATACATTCAGTAGTGTAAATACCGACCTGTACTGTTGTGTACATTCTCATCACTACTGAGAAAAAACACTACAAAATACTTGTGTATGTACGTGATAACAGGAGCGCTCATGGAGAGTAAGATGAAAAGCAAAATGAATGCTTCAACCACTCATCCAAGAACCAAAAAACATAAGTACATACACTTGATTGTTGCCATGGAGATTGCATAGAGGCTTTCAAATCTCTTCTAGTACCATGTTTGCTCAGTGATCTGTCACAAGGTATAGATTCTTTACTTTATTAATACTGTGCCTTCTACATCTTGCCTGTAAATTCAATAAGATGTCACACGTAAAAATCACTGCAGAGGGCAACAAGTTATTTCTCTTTGATTAGAAAACAAGCATTAAGAACAACTTAACAACAGGTTTTTGTTTGTTTGTTTTTAAAACCTGGAAGGCTTTTTTTTTTTTTTTAAATTGCTTTAAAGTACAATAGCTCATCCTAGAGTACAGCAATCCTGGTATCAGTGGTGGGCAATATAATATTTACTAGAAAGTTAGATCATAAATTGTCCAGAGGTGCTAGAAAAACTCTGACAACAGTAACCTTAGTCAAATAGATTTCTTGTCCTGCATCATTTACAAAGTTGGGACCAAATATCCTCCTGCAATTCATGCAGCTAAATATTCATCCACTGAGTCTAGCAAATCCTCTCCAACTGCTCATTAGCTTTTCCAATTAAACTTTTAATGATCTTTTGATCTCCACATGATTCCACCTTCCTGAAAAGCACCAAACAGGGACCTTTGCCTGATTCTGCAGAAGGCACAGAACAGCTTCCAGAACCACTGGGTGTTTTCCCTTCCTATTCCCTACACTGGACAGTAAAAACACAAATAAAAATTTCAGCCTCTCTCAGGAGATGCAGAGTATACTGACATTTAATCCATCCTGGGATATTTTTACAATCCTAAAGGAATCAGCTTAGGGGAAGCAGCACCTGCCTCAGTGCAGGTGGAGAAGGTGGGGTATTCTAACCCTGTGTCAGTATGTATTGTGCTATGAAATATGAAGGTTCATTGGGGGAAACAACTCATGCTGAAATACGCACTATATCATACAAAGGGGGAAGGAACAGAGAAGTGTTTTTCTGCTACAGCACACAGTGTTTAAGTAGGCTAATACAGATGACAACACCTGGTCTAACAAAGACATTTGTATCTCCAAAGAAGTGAAACAACACTTAGTTTAATTAAGATGAAACACCACATTAAATCTTGAATAAAAAAGGGGGAAAAAAAAGCTCTGGGAAGAAATAATTTTATTAAAAACAACTGTTTACAAAAGCTACAAGGAACGCACAAATACACTGGTCCCAGAGGCAGTGTGTGCCACCAGGAAGAGACCCCTCTGTAACAGATGCAACTGTTTTACCAGCAAACAATAAAGTCAGGCTTACATCCAAACTGTGAAGAAGTCTGTAACAACTATTAGTTAGTAGTTATTGTTTTACCTTTCCTTGCACATAAAGGACTGTTTTCAGTAGTAATCATTTGTTATCCTGAGATGCTTTTTTTCCAGATCAACTCTCAGCCAGCTAATTATTTCACCTACTTTTCATCTTTCTAGACTATTACTTGAGCTGCTGTTTGTTATCAAGTTTATGAACCTTTAGACTTGCAACAAAGCACTAACAATGAAATGGTGGCATAAGATTCCTAACTTTCATTTAAAATTACCACCTTGTTGACTCCAAAGATCAAAATGCATTATATCCAAATGAATCCAATAGCTTCAAAGAACAAAAAAGTAGTAATGTGATGTCACTGCTTTTCTAAGCTCTTGGCCTGAAGGACCACACAAAATAATTACATCAATTCACTGAACACTTACACTGAATTAATACTGAATCCTGAAAATACAGAACTAAGTTAGCTGCATCATTTCACAGATACTGCTTCTCACATGGAATCAAGCACAGATCACTTCTATTTGCACATGGAACTCATCACCACAGCCTACTGTTGATTGCAGTAGCAAGACAATGTCCAGGTGACCTGTCCTCTGACCAGAACACACTCTTACTCAGGGGCATCAGTGAACAACGGTCTGGTGCAGAGGAAAACCATTCAACAAGGAGTAGTCAGAGGTGAGAGGAGCTGGGGTGGGAGAACAGCTGATTAACACCCTTTCACTTGGTCCAACTCTCATACCAATTACACCAGCACTACCTTCGCCAGGACACTTGCTCTTGCCAGCATAACCAGACAGATCATCACCAAATCACCTCACCTTGTTCAGAGCTCACCGATTCCTACGCTTTCTGCTGTCTGAGACCATGAAAAAGAGACACGAGATGCCAGAACAGCTTCTCAGTAGATTGGTCGTCTTTACTTACATCTGACTGTAGGAACCCTTCTGTAGCACGGCACTCAAAAAACAGGTCCCAAGGCTGGCCTCTGATACTACTGTTATATAATTGTATAGTGCTGCTAGTAACAATAAATCACTTTGTGCACAAGGAGGAGACAGGCCAGAGTACAAACATTTGAAGCATGAGGCCTTCTGTAAACCCCAGTTCTAACACAAATGCCTAATCCCACAACCAAAGGATTAATTAGCTCAGTTTACAGCAAATGGTTTAATTAGAACACCGTCTGCCTGAAGTTTTTCTGATGACTAAAAGAGCCTAGAAGTAGATTGAAACATATGTCACTACAACCATGTTAGAATAATAAAGCATCTAGACTTCCACAGAAATCTATGGAAGAACATACATCATCTTTTTGCTATTAGAGTCAGAGCATTTGAAGACTGATTCTCCTTTACAAAACCCACAGAGCTTCTGTTGGTATGTTAAAGCAGCAGCACCAAGACCCTAACCTGGCAGCTGGCTGTACTGAGAGATTACTCAGGAGGATCTCTGTAAAGAGCTGCCTGGAAGCAAATGACTATCAGTAATACTAAACTATCTAAAAAAAAAAACAAAACAAAACAAAACAAAAATCAAACAAAAAATAGTTTTTAAAAAACTATTTTATTATCTATGTCCAAGTGCATGCCTTGCAAATCTTCATTCCACTGCACTCCAAATTACAAAAAACACATGCACCAGGCTGAGTTAATAGACTGAAACTCACTCCAGTAGTTCCTTCAGGTTAGTAGTACTATTTCTAATTATAGAATCTACTAATTAAAGATGGAATATGTATATAGGGGCTGTGTAATCTACAATGTAGTATATGCCCTTGAGTGTATAGTGTAAGCGTATTTGTTAAACATTTGTGCTACTCCTGTATGTACACACAATGAAGGGAAGAAAAATACGATTATCCATCATTATATGTATTTTTTCCTATCTGTGATGTGGAATTTAGAAGCATGAAAGAAAATGCAGTTTGAAAACTGATTAGGTCAAATTAAAATATTTACATAATTTTACAGACAGGAGACTATATAGTATTGAAACATTAATATGCACGTGTTCTTTAAATTTGTATATGCAACCAATGCTCTGGCAATAATTTAGTGATACAAGATTTCTGTATTCCATGAATTGCTGTGAGATGTTCTACATGAAAGAATAACATGTCTAATTTTACTCTGAAGATGAATGGTTTGTCATGCAGAAATGTCCATTAGATTTAACCATTACTAAAAAAACAGGGTAATAAATCATCATTTTGCATCAAATGAAGAAGCAGCACCATTCTTAGTTAGGTTATTCAGTCATAATCATGATAAATGGACATTCTAGGACAGGTGAATATTAACAGGCATCCAACATGCTTAGATTAATTAGATTTTGTTTTTAAGTTTTTATTCTTACTCCATGGATGAAAGACTAGAGTTGAAAATAACATTGAATATACAAGTGTCCATTGTTGCATTAAAAAGCTGTTTGTTCTCACAAGCAGTCCTACTGAAGTCAACAGGACTTCACAAAAGTGCCAGTAGGAAAACATGATTGAGCAGTTCAGAATAGTTACTGCTCCTTCCTGTTAAGTTTGTACATCTCTGCCAGTGACTCTCCACACAAGGAAACATGGACATACAGAGCACAGAGAACACATGCATTGAGTATGTCTGAGTAGTCTAATTTGTACAGGAGAATTAGCCCTTGGTCCAAGACTTCCAAATATCAAACATTCAGTTCATCTACTTCTAAAAATTCATTAATTTCATTATAGAAAAAGAGGACATACTGAAAGAAACCTGCATTTCATCTTAACTGTGGGGTCTGTCTCCACATGTTCTGTGAAATGAATCTTAAGTAAACCACAAGAAAAAACCCAGCACCTTCATAGAAAATGTCATCAGCACCAGACAATTATAGCTGCTAAGAAAGTGTAAGTACTTTCAAAATTACAGCTGTCTTACCTTCCAACAAGGGCTTTCCAATACCGACACCAGCTGCTGCTAACTGGTAGCAGATATGTGATCCTTGCCAGAAATCATTAATCCAGGTGTTTATATGCATATATTGGTCCTGTTATAGAAATAAAAAAGACAATTATTTCCCTTTTCAAAAAAATATCTCTATCTAAACATCACTATAAAAGTTTTTGCAAGTCTACTTTATTTCACAGCTTGTTTCCAAATGGGATGGGGGAAGAGTCTAAGGTCTCCCATATCGTCCGCAGTATCTTCCAGAGTTTCACTGCAGAAAAACTGACATCAGAACCCACTGTCTCAAACTCTCGTTTGCATGCTCTGGAAGAAAACCTGTGAGAGCCCTCACACCACGAACGTCTTCAGCAATGAGCCAAAACCTAGTGTTTAAAGTTGCTATAGTGTAGACTGGCCTTCAGCCAGAGCATTCTAAATTCATCCCCCCATATCCATGCATAATGGATAAGAAATTCAGCAAAACTGAAGCCTTTAGTGGCTTGTAAGTTGGTCAGGCTAAATGTTTTTTGTGGGTTTTTTGTTTGTTTGTTTTTAATGAAATACATGAAAATTAATAACAAGGTCTCAGTTGTATTTGTCAAGTGTATCTCCTCCAATGTAAATAGGAGCTAAAGGTTTTCAGAAAAAGAAGTAAAAAATTTAATACAAGAAAACATAGCATACTTCTGTAATCTTGAAAGCAAACCTTACCATATTTTACGAATCTTTCTATAAAAACAAACATCATCCTGAAACATACATATGGATGTTTTAACTATGAAAAATCTAAATTCTGGCAGGTTTCTAAAGAAGTGAAACCAGAAAATTCTCATTGGGATACACTGCTACTGCAGTGGGTTAGTGACAGCTTTACAGAGCCATTAATTGATATAAAAGATAGGAGTGTTTACAGCTGTTGGTTCTCCCAACCAGCTGTTCCAACAGGTTGCTGGAGACCTGTAAAACTTGCCTTCCAGTCATCTTGTTTTTAAACAAAATCCATTGGGCTTTTCCTGTTCTTCATCTAGGTTATTTGCACCCTGAACATGCCTAGAAAATTTTGGAATCTATGATATATTCCCTTCCAAAGCCATCTCCTTATAGGCAGACATCACAGATATTTAATCCATGCAGATAAACATTCCCTCCTCCCCCTTCAATGTTGTAGAGTCGTCTTGATACTTACTGCATCATTGAATCATTGTGGGATGTGAAAGAACACGAACAGTAGGGCAAAAGAAAGCTATGGTGAAGTACCTTAACATTAAATCCAATTTCTTACAATGAAGGAATCTACAGGACAGCAGCCTAAATCACTGTCAGTGAGTAAGCAAGCATATTTGGCTACACAGGATTTTTTCCAGGAGCTGAGGAATGTCAGTGAGCCAATATGACAAAAAGTATGATGGCATGAAAGCCTGAACGAGCTACTCTTGGGGAATTTTATTTTAAATATGATAACAAGTAACTATTATGATCTCCCAAATGAGATGCTCAAAAGAGTTCATTGGGAAGGAAAAAGAGCAAAAGTGAACAAAACCAAAAAAGCCCTACTGAGCTATCTTTAAAATTACATCTGCCCAGCCTGGATAAAGCATGAAAGGGGTCTGGCATCAATACAGGAATAGAATTATTTGTTTTGTTTGAGCTTTACTGAAGAAAATAGAATCTAACACTTCTTTCTATCTACCAGGTGATCTGTCAGTGCAAGAAGAGCAGAGTCAAACTACTGGCTTCGCTGACAAAATGTTCTGTGTGTTACTAGCAAGAAAGAAAAAAAACTAATATCATGCCAACAAGAGTTCTGACTTGAAATCACCAGTCACAGAAAATACTATCTTAGAATACTAATTATCCACCAGAAGAACAGAGATTGTCCTATTAAATACAGTGCTATATACTGAACAAACGTGAACAGTGCTAATTTAGGACTATGCCAAAGGAGCAGAGAAGCAAAATCCCTCAGGCACTATTGAAGATTAACATGGTCAGCAGAGTCAGAAAATGTCCTGAACAGAAATGAAATGGAAGAGAAAGAAATAGATAAGTTAAAGAACACTGATGAGGAATGTCTTGTCCTGGACCATAAGGAAAAACCCCATTAAGCTTCACTTATAATGAGAATGTGTTTAATCACTTATACAGATATATAATCACCACCTATTCCAGAACATTGGCTAGAGAAAAGTATGCTGGCAGCAGGCTAGACGCTGAAGTTCATGAAAAGCAATAAATAGCTTTTACTGCACACACAATATAAATATTAAATAAAGAAAGAAGAGAGCAAGTCAGACACCGTTTACAGACTTTCCTTTTGAAATTAATTTCAAACATGGATTTCAAGGGCTTCAAAAAAACTGCTTAATTTCAATGTGAATTCAAAAGTAATTAATATACACGGTGTACATAAAAACATTGATTGCTGTAAGAACTTCACCTTACAAAACCAGCTCTGGGGAAATCTGCGATCTACAAATCACACTGCTTTAGTATTCTGATGTTCCTTTTTTTTCACACATTACATGATCCATGCCGGATGCCTGAAAACCTAGAATAACAACTCTTTTCCTCAAAGAGCAGTTCTTGATTGCAATAGCTTAACTCCTTAGGAGAGCGACTCAAACCCCTTTCTTACAAACATAGATCAAGGAAATAAAGAATTTTTATGGTAAATCCCTACTAAAACTGCCCTTCTCCTAAATTTGTGTTTGCTTTTCAATAATATTGATTCTATGAGATATATATAGAGAGAGAGAGAGAGAGAGAGAGTGTGATATATTAGCCAGAAGAAACACTTAATAAAGTCTGTCTTCCCCATATTCACTTATTCAGATGATGTCATTTATTAAAAATAATACTGAAAAGCCAACCAGCTCCTTCCAAAGAGCTTCTTACAAAGGGCTTAATGGTCATAACCTTCAGCAGAGTTGAGTTTATCAGCAACCTGAATGGCAGGGCCTTAACAGAGGACTGATAAAACAGGCTTTCATCATGCAAAGGGCTTTAAGGGAGGGAACTGCCCATTCTGACACCAGATTACTATGGTGTCACTTAAAAAAAAAGTTTAATACTACAAACCCAAAATACCCAAGATCAACCAAACACAATAGCTCATGGTTTTTATACAGGAAAAATCTGAGGTAAGGTTAGCAAAGTCGTAGTGCCACTGGAAGATCAAAAATAATCAAAATATTCAAAATATAAAATTAAACAGAAAACTCTTTGAAAACCAAGACTCTCCAGTCACCTTCTATCAGTTCTTTCAGTATCAACTGGTGATACATGGAGATGAGCAAGAGCACTCAGGAAACACCTGCTACACAATAAAATTTTCTAGACACCTGCTCAGTCCATGGCTTTCACATCAGGGTAACAACAGAATTCACATTACCCCAGTTCCAGAAGACAACTGATTTAAACAAATAATTTACCACTGATGGAACAATTAATGAGGGCAGACATGGCTAGGTACATAGTTAAACTTAAGTCATTAGAAAAAAACATACACCAAACTTTCCCCTTACTAAAAAGTTACATATTATTACAGACAATGTTAGTATTACTTTAGGATGAACTATACAAGAACTGAGTTATCAGGGCATGTAACATACACAGACACGAGGACTGTAACATGTTACACCTACCAACTTGTATTAGAGATTAACCAATTCTTTCTTCATCCACTTCCCTTGAACTCACACACTTCATCTAAAAACAGTCTAGATGAAAACAATGAAGGTATGTAGCATATTTTTAAACATATTTAGACATCTTTATATTAAATTTTTTCCTCAAATTAACCTTCTGACCAAGTAGAAAGAAGTTCGTAATTCATTCTCTTTTATATACACACACATATATGCATGCACAAATATATACATTAAATGTCTATAAAATGTCTTTGAGAACAAATGGTAGTGTCAGGCATGAGAAAAGACCTCAGGGCACAAGCATACTCCTGCAGAAAGTCAAGGTCCTTTTATTTTTTTTTCCATGAAGAGATATGAATGCTAATCTAACAGCACTGCATCAAAGAAACTCTATTCATTTAGTTATTTTATCTCTCAGAAAGGCAGAAGATGCCCTTGGGTCTGGAGTAGGTCTGATCCGGCTACAAGCACATACCAGAGCAGGGCCCGGGAGGCAGCTGCTCCCCGTGGTGAGGCAGACCCCCAGCTCCTGTGTGACTGTGGCCAGTTGCTGGCCTTGGTGGTGCAGGTGAACACACACAGGTGAAGAGCTTTCCAGCACACAGACTCAAAATAAATGTTCCTGGTTCTTCTCCAAGGACTACGAGAACTTTGCTCCAAGCACAGGTTTAGGTCTACAAACTCACATCCATATATTCGTTTTAAGAATAAAGAGGATTAAAAATGTCACCATCAACAAGGCTCAGATACGCCATTTTCAGGATTTCTTAAATTGATCAATTTTTAGAATTTATGTAACAAACTGATTGTTTAAATCATTGGAATCCCAGAATCATTTGAATGAAGCAATCCTTCTGCCGCTCCAAGATCTGAGACCTCAGAGTAATATATTCAATGTCATTCAGGGGAGAGAAAAAAAAAAACAAAACAAACCAAAAACAACAACAAAAAACCCCCCACCAGATATGACGTTCCTGATGCTAACACTAAACCAGGAAAAAAATGCTGTAACTTGACAAACCAAGTGAAAACAAAAACATCTCCCTCCAAGGCAGTTAACAAATAACAAAAAGGCAAAAGTCCTCTGCAATTGACCTTAACAAAGTTACAGAGCTAGTACATTAAACCAGACAAATCTGAGTAGAGTTTCACAGTTCAGAGTTACATGTGCAAGAGTCATGAAAATGAGAGTTATTTCCACAGTCGTTTATCATGGTTCAGTGACTTCCTCACACTGAGGGTCTTTTCCTCTCCCTCGCCCAGTGCTATATCAGCTGTACACACACATGTATACATAAGCAATGATAAGCAATTATGTAGACTCTATAGTGAAGGCTATTAAACAAGAATTGTGACTGCAGTTCAAAGTAATATTGCTTTGCTAATTAACAGTACAAAAGGAATAGAGATTTCTTCTGAAGGGAATGCTGAGAAATTAAGCACATACAGTTGTTATTGTAGCACTTAACACTGCTGTTGGTCTTAACCAAGGACATGTAAGTTTGTTTTCTCTATGTTAATTATTATGAAGATTTAACAAAAAAAAAGTCAACCTGAGATCCTGCCCTTATGCAAGATAGTGTATATTATAAATAGGACACTTATGCCAACCTAGATATTTTACGGCACTTTTCTAACTCCGGTTACCTGTAACAAACTAGTTTGAAAAAGTATCAGGATCAGGGGCATTGGGCTGTGCCTTAATGATGAAAAATTATGAGAAAAGTCACAAATTATGAAATTATAGGGTACATATTTCCTGCAGAGTTCTCCTGTATAACAGCTAGATCTTTTCTCCTCTAATTCCCTTCCATCCATAAATAAAAACCTTTCACTCAAATGTAATAATGCTTTAAATCCTAATAGCAGGGATTTTCACTAAAACTTTAGGATATTTGCAAGTCAACAAGCTGAGTGAAAAGATGACCAAGAATAAACCTATTTACCCTGATGCTTTCCAAACACTGTCAGTTTAGTGCCTCAAGCATGGACTTGGGCTGACTGCTCAGACCTCATCTATGTTAATCCAATGGCACTGTCTCATGTTTGCCCTGTCATAAAACCAGAAAATTGTCCTGGAAAAATTAAAAAAAAAATGTTTACCCCACAATGCACAGAAGCTGCAGTCCAAGAGTCAGGGCTCTGAACATCACACCCTCAGCCACCATAGGAAAAACTCTATAAACAGCATTCTCCACAGATGAATACTGATGTATTTTCCCATAAACCTCCCAATACAGACTTTTTTCTTTTGTGAAGATGTGTTCCAAAACAGAATAGAAAAAAAATAAAATCACATGCTGGTTGTAATCAGAAGACGCTATTTCCACTGAAGACATCAGTAAGTACCTTTTACTTCTAGATAGTATTTTCTAAAAATTCAAGATACATGTTACTCCTTCTACCCAAATAACAACATCCTCTTAGTGTTTCACCTTTGCATTTTGTGTTCGCACTGACAGAGACAAAAGAATCTGAAACAAAAACCTACAGCTTCCAACATCCCTAAACAAAACAAGTTCTGAGATACTAAGGCTAAGAAAAGGCAGAAGAAAAACAAAATCTCATGCACTTGCCAGTTAATGTAGCATTAAAGTTTTGTATTTAGTCACATATAGGAACTGAATAAATGGGAAAAGGCTACTTGTTAATCCCAATTAGGCTAGTGTGAACCTGACAGCACAGATATTTGTGACTTACATCAATACAAGCACTATCAATAAGTGATAAAGCCTTTTATTATTGGGATGCTCAGATCATTCCCCAGATATCAACTAATAAAAGTATATGTATTCATGAGGCTTCCATTAGTAATGTTCCACTATACTTTGTATGAACTAGATTGAAAGATTCTACATCAAACCTTTTCTGAGAAAATACTCTATCCTTCCATCACAAGTAGTAATAGATGGAAGAAAAATCAGACAAAGTTTCCAGAGCCCAGGTTTGCAAGTTCCTCACCTCCCCCCGTCCAAAAAAAAAAAAAAAAAAACCAAAACCCAAAACAAAAACGAAACACCATCCAAAACCAAATACACAACAAAAAAAAAAAAATCAACCAACAAAACAAAACAAAACCCCCACACCTCACTGAACTCTTCTTGTATTTCCTCTTGTACTTTCTTGTACACTCAATTTAGAGTGGTTATAAACTAGACAGATCCAAAGGAAAAAAAAAAAAAAAAACACCAAAACACCACCAACCAAAAACCCCACCCAAATCCTACACATTCCTTTCAAAGATCTATAGAAAAGTGTCTTTTTTTTCATGTCACTATTAGAGCTAGCAGCATTAATAATACCTTATACTCAGGTTTGCTTTGCTTTGGCATTCCATTCCCCCAGCACACACAAACACATTCCCCACATCTGGGAGCAGCAATTCTGGAAACCTATCCACGTAACCTGAGCCTGCCAACTACAAACTAGAAAAATTGATTACTTTGATCTCAATAGGTGCATTTGCATTAATGAATTTTTGATTGTTGCAACAACTGTTAAGCCAGGATCCACAAAGCAGAGCAAAGTAATGGATTAGTCACCACAGCTTCAGCTAATGGTTTTGGTTCCCAGTGGCAAATCAACGTCTATCAATTCTGACTTTCTTGTCAAAAGCAGGCAGGCAACACCACCACTTAATTTACAGATCTTGTAAAATATTGGAAGCAAGAATTGACAGAAACATCTGATTTCACTTCAGGACAACATAAAATTATGCTCTGCTCTTCTGCTCCATCTTTGGCTGTAAGGGTAGAATAATCCAGTATTGCCGAGTGCAGAAGTAAACTCTGGGTAATCATTATCTTAAATACATCAGCTTCCTCTTTGATTTGGACTAATGTCTATTAAACAATTTTAGCCCAGTAAAACTAGGATATATATGGCTTAAAAAAAAAAAAAAGTTTGAATGAAAGAAACTGGGGGGATAGAGAAAGCATTGCATACAGAACCTGCAGTGACAATCTGTTGTTTTAGAGAGCTTCTCAAGCAAAAAGCACTGGAAAACAAGAAGAAACAAGGCACAAACTCACACATCACACTATTTCCACATTAAGAACAGAAGAGCAGAAATATAACAGAGGATAGAGGAAGCTTTAGGGGAAAAAAAATTAAGTGCTAGGTATGGTGTCATATAATGTAATTGAGCAACTTGTTCATTGGTAATGGTACTTGGAGTGAGTCATCTTACTACAGCGTACTTCTGCGTAACAACTAATTCGGTTACAGTAACAGAATGGTCCATGAACCAGAAAATTATGAAGTACTGTTTTCTCTTGGGCAGTTTTTAAGTTAACTGTAAAAACATTCAAAGACATAACATAAATTTTGTGGAAAGCAAGAGGAACGGAGCCGAACACTAAAGAGCAGTCAGTGAACGCACTGAACGGCACAGCTCGGAGTTCTGGAGCTTCCCCAAATGAGAAAGCACAGCCAATTCTGCACAGTTCCTAGTGGTACAGCTCTCAGTCTAAACATGCTTCAAATGTACTTGACACATATTTCTTTTTACAGTAACACCTCAGAAAACCACCTCAGCATTCTCACATG
The DNA here is from genome assembly GCF_036417535.1 of Chlamydotis macqueenii. NCBI lineage: Eukaryota > Metazoa > Chordata > Aves > Otidiformes > Otididae > Chlamydotis > Chlamydotis macqueenii. The sequence continues at coordinate 13,457,656 of NC_141568.1, forward strand.
AGCATTTAACCGAAGCATTTCCTCTCTGACAGATGCAAGCAGACAGTGCAGCCTTCTCCTTAAGCAGTGGCTATCAAGGAATTTTTTTTTTTTTTTAGCTCTGCTAGAAAAACTTTTTTTTTTTTTAGTTTTCTGCTAGAAAACTTCCAGCCCTGATGGTAAAGCTATTTGTATTCCATTTTCATAAGTGAAGCATCAGCAGAGTTGTTCTGGTAGAAAAATATGCCATTTTTGCCACATCAAAAAGAGAAATAAACCCTATACTATTTCAGGCTTTTTTTTTTTCTTTTTGTTTTGCTTAAGCTAGCCACAATAATCTTACTCCAAAAGACTGAGACAACCATCTCATTACCTACTCTACAGTGACAGACAATGATATAGATTGCACAGAGTCCTGGAGGATGGTGTTTGTTGATCTTTGCAAAATCCATACAAAATTTCTTGATCCATCTTGCCACGGTAGCTTACCACGCATGTCATGCAAAACGAACAGCAGTTACACAAGTGCCTAACTGGCATTTTTACAGAAAGATTCCTGCTATTTACACCTGCTTCTTTCTTCTGTTTTAGCCCATTACTAGTCCTTGTGTCTGCCCTGTGTACTGCAAATCATCTCATTTTACTAATTCCTCTCATAGATGCCCCAGGTTATTGTCACACTGTACACTCGCTTTTCTTCTGAGCTGTACTAATTCTGTTCTCTTGATAATACAGTGCAACCTGTAATTCATTGCTTACGTGGATTTCATTACTCTAACTTCTCAATCAAACTCTTCTTACAGCACCACATTTCAAGCTCTCTACTCCAAACACTCCAATCTTAACTATAAAGGCATAAATCCGTAAGTCTTACCTATGCTAGAAAGGCTTACACAGTACAGGCAGAATGCCTACAATTCACAGATGACCACATTTTAGTTCTCTGTGATAATCAACCACTTCATAGTTGTTGAAAGCAATGAACTCCCCAACAGTTGAAAAAGGTAGCAAAGTAGTTTGTTGTTACGAATCTAATAGTATCATGATTCAGGCCCTGAGTTTGCAAACTCCACATGACTCCTGCAAAGTCAGGCTCAGGACTAAAACCTTTGTTCCAAGTATTTTGAGAGTGAACATGAAATAAACAAGGAACTTTTACGGGAAATGTCTTTTGGTCTATGCATATTAAATAAACAAAAAAAACCCCACTTCCTTCTTTTCTGCTCAGTGCTTACACTTGTTTATAGCATACTATTTGAGCACGTATCTAAAGCTAAGCATGTGCTTAAGTACACTGCTAAGTCAGAACCATAAGGAACTATTTTTACTTGTATTAGAACTCATCATTAGTCTGAATCAGTATACATCGTGCTAAGTTTACACAGCTGTATAAACAAAAAGGTGTTTCCAATTCCCTTTGCAATAATGGAAGTGACAGATGATAAAAATACATAAGGAAGTACCAGAAAATTACAATAAATTTCATAATTATTTGTATAATCTTAAAGTCTTATAAAAAATAATCTCTATTTGGGATTTTTTAAAAATTGCATTCCTATTACATGGCGATCAGTAGCAACTGTTCTAATAACTAGTTTCTCAGTCTCTACAGCAAGCATTTTCTAATTAATGAGAAATACATTGCCATCAGGACTAACACTATGATTTATCCACAGGTGAAATATATTAAATATGAACGGCCCACAGGAGTTCTATATTCAGAGTTTAAATGGTGTGGAAATACATTTTTAGATAAACCTAAACCATGACTTAAAAGATTATTTATTCCATCCAATAAAACAGCAAGATTACCTGTATTGTAACATTTATCAGACCATTATGTTGACAAACTTAATCACATACTTAACACAATTGGAAAGCTTTGCCTCAGCACTCCTATAAATACTAAAAAATACGCTCAGAAAGGAAGAGAATTGTGCAAATTATTCCAATTTGTTAGTGACACAGAAGATCCAGTATTTCACTAATGCAAACAAATGCATCAATAAAAATGTGTCCATGTATAAGCATGCACACACATAAAATATATAACAGTCTTAGATGGTGTGTGTGAAGATGTGAAGATATACTAGCTCTTGAACATTACTCTGTCTCTGTGACCAATCAGAAACCATTTTATCACCAGCACTGATGTTGTCAATGCAAAAAGCAAGTTAAGGTCAGACCAGAAAAATTTAAATGGTCCCTCTTTTGACCTTAAGAAAAATAAAGGTTTGGGTTTTTGAGGTTTTTTTTTTTTTTTGTCTTTTTTTTTTTAATCTGTGACTGTCAGCTTTTAGAAATTAAAAGGGAATCAAGGGTTGTTTTGTTTCTTGTTTTGTCTACTCTGCCTCTCTCCCTTTTTTAGGGTAGACAGAATAAGATAAAATAGCAAAAGCATCTCTATGTTGTTAAGTAAAGATAGATATTCAGGTTGAACTTTAAACTCACAGTAACCTGACAAACTAGCAAGTCTGGAAAACACCACTCAGAGCTTCCAAACTCATAATTCCATTATTTCAAGGCTCTGTTATGAGATGTACACCTGCTTTAGAGCACATAAAAATAATTTCCTGCAGCATCCACCACACTTTTAATTGTGAGATCTTATTACAGCCCTTGGAAGGGCTTTGTGGAACTATTTCAATTTTGCATCATATCTATCAAAATACAGTAAAAATGAGAGGCTACAGTTTATAGCAGAGAACACAAATAGTCTGAAGAAAATATCAATAAATCATCTGCTCCATCTCCTCTGCTGTGGAGAAAATCAAGAATACCCAAAGCAACCCTTGATAGAGGTTCTTAATACCTCCCGAAGAAAAACTCTAAGGATGCCCTACCATGCACCTAAGTACCTGCTTCTACCACTTCACTATTTTTACAGTGTATTTTTTTTTAATACCTGTAATATATCTTCTTTGCTACAATTAAAGCAGATTACTTCTTGTTCTACCCTCAGAGAATACAGAAAGAAATCAATCACAATCTTCCTTATAGCATCTTTTACAGACTAGATATTTGTTACTATGGTCTCCTTCAGCCTTCTTTTGTTCCCTAGAGCAAAATAATCTCATTTCCTCAAGCTTCCCTCCGAGGTTAAATTTGCTGAACTATTTATTTCTATTTTTTTTCCCTGTCATATTTCTCTCATTTTTGTATGTCTGTCTTAATGGGTGAGGCTCAGGATTGCACCCATGTTCTAGCTGAAGGCTCAAAAAAAGTCCCAGGAAAGGCAAAGCAAGGTCCTCCCTCATATTAGATACAAAACTCCACTTAAGACATCCCAAACTAAAATTAGCTTGCTTTTTTTTTTTTTTTATTTTTGCTAACAGCACTGCATTTTTGCCACATATTCCATAATACTCCATTTACAATACGCTACAGCCACCAGATCTGGTTTTGCTGACCAGCTATAATATTCTCTGGTTTCCTTCCTTGCACCTACCTTTTTGGTGTTTGAGTCCAGTTCTCCACATTAAGATCATCTGGAGTTGCAATTTCTTTCCTCCAAAGCACTTGTGAAAGAGCCTCCCCTCCACAGGTCATTATGACTCTGCATTTTTAAGTGTATTCTCGACTCCATCAGCAAAGTCAGTGATGCAGCAACCACAACAGTATAGCAAAGCTCAGAAATTCCTGACAGGCAGAGATAAGCCCTAAAGATTCTCAGCAACATAGGAGCAATACCAAAAATACTTAGATCCTTAATTTTTCCTTCAGAGGAAACTAGGTCCTCTAGCTTTATCAAAGGAGGTAACTATACAGTTGCTTTTCTTGCTTAGAACACTGGGAACAGCCTCACAGCTGGTGCGAGTCATGAAAGCCTCTTAGCTGGCTCAGGATGCCACCTGAAAGTCTGTGCTGTCCCTGCTACCCTTAACAGGTAGAAAATTTGCCCCCTCCCCACATCCAAAAAATATGAAAATTAAATTTAATATTAGAAAAAAATCTCCTGCTTCTACAAGCTCAGTAGCTTGTTCGTGCCTCTCTCACTAAATTTGTAGTCACAAAGACGTTGTCACAGATGGCACTTCAGCTTTCTGAAACTGGCACATTTAACCACTGCCCTGTACTTTAAAAAACCTACAAGCACATGCTTCTGCCAAAACCAGAAGCAAACATAATGATGAGGCTTGTGTGAATGAGTTCTGGGCAGGGACAGGTGAGAAAGAACTGAGGTGAAGAATAAGAGATTAAGGTCCATCACAGCTTTAAAGAGCACCAGTCAGAGGATGCCTTGAAAGGAGGGCTGCAGAGATAGAGCAGGCTCTAAATCTCTGTTTCTGCTTCTCTAGTTCCCTCTCTTGATCTCCTTTACCCTTCTTTTTTCTAGATCAAACATATCTAATTTCCTTAAACTTCCCTTTGAGGCTGCATTTTCTGAACCGCCTTTCTGTTGTTTTCCTTTCGTATTTCTCTCCTTTGGTATTACAGTGTTGTGTATTTGTGTTCATTCCTTCTCCTGTGCATGCTGTAATTCACAGATGCTATTAGAGATGGCAAACATAATCAATTTTTCTTCCTAACCAGAATAATCCACAAAACTGTGCATAGCAATCAAGGTGGGACTGCTGACCGTTTTAGATGCAAACATAATTAAGACATTGTTTCTACAAGCACTGAACTGCAGGAGTAATTTTACCTGCACAAAAGCTACAAACTTGTCCATTTTAACAGGGACACTTTCATTGTATTTCATCTGTTACTTTAATTACCAACCATATGGCTAACGATGAAACACACTTGGTTGATGACAGAGCTGTAAAGAGATTTTCTGTTTCTTACTCAGGAGCCTGGATTCATAGTTCATTCTTAGGGGCAAGGGGAAAACTGTTTTGCTTTTGCATCCATGCATAATGCCTTTGAAAGGGCTCTTGAACTGTGACTGCAAACTTTTGGTTATTATTTAGTCCTGCTAATTATACACCCCTAGTACCACATGCAATTACATTTTATTCATTCATTCACTCCTTTAGAAATAACAAAATAAGATTAAGCCTTTATGCTATAGTAATTCAACAGTTATACTGCATAAGAAAAACTGAGGTCAATTGTTCACCACACTGTTCCTCAGACAGCAAATACGTTATTGCAGAGTCAGCAAAAACTCTGTCCTCGGATAATGGGAGGGAGACTGAGTGCAGACCTTAAATTTATTCCTTAATCAAAAAAGAAAAAGTTTCAGAGATTTCCCACTACATGGAACGTGGATAACAGCACTGGTATCAGTAATCATTAGGAGAGGAGTGAACTTTTAAATATAGCTATTCTATATACTGGTTGTATAAGACAGCGAAAGACATTTCACTGAATGACATTTGTTTTTTTTTCTATGTCTGAATTCAGATAATTTTAATCTACCATTGTATTGTCTATTTTAATATACATTGTTTTAAGGAATCTCTTAACTTTCTACATTTTTAAAACTATATGCGCAAATTAAGGAAAAAAAATATTTTAACAAGTATTTATATGCCCGAAAATGAACTCAGAATGCTGACTTTACCAGATTTCACTCTACCCCATTATGCTGTTTATCTATTTAATTCAGCTGTTACTTAAAATATTACACCCAGCTATTCTTATAGGTAATAACACAATGTTGAAACGTCCAGATCTGATGTACATCTATTGCCCAATACCATTTATCAAGAAACAACATCTAGTATTGCTGTGGTTTAACCCCAGTCAGCAATCGAGTACCACACAGCCACTCGCTCCCCCTCCCCTTCCCCAGGGGACCGGGAAGAAAAGAAAACTCGTCAGTTGAGATAAAGTCCATTTACTATGATAGTAAAGGAAAAATATATTTTTATATATATATATATATAAATTATAATAGGAGTACTAAAATTTAAAAAATGAATGCACAATTGTTCACCACTCAATGACTGATACAGCCCCTCCCAAGCAGCAATCAGAGAACGAAAAAACTGAAAACAATCCCAGAACAACTTCTAACAGTGAGAGAAAAACAAGCCAGCTTACTAGCCCATCTTCACTTACATACTAAGCATGACATTCATGGCATGGAATACTCTCTTTGGCCAGTTTGGATCAACTGTACTGGCTGTACCCCTCCCAGCTTCCAGTACCAGCACATTAGCAAAACCTAGGAAGTTGGAAAGTGTCCTTGATCTCCTTAGAAAGAACATTAGTGTATTATCAACATTCTTCATGTACCAAATCCCATATTAAATCCAGAACACAGTAGATACTGAGCAGAAAGCTAACTCCATCCCAGCCCAAACCAGGACAAGTATGTGTTTTATTATTGTAGAAAGTGCACTAATTTGCTTATGAATATTCATATATTATTGAATAGCTGGATGGATCCATCCAAGATGGATTAAAGTTGTTATTAATTTTTTTTCCTGTTGGTTACCTGGGGAAGAATCGTAGTTGCTATTGGCAGGGCTCCTTGTGCCAAGTGTAGCACAAAACCAGTGTAAATAATTATGTCTTTTCCCCAGCCTTCATATCAAAACAAAACAAGAGGACACCAAGTGAAGGTTGAGGACCAGAAGACAAAAACATACCAATTGAAAAGAACTTCAATAATATAAACAAAATTACTGGTGACAGAAGACAATTTAATAGTTTTTATGGTTTCATTTGGGGAAGGTAATCAAAAAAAAAAAAAAAAAAAAAAAAGCCAGCAGAGACTACAGCACTCAAAAGTGCTTAGGAAGAAACAAATGGCTGAACAAGGTAGCAGCATCAGTGGGGTGGGAAAGACACATGGATAAGCTGCATCAACAGGTATGTTGGAAGAACACGGGTTAAGATGCAGAAGATATTAAACAAGCTTCTATTTGGTATAGGAACAAAGCAAAACAAGGGGAAAGATTCAGAGTCTCCCAACCCAGCTGAATAGTGGGGACCAAGTTTATGGAGCTCAACAAAAGGGGCAGCAGCAACACTGATGAGGAAAATGGCAGAACCAAACAAAGAAAAGTCCTTCTGAGCACAGGATATGAAATAAGATTGTTGTAACCAAAAATCTGGTCATTGGCTACATAAGTAGAAGAAAAAAAAGGATCAAAAGTCAAGGAGTAAAAAAACCTGAGCTAATACACAGAAGAATAGCCCAACAATCCACTACATCTGTGCAGAGAGTGCAGTGAGGGAATTCAGCACAGGTAGAAGCAGCTTCCCCAGACACATGGAGGTTACAAGGCCAGTCCATTCCCCTGTCTTTTAACTTCAGTCTTACTGCAAGCATACCTGTGACATAAAACAAAATTGTAAAAGGTACCTGCACTTAGGTAAAGAACTCTTGTAATAAGACAAGTAGGAATCTCCATATTATTATCTGAGAATACTTTCAAAGCTGTCAATGCACATGCTTTTGACCTGTAGCACTTGCTGAGAAACACTTCACAGATCAGTACCAGTTCTCCATAAACAGGCTATTTATTGCAGCTGTACTGCAGGACAACTGGAGAAGAGAATATGGAAACAACCGGGGCCTCTTAAAGGCATTGCAATTGTTATGTAAAAGAAAAACTGTAAGTTGATTTCCTTGCTGTAGTACAATTTTAGTAGCAGAGATGCGTACTAAGGTAGAAAACTATTTGTCTCTGACTGCAACAGCTCTGTATTATTTTTTCTCCTCTATGCCAGGATGGTGACTTTTGGGACACAGCCTTGAAGAAAGCACTTTCTAGAAACAGACCATATCAGCCTAGAAAGGTCTGAGTGTGTTACCCATATTATCAAAGGACAAAGAAGTTGATTACTGTTTGGAAAGACTTCATCAGGTCTGTTCATGCACATATAGATGCATCTCTACAGACACACACACTCAGTATATATGCTTTTAAAATTAATCTTACAATTTCCACATTTCAGCTTCATTTCTCAACACTGATATATTTGATCTTGTGAGTACACCTAAAAAGAAAAAAAAACAATGTTCTTTTGCACAAGAATTTACATGAGGTGGCAAGCACAAAACCCACTGTCAAAATCTTCACCATCAGTTAGAGTGACACCCGTAGAATTGGTCTTCTTTTGCACAGAACTGGAGTGATTTATCCTGCTAATCATCATTATATCATAAGCCCTTATTAGGTCTTGGCAATGCACATTGTCTATCTTTAGCCTAAGCCATTTTGTAAAAGAAAAGTCTCTAAAAGCTGATCCTGTTACTGTAACTGCACTTTAGTACACAAATAGCATAGAACCTCATCTTATATCTGTATAGCCGCTGTCCTGAGGTTCCTAATGGGCTTCTAGATGTCATGTATTATAAGGCAAATTTAGTATATTATAAGTAGTAAATACCACTTTAAGTTACAGCCAGTTTACTGTGTATACTACCACCCTGCTAGACGTGGCAAGTTAGCAGGATGTGAAGTCAGTATTTTACAGAAGACCTCTGAAGAACTGCTTGCATGAGAAACACAGCACTCACATTCCAAGTGTTCCAGGATTTCTCTTTTGCCCCTGTGAGAGATAAGGGTGAATACATTTAAACTTTTTTTTCATCATTGAGTGTAATAATGGTACCGGGCACTTTCTCAGGCTCTTATTTACATTAGAGGTTGGTCTAAATTAAACGCTTCCAGTAGCAGAAATGCTCCAGCAGCACATTGAAGTGACAACCTCTGGATGAGAATATGAACCTAAACATTTCTGCCTCTGCAGTGCCTGGCACATAGTGTTACCGCATCATGCCAAATTCTGTCCTGGTTAATTACGCTTTGATTGCCAAATGTTCTCTCCACTGCCTCCTCACTGGGCACCACTTTGCTCACCATCTCAGAGGGCTGTGTAAGGTCACTGGCCAGTTCCTCTATTTCATTCCAGAACTAGCCATGTCAAAAAGTTACTTACACATTCGGCTACAGCAAAACTAGAAATTACAGAAGTGTGAAATACTACTATTATGTAGGATTACAGGTTTGACGTGGAGTGAAAAAATACAGCCACATTTGAGTGGTGTATCATACACTAAATAGCCAAGATTAAACACAATACTACAGATACAGATACATGCAGATTCAGTATCTAAACGCAGAATGTGCCAAGTTTCTTGCTCACTGTACAGAAGAGTCAAACAGTCTCTTAAGAAGTAAGCTTGATGCAGTATAATTTGGTTATAGCAAAAGGATTAATTGGGGCACTCCTCTGCTGATCATTAAATCCAATTTATCACAGCAGATATGGATCAATAAGAGCGAGTTTTCCAAACCAGATGTGTGTACATAAGCAAAATTCCCACCTTGTGAGGACAGAGAACTTATTTCTAGGCACTGCAAAGTTCCCAGATCAATCTGATTGCCAAAGCAGGTCAATCAAGTTAGAGTAAATTATAACAAGTACTTCCTTGTCCTGCTAAATATTTCACCTGTATCCAAGCCTGCCTCAAAGTAAATGTAAATTTTTCTCATTCATGAAAAAAATAATCAAAAAACAAAAAAAAAAAAACAAAAAAAAACCCAAACCAAAACAAAAAACCACACACAAAAACACCTAAACCCTCAGCCTAAAATCACTTCCATTCAGATGGCTACAATAGGGAAAAAAAAGCCCAGTCAGTACAAATAGAAGAGCAACCTGACAACTCCTATACAGCAAGGTTTGAGCCAAACAATTGCAGCGAGTGTGGCTGTAACTACGCTGGTTATGGAAGTGGGCAACAGAAATGCTGCAAAGGTGTAGGTGCTTCTCTATAGCACCAGACAGCCTTGCTCACTTGACACTGAAGGAGAAGTTCAGCATTGACAGAGTGAAGAGAAACGCAACCCCTTACATTTTAGCTCAGTGCGATCACCCATGATATCAAAAAGCAGAGGAAGAGCTAAATTCTCAAAGTCAACTGCTAAATTTAGCTACTTCTGTTAACATGCCTCATGCTTACAGAGAGAAAAAAGTTTATAGTGATGACAGGTGGAAATAACTACAGCAAAGAGTAAATAAACCCAGCAGCAGGCACAGTTGTCCCTCTTGTCTTTGCCTCCAAAAATCACCTGCATCTACAAAGAAGAGATGACAAACCATCATTCTGCAAATGTCTTTCATCTACTTTGCAACACAAGCAGACTCCAGCCCTTTCCTGCCAACAAGAAAAGAGGAGAAACAGCATCGCTACACATACATGGCAATGGCATTTGTCAGAGGCCAGCGCAAAATGAAAGAGCAGAGACCTTGGCTGATTCCCCGCAGAGTATAGCCACACTGCTGATGCAGAGGTAAAACAAGCTTGCCCTGACCAAAGCTAGCCTCAGAGTTGTAACTGTATCTGGAATCATGGGAAGGAAATCCACGCTCTCATGGAAGTCATTCCTCCCCTCTGGTCATCTGGGGTTTGCCCAGAGCTGTACCTGGGGTAATGTGCTCTACTACGTCTCAGTGGCACAGAAGCTGCCTCAGCCTTCTCCTGCTGAAGAAAAGTCTTTCCCCAAATTGGGCACCTTGCTCCAGCATGGTTGCCATGATGGACGGTCCTCAAGAGCCTTACATATACCTTGGGGACAAGTTCTTTTGTAGGCTTGCATTTACTGCTTTTTTTTTGGCTTTGTTACCTTTAAAAAAAATAGACAACACAGTTTTCCAGCTTCCAACTCCTAGATTTTGAGAATATTCGTATAAACAGCATAGCAAATCAAGAGTTATTCTTGTAAAGCTCACAGTTACAAAAATGCTTGATTACTGTGTGTTGGGTGTCTGTGCCTAGGCGCTGGCCACGGGGGCTGCAGGGGGTCTCTGTGAGGAGAAGAGATACCCATACTGCAGCCCATGGAGGGGCCCATGCCAGAACAGGCTTGTCCTGAAGGACTGCAGCCCATGGGAAAGGCCCAGGTTGGAGCAGGGGAAAGTATGAGGAGCAAGGAGCAGCAGAAGAGGAACTGTTACAGACTGACCAGAACCCACCATTCCCCATCCCCTGCTGTGCCTCTCGGCCGGGAGGAGTTGGGAATGAAGAAGTGGATTTGAGCCTGGGAATAAAAGGGTGCGGGGAAATGGTGGTGTTGCAATTTGTTTCTCATAATCCAAATCTATTTTAATTGTCAATAAATCAAATTAATTTTCCTTAAGCCAAGTCCATTTTGCCCATGATGGTACCTGGCAAGTGATCTCTGTCTTTACCTCAGTCCTTGAGCTTTTCCATCTTATTTTCTCCCCCATCCTGTTGAGGAAGTGAGAGAGCAGCAGTGAGGACAGCTGGCTAAGGTCAACCCACCACATAGTATTAGGTAGAAAAAGTATGATTATGAGACTATAGGGCCCTCTCTGTCAACATTGCATGAAGTTTTTCTGATTTTTGTTTCATACAAGCCTCACAGAAGGAAATTATGTAGAAGAGATCCTCCAAGAAACAAACTAATAATACGTGGTATCTTTACCTGCCAGAATGCCGATTGGACTGGTAGCTGTCATTTTAACTGACTTTTTCAGTTCAGATGTAAGTAAAGAACTTAAATCCGCCTGCTGTACAAAACTCCATGGCTGAGACACAGTGCCCATGACGGCATTGGCGTAGGCTGATTTCCAGGATTCACTTCCCTATGTGGTAAGGCTGCAAGAAAGCTCCAATTTTACCAAAACTTAATGGTTAGTAGCTAAAAAAAGCCCAAAGTTGTGTGGGAAAAAAAAATTTAAAGGAAGCAATTTCATCATATTGTTTTGCTTCTTAGCTTAACTTTGGATGTGGAAGAGAGCCAAAGGAGGGTCATTAGTCTCTATACTAATTTGATACATTTTTTACTTTCCTGGCCAAGGCCACCTCTGCATGATAGAACTTTGCCTTTCAAAACTAGAAGAGTTAATTTTCAATCTTGATAGCTGCTAAGTGTTCTAAAATAAGAGATGTTGCTCCTGGCTGAGCTACTGCTTTAACATATTAAATACGTGAATTACCCTGTTCATTTCAATAGGGAGTTAAGTCTGGGGACTAATGATGCCTTGTTAAGAGACAGTCTCCAAATGCTTTTAGCACACATGCACATAGATGTCTTTCACTTTTCTCCTATTTATGTAAAAAAAATTACTGCAACTGCACAAGCAGACAATCCTACTAAATAGGAAAACAGCCAAATAAGCAAAGAATATGAACAACAGTGCATTAGCACTGCACTCATGTGCTTTTTCTCTCTGTAATACATCTCTTTCCTTTGGAAAGGCTGAGCACCTGTGATGCAGCCCAGGGGGAAGTCAGGCTCCAAGGGGTCCAGTTCATCCCCAGCATGATGGCAAGCACTGCGGGCTAGTTTTTGTTTGTTTTTTTTTTTTTTTTTTCCCTTCACAAACACAGTTGACATTTAGGATGATGGAATGACAGTTTGAGACAGTTTCTGTCTCTGCCTCTAGTGACTTGCACTCTCCCTGGTCCAGATATCTCTAACGGGGGGCTCTGTCTTGCATGCCTGTAAGAAGTGAGGCCCCCACTTTGCAGGGCCACACCAGACTCCAGCCTTTGTAACCAGCAGGAATGCATGTGGACTATGCCTGCAGCCCTGCCTGCAGGTCCTAGTGAAAAGTGTCATTTTGTCTTCTTGCAAAGAATGAGTCTGACACACCAGTGCGAGTCAGAAGCATACACATCAGCAAAGGAAAATACTTGAGGGTCTATGTTGTAACTCCTGCTCTATATGAATTCCAGAATGGATATATGCAAAAGCAGTGAGATGCACATTTCATCGATGAGAAGGGAACAAACATCCATCACTTACCTAATTAGCAACTGGATGTGACTGTTGTTCCTGAGATCTATAGCTGAAAAGCCCTTTTTATTGGTGTAAGAAATGCCTGTATGCACATTAGAGAAAGCTGTTATATCATGAAAGATTTTGGAAAAACTGTCACTTTTCTGCTGAAAGTATCTGCACTGTAAGTAAAAGTATCATGTATTTGTTTAACTAACCAGGTACGAAGGTAATATATAACACCCCTGAGATCATCATTAAAAACCAGCATTTCCTGAGGTACAGACAGCATTTAGAGCATAAGGGACAGACACTGGCCACCCCTTCTCCAGGCAGGATGCAAGCAGGAGGACACAGTCCTGCAGGAATTAGCAGAGTCCAAGTGTTACGCCCCCCTGTTCTCAAAAGCCAGAGTTCACATGGGTCAACACCACTCAGTAATGCCAGCTGCCACAGCTTGGGGGCCAAGGCAGACTCCAATACAGCACAGGGCTGTCTGGTGCAAGACTCCTGCTCCCACATTAAAAAAAACAATGAAGTAAAAATTGTTGCTATCAGTACCAGGCAAAATTTTAAGGGGATTATGAAGGATAAAGCCATTTTAACATTGTGCTTTGAAGGCTCACATATGTTGTGGAGGATTGGAGACACCTGGAAGCAGATTGGAGCCTGTTGTTCAAGACTAGGAGGAGAGCATTTCACCACAAATACCACCATCCCAAATCTTCTCTGCGTAGCGTGCACCTTATCTGCAAGTGACGTTCAGTCTGATCCAGCATGAAAATCAACACCATCACTGAAAAGAACCCCCAAATCCAACAACTTGGTGTAAAAAAAAAAAAAAAAAAAATTACAGTTAGCTGCACTTACAGGTTTCCCTTTAATGCAATCAGCAGATATTGACATATTGCAGTGTACGTTGCATGAGTATTGGGCAGAAAGTTACTGCATTTGCAGTGCCTCTCAGAGGGTAAACCCAAGTGCAAGCATGGGAGTCTGTTCTCTTTAATTAAACAAACTGTTTGAAAAGCTTCATGTAAATAAAGACTGCTTTGCTGTTTCACTTCAGGCACTACCTTCACTAGTATTGTAACCCATTGCAACATTCCATTAAAGCAGCATCAAAAATTATTTTTAAAATCCATAAGAAAATCTCCAAGCCAAACTGAGACGAAATCCTTCCTTCCACACATTTCTATCAATTGCCTGGAAAAAAAATGGCTTTGCAATTCAATCCAAAAGCTAACAAACCTCATCTAAACGCTACCAGACTTGACTGTCCCTTCAGAACAAAGATATACCAGGGTCTTTCATTAGAATGGCCAGCCTCCTGCTTAAGTACTGACATAAGCTAAAAGTACCACCCGATATCACATCCGCTCTTGTATACAGTAGTTCTTTTTAAAGTAAACAGAGCCATAATGCATAGGAATTATTAAAAAAAAAATAAATAAAAACCAAGCTTTTAAAGGTGTACCTGAAAAGTAACAGGAGATGACAAGTTTGAATCACAAATCATGTGTGAAGGAGATTTATTGCAAGAGATGCTGCCTAATAAAAAGGTTATCACAGTTGTCCTGGCTGGGTTCTCCCAGTGGCTCTAAGCTGCAGGCCCTGTCCCCAATGGAGCATGTTACAGCATTCCCTGGAACACTGTGGCAACCTCCACATCTTCAACACAAAGTTTTAAAAGCAATACCAAATAGAGGAAAAAGTGCACATGCTGCTGCCCTGCCTTAAGCATTGAACAAGACCACTCATACGCCACATGTCTTTGACAGATTTTCTCCACTTAGGAGACCATAAACCCTCGCTACGATTCAGTCCGGGCACTATCAGTATCCTGTCAACTGCCTTGCTCAGCCAGCCTTCATCCAAGTGGAGATCTCCTTCAGACACTGTTTAAATCCAGATTACCATCAAAGGCTGCCAATAAAGAACTACTTAGAGTTTGTTTACTCTGTTTACTAGGTCTGACAAAAAATATGAGGAGGTATAATACTTGAAATGCAGTACTTATGTTCATCTGCTAACTGCTCAGTCACTTAAAAATCTTTGTATGTGCAACATGGTTTACAGCAACTTTTATAAAGATTAATACTCTATACATAGAGTACACTAAATTATTTCCTCTAATATTTTCTTCAGATATTAAGTGCAATAAAGAAAATACTTTCAAGATAAATTGGCATTTGACAAGGGGGAAAAATGCTCTTGAATCATTAATAAAAAAGAAAGGATATTATTAAGAAGGAATTGCTTTCAACACTTCTAATCATGACCAAGCAAATACTTCATAGCCCTGAAATATTTTGGATCCATAGCAAGCCATGAGAATGATCATTCTGCCAAGACAGTTATCTGCTGAAATCTGAGACATAATTATGGTCAGTGAAACTCCTAATCTTGAAAGACCTTAGATTTAATACTTTACGCTATCAATCTCTCTCTCTGGATTTTCTCCACATTACATTCAGCATGATTAACTGCAAGTGGGGAATAGGTCCACAGAATTACGTGCCTTCTGAACTGGGGCAAGGAAGGATTATTCAGTGCCTCATGTAAGAGAGACCTTCAGTGTTAATCTTAACCTCTTGTCTGCTGGGATATGAGGCAATGATAGAGACAAGAATCCATTTCAAGTGCCTTAAAAAAAAATACAAAAGATATTGGGATCCAGACACTGCAAGAGATGACACAATAGTGCAAAAACTATTTGATATAGCTGTACCATCAGCAAGCCAGGCTAACATTCTAGGTAGAAAACATTTTTAAGCACACCAAATATAGATGGATAAACACATCATTTTTGGAGGATATTGCTGGCAGCAAGGACTGAACACAAGACCTGAGCTAAATTATCCAGATCTGGTAACTCAAACACTGTAGCAGACTCAGAGCTCCATGTGTTTGGGCATTAGGGGGAGAAAGAACTACCATGTCTTAATGAGTTACTATACGTAAACAATAAATGCTCTGAGAAGCTGACATGTGATAAATTATATTCCTAAACCCCACAGTTACAAATCAAAAGCCTGAAACAGTATCTTTGATTTTTTGGAAGTCAGTCTAGAAAGCAGGTGGACCCACATTCTCCATTCCAGATCAATCCACAAAGTCTGGAACCTACATCACTCAAAGTGAAACAAAGCCTTTCCTGGTAACAATTACCACTTCTCTCAGATTTCAAACTATAACGGAAAAAAGCAATCCTATTGTGACGTTATCTCATCTGGCAAAACATTTCAGCTTTGTCTGGCAGGCATGACAGAAACAGGTTTTGCAAGCCTATAGTCCTCCCTAATTAGAGTGAATCAAAATCTGTTTTTATCACTTAATGACCCTTGGGATCATCACTGATTTTTGCATCATTTCAGAAAGTGCCTTTATGTTGTTTTCACAGAACCATTCACACACATTGCACAAACAGCTAAGATGACAGAGTGTTGTCATGACAGAGAATTTAAGATGACAGAGTATCTTGTAGCATACAAGTATATTCCAAGCTGTTACCATATGGTTTTTTTCCTAATAGCAAGAAAAGAAAGTAAGGATTTTTTCATAAGAAAGCTCTTTCTAAGTGGGTTATAGTCCTAGCCAAGCACTTCTGCTAACTTGCTTTAAAACATGAACTAAATCTTAAGTAATTGGCTTGTCTCCATCTAGCAATACTGAAGATAGGGATGCATGGGACACTTGGAGCCACTGATAGATGCTTTTCACCAGAGAAGCAAAGGAGAATAATTTTGGGGTACTCTTTCAATGTTTCTTCCTACAGAATTGTCTTCATTCGTCTCTGTGACTGTATTCCTCTTTTTCTTACAATTTAAAGATTACATAAAAAAAAATAGAATCATAGAATGGTTTGGGTCAGAAGGGACCTTTAAAGCCCATCCAGTCCAAACCCCCCTGCAAGAAGCAGGGACATCTCCAACCAGATCAGGTTGCTCAGAGCCCCGTCCAACCTGGCCTTGAACATTTCCGAGGATGGGGCATCCGCCACCTCTCTGGGCAACCTGTGCCAGTGCCTCACCACCCTCATTGTAAGAAATTTTTTTCCTTATCTCCAGTGTAAATCTATCTCCTAGTTGACCTTCATGAGGTTTCCACGGACCCACCTCTCCAGTCTGTCAAGGTCCTTCTGAATGGCATCCCTTCCCTTCAGTGTGTCAACCACACCACATAGCTTGGTGTGGTTGGCAAACTTGCTGAGGCTGCACACAATTCCACTGCCCATGTCACCAACAAAGACATTAAACAGCACTGATCCCAATACCGACCCCTGAAGAATGCCACTGATCACCAGTCTCCACTGGGACATCGAGCCATTGACCACAGCTCTGTGATTGCAGCCATCCAGCCAACTCTAGTTGGTTCTATTATTTTTTTTATTGCATTAACAGCACAAATTATTACATTTAAAAATTTAAAAAATATTAAGTCTCCATGTGTTCTACTTCCTAATTTAAAATATTGTGTAGGTGAATGGGTGTCTAAAATTTTGTTCTAGCTGTAAAAAAGTCTACTGGTCTTTTCTCTTTTTATTGGGAGTCACAGAGTGTCTGCAATCTGCAACTGGATTGATTTGATATTGACGAATATTGAATTATGAAACCCTATAGATAAAAAGAGGTTCAACATCTGTGTAATTTAGTAGCTGCTACCAGTGTATGCCAGTATGAAAATACTCATTTTGGCAATCATGCAGTAAAATAATCAATATCTGATATTATTACTAAAAAGTTATACCTTTCAGCCATTTTATACATTCAGGTTATTCCTATATTTGTTTCTAATAGATTTATTTGATTTATATATAATTTTTTTTCTATTCTATTTCATTCCAAATATCCACTTGAAGAAATCAATTTTGCAGAACAAAAGTGTAACATTTCTGAACTTTTCTCCCAAAAAGTAGAAATTGAGATCCTAGCTACAGTACAGGGTTAACTATTCTGCATCAGAAGAAAAATGTCTCATTTGTAGTAGGAAGGTTGTGATCATTAATCTGCATAAATATGTAGAAAGTTATGTTATATGTGCCTGTGCTGCACTTGTTTTGAGGAAAAAAAAAACACAGAACTTCATATTCCAGTGTTATGGGTCATTAATTTTTGAGAGCAACTATCTCCCTCTATTAAACCCTAACCTATCCCGTTCTCCCCCCCTCTCTTCAGTTCCTCTAACACACAATGTCCTTCATGTAAATCTTAATGTATTTATTAACAAAAATGTTTTGGACTATTGGTGAACTCTTATTTGCTGTAGGAGACTATTTACTACCTTGCAGGTGCTTCAGGGGGAACTCCAATGTTTGGTGTGAAAGGCGAGCAAATGGGAAGTACGGCGTTCATTAAAATGGATCGCACAACCAAGAATCAACCTTTACCTCATTCATGCGGATACTGATTTTTTTCCATTTCTGCTACACTGAGCTTATCACAAGTGTGCCAGCAGCTGCATCTATTCTATGATATTCAGATTCTTTACCAGAACTGATGAAATGTCTCAGTAATTCAGTGTTTGCTTTTTGCTTCCAAGTGACAAGAATAAAATGTATTGTCTGCACTCACCACTTCTAAGCACTGAAAGCTTATGTTCACAAAGAACAATATGTTCTCCTTTCTCACCCAAAAAGACATAAGCTCTTTTTCCTTTAAAAAGAAATTTAAATTGAATTTAATAGAAATTTCTTATTAACTTTTATTTACTTTTCCTACTAAAAACAAATCAAAACCCCAACTATTGATTCATTACTGTTTTGAAATAAAACTGTATAAGCTTTTTTCTTTGGTTTCAACAAACAATTCCAAGCATGGACTTTTGATGAAGAGTTAGTAATTCACCACCTTTCTGGTGAGCTATTTTAGCTCTCGCCTGCAGAAATGTTAAGAGAACTGTCAGATTCTAATTCTGGCAAAGTAGTACCAGTATTTCCAAAGTATTTAAGTTTGGACTGAAACCTAATGCTGAGGTTAGCTCATCAAATCAGCCAACTAAGAGAATAACCTCCCTGACAAAGCAAAAACATTGGATGGTCACAAACAAGGTTCAGGTCTAGAAACAAAGGAAAAACACCATGAGAATAAAAGCTGGGATTTTGCACTGAAGAGAGAGGCAGGATCCTGTGGGAGATACGTACAAAACTTCTGGTGACTAATTATGGTTCTGCAACTCCAGACTGTACATCACACATCCCAGTCTGGGAATGTTACAGCCAGTGCCTCCATGCTGGAGCTTCTCATTGCATGCAGTCAGGACTGAATGCCTTCAAAACCATCAGTTGTCCCTTCACAGAAGCAACAGCAGTGCAGCACAGAGGCACCATCATCATCAACAAACAGGTTTAGATATACCATCAGTCTATCTCTGTCAGGCCACAGCTTGATATTAGTTAGCTTTCCCTACTGAAAACTTTGCCAGCAGAGTTTTTGAGAATGCTACATATGAATCCCAGCAGCAATGCAAGTATTCAGCCAAGCAAGAAATCCTTTAAGTACAACGCTGCCACTCCTGCAAGCCCAAGGTAAACACAAATCTAAATTCGGGACAATGAGGCAAATATCTCCTGGAATTTCATTTCTGAATTGCCTATTTGGCTAATTTGCTTAGTAATCATGTAACCTCAAAGGAAAACTCAACAGCAGAGCTCTCTAGCAAAGGCTGCAAGGTATCTGACAATTAAGCTGTCAACCACAGAGACAGGAGCTTTAGGAGAGAAGACCTTCTATGCAAACACAGGAGAAGCTAATACCATGTTGCATCCCTTCAGCTTCAGGGCTTATTTAAACAAACAAACAAAAAAAAACCCAACAGACCAAAAACAAAACAAAAAAAACCAAACCAAAAACACAACAGTATTTGAATCTGCTCACTTTTATAATCCAGAATAAAGTCTAATGGCAAATCCAAGCAGTGACAAGGAACAGACCTTGCGGTCATGCTCCCTCATTCTTCCCTCTCTTGGCCAGACAGGCCCATCCTTTCTCTTGCACTAGCTCTCATATTCATTTGGAATTAATTCAGCAAGCAAGATGACATTTCTTTATTTTTGCTGGGTTAGTCAGCTGAATAATTTAAAAAACATTCAATTAATATCAGAACAAGCACAAGGCAGGCAGGAGGAACAGGAAGAAAAGGTTTTTCTTACTTCCAGTTTTGAGAAAGCTGTTAGACCATCTTAAGCTCTGTCATGTAACTTCACTCACTCTCAAATTATATAAACCCAGATACACTTCACTGTTTTTCCAGTGCTTTCAATCATTTTTGAAAATGCCTTTTTGCTGCTAAAATGCTCTTCATCACTGAACAGTGCTGATGAAAGAGAAGAAATGCAGGTATCCAGCTTGGTGTGCATGATAAGCAAGTGAGTTAAAGATAGAATTTGCATCCAGATTCTGCATAAGAACAAGCTCTACATGATTGCTCCTGGTGGGAGTAGTGTTTCTACTCACTTTAAATCATGGCCTGTATGAAGGGTGCTATTTTCAAACACTTTCACTCACTAGTCGGTCCTGGATTTAGGCTTGAGGGATAATACTCTGTAAATAGTTACAGAAGGTATAAACTAACAGCTCCATTTATGCTTTTGCTGGACACCTTAGAAGTGGATGCAAGCCGTTACCAAAAAAAAAAAACCACACCCAAAAACTTAAATGAAAAAAAAAAAAATCATCTGCATAAGAACAAGACCTCCAAAAGCTCTCCAGTGACATGGCATCTGACATGAATATCAGGACTAGCAGCAGAAAGTAAGTGCTGAAAGCAGTTCTCCTCCAAGAGAGGTTTGCCTCTTGCTCCTAAAAAGGACTTTGCTGAGCTAAGTTGTACCATCCCACACAGCACAGCTCGAGAGGAGGAGGTCACAGTCCCAGCAATATTTTTTGATCATATTTCTCTGTACAGTTATCAAGTCTCATCTTTTAAATCACGGCACTCAGAGCATAAGGGCTTATCACGTTCATATTAATGGCACACTTAGTGCTGTCACCAGCTCTTTCCTACTGAGCAAGTGCCTCAATTCACAAGCCTTTTGCCATTTATCTGCTTGATCCTCAACGAACAGCAAATTAAAAATTGCACTACTAAGGCACCAAGATATCAGAAACTTCCCTCCAGGTACACGTCAACAAAACTGCTAGAGTAGTGCAATGAACAGAGAAAAGCTTCAGACTCCTGTTTGAATCAGCTTTGTGTCTACCTAACCAGGTCAGAAGGAAGTGAACACAGGAACAGTTAGCCCTCAGAAGGACAACCATTCCTCATTCCTGAGCTGATCTCAGTGCTACCTTGACAAAAATCTTGTTGACAAAAGAGAATAAGTGGCTTCTATTGGAAGTAGCTCCCTGAGGGAATGGGCAAAGCAGCAATTCTCATACCTGGCTGGTGATATTTTTTGCTAGATGCCAACGTATCCTGTAGTAAGTTAGAATCATTTTCAGAATACACAGCTCTTGCTTCTCTGCAAAAGACAGACTAAGTGTATGCTATACATACTCAGTAAAATAATATTTAACATGTCTATTTACATATTCAGGAGAAAGGCTAGAATCAAAGTTTTCACACTTTTCTCTCTTGACAACACATTCCAACCCCCCCCCCCCCCCCCGCCGAGAGTCCCCTGCACTACAAGTTCACATGTCCCAGAGAGAGGACTGATCCTTCATCCCAGCTCTGAGAATGGCAAGATGCACAGGTTGCAGGTTGCAGAGCCTGCACCACAGCAGGTCATACAATGCTAAATCCAGAACAAGTTTGCTAAGTCAAAACGGTCATCCTTCAAAATCATACCATGTAAAGTGTTCAGTGCCATTAATGGAAAGGATCACAATATAAATGCAGAGATGTACACATCACCGATTGTACTTTAAAAGACTAGAGGTAGCTGCCCACTTAACAGCAGAATTTGAAAAGGTTACTATTGCATGACATCTGGCAAGATACAACAGGGATTAAACAACACACTCCTACTGAGAAGTTTGGGACATGCTTTTAAATTATAAAATGTGATTGTTCACATTAAGTTTTGCATTTTCAAGTGTCAATTCAGATTTTATGTTCTGTTATAAATCTAAGCCATTTGTTCAGCTACATCGCCTCGTGCACAGATTTTTAAAATGTCTTTTTATGCAAGTGTCCAGCACACAGACTCAAGCTAGCCTGAAAGACAGGAATTAAGTAACACTGATAATGAGGTCATGAAGGTTTTATAATTCTTACAGTTACTCCTCCTTTGAATGAAACTATTAATGGAATTATAAAAAATTAAAATTTAAGCATTCAGCTCACCAGTTGCTGCAGTTGTCCAAATGACAGCTCAGTATTCATCTATCATCCTTCACAGGTTGCACAAAATTCAGGAGATAATGTTAGATAGAGATCTAGAAAACTCAAAGTGTTTTAACAGCTTCAAGCTATATATTGCCATGCTATATAGGTATTGTTGATAAAAAGAATGCTGTATCAGTCTTTCAGCTAATATGAAATTATACAACTGAAGTGAATATAAAAATGAAAGTCTTAGTATCTGTCTGTTAAGTATTAGCCTGAGTTAGTCTCAGAAGATTAAAGTCTAATGGACTGTCTTGATCACATAGATGTAATGTGAGTCCAATTCAAGCTTGTTTTGCTATAGGTTTTTTTTTTCTTTTTTTTTTTTTTCCTTTTAAGCCTATCCTGCAGATTTGTTGTCTGATATGAATTGCTAGTTGAGGAAACCTTGGTTTCAGCTATAAGACTGTATCGGTCCTACAAAATCTAGAAACAATGTTACAGATTCTTGAATGCCATTAATGGCACTTCAGAAGCTTGTTCACAGGCTGACAAAGAAAGAATCAAGATTGAGCCTTTTTTTCTGAATCAGAAGAGCAGAATCTTCAAATGCAATGGCAGCCAAGAAACTGATGACTCTAATCCCGCTCAGTTTTACTTCAGGAGTTGTTAAATAATTGTAGTGCAAATATTTGATGTATCTAATATAATGTGAAGAATTACCCACAGATTTAATATATCTGTGAAATCTTTCAAGTCATGAACTGATAGAATATCAGGAAAAAAATTTAAAAAAAGAGAGAGCAATGATAGAAAATTAGGAGATGGCAGAGAATAAAACAGTTTATTTGCCTCAGTGTTGATCACACAGCTGCCCAGCATATAAGTCTCCTCAGTAGATTTTCTTCATTGAATGAAAACAGAGTTTGTTTAGAATATACCTGCAGAGCCACTGATACCCAACTGTGGTGCATCTGCTGGTCAAGTTGGTTGATGAGCCTCAGCTGACTGCAGGTGAAAGAATTAGTGCAGACATGCAAAGAGGGAACTGACCCTTAGACATACACACACCTGTGCAAAGGCTAAAATATATATTCTGCTTCTTTATCTGTACCTGATGCTTTGTCATTCTATTTTCATCACATTTATTATCTATGCTAGCTAGCTGCTATCAATATATTTATGCTTTCAATTTACTCTCCAGACAAACCTCCAATGAAACAAATGCCTGGGTGAGATAATGCTACTAGGTGTAGTGTATGGGAAAGTAGGCAGCCAGAAGATTAATTACTGGGTTTAAAAAAAGAAATTAAGAAAAGAAAGAACACAATAAAGGAATAAGCTTTCAACAGTCTGGTGAAAAAACACACTGTTACAGAACTGTCAAGTGTTAAACGAAGATGCCAATGGCAGATAAAGATGAGCACAAGTCCTTCTTAAACAATAATACAGCATAGAAACCCTCAAGAGGAACATAGGAAAATGAACAGTGAAAGCAGTTACTTGGTGAAAGTCCATGGTAACGAACTTGGATCATGCACAGAAAAAAAATAAGTGTAGCCTCAATATAGGTAATTTCAAGTTTTCTTAGCATGTATAATCATTCTGAAAAAAAAAAGTGGTGCAGTGTGGACAATGGAAAAAAAGCAAAATAAGAGCGGCACTTCTGAAAAGTCCCCCAACTGGAGAAAGCAACATTTCTTAACCATTATATAGCAAATTTTGTGTCAAATAAAACATATGGCTGTACCCCTGAGGGCTTCAAGATACTAAGTTGCTGTATGTGGCCCTTGACACTGTATCAGGACAAGACTAATGCATAGGCAAGCCCTGAACATTGCGTCTTCTAGAAGTATGCACAGGCGTGTTTTTATGGAACCATGACCCTGGACATGACATCAGACATGGATCCACCTGCACTCAGCCTCAGCGATTTTGGCAATACATGTTCCCCAGAAAGCATGGCAAATGGGGAAATCTTAATACCATTTGAAACTATCCTCCCAGTAAAACTACAGTTGTTCTTCAACTGAAGTTAACCTTAAAGTTGATGAAAAAGAATCCTGAAAGAAAAAGACTTCTCAAGATTAGCAAGGCTAATTAAACTTCCTTATTTTTATAAAACGTATCAGGAACATTGTGATCAGCTTAATAGCAATAAGCTACAACAGATTTTGGTTAAAAAAGATACAGTTGACACTGTGGGGGAAAATGATTTTGTCTATAATATTTTAGTATAGAGATTCTGTAAAAATCCAAATGAGCACAATTTGACCAATAATGGTAATCCTGCTATTTTTATAATTCTTACTTTAACTGTATTTGGATATCCATTATCTACAGAAACAGGTGGACAATGCGTAATTTTAAGAAGGAAATGTAGTTTAACAGATTCAAAACATTGTTTTCCTTTTCAGTGATTTCCAAATCAGCATTTTGAAAAAAAATTATTCTTACAAAAACCTTTTACCCAGCCAATCTAATAAACTTTTTTTTTTTCTTGGACAGACTCCAAATACTGTTAAAGTTGTGCATCACTGAGATTAATAGTGATGTAAAGGGTGTTGTGAATTTTATTACGAGAATGTACTGATGTATTGTCTAGGGGCAGCAATTAAGCACTGGCAAGTATTTCTGTGTCCTAATTCCTGGTAACAAAAATTCAGAGAGCTTGAAACTAGTACTTGGGTAGAATATAAAGTTTGATACCATGCACTTATTTGACCTGGAAATAAAGAGCCTGGTATACAATCCTAAGTCCTTATAACTGGTCTCTCCAGTCATAGTACACTGAAGTTATTTCTGTGAACTCCAATTTTACCTAGAAGAGAATCCTGCTTACATTAAAGTTCCTTTGCACAATTTGACATACTACTTTGATTTTGAAAACTAATTTTGCTGTCATTTCATCTATTACTCGAAAACTTCTTTGGGGCTTAAATCCTTTGCAAAAGTCACCCAGCTGGAAAAAGGATTTCATATCTTAAGAGCCACAGCCACACACATGCCTGCCACGCCAGATGGCTTATATAGGGCATATATATTCCTGACCCTTCTGCAATAACACTTCTCTTTTCTGACATCCACCGCCTCCTTCACTAATATTACAATATCACTAGGCAGGGAACCAGGAAGAATAAGGAATACTGTCCACTTTAAATTCATTGCCTGCTCATTGCGTGTTACTTAGTAAATGAAGCGTAAATACACCCTTCACGCAAGAACTTTTGAGGATTCCTCATGCTCTTCTGTAGATACCAATGCAATCTGTAAGAATCTGGCTGGCACTGGGCAAGAGGAGAGAGTCTGAGACATCACAGGGACGTTGCACAAATCACAGACCTGCAGTGCTACTACCTGCTGGGAGACAGAAGCACAGACAGCTTCCACGGGGCAGTATACAACAAACAATATTTATTTTGTTTGTTTTGGATCGTTAGCAGGGAAATCAACATATCCCACGCACACCAGCTGTCAGGGGCTATCCAGAGAATGCTTCACTGGGCACAGAACTGTATAATGTAGAGATAAAAATGGGCCAGTCCAGGCCTTTTCAGCATAATTTTTTTCCTTACACAGCCTCTGCCTACAGCTTCTGCAGTTCAGCTTTAAAAGCCCCGATAGTAACAAAGTACCTGAAATTCAACTTACCTTTCCCTTTTTAAAAATTCATCTTGATTCTCCTAATTATATTACCATGTACCACATTAATTGGTGTTCACACATGGCCAACTCAGCTACAGCTGGTCAAATTTACTGTGTCACATACCTAGCACAATTTCAGATTCCTTAGAATTCCAGTTATGTTAGTTAAGCATTGCCTATAAATGGGAAAATACAAGTGCACTATTTTCACAACTCTTTTCCTTTTTCCAATGGTTTGTGCTAAAGGATAAACCCACCAGTAGTTTTGTTTGTGATACTGTTAGATAACAACAGCACATTCCACCAAGAATAGAGCACTCTGGAAATTTAAAAAACAAACAAACAAACACATAAATATCTGCATTAAAGTAATGGTAATGAATTTTAAAATGATCTATAACAATTCTATGGTAGTAGCACCTCCCTCGCTGCCAATATAATTGTTTCCCAAATTTAAGGTGTGATTGTGAGGTTATATGACATATCTGCAATGCAGGGAACTGCTAGCAAACCATTTTACAGGACAGGAGGCCAAGTGATGTAAGCAATGTTATATGGACAATCTTAATTAAAGCACAAATTGATTTCATGCTAACACCAAGCCTCAGAAAATTTCTTCCTCTGAAAATTAAGTTACAAAATTCTTGTAAATTGTACAAAGTGATGGGCTTTAAACAGATGACCACTTACTCACATACAAATACCTTGCCACTACACCACCAGCTAGCACCTTTCTTTCTCCCTTTGTATAATCAGTAAGAACATAGTAATCTCCATTTTAGTAAGACGAAGGACACAGCACATCTCTGAGAGGTGCAAACCGAGATAAAGTCTATTCCACCTACATCAGAGGACAGAGAGTAGCTAATGTAGGTTAACCCAGAGCAATCTTTGAAAACAGTCTCTAAGCATGCTGGCAAGAAAATGACTTTTGCCTGAGGCAAGCAGGTGGTTTGTGGGATCTCCCCAATCACTTGTTCACCTCTGCATACTTACCTGTGAAAAGCATCTCCTTCATCAGAACAGCTGTACTATGCAACAGGAGACAGGTTTAAAATTCAAGGCATATTAAACCAGAGCACAAGGCCATGCTGATTTGGCAAGAACTCCATCTATTTTAGCAGCATGCAAATTCACAAAATAGGTCATGATCTAACCCAGGTTACTGAGGTTTCTATGGATTCAAAATCAGGCACAGGACTCACAAGGCAGAAAGCCCACAGGAGGGAAAGATGCAGCATGACGCAGCGCTACTGCCAAGGAAGAGCTGAAGGCACCAGCGGAGAGATTTGCATCACCACAAACATGTTGGTCTTTTTTGGTAAGCAAAAAGTAAATAAACTGTATTTTTGTTTACCACCAAAGGCTTGCATTAAACCAAAAATTAACGAAAAGCATTATTAATGATTCAGCGGGGTGGCATTCATCCGATATGAACTGTCAGTGCACTTGAAAGCAGGCTTTACCCATCCCAGTGCTCACCAGGCTGCTCGAACGAAGCCGCGCAGCTGCCGCGTCTTTCCTGCAAAGCCGTAAGCCTGTCTCATGCCCCGGGGACCAGGCTGGTGGCATGGCCTTCTCCAGAGCACGTCCCAGCTTCCCCCCGCAGCCATGTGAGCTCAGTCAGCACAGGGAGGACCAGAACATCACCTCCTTGTACAACAAAACTCTCCCGCCCTCCTTGCTGAGACATTACCATGTAGCACAAGTTCCTTCAAAGGCACTTAATAAGAATGCATTAATCTTGAAGACGTCACCGGCAACTGCTACGATTTAGATGGCAGCACTGGAGAACAGACACCAAAGTCCGTCACTGTTTATGCCTCGGAAGGACAATGCCGTATGGGGTAATCTCTATCCACACACCACACCCCTACCCCGGGTTTTGGGTGCCTGTGCCCAGGTGCTGGCCGCGGGGGCTGCAGGGGGTCTCTGAGAGGAGAGGCCGGGGCCGCCCCTTGGCGGACAGGGCTGGTTCCAGCCAGTTCCAGCCAGTTCCAGCCAATTCTGCAGCCGCCCCAGCGCAGGGCGCAGCTCAGCCCAACGGCGATGCCTCTGTGGAAATGTGTGTGAAAAAGGGGAAAACGCTGCCCGGCAGCGAGGGAAAGGCGTGAGGGAAAGTGTGAGCCAAAATGGGAGGCAAAGCGTGAGAACAACCCTGTGAGCGCCCTGTGTTAGGAGGCCAGCGTGGTGGCCCTCCTCTGCCATGCTGACTGCATCCCTTGGAGCCCATTGAAACTAGAGTTAAGATGACACCAGAAAGGACACAAATGACTCTTGCAAATGTAACAGACTAGTAGGGCCCACTTTAGCAGCGAAAACAAAGGGAGACAAAAGTTCTCCTTTCCCTCTGACAGGAACTGACGTCCGGTGTGACACCATTGCAGGTGCTATGCCCAGTCCTGCTGCCTTCCAGCACAGCCGCCACCGGCCATGGGGACACGGCTGCTCCAGACATAGGGACAGAGAGCTAGTGACATTCAAACCTGTCTCTTATGTGGTAAGCTCCTCAAATTGTCACACTCTTCAACTTCTGCATCTTTCTGAAAGTAATGCATCCAAGAAGCAGGCAGATGAGCACATTTTAATTTAAGATCACCAAACAATTTAAAAAGTAATCACAAATACCAAAGGAAAGAAAAAGCAGTGTCCAAGCAAATTCCAGCACTCAAACACACTCAGCACTGTATTACACTACACTTCACACCACAGCAGTAAGAAAAAATGACAAAATCCAGATTTAAAGGACTCTGCTTCAGTGCCTGTAAGTACAACTAAATAAATAATTCTGCTAATCAAACACTTTTAGCACACTCACTGCCCTAGAAATATTTGCACAGCTCTGAACTGCTTGGGTGCTAGTCAAATGGATTTGAACACACAGAAACCAATCTTTTACTTTCATTCTTTTCAAAACACTTGAGAGATTATGTAATATTTAATAAACTACACCTAAGATTCAGAAATATACCATTCCTATCTTTTACACTATATGGCACCATTTTTATTGTACATGCAATATTTAAAATTGATTTTTTCATTAAAGATGGCAATTGGTATTATACATTTTTACAACAGAGGAAATATTCACCTATTTTTCCTCCATGCAAATGAGATTTCCAAATATTTAAGAAATTTGAAATTTCTTAATAGATTTCTGGTTACTAGTAGTATTCATTGCCATTGAACTGTATGGAGAACAAAAAAGGAAGAAACCAATTCACTTTATTGAATGTGTCCATATTAAAATTAAATTCAAGCTGTAAACCACAAATATATTTCACTTTAGGGAAAAGAAAACCTGAGAGGTTGAGAAGCAGGATGAAATTTTTTAAAATTATGTAAGAAAATAAGTAATAATTAAATGAATAAAACCATAATAATAATAAGCATACTGGCTTATATTCATCAACACAGAGAATACCTTAAATGTGTACAGAACCACGTGGGTCATGATACAGTTTGCATCTATACAGACTGTTCTTGGGAAATTGGGATGCCAAGGCGAAGCAGGATGCTTACTGGGAAGATGTGAAGACACAGCAGGTAGTTAAACTGCACAGTCATCTAATGAAAATAAGTGGAACTGGTGGTTCCTATTTCAATTTTGTAGCAGGATCCCAAGACTTAAATAGGGAAAGCAAAACAGATTTTGCCTCTTGAACTGCTCTAAGCTCACTGAACCCTGAAGGAGAGGGACACCAGGAAAATGTACAAATGTGAATTTCATGCAGTTAGGTATTTTTTGGTATTTCTGGGATGGCAATATTGCCTTTAGTTACAGATTCTTATTTAATACAGCAATTGCCAAACATATTGGGTTTTGATTTATCAGAGGTGACCTCACAACTCTGCTGGAGTGGATTCTCGTGCAGTGGGTGTTACAGTTGACACAATGAAATTGCATTTTCATCTGAATTATCTAGATTTAAAGTATTTTTTGCTCCTTCACTTCCCTACAATGTGTCTCTACAAAAGAGCAGTTCCAAGTGAAGTTCTGAAGTTCAGAGCCACCCTGAACATTTAGATTCAAGACAGCTAATATTTGCCTCATGTGTCTTGATAAAATGTTTCAGTAGACTCAGATTCAAGTTCTTGTAAAGGTCTGTTGGCCTTTGTGTTGGTCCACTCCGATTTTCAAAGCCTAGCCCACTCATTTGTTTTTCATGCGCAGTTCAGGCACCAAAGTAGACTCATTAGTTTCTGACCATGAACACAACATTTAATTTTAAAATGCAATCTATCATTTGTGTAGAACCAGCAAAAGCATGGATGTAAAGCTAAAAAAAAATGATCAGACCACATAAAGTTAATAATGTGGTGCTAGCAAGAACATTTAATTGATTTACAGTGCAGCTCAGTGTATAATCACTGTGCTATGAGTAAAGCTATAAGGTAGCCCATCAGTTCTTAGTGGGCTTCCTGAAGAGCTAATTCACAAGCCTGTTAATTAGATTGTGTCTTTCAGTGTCCACCATTCAGATTTAAATCACTTGTTTCCCATTATACTGTGTACTATGCACTGCAGGCCCATAAAATCAGGCATTAATACTTCTATCAGCAGGGCTTCTGGAAGTCAACTTTAATTATTATGGGTGAGATTTTCCTAATCCTTGCAAACAAAAATGATTAAAAAACAACAAATATTAATTCAGGGATGGTGTTAAAACACTGGAGCATGTTATGGTCAAATACTGTAAAGTTTATTCCTCTTAGTAGGAAAGATAATTTAAGATCAATATATATTTTTTTTAAATGCCAGAAAATGACATGTTTTTTGAAGGAAATTCAGATAGTGAATTGACAAATATAAGAGCCTTTCAAGCTCTTTAAATGTTGCATTTTTCATCATACACCTTCTAGACTTTGTGATTCAGTTCTCATGAGAAATAAGCCAGACCGCAGGGCTAAAACTGACAGCAATATTTGCTAAGTGTGTCACATGCTCAAAATAATTATATTTAATTCTTTTAAATATTTAGCTATTCATTCACATTGAATACTTCCATACAAAATGAATTACTGCATTACATTACTTAATGTCATGTTCCCCACTTGTATTTAAGCATGGCTTTGATTTACATTGCAAAATAAGAGCTACAGATTGTCAAAGTCAGCGTCAACAAACAAAAAAAAAGCAAACAGGGCAAGATTAAACAATAATATAACAGTTGCAAATCAAATGCTCTCTGTAGTCCTTTGGAATGTAAACAGCTGTTTCCTGGGTTTTTAAAAACATACTATGATTTAAAGCTCCTTAACAATTTGACAAAATAGATTTATAGCAATTTAAAATAATGCCTGCAAATGAGTCGGGCAAGCAATGAAGAAAAAGTGTTCTCAGTACCATTTCAAACCATATTTGCTGTGCCACACCACAGACAACAAAACTCAGAATTTCACTTTTCAGCTAGAGCTACATCATCATCCGTGACTTGTGATACCTAAAAGTACATTAGAGACCAGCAACCTTTCAGGCTTACATCCAGCTCTGACTGAGGTTCACATTTCTTTCACTTGCATTCCTTTGTCCAGTGTTTAGCTGTCACTTTTTTTTTTTTTTCCAATGAAAACACTACCACAGTAACAAAATCCTCTTTTTCATCAGCCATGCTAACCAAAAAAAATATTAAAAATCAACAACATGGAATCCTGTATCTTCAATACACACACAATAGCCTGTTTAGGGATTCAACCTTGCAAATTATCCACCAGATTAGAATTTAGAAAAAAAAATAATGCTGTTAATAAGAACTTCCTTATTACATTACATAAGATAGAAAAATATAAACAAACATCTCCAATGGTTTATATTATGGTATAAACCTTCCAACAGTCAGAGTTAAAATGAAAACCAAAGGAAATACGCACTGTCCAGTTACCCCACCTGGCTATTACTGGACTCTTGCGCTGTCCTGGGAAGCAGCTGGTGCTTGCTGCTCTTGGGGCAAGGACACTGCCCCTCCAATACCATTGCTCTGATTGCTTCCCATCCTGTACTGTTTAAACCCATCTTACTGGGGCATTGTATGCAACAGCTAGAGAAATTAAATATTTTATAATAATGTATAACCATTTTAGAATGTATTAAGTTTGTCACTTAAATTAAAACAGAAATTTTATCGCTTAACTAAAACCTGTATTTCAGTTGCAGTGGAAACAACAATTCGTTGGGTCAGCACTGTGCTAAAGACAGTAAAGCTTACAGAAGAGAGGGAGGAAAATGCTTATTGCAATACCTCTGAATTATAGAGGATGCATTACATTAAAACACTCTGCTGAATAGCATTTAGGAAATGCTAAAACCAGACAAATTGAAAGAGATAAAAAAGCATATCCTGCTGTGAAGCTTAATGTAAAATTCCCATAGGTGCCAACAGATAACTCTCTATCACAGTGTGGCAGGTTTGGGACCAAAGGCAGAACTGCTAAAGATACTTTGAAGATTACATCAGATTTTGGAATTCCAAAATTAAAACACTTCATATTAGTGACTACCATGTAAAGTTGGGTTACATTTTGTAAACCATGTATAATACAGCTTTGTAAATTAATGTACGGCAGTACCTTAATCTATTATCCCCTTTAATGGCAATGACAAGCTGTTGAGAAAAGCCCGACAGTTTTGTCCTAGCTACAGTGTTATTTAGCAAAACACTAGCAAACGTACTAAATAAAAACCACATTTCAGTAGCTGACAAACCTCCCTTACACTGTGTACTAGTGCCACAGCTTTGTCTGCATACATATTTTGCTCTTTTCTTTCACATTTAATTGTAGTTCCTGTTCACTAAGAGCTTTGAAAATCTCTGGGAGTCTTAGAAAGCATAAAGCTACTAACTGGGTTGTCCTGTCAGGATGGAGACTGAAGAGTAACTCCATCTTTCCATATGCCACGTCCTATAAGGGCAGTATGCAGCTCTCCATTTCAGTAATTGCTTTGTTCAGTGGCATTGAAGAACAGTTATATTGAATATGCATCCATTTACAACATGTCAGTCAAAGCCTCTAAATACAATAACATCAAGCTCCAGCAACATTCTTGCAGGGCAATACTTCTTAGTAAACACTCACGGAAGGATTTTGGAGGCTGATTCTCTTGCAGTAAAGAGCCATATCTCTGTTCACATACACTATCTCTGTTCACAACAAATCAGATCTAGGACAGCTGATATTCCTTTTTAGGAGACGGCATGTGCTCTGTTTTAGAGCTTTGAAGAAAAAGCCGTAGGCCTTGAATTAGTTCACATAATCAGTTTGACACTGCTGAAATCTATACAACACTGATGAGATATCTCACTTGTCCTATTCAGGTGGAAGAATCCTGAAGCCTGGAGCACTTTGCATATGATTTCACATGCTTTTCATCACCACTTTCCACCTTCAGCAAAATAATTTACTGTCTTTCACTCTAAAGGTTTATTAATTTGATCAAGGGCAAAGGATTGGTAGTATGTTCCACCAGTTAATAAAGTTTATAAAGCACTAGGGGATCTACTTGGATGAGAATCATCACAGAAATGCAAGACTTAATCAGACCAAAACCAGCTACTAATGCCAGAGAGATGCAAAACTCATTTAGAAATTAGAAGGGGTGGCTGAGCAAGCAGACAAATTGAAAAGTTGTATTATGAGACACAGGTGCAAAGACTTTTGACCTAAGTTAAGGTTAGGCTTTTAAGGCTTAAAAAGAAAGTACTATGAAATGTACCTGAGGTGAGTAGCTGAAAGGATACTCAGACACAATGGATATGCTGATTGTAAGAATTTACAAATGGGGGAGCAGGAGGTTCAGCAGAGAAAAAAATATTTTTAAAATGTTTAAACACTTAAGGTCTATCAACATTATAAGCTAGGAATTACAGTAGAGGTGACAAAATTAGAGAGCTTTAAGAGCACTGTATGATCCAATGACGATTGAAAGAGTAACCTGCCAGCCAGTGTGAGCAGACACCCAAGAGGGATGGTTGTGTGTTCAGAATGGTTCTGAACTACCAGTCATGGGCAGAGTTAATAACAACATATCTGTAAGTACAACAGCATTCATTTGTCAATAAGGCACTAATATTCAAAAGGAGCAAATGAGTGAAAACACCAACTTTACTACACTTGAAGATAACTCCACTGGTTTAGGTGGGTTGGATTTTTTTTGTAAATAAACCGGGTGATGTAACAAGTGTTATTACAGTGCCATCTAGTGCGAACCAGGCGTTTGAATGATAATGGCAGACGGGTGACATCTCTGCAGCCCACAGCACCACCACTGCCTGCCCAGGAAGAGGAAAACCTCTCCACTGGGGCCATGGTAGCTAGAGAGGCCATCCTGCTTCTTGCTAGGACTTAGGGGATCTGGCTTAGAGAGCAATTAGAAAAATACTTCCATTCTTGCTTTTGGGCGAATTGTCACTCTGAGTATCAGTGTCAGGCATTTAGCATTTTTAAATATCTGGATTATGAGCTGGGCTACTTTTCTCCATCACAGTCGCTTGCTCCTCCCTCAGTCACACAACTGAGAATAGCTTTGTGCTGACAAACAGAAAATGCTCTGAATGCAAGAAAATATAACTCTGATTTGCATGAATGAAAAAAAAAAGGGCCATGATCAGCTTAACAAGTAATAGTCTGCAAAATACCTGCAACAATTCCCAGTTCATACAGACTGGTACCTGTGCTCTGACCGACTTTGTACCTGCAACTGTTCAGACATAGGAAGCCCATTTCTCTCATGATACCTTAAATATTTACAAGGTGGTCGGTGCACCAGGTGACAAGCGGAGAAGAACAATAAGAGAAACATTAGTTAAATGTGAGCGTTGCATCTGTTAAATTCTAAAGTGAACCTCTTAGACTTACCATACCACAGGGGTTTTGCAAACTCATTGAGGAGGAGACACAAATCCCATCTGCTCACGAAGCTACAAAGAAAGCCTGGTTAGTTACATGTACGCAGGTGACCTTGGGGCATCTCAGTCAGATCCACAGGGGAACTCCATGAAGGAAGAGCCACTTCAAAATGCTAGCTTTGTTGCAGAATTTTCTGTTCCATCTTTTGTAAATACAGATTTGGGTCCAAAATGAGAATGTCTGCTCATATCTTTGCCATGCAAGTGACAAATACTCATTAAATCCACAGTAGCTTCCACGTGAACCCTGGAGACAAAAAAGAAGTTTTAAGGTGCTGCTGCCTTACCAGCTCCAGAGCAGTTTTGTTCATTGAACTTCCTTCAAAATTATACAGTCCTGTATAAATTTTGTAGGCAGTACAGAAAAGCATAAAACTTCCTATAAAAATTCTGAGATAATTGCTTTGTGACACATAAGCTGTCCCTGCTACTTCACAGGGAAGGGCATCCAAAATGCACATCTTGAGCAAGTACAGGAGCGCACTGAGTGCAGTGGAAACACGTTCCCCTAGCAGAACTGTATGAGCGAGCTTCCCTCTCTTGGCATACCCACTGCTGCTCACTTTTTGATGTCAGAGCTCTGCAGCCTAAGAGATACAGGCAATAAATCAAACTTGCTTTAAACGAAATGAGAAAATTCCTCTTGAAATCACAAACCACAAATCAGGAGCTGTACACTTGTCTCCTCTCCTGCCTACACAGAAACATGCACTCATACACATGACCACTTTATTTTATATTATAAGTAAATGATACAAGTACTGCTTACCTAATAACCACACTGCATGCAGAAATGTTTTCTATATTGCTTTACTTCCTTAAGGTCTTTCATGGAATGATGATTCATAAAAATAATGTAGGGGCCCAACATGGTTTCATTGCATGGTCTCAATGTCCAAAAGTCAAAATAAAGAGAGAAGACATGCTTGTTTGGATCTCTGTGATCCTGAGCTGGTCAGAGACTTGTTTTAGGCTCTGCTCGAACTATACTTGAAATTATTCTTCCTGGAAGCAAGGAAGAAATCCAGCATTTTTGTTCTTCTGTAGCTCCTTCCACTTAGACCTCCTGTATATTGAGGCCCCACATAAATCCCAAACCCTTTGTTTTGCCATTTATGGCTCCCTAGAGTCATATTACAATAGCTTTGATTAAAATACAAACCAAGTGAGTAATTGCAGGCTTTTTAATTTTACAGTGTCAGTTTGTCATTGTAATGGATATGTTGGAACACGAAAGTTTCTTAATGAATTAAAGGAAATGCATATTTAGAAGGACTTAAAACTGCCCATGACCAGCAACCTCATACACTCACACAAAAATAAGAGAGGGAGTACAACTTTTCTTGTCAGTGACACAAACCCCCAATAAAAATGATGAACTGCATATCCTCCTGACTGCAGCTCTCAAAGTGCCCACTGGCTTCATTGAATATCATTAAGCAGAACTCCTGTGTACTTATTTTGAACAAGCCCTTCTATCTTGTTATTTTTACAATAGAGTTCAATAGAAACTAAAAAGGAAAACGCTCAGTTAATATTGTTTGTTCCTTCCAATCTGTAACAACTCATCTTAAAAGAAGTAATACTCACATTTCAGGGATGTTTGCTTCCAGGAAGAAGATGCTTCTTTTTCCTTCTGCATGTTGTTCAACTATATGTGTGTGCGTTTCACAAAAGACACAGTGAGAAGCATATTGTAGTGGAGGTGCTAGGATACAATAGTTATTGTGAAGATCTAATGAGTAGATCTAATCACACTTGGACTACCCCTCTGAAGAGCAGAGGAAACCCAAGTATCGTTAAAGAAACTGAAATTTTTCCAGATGCATGCTCCAAATAAGTAGGAAATCCACTTGGACAGCTGTTGTAAATAGCAAAATACAGGGTTAACATTTTTTTTTTTTTGTTATTTAAAGGACAGCAGAGTAGGGATTTGCACACATTTTACAAAGGTAATATTGGCTGGTAGAGAGCATTTCATAAAAGAGGGACCTGCTCCCACTCCATCTCTGCTACCAGTCTTTTAAAGCAACAATAGGAAACAGCAGAACTACGATGTCACTGCTGCAGTCATGCCACAGAGTACTTCTGCATCATTGTCAATACTGCTAGCTATTATTCTTCAAATAACATGTACCAGATTAAACTGGGTTGTAAAAGACGGGACCACTTTTTCCTTCCACTTTGTGCATGAAAATTACATGCACGTGTGCACACAGAGTGGTAAACGCAGAAACGAATGCAAATTTTATTCCTTTCAGGGAAGGCATTTCTGGGCATTTGAGCAGAGCTTAAAAAAAACCCCCAAAACAACAACAACAAAAAAAAAGGAGCAGAAACAATACAGTTTTTCACATATTCCAGAGCTACCAAGCCAGGAGCAGCACTTTCTTCGTGGCCCATTGCTCCCCCCGCACTGTCTCTTGGTACAAACACATGACTTGAAAAGATTTCTGGGGTTGGTGGTCTGTGCTTTCCATGGCAAAGCAATTTCTCCAGCTGAAAAAAAAAGCAGAAAATAGCAGTACGCTAAGCTGTTTAATGCAGCTGTAACTTGCCTAGACTTCCTTGCCAATTTGCCAGGTTGCACTGTCAGAATGACTCTATTTTTTTCCTGATTTTAACTTAAATCCTCAGACGTGACAACCACCTGCTATTCGTAATGATTAGAAAGTGGGAAGTATTCAGTCACTCCTCTATTCCAGCCCTGAGATCATAAGCTTACTCCACACTCTAAAGATTTTAATAGCTTTTCCTCAGCATTTATACACTGACCTTTTAGAAAAGTGTTTTCCATTTCTGGGAGATGCAGCTCCAGCTGGAGCTAGGCAAGCAGACTGGCAGGGCAGGGTGGCACTGGATTTGGAAATGGGAAATACACATTTACACTCTGTACCTTCTTTCCATAGGGCTCCTCCCACATCAAATAGCCATACTCCAAGATTATGTTACTCTACTACTTTCTACTCACATCCCAAACCCTTCTTTTAGGATCGGCAGCTCTTTAATAGTGTCAACACTATCCCAATGTAGCCCCAAGTTTTACTGAAATTGCTGTTTACTCACATTGATGACTACATGGAAGACAACTCCAATTCAGCAAGCACTTGTGCGCCCACTTGATTTGCAGTATGCACGTGGTCCAACTGACTTCAGTGAAGTAAAGTGTAGGAATAAGTGCAAGGTAAGGACTAAGACTGAACGCAAAGTATGTTTACTGGATATTGCCGCACAATCACACTTAGTATTGCTTTACTTATGGTGATTAAGCTTCACTAGATTTTTGTCCACAGGAACATCCACATCTCTTACACCAATTACTCTGAGCAAAATTATTCAAAACAGTGTTAAAATGATCCCTTCACAACCACTAATTTTATAACTCTTGCAAAAATACCACAGTCCCTCAATCACTTTTATTTGGGAAACAATTTCTGATACATAACGTACTTTAACAAACGTACCTACCTTCACTTGCATACGGATTTCTGCTAAAAATCAGCCCTTTGCCCAAAACCAATATGTATTTGATAAGCATAAATTGACTCTCCTTCCATTTTTTTTTAGCAGAGGGATGTATGTGAAGAAATAAAAATGAAAGCAATTGTTCCTCCTGCTTGCTATTCATTGCTCAAATACTGAAAGTCTCTTTATGAATAACATGAATTGATGTTCTTGTCAGTAGCAACAATATTTACAGAATGTACGTTACATTAAAGAGGAAATTGAAAGTAAAGATGTGATTCCACTAAAAGAGACATTGAAACATGCAGACTATCTTACCCTTGCAAAGACTGCTCACCTTTTGTCAAGATGTTTTGCTTAGTATTCATAAACTTTTTGCATTTGATGTTGACTATTTAAATCAGTTATCATCTGTCAAAGTGGGTCTCTGCAAACATTTGTGGTTTCAGAAAGAAATAAACAGCAAGTTATTATAAAGCATAACAAAACCCTGGGATTTTTCATAAGCTATAGAAAGTTTCTGCTGTTCAGCTAAGGATGTTCCTTGTGGGAAATACAGAGAAAATGTTCTGAAAGTGAAACACAGAACTAAACCAGCCAGTCTGATTCACTACAGTCTTCCAGTGTACCTAAGGAACTACTACAGATGCCATTGGCACAGCAGCTTAGTGCCAAATGCTATCAGTAAAATTGACATAGAGCTGATTGTAGTGTGGACTACAAAGGTCTCATCAACAGCAGTGAGTACAAGAGGAAACCTCATGTGAATAAACGTATCTCCATGAGATTTCAAGCTGGTGGAACAATGGTCCTTAATTCTTTTCCAATGTTCTGTTAAAACAATAGTTCATTTTCCTTAAAGTAATTCCTGACCTCACAAAAGGAGAAGAACAATGCATTCAGCACATAGTTCTTAGGGTAGATAGAGAATGATCACATTTTATTATTTACTTGGAGGTTAAGAAACACACTTCTAGCCCAAGTGTTTTACACCCCTTGCAGCCATTGGAAATACAACCAAAATTCAACTCATAAAATCCAAATTACATTTCCTTTTCTCCATACACAGAAGCATGATGCACCAAAATGTATCACAAAAGAAACAGTGTGAATCTAGCTTTCTTTACATTATCCAAAACATCTTTTTGAGAAGTGCTCAATCATGCTCTTTGACGAAGGAACAGCGGAGAGAATTCCAAAGCCAAACACCTGAAAGCAGTGTATTTTGTCAGCAGCACCCTCTCCTCCCTCAAGGAGAAACCAATTCCCTTCCCAGAGGAAGGAGGGAATCAGTTAGTTCAGGAGATTACTGAGGAGCCTTGCACAGACTCACTCAGAAGAAGAGGAGTAAAATAGGCCCTTTTAAACAAATATTTTGAAATTATGGACTCACT
Organism: Chlamydotis macqueenii; assembly: GCF_036417535.1. Taxonomy (NCBI): domain Eukaryota; kingdom Metazoa; phylum Chordata; class Aves; order Otidiformes; family Otididae; genus Chlamydotis; species Chlamydotis macqueenii. Next base: position 13,496,968 of record NC_141568.1, read on the forward strand.
CATACAGACAGCTGAACAGAATTTACACAGTAGTTAACAAAATACATCTCTGCGTAACCAACTCCCTCCAAACCAAAATACCTAAGCCAAGAAATAGAGTGTAGCGAGCAAAATAAATTAATTATTAAAAAAAAAACAACAATTAACACCGTCCCCTGAAAAAAAAAAACACAACAAAAAAAAGAACAAAACAGGACACCTGGAAAAGGAGGGAAGGTGTAGTTATTATTTTACCACAGTGTATTCCATCCAAAAAAAAAGCTATTTCAAAAGACTGCTGCAATTTTTTTTTTTTTAAATAATCCTAATGATGTTGAATATATGCAGTAGGGGCCATGCACGAATGGAGAGATGATGCCTTTAACACGTTTTTCTGTTATGGTGACATTCAAAGCAGACAATTATGCAAATAAAAAGAAGGAAAATTCTGTAGAGGAAAATCCTTCTCTCTCACAAGGATGAAAATGAAAATAGTATTAATTATACAGCTCTGGAGAATTTGGTATTAAGCACTACTTGTGACAAAAGATAAACAATAATTCAAATGCATTTCAACTGTCATAGACATCCATTAATATTCTTTTCTCTCAAATTTTACATTTCTCATTTCTTTCCCCAATGAAATAGGAAAATGGCTTATGAGGAGGGATGGAAGGCAAAGCAAGCAAATCAAATGGAATTGCAACAGGTAGGTAAAAAGCAAGCCATGCTTCAAGCCAAGACAGCTTCTTGAATGGATTTATACTATTGCATAACTGAAGTACTATGCCATGATTTTGGACAGACTTGATGAGGAGTATATTCCCAAAGCCAAACAGAAAATGCACAGTTACCCACAAAATATAAGAAATTGTCCTAATTTGTCTGTAATAATAAAGTTGTCACACAACAAACCAAAAATTTGTCTTTTTCAACAAAAATACACTAATACACTTTTTCTTTTCTTTTTTTTTTTTCTCTAATGTATGCCTCAAACCTTCATACTTTTCAGCAGACAATTTCCAGAATTGGCATCAGCAGGCTCATATATCTCATGGCAATACTTAGTAAACCAGACTGATACCTAAGACTCCCTCCCTTTTGGTTGAGAAAAAGAACATAATTTTCTTCTCCTTACTGAACAGTGAAATGATGCACAAGTCAAATGGTAGGATACCTGCAGTCAGTGCAAGAAAGAAGAGAGCAACAGTAGAAAAATCATGCTACTTTTTTATAATAAATCTAAAATGGTGAGTCAAAATGATCTTAACTAGAGGGATAATTAAAATATCACCCAGAGGTGAAGGTTCAAACCCCACTTTGTATGAAAGTGTTAACAAATACAGTCCATTTAAAATGCTGTTCTGTTCCTATCAGCACTTCTGACAATACTGTTACAGAATTCTACCTTTCATAGAATCATAGAATACTTTGAGTTGGAAGACACCTTGAAAGGTCATCTAGTCCAACTCCCTTGCAAGAAGCAGGGACATCCCCAACCAGATCAGGTTGCTTAGAGCTCCGTCCAACCTGGCCTTGAATGTTTCCAGGGACGGGGCATCCACCACCTCTCTGGGCAACATGTGCCAGTGTTCCACCACCCTCATTGTGAAAAATTTCTTCCTTACATCCAGTCTAAATCTACCTCCCCCTGTTTTAAAACCATTACCTCTTGGCCTATCACAACATGGCCTGCTGAAGAGTTTCTCCCCATCTTTCCTGTAGGGCCCCTTTAGTTACTGGAAGGCCATTATAAGGTCTCCCTGGAACCTTCTCTTCTCCAGGCTGAAGAGCCTCAACTCTCTCAGCCTATCCTCACAGGAGAGGTGCTCCAGCCCTCTGATCATCTTCGTGGCTTCCTCTGGACTTGCTCAAACAGGTCCCCATCCTTCTTATGTCCGGGGCTACAGAGCTCGATGCAGTACTGCAGGTGGGGTCTCATGAGAGCAGAGTAGAGGGTGAGAATCACCTCCCTCGACCTCCTGGCCACGCTTCTTTCTCCTCTTCAGTTCCTCAGGCAAGGTGTTCTATCTCAAAATCAAGATAGATACCTATATATATTCTTTCTCACCATCAGCCCTGCTGATTCACCTACACATCTGCATCAGCAGCATTCATTCTGCACACTGAATCTGGTCCTTGTTCACGTCTTGTCTTCAAATCGTGTTTTCATTACTCCTCCGATATCTCATCCTTTTCATTCTATCAATATAGGTACATGTGACTGAAATTATCTCCTTCACACATTGCTCTTCAAGTTATACTGAAAATTGGGACCGTTTGTTTATATAGCCTTTCTTATGCTGCCTCCTGGCCCTTATACGTCAATAAACTACTTATGAAACAGAAATGGTACAATAGCCTTTCTCAAAACTGACCTGAAATCCTCAATGACCAGAAATCTGTACAGCGACCTGTATTTGGAAAAGAGGTTTTCCAGGACTTTTTGTACAGCCTAAGAAAAAATTGGATATTGGACAAGAACAGTTTTCGCAACAGAGAACACAACCGCTAATTTAGGAATGTGTTTCTGTTTTATCAAACCCAATACCTGCTTTATAAAAATATGATTCCCCTCCTACCAAGCTGCTGACCGATATATTCTGTTTCTTTTCACTGAAACTTAGTATCATGCTGTGTTTTCATGTTGAGATGAAAATTGGAAAATAGGTATATGGGTTTATTCTGTTATCTTGACAATTTATTTTTTCCTTGTGATATTTTAATCCACTTTCCATACTTCCAACATTAACAACTTCTGACAAACTTCTCTTCTCCCATGAAGATAACATCCTCATAAATGACCTTACACTACGTCTGAGGCTTGGAACACGAATTTATTTCCTTTTATCACTTTGAACTAAAAAGGAAGAAAATGAACCATTATTAAAAAGGGCTTTCTACTCCTCCGTTTTAATTCTCCTTAGAAATAACAGTTTCTTTTCCCTTTATCTTTTCATTCTGAACTACAGGTACAGTCCTATTATATCACTCACTGATGCCTTTAAGCATAATGTTTCAGCTCAAACGCATTCCTTAAATCAATGAAAATGAATTAAATTAGTACCTGCAGGCAGAATAAATTAAATAAAATGTACAATAATACAATTCTTACACATTTTTCTCTGTGCAAAACATTAATATTCTGTGCCTGACATTCAAATAAACAATTTTATCCCACTAAAATGAAATATTTGTATTTTCTTTTTTTCTTATTAAAAATTAAGATTTTTTTGAATGACAGTATTCCAGGAGAAAAGGTAATAATCTATTTTCCAACAGAGAAAAGGAAGGCAGAGGATTCTCCTTTACATTTTTAAAGAATTGTACTACTTACAAAAAATACTGCTTGTCTAGAACTGCAAAGTTAATTTCTTTCTTTATCCACAGAACAAAACAAAATCAACTGTGGAAAAAGTGATCTGCATTGTTTCACACATGTTTCACCTATCAGTGTGGTACTTTTAGGAGCAAGAAATTTGTACACATCCTGGTCTCTGCTTGAAACATGAGTAAGCATTTGAATTTCTGATAATAGAGTTATCCATGAGAAGGCTAAGCACACATACACATTTAAAATGAGACACTGAATATTCAGTGACGTTGTCATCTGCAATTATTCGAGATAAAATTGGGATTTGCATCAGTTCTTACTGTTAAGTGTTCAGCATCACCTCCAACATCCTTGCTTACAGATTCTGAACTATGTCTTATTAACCTTTCCCAGTTGACCCACAACAGAAAAAGGCATCTTCCTTCAGAATAAAGATCAAACTACGTTAGAAATTCCTTAGTCAGATAAATTATGAAAATGAGCTTTTGGACAACTGCTATTTCCATAGCATCAACAATCTAATCTGCATGATAGCCGTAAATCCAACAGGAGTTAATTATTTTAGGAAGTAATAAGACATTAGTGCCATGAATAGCAGGCACTCAGGTCTAGATCAGGTAATAGTCCCAGGAGATACTCCACTGTTCCCTCTCTCCTCCTCCAAATTATCTAAAGGGAAAGGGGTTTATGCATCTCCCAGAATTTATTTTCCCTTTGAAAAATAAAGAAAGATAGAGAATACAGAAAAAAATATAAAAAGCTTTCAGACTTGCTTTCCTTTGCTCATTTCTGCCTGAAGTCTACCCAATTACCTTATTTAGCCTCAGCCTTTAAGCACCTCATTATTTTTCACATATTAACAAGGCACATTCCAGACGAGGCATGGAGGCAAAGCAATTTGCCCAAGCCGCCTGCAAGCCCACAGGTTTCTCAAACTCCAGACTAATGCTATAATCAAGAGGCCATCCCCTGACTTTGCAGTAGCTCAGAATCCAAAGGTATTTCAAATCTTCATTTTAAGTTTCATTTTAGCATAGCTAATATTGGCTACAAGACAACTCATCTCATGTGAGAGTGTGGGGATCTTCTGCTGTTAAACTCAGCTGACGACAGCTCTCCAGAGTCCACTGATGATAGGTCTGTGGACAGCCAGAGACTCCCTGCTGGGTATCGATGCACAGCATTCACCACCCTGTGCCAAACAGGGCACGATGTAGTGAAAGAAATCAGAAAACACATCCTGGCAAAATAAAATCAATGGCAAACACCTGTTCACTGGCAGGTCCCAGATTAAACCTCACACTTGGAAGACCTTCCTTTTGAATAGAAAAAAGTGTGTGTAGTAAGCTATTTTTTAAATTTTGGTGGTGGTAGTCTTTTCAAAGACCTGTGGAAGCACCTACTAATTTCAGATGATGTCACATGTACGAAGTGAGTGAGCATACTTTTTTTCCCCTAGAATTTGAAACAGACTAAAAAGAAAACTCATTTCCTCTTATTTTTTAATTAGAATTGCCCGCCCCCAAGCAGGTGGAAGGACACTGCCTGCAGGAGCTTTATTGTTGGCTAAAAACTTGGTTTATACAATCAGCATGGTAATTAGTGAGCTCTTTGCTATTAAAAGGAACTCATTACTGCTATATTTTGCTGATTGATCCATACTCATGAAGCAATTTAAAAATGTAAAAAGCATTTTGTGAACCACTTAAAATAAAATCTTCAATATGAATATTGAGAAAATGTAACTGACAGTTGCCTTTGACTAAACTCCAATCTATAATTCTCTAGCAGAGAATTATAATTTGGCTTTAAGAAATTATAATTTGGCTTTAAGAAATTTATTCTTGCTTTCAAGCTGCAGAAACAACTCTTATTTTTATCTTTCTTAGAGATGGATGATTTATTTTTAATTGCTTCTTTAGGTCAGGACGCTGCTTACCAGTATGCTTACATTTACTATGCTCATTAATTTAAGCTTTTTTAAAAAGTAATAGGTCAAATTACTTTTTTTTTTTTCTCCTGGAAATGGAAGTCCTGGTAGATAGAGGGATCAATTAGTAATCAGCTTTAACCAAAAGTAAAAAAAAAACCCAAGAAGCATCTTAAAGACTTGAGTGCTCTTGAGTGAATGAATTTATACTAGATCATACTTTTCCAGTAGCAGCTCTCCTAGGAAATTAAAGCACTGGGAGATGGAGGTCTAAGTCCTCAGATTCATTGAGGTCCTTTATTTTTACTTCAAGACAAAAAAAAAAAATCCACTTAAAATTTAGAAAATAAAGAAGAAAAAAAAAAAGAAAAAAGAAAACAAGGAAAGAGAATGAAAAAGAACTACCTCCAAGGTTACACAAAGATGTACAGGGAAAAAAAAGACACCAGCCAGCTCTTCCAAATCTTAAACTCCAGATAATCCAAATCCATTCCCTCAAAGTTAATAAATTAATATATTCATAGAAGTACAGGATCCTAAAGCCAGCAGAATAAATTGTATAATCTACAGAATTCAGTAGAGGCAAATAAATACACCCTTTGTTATTATCTGTATTTTAATTTAACAAATATGAAAAAGTACCTGTAAAAACTCTAGAAAAACCTTACTGCTTCTCAGTCCTACATATTTATTACATGGACCATAGAGGAAAGCTCATAAACATCCACAAACCAATTTATAGCCTCCTCTGCTAAGCAGCAGTGTATTGAAAAAAAGATAGTTCAGAACTGCCTTGAAAATGTGATTCAGTGATTCTGTATTTGCTATTTTTTATGTCAAGCATAAAACTCGCTCTTAACTCTAACTAATAACAATATTTTTTTCTTTTTGTCCTGTATTTGGGAAAGTAAATTTGGACATAATACTATAACTATCATACTGCTGCTGAACTTTCTGCCAGAGAATAGTCAGTATACAGACAAGAGTTCACCATTCCTATAAATAAATATTAGTATAATGAATAACAATTGTGAATTAAACTCTCCTAACAGATTAATTCTAACTTTGCAGAACTAATGTTCAAAACCAGATAGGCTAACATCAGCAAATTCTGAATGGAACCACCATGCATGTACCATGCAAGCAGTCCCCTGCTTAACACCTGCAGTGAAATCACTTCCCAGGCAGCGCTGCACGCGCAGCTCCGCACCCAGCTATGGTCAGGCTGCTTTAGACCAGTGCAACGGTCGATACCACAGCCTGGCTTTGACAGCAGACTCCGTGGTGTGTCAGATGTCCAATAAAAGAGCACACAAACAGCGCTGAAACTTTTCTTGACAAAGATCATCTTTCACTTTGCAGCATCAACCTAGAAATGCAGTCACTTGTAATCCTGGGATGTGGTGCTGAGCACCCACCCTTTCCCATCAATTCATTTCCCCAAGATCTGCTTCAGATCAGATCCCTGGAACCCTATGATTTGTCACTCCTCATCTGTCTGCTATTATTTCTTGATTTATTGCATTTTTAAAACTAAAGTAGTGGTGGCTTGTTTGTTTGAACCAAGGACAAGGCTGTTATGGAAGCAAGGTGACCCCATTTTAACAATGTAATCAGAATTAATTTCCTCTCTCTTTTGTCAAGTTCTTTTCCTGCCCTTCAAGAGCCTGCCAGGCCATGCTTCTGTGGAATACACTGCTTTATTTTCCTTTTTTCCATTTTAGTCAGTTTGATGCCATAGATAGTTTTCAACTGGAACTATATTTTCTTATTTCTCTAGGAAATCTGATCAAGTATGTTCTGCAGGGTTCACAGTTTTATTCCAGTTTATCAGCATATCTTCTGTCCCCATCAGATTACCTTTTTTTTTTTCCTGTTTTAACAGCTCTTTGTCTAGTCACAGGCAAGTACCTTCCTTAGAAAATGTCACTCGTGGACCTTCATTGCCGTATGAACCAAATATCTGAATACGAACCACTCTGAGAAACCCAGGGGCTTAGGCCTGGACTAACACTTCTGTGACCTACCCATTGCGACAAACCGTACTAGGAAAGAAAGGGGATATGGCAAGAAACCTAAATGTGAGTAACATAGAAAGAGGAAATCATAAGCTACAGCAGCATCGGTGATCTGTGTAAGAAAAAGCAAAGCTAAGAGCATGTGAAATGCGTTTTACGTTAAGCACTCTTCCCAAGATTTGAAAGCAGAGAATGAGACCACTGACCAGAAGGGGAAAGTCAGCTGAAGTCCTGCTCCTCTGGGAACTACTAGCGGATGATCGTTCTGAAGGTGTTAGGGAGAAGTATGTCAGTCCAACTGATAAAAGTAGATTAAGGAAAAATAAGAAGTCAGTAAATAAGAAGTTCACACAAAACAAGCAACCAGAAAAAAAACATTGCAAAAAATGGCTCATCTCCTGAGCACCACATGTTAACTTTGTGCTAGTGGTCTTGTTTTTTTTAATAACTAATTTATTCATTACTCCAGACTAAAGTGACTTTTATTACCAAATGAGCCTACAGCGTCAGCTGAACTGCTCTCCCTTTTCATCAAAGAGTTTTTATCTCACGGATCTGACCTTGTGGACAGAAGTCAATCTGTGCTGACAGGCTGAGTGTCAGAGCTGCCGCAGTGTGGCTGACAAAGACAGCACTAACGTGACCACAAAGAGCTGTACTTACTTTGGGGAGGTGTTCCAGTATGGCACTGTGATCAATTTTCCTGCAAAGACAAACCCAAGAAAAACATTTCTATGAGGCTTATGTTGCTGTTAAAGAACCAGACAGCATCACCCTGTCCACACTTCAAAAAGCTTCTCTGCTTACAGTGTCCCCAGAGTGAAATTCTGAAAATATAAAGCAGCATTTTAGAATTTCCAGTTTTCCCTGTAACCAGCACCCTTGCACATACTTGCTGTGTCTGGCAAAACATCGGCTAAAGTGAGCCTAGGCAGAATACAAGGCAACTTTTTTGCTCCTAAGTATTATTTTAAATTTAGGTAAAGAACAAATTATTGCTAGTCCTGCTACACTATATTCATGCTATTCTTTTCATGCTATTCTTGATACTAAAGAAGGCAGTGCTATTTTTTTAAGATTTTATATGAGCTAATACTGGCAAAGGGACCTATCCATTTGGGATTAGTGGAACTGAAAGCTTTAATCCTACACTGCTTTCACTCTGGAGTGTAAGCCGCCTGCCAACATTTTGCCTACTACTTTGGCACCTATTTATACTCTTAATTTTCAGGACAGGTAGTAATATACTCCTTTGGAAATGAGACACAGCTTGTACCATCTACTTTTTGAGAGACCCTTGCAATAGTAGCAACTCCACTCCTTACCCTACATAAAACTCATGAAAAATGGGCCACGATCAATTACTAACATTTCTCTTATATCGTATTATCTATTTTACATAGCAAGGCAGCTTCTAAGTGCATCAGTCTTCTTTTAAGAAAGCCAGCAACTTTTTGCAGGGAAAGGCCATAATACGGAATTAGTGATGTGCCTCAGTGAAGGATACTTTGGAAACGAGACCCTTTTATAATGTATTAGCTCTTGTCTCTTCAGACTTCAGTAGAAAATTCAGATTTCTTCTCTCCTCAGAAATTATCTGTCTTCATCATAATGCCATGACACCATTTGTCACTTTTCAGCATAACTGCAGTAACTAAACCTATTTCAAAAGAAAGAAAAATGAAAGGGACTGTAGCAGGATACAAAGAAAAGAGAACTAACATGAATGGAAAGCCAGCACCAGGCCTCCTCATTCCAGCTAGTACAATCACTATTTAATGCTAACAACTCATATCTCAGTAAGACACAGGTAGTTACCACTGACAACAATGCAGGCTCCAATAACATGGGACAAAATTACATGCATACATTACATAAACACTGCAAACTTCACCCTTTTTCACCTTCCTTCACAGATAACATCACACCAACATCATTAAACTAATTTATATCCCTGGCTGGAGAAAAGCAAAAACCCTTCTGTGATTTTCCATTTCCTTTGAATGAGCTTTCAGTCATAACCTACATTTTTATCCACATTAACATCCTTTGCTATAGTTATAAGGATATGGGTTTCAATAACTGAAACTGGTGTACTTGCTCTTGATTGCAGTGTTCTTTTCAAACCAGTTGTTTATTTAACAGAACGGGCATTCCACAGAAACTTCTGACAACCAAGATTATCATCTGAACCCCTGAGATTACCCACAGAGACCCACTCACTGAACTGTTTTGAAAGCTGAGTTTGGCAAATTAAGAAAAATATTTGCATATTCAGTGACACAGGAGGTATCTTCTACTTGTATGGGCATGCAGTGGCTTTGTATAATAAAATTAATATTTCCTGTATCGACTGAAAAACTCATGCGTCCTAGTATCCCACTGACCTGTTTAATGAACACATTGCAGAATTATAATTTGGTCACCCACCACATATCTAGATCTTTTTCCTTCTCTTGTCACTTCCTACAATAGATCTATAAATGTTTGATATGAATCTCTAAATGATCTTGTATGACCTTGTACTTTGTACTACTACATTTCATCTTAACTTCTAAAGTTTTCCAATTCTTTCCATATTATATTCTGGTTTTTCTCTGAGTAGAGAATGCTTCGTAAGTTTGCCTCAGCAGATTTCATTAGTGTATGTCTACTTATTGCACCAAGGGTCACTAAAAAGATGAAAATATGAAATATAACCAATCTGAAAACTTGGAGGAACTCCACTGGGAACCATTAGGAACAGCCTCAGTAGCATGATTATTCTCCTAACTATGCATAAAAAGATAGCAAAAGGCTCTTATTTATCATTTCTACATAGAAGGACAGAAAATAAAGGCATCACATATTAAAAAAAAAAAACAACCAAGCAGATGACTAAAAAAAAAAAATTTTTTTCATTATAGGCAGGTTTCCACAAGCTATTATTGAAGCAAGTGCTTAGTAATTGTTGCAAGAACATCTAGCTGATTAAGACTACAGTATGCAATGAGCTCAATTCAGGTACACATTATACACAGACTGTTCCCGATTCCCTGAGGCACAGAGAGATCAATACCATAGTTTGAGACCAGGGCCAGCTTTTTTTTCCTCAGCACAGTATTTATAAACGAGATGCTCCTTACTCTAACACAGATCTGCAGCAATCCAGCTGGAACCAAGGGAGATGCATATGTTGCAAACCAGTTACAATCTAAGAATGAAACCCTACAATTCAGCTTAAGCATTCAGATAAGAAAAGGCTACAGGTGAAGTCTCTGCACACCTATTATAAGGGGGAGGAAAGGGGAAAAGTTATGACATACAGAAACTTTCATTACATTTGCTTTTAATGGTATGGCTCTCTATTGCTAACAGCTCCGAGTGTTACAAAAAGCTCTTACTTTACCGTTATCTGCTTCCTGCTGGTTTTAAGCTGGTTAGAAGCCAAGGTCCAGCAACCCCACATCATAGACAAGCTTATAAGAGAGTCTAATGATTACCAAGATTTGTACTATAAACTGTGAAATTGAGAAAACGTTATTTCCTTTGTCACTCTTTTTTACGTTGCCCTTCTTATTCTGCTGCTTCACCCAAGACAGGTTTCACACTGGCATACGTATATACATGTGTAGTAGCAGGTGAGTTTTGGCCCTGCACCAAGCAGCCTAAGCTCTGGTGTTACTATTCCCTTTCCCTACTTCTGCTTTTCTTAGTCCTAGAAAGATCTCTATTCTGACTAATCAATAATTTATGGCCCTCTCAAATGTTATAAGGGCTCTGTGTCTGTAACATTTGTGCTTTATTGTGCATTGAGATTTGTTAGCAATGACAGAAGAGTGAGTTGTTCCAGCATGTACAGCTAAAGCTTGAAATAACACGTGGGTTTTGACCAATAGAAACCATGGCAGTGCCATTCAGCAAACTGGAGAAGAGTTGGTCACTCCAGACCTCTTCCTATGTACAGTTGTGGGGGGAACTTCTCCCTGATCCCACACACTTTGTCAGCTGGGCATTAGACACAAGATGGAATTATTCAGACAGATTAATTGTAATACACACGTAAGCAAAGCAAAGGAAGTTTGGATTCTCCTTTGCAAAGCTTTCCAATTTTTAGTCAAAGGTGGTCATGAAGTTAAAAACAGTTTGGTTCTGTTTCCATCTGCAGGTATCATAAAAAGCAGAGTATGTAGTAGTGGAGGTCAGCTGTGAGTCAAACACATGTCCTTCAAGAAGTAAAAGCATCAAAATGTGAAGAGAGAAAGCATGAGCAAGGGAGAAAATATTTTCCCTCAAACCAGTGTTTGTCCTTGGTGATGCTCTAGGCAACTCCATTTAGCCTTCAGCTGCCTTGCCCATCAGACTTTGATGTTGCCCCAGGCAATTACCATCTAGCCTTTGGCTTCTGCTTGGTTGGACACCTTTTGCTGCCATTTCCAATTTGTGTGATCAGATCTTATCTCACATATGTACAACTCTCTGTCCATCTGGACAACTATGTAAATCTCTGATGTAATCTTAGGCTCAACTTTTTTGTTTTTATTTAATTCACTTCAATGATTTTATTTTCTTTCCTCTCTATTATAGACTCAGAAAATCCCATTCTTCCTGTCCAGTAAAATGCCTCATCTGCTTCGATATTTCTGTTCATTTTTTGAGCAGGAGAAATACACTTTCTTTGTATGTATCTCGTTTTATACTCAAAATGCTGAGTGCATGTCTGCCAGAGCCAGATATTCCATGCCCTTCTGCTCAAGGCAATATATCTTGGCTCTATCAAGCAGGGATGTAAGAGATTTAGAATAAGAAGGCTGCTAAAACTGTGAACTCCTGCCTGTTACGCCTGCATTAACAGAAAGAGTAGTAAAAAAGCTGCCATCAGATTTCTTCTTTGCTCATGATACTTCAAGTTATTTCTTCCTTGACTAGGAAAAAGCTGAATCTAGATTAGACTGTAGCAGTGAGGTGTCATTATTTCAACCAATCTGGGGAGTAGGAGAGGAATGTTTGACCAACAAAATGTCAGTAGATTTTTTTTTTGCTCATGTCTATTGTCCATTTTTGATCCTCACTTTTCACATATGTTCCTTTTGATTGCATCCTGTGACTTTTCAAAGTGATAGTCCAACTTCAAAGAACAATAATATCTAAATATTAAAAGATCTCCATAATTTTAACCTTAAACAAACTGTATTGCATACTCAAATCAATGTTTAAATGTATTTAGCAGCTTCCCTAGTGCCACCTCACAAACCAGAAATCACTGTAATGAACATTAATTCTGCCAAGGAACCAACTGCAGACATTTGGAGTCACTCTAGCAGGAGGGTGTTCTTATCTAAACAGTCAACAAACCGGAAGGCCTCATCTAATTCCTGCAGGCTGTAGACCCTGAAGCACACCACCACTATATTAAAGATACAGCCCATTTTGGAAAGTTTACACAAGAAAATTACACTGTAGCTACACAAAGAAAGACTGCTGTTAAATGAAAACGTATGAAGTACTCTTGCTAGAAATAGCTTTTAAAGGAAAGGCTATATATAGTGGAAAAAAAAAAGGTAGGACACAGATTTTAACTTCCAGAAACTTCTCCTTGCTTGGTGCACTCCCAGTTCATACATCCATGTCCAGCAATGGCACTCTGCAGGCACCAGAGCCGGGTGCTGCCATCAGCCCCACCTTACAAGTCAGGATAGCAACGTTTGGACTGTATTTCACAAGAACGTCTAAACACTTCTAAGCGAGCAGCCTTCCCTCGCTCATTAGTAAGCACACTAATGTGAAAGTCTGAATGCTACAGGATCAAAGAGTCACTTTGGTAGGAAGATACCTTTTGAGATCATCTAGCCCAAAGCACCTGGCTCAAGCAGGATCAGCAAAAGCAGGCTGTCCAGGACTGCGTCCAGTTGGGTTTTGAATATCTCCGACAGATGGAAACTTCACAACCTCTCTGAGCAACCTGCTCCTGCATACAGCTGGACTGTGTTACATCATCTGCACTCTCCCATCTTACAGACATGAGATCAAGCAACACGACTAAAGGCTGGGGAAGGAATCACCAGGGCCAGAGGGCACTTGTTCTCAGTCATCCTCCACAGCACAGCGTCAAAAACCTCATCTTCCAGCATGATGAAGCTGGGCATATCAGCTTTACTAACAATATTCCAGAAGTCAAGTTTGGTAGGGTTTTTTTTGTTGTTGTTGTTGTTGTTTTTTGTTTTGTTTTGTTTTTCTTTCTGAATAATCTTATTCAGGGAGAAATGAAATGATCAATGATCAATGCAAAATGAAAAAGCAAATGCAAGCCCTAAAGTCTCAAGTTTAGTTGCATAAGCTTGAGCATAAAAATAATGCAAGATGGCAAAGAACTCAAAGAAAGATAACTTTCTGCCTGGGGTAATCAACATTTTAGCAAAAAGCCAGACAAGTTCTGCAGTTAATATCTGAAGAAAACATAAACACAAGAATAAAATACTCTGTAAAGAAAGGCACTGAAGCGCCACTGCACATGCCCAAAAGCATTATAACAGTATGCTGCAACTATTTCATAATACTGCAGCCCTGATACCTTACAGTGCTTGTATTAATGCAAATCAACTTTTAACTTACTTTAAAATGACAGAAGCACCAAGCAGTAGAAATTTTTATGAGGCTAACACTCTTGTGAATGCACAAAAACAATCACAGAGGTCTGTTTAGATGGTTTACGCAATACTATATTGACATGTAACTTTCAGATTTGGCTGGAAAACACTTGCTCAGTATTGATGCTCAGTAACATCAGCCTAACAGCAGAGCTCAAAGAAACACCTACACACTGGGATATGCTTAGTCATTTTAAAATTAAAATTACTTTTTTTTTTGGACTCTGATAACAGAATGTGGTGCCTTTGTTGCTGAAATATTTTCATCTTTTAATCATCACCTGACTACATTTTAAATGTAGATCATTTTAAATCAGTCTTATATCTTTAAAAACTTTACAACCACATTTTAAAAAAAATATGCCTACCTTGTTTTGTCAAAAGTCTGTAGAAGTAGCAAGCACATTTTCCCAAATGCCTCTTGGAATAGCACCCAGTCAGAAAAATAGATGATTTGGGATGAGGCCATGTTTGCCCCATCCCAAACAGCTGAGCTGGGTTAGCAAATTCAAAACATACATCACTGTCAAAACTCAGAACCCTTACAAAAACTACACAAAACAACAACAACCAGAAATGTCCAAACCCCCCAACTGGTAACAAACCCTTCTACAAATTCTAGCTCAGATCCTCAGTCTCATGGTGAAACATCAAATATCTACAGCAAACTAATATCTGATACCGTTATAGAACCTCCTCTTGTCCTACTAGATCTTGTTTGGTTCTCATCAGATCTTTACCATGACCATGAAAATTCTGCAATCTGTTGGAAGATAGACAATAAGATCACATCTCTATGGCTCTTTTCCTCTTAAATGAAATAATGTTTGTAAAACTTGTGCTCTTAAAAAGGCAGCCATACAAGTCTTCCTAGTTTTCTCTCCCACTTGAAAATTGTTTATTTCCACCTGTACACTGATTCACAGCCCCAGCAGTTTCTACAAATTACCTTTCCTCTAGAATATTATTATGGTGTCCTGTAATTACTACATCACAACTAACTGCGCTTACCAACAGTACAGTGCTCTGAGTTGGGTAAATCATTATCTGCTCAGGCTCAGATATCACAAACTTGCTGGGAAAGAAATAAATTACAGATCAATACTACTGGAACTGGGATGATCTATCCCACTTAATTAGAACTACCATATTTCAGTACATTTCACATAACAGTTACAAAGATTCAGTGAATCACTTATATGAAAAAGTCAAACCCTTAAGTAAATCTTAATAAGGCCAGTCCCTAAACTACCACTGCACAGCAAAAGTTTTTTAATGCACAATCAAAATAATTTAGTAGTAACACCATTAGCAACAGCCAAATTTCAAAACAGCTCCTTATACAGCCAGTATGAAACACTAAATCTTCAGAGCCTTGCATAAATGAACTGGGTTGACTAGCTGTGAAATTGTGGTTAGGTTTCTAGAAGATGGTTTAGCTCAAGTGTCTTCACAACATATCTCTGTGTTACTTTTATCCTGCATTTTGGGAAAATTTTAGAAGACTGAACTAGTTAAAAGGCTTGCCTGGAGCAGGTATGCACCTACTCGTGTGTCCACCTAGTACTGAACTGAATCTTAGCACTGGAAGCTGTGACAAGTCAAGCATGAGACTGATTCTACAAAGTAAAATATATTTGGAAAAAAACCCCAAACCACAGATGTTTCTTCATTCACCCTAGTTGTTAGTAGAAGAATGGATCTTTCCCTCAGTCTGGGATTCATCTATGTGATAGATCTATTGTTCTCTTATCCTTGCAATTAACCCAAACAAGTTTTGGGTGAGAATATAATCCCAGATTGAGTGCTTAGTACAGAGAACTGCAACCTTGCCCAGAGGAAGGACTTTGTTAGAGAGCTGGGTTGGTGCTCCCAACAAGAGTCCGAGACACTCCGTTTCACAGTGCCGCTGCCCGAGCAGAAGCTGGGCTGTAGGTCAAGGCTGTAGCTCTGCGAGAGTAGCCAACAGCTTCCCTGTTGCAAAGGGAGGAAAGACTGCTATGGCATTCTGCCGCCCCGTCTCTTAAAACCGCTGCCCTTCCTCAGTGTGAATGGCCTGTATCTGCCAAGATTCATTTTACGAACTGAACTACCACCTCCAGAACAGCCCTTGGGAGTGGATTTGGTTTTAAATTGCCTGGCAGATATCATTTGCTGCTTGTTGTGTGGGGGAAGCAGCTGACAGCAGCTTTGTGTTGTTTCAGATGATCTTTCAGTGCAGTCAAAAGGGTGAAATCACACATATTATCTAATTAAAGAAACCAAACATACAAATTAATTGATATTATTTGTCTTGCATGCTGCTAGCATATCATCTTAGAAGATGTCCTTTTAAAAACAAAACCCCAATTTTATTTTCCTTTGAGAAAGTCCATCAAACATTTTAGACTACCCTGGCAGGTCAAGCCAAATCTATCACTGTCTAGCAAACCAGATTTAGAGTACTCTTAACAGAATACGCAAATCTACCAAAATATTTTATTTAATAGTAATTTAATATTTTAAAATATTTTCATTTGTCTGTGTCCACACAGGGACATGCAGTGTACATAGTCAGACAAAAAAAAAAAAATCCCAGAAACTGAGCTTTTTATTTAACTTTTTGCTACTCAAAAATATAGCAGGAACTTCTGTAAAATAATCCATTCTATCTTCAGGAAAGCAACTTTGTACGTTCTTCACAAATAATCAAAAATACTTCTAAGATACCCAAAGAGTACTCAAATTTCTTCCCTTAATGGAAAAGCATTTAAGGTATGCGGGAGGGGAGAGGGTGGAGGGTTTTTTACGCTAACTGTGCAGAACTAAAGGTGCAACAATATGCAAGCTTCCCATGCCATTCACACTGCTGAGTGAAACTGTGCTGAGCGAAACTGTGCTGAGTGAAGATAAAAATCGGACTGAAGTGTTTGCATCTCAGCCTGTGTTTGCGATTGATATGGAAGAAATGTATTTTGGCAATAATTACAGCTGCTATATTCCTTCACCTTCCTAATCACTGATGATGAGTTTCTGGGAACTATTTGACTTCCCCGGCAGTCTGAGCTCCAGACTGAACGTGCTGATGAGCAACGGAAAACACTGAAGCTGCGGCAGCTGGAGGCTGCCCACAGAAATGTGGTTATGAACATAACAAGTGCATTGTAAAACATGCTTTGCAGTTTTCAAACTTGATGTAAAATCTATTACTCATCAATTTCCAACAATAAACTGAAAAAAAAAAAGTTTTTTTCCCCACTTTGCAACTGATGCAGCAGGGCTACGAAGAGACCAAAAATTACATAGACAAGCTAAGAAAAAAGAAACAAAGAAATAAAAATGGGCAAAAATAATACACTGCACAAGGAACAGGAAAAATAATAAAGGGGATGTGTTATTTCAGAAGTGGCACAGCTTTCTCTCAAATAATGCTTTTTAATAGTAGTTACACACCTCCAAATCATGCCCTAAGAGTAGCAAGGGGAATGTTGACTCTTCCAAGGTGTTTTGGGATCACATTGCTTTGTTTAAATGAATCCGTGTCCTGCAGAAAAGGCAGAGGACCACTCACATGTCCTCACAGTGCTTCCTGAACCCTTCTCTAAAACGTCCTCAAGTTCAGCAACTTAAATTTGCTCGCCAGTATCGTCAGAGGTATTCTAGGATGGGACTTACTACACTTACCATCCTTTCAAAATACTACACAGAAATACCTCAATGAATTAAAGAACTGCAGTGAAAGAGAAAACAAGTGTGTCTGTAACAGCGCTTAACTGGTTTGTATGAGGTTACACAGATGAGAGGGAAATCAACAGCCAAGCACCGCCTGTGACTAGACCTCCTCAGAGCACCAAACCCGAAACTGACTCCGGAGCTGACAGCGCCAAGGAGAGCCGCAGCCCCGCCCAGCCAGCCCCCGAGCGGGCAGAGGTGGGATCGGCCCCGCACCGCTCCCCAGTGACCCCAGCTGAACCGACTGGAGGGGAAGCCGGAGACCCGGGCCCAGGACTCGGAGATGAGTCTCACACCCGGGACGCAGCGCACAGGGGGACGTTCAGACAGCAGCTTCCGAAAACAAAGCAACTGCCATGTATTTGGGTCAATCCGAGACGGGATTTGTTTCCTGATAACGCCCAAAGCTCAGGGAAGATGAAGACCCTTTCGTGCTTGCCACTGCACGCAACTGCCGGGAGCACTCTTCCAACCCAAACCAGCCCACGGCTCTAGCATTTCGCGATCCCACCCTGCGTCACCGGAGCCAGGCGGCCCCTCCCGCCAGCACAGCTCCGCAGCTCCCACCCAAAGGTTGCACCCCCTTCCCCGCCGGGCGCCTGCAGCCACAGCGGGACCCGGCCACCCGGGGCAGGCCCACCCGCCGCCGCCCCAGCACTGCCCCCGTCAGCACCGGCACGGCCCCCTGCGCCGTGACGTCTGACACCATCGCCCAACGGCGCTGCTGTGACGCCACCACCGCGCGACGGCGTGGCGTCAGCGCGCGTGCGCAGCCTCCCGGCGCCGGGAAGGTCGCAGCGGTGACCGGCCCAGCAGCCGCCGCCGCCGCCATGTTGTCCGTGGCCGCCCGCTCCGGGCCCTTCGCGCCCTACCTGTCGGCCGCGGCGCACGCCGTGCCCGGCCCGCTGAAGCCGCTGGCGCCGGCGGCAGCGCGCCTGGCCGAGAAGGTGCCGCTAGACCTGAAGCGGCCTCTGCTCTGCCGGGAGTCGATGAACGGCCGGTCGGCCCGGGGGGCCCTCGTCGCCGGTTCCAGCCTCAACGGTGCGGGCCGGGGGTCGGGACGTCGCGGGCCGGGCCCTGGGGGAGCCGCGCGGGGCGGGCGGCGGCCGCGTCCCGTCGGCTCAGCGGGCTGGGTCTGGGCCCAGGGGCCAGCCGCCGCCCCAGGCAGGACGGGGACTTGGGGGGCAGCGCCTCCGTCTGCGCCCCTCGGGCACCGCTGGGCGAGGATCAGGGGGAAGAGGGGGCTCGGGGCAACGGGTGGCGAGGTCGTCCCCAGCGCTCAAGCCCGGCCTGGCAGCTGGGGGAAGCAGCGGCCTGAATCAGGGGAGAGGGTCTGGCTTCTTTTTTTAAAAAAAAAAATATCCAAGTTATCACAGTAACAGGCATTTGTGACCATGGAGTTAAGGGCACTTGAAAACCTGCTGCCTTTTGGTGACTGTCGGGTGGAGTTTTATTTTGCAGTTGGGAAGATGCAGGAAAACTGTTTTGTTCAATAAGGTATTAACTGAGGGGCACCAAAGCGGAGATGTGCAGTGAGAACACACAGTGGGTTTTACTATTGCTGAAAAATAGCACTAACAGTTCACTGTGTCAAAACCATCACTGTTTTGTCTTTTGAAATGCCTCTATTTCCCCCCCAGTTCATGCAGTGTTCGGAAAAGCATGAGCCAGGTAAATTTAGTCTCAGGTTGTTCTTGCAGAACCTAACTTCCAGCCAAAGGGCAGTGGTTCTCCATGAAACAGAGTGGTTTGCATTTCATGGAGAAAAACTGCCCTTGTCTGCTGATGCTGGACATGTCCTAACGGTTGGCTTCATAGTGTTAGGTAGGATGTTTGTGTAAGTCTAGGAGATGGCAGTGCCGTGTGGAAAGTGCTCTGTAGTGATCAGAACCACATACTGACCCTCACCTGTAAAGGATATGTTCAGGTGAAAAGTCTACAAATCTGTAACTAAGGTAGCTGACATTTAGCCTTGTTCTTAGTTTTAATTAACATCAAGCATGCTTCTCACTGAATATAAGGAATTTTTGGAAGTTAATTGTATTACTTGTTACTAAATCAAATACTTTAAGTCTTGATACTGAAATAAACTAGTATGGTTTACTTTCAGAATGTTGAATTTCAGTTCAATTTCTCTACAGTTAAAATCCTACAGGCAAATACCTTTTCTGTACTGAGTTACTTGTAAACAAATGTAAACATTTTCCCCATTGTAGTGCATATAAATCCCTGAGAGTTACTGTAAGTACTTTGAGAGAAGAGTCTTTATTAACCTCTGTTATCTTTTGTGTCAACTGCTAGGAAAAAAATAAATACTAAATAGTTCTTTTCAAATAACAGAGGTTGCACTTTGGTGAGTGATACGTGTTCTGTCTTTAGCATGTTCTTCGGCTTATACGTTTTCATTGAGGGAAGCAGCTTTCTTTTGCTGGAGAAACTAATGGAAGGCCTCAGTTAGCAGTCACATCTTGTTGGTTTAGTACACAGGTTTGACATGGCATTCCCACTTGAAAAGCTTGGGAATTGGATAGTTATTAGCTTTATTCCTAAATGCTTCTATAAAGTGAGCTTTGGAAATAGGGGACTGTAAGTTAAAGAATTATTTACTGGGGCAGTTAGCTTTGACAACAGTTTAATGTAAAGGGGGAGGTTTTTCTGCACCCTTAGCAGGCTTTGTATAATTTTCAAAGAATAGGTAAAACAGTTTCACAAATCACCTGTTCATCTACTTCTGGAAGCCATTTTCTTGCAACTTAAATTTGAAATGTATAATTAGCAGAATCCTACCCACACTACCCATTATTTAAAAAAGCAATTTAAAAAGTATAACTTACTATGATGTATTCTGTTTTCACCTGAAAGTGTTATCATTTCATATTCCTTTTCCTGCAGCACCTGCCAGTGTTCGTTTCGTCCATAATGATGTCATGGTACCTGACTTCTCTGACTATCGTCGTCAAGATGTGCTAGATGCCACCACGTCTTCTCAAGGCAGCAGTGAAGCTAGGAAAGGGTTTTCCTACCTCCTGACTGCAACGACATGTGTAGCAACTGCGTATACTGCTAAGAATGTTGTCACCCAGTTCATTTCCAGCCTGAGTGCCTCTGCTGATGTGCTAGCGTTGTCAAAGATTGAGATCAAGTTATCTGACATTCCAGAAGGCAAGAATATGGCTTTCAAGTGGAGAGGGAAGCCCCTTTTTGTGCGTCACAGAACGCAGGCAGAGATTAATCAGGAAGCTGAAGTTGATGTGTCTAAACTGAGGGATCCGCAGCATGACTTAGACAGAGTAAAGAAACCAGAATGGGTCATATTGGTAGGTGTCTGCACTCATCTTGGTTGTGTACCCATTGCTAACTCTGGAGATTTTGGCGGTTATTACTGCCCTTGCCATGGGTCCCATTACGATGCCTCTGGCAGAATCAGGAAAGGTCCCGCTCCCTATAACCTTGAAGTTCCGACTTACCAGTTTGTTGGTGATGATTTAGTGGTTGTTGGCTGAATAGGTGCTTGCTCACTTTCATGTTCCTGTGAATGTACATTGAAAAGGGTTAACTGAGATTCTGGAACTCTGTAAAACCAGATGATCCTGAAAACATACTAGCTGTCTAGATTCTCAACCAGAAGTATGCTTGAATACTTCCCTGTGTTCAATTTTAATAAAAACTTGGAGTGAGCACTTGTTCCTGGCTTCAAATCACGTGTATTTATTTGTGTACTGACTTGCATGTCTAGTCAAAGAGATACTGCAACAGACCCAGAATATATTTATGGAGCCCTCCTGAAGGGCTGCTGATTCAAGGCAGATGCTGAACCACAAAGCCGTTGTTTCCTTAATACCAAATTTTTTCATTATTGGTATATTGGTTTTGGTTTTACTGCATTAATGGTGAGAAAAAAGATTTTTAAAAGATCTTGCTATGAACTAACAGTCTTTGGAGTAAATTTCAACACAGAATCCTATAAGATGTAATTGTTTTCCTTCTAGTGTTTTTGTTTGTTTCTTTTCAAAGGAAGTAAAGGAAAAAGTAAATAAAAACTTACCTAGAAATAAAACTCTTTTACACTGTTCAGAGGCAGTTTATAATTGTTTACCTGGAATAGAAGCGATGTAATTTTTTGATAAATTGGACAAAAAGAAGTGTGTCATGTTAGAATTACAAAAGGATTTTTTTACTTGCAGATAAGGTTTGATCTCATGTGTATCTAAATATCAGATCAAGTGCTTAGGAAACTGGAAAATTTGTGACACTTTTCCAAACAAAATAAGTTGAGAAGGAAGTAAAAAGGGGATTCCAAATTTTACAGAGGGTGAAAAATAAATCTGAAGAACCACTCAGTCTGGACTAATCTTTAACTTTAGACATAGCAAAAGGTTGTGTTGCCATCGGAGATATCTTAAGACTCAGTGAAAATTATTGTTTCATATTGCCTATAGGCTAAGCTTAATAAAGGCCAAAACACTGAAACCTCTCTTACCTACATGCTGACTTTGAAGGCAGGGAGAAACAAATGCAGCCTGAAATGGATCTTTTAACCAGTGCTGCCAATGGTCCTGTCAATACAAAAAAAAAAAAAAGGTAGTAATCAATTGCTTTCAATACATGAGGAGAAACGAGGTTTGCTGTTTCCAGAACAAAACAAAACAAGCAAAAAAAACCCAAACAAAACACCAGCAAACTATCTTGTCATTCGTGTTTGCTTCCCATTCTTTAATGCTGTTCTGTGAACGCATCTGTCTTGCACTGCATTAATGTGCTCCTTCAGTTGCAGAACAGAAAATGCGATCCTCTGAATTCCTTGGGTCTGGAATGTTTAGCTTTACATGAGATATATGTGAGGCTGTGATGACAGCTGGATTGAAGCTGAGGTTTTAAGCCAGAACATTGATGCATATAGCTCAACTGTTACGAGGCAATCCAGTGAGAAAAAGACCATAGGTGACTACTACAGAAGAGAAGTTCTTAGGTATGCATTTCACACCATTTCATGAATTTGACCTTCATGCCTTATCACTATGTCCGCAAAAACATTCTCAAGAACTTTTTTTGGTATCATGAACTGTGCTAAGCCAGAACTGAAAGATATGTTCCTGAACTTTTATCTAAATAACTGGTATTTGTGTATGTGCCTTGTATTATAGGGTTGGTCTTCTCTCAGATTTTGTATTTTAAGAAAAGCCACTTGGTATCTCCTGAAGTAGCATTAGAGCACTGCTCACAAGTAGCTACTCTTACCTCATCCTAAAAATGTTTTTTAGCCCCTGGGTTACACTGCTTAGTCCTAATCTTTGTTTACATAATCACTAAGTAACTGCAGAACCAGTAAATTTGCCCCCTGTAAGCAAGGAATGGCCAGGGCAGTTTTGAAGTTGCCAAGTGAGCACAGGGAAAGCTAAACTAGTTAGGTCACAGCTGCGCTTAAAGGGTCACATACAAAATTAATTGTGCAGAATAAGCTGTTACTTAAATTACATCAGACAGACTCGATCAAATCTTACCAATCTACAACTGATGCAGCACCACGACACTGAACACATCTGAGAACAAACCAGAACAACCAGAACAAACCAGCAGCCTTTACTGCAAACATGAGATGCCAGCAATGCCTTTTTTTTTGCCAGACTGATGACAACAGTTGAAAAAGCTGGAGTATTGATTCTCAGGCAATGCAGGTGCGATATTCTGAATTCTCTCTTCAGTTAAAGGCTTTGTGCTTTTGAAGTGGAAAAAAAATCATTTATAATGGGCCAAGCAGGCCTTAGAAAAGATTTACTAGAATTTGAGAAATATGGTAAAGATATAATAGCCTCAAATCTCAAAAACTACTCAAGTGGTAATGCAAGTACAGACAAAAAAAAAAAAACAAACATCAAATTTCATCTGAACACATTAAACCACTTTTTTTTTACTGTGAAGGTTATCAAACACTGGAATAAGTTGTCTGGAGAGGTTGTAGAGTATCCGTGGAGATACCTAAATCCAACTGGACAGTCCTGAGGAACCCCGCTTGAGCAAGGAGGCTGGACTAGATCATCTCAAGAGGTCCCTTCCAACCTCAGCGATGCTGTGATTTGCAAGAAATTACATCCAGTTGTTGTATCGTCTTGTCTGAGACAAGAAACTCTGGAAGGTCCAAACTCCCCAAGGGGGAAGTATAACACAAGCAAGGGTAAACCTCCACGCAGTGATGTGCTGGTTACCAGTAATGAGCTCATAATTACCCTGCGGGCTAAGATGTCCTTGGAAGGAGCTCTCATACTGTCACTAATTACAGACATCACCGCCATGCAGATGGGTAGTGTTACCCTTCTCATGGCTGGTGTGCCCTGCGCGGCTGGAAGAACGAGTATTCAAGTACACAGGAAAATACTGTTTTATTTCATTGAATTCTGAAGATTCATTGTGTTCCTAGGAAGCAACTGCTCGGTGGGCTTTATGTCTGTGTATTTCCACTTTGACTGCCTGCACTTCCCTAGTGGCTTTGCCAGGACTCTATTCCTAATGTCAGATCCTTTTAGCTTAAATTGTTTGCCAGTAAAAACAGAAGCAAATAGAGATTTCATAAAGCCAACAGGGTACCTTTCCCCTTTCAAAAAATGAATGAAGCCCCACTTCTCCCCTCACAACTGGAATTTCCTCACATTTGTGTAAGACAACTCTGTGCTCTGCAGGCTTTTCTTTCTGAGTGGCAGTTTGAAGTCACACTGTTCCTGTGCCTCAGACTGTCAGCCATCTGACCACTCTGCTTTAGCCAGCCAGGCCAGCGTCATTCACTGCTCCTGACTTGACAGTGTGGCAAGAGCTAAAAGCAAGCACAGTTTGATGCTGGTACAGGTTTGCCAGGCTGATCAGTGCTGGGGCCTGACGTTTTTCAGCAGCGAAGCTGTAGAGCGCAAGGCTGTGCCAGGGAGAGGAGCTGCATCGCCTGCCACTCGTCTGCATGCCTCTTAGACGTGAAGCAGCAGCCACATATCGGTTTCTTCTCAGCTGGCTACTTTTTCTCCTTTAGAACAAAACAGTCTTTATGAAATTGCTGAATGGTGTTCATGTTTATTTAACAAGAAAAGCTCTTCAGATAAGGGGAATAAATATACTGAAATCAAAACATAATCTTTAATATTTGACATTTCAAAAGCTTTGTCTTTCCTTTAGAAGAGGGACAACATTTTTAATGGCTACTACTGTCAAAGCAATAATTAGTGCAGAGACTCTAAATGAAAATTCAGAATATTAAGTCATTTTCATGGCTAATGACACGTGGTTTTTTAACCCTTCTGATTTGTTAGGTCCACTTCTCAGCACTGTTACCTACATGAAGAAAAAACTCTATGAAGAGGGTTCCTAAGCAGTTCTGCTATATCTGAGTGACACGGTAGTCACTTCCTCAGTTAAAGGAGCCTTCACCTTCTGAGCAATACATTTCTCACCTATAGAAGTGACAAGTGAACAACAATGACCCTCTCCAACCTTGAAAAAGAAAAAAGTAAATAATTTATAGATGGAATGAGAGAGTTTAAAGCTACTGAAGGCTGGGTGTCCTCAATGGATAAAATTTTCTCAGCTACCTACAGATGATGTTTATTTTACATGTTAATTGCTTTTATACTCCATAGAGATGCAGCACTGTTCATTATTCCAATTATTCACATTCTAAGACAATTTTTTGTTATTTATAGTGTTATGAAGCTCTGGCTATGATCTGTATTAACTGTGACAGATTTTCTGCTTTCAAGTAATTACGTTTCAGTAAGAGTTTTGAAGAGATGGCTAAATGAAAAATACCTTTCATGTTAATAATGCAGGTGATCCTGTCTCTGAAGGACTGTAGCACTTCATGCCCATTAAAGTCTTGCAATTTTGCTGACCACTAGATGTTTTGCAATCACCATGAAAATCCAAATTTTCTCTCATCATAACCTTTTAGAAACATGCCATTTACACAGACTCAGATCAAAAGTATCCTTTAATCTGGGGACTTGCTTTGATACCCCTAAAATCTGATGGTGTTCAGGGTGATTCCCCAGAACAGTTCCCATTCATTCTGCTGCTATTGAAAGTATTTGACAGTCCTGCAAGTCATCATCTTAAGTTAAAAGTCTGGAAGAGGAGAGAGAAACGTGATGGCCATCTGCAAACAGCTAGAGGAACCGCAACATCACACAGGAAACACGACACAACCAAAGATACATCTCATGCCTTTGGAATGTCCTTCCAGAGCATCCTCCCTTTCTTTTTCTGCAACCTGGGAATTCACCTCTGTGCAACTAGAGCAGCAAATGAGGAGGGAACAGCTTCCAAGAATTACTTTTGTCCAAAACCCAAATAGTTAGTCGCAAATGTAATAAGCCGCACTTGACAAATTATTCAGCATAATTATGACCTTTTAAGAACTACTGTAATAGCCTTTATTCTTGCAGAAAATATTTAAGCATTGTTTTTTTTTAAAGGAAGATACGAGAGCTTTTATGCACTAAAACCAGAGGAAGAACATATCTGTATCATTAGAAAGCTTTGTCATAACATGGGCGCAGAATGATGTCACGTAAAGCCTACAAGGAAACATTGACCTCAACATTTCGAAACTTTTAGATCTCAGCTGTGATTTCAACTTTTGAAATGGTACTGTTGCATTGTACTTGAAAAACAGAATACATGTGTGTTCTGCTTGCAAAGCAGGTATCTACTCCCAAGAAAGCATTACACCCTTTCTGCATTCCCGTGCTCCTCCTGGGAATCAAAGAGGCAAAACACAACAACAAGGTGGAGCGCTCCAGTGGATAACACCATACATACTCCCTGAGCACATACAGCTGGAGCCAGGCAAGCTCACATGTGCAGCTGGATTCGTTTTGCATTCCTGCCTGGAAAGTGAGCCTGCCAGGATGCAGCCAAGCTGAGCCAGAGCAACAGGGGCTCTGGGCGCATCCTGAATCTGGCATTTCTGAAATCTTTAAGCTGCAGAATACCTTGTCGTTCAGTAATCCTAATCCAAGCTGCCATCAAACCCCAAGATCTTCGGTGTTAGACTAGAGCCTACAAACCTTCCCAGCTTTAGTTCCTGTAACTATAGAAAAGTAAACCAGAAAATTTCCAAGATGCAAGTGGTATAAGCTTATTCTCTAATAAAACAGTAAAATAAAGAACTCAATCAGATTCCTAGAATTAAGCAGTATTAACCAGAGACTACAATGTGGTCTGACATAATGCTGATATCTGGCTATATTAAGCCAGAATTCTGTCTGACACCAGCTTTACAATAAGTGCCATTAATTTCAGGGATTCTGTCTCAATTTATTCAAGCAGCAGTGACAATTTCAAACCATTGTGTCCAGCCTATTTTGTGAACAACCCACATCCTATGTGCATGCAAATATTAATTCTAACATATAATTTTCATTGTGCCTCATGAAAGAAAGAAAAACGAATAGATTGCTTTCCTCTTTCCTTTTCAAATGAATTCAGACAATACAAAGTTCCTGTAGCTGAAGCAAGTGGACAAACATAAAAATGGCATGTTGCCCATATTACAACAGGCTCAGGACATTGGAACGGTTCAGCTGAGGCACCTGATTCTGCCAGATTAATTTAAAGGCCAACCCTACAGAAAGACGCTGAGATTCTAAGTCCGACTTGGATGTCATAAACTCATTAGAGTTGTTCTTATAGTGTTTAACATCCTGCATTAACTATGACTAGCACCTAATGAAATGCAAGAAAGAAACAACAGATTATAACTTGGCTTGCTTAAACAAAACACAGAAGTGTTGGCATTTATTGTCCTAACACAGTTAGCAAACTGTGTCACAACTGCATGTATTTTCTTCATGAACTACTTAGCATTATAACATTTTAATAACGTCAAGATCATTAATTGTGACATTGCCTTGTTCTAGCAATGTGTATTCAAAATGTGATGTACCGTATTGTTTCCTACACGCACTTTTCTTTTTCCCCCCAGCATTAGAAATCTAAAATAAGCCATTCTGAAATCAAACCCTATCAGACGCGTATGTTACTTGGTTTTACCTAGCTGTTACAGGAGTTAGAAATATGAGACAGGGGATGGTCTCTTCTGTCTATAAATGGCAGGAGAATTAGTAGGGAAAGATAACTTCCACATTTAATAATATTTAATAGTATGTAGTTAGTGATGGCTGATATCTTTTGTCAGCCAATTACAGATTTGGCAACTGCACTATGACTTAGTCCTCTCCTGTGCCAAAGAGAAGTTGCACACCTAGAGGCAGAGCTGGGATCAGAAGGCAGTTCAAGTGATAGCTGGTCTTGCTTCAGGACTTAGCAGGAGCCTGCATTTATCTTTAGTAAAAAATTCTATAATAAAAATCACCAATATACAGATGTCTGTGCATATTTTTCTGCAAGCAATCTAATAGTAATGTCAGACAGAATTGGTTTACTCCCACCGTGTAACATGGTAACAGAACTCCAGATTTTCCTCTGTGAGCAGTCATATAATTTGCAAGTAATTACAATACATGTCACCCTCTAATTCCTATCACAAATAAAAAGTGCCAGCTTCCTGCAGAGATCCATTGGTTTGCACAGCCCTAGGACGATCGAAAGAGCTGCTGAGAAATGTGTAATTTCCTAGCAGGTCCAGGAAATGCATATGTATGGAGATTCAATGGTTAAAAAAGGGTATTTAAAAACATAATGTAAAACACTTGAATACATGTCCTGAGAGGACAGACTTTGTGTGTACAGAAATTATTCTCCCTTGTCTACATTTGAAGAAGTTAAAGGAATAGCAATAAGCAGCTGATTGAGCCAAGTTGGATTTCATAGGTTAACAGCACTGGGGCTTGTTATTGGTCTGTGTTTGGACCAGGAGGAGGAGGGTACCAAGCAGTTTATTCTGTTAGCCATAGCTGTTGTGCGTAACTCGCATACAGTTGGCGGCTGATGGCAGCACCCTTTAGGTAACGTTGCTATCTGAAAACAAATGGAGCTCTCCATTGCAATTGGTGTGACGGCATTTCAGACATCAGTCTGAGACATCGCCTGTGGACATCACCCGTACACACAGAACAGCCCATCTATCGTGAGACGCCACAGCTGAGTTTTTCCCTCTGCTTTCAGTTCCAACTGAACTGCAATTTTGTATTAAGTACTAAAATATCAGGAGGTTGAGTAGCTTTTCTAGCATTTTGCATACAATCTTATATATCCCAAAGGCCTGAAGTACATTGAGGCTTTGTGCAAGCCAGAATTTAATAGACAAAACAAGATGTGGCTCAGATTTCCCACTTAATTATCTATAAAGGCATGACAAATTCTGACCTAGCAGTTCTTCTTTCCCTATAGCGACATCAATTTTAATTGCTGGATAAAAACACTGCATATTTAGGTCAATATGATTTTCTTTTTACATTTGTAATATGCTTTTATTTAGATATTTTTATTTGGACTTTAATGTTTCCATAAGCAGAAGCCACTACTTACTCTTCTCTCCAGTTCTTTTAATGCCTCTGCTTCAGACTACACCACAAACTAAAGATACCTCTTCTCCTAGCCACTGTACTTGACACTGATTAGAAAGATGAAAAACTGCTTCACAACAATTTTGTTGCTTCTAACTAAATAAAACATTGCTATTAACTGCTAAGGCAATATCTGACGTTGCATGTCTGATAGACAACTCTTGCACTATGGTACAAGAAAAGAAAAAACTATCTATACATAGATATATAAATTTGTACATGCCAATGAGTAGATGTCAGTCTCTTAGAAAGTAATAATTTAATCTTTACTACCATTTTCTGTATCAGCTTTTGGAAAGTTGGACATTCATCCAATAATTTGTTTTTCCCCCCATAATCACAGTGCCACTCAGCTTGTCCTGCTCACTTTTCCTAACCTACTGGAAGAGTTGTTCATGATCATTTCATTTAATTGAATGTGACAAAGATTTTCTCACCTTGTGCCAATCATTTTTCAGAAACATTTGTTTTTGAAGGCATTTTCCTATTTTGATGGATAATCTGTCCTTACTCACAAGTCATATCAATGGATATGGGCCGTTCTTACATACAGTCTATAAATCATCAACCTTTTTCAGCCTGAATTTCTTGTCATCTCTAGGCTGCTCTGCTGAGGTCACTAAAGGTTGCCATTGCCAGTGCTATTTATCTTCCTAACTTTTTCTCCTCTCTGCCTTTTCAGTCCATTTCATTTCCCAGGCAAACCCAGTTCCCCTTATGCCAGCAGGTCAGCTGCTCTGCAGTAGGTATCACATCCGTCAGCTTCTCTCCTAGACGGGAGTGTTGCTGCTGGCGTTCTGCGCTGTGAACGCACTTGCAAACTCTGGTCCCTTCACTTCCGTTCTACTCATAACCCCAGTGAAAATCTCAAGGATTGATCAAGTGGGTAGGTTAAAAAAAGTTTGGAAGATTAGCAATAAAATCATGGAGTCATGGTCCAGCCTGTGGTTATGAGTTAGGCAGGCTTTATGTCCAGAGCTTATCAGTCTATAAATAATTATTGTCTTAATCCAGTATTTTTCTACAATGGAAGCTTAAATATCTTCCAAGAGATCTAGAGCCAGCATGAAATAGGTTGCTGCAATGGAAGCATTTAGCACACAGGAGCAGGTATCTCACCCTACAGGTACAATGGTAGCCTAAATCTGTCTCATTTTATGTGCTAAAATGAATGGTGCTGTGGGGCTTCAGTCTTAACTGGAAAAATAAATACTCCATGAACAGTAATGGATTACAATTTCCTGGTTGCCAAAGCCCCCCCTGTATACAGCATGGCAGAGTCACAGCCTCTGTATCCGGTGCAGAAGATTTTTTGGAAGAAAAATCTCTTGAATCTGTGACTGCATTTTTTCCCATCACGTTTGTGATATTTAAGCCATTTTCCCTTCCATTTACCTTACACAAAGCTCAGAGACAGCAGAAATTGCCTCATTTTGTGGTTTTTAGCTGTCTCTCATTCATCAGTAGTCTATCATCAGTATGTTTCTCCCAGGTGAGATAGAAACTATTAACATTTTTGGCAGCTTCTTGTGTGCTGCTTTTTCGCTGTCTTTACCCAAGTGAGCTTTAAGGGAATGTTTTTTCGTTGATTTGTATTTGTTTGGACAATACAAAACAGTCTTCTCCATTTTCTTTTGCAATTAGTTTTATCAGTATCAGTTTGTTCTTCATGAGAGAAAAAAAAAATTCCAAGCATTGCACATATTTGGTCTCTATCTTATAGTTTTTAGTCTTGGTCACAAAGCCATTCTTGTTTCCCGTGCAGCTTTTGGAAACATCTACATTTATCTGTTGATATTTCTATTTTGAAATAAATTACAACAATTCAATAGTACTGAAGTGCTTGACTAGAATAATCTTTAGCAACTCATTTAACTAATGTTAATAAAACCACTTTCATCTAAGGATCTTAAAGACTGCTATTACCATTATCTTCTAAGCTGCATCCCAGTTGCACTGCAGTGCGTATTCCTGAATGACACATCGCTTTGAAGTCTTTAAGCTACACAAGAAGTCATGGCTTAGCCATGATCAGGACCAGACTACACAGTCTGTCTCTCGCTCCCCCCACCCTCCGAGAGAATAGGAGGAGATGATATAAGAAAAAAACAGCTCAAGGTTTGAGATAAGGACGGGGAGAAATCCTTAAAGTTACCGTCACGGGCAAAACAGACTCGACTTGGGGAAAACTATTCATTTATTTCTAAAATTAGCAGGAGAATGAGACAGGGAACAAGATAACCTCCCCCCACCCCTCCCTCTTCCCGGGCTTAACATTATCTCTACTACCTTCCCCTCCCGAGCGGCACGGGGGGGGAAAAGGGAATGGGGGTCGCGGTCAGTTCATCACGCGTTGTTTTACGCCGCTGTATCATCGTCAGGGGAAGAACTCCTCGCATTCCTCCTCTGCTCCAGCGTGGGGTCCCTCCCACGGGCCACAGTCCTTCGTGAAACTGCTCCGGCGTGGGTCATCTCTTCCACGGGGTGCAGTCCCTCCAGAACAGCTGTCCCAGCGGGCCCTCCACGGGCCACAGCTGCCTTCAGGCATCCACCTCCCTCGGTACGGGGTCCTTCACGGGCTCCAAGTGGATCTCTGCTCCTCCATGGACCTCCATGGGCTGCAGGGGGACAACCCGCTCCACCATGGTCTTCACCACGAGTTGCAGAGGAATCTTGGCCAGGAGCCATATTACTCCTCCCCCTCCTTCTTCACTGACCTTGGCGTCTGCAGCCGTTCCTCACAACAGGATGGCAGATGTCTCTCAGGATCCTTTTTACATCTTATTCACTTCTCATCTCCTCTCCACTTCTTGCAGCCGGGCCGGGCCGAGTTGGGCCCAGTCGGCTGCCCGGCGGGAGGCCAGAGGGTGAGGCCTGCAAGGCCCATGAGGCTCGCGCCTCCCCCTCTCTGCCCCCCGCTCAGCTGCTTCACATCTTCTCCTCCTCTTTTCCCTGTTTTCCCCTACTTAAATACGTTATCGCAGAGGCGTTATCACGGGACATTCTGCTACCAATTGGCTCGACCTTGGCCAGCAGCGGGTCCGCCCTAGGCCTGGCCGAGTCCACTGAACAAAGGGGAGCGACTTCTAGCAGTTTCCTACAGAAGCTACCACCTTAGGCCCCCCTCACTAACAAAACCAGAACAGACAACTAATTGTAGGTTTTGATAAAACTCTTCCAACTCACTTCATGAGAACATAAGTCTCAGTGTTTTCATTATTCTTGGTTCATATTTTATTTAGGCGAAGATTAGCTTGTCACTCACTGGTCTGCAACCTCCGACTCCCCAGCAGCATCCTTCAGTGTAACCACAAAAACCCCTCTATATGCAGCATTATTTATTTCTGTTTCATTTAGGTACTTAATATTTGATATATCCAACTCATTCTGCCAAATGGTTATACTTGTACATAATATTTTTCAGACATGTTGGTTTAAAGTCACATTTTCTTTCAGCTGCGAAAGGTAATGTACGTATGATCTATCTGCTGTTTAGACACAACTCCAGGTGCTGTAGAGAAGCTCTTGTCCTGTCCTCCATGACCATTTTAACCCCAGCAGAATGACACTGTCTGACAAGGAATAGCAATACTCAGAATACAATTCCTTGCAGAACAGCATGGGTAACATGAAAAACTGATTAAGGGGATGTAGTCCACCACAAGCCATCTCAATATACAAATTATAATGGTTCATACGCTCTGCAGATTCTTCATAGACTCGCACCAGCCTCCCGCTGGGCCAATATGTTTGATCAGCAATTGATGTGCACTTAAATTCTCTTAAACTCATGTTTCATGCAGTACAAATCAGAGGAGAAGAGCACAGCAAGAAGAGCAATTGACAGAAATCTCAAGGACATATGTTAGAAGTAGGCTACTTCTTCTGCCAACGTACTGTTTAACACCATCCCCTTTCTCAGCTTGTAAATTGTGGCTGGATGAGTCTCCCCACACAGGGAAGGAGAATAAGTGGGTGGGAAGATGCTCAGGAAGCATTTCACAGCTCTGCAATCACACAGGAATCTGACTAACGCTGCTCAAAACACTGCTCTTTTAAAGACATACTTTAAGGAGCAGAGGTGAATTTTCTGGTTTCAGGATGAAGCACTTCTGCCATAACACAGACACTGTTCAGCTACTGGTTAAGTCTTCCCAATGCACCGTTTAGATCATCTTCAAAATCAACAACAAATAAAAAGGCAAAGAAGGAATAAAAAGCATGCAGAGAAATCATCAAACAACAGATATAAAGCAAAAGAAAGAAAATACGGATTACACAGAATGTGGGGAAGGTAGTTTATATAAATATATGTATATATTAAAAAAGAGATAGTTTAACAACTGCAATAGAAATTCATAGAGGAAGGTCCATCTGTGGCTTTTGAACACAACGCTCCAGGCTCAGGTCTCTGAGAAGCCTACAGCAGATGATTGCTGGATACTGGGACTACAGGCTCAAATGAAGGACAAATCTAGTCTTGTGTGTTTCTTGTGCTCTTTCCCAAAGTATTTGCTACTGGTTGCTGCTGCAGACAGGGTAGGCCAGCCAGGACCCCCCACAGTATTGCTTAAGCTCGGAGAAGGGCAAGGAGCTCAGTGCGCTGGCAATAACCTGCCCCCCGTTCTACGGTACCTGCGATGCAGCAACAGACTACTTCTGATTTTTTTTTTTAGGGGTCTTTGAATCAAGGACCTTACATATACGGGGTGACAGTTACCAGTGATGTTATTGTTATTATTATTACTGTAGAGAAGATTTAAGCGTAAAAATATTTATAGAGCCAGGGTTAATACAGACTGATTTCCCATTGCAGCACCTGCACTGAAGTACTCCGCTGAAGAGAAGAACACAATAATTCTAAGTTACACTCAATCCAGAGGTTTGAATAGCAACATTAATGGCTCCTTTAGAGCCAAGTCAATTCCAGAGCAAATATATTGCTCACATTTCATCTCCCAAATGAAAGAGGAAAAGGCCAGTAAGAACATTCGTCAGAAGCAAAAAGGTTTAAAACTTGAATATAGACTTTAAAAACTTGCATATATTTTAGATGATTGGTTCTTGACTGCTCTGTAATGAAAGCTATGGTCAATAAATATCCCTGGGCAAGATAAGGATGATCTTTGATATATCTAACAGCTAGGAAGAATATCTCAGCATAGGATACTACTTGGATTTGCATCAATTCTTCATTTTTACGGTGCTCTTTGGATAGTGTTCTGAGCCCTGCTATCGCAAGTACCACAGGCAGTAGTAGCTGAAATATCACAAATTTATCTGAATTTTTCACAATTTTAACTGCAGTAATGAGATCAGCTTGTATCCATCATGAAGACTTCAATGTCTTCAAAGTACTCCTTTTTAAACAGAGGCTGTCACAGCTGCAGCCAACAGGTAGCCTTTAATCAGAGCAGCTAGAGAATAATACACTGATTTGCTTAATAACATTTGTTGCTAATGTAACATACTGATGCACCATTTTATTACAGAATTAGCTAAGTTACGTCAATATGTTATGGAAGTTGTTCATGAAAATGACTGAATAAACTTTGGACCAATCCCACAGTACAGCACCAACCTCCAGATTAAGTGGGAACAAGACTTCATCCAGTAAAACAAATTTGTAGAAACTGGCACAGTGTTTCAAAAAGAAAGGGTTCTTTTAAAAAAACCATTTGTTATTTATCAAGCCTATTTATCTTAGAATTATTATCTCCTTGCTTAAATCTTGTTAACACAGTTATTACTCTTCAAGCATTTATTAAAAAACCAGGTAAGCTATCTGGTTCCTGTAAATAATATATTAACTAGATTTTCTTAACACAAAATAATTAAATCTGAAAAGTAACACTGCATTATAAAACAATTCCTAATAAAACATGCTCTAATTATAATTCCAAAGCTCA
Source organism: Chlamydotis macqueenii (assembly GCF_036417535.1). Classification (NCBI taxonomy): domain Eukaryota; kingdom Metazoa; phylum Chordata; class Aves; order Otidiformes; family Otididae; genus Chlamydotis; species Chlamydotis macqueenii. The sequence continues at coordinate 13,531,979 of NC_141568.1, forward strand.
CATTATTTTTGAAACTTGTGTTGGCTTTTAGATAGATTATAATAAAAGCAAATTACTCGATGTTTTAATAACATAGTTGTCAAATAAAGCCATAATGCCCAACTGATGACTAACAACAATGTGTAATTCCCCATAAAAGCTAATTGACAATTGATTTTGTTAAGTACTGAAAGAATTCATCATGATTAACACTATTACAATGAAATCCAAAGGAATTAGAAAAGATTTATCTCTAATTGAGCTTTTCTGCAAATATTAGACCTCGTGAAGAGAATAACAAAGTAGGTTAGAAACACAGCATCCTCTTCCCTCGTTCACAGGCAGAACATGGATTACGAGGGTGTAACTGAAGGGCTTGGTGCTTTTTTGTAGGTGCATCACTGTTTACATACACAGTAGCAGTACGGGAGGTTGTGCTCTCAGTACTCAAACTCTATCCACATGCCCAGCTCTGGAATCATCATCAATTAAAGAAAATTTGGGAAAACAAACAAACAAACAAAAACAACAAAAAACCCAAAACAAAACAAGAAAAAAATGCATTATGGAAAACAAGACGATGAAACCCACAGTAGCTAGGCAGCTGATTTTTAAAGGTAGCTGATATGATGGCCTCAGCTGCCCTCTAAGTGCAGTGGGTGGGTTTTGTGCTGGAGGGCAGCACGAGCGGCACACAGTCCTTTGCTGCTCCGCATCAGCCCGGCGCAGGGACTGGGAAAGCTGCTGTGGAGCTGTGCTGGAAGCAGGTATGGCAGTACCCAGAATGAAGCAAGGTAATACGAAATGGAAGCTAATGTGGGAGGACAGGCAAAGACCCCCACTGCCCTGAAAACTGGATAATTGCAGTAATAAATTTGTCTATGCCATATTAAATACAAAACAGGACAGCCAGTGAGCATGGTTATTATGTATCAGCTTGTCTAAGGAGCTTTAAGCAGTAATTAAAATAAAAAGACATTTCCCTGCCATGGAGAATTTTCGGTGTGCATCTCCCCGATGTCATGGTGACAGGCAATTCCTGTCCTTCGCTAAACTTCAGTAGGGTTCTCATGGGAAACTTTACAAAGTTGTCTCTGTGGGACATGTCAGAAGGTACAAGTGACATGGAGTAGAACAAAATAAAAAGGTGAAAGGCTATTGCTGCATGAGCACATGGCAATTTAAATTAGTTATGCACACTCAAGAGCGCTCTGTATAGCCCAGAGAACTTGCAGCCCAAGGGCAGGAGGATACTAGGCTGGCTTTTAAGCTGCTTTAGCTTCTTTTTAATGCTTCTGTACTAGAGGAACTGCCAGTGCTATTTGGACAGGCCCTCTTCTATTCAAAATATTCAGATCTTCCCTGGTATTTGAGTACAAATCTTTTGCTTTACACTTTTTACAGCGTGCATTTCATTCCCAGCTAACGTTAACTTTTTCTCTACGGTACCTGATTTTTTCCTCTTTTGATTAAAACTAAATAAGAAAAGATGTTGCTTATATTACTTTAAAAAAAGGCAAATGAGATCCTTCCTATGTTTTAATGCGAACATAGAAATGGTAAGCCAAGTTATATAAACTAGAGCAGTTTTGAGAAAGATGCCTTTTTTTTCTACCCTTATGAAGAAAACTCTTGATCTCAGAGGGTTTACAGCATTATCTTTCTCTACTTGAGCTTCCATCTCCCTTTGTTCCTAACATTTGCTTCCAGATCTCTCTCTGCTGAGAGGCACAGCACTCCAGGTACGTGTGACTGAGCAGGGAGGGGAGAGCTGGCAACACCATAGTTCAGGAGATTTGGGCCTACTGCTGGATTTTCGATTGAAACAAGCAGTTATTAATCAATGTGGGAAATTACACAGCAACATATCAGCATTTACAAATTCCTGAAGCTACAGAGGCTCAGCTGGTGGGGATTCCAATGTTTCTAAACTGCCAGATACCAAGCTGGGAGTGTAAAATGTCTGGAAACCTCATACTCAAAAGCCAGGCTCCTCAGAGAAGTTGGCTTAAGCTGCAAATATTAAGGCATCCATCATCACGAAGCTGTGAGCCTTGAATCCAAACCTGGAGTCATAATTTCCTTCCCAGCACAATGGTTTAGGCTTCCTGGCCCCCCATTATCTCCAGCAGATTGCACGGGAGCACGGAGCTGAGCCAAACTGGTCAGAGCCTAGAAGCCGTATTCTACATTACCATGTACAAGCACATTAGCCAATAAATTATGTATGTATACAAACCAGATTTTTAAAAAGCCTTAATCAACTCAATTGTAAAAAACCCAAAACGGTAAAGCAACTTGAAGAATGCAATTATTCAACAAAACCAATCTCAGCATGCAGTTTTGAGAGGTTAGCCTAAAATGTAACAAAGCACACCGTTGCCCGCTCAAGTCAGTCTGACAGGAACGCAAAACTGACAATAACATAAAAAACTAATGATCAATTTATTGTCCAATATTCTATAATGAACAGCTGGAATAGTCAGATCCTTTGGAAAAAAGGATAGAGCTTTGTATAGCGCACTTACTATAAATCTGTAATCCTATTTACTATTTTCCATAAAACAAGAATGAGAGTATTTGCTTAAATGGAAAGCCACGTGTATCTTTGTGAGCTACACGTAAGCGGATAACGACAGCCAGACTTCGAGACCTCCTCTCCCTGCACTTCTGAGGAACTGCCTTCAGTATGAAAAGTATCAAACAATCCACAGTGGTTTCTCTCTCTGCATCCTATCTGTCATTGCACCTGAGGAGAATGATCACTATAAATCATAAGTCTATGATTTATGGCAAATACTGATAAATGCTTAAAAGATAAAGCAAAAACATAGCACAGCACAATATATGAATTGCTTATGGATGTCGGCATCAGAAAATAGTAGTGAAGGAAGCAGTTTATTAAACTCAGTTAAAAGGAATCCAGATACTGAATAGGACTTTGGTCCATGTAGAATAGTGTTGCTATTTAATACTACCAGTCCTCATATTTCAAATGAATTACCAAAGGAAATTGGAAAAACAGTATTTTTCTTTATTTTGTAAAAAGAAAAAGGTCCACTAACTTGTTTGGGTAGCCTTTCTGCATCCCTTTATTAGAACAAGCACACTGACCTTGCTAGAAGTGCAGTGTGATTATCCATGGACAGAACAAGAGTGTCCTGGATCGCCATTAAGCTGAGTACCTACTGTAGTTTGTGTGCGTGTGTCTGTCAATGCACATGCACACAAACAGATAGAAAAGAGTTTAACACAAGCACTGGTCATGTTCTCTTATACTGAGGGGTGGATGTGTGCGCAAATAGGAATTTTGTGTGCAAATAAGAATCCCTAGTTTGAGGACATGGTTGCATGTTTTTACAAAGGCATTGCCACCCTCTTGAAAAAAGTCAGACCTGCTATGTCACATGAATCACACACGTGGCATCCACACTCTGCTTCCACATTTAGATTTTGTTTTCATTGTTCCCTGTAGGGTTTTTTTTCTGTCTATAATTAGAGTTAATCACATTTCAAAGTACCAAGATAATTATCTCCATGTCAAATTAGCTATTTTCAAATGAAAGACTATTTCTACTTAATTTTTCCCATCTTGAAAGCAAAGCAGTGATCCCCAGATTTTTTATGTCATTTCTTTATGAACATCAGGTTACGATAAGCTACTTTCTGAACCACTGCTTGAATGCAATTTATTTTTCATAGCTTTGCATAATAAAATGGCATTTTAGATAACTTATTCAAAGGGCAGATACTAATTCTCTGAAGACTTCATTAAATCACTCTTTTCATGTTAAATTAATGTGCCAAGTTAATTTTGGAATAAACAAACCAAGATATTTAATTGCTTTGTGATAAATATGTACTACTTAGAATTTTATCACACAGCTTTACATTTTAAACTCCATATATTTCTATGTGTTTTGAGAGATTAAAATTTATATATATTTTCTAGTACACACAATAAGATGTATTAAATAAACTAGTAACTCATGTGCATATCAAATGTAATTTTCTCTTTAGTAATTTTTTTATTTAGCATTATCCTAAAATATGAATAAATGACAGAGTTTTCTTGGAAGAAGCCAGTTCTAAACAAATTAACAGGAAAAAACTGAAAGATAGTTATCAGCTTCCACAAACAGGAACCAACGTTACAAAATGCCACTGCACAAGAGCAAGACAGCGAAGCTGAGAACTGAAGCCAGGCTCACTTCACCCCAGATTTCACAAGATCACTCCCCTCTTTTTCCCCCTCAAGTAAATGTAAAGGTGTGCTCCAAAACTGCATGATGTAAAATATAGTTACTTGGAAACTAGCTCAACTGATTTTTGAGTTAGAGTTTCAGAAAACGGTTAGCTTTAAGTACGCGCGGCCAAATCAAAACATGACACAACCCCTGCTCCCAGTTTTTAAAGTCTTAAGAGGCTCCGTGTGGTTTTTTCATGGCTGACCCTGCAAGTGGTCCTTTCAGCCCTTATCACTGGGCAGACAAAAACTATATCTGTGTTTGGAAAGATAAATATGCACTGCTAAATAATAATTAATGCAGCATCTTTAATAAGAGGGAGATTTTGATGACCTTTATTGGTACAAAATAAGGTAGTAGTCCAGCAACAATTATTTACCAACACTCTTAACAAGGGGAAAGATTTAATTTGAGATTTTAGAGTCAAAAGGTACCTTTGACAGCCATCAGTAATTATTCTTGCTGTAACAATGTGGTTGGATACATATTTTATTTCTTTGTAATATTTCATATTACTTTTAAAGGATGCAAAAATCCATTGCAATACTAATATTTCACACTGATTTATGCAATCATAATGCTGGAATTAGTGCTCTTTGACATTTTCTTCTGATAGGGCTGTAAAACATTCTTGGGAGTTATGTCAATTTTGTAAATATATTTTCAAGAAAATCATACTGAGCTAGAATAAATTATTTAATTTCTTTATTTACCAGTGAGTAACAATCTTCTCATTTAGGGTGGTTTTTGAGCATGTACTACAAAGCGGGGAAGGAACATTCAAGCTGAACTGTTGTATGGATATCGATAACACATTTTTAACTTGAAAATTAATTATTTCACAGTTTTGTAGTTGAAACGTTCCTAGTGAAATCTCTATAGAGACCAAGGGTAATACTTGCTTATATTTATAGAATTATTTTTCTATCTAGAAAACAATGGATGTTAATCAGTTGCTGGCTGGATGATTAGTAGATACAGGGTCTAGGAGAGCTTCCCTTCTTGGATGAGTATCCATACTCATCCAGCTGATCTTGCTGCAATCTTTAGCCGGTTTGAGCAGCTCCAGCCCAGGTTGGGACACAAAGGTACAATGGACCCAGTCAGAGCACATGGAGGAAGGTAGCCAGAATCTCATCAACCTCCTGAGATTTATGTGGCCGTTGTTCTCCTACCATCTACAACCCTTTTGGCAGCTAACACAGTACTAAACCTATCCATTTTACCTTTCTTTTCTGTGTAGCATTCATTGTGCTCTAAGGATGTTTACCTCAGCACAGGCAGGGAACACCTACTTGACGGCTCACAAGCATACTTAAGCATGGTCTACATGCCAGTCTGCTCTGTTCTGGTGGGTTTGGGTGTATTAAAAAGAGCAATGAATTTCATGACTAGTTGACCGACATTAATAGAAGAAAGCACTCAGTGTAAGTTGCATTCATGAAAGTTCAGTGAACTTTGTTAAAGGGCAGGGAAAGCACAGAGCAGAGACATTTTATACTTCTTAATAGGATACAGAAAAGGGTAAGTTTTTAAGCTCTTTCAGGCCAAATATAGTCAATGTTACGATAGATGGCAATTCTCTACGAGAAAAAAATCAAAACATGCTTAATTTTAAGCACAGACTTAAGCCTCTCTAAATCCAAGATTACTAAAGCTCACCAAATTCAAACAATGAGTAAACTAACAATTCAAATAATCTAAACATTACTGAAAGTGAAGTACCTGCCCAAATGCTTCATTGGTTCAGGCTGAAATAATGTGTACAGGGAGCTCACAACTGCTATCACCTTGGCTTTTTACAAATATATTGATACTTCAAGAGTAAACAAGTATTTGTCAAAGTATTTGTTTATTTCTAGTGGTAGAAAAGCGTGCGTGCATGTTCAAATTTGAAGGATTGCATGAAAAAGCCAAACTAGCTTGTTCTCCATCGTCTACATACTAAAGCAAACAGACTGCATGCTAAGTGGAGTACACCCATGGGAGTACAGCTTCTTCAGGTAAGTTCTCAAAGGGTTACGTCCCTGCTCACTTTTCAAGAGTTTAAAATTCTCTCCTCTTGATTATAAAAAGTCATTATTTATCTGAATGATGAGGAAGATGGAAGAGCAGATGGTCAAAGCAAGAGCAGAAAGTATACATGCTAATAATGTATGTCCAGCTGCTGAGCAGCATCCAATTGTGAACACTAGCATTTCTCAATGGGATGAAAATTTGATGATAGGTTGCATGTGCAATTGAGCAACACAAATACCTTATTCTCAGCCGCACTAAGGGCCAAGGCTGCACTTCTGAAAATAATTATTTTTTTTTGAATACACAATTTTGAGGGTCATTGCCCATTGATTGCTGAAAATGCTCTCTCTGGGAATCTAGACTTATTTGTTTGGCCGTGAGTTTTTATTTCACAGTGCAAGATAAGGCCTATTTGCTGCTTTTGCCCATCACAATGTAATCAGCTTCTGTTATTATGATCGGTTTATTCATTCTGTAGCATACCATGCTGTGTTCAAGTTCAATCAGAAGAGATTTATTGTAGGAATGACTTGTTTGTTGATTTGCTTGCTTCCCCTCCTCCCAGACAGCACAGACATGGAGATATGTGGGTGGGCTACAACATTTTAATGGTTTCCTAGCCCTAAATTGATGTAGCTTCTGGGAAAGTCTTTAAGCTGATGCCCAACTATAGTGTTTAATTCTCATTTTGCAGGGTAGAATTAGTATGTAGCAACTTCTGCCTCTTCGTATTAACAGAAATTGTTTCAATGCAGGGTAAACAAAGTGGGAAAATGAGGGCACTGCTGCCTACATTTGGGAAACGCTGCCAAAGGCAGCAGGCCAGGGCCAAAGAGAAACTCAGTTCTCCTGCAAGCAGTCGTCCCGTGGAGAAAGTTAGCTGTGAGATGGCCTGGCTGAGCATGCTACGATCTTAGCGCAAGTGGAATTTTCTGCTGTAAGTTTTATAAAACTGTAAACATTCTTTCCTATATTTACAGCTACCCAGGCACTTTTTCCTATTGCCTGAAGCCTTCAGGGATTTGCTAATGCATTGGAAGCACCTTTCTGATAAGCCGACACAAATAGGTGCAGCAATAAATCAATACGCATTATGCTGCTTCATCATGTGGAAGGGGATAATTCCATTATGCTGATTAAAAAAAAAAAAAAAAAAAAAAGAAAAAAACAATGCACATTACAACACTATAGGAGGGTGCATTTCTACGTACAGAGAATCTGAGGTATATTATACGTTGACAGGAGAGGAAAATAATTACAGGATATTCTACTCACCAAAAGCAATCAGTATCACATGACAACTGTCAGGATAGTCTTATTAGAGAGGGCTGCATTAGAAGACAATATGCCTTATGAAGAAGATGGAGGCATTATTAAAACATAATGCACATGCAGAGTGATGCATGCATTACATAGTGACAAGCTAATGCTTCCAGGAAAATATATTGTTTTAAACAGAGCTTTAATTATTTAATTTCCTTATTCAAGTGTGCAAAGCTCTAGCCAAGAAAGCCTCTCCTTCTGTGTCAGTTTAAATAGCACCTTTCTCCTGTCTAGTTGGTAGCTCCTATTTAATACTCTATTGCCACCAGAAATATAAAAACTAACTGCATTAATAAAAAAATTAATTGCATTAATTAACAGATGTTTTGTTTTTAAATTTCTATAGTAAAATGAAAATTGTGCTTGCAAAGTTGGACCAACATGTTAACGGTCCTACTTTCTGTTATTTATTTGGTACATGTGTTCAGTAAAATTGGCCTCTTCCTTTAATTAAACACATTTTATACTTTTATTGCCATTGCATGAAGTCCAAAAGTCACAACAGGGAATACATTATTGAGCTATTACATACTTCTTAGATGACTGAAAGCACTTAGTTTCACCTCAAACATCACAATACTCTAGAGAAGGACAATATGATGGTGATTATTAATATTAACAACCACTTAGTATTGTGCTTTTACACTGGCAGTCTCTCAGTGACTCCCACCAGCTCTGGATCCAGCTGGCCATGCCATGTAGCTCAAGCTCTACTGGCAGCTTGTCCCCCTGGGGAGCTCCTCTGCATGGAGAGGGGTGTCCGGTGTCCTGGGCTGCCAAAGCAGCTTCTCTCCAGCAATGGGGACAGAAGCTAGATTTTGGCAAGACCCAGCACCAGACTCAGGCCTCAACTCAGTTCCAGAGAGCCCCTAATCTTGAGTAAATGAAATATAAGGGGAAGATAAGACTGTGTCGTAGTTCAGCCCTGATCAGGACCAGACTACGCAGTCTGTCTCTCGCTCCCCCCACCCTCCGAGAGAATAGGAGGAGATGATATAAGAAAAAAACAGCTCAAGGTTTGAGATAAGGACGGGGAGAAAACCTTAAAGTTACCGTCACGGGCAAAACAGACTCGACTTGGGGAAAACTATTCATTTATTTCTAAAATTAGCAGGAGAATGAGACAGGGAACAAGATAACCTCCCCCCACCCCTCCCTCTTCCCGGGCTTAACATTATCTCTACTACCTTCCCCTCCCGAGCGGCACGGGGGGGGAAAAGGGAATGGGGGTCGCGGTCAGTTCATCACGCGTTGTTTTACGCCGCTGTATCTTCGTCAGGGGAAGAACTCCTCGCATTCCTCCTCTGCTCCAGCGTGGGGTCCCTCCCACGGGCCACAGTCCTTCGTGAAACTGCTCCGGCGTGGGTCATCTCTTCCACGGGGTGCAGTCCCTCTAGAACAGCTGTCCCAGCGGGCCCTCCACGGGCCACAGCCTCCTTCAGGCCTCCACCTGCTCTGGCGTGGGGTCCTCCATGGGCTGCAGGTGGATCTCTGCCCCTCCGTGGACCTCCATGGGCTGCAGGGGGACAACCCGCTCCACCATGGTCTTCACCACGAGTTGCAGAGGAATCTTGGCCAGGAGCCATATTACTCCTCCCCCTCCTTCTTCACTGACCTTGGCGTCTGCAGCCATTCCTCACAACAGGCTGGCAGATGTCTCTCAGGATCCTTTTTACATCTTATTCACTTCTCATCTCCTCTCCACTTCTTGCAGCCGGGCCGGGCTGAGTTGGGCCCAGTCGGCTGCCCGGCGGGAGGCCAGAGGGTGAGGCCTGCAAGGCCCATGAGGCTCGCGCCTCCCCCTCTCTGCCCCCCGCTCAGCTGCTTCACATCTTCTCCTCCTCTTTTTCCTGTTTTCCCCTACTTAAATACGTTATCGCAGAGGCGTTATCGCGGGACATTCTGCTACCAATCGGCTTGGCCTTGGCCAGCAGCGGGTCCGCCCTAGGCCCGGCCGAGTCCACTGAACAAAGGGGAGCGACTTCTAGCAGTTTCCTACAGAAGCTACCACCTTAGGCCCCCCCTCGCTAACAAAACCAGAACAGACTGTGCCACAGGTTTTGTGTCTGATTCAACCCAACTGAACACTGAAATGCAGAAATAAACCTAATGCAAGCTGTTCTTGCCATGCCTACAGAACACACAAAATCCAGCAATGGTTTCCTGAACATGGTGGAAAGCTATTCCAAACTAACACACTGCCATGAGAAGAAACAGGAAGACATGGAGGGTGCAGAACATTTTCCAGTTTTTGTTTAAGGTGCCTATGTTCCAAGGGCACAAAAAAGCACACAGTTTATCCAAGTCACAGAGATACTCAGAGAAGTATTTCAGTGTGATCTTCGATATGTAAACAAGCTTTACAGGACAGTGCCATAGGCTTGTAGTAACCCAGCTCCTCTCAGTACTGTAACTCCTCTATTTTCATTATCTGAAACACAGCGCTTCCAAGGCCTTTTCTTCTGCATTGCTTCTTTCTGCATCAAAGTCTCAGCACTGTAATAGTCTCTACATTTGGAAAGGTTAACAAAAACCTTCTTACAGAATCTTGGGCTTGTTCATTTTTTCTTTCTTTTTTTTTTTTTTCCCTTCCCACACCAGAGTTTTCCTCTGTTCCTCTTCAAGTTGTCCATTTTTACAGCCTCCCACACCTGTTACTCAGTCTTCCAAGTGAAGGACCTACATCCCATCACCCCCCCCCCCCCGCCCCGTTCCTTTCACTTGCCCACAAATAATGTAGATGTTTGGACAAGCCCAAGAAAGCTGCATTTTCCCAGTCATATTATTAGTGTATGGACTGACTGGAAGACATCACAGCAGTAAAAGGAAGGGAAATAATTTCAGTCAAATTGTTAAGACTTGGTTTTGGTTAAAATAGAACTCTGAAAATGTCTATATCAATTACAATTTAATCTCCTTTGTGATCATTTAAAATTCCATCCAATTAAGGTAGTTTTTGCAATATACCTCAAAAAACTTCCTATGTGCAAGATTTCCCTCTATTTATGTTCCCTGCTTCTAAATGCTGCTGCTCTATTGATTACTATAATTCAGCTCTAATTGCACTTTTACAAAGCAGAATGAATAGATTACAGTTGAGCTAGGAGGAAGCCAAACATCAATTATTAATATAACAGAGTTGGCCTTTACCATGTCTGTATTATTTACCTTGGGGAGTTTAGGAACCTGCTGAATAATATTTATTCTCGTAAATTAACCACTTCAAAATATTTGTTTCCATTAAGAAAAGCAACCAGACTAATAAAATACACTTTCAGCAAATGCAAAGAAGCCCTCAGTGTCTGCAATAACATGTGAAAACCCAACACACTTTCTGAGGAGGCGGCAGCCTTGGGATTTCAGAAAGCAGCCTGGATATTCCTCACCCAGAACAAACACAGCTGGTTGATCTCCAGATTAGCTGACAGCACAGGGTCTTTGGTTGGTGTTTCAATCATTGGTATTATTGCTGGGCTATTTTAGCCTCTACTGGGATCCAAAAGGTGGACTGTTCTAGTAAGGAGGAAAAGCTAGTGGTAAAGTTGCCATTTCCTCAGTGCCATTTTTTTGTATTTACCAGGCAATTACGCCAAGTCCTGTTCCCCAGCCCCATTTTGGCCAGCACAGTGGCCATAACAGCCCCTGCTTCTCACACCCTGCCTTTGCTGGCTCTATCCTTGGTCCCACTTTTTGCCTGTGCATCTTTTCTGCTTCCTTGTTCCAGCAATCTGCATTTCCATGAACAGCAGTTAATGTTGACACAGTTTACACTCCAACCTTATGGCTCTGACCAATGATTTGGCTACACAGATTTTTTTTTTAATATATATTGCTAAGCAAGGAAAATATTAAATTGTTCCTCTGACTTTTGTCCCTTCTCTTTGGATACTTCACCTGCCCAATGAACAGTCGTTCCCTTTTCTCCCACTGGTTTGGTCACCTGCAGAGTGACCTGGCTTGGTGCAGAGTCTGCCTGGCCAAAGCACAGAGGCTGGCAATTTGCAACCACACGCAGAGACCCACCGAGAATTTCACCTTAGGAGGGAATTTCAGAATTGTCCACAGGCAGATGGTGTCAGCCACAACTGCCCTTCAGTCTGTAACTGCTGCTTTGAAGGCAGCTCACACAGTGCATAGATTCTGTTGTTGTTCTGTAGGCAGAAGTCAGTTTCCTCCAGTGAATAAATACTATGCTTAAAAGCTATTGTTTCTTCAATTAAAATATTCACCAATGCTAATTCTGTAAATTTCCACTGTATCATAATCAAGAACTCACTGTACAATAATTAATTAGTTAGCTGTTTGCAGCTTGAGCTGGAGGCATTCATCATCTTTCCAAAAGCACACATATCACCATCTGTAACATCTACTCAGTGTTTTGGCTCTGAATGAGACAAAACATTTAACACATTAGCTGCTAGAAGTTAGTAGATTTGTTACAGAACCATAAAATGTGAATTCTGTTCTGCTGCTCTTTTGAGAGGACAACCCCAGCATTTCCCACTATGGTACAGTCTCTCATCAAAATCCTGGAGGGAACCCATCGCAATCTGTGCACAACGTTCAACTGATATTCAACTGCAAGAGCATTAATCCAGCTCTTTTCTCTACCTGATTAGAGGAAATCAGCCCTTTCTACCTGTTAGGCATCTTTTATCTGCTCCTGCAACACATATGTTTCTATTTCTTTTCAGTTCTTTGGAAATGATGTCAGTACAGTAGTATTCTAGTAACTGTGTATCTGTGATAAAAACTTAGGGCTAGATTGTGTCTGAGAAGGAAAACAAGATGCTCCTGCTCCTTTGATTTAGCCAGGAACTGATTAGAAACCCTCTGAGCAACACAATCCTTGGATATGAGGAATCTCATCAAGGAAGACTGATGGCTCTGGCTTGATTAGGTCCCTCTCCCCAGACGTGCTGCCCTGCTGAGGGTTCCTGGCCCCTCCGAGCCCTGCAGTTCTTTCCTCCTACTCACTGCCAGGGGCCCCCAGGCCATCTAAACCATGTCCCCCCCCCCCCCCCTTCCCTGGCCTCCCCATCTCTAAATGTATTACAGGCAGATTCCAGGGGCTGAAGATTACCATACCTCATATTTCAGAGTTAGATCTTTCCATAAGTGACTTTTTATCTCTTGTGCAGATGAAACTGTGCTGCTTGTTCCTGGGTGTGTAATTTTGAAGGTGGCTGTGCTAAAGCCCAGGGGAACTGGCCCAACCAGTGAGCAGCATTTGCAAGCGCTCTGTCCTTGATGCATACCTCAGCCTTGGGTCATCTGCAAATTTTATTAATTTTATATTTACTTCAAGAATATTCTATAAAAATGCTAAGTAACATTAATTTTTATATTAATTCACTAAACACCTACTCATTGATTCCTCATTAACCAATATTTGTTTTGACCTAAGGGTCTAGCTGTTCTTAAAGCACTTACACCTGTTTTAACCATGTTGCATAGTGCTAGTTTTCCCTAAGAATTCAAAGCTTAAACCATCTCTCTGTGTAGGTCAACCAATCTCTTCAAAAGTTTAATTCATTGACCAGTTTCACAGATATTCTTATAGTGCTAGAGACCTGAAACATGTTACAATCCTACAATTACATGAAAATCAGTAGTGAAAATAAGTAAGTTCTTTAAAAAAATCTCTCAAAGAACAACATAGCTCAGGGATGAACTCTCCTTCTCAACCACCAGAGAAATCAGACAAGGGATCAAACTCAAGACAAAATTTCATAGGAAGGCAGGTTGCACTGGCCTGACTGTACACCAAGTCACCTCATCAGCTGGAATGTTCTGCAGGGCTAAGTCAGTAGCTATCCACTACACAAGAAAATAACTACACAGGTACTTTGTACATAAAGAGTTAAACCAAATTTATTTGAGAAGATCTATTTTAAAAATGTAATGTAAAAAACATCTATGAAAAACAGCAACAATTAAGATCAGTCAACCAGAAGTTCTCTCTACCAGATCCATATGTTCATGGGTTTCCTTTTTCTTTCTACTCCTCTTACATGAAGTATCATTTACTTAAGCTTTCAATGCATTTTTCCTTTTTTTTCCCCCTGATTTTTCCCAAAAGCCTTGAAGTATTAGACAAATATATCTCTGTTTAATTAAAATTTTCCTTTTCCTTCAAGAAATGGAGATGAAATCCAGTCAGATATTAGAAAAAAAAATTATATACTTTGGTCTTAATGTCAAAAAAAAAAAAAGAGAGAGAAAAAAGAACAGTAGAACACCCATTATTTAAAAACAAACAAACAAAAAAAACAACAAGAAACCCCAAACCCAAAACACAACAAAACCCCAAGAGAAAAGCCTTTATTTAGGTGATACTGTACAGAGCCTTTAAAGACACCTGTGACATCCACATTTTCACATGATGCAAACCACTGTCACTGCCATATACAAGTAGCAACCTGCTATACTTGAACAGATATAATGTTATTAATAGCAAATTTATCCTCTCAAATGAAGTCCTTCCATGAATATTTATCTACATTCAAATAGGAATGTCTCATCTTCGAAAAGAATTCATGAACTTTAATAGCAACTTCAGACATTTGATAGGTTTATATTTCCCTCAAGTAAACAGCTTCACATTAGCATATGAATGTTGTTATCTATCCTTTAACTTTGCCAGACACTGACCACTTTGTTGCATTTTTAATAGCTTACCCGTGAGTTTTTTCATTAAACATTTTTGATCTAGTGTTAGCTTTGATGTCAGCTTGAGAAAGAATTTTGTCTGTTTGCATATCAGTGAGCTAAAAGTTACCTAGAAACACTTTATACCAGCCTAAATTACAAAAAAAAAAAAAAAAAAGCCCTTACACAGACTTACTTCTCTGTTATAACACAGGTATCTGAGGAAAACACATTCAGTACCAGGAAGGATGCAGAAATATTAGAATGTAAGCTGCATATAGCATCATCCTCATTCTTACTTATTGCAGTAGTTTTTTTGAAAAATCAGAACGCTCATTTCACAGAAAATGGTACTTCAATACATGGTGTTTTTTTCTGAATCCCAGGGGAACTTAAATTACATGTATAAATTGGATTTACATACAAGCGAGGAGAGAGATGGAGAGATCCCCTTGATATCTTTGAAGATTAAGAGACATTATTTACATCTTCCCATTATCTTTGCTATTATTGGTGAACAACACTGATACCAGAGTAGTGGACAAATTTTTTTTCTGTGTGGAGAAGACCTGAAACATGGTAATTACTAAGGTTACTGATGGATCTCTAGCATCAGAGGAGATTCTGCTCTTCAAGTTTCCTATTAAAAGCATATAATGAAATTCTTCCTAAAGAAGGGAAAATACAAGGATTAAAAGATCTTTCCCTCCCAACTTGTTTAACTTTTATTTTGACCTTGGTTGACTAACATAGAAAGCAGCAAATAAGCAATTTTTTAAAATATAGAAATATTATCGTGAACTGAAGACAAGGCTGCACAGGACATCTTTCATCTAGTTTAATGTACACACTCAGATTATAACAAAGTCTGTATTTTTACATGCTTGAGAAAACATCTCTTATTCAGTATTTTCAGCAGTTTAAAAAGTGGTTCCTAGCACTAAAGGTGTATGTTCTTATATAATGCACTTTGTGCCACATTGCTCCAAGCGTCAGTCTAACACATTAAAGTGACTCTTTCCCACAACAAGAAATGCCACCTCGTAGACCTAAGCAAACAGATGCCTCAGAAGGTTGAAATAATTACATAATCCACCCTGATATAGGAAGGGATTTGCATACATTTGTTTTACACCTACTGTGATATTTGTAGCCCCAGAGCTTTCTGGGATTAACCCAATAATTCTTCATCATCTGTTTATCAGTCGATTTGTGTCTGAAATGAATTTCAGAGTAAAATAAAGCAACAAGTAACTTGCTACCTCAGTGGACTGAAATTGTTCACATGACTGCTTCAATTCCTGATTTACACAGGGAAAATGGGAATTGCCATGCGAGTCAAGCTAATGGCCATTTTATCCTTTTTCTGTGTCCTAGAAAGGAACAAAATTCTCTACAGTAGGAAATGGTGGCTAACCATTTAGAGGGGCAAATCTCCTTCCTATTCCACCCTCCAACTGAGATAATGCTGCCATTTAAGCAAGAGAGTTTACACCACTTCCAGAAGAAAGTCTAGAGTTGAATCGTGTTGGTAACTCTATTATGACTTTGGTTAAGAGCCAGCTGCAGCCCCTCTCGAAGTTTTTCACATTTGCCAGTTTCCCCTTCTGCTCAATATTCCTTCATTATTTTCAGTACTGGTCTAGAAGTTAATCTTCCAAAATGTAGATCAGTTGCTTGCAGTGAATTTTTGTTGGTTATTTAGCTGTTCCCGTACTTCTAAAACGTCCTTAAAATCAGTAAAATCAAGGCAAAAACTGGATAGAAATGCTTATTGTTTTCCTAGTTAGCTCTATGTATGTCCCTGCAGAGAATCCAGGGTGTGTGCAGCTCTCGTAGCTGTCACCAGCTTTAACTTTATCTTAGCAAACCCTTGCACTCCAATGCATATTGACAGTAGGAAGAGTGAAGGCGCTAGAAGCTGAAGTCTTCCATAGTGATTTTAATTAAGAGTCTGTCACCATCTGAATTATTATTACTGTTACTTTAGGAATTACATAGCAGCATAAATTATTGTAATAAAGAAGCCTGGCAATTGTGATCTTAGTCAAAGTGCCTGAAACAGGTTTAGCTTGCATTATGCCTTTTGGGCCACCAGGGAAAAAAAGAAATTCAGAGGTTCCTTCCATCTGTAAGAGGAGCTGTGACAATGCCAAATAAGTAACTGCTGGTTAGCTACGGAGACAACAGTCATACCCCAGTGCCACCATCCCCACTGACCTCCAGTGCGCTTGAAGGATTGGATCTCTTTTTTTCCACTTCTTACAAATTTTAGGGAAACATAAGCAATGAAACTAGGAGGAACGAGTACCTGCACAGCTGTACCTAATAACTACTTGCGTGACTCGCCGATAACAGCAGCAGCCCCAGACTCTACCTAATCCAACACTGAAAAATGAAGTGATGCAACGAGCAGAACTGGATTGCGATCCTTAAGCTCCCCCTGCCTGCATCTGCAGGCGTACAGCAGCACTCGCTTGGTTAAACAGCCAGAAATCTGCTTCCTGTGAAAACTGAACAAGGGAATTATTTCCTACTTGATTCAGATTTTCCTCATACGTCTGGGCTGAGATTCCTTTCCCTTTGCACCAGAAAACTCAGTTATTTGATTTACAAAAGCATGTGTCTTGGCAAATGAAATGCAGATGCAGCTAGTGTTTCAGCAGATGGATGCAATGTTTCTACCACACCCCGAAGGCCAACCAAAAATACAACAGAAAACAACTGAGCATAATATAAAATTCTAACTCTAACTTAGAGAGAAATAATCTTGGCAGCAGGTTAAGTAGAGCTGAGTGACTAACAAAAATGTGAAGGATTAAATATGTTTTAAGGAGAACTGAAGATTTAATTTTTTTCATATTTAGATTTTTGTTATCTTTTTTTTGCTAAGCTGTACTTAATTATACAACTTTTCTAATTCTGAGTATGAATTTTAAAGACCACATGGGATAAGTCCTTAAAAAATGCATTTCAAGTTACAGCATTTAATTCCAGATTGTCAGCAATACAGCCTTCAGAAAATAGAAAGCTTCCAGGTGAAAAAAAATGTCACTGCCTTAGGACAGGGCTAGAGTTTCACTTCTGCATGCAAAAATAAGATAATTTACATCATTTGTTTCAAATTGCTGTAACATGGTGGGATGGGGAGAGCATTAGAGTGGACTAATTTCTTTACAAAGTAATAGAAGTGTAAAAAAGTGGAATATTACTGTATATTTCACCAAGAAAAAAAATCTTAAATTATTTCTTATTATTTTTATATGCTTACCCAGGCTTCACCCGAGATCGTTGATTGTCTGAAAAACAATCTATTAACATTGTAGAAACCCAGGATCTGCCCTGCATTACTTAGTCGTGTTTCGTTCCAAAACCAGCATTATGTGTTGGTTGGAAAGCATATAAAATTATGTTTGTATAGCTGATGTCATATTTCTCCAGCATGGGTCTGCACAGTTCATACACACCACCACCATCATCATCAATTCACAGCTCTCTCTACAAAATGTGTCTGGCAAGAAAAGCTTAAAGCGTGTTTAGAAAAAAAATAGAGCAAACCACCTTTCACAGCTGGGTCTTGTCCAGTAGATCTGATTAACTGGTTTGGCAGCCACTCTGCCAGAAAGCCACACGCACAGCAAAATGCAGTGCTGCTCTACAACTTTAACTTAATGTAAATCTTGAGATTGTTTACAGATACTCAGAAAGTGATAGATGTTCTTAGTCTTCAGTTCAGAATCTCTTTCAAATGAGCATTAAAATAAAGGATGTTTTCTCTTCTACAAACAGATCCAGGCGTTGCTAAGCCCCCAAAGCATGAGAGTGAAATTCACTCTGACGCCAAGGACCTTCAATGAGACTCATGCATAAACCAGTGCCGGAGTACTTCCATCAAGTATTTTTTTTTCCAAGGCAGTACCTCAGTATGCAACTCCACATGTATATCACTGCTTAGCGTGATTCTTTCAAAATCTGTCTCAAATCACATTATATGCGCGGGCAAATTTTCTGTTTTGTTTTTGTGCTTCACACAAGGGACAGCTATATTTGAGCGCTGGTTGAAATGACTCCTTTATGTATGCTGTGTACAAAGCAATATGGCAGCTTGAGTAAATTATTTTTTCATAGCCTCACATTTAAATTGTAATAAAATAATTTCATGGAATAGGATTCCTGCTTGGGTCTGTATCGTCTGGTTTACCATTTTTACAGAAGTATTTTTTTTTAAAAAAAAGGAAAACTCAAAGTAGAAATTCATTTTTCTTTTTTAAACTGTCCTGTTCCTTGTTTTCTATCCAAAGACCTTGAAATATAAATAGCACCGGAGCAGCCCAGGCACCGAAATACATGCTAACTCTTTCTGCAGGCATAAAGAAAAGTTACTCATTTATGACAGGTATATCTATTTGATCATTACCTGAAAAGATTCAGAACATGCATCCCTGGGAGACAATGCATCTTGCTAGGGCTGAGGGCTGTCATATTTTATGCAACTCATGTCTTTAGTGAGTCAAGATTATTACATCCACCAGTCTAAGCCTGAAAGATGAATCATAGTAGAGAACTAGGCTTTAAATTTCCTCATTATAAGGAAGCCAACAATTTTATTCTGGACCCAGAATCCTCCCAGAGCTACGAGGCATTCACAGTAAGTCCCCTAGTACAGCACTCTGCTGCAAGTCTGTTATATACTTCATTCTTTTAGTTCCAGGGTTTTCTGAAACTCAAGACTCGTTATATAGGGATTGTACAACTTGGGTAAAGTAGGAATTTGTCTAAGCCAAGGCTGGATGTGGCCACAATAGGAATGATGAGCAGCTACATGGGCTTCCTCCATCCCACTCCAGTAGCATACAGCCTGCAGGACACGCAGATGGCTGTGCTTTCCCAGAAATCCTATTTTCACGTCTCCTCACTCCACACCACAGAAAAGCAGCACCACAAAAAGTTAACACATCTGCAAAATACCTGAATCCTTTGTACAGGGCAAAGACAGACCAACAGGACAGCACAAAATAAGGAGTAGCAATATGGGACCCAATCCTAGTTTCCAATACAGAAACTAGGAAACCTCAGTTCCCAAAACATTAGACCTATCTGATCTCTAAGGAAGGAAAGAACAGATTCTGCACTCAGCCTCATGTTTAGCAGTGTTTCTGTCACAAGCTCAGCATGTATTCCTGCAAAATTCTGCACTGACCAACCAAGCTGGACTCACACGAAGGAGCAGAAGGGGAATGGATGGAAGGAACATCAGTATTCTGTTGCACCTCTAGTCTAATCCAGTTAGATTCTTTCTCTGGATCAGGTTGTATATAAAAAACTTAGTCTGAGTTTACCAATCTATTTAATCCATTGTCTCCATTTGCATCTTCTACCAAATCTTACTGTTACAGCAATTGCACCACCTATGAACCCCTGTCAGGCCAGTTACCAAGCCCCATATTATCGACCTCTCTTCACCCTTGCACAAGGAGGATGTTACGGTCTTGCCAGGACTCAGCACAGCCTTCCAGCCTCAGCACTTCTGCATCCTTTTGGAGCAGTGCTAGCACAGCAATGGTGTTTTTCCAGAAACAGCCACCTTCTACTTGTGCGACCATCCGACAGGTGGAGGAATCAGAATGGGCTTTTTCATCTGTGCCTGGCTTTCTCGTTCATTACTTGGCTTTATTAAACATTTTAGAAGGTAAGGGCTAGGTCTGCTCAGAGAAGCACTGGTTTCAGAATCCCTCTAGAAATCAGACGAGATTTGACAGCACATCTGTCCCTGCCCTCAGCTCTCCCAGTTCTTCATGTGGAGTCACAAACTAACATATATAGCTGCATGACTACCTATAGGTTTCGTTAAAATATCCATTGGCTACTTCCATTTGGGAGTTAACTTTTATTCCCTTGCTCTGTTCACCCTCCACTCCCTCCAGCCACCTCCCAGTATCCTGGCAACTCCTTCAGTGGGAACGGGTTAGCTCTGGCAGTCATGTATCTTTAACAACACTGCAGAAATGCTTGGAAAAATATGGAAGTGTTTACAGTAGCTGCATTTATAGCAGAGATTTATAGGTCTATTAAAAATTATTAGGCTTTAGTACTTCTTCAGTGACAAAGCTGCTTACAGACACTGCTCTTGACAACTTCATATCCAGAGTCTGCAGGATGTTTATTTTCACATTTTCAAAGCACCATATTTCCTTCATCGTTAATTTTTTTCTTTTATTGTTTAAAACAGCAATTCCCTAACTCTTTTGACCTCGCAATTCAGTTCAAAAACATGTTACCCTGGAAACTCTTTCAAATGGACAGCATGACTGCAGGAACTGTTCTGAGTAATGCTGTGAAGTGTTCCCCAGTACCCAAATAACTCAAATATACACGTCACAAATTCAAGTATGCAGTTGGGCACTGATCATTGATTCCAGTTTCAATTGCTGATACACTGATTGGACTCGGTGTCCTTATTCACAATGTGAAAATCTCTACCTCTGAACATGGTAAGCAAGGAGGAAGGGCAATGAAAACATAATTTTCATATTGGCTATAATACCAACTCTCACCCTTCCACCCTCTGTCCCATCAAGAAACAGAAGGGTTAGTGCTGTCTTTTCACACTCACGATGGCCATGATTCCTTCCTTTAGCATCCACATATCAACTCCCAGTGGTTATAAGGAAAAGTCTGAGGTCTCTATACTTACTACAGGATCATAATCTTAGATTTTTCTTCAGTTGATTAAACTGATAAAACCATTTGCAAACATAATTAGTATCAGAATTTAAAAAAAAAAAAAAGGAATCATGGCTGCTGTAATACATGAGCCATAGATGATAGAGCTGGACAAAGAGAGTTAAATTCAGGAGCAGTTTCATAATTTCATTTTAATCTGCTCAAGTTAAAAAAAAGGAAAAAGAAAAATTTTCTGAATTTCGAGCTGAAGCGATAGACCGAATTCACCCTAACTCCCCAAGTTTCACTTGGCTTTACCTAGGAAAAAATTGCATACAAACTTGGTCAGCATAGAAAGATCTTTGGAATGGGTCTTTTTCTGCTAACAAAGTGTGTGAGATAGACATTTTGAACAACAAAAAAATCACATTTAAAAAAAAAAAAATCTAGCTGGAATCTATTACTTGCTTCCATAAATTATATCAAATCACAACACAGTTGCCAAAAGAAAAAATGTTTCTATTTCTAAGGAGGATACTAAAGCTCTGTATTTGCTGTCAAGGCATTTGCAAAAATTTCTGTCCATCACATCCCTGGAGTCTTCAGTGCTGGACCAGTACTCTGGGTTATAGACAGCAGTTACAGTCAAACTGTGTAAATGAATTGAACACAAGACTGTACAGAAGCATTCATCATAATTTACATGATAAAATGGTCAGGTAAAATCTCAGTGGTAAATCACAATGAGAAAAAAATGGTTTATTCAGGTTAATCCTAGTTAAACCATATAAATTTTTCAGTATATCCCAATGGTCTTTTCTACAGAAAAGATGAATGTGACCTGAATAGAAGACGACTGATTTCAAATCTCGCTGAACCCATTTCACAAGAAGAGCTAACAGAATTCCAAGCCAGTAGGCAAGAGACAAAACGATCTGAAGGTTTCTTTCAGACTTTCATCTCTATGATATATGGTCCCCACTGTGCAGTCTAACCTGCTAAAACTGTTTGGCAACACCAGCAAATCATCACTGACCAAGAAAGCAGTTAAAATTCAGCACCACCCCAAGCATTTTCTGCTCTTTGCTATTGGCTACAACAGGAAAAATGCTGAAAAAAATAAATGCTACAGTACTCCAAAGCAGTGGAGTTTGTAAGAAGAATAACAATGACTTTCAAGACACTTTGCTATCAAACAAGTGGGTGGGACCAATTCCTTCTTTTTATGGAGCTGAATTGCCACCTAAAATTGAATGAAGCAGAGCATCATTCTTTACTGCAACACCTATTGTTTCCAATGCTAATCCACTAGAAGAGATTATCTAATGCGCATCCAGCTTCACGAGAAGTTAGATTTTTCCTCTAAATGCAAAGGGAAATAAACATCTCTAGAAAGGCTCTCCTGTGTTCAGGGAATACAAAAACAAACTCTTTTTTTCCCTAACTAGGAATGGTTTAGTATCAATGAATATGATGACTCATAGGCATACTGATTTTTATGGGTATAAATACTAGGCAATCTGGACTGGAGCCCAAAGGCTGCATATAATTAATCCCAGTAAGTACATTGAGGAGACATGGAGTTTCTCACATGCATGTTTGCAATATATAAACACATACTTGTCTTTCTTTTTTCTATATTATTATTTTAAGCACTGTAGACGTAAAAGCATGGAAGCTGTTCTGTGCTATGTCCTAGGAAGTACAGTGTAAACAATGAGACCACAGTTGTGAAACAGAGAGCACTGTGCTTACTGAATGCTGTTACAGTCAAAATCCATACAAAGTCAAATGAACAAAAGAAAGCAATACTCAAATCAGAAACGTTCACAATGGGATAACTGAGAGTTGCAAAAAGTCTTCCCAGAATATCGTCTGGAATTTTATAGAATGTGAAAAATCTTGTAGGGAGAACAAACTACCTTAATGTCAGGAATCAATCACTAATTTCTAAAGACCTTAGATTAGATAAATACAAGGCATATAACACCCTATGCTAATATTGTCCATATACATGGACATTGAGAATACATACCATAACAAACATTAGCAACTAATGCTTCATAGCAGCTTTGGATACATTCAGTTTTATTTTTGTCCCTGCCTGGAATGCATGCTTAGTTATACCCACTTTTCTACACACATGCAGAAAGTTTTTTGGCTGCACATGTCGGACCTTTCAATACAAACTTTACATTATAGCTAATAGCACAATTGCTGTTAATCTCAGCCAGCTAACAGTAAGAGAAAGAAGAAATAACTTTTGAGATTTTGGTATTTCCACAAGCACAAGTGGTGTCCTCACAGCATTAGATACCAGCAGTAATGACCAAATTATCTTGAACAATAATTATCTACGGTCAAAGTAGAAGCAGATAATAGAATGAAATGTTCCATTTCACTGAAGAAGGTAGGTGGCTAACAAAATCCCTCTGTGGGTGTAAATGATGAACTTTCCAGGAAAAGGAAAATAAGGGAAAAGCAATCACAACAGCCATAGAAGCAGTAATATAATCTCCAAAGACAGCATGAACACATGGAACAGAACACTTCGTATTCTCCCCCCGCCCCCCGCCACCATGTCGTGGTCATGGTCAATACATAGTACACCAAGTATGTATTTCAGATGAATCCACAAAAAAAAAGGTCATGTTTACACAGCTTTGGGCTACTATTTCAGTTAAGCAACGTAAGTTAATTTTAAAAATCCAACAATCTAAGCCAAGGCCAAATGTGATAAGATCTTGCAGATGGCACACAACAGCCCTGGCCACCCAGCACCTGGATAACATCTCTACAAATCTGCAAGTCTGGAGCAGAGAGCAGAATTCATGCAAGTCTTGAGAAGAATCTGTGTAAGACTACAAGGGACAAGAGTGCAATAAGAATACACAGGTTTTTATTTCTTTAAGCACTCTTTGGGGTTTTTTTGCCACTTTACTTTTATACTAAACAATCTTTTTTTTTACCTATTCCCGTCTGAGGCAAGCGCTCATAATCTAATACAAAACTCTGTGGGTAGCTTCACCCTGCATTTACCATGATGTCTCCCACATTAATTACAACAGCAACTGAAGACATGAAGGGTGGATTTGTCAAACATATAGATCTTCTTTTTTCTTTCTGAAAAATTATGCTTTGCAGAACACAGTATCAGATTAATATCAATATGGTATCCCTAATATTAGGGGGATAATTAGATCACGGATGCCTTCAATCGCAGTACAATTATTTTTACACTGTCTGCAGCTAGTAGTTAGGAATAGCAGAAAAGCTATTTTTAGACAACTGTAGTAAGATTGTGGCTTTTTCTGAACCCAGAGATATTCTCTTTCCCTGCAAGTTGCATATAACTCAAAGCCTGACAGATACATGCGTTAGAACGTTTTCATAATTCCAGTAATGAAAAACAAAGTCGTTATAAAGGCAGTCAAGTGAGATTTGCAATGCCAGCGTTTTAAAGTAACTTCTGAATACATTAAAAGCTTTGTCAATTATCCATACCCTTACTATCTGAAGAACCAGCAAATAGATAAATTTTCTTAACTACTCCATCTCCCCATCAAATCCCATCAGCGCACTGGACGTTCACCAGGTCCGGTTTGAGGTTTCGTGACCAACCCCTCGCGCGCCGAGGCAGTGTCCTAGTTCCGCACCTCGGTAGCTGTCCGTGGTGCTGAGCCGGGAGCTCGGCTCAAACGCTCCATCAGCGCAGCGCAGGGGCAGCAGAGGAAGCACGGCAAGGGGCCTGCCTAACCCCGCTCACGCGCGTTCAAACTCTCTCTACTCCTCCCAGGTTACCTGATCTTGCTTTGATCTCTTGTATGCTACTTTTCCGTGTTCGTTTCTAATTTTTTTGTTGTTGTTGTTGTTTTTCCAGGAGCTTTTTGTTCATTCATGCAGCCTCCTGCCACTCTTACTTGACATCAGGATAAGCCACTCTTCAGCCTGGCAAGGGAGATCCTTGAAAAATCAACTAGGTGTCCTAGAGCCCCCTTCTCTCTAGGGTTCCATCCCATGGGATTCTTCTAAGCAGATACCTAAGCAGGACAAAGTCTGCTGTCCTTAATTCCAAAGTTGGAATCCTGCTGTTTGCCTTTGTCCATTGTGTCCAGATCCTGAACTGAACCAACTCACAGTCACTGCAGCAAAGGCTGCCCTCAGCCTTCAGATCCCCCACCAGTTCTTCCTTGTCTGTAGGTATCAGATCCAGCAGAGCATCTCCTTCCATCACCTGTGTTAGGAAGTTATCATTGATACACCTCAAAGACCTCCTGGCTTGCTGGTGCCCTACTATGTTGCCCTTTCAGCAGATATTTGGGTGCCAAAAGTATGCCAATAACTGCCTAAACTGAAATAGAAAGCTAAAATTATGGGATTTGGCAAATTATAATCCAGATAATTTTTAAACGCTTCAAACAGTTTATCTACATTTTCAGGTGCCTAATGACTCACACTAAACTTGAGAGGTGGCTATGGGAATACAATGGAAGTTACAGCTGCTGAACCAGTTACTGGAGCACTTTGTAAATAAAGTTAGCTGAGCAGCATGTGAAAGAAAAACTAAACTTCACCCTTTGAATATCTGAGTAAGGTCCTTTATTATCATTATTGCCACAAAAGCAAACAAGTGTTAAGCATGGCATCTCAGAGCCAGGAATGCTGAGCTTGTAGTCCATGCAGACTCATGAATATATTCATGATTTGCAAAGACAGACAAGGGAAAAAGGGGCTCTAACAAAGGGACTAGCATTATTACTTACCAGTCACTCACTCCACTTCTTTTCTTCTGCATTACACAAGCTATTACAGCCATTTAGTCATTCCTCCCTGACCTCCTGAGTGCTACACTATTAGTGCACCACACTCATCAGCTCACTGCATTTTTAAGGAAAATCCCCCCTCCTTTCCACATGCACTCAAGGTGACCCCTGTGCTCTCTCCTAATGAGTTGTGTAGAAATACACACAGTTATCCTAATTAAAGGACAAGGAAAAGAACATAAGCATTTTCCATGCCTTAATTATATATACCACTTTTTGCAGATATCACCCAATTTCTAATTGTGTGAATACTTATACAGCAAATTCACAAGTTCTGTAAATGTTTTTTTTTAATCTGATCTTCTAAGCAGGGTCAAACTGCAAAAGACAGAGGAATGCAAAAGCCATCCTGCTTTTCTTAACGAGTGACTTGTAGTCAAGGCAGTAAAAAAAAAGTAACAAAAAATGTTGCCTCTGGGAGCAGCTTTTGCCAGTTTATATTCTGGTGGAAGCACTGAAGATTAAATGCCAGCTCCCATACTCATGGAAAGTTAGAGAAGCAAAGTAGCAAATACAGCCAACCACTGCCCATCCAAAGAGCAGCCATGGAAACAGCTCACATAGTAGTTGAAGGGAGCTGAAACTGCACCTTTTGATGCAGAAGTGAACACAAAACAAGGTATAGAATCACTCTGTGGCAAGCTCTGGTTAGGGACTGCACGTTATACTTCTCACTCAAAATCTAAGAATTCAATTCAAATATTTTACAGTGTGAAAATCCTTTAGTTAAGACTAATGCTTACCATACAGCGTTAATGTATGGGTTGCACTTCCCTCTGTGAATCCCAGATTGCTTAAGAAAGGCTCAAGGAACTAAGCTTTCCTGCTAGTGCTGGTCAAAATCTGCAATTCCTGGTGCAGAGAAAAAATCTAAATGAACTAGTTTGGTGATATAACCTACAAAATTAGAATCTTAAAACTGCTTTCTTCATAAGATAAAAATTCCCTAAATACTTCATTCTGATGTTGCTTCCCTCTCCCTTTATATTGTAAAGTATGTCACAGGATATGTAGTAATATTTTTTAAATGCAAATGAAGCAAAGACCTTGTCAAAATTCCTTAAAAGTTGTTTTAAAAAAAATTCCAAGTCACTGCTTTTTTAGATCATTTTGGTATCAGAGAAACGGCATTTTCTGAAGGAAGAAAAAAAAAAAAAAAAACAACCACCCCACTTTATCAGGAATTTATTTAACAAGTTCTTTGTCCAGCATTAAATAAAAGAATAACCCTAGGCTATAAAAGCAGGCCCAGAGAAAAAACACATCTCCCAGTGCAGGTTCCTATGCACAAACCAGCAGCCACCACACAGACCTTTCACGCAACAAGCTGCATTGCCCACTGGCATTTCTTTGCAGAAGAAATAATTATTCATGCCCTAACTAGACCAAGAAGCACCCCTCTGAAAATGAGAAATTATTTTTCATCAAATTTTATTTCACGTACTAGGAAAAGCACAGCAGTAAATATCTCGCACACAGAGATCGACTGCAGAATAGTGATGCTGTGTTTTGTTTACGTGGAGCTCATCTGCTACGCCTTGCTGAGCAGCAGCTTTAAATGATTATTTCAAAATTGAATTTGAAATTATCAAATTACCATCAAAGTCAGTTTTCATGAACCATAGATACAAGAACCATAGATACATACCAGAAATGCATCAAACAGGGAGAACTCAGACCATGCACCATTAATTTATTTTCTTGCCTGCTTACTGCAAACCTGGCTCAGCCCAGCAGGTCACCAGGCAGCTGCTTAAAGCCCCACTGCTCGAAGAAGTGGGGCAGTGGACACCTCTGCCTCTTTGGGCAGCAATGGCAACTTCAAGCCTTCATAAAAACTACGGCTGCAAATTAAAATAGAAGAGAGGACAATGTCGAGGTAGGGGGCAAACGTGGAAGTGACACGGGTTATAGGCTCCAGCGGCTTCTCCGTGAGCAAAGCAGGATTAGAGACTACTGGAAGCACCAGGAGCATCCATCGTGCTGCAGCACCCATCTCCTCAGTACCCTGCATACGCTCGTGCCCCCATCCATCTTTTCCCTGCAGGCTCATGTCTGGCGTTGCCTCACACATAATCGTTCACGGAAAAAAAATTCACACTTCCTCGGAACAGAAACAGTTCCAGTAACGTTACTCTTATTGATTTATCTATTTAAAGTAATGTCAGGATTTTGTCATTAATATTTGATTGGTATTTTTAAGCCCTTACAAGAACTGCACAGACCATAAAAAGGTGTTACAGTAAAGCTCCATAGGCAGAACAGCATTATCCTAAACCACAGGGGATGTTGGTTGACACCATCTTCTACAGCTTAAAGCTCTCCCAAGGTGTCGAGACACCATTACATCATTGCCAGTACCTGACTTCTCAGCACACATGGATTCTAAAATGGGATTAAATAAAAAGACTACAAGGGGCAGAACAAAAGAAATCTAAAATTACAGACATACATAGAATAAAAAGTATGTTGTGTAGTATTCATTAGTCAAAGTAAATTCAACATAGTATGCATTGAGGATTTACATATTTTAGCAGGACTTATTGCAGTGACAGGCTTGCACATAAGAACGCACCATTATAAATGAAAACCTCCATCTTGTTTCTTTAAATTCAAAGAAAAATAGATCTTGGGATACTTTAAAACATATGCATATTTAGTATTCCAAAAACATAACTCACAACAAGAACAATCATGCTTTTAGAATCAAGGAGACCTATGAAGAAATCTCATCAGTGAATTTATGCAAGGCCTTATACACAAAGAGAATTAAAATGCATTGGTTCTTCAGAGCACAAAATAAGTTAAAATAGTGTTAGGAGAATAACACAGCACAGAAAACTTATTAGCAACCTATCCACACTAGTGACCTAGAGGCAAATTGAAGCTGCCAGCATAACTGCCCAAAGAGTTGACAAATGAGCCCAGATGCCTTTGATGGGGAAGCACCCCCCACAGTTTGACATCTGACACCTTTGACTGTCATCCCGGAATGATATGTTTGATAGAGCAGAAGGCACTCAAACTCTTAGCTATCTAACTGAAAGCATACATGTAAATATACTTGGTTTTACTTACAGAACAGGAATAATTTTCATATTAACTGTAGAAAGAGGTGATAATACTACCTAGACTTTTAAGTAGTCTAAGTCATCCCAACGTGTGACCCAGCATTATATAGTTTGCTACTTTGGTAGGCTGAAGTTTTCCACCCTGGGTATCTGCTGTAGTCTTTGCTTTCTAAAGTTTTAGGTATGAATTTTGGAAGACTTCTGAAGTGAATTTAGGAAAGAAATACATTCCTTATGTATGGTAAAAATGCTCACAGCTTTTATGTTGAGATGTTCTAGTCCGGTATACCTGTGACCTTCAGCAAGGACTTGAATTTCGGCTATAAGTGATATCATGGTTTCTGGACAGTTGCTTTGTCACTCGAGAATTCTCCCAAATGCGGCCAAATTATAAACCTCTCTGATTCCTCAGTTTTTATCTTCACATCATTCAAAATACATGAGGAATCAGAAAGATTCACATTTACTGCATTTTCTAAATCAATACTACAACTTGAGCATTAATTTATGAAAATCTAATATAGAAACAAAACACTATATTAAAAATTGAGTTATCATTAGAGATTAGAGCAGGACTACAAGAATTTAAGACCAACTAATTGAGCCCCAAGTAGATCACCCTGCAAGTACTCCTGAAATATAAAACAGATCCTGCCCCCAGAATAATGAACAAGGGTTGGCAGAAACACTGAAAACTCTTGCCAAGCTTATAAATTCTCATGTCTCACTGAGGTTACAAAGCACACAGCTCCCAAATGACAAGCTGCATACCCTTGGGTGTGATAAAATTTCCCATAAAAGAGAAAAGTAGCTGTGGCAGTTCAAATCATTTCTCAAATTCAGGGTCAAATCCTCTCTCCCCCTAGATGTTCATGGTGTGTGCAATGTCAATAGGAACTTACACACACATCCCAGAGTGGAACTGAGTTTTAAGCTATGTAAAAACACCACATCACTGTCTATGTTCATAAAGCCTAAGTTTGCTATTATATCCACAGTATAAATCAGAATAAACTCCTTTGAAGGTAGTGGAATCAAAACTCTAAATGCCAAGAACAGAATTAGATCCTCCACTCCAGGCTGTCTACCACATGGGCCGAAGCATAAGACCAATAGAATTGTATGTATTAAAAAAAATATTCAGCTTTAAGAATATGCTGCCAAGAAAAGCATGTTAACAAAGTCATGAAAGACTTTTCTATAAAAATATATGCAGCAGAGAAAGGAAGGAAGAAAAGACAGACATTTATAGTGCTATGTTTCTTCATGGCCAGCAAAATGTGAAATGAAGCAGGAGAGATTCTTTGTAGTTCATATGAAACACAGCATCTGCCAGAAAAGATGTTCCCTGGTAGGAGAGCAGTGGAAGTGTCTTTTGAC
Organism: Chlamydotis macqueenii; assembly: GCF_036417535.1. Classification (NCBI taxonomy): domain Eukaryota; kingdom Metazoa; phylum Chordata; class Aves; order Otidiformes; family Otididae; genus Chlamydotis; species Chlamydotis macqueenii. Next base: position 13,562,135 of record NC_141568.1, read on the forward strand.
AATTCTGATCGAGAAGCACTCTAGTTAGTATTCAAGATGGCCATGATTATACATCAGATGAATAATTTTGATTGTTTGTCAGGGCTTGGATAATATCTGCCTACAATACATCTGTATCAGTGCACTCTTAATTACTGAGCAAAGGACAGATAGAACAGCACAAAACTTTTTTTACACATCCTTTATCCTCGGATAGTGACATGTTCATGTAAATTATGGCATACATTACGAAAGCAAACACTGTGCTTTCTTTTCATTATCACTCACTATACACATGTAGCATTCTGAAGAGCTACATAGATGGTCGTTAAACAAGATTAATCAAGTGAGAGTAAGCTACAGGATCAGAGATTATAAAGGTCTGAGGACTGAACTTTTTGCTGTGCATCTTACGGTAGTTATGCAGAACAAGGAGCAAAATTTAGATTCAGTCTATTTGTAGATAATTGATGGGGAAAGAAGTTGAGTGAGTAATAGTGTGACACAAAGACATCAAATTGTTCTGCAAGTCCTTTCCCTTCTTTCCTTAGGACTAAGGCTTCCTGTCTGTCCAGGCTGATGAATAGCAGAGTGTAGAACATCCTCTGTATTATTAAAAAAAAATAAATAGAAGTCTTGTATTATTTCACATCTGCTCTGTATTTACACAACCATTTAGTCACTTCATGCTCCAGAAAATTGCTTTTGCTTTCGTGGACAGTCATCATCATAAGATCATCTATGCTTTTATTTAGGATATTCCCAACCACTTCAGGAGCAGAACACACACTTTTAAGCTGTTCTCCTCCTGTTGCACACAATTTGGCTTTTGGTCTTTTCACAAAAATTTTAGGTTTGTTCTAGTCTTGGCAGGTGGCCTTGTGGGCTGCAGTGTACGGTGAGAAACTGGAACATTTTGTGCACTGTTGAGAGTTAAGGCTTGTTTGCACAGTTCCTCTAGAGAAATAGATCAGATTACTTAAATCCTATGCTCCTATATTCTAGATTTCTACCATTTTAGATCTCAGTATCTTGAATTGTTCCTTTCCCTACAGCCTTATGGGTTTGCCTCAGAGAAAGACTATTTCCAAGGAATTGTAGATTATGTTCTCCATTTTAAATCGTTTACCAGATTTGCTGCCACTGAGAAGCATATATTAAAGTGAAATGATAAAGTATCTTAATATTGTGTATGCTCATTGCTTTATCATTTATATAGGAAAATCTAAATTAAGGATCAACATATCTGATTTAACAGCCCAGATGCTTGGTGCAGAAGTCTGAAAAATAGGAGGTGAAGCAAGAAAAAAAACCAAGGTAGTTCTGAAACTGCTATATTATGGTATTATTTGTACTGTGCATTTGTGCAATAGGAACTGTTGCACATCTCCCATACAGTAAACTACTGGACTGGAAAATTGCTATTGAAAACATATAATCAACCTTTTGAACTCCATAAACCCAGAGAGATATGAGATGCAATTTTACTTCCTCAGGTCATGTATGACTAGTCAGTTTAGATTTCAACCTCAGAAAACGGAGGTGAACAAATCACAGACAACTGCTGTTAGAGGTAAGTTTGTTTAGAATTTTGTCATCCCATACATGTAGCATAAACTCTTTCTGGACTCTAAGTCTTTTGAAAATACACAGACCATGCAATGACATGGGAACTGCAGATCCTGATAATTCTCCATCACCCCAAAAGTATTAAATATATATGGAGAGATTTAACATATATTCATAAAAAATTTTGAGTTTTGGCTTTTGATTCATCTGACTTGATACAATTCAATCTATATTGTTTCTGTATACTGATAAGTCGTGATGCTGTATTGCATAAGAACTATTAGGGGACCTACGAGGTTGAGCTGCTGCTTTGTTTTCCCCTTTGTACATGCACTCTGCTAGGGAAGTCTTTTGCATCCAAGGTTAAATCATAAAAGGCAATTCATTATTTGGCATAGATCAGGAAAAGAACTAACAACATACATAATTTACTGACCCGTAAGGTATTGTCCCACAGTAATGGATCTAAACCCCTCCCATTAAAAGGCATTAATCTTCAATATACTTCCACTAGTAAAATCCGTGAACTAACGATTGATTGTAATTTGATGTTTCAATATATCATTGCAATGATTAAATCTACTTTTATCGTTTTAGAAGATCATCAGGTTAAAATTTCTTTTTTTCATGCCAAACTTCTAAAATTTACTTGAGACACGGTTCCTAGTTGGGCTTCTGAACTGCCTTCTTCAGCAATTAGAACAGATTGAAAAATATTGATTCAAAAGGTATAGTAGTTTGGGTTTTGCTTTTTATTGGAGTCTCCCAATGTCATCAGCAGATACTGAATCTGACCCTTGCAGAGGACCTGGCTTACCGAGGTGAGCACACTTTCATTAATTGCTTCAGAAGGAAATGACAAGCCAGTATTTCCAGAATATTGAGTTAGCTTCTTAGATGTCTTAAAAGTTTTTGGGAAAATGTTATGGACCCACAGGCAAATTTAAATAAATAAAGAACAACCAGATGATATCACAGGAGTTTCACCTGACGGTCAAATCTGTAACAAACTATACTGTGCTTTGGGTCCTTACAGCTCTTGCTATGATTTAGAAATACTCAGATCACAAGATCAATAGCTCTTGGCAGCATTTTACTACCATCTTAAAGAGAAGCTGCTTTAAGACAGCTGTTCACAGAGTATGGATTTCTGGTTCCAATCTTTATCGCTAGGCAGACCCCCACTGAGAAGAGACAATTCTCTTTTAACCTACATCCAACTCATCTTAATTACAAAGTGGTCTTCTTGAAAGTGCTGCACTTGGTGGCAAATTTGTGATTGAAACTAACTTTTGACAAAGATTCTTGGCAAAAGTCTCTTTCATTTGCGCTGAGGCTATTCTTCTGCGATCAAAACCTTGCATTATTTCAACCACCCACAACGTGCCAAGTTGAAAAAGCCTTTTTATCTAAAGATAAAGGTATGCTCAGTGTGACAGGTTTCTCGAGCAGTAGAGGTAGAATGAAGAGATCCTATAAAGATAAGTATTTTAAGACAGAGTTCATTCCGTAACTCAGCATTAAAGGGTGTTCTTAACTTAGTGTGTGGGTTAAAAAACTTGTTCACTGCCTTCTGATCCAAACTCCCCACCAAGTATTTAGCCTCCTGATTGTTTTTACAGCATAACTTTCCAGCTAGATGTCTGCTGCTTGTTAAGCTCATCAACATCTCTGCTAAACAGCTAGGCCCCCTCCAGAAGGGAACTGGTGTCCTGGTTACCCAGGACATGGAGAAGGCTGAGGTTCTCAATGACTTTTTTGCCTCAGTCTTCACCGACAAGAGATCCTGTCCCACCGCCCAAGCTGTAGAAGGTGAAAGCAGGGACTGCGAGAATGAAGAACTGCCCATTGTACTCGAAGAGCAGGTTCGGGATCATCTAAGGAACCTGAAGGTGCACAAGTCCATGGGTCCTGATGAGATCCATCCGCGGGTCCTGAGGGAACTGGCGGATGAAGTTGCCAAGCCACTGGGTATCGTATTTGAGAAGTCGTGGCGGTCTGGTGAGGTCCCCGATGACTGGAAGAGAGGGAACATAACCCCAATTTTTAAAAAGGGGAATAAGGAAGACCCAGGTAACTACAGGCCAGTCAGCCTCACCTCCGTGCCTGGCAAGGTCATGGAGCAGATTCTCCTGGAAACCATGCTAAGGCACATGGAGAGCAAGGAGGTGGTTGGTGACAGCCAACATGGCTTCACCAAGGGCAGATCATGCCTGACCAATTTGGTGGCCTTCTATGACGGGGTGACAGCATCGGTGGACAAGGGACGAGCAACTGACATCATCTACCTGGACTTCTGCAAAGCTTTTGACACTGTCCCGCACGACATCCTTCTCTCTAAACTAGAGAGGCACGGGTTCGATGGATGGACCACTCGGTGGATAAGGAGTTGGCTGGATGGCCGCACTCAGAGAGTGGTGGTCAACGGCTCAATGTCCATGTGGAGACCGGTCACCAGTGGCGTCCCTCAGGGGTCCATGCTGGGCCCGGCCCTGTTCAACATCTTTGTCGGCGACATGGACAGTGGGATAGAGTGCAACCTCAGCAAGTTCGCCAACGACACCAAGTTATGTGGTGCCATCGACACGCTGGAAGGGAGGGATACCATCCAGAGGGACCTGGACAGGCTGGAGAGGTGGGCCCGTGCCAACCTCATGAAGTTCAACCAGGCCAAGTGCAAGGTCCTGCACCTGGGTCATGGCAATCCCAGGCACAAATACAGGCTGGGCGGGGAATGGATTGAGAGCAGCCCTGAGGAGAAGGACTTGGGAGTGCTGGTGGATGAGAAGCTTAACATGAGCAGGCAATGCGCCCTTGCGGCCCAGAAGGCCAACCGCATCCTGGGCTGCATCAAGAGAAGCGTGGCCAGCAGGTCGAGGGAGGTGATTCTCCCCCTCTACTCTGCCCTGGTGAGGCCCCACCTGGAGTACTGTGTCCAGTTCTGGAGCCCCCAGCACAAGAAGGACATGGACCAGTTGGAGAAGGTCCAGAGGAGGGCCACGAAGATGATCAAAGGGCTGGAGCACCTCTCTTATGAGGACAGGCTGAGAGAGTTTGGGCTGTTCAGCCTGCAGAAGAGGAGGCTCCAGGGAGACCTGATAGCGGTCTTCCAGTACCTCAAGGGGGCCTACAAGAAAGATGGGGATAGGCTGTTTAGTAGGGCCTGTTGCGATAGGATGAGAGGTAATGGTTTTAAAATAGAGGGGGGGTAGATTTAGATTAGAAATTAGGAAAAATTTTTTTACGATGCGAGTTATAGAACACTGGAACAGGTTTCCCAGAGAGGTGATGGAGGCCCCATCCCTGGAAACGTTCAAGGCCAGGCTGGATGAGGCTCTGAGCAACCTGATCTAGTCAGGGATGTCCCTGCTCCTTGCAGGGGGGTTGGACTAGATGACCTTTGAAGGTCCCTTCCAACCCTAACCATTCTATGATTCTATGATATTATTGTCTAGACACAGTGCTAGACAGTTGTAACAGCTATGAGACTTGTAGGTGTGCATTTACAGATTTGAGCCTTCCTTTCATGCATGTATTGTAACAATCTCTCCACATTTGCTTAATCTATAGGAAAAAAATGGCTCTTCAGACCATGCCACATACTGATGTGGCTGGACCAGACAGGATTTGTTCAGATTCTGCTCATGTTTTCTTCCAAATTCTACAGATCGTAAAGTCAAAAATGCATCACACAGAAGGATCACATATAAAAAAAAAAATTATGCCAATGTATGAAGTTATCAGAACTTACTTATGAATTGTAACATAATAAAATAAAAACATTCTGGACTTTTGCTAATTTATTTAAGGAAAAGCTATGAAATAAAACTATGAATTTTAATTACTTTTGAGAAAGTGAGACAAAGGTAAAATGAAGGTGAAAAGAATCCCACCAATTCTAGAAGTTTTGGATGAGGACATCAGAATTAGGAAACTTCCAAAAAGTCAGTTTACTCCCGTAACAGGGTTTATAGAATTTTATCCTGAAGTTAATGCTACCTCTTAATATAGCAGACAGCAAAACAAAACTCAGTCCTTTTGTGCTGCCAAGGTGACTCCAAGGGCTAACATATTCTCCATTTCTCAGATGGTCCACAAGCAGAGTGAAAATATGAACGTCACATTGCTGCATCACATCATGGTTGTCAGAGGGGCACTCTAAAAGAGGCTCCACAAGTTCCCACCAGTACACAAGGGCTGCAAACCTGGCAGTCTATGTCTGGGTCCATAAAAGGATCTCTGTGCATTTACTGCTTCCCTGACGTGAGTCCCACTGCAGGCTGGTCACTAGTCAGCATGCTCTCAGACTGCAGAGAAACATAAATGGAGCAGTTGACAGATAGTAAAAATTAGTAAAGTAAAACTAGATCATGTTTTCTGTTAAAAAAAATAATAATCTGTATTTGTTATCATGCATAAGCAACATAAGATGATGAGGGAAGTTCCCTCCACTGAATTAAGTTGATAGAGAGGGGAATGGACAAATGAGAGCAGGTAATAAAATGCATCATCCTCTCACGTTACCAGTTGAGTTTAATAATACTACTGCATCATGGGTCATGATTACCTTCTTTTATTCCTGCTCTTTCAGCAGTAACTCATCTTGCAAGTTTGGCCATAAAGCTAGGTTTAAATATCCTTTTAATAGATGAACGGTTACATTAATTTATTTTCCTTAAAGCATACAACAATACATCATACCCTATCTGCTCTGCCATGGATGGTCCTAGTGGCTATGCTGATTAGCAAGATAGGGCACTAAGTCTGTATTTAGATCATAATGACTACAGATTGCTCTAAGTGATTTGTAGAATGATGGATGAATGAAGTATGTCATGTTTCACCAGCAATCAGCTTCTGGTATACATACATAATTTCAAGCGAAGCATATATTTCAGTTAGAAATGGTTAGGAAGGACTAACAAGAATTAAAAGATAGCACACATAAGACCACCTATAACATCTAAATTAAGCGTTCTATTTAGGACATGCATAACATCAAGCAATTTTTAAGTAGGCAGTTTTAAAGGGAAACAATTTTAAATGTTCTAGTTCAACTCTTACTAAAGATAATGTTCAAGCTGTTTTCAAAGGCTGCTTGATTTGGATGATAGTGCTTCCAAACAAAATCCAGGCCATAACATCACTAGTTATTCATGTGTTTGACTGATGTTGTTGAGCTTACATAGGAATAAACGAGGGTACCTCTGAGATGTCTACATTTTCTGGAAAAAATACAACAAAACAAACCACCAATTTGCTGGTCATTGCCTCAGCTTAGTAGATCCCACAAAACTGGTGAAACCAGTACAGTCCCTACAATCTGAAGAACACTGGTAAAGAATACTTAGATGTAAAATTGCACTTAAAGTTGACACGGAAGAGAGGAAGAAGGCAAAAAAGATGTTACACTCAAATCCACTAGACACAGGTAAATGTGCTACATATTGATAAGCAAGACTAATATTTGAAGCTAGGTTCTCCAAAAAAGAGCTTATAAATTATGTGCTGAGAATGAACTGCTGCTTCTTTAGAAGACAAATCTAGTTTTGCTCAAAATATACCTTTTTCCTATCTTGAAGCTTAGTTATACTTCTGCTTCTTAATAGTTAGAACTAGCATTTATAATACACCGATATTGAAGTGGTATAGGAGGAACACTCCTTTCTGTGAATGTTGCCATTTAACTGATCCCATTGGACAGAACGCCCATGAAAAAAAAGTGCAAATTCCGTGACTTTATACGGCATAAGTGGCACAGGAAAAGGGCAGGCAGGCTGCAGGAGCACGCTGTGGGGCAGCCATCCCTAAGCCCAGAAAGCCTCCCGACACAGGGGTGGCACATTCACACCACTAGCCAGCTCCCACACCTGGCTGCAGAGCCCCTTTCTCTCTACGGGAGCTGGCTCACAGTGCTTGCACCCAGAGCAGTCCAGCCCCACTCAGCGGCTGGCATCCCTATTGGCACGCCCTCATATGGCTGCTGCAGAAGAGGATGCTCCAACTTTTTAGAAATTAATTCTGATTTTTAGCAATAGCAAACCTCTGTAGAGTTAATACAGCACTTCTAAAATCTATCATAGCTATTTGCTACAATACTCCTCTTCAGACTTTTCAAACAAGTAAAGCAATGGAAGCCATGCTGGAGGATGGCAACAGGTGTAAATACCCCTGCAGCAGCTGCACACACGCAGAGTGGGTTTGCAAGGTGGGGTCTTTGCCAACACAACCCCTGCTTTGCCATGGCAGAAATTTGTCGCTGTTCAGATACCAGCACAAAAAGTTTTGCGATTTGCAGCTTTTCAAAATCAGGAACCATTACTCACCACAAACCCACTATAACAGGAAAAAAAACCCTACTTTCTTTTATATTTTCAACATTATGTTTTCGATAGCATATGGCGTACACAATAAAAAAATCTGAGTACATGCCATTCATTGTAAGAGTTGCTTTGATACATGATTGAATAGATATAATGGATGGTTTAGAATGAAATTATTTTAAATGGAGGCTAAGAACCCAACTGAAGTCATAGCTGCACTTAATACACATGCTGTAGACTGTAAACATTTTTGTCCTTATAAACACACAGCAATTTAGGTTAAAACAAACTTCTCAGGTAGGGTGATCTTAACAATGTTTTCCTGCAGCACAAAGATTAGCTTTTTTCTGTAGTCTCTGAAAAGCAGTATGTAGAAATGACCCAATGTGGATTTAAATTGACTGAAGCTGAATTCCATTGATGATAATCTGTGGTTTTAATTATTCTTGTTTCTTCTCAAATTAATGCTGTAGGTTTTTCACCCTATTGTAGTAATTTTCTTTAATTTATAATTATAATTTAATATGCCTAGTGGCATAGCAGTAGTACATAAAGCTGCCATAAAAAATGCTGCAGTTCCAAATACACCCTTGGGTTTTCATTAATGGCATTTACAACTTCTGCATGCCAGCTGGTTTTCCTGGCCCCTCCAGAGCAGGTGTTTACTGGGACCTGGGGCAGGGAGATGAGAGACCAGCAAAGCTACGCTGGACCATGCTGCAACCACAGCTCCAGCCACTATGCAAAGATATTTCTTCATGTGATATAAACAGTTTTATAAAGAGACCCTGAGGACACCAGAGATCTAAAGAGATTGTTAAACCTAAGGAGATTTTAAGCGTTTTGGTCATTCCTGCTTTTGCCCCATATTGGCTCTGTTTGCTCCCAACTTCACTAGAAAATTCGCTTACGCTGAAAAACAGCCATGAAGCTTCAGACTGCCACCATACTGACTATCATGGGCATAGGAAAGGGACCACCACATTTAAAGTCCTGCTTGATGTGTGGATCCTCTCACTGCAGAGGTAACAATGCCCATCTGATACAATAACAACTGTGCACCAGTTACACAAAAAATAATTCACAAGGAATTATTTGTAAAAAAAAAAAAAAAGCCTCTCCTAAAACTCCTTGTAAGACTTGCTCATCCCAAAAACAAAATGAGCACTCTCAAAATCCATAACCAAGCAGTCTTCGCCCACGTTTTTTTTTGGTCAAGATAAGTATGCTGCTGTTCCTAAGGAACTATTACATATTTTGTATTATTAAAATTTCAAGGGCAAATTTTAATCTCATTTACCCTGACTTAAATCCAGATTAACATCAATTCAAAAGGACCAAAATTAGCCTGCAGTTTTTACTTTTAAGTTTTTGGAAGAAAATGGATGCCGCTTTGGTTTCTGTGAGAGTTCCCACACTTAAGTTTTCTCTGGAAGTAAAAATGTTAGTATCATCTGCTTATTGTGCAGGCAAAACTAAGGACTAATAATGAAAAATTCACTATCTATAGAGCTTTCTTTTTTAAAAAAAAAAATGAATTATGACTTTTTTCAGATATTGCACATGTTTATATATATGCATATTATCTTTAAATTTTAAATCTCATTTGCATTTAAAAAATGACACTAATTTGCTTTTCCCAGATGTATCATTCTTTATTAATTCTAACAGCTACTCATCTTTTTTACATTTCTATTATCACTATTTGAAGTTGAGAAGAGACTTCTAATTGATCCAAATTACATATTCAAATTAGCCTTTTTGAGCTCAAATTAACATACCATAGGCATTTTATTTAATTTGGTCCCCAAAATGTCACCAAAGTAATTTGGTTTTAATATATTAACTAGTACAAATTAACAACTATTAAACTATAATAAATTCCTCTATCTTAATATTCCTTTTCAAATAGCACCCCAAAGTAACTTTTAGCCCAGTATGGTGTAAGGCATTCACAAGTCTTTCTTCCTCAGGTTCTTTAACATTTATTTATACTGATGCACTTTTGCTGCTATCTCACAAGAACCAAGAAATCAGAAAAAGTCTTTGGGGATTCTCTGTCTAGGGGAGATAATACCTCAAATCCAGGTGTTTGTGTTTTGTTTTTTTTTTTTGTTGGCTGCTTTTTTTTTTTTTATAAAAAAAAAACCAACCAAAAAACCCCATGTTATTCACATTCAGAATGTTTAAAAGAATAAAGAGAAACCTATTTTTTTTTCAAAACTGTCTTATTTCAATTAAAATATTTAATTTGGGAATTTTGTTTTCTTATTTTGTAAGTTCATCTACAGCAGGAAGGACTATGCATTATTCCCTACCATCTCAGAGCTTCTCTGTTGCCCTAACAGAGCACCTGAAAGATTTCTAGTGCAGAAGGAGAACTCAAGGGGCTCTTATTTCTGTTTGCTGCTACCCACTTGCCTTGGTATCATATAAAGTTTAAAAAAAAGTTACTTGTAAGACTAGAAATACATGCCTGTTTACTTTCCAAAGTTCCTTTTTTTTTCATGCTTTGTTACTGGAAATTTGCAGTCTTTCACCTGTCCAAGCGATCAGGCTTTAACATTAGTCTAATACAACTTTGCGTTTCCCCAGGTCTATCAAACACAATCTCACCAGTTTGTTAACTCTTGGATCTAACCCCTTCATAACTCCAGATGCTCCGGATGGCTTTTACCTAAACCTGCAGTGTGATTCACTGCAGAACAGCAGCTATTGTCGGGTATGCCTATCCAGCAACTTGTGTCTTTGTTTAAGTGACCAACATCAAAATCCAGTCCTGGAAAACCAAGAATCTTTAAAAGCCAGATCTTGGCTATAGTCTGGCACTGTTGATGAAATGCCATCAGTGGCTGGTTTCATAAGGAATGCTTGTCATTACAGAAGCATACAGCCCTAGCTGTTAGCATCCTGCTTCTATCTGTATTCAATTTCAATTTGAACATTTGAGACTAAGTCCAGCTTTCACACATAACAGAAGTCCATTATTATTTCATTCCTGAAAACTGACAGTTTTCCCCAAAATTTGAATGATCTATTTTGTTTAGCAGTTGACTTAGCTGAGTGATTGCCTCATCTGCAGTTCTCTGCTCCCAGAGATAAGTCAATTGTTTTCCTCATCCAGTCATTCATCTGCAGAACTTAAGTATACTTCTCTTCACTGAAAGTTCAACTGTTTGTAAAATATAATTTTCCTATATTATAAAGTGTATAGATGTAGTTTCCTATAATTTCCCACATTGCTTACTAGTACTTACACACTATACAATATAGATGAACTTTTTCTACTTCTACAAGATTACTTGAACGCAATCTTCTATTCTTACAAAATTGAAAGTTCTGAACTTTTTATTCTTTAGCTGGAGCATCTACGCATGTTAATCACTCCAGACGGTAATGGAAACATGGCAGATGTGCGCAACCTCAGCTGCGAATGAGTGTGCCTGGAGATAGAACTGGCCAGAATTCTGCAAATCTGAATAGTTTGACGTTTGGCTTCAGTCCAACTTAGAACGAAATATTATTTTTTTTAATGCTTATTACTTAAAGGAAGTTCTGTATGTTGTATGCTTATAAGGAAGCCAAAACTTGGAGTTTTCAAAGCACAACGTTTCTCAGATTCCTCAGCTCCTGAAAGAGGTTGATATGACATACAGCACTAGCTCTTGGTCAAAGACTGTGCAATTCAGACATTTTCAGTACCAAATCCTGCAGTCTCAGTTACCCAATCTCTCTTTCTTACTAGGTAAGTGTCGGGGGAAAACTAATATTTTCTACATATATCCAGGACTTCTGCAACTTCAGCTCCACAGGCCCTCAGGGCACAGCCTTATGTGAAGTTCACTATGAAGCAGTGTCTAGTTCATAACATAAAATTACTAAAGAAACAACCGTTGGTTCCAGCCACCCTCAAAATACTGCCCGGGTGTGGACTGATCACCGCATTTAATTTACAGTCAGGTGCTGTGTGTGCAGACATTTGCCTGGGAGATGCTGGACAATCATTCGGGTAGGATTACTCTGCTGCATCACGCTTCACATGCTGTTGGCTGGACCTGGGCTTACAGAGTTTCTGATGCCTTTTGGTTAAAACCAGAAATTATTATACAGATGTAACTGCAGTCCACAAAAAATAGCAAACAGGTCTCTTCCCTTCTTTATTTCCTGGGCCACTACTCTTTTCCTTACAGTATTTAGAGCCTATCGAGTGACTAAGTATGCTCTCAATGAATGTAATCCTGTAGAAAAATCATTTTCTATGAATAAAAAAAAATATCAATTAACCCAGAAGAGGATTTTCAATGGCAAAAATCTATTAACACTGTGCTGCCATCCGTACAATAATTCTTTAACAATCCCTTCCAGAGCTGCTTCTCATAACATGAAATTTCTCCAACAGCTATATTAACTTACACACAAATTATACATTGACTTCTAAGAAGTTCCTCATTTGTAGTATCAAAGAAAATATGCACAACTTTAGCAACCTTATATGCCTTTAAAATACATATTTAGTTCAAGAAAAGCTTCACAAGTTCTCATCAGATATCTTGAGTTTTATGGCAGAATAAGAAATACAAGCAAATTGTAGCAAATTTTCACATTTCTGCTATTAATGGATCATAACAAAGAAAGCCATAGTTCTGCCGAAGCAAAGTATATATGCTCTGAAACTGAGGTGAAGGAAAGTGTGGAATAGAAAGCCTACAATGCCACAAATCCAGAAAAATCAATAAAGAAACTACAATGCAGAATGATACATATGTCAGCTGATGTTTTTGAAGTACACAGGTAGAAAGTTATTTTTTTTTAATAAAAACAGCTCAAGTTGAAAAAAAAATATACTTCTCTGTCCACTTCAGGCTTACATTCAAGCTTTCTTAAGTCATTGCCTTGTCTTCTGAAAAAAATCTTACTCTTGGGACCAACTCCCAGTCCCAAGATAACCCATTTTGATTTCAACAAAAAATTCTCCCTTGCAGACAGCGTTTGTGGTAACTTCTACAAGACTGAATTGTTCAAAAGTTTTGAGGAGGGGGAAATCACTCAAGCGTAGAAACTACCACAGTGGGAATTGAACATAGTGTTTGAATTTAACTCATTCACTGTTTAAAAATCATTTTTTGTGTCTTTCATTGTCTATACAGTCTATATTACAAAGTAGATGAAACATAAGGTTAAAAATAAATCCACCATAAATCTGTTCAGAAGAAACGCTATGAAATATAAAGCCACTGGGTTCAAATCCATCTTTGGCCAGTGCCTGGTTACAGCTCTTTGATAGTTTCACGCTGGAATGATTTGAACTGCTACAAAATTATCTTAAGCCCCTTTCTAGACTCCTATTCTGCTCAGTAGTAAGGAGAGTCACTAAAACAGTACAGAAAGACGGAAAGCGTGTGATCCTAGCAAATAAACCATTTTCTCACCGTTTTTCAGGAGAGTAGCTGAGCAGGCAGAGAAAATAAACATGTAGCATTACAACATACACTGTACCATTTCCACTATAAATATAGATCTCCATTGATCAGTAACATCATATTTCCATAAAATCTGAAATGACTTAGAGAAAAATCTAGCTCCAAATGAATCTTCCCCAAAAGCCTACCTTAAACTTTTCTTAGCAAGTTCACATTAAACACCTTTATTAACTCATTATTCCCAAACTAAAGAGCAATTAAGAAATTGCAGTGCTCCCACAGGCATTTAGAATAGAATAGGACAGACTGTTTCAGTTGGTAGGGACCTACAGCAATCACTTGGTCCAACTGCCTGACCAATTCACGCCTGACCAAGGTAAATCATGTTATTAAGGCCACTGTCCACACGCACTATGACAGCCTTCGGGCACTGGTATACACATAGATATACAGCAACCCTGAAAATATAGCATGTACTGTACAAATATGCTGTATATTCTTACTAGAACAATGCTTTTTGGAAGTCAGCTGAGCAACAATAAGCTTTTTCAACCTTGAATTTCAGCAGGTAGGTAATAGCAGTTAATCTGCAGTAGCAAAGCTGACACTGATTATGAAATGATACATATCTGGTGGTCATTTTATTTCTTATTATAGTCTGTGTTTAAAATTAACTTTTCCCCATGAAACTAAATCACTTTAAGGTCTCTCTCCTTGGACTACTTTTGGATCCAGTATTGCTATGAAATATTATACAATTCACATTTAAACACATTTATCAGAAGCCACACTTGCCACCTCCTCCCTAGGACTGGGAGAGGCTGGGAGCCAGGAGCCCGTTTGTTCCTTATTCCTGTTCCTAAGCCTAAACCCTGCTCTTTTAATTTTTCCTGGGCTCTTGGGTTGGGAAATGAGAATCCCTGCTTTATTCACAAAGACACACACTCGAGGGTAACACCTGATGTTGAATCTTGATAAACAAAAATTCAGAGATCTCAAACTTAAGTAACTTTGTTGCGTTCATGCCTTGACATAGTTACTAAATGTATGATGTTCCACACCAAAATAGCACAAGAACAAACGAATTCCTTTCATTTGTAATAGATTTACTAAGTGATGGAGATTGCAGCTGTTGCTTCCATATGGCTGCATAGAGGGGATCTGCAAAGAGAGAAAATCAACATAGCTAGGATAGTTTAACATAAAAAAAAAAAATTAGTCTTCCCCTAGATGCATGAAAGCTGCACCTGGAATTTTAATTTTGATCAAAATATTTGCCAGGTACCACACAGCCCATCTGAAGTTCTCTAAGAGAAAATTTATCTTCAGACACCCAAGAAAAACAGCATGTTCACAGCACCGGATGTTACTGGAAGGCATGTTTTGTTTTTCTCATTTCACAGGGCAATCCAGTATGTGTTGGTTATCAATCCAATTATGCCAAAAGCAGCCTACAGTAAATCTGCCAAACAAGCTTTGAACAGTGAATAAGCTACAAATCAACAGATCTGAACATTTTTTTTTTAAAGCCAAAACCTCAAAAGCTGAAATTAAATCAATTTCTTATTACTCAAATTGCCTCAAGGTCTGAATCTCTATTTTGAAGGGTCTGGACAGGAAAATAGGTTAATTCAGTATTTTGACTGAACATGAGAGTTTATATACAAATATAAAAATTCCAAAACATCCCATGTTATTTTATTAGTTTGGTGTTCTGATACTTAAATGTGTACCAAGTGAACTTTGCTTGTTACTGACTATAACAACATATAGCCACATTGATTTACGATAAACCACTTCCCATCCTAATTCTCAGAACTTGGCAAAAACCCAGAACTGTGTAAAGCTCTGCTTCTTACATTGGTTTCAAGCTAGACTAATGAAGTTGTGTCTGACTTACCCCAACAGACAGCTCTGACCATGCAGAAAAGTTGCACCAGTTTATCTAAAGACATTGTCAAAATAAAAAAAAAAAGCAGCAAACTGTTACACATGCTTTTATTCAAGTCAGGTTTGCATGAGCCTAATCCACTGGAATTAGCCATTTATGTGTGATTTCTCCTATAAACAATATAGCACCCCGTAACAAATTCATAGCTACTTCCATAAATAAACAAAACTTTGCCAATTAGATACTGCACTTGAGCTAATTAAGAGAACTTCATTTAACTGGGAGAAGTGCTGCCGTGCTCCCAGGTCTTGAGCCAGCATCTCAACCCCGTAACGCACCGATTTGGCGCAGTGGCTGTGCGCCACGCAAAAGTGCCGACAGCAAGGCTGATCCGGTGGTTTTGCTCTTCCCTCATCTCTGGCTGTTTCCTCCCCGCAACCTCTGCACCTACTGTGCTGCCTCGTCATTTGGTCCAACAATTTGGGAGGTTGTAAGCTGCATCAGTTAATGGGTTATGGCTAAAAATAACCACAGGAAGAAAGGAGGTATTTTGTATTGGACAGTCGCTGAGGGAGGCAGAGTGGTTCAACTAGGATGGACGGAAAGAAAAATGACTACGCTTTTTGGAAGCACAGCGCATTTCTCAGAAAACCAGATGCAATGCAGCTCTTGCTGCACAAGAGGCCTCTGTATGAGCTGTAGAATCCATCTCTCTGTTTGCCTCAGGAGCTGAACGGCCATTCTGTCCCTTCGATTTATTAAACAAAAAGGCAGGGGAGTAAAGAAAACATCCTTAATAGCTTAGATACAAGACACACTTTTATCCTGATCAGTTTGATTTCATATCACTGCTTTTGATTTATACAAGGTGATTTTTTCCATCCTTATCATTTGTCCTCTTCAGTCACAGATTTAATTAAGATTAGGAAAATGAAAAGGTACTGAGAATTAGCCAGATTTTTGAGACAACATCTGCAACAATTACTCATTCAGGACTAGCCAGAAAAGATTATGCATATAACACATTTTGAGGAAAGGGAATACCTACCATACAGTAATTTCTAATTTATGGAATACGTGTAATTTTGTGCTAGATAAGTGTCAAGTGTAATTAATAATTAATTTTTGTGGAATCTCACAGGTCCCTTTTCTGGGCTTTGTTTGAGGAAGATCGAGGTCTGCAGAACCCTTTGGATCAGCTGGCTAAGTCACACTAATACATAAAACACATCTCACTTTCTTTGTTAATGGCAACTCCTCACCACAGGTTAAGATCTCCATTTACTGCAACATTCTCTACAGATTTCCTAACCAAACATAAGCATGATGGTGAAAAGAAAGTAACATGATAAAATCAATCGAAGTTTTGGCAAGCAGGGAGTGACACCGCACCTCTTGCACGGACTGAGGATGCAGCTGGACACAGGCTTGGCCAGAGCAAGTTCCTCATAATTTAGGAATCCCTGTTACCTAGAGTCAGCGCAACCAGCCTCAGGAACAAGGAGCACTGGTGAAGTATTATCCTTTATAGTTAGTGGCACTTACAGGCAGCCTTTAGCTCATTTAAGTATTGCTCTAATCAGTAAGACTTCATAAAGTCACACTTTGGCTCAGAGGGGTTACTTTTTTCCTCACTCACATCATGGAATCATTATTATTCAGAGATTCAGTTTAGATTAGGAAGAACAAAAGACAGCAAATGTTTGCAAGTGTGCTCAATTAGGGCTGCAATAATTCTACATTATAATTCATTTTCGTGTGGTTTTAAGTAAAGGGGGAAGGACTGTAAAACAATAATTGTTCAGAAAATTGCCCTTTCCAGTTTTTTTCTTTCAGATGCCTTGTTTGTGGCGTGGCTTTTTCCTCCCTGGCAGAGGCTGAAAGTGCTGATGCTGCTAGAACTGGTGCTCAGCACGGGGGAGCTCGGAGCAGGAGGTAACAGGCAGAGGCTGCACCCAGCAGCAATGCAATGGGGAGGGAGGCTCAAGGCAGATTCCTGTAGACTCTCACACGAATACATCCACACCGCAGGGCAGGATATACTAACATCACAGAAGAGCGTGGTGATAAACTTGATAATAGCTTTGTTCCCCGTCTTGTAGCCTATGAGATACAGCTCCTCTCTGCTTTCTCCCCACTGGGAAGAAGATGGCTTTTCCTGTGAAGTGCTGAGGTGCTTGAGGCCATTCCCACAAAGCCTCCAAAATGTGGATGTAACCTCCTCGGGGCAGTCTCTAAACCAGGAAAGTAAAGATTACTTCCATTCCCCATCTCCTGTTACCTCCTCCAATGCATTCACAACAGCGGCAGAGACAGGCCACCGAGACAGAGCCTTTAACTCCTGCTGTTCATAAGGAGAACCCTTCTTATGTTCTCCTGTGCTAGGAAGGAGAGAGAGAAATGTCGCTTCTGACATGGGGAAATGAAAGCTACTTAATCTAAGATCAAGCATACCTGTGAAGGAGGAACAGGAAAGCCACCACAAATTGATGTTGAAAGAAAAAATTGTAGAAAAATACCCAGAAAATAAAACATAATGTATTATGTTCTTGTGCAAAGAGAGTTCCTCCACCACAGCTGTGCACCTTTTCCCTGCTTTCAGCAACACCTTACAGGCCCCCATCAAATTTTCTATGCATGAGCATCACATGCTGGCAACAGATTCTCAGTCATTCGCTGTCCTCACCCCTATTGCAGCAACATCCCAGGGTATTGTGTCCGCATGAAAGCTTCTACACATCCATTTGCAAGGACTTGTATGACTAAAAAGCAGCAGTGTTACTTCACCTGCTGGGGTGAACACAGCTACGAGCAGACCAGCTGAAAAGGTCACTTAACTTGTTAAAATCCAACAAGACAGACTTTGGGGGTAAACTAACTGAAATATTAAAGACTAAAATGTAAAATTCTATGATTTATGAAGTTTAACAAGAGTATAGAAATTAGTTGTAGTGATCATTCTGTGGAAGGCCTGAGATGATGACAACTGATGAGTATGTGTGAACAGGCACAGATACATGACATGCAGGTAAGAACATGACAGAGCAGTGAAAAATAAACACGAAAAGAAAAATACAAATCTCTACAACTTTTGAAAACACATTCACTAAGATTTATCTTGCAAAATCTGTACCAAATTTACATCCAAATTACTCATATTTTTGTACAACAGTGAATCTTATTGCTATTTCCCTGCTCTGCTCCTCCTTCCACACCCAAAACAGCAAGAACATAAAATGGAATTAAAATTCACAGCACACATTTGAGATACTTGTGGGTTTGCAACTCAGATTACGCAGTGAGTCACAAAAGGTATCCCAAAACACTTGACAGCTGAATAAGAAAGTCTAACCCTCAGCCAATACAGATTTGTTAACATGGGTTTTTAAGCATGATGATATCACATGTGCATTACTAGCAGGTCAGAGACATTTAAATCTTTCTTAAAGTACCAAAGAGAAATACCCTCAGGAAAAATAATTATTTAATCAGAGCAGGCTGCTTAGCTGTACATTTAAATCTGAAAATCAAGGTCTACGCAGTAGAACCATATAAACAAAGAGAAACTGCACTTAGCAAACTGCCATGGAGAGAAATGTTCTCTACACCAGTAACTGAACAGAACGGGCCCTTTGCACTGGGCAGCATTGCTGGATGCTCCTGGGAAAGAGCTGTTCTCATAAGTAATTCAAGGTTTAATATTTTCTTCTTAATCTAGAATGTTCTGTAATGACTTTTAGACTTGAACTACAACAAGGCTTTGTAATCTACATACACAAAAGGAAATTTTCTCCTAACCCTGTATACCAAAAATATTCCTCACTGTGAATGATAGCGATGTCAGCAATATCTTCCCAGGGAGAAATTTCAAATTGAATAATTGCAAATCTTCTGTGGAGGAATAATTTGATATACAGGTCTTACACTGTGTTTTTCCCTGTAACATTTCTGTGATGCACGACAGAGTCATCTGCCCATTTCACAGGTGGGAATGCAGGTCCAAAAATAAAGAAATAAAAAAATTCAGACTAAATCCCCCTCAGCAATGTTAAGACATACACTGCTGTTAATACTGCTGAAAAACGTTACACCTTCACATATCAAAGGTGCCAATATGTTAAGATATCAAGGGCTCTGTACTCTCCAGAGGTGAGAGAAAAGTAAGCATTAAAATTTAGACATGAAATGGAAGCATTTGAAAATATCTGGACAGAGATCAGCCATTTTTGTGAACAGATGGATGAACAAAAGAGAAGGGATAAGCAGGGTCTAAGACTATCTGCTGAGTAACTTCAGGAGCCTTTTATATTGCTACCAGCACTGGGAATATAATTAGAAAAAAAAGTGTTTCACAAATATTTAGGCAAGTTAAGAATCAAGACTGATGTTCATAGCCTTTTGTATTTGCTTTTCATACAAATTTGCCTGATTATTTGTTTGCAGTCAACAAGATCTTGTGCAGTATTACGTACGCAGAAGGATATTGATTACGAGGGTAAGTGACAGGACAGTTCAATAAAGACACCAATCAAGAGCAGACAATCTCATCGGTGGGCAGATTCATTTTGTAACATTTTTGAGGATGTAATTCACACCTACTCTTGAAGGGGCAGATCCTGAGCTTGCTGAAACTCCAATCATATTGTTCAGCATTGTGACCCGCACTTTTTTTCCAGTCTCTCATGCTGTTCAGCAGTCACTCAGAGCTAAGAAGTCTGGCAGATCCCAGTTTGCAGCTTGAGACCAACTTATCAGCACTGAACAAAACAAGCCAGTGCATAGCTCAAGTGCTGGCTTACACCAGAGCCTCGGAAACTTATCACCTCCTTTATCTATCCTGATTACTATTACCCTATAACCAGCCAGGCTTCTTCCACAGGGTACTGGAAATTTATTTTTTGTAGCAACAGAGCCAACTGATTCCAGATATATTGTATTACATCCCCCTTTCCCTCAAAAAGGGCTCTTCAATATTTGGATAATTAATATGGTGTTGAGTGCCACAGAGTCAATGAGAATGTCACACAACAGAAAATTCCCAAGAAAAACTGTATTTCTATTTCTGTTTCTGCTTTTACACTCTCAAGATTCCATCCATTTTTTTCTTCCAGATTAAACTTCTGTGATTATTTCTAAGAAATGTACAGCACCATGTTCCCAATGTTTATGGTGCTTTCCCTTGATACAACCGCACGCTCAGCGCCTACAACCCCTGCCTCAAAGCCTCTCCTGATTTGGGGCAGGTACACCCTGCTCTGCTCACCTCCCAGCGCTGCAAGCTTCCAGTACCACCCGGGTTCAACAGCGGAGAAATGCACGTGACCAAGTGAAGCACCAAGTTTAACAGACCAGCAGCCATTTTGCTCACTTCATTTTCCTTTTAATTTGCTACACGAACTCCTTTGGGAGCTCACTGCTCCAAGGTCAAATTGGTTCTCAGTCAAGCTCTACAAAATCATCTCTTGCTTGCACTTCTCAAACTTTATTGTCAATGCCATGGTTTTTCAATTAGTCATAATGTAAATTCCACTTCCTTTTGCAATTATCTTTTCTATTAATCTAGTTCTAATGGCTGAAGGTCTTTCTGCAGCATAGTGCTGCCAAGATGTCCCTTTTTTTTTTTAAGCTTGGCAACCACACATATTTGTCTAATACAGATACTTTTTCCCAGGATTTCCAAATCTCTTCTTTCCACAATTATTTTCCATACTCAGCCTATGGTTTCAGAAGAAATACTTCTCTCTGTTCTAGTTAAATGTAATATTTGGTGATCCTCTGAGCAAGTCCTTTGGTGTGTCTTTGGCTTTTATTTTGGCTAAACACCCAGGTTCAGAAGGAAGCCTTGCAGTCAATCTACCACAGCAAAAGCAAGAGGAAAACAAGAAAAGTGTTTAGTGGAAGTGGCAGCCCAAGCAGGTCTATGCACAAGCTATTTAATACTTTCCTGGAAGTTTCAGATGCAGCTCTCCCAAGGCAGAACAGAAACAGGGAGGGAGACAGCCAAGGTTACAGACTGAAGCAACGTAAATTTTTACTAAAAAAAACCCAAAACAACTCTGCTATATAAAAACATTATTTGCAAACCTATAAAGGAGAAACCAATACGATATCAACAGGCGGAAAAAAGCTATCACTTGAATAGATGCAGAACAGACACGCAGCAGGTAAAACTATCAAGCATGCCGCCCAAAGGATGAAGGCATTAGGAAGTGAAGGTTCCGGCTGCTGGCCAGCCATACAGCCACGCATCTGCTTTTGCTAACAAATCCAGAAACCTTAGTTCTGAGTGACACTTCTATCACAAAAAAAAAAAAAAAGCATGCATGTTTTTACAGTATCGTGTATACTAGACAGCAGGGGGGAAACAGAACAGCTATTAAAAGCTGCCTTCGAACCATCATAAATACCCATTTTCACTTTTTGCTTAAAATTTCTCTAGCTCTACTATCAAAAATGATTTATCTTCTTTCATTTTTCACATTATCTGTAAATACGTTATTCCCACTAGCGTTGCTGTAAGAAACATTTGTCACAGCTGTAAGAGGAAGGAGTCTGGCTAATTTCTAGATTCAGAAACCAAGACGAATAGCCTTTTTCATCCCACAAACACCCCTTTACCATCAGTCAAGCCCTTTCTTCTGAATTAAAGTAGTATTTTGAAATCTGACGGGTACCTCCACCTTGTTTTTCTATTCATATTCTGACATTTATGAGTACATACGCCACTGCGTTTGCTACTAATTATGATGTAAGTTTATGATGTAAGCAACTCACTTTAACAAGTACTGTACAGTATTGAAGTATGTGGAAAAAATACTAACACACAGCAGTATACAGTTAGAATATTAAATATATTAATATATCCTAATAATAAATGTTTATCAACTATCAGTTTAACTTGATTAACACCCTTTAGCTGATTATTATTCTTTGCCCTGTCTTGTCTAGATAGATTACAAACTTGTTCTAAAAGAGTGTCTTTTCCAAATGTTACTGGGTTCCCTTTCAGCCGGAGTCACCCACGTGTATCACTACGCATCACAGACTGATGAAAAAAGATATTCTAAGATATGAACAATAAATGAAGGCAAAAGGAACAGACAGTCTTGGAGATGTTATTACTGATCAGAACCTTGCTTAGCAGTATTTTAAAAAGCTGAAACATGTTCAGCAATTTGATTATCTGCTGAGTGTCAAACCTTCCTTGAGCACTGAAAAACTGAAAACTAGATAGTAAGAAGTTATTAAAAATAAGCGTTTTTAAGGCTCGACTATTACTAATTAGTCACGGCCATCCTGCAGAACTTCATTTGTGACACCAGTAGAACAGAAATTATAATGCTAGTTTAATAACCTGAAAGAACTTAGCTACTAAAAGACTGAATCATTCCTTTAATATTAAACAGTACATTTACTCTGTAAATGATGAACCAGTATCTCAGCAGAATGCAGTGTTAGCCAGCCAAGACTTTCCTTTATTAAAAAAGAACAGAAATCACTGTGAGCTGAATCCCACAGTCCTTTCTCCTACAAAGCTCTCTTTGAGGTCAGTGGAAAATTTGGCTACTAAAGAATGCTGAACTCTGACCTCTGGAATCACACAACACAAATCATATTCGGTTTTGAAAATAACCTCCCATCCTTGGTCTGGAAAGATTTCAAAACAAGACAAAGAGGACATCCTTTTTCTATTATCCTTTCCTTAAGTTCACAATACCTGAAGCGTTATGACTTAGAATAGTAGAATAGCCTGTCAAACCATCTCAGCATCCTCATTCACTGGTCTTTATTATTTATCACCTACTTATTGCTTCTTCTAGCGTATATGAGAAGTAACAAAGACCATGAATCTATTTTATCTAGGGAGAGTGAAGCAGCATTTAACATTAGGCATATCAAGCACAGTAAAAAGGAATACTGTCAATAAGTTTAATGTGCTTTTCCAAACTGAAGCCACTGTAGGTGATGATGATGACCAAGGAGAGAATGCAAATCAAACACTTTGCTTTTATCATTCAAGATATTTTAGGTATACAATGTCTAAAACTAGTAACAAAAGCTCAAAGGAAAAATATATATATATATATGACAGTAATACACTAACAGAGGAGATCTAGTGGTCAGTATTCACAAAAAATTTAAAGTTTTCATAGTACATTTTAGTCCAGGCTAAGACCCAATACCACATAGATTGTCACCTGTATCTTGGAAAGCAGAATTTGACTGACAAACCTGCAAAAATTCTAGACAATTGCATCTCACTAGATTTGCAAGTGCTGAATTTAATATCATGAACAGGAATGATGCCGTTGGGATAGACTTTGCATGGCTCCTGTACCTGACAGCAAGACCAGCTCACTTCCAAAGCAACCTCAGTCACATCTTCCCAGTATACACACTGCACTACTTCCACAGCTCTTCCCAGTCAGCATCCTCATGGAGAGCATCAAGGACACAATTACATGCTGCTCAATATACTCAGGGCAAGAGGAAACATAGGCATAATTCAGACAGCATTTTATCAAGATAAAAGATCTCTTGCATTGAGTAAATCCCACTCACCTCAATAAAATCTATTTTAGGAGGCCTGGGGACAGATTTTTTTTTTTTAACAGAAAAAACCAGCAGCTGGAGCCAAGGAGCTGGGCCAGGAGGTTTTGGTGAGGAGATATTGGGTGTATTGTCTTGAGAAGGAAGCCAATACCTACAATGTTTGAGAAGATCCATCACTCAGCGTATGATTCTGCCATGACATTAAACATACACTGGAGCTAAGCATACTTTCTGGGCTTTCATATGACTCAATTCACTTTTTATTCTTATGAACAGCACGTTCAAAAAGATTGCTTCCAAACTCCATTCATGCTTTCCCCAACACTTTTGCGTACTAGTTTTCTATATGTATTAAGATAACAGACTCTACATCACCCTTACATAGCTAGAAATCTATACTTGACTGCAACAATATTCAGACGCCTGTAGATTCATTGTTCAGAAACATTGAGTTTACTTCAGATCTAATAGCCATTGTATTTTCACATTCAACTCATATGTCTTTGGTCCTTTTTTGGTTTGGTTTTGTTTGTTTGTTTTTTGATTTTTTTTTTCCCAAAATATATTTTCATTTTAAGTCAGTCCTCCACTCTATGTCTAATTTTATAGCTTTGGAAAACTTTCCCATGGTCTCAAACTACTTCTATTCTGCTAAAAATAATATCTTATACTTAACATGATATGATAGAGCAATTTAAGAATTCGTTCTCTTCTATTAGTTAGTTATAGATGATTAATCTGGATTCTATTAGGTCTAAAGAGTCTCTGAGCTTATCAGTCAATCCTTTCTAGACACCTAAACTAGAGCTCGGAATACATGAAATAAGTGCTTCAAACAAGACAAAGGCTGGCCAGAACATTGTATGCTTCAATCAAATCAGAGTAGTTCACTTTTGGTTTAGAGAAAAATCAAGTACAAAGTCAGAGCAGTCTCCTGTCTTGCCTGGAGATCCCTTCTAAGCCATCGGTTCAGGACTGGCAGTGCTGGAGCGAAATGTCAGTCACGTTCCAGTAAAATAACAGACATAGCTTGTGCCATGTGCTCTGTTCCATTAGTCTCCACTCACGGAGCTGGGGTTTCCTCGAGGCTCCCACAGCCCCCCCAGAGGGAGGAGGCTTTTATTACACCTTAGCATACAGCTGTGATTTTACACCACAAATGTAAAAAAAAAAAAAAAACCAAACTTCCATATTCTGTCAGATAAAATGGTTCACACCAAGGGTGAAATAGGTCTTTACCTCCCTCTTTCTTTCTTACATAGAGGTAATTTTTTTTCTCCAAAAATCACAGCCCTCACATTAGCAAATTCCTTCAGAAAATACAGTAGATTCAACCTTGGTGTCGCTCTCTCAGAGGCATGTCGTGCCCTGACAGCCTTTCTTCAGATCCCTCCATTTGATCCTGACAGAGTCAGACCAGCACGCGCGGCAGCAATCCAGTCCCATTAAGGGCGCTCCGCCACGCGCACAGCCGTGATGGGAGCCGCTGTCACATCTAGGGAGCGCAGGCATGCG
Source organism: Chlamydotis macqueenii (assembly GCF_036417535.1). Taxonomy (NCBI): domain Eukaryota; kingdom Metazoa; phylum Chordata; class Aves; order Otidiformes; family Otididae; genus Chlamydotis; species Chlamydotis macqueenii. The sequence continues at coordinate 13,587,385 of NC_141568.1, forward strand.
GCGGGCTGTGGGGCACCGCTCCCACCCACGTACCCACAGGCAGAACTTCACAAAAAGAAAAGCCCTTACCACAAGCTTCAAAGATTCAAAAGCAAGTTTGCAGGTTCTTTTTTGTGTTTTTTTTTTTTTGTTTGGGTTTTTTTGTTTGTTTGTTTGGGTTTTTTTTTAAGATGTATCCATGACCTTTACTACTTCTTCCCTGTAACCATTTGAGACCTTGAGCAAAATACTCTGAAAAACAAACTTCAGTTTAAAATATACCCTTAAATGTCAGCTTCTAACAACAGCATTGATTATAATACATCGGGGTAAATTACTGCATGAGAAATACAAGGAAGACACAAATACAGTCCCATGTGACTTGTTCCTACTACACAATGAGTTATAATGCTTTGAAGAATGACAATGAAATGAGAATAGTGAGGATAACATTACTTCTGGAAGAAAAATATACATAATTTTAGATACATTCTACTTTTTCCTGCATCTGACAGCATTTTTATCTGACATCTTCCAGACGCTGAAGATGAAAAGTGATTTGTATTTTTTTTGTGAATAAAAAAATTTAGACTTGTCTTTTGAATTGGAATAATCTGTGATAACATTGGTGTGTACATATGAAATAAGGTTAATTTAAGACCCCTATTCCTTCCAAAGAGAGCAGGAAAACACTCTCAGAAAATATAGTGTGCATGTTTTCCAATTAGGTGCAAGCCAGGACAGAATTTAGGATGTTGCCCATTTTATTTCCTTAAACAAGGTCACCACTAGGTCAAAATGTAGGTCCTGCTCTGCATAGTTTTATATGAGTCGACTGGCTTTATCTTAAACACATATCTGAATTCTTACCTGTACAAGTGTGGCCCCTTGCATTGCCTGAGGGTGAAATGCTTATTCTAGCAATTTGCAGAGTTGCAACAGACTGCAGTACAGCAAGGATGCTCCCATTTTCATCCTCAAAATGGAAGATTTTTTTTTTTCTTGGGGAAAAAGCTTGTGTATTATTTTATTTCTAAACTACATAGAATCATCCTGAGGTTTGACATCAGCCAGCAGGTTTAAAGGTGAGATTGAGGTTTAACAGCAGGTGTGTAAGCTCAGTTTTATCTTTTTAGTAATAAAATTTTAAGTGCTATGCTATACAACCACTAAACTGCTTTCCTTACTGCCACCCAATACGGACACATTGACAGCAGCAAAGAGAGAGCAAGATGTTTAATATGAAATACATGCCTGCAAAAACAAACAAACGGACTCTTCCTTTCTCTTCTTTCCCTCTTTCCTCTCCCCAGCATGCACTCCAAGCTTTACTTTTCCATTAGGACATCTACCAAAAAAAGCTTGGGAGATGTCATCTGCACACACGTGATTTGTCCCAGCGTGCAGAGCACAGGGCTGCCTTCAGGTTCACCAGTAACCTTGAGGCTACCAGAACTGAACAGCAGAAAACACTAAGGACTTAAAAAATCCTTAGCAGTGTGTGCCCAGTCACGCTACCTAATAAGCCTGTACGCTTCCTTATGCTGTTCAGAATATATGCAGCTAACAGCTTATTGTTGCATATTAAATACAAACAATTAAAACTTATACTACTCATATTACGCAAATACATTAACTCAGTTGACCTCAGTATAAACAACTCTTTCAAATAAATATTTTTATGCTGCAGAAAACACTGCTCTGCTAGGATATTTTATGCATTTGTTGACCCTTATTTTAAATGTTGAGCCATAACAATGCAGCTTTGTGCTTGCCATAATTTCCTACTCCTCCTTCAGTCACTTCTATAAAGAATTTTATTGACTATATCAGCAAGAAATAATTTCCGTTCTAATAACCACTTTCAAATTTAAGAACACTTGTCTTATGTCTTGGATAAGACTAATTTCGCTCTCTGTGCATGTATATCAAACACTCCTGTACTCCGTGTCAGGTGAGGAACGGTGCAGGAGAGCCACCCAAGTGGCTCTGCACAGAATTGCCACAGTACCAACATAGTTAGCACTGCTTGCAAAGCAACTGTAGCTGTACGATTCTCTGAGTTGTGTAAGAGCAATACTGCTGCTATCTTTGGAAGGTGCTATAAGTGGTCTAAAACTGCTGAAAGCTTGAGGAGAATGTCTATGGTATGGGTAATCCACAGAGTTAACTGAGCACCATATAAAACAATGGTCATCTGCTTGTCCTTAAAAAGGACAGGGTTGGATTATCAAACCTCCTATTATACTCAGTAGAAGCCAACTTGGCAAACACGTGTGCTTCAGAAATTATTATTACTACTTTTACATTAACAATAATTAAATGTTACATGTATGAAAATTAATGAGGTAATCTCACAGTCCAAAGAAGTATTTCTGTGTGGCATATGGCATATTAGACTTTGCTCTTCATAACATTTATTTCCATACCTAATTAGACAAGAAAATAAGTCATATTGAAGTCAACGAAATTTTATATGGATCATTTGTTCAAAGAACTAGACTTATTCTAAAAGCAAGAAGGGAGGGACTTAAATGAGTGCATTCAAAATCCAGAAGTTTTAAACTCTCTCAGGAGTGATTTAGCTATTCAGGAATTTGATTTTGAAAACCTATTTGTCTCCTGGCACCTAGCAAGCAAAGCTGGTTTTGCAAATAGAACTAAGTCAGCTTGACATTTTTGACAATGCTACTCTCTGACTCCCTTCAGCATCTTATTCCTCTTCATCCTTTCAGAAACTTCACATTAAAATCCAAGAACAGAGACTTCAGCAACTGATAATATATTCACAAAACAGTAAGACAACGACGTATAAAACCAACTAACTATCCCAGGATTGTCAGGCAAGTAGCCTATAAATCATGCAAACATCTTGCCGCATCTGTTTAACAGACATGAAAAGTAATATATTGCTCAAAGAACAGTTAGAGTCTTACAGGACTGTAAGAGTAAAGGCATTATTTTCAATGACAAATCCTCTCACACAGTTTTGTGGGTTTTTTATTATAAAAGTTAAATTATTTTAGACTGAAATAATTCATCTCTTCTTATCAAAATATTCAGAGGATGAAAAGGCTTGTCAGCAGGATCACAGACACATCTGTTGAATATTCCTGTCACCTTCAGCAACCAAATGCCCTCAGAACATGGAGGGTTCCTTGAAAGGAAGCTCCTGATTTCTTTGACTGCCGAATATTACTTGTAAGTCACTCCTGAAGTAACCTCCTTATGTAAATTTACACCACACAAAGTCTCTTACATACCAGATACTATTTACTTTCTAAAGACAGCAGGTCAGACTTTGAAATTCAGCTTTTCTTGGGGTCTGATAAGCTAGCCAAAAGTTTCTAGGAATTCTAAACAAGCTGAGCTCAAATAAGCATCACTAACTTCATGAGCATGAGGGTGGAATACAGGAAAAACTGGCAGTCCTTGCCATCTTCTGTTATTCTTCTGAGGGATAGAGTAGATAGGCAGTGCGCACCTGAAATCCGAACACGCAACAGGAAACATCCATTTGTTGACAACTCAAACAGGTTTTCACTTCCCACATTTCATAAAAATATTAAAATCTAATAAAATATACTCCCAAAAACTGGATTAAATGAAACATTTTTGATGTAAGCTGTAAAAGTGTTTTTTCCTCCAATGGTGCCTGCATTATTATCTACCATATAAAACCACTCAGCCAGCTATAGAAATACTGTAAACACACTGCTGTCAGGATCCAGTTTTAGTGAAGAACGCAGATAGATAAGTATATTTAAACAAATAAACACATTACAGTAGAATGGACTACATTTGGTGACCTCTAGCTTCTGTTATAAATAACAAAACCCAATAACATACTACATGATTAATTAAAAATACACTGTCCAGAGTGAACAAAAACCAACAACATGCTACGGTCTATTAAATGAAATGATGATTCAGAATTGTAATTGCTTTATAGACTACTGAATTAGAAAGTGGGGAGAAAAGATTTATCACAGGAGATGTTTGAGATCATTAGTAAAGGTTTAATTATTAAAAGGTTTTCTCTCTGAAGGCTACGTCTGTTTCTGTATTTATGTGTGCTTCCATTTTTTTTCCTACATTATTAAGAACAGCCACCACCACCCCCACCCACACTTGAACCCCCTTGAAATATTTTATGCACGCTTAACTGCCTTAATGAGATCAATGTAATTGTCTGGGGTCTCAGTTCAGGAAAGCATATAACTATACCTTAAGTCTCGCTGCGGTAAGTTCTCAGCTGATATATATCACATTTATGGAGCTTCGGCATCCACCTCAGAGGGACTTAAATCCCTTCTCAGCACATTGCTGCACTGGGTTATTAAAAAGAAATTAAACCAAAAATTGTTCCTGAAAATATCACGCAGTATTGACAATGCAGAAGCGACTATTTGTATGTGGAATTTCATTATAATGATTTTTATGCAATATGAACATTCAGTAATCTATGCAAATGTTACCATGCACCAGATAGTACAGTGGCAAATTTCTCCTGTCTAAGGGAACATAGCACTTCTTAAAAGATCATTAAAGGTCCTTGTGGTTAGCCAATCATTTAGTTGGTGATCTCATTTTCTAGCCAAAGGCATTAGGACAGCATAAGACTGGTTTCAGGAAAGCACATTAGTTAATTATAAAACAGTCTAAAAAAAAAAAAAACCACAAGAGAAGAATATTTGATTTATTCTAATTGTTTACGGATATTATAATACGGTGGTTCTCTAACTTGGTATCTTGTCTGTGAGGAACTATGAGATTTTATAGGAATAACAACAATGTAGGGTTTAGACTTCTTCCTTTCCTTTTAAGTAATTTTCTAATAATTCATTTACAGCTTCTACTGACAGGAACTGGTCCAAGTTTTATGCTTGATTCTGCTCATGTTATTGTCAACAACCTTTATTAGGTGCAACATAAAGGTCACAACACCTGATGAAAAACAGGAAATTTCAGTTCCACACCAGCTTTCACCAGCTGGTCTGTACAAACTGCTCAGGTGATTTAAGAGTGCAAAACCCAGTCCAAAACTTTCTTAAAAACACACTGACATGCAACCCTTTTCAACTGGTTGCACTGTTTCTTTCTGCAATCTACTTTTACTTTCTTTTCTTGCCTCCTTACTACATCTTTTAGACCATAAGCTCCTTGGGACAGACTTCTCACTCAGTCTGTGTTTTCCAACTTCATGGCAAAGTGTGCCTCAACCTGTTTGCAATCACAGTGAAAACGCTAAATAAAATCATAAAAGCACTCATACTGCATTACAAACTGGATTTGTCTATTATTTCACAATATGAACATAGTGATCTTTTCAGCAGAAAATGCCTTTAGTTTTTGCATTTATATAGAACCTACCACAAGGGGGTCCCAGGATAAAATTGGGGCTCCTATGGTCAGGCTTAAAATGTATAATCGTTTCCATTGACTTCCACCACTGTTCTGGATTGCTTCTAGGATCCTGCTTTAATGTGTACAGATACCAGTTCAAATGACATACGATTGCTGATTGCATCTTAGGCTGTTAAATCTCACCGGGCAGAAATAGCCACTTATTTCTTGTCACTGCATTTCCTGTGCGACATGAAGCTTTTCCTTATTCATGGGCTTTCATTACACTCATCAAAAGGTTTATTCTTATCACAGACAAGACCAAGCATATCTAGAGATATCATAAGCACTGCAGTAGATTCACTACAGGCCAGGTATGACATATTCATTTCTAGTGCATCATATATTGCTAGCGGATAGCTTACAGCTTCTTTCTCTAAGGTTCAGTTTCTGCAGGCAAAGAAATCTGTCTTAGGCACTTAACTAAACTGGAAGAAGCTCCAGCATGCCTCCAATCTACAACTGCCAAGAAATGTTTCATAACAGCTTTCTCAAAGTCTTTTTCTTAGAAAGAATTACCAATTCTTGCTTAGCTTTCTTCATTGCTTCTCGAAAATAACTACTCCAGATCAAGCACATACTATGCAGATTCTGCCAAAGCCATCCAAGATCAACAGGGGTGGGTTTTGTTTGGTTTTTGGGGTTTTTAAAATTATTTAAGTTTCATTACTAATTGAGGAACTAGGGGAGCTCTGAATTAAACCAAACCATTGTGACTCTGTAGCTGCTCCTATTGCTTAAGTCTCCCAGTAGCACAGCTCTTTATCCACTGATGTCTACTGCAGCAATCTCTGTGTTTTTAGTAGGAGGGAAACAATGTACAAGCCTAGTTAGGTATGTGCTTGATGGGCCAGCTTTTATTACAGGAACATAATTTTTCCAAATTAGTTATAGCAGAGAAGATCCATGCCGTTTGTTACTACAGCAATGGGTGCAGAATAGCTAATGTTCCTCACAGAAGTAGTGCTACTCCTCCAATGGCAGGGGTTACCTCCAAGTTCTTCATTTGGAGGTCAGGAAGAAACACCAGAGGTGCCTCTCAGCTCTGAGCAGCCCATCATTCCTGGTTGCAGCAGGCTGTAGGCAGCAACATTTTCCCACATTGCCTTTCTGCATCCCTGCTGGGCTGGAAACAGACCTTTGTGACAGAGGTCTAAGGCAAGGGGAACCTGCACCATCCTGCTCCATCCCACAAAACAGTACTTGGGAAGCTTGCAATTAGCAGCTGCCTAAGGAAAGTAATATTTTTTTTCTTTCTATCTAAATAAGAGCACATTTGGCTCTTACTTAGATAGAAATCACAGCAACGTTTTACAGGGAAGATGGGCAACTGCAGTCACATGCTGAACATTGGTTAGTAAGTGTGTGCTACAGCTGTAAGAAAAAAAAAGGAGAGAGATAGGGGAAATTAAGAGCAAAGTTTTTTCATCAGTTATCTGATCACAATATATATCCAAACACTATGTATTTTCATGCAAACTATTTACGAATACATCCTGGTCCCCTGTAAGCCAGTTATTTCCACATTTTAGCTATATTATGATGCTGTGGGTGAGCACATATATTTAACATGAGATCTTTAAACAGGAAATACACTACTTGATTGGAGATCTCTCCTCCAATAGGCACTCTCAGACATCATAGCAGAAAAGGTGCAAGATGTGAAGCCAGTACTATACAGCCCTAGAATAGCTTGACCCCTAGATAGCTTTTTAAGCCTATAGATTTTTGGTACCTGATGCCCTATAGACACGCATTTGTACAACTGCGCAATGAAGATTCTAGCTTTTTCCAAAACTTCCCGCAGTCTTTACTCCTTTTTCAGTCTTGCCTTTCTAATCAGGTTTCAGAAAATGGTGTAAATGGATTCACGTTCCACGTAGTGTGGCCAGCAGGAGTAGGGAAGCGATCGTGCCCCTGTACCGAGCACCGGTGGGGCCGCGCCTTGAATGCTGTGTTCAGTTTTGGGCCCCTCACTACAAGAACGACATTGAGGTGCTGGAGCACATCCAAAGAAGAGCAACAAAGCTGGTGAAGGGTCTGAAGAATAAGCCATATGAGGAGCGGCTGAGGGAACTGGGGTTGTTCACCCTGGAGAAAAGGAAGCTCAGGGGAGACACCTTATAACCCTCTATACGACTACTTGAAAGGAGGTTGTAGCGTTACTTTCCCAAGTAACAACAGGGCAAGAGAAAATGGCCTCAAGTTGCACCAGGGGAGATTTAGGTTGGATATTAGGAAAAGTTTCTTCACTGAAAGAGTTATCAAGCACCGGAGCAGGCTGCCCAGCCCAGGGAGGTGGTGGAACCACCACGCCTGGAGGTATTTAAAAGAGGTATAGATGTGGAGCTTAGGGACATGGTTTAGCAGTGGATTTGGCAGTACTAGGTTAACGATTGGACTTGATGATTTTAAAGGCCTTTTCCAGTCTAAATGATTTTACAAGTCTATGCTCCCCACTCCTCTTTAAGCTCAAAAAGAGCTCCTGAATGCACACTCCAACTAAACAGTTTGTAGTCAGAAGTTTTCTTTACCAGCCACTGTACATTTACATGAGCAACGCATACTGGCACTTTCCTACTTTTAGTTGCAATCACTTTCCACTTTTTCCGTAGCAGAGAACATTCACTTTCTTCCTCAGATCCTCAAAGCTGTTTGAACTGACTTCCCTTCCTCTACAGTTTTTAAGTAGTGCAAATTATGATGTCTGGCCATTGCCAGTCATTGATCAGCACTGATTTAGCAGGTATGAAGCAAGCTTGGCACAACTTAGTATTCTCTGTAGGAGACAAAGGTCATCATTTCAATTATAATCCTCATTATTTACTACGATTAAATGAATTTGTTAATAACGCCAAAGCTCAAGTTGTTTAACATAACTAATTAAGCAAGTAACAGACTATTCCATCCATTAGCAATGCATTGCTTCTCAGGCTTCTGGTGTTTTACATTTTAGTTAACTCTTTCTATAGCAGACTTTTAGCAAGTACAAGCAAAACAGGGGAATTACAGGACCTAGCAGCATCTGAAACATCTGTTGCTGGAGGTTAAAACACAGTACAGGATGTGGACATGTACCCCAAGCCAAGGCAGAATTTTTCTTTTCCACAAACAAACAAGAAAAATGCTTGCCACATTCTGCTAAGAGATGAAAAGGAGAGAAATACGTTTTGTATAGAGGAGGTAAACTGCAATCCCTGCTGCCCTCTCCTATTATTTTTGGCTTGTGGATTCTTCAGTTCAAAACCTGAAAAGATATTTAATTCTCTGTGATTTCAAATTGACTTACGGCTATTTATTGCATAAGGAAAGAAGTCTTTTTGTTGTTGTTGTTGTTTTGACATTATGGATTAGTTAGAATGGGAAAGCCTAAATACTGTTGAGATTAATAACTTCAAGGCCCAGAGAAACTGATTCTTGCTGAAACCAGGAACTGAGGCCAAACCCTGCCCTCCTCCCTCCTCTGCCCTTAGGGACACTGCAGAGACAATAAGTCCCCAGGTGCTTGGAGCATCGCTGTTCAGGGAAGCAGAGCTGAGAGCACAGGGAAGAGCTGGGGGCAGCTGCTCCTCATGGCACAGCCCCAGCCGCCCAGGCTGAGCGATCCCACCACAGCTGCCTGCCCCCTGGACAGGGGGAACTGGCAGAGCTGCTGGCAGGAGACACTGCTTGCTAAATAGTGTGACAAACTATTTCGTTTAAGTGTTTTGGAAATACTAGTCCAGGCTCAGAGAACAGACTGTAAGCTCTTCAGGGCAGGGACCATCTGTCTGTTCTCTGCTTAGGATGGAGGGGTCCTGCTTTTCTCGCTGGGTTGTTAAGGCACTGCTGCAGTAAAGAAGGATGAGTAAACATAAAGATCATACTTTCAGGAATTGAAAACTGCAGAACAAAATGGATGACACTTCACTGCAGAGTGACAGGCAGGCAAGGACTGGTTCCCAGCAACGCAGTGCTCTATGTAGCACACTGTGTGCCCCAAAACAAATACACTGCTTAGTGCACTGCTGTTTCCACACCCTACCCACTGACAAGCATCCTTCAGGACTGCACCACAAGGTTGGTTTTAGTATATTTTTTTCTTATATGTATGGAAAAAAAAAAAAAAAATCCAACACTAACATCCCCTCTCCTTACATCTAAGCAAGGCATTTAAAAACATCAAATCTCAGACAAAAAGCATTATTTCTGTTAGAAATATCTTCTTGAATGTTTTTTTCCCAGGCAGTTTAGTTCATTTCACACAGCTGCACTAAGTATTCAAACTCTACAAAGATTATTACAGTCCATCAAGAGTGCTCTAGAAGAAAATCCTAAACTTAAGAGCCACTAAACATAATCACAAGGATGAGCAATTTGGGAGTCCTTAAACCAAAATCTAACGTTGATTGATATAAGAGCCTTTCCTACCCCTCCCTATATCTTTTCTTTGGCTCAGTTTCATTTGAGCTTCTGTAGTCTCTAGTTTGGGAAGCGATTTGATGGTAAAGCTTCTGCTGACAGGCACAAAAAACCTAACTCCATTCACAACATATCCATCTTCCTGAAGGTAGGCAGATACACATTTATGCAGCGCACCCATCACCTCAGTCCTTCCTTAGACCTTGCCTATAATAATAGGCTGGATTAGTTCAGAGATTGAGAAAGTTGGAAACGAATAATTTAAATGAGAAAAATCATTAAGTTCTAATTACACCAGGGTTTTGCAGAGTACACATTGAAGCCAGTAGTTTTTATTGATATGGCAATGAATGGTCCACATAGCTATATCTTCCCCACTAATTAATTGTAATTCTAGGAACTGCCTACAAAATATGTTTCCCCAAAGTACCCTTTGGTTCTCCAAATGGAACCATAGCTCTATTTTGCTAAACCTGGGAACCTTATGAAGTTCAAAGCACTCAGTGCTAAGGGGTAAGCACCCAATACATTACATCTGTGAAGATTAGTGCTGATACTTCTTATTCCCTATTCCCTGAGCTTCTACTAATAAATATTCCAAAACACTCCTGTCTTTCCCGGATTTGTTAGAGGCTCCTCCTCCCTTGAAGGTTACTGGTTTATTCTCTCCCAGAAATATCTTCACTTCTACTAGTTCACGGTTGAAACTCTTGGACAGACATTTCCTCCCCTTCCACCACGTTCTCCTACAGAGAAGGGCAGAGAACCAGAAATAGCTGGAAGAGCACCAAAGTCTGCAAGAGCAATTGCATGGCTTATTTTGCCCTTCTCAAAAAAAAATGACAATTGGCTTTTCAGACAGAAAGCAGTAATAAAGGTGCAGCTGTACATGCCATCCCATCCTCCAGTGCTCACCAATACACACAATAAGCAGAGAACTGCAACAGAATAACGGCACTAAGTAACATACTACACATGACTATTCAATACAGAACAAGAACTGGATGCTACAGAAGTCTAGACTTACATTTCGAAAAGTGGCTTGAAACTGAAGCAGAAAAAAAAAATTGTTTAAAGACTAGAGCAAGTTCATTGCCTGTAGGCCAAAAGTTCAGCTGTACCTAGCGATATATGTAGTAAAAGTTCAAAGTCTGATTACTGGTGCTGAACTGCAGGGATTTGAACCGCCAGGCCCTGAGCAGCTCCGATGTGCAGCCGTGGATCAGGCTGCTGGGAAAAGGGCTTCCTGAGAAGCTTTGTTGAGGCCTCCCCATTTTCATTTGGGAGCTGCTATTAAAAATCAGTGCCAGAGCTTTAAAGTATTAGGTTGTTTTATAGTCAAAAAAATATGCTTTTATTATGGTTTTCCTGGGTTCGTCAGTAACTCCAGTACCTGCATTAGCTTCATGCAGGTATGACAGTGCATAGGTTATTTTCATCAATACATGTTTCAGAATATACACCTGTGACACCTCAAAAAAAAAAAAAGAGCAAAAATTTGTTATAAATGTGTATTGGTGTTCAAAATAGAAATTTTACTCAATACCAACATATTAAGTAGAAACGGATGTGGGATACTTCCAAACACATGATTATTCTAAAAAAACCTAAGCCACTTGTTTCAGCCTTAGCTGTTAAGTCTGCCACAGAGTTCTGTGTTAATGTTGGAATTTGAAACTTTCCTGAAAAACTACCTTTCCAAGTATTCTGTATACTTCAGATGCAATGTGTTGTACATTACTGTAATTTATAGCTGCTCTGTTTTAATCACTCATTCTAGGTTAGATTGACAGACCTAAATTATTATTTTTTTATTTTGTTTACAGAGCTGCACTTTACTACTTGTGTAGGCTATACAAAGACAAAATAAAACTCTCCTCCATGTTATTTTCTAATAAGATTAAAGATATATGCTGATTATTTATTTCCCCTGATATTATATATTGAACTGTTTGAAGATTCTGGCTTCTAGCTATAGAAAAATAAAATAAAATCGATGGAAGAACATTCCATTAATCCAAGTCATTGAGAACACACTCCTGCCTGGCTGGAGGCATATCTCTCCTGCTTGCAGCATCACATGCAGTGTTCTGTAAATTGGTTCAAAAGAAGCTCTAAAAATAAATAAATAAATAAATAAAAAGAGAGAGTGGACATTAAATGTCAGGCAGCTCAGATCATGCTACAATTTATATGAAATCTGTCAAATTAGGCAAGGGAAGAGGTCGACTTCTATTTATTCAAGGCAAGAAACTAGTGGAGGTAAAAACTGGAGAAAATTAATTCATTAATATTTGACTTGTGAGAGTGTTTCTTTGATTTGTTCCAAGTTACTAGCGTAGGAGGACAGGTAAATTAACTGCATATTGCTCACAAAGTTTACCATGTACCAAAGTTTACTACAACTAGTAGTTGAAGAAATAAAACCCAGCTCTTACTTATTCAGCAATCTTTTCTAGTCTTATCTATTTTTAAAGCAAGGTCTGGAGGGTACAGTATAGATGAATGAATGGGTTTTCCCTCCTCAAACATGATTAGTCAAGTATAACAGCAGTATAACAAGAGGGGATTCAGCCAGTGTCCCTGTTTCAATTGTATTAACATATTTTTGAGGATACTTAATCTTGTCAAAACAATCAAGCAGCTAATTCAAGTCAAGCAAGGCCTCTGGTACATGGTGGATTATACATTCTCAGCCAGGGTGGATTTCCATTGCCTCGGTGCAGTGGTGGAATAGTTTGTTTTGCTGCAGCCGAGGTCCAAGTTCAGCATGTGTAATAGCAGAAGAGAGAAAATTCAAACAGTGTTGCCAGCCAAATGTCTAAGAGGACTTGAAATGATAGAAAATCAATTCATCCCTGGGTAAAACCTATACTCTTGTAAACTGCCATCCTGTTATGTTTCAAGTGAAAATAATATTGATGTTTATAAACCCCCCCTAGGTTGACATAATCTAATAGTTTGTAGCCAGTTAGAAATGCCACCTTAACAAATAAGATGCCTTAAACCACCAACTGGCATAACCATAACAAACTGCTGTAGACTACTAATTTGAATTTAAGGTCTAGTATTATAGGCCAACATGACAAAAATGCTGATGAAAGCACCACAAAATTCTTTCATTCCAAGAATTCAGCTTGTATATATAAAATCATGGCTGTGCCAAATTCAGCGGTCCTATGATGTTCTCATTTTTCTTACTAAGCAGCAACAACCGTGTCAGCAAAACACAGGATGATTCCCCATTCTTCAGCACAAGAATTTCTACTTTTGATTCTTAATCTGAATAATTCAAGTAGTTCCCAGTGGATTTGTATCAAACTGCTCTTTTGCAGAACAGATGCTACACTTCTGCATTCACCACCTCCAGCGTTTGAGGCTTGTACCCACCAACAGAGATACCATCTCTCTGATGCTATTCACTTCCATGAACTTTAAAAAATTAGGAGAAATGTTGGAATATTGTGAAGTGAAATCAGAAAGTCACTCCCCAGTAGGCACAGGTGTACTAGAACTGTGCCCCAATTTAAATTATCAGGGCTGTTACCACACTGCCCACATTCTTTTAAATTACATTCTTCCCCAGATGGACAATTCTTGGTTTACATTCATTTCTTCCAGCTCCAAGAAAACCCCAATAACACTTACTTGCAATTAGTAAACTGATTTCTGGCAAAAAGTGAAGCAAATACAGAAAAAAAAATCCTGCCATTTGAAGCACTGCCTTAATCCTGTCTCTAGCAGCCAGTATTACAATTCTTCTTTCTAGAAGAACTGTGGAACCAGTTTCATTCACTGTATTGTACCTATTTAGAAAACAATGTTCATATCGGTTGATGTTATTTGGGCTCCATAAAAAAAATGACTAAGATTGTCCCACCTGATATTTCTATCATTTGCAGGTAGCCTCTATTTGACAAGATAGGCAGCAGAAAAATAAACAGAGATCATTATGTCCCAGAAAGTTTTACAGTAGGACCAACAGCAAAAATGAATGCAGTCAAGTGTTTTTCTGAGGGGTTTAATGCTACTACTCATGTGGTAGAAATGCTTGAATACAAGGCAATTAAGATAAATGGAATAAAGAGGTACTCTATTTATTTCTTGAACATAGGAAATTTGATTAAGCACTTTTTTCCAATTTCTCTACTACAGTGATTTGAAGGTTACAGTTTTCCCTGCGCTGCTCATTAGAGGTTGTTCACTGACACACAAAGGCTCACTTCCACACAGAAAGCAAAAGAGCCCAAATTAATCTTAGTGCTTTTGCATCATCTCCAACATCTGCTTATTTGGCACAGAAGTGTCAGAGGAAAAGCAGTCCTGCGGGACCAATTGGGTATTCTGTTTGCCTGCAAAGCCCCAGCTAAGGAAAGATATGTGAACATGAAAAATAACTTTTGAAAGGGAGGGTAGAGATATTAGAACTTTAAAAAGAAGAGACAGAATTGTCCTCCTCCGGTTCAATCCTATTTACAGAGCTGGATATGAAGGATTCAACTACACATTTCTTCACCCATTCTTGCTTTAAGTAAGAAGGATGCTTTCCTTTCTTATTTTCACAGGAATACAAAATACAAGGAATTTCACAGGAATACAAGGGACGGGCAACGGATATCATCTACCTGGACTTGTGCAAGGCATTTGACACTGTCCCGCACGACATCCTTCTCTCTAAACTAGAGAGGCATGGGTTCGATGGATGGACCACTCGGTGGATAAGGAGTTGGCTGGATGGCCGCACTCAGAGAGTGGTGGTCAACGGCTCAATGTCCATGTGGAGACCGGTCACAAGTGGCGTCCCTCAGGGGTCCGTGTTGGGCCCGGCCCTGTTCAACATCTTTGTCGGCGACATGGACAGTGGGATAGAGTGCACCCTCAGCAAGTTCGCCGATGACACCAAGCTGTGTGGTGCCGTCGACTCGCTGGAAGGCAGGGATGCCATCCAGAGGGACCTGGACAGGCTGGAGAGGTGGGCCCGTGCCAACCTCATGAAGTTCAACCAGGCCAAGTGCAAGGTCCTGCACCTGGGTCACAGCAGTCCCAAGCACAAATACAGGCTGGGCGGGGAATGGATTGAGAGCAGCCCTGAGGAGAAAGACCTGGGAGAGTTGGTAGATGAGAGGTTCAACATGAGTGGGCAATGCGCCCTTGCGGCCCAGAAGGCCAACCACATCCTGGGCTGCATCAAGAGGAGCGTGGCCAGCAGGTCGAGGGAGGTGATTCTGCCCCTCTACTCTGCCCTGGTGAGACCCCACCTGGAGTACTGCGTCCAGTTCTGGAGTCCCCAACACAAGAAGGACATGGACCAGTTGGAAAGGGTCCAGAGGAGGGCCACAAAGATGATCAGAGGGCTGGAGCACCTCTCCTATGAGGACAGGCTGAGAGAGTTGGGGCTGTTCAGCCTGGAGAAGAGGAGGCTCCGGGGAGACCTGATAGCGGTCTTCCAATACCTCAAGGGGGCCTACAGGAAAGATGGGGAGAAGCTGTTCAGTAGGGCCTGTTGTGATAGAACAAGGGGTAATAGGTTTAAATTAGAAGGAGGTAGGTTTAGATTAGATATTAGAAAAAAATTTTTTACAATGCGAGTTGTAGAGCACTGGAACAGGTTGCCCAGAGAGGTGGTGGATGCCCCATCCCTGGAATCGTTCAAGGCCAGGCTGGATGGGGCTCTGAGCAACCTGATCTAGTCAGGGATGTCCCTGCTTCTTGCAGGGGGGTTGGACTAGATGACCGTTGAAGGTCCCTTCCAACTCTAACTATTCTATGATTCTATGATTCTATGAAAATATCACCTCTGGTGATAATGTGAAAGATGACAAATGATAGTGTTGGCATAATTAATTTCTCTGTCCTCTCTACAAAAAAAAAAGTTTCTATAGTTCTACATGGTCTTTCATTTTAGTTATGGAGTTTGTTTGCAAGGTTTTGTGGAGGAGTATTTTCTTCTCTCCAAGGAAAACATCATCTACTCTTTTCTTCAAACCTTTCATCATGAGAAAGGCTAGCATTTCCTACAGTCTTACCCCTGAAAAAAATCTTGAATAGAAAGAGTGTAGAATGACCTCCTTATACCAGCAAAATATAAACTTGAATCTTGGCATCTGCCAAAAAAAAAAAAAGCTTTCGTTTCATTTACCAGAAAAACCCTAACCCACAACCAACACCCAACCCAACATATACACTAAACAACAGATCTTACCATTGTTACTGAGACAACTTCAGGAAAACCAGGACCATAAAAAATAATTTTTTAAACCACTGAAACAATAAATTGTAGGTTTTTGGTTTTTTTTTTCCTTTCCAGTTCTTATTTTATCTACAGAAAAAGAATTGTGGAGGAACAGTCTCCTCTTTGGTACAGATTAACTGATGTCCTCGCTACAGAGATCATGAGAGTAACAGGGAAAATATCAAGCATGTTTTCAGAAAAAAATCCTTGTATTTTCCATCAAGAGGCAGTGAAGTTCAAAATTAATTCTTAATTAAATTTTAGGCTACGTTGAGAGAGGTCAAGTATACTATTACTGTTACGAACATGAGTGTTTTTGTTCAGCTAGAAACCTACAAATCTTTTTTAGCCATCTTTTCTTGCATTTCACAAGCTATTAATAAATCACTTTGTCATGTGCAGAATATTATCCATCTGAGGACCATCATATCATGAAAAGACATTAAAGTGTGGTCTCTTTATGGACACAGTGATTGCTATAGATCCTTATTTTCAGGTCTTAGGATAAAACTCACTTTAGCAGATGCATTTTATTAAAACATGCAGCAGCCAGAAGTTTCTCTGGAACTAAGAAGTGTAATCATATAATGACAATATTGGTGTCTGAGTTAAATGAAAAATTCATTTTCAGATCTTTTTGATCATTTTGCATTGCATGAGGATAAGTCTTGTCATATATTAAAGGCTCTCACACATTAAAGACAGTTTGTACTTAAAAAATCACGGTCTTTCATTAGAGGTATCCAGTTTTTTTCACGAGTGAGTGAAAGAACTCTTCTTTGTCTGTCTCTCTATGGATTCCTCTATTAGCATTTGAAGAGACTAACTTAAGCAATATGCACAATAGGAGGCTGCAAGTAGAGCCTTTTTCCTTCTTTGCAATCTTACAGACACTTGTAGTGCCCATAGTATCTCTCTCAATCTTTATTTTATTTAATCCCACACCAACTTTGGAAATGAAAGGAATATTAATCCTGTTGACGGGGTAGTGAAGCACAGACCTCATGCAGCACTGAGGCAGCTTCTTCACTCTAGTGTCAGATCTGGGTATCCAAACACCTTTTGAGACAGGAGTCTAAGTTGCCCAAGGTGACACAGGAAGTCTACCAGCGAACAGTATGTTGAACCCAGGTCCCCTAAGTCCCAGGCTAGGACCTCACCACTGAAAAATCTTTCTTGACCCAGAGCTTCACTCTGTTTCAAAAAAAATACAAGTAATTTCATGTACATCTTCTATCTTTGTATCTATTCCTCTATTTGTTGTCATTTAAGGCCTGGAATACCAGAGCCAGTGATCACATTGCAACACAGGAAAGAAAATCCTATCATTTAGATACCAAACTAATTTTAAATCCATTGCTCTGTGACTGGGAGCACAAGTCTAGGGCTGCCTGTGTGGGGAAGAATGGCTGTAAGCAGGATGTATTGTCGAGTACAAGGAATTAGATTAGAGAATAAACTCTGGGTGTTCCTCTGAACCAAACTTTCCAATTCTTGGGTTTCATTCACAGTTTCTTCACCCCTCCATCACATTCTCCCCTGTAGTGAAATACTGAATTGCCACTTTGACCTGGCTGCAGGCGACCTGCACCGTCTGTTGGCAATGCTGCCCGTGCTCTACCTTTGCAGGGCATCTTTAAAAGGTGTGAAAAATAACCTACTGAAATTGAAGTGTCAAAACCAACACTGCCTTCCAGATCCTTTAGGGCACCTTCCTGAGTTCTGTAAGGAAAAAATATGCTTTCATTAGGCAGAATTTTTTTTTTCTAGTACTTCTGTGTGCCTCTGTTTCAAATCACTGCAAACAGCTTAAGCAGATTACTGAAGCTAGGAGCCCTTGTAGTTATTACTGCAACTGTAAAAGAAACTAGAGCAGTGATATTGATTATGCCATTTAAAGAGTGCAGAAATCTGAATCTATTTAGTACCTATTTTCAGAGTTCTAAAGCAAATGTTTCAAGAACATACAACAGCCACTAATTTCTGCACTACCTAAAATATTCCCTGAATCCAGATACATTCTTACAGCACTTTGGCCTTCTTGCATCCCAGGCAATAACCTCAGCAGCAAAGCAGTTGTACCTATGCTACCAGTCAAAGTGTAGCATGACTAGGAAACACAACCCAGCTGCAACTGAAGCTCAGCACCAGGGAATATGCAGTGACATCTTCAGATGAAAGGTACTGCAGAAATACCTTCTTCATAGTACAGTGTAAGAGTGCACCAAAATAGTAATGAGATAGAACAGAGAATCGTTAGATGCTTTAACTTACAGTTCTTATATCCACAAAGATAAAATTTGAATGCTGTTTCTTTCATACCCTCAGAACTTTTCATTTCCCTTATCCCAGGCTTTGGACCTATTTCTTTCTTGTAACCTAATGAGGAAGTCTTTGACTAAGGCTGAGCTGATTCCTTTTCTAGCAATCGTTAGGGCAACTTCCATCCTATAAATCTGTCTTGAATACGATCCAATGTAATATCCTGTAAAACATTCACCTGCACAAATTTGTAACCAAAAACTGCTTAACTCAGTTCCATTATCTTTTGAAGTGATGTACAATCCAATGCCAAAATACTTGCATTTTTTCCTTAAATTCTGTGCCATAATTAAGTACCTTGACTCAGTATACTAATTATCACATTTGTGCATTGTTTTTTCCTAGTGGGCAAACTGAAGTTTGCACAGAATCTAGTTGGGGATTTTTTGTATATCCACAAGACTTCCAATTACAGTATTTGCCAAGGTATTAAAAAACAGTCAACACTGACAAATTAGAAATGGTACCATCTCAGTGGAAGAATTGTGACACATTAAAGTAAAAATCTACCTTAAATTTTCTCAAAATAGAACACGTATAGCAGAGTAATAACTTATTTTAAAGCTTGATTCTCTGATACTCATCGATTTGTTAATATCTGAAGGAATTTGGACTCTTGTAATAAAGACCAGTAGGGATTTATTACCATAGCAGAGATCGTAAATCAGGAATTGGATGTGCTGCATGAAAGGTGAACTGGAAAGTTTTTAAAAAGTCAGCTCGTTTTAGGCAACCAAGAGATGTAGAAGCCTATGGATGCAACCACTGGGCATTTAAGAAAGGAAAAGCTACATAGTTCCCATAATGGAAAAGTCATCTGCTGGGCACGCAGAAAGTTGCAGTTAGATATTTACAAAGATGACGAAGGTATTTGATTACATTTTGAAAAACAAACAAACCAAAACAACACTCCACACTCCCCCTAACTTTTAAATAAGCCTAAAAGATACTGTTATCCCCATTAACAGTCCAGCACTCAGTTTTGTCTGATGCAAGAGCTGACAAAACCATTCACTCCTCATATCATGATGGCTTGTAAGTGTCCTGATTCAGCACCCACCTGATTACAAAATAAATGGATAAAAAAAACCTTTCGAATACTAATTTTAAAGTGTCTTCCCTGTTCATCCTCTTTATCAACTCATGATTAAAAAAATCTGACATGTTTTAGGTAGAATATTTTTTACTGATAGCCTTTATTCCAGAGACAGGACAACCCCTTTTTGCAAGGTACATTTGTACATTCTGCATGGGCAGAATGGAGAACAACATAAGCAAAGAAACTTAGCCAGTATCTTGCCTAGAAAGTGACCACTTATCCACAGATTGCAGCAGTTTGTTCAATTTTTAAGCAAATTTTTCTGGAAGGTCCAAAATCTCATTTGGATTCAATAGATCACATCAGTACAGGTCTAGCACACACAGTGCTACAGTATCGACCAGCTTTACAAATAGTGCAAGATTAATTACGTATAGGTTAATTATCCCTAGTTTAATTTCTTTAAAAGTGACATCAATGGACAATTCCTTCACCTTGATGGCACATTCCTGTGACAGTGAAATTGTGTGCCCTTGTAAGCAAAGGCAGCCAAGCAGGGGGACTGAGTGAGCAAGAGTGTGTCCACCAGGTCCAGAGAAGTGGACCAATGGTTGACTGGAGGATAAGGGAACAAGCGCCAGACTTCTCAGAGGTGCAGAATAGTAAGATGACAGGCAAAAAATGCAGGCTGGAAGATGAGAAATATTGAAGAGGTTGTGAAATGTCCACTTTGGAGGCATTCAAGACTCAATGGCACAAGTTCCTGAGCAACATCACCTAACCAGACCTGCTTTAAACAGGGGTTTGTACCAGATGGTCACGCCAGAGGTTCCTTCCAGTCTGGATTATTCTGCAATTCTATGAAACTGTCCATTATATTTCATAACAGATTAAGGCAGATTTTATTATTTTTTTTTCTTACTAATAGTCTGGGGTTTGGTTTTCTGGGGGTTTGTTGTCTGACCTCCCCTCCCCAAGCCTACTGTATCTACAGTAGATGAGAACAGTGACCTTCAGTACTATATGAATCTTTAACAATGCTAAGTGCCATGTTTACCTCAAATACCTATATATGTAGGTGTATATGTATACCTAATTACCCACATATGTAATATGTGGCATTTCATACCAACAACATTGATGTACCTAATCCAGTGGTAGTTATATGCCCGCCAGTGCAACTGCAATGGCTGCTGTGGTCTGCACCAGAAAGCAAAAACCAATAAAACTGAAAAAAAAATTGGAAGAGATGTAAAAATTAAACCAATTAGCAGTATCAATCTGGGGTTGCTGTGGTATCTAGAGTGCAGGCACCACACAAACTCACTAAGACAAATGGGTGATCAGAGATGAGATTTAACAAAGCAGCGACCAGAGTAAAGTTTCATAACCTGCAGAAAGCTATTTTTCATCTTTTTCTTTTCCCTAAGAAGAAACTGCAAAGAACCATGCAAGGCTGACTACCACAAATCAGGGTGCTCGCAGTGAGGCCAGTCATTTTGGACAAAGCAAATTCAGAGTTGATGCTTTTTATTCCAGTTCAACAGCATGCACTTCAAGGACAACAGCCAGCAGAATCCTGGAGTTTTCAGATCTATAAGGTGATCTGCAAGTACAGAAGGTGCCGACGCAAATTTTCTTTTGACGCACAGATAAAAACGGTGAGTGATATGTGGTTGTTCTTCTATACAGACCACACAAAAGCCATGATTCCATCTGCTTGCCACCAAGAGACACCTTAATTGTCTTGAGACCTAAAAATACTTTATTTGCACAGCACAAAGTATACTTAGTCTCTAAAATGAAACCTTTTAAAAGGTCTTATGCTTTTTTTTTAAAATGCAGCTAATGATTTTTAACTGTTCCTGCACTCTTCTCTCACCCTCTGTTCTTGTTCTTATTGATGAAAAATATCAGAGAGAACAAAAACATTCACCTGAAATAAACCTTCATAGCACCAGTCACAAAAATGAAGTGGAGAGGGATCATCCCCGACACTGTTCATCTAATAGCCCAAAAATCATGCACGTCCAGAACTGAAGACTTTGTTCAGTTTCCTGTTCCTGCAGTCAGTCTCCAGGGGACAAGGATTTCACGCAAGGAGCAGCAGTTTCTAGAGCAAAATAGAGCTGCCCAGCTCAGAATAATTCATACCCTTCCACACTGTTTGGACAGTTGCCTGAGCAGCAGGGAAAATTCTTTTGGATTGATCCAGCTAGTTCTTTCTCTAGAAAGATTCTTTAATCATTCAACAAAATAAAAAAAAAACAGGGCCTACATCTTTAATCCCTCTGGCTTGAGGGTCTAGCTTAAAAATGTTTCAGTCTAAACTAGCCAAATTAATGAATAGTTTGAGTCAACTGAAACCACATTTTATAGCAAATAAACTAGTTGTGGGCGGGATATTTTCCAGCCGTAAGCCTAAGAACCTATTTCAAAATACAGTTCTGTCTATTTCTATTTTCTTTTGTGATTTGCCATCAATTATAAACCCTGTTTAATTGAATTCAGTGCCAATGGTAACAAACATCAGGAGATGCTGTTACCTGCTGGAGATTGGTTGTTAGACAGACACCCACTCCCCCGTGCGTACATCCCACCCTTACGGAAAGGCAGTTTTTTACAGAAAAGTAAATAAATTCAACATTTCAAAGTATTAGGCATTTCCATTCAAACACAATGTAGATTTGACTGATTTCCATACTTTAAGGAAAAGGGATCATCATAATTAATCTGAGAATTTAATATATTTCCCAAGGAATATATCTCATTTCTAAAACTGTGGCTTCTACCTGCCCTCAGATATCCCGATCTACCGGTATTTTGGGCTCCAAAAACCCCAATGTAAGTTCATTGAAATCTTACTATTGGTTATAGCAGTCATTGGATCAAACCTATGGTAGGAAGTTAAGGGTTTTTAATATATAAATTTATTGCTAGGAGACAATATTTCCACAGAACCAGCCCTATGAATAATTACGTGGGGGTTTTTTTCCATTCATGTTTTCAGAGGTTGTGACCAGTTCCAGACAGAAACATAATACCACCATCCAGAAAGGAATAGTTACAATAAAGCCCTTTTCTCTATGCAGAGAAAGTCTCTAAACAATACATTTAGCTATAGGAAAATGGAACCAAGTGTAATTAATTTTATCACACAGCAGCTGTTCAAATAAAGCAAAGCAAATTTAGCTTAATAGCTACTTGATGAGCACACACTGGTCTAATAGAGAGGCCAAAGCAAAAAATGTCGCTGTGTTGTGTGTTCTGTCAGTAAGATCTTGAAGATATGAAAGAATAAAAAACCCCAATATACCAGTTTCAATTCTACTGAACTATGCTGGACATCTTGACAATTAGTGTAACAGTATACAGAGTTTTGTCAACTTAAAGAATCGATCTGATGACTTACAGGCACTGTAGGCAGTGCCCGCTATTGCTCCGGTCCTGTCTGTTAAAACTGAATTTATAAAAGTAAAAAGATTTGGAGGCACACTACTTTACCTTGTAGGCATCAATCCAGAAGTAAAATATTTAAAGTAATTCTCTGGTTGAGTTAGGCAATTCTTTTGTACAACACACAACACAAAAAGGTTCCCACAGGATTAAGAGAAAAAAGCTGATATAGTAATTCCCTAGCAAACTATCACTTAGATGAAAAAGCAATGATGCTCTCTCTAAACTGCTGTCTTGCATGATGGATATGAAATTTCTGTAGCACATTCCCTATTCAAGATCAAGTTTGAAATCGTCCTCTGCTGCGGGCCAAATTAGCCCAAACACTTTAACCTTGAGGCATTGTGCAACAGAGCTCGAGTATTTCTTCAAAGGGAGGAGGGAGGGGGAAAAAAAAAAAAAGCACTTGAGCAGTTTTAGTTCAAGCTACATAAGAAAAGGAAGCTTCTAGACTGAGTATATTTTGAGAGGGTTTATATGGCTTCAAATCTAATATTTTAGTATAGTCACAATATTTTAATTTTTTTAAGATAAATCCTGCTCTTCTCATAGAGGTGATACAAGATTTCACATTTCATCAGGTCAGAACTGGAAGGCACTGCGAGGACAAAACTTTATTATAATTAGATGCAAATTGAGATCTGACTGCTGCTGTGCTAGGTCATTGCATCTGGACACAATCAAATGCTCTGAAAGACATCCCATCCTCATCTACTGAGCTGCAAGTGAACTTTGAACAACCACCTGTAGACCCATGGTAAAGGCACTCGGCTTTAATTTCTCTGTTTCCATGCCATAAATGCTGACCTGCAGTGGGTGACGGCAGCAGCTCCAGTTCGCGTGGGTGGTCTCAGGCCAGCCATGCCTCAGTTTGCCTTTCATCTCCAAGAACCGCTTCTTTGGCCATATGCTAAAGAACTGTTTGCCCACTTATGAGGTAAGCCACATTTTTCTTAAGGTAGGAGGGGCTCACTATCACATCCCAAGGCTCCCTCACAATGCACACTTTAGTTCGCCAATATTTAATAGGAAAAGAAAGATTAGAATAACCGCTCACTTGTGTGGGCTACACTGCATGAAAGTCTTCTCCTCCTACGTCTCTAGTACTGAAAGAGGACACTTCTCCCATCACTCTCCTCACTTCAAATTGCATTGCACAACCCTGCCACCCTCCTGGAGTTCTCCCCTCACCTTCAACTCCTCATCCTCTCCTTTATATCTCAATAGAAAACACCCCTCCTTTCTCCCAGCTGATTTGATAATGGAGTGGGGCTGATTGAACCTGACAGTGTCTCTACTGTGTTGTATTAGTGACTTACAAAACAAAAGGAGACAACAATTTGTGCTATTAATATGGAAAACAACAGTGGAACACCCCCTTCCCTTTGAGAAGCAAATTGAGAGTTTTCAGCTGGAAGCTCTTACAGTTTCAGTGCTTCCTTACCTGCCTTTGTCTACAGTTGCTGATGAGAGCTAAACTCTTGCATCCATCCCAGCAAATTACAGGAGTTTAATCAAGTGGCTGTGTGATATATTTGGTGACAGCAGATTTAGTTACCCTGCTGTGATAAAGCGTTGATCAATGTACTATTATTCTTTCCTTTATTGGCTTTTCTTTCTTCCCAGCAAGCCTAACACTACAGTATCACAGACTAAATTTTCTACACTTGAGAACTTACCACCCACTTCTAAATACAAAGATAATATTTCTTGCTTCAGCATTTGTTGCATCTTAAAATTCATTGTTTTCTAGCAATCCTTTTATTTTCACAAAACTGAATTGATTCTGCATTGAACTTTAGGTATTGGCCAGCATT
Organism: Chlamydotis macqueenii; assembly: GCF_036417535.1. NCBI lineage: Eukaryota > Metazoa > Chordata > Aves > Otidiformes > Otididae > Chlamydotis > Chlamydotis macqueenii. Next base: position 13,612,037 of record NC_141568.1, read on the forward strand.
ATTTGGAGGCTTCATTTGTTTTTTTTTCTAAATAGTTCAAAGCAAAACTGTCTTTTTTCAATAGTCAGAATCCCTGCTTTATGGTCTTCCAAAAAAAAAAAAAAAAAAAAAAAAGGAAAACAAACCAGTAATTTGGTCTTTTGTCCCATTGTTTTCCAGCCTTGAGCAATCTAGTTCTTAGTCCAAGACCAAGCTAACAATGTGAAGTTCATACAGCCAGTGTACTGTCTTTCCCAGCAAATTTGGGGTTAGATAATGTAATATGGCTCCTGTTCAACAATCAAATGAATCAAACATTTTTTTTGCAAGCTTCTGTAAACATATTAAAAAAAAAAATCTATGTATTTTCATTTTGAAAAATTTTTCCTAGAGGTTGAAGATTTTGATTTCAAAATGCCTCACACAATGTTTGTTGATGTTACTGGTAAATTGCTTTGTTGTACAGCTCCCCTAGGAAATACCCTTTTGGCTGTAAAATCCCATCTGAAACTTAATAGGACAAGACAAGAAAACATTGCCTGGGTTCTTTCATATTTGTGTTTTGGGGTCTGGTGTTTTTGAAGGTCTCCTATCCCAATTCACTTTGGGATATTACAAGAAAGCAACCCTTTGAAGTAAAAGGACAGATTTGAAATTGAAGATGAGTTTGTGCTGTCTGTAGAACTTGCCGTGCTATTCAGCGTGCTATTATATATTAAAATGTGTATTAGATTTAACTTTACTCTTAAAGAGTAATTGAAGGGTCAAAAAAGCAAAACTCCCCTTCAAGCTTTTTGCTTTTACTGCCATTTTCTGTCTTGCTAAGCAATGTCTTTATCATGATGTCATTTCTTCTAAGGTAGTAATTGCAAAAGATGCAGAAGTCATTCATCTACAGTAGAAGTTCAGAATGAGCACTTAACATTGGAACTTACCTTTACATTTTGATTATAAAAGAGAATGGCCCATATGGCATAAATATCTTCAAGTGAAATGGGAGTTCATGAATTTATAGTGGATGTGATAAGGGTAAAGAGATCTCAAGAGCAAACGCTGTGATAATGGTCTTTTAATAGACCTAAGAGAAAAACTGGCTAACTCTTACGATAGCCAAGCAAATAAAGGCACAAATCAGTGAGAAAAGTTGCCAGTTAAACAGAAAAGAATCCAGAGCAAAGTTCATGTAATAAAGTGATCTGCCTTCAAATGAAAGTTAAAAGGCAAAATTGTTAGTGAGATAAACCTAAGAGCAATAAATTAGAATACAAATGAAGACGTGCATTAGTGGATGTTGAGAGCTTTTAACTGGCTTAGTGACTGAAAGTGCAGAAAACAGTTCGCACAAGTGGCTTGGAAAAAAAGGAGTGGGGTTTTCTTGGTTTGTTTTTAAAAATCAACATAACTTTCTTTACCTATTATGAAATTACTTCAGTGTATGCAAAATTCAAATCTATGTTCATCAAGGTATTAAAATACCGATTTCTTAAGGAGATAACCTGTGGTTTCAATTATTAAGTAATAAAAAATACTTCTGGACTTCATGGCCTGTGTTATTGGTTCTGGAGCCACACATTTATTTCTCTGGTGCAGACCTACTCTAGGGAAAGAAACCAACTTCTGTTTGAATACTACTGAAAGGACTAAAACTTCATTTTTAACTAGCTTGAAGCTCTCCAAACTGTTATTCAAATTTCTCAATTATTTCCTCCAATAGCCCTAACACAGACCAACAGCTTCTATATTCTCAGCAGCTCTGAATTCTTCTTGTTGTGCACCATCTTTAGACCTCAGCAGTTTAAGTCAAAAGGTCGTGCTCCACTGACAGGCACCAGATTGAATACATTGAACAAGACTCCTACAGTCAACCATTACTTAAAATGCAATCTAGCTGTAGGGATACTATTTAATGAAATGGTCAGTCATAGCAAGACAGGTAAAAATCCCAGTGAAGTTAGCCACTTTCATTTCTTTTTCATTGTAGCAGAATGTGGGTGGGAGAGCAGGAGATACTGTCTAGGACTACAGAGAGCCGGAGATCTTGCAGAAAGGACAGTGCATAAAACTTTGCTTTGCTCAAACTATACTTTGTTCTAGGCAGCATTACATTCAAGAAGTCACATCATAAGAGAAAATGCAAGATTTATCCATGTTTTAAAATTGATATTGCTGTGGTCAGGCTTATCACATGGTGCACTCTATCAATTAGTGTCTTATGAAATAATGCTACTTCAGTTCCACCTGATGTAAATTAAACCAGTGAATACAACTGAATTAACAGCTGCTCCCACACTTCTACATACTTCTACCTTCTACAAAGTAGCTGATTTTGTTGATGAAATTATTCATTTTTAATTATTTTCTCACATCTAACTGTTAATGCTTATAATTGCGCCTTGACTTGTGCTGGGAAGTTCTTGCTTTGTTTCCAAACTCCTAGTCTTTTTCTCCCTCATTTCTCCTAACAGCCACGCTATAAATCTCCAAAGCAGATTTGTAAACTTTTAGAGAGAAAGGAGAGGAAAAGTGAACTTTTCTGTTATGTGATCACCACAGAACACAGGTTCTGAGACAATAAAACCCAATGAGAGAATCTCTGCAAAATGAAATGCAGCTGCAATATAATGACCAGAAAAAGGATTGGGGAGTTATTACAGAAAAATCCCTAAAAGCCCTCATCAGAATGAGCCACAGCAACAGTGAGAAGGGTATTAAAGCCTTTGGATTATGCTGACAGTTGCAGTTGGAACAAGTGAAAAGCAAAAGTTCTACTCTTTTTAAAAATAGAACAAACTAGACTTTCACCAAAATATTGCATTGTAGAGAGTTAAAAGATCATAATCTTTTCTCAATTAGCTATGAGGTAAAAGCATATGGCTCAAATTCACCATCAGGTTTGTAGGGCCCTCCATGGGCTCCGGTACTTCTGGCTTCCTTCAGTGCAAAGTCCTGTCCAGCACCACCCCAACAATGGCCACCAGCTTGCCAGAGACCTGCAGTAGCGATGAGAGTGCTGTTGCCTTGGTTGCATCACATGGCCTTCTCCTGGGCAGCAAAGCTTACGGGAAATGTCACAGTGCTCTCGGTGTGATTTTGAAACCATCTTTCCCAGAGGAAAGCTGACCAGTCATACCATCTTCTACAGTGCAACTTCACACCATGTATTTCAGCTGCTGCTGAACTCTGGATTTCCTCTTTCATTATCTTGCCAATGAAAAAACACGACATACACTACCACTACATTAGAACCAAGCCTTGTGCTAAGAACCACCTCTGGAGTGCTTAGGCAAAATTTTAAACGCCAACAGAGCCACTAAGATATCATAGTTTTAGGGAGTACAGCTAGAAATGACAAGTTAACTGAAACAAAAGTACATCTTCTATCCAAACTGCTGAAATTAAAAAAAAAAATATCAAGTTACAGATCTAACAATTAAAGTGCTCTTTTTCCTCAAGAAAATATATTTGTTGTTGGTTAAAGTTCTCTATACATCCTGCATTTGGACAAAGTTTGCACCTGGGGTGTTTTCCTATTCTGCAGTACCATCTAGTGACATCACAATGAACAGGACTTGAGCTTCACTGCAGGGCTACTTTTTGGTCGTGCAATTATTGGATCAAATCTTGCAACTCCCACTTTAACCATTTCTTCCCTGTCTTGCTATGAGCCCCATAAAAGAACATGTATGACAGAAGATAAAGCCTGGAAGAAATGAAGACATTGATGAGCCCAGAGAGACAGCACTTTCTGCCTGCTTTCTGGCTGACTGGAGAAGAGAGGATTTCAATGAATCTAAAGGTGTGAAACAAATCCTTTGTGAAACCAGCTTTAAAATAAAATGCGGTGATTAGTAAGGCACTCTAGTTAATCTACTGTCACTACCTATCCGGGAACTCTGTAATAGTATCTTAACTGACAAGAGGGGAATAAAAATCAAATAAACTGTGTCATTGATGAAGGTAGCTGCTTCCCTGGTTCCCAGAAGATCTCTGCTGAACCTGCCCTCAGAAGAATTCTTGGGAAATCTAGACAGGGAAAAATTATTTCTAAGCACATCCCAATATTCTCTTGTGTCTTGAATCCAAATGTTCTTATCAAAGTGTTAAAATAATGACTATTACTGAGTGTTAAAAGACTTTTTAAAGAAATACTTTAGATATTGTTCCTACAGAGCAAAATAAATGCTTTGTAGGCTGCCTTATCTCAGCTTTACTGGGGAGATTGAGAGAGACAAAGATAATGAGTTTTTACAGTGTCACAAAAGGTAAATAAAACCTTAAGCTATAAAATAAAATCAATTGTTACAAAAAGTTTTAACACTATTTTACACAAAACCTCCATCAATCTAGATTTAATAAATGGTTTTTTTTTAAAAAAAAAAGCTGTCATTCTTAACTCAGCTCAAAAAAAAACCCAAAAGCTTACATTCTCAACCAGAACTTTCAATACTTATTTCAAACTACAATATCAAATACTACAACTTTTTTTTTTTTTTTAAAAGAGAGAGAAAAAACACACAAGCCCATCTTTGAATAGGTTTTGGATCTCTTATATTTGTTCAGGATACAGAATGTGTAGCTTAGACTTATTTTACACTATAATGATTCATGCATTAAAAGTTGTAATTTATGTGTAATGCAGAGAGAGAATTTATGTGCAATACAAAACTTAAAGACATATAAAATGATCTGGAAAGAATACTTGGAGGACAGGTGATCAGCAGCAAGCCAGAATTACCAGTTGTGCTTTTGGGGTTTTTTTTGTTGGTTTTTTTTTGTTTTGTTTGTTTGGGGTTGGGTTTTTTTGTGGGTTTTTTTTGTTGTTGTCGTTGGTTTGGGTTTTTTTTTGTTTCTGTTTGTTTGTTTTTGTTTTTTTTTTTCTTTTAACTTGCATAACAAATACTCAAATCATCTATCATCTGGGCACATAAAAGAATTTTTTGACATAAACTGTGTTTATAGTCAATGCTGGTCAACCACCTGTCTGGAGTCTCGTTGGCAGAAACAGGTAAAACCATTATCTATGCCAGTATAAGACAACAAGAAAAAACAGCTCTTGTGCAACCAGTGACTTAGTCAGACTGTTTCAAGAGTTTCAGGGCAGCTGACCTCTGCGAGATCATGAGCAGGTGACATCAAAACACTGCAGCATAGACAAGACTCAATGCCTCATATCTTATCATAAAGCAATGACACGAGTATTCTAGGCGTGCCTCTCCATGCTGTTTGAAAACACAGCACTTTCAAGGATACAGTATAAAATCTGCACCACAATTATCTAATAAAGGATTGGGCCCTGCATAAGAAGTTTCAGTAAGTGTATGTCCAAAATTCATATGTTGAATCAGGTGCAAAACTGCAGCACTGTCAAATTCTTGGCATCACTTAATTTTGCGGTCATTGCATTAGGTAGAAGGCCTGACATAGTCTTCAACAGGAGCAAAGAAATGGAGTAAAGTCAAATTAAGAGCTTTGGAAAACTCTACAAGCACAGACACCGTGGTCTGGCTGACTAATGAGCTCCACAAATTTAAATGTCAGGAACTCAAACCAAACCTACTCTGCAGCACCATCTAGCGATGCTATATTGTTTTCACAATCAACCAGCCCTGCAAAACCTTTTTTTAACATTAATTGCACAATTTATGTGTATTAACATGCAGCTCACATCAAACACTTGAGGAGCTTCTTACCAAAAAGTTTAGCTATATGTAAAACAAAACCGAACACTTCCAGACCACCATTAGAAAGAAATCTGGAGAAAGAACTTACTTCGTAATCCTTCTATGGGTTGTTAAGCCAAAAATAGTGTCAGCAACATTAACTGAAAACAGAAACTCAAAGTCATATAGTTAAGATGTGGACTAAAGCAAGAGAAAATTGTTTTGTTGCAATATTTAATTCAAAATTATGTCAAGTATTTGAGAAGTCTTCATCTTAAAAAAAAATCTTTCATATTCCAGGTAACTTATTCTATCAGCAAGTCTAGGAACACAGAAAAAGTTCCCACTCAAGACTTTTTCAACTTTCTCCTTCAAAGAGAGCTCAAATTGATGTTTTAATTTGGGTACAGGGCAAGGGAGCAGCCTTTTTCCACAATGAGTTTTTACCATGAATAACCACGCTTGTTAGCGCTGTATTGAAATCACTCAGTCCTATCTCAGGACAGCCTACTACTCAGATGATTACACTACTCTAGTGACAGCTTTCTAGCAATTAAGAATAGAGAGAAGTGGGAGATCACTTTAATTGAATTGTCCTTGCTTTCTTCAGTGACTGCTGCTGCTGCAGGAGACATACATAGAAGACAGACAACAGGAGTTAAAGTGACTCTCCTTCAACAGGAGAAAGAGGAGACAGCAATGTCTGCTGCTGACAAAATGAGACTTCAGCTTCGGACCAGAAGCCCAATGGCATTGTGCATTAACTTCTGAAGAGTCTCCATGAACCAGTGAGTTAGTTCTGACAGCATTGAACAGTGCTTAGGAAGTTTTAATTAATTATCTAAAGCACTAAATTTTATTTCTTATTCATTAACTGTTATCTACTAGGTATTTTTAATCCAACAATCCATTCCTGTTGGATGCCACACTGATTCTATTGATTTGGCATCTCAAATAGGATAAAGAATGAATCTGGTTAAAAGCAAGTTAGTTTAAAGCACTCAGTTTGCTAGATAATCTCACAACCTCAGATGGTGGATAGCACCTTACAGAGTCCTCTTTACTATTCTTTGCACTGCTACAAAGTGTTCTGCTGGATTTTGAGAAAGACCTCCAAAAAAAACCACAAAAAAAAAACCCAAAACAAACCATTTACCAACGTTAAGTGGAAAAATTTCTGAGCACACTACACTACCTAACAAAAACAGTATTAGTTTTCCACTGCATACCTTTTCCTCCAGAATTTTGAGAGAGAAAGCTAAGAAATACATAAAGCTGTAATGCACAATTCATGTGACAGTAGAAACCATAAAGTTGTGTCTGGAGATTCAGAAGAAATTATCATACCACATATTAAAAAAAAAAATCTTTGAATGGACCATGGTCTAATAGCACTACTGTCTCTCCTTACCTTACTTGCTACTATTGACGTTTACTTAATAATAGATACAGTCACTTTTATGCCTGATCTTACATTTGCATCAAATGTTTTCTAGCCATCATTACCTCAGCAGTGAGTGTTACATATAATTTTTACTTTTGTACTTAAATAGGTCTTTATTAAAAGGAAAGACTAAAAATTATTCACATTTTCTCTGTTTTGAAGCAAACTCAGGCTTCAGACTTTCTTCCCTTGCCTCTACATTGTTACACATTCTCAGATAAACACAATTATCTATATGTGCCATCACATCAAAAAACGGTGCTTTCTTCATGCTGCTTATTTTTCCTGTGCAACTAAGAGATGCAAAAAAACTAGGTGAGAGGAGGTATTATTTAGGAACAGTACAGAGATGCTGAGCAGAAAGTCCCCCCTCCACATCTCTCATGGCTGCTTACAATATCTCTAAAAAGTCAGACACGCTATAGAGCTCTTCCAGATTTACAGTTACTGATCACCCACACAGGTACAGCCTCTGCACCTGCATTCTTGCCTGCCTTTCCCTGGGGAGTGCTAATCCCAACCGTGCTCCTGTAGCCAGCTGTCAAAAATTGGAAATATGTTCTTTTGGGGATTCCCCCTCCCCGTTCATCCTCAAATCCGTTGGAAACCATGTTTAGAATACACTAGAGTGGAAAAGGCCAACAAGCAAATAATTTCCCTGTCATAAAGGCATAACTTTTGAAAGCTGTGCCATAGCTATATTGGAATGACTGGTGAAGTGACAACACCACAAGGTTCAAAAGAGCTGAGGTTTGTGTAGATAAATAGCTCAAAGTAAACTAAATTCACTAGAAAACCCCATGTTATACTTCTGTTCTACTTTTATCCTTTAGGAATGTCTTAGTACATCTTATAATCTCTGGAAGGAAAGAAATCATGGCACACACAAAACACTTTGCAGCAGGAATTAGATAAACTTAATTACATTTGAAATCGTAATTTGAAGGCTAAAAATACTGGAAATGCTGACCACACACCAATGCAGCCACACTACTAGGCTCTGGTAATTTTCATCCCAAGTGAAAAATAACAAACATAGAATGAGGGCTATTTAAAGTACTTTTTAATTATGTACTCCCATATTGTATCCTATTGTAGATTAGAGAAACAACAGCCAAGTGCCTCTAAATTAGATGTTTTAATGTAAACACAGAGTGGGAGCAACATAATTGCTAATTAATCCTCAGAAGTTATTATTAAAAAAAAAAAAAAAGAAATCTGACCAAATTAACCAAAGAGGAAAGGGTCTGTCCTTCCTCCCAGAAAAGGCTGGAAAAACCATCAACATGGAACCAAGAGAGATATTGGTTTCCGCTTTGTGCCACTGAGTTTCTAAGAACCGCCTATTTTTGTGTTGCAATCAACTGAACAGACTGAGGAAAGAAGCAGGAAAGCAAAGGAAAAGCTTAATTAATGCTGGTTGATTATATTATATGACTTCAAAAAATTTGAAGAGTCAAAAATCAGACTGAGAAGGAAAACAAGATCACTGTGAAGACAGGGTAAAAAGATAATTTTAAAATAATTATCTTCCTTCTCAACATTTAGGTTTGTGCAAAAGGACCATATCAGCACAAACCAAGATATTTTTACAGCCAGAAGCAGCTTTGTGCTATTTCCACTGCCTTCAGCCTCTAGAATCTGGGAGGGGATATTCACACTCATCCTCACTTTTGCTGGGGTCTGCCTAAGCTTCGTCAGTCCATCTGAAGAACCAGATCCCACGTCTACCCAGAGCCCTCAGGACCAGGTCCCTCACTGTCCATCAGTGGGCCCAGTGACAACAACCTCCACGAGCACCAAAAACAGCCTTACAGCCTTTCTGTCCAATACTCAACTGCTAAGAACACCAATGTCTCCAGGGATAAAGAAACAGGCAGAAATAACTGTAATGGTCTAAAAAATTAGATCATTAGCAATGCTACAGCAAAAATGTGATGAACACTAAAATGTAAGACTTCTGAATTTTTAGAAATCTTGAATGTATAAGAACACAGGCTGCAAAAAGTGGATTTTCACTTATTTTTATGAATATTGTTTTATACTACAAAGGTTTTGCCTTTGTTTGGAAACAAGACAAAAGTACCTGTGTATTTTTTTTTCCCCTATTCTTGGTACCATTTGTTTAGTGGAGGTTTTAGTCTTCCAATAAAGCATGTAGTCACGCTTCCCTAGTAGCTGCCATCTAATTTATTAATCAGAGGAGCAGATCAGCACTTCAACAGTCATTTGTAGACAAGTTCCAGCATCAAGTTAAAATTAATAAAAAAACTGCAGGATAATTTGGAGAGAATATAAAGAGAGAAAAATTACTCCCCGGAATAGAAAGAAATAAGATTTCAACTTCCTACTGGCTCAAAGCCAGATTTCCACCTCCCGCAGAGCTCTTTGGTAAAGCAGGCTCCAGGAGAGGAACATTCTCTGTCTGCTGGAAACTGTACCAAGAGCACTTGTTTTGTACAGAGATGTTTCATAGCTAGAACAAATTTTCCATCACTGAATCTTTTTCCAACCCCACCTGCAAAGAGCCCAAATAAGTAATTGGCATGTGTGATAAGCTTGAGCTTTTCTCATCCTTTTCTCCCTCCCCAGTTACCAGATGCAGTGAGCTGAACACGAGCCACTGGGGAGCTCAAATCCGTCCACTGCCTGTTCTCTCACCCCCACCATCCCAAAAGGACAGTATTACTCCTGATTTCAGCCATGGGCAGAGTGATTCAAAGAGTGATTAACAGCTTATTTAAGCTAAGACATTTTTCTTCTTCATCAGGTTTCCTGGAGTGACCAAACGGTATAGAGGATGCTTGAAGCCTGGAGAATATGGGAGTGGGTGAAAATATTGAAGAATAACCACAAAAGTTTCTTTTCTCCAGGGAAAAGGTTTGTTGAATAATAAATTTAACAGGGAGATGACACCACCCAACTGTTCAGTTGAGATCTGAACAACTTTAATGAATAAAATATTAGCACTAGAAAGCACATTTATACTCTCCTATAAGAGAGCTTACAAGCAAACCATAAACAAACTATGGCAACAAAAAGGCAGCATACTTGTAAATATTCATGACATTTTCCATTCCACTTTATTTTCATCCCAGAATTGCTCAAGGCCCAAATCTTTTTTTGAAGACAGTTGCATTAAAATAAAAAGCAGTAAAGGTACAAAGGTCATTCTCACCACACACAATCTTTCTTAATTATGAATTTAGGATATGATGGTTCTTTTTATAAAAAAAAATATAATGCCAGAATTAATTAGAATCCATACTCTTTAATCCACTACAAGAAATTAATTCACTGTACAAGTGCCTTTGGAATTGCCACTATCTCTAGATGACTATTTTTGGTTTGGTTTTGGTTTTTTTTTTTTTTTAATGAGACAGGTATTTCCATATGATTGCAAATGATGACAGGAAATGCAGACCATTGTAATGAATTAGTTTATCAGAGAAGAGGCAGGTAGCCTATGAATCACCGTAGGTGCAAGCCTGTAGCATAACTAGGCACAAAGAACCGTGTGAATTCCTAGCTGTTTCAGAACAAATGCTCAAAAGCAGCATTTTGCTATGGCTGGCAACAGTCTCAGTCTGCCACAGAAGAGAATACCAACTGTATCAACTACACAGCACCTTATATACTCTCTAGGCATTATTATAACCCCAGTAATTCTAACACATTTATTTGAATGGCTATTTTATCTTTTATAATTTGCATAACAAGTATTTTCTCTTGATAGTGCTTTTCCACTGAACATTACCATTTCATTGTATTAAGCACACTGATAATCTTGTGTTGTAAATGACTCAATTTATCTTCTCTTGCCATCAGTTATTTGCAAGCAAGAATGCTAGTGATATTCAGTAAAGCCACTGCTGCACTTTCATTTCATATTTAGGGTTTTATTTTACACTGAGGAATACAACAGTGCACTACACCAGACAGCCACTTGGGAGGATGAGGGGACTTTATAGGAAATTATTATTCCACAGGTTTGAACCACTTTTGCTTTGGAAATCCCTCTGCAAATTTCAGTTTGTAAGGCATAAACAGGAGTAAGACTAGATATGTGCCTCCCCTCCAAATTTCCAGCTAGTTTTTAACTGACGAAGCACCCATGCAGCTAATATTGCACAGTTTTCTCAAGCTTTGTAAAATCTTGTATCTATATTGGGTTTACATACTGTAGATGTTTTCCAGAGGCTGAATATCCTCCAATATTTTCCTTATTTATTTACTTACTGTTATCTATACTAGTCCCCAAAGAATCCATTTATTGCAGAACTGGTAATTCGTATTATTTGGACACGTATTACTTAGGGAGTTTATTTTTTTAAAATCAAGATGAGCTTACAATAGTATTACAGTCTGACTGTTTTACTATGATCCAAATAACTCTTCCAAGATCCAGGCTGCTCCGAGCCGCGCAGCTGTTGCTTTACAGCAAATGCCAGGCTGGTCCTGGATTCGCTCCGAGAGGCAGGGGGAAAGTCAGCTTAGGCTATTGCATTGTGTTCCCAGCAGCAGCCTTCACTGAAGGTCAGTCAGTCACTGTCAGGCTCACACCTAAATGAATTCTTAAAGTTGTGGGTCTTTTGGGCTTGCTTTTTGTTTTATTAGTTGGGTTTTTTTTGGCTTTTTTTAAAATCCAGCAGTCCTTCACTGGTATGTATGTAATGCTTGAAGGAAGAGCTATTGTCAGAGGTTTGCAAACTTTACAAAAAAGTGTAAGTGCATACTACTGCAGCAAATTTGATTTACTTAGCCTCTTTTAGAAACAGAAAAATAAGCTGACTTGCTGGGCTGCACATTCCAAATCTCCCCACCTTTTCATTAATGCAAAGGGCAAAAAAGGGGGCAGGGAGAAAAGATGGAACACAAGTACTTGCTGAAGGGGAAATAAAGCATTTTATTAAACATTTCATTTCTGCTTACTTGAGGCTTAGAGATGAAGATCTAATATTAGGCTGAAAGATCATACATTTGCCATACACACACGTCCATGCAATGCTTTCAATTTTGGTATAGCTATATGCTCTGAGAAATCTGTTTAACAGGCAGCTCAGCTGTTCTCTTCAGCAGTGGCAATCCCAATGGCCATTAAAGACAGGAAAATATCTGATACTGTCATCCTATCTAAACAACGCAGCTTGGAAGAATTAAATTGCTTGGTGTATTTCAAGCCTGCAGTAATGAAAATAGAAGCATACCAAGGCACATCAGGGACATTGTTTACACTGCTTTTTAGGCGTTAATACATTTTTTTGATAATGCACGTTTCCAAGTTATTCCATTAGAAACACACAGAAATGAAAGGTGCTAACAGCCTCCAAGCTTTCAAATCCCTGTTCTTTTCCTTTTTTTTTAAATAAAAACCCTGAAGTACTAAACGATTCAAGAGAATAATGCAAATTAAGTGATGATATATCATTAATAACACATTTCTAATAGAACCTTGATACTTTGTGAAGAAGACTTTTCATTTTTTATTTCAACACCTTGTTCTTTTACAAGTGTTTGTCTCTTCTTTACTCTCTCATCTGTACATAGGTGAATGTTTTTCCAGATCAAGCAACAACTACTCTAATTTCACTAGTTCCTAAATAAACTTCACTCCCAAAACAATTATGGGTCTAAGAAGGTCTTTACATAAGGAAATATGTGGTTCAAGCCTTTAATATTTTTCTCTAAGCCACTAAAACCACAGTTATTCAACTACCTTCAGAGATTACTCAGTTCACAATATTGTAACCCTCAAGCGTGTTCGGTCTTACATTGTTATTTTAACTGAAGATACTACTGTTCTTTTATGTTGGAAGAAAGGTACAACTCAAGATTTTCCATACGCACAAGAGTTTAAACAGTGAAGCTGAAGATTTTCCTTTTTTGTCAGGTTTGTGAATCTGTAAAAGATCTCTGGAACTCTTGGTGTTGCGAGTAGGCTTAATAGCTCTAATGAAGTTAACCACAAAACTCAGTTTCTGGTAAGTAATCACTTAGTAGTTCTTGCTCACTACCTTAGATCCCCTTGTTTTCTTAAGACTACAACCAGATGTACACGGGTAGCCTAAACATAGCCAAACTGATGGCAGGTTCCAGAATTCATGGAAGATTTTTGCCCTGGCACTGCCTGCCGGCGTAACTTGACTTCAGCAGAACCTTTCAGTAAACAGGCAACTTCTCACCTATCACAACTACAGAGTTAGACTTCAGAGTGCATGAACTCTACAGCACCAAAATCACAAGGAAGATTAAGAGTAGTGCTTTTCTGAAGCTCCCAACCTTCCCTATTTGAGTTGCCAGTATTGTCATCTGTGGTCATTCACAGTTTAAGGTGTCTATAGAAACCTTAGTTCTGAAGAACACTGTCAAGCACCTTCTAACTTCAAAACTGTGTGCGACGAAAGAATGGCTGCTTCTTCATTTACATCCAAGGAGACCAAGGGCACACCTACTATCCTTTGGCTACTTAGCTGTAATTTAAGCAAGGCAGAGGAAGAACATAGGCTGCTATCCATGTCACATTTAATCTACTTACTGTGTTGTTTCTGTACATACAAGTTACCATTTCAGCTTGCAATACATTTAAAATCACTAATAAACCGTGCAAAACATACAGGCACACAAGGACCTGCTTTAGAGACTTTGGGACATTAGGGAATTCCAGGATCCAGGTGGCACCTCATCTTGCGTCTGCAGGCAATCCTCAGCACAGACTGCAGCTCACAGACCAGGCAATTCTGGATGAGATCTTTGCAGAAGGCTGGCAGGTTGCCCTGCTCTCTAACTTTTCAATTTTTGAAACCTGCTCTTTGCCAGTGAGCCAACTCTTTCTTGCACAAGAGAGGACTTTATTTTATAGCAGCAAATTATTACAGTTGTAAAGAGCTCCAGAACAAGAAACAACATAGAAATAAGTAGTACTTGGTATGGTTACATATTTCTTCCATCTGTAATACTCAAACACTGGATTTTTTTTTTTTTTCTTCTTCCCCTTTATAAAGACACACCTGCAGCTAGCTCTTCCGCAAGTCAACATAGTATTTAATTTGGGGAATGCTGAACAGGCCCTACATATATTTCCAAAAGATCAGCCTATTGACATCTGACTCCTTTGGCTTTTGCCTCTAGGTATAATTCTACTTTCATTTTTCAATTTCTACATTTTCTACAAAATTGCCACTTTCTATGATTTTTCTTGACATGCCCATTTTTCTGAGAATCTTATCCTCTCCAGAGCAGTAATACTGCCTGCTCTCTTACTAGGAAGGAAAAAAGCTACAATGAAGTCAGTCTGTGCTCCACAGCCCAGAATGGAGTCAGACTTAATTTTCTGTACATTTTCCAAGTCTGATTCTACCACAGGCTGAGCAGAGTTTCCTCTCCATCTTTCCTGCCTATTTGATTCCCATTCAATATTCTTCTGTTTTCTTTATAAGAAAACATTTTTTTTGCACAAGTATGTATAATTTCAACTATTATTTACTTTATTTATAAATAAAAGAGAATATTCCCATACAGCATATAATTCTTTCCAAAGAGGGAATATTAAAATCAAACATCCTCAGCAGGAACATATCACCATTATGTAATTTCATCCAATTCCTTAGGAATACTACTCTACAGAAACAGAAGAGAGCAGGTAAAGAAAATACCCAAATTCATCATTACAAGTGACAACCAAGACCCTTGAGGATGAAACATCCCCTTCACATAAAACAAATACGAAGGTGCTAACTCAGATCTGTATCTAGGAACTCATTTTCTGCATAACCATAGGAGAAAACAGGCATCTTCAAAAGCTGAGACAAACTTCTACATTTAGCTGCTGCAGTGACATGGTATTAACACCATTCTGGGAGTTTCTCCATCCAAGTAAGTGGAAGCATATAAACTCACGCTTTTATATACATATATTTCACCACGCACCTTAAATTTATGCCAGGTTATTTTACACTTATCTTGTTCTTCAGCAAGCCATAGAAGAAAATAATTTAATGCTTAGAAATAAGAAGCACTGATGCTGCATTGTGTATACAATCATCTGATTAGCCTTATTTTCATTTTTAAAAGATCTAAATAAAGTTTCCCAAAGAAATTAAGACTTTTTTACTGCCTTTGTACGTTATTATTTTCACCTCCTTTTGTACATTGTTTGTACCAACAGCAATCCCAACAAAAATTGATTTATTCTTACATGGAGAAAAAAAATCACTTTGTGCATAGCGGTAGCTACTGCTTGTACTTGGAATCACACTTTTCTACTTTAGGACAGGTTGACTATGTACACTGAGGATTACTAACTTGTGTAAGAGAGGTATAAAGAAACCATTAGTTAGAAAAAAAAGATTTAGGGAGAGAAAGAGGTTGGTTTGTTTTCTCAAACATTCAAGTCTACATGGCAAGATGAAATTCCTCCTAGGATATTTAAAGAACTGGCTGATAAAATGCCTCGAGCCATCAGCAGTTTATTTTTGAGAACTCAGAAGAGATGGCTGCAATACAAAAAATTAATTTTAAAGAATGGCAAGTGTGGCGTACCTATGCAAGAGGAAGAACTGGATAGTTACAGAGAAATAACAGAACAAGTGATGGCTGGATGGGATACAACAACAAAGAACAGCAAAGCAGGATTTATCACAATGACTTATCAAGTTAATCTAATCTCCTCCTGTAGACAGGTAACACGCTTTAGAAAAATAAAATAGCAATAAAGTTTTATCTACATCTTGACAAAAAAAAAAGCACTAAGCCATATTAGAATTATGGCATTGGAACATCTTCCGAAGAAATGCGGTACACAATAGGCTACGTACACAACCAGCCTTCCAATGAAGATAACTGCAATTTCCTGCCAAAGAGAAAGGTTGCATTGAAGGGGAGTCTGCAGCAATGAATCCTTTGAGTCCGTCCTATCAAGTACCATAATGACATGGTTGATGAAATAAGGATTTTGATAATTCAATTTTCAAACTTTGCCAGAGCTGAAAGGGCCAGGAAATACAATGGGAGCCTGGATAGAACTCAGTGATTTAAGTTGGAGATGTGCTCTGGAAAAAGACAGATAGTCTGAGATACCTGCACTGAGGTATCTAAACATCTGCTGCCGTGAACACTTTGCCTTTCTGTCCATGTTGAATGTGGGAAATAGCAGCATTCCTAAACTGTGACAAAAGTACTCAAAATAAATAATGAACAATGTAAAAAAACAACACAGGAGCTTAGTGGAGAATACAGAGAATGCCCTGCCAGGAATAGCACAGGCCTATCCTATGCTGCTTCAGAGAAGACTGCAATATTAGAGGTTCCTGAAGGTCCCTTCCCAGCCTTGCAGTACTAGGGCCTTATGTTTCCTTCCACGCTGTCCATATAACATCCTTTTTCATTTCCTTGTGTCTTTTCCTCCTCCAGTAGCCTTATGTCATCTTCAATATCAGTTTAACTACATTTGTGAGTTAATATCTTTGGCATATTAGCACATAATTTTCTAGAAGATCACCTATACTTTAACCTACTGCCTTCATTTACATCTTTTTATAGAATCCTTAAGCATAACACCCACTGAAATATCAAGCCCTATGAAATCTCAAGTACAGTACAGCTAGAAAGTCCAGCCTGCTGTGATCAGTTTCCCACATGATTTGTCCAGTGTTACAAAAATCGAGCAGAAATCCGAACTATCCTGATTTTTTTTGGTTATTTGATGTTTTGGTTTGGTTTGGTTTTTTCCCCTCTTTTCTGATAGTAGCAGCAACAGAAAACAGAACTTGCTGTAAGTGTCTGGAGATTCAATAGTGGCCTGGCTCCTCAGCATCCAACCTAAAATCCTTATTTTGTCACATGAAGAGACTAAAATTGCAGCTTGTAACATGTGGGAAATCTTAGCAGAGCATTAGAGGTAAAGAATACAGATATACACCAAAGAGTAACAAGTAGAAAAATTTAACTTTCAATTACAGCTAACTGAAAAAGCAACATGTGACAATTTCATTTTCCAAATATTTTATTCCGGTTTTGTGTGCTCTGCTAGTTTCTATTTAGAGCCACATAACCATTTCTGTGTGAGATCACTTACAGAATTTGAGGGAAAAACCTACCAATCACCTCTAAAACTGGTTGCATTAAAAAAAAAAAGTACAGCAGCAATAAATACAGATGTAATGGTATTATCCTTGGATAATAAAGAGCTAGTTCACATGAGCTAGCACTTTATAATGAAGAAAGAAAAAACATCCTAAAAATTAGAAGGTAATAAAATGAAAGCTTAGGGTCTTTGATATCAAAAGTCTTATCAACTATAATTGGACTTTTAACTGCATCTCACTAATACCTTGAGAACACTTACTAATGAAGCTGTCATAACCCAAAATTGTTGCAGCCGTTCAGCAATTACAAGAAGTATTTTTCTTTGTTTTAAGATAAGTCTTCAGAAACATAAGTCTTCAGCATTTCTAACACCTAAGGAAGCTGAGATCAGTTGCACTGCAAATCAGTCACCTAAAATACCAAGAAAGTTACTTCAAGATGGTTTTCCTGAAGCCCACAGAGCAGAGGAAAGATGATAGCAGATTAGTAACACACAGGCAGTTGTTTAAAGCTAATAAAAGCCACCTGAATAGAGAGAAGGAAGAGCAGGGAAAAGGAAAAGGCTCCCCAAAAGGCATTCCTGACTGCCTAGCAAGGGCGAGTTCTGCCCAGCTCAAGCAGTCCTATCACAGTCTGTGACTTCCAAAGGTTTGCACAACAGGGAGTTCCCTGTTTGCACTGAAAGGAATCAGCTGTTTTTATCAGAAAGAGATCACATAGCTTTGTGACTATTTGTGTTACAATCCAAATGAAGATGAGTAATGAAATGCATCTTCTTGAAGAAGTCTGTTTTGAAATAATTTCCCCCTCTTTATTTTCTTTTTTTTTTTTAAAGTATCAGACCTCAGTCAGTTACTTGTATTCTATTAGTGTCTCAAAAACTGATTGTAATGGTTCTGTACTGTCCTGTAGTGTCCCTACAGTGCATCAGAAGATAGGGTACAATACTTTAGAACCCCTAGTCAAAATGAAGAGTTATCTGCAATCGTGAGATTAAAATCATATGAGAAATTCTACAAACATATGAAATGTCCATTCCTTAAGTCTTATGATAGCATAAATAGGAAAATTATGAGGAAAATAAGCAAGCATTCAAAAGATTATCAGGGACTGAAAAAGATTGCTAAAGGATCTGACCAAGAGAAGTCCTCTGTTCCAAAAGAACAGCTGTGGATCCAAGGATTTCCCCTTTCTGATGCTGAATTACATTGGAATTCCCCACCTCTCCACCCTCCCCCATTTAAATTAATTCATCCTCTAATTCTCTTTAGTGACTTTCTGGGTTTCTGTAGAAAGCATCCTGTAATTTTACAAATGCTGCAGAGGCTCTATGAATTGAAATTTTTCTCTTCCTAGTAATGAAATGAAGATTGTCATTGCATTTATCTGTAATAGAAATTAATATCTTGCCTTTATTACAAACAGACACAGGAACAGACTCTGATGCAGTTACTTGCACATAAACAAATGAGATCAATTTTTATGTACTTGAGGGACAATATGATTTCACCAGGCAATGGGAAGATTAAATTATTTAAAACAAAGGCAAAGTTAAATATATAGCAAAGATAAATGTGTGTTATTTGCTAGCACACAAGCATGCTAAGCCTAAATGCAACAATTCCCCAGTAAAAAAAAATTAAGAGACATTTGTGGAGAAAACAACTCAAACCTCAATGTTGTGCTTTCCCATCTTCCTTATTAACAGTTTATATTGAAAACCAATGATTCTTGAACCAAAAGATATCTTTTATCTTTTTTTTTTTAAACAAGTGACTAGCTTACATTGAGTGTTTACAGATACAGTTAAGAAAGCAGTTTTTTGTTTCTGTCCTTACTTCGTAAATATTGTTAAAAAGATGCTACTAGAGAGGATCTCTGCCAAAGTCTCCCTCATTTCACAATAGCATTATTTCTAATAATTGTCAGAAAAAAAAAAAACCTCAACATACACAATATATGCTAAAAAGAGTTAAGGAAATACACTTTCATTTTAACAGATTAAAAGGTATTGTGACCTTTTAATAAAAATAGTAAAGCAAAGTGAGAAATACAGTCAGGTTTTGCGCAATATCCTAATTATTTTAATTGTATTTTGAGGAACAGCTAAAATTTAAAATACAGGACACTCATTCCTGGCTCCAGATGCAGCTTCATTTCCCCTATACTGTCCAGAGCCCAAGTAGGTAACGACAGTAAGTAAAACTGAAGTTACCAGAATGCTGCTTCTATTGAGAAGCCAATTATATGCTGGCATCCACATTGATTTTACCTACTGAGGATATTAACAAAAGCACAAGAACAATTTGGGTGGGTTCCTGCTGTCCAGGATCTATGACTTGACTCACCTGAAAGTATATTTAAAATGTAATGAAGGCAAGATGAATCTTTCTAAAGTTAACTTACACAGTCAGCCATATATGAGACTGAAATGCACTTTCACAGTAGATTAAGTGTACAAGTAGGTATTTTTTTTTTCTCCAAGGACTCTTTTTGAAATAAGGGTATTTTCAGATTCTGGTTAGAGGCTCAGAGAGGAGGAGATCCATGTACTCACCCAAATGCTCCTATGCATAGCCACCTAACCTCTCACTCGCCTAATCAGAGTCCATCTCCATTGCATAATAAACAACTATGTCAACCTGACACAATGGAATTAGCCTCCTCCCTCGTTTGGGATCTCATTTAAACTGTAATGAGGGCAGGAACATGTCCACTCCCAATTATGAATCAGCAACAGCTTTGCCAGAACTAATAGAAGATATTATCAGCTCTAAGTAAACCAAACCATTAAGTCCACTTGTATCTTTGATACTGTCAGTCAGGCTATTTTTCTACTTAATTATCATCTCCCTAAATCTCCTACTGTTAAGCTGTCTAGAAACTCTTGCTTTCCATTGCTGACAGCAGTTTGATTGTCAATGGTAGCTCTGTCGCCCACATTATTGAGAAGAGGCATGCACCAAAAAATTTAAAAGGAAAAAAAAAATACAAAAAAAATATTTAAAACATAAGCTTGACCTGTAGAAGGTTATAGAAATGCAAAATATCAGTTGACTACTGAATTAGACCTTCACTGTCTCCTCTGCTTCCCCTTTCCTTTCCCATGTAATTTTATATTTTTATCTCCAGGTAAGAACATCTATTCTCTTCACACAATCACTTTGAACAAGAGAGTTACTGCTACAGGGAACTTGGTGCTCAGCAATACTGAGGTAGCATTTACCCAGTTCTGTTGCTCACGGGCTTACTACTGTAAGTCTGTAAGTTTTCAAAAAGATTTACCAGTTTTCATCGTACTGGGATCATGTTTTTCTCTGATGCCTCTGTAAAGTTGCCCAAGTATTTCCGTAACCTGCAAAATTATTAGGAATAATACTAGAGTTTGACTAGTGACTATTCAGACAAAAAAAAAAAAAAATCACATGAATGTGAGCAAAATGACCTTTGGAAAGTCAGCTAAAATATTTAGGGCTGATATTGTACCATCACACTAAGCTTAGGCAATATGAAGTCCGGATGACATAAGCCAGAGTATTTCCAGAAATAAAATTGTTTTTCTTACTATCTGACAAATATCAGAACAACAGTCAGCTGACCATCATGTATTTAAACTGAAAAACGGCCAGCATCAAGGCCATTTTCCTCTTGAAAGAGATATTAGAGTATTATGGCAGGAAGTATGAAAATAATGTTTTAAGAAAGAGTTCCTGGAGAAAATTTGGTCATTTCTGGTAATAAAAACTTTTTTTCTTTTGCAGGGACACTTGACAGTCTATTGGCAGATAGACTTTTTATCTAAGCACTTAACTAGCACGCATTTGACAAATGGTTTTTGATATTGTTGTAATTATATTTACAAAAGACAATTACTTTATTTCAGGGGCAAACAGTACACGTTTCAGGGAATTTTCAACAAAGTGTTTGTTCCCTAATGTATTGTGAATTGCCAACAGACAGCTGGTGGGCTTTTGTGCACTTAAAATTAGAAGATCAGCTGCCAAGTCTCACTTGAAAATTCTAAGCAGTAAAACTGCACAAGTTTCCCAGCTGAAGCAGAACTGGCATATTTAGATATCTATATATATTCCTGGCTAACCAGGAAGGTCACAGTTGACTGGAAGTTAGCAAGCGTGACAATGAAAAAGAGCCAGAAGGAGAATCTGGGGAACTACAGGCCTGTCAGCCTGACCTCAGTGTCAGGGAAGGTTATGGAGCAGATCTTCTTGAGTGACATCACACCACAAGTACAGGACAACAAGGTGATCAGGCCCAGTCAGTGTGGGTTTGTGAAAGGCAAATCCTGCTTGACTAACCTGATCTTCCTTCTATGACAAGATTACCTGCTTAATGGATGAAGGAAAAGCTGTGGATGTTGCCTATCTAGGCTTTAGTAGAGCCTTTGACACCATTTCCCATAGTGTTCTCCTGTAGAAACTGGCTGCTCATGGCTTGGACAGGTATACTCTTCACTGGGTAAAAACCTGTCTGGACAGCCAGGCCCAAAAAGTTGTCATGAATGGAGTTAAATCCAGTTGGTGGCCAGTCACAAGCGGTGCTCCCCACAGCAAAGTAATGGGGACAGTTCTGTTTAATATCTTCATCAATGATCTGGAT
Source organism: Chlamydotis macqueenii (assembly GCF_036417535.1). Lineage (NCBI taxonomy): Eukaryota > Metazoa > Chordata > Aves > Otidiformes > Otididae > Chlamydotis > Chlamydotis macqueenii. The sequence goes on from NC_141568.1 coordinate 13,633,820, forward strand.
GAAAGGATTGAGTCAGTTTGGAGATGACACCAAGTTGTGCAGGAGTGTTGATCTGCTTGAGAGTAGAAAGGCTCTACAGAGGGATCTGGACAGGCTGGATCAATAGGCTGAGGCCAGCTGTATGAGGTTCAACAAGGCTGCACGTCAGGTCCTGCACTTGGATCACAACACCACCATTCAATGCTACAGGCTTGGGGAAGAGTGGCCGGAAAGCTGCCTAGCGAAAAAGGACTTCAGGGTATTGGTCAATAGCTGGCTGAATATAAGCCAGTAGTGTGCCCAGGTGACCAAGAAGGCCAAGAGCATCCTGGCTTTTATCAGGAATAATGTGGCTGGCAGGACTAAGGAAGTGACCATGCCCCTGTACTTCGCACTGGTGAGGCTGCACCTCAAATACTGTGTTCAGTTTTGGGCCCCTCACTACACAAAGGACATTGAGGTGCTGGAGCACATCCAGAGAAGGGCAACAAGGCTGTTGAAGGGTCTAGAGAATAAGTCTTATGAGGAGCAGCTGAGGGAGCTGGGTTGTTTAGTTTGGAGAAGAGGAGGCTGAGGGGAGATCTCATCACTCTCTACAACTACCTGAAAGGAGGCTGTGGTAAGGTGGGTGTTGGTCTCTTCTTCCAAGTAACTAGTGATAGGATGAGAGGAAATGGCCTCAAGTTGTGTCAGAGGAGGTTTAGATTAGATATTACAAAAAATTTCTTCACTGAAATAGTGGTCAAGCATTGGAACAGGCTGCCGAGGGAAGTGGCGAAGTCACCATCCCTGGAGGTGTTTAAAAAAAAATGTGTAGATGTGGCACTTCGGGACATGGTTTAGTAGGTGCGGTGGCATTGGGTTGACAGTTGGACTTGATGACCTTAGAGGTCTTTTAAAATTGTAATTATTCTATAAAACCCTTTCCAGCAGCCAGGCAATATATTTAGGGGCTTTGTTAGTGAGTTAAATTCAAGTATGGCTGGATGCGACCAAGCAGTGGCCTGAATTAGAACAGCAGTGCTTCCTGTCACCATGTCAGTAGTCTTCACAGAGCATGCCACTTATTTTTCCTGTCAGTAAACTATATTTATTTCATCTCCTCACAGATTTACAGCAGAGATTAACAGGTAGATGGCCATATCAAACCTGAAAAGGATGGGCTGAATAGTTTATAGTTTTAAGCCTGTTGCGCTGTCTTTTTAAGCTACTGATAAATTTAATCTATATAAATACAAGTGTCATTATAAAGTCACAGTCTAGTGCATTAGAAAGCACTTCCCAGCCTGTTACAGACAAAGACGATTAAAATCAAGTTAGCGAGATGAATAATGACAGTGTCATTTTAGCTAATGCACTAGACAAAACCTTCCTGTCTCTATATAAATTCTTAAGGAACTCCCATCAGCACAAGTGTGATTCACTTTGTAATCACTAATGACTCCACAGAATTCCAAAATCAGATCTGTGATTTTATCCTTGTCAAAATAAAATGGTGTCTGAAATACACATCAGGTACAGTAGACCTTTACAGTCATGATTCATAGCTTTGTAGCTATAGCAGTTTTCTCAAGTACAGCACAGACCCTTAAAACCAAGAAGCTTTACTTCTGATTTTCTTTACAATTTCTTTTGCCTGTACTCCAGTACATCACTCTCCTCAATGGGAACAAGTTGGGTAGAACCAATGCAGATAAACGGTACAGGCAAAAGAAGCAGCAAGAAAAATGTTGCCATTTTTATTTATTCACATGTAACTCCTTGCTGTTGGCATGTCCAGCCTGCAAACACTACCAGCAGTCAGCTTGAAAAGCACTCCTGCCTCCTCTTCCACCTCCCAGCTATCACACTCTGGGAAGCAGTGGTACCCACAGGCTATTCAAGCTGGGAAAAGCTGCTTACCACCTCCCTCCACACCTTCTACTCTCTGTCACCAAGGAAGCCTAACTTAACAATGCAACCCTGGAAACGTTCAAGGCCAGGCTGGATGAGGCTCTGAGCAACCTGATCTAGTGGGGGAGGTCCCTGCTCCTTGCAGGGGGGTTGGACTGGATGACCTTTGAAGGTGCCTTCCAACCCAAACCATTCTATGATTCTATTACCACTACCTCTGCTTTATCACACTTTTTAATCCATTTTCTCAATTGCTCCCCAAGTTACTGACTACCCTGCCCACAGAGCCAGGAAACTGCTGGCCATCTATCACACCCCTTTACACCGTCCCAAATTGGCTCACAGTTAAATGACTCTGCAACAAGACCTTAAGTACGTGTGTTTCAGAACAGTAGGTGGATTTAAGCAGTCTTATGCACTCCTAACGCAAAGTATTGCTTTTCCACATCTAGTATGATAGCTTTCAATATGACATTGCATTTCACCTCTCATTCCATGAATACAAATTTTTGATAACTCCCTACCATGTCTACTTCAAATATGGGGGAAAGGAGGAGGGTAATAAAGTGAAAAGATAAGTGATGGCAACCAAAAATATAAAAAGACACTGGAGAACAAAGTCCAGCTTAGTTTTCAGACTAAGGCTTAGCATCTGTTGGATAATCCCTCACTTCCTTTGCTGTTTCTCTTCTGTGCTTTCAAATTGTGTACCTTTAAAAGTGATGTCTTGTGCACTCTGCTTCAGTTATCTGTTGTGCACAGCTTGAAGGATCTTATCTTGCTTTCAATGAAACATTTAAATAAATACTATTCAGAAACTGATGTAAAACAGGAATGATAGTCTATTTCAAACCAGTCAGTCCCGGTACACAATCAAACCTGCAAAACACTAACACAGTCACAAGGCAGTCCTTCAGGAAAAAAAAAAAAAAGCAGCAGTTTTCTCAAACATACATCTGTTTGGTTATACTGAATCTAAGAGATCTTCCAAAGAAGCTGCTTAGAGAATGAAGTTTCAAAAAGCTGAAGACCAACTGCAATAAAAAGCAACACGCTAAGACATGCTACCTCAAGACTGTTAATCAAAAGCCACTGAAGACTGGGAATTGTTAGCTTCTCTAGTCAGATAAAAATACTTGGTCTAGTCTAGAAAGCCAGTTCATTCCTGTCCTCTGTCTATGATTTTCACACAAAATTCACCTACAAATGTATTAAAATGGACTGCTATATTTTTTCCAGATCTCTTACTGTTGAAATTTTTAGTTTGCGGCTGCCAGTCAGTGGAATTGGTTCCTCATATAAAATTGAATTACTTTCTCAGGTTATTGAAACCAAAACACCGCAATGTTCATTTTGGCACACAAGCTTATAGAGGTTCAGATCACAGAAAATACTTTTATTTTGCTCTGGCTTCACCCTGTCTCTCCCACCCTTGTTATTAAAACTCTTCTTTAAGCCATAACCTTCACACCTAGCACCTGAAATAATCAAAATACTGTAAGATTAATACTACATCCCCTTTCATTGCTATCCTAGCTGTTTTGGCAACAAAACTGCTGCATCTTTAAAAACAAATTTGACTTGCAGCTTTTTGGTTTATCCTTCACTTCTTAAGACATGACCAGCACCTTTCCAAGATGCTCTAATGGGATAAGAGAGACCAAGATCGCAACCACTAAAGTACAGGTTAGGTCAGACAAAAGAAAAACAATTTGTAAAAAACAATTTTCTAAACTCTTACAGCTTTCAAATATCCACACTTTGAAGCCATAAAACAATTTGGGTACTCCAGTTTTTCATTCTACAAGCTTGTCTTTCAAACAACATTTGAAAAAACCAAGCAGGACAATTCCTTCGTTTCACTTGCTAGTATAAATGGAACAACTTCTTCCAGGTCAGCCCTAACTGTCCTTCTATGAGACGGCAATTATTAAACTGCAAAGTACCTTAAGGAAATGTAATACCTGTTAACATTTCTCATTCCAGCTCTTCCTTCGCTTGAAGGCAACAGGCTTCTCTTGTAATTGTTGCTTACTGCACTTTGTACCTTTTTCTTCACAGTGCAAAAGTAGCGTGAAGTCACAGAGATATGTACAAGTGTCCTTTATTGAGTGTAACACATCACTGTCACTCTGATTGCAGCTGCACTGCCATTACAAGCGTCACTCTTTAATACCAAAAGTGCCTTCACTAATAGGATTTTCTATTTATTACTCCAGTAATTGAAAGCAAGAGGAAGCTACATGGAGATGAGACAAGATGGTTTGTTTGGGGTATTTTTGGCAGACTCCCAAACTGCTGCACTCAGCATGTTTAGACATACCCTCCCAAAGCTCTTATCACTCTAAACAAGCACTTCCAACACTTTCTCCTCCCTTTACAAAACCTTTGGACAGCAAACTATGAGCTTCAAAAAGATTTACATCTTAGGATGGTCCTCCCTCACTGTGAGTAGGTCAAGAGCTTTCAAGAGTGACAGCAATTGGCCCTTGAGAGTTATTTTAAAGCAAAAAGCTTTATTGGCAGCAGCTCCAGATCTCTAGATCATTTGCTGCCCACACCCTTTGACATGGACAGGCACAGCCCATGAGCTCAAGAGAAACTGAGTTTTGGCCCTCTAAGTATGTGCCAGACAGCAGATTTCTGACAAGCTGAAAAAACCCAACAAAACAATGTACAGTTATTACCACCTTGATTTGACTAACATTTCCATTTCAGTCATTCAGGGTCGCAGTCCCTATCAAAGGACAGTATTAGACAAGGTACCTTATATTTCAAATGCAGCATTGTTCCACATAATCAAGCTCATAAGCACACATTTCTGCCATTGAGGCCAACATTACCTTCCAAGGACAATCTTCTACAGTGGACTCCATGCTGCATACGTCTGTGTCATCTAGACAAAGTAGCTCTGTGTGCTACTTCCCAGTTAAATTCATTGTGCATGAAGCACACACTACTAATAAATGAGGGGTTTTAACATTTTCCACATAGTTTCAAGTAGTATCATATACATGCTCTTCTGTGATGTTATTTTCAGTACATTCATGAATGATGTCCAAGTTATGTCTTCCCTTAGCTATTAAGTATTTCCAGAAATGAAGTATTGAAGTAACCTGTGCAAGAGTTGCCTTTGAGCTGTAAATTTCAATTTATTATGAAGCTCAAAGACCACTACATCACATCAGTACTTAAAGTGTCTTTGACAGTAACGCTATAGTCAGAAAAAATCACTAAAACAACTTACACAGTTTGACACATTGAGAACCAGGATATCTATTTTATCGGTAAAGTTTCCCTAAGCCTGAACAAGTACAATTATATTATTTTTTAAAATCCCAATTCTTGTATTATCCAAGAAAATCAATCATTTTTAAGGGCATATTTTGGCATTACTGCCATATTTTCCTTGAACGAATTTGTATAATATTTTCCTTAGAATAATTCTGATGCTTACTAGCAAGTGTCACAATCATAGTTTGTCTCCCACTGTTTTCAGTGTAGTTTCAGGGGGAAAAAAAAAGAAGCATCATCCAATTTTCAGCATAAACATTAGATGTTCCACATCAGAGTGTACAGGAACAACAAGTGTCCCTTATGTCCCAATTCTCAGCCACAGTGGCTCATCCACTTAACGTGCATTAGTATTTGACCAAATGTAGTGGTTTTGTTTAGTTGTTAGTAACTGTAGCCATATTCAAAAGAATATGTCAACAGCTTCCTTCTCAAACAACCCTAGGCATTGACCCTGAAGACTAAACCCTCAGGCAAGCACGCTGTTAGGTGAACCCACTGTGCTGGATTCCTCTCCGCCTGCAGGTCCTTCCATAGACTAACTGCAGCTCTGAAGACCTACACCTTTGGAAATTATACTCAGACTGTTCTTCCATTTTGCTTTTACAAGCACAAAATTGTCTTTGGTAGTGTCCTATACGCAGGGAAAGGCATAACACTGACAACTGCCTGCTCACCTTCAATAGATGTTAGCTATTTTAGTTCCATTTCTTGCCACCGTGGAAGCAAAAAGGAAGGGTCCATTACTAACCGCAACTTTGAGGCAAAAGCAGCAGCAGTGTCTGTAAGTTTTCAAAAATTAAGATTTACCACTTTTCATCCTACTGGGATAATGTTTTTCTCTGATGCCTCTGTAAAGTTGCCCAAGTATTTCTGTAACCTGCAAAATTATTAGGAATACCTGCTTTCCCATGAAGAGACAAACTTTCCCTAACCATACGCAAGTATTAGTTATCTCATGGCCCAAACAGAACTCTGCGCGTTTCAGATGGAGCAAAGGAAGGGTATCCTCCCTTAGCATGCATATTAAGAGTGATTAGAAGTTTTTATGTAAAGTTTTTAGCACCAGTTAGAGATACATAAACTGACATCATGCTACTAATTAACCCTTTGTAAGCTTTGCACAGTTTAGACTTCATTTGACTGATGCTTTAACAGGTTATACTACAAGTCATAAGGTGCTTATAATACAAAGGACTTTCATCCTCACGCTTACCAGACTACTAACTACAGTACAACCAGTAAAACCTGAGAAATGGAAGAACACCAACTTGCAGCACTTGGCTCATCTACCTTGGCAGTTGCACTGTTGGAAGAAAGCCCCTCTTTGCGTGCATCCTTCTCCTCTGGACATTTTCCCCCTTCCCATTTTTAAACAAACAAATCTGGCTTTTGTCTTTGAGAAGCTCAGAATCTCTGAGCTTCACTAAACCACCAGACCATCTAGAAGGGCTAGGATTTCATCCAGAACATTTAGCAAATGAAATGGATAGGTGAAAGCAGGGGAGGAAGGAGGACACTGCTGATAACTACAGCGGCATTACTGTAACTCTGGCAGTGGCAACAGTGGAATTAATGGCAAGTTACCATTATTGAGTGCTTAATGCTACCCTGTAATCTCATGAGAATGCAAAATACTAGCCAGATTCTCCACTACTTTGTGCTTAGTTAGTTATTTATTACCCATTAAAACACCACTAATCTTAGTGACATTGCGTATTTAATTCCCCCAGGTTTAAACAGCTATGCAAGGACCGCAACAATAGAGAATAAAGACCATAGCGTGCACCTTAGCAATCCGTCACTGCACCCCCAGCTATCTGCTGCTAAGATCAAATAAATTCACTGCTTTTCAGAAGTCGAAACTTGTGAAGCATTGATCACTTCCCCTGCCTACTGTACATTTAAATAATGTATCCTATACTCGGGCCTCGGGAGAGGGCAGATCCTTTTGATACTTTATCATCTCTACAGTTATAGATTTTGCCATTATTGTATTTGCCTTGCATTACACTGGACTAAGATTGTATTTTTGATTTATAATAGCAGACAGGCAATTTATTCTGCTGTTTACTTCTTATAGTTGTTTAGGTGGGAGTAATACATAGAAGGAAATACTTGCCTAAGTCACTAATATCTTCTACTGAGAGGTATATATATATTATTTTTTTAGAGAAAAAAAAAGACATTTGGCAATTTGAGCAAAAAGGAAACCACAGAAAACAGCAGCATAACCACCATCTGCTAAGGGTGATGACTTACCGTATTATACGCCCACAAAAGTCTTGATAGTGCTGACTCTCCTTGGGGCTACTGCCCTGCCTCTCAGAGTTTAATTCTTCCTGTTGTGGTGAAGGGTGAGTAGTTACCCATGCACACAAAGCCAGACTAAAAGACATACAGACAGCAAGTTTAAAACCAGGGCTAGTGTTTAGTTTGATACTGTCATCATGTGTCACATTTCCCTGCTTCCAGTCTCATGAAGGAGGGAGAGATGGGTTGTCTTTGTTTCTATTTCCACACTAGCAAAACAAGAGCCCACTCAGGCACGCAATTTAACCAGGAAAACACTCGAGTAATTGGCCCTGCAGTAACAGCAGGATCACACAAAAATGCCTACATGTTGCAGTCCTGCTTGAACTATGGCAAAGTGCCACATGCTTGTAAACCAGGTGAGAATGAGGTGTTTTCTGCTCATTTTCCAGTTAGGCAGATTATCACAGGGTGCTAGATAACAGAGTAAGATGCTTGTGTTTCCCATTAATAAACTGCCTATATAGCTCCAAAATACCACAGCGATCATAGCTTGGAACAAACTACTGGATTTGTTGCAAGAAAACCTAGTCAGGCATTTCAACTGCAGAAAATAGCAACTTTTGCTATTTTATAAACATTTTTCCTTCTAGCCAGGACAGTGTTGTTGTCAGACAGCTATCAGTTTTCCTCCTCTTAAACAGCCTCCACTACAGACTCCAAGCGTCCCACTCATGATGTATCTGGACCCTTCCTCACTAGATAATCTGTCAGCTACCACGGTGATCAGGTGCAATACTACATCTCCTGTCAAATGGACATACATGACTAGAAGTCCCCACATGTACTTCATAATGCATAGTCCATGCTTCAAAACCACTTTTCCAAATATAGTTTGGGTTTTTGGGGGTTTTTTTTTTGGTTTTTTTTTTTTTTTTTTTAAAAAAAAAAGAGACACAGGAGCATTAAGTGATTGCAGTAAAAAGGACAATGAAATGCCTTTTAAAAAAGGGGTACTGAGTTTAGTACTTGTATTTAAGTCAATTCTTCTTCTTGTCCTACACATACATAACTCTCACACTCACTGATGCAAATGAAAAAATGTATTTGACAACCAGAACATTAATACAGCTGAACAGGTGGTAGGTACATCATTGTAGGAGTAAAAAACCAAATCAGTACTCAGAATTTTTTTTAAGGGCTTCAAAGACCTATATGAACAATTTGCTTCATATACTTGCAAGTGATTCCTGCCTGTCACACACTTAAATTTGTGAAGAAGAAAAATAATACCTGATTAAGCTCTTAAAAGGAAGGGGGAAAAAAATACACTACAGAAAACAAGAAATCTTTTAAAAATATGTGCATTTCCAAATGATGTATAGAAAGTGCCCGACAAGCATACCAGGCTGCGCATGTGCAGAGCAACTAAATCACACAAATCCTTATGATGTGCTCACACAGTTCCCATGTTCTGAAGATGGTTTATTTTCAAGGGATCACAAGTACGCATCTTAAAAGCCTGTGGCTTCAAAACTGTGTACCTGTTATTTTTAAAGTTTCCTTCAGTAAAAAATAATTCCTCTGGAGACTTGCTCCAGAGTAAAAGCACACTTGGGAGCAAGCACGTGCAGAGCTGTCACTTTCATGGTTGAAAAGCTCTGTTAACTCCTGCTTTAGCCAGCAAAGAACTAGAAATACCACTATTCAAGGAAAAAAGTCTCTATACAGTTAAGACCCAAGCTAGGGAAAATATTCTAGTCAACTCTGCAGTGAGGACATGCTTATTTATTTACCTATTCCTTCAAAACCAAGCACACTTTTCTGCCACACAAAGTTGAGGATTACTGCTTCAAAATAATCCCTCTAAGAGAAGGTAGCAGACAAGCTTCCAGTTTGCAGGCCTTTGAGGAGAAACATTTTCCAAGAGTACAGCTGTTTTTCTGTTCATGAGAAGGAACATGCTTTACGTCATTGAACTGCTCTGGGGAAGGACTGATCACTGCAACATTCTTTTCTGTACAGTTAAGTACACAGCCATGGTGGGCAGGATCCAATAGAATTTTTCTTACTCATACACTAAAGTATCTTTTAGCATCAGAATATAAAATATTTGTGGGATGCTACCACAGAATCACAGAACTGAATGAAGAATCTCCTCTTCCCTCACTCATCTCCACCCAGAATTCCCCCTTCCCCTACATCAAACCAGCAGCACCCACTCAGTATCCTCAGAAGGGCCAGAAAGAGGAAAAAAATTAACTACGCACACATCTTTTGAGGTCTTGCTGAAAAAGAAGGAAAGCGTAGTCCCAGATTGTATTGGGAGAGAGGAAGAATCATTTATCACCTTAAATCTGAAGCAAAAAGGCCGAAGATACCTGCCATAAGCCAAATGTATTCAGCACAGCCTAATCTCAGAGGTAGGGACAGGAATTTTTTTAGCACAGTTGAGAGTGTTATTTACTGAAAAGTTACCTGTTGGATTTGGTATTTAGAGATGCAAATCCAAGCATAGTCATAATGAAAAGCAGCACTGCTCGCTTACACTAACCTAATCATGCGCTAGCATTTATCACTACCGCCTAACTTCATTCCACATAAACCTACATAGTTGTTACCACTGTTAGGTAAACAATACAGCCAGCTTCATATCTCACAGCACAGTTTTCTGTAGCTCTTGCGCCCCTCATGCCTCACCTGGCACTCGGATTTTGGCATCCAGATTGTCCAGCCTCGCTGGGTCCTACACTGCATCTCTTTCTGTTGTCAGGGGTGAGTATTTAATTCAAGGAAGACAGGGGCAGATTAAGTTTTAAAGTTACAGACAGGAGGTCGCACTCCATAGTATCCTTCCTCAATACAACTGTGGCTGTGCTTTGAAGGCCTGCCTCTATCACAAATGTCTATCCCTCCATGGTTCTTTCACCAAACCAGAACACCAATCATTTGTTTCTGCAAAACCCGTGCTGCTTTCCAACGGCGCTGCTCACCTCATGGCTCAGCAGCACACAAGCTATAAAAATACCTTTTACAGCAGAAATATTTCTGTCCATACAAAGTTCACCTTTCAGTTACTGTCTCAAGAAGACACCACAGTTTTCTAAAACAGAAATCATCACTTTCTTTCACCTGTGGGTGCACAGCACTGCACCAACAGCAAGAGCTGTGTTCCTCTGACTCTTCACACTATATTTGGGGAGATTCAGCAAGTGCGTCCCATGAAACGACACCAGAATGGACCCAGTGAGCCTGACAAAAGGAGGTAAATCAATAGCCCCTAGCAGGTCCAGATTCAGCACCTCTTTAAGAAAGAGGACGACCCCATCTCCTCTCCCCAAAACACATCACCCTTCTAAGAGCAGAGCCAAGCAGCCAACTAACAATTCTTAAAAATACTTACAGCTTCTCCTGAACATCTCCCAGCACAGCCTGCTCACTCAATACACCCTCCCAACCCTGCTGACTTGCTCATCTCCTTCCCTTTAAGCCCTCCAGTCCCGGGGAGACCTTGTAGCCGTCTTCCAGTACATCAAGGGGGCCTACAAGAAAGATGGGGAGAGACTGTTCAGTAGGGCCTGTTGTGATAGGACAAGGGGTAATGGTTTTAAAATAGAGGGGGGTAGATTTAGATTAGAAATAAGGAAAAGTATTTTTACAATGAGGGTTGAGAACACTGGAACATGTTGCCCAGAGAGGTGGTGGAAGCCCCATCCCTGGAAACGTTGAAGGCCAGGCTGGATGAGGCTTTGAGCAACCTGCTGTGGTTGGAGATGTCCCTGCTTCTTGCAGGGGGGTTGGATTAGAAGACCTTTGAAGGTGTCTTCCAACCCTAACCATTCTATGATTCTAACACAGATAGAAATGACCAGAGGTACAAGGGAAGGGCGGGGGGGTGGGGGCGTCAACTGTGTTTTTACAGTTTTCTTCACTGTAACTGTAATTTATGCATCAAAATGCTGCATTTAATATATATGGATTAAATGTTTTTACTCAAGAAGATCAAATAACTATGCCTTTATTAAAGAACCATATCTCTCTGTGCCTTATATATATTTTCTCTTATTGCCTTCATTCCCCAGTCTCATTCCTCAGGTTCTGATCTGCAAAGACTCATATACAGAAAATTAACAAATTCAGGACTGATGTTCAGAAGTATATCCCCTTCATTCACTGCTTCATGAATCCTCAAGTGGAATTTCTCAGGAACTTGAGGACAAACTTCACCTAGTTTCCTCTGAGAAGATCTATTTAGAGCATTCTAGTTCCCACAGTTCACTAGAAATATTTTTTTTTTCTACTGGGAAACAGTTGTTTTTTTTTCTTTTACTTTTCATGGGAAAGTTTATGGAGAATTATCATAATTTTGTAAACTTTAAAGAAATAGTCATAATAATTCAGTGTCTATATTGATGTCAATATTAATTATTACTATATCAACATTATGGCCTTGACAAAATGCTGCTGCGATTTTTAATTTCAGTCTGAAAATAATATTTTAATGTCAGGTAGAATAAAGATCTAAAAACATATGCTGTATCTAACGGTAAATACTATGGAAAAATATAACGGAGACCATGGGCTACATCTCATAAAACCAAGCTCATAATTCTTTTTGAGCTACACTAACACAATCTCTAGTTCATCTGATACGGAATCCAGCTATCACGGAATTGCTCAGAGCAGCCTTGGTTCATGGTGGCGGTTTTATGTTTGAATTTATTTTCAGGAGTCACTCAATGCGCTGTGTTGGATGTCAGAAAAAGTATTTTTCAGTACTAAAAACATTTGCCTGCTGGAAAGCTGATGATCTTGATTGTACTTGTGATCTAAAAAAATCACAACAAGACATTCATGTATAAAAATTAAATAATACAAGAGTTTACCACCCTCAGGAGTGCAAACTTAGAGTGTCTAACTGATTTCAAGAATCAATTATTCTTCCTCTGGAATAAAAGAGATATTTGTTACATTAACAAATCTGCAAAATTGATTTTTTTTTCATTCCTAGCCACAATTCATCATCTTCAAAAACATGAAGCCACACAGCACAGTAAAAAAAAAAAATCTTTTAAAAATGGTAATACACTTCAAAAAGGCATTTTTAAATACATGTTCTCCCTATTGTAGCCAAGTACAAGATGGAAGGAGAACCATCCTCCAAAATAAATTGTAAAAGCAATTAAATTGTTATGCAGCTATAGCACCAAAATGGCCACACAAAGCCCAGAACATAGTGTGAAGCTGGTACGCACAGAAAAGCAATGCCAGGAGAGAAAATTTCCTGTCCTGCTTTGCTGTGATGCAAGAACAACACCACTGCTGTTCCTGGACCCAAAGCAGGGCATGTGCTGCTGCTCCCAACTCCATTTGCAAGCCCAAAGGTGACCTGGATTTCGGCATTCTGCAGCACTGTGCTTTATTTCAACACCTTCATAATGGGAGATACACAGCCCAGTGCTTCAACTGCAGGGACTAGGCTGTCCCCAGGTTATTCCAAAACTTGAGCACATTTCTCCAAGGGCTCCAGCCATCAGTAGTCTGAAGTTTTTGGTTAATCTTTTCAGGCATGTGTGGTAATGAAAACGCACAATATATCCTCAGAGTTTCCAAATACCATTGTTGTTTACTTAAAAGTGACAGCACATGATTCAGTAACAGCACCTGAACCATGCATTTCCCATTGGAGGGTATCAGATGATCTTTCCTTCACAAGTCGGTTTGTCTGTGCAGCAGCCAGTTCTGCAAGTTCTTTTCTTTGATTAGGAAATCATCACAGATTTAACCCCTCCCTCTTCTTAGTCCTATGTCATACCTGGCATAAATTTCTAGCCTTTTTGCAAACAAAAGGAGATGAGAGATGGCTAAAAAGCTACAAGTGCAGTAAAAGTACATAGGGTTTGTAATCTCACACAGAACTAACAAGTTACATAAATCCATATTACCCCAAAAGCCACTCCTCCATATAGGCAGCTTTTACATCAAACCTATAGACAAATCAATAAGAGAAGGGAGATAACGCTACCAACCACAACACTAATATGCTCCTTGAAGTATTTCCAACATAAGTTTCCTCTTAAGTCACCTCAAACCATTAGGCATCAGAATGCAAATACCTAAAACTAAGCTCTACATACTTCAATTGAAAGAAATTCTTATTTTTATCTGTTAAGGTACAATTATACCTTTCAAGTTACTTCTGTGAAGCTGGGAATTAATAACAATGTTTGTTCTTTCTTCACAAATACTGCTGGATAATTGTAAAGCCTTTCTTATTTCAATAATTGATCTAAGAAATATCTAAACCAACATCATACAGTATTGAAATTGAAATCTGGTGATTTCTAGATAGCTTTCTGTTATGCAGTGAACTGTCATTGGCAGAAAAACTATACAAAAATACAGCTGAGACATTGGTCTATACAGTATTCCCCACCCAGCTCTCAGAATAAATCATCCTTTTTTTCCCCCCCATGTATTTTGATATTACACAGTATGATGCAGCATTACTTAGGTCAATGTACAATGGTATTAGTAGTCCATTTATCAGTTGCGGTCCATTAATCAGTTATCTAGTTTAAACATAATTATCATCTCTACTTTTGAACAGAAGTGAGATTTCCAATTCAGTGTATATTTGCCCACTAGGAAAAGGAAAGCCAAAATCCTCTGAGTTTTTGTGAGTATTCTGCTGCATAGAAACACACTGCTTGCTGCTTGAGCAATTCCTGATGAGGTTCATGCATACCTCACACAGATAATGAAGAAATGCAAGAATTTTTTAAAGAAAGGTTATATATTTTAATACTCCAAACTTTGAAAAAAAAATGAAATCAGTACAGTTGATGGGTTAAGAATTACAGTGGCTAAAAATATATCTTTCTCTCGTGATGTGTTGGTTCTGACATTAGGAATCCATAACTATAAAATTTGTATTTATGTGCAGTCAGAAAGAACTGATTTAGAGCTTCCTTTTCTCCAAGACAACCTAATTTAATAATTTAATTTGCTGGAGGTAATTGATTATCATGGAGTAAATGCATTGTACTAAAAAACTCTATTAAATCACTAACTTAATAGGAACAGAATATTGGGGGTTTTTTTTCCCCTTTTTTGGATGAAGTTTAACCTTTGTAAGCATTTTAGAACTAATGTATCAGGCTTTAAATATTTTATAGTCTATATTAAGCACTGTTTGGGGTTCATGTCCCTTCAGACTCCAACACAGTACATTACACTACACAAAGCAATTTGCCCAGAGTAATGAGTTCTCTAGTAGCTTCATGAAGACTAGTATCGAATTGCTGCTCCTGCAGGCAAGCATTTGATCCGATATAAAGTATAGTGGGGGAAAGGCTGGTAGATTGCTGCTCATCCTGTTTGTATTGTAACTAGGAAAGACATGAATATTCTTTACCTAATGGGTGGTTGTTGGTAGCTGGCCCATAGAAACCAATCCAAATTTACAGACCAGAGCGGATAAACTCATCTTTTTAAATACTCAGTATCAATATGGCTATAAAGTGTAATCTAGTAGACAATTAGACCAAAAAAATCATGGGAAATTGATGAAGTATAAAGAAAATAGAAAAATCTATGTATTTCCAGCAACCAATACCCTCAAAACTGAAGACCAGAACTAGATGAATAAAAACTGGAAAATTAATTCAGATAATATCTATGTTTTATCAACCTCAGGTCTCTGTAGTGTTTGCTTATACTGATCACATTTAACAAAGTAATTTTTATTTTATGAGGAGTATAATTTTTTCCTTGGGAGTAGCTGTCTACCTTTTTTAGCTGCTTGGGTTTGAATATGAGTAAGAAATACTCAGTTGTAAAGGCTCAGATTTTACTGATCATTAAGATTCTTCTAGAATCTGTTAGTATATTTTTTCTAGCAGATAGCCTCTTCTCTTGTGAAAAAATAGCTGCTCAGGATATGGGGAAATACAAAAGGTGATTCTTCTCCATTTTTTTTATATTTACATGTGTAGACTATTCTGCCCCCCCAAAAAATTTAGGGTTCTTCTGTGCACAGAATAAATTAAAATCAACTCTGAGTATAATACTACTGACAGTGGGGTTACCTGATAATTCATGCTGCTTAGGAAGAAGTGCATAAGCTGACTTGTGAAACTCCCCAAAGGTGAGACTGAAACTAAAACCCTCGACCTTCATCCCTGCTGACCACGCCAAATGGCTCATTGACTGATTTTGTGGCCATGTGCTAATGGAAGGGGCAGGAACCTTTCATAGGAGGTAGAGTGAAGCTCTTAAGAGAGTAATATAAAGGTTTCTATTTAATATTAGTGGAAATTATATTATCATTTTATACTCTGGTGTAGTGCCAGCTACAGCATGAATTAGGTGGATAAAAACTGTATCCTGCCTTTGGTCATCGTGCCCGTGATCGAAAATGCTTTCAAAGCACACTCCTCAGACACAGGCCTTACCATGTCTCCTGCTGTCTCCTTTTTTCTAATCTGAAATACAGCTGTCCTGGGTTTACTGACCAGCTGTACTCTGACATACATCTACAACAATTTGTTATTCTTTGAAGCAAGCAACCGTAAGGCAAACAATGCTAACACAAAATTTCTAGACAGCTTTCTCAGTTCCTCACATCTGCTAAAATACTTCACTTTAGATTACTTTCAGTTTCAAAAGCCAAACTCTTAAAATAGATGGTAAACTTCCACTGAAAATTAGGCATGTTACTCCTATTGGTTTTTTGCAGAACTCAGATGCATAATTTCCTGTACACCATTCTGATAATTTAATCCATCTAGTCCAAGGAAAGAATTACTTAGAAAAGGAACCTTCTTTGGAAATGAGCTGATAGCTGCAGGCTTGACACAAGCTGTAAAGACTATGAAACCCTTACGATAGCAGTATCCAGAGATCCAGATCCTACAATCTGGATTCTTACATCATTTACAACTAAAATCCTGGCAAGTGCTATGCATGGTGATAGCAAAATACTAAGTTTCTTATTCCTTAGAGTTTTTTTTCAATTAACATCCATCTTCTCAGGTCTAAAGCCCCATACACAACACTATGTGCTATCAAGACCACAGATCTAATTTTCACTTTTCATTTAACTGAAACCTGGTGTCGAAGTATTAGTTAATTCTTGTTGTCTTCCAGCAGCGAATACAGTTCCTTCAGCTGAGCTCAGAGCACCATCACGGACTGATCCTGAGCACTTTCACCTCCCCTCAGATCAGCGACAAAGGGATGATGAGATTGCAGAAGCTACAAAATAAAGGCAAATTCAGGGAATGTTTCTTGTTAAATAAGAAATTCCCCACAAAGGATTCCGTAGTGTCAGGTTGTTCTCCTGTCCTGCATGAATGATGTCTCAGAAAGTTGGAAAACTCTTCTTTGCCACAGCACACAAGAATCCCTCAAATGTCAGTCAGTCAAGTAAAATCGGAAGCAGCATGGTGACTAAAAGGCATGTCCTTGTTTTTTTAGAAAACAAGGGCATTTAGTAATCTGATGGGACTATCACACATTGGGAGGCTGTTTCAAAGAGAGAAAATAAAAAGTAATGCTTTTTACACTGCATTGTCAAATTAAAAATTCTGCAATTTTATTATGGTTCTATTTATATATGACTGTATATAATCTGCTCAAAAGCATTTACAGTTTTTATGGTTATAATGATTTATGGACTACAGAGTAATATATACTAAATAGTTCCTATAGTACTTTGGTATAGAGATTTTGCTCTATGTCTCACCAGTTAACCTTCCCCAAAAAATCTAGTTTTAAAATGCCTCAGTACACACCACTGTTAGTCTTTATCTTTCTAAATTCTGAGCATTCCAAGAAAAGTGGGAAGATGTCAAGTCTTTTGTTCTTTAAAAAAAGAAAATACTGTCTTGCTTTCAATTCCAATCCTCAAATTGTATTTTTTCCCTAATTTAGCATCAACAGCAAACTGTAACTGTAAACCATGACTAAGAACAAACCTCTCTTTCGCTGGCCAGAGGTTGAGCTTGTCCAGGTATCACATCCAAAGAGATAGATACAGTGTCCTTTCTTTTCCATGTGAGAACAACCATAGACTTTGAAAGTATCCAGAAATATTTTCACCAAAAGTATGAAAAATTAGTACCTTCATACATATATATTTTAAATCAGACAGATCCCAATATATCAAACTGTCTGAAATAAAATAAGATTGGATTTAAGAGGAAACAAAATGACAGCAAAGATAAGGTGTTCTCATATGCAACGTAAGAGTTTCTGAAAAAAGCAATGGGGAATTTACTAAGTGTACGGTGCTTCCCCATGCCTACTAAGGCAAATTTTTAGAACAGTCTGAATTTTAATTATTTTTTTTTTTGTCATACTGCAAAAACTCATTGTCTATTCAGCCAAAGATGGAGTTCACTGATTAAAGTGAGCTCAAAAACAGGTCTGCGAAAGACTGAAGCATAGGTAAGAATACAGACCCTTTTGGCTTCAAACTTCTGCTCTGTGTGCTCGTTTTGCTGGGTAAAAGAGTAAAAGGTACCTTTTTTGTGAAGGAGCTATTACTGTATTGCTCTAATCAGTTTATAAGTCACATCTTCCTGGGGTCAAAACAAGTGGCTTGAACAAACCTCAGTTGTGCTTAGAGGCTGAGGGCTACAGAAAAAGAGTCTGCAACTTAGCAATACAGAGTTTCTCACTCTGCAAGCACGTAAACCTACTTTTGCAAAACAAAGGCAACCAGGCCTGTCATTGTAGGTATGCATTAAGGAGAGACTGACAGAGACCTAAATTACTGTCTACCCTGAAACTGAAGAGACAAATACTCTGTAACACGCTACTAGGCAGGAGCATCTTAGCTAAGCATAAATCAGTGCCATAAACAATCTCACCACAGCAGCAGAGTTCTGCACAGGCTGACACATCTGCAGCCCCTCAGCTTCCTCGCCCCACACTCTCTCAGGTATCTCTGCAGCGCAGGTGTGCTATCACCTGTCATATCAGACCTCTCCAAAATGATGCACTGTGACATCAGCGCTCTGGATGTCACTGATATATGACAGATGTAACAAATAACTTTCTGATTCACCTTAACCTGGGTTATAAACAAATTCACAAAGACGCCCACAGCATCCACAGCCCGCAGGCAGTACTGAAAGAGCCTTCTCCAAGCACACCCTGACTTTGAGAATGAGTTGTTTAGGGGAGCGAAGGTATGGTTCAAACCAAGCTGTCCTACAACATCTCCTCTGAAAGAGCAAGAAATTCACCAGCTGAATCCAGAAGACTACAAAAAAAAATATATATATCATTATTTTAAACATATTATGATTTCTCCAGCCAACCTCATTTTAAGGCCCAACTCTGTCGAGCGTAGCCGACAACAGCAATTAAACAGGAATAGAAACAGGGCAGAATTCAGTTCACCCTGATAAATGCAGAACATTAGGGCTTTCCAGGGCTCAGAAGTCATTAAGCCTGGAAATATATCACGTTCACATGCACAGAAAAATCTAGTCTCCAGAGAGTTTTGCTAAAACTCAGATTCTTTCTCAGTTGAAAGCCATTTGATCACTAAAATTAAAAAACACACACAGTAAATTTCAGTGCCAAAGCTAGATTTCTACTTTGCTGTTACGAGTGTTTGTTCTGTATTAACACCTGCCTTGATGGTCGCATTCCTAGGTCCACCTAGAACCCAGACAGCATTTCATACATTGAAAAAACTGCCCTATTGTTGATGAAGATCTGTAGTGTATTACTTGTTATCCCATTCATGAATCTTGCTTTGCTGTGATACATTTCAGGCTGTCCAAGTGCTGGAACACCAATCACTACAAGAAAAAATGGCCAAGAGGCACTAGTCCAAAACCATTACTTGCTGTGACTGAAGAGATCTTTGCCACTCATACACCGGGTTAATGAACTCTCTCCTCTCTCGACTGGCTATTTATTTGCCTAGTCGCCCCCGGTGATGCAGTTATCAAGTGGATCAAAGTAATTAATGGAATAAAAATATACGGCAAGGAAGCTTCTCTGAAAGGGAAGAGAGAGAAGTTCATTGTGGATATTAAGTGTCTGAGTGTTCTTTGATATGTATGCTTCCAAAGAGAATGCTGGGAATCTTGTGCTGGTAGCTGTATTATGTAAGTGTACTGTCAGATAGAGTGACTTGGGAAGTAGCTCTTATTTTGAAAACAAGAAAAAAAAAAAAAGGAATAAGCTTAATGGGTTCCGTTCAGGAATTCTCCTCAGAAGGTATAACATAGTGCTTAAAATAATGAGAATCCATCCTTGGAGGTATCTCTTACCAAGAAAGAACTATTGTCTAAAATTGCAATGCTAGAAACTCTGCCCTAGAGAAAGTTATAATACAATGATGAAAGACATTCATTCCTACAACATAAGAAAAATTTTACCATGGCTCTAAACCAATGCCATTATAAATCTAGGAACATTTGTGCCCTAAAGACAGGTACTACTACAGCACCACATACTAACACTACAGCTGTGGAAGTCTGGACATGACAGTGGAAATACAATATCCTAAAAAGGAGGATTTCCTCCATTGAAAGCTAACGAAGATCTGTAACAATGATCATGACAACCCCCACCATCCATGCTTTGAAGGTTGCTCTGTTTCACAGTATGCTTAGTAACAGGCATTTAGACACCTACCATCTCATTCTGGAGCGAGGCATAGACTTTGAGACAGTTTAGTAAGATGTGTTTTCCCTTCTTTGTGGCAAGTTTAGAAAACCACTCAACCTGAAGGACAGTACCAAAGGCTAACTTGCTACTAGTTGCATTCAAGACTCCACTACCAGGAGAAGGCTCTCTTCTAGAAATGATGAATGCACAGGTCATGATGATTTACACTAGAAGTCAGCTGAGGAAGCTACCTTGATATCAGAACTAATGGCATCATTCCTTTTCTAAATTGAGATAGTATCTGCAGAAAAGTTGGACCATAAACAAGACCTTCATCATTTTACAACATTGCATCAGTAAGTCACACTCCTTTATCAACTATCAGTGGGCTCACAGAATTGAAAAGATTATTGTAGGACAAAAATTAGCCTTTTAACAGACTCAAATTAAGTGAATCTATATTAAAAAAGTATAGTAGTAATGTAATAGGAATAAAATTGACAGGATACTTTTGTCCCTTGATGGTGTGTCTGAAACCTTGTCTATTCTATTGGTATCAGTTGGTCAAGAAAAAAAAAAAATAAGTATTATCTCTTTTCCCAACCTTATCCTGTCACATCAATTCCATGAATGAGTTTGAATTATATTTTAATTTTATTTTAACTGTATGGTCATATGTGATGCAAGGTTCACAGAATTGTGAAGTGTACTTCTGAGACTGGAAGATTGCTTGAGGTGACTCCATGCACGTTACTGTCGATGACTGTAAAGAAAACACGGAAGAAGTTACAGTGAAAGGAGAATTGCCAGAACAGAGAGGCTACTAGTGGTATTCCCCTGAGACTGATGTTGTTATCTGACACAAAATTAGAAGTTACTGTCAATACCAAGGTCTGAGAGATTAAGTTTACCACTATAAAAGTGCAGGCTTTCGTAGCTTCTTTTGCTATTACTTGTACATTCATAAATTAGAAATTATGAAGGCAGAAAGAAATCTAGTTATGGCTCAGAAAAAGGATGATTATGTATTACCACCTTAAGGCAGCTGTGAAGAAGGTGAATGCAAATCTAAATTGGATTAAATGAAGCATTTTTATTAGGCACAAGGGAATATTAACATTAGGAAACACGAACACGGGAAATACCTAATTTGGCATATTGCTATCTGGTACAGTTCTGAGTATCCTTGATCCTTATCCACGAACATCAGCAAAACAAAAATATGAAGAATGGTTACTGTTTTGTCTTCTAAAGAGAGACTGAAAGATCTTCATATTGGGTAATTATGATGTGGTTGTCACTGACCAATAAGGAAATAACTTGATGTTCTCAGCATTCCCTTCCAGTCTTCCACTCAAAAGTTTAATTGTAATATATTTTCCATCTTTCTGGTGTGTGTTTTACACAGACATTGAGAGTCATAGAATAGTTGAGATCAAAAAGTCAATTCAGTCAGTTTTCAATCCAACTTACTATCCCAAGTCTAAGTAGATACCCACATTTTAAGAATTTGCTAAGGAAAAACAAATTTTTTTTAATCTTGCATGCAATAATGAATCATTCTTGCTCAGCTATCTGTTTGCAATTGTACCTTCAAGGGTAGTAATTGCACCTCTACCTGTCTAAATCTTCATCAGTTTGTGTGCAATTACTTGAACTGCATTGACGTGATTTCACAAAAATTAGGAAGTCTCTATGTGGAATTAGATTACTAACCACTACTTTGATTCCTTCTCCTTCTCCAGTCCCTTGCTAAATATCCTTGGCTAATTTATGCTGCACAGACATAGTGCCAAGTCATTCACTGAGATAGCAGAAACACTTCTCAGACATGCAACAACCTTAGACCACCCTCATGCGGGCAAACCCATCCAGGCCAGCGTGGACCTACATCTCTGTCTTGACCTTTGTGTATTTGACCCCAATAACACCCTAGTGTACCTCTTACTTACATATTTATGTTCTTTACTTTTAATTCATTAAGAGAACTTCAAGAAAATAAGGAAATATGTGGGATATTAAGGATTAGTGGTGGTGTAATTAATGAGAAGCTATCAAATAGATGTGGTAATTACAATGCTCTCTGGGACAAGGTGTTTAATGGGACAATTCAAAGTATATCCAGGGTATTTAATCCCTTGGAACTCATTTTACATCTGCTCTATTACAAATGAAATGTGAAGACTGAAGCGTCGGGCTTGCTTTCACTGTTCAGGAAATAGAGCTTATAATTATCTCCATGAAGCAAAAAAGTATTTAAAATACTTTGCATTGTGCATACAGCAACAGGGTATGGGTCACAATGCAAACCCCGCAGGAGCCTAAAATACAGGCAGATCAAAAAGAAAACAGTGAAGTAATGCAACTGAGATGTCAAAGTGTCATATACAGAATCCTGTGCACTTAAAAATAAATATCACTTTCCTGTCTAAGGAAAAATAGAAAAAAAAAAAGAAAAAACTGCCTCTTCGTTTCAGGGAAACCAGTAGTCCTTGCCAGAAGAATAAATCAGACAGTAGGAGACAAAAACCATTATAGATTCACTGTGTGAAAAAGTGACCTCACTGAAATTGGCTTTAGCATTGTGAATGAATGCCCAACGGCTCGAAACAGATCCAGTTTAGTCAACCTTATCTTCTTCCATGGGAGATGTTACGAAACATACTAGCGATAAGGTCAGCACTGCAAGGTCAAAAGCACATGTCATCATGTCCTATGTACTGCTTTTTTAAATGCAAACTAAATAAGGGAAAATAAGGTTATATCTCACCTATGGAGCAGCTGGGGACAGTTATATAAGAGAAGATGGAGAAAAAAGCAAGGGAAAGGCAAATGATCGATTCAGCTAATAACTTAAATCAAGAGAGTATGGATTCGTGCCCCAAATGCTTCACATATTTTAGCTCCTGAAAGCTGTGGTTTAGCCTGGTTTGCCTCTTAGAGCCTTCTCAAATAGCAGAAGTCACTACAGATGACTGTTTTCAATGTAGTAAAATCACCCATATTGCTTCAGTCCCTCTCCACTGTTGTCTGCTGGGCTGGCACTGCAAGTCAGGCACAGCCAAGTTAGCTAAAGACTAATGGAGCAGTTGCCAAGATACAGCTCTGTGCCTTTAGATGCTGAAGTCTGCAGAGGAAATTTTTATTCTGTTCGCTAGTAGCATCTGCATCCTTACTCTAGAAGTAGTACAACAGCCCACTTAAACTGTCTCTCTCATTTTTAGCAATCTCCCTGCCCAGTGCCTACTGAGCCACAGGCCAGTACACCATTTGGAATATTACCAATTGCATTAAGAGAAAAGGAAAAAGAAAAGATCAAAGAAAAGAAAAGTCATTAATGGTATCCCTAGTGCTCTAATAAAGAGCTGGAAAGCCAAAAAACTATGCCATCATGTTGAGGAAAGGAGGGGAGAGAAAACAAGTTACTTCAATCACATAATGCAAATTCTAATGAAGACAACAAAATATGGTATAACAAGCAAATTTACTACTTGGGAGAAAACCGTGCTCTGTCCTTATTGACAGAAATCTGCACCCACTTTGGCCTAATGAAAGTAACCTCTTTGACAGCTAGAACATCCTCGCACTAAAACCTCTAACCATTTGGAGAAGCTAGCGCATCTAACAGATGCATCTCAAAAGTATTCATTAGAGGAGTTTCGTCTGGCTAAATATGGCTTTGCCAATGCCGTAGTAAGCATGGCTGGAACAGTAATTTCCCTTTTTCCAGTTTTCCTCTGACTTAAATAGATATTATTAATTATTATTAATAAGCATTGTGAGAATTAAAACATCACTTATACATCAATTATACCAATCCAGATGTAATGATAGTTCAGATAGATAAATTGGAGTGTTTCAGCTCAGCAGCAAAGGGCTTACTGTAGACCTTCCTTAAACAAAACACTACATACGCTGGCTAAATTCTTAGGTGGAAATTTGCCATTGAGAAAGGGGCAAGCTCACAACCTATGCATCATTTACATGACATGCTGCATGGCAGTATGTGTTAGCTATTATGCAATAGAATCCTATAGCAAAAATACAAAGGTGTGTTTTTAATCTAACGCCTGACAGAGATTACTGCTATTTTTTAGATGATCATTACTCACTAAGCAGCCCAACCACATACACTGCAGCTACATCCAGTACCAGGTCTGTTCAACCTATAATTATTTTTTTTTGATGGTTTTAAAATAGAGGGGGGTAGATTTAGATTAGATATTAGGAAAAAAATTTTTACAATGCAAGTTATAGAACACTGGAACAGGTTGCCCAGAAAGGTGGTGGAAGCCCCATCCCTGGAAACATTCAAGGCCAGGCTGGATGAGGCTCTGAGCAACTTGATCTGGTTGGAGATGTCCCTGCTCCTTGCAGGGGGGTTGGACTAGATGACCTTTGAAGGTCCCTTCCAACCCTAACCATTCTATGATTCTATATTTGCAGAGAAGTGCCAGTTGAAGGTTCAGGGTCCAGGGGCTGGACAACAAACAATTTGTGAAGGATGCAAATAATTGTTACCCAGTGCTGGTCTTCAGAGACATACCACATAAAGAATCAGTTCTTGTGTATGAACACAATCTCATGCCTTACATGACATGCATATGGACTTGGCTTTTCCCAAGCTCTTGCTTTCTTTCCAGGTGCTGAGCAGCCCACGCCACCTTACATCTGGTGTAATAACTGCTGCTCAAGTGCAGTAAAAACGTGCAGCTTCTTGTTCTGCAGTGACCAGTCCTGTACCGCTTGTGCTACGAGTCCACTCATTCATACAGTGTGGCAGAATCACTCAAACACTATGATTTATCTGCAAAGAGGTACAGTGACCCCTTTTTTCAGAACCTTCAAAATCCTAAAGCATTCCCTGCTGCAAATAACAGACATGATCTCAGACTTCCCAGGTATGAAGCTTGGGCACTGAGTTTGCTCAGAGCAGGTTACTCTACTTTGCCTTGTCTTTCCTGAAGGTTTACAAGGAGAAAGGGCTTTTTTTTTTTAAATTTAAGGACAGCATATGTGGAAACACGAACAGCAGAAAAAAGTTAAACATGCTTCAGTGAATTTTATGTGCCATGTTACCTACGTGACTTTCCCCGAAATCTAAGCTAAGGCCACCCCAAGGACTTGTCATTGCCTGTTACGAAGGAAAAGACAAACTGAATCACAACAAAGGAGAAGATAAAAACTCTAAAAAGAAACAAATCTAGCGGGAATCCAGTCAGCCATCCTCCCCTAAAAATTACCATTGTTGAATTCAGTAAGGCCAGACGTGCGCCCTAGACTCAAGCTTAGCAATCTGTCAGAAAACACTCACCTGTCATACCATTTTGCATTTGGATATAAAATAAATCATGAAATGGTTTTTCAGGTCTGAAAAAGCTATTCATGTTCTAAAGCTTCTAAAATGATAGGTAGAGTCTACTAATGATAACATTTGGCTGGGAAAAAGCTGATGGATATGTACAGAGCTTCAGAGAAGAATTGCATTCCAGAAACCCTTGCACACATTGGAAACTCTCCTGCACTGAGCTCTCAGTCTGTAATAGAAAGCCTGACTTCTCAGCTCTTGTGGCACCTTGCATCTTCAAAACAACTTTTAAGAACTACTTAATCCTTACACCATCACAGTGAAGTACCATTATCTCCATATCCTGATGAAATTCAGCTGCCTGCCTCAGAGTCAATTGTCAGACTGTAATCCCTTGCTCTCAGTGCCTTCTTCCCACTGGCAAGAACACGCTTCTCTCCTCGTTGAACTTGGCTGTTTAAGACGACTTAGATCTTTGGAAAATATTGCTCAGTGATGACATGATCAGGTTACTTTGAAGAGTAAGAGGAGAAATAAATTTATTATGCAGCAGAAGCAATTTATTTAGTAACCAACCCTATCTCCTTTTCAATAAAGTGGCTGAAAGGTTCCTCAAAACAAAACATCCTGATGCTAAAGTCTTACTTTTGTGTTTGAAGGCTTTGTTTTCCTGACTATTTCCAGAAGACCAAGCCAACAGGCAGAATATCAGTAACTAGACAGGAGCATCAGTGCACGTAGCCTGGAAAGCAAACGGCAAAGTGAAATGTGACTTCGTATTAATACTGGCTCTGTTCCTTTAGAGTCTAAATGGTTCTTTATTTTCTCGAACACCACTGACAACATATATGAGTAGCATCTACCATCATCCCCATATTTGAAGAAAATAAATTCATGAACATAAATATGGTTTTGAGCATAATAAGAGTAGAGTTGTGAAAATATTGTGCACTCATTCTGAATGAACAAAAATATTTTGGAAACACTGCACCTGTAGACCAGTACCAAAGAAAGCAGCTGCCCCTAAGCAGCACAAACTGTGAAAGGAAATGTTTAGATGTAAGTGCAATACTACTTCCCAAAAAGAAACTTACACATTTCCATATATGCAGGACACATTCTTCATCTGAAATGTTGTGTACACAATCCCTTTAAATAGACCGTATTTGCCTATAAGAGGCCAAAACATTTACTTAAACCAAAATCTCATTTTTTTGTGCTCCTTATTATCATGTAATCTGTTGTTACACAGCAAAGTCTTCATTATATGACATTGTACAATACCACCTTTAGAAAGGTCCACAAATGAACAGAAAATAACCCACTGAAAATATCTTGAAAATTTTTTCTATTTCAGTCAGTTTTGCTGTAACTTCTCTCAGGCTATCAAAAAAGATGTTAAGAAACTTCATATGTTCTCAATCAGAAATTATGGCTTCTTGCTTGGTTGGTTTAAATTAACAAATATTTTAAAAGACAAATATAATTCAATGAAATGTTTGATCTTTTGTGAATTTTCAATCTATTTTTGCACTAACTTTTCTCAAGTTATTTCTTACTTTGAGTTATTAAAAAGCTAAATATTAAAAGGAAACTCAGAAGATAATTGGACACTGAATCCAGAAGGATCCATGCTGTATCAGAAGACTATTGTTGAAAACCCTGTAGCTGCAACTAAGGAAATATTGGGAGCAACATAACCTACTTCTTCGTGGACTTTTCTTCTTCTCTTTCCTATGGTCTGGCTTCTCTCCATACCCTCCACTGCTCCTATCAGCCCTGCAATCCAGTCCATGCTCTCTCCTTCTCAGCACTATTTCTGTTCTTGCTTCCTTCATGTCCTGCTTAATGTTTCCTTCCGCAGGATACTTGGGTTTCCCATTCAGTGCTGCTACCTGTCTTATTGCCCTTCAAATACTTCATGTTTCTGTTCTTACCTGCCCTTTCCCTCCCCAGCAGGTCACGGTGTGTTTTCTCTTGCCTTTCCTTCACACTCAGCTCAGGCGGCTCTAACCTGTCTCCTTCTAGACTGTCAGCACAGGACAGACACTGTCTACTCTCATGTGCTGTGGCAGGCAATAAACTTGGATACAGGAACAAAGAGCTTATCTGCTTTCTCCTGCATGTTGGAGCATTTCTATTGTGTCTCAGTCCTGACATGGTGTAGGTGCAAACCCATCAGCAGGACTGGCACTAAGGTTCAGTTAAAATCTTCAGAGAATCCAGGTAACAGTTTTTAAAGAAACTTGTATAGATCACATATGGAATATGTCAGAAGCTTACAGCTTGTCTAAATTCTTCAGAGAGACTTCAAAGGACGTGTCCCTCCTTACAGACTTCACTTTCCTCTGACACAACATTGCTTTTCAGGAAAAATGGTTTGCTGTCTTCAGGAGTTATTTTTGAGGGATGTATGGGTAAGAGTCAGTTCTATTTCAGATCAATACTTACAATTGTTATAAACTTATAAACATTTCTATGTATCACAGAGAACTCTGGCAGAGCTTCACTCTCAACATTCTTGTTGCTTTAACTTGGATGTATTTTTGCTCATTGACCACATCCTTCACTTCCGATGACCTGACAGTTCTGTGCTTTTTATAAAAGGTCAGATAGGCTCTTGTTGATGTCACAATGCCTTATTAGCCCTAGGAATAGATTGTATTCACCCAGAGCTAAACCTCGAAAGAAGAATCTAAAAGCACCAAAATCTCACTTTAAGACTGAAACTAGAAAAAAAAAAGTATCATCTGTTGCATCCACCAGTTGAAGCACATCATTTCTAATCATTCAAATGCAAGCCATAAAATACCACGTCAGAAGTCAGAACAGTATCAGCATCCCATCCATATGCCTGAAGCCATGCAAATACGTAGACGATGCAGATATGCCTATCATCTGTACACAGTCTCTAGAGGCTGCAGGAGTCTGGATCTGCACATCAGAAGCAGATTTATTGGACTGTGACTATGTGCTCTGCACAGTAAGAACCAATGAATCTTGTGTTGGATTGATTAGAATTGTAATTGTACAATCTCTGTGATCCAAAGAACAAGGAGTCATTTTTCACAGTGAAACACTTAGCACTTGGACAGATCCAAACTGTCTCACGGCATTTGTAGCTGTTCCTTACATTGCCATATAAATCAAAGACCTGTATTTTGAACCTCCTACACACGTAAGGCAGCCAAATAGGAAGCGATATGACAAAAAGAACATTGATGGTTGAATTTAGAACAGCTTTTCAGAAAGAAATACAATAGTAAATATAAAGCCCTTACCTTTGCACAAAATTTATGATCTTCATAAAAATTAAAAATATACTATTAACTATTAAGTTGATTAAACTATACCAATATTCCATTTTTACTACTACATATAAAGGAGAAGAGAGACAGGGAAATGCAGACGTAGCAATAGCTAGCAAAATAATCAGGTTCATTTCAAAATTAGAATGGGGGTTTGGGGAGTGGGGAAAGAGACCTGAGTTACCCTCACTTATTTGTTTCTATTTCCATAAAATCTGTTCATAAGATCAAGAATTGAAAACCCTTGCTTTCCATACTTAATGAAGTTTTCAGGCAATTAAAATCACAGCAGTTTTAAAGAGAGTTTAGAGTCCAGTTTATCATCCGTTATGATTATGTAAAACGTTAACCATGTGTGCAAATAAGCTGTGAAACACCAAAACTTCTGCTAGACCTCTTCAGGAATGCTGCTGTAGCACATGGGATAAGAATTGGGTGTCAATTTACATTGCTACTGCTCAGAAAAATTCTCCACTGTAGTAGAAAAACTGCAAATATTTGAGTGACAACCTCCCCTAAAATAAAAAAGAGAAAAAAGTGAAAGAGGTAAAAAAAGCACAGGTACTCAGATGAAGCAATCATATTTCCAGCAGTTGAGTTTTCTTAGGAGACTGCTGTGACATATAGCAAGCCTAGGTGGATAAGGAACTGAAGCCAGGGCAGAGTTCAGAGACTCACCAAGGGGGCTGCTATTGCCCAAGACTCTTAAATCTGATTCTTCAAGCTCATCATATTAGGCAGTTAATGAGTTACCTTAGGATCTCATGATTGATTGAATCTGTGCTCTAAACTATCTACATAATTTAGAGTGCCACATGGAGAAGAAATTAGAGACACATTAGTGATACCTGTGGAACACATTGCTATCTAGCCAATTCATCCACATTCCATGGAATCACTTGCAATAGGCATCACGGTCCTTGATTTTGAGTCAACCTTAGCAAAGTCACTTGCACACCTCTCCACAGCTCTTAAGTGAAGTAATAATAGAGCAAATAGAAATCATATCCTGCTTACCACAATTAACATATTTACAGCAGGCGATGCCACAGTTTATCCAATTAGTGACAGTACAAACATTCTCCAATGAAAAACAGAGTGGCTAAATTTAATCACTTCCCCTATTTCACATTATTTGTTTAAATTTAGACATGAATGAAGAAGCCAATAGTACTTTTCACAGTCTGACAAATTAAAAGTGCATTCACAGAGATCTGACGATTCAGAAGCACAAACTCAGACACAAGAAAGCAAATTATTTTAGCTGATCTGCAATCTAAGATCACAAAATACACCTTTTATCCACCCAGAACAATTGCAGGGGGCATGTGATCAGTGTAAGTCCCTGCCTGCAGCTAAGGTAGAGAGTCAGCCAAGTCACCCGGTTTGCTAGAGAGAGAAAAACCCACGCATGGCCTCTGCCCAAGAGCCTACAGCCTGTTACCATGTCAGATTTCAGTCTCCAGTACTTCAGTTTTCAAGGTCAACATATTTTAAACTCTTGAGAAATGGGAAGGGAGGGGATCATCATGACCCACAGCATCCCAGCAAACTCCTTTTTCTTAATAAGGCTGCAGAACCACTGCTTTTACTTAGAAAGTTGTAGCAGGATGATAAGTCAGGCCTCAGAGCAAAATCAAGACTTTAAATTCGACCTTGACACCAGCAGATTCTGAAATATAAAAACCTTGTGTTCAAAAGCCTCTCCTACAAGGCGTACTATTTTCTGCACCTGAACACAAGTGTTTTGAAGATACAGTTCAATTTTTCATTTATCTTGAGAGTCCTTCCAAGTAGTGGAAGAACAGAGCTACTGCATTGCTAAATCAGTGAATCAATGTCAAGGTCATGTGTTTATTTGACAATCTCTGATAGCTGTAAAAAACATTTCTTGAGATAAATGTATCACTATGACTGGGGCTCTGTACCTTTTTGTCACAAATGATAGCTCCTTCAGAAGAAGTGGAAACAAAGGCATACCTAGCTTTTTCAAATCTTGTGTTAGTGATCTGTTGTCTTCATTTGAAGCCGCCTCCTGTTAAGTTGAGTATTATGGTCAGAATTGTCCTACCTGGGTTGGGGTGAACAAAGTTCCTCTCGGAATATGTTGGACCAGCTCCTGGCATTTGCTGGTAACATTCTTTGTCAAAGCAGCACAAAGCAGCACTCTTAAAGAAGTCTGTTCCTAGGACAGTCAGGAGGGCTGGCTGGGGGACTGTCAAGGGCTGGCTGGGGGACTGTCAAGGGCTGGCTGTCCTATAGGTTACCATAAGATAAGGATATGTTGTAATCACAAAATAAAGCAACTGGCTGTGAAAGATGATAGCCAAACAGGCAGTTGTTTTTCCTTATAAATACGTAGGAGCTGTTCTGTTTCCATTTACTGTTTCAGCTAATGGCCATAGGAGCTTTGCCAGTTTGCTGTGTCAGGTATGTCAGTGCTCATTTGACTTTCCTAACCAGACTTTTCCTAGTGATGCTCACCAGAAGTATACCAAACACCAATTAAATAAGCCCTAGTTTCTTTATCATCAGTTGCAATTACAAGAGTTTTCCGAGATCATACTGTCATGACAAAATATTTATTAATACATAAACTGTTTTATAGATTAATGATCAGTAATTCAACCTGCACAAACGGACCACTGGAAAAGCTCCTAGGAGTTAGTTCCAGCCTTCAGCTCTGACATTCACTGCTGTCCTCTCAGATGCTCGTTACAGTCAACTTCTAGCTGTACTTTCACCTTGTCTTTCTGAGAGCACCTTGAGAACAGGAAGTTCATTCGTGAATTTCTTTCATGTCAATAAAAACAAAACCTAATTTAGCAGCAAAGAAAGAATATGATAATAAGAAATGCCATGTAGCACTCCCCTCTTCTGTGCAGCCCTGGAACAAAGCCTTGGGGAACAGATGCCTTCTGTCCTGCAGAAGGTTTGTTAGCAAATTACAACCGGTGTCTCCTTCTAGTGAAAAGTTTTCTAAGCTTTCCATGCAACAGTAGAGAGGAAAACCCTGACATTTAGGAAAGTCAGGCACATATGGAGTATTGTGGAGTTCAGACACTTATCCCAGAACAACTCCCAGCCATCTGCATAGGTCCAGCCTTCTAAGTCCCATTCTCTAGAACTACGTCCTACAGATAAGAAGTATGACTGCAGCTGGACTTTCCATGTAACTCTTATTTTTCTTTATCCTTTTTCTTTCTTCACCCACTCATGAGAAAGGCAACTGAGTCCTAAACCACTGACTAGAATCTGTGAGAGAAAACAAACCACAAAGCAGTTTATAGCGAGTATCGATCATTCAGCTGAATGTCCAGGAAGTCAATCTTCCCTAATGTACACTTAAATACTACACACTGAGAGGCACAGCAGAGCTCTGACAGCCCATCTCTACTGAGCATCATTTAACTCCACACATATCTAAGCGATCTTTAAATGAACTGCAGTTGCCAAGCCCTAAAGGTGGATAGAATATGCAAAAGATGCATTCTATCTTCAGCTGTTCATTAAATGTTATTGCCAAAATTATTTTTGCAATAGCCTTCAAGTTTTAACACAAGAAACAAATCTTAGATTTTCTAAATCTTCTGATTCACATGCTAGTTAAAGTGGTTGCCCTTGCTAAACATGTAGTAGCCAAAATATACCTGATCATGCTGAAATCTCCCAGTCATAGCACAAGCCCTTCACGCCACTTCAAGGACCAGTTTTGGCCGTTCTGGATCAGTGCTGGCAGCATTTCCTTGAAATCCACATTTGCCGCTTCCCACTTAAGGGCAAAGCAACAGCTTTGTTCTTCTGAACTGCATTCCAGTACGTGATATTTTGCTTGGAATTACTGCGTAATACAAAGCAATGACTGCTTTGGTTTTTTTCCACAATACTCCCTTAGGAGTCAGAGATGCTATGGCCATATTTCAAAAAAGCTTCCCAATGCACTGTGTAAGTTATGAAATCATGCACATTCTAAACTATTTTGGCATAGGAACATAGACTTAAGTTCATTAAACAGTAGGGTGAATTAATTTACAACTTTCAATAAAAGCGTGTGTTCAAGTAATTTTTAACACCTGGTGGAAATGCAATCTTAAATGGACATAGGATAAGCACTCCAAAAAAAAAAAAAAAAAACCACAAGTTTCTCCATAAATCACAGCACTTTGGAAAGGTACTATAGAAAGAGCACTGCCAGGAGGAGCAGAGGGTGACAGTGCGATGTATGAGGTGGTTCAGTGCCAGGCACTCCACCCTTGAGCCAGCATCAATACTGATGGAGAGCCAGCAGCACCACTGCGGTGGACAAACGGTGAACATCAGCTCAGAGCCACCAATGCAAAGTTATCATACATCCCACAGGCACGGCTAACTCTGCCTTTTGGAGTAATTGCATCTTATCTGCTGGGAATATATACTAGTAGTTTAAATTGGATAGAATATGCCCCTTATTCCACCCCATTAGTGCATAATGTGGCCTTGCCTAATTAGCAGATGTTTTATTCCGGCCAGGGGTAGCTTATTACTGTATAAAAGCAATTTTGTAGCTTAAGTCACATGTATATTTCTATCCTAAAACAATAAACTACAAGAGCTAAGGAGAAAGAGGAATAGGATTATGAAATATTTCACACAACAAAATACATATGTAAAAGAGGATTTGTGATGTGCAAAACCTGGAAAGGTTGTACATCCATAGAATATCATTATTATTGCCTGTAAGTACTAGAATTTGACTGTTTCACCTTTAGATGTCAAGGACAATAGTTAATTTGTACCAAGCAGATAAATGAGGTGGAAACTAATCAGAAGAGGTTTGTTTATCTGTTCTTTGATGATATATTACACTGCAATAATAAGACAGTAACTGTGTGTTCTATCTGGCTGAGAGTAACTTCCAACATCATTTCTCATTTTTACATATCAGATCTGAAGGCACCTCCCAGTCTTTGAAGTTCAGCAAAATTCAAAACCAGTAATTAAGCCCAGCCAACTGGTAGCAGGGGATTTTAACAAGAGAAGTAACAACATTAAATTCCACCAAGTCTGTAATACATTACTTCACTCAGCTGACTTGTGTGCATGTCATCTCCTATCTTCTCTGAATTTAGTGGCCAAATGTACCAGATTGCATTAAAATGGTAATTTTTTTGTTGTACTTGGCAACTCCAAATGTTGATGTAGCTTTGGTTTTGTTTTTTTTTTTAATGTGAAAATACTTACTGTCTTTTGTTAGTGTTACAACCCAAGAAAACAATTATTCCAGAACACACAACATTATGCTTTGATTTAAAAGTCTGAATAGCTAAATATGTCCTTAATAATCCACTACAACCTGCATGCCTGCTGGGAGATGGGAGGATGGGGAAGGTTTTTAAAAGAAAATTTTTTGTCTTATGCTCAAAAAAGCCAATGTGGTTCACCAGAAACCACAACTTCCAGATCAAAGAAAATTAAGAAAATTAAGTAGTTCACAATTTCAGTTTACTTGTCTAAAAGCAAGGGCTTCTCCTTCTCTCCATTCTGAAAAACACCAACAGGAAAGTGTGCCATGCTTGCTTTTTCTAGGACTCGCAACAGTACCTCTGCCTTTGCCCTCCAAAGGCCAAGATCTCCAGAGCTGGAGCAATGTGACAGAACACACAGAGCTTGCTTCATTTTCCTCGCCCCAGTTATAAAACACTGCTGTTTGGTTTCCCTTAAAGATGCCAGTTACAAGCTGCTTAATAAAAAAAAATAATTTACAAGCTGGAGAAAGTTGATGAGAAGCTACTATTTCTGACAGCAGATTTATCAGCAGAGAAAATGATAAAATAAATGAAGAGGAGGAAGGCAGCTATTTAAGCAATTCATTGAGACTAGATAGAAAAAAATAAATTATGTTGTGATAAGTGCTAGGAATTTGATTTAACAGAATTTAAAAACCATACATATGGTCTTTCACAAACTCAAATGCAAGCAGAGGTCTAATACAATCTTATTTCCTCTCTTACCATCTCACTTTTATAGATTTAAAAAGCACTGACAGGCAAGTAAGAACAAAGCATTACTTCAAGAGTCTTTAAAAGAAAAACTGAATTGTTGTTATGTAGTAATATTTATATCGTCTGCCAACGTGCTGTATCTCCTTTTTATAAAACATACGTAAATTTTCGAAGCAGCATATTAAAGCCTTGCCTGCAACAGTGAGCAGCTGTTTCTGAAGTTACATGGACAGCCACAGATTCACCTTGTGCTTTTAGGAAGGCACATTTCATTATAGAAAGAAAGAATTTAATTCTCTTAGGTCACAGTCCAATTTTGCAGACTCTTGCAAAATCAGAATTCCTGATAATTTTAGATAACCCGTGAAAGTTCTGCTTTAGAATATGGTGTGGTAAATGCATGGGATTTGGACGTGAAGAAGCACCTACCCTATGTGCAACCCTGAACTGAATACAGATTAACTGCACTTACATCCTAGGCTGAGCAAAGGGTATACCGGCATTTCGGAAAATTAGATTTAAAAGCAGATATATAACACACTGTTACAGATTACATGCCAAAAATGAGGAATATCAAGTCTGGCTACTGACAAAATGATCAGGGTATAAACATTATTTCTATATGTTTACAAAGAAGTTACAAAAAGCTGAACTTCTAAAAATAGCAAATCTATTTCTTATTTTGCTGGTTTTTTTTTTTTTACTTTATTTATCTGCAGCACAGCTTAGCTTCCCCCCGCCCGCCCCCCCCCCCCCCCCCCAAAAAAAATGAAGGGTCTGCTTATAATGTTTCCATTTCTTCTGGTTTTCCTAAGAAGAAAGAGTGACAGGCTGTGCCCACCTCACAGCAGTGATGGCTGGGGTGGTTCTCATGGGAATGCCGTTTCCAGTCAATTTTAGCCTAAGTGGCAAGTTCTTCAGAGTGCCTTAATCATTCTCAAATAATCCAAAGTGTCAGATGGGGAGGGATTCTCTCCTGCAAGACTAGAGCTATACAATGAAAATGCTGACAGTCTTAATTATCCATGGCGCAAGTGGGTGCTACTATTATAAATCTCTCTTTCCTAAACACAGATGAATCGAAAAACTAATTAGTAGCTTCAAAGCTCTCTAGGATCAAAGCTGGTCAAAAAGATTATGTAGGAAACAATTTTAAACTCTGTTGGGATAGTAAGACAGTCATTTGGGTATACTTAAACACCCTACACAGGCAGCCAAACAAGAATGCAGTACAATATTCTGCTGACATGGAAAGACACCGTCTAACATTACCTTACAGAAACATACATACACATAGTTTCACTTTTTTTTCATTTCCTTATTTTTTAAGGAAAGCATGAAGTGCATTAAACAGGATAAATGAATGCCACGGAACAAAAACATTGTAACAATAACAATGATTAAACAACATTAAAAGATCTTTTCAGTCTAGACTATCATAAAATCAAGAAAATTGACATGGAACACTGGTAACTTGGCAAAACAATGGCTCTGGATATCTATTTCTACCTCCCTCTTACACAAGTGGCAACGATGCACTGTAAGACCATATACCAAGGTGGTTTTTTAGGACAGCAATTACAAGCTCTAATAAGGAGCAGCATATCAGCAGTTCAACCAAATCCCAAAGGTAGAAATATATCCATGTAAAATATTTGAATGATTATGAGCAAGCTAATTATGAAATATCATAGTATGCTCATTGGCATGCTAGAAACATGAAAAAGATACTAATCTTAAAAATTCACCTTTATATCTGCCATTAAGAAAGGATGCTTTTTGACAGAAATGTAGAATTATTCATGGAATTCTGTAATACACACATTATGGAGAGCTCTAAAGCTCTGATACTTATACAATTAAATGGTAGCATACATTTCTAGACTTGAGTAAATCAGTCTAAAATACTGCCAAAAATATTATTTAACACTTATTTAAAAGGCTGTTGCTCACTTTAAATGAGTGAAAACAACTACAAGTATCTTCCAGTCTTTCATTAATATCACAA
Organism: Chlamydotis macqueenii; assembly: GCF_036417535.1. Classification (NCBI taxonomy): domain Eukaryota; kingdom Metazoa; phylum Chordata; class Aves; order Otidiformes; family Otididae; genus Chlamydotis; species Chlamydotis macqueenii. The sequence goes on from NC_141568.1 coordinate 13,670,480, forward strand.
AGATTAAACAAACACATGCTCCTTGCACACATAAGACAAAAGAAACCATACCTCTGAAAGAAAAGTTAACAGGAATGGCCACAAACTCCATATAATTAAATAAATTAAATATTACAACAGGGTTTCTGCAACACAGAGATAAAAGATTAATGAGGAGATTTCAAAAACACAAACAACATAACGTTGTCAATGGGAGCCGAGTACCAGCCTGTCCCTTTGTGACTTCAAAAGCCCTGCACTAAAGGAACCTTTAGTATTGTTCTAAGTAGCTACACAGAAGTATGTGGAGAATACACTTAGAAAACAATGCTGATCTGATATAGAACAAAAAAAAATTTCCTTTGAGTATAAAATATACTAGACTAAGAACTGAAACATTTTGCAAGTCCTATTAAACCATAAATTGCTAAATCAATATGCACTGTCATATACTCCAGAAATTGTTGAAGATGTTACAGTATGAAATTCAGTTCCTACAAATTGCTTTTGAAAGCACTTGTGTATCATTTTCTAATTGCAGCTTTCCAAATTAGGTAAATTATTCTCTTAACTGCCAAGAAAGAACAGGGAAATTTATCTCAGCTGAAGTCCTGACTGAGTTACAGAGTTTGGTGGCACTTCACTCCTTGATGCCAGCTCAAACTATCCAATAACACAAACATAACAAAGCCTGGGAAGAGCAAAACCACCACAGTGTTTGGATCCAGAAAGTTCAGTAAAATGTCTCTTTCTAGTGATTCAGTCGTCTTTGTTTTCTTTCATAAGAAAGACTTTCTTACTTGAATTATGTTTCTAAGCACACATATTGTAAAAAGTTATTTTTCACTTTTGGAGTAAGAGATTGAATTCTCACTCATTTTACAAAAAGCAAGCAATAGAAAAAGGTACAATGCCATCTGAAACCAAAACACCTGTTAATTCTCCAGTGAAACTAGATAGGAAGAATGATGAAGCAGCATATGGAATACCCATGAAAGTTACTTTTAGTTCAGCATTTTTGTACAATATTTACAGGAATGCAGAATATTGACAGAGATGGATTCGGTTTTGTGAAATAAAACCACAAAGCCAGACATTTCAGGTCCACGTTATGAGTTCAGATAAAACATCTGAGCGCTGGTCAAGCAAAACACTCACTTCCAATAAGAGGTTCCTGTTCTATCTTTTTCCCAGGGTACATTTCGTGGGAGAAGCATCTAAAAACAGCAGAAGTAATTAAGGTCCTGAAGGATGCTGTAACACCTGCCACTAACTGATACATTTATATATGGCAAGATGAATGGATTATCTCAATTTTTAATTGGAAGATATTAATTCCTTCTAACAATAAACAAAAATTTACTGAAAATCTTTTAGTATCACAAGAGTAATTAATGTCAGTACACATACTATCAAAAGCAAGACTCCTAAGAGAGCAGTCATGTTCCAAATAAACACAGCCTACTACAAATTTCTATCCTTTTCCAGAGCAGATTTTTTTTGTGATCCTCTGTGCTAAACATTTCACTTAAACTTTGAAATACAACTATATTTCTGGGCACAAAGCTATTTATCCATACTGTAGGGATAAAGCTTTTAGATTTATGTTAAACAAATAATTATATTACCTTCCAAAAAAATTGATTTTTGTATTACACAAACATTCCCTGTACAGTTCCGCCTCTGCCAAAGATCTAGAGTAACTTACATAAGCCTTCCTGTTCAAGAAAACCTCCAATTCTTTCAGTATGCTTTAAGCACTAACAATGGTTAGAAATTAAGCCACTGTCATTAATGATCAAACGGAATTTTCTCTGCACAAAGTTTATGCCTGGTCTGTTTTGCTGTCCACATATTAATCAGTGATAGTCATTGCCTAAGCCTAAAATACAGACAATATGAAAATTGCCATAATCTGGGCCTGCATCGATTTGGTGATTCTAGGGCTGATGTAAACACAGTCTGCAGAGCAAACAGCTGAGATGAAAACAAGCCTGAAACATTTATTCCATTTCACTTCCTGCTTTTGCTGGGCTTTGAGTATTTTCAAAACAGCAAAGAGGATAAGTAAATAGGGTGAGAGAAGCTGTAAAAGGTGACACCAGTGAATGAGAGCATAGGCAGAGAAAAAGGAATCAGGAGAACATGAGAGAGATGAAACCCAGAAAAATAAAATGAAACCATCATTCCAAAACAAAACACCCATCCTGGGGCTGATGGCATATGCAGCTAGGTTATGTCGAACTCACATCCTGAACTCATGTTTTCTCAGTTCCTGCAGAATCCAAACCTAGACTGAGGCACAGCTTCTCTGGTTATGCATGAACACCAGCCGAAGCTTATCTCCACGGACGGGAAATTCAACATCTCTCTTACCAATGTGCATTTTCTGAAGTCCATACTGGAATTTGCTGCTGCTGATCATACTTGTAAGCTGTCAGGTTAGCCAAAATTCACATCAGTCACCTGCTGTCTTTTAGCTGCTGCCATACCAAGTAACTATCTTCCAGCACCCATGGAGCTGCTGGGTCTCAACTGTGCTGCTTAATATTTTTGAGACTTCTGTACTTTGTCAAACAGAGGTGAAACTTGTTTGCAAGCAGAGCTATCCATGGAGGGAAAAAAGGAATGGACAGCATTGTTTTAAAATAATAAAGACTACACTTCCACATAAATCTTGAATTGCATAGCTTATTTTTTAAACAATTTAGCCTATATATGTACAATGTGAACAAAGATGTGGCCATCTGATCACACACATTTTTAAAACTAGCTGAAATGCATACATTAATAACACTTTCAGTGGAGTATTGCTAACAAAAAAAAAATCTATGGTATTCAAAATACTTTCATATTCTCTGCAACTCTTTATTAACCATCTCATTAGCAGCACTGAGATGGTGAAGAATCAATTTGGGGTACATCTGCCTTTGTGCAGAGACTGAAGCTGGACCACGGCAGAATTTGACAGGCAGTCATCATCACCAAGGGCAAGCCATTTTTAGATCATTAAGAGGGAAAAATCACTGCTACAATGATTTAGAGATGTTAAAAAACACCTAAACACCACTACAATAGTTGTTGAGACAGTGATAAGCCCTTTCATCAAAAAATGGATCAGGGACACACTGGCCTTTTACTAATTTGCTTCCTCTTTCCTGGAGTTCACCCCTGTCTTTTCAAGGTAAGTCAACTTATATTGCAAATCTAAGTGCTAGATGGAAGGTCCTGAGATTCATTGCTTTTTCTGAAATAGCCTTTCTGATCTTCCCCTGGCTGCGTACAGCACTGCATTGGCTGACAGTGTGTTTGCATAATGCATGCTCCGCAGTAAATTGATTCCTTACTGAAAAATGATGTTTTAATATTTGTGGAATTCATTGCAAAGAAAGCAAGCTGTTTCTGGGACATGCTTCAGTTGAATAGCCAAGTAATTTGACCAAGCATTTTAAAGGATAACTGCAAATGTCTCTAAAATCATCAGTACAGCTAAAACCAAGTGTAGCCAGAGGCAGCTCTGAGTTACGGGGAAAGACACTCCCAACCCGAGCTAGTGCTCTCCCTTTGCTTGTTCACACATACAAAAAAAAAGCCTGGTCTGCTCATCTCTCATATTGCTCTCTCCCTAGTTCCGACACATCTGAGAACAGTAAGAGCAGGTTGCAAGCATGGAGTGAATTAGCCAGGCTTTGCAGAAAACATCTTCCCAGTAAATTAAGCCAGTGCTAGGTTCCAGAGTCAGCTGGTCTGTGGCACTGCAGCATTGAAACGCCAGAGTTTATGAAACATGATGACTTTTGTTCCTGTGAAAGAGATAACTACCATCATGAATGGGCATTCCCTCATTACATTTTAACATCACTTTGTCCCCAGTATGGCCCCAATGCTCTAAATTCAAAATTCAGGGTTTCTGCACAGCATCTGAACAAACTGTGTTTTGAAATAGGTTTTGCGATGATGAGAATAAATTTTTCTTACCATGATGGGAATAAGTTCTTGGCACAGGAAACTCTTTGGTGCCTCCAGTGAGGTAAGAGCCTGCCCTGAACTCAAGGCACTGTCATATGGATTGCTGCACTCAAAATGGATGCTCTGGACTCCAGCTAAGATATTCCTTTGTTGTCTGGGAACTCACAAAATATTAGTGTATTCTAATAATCTACTTTTAAAAGAACATGGTAATGATGATCAATATAACCACTGAGGTTTCAAAGTTTAGGGAAAGAGATAATATCCAGTGCACCATTCTCACACTGTCAGAGGACTTGGAGTTTGCTATAAGTGTGAACTGTGATTCCTCTCCCCACATAGCTCCTATGGCATAGTAGTGGGAGAAGATTTTAAAAATAAAATCTTGCAGAAAATTCCAATTGTGATGACTTCAAACCCATGTCCTCTTGCATATCCTTGTCTGACTGCTAGGTAAGGAACATTACACAACCCAGAGCTTACAAATTTTTCTAGCTTATATCCCAAAAGACATCCTGTACAAAGGAAAGAGAAAAAAGAGCTATTATTCTTTTTGTGGCTAAAACTTTAAAGAATATGGTTAACTGAATAGACACCTGGACCATCTAACCTAAGCTTAGGCCAAGAGATTAAACAATGATGCATTACATGTAAAGTTTCCCATGGGAAGGTCAGAGCATTGAATATCTGTGTGTTGTTGACAGTGGAATTTTAAACAGTGTTTTTCTTAAGATAGTCAAACTTAAAAGGGGGAGAAATTTGAGATTATATGAAGGGCAAGTGCATAAGCATGTCTGAAGGAAAGTAATTAATTGCATAAAATATTCGTCATAATAACCTGATAAATGAGCTTTCATGCATCCTACTCAGGATTCACCACATTTCAATATGCCTTTTTTTAATTACCAAATGTAAATTAATTGACCTTGAGCATAACTTGAATGCTGGCTCATGATTCTTTACACAAAGACTCAGTTCACTCAACGCTGTCAGTGGAGTAGATTTACAGTCGTTTTGCTTCTAATGCACAAGTCAGCAGAGGAAGTTAAAAAGCATTTTTGCAGAGCACTGTTCTTGCCAGTAAGCTGAGGTTACCTTACCTTTCTTTTCTCTTTGTAGTCTGTGCGTGACTACTTTAGACATGTATGGTCATCAGATGTGCAAATTACAATCAACTTTATAGAGAATATAAAGAGGAAAATTTACAAAGAACCTACAAAAATAGTTGCATTTCACTTTCTTGCAGTACACCTTCCTCTTTTGCCACAGTAAATATTTATTTAGGTGGAATTTATTTATCCAGCTGCCTGCTGTGTGTTCCTCTCTATCTGACATAGCCCAGAGGCAGAACCTGGTTTGATGTCTCTGCGACTTACACCATCAAAAACTGCAGCATTACACTTACAGCGATAGTTGAGAATTCAATTCTCAATGAAGTTGAAAAAGCAACTTCTGTCTTCACTATTATTTTTGTATTTCCACTTAAGATATATTCCAGTCATTGCATACTGATGGCTGGACTTACAATTATTTGTAATATATCCTTGTTTTCCTTCGCTTCAGATTGACTCTGTCAACTAAGCCCACTCTGCCTGGTAAATTAATTTCTTCAGATGCAGGCAGGATTCATCTGCATACCAACCACAAAATGCTTCAGAAATGGAATGACAAACGTCATCTTAACAAATGATCTCCACCACGTCAGAATTTGCTTAACTTTAAGAGCGAGCCATCTTCAGCAGCCTTTGTGGCTCAGCACACTGTTTCCACAAACAGCTTTTCACTGTGTAGGTAATAAAAATTCTCCAACATGGAGAGAGAAATCTGCAAATGTTTAGGAGAAAAAAAAACTCTGTAAACTCTAGAAGAATTTTTTTTTAATTATAGATGTTTATAGACAAGTGTGTATAATATCAAATTAAAATAAACAGAAAAATAATGAGATAATTTCAGACATGCCACTTTGCATTCCATAACACTGGCCTATTGCAAGTGTTCTTGAAATACCCTCTCCTAATTTGCTGGTGGTATGAATTTGGGTTTGGAACAAGGCCATATACCTTTTCTTTATGAAGCAATTTTCTGATCCTCTGCATTTATTACAGCTGTAGTCCTGACAGTTTATACCTGACCTTGGTTATCATTTCATATTTATACAATACTAAATGGCGTCTTCTGCATGAGGCTGCCACAGCAATCACGTCTAACATTGCTTAATTCTGCAATAGGGTTCTTGCTTATTGTCTCCATCTACCTAGAAATTTGAAACTTACTGGAAAGAGAGAGGCAGATAGGGAGACACAGAGGAGAATCATCTGAGAAGTAAATGAGAAAAGGGACCTGTCAGTTGTAATTACTGCACAAAGGAAACAAAGCCTGTCTAGGTAATTCACCTCCCTTCCCTTTTTTTACCCCCATGAAAACTGCAGGCTTATGTTTACATTTCTTATGACAAATGCAATTTCTTGTTTAAACAGTCTTCTCTTTCAATGAATGAATAGGCAGAAAACTGACTTAAACAATTGTCTTATAGATAGGATTTTTCTGCCTACAGCTTCAACTCAGAATTACAGCTTTTAATGAAAGTTGTAAACACAAGACCTTGTTTTTCAGCAAAGTTTTATGACATGCGTGACATTTGAGCATCACTGTATTCCCAATCATCATTTGCCAGTAATTTCAAAATCTTGTGCAAAGATACACTCTTAACTCCAGCCACTTGTTCGTAATTACTCTGGATTTACCGAGACTGGAACACAGTCCCTGATGTGTATTGTTAGAAATCAAAAGCTTCTTTGACACAAAACTGCTTGCCTTAAAAAATTTAGTTATTCCGTATCCCTGCAATTATTACAAAGTTTTATGCAAATAAAAGGTACAGTAGTGCATTATACCAACACCATGTGACTTTCACAGACCAACCTTTAAGATATTTCATTTATTTTCTATATTTTCTACTAAAAAATAAAATTATTTAAAATGTTTCAATGGGGGCTCAATGATAAAAATGTACATGTTTTAAAGACGATGTATTCCAAAGCAAATTGTATATAGAAATTTTAGATGTATTGGAATCATAACATCAGGCAATCTTTAGTCTCAGTATTTTTCCATTCTTTGTGAGCTTCACTCTTGTGAGTAAACTTAACTTTACTTTTAACATAATGAGAACATTTTCACATTCTGATATGCAGTAACTACGTCCTTGCACACATACGACTGTTGAAAATATTAAACATTTTATGGCATAAGTGGAAGAGCCAATTGTTAAAAATTTATGTTCTAAGCACAAAAAATTAAGAATTAGCAAGGAGTTTAGCCAACTGCAGTTACAGATAATGCCTCTGAGAAATTCTTTCCACTTTGTAGAATGTTTTAAAAACATTAGTAGTTTGCCCAGTAGAACGCACATTCTCAAAAGCTTTACTTCTGTAAATCCCATTATCTGCCTTCCTTTCAATTACATTTTTGCAGAAACAACTGAAGTATAGCAGACACTGAGGGGCAGGTAATTTAGGCAGGTAGTCAGACTTTATTCTAAACTTGTCTTTTTGTTCTATAACAAGGATCTTAATCCAGGATCTATATGCATATAAGAATTTCTAACAGTACATACAGTAATAGCTACTGTTCTTTAAAATAAGTCACAAAGCAGAGGACTATTTTGCTCCATTATATATACTATCTCAAAAGGAGCCTTTACTCTTATTAATAGGAGAGTTGCACAAACTAAAATTCCATTATTATCTTTCTCCCTGTTCCACCACACCCAAACACATCAACAGGTGATAAATATGGAATGCATACATTCCATAATTGCATACTTGCAACATACATCTAATATTATAAACAGTACTACTCCAAGTTACCAATTGTAAAACAATTACAAAGTATATTTTTATATTATAAACACCACTATTTCTAATACTTGTATCTGTTAATGCAGAAAGTGTAATTAAGTTTGCTAGAATTGAGCGTATGGCCAAAGGCACATCATATCAACCTCATACTCTTCCTAGGTCAACTGTACTTAAAGAGAAAATGTAAAGGAGTGACTATGTACCGTCAACATTAGCTTGATTTTTTTTTTAATCTTTTTTATTTAACTTGGCCTCACCTCAACGGCTGGGCATTTTCTTGTACAGCATTCGGCCCATTTCTTCCATCCAAAATACGTTTAAGAACATGTTTTTGTTATATTGTCATTCATTCCTGTTCAGACCTTCAATTTTAACTGAACAATACTAAGATTTATACAGCAGCTAAGATAAAAATGGCTCAAATATAAGCACTGCGCACTGCAGATGAACAACAGAAAACAGTCACAGTTTTTTGCAAAGCAGTAGTGTGTTGCCAAGACCTGTAAAACCATAATAAAATGATAGTGCTGCCTTGCTACACAAAAGCTGAGGCCAAAAAGACATTAGGTAGGGTAAATTTAGGGACAGAAAAAAAAAAAGCTGCAGAAAGAACTTAAGGTCTAGTTACTGAGTCTTCAGGTTGAAGATAATCAGCAAGCAGCCCAGAACCATTTTTATATTGAAAAATCAAAATAAAGATATTGTAACAGAAGATGATGAAACATCAGGAACATTCCCAATGTATTAAAATCATGTGAGATAATCCCCACAAACCCTAAGTCAGACTGTATGCCTGGCTGTTAGTTCCCTTCTACACTAGATATTCTAAGGGCACAGGGAATGGATTAAAGTAAGCTTTGCTAAGTGCTCAGTGGCTGCTTCACCACTGAGCCTTAAGGGATCAGTATTTCTAATGTGGAAATGCAATTCCAATTCCACCTCTCAAGAATAGCACTCTTTTGTCAAATTAAAATTAACGTTTAACAGAAAATTATAACATTAGTCTAATATTCCTATGTCTTTGGCTTCAGCTCTTTAACAGAAAGATTTTAGGAAGACCTGTGCTAAAATTTGAGAAGTCTGAAGTACATTAGAGATGCTGAACTGATTGTCCAGTGAGTCAATCAGGGATGATTTTATAAAGCTATAACATTTTTGAAGTCTGTCTCTGTGGCTTTGTTACATAGATAGGAAAAAATTGACTAACTTCTTACTGGTTAGATTGCAGATGGCTTAATTTTTGCTAAAATCTGAGCAACATATTATATCCAATAATAAGTGGCTTTGCCAAACCTGCAAAACCAAAACAGTTTAAAATATTCCTGGAGTTGAACACACTTCAGACAAATCAACTGGGCAGCCTGTAAATCCAGAGCAAAAATGTAAATTTCCAAACAGTAATCATCAAACTTGGGCTTGAAAACAAAAGCTTACTAAGATTGTGTGCTGAGCACCCAAGTTTCCCTTGTTACAGACAAAATTTAGACATATATTAAAAATTTACAACAGCTTTATAAGTACTCACTGGATCAATTTTTATATTCCTGCATGTATCAATAAACGACAGTCTCCTACGTTGACAATAACATTGGTCAAAAAACAGAATCCCATTCCTCAAGACACTTACAAAGTAGTTTTATTTTAAAATGGAATGAAACATGACGTTTTCACTTCCCCAGCACTACCAACTTTGAAAAAAATTATAAAGTCAAGATAAAATTTATTTTTTTTTCTTTTTTTTAAAAAAAGCGCTCTCTTCCCTTCAACAGCCCTGCGTATGCCATACTGCTTCACAGCCCGACCTGTGGGAACCGTGCAGTTAATGAGCCTGGTTATTGAAGCTGCTGAAGAGCAACCTGAGATTTTTAACAGATCCTCATCAACTGCCATGTTCACCACACTTACCATACCCATGTTGAGAATCTGTGCCTTCTCAATAGTCTAAATTAAATAGTCTAAATGACTGTCTTTATTGTCAGAAGAATGTTAAAATGAGCAGACATATCTTCAAATGCAGAACTGGCAGGAATATTCTGCTCCTGTTTTCAGCTACTGTGGATGTGCAAGGAGGACAAACAAAATAAGTATGAAACAACACACTATTTAAATTAAGAAGTGAAAAACACTGCATAGACAGTATACATACAGATGCTGGTTCAGTGGCTTGGTTTTGTGCCTTATCCTAACCAGACTATTTTTACTTGCCTTGGGGGGCTTGTGAGAGTAGAACTAATCTTCCGCATCGACAGGAGCTCTGCACATAAATTCTGCATGTGAAATATATTTGCTCAAGAAATACATATCAGAGACCCCTTTGGAGACCGAAGCCTAAATAAAGTAAATAGAGCATATACTTATGTTTATTTCCTCAAGAAACTTGAGAAGATAGCATGTAGAAGTGCATTCAAGAGAAGCTCCGTGGCAGCTCTTGGTTGTGAGAACATACTGGTTCCTTAACGCTGCTGCTTTGACCAGCACGTGTCCACCTGCATACTCAAAGCTTTATAAACACCAAGATAAAACTAGCAAGCATAGTTGTTTACTTGAGATTTAGCTATTACAATATTTTTAACTCTCTGTACCAAAGCGGACAATTCAGGCACTTACTTACACACTGCTCATTTGAGTCTTGGCTATACCTTGAAAGCAGCTACTTTGCTTTTCATCCTGGGACACTACCAAGCCTGAGAACTTCCCCAGCCATCACACAACAGACACAGAATGCTTCAGGCCACTATTAAAAGCTGATTGCTCTACAGTAGCTTTTCCAGATTATAAACAAGTAAATCAGCTTCACCCATAAACCACCTCTGACACTGCCGAACAGTTTCTAGGGAGTACTTCAAAACATTTCCACTCTGTTTTCCTTTGGTTCTTGCTAATTTCTATTAATGCTGTCCAAACACTTGCTGCCAACATCTGGCCACATTGCAGCTTCCTGTGAACTGAATTTGACAAGTTGCCCATTAGATAAGTTACACATTACTAAATGATACACAACTAAAACTATTTAGTACACACCTGTCAGGTTTTTTTCCTTTGTTGTCAAAACGTCTGTCAAATATTTACATATCTTGACAAATATTTATGTATATTCTCAAATATTTATGTCTATTCCCTTTCTGGGTGCCTCATGGCCCAGGACAGTGAAATGTACACAGCCAACTTCATGTAGAGGTCCGCGGGAACCTCATTCAGAAGTTTTCCCTGTGAATTAAGATGCATTATAGGAAGCCTCAGATGACTGAAATTTTCGCTTTTATCCACAGAGCTGATGACAGAAAGTGGATGGCATGAATACACATTTCGCTATACTCAGTTCTAACTTAACACTAGTGATCCAGTTAATAACATTACAACATTTCTATTTACAGAAATACAGCTTCTCATGGACAGATGTAACTTTCAAGGTGGGAAAAAGCCACAGGGAGCTTTTCACCACAGTTGTGCCTTTTCACGTTACCTTTATTCTTACCTAGTTTAAAAAAAAAAAATCATTTTGTATATTCTCCAAATTGTATAGCATTTAAACCCATGAATTTTTACCACCTTGTGTGAGCGCGGTACTTGCTGACAGGCTACAGAACTTTGTGACAGAGATAATCCTTCCTGTGATTTGCTCCCAACTGCTAAAGGCATACTTGATGGGGCTCGCAATCGCAGACTGCCACTCAGCAAAGAAGGGTGACTCAAACAGAAACCGTTTTAAGCACGTCAGCGTTGATAATTTTCTATTTAGTTGTTACATTTTCCAGCTCAATGAACAGAGAAAGCATGCCTTCTGCTTAGAGACTCACCTTAATGCAGAAGGTGGATGTCTCCATAGCTGTAAATTGAATTACAGTTTTTCCTGATTCTCAATTAACAGAAAATGAACACTGTCTCTTTTGAGGTCCCATGTTGGCTGAGTTGCCCAGTCAGACCTCCCTGGAATATCATATCACCATTTGGGAGCTTTGTTCAATTGAAGTAGAAAATGGAAGCAACAGCATGGCCTGGATGATGGGCAAGTAGGTGGGTGAAGATAGCGAGGTGTTCTGAACACAGCCCTGTGCCTCTCAACCACTGCTTTCAAGAAAGATCAGAGCCTGTGAAGGTCCAAGCAATCAGAGGCTTCAGGTGAACTGTCAGAATCCCAGTGTAGGTGCATGTTAATGCAACCCCACTCAGCAGACAAACCAGAAGCCCCATTTTCTAGTAACTGCGTGGGGTGCACACTTTGTTACACTCATACTCTGAGTTTTAAACAGTGTATATCTTCAAACTGAAATACTTCCCTGAACAGTTTCAAAACTTCTAGGCAAGTGAAAACAGCCATCTCATTCACTAGAATTATAATTTATACTATATTCTAGTATATGTAAAATTTCATTAAGCTTTCTAATATGTTCTGAACATGCTTGGGAATTTGAGATATACTTGTTCATCTATTTCAATTTGATTCTATTCTTTTACTGTTCTGGTCAGTGATAGAGCAGTGTTTGAATACATGGACTCTTCACTTTCCAGACACAAGCTTGTAGTTTTGTTTTTTGTGCTTTTTGTGATGAGCAATGCCTAAAACTTTTACTCTTATTTTTTTCCCCTGCTCCCTTCTCCCATTCCAAAAAGTTTTCATTCTCGCAGGTAATTTTCACTTCCAAGTTTGTTGTGTCAGATCTGGTTGCATCAGCTAAAAATGTTCATTTCTCTGTTTTTCCACTGATGATTTTGCAACATTGTTATTCAGCCTCAGTGAACATTGTCTATTGTGGGCATGACTGCATTTCAAAGCTCAGCACACTCAAAATGGAATTATTATAATTTCCTAGCTCAGTTTTAGAGCACCCAGTCAATATTTAGCCTTACAGTTTTGGATACATGGAACATGTAACCATGTTCAGATTCTGGGATATAAATTCTGCTCAGTCATTTGAGTCTATCCTATTTACAACAAGATAATTATTCAGCATGACTAATGTCAGAAATACTTTAATAGTCTCTCTTCAACCACTAATTTTGTTGCTGTTTCTCTGGAAGAAAAGGGTGGACTATGCAAGGATTCCAGGTTATCAAACATGTTCTGCAGTCCAAAACAAAGCTGCACACAGTTTCACTGTGTTATTTCAGACATCCATGAGTCCCAGACTCAGACATTGTCCAGCACACCTGCAGTATGACTTTCAGGGGCTGGACTGAAAGTCCAAAGGCTTAATATTCTCTGGTACTTCATTTTAAGATACTGCTAGCCACCATGATTTCCTGGTACACTAAGTTTAAATATTCCAATAAATCCACTAAGAAATCACGTGTATTAAGTAGCCTGCTTGGTTTTTATCTTTGCAATTCATATTTTTCCTTAAAAACAGATAAAATTGCTGCTGCTACACATGAAATAAAATTACTGTATTCAATACAAACAAAAATGGGAAATATGTAGAGAAAAATCAGATACAATAAGATTAGGAAGACAGGAGGAAAAGGCAAATTCTCTAATGCCAGCAGACTCCAAGAACATGAAACTCAGCACTCCTTACCCAGGGTACTGCTGGTTCATAGTCTCTGCAGCTCAGAGACAGAATTGGCTTGCAAAGACCACTTGCCATACATTCAAGTAACTTTTTTGGATGTCATTTGGTTTTCTCTGAAAAGAACATTGTTAAATAACTTTTCCACTAAGAGTCAACAGTAGTAACTTCCTTTCCAACAGATCCCTGCGTTTTGCTGAATACTGCCAGGATTGCCTGTCCTAGTTCTGTTCTCCATTCCTCATCCACCTCTTGCCTCACAGATACAATATGCTCCTTCATCCATGAAGAATGAAACAGTGTCTGTCCTGGTGGTTTATTAACAGAACAGACAGCCTAAAAATCAATTGGCCATATTTTGAGCCAGAAAAAAAAAAGTCAAAGGTTTTACCACTCCTAGGTCCAGATGCCTGGGTAGAAAAGGTTTTAGTTGATGATCAAATGATAAAATAGCTGTTCGGAAAGTGTGAGCTTGCAATTAGTGTCTAGTCTAAACAATACTGCATCACATGATTGAAATAATAGGTAAAACTATAAAACCTTTTGGTTATTTGAAGCTGGATTTATAATTGCATTAATAGTATTCTCAGTAACATCTGTATACATTATGAACATGTCTAAGTTAAAATAAGCACATTTTCCTAATACATGAGTGCTAAATATTAAGAGCTTCATAAATTGGTTCTTTTCACTGCTTACATTAAATTACATACTCTATAAATTCTAGAAGAAAACCTACTGTTTTTTCTCTTCAGTAGTAAGATTATCTGTTTCCTAGTACATTGAACATTCTGAGCAATCACTGTGTAAGAATTTTTTGCTTCTTTGGGAAGGAGTGGATGCAATGTGAACTTAAAGGTGGTTTTACATGACAGTGTACTCAAAAATAGTTGGTTTTTTTATTTCCCAGTTCATTAGTTTTTCAAACTTCTCAATTGCCAGTGTCAAACAAATGTTCCCTTTGAATGTGACTAATTTTTATTATTTCAATATGTTGCATAATTAAACAACCTTTTCAAATGAAGAGGTGATTTTAAATGTGAAAGTTAAGCAACACAATTAAAAACTTGAAGTGTTTGGCGGAGGCTGCTTAAATTTTTATTTTTCAAGGACACTGTCAAAATCTACAAAGATCTAGATCAGTAAACCTGCCCACTTCACCAGAAATATTTGCCTATTTACATATTTGTCACTTAGTGCAACTCGTGAGAAACTCAGAGGAGTCATACTAAAAATTACTAGCAAAGATTCATCAATTTATTTTATCCTGCTGTATTCCTAGAAATTATCCTTTTGTTTCATCTATTTATGGCAAACCAGCACAAACTGAAATATTTCTTTATATAAATGCCCATAACATCACATTGCAGCTAGCAAGTCATGGTGTAATTCTGCAGGGTTCATGCAAGTCTTTAAAAGGTTTTTTTGAACTGCACATGAAGATGTTTATAAAAAATACTAGTTTGTGTTCTCCAATAAAACTATAAAGAAAGTCAAAGTGGAGTGGTGTATTTTTAATGATTCTTTGGCCTCTTATTTCCCAGAATGACAGGATGAGGGACCTATTACTCCTTTCTTGACCTAACATTCAGCATGCAGCTGAAAATCTCCTAGGCCATTAAACAACAAGTGTCCTAAGGACCATCACTGCTGAACTAGGCTATTGTAGTTTCTGCCTTTGTCAGTCTGCAGTAGTAAGCCTGTCTGCTCCATCAAAGCAAAACACACTAATCTTCCTGAAGACATCTGTCTGAAGTTCTAGACTTCATGCAGAGGACTCAAATATTAATGGCTACCCTGCTCATAGCATTTTTTGAGGTATTATTAAAGCTCAGATGCCAAAAATTTAGAACCATCCTGTACTATATGACCTGCAAATGTGAACCAAACTCCAAAGAAAACTCTTATGCTCCTACAAAAAAAAAAAAAAAAAGAATTTACATCATCTTACTAGAATGAAAATAAATCAACCAGGGTGACAACTCAGTGCACAGTACAGCAAGGAACAAAACCCTGGATGCCACAGTTGCTGAATTACTAAAATTAATCACAGCTATAGCAGCTGAAGTCATTAATACAAAACTGCAATGGTAACTAAATTCCATTGTACCTTAACAGAAATATGGAAACTTCATGTAATCACCTAATATGTTTATTTTTGTACTTAATTTTTTTTTTTACTGAGCACAGCATGGTACAGAACAGGGAATTAAATTTAATAGCTTTTATTATTGCATAAGGATAACTAACAGCCTTAAATATATATACATATTTTTGCCAAATCAGGCTTCACCTCAGCTACATCAGTGATGTCTAAAGTTTTGGGTTTGTTTTTTTTTTTTTTCCAATGAGTGGGGTCAAGCTTTATCCAGCTGCTCACTGCCTGCCTTTGTGCTTACTTATACAAACCCATTAAAGTGAACAGAACTACTCGTGACAGTCGGTGCCAAACCTGCACCACCACCACTGACCCTGACTGGATTCATACTTCACTAAAATTTTTTTTGAATTCTTCTGAATGAAAGTGCAATAACATTCACTTATAAAGGATACAGATAGCAAGAACTATTAATCTTGAAGTGAATATAAAAAGCTATTTGTGTGAAATATCAAAGAACCATTAGATTTGGCATTCGCATTTTCTTGGTTTGTGCTGTAGTTTTGTACTAAAATATTCAACCTGTTCAGGTAGATATGGCTACGAGTGAAATACTGTCTGTACTTCATGATCATTCAGTAAAACTTCTTGGCAGTGCAGTAAAAAAATCATAAACTGATATTTATTTGATAATGGAATAATGTTCTTTGCAGACTCAGACTTTAAATTTTATTTACCTGCACAGAATTTTTACAAGGATAGACAAAATTGATCACATTCCAAACATTCTGAAGGAAAACTGGGGTGCTGCACTTAAATTAGAAGCTTAAATTTTACATTAAAAAATAGTCAAATGTGCAGTAAATTAAACAACAGAAACAGCATTTTAACTCTTCACAGAAAGAAGATAGAGCCTCTTCCTTCTTTGGAAATTATTTAAGTTGCTGAGATGATGTATTTACTTTCACTACACTCCTTACTTCTCTTCAGTGCAATCCCTTTGTACTGGGAAATACAGGTCCTCTACTGACTTAATGCTTCAGCTCAAAGGAGCTCTGGCAAATCCCAGTATTTTTCTTGGTTTGACATATACTGGTTTTATAACTTAGAGGCCCGTGACTGAACAAACAGCATTTGCCCTTACCTGTTGCTCTCAAACAAGGCTCACAGGATTTTTAGGGACACATGTTGACATACAATACTGCTCAGTGTCAATCCCAGACAAATTTAACCTGTGCTAATCCTGTCAAGTGGGTCTAATCTACTGCCCACATTCTTTGACATGAATAATAAGTAACTGAATTTTTCACATGTGTTTTTGTATTTCTTTTAATCTTCACCACGTTAAAAAATGCTGTTAATTGCCACCAGAATCTAAAGTAACTGGTAGAAAAAGTGTACAAGCAACTTACACATGCAAGTCATGAGTGAGTATTTGCTCACTTTGGTTGCTAATTTCAAGCACAACCGTGGTAAATTCAGGCATAACTGCATTTACATAATCTTAAATTTATCTCAAGCATATGAATGAGAAATTTGAGAGGTTTTTATGTAGGCCAGTAGAAAGAAAACTTATAGTGCTTGAAAGCTGTTGTAATTGCAAAATTCTAGAAAGCACATCTTAATGCATCACCAAATCCCATTGTCAGTATAATTTATAATACAAAGAAATATTCTGTATACAGTATTCTGCTCTCATACCATTTGTCAGGCTAATGAATTAGAATTTTAACAATGCACGATATTCCATAAAGTATTGACACTGCTCACTGTTTGTTTAGCAGGTCATTATGCACCTTCCCATCATGAGAAGAATTGGATTGAAATGATCAAATTATTGTGCATTGAAATGATTCTATAGGTGGAAAATCATCTTTCATAACTCACAAGGTATTACTAATATTTTAAAATATTGTAACTAATTTTGTGGCAGAGTTATAGTGAGCATAGGAAATAGTACAAATGAATCAGTCTCATGGTACAGAACAGCAAATGCAATTTAATAGCTCTTATTATATGAAGGTAACTATACCAGCCTTATTTAAATATATTCACACATTTAAATGTACTGCAATTTATTAGATGTTTAAGAAAAAGGAAGTTCCTCACAAATTACTACATGAGTACTAAATATCTAAAGCTAAAGAAGTATAGATATGTAAGCAATCTAAATAATTCAAGATATGTGGTATGAAACAGGACTTTTAATTGGTATGAAAGTGCAGAAAGTTCCCCACTTCTAAAGCCTATGTCTCAATGTTATTTTCACACACAAAAAAAAAGTCTGACAATATAGAACTTCTTGGCCATAAAAAGAATTAGAGTATTTGCTAATTAAAGACAACTGGAGGCCAGTAAGCGCACTGTTTGAAGGAGATTTAGAAGTGTGGTCTACTTCTGATCTCACTTTATGAGGAAAATTCAATGTAATTAAATTTGTATTACTTGTTTCTCTCTCATTCCCTCTCTCCCCATCCTCGCTGTTTCCATTTCAAAACTGTACAGTTCTTCACAGACTAATTGATGTTCTATAGCATGATTTATTTCACATGATTTAATGTTAGATTCTCAACAGCATGCAGACTCCCATTTGTCCTTTACTTAGTCAACTAGGCACCAGAGCAAAGAGGTTGATCCCACCATAGCAAAACTCAAACCTTTTCTTAATGTTAGCTCCATTTTAACAGACTCACAGAAATGCTTCCTGCATTTGCCACCTTTGTCTCAGTTTGTATGAAAATTCCAAAACCAAACTGAAACTCTGATCCATCCAGTAAAGATACACTTACTGGTTTGTCTTTATTCAGGGGCATGGACACTTGCAGTCTCAGTTTTGTCACTGTCCTAGACCTTCTCTGCCTTCATCCCTCCTCCTCCTCCTCTCTCCAATTATTTTGGCTATAGATAACCTGGAGTTCTCCTGAATTTTTCTACTTTTAATTATCATTCAGAGCAATATCCCCCTGTCAAAACATGAATGGGCAGTTCTAAAAGTCTTTATTTCCAAAAGTAAATTATAACCATGTTTACAATGAAGGTGGTGGAACACTGGCCCAGGTTGCCCAGAGAGGTGGTGGGTGCCTCATCCATGGAAACATTCAAGGCCAGGCTAGATGAGACTCTGAGCAGCCTGATCTGGTTGGAGATGTCCCTGCTCCTTGCAGGGGGGTTGGACTGGATGGGCTTTAAAGGTCCCTTCCAACCCTAACGATTGTGATTCTATGTCTCTCTCTCTCCAGATCCCATACCACTTTACCCAGTGCAGAACAACTGTTGTGTTTGATGTACTCCCCCACCTGCTTCAAGTCTGTACTGGAAACCTCACATCACATTAGAGCTTAGCAGGACAAATGGCAGCATCTCTGGCTTCTTATCCAGTGTCCTGTATTCTACCCTGGGGCCATACACAGCCACCTCAGGTACATCAAGTGAACAAAACCCCACCACAGCCAAACACCACTGAGCAAGATCTATAGTTGTTGTCATAGTCCAAAGGATACTTTTTTTCACAGAAAAAAAAAAACACCAGAACACCAGACTGCCATTCATGCAATCTATTTCATTTCACTTCTCTTCGCCTTTAATACAGAGCACATTTCTGTCAGTCAACTTAAAAATAGCAAAGTCTAATAGCAATTTGCCAACAAAGTTTTTGTTTCTAAAATACGTTATGTAGATAAGGAATACTTGAAAGCTTAATGACTTCTTACTACATCAATGATAGCATATAAAGATGTTTGTCTTGTAAGAGGAAAAATAAAGGTTTTTCAGCTCCAGTCTCATTTCCTTTGAACATTCTTTCCAAAATTTCAAAAAAGTTAGAAAGACTGTTTGGTTTCAACAAGGTCAACTGACCAAAGGAAAAAAAAAGTGAAAAGAAATAGCTGACAAGAACAGAGGAGGAAACAAACCAAAGAGCGATACCCTTGAATCATAGGATTTCGCTATTTGAAACCTCAACATTATCTAACACGTTCTCTAAAAATCATCCTCATTTTAAATTTGTGTTTCCTTCTCCTCAATGCATTCTGAATTCAGCCTGTGCAGAGCTCTAACCTTGGGCACCACTTACATCAACCACCCCAGAACGCTCCCCAGTCACTGCCCACTGTGACTGTCTGCCATTCCAGGCATCGCCAAGGCCTGGCTGAGTAGGACTTTTGGACACCATGTTGCTGCCACTTCAGCACATGAAGGATTAAAAACATGACACTTCTTAAACAAGTAGCAAATTCTGAAACAAAAAGGTCAGATGATCTCAGAACCACATAGACATCAAAATAATTTATTTCCACAGAGATATTTATGATAGCTGTCTTTATTTCTTGAGAGTTGTCCCAGCTTGACTGAAATAACTCAGAGCAAAAAGTGAATGTGACCAGTTCTTGTACTTATGGGTCACCTCTGCCAGACTGTGTTGATAAATAGAAAAGTGTCAGCAGAGAGTAGAGATTTCTTTCAAATTAAGCACGCCCTAGAGAATACTTTCTGTGTGGGAAATATTGAAGTATGATATCTTCTACATTAACAATACTGAGAAGTTTATCGGGCACTTCAGAAGAAAAAATTAACAGCATTACATTTTATGTGGTTATACAGTCTGGTATAATCCTGATATCTACCAAAGTATCATATAAATACATGAATTGTTTCTTCAGTTGTAGAAATTATTTTAACTACTTGGTTCAGCACAAAAAAAAAGGTTTCTTATAAGGGTTTGTTGCATTTTGAGAAGTAGTTTGTATCTTACTGTAGATAGGCAACATTCAGTTTTTCAATAATTGCAGGCAATTTGGTTTTTTTTTTTTTTAGAGGACTGAAAATACAGCTTAGTGTAACTTAAATATTAGTCTGTAGAATTTTTTTTCCAAAAGATTAAAATACTCAAAGTGAAAGTTATATCAAATACAACACATGACATTATGGAATTTTAAATGTCTGAATTCAGAATTAGTACTGACCCTCACTTTTAGTGGTTTACCCCTACAGTTTAGTTCAGAAATGGAGAGAGGAGGTGAGAATACACCCTAAACAACAATCCATTGAAAGAGGTAAAATTCTATTGAAGCTCAATGGGCTTTTTTGTATTAATAAAACTAAACACTATCTTATTGTGGCAATTTTTCTCCCCAAGTTTAGACTTTTTCAATGTAGTTACAGGAATGAAAATAGAATGAGGACTTGGAAAAATATTCCAATTTTTTGATTCTTAGACCTCAACAATGGTTAGAAAGTCAGACTTAGGTGAAACTGGGCCTAGAATTGAAAACAAGATCTTTGCCTTTACCACTACTTTGTTTTATGTCTCAATAACAATCCCTATTACAATATCCTACAATAGCAGATTACCACAGCAGTACCAGCAGGGCTTTAGGAACATACTCTTAGTTTAATGTGTGTTGCAAGCCAGGAAAAGAAGCCAATGAAGATCAGCTTTTCCCTCTCAGCCCAAATGCCAGACTGCCAATTCAAAACTTGGATTATAAAACCATTTCTTAGGTTCAGTGGGAAAGTTGTATATTAGACACTCAGGGCTTTTAAAGAGACACAATCAGTCTTGCACCAAAGGCAGAGCCTGTCTTTGGGGTGTACTTCACACACTTTTTGATGCCGTATCAGGAGATCAGATTTGTGGCTCCATAGATTACAGCAGGTTACTGTCTCCAACTACCAGGATTTCCCACAGAAAGCGCACTAATTAGATGCAATAATCAAAACCACAATGTGGCAGAATGCTTGAAAGAAAATACATCATGTGGTAAACACTATTCCTTCAGATGCCACTAGAGTAAGTACACAATTCACAAGGCTTGACTTTAACAACTGGCCAATGTTCTGTATTACTGCTGGTTTAGCACTCGCAGAAATTGTTTTAGTAATAGTCTTTATAAATTTATTATACAAGTCATCTAGCAAGGTTTTAATTTCCACTAGGTACGTTAGCTCTAAAAGCATGAGCCTATCAGACTACTTGTTCAGAAAGCCTGCACACAAACAAGGTTACAAATATCAAGATAATTGACTTCACTCAGGTTAGTGTAATAATAAAGTTTTCTACTTTATGTAAATTCCCATAAAAAACAGATAGACCAAGTAATCACTGATGATATTGCCAAGCACTCACAGTTAAGCAGTGTCATATTAATAAAGCATTTCTGAGTTGCTTCGTTCTGCAAAGAATGTAATTGTAGTGTGGATGAAATATATATCAGCATTCACCAAATTAGAATACCTAATCCCATTTTAAAAAAGTCACACTGGTAATTCACCTTTTCATAAGCAGAAAAGCTACATAGAAGTAAGATTCACTGTACATAAAACATGCATTTTATACCCCTAATTTACATCAATCAATTTCAGCCAAGGATAGAGGGTTTTGAGAATCTACATGATTTCATCTAAGAGCAGACTTGCTGATTCAGTTGCAATTGTTCTCAGGATTATCTCTGGTTATTATGGATCCAACACAAAGCACATGGACCAGAACTCAGAGAAATGAGTTAATCTGAGTGAAACTCAAGCAGCAGTTACAGAATGAAATTCTGACACAGCATCCTCCCAGAGAATGACTTTATAAAGTATAATGGAGTGTGCCCACTGTGGCAATACAATATGAATTTATCCCAGAGGAATATAAAAAGCAGCATATTCCCACAATAGGGCAGAGACAGTCTTTTTCCTTTTTAGCTACAAGGAAATCACATCCAGTGGCGAAATACCAGGCATCAGATTGTTACTGTGGGAATATTGGTGGCAGCCATTGTCACAAGAAGTCTTTAAACATAATGAAACAATATAAAGGGAGGAGGGGAAGTTTCAGAGCAGCTTTGTGTGTGTACTTGTTATTCTTACCACTTGCTGTGAATATCACTGGAAAAGGTCACTTGGATCCAGCAGCTCACAGCATCAAACTGCTGGCTCAGATAAAGGCATCGGACTGTGGAAGACCGTAATATGTTCTTCCTTCTCTAAGATATTAATCTAAGCTACACCTCTTGATCTCTACACAAGAATTTTAATTTGCCCAGCAAGGATAGCATTGAACACCATCAAAATATTTTCTTTTGATAATGGTGCAAAAATCACAGCAAGCCTTTTAATGAGTCATTTCCATCCCACTGTTTACAGCAGATTAGCATGCCTATGCAGTGCAGCCAGAGTCTGAAAATACTCACTGAACCATAATCTGCCATAAAAGTGGATGCTACCAAAAATCACCTTCACACAGCTGGTGTCTGAAAGCTACTTACTAGCATCAGCTACACTGATATCTGAAAGCTGCTTATTAGCATCACCATACTTTTCTTGACTCTCATCACTTGACCAGTTCATGTAATAAAGTGCTGGGTTTCAGCTTGTTTTCCCTTTTTGCTGTACTGTTGTTCTTGAAATAACTCATTTTAGCACCCTCTGCAAGGAAACGGTAACAAACACCCCCGGTACAACAGGTGAAACAGCACTGACCTCTCTAAGCATGACTTTGGGAGGGATGTTTCACTTTCAGTTCTTCCACAGCTCCTCTACACAGACACAGGAATTCCTGATTTAACCATACACAGGCTCTCTTGATTTCCACAAAAATTTCCAGAAATGAGGCTCAGGTCTCCCCTACATCTTTTAGGAATGTAATTAAATTGAACCATACATTGAAATTACTCTTGTTCTCTGTATATTTAGCTGCAAACCAAAATATTTCAATGCAAGATATTTTATATTTACATCAACATTCAAAATCCCATGAAATAAACTGCAGAGTTGAATTCATGCTTGACAAGATTAAGCCAGAGCTTTACACAGTCTTCCTTTTCATTGAGCACCCAGGTTGCCACTATCTGTATCAGCTGCATTATTGCTCAAGAACTCAAAAAAAAACCATACATCAGGAAAAACAAAATTACAGGGAGTTCAGTGGAAGCATGATCCTTAAACCAGAAAGAAAAATCAGAAAAAATAAAATGTAATATGATTTTTCTGGCCTTACTCTTTTTAGTTTTGACTATTATTCCATCAGTATTTCTCAAGTGGAGATCCAAGAAAGAAACAACACCTATATCACAGCTAACTTCTGTTCTCCACCTGTGAAACCTTCTGCCTTTTAAGAACTCTTGAAGTTATATTTTTTAACTATTCTGCAATTATTTTTTTCTTCCCAAAACAAGATTAAATAATGAAAAATATTAAACCATGAGAAACCAAGACTAAATAATGAAAAATATTATTAAACCATGAGAAACGTTTTTAATTTTTCCCTTCAAACATTGCAAAATCAGTCAAAAACTGTAACACTGCTTAGTGTCTGGGTGTAACAGTGATTAGTATCTCAAGCAATCCCAAATACGATTAAAAAGTGCTTTTAAACATTCACATCATGCAAAGTAATTTCTTTTGTATTTTTATTCTAGAGTAGCAAAGAAGAAAAATCCTTCTGTGACAAAAAGTACCAGAGTAAAAGCAAATCATTACAAAGCTCTAGAAGTCAGAAATATTGAAATATGCAAGATTAACCCCTTTTTCCTTGTCTTTTAACATTTCAAGATTAACTCTTTTGAGCAAAGTCTAGTTACAAATAGCTACCCCATTTTTTTGTTTGTTTAGCACCATACTATACGTGAGATATGTATCACTTACAGGCAATGCAAAATGAGCTAGAACTAGTTTAAAGAGTTACTATCAGAATTTTGAAGTACCTGATAGTAACCATTCCCTGCTCTTTTGTAATATCAGAGATGGCTGAAATGAAAGTATTGCGTGGCCTTGCTTGAAGAGATACATACACAGAGAGCCCTAATTACAATTCATATAAAAGCATTTACTGGACTTCAAATGCATTTAATAAGAAAGGAAAAAATGCTACTGGCTTTCCAGGGTTACCAGTCACACAACAGCAGCGACATTCAGAGCAATAGCTGTGGTGAAACTGCGTAAATGAGTCACAGCCTGACTCATGTTTACTTGAGGTGTAGCTGTTCACACTGGGTAAATTCAGCAATAGATTTTTTAAAAGTATAAATATTTAGAATTTACCCAGAGTACAAAGCCAAATTTGTAAACTGCATCCCTACTTCTATCAATATTTAAGTATTCCCAGACATTTGGGAAATCTGAGTTGTTTCTCACTGCATTTCCAGGCTGAGGGCTTACACGCAGGTCCCAGCCAAACTTTTACCATGTATTACCTTGAAGAAATAAACAAAGGAACTATATAAATTTGACTATACTTAAAAATTTTAGGACCATATTTTTTTAATAAGTACTACACTGCCTTTAAAATTTGTTTCTTCAGAAAAAAAAGCTCCTGAAAAAGCAGTGACAGGCCAGTAAAAAAAAAAAAGATTTAGAGGTCATAAGGATCCAAGTTAGAGAACTAAACTTCATCAGATCTGTCAGTAGGTCTGATTTGTATATGACTTAAGAATCAGTCTTCTACATTTCCTCAGTGGGTAGGCAAAAATATCAAGTTCCACCCACTGGATGTGTACATCAGATAAACCTCAAAGTAGCAACTGTCAATCATCAACATGTGGTCACACAAAGACAGCAAACTTGGTCAGAGAAATCATGTATAGGATGAAATTGTGCTAGGCAGATCACTAGGGAATAGATCTACCTCCACATGTATTTTCTCACCTGTGTCAGGGAATGATTTGAATCAGCACCTTAGAAGTAAGAGACTGTTCTGTCAGACTTTTCCCATATTGCCCAGTACCAAAGTTTTGATGCATAACACCACATCATATTTTGGTAGGTACTTATTAGAGAGAAAGTCAGAGGCACAAGCCTCAAGTTAACTAAAATTCTGCATTTCATTTGAACACGTCTCCAGAACAATATTTATATTCAATATTCATTCCATGTGACTGCACAGTGGGATACCTCACTTGTTTTTCTATTATGGAAAAAGGAAAAATAATCTATTTGTTTTTAGAGTGCAAACTCCCAGTGTTATACAGGGCTTTCAAATGACTGAACAATTCAACAATAAAATGGGAATACATCTGCTGACAGTTGCAGTGCAAACTATTTCTTTTCTTTGAAGTTATTTGATGGAGGGGAAAAAAAGTGATTGAAGCACTACTTATTTATATTTTGTGCTTAGAAATGACCTTTTATTTCACATCCAAGATAATGAAATACTTGAAATATCCATACACTACTATAATTTTTTGTGTGCGTGTATCTTTTAAAAACTGGTGTTGCATTCAAGGTAAGTTTTCTACTGAATTACAATAAATTACTTAGTTTTCTAACTCCAGCATTCTTAAAAGAAAACTACTTTCTAGTGCTCTGTGCATCTTATTATTTTGCATAAGAACAGGTAAAATCTATTTGAATCTGCTGAAGACATATTTCTCAAAAGAGAAAATGAACTGCTTTATTCTACTCATTTCTGTCTGCATAAGCATTCACAAGGATGACTTTTTGATTGTATGTGTTGTTTAGGGCCCTAATGCACAGCAGTGTTTTTACTACATCCTTAAAAACAGTTCTATCATATATTATAATCAAAACATACATAAGCATTCATCCGAGTATCTCATTTACCATATGCCACAAGGTAATAATAACCTTTTATATTATACCTTGGCATTCCAAAGCATTTAAAAGCATTAGCAGTTTAAATTACATGACAACTTCATGAACTACATAAAGATCACTTAAAGATAACTGTCTACACTCATTAAATGATTTTTATATTAATAATGTTCTACTTAGTGAAGAATAAACACTGGAATTCAATATACTAAAATTGTCCAGTGGGAACAATGTTATATTTCAGTCCAAAATCTCACTGTAGAATATTCAATGAGACCACCTCTCAGAAAATGCTGTAAAATTACTTAAGTTGATCAAACATTTTGTTACTCAGATGAAAGCCAGTCAGAACACTATAAATGGCAACTACAGTTTGCTTTTGGTATAATACAGTTTGTTCAACTCTTATGCCTAGAAAATAAACTAGACAACTACAAAACTTCCTAAAAAAGTCGTTCTTAAAAAAAAAACAGTTCTTCAGATGGAAGATCCTATAGCTCAGCTTTTTTTTTTTTAAGGTGTGATCTTTTTCCTACTAGGATTAGTGATAAGTTTCACATTAGCTTCACTGGAAGCAGGATACTATTTTGTACATTGGTAATTCTTTTTGGCAACAATTCATTAAAAAAATTCCCATCAAGACTTCTGTCATTGTTAGAACACAATAGAAAAATATAACAATTTTACCAATGCAAACCAG
Organism: Chlamydotis macqueenii; assembly: GCF_036417535.1. Taxonomy (NCBI): domain Eukaryota; kingdom Metazoa; phylum Chordata; class Aves; order Otidiformes; family Otididae; genus Chlamydotis; species Chlamydotis macqueenii. The sequence continues at coordinate 13,697,126 of NC_141568.1, forward strand.
GACAAGCTCATTCTGTGCTGTTCTACCAAAAAGCCATAAACACACAGGTCTTGCCCTGTACTCTGAAAGTCAAGCTCCCAAACTTTGCAATTTTTAAAAGCACATTTCAAAACATACTTTCATTTTTGAAGTCTCAGCCTCTAGATACAATTACAGGGGGCTGCTAGGGAAACACCAACCATTCTTATTCTTCCAGTTATCGTAAGGGTACATGGGGAAGAAGTTCCTTTGAGGTGCTACGGTCAGAGATCAAATCCTCTAAATGCTCATAGTACAACTGGAAGCAAAATGGAAACCGCTGCTGAATGGGGAAGGCAAATAGTGTCAATTTGTACTTGCTGGATTCTAAAGCCCCTCTTACTTGAGCCATTACCTGAGCATCATGCAGCTGTGAACAGCAGAAGCAGCTTTCCTGACACTTGTCTAACTCCTTGACTTGGAGGAGGACAGTGAGAACTGATGAGACTTAAGATAAAACCTCATTGCTTCTTCCACAATATTTAATAAAAGTTGGTGAGACATTTTCAAATCAGTAGTCAATGTGACATTTACCATATGTTCACATACAGCTTTCTTCACTGTATGCACAGTTTAAGAGCTCCCCATAAAGCTCCACTAATTACATTAATATAGAAAGTGACAAACAGGATGAAGAGCTGACTTTTCATAAGCACAAGCGAGACTCAGCATTCATCTTCAATCCCAACAGCACCATCTGATGGAGGATCACAGTACTACAGAAGAGAGTCAAGGTGTGCTAGAAGTTCATTAATTTAAAATGGTTTAATACAATTCCTTAATTTGTATAATAAAGTGTAAACATAAATATACAGAATAGTGGTGATCTGCTAAATAAAATGTAAGAACCTACATTAAGGTTAAGTCAGTAAAAGTTTTGGCTTAGTAGGAAGCAAATCCACTCTGAGACTAAACCAAAAGGAAAAAAGAGTTTCTTGTTAGTACTCTCTCCAGACCCCTCTTTAGATAAGTCTGGATAACAAATTTAAGCACATTCAGCCCCAAAGTCTTTATTGCTCATAGGCACTCTGGCTGCAGTTGTGGACTAAAGTGTAAATGAAGAATTAAATGTTTCTGCTCCCTTAAAGGAAACAAAGTAGAATAGTTTTTTAACCCAAGGGTCACTGAATACCGGAATGCTGTAAGAGAACACAAGCAAAGGTAACTCCGGAGCAGAAAACTATGGATATCAGAGCTGTGTGCAAAACACCAAGTACCTATGCCACCACTAAATTACATGAATATAAGTAGTTAAACAACACTTAAAACAGTGAGAATTACAGTTGTTCTGATCAGTTTTGAAGAAGGAAGAAGTGTTAAAGTGTTTGCATAGTTTCATGTTAAAAATTTAAGATCTGTGACACCAAGCACAGTCATAGAATATCTTTGCTTCATCCCTCACTTCATGATTCATAAACAGGATTTACTACATTTTGCTTTATCATATGGCCCTTAAACTAAAAGGCTCCTTATCCAGGAAAAATAAATTCACAAATAATATGCCTTCCCTTTGGCACCCTTAAGTGCATGCAGTTTAGACTGTTTCTTTATTGACAAATTAATTACCTAATCCTTATATACCTTCATACATACTGAGGTAAGCCCAGTCCCCGGATTTTCCTACTTTCTACCTTGCCTGCACACCCTCCTTCCCCAGAAGCCATTGCTTCTACTAGATCTGAACATTGAAACAGGGACACAGAGATGCTGTGGAATATCTGACCTTGGAGAAATTCAAACCTGGCTGGACAAGGCCCTGAGCTACTTGACCTAGTTAACACATCTTTGAAAAGGGGTTTGGATTAGGAGATCTGAAGAGGTTCATTTCAACCTGAGTTCTTCTAGGACTGTAAGACTTTTCAGATAAATCTGGTTTATTTTTAAAAATATTTTTCTAACCTAATTCATTTTTCAATAAAGTAGAACCACCTAAGGTAATGCTTAAAGATAAAAGTATTGGCAGTTTTTTTCTAGATTTTTTTTTCTCTGAATCTCAAGACAGACAGTAAAGCAAACAAGCAAGTTTCTTCACAGTTCTATCATTTTGAAACAAAAGACAAAATAATAAGAAACAGATAGCTGATTACACACTCTGTTGGCCTCAGTATTTTGTACAACATGTCTAAAGTACAAAACAGGTATGAGAGTGAATTCTGAAGCAAGAGACAATTATAAGCAAAAATACTGGAGAGCAGGATAAGGAAAAACAGCACACAAAGTGATTTTATTGGAGTAATTCTAGTTACATCTCTTGAAAAGCAGAATCCTACAGTAGAATATAAAAGAGCCAACATCAATAGACCTGCTTAAAGCAGCAGATCTTGGAGGCAATGGAAGTGTTTGGAGCTCAGCACACCTGCTATTCAGTTCGCTCTTATACATGGTCTTACACAGCTTTGCTTAAGTGTTTACTGCTTTGCATTCACAGGACAAAGGAAAACGGGACAAATTTCTGCAATAAAAATTTAAAAGGCTTGTTACAGCTTTTTTAGTACCTTTTGTGTGCACTGACGTTTATGCTTCTTTGCTTTAATTTGTTTTTCACTACAGGTAATGACCTAAAGTTAAGGTGGTAAACGACAAGCTTTCCTTATTGCAGAAAAAGACTGCAGCCAAGTTTTATGCCAAAAGTAAATGTTAACTTTTAATTGCTGTCACCAGAAATGTCCTTTTTTTTTAGTAAATTGACACATGTAGAAAAGACATGGATTATTTAATATCTGCAGTCCCTTTAGGAGAACCGAAATCCTTTCCAGACTCACTATCAGCACAGTCGCTAGCGCATCAATAAGAGCAAGAACCAAAGTCATCCTCATCAGTCTATTGACTGTACTAAAGTCCTGTAAGAAAGTATTACCTATCCAGTGTTAAGAGCTTAATGTTTTCAGTTTGCTTTCAAACTTAACAAATACAATAAATTGCTCAATACATGAAAACATGATCCTCACCTATAACAATTTCATTTTCTTCACAATTACTTTCTAGTTCTTATAGTTTAAAGCACAACATCTCACACCCTCTAATGCTAAACATTTTCCATGCACAAAACAACCCAGGAACTACCTTTCTTCATCTTTATTAAAAGAGATTTTACTTCCTCTAAAGACAAAAAAAGTCTGAGCAAACTAAAACAAAGCAAAGGAAAATTTAAAAAAAAAAACGCAACATCTTTTCTTGGTTTTAAAAAAAATTTTAATTTAACAGTGTGATGAAAATTATATTCCCTCAAGTTCTGTCAATTTTTACCTTTCCCAAAAACTTTTCGGTCAAAAGACAGAAGAAAACATGAAAGAAATAGGGAAAAATAAAAAAGGTAAGAAAAAGTAATTATTTTAGAATGACATATTAAAAGAGCTTTTATTAATGAAAAATATGAACAATGAATCGCAGTGAGAAAACTTAGCTGAAGGCATTTTGTCAAACACACAAGCAGGGAATGTGCAAATGGCCTGATTCTATTTTGTTACATTGCAAGTATGATCTGAGAATTTCCTTGTTATATTTCATTTTAAAAGGCTTGGGTATAAACCCAGATGGAATCAGTGTTGGTTATTCCACAAGTCTCACCTCCAACCCCATCACATTTTGTTAAGTCACCACCAAAAAAAAAAGCCCTACAACTGAGTTTCTCAGTGCCTTGACTGTAAAATAAATCACAAAGTGAGAGTTGTGCTTTACACAGAAGTACATTTGGCAAACGAGATCCATAACTAACTCAGCTCAGTGCATTTGCTATTATTTTTTTTCTCCAGCTATGCCTTTTACAGCACCTTATGATCTGATCACTAGCATCATACCTACGTTCATTTCTTCCCAGTGTAAACAGTTCACATCCACGAGCAATGCATCCCCAGGGGCTGTTTATCAAAGAAAGAGGGGTGCCCACAGGTAAGGGACATTCAAGAGTCTACAAAGGGCCTGAGGATAAATGTGTACCATTGAGGACTGTCAAGTAGGCCCAGGAAATGGTTGGTATGGAAGGCCAGTAACCCAGCAAAAGCAGTATCACCATGAATTGATTTTCTTATTTCATATTGACCCTAAAATAACTTCTAAGCTGCTGAACTCTACGCCAAGCAAGTGCCAGAAAATAAAAGGATTTCAGTATCTAGGGACTTCAATTTTGATCTAGCACATCACTGAAGTGGAAAGTGAACATCAGACAAAGTGGTTTGAGCAGTAATGTGTGTAAGAGACAGGAGAGTGAACAATAGTGTGAGGGACATTTTAAAATTTTTTTAAAGTGATATATTGCACAGATAAGTTTTAATACAAACAAGTTTCTAGGCATTGTAGATCTATTTATCACTCCAATAATTGAAGAAAGTAATTCTTCATCAGTAGTTTCTCTCTAAGTATCTGTATTTGAACAGCAATATTCACCTTTTGATGGCTTCCTGGATGTGTGTGCAGTACCAGTGTTTGTAGCTGTTTGCAGTTTATTTCTGAGGTACAAACACTAATTATTGCTCAACAACCACAAAATATCAGCTACCCCTTCATATACACCTATTGTCAATCATCAGAAGAGATGGAAAAATAGAATCTTTATAATTAATTTCTTCAGAACAAAATCGTCCAAACAATAAAAAATGAAAATTATTATAGTTTAAGCCAGCAGCACTAGCAGCAATTTCTTATTTCGCTGTTACTACATACAAAGCCTTTCAGAAGTAGAGAGTTGCAAGACTAGCAGAGACATAGCTGCCTGTAACTGCATCTGATGGAGCAACAGGAGAATTGTCACTGCACAAAAACACCTAAAATGGATTACAAGCCCAGAATTGGCTTTTTTTTGCTCATATCATGGCAACCATCCGAGTCATGCAAGGGATTTAACTACCCAACTTATACCAAACGCTGGATATTTCTATTGTCAGATTCTATTACTTTTGGCAATGCTGTAGATATTAATAGTCTCTTATTAAACTAGCCCTTTGTTGTTTGGTTTTTTTTCCACTTAGGTGTTATGCTCTGGTAAAAAGGTTGGTTTTAATAGATATTAAAAATTTACTACTGTAGAATATTAAACACTTAGAAAATTATAAAACTGTTCACTATCATAACTGTAAAAATTATTTATCTACTTACAAAAATTCCTTTCACACTGGACAAACAAGATTTACTGAAAATGAATATATAAAATGTAGAATAATTCTGGTTTGGACAACTTTGTAGTTTGCTTATGGTGTCATTCATAATATGTATACAATCCACTTCTGATGTTAATATTAGCAGGAAAAAAGCCCTCAACTGGTACTTTTCATTTAGAGAAATTAGGATAAACAAAACCATTTATTTTAGGTAAATTAAACTCTAATAACAAAAAAAAACCTTCTTAAGCAAAATCAATAAAATCAGCACATAATTATATAGGAAGCCACAAAGGTGAATTTTCCCCAGCGTTATCTGCTTCAGTTAACAGTCCTGTAACTCAGGGCACAAAGATTACCTTGACTAGTTTTCAAAGAAAACCCTTTGCTGACTTTTTTTTTCCCCTGTGATATCATTCAGTTGATTAAAGTCCACAATTTTTCTTTCCGTGCAGCCCAGAATGATTTTACAAACCATTTAGAATAATAACAAAGAAACATTCTCCTCAGAATAGAAACCTGAAGGAAACCAGATGATATATAGAAGTGGGCATCCATCAAACCATCCTCTTGCTTTTTAAGGCAGCATGGACATGGACTAAAACACACAGGATTGTTATTACAATCTCTGACTTTAACCATTTGGGATACTAAGCACACACCCTTCAGTGCTCATTTGTAAGCTAATTTGAAGAAAAAATATTTTTTTTCCCTATATAACACTATTGCAATAAAGCAAGCTGCTATAGAGTATATAAATTATACAAAGATACATGTTCTTTATTCTTGCATAGACTGTTTGCTAAGGACAGGAGAACACAGTGTAATAAGAATTGAATTTACAGTTAAAATGCAGTAATCACTAATGCAACTGGCTCCTTGTGACAGTAATAAACTTCCTTTGTTTTCTTTGGACATGTTCCATATATTCTAGTCTTTAATATGGGACTAAGATGCACAACTATGAAATGCATATGGATATATTTTCTAAATACGCATGTATTTTGCCCACTTTGCACAAAATTTTCAAAAAATATTGTGGACATGCAGGATTTTGTCACCAAAGACTGAAGTCACTAGTAAAAGCAGCTCATATTCCTTCAAAATTACCTAAATATTTTTTAATTTTCCATTCAGTCTGTACATTAGCAATGTCTGGCTATTAAGTTCAACATTTAAAAACAAAACATCCCGTAATTGAAAACCAGTATTTATGTAGTTAAAAGTCTTCATCATTTTCTACAGATGTCATTATTTTCATATGTTTCTCCCCCATACCCCTCTCCTCCCCACGCCATAGGCCTTATACTTCTCTAACGCACGCTGGCTGATCTGCAATACACTGTTTATCTGCGCTGCCAAGACACATGAGAATTCATCCCTGAGCAGGTACCAGCTTGCACTCAAACAGATTGAGTGCATTGAACTTCCAATACAGTTTAAAACACCGAGATCTTTCATCTGGTGCATTCCATAATGCAGTGACAAACAGTAAAAACAGTATCCTAAAAACCAGATTATTTCCAAGTTCCTCAAGGTTGTAAACTACATTTAATTTTATAGAACAGGTCCATTTTCAGTTTGCAGCTCTGAAGAAGATGAGGAAGCCTTGGGAGTATATGATACTCTTACAGAAAAGCAATTACTATTTATTCTTAAAATGCTTCTGATAAAGACTATTTTAAAAAAATCTTATTTTTTTAGAATTCCTCCAAAATTTCACCTGCATTTATCAATAGCTTCTGTCCTGTCAAAGCAGGATCTCAATTTTGAGAGAAAAAGTTAAAAAAATATTACAGACAAGACTAGTTAAATAAAACCACATCACTGAAAGTGGGATGCATGCCTCTGTCAAAAAGACAGGGCGTTGCAGCATGCTGAAGTTTTCTGTAATCTGCCGTTCTTAGACGTAAATCCAGATGGGAGTATTTCAAAGGCAGAAAGTAGGAAAAGGATATAGGAAGGAACAGATCATAATTTGAACCTTACTATTCATGCCTTCAGCAGCTCACAAGAAAAAAAAATGAATTTGGATAGTTTGGTTCTGCTTTAATGGAAAAAATGCTGCTGAATCTCCAATTAATTTACTTGTCAGACTGCACAAACAGAAAGATGAGGTTTTGAGAGAAGGAACAAGATATTCTCAACAAGCTTATACATCAACATATTTCACATTTATTATGTCAAGGATTCTTTTTAGAACTTTGACTAATTAGTACTGACAGCAGCAGAGATGAACAAGGAGATTAAAGGCACTCCTTTGCACTTTTAAACCATGACAATGTCATAAATAGTATAGATTTTAGGTGATAGGTATAAAACAGGCTCCAATCTCATTTATGCAATTTACCTAGACAATTTTTTCTCGTTTCCACTACGCAACTCAATTTCATTTGTTACAATTTCTGCATAGCATTAAGAAAACAAAGAATATTGCTTATAAATTCAATCTAATATGGCATTTGCTTAAAGACTAAGTGAAATGCAGAGAAACATTGTTCATCTACTGTGAAAGTCAAAACTTTGTTGGACTGTATAAATTCTTAGGCATCCCTTAAATCTGCAAAAACAGAATACACATTTCATTTGTGGCCAATTCAACTTCAGTTGTATTAAAGTTAAAAATAAGTCTTAATTCTAGGTGAATTAATTGTCTTTGTTCAAAAGAAAAATATTAGTGTTTCACCTGACTTCTACTGAATCAAATACTAAATCCAAATTTTAGGATTTTTTTTTTGCTTGAAACTGGTAAAAGAGTTTCTTGGTCCCTTGTGTATAAGGTAGAACAGTTGAATTTGCTAGTATTCCATTGCCATACCATTATTAGGAGCCTAACTACAATTCTGCATACTTAAGTGGAATTTTTGTTGCTAGAGAACTGGATATTTTGCACTCCCTGCACACTACAGTATAAATCACTATCTGCATCAGATGAATTGCCACCCCCACCAACTGCTAGGAATAAGGATAGTATTGTGGTTAGCTTAAAATAAAAAGTAATAACAAACAAAAGCAAAGCTTATTCTATAAATATCCTCAGTATTGTTAGTCTGACACCGAGTTTATGGCTTTTTTCCTCAGTAACAGCAGTGTCTACACTGTTAGCAATTACTGCTAATGGCTAAAACCTGATTTAGAAATTTTTTTTAAGCAAGGAACACAAATAACTAGATAAATTATCAGTGGCAGCAGTGCAACTACTGGTGCTGCCAATAGTCTTTTACAAGAACAAAAACTTTACACAGGTATTTGGAAAAGCCACACACCAAAATACACTATTTTAATGGCAATATTTTGTTTCTTGAATGTTCCTCCTTTCCAAAGGACAGGAAACAGGTGAAGTGCATGCTCCCAAAGTTGGTCCTTGTCCAGTTTAGCTTTGTTTTTCATAATAAATTAAATGGAATATATTTCCGCACTAACAAATTTGAAACATGAAGAGTTATCAACTGAGGGGACTGACACTGTGACATCCAGGTGTTGTCTTGGCCATGGCAGCAGGTGACACACTGGACCAGCATCACCTGGATGCTGGCTTACCTGGAGAGACTTGGAGAAATAATTTCACTATATGTACTTTGGACTGCAAGCTGCCAATTACAGAAGTATCTTGCTGAAATTATAGCTAGACATAGGACAACACAGTAAAACAAAAAAAAGTTAATGGTGTTCGTTACTAGATTGCTGTGCTTGTCTTTTGGCTTGAGAAGTTACCCGACTCTTAGAGCCATGCTACGTAATTTCCCTTGGGAGAAAAGGGGATTTGTCAATGAGTGACATGTCTTTTGTCCAGTATTGCTCATTCCAGGAAGAGATGAAAAGACATTTTATTTCCCTGAGGAAAAAATAGCAGAATCTATTTCCCTTACTGACATTTTTCAAATTTGCCTGTCTCCTTCAGCCTCACAGGTGGAATTACCAGTTGAAGTTTTTCAAAATTTAGTTTTTCATTTTTTTTTTATGATGGCCAGACTGAAGTATATAACTGAAGTATCATTAGCTAATAATAATAAAAAGTGTCAGTTCCCCACAAAAAAAAACTTAGTTCAAGTTTTTTATCAAAATAATTTGACCCACAATGATTATTTTGAACATGTAAGGATTGGAATTAATCAGCTTCCTCAGGATAAAGGCTAAGTCTCATCTTTTCCAACATGATATTTTTACCCCTGAAGACTCTCCCATCCTTTAGGGCTATCTCCTCTCAATAGCTTCCCTTCCAGTTCCTATCAGGAACTCAGCAAGCCTTTATTCCTACTTTGAGTCAAAAGTATTTATTACATTTGGCCTTCCTTCAGACATACTTTGTTTCTAATTTTATTTTCTTTTTGGCTTAATCAACCACACACCTCATCTGCCCTGTTGATGGCTCCATCTCCCTTTGACCTGCGTTACCACAATCAGCAAGTGCTCCAGCCCTTGCGTTTGGAGTCTGTTCTCAGGGAAGTCTCACTCCACCTGCCTTATATTCTGCTCAGTCTCTGCTTCCTGTTTGGCAATTGTTCCTGCTTCTCTTATTACAACAAAAATGGACACAATTTTAACTGAAACCCAGTATGTGAATGTGAATACATAAATAGAGGTGAGAACACCAATTCACAGCTCACAGTCCCAAAAGCTCCTGGTTCAGAAGAAGGAATAATTAAAAATTGAACACTCATAAGCATGACTTTATCCCATGATATAAAAATAGAGAAAAGTTACTTTTCCCCACAAGAAAGTTAGTGCTCAGCACTGCAAGATCTGGATAGATAACCATCAGAATACTGCTGCAGAAGAACCTCAGCAAAATCCTGCATGCGTGATACCTGAGGATTTATTATTTGAGCACATCATCTGATCTGAGAAATGTTCCACCACACTGGACCGATTTGTACAACACAGTAAGAATGATACTTTTTCTATTTTGCTAGCTTGCTTTGATGACCTATTGATTTACTCAGCTGGTTTCCTGAAACATCTGGGGCACATATATGACACCAAACTCTCTCATGGAGACAGGATTAAAGCTGAAAGTTTTCAACTGATATTTCATTAAGATCTGAAAATAACCTGAATGTTTTCTTTGACACAGGTATTGACGTAGCCCAGCAAAGAGAAGTTGGAGTGATGAATCTCAATAAGACTTGGGAGCTCTTTATGTGATTTTACCAGTTACTACCCATGCTGAATTATAGAGCTGGTTATAAAGGCAGAGTCTTGTGTGAACTTGAACAACTATTCGTGTCACAGAGCAAAAGAAAATGAGGGTAAAGAGCTCGAGACCTTCATGCTTAGAGTATGGATAATTAGTACAGAAATATTCAGACTCACCAATGCTATCGAGTAGATCAATGGAGGCCACCAGCATCCTCTCGACCGGAGTGTTCCTCAGGAAGGAGCAGCTACCATGCACACATGGATCAGCATGCCTTCAACAGTAAATCAGGGAAAAGTTCATTAGTAAATGTTTCCTAGACATAACTGGGACTTGCCATAGCAGTACAACATACTGTGTTCTAACACAGTACAGTCTTGTCTCATGTATCAGAACTAATCAACGCACTACAATAGCATCAAGTATTGTGCTCCTAGTGCATTAAAACTGAACAAGAAAATGTAAATCAAAGCTTCAGGAAGAAAAATTGAACACACCCAATAGTACTAAATACAGACTGGGGAAATAGGCAAAATATGGAAAATAGCCCCGATCAGGTAGATTACAAAATACAACACAACTTCAGTGCTCAAAAATGACATGTTCATCAGAAAAAAAACTATTTTAAGACACTTCTTGATTAAATCGAAATACATCAGACACATGGCAAAATAATTTGTTTGAACCACCTCCACCTCCATCCTAACCTACCCTACAGCCATAATCAGCATAGTTACACATATTAAAAGATCTTGCTAAAGAAATAAATAGTGCAACTAGAGGGTTTAAAAGTTTTAGAAATAAAATTCATGAAATTTCATAAACAGATACAAAGTGCTACAGCAATTAAGATTTTACAGGGTCAGTTAAAGAGAATTTTCTGAAAGAATTTCACTAGAAAGACAAGATAAGGGCAGTCCTGCGTGAACATACTGACTCTTTAGTTTGAAAGAAGCTTGTTCTGGGGCTGAGAACATTCCACACTACTTTGATCCTTGCCACTCTTCCCCATGCTTTTGGTCTCCCTGCTCTCTCATGGAAAAGACTAAGAGGAGTTAGAGAATTTTTTCTGACTATGGAACCTGTAATTCACCTGTAGACTTGCTCTTCATTTCCAGAGCTTGTTAAGCTACAATAACTTTTTACAGTAAAGATTTTTAATATGCTTTCCTTCTTTAAAAATTTAATTTGATGACTTAAGCACTTGCTTCTGCTTTGTATAGTAACACTCTTTAAAGCTGTCCTCTCATTCCTGTTTTCTCACTGAGAACACTACTCTTTGTCAAGTATTAAACCACTGTAACTTGAGTGGCAAATGCACATTCTGATTTTTGTGCAGATGATAAACGAAGTAGATTTACCCAGAAGCAGCAGATAATTTGCTGATGCTCATAGTCACAGTGTGAAAGCAGATCAGTCTTGCCATAGTATCTCAATTTCATCCATCCCTTACTGAAATTAGTGTTTGCATTAATATTTGCTCTAGCTTGGGGTGTCAGGTCATGCATTAAAAATGGCTCCTGGAAGTTGAATTATATTTCAACTAACTTTCCAATATACTTAAAAGATTGTTGCTTGAACAAAAAAAAAATCTCCTTTCTGTATTTTCTGAGACAATAAACACAAATAGAAGAAAGAAAATAAGCTCTTACGACATTTACATAGAGAAATATGTTTAGGGTTTTTTTTTTTAGATGTAATTGATTATTAAGACATGCAGTGCTGGTATGAGGTTATATTTAAGAGAAAGAAAAAAGTGCAGAGCATGATGGCAAACTTATCACACTCTGCAATTTCTGTATTTGTTTTGATGTGTTTTATTTCCCCTGCCCTTGACTGTAAGTACTACTACATCTTTAGATCTTAATAACAGGAAAAACCTTCCACTGGCAAATTAAGCTGACTTTATAGTTGCTCTGTACTGCCACACTGAGGTCAGGGTTTCAGGAACCTCTCACTGTCAAAAGCACTTGGCTTATCTAAAAAATTCAGCCTCTCTGACTAAAGAATATAATCTAACATCACTTCTCTGGTGTAATGCCAGCTTAAGAATCAATGTGGTCAAAGAAGAAACAAAATTTAATTATTTATAAATTTAACAGCAAGTACTTGAGTATTCAGTAAAGTAATTACTAAGGATGGCTGACACACCTCATTAAAATACTGATTTCTTAGGGCAGCAGACTAACATATCTTCGGAAAAAAAGCTGTGAGCTGTAGTTAAGGAAGTGATGCTCAAATGAGTCTGGTAATACCAGAACATTACTCCTGTCTGGAATTTTTGATAATTTTGCCCTTAAAAAGCAGGCTGGTCAGTTATCCAAACTCACTTAACTCACACTTCGAGATGCTGAATGAACACTGCATAGCTTCTGACTGGTCATTGTGGGTTTTACATAAACACAGAATAACAAGCTGCATCATGTACTGGTTTTGCAAGTCTCAAACTGGCAAGGCCACCTCCAGCAGCTAATCCAATAGCAACACTATGAAATCACTCTTCAGAAATCAGCAAAAGAAGTTCATACAGTAACTGAAATGTATTCAGAGATGTGGCAATTGGTTACAAAGAAATGGTGTGACAGTCTGGCAAGGCTTAAACCATCCCTGCTCATTATGTCTGGACACAGGCATAATGCACATTATGTGCACATTTGAGAAGAGGAGGACCTGATGTGGATAACAGGAGGCTTCGTTCTTGTCTCCGATGGGTGAGATGCAAAGGACATGATGCTGGCGGCAGCAGTTAGAATATTTTTAGTTGATAAATTCAATTTCATGCTGCGTATTTCAAGAGGAGAACCACACCTTCAAGCAAAGTCCCATGAGATGATGGCATGAAATTTTCTTCCTTTCTAGATCAGTCTAAACAGCTCTTAAGCCTGTAGATTTTAAAGCAGCCTATGAACTTCAAATCTTGTAAAATCTCTGCCACTGAGAATGGGCCACAGGGATCTCTCTTTTTGTTTACCAGAAAGAGTTGCTTACAGTTTTAGAACCTGTGAAGTTCAGGCTCTAGCATTTTTTAGCCACTGAGTTTTTTTGTCAGGAGCATAGTATGAAATCTTGGAGTAATTCTTAAACAAAAAAGACAAACCCTATTTGCCATACCTCATCTTTCTACCATGGTATCACCAAGAGGACAGTTATCTGCATCTGTTCAGCACAAGGAAAATTGATTAAAAGATTCCAGTACTAGGCAGGTTATTTGATCACTGCTTCCCCTTCAAAGTATATTTGTCTACATAAACCACCAACATCCTTCCCTCTAATTTCACTGTGCTACGATACGTCTTCCTATTCTTCTGGGATGAAGGATTGCTTTAAAACCTTTTAAATCACAGAGCTCCATAGTAAGGACCCTATAGCAACATTATTATGAACAGGTCAGGCAGTAATTCCTTCCCTGTGATTAATTTAATATAAATTGAGTCATTTGACTTTCATTCAGAAACTGTAATCACATGGATAAGTCAATATTTTCTCTACTCCCCCATCATCATTATCACCACCCATCAGAGCTTGAATCTCAAACATGTCTCAAATTAACTCCCCATTCAGCTGTATTAAGAGACTGAAAAGTAGATGCTCAAAACCATGAAATAATAAAAACTGCACTGGAAAAAAAACTAGAAAATATATGACTATTTGGGAAAGATCTTGTATTTGCAGATATGTGGAGAATTGGCAGGAGATAAAAAGCCTCTTTGAAGTTAACTTCGCTCTTAAAAAATGCATCAGAAGTATCACAGTTTTAATAATGATGGATGTTACTGTAATCTCTGAATCATAGAAACCAGAGAACAAATACCTGTGCAAAGGTAGCTTAAAAATCTATCCTTACTCCCCAATCCAGCATGGTTCAGACAGAAACAGTGCCCTGCAGCTGTATGGTGGCTCCTCACAGCCACAGGAATAATGGTTTTAAAGTGTTTTTTTCATAACACCTCAAATTTGACAAACATATCTTCTCCCAAGTAGCAAATACGAAATATATCCACACTTCCATTAAGATTTGAGGTCAGTGGGGTAATGTGCACTGAAATACTAAGACCAAATTACACTACTATCACCCAACCTCATCTCCGGACCATGATCACAAGCATCTTATTTAGCACACACAGTTTATTCACTGCAAATATTCAGCAGTGAGCTGCATTATACATCTAACAGAACATGCCTAACCCCTGCAGTTCTGAAACCTGAATCCCAGATATGGCACTTGGTCCCACAGTTTTATTCTACAATAGGTATCAGGTTTATTTTCAGAATGAAGAAGTTACTTGCCCCTTTCCAAGAGATCATCAGAAGCATACACAACTTGCCATTTCCATGTAGCTAGCTGTTACCTTACATACACATTTCAGCCATTCAATGGAAAAAGATAAGTTTTCAGATTTGTACTGTTTACATATGAATGGATATTTTATGTCCAGCTACTGAGGAAAAGTACATGAAACCACTGACAAGATCTAACCGCCTCTGAGAAGCCTGTGATCAAGCTCTTTCTCAGAATTCAGAAACCTGTTTCAGATTTTTTGACTGCTTGCTGTTCAGCCAAGTCTTTCATGCTTCAACACATTACAGTTTACCTATGCCCCTATATTGCTCAGGCAGATCTGTTTTGGTTCAGAATGTATGAGGTATAGCTTTGCTAAAACAATCTGGGTCTTGATCAAATAAGTTTCAGGATGCATTATTACTTACTAACAGAGAGTGCTGTTTCAAAACTAATTCCATTTTCCTGAATTTAAAGTTTGTCATCACATACAGAAATAAACAGCGCGTTGTTACACCCCATTGTTTGTTATGCTTTAAATTGTTACCCTGCTCCAGGACAAGGGAACTCATGTATTCAAACTCCTCCAATAACAGTAAGTATGTGCTTGGCCTCTTTCATCAGAATGTATAAAACCAGAAATGACAGTGCCTCCTTTAAATGCCTTACCAGTGCTAAAGGGATGCTCAGCATGGCACCACTGAGGTGGCATTGTGCATGCCATGCTCTTTCCCAACTTCACCAAGATACTGGCATTAACATCCTTACATACCAATTAAAAAAAAAAATGCAGTAAACTACATAATCTACCTGCCTAATGGGATAAAGATGAAAACCAAAGTTCACATCTTTTGACTCTTGACACTATTCAAACTTTATTTTTTGTGAGTTGTACACAAAACCCCAAACTATCATGAGGGTTAAAATTACTCTGTTCAGTCTCTGAATATTAATTATTTGGATATCTTCAGGTGGAAAAAAAAATTCTTGAAGTTAGTCTTCTAAGCCACATATCATACATACTAACAAAGAGAAATTTAGAACTAATCTGCATATTTTGCATTTTTGCTTTAAGAATCTTTTTCACATGTAAAGGTTGCAATAAGAGACACTAACAAGCTCTTTTGCTTAATTGTTCAGGTCAGGAGGAGGCATTTGCAGCAGAACATATTCAGTGTCTTTTGTGGTTAAGAACATCCATGTCAACTTTTTTTCTTGGGGTTTTTAATGCATATACTGTTACAAAGCACACTTGCTTTTATTAAATTTCTGTTACACAAAATCTTATGGGAGAAAACCAGTCAGATGGAGTGGAATTAAATATACACCCCACTGCATTTCTGCTTCTCTGGGCAGAATATAAAGCTGCAACCCAACCCCAAGATAACCCTTGTGAAAGGAACTATCACGCATAGCTGCTTTTATATATATGTGTGTGTGTATATATATATACACACACACAGAGATATACACAGACACCACTAGCCAGAAGTTTGTGCTTGCAAACACCAAACACATTGGTGAGATCCCATCACCAACTTTGTCTGAGGCAACATGACACAATCTTTATCTTTCTTATACTCTCAGTTACAAAGAAATAAAAGATTTGGAATACAGATGCCATGGCTTTTAACTTATTTCTGGAAAAGTATGTTCCCAAAGACTCCTACCTACACCATTAAATCCTCAAAATCCACAGCCAGTACAGATTTTTAAACACACAGCAACACAATTACTTGTCCCACTTTCAGAGACACAGTAGGAAAAGGTAAAATACAGACTTGTAACCGGAAATTACTGAAAACTACACTGTAACATCTCCTCAGACACATGCAATACATAAAGCATTGAGAAGATCTATAAACATGGTTGTAAAACTGCAAGACACCCAAATATACCACAGCCTGGTCAGTCCTTTAGATTACAAACCTGTATTGCTCCGTTACCAGAACATACGATTGTATATCAACCACTAATTAATGGATGACATAACTTGAACAATATTAGAAAAATATTTAGCCCTTCACAAACAAAATTTTAGTACTACAAAACAAGGTACTAAGAATCAGATTTTTCTAGGTGGCAGTTCAATGTTACATATCTGATGCCTCAAGCACAGCTGTTTTAGAGACAGCCACCTGAACTGCAATTAAATGAACTCCTCAGAATTTAAAGTCTGCATATTTTACACTTTATTTGCCAGATTGTAAAGGCTTATTACCTAAGAATTTTCCCAACTATGTAGCACTCAGACCACTCAGTTTGCTGAATTATAATATTATCCTGGTTGCTAAGGCTCCTCAAAGACTTAAAAAAAAAAAAACCAAAACAAAACAAAGCAAACCCACAGGTGAGAGAAGAATTCAGTGGGCTAATGGCTTCATTGCATGGATACCTCCTGTTTGATATACATTTTTATAGGCACACAGCCATTATACCCTCATTATTACGTAATTTCCTAGTGCAGCTTTTGTGTAAAAAAGGAAAAGTCAAAGCCATTCGATCCTGGTCTTTACTTGCACGTTAATAAATGCTCCCACAACTGTCCTGAGTTCCCTCTTTCCTCTGAGGGCAAACAGCAGTTTGGCTCCAATTTCTATCATATTTCAGCATTAACATGTAAAATCACAAGTTTGTTAAATCAAACTTCAGAGTTTAACTCTGATGCATCCTCTGTAAGTCTGCCCTAAATAGCCATGACTTAACTACTAAACCATTATGGTTCAGCTGCACTCAGCAGCTAAAATACCACACAGTCACTCATTCACCCTCCCCTCACCACCCCCTGCAGTGGGACAGGGAGTACACTCAGCAAAGAAAAGAAAGCAAAACTCTGGGTTGACATAAAAGCAGTTTAAGAGAACAACAGAGGATAAGAAAACAGAGATGCAAAACAAAACAACAACAAAAAAAAAGCAACAGAAAATACTGAAGCACCTAACTCAGAGTATAGCAGCTCACAGGGGATCCTGGGGCCCAGCTCCCTCCTCAGCAGCAGAAACCTGCCCCTCTACCCCATCCCCACTTTATACACTGAGCATGAGGTCACATGGGGTGGAATGGCCCTTGGGCCAATTTGGGTAACCTGTCCCAGCTGTTGGCTAATTGGTAACCTATCCCAGCTGTGTCCTCAGCCACAGGTGCCACCAGCTCCAGTTCCTCCCACATCCCAGGTCTGGTCTGCTGGAATATATTGTTCAATAGTGGTTAGACAACCATGCTGCAGTTCATCGGTCTCAGAGATTCGGAACAAGGTAGCAGGATTCAAGATGGAGGTCAAAGAAAGTGTGACATCCCGCTGTTCTAGTAACACAGCTTGATATTTAGCTATCCTATTTGGGGAAATCCAGTGGTGTCCCTTATTTTCAAGGAGAGATGATACAGCATGCAGTACGAACACAGTAATCAGCTGGCCCAGTGTCAGTTTTCAAGATCCCTCAATTAGGGTTACAGTTGCCGCTGCTGCCCTCAAGCAGGCAGGCCAACCTTTACTGACCTCATCCAGTTGTTTAGAAAAGTATCCCACTGGTCTGTTCCAGCTTCCCAACTTTGTGTCAACACTCCCAATGCCACTTGCTGTCTTTCATGTACATATAATTGAAATGGTTTTCTCAAATTTGGGAGTCCCAAGGCAGGGGCTTCCATCAATTTACTCTTAAATTCATCAAAATATTTACAACATTCTGTTGACCAGTCTAATACCCCTTGGCTTCCTTTTATAGCCGCATACAATGGTTTAGCAATCAGTCTGAAATTAGGAATCCATACTTGACAGCACCCATCCATTCCCAAAAATCCCCTTAAATTTTTCTCTGATGTCCAATCAACAAGTGATCGACACATTCACTGTGTCATTTCTCCAGCTCCCTCACCAAGACGATAGCAAATAAAGTGGGGTTATTTTTTGAATCCCTGGGGAAGGACAGTCCAACAGAGTTGCATCTTCTGTCCTGTAGTCGGGTTTTCCCCTTCAAAAGCAAAAATGGTCTTAGTTCAATCTTTGCCAGAGTCTTGTTTCTGGCTTGTCCTGGCGTTCCCAGTGCCCATACTAAAGGTATTACCACGTCCAATACTTCGTCCAGCATATTTTCTTTTGCAGGACCTTTTTCAGTTAACAAGCATATCTGGGCTCTCCACACGTCTGCTGGGGGAATACGTAGCTGAACAGAACCTTCAGAGAAAGTTAATTGTGCATTTAACTTGCAAAGCAAACCTTGCCCAAGCAACGGTAAGGGGCACTCTGGCGTATAGAGGAATTTACGTGTTCATTTAGTGTCTCCAATTGAGAGTTCCATAGGCTGCAAAAATGGTCTTAAAGTTCTTTTCCCCGTCGCACCAATAACACTTATTTTAGTCTTGCTTAATGGTCCCTTATCACCAGTTGCTACAGAGTGGCTGGCCCCACTATCAATTAGAAATCTACTGTTTCATTCCCCAGCTTAACTGGAACCAGAGGATCAGCTGGGGAAATTTTAATAGATTCCTCTGGTCCCCTTCAGTCTAATCCAATCTCAGCCATTACCCCAACAGCTTCCCCTGCCTCTTTTTCTTTCCTATTTAAAAGAGCGGACATCCTTCCTCCCATGACCGTCTTCTTCACAGCAGGCATGCTGCTTCGTTCCGGAGGAATCCCACAGCGACCTCTGCCTCTGCATCCTCGTACTCTGCCTCTGCCTCTTCCCTGTCCCTCTGTCGGGGCACCCTGCAGTTTTGCTTATCCTCACTTCTCTTTCTCCTCCACCTCCTCTCTATTATTATACACCTTGTACGCAATGACATCAATTGCGAAATGGTCATCCCACCCACGCCATTCACTTTCTGCAGTTTCTTTCTAATGTCTGACGCTGACTGGCTGATAAACAACATACTAAACGGTTTCATATTACTAGAATCCTCCAGATCCAAATCTGTCAATTTTCAGGCTGCTTCACACAATCTTTCATAAAAAACAGACAGAGTTTCGTTATCTCCCTGCCTTATTTCATACAGCTCGGACAAGTATCTCCCCAAATAGAATTATGAGTCATCATCCCAGCCAGGGCCATGCAGCAGGAGTTCCCCTCCCTCAGCCCAGGGGATGCTGCAGTCCTGCCCCGGGACCACCCAGCCTTGTGCTGGGAGGAAGAAGAGGGAGGATGTGTCCTGTCCCACCTGAGCCCCCTCCCATTTCAGGCTGGGTAGCACTCAGCTGTTGCTGAGGGTGGCAGGAGGCTCAGGATGTCGTCCCCTGGATCCAGGCCCCTCTGCCAAGCACCCTCAGAGTGCCGGGAAGAGGATGAGGAGGCTGCATCTCCTGAGGACCCTGCTCATCCCCAGAGTTGTGCAGCCATTGGTCTTTCCTTCCCGCCTTGGATCCCACCTTGTTGGGCCACAACTGGCAGCTCTCCAGTCTCCATCCACTCCCAACACACAGGGCACTCCCTCTATGGCTGCCCTGAAGCCAAACCACCCACAGCTCCCCTCCACCTGTGCCCTGGGGTCCTGGGTTCTCCTCCCTGGGCACCCTCGTCCCCCTCTCCCAGCAGTGCAGCCCCCGGTGGGGTTGGTGGCCATGGTGTCCCCCCTCCTCATCCTCCCTGCCCGCCTGATCTCCACAGGCAGGCCCAGGATGGGCTTGGACCCGTCTCCCTGCAGCACATTGAAAAGAGCACAGCAGGTTCTTAACGTCTTTATTAGTTTGTTGGATTTTTTCCAACACAGTAAATCCTCTCTACAGCAACAGGTTAGTTAAATCCGGTTTACATATTGCCGTCTCGTGAGTGCTGCGGCCTTGATGCCGCTGTGCCAAAACCAGGTTGCACTCAGACAGGAAAACGCATTAAATTCTGCTGTGACCAGGGGAAAAAAAAAAAGGAAAACCAACAAAAATCAAAAGAACAAATCACCAGGGAAAACCAAACAGACCAACAAAACCAAGGTGAGGAACCAAAGGTGAGCACGGCCAGACCACCTCCAGGGGAACCACACGGCACTGCTTGGATGAGAATGCAAGGGGGAATGAACCCGAAAAGGTCAGGAACCGGACAAACCCTTATATATATTATATATAGGTATTTATATATATATCATCTGGAAGGACACGCTGAGAAAACGAGAGATCGCAGCGGTATCTACAGTAAAAAGGAGCTACGTAGCTTTCAGAGTCACACCGAGAAGGAAGCACACGGCAGAACAAACTGCGGGACAAATGGGGACACTGGTGTTTCGGGGTGGCCATTCAATATGGGAGTGGCTGGGCAGGGCACAAGTCTCAGGGCCACCCGCTGGGAGCCCCAGGACCTCTGTGCCCCTCACTGGGGACCGGGCATGGGATTTGGGGGGGTGAGTGCTTTTAGGGGGCTGGGTGGGACCTGCTCCCAGCGGGCTGGTTCTGCTCACCCAGATGGTGGCACCCAGTGGGTCTCCTACAGGTCCCTGCTTGGGTCCTCCATGGACCACCCACAAACACCTGAGCACCCATCGCTCTGGGTGCAGGAGGAGGTGGGCTCTGCTGCCCACGGGGTGGGCCAGGGACGGCAGCAGAGACTGGCTGGCCGACAGTGGGGTTACATGATGACACGGCTCTCCATGCCAAGTGTGAGAGGCTGGATCCACCCGGAGTGGGTGGCCAGATGGGGCCCTGTGGCTTGGGGGGAGCCAAGCCCTTGAGACGCCTCGCTCAGCGCAGAGGCGGGATGCTGTGGGTGAGGAACGTGGATTTGGGGGGCTGTGGCGGGTCTGGCCAGCTCTGTGGGCAAAGGAGCCTGAGGGCAAAGCCAGACACTGGGGTGCTCCCCACGTGCCATGGGTCACCCCACACTGCCAGCACCTCACAGTGATGCACCCTGCGGGGCAGAGGGTGCTGAGGGCTCCCCAGGATTGCAGGGTGGGAATGTCTCATCTTATTGCTAACGGGCCCACTGCAGTGACACACACAGGCTGTGGCGAAACTGGAGGGGAGACCTGCCAAGCAGCATCCCCAAACCCGGTGGCCTCTGCGCCCTGGTGACCTCAGCCCAAGAGCTGGGGATGGAACCGGTAGTGTGGAGGGGTTCAAGCAAGCCAGGACACACAGCCCCCCTTCCCACTCGGTGCATTTTTGGTGGCAGGTGGCAAATGTCCTTCCTGCAACAAGGGACCAAAGAAGGGCCACCATGAACGGGGGCACAGGGAGAGGCAGGGGGACCCCTATGCCACCTTCCTGCCCCGATGGCTGCCCTCAGGGCACATGACCAGGGTGAGAGGACAGTTTGGGGGGTGATTTCTCACAATGCTCAGCCAGCTCTGGGGTAGCAGGTCTTGGGTGTGCTGGGGGATCCTGTGCTGGCTCTCCCCAGGGAGGGCGGCAGGGAGAAATGGGAGGTGCATTCCCAGGAAAGGCCCAGTGACCTCCCAGTGAGCACTGCTCGCCATCCCTGCTTTCCGTCCAGTTTGGCCAACCGTCAGTTGACCTTGGGGGACCAACGTACCTCCTGTGTCCTCTCCATGTCCTGCTGTCCTTCCCGCAGCCTGCTGTCCTGCCCCATCCCACCATCCTGTAGCCATCTCCCCACCCTGCCCCTGCTTCCCCGTCCTGGCCCCGTCCCCCCTGCCACCCACCCTCCCAAGCCAGGGCCAAGTGGATGCCAGGAAGGGCGAGGACCGATGCAGAACCACGTGTGACTGCTGGACGAAGCCCGGAGTCGGAGCTGGGAGGCAGTGAAGCGAAGCCCCTCTCCTTCTCCGGTACCAGACGAAGGGATGAGGCCAACAGCAAAGAAGACAAATCAACCCCGAAGGAGCGAGGGCCCTGGTGGAGGACGTCCACGGGGCAGGTGGGTACTGGCGGGATGCTGACAGATGGGAGATGGCTCTGGAGGAGACATCGGTGGCAGGCGTGGGCCTCAGCACGATACCTCCATGGTGTGGTTGATCTGCCCCATGGCCTCGCTGCTCTCCGAGTGGGTGCAGGCACGCGGGCGGGCGCCGTCCACAGAGCTGGCGCTGGTGAGGGAGGCCGTGCGGGAGCGCGCCAGGCGGGTCATGCTGGCGGATGGCACTGCACGGGCACAGAGAGACGGTCAGGGGGCTCAGCTCCTCCGAAAGCCAGCAGGACCCCAGCCAAGGCTGCCTCACGCAAGCAAAGCCGCCAGTCCAGCTTCCCGATGCGAATGACCCCAGCACAAGCTTGCAGCATGCGGTGCTGTGACAACACGAGCAGCTCCAGGCCGGCAAGGGACAGTGGGACAGGGATGGGGCACCCCGGGGCAGGCTGCACACCAGGCACATCAACCACCGGGCATGAGGCAGCGGGAAGCCCCTGGCTGCCACGCTCCAGGTAAGGAGTGAGCCAGGATGGGAGCTCTCCTGGCTCCCCAGGGTGGGCAGGGAAGGTGACACCCTCCTCCAGCCAGGATGCTCAGCGGGCCCAGCTCGGAGGGAGGGCACAGCGGGCACACTGCCGAGACTGTGCCCACGTGGTGGGGGGACTTCTCCGAAAGCCATTGCTCAGCCACTGGCCCTGGCTCAGGATGCCGTCTCAGGCAAAGCAGAGCGAGGGAGAGGGCACCTGGCCGGGAAGGGCCAGCCCTGCACCCAGGCTGCTCCCAAAAGTGCCCAGGCAGCTGGAGGGCACAGGCCAGGTGGGCACCATGCAGCAGCGGGCACGGGCCGAGCAGTACCGGGCGGTACCTGTGCTTCCACTCAGCCTCCGATCCTTCAGGTGGGCGACTGGCGGGAGTGGAGCGGGAGAAGGGCAGGGAGGGCAGAAAGAGAGCGTCAGCCATGCTGGCCGCTCCACGGGGCCAGGAGCCCCCACCCAGCCCCGCGTGTGCCTGCACACGGACCTGCGCATGTGCACACAGATCTGCGCGCACAGACACACGTGTGCACACAGACCTACACGCAAAGACACACGAGTGCACACAGACCTGCAAATACACACACCTGTACACAGGGATGTTCGCATGCGTGCACACGCAAGTCTGCACACAGACACACACACGTGTGCTCATTGACCTGTGCACACACAGACACACACAGACTTGCGCACATGGACTCAGCACGCCTGTGTGCACGCAGACAGCCCCTGCTTGTGCAGGCCCACACACACATAAGTGTGCATGCATGCACAGAGACCCTGTTCACACACGTATGTACACACAGAGCCCTTGTATGCACGTCTGCGTGCACACAGAGCCTGTACACCCCACACCCCTCCGAACAGACTGATAGACATCTTGTACACCCGCACACACAACGCCACAGACACACACGCAGCCCTCCATCAGGACGGGCACGCAGGGGTGCCGGGCTCCTCTCCCACGGCAGGGTGGGCGCACACGCACACGGGCACACACGCATGTGCACACGCAGGCACGCGCCCGCCCCGTGCCCAGCCCTGGCACTCACTGTAGCCCATGCCTTGCAGGAAGTACTTGAAGGCTTCGGTCAGCTTGCCGGGCTGCGGGGAGAGAGCAGGCTGAGTCGAGGCAGTACCGAGATCCCCGCTCAGCCTGCAGCCGCCTCTGGCAGCCTCGGCACAAGACGCCTGTGCCCACCTCAGCCCATCCCCTGCCACCCTGCACCAGTGCACGTCTCAGGGCCCAGTATACCCAGTTAACCGGGGAAATTGTGGGGACTCACCTGTGTGACCTGGGGCAGCCCACCAGAGTCAGCCATCTGCAGAAAGAAGGTCCTGCTTAGTCTGGGAGGGTGCCTTTACTGCCCACCCTGTCCCCTGGCACCCGCTGGCAGGATGACACTGCTGGGGCAACCCTGCTCTCCCCACCTACCCCCAGCCCCACAGCCAGGACAGACCTGGAATGGGGAGATAGGGACATCCTGCAGCGCCAGGGCAGAGGGCAATGGGGCTCCTCATGGGCAGCAGGGACCCCCGGGCTGCCCCCTGCCACCCGCCTACCTTCAGGAAGGTGGTGTTGGTGGGGTCCAGCTTGGAGTTACACTCCACCTGTGGGTGAGAGGGACGATATTAGCACCCTGGGATGCAATGAGCCTGGCAGAAGTTGTCCGTGGGTACCACAACTGATCCATGGCACCCCAGCTGGCACAGCCCACCCCAGGCAGGTGGACACGGGGCACTAGGCAAGCCCTGAGCCCGCAGAACCACCACCCCTCGTCACGGGAGAGAGGGGACCTTCCTCCTGCCAGGCAACCAAGCACAGATGCACATGTACACGTGCCCACACAAGCACACTCTGGCACGTGGGAGCTCACACATGTCTGAGCGGGCAGCAAACACGAGCGTGCCCACAAGTGAGCAGTCTGTGTGCCACCCCCCAGGCCCTACCCCATCACTCACCACCCCCTCCTCCGCAGGTGCGTTGTCTCCAACCACCAGCATCACGGGGCAGCTGGAAGCAAGAGGAGGAAGGGGCACAGTCAAGGTTTAGCCTGGGTGGACTCCACTGCCCTGGGACGCCCCCCACGCCATGCCAGCAAGACTCTTACCGCAGCGTCTTGGCGTTGGGCACAGTCCCAGGCCGGTTGATGTCCAGGTCCCTGCGGCTGATGGAGGAGAAAGACAGCCAGTGTGAGCCCATGGGCAGGTGCTGCCACCAACACCGTAGCACAAGAGCTGGGGCACAGCTGGTTCCGGGAAGCAGCACCAGCCCTGCTGGCCCGGCACCCCGTGGATGGAGGACCCCACAGCCATCTTTGCCATGACTGAGAAGAGCTCATGGCACAAGATGCAGCACTCAGTGCAGCAGCAAGGCTCCCAACCCCCTGCATGCATGGGACGGCATCTCTGCCCCCTTCCCCAGGAAGGAGGACACCAGGCATATGCGCCCACAGCCATGGGCTCTGGGACATGGCAAGGCTCTGGCACGGGTGCCACCACTGCACCACTGTCTGCCTGCACCGGAGCGTGATAGCAGCGCGCAACGGGCGTCAGGGTTCCCGTGGTGCCCTCGGTGCCACCCACCAGCACTGCAGCCCTTCACCCTGGCACGGACGGTGGGGCCGCCCGGGGTGCTCACCTGTTGTACATGTTGAGGAAGAGCTGGAGGTTGAACTGGTTCACCACACTGCCGATCTGCTGCCGGTAACTCTGCACCAGCTCCGTGTTGTTCACCAGCTCCTCCTGTGCTGGCAAGGGGACAGAGATGAGGGCAGGTGGTGCCGGGTGCCACAGGGACACCCCGCTCCCCGGCCAGCGAGGCAGAGAGGGAGGATGGTAGGCAACGCAGGTGGGCATGGCGGTGCTGCAGGCAGCACACCCAGGTGGGACACGGGCACGAGTTTTAAATCCCAAGTGACCCGGCTGGGACGCTGGGTAGGGGGCCGGTGGCAGAGTGTTGGCAGGACGCACAGCCCTTACCTGGCTGAAGAGGTGGGACAGGACAGTGTCCGGCAGCGTGCTGGTGAGGCCAGAGAGCTGTGGAGGGAGCACAGGGAGTTACGGCCCCGCCGCCGCTGGCTCCTGCCCCACGGAGCCGTCAGGGCCAGGAGAGGGGGTCGGGGCCCTGCCCACCTTGGCAGCTGCCCAGTCAATCCAGCCTTTGCCATTGGGGTCGATGTTCATCAGCACCAGCCCTTCTACCAGGTCGGGAAAGATGAGCTGCAGCAAGCAAGAGAGGCAGTGCTCAGTGGGAAGGGGAGACGCGGCCAGGGCAGCCCCCCACCAGCAGCACTGCCCGCTGCACAGGCATCGCACAGGGTGGACATGGCCCTGTCCTGGCAGCGATAGGAGACTTGTGGCAGGACCACCTGGCCACGGCACTGATGTCCTGGCCCATCTGGAGCCTTTGCAGTGGGAGTGTCAGCTCCTGCCCTTCCCCACGCCCCGGGCTGACAGCAGGTACAGGGCAACTCAGGGCCAGCCCATCCCGGCCCCAGGCTCACCGCAAATTTGGCCAGCACATAGGCTCCTGCCCCAACACCGATCCCGATCACATACTTGAACCTGGAAAGCAGAGAGGTGCATATGGGGGGACGGTGGGCTCCAGCACAGGTTCCCTGGGGCACCCCTCACCCACAGCACAGGGCACAAGAAGATACGCAAGGTGCCAGCTTACAGCCACCCTCCTCCCGCAGCCATGAAGGAGAGGCTGACTCACCCGAAATGCTGCACCACGCTGGGTAGCATGGCAGCGAGCTGGTCCATGGATGGGTACTGGTACCTGCAGCAGACGGAGGCACAGGACAGCAGTTACGGGCCGTGCACAGAGCGGGAAGGTTGGGACAGGGCAGCTGGGCTGCCTGAGGTGGACAGAAAAGTGTCACCCCCCCGCAAACCATCCCACTACCCACCCTGCCACGGGCTTTGACACGGTTCAGAGAGACCCACCGGCAAGGCACGATTGCCCAGGTAGCAACAACCCCTTGGGCAGGGAGGTGACATCCCTATGGGCACGACGAGTCCCCAGAGCTGGCACCTACCCCTGAGGGAACTGTGAGGCTCCTGCCTGCTGGCCCGGCGCGTCCACGTGGCACACCACAAAGTGCTTCGTGATCTCCTGCATGTCCTCGTAGTTGAAGAAGGTGTTGAAGCAAAGCTTGTCTGTCAAAGGGCAGGTGGAGGTCAGAGACCACATGCCCCAGTGTGGGGGCCTGATGGGCCAGGGGAGCACAGAGAGAGGTTGCCTGCCCTCCCACTGCCCTTCAACCGGGAGGTGACATGCCACCAAAGCCCTCCCATCCCCTTCCCTCCAGGCTCCTCGTCCCCACAGGAGACCTCGCAGCCAGTGTTAGCAAGGGCTGCATCCCTACTGGTGCTGGGAGTCATGGAGATGGAGGGGCACAGCCAGGAAGACAAGGAGTTTGGGGTGAGCCTCATCTGCTTGGAGGTATGGGACTGGGGGATGTGAAGCCCAGAGCTGCAGGACCACCCGGTGGGCAGCAGGATTAGCAGCTCAGGGTATTACTGGCCTTATTCAGAATCCCCAGAAAGGGCTCAAACAAACATGGGATTTGAGAAATGGCTGCAAATCTCTCTGCTTGGAAACAGTCAAAGAAACAGCGCCAGCGCTGCTCTGGACATCACCAGGGCTCAGAGCAGTCCTGCCACATGGCATCGATGCTGGGACATCCCTCCCAAAATGTGGGGGCGAGGCAGGTTGTAAGGTCCATCACAAACAACATGATGCATCCCTGGACACAAGAGTGCAGCGGTGATGGTGAGGCAGCTCACGTAGCGTGCTGGTGACTCAGCCTCAGCCTCCAGCAGAGGAGGAGATGCTTCTCCCCGCTCACAGGGCACCGGCCATCCTGGCTCAGCTGGGGGGCACAGCACGGGACAGGGGTCTTGGGTGCAAGTCCAAGGCTGCAGGCTCACAGAGAGCCCAGCATCCCCACATCCAAGGCCCCGACTCGGGGTCCCTCCTTCCTCGCCCGTCGGGATCCCTCCTTCCCTGCTATTCCTCGTCTCCTTCAGCCCCCACTACGCCCTGCCGCCAGCTGGGTCCATGCTCTGAATACCAATGGGCCAGCGGTGGCGGGGACTGACCCGGCGTTCTCCGTGTCCAGTCCCTGCCTGGCATGGGCAGGCAGACAGCCAGCACCGAGGTGGTCAAGCTTTCCTGGCCGTGCCTGGCTCAGGCTTTGGGCTCAGCTGAGCATCCAGACCTTCCTGGTGCTTTCAGATGCGTGGAGAGACCCCATGCAGCCTGGAGACCCTCCATGGGAGGAGGCAAAGGAGCTGAGCCAGGGGCTTTGGCTGACATCCCGGCTCCCCGTGCAGCCCCAGGCTCGCTCCCGCCTGCCCCCGCGCCCCGCGGCCCAGGGAGCGGCACTCACGGTTGAGGCCCACATCGTGGTACGTCAGGATGGCTGGACGATTCCCCTTGGGTGAGCCCCGGATCACCACGTGCAGCAGCCCGTAGGGAGTCTCAATGTCGTGTTCCTGGGGGAAGAGGAGAGATGGGGTGACGTCTGCCTGCCCCAAAACCTCCTCTCCTGCCCCACTATCCCAGCCCTGACTGCTGCTTCCTCGGGCGGCTGGGTCCCATGGGAGCACAAGGGAAAAAGGAGCAGCCTTCCCGGGAAAACTGCCAGCTCTGGGCATTCTGGCGGTGGCAGAAAGCAGGACAAACCACACACCAACAATTCCAGTCTCCACGGGAAAGGGAACGGGAAGGGGAAGGGAAGACTTTGGATACAATAATAGGATTGAGGATTGGACAGGTCTATGATGGGATGGGATCACAGGATGGGATCAAGGGATAGAGGTTCGGGATGGGATGGGATGATCCAAGAGGGCTAGGGAGAGGAGGATCATGGGATGAGACAGGTGGACCACAGGATGGGACAAGAGAGCTTCAAGGACCTGAGACAGAGAGTTTTGGCAACAGGGTGGGGGATCACAGCATGGCCCAGTTGGCCTGGATTCACTATGCCTGGGACAAACAGCCAGAAGTCAGACCCCAGACACCACCCCAGGAAATGCTGCAGCCTGATCCCAAAATGACAGCTAAAGTACTGTTAAGATCCCTTGGTCTGAAATGGCTGTGGCCCCACACAGAGACTAGGACTGCCCCGTGCCTCAGTTTCCCTGGCTGGGAGGGCTCCAGCCTTCCTTTCACGGCCATTGCCCCCAGCCAGCAACGGAAACTGAGGCTGCGAGTGCAGGTGCTTGCCAAGGCATCGCCTGAGGACAAGGGACCGGGGTCCCCTCTAGATGCCCGTGCCCGCCGGCCAGCCCACCGGCAGTGTCCTCAAAGCTGGGATCTGGTGGGTGCAGGAGCATCACGTGCTGAGCAGGGCTGGGCAGGGGATGCTGGCAGGACGCCCAACTGGTGCGGTCCTCACTGCAGGTACCAGCAGCCCCATGGGTGGGCTGGCGGGAGGGGAGCGGGAATGGGGACACTTCCACGGGTTACACACCACCAAGGACTCTGAAGGACACGGGCCTCAGGTGGGAGGAACCACCCGAGGACAGGGTCTCCTCACTGCAGGGACTCCCTTCACCGAGATCTTCTGTCCCTGGGGGGACACAGAGCCAGAGGGCAGCTCAAGGGCTCTGTAGATACAACGCTCAGCTCTCCAAGGTCACCCCGACCCCAGTTCTCATCCGCAGCACTCCCTCCACTCCCCGGAGCTGTATCAGGCAGCAGGCAATGGGCAGAGACATTCCCCCGCAGCAACGGGTGGATGGGGAAACTGAGGCAGGGGAAGGGCCTGGCAAGGCAGGGGAACTGAGGCAGGGGAAGGTCACAGAGCAAGAGGCATCCATGTGGTGTAATCCCACAGCTCAGCCTGCAATCCCACCCCAAAATCACATGCCCAAGGTGGCGGCTCCTTCCCCAGCACTGCTACCCGCCCTCCGCACCCCCCCACCCCCACCCCGCCCCGCCGCAAGCCAGGCACATCCCTGCCCGTGGCGCAGCCTCTGCAGCAGCGCTGGGTACCACAGCCCTGCCCTTTGCCGCAGGGATGCTGGCTGGCGGGGAGAGGCTTGGGGACGCAGGCAGCAAGGAGGAGGGGGGGCCACCGACAACCCGTGGCCACAGCGAGGAGGGGCGCGGGGGTCGCAGCACCCATAGCCCAGCCCTACCCAGGCTACCCGCACTGCTCCCACCTCGCTCGCCCCCCGCTCCGCACCAGCCCGTTGCCGTCGGATGTTGCCATCACCGCAGAGGCCAGAAGCACCCGAGGAATCGCTTCAAAACAGCAAGGGACTCTCTCCCTCTGCAACTCCGGGGGCGGGGAAGGGGCAGCGTGCGCCCCCCCTCCATCAGCATCAGCCCAGCGCAGCCCGTAGCCGCTGCAGCCGCAGCTGCGCTCGCTCGCCCTCAACCTCGGCGCAGCATCTGCACTGGGCTCGGGGAGGACACGCTCAAGGACAACGCGTCCCCAAAACCTGCGGTGCGTCAGGGATGCGGCAGCGGGGCTGGGGGCTGCGAGGGCTCCCCAGCAGCTGGTCCCCCCCGCACCAACGCTGGTCTGGCCCACGCCAAGCCCAGCTGGGTGCCAAGGTCCAGCCTGGGCGAGCAGTGGAGGTACTGGGGCAAAACTCCCCAGGAAGGGAGGGCGGCGAGCACGGGAACGGCGGTACCTACCCCATCCCAGCACTCGGGCATGGTGAGCAGCCGGGTGGACGAGGACACGCGGGCAGGGTGGGCCGAGCACGGGGTCCCGGCGTGGGGCGCGGCGAGACAGTGGGCCGGGGCGAAGCAGAGCTCTGCGCTGGCTCAGCCCCTCGCCTCGATTTTATACAGCGGAGCCCCAGCCCTGCGCTAAGCCCTCCCTCTCCCTTCCCCCTCGACGCAAGGCGCAGCTCGGGCAGGTTTGGCCTCCATTGCGGGCAAGCGCTGAGATGGAGCCAGCACTCAGCCATTGGCTGCCGCCGGAATTATTCATGCTCCAATTGGCCCCAAATACCCTTGTTTATGAAGAAAAAACGCCTGGCACTGTGCGGCACCTGCTCCATCTTCCCTCCTTCGGCAAACCGAGAGACGCAGGGGTGCCTGGACAGAGTTGCACCCACAGCCCTTGGAAGACACGCAGCATCCTCACGGCAGAGCCCAGCATCGCTCAGCCGAAGCCATCCCGCACACGCAGGCAGCTGCAGCCCCACGCAAACATGCAGAATCATGCTTGAGCCTGCAGCCGCCCAGACCGAGGCCCCGCAGCAGCACACACGCACCGGGAAGCGCGCACACACCCGTGAACAGACATGGGTACATGCTAAACACACAGAAGGATACAGCAGGTGCACATACATGTGCAGGAACATGTACCAACACAGACACGCGGGGGCCAGGCAAAACCGCATCCCCCCACATGTCTGCGCATGCAAACTTTGGAAAAATAAATACAATGACCCAGGCTGAAGCATATGCACCTCGTAAAGTGCTTGCGCATACCCCACGGCGGTGGCCCCTGTGTGTCTGCATTGGTACGTGTTCCTGCACACGTATGTGCATGGTCACATGCATACAAGGAGCATGCCTGCTGCATTCTTCTCCCATGTGCTTAGCGTGTACACCACGGCCATCACTCGTGTCTATGGATGCACAACAACCTGCACACATGCAGAACCTTGTGCACAGAGGGGCACACACGTGTACACACATGAAGACTGCCCAGATACCTGTGTTACCTTACCCAGCAGCACGGTCACCCCGCCCGCTGCGGGGTGCTGCCACACAGGGGTTATGCAGGATTTAGCCCCAACCCGAACATCACCGGTGGCAGGTAAATAAAGCAGGAAGAGAGACAAACCCGCAGCGCCGAGGGATGGGATTCTGTCCCCGGGCCAAGGTGTGCTGTGTGTGCACGCACACATGTGTGTATTCCCGTGTGCACACATGCGCAGGCAGACGGTTTCTGCCCGGATTTCAACACGGCTTCACGAGAGGGCGAGTCCATCTGCCTGCAGTTCGCACCCACAGACGCTCTTGTGTTGCCATGGTCCCAAACCTGCCCCCCAGCACACTCTGGGTACCACCCCTCTGCCTGCCCTGCCCAGCCCCACACCACTGCACCACTCACCACAACCGGCACCCACACCACGCCAGCACGAAGCTGGGCAATCATGGATGGAGAAAGAGTCCCACTGTCCCTCAAACGTCTGCCCCAAGGGGCTGGAGACCCACATGCCAGTGCCTGACCAGGGCAGCATCCAGCAGGGACCCTCCGCCTCCCTGCCCACCCCAGGGATGTTCCGTGCCAGTTGTGCCCTGCCATGGCCTCTGCACCATCCCCACCCGGCAGCTCGCTGCAGCTTGCATCCACCATGCCCCAGCACGCGCCACAGCCACGGTGCCATCACCATCAGCTGCCATCACCAGCAGATGCATGGGCTTCTCCACATGGCAAAGCCTCATGTCCTCAGCTTCACCCAGCAAGCTTGTTCCTGTGGAGTCTCTGATGTCTAATAACAGGGCTGAGCCACTTTTTCCTGGGGAGATCTTTCTCTTTCCTGAGCTACTTTTTCCTTTCCATGACCTGGACAAACAATCACCCAGAGCTGGTGGGAAGCCACTGAAAGCAGTTTCCTGCAAACAAGTCAGGCCTGGGCAGCCAGGGGGTCTGGATGTGAGCGAAAGGACAGACAGGCAGCCGGACAGCATCCACCTTGCCTCCACCAAAGCAGCTTTCCTCTGCACTGTTTTGTCCTGCAGCAAGCTCGGACCCAAGCCTGGAGAGATCCACCTCTGCTAATAAAGGACCGCGGGTGAGGGGGAAGCCCAGCTCCCAGGGGGTTCCTGGCACTGGGGCAAAGCCATTTGCGGGTTCAGGTGCCATTTTTGCTTTCCTCAGCCCTGCTGTCTGGGGAGCCAAAGAGCACAAGCAACCACAGCCTCAGAGACAAAGCAGGAGATGCAGAGGGGCATCAGCAGGTGAAAAAAGACAGAAAGTGGCAAAACAGAGGAGATAAGGGGTGGAAAAGCCGAGGCAGCAGCACTGGGGGGTCCCCACTCCCCTCCGCTGCCCCGGCCAGGCCAGAGCATCTTGGCTAGGGAGCAGCGACTGGCTCTGGGGAGGAGCAGAGAGACAATGAAGAGCTAAGCTGGGGGCCGGATTGCATTACCCCAGGGAGATGAGCCTAGAAAATGGGGTAAGATTTCCCCAGGGAAGGGCATGCTGACCCCAGCCTTTGCAGGGAACCAACCTGCGAAGTGCCAGGGTGGGGGAAAGGAGAGGGCTGCTCCAGCACAGCCTGGGAGGTCCATCCCATCCCCACCCCAAGGCTCTTGGAGGGGAACCAAGAGAGTGCAGGGCCTGGCTGGCTTGGGGAAAGACGCCTTGATCTTTGCCCCATTCATTTTTTTAGGTATTGAGGGCATGCAGGCGCATCGCTGCGGCATTTGCCATCCGGACCCACCCCGCCTGGGCACCAACGGGACACAGTTCAGCATCACCATGGGCCAATCCCTGAAATATTGACATGTAAAGAGTGTCCTGGGAAAGCCATTGCCCTTTAGCATCCCCTGCGTGCCAACCAAGCCCTGCCCCAGTGCAGCCCAGCGAGAGCCATACTGGTGCCCGTGGAGCCGCCAGGAGCTCTGGGCAGCCTGGCACTGCCACCTCCCTCTCCCTCTTTGCCCCCCTCTCCCTCCTCACCCTCACTTTGGTGGCACCAGGAGGTTTGGATTCCCTTCTCACGGTCCACAGGGACCATGAGCAAGCAGAGAAAGGAGCAGCCCAGCCCCGCACACCCTGCTGCTCCCGGCCCCAGCATCTTGCCAACTTTGGAGCTGCTGGGAAGGGCAGTATTTCTTCTCCACCACTGCCATTTTTGAGTAATTTTGTGGCCTCCAAGAGGGCCACCAGAAGTCTCCAACTGCATGAACCACAGCAGCCACTGCCTGGCATCCTGACAAAAGTCCTTGCTCCCCACCCAGCTGAACCCTGCCATTCACATGGGTGATGGAAATCAAGCCCACCAGCCCCAAAAGCCTGGGCACCGCTCTGGGTCTGCCAAAATGGGGACGTGGGCTCCCCTGCCCCTCTCCCAGGATGAAGGAAATCCATATCCCAGCATCCTCCCTCCCCATCTACCGGCACCCCAGTCTCTGTGGGGGGTGCCTGGTGCAGGATGAGCTTGGGCAGAGGCCTGAGAGTGATGAAGACCAACACAGGAGGAAGGCACGAGCCGAGCCCCAGCGAGCCCCAAGGCCACAGCGCTGAGGTAGAAGGTGGGCAGGTGCCAGCCAGGGGAGCAGAGGGCCCTGCTCTCCCAGAGAGGTGGGTGGTACGGAGGAAACTGCCCCAGCCCTCCGAAAAAGAAAGAGGCTTTCAGACATCCTTATGTAAGCAGGGAACCGGCATCGCCCAGGAAACCATCGCCATGGCAATGGCAGAGGGGCTGGAAAAGCAGCTCGGCTCTCCTGAGAAGAAATTGCCTGTTTTAAAGAGGTTTTGTCCCCGGCCACTCGGACAAGTGCCCACCAGCCACATCCGAGCGCCAGCACAGAGCATCCCTGGCAGCGCCCCCATCCCCCCCTCCTGGGGACCGCCGTGGATGGACGTGCAGCCCCTTGCCCAGACACCGACACTGCGTCCCCGTGGAAGTGGGACCACCAGGTCCCACTTGGAAGCGGCACACACGTGGAAGTGGCACCACGCGGGACCGAGGGGTGGGGGGCACCCCCCGTAGCCAGTCCTACCTTCCAGTCTGTGTCCACAGTGGAGAGGAAGACATCCGAGTTCTCCTGGGGAGAGAAGGAGCCGTTAGAGACAGAGACACAGAGCCATGCCCCACTACCCCTCGCTCCTGCAGCGCCCTGCTCCCACCCAGCTCACCAGCACCCACTCCCCAGGGCAGCACTCACTGCTGGGGACACGATGCCCACACGCATCTTACACGCACATCTACAATACCTTCACACATGTGCACGCACTACCCACACATGTGCACGCACACACACACACACGTGTGTATTCACATGTACTTGCAACATCTGCACACACATTCATCATCACGTCAAACCAGGACCCATGCTCACCCATGCGTGTGCATCGATACCCGCACATGTCTGCACACACACACACACACAGAATACTAACACACATGCACACACATGTACCCAGCATGCACACACATGTACCCAGCACACACACACCCCCCGAATACCAAAACATATGTGCACACACATGTACCCAGCACACATACTGAATACCAACACACAGGTGCACACACATGTACCCAGCACATGTCTGCACACACACTCCAAATACCAACACACACGTGCACACGAGTGTACCTAATACCGGCACACAGACCTCCCCCCACCAAGCTCCCACATAAGCACCCGCGCCCTGGCACCCCACACGCCAGAGCCAGCGCCGTCACCGGACTCACCAGCTCGGCATCCTGGCCCCGCAGCAGCGGCTTCTCCTCGGTGAAGCGCAGCTCGTGCAGCCCCGCCATGGTCATCTCCTGCAGCAGCAGCCCTGTCCGGGGCAAGGGGGACGTCAGCATCCATGGGGACTTGCCTCTGTCCACTTTGCCCCAGCCTCTCCGAGCCTCCCGAATCTCCCTGCCCGTGGGGATGGGACCCAAATCAGCTTCACTCCACCCGTCAACCACGGGGACTCGGTGCTTCGGCTTGACCAGAGGCCGCAGTGAGCCCCTGCGCTGGGAGCTGGAAGCGGGCACGTGGCAGTGCCTGGAGCTTGGCTCCCAGCACCCACCTCCCACCCAGCTCCAGTTCTCCCAGTTAAGGATAGACCTGTCTCCAGGGCATGGTCTTAAGCAAACTGGGAAACCAACCTGGTCTGTCCATGCTGGTCACCCCTGTAAGCGCTCCACCCAGGGCAAAAACATCCCAATTCTCACCCCAGCTCCCAGCATTGGTCGGAGAGAAAAAAATCCAGCGTTTTGGCTGGGCTTAGGGTGCAGACAGACATGGGTGGGACAGAACAAGGGGTGATGTTCCTCAGCCATGCTGGGAGGCAGAGGGGTGCTCCAAACAGTAGGGGAGCAGGGAGACAGCCTGAAGTTTGTATTGTAATGATGGGAAAAAAACAAATGTGAAGGCTTTACTCCCAAACTCTTCTCCTTGCCAGCGAAGCCGCTCAGCAGAGGGGTGAGACTGGATGCTGCTGGCCGGGGCACTGGGACGTCACAGCCCCAAACACCTGCATCTCCAAAACCACCCCCAGGCACAAGCCTCCAGACGAGTTGTTTCTGCTCCGAATGGGCCAGCACTGGTCCCACGCTTCCTCCATGGCTGCCCACCCTTTGCACGCACCACTCCCCGGGGACACCAGGGCCGCGCCAGCACCGCAGCAGACACAGACCCTGCTCCATCTGCAGCCTCGGCCAAGCCTGCTTCATGCTTTGTCCACCTTCAAAGCTAGGTCAGCCCGGGCTGGTGATGTGGAAAAGCCATGCCACCAGCATTGCAAGGCCAGCAGGAATTTGGGAGCTGGTCATAAACCCTGCTCCAAAGCCAGCTTTTGCTTATCCAGTCAGGTTTTCCATTCAAAACCCAGGCAGGCTGTGCCACCTGGCTGCTTTCTGCAGACACCGCACTTTGCTTTGCTCCTTGGGAGCAACAAACCAGAACCAGTTGGATGGAGAAACACCACTGCCAAGTCTCCCAGTGGTCCCAGGGCGCCCAGCACCAGGGGTCTCTGCGTCACCCCCTGCACGGAGCGTCCCACTGTGCCGGCGGCCGTGCAAAACCCCAATGGAGAGAAGTGCTGACAGCCCCACAGAGAGGCACACGTCTGGGGCACGCTGCTCCAGGCTGGGCTGCTGCTGGGGAAACGGCTTTGCGCACGGGGACAGCCCTCGTCCGCACAACGCAGCCCACTGAGCCACCGACCGAGCAACCCGCCGTCCCATGGGGCACGATCCCAGGGTGAAAAAAAATTAGGAGGAAAATCAGCCTCACCGGTAGCTGGGTCTGGAAGAGAGCAGGAGCGTCCCACGCTGAGCACACCAACCCACCGTGTGCCCGCAGCCCCAGGGCGGCTGGGAACAGCACTTAGCGTATGGTGAATGCCTTTATTAATTATAGCCTCCAGCTAATATGGGAGGGAGGGTGGCCGAGCAGCGAGGAAAGGCCCTGTGACCTTGCTCGCCTGGTGGGGTGAAAGCTGGCTCACGAGGGACGCGGCAGAGCCCTGCGCCAACCAGCGTCCCCAGTGCAGGACGGACGGTCACCTAAAGCGGTGCCGAGGGCAGGAACAGAGCAGGGGGGGATCGGTATGTCGAGGAGTCCCGGATCGCAGCCATGCTGCTGGCTTCCCGTGGGCGCTTTGCTTCCCATGCCACCCCACAGGTACCCCCGTCCCCACTGCTGCCAGCGCAGTGGACAGTGTCACCCAGCCTGGCTGGGTCACGGTCACTGCAGAGGAGGCCATGGCTCCGGGTCTCCTAGCCAAAACAACCTGGCTCCGATCGCACACCAGGGCAACATGACTGGCAACAAGATCTTTTCCCACCAGCTCGCCCCAGTGCTCCCCAACAGTGCTCATCCTCAGGGTGCCGCCCCAAACGCACCCATCTCTGCTCCCACTCTGCCTTCCCAGTGCGGTGCCACCATTTCCTGGGCACAACTGCGACACGCCCCCTCCCTAAAATCCCGAATTGGGCCCAAACCCAGCTCAATATCAGTGCTCCGTTTGGGACCAGCACTCTGCCTCACCGGGGCCTTGGCGCTGCGTTCACAGGCGGGGACGGAAACAGCTGGGTGGGCTTCCCTTCCCCAGGGATCCGCAGCCCGAGGTTGGCTTATTGGAGGAGAACCAGCCCGTGGCGAGGAAATGCACTGTTATTATCATCATCGTGACTATTATCACCGTCCTGACGAGGCCGTGGGAAGGGTTTAACGCGGCGCAGCGTGTCTGGTCGGAAGGCAGGGGTCCCTCGGACGATGCACCGGCCTCACAGGAGTCTCCCCAGTGACCACCTGCCGTGGCCGTGGCACCCGTGGGACGTCGGCACCAAGGGGACCTCCGGGCGAGGCGGGGAGAGGGAGGAAGGGAATTGTAGCCGGGTCCGAGAGACCGAAGCGTGCACACAGCATCGCCCACCCGTGCAGGACCCCTGAGGGGCGCAGGGAAACCCCAGTGCGGCACAGCCTGGGCCACCTCCCACCCCGCCGGTGTGGGGCAAATACCCGCAGCTCGCTCTGCCCCCCGGGAAGGGGGCACAGGCCTGCACTCCAGCAACCCCCACCAACCAGCCTGGCACTGCCGTCCCACCGGGGAGCGCCGGGGCAGCCAGGCCGCAGCGCCGAGACCCACCAGGACGGGGTGGGGGTGCGGTGCCGCGGGCGCAGGGACTGAGCACCCCGGGCTGGGGGGCAGCTGCTGCCAAAAGCAGCCCCCTCCCTAGCCCCAGCCTCGGGGCGCGCAGGCTACGAGGACCCTCCCCGGGGAGGGGGGCGAAGGAGCAGGCGGTGCGGGAATGCCCCCGCACCTCCCTAGGCTGCCTGCTTGGCAGACACCCGTGCCAGGAGGCTGCCGATCCCGTCCCGGGGCTTCTTCCCCCTACCGCCCCCGACCCCCTCACCCCAGCGCCCGGCTCCTCCCAGCCTCGCCCCCACCACCCCGTACCTGTCAGCAGCTCGATCTTGTGCCGGAGAACCTTCATGGCGGGGCGGCGGGGCCCGGGGCGGGGCGGCGGGCGGGGGCGGTGGCGGGGAGCGAGCGGAGCCGGTACCGGTAGCGGTACCGGTAAGAGGGGCGCGGGGCGGCGCAGGGGCGAGGCTGGGCACGGCCCCCGCCCGACCGGATCCTCCCCTCTCGCCGGAGCCCGAGGGGAGGGGATGGGGACGGGGATGGCACCGGAGGGGGAGCCAGGAGGACAATGGGCTGGGGGAGGAGGGGAGATGGAGTCCTGCGGGGGCGTTACAGGGGAGATAGGGGGGATACAGGGGAGATGGAGCCCTTGGGAGGGGTTACAGGGGAGATGGGGGGTTCATACGGGAGACGGAGCGCTGTGGGGGAGTGGCACACATCATTCTGTAGGGAACCATGGAGGTCCCAGAGCTGGACCGTGACGGACAATGGGTCCAGGGGGACCCTGTGGTCCTGGTGTCTCAGGAGCAGTGGGAGCCTTGGGGAGCCCCAGGTATGGAGCTGTGCCCAAGGAGTCTGGGGGTCCCTGAGAGCAGGGGACGGTGATAGCCATGGTGTCTGAAGGATCAATCACCCAGGAGTGGAGGCCATGGCTGGGGTGGTGATGATCCCCCACATATCGATACTGGGAGTATAAGATGGCAACTGTTTGGGTCAGGCAAAACCAGGGGTTGTGAACACTGCCATGGGGCAGGGAGCGGGGAGAGGGACGATCCCACAGTGGGGAAGATGCAGGACCCTCATCTTCACGGATGCTGGTGGTACCACCCTCTGCCCTGGCCGTCATCCTGCATCGTCAGGGGCCATCAGCTCTGTAGGGCAGCCAGGCTGTGCAGGTTTGCCCACCACCCTTGTAATGGTGCCCAGGTTTCTAAAGGAGCCAGAGGCTCCCAAGGTGGCAGGGCATGAAGTAAGGCTGTGTCCTGAATTGGGACAGCTGGTCCAGCGAGGACAGAGAGCTCCAGCTTGCCCCGAGAGCAAAGGCTGGTTCCCACTTGCCTCCAAGCTGAGCAAGCCCATCCTGCCTCTGTTCCTTCCTCTGTACTTCTTTAGTATGGCTTGAATTAATTTTTTCCACAGTTAGGGATGTAACAGCCTCCACTCCCAAGTTGCCTGAGGGAATGGCAGAGGACATGCCCTTCAAATCCCAGACCTGGCCCTTACCAAATCATCCCCATGGGAAACTGCTGAGGAGCCCATCACCTCCCTTCCGTGGGCTTAGTTCCCCATCGAACCCAGCCCCACATAATGCTTACTCGGGAGGACTTTGGCTGCTCCCCAGGAGCAGGGCTGTGGTCTGCTCTAGTGCCCAGGCTATCACTTGCTCCTCTTCCCTGCTGGGCATTTCTGCAGGAGAGTCTAGGCAAAACATTTCCTATCTCCATGGCAAAGACAGCATGCATGAGTCAGGGCCTGACGCTGCTTCATCCTGCGTTTCAGTGCTATTTATTTGCCAGCATGGGAAAGCCAAGGTTTCTTGTAGGACATGTGAGGCTTACGTTCTCCTGTGCCAAAAGGAGTCCATGCAAGAGGGTTGGGATTCAGGTGCTGGGATCTCAGAGACAACCTCTGCCCTGGAGGTCTCAGGGACCAGCCAGCAGCAGACCTAGGCTGGTCCTGGAAAGTGATTTCTTTGCCGTCCATGTACCTACCAGCCAAGGGCCGTGGAAGCAGTGCTGGCATCTCAAGGGGGTTGAACCAGGGTCTTGTTAGCACCGCCTTCATCCAAGTTTTCCCCCAACCCTAAATTCCCAGGGTGGCAGCGGTGGCCCACAGCCTGCTCTCAGCACCTGCATTGAACCAGGCAGCCCAGACCTCAGCCTCATCGCCCCTCGGCCAGCCACAACATACCCCTGGGCTTCACAGTGCCTTTCACTTCTGGCCATGGGTTGTCTTGAGAGCGCCTGCTGAGGGGCTGGAGGAATGTCTGCCGATATAGACATTCATCCCCATTCCTGGTACATCTGTTTTAACAGCTTGTCCCAGCCTTTTTGGATGGCAACCAGTTTTCAGCTGATTTCAGCCTCTCCCGCTGAGTCACCGCAGGACCTCTGCATCCAGGTGGTGTTCACCTTCTCACCTCAAAGGGAGAAAACACCTGGGATGTCAGGGAGCACCCTTCAGTCCCTCAGCTTGGAGCCAGCCCAGCACCCAGCACTTCAGTGGGGTCGGATCTTCCCCACCTTCAGGGCTGCCTTTTCCAGCAGCCAAGGGTTTCCTTTGAACTGGATGGTCAGGGATAAGATAGGGTCAGGTTCAGATCTTCCTGATGATGTGCAAATTTAAGCCTCCTCCTCCTCCCTTTGCCAGGGATTTCTAAGGGAATAAATTACTTTTCACACCGCATTTATTATTATTTATCTTCTCCGCATGAAGTCTGACTTTTATCACATAACATCTTTTAGATGGCTACCTTGCCAAAGGAGCAGGGCCATGTGGCTGAGATAATTGCACCATTAATTAGGCTTGGGAAGAGCACAAGCTCTCCATGCTCTAAGGTGGAGGGACTGGGGTGTCACCCCACGGTGGGCTTCAGAAATCACCTGCACACGGAACCTTCTGCACCCCGAATTGCGTGATTAAAGGGAAGTGAGGGAGTTTTACAGCACAGATATTTTCACATTATTTTTCAGCCACCAGCGGTGGAGAGCAACCACAGAGATGACAGCGAGGGAAGCAGAGGTCTGAATCCCAGCTCCAAGGCAGGGCAGGGTTTGACGCAGGGCCCACGGCTCCAGGGTGCATCCTGTGCCACACACGGGGCTATTTTGGGGGCAGGAAGAGAAGCAGCCTGGGGCAGATGTGCTGGCTGCCCACATGTGTTGGCTGGGCAGCGGATTGGCACGGTCGATGTGCTTGCATCGAAGGGTTTCACAGGGATTAGGTACCACCCCGAGGCGCGTGCAGTCCAGTGATGATGTGCAGAGGAGTCAGAGCTAAATTTAGCCTTGGTTGTGCATGCGTGTGATGTTTTTATTACCACCCTTAAATAAAGACATTGTTTGGAGCATGTGGCTGCTGGCCCTGCCCTGCTCAGCCCTGAATGGGATGTTTTGCTCAAGCTGTTCAAAAGGGAGAAACAAGGAGAACTAGTGGTTGGTGAGACATATCCCAAGGGCCTATTTCAAAAAATGCTCGGGACCTGTCTCTCAGAAACCAGCAGTGCACACAAAGCAGTGAGAGGGTGACCTCGGTGGCTGTGGGGACATGCTTGTGCTGGGGCAGATGTGTCTGCCAGGCAGAGCTGCTCCACGGGCATGGGATCACGTACTGCGGAGCCACAGCCATAGCAAGGGGGCTACCAGCCTGGCTTGGGCTCGAGGCAGCGGTGCTGGAGCACCGGCTGTTCGTGATGGGCCCCATCCTGCATCCCATTGTCTGCCCACTCCAGGGCAGGCACGATCTGCCCCAGCCTCACATCCGCAGAGCAGCAAAAGGCCCACAGCTTGGTGGCTCCGAAATAATCAGGGGCAGAATGACAGCAGGGCAATCGGACCTTGGATGCCTCAAAAGAGACCACTCAAACCCTGCCCAGAGCCCTGAGATTGGTCCCTGATGGTCAGTCCTCCCAAAACTGCTGAGCCTCATGCAGAACAAGGGGAGGTTGCGACACGGCACTGCCGGTGCATGAAGCTCACGGCTGGGGCTGCGGGCAGCAACAGGCAGGAGCCAGCCATGCTGCTCTCCAGTGTAACGCCATGCATTTTGCTGGAGCTGCCTGGGAAGATGCAATCCTGCAGGGAGCTCAGCATCCTCTCCCTGCAACGCAGCCTGTGAGCCCGGGACAGGCAGCATCACCTCCGTGACCCGAGATGTGCTGTGCCCTGTCTGCTCCCCCACCGCAGCACAAGGCATGTGCTGGGGCTGGCGAGCCGCCATCCCCTCCCGGCTGCCTCCGGCCCTCACAACACAGGGCTACCAGTAATTTTCCATCCTGGCTGTGGGCTCTGCCCTAACAAGATGTTCTCCCGCATCCCTCTAATAGGGCTGGGCCTTGTTCAAGTTTCTGTGTTCATTCAGGCCCCGAGTCCCCCCCTTTCGCTGCTCAAGCGCCCATCAGTTCTGCAGGACCGCTGTTCCTCCGAGCTCTGCTACTCCCTGCGCTCACAGCCCCTCTGCATCAGGGAAATGGGAGGATTTTGTCCAAAAGCCAGAAAAAGAAAAAGCCCAGCAACTCTCCAAGAAAAATCCCCATGGCTCAGCTGCACTCTTGGGCCAGGAACAAGGCAGCCCCGGGGACTCTGTTGTCTCCTATTTCCAAAGCTGCCTCTGCACCGGCATCTGTGCCTGGAACTGAAGGTCTGGGTCCATCAGCTGCGTTGATCGGCCAAGCACAGCAGAGCAAAATTGATTCACAGAAGCACCTGGCCCGGGAGCTCACTGTGTGCACAGCATGCGTGCAGCACCATGCTGCCTTGAACTCCCTTCTCCTTGCGACAAAGCTGCTCGACTCCGATCTCAGCTTGGGCGTTGCACCTTGTGGGTCTGGAGAGCCAGAGGCTCCCCTCCTCCTCCTCTTCCTCCCACCCCGTCCCAGCGGGGCTGATGCTACCAGGCATCACTCCAGCGCCCGCCGTTGCTGCTCCAGAGCCGGGCGGAGGATGCAGGGGTCCTTTGGGAGCCGGCATTCACTCACGCTCATGCCTCTGCGCAAAGGGGCCATCACGTGGCTTTCCAGAGCAGGGGGACCAGATGCATCCGGTGGGAAGCGTGGATACAGACATCCCCTTGACTGCCCTGGGAATGGCTTGTTCCAGGAGGGACAGAGAGGAGGGTGGCAGCATGGGTGCTGAGGGGATCTCTCTGCTGCTCTGTGCTCCGGGGAGCCCATTGACATCAGGGAGGAGCTGAGCATCCAAGGGTCTCGAACTCAAGGTCTCAAACCACCTCCAGGAGGACCAGAACCTTGAATAAAATATGTGGAAACCACATCAAGGTTCACCCATCTCCCTCGGGTTTTGCAGGCACCAAAGTGGGCGCAACCTCCACCCCCACTGCAGTGTGACACCTCCCCCCCCCGCCCCGCAAGACCCCTCAGAGCTGCACCAGGGACAAACAGAGAAAGGCACTCAAAGCAAAAGTGCAAAATGAAGGATGCTTTATGTGGTGTCTGTCTGAGCATGAGCAAACATGTTGCTTTGGAGAAAAGGTGCCTCATAACACGCAGAGAGGCACCAGGACAGTCAGACGGCTGCAGGAACGGGCCTGGTGCATGAAGAGCTCTCCCATCGGCAGGAGACACCTCTTCTGGAGGTGCTGTTTCCCAGGTCCTCGCCCGCAGAGCACACCTGCAGCCCCTTTGTGCCTTGCTGTGCTGTCAAGGCCTTCAGGTCCACAGGCTGACCTCCTGCCCATCTCTCCTGAGCAGCCCTCTCCATCCTTCCCTGCCTCTTCCTGGCCTCGCCATGCCACTTCTGCCACAGCCCCTTTCCAGAGCCAAGCCAGGCTTTAAATAAATACCTGTCAGCAGAGCAGAGCCGAGCTGTTCAGAGAGTGACTGCATGCGTGCAGATGCAGTCAGCAAGTTGATAGGCGTAAGCCAGAGCAGAGACAGCAGGCTCTCTCTCCTCAGAGGCCAGAGACTGGCACGTTCTCAAAGGCAGCATTAATCAACATTTTCAACGACGCAGCATCCATCATGATGGAGCAAAGTTGCCCACGCTTACCTTTCCCTGGAGAGCGGGATAATGCCATTTCCAAGTGCCAGCTTCTCTGGCTGCAAGGTGCCGTGATGGTTTAAGGGGAGGGTGATGGAGTGGGAAGACTCAATTGTTTTCAGAGTTTCCACAGTTCCTCAATCACCACCAACCGCATTTGGGGACACAGGGGCCAAGCGTGCATGGGCTGCACCTCTCCGCTGCCTAGTTATGTGAACCTCGGTTGGGAGGTGGGGACGGGGTCCCACTCCCGCTTGGGTACCAGGGAGCCTCACGAGCCGATCCCAAGGTCACCTCACGTTGAGACCAGGATGTGCCAGCGGCTGGGGGCACTTGGGTCTCAAAACACAGGCCACTTTCCCAGAGGGGTAAATTTCTTAAAGCAGACGATATTCGGCTTTTAACATTGGAAGGACAAGCAGCAGGCTCAGGTGAGTCTGGCAACCCTCCCACTGACACAGCAAGGTGCTGCTGATCCCTGCACAAGGCTGGATCTGGATTCTCCCCGCTGTGCGCAAACTGCAGGGAGCCCTGGTGGGATGGGCACCCACGGCCTCTCTCCCTGGAAGGTGGTGGGTGCCCATCACCTTCAGTGGGCACATCAGCATGCTGCCCATGAAAATAAGTTGCTCTAGCTCAAACCTAAGCTTGGCCCAATACTGATGTCCCCGGAGGGGCTCTCAGAGTCTCGCAGATGGCCACAGCAGCCCTGTGTGGCTTTGGCCTTTCTTTGCTTGTGCAGGCAGAGACTGACCCAGGCAAGCCAAGCCCACTCCGTTTGCGCTGCTCAAACTGCCAGGACCTCGTCA
Source organism: Chlamydotis macqueenii (assembly GCF_036417535.1). Classification (NCBI taxonomy): domain Eukaryota; kingdom Metazoa; phylum Chordata; class Aves; order Otidiformes; family Otididae; genus Chlamydotis; species Chlamydotis macqueenii. The sequence continues at coordinate 13,742,080 of NC_141568.1, forward strand.
GCACCTCCGAGACAGAGCCAGGCTGAAGCATTGGCCCAGGCTCCTGGGTGGAGGCAGAGCCTCCAGACAGCAAAGCCTTGGGCAAAACCAGCCGGGGACTGAATTCCCTGAATTCCCTGTGCTTGGGTGGGGGGGAGCTGGCAGGACTGGAGCCAGCTCTGTCCCGAGGGCTGGGGGCTCCCTAGGGTCACAGTCATGAAAGGAGAAGAGTGTGGAGCACAGGCAACGCATCTGGGGTTTTCCAGGCATCAGCTTCCCTGACGGAGTGCCTGGGTCAGGAGGGGGATGCAGCGGGGCAGCACAGCATACGTAGGAAGGGCTCAGGAACAGCCAGTCCTTGCCCAGGTAGGAGAAGGAACCTGGAGGGGCCCCAGCAGCCATTCGCAGCCCTTCCTCCTTGCTCATCCCAAAAGCCTTCACAGGAGCAGCCAAATACCCAGCTCCCCTTGCCTGCATCCCACCAGCTCTGCCCCTGACCTTCTCCTTGGCCCGCCGCTGATCAATACCTCTAGCTCCTGGGGGGATCCATCGATCCTAACGATTTCATCCTGCTTCTCGCTAATGCACTCTCTGATCATGCTGCATTTGGGCTGTGGTCCTGGCAGATGCTGAGGAGAGAGGCAGAGGGGTGGCCAAAGGCACCATCACAGGCTGTCCCAGGACAGCAGGTTAACTCTTACCATCACCCCTTCACAACACAACCCTCTCCACCATGGAGGCCTTCAGCCCTCCCTCCCACGGCTCGTGGCTGCCTGGAGGACCATAAACCTTCCTCTCTCAGCTCTCCAGCTCCTTGGAAAGGTGCAGTCAGTATGTTTGAGTGCCTCAGCGAGGACTTGTGAGCTTTTAACCAAAACCCACCAATGCACACAGTCACGATACACATCTCGTGATCCCTCACTGCCTCTTCACTCAGAGACTGCTCCTCTCCAGAGAGCCTTCATCAAACTCCCTGTTCCTGTCTGGAGATGGGGGGGACCCGAGGACCCACAGATGATGGGAAGTGGAAGCCAACATTCCCAGAGTCCTGTTCTCAAGGCATCCAACTTTTAGCCAGGATGGAAGTGCAGGGACTTGGGTAAGGGTGGGGAGTTGAACATGTCCCCCTGCCCTGCACACAGCCCCAGGTCCAGCTCCTACCACACCTGACCCAGCTGGAGGCACCGAATTTCAGTAGCTTCCCGTTAAGAGCAGCCTGGACCCCACCTGGCAGCAGGAGCACTGCTGGGGTCCATGTGTGGGAGCGCCAACCCAGCCATGCAGCACGCACCTCCCTGCACACCCATCCTTTTCATCCCTCTTTAGCCTTGCCCCTTACAGGAGAAGCACAAGATGAAACTAAGATGAAATCACCAAACTGGTTTGGGGAGGGCTGGATACCAGGTGCTGACCTGGCCTGTGCATCCTCCCAGCTCAGGGGCTTTAAACTCAATCCTTGTGTTGAACAGCCCTGGAAAGAGTGGTTTTCACCAGTGGGTGCCAAATACCCGTTCAAACCCACTGCTCTTCCAGCCTCCACGTCCTCCTGCAGCAGGGTGTTGCACATCCCTGGGGTAAAAATCATCCTTGATGTGATTGCTGCTGCCTGTGTGACCACACCGCCAGTTTACAGCTGGTCCTAGCACAGCTTCTGGACCCCCATCCCAAAACCTGGAGTGGACCAAACAAGGGGCTCTGGCCCAGCCTGGCACTGACCTTCACTGCAAATCCGATCACACACATCCCATCAATAAGTACGTGCAAGATAACAAAATGAGCTGTCACAGCCAATTAGCATGCTGGGCTTGTGGGCTTTCAGGGAGGTGAGGGGCCAGCTCCAGGCCAGAGGGGCTGGGGTCCGGTGGGTCACAGCCACCTCTTTCTGCTGGCTTCCTCGGCCAAGAGCCAGGAGCAGGAGGCTGATGTGGGTGCTGCCCCGGCAGTGCACAGATGTGGCATCATCTCAGCATCATCTCACTGGGGTGTGGACAGCCCAGCCCCAGCCAGCAGAAAGGGACAGGGAGCCACGGGGTCACCAGTGCCCAGACAGCCGACGCGGGGCTTTAGCCCCAATGCAGATCCGCTGTTAGGAGAGCATCCAGCTACGACTGCCAAACCCAAAAGGGTTCCTCTTAAAGCCAAGAGGGATCTCAGTGTCTGTCGCTGAGTGCCTCTCAATTAATTAGCATCCTGCTGATTCTAGGACTGAGGCGATTGCTAAGGAGATTAAATCAGTCTCTGCCACGAAGCAGATGCTGTTCCCAAGGCCGGATTCGCAGTGATTTTCCTTTCCCCGTCCCATCTTGCCCTGCTGACTCAGCTGAAGCCCCAGGATGCTGGGCACAGCCCGGCCAGACGGGACTCAGGGGGCTCTGGGGGCGAGCGTGGGATCACTTTGCAGAGATGCTTAAGGGTTAAACCCCTCACTGGGAGGATGCTGGTGTAAATCCAGAGCAGGGCTCATCAGGGGAGCAGTGTGACTGGGACAAGGCCTGGCCATGCAGGGAGGCGATGATCTGTTCACCCCATTCTGCTGTGCCAGCATGGGACGGGACACCGCTGGGCAGCTCGAGCTGCATTTGTGCACCTGAGAGCCCAAACTGAAAGGAAAAATCCCAGCTCAGCCTCCAGGCAGGGCTCAGTAAATCCACCACCACTGCAATAAACCCTGCTGATTTGGTGCAAATTTGGAGTAACCCTGCTGGTGTCACTGGAGCCAGCCCAGATTCACAGGGGCAGTACTACAGAGTACAGGCCTGCCCAGGAAACACAGGCTGTGCCCAGCTGCGCAAAGCCACCCCCCAACAGAAAGAAGTGTCCATTCAGCCACCCACGGGCACAAAAAGCACTTAGGAAAGCAGCTGCAAGGTCCACCAGCTCCCACTTCCCCAGGTGTCAGTTAAACACCCAAACAAACTGCCAATCTTGTGTTTGTAAGCAAGGCAAAGGCAAGAAACTCATCTTAACTCATCGCTGTGATGGGAACCTGCCCGCCAAGATCCAGCCGTCCCACAGCAAGAGAAATGGGCACGTTTGAAGACTGTTTTGATGGTGCCTTGATTTCTGCTTCCTCCCAAGTACCTCGCTGCCAAGCCCCTCACCTATGGACTGTGGTGTCGTGTGGTCATCTCCTCACTCCCCTTTTGCTCTAATACCTGAGAAAAAAAAAAAAGCCACACTGCATCCTAAGCATTTGGCAGCTTCTTGGTCAGAAGTCAGGGAAAAAATTGCCTTTTATGTCCAGCCAAAACCTCCTGTTTTGTGAGGGTTTGTCCTAACCCTCCTCATGCTCCTGCTTTAGCTAGGGAGAACCCAGAGGGACCAAGAAGACAGCTAGAGACAGGACCAGCCTTATAAGCCACACAAACTGAGAGCACAGGTTGGGCTTTTGCAATGTCCATTTGCTTTTTGCCACATTTTTTTTATTGCAGCATCACAACAGGGATGGAAAAGCACCATCATGACCCTCAGGAGGCATCTCCTTACAACTGCCCATTTCTAGGCACAGAGAAATCTCTAGGGGGGTAAGGCTGGGACTGTCTTAGGGCTGCAGTTTCTCAAGCTCATCTGCAGGCAAACTGGGATTTCTTACGGTGAAGCTATTTCTCTCCGATCTTACAGGATCCCAGCACAAACAGAAGACGGCTTCCAAGCTTTAAAGCAATCTTCACCCTTGGCATCCTCTCTCCATTTTGTAAGCTAATTGAAAGTAAAATGCTTTTAGCGTGCAGTTGTCAACGAGAACTTGAGCCTGAAAGAGGGACAAGAGCAGTTTGCAGTGCATTTGAGTGCCATGACTCAAGCACAGCTCTGATATCACATCAGGCATTAAAGACACACTTAGGAGAAAATACCAGTACGATACGGGCTTGGTCCTGGGGTGCTGCTGTGCTCCTACACCTTCCAGCAGGAGCTGGGCAGAAGCAGACCCCATGGTTTGTGTTTCCAAGGAGGCTGGGCTGATGAGCAGAGGAACCTCACCTTCCCCCAGGGAAGGCCGGCTGCTTTCTCAGTGACTCCAGCGATGCCACATCCACTGCAGCTGCAGCCCTGCCCGGGAACATGCACCGAGGCAGCCACATCCCTCACCTGCTCCATCAGCATGACGTGCTGTTCCCCTGAGAAGCTGTGCTCGAAACTCTGCACTGAGTCCTAGGCACAGGCAGAGAGCACCCTGAGGGGGTACACACCACGCTCTGCAAACTTCATCTACATCCCGACATGCTCCTCACACCCCAAACCCCGCTCAGCCCGGGTGCTGCCCGTGCCACCCAGCATCTACAGGAAAAGTGGCTCCTGTCCTAAAACAGAAGTGATTCTACCTTGCCACAGGGCTAGCTGGAAAGCCTGAAGGCGGTATGTTTCCCCCGAGGTGCGGGGGAGCATTGGGAAGAGCTGCAGCTATGTGGCTTCCCAAAGGCTAACGAAAGGCAAGAGGCCACGGTGTGTCCTGCCAATCCAGATAGAAAGGATACTGAGGCCGCTGGCACTGCTTGGCAGCCTGCCACCAGAAATAACTCTTCGAAAATAGAAGCGTGCTAATCTCGGGAACCTGCTGGTATTGTCAATGACATTAATGAAGTGTTTCGAAAACCAGAACAAATGCCTCGGCTTTTTGGGGCTGCGCCGCCCCTTGTAATTTTCCACAACAGCCAAGGAGTGGTCCAGCAGCGACAGCGCACTGCTCTTCGTGCCGCTCTGCTCTCTGACACACAGCCCCCCAAAAGCAGCAGTGTGGGGTCAGCTCTGCCAAGCCCACAGCAAGCTTGGCACTGGTGCAGGAAAGCTCAGCCAGCCCTCGGTGCTCGGGGAAGGAGAGGCTCCCAGGAGCAATTTCCTCTGTGAAGCAAAACCCATTAAGCATGCTCAACGGAAAGAGTGCCCGGGGGAGGTGGAAGCTCACTCTCTTCCTCTTTCCTGTCTTCAAGCCTTGTCTCAAGCTCCTCTTTGGTTCTTTTTCGCCCCCTGAGGTCCCTCTCCAGCTTCCGCCTCCTCCTCCTCTCCTTTACTTCCCCACACATCTCCAGCTCTCTTCACCCTGGTCTTTGATCTCAGACAAACCCCAAGATGATGAGCAGCCTGGCAGTGGTCCTGCAGTTTATTTCCTGAGGTGTTACACTGTTTACAACGGTAAGAGGAGGCACTTCAGGACCCCTTCAAATGAGGGAGCACCACAGTCAGAGAACAGTGTGCAGACAATCTGCTGGTCTCTTCCCTTTCTGATCTCTGTGAATCACAGCCTTTAAACACACACAGAGGCGATCCTGACTCCAGTTCTCAGGCTTTCCAGCAGAGGATAAGCAAGCAGCACTTTGGGAAGGAGAAGGCAGCAGAAGTCAGGGCACTGACTCCCCAGCCCACCTCGGTGCCACAGGACCCCTCCAGCCTGAGGCAAGCCCCGCACCCGCTCAGGTAGTCCCCAGCACATCTCACATCCACTGAAGTGGCCCAGCCAAGCGTCTGTCCATCTCCTCCTCTGCCACTCTTTCTTGGCAGCTTTCTCACTACTTCCCTCCTTATGCAGCAGCCAGTAACACTTCCTTTGGACACCCACTCCAATCTAGGACAAGGTAGCGCAACCTAAACCCTGCTTTGAACCTCACTTGACCTGTGGTTTTACCTGGCAGATACAACAGGAAGTCACTTGGACATCTAGTTTGATCTCACCTGCAGCTGAAAGCATTTATGGTAGGACCTGCACAAAAATAATGTCTGGAGCTCGGTGTCCCCTCTCCTGGCTGCTGGCAAGCAGTACGCGCACACGCCCTCCCAGGGCACGGCCTTCCTGTGGTCACTGATCCAGAGTGCCCAGGGAACTACTGGGAAAACCCAGCAGCTGCGCTTCAGCAGCGAAGAGGTTACTGCGGACTGGCAGGAAGGGGGCAAGACGGTGTCTCTAAAACTGCGTAACACCAGCAGGGTACGAAGCTCCAACCCGCCCCTGTGCCCAGCACGGGCCGAGATGACGAGATTGTTTGAGCAGAGAGGGCAATGTGAACCTTTCAGCTTCACTGGCACCGATTCATTACAGAAGTGTCTTAGTGCTGAAGAGATTCAATGGATTCGTGCAGACAGGGTCAGAGGACACTATAAAGTAGGTAAAAACTCAATATGCTGGTAACATGTATGTTCAGCTCCAGCCCAGCCACAGTAGGTTGGTGTCCTCTCCATAGCAATGTGCGCGTGACATTAACAGGTTCACACAATCCCCAGGGTCCTGCTGACATGACATCAGGTTTAGTTTCAGAAAAAAAAAAAGCTATCAGGCTGTTCCCACATCCAAAAGCCCCCTGGGCCTAGATGTAAAAAGCAGCTCTGACTCAGCAACACTGAGGCAGAAGATACAACTCAAAGCAAGTACTCAGATGGTCTTCACCCTGGAGACAGGTTCAAGGGAAGGACAAACTGGCACAGCTTCTTTCAAAAGCAGCATCCGCCTGCCCCAGACTGGAATCACATTGCCTCATCAGCACAAAACACAGAAAAGCATGTTACACCCACTGGAGATCAGCTCCCAAAGCCCGTCTTGCGAAGGAAAACTGTCAGACATAAGCTGGAAGTGTACATGGCCTCCCCCCATTACTCACTCGTGTGACGTGATGAAACCAGGGCAATCTGTTATCCTTCCAACAATTTTTGCGCAAAGTCCCACTAACAATTCTGCTCAGCATTTAGTGCTCAGGCTGCCGTGAACTCTCGTGAAAGTACTCCCGAGCAGGTGAGATCAGGAAAACAGAGAAACCTGGGCTTAGCACTGCACGATCGGTCACTCTCTGTGGGGCCAGCTGGCTGTTCAGGTAGGAGGGAAGGGCAGAGTGGGAAAAGCACTTATCTTGTTCTTTCTGAGTCGTCAGATATGTGGCAGTCTTGAAGCAGCTTAGCAGTGAGGGTTTAATGGGATTGATCAAAGAAACCAAAGTGATTTCTGAGAAGGGGAATCTTTTAGCTCTGACAAGCACTTACCAAGAAAGCATCTGAGCTCTGGCAGGTGCAGCAGAGCTGGGAAAATCTGGCTGGCGTATCTGCTGTAACCAAGACACTGCCTGCAACCCAGACGACAAAACACACTCTTAATAAGGGAGCACTGCCTTCATTTGTCAGAAAAGGAAACTGAGGCAAGGAACAAACTTTGAGTTGCCTCCTGCCAGGCAGAGGCAGTGCTAGATGAATAGCCAGTTTTTTAAATAAAACCACGAACTCCTGAGCCATATGCTCTGCTAGCAGACAATGCGTTTTATAAAGAGCAGCTCTGTGTGAAGAAAGGATTCACACTGTGCCTCTACTGAATTACATCACATCTCTGTTAAGCAACCAGTTCAATTAAAATTCTGAATGAAGCTCTTGTAATACCTGGTCACCAAAACATGGGTGGAAAATCACTGATCAAGATCAGAAAGGCTTGTGCTCCTAATTCAGTTAGGTGCCACTGTTCCTCTCATAAAAAAAATAATACGTGGTGTTACAGTATGTCCGTTCTCAAAACATTTCTTGCTGCTGTTCCTCCTGGTTGCTGTAGGTCTGAATGACACCACCTATTGCTTCCAAGCTGGTAGAAGCAATCAACCACTTCATTCTGCTGACCAAAACTAAATCGATGCCAGAGGACAAACTAAGGCATTGTGCAGAGCAAAGGAGACCAAGGAAGAAACACAAACGTTTTGTGAAAGGGTAATTCAGATAGCTGAGAAAGTATGCGTGCGCTGGTTACAGGGCTATTTGTATTTAACTGGTGGTCAACCCTCCACAGCTGCCTCATCTTGAAAAAAATACATAATACATAAAAAATACATAAATGAGATAAACAAGAGGAGCTGAGAGTTTTAAGAGAAGTTAATGTAAAACTTAGTAGAGGAAAAATTCTGTTTCACTAACATTCCAACAGGAACTCACCGCCGGGAAGCTCGACTGACTGTGTTTTCTGCTGTGTCAGTGAATGCACAGCTCCAGCTTTGCTCACCACACAGCACAGCCCGGCGCAGGAACAGACTGCCTAGGGAGGCTGCGGGTCCTCCTGCAGCGGCGGCTGCTAAAGGCCTGGCTGCACAAACACCACCCTAAGCTGGGTCAGATGGGGCTGATCATAGAATATCTCAAGCTGGAAGGGACTCATAAGGATAAGTCCTGTAAGTCCAACTCCTCACTGCAGGGGAAGGACTGGGGCAAGTAAGTTCCTATCTCTTTTCGAAACCAGGCCATTAAAACTCAAACAAATATTCTTACAGGAATGCATAACTAATCAGCATCTCAAATCTTGCCTATGATTGCAATAAAAACCATTGCGGCAATAATATAAAATGTGTCTATGGTCTGCTTTCTCATAAACATCAGTAGTCCTCCAGTTTAAAAGCTGAGGGACATGGAGAGAAATGACACTTAGAAGTCTTTTTCAGATCTCTTTTGTATAGTTCTGTAATGAGGATTTATTGTACCATTCTGAAAATACAAAAGTTCAAACTCCTCTAACTTATAACTTGCTGCTGTGCAATCATAAAGGACAGTCTGTGTTCATAAAAAGTACAGAGCACTCTTTTGTTGTATTTCTGGGCAGAAAAAAAAGCATTCCAGTCAGCAAGGGAAAAAAAAAAAAATTAAAAAAAAAAAAAAATCAACAAAATAGCAAATCTACTAACCAAATACTGTAATTTAGAATTACAGGATCAAATTTTTTTAAGGGTCTTACTGGTGTTTGTTCCTAAACACCCAGGGTTACTAAAAGTGACACTGCCTACTTATAAAAGGCCAGTGACATTGAGGACTACTTCTGGGAATTTTTTCTTCCTCCTCTAAAAGTAGCTGCACAAAATGTTGGCAAATGAGCAACTGTCTGCTTGGATTTTGCACCCAGCAGTAGAGAAGAAAAATGTTCTTACAAATGTAGGAAAATGAGTTTGGACAGTCACCAAAACCAGCCCAGAAACTGATGAACTAGCAATTTTGGTTAGAAACCAACTAGATCTCAAAGCCACCATCTCATTAAAATAACCCTTCCCATTCAAAAATGCTTGTCATCACTGATGGACTTGAACTCGCTTCCCTTGCAGCTGAAGCATTGGATCTAGCTTTGACATGCGACATGAAGTCTATGCTACAGCGCGTGGAGCAACAGGGTACAACACAGAGACAGCCAATCTACACCCTCTATCCACCGCTCTACCGCAAACTCAAGGTAGCACGGAATCACCTCCATCCATCTCGTGTTTCAAAAAAAATGCAACTTATAAAATCAACAGCTTATTGACTGGTTGTCAGTGTCTCTCCTATGACTTGAGCAAAGAGCTATTACCTATGTGGGACAAGTTAGACAGGAACGACTTCTACACTCCTGTGACTGCAGAAATGTAGCTCCTGCCTGCGTTACCTGTAAGAGAAGAGGAATGATGTACGCAGAATTACATTATCTAACAGGGCCAAGGTTTTGTAGAGACCTGCACCTTCCGATCTATGACTAATCTTTCTGCTGAGGGGCAATTAACAACATTTTACGTTACGAGCATCTCCTTACAAAATATTTATTCAATATAAAAATCCAGAAATGGACAACAGATGACAGCTTCATGAAAATGCATAGGCTATTATGTGCCATTAAGTCAGTAAGTGCAGCAGCATTTCATCTTGCACGTACTTGAAATATTTTTGTCGGGCACAGCTTCCAATTAGTCTCCTGCAGTAGGACAGCTGGCCCTGGGCAGCTGCAGCAGATGCCAGGGTGCCTGTGAAGCCAGCACACTGTCCCCTCTCACCACCTCGAGGCAGAGCTTCCACCCCTCTGGCCGCACACCCTTTGTACTTGAGGATCCCAGTGTGAAGTATCCAATATCCAGGTGCAGCTGCAAGTCCAGTTACAACTCCTCCTCCTCACACTTTTTTCCAAACAGATCTGGTATTGTAAATAGCAATTTGGAAGATAAGGAATAATAAATATTCATTACTCTTTTAGAAAATCCTCTCATACCCTTTCAGCCACCTAGCAAACACTTTAACTGCAAATCCTCAGGAGCGGTATGAGTAAGCTGTAAAGCCACCCAGTGATATGATCCAATCTATTTTTTATACCCTTGCTGTCTGCCTTTAAAATTTGCACTGCTCTAATCCAAAGCTGTTATAGAGAATTCCCATTAACAAACAGGGAGCCTGTCCTTCCCTGAAGCTGATTCATCTTTCTCTTCTGCGGCAGACAGACTGTAAATCTGTGTCCCTCGCTGTAGCTGCATGTTCTTCAGGCTTTTAACCATCCATATCTGCAAACTTTCTTTTCCCATAATTCTGGACCAGACTGGAAGCTGTGATTTGAGAAGCCTGTCCCTTTTCCCAGCACTGGAAGTCATTCAGCCCTTTCTGGCCAGCTCGAAATAAGGCTCGCTCCAATTCATCCAGCCGAGCCACCAGCGCCGATGTGTCTTCATTGTAGGCGTTCTGAGAGGAGTCCATGATACGACGAAAACGGCTGATAAATGTCTGAAGAAAAGAAGCAGAATTACTGACAGGTAAGACAGAGGCTTCTTCAACTAAAACGCTAGAGCCCTGAGCTCTCAAACTGAAAAGCCAAAGGCGTAGGCTGTAGTTCACAACTAGTCAAGGGTCTGCAGGCAGCGTAGCACCTACTAACCTTGGATACAAAGACAAACCATTTCCTGCCTGAGCTGGGAGAGCAAGTGCCTGACATACTGCACGGGAAGCAAGCACAGAATTAGATTTTGGCTGCTTCCTAACGACAGGCTTGAGCAGACCACAGGGTAGAACACAATTATGATCTATTCCACCTCACTTCACAAGCAATCATTGCTTTAGAGCGGGGGGAATGAATCTCATGCCACAGTAGCTGCGGCAGGAACATACAAGCTGCAACTTGTGAACGTCCTGGAAGTGAAGCCAAAACACCACTGTAAAGCATTCAGTCTGCTGAAAAAACACTTAACCATGAACAAAGGCAAAAAACAAATCTACAACTAACAAATAACATTTTAAGAAGCTAAGTAACAAGACATATTCAAGGATTTTTATTTCCCTCCTTGTCTTTGCCTTGGGGAATAAAAAAAAAAAAAAAAAAAAAAAAAAAAAGGTTCAAAACTCTTTGAAAACTGTGCTTTGTTATTTCAAAAGCTGATTTTAGAACCATCAGAACTGCAGTATCTCAGAGATTTACTTATAGAGTAAATATATTATGAATTAACAACTTTCATTTTGGCTTTGTTGCCACTTCACAGTTGTACTTCACATTTATAGTTACTGAATATTCAGGAGAGGGGCTTTCTTTATTTTTTAAGTCTGCACAACTCCCCTCTTGTTCGTTTTTAACAAAAAGAACGCATACCTTGTGCACTTTGATTTTTCTGTCAACAAGTGATACGTGCTAATGTGCCTTTTTTCCCCCTAAGATGTCCATTAGCAGAAAGAGAAAAGACAAGGAAAGGTGTGTTCACCTCCTCAGTACAGAAAGCAAGCTTTCAGTGGACAACTCCAAGAAAGCAGCAGTACTTTAAAGCCTCACTCATTTAAAGAGCAGAGAAAGGAAAAAAAAAAAAAAGGAAGAAAATAAAAGCCAATAGCAAGCATCCCAGACTACTTGGAGAGCTGGCTGAAGAAATCCCAGAGCTGTGAGTGGTTATCTTTAAAAGCTCAAGCAGCACAGAAGTCTGGAAACTAACAAAGACAGTATCTATCTTTCAAAAGGGAAAAGGGAGACGGAGAGGGAGGAAGGAAGAGCCAGGGAATTATAAATACATCAGTATCAATTGCTGGAAACATACTGGAATAAATAAACTAGATGTAAACTTCTGCAAGAAAACAGAGAGAAGAGTAACAGCCAACATGGACTTGCCAAGAACAAACTTTGGGAGAGCCTATCCCAATTCCCTAGGATGGCAGGATGCCAGGCCTTCCAAAGGGAGGAAAAGCCGCAGATCTGTCACGGGGCACTCTTGCACCATTAGCTAAACTGCCCATAGGAGGTCGGTAAAGACAATTACCCACAGCCCCTGTCAGGGGGAGAGAACAGATTGAGTGGAGTTCAACAGGGGTCTATCTGGAACTGAGTACTGTTGGATATATTAATTAATAAGCTTTCTCAAGCAACAGAAGTTATGCTTTTAAATTAAGCAAGGAAACACAGGAGAAGGAGGAGGGATGACTGCAAGTATGTTGGGGAGCAGAACTCTAATTCTTAATGACCTTGACAAATTAGAAAGACGGTGTGAAAACAATAGGATGTAATTCAGCTGGGACTAACGTAAGGTTTTACAGTAAGGCAGAAAAAGGGAACCCTACAAACACAGGAAGAGGAACAATTGTCTGCATAAGCAATCTATACCATCTTACTGTGGACTGCAAACCAAACACGTATCTATGTCACTCCTTTCGTGAAAAACAAGATGCTGCACCACAAAGAGCAAAGAGCATCACGGCCAACAAAATTCACAAAGTAATCTTTTTGTTTTCGTTGGTGCCACTCCTGACCAGGAGGCTGTACGCTGTTCAGGGCACTGCGCGTCACTGCGGATGCTGATGAACTGGAAAGACACCAGCAGTGCACAATCAGGACAGTCAGAGGTTAGAAAGCATGACCCACAAAGAGATACCAAATGAATCAGGACTGCTGCAGGAAGGAAGAGAATAATCTGTCCTCAGCATTTACTTTGTATGAGACAAACAGAACAGAGCTTGTTTTGTTGCAAAGGAGCTTTAGTTTAGACATTAGAGGAAACCTAAGATTAGGATGGCGAAGCACTCAGGTAGTTTCCCCCGAGCAGCTCGAGGTCTCGTCATTACAGAGCTTTAAAAACAAGGTAGAAAAATAGAAATGACAGAGGGTGAATTAATTCTGCCTTGCAGCACAGGCATAATTAAATAATCTTACATCTCCTCTAGTCTTGTTTCACAGTTTTTTTTTTAAATATCGTATTTACAGCGTGGCAACTCCAAGCTAAAATTACACTCCTGGATGCATATTCAAGGCGTCCGCCACTAGACTGAGCAGATGCAAAAAGGGGACATCCTACAGCTCGATCTAGAAATCCATATTAAATCCAGAAGTTATTTGGATTAAAACTGGATATTTTTCCTGGAGGCTGGTGAGCAGCTGGGAACAAGAGGAAGATGGGAAAATGGAAAAACATAAAAGCAAATTTCAAGACTCAGTTCAGATACTTGCCTGCAGGATAGTCTGAGCTATCTCAGGATTCTCCGGATTGTCAAAATTCAGGAGCTGGGAGCCAAATCCATAGTAGTATGGCCCCATTTTATGCAGATCAACCACATTGGCATCAGCACTGAACACTGTCCTCCAGGCTTCCTTGTAAATCTTTGGCAGTTCCACAGAAATGATTCTTCTTTTGCTGTCGTGTAGACCTTTAGCAAGCCACAGAGGTAGTTCCAGCTTCGATCCCTGCAAGAAAAACACAAAAGTTGTCCTCATCAGGCAAATACACATAAAGCAACTCTGAAGACAGGCAGTGAACTTTATTAATGATGAGGGAGGATTTGAAAAAGCCCATTTTGTTTTCAGAAGTCTATTGCAATTGTAATATAAACCAGACACGCTTTAGAGGCATCAATTATTATGCAAGGCTCTGAAAGTGGATTTTTAAATTTATGTTGTATAATCTAATAATTGTCTGATCATTAAGCAGCAGAAGAAAAAATGCAAAACATATACAATAATAACAAAAATAACTTTAATAAAAGTAGCTAGAAGCATGAATTTCCCTACAGTGACCCCAAAATGGAAAGCCTGGATGACGCTGCCACGCCAGCCCCGGCACGGGCGGGTACTCGCGGGACGCGGGACTACAGCTCCCAGCGTCCCCCGCGCCTCCGCCCGCCCCGTCCCGCCCGCGCGGGGCCCGCTGGGAGCTGTAGTCCCGCGTCCCGCGAGTACCCCCCCGTCCCCTCACGCCGGTCACCTCCGGGATGGAGTCGGCAGCGCCGGCGCCCCGGCCCAGCGCGAAGGCCAGGCGCGGCAGGGTGCTCTCGGCGCGGCTCGGCAGCTTCTCCTGCGACATCAGGATGTCGTCCAGCGACAGGAAGTTCTCCTCCAGGCCGAGCCCGGGGCCCACAGGGAAATACGCCTCGGACATAACCAGACAGCCGGACACTCAAACGGCCACACCACCTCGGGCCTCCCGCGCAGTCCGTCCCGCTTATCCCGCCAAGCCGATCCCGGCGCCGCGCATGCGCCGTGGCGCTGCCCGTCCCCCGCAACGGACGCGGCCCCGCCCCGTGTCCGGCGGCGCGATCGGGGCCGTCTCGCTGGCGTTGGGGCCTCGGCCGGGGTCTCCCTCTCCGCAGCACCGGTGTTGCGGCGTGGTCCTGCCGCGCGCCTCCCCCGGGGCCCGGGCAGCGCGCTGCCGAGCTACAGGGAGGCCAGGCCTCAGGTCTCGCCTGCGAGCGGCCCGGCCCCGAGCCTGGCGCGGCCTTGTGCTGCCAGTGCCGGCGTTGCACCCCCTCGGGCCAACAGCTTCTGTAGCAAGGGACAGCCAAAGGGGCATCTCGGAGCCGTCCCTCGTCTAAACACACGCACCCCGTGTTTCCTTTTTGTGGGTCATCTTGCAGAGCAACGAGATGCGACTGACGGATGTGGCTCTGCTCAGTAGGCAGAAGTCAGTGTTGGCAAGCTGTGTATACCATGGATTTCAAAGTGAAGCTACATGCCGAAGTAATTTATGTTAGTGCTAGAAAATCAGTAATGAAGTTATATTTTGATGTCAGAATCAAATACCCTGTGCTAAATCCTGTGTTTGATTGTACAAGCATAGAAACAGTGGTTATCTCAATTTTTACCTGAATTTTACTTCATACTCTGAACTTGACTTTGTGCTTTTTTTTAATCATTGTTTTGTTGTTTCAAAATCAGTTCATTTTTCATCGCATTAAAGGTTTCTTGCTATTTGCTAAGGTGTAGATGCTGAAAATATTATTCTTTTTTTATACAGTAGTCTATAAAATAACATTTAAATAATCTCGTAGATATTTCAGTCTTTGTTCTGCTAAGGAAGAAAAACAAACCACTGAGCAGGCCTGAAACTCACAGATGTGACAATGTCCCTGAAAAACAGAGAGAGTTATTTATAGGGGCTATGATGATTTGTTTAATGACATTTTCAGTCCATGACTAAGGCGTCAGCCAATGCCTCTTCAGTTATGCTTTAATTCTTACGACCTCGGCATTCTTCATGCTGCTGTTTGCTCAAGCTGGATCCATTGCGATTTGATATTGTTTTGTCTTCGTTAATTAGCATGCTGGTACTTTAATATCTTGATCAAAGTCAAACCCATGCAAAAAAATAATCATATTTGCACCAGTTTATTAAATCTTGCGCTATTTTATTTCATATTAAGAAAAACAAAGCACGGGCAGTGGAGACTGAGACCTTAGGGTGATGTACTTCTGTCACTTATGCATCCCTTCGGTACTGTGGCAGCGTATGCTGTAAAAATCCAACCAGCAAAGAAATGGCAAGCTTTTTGTGAACTGTGGCGCGCTGGATTTATGAAAATCATTTGTTAGGCAAGTATCAGAAACAGAGACCCAGAAGCAGAAGGAATGCACGTGTGTGTGTCAGTGTGATGCCCACACACTGCTGATTGCAGAAAAATGTTCCCATTTTTCAGGTATGTTAAATCCTGACAACAACTGTAAGGGAAATGCATGCTCCTGAAGAGAGATCTAATGGAAATGGTCGTTTCTTTTAAGATTATGAATTTTTATGTATTGTACAGAAAACAGCCATTGTATTAGTTAGCAATGTTCACTATGGTCCTGTGTTGTTTTTGTGATTTTTTTAATGAAAGATGAAATCTTTCTGTTTGGAAAATAAATCCTTCTATCTGTGCACATATTCCGCATGAGTTACAGAACAATTTCTAAAAGCTCTTTCTAAAGGGCAGTTCTGATAAAATTATAATTTGCTGAATTAGATTGGTAGAAATATTCCTTGCTTAATCAGATTTAGGAAACAAATCTCTATGCTAAATATGAAAACTTGCACTGTGAGCGAGAAGAGAGAGCTGTGCAAATGGTATATGCTCTTTTTCTAGAGTGCAGAAGTAAGACGTCTGGAAAAAGAAGGAAGAAAAGCGCTTTTTTCCCTGTGTCCCAAGATGCCTCAGCCTGTAGTGTGGGATAGTGAAATAAGGCACAGAGGTGCAGAAAGCCTCAAGTGCTGGGCAAAGTTGGAAGAACACAAAGGGAAAGGTGTTTACACTCACTGTAAAATCGGTTGAAGAATTGCTCTTTAGTGAGAATTTTAAAGAATGATGGGTTTGACAGCCAAAATGATGTCACTCCTTTTTGTAGTATGTTCGCCTTCTCATCCTGAGAAAGGCACTCGGCAGGTCCTTATTCTTGAACGCTGGTGTGTAAACCTTGGTGTAAAAATACACAGAATGAGCCCAGAATCCTAAACCGTATTACATTTTCGTAAATATGATTTCAAGACCTTTCTGAAAGAAAAGGAATGGCCTCTGTCATAACTGAGCCTGTTATGACAGGAGGATTTGTAAACTGGAGACTTCATTCTCCTCCTGCATTTGTGTAAAGTCAAAACCCTTTATGTCACATGGAGCTACACCAGCGGAAGTAGTCTGAGAGGGGAATCAGACCCTGTAGCTTTACAGAGACAAAGGAGAACAGAATCCCTCAATAACCAGAGTAAGGAAAGGAGCAAAAGTGTGTCAGAATAAGAAAGGGAAAAAGGTGTTGAGAGAAGGCAGTGATGGAGCAAGAGAGGGGGGAGGCGAAGGCATATACCAAAAACTGAGTAATGATAGAGCAAAATATTATAGAACTAAGCTTGAGCTGCAATGGGGAAAACTCAAATTACTCCCAAGTACGGTAGATAAAGTAAGACAATGGCAAAGTACGGGAAAGAATGGCAACTTAGAAATCAAGGGACAGCTGTTACATCCCATCTATTCTTAAATTATACACAATTCAGCCAATTTAATACCTGAAATAAATTCAGGGAAGCAAAATTATGTTACCTGCTGCTTCTAGGGACTTGCATTTGATCAGAGCAGGCCGATGTCTGTGTTGCACAGTTGCTGAGGTGTCGTGACAGCAGGTGTATGCGAGGTTATGCCAGAGTCAGCTGATGCTGCCATCGTGGGTAACCTAAATAACGTTAAATACGTGAAGTGAGACAACGGAACAAGGTGCAGGATGTTAATGGGAGCAGGAAGTACCACTCCCTGTGAGCTCTCCTTACCTTGCTTTTAAGGGTCAAAGTGAGAGAGGAATCATCCATCTCTACGTATTGGACAGCACAAACGAAGGTTGATGTTGAGCCTTTGTCCCCTCTCACGCAGAATCTCAGTCACCACCTAGGATTATAGTATGACTTGCTTCTCTTATTTGTGTTTGTTATCGAGTAATCAGAAAAGCTGGTAGAGGGGTTGGCTGTTTTAAGATCCCTGGATGAGACAACTGACTTCAGTGGAGCCAGAATCTCACTGTCTAATCCTGGCCAGAGGATGCTGAGTGCACCGGTAAAACTCTGGCATGTGGAGTCCACACTTCTGAGAGCAGAGCCTTCTGTCCAGCTGCTAGAAGGCAACACATTGTAGCACATATCCTTCGCCCCCATCCCTACTTTCTGATGCTGCTTTGATCATTCCTTTCCCTCCTGGAACTTTCACTCAACAAATTTGCATTTCCTAATCTGTTAACTTGCCTGTGGCAGTGGGAGCTCTTATTTGTAAGTAATGCTGTACGGTATCTTTGATAAAAGCTTTTGCAGCCCCTTTGTTGTGCAAATACAGGCATATAACTCAATAAACCAATTGGCTTCAGTAGGATTATCATGAGAGTTAAGTGCTACGTCATATGAATAAATGCTGCTCTACAAGAGACAGATTCTGCCATCCAGTAGAAATTTATTTTTTGACGGAAAAGGACTAGCAGCACAAGCCGGTAGTTAAACCAGGAAGGTAATCACTTTCCCATTCAGTTTATTTGCAAATGTGAGAGATTCAGCAACAGTACTAACAATACACAGTATGAATATTTACATCTCAAAGTGTTGTTCCTTTCCACAGGGAGGAAGGGAGGAGGATTGTGTCCCACTTTGCAGACAGAACAGCCACAGAAGTGAAGGGATTTCGGGTAACCAAGCATCCTACAGGAAAGGTCTTCTGGCTTCCTCTTTCCAGCCAAGGGTCTCTTAGCCAGAAGGCAGCGATGTCAGCAGGGACTCTGGCCATCTTGTAGAATGAATTTCAAAATCTTTTAAGCACCTACTGAAAAGGAGTATCGAAGTGACAAGTTAAACCAGATGCTATAGCCAGTATTGCAAACAGCATTTTTGACAACCAAAGTGAGAATAGAAGCATTTCTAGAATTCTTCAGTATTTTTTTCCCCAGCTGTCCTTCACTATGTGAATCTCTGTTATTATGCAGGAGTGGATTCAGCGATTTCCAGGGCATTTTTAGCCAGTGTGTAGTTTTGCTGGTAAGTGGAAAGTCAAGTTAAGTCAGCAGCAGACATTTGATGAAGGTTTCTTGTTTTAAGGAGTGGTGCCAAAAAACTTTTTATGATTTAGATGTGAATACTGCCAAAAATGTTGGTGTTTCTTGCATTTGGAGTACCCTAGATGGCAATTTACTATCATTTTTTGTTTAGAAGTGTTGGAAAATGGTAATTGTGATAACTGCCTTCAGCAAGAAATGAAGGAAATTTCTGATTACTGTGCAGAATTGTATATCTGCAGTGAATTCAAAAGGGGTGAGATTTCTCAAACTTCTAGTGTCTCAGGGTGACTGAGATGATGGGAGTAGAAAACTCATGAGTTTTTATTTCATTCACATCCACTCACATGACATGGATGAAAGAAAAGTACTGAGTTCATTATTTTCCTATCTGTAAAGTATTCAAGCTGCTGAAAAAAACAATGAATGCTTTCCACAGTATAGAACATCAAACATTAGGAATTTCCTTTTTCTTGTCCCACCATTTGCAGTAAATATCCTAGGGAGATGTTGGAAATGATGCTCTTCCAATTAAGTTGCATGCATTACAACTCCATTCAGCAAAAGACTGCTCAATGCCCAGAGACAAAAAAGTCTAATGAATCAATCCTTGCGCACAGAAGAAAGCTTTTTTTCTTTTTTCTTTTTTTTTTTAAAAAAGGAGAAATTACATAAAAACTAGAAACTGATGACCTGTTTGAAAGGAAGATATGGGAGTGGGGTGCTATATGAGCTTCACTTTCTAAATGATGTTGGGCTTTTTTTTCTGAGCTGTGCAGGACATTTCCAGTAAAAGCAAGCTAACATTTGCAAATTTTACCCCTGTAAAGAAAATAAAAGATTATTCTTTGTATTTCAGACTCAAATACACAATTGTAATATCTGACTACAGATATTTTTAGTATTTTTCTCTTTATATCCTGATAATATTTTTCTTCATTCTAGGTTCTCACTCTTATTCACGTTACTCTGAAGAGTTTTATTGAGTGAGTTATTGAAAAAAAAAGGCAACTTTACTTATTTCTCGACATCTAGAATAAGAGCTTGATTTCTGAATTACAAGGAGAGTAGGTTCATTTCAACTTACTTATGTGAATCATTAAGTTACCAAAACGCAAAGGCTACCCATTTCTTCGCTGTCTTCCTTCAGATCACTCGCTGGAGAGGATGGCAGTCATCTGCATTTCATGTTTTCAACTGCCTATGCTCTCTGAACTCTGGTTTCAGTGTTACCAGCACTACTCCAGCCCTACATCCCTCAGCGTTAGATGAGCAGAATGCTGATTTCCAGGGTTCTTAGAATCTCCTTTTGCTTTTGTCGGAGAGTGAATGCTCCTTTTGGCCCATGGCCTGCTGCCTTTGCCCAGCAGAATCTCTGAATACCTTAAATCTCATTGCCTCTTGGCTGCTGCTTTTCGTTCTGGACTGTGGGTATCTTTTCAGGCTGTCCCATGTTTGTAAGGCGTGCTAGAACAGGAAAAGATTCAAACTGCATCATGTCAAAAAGTAGAGAATCTTGTTTGCAGCTTGTTAAGAGGGTTTTTTTCACCCTTCAATGTAAACAATGCTATGGAAATGTCATGTTACATTGAATACATACTGAGAATTTGGCTAATATAATGTGATTGTAGTCAGAATTAGCACACCAAAAATTCTATGCCCCAGTGGGAAAGACTGTCAGTATAATAACAGCCAGGAGATCCACGAGGAGCACAGCAAACCCACAGTTTCTTGCTTGCATTCCCGATATCTTTGGAAGAGAGAGAGAGGCAGCTGCTGTGAACGAGAGGAAACCCTCTAAGACGGGAGCTGAGTGTTCTCTGAGCTGCTGAAGGGATGCCTGAGGAATCCTGCGGGATCCACCCTCTCTACCCACTGTCACTTGCCAGACCTGGCAAGTGATCCCATTTGGTGGGAGCTTGCGAAGCGTAGGGGGAGAGTTTGAGGTATTAGCCCTTGGAGGCAGAGGATTAAGGCGATGATGCAGTTCATTCTGAACATCCCATCTGGAAGAAGCCCAGTGATTCATTGTGTGGGGGAACGCGAGGAGGAGACAAGACAGGCAGCTTGCATCTGACAGCTGAGTGGCTCTGTAGTTCTGAGAACATCCTGTCACAGCGTATCCTCAAATCTGACAGCTTTTCTCTTCCAGGCATGGGCTACTCTTTGATCCTATAAAGTTTATCTTGGTTTTTGTGAAACACCCCTGTAAGTGGCCAGCAATAGCTCTCATTGCCAGTAAGGCAGCAGTGTGCAGGTGTCATCAGCTAAATATCCAGGAATGTTATATTCAAAAATGACAAAACCCTGTGAGGTATTTTAAAAGCAAATGTATTTTCTCTGGACTTTGAGGCTTGTACTGAATGTCAAGCTTTATCACACAAACCCAGATGTGGATTTTTGGCAGGATTTTAACCTCTTCTAGGAGAGACTCCCTATCTTTTGATTTTCTAATTTTCTTATAATCCTCTATTTACAAGCAAAGCTAGTAAAATAACAGAAAAGCACATTCAGTGGGGAAGGTTTGGAAAACCCAGAGTAATCTCATTGAGATGAGTGATTATTTTAGACCTTATTTTCAAAATATGGAGTTCAAAAATCTGTCTTCTCACAGAATTCCAGGGCCAAATATCTCCATCACATAAATGGATGAAAATCCGCTACAAAAAGTGCCATTATATCTGTTCACCAATGGTGATTTTTTTTGTTGTTGTTGATAGCATGTCCCGGTTCTGGCTAGGACAGAGTTAATTTTCACCTGAGCTGGGAGAGGAGCTGGAGCTGGTGGCACCTATGGCTGGCGACACAGCTGGAATAGGTCACTCATTAGCCAACAGCTTCCACAGGTTACCCAAATTGGCCCAAGGGCCGTTCCACGCCTTGGGACACTGTGCTCAGTATTTAAGTGAGGAGGGTGGCAAGGGATTTCTGCTGCTGAGGAGGGAGCTGGGCACCAGGATCCACCGTGAACTGTTGTACTGTGAGTTATGTGCTTCAGTATTTTTTGTTGTTAGGGTTAGTTGGTTTGTTTTCTGTCTCTTTTCTTCTGTTGTTCTCTTAAATATTTTTTCTTTAATCTCAGTCTGTGATTTTTTTGCCTTCTTCTCTTTACCTGTTTTCCTCCCTGCCCCACTGGAGGGAGGGGGGAGTGAGTGAGAGACTGTGTAGCTTGGCCCTGAGTGGGGCCTGTTTCACTATTACAATTAGTAGTATTTAAACAGATTGAGACCTTTTTACTTGGGGCTTCAATGCAGATACTTTACTTTTCTTCTCTTTTGACTAATGGTTTCCATCCTGGAGCCCCTGAGTGCATGAAGTAATGTGTTGTATGTGTTTTAGCTGTTCTCGTGTATCCTTTCTGAGACTTGTGTGCAGTATAGAGTTGTTTCTGTGCTTCATTTCTAAATGGCCACACTTCTATGGCTGTAGAGATGTCAGACTGAATGATAGTCATTTTTACTTCAAGTGAAACATGATGTGGTTTGTGGTTCCTAATGAGCTCATTCCATAGACCAAGGCTCAGCTCTGCAATAGGTCTTAGATGCTCAACTCTGTTAGGAGGTAATCGGCACTGGGACATGAGGTACCAAAGAGGGACTTCACAGCTCTGTAGCTTATTGGTTTCCTTCAGGGATGAGCTTTGTTCATGTGGTAGAAAGTGTTGCTCCAAGCAGAACCATGTACACTTAGCTCCTGTTCCTAGTAAACATTGCTCATCTTGTTTCCCTGCATGAGGTTACATTTTTGTTGCAGAATGTTCCTCTACTTTTAATTTTTCCCTTGCATTCAGTTTCCTTCTAAAGAATTAGTTGGGGAGATAATGGCATCATCACAGATTGCTCTGGCTGTCCACACCAAACCAGCTAGTTATTTTTGTAAAGCTGATTAGGAATGGCACCTTTAAACAAATTGAAGTTAAATTAGCATTTTCAGAGTTAATGTCTCATGGAAACCCAGCCTCCTGAGATGTCAGAGAGGTGATATTGATTCCCTTCCCTAATTCAGCAGGCTGGTGCAAAAAGGTTTGAAGAGCCACTCCTGGAACACACAGACAACAGGAGCAGTTTGAAACTGCAGATTCATGTGGAATCTCTGCTGGCTTTTTCATCTGATGCCATCGCAAGCTGCCTCATCCACAGAAGGTTCCTTATGGGAGAGGTCTGACCTCCCCAGGAGGATAGCTTAGCAGCTGGCCATGAATAGGCTTTCTTATTTGCAGTCTCATCATTTCACTATATCTGCTCTAGGTAGCCTCTTCTGAGCTGGTGGGGTCTCAGAAGCTTCAGCCCAATAAATGCAGCTCCAGGCTTGCAGCGACCTGATTGATGATCCCCAAAGATTCAGTTTGCCATTGCTGCCGGCAAGCTAAGCCTAGCCCAGCCCAGCATACATACCAACGGTGTCTTCACACCAGTGTATAATACAGTTATTTCTTGCTGTTTTGTTCTTTCTTTTCAGCTTCTCTTTTGCTTGCACTTCCTGCTGTTTTTATAGAAAGATGTTTAAAAAGGTGGGTGAGCTGATTCTGTATTGTACTTGTATAATGATGAGTATTTCTAGCAGAATCCATCCTTTTAATCCAACTCTGCCACATATACACCAAGGGAAATGAAATGCCTTTAAGACATCATATATTTGTAAAGAACATTAGTAATGCAGTGAGGTAAATCAGCTTCATAGGTTCATGTGAAGATTAGAGTCTAAATTTAGATTTATTCCCCAATGAGAAGGGTTTTGTGGCCTCAATTTCATTATCTGTTTCAATCCAAAAGTACCACAGGAGTTAGTGCAATGAGAAGGCTTTGATTTGGAGCCTGGGACTGAATGATACATTAGAAGCTAGACCTCCAGCCTTTAGTGGAAATGCATGGCAGAAATTCCTTGCATGCCTGACTTTGGTCTGTCCATCCCTTCTGTGAGCTCTCAATGTCACCAAATTCCCCTTGATTTATGGTATGTTACTCATAAGGCTGAGATGTCCCTGGATAATAACATACCATTTGTGTCCTTCATAGGTTCGTGGTGCTGAGAGCACAGGCTTGGTATTGCAGCCTCTGAACTTGCTTTCAGTGTAACTTTCCTGCTGTGATGGTCTGTAGAGTGAAAGCCATAACTCCAGGCGAGAGATTTGTTTTGGGGTGGAAGCATTACCCTGATTACCATCAGCCCAGCAGTACAATGGTGATATATCCCAGAACTGGTGTGATTGTCACTGTAGAAGAGCTGCTGTACGATCTTTAACACTCAAAATTACAAAGCATGTAAGAGTATATATGGGGCAGGCTTGCAAGTTACTCGTGTAGCTTATGAGCGGGTCTTCTGCAGCATGCAGAGCAGAAGGGGTCAGTTATTGAAGGCATTCTGTCTTTCTATATTAAGTGTAATAATCTGTGCGCCTTGTATATGTGTGTAGCTTCCATCAGGGAAAATGGTAATGAGTTTGCATCCCAAGGAGGTATTAAATCCTGATTCCCCTTCAGTAATGTATAATGTCAACAGAAGCCTTTGAATGCAGCTTCATCTTAATTAGATGCTTCAGCAGGAGATTATTAATCCATTTATCTCAAATTCTAATTGTACCATGGAGTGCTTGCTGGTTTATGCCGAAATTTATGATCATAGTTCTCTTCCTAGAACCTTTAAAGAGCCATTCTCATAAATGAATGTATTTCTGGAGACTTTAATTGTTGTATTCTTCTTTGTATTACTTTCCTCAATGTGTTGTGTGTGAATATTCTGAAAGCCTCACTCCATCAGTCAGGGGTATCCTGCAGGGTACCAATTTAGCAATTGCAGCTATATCCCTTTTCCATGGTAGTGACTTCTTACCTTTAAAAAAAAATTATTTTGGCACCAGTAAGGGGAACTGGTTGATTATTGTGGCAAAGGCTGGTCTTCATGTACCGGAATTACTCAGTGGACATGATTTGGGAACATGCCAGCTTTCAAATGCCCATTAAAACCGTAAGCTTATGTTAAGATACTAATGTATAATTACTAATCATCCTATAGATCTACAAATCAGCCCTAGGAGATTCAGGGCAAGCTGATCCATTTGCTAAAAGAGTGTGTAGTTGCCTGGATAACATGCATTTGCCTGGATACAGAGCCAAGGATTCTTTTCAAAATATCCTCCTAGCAGACAGAAGCTTTTTTCCTTTGAACACAGTGGATTGGCCTAGTTTCATGGTGTGTACTGCAATGGCTCCATCTGCTGAAACAACTCATAAATCACTGAAAACTTCAGAAAGTTGCAGCAAATGGGATTATTTCTCCTATCTGTGCTATTAGTGCATTCTGTGTTTCTATGTCTAGGGTGGGCTGCTCAAGAATAGACTAAGAACACAGTGCAGTTTCTGTGTGTGTATGCGTGACCACACAACAGAAGGATGAGACTGACAGGCATGTGGAGTGGAATAAAAAATAATAGCAAATGAAAACTTTCTCAGTGTCCCTGTTTTTGTATGAGCTGCTGCGTAGGGCTTGCTGTGTGCAAGCAAAGACCTAATGGCACCATCTAAACTGTACAGTGATATCTGGGAAGAGAGGTATTGGAGCGAGGGGCTGTTTTTTTTTCTACTGTGTTCTATGGTTTTAACTGTCTATACTGGCTGCCATTAAAAATACAAACCAACCCTACCACAGTTACTGCCTATGCTAAATGCAGTGGCAGATGATAGCTCTTCTGGCACCTAAGGGCTCACGTGTCACCAAATGATTGCTTTTTGGTGGTGATACTGACGGCCTAGCTGACAACATGTCCCAGTTGTCCTTCCCAGCTCAGAGTTTCTTGTTAAGGTCCCTGTATCTCACTGAAGAAATTCAGCCTGGGATGAGGCTGACTGTGCCCAGCCTTGCAGTTCTGGGAGGACCCTTCATGTCAGACAGTGTATCTACATTGATGTGCAACCGGGCTGAGTTTAGTTCCAAGTATGTATAAAATAAAACTATACCTGTGTGGCTGAGTGTCATTGCATCTCGTTTTAGGCAAGAGAATACTTTGTAGATGTCCCTTTTGGGTGAATCTGACAGGCTGTATAAACAGATATCTGCTACCTGATGGGCAAATGCAGAGGAGTCTCTTGCACTGTGTGCATGTGTGAAGCTATGGTAACTTGGTGTTCTAGCACCTGCTTCGCTTTTTTTTTTCCTCTCCCTTCTCTTAGCTGGGGGGCTACTGACCACACTGCATGTTTCTTTTTAGTCAAAGTCTTATTTATTCTGCTTTTTAACCTCTCTCCTCTTCTTAGAACATTAATATTTTTAAATGTAGTATATGATCTTGCAAGAAAATACCACTTTCTGGTTCTAGTACTAATATTTTTTGAGGCACACAACTTTAAAGGGGAGATTTTTTCCTGATGGGATTTCCTTTTAAATTAGCCTGAGAATGACAGTGTCAAATCCAGGCTTCCTATGGCACTGAAGTCATTTATGCCAGAAGACAGAGGTACCTAAATGCCTCACTCACCGCTGAAACCCTCGAGACAAGAAGTGTTGCTGAGGAGGAGCTCATAATCAAATGCTAAAACAAACACAACTAAGAATTAATGCCGCAGTCTGACTGTTCCATTTGTAAGAAGACAGCAGTATTGTCCTAATTCCCAGGTGGGTGAAGGTACACCAGTTAGACTGTGGATGCTCAGTCTGGAGTGGTGAAAGGGCCCGTTGAATCCCAGAAGACAGGGAAGGGATCCCTGGCCCAGTTTGGAGACTGCCTAGGGATCGCAGCACAAGGAAATGTTCATGCTGATACCATCACTTTGACTTCATGAGGAGTTGGCTGGTGCAGCATCAGCACAAACATCAGCAACAAACATTGTTTGTGGGCTTGGGTTTACCTGATCTATATGATGCCTTTTATGCTTTTTGTTCCCAGCAGAACATTCCAGCCATTGCTCCAGGAAGAATGAAAGAGGTCAGAGCACATTGCATACCCAGTGAAGCCGAAAGTAAAAGGTAACTAACTATTCATCCTTCTTACAGCAGTTACCTCTTCTCTGTCAGTGGAGTACGATTTCTATAATTAACACTACATCAAGTTGCTAAGATAGGCTAGCAAGTGGGTAGCTTCTGCTTCCACCAAAGGAACAACTGTTGCTTTCATAAGCTATCAGATGTGACGTTATTCTTTCAAAATCAAACCTCTGTTGGAAATTACTGTTTTTAGAAGTGACCTAAGATTGCCATCTTCAAGCTTGATGTTGTGTTGGACAGCACTTCAGATACAAGAAGTACTGTCGTTTCCTCCTGACCGGTCTTTTCTGTGTGTATCTGTCTTTCACTAGGCAATGGAGGCATACAATTATTTTTCAAATGGAAAACATTCTTATAAAATCACAAGTATTGGTGGCTAGTGAGTATTCCAGGGCACATGAAGTTCCTGGAAACATTTTCAAACATGTTTTTGTATCATCCCTTCTTGAGGGCTGATAAAATTAATTTGAATCTTTGAAAAATTCCTTCACTTGGACTCCTTGGGTGTTGTGGAGCTTTTGTGTTCTGAAAGTCAGGTTATTAGTTGAGGTTCCTAAATGAGTCTAACATTAGATTTATTAAAAAAATCCCCAAACTCTTCATCATGAGTTTCATGTGTGATGCACATCTTGCAGTCCTACAAGTCAACAAGCAAGCCAGTCTTTTGTAGAGGACTGGTAATGGTGCCTGCGCACTGTGCAGATGTGCAGGACTGCTCTTTGATCTACTGGTGCAGAGATAAGGCCCTGCTAAGAGGATGTGTTTGCCTTAGAAGCTCTCTTTGATGGGTTCCCTCTTCCCCTCTCATTCATGAGAGTTGAGCTCTGTGTCTGAATGTCACTGAACAAACACTGTATCAGCTTTTTAGCAGGAGACTTTGGGGCGCTGTATCCTTACACATCAGTGCTTTGTACTAAACGTGACAAGGCAGCAGTCAGACAGTCCAGCTTACAAATGTAGTGAATTTTATCTGCCATGCAGTGCAATTTGAGCTCATGAGGTCCTTTCAGCTTTGTCCTTAGATCAAGGTTATAAATTTGATGAGTGCATGGGCACCTAGCGTATGGAGAAATAGAGAACAAATTCTTCACTGCTTCACCCTTTCATATCAAGAACATTCCCATTAACTTCAGCAAGCCAGCAATCACCCTGGTCAGTACAGTGTAGTTAACTGTTTTTTCTATCCATGTCGCTCCATCAGCGCTGTGGTCCTGCGCAGGGCATCATCTGCATCTCATTCTGTTTGCTACCACATTATTAGTTCTGAAGGGAAGCTTGAGGTCCCTACTCTTCTTTTCACACAAAGTTAACTTAGGGTAGGGATTCAGTGATGTGCTGGTCATGGTTCTCTGCAGTCACAAGAGGATGCACAAGCCCCATGGGCTGGGAATGGTCTTTGTAAAGCCCAAGGCTCTGCTTAAGATTGGCATATCTACATGTGTTTCAATGACATGGTGACCCCATCTATTTCCCAGCTGCAGATAGTGAAGCTGTGACCAGATGATATGCACTGATACAGCTCCCACAATTCCACAGAACAAGCTGAGATCTGAATGTTAGAAGAAATTATGTGTAAAGTCCCAGCAAACTTGCACTGCTTTCTGCTAGCCCTTACACTTTGCTACCACCTGAATTTCCCAATAAATTCACACTGCAGACACAGCTGTATCATTGAGAGGCTCCTGGAAGTAGTAAGAATATTATGCTGCACTTAAACCTGTCAACTTCTGAGACTCTCCTTCAGTAACACTTCTTGTACTGAGCCATGAGATTCATACCAGGGTTGACGTTGCTTCCTTGGATGCCGACATTACAATTGTGTCAAACATTGCCTTATCGCATAGGCATATTTCTCCTGATGTTTGACAAAAAGCAGAAAGCTATTTCTGATATTACAAAACTATTTTCTTAACTCTGTGGGGCCCTGGAGGAGTAAAATGTCCTACAGACTGCACGTGCCCTCTGCTAAAAATGCAGCAATCACCAGAGCGGTCTGTGGTTGCTTCCCTTGTGTCGAAGTCCAACAATGATGCAATGATGCTACGAAATAAGGAAAATTTCTGACATCACACAGTGCTATTTTGCTAATTGTGAGGATTTCACACAGTCCTTTCTAATCCCTCTCCCCTTTTTTAAGATATTTGAACAGAAGTTACTATTTGATCAAAATGGATTAACCTTTAAAGGGGCTCTTGAAGGATCTGGCAATTTCATAGAGGTGATGTGAAGTGAGTGAGGCTTTTTTGCCTCCTGACAATGAACCAGACCGAATTCAGCCCTCTGGTCTAGGAATTTATCACAGATCCATTGGCCCAGCCAGGCAAGGCTGAGCATGGTCTGTTGTCAGTGCAGGGAACATGCATGGTGAATGCTCTGAAACATTGATGGTGAGAAGAGTCCTTGCACTGAGATGTTGACATCTTGTGTTAAACAATGTGCTGGGATGCATGCCAGCCTCTGAGACCTTCACAAGATGGCTGCAGCGTAAGCAACTTCAGTGTCAGTTAATTACCCTTGAAGACATTGGTGGCTGTGGTATCTAAACACAAAATAGATGGAGATGCGGAGTGATGTCTCAGGACATGGTGACTTTAGTGTGAGGGAACCAATGGAGGGCATTGAAATCTGTTCTTGTTTTCTTTGCAGATATTTCTTTCACCTTATGCTGGTGCTATTTCAACAAGTATTGTTTTTTTTTTTAATGTTAAAACCCAGGGATTCAGTTGTTATGTATAACAAGGACTGCTGGGATGCAGTTCTCAGCATCTAACACCATAGGAAAGGAATGGCTGACCTGCACCTCTTTATTCTTCTAACCACCTCTGCAACTGCCTTAATGCTTGCTTACTGCAGAAATGGCTCACTTCGTGTCTGTACTTCTCATCTCCTTAAACACAGCAGCTCCCCACAGGTGACAATTCCAGTGCCCACTCAGTGTAAAGAAAGGAAAGGGAAGACACTGGGATCAGGGGTGCTGCCTGTCTCATGGCGTGCTGGATGAACCTTTGCATCCAGGGGTCTTGAGTTTTCTCTTCTCTGTGAAAGGCTGTAATTTTTTAAGGGTCTTTGGGATCTGCAGAAGAAAAGCTGTGTAGCTGTGTTAATACAAATAATTCCTTCCATTGCTTCCCGTGCCCATCTCCCAGCAGCTGTCACCTGGTTTGTCCAGGATCCCCTGCAGAATTTCTCCAGAACCTTTCTGCCAGCACTATGGGCAGCTGAGAACAGTAAATGAATATTTATTCAAAGATTTTGGGGAGTATAAAGTGTATTTTTCATGCCAGTGTAAGTATGACATAGTTCTCATAAAGCCCTTAAATTAGCAATCCCTGCAAGCTGTTCACCTCACTGGCAGCCTTTTTCACACAAGAGGATGTGCTGTAGATGCTCTTCTCAGTTAACACATCCCAACTGAACTTTTTTGTGCCTTTCTGTCCTGGATAGAGAAGGCTGGAGGACTTTGTCCTGCTGCCGTTGGCCTGTCCCGCTCACCAAGGGGGTTTCTTTACAGGCGTACTCAGTGCTAAGGGAATTGCTGCCCACAGGTTATCCGCTGGCTGGTGCCAGCCTCTCACCAGTCTGTACGGGCTCGTACGCAGCCGAGGCTGTGCCTGTGTGTTCTCATCACAGCAGGCACAAAATAATGAGTCACTTCACAGGGCCTGCCAATCAAAACTGTGTGCACCTTAATTGCTCTCTATTTTTTCTTTCAGTGGAATTTACCAAATATACATGAAGCAGTGAAACTTTTAAACGTAAGCAAACAATGCCAGTTTATTTTCTTTAAGCATATTCTACTTCATGTACTTGCTAGAGGTAATGTTCTAGTCTGTTTTATTTATTTCTGCAGGAAATAGTCTGCCTTGCTTACAGACTGGGTCCTGAAATTGGCAGTAAGGTCGGTCTACACTGTGTTGGACAGCTGGCCTGATGTGTTTGTCAGTTTACCTTGCAATGTAAAACAAAGGAGGTCAGGGAATGTACATTTTACTTCTGTTCCCTTCTAAATACCATCAATACCATTCATTGCCCTCCATGGTAGCATGACTGAAATGCCTTCATACAAAATACCAGTGCCAAAACTGGTGGATTTCATGGAGCCTCTGCTTAGTGACTCTTGTGAGAATCATTACCTTGGGTAGGGCATTTCATCAGTTGTGACAGGGAGGAGTCAAGAGGTATCAGTACTTTGCACTAGAAAGGTTTTTTTTTGGGAAGAATACTTTGCAGTATTTCTTAAAATCTGCCCTAGAACTTAATTCCCTAGCTGGGAAGTATTTCATTTCCAGCTCTTCCCTGGCTGCTTTTTGGGCTGTTGTGTCCTGGAGGCGTAGCTCTGGTGGTCTGGACATCAAAGTGCAATGTCTGATACAGCAGTACTGTGTCCATTGTGATGATCCTAGGGAATGAGTGGTTAAACTGCCCTTGCTTAGCTGGCAGTGGTAGGCTGTCATGGCTGGAACATGTGCCCAGCTTCATGTGGTGGCTTGTGGTGACACAGCCAGGAAGAGGGGAACACTGTCTGAGATGAGAAGACACTGCATTTCTTAAAGCTGGAGAGAAAATTACAGCACTATTTTGCAGCCATGTCCCTTCTCCAAATGCTTGTGCAGGAAGAACCATCCCATACCTGAGGACACCATATGTTATTTTCTTTTTCCCTGTTTCTGATCTACCCACTTCTGTCATGTTGTCCTTGTGCAAAGGCTCTCAGCAGTTCCCCAGCTCATGGCACCATTCTCCTTGGGTCTGCAGCCATTACACAGTGATTTATGAGCAAAGCTGCTGCTCAGGAGGAGTGAGGGATGTTCTGCTGCTGCACCTCAAAGCCCTAGTGACCTTCATGGTGGCTGATTGCCCTTCCAGTCATTTGCATTGCTTTAAGTGGACTTGGGCCTGGACTCAACAACCAATTTAACCTCTGAAGTTCCTGCTGAAGTTAATGGGCTGCAACATTGATATTGACTTTAGTGGGATTTCTCTTTTGTGATTCATTCATTGATCTTTCTTGGACCGAACGTGGATAGGGAGTGAGCACAGCTCAGCCACCTCTGCTCGTTGCACAGCGCTCTTTGCACACCCCTCGGATTGTCAAATCCATGGTATTTGTGGAAGAGTGTTAATAGCTAGGATTCTGCTCGGGGCCTAGCTTTGGAGGCACATAGGGTGGCATTAAGACTGCGTGCTCTGTGGGGCTGCCAGACACTGACTTCTTATGTGGCAGCTTCCCTGGATAAGCCTCCATCGTCTGCTATCCCCATTGCAAGGTGAAACACTGGTCACTGGGAGGACTAATTTATAGGAGGCCTGGACAGAGCCCTTGCACATTTGTCCTTACTCTGGAGGGGTTTCCAGCTTTTACATCCAGATGTGAAGGTAGAAATAACTGGCAGTGAAGGTTTGCAGCTTGCCTCAGAGAGCTGTAGATCTTCAATGAACAAGTCTTGTTAACCTCGGGGAGGCAGCTGCCACTGGCTTGTGTGTTTTTTACCCTGCTACCTTGTGCACCTCTGTCAAGACATGAGAATGGATTTTTTTTGTGCCCTAATGTGCAGATGGGATTTAAAAGAGCTGAGATTCTCCTTACACATGTTGTCACAGCTGGGTTTCCTCTGATTTCCTTTGCTGCTGCCTGCCTGGGCATGTACAGTGAATCACAAGGCCAACAAAATCCAGGCCTTTAGTTGTGTGAAAGCTGAGCCAGGTGCTGCTGTCCGCTCTATCCATTGATGGGTTTTCTGAGCATGTAGTCAATGATGATGTCAGGCAAATGGAGTGAGAGCACCTTGTTTGACATCAGTGTTCCTGTTACAGCATCCACCCAAGTGCATGTTTAACAGTGCAAGGTGCATCTTGACATTGCTCCCTGGGGCGTTTAGTTATTCTCCTTGCCCCAGAGTGGATAGGGAAGATACCTAATGCTTCCAAGGGCTGTGAGGAGTGACTTTTACCATTTGTTGCTTTGTTGAACTATTAGTCTTAAAGTGACGGTCTGGCAGATGTTTTCTGTCTGCAATTTACCTGTTTTTTCCCTTGGCTCTAGCTCGGTTTCTTCCTTTACTCTGCCAGAGACACGCAGCAGAGGACCCTGCCCAGCAAAGAGCAGTGCCCTTCCCAATGTTGCAGTTTGATTTTATTGGCATTTTCCCCTTGTCTGAAGGATTTTTCTGCTGGAAAATTAGGTGGTGTTTATCACTCTTCTGATGATGGCAAGTTTTCAGTATCTCTGCTTGTTTGCTTCCTTGCAGTTTAGCCTTTTAATTTTCTTTCATGTCTTTTGTTTGTGCCAGGATATCATAGGATGTAATGATGGCTGTTAAAGTCATTTTCCAAATTGGTAGTTTGTCATGGCAGTAGCCTCTCACACACCTTGTATTAGAAGTGCCCTTTCTGTCTGCTCTGCTTTTTTTTTTCTTGCTTGTTTTGCCAATGCCAAGATCTTTCCCTGTTTAGCCTAGGAGCAGAACATTGCAAACCCTTCAGAGTATTCTTGGGAGATGGCAAGCATATCAACACAGCGAGGTGCAGACAACATCCCTGCCCCAGCTGTGCCCGAAGCCTGGCAGACATGCACTGGTTCCAGTTAATCCCGCATTACACAGCACTGAGCTCAAGCTAATGTC
Organism: Chlamydotis macqueenii; assembly: GCF_036417535.1. Lineage (NCBI taxonomy): Eukaryota > Metazoa > Chordata > Aves > Otidiformes > Otididae > Chlamydotis > Chlamydotis macqueenii. The sequence continues at coordinate 13,775,119 of NC_141568.1, forward strand.
ACCTCTTGGCTCAGGCGGGCTCTTAACTTCAAAGTTTGCCCTGCTTTGGGTAGGACGCCAAGCCCAGTGGCCTCCAAATTATTCCATGATTCACTGCCACACTTACATGGCTGTATGGCTCCCAGACAGACAGTGGCTTGCGTATGTGCTCAGATGATTATCTGAGCATGGGCAGCCTCTCAAAAGCAGGTTCAAAAAAATCACCCAGGCAATTCCTGTCCAGGGATGTGTCAAGGGAATGACTCTGAATCCCTTGGAAGCCTGAGTTTAAAGTCCAAAGGCCCCAACCTCCATTTGCTTTTCCTGTGAAACCATTTGTAAAATGAGTTTTATACTGTGTCTTTTCCCCTGCTTGTATCACCAGTACTGGTACACAAGTAGTATCTTCAGTCTTCTATAACAGTGTTTGTGCTAGGAGAGTAATGTTGGTATTGTTCATGATAATTAAAGGTTTATAACTTTGGTATGCAGGCAAGGGTTGGGTTAACATTCACTGAAGGTAATGCTGTGTTCAGTGTACTGGCAGTTCTGTACTAGAGATCCCGGGTAGATGTGTCTGCCTTACCCAGCTCACTTAATGAGGGCTTTTCTACTTAAAATAACAAATTTTACATGTATTTGTCATCACCACAGGGCATCCTGCCTGTTCATGCCTGGAGAAGGGGCTGAGGAGCATGAGCAGCGACCAGAGCTGCCTTAGCCAGCATTGTTCCCTTGAGGACTCCCTGTTTCTCATGCTCTCTATCCCAAAATTATCTCATTACACACCATAGACCCATATAGCTTTGCAATTTACTCTTAGTATCTTGCCCTCTACTGGTCTATGAACTTATTTATATGAGCCATTTTTGTTTGTCATCTTTTATATTAATATCATGTTTAAAAGCTTCTCATGGTGCTTGGCCTGCAAATGGATACTTTACATCAAGCCAAGGTAAATCCCGCTGTAAGGACAGTTGCTCTGGAAAGGACATATTTATATTAGATTATATTAAAACTGTGCTGAAGGAGTGGAATTGAACTAAGAGGGAAAGATTATTTTTACTGCCTGTTTCTCCTGTGAGTGGCAAATCATCTCATCTGGCTCATTTTTTTTATTGATGCTTTCACTCCTGCCTCAATGGCTTTGCAGAATTGCTGTGATTTGGAGACTGGCAATTTTCCCTAAACCAGTGTCTTTCTGGTAAGGTGTCTTTCACCTCTTGCAAAAGGAGTGTGCTGCTGCTTGGTTTGAAATAAGACTGCGAGGTGACATGCTTTAGGTTTAAGACTTGTAAATCAGTTTTGAAACAAGAGCAGTGATCACAGTACAGGACTAATGTGATGGATCTCTACACAACTGAATGCTGTTTCAGAATTTAACAAGTCAGGTTCAGAGGGTAGTACTTGTTCAGCAAAAGCAAGATAAGACTTTCAGAAAACAGTCATACACCTTGTGTATCTCACATTCAGGATTGTCATTTACGTTGCTGTGGAGAAGACAGTAAATGTTACTGACAGGGTGACAATGAGTTTGTACCTATTGTGGTACAAATGATTGCAGCTAATATACACTGTTCACTTTGGGAGTAAGCATTAACTTCTGCTTTCACTCCTGTTTCTTCAGAAACAGACATTTGATTTTTGCAAGTAAGTTATGGACAAGATCCAAAAATATCAAATCCTTACCTGTTTTAGCTGAGTGTCTAATCCTACACCTAATACTATTTTTGCCTCTATTGTTTCTGTTAGCATCTGCGTACAAGGAGACAGATCTGGAAAAAAGGGTACCAGAAGACTGTAAATGAAGTTTGTTTTTAGCCTTTGCTGGATTTTCTATAATGTGAGCTCCTTTTCCAGTGCAGTTGGCTAAGAAAAGCTAGACATCTTGGTATCACTAATAGGTAATGAGGAGCTAGCAGCTAAACAAAAATGAGTGTATTGATTACTTGGCTAGAGCTGAGGTCATTCAGGAGCCTGCTGTACTTTGCATTCAGGGAAAAAAAAAAACACTTCAGATTGATAGAAAGTTTAAAAAAAATCCTTGAGACAACACTTTCCCAAAATTCATTTTGATTACCCTTGTGGTCTGTTTGATTTTAAAATGTTTGTTTAATTTTCAAATGAATAGGTTGGTTTTTTCTTTTGGGATATCTGAATTCATTATGCTTTTATATGTTAGCCAGTAAACTCCCATTAATATGTTAATACTATTCATACATATATGCACAGACATGTATTATGTATTTATATAGTCTTTGGATATATATTTAGCATATATATCACTAATTATTCTATTGAAAAAAATACATTAAAAAGTTAAATGTTGATGGCATATAAGTTATAACATGGGTTTCCACAGAGAACAGGAATATGTATTAACCTAAAAGGGAAACAGGATCTACAAAGCATTAAAGGAATGGAGTTTGACCTGATGTGTATGTATATATATATGGATATTTATGTAAGATGTAATGTTAATAAAGTTAATTTTGATCTCTTAAGTAGTGCCACATTAGTCAAGAATACAGCCCTTTGCTTTCAAACATTGTTTAAAAAAATCTAAAATGCATTCAAGCCGGTAAATAACTGTTGATATTGTAGTATTACTTTATATGAAAAATAAAAACCAACTATGCGCGCAGGAGGTGAATACGGCAGGGCAGGGTGCAGGTCAGACCTGCCCCGATCCCTGGCCGTGGTGGTGGTACGGGGCGGACACAGGACAGGGGAAGCGTGCTGTGCTAAGGTGGCACTGGCTGATGAGGTGCTGCCCAGCGTGTTGCAGGCTGTGTCACTGTTGTTCTCTCATTTTCCAAGGTGCAGTGAGGAGCTTTGTCCTTGCCATATCCTCTAAGATATCAGATGTTAGTGTCTGCTCTCCATGGATGTTTGCTAATAAAGTGCTCTCCAGCTGGCTGCTAATGACTAATTTTTTAAAAATAATTGAAACATAGGAAGTTACAGAATGCATTAACCCCAGGATGTGTTGTTATCCCTAGAACAACAACCATTTTAATGAGCTGAATTACAGCTTTGACAACAGTATGTTTTAGAAAATAATGAATTGAGCCCTAAAACTCATGAAGCTGGTTTAGAAGTCACAGATTTTTTTTTTTAGCAGGTCTTAGATTTTTTTTTTAATAATCTTCTGATGTCTAGTTCTTAACAACTTTTAAATTTTCAAAAAGTACTGAATCTCTCCCCCCCCGCCCCCCCCACCCACTCCACTGAAACATGGCTCCAGAGCTGGAGCTCTAAGGAAGCCAGTGAGTATTGCAAGATGAAAACATGCCACAGTCTTCTAAATCTTCTAAATCCTGACTGTTCATTGTTAAGACAGTATAAATAAAATTTAAGTTTCTGATACAGACACAACATGTAAGAGAATTGCAAGATTGTAGTCCCCAGAGTATAATCAGGAGATGCTTTGTTTGGATGCTCCATCCTCTCCCAGTGCTGAAGGCATTGTCAGGAAGATGAAGCTTTTATGTTCTGGTGGAATCAATGGCAAGGTGATGTGTGCTGGTACCTCTCCTCTAGCAGAAGTTTATCACCTTAACTCACCAACAATTCTGGTTCTATCAGACTGCCACAGCTTTGAAAGGGAAACTGGGCCTGGTGCCATTTCAATTACAGACTCTGAAACCTACAGCCCAGTGTTTTGCTCTGCAAGGGTGCTGAACATGCATCACAGATCTGGAGCACTCTCAGCCAGGTGTGGAGAGGTGTTTCCTTTTGTCCTCCTGGGAGATACCTGCAGCTAGTCTCCATAACTCTTGCCGGTATGTGATGCTGCTGAAATCTAAAGCTGCCAGTTTTTAGGGGCTTCTTCTTGGTACCCAGGGCTTCAGTCATGCTTTCATAACTGCCTGATATGCCTTCATGGCTGACAAGGGACAAAAATTATTTATCAGCTTTAAGATATGTGATTTACCACATCAATGCTGTTATCTTGTGTTCGAGGTCATGGTTTCTAAACTCTAAATCTGGAAAAAATATGGGAGACTGCTATAGGAACACTGAATTCAAATGGGTGTGGTTTGCAACAAACAGCAGGTGTTGCCTTCATTTCTGGCTTCAAGGCATGGCCAGGAATCCAGTGTGCTGACAGGGAAATTTCTAGCTGTGCTGTGGTAACCAGCCCACATGCAATTTGATTTTCAATGCACTTTTACCTCACCCATGGAGAAGGATGCTCACCCAGTAGGATGGCTGTGGTTTTTTCTCTGGAGCTGTGTAACAAAGCCTGGCTTTATTCCTCCTCTTGCAGGAACACAAGCTCGCTCTTGGAGCTGTGGTCCAGGGGGAACACCCCAGCCCACAGCCAGCTAGAGAGGTACGACACTGGCTTCTGCACGCTCCAGTTAACATGCTCGGTATTTGAAGGATGAAATAGTGCTGCTGGGAAATCAATAACATTAATCATCTTCATCTCTTTTGAGGGATTAACTTGCTCTGGGTATGTCTGTCTGTCTCTCGTATGGCTCTGAAAGTTTGGCTGGCTTGAAATTTAACTCGGAGGCATTGTAGTTAAACTTTGACATTTAAAGTAATTAATGAGCAAGCTTTATATTTTAGCATAGTCTCAAAGGAACAGCAGGCTGCTGACAGAAATGAAATAACTTTGTTAATTTAAGTGTCAAACTTTCTCTAAGCATGTAGGTTGTGCTGCTGGGAACAAGCTCTTCAGAAATAGCACTGTAGCCCCAGTAATCTAAATCTTGGCCCTTCTCTAAGGAGGGATTTAAGAGGGGAGTCCCACTGCAGGAAACTGAGGGCAGGAGTTAGAATTCCCCATCAGTGAACACATCTTGCATCACCAGCTCTGCTCCTTCACTCCAAAATCTTGGGAAGGTCCAGGAAGCCCTGGCTGTGAGCATCTCTAGGAGCTGTCTAGGAAGGAGGCAGATTCCAAACCACCACTTAATGTTTCAGCTGAAAACTGGATCTTAATAACATCTATAAATAGCCAGAATATGTTTCTTTCTGTCAGTGCCTCTGGGAGGCTGTTCATCGTCACATGCAGATTCAGAAAGGTGAAGAATGATTGTGTTTTAGTCCAAAAGCCTCCCAGAGAGAGGCACGGTCACCTGTCACCAGTGACAGCCAGTGGGTACGCAAGTCAGGATTGGTGCCGTTTTACTGCTTGAACAGTGATGAAAAGGCAGCAGCGTAAACACCGAGCCTTTTAAGTGAAGAGGTCAGGACTGGCAGCATCTGTGCTGCTGTGATGACGATTTGCCTCCTACAAAGTCACCAGCATTTTGTGGAGCCCCTTGTGTCAATCTCTTGGTGATAAGAGCTTTTGCTGAGCTTAAAAAAGCTGTTCATAAAATCAGGTTCCTGAGGTCAATAAATCAGAAGACAAATAAATGGCCTGAGATATTTTCACAGCATCCAACAAGTACTCAGCATTCATCAAAACCAGAAGCAAGTTGCTTGTTCATGGAAATGAACCATGTGTCCACAAGTCACCAAAGCCGTGTGCAAGATGCTCCCCTTGCTCGTTTGTGTGCGCATTTGGCTTTGGTGGGCTGATTGATATGAACTGCATTACCTTACTGTGCGCGATTAATCCTGATGTTAGTGACTAGCAGTGTGCTGGGAAGGATTTTATCAAGCTTCTTGCCATTTCCCTGTGCTGTGTAAACAGACACGTCTGCAAGCCCTCACAGAATCACGGTTATGACAAGTGGCAGGCCCGGCTGGCTGCGTTCCTTCTCTCGGTGTGTTTCTGTGAGGTAGGTCACAGCGGCAGCCGTCCTGGTCACAGCCGTGACATCTCATTCATGTAGACTCATAGCTTTACATGAAGCAGCTACGATTTTGAGATTTGCTTTCGTTGCCGGCAGATCCCACCCTAAGCTGGGTGCTGTGTGCTGAGAGCAGCACCTAGACCAAAGGAATGAGGTTTGGGGTGGTGAGTCAGCTGGCAAATAGTTTTAAATACTGATGTGTGTTCTAGTGAGAGGAGTCACATTGCAAAATAACCCTCGAGCTTCGCGAACTGATTAGATTAGCTTGTATTAGCAGTGCTGAGTGGCTGGGTCCCCACTGCATTAGGAGCTTGAGTGCTTGCAATTCTTGACCTTCCGCCCATGCTGACAATCTCCTACCTTGGGTTCAAAGTAAGCTTTGGATGAAGCTAGAAATTTCAACGGGTAGTGGAGGGACCTTCAGCTGACCTTTGAAGAAAATGTTTCATTTCCCAGGACCTAGGAAACAGTGGCTGGGAAACAGCGTGAGGTCAGTGAAACGGTAAGTACGCCTGGAAGAAAGCGGCACGGCGGCAGTGCAGGAAATGTGAATAGGCTGTGCCAGACTCTGCCTCCCAGGGCAAAGGATCTGGTACCCAGCGGGCAGAGCTGTCAGTAAAAATGTCTGTGCACCGCGTCTTGGCCCTGGCCAGCTTTCTGTCACCGGCCATCAAGTACCTCTGTTCTGCAGCGCAAACCATCGCATTAGTCAGTGAAGACTCTATCAGTCATCCATGTCCTCGGGCATCCTGCAGCTTTGCAGGTGGTAGAACAGCCCAATTCCCACAGGGATTAGGGATATGTCACACAAGAAAATGTAGGGTCCTCTCATATCCTTACACTGATGAGGCAGGATAGCTGGATGATGGCAGAAACTGGAAGAGCCATTGGTCTGCATGGCATCTCCTCCTTCTAGGACAGAAGAATTTGTAGCACAGATTACACCATCACTTAAACCAAGAACATTGCTTTGTGATGTCCAGCCATTGCTCTGGGCAAGCCCTGGGAAGCCAGTGGTGCCCCAATCCAAGGCAGAGACTGGAGTGTTAAGGAGACTTCTCTTTGTATGCTCCTGATCCTTGCCATTTAAACGAAAGTGATGGGATCATCAGAACAATAGATGAACAAAGCTGGAAAAATTATACTTAGGACAGATGTCCTGGCTGGCCAGCTCATTTTGCTTCACTGGGTGGGAACAGTGCCACAGACTGATGGCCTGGAAGAAGCTGTGAATCTCAAGGTTCTCTTTCCCCTTTTGAATTCCTTTAAACTTAAGTTTCACTCCATTATGAAGAAAATCTGTCAATGAAGTCCCACTATTATTGGGTCCTTCATGCTCACTCAACTACGCCTCACCTGCTGCTGTAGAGAGCCAATACACAACACGGTCACACAGGACAGTGCCTGTCACATTTCTGATCTGGTCTTTTCCAGTATCTAATTGCAATCTCACTGATAATGTTTCGGTTTGGGATGTTTACTGCTACGCTATCTCAGGTATGGGAAGACTGACATTAAAATGAGGAATCTGCCAGCAAATATAAATCTATCAGGGCACTGATCACAGAGCTCTTGCTACTGTTATTTTAATGTTATTTAACAATTAAAGCACAAAGATTGAAGTTTTAGGCTGGTAGTTAAAAATGTCAATTTTAATTGACATGAATAAAACAGAAAAGACTCTGAAGAACTGGTTTCAGGATGGAGTGCTCTGTGGCTGTGTAAATCCTGCTGTGTCACAAAGAGCATCCTTCATTTCTGTCACAAAAACCAGCCAAGCATCCAGCATCCCTTGTTTGCAAGTCCATCAGGAAGGCACCTCCTCATTCTTTGGAGGCTTTGCCTTGCATCTAGAGCCACCGGAGAGGTGACAAAACATAAATCAGATCTTTGAGCCATTTATACCTGAACTTCCAGCCTCAGCGAGTGAGACCAGAGCCGGAAGAGTTTTGTAACCAGCGCAGTGAGGGTGGACCAGGTCACCGATCTGCAATGAGCCTGCCACTAATTTGAAAGCTGTTGAGCATTGTCTGGGGGCAGATTTCCTCCGTGTAACGATCTGTCAAACAGCAATGACCGCTGAGTGCAAAACCTGTGGCCATCTGTAATCTTTCCCATCAAAACTCTGCCAGCCTTTAAAAATAATTTCGAACTCTTTCAATTTCCACAATGCCTGTAAATTTGGCAGCTCTTGGCTCTATGGGAAGTGAAAGACTCTTTCTTTCTCCTTTCTGTGCTAGCCTGGTAAGATTTTAGCATTAATGGGGTTTTTCATTGTTTTATTACGAAGCACACAGACACAGAGCCCTTTGGCAAGGGCACCCTTTAGAAATGAATTGAGCCATCATCCTTGTAATAGAAAAGCTAATTCCATATGGATCTGTCCTCCGGTTAAGGGCATGCACATCCCTTAGAGAATGGTATTACCGACTGACCAGACCTCTGCTAGGAACAGCTGCTTGCTTTTCCTGGCAGATCCCACTGTCCTGCCTGTGGAAATGGCTGCAGTAACATGCTCGTGTGCGATCAGCCTGGTCCTGCGCCCTCCTCTAACGGTGCTGCTGTACTCCCAGGACAGCTACATCAGCCGCTGCTAGAAGGACTCAGCCTGGAGACTGTTTGTCCTCTGCCCTGCCCAGAACCTGGTTGCCCTCTACTTTATGCCTTCCTTTCTACACAAAACGTAGCTGGCAGTACAACCCCAGGTTGGTGCTGGTACCTGACCCATCCAGGCTGTGCATGCCTTCACCATGGAAGCCTCCATCACAGCTGCTGCCCCAGCACAGAGCCAAAACCATCCATCGTGGCACTGGAAGTCTTACAGGATTCCTCACAGATGGTTCAGATCTTGCCTTGGAGACAAATCTTTGAGATTTGAACCACCTGCAAGTAATCCTGTAGGACTTGAAGGCGCCAGTGGCCAAAAGTTGTTTTCTCTCAGAGTTCCTCCGCAAAGACAAAGTGCATCATTCCTGCTGGACACTCAGCCAAAAGGGCTGTCACCAGGACTCAGGAGTCAGGTCCTTGGTGCTAAAGCCGGCAGCAAAGTGAACGGTGTGATCTGGAAACAGGAAAGGAGAAGCACAAAATGCCAAGGAGATAACTTAAGAGATGTGTCGTTGCACAACAGGGAACCGGGCTTGGGGAAGGAAGCAGCACTTGGCTCTCAAACATCTCACAGCACTTTGCTTACACGAGCTTTAATCAAAGCCTTCGCACGGGTGGTGTTGCAAGTACCACACAGCATTTGTTTTTCTAGGCAGTAAACTGAATGAACGTGTCTCAAAGGCTGTGGAGGTCACGCTGTACAGACTGGTTTGGCTGGGTTGGTGTTTCACTGCGGTCAATAGGTTTTTATCAGATGCATTTACTTGTTAAATTTTCCTTGGTGGCAGGACCAATCCAGCAAATAACGTAAATGGTGGAGCACTAGGAGATAGACAGCCAAGGAGATCACTTGTTTGGCTGGATCCCCTCCTGCACAAGGGAGGCTTTGTGCAAGCTCACAGAAGCGCCGTGTTCGGCTGGCTGTGGGCAGGGCTGGAGGCAGCTCTGGGCTTTGTCTCCGCGCAGAGTCAGGCCAGCTCCCTTAACCACGGGGCTTAAAACTCGTTAGTTCCGAGGTTGCGGCCAGGCTGCTGGTAGGCTGCGGTTCCTCACGAGAGGTGCCCGTCTCCCAGCAGCGGTGGCAAGGAGGCAGCTGGTCCTTTGGGCAAAGGAAGGGGCTCAGGCTGGTCCCGAGGAGGGTCCCATGCTGCTCGTGAGAGCTGCCGTGGGGGCCATGCTTCTTTGGCAGTGCTGACCTCCTCTGAGACCTGCAAAGCAGGAAGGGACTGGTGTCACCGAGCTGGCCGATGCACAGCCCGTGGGTCAAGGACTTGGGCTGGTCATGGTTCCACCAGCCCCTAGTCTCACGCAGGTTGGCTTTGACCCCAGTGGATCCAGACAACCTGAAACAAGTCAAGTCGTGCTCAGAGTGAGTCAGGTGCCAGGCACCTCCGGCTTAAGCAGTGTCAGTGTCACTGTCAGCTGCCAGCGTCACCTTTGGAAACATTCAGTTTGCGGTGACACTGGCATCATGTTGGAACACCTGTGGGGTGGCCATCACCCTGCAGGCCTGCGGGCACTGCTTCTGGTCCCTAGACCTCTCCTGCCACCGATGCCTCCTTTGATGTGGCCAGGGTCAAAGATGCTCAGGAGGCAAAACCAAGAGGAGTTCCTTGTGGTACCTGCCAAAGGATCAGGCACGGGGGGGCGCGATGCTGGACACTTTGCCTGGGGCACAGAGGGACATTGTCAGCCCAAAGGCAGCCAGCCCCCTGAATCAGTGGTGCTTTGCTGCCAGTGATGATAAAGGACCAACTGCTGCAATCTGCCCTCCTCTCACCTCGGTGAAGTCCACAGCCACTGAGAGCGATGGCAGCAGGGACACTGCTGAGAAACAACCCTGCCTTTTTTGTCTCTCAAAAGGGTGATGCCAGCAACCCCTTCACGTGCCAGATTAGAGGGACTGAGAAATGGGTTCTAAAGGCATACTCAGTGAGGGTAGCATGAGATGCTACGGACCATTCCTGTACAACCCAGTGTCCTACTGCAACAACTGGATCTTGGCCAGCACTGAGAGGACAGGACCTCCTGCATTTGCCACTGCTGATCTGCAGGCTCCACCCAAAGACTGGGAGGAGGCTTCCAGACCAGTAGTGAGGGTATCTCAGGAAGTTGGTTTCAACTCCGAGAAGTGAAAGACAGACCTGAACTCATCTGAGGTGATTTATAACTCCTGCAGTGGGAAAACACTTCCCATCTCCAAGGGACACTTACACTTGCCCCAGGTGCTTAGGGAAGGGGTAGCTGCTCCCTTCTTACTGTTTTGTTTCTTTAGGTAAATGGAGTATCCTTTTGCAATTAGAAAGCCCGCTTGGTTCATATGTGCCATGTTGAAATGATTTGCCCTATATGCTCACACTGCTCCACTCCCTTCTGGTGTCGGTGCACACTCAGAGATGTTGAACTCCCACGTCTCCCAGGGAATGCCCTCTGGTTCCTCCTGCACTAAGTGATCACTAGGGCTTGCCCAGAGAGAAAGGACAGTTCCTGTGAACATGTCAGATTTGATCACCGGAGAATAACTGCTTGTAGATGGGGGAGCACCCAGAGCAGAGCTCTCTGACCTAGCAAGGCCTGCGGAGGGGGCAGGCAGCAGAACCTGGTGGAAGCCAGCACACGCTGGGACAGACCAAAGAGATGACCTCACAACAAAGCCATGGGTTTCTTTATTGTTTCATGCAGAAGTGGTTTCATCTCACTGCAGCTTGCAGGGTGCTACATTCACCCACTTGACAGCAAACTTCCCCACAGGGTTGCCTCCCTCTGCAGCTTCCACTGCCCGCGCTGCAGCATCAGGCAAGCCTAGTGCTGGTTACCAGACATCTTGACACGATTCCATGCTCTGCGGTAGCTTTGCAACAACATCTGCAAGAGGAGAAAGGAAAAGGCCTTAATATGTTCAGACAGAAGTGATATGTTGTGGAGAAAGCTGCAAGGCTGGAATCTAGCCTGGCCTGAGCTGATGTATTGCCTGCTGCTTCACCCACCCCTGCTCCACCTGAGATGGGTGCTTGCTGTGGCACACGAGGAGAGCTCCTGCAGGTCTGCACCAGCTTTGGTTTCTCCCCTGAATGCCACAGGAAGCCTGGAGACCCCACACAACAGCACTGTATAGAAACCTACAGCCCCTTGCATGGCAGCAGGGTGTTGGACGTGCCCTGCCACAGAAGGGCCAGCAAAGAGAACAAGTGTATAGCCTCACTCTTATCCCAGGGACAACTGCAGGTTCCTTCTTTAGCCCTTTGAGCCCTCGCTGCTCTCCAGCTCCCAGAGGTTGGCAGGGCCCTGGGCACTGCCGTGTAGCCAGCATGCAGACCAGAGCCTGGGTCACCCCTGGGGAGCAGCTGGGTGAGAAGGCTGCCCACCAGCTCCGGGGTAGCCACAGCCGGACCTCTATTTCTGAACTTGCAGCACTGGTGCCAATGGGTCAAACCCAGATCCACGTGGTTCTGACCTCTGCAAAAGACTGGACCACATAAACCCTGCCCATTGCAGACTGGGGTGCTGGGGGGACTAAGTGCTGGGCAGGCACAAGCCCAGAGCCTTCCCCGTCCCTGCCACACCTAAGCTCATCTCCACTCAAGGATGAGCAGGGTGTCAAGGTACAGGACCACACTACCTGTCCCATCCAGCCCAGCCACTTCTCTCCCCACACTGCTGTGCACACAGACCTCCTGTGCAGCGCAGGGGTACAGATGTGTGCTGCTACTTCCAGGCTTCAACTATGCTCCTCTGTGTTATCTCTCCATCTCCTCCCAGGCTGCAGGACTTTGGGCAGGAGGAGAGTCATAGAATCATAGAATCATAGAATGGTTAGGGTTGGAAGGGACCTTCAAAGGTCATCTAGTCCAACCCCCCTGCAAGGAGCAGGGACATCCCTGACTAGATCAGGTTGCTCAGAGCCTCATCCAGCCTGGCCTTGAACGTTTCCAGGGATGGGGCCTCCACCACCTTTCTGGGCAACCTGTTCCAGTGTTCTATAACTCGCATCGTAAAAAATTTTTTCCTAATTTCTAATCTAAATCTACCCCCCTCTATTTTAAAACCATTACCTCTCGTCCTATCGCAACAGGCCCTACTAAACAGCCTTTCCCCATCTTTCTTGTAGGCCCCCTTGAGGTACTGGAAGACCGCTATCAGGTCTCCCCGGAGCCTCCTCTTCTGCAGGCTGAACAGCCCCAACTCTCTCAGCCTTTCCTCATAGGAGAGGTGCTCCAGCCCTTTGATCATCTGTGTGGCCCTCCTCTGGACCTTCTCCAACTGGTCCATGTCCTTCTTGTGTTGGGGGCTCCAGAACTGGACACAGTACTCCAGGTGGGGTCTCACCAGGGCAGAGTAGAGGGGGTCAAAGATATTCTTGCAACTTTGCCAGGAACTCATGTTTGGATCTTGGCTAGCCTTTCCTTATTAGGGAAGACTCAAGAAGAGTGAGTAAGAAATGTTTGAGATGATCAAAGAGGACTACACACACTGAGGAGCCATCAAGGGCGCTGGAAAAGGCCAACACAGGTTACACATGCAGAGCCGGAAACGTACCAGGCTGCCATACGTCCCCTTCTCCTTACACACACGACAGGTTTCGGTACAGTAACAGCCCAACAGTGGTCCCTGTAAATTACAAGCTGTGTCCTTGCCTTGGCTTCCCCTCTGAGCTCAGTCATTAAAATTCAGCCTCCATCCTCAGGGTAGGGAGCAATCGCTGCTCCATAAACAGGATGAGCCTCCGGCTCTTCCAGGCAAGGGTGAAACTGCCACACGAGAACGCTCGCATGGCTTCATGGCGGGTCATGAGCGAGCACTCTGGTCCCCAGGGTGGCTGCAGGGGGGCAGGCAGAGATGTGGCTCCACCAGGACTGGAGGCTGGCATACGTCCAGGCTCCTGCACACCCAGCCTGGTCTCACTCACCTCAGCAACCGCCACCTTCCTCTCCCAAGCCTTGAGGCTTTTTTTGAGGTCAGCAACAGCCATGTTCTTCTGCACATAACTCATCACCAGGGGGACTCTGTAGTCTGAGAGCAGTGTCTGCAGCTGCCGATTCACACACTCAGCTTTGGCTCGTTGCTGTCGGAGAAATAGGGACAGAGGGCAAGGAGATCCCAGGGAAATAAATGTCCCTCTGCCAGCTGGTGGCCAGTCCTCCAGGGAAGCAAGAAGGCAGGATAAATTAAACCCCTGGCACTGCGGGAAGCAGTGGAATGCATCCACCAGTGCCTCCATCCCTGCCAGGCAGCACTGCTAGGGAGCCCCTTGAACCCGTGTCTCAAAGCTGTGGTCTCCCTGCCAGGCTATGTGTCCCCACACTGGTATGACAGCAGTGCCAGTTCTCCCTGAGGCAGACACTGCTGATGAAAACTTCAAGGAAACAGAATTTCAAGAAGCCAATGGCAGGTCTCTGTGGAGCCAGGGTAAAAATCCACAACACGGCCCATTCTGCAAACCTGCCGGTGCTCACTGGCACCAGCAGGAGCCCCGGGACTTGCTCAGACCCAGAAAGGCTCACAGGTATCCAGCTCATTGCCGAGCCTCAAATGTGCATCGGTATCCAACATACGGCAAAAAACACCTCAAAAGAGTCCTCCCAAGTGAAGCCTCAGGGTCTCCCAAATTGCCCTCTTACCTCCTCCACCACAACAGCTTCTCTTTCAATTTTCTTCAGCAGCTCCTTCCTCTGGGAGAGGTCTTTCATCAGAGATGTGGATGTTGCCATGGCATCCTCCAGCTTCCTCTGGAACATGAGAGCAGGACAGCATCAGCAGGCACAGCGACAGCTTCCAACTACCTGCAAAGCCACCCCTCTCCTCCTCCAGCCTGGTCTCAGCTGGCGGTGTAGGAGCTCTGCTCTGAAGGGAGCTCTGCGGCACCGCTTGTCCCTTCAGAAGGCAGCGTCATGCCCTGGTCATGCAGCTACTGCTTCGTTACGTCCTCTGTGTCACACGGCAGCACAGCCCATGGCACAGCAGCCGGGGTTTAGGACTGACCCAGGGAGAATGGCTGATCGGAGGGAGAAAAGCAGCTACAACCAGCTGAAAAGCACTTTTCACTGATAAGAACAGAGACTCAGAGGGACGGCTGCAGCTCATGACATCTTTTCAAATGTTACAGGTTATGTAAAAAATTTATTTTCCTGTGCAAGTCAGCACCAAAGCTCTTTCCTACTGGAATTTTCCCCTAGGGTGTAAAATAACCATGCTGCAAAGCATGAACCGCATCGTCAGGCTGCAGCCGAACATGATTGAGGGCATCCCTGCTTTTGGTGTGCCAGGCAGACCTCCCAACTGAACTGCTAAGTCAGGGGGAAGGCAGAGAGGTGTTTGGCATCCTCTGACTGAGAAAGGGAAGGATGCAAGAGCTTGTGTGTGACCCTCAGAAACAGAAGAAAGGCAAAACGGAGGTGCTGGGAGGTTCACTCACTTTATAGGAGTTGAGGACTTGGACAGTCTTCGCTGAGGTCAGTTTTAGCTGCAGCAGCTCCTCATTCTTCTCACCAATCTTCTCCTTGTACTGGGCGTTTCTAACCTGCAGCTCCTGGAAATGGATTTCGTGGAATGTCTCTCCCATCTGCTCCTTCTGCAAAACACAAGGAAACAGAGCTGAAGGTTGCTGACCAAAGCTGCATCCCAAGTAAGAGGGGAAAGCAGACCTAAAGAACAGGGTCTTCAGCCTGGGTGCAAACCTGGGGCTCCCAGAGAAACGCGAGACACAGCGTGCCACTGAGCCTTTGCTCTGTGTCCCAGCTTAGAGGGTCCAAGCAGAGCAGAGAGGTCCCCTCTGGCGAGGCTTCTGCCATGCCAGCAGCAGCCAGTCCACAGGGAACTTCTCTGATCCACCATACAGCTTTTCCAGGGCACAAAGGGCCCAAAGACATCTGCCAGTTTCCGCTCTGTGAGACTTCTGGTCTCATCCCATGAATGCAGACATGTGCCAGGTCTGAACCTGGGCAGATGACAGTGCTGTTTGGCAAAGGCAGCAAGGCCAGGAGCAAAGGAGAAAGGCAAGGCGGAGGAGAGCCACACATCTCTAGACAGAGCAAACCCTGCATCTGCACTGGGCTGTACTCCTTTTGTTCTTCAAGGAACCATCTAGACCCTACTTCTCTTCAACTGCCACACGCACCTGCCTGAGCTGCTGCTGCAGCTTCTTCTTGTAACGGTTGAGCAAATAATTTTTTAAGCGCAACTTCTCTCTCAGCAGATCCTAAAGAAAGAAGAGCAGATAATAGTGGAACAGCAGAGCCTGGAAGGAGGAAGAGCACCCAGAACCCACTCCTCATGGTGTGTTCCCCATTCATCTCATCTGCACTACAGCCTTCACTGCTGGCTTAGAAAGGAGCCCAGTGAGAAACACTGCTCAGCATCACCCTACCCTAAATGTAGGGCATGGCCGTGTGCTTTCCCAGGCTCCACTAAGGGCTCTGCATCATCTGTGCTGACAGCTGTGCTGCAGCCTGATGAGCACCTGAGCTGGTCACCAACTGACATGTGTGACAAGAGCTGTTCAAAGAGACTTGCTAAGACAGTCTGAAAACGTGATGTAGGCGACACAAGAGTATGGGAACTAGCTTTTTCCCTAACCAACATAATTTTTAGATGACAGACCAGCCTCAAAATTTGCCATGATGCACAAACCCTCTGGCGGTTCTTCTCCTCTATGTATCTCAGCAGCTTCTCAGAAGCGATGATGCTCCCTTTCTTGCTGGAGATGGTGCTGACAATGTCTTTCTCAAAGTTACTTCTGGCTTTCTTAATATCAGTCCACCAAACATCTGCTTCTTCTATGACTGCCTGTAGAAATAAAGTCACGTAACAGTCAAGAGGTGCTGACTTCCCTTATTCAAACAGCTTTGGGAACAGAGAACACCGCAAAGGACCAGGCATGCTCTCTGCTGTACAGCTCGAGGGCACCCGGTGCAGGCTCACACAGCACTGCTGCTTCACTGACTCAAAAAGAACAAGAAAAAAAAGTCTCATGTGCCTGAGCTTCAACATCTCTCACTCCATCCTGACCTACAAACACTGCCAGTCTGACAAAGCCAACACAAGACAAATTACCACCCTTTGTTTACTGCCTGTGCCAGGTGGCCACAGGAGAGGGACGGGCTGCCTGCTTCACCTCCCCTGGCCACTGCAGGGAGCATCAGTAGTCTGAGCCGAATGCAGAAGTCTCTCCTTCCCCAAAAGGGCTAGGAGGAGGTCTTGGCAACCAGGACAGGCCAGGCAGAGATGGTGATGCAGCCACAAGGAGCCTGCAGCAGGAACACAGTCTTGGAGACTTGGAGCATGCTCTGAAGAAACCCTAGAGACAGGGGAAAGGCAGACCCCAGAGAGGACTGCATGGGGCCCAGCCAAATCGAGGAGCTTCTGAGAGCTGCTAGAATGAAAAAATATGTCTGGCACAAAGGGAACACCTTCAAGAAGCTGGCAAAAAGGAGATTTTTCTATTGAGTGTTGACTTCTTCATCTCACACAGCAGATCTGAGCTTCTTTACCTAAAAATCTTCCCCTCAGCTGTATCATTAGTTCCTGCCATAATAAGATCCATCTTTAGAGACCAGGCACCTCTGATCTCTGTTGGTGTACTTGCCTTCAAGAAAGAGGTGAGGTGAGAGGACAGTTCTGGCTCCCACTCTCAGCTCAGGATCACTCACATCAAAGCTCTGCTATGGACAGCCCTGACCAAGCAAGTCTGTCTCACTGCCTGAGGAACAGCACATTGAAAGAGGTGTGAAAAGTAAAAAGACTGTTTGACACCTCAGTGATCGTAAGGGTCCTGGAGAGCCATACCTCGAGGTTTTGCAAGGTCTGCTCCAAGTCCTCCTTCATCCTCTGAATCTCATCCTTCATCTCAGCCAGCTCCCGCTCAGCCAGCTCACATTTCTGCTCCACTGTCAGGCCTACAACATAGTCCGTTGCACTATGCATCTTGGATTTGTACCTGCCACGTGTCTGCAACAACCAAGGAACAATGCAGATGCCGTTAGAAAGCCAGCACTGGCCAACAGTTGCTGCATTTTCCTGTATTCAAAAAGAAAATAATCTCAACGGTCACATTAGCAGGATTCCAGCTTACAGCAAGGATAAGGAGGCCTCTCCCGAGCAGAGGCCACACCTGAGCTGACCCCATCTATCCTCTCATCCACCCACAAAACCCTCCTACGCAAGCACTTTCAGTTCAAGTCAACAGGCAAATCCAGGGTGAGAGGTCAAAGCCAGTGTGACAGTTTCACGTGGGCAGGTGAAACACCTCTGTGTAGCAAAGATGCTAATTGTTGTGTAGGACAGATGGGGTCTCCTACCACTGCGTGGGTCAAACAGTCTGAGGAGCTGAGCTTACTGCAGCACGGGCAGGCTGGAGTACGCTCTTGGAAGAACTGGCACCACTCAGGAGCAATTCCTGGTGCTGCGAGGACACGGCGAGGCAGGCACTGCTTTGCAGAGGGCAAGTGCCCACCTGGCCAAAGGCAAAGTTTCTCAGGGCTCAGCCTGGGACTAAGGAAAAAGCGGCTACTGTGGACTCAGGCAGGTGCTAAAACCCACTGCAGGACGCAGGCTGAGATGAGCTCCACTGCAAAGGATCTAGAGCTTCTGTTCACTGTGTCTCTGGTGGAGAGGCAACGTTTGGGCCAGGAGGTAAAAATCTGCTCCAAAAGTCTGTTCACAACTCCAGTGAGAGGGAAGAGAGCAACATGCACTCAGCGGAGGTGCCCAAGTGTGGATGCACACGGGTCTGAGTCTACATGAACTTCCTGAGGAGGGAGGGAGGAGAGGAGCAGAGCGTCCTGTCACAGACCTGCCACAGCCTTGGGCCGGTCTTCTGCTTTCTTGGCACCAGCCTCCCTGTTTGTTTAACTTCTTCAAATTACGCTGTGTGGGGGTTAACTCACACCAGATCTCCCCGGCACTGTTCATGAGGACACAGTGCTGTCACTCGGGGAAGAGACAGCATCAGCTGGAGGAGGAGAAATGAGAAGGCAGCCTGGCCTTTACAGGGAGCGCAGGAACAGCAAGGTCAGCCCCAACTCTTACACCTACAAGACAAGCAGCTTGCCTGCTGACCTCCTGTCAGAGGAGTGCTGAGATCAGGAGGTCAGAGGGGCTGCAGAGGGAGGAAGGGTCACGGCTCTGGGCAGTAAGGTGGCAGCCAGACCCCAAAACCCAGCACCTGCAGCCTCTGCCCTGGCCCCGCAGCAGTACCTGCGTCACCTGCGGCAGGGCATCACGCGTCTGAGGCTGCAGCTGGTGCGACAGGCTGCTCGGGTCCATCTTATGGTACCATTTCTCAAACATTTCCACCTCTATTCGGAGCAGAGCGTTGGCGTGGCTGCAGGGAGAAGGAGGTCGGGCTGAGCCCTCGACTGAGCGAAGCACGGCGTCGGGGAGTGACAGCGGCCAACCCGAAAGAGGCGAGAGGGCCTGGGGTCACCCTGGCCGGGACACAGGGCTCGGCCAGCCCCGCTCAGCCGGCAGAGCCTGGGGCACCGGGTCCTCTCGGCGGTGCGAGGCAAGAGAGCCGGCAGCCCGCGGCGAAGCGGCACCCGCAGCCCAGCCGGGCCACCGGGGCCTCTGGGGATGATGCCCAGCGCGGGGGTGGCCGGGGGCACCCTGGCCCGGGCCTGCCCGAGGTCAAAGCCCAGCGGCGCCCCCCGCCCGGCCCGGCCCCTGCAGCCCCCGTCCCCGCCCGGCCGCCGGTACCGCGCCTCCTGCAGCCGCGCCCGGAGCTGCGGCAGCGGCAGCTCCGCCAGGCCCTGCTCCGCCATCGCCGTCTCCTGGCAACGGCGGGGGGGACGCGCGCTGCAGGCGGGGGAGCGTGCGGGGGACGGAGGGGGGACACGGGACACAGGAGGGGACATGTGACACACGGGGACACGGGACATGGGGACACAGCAGGACATGGGGGAGACAGGGGACATGGGGACACAAGTGGTCATGGGACATGGGACACAGGATATGGGGACACATAGGGACAGGGAGCATGGGGAGACATGGGCACAGGGGCCATGGGGACACAGGGTGACATGAGGACATGGGAGACATGGGGGACGTGGGAAAGGGGCATGGGACACAGGACACAGGACATGGGGAGACAGGGGGAATGGGGGCACAGAGGGACAGGGGGCAGAGGACACGTGGGTGCACGGGGACATAGGGACAGGGGGCCCTGAGGGGACACAGGGGCACAGGGACACACAGACACAGTACGGACACACAGGGAGTCTTGTGTCCACACGCACACACACACACATGCATGCACACGCACCAGGACACACATATGCACATACTGACACAAGGTCACACATGTGCACACACACACAGCTCAGGCTCTGCTTCTCCCCACCCACACGGGGGTCCCAAAGGGGTCCCACAAGCCCCCGCTGTGATCTTCCTCTTACAGACTCAGCTTTCTCTGGCTATAAAACCAGGAGGGAACAGTAGCACCAGTCCTGGAGGCATCTGCGCCCATACGCATGCCGAATTTTGGGAGCTTTGCAAGGGGGTGGAGCACCATGTCTAAGTGTCCCTGTTGCTGGACCCAGCCCATGGCACGGCGATGCGCTCTGACTTCCGTGTGCCGGATGCTCAGGACCAGCAGCGGCAGGTGGCCGGTCTGGTTTAATGCGCATCTCTCCCCCGAAAGCTGATGATGAAGCTGGTGATGTGGCTGGTGATGCATCTCCACGGCTTTTCTAGGATGAGGAATGCAAGTCAACCTAATTATATAAACGGGAGAGAAATCAATGCCCTGGCAATGCTGGTCCTATTTCTGGACAGAACATGTCAAAACACATCTTCAAAATTCATCTTGAGTCATAACCGCGTCCAGTCCATGGGAGGAACCATGCTTCCTGGCTTCATCGGGTGCAGGGATGAACACCATCTTCATTGAGTACAGAACTTGATGTCAGAAATCAAGCATTTTGAGATGAGGAGGAGGGGACAGCACATACACGACACAGCCTGGAGGTCCTCTTTGTGTGCAGGGTGGGATGGGAATCCCATGAGAAAGCTTAACGTGGGGTCATGAATTAAAAGCTGTGTTAAAAGCAGTGCTCGTGTGAGCTGGCTGATTAAGACTGCAAAGATAATTATAACACCAGACTGTCAGTCTCTGCGCCGTGCCACGTTTTGTGATGCTCTAACCTGAGACAGACAGTGTCATAGTTCAGTAGGATGGGGAGAGCCAGCCCAGTGACCCAGGGATGGGATGGTGGGCAGGGATGGCATCTCTGGAGGGTCCAGCAACATTGTACAGGAGA
This sequence comes from Chlamydotis macqueenii, assembly GCF_036417535.1. NCBI lineage: Eukaryota > Metazoa > Chordata > Aves > Otidiformes > Otididae > Chlamydotis > Chlamydotis macqueenii. The sequence goes on from NC_141568.1 coordinate 13,795,715, forward strand.
TTTTGCAGCTGCAGGAAGGCAGGGTGCAGATATAAAGAAGTTTATAGCTCTGTCCAGCTGCCCAAAGCTCTTCAGAGGTCAGCAGGGGACTCAGCACATCTCTTCCAGAAGATTTATCCCTTGCCAAATGCCAGGCTCCAGAGCTCTGAAGTACCTTCAAGACAAGATCTTCGGGTGTTTTTGATGGCTAAAAACATATTTTCCTTGACTTTGCTCTGGGAAAGAGCTGGACCTTTCTGGCCAGTTTTGAAAATAGTAATAATAAGAATAATAACAGCTCACTAGCATTTCAGGGAAAGTAGGTAAAGCTTGGCAAACTTCCCTGGAACTGCAGACAGGGCCTTTTGCTGTGGGAAGCGTCGGGCAGCATCAGAAACCAGCGGGCAGCCCTGGTTCCCGCAGCCGGGCAGCCGAGGCGCTGGCTGGAGCAGCTGGCAGCACACTGGCTGGCTTTCCTGCCGGAAATCAGCCCAGCCAGCCGCTTCGGTAGCCTGCCTGTGTCCCACTGGGAAGTGCCGAGGAAGATGTCACCTGGTGATGGAACTGCTGACAGCCCGGTGTACTCCACCAAGAAAATGATCCTTCAGAAAAATTCCAACTAACTCTATGTTTGAGTGCCTATGCCCAGATAGCAGCGCGCTGTGGAACACACATCTCCCTTTTTACTCAGGATTTTACCCAGGTCCCATGCAGAATTTACTGGGAGAGATGACAGCCTCAGCTGTGTAGCAGTGCAGCTCTGGCCATCCCACTCTGCAAAAAAGCCAGACGCACATGCCGGTATCATGGCGCCGCTTTAAACTGATGACTCAATGCCTTTGCGTGTGCTGTGATAAATTCCAGTTTATTTAAGGGCTGACTGCTTTGCTTGTGCATTTCTGCATCTCCCCCAGGTCCTAGGAGATGGCATTCATCTTTGCCCTGCAGTCCTGGTAGGAAGAGGCCAGTAATCTGGACTCTGGACGTGGCAGACTGCCCCAAGGACAGCTGATTTTCCTCTCGCTTTGCTAGGACAGGTTTAGCAGGAGTGGGTGTCAAGCTTGCCTTTTCTTGCCAGCGCTGAGCACCCTGGGAGAAAGAGTGTTGTGAACACATCCTCTCTTTTCCAAAGATCCTGTAAAAGTCTTGCTGGGAATGCACTCGGTCAGGACCCAAGGTATAAAATGCTAAAGTCATGTTGCGTTTTCTCACCGTTCAGTCTCAGGCACCTTGAAATCTCACCAGGTTTTGCAGTGCACAGTTGACTCCACGTGCTTATCTTTCCAGGGAGACTTTCCTTAGGTTTCCTCAAAGCCCAGCACTCACACCAGCTTTAGCCCTGTGAATCGAGGACCCTGTGGGTCCTTGTCCTTTCTTAGCACCCAAAGGAAAATAAAATTCTCTCTCGATGTACTTCCACCAGAGTAAGACCAATTCACCCACGTCCCAAGCTCTGCTCCATCACCTCACGGGCTGGTGGCTGGAGCTGGGACCTGGCTGCAGCTGGCTGGCATGGCCTTGGGGAAGGGCTGGAGTCGGCAGCTCCCCTAGGACTCAGCAGGCACTGGGAGGTGAGGGCGGGAGGTGGGTTGAGAACTGGCCCAGAGGGTGATGATTAGTGGCACGAAGTCTGGTTGGAGACCAGTCGCTAATGGTCTGTGCTGGGGTCAGCACTGGGTCCAGTCCTGGTGGGAAGCAGCTTTTCTGAAAAGGACCTGGGGGGTGACAAGGGGCAATGGGGTGACAGGGGGTAACGAGGGGCTGTGACAGGGGCTGTGGCAGGCGATGACAGGGGACAGTGTAACCAGGGCTGTGACAGGACTGAGGTGGGGTGGTGGGGGCAGCAGAGGTGACAGGGTCTGCAGTAGGGTGTGAGGAGGGTGACAGGGTGCGACAGGGTGCGACGTGAGGGGGACAGGGGGAGGCTGGGTGGGAGACAGGGAATGGGGAGGGTTTGGGTAAAGAGGCTGTGGCGAGACACGAGGCGGGCTGCGGAGGGGTGACGGGGACCTGACGGGTGAGTGACGGTTGCGATGGAAGGGGCGGGGGGGGGGGGTTGTGACGAGATGTGACGAAGCGTGACGGCAGCCGCCTCGGCGACCGGGCGCCGAGTAGCCGGACCTCCGCGCCGCCGGGGGGCGCTGCGCTGTGAGCGGCCAGGCGGCGGCGGGCGGGCGCCTCTCGCGGCGGCGGCGGCGGCGGCGGAGCCTTTTCCGGGTTGGCTGCGCGGCGCTCGGGGCCGGCCCAGGCTGCAGCCGCCGCCGCCGCCGGCACCGGGCCCGGGCCTCGGCACGCTCCGCGCGGGCCCCGCGCCCGCCGCCCCCGGGCCGGCCCCGCCCCGCCCCGCTTCGACCCCGCTCCGGCCTGGCCCTGCCGCCGCCCGCCGCCGCCGCCGCCCTCCTGCGCGCCGCGCCCCGCCTCGCCGGCCTCCCGCGCCGGCCCCGCGCCCTCCTCCTCCTCCTGCAGCCGCCGCCCGGCGCCGCCATGCCCGGCCCGGCCGCCGGCAGCCGGGCGCGGGTGTACGCCGAGGTGAACAGCCTGAGGAGCCGCGAGTACTGGGACTACGAGGCGCACGTCCCGAGCTGGGGGTAAAGCGCCCCGCGGGGACACCCCCCCCCCCCACCTTTCCCCGGGCCACCGGCGGCCCCGCACCCTCCTGCGGGCCTCAACCCACGGGGAGGGGTCCCTGCCCCCCCTCCCCCCCGTTTTGGGGTATCGCGGGGGGGGCTGCGGGTGGCTGGGGGGCGAGCTGGGAGAGGCCCCCCCCTCCCCCGGCCTGCTGCCCTGTCAGTTATCCTCTCCACCCCCCCCTCTCCTCTTGGTGCCCGCAGCAATCAGGACGACTACCAGCTGGTTCGAAAGCTGGGGCGAGGGAAGTACAGCGAGGTCTTCGAGGCCATCAACATCACCAACAACGAGAGGGTCGTGGTGAAGATCCTCAAGGTGAGTGTCCCGTTGATGAAGCAGGGGCTTGCGGTGGCTGGAAGCAAGGGGGACCTGGGTTGGCAGGGCCAAAGGACTGTTGGATCTCGTTTTTCACCCCAAAAGTCTTGTTTTCGGGTTAAGGGCATTGTGATGGTGGGTTTGGAAATGGATTTGGTGTCCCGCGTGCTGTAGCAATGTTTTGATGTCTCCACCTCTCCTGTCCAGAGTAGCTCTGGGCTGAGAGCTCCTCTGGAGGAGATCGGCAACTCCTGACACTAGAACAGCGCTGCCTGCATTTGGTAAATGGTATCTGGCAATGCCTGTCTAAAACTTAGCCCAGGGACTGCCATGTCAATGGGAATGCGAAGCCTGGAAGGAGGAATCTTTCTGTTAACCTCTAGACAGCTGGCACATGGCCTTTTCAGAGCCAGGCTGTGGGATGCTCAGCAGTCACAAAACTAGGCAAAATTTTATATTCAGTTCTTTAGAGGATCTTATGTGGAAAAGAACTTGGCCACAGGCAGGTCCAAAACAGCGTGGAAACTTGAGGAAACTGAAGGAGGCCATCTGAAGCTTGGTGATATCAACGACCTGTGTTCTGGTGTGTTGGCCCTAGCAGAGTTGGGTTGCGGGGACCTCCGTGCAGCAGTACTGGGTTGTAGTTTGGGATGGCCGAATGCATGGGTTAGCCGCTGCAGGGCACGCCTTACCGCGTTTGGCACTGAAGCAGCGGGCTCACGGCGAGCTGTGGTAACTGTCCTAGCAGCAATCTGTGTTGGTGATCTGAGGGTAGACAGGGATGTTAAGAAAACAGAATGGGAAAGTCAGAGTTGAGGTGCTTTTGGTTTTGGTCTGGCTGAGACTTGTGGCTATCACTTGTTGGACCAGTAACACTTGTCAGTTGTTCCTCAAGAGCACGTGGGAGCTGGTGTCTGACCATGGGTGTCCTCAGAACTTGATCTGCAGTGTGCAGAGGGGTCTGAACTTGATCTGCAGTGTGCAGACGGGTCTGCACTTAACCTGCCCTTGCAGCCACAAAGGCTAGCAGCTATCTCGGACATGCGTGTGTCTGCGGGGCCGTAGCCTTAAGGCAGTTGCTAGATCCGTTCCTATAGTGTGGCTAGCTGTCTCGTTTTTTCTTTGCTGATATCCCCACTGGCTCACCATGTCCACTTCCTTGGGATCTTCCTTGGCTTCCCAGCAAACTTGTCACAGTTAGTCCGGCCACCACTCCTGGGCAAGGTGTGATTTCCCGTCTGGCTCTGGGAGGAGGTACGCACAACCCTGCTTTGGCTGTGGTCAAGGTGGTGGCCAGGTGAGCTGTTTGGGAGAGCCCCTGTGGCCGAGCCTGACGTCAGGGCAGAGTGGTGAGGGTCACGTGCCCTCGCCAAGCTGAGTTCCTCTGGCATGCTGTTTGGGCCTTCCCCTCCTTTGGGTGCTTTATGTGGTTTTGTTGTTTGTTTGAGTTTTTGGTTTTTTTTTTTTAATAAAGGCAGGGAGGAATTTCTGCTATGAGAGAGTAGTTAAAGGTAGCCAGAGCTGAGCTGGGTTTTATGGCAAGATGGCTTGTGGCTAGGCTGGGGAAAATGTGCCCTTCTGCGTGCTGCTCTGAAGCCCCTGATGGTCTCTTTGGGACTGCTGTGGTTTGTTGAGACCCAAGGTCTTGTTCCACGTACAAAGGCGCCGTGAGGCTGAGAAGAGACTACAGGGAAAGTTGTCAGAAAACTTCCTCCTTGCCTCGTCCCAGCCTAAAGAGCCTCCCCTGGAGCGATGCTCCTCTCCGTGTGGCAGCCAAACTCTGTCATGTCGAGGGAGCCCGTCAGCCTTGGACTGTGAGTCAGCTGGCAAGAGTCGTCTGAGGGCGCTGGGTGCTCCTCCTTGGGGCCTGAATGCTTTGCCTTAATGGCCCGCGAGCAGGGGACTGGATTGTCCCAGATTTGTAGCGGATGGTGTTGCCGCCAGTTCCCCTGTCTCCCCCCACTTGCATTAACATTCAGACAGCATTCCTGCGAGTTAGAAAGGAAGAGCAGAAAGTCCAGAGAAATAAAGATGAACTTTCTTCTCAGTGGAAAGTGGGTCAGTGAAAAGTGAGTTTCAGAGCACCACGTTGCGTATGTTGTGAAAAACCTGTGAAGTGTGGCAATAACATCACTCTGATCTGTGGAAAGTGCTTCTGGTTTCCTGTAGCTAGACTCAAACTTAATTGTGAATGTAATTGCATGCATCTACAGCCGAGCCTTAGCAAAGAGGCTGGGTCTCTGTTCCTCCTAATTCAGGCTGGATGCTGTGAGGTGGGAAACGCAACCAAAAGTCTTCAGGTTTTTGTGTGGCTGTAGGGGTGAGACAAAGGGGAGGATTGTTGCTGGGCGATGGATGCGGCTGTTTAGCACAGTTGCTCCTTTCTCTTTAAGGTTTTCTGAGAGGACAACTTATGTGTTAGAGTGATTTCTAGCAAGAGTCACTGTTAGAATATCTGCGCCTCACGGGAGGTGACTGGTGTCTCTTCACAGCCTTGCTTTTTGAAGCAGCTTGCCCCTACTGAGCTGAAGTTAGCATGTAGCAAGTACTTCCCCTGCCTCTTTTTTCCCCTTTCTTTGGTGTTCTGCTACCTGAACGTCTTGTACCCTCCTCCAGAGAGGTCAGGAAATTTTATCACCCTTTCTCTGGTGCAGAACTGAGCCACAGAGATTTCCTGTGTGACTTTGGGCGAGTCCCTTAGCCTCAACAAAGCTGAGACTAGAGCATAGGTCCTAGTCTAGTGCTGCATGAAAAACATAACTGCTCTTCCTTTTCTGGCAGCTACTGGCCTTGTTTCTTTAAGTGCCCTATGAAGACTTTAGCTTTGGACAAGGCCAGGGAGCTAATGGCTCTGATTGGTATCACAGTGCCCCAGGCCTTTTGAGCTTGCACAAAGCAAGATGCTTCACTTCCCTGGCCAGTACCAAACACTGCCTTTCTGTCCTGCTACCCCAAGCGCAGGACGGGGCATAATCCTGCAGGAAAATGGGACGTGCTCATTCCACTAGTTGTGGTCATAACGTGTCAGCAAAGGAGCAGAAATAAGGTTGTGCAGATGACTGTAACATTACCATTTCCTGGGTCAAGTGCCTTTCTTTGCAAATATGATGCTCTTAATGTCACTTTTTCTAGGAAAATTCTGCACCTCTTTAAAAAAAAAAAAGCAAACAAAGCAAGCAGCTTGCTTCTCACTCCATTGCAGCAAGACATCAGGATGCAATGTGGAGGACGGTGTGTGCAAAGCAGTGATATAGGAGCCCTGGTTTGCTCTACAGACACCCCCTGCCAAGCGTCCTCTGAAAGCTTTTATCTTGAGGAGTGAGGCAGAGGGCAACTCCCCACCTTTTCAACATGTTCAGGGAGTAAAGATTCGCCAAAAAAAAAGCCATGAGGCTGAAGTCATCTTGGTAGGTAGTGGTATCTGCAGTGTACTGACCTCAGGTAGTAGGGCATGGAGTTGGCCAGCAGCTGTGCTCCTGCAGCCCTTAGCTGGTATGGGAGGCTCTTGTGGGCTTTTTGATCTCCCTGGGCTGGGTACAGCTGTGGGCATGCTTCCTGTGTGCTTAGGGGAGGGCCAAGCCAGGAAGAGGGAATGTGTGAAGGTGTCCTGTACGTGCTTTTGTGTCTTGCTTACATTTGATGCCAAGGTTTGACTCCTGGGATGAGGTCTGACATTCCTTGGTACGTACAAAGGAAGCTTAAGACATCTTTGTTTCCTGTGAGTCAAGTATCGTCTACATCCAATGCAGGTATCTAAAGTGCAGCTCTGCTCTTTCATATCTAACCACATAGATACAGATTTTTGGTGGACCGCTGAGGTCAGTTTGCAATCTTTGTGTTCTCTCTTTGATGAACTTCTCATTTTGCTTTTCTGCTAATGCAGCTCCAAAGTGTCTGTCAGTCTCTGTGCCTTAAAAGTGAACCCTCTGTTCTGGGGTAACAGTGTTCCTCGGCGATGCGAGCAGCATTGCAAGTTGCCACTCTAAAAGCCGCTCTACATTTTCCACATTGCTTGTAACTTCTGTGGGTGATTCTTTGTGGTGGGAATGCTGCTGTTAGAGGAACCTGCAGTTACGGCTGTTGGTGAGCTTCAGCTGTACCCCAGTGTCCTTCACAGCCCGTTCTCTTGTTCTGATTACCGCCATCTGAGTGTCTGCTCAAGGCGGAGATCGCAGCATCCATATTGTCAGCTCTGTGCAGGAGTCCTGCTGCTTTCCTGATGCACGTATGTGTCTCTGTACACTCTTGCCTGCGAAGCATTAAATCCATCCCCTAAAGAGACTGGTTTGTCTCCTTGTGTGGTTGCTATCTGCATGGGCACAACACAGGCGGAGGTTAGGGGAAGAATGCAGTTACAAGGAGAGGGACCAGTGAAATGGAGGTTCTGCAGCAGTGATGAAATCGCCCCTTTCTTCTTTTGGTGGCTTTTGTCCCTCTATGCTGAGTCCATGAACTGGAACTTTCAACCATGTACGTGGTTTCACAAGTGCATTCTTGTTTGTTTGGCTTTGGTTTTCCCCTGTTCCCCCTTTTGGGCTGTGTGAACCCTCCAGAGCTGCTGCTCATACCAGGCACTGCTGCAAGGTCCTTCCAGTGTTGAACTCAAATTATTGCTCTAGTAGCTAGAGATCTGTTCTGGGGAGGTAGCCCTATGGCTCTGGTAAATTTTGTTCTGTGTCTAAAAGCTTCAGAGCACACATATGTCAGCATGTTCTAGATGGGGGCTGAAAGGACTCCCGTGCTGGTGTGCAGAAGGGATTGCACAGGGGAAATAGGATTGGATGATGTTGGTCCCTCAGGCTGGAGCTTTTCACTGCGTCGGTGACCTTCCACCAAAGCTGTTCAATGACTGCTCCTGGTAGCTAGCTGTGTCTCTTGTTCCTCCCGCGTTTGATTGCACTGAATCAGCTCTCCCTGGCCCACTTCCTCCTTTAGCAGTCTTGAAATGAGCCCTTTTGCAAGAGAGCGGGGTACGCAGCTCTTCTCTTTTAAACACCAGTTGCCCACACTGAGCTTGGCCCAATTGGCTGCTGGAGTCCAGCCTTGTTTGGAGCTGAGACCAACTAAGATGGTACCAGGTGTCCCACAGAGGCCTGGAGATGCACCTGGTAACTCTTGCTGTGGTGGTCTAGCACTACAGAACTGGTGAGCTGCGAAGCTGCGGCTCCTGCGAGGAGGAGGGTGAGTTATGACGCTGTGTCTGTTCGCAGTGGCCTGGGGCAGAGCCTGAATGAATGATTCTCGTACCTTGTAATGGTGGTGGTGGGGATCAGGGCTTGGTCCTTGTGCCTCTTAGCTGACTGCAGAACTCTTGATGCATCATGGGCAGTCCTGAAGTCCCAGGAGAGCTGTTTTGGGATGCGCTGTGAGAGGAGGAAAGGCATTCTGAAGGAAGGAACAGCACTGCCCTCAAAACACGTGCTGGTATATTCTACCAAACTTAAAAAAAAAAAAAGCAAAAGTGCTGTTGTAGTTTCAGGGTAGTTTTTTTTTCCCCTCTTTTCTAAAATTCAAGAGCAGCTCAGAAAAGTTTGAATTCCCATAATGGAAGTTGTAAGATGCAAAGAACCAACAGAATATTAACACAAGTGGGCTCCTTGATTTTGTAGTTCTCTTGAATACGATTATTTGGTTTCCCAGCTGATGTCTGGCAAAATAAGCAGTGCTGCTCCAAAGCCAATTTTCCCATTGAGCAATTGGCGTCAGGCTTTATAGGCAGATTATTGTGATCCTTTCGATAATACTTGCTGGAGACGAATGAGCTTCTAGTGCCAGCTTTTAAATGTTTAAAGCCTGCCATAAGGATGCAGCTTGAGCCTTTTGCTGCTCCTGGACATTGTGTGTTCACATTTCCCTACTCGTTCACTGGAAGCATCGTGGTGTTTCCGTGCTATTCAGGTTTGGTGAGCAAAAAATAGATCTTTTTCTTTACGGAGTGGTGGAATAAATATGACTTTAGTTTCATGCAGATTTGTATCTTTTGACTGCTAAACTTTCTACCCTGCTGCTCTAACCCCAGTTCTTTTCCCGAGCACCTGCTGGGCAAAACCCAGCACCTTCTGTGATTCCTTCAGAGCAGCACGTGTGCTCCTCAGCTGGCAGTGTCTGTGCGCTTCCTGGCTGCCTGCTTTTGGCTAATGTAAAAGGATTTTTATGCTTGGGATTTAACTTGTATTTCACATGCCTTCCTGGTCACTACTTTTCTTTCTCAGTGTGGAAATGCACAGAGAACTTTGTATAATAAATTTATTTTCTCTTTGCTGGAATTTAAGTGCTGGTTCCCCAGGTTGTTGGGGAAGGCTGTAACTGAAACGTCTGGCAGAAGAGTGTACTCCCTTTGCTTTAGAAACCAACCAAAAAAGATTATTAACCAGGCAGCCATTTAGTTGTTCCAGACAGGAAGTGATGGTTGCAGCTTTGTATTTAAAGGTTTATTTTAGCGAACAATGTTAATTCTCCCAGCTGGTGTTTGCTGCAGCTGGACGCCTTCCCTGCTTACAAGTTTACATGACCCAGGATCTGATCTCTCAGTCACAGAGAGGTGTTTTCTTCTACATCTGCCTGACTGCAAGGCAACTACTTATCCCATGTCATTTCTCACCTGTGCAGAGGGATGGCATCACATGATGCTCTCCAATCTTTCGGCAAAGGCAGTTGGGATAGCGCTGGCTGCTGTCACTGCCTCTTCTGCCTGACTTTTGAGGGGATCAAAGCACCCTCATGGGATCCTTTTGGCTGGTACGGTGGAAAATCTGCAGCAAAGGGTGGCTGGCTGGGAACAGTCGAATGAGAGCTGCTGGGTCTGGCAGAGACCATCCTCCTGTGGCTGGAGGCTACCTTGTCCCTCTGCTCTGGGCACTCGTAATAGACAGCCATGAGCTGCATGTTTTGTCTCCACTGTCTCCAGCCACCTCACTTCCAGTTTGCCTGAGGAAGGAAGCAATTACCTGGGAAACTGGAAAACTGGCTTGTGCTAGACAGTCATGTTGTTCTAAGGGTACTGCTGCAGTTGAAGTAATTAAACCCCTCCCAGTGTAGACATGGTTAAACTGAGACATGTCTTTTAGCCTGGTTTCCTATGGAAACGAGCCTTATGCAATCCTCCTGTCTGTCAGCCTTTCTCCCCCTCCTCCCTTCCAGTAGTTTTTGCATTGGTTGGCCAGTTTCAACCACATGCAACAGAAGTCTCCAAGCTGTCAAGTTTTTACAGATTTCATGGAAATACGTGTTTGCATAGAGCAGAGGGATTCTGTCGGAGCCTGTCTCGGAGGGAAAGGCTGCAGTGAGGGTTTGACTCATACCAGTCACTGGAGAATCCCAGCATGGAGGAGAGCTTTGACATGCCTCTGCTGTGGGAGCAGACAGAGCTGGAGTCTGCACCTGTATAAAACATTGCCTTGCAAACACAGCCGGATCAAACTCGGGAGCAGTTAATTTTGTCTGGGTGCCTGCTCCATTCCTGTGCTGGAAGTCCTTCTCCCAGGGCAGGGGGACTGAGCAGTGTAGAAAACATAACCTGAAATGCTGCTGTTCACAGCCTGGTTTAATAAAGTAGCCTTAAAGGAGTACTGTTAAAATACCCTGGCTGCAAGGCCTGGTGTTTTAGAAGCTTTCCCTGCTGGGAGAGGCAGATGGTTGGAGGCCATAGTGGCTTAAGTTAGTTCACACTTAATCCATGTGTGTTTGGAGTCAACATCCTTGAAGCGACAGATCGGGTGACTGAGAGACAGTTGTAGCAACCCAGACTTAATCCTGGTGCTTGGAGGATACGCTGCTGATTGACTGTCGTTTCAGTGGTACTAGGGTCTGGGGACAGGAGGGAAGTCAGTAAAGTTTCTGTGATTGTGACCAGTTAGCTCCAGTGCAGTACTGGCCGTGTGCTAGAGTGGTTTGCACCGAGGTGTTTGACTTGCCAAATACAAGAGCCTGGGCTTGCAATCAGTTGCTGGGCAAAAACTGAGCCCCATGATGTGCTCTTGGGTAGTAGACAGCATTGGCAGCTGTGGCAGGAGCAGTGGCATGGGACAAGGTGTGGGGAGGAGGTGGCATGTGGCCAGGTAGGCTGGTAAGGTGAAAGCTGTGCGGAGTCGGGTGGAGGCCAGCGGTCGCCGCTGTTTTCTCCTGCAAATCTGAAATGGGCAAATCCTCTGTTCCCTTATGCTGCTGCCTGAGGAAACTTTCAGGCAATAGTTTGTTCTCTGAGATGACATTACTTCAGCTCGTGGCATTTCTCCCCACCTCATCCCTGTTTACCTAGTGCCGGAAAACCCTGTCCTGACCACTGGCTGCAGGCAGAGCGAGTGCTCTGAGGGTGCATTGCCTACGGCCCTGACAAGCAGGGCTTCCTGTACCTCCACCCTGCCCAGAGGCTTGCGGGGCCCTTGCCCTGGCTCACAGCTAAGGTGGAGATAGCGTAGCCGTGTACGGACAGCCTGGCCCGAGCTCTGTGCTACTGCAGCTTAGCAGGAAAACACGTAAACAGCAAGCAGCTTTTAACTGTCTCTCTTGCCGAGACAGTGTTTTCTGGAGTGTCTTCCTGCTGTGATGTTGGAGGTGCTGCTGTTGCCCATTATCTGCGGGTATTTCATTAATAAAAGACCAACTTTATTCTCTCCTTTTTTCCAAAAGTTACTGATTCTGTCTGCTCATGTCTTTTAACAAGTGTTTTAGGTAGGGGTAGATTTTTGGTAGATATCACGCCGGGCATCATTATCCCATCCTGAAGAAGCTGGAAACATGTGGAAGTGACTGGAAGACAACATCTTCTGCCTCAGGGGGAGCAGTGGTCACTATGGAAGGAGAAATGGAGATCTTGGAGGGCTATCGTCCCCTACATAGCTGATGCAAAAGGCCCTTGAAATAACTACAGTACAATGGAACAGGTATTTCAAAGTGGGCTTTGGGTCTTCTTGGCTGTGTTCAGGCGCTGTTTCAGCTCCGGATCAGGTGGAGGTGTCGCAGCAGAGGGGCTGTGCTCAGTGTCTGTCAGTACCAGGCCATTCAGTGAGTGCCTTCAGGACGTCAGTGGCTCAGCTCCCTCTTTGAAGTTCCTTGGAAAACAGCTTGTGTGTGCATCTGCCTCACTGGCCGGGCAGAATAACTGAATTATATCCTTTAATTCCATCTTGGCCTTCTGGTAAGATCAGTGCAACACAAGGGTGGCGTCTGTCCCCATGCTGACATAAATTAAATTAGTCCTTAATTAAGCATCTTCCTCTCAGGTTCAGAAATGTAGCCCTCACTTCTACTGGTTTGCATCCCCCTCCTCTGGCTGCCTCTCCATGGCTGCCCCTGCCCAGTGTCACTCCAGCTCTGGCTGACAGCTGTGGTGGCCTTGCTACCATTTTCCACAGTGGCTTTATGAGGTGCTGACGCTCCCTGTGCCGGCATTGGTGTTATTTTTGGCACTTTGCTTCAGGCTGAGATTCTCATCTTTTGGCTTGAAAGTCTAGCTCCTGCCTTTTAACTTGGAAGAGAAGGGCAGGATTTGAATCTGAAGGTTTCAGCCACCTGAAGAGCCTAGAAAGACAGCATATTTTATCACTTATATAAATGCCATATTTTCCCACTATATAAAAAGCTTCTGTTCCTTCTCCCGTCTGCTCGTACATTCTTATGAGGTCTGAAATCAGGGATTGCTTTGGATTCGCCTGTAACAAGAGTGTGAATTGCCCCATCGGCACGCTGCAGCCATCATCGAAGTGTGAGGCTGTGGCAGAGTCAAGGCGGTGAGCGCGAGCTGTTGAGCTCTTGTGACTCCTTGTCCTTCACGTAGACATCTGACAACTTGCGTCACTTTGGTAAGGTGCCTCGTACCTCTGCCATACCCTGTTACTCCCCTCCTCACACACCAGACTCCGTGCCGGATGGTGAATGTTTTAGAAAGCTAAATGCCTGGAGATGAGTGTTTTAATCAGCAAACCTCACAGATAGGGCAGGAGCTTTACCAGTCCCTGCGAGATGTCGCTCAGCTCTCTGCAATGGTAGCGGTGATGCAGGAGGGGATGTTCCAGCTCTGTAGTGAGCGGCTGCTGGACTCGGCAACTTGCCCATACCTGTCACTAGCCAAGGCTCACCTCTTAACTGCCCTAAGCTGCCTTTCCTTTCAAGCAGGCACAGAGCTAGAATTGTCCTGGGAGGGGATGAGTTACAGAAATGGTTGTTGCTTTGCACTGAAGTGAACCGCTGGATCAGCAGAGCGTAAAAGCTAACCCAACCTCCAAGCCCCTGCCTTGGGAGCAGCTGTTCTTTGTCACTCTCTGCAGGGTGATGTCCAGAGAAAAGCTTCCTTTGCGAAGGGAGTTCCTGGGGCTGCGCAGATGCAAGGAGGAATAAAAAACTGTTTAAAGTGTCTGTAGGCTTTAAAAAGAATTGTGGTATATGGATGCAATAGCATGCTGTGCAGTTAGTTCTGTGCTCTCGGGGGGGTTGCAAAAGACACGTGCACGTGGTTAGGTGTAGCGGTGTCTGAGCTTACTAGGAATCTTGGTGTTGGAGACTCTCAGGTCGTCGTTTCATTGGATTAAAGTACTTGTTGGGAAATGGGTGAGGATTAAGGGGTAAAAAACTGCTTTGTACTGGTAAACAAAAGCTGAGATATGAGGTGCACCATGCTTGTCCTGTGGCTCTAAGGGTCTAACATGGAATGAGTGTGCTGAGATTTCCAGATAGCAGTCCAGGGCGCTTTTAACCACAGTTACTGGAGTCACAGTTATGTTTGTCTGGAGTGATTTGATTTTCTCCTGATGAGTGGAAAGGTTTCACTGATGAGAGTGAAATCCTAGTTCATGCAAGGTGTCTGTCTCCTCTTCGAAGCTAAAAATGTTCCCTTGTGAGGATGGGAGCAGAGAGGAGGGGAGGTGATGTCATCCAGCAGAAATCAGTGTTAATTTCTGAAAGGACTCTCACTTCTAATTTCTTTTGTCTATTTAAGCCAGTGAAGAAAAAGAAGATAAAACGCGAGGTTAAGATTCTGGAGAATCTACGTGGTGGCACCAACATCATTAATCTGATTGACACTGTCAAGGATCCAGTGGTAGGTGCCTGTGTGTCGCAGTGTGTGTAGCGGGCTTGCCTCCGCCCCGGCTGCAGGCACGGGGCAGGTGCTGCCGCATGACTTTGCTCTCAGCTGGGGTTAGGTGCTGCCTGCGCCCGTGCCTTTCTGCCAGCCAGGAGCGAGCGGTGTCCAGCCCATTAAGGTCTCCTGAGGTGGGTTGGTGTGGATGAGCTCTGTGTTCCCCAGACTTTTACACCCCTTCTCTGTCATCTGAGTTTCCCATGGCTGGTGGTGGAGAAGTTTTGTAGCCCTACAGGTTTTCTGTGAGAAAGCAGAGCCTGCAACCTTTCGGCTTCTGTCTGGCATCTGGAACATAAGTATCTGCCAAGGCAAATGGATATTAAGCACTTCCCATCCTTCTGGTCGCTGTCCTGCCCAGCAGCCAGAGGTCATATCCTTTGTCTGCATTGTCACAATTACCCCATTCCCGGGAAGTTTTCTCTGACTAGCAGCTGGCTGAGGTCTGTGACTCCCAGCCTGCTGGCAGCCATGGAGAGGAAATGACACTGCTGTAACGTTGGCAGTGCAGGCTGACCTTCTTCCTGCAATAGGCTGCGAGGCCTTAGCCCCTGGTGACACTTTTCTTGCCTTGCCCAGGGCTGTCTCTGCTACATGGAGTGGAGAGGAGAGGCACTGGCCAAAATGCCATGTTGGTGCTTGCTGCGTGAGGTATGAGAGGAGCTTGCCTTTGCCTGCTGCGGGAGCAAGGCTCTGTCTCTCTCGCTGTCCTGCTCCCGCCCTGCTCTCCGCAGTGAGAGTTGGGCAGGAAGTAAAAGCTTTTTCAGGTCTCTTGGAGCAAAGAAAGGTCAAGAGGGTGTTTTAAACCATGACTCTCTCTCTCTGTCTTGCAGTCAAAGACCCCAGCTCTGGTGTTTGAGTACATCAATAACACAGATTTTAAGGTGAGTCTAAGTGTGAAGGGGGGAGGCTTCCCGTTTCTGTTTGGAGTGCTGTGATCTTGGGTTGTCAGATAGTCCTCGAGAGCTGTGGGGGGAGGTTTGGAGTTTTCCTCTATATCAGGTTCACCTTCCCTTCCCCATGTAAATCAGAAACCTGTAAATAGGCTCTGGATGAGAAGGAATAAAAAGCTTGTGTGCTGAATCTTCTCCCAGCTTTGGGGAGTAAGTTCAACAAGTTAGATATTCTTACTCCTTTCTCAATTTAGTAATTACTGCTGTGCTGTGTATTCAGCCCAAGTTAATCCCTGTGCTGCCATGCTCTATTTACAGCAGTGCAAGTGGTACGGCAGGCAACACCAATTTGTGCTGGAATCCTTCAGACCTGGGGCCTCTGGAGTAGCAGAGGCTGGAAAGCACATCTCCCACTGCTGGTGGGCCTGGTAGCAAGGGACTGAGGAGTCTTGAATACATCTTAAGAGCTTTTCTGCTTGCCTGAGGTTGCGGCATATTTCCTGGCTCTTCTGATTTCTGGGGAGCTCCAAGTGGTACTACTCCTTCTCAAAATGGGGGTCCCTCTGTCTGAGTGCAGCTATAACTGCCTGTGCAGCTGAAGTGCTCCTGGCTGGCAGCACTGAGCTGATACACAAAAGGGATATGTAATTAGCAGCCACGCCTATTTTAATGGTATCTTTGCTTTCCCCATGTGAATCTTTACCCTAAGTCATTAAGTCAGTGGTGGAGAATTAATTGAGCAGTTGCCATTAGAAAGCCAGCAGTCACCCCCTCCTGCACTGTTCAGAGATCTCTTTCGTTCCGTGTTACGGGACGGTGCTTTTTTCTTTCTGTCTGTGCCGGAGTGTTACGTAGGTACACACCTTGTAGATTGCAGCTTCAGCAGATACACCAAACACCCAGAGAAGGACCCTGGGTTGGTGTTGGTGGAAAGGAGGCAGCTTGTCAGCTGGCCCACGGACCCTCTCACCCACAGCCCTGCTGCGATGCAGCGCGTGTTGTTTCTGTCTCTCTGGAGTTGGTCTGGCAAGCTGAATCCTGCTGGGTGGGGTGCTGCACATAGCCAGAGCTGCAGCCATGCTGGCGGTGGTCATCTTACTGGTATTTAATCTGATGTAGAGACTTACTGCAGAGGCTGGAATAATAGTAACTTGCAGCAGTGTCTGCCCTGACAGCCTGGGAGGGGAAGAGGAGTGTTGTCTCCATCAAGTAAACAGCCATGAGAGGACTGCTATGGGGTGACCTTTCAGGGCTAATTAAAGCAAGCTTGGTTTGTCTGGGCTCCATTGACATCAGCTGGGCTGTTCAGTGCCACGTGTGTGTTGGGAATGTGACTCTGTGCTGCTTCTGATGACCCAGGGGCTCTTCATAAGGCTGATCCTGGAAGTTTTTAACTTTCTATTTAGAGATTTTTTTTTTTTTTAATAATTATTTATTTTTATTTTTGGTATGTGGCTTGAGATAAAATAGATTGCTAGGGCAGCGGCACACCTTACTGAGGATTGCTTTGTGTGTCTCCTAGTCAAAATGTGATTGCACTACTTTGTCGTGTCCTTAGAGGAAAAAATGATCATCAAAGATATCACCCAGTAACTTAAATATGTTCATGAAGTGGAGCATTAAGTAGTAACTTAAGGCTGGTGGCCAACAGGGACTCTTAACTGAAAAATGCAGGGCTTGGAGTACATGGTAGGTCAGCTGTCCCAGCTGTGCTGAGAGCTGTCACAGGCGCTGTTGCAGCTAGGAAGGCAACGTTGGTCTGGCCACAGCAGAAGTAACAGTGCTCAGCTCTGGCTGTTGCATTAGAAACAACTCTATCGGTTTGCAGCAGGTAATTTCTAGGCTCCTAGGAGACAGCCTGGCTCCTCAAGGAAGTCCAGGTTCACAGCTGTACAAATCCAAGACAGAATGCATTGATGCTTTCGATGCTGATTGGTACAAGGCAGGAATAACTTGTCTTGGGAATGCAAGCATGTCCCCCAGGGCATCCAGTGTGGCTGTTCGTATTCAGAGCTTGTTTGTAACCTGAATTTCACTAGCTCTTTCTGGGGCGTGTGGGTTGTTTGAGCTACACGCCCATGAGCTCTGCTGCCTACTTGGGTAGATTCTTGGGGCCACAGCTAACTGGCAGATTACAGGGCTGCTGCTGCTCACAGGTGCCTGTGGATATCTTCTACACAGAGGCTCCTAAGTTGAATCTTCTCTTGCTCTGAAGTCCCCTTGCCAAGCAGAAAGTGCGCAAAGTAGATGAGACCACTTGTGTTGGAGGTCCTGGCTTGCCCTATACCTCTGAAGCAGCTGGAGAGCACCCAGTTATTGTCTCCTCTGCTCTGCAGTCCTGATCTCCAAGGGCAGCCGAATTCTACTGGAGTTAAGGGCCACGTGAGCTAATCCTGGTGACAGGGACCTCTTCTCTTTGTTTTGAAGTGGCTGCTGCTGATCTGCCCATCTCTGCATTGACTTCTGGGTTCAGCAGAACTGGCGAGTACTGTGCATCTTGCTGGCAAGCCACGTTTGGGGTGTGTGAAGGTGTTCCCGGGGCAGCTCGTGTACAGCAGGCGGTTGCTGACTACTTTACAGGATTGCATTTTTCTCTGTCCTGTTGGCAATAGTTGCTCGCAAGCTTGGATATCTCCTCACTTGTCTCCTTTCTAGCAGTTTCTTTCCTTTAACGTTATTATTTTCTGCTTAATGTTGACACTTTCACCCCTTTGCCCACTCAAATGGCAGAACGCTATTCATGTCCTTGCTCCCGTGAAAATGCCTGCTGGGTTTCCCCAGCTCTCTGTGCACGGGCAGAAGCTGCAGTTCTGTGGGGCCTAAGCCATGGCTGTGGATGATTCTGGATCAGAAGTGCAAGCTTGTCTTCTACACAGTTTGGCTATTTTTAAATGATGGTATAAACAGGAGACTGTGAGGATGGCAGCTTGTGTACAGGGCTAGTGTTTCTCTTCAGACCTGCTGTATTGCTTGTAGTCTGTGAGCACTCAAGCTACTCAGTCATCTGCCTTAAACCACAGCTACACTGCAGAGCCATGCAGCCAGTTGAGTAACCATCAGTGAAATTAAATGTCTTTTGCTAATTGGTTTCAAAGTAGAAATGAGATGCCTGTCCTTCAGCCAGCATCAACTGTCACGCGTTTTGTGTGGTCCATGAGTGTACCTGGTACCGTGCCTTTCATTGCCCTGAAGAGGCAAATCCCTCGGGAGAGAAAGGGGCAGAACCAGGTCTCCAGGAGCAGCGCTGGGCTGGGTTTGCTGTTGTGTTCTTAAACGCACTGACGGGTTTGCAGCTGAAGAAAAGGAGATGGGCAGGAAAAGTTGCTTCAGGATGTTCAGCCTGTTGGAATTGTAGGGAAAGAGGGCTTTTGAGTCAGATCTTCCACTTTGCTTGCACCTTGGTGAATTTTCAGGCCAAGTTGCTGTGAGGGAAGCGTGTGCTTGTGTTTTATCCTTGTACATCCCAGGTTAGTTTAAAAAAATAGTTGCTGCCTTGTGAAAGATTCTCCTCCCTTGCATGGCTGCTGAAGCCGGGATGCTTTTGGGAGCTGTTTCCTTTTTTTTTTCTGCTACCTGCCCTGCACCCCAAAGCAGTGTCTCTCTCCTCTGACAGCTCCTTGCAACCACCCTGTTGCCTTCAGATGCTGTTTCCTGGACATAGCCAGCTGTTTTGCTCACTCAAGGGAGAAGAATAAGTGTTCAACTCCTATCAGCTCCATGGAGAGGGGAAGCATGTCTCTGCCTCCTCGGGCACTAATGGGATTAGTTTACAGTTGGTTACAGGATGTGTGGCAAAATATCACCAAAAGCTGGAGAGGGGTGAAGGGGTGAAGCTGCCTGTGGGTGAGTTTGGCCTTTCCTCATGTTCTATATGGAGAAAGGAGACCAGCCCAGGTCTCCAAGGCCTTGTGTGATCCTGAGTGCTGGCAGCTAGCTGAGCAGATGTTTGAGCTGGGTCTGAGTGATGCCTGCAGGGATGTTTCTGATAGTTTTACTCCAAAGAGCCAGGTGTAAGAGCAGAGCAGGGGACATGTCTGTAAAGGAGGTGTCTGCTATCCCCTGCAAGGCTGGGCAAAGGGGATTTGGAGCCCACTATCAAAGTCTTCTGGGGGCAGCTGCTGCGCAGGACCAACTCGCAGTGGAAACCTTGGCTCTGTCCTTCAAAGCCTTCTGCATTCACCAGCTGCCTGCAGCAGGGCTGAGCAGGCTCCTGCAGGGACTGTTACCTGCAGGAAGCAGAGCCTGGGCACTTCTAGCCACACTGTTGGCCTTGGCCCGGCGAGAGGTTCAGAGGTGCTGGGTTTCACAGGCAGCTCTTCTAGGGAAGTCTGTTGAAAGCTGGTTGCCCAACGACTGCCTCTGCTGAAGGCTATGAGTCGGAGAAGTGACAGCATTGTGGGCCTGAGAAGAAAGGCATCGGTGACCTCCCTTCCATACCCTCCCTACTTACAGGCAGCGTGAGGTGAGGGAGCCAGGGAACTGGGAAAAATGGGGTCTAGCCTTGTTCTGCCACTGCCTCTCCTGCCTTCCTCCTTCCTCAAGTGCATTGATGTTGCCAGGTGAAATCGGGCAGGGTAGTGATTCCCAGAAAGACATTTTAAGCATCTCTGTCACCCCGTGGTGTTTGTTACCTAAGCGAGCCATTTAAACTCCTGGAAGGGCTCAGCTGTCCTCTGCTGGCCCTGGGTCGTGTGCAACCAAGTCAGGAAAGCTGTCGCTGCTGTAGCTTGTGGCTATATCTTTTTTTGCTCCCTGCTCACTTATCTGCTTGAGTAGCTTGCTCCAAAGAGTTAGGATCATCCCAACTCATGAGAATACAATGCAGCTTGTGTCCTGGAGGCTGTTAAAGCTCTTTGTGTGTAAGTGACACTTGTATGTTGTCAAATAATTTCCCAGAACAGTACTGGGAGTAATGGGGCTGTTTGGAGCTGGCCCTAAGTAAGGCAGGATCCTGAGAATCTTGGCATGGGCCTGGAGGGGATCTGGGGCCAGAACTGCTTTCTTGGAATGTGAATTTCAATCTCTGGGATTTTTCCTGAAGCTGCCAAGTGGTGCCTGTGATGGGCAGCTGGCTCCAGTGCTGATGCAATCGGTGATTTGACTGAGCTGTGAGATGATCCTTGTTTGTTAGAAAGGGCAGAGGGGTCTGGTCCTACTGCTGCCCTGTGAATGTCCTTCCTTGCCTGCCCTGGCGTCTTGCCTTGCTGTCCCTGGATGAGAGCACAGCCCCACAGGGTCAGGCTGGCACCGCTGCCAATGACAGATATAGAGCAGAAGGCAAATTTGGGACCAGTTGTGACCTGGCAGGAAGAGCAGCAGGATGATGAGCTCTCCAGTGAGGGTGCTGGTGGCACAGTGCAGGTTAAAGTGCACACTGGATCTTTGTCATTTCCACATGAGTAGCTGCAGAAGGACACAGAGGAGAAGGAGGGTGGTAAGCACGTGCTGGCAACAGGCATTTCACTGAGACTCCGAGCTGTGCTCTCCTTGGCCCCACAAATATTTCTGTGCTGCTGAGTTGCATTAGCCTTTATCCTGGGATAGAGGGGAG
This sequence comes from Chlamydotis macqueenii, assembly GCF_036417535.1. Classification (NCBI taxonomy): domain Eukaryota; kingdom Metazoa; phylum Chordata; class Aves; order Otidiformes; family Otididae; genus Chlamydotis; species Chlamydotis macqueenii. Next base: position 13,816,155 of record NC_141568.1, read on the forward strand.
CCTCGATGGCTCGGAGACTGTCTCTGCCCTTTGTGCTTCTCCACCCCGTGCTCCCTTAGTTTAGTGTTCTCCTCTCCCTGCCCCTCTTTGAGCACTTGGAAGCCCTGCCCATGTGTTCCCAGCCTGCCTGTTCTGAGTGCTGTTATCCATGTTGTCAAGTCACCGTGATGACTTTGAGTGTGAACAGAGAGTCAAGATCATCTGTGCCAACTCCAGCATGCTCTGAAGGGTTTGCTGTCTTCTCCTTGGACAGACAACCTGTCTATCTTCTGTTGGAAAGAAGTCGTGACAGGTCTGGATGATCCAGTGGCATCTCATGGGAGTTCTTGCGTTGTTTTTGGATTTCCTAGTGTGTAGCTCTAGCATGTCCAAGACCAGGACAGCCTTTGAGAGTGGCGGTATTCACTGGGGATCTGGAATGGGGTCAGTGATTGGAGGCAGGTGGGGTGCAGGAAATAAAACTAATCAAAATCTGGAGTATTTATTTTTGTGTCTTTTTTTTTTTTCTCTCCTCCCTCCCTAAATCTGTTTCAGCAACTGTACCAGATCCTGACAGACTTTGATATTCGGTTTTATATGTATGAGCTGCTGAAGGTGAGTGGCATTGCATATGGCAGTCTGGATGGGGAGGCCAGGAACAAGAGGCAGTAGCGGAGCTCACGGGGCAGTGCTACTAAACGGTTATTTCTGTAATGTTCAGCGCAGAATCCACATCTCATAACCCAGGAAGGTTTAGGAAGAGATCTGGCTTCTTAGCTTATTGCTGCGAGGTATTACAGCCAAACTGGGAAGTTTGGTTCTCTGGGGTCTGTTCTTTCCCCGTGAAGCATTTGTGATTGTTAGTTACCAGGGAGGGCTGTGCTTGGTGTCCCTGTGTCTCTAGCACCACTGGGCTGCTCTGAGGAAAATCAGCTCCCTTCCAGCCCGACCCAGTACAAGCATCAAGAGGCATTTGCAGGTCTGGGGCACGGGGGATTCTTTAGCACACTAGAGAGAGTGGAAGAGAAGGAGTTGCCAGCTCTGGGCTTTCTTCTGCTGCAGTATTCAAATGCAGTCCTAGAAGGTGGCTTCTGCCCACTTGGTCTTAGACCCCTGTGTCTCTGGGTGAGGGATCTAGGATACTTCAAGAAGCGGCTGGCCAGCTCAGTGCCCTGTGGCCACAGAACCCCGTGAGTGGGGTTTATGCTGGCTGTTGTATGTTGATAGAATACTGGTATTTTCCTTTGAGACCTCTCAGCCAAAGCTTTCCCTTCCCCTCGGACGAAGGGTGAGGAGTGCCCTGAATGCCTCCTCTTAACTAGTCTAGCTTCACCTCCCTGTGGAAATACTCACGGAGCCATATGGCAGATCTGAGAGGTCTGCTGCACTGTCTCTCTGGGATCTCCGGCTGCAGGACACGAGAGGCAGCAGGGCATTAGGGAGAGCTTACAGGTTTCGGCCGATCCCAGGGCTGTTCTGTGCTTACATGCTGGAGCAGCAGCTTGTCTGTGTCAGGTCCTAGCATGGCTTCAGGACTTCTGGGCTGGCACTTTGCAAGTCCCCTGCCTCTGGAAGTGAGTGCGACAGGCTAGGGAAAGCCCTTTGTGTTCCAGGACTTGGTGACTGCAGGAGACTTCCTGAAATCTAGGAGGCTTGAGGGAAGCTTTCTTCTCTGCACCCCCAAGCTTGCTGAACCTGTCTGCAAGGGAAAGACCTTCCTACTGAAGGCTGGTGGGAAGCTGAGGCAGGCCAGGATTAGGGTGGGAGGGATGATGAGGTTTAGGTGCTCCAGCCTTGGGACAAGCAAGACACTAGAACAGCTTCATCCCTGGAAGCAATTTGTCCAGCCTGTTCTAGATGTCCTGTACTGGAAATCCCAGGACCACCGTTTGCTGTGACTCCTGTTGGTTGTGAGCCACATATTGCTGCAGGGATATTCCCTGAGGCCTTGCTGTGATGGAAGCTGTTGCCTCCTATGCTTCCCGCCGCAGCAGGGGCCCAAGGACAGTGTTACTTCCCTGGCACTGTTGTCTTGGATATTGAATGACTGCCCTCCTTCCATGCTGCTGGAGATCTCAGAGCATCTGATAGATGTTGATGGATGGATCTCCCTCTCCCTTGGAGATGAGAAAACAACATTCTCACCCCCTTGCTCAAGGGAACAGCTGCGAGGCGGGGCAAGTGGTGCAAGGTCACAGAGCTGGAGAGCTTATGTGTGCTCCTGCCTTCAAGCTTTAAGCAGCATCGTCCTCCCTCATGTGTTATCACCTACCTTTTGTAAGTACAGCTTTGGCTTAAATGAGAAGGGCAGAGGTGACTTTCTAGCTTAAGTGTGCTTTGGGACACAGGTGCAAAGCTGCACTGGAAGGCCTTAGAACTGTATGCATGTAAGAATCTTCTCCTTCTGGGGAAGAGAGCATGACCTGAGCACAGGGCTACCCAGCTTGGAACATTGGGCTTGTCACCAGGTGGGACATCTCTCTATAGTGTTTTTCAAAGACTGTGCAGGGAACATGGTTCCAGGCCCAGTGGCTGCAGTAGGACACGAGACCAGTACAGTCTTGTTGCCAGCTTCTCACTTCATCACATGTAGCATAAGAGCTGAAAATGCCAGTGTCTTGTGCTGGGGTTGCAGCACTTCCTCGTGGATGGGGCACTCTTGCTCCTGGCCAAGAACTGTCTGTTATATTGTTAATGCTGTGCTTGTGGCTACAGACTTGTCTAATGTGTGTGTGTGTGTGTGTGTCTGCCAGGCCCTGGATTACTGTCACAGCATGGGGATCATGCACAGGGACGTCAAACCCCACAACGTCATGATAGACCACCAACAGAAAAAGGTACTGTGGCACCAGGGCTTACAAGCAGGGGTTTTCCAGGGAAACTTGAAACTCTGCCATCTCTGCACCCGTAGCCTGGGCAGCTGTACTTAACCCCTTGAACCTTTCTTAACTGTCTCCCCTGCACTTCTGCCTGCATCAGGAGATGGCCAGAGTCCCACTGGGGAGCACTGCAGTGAGAGTCCATGGCTTGGAGGTTGCTCTTCCCTCCAGCCAACCCGCTGGGTTTCTTTGCTGAGAGGAGCAGGTCTGGGCCATTAATCTCCACCTGGGAGGTGTGGCAGAAGGGTGGCCGTGTCTGAAATACAGCTGGATATTTTTACCTAGGGAACATAAGCTCCTCCTGCAGCCTGCTTGTCCCACGGTGGCATCCTCACTTCTAGGATGTGCCATATCACAGGAAATGTTTGTGCCCAGCTCACTACCACGGAAATGGGCAGCACAGGGAGCTTCCGCCGTCATAGTACTTGTACCTCATCAGGTGCTATGTGTATCAGTCTCCTCAAGGACTGGGATTTGCAGCAGCAAATTAGTTGCTGGTCCACAGGTCCCTCCCTGTCAGTCAGTGGTGGCTGTACAGGCAAGGCAAGGTTTATAAGGAGGGGGAAATCTCTTACTAGACCCCTGTCCTTCAGTAACGTGGCAGGTCGTCCATCCCTGCAGCTGCAGAGGAGATGGTCTGCCTTGCAGGATGTGGTGGGCACCCTTCTTACCTCGTTTCCTGCTCTCAGCCCCCAGTTAAAATCAACACTGCCTTCAGCCTGGCCCCTCCCAAGAGCAGGATAAGACAGATGGCTTTTACCTGTTTCATAGTATGCAACAACCGTCCTCTGTGGCTGGTGGTGCTGGTAAGGAGCCAGTTTCCCAGTAGGCTGGTCTTGGGAGGCAGAGGAGCTCTCTAAGCTGGGCTTTGCCCCACCAGCTGGTGATGGGGGAAGGGAAGAGCCTGACCAGAGCACTGCTGAGAGCATCTCCTGTCCTCAGAGTGCCTCCCTGCATCCCGGGCTCCATGCTTGCGTCACAGCATTGAGAGGTTTGGCCAAGGTGGCTTCACCTGACCAGCTCATACTGAGGCTTCTGACTCTGTGTCTCTTTATCGCATGTTCAGCTGCGGCTCATAGACTGGGGTCTGGCCGAATTCTACCATCCAGCTCAGGAATACAATGTCCGTGTGGCCTCTAGGTACTTCAAAGGACCGGAGCTTCTTGTGGACTACCAAGTAAGAGTCTGCCTCCTCCTCGCAGTGATACCACTTGCGGTTGCACTTTGGCCACCTTTGGGTTGTCTGGTTTTACCTGCCAGGACATTGCCTGGGTTGGACAGAGGCTGGCTGTGAAGTGAAAAGGCTGAGGCTGCCTGTGCGATTGGGGAACCGGGCCATGGTGAGGATGCCTTTTCTGACAGCTTCTCCTTTTTCCCCTCAGATGTATGACTACAGCTTAGACATGTGGAGTTTAGGCTGTATGCTGGCAAGCATGATCTTCCGAAAGGAGCCCTTCTTCCACGGCCAGGACAATTATGACCAAGTAAAGACTTTGCTACCTGGCTTATTTCATGAGATGTTTGTCACCACCTCATCTCTGTCTGTATAGTGGGGAAATTCTGGGGATCGGACAACCAGGCTGGGAGGATGTTGCTGTGTGCTTAGTTAAGCCATCTGGGATTATGCTTCACTGCCTTGTGTAGGAGACTTGTTTTCTGCACATGTTGCAAAAACAAGTTTCAAAGGAGATATTCCTTCCATCTGGGATGTTTCCAGATGGAGAGCTCTTAGATTTGGGCAGCTTTGCCTCTGTAAAAGAGTGGTGGTCTGCCCGTCTGCTCTCTCTCAACATGCCTTTTGTTCCAGCTGGTTCGCATCGCAAAGGTCCTGGGCACAGATGAGCTGTATGGGTATCTCAAGAAGTACCACATAGAACTGGACCCACACTTCAATGATATCCTGGGCCAGTAAGTGGAAAAGTGAAATGCTCCCTTTTTTCCTTCTAACACAGAGAGGGGGATAAGCTGATGTCCATCCCCTTGAAGGACTCTCAGCAAAGGTCTGCTTTGATCTTCTGGAGCAGTGCTGCTTGCAGGCCTCTCATCTGGCTACTCATGTCATCTCAGGAGGTCACTGAAATGCAAGCTCTTTCTTTTTGCCTCTGCCATGATCCACAAGCCATGGATCGGACACCGGAGTTGAGTGTGGGCTGAGGGGCTCAAAATCTCCCAGTTGAGATTTCTGAAAGGGACGAGAGGTGAATGGGATAGTAAGGACAGCTGCTGTGAGGCTGGCTGGCAAGGCAGAGCACTTCTGGTCCCAAGGGTGTCACCTTGCCCACTGCATGCTGTTGCCTAGTCCCTGTAGAGAGAAGGGAATGTGCAATATTGTGCCTTTCCCAGGCGCAGGACTTCCACACAATTGAGTACCTAAAGAGAAGGGTTTTCTCCCTTTGGCAACTGCTTGCTGAGCAGTAGCTTGTGCAAGGAAGAGCTGTAGGCAGTGTCAGTCACAGCCATCTCTTCTCAGAAGTAATAGTGGCAGGTGATTCCCCCAGGACCTCTGGGTACTGCTGGGCAGTGACAGCTGGTCCCTTTGCAGGCATTCCCGGAAGCGCTGGGAGAACTTCATCCACAGTGAGAACAGACACCTGGTCAGTCCTGAAGTCCTAGACCTCCTGGATAAGCTCCTGCGATACGACCATCAACAGAGGCTGACTGCCAAGGAGGCCATGGAGCACCCCTATTTCTGTGAGTCTGCGGAGAAGCTGGGGCCAGCTGGGATGGAAAGTTGTCTTGGGTTGTGGGGACAAATTTCAGCTTCCAGCTCTGTAAAAGCCTTAGCGGGTCTGTGGGTTTTGAGGGCAGTTTCTCTGGAATGGTTTGCCAGGGTGGAGCTTCCGCTTCATTAAATGCTGTTTCCCCTTCCTGCCTGGTCTGTCTCCCCTGCAGATCCAGTGGTGAAGGAGCAGTCTCAGCCCAGCTCAGAAAACGCTGTGCTCTCCAGTGGCCTGACGACAGCACGATGAAGACTGGAAAACGACGGGTAATTCAAGATGTTTACAAATAAAAGCAAAACCTTCGGTCACACAGTGAAGGGAAAAGAACCAAGGACCCCCCCCTCCTTCCCCTCCCCTTTATACTCGGCAGAAATCTAACCTTGGGGGGGTCATAAACCTCAGTTCCTCTCTGGTGGTTGTGGTTAATGTAACTCTAACCCTGTGGTACCAAAGCCCTGGGCAAATGGTCTTGCAAGAGCTAAATGTGTAGTGATATCTCCAGGGCTCAACACAACTGATTCTGGTTCACATCTCTATGGATCCTTTTCTTCCTTCTCAGTCCAGCCTTCCCCACCGTGCTGGTGGGGACAAATTGGTTGTTCCACCATCAGCCCTTAGCATGCCTCTTTCTAAACATGCCTTTCTGACTTGTAGACTCTGGATGAACCAAATTCAGGCTGGGGGTCAGCAGGTGCAACTCTGTTTTGAGGTCCAAGTCCTACTGCTCACTCTGGGCTTGAATTTGGCCCTTGAATTCCAGTTTCAATTGTGAATGCCAGGGCGGTTGGGGGGAGGGGGGAGGTTTAACAAAAAAACAGCCCACAAACCCAGCAGCATCTCAGGATTGGTTTGGAGCATTAAAACGAAGGCACTGATCTGAGTTGCTGGGGAGCGGTGAGATCCCCCTTCCAGGTGTGTTTGACAAAGGCTCGCTCTGAGAAGAAACTCAATAGACCTGCTTTGGAAACCTGTGAATGTGAGGGCTGCTCTTGCGGCAGGAGCGGGGAGGGACTATCCAGGCTTTCCCACCGAGCTCAGGAAAGTCAGTGTTGCAAGACTTCTTGTGATAGGTGTGCAACCACGTACCTCATGACGTGGCTCCCATGAGAATTCGTGCCAGACGCAGACTTGTGCCAGAGCACAGCTCTGGAGCGGTTCGATCCAGCACCGCAGAATGGAGCGGAGAGGGGGCTGAGGAGGAGAGCACGGGGAGGGGGAAGGATCAGCAAACAGCAGCGTGGTCTGTCGGGGAGGGGGCTGTGCAGCTACTGATCCGGGACTTGGGATCCCACGTAGTGTTTTAACAAAGTCAGCCATTTGTTGAATTCTGGGGTGCCGATCCTGTGCGGGGGGTGGGGGGTTTGTCTTGCGGGTTCTTTCATCAGATCCCTCGATGGCTTTATAGCCCCACAATTCACAGTTGCCTCCTCTACTTGTTCTGTGTGTGACTTCATCAAGTGGTTCTGGTGACACTCAAACCTAGAAGCTGGAGATAGTGTTTTCCCACCAGCACCTAAACACAGAATTTCCTTCTGCGGCATTGTCGAAATAGTTAATTTTTTATAAGGTTGCAATGTTTCTATTTGAAACATCTGTTTACATTCCATATTCCAATAAAGTTCTATTGGCATCGATAGCAGGTCAATCCATTTGTATAATTCACTGAAACCAATAAATATCTATACGTCTGAACGTCTGCCGTCTCAAATCTATGGGATAGCCAGAAAGAGTGAGAGCTGAAGGCGTGGCCTTCTTGAGGAGGTCGGGCTGGCTCTTCCAGCCTCTCTTGTCTGAGTACTTTTGGGATCTCTTGGTCTTTGGTTGCAGTTTTTCATGCTGTCAGTCCTGAGAGTGTCACTGTGGCAGATTGTCCCTGCTTCCACGGGGCCTCAGAGGAAGTGCGAGGTTTTGGGTGCGGCATGGGAATCGGCTGTTGTGGTTCTTTGGACTCAAACAGCTGGTGCCCGCAGAGGCGATCTCTGTCTGTTAGGGGGCTGGTCAGAAGACAAGTCACTGATGCATGGCTGGAAGTTGGGGCTTCTCCATGTGCGTACCCCCATGTTTGTCTCCTCTCAGCCTGGGTAGATGGCTTTTTCTAAAAATGTGATGAGCAGGGAGTAGCTCCTCTTTCCTCCTACCCTGGGATGCAACCAGTGCATGAGCTTGGTCATCGGTGTCCGGGCTGAGGAGCCGTCTGTGGTGTTGCTGCTGTGCCCCAGGGCCCTTGCTAACATTAACTCTGCTGCAGATGCTGCTGAAGATTTTGGTGAGCCAGCCCTCTGACCTTCCAAACCTACGGGGTGCCTGGCCTGAGAGGCATGGGAGTCTCTTGTGTTCTTAAGCTGTGCTAAGCAGGGTTCATTTGGGGTTTTAACATCAATGTCTGAGCTGATTTTAAACATTTATTGAATTGCTCCATTGGTAAGAGGCAGGAGTGGATGTTTCTCATGGCCTGTCGAAGCTGCTGTGGGGAAAACTTGCCCATTTTTCAACTCTTGTGTGTTAGCATTCCTAGCTCCCGGAGAGCCAAGGCAAAAGAAGTGTGGGGGAGAAGAACGGGTTCAGTGTGGGAGTTCTGATAGGTGAAAAATGTTGATTGTTGCATGAGAGTGCCTGATGGTGTCCAAACCTGATGGTGGAGTTTCAAGGTGGTGCTTCGGGAAGTATCGGTTCTGTAAACCTGAGTCAGAAATTCCTTCCTGATACCCTCTAGCAGAGGAAGAGAGATGCTCATCCCAGTGAGTGAAACGGCTTTTCCTGGTTGTGGTAACCAGAGAAGCTGGAACAACCTGCCTCCTATCTCCCCACATCCCTACCCCAGCTTTAGGGTAGCATGAGCTGTGACAGATTCATCCTGGAGGGAAACACGGCAGCTGAGCAAGCTAGCCTGGGAGTGAGAAGGGTGTGGAGTCTTCTGATCCCGGAAGAGTGGGGACGCTTGGCTGCAGCTCGGGCCAATTCCTCTCCGCACCCATTGGCCCTTCCAGCACTCGGAGCAGGAAACCCTGCTTTCCTCTGGACCTTAGCAAAACGTTGTCCTGCCTGTAGGGTCAGCCAGGAGCTGGAGAAGACAGTGTCTTGTCCTTGGGAAGGAAGGAGGCTGGGGAATATGCATCTTCGTATGCTTTCTCCTGTAGAAAGCTGGGAGAGTCCTGGTGTGTGTCCTGGCCTTTCAGCTGGCCTGGCCCCAGCTTTCCAGCAGAGGTAGTACACAGATTTGGCTGAGTGCTTTAAGAGGAAAGACCCGAAATCAGAACCATGGTAGGAGAGGGATGCAGTAAGCAACTTCCCAGTTTCTCTGTGCCTTTTGGAAGTGTACTGTGGCATGATGGAAGCCTTTAGCGGGACTAGAGGAGATGCTTGAGGCAGCGGAGGGGGACTTAACACAGGAGGTTGGGGAGAAAAAGTCCAAACTTGTGTCTGGCTGCCCGTGAAAGCGCTGCTTTGCCAAACTGCATCTCTCCCTTGCCTTGCTCAGCTCTGCCTTCCCCCCTCACCCTGCCACCCCTTCCAAAGGAGGCTGAGGATCCCCTGGTGTTCACACATCCAGAGGGGCATGGCGGGTGTGGCCAGGCCCAGCTGGGAGCGGGGTGGCAGGACGTGGGGCAGCGTGCCCAACCATATCCTCGTCACCTGGGGCCAGAGGAGCTCTGCGTGGAGTTGGCAGTGCCCCGTGACGCTCACTTCCCTCCTCCCGTCTCTCCTCAGGTCCAATGCTGTTGCTCCCAATTTTCCATAAGCAGAATGAGAACCAAATCAAACGTCCTATCGGCGCGTGTAGAGTGACGGCGGGCAGACTGCGCGGCGCGGGCAGGGATGAGAGCGGGGCAGCACGCCTGGCTGGACGGCACTCGCCTCTTTATGACTGCAGCCCTTCCCTCCAAGGTTCTTCTGCCTTTGGTTCCTTGCTGAGCTCTTCCTGACCCAGAAAGCATGGAAATGTGAAGGGTGTGCAAAGCAGTTGTTGCTTAGTTGTTCCTTCCTCCGTTCTGGCTGTTCCCCCCCCAACCTCTGACGGACCACAGTTAGCCAGCTTGCGCCTGTCTCTGCCAGGGCAAGGGGGTGGCAGGGGATGTAGTATCACAATGGACAGTTCCATATTATAATTAAAAGAATTCTATATTGTTGAATAAAAGTTTTAAAAGAAGCATATGAGGAGGAGTATTCAGTGGGGAGGGAGCTGTGGGGCAGGACTGGTCACACCGGACGATGCTGGCAGTGTGAGGCATTCCCTGTGCCCTGCTGGGACAGGCTGGGTGAGGAGAGCAGGAGGAACCTGTTCACAAAATCCCCATGGGCAGAGGCAAAGGAGCCACTTGCCACTTCTGAGGGTGTCCCTTCTTAGGGCCCCCATACTCTTCTGGAGGCGCCTGCCTGGTGCTAATGCTGGTACCTGCTTGTCCTAGCCCATGGGGCTTGGACACGGCTCTGTCCCTGCACCCCAGGAGCTCTCATCTCTTCCTCTTCCTTGGGCTGAGACTCTCCTCCCCCTCCCCGGCACCATCACTGCGGAGCCCTGAGCTTGGAGCTCCTGCCCATGGGCCTCTGCATTGCAGGAGTTCCCCTACAGATGTGCTTCACCAGCAGCTCTTGGGAGAGCCTGGCTGTGACTACTGGTTGTCCAAGCTGTGCTCTGGTCTCAGAAATTAAGGGATCACTTGAAACTCTGGTCTGAAAACCTCCAGCTGGACTCTGTATGACACTACACGGTCATTTCTCTCCTGTTGTCTCGTTCCTTCACTGCCTATGTGTTTTCCCCTATACTGAAGCTGCCCAGGCTCAGAGTGCCTCTGAGACGGGGCTCTTGACTGGGAAAGACAGACCTGTTGCTGGTTCCCGGGGAGGGGAGCTCGGGTAAGGTGAGCCATGGGCTCCTGCTGGCACAGAACCACACAGTGCTGCTCTCACCCAGCCCTGGGCAGTGGCCGAAGTGGAAATGCAGGAGTGAGTCCTCGCACAAAGCCTGTGAGTGGTACAGGTGGAAATGCGCCAACACTGTCCTCGTGTGTCACACCTGGAGATGTGCTGATGTGGGGCCAGATGCAGATACCTACGTCGGGTAAGTTCAAGCTACTGGTGCTGTAGGGCAGGGCTTGGTCCATTTTTGAGGCACAGTGTAATGATAGCCCTGTTGTATCCAGAGCTGTGCTGATCTCTGGCACCTAAATTCAGCAAGACATTTTTTTTTGGCTGGTGTAGATCTGGCCAGTGGTGAGAGCCCGTCCCTGCAGGGAAGAGCCCATGGCAGAGTCCACCTGAGGTCCACCTGTGCTGGGCAGAGCTGCGCTGCGAGGATACGCCAAACTGAGGTCCTGGCAGCATGGTGGCCCATCCAGGTGTATTGGTACCCCATCCATCCCTGTTCTGACACTGCTGGGGCATGCCCTCCATTCCACTTTCTGCAGTCCTCCAAGTCAACAGCTTGTCTCTGAAGGATGCTCTCAATGACTCTTGTTAACTGTTGCTTGTCAGAAATAAACTCTTCTTTGCCCATTTTTTGTCTGTAGTTTGTCCAGAGTCAGAAAGGTTTTGTTCATTATCACCCCTTGCTCCACCGTGACATCCATTGCATGGTGGTCCCACCAAGGCAGCATGTCCTGCTTCCTTGACTTTCTCCAAAGTCAAAGTCTTTTCTCCGAAGTCAAAGTCTTTTCTCCAAAGAGCTCCAGCACAGGCTTGCACTATCTCCTTTTGCGCCCACAGATGTTTACGCTCCCCTGTTCTTTTCTGATCCCTTGCTCAGCAGCAGCCCAGCTTCCTCCTCCTCCTCCTCCTGCACTGCATGGAGTTCAGCCAGTGTGAGGTACAAAGCTTTTGTCCGGGTTCCCTCAGCACCCAAAGCCACTTCTACACCTTGCATCCCCTTGCATGTGGTGGCTGTGGATATCCTGCCCAATTCCCTTTTTGGTTTCCTCATCAAAGCCACCGTTCGTCCAGTCCTGCTCCTGTAGGAAAATCCAGACTGGGAGAGATGGCTGGAGTCATCTGGACAAATCCTAGGATCTCACACTCCTTGCAGAAGTCGTTGCTTTTGTTCTCGTTTTTGCCAGGCAGTGAAGGCTTTTGGCTCACAAAGGTACTGACCAAACCCGGCTCTGGTTTTACTGGTCCAAGCGCTGTCCTTTCAGCTGGGCCGTGCCGCCTGCCCTAGGCATCTGCTCTCCCCCAGCAACGGCTTAAGCCGAGAGGGTGACGGTCCAGGTTAGGATTTCCCGGGCTGTGAACCTGGACTGTGTGCTCCCAGGCAAGCCCAGACTTGGTGATACTGGAGAGAGCTGCTGTGTTTTGCTCTGGTAACTGCACCCAGCAACGCGAGCAATGTTTCAGGAGCTTCCTGAAGATGTCATTCCTCTGAAGGTATCGGATTGCTGGGAACTCTGGAGGGCAGGAAATGCTTTAGTGGACAGTTATTTCTAGAGCAGAGAACCTCTGCTCGCTTCTTGGGCCAGATTATTCTCGTAGGACGGGTGTTTTCCTCCAGCTGCTCCCCAAAATCCAATCTCTTGGATCTCTCTCGATATCTTCCTAGCGATCATTCAGGGGGTAACATCAGTGCGGGTCTCATCGAAATACATCTCCCAGAGGCTTCTTTCCAAATGCCAGCCTCAACTATTAATATGTGTTAACGTCTCTTTAGGCTTCTCTGTTTCTGCCCTCTCCTTTAGCCCGCACGTGCCTGGGAAAGGGGGACAGGCAACGGGTACTGTTTTTTGTTAAAATTCATTGAGAAATAGGGACAATTTGAAACCACACCGTATTTCCACGTCCATCACTTGCAGCAAAATACGACATTAAAACGGCAAGTAGAGAGCGTGTGAATGAGCGGGCTGTTCAGGAATGGCAGCTGGATATTTGTCCCAGTTGTCTCTTTACCACCCAATTAAGGGAAGACGTTATTTAATCGCGCCATATAAAGTGTACTCTAACCCACTGACTAAATATAGCTGATCGTTTCTAAATAATGCCTTGCTTTTTGTGTGCTCCACTTGTTTGTGCGAGGAACTGTAAATGAAGGAGAAAGTCCTGCTAACCTGGGTGCCGTGAGGGACCGCGCGCTGGGGACGGTCAGAGCAGTTGTAGCCCAAGGGAGGGACAAGCACAACTAGCAGACGGCGGGGTTGTCATCGGGGTTTGGATGGGGCGTTAGTTAGCGACGAGCTACGCAGGGGCCTGGAGTTAAACTGCAGGACCTCAAAGCTGGTGCAGGATGGTAACTTTTATGCGGTTTGGTGTCTGTACATTGAAAATAGATGCTATGGGTGTTATTACAGCAGGAAGAAATGTAATGTATTTTGGCTTAAAAATGTCATTTCTAGACCAAGCTGTTCCTGGTAAGCCTCTTCAGCTGTGCAAGGCCCTGTCTATACTCAAAAGCACTTTCACACAAGTGAAGCTGTACATCAGCTCCAGCCTTATATCATCAAGGTACTGCATCTTATCCTAGCTCACAAAAAGGGAAAAAAAAGCACATTTCTTTGCAGTCACGCAGTAAAAGACAAGGGTTGTTGCCGGCAGAGTTATCTCAGAGCACGAAGATGAGCGTACTCCAACAGATAAAGCTTTCTACTGGAGGCTAAGCCAGAGCTGAAAGCAATAACAATTTAAAAGGAGTAAGTAAACAGCGTGAAAAATTAGGGCTGTACAGTGTACACTGCTGCTTCTTGCTTGTGCTTGCATAAGGGCTGCTTCTGAAGATGAACGGAGTTTGGCTCGTGTCCCTGTGCCACAGAGCTTTCCTGGACAACTAAACGGGCCCTTGGCAGCCGGGCAGCCAACGCAGCAGGGACAGGCTCTGCTCGCCTGCGTGCTCATGCACAAGGAGTTCTGCGAATCCTGTTGCAGAGGGTTTCGCCCACCAGTATCGGCAGAGGCACCATTTTGGCTTGAGCAGTGGCGGCTGGTGGAGGGCAGGGAGGGAGAGCGTGTGCGGCCGCATCGCATCATCTGTTTCTCACATCCATGGGAAACGGCTTTGGTTTCTTGCTTTGGGGAAAGATTTTCGTGTTTGGTACTGCAGGCACGGAGCTGGGTACCCCCACAGACGTTGGCAGGGGCTGGATCTGACCCCGGGCAGTGTCTGCCCACCTCCCAGCAGTGCGCACTGCAGCCCCTGGGTGCTTACACGGTGTTTCTGGGCCTGGGGGCTGCTGCTTCTCCAGGAGGGCAAAGATGCCTCTTTTCGCTGACCCAAAAATTCTTAAAGGGACAGATTAGCACTGATGGTGCTGCTGTCTTTGAGAGCTTTCCTGTCCCTCCATCCTACCATGTCCTGTCTGCATCGTGACAGGTATCTCTGGTGTCAGCGAGTGCAGAATTTGTCCCATTTCTACATGGAGCTGGAGCAGTTCTGGCCTGAAATGCTGTCTGAGGAAACGCCACTGTGACAGCAAACATGATGCAGGACTGGGACAACCTCCCGCACCAGCCAATGCGCAGGAGGCTCCCCTGGAAAGCATGGATTTGCATATGTCCCAGCGGTTTCTGACCTCACGAGGCAGCAGCCATCAGCATCAGTGCATCCCTATCAGCGCTGCATCGGCACGCAGCAGAATCAGAGAGCTCCGGGCACATGGCTGCAGCCAGCTTCAGCCCGGGTGGCATCAGAGGGCTGGGAAATGGCTTGGCGGAGGGTGGGATGTGCCGAAACATCCTTCCCTTCCACTCCCATCAAAGGTGTCTGCCTTTCCCTGGGCCACAGCAGTACAGGGAAGGGCCTGGCCGTGTCTTGGAAGACCTGAGCCAGGAAATGGCTTGGGAGTGACAGGAGCTGCTTTCTGGTGCTCACGCTTCGTGGTAGTGCTACCCAAAACTGCAGGTCCACAGACACAGAGCTCGGCTGTGAGCATTTACCACTCACGTTTTAACGGAGCCACTGGCATGAATAGTCACGCAGGATTTGCAAGGGGCGTGCGCACCTGCTGACATGCACAGGCTGCCCCGAGCAGCACCAGGACTGGGATGGATGGATGGATGGATGGATATCACCTGTGGGGCAAGGGAAGTTTGGGAACCTGGGAGCAAGACTGGGGCTAAAGGAAGCAGCAAAGCAGAGCAAGTACCGTCCAGACGCTCTGGTCTTGTAAAACCAGCATGGAGAGAAATAGAGGCCTCTAGGAGAAAACAGCAGAGCCCAAACCGAGAAACACTCCATGGGCAAAGCGCGTCACCAGAAACAAACAAAAAAGCAGCACCTTTTGTCTGATGGTTGTGAATCGCAGGGGGAGAACTGGGGTGTTTTACAAATGCACCTGTGTTAAGTCGCAAGCATTCAGTAGATGTGGAACCAGCCATTTCATGACCTACAGTGGACTGGTCACGGGTGGGTGGCCCTGACCGGGCTTGGCGTCAGTAACGCGCTTTGAGTGAGGAGGTGGGGCCGGATGGGTGCTCGTGTGGCCCCGGCCCGGTGAGGCCTCCGGGGCCGGTGGCAGCCCCGGCGCTGGGCGCCAGAGCCCGGGGCCCTGCCCGAGCTGGGGTTTCCCTCCACCGAGGACCCTTCTGGCCGGCCAGGGTCCACCCAAGGCGGCGTCCAGCGCTGCAGCCCCCAGCCTGGCCGCCAGGAGCCCTGCTTACGGCCTTCGGCGCCCCCGCCCCCGGGCCCGGCCCTCGCCGTTACCATGGCAGCGCCCCGCCCCACAACGCCCCGTTCCTCCGCGGCGGCCGGAAGTAGATCCGGCAGAAAAAAAAAAGAAAAAAGTAGTTCCCTGGTGACGGCGCCGCGACCCGGAAGCGCGAGGCTCCGAGCGCGGAGGGATCGGCGGGAGTCACCGTGTCCTTGCGCAGGAGCGGCGGCGGGAAGAGCAGCGCCCGGCCCGCCGCGGCCCCGGCATGTTCAAGAACACGTTCCAGAGCGGGTTCCTCTCGGTGCTGTACAGCATCGGCAGCAAGCCGCTCCAGATCTGGGACAAGAAGGTGAGGAGGAGCCGGGGGCAGCAGCGGGGCCGCTCGCCTCAGCCTCCCGGGCAGGCCCGGGGCCGTCCCCGTGGGGCCCGGGCACCCGTGGGGCCGCCGCTGCCTCAGCCGCCTGTGCCACGTTACCGGGACCCCCCCGTGTTGTGGTGTTTTTTCCGAGGGAGAGGGAAATGTCGTATTATAAAAGTACCTTATTTTCTGCCTTCGCTGAGCAGCAGAGCCCTGCCAGGGGAGCAGGCCGGCCCGGTGTCAGGAGATGCAGGACCTCCAGTGGCTACGAAAAATGGCAAACGCTGGAAATGGGCAGCAGAAAAACAAAACAACCCCTGGCCACCTATGGCGGCTTCCCCCGGGTGGCTGGGTGTAACTGAGATGGGGGTCTTCTGTTGTGTCCGACCCAGTTTTAAAGAAGCTTGCTGAAGGTATTGAGAGGTAGGCTGTGTGGTGGCTTTTATGGTGTACAAGAAGTCACAAACGTGTCACCTGTTTGTTTTTCCTTCCTGCTTGTTTCTAGAGTGGCTCTTTTGAGGGTCCCCTGCCTTCTTCCAAGTATCTCGCGTCAGGGAGCCCTTATCAGGAGGTTTGGAGGTGTTGAGATCTGCTGCTTCCTCCCCTTCCCAAACCACCCGTGGCTGTGTTGCTACCTAAAAGAGATTTTGCAAAGTGATTGTTGAACTCTCTGAAAGCAGGGTCCCTTCTCTGAGGTTACAATGGGTGTTCAGTTACTTGTGCCTGAGCCTAACCTGAATTTCTTGTGGTTTCAGCAGGAATTAAAGCCTCCAAGGCAGTTCAGCAGACAACGGTGTTGTATGACCTCAGTGGGCTCGTGGGAGCCTTTACAGGCCATGGGATGGGGACAGGCAGCACAGACCCATCCTGTTTCCCATCAATGGGGTACCCATGCAGCTCTGCAAAGAACTGGGTTGCCTCACATAGCCTGGCTCTGTGGATGTGCCTGTGTTAGCACTTTTGCACAAATATTTTTGACTTTAAAAAAGGATTGGCAGCTTACTGGGATGGTGTGAAGAAGGGACGCATTAAAGACTTTTAGACAAAGGGATGTAGCACGCCTCCAGACTGGATAACACCATAAGGAATCTGGGCTGACCCTGCTTAGAGGTGGAGATTGGACTGGAGACCTTCTGAGGTACCTTCCGACATGACTTGTCCTGCGCAGGGTGATACCGTTGTGATCATGCGGCTCGTGGGGTGGCACTTTGGGCATCTCGCTGCCTTGGAGCTGGGAAAGAGGAGTCTCTCAGGTCTTTACTCCACCACACATGGGTGTCATCTCCCCTGCTCAGCCCCTTCAGGAAATCCTGCTCATGCTGCTGACTTTGTGTTGGGCAGTGTGAAGACTGCCTAAACTTACAGCACGGGGAAGCACCGTGGGTGGTTTGCGTGCTGGTGGCCTGCTGCAGGCAGGGACCTGGGTGCTGAGTGGCTGATGAAGCCTCTCTGGGTCGATGGAAGAACCTGCCAGGCCAGCAGCAGAGAGGCAGGCTGGCATCTGGCTTGGGCAGCGCATTGATGAAGTGAGTAAATGTCCAGAAACAATGAGGGTTTATTTATTTATTGGAAAATACTGATCTGTCCAAACCCAGACATCCCAGGAATGTTCCAGCTCTGGCATCGCCACATGAGAGAGTTAGGGTTGGGGTTTCTGGAAGAGGGGAAAGCAATGGAAACTTTGCAGTAAGGGATCGCTGCTCTCTTCAGGGGTGCATTTCATGCACCTGTAGTTTTGGTGGGAATTGGAAACAAGGGATTTGATGTTCTCCCATGCCCTAGGTTAAAGCCCTAATTACTGGATTCACAGCTGTCCTAATGTAGAATCTCTGTGCAAAAAGTATTAGCAGGCAGTGATTTTATTTATTTATTTAGATCTTAGGGAATCTCAAGCTTTTATGACGTGGGGAAAAACATTTCTTGTTTGGCGCTAGTAGGATGTGCAGTGCTTGTGCTAATGGCAACAATGTGGAGTAGTAGCTTCTTCATTTGACCTAGGTGTTGAAATAGGGCACTGGAAGCTTTTCCTTCTTGTGAGCATTTGTATCCTCCCTTCTTTCCTTTCTCCTTCAGGGGCTGTGAGTAGGCTCTGAACAGGCCTTGGCAGCAAACCCTGCCAAGCCCAATCTGTTCTGGCCACCAGCATCCTGTACCAGGGGGGACACTGGCAGGACTGAAGTGTCCAGGCCTTGGGAAGAGCCCAGTAAGTGTCCCACTGTCCCTGCAAGCAGAGGTTCCTCCTTCAGCCTCCTCTGCAGAGAGCCGGTTACTGCTGGGCTGTGCTCTCTTCTCCCTTCCAGCGCTGTGTGCGCCTGGTTTGGAGACCTGTTTGCAAGGTGTTTTCTGTTTGCCTTCCAGCACTTTGTTTTTCAGGGCCCTTTGTTTATTCCTGCCGCCATGGTCTCCGTGCTAAGGTGCGGAGACACGCTGACCAAGGGACTGACGCTGACCAAGTCTCCAAGGGACTCCCTGACGCATTTCAGCAAAGCAAATGGGAACGGTTCGATGAAAGTTGTCAAACCTATCGATCCTCTTGCTAATTTCTCCATATTCCTTCTGCTGGCGCGTCAACGCAGAATATCGTTAGCAATTTCAAACGCTGTTGAGAGGACACAAGGTCAGCTAGCCTTCAATACCCGTCAATGTCAAATGCATGCTCTGCCACCAGGATGTGAACAGCAGTTTCCTGATGAATGCGGCCAGGATCCAGTCCCTGCGAGCGCTGTGGTGGCGTCCTCTCTTGCAGCCCTCTCTGACTGGTTAGTTCTCTTGCACAGCATCCTTGTCAAGGTTGCCCCAGATCTCTGTATCTCGAATGCAGTTCATGTTGCCCACTCCTCCTCCCCAGACCTGTGTGGACCGAGCGCTACAGCAGAGCCAGGTAGCTCCTGCTTTTGTCTCTTGTTCTGTCCCCTCTCCCTGGGGGAGGAAGGTGGCACAAGAGCCTCGTGCCTGTTCTGGACCCACCGCTGGCTTTGCGAAGTGCTGGCCTGTCCCGAGGTGAGGGCGTCCCCATGCCTACAGCAGTCTGGGCGATGGTTCCCGCCGTGTTTCAGCTTGCTGTTGCTGGCACAAGCCCATCGCCTCACGACGGGGCGGCCGGCAACGATGCGGGAGCGAGCCTCCAGAGGTCGGTCTCGGACCGTGGCGTCCCATCTGCTGGTGGGTGGGCGGCAGGGCCTGCGGAGGATTGCTCCCCGCTGCTTTTCCTCTGGTCTTTGTTACGTTTGACTAGTGTTGCTAGCAGCAATGGCAATCTTAAGAAATGTATGTGTTCAGACATAACTGTCTATGAAGCTGGTGCTCCTCCAAGCCCTGTGAGAATTGAGGTTTGCATCTGCAAAAAAAGCTTTTCTAGTATCTCTTTAGAGAGCAGGTAATTTCCCAGTTATCCTAATTCAGAGGATATTAGGCATTTGAAGAACTTTTATTTTCTAAGAGGGCTATTGCCTTTTTTCGAGCTTCAAAAATCCACCTTCTTAGGCTTAAGGTGGCTAGAAAATATTGGCAAAGTAGAAACGTGAAGTGTTTTAGATTTCTACAGTTTTCTGAAATCTTCTCTTTCTGAGCTTCCGTGAGGTGGGGGAAAGCCCTGGAGACCGGGAGCTCTCGCTGAGTAGCCACTGCGAGCACAGCAGGACCATCCCTCCCACCCTGCGCCGCACAGAGCTGGCGGCTGTGCCTGATGGAGCTGGAGGTCACCTCTTGGTCCACGTGAGCCTGTTGGGAAGGCACCCCCAGAGCGGGGGAAGAGAAGTGCTCCTTTGGCTGCGACCAAAATGTGTCCTCTTGTCAGGGAGGTGGTCCCAGAGGCAGGCGGGGGTGAGCTCAGGCGCTGGTGGGGAGCTGGGCTCTGGAGTGAGCTGAGGGGCCAAGCT
The DNA here is from genome assembly GCF_036417535.1 of Chlamydotis macqueenii. NCBI lineage: Eukaryota > Metazoa > Chordata > Aves > Otidiformes > Otididae > Chlamydotis > Chlamydotis macqueenii. The sequence continues at coordinate 13,835,532 of NC_141568.1, forward strand.
GGGGCATTTGGCACCTCTGAGTCCTGGCGGACAGTACTTTGAGCCCCCCCCTTGGCAGTGAGCACTTCTGATGCCGTTCAGCCTTACCTAACCAAAATGGCGAGGCTGCTTGGACTTCTGATCCAGCTGGCACTGGATGTCCTGCCCCAAACGTTTGTGTGCCTGTCCTGCCAGCGCTGGCTGCAGCGTGTGCAGACAGGCTGGCTTTTGTGCGGAAGGGTGCCTGCGCAACCTGGCCGCTGTCTTCCTGCAGCTGGGCTGTAGTGCAGCTCGCAAAAACTTATACCAAGCTAGACAGGACTGGGAGGCAGGGCTCTGCCGCAGTCTGGCCCTGTTTGGTACTTATCTCCTCTCTTCTCTGCTGTCTTTTATCCTATTTCTGGCAAAGCTGAGGAAGAAGAGTTGTTTCTTTTCATTGTCCCTGTAGTCTGGGGAAGGAAAGCCTCCACAGGCCAAGGAGGGGGACCAGGCTGCAGATAGAAACACTGCTGACTAATTGGTTTGAAGCATGTTTAGCTGTTTTCTGTTACTATCCTCTCCAGAGAAGCCCAAACCTGAACCTTCTCCCCTCTTTGGAGCCGTAAGCTGCCCTTAGTGAAAGCTGTCTTACATGGTGTGGAGCCAGGCTTTGTTGTGCACTACTGTCACCTGCTTGCGCAGGGTTATATCCTGGTTTTAAGTCCGCGTGCTCTAGCCTTGTGGCTTCCAGGATTTAATTTCCCATATGCCAATCGCTGCTTCAAATACAGAGTGGCACGTAGGGCTTCTGCTGGGCCAGTGATTTAAAAAAAAAAAAAAGGCAACTCATCCAGATCTCGTGCAGTCTATTTCTCCTGAATAGACCTGTAAACCTATGGGAGTAGCAGAGTAGCATTTGATGCAAAGGAGAGATACGGTTATCTTGTAAGTATTGTCTTTCTGAGCTCAGTGTTTTCTGGAAGTGCCTGTGTGGGCTTGAAGCAGAGTTAAGTGCAGCCTGGCAGGGTGAGCTGCACTCTCAGGCTTATCAGCAGCAGCTCAGGGATCCAAGCTGAGGTTTCTTGAAAGTCCTTAGTGTAGAGACAGGCCAGGGGGGTGGGCTGCTCCCAGGGCTTCTGTCTGTCTTCCAGCAAATGTGTGCAGCGTCATCCAGGTAGGTCCCTCTGAAGACATTAACTCTGAAGATGAATTGCTAAACCTGTAAATCATTTTGTAGCTCGTGACTGGAACCATCCCATTAGAAGCTTAATGGATCCTATATGTTAGCAGCGGTGATAGGTGCTAAAGAAATTAATTCTTAGAGCCGGAAGGAGTGTTGCAGTTTGCTGATGTAGCATTGGGGAAGAGCAGTGGACTTAATTAGCAAAAGTGTCTTTTAAATGGAGATAAATTTGATGGGAAGTGAGCTGCTTCATTAGAAAAATAAATCCTCAGACCCTGGGATTCAGCCATGTTGCTTGTGGAGAAAAATGAATTTGTGTTGGCTCCTGATTCCGGCCCTGGCCTCCCTGAGCTCTGTGGGGAGCTGGCTGCATCCAAGTAGCCAAATCCCTGTGCCCCTCAGTGGAGCAGACGATGGCTCTGTGCTTGCACGCGCTGTAATTTTGAAGAATTTTAACCAAGCTCTCATCTGGTCTTGCTCTTCCACAGAGGCAGCCAGCCACGCCCAACAGTAGAGACTAAGACCCCTTGGTGACTGGTGGCTGCCTTTGCTTGCCCCCGTACTGCTCGTTCTTGTTTTTACCCCTTATCCCACTTTGGTTTGATCTTGCTCTGAGACTTCTCCGTTTGTTTATTTGGGCCTCTAACATGAGGCTTGAGTCACTTGTGTTCACTGTAGCGTATTTTGATAGATCGAAGTCTTGCACTCGGTGTCCATGCTGCACGCTGGGCCATAAACTCTTGCTTTGAGTCCTGGCACTCTGGAGCGATGATCAAAGCCTTGGAAACAGCAATCTCCAGGACAACAGGAGCCAAGCAAACGTAGATGGGTCCTCTTGAGATCTTTTTTTCTCCCCTCAATGGAGCTGTGGGTGCCTCTTGTTTCCCTCTCAAGTAATATGTGTGCTGTCTGCTGCGCTTTTCTTCCAGGTGCGCAATGGCCACATCAAGCGAATCACCGACAATGACATTCAGTCGCTGGTGCTGGAGATCGAAGGAACTAATGTCAGGTAGGAGAAGGCATCTTCTGCCTTAGTGTGCCCTGGGGGCTTGGCCCCAGAGCAGAGTGAAAGATGTCGGTGCCCATCAGACATCTCCTTCAGACTCTGCTGCAATCTCTTTGTCAATAAATTGAAGAATACAATCTGGGATCAGATCACTGATACCTCTCTGTGGCACTGTACTGTGCCTGTCCCTGGATGTGCTTGTAGAGCTCTCTGTCATCCTCAGTGGGGCTAAGGGATAAAAAATAAAAATAAAGTCCCGTTATTTTTCCATCGCTTGAGGGGAAAAAAGGTATATGTGATACCCGGTCCCCAGTCAGTGCTGCCAATTACTGGGAAAGCAGCACTCTGCCTTCTGCATCTTTTATTGTCTTAGGCCTGCTCTGCTGCTCTCCTCACGTGACAGCTGCTCTCCCAACAGCAGGAAGATCAAAGGGAGATTTATGAGGGGAATTGCTTTTGGTGCTTCACTTAGCAACCTCGTCTCCATCGACCAGCGAGAGACGCCAGCTCCGTGAGCGGGTTCAGTCTCCAAGGCTTCTCCAGGGGTGATTCAGAGCAGGGCGCTCCTTATAAGGGCAGCGGAGACTCCTCTCCAGCAGACAGGCTGAGCCAACGCTTCTCTTCCTCCCAAGATGTGTTGATACAGAACTTGCCAGGCGTGACGTGTACTTCTAGGGCTCCTGACCTCTGTTTTCCCAGCCATATAGAGCACACAGGGCCTCTGCTGTGCTCTGGAGGGCTCTACCTGTTCAGTCAAGGGGTAGGAGGAGGTTGTGTTAAGAAACAGTGCTGACATGGCCTTGAGATTGGGGAGGTGATGCTGTCCATGAAGGTACTTCGTGCCGTGGGTGAGAAAAGGGGGATTTGAAATGCATTCTTTGGGCCTTTATCTTGTTCTCCCTGTAGCTACCTTTGAGACTCTCCCTCCTGTTACAGGAAGCCCTGGTTGCTGCTGAGATCTTTTTCTGCCTGTCCTCCAAGACTGTGTTAGCTCAAGGGAGAGACTTGGGACTCGGGCTGCATGCTTTGTGTCATGTGAGATCCTGAAGTGTTTTTCCGTCCCTTTCAGTACCACGTATATCACGTGCCCCGCTGACCCAAAGAAGACCCTGGGCATCAAACTACCTTTCCTAGTGATGATCATCAAGAATCTGAAGAAGTACTTCACTTTTGAAGTGCAGGTGAGGAGCGTGCAGCGGGGTGGCCCCTCCAGGGACCAGTGAGAAAGGTGCCAGGGAGCCCGCAGTCTTATGTGGGAACTTGTCCCAGGCAGCAGGTGGTCCCCAAAACAGTTTTGCTTTCTTGGTCTTATGATGTGTCAGGTCTTCTGCTATGGGGGCATCAGTCAGCTTACAAGCAGGACGTTGTTGCTGTTCCTGAAAATGCATCTGTTTCCTGTGTTAAAAGTACTTATGCTGTGAAACGGAGGGGTGGGAGTAGGAGAGCCCTCTCTCTGAGATGGGTAGAGCTTGAGTCTAGAATGCCTGCTGTCTTGGGGAGCTGGGGGTCTCTGATGCCCAGGTCAGCAGGCTGCCTTCCTTGCCCCAGGTGCTGGATGATAAGAATGTACGCCGGCGTTTCCGGGCAAGTAACTACCAGAGCACGACTCGGGTGAAGCCCTTCATCTGCACCATGCCCATGCGGCTGGACGATGGCTGGAACCAAATCCAGTTCAACCTTTCAGATTTCACACGCCGGGCTTACGGGACAAATTACATTGAGACCCTGAGAGTTCAGGTGAGAAGCAGGCCGTGTGCTGCCTTACTGTCCAGATGTGCCAGGCAGCAACCCAGGGTGTTACGGTCCATACGTATTCCTGGTCAAGCGTGTTTCCTAGAGTGGTGGAGTGACCCTGCCCTCATCAAGCCCCTTGGACCAGAGCTGGCACAGTGTTTGTTCCTGCTGCAGATGTGAAACACATTCCATGTGCTAGGGATTCATGTTTGCTGTGCCCAGTGGCGTGCGTTATTTTGAGGAATGCCCGTGGGTGCATGCCTGTTCCTTAGTACGGTGGGACTGCTGCAGTTCCTTGTGGGGTTGCCGTGAGATGAGCAGGCAGTCAACTGGGAAATGTCTGCCTTCTTGCGTACCCATGAGGGGGACTGGAGCAATTCCTTTGCTGCCAGCTGATAGTGGAGGCAGCGCAGACTGGACAGTCTTGTTCCTGACCTCAGGGAGGCCCTGAAGAGGGAGTGATAAATGCAGCAAGCTGAGACTGAGAGTGTTCTGGTGAATACCAGTGGAGAAGCAGAACTGGGTTCACAGCAAAGAGCCCTCTAACCAACTAAGGCAGATCACAGTTTGCAGAGATGCCGGAGCTCGGCCAAATCTCTTGAGCCAACTTGCATCACTGGAGAAAGCATCTAATGCAAACCAGAGGGCATGGCCCAATGTTTCTTTTCTGATGCCCTGTCAGATTCAGAGAGAGGCAGTGAGGTCTCTTCTCCAGCTGCTGAGCCAAGGAATCCAGGCTGCTGCATGACAGAGAAGCTGGATGTGGACGGAGCATATGGAAGATGGACTGACTCTTTGTTTTGACTCTTAGATCCATGCCAACTGTCGCATCCGACGGGTGTACTTCTCTGACCGGCTCTACTCAGAGGACGAGCTCCCAGCTGAGTTCAAGCTGTATCTGCCTGTCCAGAACAAGGCCAAGGTTAGCGAGCTGTGCGCAAGGAGGGTGGGAGCAGCAGCTGGGCCAGGCTCGCATTCCCCTTCTTTCTCTCACTGCCTTCCCAGTCCAGAGTTTCTTCAGCAGCAGAGCTCTTACTGGCTTTGGCCATCAGGCAGGCAGCACCCTCAGTGGCCGGGGTGAGCAGTCTGTGCCTTGCTGAGTGGCTGTTCTGCCCAGACACCTGGAAGTTGTCCTTCCCATCTAGGAGCCGGGTGAACTGTGCAGCTGCTCCCCATGTCCTTCCCAGTCGTGTTGAAGGACTCTGGGCAGGATGGCAGCCTCCTGGCATCTCTCCAGAGCTTTCACCCATGACTCAGCACAGTGTCTGTGCTCTCCAGAGCTAGCTGCAGCTCCATGCTTGTCTTTCAGGAGAGATGCCATTTGCGTCCTGCTAGCCCAAATTTACTCCCCTCCAACCTCTTCCCTGCCCAGTGTAGGTGGTGGCACTATGAGGTGGGAAGGGGACAGGCACTGCCCAGCAGGAGATGCCAAGCTCTGCTCTTATGGTGATGGGAAAGGAGTCCTTGGCATCTTGGCCAGCAGTCTTGAGGCTTGTGAGGAAGCACCTTCTTTGCCAGGGCCAGCCTGTCCCAGTGCAGATGCTGCTTTTAGCAAGGAAGATTCCTGGGCAAAATTTCAAGGAGCTGAGGGAGGATATTGGGTGCTGATCTTAGCAGGAGGCAGAAGGCAGTGTTAACAGTAGGTAGTGCCTCTGGGGAACCTGTCGCTGCCTTCTGGGCTGTAGCAGCTTCCCAAGGATGTTTGGGGAATGCTTGGAGCCCTCCTGGTACAGTTGTCTTGGTGCTGCTGAGTCTAATAAGTGTCTCCTTTTTTTCCTCCCTGCTCTGTCCAGCAATAACACTGCATTGGGAAGAGATGCGAGAAGTGTTTGGGGTCAGGAGGAAAACAAAAGCAGGTGGAAGAGAAGGCCCTGCTGAGACCAAGTTTTAGATCAGCTCACCTTGCCTAGGGTAACTTTGATTCATCTGGTATCCCTCTTCTGGACAGGACACAATTAACCATGTGACAGGTCTGGGACTGTGGTGTTGGTGTGCGTGTTGTACAGCATCAGAGTTTTCCCGGCTGTTCCTAAAAGTGCTGAGCCTAAACACTGCAAGTGGCCTGGTACCTGATCTTGTGTTGCACTGAGGGTTGCTCAAAGTGGCCACTGTGCCTCCGAAGAGGGGATCCAGCAGCAATTAACGGGGTTAAATGTGCCCTCTTGAAGATACCAATTTTATTTTTTCTTTTCTTGTTTTCCATCTCTTATTTTATATACACTCTAAATATGGATGTAATACTCACTCTTGGAAAGTTATTAAACATTTGAGTCTGTAAGTCTGCTCCTAGCTTCTTCCTTCTTTGATGGATCCCTTAACTTGCATGTTAGTGCTTCAGAAAGTGCTGAGGAATTTTTTTTAGGAACCCAGATGTTAGGATTTGCCTCTGAATTTGACTTTGATTGGCAGCCTGGTTGTTAAAGGGATAGCACAGATGTGAACAACAGCAATCTGGAGAGAGGAAAAATAGTAAGGTTTCCAAAGAGGAGACAGGATCTCTCTCCAGTCCATGAGGTTTGTGGTGCTCTACCCATGACAAAAATTCACGCTGTTCACTTTTAGTACATGGAAGTGGGTTTTTCATTCCCCTCTTACTTGAGGCTATTTTCCCAGCAGTGACAAATTGGTCTTACCTGCCTGTTAGGGCACAGTTCTGTTCACTGTGTAGTTAAACAACTCACTCCGGCTCTCAACCAAGCCTCTAGCAGCTACTTATAGCAAGAGGCACACAATAGTCTTCCAGCTGCCAAATTGTCCCTTTCCCCAGGGATCAAAGGGGAGGTTTAGCAAAGCAGCATAACGGGAGCGGAAGTCTTTTCCTGTGCTGAAGCTGCCCTTCCCTGCCTCAAAGCAACCTGCCTTTGTTGGGAAAAGGCTTGCGGAGGGGAGGCTGCAGACCTCCTCCAGTAACGGAGAGAGTCTGGGAGCAGCCGATGCCTTCCTCCCTGGGGCCAAAGCGGTAGGTGCCAAAGGCAGGTGCTGATCCCTCCCTGGCACTGGGCTGTGCAGTGAATTGGGAAGACTCTACTTCCATTATTGTCCCACCAAACAAAGCTGGTCTCTCCCAGGAGGAGAGCCTGTTGGGGGACATCTGTCCCAGATTCTGGGTTTAATCCTGGCCGCTGACTGTCCACCTGGTTCAAAAGTTGGGAATGTCTGTGCACTCTTGCGGTCAGCAGCTCCTCTGTATGGACCCCGCTTTGCCTCTGTGGCCAGCTCCTGGGACCCCGTAATGCAGCTGCCTTGTTTGCACCTTTAAACTTGTGGGCTTTGAACTGGAGGTGCTGACCCCATGCTGCCATGTGGTGCTGGACTGCACTCGCAGAAGGCTTTCTGGAGAAGACCTTTCCAATTTTTATAGCAGCTGAATAGCTTGGTAGCTCCAAGGAGCCAAGTCAAGGAAGCCCACAGGGGAAGACACCATCAATCTTGTTTTGACATCTGTCAAGGCTTGGCTGGACTCGAGATTTGTTAAGTGGAATTGCACTGTACTGTATGCCAAGGATCAGCCTTAATGAAGTCCGGGGCGAGGCTCTCCTGCCACATTTGTGAAGCTTGCCAGGGCTGGGGGAGCTGTGGAGGGAATCTGTCAGACCTCAGCAGGGTAAAGCATGTGTCCCTTCCCGCAAGCCTTTGCTCAGGAGCATGTGTTTTTGGCCGGTGCTGGCGGGTGAGCGCTCACCAGGAGCTGCTGCCCCCTTTCCCTGCCCCGCTGGGGCCCGTGCTAGAGTCGCCCCTTGTCCGCAAGGAGCTGGGCTTGCTCTGAGTGAGAGACCTTAATGTGTTACGAGGGGCTGGGCTGCCCAGGGCCCCGAGCTGGCTGCCTCTGCGGAGAGATTACATGGGCCCTGCTGCCAGTTCCTGCCGACCTCTAGGAGCTGTGCCAGCGGATTTGCTGGAATAAACTCCCAGCCGTGAACCCTTACATCCATGTGGACCCTCTGTGTATTTTTTTTAATATGAAACAAAATATGGAATCTTCCTGTTTACATGCTGCACAAAGAGGAGCATCATCGGATACTGGCCCTTTCCTTTAGGGCCAGACAGTGGTGGATTTACACAGTGTTCTTAAAAAAATCTTCTTCTAATCCTCCTCTCCCATCAAAACTTAGCATCTTGGTGAAGGTGAGTGAAGTTTGGATGTTCTCCCTGCGGGAGAAGAGGATGCTGCTGGCAGATAGGCCGAAATGTTACAGGCATCCTGTCAGCAGTCGCTCCCTAGGGTAAATGTGCACCAGCAGAACTCCTGCGATGAAGCGCCCAGCTTCTTACTGCTTTGTTTATGGCTCTTGACCAGGCTGGGACACAACGTCCTCCTACATGGAAAGAGTGGAGGAAGGCAGGAAGGACGTGGGTGCAGAGATGGGAGCCTGCCCAGAGGATGGCTACTGCCTGCGTGCTCCCAGGGCAGCCCCAGCTTGGTGCGAGGCGGGAGCGGAGGGGGAGTCCTGGTTCAGTGCAGGCAGCCTGTGGAGAAAAGGCCTTAAATATCTCCTCGTTCACCTTTCTGTGGGTGGCCTGCTCCTTCCTTCCTGCTTAAGTCCTTATTGCAGTTCACGTCTAGTGGGAGAGAAAGGAATCTTTCTTTGCGGGGAGCCGTGGATTCAGCCTAGGGCGGAGCAGGACCCACCCGAAGATGAGTTTTCCTTGCCTCCTCCGGCTTTTCACCTTCCTTTTCCATTGGCTGGGGTAAGGTCCTGCACTTGGGCGCTTTGATCGAGACCTAAGTGCTGGGAGCCTGCTTTCTACATCAAAGGCAAAGCTTCTCTTTGAAATCTCAGCCACTGAAGGATGGCGAGTGCACGGGCTGCAGCGCCACGGAGTAAAGGATGGGACAGTGGCCCTGCCTCGGTTGGGGCAGGGAGCAGACGAGCTCAGACGGAGCTGGACCAGCTGGCAGTGGCCGTGTGGTGCGAGCCGAGGCTGGGACATCCCTCAGCTCCGGTGGCTCTGCCTGGGCAGGTGGCAGCAGCCGGCAGGGGAGGCAGACAACGGCGTTTTCCTGGAAACCTTTCTGTCTGTTTGCTCTGCTGCTGGGGCGGCAGCAGTCTGGGTGAGAATCTGGCTTGGGGGAGTGGCAGGGCACTAGCACAGGTTTCTGTCCCTGCCTGTGGCCTTCCCTGTACTTTGTCTTCTTCCTGTTAAGTGGATCCTGACACAAAGCACAGAGCTCGATCGTGGAGTTGATAGGCAGGAATCAAAAAAATCTGGGCCGAACTCTGCTCCTTGCCCTCTCTGCTTCCCATTCTTCATCTCCCTGGATGTCTTGGGCCAAATGTTGTTGTCTTTGTGGAGGGATTACACCTCCAGGGCAACGCTAATCCTCTGCAGCTGCTGCCTGCTGTGGGGCAGGCGGTGCTGGAGGTGAGGGAAATACTTATTTTGAGTTTTGCCATTGGCCACTGCCCAGGAAAACTGAGTGACGGTACCGGGGACTTTGGCCACTTCTGCAAGTGGGGAGAGCTGATCTTCCTGCCCTGCTGGCACCCGCGGGAGAGGGGTGAGAGCTTCCCCCAGCATGCTGCAAAATGGGACCACCCAAGCAAGGTTTTATTTGGATGAGGGAGCGGCTGTGAGTGCTGAGAGCTACCCAGAGATGCGATGGGGAAAGCCTCAGCACCGGCAGAGGTGAGGAGATGAGGGGTGTTAAGTTGTGCTGAAGCAGACCTGCAGACCACCTGCTCCACCGTTACCTTGTGCGTTGCCCCTCCGGCCCCAGAAAAGACTTCCCTCCCTGTGAGATGAAGCGTCGGGCACCACGGGGAGCAGGCTGGTGGGTGTGACGGGAGGTGATGCCCATGAGCAGCGTGCACGTGTGCCAAGCTCACCATGGTCAGTGGCTGCATCCCACCCGCAACAGGGCTGTTGGCTGACACCAACCTCTGCCCAGGCAGTGCCGGGACCCTCAGTCCTGCCTGCAGCGTGCACAGGCAGCAGGTTCAGCCCCTCCCAGGGCCCCACGGCTCTTCCCTCCGTCCCCAGCGTCGTTTCCTCCGGCCTTGAGGCCGGCCAGTCGCTGCTCCATGTATCCCGGCCCCAGTTCTTCCTCTGGGCTGAGCCTGGCTTCCTCCCTGCTTTCCGGGTCCTCTCCTCAGCGATGCACGGGGGATCGTGCCTTGGCTGGCAGAGGAAGAGGAGGCAGGAGGAAGTGTCCTTTCTCCTGTGATGGTGCCAAGTGGGCAGAGAGCCCCTGTCAGCCCTGCTCACGCCCACTCCAGCAGCGTATGGAGCCCCATCCCACAGCAGCCAGCACCGCCCCAGCACAGCATGGCCTGGAAGACGCTGAGCTCCTGGGGTCTTTTCCAGGTCGGGCTTCTCCAGCCTATTTTTGGGAAGCTGGGAGCTGCCTGGTGGGGGTGGATCCTGGCAGGGCTGCCTGGTGCCTGCCAGGGCCAGGCTGAGCGGGACTCGTGCTGCCCTGGGCCACCAAAAGCCCTGTCCCTTGCAGCAGGTTCATCCCTGCCCTCCCTGGTGTCGTGTGTCTGTGGGCGGCCAGAGATGAGCCGACCTCGCTGCAGGCATGCAGCGCAGAGCGGGAGCCTCCAGCAAAGAGCCCGGGCCCTGCTGAAATGCTGGGCTTTGTCTCTGGCGGGGTCCCTCGCTGCTGTCCGTGAGAGTTTCCAGATGGCCCTGGGCTCCTGGCACCCGCTCCGCTGCAGCATCCGGGGAAAAGTGGGAGGGGGTGGGAAGTGATGTCCCAGCTTGTTGAACCCGGCAGCCTGGGCCTCTGCTCCCAGCGCCCCTAATTCCCCCTGGGGAGCTGCTCCTAGACCCTGTCCCACCCTGAAGCAGCAAGGACCCCCCCCCAACCCCTGCAGGGCTGTCCAGGGAAGGGGATGTGAGGGGCGCCTGGCCGTGGGCACCCCTGGCTGGCTCTGCTGGCTTTCTCTGCCAGCCAGGCATCTCGCCAGGTACCAGGCTTTGGGGTTCCCACCCCTGTCTCCCACTGAGCACTCAGCACCCCTGGGAGAGAGGGGAAACACAGCTGCTGTGGGAAATAAATCCGCTGGCGGAAATGCATCGGCCGTGGGAAGTGCATCTCGTGTGGGAAATGCATCGGCCGTGGGAAATGCATCTGCGCCTGTCTCTGCGGGGGCGGGGAGTCGCAAATCCTGGCCCCACTTTCCTCCTGCCTCGCTTTTTGGCCAGGTTCGTGCCTTTGGGTAGCTCCTGGTGCCAGTTTCGCCCCAGTTTGGGCAGGCTGGGGTGCCGGGCTGCCCCATGGCAGGGCTCCCAGTCCAGCAGAGCTGCGGGTCCTCCCATGGCTCTGGGGAAGACCCACGCAAGCACATATCAGGGCAAAATGGCCAAAACGGAATTGAAAGGAGTTAAAAGCCAAGGAATGTGACCCAGCATGGCCTTGCTGATGGAATACAACAGCCCAGAGGCACTTGGAGACTTTTTCTTCTTTTTTCCCCCCACGATTCTTCGGGGTTTTTCTGTCCCCGATTTTGGCTTCTCACTTGGCCACTGTGGTGCTGAGCCTGAGCCAAGTGTGGTTCCCCAGGGAATCAGCTCACGGCTGGGAACCGCTGCCCAGCGTGGGCAGGGATGGAGGCCCAGGGGATGGGGTGGCCCAAGACACAGGGTGTCCCCCCCGCCTCCCCTCCAGTGCCAGCAGCCCCAGGAAAGTGAGGTGAGAGCCAGCATCGGTCCTTCCCTTTTAAAGTAATTAGCGGCTGACAGTGGCGCAGCGCTCGGGGTAATTTAGTGCCGGGAAGTGGCTGCAGCCGAGTCTCGGGCGCTGAGCCAGCGGCTCTGGGTCCTGGGGAGGGGGAAGGATGGGGTGGTGGTGGAGGGCACAAAGGCTTACCCACGGCGGGGGGGGGGGGGGGGGGGAATCCTCTCCCAGCTGGCAGGGTGGGAGTGGGGGCAGAGCGGCAGCCGGAGCCCCAGGGAGGGGGGAGTAGGTCAGGGGTAGGCTAATGCTCCTTGCACCCACAGCCCGGTGGGGAAAGGCATGGCCTGGGTGCTGGTCCCAAGGGGACGCTGGCTGGAGTCCAGTCCCATAGGGAGAAGCTCCCCCTGCTCCACAGGGCTGGGTCAGACCTCGCCAGTCCCTCACTGCTGTATTAACCGTGCCAGGCCTCTGCCCTGAGGCTGCCCCTGCAGCTCCAGAGCAAACCCAGCCCCGGGTGAGCACCAGGGAAGCCCCTCTCCCCATCACCACCACGTGCCACCAGCTGTGGTTTGGTTTTTCCTTCCAATTAAAGGCTGAGCAACATTTTTCCTTGGATAAAGCCAATTTCCTACCTCCCCACAGCTAATCTTTCCCACTCCCACGATTATTTCCCCAATCTCACCAGCGGTCATGACTCCTCCTGCTTTCCTCTGCAAGACAGCAGCAGTGAGACAGGATACGGCCACCCCCTTCCCCCCAGGAAACGCGCTGGGGCTGCTTGGGGACAGGGAGCCCGAGCACCCGGTCAACCGGCTGCGGGAGGGCCCACAGCCCCTGCCCGGGGCAGGGAGGTGGCCGCCGCGGGGCTGGAGCGCGGTGCCGGCCACGGAGAACAAGGCGCGCTGTGTTCCCGGTGAGGCCATCGCTGCTGCCGTGGGAGCTGGTGAAAGGCGGCTCTGTCTGCTGCTGGGGGCAGGGGGGGGCTGCTTTTGCTGACCCCCCCCCCCAAAAATGGTAGCCCCAAGGCAGAGGCCGCTGTGGGGACATCGCTGGCCCCTTCCCCACATCCGCTGGCATGGCACCCGGCTCCTGTGGGTGCCAGGCAGGGTGGCACCCCTGGGCGAGCCCCTGCTACCACAAAATCCGCCCAACCTCGCACGGGGCTCCTGCCCCCATCCCGCGGCACAAAGGATAGCAGCAGGGCTCTCCACGCACCCGACCCGTTTAATACACATACAAGGCGGCCGTGCCCGCTGCCCTGCCCGTGGGGCTGCGTGTCCCCAGAGCCTCGCCACGCGGCGGTGGCAGGGTCCCGCACGGAGAGTTACAAAGGTGGCATCTCCCCGCTCGCGCTCTCTTCAGGCACCACATCCCTGCATCCCCACAGTTCAACCCAAAACATGGCCACGAGCTTGGCCCTCCCTTCCCCGGCCCTTGCAGGTGCCAGCAGCTGAGACCCGCCAGCTCGCACCACTTGTAAGCAGCCCCCAGCCCGCTCCCCACTCTGTGAGGCACAGGCACAGCCGCAGCGGCTTCACGCAGGAGGAAGGGACCCTGCTGGGACCCCTCAGCGGAGGCAGGTGCAACATGATGGGTGACAACCCGAGGGTTGAGCAGGGGACAGCCGTGGGGAGCAGGCAGGACCTGGATGCCCTCCAGCCCCGCCGTGACCATGCCCTGGTCGCAGCCCGGCTGCTCTGGAGGGGCTGCAGGGGATGGGCATCCCCCCTTTTTTGAGGTTGGAGTCATCAAGCAACAATGGGGCAAGAGGGGCCGAGGGCGCGGGGAGGGGTAAGGGGAGAGGGAGGTCAGGTCCATCGTTAGCACCATGGTGGTGGGGGCAGTTTGGGGAGGGAGCCAGGGTCAGACCCACTCCTGCAAGGAGCGCTTGCAGTACAGGAGCATTCGGGGCGCGCCCTTCCGCTGCATCTGGACGATGACGTAGATGAGGCCGAGGATGCAGAGCAGCAGCACCAGCAGCACCAGCACCATGACGACGCTCATGGTGCGCGTGTACTCGTCGATCTGCACCACCACGTCCACATCCCCGCCCGGCTGGCGGCCACCCTCGCCGTAATCCTCCTTGTCTTCCTCCTCCTCCTCCTCCTCCTCATCCTCCTCTTCCTCCTCCTTGCCTTCGGTTCGCCCATCCCCATCAGGGTTGAAGGGGGGTCTGTCCACATCGGGCCAGCGGGGATGGGGGTCCGGGACCAGCTCGGTGTGACAGCCCATGAAGTCCCGTAGGATGGATTTGGGATAGCCTGGCTCCGTCTTGAGCCGCTCGTTGTCAAATTTCCAGTATTTTGTGCCTCTGTAGAAGTAGGTGGAGGCTGGGGGGAAGAAGATGGAGGGGAGGGGTAAGCGGGCAGGCACAGGGCACCCCTGCAGGTGCCCAGGACCTGTTTTTGCCCCGGGACTGGTGAAACCCTTCAGAAAAGGCTTCAACCGCTGACTCCTGGGCACCCTCCCGGCCTCCACCCTGTGCGGCCAGGCCACCAGCGGGGTGACCCCATCCCCTCTGGTCCTCCCCCACCACCCAGCCCTCTTCTCCTCCTCTACTTACAGGCATCGGGGCTAAGGAAGGCACCCTTGGGTGAGGGAGGGATGCCCGCCCAGACGGAGATGGGCTTCGGGTACCCAGGGTCCACGGAGCGGGTGTCTTCGTTGAAGCGCCAGTATCTGCGGGAGACGGTGGGTGAGCAGGGGAGGAGCACGGGGATCCCCAACGCCCGCCATGGCCCGGGAGTTGGCAGAGCAGGGAGGAGGACGTCGGAGCCACTCACCTGTCCCCACGAAAGAAGAAGGTGTGCCCCGTGGGTTCCCACCAGACAGCCGTATCGATGCCATCGTAGGGGATGCCCTGCCCATAGGTGACCAGGGGCTGGGGGTACCCGGGTTCCAGGTTGGCTTCTCGGAAGAGCCAGTAGCGGTCACCTGGAGGGGAAGAGACGGAGCAGGAAGGTGAGGTGGCAACGCGCAGCTGCTGCGGCAGGTGGATGGGGACCGGGGACGATGCCTGCGGCCACCCTGTCCCTTTGGCAGCAGCTCCATCTGGGGAGGGGGATCCGGATGGGATGAAGCCAACCAGCTCTCAGCAGCTTGCAGGGGGCACCCTGCACCTTGGCCCTCCCACCCAGCCTCCCCGCTCACCTTTAAAGAAGACGAACCTCCCGTCGTGCCTCTCGTAGGCGGCATCGATGTCCCCGGGGAGGCCCCGCCAGAAATGCCCGATGGGCATGGGGTAGTTGTCCAGCACCCGGTTGTGTCGCACCCTCCAGAACCACCGGCCCTGGTGGGAAACGGGGAGTTGATAGAGGACAGGGGGGAACACAGGGACACAGCTCCAGTGCCAGGCATCTCATTGGGAGGTCCATCCACCCTGAGATCCACCACATCCCCAGGGAAGGGGCAGGAGGAGGGGTCCTGGCAGGTACCTTGAACACAAACATCTCCCCACGCAGCACCGCCACCGTGTCGAAGTTCCCGTCGCAGATGTCAGGGCCGTACTGGTCCGGTCGGTCTGGGCTGCCAGGTTTGGGAGGTCGCTCTGGTTTCCCCGGGGGAGGTGGTTTAGGGGGTCTCTGGTCTGGCCTGCCAGGTCTCCGGGGTGTCACGGTGGGCAAAGGCTTGGTGGGCTGAGGGTGCCCGTCTGCAGTACCTGGATCGGGCAGGAGAGAGAAGGAACGGGGTGACACGGGCCCACAGCAGCCGGTGCCTCAGCTTCCCCAGGCACATGCCCAGCGACCCCCCCCTCGGGGCCGGTCCCCCAGCCAGCTCCTCACCGTACAGCTGCTGGATGCCCCTGAGGTCGTCCTCGGGCAGCTGGAAGTTCTCCGTGTCCATCCACTGGTAGAAGGGGGCCATGATGGCACTGGGGTTGCTGGAGTGCTCCAAGCCCAGTGAGTGCCCCAGCTCGTGCACAGCCACCAGGAAAAGGTTGTTCCCTGCCGGGAAAGGCACCATCAGCACGATGGGGTGGAGGACACGACGCCCGGGGCAGGTCCTTGGCCCTGGCATCCTGCGATGAGGGTGCTCTGCTGGGAGCAGCTCTCCCTGCCCGCGCCGGCACATCCCCCCCACCCCGGCTCCTCTGGCTGCCTTCACCACCTCCTTGGCCCTCAACTCACCAGACACATCCGTGTTCTCCAGCGTCCAGGGCTCATCCGAGTCGAAATGCGTGTCTCCCCCCATGCCAGGACCGGGGAAATAGGCATGAGCCAAAAACCCGCCGACACCGTCGAAGGGGGAGCTGTCTCCGTGGAAGCCGGAGGCGAAGAGCACCATGATGTCGGCCTCCTTCTTCCGCTTCTGCCGGATGTCCTCGTAGGGCACCTCCCGGAAAACCAGCGGCGTAGCTTGCTCCCACACCCGGAAAGCTCGGCGGACGGCCTCGTACGAGTGGTACCGGCCCAGCTTCTCCGTGTAGTTTTGGATGCTGGGGGTACAAAGCTCGCTGGGGCCGGCCCGGGACAGCGCTCGCTCCCCGAGGGCGTCCGCGGCTTTCCGTGGGCTGGGCTGAGGGGGGGAAGCCCTGGAGATGCTGGATACCTGAAGGTGAGATGGCTCTGGCTCCAGCGCCGCC
This sequence comes from Chlamydotis macqueenii, assembly GCF_036417535.1. Taxonomy (NCBI): domain Eukaryota; kingdom Metazoa; phylum Chordata; class Aves; order Otidiformes; family Otididae; genus Chlamydotis; species Chlamydotis macqueenii. Next base: position 13,851,616 of record NC_141568.1, read on the forward strand.
CTGTCAGCGCGTACCGCTTCCGCCGCATGTTGGACTTCATCCGTGCGCCAAACTGGTCCGGGACCCCGCAGCGGGGACGTCTCATCCACCTGCCAGGAGGGCACGGAGCCAGGGCTCAGCCCACGGTGGCCGAGGTTCCCAAAGGGCTACAGCAGCAAGGGGGGCGTCTGGGGTGCAGCCTCCAAAAGGGGAGGCACGGCTCCCATGGGACACAGCACCCACGATTCCAGGTGTGGGCGGAGCTCCAGGGCTGACAGGCAAAGCCAAAAAACCAGGGAGCGGAGCCGCCTTCCGCTAGAGCAAGAGGAAGCGGAGAAACTCACGCCTTGGTCTCCTCGTCCAGGACGCCGGTGACGGTGATGCCGTAAAACTTCTGCATCTCGGCGAGGGCGGAGGAGAAGGTCTGAGCCGAGCGCATGGTGGACATGTGCCGGCTGGGCTGCGGCAGGTAGCCATAGAGCCGCAGCCACGCCTGCGGCGGGGAGAGCCCAGCGTCAGGCGGCCGCCGGGGACCCGCAGCTGCCCCGCGCCCCGGCCGGGCAGGATCGGGCCCACCGATCCTCCCGCTCCTGGCCCCGGAGGAGGCGGCTGGCGGGCGCCCCTCTCCCGTCCTCCTCCGCACCGCAGCTGCGGGCGGACACGGGGCCGTGACCGCCCCCTCCCACCCCCCGGCAGCCTGGGACCCCCGCCCCGGCCCCCACCCGCAAAGGGGCTGCGGTCCTGCGGGGGGGCCGGGAGGGGCAGGGGCGCGCCAGGGCCCTTCCTTCCTGCACCAGCCTCCGCCTCCTCCTGCCTTTTAAAATTAATTTTTTTTTTCTTTTTATTATTACTTTCACTTTTTCTATTTTGTTCCTTCGTTTGTCCTTTCAAATACTTATTTATTTATTTATTTTCATTATAATTTTCTAATTTTGGGGGGTTTTACCCTTCTAATTCTTAAAACTTTTTTCTTTTTTCTTAATTCCGTCTAAATAATTTCCTATTTTTCACTTTCTAGTTCTTTTAATTTCCTAATTTATTTTCAATTTCCTATTTTTTTCCATGCCCCAATTTTTCCCATTTCCTGACTTTTTTTTTTTTTTTAAATGGTTTAATGTCTTCATTTTGAAAAAAAAAATCTAATCTTTTGTGAACTCACTCCCATCCCCCGGCAGAGTGGCGGAGCAGCACCGTTACCCCAGCCCCTTTCCCCCGCGTCCCCCCCCGCGTGGACACAAAGCGCTTCCCCCCTCCTGCCCCCCCCCCGGGGGGCTCCCCGCACCCCCCTTCCCCTCCCCGCCTGCACCTGCGGCCGCCGGCCCCGCCCGCCCCAGCCCGGCAGTGCCCGCCCCGGGGGCCCAGCGGCCGCAGGTGCGGGGTGCGGGTGGGGTGCGGGTGTCCCGGGGTGCCCCCCCCCCCCCAACACCCGCTCACCTCCGCGTTGATCTCCCCGCCCGCCGCCGCCGCCGCCCCCAGCAGCGCCAACAGCGCCAGCAGCGCCGGGGGGCGCCCGCCCGCCCGCCAGGGGGCGCCGCCACCTTCTGCCATGCCGCCGCCGCGGGTGCGCGGCTGCCCCCGGGCCGCGCCGGGCCGGGCCGGGCCGGGCCGGGCCGAGCGCGGCGGTGCGGGAGCTACACCGCCCTCATGGCCCGAGGCCGGGCCGCCGCGGGGGGCTGCGCACGGTGCATGGGCGGCGCTGCCAAGGCGCGGCCCGTCTCCTCCCGGCCCGTCTTTGTGTGCGGGATCAGGCGGGCGGCGCGCGGCACATGGGCGGCGCGGCTCGGCGGGAGCAGCGGCGCGGAGCCGGACGGACGGCACGAACGCGGGCGCGGCGCGGCTCGGCTTGGCTCGGCAGGGGCGGGGCCGGGCCGCGCGGAGGGGCGGGACCAAGGCGAGGGGGCGGGGCTGCGGCGAGAGGGAGGGGCCATGGCGCCGAGGGGCGGGGCCATGGCTCCCTCACACCGACCCCCCCCGCCCCGACACCTGCTGACACGGGCGTGCACACGCGTGTGCGCAGCCCCACAGCCGCTCCCAGGGGCCCGACACACGCAGAGCAGCCCTGCCCGCCCCACCTGCCCGCTCACAGCCGCCATTTCAGGCTGTGCCGGCAGCTGCCCATCCCCGGACTTTGTCCCCAGGGCCCTGTCACCGAGCCCAGCTCCATCCCCCATCCCCGAAGCCGGGAGCGGGGTCCCCGACACCCGTCAGAGTTAGGAAACGGGGCGGTGAGCCAAGCCAGGCCCCACTGGGAAGGGAGCACGGCTGCTGGTTGAGCATTAACCCGGCACTGCCGGACCGGGACTGCAGAGAAACCGGTCGTGCCAGAGCCAGTTTCACTGGAAGTCCCCAGGGGCTAAATATATCCATCTCTGTTTGTTTTTCCTTCCCCAAAAGAAAACTCGGGGTGTAATCACACGCCTTATCACACGGATCCCCACCGCAGAAACTAACCGCCTACAGAATTAACAGAATTGAAAACCAGCTACCGCACGGGTGCTGGCAGACATCACGACCCATGCGAGACGCTCCCGCGGCCACGAAGCCCCCGGGCTCTCGTGTGCAGGGACAGGCAGTGCGGCATCGAGCTCGCAGAAGCGCTCGCAGGCATCGCCTCATCTGAAGTCTGCGAGAGCTGGGCATGTCTGAAAGGGAACGGCTGAAATATACCACAGAAACAATTTTATGACATGAGGAGACAGATTTTTACTGCTCAGAAGTCCTGGAGCCTTTCATCAGACAGACACGGAATGAAAGATTCAGGGCAGTACATTAGCATCCTCCTCTGAATACCTGAGAGGCTGCAGCCGACCTCCCCGCGGGAACAAAAGGAGTTAAAAGGAGTTTCTCCCAAGGGACAAAGTCCAGCCCGCTGCCCCCACAGTCATCACGGCCCCGGGGGGTGCTTGTCCCACAGGGAAACAGCGTGGAGCCTGGGCAGGAGCTGCTGCCCCTTGACTCCCTCGTGGGCACTGCCCTTCCTGCTCAGGCAAAAGCTGACACTGCCCTCTCTTGGGCTTGCCCACGCCCGGCAGCAAGCTGCTCAGGAGATGCAGCCCACCAACACAGTCCTGGGCTTACAGCACGCACAATCTTAAACCAAAGCTCTTCCTTAAGACCCAGCCTGGAGCACCAAAACACAAGGTGTTTCCAGCCTCTCCCCTCCAGATTTCAACTTTCGCTGTTTAGCAAAAGGATGAGGTATTGACGTTTCTCTACGGAGGCAGCACACAAGGGACACGAACACAACCCAGGAACCTGTCCGAGCTCAGAATGGGGAGAGTCCAGCCTCATGTCCTTGCCTCTTGCTACTCAAAGCATGCTCAGAGCCTCCCGACAATCAGGCAGTGCTATTCCCAACTGTGCGAGACACTCTTCCTTTAGCAACAGCTTCCCACGCTACCTTCTTCCTCTTTCCCATAAGGCATCTATGGCTTCTACAGAGAATTTTTTTCTTTTTTTTTTTTTTTAAAAAAAAATCAGCAAAATTAGCGATTGTGGGATGGCTGGAACCGCCAGTGCTGACTGCAGCACATACAGCAGCGAGAACGAAAACTGCTACAAACACACATTTCTTCAGCCAGCAACTCCAACTTGGAAGTAGCCTGACTTGAGGCCACAAACACCCCAGAGATGCTGAGCAGGCAAGAGCGTGGGAGGCGTGTGACAGCCCGCGCCACTCAGAGCTGCGCTGGAGAATGGTCCTTGGTTGGACATCAGGGTCTTCGAGTCTCTGAAACGCACAGCCCTGCCGACCCCTACCTCAAGGGGAAGGAGAAGTACTTGTTCCCTGACTTGCAGCGGACTTGCTCCCATTGGACACGCAGCAGGAGCGCCGAGTCCTCAAACCCATCCACGATGTCCTAGAAAACAGATGCAGGCAGGAGTCAGTAGCAGGAGGGTGGATCTGCCAGAGGCTGCAGTCAGCAGGTCCCTCTCCGAACCAAGTCAGAGATGAGGCCGTTTGTGGCTGGAAGCCCCTGGCTTCCCTCTGGAAGGTGATTTAACTCACGCTCCCCCTAAAAGCTTCTCTTCTTTCAACCCAGTAAAGTTTGTCTTGCTCAGCGAAGAGAATTTTCCACTCCCTGCCCTTGGCAGGGAGACTTGGCTGGACACCAGCTCTGCTCTTCCCCTGCTCTCCACGCTGCGTGGGGACGCACCTGGAGCTCCCGCAGACACTGTCCTTCCAGCCTTTCAGACAGGTCCCCGACACACCAGGCCAAGCTGATATGGAATGATGGGTCCTGAAGACAAAAGAGGGATCAGATCGTGAGGGCTAAAGGAGGCTTTGCTCAACACACGGAGCCGTAGTGAGCGATCTGGTGTGATGCTGCCCTGCTCGAGATCGCAGAAGCAGGTGGATCCCAAAGCTGGGAGCCCCCTCTGCCAGCTCAACAGCTGCAGAGCTGATACAGACAGCGCTTGAGGCAAGGCAAGTCCTGGGCTGCCCACCCCAGCCTTTTTGGACACCAGCGGGCAATGCTGCCTGCTTCCCAGCGTCCCTGTGGTCAGCTCTACAGAAGCTTTTCCAGCTGCACAGAGTGCAGCTCTCATGGACAGTCCTGGAGCGGGTAGGTGAGTCACTTCTGGATAACCCACAAGAGCCCCTTGCTCCGCTCTGGGCACAGGGAAATCAGGGTTTGCACCTTCAAAATCCAAAACCTGTCCCCAAAACCAGTACCAAGCAAAGAGGCTGGACTGATGCCCAAGGAAACTGCCCAAGGAAGAGGCACTAGCATCGTCCTCGGTCCCACCCTAAGCCCATTCAATCCTAGGACAACCTTGCTTCCACGCACAGCAGGGCAGCGACCGTGACGCATGCTCTTCATCCCAGAAACCCGATTCTCCAGTTAACACCAGACAGTTAACATCCTTACTGTCCTGCACAGGATGTGATACAGAAGTCATAGACTTGTGCTAGTCCCATTCTCAGCAAGATCGTGTTCAGGATGTTAAGTATGGAATTCATCGACCAGCCCAGAGGAGACTGTTTCAGAGTCTAACCTCCCTGCTCCTGTTTACTTGGGGTGCACATTTCAGGGATCTCTCACAAGCAACCAGCTGGCGCGTCCGGACCGGCAGAGAAGTAAGCAGGAGATGCCTCACCTTGTAGAATGTGGGAAGGTCAAATTCCTCCAGAACTCTGTCCACCTCTGAGACCAGCTCCAGCAGCTGGAAATGCCCAGCGGAGACCTCCAAGCCAATAAAGGTCCTAAAGAAAGACGAGGAGTGACAGCAAGCAGCTTTTCACACTGCAGAAAGCACAGCCATAAGCATACTTAGCCCTGCGTTCCTACCGGGTAAATTCCCTACCCCCTAACAAAAGATAATTTGAGGAATGCCGGGTTTAAGCATTCAAGGATGCTGACTGTATTCTGAAGAAAAACAGAAATAAAGATGTGGCAGCAGAGAGAAGTAGGACTGGATGATACATCATGTAGATTTACTAGATTAACTCAGCACCTTTTGGGACAGCAAAACTCATTTTCCGGGCAAAGGACACACTCGATGGGTATTTCAGCAGAGCACCATGCCGTGCAGGAGCTGCATTCGAAAACTGGAAGTTGCCAGAGTGGTTTTACAGCAGGAGAGGAAGCGGAGAACGGGAAGTAGCAAGCTGGAGAGATGTGACAAGGACTCTCTGGATGATGCTTTCTAGACTCCAGGAGGGGAGGGGAACACCAAGTGTCATCCAGGATCTGCTTTGTCTGGCCCATGACTATCATGGGCTGCCATTCCCGCTAGATTCGGCAACTTTTCACAGTTTCAATCACTTTTGCTGTGACGTTTAAACTACTTAATCGCATTCAATTGGAACCAGGCTTCGGGGCTGACACCTGGCAGAATTAGCACCGTCAGAGCTATTTCTCCCCAGCTCTTGGAAGACCTGCGCTGCAATTTCACAACCAGCACTGCTGCCAAAAGAGGTGGCCTTGGCTCTGCTTGCCCCAGGCTGCTCACGCTGGCATAAGGGTTTGCGAAACCGCCAAACAAAGCAGATGGGAGATGGCAGCAAAAGCGGCTGCCTCCTTTAGCTGCTGCGAAACCACAGCATGAACTGAACCCCAGCAGAAAGGCCTGCCGCAGGTCACATTGTGAACGGATCTCCTCTCTTCAGAAGGCTCAAATCCTGCAGCCTGAGGTTCGGCCACCACTAATGAGACCAACAGCTTGCAGAAAATCAGTGCTGAAGCTAAGAATTCGTGCAAGTAGTTGGAGAAAGGTGTGAAACCTCTGTAGACAAGGTCATCGCATACTGCCCTGTCACACGGCTCAGCCCGGTCACCGTAGGACAGGCAGGTAACGCTTCCTGTCCACCCAGCAGCTTGCCCAGCCTCCTCCCCAGGCTGCTCCTCACTCACCTGGTTTTGTTTTCATTGGTGTAAACCTTTACTTGGTCAGCCACGCAGAAGAATCTGAAAGAAGAAAGATCCTATTTCAGCCAGTAGGAAAAAAAAAAAGAAAAAAAGAAAGAAAAAAAAAAGTAGAAGATGGGGAGAGGACAGGATTACTGGGCTGTGGAAAAATAAAGGCAAATGTGTGCTGCAATCGGACCGAATTGGTGGAACCAGAACCATTCTGGGCTCAAGTTAATCCATTCCCCCCTGGTTTCCAGCCCTCTGAAGCCTGGATGGTGATAAAAGCTCTGAAGCAGATGATGCTCAGCAGGCACCTGAGCCAGATGTAAGGGATGAAACCACTCGTGGTTTAGAGGATAGCACAGCTCCGGCCTCGTCCTTGAAAGCCAAGACTTGACCTGCCAGGTGCTGGATCCCAGCACAGAGAGAACTTCCCGGGGCTTCACTGGTGCAGCACCAGCTGCCAGGGATGCCTCGGGGCACGGAGGCTGGCGAACCCCAGACCCCGGGGGGTGCGAGGAGGGGTTCTCCAGAGCCTCATCCCTACCTGTGGAAGGGGGCCAGGCGCTGGCGCAGAGCGCAGACGAAGGGCTGTATCCAGTGGTAGCGCAGGACGACACACTGTGAGAGGCTGAGGTGGAACTCGGCCATGGCGGTCAACGAAGAGACGTAGGTGCGAGCGCGGGAGACCAGGAGATCCAGCAGCTCCAGGAATTCCTCCTGGACGATGTCTGCGGGGCAAGACCTTCAGAGCGCGGCCGGGGCCCAGCCCACAGCACCAGACGCCGATCATAGAATCATAGAATGGTTAGGGTTGGAAGGGACCTTCAAAGGTCATCTAGTCCAACCCCCCTGCAAGGAGCAGGGACATCCCTGACTAGGTCAGGTTGCTCAGAGCCTCATCCAGCCTGGCCTTGAACATTTCCAGAGATGGGGCCTCCACCACCTTTCTGGGCAACCTGTTCCAGTGTTCTACAACTCGCATCGTAAAAATTTTTTTCCTAATTTCTAATCTAAATCTACCCCCCTCTATTTTAAAACCATTACCTCTCATCCTATCGCAACAGGCCCTACTAAACAGCCTTTCCCCATTTCTCTTGTAGGCCCCCTTGAGGTACTAGAAGACCGCTATCAGGTCTCCCCGGAGCCTCCTCTTCTGCAGGCTGAACAGCCCCAACTCTCTCAGCCTGTCCTCATAGGAGAGGTGCTCCAGCCCTTTGATCATCTTTGTGGCCCTCCTCTGGACCTTCTCCAACTGGTCCATGTCCTTCTTGTGCTGGGGGCTCCAGAACTGGACACAGTACTCCAGGTGGGGCCTCACCAGGGCAGAGTAGAGGGGGAGAATCACCTCCCTCGACCTGCTGGCCACGCTTCTCTTGATGCAGCCCAGGATGCAGTTGGCCTTCTGGGCCGCAAGGGCGCATTGCCTGCTCATGTTGAGCTTCTCATCCACCAGCACTCCCAAGTCCTTCTCCTCAGGGCTGCTCTCCATCCATTCCCCGCCCAGCCTGTGTTTGTGCCTGGGATTGCCATGACCCAGGTGCAGGACCTTGCACTTGGCCTGGTTGAACTTCATGAGGTTGGCACGGGCCCACCTCTCCAGCCTGTCCAGGTCCCTCTGGATGGCATCCCTCCCTTCCAGCGTGTCGACGGCACCATGCAACTTGGTGTCGTCGGCGAACTTGCTGAGGGTGCACTCACTGTCCATGTCGCCGACAAAGATGTTGAACATTCGGTGGGGATCGGCGTCCGGTGCTGCGGGCTGGGCCCCGGCCGGGCTCCGTCCCTCCCCTCCCCGCCCCACCGTTACCTACAGGGCAGGTAGACGTGGGTGGCCCAGTTGCCCCGCTCGTGAGGGAAGCCCCGAAGGCGGCCGCCATGTCGGGAGCTGTCATCCTTAACGGCTTCCTCCGGTTCCGGATCGTCCGGCAGACCGGTGGGGGCGGGAAGGCGAAGGCGGCCGGCGCTGCAAGGACCGAGGATGAGGACGGAGGAGGAAGGCCGCGCAGTCCCGCACCCGGCCCCGCTCGCTCCCGCCGCACCCACCTGGCCTGCGGAGGGCCCTGCTCTCCATTCCGCCGCCCCCCTTCCTCCTCCTCCTCCTCCTCCTCCGAGCTGCTGTACCCCACCAGCGCGGCCCTCATGGCCGCCCCCGCCTGCGCCCGCCGGGCCCTTCCGGCCCCCCCCCACCCCGTACCCCGCTCTCCCGCGGCGGGGCCGGTGTCGGCGGCGGGGCCGGTGTCGGCGGCGGGGGCGCTGTTGTCGGCGCTGCGGCCCGCCCCGCCCCGCCTCCTCCTCCGCCGCTGCCGGCCCGCTACGCTCCCTCCCGCACCCCACGGCCGCCGCCCGCCTACCAGCTCTTCCCCCCCCCCGCCCCGCTTCCCTTCCCTTCCTCCCGGCTCCCGCCTCCACGCCAGCGCGGGGCTCGGGCGGAGCGTGCAGGCCGCGGCCCCGCCGGCGGCGAGCGGGCTGACGGCGGGGGGGGGGGCCTCCCGCCGCAGGTGAGGGGCCCGGCCGCCGCCGCCCTTTGTGTGGGCCGCGGCGCGGGCAAGGACCCCGCACCGGCCCACCCCACCGCAGGGCCTCCCGGCGCGGCGGCGGTTGAAGGCCTCGGGGCGCCGTCGCCGCGTTTGTCCGTTTTGAGCTGTCCCATAGGGAGAGGCCAGCGGCGGGACGGGCCTCGCCGCGGGCTGCGGCGGCGGCTGCCGCCCTCCGAGCTCCCCGGCCGCCCCCGCGCCCCGCCGCACCTCGCCCTGAGGCGGCCTGGGCCCGGCTGCGGGAGGCCCGGACAGCGGGGGAGCCCCGGGCCGGGACCGGGACCGGGAGCGGACCATGCCGGAGCGGGCCCTGCCGTGGGCCGCTTCTCCAGTTTGAAAGTACCTCTGCTTCCCCGTCTTCTCTCCTTGAATGGTTGCCGCTTCCCACCTCCCACGGAGGGATGAGCTAGGCTCGGAGCTGGCGCCGGCTCGGGTCCCCGTGCAGAGCCCTCGGTAAGCCAAGGTTGGTATTTCTTATTCTTCCTCGCTGGGGGGGCACGCCAGCTTCCCCTCCCCGTTAGGCCAGTCTGGGATGCAGTCGCCGCTGGGTCGCTCCTGCCGCGGTTTTGGGGGAAAGGGGCGGCTGGGCTGGGCTGAAGTTTTGTATCCCATCAAACTCCGGCACTGGGTATGGTAGTGGCAAGCCCTCCCTTCACCTCGGCGGCCAAGGTGAGCTATGTAGGAGAAAGAGGAGATTCTGTGTACCAGCAGGGCTGTGATGTGGCCTTTGGGTGTTTTACTGCCCAAAATTGTGCCAGCAGACAAACTAATGCACTGTCCCCATAGGCAGAAGCGCGGTCTGGCACTGCCTGAGCTGTGGGGCACGGTCTGGTCTCACCTGAGTGCTGGGGGAGGCCGGGGTGCTGGGAGGTGGGTTTCTCTGGTGCTCCTTATCGCTCTAGTTTTAAATGCAATCAACACCTTTCTGGAAGACCAAGGTTTTACTTACCCTGGGTGAGGACGGGCAGTTTGATGCAGAAACGGGTTTGCTCTTGTGGGCTTAGGGGCTCGTGGCCCCAGAGCACCAGCTGCTGCTTCCCGCCAAGGCCTGGACGCTTCCTCTCTCTTGAGGTGTGTTGGTACTGCTGCTGTCTGCTGCTCACTGCTGGGTTTTACTCTTCTCTAAGTTGATAGCAGATTTTATTGGCTGTCTCTAGAAAGACTGGAACTTTTTTGTGAGCTAAACCCCTGTGGCGCTCTATAGTGCGGCCCAGCAGCAGCTCTGGTGTAGATTGTTTGACTCCAGTGTACTTTTATTCCATGGTTTGGTAGGAGGTTCAGCCAAGCCATTGCTTTAACGCTTCTTTTATCTTCACAGAGAGTGCTGCGCACGATACCCGTGGGTTCTGTGTTTTGTCTGCGGATAGGATAACGTTGAGGGCAAACCTTCCCTTGAGCTCTCTGGCTCTTCCTAGTCTACAAGTGCCGCCCGGAGAGAGGGAAATCTCTTACAGAGATCCCTGGGGTAATGTGCCTGATACCCGAGCTACAGGAGGAGCAGAACTGCTTCGCAGGGGTGTTTCAGCTGGGGTGGAATCAGATTGGGATCTGCCTCGATACTTGTAAAATCTAACCCAGTAGCTTCTCGATTGCACAGCATTTGGTGTACCTCAGCCCCTGCAGAGACCGATGTTCTCAGCCCGTGGCCCCAGCGGGGCTGGGAGATCCAGTACACTGACAGCGCTCGGAGTTGCGGCTGAGCTGTGCTGCCTCTCGTGATAGCACGCCACCGGCCAGGCAGAGCTTGACCCTTTCCAGGCTGAGCACGCCTTGTCCCAGGCCCTTCACACAGCAGCAAGGGGGGCTCCAGTTCTGGTTAGCTCCCCCACACTTGGTAGCTTTGCAGGGATGCAGGAGAGTTTTCAAAGTGAGCTGTGGGGGCCAGTTGACTAGAGAGTTGCCCATCTTTCCTCTGAGGCCTGACATGAGCTGTCTTCTTCCTTGCAGAGAGAGCTGCTCCCTGGGCTGCCTCCCTCACCCTTCCCAAATGCGAGCACATCACAGCCAGCACAGAGAAGGGCCTCCTCTTGTCTTCAAGGCACTTGCTTCTGCCTACTGTTCTTTTGTCCAAAAAAGAAAAAGCCAGACCAAACCAGTCCACGAAGAACTTGTGCTGATCTAAGGAGGAGGCTGTGACGTCTCAGTCACCTCTTTGCCTCCCAAGATCCTGGCTGTGGGCTGGGTTTTCTGTCCTCAGCTTCAGGGGATCAGCTACGGGGAATCAGGATCTTGGATACTTTCGATTTTGTTTTTACTTGAACCCTTTCAACCGAGAAGCTGAAGCTGTCACTGCTAAAATCCCATTTTTTTTTCCCAAGCATGTCAGAAAGCTGGCAGCAGCAACAGCAGCAACCACAGCAGCAGCCGCCGCCGCCACAGCAGCACCACGCTGGGGCAGCCGCCCTCCCAGAGCACTCCATCCCACCCAGCACTGCTGACAACCCCTTGGGCTGTGCCGTCTACGGCATCCTGCTCCAGCCGGACCCTGGCCTGCAGCACCACCAGCACGCCCCTGTCCAGGCTGGAGAGCCGTCCCACAAATGTGGTGTGTGTGGCCACGACCTCGCTCACCTCTCCAACCCCCATGAGCACCAGTGCTTGCCAGGCCATGACCGCTCTTTCCAGTGTACCCAGTGCCTGAAGATCTTCCACCAGGCCACTGACCTCCTCGAACACCAGTGCATCCAGGTGGAGCAGAAGCCCTTTGTGTGCGGTGTCTGCAAGATGGGCTTCTCCCTCCTGACCTCGCTGGCGCAGCACCACAACGTCCACAACGGCAACGCCATGAAGTGCTCTATCTGTGAAAAGACCTACAAGCCTCCCGAGACAGAGCATTCACAGCCTCTTGACCCCTCGGAGAAGCCCTATAGCTGCTCCATCTGTCAGAAAACCTTCAAGCACCTCTCGGAGCTGTCCCGGCATGAGCGCATCCACACGGGTGAGAAGCCGTACAAGTGCATGCTGTGCGACAAGAGCTTCAGCCAGTCGTCCCACCTGGTGCACCACAAACGGACGCACAGCTCGGAGCGGCCCTACAAGTGCACGGTGTGCGAGAAGACCTTCAAGCACCGCTCCCACCTGGTGCGCCACATGTACGCGCACTCGGGGGAGCACCTCTTCAAGTGCAACGTCTGTGAGCTGCACTTCAAGGAGTCGTCGGAGCTGCTGCAGCACCCCTGCACGCCCAGCGGGGAGCGGCCCTTCCGCTGTGGCGAGTGCCAGAAGGCCTTCAAGCGCCCCTCGGACCTGCGGCAGCACGAGCGCACGCACAGCGAGGAGCGACCCTTCAAGTGTGACCTCTGCCAGATGAGCTTCAAGCAGCAGTACGCGCTCATGCGCCACCGCCGCACGCACAAGGCCGAGGAGCCCTTCAAGTGCAACCTGTGTGAGAAGGACTTTGTGCAGCCCTCACACTTAGTGTACCACCAGCACGTGCACGGCATAGAAAACCTCTTCAAGTGCAACGTATGCCAGAAGGGCTTCAACCAGTCCTCGGAGCTGCTGCGACACAAGTGCGTGCAGAACGCGGAGCGGCCCTTCAAGTGCACGGTGTGCAACAAGTCCTACAAGCGGGCCTCAGCTCTGCAGAAGCACCAGCTGGCCCACTGCGCCGAGAAGCCGCTCAAGTGCACGCTCTGCGAGAGACGTTTCTTCTCCTCCTCGGAGTTCGTGCAGCACCGCTGTGACCCGGCCCGCGAAAAGCCCCTCAAGTGCCCCGACTGTGAAAAGCGGTTCAAGTACGCCTCGGACTTGCAGCGTCACCGGCGCGTGCACACAGGCGAGAAGCCCTACAAGTGCCCCTCCTGCGAGAAGGCCTTCAAGCAGCGCGAGCACCTCAACAAGCACCACAGCGTGCACGCCCGGGAGCAGCAGTACAAGTGCATGTGGTGCGGCGAACGGTTCCTGGACTTGGGCCTGCTGCAGGAGCACAGCGTCCAGCACACGGCCGAGGGTGCCTACCAGGTGGCTGCCTGCTTGCCGTGAGCCTCCCGCCCCTCGGCGGCTTTCAGCTTGCATGTGACGCTCCTGAGCCTCGGCCTCCCCTTCTCTCTCCTCGGTTGTAGACGGCCTCCAAGGAGTTTGGGGGAAAGGGGAGGTGCGATGGGCGGGCAGGTAAACTTTCCTCTCGCTTCTGGGGCTGATACACCACCTGTGTCACAGGGGTGACGGAGGACGGGAAAAGCTCAAAGGGGTGGAAAGGAGGGAGGTGGGGAGAGAAAACAATGCCTGTGGCTGCCTGGCATCCCCTGGAGTGTAGCTGACACTGTACCTGCAGTTCCAGTGCTGGGAGCCCAGCTGCCCACTGCCAGCCCTTTGCATGCGGCCCCTTTCCCCTGCCCTGCCTGGCGGGGTCGGCGGGGAGGGCTGGGTAACTCTGCTTCTGGAGAGGGCTCGGGAGCAAGGCAGAGCCAGCCCTCCCTTCTCCTGGGGTGCGCTGCTCGGTGAGGAAGCAGCAGGTTTCTGCTGCTGGGATCTCCCAACTTTCTTGGTCCAAGCTCAGTTGAGAGGACCATTTCAGATCATTACCGTTGATTGGCTGCCCCTGACCTCCCCTGCTCTCCCTCTTTCTAGAGCGTAGAAAGGGAAAAGCCATGGGGCTGCACAGCTCCAAAAAGCACTTTGGCATTGCTGCTTCTGCAGTCGCTGGCTGTCACACTGCGAGGGTTCTGAGCGAGCCTGCCCGCCCCCCATGCCTGCCAGCGGCACGGGGAAGAGTAGCAAGCGCTACACTGCTACTGGAGAGCGTGATGAGGAGAGCCTAGTGCCCTGCTCCTGGCCTGGCGTTTAAGAGCTGCTTCCTGAGGGATCTAGCTCTCCTGCCAAGACTTACCTCCAGCCCCCAGGGCCCTTCCCTCTTTGCACCGCTTGGGCCCGCAGTGTACTCCCAGGGGGGCTGGGCAAAGGGCCGTCCCAGCGGTTGGAACACTAAAGGGTGAGGCAAATAAACACTACAAATAACGTACAGCTCCAGAGATGTTGCCATCGCCGGTGGTAACCCATGCCGCGTGCCAGGGGCTTGGTGTCTGATCTGCTGGGGGGGAAGCAGAGCAAGCCAGGAGAATCCTTCCTGGCTTGCAGGCTCGGCTCCACGGGGAGGGAAAGGTTAGCGGTGGGTAAAGGAGGAGTGTATTTTTTTCCCCCCTCTTGCAGGAGTCATGTTTTACCCCTTTACTCTTTCTTTACCTCTTCTGTATTTTTCAGGTTTTGCACAGTTCTTGTAAACATCACTTAAAAATAAATTTCCCCTAGTAAGGTCGATGCAGCCTCAGGTGTTTTCCTCTGCAGGATTTTGCTGGCTTCTCATGACCAAGAGACTGGTTACATGCCAGTTGGATGCCTTGAAGGTTGAAGGCGTGCTTATTAGATTGCCCACCAGCCTTCCCCTCTCCATCTTTGGAGATATTAAGATGTTAAATACCCATCTGTGGAGATATTCAAGCCCTGACTGGATGCGGTCCTGGACAGCCAGCTGGTCAGCTGTAGCTGACCCTGCTCAAGCAGAGGGTTGGACTTAGATCTCCAGAGGTCCCTGTTGGCCTCAGCTCTTCTCTGGTCATAGCTGCCCCTCGTATGAGGTTGGAGTGTTGTGAGGAGCTGTAACTAGTGAACAGCAGCCAGTGCACAGGTCATTAGGACAAGTTTAATAAATGTTGTCCACAGCAAGTGTAGACAGATTAACCTTGTAGAGAGTTGGGCTGTGCCTGCACAGCTGGTAGGGGATGCTCATCCAAAAGGTGGAGAAAGGCTTCGGTTTCCATTTCCAGCACGGTGAGGGGAATGGGGTGTGATCTGGGGGGCTGGGACAGTGGGGCTGAGTCTTCTTCATGTGCAGCTTTAAGGAGGTTAAAGCAGACCTTGCTCTCTGCTGCCCAGGGAAGAGGGACTGATGGTTATCTTACTTCATGCTGCCATATAGATGTAGAACTTCCTACCGAGTATTCTGTCTGTGTTTTTTTTCTTTTTTTTTCTTTTTGCTTTTTTTTTCTTAAAGCAGTTTGTTAATATTCATTAAAAATACTGTATAGTTTAACTTAATGTCATACTGGATCTTTTTTTTTCTAAAAAAAAGAGATGTGATAACTTGGATTTTTCAAGAACTTTTTGGTTCTAGGTAGCTGGTTGTTGCTGTTTAATATGTAGTAAGTTCAGTGTATGCTTTACTGTAGGAGTAAAAATGGGTCCGAACCAAGGAAGGCTAATCCTGCCTTTACAGAAGGGCTTAGCAGTGCCGGGGGCTGCAAGCATGGGACTGGGGCCGGCCAGGGAGCACGGCACCCAGCTGAACCCTCACTCTGTGCCTGCCTTGGGCTGTGGTTAGCTCTGCCCTGTGTGGTTAGCACAGCTGCCACAGATCCCAAAGAGCCGGGGTTCAGCGATCACCCTGACCACTTGAGCACGGCACTGGCAGCCAGAATCGGCGCCCAGAGCTGGGCACTTGTGGAGAGGCTCACCTTTGATAGGAGGAGGGTGTAAAGTGGAGGCTGCTGGAGCCTCCGGGGGCTTTTGTGGCTCTGTTTCTTTCTGGAGCAGCTGTTTGCTAGAGGAGGAGTTTGGAGAAATCGTTCGTGAGGCCCCCAAATGACTGTGCCCTACACTCTTCCCTCCCCAGTGGCTCGGATGCGCTGGCCACAGAGCTGCTGGATCCTGTCCCCTTGGTACCAGCTGGGCACAGGGACTGCTGGGGAACATTTCTCTGGTGCTGAGCAGCTGGGAAAGCCCTCAGTGTCCCAACAAGGAGCTCCAGCTCCACTTGGGATGTGGCAACAGCCAAGCAGTGCCCTGGGCATAGAGAGCATCATCTGGGCTGTGCGCTCGGGGGCCCGTGCCTGGGGGAGTGGGGTGCTGTGAGGAGCTCGGTGGGGACGAGCCCAGGTCCAGGTCATCAGCCGATGCCTGTGAGTAGGTGCCTCCAGGTCTGAAAACATCTTGGTGCAGTATTAGAGCATCATAAAGCAGGACTGGCTGTGGGTCTGTGGTGACTCGGTCTCTTCATCTTGTTTGCTGCCTTGCAACAGCCCGAAATCCAGTAGAAGCCCGCGACGTTTTCTGCTGGCAGGTGGAGGACCTGGGTGGATTGGGCACCTGAGCAGCTGCTGAGAGCCTTGGATATATTTTTATAGGGAGATTGTCTAGTTGGAAGCAGCTGTGTTGCAAACAGGTGGGCTGAGGAAGCAGGTTGATCTCCGTTGCTGTGCCTTTGGGTCATGTTTTGTACTGCGAGGTGAGAGGTGATGGAAATAGCAGGAGGCACACGAGTGTCAGGAACGTGGTGCTGGGTGGAGAGGCAGGGGCTGGCCTGGGAGACCGATATCCCCCCGGCATCATGCCACGAAGGGCTCTCTGCTAACTGCTGGTGGTTCCTTTTCAAACCAAAGAGTAGTTGTGGCCAAAGCCTCTTGGGAGGAAGATGTGTTTTTACTCTGTACCTGTGTTGCACTTTGCTTCTGACATTTATTTCAAGAGACTCAGGCTTCTTCGTGCTGCCTCCGCTTGGCCTCTCGCATCTCTCGTCACCCCGCAGCACCCAGGAGGGTCACCGTGCTGGAGCTGGTGGTATGTCAGCCCCATGGCAAGTGCTCTTCAAGACCTGCTTGCTAGATCACCTGAGGATGCTTGGTAGGGCCGGAGTAGGGATGATCCATCTCAAAGGGCTGTTCTCTTCGGCAGGCAGCTTGAGCATAGGGTGCCGCTGAGGAGATGTTGGGGAGGGTTAGGCCGGCCAAAGGCAGCATGGATGTTGTCCAGGAGATAAATCCTGCTCTCTAGGACTGCTGTTCCTCTGGCTTTCTAGGTCCAGGAAGAAGGTAGTTTGTTACCTGGGCTTTTTTCTGTTCTTCACTCCTCCTTACCCTACCTACAGGGTGCCATTAGGCCCCTTCACCTCCACAGCTGTTTTGCTTATACTTTTATAAGACCCTCTAGGCTTCTTTGCCTTTTGTTCAGTTCTTTATTTGTAAGCAGCAATTTGGTTTTCATCCCTTTTTCCAATTTGATTGTGGGGTCTCTTCCCCTTCTCGCCCCTCTCACCCACCCCAAATTCCTCTCCCAGGCTGAGGCTGGATCCAGATGATACCAAACCACTGATGATGGTGTTTGGCACCCAAATCTTGCTGGAATCCAGTGGGTACTTCTGGTCCTTCCCCTGCGGCTGTCCATATCGCTGGACACGGGTGATACCTGTGGCCTGGCACCTTGGCTCAGCCGAGTCCTGTCTGTGGTACAGCTGGTGCAGCGAGCGAGTCTGAGCCAGCACCAGGAGCCAGAGCAGAGCTGTAGGGAACAGGCAGTGGGGTGAGAGCGGCCATTTCTGTGGTGGGTCCCTTTGCCACATCTCCAAGGCTGGGGGTTAGGTCAGTGAAGGGCTGTCAGATGTCCCTGGGGAGAAGTCATGGTGCTGGGATGGGGCCGGACCGCTCAGCTCCCCTGGGAACGCCTGCGGAGCGGCTGTGTGCATCAGGCAGGCAGCCGAACCAGGTTAGCCATGGTGTGGACACCCCTGGGACCACGGATGTGCCCAGATGGCCCTGCCCGCTCTCCAGGGAGTAGATGCCACCCCTGTGATCTGAGTGGCAAGATGTGCATGTCTTGAGGAGCAAGGGGGAAAGCGTCCTCTGACAGTGGTTTGGGACCATGTCTGGGTGCTCAGGCCTGACCTTGCACTATTCAGAGGCAGGAGAGCACTTTCTACACTTCCTTTGGGTATTTACCATCAAGTCCAGGCTGCAGCTGGGGCCTGGCTATTAATAATAAGCGAAAAAACCTTGTTGTTCTTCAGAGTTTGACTCTTCCTCCATTGGGTGGTGAGTTGACGTGCAGGAAGGTTCGTGCACACGCAGGCGTAATGCTGAGATGCAATAATGGCAGGCCGGCAAGGTTTGGGGATGACGACTCTCCCTTGGGCCCCGGTGAGCATGGCTTCTCCCCGGCTGCCGGGCTCCCTCAGCAGCATCTCCCGGCAGCTGCCTCTGCCACTTTCTGGACGTGAAGATGCTGCTCTCGCAGCGTGCCCGGGATGCTCGGCAGGGAGAGCAGGACCACAGGTGGGAGCTGGACTTGTCTCTGAATGCCTCCGAGCCGTGGATCCAAGCGGTTTCATGGCCGGTGAGGTTCTTGGGCTGCTCCTAATCTGCGCTCGTGCCTCCGGCAAGTTCCCAGGGCCGTGGGAAGTTGCAGCCAAGGATGACGAGGTTTGTGTGGCTTGCAGTGCCTTTAACACTGCTCTCCGTGTGTTTCTAGGATGATACTCCATGTATGTGTGTATATATATTGTATTAACACATCCTGCTTTTCTGTGTGAGTGTCAAATGGTTTTGCTTTACTAATAAATTTATAGTTATTTATACCTTCCCGTGGGTGTGTGAGGTTTCTGGAGCGGAGGCCATGTGCAGGGCACTGCCTCCCCTGTCTGTCTTTGTGCTCTGTCTAGCTCTGCTTGATATTTTTTTTTCCACATGTTCTTTCTTTCCCCTGAACTTTTTTGATGGAGAAATGATGGTTCATCCACCTGGTAACCAGAAGTCGAGACGCAGGGTACGGGCAGGCTCCCAGGGGCTGAAAGTGAAGTGGGCAGAGTGTGTGGTTTTGCCCCTTGCTAGAGGTGGACTACTCCCTGCCCAGGGCAGAGCTTGCTGCTGGGGCATCAGGGCAGAAGCAGGCAGGATTGTCTCCTTGTCGGAAAGGAGCATCTGTGTAGGAGGCAGAAGCTGATGCACGTTGTGCTCCGAGGACCTGAGCCCCATCCACGACTGTCTCAGGTCTCAGCTTTCCCAGAGGTCTTTATTTTTTGCATCCTCCCCATCCTGTGACAGCAAGAGAGGAGCCCGCTACCTGCAGACAGCCAGACTTGCTCCATCCCACGCCCAGGCCAGGTGAGATGGGTGTTTGTCTCTGGGTCGCTGAGAAAACACTTCTGGTTGAAGGTTTGGGAAGGGGATAGGATGGGAAACCAAGGCAAGTATGGGGACAGCCCTTACCCAGGATCCTGCGGCTGGGAGACATCTTAGCACCCCTTCTCGGCTGGCTGCTCCATGCAGAGCTCCTTAAATGACGGCGGCGAAGTGCTTGGGAGGAAGAGGAGGGCTGTCTCAGGGAAGGGGCAAGACCCCTTCGCCTTTGCTGACACTGATACTGGGCCACCAGCCCCTCCGTGGCTGGGCGTTAGTGCCACGAGCAGGATCGTGCCCGGTGGCGAAAGGGCGATACCTTTCCCAGCTGCCCTAATTTGTTCTTCCTGGCTGGATGATTTCCATGGGAAGATGAAACATCGAACCGCAGCCGATTGTCCTAACCCGTGCCCGTGTTAGAACTTTGCAGTTTGAGGAAACACTCCGTATCCTCGGGGCAGGCAAGCAAACTGCAGCGGCACCACCGGTGCTTTGTGTGGGCTTTTACTTTCTCACCTTTGTTTTCCCTAAATCACAGCAAGGCTAGCTAATTTTTGCAGTTTTTGCCGGAGCCGCAGGTTCTGGCTGTGGGAGGACCAGCAGTGGTTGGTGGGAGTGGCATCCCCTTGGCACTGTATAGAGAGCAACTCAAGGTCTTGTCGCTCTTCCAGAAGACCTTACCCGCTTGGAGCTGTTTTCTGTGCAGGTGTCATCGCCGATGCCTCCTGCCTTACCCCACAAATGTAAATACTGGGGATGCAAACAAAAGGACAGCAGAAGTGGATGGAAAGTAGTTCTCCAGCAAATGTGCCAGGAGCGCTGGCAGCATCACCCAGGTGAGGAGCAGAACCTTCCCCTTCCTCCCCGGCGTTCCTCCTGGGCGTTTGCTTGCCGAAATAAGTCAAAGACCTTTGTAGGCAGGTCTGGCTCGAAGAGTGTCCTTGGAGGAGATGCAGGTTTAGCCATCGACAGATGCTGCTTTTTTTGAACCCCTGGCTGTGTCAGCCGTTGGCTGGGGGTCTGAGCCAACCCCAAGGAGGGGGGAACCAGGGTGATAGGGGCTGCCTGGCCTGGGATGGGAGCCCAGAGCTCCTCTCCTGGCCGCCATGGAGGTTTACTGCTGATTCCTGCTGGGGCAGGGACAGCTCTGCCGGCCGGAGTCGCAGGGAGCGAAGTGAGCAGAACTGAGGTTGGGTAATGGCTTTGGTAGCTGCCAGACTCGAGACTCTGGCAAACACCTTTGATTCATGTTTCTGCTGTAAAAATCAGAGAGTAGTGCTGAGCTGTTAGCTGTCATCGCTGTGCTTCAGAGTGAACGGTATCTCAGAAATACAAGGATGCCTTTCAGTTGGCTTTCTCGGACCTGGCGGGAATGGAGTCCAGTTTGGGAGACCGCAGCTCTGTGCCTCAGTTTCCCTAGTGGTGAACCAAAGTTGCAGAGGTACTGGGCTGGGGCCAAGCAGGACAGATACTCATTGCTCGCCAGGCTGGGGACACCCATGGGGCTGGGGAAGGAGGAATTGGGCCAGGGGGCTCTGATGCCTCTCCAGAGAGCTCTGGCCAAAGACAGAAGCCAGGGATGGACGTCACACAGTGAAGCCGTGCCGGTACCAGGATTCCAGGGTGTGACAACGGCCGAGATTAGGGGCGATGGGAAAGGCTGGCAGTCATGCAGGGCCGCAGGTAAACGGATCAAGCGGCAATTCGCAGGCTCAGCAAAGGGAGGCTTAGCTCAGCCTGGCACAGATTTGCTGCCTCCTGCCTCAGATCCACTGGGACAGAGCCACGGGTGGAGCGTCCTTGGACACATCGCCCCGCACACATCACCCTTGCGTTGCTCCGCGGGGTTTCAGCAGCCCCGTTCCTGCATCTGCACATCCCTGCACCCGCCTGGGCGAGACAACAGCCTTCCCCGCAGCGCTGCCAGACTCCCAGCCGGCCGGTGAGTGCCCAGGGTGGCTTTGGCAGCTCCAGGGGTTTCGAGGATGTCAAAGTTGCTTGATTTTGGGATTTTCTTTGCACTATCCTGCACCAAAACCCAGGCTGGCTGCTGGGAGCCGAGGCGTTCCAGACAGCTGGATGCTGGTAATCCCATTTGCAGGCAGCACTGGGCTAATCCCCGCAGAGCCCTGAGCGGATTGGGGTGGGTTTGGGGGTCAGTGGCGAGCTGCGGTGGCCGAGGGAGCCCATGAGTCCCAGAGGTGGCTTCCCAGGGAGGTGACGGTGAGCGTGCGGGGGTAAGTGGCAGCGATAGAGACGAGGGATGTGGCTGGGATTCCTGTGGGGCCATCTCCACACATCATGGTGGGGGGGTTGGTGCTCCGAAACGGAGCTGGAGGATGAGCTGCAGCAGGGGAGCAATGGAGCAGGTCCATGAGGAGTGAAGCTGCGAGGGTGACGGAGCTGGGTATTGTGGAGGGGTTTGATCTGGTGCTGGAGCAGGGATGGAAAGGCGCCAGTGCTCCCTGCTCTGAATGGGGATGGGGTCTGTGCCCTGCTTCTCGCTCTCGGACACTGAGGCCCTTTGGCCGCTGGCACGACGGGTCGTGGCACTGGCCGGTGCCTGTGACACGAGGGGATTGCAATGGGTGTCGTCGCAGGCACATCCTGGCTCCTTATTCCTCTTCTTCCAGCAGCTTGTCTTTTGGGCACCCACTGGCGTGCCTGCCCCTCTCTCTTTCGGATGTGCTGGAGGAACGGCCCTGGCCCTCTGCTTTCCTTCCCAGGCCAAGGACAGGCTTAAGCTCCAGGCTTTTACAGCTGCGCAAGCTTATGTGGAGGGAGGAGACCTTGGCTGTCATGGGGGGCTCACTCTGACCCTGGGAGGCTTTTTCTGGGCTTCTTTGGGCTCAGAGGTGTTTGTTGGCCCTGGGCTTCTTTGGGACCTGCGAAGGTCCCAAATGCCACTGTGCCACACGGTGCCGCTGGGTTTTCCTTTGCTGTTCCTGGGGCGTTCACAGCTCCTTCATCCCTCGTAGCCAGTGCGAGGTAAAAGGCCATTTCTTAATTGGTTTCTGGTCATCAGGGCTCCTGTGAGGTGTTTACAGCCACCCTGTCCCACTTCGGGGACGTGGGGGTCTCTGGGAGAGCCCAGCCTGCTCGTGGGGTGCTGGGGGCTGGAGGTGCCGCGTGGGGGGATGCTTCGGCCACATCCAAACCTGACTCCCGGCCTCGCACAAGGCGAGGGCAAGCGAAGAGCTAAGGATGCGTGTCACCAGTCTGGGAACCTCGGCTCGTCAAGATTGAAGATGCCAAGGTTTGGGCAGCCCCCAATGAAACACCTGGAGGGATCTGAAGGCGTTCTGTGCGTCTGAGAGCTGAGTGAGGGGTTGATGCAAAGAGCCCAGCGCCGGATGGCTTCCAGCCCGTAACCTGCTGCGTAGATGGGGCTGGGGTCGTGTGTTCACCCAGGGTCGAAACTCCCAGTGCAGTCTCCTGGCTGGGCTGGACACGGAGCTCAGGGATCTGCTCTCTCCTGCCCTTCATGGGTGTCTCCTGCGAGCAGCAGCATGGGGGCTGCCCAAGATGCTCCTGAGTACCTTGTTGAGCAGAGTGGGGTGTCTTGGGAGGGGCATTTGGGGCAGAGCGGGGCTTTTTGATGGGGCAACGGCAGAAGACATCCCCAGTTTGAGCTGGGCGAGAGCCCCCAGCCCTTGTCCCTGCATGGGAACATGTAGCATCACTCAGCTTGCTGGTGCTGCATCCCAGTCTGGAGTCACATCAAGGAAGAGTGAGGGGGACCTGAAAAGACTGAGTAAACAGGGCTTGAACAGCTAAATCCCTGCTCTGCAACACCTTATTTCTACCTACCCTGTCAACATCCCGGCAGCCACGGCTGGCTGTCGCTGGCTGCCTTCGCTGCCTGCCCCAGCAGCCACCGTGACCCTGGGCCAGAACAGAAAGGTGACGGAGTAGAGTTGTTTCCTCGCGGCAGAACAAGTTGGTACGTGTGTAGGGACATGAACTTGCTTGTAAACAAATTCTGCTCAAATTGCTGTTGCTTTTCAGCCCTCGAATGAAAAACGACGGGGAGCGTAGAGGACTCCGAGCAGAGCGTCACGGTTTCTGTGATCTCTCTGCTGTGACTTCGTGAGAGCTTCTTGTGTGACCCCAGCCAGGGAGGGTTAGGCAAAAAAAAAAAAAACTAAATGAGGGGTTACATTTAGGAAAAGCAAGTTTAACTGAGCCTGCGAGCTGGAAATAGAGGGTGTAGTTTGCTCACGATAGAGGTGAGGGGTCAGGGGTTGAGCTGGGTTTGGTCTGGCCATGCTGCAGTGCCGCATTTCCCAAGCAGGACGTGGAAGCAGAAGGACACCAAGGACCATTTTGGGCTGCCCTGGGGACAACGTGAGCAGCTGGTGCACCCGGTGTCCCCCAGGGAGCCTGCACAAGTGCTGCTGGCCTCTCGCTGGCTGGAGACCCCCTCCTCGCTGCCTGCAGGTGGAGGGATGCTGGGCTGGATCGAGCGGGTGGTTCCCCAGCCCCCGGTGCCCCATCTGACGGAGGAGACCCCCCCGGCCCCAGCACGGGAACCAGAGCTGCCTAAGGTGAGCAGAGAACCAGTTTGGGAGGTACCGGGGACCCCTCAAGTGTGGTGAGGAGATGCCTGGTGCCTCTGCATCCAGCTTCTGCGGTACCCAGGGATGCTCCACAGCATCCTCAGGAGGGATGGGGACCAGGATGCATCCCCCCCTCTCCGAGCTGCTGGGAGGCAGTAGGAGGGATGGGGAATCCCTGGGGCTTGCAGCCACCTTTGAGCAGGGGACGCTGTCCCCTGCACCTCACTCTCTGACTCCTTCTGCCTTTTACCCTGAAGGCACCGACAGGAAAGGCCGGCGGCCCCGAAGATGCTGCTGACCATGCACACACCCAGGGTAAGGCCCCGTGGTGAGGGGACGCCAGCTCCTTTATGGGCTGGTCCCACTCCTGCCCAGCGTGCTGGGGCTGGTGGAGCAGTGGTGAGACCTTTCTTTTCTCTCCTGCTGCCATTGAAGAAGTGGAAAAGAAGGTGGGATTTGCAGTGCCTGAGGACCCAGGCTCCGTGTTTGAGAGGTATTGCTCTTGCACCCTCCAGCGTGCAGTACGGTTTGCATGGGTTTTTGCTTTCGGTTGGGGTCTGGATGCCTGGGACGGGGGGTCCCAGCCTGACTCACCCCCTTCCCTGGCAGCATGGGGAGCAGTGTGCTCTCCTGGCTCTCCCAGGGGCTGGAGAAGGTGATTCCCCAGCCGGTCCCGGCCCCAGGGACGCTGCAGGCACTCGGGAAGAGCTTTGAGACGAGCATTGACGTTCCCGATCAGGTAGGTGATAGATCTGGGTAACAGTCTGGTATATTTGGCCTTCTAGCTCTTTTTACCTTTTCTTCTTCTTCTTCCTTTTTTTTTTTTTTTTTTGTCCTCCTTCCTATCATTCTCCCAGTGCTAACTGGGAGCACTAACCCTGCCCTGCATGGGCTTCTGCCTTCATCCATTCCTGGGGAAAGGGCAGGTTTCCCTCCCCACGGCGGGATGAGCCCCTCCAGCTGCCGGGTGGGTGACAGTCTGTTTGGCTTTTCAGACAGAGGTCCAGATCCTCAAGGACGAGGAAGAGGATGTTCTGGGTAAGGAGAGCTGGAAGCCTGCAGCTTGCAGCATCCCAGGGGCCTTTCTGGGACTCCCAAATCCCACATCCCACCTACTCAATTGGTGATGTTTGTCCCTTGAGCTGGGTGATGGGAGGACTGGAAGCCTCGGCTCTGCCTCATCCCCACAGCCCCCCCTCATCCCCATGGCCTCGCTCTCCTTGCAGAGATTACCCCCTTCGATCCAGATGAGGACGAACTGGATGAATGCGAGCCCGAGGCTGGCTTAGATACCAGCACAGAGGAGTGGTGGGTCCCCCGGGGGATGTGGGAGGGCGGGAAGGGTGCAGGACGGGCTCCCGGGCCACAGTGCGCTCTCCTTGCAGGGCAGGAGCACGAGTGCTCAGCTGGCTGGTGCAGGGCTTTGAGAGGATGGTGCCACAGCCGGAGATGCTGAAAAAGCTGGAGGTGAGCACCACCTGGCCAGGGACTCCCGAGGGGCTGCTGGGCAGAGGTGACAGTGAAGCAGTCTCCTCATCCTCACGCATGGCCCGGCTGGGACCACGGGGAGGAAAACCCCAAAGGAAATTCAGCAGAGCAAAAGAGACCTCGGGGTGCAGTCCCAGTGCTCCCAGACCTGCCTACTTGCTGGGGGGACCCTCCATTTGGGGACCCGCTGGTGCCAGCAATGCTTTAATGGTCCATGTCAAGGAAATGGGGCCAAAACCGCAGCAAAGTGTGTGTGGGCTGTGCATGTGGGTCCCCTTGGGATGGGGGACGTGCCCAGCCAGGGTGGTGTGGGGCCGCACACAGTGCTTTGCCACGTCCATCCGTCCCTCTGTCCCTCTGCAGCCAGAGCCGAAGGAGCAGAAGCGCGAAGCCGCGGCGGGAGGTGAGTGATGCCCCCTTCCCTGGGTGGCCCTTTTGAAGGGGATGCTGTGCCTTTGAGAACCCGGGAGTGGGCGCTGGGGCTGCCCTGCGTCCCCATGCCCCGGGGTACCGACTGTGCCAGGAAGGGTGGGCACGCCGGAGTCACAGCACTGCCCCCACACCACATCTGTCCCCAAACCCCTCTTCCCAAGCCAGGTCCCCGGGGATGAATTTGACAGGGAGATCCCCCAAGCCTGTCCCTCTGCGGGAGGTGACCCTTCCTCACTTGCTCCCCTTCCCCAACAATTTATAAGATGACTGCTGTGTTGCCAATCCATGTTCTCCTTTGGAATAAACCTCAGCAGGCACAAAAGGGACTAAAACCCAGGCAAAGTCCAAAAGCAGTGTTTTAGCCACTCAGAACATCCCGGGAGCAGTGGAGCAGCCGGCAGCACCCGAGGAGCAGCCAGAGCCGGTGGCCACCTTCATCCCTCGGTCCCTGGCAGGGGACGGCAGCAGGTAACCGCGGCAGCAGCTTCTGCATGGGCAGAGGGACGGTGACTGTGGGAGAGGAGGCTCCAGCAGCCAGGTCTGACAGTGGTTTCTGGTCACCAGGATGTTTGCCTGGTTGGTGCAGGGGCTGGAGAAGGTGATGCCGCAGCCGGTGACCAAGGAGAAGCAGGAAGCACAGGTATGGGGTCTGCTGGGTAGGCACAGGGTGCGCAAATGCCACGTCCTCACCCAGATGTGACCCAGCTCTAAGGAGAAGCAGCAGCTTTGCCTGCTCTCCCTTCCTTCCCTTGCACCCTGGAGAGCTCACTGATGTGCTCCTGCCCTTTACCGTCGTGCGTGGGGATGCTCATGCCCACAGCCAAACCATCCAGCATGCCCCGAGAAATCACATGGGGTAGTTAGGGTAGAAGTACCACGTTTACTGAAAATAGGGCATTAGGGTAGAAATTTAGGTTTACTGAAAATGAACAGTGTCTCACGTTTCCCTTTTCCTCCTGGCAGGGAGCGGCCACAGAGACCTGGAGTCCTGTGGAAGAAAGTAAGTGGTTGTTCCGTCTCGCTGTGCCAGTTAGCTTGCTGAGGTTGGAAAGGGTTTATTCAGAATAGGGGCTACTGGGGGCTTTTGTCCCCCAGTCTGATGTGGGTACCAGCTGTGAAGCCCCTGAAATCCCCCGGGGAAGCCACGAGAGGCTGTTGCCACTCGAGAAGTGGAGCAGGTACAGGGTTGCGGCACGGGCTTGGTAGAATTCAGGCTGTGGGAAGCTCTTCAAGTGCAACATCCCACATCCTTGGGTCACGGGCTTTGAGGTTAGTGCTGGTGTCACGGTCTATCCTTGAGCTGTGCCAGAGGATGTTTGCCAAGCTGGCAGGATTTGATCCAAGGATTACAAGGGAATTCAAGCCTGCTGCCTTCATCACCCCCTTTGTTTTTTTTTGCCAGAGAGCGTTTGCCAAGCCCGATGTGAGATGTCTAGGGAGGTACTCGGGAAAACGAAATCCTGGGATTAGATGTGTTAGTTGTGAGTCTGTGTGGCTGTAGGAAAATATTAGGGGGTTCGCACCGCTGCTTGCCTGGCATGGAGGGGAGCAAATGCCGGCTTTGTGGGGAGCTGGGCTTGGCTCTCTATGCCAGCTGCACTGGGAGATGCCGAGTGAAACAGGGAGCCCGACCGGGAGCCACGGCTGCCTCCACGGATGGACTGGGCAGGGGAGATGTCACACAGCCCTGTGCAAGTGCCATCCCTGGGAAGGAGCCTTTGGGTGGGAGCTGCCGTGGCACGCTGAGGCTGTGCATCCCTCCAGGGACATGCCGGAGGTTGCTCCTGCCGAGCCAGCAGCCACTCGGTGGGATCTCCAAGTGGGAAATCGCGTGGGAAGGCATTTCTCCACATGTTTGTACAAACTGGAGACCTGAGTGCTGTTGTGGAGCTTGGAAAGAGGCAAAGCCAGTGGGATGCTGCTGGATGTGCAGGGCATCATACCCTTTGTGCACAACTGGCTTGCGTTATGGCTCGCTTTGGTGCCTGGAGGCATCTCAAGGTCACTTCATCTGCCCAATGAAGGGAGCAATTGGGTTGAGCGAGAGATTTGCCCCAGCACCAAACTGCCAGCACGCTCATTAATGTTTTCCTTCTCCTTTTGTTTCAGGGGGCAAAGGGGCTTAGCGCCTCTGAAACAAATGGAAAACGAAGACGGTGGCAAGCCGGCCCTTCCCACAACCAACAAATGAGCCCAACCTGAGAGAAAGTGCGGCTGGGGAGGAAAAGCAAAGGGGAATCTGCAAACAGTCTCCAGCTCCTTCCCAGCTGGGGTGACAGGGGACCCGAGGCCGGCACAGGGGTGCTGGCTGCGTGTCCCCGGTCCCAGGGCTGTCCCATCCTGGTTCCCTCTTGGCTCCGGGAACCAGAGCTGTTGGTTTTGCAGGGTGCTGTCTATGAGATGGGAGCTATAATTTATAGGAGGGTAGAACAGTGTCACTCAGGACACCTCGGAGGCAGAAAACCTCTTGCTGCAGCCTCCCAGTACTCCTGGCCCTCTCAAACCCCCCATAGCATCCGAATATTCACCCCAATACCTCCAGCTGAAGCCCACAGACTTCTTTTAGTCGACTTCTGCCTCCAAGGTGTAACGTTATAAAGCTCTTCCAGCTCTCATTAGCTTCTTGCTTTTCTTCCATTATCTTAGTGTCTTCTTCCAGCAAGGGGAAAGGGCTCTGGTTTGCAGCAGCACATGCAGGTGGATGAGGTCAATCTCTAGGCGAGCAAGTAGGAATTAATGGTTAAAAGCCCCATCCAACCTGGCCTTGAACACTTCCAGGGATGGGGCATCCACAGCTTCTCTGGGCAACCTGTGCCGCTGCCTCACCGTCCTCATCATAAACCATCTCTTCCTTTTCTCCAGTCTAAATCTCCTTCTTCCAGTTCAAAGCTATTGCCCCTTATCCTGTCGCTACAGGCCTTGGTAAAAAGTCTTTCTCCATCTTTTGTATAAGCCCCCTTGGTGTGCTGCAAGGCCACGATAAGGCCTCCTGCCATCTCATTGCGTCTCTTTAGGACGATCTGGGCAGCCATCACAACGAGTCATGAGCCAAGCGACCACCCTGAGCCCCAGCCTCTGTGTTTGTAGCAACCCCCACCAGTACTGGGCTGCAATTTTAGTATTTGTCCAGTTTTCATATAATGTATCCAAAAGTTGTGTTGTGTTTTAAAAGCTGTCTCCCTGATTGCTGTCCTATGTTTTAATTAACAGAGCTCTAGAGGGAATGGGCTACAGGCAGCGTGGGCACTGTGGGGTGGGTAAATACAGCACAGACCCGACCGTGGGTGGGTTTCCTGCCTCTCTGTAGTGGAATTTGCACGTTTCCTATCGGCTTTGCTGCAGGCATGTAAGTTTGGTTGTCAGGCAGACATCAAAATAAACTGGTTTTACGGTATGTGGATGCGCTTCCTCCTCCTGTTTCTCCTGATGTGGTAGGACGGGTACCCCTGGGACACGGAGAGGGCTGGTCTTGGGTCACCCATGCTCTTTGCTTTGCAGCTGGTCCAACAGCCTTCCCAGGAACCCACTCTGGATTTTCCCCCAGTGATGCTAGGAAGTGCTGGGGTGTGTGGGATGCTCCCTACGCCGTGCCCGGGGGGAAGCATTCGGAGCGGACGCAGCGTGGTGCTTGGGGCATTGCATTGTGGGCTCAGGGCTGAATCTTGCTCTGCAAAACCAGGGCCCTCGGGCTGTGCTAGCACAGCGTTTTGTTTGGGGTTCGTGAGGGGAAAGGCTTTGGGCTCTTCCCATGGCTGCGTCTGTTTGCAAGGAGAGCCAAAATGTGGCCTGGAGATGGGCCAAATCGTCTGCTGGTGGAGGCTGCTGCACGCGTAGGGAAGCCAACAGGCATATCTGTAGGCAAAGGGTTGTAGGTTTCATAGGGCTCTGGACACGCTTGGCACAAAATGGTGAATTTTCTTCTTCCTTCTGGCAAAAGTGCCCGAGGCATCCGTCTGGCACAGCTCGGGGAGACCAGGACTGCGCAGGTCTGGGGAAGCTGAGAGGTGTTTCTGTCCTGGCATGCCTCAGCACCTCTGCATCGAGCAGCTAAAATGTGGGATCTGCCCTCGCCCTACCCTGGCCTCATGGAAAGGTGCTGCTCTCACTTCATCACCTCCCTTTCCCCATTCCCATTTCAGTTCATATTGTCCCTGAGGAACCCAAGGAGCCCGAGCTCATCCTGGAAGAGATCGATAATGCCTGGATTAACAGAGCCACGTGTGAGATGATGGCCTGGGGTCGCGAGACTGAGCTGGTGGCAGATGCTCATCCCCTTCCCCCCATACAGGAGGAACCTCAGGAAGAAGAAAACAGGTGGGAGAAGGGAGATGTTGATGATGGGCAGCTCTGCGCACTGTCCAGCCACCAGCATGGTGGCCATGGGAGGGGATGAGCACCTCCCTGGGCATCCCTCCTTGCCAGCGCTGGTGGAGAAGCTGGCGGTGGGCAGCTGAGGTGCCTGTTTCTGAAGAGGCGGGGCACCAGAAGGACCGAAAAATTATTTGAGCAAACAATCTTTCCTTCTGATGTTGAGGTTTGGGTTGAGGAAGGCAGTGGCAGAGTCATGAATGCAATACTTCATGTTGCCCTGCAGAGGACAGCTGAGGGATGCTCTGCTTAGATTTCCCATCAGCAGATTTTGTCCCTAAGGCAAGAGGGTTTGGACCTTGTTCCCATCAACTGCACATCCAACTGTCGTGACATTTGGAAACAGTAGTCTTCTGTGTATAACTCACCCTCCATCTTCCAAAAGAAACCCCTGCCGAGGTCCTCCTGAGGGCTGGGCAATACATTCAGCGCTGGGAGTGGGCCGTATTGCATTGAGGGGGGCTGAGAGGTGTCCATGCACTCTCCTAAAGGGTTTGGGAGCCCCTCAAAATTTTCCCCGAGCCCAGTGCCCGTGCAGGGGAGGGCAAGCACAGTGGTCCCCACCTCCCACACAGGTGATGCTGGACTCTGCACTAAGCACAAGTGATGCCCAGTGAACTTTGCTCGCTCTGTTCTCCTAAGCCAGAAAACACTGGGCATGTTATAAAAATGCTTTTCAGATTTTTTTTTTTTCCCCCTTATGTATATGAGCCTGAGAAGCTGTGGGCAGCATGCACATCCTTTCCTGGGGGATGGATTTCATTAACAGGGAGGTTTTGGTCAAAATTGGCAATAAATGGCCCCTAGGCACATCCCCTCCCCACGCCGCAAGGGGAGTTTGAAGACTCGAGGGCTCTGGTTTTGTGTTCCCAAACTTTTTCCCGATCTTCTTCCCACCCCCTTGGGGCCACAGAAACAGCATATGCCCGGTGTGCCGAGCGTGTGTTCCCTGGGATGTGGGCTGGGGGGTGGAGGGAGAGCATCTCTGGCCGAAGGGGGTGCAGAGACTGGCAGTGCTCCTCCTGTGAGGTTCAGACACGCATTTGGGATTTCACCTGATGAGTTTCTCCTTCCCAGGCTGTGGTTGTGCTCCCTGAGCACTGCCGAGGAGGAGGAGGAGGAGGAAGAGGAAAAGGAGGAGGAGGGGGAGGAAGAGGAGGAGAAGGAGGTGGAGGAGGTGGAGGAGGTGGACGAGAGAGAGGGGTGAGTGGCTCCTGTTGCCTTTATAGCTTTGAAAGCGAGTGTGAGCGCAGTTGTTGTTTTGGCTGTGTTCACAAGCCTGAGAGGCTGAAACACCCGCAGATGAGCGAGGTCCTCTCGTCAGAGCTGAGGGTGCGCTGGGGAGGGGTGCGCTGGGGAGGGGTGCGCTGGGGAGGGGTGCTTTGGCAAAGCGGCTGACCCCAGGGCCAGCTGCTGACGCGGTACCTGGTGACGGGCGAGTGTCTCCTGGCGACACGGGCTCCATCACGGCCACTCCGTAGCAACCGCAGCCCCTGGCCATCCCCTCCCGTGGGGTCCAGCGGCTGGGCCGAGCGGGAGCCCCCAGCTTGTGCCTTCGTCGGGAGCTGGGAGCAGCCAGTTCCTGCAGAGCCTCCCCCTGATTTAAAACCATAGCCATTGATTCAGGGCAGTCTGGATTATTGTCAGTATTACAGAGCTGAGTTTAAAGACAGGATTATGTGTTGTACCTGCAAATGCTACTTAATACAAGTAGGTATAATTTTACATGT
This sequence comes from Chlamydotis macqueenii, assembly GCF_036417535.1. NCBI lineage: Eukaryota > Metazoa > Chordata > Aves > Otidiformes > Otididae > Chlamydotis > Chlamydotis macqueenii. Next base: position 13,882,949 of record NC_141568.1, read on the forward strand.
TTTTCCTGTTATAGAAAATAGCAGAGTTATTGTGGAGGTGACTTTGGTCTAGATGGTATTTAGAAAAATTTTTCTACTTAATTCAGTGATTTGCTCTGATTTTACACAAGACAAACATTTAGGGATTTATTATCTAGTGCTATGATATTACTCTCTGTTAATCCCTCTGAAGTAGCTAGATTTTCAGGAAGAAGCTGAAAACGCATGAATATCCAGTGTTAAACCCACATCTTTTTATTTCGTTAAAACCTGTTCCTGGAGCTCTGCTATAGAAACTTGAGCTTTAGTTGTGGGGTGAATGAGGTCCTGCTCTGTCTTTCAATGTGTTTGTTTACAGGAACAGAGAGACAGCAATGGATTTGCTAGATAAGGATGAAAAGACTTGCGATTGCATTTGAAGGGAGCCTAATTTAAAAAAAAAATAAAGGGGGTGGGGAATTATTAAAAATAATTTTTAAAAGATCTTGGAAAATGGCAGTTTTTCAAGACACGGAGATAAAAGTGAAAAAGCAACCCCTGGTTGTTACATACATCACTCACTCAGGCCCTGCCAAGGCTGCAGAAAGACAGTTTTTGAATTTTCATGCATTTAGCCCTCATAAAATTTTTTTCATTATTCCCAATCCCTGCTTTGCATCTCTCATGAGGAAGAAGCAAATTGGGAGATAAATGCATGGAACAACATGATGAGGTTTTTTAATTTTTTTTCAGTTTTAAAGTTATATTAAATAAACGAAATGAATCTTGTGAGCCCCCTTTGTCAGAATGGCAGGGCTGGGGCCTGCGCTTGCTGCTCAAGGAAAATGAGAATGATGTGTCCTGGTGGTGTCTTCCAGAAGAAAACGTGGGATTTGGATGGTGCTTGCAGGAAATTAGGCTCTCAGCTTTTTATTTGGCAAATTTTAATTATATGAGAAATTATTACACACAGTATTGGAAACTCTCTGCCTTTATCTTTCTACAGATGCAGTTTTTGCTTATGCATGTGCAATGCCCTGCACTCATTATGCACCTCTCACCTGGTCTTTCACGTAGTATTTTTTTCCATGTCTCTTCTAACCTTAGCAGCATTTTTTTTTTTTGTACCACTACTACATTAAACTAAAATTTCTGTGGTATTGCTCACCTGCAAATGAGGCTTGCAACGCAGCTGGAGGAGCAGTGCTCCCCGTAACTGCGAGAGACGTGCATCATCCCGTTGACATGATGTACCCCCATTGATGTGATGTCCCCTCATTGACTTGATGCCCCCCATCCACAACACGCCCAACCTCAGAACGGGCGAAAACGAGCTTGGGTGCTTGTCTCTGCTTGATCTGTACCATCCAGAGCCCTGCTCCGGTCACCTTCTCTCACCGCTGATGAGGGTGTGGATGAAGGCTACTTTGCAGAGGAGGCCCTCAGGTTCGAGCAGCTGGAAGAAGCTGAGATAAGTGATCTCGAAGGAGCTTTTGTTCAGGTACGGAATCGCTTGGGCGCAGGTCTGCAATGAGCCCTTCTGCCCGGTGCACACCGGGGGCTCAGAGCTCGTCTGTAGGGACGCGGTGCCCTGGGATGGGCACTGGGGCACTGGGGAACATTGCCCACCTAGATGTCCCTATCTCTGAACCTGAGACAGCAGCAGTGGCTGTGCGCCAGGAGGGATGCTTTCACCCTAAAGTGTTGGCACTGAACAACGAGCTGAGAGGCTGGCGGATGGTCAGGGGACACGGGGCACCCAATCAAGCTGCGAAGTCTGCTCTTTTACCGATGGACCAGGTCTTTTTCTCCTTAAAATGGCTTTTTTTTTTTTTTTGTTCTGAAGGTGGAAGAGGAGACGGTTGAAGCTGCTGAAACAGATGCTGAAGGTATAATATATAGCAACAGAATGTGAAATCAGGATGAACCAGAGCAGGCGATGCGATGCCCGGCAAGGGGAAAATGCAGCTTCTCCCTCCCTGCTGCTCACTGTCTGGGAGCAGGCAGCTGAGCTTTCTGGAGCGTGGGCCTGCGTGGGTTGTCAGGGCTTTTCACTGGCTTAGAGCATCCTGTGGGAATAGGGCGACGGCAATATTGCCATCAGCCGGAGCCAGCTCTGACAGGCTGGTGCTTACACCATGCTTACTATTGTTGATTAAGCAATCTCTGATGTGAAATAGGAGTCCTTCCTTCAGCTGAAGAATGTAGCAGGGGATAAAAAGGATTTTCTCTACCACTTTGCTCAATTTGGGAAATAACCGGTGGCATGAGGTGCATTTCAATCCAGCCTTTTAGGAGGTAACAGGTTGGTGATGAAGCTTAGGTGGTGAGCTCCCATCACAGGCTGAGCGAGCCGAGTCAGGTCCTGGCATTGCTCCTCCAACATCAGGGGAGCTGCACGAGGGATTGCTGGACCTGAGCCCTGGTCCCAGGCAGGAGATTTCTCAGCTCATGCAGCCCAATCTTGAAGCAATGCTCGAAAACCACATGGTAGGGTGCTCCCCACTGCTGCTACCAGCATCCGTGAGCGGCAACAGGAGCCCCAGCAACCCCGCATTTCTCCGCGCTGACACAACCATCCCGTCTCAAACCGATCTGTGTTTTATTGCAGCTTCCGATGCCTTGTCCTTTGCTTGAAGCACCTAGGCGCCTAGCAGCATGTCCAAGCGTGCCCGAGACGTCGAGCTAGATCGGCTGGTGCATGACAAGCCGCTCGGCGGTGGGGCCGCCTACCCTCCTGGCTGCGGTGCGCTAGAGCAGCTCCCCAATGTCCCCAGCTACCGAGCCACCGCTGCCTCCCACACCCCCGTCCCTGTCGCCGGCAAGCCAAAGGCTGGAGTTGTCAACCCCAATTTTTGCAATGAGGAGCAATCCCCCCTAGGTATTAGAGATGTCTGCTTTGGCAACGGGCTTGCGTAGCTTGAGGTGGGGCAAGGGGTTACTCCTGGAGTAGTTGCTTTTTGTTGCTTTTTTTTGGGGGGAAAAAAATAAATAAAAGCACACTTCATGTTGCAGCACAGAGGCTGGGGGACAAAATTCCTGTTTATTTCTGCTTCTGCCTCATCACTACGTGCCTTTCTAGCTAAGCCCCGGAAAGCGTTTGCAAATATCCGTAAAACATAGGCTGTATGTTTTGACCTGCTTGGCCAAAAACTCTCCTGAAGGACCTGCAGGCAGAGGATTAAATATCTGCTGCAGAGTTTTCTCCTGAGCATTCATGCAACCCGCTCATACTAAGAGGACAGCAAGATGGGAGGTTTGCTGTTCACCGTGATCTGCCTTTTAACCCAAAAGCACAAATTATGTTTCTGTAGCTTTGCTTTGCTTTGTTTTTAGCCAGCAAGCCAAATTCTGCTGCTTTTGCTTACGTGCAATGGAATTTTAACTTTGCAACCCAAAGAGGCCTTTTCTGGGTGATTTCATCCAGCCATGATCTCATCCACTGGTCCCACACCAGCGTGGGACACGAGGGGATGCACGGGGTCTTTCAGACGTGTGAAAACCCTTCTTAGAAGAAAACTTGCAGGAACTCTTTGTGTTTTGTTATATAGCTGAGAAAAGGGATGACACTTCACAGCCCGGCGGGCTGTGGGGCCTAGCCAAGATAACCCCCAGTGCCGTTTCTCCTTTGGGGAACTGGCATCTCTCCTTACCCATGGTAAACATCCAGCCTTCCTGCTCCTAACCTCACTTGTGGCAGGAAGCAGTTATTACCTCTGCAAAAGAGAGATGCCCTAAGTTCTTATTCAAATACCACCTTATTCTCCATGAACAGCAAACGCTCGTGTCCTTTGCAGCTTGCGTGGTCCGTGTGTTTATGTTCAGAAAGCCCAGGAGATTTTCTAGACCCTGGGAGGCAGGTTTGCAGCTGGAAATCCTGGATTCCTGCATAACCCCTGCAGCTGGTATCCTCATCACCACCAGTTTCCAAACCACAGGGACCCAACGCTCGCACAGAGTAGTTGCAATCACTGCAAGCAGAGGGGAAGCAGGTGGCACTTCTTACAGTGTTAAAAACTGGGGGGAAAAAAAAAAAAAAAAAAAAAAAAGAGAAAGAAATACTCCAAACTGTTAGGAGAGAGGAATGCCAGGTGAGAAGGGAATGGAGGGAAAAAGAGTCCTTCCAGCACACTGTGGGGTTTGGGGCAGCTCCGCGGAGGTGATGGGGCTTGGGATTCATCCTGGCTGCAAGCTGAGCCCTCTGCCCCTCTCACGTGCAATTATTGTCCTTCACGGGCCAGGTAATTACCCCACCGTGGACATCAAGGATGTGGACAGCAGAGATGATGCCACGGAGAACGACAGTACCCACTTACCAGTGCCCACCGCCGGTGCTCCCCACATGCTGGCGGTGCCCACGGCACTGGCGTCCCCCAGGTACGGCTCTGTCCCGGCGCGGTCCTCGGCTCCTGGGGGTCTCACACCTCCGACAGTGCTGGTACAGGAAAATGTATGGAGCAACTAGTGTCTGGCAGGTTTGGACAGTGAGCCGGGGTGATGTGGGTGCGACGGGCGTCACTCCTTGCAAGCCAAGGGAGATGGCAAAAGCTTTGCCCCTCATTTGCACTTTTAAATTAAATGGTTACATTTTGTTTAAAGCTTTTGGGGATTGGGGACAGTGCTGTTTGTGTGTCCTCCTGGAGATGGGTTCAATCTTCAGGCCATGGTGAGATCCCATTTGTCTGTTCTTCCACACATCTGTACTCCCCAATTCAGAGCGCAAGGAGAAAAACAAGAATTTTTTCCCTGGGTTTTTGCTGGAAGAGTTTGCAGCATCATTTTCGCCTTCACACCAAGGGTGCTCGGAGCGGGAGAGGATTAAAAGTAAGGCTGGAGGAAGCTGATGGGTTTTTGGCTGTTGTTGGGTTTTTTTTTTTTTGAGGCTCATTCTTGCAGAGGACTAAAAATAAAACCCAAGGTGTATTTTTCTGTGCTGAAAACCAGGTGTTATATTCACCCTCACTTAATAGTTTGGATCTCTTGGTAAACAAGCCCCTGGAGGACTTGAAAATAAAATGGCAAAAATGTCCATAATCCAGTCTGAACAGCTTTTTAAACTGGAAAAGCAGAGCCCAATCATGTGAAATACCTGCTGTGCAAATACTGACAGCACAAAGAGGCCAGTTATTTAAAGCCTGCTGAATCTCGCTGCCTTTTTCCATTAGCCCAGCGATGAAAATTTTCCTGTAACAAGCGGCTCACCGCTGGAGAGCAGTCGAGGCTCATCCTCTGCCACAGAGCGGTCGGGATCCATCTGGGAAAAACCTTTGGCTGTCCCCGCTCAGGATGTGTTTTTCTCTCCCTTTAATGAACGGGACAGGCTATTTCTCTGAGACAGAAAAGCCCATGTTTTCTAGTGCCATCAGCAAGTGTGGCAGCTCTTGCTTTGAATCTGGGTCAAGGTGAGGGGCTTTCTCTTACGCCTTCAACCGACCTAGGAAATGAACAATTCAGATTAACACCCATGTCATGCATCACAGGGCATCTTTGGAGCCCAGGACCCAGCAACCCAAAGATACAACCTTAGTTTATTTAGGCCTGCTTATCTACGTACAATTCTGTCCCCACCATCATTTTTTAACAAGTATTTTATCAAAACCTTCTTGTGGCCTTTCAATATCTTTGTAAGAAAGATGGAGAAAGACTTTTTCCCAAGGCCTGTAGTGACAGGACAAGGGGTAATGGTTTTAAATTAAAAGAGGGTAGATTCAGACCAGATGTAAGGAAGAAATTTTTTATACTGAGGGTGGTGAAACACTGACACAGGTTGCCCAGAGAAGCTGTGGATGCCCCATCCTTGGAAAGGTTCAAGGCCACGTTGGATGGGGCTTTGAGTGACCTGGTCTAGCATGACCTGCCACCAAGATAGGGAGGTGGAACTAGATGATCTTCAAAGGTTCCTTACAACCCAAACCATTCTGTGATCCTATTGTTCCCCAGTAAAGCTATTTTTTGCAGGACCTCAGTTTTCTCATGCTATTTTCTTGCAATTTCTTAAAGCAGGTTGGATATTTGCAGTTACAAGCAGGCTGTATATGCAGTATGAGCATACAAACCTTTCTGCCCTGTCTGTAGGTAGTGTCTCAAGGCAACACCAGAGGTCTCTTGGTAGAGCTGGAGATTTTTAAAAGCAACTTCTGTTTAGATACATAAAGAAATAAAATGTCATCGTTCTGAACCAGAAGGAAAATGCTCAGCCCTAGCTGGTGTTTTCGGAGGACGGGGACATCAGCTGTACATTGAGCAACCATCCATTTGTCCTAAGTCACTTCTATTGGGCACAGTATTGAATTTTTTTTCCTGTGTGGATCTGTGAAGGATTAGGGTTAATGTTGTTTAGGTAGAGTCACAAAAAAAGACTAGCTCTGCGTCTCTTAGGTCACTTTGTGTCGTAGGAGATGCAGTTTGAAGTCTCTGTGCATCAGCAGCTATTAGAAGGTCCATGTTATGCACCCAGTGCTGTGCAACTCTGTCTCAGAGGTTTAAGGTGCTACAGAGACAGCTCAGAGCCAGGCAGTGTCCCCAGCATCTTCCCTTTTTTCCAGATTTCACTTTCTTGCTCCACCTTAGGTATTGCATTTTCCTTGCCTGCCTCTCAAAGTGCAGCGGCATGACAGTGTGGGACCGGGCACGAGCATGGAGTGGTGCCTGCCCTCCATGCATCTTGCCAGGTGCCCCAAATGGGTTGCAAAATGGGATAAGTGTCTGCATGCCCGTGCGGCCGTGGGCTCGGTGGTGCCCAGGAAGGAACGGGGCTTTAGCAGCAAAGGAGCAGAGTGGTTTGCTCCCACTGACTTCAGGCAATGCCAAAAATTGGGGGAAACTGACCCTGGCAGGAGGAGGGGAAGTGGAAACAGGTGAGACCTGGGAGGAGGAGGGAGAGGAGCTGGCTGAGGATGGGGGACAAGCTGAGCCTTGTTGCCTGTGTTTGTGTCCTCAGAAGGAACATGCTGTCCCCGACGGACGGTCTGGACGAGGGATTGGTGAGCCAGTCCCCCACCCGAGCGCTGCTGGGCTGGGACGAGGAGCAGAGGGAAAGGTGCGTGGTGGGACTGAGGGGCTTTGGATCAGCCAGGCTGTCACGGGTTTGGATACCAGGGCTTGGGTGGAAATGGCAAAGATCCTAGAAGTGTTGGGATACCAAAGGGAGAGGGAACTGTGCCTGCAGCAGGTCTAGCACTGTGCAACAGGTAATGCATCCCCTTTCCAAAAAAAAAAATCCATCACAGTTCTTCCTGGAGCAGAAACTGCTGTCTTGTTTTTCCTGTATCCAGGTAGAAATATTCTCCTGAAGACTAGGTTTGACCACAGAGAAGATGCACCCTTGATCTACATATGCTGTAGCGCCATGGGAACACCTTGTTTTCACTGATTGTGGAGGAATAACCTTTTTCTTCCGCGTAGGAAGCAAGCAAAAGCTATGCATCACGTACCCCAGGTCCCGGCTTTCCTGCCATGAGCTGCCCTCCCTGGGAAGCAGAGACTTAGGGAGGGTCTGCACCTCCACATCTGCACCTCCACACCTTAGGGGGAGGGTCTGCACCTCCACATCTGCACCCCCCTCCTTAACGTGTGTTCTTTTGATTACACAGTAGCCAAATAAATATGGGTAAATCCTAATTCAAGACCCTGTACGTTAAAATGGGGTCATGAACCTGCCCTTCGGCTTCGCACATGTGCATTACCTGCACAAAACGCCCGATGGTCTCCTTGCAGCCTGCCCGAGCGCATCGGTTCCGCCACCAGCCTGAGCAGCGCTGTCGTCAACACGCGGCTCCAGGAGCTGGTGAAGCTCTTCAAAGAGAGGACCGAGAAGGTGAAGGAGAAGCTGACCGACCCTGATGTCACCTCAGACGACGAGAGCCCTGCAACATGTGAGTTCGAGCGGGGCTGGGAGTGTTTGACTGGTGGGCCCCCACACACGTGGTGTTTTCAGGGAGACAGCTGCTTTATTAACAGTTTAAAGACCTTTAAAACAATTGCTGTGAGAGGATTTCCTACTGTTTAAGATAACTGTGTGGCCTCTTCCAGCCCCCGCCAAGCCAGCACCTGCGGCAGCACCGGTGCCTCCACCAGGAGGGCAACCGGAGGGGGACAAGCCATCAGAGGATGAACACTACTGCGAGATGCTGTGCTGCACCTTCAAGCACCGGCCCTGGCTGGATCGCCTGAAAAACTACCAGTTCCCCAGCAGCATCGACCCGCTCACCAGTGAGTGATGGAGCACGGCCACGTGCCTGGGGTGGGGACAAGATAGTGGGGCCGGGGGAGAGGGGGTAAGGAGGGGAGGAGGTGTAAAAGATGAAACCTTGTAGAGAAGTGAGGACAAGTAAGGAAGGAGAATGTTAGCTTACACCTGTCTACTAAAAACCAGAGTTTTAAATTCCCCTGCAAGCCACAGGCTTTCCTAAATACTTCCCAATAGCTGTGGGTGTCAGGAGCATGACCATGCCCTGCACTCAGGGCAGATCTGGGATGAAAACCCCTCTGTGTAGCAGATTCACCAGCTAGTCATGGTGCTGTTCCCTGTGCACAGATCTGATGTACGTGCTGTGGCTGTTCTTCGTTGTCATGGCCTGGAACTGGAACTGCTGGCTGATCCCCGTCCGCTGGGCTTTTCCCTACCAGACGCCGGCAAACATCCACTGCTGGCTGCTCATGGACTACCTCTGCGACCTCATCTATCTGCTGGACATCCTCGTCTTCCAGATGCGGCTGCAGTTCGTCCGGGGGGGAGACATAATAGTGAGTGACAGCACAGCATGTCCCACTGTGGGACCTCCTGTCCCCATCACTCTGAGTGGCATGGATGGTGGTGGTCACCGATCTCTGAATCGAACTCTCCAAGTTCTCCCAGCACGGCTGTGGCCATCAGGGCTGTGTCCGCACTGGCAGGACTGCAGGCATCTCTCCTGCCACGTAGTGGATAAGCCAGCAGTCTTTTTGTCTGCCAAACATATGCATTTTTCCCCAAAGTCAATACCAGCCCATCTAGACAGCATATGGTCCATGGCGGCCATGGGTTCCTGGGTAGGATGCTCAGAGGGTGCCACTCTGTGGAGCGGTCCTGCCAGCGGTGCGGTGAGGTGCATGCCGGCCAGCCCTGGCACAGCTGTACCCAGCTAATCAAGAGCAGATGGCGTAACAAACTCTGGGTTTAATTTTCAGGAGCTAGGCAGAACGCATTAGTGGTGTGATGAAAGCGATTGCAATCTGAACACATAGATCATGCGCTTGAGATAAGTGAAAGCCCTTGATTTTGTTTCCATATCCAATTAAACAAGATGTGAAAAGCAAAACCTTGAGGGCACAGCCTTCCCATGGCCCATGCAAATGCTCAGAGAGGGAGGTTTCTCCTGTAAACTCTGTTTTTTGTGGGGCTGGCGCTGCAATGTGCTTCCTCTAGGATGCAAAACAAGCATGGGATCTCCTGAGATAGAGCAGGAAGATGGCATATGGCCAGGTCTTCTGCTCCTTTGCTCCCCTTCTCAAGCATGAGGAGAGCATCTTCCCTGTTGTGGTGCAGAAGAGGTCAGGGATGACCGTGTTGGCCATGACTTTCCTTTCTGCAAGCAATGATCAATCTTCCGCTCTCTCTCTCTCCTTCCTGTTCCCAACCAGACCGATAAAAAGGCCATGAAAGAGAACTACCTGAGATCAGAACGCTTTAAGGTTCGACATAATTTTATTTATTGATCTGAATCTTTAATCGAACCGTGGCTTGCAGCTCCACGCCTGCAGGTCCCTACAGAAGTTTCTCTCTTTGTGCGGGTTTCAGATGGATGTGATGTGCCTGCTGCCCCTGGATTTTTTCTACTTCAAAGTTGGTGTCAACCCGCTCCTGCGCTTTCCTCGCTGCCTGAAGGTGAGTCGGGGCTTATAAAATCCGGCAGGACACCAGTTGCGGTGGAAGCGAAGGAGTCCCACGCTGGTTTGGATAAGCTGCGGCTTGGTAGACTCATTGATGGTGACAAGAGGATTGTAAAATGGATGGGACATCTCGTCCTGAAGGCTTTGTGGGGCTGTTGGTCGAACTTCACTTCAATCCTAAAACACTCGCACCTTTGAATAGAAGGGCACTTACATATGGAACTGAATCTGTCCATGACAGTTCATGGTGTAGGAGGGAAATGGAAGGGGAGGGGGGTTTTACGGGGATGTAACTTTCCCGACGGGTGCTGCAGGAAGCTGGAGCATGCTACTTTCCTTCTCCTCCCAGTACATGGCCTTCTTCGAGTTCAACAACCGCCTGGAGGCTATCCTGAGCAAGGCGTACATCTACAGGTGAGGGAACGGAGGGAGGCAGAGAGCGTGTCCTGTTTGCGAATGGGAGAGAAGGTTCACTTCTGTGTGCTGGGTTTCTGATTTATTTTCCTGCCGTCCCCGGAGTGGCTGACATCGGCGTTGGCTGATGCAGGTGGGACATGGTGGGTTCTGGAGCCCACATGGTTAGGATCACCTCTCTCCAACACCGCAGGGACAGGGGTGTTGAAGGGGGACAATGAAGAGGAGCCACTAGCAGATAAGCCACTTTTTCTGGCACTTCTGGAGCTGCAGGGCTGTGGGAGGGAGCAGCAGAGCTGCACATTTGGGTGCTCTGGTTCCTGTGCTGCCATGACCTGCATGGTCAGCACTCGGCTCATCACTTCGAAGCTCCTTGTGATGCTGGAGAGGATCTGATGTGTTTCTCCCAGCAGACACCATATAATCTCCCCTGCAGCACACTCCTTTTTTTTTTTTTCAGAGTGATTCGAACCACTGCCTATTTACTGTACAGCTTGCACGTGAACTCCTGCCTCTATTACTGGGCATCAGCCTACGAAGGACTGGGCTCTACCACCTGGGTCTACGATGGGGAAGGAAACAGGTACGAGCCAGGGCTTGGGTCCTCACACAACACATCTTGCTGTGATGAGCTGGAGCAAGGAGTGAGGTGTTAGGGTACCGCTGAGTCCATAAAAAAACCCTGAAGCAAAGGTTTGGGGGTGCTGGGAGAAGATGCAGAGCCAGGGAGAAGAGCAGGGGCAGGATGGATGGGGTGTGCAGAGATACACAGTGCTGCAGGACAAAGAGGCTGCAGCTGAGCTGAGGTGGAAGGCACTGGCAGATCGAAGAGACTGAAAAGATGAGAACCTGGTGCTGGGAAGCAAGAGAATGCTCCTCGGCCAGTGGCAGTGTGAGCCCTGTTTCTGTTCATGTTGACCTGCTGCCAGGTCGGGATGGAGGCTTGAAGCTGTGTGTCCTAGGTGCCATGTGTCAGCACTGAGTAGCATTTAGTCAACGTAGCACCGTGATGTAAATGAGTTTCCTGCAAAAAAAGGGATGGGCAAGTGCATGAAAGACTTATCATGAGGTGTGGGTGTATGTGAGGACAAGTGACGGTCACCCAGGCAGCTTTAGTGTGGGTTTTGCCTTCCCTTTGAGCACTCAGCTTCCCATGGTAATGTTGCTGCTATATAGTTATTTTGTGTGATATACATACCTGTATCTATCTGTAGGTGTAACTGTAACATCCAAGGGAGTGCCCAAGACCAGTGAATCAAGAATTCACTTGGCATCTCATGAGTCCCATGCCAACAATTTGCTCACAAACCCTTTTATTACCGCGACTATTTCTAAAAGTGCAAATGTTGCTGAAAATGCATTGCTGGTTTACGGTAGCGGGCCTGAAAGAAGCAGAAAATGGGAGTAACCAGAGCAGCTGAGCATCCCATGGGGAGGTTTCTGGAGGGTCCCTACCTCCCCTTGCTCCCGTAGCATCTCCAGAAGCAGCTGCAGGTGTAGCGGGGAGTCTGCAGCCTCTTAATTTTCCCTTTGTCGTCGATAATAATTCTTGGCAGGCTCTGGCTTGCCACGGCAGGAGGATGTGAGTTTGGTACCAAGGCGTGAAACGGGCCTTCATGTCAGAAACACCTTCAAAGCTGCCTACTCTCTCCCTCCCAGCTACATCCGTTGCTACTACTGGGCAGTCAAAACCCTCATCACCATCGGGGGCCTGCCGGACCCCAAGACGCTGTTCGAGATCGTCTTCCAGCTGCTGAACTACTTCACGGGCGTCTTCGCTTTCTCCGTCATGATAGGGCAGGTGAGCAGGAGTCAGGGGGGATCCCAGCCTCAGGTGGGGAAGGTTTCGGTGGAGTTGGTCCACAGGTTTGCATCTCTAGATTTGTTTTCCCCGTGTGATGACGTGCTTAGCATCAGTGCAAGACAAAAAGGACTTGGCAGATGCTGTTAGGACTCAGCATGCGTGCTCTAGACTGCTTAACCTGTGTGATGGATACGGGGCAGCAATTAAAATGTCTCTTCCACCCCTTCCTCCCATTCAGATGAGAGACGTGGTCGGTGCCGCTACTGCAGGGCAAACTTACTATCGGAGCTGCATGGACAGTACCATTAAATACATGAACTTCTACAGAATCCCCAAAACTGTTCAGAACCGGGTTAAGACGTGGTACGAGTACACGTGGCATTCGCAAGGCATGCTAGGTGAGATCCAACCGCTCCGAGGGTCAACACTTGCACGGCGTGTGTTTTACTGCGGTTGCTTTGCAGAGCCAAAACATTACCGTCAAGTAGCACTGCAGTTTCGGGACGGGGGGTGGCTTACTTTACTCTTTGCTGTATGCGTTTTTTTACCCCCTATAGAGTATATAGGCTGCCACTGAGTCGCAGCACCCTGGTGACCCAGCATCACTCATTGCGCACGGAATCCAGCATCCCACCCACCAGTCCCTGGGGAGAGGGCGGTGACTGGCAGTAGCTGGCCAGAGCGTGTCCAGCAGCAAGCCCGTTAGCTCACTGTACCAGTAAATCATCAGGCAGGACCTCTGAGCCTGCTCTCCCGGCCAAGAAAGATGCTGGCTTGGGCTCACCGGTCTGTCTCTGAGAGCTGTCAGGGCAGGGACAGCACGAAGGGCAGCTCTCCATCACCCTTTGGCTTTAGACCTGCAGCTTGCTGGGTAGGCAGAGGCTGGAGGAGATCCTTTAGGCGAACTGGCTTCTGCCCTCTGCCGCCAAAACGTGGGCTGCTTTCCCACTGCCACGCCAAGGATGCGCTGGGAACAGCCAGTTTTCTGCTTTGTCTCACAGATGAGTCAGAGCTGCTGGTGCAGCTGCCGGACAAGATGAGGCTGGACATCGCCATCGACGTGAACTACAACATCGTGAGCAAAGTGGCCCTCTTCCAGGTACCCTCTGCGGCACGGGTCCTGGCCAGCGGAGCCTGGCATGCCAGTGCAGACTAACGGTGCTGTTGGTTCTGTTTCGGCTCAGGGCTGCGACAGGCAGATGATCTTCGACATGCTGAAGCGGCTCAGATCGGTGGTCTACCTGCCTAACGACTACGTGTGTAAGAAGGTAATGATATGCTCAGGTGCCACGGCCATGCTGTGCGGGGGACTAGGAGCAATGCAGGGCGGGGAAAGCCAGGCCAGGCCCATCACCATGGCATCGAGCTGCTTCACAGGCAGGGACTTCAGAGTAAAAACATCCTTGGTCGCAGCTGATCTTGTGCAAAGACTGACCTCTTCTGCTGCAGCCATGTACAGCAAGAGAGACGGGAAGAGCCTGCCAACCTGGAGGAGACTTTGGGGTCCTCAGAGGAGGACGCTTGGCAGCAAGCACCATCAGGACAAAGAGTTTTAGGAGTGTGGAGAGGGTGGTGTGGTCACGGGGGTTTCCAGGAAGGTTGCAGGATAGGGCATCCATAGGGTTCCCCTGCTTCTGGGTACCCCAGGCAGCATCCATTTTCACTGCAGGGAGAGATCGGCCGCGAGATGTACATTATCCAGGCGGGGCAAGTGCAGGTGCTGGGGGGACCCGACGGCAAAACCGTGCTGGTGACTCTGAAAGCCGGATCCGTCTTTGGAGAAATAAGGTGAGGGAAGCATTGCCAGGGAGCCGGGGAAATACAGCTCACGGGCTCTGGGCGAGGAGGGTGGGAGGTGGGGAGATCAGCAGCGCCCTAATTAATCTTGGTGATGGAGAGCCAGAACACTGAGCAGCGCCTGCTACACAAATCACAGCTTTTTTCTTGGAGCTTTTCAGCTGGTTTTGACACCGTGCTGTTTTCTGCCCGGGGAGCTAGTGACAGTAAGCAGAGCTGTATGGAGGGATGGGAAGATGGATAAGAAAAGATATTTCACTAAAACAGACCCCCAGCCATTGATCAGGCCATTTCATGGGTGTGTGTACCAATTTGTAACACAGTGATATAGTTTGCGTGCCTACAGTGGACACTAGACTGGTGTAAAATGCAATATTTAAACCTTCAAACAGGCAATTTCTTTTTTATTATTATTTTTTTTTTTATGCAGCACTCCATGCCAACATTTCCCAGCAGACTTTAAAAATTGGGCTTGGAAAATTTTATCAGGGGTAAAAATTAAACTCTGAGTCCTCTGAAAGAGAGAGATGGAGGCACACTAGGGGAAAAGGGAGATTTTAAATTACAAATGTTGTGCTGAGACCGTCAGTAACAGCGTTAACGTCTTGCTGTGCCTCCCGCAGCTTGCTGGCGGCAGGAGGGGGAAATCGCCGAACAGCAAACGTCGTAGCTCACGGCTTCGCTAATCTCTTCATTTTGGATAAGAAGGACTTGAACGAGATTTTGGTGCACTACCCGGAGTCCCAGAAGCTGCTGCGTAAAAAGGCCAAGTGTGTGTCAGGCTGCTGCTTTCTAGCCTGTGGGGTTTTGAAAAAAAACAGAGTATGGGTTTCAAGATCGCAGAGGCAATTTCTCTCCGTATCCAGCCCTGGGGAAGCTCCTGCTGTGGTCACCAGGAGTTAGGCACACACCCCTGGGCTGGGGCTTTGGCAGAGGGCATCCGTTCCTCTCCGCGGGACGGGGGAGCTGGAGGTGCGCAGAGCCAGCCCAGCCCTGCTGCAAAGCTTCACCGCTAAAAGCAGGTGCAACTCGGGAGCCAGCGTGGCCAAAGTGCATTCATTTAAAAAAAAAAAAAATCTATTCAAATACTCACTTTAGCTGTTTGCATTACTTAGATTTGTTATTCTGTTCTTCCTAAGGCATAAAAAAAATCCCTGTCCTTCTAAAGTCTGATTTTTCTGCATTATAAAATCCAGCCAATATAATGTGTGCCCGGACTGAAATCCTCTCTCCTTTTCCCTGCCGTAGGAAAATGCTGAAAAACAACAATAAACCCAAAGACGAGAAGGGAGCGCCTGGAGAACCGCTGATCATCCCCCCGAAAGCTGACACCCCAAAGCTCTTCCAGGCTGCCCTGGCTGCCAGCGGGAGGATGGGGGGCAAAGGGACGCTGGCGCAGCTCCGCTGGAGGCTGAAGGAGCTGAAGGCGATGCAGGCGACGCAGGTCAGCGTGGGGAGGGTGGCCCCTGGGCTTGGTTTCCTTAGGTGCCAAGCGGCTGCTCTCCCCACCGGCGCAGGGGCTGAGATGTTAAGGTGCCTTAAACACGTGAGCTCAGGTCACCGGGGTTGGATGTAGTGCAGGGAGATGGGATGGGGTGTTCCAAAATCTTACACATGGCCTTGGGAGATTGTCGTTGTCCCACAGAGTTGTTTTGCAACACAAAAGGGAAATTATTGACTTTTTGCCCAGCTATGCCAAGCCTGAGACTAATTTCTCGCTGGGCTACAGCCGCAGACAAACATTGCTTCCGTGCTGCCGAGACAGAGCCACTCATAATTAATCGATGTGCTGGCGGGACAGAGGGGGATGCTGGCATCCAGCATCCACAGCCCAGTCAATATTTGCAGAGGTCTCACAGCGTGGCCAGAGCTGAGGCCCCCAGCAGCAGGCACGCCATCCTGCCAGCCCTCCCTGGTGAAACCACCCTTGCTTTTCTGTTGTGAGCAACTGAAGAAGAAAATGGCCTTGCTCTTATGTTCTTTTTAATTTTTTTTTTTTTCCCTCTGAATATCTCTACTGAGCTCATAAAAAAAGGTCATATCTCCCCACAGAGATGTTGTTGCTCTTCCCACCAGAGTTATGCAGACTGTCACATCTGGACGTGCAAGGAGAGGTGAAAGAGCAGCTGATAGGGAGCGCGGTGGCCTTGAGGCTGGGTAAACACCCAGGGAGACACTGAACGTAACGCATTTCTGCACTCCTTGGTGAAAGCACAGCGAGGCTTCGCACGGTGCGGTGCTTAACGCTAATTAATAACCAGTTAAAGGCAGTGGTGCACAGTGGCACCACGTGCTCCATAGGGTAGTGGCAACAAGACCTGTCGTCGGAGGGTGGATGTGTCAGGAAGGACGTGGTGATGGGGTTAGCAGGACCCCGTGAGAAGGAGGTCCCTCTCCGCAGAACGTCTGTAGGTGAAGTTTCTGAGGTTCTTCCCAGAAAGGTAGAAAGGTTCCTCTGGTGAGCTTGATTTTTAAATTTTACTTATTTATTTATTTTTTTTTAGTCGCAGGGTTCCAGCTCCAGTCCAATCCCACCAAAATCACCGGTGCACCGGCGATCGCCTGTCACCTCCCACAGAGCACACGCCCACCTGGGAGAAGAAATATTCTCAAAATCTTCCGACAGTTTAGTCACCATTCGTGTGATCTCTACGGCACAAGAAGATGAAGAAATCCTCGCTGCTGAGATTTCAGAGAAAGAAGAAGAAGAAAAGGAAGAGAAATGAAAAATAAGCAGGCCCTGGGGCAGGCATAGGAGCCAGACAAACGCCGGGGGTAGAAGCTTTTTGCCGGTAACGGTTTCCACGCAGTGGCTGTAGGCTTCACTAAGTGCTGCGGGTAGGATCTGCCTTTCTTTTCTGCCTAGACCTTCACTCACTGATGATAAAACCCTCTGATCCAGAACCGCACGAGGTTTCCATGCTCTGGAGATCTATTTTTATTGAGGATTTTTATGAATATTCCCACTGAGCCTCAGGCCAGCCCTCTTGCTTTCCAATCCAGCCTTACGGAGAGGGAGCCCTGAAGAAATTGCTTTGTATCCAGAAATTGCTCTGGATGGTTAATGAGTGTTCAGATAAAGTGTGAAGAGTTATTCACCTCTGGCTGAGTCACCACTTGGCCAGAAACAACCAGGGGAAAAAAAAAAAGAAAACAAGAAGGTTTCTGTGTTGGTCTCAAGGTTGTCAGCAGCAGCTGGAGAGTGATTCATCCCAAAAGGATGTGGACTACGCTCACAGGCTGAGCCCAGATCCAATCGCGCTGTCACGAGAAGGCTGAGGTCCATCCTGGGCTGGGCAGACTGCAAAAGACGCTTGAGGGTCCCTGCGTGGTGCCAAGACCACTTTGGGTTTGCCGCTGGGACGAGGAGCTCCTGCCAGCCGTCCGCCCCGGGGAGGCGGTGGGCTTCCCATCGCCGATGCCTGTTGCAGAGGGATTTGGTGAGCGCCTTTCAGGGATGGAGAAGCGCAAACCTGGATGAGGAGATGTTCTTGGAGATCCCTCCCAGCCTGAGATTTCCACAAGTGCACCAATCTGCCGCTGCCAGAGGGATAAACCGAGCGCAGGCAGGGAGAAGCTGTCTCGGTTTTCAGTTGGGATGGGGAAAAGCAGTGCAGCAAGTGCTCTCCTCTCCCAGCCAGTGTTTCAGAGCCAGGCCGGAGCTCGTAGCGTGCAAACAAGCATGCACGAGCTTGCAGGTTGTCCCCTGCCCTCGCTGCTGGATCTCCGTGACCTGCCACAGCTCCAGCAGCCAATTTCCAGCCCCTTTCCCTCACTGGGTTGGCTCTTGGCCGCGTTTCCCATGGAGAAGCCACTCTGGTTGTGCACTACAATGGGGCACTTTCTCAGGCGCTGTCCCAGCTGTGCTGGGGCCAGGCGCTGGCTGGGAAGGCGAAGGCCTGCTCAGCAGCCAGCATGCCCAGCTGACAGCTTAAGGTGTCCTATCTTCCTCCAGCACCACCAGCTCCTCATCTTCCTCAAACCCAGCACCAACCGGAGCGAGCTGCCGGTGAGCCAAGCAGTTGTGAGAAGTGAGATGGTGCCGGATGAGACGGTGCAGACCCTCCCCAAGGTTTGGGCTGGCCAGGTCTCCCTGGCGCCGCCAGCTCCGTGGAGAGAAGCTGGTTTCCATCCGCCGCAGAAGAAGCTGGGGCAGGTTTTGCACAGGGACCAGCCCCAGAGCCACCGCCAAGGGATTTTATTTTTTTTTTTCTCAGTTGTTCAGCAAATTCTGTGAGCAGTGCCGCAGGTTTCACAAGTCTGGCCGTGAGGCGGCCGGGCTGTTCGTGATGGGCGTCAGCGCTGGTGTTGCACCCGCACGTGGGTGATCCCCTCGCCTGCAGCTGACCTTCACCTGCTGCGGGATCTGCTCGTTCTGTTATAGTTTTTCCCTCTCCTGCAAAATAGATGGGTTTCAGTAGTGGAAAAAGCCAGAATATATGTTAGTGTTTATTAACGATGGCTTGCTCCCTTTTAAACACATTTAACGAGCTCAAAGGTACCGCGGGAGGGTCTGAAGCCACCACTGCCCTTCACCCAAACCTCCCTAAATATTTCCTGTCCTCAGACATTTGCAAGTGGTTTCCTGCTGGGAAGAAGGTTTCAGTGGGGAGCGCAAAGTATGTTTTTTCGCTATATAAATATTTATATAATCAAGCCAGGAAACGTGCAAAAGTCAAACCGGGGTTCTGATTTGCTGCTGCGATTTGATATGGTTTAGAAAAAGCGTTTAAATAAATAGTGGGCTGTAATGGCTTTCCTAACTCACTGTATCTACAATAAACACCGCGTAGATTACCGTTCATTTGCTGTGGGTTTCTTTCAAAATTCCAGCTGTTTTCTGCCTTTTTGCTCACTGGTGCACCAACGGAGCCAGTAAAGTCCCCAAGCACAGTTCTCAGATTTTCCAACGAACTTTTTAGAGGCTCGGAGGCCATGTAATACTATTAATAGAAATGCTGTATTTTTTTTAGTCACCAGAAGGAGGGAAAAAATCTTTCTTAAATGGCAACTACTAGCGTGAAGATCTTAGTTTTGAACATGCAGCATTAGATGGTGATGAATACATAACTGGTAATTCTGGAACCGCGGGGAGATTTGCAGTTATCCTCCTCTGCGATCTGTTTACGGCTTTAGTTCTTTAGAGAGATTATTCTCCAGGTAATAATTCAGGTCAAGGTAGGGCTGGGCTCGCAGGCTGGGCTGGGGAGTTGAGCTCGGATCTGTTTGCTGCGCAGGGCTGTTTAGAAACGACGGGCAGACTGAGGAGATGGGCAGCTCCCATGGTGCCTCTTGGCTTGGGAGCTGCCATAAATTGGCTTTCTGCTGAATTTTGTAATTCCATTCATTCACCAGTTTTGCTGTATTGGCCATGGGCTCCCTTTGTGTTGGTTCCTGTTAAATATCTTGCAGCATGCGCTTATCGCAGGTCTGTTCCTTCCACTGCCCTTGCGATGTTCCTGATGGATTTGGTAACGCTCCACGTACCTTTACAGCATTTCTTATTAGCTTTCGCTCGTTCCGCTTTGGTGTCCTTAAGTGCTGGATCGATCCGACATGAGATCCTCTAATAATATTAATGCAGTGTGGGGGATCTTGCCAGGCAGTCACTTATTGCCAGTCCAGCACCCTGGAAATTCTGCATTGCAGTCTTCCTCCTGACTTACATTTCTGATTAACGTGTTTCTCAGCGGTTCATAGCTATAGAAACCAGGTTTTCTTGCAGTGATATTTGGCTGTTGCTGCTTTTGAGTGAAATAAGTGGAATAAACTGCTGAAGGAAGAAGGAGAGCTGGCTGTTGTTGGAGCTGTGTGAATGTGTTAGGTTTTGCCTCACTATCACAAGGAGCATCTTTACTAGAGGCTTTATATATTCTGTTTCTATATATGTATATAGACTTTTATACATATAGATACTTTTATATGTATATAGATATAATTTTTATAGTGGAGGGTTATTTATATTCCTTCTGGCCTGTGCTGTTACATCTTTCAGAAAAGTGATGCTGATTTAATGTTCTGTATGAAGTTAGAGAAGAAAAATGTCTCTGATTTAAAAAAAAAAATCGACTTGCAAAAGGAATGATACAACGCACCATGGACATCTGATGGGGGAGGAAGCTGTTTGCGTGGAAACAGGACAGGTAGCTTCTCTGTATTTATAGTCGGAGCAATCTTTTAAAAAGATTAAGTGCAATGGCAGGTTAATCACTGATAAGGTTGTAACGAAAGTAAAAACAAATAAGCAGGTTTGGGGATTAGACACGGGTCTAGAAAGAAATTGCAGGATAAATGGAAAGCCCAGTTAAATGGTGTTTAATTAGAAAACTTGAAATAAAATTAAGCACTTTAACCTTGAAACCTGGAGACCTCAGCCAGCAGGACATGCTCCTGATCCTGGGAGTAAACTATAAACCACTTTTTCTGCCTATATATATATATTTTCTGTTTTGTAGATCTGCTTTGAGTCATGGTTGTGATTAAATCCTCCTGAATCCCTCTTACCTTCCTCTAAAACATAGCTAATACGAGTTTGGATTTCTCTGCCCTGAGCACACAGCTCCTTTTAAGTGCGGTAATGGTCCCACTGGAGTAAACACCCTGAAAAAAAAACCAGACTGGGATTTGGGAAGGGGTTGCACAGAGGTACACAAGCTGCTGGGTGCCCACGCCAGCGTTTATTAACAGCACCTGCTTTAGCTCCGACTGGAGGACGTTTTTCCTTTTCTCATTCTTTCCTCACTTACCCATTCTTATTTTGGGATTAAACTTTCCAACTTTGGCTCGTGCCCTAGGGTGAATGTTTTAGGGAGATGTGAGCAATATCCAGCGAGTGGGTTTGAGTCATCTGAAGAAGTAAAGCCCAGATACTTACGTTATTTCGTGGGGTTTTTTCTGCTTTTAGAAGTCACTTGATGCATCAGAAATGCTGGAAGTCGAACAAAGTCTAAAAACTGCTTTCTTGGGTAAATTGGAAGGAAGTTGGTGGGGAAATATAAACAGCTGGAGAAGTGAGATAAGTCAGGTTGTGGGGATGCTACAGGGCTGCCTTGGGACATCCCTGCCAGCTCTGGGCCGTGACATCCAGGGGCTGGCACGGCCCAGGGTGCTTCACGCTTTTTCCAGATGCTTGCTGTGCAAGCTTGAGCTGCCCGGGCTGCCCACAGCTCCTTTCCAGCCATAACTGGTCGGAAGCTGGGTGTGCCTCCAGGCAGCAGGACCGTTACCGCAGCGCCCGTGTGAGCATCCTTTCACATCCCGGAACCTCTCCTGTGTCCCGGTCCATGGGTCTCCCTGTGGGAGTTCTGAATTTGCCCCACGCTGAGCATCACGTGTGCTGTGCCGTGCCGTTCTGTCTTAGCAAGAACTGGAGGAATGAAGCCCAGCCAGACCAGCTACTCATTCTAGATAAGAGGCTCTTTTGTGCTGCAGAAATGCCAATATCACGTGAAAATCTCCGCTGCCATGGTTACTAGCTGCCATCACAGCTGCCGGCGAGATGGGACTCGTAGCACTGATAGGTCTTCTGATATCTGCTTCACAAGGGGAAACTCCAGCCACAAAACCCATGTTATGCCCCAAAAAAGAGGGAGACATGTCTGCGAGGGCTGCCTGACCCTCCCCAGCATGAGCACCTGGCATTACAATGATCAGAAAGTGTTGGGTCCAGTGTCACTGCCCTGTCACTGGGCATTAGGCTCTGGGTTTTATAAATTCCTCATTAATAACCTGAAATATTATTTAAAAAGTGAGAAAATGGTGCTGCAGCCTGGACAGGCAGAAATTGGCTCTGCCCCGTTTCCTGTTTTTCTGGCGTTTAGGAACAACTTGACCTCGTGGCGCACTCGCCTTTTACACTAACGCGATTCTCATTAAAGTGCTTTCCTGAACACTAATTAGGGCGGTTTTCCTTTTGTAAATTAGCCTGATAGGATCTGTGTGTCTTGGCAGACACCCTCCGGAGCGGGAACCGAGGTCTTTGCGTTTGATCACTGTTTATTTTGCAAATCTCACCAGTTTTACTGTTCTTGGCTGCCTTCTAGAAAGTGCTTGCAGGTGGAGGTTAATGGGAGGAAAATGGGGCTTTCCAGCTTGCCTGCCTGCAGAAACTGGAGAGTTTTTGGCACTACAGGGGCCATCCAGCCGACACAGGTTGATGGGGTGGTGTGGGCACACAGGAGCGCTTTCCCCCGAGCTCCTTCCCGTCCCATCCCGGCATCCTCACGTGGTGTGTGGTGGAGGAGCGGCTCTGCAAGGAAAAGCACTGCCTAAGCCAATCTTTTAAAAAGTGATGGGGAAAAAATAATTATTCCAACTAAGACACTCAGTTCTGTGCAATTAAACCACTTCTTTTGATCATAGCCAATGTTCAGAGCAGCAGACCCGAGCAACCCCAAACCCATCTGTATCTGGATGTCCGTGGAGAGAGGAAAGTCCACCCGCCTGCCAGTGCCACTAAATAGGTTGTGTCAGCAATTTGCCCGGGACCAATGGTGCTCAGGAGAGGACGGACTTTAATCGGCTCTCATTTTCTTAGTGCACGGGCAGATGGGAGTGGAGGGGACGTTGTTTTCTCCGTCTCTGGTCGTGGACGAGGCAGAACCACCAGAGGTATGCACAGGCTGAGAAATTAGGTGGTGAAGGTGACACTGGGTGCGAGAAGCCATCCTCTGCCTTCGCTCGCTGGGGAGGCTGGCACCAAGCGACGCATCCTTGGGGGCGGTCCTGCCACCCCCGCTCTGCATGAGCCACTGGGACCCTCCTGGGACCGGTCACCGGTACGGACCATCTTTCCAAAAGCATTTACTGGTCCTTAACAAGGGAAGACGAGAACTGCTGGGAGGCTTCACCCAGGGACCCCTGAGATTGGGACAGAGTTGACAAAGCCCCTGACAAAAAGGCAACGATTTTTCAGCACTGGTGTGCCAGCCACGTGGCACCATGCATGGAAGAGCGTGCTGAAGCATCCCACCTCAGAGAGCTGCTGCCAGCATCGGCCACGCCAGCGCAGCCGCACCGGTGTGGCTTGCTCCCAGGTCCCTGGGGATGCTTGTGGCGAGGGGTCCATAGGGGCCATATCCAGAGCTCAGCATCCCTTCCCGAGCCATGCATGCACTGTGCGCGCTGGCGGGATTGTCGGTGCGGGGCTGGAGCCAGGGAAGCAGCAAGAGGAACAGGATGCAGGCTGTGGAGAGCATCCCTGCCCGTGGCGAGGAGGGCGAGCGCCACAGCCTCGTTCGTTATTTCTGCCGACCCGCAGGCGTCGTGCGGAGATTGGCGCGTGGTGGAGGATGCTTCCGGAAAACGTGCACGGAACCAGGGTTGGCCTGGCTGGGCCCGCAGGTGAGAGTGGTGGGGTGGGGCTGGGAGTGATCAGGGCAGAGGCTGTGTCAAAAGCAAATGCTGGGGATGAAAACCAGCAAAATGCCTCTGGATTGGAGTCGTTTTTGTTAAATGTGTCTGGATGTTTGCACACAAGTTCTGTATTTCTTCTGCCGCTGTTTCCCAAAGGGTTAATTAAGCAGCACTTTTTGTCTGGTGGGCTAAAGATGAAGACAGCTGAACAGAGATGTGTGAGCCCCGGTCCCCCCATGCCTGGGGTGCCAAACACCCCGGCCATGCCCCTGTCCCGCCTCCTGTACCATTTCTTTCTCCATCCCATCCTTATTTTTTTCACCTGACACCTCTCTAGGATCCCCAAATAGACCCGAAAGCCCAGGAAGTTTTGCATGAAAAGCAGCAGCGAGCTGGCAGTTATTCCATGTCAGTCTGCATAAACAGTCCTGCCTGCTCCTCCTGCCTGCGCTGCCAGATTTTCCTTAACATCTCCTTGTTTTTCCAGTTGTGAGTGATTGCTCAAGGGATCTCCTGGCAGAGAGGACTCAGATTCACCCTTCACATCCTGCTCCTCTCTAAGGCATATGCATAAAAATATGGGTGTAAGTCCGCTCCTCTTCACAAAGACAAATTAAATCTGCTCACGCAGCGCTGGGCGCAGGCGGCAGAGCCAAAGCGTGTGGCTGTTTAATATTCACTGGGCATAGATGGAAAAGTTTTCTTTTCTAAAATAACCCTGCACATTGCTGTGCTGCTCCATTTTCCCTAAACCTCAGTGGGAGGCTGGAGTTTAATGTTTCCTTTGATGGTCCAACTTCCACTAGGGTAGCTGAGAAGACCCTCACTGGGTGTAAAACCCGCTTTGAGGATAGATTTTGGTGCTTTATTTGCAGTTTCCAATTCTGTCATCTGCTGCGACAGCATGATGCCTTTGAAGCATCAACATAGGAAGAAGAAATTTTGCTTTTGTTTTGAAACAGGATGAGTTTCTGTGGTAGCTGCGCATCTATTTATGTGTTAAGAGGAAAAAACAGTTTTCCCTATAATATTTTGGCAGATACATTCACGGACCTTTTTGGCGACTCTTACTATTTATTGAGCGCAGCTTTCTTCACCATCTCATTCCTGGGCTGCAGCCAAGGGGCTCTGCTGATGCCCACCCAGGAGCTGGCACAGGCACTGCTGCCGCGGGGCTCTAAGCTGTGTCGCCGGTGCCAACGTAGGGACATCCATTATACATGACGAGTGTCAGTAACACATGGGAGGGTAATGTTTCCGTCCTGCCGGAGGAGATTTGGTGTCAAAGCTGGGAAGCAGTGGTGGTCCAGCATCCCGCACGCGCTGGGGCTGAGCCATGGTGGGATAAGCGGAGTGCCTGGACCATCCCCGCTCAGCATCCCCAGGGCACGTTAAGATCTATAGGTGACACAGAGTGCGCTGAGGACCAGCGTGGCTGTAGCCAGGCTGGGATGGACTCACAGCGGGATTTTTGCAGACAGCTCAATACAAAGCAGTCAAAGCCATTTGCGGGAAGGCTATTTAATTCCATCAGAGCATATCCCACCCCGTTTGTATGTTCCTCTCTTTGTTGAGTGCAGCTTTCGCGTGCAGTCGGGATGCAGCTGAGCCCATCTCGTGGATTACCTGCTGTCGCAAGATTTCCCTTTACATGGGTACATTCACTTTATGACCACAGGGGTATTTCCCTCTTCTCTGCAGAGGCTCTTGCTGATTTACCTGTGCCTGTGCCTAAACTGGGTGTCACTAGGAAGCCCTGCGTTCCTCCAGCTCCCCCCAGCACAGCGTAGCCTTCAGCCCCAAAGCTATTCTCTAAATTGTTCAGAATTACCACTTTTGCTTCCTTTCCCCTCCAAAGTCAAGCACACTTCAGAGAGCACTAAAAATAAATGGTTTTGCTGAGAGCAGAATGTATTTTTTAAAGGAGATTGTTCCCGTCACTTTTGTCTGTGCAGAGGAAAGCCTGACCTCTCTTTGCACACCCTGTCAACCAGTGGCGCCCAGCTGGGGCTCAGTGGCACCGGGGGTAGTTGGCTTCAAGGAGAAAGTGAGTGGCAGGAGTAACAAAACTCTGAAAAAAAAAAACAACCCACCTGCAGCTTCTATCTTCATACTTTTTTTTTTTTTAATTAAAAAGAATTGCAGAAAGCACCCGAGGTCTGGAGCGGCAGGTCCCAAGGATGTTTTGTAAGTGCTGGCCGGGGGGCTGCCGCTGTCCCCTGCCAGACCAGGAGCTCCAGCACCTCCTGCTCGGGATGCAGTGATCTTTCCAGTACAGCCTTAATTTTTACTTGCTGGATAAAATGTCCTGGATGGAATTTACTTAGTTTCAAGCTGAGTCCGCTCAAACCAGCGTGGGCATCCCCAGCCACCGAGGCATCCTGGGGCAGTTTTATCCTCAGCCAGGACACCCTGTGCTTATTCTTAGCCTTGTTTCTAAGAAGTGCTTTACAGGGAGGAGCCCGTATTGGTAAATGCCATGAAACATTAATGACTTAGCAGGTGAGCCGCAGTCCTCCTGCGGAGCAGCTCGCCGCTCCCGGCGGGGTGCAAGATGAGCCCGGCCGTGCCCAGCGTAGG
The DNA here is from genome assembly GCF_036417535.1 of Chlamydotis macqueenii. NCBI lineage: Eukaryota > Metazoa > Chordata > Aves > Otidiformes > Otididae > Chlamydotis > Chlamydotis macqueenii. The sequence goes on from NC_141568.1 coordinate 13,908,726, forward strand.
GGACGCAAAGGCACCAAAGCCAAACCCAAGTTGTCCCTGAAGCCAGCTGAAAGCTATGACAAAGAGAAGAGGTAGGTAAAGGGAGACAGGGAAGCGGAGGCTTGGGTTAGATGGCTCTGCAACACCGTCTGAGGTAGGAAATTCGGAGGGGGTGGAAGAGCCACCCATCTGACGGCTGCTCTGTCTTGCACTGCACATCTGCGTGCAGGCTGCGGCGTGGGTTGTGGAGTTTTTCTCTGCCCGAACACAGCAGGCTGAACAAGATGTCGCTTTTGTCATTCGCTTGGTGTGAAGGGGGTTTGCATGGGGGGACACAGGCAGAGCCAAGCTGGGGTGTGCGGCAGCTTTCAGCCGGACCGGCCGGCTCCTTGGCCCCGAGCTGCTCCTACCCCTCCAGCAGCCCAAACCCGGCTTGACTGGCTGCCAGGGTTTGGCCAGGGGGGCTGAGCTGAACAGCTGCAGAGCCCTCTGCCACCATCCAAAGACACTGCCCAGGCTGGCAGCATCCCAATGCGTCAGCTTTGGGCAGCGATCCTTGCAACACCCCTCCCCAGCTCCCGTTCTCCACCCAGCTCCATGCAACCCTATCGCAAGGATCGCAGCCTCCGGGTTGAATTAATTCAGTTGGTGAACTTTAAAATGAGTATTCCATTTCTCAGGAGCATGCTAAGACTTAATTAAAACTCCTATCTTTGCGCAGAACGGCAATGTAGGAATGCAGGGGGTTCGGCCCTGCTTCGGTAAGCGTTTCATGTCAGCCTGGCAAAACCATGCCGAGAAATCCCCTCACCTCCTCAAGGAAAAGCAAAATTAGAATAATGAGCTGGGTTGTAATTAATCGTGCTCTTGGGACAAGTTCTCACTACGTCTGGTACTTCTGGTGGGAATTTTTCACAGGGAGCATCCCAGTATACAAGAGGCTTCAGTTATGCTCCTGCCTGCGTTCCTGGACTGGGTTATCAGGTTGCTCGAAGTGAGGGGAGGGGGAGTTAAATTTTTGCTGGGATTTGGGTGATTTTTTAGATGTAGGTTAAATATTTGCTCGAAGCAGAACAAATGCCTAATGCACCAGGCCCTGCTCAGCGGTGTCTTTCGATTTGCTGGAGCTTCCCTTCGCCCAGGCAAAAGGCAAATTAACCTGCCTGGCTTCACAGCGGTGCAACTGCCCCGGAAAAGGCTGGGCTGAGAGCAAAGAGCTAAAGCCACGCCGGGGTCACTGTCCCCCAGCAGCGTGCCCTGTGGCGGGCCGATGCCGTCCGCGGAGGACAGCTGTATTTTAGCGTTGTAGGCCATCGACATATCGAACCTCCTCACTACCTGCTGGGTGCTGGCAGGAGGGTGCCGCTGGCAGCCAGCCCGGCGGCTGCTGCCTTTTCCCTGCCTGCCTACGAAGCGGCGTTTCTAAAAATACCTTCAGCGATGCCGTCAGGCGGAGCTTGCTCGGTCACGGAGACGTGACATCCCAGAAAAGCAGGACTGGAGCAGTGCTGGGGGACCAGGCTGAGATCATCCCAGCCTTCATCGGTGAATCCCTGCGGGGGGTGGGGGGGGTTACAAGCAGGGTGCCAGCTGCCCCCCAGCCCATCCAGCGGCAAGCGGACATCTCCTGGGATTTACGGCATTCCCTCGAGGTAAAAGGCTCTGGGGCCAAGGGAAATGGAGTGTGGCCACCAGCATGCATCCAACCCTAAAATAACCTTGCTGCTGGATCCCTGGTGATCCTGTCCCGAGTGGGCTGGGGCTGCCTAAAATCAGCCCTGCGGTTCGGCGGGGGTGGGTTTTTTAATGCTCACAGGTGACTGTTTGAATATGGCTGTTGGCGCAAAAACCCCTTCCGCATCTGATTTTGCTCCATGCTTATTCATTAAGTTATTTTTCTAAACTGGGGAATTCACACATATGCCTGGTTCATTTAGACTTATTTGATGTAATTGATACAATTTACGTGCGTTGCATAATTGCAACACCATTAAAAACCTGAAGCATGCAAAAGGCAGGAAATTACTTACCAGTTAAAGTCGTTTACATAAACATTTATTTTACCCTTCCAGCTCGTAGCTGAAGTTGGTGATGCTATGGCGTTGCAATTGCTGTCGGGAAGCAGAAAGTAACTTCACACGTCAGTGTGTCACCAATCCAGCCCAAGGAGCTGCACAGATAGCGATGCAGCACAAATGCTTAGTGCTCTACCGGCACGTACATGCGCATATACCGGTCTGTCTATAGGCACACACACATCTCCCTCCGCACCGAGGGCTCTGCGCTGGCAACGCTGACAAACCTCAGCTGAAGCGAAGGGGACGCGTCGCTTTGCAGAGCTGGCTTGCGGCAGGAGATGGGGGGACGTGTCCTGGAGGGGGTCTCCGGCAGAGCCTTCTCCATCCCAGCCCCACAGGGGTCCCGCCAAACCTGCATCTCCCAAGGGACCATTGTCCCCGCATCCCCGTGCAGGACCCGTGCACCCCGCGGGTCAGCCCGACACTGGGCGTGCGGGCGGGAGCCCGCTGCCGCCACGGAGGCCAAGTTTTGTTGTGGGAAATATCCGGTACTGCCAGTTAATTACCGTGAACAAGCCATGAGTAACTTGTGTCACCCAAACCAGCCATTAACATAATGACTGTGTGTGCAATACGGACGGGGAGATACAAATCACACCCTAAAAACGCGTATAAATTATATTTAAAGCAGAACTTTTTATTACCTTTCTGACAGCAGGGCCTTTGGAGAAGTCTCGGGGCACGTAGTGCTGTTTTCTTTGTGCCCATGGGTTAGAAAATTTTTTTTTTCCTGGTGAAATCTGGATCTCCGGGCCCCAGCGAGCCAGAGGTGCCAGTCAGTGTCGGTGCCAGTGGATGCACCGGTGTTTGGGAGCAATGGGGACGTGGCGGAGGGTGAGAGCACGGTTTGTCACCTCTGGTCCTTGATGTGTGGGTCACCAGCACCGCGGTCACTTTCTTGGGGCGCTGGTCCCTCTGTCGCAATCGTCCCTGGGGGAAGAGCGCTGCAGTCACAACCATGCTGGGGTTTGGTGCTGGAAGAGAGGGGCAGGAGCACCCCAATGAGCCATGCCGGGAGGGGCATTCGGACAGGATGGGGGTCCCCAGAAAGCACTAGAGTGGGAAGGGCCAGGGACAAACCGGGAGTACCGGGGACATGTTGGACGTACTGGGGACAGACGGGGAGCCTCCCGGGGCTCTGACAAGGTGGGGTTAGGGCAACATAGGGGGACCGGGACGCCCTGGGAAGGTCTGGGGGGACACCGGGGATCCCCAGGGCTCCGGCAGAGGGGGCTGGGGGTGCACCGGGAGCCCCCCGGGGCCGCCCCCCCCACCCCTGGAGCCCCGTGCCGATGCGGGGGTGGGGAGCCCCGCCTCCGCCACCCGTTGCGGGAGGGGTGGAGGGGGGGGGTGGTGTTCGCAGGTTTCCATGGCAACGAGAGCGAGGCGGAGCCCACCGTTTCCGTTACCGAAGTGCTCGAGAGGGCGGGGACGGGGCTGGGGCCGGGTGCCCAGCGGCTGGCGCCGCTCCGTGCCCGGTGAGTGGCCCCACAAGGGCAGCACCGGCACCGGTACCGGCACCGGCACCGCCGGGGAGCGGGGGGATGCGGGTCTGGCCGGACCGGGGCCGCCTTTGTCTGAGGGGCTGGGGCTGCCGGAGCGGCGGCGAGAGCACGGCTCCTCGTTAGCGGCGCCGGTGCCGGTCGGGCGCTGCCGGGCCTCTGCGCACCGCGACCGGTACCAGTACCGGCAGGGGGAGCGGAGCGGGCAGGGGCGGGGCTGCGCCGGGGCCGTTACCGGTACCAGTACTGGGACCGGGACCACACCCCCGCCCGGAGCCGCTCCCCCGTGGCCAGCGGTTCGGAGACCGAGGGACCCTGGGGGGCTGCCCGGGAGCACGGAGGGAGCCTCGGGACTTTTGGCACCCCGACCCCGGGAGGGAAATGGGAATCGATGCCGCTTTCCGGGGGGATTCGTGGTTCGGGGACGGTGTTGCCATCGTGGTTGGGTCCAGCACGGTCCCTTGGGCTTTCAGGGCTGGAAGCTGAGACTGGCTGAGATGTCTTTCCTCATGCTTGTCCGCAGAAGTGTCGCCGTGCCATGATCACTTCCCGCGAAACCTGGGATCTGGGATCTGCGCCCACTGTCAGAGCCGCCTGGAAGACGAAGGACCTTGGCCCAAACGGTGAGTACAGCACGCCGGCTCGGCCCCTTCCCTTGGGGCTCAGCCCGTCGCGCTCACGCCCTCGCTCACGCCTGGGGAAGGAGAGGCCCGGGAACAGGCCAGCCTGCATTTTTCACATTTCTTTCCGGATGAAGGTTGGGATTTGAGAAACGGAGACTCGGAAGCGGGCGCGAAGTGGTAGGCAGCTGGGGAGAGTGAGCAGAGAGAGCTGCCTCCACCTCCCTCCTGGCCCTTCCGAGCAGGAGGCGTGGGGAGAAAGGCTAAAATTTAAACCGTAAGAAAGAAAACGGAACGATACGCATGGCAGGGAAGACGCGGGGCCCTCGCTTCTTCCCAGCCTTGGCTCTTTGGAAGGGCTCCGTCTCTTTCCCTGATGCACAAACCCCCAGGTGAGTTTAGGCCAGCTTTTCTCCGCAGCAGCTGAGCTGTTTCGCAGGCAGGCGGGCGGCTGCTTGCCCGAACCCGCAGCCACTTGTCAGCAAACGGCTCTTCCCGCCTCCCTCGCCCGTGCTGCCGGATGGATTTCAGCAAAAGGAGGAGGCTGAACCCCTCCTATTTGGGCTTTTTTTTGCCATTGGCGTCAGTGTTTGCCATCTCTACATGCTGGCAGCTGCTTATCCAGGCGCTGCTTCTTCCCTGACATTCAGACCAGCCCAGCTGAACGCTGGTTGGCATCAAAGCCTCCAAAAACGGGATTTTTCAGCGCTTCCTCTGCCCGGCGGCTGCCACTGCCTGCGCCAGGATGGGGAACTCCTCGCCTTTTATCCGGGCATCCGCCAATGCTTTGGAAATGTTTGATTTTCATGGCGCGCGCAAAATGTTATGGCTATCACAGGCTGGGAAGAGGGCCAGAGCTGTGGACTGACTTCGTCAAGGCACATCTCCCTCCAGATGCTGCTTCCACCTCAGGCGCAGGCACCTCTGGGTGATTTTTAGGGAAAAAAAAAAACTGCATTAGTGGAGTTTTCTTTGTGAGTTGTAGATTTTTTTTCCTATGTGCCAGAGAAACCATTTGGCTGCCTGTGATGGTGGCAGTGCTTTGGGCAGGCAGCTGGGCAGGGGGCACAGCGTCCCCAGGGAGGTCCCATTGGGACGTAGCCCTTGCCGGCCGCTTTTCCCGTGGCAGAGGAGGACATAGCCATGGGAAAAAAGCTCCTCGAGATGCTATTTTCCTTCTGCGCAGCTCAGAAGGGCAGGGAACCGCTGCGCTCTCTGCTTTCAGGTCTGGCTGTGTGACAACTAAAGGAAATATTTGGGGGCAGTTGAGGGAGGTGACACCGTCTGAGTCTGTCCGTCCGGTTTCGGTGATGCAAGCCAGCTTTGGCAGCTCTTCCGAGATAGGATCGCGGGAAGCAGAGCGGCTTGGCAAGGGGCAGAAGTGGGATGTCCCCAGCCAGAGGACGGATCTGGTCCTGCAGAGGACGGACGGATGCTACACCCTGAATTCTCATTACGAGTCACTGGCAGCCAGTCTCCGCCCCCCGGAGGGCTAATTTTTCTAATTAACATTTTTAATATAACTCATGCAGCATCTCCACCACACCGGTGTGGTGGCAGCAGCAGGGAGGAAGAGGTGGATTTGCCGAGCGAGGCCGAAGGCTGTGTCCATCGGGGGCTCTCAGGCTGATCCAGTGCTGGTTTTCTCGCTGTCGCAGGCTGCGGGCAGGAAACGCTCATCACCAGGAGTGGAGTGGGCACCTCTCACCAAATTCCTCTGCTGCCTGCGCTGGTTCACCATAAAATCCTCGGCGTGAGCTGGCTGGACGCTGCGAACCCTCCCAGGCTCTGCCTAGCTCTGCAGGTGAGGAGCTCTGAGCCAGCCACGGTGCAGGTGGGGAGGGCGTTTTTGGGGTGGTGGGAGCTGGCTGATCCCAACCATCACCGCAGCCAGTTTCCTTCTTGACCCCGGTGCCACATGCCTCGAGCAGAGCTGCTGCCTGGGTGGGGAGCAAAGAGCAACTCCGGGAAGTTGGAAAGCATTGAAGAATGCCGAGGAACAGCCTGGAATGACGTTTTCTGGGTCATTTCTGGGTCATGTAGGCAGGAGAGCAAAAGACAGAAGGGTGACAAGAAAACGCAGTGCCGTGAGATGGTGTTTGCCAGTGGATGGAGGAGGAGGAGAAGGAGGAAGGCTACTGTGGCTGGGGACAGTGTCAGGACACTGGCATGCTGGTGTTGCTGCCACTAGTTCATTCTGGGCTTCAGGCAAATAATTTAAATTCCCCTTCGTTTAAAAGAATGAAAACACCTTCTTATCTCACACCAGCCGTGATGAATTTCCTCCGGCAAAACCCTCATGGAGTCTCAAACTCTGGGCACCACAGATACCTGGACTTCTCCAGGAGGATGCTGCCACCACCTCCTTCCCAATTACTCTCAGAAATACTTGGCGTGTACCGAGTATTCGCCCCTCTCCCAGGGTGAGACGTGTTTCCCCAGCACCGCTGGCCCGCGAGGCGATGCCACAGGCTCTGAGATGAGATATAAACAGGAAGAGGCACTTTTGAGTGGGGCAGGGAGCGATGCTGCAAGCTTGGCTGATCAGCAGCTCAGCTTTCCAAAAGCATCCATGCTGTAGTGCCTTTTTTTTACAATGGATTTATTTTTTTTTTCCCTGCAAGCCGGTGGTAGATACAATAGATACAGAAATTTGGGACCTTCTCTATATTCTTTTCCCTCCTTCCAGATTTCTTCTCTGTGCTCCATCTCACAGGGCACGGCATTACCTGAGCCACGGCTCACCAGTGAGCCACTTCACCTTCAACCCTGCCTGCAAGCCAGGGTCTTTTTTTTTAAGGCTATAAAGGGAAAAATAGGTAATGTTCAATATAAGCGCATGACCAAGCTGAGGGATGGAGTTGTTTATGGGGAGAAATAAAAGCAACAGGATAAATTCATTCCAGCAGCTTCCCAACACTGAAATCCCTCGGAGAGAGGGTTTCCCAGTGTCCCACTCTCCTGTCCTCTGCGACCTCCTCCCTGCTCGCTCCTCCTGGCCAGGCTGGTGAAATGTCGGCTGCCGGCACCGTGGCCACCACCATGTGCAGGGTCGCCGCTTCTCAGCTCTCCATCCTGTTTCTTCTCGTGGACGCAGGTCCTGCAGGAGACGGCGGGCAAGCGGCGGGAGGAGAGCCAGCACTGGGCCCCGACACCGGCCACGGAGGAGCCACCGGCATCCCCCCGCGAGCCGGCAGCTGCCACGCCGGTGCAGGCAGCCTCCACCATGAACCTGGAGAAGACAGGTAAGGGGGAGGCCGGGATGCGGCGGTGGGCACGCAAGAGCAAGGATACGATGGGATGAGTGCCCAGTACCGGTGGGGTCTGGAGAACCTCTCCTCTTTCGGGCTGTGCATAGACAAATGGCTGTGCTCACCGGGAAGGACTGGGTCTTGGTGGAAATCAAACACCAGCCAGCTGTCGCATGACAGCGGGCGATCAATGAATTATTTAACTGGGTGAACAGAGCAGGTGAGTGCCAGCAAGCCCACCACTCTTTCCTCCCTCTAAAGGAAAATGTAACGCTTGTGGAAATGCTTCCAGTGTCTGTGGCTGTGCTGGGGTGGGTGAATCCCTGTGGTTCCCCTCTTTTTCCATCAGGACTGAATTGTCCAGGCTTGTTGGGGCGCATCCTGGGAGCTGCTCCCAGCATGGTCCCCGAGCAGCTCCCAGAGCAGGGTGGCTGGTAGGAAGGGGCAGGGGTGCAGGTGGAGGGGAGCCTGCGTGGCGATGGTAGCGGGGCAGAGCTGTGGAAACGGCCACCTTTCCAAATGGGTTCCCAAGCATTTTGGAAAACAGGAGAGTCAGTGTGCTGCACCTGCCACGCTCAGACCCCGCATCATCCCCGGCACGTCTGCCTGGTGGTAGATGTGATGCGGGTCTGGCCAACATCTCCTTTCCCGAGGTGTTGGAGCAAGGAGGAGTGCGTTATCCGCGTGGGATCACCCCTGCCTGGCAGTTTGACTTGCAGCCGGGTGTCGTGGCTTTGAACCTCCTCTGCCTTCAGTCCCAGCCCGGGATTAGCGGGGATGATGGGTGCAGACACGCGGTGTTTCCGCAGGAGCCCTGGTGCCTCCTGTAATCTCGTCTTAGCCCTGTGTGCTTCCCAGGGCTTGCGAGCTGGTGTTCCTGTTAACTTTAGGAGTTTTGGGGTGGGTTTTACATGTGTTGGGTTTAAAGGAAACATCATAGTCGCCTGCCTGAGCTGGGCTGAGCTTTCGGCACAGAAAGAAAGAGAAGTGTTTCGCAGGCATTGCTGGATAAGTCCCATGGCACACAATTGACAGCAGAGCCATGATTTGGTCCCAGTATTTAATTTTTTGCCCACTCTGCTGGCTCTTTAACTCCTTTTAAAGGTAGAAACTCTGATTCACAGACAAATGAAGTCTTGCTTCTTGTGTTCAGGACATTTCGCATGAAGCAGGTTGCATCCACCCGCAGGCAGCGGAGCAATTCTCAGCATCGCCTCCTGCCTGTAAAACCTCAGGTTTCTGGCGACAGCGGATGAAATCCACGGCAGGCAGGGAAGGGCGCCAGGCAGCCGGGATCCTGGCCGCCGGTTCGCTTGCTGCGGTGCCTCATCCTCACGCTGGGAGTGAGTCAGGCCAGCTCATTTCTTCTTGGGAACTACCAAGTCATTTAGGGGCTCATTTGGTAGGCTCTGATGTACGGCCAGGTTGGCTGCTGTCAGCACCGGTGTCTCTATTGACACAGAGAAAGCGATGTTTAAAATAATACAAGGACGGTTAGAAAGCCGAAAGCGCAAGGATTAGGCAATGTGGCTGTTCAGGGTACCCGTATAATTTTAATTTGGCTTCCATTATGTTTGTGTGTAGTGATGCAGTCTCTAATAACATGATCACGTACTGGTTCTCCACCGGCACCTGCTCATTCAGGAGGAAGGATGCCGGGATGAATCAGAGCGCCCTGGTGAAGGCGGTTGTTATCTGAGTGAGGCAGCAGCATCTCGGCGCGTGGTGGGGCTGGGTCACGGCGCGGTGGCGTGGACAGGCGCTCCATGTTACAGCCTGGGATGGTCTGCTGGCATCTGCAGATCCTGTTGGCTCCCGCCCCTGCAGAGGGGCTCAGCCGGCCAGACCCTCACCATTAGCCGTAGCTGGCAGCACGGCGCTGGGGATGGACCTCCCGGCACATCGCTGCTTTCTGTGGGACATCTGCAAGTCCCGCTTCCCACCGTCCCATCTCCACCGCAGCCCCTGGGGATTCTTCCCATAGCTGGCATCCCGTTCCCCAGTGAGGCAGCCGGATCCTGACCGGCTTCAACTTTGCTCCCGCTGCAGGAGGGAGGCTCTGCGGTGGGAAACGCGCCAGCCTGCCGGCAGCCCGGCCCTTCCCGGTCATCCAGAAAGTGATGGCTTCCATGGCACGTCTGCAGGAAGAAAAGCTGCAGCTGCAGGAGGAGCTGCTGGGGCTGCAGGAGAAGCTCGCTGCCCGGGAGAACGGCGAGCTCTCCCGCTCTCTCCAGCTGCAAGGCCAGGTAAGGCAGGGACAGGAGGACTCCAGGGGTCCATCGGGGTCTCCAGCTTCAGGCTGTGGCTTGGCCGGAGTGCCATGGCTTGCAGTTAGTGAGGGCCACACTTGGAAGGAGCGTAGGACCTCCATCATGGAGCATCCTCTCTGCTCCAATGCATAGGGATGATCTGGGAGCATCCCTCAGGACACTTGCAACCACCCTGCTTGACGTTATGGTGACACCGTGGTAATGCCAATGAACGCATGCAGCTCCTTGGACATAACGCGGCCGGGAGGGCTTTGGGCATCGGGGTCGGAGCCCGGAGTCAACCATCCGTCCTCCCAGCACAGGGCTGCCGCCACAGGATAAGCTCGTTAGACCGACCCAGCAGATTACTTTTAGTGATTTTCAAGAGTCAGGAGGTGGAAAGCCAACCTGAAGGCATAGAGTTGTCTGCCAAAGGGGAGAGCATTTTGTCTGCCGTGACCAAACTCCCCCAAAAAAACATTTCCTGCGCCGCATCCTCAGTGCAAGGACCCAGGTCATCCCAGGGAGATTGAAATTCCGGCTGCTCGTAAAGGGATTTGCATGTGGCTGTTGTGGAAGCTGTTACAGTCAGGTTCTGCTTGTTCCACGGGTGTCAAAAAGGTGGAGGTAATTGTCCTGCATTTGGTTGGCACAGTCTGCATGACACAAGCGTGAGTGCCAGCAGGATCCAGCCCTGCGTCGGCCAGTTCGGCAGCGATCGCGGCCAGGGCTGGCCGGAGTGAAGCGCTGATCCGAACTTCCAAAGCGTGGGGATGGCCGGGCCACGGCTTGAGCCGGATCCGGCAACCAAGGAGTCCCTGTTGCCTCCAGAGAGCAGGATGCGGCCGGAGATGGCCAAGCAGGTAGAGGGTGGAGGTGCATCGGCATTTTCGGGAGCTGCGGGCGCGGGGATCTGTGGGCAGGCTCTGGCGTGCGCGTTGGCTGGCTGGGGTGGCGGCTTCCCTGTAACAAGCCATGACTCTGTCTTCTTGGTCCCTCCCCTCTTTTTAAAATACTTTAAAAAATATCTTCACAATCTACCTTACTGAAGACAGAAATGGGATTTTCCCACTCAGCCACGAGGCCGGTGCGCTCAACGCACGCTTGGCCCCACAGCCGGAGCGGAGGAGCCCCGCTGCGGAGGGAGGGGGTCCTGATGCCGGCAGGCAGCAGCCGCCTTTCCCAGTTAGTGGCCACGGAGCTCGCCCACGGAACCCCCGGCCATGCTCGAGCACGCAGAGCGCACCGGAGATGCTCGCCCACCCCGCTGCCGTCTCTGCACGGGCGTGACTTAGTAACGTATCGTCATTAATTACAGCACCGTCTGCACTCAATATTAATCATCAGTCCCTAAATTATGGTCCATGGAGGCCTGGTTGCTTAGAAAAAGCTGGTTATTGGGATGAGGCAACAGCCTGCCGTGTCCAGGCGAGGGGCTTGGCGGCATGGTGGCTTCTCAGTGCAGGGAAACCAGGGGCCAGGCTGCGATCTGGGGGGCGGCGGTGAAGCACGCGGACAGGTCCGGCTCTCTCCAGGGTAAGTTTTGGGGAGGTGGTGATGCTCGCCCAGCAGCGCTGGTTTTTGGGCACGGAGCAGGTGGGCAACCCCCAAACAAACCACGAGGCCAGTGGCTTTGCCAAGCGCTTGCTGCTGCCATTGGTTTGAATAACTGCACATTTTTGGGGAAGCCTTGCTGGTCCCTGCACAAAGGAAAATGAGGATTTGTGGAATCAGCCTGGTTTTGCAAGGAGGGCAGCCTAATCCACATGGGATGGGCAGATGCCCAAATGGGGTGGCTGGGAGCATCCTCCCATCGGACTCGGACACATGGACTTCTTGAAGAGATCCTGCTCCCTCTTTCTCCCGAGATAACTTTCCTAGAAAGGAAAATAGAGAAGGCAAAGCAGTGTGGCAAGGGCAGGACGAGGCACTTCTGTCTCTTTAAGCACAGTTATGGGTAGGTTTGTTTTTTTCCATCTCCAAAGATGATGCTATTTTTTTTTTTTTAATAATGGTTTCTGCTAATGCTCAACATGGACAAATTATACCCATGGTCGAACAAGGTCAAAGCAAGCCTTTCATTAGCGCTCATTTTAATCAGCTCATGTGAATCAGGCCCTCAGAGCAAGGTAGAAAATTGAGGCATAATGAAGGTGCGAGCCAGACTGGACGTCGGTGGCCGGGGTGGCACCGCGGGGTCTCCTCCAAAAGCTGCTGAGATGCCTCCTGGTTAACCTTACTTGTGTCAACAGGTTGAAACTCTGAAGGCAAAGCTCCTGGAGCAGGCGCAGGAGATCAGCCGGCTGCGCTCGGAGCTGGTGAGCTGCCGCCGGGCTTGGGCTGAGCCACCCTTGCCCCGGGGACGCTGGAGCTGTGGGTCCCCGAGGAGGGAGGAGGCATGTGGGAGGGTGTAGGATAAAAACCTCCCCAGGGTCGCAGTTTGGACCCTGCGAGCTGAGAGAGACACACTGAGGGATGAAAGTTGGTGGGATTTTCTGTCCGACGTGATGTCGTGACCGGTGGCCCTGGGGAGCAGCTGGCAAAGGCTCCCCGGCACCGGCACTCCGCGGTGGGAAGCGAAAGCCCCTCTGGGGGCTGGGGCTCCCCTGGGTGCGGCAGGTTTCCATCCCCTCCCGTCGGCAGGACGGCCCGGACACAGAGAAGCACCGGGACCTGTTGGCAGCCGAGAACGAGCGCTTGCGGCAGGAGATGAAGGCGTGCGAGGGGGAGCTGCGGGAGCTGCAGCGGCAGCAGCAGGCGCCGTGCCGGGGCTGCACCCACCTCCAGGTGAGCCGGCGGCGGTGGGGTGACGGGCACCCGTGGGTGACAGGACCTTGACTGCGCTGTTTCGGGGCCAGGAGAATGCCGAGCTGCAGGAGCGGCTGTCCCAGCTGCAGCGGGAGGCGGAGGAGACGCGGGCCAAGCTGGCGGAGCTGAACCTGGAGGTGCAGCAGAAGACGAACCGCTTGGCCGAGGTGGAGCTGCGGCTCAAGGACTCCCTGGCCGAGAGAGCCGAGGAGGAGGAGCGGCTCAGCCGGCGGCTGCGGGACAGCCAGGAGACCATCGCTAGCCTCAAGTCCCAGCCCCAGCAGATAAAGGTGAGCACCGTGGGGTTCTCCATCTCTCCTGGAGATGGGCCGGGTGCCTAACGGTGCCCGGTCGGTGCCCTGCGAGTGCCACCCATCCCTCTGCCCTGAACACATCAGCGCAGCACTGTGATTTTGTAAATTAGCCCTCCCCAGGGCTCCATCCCGGGTCCCTCCGGTGCTGCTTCCCCAGTACACCTCATCTCTGGGTGCTTTTCCCTGCAGTACATCATCAAGACGGTGGAGGTGGAGTCGACCAAGGCGAAACAAGCCCTGTGCGAGAGCCAGTCCAGAAACCAGTACCTGCAGGAGCAGGTGGGGATGCAGAGGCAGGTGCTGAAGGAGATGGAGCAGCAGCTGCAGAGCTCCCAAAAGACGGTGGCTCAGCTCCGAGCTCAGGTCTGAGTGCAACGGGTATAAATCAGAAATCTCCTCGCCCGGCTCCACCACGGTTCCACTTGCGCGATGCTCGCCTGGTGACGCGGTGTGGCAGCGGGCGGTCACCAGCTCGGCATTACCCTCCTCCTCGCTCCGCTTCCAGATCGTGATGTACGAGGCCGAGCTGGAGCGAGCTCACGGGCAGATGCTGGAGGAGATGCAGGCGATGGAAGAGGAGAAAAACCGCGCCATCGAGGAGGCGTTTTCCCGCGCTCAAGTGGAGATGAAGGCGGTGCACGAAAACCTGGCAGGTGAGGAGGGGACGGGGGGCTCGCAGGGTCACTCGGCCAGTGCTGGGAGGGCTGTGCCGCCTGCCCCTCACCCAGCCTCATGCCTGCAGGCGTCCGGACCAATCTGCTGACGCTGCAGCCAGCACTGCGCACCCTCACCCATGACTACAACAGCCTGAAGCGTCAGGTCCGCGACTTCCCCCTGCTCCTCCAGGAGACCCTGCGGAGCGCCAGGGCCGAGGTGAGCCCCCCGCCCCAGGACCACCACCCCGGCTCCCCTCCATCCAGGATGGGGATGCAGGGGGAGGTCACTGAGCCACTGCTCTCCATCCCCCCAGATCGGCCAGGCCATCGAGGACGTGCACAGCACCAACCGGGAGCTGCTGCGCAAGTACCGGCGGGAGCTGCAGCTCCGCAAGAAGTGTCACAACGAGCTGGTGCGGCTGAAAGGTGCGCAGAGGGGCAGTGGGTCCCATCGTGGGGGAGTGTGGTCCTGAGAGGGGGCAGGAGGGACCAGAAGCATCACCCTGCTGAACACCAGCACCGTGGCTTGGGTGTGCCGCATCCCCATGAGATGCTCAGATCAGATGCACCAGGGCTGACGCCATCCCTGCATCCCCCCACCCAAGGAAACATCCGTGTTTTCGGACGAGTCCGCCCCATCACAAAGGAGGATGGCGAGGGCCCGGAGGCGGCCAACGCGGTGACCTTCGACACCGACGATGATGCTGTCCTGCACCTCCTGCACAAGGGGAAGCAGGTGTCCTTCGAGCTGGATAAGGTCTTCCCCCCGCAAGCGTCCCAGGAGGAGGTGGGTGCTGCCGTCCATGCTGCTGGTGTGAGTGGGGGATGCAGCCACCTCCTCCTGACGCTCTCGGTCCCCCCCCAGGTGTTTCAGGAGGTTCAAGCCCTGGTCACCTCCTGCATCGACGGCTACAACGTCTGCATCTTTGCCTATGGGCAGACGGGAGCAGGAAAAACGTACACCATGGAGGTGAATTTTCCTGGCTTTGCTTCCCTTTTCTTCCTTGGCTTCCCATCCCATGGTGCCCGGATCTGCACCCTTCCTAAACCAGGCTGGTGGTCAGCTCACACCTGGGGTGCACCAGTGATGGTCACTGCTGCTGCTGAGGGGTTTGTGCAGCCCTCTGCAATACCCCACTGGGCTTTGCTCCTACTCAGCAAAAAAATGCAGAATAAAATGCAAGAGGGTGGTTTTTCTCCTCATTTCTCACCCTGATCCATCAGGGAACCGCAGCAAACCCAGGGATCAACCAGCGGGCCCTGCAGCTCCTCTTCTCCGAGGTGCGGGGCAAGGCGGCCGACTGGGACTATGCCATCAGCGTCAGCGCCGCCGAGATTTACAACGAGGCGCTGAGGTACGGGGAAGGGGGAAAAGATTTCTGGCGGGGCGAGCGGAGCTGTGGGGGGCCAGCATTGGTGGGTATCACCTCACACTGCCCTCCTCCTGTCCCACCAGTCCTGCCTTGGCCGCACAGCTTGTTCCCAGGGCCTTGGGTGCTGAATTTTGCCATGCAAGGATTTATTTTAAATTTTTTTTCGGGGTGTGCTGCCCTTTCAAAGCACTCTCCCTCTAGCTCCCTTGTCATACGGGCTCCCAGCTCTGCCATCGCTCCCGCTCCCCCAGCCCTGATGCAGCAGCCGGGGCATCCCCTTCTCTTCCCTGCCCCTGCCTCCCTGCATGTTATATTTAGAAATTAGTAACTGGGAGCTGGGAGCATGAGAAATATTTTCCTCCCCTGTCCAGCCACAGGCAGGAGGGACTGGGAGGAAGCTGGGAGTGCGTCCGTGTGGATAATGGGGGCTGGGAATGGCAGCGTGG
Source organism: Chlamydotis macqueenii (assembly GCF_036417535.1). Classification (NCBI taxonomy): domain Eukaryota; kingdom Metazoa; phylum Chordata; class Aves; order Otidiformes; family Otididae; genus Chlamydotis; species Chlamydotis macqueenii. The sequence continues at coordinate 13,924,002 of NC_141568.1, forward strand.
AGCAGGGACGGGAGTGTGGTCCAGGCTGGGTGGGAGCGGGCACGCGGGGAGTCAGTGGGAGATGGAGAGCTGAGGTCTGTACATAGGACGTGCGGCGTCGCCGGGAGGAGACAGCCGCTCCGGCAGCCTCAGTGCGCAGCGGCAGAGATGCCGTCACCCCCTCAGGGTGGGGATGGTGACGGGTACCCCTTTGCTCAGGGACCTGCTGGGGAAGGAGCCGCAGGAGAAGCTGGAGATCAAGCTGTGCCCCGATGGCAGCGGGCAGCTCTATGTGCCCGGGCTGACCGAGTTCAGGGTGCAGAGCGTAGAGGACATCAACAAGGTACGGGGAGATGGGGGCAGTGGGAGTAGGAGGGTGGCACCGAGGGTGTGATGAACTGGGAGGAGTCTCTGGTGCGTGACCCCTGGGTCCGGAGTATTTCTGAAGCACCAGGGAGCAACAGAGACCAAAATAGGTCCCCGGGTGCAATGTGACGGTCACTGTCCCATGGGACGAGCCACGGCAGGTTAAAAATAAAAGCGTGGGGCCCAGGCGGCTCCCAGGGGATTATCGGGATGCCGGCTGTCACTGCAGTGCCCTGTCTGTCACCCTCTGCCTTCAGTGTGTCACCCAGGCTGAGACCTGGCAGCAGTCATCACCCCAATGGACCAGGCATCTTGTGGTGGGGCTGTCACTTGGGTTGCATCCCTAGGGGTCCCTGGGTCATGAGGGGATTGTGGCGGGTTTGGGGCAGGCTGGCCTCACCCCACAGCTCCCTGGGCTCCCCCCAGGTCTTCGAGTTCGGCCATGTCAACCGGGCAACAGAGTGCACCAACCTGAACGAGCACAGCTCCCGCTCCCACGCCCTCCTCATCGTCACCGTCCGTGGCCTGGACCGCAGCACAGGGCTCCGCACCACAGGTGGGTGCCATGCAGCAAGCCCATCACCAGGGCGTCTGGGCCGTGGCATCCCCAGCATGCATGGGCCCAGGCACTGATGCCAGCCGTGGGGGCCGGATTTGGTTGTGTGTCCCCAGGGAAGCTGAACCTGGTGGACCTGGCCGGATCGGAGCGGGTCGGGCGATCGGGCGCAGAGGGCAGCCGGCTCCGCGAGGCGCAGCACATCAACAAGTCCCTCTCGGCGCTGGGTGATGTCATTTACGCCCTGCGCTCCCGGCAGGGCCACGTGCCCTTCCGCAACTCCAAGCTGACCTACCTGCTACAGGACTCGCTCAGCGGTGACAGCAAGACCCTCATGATGGTGCAGGTAGGAGCCAGGCGCCCGTCCAAGCATCCCTGCAGCCACTTGGTGTGGTTTTTGGGTTGGGTTTGGTCCCTGCTCGCCCTGGTGCTGGAAGAGGCGGGAGGGATGCTGGAGGCAGGAGCTGGGCTGGGACCAGGGGACTGGGGGACATCATCTGGTCTGCAACTGCGGTGGCAGGGGCAGCTCTGTCCCCATCTCTGTGCCCTAGACAAGGACAAGAGACAGGGGATGAATTTGGAGGTCCACAAGCCTGCCCTCCCCACCTGCAACACGGATGCCATCCCTATGGGTACGGTTTCCTTGCGTGTTGGCATCTCCCTGTCCCCTCTCTTGCTGTGAGGATTTTATGGTCTGGCAGCTGCCCCACCCCTGCCCTGTGACCCCCCCACCACCCCCAGCAGCTTGCACCCACACTGAGCCCCCTTGAAAGGTGCCTGAGCCCCTGCCACCTGCTGCAGCTTGTCCCGGCTGTCCCTCTCGCCGGGACGATTGGTGACAGGGGATCCGACCGGCTCAGACGCCGGCCGGGGCGTGGATGGATGGGGCCATCCTGGGAGCAGCAGGTTAATAATAGCATCTCCCGCCCAGCACTGGCGTGTTTGCCGGGATGGGGGAGCCCCAGGGGGTGTTCATGCAGCTGGCAGGGTGACTTTCTGCCTGCTCCTGCCTGCCCACAGGTCTCCCCTGCTGAGAAAAACACCAGCGAGACACTCTGCTCCCTGAAGTTTGCTGAGAGGGTTCGCTCCGTGGAGCTGGGTCCCGTCTCCCGCAAGGCTGAGCTGGCCTCCTGGCCCAGCCAGGAGCATCTGGAGGTAACCGAGGGGCTGCTGGTGCCCTTCCTCTTCCCCCTCAGCCCGGGGCAGGGTCCTTTGTTTTGCCCCCAACACGTAGTCCCCAGGGCTGGTTGCTGTTGGGTGTCTTGGAGCCGATTCCTTTGGGGACCATCATCTGGTGGTCCCATCATCATGGGCTGTTCCCAAGCAGCGGTGTCTGGCCCATGCTGCCACCTTGGCTCTTCCCAGCCCTGTTTTGCAGCAGCCATGTGGTACCCTCAGAGCGTATTTGGACACCCAGGCGGGCACGATCCACCCACGAGCCCATCCCCGTCCCTTCCCTCTGGGGGCCTGCATGGGCTGACCCTGAGGCCGTGCCCCGTCTCCCCCCAGGGTGACTCGCCGGGGCCCACAGGACCCTCCAGCCGGGGCCACGCGTCCCCCAGCCCCGGGCAGCTCTCCGGCCGCGCCGCCTCCATCCGCAGGAAGCTCCAGACCTCAGGTGGGTGGTGGGGCACTGCAGCCCCGCTCCACACCCTGGGTGCCCGGCTGGGGTGCCTCCATCAGAGGAGGCTTCTGCTGCCAGCCTCGCCCCAGCCAGACACTGTCAGACAAAGCCTGTGTGGGGGACCTAGCTGATTTGCAATCAGCTCATTAACTCCTGGCTAATTAGCCATCAGGAGCCTGGTTAGCACTTCCCCAGGAGCACCCTTGTGCGAAGCCACTGCCAGGGGCTCAGGGTGCGTGATGCTGCAGGGCAGCGGCAGTGTCCCTGGGCTGAACCTCTCTCCCCTTCGATTTCAGCCTGAATTAGGGGCAGCCGCAGCTGCAGGTGAGTGCCTGCGACCGGGAGCCGGTGGTGGGCTCTGCTTTGGCCCTGCTTCCCGGGCAGGGCAGGGGTGCCAGGCTATGCCGCTGGTGGGAACGTGCATGGGGATGCTCATGGTACCAGCTCAACTCAGCGCCTGCTGAAACACCACCGGATGGGGCTGGGGCAGTCATGGCCATGCCCCCTGCCCAGTGTGACCCATATGTGTCTCCTCACAGGGAAGCTGAGGCCAGTTCCTGTGTGACAAGTGCCAGCCCCAGCGCCAAACCCACCGCCGGACCCGGCCCCTCGCGGTGCTATGGAGAGCCAGCTGTTGGAAGACACGAAGGCTTTGGTGATGTCCCCTCACCCACCAGGACCCTCAACCAGAGAGTGACAACACCTCTGACCTTGAGCACCATGGGGCCAGCGTTTCCCAGCAGCCAGACTCCCACCTCAGGGTGGGGGACACCACCAGGGATCTGCCTCCCTGGGCGCTCAGCTATGAGACTTTTTATTTTTGCACGGATGTTTTTAGCCAGAACAGGGAGCTGCTGGGTGCTCCCTCCACCTCTCCAGCTTTGTTTTTATGACAATAGAGGTATCTGGCTGGAGACGGGGGTGCAGAGCCTGGCCCCAAGACTGTGTCCAGACAGCACCCCAGTGTCTTTTGAAGCAGCATCTCCTCCATTTTAAGCCAGAAAAAAATCCCAGCAGGGATCCTTTCCCCATAGGTTTCTCAAGCCCTGTTGTTGCATGAAGGCACCCCGGTGCCGTGCATGAGCTGAGCTGCCGTTCATCCTGCTACCAGGGCCCCGCACAGCCGCCCTGGCACGGAGGGAGAGCGGTCGCACGGCTGCCCATGTTCCACGGCACGAGGGTGGATATAGCGGTCTCGAATGAATCTATTGTAAAGTTATTTACCAGTTGTCTTGTCAAGAGAGATCACACTGTGGTCCAGATGGAAGTGTTGGAAATATTTATACCCTGTTTACATGGTCTTGGAATGGAAAACAAACAAAAAAAAAAACACCCAACCTCCAGCCCAAAAGCCTGCTGGCTTATGTTTTGGGACAGTGGCTGGCAGGAGGCATGGGAGGAGATGGCCTTGCACCTCTGAGCATTCACCCGTGGGTACGCTTCCTCCGGCTGCAGATAAGCAATTGGATGCACTGATGGCTCCTTCCACCACAGCCCTCTCCTCTCACTCTTCTGCAGCAAATTCTATTTAAAAAAAAAACAAAAAAAAAAAAAACAAAAAAGGGAAAATAAATTTAGCCTTTTGTAAGATTAGATATTTCTATGTATTTTAATAATTTAAAAAATAATTCCTGTTTTGTAACAAAACTTATTTTAAATAAACTGTTAAAGCCAGTCCTCCTGCGCTGCTGTTATTTCTCTGCAGCAGGTTTGAGCCCCAGTCAGTGGGTCCCTCCTGCTTGCACAGCACCCCCCCCACAGCTCCTCTGATGCTTGGCTGCAAAAGCCCATGACATCCCCCTTCTACCAGCTGTCCGGGCAATCCTGGCAGCGACTGAAAACTCAAGCACTCACAGAAAACCATGCAGACAAAGCTCTGCACACCTCTGTGTCACTACAGCGAGATCTGCATGGGGCCAGGGAAAGGACACGCCACGAACGATGACATTGCTCTTTGGGCTGGGAATCAGCCAGCAGAGCAAAACCTCCCCCCGGGTGTCAGCCAGCACCCGGCTGGGTGCTGCCTCTCCGACTTGCTCACAGCATCCACTTACCGCAGCCTCCCAGCAGGAAGGGTGAGAACAGCTGGCTTCCCAGGGGGACGCGCAGGGAGCAGAGCCCTGCTTTCCCTGGACACTCCCAGCTGGGCAAGGTGAACACTACTTCAAGAGATTCAGGCATTTAACACAACTTTAAAAAAAAAAGTTACAAATCTTTTAATAAAATTCATAAGTTACAGTTTCCCGGAGAACAGGCTCCAGTGTATAAATGGGAGACAGGCTGGGAGGAGCAGAGGAAGCACCAACAGTAACGTCTTTCCCCACAGGAAAGAAGAAAGAGGGACAGAAAGGTTCTGACAGACATTTATTGGGGAAATAAAAAAAAAAAAAAAAAAAACAACCCTCTAAGAGTGGTCCAGTGGATGTAGAAAGACATGTCCCTCTCCTCCTCCTCCCTCCCAAATCACTCCCTCCAAAGGCAAACACATATGCCAAGTCCTGTTTAAGTCATGTATTTTAACAGATCCAGGTAGGTCTCAGTTCCCAGCAGTCTGAAGAGATTAATCTTCTGTGGCCCAGGGCGCCAGCAGGGATTTTTGAGAAGCCAAGGGACAGCCTCCCCTCGATACAGGTCCTTGAGGCTACACCAGGCACCGTGGCACAGCACCCTGGCTCAGGTCCGATGAAGCAAGCCAATGGGGTCAGTCCCCCATGAGTCCCTTTCCCAGGGAAAGGGCACTCCACCCCACAGCAGGCCTTTGCGGGGCAGGCGCTGCAGCCCCCAGCGCACTGCACAGAGAGAGCAGGGCCAGCCAGCCCCAGCCCACAGAGCCAAGCAACACCCACCGACAGCACAAACAGGCGAAGGAGGGGCGAGAGCGGGTTCCGAGCCCTCCCTCAGGGAAAGGCCAGCACACAGACAGAGCAGCTGACAGCCTGATGACGAGATGAACTGCGAAATGAAGCTGCTTCCCTGCGTGGCCCTCGGCCAGCCAGGTCCCCTCACACCGCACAGGCACCTCTCCACTCATGTCCTCCATCCAGCCCGTAAGGCACCGGGGCTGCGCAGGTGACCGGCCAGCGAGACTTCACTTCCCTATCATGCTGTGCGGGGAAGATGGATACAGGGAGAGAGGTGAAATCCAGCCGGACCAAGAGCAGAGGGGAGCTTGGCCACCTGTGTTTTCACACGAGGAGGTGGCGGCTGTCACTCCAGGACAGCCATGAGGAGATGCAGTTCCCGAAAGGCACTTCCATGGCGGCCGCTGAGCCCGGACTTGTTCTTGACAATGTTGCTGATGTTTTTCAGCTGCTTGTAGCACAGCTTGCATTTCTGGAGCCTGAAAAAAAAAAAACACGAGACAGCAGACACAGCGTGAATCCTCAGCTGCTTAGACATGCTTCTTCCTGTAGTGCAAAAGATGCAACTCAAGCAGGAGAGAAAGCCCAAGCCCTGCAAAAGGTCTGGAAGAGGCTGAAATGTGAGTGTGGCTCTGCAGAAACACCACGTATTCAGCCCACGTCCTGATGACACAGGAGAATGACATCCACATAAGGGCTCTCTGACTCCTCTTTTCCCCTTTGGCAACAAAGCTCAGGAGGAAGGAGGTGCTGGTTTTGGAGGGCCAGTTCCCAGAGCAGAGCTATCCTGTGAATGAACTGGAAATCCAGGGCCTGGCTGACAACTCATGTGTCTTGTGAGGTAGAGGGTGAAGCCACAGGGTGGTTTTACTCCTGACAGACTCGTACTTTGTTTAGGTATGACTCAATACAGAGTGACAGAGGGAAAAGCAGTCCTTCGTCCTTTTCTCAGAGCAGGAGGGTTTGGTGTTTGCAGACACAAGGGAAGGCAAGCCCAGTCTCGTATCCAGCCCTCAATGACGAGGAGCAAAGCTCACCCAGGAGAAAGGCTGGTTCAAAAAGGGAGCATGCGGGGGTGAGTAAGTGCCTCACCTTTCCTCTCTGCTGATGTCCACTCCGACAGAAGGTGGTGCAGCAAGGATGTCTGTGATCAGTGGCAGGAATCGCTGCAGAATGAGTTTCAGGGAGGTGCAGCCCGTCTGCACATAACTGAAAAACAAACAGAGAATTGGGTCCCACTTGAATTTCATTCCTGTCCTCCCAGCACTCAGCTCTCGCTCACATCCAGTCATTGGAGACAATGTCCTCAAACAGCCCTTCCTCCACCCCCTGTAACCTGGTAAGGAGAGCAACCGCCAAGTACCAACACGTCTTGGTTTGGGTCGAGACCGATAAAGTGAGCCCTTTTGAAAGGTCCTGGCGTACGCTCTGCTAAGGGGGACCTTTCTGCTGAAGAGCAGAGATGTCCTGCCAAGGGGAGTTGGCAGGAGCCTCTCTTCCAGTAGGAAGGGCAGGCAGGAACTCCATCTTAAGAGAGAGGCTGCATTTTTTTGCCACCTAATGATGAGGTTCAAAACAATCTTTCAAGTGACCACAAGGCCTTTGTGGAACTTCATTCCCCTTGTCCAACATCAACAGTTTCATTCCCATCAGTGCACAGAGCCCACTTGTTCTACATCAACTTGACCCCTCCTGGCTGCCAGAGCTGCCTTCAATCCAACACACCTACGCCAAAATCTTCTTGCGTATGCATATTTTCCATATCTTTTCTCCCACACACTTGGCAACTCCGCTGCTCTTTTCCAGGCATCGTATCGATGTTATACTGTATCTGCTGTGATTTTTCAGGATTTTCTTTCAGCTTCAGTGGAGCTCTCCTGTGAATACCCACGCCACATCCCCCAAGCATACCATGTTCTCAGGGCCTCACCTTTCATATTTACTTTGGAGTAGCTTTTCTATCTGTGGTAAGACTATAGTACACAAGTCCAGCTTCCAGAGAGACCTGCAAAGAAAAGGACACATCCTGAGACCAGAGGCTGAGGCTTTACAAGGCTGAGTCGACAGGAACAATGTTTTCTGGTAAAAACGTCCAGTCAGCAGCATTCAAGTTTACTGAGCAAGTTCACCGACTCCCTCTTGTGACAGAAAGTGGCAGGTTCTGACGTATTTTGACTCAGCAGAATCACTCTATGAAGTCCTAAGACTTCAGAAAAGGCCCCATACAACTCCAGCAGTTACTGGTACTGCAGACCTGAAGATCTGCCTACAAGCACATGCATTTGAGGCTGCCGTGGCCCACTGGACACGAGGCAGGTGTAACGCAGCACTCCTGACACCCAGCCAGATGGCTCCTGGGTATCCCAGGGGCTGCCCCCACCCAGGACTCACGCTTTCTGGTTGACAATATTCAAGAGGTCCACAACAACAGACAGGTCGTTGATCGCCACTGCAGAGTCCACAGAGTTCTGAGAGAGAAGGGGAAGAAGTTGTCATCAATTGCAAAGCTCAAACTGGCTAGATTAATGCAATTAATATCAAGTGCTGCTTTTCAAAAACAGGGCAGAGGAAATGTGGAGGTGGCTAGGGAAGAAAAGATAACTCTCACATAAGGAAGTTTTCCCCACATTTCTCTGTGACCATTCAAATGCAATTGGGACACAGCATCACTCAGTGGTGCACCCTTGGGGACAAAAGCTGTGAGACCCTGCATTTTGTGTTAGAGGCAAAAATCGGCCCCAGACAAGCCAGAAGAGCTGCTCAGCTGTTCCCCTCACGAGCCTCAGGTTTCTCCACATCCTTGCCTTGATGTCACTGGTGTTCCATACAGATCGCACGGTGTCCAGATTCTTGTGGCGGCTGGTGAGTACGACACACATGGTCTCATGGCCTTTCCTGATCTGGGACATGGCTTCCTCGTCCACGAGCTCAGTCTGGCTTTGGTTTTTCACAGCCTGAAAGTACAGACACCAATGGAGCAGCAGTAACAGAGCAGGATGGCACAGAAGGGTAGGAGCTTTCTCTGGCCTAGGTGAGAGCTGATCTTGGTGTACAGAGTGCCAGTAACTACTGACTTCCTTGCAGATTGTTTTATAAACTTTTTGAAACGGAAATGCTCAATTTGTTCCAATTTCAGCTGCTTCTCTTTTTCCTCTCCTACTGCATCAGTCACAAACACATTTGAAGCTTTGGAAAAAAAGCTCTCAAAATTGAAAAAAGTGAATTAAAAGTAAGCTTTCAAAATCAGTACATTTTGACAAAGAAATGTTTCCATGCAAACCCTGTTTTTTATGTGAAATGTTCATCTGAAATCAACAAATTTTTTTTTACAAAGCATAAATCTTGCACAGCTTATTAGACTCTCAATTTGATTCCTGCTCACACCATGCTAGAATCTCTGCTCCTCTGCTCACATTTAGAGTTTGGGATCATGAGGATGCTCTGGTCCCTTCTCCCTTTCTGGGACAGGAAATATCCTCCTGAGCAAGACCAAAAGACCTCTGAGATGCAAGAGGGGAAGATTCTTGAAATGATTACGTATGTGTAATGGTAGACAGCAATTTGCTAAATGAATCACTGTCTAGCACATGGAACCATTCAGTGTCTCTCTCTCATCCCTCACTCTCTGCTTTGATAACACATTCTTCCTGAGCATGGATCAACACTGCTGTGCTTGCATCAGCCTGCTGTCAATCGCAACGGGGGCTGGGTCCAGCAACCCCGAGGTGCTAATTCCACAGGAACTGCAAGACAAAGCAGTTGGGAGGCAGGAAAAGCACCAAATGAGCAGAGGGAGAGCAGGAGGTAACACATTCTCATTCACTACTGAGGGCCACAGGCAGCACCCAAGACGCTTCTGCACCTCAGAGAATGCTCTTCCTGATGCCACCCAACACAGACACTGTCTGGCAACTTTTGTCCAGAGACACTTACTGGTAGAAAGTCAGAGGCCTTCAGGCCAATGGGCTCGTTTCTGGCTGCAGGAATCACTGATGGCTCTGTTCTGGTCAAAGGAGTCGAGGAGGCAATCGGCGGCCTCTGAAGCGGATCAGGCTGCAGGAGAGATTGGGATAAAAGCTCTAGCAGCAACAATCTGGCCCTAGCCTAATGTCCTTTTTTCCTGACCTGCTTTCCTCTCACAGCAGAGTCCTAATGCAGAAGTAGTCTCCGATTTGCTCGTGTAATTTAAGAGGCAATAAAGTCTCTCTCAGGTACAAGCGAAGACATAATTAAGGTTTGCAAAAAACATGCAGATGCCTCAGCAGACGCGCCAAGTGCTGTCATTGTTATCAGTATCTAAAATTAGGGCAATGGGCCGCGGCCAGCCTGAAGGCAAAGAGAGAATCCTAAAGAAGTCAGTAAAATGCATCCTGGCCCATCGGCTGCTTGTGATTTTGGCAACAAAATAGCCTCAGTTCAAGCATTTGCAGAAATGTGGCACTCTGTTCTCTTCAGAGTGCCACAATTTTGAGACGCAAGGAGAAACACCACTGCGAGTGCAAGAAGCAAACACAAGCCTGTTGGAGGCTTGGCCTTCAATTCTACTGCTCAGGCAAGACACGTGGCAAGACAAAGACTGGAGCTGCACTTCTACTGCTCTTCAGTAAAGGAAGCAGCTTGATTAGAAATCACGAAGTCTCCAGTACTCACAGATCTTTCAGAGTGAGAGTATGAACAGCTATTCATGGATCTTACAGTACGTACAAGTTCTTGCTTTGGCAACGGGGTCTGGACATCCGCAGCTTGGCTGGGCTTCACTGCTTCCTTTGCAGCTACGGGCTCTACCAAGATGGAAAAAAGTGGGAAAGCACAAACCGATTAATTCCTTTCAAGAGAAGCTGTGACCAAAGGTTCTGCATAGCTAGACTATAAGTAGTTGTTTCTGCAGACATGGCAGCTCTTCCTTTTTTGAGGGCCATTAACCTCCTTCCCCCAAAGGGGTCATTTGCATACTCACCATCCTCAGGAGGGGCTGGAAAGGGTTCACTGTTTCGAGGAGGAGTTCGACCTACAGAAAGAAAGAAAAAAAAAAAAATAAACAAACGAAGGAGCATCCAAGGCTACAGATTAGCAATAGGTCAACCTTGGAGCTGGGAGATCTCCAACAGCTCCACAGATTAGGGCAATCAGTGATAGAGCAAGCGGCTATCCCCTTCAGACCTTGACGCTATTGTTGAGTTTTGTAAAAGGCTTTCAGCCTTCATGGATGGGACAAAACTGCCCCATGTAGTTCATTGCTGCTGTAGAGGTAGGAAGCATAAATTATATTGGAAAAAATTTACCTCCTGCTAAATTAATTTACATAAGTAAATCAAAATCATGACTATTAATTCCTTAGAGTATCTCCTTTTTCTCATTTACATAAAAATGAGATACAAGAATTGCACTATGCCTCCTAAACAACAATCTCTGATTTAAAAAAGAAACAACATTTTGCCTTTCCTCCTTTAATGGAGGCTGCTGATTTTATACTGCTGATATATTTTTATATATTAAAAATTCTAAATTAATAAAGATCCTATAACACAGTAGCCCTTCCTAATCAGGACAGGAAAGCAGCACGCTCACAATGGAGCTCTGGATTCTGAGACAGGCTTCAACCAGACATCACTGCACCCTAGTAAAGGCACCACCTTCCAGCAGTTCACCAACATGATCTGTGGTTCGGAGTCCAAGTACAGAATATTAAATAAAAGTTTTCTATACTCTCCCAGTCAGAGGTGAAGCCTCTATTACAGTAAGCCAAAGCTCACTTCTACTGAACCAGTTTAGTGTCTGCAGCTCTAATCCAAACAACACTCAAAAGCACAATAAACTGGTACTGACAGATAGCATTCTTGGGCTGGAAGATCTCTTTGTAATCCTCTTGGTTCTGGATCTCAGCCTTTGATTCCTTCTCATCCCTGTCATCTTCACTGCTGGGACTGCGTCTCTCGCTCTCTGAGTTGTGTTTCACTCTGCTGTAGAAAGAGATGCTGTCAGGGCAAGCCATATGGTCTTTTTCAGAGAGACTGGGAGGACTAAGCTACTTGTACATTTCCTTAAAATCTTGAAATTCAACAAGCCAGCAGATTCCCTTACCTTTGTGGCTTGTTGCAGCTAGCTGATGGCCTGTCATAGATGCGGCGAAGGGAGGACCCTGTGGGGGTAGGTGGCACAAGAGGCTCGTCATCCTTGATCAACCCATGAGGAATGGAACCTGACTTAGTGACTCTGCTGAGATCCACAACGAAGGAAGAGACTGTGCTTTGCGCAAAGGAAACTCCTATCTGCAGAGGCAAAAGATCAAAGTCATTTAACAGAGAGCGGGATGCATGCCAGCCTTTTTGAGAACAGGCATGACAGAGTGACCCTGAGCAGCCATGCTTGAGAATTTCTCAGTTCAGTGCTTTGGTTTTTTCAATTTGAAGCTGCCAATGTTTTATGAAAGGCTACAATAAAACTTTTGCCAAGCATAGTTTCTAAATACTTGGTCAAACCAAGCCCCAGTTCTTTCCTCCAGAAGCCAAAGAGAGACGAAGCGGAGCACGAAGCTGCTGAAAGCAAAAGCACACAAGCTCTGTCTAAGCGCTGGGCACACTGCAAGCCTTGGCCACTTACAGTCAGACAGAAGGCCTGCAAGGAGGCAGGAGGATTTTATCTAGTGTTCAACAGCTGCCTCCCCCAATTCTCAGGAGCAGTGGCTTACCAGCTGGTTGTTGCAGATAGATAAGTCAGCTACTTTTCCCCAGTTCACCAAGACCACATCAAAACAGCGCTCTGGCTCCCAGCCGTACACACGCAGCGAATCCTGAAAGCCACTATACAAGCAGCAGCCATCTGGGTTGAAGAGCACACACCTGGGAGGAAGGTAGGTGGAGAGTTGGACACAGCTTTCCAACATTGCTCAGTCCCACATGGACCCTAGGGCTGTATCCCTGACTTCACTGAACACCTCCAGCCCTGTGTCTAACAATGAACCTACCGATCTGGTGTTTACTCATGCAACCTAGTGGGCCTGTGCAACATCTCCAGCAGCCCAAACTTCTCCCCGATAAAGTCTGTCTTTCAGGAACACCTCCCTTCACCCCCAGTTTAGTCTCTGCCTAGCACACGGCAGCTGGAATTTAATATACCTGACAGGAGTGGCCTCTTCTTCAATACAGCTCACAACTTGAAACTTCTCCAAGTCCCAGAACCGAACAGTCCTGTACACACAGCAAAACAAGAATCATCACTCATCCCTCCAGAAATCTGCTGTAGGATCCAGTATTGAAATAATATGCTAATAGCTAGAATGACTTTTGCTGTTGTGCACATATGATGAACCTACTCAGAAAGCTAGTCTACCTAAAATCTGTGAATCCAACTACAGATTCTTAGAGGTTCCAGATATGGACAGGTATTTAGAGCTGTCCCAGAACTAAGAGGACACCTGCTAGCTGAGCAGGACTGCTTGGTGCTCAGATAGGACGTCAGCTGGACTAGTGAGATGCTCGAAGCTATCACGTTGTTTTCTAGTGTGGCAGAAGGTGCCATCAATTTTGGATGAGAAGGTAAGATCTCCATGTTCTGAGCATCACAGATGTGACGTGCTGCTGGCTAGATGCCAGGCTCTTGCAACGGTAGGTTTGAGTTGTGCGACATCCCTATTTCCCACATTCCTAAAAGGAAGGGTATTGAAAAAGGGAACCGAGATATACAATTCTCTTCTTTCTCTCTCCCCTTATATACCTGTCATTGCTGCCAGAAGCCAAAAGGTATTCATTGGGATGGAATTCAACAATGTTTACTGGGCCAGTATGTCCTGTAAACTCAAACATTATCTTTCCAGCAGCCAGGTCCCATAGCTGGAAGAAAGAACAAAGACATTACTGAAAAGATTTAATGTTAGACAATTCCAACACACTTTGAATTTCCCCATACTGGCAACCTTCTAGCGCTTCTCCCCCTCCAAAAACAGATTCAAGTTTGTCAAAGAAAGCAATGATCAGGGAAGGAGTATCATCGCAGTCCCAACAGCGATTTTCAGACTGATCATCACGTGCAATGTGTATGATAACACACTCCTACTGAATTAACTGAGTAGAGCCAGAAATTGGTATGGAGAAGCAACATGCTGTGGACAGCTCATTCTGTAACACCTACTTAGATGACCGAGGCCAACGGTCAGGCATCACAACTCTACTGCCATCAAAACTTGAACTTTCATGCTCACCATGCCAACGTGTCTGTTGGACAAGTGCATTTCAACACATGCAGCTCTTTTCTGGATATTGCGGGCCACTGGACATGACCCTCAAACAGATTGGCCCCTGCAAAGCCACAGGGCTCAGCCAGCTGCCTAACGAACTAAAGGTATTTATGAGTGAGTGCTGGTAATGCCTGGTAAAGAGATGATCCCAGCATTCTCGTGTGCCACAAGCACATAAGGAGAGTGTCACAATAAATTACCTTTACAGTGTGATCATCAGCAGCAGAGGCTAACCATTTCCCATCAGGACTGAAGCGGAGACATCGAACTGCTTCTGTGTGACCCTGAAATGAGAAAAACAGATTGCATTTTCTTTTCTTTTTTTTTTCCTTGCTTTAGAAGCAATTCTGGCTTTTGTCTTTCAATCCTATACAATATAATGAAATAAAATCAAGTAACTGCTTCACAGAGTCCACAGCTGGCAGACACTAAACACTACAATAAAGAGCTACAGACATCCACACTAAATGTGTGCAATCTCTCTCATGTAGGCATTTCTGCCACCAGCTATGGTAAATACAGATCTGGCTTAATTAAGAAGATTCTATTTTAAATTACACAGCTTTCTGGGTGGTCAGATAGAAACGCTGTGCCATTAAGTTGGTTTCTGAATGAAGTTAATATACAGCAAGTTCTTTGGGTAGAAAAAGGTCCTGAGAATAGAACTATCTCGGTGCAGTGGGGCCTTGCACGGTAATATCAGTCACAGTATAAAGAAACACTCAGGCATGCTGACCACAGTACATTAACTGCTGTGATATCAGCCTCATACTCCATACAGTTCAGAGGCCTGCAAGGGCTTGCCAGGTCACTTCAAAGATTGCACAGATTTTACTTCTATACTGGAAAACTAGGAGGTTAATGGTACATAATCACTTTAAGGTTTGCTCACAAGTCCTCGACAAAAACTTTTCTCCTCTCTTCTTCAGAAAACTAATGAAGCATTTTACCTTGAACCTGAAGACACAGCCTTTTCTTCTTACATCCCAGAGCTACAGGGAAGAAAAGCAAACACAAGATATGCTTAGGGCAGTACGCGGGGAGCCCAAGAGTCCCATTAGAACAAGAGCTCTCCCTGTCACTAAGCTGATAAACACTGCAGAATGAAAACACTGAAGGGGCTGTTGAAGCCCTGTTTGCTTCAGGGGTATTTCCTAACCTAATTTCCCAAGTGAGAACCACTTCTGTCAGGTATTTCTTACTACAGAAGCTCAGTTCCTACAGTCAAATACCAGCCTGATGAAGCAGATGCAATCCACAACAACCAGGACATCTGCGCTTGCTGACACCAGGTCTTGGCTGGCACCTAACTTGGAGCCACATTCCACAACGGAGGAGTCACACTCATGAGCTGCCACTGGAAATACATAGATGAATTTCACAAGCACTTGCAAATACACCTGCCCACACACACTGAAATGAACACATAGAGCATCCACCAACAGCTTGGCACAAAACACATTCTGGCACTCTTCGAAACAAAGAGACTACAAGTAAAGAGGGCAATCTCTAGGGGAAGCTGGGTTTTACCTTAATGTTTGTGTCCAAAGAGCCAGACGCCACAAAGCTTCCGAAAGGATGGAAATCAAGGCTGCAGATATTCGCTTTGTGACCGAGTAAGGTACGAAGAACTAGAAGCAGTGAGAAGGAATAGGGAGCAAATATTTAGGAGTTCATTTCACCCAAACAGCACACAGAAGTTTAGTCATACTACCCCCATCATTAAGCACACGGTAACACAACATACATTAGACATGCTACATATCGTTTATTCATCTGTACACATGACTTTATGGAAATGTTTCTGACTTTACCCTTGCAATGCAACAGAACAGCAATTGAGAGCCCATATTCAATTATCTTAATTAAATTCCTGTCCTTAGGTGTGGAATCTATGAATAAAACTCCAAAAGTCTCCATTCTGAAAATAAAACTAAAAAGCCACACTTTGAGGCAGCTGACAGGCATTGTATCTTTCCAGTTGTTACAAAGTGAGCAACATGGGGTGGTGGGACAGTTTAGCCAGGAAACAAAAGAGACATTGGATTGCCTGCATCAGTCACCTCGCACCTATTAGACAAACCCAGGCAGGGCACAAGCCTGACTTCTACCTCTTAGATTCCAACATTCACCCTGGACTCCTTCAACTGCCCCTTGCTAGAAGCATCCCAAAGACTGGGAAAGGATACTTAAAAAGCATGAGATAAAAAAATTATCGCAATGTTTCTGCAAATCATCAACCAAGTAAGCAACCTCTTGTAACTCTGGAAACCAGAAAGGACCAGTAGAACTGGTACACCATATCTCTGAAAGCAGAGACGAATGCAGAATTCTACTTTGAAGAAGAAAAATTGCTCAGATAATAACAAGGGCAATCTGTCTTCATCATTCGTCATCTGGAGCAGTCTGATGATTCCCCTGGCAGAAATTAGCTCTTGAGCCAGCTGGAGTGGTCATCTGCACAGACACAGGCTCACATGTCTCCTAATAAACTCAGCCAGATCAGCTACTCTCCACTGGTAGAGTCAAACTATTTCATAACTGAAAATATTCTAACTGTCTGAATGACAAAAGTGCTTTTTATTACTTATGTCACCTGCTGTTTGCCTTCTTAGCTCAGCTAGTGTAAGTCTATTTTCACTACACATTCTTTCTATGAACAAGTAGTAACCTATAAGAAATATTCAATCATTTTAAGGTATTCCTGCTGGAACACAATCAAGTGATTCATGATAGCTTTGTAAACTTGGTCTAGGATTTGAGAAAAATGCAATAAATAAAACATGACTCAACAGTTGGCCTTTAAAGGATCAGAGCTCGATGAGTTCATAGCTTTTACAATTTATTAAAAACTAGGCCTTTGTCTATTTATATGGTCATGCAAGAGGAGAAGAGGAGAAAAATCACTTGAGGCAGAAGAAGAAAAAAAGAGAAGTTAGAACCTAAGAATGAGAAGAAGAGGTCAGCGAGCAGGAGATTCCTACACTTGTGCAGAACCTAACACACTTAAAACTTTTAATCAGATTTTAGATCCTTTTATTAAGGTCGACAATTTTAAGCTGAGACACTGAATACAAATTCTGTATGCCTAGTTACCCTGTACATGCATGGAAACCGATCTGGAATATAAATTCCAGAACACTCAGGTCAGAACTTAGAAACTAGTTCCTCAAATCAGTCTCCATACAACATGTACAAATTTCTGCTCGAGTGTGCATACACAGCTCTACAGTCTCAGTATGAAGTGCATAAAAGCCCTCTAAGAGGGCTGGAAATTAAGATTAAAGCAATGCTAGCCTCCTGTTCCTTCTTAAGCTGGGAACCCTCTGGGTCAGCACAGATATTAAGCATAAAGATATTCCAAAAAGCATGCATTAACAGAAGTGAAAACTCATGGAAACGTACTTTTGGCAGCTTCCAGGTCCCAAACTCGAATGGACCCCGACTGGGACCCTGCAACAATGAGCTCCTCATTCATATTGATCTGTAGGCTCTCAATGGGCGTTGTATGGCCTGTCAAGCTCTGCAAAGAAAACCACGAGTCACAATTCACAGCTACTGACACAGCCCCATCCACAGTGGCGCTGCTCATACTCGACTGGTAACTAATTTAGCCATGAGTCGGGACCACATTGTGCCACTGGTCCTTTTTCCTCATCAGCTACCAATACGGCAGAGCTCCCTAAAGACGATCACTGCACATAGCACCGTGCACGTATCTTCCACGTTATCCCACTTTCTGGGGCACACTGACTAACTTTTGAAGTATGCATCAACAGAGACACAGGCAGTTAAACATTAGGTGCGGGTGCCCAGACAAGGTTGACACACGCTTACATTATAAAAATTACGCTGTGCAAGCGCAACGGCACCCTGTTTGCTCTAAATGGGTCACGTAAGTGTCATGAACTGGTTACAAAATCAAAGCGAGAGCAAAAGCAGGGCTACTTCGAAACCTTCGCACAAGCAAGGAGCCGTATGTTGCTGCCAGCAACGGCTGTCACTGTGATAACGCGGTGCTATTACTGAAGTATTAACTTAAGACATAAGGTAGTCATTCAGATGTACGCAGCTCCTTTCATCCTTCAGCTTCTAAAAGCTTACAAATTACATAAGTGTTTTGAAAAGCTTGGTATTTAATTAAAACACAAGAATATTTAAAGATAGTTCTAGAAAACCAATCAACATATACACCGCTACTGTAGAATTTTTTCTTGTCAATTAAGCAATATTCTGTGCTTTACTCCATCCTCAAACAGGTCTTTTTAAAAAGCTAACCTAGCTCTGTGCCTCCCACACACGCACAGAGGCTGGGGACGCCAGCTGCGAGCTGCCTGTTCTGACAGGGCTTTCTTAGGATTTCATGTCCAAAAACTTCCTCTTCTCCCTCTTCCCTAACACTTAGACATCTGGAATCCTAACTATAAACATTAAAGATTAATTCCGGCGGGCAAAAATACACAGCACAACCCCCAAAATCAAGGTTCTTTTGATATACAAGAATGGCACTAGTCCACAGCAGCTGCAGTCAGTCCCTGACTCTCAGAAACACCACCTTCTAAGGTCTGTGGTTCCCAGGAAGCACAGGAGAGGTACAGCTCTCTGCTCCCACAGAAAGGGTACTGAGATATTTAGTCCCTCAACCTTCTTCTCAAGGAAAACATTGGTTTCAAACTATTATCATGCCACCACCAAGAGCCTGGAAAGACACAGCTTAACTACACCGTGCAAGAAGCACAGCACTGCTAAAGGTGAGCAACTCCTTTTGTACCCGTCTCAACCACTTTATATAGTAGATGAACAAAAAAAAAAAAAAGTAGACACATTCTCCTTTTAGCCTTTTTGATCCTACTTTCACAATTTCTTCCTCACAAGGTTCACATTGGCTAGAGAAACACCTTTCATAACACAACATTATTGTGTTGTTAATCAAACAAGTGACAAGGGACACTTGCTAAAGGTGGTTTTCCACAACACCCACTCAGAGCAAAAGCGAAGCAGGACAGACATCTATTAAGCGTATTTATGGTGCATTTTAGTGATCACTGCTGGGGGAACCCTACTCTTTCTCAGACGCTGTGCCCAGCATTACTCTTCCCCAGCCTATAAGCAAGTTAGCAAACTATTCTGACAAACTTTGTGCTGATAGCTAGTGACTGTAGGACAGGCAGGAACGCATCCTGCTGGGGATGTTTCCTGCTATGAGGGCAAACTACATGGTATGAAACTGGCCCCTGTAGCTTGCACTGTAAAACTAGCTGATCTCATACAAAACTCTGCATTTAATTATCTGTAGCCTGGTAACGGAAGGCACAATATTCATTAAGTGAGCAAGCACTGGCCCAGCAGAAGCAGCCAGCCATCCCAGATTCTCTTTGGAGCAGTGGTCTCAGCAGGTACTGAATTCCGTCCCTATCTTTAGCTATAACCCAGTCACTCAGCTTTGTGCTGGAAAAATTTATTCACAAGTCCCACAAGCTACAACCCAACAATCTTCCTTCTCATTCTCCACCTTCCATACCTCAGAATTAATATTCTCATCCACCAGAAGTTGAAAAGAGGCCTGTTCTTACCATGATGCAGTTGGGCTTGTTAACTGACCATATGTTGACCCGACAGTCATGTCCTCCAGTTGCCAGCAGCCGGCCTGAACTTTTCCCCAGGACTAGTGAGGATACATTGCTGCTGTGAGCTGTGATCTCTTCTGCATAAAATAAAGTGAAGAGTTATTACAGAGTAATATAACAATAACAATTTTCACCCCATCCATTCCAAAGGACTAAAAATATCATCTTCCTCCAGAAAAACTTTTCAGTTTCCACTGGACAAGCTGCAGCAGCCCTCTGTTCAGATAAGAAGTTAAGAAGTCACACAATTATCTTGCTTGAAACAGTCCTTGGCTCTGCCTGCTGTACTTCAGAAATTTGCTGACCAAGCTTCACAACTCCAGTGCTCACATGGCTTACAAAAAGCATCTTCTCTCGCTAGCAGCAGCTCGGTAGCTTTTAAAAGATTCGCTCAGCTGTGGCAACCTGCTCACAAAAACTGCTTTACCTTCTGTAATCAGGTGGGTCTCAGTAAGCTGAGCTGTCTGAGAAGCTGCAATAACTAAGCAGCCAGAGTCATCTAGCGAAAGGCCGTCTAATCTCGTTTTAGAAAGGAGCAGCAGACTCTCCAACCTGAGAGGAACTGGCAGATAAGCAGCAGTACGGTTTGTTACCTTACACAGAAAAAAAGCCAGACTCAGCAGTGGGGATAGGTGGAGCTCCCTTCTTGGAGCTTTGGCAGAGGCTTTGCTATGTTCCCACTGCGTAGCACAGGTGAAACTTCGCAGTGCACAGCATGAAACTGCGACAAAGGAAGGATGAATAGAAACCTGAAAGGGCACAGGTGAACAACTGCAACTGACACTAAAAGACTGTTAAAAAAAGGGAAACTGACACTGAGAGGGCTTCACAAAGACAGATCTCCAGTGAAGCCTCATCAATAAGAAAAAAGTTTGGGGCAAAAGAAAAGCCAAAAGAGCACCTTTGCTTAGATACCTAATTTTCACAGTGGATTTTTAAATCCACTCAAATTTTTGGCAGATATATTTACCAATTTCTCCTTCTTACAGTTCTCCTCTTTGAAAGTTCATGAGATTTGCATGCCTAATAGTTATGAAACCTGTTTGTAAAAAGGCTAGGTAGCAATCAATTCAGCTTTCCTTTGGATTGTCTTGTGGGAGGAGCAATTTCATCACTTTACACGCAATGCTAATCCAAAAGGATATTAGACAGTTGCAATAATAATTACAGGTACTTTGATCTCGAGCTCTCAGAGTGCTTTTTTGAAAGCAAAACTGCACAACTTTCACTTTAGCTGGAGAAACACCTTTCAAATTACAAAGGTAACTGCATGGTAAATTACATGAGAAGGGCAAAATCTGAAGATATGGTTGTATTGTGTTGAAAGACCAAGTTTCCATATGAAAATGCTAAAGTAAAGTACGTAGGTATACACAGACTTGAAGGTAACAAACAGTACAGTTAGTATCAGTAGACCAACTCACTACTTAGAAGTGAAAGGATGGATGCTGAGCATTGCTGTTGAAATGGGTGCATCAGCAGCACCACTTTTTTGATTTTGTTCCTCTTATTTTGTTCTTAATAATATACCGTCAGTTTAAAAGTCATCACTGAAGCAGTCAACTCTGTTCATAAAAGCCAGGTTATAACCTGATGCCAGCCTGGGCCAGACACCATCATCCTCTCCCTCGGTGAAGTGCCAGTTTCCTTAAAAGCACAAACTTTTTTTTAAATGAAGTATTAATCACCAGACATCACCCACCAGCTCATTAATACTAAGCACCTAGTTAGCATCGCCAAAACATTTCTAACATTCGGAATGCTTTGTGCTCTAAAAAGGATGTCAAGATGGGGCAAAAATGCAGTTCAAGAATTTCTGCCCACTTAAAGAGAACGGAGATTGATCGACTTCCAGCTTTTCCTATAACTGGAGTTTCAGGGATGGGAAGATAACATAGCAAACCGGCTTTCTGCTCAAAAAGATATGAAACTACTAGGTCAATTATCTCTGCTCCCTTAATGTGTTACCACAAGGAAAGCATATTTCTGCTAGCCAATTTCTAGACCCCAAGTCACTGGTCTAAAGATCACACTTCTGAACAACCGATCACTTCCCATTGCTTCTAAGCATTCCTCAACAGCCCCTATGAAATTACTCATCAGTGAGTAATTTCATTTTGCTTTCTAGCAAATAATCTAGAAATGGATAGTCTGCAACTGCTTACTGCTCCTTCTCAGGAAGGAAAAATGGATATAAAAGTAGCAGATTTTTACTGTCTCTTGTAAAACAATCGCAAGAGAACGTAATGTACAGGCCCTGCAAAGATCACCTCATCCCTCTTGCAACAAAAAGCTCAGTGCACCTCTGTAACAAATGAGCAGTGATGAAGGGCAACCCCAAACCTGCAAACCTGACACCAAGGGGACTCCCCGCTGCAGCCTGGGCTCCGGCGGCAGGGGGGGGAACCATCACTCCCTTGGTTGTTCTTGTACTACGTGAGTCATGGGGTTAGCTAAAAACTCAGGATAACTTTACAGCAACTAATCAGAAAAAAATAGAGGCCATGACCCTTTGAAAATAGCAATGGCAAGGCCTTGCGCTATTCCACTATGCTGCTACACATTCAGAAAAGATTTCTAGGAGTTAAAAATTGTAGTCAGCAACCTGCAAAGAGGGCCGGGGCACCCACACCCGAGGCAGAGATTAGCTGGTTCCCATCACAAACCGCCTGTTCCACCCCGCTTCCCGCCGGGGACACTCCCCTGCCCTCCCTCGGGAGCGCAGCCCGGCCACACTCACGCAGCTTCCACGCCGTCTTAGTGCTGACGGCCACGGCCATGGCTGAGCGCGGCGCCTCTCCGACGGGCAGGGCAGCACCGCCTTCCTCCTCACGGGCCCGGCCTCGGCCGCCTCTCCGCCGCCGCGTCCTACCGCCGCCAGGCCATCCGCCCGCGCCTCCCCGGCCGCCCTGCGAGCACAAAAACACCGGCCCGGGGTTACGGAGACGGCCCCGCCGCGCTGGGCCGAGGAGAAGGAAGGCCGCGGGGGCCCAGCCCGGCAGCAGCGCGGGGCGAGGCCTCACCGCTGACGGCCATCACGGTAGCGGCGGGCCAGCGGGGAGCCCCGCGAGGGCGCCGGGCGGGAAGCGCTCCTCGGGCCCCCGCAGCCTCACCGGGAGATGAGGAGCAGCGGGCGGCGCACGGAGCTGCCGGGGGAACGCTCGGAGGTGGCGGTGGTGAACGGGGCCCGCCCGGCCGCCCCGGCTCTACCGGCGGTGGCTCCCGGCTGGTACCGGTCCCCCCCCCCCCCCCCCTTCCCGCCCCCTCCGGTGGCGCCGCCGCCGCCTGACAACCGGCCCCTCACAACAAACCTCAGCCGCCCCCCGCCTCCGCCAATCAGAGCCGCCACATCCCGGCCAATCCCCGGCGCCGCCGCGCCGAGACGGGTGGTTGCTCCGTTTCCTCACGCCGCTCGACCAATAGGAGCTGAGGGAGGGGCGGTCGCCTTAGCGACCGCAGAGAGGCTGGCCACTCGCAACGCAGCTTCTTGGCGGAGCCTTTCAAGCACGGCCAATAAGGAGGGACGGCGCGCCGGAGCCGCCATTTTGCGGCGCGGTGGGGCGGAGCTGGGCCTCCCCGAGGGGCGGTGTTGGGGAGGGGGGCCGGGCGTTGCAGCAGCGCCGCAGCCTGGGGAGCGGTCGAGAGGTGCTGTCGCGGCTTTCTGTCTCAGGGCTCGCCGGCGGCCGAGGCGGTTGTGCCCCTGGGCTGCGGCCGCTCTGTCCGCAGGAGGCGGGTGCCCTCGCTGGGTGTCACCAGCAGAGCCCTGGCTGGAGCGGGGCTCTCCCTTTCGGTGTCTTTTCGCTGGCGTCCGCTCCTCTGGCTCTTGCTACCCCCGGCGAGTCAGGCCCACCGGGGCCTCGGGTCGTTTTTCCTCCCGGCTGAGCCGTGCTGAGCATTCTCGCAGCCTGGCTGAGATGGAGTCACACCGCTTCTCTGCTTTCCTCCCTGTTTCTGAAGCCAATTATTCCATCAAAAGAGGCAATTCAATTAGTGTGATGCTAGTCCTTGATAATATGTATTAGCTGACTTTTTGGCAGCTGTGATGTCCCTAGTGCCTATCAAAGGGTTTTTTTATTAATTTGTTCTGGTATCTTTTCTTGTATTGAAATAACACTGATGAGCTCATAATCATGGGCTTGCTTTTTTTTTTTTTTTTTTTTTTTTCTTCTCTTTCTCTGTAGAGATCTTAGGGTTTCCTTTCTCCTCAGTTCCTTGAGGTCCGTCAGTCCTTCAGCAATTCACAGCCCCTGTGATTTGGAAATTGTTTCGGCTAGTTCCTGAAATTCCTGATCTTCCTTTTCAGTAGTGTGTTCTTATCTGAACACCTTTCTATCTTAGAGTGAGCTGTTGCTCAGTTTTCTCCTTTCCTGGCCTACCTGTGCTAGGTCATCACATCAGCCAAGTGTTGATAGAGAGATGCAGAGCTGTCAGGAACAGTGTTGGTGTGAAATAGGCTGCTGCTGTTGTTGAATGGCTTGGAACACGATGTGCTGTTGTGAAACATCTCAGAACCCCAGAACTGGGAGGCCCAGGCAGACCCAGAGATTTGCTGTGATGGGTGTCAAACACCACAACCATCTCCCGTAGGAGACTGAATTCTCTTCTCTCCATTTCTGAGCCCAAAATGGAGTGCATCCTTCAAGCGACAGCTAAATTAATGGGCTCTCTATAACGGTAATTTGGCATATTTTAATGACCTAGGATATTCAGATTAGGCAAAATGAGCTAATGGTGGCTTTTGGTTTGAACATTGTGTTCACCTCTTAAAATGTAACAAAAACAAGCCAAGAGAAAATGACTGTTGCAATAAAACAGGCAGTCGGGGGGAAGGGTGTTTCTCTGTAAAAGCCCTTTAGTGTATTTATTAGACTTCAAATGGACAGCTACCATAAACCAGGAAGTTCAATCTGCACTGGTTTGTGCTGTATTTCAGGTGTAATGTCCCTTACTCTGCTGCATCACAAGAAAATGTGTTTCTGCCTTCCCCCCTGCTGCAATCAGTATGGTCTTTGTTGAAGGTGATCATGAGAGGCTGTTCCTTGACGACTGTAGCTGCTGGCAACTGTAGGCAGAACCACCGCAGGTGTCCACTGTGCCTAATGTACTATAGGTGACATCAGACATTGTTTCCTAGCAGGTGGCAAATGCATTCTAACTTCCATTTGTGGATCTCAAGGAATGATCATTAACCAAAATTCTTGATTACCTAAAATTTCTTGGATTTGAAATGCTCTTTGGATTTCTCTTGACTTTTCACCCTGTCTGACAATATTTGTGAACAATGAGCGGAGGTATCCAAAGAGAAAAATAAAGATGTTAAAATCCAAAGTTTGTCAATTTGAGTATTAGTCTTTGCTGGCTGTTGTAGTTAACAGCTCTAAGTGAGGTCAAAGAATTTTTATATTTGTGTGAACTCACAAGTTCAAAATCTTCGCTTGTGCTACTTATAAAACTAAATTATAAGTTTGTTAAAATACTATTGTGGTGGAAAAGAACCAGTATCCCCAAGTAGTCCTGCTCCTGCTGTCAGCAGGTTTGGGGAAGAAAAGCTCTGCAATACAGCGTGCATAATTTTGAGGCAGACCTTAAAGCTAAGGTCTCATTCAGACTTCAGTCTCAAACACGATGGAATTCCGTGAGAAGACAAATCGCCTTCCTATAGCCTCTTGATGGACTTGTAGATGGGCCATAACACAGAAGAAGGACAAGAAAAAGGTAGTGAAATGCTACAAGTTCATGAAAATCTCCATGAATCTGATGATAATGAAAGATTTACTGCAAGCAAGTAGAAAAACCTTTCCACGTTTTTTTTCAGGCTGCTTCTAACAGGTTTCAGCACTGATTTCCAGTGTCTGGTGCGAAGGAATGAAGAGATCAGGCATGACCAAGGTGCTCAGCTAGGCGAGGGTCCTTGTGCAGCTTCTTTTTAAGAGCAAGGTACTTCTGTGGTGCCATCTGCTTTTCTCTAGAACAAGAAGGGGGGTATCAGAGGAAAGCTGCAGGGGGACACGAAGCAGGATATTTTACAGAATACCTTCAGTGCTGAGCTCCTGGGGGGCTGACTTGTAGACCTCCCCTGGGCACTGCACTCAGGCAGTCACTCCCAATACCTGTCGAGCCTCAGCGCTAGAATGTGGATATGGAAGGTGGTTTCAGAGTAACGGGTGAGGAAGTCATCCTCCTCCTCTGCGCTCAGCCGATTCCGGTTTTCCTGAAACCACTGGTACTTCTGCTGCTGCTCCTCCACCGCCTGTTGGGGGAGCAAGCAACCAGAAGTCAGGGTGACAGGAGAGTGAGGAGCAAAGACACACGAAAGTGCAACTCAAAGTTCAGGGAGCTGAGATGAAGGAAACCACAAATCAGAGCTGGTTTATTTTCTTGGAGGGCAGTAAGTTTGAGATGAGGTCTCACAGGACAAGAAAACAAGGGGAATCAAAACACATGGAACCGCGAGAGGCAGCAGAACCTGAATGCGTTGCTTCCCTATGGTCAAGAAGCACTGGAGAACCAAAGCAGCTCTGATTGAGACAGGGACTTTCACCCTGGAGCTATTTTGTCCTTTGATCTCACATGCTAAAGACAAAAAAAAATATATATATTTATACAGGCATGTTTATGGCTCTCAAAGTAATCAAAGGAGGTTTGTTTCTTGCCTGCTGTCACAATAAGATGTGTGTTACCCTCCTGCCAGTACAGAAGAGACTCCAGTAACAACATATCCTGGAGCAAGGCTGGGAATACCTTTTCAAAGCGAGCCTGGATGATGTTCACTTTACGAATGAGACGACGCTTAAAATCAGTCAGGCAGTCATCTCTGACACGCAAGGCCTGCCCCTTGGTCATTCTCCCTCTGTGGCCAATTTTAATAAGGAAAGGTGCCAAGTAATCCAGATCCTGTTCCTCTTGTCCCAGGAGCTCATCCTCCACTGTGTTCTTCTGGAGGGGAAAGGACAGAGAGAGTTGTGGTCTCATTTACCTGTTTCCCCAAACACTCTGTGATAAAGCAAAATAAAAGCAAAGGCCAAAAGTCCTCCTCCCTCAGGGAGGAAACAATGTTTCTTTTACTTGTAGTTTGATCAAAACTCCTGCTTTGCATTAGCTTTGCATACCAACCCTTTCCCCAACGCAGTTTTTATTCTGTAGTTTATTTTCTATCAACCTTTTTAACATTTCTCCTAATTTCCTTACACAAAACATGCTATCCACTGAGGCACAAGAAGGGCTTTACAAAATGCATTTGTATTTGGACAGAAAGAGATTAGGACAGGGTATTTTGAGTGATACCAGCCTGTAGGCTGGCAAATAGCTGGTTCTTGGATCTTTGCCTCTATTGGTGTTTCCTGCCAGAAGTTTGGCATGTAAAACCCAGAATCACCTTTTATAACCTCTCTATTCAGGACAGCTCAGTCAAAAAACCATTCACAAGAAGCATCTTTGAGATCTCGAAAAATTGCAAGTAATTGTTCTTGAATCTTTCTGTATTTGTTCAGAACGTTCTTAAGGTATTAATTCCTCAACAGAGATCCTAAAACAAAATTGGTTTTGCAAGTAATAATGAAAACCAAGAAAAGAACAGACTGATATCACACAAATAAATGCATGTTTGCCTAACAAAATGAGCTCTGGCTAGAAAGATGCAGCTTGGTTTCCATCATCATACTCTCCTCATCATCCCTATTATCAACTAATCCTTGTTATCTTATTAACTAAACAAAATAAAACAATAATATTTCTCAGTTATGTGAGTTTTTCCAGAAAGTCAGAAGCTCATAGCATGATCATGTCCTATTTTCATGAGTTGTCAACTGAAGCTGTGCTGACTTACACCTGCTATGGATTTGGCCCAGTATATTTTAATGATATTAAGAACTCTTCAGAGATAATTCCTCAGACAGAAAAAGCTTACTCTGGATTTCTTTCTGTACATGTAATAAACACTGGGATTAATGAAGTCTACCTACCCTGGCTTCATACTCTTGTCTTCTCTTTTCATTCTTTTCTGTGTCATAAATTGAAACTGACAATTTAATGGTGGTTTCTTCATTCTTACGGATCTCCAAAATATTTAACACCTTCCAAAAAATCAGAAGAAAGACCCCTCAGCTTTCCCACGAAGTGACAGTACTTTTACACGCTTGACCTACTAACAGAGCAGATGCTGCATACAAGAACTGTAGCACAAGGTTAAATATAGAAGATCTACACAAATATGTTCATATCCTGCTCACAGATCGAGCTGATAGAGGTGTTATTTTTAGATTGCTGCTTTGTATGAAATTCTTACACACAATTATTGATATTATCTGTTAAGAAAGCTCTTCTGGAGTCAT
Organism: Chlamydotis macqueenii; assembly: GCF_036417535.1. Classification (NCBI taxonomy): domain Eukaryota; kingdom Metazoa; phylum Chordata; class Aves; order Otidiformes; family Otididae; genus Chlamydotis; species Chlamydotis macqueenii. Next base: position 13,951,578 of record NC_141568.1, read on the forward strand.
AGTTTTGCCACTACTTTTGAAATTGCACTGATAGCTTTGGCTTATTTTTTGGTCTTAACAGGGTATACAGCACAAGCAGTGTGAATATTTTGTCTGTTAATACATCAAAACTGAGAAATTTGGCAAGGTAGTTAATGAGGTCACAGTGACCTAGCTTCAAATTTCTGGGGGGGAGAGAAAAAAAAAAAAAAAAAAAAAAAAGAACTTTTGCAATCTTTTTCTTATTTTTTACTAGTATTCTGTGCTAATATAGTTGAACGTTCCCTCTCCAGCTCCTTCAGAGGTTCTTCCTCACAAACACATTAAAAAAAAATATCCAGTAGCTTTGCCTCCATCTGCTAGAATGGTTGAATTTATCATAAAGTAATTACAAAGACTTCTAAGAACATGGATTTGTTACACCAGTCACGGTGTGATTAGCAGTACAAGCAATGTATTTTATGAAGTATTTCCCTACAGTTGCTCCCACAAAAAGTCACTTCAATATTTTGGAGAGGACTTCCTGGAAATGCCTAGCAACTAGTTACAACATTACATACAATATCCTTTCTTTTTGGTCTTGTCCCCAGCAAAAGGCAGATATGTTTCTAGATACCGCAATTCATATGCTGTTATTTGCTCTCTGAAACTTCCTCCCAGAGGATGAAGAGCAAAAGCTGGAAAGTGCACGACTCTCCATAAATATACTAAAGCTACACCTTTACTGAAGAGTAGCTGGGTTGCAAGCTTGGTAAGTCAGCATAGAGACCAGCTTTGTGACACTAAAGTTTTATTTTTATCACCATTTATGCTGAGGATACTTTAGCAACCAGTCAGCGGAAACCGTTTCCATGCCTGACCAACTTTGACAACAGTGAGGACACCTCCCTGTTACCTCTGCTTCAGATTGCTGGACTCGTCGCTTCAGCTGCTTCTCTTCCTCTGTGAGCTCCTGCAACAATTTGTACAGCTGGAGCAGATTATTCTCTTTCTCAGAGGACCCCGCCTGGAAGCAGATAAGCTAGTGAAAGACAGTGGCGGGCTCTGGGTGCATGGGACCAGTTACTCTGCTAACAGAAATCAGCAAAATTCTGCTGTAGTTAATATAGTGACACTGATTTCCACCACTGAAACACCTAAACCATGGTCAGCAGTTTGTTAGACTTAATTTTGATTTTAAGTCCATCAGTAACGTGAGCCCGATGGCACATTTTGCACTTTATTTGGTTGGAACCAGTTTTGCAGAGTTAGAGATGAAAGGATGGCACTCCAGCAGTTGCCTTCTGTGTATTCTCCCCAATGGAAAACAGAAACTTAAAAAAAAACCCCAAACTTGCATAACATTTAAAAATCACATATGTGCAATCTCTCTTTGATTTTCCTAAGCATAATTGCACAGCATTACTGCAGAATTTACTGGCAGACTCCTGATGTTAGTGGAGTGACACACTCCTCTCTCTAAATGAATTTTGCTTAATGACAGCACTCCATTTTTTTTTTTAACTTTTATTTAAGGCTATCTACTTATTAGCAATGCATTAAGCCTCAGCACCTTGCTCTGCATCTGCAAGGTAAACTCTAGGAGATTTAAGCAACAATGTGACCTAAAAAGTCCATGGCAGAATTCGAGCTAGAACCCAGGATGTCTGTGTCTGCTTCTCTGCTGTAGTCTCTTTTTAAAGAGAACAGCAGAGGAAGTTTCACCTTCCCTGCCATGAATCCACAGGACAGAGCCCAACAGCTGCTGAACCAGCATCTTGCCAGCTCCCAATAGCTGTGTCTGCACTGCCTGATGACCAGCCATGGCTACAGCAAGCCTTTCACACTACGCTACATCCTGTGTGCCCAGCCACTTCCAGCCAGCATGGCAGGGCATCTCCAGGGGCATTTATGTTGACAGCCTGGAGGCTGTCTCTGAGGGAGGGGTGCAGATGGAGCAGAGGGGCAGCATGGAATATGTCACACTTGTTACTCTTCCACTGGCATTTCACCTTCCCTTTGTGTCTTGTGATGTAGAAAAACTTCACAATACAAGTAGTTTTGCTCCGTACCTGGTATGTGATGCACATTTCTGGGGTCATGACTACTTCATTTCTTTTCCTGTCCCCCTCTGCCACTTCAAAGAAATCCTTCTTTGAGGCAGTAATGTATCTATCCTTGAGGTGATACGTCAGGTGGATCATCTCCTCTGTGATCAGAAAGATACGTTCTGCTACATCTTCATCAGCAGGCTTTTCTGGGTTTCTGTGGAAACACTCCTTGATTTGCTAATGAGGGGTGAAAAGAAAGATGGAAGGAGGTTAGACAACACAGAAAACTGGCAAGATTTGCAGAGTTGGTCAAAACCCAAGGTAAAAACGAGCTTTTCTGTCTGAACTACAATGGCATCTCTTGGCCCATGGTCCTACTATTCTTTCCTGTGCCTGAGGGAAAAAAAAAAAAAAAAAAAAAAAAAAAAAAAAAGGTGGAAAACTGCTAAAAGCAACACAGAAGTCTCCTACTTGTGGAGCAGAGTATGCTCTCCAAACTCAAAGTTAGCTTGGGATTCATCCCTGCCTGAGGGAACTGCAGGAAGCAAGGTATTTTAGAGCACAACAAAGTTTCCCACATTCCAGCACAGAGGAGGAAAAAGGAACATGTTGGGTGCTGGTCCAAAGGCAGGCCACTGCATGGCTCTGTCTTGGCAAGTGAAGTGTCTGAGCCGTACTGCCAGATGTCGAATTTCCTCCCTCTTCTGCTTTGCAAATCAGACCTGACTAGAGGAAGAGGTAGATTACCTACTTCTAACAAATCAGAGTGATGAGACAATCAGGAACCTAAAATGTTATTAGTTTGGGGTGAGAACATGAAATCACTTGACTAGTTTTGAGTCTTGTGAAAACTTCATTCCAAAAATCAGTCAAGCTTTTTTTCTTTCCTCTGACACACATTTTCCAAGTCTTGGTTTCCCGGTTTCATTCTAGCTGCTCAATGCAGTTTGTGACAACTGGTCGCACTGTAGATCTCTGTCAGCCAAGCAACTGTGAGACAGCAGCTGACAAGGCTTGGACGTCTCATCTGGAGTTTTGCCTTCACTGTGCCCACTAAAAATGAACCTAAAGCCCTAGGCAGTATGTTTTGCATAGTATAAATATCACAGTGACAGATATTTTTCTGTTCCTGCCTTAGCCATACCACTATAGGCCGTGAGTTAATGTCAGTTCCGCTGCCAGCCAAGTGTATTTTCTGTCCTCTTTTTCCAAATTCCACGTGCCGGATGTGCAGGAAGTCGTCCCTCCCCACGAAGTACTCTGTCATCTCGTTAGCATTTTCAACACGTTTCTGGAGGCCATCAGCTCGTGCCTCATTGTAAAACTCCATTGTACATTCAGTCTCTGGTTCCAGCGACATATAGGTGTGAGCTGAGGACGTAAGAGAGATTGCATACGTTTTCAGAGTTAGCAGCCATAATACAGTGAATACAAGTTTGTGTTCAGAGAAAGTCTCATTTTCTTCAGCAGCCAACAAATCAAATGCACATAAGAGCATAAGAAGGGGATGTTATCTCCTCACTGCTGCGTACCAGTATGCCATAGCCTAAGGACAGCAGGACAGCTATGCAGAGCCACTGCCTCACTGCAGCAGCAAGTGGAGCCTGGACCCTGCTCTTCCCAAACAGAGAATGGGCGCAGCCTCTTGGGGTGAAATCCTGCTTTAGCAACAGATCTGATGCAAGGCTTTCTGTCTCCCGGCTGCACAACACAGACCAAACATAACCCTAAGTAAAAAGTTTCCACTTCTATCACTTCTACTGGGAAGACTAAATTGTATCACCCTATATATGTAATAGGTACGTAGTTTTTTTTCTGTTATGCTCGAGCTGAGCACTGTTCAGGACCAGAAACTAACCAACAACCCAATTCTCTACTGCCCACTGGAGACCATGTTATTTATCTAGGTGATTCATCCCATAAGCGTGCTGCACTCCCAACTCTGGGCTTTTGCCACTGCTAGAAGGGATTCACATGAAATCCAGCTCATCAGGGCAGCCACTGCAGCTGATGGGAATACCTTTAAGACTGAGGAGGTGTCCTGGCCCGAAGTATTCTGTGGTCAGATGTGTTTGTTTATTCACTTCTCTCATATCCAACATGTCTTCTCGGTTTTTGAACCACTCTCTCACCTCCACTACTTCAGTACCTGGCAAAGACAAATGTCTCATGACCTTACATCACTCTTTTGGAGGTGGCAAGATTCATCTGATGAGCTCTCAGTGCCTGTGTAAGCACCCTGTGCTCCTGATACAGCCACAGCAGACATCATATAGTCACTGGAATTGGCCCTGTGCACAGGGGCATTTCGTAGATGAATCCTAATCTACATCTGAGTAGACGAATTACACCTTAAGAGGGTTTATTCCTCTCCATTAACAAGAATTAAAGTAATCAGCTCAGGGGAAGAAGGTGGCACAGTGGATGGCTACAGTTAGGCAAGAGAAATTCCATCACAAATACTAAATGATAGTGTCAGGAGTGAAGGGAAATGAGATGGGGACATTACACTATCCAAGAGGGATGAAGGCAGGAAACTATGTCCAGTTAGGAATCTGCATGGTTTCTTGGACCAGCTGTTGAAGAATAATGCTTTGGAGTACAGAAATATCCCCAGTCTGTGGCTGCCCCTTTCTCTGGCTCCTGTTGACACCAATGGGAATAGTGATACTGTTGGATCAAATCAAAGTAGCCTTCCATTTCTCTGAAAACTGAAAATCCAAGCAGCTGCCCTGTAACACTGAACAGCCTCACTGCTCAAGCATAAACTAGATTCAAACTCTCGCAGGAACCCATAGCAATGCTGGAAAGTTCTGGGGCTTGAAAGACATTGAGCATGATGAAGTGTTTGAAGATGTGGTAGGTAAGTCCCCCACAAATGTGAAAGAAGGGTGAGAAAGCATAAGGTAGATTCTGGCAGAAAGGAGACCGCCTCCCCCTTCCCATCAGCACACCCCAGGCTGTGTTTGTTGAAGGCGTGGAGTGTGTTCACTCATCCCCCTTACAGTCTAAGTCTGTGTAGATGGTGAGGCGTTGCACCAGCCCATTTCCATTCAGGTACGGTGCCCACTTCTCCAGTTTTGCTTTCTTGTACAGGATCACCTTCGTCCCCTGGGGAAAGCAGGTCTCAAACTCTGCAGTGGGCAAGAGAGGTGTCAGAAAAAAAAAAAAATAATTTACTCCCTTGTACTCAGCCCAAGGAAAAAGCAATCAAGAGGGAGAAAACTATGGTTTAAGGGAAACCGTGCATTTATTGATTGTGTTCAGCTGCCAGTAAAGCTGTTCAGACCCTGCCCGTTGTGGTTTATAGCTATAATAGTATGACAACTCTTTTCTCTCCCAAAGCAGATATTTGATAATGCAGAGGCAGTACCTTGTACATAGTGGAAACAAAGTCCATCCCAGGCAAAATCATTCTGCTAGCAGGAACAGACAGTGTGTATGTGTCTGTGGGGGGGTTCCCACCCAGGATGAGAGAGTGCACTGAGGGCAGGCATGCAAGCCAATAGCTGTTGCTGCCTTCACCTACTGCATTTCACTGCTGTGCCTAGCCCACCTTGAAAGGAGAACTCTTGAGTGAGATAAGTGTCTCAAATCCATTAAAAGGTTAGCTGGGAGGCAAGCAAAAGGCAGAGGAAGAATACATACCTCTGGGAGATATCTGAATTGGGGCTACCCATGATGGTGGCATGTCAAAACTCATGTCTTGCTCCTCCTTTTCCTGCTGAAACAGAAGCAGAGATTTGCATTTTTGGCAGCTTCTCTTACAGTGCTAGGAGGCATTTTGCTTCTAAAGAATGCTGTGCAGCAATCAGAGCTCAGCTCATGCAAGGCTGCGCAGGTCCTGGGCAACGTGGTGGCAGAGTTATGAGAGCTCTGAGTTATGTTGGTCACACACAGCCTGAGGACAGAGGCAAGCAGCACACTGCAGTTTACGTGGAAGGAGAGCTTTATTGCAACCCCACACTCTCACTAGCAAACACATACACAGGCCTAATGAAATGACCTTCTGGCTAACACTCATGCTGGACAGGGGATGAATGTGACAATTGTCATTCAAACTAATGACCAGCGTGTTTCATGTAGCCTATGGAGGGCACATTGCTCCCTGGTTATGGGCACAGGCTCAAGAGAGCAGATAACAGGAGGGAACGTCCTGTTACTGCTGTTCCTCCATCCCACTGTGCTGGTGCAATGCCTGCTTTATCATGCTGTATTCCCCCACCAGGACAACATACCAATTTTTGCTTCCAGTATGCAGCATTTTTTATTATATTACAGTACATATATTATTTCTACTTCAGGTTGGCAATTCCACTTAGCAGCCAGGAGACCAGAGTGCTGACCAGCAGAGAAAGAGCATCCAGAAAAAAAATTCAGTTTGGACTTAATTTCTAATTATTTCAGGACACCACAAATACCACTTGGGGTCCTGCTTCAAAAAACATCGGAACTATTCAGGATTGAGAAGGAATCTGAAGTGCTAACGAAAAACCTTGCTAAAGCAATAACGGTCTGGCCTGGAGAGGCAGCAGGCAGGCAGACATTTGCAGGCCTACAAACACACCAGTTCGATACAGCATCCCCACTGCACGAGAGCCAGCATCTGGGTCACTCACCGTATGATCCATGTCCCTGTCAGATAACTTCTTTTTCTCCTCAGCATTTGGGAGCAGCTGAAGAAGCTTGTTGCTCCCCGAAAGCATAATTTCCCAGCGGATAGTGTCACTCAAGTCAAAGATGAGATCCTAGGCCATACAGAAGAAATGCACTTAACTACAACGCAGTCTTAAGGGCCAGACACTAAACTGAACGCTGCTCCTGCACATCTGTGGTGCTCTGGACCTGTATGGGTGTCAGAGTTCAAGGACTCTAGAGAGACCTTAGGATCCTAGGGAGGTGAGCTCATCAGACCACCCTTGGGGGGCTGGTGGGACCCCAAAGACTGTCCCTGTGCCTAGAGGGCTGCAGACCCCTTTCCTCATGATGCCTCTGCCACAGATGAAAGGAAGTTACTGGAAATGCTTCTACCTCCTTCCTCAGGGCATGCATGGCCCCAGGGTCTTTCACACAGGCTTAAAGTTGCTCTAACTCAGACCCTCACCTCCTAGACTTTATATCAGCCAGGGAGTAGCTGAGGTGCTAAGAGCCTAAACAAGATCTTTCCTGCCTTGAGCCATGCCTGACAGGCTCAAAACATCCTCTGCCTTAAAAGCTGTTGTTTAAGAGGATGAGTGTCCAGCCAGCCTTAAAAGCTGATATTCTAGCACTGTAGGGCTCTAATAGGTGTGAACCATATTGGCCAGCTCAGGGCCTGGGATGTAGTTCCAGAGTCTCTGTAATCAGAGCAACATGACCAGAGCCAACACAGGGAATGGTTAAGTGGAAATTGGGATCACCACTGATCTTAGACTTTCCTAGGACTCAGGTTAGCCCAACTGTCCCTCCCAGGCACAGGGGTGCTTAAGGGCTCGTTACCTTGCAGCCGTTCCAGCAGTCCTGCATGTTCACCCAGTAGTTCCTGTGGTTCCAGACACTCTCGATCCCAAGGAAGCACTCATCCACAGTGCTGTGGCTGTTCCCCGTGAAGGGGTTGATGAAGAAGGTCTTGGGAACATCCCTCTTCCCAGACAGAATCAAAACCCATGCGTGCACCCGTAAGCCATACAAAGGGTCACACTTGGGCTTTTCCACTTCCTGTAGCACAAAGGACAGAGCAGTAATTATTGCCATTTTATTGCCACTTTAGTCCAACCCAATGGCAATCTTATTCTCTCCTCTGGCCACTTCTAAAGACCTCCAGGCCCTTAACACTCTTCAGAAGAGTGAGGCAGTACATATCCAGTAGATATTGCTGTGCCAGCACACACTGTTTTCCCAGAGGCCAAGTGCTTATGGCCATGCTCAGCATCGTGTCGTACCTCACGGCAGAGGGCAGTGACCTCCTTTCTCTGGTCAGCTATTACCTGTGTCTCAGCTCTTGCTCCTGGAGTTTACAGTGAGGTGGACCTCGCTAACTCACCGTGACCTTCTCCTCTTCTTTTTCCTTGTTTTTTTGAGCAGCTTCAATTTCTGCCTTCTTCTTGGCCTCCTGCTGAAGTTCAAACTTGCTCTGCAGGTTTGGTGGGGGCTTAACTCTGTACTTGGACAACTTCTTCATTTCCTCGTTTGGTACCTGCCTCCACAAAAGCAGGGTATTGCTGTGAAACCCAGCAGAGATCAAGAGAAGGAAGAAAATGTATGGCTTACAGGTACCTCCCAGTTCCCAACCCTTGGCCATTTGCAGTATTGGACCTGGTGAGCAGGTATTCAGTGAAGCCAAAGAAGCCTGTTAAGGAACTGTGGAAAATCACTCAAAAGATCCCTTTTGTGAGGTCCCTGTTTAACACAGACTAAAACCCAGTGTGGACCTGAAGCTGCTCCCCCTAGCTCAACTCTGGAGCTCACTGGAAATGAACAGGCTAAGCATGCATGCTGGGTTCCTCCCTGCCCGCTCACTGCCAGTCTCACCTCCTGTGGCTTCTTGAGCAGTGGGCAGAGCTCCAGAGTCTCATCCAGGGTACATATCTCACGGGTGGCATACCCATGCACGCAGTAGGCATCATACCCGGCCCCGATCAGCATGGAGCACAGCAGCACGCTGAAGTCAAAGCAGTTCCCTCGCTGGTATTTCAGGATGGTGGTTGGGGAATAGAGTGAACTGGGCTTGAAAGAGAGAGGCACGTTCACAGTGCTTGTCTTGTGAAGCTGAAACCCGCAACAGGCAGACAGCAGGAGAGAGAGAGGGCATTGCCCATATCCCTGGGCTCTGCACCCATAGGGAATCTGTTATACAAAATTCCTATAAACCACAGCCCCCAAAAGTCCCCTCCAAAGTGATCTGGGGAAATTCTGACCCCAAATCTGGTGACAAATTTAACCATAGGGAGAGATCAGCAGAACAAGCTCAAACTGCTGAAAACCCAGCGGTAACCACGAATCTGGAGTGGGGCTTACCTCCCATCTCCGCTGGTCTTTGTGCAACATTTCAAAGCAAAGGACCCATAAACTAAACTAAAGCTCAAAGGAGGGAACATATTCCCTTCTGGCCCTCAGCAGTAAGCAAGCAAAGGGATCAATACGCACATACTGCATACACTGAGGCAGTCTGCATGGAGCTGGTGTAGATTGTTGGAGGCACTCTGCTGGTTCACACCAGCCAAGAACTTGCCCCAACTCTGGCATCATCCTTCTTGCCAATCTAGAAATCTCCTTTCAAGCACCCTAAGATATCTCCAAAATTGGGATAGAAATGTCTAAAGCCCCTAAGAACAGGTCACTGAGGTCAACTATCATCTCCTAGACTTTATATCCTCCTTTGTTCCAAGGTGTCTTGGTCTTTGGAGGGGAAGCTTGTCAGCCACTGCAACCTGCAGCAGACCAGCTGGTCATCTGGGGTGACTGAGAGCAGGGTCAGGCCCAATGTTGTAGCAGTGGTGCTTAATTGCTTGACAGGTACAATGCTGTACGCGTACTGGGACTACAGGTCCAAACAGAGCACACAGGGCCTGGGAAAACTGAGGGGTTGCCTAAGTAATGAGGGGATGATAGACCTTTGTAATCCCAGCCACTGGGGTTTCCACATCATGTCTTGCTGAGAGGCCCTTCTGTCACTTCCATTATGGGGCTGTTTCTGATGGGACTGCAGCCCCTTTCTTACCGGTGTGATAGGGGACTTGAGGGGCTCCATGGTGAGGTAATCGGAGACAAAGCTGGCACAGCCATCCCAGTGGTACAGCTCCGTATAAGGCAGCAGGGTGGGCCTCACTGTTGTGCTCACAAACTTCTGTAGGGCAACAGGAGGACTTTGGTTAGCCAACAGATGCCTGGTAGTCTCCTGTCCAAAGCCGATCCCCTCTGACCACTCCTAGATGTTGCAGCTCACCTTCAGGACCTCCAAGCACATATCAGTGTCAGTAACCCGCCTCACCTTTTCTGAGATGGAAACTGCACGGGGTTGAATGGCCGCCTGCTTGTCTATAGCTAAAACTTTACACTCATCTCAGACACATTACAGAGGCGAGCCAGTTCTTCTCTTAGTTTTCAAGAAAGACAAATAGCTACTGCTCTTGCCAGCTTTTACTTCTTCCAGCATTTTTTGCCTTGTATGTTAATGATATAATAAATGTTGAGGAAAGCTGGTCCAAAGTAGAAATTCCAGATGCCTGGGGGCAGCACCAGGTCCAGAACTAGACAACAGTTGTGCAGCTTGGGCTTAGTCCTAAACAAAACCAGACCACAAACTTCCACATTTACTTCCTTCCCTGTAACTTCTGCAAAGTTCAGAACAACACCTAACTCTGGATCTAGACTCCATATACGTCACTGAGCCTTATCTATTTCATGTGTTTCTTTTACTCTCCTTTACGTTTCTGTGATGTTTCCTGTTTCCCAAGTGTCATGCTGCAGAGCTGTAAGCTGCCTGCAGCCTACACAGCACCAGCAGCATGTGCATGGTACAACGCGCTTGGGGATTTGGACAGCGGGGGTGTTCCCGGGGTGCTGTATGCCTGCTCAGGGCACTGCGGGCACAGCAAGAGGGTTCCCATTCCCTTTGGCCAGGAGGGAGGGCAGGAAGGGCTGCTGTCCTTCCCCCGCATTCAGCACTAAGGAAGCCGAGTGTCCCCTGTGCTTTGGCCCAGCCCCACACCACCCCATACCTCCACACCACATTCGTTGAACGGGTGGAGGAAGAGCGGCTTGCGGTCAGGGCAGAGGTGAGTGTACTGCTGGAGGAAATGGTCAGCGATGTGCAGCAGCTTCTTTTCCTTCAGGGAATTTGTCTTGTATGAGGATGGTAACTGGGACGTGTCAACGGAGCTCCAGTCAAAATCACTTCCAGGGCAGGAGGAGGCAGAGAAAAAGAGGTAATAAGCCAGAAGCAGTTTGGGCAAGATGACCTGCTATTAAAACATGGCAAGAGCTCCCTGTTTCCCAGGGAAAAAATGAGGATCATATCCAAGGACAGAATTTTGGCATAGCCAGGCTTCTCTGGGGGGATGGCAAGCTGACATACACCCAGAGGCTCATGGGATCTTTCTATAGTGTCAAGATACAACAGTGAATGAATGTACAACAAAGTGAGTTACCTTGTCTTATTCACACATACTCTTGTCTTATTCACTCTTGGACAAACACACCAGGCACGCGAAACTCACTCACTCACCTCCCTATGCAAGGGGACCACACGTGCCATCCACCCATGTGCAAGCCCCACCGTGGGCCCCAAAGGGACCATCTCTGCTCATCCCCATTACTGAGACACATGACTTACGGTACATCGTTTGGGACACAGACTTGCTCCACAGACACCTTCGTCTCCACGTCCAGGAGGTTATCACTGATCTCCAAATCCTCCAGCTCTTCTTCTTGTTGCTCCTCTTCCTCCTCCTCCAGGACCTCCATTCTGCCTTCTCCTGGGCACTACAGAAATGAATACACCAGGGTGAATTCAGGGATGGGATCCAGACACACAGCAACACAGAAACACTTGCACTCTGGCCACAGTGATTTAGTAGATGAACATGGCTGGGGCAGCCAGAAGCATGACAGTAAGTGAACACTGAATTTGAGCCTGGGCTGGGCTTGGTAAATAAGAGGCTGCACATTCCTGGGGACCCGGAGCGCGGGGGAGATGGGAGCCTGGCTCAGCAGGGCACAGCACGTCCCCACATTCAGGCTCAGACTGCAGTGTGTCCCCTGCTTCCCGTGCCCCTGTAAATGCTGCATCCTCCATCCCACCTGGGGTGCTGCCAGCTGGAAAGCAGCTCCAGAAATCCGCTGGGCACCTGCCCACGGCCCATGCCAGAGCCGGCGGGCTGCACCCAGCCTGGCCTTGAAGGGAGCGGGACGTTTTGCAGCAGTCAGCAGCCTCCAAGGACAGAGGGCTGCTTATATTATTTACTTACATCTCAGGGAGGTTGGGGGGGTGTTTGTTTCCCCCTCCCTGCGGTCAGGCTGACCCCGTGCGGAGCAGACAGCGAGAGGGAAGCACAGACCTTGCGCTGGGGGGCGCGGCAGGGGCCAGTGGGACGGGGGGGGTGTCCCGGGGCCCAGTACTGCTCCCCGGCCTCCGCACCACCCCACCCCGGCAGCCCCGCGGCTCCCAAGGCCAGCTCGGCTGCAGCTGCGGCCCCCCTGCCCTCCCGCCGCCTCCCCTGGCCTCACCGCCGCCGCCTCCCCGCTGCCGCCGGGCCCGCGCACCATGGCAACGCCCGTCGCTCTGCGGCCTGGGGCCGTGGCGGGGGCCCGCGGCCTCTCCCGGGCCTCCCCCCGGCCCTACCCTCAGGGCACCCCGCCCCCGGCAGGCCTCCCACCGCCGCGGGCAAGCCACAGGCCACCCCCAGGCTCCGGGTTGCCCCCACAACGCCGGCGGTTCCTCAGGTGCCCATCCCACACCCCCTCGGCTGCCTCAGCTCTCCCGACCGCTGGCATGAGCGTTTCTCTGGCTGAAAGCTCCTGACAGCCACCCTGGGGAGAAGGCACCTTTCTGGTGGCAGCCCCCTCCGTCCAGACCAGAAGATTTTTGGGCAAAACGAGGGGGAAAGCAGCCAAACACTACCCGCCAGGATGGCTTTGCCACCAGCCCCTGGGAGACTGCAAGCCTGCTCTTAAACTCACCAGTTTCACTCCCTTAAAAAAAAAAAAACCCAACCAAACAACAAAAGCCTCCTCTCCATTCCTTACCCTTTTGTTGCTTTCTAAGCCTGCGGCGGGCTGCACTGCCTTTGCATGCCTAAGCAAGTCTGTGCAGACTTCTGCCCCAGTTAATCGCTTTGTAAAACACCTAAGGGAAAGCAGAGATTCTCACCCAAAAGCTGGCAGCAAGGGATGTCAGGAAGCCTTTTTCTTTTTTTAATTGGTAGTTCGTTAGGCTGTAAGCGGGATCAGGTGCTAAAGACTTTTGTTTTCTGGTTTTCATTGTGGTTAGGAAAAAACCTGGATGGATGGATGGATGTTCACATTTGCTGCTGTGTTATGGTGACTGTAGCAATTAAAGCTCTGAGGATGCACGGAGTGCAGCCAACTTGTATCAAGAAGCATCACTTTGAGTGATTTACTGCTGTTTGCAGCGGGTTACTCTTTCCCAAACAAAGTATAACAGGACCAAGCCCTCATCCCTCCATCTCTCACCAGTACCTCTCACCAGATCGTAGATGTCAGAAGTCATTAAAAAACCAGCCAAAGCAAATGTACGTTGTGGTTGCGAAACCGCGTGCATTCAGTACGCACAGTTATCTGGCCTTCGCGTGTGCCGCTGTGGTATCTGTTGTTATTGCTGCGTCAAAAGCAGGTACCACAAAACCAGTTGGATGCACAAAACTCCAGATTCCCGGGGATTTGGTAGATACTCCCCCTGTTTGGGATCTCATCAGGGTCGTGAATTGGGTCAGCGTTCACAAGCCATCGGCTAATCGGGAGGACCGTCCATGCCGGAGGATGGGCTTTCGCAGAGTCCTTTCTTCCCCAGCCACGGCTGAAGGATGCTAAGCTGGCTCTTGTGCAATCACGGAGGCAGCGTGTTTGCGTGGGGGAGAAGGATGAGCTGCCGGAAGGCAATATAAGGCACGCAGTGGGGAGCACGGGAGTGACCCAGGGCCGTGGTGGGTGGAGGAGCATAGAGTGGCCTGGCAATGGTAAGTGCAATGAGAACAAGATGAGATCTTGATGCTAGTGGGACCTCTCAGGACTGTTGCAGCGAGCATGAAGCAAAGTGAGGAATAAACCCTCCTCGTCCAGCGGTCTGGTGGTGACAGCCACTTGGGGTTGGGTGGACGGGGTACGTGATGTGCTACCAGACCAGAGTAGGGCTTTTGGCATTGGCTTTGCCCCGCAGAGCACAGGGATGGCACAGCATCGTTCCAGCCACAGGCACCGGCTGACTCAGCCGCATCTCTGATAAGGAGACTCAGTGTCCAGGGCTCATCCAGCACTGTGCCATTACTTTCCCTAAAGAAACCCATTATCTGTACCAACGGAGGAGATTGACTTAATCTGTGGCTTTGTGGAATTAATTTTAGTTGTGTTCAAGGCTTTGGGGGTTTTTTAATCCCATTGTCTCCTTGTTATGGATATGGATTACTGGAAAAGCAAGGATCCTTTTGCAAATCCCAGCTCTTCAAAAGAGCTGCAGTGGGAAAAGGGAAACTCCTTTCCTCTTTGGGAAGCGTGGACTGATGCCTCAGCTGTGCAGTTTTAGTCAAAGTGCTGTTCTTACTGAAATGTGGCTTTATCACTGTTGGCACATCCCTGCGGGTCTGAGGTCTGGTTTCTCCCACCCCATCTTTCTGGAATAGTCCTAAATTCAGGACAGTATTTGATCCTTGTCTTAGCCTGGCGGGGTGTGGGGGTTGTTGCTGATCTGGCCCTTTGGGATAGGAAATTATTTTGTGCCATTGAACCTAGTGTTTTTGGAGGAAATATAGTACAGAAATTACAGCACCCATGCTTGAGGGTTGGCTCTTTCTGAATGACTGCAAACATCTCCAGCGAGCATGCTAAAAACCTGAATTACCCAGAGCCTGCTTGTTTTTACAGGAAAGGACTGTGAGGTGTTTGCTGCTGGTCTCCGCCCTCTGCCTGGCTGGCTGTGACGGCAACAAGAGTGAGTGTCCCTGTACACTGTCCCTGCTTGGTAACAGATAGGTAGTATGGAAAGGAGAGGTCAAACCCTCACCTGACCCATGTCCGGGTTCCTCATTCAGGGCACTGATGAAGGCTGCTAAGGGGGGATAACAGAGCAGGGCTCAGGGGGGGCAGGAACTGGGGTGCAAGAGCCGGCAAAACAGGCAGAAACTTCAGGCTCTCCAACCCAGCCACAGATGGTATATAACCCGTGGAGATGGGCTGTGACGTGCCACCACTCTCCTTGCTAGCCGGTCGCAGGCTCCATAGCTCTGATCCAGATTAGGGCCATGCTGAGGAGTCACATCCTCCCAGGCAAGCTGAAGTGGCAGGTTCTTTCTCAGATGTGCCTGCTCTGGCTCTAAGTGCTCTCAGCCCTTGTGAGCTGGGCAAAGCTTCATGCCGTGGGGCGAGTTTGCTTTCACATCTCTCGCAGACGAGATATTCTTGCAGTGATTCAGTTTACTTGCCTTTCCTTTGCTGCAGGTGAGCTGGCGAGCCCACATGGCCCGAGGCGAGGGGTTGCCCACCGGCTCAAGAGGAGCCCGGATGCCTGCCTGCCAAACCCATGCCAGTACCAGGGGGACTGCCAGGTGACGGAGGACAGAGCAGTTTGTAGCTGCAAACCGGGCTTCACAGGGGCTTTCTGCCAAGGTAGGGCTGGCGGTGCTGGTGAGCCGTCCCCATTCTGTCCACAGGCACCAGAGGGAAGGGTGGTGGGCACGGTGCGCTGTTGTTACCACTGCTCTCCACTGCAGGCTCCAGGAGCTCCTGGTTTCAGGTGCCCTGTGCCCTGTGTCCTGACTACACATTGGTACAAGACCTAGTCACAGACTGTTTCCCTCCTCCCTAAAAGTCTTGGTTCCTTGTAACAAGGAATTCCTTGGCTGTCAAGAAGCCATGCCGTGGTGTAGCTGTGCCAGGGCAGCAGAGCATGCTGCGGAGCACAGCTGCCTCGCAGTCTCACCATTGGTCTTAGGCAACCAGTACAACTGACTCACATTAACTTCTACCCATTCCCAAAAGTTTGTCTTTTGCCCAGTGTCTCCAAAGAGCCCTATCAGCAACCTCCAACAAGGCAGGGATGAGGGTCTGTTGAGCTCGGTGGGACTGTACCATCCCATAGCTGACTTAGGGCTCCTTCAGGCCTCTTCCTTATCGCTATTGCAGATGGCTTTTTCCCCCAGATGTGGTACTGAAGTTGGCCTGTGAGGAAGAGCACATGAAGATGATGGTGAGAAAGGAGGTGTTTGAACTCTTGAAAATCCCCCAGGAGCTTGTCCACTTGAAGAACCAGGCATGCAAGGTCTCAGAAAGGGAAGAAGAGGGTGAGCTGTTTTTTGCAGCCACTCTCACAGGTGAAAACCACACTGCCTGTGGATCCATAATTCAGGTGAGGATCCAGCAGAACGTCTCTGCATAGCTCTGAAGCCATAAGAGGAGTAGACATACTGAGTGGGGACAGGAAGGGGAAGCCCTGGAGGCCCTCTGAGTGCTGTAAAGTTCTCCTCCTTGGAAGGCTTCCCTGGGGACTGCCAGAAAGCTCTTCTGCCTCCACCAAACCCCTGCTGGCAGCACATCTTGTCTTATTCAGTAGAGCATGGAAGGCTCAGTGTGCTCTTTACTAACTGATGACAGCCCTTGGCTTTCTGGCAGCGTCCTCTGAGCTCTGCAGCCCTGGTTATAGCCCCTTGGTCCCTCACTTGATTCGTGGGTCACAGAGGGTGCAGAGGAACTGGTGCTCCGGCCCTGCGTTGCACAGGAGGACCTTCACCTGTGGTTATTATGCTGACCCCTGCCTACTCCAGTGATGGTTGCCAGTAGCCCCTGTACACGGGGCTTGAGCAAAACCCCCAGCAGACACACGGCAGGCCTGGAGCAGCTACAGCTGAGTTGCACCATCTGAACTGGAGCTTAGAGCTTTGTGTATGGACTTCAACATGATCTGGAGACTTGGTTTCTGTGTCGTTCCAGCAAAACAGCTCCCACGTGTCCTACTCTAACGTCATTGAGTCAGAGCAGGAAGCGCGCAGGGGCGTGATCTCCCGTAGTTTTCAGCTGAAGGTGCATTTCTCCTGTGTCTACGCCTACGAGCAGGTGGTGAAACTGCCCTTTGCTCTCACTGCTGTTGACAAGTGAGTGGTCCCTCTTAACCTTGCTGCTGACATGGTATCTGTGAGCTTGCAGAAAAATAGATGCTTTCAATGAGGTGATCTGCAAAGGCCCCGGGGAGCCACTAGAGAGTTCTGAGAGCAATGCCACATCAGGGTGCCTCCCCTTCTTTTCCCAACATGGTTTTTCAACACAAGATTTGGACCGGTGACAGAGCCAGAGGGGCATGTACAATCTACCTTTCTCCTTTCCTCACTGCTTGAAACTAGCTAGCCAAAATATAAAGGGTGGGAACTGGAAGTTGCCCCCACCAGGCCCCTGTAGAGGTGCAGGTTAGGACCCCCCTGGGTTGCCTTTCTTGTAGCCGTCACGGGCCAGCCAGTCAGTGGCAACCTCTGGAGCTTCTTGCCTCTGTCCACCCATGGCATGGACATACCAACTGGGCAGCAGCTTGGGGCTGGCTCTCACGAGGCTCCACCCAGCACATCCACAGTCTGCGCTGGTGGCCTGACTTGTGCTATGTCCTTCCTGCCTTCTTGTTCTGCCCGTGAGCTCTCCTCCTCTCTTCTCAGGCTGGTGCAGTTTGTGGTCAGAGAAGGACACTTCAACGTCAGCATGAGACTGTACAAGTCCCCCTCCTACCTTCAGCCCTATCACCTGCCGACCGCAGCCATCTCTGTCACGGACACGCTCTATGTCCAGCTGAAGATAGAAGGACAGCACCAGCTCAAGTACTTCCTGCTGAGTGTTGAGGACTGCTGGGCCACACCAAGCGCTGATCCCTACCAGGACGTGCGGCACGAGCTCATTGAGAAGGGGTGAGTGAAGTGCCCCTAGGGCATCTGGTCTCCTTGCACCATGAGCACAATCGCATCTCTTTGCTGGGTGCTAAGGTCCCTGTTGCTCCGGTGTCATTTACCACCTGCTAACTCAGCCATCTTTTCCCAGATGTCCCCATGACGAGACAGTGACATACCTGAACGCTATTGGAGAGAGCACTACCGCCAAGTTCAGCTTCCAGATGTTTCAGTTTGTTGGTTACCCCGAGGTGTTCCTGCACTGCCGTGTCCGACTCTGTCTCCCCAACAGCCCAGAGCCCTGTGCCAAGGTGAGGTCTCCCAGTGGTCTGCACCATGCCCTGGATGGGCAGGGGGACCTCCTTTCTCTTGGCCTGCTGTTTGGAGAAGGGTCTCCGCTGTGGTTTTGGGTCCCTCAGCACAATAAACACCTCCTAGCAGCATGAGCTCACCCCAGCACCCTGAACTAAAGGTACAAGGGCTTCAACCCTCCAGAGAGTTCCTTCCTGTTTTCCCTCTTTCTGTTGGGTATTTGCAGGAGAAGAGGTTTAACATAGAATCATAGAATGGTTTGGGTTGGAAGGGACCTTAAAGATCCAACAGGTCCACATCCTTCTTATGTTGGGGGCTGCAGAGCTGGATGCAGTACTCCAGGTGGGGTCTCACAAGGGCAGAGTGGAGGGGGAGAATCACCTCCCTCGACCTGCTGGCTGCACTTCTGATGCAGCCCAGGGGTGTGGTTGGCTTTCTGGGCTGCAAGCGTGCATTGCCAGCTCATATTTAGCTTCTCATCCACCATTACTTCCAAGTCCTTCTCCTCAAGGCTTCTCTCAATCCATTCTCCACCCAGTCTGTATTTGTGCTTGGAATTGCCCCAACCCCTGTGCAGGACCTTGCACTTGGCCTGGTTGAACTTCTTGAGGTTCTCACGAGCCCACCTCTCCAGCCTGCCAAAGTGCCTCTGGATGGCATCCCTCCCCTCCAGCGTGTCAACGGCACCACACAGCTTGGTGTCATCAGCAAACTTGCTGAGGGTGCACTCAATCCCATTGTCCATGTCGCCGACAAAGATGATAAACAGCGCAGGCTTAAGTCCTTCAGGAACCAGCTCCTCTCACGCTCTGGGGTCTTGCCTGCTCCCAGGCTGCAGCCCCAGCTGTGCCTCTGCCAGGGGGAGACCACCAGGACAGCTTCTGTTGCCTGGAGCGGGCTCCTTCCCTGCGCTCTGGTCTCATCACCCTTCCCTTGGCTTTGTTGACAGCAATGCCCCAGGCACTGGAGAAGCAAGCGGATGCTGGCAGATGACTACAATAAGATTGTCTCCTATGGGCCTATCCATCTACTGGCTGCTCCTTCCTTGGGTGCAGAGACCCACCATTCCAGGACTGACAAACAGGACCCGGGGGGTACGTATGTCCCTCCTGGGAGGGCAGGAGCAGCTCATGGACACTTGCAACTGTCTAGGCAGTGCCAGGTTATTAAAAAGGGCTGCTAAAATCACTGCCCTGCACAGAAGTGTGGAGTCTTTCAGGTGCCATGGCCATGTGCAGTGTGCTTCAGAAGCCAAACCAGCACAGAGGTTAGCTCTGCATGAGCAGCTCCATACCAGGCACAGGTTGGGCTGAACAGGGGAGCTGGGTGGGAAGGGACCAGGAGCCAAGAGGCTGTTGGTGCAGCACCCCAGGCAAGGAAGGCTGAGTTTTCATGCATCAATCCAGCAAGGCAAGCTCCTTCTCAGCACCAGGGCCAATCCAGTGGATCCAAAGAGGTCCAGGACGAGGGCTGGGGCCAAGCGTAGCTCAGACCAGGCATGAATGCCAAGCTAAATGGAGTCCCTGGCCAGTGGGTGTGGGTGAAGGCCCTAGGTGAGGCCAGCTGGGACGACCAAGTCCTGTTAGTGTCCTCAGGGTCCCGAAGCACCCCCAGCTCTGGTGGCTCTTACCCTTCACAGGAGCTGACCTCCCCCAAACCTGCCCCCAGCCAGGAGATGCCATGCCAGGGCTCAGCGCTGGCTTTGGGGACCCAGATGTGTAACCAACCTTTCTCCTCTTTGGCAGCACCCAACCCATGGCTCCCCGGGGCCCTCATCCTGCTGTGTGCACTTGTCCTCACTGTGGCTGCTGCAGCCAGCAGTGTGAGGTGGCGAACGGCGTAGAAAACAGCTGTTTCCAAATAAATCTGGCAGTAGCAGAGGGGCTTTTGCCTGTTTCTTTAGAAGGGGTGTTTGGGAAGGAGGCGATGGTTGGATGCAAACAGTGCTTGAAGGATGAGTCACATCAAAGTGTTTATGTTCCCTGCAGCAGCCCTAGGACCTTCTCATCTCCTCCTGGCCCATACTCTCTAGACTTGAAACATGTACTCTGGGAAATTGGGGTGCAGGAGCAGCTCTGGCACAAAAGCGGGTGAGGGCATGCTCCTGTGCTCTGCGGGATCCAGTAGCAGCAAGTCCTGCCTCTGGGCTTGGCCTAGAGATTGTGGAGAGGAGAGGGAGTAACTAGGCTGTTTTGCGCAGTCTTCCTTATCCAGGGCAGGAGGTTGGTTTTGGCAGGGGTAGACCCCACTGCGCAGAGCAGGGGATCGAGGCGTTTCTAAAATGATCTCATCTGTAGAGAATGAATTTCCAGAAACCTGAAGTGCAGGAGAGGGATGGGAGGTTCCTTCCTCCTGCTTTCCTCCTCCCCAGAGCCTCACCCAGGCGCGGAGGGAGATGGAGGCCCCACACTAGATACCTGCCCACCAAAGCTGCATTTGGTGTGGTTCTGTGCGACGCAGATGCAGCATTAGTGGAGAAAG
Organism: Chlamydotis macqueenii; assembly: GCF_036417535.1. Classification (NCBI taxonomy): domain Eukaryota; kingdom Metazoa; phylum Chordata; class Aves; order Otidiformes; family Otididae; genus Chlamydotis; species Chlamydotis macqueenii. The sequence continues at coordinate 13,971,952 of NC_141568.1, forward strand.
GGCTGCTCTGTGCGTGCACACACGTGTGTATACACCTGTCCGTACAGATTTCTCCCTTCATTCATGACAGATTTCTCCTTTCATTCATGATGCATAGCCTGCAAGATTTTTGCCCATCGATACATCCTGAGTATAAAGCAAATAACACACAACATTGTAAGCATCAAAGACTAAACCCACAGCGCTCAGGCAGCTGGCAGAGATGAAACACAGATAAGGAGCAGACGAGTGTTCTCCCTGCGGGGTGGCTCTGTGGGTACACTCGACAGAAGCATGGTGTCCTTGCAGAAATTGTTGCTGGCCCCAGAGGATGTCTTGTGGGAGGGATGTCCAGCAGATCCCTGCCCAACAAGCTTGACACCAGTCCATTTGGAAAGGATATATTGCAAAGAAGCTCGTGGGATTTCTTTTTTTTTTTTTGCTAATTCCCAGACCTGAACCTCCTGAACCTGGGCTGGAGCAAGTCAATCCTCCCACCTCCAGCAGCAGGAAAACCCACCACCAGGCTGGTCCAGTACCAAAGGCCATTTCTAGCGAGAAGGGGGGTGGATCCATCCTGGCTGAAGGCAGGGTGTTCATGGCATCACTCCTCGCCCCCACAAGAGCCCCTGGGGAATGAGAGCAGGGGCACTTTGAGACCATGGGGGAGCTGCAGCCTGGAGGGACTTTGGCAGAAGGGACGTCTCCAGAGCTCCTTGCCAGTGGGAACAAAAGAGCCAAAGCCTAGAGACCTGCTAAGGTCAATCATGCCTACTGAAGGGTAAACTGAGGCACGGTAAACTGAGTCCTCATCCTCCGTGGGAAATCTGTATCTGCTGGGATCGAAGCTTGTTCTCAGCGAGTGCACGCCCAGGCTGGGAGGGAGGTCTGGCCAGCTAGTCCTGGGAGACTGTGGGGGTTTTGTCAGGTTTGATGATGTGGGAGAGGGAACCAGTGGTCTCCTTCGTCTTCGGGTAGTAGAGCACGACCAACCAGACGAATATGAAGATTCCTGCAGAGAAAGGAAGGCAGACACTCAGCAGCAGCAGCAGCAGCAGCAGATGGTGGGAAGCATCCTGCTGGGATGCTGCTGGCACTTCCCTGCCACTTCTAAGGGATTCCCCAGCTCGCTCCTGCATGAGCAGGAGGGTCTCTCCATGCTTCAGGTGAGCCATTTGACTGGGACATGCCCTGGGTGAATCATACCCCTGTTCCTCTGCTAAGGAATGGCTTCCCTGCAGGAAAACCACCCCGAGTGGAGTGGGGAGCCATGACCAGCTCCACGCCAGTGGCTGGGCTCTGCTGCTTGACATGCCCCACCAAAAGGAAGGGGATGACAGTGTAGGAAAGGTGCTGGTGCCTTGGGACCTCTGGTCAACCCACTGCCAGGCTGGCTCCTGCCTCCTCCATTTTCCCCACCCGAGCCCAAGGAGCCCATCTTAGAGCTGGTCCTGACCTTGGAGGGAGTTGAGGATGGTGAAGAGGTAGAGCATGGGCGCAGAGGAGGTGCCGTAGGTGAGGAACGCCAGGGTCCAGGTGGCTCCCAGCAGGCAGAAGAGTCCCATCGCCACCAGAACCACCTTCCAGGCCTTGCGGTTCCCCTGCACCACCCCTGTGCCCTGCAGGCAGCAGCTCTTCTGTGTCACCACCCCGAAGATAGCCATGTTGAAGAGGAAGACGAGGGCGAAGTAGCTGCAGTTGGTGATGTAGTGGACCAAGAGATATTTGGAAGTGATCCAGCACCTGAAAAGAGACAAACACAGTGCCTCCAGCGGCTCTGCTAGCCCCGGCATCACCGGTGGAAGCCTCCCCAGGGGGATGTTTTTGGGGATGCAGGGACACCCTCACACTGGTGAGGTTTTCCAAGGCCAGGGTGAAGCAGGGGGGAGAGTTGTGCAGATCTGTTGCCCTTGGGCTGCTCAGCTGAGAGAGAGCCTGGGGAAGCACTAGGTGGGTTTTGGATGTCCCTCCATGGCCTGGAGGCCTGCAGGAGGACTGAGGAGGCTTGGCATGAGAGGAGGTTGTGGTGGTTACCACAGCTGTAGGAAGCCGCTGTGTTGTAATCATAGTTAGGGAAGCAGAAGTGCAATGTAAAGCTGAGCAGGATGAGACCAACCCCCGCCGCTGTGCTGCCGGCAGCACGGAGTTACCGCTCCCCATGCCAAAGGGCCACCTAAGCCCTGTGGGTGGTGGTGTACGCACAGGTGGGCTATGACCTGGTGGTCCATGGTCTGGATGTCGTATTCTCCGTAGCTGCCGATGACTCCTGCCACCCCCACCACGAGAGCAGGGAAGCCTGGAAGAATAAGGGAGACAGGTGGAGGAGGCCAGAAAGGCAAGTGGTGGGTGAGGTGATCGGCTTGGGGTCTCTGGATGTGCTGACCTCAGGGAAGATGGGGCTTAGGGACCACTGAGGTTGCACAAGTGCCAGGAGCACAACGGTTGCTGCTGGGACACATGGAGAGGGAAGGACAGTGCTGAGCGGCAGGGCTCGAGCTGTCCCCTAACCTCTCTGTGGCATCACCTGCTCCGGTGTTGCCCAGGGTGCCCATGGGGGGCTGGCAATGGGGGAATGAAGACCCCAGAGGACCCCAGAGCACATCACCTGCTTGATGAGCAGGAGGCTGGTCGCCAGCAGGATGGAGGGTGCGAGCGGGTGCTGCCCTGAATTTGGTGCACTGAGCTCATATAAGACACTTCCCATCCCTGACCACAGCATCTGGAAGAGCTGCCGGCAGGACAGGGGCTTGCTTGCTCTCTGCCCATCACAGCATCACCCTTTTCCCCCTCCGGTTGTAACCCACTGCCCTCCTCTCCCCTCGGCTCTCGCCCAGGCTGGCAGTGCTCACCCCAGCCCAGCAGGCACAGCTTCGCCAGGTAGTGGTGGATGTAGGTGCCAAGAACCTTGACGAAGAGGAGGTAGAGGTGGCAGCCCTCCAGCGCCATCCAGGTGAAGCAGCAGAGCAGGCAGTAGTGGGTGAGCCCCCCCAGGGCCTTGCAGGTCCCCGGCTGGGTCCGGTCGGCAAGCCCACTGTTGAGCAGGAAGGCCAGGTTGAGGAGGAGCAGGCTGCCCACGAGGTTCATGTGCAGCCCCAGGTTGATGCGGAGGGTCTCCTCGGACCTGAACCTGCACCTGAGTGTCCCCAGAGGGAGGAGAAAAGGCGAGAGTCACAGCCGAGCAGGGCCCCATGCCATATCACAGCAGGTTCATGCAGAGGCACCGGAATTGCCCCACATCTCTCCCAGCCTGACAATTCCCCAGGGAGCTGCTGGCACATCCTACCTTAAGAAGATGCAGAGGGCAATGGTGAAAACTGAGAAAGCCATGGCCACTGCACAGCCAGCGGTGGCAACAGCCATCAAGGTTCGTGCCGTGGACCTGTCCAGAGCTGGGTTCTGCCAAACATGCACACTTTGGATTAGAGCAGCCCTGGACTGACATGGAAAACCTGACTGTAGCTGCAGAGACCCCATGCAAGCCCCTAGTCTGGCCCTCCAGAAGGCCTTTGAGGGGAGTGGGGTGGTGGAGGCGCAGAGGAGATGCTCCCTGGGGTGGGGTGAGGGATGAGTGAAGGCTATGGTTGGACCACTGTGAGCATCCCACTGGGAACCTCCACCAAGAGACAGGATCCCAAGCCTCACTGCTCCAGAGCCTGTGCGAAGCTGGGGGCCATTTCCACCCTGTACCCACTCTGCTGAGCTGTTGCTGCCCTCCTGAGCTGGGGCTGGGCTTGATTTGGGGACCTGAGCTTGCTTGGGAGCAGCTATAACTGTCCCTGTGAGCTACTCGTGACACCCGAGGGGCCACCGCGGCGGGGCGGGCAGCGCGGCTGGGGTATGAGCAGGAGACACGGGGAGTAGGATTGTCACCAGGAGGAGGGTGAAGAAGGTGAGATGGTCGCAGGAGCAGACTGTCCCCTTCTCCCCGGGCTGCGTGACACATCCACTGCTGCTCCAGCCTCCTGCCTGCCCTGCAACAGGCACAGGACGATGGCCATGAGCGCCGGGCACAGCACCCACGCCCGGCCCCACCAAGGACCGTACCTTTGCTGAGATCCCAGAAGACACACTGTGGAGTGACATCCTGCAAGGGAGGAGAGCAGCATCAGCTGACACCATGGTGAGGGGCACCAGAGGAGAGATGGAAGGAGGGCTCGGCTGGCTTACGCGGGGCAGCTGCCCATGAGCAAAGGTGAGCTGCACAGGGTCCCGCAGCCCGGAGATGCTCGTCTCTCCCACTGTGATGCCCACCACGGTGTTGTCCAGGACCTGCCCTGTGTGGTTGACCTCCTGCTTGGGGGCAATGTTGACTGAGATGAGCTGGCACATAGCGAGCACAAGTGGCCGGAGACATGCCAGCAATGCCAGCTCGCACCTTGAACATGCCAAGCTGCTGGACATTGAGGACCGTCACCACCACGCGCGCTGTCTGGCTGCCGAGGGACTGGAATATCTCCCTGGGAAGCTGGATTTTGCCAGCCTTCCCCTTCTCCGTCGTGTTCAGCATCCCAGGGCCCTGTGGCAGAGAACAGCGGTGGGGCTTGCTTGCTGGCAGTGTCACCCCTCAGCTTGGGACCCACCAGCCTTGCTCCAGGCACAAATTCATCCCTTCCCCAGGTGGGTTTTGCTCAGCAACATTGGCAGGAGCCCCAAGGGCAGAAGGGAGAATCTCATCCCCAGCACCCAGCAGTGAAGAGGCAGGTGCCAGGAGAGCCCCAACCACCCCACGGGTCATGGTCCCCTGGGACATCCAGAGAGTGGGAGAGCTGAGGGGTGGGCAGGAGGTGCAAGGTCTCACAAGTTCCTGTAGGCGCTTCCCTCTTAAGCACCATTTCACATCACTCCTTGCCAAAGGATGCTAAAGCTGACGTGGGTCCACTGTGCAACAGTGGAGCAGGGTGGAAGAAGGGCACGCCATGACATACCAAGCCCTGGGGCAGGGGCTGAAGAATGCTTGGGAGGCGTGGGGCCTTCCAAGCAAGAGAGAAGGGCATGGCTTACCTCTGTGGGGGAAAAGGTGACGATGACATCGCGGGTGATGGCCCTGCTGACGTTGAGGAGCAGCACCTTCAGCCCAGCCAGCCTGTTGTGCAGGGCTGACTCTGCCGACTGCAGCAGCCTGTGGGGCAGGAGGGTTGTGGGACTGGGGAACGTGGGGGCCTGAGCCCTCAAAACCCCGCTACAGCCACCCCTGCCCACTACCTGAGCCAGCGCTCCCGCAGGCAGGTGCAAGCAGGGCTGCCGGAGTGCCCCAGCTCCGAGCAGCGCTGGGGCAAGTCAGGGCTGATGGTCCCATTGCTTCGCTCCTCCGACTCCACCATTATGTTGCAGCACCAGTGGTGCTTGTCACCCCGCTCTAAAGCTGGGGGTGAGGGGAACAGGGTGACCGCTGGGCACCGCGGCACTGGGCAGGCGCCGTGGGCAAGGGCAGGGATGGGGGGGACCACTCACTGGCACAGCTCTCCTGTCCCCTGGCAGCGTCTGGAAGAGTACAGACAAACGGGGAGAAAACACCAAAATATAGGGTCAGTCCTCCCTTTGCCCACTGGGGAAGGGGGAGGCAGGAGGATCTGGCAGCTGCCAGGTTGGAAAGGAGCAGCCCTGCGGTTACATGGGCTTCAAAAAGCAACTGGATAGCCGTTGGGGCTGGTGAAGGCAAAGCCACATCACCCCGTGCAGCCCCGCAGGCTGGCTCACCGAAGTGACCCTGGGCTGCTGGTCCGAAGTTTTAAAATAGCCCCCAGCAGCAAACCCCCCACTCCACTCGCCTCTGCCAGCACTTTGCACGCTCCAGGAGGGACCCTTCCCTCTGGCCCAGACACATTTCGGGGTGAAACCCCACCACAGTCTTTGGGTCAACACTTTCCCATGGGAAAGCCTATCCCCCCAAGCCCACGTGTCCCCACCATGCCGGGGGTGCCCGTGTCCCTCTCACCCCCCACTCACCGGGCAGCAGCAGGAGCAGCAGGACAGTGCCCAGGAGCAGGGTCATGCTGCTTTGTGGGGTCTCTTGGCTGCCCCTGGCCATCCCACGAAGCTCTGCTCCCCTCGTTCCGGTGGCTCTGCTCCTCCCCGGGGCTCCCCGTGGGGGTTGCGGCTGCTCCTGAGGCAACGTCCGTGTCTTCATTTCCCTTCTGCAAACCCTTCATGCCTTCCTGTGGGTTGGCAAGAAACCTCGTGCCCCAGCTCACAGCAACGGCGATAACTGTCTGAGCCAGTGGCCCCTTGGCCACTTCCCCCGGTTGACTCAGGGCTTTTTTCTTTCCCCTTTTCCCCCTCATCCTGCCAAATCCTCTGTCGATGGCCCCCACAGCCCAGTGGTATGTTGCAGCATCCCTCTCCAAAACCAGGCATGCCGCTGGGCATCGCTGCAAGGTGCCGGGGATGAAACCCTCTCTTCCCAGGAAGCTGGGCAGAGGGGAATGAGCTGCAAGCAGAGCATCGTCCAGAAGGGAACTGGTGGGATGGATGCGCTTGCAAGTGGCACAGCCAGGAGAGCCACACTCTGCCTGGCCCCACAGCCTCCAAGGGAGGCAATTCCCATCTTGCAAGGCTTCCCTCGTTGGATTCTTGTCCTCCACTGGACTCCCTCTTTGCTGGGAAGTGACGGTCCCCGGAGAATGCAGCAGCTTCCCGAGCCTGGCATCCCCCTCCATCACCCCGACCCCTACAGCACTGGGCTGCCCGTGCTTTGCTGGGAGCACCATTACTGGTCCCAGCTCAGCAGGATCCTACGGGGTGAAACGTCGGGTCCTGCCCCAGGGATGGGACAACCCCAGCCAAGGGACGGATCCCATCGGAGAGCCTGCGAACACGCCCAGCAGAGAGACCCCGGCGAGTCACACTCCGAGCAGGAACAACTTTAATGGGAACAAGCCTGGTGCACAGGCTCACTCGTTAAACTTCTACATCATCCAAAATATACATCCAACAAAATAACAAAAATAGATTATTTCAGCTGCTAGAAGGTGTTGCAGGGGCAGAGTTATTCTGTCTTCACTGGGGAAGGACCCTCTCGGTGACCACAAGCAAGGGCTGAAGATGGGGCCTTTCCCACCCATCATCCCTGGCCTCAGGGTAAGCGGTGGGACATCTGGAGGCACCAGGGACCCTTCCACTTTCTGCAGCCCTCGCTGCCCAGGTGAACATCCCTCCCTCCTGCTCCAAGGATGCCAAGCGGAGGGATGCGCTGCTGCCTGGCCAGATGAGGCAGGGTGGGAAAATTAGGGAGGGGGCCAGCAGAAGTGAGGGACTCGGGGCGGGCAGCCCCGCTGCGGGTCCCTGGGCTCCTAGCAGCCCTACGAGGCAGGTGCAGTAGCAAAGCGGACGGCATTGGTCCTTCTCACAGCCGTCCTTCGCACGGGGTGCCCCAGCACGGCATGGCGTGGCCATCGTGGGGCTCAGCCAAGGTGACTCTGGCTGCTGTTGGGCTGCAGTTTGACGCTGTCAGAGCTGCTCTGCAAGTCAGGAGACTTTCTCGCCTGCAGCACCATGGTCCAGTACCAGATGAAGATGAGGAAACCTGTGAGAGGAGAGAGGAAGGGTGAGTAAACCCCCTCTAAGGACCAAGAGCAACTGAGAGCGAGCCAGCCAGCCTACCGGGGATGGGTCCTTTTGTACCCCATCACCACCCCACCAATACCCCATCAAAGCCCCAGTGGCTCACGGCAGAGCCCAGCATCCCAGGCTCACCTTGGAGGGAGTTGATGATAGTGAAGATGTAGAGGGAGGCGAGGCGGAAGACACCAGAGGTGAAGGAGAAGAAAACCAGTGCCCAGGGGATGCCCAACAGGATGCTCAGCCCAAAGAGGGCTAGGACGTGCTTGAGCTTATGGCCTTTCTTGTTCTGCCGGAGGATCTCCCGGACCATGGCCCCCAGCATGACCAAGTTAAAGAGGAACACCAGGCTGAAGAAACCCAGGTTCACAACGTTATGGATCAGGGGGCTCGTGATCCAGCATCTGGAGGGAGAGGAAAGGGCAGAGGGTTATGCTGTGTCATCCCACAGGGACATGAGTTGGAGGGGTTGGGGGAAGCATGAAGGTGTGGTGTAAACCGTAAGCACCCAGCTTAGTTAAACAGGGAGAGGGGATCTCCCACCACCACCCTGCACAAAGCCCCAGAAAGCCACAGGTGGGCTAAGGAAAGCCTGTAGGACACGGTGAAGGTTTAGCCAGTTGACTTTATCTAAGACCAGGGACCAGGCAACCCATTTCCTATGACTTACATGGTTGCGTTGGTGGATTTGCCACCAACGGATTCATAGACGGGAATGGAGAAGGGGCCGTAGTTCGTCCAGCTGGTCAGGAAGATCAGTGTCACGCAGAAGAAGGGGAGTCCTAGGTGTTAAGAACAGGATGAAGCATCCACTATAGTCCCTGGCCCTCGGACCTTCTGGAAGGACTTGTTTCCCCTTTCTCCCCGTACAGAGTACAAACCAACGTCCTCCCTCCCAAGGGGGAACTGAGGATGTAGCATGCAACAGGGACGCCTGGTATAAGCCTCAGCCCAAGAGTGAGCTGTGCTGCACCATCTCCAGCCATGGGTCTCCCAGGGCTGTGGAATTTTAGGCCACAAAAGATAATGAGATCTTCCTACCGCAGCCTCCTGCCCAAAGCATGGCAGAGATGAGTGGGTGCTTCCTGCATCCAGCCCATCTCTTTGGGCTGTCCTGGATGCTTCTTTCAGAAAGAGAGCATCCCATTACTATTTAAAGACCCCAAGCAGTGGCTCTCACATGCCTCCCTTGCTGGGCGACCCCCAGGGTGACCCACCCTTGCTCTTGCACCAGCTTCTGCTCTCAGCCACCGAGTCTCCTTCTCCACAGAACCTCTCAACAGAGAGACCCCTCTGCTCTCAGACATCTGCTCCCCTACAGCTACATCTGCATCCCCATCCAAGCACCCTATACAGTAGGAAAGACCCACCCACACGCCCCTCTACTCCGTTGCCCCTGCTCTCAGGGTACCTCTGCCTCCCCCATGCTCACCCCAGCCCACCAGGCAGAGCTTGAGAAGGAAGTGGTCATGGTAGGCATTGAAGACTTCGATCACAAGCCGGTAGAGGTTGTAGCCCTCGATGCCCATCCAGGTGAGGCAGCTCAGGAGGGAGAAGTGCAGGAACAGCCCCCCGGCTCTGCAGATCGCCTCACTGCTGCTGGAAGCCAAGTGCTCGGAGACAAGGAAGGTGATGTCCAGGAGGAAGATGGCACCCAGCAGGTTCATGTGGATGCGCATGCTCATGATCTGGTCTCGCTGCTTGCTTCTGGAGAAGTGAGGAGGGGGACCTCACCACTGTACCTAGTCAGCATCCTTGGTGTCCCACAACATCCCACAGCTCCACATGGGGCAACTCACCCCCGCCAGTAGAGCCAGGAGATGCTCTGGTGGTGTCAGGGGTGGAGAGCCTAACCCCCCAGGTGGGACCACCCATTACATGTGCAAATTTAGGTCCCTGCAGCTGACCCTGCATTTCAAGTCTAGGCCATGGTGGGTAGGGAGCAACATCATTTCAGCTCTGAGGCATCCATGTAGTATCAGTGACATGACTCAGGAGAAGATATTAGTGTTCTCCACTGGGCTGTTGAAAAGATCTTTGCAGGCTTCTGCTTGCCAGATCCACAACAACCACCAAGCTGATTTTCCAAAATAATTGAAAACAGCCAGTGTTTTCGAGCACCCTGCAGGAGACCTGACCAAGGAGGTGGTTTCTGGAGAGGAGAACTCTGCTTTCTTCAAGCATGTCTCCCTTCATCATGCTTCTAGCAGGCCACCAACTGTGTGTGGAGAACTTGTGCCCACCCAGGTGCAGCAGCAATGGACAGGACACAGATGGGGAGTGTAGGGTGACCTGTCAGACTGTACCTGAAGTAGAGGAAGAAGATGGTGCAAATGGATGCCAAAGCTGAGATCAGGCAGCCGATGTAGGTTATGATACTTAGGTAATCCCTGTGTATGTAGGAGATTTCTGGGGAGGATACCTGAGGAGAAGGATGAATGAGAGACAGTGAGGAAAAACAGCTGGTGAGAACAATGCAGAGAGCTGCAGGAAGGCACTACCCACCATCAGCACGGCAAAGTAGGTGAGGTGGTTGCATCTGCAGTCTGTCTGGCTGCCCCTCATCGCTGTTGTACAACCGTAGCTGTCCCAGCTCCCAGAGTTGGCTGCACAAGAGAAAGGGAGAGCATCTGATGAGCAGCAGGAACATTTGCTTTGGGTCTGGGGATCTGGGGCAAGGTGTCCATGGCCGGGGGGAGGACAAAAGTGGAGGTCCCAGCTTGTCCCATGCCAAGCACACACACACTCAGATAGCACCCTCAGCATCAAGACTCATCTGTAGGGAGGGAGAAAGCTCTTAGGTATAGAGGGGAAAACCTGAAATCAACCTTGTGGGAAAGGTTTACGGAGCTGGAGTGAGGAAGGGAGGTGCAGAGCGACTTTCACTCCTACCAGCAGGTCAGCGGTACCCTGCAAAGGCAGCGCCTAGCTTCACATCAAAGTGCAGGAGCACTCACCAGTGGGGTCCTCCTGCCAGAAGACACACAGTGCAGTCACGTTCCTCTGCAATGACAAAACCACGGGCCCTGATCAGGATGCAGCGGTGGATTTGTTACCTGGCCAGCACATTTGATAGGGGAGAACATGGGGCAGGAGGCGAGATGGTCTCAGGAGACAAATCATCCCATATCATGGCAGCAGGCTCCAGGCAGAGACCATTCTCTTGGCAGCTCATGGAGCAGATATTTCCTCCTAGATCCCCTTTTTCAAACAAGGGGTTCAGCTTTGAGCAGGTGCCTGACAGGGCCATGAATGAGCCAAAGGATTGTTAACACCAAGTGTCCCCCAGCCTGGGAGATTGTGCTGGAGGCGGGTACAGATTGTTGCAACCAGATTGTTGCTGGAGGCAAAGCAGCATCTCCTGGACCAGAGCAGGCAGCACCACCACCAGCACACAGTGAAGCCAGGATCACGATACAGCCCCAGAAGACATTGCAGTCCCTGTACAGGCAGGCCAAGGGCATAGACCTGCTGGATTGTGACCGCTCTCTAAGCTGGCAGAGCCTGAGCCCTCCTTGTCCCTCCATTCCTGGTGGGACCAGGTCTGATGAGGCTGTTTCCCCACCTACCGGCAGCTGGTTGTGGAAGAAAGTGAGGACCACTGGATCAGAGAGGTCAGCCACCACTGTGTCCACCAGGGAGATGCCAATCACCTTGTCACCCAGGATGTGGCTGCTGTTTTCATCCTGCGGGAGAAGAGGAGGCGATGGCAGCATGGGAAGGGATTGCTGCTGGGCACGAAGCAGATGAGAATCCTCAGGAAGGAAGTCCCATGCCTCTTTCCCTATCAAGCTTCTAGAGCATCTTTGAAGCATCTTCTCAGAGCGAGCACTGGCACCCTAATCCGGGTGGCATCCCTGCTGCCCTGTACCACTGGAGCCCCTGGCATGGTGGGGTGTTACCTGGAACATCGTCTGGCTGTTGATGTCCATGAGGAGCACCCTGTGCTCCACCACCTCCTCCCTCTCCTTTGCCATCATGAACAGGCTGCTCGGCAGGTCCACCGTGAACCCGTGGAGCTCTCCACTTTCCTGCAAGGAGAAACTCATCAGGAGAGCGGTTGGGAAAGGATGCTGCTGGACCAAGACCAGCAGGGCAGGCAGCCCAGGACCCACCTCTCTTTGGGAAGCAAAGGCCAGGTGCCGAGGAGCCTGAGTGGGCTGGACCCTCAGGACAGTTGCGTGCACGGTGGCCTTCCCGAAGGTCTGGTTCTGCCCTTCGAGCTCCACCTCAGCCAGCATCTTCTCCAGCTCCCCGAGTTTGCTGTCAAGGAACGGGTGCAGTGAGCAGGATGCAGTGGGTACCACACCAGCGGCAGTGGGAACAGCACAAGCCAGGAACTCACCGCCGAAGCATCCGCTGTTCCGTGGCTCCTGTGGCCGGCGCCGGGGGCTGGGCAATGAGGCTGTCCAACGTGGTGAGCTGCTCCTCCACATCTTGCTCCCAGATGGGCGTGCTCTCTGGAGAGGTTGACAGGCACACGAAAGGAAACACCATGAGATCCATGGGCAAAGCCGGCTCCCCTCTGCCCCGAACCAACTGGGCACAGCCCTGGTGGGAGCAGAAAGCAGAGGGCTTCAAGGTGACCCCAAGCCCAGAGAGCTGATGGCAACCTCAAGGCTTCTCCTGCCGCCTGGAGCTCAGCTCCCACCAAGGCTGTTAGAAACAGCCTGTTAGAACCCAGGCTGGCTGAGGCTAGCTAGGTGCCTAGCAGATGGCAGCCTCAAAAACCTCTGCAAAGCCCACGATTTCCCAGGATTTTATGGGGCAAAAGGCTTGAAAATGTCCATCTTAATCTTTAGGGAGCCTGGGTACCAAGGGCTGCTCCTGGGCTGCTTCAAGAAAACCTATGTCCCCTTCCATCACCCTTCAGCTGTGTCTTCACATCATCACGCTGTAGCACGTACTGGGACACCACCAATGCTCTGCTGTTGGCTAGAGAATGGGCTGGGGATAAAACGAACCCTTTACTTCATTAAAATAACAGTGAGTTGTCTTTACCAGGGAAGGAGTATTCAGATGCACTGTCAAGGGAGGTGTTCTTCCCGCCCTTTGTGAAGTAGGACACGTTGAAGATGGAGGTGCTGGTTCTTTCAGTCTTCTGACTCTCCTTCCCTTGGGTGATGCTGTTGGACAGGTCCCTACCCAGGAGGAAGCTTTGCTTCCCATACGCCAGCCTGAGGGTTGTGTTGGCCTTGAACCAGTAGATGCAGAAGCGGTACCTGCCCAAAGAAGGGGGCAAGCTGTACTTGTAGTAAGAGTTTCTCCTGCTTGGCATAAAGGGCCTTTTTATTATCAGCGCCTGGGCCGTGTTCTCGATGGAGAGGTTGGCGGGGCTGTGCGCATAGATGACGGAGCTGTTCTGGGTCTGGTTTCGGTCACCACAGAAGCGGAAGTCCTCTTCCTGGTGGCCGCTGGCTCCCACCCCTGCATTGCACAAGTGCACGGAGACACCAGTTCAGGCAGAGGGACAGCCACCCCCGGCAAACACCGCACCCCTGTGGCAGCCGTCGCATGCGGCACGCTGGGTTCTCTGCTCCAAACATGCCGACCCCATCCCGGATGGGCTGCATGATATTGGCCATCGCCCCAATGTCCCCATGGCCATGCTGGGACGGTTTGCCAGGACTCCTGGAGCAGCAGGGCCTCCTGTCTTTTGGGGCTGCCCTCACCCAGGTGCCATGACCCATGTCGGCAGGGACCAACACAGGAGCTCTCTATCCCCGGAGGGGACAGATGGAGACCATCTCCTTTCCCTGCCCCAGAGACCCCACCAGAGGAATGGCAGCCCACAAGACATTTCGCCTCTGTGGAAGCTGTGGCTGCAAACGCCCCTTGGTGCCCTCCCAGCCAATTTTGGGGGGCTGCCAATTACTTCCAGCAGTCCAAACCTGGCCCACCAGCTCAGGGCAGGTCATGGCTACAGCAACCTACCTTGGAGAGGGGAAAGAAGGAGCAGAAGGAGGGCCATCATCCCGGGCAGCTCTCTGCTTTGGCTTGGCCTCCGAGGAGAAAGCAGAGCCTGGAAGAGTACAAAGGAAAGGGGCCACGTGAGTATTTGGATATTGCCTGTACCATGGGGTCAGGGGATGGAGAGCAAAGGCTGTGCCGGTGGGATACTGGCCAGTGTCACAGCCAGCTCCCCAGTGCCTCTGCCACCGGGAAGGAGCCACGAGCACTGGGCACCTCGCCTGGCTGCGGGGCTGGAATGATGGGGGAGGCCGGCAGCTGGGTCCCCGGGTTCTCATGGAGGGGGTGCCCCACTGCCCCGGCACAGGCATCAACCGCCAATCATTTGGCATGGGAGGGGTCTCCTCTTCCGCTCCCTGCTTCACAACTCGGTTTGGACCTTGGCTTCTTATCGTGAGCGGTAGGAACAGAAGGAAACGGCGGTTTCCTAATTTGCTAGCTCTAAAACTATTTTCTCAGGTGCTTTCAGCCCCTGCAGAATAGCTGAGGAACTGGGCCCGTTGCAAAAGAAATGGGCTCTCCTGGGCTCATCCCAATGCCGATGCAGCAACCACGGCTTCCAAAACCCCTTCTGCCCCTCGCGACCAGCCAGGCAGCGTCCTCAGCATCCCCTTTCCCCATCCCTTCATCCTGCACTTGGCTCCACCACACTATTCTTTGTCTTTATATGCAGCCGGGGCTCCTGTGACCTGCACCCAGGCCAGTGCTGAGCACCCTAGGGTGCTGCTGCACCCACGCGCCCCAGCCAGCCACAGCCTTCGCACCCGCAGCCCTGCCCATCATGCTTTCTGCCTTCCTCGCACCACAAACGCCGCCTCTGACCCTGCTGAGCTGCACCCAGCTGCGCCTCCTCCTCACCCTGCTGTCACCGCAGTGATGGGTGGGAGGTGGGACCCATCGTGCTGGAGGTCCAGCAACCAGCGGGAGCCCCCCCAGGGCAAGACAGCACCAGGGAGGGCTGCAGGACCAGCTGGCAGAGCCGAATGCTTGCCAGTGCCCAAGGCCAAATCGTCACCCGGCTTGCCATCGCTGCATCCCACTCCTGTGCCGCTCTCAAAGCTTCTTCCTCAAAACCCACCAAGTGGCCAAATCCTGTTTCGTTTGCTGCAAGCAGGTGCCAGGGCACCCACCAGCACCACCTGCAAAGGCTCGTGAGCTCTCCCAGGCATCCAAGGGTCGCCAGATGGGAAGGCTGGGGGAAAACCACTCGCTTGAAAACTCAAGTGTCCTCATTAGCAGGTTTCTCCCACCAGCGTGGGTTTCATCCGGCGGTTTCTCCAGCCAGCACAGATCCAAGGCACATCCTGTGCCGGCGCGTCACCGCAGGCACAGCCCGCTCACCGTCCCTCCCCGTCTGCTTCTTACAGCAATTTATCAGTAGAAGACAGGGGCTTCGGGTTGTTAATTAACCTGCTGCCATGGGTATAATTGAGTGTGGAGCTAACGAGGTTTCCTGGTGAGGGCTGGGAGGGTGCAGCACAGGCACAGCTTGGCAGCAGTACCTGGATATGGATGGGTCCACGCCAGTGCCTTGCCGCACACTTGGGAATCACGTGTGTATCTGAAAAGCATGGATCCGGGGTGGCAAAATGCCGGTGGCGATGGGAAACACCTGGATCGCTTAAAAGCAATGGAGCAGCAGGCGAATGCCAACCATGACGTGATGGTGCTGAGCCAGTGTGCCGGGAAAGCATCCCCTCTGGATGGGGAATGCCGAATCCCAACAAGGCTTTGGCCCATCCCACTGCACTGGCTCCACTGGGGTTTTATTGGGGTGGCGGAAGGACAGGATCAGCCCCTTTCAGCCGTTACTCAACCGGGACCAGAAATCCCTGCGGGGATGTGGGTGGGGGAGCTGGTATTTCCCCTCCAAGCCCTATATGGTCCTGCTCGCCCCGACGCCAATTGCTGTTTCCTGAACCGAACAATAGCGAGAGAAATTCCCCCGAAAATGGTTACGCAGCGGGAAAACATGGTTCCCATCCGTGCCAGTGATAAGAAGCACCAGAGAGAGCCAGATACACCAAGCCCACACCGGGGCTGGATCCTGCCCCATCATCTTCCTATCCCCTTGGTACCCAGGGTCGGCGATGCCGTGCGTCCCCACTGCCACCAGCGCATCTCCCCAGTGTCATCCATTTTCAAAAGCCCCGTGCTGTCACAGTGACCAAGTAGAGATCCCCTTCGGCACCAACCCCACCTGTGCTCCATCATCCCCGAGGCAAGATGGCTTTACCCACTGAGCTCCTCCGAGAACAATAACACATAGAAAAACTCTTGCTCTGGCCCCAAAATCAGCCAGATGATGTAAAACAAGGCGGCAGGCACATCGCGGGGGCTGTGCAGTCTGGAGCAGGCTCCCTCGCTGCTGGCACGGAGCAAGGCTCAGCACCAGGCATCACACTGTATCCTCCCATTGCCATTAAAAGAACACACCGCTCTCAGTAAGAAAAGCCGAGGAATAATATTGCAGCCTCTAAACCTGTAGGCAAATGGGAAAAAAAAACCACACACACAAAAAAAAGCCTAGTGTTTACTGCCACCTTACTGCTCTCTGGGTGACTTGGCAGCAGGTATTTAAGCTTTTGGAGGCAGCACACAGCTTTTGGACGTGACGTTTTTCCCGAGGAGAAGGGAAGATGCTCTGACGCCTCAGACAAACACCGGAAACTGGGAGATCCAGGGGCTTTTATCCCTGTTTTCCTTCCAAGTTCATTAAGAAAATGCACCAATGCTCTGTTCCTGGAGATACTAACAAGCTCATCACTCACAGCCTGTTATCCAGGCGAGGACTTAGGAACCAGATGGGGAAACTGAGGCATGGAGAGGCAAGCCAGGATGGCCTCCTCGAGATGCAGAACAGCTTTGCACCACCAGCCCCCATCGTAGGGATCAAAGACAATGCACCCTGGGGCTGGAGCTGCCCAAGGAGGTGGGGACCCCAGCAGAGACCTCCTGCAGAGAGGATGCCCCAGCATCGGCCACCCGGATGCTTCACAAAGTGCCCTTGTCCTTGGCCAGTGGCCCGTGTGCACAGGGGCCAGCCCGCACGTTATTCACGGCATCGGCATGTGAGCCTTTCCCGTCATCAGTGGGCGGCAAGGTCCGACCCGGTGCATTTGTTAATGCCCGAGGAGCCGAGCGGCAGCTGCACCACGCTGGCAGCCCGGCTGTGCCAAACCTGTGCCACGGGGACAGGGCGCAGCGGTTCGGCTTTTCACGAGTCGTGGGGTTGCACACAACAAACAGCGAGCTGAGTTTTACCAAGAGGACAAAACCGGACCTGATAAAGATTTCCACGGGAGCAGCACAGCTCCCTGCCAGATCCGTCCTTCACCAGCCACTGGAACTATCTCTTCCCAAGCAGGCGTGGGGAGAGCCAAGGGGCGGCTGGCACAGGCAGACCGCCGGTGTCTAAAGCTCTTGAAATGGAGGTTTTGCTGAAAGCTTCTTATATTGTTCAAATTTTTTTTTTAATTCCATTTCCTAAAAAACACCACAGCCAGAAATATTGCAGCAAAGCAAACCAGTGCTTCCTCCAGCGCCTGGGCAACGCGGCACCTGGGTCCACGGCATGCAAAGCCTGCAGCTTCGGCAGGGGCTGCAAACGGTCTGCGAAGGACCAGGTACACCTGCGGCAAACAGAGGGCTGCCGTGAAATGGGAACAAAGCGGAGCAGGTTGTCCTCCCTCAGCACCCCATGTCATGTCACTGGCCTCGGCAGGTACAGATGGCTGTCCTTACGGCATGCACCCACCGTTCAGCCTTTGACGGGAGCAACTCCTTGGCCTCCTCCTGTGGCTTGGCTTGTACCTTCCCTCCACCCAAAACACCCCACTGGGTTTTAAATGGCTTCCAAAACACCCCAGCCCCTCCCAGGTCTTGTCCCCCTCCATGTGAGCAAGGTTCCCATCATCAGCTCATGCCGTGGGTGCCGGGGAAGGGAGGTTCAGGGCAATGCAGAGCAGCCCAGGACCACCCCAAATCAGGCTCCCAGGCATTTGGCAAGGAAAGCAGCCAACCTGGAGCCCGGTGAGGGTGAACCCAGTGCTGGCAGGCTTTCCCAGCTGCAGAAAAGCCAAGCACAGCTGGGGCGAAGGCTGCAGCACCCTAGGAGCCAGGTAAGAGGCCATGGGTCCCCCCTGGTTCCCTGCCAAACCCCAGCTGTTGGTGAGCTGATGGGAAAGGAGTTGGCGGGTGGGAGCACTCCCGAAAAACAGGCGCCAGCAGGCTGCTGCTCAGCTGGTACCACTGGGTGCTGGCGCGCTGGGAGCCACCCGGCCAGCTGTCCGCAAACCCCGCAGCACCGCGTCCCTCCAACACCCACGGGTGCCACTGCAAGGTGCAGGGACGGCCAGCCCTGGGGGTCCCCATCCCAGCAGCACGCAGTTGCTTGCAAACCTGTTGTGCTGCGAATAGCAGCCCTCGGGCTGCCGGATTAAGATCTGGACTGCAACCAAGTATGCAGCATTTTTAGGACTTGGCTTAATTCACGTGGGAGCCGCAAACCCAGCAAGGGGCACAGCAAAACCCACCATGGCTGCAGTTCCACGCTTAAAAGATTTGCCCCCCACACAGCTCCGAAACACTCCTGGCTCCCCGCTGGCGGTGGAGTTTGGAGGGGGTTACTGCAGCCCTCAGACCGTGAAACCAACTTTGGCTGCCTTCCCTCCTCAACAGCCATTCCAACTCGCTGCCAGGAGGTTATTCCAGGAGACTTCATTTCAATTCTCCAGCTGGCTTTGCTGGGTTTTACTGGTCCATCTGGAGGGGCAGTTCAAGCAGCTCAGGAGCAGGGAGCACCTACAGCATCCCGCATCCCGCCGCAGCGTGCCGGGACCGGCAGCAGCAAGCTGAGATGTCACGGGAGGAATCCCCCCAACAGGCATTTTTAGGGGAGGGAGATCACCCTGTCGAGACACGCCGGCGATCTCCCGGGGATGCTGCGCCCTTCGCCAAGCGGGAGGAGGAGGAGGAATGAGGCTGGTGGTTCCCCCGGGGTGGGACGCCATGGCCACACGCAGGGCCTGGCCCGGCGACGGGGGCTTCGTGGGGCTCAGCTGTGCCGCCGGGAGCAGCTGGTCCCGGGCGGCTCAGAGGGCTTCGTGGCTCCGCATCCTGGGAATTCCGCCTGGCTCCGGGACAGAGGCGAGCGCGAGCCCCATTTAGCAGGGATGGAGGCTTCACCAGACATTTTGTGCCTTGGCCCGGAGCAGAGACCCCCGGTCTCTGCCCAGATGGTCGCACCCACGGGAAGGCAAAATGTCCCCGTCCCTACTGGAGCAAGGCGCAGCCCAAAGCCCCCCGTCGATTCGCCCTTCCCTCCAGGCTGCTCCCTGCCCCGCCGGCCAACCTAGCATCCCGGGGTGCTGCCCAGTGGCACCAGTCCCAGCCGCGCAGAGCCCCGGTGCCCCCCCAATCCTGGTGACTGCCAGCGTGTGACAGATGCCCACCCCACTCGCTCCCCCCGCACCGAGGACCCCGCAGCATCCCCTCCCAGTGTCCCCAGTAAGGACGTGCCACGCAGCCTCCCGTATTTTGGGACCCCGAAAGCAAACACCGGACCCCCCCCCCCAGCTCCTCTTCCTCCCCCCGCCCGGCTCAGCCGCTTCCCGTCGCCCCAGTTACCGGTGTCCGGCTGGGCTCGGCTGGGCTCGGCTCGGCTCGGCGCGGTACAGCCGGACAAACAGCCCCTCCCCTCCCCGCCCCGTTCCCCCGGCAGCCGGTGACTCAGCGGGGCGGGACCGGCATCGGTCGCGCCTCACCGACCCCCTCCGAGACCCCTCCGGGGTCTGCGGGGCCACCAAACCTCAGTCACGGCACCTGTCCGGCTCAGCCCGACTCTGTGCACTGAGCACCGGGCTGCATCACCGGCACCGGCACCGGCACCGGGATGGGCTGGGAGAGCACGGCGGGGGCCAGCCGGGAGCCGGGGGTGCCCCCATCCCATCGCCCCCCAGCTCAGGGCTGGCAGCGGGGGCGGGGGGAGGGAAGGAGCTGGGCGGCCGGCAGGCTGCACGCCTGGCTGCCAACGGGATTAAAACATAACAATTAATGGGATTAAAAAATAACAGAGTCCCGGTGAACTCTATCCTGCTCCCCGCAGGAAACCGGGGAGGAGAGAAGCAGGGCAAGGAGTCCAGGCTGGGAACTGGGGTGAGATTCCCCCACACCCCCCATGGCATATTTCTGGAGGAGATGGGCTGGGATGTGGGGTGCAGAGCCTGGATGTCACCCCCCAACCTCAGCCAGAGCATGCAAGTCCCAGCGCCCACCCCAAGGCTGGAGATGGGCACCCTTGCCCTCGGGACCCCATGGCGGCAGTGGGAGCTGAGGCTGAGCTTTGTGGCAGCGATGGACAAAGCCACTGCCAAGAGCTGCCTGCATCCAGCCATGCCAGCCCTTTGTCTGCCCTGAAAAGCAGCCGGGTGGGAGAAAACCAGGGGCTGCGGGGAACCGGAGGGAGGAGGGCGGACGGGGAGGGCTCCGGGAAGTGTGCTGGGTAAATAGTTGCTCTTGCCGATATTTTCAATGGCTTGAATGAGACTTTTCTTTCTGCTGGGGGAAGGGTGGAAACAACCTCCTGCTCCGGCAGGCGATGGAGATAAAAGGCGGCCGCGGCACCAGAGGCGCCATGGCTGTGTTGGGACCCTCAGAGCGGGGGACATCCTGCATGCTGGCATGGCCCCCCAGCTTGGTTTAATTTCCAGCTCCAAGCCCCAAATTCCCCCAGCTCCCATGGGAACAGGCTCCCACAGGACCAGGCTCCCACGGGAAGCGGCTCACATGGCCTCACGCGGCTGGACCGTGGCTAACGCAGCCGCCTTTGAAGCCCAACCGTCCCCACGCCGCAAGGAGCGGGGCTAGCTCCGAAAAACACGCTGATGGCAGCCGGAGCCACGGGAGCATCACAGCGAGCCAAGCCTCCCACTGCGGGTCATCCCGACTGGCTCCTTCAGGAAACGCCGTAAATCCGCCTCCCGGGAATAACGCTGCTAAACTCAACGGCTCCCACAGGATCAGACCCTCCCGGAGTCAGGGATCAGGTGCAGACCCTGCATCCCAGTGAGGAAAGGACATTTTAGGCCATCTTTTTGCTGCTGTTTATGGGACAAAGAGCCTTTTGTCCGTGCTTGATGTTATCGGGAGTTATTTTTAGGTCGACGTCTACACTTGTTGATGTTATTGGGATTATCTGTAAGTCGTCAGGCCAGGCTGCTGCCTTCAAAGATGCTGGCTGCGCGCGAGAGGGAGGAAATCCTTGTGTTGTCCCTTGTGAGGGACGTTTGCCCTTGGGCTCAGGCCAGCGGCACTCACACAGCCTGATAAGGGTTTACTGCTCAAGACTGGGAGTTCAAAGCTGTAAAAAGTTCCTAAAAACTTTCAAAGCTCCTCAAAACCCTAAAAGCCCTAAAAGTTCCTAAAAACCCTTTAAGTTCCTAAAAGCTCCTAAAAGCCCTAAAAGCTTCTAGAGCCCTTAAAGTTCCTAAAAGCCCTAACAGTTCCTGAAAAAGCCTAAAAGCTCATAAAACCTTAAATGTTCCAAAAAGCCCTGAAAGATCCTAAAAACCCTAAAAGCTCCTAAAAGCCCCTAAAGCCCTAAAAGTTCCTAAATACCCTTAAAGTTCCTAAAGTCCTAAACATTCCTAAAAGCCCTAATAGTTCCTAAAAGCTCTAAAAGATCCTAAAACCCCTAAAAGTTCTTGAAAGCCCTAAAAGCTCCTAAAGCCCTAAAAGTTCCTAAATACACTTAAAGTTTCTAAAAGCCTTTAAAGTTCCTAAAACCCCTTAAAGTTCCTAAAAGCCCTTAAAGTTTCTAAAAGACCTAAAGTCCTAAAAGTACCTAAAAATCCTAAAATTCCTAAAAACTCTTAAAGTTCCTAAAAGCCGTAAAAGCTCCTAAAAGTTCCTAAAAGCCCTGAAACTTCCTAAAAGCTGCTGAAAGGCCAGGTGCTGGCGGCAGGTGAGCGGGAGCGTGCCGGGGGGAGCATGGCGGCGCAGCCGTGGGCCGGGCGGGCTCCAGCAGGCGAGGGCACGTCCTGCCAGGCTGCCGCCAGCCAAGGTGAGGCGAGTGCGGGCAGAGGTGCCCTGGCAGCGTTTGCAGCCGAGGGTGAGCGGGGTGAGTGCCAGCCCCACTGCCAAGCCATGTCAGCCCCACCACAGAGTGCTGAGTCTCCCCCTGAAAGCTGCTTGGGAGACCATGGTGCTCCCAGGGGAGCTGCAGTCATGAGCGGAGCTCAGCCCAGAGGGTGAGGATGAGGATGATGAAGCAGACCAGTGTTGGTGGGTTGGGATGCCCGGAGGTCCCCCGTTCAAATCCGGTGAGCAATGCCAGGGTGACCTTGGGAAGCTCGGGGAACAGCGATCCCAGGGAGCCCAAGGAAGCTCCGCAGCCCCCTTGAGCGGCCATGGGTGCTCCCGCTCCCCCATCGCCACTGCTCCACCTCCCTCAGCCTTGCTCCTGAAAATACATCAAACAGGGAGGTGGGTTCTCCCTGCCCCATGCTGGGGTTTCTCTGTCTGGCAGCGACGATAACAGCGACTCACCAGGTGCCAGGGCTGTAAAACCCAACCGTAGAGCAATAAACCTGACTTACTTGTTTAGGCTGGGCTTTGAAAATTAACCCATGATTACGTCAGGGATGTCTGGGGGAAAATTGATCCCCAGGGGTATTTGCACAAGAGGTGAGGATGCTCCCATGGGAACCGGGCTCGTCTGCTCTCTGGCAGCCAAGTCCCGAAGGTGGATCCCAAAATGGAGCCGAGGTCCGCCCCCAACCTTCCATTCCCAACTGGATTTTAATCTTTTCTCTGCCTGCTTGTTTCCCCCAAATTTGGAGGATTTGCAATGATGCCAGAGCTTTGCCCCTGGGGGTAGTGCTGGCACCAGACCGTGAAGGCACCGCGGTGGTGCCAAGCCACCTTTCCCAGAGAAGAAAAAGTCCGGCACAACACCCCCGGCAGCCCGGTGCTGGCCTCCTGCCTGATAAGGTGCAGGGGAAGGTAAACAGGGTTATTTCTCCTTGGGGAGGTTGGATGGGACAGCTCCCCCTTCTCCAGCCTGCTGCGGCGAGCTGGCCCCAGCACTGTGGGGCACTGGGGGTGGTGGGACCCACTCTGCGCTCCAGAGAACCTCGGGAAGTGTTTGGATCCCGCTCCTGGCGCGGTGGGGTGGGAAAAGTGTCTTTTTTTGGCAGCAGGGTTACCAGCAACAGGCTCAACTCCCTGGGGACAACAGTGTCCCACCTGTCCTCAATGGACTCGGCTCCTTGGGGACCACCATGTCCCATGGGAGCCGAGTTCCCACTGCTGGGAGGCAACCAACCAAGCAATTTTTTTCCAGGCACCACCGGATACCGGAACAAGGTGCATTCACTCACCAGTGTCCGTGTGTACGCAGGCACCGGCAGCCGGCATGACTCACACCAAAAGCCCCAAAATCTCGAGATGGACAGGAAGGGACAAGGAAAATGCATCCCAAGAGCAACCGGTATGGCATTCCGTGAATGGTGGGGTTCATGGGGGACAAGCCGGGCACTTGGCACCTCACCAAACCCCCAGGCTTCTTATTGAATAGCCGAAGTCAGCCGCCGGAGCGGTGAGACATGCACAGCTCATCGCCACGCGGTGTCCGGCAGGCGGGAAGGCGAGGGGCACGGCCCCAGCGGGACGGGCTTTTGTCCGGAGGAGGAATGGAAACTCGGCGGCACTGGCTGTCCTTTGTGCACAGAACAAAGAACAAGAGCCAGCGGCTTCCTTCACTGCCCAGAACCAGGTCCCGGGAAGCAGCCAGAAAGCAAAATGCCACAAGCAACAGGGGAAGGCAGAGACAGGCAGCGTGTCACCCTGTGATGCTGCTCAGTGATGCCTGATCCCCCGCCGCCAGACCAGTAATGGGCAGCACCAGCAAACGGCACCTCGCTGGCGCACCCCGCATGCCGCAAGCGTGAGGGTGATGGGGATGCCGCTGCCACTACAGGCGGATTCACAGCCGTGCCGGCATCACGGCGCTGTGATGCTGCTCTGCGTCCCGGCCGGCAGAGCGGGATGTCCAGCTCCAAAATCTCAGGTGCCAGGAGAGGCAAAACCATGGGTGCAGTATTGGATTAAGCCTGGTGTACAGGGATGCTCCAGGGGCTAGGGCTGACTCGTCACCTCCACGATGGTTTTAGTTCCTGCAATTTGTCCTCACTATTTATTTCCCGCAGGCTGGACTGCTTAAACCTCGACAAAGCGTTTGGCCACGTTGAGGAGCTCTGCTCCAGGTTTACTTTCCTAAGTGAAAGCGGGAGGAAAGCCGCATTATCGGTTCACTTACTCACTTCCCACCCTCTCCTCCGCTGCAGCACGTCTGCCAGATGCCAAGCCAAAGCCCTGCTCACCCGTTCCCCGCCAGCCCGGGGCTGCGGGTGGCCTCTGTCCCTGTACTGGCTTTGGGGTGGGCAAAAGGGCTTTTAGTGCTGCCGTGTGCATAGTCCAGAACTGGGACCATCTTCGAAATCCTCGTGCCACCTAGTGGGACCTTCACTAATGACAAGGCAGAGTGTGGCCTGAAGGAGTGGCAGCAGGCGGCTGTGGGACCTCAGCCAGAGCATCACTGCTCCTCCCGCGGTGGAGGAGACTCGCATTGGCAATTAAATGGCACTTTTAATGAGAAGCGTCTGCCTTCATCAGAAGAAGTCAGTGTTGGTTACTAACAGAGGGGCTGTGAGCCAGCCAGGCAGCTCCCACCACCCAGAAATCGGGTTTTACAGTCCAGATTCTTCCCTTGAGGAAACCTGTGGCATCCATGGCACAGGCTGTCCAACCTGGAGGATGCCACCACGCTGCATCCTAGGGGAGCAGCTCCCGAGCTCCCCTCACAGCCCCTCACCCTGGCATCAGGGCACATTATCTGGAAGTGTTGCTGATGGAGCCCGGCTTGCTCCGGCGGTGCACGGTAACATACCAGAGGCAGACGAAGAAACCTGTGGGTGGGTGGCAGTGTGGTCACTGCTATGGGTGCTCTGAGCTCCTGTGAGGAGCAGGAAGGTGACAAGGACCCCATTGCTCCCAGTGGAAGGGGTGCCTGTCCCCCAAAGCCCCGCTGGTGCTCCCCACTGACCTTGCAGGGAGTTGAGGATGGTGAAGAGGTAGAGCTGAGGGATGAGGAAGATGCCAAAGCTGAAGAAGGCCAGGCCCCAGGTGGTGCCCAGCAGGCAGGTGAGCCCCAGCACTGTCACCCAGTCCTTCCTCGCCTCCTTCTTCTGCTGCTGCATCCTCCGCAGTATCGTCACCACCTTCCCCAGCACCACCACGTTGAAGAGCAGGATGAGGCCGGCGTAGCAGAGAGTGGCGTAATGGGCCGGCCGGCTGGTGAGCCAGCACCTGGCGGAGAGGACTCTCTTGGGGATAAGGGCCAGCACCCTCGAGAAGAAGCTGGGTGCAGGAGGGGCATGGTGGTGGGTGTCACCACGCACAGCGAGATGGAGGCGGGCAGCCGGCAGAGCCAGGCTCACCACAGAGCGGCACCTGGCAGAGCCATGGCTGGCTCCTGCTGGCCCCAGCCCGGGATCAGCCCCGGGTGCCTGGCGTGCCCAGGGTGCACGCTGTGCCTGGGGTCCATACCGTGCCTGGGGTGTATGGTGTGCCAGGGGTGCCCAGGGTCTCTAAGGTGCCCAGGGTTCTTGGGGTGCCCGAGGAGCTGGCAGCCCCCTTCACTCACATGGTCATGTTCCTGTAGCCTTCAGGGGTGCTGATGGCATGGTACCCATATGTATCTCTCTTGAAGATAAAAACAGCCACCACCACCAGCGTGGGCAGACCTGTGGGCCCGGGGACAGCTGGTGTGGGGCCGTGCCAGGGCAGCCATGCCACGGGCAGGCATGGGCAGGCAGGGCCAGGCAGGTGCCCACTCACCCCAAGCGAAGAGGCAGAGCTTGAGGAGGTAGTGCTGGATGTAGATGTTGTAGACCTTGACGAGGAGGAGGAGGAGGTGGAAGGCTTCAGTGGCCATCCATGCCAGGGCGTAGAGAAGGCTGGCGTGCAGCAGGGCGGCGGTGACCTGGCAGAGCCCGTCGGCTCCGGCGGCCACCGGTGTGCTCAGCAGGAAGCTGCAGTTGAGCAGGAGCAGCGCGGCCAGGAGGTGCATGTGGATCCTGGTCGTGTTGTCCCTCAGCCGCTGCCTGCAAGAGACAGGGGGGCAGGGGGTGCTGGTGGGTGCGCGCCTGATGGCACGACGCTGCATGGCATGGCACAGCATGGCACAGCATGGGTCTACCTGGAGAAGCAGCAGAGCAGGAGGGTGCAGAAGGTGGCGGCAGCTGAGAGGGAGCAGCCAATAGTGCTGATGTGGGTGAGCGATGCCAGCTGCGCCGGGCTCAGGGCACCCACCGGGATCTGCCGGGAGAGGGGAGGGAGGGGGTGAGCTGGGGCAGCACCCACAGCAGCACCCACCCATGGGGAAAGTGGGGGACCCCTTGCAAAACCACCACCCTGGCCACCCTCTCCTGCAGGACACCCCCCATAGACCCCGTACCCCCGCACACACTTACACCCACACCTCCAGGGAGAAGGAGGAAGGATGGAGGGAAAGGGAAAGGAGGGAGATGGAAGGAGGGAAGGAGGAATCAGGAAGGAAAGAAATAGAGAAGGAGAAAGGAGAAAGGAGGAAGAGGGAACGAGCTAGAGGTGAAGAGGGAAGAAGAGAAGGAGGAAGAGGGGAGGAGGAAAGAAGGAAGGAGTATGGGGGAAGGAGGAGGAAGAAGGGAAGAAGAGGGAAGGAGGAAGGGGGAAGGAGGGTTGTGTACCAGCAGGACTGCGAAGTAGGTGAGGTGGTTGCAGTGGCAGATAACGGTCCCCTCCCTGTGAGTGGTCTCACAGCCGTCACTGCTCCAGCTGCCCATGTCGCCTGCGCCTGCCGGAGAGCCACTGTCGGAGGGTGGCACAGCGGCCAGGTACCAGGACATTGAGGGGACATTGAGCCCTGCCAGCACTGCCCGGGAGGCAGATGGGCGATGCCTCTGGGGTGGCATCGAGCTGGCATTGCCCTCATCCTTGTCGCGACCACACTTACCGGCTCCCGGCTGCCAGAAGACACAGGTGGCATTGGAGGCATCCTAGTGAGAAGGGGACAGAAGGGGAGAGCTGGGGACCCTCTCTGCTTCTTGCAAAGCCCAGAAGCCTTCTGGTCCCAATGCAGAGAAGGGACACTTTCTTCTTCCCCAACTCCAGGGGAAACGCTGCTGCTGGGGACACCCTCGGCTCGTGCCCGCGGTGGAGCCCTGCTCACCAGCACCGTGTCGTGCCAGAACTGGATCTTCACAGGGCGGCTGAGCCCGGCCACGTGCCCGCTCTGCAGAAAGGCTCCCAGGATGTCATTGTTCAGCACGGAGCTGTTGTGGGCATCCTGCAAGAGTCAAGGAGCCTACGGGGAGAGTCCTGGGTCCCCAGGACATCCCGCCCGCCCTGAGGGTCTCAGTGGGGGGAGGATGATGGGGCAGGCCGAGGATGCTCGGAGGGTCTGTGCGAGGACATGCGGCTCACCTGGAAGATGCAGGCACTGTGGATGTAGATGCAGATGAGCTCCTGCTCCGCCTCCAGTTCCTGGATGCCCTCCACAAGCTCCGCTGGGAAATTCATGGCATGCCTGAACCTCGCGCCGCCAGCCAGTGTCATATCCTCCACCAGTGGGCAAGAGAGAGATGAATTTGGCTGTCCCATGTTTGGCTGGCTCAAGGGGGTCAGGGTGCTGCCCTGGCTACCCCTCCATAGCACAGTGACCCCAGTTCCCCCCATGGTTCCACAGCATCCCCTGGCTCTGGCGGCAGCTCCAGCCCTGCCATGGTGCCGGTGGACACGCCGATGTGGCAGCTGCTCCCATCTCGATGTCGGAGCCCTCCCAGCACATAGCACATGGGAGGGCTGTGGATGGAAGGTCTGTCACCCATGGGTGGGCACGCCTCTCCCCGTGGGGCAAGCATGGGGGAGATGACATCACACTGGGATGCTTCCCAGTGGGATTTCACACCTTGGTGGGCTACCATGAATGGTCTCCGCTTCTCTAGCTAAGGGGTCCCAGCTGGCAGGCAGGCACCCCTGCCTGCAAAACCTGCCTTGTCCTGCAGGATGGGACCTTGGGCAGGGGTGGTCAGATATCCCAGCAGGGCAGCCCCCTGACAAGGGGAAATGCTGTGGTGCCACCATGCGACCCCCTTCCACTGGGATGGGGAAGTCACCCCACGCTCTCCCCGCCACAGTTTCCTTCTCCCTTCCCATCATCAGGAGGTAGGGGCCAGGGCTTCCCTTTTCCTAAGTCAAAAGAGCTTCAGGATGGAGGGAGGGGGCTGGGGGGGTATGGGCATCCCCTGGGAATAGCCCCAGCAGTGCAGGGGGACCAACCATCCTGCTGCTGAGGTTTAAGCCTCTGAAGTGCTCGCTCGTGAACTTGAAAATGTAGGTCTCGATCATGCTGCCGGTGAAGTTGTGTCTCTTCTGGCGGGCCGGATTCTCCTCCAGCCTGTTTAACCTGAACGGGGGGCGTGTGGGCAGGATCTGGCCCCTGTGGGTTTAGGGGGATGGGGGTGGTCCAAGGGACAGCGGGGCGGAAGCCGGCACTCACCTCTCCCTGGCGTTGTGGGCGCTGCCGCAGCCCTCCTGCAGCACCTTCTCCAGGGCGTCCATCTCACTCTCCATGTTCTCCAGCTCTGACGGAGCCGTTTCAGGAGCTGAGCCTCAGGGAACGGCACCTTGCCCCGCTCCCCATCCTGCCCCAGCCCGGGGAGCTCTGAACGGCCCCAAAAGTGCCCAGGCCAATGCCAGGATGGGAGATGTCCCTACCTTGAGCCCACAGGATGGAGGCGGAGAGGCAGAGGACGAGGGCGATGAGTGGCAGGGTGGGCATCGCCGTGGTCCACTCCTGCAAAAGGAACCCAGGACCTGGGCAGCTCCCCGGAGCCCCCACCCACATCCCCCTGCAACCTCGGCCCTTTCCCATGCGCCAGCTGCAAGATGAGGATGGGGTCCCTGCAGCTTCCCTCCCACCAGCAGCCAAGCCCACTGAAGCCATGGCGGCAGCGAAGCCCCAGCCTGTGGCCCCAGCCGAGCGGCTGTACTGGAGGTGGAGCGAGGAGGACGTTTGCCACAGCGACCGTGGTGCAGGATGCACTTTGCATCTGTTCTACAATCAACATCGTAAAACCATGGGGACAAAGCTTCTGCTTTCCACCCACCCCCAAACCAGCAGTCGAACCTCACCGCCATCCCAGCCCATGGTGGCAAATCCCTGGCAAGCAGCCCGCAAAGCCAGACGGGTGGCCAGCACGCTCTGCCGCAGCGCTGAGGCTGGCTGGCAGTGACCCAGTGCCGAGCTGGGGAGGAAGAATTGTCCCCGGTGTGGGGTGGGGGGAAGGCAGCCGGCAGCAAGATTTGCATCCATTGCAGCAGCACCGCTCGCAGCAACACCCGCTGCGGTAACGCTGCCGGCACCGAAAGCAGCTGGGGAGAGTGGCTGCGAGTCCAGCGCTGCTGGGGTGCAACCTGGCTGCACAAATGGTTTTACCGTGGATGCAGCGACGGGATTGATGCTTTGAGGTGCTGAGGCTGGCGATGGCCTCTCCGGGCGCAGGAGCAGCAGCACATTGGGCAGCTGCCTGCCCTCTGACCCCTGGAGAGGGACAGCCACCACATCCCCTTTACTCTGTTCTGCAATAAATAACCCTCTCACTTCTCACCAGCATGGCCCTCGGATTCCTGAGGCGCCCGACGCAGTCGCTTGCCCTGACCTCCCTTGCTGCCCGGCACAGCCTGGCAATGCTGAACGCCACTGCCGAGCCAGGGAGGGCATCGCTCCCTCGCCGCACCCTTCGGAAGCAGCAGGGTGCGGGTGTCACTTCGGGTGGGTTTTGCCTTTGTGGGGAACAGCTCAGCGCCCTGGCGAGCCCCCAGCACCACGGCACCCCCCACATCCCCGCCTCGCTCTGGCGAAGCCCCTATCTTGGGCACAGGTCAGCTCTCGGCGTCGGCAGCACCGCGGTGGCGTTGGCAGCACCGCGGTGGGGTCGGCTGCTCCAGCTCTGCCTGCACAGCAGTTAGGGCGGAAGAAAAGGAAGTGTTTGCATGCAGATAAGCAGATTAAATCAAGAGAGCTTTTAAATTTCCTTTTGCTTATTCTTTTTCACAGCCTGAGGGACTGGGATTGTGGGGGGAGAATCCCCAGCATCGCCAAACCCAAGGACATGGAGGCCGATGCTCACCACGGCACTCGGCTGCAAGTTGGCGTAGCCCAAAGACAACCTGCTCCTCAGGCACGTCTGATATAATTAACCTTCTGCCCCTAACGAGCTTTTCCCTGCCCATCGGCTCACCAAAGCCCCGCTCTCCCATGCCAAGGAGCCCAGTTGGCTGCTGCGGCAGCACCGGCATCACGGCACCGGGACGGGAGCATCGGTTTGGTCAGCGTGGGAAGTCAAGCCAGCGGGGCTGAGCTGGGATCTGCTGCTAGGACTCAGGCGCAAAAGGAACATGTGTGGACATCAGGAGCAAGGACAGGTGGTGCGGGAGGACTGCGGAGATGCTCTTCACCACTGCAGGGAGAAAATCTGTGTGGCCAAAGCTCGATTCGAGTTCAAGCTGCCAGCACTGTGAAGAACAACCAAAAGGACTTCAGAGATAACATCAGTCAGTTGCTCAACAAGGTCGATCACCTCACAAATAGGAACACAGACACGGCAGAAATGTTTAATGCCTTCTCCACCTCCTTCTTTAACAGCAGTGATGGGCCCTGGGACCTCTGGAGCCGTCTTGGAAGACCACGACTGGGAGAAGGATAAACTGTCAGTCTGCCTTCAGTGGCTGGTGAAACGATGGAGGAGGTCATTCTGGGTGTTACTGAAAAACATGTGAGAGACAATGCAGCTGGTCATAGCCAGCACGGGTTCACGAGGGGAAAGTCCTGCTTAACCATCTTAATGTCCTTTTACAACAAGGTCACCCACCCACTTGACCAAGAGAAGCCAGTAATGTGATGGTTTGGGATTTCAGCCAAGCTTTTGACACCGTCTCTCGCAGGATCCTTCTGGACAGACTGTCCGGCACACAGTCAGACAAGTCCGTGATACGCTGGGTGAGCAGTTGCAGATGGGTCAGGCTCAAAGAGCCACAGTAAATGGAGTGACATCAGGCTGGCGGCTTCACCGGTGGGGTTTCCCAGGGCTCCATTGTAGGGCTAGTGCTCTTTAATGTTTTTATAAATGATCTGAGCACAGGAATCAAGTAAGTTTGCTGACAACCCTAAACTAGGAGGAGCTGTGGGCTCCCTCAAGGGTAGAGAGGCCTTACAGAGAGATCTGGGCCAACCAGAGAGCTGGGCAATCGCCAGCCATGTGACATTTAACAAGAGCAAGTGCCCGATTCTCCACCTGAGAGGGGACAGTCCTGGTTATACGTACAAATTGGGAGACGAGAGGCTGGAGAGCAGCCCTGCGTAAAGGGATCTGGGGGTTTGGGTTGATGGCAGATTGAGTATGAGTCAACAGCATGTCCAGGCAGCCAAAAGGGCCACCCATGTCCTGGGGGCACGAAGCACAGCATAGCTAGCTGGTCGAGGGACGCGATGGTCCCACTTTGCAGCCCCACCACGAGTACTGTGGAGTTATGGATGTCTCAAGATAAGAAGGACACCAGACTACGAGAGTGTGTCCAGGATGGTGAAGGGTCTTGAGGGCAAGACCTGTGAGGTCACTTGGCTTGTTCAACTTGGAGAAGAGAAGGCTGAGGGGTGACCTCATCACTGACAGGTGACCTCATCGCTAAGGGCTGACCTCGTCGCTGAGGGGTGAGCTCATCACTGAGGAGTGACCTCATCGCCATCTACAACTTCCTAAAGGGGGGCAGTGGAGGGGGAGGTGCTGATCTCCTCTCTCGGGTGACCATAGAAAGGTTTGGATTGTAAGGGACCTTAAGGATCATCTCGTTCCAACCCAACAGCTCAGCCACACCAGTGCCCGCCGCAGGACAGCAAGGCCACCCTGTGCTTGCCCAGCACCTGCAGCCACTCGTGCAATGAGTCTCCAGGACTCAGTTCACTGTGCGGGACAACCGTCTGCCTCCATCTGACTCACTCCAAAGATGGGAGCCCTTTGGGCACAGCCAGGCACCCTGGGCCAGGCTGGAAACCCAGACCTGGAGGAGAAGGGTGTCAGGAAGATGGTCCATGGACCGCAGAGATGGGTCACTGTCCAGGTGACGTGCCCTGCGTCGAGGCAGTTTGACTTTTGCAAGGGCAGAACCCACAGATCTCAGGATGCTGCAACCCATCCTTGAACCCACCGGTGTCACCAAGGTGCTCACGTCTAAGCAAACGGGAAAGACACACTTGGAAAAAAACTGTGCCGGCTTTCAAAGCCCAGTTTTAGTGCGGGGAGCGGGTTAAAACCCCAACCCAGCCCGCACCAGTAGCCCTGGCCAAACCGCCTGCAAAATCGCTTTACCGGCTGCAAGCGAAGCCGCTGGTTCAGGCTTCCTCGGCACAAAACGCAGGGATAGGGGCGTGGGAGAGCAAAGCATCCCCCGCCTCCAGCTTTTTGGGGCTGTTTCCAGTGGAAAAATACTGGGTTTGGAGAGAACACGGACGGACATTTGCAGTTTTGCTTTAATTTTATTTCTTTTTCCCTGCTTTGCTTGGTGCTGGAAAAGGGTGTTGGTGTCCCACGGGATCATTTCCACGTCCCATGAGAAACAAATCCTCTTGGCCGCTTGTATTTCCCAATTTTTTGGATGAAAAGCATCCAACAAAGGGAAAAATATTGGGGGAAAATGGTGGCTTGTGGCTTTACTGCTTGGTCAAGAGTGGGATGTGTGGGGATGCGGTGGGCAGCGCTGTGTGGCCATCCGGGCCCCGCTTACCCGTGGGTACCCTTGGGTGGGGATGTCCTGTCCCCTCCCAGGGCCCCTCTCAAATCCCAGCCTCTGACTCACAGATTTGGAGCAGAGCGACGCCAATCCTGCAGGAGCAGCCAGAGCTGCAGGGAAGCAGGGTCCGGCCTGCTCCGGCAGCCCCACGCGCATCACGCTTGTGCGCCCTGTGTGCGCACAACATAGCCGTGCAAATGTGTGCGAGCGTGCCCACGTGCCTGTGCAAACGCCCAGGTGCAAGCACGGCCCTGTGCGCTTCCGCAAGTGCACCTGAGCCACCACAGCCAGAGGCAAAGAGCAGCGCGCAACCTCTCGCACGTGAAGACTTGCACGCAACACGCGTGTGCGCCGGGCATGTGCGCGGCCTGTGCAAAAGTGTTGGTGTGCAAGCATGGATGTGCGCACGCTCCTTGGTGCGGACACTTGCGTGCAGCCCACCCGTGGGTAAAAACGCCCGCAGAAACACCCACGGGCCAGCTCCCCCGTGGGCAAACCCCCACCTCCACGCGTGGGCAAGCATGCCAGCGTGCACCCACGCGGGACACGCGTGTGTGGGGCCATTCGCGACCTCCCACGAGGAACACGCGTGTGCGAGGCCGTGCACGGCTTCCCACGCGCGCGCACACCCGTGCGAAGCCCCCACGGAAGGGCCAGACACGCAGCCGCGGCCACGGGCCGGGCTCCGGCGGCGGGACGGCCCCCCCACCACCCCGAGCGCGGGCGGGGGGCGGGAGCGGCGCGGGGGGAGGAGGAGGAGGAGAAGGAGGAGGAGGAGGAGCGGACTCGGCTGCAGCGCCCCGGCCCGCACGGGCGGCCCGCACCGCCGCCGCGCCGACACCGGTGAGGGAGCGGGCCGGGCCGGGACGGGCGCGGCACCGGCGGCACCGGGGAACTTGCGGGAAACTTTGCGGGGGGGGCGGCCGAGCCGCGCCGTGCCGGACCGAGCTCGGCTGGGCTGAGCCGGGCGGTACCGAGCCGGGCCGGGCGGGGCCAGGGCGGGGCGGGGCAGACGGGGCAGTACCGGCCGTACCGGGACGGGACGGGCCGGGCCGGGGCGGGCGCTGAGAAATGCGGTGGCTCCCGCGGGCCGGGCCGCGTCAGCACCGGCGGCGGAGTGGCAGCGCCCACGGCCAATGGGGAAGCGCGGAGGGGCGGGCGGTTCCGCCCCCGCCGCGAGCCCGGGACGGCCGGGGCGAAGTGTGGGGGGGCGCGCGGGGTTCGTGGGGTCCCGCCATCCACGCGCGCTCCCCGTAGGTGTTCCAGAGGTGCCGGTGCTCCCCGTGGATGTTTCAGGGTTCTCCATGATCCACTCGTGCTCTCCGTGGGTATTTCAGGGGTGCCTGTGATCCACGCGTGCTCCTCGTGGATATTCCAGGGGTGTCTGTGATCCACGCGTGCTCCCCGTGGATGTTCCAGGGGTTTCTGTGATCCGCGCGCGCTCCCCGTGAGCGTTGAACGGTGCCTGGTGCTCCACGCGTGCTCTTCGTGGATGTTCCAGGGGTGCCCGTCATGCAGGCATGCTCCCCGTGGGTGCTGTAAGGGCACCCGGTGTTCCACGCGTGCTCCCTGGGGGTGCTTCGGGGATGTACGTGGTCCATACATGCTCCCCGTGGGTGTTCCAGGGATGTATGTGGTCCATACATGCTCCACGTGGGTGCCAGTGCTCCATGCATGCTCCCATGGGCATTGCACGGGTGCCCACGTCCCACGGGTGTCGTGTGGGTGCCGGTCCTCCCGTGAGCACTGCACAGCAGCTGGGGCTCTGCTGGTGCTGCATCCCGCAGGACCTGGATTTCCCCCCAGGGCAGCACAGGCCGAGACTCGCCTCGAGAGTTTGACCGAAACTTCACCATTTCAGCAAATACCATCAGAGAAATTAATTTTTCCCCTGGTGCAAAGCACCTAATTGCCATCAGCCGCTGCTCCTGCTGCTCCGGCACCAGCTTTCATGGCCTGGATGGATTTGGCGGCTGGTCCGGGCTGCACCGTCCCGAAAACCTGCCGGCAGGCTGCGGGCTGGCCGCGGCCCCGCTCTGTACTTATCCCATTAGGGCGCGCGGCAGCCTCCCATTAAGGTTTCCTGGGGCGGTTTACCCGCCTGGCCCAGCCGGGATGCGAGAGCTCCGTGCCGGGACGTAGGAGCTCAGCGCCAGCCCTTTGTTGCGGCATCACCGGAGAGCGCACCCAGGCCTCGGCCGCCTCACACGCGTCCTGCCGCCGCCACTTCAGCAGCTCCAGCTCTTCTTCCGGAGCTGTTCCTGCCTCGCTGGCGCAGGATCCAGGCTTTAACCCTCGCTGGAGCTGTTGGGGCACAGATGGGTCCCCCCCCCACCGCCACAGCACCCAGGATGATATTGGAGCCCTGCAGATGATGTCATGCAGATGATGTGACATCATGTGGATGATGTCATCTGGATGACATGTAGATGCTGTTGCCTCCAGCTTGCTGGTGGAGGTGCCCCAGCGCCAGACTGGTGCTGGTTGCTGGGACAAGCGGGGACGGGGTGCCGGTGGCCAGGCAGTGGGGTGCTCTTGCCGAGGTCTTCGTTTGGGGCCATCGCCTGGCTCCTTGCTGGGGTCATCACCAGGGACCGCGCCGGGATCATCATTAGGGACCCTGCTGGGAACATCATCGGAGTCCTGACCGGTGTCCGTGCCAGGCACCTCAGTGTGCCGCCCCCAAACCAAGGGCTGTGCCCCCTATTCCCTCCAGCTACCTCTTGCAGCCCCCTCTGACCCCTCCTCTCTCCCGCAGGTCCCTGGGTGAAGGTGCCACCCTGAAAGTGACAGCCATGCCCTAGGGGAGACTCATCATGAGCCAAAGCGGGGCCTCGCGCCTGGCCGGCTCCCCGCCGCTGCCGGGGGGCTCGCTGCTGGCCCTGCTGGCCCCCGAGCCCTCCCCATCCCCCCCCAGCGGAACCCCCTCACCCGGTCCTCCCCCGGCGTTGCTGGAAGGGGACTGGGAAGGACGGGAGGAGCTGCGGCTGCGTGAGCTGGAGGAGGCGCGGGCGCGGGCGGCCCAGATGGAGAAGACGATGCGATGGTGGTCAGACTGCACGGCCAACTGGCGGGAGAAATGGAGCAAGGTGCGGGCTGAACGCAACCGGGCCCGCGAGGAGGTGCGGCAGCTGCGGCATCGCCTGGAGGCCCTCACCAAAGAACTGGCCGGCCTGCGCCGCGACCGCGACCGGGCGGAGGAACGCCCGCTGCCTGCTCGCCCACCCGCGCGGCTTCCCAGCCAGCCCGGCAGCGGCAGCCCAACTGATGTCGACGGGGCGGAGGGAGAGGCTGACCCCGAGCGGGAGCCTGTGCGGGATGTGGGGGCTGAGGCACCCCAAAAAGCCAAGGTGAGGGCTGTAGGGGTGTTCTGCCTGGGGCGGGCAGGGCTGGTGGGGTGCTCCTCACCCCCGGGGGGACCAGTTGCTTTCCATCAGCTTTGCGGCGGCGGGGGGGTCCCTGGGGAAACCGGAGGGAGGGATTCTCTTGGTTACAGGGCGAAGGCTGGGTGCTGCAGGAGGTGGGAAGCCAGGGCTGCCCCCTCACCCGTGGGTGACTCCTTGTCTTCCCTGTGCTGGGCCACCCACGGCGCTGCAGGAGCTGGAGCTGATGGAAAACATCTTGACGAGCAAGCAGGAGGAGAGCTGGGAGCAGCGGGGCCCCCGGGCCTCCTTCGCCCGCCAGGAACGGAGCCGCCTGCTCTGGGAGGACGTCAGCGTGGTGGAGGAGGATGCCACCAAAGTCACCGCCCTGAAGCTGAGGCTGGATGAGTCCCAAAAAGTGCTGCTTAAGGAGCGGGAGTGAGTGGTCAGGGTGTCGGCCTCGCGGGGTGACAGCTCAGCCTGGTCCCCCCCGGGATGGGACGTCCTGTGGGGTCCTGCCAGCTCTCCCCAGCGTTGCCTCTCCCCAGGGACAAGCTGGCGCTCAGCAAGAACATCGAGAAGCTGGAGGGCGAGCTCAGCCAGTGGAAGATCAAGTACGAGGAGCTCAACAAGAACAAGCAGGAGGTGATGAAGCAGGTGAGCGAGGCACCTAGGGACCTGGGGTGCTCATTAAGGGTCTTAATTAGCACTATTGAGGCAGCTGGTCCGTCTGCAGAGGTTGAGTGGGTGTGGGCAGGGCTCAGGGGGCGCAGAGTGAGTGCTCACTGCCCACCTGGGGTGCGGCGTCCCCTCCTGCAGCTCAATATCCTGAAGGAGATCCACCAGGATGAGCTGGGGCGCATCTCCGAGGACCTGGAAGATGAGCTGGGCGCTCGCTCCAGCATGGACAAGAAGCTGGCTGAGCTGCGCGCAGAGGTGAGGCTGAGCCCCAAAGCGGGGGGGTGAAGGGAGAGGCGAGGAGGGGTCCCCACTGTCCCCCGGCCACCACAATGTCCCTGTCCCAGATGGAGCGGCTGCAGGCGGAGAATGCAGCCGAGTGGGGCCGGCGGGAGCGGCTGGAGACGGAGAAGCTCAACCTGGAGCGGGAGAACAAGAAGCTGCGGGCGCAGATCGAGGACCTGGAGGAGGTGCTGGCTCGCAAGCGGCGCCAGACAGCCAGTGCCCTGGACACCGACCTCAAAACCATCCAGGCCGAGCTCTTCGAGAAGAACAAGGTGCCGTGAGGGTGGTCCTGTCCCCTGCTACCCCCTCCCTGGGTGACTGTCACTTCAGCGGCGGCTCAGCATCCCCCAGGACCTCCTCGAGCCACCACCCTTCGTCTAGGGGATGGTGGTGACGCTGTCCTGGCTCCATCACCTTCTCCATCGTGGGGTGGGAGAGGTTCCTGGGGAGGGAGGAGGGGGCACCCGGCAGTGGGGGTGGCTCTCACCTGCTCAGCCCCCAACCCCGTGCCTACCGCAGGAGCTGGCCGACCTGAAGCACATCCACGCCAAGTTGAAGAAGCAGTACCAGGAGAAGATGGCCGAGCTGGCCCATGCTAACCGCCGCGTGGAGCAGCATGAGGGTGAGGTGAAGAAACTGCGCCTCAGGGTGGAGGAGCTGAAGAAGGAGCTGGCCCAAGCTGAGGATGAGGTGGGGAAGCTCGTCTGATGGAGGGGGCCAGGGCAGGCAGCTCTGCTCCCTCTGCAGCTGCTGACAGCCCCGTCCCATCCCATCCCATCCCATCCCATCCCATCCCATCCCATCCCATCCCATCCCATCCCATCCCATCCCATCCCATCGCATCCCATGCCATCCCATCCCATCCCATCGCATCCCATGCCATCCCATAGCTGGATGAGGCCCACAACCAGACACGGAAGCTGCAGCGGTCGCTGGACGAGCAGACAGAGCAGAGTGAGAGCTTCCAGGTCCAGCTGGAGCATCTGCAGTCCCGGTGAGCGGGGGGCTGGGGTGGGCCATGGTGGGGACTAACAAGGACCCATGGGTGGGGTGATGTTCTCCTTGTCACCGTCCCTCAACCAGCATCTCCCTGGTTGAACCTTGGGCTGAGCATGGCCAAAGTGCCACTGGCATCCTTGGAGGGTGTGCACCCGTCCTTGGAGCAACCTTCACCCCTCTGTGGCTGGATGGCATTCACCTCCCAGTTAGACCAGCACAAGGCTGCCCACAGACCAGTACAGCCCAGTTGCGTGATGCTTGGGGTTTCACCCACTGGTACCCAGGGTCCAAGTGTCCCATGCTGGTTTGGGGAGGCGGGAGGTGGGTTTTATTGCCCCTTAAAAACTTTCCCACACCTCGCTCAGCAGTAAAGAGCAGAAATGGCCGCAAGAGATCGATGCTGCATCTCCGGGAGGCGCAGGGGGGGCTGTGTTTATAATCTTCCTTTATTTTATTGGGACATCTTCATTAAATCATGGAGGAATAATGGAGGCTTTGTCTTCCCCCCCCCCCCAGCCTCCCTGTGCACTCGTCCTTAAATAATTCACGCTTTACAGTAAAACGCAGCAAACTGGTCGGATCCGACCGGGTCCTGGGCCTTTTGATTTCAAATTTGCTTCATAAATTTTCATGGGTGAATTTTAATGTGAGGGCAAGCAAGGAGCTAAAACCACTGCAGGCTCCTGGGAATGAGGACCCTTCGGATTTTTTAGGGGGAGCCCCATTTTAGGGGGACGACTCCTCCCTGCTCCGCGCTCTCAAGCTGGGTCCCAGATGCCCGGATGCCCCCGGTGTGGCAGTGTCCAGCCCCGGAGAGTTTTAGCCGGTGCCCTGCTTGCACCGAGCATCACCCCGGGCTCCCCAGCCCCGCGCCAGAGGGTCAGCCCTGGGCTGGGGGTGCTGATCCCGCACCCAGAGCTTGGTGGGAAATGAGGTCTCACCAGAGTACAGCGGCGCTGTACAAGTGCGGGGGGTCGGGTTCAGCTTCGGTGCCCCACCACCCCCCACCCCAGCAGCTCTCCCTCGGCAGGCTGCGGCGGCAGCAGAGCACCCCACTTTTCGGCAAGATGCGCAGCACCCGCTTCGGCCCCGATGACGCTGGGGACGGCACCAGTGACCCCGATGAGGACGAGGACCTGCAGATCCAAGTGCCCTAGAGCCCAGGGCCAGGTGCCACCGCTGTGGGGACGTCCTGTGGCGGTCCTCTGCCCACAAGTGCCTGTCGCCGCAGGGCCCGGCCACGCGGTGACCCTCGTATAGATAGGGAAACTGAGGCACAGAGTAGCAAGGAAGAGGTTGCCCAGGGATGCTCCAAGCCCGCTGCCTCTTGGACAGTATCTGACCCCCCTTGGCCACCGGTGTCTCCTGGAACACTGATGTGGCCACCAAAGCCAGCATCACCTTGAGCAGCCCAGGGCAGAGAGGGGCACTGAGCCCTGCAGCCAGCCATGCTCTCCTGTCCACTTTTTTTATATATATATTATATATATGTATGTATTTGTATATGATTTTTTTTACTATAAATACAGAGCCCGGAGGGGCCCAGGCTCGGGTGGTGGCTTGGGCTGCTGCTCTGTCCCTCCGCGAGAGCAAGGGTGGAGGGGCTGGGCGGGACACCGTCGGGGAGACACAGCGTTTCTCCGCAAGCCGCACACAGGGCTGGATGTGTGGCTGCTGGCGTCACCCTGCCGCCATCACTGTCCCCACGCCGGGGGACGCACCTGGCTCGTGAGTGAAGCCCGTTCCCAGGCCCATGCAGTGAGAATTGGGGGCTGCGGGGTGGCTGGCAACGCTTGTGGCCATGGAAGTGCCTGCGCCTGCAGGGCTGTGGCCCGCAGGCAGAGGTGCTCCTCCGTGGGTGCTCACCTGTGGGTGCGGGGGTGCTCACCCATGGGTGCTGACCGCTCCAGCCCAGGACCCTGCAGCCCAGCCTCTGCAGCCAGCCCGCAGACCAAGGCCCAGCAGGGCTTTGGAGGAGCTCAGACACAACCTTATTAAAAATTAATATTTCAGTGAGCTAATCCCCTCGCTCTGCCTTTTAATTGATTGCCTAAAAGCACAGCTCTTTGCTGCTTGCTCTTTTTTTTTAATGCTCTTTTATTTCCAGTGATCATTTATTTTTTTTATGGCCCAACAAACAAGGCTGCGGGGGTGGAGGCACCTGCGGGTGGTTTCAGTGGGGGGCCCCGAAAAGCAGAGTTTTGGGGGTCACAGGAGCGGGGGGACAGGGACAGGGAGACGTCTGCCTGAGCCGAGGGACGGCCTGGGACAGCAGCTCGGCGAGAGGCTGCCGCCGCCCGTCAGTCGCTGCGGGGCGTTCACTCTGAAGCCTAATGATGTGCAGGCAGGAAGCCTGTTCCAGGGCCGCGCGGCTGTGGCTCTGGCTGGGCTGGGCCGAGCCCGGAGGAGAGGAGGAGGCAGCCTGGGGTTGAGGTGGGGGGGGTACCGGGACCGGGGGCGGGGCTGGGGGAGGCGGGGCCGGGGCGGGGGCTCCGGGCTGGCAGCGACGCGGAGCCGGACACCGGAGCCGCCCGCGCCGGCGCCTGCAGCGGGGGGGGGCCTGGTAAGGCCGGTGGGGGGGACACAGGACGGGGCTGTGGGGTGACGAATGTCGAGAAGGGGGGGTGACAGCGCAAGGAGGGACCACGCCGGTGGGAAAGGCGGAGACCTGGGGGTGATGGATGGGTCCGGGGTGCCCGGGTTTGGAGGTGTTCGAGGTGACAGATCGGGAGGTGGGCTGGAGGCGGGGGGTAGGAGGTGCCCCCTTCCAGCATCTCTGGGTGGGGCGGGTGATGGGGTGGGATGGGGAGGATGCTCCCCACGGAGGTGAGCACCCTCTCGGGGACAGCGGAGGGTCTCTAGGGTGCTGTCCCAGTGGACCACCCCAGAGCGAACCCCGGTGAGTGGGGTCCTAAGCTTTCCGGTACATAAGCCACCCCGGTGACACCCAGCCAGGCCCTGGCGGTGGCCGCATCCCCGGGGATGGCCCCATCCCGTTTCCCAGGTTACTGCCTTCCACAGGGGATTTTTTTCCAGCTGGGAAAGGAACCTGGTCCCCGGGATGTGGGACACCCAGCCCCGGGCAGTGGGACCAAGCAGGGACTGGGCTGGGCGAGACCCAGCTGCCGGCAGGGCTGGAAGGAGGCCGGGTTGTCCTGTGGGGCACGAGGTTGGGAGCTGGGGTCCCTTTGGCACCCGGTGCCAGGGCCGGAACACCCTGGCCTGGCTGGGCAGGAGGTCGTTAACACTGAACCCTACTGATGGCCATGTTGCTGCCCAAGTGAGCAGCTTGGGAGGAAGGAGAGGGCAGTGCGAGAGGTGATAGAGACCCGTGGGTAAG
This sequence comes from Chlamydotis macqueenii, assembly GCF_036417535.1. Classification (NCBI taxonomy): domain Eukaryota; kingdom Metazoa; phylum Chordata; class Aves; order Otidiformes; family Otididae; genus Chlamydotis; species Chlamydotis macqueenii. Next base: position 14,013,010 of record NC_141568.1, read on the forward strand.
GTCCGGCGTGTGTGTCTCCTGGGACACGTGTAGGGGGGACACCACAGCCTGGCACCGCCGCGCTGGCAGGGGTTAACGCCGGACTGTTCCACTCGGGTGGTTCAGGCAGCGAAGGGAGGAGGAAAAGGAGGAGGAGGAGGAGGAGGAGGAGGAGGAGGAAGATGTCACCCGTCGATCTGTCATTTCTCTTTTCCAGCCGGGATGGGGGACACCGCTAGCACCAAGCTGGGCCGGCAGTGAGGCAAAAGGGGAGGAAGAGGATGGAGAGGGGGGGGCGAAGGTGAAGGCAGCGCCCCAACCCCAACTATTTCCTCGCCCCCCCCCCCATCGGACCATCGCCATGGCGACGAATTTTAACGACATCATCAAGCAAGGCTACGTGAGGATGAAGAGCAAGAAGCTGGGGGTGAGTGGGGGTCTCGGGAAATCGGGGGGGGTGCATCTGTGATTTTGGGGCACCCGGCACACCTGGTTTTGGGTTGAATAAGCCGAATTTTTGGGGCTGCAGTGATGCTGGGTGGGGAGGGGGGAGCAGACCACTTGTTGGTACCCAAATAATCCACCAGCCCCAGGGGTCCGGATCCTGCACCGGCCAAATCCTGCACGCCCCCCCCGTACATGGGTGACGGTGGGGATTTGAGGGGTGGAGGGGTCCCTGAACCCCACCCCCTTGGTGCCTCAGTTTCCCTCCGCGCCCAGTTTTGGCACCGGGGATGCCCCCCACCGGTGTGGGGGGTGGAGGGGGATGCTGGGTGCAAATTAGGGGGGTGCTGGAGTGCAGAACCCATAGGTGAGGGGTGGGTCGGGGAGTTTGGTCGCCCACCTCCATCGCTGGGAGCCGGCAGCAACGAGCATGCTGGGTAATTCCGCGCTAATTAGGGAGAACAAAGAGGGAGCGGGCTTGAGGTGGGGGGACACGCTGGCGGACACCGCCACCCCTGGAGGCCGGGGCTGCGGGAGAGGGGATGGGGAGATGCAGGAATGGGGGTCCCCTCAGGAGCCTTACCCATCTTCGTTAATTAAACTCTGTAATTAGCGTCGGTGGGGGTGGATGATGGCAGCCCTGGAATATCCCCAGTGTCCCCTTCTCGTCCCCTGGCTCAGCGGGACCGGGCAGGGGTCCAGGGGATGGGGACGTGGGACTGGGGTGGGGATGGGGACCCCCACCCGCACCATGGCAGCCGCTGGCGCGCTCTGTCCGGCAGATCTACCGGCGGTGCTGGCTGGTTTTCCGGAAATCCTCCAGCAAAGGGCCCCAGCGCCTGGAGAAGTACCCGGATGAGAAGTCGGCGTGCCTGCGTGGGTGCCCCAAGGTGAGGGGCCGCAGCGGAGGGGTGCTAGGGTGCTGCCCTGTGCCACAACAGGACCCTCCTCGCCTAAATTGGGCTGGAGCTGGGTGGCTGTTGCCGCCACGGTGGTGGGTGCAGCTGGCTGGATGCAGTGGGGGTCTGGGTGCCACAGCGGTTAGGGTCTGGGTGTGGCGGTGGCCAGATTTGGGTGCAGCCCAGGGGATGGGGTCTGGGTGCAGGAGCTGGGGTCCGGGTGCAGCGGGGCTGGATTTGGGCACAGCCCTCGGTGACGCCCCCACCTCCTCCACAGGTCACCGAGATCAACAATGTCAAGTGCATCACCCGGCTGCCCAAGGAGACCAAGAGACAGGCGGTGGCCATCGTTTTCACCGACGACTCCGCCCGGACCTTCACCTGCGATTCGGGTACGGGGCAGCGCCCAGGGGTGCGGGGCTGGGGGCGCCCAGGGTGGGGGACCTCGGTTTGGCCGGGGTCACCCAGGGGCGGGCGTGATGCGTTACAGAGCTGGAGGCGGAGGAGTGGTACAAGACGCTGTCGGTGGAGTGCCTGGGCGCCCGCCTCAACGACATCAGCCTGGGGGAGCCCGACCTGCTGGCGCCCGGCGTCCAGTGCGAGCAGACAGGTGAGCGTGCGGCGGCGGGGTGCACACTTGGGGCTCACCCTCGCTACGCCCCCACCGCGAATTATTTTGTTTTATTTTTTTTTTCCCCCCCTCTCCAGACCGATTCAACGTGTTCCTCCTCCCCTGCCCCAACCTGGACGTTTATGGCGAGTGCAAGCTGCAGATCACCCACGAAAACATCTACCTCTGGGACACGCACAACCCCCGGGTGAAGCTGGTCTCCTGGCCCCTCTGCTCCCTGCGCCGCTACGGGCGTGACGCCACCCGCTTCACCTTTGAGGCCGGACGGTGAGATGTCACCCTGGCCGGGACGGGGACCACCACTGGGTGCCTTCATCCTGCTGGGCACACCGGAAGGTGACATTGCTGCCGTCACCCCAGGGCAGGCCTGACGCCATGGTGGTGGCCATGGCCTGCAATAGGGTGCCCCACAGCCAGGGAGGTTTGGGGCTGGAGCTGGTCCCAGCGCAGCACCAGGGAGGGGACATGGGGACAGCACTTAAAGCATGGGAAGCTGGGCCAGCTGCCACCTGGGGGAGTGTATCATCCCTGGTTTGGGGACCCCAGTGACACCCCGTGCCCCATCCCCGCAGGATGTGTGACGCGGGGGAAGGTCTCTATACCTTCCAGACGCAGGAGGGTGAACAGATCTACCAGCGTGTGCACAGTGCCACGTTGGCCATCGCCGAGCAGCACAAGAGGGTCTTGCTGGAGATGGAGAAGAACGTCAGGGTGAGCTCCAGCCCACCCTGGGGACATGGCTGGGGGGTGGGGGGCTTGGGGAACCCCTCACCCTCACCCCCTTCTCGTTCTCTACAGCTGCTGAACAAGGGCACCGAGCACTTCTCCTACCCCTGCACCCCCACCACCATGCTGCCCCGCAGCGCCTACTGGCACCACATCACCGGCTCCCAGAACATGGCCGAGTCCTCCAGCTACGCCGGTGAGTGTCCCTGTCCCCCACTGAGGAGCCGCTGGGGCCTCCCACCTCCACGCGAGCCCACCCTCTGCTTCATCCCCAGGGGAGGCGTACGCGGGCGCCCAGGCCAGCTCGGACACCGACCTCCTCAACAAGTTCATCTTGCTGAAGCCAAAGTCCTCCAAAAGCGACAAGCCTGAAAGCAGGGAGCCCACATCATCCCCGTGAGCCGGCAGCAGGGGGAGGACCGCGGCGAGGGTCTCCGTTTTCTTTCCTGAGGAGCAGCAAGGATGCAGGCAGCCGCCTCTTCGTGTCCCCAGGGAGACCGAGCTGGGGCATCCTCCGTGCCAAGACCTTGGGGGAGCCGGCGCTGGCTTGTGCCCTGGCCTGACGTTAGTGGAGGTGGCGGCTGGCTCAGCGTGGACTGACTTGAAATATATATTGAATATCCGTATTATAAGAGATTTTTCCTTCTGACACGAAAGCAAGCTTGGTGGTTGCCGAAGAGCCCTTGGGCAGAGATCCTCAGAGGTTTTTGACTCTTGGGGATCCAGCTGGGAGGTGGAGAAGAGAGAGGAGTCAAGAAATTTGGTGTGTTTTCTGCGAGGCAGAGGAGGAAGGCTGGAGCATCACTCTGCCACGAGGATGGAGCAGCGCTGGAGAATGTGGCTGTGCCAGGCTGAGGGTGCAGGGTCCCAGCATCTCACCGCCACCCCATGAAGAGCAGGGTGCTCCTGGGGATGCCTGGCCACCCCTGAGCTGATTTTTGCACTTATTGAAGCTATTGAAACACTCGCTGTAGAATTGAGACGTCTCAGGAGAAACTGGTTTTCCTTCCAAGGGGGTTGGCCTGGGTGAGTGGCCAAGCAGAGCCGAGCCCCCCAGCTTCCCTGGGCTGCCCCTCTCACTCCTCCACCCATAGCTGCTCCCCTCGGCCATGCCCCTGGTTTATCTGCCAGTGGGCAACCCAGGGACCAGTTTTGGCCAGTAGCATTTGTCCCTCAAGGGGCAGCTTTGTGGATTTAAAAAGTCCCTGGGCAAAGCAGCTCACGCTGATGGGGAAAGAGCTGCGTTTCTCCGTGCATTCCCGTCGCCCTCGCTCCTTCCTCACCCACCGGTGTGGCTGGGTGAAAGCCCTCGCCCATGGGGGAGCTGGGCTTCATGTGCTGAACTCAAAAGCAATTGATTTTTTTCTAGTTCTCCTATTTATTGACCTCCTTTAGAAGGGCTATCTTTTTATTGCCATGCAAATCTTGGTGTTTCTTTGGAGCCTTCTTTCAGTCTGGGTTGGGTGGTGGGTGATTTTATTTCCGCCCTTAAAGTTCCAAGTTCGTGCTTTGGGGACGAGGAGTGTCGTGACGTGGGAACCTGTGGTGTGTAAATACTGTGTCTTGGGTTTGTGTAGCTTGTGGCTGAGGCTGGGGAGGTGCTGGGGGGATGGCGGGACGGGGAAGGGCTGCTCCCCGCAGCACGGAGGGGCTCGTTAGCACCCCAGCACCGCCCGGCAGCGCGTCCTCCCCCATGTGAGAGGTGTAACCCACGCTCTTCTCCTGGCTGCACACCTCATCTGGAAAAGATTTAACATTTATTACCAAAAATGTTTGGGGTTTCTTTTTTTTTTAAGGAGTTGCTCAATGAATAAACAACCCTTATCCACCCTTCCTGTTTGTCTGTTCCATCCAAACGCGCTCGGGAAGTGCGAGTAGGAGTAGTGCCTGCCAGAGAGAAAAATGCTGACGGGGGAGATTTCCTAAAGCTGCCGGCAGTGTGCTTGGCTCAAACCTTTGTTCTGCCTCCAGCCACAGCCAGGACATTTCAAGCGAAGCCCTAAAACTGCTGGGGAGGGGAGTAGAGTGCAGCGAGTTGCCACCCTCCATCAAACAACCTCGAGTGAAACAGGACGCCAGCAACCCACTTTCACCCCGCGGCTCTGGGGACGTTGCTAGGGCACTGGTGTCTCTAAATCCCCAGGCGAAGGAGTTTCAAGCCACTCTATGTCCCAGCTCTTCCAGAATTGCGCCAGTTTGGTTATCCATGCCACGACTGCCTGGCAGAGTGCTGGCCCCAAGACGAGACAGCCACACCAGCCAGGACACGCTCCCTCCAGGCACCGGGACAGGTTCCTGGGCAGCTGTGCGGCAGCCAGCTGTGCCATGGGAAGGACACCAAAGCAGCAGCTCACGCTGGGACGAGCACAGTAGCACACATGCCATTTTTTTCCCCTCCCTGCCAGCCACCACAGTAAGGAAGAGGCAAATCCCTCCAGGAAAGCATCACCCAGAAGTTCATCCCAAGTCCTTGCTGGGCACTGACGAAGGGAGCAGAAGGGGTGACCCAGGCAGTTCTGAGGCCCTTCAGCCACTGCCACAGCGGTCACAGTTTGGGACACGCACCAAACTCCAGTCCAGCACAAAACCCACCTAGGGGCTGTGGGCACACTGGAAGCTGTCAGCCAGGGGTTATTAATGACAGACTCCTGCCCTCTCAGCTCCCAACGTAAAGATTATATAGCACACGGGCAGAGCCTGCTCCAAGGAGTCTTTAAAGCCTGCCCGGCCCATCTGGGCTCCCCTGCAGCACCTCGCTTACCAGCCCAGCCTCAAACATTTGCTTTAAACGTAGCGCTGGATCAGAAAATGACGGGCAACACGGAGAGGGTTCTGGTCTCCTTAGGAGGTAATGTCAAGAGCAGCAATCAGCAGCAGAGAGCACTGCTCCCTCCAAAGCAGATCTCATTAAGCTAATGTCTATCGGAGAGAAGTAAAGGATGTGATATCTCCTCCTGCAGCCTTGGACGAGCTTTCACAGACGACAGAACACGGGGGAGGTAAGGCTTTATTCAGCACAGTAAGGAACGGACATGTAAATAAGTCAGAGTTGTGTAACCGAGGTGCACGCTTCCCAATTCCAAACACCATACGGCCAGAATCAAAAACTCTGGCCTAAAACTCTGGGATCACCTAGAGACAAAGCCTGTCCCAGTGAAGATGCTCACCAATTCCCTTCCTGCATTGCCCTACACATCACAACAGCCAGGGAAGAGGTGTCACCGACCAGCACAGCTGGGTCAGGAAAGGCAGAAGGAGATGGGGAGGCAAAAGCCTCGGTCCAGAGTGCTGGAACATTCTGCACCCCTCACACCTGAGCACGCTCTTGCAAGGAGCCACCTCAGTTTATAGTGAGGACGTCGCTCTGAATCTCATGGCTCAGCTGGGTCTGGAGGTCGCTCAGTTTCTTCTTCAGGCCAGACAGTGCAGAGAGGACAATGGTCTCTGGGCGCAGGGAACCGCATGACTCCACGTTGTAATAAAACCTGAGGTTACAAGTCAGGGGGGGTTAGGTTACCAGTTAAATGCAAAACCAGCGAGCATCTGCAGAGCAGTTCCAGCCTGTCCCGACCCACTGCAGGGAGCTCTGCAAGGAATCCCAACGGTGAGCATCGCTCACCTCCCAACCAGGCAACAGCCAGCGCTGCCTCGCTACAGCCACCACACCCACACTCATCACTCCACAGGCTGCAAGAGCCCTTCCAAGTTTCAATTCATTCAGCACGATGACCTGTGAGCCAGCACAGAGCCCCACGCCAGGGAGTAAGGCTGGCTGCAGGCACTCTTGCAGTGCAAAGAACCCAGGGGAAGGGGTACTGCCAGCCATGAGAGCACAAGAGACCTACACGGGTGAATAAATATCCTAAGCTATTTTCTCCCGCAGGCCTCACACTTCACCGAGTGCTGCACTGCCCTACTTGATAACACAAACTCAGGAGAACCATCTAGTATCTCCCAGAGGGGAAAACCTGCCAGGCCTGAGCATATCACCAGTTAACTTCAACTTCTGCACCGCTTTTCAGGGAACAACCAGCTCCCCAGGCTGCCAAACTTCAGCACAGAGTAGATATTCTCGTATTAACGAAAGCCGACAAGATGCACCCAGCCGGTCCCCCCATTTTCCAGCTGCAGCACCACATTCAGCTTCTTACCTCTCTGGCTTCCCGTTGGGGTCATAGGGAGCCTGCGCATCCTCCTCATCGATCTCTGAGTATTCACTCTTGGGCCTGGAACCAAAGAGCAGGAAAGGTCAGCACAGAGCCCAGGCTCTAGCCTGGCCCCACAGCATCCAGGCACTCTGCAGCACCGTTTGGCTCCAGAGAGCCATCCAGCAGGCAAAGGAGCAGCTATCAAACACCAAGTCACAGAAAAAAGCCCAGTTCCACGTTGCCCTTTCTAGCTCCTCATTAACGCCACACAGTCATCCAGCAGCGCTGGAGGAAGAGGATCAGCCCTGCTCTGCCCAAACTCAGGGAGCCCTGTGCGGGGCACTGCAGATCCATCCACCTACATTGGCACAAGCCGGCAAGTGCTTACAGCGAAGGGCTGCCAGTGCCTGAAGGGGCTGTGTTTATGGAGCCTGGATGCTGTTTATGGAGCAATGGACCTTGTTTTATCTTTTCATTCTACTTTTCACCAGGCAGGGAAAACACCAGAGCACTCCAGCACTCGGTCTGTGCAGCACAGCTGAGGTGGGAAGGCCTGGTTGGCTTGTGCCCAGCAGGAAAAAATCCCCTGTACTTCAGGCACCAGCATCAGTGAGCCCTGTCCCGACGTCCTGTATCTCCACCCTTCTACACACACTGCTACCAAAATACCCGTGCATCATCTAGGCCAATGCACCTTTCTACCCGTTGCATCCCCTGGTCTATAGAGCATCGTACTGCACAGACTGTTTGGAGTACTTAATCCATGCAAGAAAACACAAAGCCTTGAGCTGTCTGAGGAGCCAGCACAGAAAATCCTGTGCCTGCCAAGGTCTCCTGCTGGCCTTCCTCTGCCCCAGCGATGTCAACAAAGGCTGATCCTGGAACCCTATCATCAGCTGCCTTAAATAAAACTGCAGTGAGAGAGATAAAGTGTTAATGGAGCTGGGTCTTGATGTTACTTGCAGAACCACCCATGACCAAAAACAGGGCAGAGGTTTCCACCACCACAGCAGCTGCTTTGAGAGTCCAGCTGCGTGCCAGTGCTCTGCTAACAACCTTAAAAAAGCAACTACCATGAAAAAACAAACCAAAAATAATAGCTAGCCTTGGAGAGCAGAGGCCTTAGTCTCTGTATTGTCTTCCCAGGGAATCAGATGAACTTGGAAAGACAGACATATAATCAGGGAACAGGCAGCAGCAATGGCAATCTTTCCTTGGGATTTTTCCAACTTGTACACAGATTTTGTCAAGAATGCCTCAAAAACTGTTTCCAGGTACCCAGCTTGTTGTATAACACACCAGGTTCCTGAAGACACAGCTGACTCTGCCATCGAACAAAAGAATCCACGCTAGCCGCTGCCTGAGGCCACTCAGCCAGGGAAGTGCCTCACTGCTGAGGTACACGTGCTCAGCTACGCACCTGGGGCTGTTCTCTGTGACACCAACATCTCCAAAAGCCCAAAGTCTCTTAAATTCACACTGTGACATTCCCTGACTAAAAAGGCAGCAAACTCAATGATACCTCAGCCTGCCTGGCCTCTGTCTGTCCAACTCAAAGCAATATTGCAGATCTGTCACTTCATCAGTGTCAAAGACTTACTACCTAACGTTACAGAAATTAAACCAGAGAATTTTTACAGCACCAAAATGAAGCCTAAGATGATTTCAAATCCTGATTTGAAATTCCACATCACAGAGATATTCTTGACATTCTTGCTTCTCAAGCATGCAACCTATCACTCAGACAAAAAATTAAACTTCGAGGTGATTTATCTGCCATAAATCATTTGGAAACTTCAAAACTATCCAGTTTCACCCTAAAACTGCTGGTGACAAAGGACAGGCTGGCACATCAACTCTTGTGACATGCTGCTAACCACAAGTCTGCTGAGCAGCATCCTCCTCAGCTCTGCACCACCTCCCCACAACTGGCCTTTCACCAACTTTTCCCCCAGTGGCCTGGTCTGTTGCTGGCAGTTCCCAAAGTCCAGCTTCAGTCCACGTGTACGGATCACCAAGACGAAGAAAAACGCCTGTTTCCAGATTTCCTGCACTACCGGCCAGTCTGGCTCCTACTGGAGATCCCAGAGCACCACCCTGACAAAGTGCTGAAGGAGCCAAACGCCTGGCCCGTCCTGTTCTCACCCAGAGTGACTGAACCGGACCCACCAATGCACCCCACAGAGCCCATCAAAGCCAAGCAGGGATCGCTCCTTCCATCCGTAAAACAGGGCTGGGATGGCTGCAGGCAGATCCCAGCCCATTTCATGCACGTTATGGATCCACCTGCCCCTCCACCCTCAGCGACAAAAGGCTTCTCAAGTTTCCCGAGTGCAAACCTAGCCGCACAGGATCTCCCTGACAGCTCCCAAAGAGAAAGCCCCTGGCAGTCCGGCTGAGGTGTGAAATCTAGGCTAACCGCACCTCTGGGAAGCTCGTTAGCGACAGCCAACTTAGCAAGCAACAGCGTGAGGCCATGCTCTGCAATGGGTCCAAGCACCCAGGCTTGAAGCGGACAGCGTGGAGGTACACCACCTGCCTGCTACTGCTTGCAGCCATTTGCAGAGTCAAATTTGGCAGCGCGGGACCTGGTGGTGACAGAAGGAAAACCCGCTGAGCCCCTTCTGCTCCAGCTGCAGCTCTGCTCAGGCTTTTGTTCCTGCTTGCTCAGCCCTGGCTTCTGCGATCCCTACCCCAAATCCTGCTCCCGTACCGAGGTCTTTCTGACCTTGAGCACAGCTCTGGCTGCTGCCCTGCTGTTATGGCAGCATATCCACCATCCCCTCTAGTCCCTGCTCTCAGCCTGCCTTGGCTAAAGCACCTGGTTCCTCGCTCTGTCACTGGCTCCAGCATGGTCGACGATAGGATGTCTGCTAGGCGGTCACTGGGATGCGGAGCCAGGAGCAGCTCAGGTATCTGTTCATGGAAAAGTGCTGCTAGGTGAAGTCCTCACCCTGGCCAAAGCAGAGCAGCAGCTTTCCAAAGCCAAAGTCATGTTACTTTTAGATGAGATGCAGTGCGCTACCAGTGCAGAATGGTATCTCAGAGCACAGGAACGGGCCAGAGAAGAAAACCCCACTGCCAGAGCTTATGCTCCAAGAGTGAGGAGATGTATGGGTGAAATCGGAGCCGCACACTGGGCTTCCTCAAACAAAGAGGGCTGCAAAATCAGTCCTGCAACCTAACCTTCTGCTCTCCGCTCTCATAGCGACCTCTCCCACCTCGTGTGGATCTATTCCTTCCTCAGACCTTACCCTGACCTACACACCACTCGTGCAGGGAAGAAAAGAGAGGAACAAGGGGTGAGAAAGAACACGAAAGCAAGCTAGGTAAAACAGCAGTGACAGTACATGAGGGGAGGACAAGAGGTGGCCACAAAGCAGTCCACCTTGCAAGCAGCTGCAACCAAGGGACTGGCTTTGGTACCCTAACACTGGAGCAGAGTCTGTGGAAGGGAAAGTGGCGGCACAATCACTAACTGACCCAAATTATCCCCAGGGCTGAAATGCAGGTGCCTGCCAGAAAATCTTTTCTAGTCCCTCCAGACAGGTACTAGGACATACCACTCCTCCGGTTTGGGGTACACGGTGTGCCTCAGCGCGTTGTCCGGGTCGTACTCGAAGGCTACGCCCGCTGTGGGGTTCCACTTGGCGTGCTCCTTGCCAAAACCCTTCTTGGCATAGGCTCGCAGCCTCAGCTCCTGGCCCTTCCGCAGCTTCACAATGAGGATGTCTGTGGAGAAGCACACGCCCGTTTGAGAAGGCTGCAAAGAAAAAATGAGCGTGCAGGATCCCATGAGGGCAAAGGGAGGAATTTTTAGTGCCCAGGAAGATGTCACCAGAAGCCAGGGCTAGCTTGGATTCTTAGAGGGGCTCATCTGTGTCCCCCAAGGAGCTGGGAAACATCTTACTAAATAAAAAGATGCTGCACATATGCCCAGAGGCACAGCTCAGGCCCGCAGGCAACAGATGACAGTTCAGCATTTTGCTTCTTTGCTGTCTCTAAGCTCTCACAAGGAGCGAGAAGCACCCTCTGACACAGGACTTTAGTTCTGGGCATAACATTTAAGTGGCATTAAGACAAAATGCAAACCCCACTGATGCAGTGATACCAGTGTCCTCAACTGCCAGTTCTGCAGCTGCCTCACAGTTACACAGCTAGCAAAGGAAGAATGGGGTCAAAGAGCCTGAAAGAAAAATTCATTTCCTCCTCCAGTTCTTGTTCCCAGTGAAACGCCGCTTACCATCCTGCTCCACATAGTCATTGGGATCGTTGTCTCTGCTCCGAGATGTCACCTGCAGAAGAACAAAACCAAGTAAATTAATGTTAAGATCTGCTTTTCTCCCCACATCAAACAGCGGTTGCCTACAAATATGAGGGACTGCAGAGGGCCACTCTAGCATGACTTACAGCAACAAATCCAGCCCACCCTATTTAACGGAAATTCGGACCATTCAGGCAGCTGCAGCGAGGTACGCCACATCCCACTCCACCAGCCTGCTCGTTTCCCGACCTGCTCTCCCCCACAGGACAAAGAGGGCTCCAGCCCAGCCCGGGGCCGCTGCGTGGCTCTGCGACACAGCCCAAAGTCACTCCCACAACTGCTGACAGGTGACACACAGCACTCACAGCACCTCAGCCAAAGCGAGCAAGAAACAGCGAGCTACAGCCAGGCTTTCACCAGGCAGACACTGCCACCAGAAGCAGCCCCCAAGCTGTGATGACATCTGGATGTGGCCTCAACAGCATTTTAAAATATTCTCTATTGAGTCCCTTTGCATCTGTTCCGCTTTGGCTCCACCAACCAAGGTGACTGGGCAAGAGCCGTCTGGCAGCAGCACCCTGGCCCAGGCTCCTCACACCTTGCCACGCTGAGAGCCAAGAACCAGAAAACCAGAAGCCTCTGGGTTGCTGCCAGGCCTTTGAAGGAAAAGCCAGTGACACGGCAGGAGGACACAAGCGCACACGCTCCGAGTGTTCAAGGAGAGACCGAGGGGCTATACTAAAGCCACCCAAGAGTTTGAGATGGGGGATGCTGAATGAGGCTTTAACAAGACCACGCTGCTTTGACGTGCCATCAGCCAGCAAGTGAAGGACAACCAGGCGAAGAAGAGGAGGGCGCTGGCACACACTGCTGTTTCTGCAGAAATTCCTGCTTTGATCTCTCGCTATATTTTAAGTGGGGCTTTAAGCACCACGAAATGTGCCTTGTTTTGTCCAAATCCCACGTGTTGGCCACCTGAGCCTCAACAGAAATGTAGAGAGAGGACTCGCTGACAAGCCAACGGATCACACTGACCGGTATGACCCGCGGGTTGTTGGAGATGAGATCATGGGATGTGACGTGCCGAGTCTGGTCTTCATTGCACCGGACGTCAAGGGTGAATTCCACAGAGCACTCCGGACAGAACTCATCACACGTGCAGTCCTGAGACAGACATGGGAAAAGACCTTTATGCCAAAACTCTACCAGCAACAAATTAGTAGCACTTCCCATCAGATCAAACACCCACCACCATCAAAATAAGCACCCAAGACATTTTGCTTGACTTACTCTGGAATATTGCATCTTATCCACAATGTCATCGCTGGTGAGCGGGATGAGACCTGTGGGAAGAAGGAAATCTGAGGAATGTCTGAGTGAGATCACGGGAGCACTGACCCTCCTGCCAAGACAGGTGGAGGAACAGGAGCCTCCCGACAAAGGTGCTTCAGTGTCTCCGGACTAATTTTGCCCATGACATCTGCCTCGCTGCACATCTTCATCTTCCTCCCCACGCCAGGCACTCACCCAGCCTGTGTGCAATGAATTCATCATGGAGCACAGAGGAGTTGGCATCTATCTGCACCCAGTCGATGGCTGCAGAGAGGAAAAAGTCACAAGCTGAGAAATATTTCTGTGGGAGAAAGCTGAGCAGTTCATGGGGGCACAGAAAATGTTATGGAGACGATGGGGAAGCTGAGACAGCATCTGGTAACACAGTGCTGGCTAAACACGGGTATGGTGAGCTGAAAGCAGCTTGGAGGTGCAGGAGAAAATGGAGGGGCACCGACGGGAGCAGCCCGAGGGACCGCGCCCCCAGGTAAGGGAGAGGCCATACCTATGATGGGGACTTCGGCGATGAACACCCTCCGAATGGAATTTGCCACCCTGGGAGAGAGAAACACCCGTGTCGAGGCCCGAGGGAACGCGGAGCACTGCGACGCACCGGCCCGCCCGCACCGAGGCCCGGGCTTTGCCCTGGGAGCCCCGACCCGGCCCGCACCGGGGGTGCGCGCTGGGAGGAGGCCGCCACCCGCGGGGCCCGATCCCGGCGGCCCGGCCCGCCGCACCCCCGGGGCTCACGGGGAGGCAGGGCCTGTGGGGGCCGTTCCCGGGGCCTACCGCCTCCTGCTACCTCCCCGGTCCCGCCCACCCCGCCCCGCCGGCCCGGCCCCCCCCGGCGCTGCTCACGCCAGGTCCGTGTTCTCGATGATGAACTTGACGTTCTCGTCCGTCAGCTCGGTGATGCGCACGGTGGGCTGGTTGGCGTACGGCATGGCCGCCCCCCGCCGCTCCCGGCTCCCGCCCCGCCGCCGCCCGCGCCCGCCCCCTGCCGGCCGCCTCCTCCCGGAGGACCCGCCCGGTCCGGTCCGTCCCCGCCCCGCTCCCCCCGCCGGTGCGTCCCCAAAAACAGTCCGTGCTAGGCTGGGGTGCGGCTTTATTGGTGCCGGGAAGGGTCGGGCGCGGCCCGGGCTGGCTGCTGCGTCCTCGGCCGCTTCCTCACCGGCGCTGGTTCAGCCCCACCAGGTTCCTGATCTGCGGGGCAGAGCGAGAAGGGGGTTCAGTACCGGTACCTCGGGCGAGAGACCGCGCTCCCCGAGGCGTGAAGGCCTTTGTGCAGCTCTGCCCGTGCCGCTGGGCAGCAGGTCTTGCTCCGAGCAGGGGTGAAGAGGGGAGGCCTGTGAGCTTGGGAGTGGAGAGGTGAGGGCAAAATGCACCGTTTGGGGTCAGAGAACGGAGGCGAATCCAAAAAGGGTGGAGAAAGATCGCCCTAGATCCAGCCACAGGCATCCCTCTGACCTGGACCTGCTCTCATGGTCAGTAAGTCTCAGCTTGGTTTTACTTCTGTGGCCACAGACACCCCTCGACAGTGAATTTAAGCCCTGGAGGCATTCAGGTTGGTTGTCTGAGACCTTGAGAGCTCAGCACACCCATACAGCAGCTGAACCCTCAGACATGGGAGGTCCAGACTGGTTGCCCCTATAGTTAATGTACTGGGATGATTTTGCCCTAAAACCAGCTGGCTGCAACCCACCCCCCTTCAGAAGCGGTCTGGTTCTCCTGTTTATCTGTGCAGTGGATCTGCTGCAGGGACAGACCAAACATCCGGTAACAGGAGACATCTCCTGAAGCCCTTCAAAGATCATTCCTGGGTACCCAAAGGATTGTTTCCTATCCCAGAGGACATGCAGCTCCTCCTCCATGGACACAAAGCAATGCAGGATCCTACCAAGAAGCGAATGGATTCTTGGAGGGACACTGCATTCAACTGAAGCAGCTTGAGGAAGTCACCCGGCTGTGGCTCAGGGACAGGTGCCCCCAGGGACGTGCAGGCGTGGCATCTCCTGTCAAGATCTCTAGCGCAGGGACTGCCAGGGGAAGAGATCTCATGACAAGCAAAGGAGAACACTTGTATTTATCCTTATCGCTTGTCTCTCATCCTAAAGCTCACCCTGCAGCTTCACAATTTTTTACACTCTGTTACAAGTTATTTCACCACAAAACAGTGAACTAACCCCAAACTACCAAGAAGATCATCCTTAGTTATGAAATATGTAGTCATAACTACATATGAAATATGTAGTTATGAAAAACAATTCTTTTTTGTGCTTACTTTAGATTTGAGAGGAAAAACATGCTGACATTCAGCATGGAAGGGAAGAGAAACTATTCTGCCCTAACAGCCCTGCTGGTTTCAGCATTACTTACGGTAACTGCAGCTCCCATCAGGCCCTGGACAACTGCTTCTCCGGTTGACTGCACCTAGGAGACACGAGGAGAACAGGACCGTTTGCTTTCTTCTGCAGTTACGCTTGTGGCCACCCAAACGCAGAGATGTAATGCACAGCAAACGTGTGTTTGCTACAGAAAGGTGCTGACAGAAGCCAAGCACGGCAGATAAATGACAGCCAGAGATAAGAAACATGGAAGAGGTTTCCTGGGAATGTATGTCTCCTAACCATGGGGCCAGCCTGACAAAGAGGGCGCCTAGCTGTCATTTCACTAGACAGACAATATATCAGCATTTACTGATGTTGAACCCACAGCATTTATGCACTCACTCGCCAGTACAAGGTGGTCTCTCAGACGTGGTCTGCACGACTGAACAGCCAGGTCTGTCTGCAGGTGTCTTTGGGGAGAAGGGGGACGCTGCAGGTGTACCTTGCCCGTAAGGTTACCTGATTAGCCGTATTGCCCATGTTCATGGCATCGGCCACTCTGTTTTCCAGGAAGCGCCAAGTGTCCTCGAAGTCAGGGGATGAATCCTGCATCATCACCAGTTCAGTGGTGTTGTAGACGCCAGTGAGCACAGCCCGGCGAGTGTACCAGTTAAACTGCAAGGGCATGAAATGAGACAGAGAGAAAGGTGTGACCTGCGTGCAGATCAAGAATGCAGCTCACGAAGGCAGACCAGAGAACAGCAAAGGAAAACAGCATACCGACAGCACATTCCTTCCCCGCTTAAACTGTGTAACTTGTCTCTGTGATGCAGTGGGCCGCCAGCCAACACTGACATCTGACAGCCCAGCTGCTCCAGTGGCACCAGACAGAGGTCACAAGTACGTGTCTAAAACTGCTGAACAAAATCCCCACCACCTGCTTCTGGTTGCAAGCAGGCACCTGAAGCAGTCTGCAAGGAATTCTCCTTTCCCCAGCTTGCCTGCGTGCATGGTGTGAGAGTTCATCTTTGCTTTACAGGCTGCTAGCAGGCACTGCAAAGCTCCAATTTATTTAGTACTTAGTGTACTAGTACTCCAAAATATTTAGTACTGAACGTGAGCTGCAGTTCGCACCAGATACAAGCATGAAGAAAGGGAACGAACAGAGGACAGAAGTGTGCAAGACACCACGCGGAGATACACCTTTCCCCAATCCTGTCATTGAAATACCAGTACCGCCTGCTGAATCACTAAATGCATCAGCGCACCGCTGGCAGCAACGCTATGGGATGTGTTACAACAATAGGTTACACAAAGCAAAGGTGCACAAACAACTCAAACTCTTCAGTTTTTCAAGCTGCACTTGAACATCTGGCAGATGAAACATATAAATACTTTTAAAAGTGAGTCTTCAACGTAATTTGCTGCTATTACAGTGATTAAACTATTTGGGTACCTAGAAAAAATACTGGTTGTTCCATTCATCACCACAAAGCAACAGCAAAGTGAAAACACTGGCCTTGATTTTGGAAACAACAGTCAACTCGAAAGCTCTACCGTCTGCACCACGACCTGCAAGCTTTCAGGAGGGGAAAAATGAGAGATGCAGCCACTTGCAGCTGGATCTCTCAGGTGCTTGCAACCAAACTGTTTATGTTGATTCTCCTCCTGTTCCCAAAAAACCACCTGAGTGGGTCTCTGAGGCAGGGACATACTCTACCTAACTCCAGGCGTTGTGAAGAGGGCTCCACTGTGAATGACGTTAAACCCCTTTACCGGGAAAGAGGGAGGGGGCTCAGGATCACAGCTTCCCAAGAAAACTCTTGTAACCAGACAGAAGGTGCAAACAAAAGACAAACTTCAGGACCTCTCCTACTCTCCGTGTTGGCAAGGAGACTTTAGGAACAGCTTAGTGCTGACACCCACTCTGATGTGTTGATTTGACTTTCATAACCCATAAGGGACTTGCAGTTCCTGATGCAGTCACAGTCTTTCAGTGCTCTTCTGGTTTATTCCTGTAATTTTTCTGTCATCTTATTTATTTTCCACTGCGGTAGCTTCTCTTTTATACTCAGATAAAAGAAGCTTATTAAAGTAGTTTGTTAAAATGGTTCATTTAGCTCTTCCCATCTCTCCCTACATCTATATGAATTAAGGTAATTTATTAATTGCTTTAATTAAGGTTATAATTTTCTTTAATTTCCTGCCAGAAAGATGAAAGCTTTAATAAGCTACTGGTATTTTTAGGTAGGTTCTTTAAAGGTTTTCAAGTCAGATCTGTAAATGCTACTGCTGGTGGAAGAGACAGCTGCTTCGACAGAGACACGCTACTCGCTCACTGAATACTGGATCAACTTCTTAGTCTCAAAATCTCAACAATTCTGTCTGTGTCTTAAAAAGAAAAAAAGAGTCCAGGAAAGTAGGTCCTTTTAATTTGCACTAATCTCATTGGCACTAATTTGCATTTAGTCCCATTGGTTCTCAAGTCTCTTCAGAAATTAGACTACAGCTTATAAGGACCCTTGGGTGCTTCTGAAAATGTCTTCCTCATTCAACAAAGGAATTGTTTCAAGGTAGACGCGGCCCGACCCATCAGCTTGCAACCCATCATTTTGCTGAAGTGCTGGGGGGGTACAACCAGCTGGTCTGCAAAGCACAAAGACTTACGTCTGTGGACTGGTCTCCAGCATAGTGCCATATATCATCAACCATGCTGGTGAGGAGGTTGAGGCTGGAAGGGATGTTATGTGGGAGCAACAGGATGCTCAGAGCCTGGGAAGGAAACACATGGATAAATGGGAGAGTTGGAGAGAGAAGGACGTAGTATTAAAGCAGACCAACAATGCTCTGCTCTGTTATCTTTTCCCTGTTGCCACTGACTTGCCTCCAGCTCCCAGTGACAAGTCCTCCCAGCTCTTTTCGGCTAGCACCAGTCTTTCCAAGCGGCAGGATTTGTAGGGAATGTACGAGCCCAAAGCTCCCCGCTCAGCTCAAACACCACCGTGTTGTCTCTCCCAAGCTGCCTCTCCAGGCACAGAAACACAGCACAGGCTGAGCTGACTCACACTTGTGCTGTGCCCCTACAGGCAGGGAGTCAAATCTCTCCTTTCTCTGAATTTGACTTTGAATTCAAAGCAGCTACCAAGGGCAGAACAGCCAGCCATAATGGCCCCACTGGGATCCTGCAGCCTTTGAACGTAATAACACAACGTCAGGAGAGTCACAAACCACCCACATCCTTCACAAGTTATGCTAATCGGGAACAAAAACATGAATCCTGTCTTCTCCCTCTACAAGGAGAGCTGGATCCAGCTGCCCAGAGGCCAGCAGTGACTCCGGACAACAGAGGCTGACTTTGCAGCAATCTTTGCCACCCAAGTTTGCAAACTCTTTGCTTGTCCCTGAGGCCACAATTCAATCCCCTTCCCGCCTTGGCAAAAAAGGCTTGAGACTTAAATCTGAATTTTGAAGCACAGCGCCCTCTCAGTTCACAGATCTGTCCTCAGGTTGCAAAGGGCTTGTCATTTGTACTCTAGGCAGGCAGTTTCTTGCAACAAAGCAGGTTCTGCATTTCCAGGCATCAGATGATACCGGTGTGGCCAGAACAGTGCTGCGAGGAGCCTGACTTGCAGTGACACTGCAAATAGGGCTGAGCAGAGACACAGGTTATCCCCCAGGGACCCAGCTAGGTGGAGTGAACGACGGAGAGGTTTGCCTTTCCAGAACCACAAGAAATAATTGTTGTAAGGGCACCTTTAACTGCCTCTTTCCAAGGGAGCTCTCCTCTTGAAGGGTATGAATCATGTGAAACCAGGGAGGGTTTCATTTACAACCTTGAACTACTCTGGTGGAAAGACTAAGCTGAAGGCCACAGACTGTTTAAAATACACACACACACACAAAAAGAGGCAATCCTGATATTCACTTGATACCTGGGGCCATTTCTCAATATACGGAATCAGCATCCTCAGTCTGGCTTCCACAGCATCTCTCAGGAATTGATCCGTAGCCTTCTTCCTGGGTGAGGAAAACAAAATACAAATATGAGGAACATATTAAACTCAATTCTGAACTTGAAAGATCGATCTCTTGCCTGCCTCAGCAATAGATATGCACAGCATCATGTACCCTGCATGCCTCTGGTACAACTCTGTACCTGGGAAGGTGGTTTTATTTGGGTAAATTACATTTTTTACTTAAAGTATCTGTGTCCCAGCTGGCTTCTCTATCTGGTCCCCAAAGTCAGCCAAGGAAGATGTCTTTTCATACCCAATACTCACTCTGCTTTGCCCAGCTGCACTAGTTTTTGTTCCTGCTCCAGCAGCTCAGACAGCTTGGTGTTGCACTGAGACACGAAGTGCAGGACCAGTTCACTGCCGTCACTGTGAAACATCCCTGCGGCAGCAGCAGAGAGATCCAGGGTCTGTGGGGAAGAAGGGAGAGGCACAGAGCGGGTCATACACTGCTAAGCAGGATCCAACTAGGAAATACATTGTACTTCTTCTGTGAGCAAAGTTATACAAATTTAAACAAAGCAACACTGCATTAAAAGGTGCTTCCTGTACATGTTTTCCGCTCTTAAGGATCACTGCTCTACATGGTGCCTTAGTTTAACTCTGACAGGATTACCCTGGAGTAGCTGGGACCCATTCCTGCCCAAATTTGCTGACTAGGGTGCATCGCCCAAGAGTATGTGGGGGAAGCATGCAGGCCTGGCTGTCTTTGGACTTCAGCTCCATCCAGTTTTCAACTGGTTTTTTGCTTCACTCCCCACATACCTTGGCTCCCTCTGCAATGGCTTCTGCACTCCAGCCATGTTCAGGCACAAACTCCAGCGCTGCTGTGAGGATTCGATGCTGCAGCTGCTCCTCGCTCTCATAGTCCTCAGACTCCTGGCCGCCCTGGCCAGTGTAACTATGAGAAGGTATTGTTACAGTGAGGGGAATGTCACCATCAAACATCAGCAACCTGGGCTCTGCCACTCACTCGCTGCCACCGCTGCGTGCAGGCACGCTTTGAGATCTGCTTGCTTAGTTTAAATCTCACCTCCTCCTGTAAAATACTTCCCTTTCCAGAAAAAGGATTCTTAACGAACCTTTGCTGTGAGAGGAGAAGAGAAAAATAAGGGAGGGCTCAATCTAGGTGCCTACCTGGAGACCAGGCGGCCTCAGATTCCCCCTCCTGAAAAAAAAAAAAGCTAATGGGAGCTCTACAGTTATAGGCATATGGACAACATATTGTCCATCTTTTGAGTAGATTTACACAAAAATTCAGAAGCATTCTGCTTCCTCTTTGCACACCAGAGAGATTCCCTCTTGAAAGCAAATCCCATCCTGTCTCCACTGCAGCCAGTGGAATTCACACTGTCACAGCAAAACAGCTCTCCAGCTGCTGCAGTCTGGGGCTCCATTAACTCTGGATCTTATTCTCTCCAAGTTTCAGATGCAAGTTTCAGGAAAGCAAAGCCTTCTGATCCCACTGTCACCAGCACAGCACTAGAAATAGCTAGTGAGTTACCTGGGGCGAGGGCCCTGCGGTTCCTGTTCAGGCTGGTGATCGGCTGGATGTGAATCAAACTGCTGCTGAGATGAAGATGCCAATGGCTCCTTCTGCTCATCAGAGACTCTCCTCAGCACGGCCGAGGTCTGGAGAGGACGCTGTGGTGGGGAGAGCTGGCACCTGACCACTAAATGGGAAATGAAGAGAGTCAGATGTCTCCTTCCAACAAGAGGAAACAAAATTAAGGTGAAGAAGAGAGTGGCGGTAAACACTAAAAAGAACTGAAATTTGTAAAGATAGTCTTTTTTTTTTGTACTTCTGAGAAGTGCGCCTCTCAGTTGAGCTCACATTTACTTGATGAAAATAAAGTGAAAATATTTTGTGATGAGAAAAACTGTGCAGATGAAACATATTGCAAATAGAAAGGAGTTCCCCGATCTTGCACTGGAATCCAGGCGCACAAACACACCCTCTCTCCTTTTCAAGTCCCCGATGAAGGAGAGGAGTTTGAGGGACGTGCCGACCCCTGAGCTCAGGGCAAGAGGTGAGTAATATTCCGCAGAGCAAGCAGCCTTAGTGGGCACAACACACTGATCACAATGTGTCTTTCTCAGATGACTCAAAGACAACATGGCTTTCAATTACGGCTGCTCTGTGAGAATTTTTAATTTAACTGCAGTAAGGTTTGGGATTTTTTAATAAGCTGGGGTTACATGGCCCATACTTTAAAAAAACTACGACCAAACACCCACTCAAGCTCCTCCACATCCCTCATATGCCGTTTGGGGCAATTTTAGGGGAGGTGCGAGGGGCTGGCCAGGTGCCAGGCCCACTAAAGGCGTCTCCTCACATCAGGCCCTGCACAGCCTCCTTCCCCCAGGTGCTGCGCTCCCCAGAGAGACCCTGGCAGGCCAGGCTGAGCCCCTCCAGCCTTCCCAGCCCACCCGGGGCCCGCAGCCACCGCCATCAGGCAGGCCTCAACCCGGCTTCACGGCCTGGAACCGGGCCTGGGCCTGGGCCTGGGCCCGGGCCTGGAGCGGCCCCGGCGCCCCGTGTCGCCCCCTAGCGGCGCCCCGCCTCTGCCCTTCACCTCACCTTCCCCCGCGCCTGCCCCGCCCCGCCCGCCGCGCGCACGGGCACGGGCACGGGCACGGGCACGGGCACGGGCACGGGCACGGGCACGCTCCCTCCCTCCCTCCCCGCCGCGCCCCCTCACCCGCGCGGCCCCGCCACAGCCGCCAGCCCGCCCGCCGCAGGCTGCCTGCCGCCGCCGCCGCCATCTTGGAAGCGGGCAGAGGGCGATGACGTCGCGGGGGCGGGAGGCGGCGGTGACGCCGTCAGACCGGGACGAGCAGAGCCGAGCCGGGCGCGTCCGGAGGTGAGCGGGGTCGGGCCGGGCTGGGGGCGCCTCCCGCGTTGGCCGAAACTCTCCTTTTTCTCCTTAAAAAGTCTGTCTCGAGGCGGCGGCCGCGGGGGTGGGGAATTTCTTCGCGTATCTAGTTCTTCGTCCCTGGCTCCGCGACCGAGAGGTTTGTTCTGCCCTTTCCGCAGAGGCCGCGTGTGTTCGATATTTTCCTGCTGTAGGGCCGGCCTGCCCGGTGCCTGCAGCCTCGGGTTGCGTCCCGGGCCGCGGGAAGCTGCTCCGGAGGCTCCGGTTTAACGTTTTGACTTGCTACTTGTGCCGTAGCTTTTTAATCTCTTGAAGCTGGAACCCCCCGGTGTTCTTTAAAGCTCGTTTCTTGCCCTGTTTGGGGCAGGCCTGTTCCTGGAGGACAGTTAAACGCGTGTGGAATTAAGATGAGGCGCCCCCTCTAGCCCGGCTCCGAGCCTGGGGCCTCCTCCGTGGCGCGGCGCGGCAGCCGGGTGCCAGCCGGCGGGAATCCCCGCTGCTCGGCGCCGGGGGGGAGCGCGCCTGGCCGAGCCCTGGCCGGCCGGAGGTACTGCGGTGCTTGAGCAGGCCGGGTCGTTGTAGTCTGCAGCTGGAGATACTTAAAAGGAAGGCAGCTGGAACGCCAAATCTTTAATTTTAAATAATTTCCGTCTTCTACTGGAAAATACAGAGGGGAAAAGTATCCCTGTCTGTCATCCCATTAAGAGCTTGGCTGTGCATTCTTTGGGAAAAACTTTTTCTCCCAAAGAGTGGTCAGGCACTGGAACGGCCTGCCCAGCGAGGTGGTGGAGTCTCCGTCCCTGGCCGTGTTCAAGAGGCGGCTTGATGAGAAGCTACAGGATATGGTTTAGTAGCTGTGGCAGCAATGGTAGTGGGAAGACGGTTGGACTGGATGATCTTATAGGTCCCATCCAACCATGTGATTCTATGGTAACTCGTACCCTTTACGCTGACGAAGGCAGACGTAATGCCGTATCTCCAAGGACTACAGTAGCTTCCGGCTTTCTTTGGATTGCATCTCAAGGGACTGATGCAGGCTGGTGTTGCTGTTGATGCACTTTGGGCTCTGACTGATCTTGAAAGGTTGCAACCTGCTATTCTGAGAGGAAGGTGTGATTTGGGCTTTTTTTTTTTTTTTTTTCCCATGTTAGCCTAACAGCTTATGTGTCTTTTGAGGCTTTCAGCCTTCTTCCTGGGAAAAGTGACTTTTTAATGAAGTGTTTGCTCATAATAAATAAATATATATATTTTAAATATTTAGATTTAGATAAATAAATGTGTTTACTAGTATTGCTCTCTGTTGTAGTTGCTTCACTTGCATTGCAGATTCATTCAAGGCCAGCTGTGAGGCACTGTAACCTGTAGCATACATCCAAGATCTTCTCCTCCTTAGCTGGCTGGCAATGTGGGCTGCCTTAGCACTAATTCCTACTACAGTAGCTCAGACAAGGCACAGAGTTGTCCCGTTCTGAACTTGTTTGCAGTTTCCAGGAGAGAGGGGTCCATGGCACATAGAGCCAGAGGAACAGGGGGTCAAAATCCACTCCGCGCTTGGCCGCGGACCGCTGAGCTGAATTTGGTTTGGCATATCCGAAAGTTGTGCTTTCACGACAACGTGGTGGCAATAAGGCATTACCCAGGATGCACAATGTAATAATTTCTGGTAAAGACCTTGCTTACAACAGGCTCTCCCAAAGCAAGTATGTGGCTTGCAGCTAATTGAAGATACGCTGGGCAAGTAGTGTGCTCACCAGTGCTCTCTGTTCTCTGTGGTCATGTTAAATTAGAAATAAAATAGGTTTCCATTGGATGAGTAAAGTGAAAATTGCTCACCCAGTGCCACCTGCGATAAGAATGGAAAGAGCCTCAATCTGGAATGCTGGGCATGCCAAAAGTTACAGTTTTTTCTCTTCTCATATACTGCGGAAGCAAATTCCACTAGGTCATGTCCTGAGTAGGAGAGACGAGGCAGTATTTAATATAGTTGTCACTAGTCTGGAAATCCAGAAATGCTGTGTATGTCTCTATTCAAGTCTTTAAGGAAGGCAGGTAACTTGAGGGGTTTTTGGTTGTTTTGGTTTGTTGTTTTGTTTTTTTTTTTTTTTAAGCATGGCCGTCTCCCTGCAAAACCAGTCTCTGAACTGGAGAGAAACTGAATTACACCCTTAAGTGTAGCTATTTCTTAATGTCGTGTTAATGCTCAGCTCGTGGGAATTCTGTGCTGCCTGTCTCCAGAAAATAATCCCCATTTATTAAAACTAGTCGATGCTCTGTGATTAAGTCCACAGAGGTTCAGGCTGTGCTTGGCACTTACCCTTCCTCTCTCTCTCAGGTTTGCTGCTGCTGCGGAAATGGGAGAGTATGGAGTCACAGCAGGCCAGCGCGTGGCCATCATCTGGGACAGCTCCTCACCAGTTGAAGCCCTGAAGGATTTGGTGGATAAAATTCAGGCACTGGTGGGAGCTGATAATCGTGTCTCTGTGGAAAACGTTAACCAGCTGTCTCAGTGTAAGGAAGAGCTTAATTTTTCACTATTCTCTTTAAAGGGGGAGGGTGCTTCTCGTGTGAGCTGACATCTTCCCTGCTTTGTAAGTCATCATGCAGAACAACAATAGCACCTCCTGCTAGCTCTTACCACTCGCAGTAGAGCAAAGAAAGTGGTAATGTACTGGTCATGTTTCCCATGACTGGTGTCTTTAATCAGTTATTGCTGTTGTACGCAAGCTCGGGAAATGAGGAGGGAGGTGGAACTGATGTATTAAGCAAAGCTGTGTGTGTATATGTGTAAAGTTGTACCATCTTCCTCTTTCTTTCTTTTCAGCGGCTCACCGCGAGTCCAGTTTTGATGTAATTCTCTCTGGCGTGGTACCAGGCAGTACTGCGCAGCACAGTGCGGAGGTACTGGCAGAAATAGCTCGGATACTTAAGCCAGGAGGCCGTGTCCTCCTGAAAGAACCAGTGGTTACAGAATCAGGTGAGAGAACTCACATCAGCCCTGCTTTCATGGCAACATAGCAATTCTTGTGAGGATTAGGCTGAAATGGAAAGGGCAGGAACCCTGACTAACTTTCAGAGATTTTAATTCTCCTGACACATAAGCTGAATAGCAAGGTTTTTATCCTGTGTTTAAGCT
This sequence comes from Chlamydotis macqueenii, assembly GCF_036417535.1. NCBI lineage: Eukaryota > Metazoa > Chordata > Aves > Otidiformes > Otididae > Chlamydotis > Chlamydotis macqueenii. Next base: position 14,037,782 of record NC_141568.1, read on the forward strand.
GGTAGCCGTCAGAGATATTTTCAATCACTTTCCTTCTATGAAAAGTGCTGGATAGGCTTGTTCCTAAACTACTTTGAAAAGCTCAGTGGACACTGGTCTTCTCCTAGAGCATGTGATGTTAAATAGTTGCAGATGTTGTGTTTCTGAGGAGCTTCTGAAGTTGTTTTGAAAACAAGTAGCAAATGCCAAGACAGGCTGTCCCAGAAGCCAGCTGAGAAATAGTTATCCATAAAAGGTAGAAGTGTTGTCCCAAATCTGGGTTCGTTTACCCAGTGTGCAGTGTGCCAATCTTACACACAGAGCAGAGGTATTTATTTCATTTCTGCGCAGAGATGGGTGCAAGGGGTAAATCCACAAAGCTACACAGCTGGTTCCACTTGCATTAGATATTTATACCATTCAGAGTAACAGTTCTGCCTTTCAGTCACGCCTACTTAACTACCATTGGTTAGTTCTTTTCTTACATTAATTTAAAGATACAATACTTCTTAAATTTACTATGCATGCTCGGTAAGTAGGGGTCTCTATCTGAAGAGGCGGTGATTTTAGCACTAAAGGTGTGGTTTTCATGTTATAATGAGAGAGTTCACTCTGAGGACACTAATTAGTGAAATTTTGTAGAGCATTCACAACCCTTATCAATGTTATGCACCTGCAAGGATATACATCCCCTTAGTTTAATAAATGTTTTCATGCTCTGGATCCTTCCTTATCTATTTGGGCTTCTTCAGCAGGTCTGCTCTCCCTGAGCCTATCTTGGAGTTTCTTTGTTCCGGCAGATTTTTGGCATCATCCTACTTTTTCAGGGCAACAGCTGCCGCGTTACTCTTTGCTTATCTCGGTTCTCCGTTTCCCATGCAGATCTTTACTTCATGCTCCTTTGACAATCATCCAGCTTTCAGCACCTTCTGGGGCAAGATGTTTCTTTTTTTATCAGTCTTTCAGTTTCTTTTCAAGTGTACAGTCATTAGCAGGGTATGCATTGTTTAGACAAAGTCACTTGGCTTTCTCAAGTCGGATTCTGTTTCACATAATAGTAATTGTCCATGCCTAATGGAAAATGTCATGAAAACTCATTCATGTAAATTTCATAAAAATTTAATTCATGGGTATCAGAAGTGTTTGGACTAAGTTTTAAGAATAAAGCCAGAGCACTTGTCATAGGACAGCTGGAGGAACACACGCCGAGGTGAACGCAAGATTACTTCTCAGTCATATACTCGACCTGCATTCAAACCTTGCTGGCACAGGGAGCTGGTTCAGAATGGGAGGGGGAAATGGATAAGAACAGAAGCATCTATGCTGATGGTGTTTCTGTTGGCACAGTCTACAGTGCTGAAAATGGTGGTGTAAGTGGCAGCAGAAACGCCTTCTTCAGGTTGGGAAGATTTGCCCTCCTTTGAAGGCCGTAGTGGCTCTGTGGTGCAAGTGGCACCTTAGGGGCAGGGAAGAATGCTTCTGGGACAGAACAAAGAACGTGCAAAGTCTGGAGGAGATGTGGTTTCTTTTTTTCAAGGTCACATCTGACAGGCTGGAATTTGGTGGACTTGGAATGAAGTGCAAGTGGGACTAGTGAGAGAGGGTGAACACATTCCATTCAGCACAATCCTGTGCGCGTTATTATTATTTATTATTATTATTATTACCCTTACAATAAGCCTGTAAGGAATTTTTGATTAAACAGTGATTGTAGTAGCTTTTGCCTACGAGAATAAGGTTCTTCAATGTTATGTTTCTGAATGTGATGTTCATTTAGGAGTCAGTGTTTTGAAAACTTCATGAGTTGTTCACTTTAATATGTAAAAATGTTTGGGGGGGATTTTGTTGTTTGGGTTTTGGGGTGGGGTTTTTTTTTTTTCTTTGATGAGTGTTAATTGTGTTGAGGAAGGTTTTGGCATATATATATAGAGCAGATCTGGAGCTAGAACAGCTTTGTGACCCCAGAGTGTTATTTTAATGAACAAGCTGCTTATGCTTTTTCTGGTTTGTTTCTGCTGTCAGCTGAAAAGTGCCTGATTTTAAAGCGGAGGTTTGGCTTGAGAACTTCCTTCTAAAGCTCTTGCTTTTCCAGGTTTCTCTGTGCCCTCTATTCTTGTTCTTCCCTCCTCCTACTTCCTGCTTTTATGTCTTCCAGGAAACAATGGCAGAATCAAGACAGCAGCCAAACTCCCCACAGCTCTGACTCTCTCTGGGTTGGTGGAAGTGAAGGAGGTACGTATGTACTAACTGTGTCCAGAAACTCCCTCGTGCAATTACCTTGAAATGTAGATGGTGATTCCTGGGCACTTGCTGGGTGACAAGGTGTTTAGCTACCCTGATTTACTGTAAATGTGCATGGATACTGCCTGCCAGTGACTTTAGTTACTGCAAAGGTAGTGTTTTCTTTAGCATTGAAAATACTGATTGTCTGTGTGCACCTGAATACTGGACTGGGTGCTGAAATAAGGGGTTCTGCATGGGATTAACCTAAAATCTTACATTACAGCTGCAAAAGGAAGCATTGACCCCGGAGGAGGCCCAGTCGGTTCGAGAGCATTTGGGTTACCAAGGCAATGACCTTCTCATAGTTCAGATAGAAGGCAGGAAGCCCAACTTCGAAGTGGGATCCTCAAGTCAGCTCAAACTTTCCTTTGCCAAGAAACCTGGTCCTTCAGGTAAGGACTGGTGTGTGCTAAATGTCTGGATTGCCTGCCTCTGGGGTGACAAACATCACCTGGAATAGGGAGACAGCTCTGGGGTAGGGAGTGCTACAGTAAAAACCTTTGAAATGGGGCTTTCCAAAGTTGTTTGAACTCCATTTATTGGGAGTAGATGGGGCAAAGGCTGGAGTAACTACTATTTCTTCCTTTGTTTTGGCTCCAGGAAAACCCTCTGTGGACCCAGCCACTGCCAAGCTGTGGACACTCTCTGCCAATGATATGAACGATGAAGAGATGGTATCTGGTTTTGTTTGTGAGGGTTTGCTGTTGCTCCTTCTGTCTCCTCTTCTTTCCTACTCTAAATAGTTTCAGCCATGCTTCTTGGGAAGCTTTACAACTTAAGAGGGCAAAATATCTCATCTCCTATGTGAGGACTTGAGAGCCCAGAGGTGTGGTGAGAGCAGAGAGGAGATGTAGATAAGAGGGCACAGCTACAGCACTTCAATGCTGCTGCTACAGATAGCACCGCTTCTTTGAACGTAACACAGCAATGTCATTCCCTACTAACAAATCATTTTTCTGCATGTTATCTTCCATGGTATGTTTTCAGGATCTTCTGGACTCTGATGAGCTGTTGGATTCAGAGGATTTGAAAAAGCCAGATCCATCATCCCTCAGAGCTCCATCCTGCAAAGAGATGGGGAAAAAGAAGGCCTGCAAGAACTGGTCAGTGCTGGCATTAGCTTGTTGGTGAACCTTTTAATTGTAACATTAAACCCTTAGAGTTGTGTGGATTTTAAAAAGATTCTAGACACTTTGCTGTTTTTAAGAGCGTAATTCTCTTGGTTTGTGTCCGGTAACTATTTGAATGTAAATCCAAATACAATGAGAATTGACTAGCCACACCGAAACTCCCACAAATTACCACACGGATACAATCAACAGTCGTCTTGAAGGTGGAGACGCAGTTTCTGCAGCCTTGACTAAAACCCTGATTTCTCAGATTTAAAGGAGAAATAGCACACATAGCAAGTGCTGTAGAGTCATTTCCCACTCAGTTTACACTTGAGGAGTGTGTGTCAACACTTGTTCTTCAATACTGTGGTTTGTATAACAGGGTGAAAAGCATGAAATTCCTGGGGTCGGCTGCGTGGTGTGACAGAGCGAGGGCTGTTGTGTCTCAGCAGGGCTGGAACAAGTGTTGGTGACTCACAACCTTTAAGCAGAAAGATGCAGGTGACTTCTTTATTTTTCTACAGCACATGTGGCCTGGCTGAAGAGCTGGAGCAGGAGAAGAAGAGCTCACAGCCCAGATCTGCCTGTGGAAATGTAAGTAGCCATTTTTGTTTCTATACTATGGTTTGTAGTACGTGATTTGTGTCTAAGAACCGTATTCTCTAGTGGCTGCTCCCTAAGCTGGTATACTGCTTCCAAACGCTGCTTGTGCAGCTTCAGCCAGTTGCCGTGTGCCACGTGCTCCACACCAGTGCACACTGTCTGTTCCAGCACAAGTGCTGCCCTTGTGGGAGTCAGAGGGAACAGTGAACCTTTCCTCCCTGCTCGTGTGCTCACCAGTGATCTGCTCAGGGAAGATCACCTTATGGGAGCCCAGGGTGACCTGGGGGTGGTGATGGGGCTGCCCAGGCCCAGCTTGCAGTCATGCCTGGGCACGCTGGTGGGGGTGGAAACTCGATTCTTCCATGTGAGCACAGTGTCCTGCACAGCTCTGCTAGCCGCGCTAACCAAGGGGGTAGAAGGGAGGTGGTTTCTGTGCTGATGCGTGCTGAGGAGCATGTAATCTCTTAAGCTGGAAAAAAAGTATCACAGAGACAGAGAACTGAAAGTTGCCCCTGATTACAGAAGTTGCTTTGCTTTCTCTTGCCAGTGCTACCTGGGGGATGCGTTCCGCTGTGCCAGCTGCCCTTACCTGGGGATGCCTGCCTTCAAGCCTGGGGAGAAGATTCTCCTGAAAGAGAACCAGCTGCACGATGCCTAACAAAGACATCTCTAGATGTCCTGCAAAGGACTCCTCTGCTTTTCCACCAGTCTGAGGTTCTTCTGCAGTCCTCCTCATCCTCTCATACTCTCTGGCCAATACTCCTTGTGTGGAGGGACACTGTGGGCACTGACACTGCTGTGAGCTCAGCACTTGTAATCGACCTTGGGCTACCTGATAATCTTTGGTGACAAGTGGTCTCATATGTATTAGAGTTCATGTTATGCCTTGCTTTAGCTGGCTTGACTTGATAGTGGGACGCTGGCCGTCACAGCATGTCCCACCAGCAGAGGGAAGTAGAATCAAGTGTCAGGTTGACCTCATGTGCTTGTGGCGGGACGGGTACTTTGCCGTGCCCATGTTGTACAGATCTAATTTGCCCTGATTTTCTCTGATGAATCAGCAGCTCTGGCTCAGCTCTCAAGGTGAGACTGGCCTCCTGCTCTCCTTGAAATTTGAACCTGCAGTTCCTTACTACATGAAGGTGGTTCAGCAGCTCCTGTTGCAAGTCAGGAGCAGTGAGTACACTTAGCAGTGTGTACTCTTAGCAAGCACACCTGAACTCCTTGGTGAAGACTGGCAGGCATGATGAATTTCCTAGTGTTTTGGGAGCCTGCCGGTGATATTCCCTGCCGCGGCCTGTTTCCATCAAAATGACAGATTCAGTCCCGCTGAGAAAACTCCTGCCTTGAAGGCAGGGAGCAGATTAAACGAGATCTGTGTTGTCCTCCCACACCTTTTTGTCCAGCATGAACTGCTAACACAAGGGCAATCTGAGACTGTCACCTCTCTTGGTGGTTACCAAGTCAGTTACCTGCAGTGTCCAATAAATAAGAACATAGCAATAACTTAATTCCTAGATGATCTGTGGTCACCATCTGCTCCTGCTCTGTGAGATACTGACTATTTATTTGCATAATTATTGCTAGTGAAGCATCTGTGCAGATGCAGGATGAGGGAGCTGTTCATGTTGTGTGCCAGGCCTGCTTCTCCCCTGGGGAAGGAGAGGAGAAAAACCCAAGGCCAGTGTGTCTCGGTGGGGATTGCTTTGTTAGGAGCTCTTGCTCTACAGGATGTGACTGCTTCTCGTTGTGCTACCTGAGTTACACACTGAACTCACGGAGGGACCTGGGATGAAAGGCTGTTCTGTTCTTGAAATAAAAGTAACGATAGTAAAATGTTTGTTTTAAGACTGGTATTAGTGGTGTTCTAAATGTGTCTCTCCTTTTACTCAGCCTCTGAGTGATTTCTAGAACCGCTTAAATGTTGGGTTGCATCTTGGACTTCTCCATAAATTGTTCCACTGCAAACGTGACTCGAATACACAATGTCCGCTGGAAAGAACAGAGTCAAGCTGCCTAGAATAACTTTTTTATTTGGCCTGTATTTCAGGAAGAGGCTTTCTTCCGGTTGAGTAAGGAGAAGGCTTGTAGGGAGAGAGGCCTTGAGGTTTGCAAAGCACCGTGTGTGGACTGAGGGGCAGGTGCTGCCATGTGAACTGTGTAGTACTCGGTACTTACCTGGGAGCCAGAGGGGATTATGGGACTGGTGGCAAGGGAGACCTCTGAGAGCTTGTATTTAGAGGGACCGCTGCCTTCCAGCAAGAGCATGGCTTTCACAGACCCCTTCCTCACCCTCCTCCCAAGTCCATGCCTCTCTCATCAGCCAGAACAACTCCCAAGGAAACAAAAATCTTGTGATAAACCTCCTGTCCAACAAACCTGTTAGTGCTTCCATCTTGTGGTCTAAAGAAATGCGTAAAAGCATCTGCACACCTATGACCTTTTGGGGTTTTATTGCCTTTTTCAGCCTCGCTGGCAGTGGAAGATCAGATCTCTGCAAGATGAGATCTCTGGATGTCTCCATGTGAAGGATTCCTGATAAAGGCAGCCCTTAACCTGAACTCTGCTTTCCTTTCAGGACTAAATAAGAGAGGGAGGAGGCAGCGGCAGCGGTGATTCACTCAACTGGAATTTAAACAAGCTGGAAGCACTTTCAGATACTGCTGATTTCAGTTAATGAGGGTTAAGGCTGCATAACCTTGTTCTCTTTGAATAGTACTACTTGCTTTTGCTGTGTAAGAGGCCCTCAAAGGGTCACAGTTTAGCAGTGGAGCATCAGCTGTGTGGGAATATGCTCCTACCAGGCTGGTTTTGAGGAGTATTTATCCTTTCAGCCCCCTTCCCTTGTCTGCTACAGCCTCCAGCCACCCTGCCTGCCCTCCCCTCCTCCTTCCATCCCTAGTCATCATGTCTGGCTGCCCACCCTGCGCCTGGGAGGGTGGCACTTGTCCCTAGGGGGTCAGGAAGCTGAGGCTGTCCCTGGAATGGATAGGTACCCTACAATGATCATCTAGTCCAACTGCCTGACCAATTATATAGTGGTCACCAGTGGACACTTTAAACGTGCCCTGCAGCAGTTAAGTCACTGTAACTTCAGCCACTTCCAGTGAAGCTTCTCTGATTTTCTCCCAGTAGCTGACCTGTTCTGTGTTCCTCTGAGCTCCTTGCTCCAGGCTGCTGGAGCCACCCTCTCTCGAGTGACCTGAGTTGGGTGTGCAGTGCCAGGTACGGCCCGTGGGGAGTGCAGGACTGACCTGCACTCTCACATCTCAAACGAGGCTGCTGAGCAGAAAGGACTGAAAATCACACTGCTCTGTGGCACAGAGCGAGCCGTGCAGCTGTGTGTGTGCTGGAACGAGGCCTCTGAGTGCCTGCTTAGGCCAGATCCCAGGACCTTACTGGATCCAGCCATTGCCTGTCTTCCATTGTTCCAGTTGTGGACTTGCCCCTTTGTCTCCTACCATGCGCTTTCCTTTGTGAGATCTTTTACTCCTTGCACAGTGGTTTTGAAGATTGTTGAGGTGGTTTTATTTATTTTAGGAGATTGCATCATCCCTCTGATGGGGTGTCCCCTCTGCACCGCTGCCTCAGGGTGTGTTTTATGCCCGGCAAGCAAACAGGGCATGCAAGGGCTGGGACACTGCAAAGGTGAGCGTCTCCTTGTACAGCACAAAGAAGAGAGTGTTGGGTTTGTTTTGTTTTTGTTTTTTTTTTTCCCCAGCTGGAGACGTACAGAAAGCCATCCAACGAGACGAATGCAGGTCCTGAGCACAACTGGGTTGTAAGCAGAAGTTTCAGGGAACTGGGAGAGGCCCTGCTGCAGTGGGGATGAATGCGCCTCTCCCATCTGGTTTGCTCTGGACAGGCTGTTTCCAATCTCCAGCCATTTCCAAGGGTTTTATTGTCAGCTTTTTGTGCTCCACTGCCTCCCTCCAGCAGCTGTGCCTGCTCAGGATCGCCTGGTCCTCGTCCTGCCCGCTCTGCGGATCCCAGCACGCAGCAAAGCCCAGTGCCATCAGCTTCTCCTCCCAGCACCACTGGAACCGGTCCTGGTGAGTGTCATCTTCGCGACATAAAAATAGTCTAATTTACAAAAAGGGGGGATTAAAATAATCAGGGAGGCTTCTCCAACCCTCCCCAGCAATAAAACTGAAACAGAGTGAATTGCCCCAGTTTTTCAGGGGGTTGTGAGATGCAGCCCCCTGTGCTGTGGGCCACGTGCCTGGCCAGCACTGCGTCACAGAGCTGAGCGTCTGTTGCTCTTGACAGATGAGATCAGCAGTATTTTTCACCCTTCTCCTCCTGCATCTCTTAGCATCCTTTGAATGTCCCTTTTTACCCTGGAGCCTGTTCTGGAGATGATTTTTGGATCTGTTCATGGAGAAACACTTCAGTTCCTGGCTTTGATCTGGGGAGGCACAAAGAGCTCTGGAGTTCAGTACTTGGCTCTGTGTGCACGCCTGCTTTCTTCCCTTGAATTAGAGCAGCTGCTTTCCTCTCGCGGCGAAAAGCGTGGCCATGCTGGTGGCCTTCAGAGGCCCATTAGTGCAAAGACCAGAAAGCTTTTCTCTGCACCTTTGCAGCTTGCTTTACATGCACTACTTTGCTCTTAAATAAATGCCATGCCTCCTGGTAAGCTTCCTTGATGGAGAAATTGGGTTTCCTGGATGAGAAGGAAATGCTCTGTGAGACAGGGAGGGACATGTGTCCTCTGTAGAGTAGGAAATAAACCTCTCCTGGTGCCTGGCCCGGACATCCCCGAGAGCTTCAGAGGTGTTAAAGTCTAATTAACTCACCAGCAGAAATACGATTAATCACCCAATGAATTAATTGCTCTTTTTCCCACAGCAAAGCGAGTTCGGTGCCTTCCTCAGACTGCACCATCTTCCTCCCTCAGTGCCTTCCTCTTCTGGTGTCTCCTCTCCTCTTTCTCCACTCCACTTCCTTCTACCTCTCTCTTTCTGTTTTTCCTTCCCTAAATCTCTTCTGTTTTCTCTCTTCTCTTTGCTGGCATCTCTCCTCTTTTTCACGCCATCCAACTACACTACAGTCCTCCCCACTGCCACCTTCACTCATCCCCATCCTTTCCCATTCCTCCTTTTCTGCTCCTCGACTTATTTTTTCTTTTTCCCTTTGTTCTTTCTGGGTTTTCCCACTGTGACCCAGGTCACATCCCTGTTCTTTCTCCTGCGAATTCCTGCTGCTCTTCCACAGAGCAGGAAGCATAGTGGAGGCCAAGCCTCTCCTGGGAGCTCCAACACGGCTGCAGCTTTGCTCAAGACCTTGTGTTCTGCTGAGCTCTTTCTGCGGGAGGTTCGGCTGCAGACTATGTAGGAACCAGGCTGGCAGTGACTGCAGCGCTGAGGACTTGTCCACCGGTGCTCAAAAGCACCATCGTGGTGAACGTGAAGCTTGGGGACCACATCAGGCAGCAGCTCCTGGGGAGGTCTCTGCAGAGACCTCCCCAGCTGCACCCCCCGGTACCCTTCTCCAGAGGCAGAGTGGCTCCTCCATGCTCTCCCCAGGTGCCTGCTGCTATGATTCTGCCCTAAAAAAAAAAAAAAAACAAACTGGGAGAAGCAGCACTTTTACTTCCATTTCTCTGCCTGACTCAGGTTCCTTTGTATGACCAGCAGAGCTTGCGGGACAGTGCAGACACCCTCCGTGCTCCTGGCACGGAAGCCCATCATGGATGTCTCACCCACCTGCCTTGAGCACACACAGGGAGAACAGGGACCTCTGTCTGTACAGAGGTGGTAGGTATGCATTTGGGCAAGGAGAGCATTGTGTTTATTATCACTTTATCTTCACACACTTCCTTAATTGCTTGTAATAGCATCTTTCTGAGAATTGAAATTTGGAGGCTCAGCTCTGACCATAGCCACTTCATCTTTTTAAAAATAGCCAGTGGACAAAGGCACTGCCCCTGCGCTTGCAAAAGCCGCCGAGATCTCGAGAGATTGTCTCAACTAGTTCCTTAAGCAGCCCTGGTTGTGTGTCTTCACCTCTTGCTCACTCACATAAGTGCTCCAAGGCTATTTCATGGCTTCTTTCCTTGTTCCTTGTTAAAAACATTGTCCCAAATCTGATCCCCACTAACCCTGGGATACAAAAGCAGCACTACGAATGTCCAAGCTTGCTCCACCTCATCGGTTAATTACTCTTTCTTGGTGAAACGAGTCAAACTTTTCCTTCCTCTTCTTTTTAAGGCAGTTAAGCAAATGCAGAACCTTTCGCCACTCTTGTTAGCCTTAACTAATTTTGTGCCTTAGCTTTCCAGTTTTGCCTCTGCAATTTAGTGATCATGTCATTCTGCTCATTCTTTGTGTTTTTCCTTTTCCTATGGCCTTCTTTTTTTGACCAGTGGTAGGCTGAAGAACTTCTCTGCAGCTGTATTTGCCTCCTCTGAAGATTCCCCTCTGGCCTCTGCAAAGGACAACCAGCTGGCAAGGCTTTTAATACAAGTCTCAGGGATTCTCTCCCAGCTCTCCTGGGAGTCATGAGCAGTCCTTCCTAGTGGGGGAAGGGTTTTTTAAAATCCTTTTCACCTTAAAATAACAACACTGGTCATTTCATGCTGTAGGAGGAACATCAGAAGGGCTGTGCAGGGCTGGCCAAGGGCCACCCAGCCTGGCTGTATAGAATCACAGAATCATTTAGGTTGGAAAAGACCCTTAAGACCATCAAGTCCAACCATTAACCTAACACTGCCAAGCCCACCACTAAACCATGTCCCTAAGCTCCACATCTACATGCCTTTTAAATACCTCCAGGAATGGTCACCCTACCACTTCCCTGGGCAGCCTGTTCCAGTGCTTGATAACCCTTTCAGTGAAGAAATATTTCCTCATATCCGATCTAAACCTCCCCTGGTGCACCTTGAGGCTGTTTCCTCTCATCCTGTAATTTGTTACTTGGGAAAAGAGACCAGCACTCACCTCACCACAGCCTCCTTTCAGGTAGCTGTAGACAGCAATGAGGTCTCCCCTCAGCCTCCTTTACTCCAAACTAAACAACTCCAGTTCCCTCAGCTGCTCCTCATAAGGCTTGTGCTCCAGACCCTTCACCAGCTTTGTTGCTCTTCTTTGGACATGCTCCAATACCTCAATGTCTTCCTGTAGTGAGAGGCTCAAAACTGAACACGGCATTCGAGATGTGGCCTCACCAGCGCTGAGTACAGGAGGCCAATTGCTTCCCTAGTCCTGCAGGCCACGCTATTTCTGATACAGGCCAGGATGCTCTTGGCCTTCTTGGCCACTTTGGGTACACTGCTGGCTCATATTCAGCTGGCTGTTGAACAAAGGGTGGCCAGCAGACCCCTATATGATCCCTTGTTGGACTTCGGCCCCACCCCAGCCTCCCTGGCTGCCCCAGCACCACATCAGGAGGGTGTGAGATGGCCGCCCTCGCGTCCCACCCACATGCAAGCAATGGCTCCCCTTGCCAAGAGGAGGGGGTAGGAACAGTAGCTAAGCAGTGTCTGCTCTAAGCCAAATCTCACAGACCTCTGGGCATGTACATTGGAAACAGCCCCCAAGGAGCGATGGGCAGTGAGATGTTCTGGAGACCCTCCATCTCGCTTCCTTTCTGCAGCCAGGACATCTCTGTCAAACCCCAGTTCCTCCTCCAGCTCCTTCAGAAGCTGCAGAGGTTTTAGCTGTATTTCGAACCTGCCTGTTTTAGCTGTATTTCATACCTGTTTGTCTTCCCTTTCCAATCTGGGGCACCCCTAGGGATCCTCCTCCTTCTCCACTTGATCCTCTTTCTCCATGGTTGCAGGTACCCAGGAGGCTGGCAAGAATGTCCTGCAGTTTGGTGGAGCCTGGTTCTGCTCTCCATTCCTGGGCAGTATCCCTCAGCAAACTCGATGCCTCTATGAGCCTCCCCAGTTCAACACTTCGACACTTACATCTCACCCCCTTTTCCACTGGTTGCTCCCCTCAGATAACTGGGATTTTTTCCCGCAATTTTCCCCTTTCTGTAGCCCTTGCCTGTGTCTTCCTGGCCGTGTGTGACCTGAGCTCTGCTCCCAGGACACTGGGAGCTCCATCACCACTGCTTTGGGGACGTCTCCCATGGGCAGCTACTCTGAAACTGGACTGAGTGAGGAAGCCAGAAGGTCTCCAGGTGACTATTCCTGTGGGAGTTCTGCTGGATCTCCATCAGCAGTACAGAACTGGAAACACTGAGGGCAAAACCATCACATTTTCTTTTCTTTTTTTTTTTTTTGTCCAGATTACAGGAAAGCTTTACATGCATGAGGACACCTATCCACTCCCGCTATGAAGCAGATCCACATGGATCACTGCAGCAGCCCCCGCGTTGCACCTCTGTGAAGCAAACAATGCCTTTCCATCCTTGTTCCTTGTGCTTTGAGCAAGTGAACCAGAGCAAGGTCAACCCATGTCACAGCAGGTGCCTACTCCAGAGAAAATCCAGAAAATTGCTCCAGGACTTCTCCAGCGCTGAGAGGAGCTTCTCACAGCCACCGTACTCAGCATGACCAGTACCAAAAGGACCAGCACCAAGTGCTTCCTGGACCACGGAGGCCACATGATGCATGGTGACATTGCTGAAATGTGGAGCAAGTTGCTAGAAGAGCCCACCGGAGACCATAAAAGGGGTTACCAAGGCTTGGCAATACTTGCAGCTGCAGGAAGGCAAGAGGAGTACCGGCTGGAAGAGCCCTGTCCTTACTGTGAGAGATGGCTTCCTCCAGGGGAACATAAAGCACAGTGGTGCAGCCATTTAGGGGTAAATAGGTGGCTTTGGTTGCCAAGATTGCACTTCCGTAAGAGCCAACGCCTGGTTTTCTCGGATGACGATCCAACAGGCGTACAACAAGCTGCTCGTCCCTCCCTTCTCCCTCATTTGCCCTCTCCCTTGGGAGAGACATCCACCTCTGTGTTGGCATCATTGACACCCTCACTGCTCTGCTTCTGTTGCGGTGGTTTGATCTCGCTGTAAACGACATCAGAGGAGGCAGGTTTTGTCCCCTTCTTTTCAAACTTTATGTTAGCATAGGTCAGGTCCTCGGTCCCTGTCACTGAAGCTGCCTGCAAGGGAAAGAGCAATGAGCAGAGCCCTGGCTTTCCTTTCTGTCTTTTCCCTGCTCATATTTTTCCACTGGCACAATTATTTGCACTGCCCAAGCATCATCCAGCTCGCTCAGAGGTGCCATCTATTCAGAAGCTCGTAAGCCCCTATTTAATAGGAATTACTAAGTGTTTAGGAGCACATCCTTTGCTTCAGAAAGCAAAGCTGATTTTATTCTGAAATCCTTTAAATGGGTATTCAACAGCCAGTGCTTTTTTTTTTTACATGGAGAAAGAAATAATATGTGCGAAGCCCTCCCTGGCTTACCGTGCTGAGCTGAGTCCCTTCCACCACTTGCCTGCTTGTGAGCTCTCCTGAAAATGGAAACATAGTTTAAATAGTAGTTAAGAGAATGATAACGATCATTATTTTATATGAAAAAAATATCTGCACTGGTCCTGCTTCTGTTGCAGGAGGATGAGGCTCTGCTGCTAGCTGGCTCCGAAGATGGCCAAGGGGCAGCAGGGGTTGGCAAGGGTTTAAAAACCCTTGGAGGGGCTGGAGAAGAGCTCTGAGCTGGACGCTTCTGGAAGTGTGGTGATGTGCAAGACCTTTTCGCTTTCACCACAGCTTGTGCCATAACCCTGCTCTCACCAGCAACTGTGCAGAGGCAAGGAGGGGGTGAACCTTCTTCCCACCCCGGGACAGCTTGTCCAGGACAGACTCGTGCAGGGTACACCGAGTGAGCAGGGGCAGTAGGATATTGAAAGTGGACGTCTCCCAAGCCTAGGCTTGTCCGGATCAGCAGGTGAGGAGGAGATGCCGACCGGTTCCCACAGGAGATAGAGGCTCAGCATGGATTCAGCCTTACCTTGTTTGTTCCTTCTGCGCTGCCACAGCAGAAGGACAATTATTGGCATGTAGAGAAGCGTCGCGCCCGCTATGCCGAAGACGATACACAGGGGAAAGTTGAATCCTGCACACACAACCATCATAGGGGCACTCGTGAGCCGCTGTCCCACACTGCAGGGACACACACTGCCATTGCCTCTTTCGGGGGGTGGAGGGAGTGGTTCTCTTCCAAACTTGGGTTTCCAGACCCCAAAACACCCATAGCCCTTGCAGCCCCAGGGTGCCAACAAAATCCTGTGGGGAATGGTCTCCAAAAACTCATCTGAACTCAACCAGGGGGGTGGTTGGAGCATCAGAGCCCCTTTTCAGCATCACAGCCTCTGATCCACTGGTGCCCACCCCAGTTTGCCAGTGGCTCCCACCCGCTCGTGGGAAAACACCAGGATGTGTTTCCCCCCTTGCTGCTCTTCCTTCTCCTTGAGGACCCCTCCTGCCCCCCACCCTTGCAGCCACAGGGCTGTGACGACTCACCTATCCAGGTCAGCTCAACATTGTTGGGGTGAGATATCCTAGGGCCATAGTCTGGAAGAGAGAAACACAACTGAGAGACAGCGCAGAGGCAGAGGACACTCTGCTCCCCACTCTGCTTTGGGGCAGATAACCTGGACCCCACAGCCCTGGCTGTCCCACTCCTGCCACCACAGCTCCAGCCATCTCAGCACTCAGCTGATGTGCTGCAGCTGGAGGATGCAGCAGAGTTTCAAGGACCCGATGGCCAAGCAGCTCCGTGCTGGGATGCATCTGCCAAAAAGGCCATGCTGGGTTGGCTCCTCCAGTGCCTGGGATGCTTTTGGAAGAAATGGTGCATGGGGGTACCAGGTCGGGAGCGTTCATCATAGCATCCTTCTCTGCCCGCTCATCACCGCCCATGAAAATGGAAGTGGTGCCACTTACTGGGAACTGTTCCTTGCATGCAGTTTCCAGTGTCTGTCCAGTTTGCTCCTGTGATGGACACCCTACAGGCACAGATTCCCGTGCTGGCTGCCCACGTGTCAGGGCTGGTGAGATTGGTACAGTTTTCTCCTACAGCCGTGGTGTTGGTTTGATTCCCCACCTCTGGACCTGCAGGTTCATACCACTTCACACTCACTGAGAGATTCTCTGACCGAATCTTAAACCTCCACTTCATGGTGATGCTTAACTGTACCGGCTGGCTGACTGTCCCTAGAGGAAACAAAAATGTAAGTGGTAAGTGAAATATAAGTCTTATCTATGACCTTGCAGGAGTCATGTCCCACTGGTACGTGTTGCTCATGGAAGATGCCATGAAGGAACTGTCCTTTCCTCCAGCACCTGATGGTCTTTCCCAAATCTGGATGCTAAACATTCCGCAATGTTGAACGCTGAGATGTTGCACATTGACTAGTGCCACTCAACACTGTGCAGTGCACAAGCATTTCTCTGCCTCAGAGAGGATTGAAAATGGGAGGATTGGAGGAAGAAAACTCCTCCTCCTCCTGCAACCCTGGCAGAGGGGTCTTCTGGCACCTGAGCAGGAGGTGCCACCAAGGCCACAGGCTCAAGCTCAGGGCTCCACCATTTCACGGAGCATGAGGTTGGACTGGGAGACTAGTTGTGGGGAAATGGTTAGCCCTAGAGAAGCAAAGAAAACGTAGTAGACCCCCGGCAGCCTCTCTGCCTTCATCCCATCCCCTAATGCTCACTCTGGAGTACTTCAGAATCACTCCTGCACCTCTGAGCTGAAGTCACTTTACACCTTCTCAGCAGAATCCTCCCTCTCTTACCTCTCTCCTCTCCCTTCCTCTTTTCTTTCTCTCCTCTCCCACGGGTGCTGGTGGGCTTCTGTGTTTGATAATCCTTTTTCTGTTCATGACGTCTGTTCTCGGACATGTTCTTCCTGTTCTCCATCCTGCATGTGTACGTTCCTGTATGTGATGTGTTCACATTAGTGAAGATGAGCTGGACAAAATCCTTTTTTATCTCCACACAACCTTCGTTCTGCTCTTCTCCATTGTTTTGGATGGTATTCAAGCACTTCACCTTCCCAGCAGTGCTGCTGGAGCCTGTCTGGAGCAGACGCTTCAAGACGAGATCTAACTCTACTGACGTATTGATTGTGGCTGAAATCTGGTGAGTAAGTCTTGCTGAAAAAAACAAAACAAAACAACCATGAGAGCTGGGTTTGTGTTAAGGAATATCTGCATCCTCCACATGAAGCTGACCCACTTTGCAGTCACCATGCTTATAAGCATCTCTGTTTCCTCCCCCTCCCTGACTGTTTTCTCTCCCTGCTGCTGAAGGCAATGCTGGTTCAAAGCCCTGGAGCCTGAAATTGGGTTCCCATGGGCAGAGCCCGCAGCCCAGCTGCAGGCAATTGCAAAGGGGGACCCCTCTGCAAGGCACATGGCGAGGGGCTGGTGCAGAAGAGGGGGCTAAATGTTGCAAGAGGAGAGAAAAAAGCAGCAGCAGTTGCATCCCAAACCTGCTGCAGGTGTATGCAAAGACGGAAAAGTTGAGAGTGGAGGTGAGGGCACGGGGGGACTCACCAGCCAGCAGCCAGACGAGGAACAGCAGGGGTAGGAAGCTGTCAGCCAGCCGGACGTCCATGCCACCTTCTCAACAGCCTCGCGGCAGCAATGCTGGGTACTCGGCGGGATCGGCTGGGGGCTCCTGTCTCTCCCCACAGTGTGAGTTGTCACTGCTCAGCCGGGGCAAGCCCTGATGGGAGCTCGCCTCCTCGCCACTCAGCCAGGCAGTTCCCTCTGTGCTCACAGGTTTCCTCTCTCTTCCCCTTCTCTTGCTTCAGCCTGATTTTTATCTCCCGTCTTTGCTGTTTGATTCCTCCTGCGGTTTCATCCTGGCCACGTGACCTTGGTGCTGAGATGGACCTGAAAAACACAGCCACATACTACTGATGGCCATTTCCTAGCATTTCAGATCACTGCCCAGTAGCTCGTTGCTGGCAGAGGGGAAATGGCTTCCCCAGTTCCCTACAGCGCTGCCTCCCCGTGCCACCTGAGTCCTTCTTGTTTTACACCGGGGAATCGACCCCTTGGAGAAAGCGATGCTGCCATCATGGCGGGGTGATGGGGTGATGTCTGTTCTGTCCGGCGTGCTAGCTGAGCGCAGGTGGGGATCCACACACCCTGCCAGCCCCCAAAGACTGAGGACCACTGCAGTTTGACATGGGGACGGGCTGAGTCAGAGCTTTCTGGTAGCTCGGGCGTGCAATGCACAAGCTCCAGCCAGGCAGGGACCGCTGCAGCCCCCTGCCCCCTGCTCTGGTTGTGAGCACCCAGCTTCTGGCGGGGATGGGGTGCTCCAGGCAGCCCCCCACCTCCCCATGACACCTCTGGTGGGAAGGACACCAGGACAGGAACGTCCACTGCACCAGACATGGCTTGTGTCACCCCCAACTGAAGGGACATGGGCAGCACAGGCAGCGGGCGCAGGCTCCTCTCTCTCCCCAGCCCCCATGGGTGCAAACTCTGCGGCTCCCCACAGGCTCTCCGCTGCCTGCCACTGCTCTTCCTTTTCTGTGCTCAGAGCAAAACCTGCTCCCATCTGCCCTTCCCTTTAGTTTCCTGTTAGCATTGCCAGTAATCACACCCCTGCCCCATTTTGAAGCTGAATCTGACATCCTCCCTTCTCTGAAGGCAGCATCCCCAAGTCCCCATGTTACATGACCCTCCCTGCCACACCACTGACCTCCTCCTATTTTCTCTGCCCCTTTCCTTCCACCTCTATTTTCTCCCAGTTTCCAGGATAATGGAGCCCAAACTGAGCACATGGGATGGGGACCCACCACCACAGCCCTCCCCAAAACAGACTCTGGGGAGCAGTATCCTGCTGGAACCATCTTCTATCACAAGTGAGCATGGTCCCAACACCAGCTTCACCGTAGCACGGGGAGGAGAAAAGGACAGCAGAGACTGTCCCACAGGGATGCTCCTGGGCCAAAAACTAAAGGCGGGTTGCAGAAAGCAAGCGATGCTTAGAATTTGGGAATGCTGGCATGCCCCTGGGCTGATCCTGCAGCTCTCCACATGGCGGGTGTGCTTCCTTTGGGAGAGGGGGGAGTCCTCGACACTTGGCTTTAGACCTGGTACCTCTCCGCACGCTAGGTCTGCCTCGGACCCCCTGTGCTGCACGCATCTCCTGGAGGAAAGGGTGTTCACTGGAGCAATTCTCCACCAGCCAGTGCCACCTCCTGAAGCACAGTTGAAGCATAGCTGAGGAACAGACCCGCATGGAGAAACAGCAATATTAGCAGGATATTGGCTGACAGAAGGGTCATATAACAAAATTCCTGTGGTATAAAGTCCACAAAAATTACAAACAAGAGGCTCTGTGTCTTGCTCTCTCTCTGGACTTTTTAATCTTTTCCCATGCTCTTTCTGATGTTTAGTTCCTCTCCCCACTTGAGTCTTCCTCTGCTCTAGCCTCGTGACTGAGTAACCACACATACTTGTTGCTTCCTTCCTTTAATTTCTAGTCTAGTTCTCACGTTCGCTAGCGCTGATGAAGTTGATTGGACACAAGATGAACTCTTTCACACTCTCCTCCCATCTCAGCAATGTTGGCACCAAGGGTCCTGGAGCGGGCAATGCCTGGGATCATCTTCCAAAGTCTCTGGTGCAGTAGATGGACAGGAGCCATCCTGCTCCACAAGTACTGCACATAAGTAGAAGCCTTACATGGATTGCCCTTAGCAAGTTGGATTCTCCACTCAATTGGCATAATTTTCTACATTCCAATTAGGAGAGGAGGGGAAACAGGAAGATCATTAACAGAGCTCAGTAATAACAAGTCAGTGATAACAAAAACCATGAGCCCTTCCTTTTCCATGCACAATCTCCTCCTCCCTCATGGATCTGCATGCACCTCCTCAGGACCAGGGCTCAGCAAGACCTTCTCCAGCGGGCAGTGCCTTTCCAGTCTTCCCAACTGCAGTGCCGATGGAACTGAAGGTTACTGCCTTGCCTACTGCTGACTCCATAGAGCTCCTCTCCTACCAGAGCCCCTTCCAGCTGCACGGCGTTTCATGACACTCTCTGCAAAGGAGAAAAGAGCCGGAAATTGCAATGCTGTTAATAACACAGGGTGCCCCGTATTTCCAGGCAGCTGCACCATTACGCAATGCATAAAGCAAGACGGAGGCTGCAGAGTTTCTCAGCAGCTCCCTGCTCCCTTGCGTGAACCAGGGAAATACAAAAGGTACTCAGGAGCACCTGCCTGACGTCCTGCCACCGAGGTCTTCCTCTCCTGACGTCTGTAGCACCGTGCAGCCTGTTGGAAGCCGTCGAGGAGCCTCCTGTGCAACGCTGGGAGCGGATGAGGAGCAGCGTGAGGAGAAGTGCTGTCCTCAGATGGACTATGGTGGCTGTAGGGGGGCTTTTATTTGGGTGTCGTGCTGCTTTGCCCTTGCCAGGGTCTCCAAAAACACACCTTTGGTGGCTGAGCAGAATCCTGATCTCAGCCTGCCCGTAACAAGGAATTTCCTAGAGCAACGGAGACTCGTGGCGAGACACGGACCCCCTGAGCGGAAGGTTACCCCCAGGACATCTCCCAGCACAGGTTCCCCGGGCAGATGGAGGAGCTGAGAAGGCTCGGGGGCACATCGATCTGAAATCCCAGTCCCAGGATGGGCCGGCCTGCGGCACATCTCGGTGAAGCCACCAGCAGAAGCACGAGTGGACAAGGCCCGGGAGTGCCGGTGGACACCAAGCTGGGCGTGAGCCGCAAAGACACCTCGTGGTGCCCTGCGCTGCCTTGGGCAAAGCATCGCCAGGAGGTGGGGTGGGGGGGTCCTGCCACTGGTGGGGCCGCCCCTGGAGTGCGGGGTTCGGTGCTGGGCTCCCCAGTACACGGGAGACGGGGACAAACTGGGGCGACGCAGCAGGGGCTGGCAGCATCCCTGCTAGGAGAGGCTCGGGGGGAGCTCATCAAGGGGATGACGAGGCGCCGCGCCGATTTTCTACTGGCTGCCGGCGCTGTCCGTTGGCCGAAGGCCCGCCCTCCCGCCCCTGTCCAGCCGAGGGATAGGCTGCCCTCCACGCAGCGGGCGAAGCTGCCCCGGGCGCCGCCATTTTCGGACCCGCTACCCGGCGAAGGGGCGGGACCGCGGCGCCTGCGCGGGCCGGGCAGGGCGCCGCCGCCGCCCTCCGTGCTGGGAGCGAGCGGCCGCCGCGGGAGCGCGCCCGGCGGGAGGATGCGCGGGGGGCGAGGCGGGGCGGCGGCGGCGGCGGCCCCCTCCGCCGGCAGGTAAGGGCAGCGCGGGGCGCTCCCCGGGCCCTCTCCCCGGGGCCGCGGCCTTGGCCCGGGATGTTGTGCCGGGTGCGGCCGGGAAGGGGCCTGGGGGGCTCGGCAGCACTTTTGTGTGGGCCAGTGCCCTGGGGTGAGGGGAGGGAGGGAGGAAGGGAGGGACCTGCCCCGTTCGGCCCCCTGAGGTGTGGTGAGGTGAGGCGAGGCGAAGTGAGGTGAGGCCTGGCCTGCCCTGCCCTGCCTGGTCCGGTGAGGTGAGGTGGGGCCTGCCCGGCCCAGCCCGGTGAGGTGAGAGCCAGCCCGGCCCAGCCCCGTGAGGGACCCAGGCACAAAGAGCAGTTTCGCAGGCCACACACAGAGCACCGTGGACCGTGCTAGAGCCACCCCCGAGGCTGCCGTGGCCCTGCCCCAAGCTTTGCAGCACGGTGGTAGCGTGAGGGCCGTTTTGGTTTCCCACAATTTTCCAGCCGCCGCTGTCTCCGGCGCGGTCTGCAGTGCTGCCTTGGACCCCGGGCCGCACCTGCGGGAAGCCGTGTGCCAGGCACGGGGCCTTTGCCGTTGCGCATCCGGACCAGGAAGGACTGAGCGCTGCGCTGGCCTTGAGGTGTGGTGAGAGTTACTCGAGGCTTTGGACTCACGGGTTATTGCCCAGGCTGCTTGCACGGGATTGAAAGCACGTTTAGTCAAGAAAGCACGTCTGTCCCTTTGGTGTCAACGCATGAACCACGTGCACGTATGAACGGTTGCATACAGAGCTTTGGGTAGGTGCTAGAAGGCTGGGTGAACAGTTTGACAGGAAAAAAATGACTTAACGTGGGAGGTGACCTCCAGCTTCTCAGGGTGGTCCGGTGAAGTTCCCCCAGCTGTGTTCCTGCAGAGACCTTGCTGGCTTCCAGAGTGATGCCCACAGTCTCTACTAGCACTTCGGTCACCTCTGCTGGGGTTCTTGCAGAGCTGACAGTTCTGGGGCAGTGTCTGTTTTCACAGGAGGTCTCTGCAGTGCATTAATGTCACAGGTGTAAGACCTCTGCTGCAAAGTGAAAATCTAAGTAGTTCCTGTGTAGCCTTTTGTCAAAGATTCTCATGCAACCTGAAGATCCATGAGGATGTCACAACCAGTAACAACTTTATTACTTGTATAGCGCTTGTTACTTGTCTTTACTCTCTTTGCTGACTCAAGAGCAATGACCAACTGGATGAAAACAGTGCGCCTGTTGCTCATGTGCTCCTCCACCACGTGCCTCACCTTCCTTGGAACCAAAGTGGAAGTTTTTAGGATGAGCTGGAGAAGCATGAATTGCTTTTTCTTTTTCTGCAGAGCCAGTGTCACCCTGACTGACCAGCATCTTTTTGGACACAGAGTGTTTTTCTTTTACTACCTTTGGCTGTCTGTAATGGTCCACAGTGGTTTCTGGGCACTGTAGTCCTTGACTGTACTATTTAGTTTTTGAGACTTCTGCCTTCTGAACTCCCTGACTACTTCAATGTGGAATTGAATTGTATCCTGTAGGAATCGTCAGGTTTTCCGTTGCACTGGGTCACATGAATGCTTGGTGCTGTATATTCCAAAAAAGTCAAACAGCTGCTTTCTATGGCTGTAGGATGGGACTTCAAACTCACCATGAGGTTCAGCAAAAATGGAAACATTTTGTGGCCACAAAAATGAATGGCAGCTAGCAACAAGATTAAAGATCTTTAAGTGCTTGTGTCTGAAAACCTAAGTTTGGGATGATGTTGCAGGCATTGCTTATTTCATCTCTCTAAAAAGGAGCTTGGTCTGTATCTCCTGGTATACGAGATACCTGTTTCAGTCTGGTTTTTCACTTCCAGGTTGAAGCCCTGCCTTTTGGTGTTTCCATGGGAGAGGTCTTAGAAAAGTGTTCATTCCCGTGTTTGATCACCGGAGATACCAATGCATGAGGGTTTTCCTTTTCTGAAAGATTGGCTTATAAAAGGCTTTTAATGATCTGTGTAACTAATTTGGTGAGACTTGTTTGAGGGTTTTAGACTCGCTGAGTCTTCGAGTCAATATGTAGAAATTGTACCTAATTCTAAGCTGCTCTTGGTCACAGTTTCAGACATTTCTTTCTCAGAGCTGTTTTCATGCTCTGCTGAATCTATTTTTTCACTAGTTTTCAGCTCAGCTACTTCTTGTGCTAGATGTGAGTTCGGCGTGTTCAGTGACCCTCAGTGGATTCTTGCCAAGTTCATACCTGGTCTCCCCTGACTCCTCCAAACAGCTAATGTCTACAGTATCCTGTGGTAAGGCATTTCACAATTTAGCAAAGTTCGGTGCAAGGAACAACATTCTTGAGATTGTTTTGACCCTGCTTTCTCTGAGCTCTGTTTCGTTTGTTCTTGCATTGAGGGAGATAGTGAAAAATTGGTTTTTTCTCCATCCCAAGCCACTCATGACACTCTTACCTTCTGTGGCATCTCTCCGTCATGGCTCTTCCAGACTGAGGAACCTTTGCTTGCTTAGATCATAGCTGTGTAGAGGTTGTGTGCTTTTGATCACCTTTGCCTGCATCATTTCCAGGTTTTTTTTTGTGTTTTTTTTTTTTTTTTTCCCCTCTCTTAGAGGAGAGGCATTAGAGCTTAGAGCTCCAGAGAACAGTACTCTAGGGGCTTTTGCGATGGCACAGTGCTGTTCTTCTGTGGTCTCTATTTGTTCTTCATAGGCTGTTAATTACAGCTGCCTCTCTCCTTAGCTGCAGCCTCATTTTGCACAGTGGGTTTTTACATTGCTTCCCCAGGGTGGCCTAGGCTGGAACGTCTCATCTGCCGGTGCTTGAGTGTGTCTGCCAGGTGTGTGCGCAGGAGGTGTACCCATATGTACCCCTTTTCAAAAGCTCTTGTTGAACCTGTTACAGCTCTTCCAGTGTCTGCTTTAGTGCCGCCTGTGCTGCGTATGCTCTGTGACTTGCCCTGTGCAAGGGCTGTGGTTTTGCTGCCCTTCAGCATCCACATCCGTCCCACTGTGACTGTCCTGACAAACCATGACTTCCCAGTTGGTGGAAGACTGGAGAGGGAATAAGAGGCTGCAGGTGCCTCTCGGGTGAGGGAAACGAAGCATGTCCTCTGGTCAGTGCCACTCTCTGCAGAGCCGCTGGCTGCAGTATTTGGGGAGGGGTCTCAAACCCTGCTGGGCCCTGTGACTGTGTGCAAGCCATGTCTTCATACCCTGAGAGCATGGCTGCCTTGCCAGAAGTTGTTGCTGCGGCCAGGTTGGCCAGTGCTTGATTTGTTGTGGTACTACTGGTGAGCTGGTGTCCTTAAGTTCTCGTATCATCAGGAGCTGGTCTCCATGGAAGTAAAACGCTAGCTTTTGTGGGTTTGTGCCGACAGCCGCTAGTGACAGCAATGCGGCAGCACATTACGTTTTGGGAATAAGTGAGTTTAAAATTAATTCCACCTGACTGAGATTTTTTTTAAGAGGCAATTGGATGGGAAACAGAAAAAAGTAAAACTTAAAATAAGCAAGCGTTACAAAAATAGGCTTATCTGAGTAGCAGGAGTCTCCTGTTGCACGTGTGAAGCGCTACAGTGTGGTCTTAGTAGCATTTTCAAAGAATTCAACTTTTTCTGAACTTTTGACGTTGTTGAGCACGTCTGTGCGACCTGGTGCTAGCAGCACACGCTCACCTTGCCTCTGTTTCCCCTTGCTCAGTCTGTGTCTGTTCAAAAGAAGATGATGCTCTTTTTTGCTGCAAGTAGTTTTTCTTCTTCCCGCCTGTAAACTGCCAAGTACAGGTGCGAGGAGACTTGAACAGTTATAGTTACTGTCCATCCAGTTGCAAGATTTTATTTTTGTTTGCATCATTTATAGAAAACAAGCCTGAATACAAGCTATTGTTCCTGCCAGTAAATAACCCTTTTGCATAGAACAGTGAATATTTTCAAGATCCTTTTGATACCATCCTTATATGAGTGTTCTGCTAAATGTCAGATAAAAAGGAGTTAATTCAAACGAACTTTGTTCATCTTTATAAAGAAAGACAATGAACATATCCCTGCAAACCTAACATCACACAGAACAAGCGAAAAACATGCAGAATTAATTCAGTAAATATTTGATCAGGTGTTTTGTAGCACCTGTAAACATTTGTTTATGGTTTGCAAAATAAATACTCACAAGTGCTGCTGTTTCTGTTTCCTGGTTTAGTATGTATACCACACAAACACCTAGAAATTCAGTCAGGGTTGCGGTTTTGTCATGCTGGTCGGTGTTAGCACCCCCAGACTAACAAAATCCTGATAGCATTTTGCAGTGTGGGTAGTTTGACTTGCGTGCTGGCACTTCCTGATGCTGAGTTGGGATTTGCTTTCACACGTTCTAACTTAGCATGAGTATTTTCGGATGGGGAGATGTGTGACTCTTTCCAAAACGGATCATGATTCTTGTTGCTTGTTGGGGTTTTTTTCCAAAGGTGTTGGTACCAGTTCTCTTTGCAACATGGTCTTTGCTTTTTCATGTAAGCTTCTAAAGAAAACTGAATTTGTCATGTTTATAAAATTAAGAAAGCTTTTTCTTTCTTAAAAAGATCATTCAGAAAAGGTCAGCAGTGGGTGTCGTAGATAAGAATTTTAAAAGGCACAGAATGAAGGCCAGATCGTAGGTTGTTGCGGTGTGAAAGATTGAGACAACTCCTGACATCTCTCCTCAAAGTTAGTGCTCAAATGAATGCTAAAGGCAATTCAGCCAGTTGTTGGCAGAAGCAGTTCTAAGACAAACTGGTGAGTAGGGATCTGAAGGGATTAATTTACCAGGAATTACATAAAAGAACAAAAGAAGTGTGACTTAACCAAATGTTTGTCTGTAGGGAATATAATAATTGTGTGCAAAACCCTGCACTCCTGGAGATTAAATGGCATGGGCAAGGAGGAGATATTTTTAACTGTCACGAGTCAAGTAAAACTTTTAACAACCACAATGGACGTAGGGAGCGCCCTTTTCCTTTCTGAAAGCAGTTTCCTATCTGCTTAAACACTGACATTTTGTCTCCTTGTAGCCTCCTCCTCCCCAGGCTAAACAAGCTCTGTGAATCCAGGCTTTCCCCATAATATACACTTTCTAGATGTTCTCTGGAGTGGCTGAGCTATGTGCCATAAAATTGTTAAGCTCCAAGTAGTTGTTTTCAGTTTGTGCATTTAATTTGGGAGAAAGATTTACGTGTCCAAAAGCTTGCCTATTATTTCCAGCTATCTCAGTCGGTCTAATAAAAGATATTACCTCATCTCACAAACCTTTATCTAATTTAGAGACTTACATCACCACAACTACGGCAGCGCTGCTTTCACTGCCGGTGCAATAGATTCTATGTCCTGTCTCCTTGACGCTTCCTGTCACTCCCGCTTTGTGCCTCACCGTCTCTGGTTTGTCCTGGCCTGCTTGTGTGTGTTTCTGTACATGCGTCCTGAGTTTTGAAGCTCAGGAGATGCTCATGTCTTTGTCAAACTGCTTTCTTAACATTCTTCTGCAGTAGGATTGTTTGACTTATCCCTTAATACTGTTTCTCTAAAGACTGCAAGTTTTTGGGGGTTTGTTTTTTGTTTTATTTCATGAGGCTTTTTGAAAATTTTCAATGCCATATGAAGGATAGAAGCCAGCAGTCAGGCTAGATGGATTTGATGTCAAAGTGTGCCTTTTGTTGATACTGACTTGTAACTTTTCACCTTTTAGGAGCTGTGGATGGAACGGAAAGCTGAGGAGCTGAACACTTTATTGAAGGCCTGCGTGTAGACCCTGATGCTTGAATGAATGCAGAATGAAAATGCTTCCAGGAGTGGGTGTGTTTGGAACTGGCAGCACCGCCCGAGTACTGGTACCTTTGCTGAGAGCAGAAGGCTTCTCTGTTGAAGCACTTTGGGGGAAGACCGAAGAAGAAGCCAAACAGCTGGCAGAGGAAATGAACATCTCCTTCTACACAAGTCGGACTGATGATGTCTTGCTGCACCAAGACGTAGATTTGGTTTGCATCAACATCCCTCCACCACTAACTCGGCAAATTGCTGTGAAGGCTCTAGGTACCTTTTTATCTTTAGAGTTGGACCACAAATTCATAGCTCGTTGACAGATTGAAATTTGAAGTGCATCCCAACACAATTCTGATTGCACCAGCATGCAAATGCAGTGCTAAAGATTTTGTGTGGAATTGATAGAGCCATCCGTGAGAAAAGTTACTTAGATTTTTTTATAAAAATACTGTTTATAATTGCATATAGCTTTGCAAATCTTCAACCAATTGGCCTAAAATATCCCATGTCTTCTTCAGACTGAACTTATGGTGGAGAGGTTTTAATAAAAATGAGCTGTTTCTGAGATGATGATGATAGGGTATAATTTTTTTATGCCCATTTAAAAAAAAAACCCAAACTCAGACAACTTAAGTTGGTTAATGCATTTAAAATCTTCTCACATTCTGCAATAGGAAACCAAGATTTGCCAAGACAGGAGGTGTGGGGGGAAGCTGAGGTGGGGGGGTTCTTCAGTTCTGCTGTCTGTTTTCCACACAAATAAAACCAAACTTAAAAGTTAAAAGCCTTTGAAAAAAAAATGTTTGCAAGTACTCAGTAGGTCTTCTGAGTTAGGACCTAAATGCTCTGCAGATGCTGCTTTCAGCCAGCGTGCTGTGACCCTGGCCACCACCTGGAGCTCTCTTTGGACACCCATGTCCGTAGCAGGCTGGTATGGTCCTGGGTGCAGACTTGGTGGAGGAATCCTTCCACCTGACACAGGAGGGCAGATGCTGGGGGAGGAGGAGATGTTGGGGACAGCAGGAGGAATCCACCAAGATGAACTGAGTGAAGGTGCCTGGGAGAGGAGGGATGACACCCCAGACTGGTTGTGCAGGGAGGTGGGAGCCAGCTGCCTGGGCATCCTGACATTTCTTAATTCTCCAGCCTGTGACTTTGTAGTGGTAATGTCCTCTCAGGTAGTACAGCGTGGGTGTGCATTTGCGTCTAATTCTGTAAATAACAAGTGTGATATTTTTATTGTGTTTACAGGAGATCTGCACAAGTTAATTTTAGGGTGGGTAGTATCTCAAACCATGTGAACCACGGTGGTTTGTTGTTCTTAGCCTCTTTCCTCTACAGTAATTTGTTTTGGAAGTAAACAACTCCCTGCACAAACATTTGCAATGCCACTTAGATATGCAGAGAGAGATTTGAGGCGCTTTTTTTTTCCCCTCTCTTTTTCTTTTTTACTTTGTTAGATTTGTTTGTTTACCTTGTTAGACTACTGTCCTTTGAATTTAAGGTATTCTAATTTTTGAATATTTGAACTGTAAGTTAGAATTTATCTCTTTAAATATGCTAAAAGTTCTTTTAAACACTTGTTAGGTAATAAGCGTTTCACTAATTGTTGCAGCTCTTGATCAAGTAGGCTAAAAGGAGAGGACTGAATCTTCTCTGGTGAATTATTAACTAAAATGAATTGAGATTCTTTCTTCAAAGGCTGAGAACCTGTAAGATGGCATTACCCAGAGGAGGAAAGGCCAATAAAGCTGGTGCAGAAGTACAGAGGTGATAGGTACGCTTGACTGCAAGTATAGATAAGTGGAACGCTGAAAAAGCTAGGGAAATGAGCAGATGAGGTAGTAAAGTGTGGTTTATTCTTCACTTCTGTCTGGGCCAAAATGTTCTCATCTGCAAACCGATGCAGACATCTCAGACCCAGTGTGATGCTGCCCTTGTCTTTCTGCTTTCTAGGCTCCTCGCAATGATATTTAGAGATCCACTACAAAGTGTGTGGTGACATGTTTTAAGCCAGTTTTGAACAGCTTGCTCTGATTGTGAAGGAACACAAAATCAGGGGAGGGCCAAAGATGGCAAGTACATTTTCTCTGAAAGTTGAGCTTGATACAGTGATGTTTATAATTGGAGAATCATTGGCTGCGAATTGTGTATCATATATTGGTGTTTACCAGCTGGAAGTCTGGGCTTTAGGAAAGATAAGATGTGGTGCAGTGATAATGGCCTTATGTGTTTTGTTTTGGTCGGGTTTTTTTGTTTGTTTTTAAAGAGCTTACACTTTTATTACGTATTTGTGTACTTTTTTTTGTAGTTACTTTTTAAAAAAAATAATAAAATATGCTTACATTACTATTTCTGGCAGAGAGGAGAGAGAGACCCAGTTTTTCCAGGCAGTGTAATTTGCTTGCGTAAGTTTCTTAATGACAGACATCCATAAACAAGCCTGGATGCAACTTTGGCACGGTGGGAACAAACTGGTAGCAGTGGATTGAGTTCATGAACCAGACAGAGCAGATCAAAGCCCAGAGGATAATTCCGATTAAAATCAGTGTAATCTTATGGTTTACCTCTACAACAGGCAAAGCAAGAAGCTATCCTAAAATTTGTGCTTCTTTTGATCTCAGAGGAACTAAATTAATTTCACAAAATGTCTGTGTTGTGGTTCATGTCCCACAGTTAAAATGCATCCATCTTTGCATGAGGTGAGCCCACAGCGGAGTTACCGGCTGGAGTGGAACATAAAACATGGGATGGTTGTGTGTGAGGTGAAGTTCCGGGAAGCAGAACACAAGAAGTCCTCAGAGTAAGATTTCTTCAGGATGCTAAAGATAATGCTGCTCCACGTATTGAGCCCAGCCGTCAAACGGATGGTTTGTGGAGTGGCTACAGAGGAACCTTGTACTTGTCTCTCTTGGTTTATACTGGTTGACTACATTGTTTAAGGCATCTTTCCAGCATAGAATATTTGACCTTCTGATTTTGTGGTGTCCCTACAAATTATAGCACATATATGTTAATTATGAAGGACTTTATCACTGCTTTGTGTTGTGAGAAATCAGATTTCCTGTTCTTGAAACAGGACGAGCAAGCATGCTATGAGTCCTCTTTGCATATTGTGCTTCCTGGCTCTGTCACAAGTAGCATGGATGGAGGTCTTTTCAAACCGTAGGCAAACAAGAAATGAAACGAAGGAGCGTGTTTTGGAATGAGCGTTCATTCATGCCAAAGCAAGTACATCTGAACAGCTTATTTAGTACATCTGAACAGGTTATTTAGGAAGAGTCCTCAGACACTCCCAGTTTTTTGTGGTGGACAAAGCAGTGGTCAGGTGTTCTTCAACAGCAGCCAGTTGTATGTCTTCCTAGGTGCAGCCTCAGGTATCTGACATTATTTGGGGGAGTAAAGAACTAGGGCTTGAGTTCAATGGACATATTTACATGGGATAAATAGATCTTAGTAGTTTGAGTCAACATTATAACTCCTGCAGAGAGAGGAAAGGCTGGGGACTTTAGCTGTTCATGGAAAGTGTTGGATGGGCAGCTGTGGCTGTGGTATCCAGGCAAAGAAACAACCAAAGAGGTGAAGTGGTAGCTGCCACGGTGAGAAGGCTGTCCCAGCCCAGCCCGCTCCTCGCACTGCCTGGGCAGGCTGCGTGGCACACCGCTGGTCCCCCCCTGACTGCGCTGCAGGGACACCTCTGTGCGTGGGTGCCCCTGCTTGTTGCGTTGGCTCACCTGCACATCCCACCCGGACATAGGGCAGCAGGACCTCTCACTGTCCAGGCTGCACAGCAGGCCCTCCTGGGCCATGAAAGACCTCCTTGGTGGAGCGGTGGGCAAGGTGTGGTCTCAGTGTCCTTGTGGCCTGCTGGTTTGCACCCAGCCTGAGGCAGAGAGGAGACCCCAGCTCACATGCACGTTGATTTGTGGAGAGAGCTGACTCTTTAAGGTTTGGGCTGCACTTCTCCCATCTGTTCATGAACACTCCCCTTCCCAGGACCCCATCAGGCTGCAGAGTCCCTTCCCCTTGCCCGTGCTGGCACCCTCCTTACCAGGAACAAGGAGTGGTGCTCGGGGGTCCTGGCAACTGCTGGGACCTGTTTCCATCCCCAGCTCCTGTCACGGCTGTGGGTAGCATCCACCAGGTAGCGTGAGAAAGCAATGAGTTTTCTGTGCTTGGATTTTATTAATCAGGACCGTAAAATACTTCACGTATGGCAAGTTTTGGATGTGGCAGCTGCAGGAGAAGCCAAGGCCTTGTTGCTGATGGACAGTGTGGATCTGACTAGAGACATTAAGATTCCTGTAGGAGAAAATAGTCCAGTTTATTCTGCTGTCCAATAGGTCTTGGCTTTTTTATTGCTTCCATAGGATGCAAATACACTTTAAATCTGGTATTTCATTGAGTGAAGCCATGAAGGCTATATTATATTCATGAGAGTTGAGACCTTTTTTAAATGTTAATTTATTTACTAAATCAGGAATTGGTTTGAAAATTCTTGGAATCTAGCCGGTGATTTTGCTCCTGAACACAGGAATAGATGGTTTGTTTAAGGACTGCTGGCAATGGTGGCGTTTTATTCTCTTTTCCCTCTGCCTTAAGATGCTTCAGCTAGCCTTGCAGAATATTGAACAGAGCGTTGTGCCTCATCTCAGCAGCAGGACTGGGTGTGGGAGAGTCAGAAATGGTCCCTGAAATAGGGGGTTGCCAGTGGGCTGGGGGTTGCAGAGGTGTTCGCAGGGAGTTTGACCTCACCCTTTGTTCTTAAAGCTTCTGTTGACTTGCATCATTTAGGGAATGTCTTTGGAAGAGACTACTGAAAATTGTAGACTTGTCATTTTCTGACTGGATTTTGCTTGTGTCTACAAGAAATACAGGTTCTGAGTTTTCTTTCGCTGTAGTTGTCTCCTGGCTGAGTTGTCCCCTGGGCTGCTCGGATGGCTCCTCAAGGGCTTGCTCAGTGCAGCTAGGAGGTGGAGTGCTGGGAACAGGAGCTGCAGTGGGGGATCTGGCTTCCCCTGTGTGTGAGAGACCGATTGAAGCGATTGTGCTGGAATCTTCTCATCGGGGAGTGGATTAAAACCTGTTCTGAGCAGGGAACACAGTCCAGACCTGGGTAAGGAGAAGCTTTGAGAGGTGCCTACCACCATGTGCGGTGGTTCCTGCAATTCTTAGGCAGAAACTGTGGTATGATGTGACTGACCTTCAGGTCTTGCATCACCAGTTCATGTCTGGAGACTTCTAGGTATACACCTGGTTGTTACATTTGAAAAATATTTAGATAGGTATTTTACCAGAACAGATGTATGTGGAAAAGTTAAGCCATGCCGTGAGAAATGGGTGAAGATGAGGAAGGAAGAGGGAATACCAGCAAAGCACTGAATGTAGGAATTTGGTTGGAGCTTGCGCTGGGATGCTGGTTTGTGTTACTTTTTTTCTGCTTCATGAATTATTGACTGCCCACATTGATTCAGGCTGAGCACACGACAGAGTGCATCAGTAGGAATAAAAACGCAGTGGGTCAGCTTGCGAGCGCAGCTCTCATGTGTAACTCAGTCACCTTTGCAGTCTGATTGTACCGGTAGGCTGTACGTGCAGACCAAAATGTTTTGCTTTGCAATTAGCCATCCTTTTAAAAAAAATCCACCTACCAGAACATTATTTCTAATTCTGTGTTCTGTACACAGGCCACTAAGTATCTTGCATGTCTCATTTCTATTAATCTATTTAAAATAATAAATTCAGAGTGATGGTGAAGTACAAAGTGAAAATCAAATCTCCCCTTCACTCACCTCTTTCCGTCATGTACCCTGCAGGCTTTTTTTTTTTTTCCTCTGGCTGTAAAGGCATTCAAATAATTTTATAGCTACAACAGGCAAATTGTGTCTTGTTTTGATGCCATGTGATGCCATTTGGCCATTTATCTTTCATGATGTAAAAATCCTCTCTTTATTTGGAGCCGCTCTCTGTGGGAGTTTGTCAGCTCTGCAACCGGAGCATCTTGGAAGCAGCTTTGAGTCTTGCTGCACTTGGCGTTCCTATTTTAGTTCCCAGACCTTTGCCTTTGAAATCGCAGCAGGAAAGCCTGACTCTTAAAAACACTATTTGTTGACAACCTTTGGGGTGTCTGAGCATGTTTTGATCATGTGTGCTATATATATATATATATGTATTTTTTTTTTTCTCCATTTGTGCTGCAGGAATAGGGAAGAATGTGATCTGTGAGAAAGCTGCTACCTCTGTGGATGCCTTCAGGATGGTCACAGCTGCCAGGTATTACCCCAAGCTGATGAGCATCGTTGGTAATGTTCTCCGTTTCTTACCCGCCTTTGTGAAGATGAAGCAGTTGATAGAAGAACACTACGTGGGCAATGTGATGATCTGCGACGTACGAGTTTATGGGGGAAGCCTGCTCAGCCACAAGTACAACTGGATCTGTGATGAGCTGATGGGAGGAGGTGGTCTGCATACAATGGGAACCTACATCATCGACCTCCTGACTCACCTCATCGGCAGGAGAGCAGAGAAGGTCCATGGTTTGCTCAAGACTTTTGTGAAGCAGAACACAGCTATAAGTGGGATCCGCCACGTCACTAGCGATGACTTCTGCTTTTTCCAGATGCTAATGAGCGAGGGTGTCTGTTGCACTGTGACTCTCAACTTCAACATGCCTGGATCATTCATCCATGAGGTCATGATTGTTGGGTCTACCGGTCGCCTCATAGCTCGCGGGACGGACTTGTATGGGCAGAAAAACACCGCGCTCCAAGAAGAACTACTGTTTACAGACTCTCTGACTGTCAACAAGGGCCTTTTGGATAAGGGGTTTAAAGACATACCCCTGCTTTACCTAAAAGGAATGGTGTACATGGTGCAAGCACTGCGGCAGTCTTTCCAAGACCAGGAAGACCGTCGGACATGGGATCATAAACCTGTCTCCATGGCAGCCTCTTTTGAAGATGGTCTGTACATGCAGAGTGTAGTAGAGGCCATCAAGAAATCCAGCAGGTCAGGGGAGTGGGAGGCTGTGGAGGTGATGACCGAGGAACCAGATGCCAATCAAAACCTCTGTGAGGCGCTTCAGAGAAATAACTTATGAACATTCCTGTTTGGGAGATAGGACAATTAACACTTCTGGCTGTAATGTAAAAAACCTCTCCGTTTTTAAGATGTGTAGATTCTTATTTAATAACCCAAGTTCCTTGGTTTTTTGAATGTGCAAAATATGTCATGTTCTGATAGAAACTGTTCTGATTTAAATTGTTGAAAGAATTTTAAATGTTTCCGTTTTTGCAAACATTTAATTTTGGTCTTGGGGACTGCTAGGAAAACTTGAATTGCCCTTTGCACTTGCAGCAGCTGAAGTGAAGCATGGGATCTCTGCCATTGCATGGCTTGGAAGTGGGGCACAACCCCTGTTGCACAGGTTGCTTATTTTAACTATTTTAACAGGAAAGCATGTAGAGCAAGACCAGGGAGTACCTGTTGTTCAGATGCCTTTTCCTTCTCTCTTGGAGACTGGTTAAGTTTTACTCCTCAGTTTGTAAAATTTTATAAAAGAGTTTAGTGATGTAACAGGGCTCTAAACTCCTATGGGACAAAAAGTAGAAGGAAGGGATTAAAGTTTGTAACATAAGGGTCAGCCTTTTGGCTTCCTGCACGTGACAAATTCCTTTCAAATTCATTTAAACTGATATTTTATTTAAATGATGCTATGAATTCTCTGACTGCGTCTTGGCAGGAAAATCTTCAGGAAGTCTGTGATGATTTATGCAATTCTTCTGTATTTGTACACATTATTCCTTCTAGTCAAGAGCCTGCCTGCATCCAGCCGCTTTTTTCCGTAAGCTCTGTGCCCGTCAGTTGTGTTTACAGCCTGGCAGCACCGGTGCCGTGACTGTGGGGCTACGTTCTCGTTTCTGTGACTGTTAATAAATGCCTCCCGGGGTCACAGGATTTCCAGTGTCGTGGGTAATGAAGTTGTACCGCATTAACCTGCTGGGGACCTGAAGATGGAAGTAAGGAGGTATTTCCTACCTCTTACAGCCCTCTTAACGTGCTGGCTGGGTAATTGTCACACTACAGCATCCTGATAGTTAAGAGAATGGGACTGAGCTGTCTGCTTGGGATCTCAAACCCTGGGTATCAACCCTCTGGCCCTGCCCACCGTCACACCCTCCTGCAGCTTGTGTCCAGTGGAGAGATCTGTTGGCAGATCATGGGTGGAAGTTCCTTCCGTTTGGGAAACGTTTCTGTCTGAGGCAGGTGTGCGGAAGGGATAATCCAGTTTTACTATGTTTATTTTGTGTACTTGAAAGCTTTTTTTTATATGTATTTCCCACTAAATTGTAACCCTGTGTATTTATATTAACATGCAAACTGCTGTTTCATAAGCTGGTCCTTCCTGAGAAGTATCTTGTTTTCTACAGAAATAAAAAGTTGTGTTTTTTGAGGGCATTCTTTATGAGGCTGTGTGCTTTGTCTTTGATTTGGTCAAGCTGAAACCATCCTCATAAATGTGAACAGAAGACTTGCAGCTGGGGCTCGGTACCTGGTGAGTCCTTTCCTATTTCTGTGCTCTTTTGCTGCCAGCTGGGCAGCTTGGGTGTAGAAGTAGGAGACAGCTCTGTGCTATCCTAGCAAGTGTCATCCATTTATCAGCAAGGGAAAGTAAGTCCCACTAGAAGATCTATTTCCCGCCTCTTTGCTGTTTCCTTCAGATTACAGCTGTTGAGTAGCTGGTTTTGGAGATCCTCTTGCCTATCTTGGACTTACCCTGTCCACTTTTGTGGTTAGTCTTTATTTTTCTGCCTGACTCATTGTAGAAATCGCTGGAAGACACTAAGAAGCAAAATCCCCATAGTACTGATGGGACCTCTTTAATTGCTCAGTGTGTAAATCAGATCTGTACTTTACTGTTGGGTGTTTACTTCCAACACATTAAAACTCTGACAGAAACAAGTCTACTGCCATGCTGTTTTAAGGGCAAGGAGCGTGGCTGCTCCTGTGCTCTGCGCAGTCTCATCTCTAGCGTGAGCTGGATGGAGAAAACAAATGGTTGAAATTCATTCAGTGTTCCTAGGTGGAGCAGTGAGAGCTGCATCTCTGCAAGCCTCCTTTCCAGGCAGAGGGCGGGTGTTCCTGCCATAGCTCTGAGCATCTCCTGTCTGTGTGCTATGGAAAGCAGGTGAGATAATGTCTCCTGAGCTCACCTGGAAGTCATTGCCTTTGTTCAGACAGAACAGCTCTGGCTTCCTTCATGCCTGTTTTGGGTCTGTTTTGAAGCTGTCCTGTTTGAACTGAGAACCTTCCTTTGTGTCTTTGTCAGTATGACTGTACTGGGCACAAAATCCATAAGTACAACTTCTACAGGAGCAGAAAAGCACAAAACATCTCCAGACAGACCCAAATGATCGCAGCAGAGGAAGGAGGGTGCCCAGACTCCTGGGTGCGTGTACAGAGGTGAAATGAGCTTCTGGTAGGCTGGCTGCAGCCTCCAGCTGCCCTGCACAGGCAGAGTGGGATGGCAGCCAAAGGAGCGCTCCTTTGGATGAGGCGGATCCATATCGTGAAGTCTGGATCTCCCTGTGCAATCCCTGTTTGTCTGACGCGGATGCGGTGGGAGCACCTCCTGGTTAGCGCTGCTGGCAGGGGGGGACCAGGCCACGCTCTGCTGTCTGCCAGGCTGAAAGGCAGCACTGCACCGTCCCCTGCGCAGGCTGAGCTCCAGTGGCCGGTCTCCAGGCTGGTCCCTGGCCTCCTGCTTTTCACACATGAGGAAGGAATGACAGCACATGCAACCTAAGGCCAAGTGACATGCAGGTGTATTTTATAATGATTTTTTTTTTCAGGGAAATCAAGTTATCTGCAACCAGGAAAAAAAAAAAAACCAAAAACCCACAGCTGTTTGTGTGAGCCAGGTGATGATCACCACCCTGCTGTACAAGCCAAACGAGGCAGAAAGCCATGTGGCTATACTGAGGAAAGAGCCGTGACACTGGGTGAGCTGCGTATCTGAGCATCCTATCAATATCAACCTGCATGGATTTGTCACCCACTCCCAGGATCTCCGGAGCGCTGCTGGCTCAGGTACCTGCAAGAGGAGAGAGTGCATCAACAGCCCAGCCACCTCCTCAGAGACAGGCTGAGTATCTGCACCAGCAGGATGGCAGGTCCCAGCAGCGTGAGTGGGACGGCTGCTCTGGGTCTCCAGCCTGATCTCCAGCTTGGAGCAGGACTGTCTCCAGCTTGGAGCAGGACTGTCACCAGCTCCAGCTCAGGCTGGCCATGGCTTTGTCCTGCCAAATCTTGGAAAACAACTCTGGAACCTGGAGATGCTGGACTCAACTGAAGAGTGCTATCCTAAGGGGAAAGGTCCTGCTCTTTTTGGCTGGGCCACCTCAGAGCTTCAAGAAAAAACCTAAGGGCAGAGCTGCTGCAAATGGTGACCCAGAGACATCCAAGCCGCTTCTCTAAAAGCTAGAGGCAAGGGCAGAAGAAACAGGATAAGGTGACAAAACCCACACAGGCAAAGGCAAAGCCTCCATTTCTAGGTGGATGAGCTATGGGGACCAGCAGGTCTCTCTTTGGTCACTGGCAGGACAAGGCCAGCTCACTGGGGAACCGAGGAACCAAGTAAACCTTGTTGGAGCTCACCCTTCAGCTGTGGAGCAGTTGCCCTCCCGGGGGCTGCAGGAACCTGGCTTGGCTGTGCCCGCTCTGGGACTTCTTTTACTGATGGGTGAATCAGCTCTGGCATGTCAAAGTTGATGTACTGGTACAAGAGCTGCAGGCGCGGCCGTTTTCCTGGAGAGGTACAAGAAGAGCCCAACGCTGACACTCACTTCCCTGCCAGGGCTTTGCTATAGCTCACAGGCTGCAGCAGTCCTGGGAGGAAAGGAAGAATATTACCCCTGCCGGAAGGGGAACCATGCCCTTGAGCTGAGACTGCCTGGTGGGATAAAAGCCAAGGATACACAGACACATCCCAGAGGCAAAAGAGCAGCTGGAGGGAAGAGCCACAGCGAGCCTGCCTGGGAATCACAGTGCCTCACTGAAAACTCACCAGTGGCAGAGCCCCCATAATCACCTCATCCAGGGGGACACTGCCAGGTCTGGGAGAAGCAGAAGGGCTGGGGAGCACCCTGTTGTACTACTGATCCAGCCTTAGACCAGCATCATTCTGGAGACAAGTCAGCTAAAGCACACGCCAAGCTTGTGCCAGCCCAGCCCAGCTTGTGTGGCTGCAGCCACCAGCTTCTCCCACCGACCGTACCTTTGGACCTGGCCCCTCTGGGGGGGCGCAGGCTTCTCACACATCTGTTTTTCTTCCTTTTCGTCTGCTGCTTGGCAGAGAGGCCAGCATCGCCTCGGAGGGTGCCCGGCTCCTCAGCGGTGGGATGTGCCCTCTGGAAATCAGAGTGCTGCAACAGGAGCGCTTGCGAGTTGACCCTGTGGGACAGAAACCAGCTGTGGGGTACGGCCAGCGTGGGGTCTGGCTGCAGCAGAACATGGAGCCCTGCGGCACCTTGGGGGGCTCCATGCCCTGGCACAGGAGCTGTGTCCAAGTGCAGCCCTCACCCTTTGTCTGTGCCCATCCTATGGCACAGCCGTGCCTGGGGCAGTGGGCGCGTCACTGCTCCTGCCCTGGCCGCGCTGGGTCACCTCCCTGGCTGGACCCGGACATGGCTGGTGGCCACTGACTGTGGCTGATGGATGGCTCCAGGCTACTGCATTGCCACAGGTGCCATTTCCCTTTCCATCATGAGCCCCATGACTCCCTGGGCTTCTCCCTT
Organism: Chlamydotis macqueenii; assembly: GCF_036417535.1. Lineage (NCBI taxonomy): Eukaryota > Metazoa > Chordata > Aves > Otidiformes > Otididae > Chlamydotis > Chlamydotis macqueenii. The sequence goes on from NC_141568.1 coordinate 14,075,484, forward strand.
TCCACACTTCTCTGGTTTATCTGCTCTTTTAAACTCTTAGCAGCTCGCAAAATTGCTGCAAACTGAGCTCCTTGGTTCTCAACAAAATAAAAAACAAAGCAGAATGATGTCCAACCACAAATCCTGGATAATAATATCTTCCATCCCAAATTCATCCCTTCCTCCCAACCTTGTTTCACCCTTGTGCAACGCAGCCCACCCAGGGCAGAGCCAGGTCTCACTGGCAGCTGCTCCTCACACGATGATCCTGGCCATGTTGCAGCACAAAGCTGCCTTGTGAAGGAGATGTGGCGACTTACTTTGCCTCCTTAGGTTTGAAACCGTAGGCTAGCAGCCAGGCCGGCAGTGCGGTGACACAGCCAAGATCTGCCAGCTCCGGGAAGAGCTCTTTGTTCTTCTCCATCTCCTCCTGGTACAGCTTGGTGTGGACAAGGACGCCTCTCCCATCCTCAGACCACTGCGGCAGACATGGGGACAGCACTGACGGACGATGGTCCCATCCTGCCAGTCCCTGCGCTTGCTTTCCTCGGGCTCTGGCGTGGATGACCCTGCCACCGTAGCTCAGACCTCTTCCTGGCCATTAATAACCACTGGGATTTAGGGTTTTACACCCAATGTGGCCCCAAGGTGTTGGAGGTGAGTCCAGCTGTCTGGTGAGTGGGAGCAACCTGTGTTGCTGCAGTGGCTGTGGTGGGTGGGACCGTGAGGCTGGGTGGCCCTGAGTCCTGCTGGCCCTCCTGGGCCTCTGGTTGCCACCTTACACCTCCATCACCCACTGTGGCATTGCCAGGCCCTGGGAAGCAGCTGAGGACACCCTCAGGCATGCTACCAGAGCAGAAAACAGCTCTACAAGATGTCAGCTGGAAATTATTCAGCTGCCATTTCATGCAGTTTAACTAGAAGCTCACAGATAAATATTTGGGCTAATTTACTCAGTTTGAAAAAAACTTGGGAGTAACATCATGTCTTTTGCTTCTGGGGAGCAGACCCAGCCCCAGGGACATCCACCCTCTGCAGAAAGGAGCTTTTTCCATTCCTTTCCCCTCCCCAAATTTTGGCACACGTAGACACCCCCTGTTTGCACACAAGGCTCTCACGGGGGCAAGGTTCGCTTGTGGCACCGAGGGATGAAGCCCATGCTTAACACAACTCCCACGTCCAACACACCATCACCCTTCACCTCCAAAGCTTTGACATCTGGATTCTCCAGGGCTGCAGACAGCTGAGCGAGGATGTGCCCGGGCTCACAGCTGCCGTGCTGCCCCTCCTCGGGGCTCCTCACCAGGGCAGGCGGCTCCGGCACCGGGGCTGACATGGCAGATGCTCTAGGCCAGTGGCAGAGGCTGCCTGCAGACCAACATCTCCATGAGTGTTTGTTTGGCATGGGCTCTCACCCCAACTCGCGGTGCTCTGCCAGGCTGCTGTGAGTCCCCTCCACAGGGACGCAGGCACTGGCCGCCTCTCCCTGCCGAGCTGCCAGGGCAGCAGTTCCCCCTCCCAGCCCTGGGTCTGGGTGGTGGCTTTGAGGGGGCTCAGCTGTGCCCAGCACAAGGCCTCCACAAGCTGCTCCAAAGCAGCCATCCCTAGGAGCATTCCCAATACACCTGGGCACGCAGGGAGGTGAAAACTTGCCAGCGCTGAGCTCATCCATTAGCTCCCCATCTCCATCACCCCTCTTGTTAGTAAACATGTAACTGATCCCTTCCCTGCCCCACCCTGAGCTGCCAGAAGACCCCAACTGCCCCAGCACACCTTACACCTCTGCCTTGTACCTCCTTCAGGCCAACCATCGGCACCCAGCCCCTGGCCAAAGCCTGGGCATTGCCTCCCCTTCCACTGGGAACGAAGAGGGGCAGCCCCTACGCAGGTTTAGTACCTAATAAGGAGCATTACATTCTGATATATCATGGACTATCCCTTTCTGATAGAACCTCATTCCTGAATTCATTCCCAGTTTGCCTGTTAAACGGATGCCCAAACATGATTTCAGCATTTCCACTGACTGACCGCAACCCTGAGAGGCTGCAGGCACCGGTTACCCGCCCCGAGCATCTCACCGCCAGTCCCTGCACACGCCGGCTTCCCCGTCCAGCCACGAAACCTCCAGTGAAGCAGCCCCACGCCCACAAAGCAGCACGAGGAGGACTGGCACAGGCCACTGAAAGCTGCAAAAGCCAACTGCCAGTGTTTTAAGCCATGGTAACGGGATGAGCGGTGTCACTTCGAGCCTGTTCTCCCCATCTCTCCCCTTCAAGCCTCCCCCGGGCTCTGCTCTGGGGACGGTTTGGAGGCGTCAGTTGGGCAGGAGATTCCGGAAGACCGTTAACTCCCACGGGTGATGCACCAGCAACTGGTCACCCAGATCTGGGCTCTTGCGTAAGAAGGGAGGTGGAGAAACTGGAGAGGGCCCAGGGGATGCTCCTTGGCACCTGGGGAACACAGTGGAGCTGGGCTGACGGGGCTGGCCACGGTGGTCCTGGGGAGGGGTCACCAGGAGGTGGGGAACCTCCATCCTCAGGGACGGGCAGGGCTCTGTGGTGCATGGCTGTGGCTGCACCAGTCTGGGACTGGTGACTGCAACGGGGATGAGGGACCCCTCCTCACAGACGTGGCTGCACGGTCTACAAAGGCTGGCATCAAGCCCCATCCCTCAAACCAGCAGCCTGGAAAATGCCAGGATTTTGTTTGACTTTTGCACCCTGGAGCGTTCAGGAGCAGCTAACTGTAAGTGAAGAAGTGGTCTCTGTCTTCATCATACCGTGGAGGAGAAACAGGCTTTTGCACAGCCCCTTTATAAACACGATGGCATTTTATAGCCTGGAGAGAGTGATGTGGCCATCAAAAGGGTGCTTCAGCAGGTGAAGGCTGACCCCAGCACCCGTGTCTCCTCAGCTCAGCAATAAATGCCCTGACATTTGTTTAACCACCCAGATCCAGTGCAATGACACCGAGATGCACTGTTATGAGGGAGAAGTGTGGTTACGGGCAAACACCTCCACGCACATCGTGGTCTCCGGGTGCAGGGAACCTGGCTGCTGTGGTCATTCTGCTGCTTTTGGTTCAACCAAGGCAGAGGAGTCTTCTGTGCTCGGCCAGCAAACTATGGCCGTTCAGATTGATGGCCAGCAGGCTCTAAGTCAGATTTATCCTGGAAAATAAAAGTACAGCTGCTTGACTTGGACAGAAAATCACAGAAAGGAGAAATATGAAAATATTCCAGCAAAATATAAAATAGTCAAGCCTTGTTCTGTAACAGGTTTTGTTCCAGGACACACACCAAGGGATACATTGAAGTTTGGATACTGGGGAGCCCATTTCTGCAGCTGCAGGAGCGTTCTGCTTTTACGGGTGCTTCGATCCACCGTACCGGCCTTGTTCCAAGCCGTAGGGTAAGCACCAGAGCAGAGACGGGCTCTGGACAGACTTCCTCGGTCCCACGAAGGACTGAGGTACGTTTGGGAGCCCTCTGGCCCCCAGCTCCCTCCTTCCCCAGGCCCGGAAGGCTCGAGCGGCCGGCGCGTGTTAACGGGACAGGATCCCAGCGGGATCCTCCCCAAAAACTCCGAGGAAAGGGGAGGCTGAGGGCACGGGGAGGAGAGCAACCTCCACCGTAGAGCGAGTCCGACACAGGGCTGTCCTGCCCCGGGGGCAGCTCTCGGCGGGATCCGCGGGCATCGCCCATGAGGGCTCCGGCCGCGCCTGCAAGCGGGGACACCCAGCGAGGGCTCGGGCTGAGCTCCGGGCTGGGCCCGCCCCTCTCGGCGGAAGCGGCGGTTGCCGGGGAGCTCGGCGGAGTCCGGCCTTCAGCTCCCGGCGGGCTGCCCGAGTCCAGGCCCAGGCTGCGGCCTACTCGGCCCGGTCCCGCCCCCCCAGCCCGGGAGAGCTCCTCCGCGGCCTCCCTCGGTGAGTCCTCTCGGGGGGAGCCGGGCTGGGAAATGCCGGAGCAGGGAGCTGGGGAGGGGGCGCCGTGCCCCTCCCGAGGGCAGCAGGTGCTCAGGTGCTGCAGCCCTGGGGCTGCGCCTCTCCCTGCACACAGGGAGCGACAGGAGCCAGGGAGGGGTGTTCGGGGGTATTCAGTGTCGTTCAGTGGGGTCTTGCATCTCAGCACATGCCCCGGGACAGAGTTTGTGTTGATTTCCCGTGACAGCACAGCCAGGGGAGACTGGACTGCAAGGCACAGCTCCGGTCTCCATCGCTGGGCCCAGCGTTGCATGTCAGGTCCTGTAAACCCAGCATGTGGCTCATCCCGGCCTCAGCGAGGAGCCCCAGGTGTTAAGGTGGGGCATCCCTTGCCTCATTCTTCCCCGCTCTCCTGAGAGAGGACTGGGCTGCAGCTCTGCAATGCCCGCATCAGCCTCTGCCCACCTCCCCGTGCCCAGCACGGCCCTTGTTCGCCTCCTGCTCGACGCTGCTGCTGCAGGACACGCATCTGACGCCTTGGACAGACTGTGCCAGCTGCCTTTCGTGGAATCACAGAATAGTTGGGGTTGGAAGGGACCTTTAAAGCCCACCCAGTCCAACCCCCCTGCAAGGAGCAGGGACATCTCCAACCAGATCAGGTTCCTCAGAGCCCTGTCCAGGCTGGCCCTTGTTTGTCAAGGGCTGTTGGCAGACATGTGCCCAGCTCTAGAGAACAGATATGCCATGTGCAGACAACAGTGCTGCTGTAGCTGGCCCCCTTTGTTTTCAGAGAGACAGAAGAAAAAATGCGTCTTGGAGACTAGCATGTGGGGAAGAGCTGGTGGTACCTGTGGGAACCCGCACAGGGAATAGCATTACAAGGAGAATTGATTGCAGAGGGTACCAAGGGGAAAGCATAGGGATGGACTAACATCACTGGGTGGATTCACAGCACACTGACCCCTAATTCTGCAGGAGGTGAGGCCCCAGATCCATTTGCTTCCCTGTTTTGGTGCAGCCCTGGGGCACGGAAGTTATCCTGGTGCTACTTTCCATTTCAGTTAAACTACTGAGGGAGGAAGCAAACAGCCAAGACCAGCTGCATGGAGATTAGCCCTTTGGTTTGCTGCAGATGACTTGCTCTGCTTATCACAGCTGTGGGATCTTTTTTCCCCCCCACGCTTTTTGCAGAGGTTGACTCATAAAGGCACAAAGCTGGTCTTGCTTCAGCTCTGTGTATGGTAGTGGCTTCCTGGCCAGGGACCCAGGCACACTGAAAATGTGATCTGTGAAGAAGAGAGAGTGCTTGAAAGTCAGACACAGCAGGTTCAGGGCTGGGAAAAACACCTGCCAAGTCCTTGTCCATTCCCACATTTCATGGTTTTTTTAACTATGATGCCAAAAACAAGCCACGAAGGGAAGCTGTGGTTCGTATGGGCTCTGAAAGATCTCGGTTTACCGGGGGCATAAGTTTTTACCATCTGGTAAACTGAGCCAAAGGACACAAGAAGTCCAGTTAATGGTTCTTAAACTTACAGGGACATTCTGGGAGAGGTAGGGCTGGAGCCTGCATTGCTTGAGTCCTAGGCTGGGATCAAGCTGTGGTGGCGAGGAAGTGAGCAGCTGTCCGGGCTCAGACAGGGTGAGTAAGCAATGCTGAAGTTGTTGGGTTACTCTGGCAACTGCCCTGTGCCTCTTTCATGGCTGTGCTGATTCCAGGTGAGCAGGGAACGGGGCTGGTGCAGCCCTGTGGCTAGGAGCAGCATCGCTGCTTCCCTAGTGTGTTCTGCGGGGGGCTAAGGAAGAAAAGGAGTTGCACACATAGATATCTGTTCACTTGGACTGGACCAGACTGCGTTTGCAGAGTCTGCCTGCATCTCATAGCCTGTGGATGCTCTCAATAGTGTCTTTATGGCGGCAGCAGGTTTGGTTCTGTATTCTTGATGTTTAGGTTTCTAACATGGCGATAGAGAAGATGCTTTCCTGGGTACAAATTAGGCAGTGTGGCTGAGCCAGCGATCGGGTCACTGCTGAAAAGGGCTGGCCCTGTTCCCTCTTCCTTTCTCCTCTTGCACTCATAAGCATGGGCTCCTGCTATGTTTCCCTTGTGCTTGCTCCAGTGCTTCTCTGATCCCCCTGCGGAGGTAACAGCTAGGTTACTTTTGGAGAGAAGGGTAAAAGAAGGGTAAACCGGCAGAAAACTAACCTAGCAAAAGAAGTGACTTGTTTCCTGCAGGGGTGGTGAGTTGAATCGGCTCAGCACAGAGCTGTTTGCGCTACGGAGCTGTCACAAGAGGTGAAGCAGGATAGGAATGGCAGTGGAGAAGGTCTGCACATCCCCTTTTGGCAGAAGCAAGCTGTGAGGTTCTCTCGCTTCTGACCCCCGAATACGCTTGTGGTCAGCAGGAGCAGAGCAGCAGCTTGGGAAGTCTGCACTGATCAGTGGTAGCTGAGGCTTGGCGGCTGCTTCTCGGGGCTGGGAGGCTGATGCTGGGGGCTTGCGTCCCATGTAGGTGAGTTTGCTGGAGGTGCCTAGGCAGGCAAGATGCTTACTGTTGTAATAAGGTTGTCTGATCTTGCAAGATCCCAATCCAGAGGTGATGTGACTTGCAAATCAGGGAGTGGGTGTCATTTGCAAATACCCTGCAGCAGGGCAGGGTGCTGTTGGGATGTGAAATGTGACTTGTGTGAAGGTGTAAAATGAGCCTTCCATCCCCCGCCTGCCATCAGCGTGCCTTTCCTCCTTCAATCCCCCACACTAATTGTCTGCTCTGTTACAGGTCTTGATCTCAGCCTGTCATTTTGTGTGTGAATTACTAGGTTTGAAGGTGAGTTCAGACCAAGATCAGATGTGCATTTCAGGGCCAGTAGCTGTTCTGGAGTAATCTCATGGTGAATGCTTTTTTTTTTTTTTTTTTCTAGAATAAGAGAGCCTGTTCTGGCTTAGTTGGATCCATTATCAGGGAGATTACATGATAACAAGAGAGTATCCTTTTATCTCAGGCTGAGAGTCTGTGTCTGCTCTTCAGAAATAGCTTTTCCAGAGCAGCTGGGTACAGACTGTACGTGCATGCCGGTGTGCAACAGGCAGCATTGCTTACATTACCTCTGCAGTTGTGTCTGGGAGATTAATAACAGCTTTTTGCTAATGGGTCTCATGTCAACAGGGGTGATTTAGCAAGGAAGACTGCAGTGCATTAGTTGCCATGACTCAGGCTCACTCAGCCTTGTACTGATCGTTTGTTGGTTTATAAATTAAACTGCAGATGCTGCATCCCATCAGTGCTGGCATGCCAAGGATCCTGAAAGGGGTTATTCCCATCAAGTTGTCTCAGAAATCTTTAAATTAGTGCCTTGGGAGTCAGGGCATGCAGGTTGTAGCCCCAGGTCTTACAGTGATGACAACAGCCAAGCTGCCCTGCTGCATGTTGAAATCACAGTGTGACTCTGATGAGGTATTGAGGCTCTTGTGGCATCTGCCAAAATCTCAGCAGCAGCCTGTGCCTGTTGATGCAGCATCCTGCATCCTCATTTTCTGTGTGGGGAGCAAGTCCCTCAAGTTTCTTGTAGGCAATAAAATGCTCTCTCCAAGGTCTTGGTGAGCATCTCAGGGAAATAGATGCTGGCTGCTCCTGTGCTGGAAGGATTTGTGCTCCTCCTGTCATGAGGAGGAGAGAGGCAGCAGGGACCAGTGTGGGCCAGGGCAGGGATTTGTGGATCTGTGCTGGTCCCTGTTGATCTGCATTGAAAAGTTATTTAGAAATAAAAAAAAATAGATGTTTTTCTAAACAGATAACTTTTCATTCTCCCAGGGAGCTGAGAGACAGCTGGGCTGTTTTTGTCTCAGGACTCTTTCCCAAAAATGAAGCGTCTGACCCTACTCCGTCCTGGAGTGAAGTGTTTTGTCTTAAGTCCTTTTGAGGTTCAGCCCCAGCTGCTCAAGGGCGGTGACAGCATTGGTGTGTCTCTCGTGGAGGATACAGCAGAGGGGTTTACCTGTGTGGGGCAGGGGCTTTGCCTTGCTTTGGGTAGGTTGCGTTTGAACCACAGGGGCTATTTGGAAAGAGCCTAAGGGGCAAGATAATTCAAATCGAAGGCTGAAATGTGTCAGGTGATGTCCAGCTACCTTGTGTTTCCTGTTCACTAAAGGCACACAGGGCGGTTACAGCAGCTCAGCTCCTGCTTGCGTGTCTGCATTCAGTGTTCCCGTATGGGAGAGGAAAGCCAGGCAGGATTTTCAGTACTGAAGATACCAGTGTTACAGCAACAGCGGACATTTCAGGTTCAATGCTGGTAAAAACGCCAGTCAGCCCCATGGTAGGGACAGTGCTGCTTGATCCCTTGCCTCACCTGCATGAAGTCCAATTTGGGGTGGTCCTCTCTGTAGCTACATGTGAGCTCTCTAATGAAGGTCAGAAGTTCATCTATACATATATATACACACATATGTATATTAAATGTAGCTTTTCAGTGGCTCAATGAGCCCTGTTCATTTCTGTTCTCAGTGGTGGTTGGTTTCCGTGGCAGAGGCAGAGCGACGGCACGATGTGTGAAGGGCCATCCAGGATTTCTGGACCCATTCCTCCGGACCCTACGCTCTTCCCAGACCATTACAAGCGCCCTTTCTCAGGTGAGTCCCTGATGCTTGTTACAGATATGCTGGTTGGCATGACACAGCTTGCCTGTTTGATGTCCATATTCTTTGGCATCCTCAGTGGCCTTTTTCTCCACTCACACTGGTGCAGATGCTTCTGCTTTCCCTCAGAAGGTGGTCTGTACAGCTGGTTGAAAGATGGGAAAGCATAAGGTAGAGGTGGAGAGGGAATCTTCAGTGTTGTTTGTAGGCTGTGAGTGAAGAAAACCATGAGGTAAGATAGCTTCCTAATAATCTCCTTTGTCTTTGTAGCTCGAGGGAGGCTGGAAGGGAATGCTCAGAAGCTGGATTTTACCTGTGGCTCCCTGGACCCAGTTCCCAACCCATACCCCACTTTGGGCAGTGCCCACCAGGTCCAGCCAGCCCCCCGCATTCGCCCCAGCGGAAAGGACTTTCTGGAGAAGGGACAGAAGGGGACGCTCAGCCTCTTACTGCAGCTCGATGGGATCTCCCTTGGTGGGGGGCTGCCAGTCAAGAGTAAGTACAGCTGAATTGCTGCTGGCCTGAGTTGCATTTGGGGCCAGGGATGAAGCACTGGGGATTCGGGTGGATTCCTCAGCTCTGCTGCCTGAGGAGAACTTGAGTGTTGCAGGGCCGGTTGCCCCATCTCCTGTGTTTGGCCTGGCAGTGGTGTCCCTGAGCTGTCACCCGTGCTGGAGACTGTGCTGCTGTGGCTTCCCTGACTCCGGTCTAGCCCAGATCTGGAATGGGAAGAGGGATTGTAAAAAAGACTATTTAATTTGGACTTGAGGAACTAGTAATGGATGAGCGATTCTTGAGAGATGCTGGAAATAAATCAAGCCCTTATAGTTTGCTGCCTCTGAATATGACCAGTATATCTGTAGTCTAACTTAAAGATGGATCGATTGGAATCTTAATGTATAGAGGAAGTTTAGCCCGGGCAATTCCTCATTAGTGAAATGAGGCAAGATCTGGGAAGACTGTCTGTATATGTGAATACTGAGAATGTCTTTGTGAAAAATGTTCCCTTCTCCAGGGAGGTCACCCAGAGTGCATTCAGAGGTCCAAGAAGGAGATCATGCTGAGCGCTGGGTGTCATTTGATTAACTTCATGTGCTGGCATTGCCCCCAGGGCTGGGGGCAATGGTCCCAGGCTGGGCAGCCTGGTCCCAGCGTGGTGGGTGCCCGCTGGTGCTTGCCACAGTGCCAAAGCAGGAGGGGAATGGAGGAGGGTCTGGTTGTGTCAGTTGAGATCTTCCCTGTTTTGGGGAGCCCAAGGAGGAATATTTTTTTATTTGAAAACAAAAAATACAATCCATAGCCTTGATTATGTCCCTTTGAATGTGGGACAATGGCTGACCTTGAAACCAGGAACAGCACAGGTTGAAGGCAGCTGCCTTTAACCAGCCCTCTCCTCGCTTCACAAACACCACGGGATACTGAACTGGGAATTGACCTTACTCCCGGGAGGATGCTGGCATGGCTTGTCTGGCATAGTCCAAAAAAGGACGAGTGAGCCACACTCTCTCAGAGCAAGGGAGTCAGTGAACACCAATAATGTGCTGGCAGTCATCTGGGCACTGTGGGATCCTCTGGCAGAAGAGGGTCAACCCAGGAGTGTGTAGCTAACATGGGAAAAATGCACAGATTGCCTGGTCTGCAGGAGAGGGGAGAGCTTGCTATTTCTGTGAGTGGTTGGACCAGCTTTGGAGATGGACCTGTGGGCTCTGGTGCGAGTGCTCCATGAGCCTGTGTCCCTTGGCAGTGTCTGAAGCGTGGACGCTGTGTCTCCTCTTGCTGTGCAGGGAAAGAGTCCAAGGACCACGAGAAGGAAAATGTGAGGCGAATAAAGGAGATTCAGAAGAAGTGCAAAGAGAAGGAGCGAGCGCAAGAGCACAGCCAGCCCAAGCCTGTGAAAGCTCTGTGGAAATCCCAGAAATACGAAAACGTGGAGTCAAAGGTGAAGGTCAAACTGCAGGTCAGTACCCACTGAGCTCTTGAACTCTCCTGGCCTGGGACCCACAGGGTCAGCCATCAGGTTCTGTGGGATGGTGGAGATGGGGGAGTCCCAGAAGCTACGGGTCTGGGGGCAACTTGTTGCTGAAGCACGTTGAGCAGATGTGACAGTGGGGCTGTGCGCTGGGTGAGAAAGTTTGGCTAGGGTCTGGAGAGTGATTGCAGTAATAATCCCCATCCTGTCTGACCACGTAGAGTCCCCACGCAGGGGAAACTGAGAAGAGGAAAATCCCATCACACCATCTTGCCTGGGGGCTCCTACTTGGCCCATCAGTTGTTAGGGATCTAAAGGTGGCTCCTGGGGGTGCAAAGCAGCCCTCACAGACATATTCCCTGTCTAGAGGTGCATCCAGCTGGCTTTTCAGCTTCCCAGTGTTCCGGGCAACACTTGTCTGGGGTTTGTGCCAAAAGGCTGTGGTATTCTGCCCCACAGATCATGGTCCTCAGAGGTAGGTCTTCAGGCTGGGTTAAACCTGTGGGCCCCCAGTGGGCTGTGTATGTCCAGATTCTTCTCTGAGCGATTGTCCTGGTGAGTAACTGCTGCACAGTGTGGGCACACAGACATCTCCAGGCAGTCAGAGTGGAGGCCTCCTAGCTCCAGCACAACCTGCAAGGGGTTACGTACCTTCTGTCCTCTGTACGTGTGCTTGTAGGAGAAGGGATGCAGGACTGTGCTTGTGTCCTCAGGCTTTTTCAACTGCTGAAACGTTCATGGCTTCTGTCCCAAGTGGGTGTCTGGCTCTGTGAAGGTTTTGGTTTGCTTTTGACTTCTTAATTTTTCTTCCTCTGGATATTTTTTTCCTCACCTGGTGGGTTCCAGGTGTTTAAATGGTGCCTCTATCAGAGAGCTTTCTAAAATGCACTGAAGTGGCTGCCTTGATACAAGTGTACCTGTTTGTTGGCCCTTGGGCCAACTTTTGACACTAAAATTACGTGTATTGATAACAACTACAAAAAATGGCAAGATGATTTCCAAGCCAGTGGTTCCAAATGCTGTGTCCTTTCTTCCTGGTGTGCCACCAACCTGTCTGATGTCCACGACCCTTCTACACACAGGAGCAAACCCACATGTGCTTTAGGAACCCAAGCCTACGCTCTTGTTTGACAAATCCTCTGGGTTAGAGGAAGATTGAGATAATTTCCTCTTTTGTTTTGGGGAAAGGGGGTGGTCTCTGTGCAGACAGTTTCTGTGTGGTGCGTTACTTATGCTCTGCGGATTCCTCTGGAGAAAGGTGGCAGGAGGCCCTGGTGCTGACTCACGTAGCTTTAACTGTTGCTGTGGCTCTCCTAGAGCTGAGGTGCCCCTTATGAAGCATCTCCATCTTCTGTGGAGCTGCTGCTCAGAGATTAAGTTGATTCTGTTAGGTCTTGATGTCTAACCCAGAGTTTCTTTTCTTTCCTCTGTCCCTCAGGCAATTAATTGAAGCAGCTGCCTCGAAAAAGGCTCTGACAGTCTCAGTGCTCCCGTGGAGGGAGACGGGGAATGCTGCACTCTGCTAGCACACTCTAAGATCACAGACTTATTTGATTTCAAACCAGCCGTGCTAGGTCAAGGCACCTCTCATTAACTTACCAGAGATCTGCGTCTCCTGGCTCCTGTTGAAAAAAATACTGATCATCTTTGGAGTGTGATCAGTCTAGGCAGTGCTGAGGGCATCACATACCCTGGTCCTTACACCAAAATTACTGATGTCACTGTCCTATCCCCCCTTCAGTCTTTGGGTCTGCCAAGCTAAATGGGCCAGGCAACAAGGAATCTGCCTCGAGGGGACTGCAGCTCACCTGAGAGAGCAGCTGAGACCTTGGGTACCTGTAGAGATCTGGAGGCTGCCCCGTGCAGTTCCTGTCACTTCCAAGAGCAGAGCAGTGCCCTGGTCATATTTATTGTAAGGTCACCATTTGCCGTAGCGTCAACATCCAATTTTCAGGGTTTGTTGGAGGACTGCCTCAGACAGTTTTGTTGCAGACTGCCTGTTAGACATCAAGCAGTGTCACCTTGTAACAACGCTAACCATGGCCTTTGAAGATGCCTCCCAGGTGCAATTCCACCCTCCCAGACTCCCTCACTCTCTGCTCCTCTTTCTCTCTAGAGGAGGGTAACCTCGGATTTGGGGTGCTGAACAAAGCAGCACTTGAGAACAGCATCTAATTTGTGTCAGCGTCATGCCTGCCTGTGCCATTTCATTAAAACTTACTGTAGCAGGGCTCTGCAGTATGCTCTGGATTTGTGGAGGTGGGATGGCTTCTTCTGGGTGTTCACATTCTTTAGTGTTGCCAACAAGGGAAACTGCCATGTCTCTCAACTTTCGGCACACTTATCCCATTTGCCCTTTCCACAGGAAGATTTCTGCTTTTTAAGGAGTCCTGATCATTGTCAGTTTTGACTGTCCATCTGTTTAGATTGTCCCTAGGTCGGGTAGGTATCTCTGTTGGATTATCTGGGGTTGCTCTCCTTTTATGTCTACCAGTAAAAATCAGTAAAATTGAGTCTCCAGTCAATGCTACGCATGCATTTGATCCAAATGTGTGTTTCTGCAGATTTTTTCCTTTTTTTTAAGTGTTTCTTTACAAAGTTCAGTTGCCAGGTCTGAATTTGTTGCTGTACGCAGTCTGATTGCCTTTACTGGCTGAGTCCAGATTGCTTCCCCCAAGAACTTCCGCCAAGTTATGGCAGAAAGAGCGTGCTGTCATCTCCCTGCTGGGAACTTGTGGTTGAGCCTGTGGTTGACCACCCAGACTTTGTTTGGTGGGTTTCTCTTTGCTCCAGCCTTCCTCCGCTACTGGATCTTTTCTTGCCTTTCCCAGGAGAGCTCCCCACCTCCAAATCCAGAAGCTCGGAAATTCCTGAGGGCATATTCTCGCTGTGGCCCTGGGATCAAGCCATGCAGACCGCTGTCCCCAAAGCCTACCAGAACAAAAGCAAGGCTAGACACAGAGGCTTCAGAGGTGCTGGGTGCTGAAACCAAGGTGAGTTGCACACTAATGGCATGCTCCCAGGGGTTTCTGGCGCTTATCCATTGCTCCTGCTTTGAACTCTTCATGTGTTCTTCTGAGTGTTGGGTCAGATGTGCTACGTGAACAGGGAGATCTGTAAATACTAGTCCTGGCTGAAGGAAAGAAGTGGGGCCTTGGTCACTGGGGTGGTGAGACCAGCATTCAAGGATTGCTAATACTACCCTCTGGCTTCATCCTTGCTCACAGTTAAAGAGGTTGTGAAGTTCCCTTTGAAAGTCCTGCCTCCTCACTGTAGAAGTGCCAGTGATCTCAAATTTGCTCTTCCTAGGGCTTTGTAGGAGCTCTTGGGGATTTTGAGACGGCTCTCATCTTAATCAAACGAACTGTGGCTTCTGGAAGTTAGGAAAAAAAATATGGGAAATGGGTGTGCTTTTTAGTAAGGGGAGTTAAATCGGTATTAACAATTAAACCTTTCGGGTAGTCTTGCCTGGGAAGTCCTAAACTGCTCCATGGCTGATGTCTTCTTTCCTTGGGTTCTTTGTTGGTTCCCAAATGCCATGGAGAGACTTAATTTAAACAAGACATAAACTCCTAAGGAGGAAAACCAAGAAAAGAAAACTTTAAACTCCAACCCAGCAACCTTCTCCCCTGTCTTGACCATCAGAGGAGCTGTGAAAGAGGGCACTGTCTCTGGGGAATGCCCCCAAGGACTAGCGAAGTTCCTGCTCTGCCGGGGACTCTGTTGCGTTTACTGGTCTGGTGAGGACCTGACCAGTTTCTCCCCTGACCTTCTACCTCTTCTGATGGGCTCAAAAGACAGCAGTAGGAGCCACATGGGCTATGTCAAGCCTGGTTCTTCCTGTCCTGGCTTTGAGAGCATGGGGTCAGCTTGGGGACCTCAAAAAGAAGGGTTTAGGCTTTGCCTGGCTTTTGGTGTCTCCTGAGATGGGATGGGTCTGTCCTATTGTAGCACACCTGCAATTCTGTGTCTTGTGTGGGTGCCTCTTTGCTGTGTCCCTTATGGAGACAGGGGCAGCTGCCTGTGTGCGTGTGCCGAGCTGGCCCCTGCTGCCTCCCTCCCCTCTTCTTCCAGATCCAGGTGGAGGGCAAGAGCATTGACTTCATTAAGCACAACGCCCGCAATGCCAAGTGGGCCCCGCTGCGGCGCTCCCAGTCCCTGCAGGCGCTGGACGAGCTGCTGGAACAGAAGCACCAGGAGCAAGAAGAGTACAACGCCAAGCAAAAGGGCCACGTCCCCCAGTAGTACGTATGCCCCTCCCTGGTCCATGGGACTTTCTATAACAAGCCCACTGCACTTCACCATGTCCCCCAGCTTCTGCCTAGAAAGATGAGGGGTTTCTCAGCTTAAGGAGCATCCCGTGGCCAATGTGACTGTGCTCAAAGAATTTTGTCTCCTCCTCCCTTGCATGCTGCTGTACAATGATGCTGACATGAGGATGCTGTGTGCTCTGAGAAGTGTGCTCCTGCCCCTTCATGAGCCTTGCTCCACATGACATAGCTTCAGTATTAAAAGGTCTGGATTTGGAGAGTCAGATGAATGCCTCACAAGCATTCATCCTGCCTTGGACCCAGAGTCTGAGGAACATCCAGTTAGTGACTTGCATTTTGGGGTTCCCAGTGGGTTCTGTGGCCCCCAGCAAGCAGCTCCTGGGTGACCCTGTCCTAGGACTGACCATGTTGTCAGTCCCTTGGCTCTCTGCTGTGTCTGCCATTCCCTGCCAGCATCCCTGGCTGTGAGCTGCTCTGCCCAACTTCATTCTGTCTGTGGCTCACAGATGATTTTGAGAGGACTCAGGGGCCTGGGCCAGAAGCAAAAAGCAGAAGGCCTTGTCTCCAAAGAGCTTGTGTTGGCCTCAGTGTGTGTCTTCTAGCTGCCCTTCAGTGCACATGGAGCATGTTTGGTAGGCCATGCATGT
This sequence comes from Chlamydotis macqueenii, assembly GCF_036417535.1. NCBI lineage: Eukaryota > Metazoa > Chordata > Aves > Otidiformes > Otididae > Chlamydotis > Chlamydotis macqueenii. Next base: position 14,090,907 of record NC_141568.1, read on the forward strand.
GGGCTAAACCCAAGTGTATCCCTCCACGGTGAGGGCATGTGCCGGCGGGGTGGGGCTCTGTGGTCCTCAGACAGCGCTGTGGAGACTAGCGGGGTCTGCAGGGCCCTATTCCTGGCCTCTGCCTGCACCCCTGGGCGACCACTCCTGCCAGATGCGCTGACACGTGCCTTCGCTTGCCTCGCCAGCCTGCTGGAGAGGAAGGAGCTGTGGCGCAGACAGACGGAGGAGCGGCTGCGAAACCTGCCAGATCCCGACACGCCGCCTGGTCATACCATGATGCCGGAGAACCAGCGGCTGGAGACCCTCGGCAATCTGAAGCAGAGTAAGAGGAAAAGAAATGGAAATTCCAACTTAGAAAAACAGGCGATCCTAGCCAGGATTAGGGAGAGGGGAGTTCTGGGGCACAGGTTCCTGCCACTTGGAGAGTTGCCTGGAATAAGGGGCATAGCTGGGATGTTGCAGGAAGAGTTGCACTTGAGCTGCGGGCGTGGAATATGCAATCTCCTTCAGATTGGTGGGACCTGGAGGTTGCAGGACTGGCTCTCTGAAGCATCAGTGGACCTGACATTAGGGTTACTATTGTTCTTAAAATGGTAGGAAGATTTTGGTTGGAAGGGACCTTCAGAGGGCTGTAGTCCAGCTCTTGCTCAAAGCAAGGGTACTTCAAAGCTGGAGCAGGTCAGTTGGGTCTTCATCCAGCTGACCTTTGAATTTAAGGATGGGTGTTCTCTCAAAGTCCTTGTTCCACCATTTTCGTTACTGAGGATGAGGTGATAGCATTAGGAAAAGGATGGCTTTCTTTGCTCTTCCATTTCTTCAGCTTTTGGTTTTTTTGGGTTTTTTTTTGTTTGTTTTTGTTTTTTTTTTTAATTTTACAGCCCAGGAGCAGCTGGTAAAGGACCTGGTGATGCTGCCAGTGCATGCAGACACCCTCAGCATGCAGAAGAGGCGGGTAGAGCTGGAGAGGAAGCTCTCCCAGATAGAAGAGGCTGTCAAAATTTTCTCAAGGCCCAAGGTTTTCATCAAGCTGGACTCCTGAGCCGGTGGGGCTGGGTGTGTTGTGCTGCTGTGTGTGAACATTCGTCGTCACTGAGAAGGGACGAGCATCAGTTTGGACAGGAAAGGAAGGCAAGTTCAGGACCCTAGGCCCACACAGGTGCCAATACAGCATCCAGCGTGCAGCTGGCATCTCTTTCTCACCGTCCAGCATCTCCTCCAGGGAAAAGGGAGGGAGGTGCCCTAATATACTTTCTCCTTTGTGGTCTGGAGAACAGTTTTCTCTGTACTGCTTGACTTCTCAGAGGTCAGCTCTCTGCTCTGGATCCATGGCATCACCTCTCATTTTCCCATTTTTTCCCACTTCTGGAAACTGGTAGGAGGTCTTCTGTGTGACTGCCTGTGGTGTTCCTTATCCCCTGACTTTCTCCTGAGCTGGTCCATGGTCATGGCTCATTCTGGGCACCTGCAGGGTTGTCTGCACACAAACCCTGCGCTGCACGTCTGCTGTGCGTGCCCCGGTCCTGTGCACTGACCCATCCTGCTCACACAGCTGATGCCTCTGCACTCTCTGACCTGCTGGCTGGGCTCGGCAGCTTGGGGACAACGAAGAGGCGTAGAACTTCAGTGATTTCTGCCCAGGGAAGAGCTAGGCTGGCTGCATGGGGATCTGGCAGGATGTTTGGAGGAGCCTTTGTTGTCTGTGAGGCAGGATGTGCTCCAATAAAGCATTGTTTCTCTCCTTCAGCGTGTGTGCAGCTGTCAGTGGGCTCAGCAGGGCCTGAGGAGTGGTGGTGGGCAGCAGAAACCAGCAGCACTGATGTAGTGCAGGCATGGGGAGAGCCATGGGTCCTGGTCCTGCTTTCTGCGGAAGTCTGAAGTGGCCAGGCAAGTTAGGCTTCCCAGGGCTGGGTGCTGGGACATGGTGGTGGACTCGGAGAGAAGGTCCTGCCAGATCTCAGTTTGCGGGCAGGCAGGACATGGCCGGACAGGTGCTGTTATGGAGGTGAGCTCGCTGCCTCTTCACCTTCAGGTACCACATAGGGACCTGTGCAGACCTTTGCAGGGATCCTGCTGCGTGAAGTGTAAAAAGATTTAGGCTAGAGGGGATTGCTGGGGGGCTCACTCCATCTCCTGCTCGGCGCAGGGCCAGCTCTGCAGCTCGGGGCCTTGTCCCGCTGAGTTGGGAAATCTGCAGGATTGAGGTTGCCATCACCACCTTGCTGGAGCTCTGTGGCACCCTGGGACGTGGGGGGCTGGTGCTCCTGCCAAAGGCCAGGAAAGCTTTCAGCACTCGGTGGGCTGGAGGAGCTGAGATGCCAACTGGAAAATCTCCCCACGCTCCCCTGGGGCCATCCCTGGGGCGAACACTGCAGCCAGGCTGAGCCAGCTGGATGAGAGCTGCGCTGAGAGCGGCTGGGGGCCACGGACACCAGCCCTGTGCACCTCCCTGCCCTGAACCGTCCTGGACCAACCAGCCCTGCTGCCTGCTCTGCTCCCTCACCCCTCTGGGCCGCGGCTGCATATCCTGAGTGCCACCCCACTCAGCAGCCTCAGACGTCCCAGCGTCCGCCCTTGCTGCTCTCCTGCCTTCCCAGCAGGGCTGGGGCTCCGGATGGACGGTCGAAACCTGAGTGGTTGGCGCTGTCCCTGAGCTGCACATCCTGCTCTTCCTCGCCCAGTCCCACCACGTGCCCTGGAGAGCAGCGCCAGCGAGAGGACCCTGTGTTTGTAGGGCCCTGGCAAACAGGCTGGCAGAGCTGGCACAGTCAGGCCCTTGGCGCTAAACCAACCAAGCAGCTCGGCTGCTGGTGAGGTTTTGGCTACACTGGCACAGGTGCCTCGTGTGGTTTGGTTCTCAAGGGTCAGCGAAGGCAACAGGATGCAGTCCCCCCATCTCTGCGGAGGCAACCGGCTCTGCCGCTTGCTGGGGTGCACACTTGTGCCTGCGCCCAGCATCGCCCCACGGGAGCCAGGCCAGGGCACCCAGCGCCGTCTGTGCTCCCTTCCCACAGGGTTTAATCCGAGGGCCATGGGAGAGCCCTTGTGCCATGAAGGGTCTGGCACTGCGCTGGGGCCCTCACTCCACTGCCTGAGCACCCATCTCCAGCTCGGGCAGGTGGGCTGGAAGAGCTCAGCCCTCAGGTGCACCCTGCCTGCCAAACCTTGTGCCTGGGCTGCTGGCCACCACATCACCGGTGGTCACTGCGGTGCTGTGCTGTCCCGGCTGGGGCAGAGGTGTTGGCGCTCGTGCTGCAGGCTGGTGCTGCAGGAGGTGTGGAGAAAGGGGCTGAAGGACCATGGGGACGGCCAGCCACAGTCTGGCCAGGCCCATTCCCAGCTGGGGCAGGAGGAGGAGAAGCCGTCGCTGCTGTAAACCCAAAGGTACCCGCTCAACTCGTGCTGGGGTGTTGCTCTGTTGCGGGCAGGAAGGTGCTGCTCTGGGGCTTGGTTGGGACAGCAGCAAAGCGAAGGCCAAAGCCAAACATCAGTGACCATGAACCTGACACCTTGGAGCTGTGAGAGGGACCGAGGGTGCAGGCAGCCCCAGGTGAGCAGGAGGGGTGGGTACGGTGTCCCCCAGGCAGCGTTTACTGGGACTGGGTGCCACGCGGCTCCCTGCAGATGTCACCGGGCTGTCCCTGGCATAGTGAGGGCACCACAGCATGGACAAGGTGGGAACCAAGAGGGCCAGGCGAGGCTCGTTGCATCAGGCCACCACCCTAGTCTTGCTGCCCAGGACAGCCTGGACATGTGTGTGGGACAGGGATGTGCAGGGGGAGGGATGAGCTGTAGTGTCCCTCCAAACCCCCTGTTCCTCCCCACCATGGGCCTTGCAGGGGTCACCCAGCGCAGCCGTGAAGCCGTGATCTGCGCCATGGGCAAGGGTGCTGCACGTGCAGGGCTGGCGTCCTCACCCGTGTGCGGCTGTGGGGGCCAACGTGCCCCCTTCTCCCAGGGGACCTACAGGGCTGCTCATGGGGCTCGTGCTGGTCCACAACGGGACAGGGCGATGGGGCTGGTGGGGGACATGCCTGCCCGTCCCGCAGCACTGGGGCTGTTTGCTGTCCTGGAGGCAGCTGTCCCCTGCAGCAGCTGGGGTCCAGCGCCTGTGGTGATGCAAACCAGGGACAAGGGGGTGCTTTCTAGAAAAGGTTTTACTGTCCGTTGCAATATATTAATTGATGATGCATAATTCGATAAAACAATTTAAAAACCCCACCTGTTTGGAAGGAGAGGGGTGGGAGGCCAGGGGGTTTGGAGGGACAGCGCCGGGTGGGAGCAGGCACCGCAGCAGGGCTCCCGGGAATGCGGGTGGTGGGAGAGGGCAGCGGGCAGCCCCGCTCTGCCCCTGCCCACCGGCCCTGGCATCGCCCCGGTGCCCACAATCAGCCCGGCTGCGTGGAAACCCGGCCAGCCACCACGGGTGGCACGGGACCCCGCAGCTATAGGGTGAGGAGGGTGCCGTCCTCCCGCTCACTGCCCCGGCCCGGGCTGCCATCGTGGCTGCCGAGGGACTGCAGGGAGCCCCGCGAGCTGTGCGGGGACAGGCTCTGCTGAAGGGGTCCGTCCACGGGGCCCCCGTTGGGGCAGCCCCCGGGGATGTAGTGGGACGTGCTGTCGCTCTCGATGACCAGGTCGCCCTCCTCGTCGCTCTCGGCCGTGCTGTAGTTGCTCAGGTACTGCGAGGCTGGGCTGGGGGTCTGCTGGCTGGGGGTGCTGTCCGTGGACATGCCCGAGCTGCCCGAGGCCTTGCTGCTGCGGATGACGTTGTTGCGCTGGTTGGCCGGCTTGACGGTGATGATGAGGTTGTGGCTGTTGGCCACCATCATGTCTGTCACCTGGTCCAGGGACTTGCCGGCCACATCGATGCCATTGACCTCCAGGATCTCGTCGCTCACCGCCAGCAGGCCCGTGCTCTCGGCCAAGCCGCCCTTCACCAGGCGGGAGATGAAGATGCCGGGCACCTTCTCAACACCCTGTGGGGCCACGCGCACGCTGACGCCGTCGCGGATGTAGAAACCCAGTGGCTTGTCGGAGCCGTGCTTGTGGAGCCGCACACGGCGGTGGGTCTCGGGCAGGATGTCCACGTCAATGATGGAGGAGATCTGGCGGAAGTCCTGGGGCATGCCGATGAGGAGGTGAGGCTTGGCCCGGTAGTGCACAGGGCGCAGCAGCCCCTTCTTCTTCCGCTGCAAGGAGTTTGAGGCGAAGACGCTGGCGTCAGACTCTGCTGTAGGGAGCAAGGGAGGACACGGGTCAGGCACCGCAGCCGCCCGAGGACAGAATGGCATGCCCTTGGCCCCAGGTGTCTGGGGAGTCGGCGGGAGAAGTGCCCTGCTCACGAGTCTCACCGGCTTTTCCTCCCTGGAACATCACCCCGGCTTTTCCTGCAGCCTGTCTCCACCGGGCCCATCTCCTGGGATTACCCAGCATACACGAGGCCAGGATTAGTGGGATCGAGGCAGTGATTCAGCCTTAATCACACTTTAAGCCAAACTCTGCAGTTTAACACTAGAGCTGCCAGCTCGGGAGCCATGGCTGTGCTCCAGTTTGGGGTTCGGGAGAGGGAGCCCCCTCCTGCATAAGGGGGTGCTGTGGGGGCTGCCAGTTCCCTGAGGGTGAGTCCAGCCCCATGAGACAGCACCAGAGTCCCTTGTCCCTGCTGGAGCAGGGCCACCGCTGGCACAGGATGGAGGTGGCCACAGCTGTGTCCCGCAGAGCCCTGCCATCCCCAAGGATGGAGATTCCTCACCTCCTGGAGACCTATCCCAGGGCTGCAGCATCCCCGGGGCCCCTAAACATCCCAAACGGTGACCTGTGCTGTTGTCTCTTACTCCACCATCTGGCTCCACCACACAGGATTTGACTCCATACTCCCTGACTCTGCCCTGGGGCAGCTCTGCCTCATCTCCTCCTTGGCTGCATCCACTGGGTGCTGGGGAGCATCCCCTGGGCCCTCTCTGGTTTCTCCCCATCGTTTTCCACAGGGGAGCCCACATCTGGATGCTGCACTACCGGTGCATTCCCCACAGTGTCCCCCACCAGCCCCCAGACCCTGCTGCAGCCGCAGGGGCACTGAGGATGCCCCCAAGCCCAGGAGACGGGGGGTTTCTCCCCAGCCAAGCCAGCCTGCCAGGGCTCCTGGGTTATAAATATCTCCCTGCACACACAGCCTGGCGTATTTTTAGCTCGGGGAAGGGCGGCGGAGGCTTTCCCACAGCTATTTCAGCACACGGCTCCTCTCCAAGGGGCGCAGAGTGGCTGAGCCAGGCAGGTCCAGCACCCCATGGATAAGCCTACCGGCAGCCCCAGGGATGTGCTGGGCTTTTCCCAGCTTTTCCCATGAGCCAAGCCCAGCCAAGGAGAGCCAGCGCTGCCTTCCGCAGCCAGGCTGCCCCTTGGGGACAGCTTCACCCGATAGGGTGACAGCACAGAGAGGAACCAAGAAGTTGCAGCCTTTGCTTTTTGACCCCCTGCAGCAGGACTGGCTGCCGCGGAGCCCACCCATGGGTGCGCACCTACAGACACATGCATGTGCAAGGCTCCCCGCTCTCGGCGTGTGAGAGAGGCTCTGCAGCCAGATTCCTCACCGACCCGGACTGGTTCGACGACAGCCCAGCCCCAGGATGACCTGGATCCATTTTAAATCAACTGTGACTCACCCAGGGCATGCTCCCGGCCTCTCCGCACACCTCCCGTGGTGCTGCTGGCCCTGTGGCCCCTCTCCCACAGGCACGGCCGGGTTCCTGGGCTCACTAGCGCTGCCCCCTTGCCCTCCTTATCGTGCTCCCCGTGGTGCCGGGGCTGTGGCTGCCCGCACTCCACACCGTGCCAGCTCTGCACGGTCACCCATGGGCTCTCACAGGCTTTTCGCAGCAGCGGACAATGTGGCTCTGGGAGCGGGAGCAATGCTCCCGCGGCAGCCCGGGCACACCCAGCCCCACGCCGGTTCCCCGTGCCGCAGCCTGGGTCCAGGCATTGGTTCAGGAGCAGAGGATGGTTTGGTGCCAGCAGCAGAGCCCCTGAGCACATCGTGGGCTCCAGCTCTCTCCTGCCCTCAGCCTAGATCACCGCTGCTGGGCCCTGTGCCGCACGGCCCCAGAGGAAACGCATCCCACACCGCCCTGATGCAGGAGCCCAGGAAAACCAGCGCGGCAGCTGGGGCTGGCCATCAGCATCACCCTTCGCGCAGGGACTTTGCACCAACAACATGAGCTGGAAACACGGGGTCGCTCTGGACACTGTGCTGGGCAACTGGGGCTTTTAGATTTGGCTCCGGCTTTGGGCGCTGTTGCTTCGTGGTGCTACTGAAGAGAAAGCCTCAGTGCCACTACATCGAGTGGAAGGGGATGGGCTCGTCTCCATCTCCCCGGCAAAGAGGAGACACGCTCGGGGTGTTTGGCACCGGGAGGCTTTCATCCTCGCCGGGATGCTGCTATCATTTGGCACTCCTGCGCGAGGAAGCTGCTCTCTGGGAACACGCCACTGTGGTCAGGGCGAGCCCCTGGGCTGCCAGGGAGGAAATGAGCCTCCTCCCACCACCAAAAGCTCGGTGGCACCTGGCACCCCAACAGCTCTGCCAAAACGATGCTGCCACCGCCTCAGGGCAGGGAGCCGATGAGGCTCCCAGCGCGGCACTCTTGGGAGCAACACTGTTTTTTCCGGGAGCCCACGCAAGCCTGGGTGGAAAATGCGACTTCAAAGGGGTGAATCGCGAAGATTTGCCTTTGCTCGCCAGGGCACGTGGGGCTGGGCTGGGGTGGGTGCCCCTTGGCGTGGGGAAGGGCTGCCAGCAAGAGCCTGCACGCATGCCACGGCCCCAGCATGGCTCCGGGAGCCTCCTGGTGCCGCCACCTCTGCATCCGTCCACCAACGCAGTGGATGGAGGGTACGTGACCAGCCACCCCCGCCGGTGGCACAGCCCAAATGTGGAACCAGCGATACCAAGGGACGCGGCTCATCTCTCACGATGGGGAGGACGGATCTGGTGCCCTTCTCTGGCTCCCGCTTACCCTTCTTCTGGATGATGACCCTGAGGAGGGGGTTGGCGGAGGACAGGGCTTTGTGGTAGTTGTCGTCGTTGTTGATGGGCAGGAGGTCGCCGTGAACGTCCGTGTAGCCCAGGAGCACATCCACCCGTGGGATCTGGTGCACCGTCTGCAGCAGGCGGTAGAAGTCCTGGAAGCTACCGGCACTGGAGCGCTTCATGGCAAAGCGACGAAATTCGGCATCAAACTGGGGAGGAGGATGAAGAGGAAGAAGAGGGTGAGGCTGGGCAGGACTGGCTCCAGCTGGCAGGACCAATGCAGGCAGGACACCGCACAGAGCTGCCTGGGAGCAGGCAGAGCCGGGCACCACCGGCTCCAGAGCCCTGGCAGCACCAAGGCAGCGGCACCGATCGGCCGGAGCCCATCCCAGATGCAAAATAAAAGGAGCGGAGCCATCCTCCTGCCCAAACACCAAAGTGACGAGGTGGAGAGGTGCCCATGAGGCAGAGGAAGGACCCTGGGCCATACTGTCAGCCACGGCGGGTACCGTGCTGCCGGGAGGCCCTTCCCTGCGACACGGGCGCTGCCGTAGTGCCTGCTGAGCAACAGCGTTAATTATCACCTGCTTCAGTCACGACGGAGGGGAAGCCAATTAAGAACAGGCTGAGGAGCGCGCTGCTCGAGGGGGATCGTGCCCCAGCACCCCGGGAAGGAGGGCACCGCACCTGCTGGCGGTCCTGGGCGAGGGCACAGCTGGACAGGGGTGCAGCGGGGGAGTGCGCACATCTGGGGGAGTGCAGGGCTGGGTGGGTGGGCACAGCTGGGTGAGGATGCACACCTGGGTGAAAGTGCATTAGGTGAGCGCACACATCTGGGGGAGACCACATCTGGGCCAGTGCACAGGGCAGAGGGTTGACCCCTTCTTGGGGGGGGGGGGCGCGCAGCTGGGTGACAGCGTTGCCGAGGCCGTGCATGCCCCGCTGAGCTGCACATCTGGGCTCGGGGCGCACCCGGGGCTGACCGCGCACCCGGCACGCTCCGCATCGGCGGGGCCGCCCCGCACCCCGCGGCTGCCGGCACTGCGCACCGGCGAGGCCGCGCACTGGGCAGCGCTCCCCGGGGAGGCTCCCACGGCCGGTGCCGGGCGGGCCCGGGGCAGCTCACGGTGGCGGGAGGCGGCGGGGGCCGGGCCGGGTCCGGGGAGGTGCCGAGCAGCACCGCAGCGCAGGGGAGGGCCCGCACAGCCCGGCTCCGGTGCGCGGTGCCGCCCCACGTGTGCTGCCAGGCGCGGGGGGGGACGGCGCGCCCGGCGGTCACCCGGTGGTGACGGTGCCGGTACCGGTGTCGGTGCCGGTGCCGGTGGGCGCTTACCTTGCTCTTGACCTCGATGACGGGCTCGGCGGCGCGCGCCGGCGGGCGGTGGTGCTTGGCCATGCTGCGGGCCGGGCCGGGCCGCGGGGCCGCGCCGCCGCCACCGCCGCTCCCGCGGCCACGGGGGATTTGCACCGGCCGTGACGTCACCGGCGAGCAGGCCGGGCGCCGCCGCGCCATTGGCTCAGGCGGGGCCGGAGGGCGGGGCCGGGGGGGTTGCTGACAACGTCGCCGTGGTAACGCGGGCGGGGCCGGGCGGGTGGCAGGACACCCACTCAAGCCCCCCGGGCACGGGTGGGCTCCGCCGTGACCCCGAGGGTCCCGTGGCTCCCGGGAACCCCGTTACCGGCACAATTAAACCCAACGGGGGCGGGCGCCCAGCCCCCCGCGGGGGCTGCGGGGCCCGCATGCGTGGCCGCCATCCCCACGCGTGTCACTGGTGGGAGCCGCCGGTTCCCCTCGGGGCTCAGCCCCACGCCGCCGCAGGGTCCCGCTCCCCGCCGCCACGAGTGCGGTGGATTTTTGGCAGAGGGCCGGCAGGCCGCCCCGCCATCCCCGGCAGCGCGGGACAATATTCAGCCTGGCCTGCGACACGCTGCCACGCTGCTTCTTTCCGTCCTCCTGATTACACCGTCCCTCCGGTTTTCCAGCAGGAAAATTTCATTATGGCTCCGGAGCAGTGCGGGCCGGGGAAGGTTGGTCATTTCCAGGACGAGTTGCTTTACCAAGAGGGGAACCGCTCGTCTTCGCCAGGTGTACGGCAAAGCGCCAGTGTGGCTGTGGCCGTCCCAGTGCCGGGCTGGCAGGACGTGCTGGCAGAGCACACATGGAATAGTTTGGGTTGGAAGGGACCTTCAAAGGTCATCTGGTCCAACCCCCCCCTGCAAGGAGCAGGGAATCTCCTCAGGTGCTGCCGGGTTGTGTCTGCGGGCGATGCCCTCGGGATGCGTCTCGGGCAGAACTGGCTCTGACCAGGCACCGAAATGCTCAAAGCCGTGCAGGCAGCCCCTTCCCCGCAGCCCCCTGTGTGATGCTGGAGCACACTGCCAGCTCCCTGCCTGCCCGTGGGCTGCCTGCACCGGGCTCGTCAACCCCTGCGCCCAAACGAGACTAAAATCATGTTCGCGGACTCCAGGGCAGCTGCCACACCAGCCGAAGGGGCCGTGACAGCGGCACCATGAAACACACTTTGAAAGCCAGACACCTCAGAAGCGCAATGCTTCCTACAGAATAAACACATTGAACTAAATCCTGAGAATCAGCCCGGCTTGTCTGGATCACGCTGTTCTCTGATCCTTGCCCGTGGAGCAACCTTTGGACGGCACAAAATTGCATCAGACCCCGGCATCGCCACGGCGCTGGGCCCGTGTAAGCCGGCCTGTGGCTCCTGGCAGGCTCTTCCCCTGCGTCACCGCACCTGGGCGAGCAAAGGGAGCGTGCCAGGCTGCCACGCCGCAGGACACCTCCTCGCCTACCGGCAAATTCTCTGCTGCTGCTATGCCGAGAGATTGCCAGGCAGCGAAAATGAGCCTGACCGCACACAGAGCTGTAAACTCATCAGCAATTTCCAGCCCCCCCCCCTTTTTTTTTTTAAACAGAGTAATTGTGTTGAGGTCAGAGAGATAATCCTGATTTACACCAAGGTTAATGTTTACGCAGGCACCAGTGACAAAAGAAGCTTGCAGCCCTTCATCTCCAATTTTGGTAAATCAGTTAATTGTTCAGCAGGAGGGTGGGGATGACACGCTGGTCACGCCTTCTGTTTCACCTCACGGTCTGCGGCTACAGCGTGAGACCTAAGCTAAGCAGACGGTATCGGGGCAGGTGTTTGTTTTGCCACAAGCTGTGGATCAGCACGTGCTACCAAACATCCAGATGTGTCAACCGACTTCAGATCCACCAGTTCTTGGCTGCTTTGGGGCAAGGGCAGCGAGGGGCTGGCTCTCCAGGAGAGCTCCACACCCCCGGACTTGGAGGGGGGCTGCCAAGGTTCAGCATCACAGAAACATTCAGGTTGGTGGACGCTTTGGGAGGTGGCTGCTCCACCCCCTGCTCAAAGCCAGATCGGCACTGGGTTCAGATGAGGTTGTCCAGCATGTTCCCATGAGCTGGTTTTCCCAGCAATCTCCTAGGACAGGAGATGGGCAGCTCAGGTGAGCTCTGCCATCCTTGTCTGTGATGGGGGCAGAAAACACAGGAGTTTGAGCTCAAGGCAAGATTGGTGCTGTGACTACAGCTGCTCACTTGGTCCACGGGCCAGCAACGGCACAGGCAGTCCCAGCAAAATGCCCATGCAGAGCTTGAGAACCTGGTTTGATATCGATATCTGCACAGTTCTACCTTGTTCCTGCCACCCACGGGAGCCCCCTGCACACTCCGAGCAAGGGCTGCAACCCAGCGAGCAAACAGTCACCTTGTCCTTAACGGGGGACATTAGCAAGGGCGGCCTTGGACACTGCATTTGTTTTTCCCTCTTCCACTGCCGTCAGGAGCTGGGGGACGCAGATCACGATGCCTGCCAGCAGAGCAAGAGCGGCAGACAGCTCTGACAGCATCTCCTCGGCTTGGTGGGGACACAGAGCTGAGGCTGGGGAGGGAAAGCCCACCGGAGCGCTGCGCCTGCTCAGGGACAGTCAAGGGCAAGGCAGGCGAGGAGCGCAGACGCAGCTCTGAAACCATTCCTGCAGCCGCTGGTGCTCGCTGTAGGGAGGGATGCAACACAGGAAGGGGCTCTGCCGGTGTTTGCCGCCCTCGCAAGGATGAACCCCGGCGGCCACAGAGGGTTCGTCGGACCAGGCGTAGGCTCAGTTCATATCTTCGTGATTTTATTTTGTCGGCTCCCAAGGCAGCGATGCCCTGTGGCGCAGCTCTTCCCTGGGAAGCTGCGAGGTGATGCATCCCTGTGGCAGGGTGTCTTTTCTGGTTGCAAAATCTGGTAGAGGCTGTAAACTCATCCATGCCTTTGGGCAACAGGCTGCCAATGAACACTGAGCAGCTAATGAAACATGCGGAGTAAATACGTGGTGCTGACAGATAGTTAAAACTGACTTCCCACATTCCTACGATCTTGTTTTAAAGTGCGCTCAAACCCCCTCCTGGTGCATCAGGATCATTGCCACCGGTTTCCCCAGCGCCGGATCACATCTCAGAGGAGGACAGGTGTGGAGAGGAGGACTCAGAAGCTGCTCTTCCACATTTTGATGTGGGTTTTTTTTTCGTTGTCAGGGATAATTTCTTAAATTATCACCTTTCCCCAGCACCCCTGCACAGTTCTTTTCGCCCCACGCAGAAGCGTGGTATGTCGTGGCCCCACAGACTCGGAACAAACCTGCCGAGGTACCGGTGACATATCCGAATGACAAACGGCGATGTCAGCCGGGGGCCCGCGGGGAGCCGTGCTGCTCCTGCGGGCGAAGGGGAAGAGCGCAGCCAGCGATTTTGGACGGTTTGGGCTGGATGGGACCTTAAAAACCACCCAGTTCCACCCCTCTGCCCTGGGCGGGGACACCTTCCGCCAGACCGGGCCGCTCAGAGCCACGTCCAACGGCCTTGAACCCTTCCAGGGATGGGGCATCCGCAGCTTCTCTGGGCAACCTGTGCCACTGCCTCGCCGCCCTCACAGGGAAGAATCCCTAAAGCTGGCGTTGCTGTCGGAGCGGGCAGGCGGGACGCGGAACGGGGTCTGAAGGAGAAGACCGGTTACACGGCCCCCGCGCCGCAATTGCCGCCAGCCCGTCACGGCCCCGGCCCGCGGAGAGGGGGGTGGCCTCACGGTCGCCATGGTGACGCCGGGCCGTGCGCTGGAGCCCCGCCCCTCACTCGGCACCGCCCAACCCGCCCCTCCACCGCATGCGCGGCTCCTTCCCATTGGCTCACGTCGCAGCGCCCCCTCCCTCGCTACCCTCGGAGCCAATCAGCTGCAGCCACCGCGTCCCTGCAGCGGGGCGGGGCGCGGCGGGCGCCTATAAAGGGGTCGGGGCGGGCGGGAGCGGCAGTCGGTCGGTGCTCCACGTTCGTTATGGAGGAGTCGCTGTCGCTGCTCGTCCGCAGCCCCACGCAGCGGCACCCCGACCTGCGCCTCCGCGCCGCCCCGGCATGGACCGTGCGCCGCCTCAAGGCCGAGCTGCGCCGCCTTGTACCGGACGCACCGGTGAGTGCGCGACCTCCTCTCCTCCCTCTTTTCTTCAGCGCCCGCCGCCGTTGTTGGGGGGGGTGTGGGAGAGGACCACATGCAGCCCTGGCCCGGGATGTCCCGCACCCGATTGCATCAGCTGGCGGGGAGGGGCGGCGGCGGCCACGCTGGGTTTCTGGTCCGGCCGCTCCGTTAAATATTAACCGGGGCTTGCGGGGTGGGGAGGGGGCCGAGGTACCTTTGAGATTTGGGGTTTTTTTTTTTTGAAAAGTTTTTCCCCATTGAGCAAGGAGCAGCCCAGCCCGCGCATAGCAAGGCGGCTGGGTTTGTGGAAATGTTTGAAAATGCACAAGTTTGGCTTCCTTTGGAGCCCGGCCAGCCGGCGCCGCAGAAGCTGGGCGAGCGTTTGCGCGGCTGAGCTGCGCCGCACCCCACGGGCCGTGTTTCAGGAGGAGGAGGATGACTTTTTGGCCTCGCTTTCCCCCGGAGCGGGGCGGTTGCTCAGGAGGAAGAGCAGCGAGCTGTCCGTGCCCGCTGAGGTGCGGTGGGAAGGCTCCAGGTGAGCAGCTGCTGGCACCCATCTGACGGGGGCAGCGGGTTTGCGGCACCACCTCTGGGTGAGATGGTGCTCCGCACCTCTCCAAGAAGCACAAATGTTGTTGGGACTGTAAAAGAGACAACATATAACAAAGGTTTTTTTTAAGTTTTTTTTTTTTTTGCCAAGGCAGAGCTCTACATTCTCCTGCTGATTCATACCTCAGTGTTAGTAATCCTGCTCTTCTTAATTCTCATCTCAGGTGAATTTGGATGTGCACAATCCCTGTGCCTGTAAGGTGCTTCCAGCTGTGTGCCTCTGTCCATCCGGCTGCAAGCTGTGTCAGTTAATGCTTTCATGTGCTTGGCAGAGCATGTCATCCTGTTCTTTGTCTTCTTTCTTCAAAGCCTGAAGAGGACCAAAAGCTGATTTATGCTGGGAAGCTGCTGCTGGATCATCATTATCTGAGACAGTTGCTGCCAGAGGTATATATAAAAAAAATATGCTGTACTGAAACATATAAAGAGAAGCAATATTTTTAAACTCTCTTCTGTTACGTTTTAGCACGGGGAGTTGCATGCTCTTCATTTGGTGTACAACTTCAAGACTCCTGCAAACAAGCAAGAAACCAACGCAGAGGTACTTGCACAAGTTAACATGCTGCTCTGAATCTTGTGACCGAAAGTGGGAAGTGCTGAATGGCTATTTTAAAGTTCACTGCTGCAGCTTTTTGCTGCCAGTGCAATGGCAGTATTACTTTGTGGTAATTTGTTTAGGAATGTGAGAATGTACTTAGATTAAGCTGAGTAAAAAAAATCGACTCATCAGTAAAGAATCTCATGGCATCTGTTAAAAAAAATATCGAAACTCTAATCTAGTTGTAACATCCTGCTCAGAGGAGAAATGCTGTCTGGTAAATTCAGTTTTATTAAATAGGATATGACTTGTCATGTTCCAGGTGATTTTGGACAGAAGCTGTGCTGGTGGGCAGGAGACATAGCAGTGACAGAGTGGAAGTGGTTCCAATCTGTAATTGGGGTGTGGGGAAGGAAGAAGGCTGTTAGCTGAAGACACTTTAACTGCTCTCCTTAGTGACTCAGCCTGTAGAGAGGAAGCCAAAGATGAGCCTTACTGCTTGGACTGAATACTTACTGGCATTTAATGCAAATGGCCAAAACCAATTTTTACTTTCAAGTGGATGTGCTAATGTGTCTAGAGGTGTGTTTATATTGCCTGTTATGGGAATTTGAGCTTATCTTACCCATGTCTGGTGTTTGCTAGATGTGAGCCAGCTTTGGTCTGGATATTATACAGATGTATCACTACAAAACTGCTCTTGAATTCTGTGTACAGCAGTTCTTGTATGCAACTACAAACTCAACACAGCTAAAAAGTCAAGCTGTCTTGACTGCAGTTCCCTCTGTTTCTTCCAATTAGTTTTTTAACCAGATGGGACCTTTCTGCATGCGTAAAAATGAATACAGGCATAGATTTGGTGAGAGTTATGAATAACATCAAGTCTGTTTTACACACCAGTCATTTTTAAAGGAGCTTTAAAATACTGATGGGAGGTGCTTGTGGCATGGTGCTCAAGTGCAGTGTAGGTCTGTGGGTAGCGCCTAGAGGTGCTGTGCAGGACAAGGTGTTTGAACTGTGTAGCAGTTATAAAATAAGAGCCTGTTCAGTGTAGCATAACCTTTTTGCATAAGGCTTGTGTAGTGTCCAGAATAAACCTTACTAACTGCATTGCTGCCCCTAGGTTAAGGCTAATCAGCCAAAGTTATCGTCAGAAGTCAGTCAAGAACCATCAGTATCTTCCTCAGATGGTGAAAGACTGAGATGCTCTTCTGGTGGCCAGTCTTCAGCAGAAGCCAGTAACAGGTAAATACAGTTTTTACGTACATGACTAAGACTTTTGAAATGTTGGCTTTGTGTTGGATGCCAGCCCTTTATGCCACACATACTCTCTTAACCCTGTAGAACATGGACCAAGATAGTGAGGATATATAAAAGCTTTAGTGGACACGGTAGAAGCTAAAAGAAAACATGTTGCTCTAGTAACTGAAAATCTTCCCTTTGTTCATGTGGGTAGAGATGCCTGTAATACTTCAGAAGGAAGAATTAATTTTGCATTTGTATGCACAAAATGGCAGCAGCTATTTACCTTGTTCTGTAATAAATGACTCTTGCAGTTTGTCTAGTATTTGCTAACAAATGTATTTAAATTTTGACCAAGGCTTGAAACAACTCGGCATCCCTTCCAAAATGTGGCTCCTGGCTTCTCTGCTTATACAACCTACAGCATGCTTCAGATGTCCTGGTTTCAGCAGATGTATGCAAGACAATATTACATGCAATAGTAAGTTTTCTCTCCAAAACTACCAGTAGAAAGTGTAATACAAGGGAATAGTAGAGAGCTTCTGGCAGTTCTTCCTCTTTAATGGTGGTTGGAAGACTTTCCCATTCATTTATGCTGAATGGTGTGGGAATGTACCTCTGGCTGGTGCTTGGTCTACTGTTTAGGCCAGTGTTTTTGAATGTTGCAAGCTACAGGTCTGACTTTTGATTGGGAGGGCAGGGATCTGTAGAGTAAATGTAGTCCTGCTGATGAGCCTTAGCTCTTCACCATTTTTTGACTGCTTAAAGTTGAATTGTCTGGAAATTAGTGATAAAGGTAAAGCTGAGACTTGTAGTAGCCTTCCAGACTTCTAGATTGCTCTGATTAATTTTTTGTGAGGTATTGAAATTATTGTTCATAAAGTGGAAGGTCTGGCTTGACTTGCTGAAGTCACTATGCAACCGTTTCATGGGTAGAACTAAAACTTTAACCCTTCTGTAGCCTCTAAACTCAATGCTTTTGACTTGCATCTGACTCTGTACTTCAAGATGGACAAATTTTCAGTGCCTGCATGGTATGAAAGGATTTGACTAAGCGTTATTCTGTATTCTGTTCTCTGGTTTCAGCTTGGCTTCTACTGCTGCATCTGCTGATCCATCCCATGTGCAGCGTTCTCAGGAGATACCGGTGGCACCAGTGACACCCCCGGCTCCTCTCCCAGACCCCTTTCCTGCACAAAATCAGCCTGAAAACCAGAATGCTGCTGCCCAGGTTAATGCAGTGGCCAACCAGAACTTGCAGATGAATGCCCAAGGGCGTCCCCTCATGGAGGAAGAGGAAGAGGGTGGCCATCGAGATTGGTTGGACTGGCTCTACTCAGCAACACTGTTCTATGTTTTTGTCAACATTATCTATTTCTACTCCAGTGTCAGCAGATTCCTCCTGGTTATGGGTGGCACTATGCTGATGTATCTGTAAGTGCATGGTATTAACACTTACTGCTGTATTCAGAGATGTTTCACTGAAGTACTGAGCTCTGCACTGTGGTCAGCTTTTGGCAGTTGAGTTTATTGATTCTTGTACCTGGAAAGGGTGAACCACTCCTCTGTCCTGGTATAGCTCAGGATTTAGCAAAAATATAAGTATAGCCTATGTCTAGGTTAAATGAAGAATGGGTGATATTGGGTGATCTTACCTTGTTGTTGAACTAATACTTCTGGTGTGGCTGGCTTTCTTTTTAGAAAACTACTTGAAACCTAAGTAGCTCTCAGTGTAAAACCTGAGCAACTTGGAAGCATAGAGCAGACATGTAGCTTCAGTGTAGTAAATAACAGGTTCTTGTAGGGGAAACAAGTATTTGGAGTTTGGATGTTGGATTAGATGACCTTTAAAGGTGCCTTCCAACCCAAACTGTGCTATGATTCTGTAAGTCTGTTGGGAAGGGGGCCTCACCCCTGCTGTCTAAGTCATGTACCCATGTGGGTACATGGATTCCTGTTGGTAAGTCTAGGAGTTGAAACTGGCACAACTCAAATGATAGCTCTTCTGCCCTCTATGCAGACTTGGAGAGTGAAAGTTAGTTGCTTCATTAAAAGTCCTTAAATTTTATTATTGATTGTTCTAAAGTGTAACTTCAGACAGCTTATATTGTGGGTTATGAGGTGCAGGTGCTGTAGAGATACAGACCTAAGAAGGTCTATAAGGCCTGTTATGTTTGGTGATAGTGCTGTTTTGCATGTTCTTTGTGCCTTGTTTAGGGTGAGTACAGAGTTACCTGGGGTGTATGTAACATGGAAAACAAGGCTCTTTGTGCCTCTAGCAGCATGCTCCACCAGGCTGAGCCCTGATCAAGTAGATAACCTGGATGTCGTGCAGATGCTCAGTCTTCCCCTCCTACCTGATGGTTTGCTGCTGACAGCAGGCTTTGAAAGTGCTTTCAGGATCAGGGCAGAAAGACCTTCATGTGGTGAACTTGCTTTCTGCAGCTCTGAGCAGTCAGGTGTTACTTGAACTGTGTTGGTGTAACAGGAAGGAGTGATGTTTAAGCAGTATTAACAAAAATCTATTGCCTTCCCCAGGCACCATGTTGGATGGCTTCCATTTAGACGAAGACCAGTTCAGCCCTTCCCAGGCAATGTTCCACCTCAAGCTCCTGTAAACCAGGACCAGAACAATAACTTGCAGGTATTGTCTTGCTGTTTTTTAAACCATGAGCATGAAATTCTGAAGTTCTACTTTCAGTTTAGTAATTACATGCAAAAAAACTTTTCTCTAAACTTTGTCAGAAACTGTCTTCCATGGGGGAATAATTGCTAGCCTGAGTCTTCCCTTGGTGTAGCTAATCCCTCTGTTTTACAAAATATTTCAGGCTGCGTGTTATCTCTTAGTGACTTCTGTCCTTTAGGATGTTGTAATGGGGAGTGGTCTGTCAGGCTGAACGGGTTCTGTAGCTGAAGACAGGGTTTAGTACCTCAGTGGTGGGATTTGAGTATATAAAATCTGAGCCTTGCATTTCATGCTGATGATTCTGCTTGTAAGTGAAAGTTAATCAGTTGAAAATACATAAATCATTCACCTGATCTGGTGCTTCGTGTCTGTCCTAAACAGTGTTCTTAGACACACAGCATAAGTTAACTAGTGTGCAGCTTGGTTTTTTGACTTTGTGGTTGTCTGGGGATACTCACAAGTTTTTGTTCTGACAGTGATGTCTGGGTAACAAAACATGCTATTTGACCTGTGGATCTAATGCATTTCTGATATGGTCTTGTCTACAAGATGTCCTTTACTTTGGCAGGCGGGAAATGTGGGCAGAGTGGATGAATCCGAGGCATCTCCTGGTGAGGGACAAGTTTTACAAGAACTGCAGCAGACCAACCCTTCACTTATGAGCACAGCGTGGATTTTCTTCAAGACTTTCTTTGCCTCCCTCCTTCCAGAAGGGCCTGGAGTGACCCGCAACTGACTTGTCACTGGTCTAATTGTCTGAAACTGCAATGGGCTTTAGTCTATCTGAGTGATCGGATACCAACTCCAAGTCAGGAGTGAGGTGGATGGCACTTCCTCTGGCTTTCGCTGACCAATCCAGCAAAGCTGCAAGAAGCCTTAAGTCCTTACAGCCTAGAGACTAAGATGCTTGCCCTCATTCCAAAGAACTTTGTTCTGTAGCATTTATTAGGTACCTATGTAGAGGCTTGGTATTGTAAACTGTGCACTAAATGCACAAGCTCTAAGCAAATGTGCAAAGATGTTAGAGAAGCAAATTGCTGCTTCTGTGCAATGTGATTCCTGTTGGAATGTTTCAAATGCTATTTAAATTACACTGAGTGTAGGATCTCAAAAAAAAAAATGCTAGATATGCATTAGCAGATTTTTTTTAGGAAAGATCTATTGTTAAATTGCTTCAACAATAGCTTAAATTTGCTGTGTAAATATTTTCATGTGAATGATGTCTGGTGTAATTTCCTTGTTGGACAAAGTGGAGGATTAAAGGACAGTGACCTCATGACAGGCAATTCCCTCAGTGGAGTTGCAGGCTAAACTTCATGTTGCCACATTCAGAGAGCTTAAACTCAAGGCTTCACTTTTCCCCTGGCAAGTCATGGGAAAAGAGTAAGTGTTCAACTCTACCTAGCAAGAATTTATGCAAGATGTAAACTTATTCACTGCTTTTGGATGCAAAGTTGAATACAGGCATTAATCTAGTTTAACACATTCTCACTGCAGAGCAACTCTTGTGTTATTTCATTGTTCCCTCTAATTTCTGATATGGTTGAAGACTGATTCCAATAAAATTTGTAGGCATTTATATCCATACTTCTATACACTTGTACAGCAATCAGAAGACTGCCTGTGCAAAGCACAGGATGTGCTCTCACCTTGTTTTTATTGAAAAATCATGATAAATGAGTTGGGATATGAGGGGGAAGGATGCTTGCAGAGCCTTAAACTCAGCTCCTTGCCTAACTGTTCTTCAGCAATGTGCATTTGAAGTGCCTTGGAGATCTTGTAGCTTGTCTGCTCACTGAAAGCTGCTGGCACGAAGGCTGTGGACACCTTGAAGCAGGTAATTCTGCAGGTATTTGGAAAGCTTGGAGTTTGACCCCTTGAGCCCACTGTGGGTGTATTACCTTGGCTTGGGGATTTATTTTGGCTTGAAATGTGCTGTGTAGGGACAACAGCTACTCTTGAAACTTAAAGCTTTTCCTCAGTGCTACCTGCAGCTGTAAAATCTTTGTTTGAGTGACTCATCAGGGCTAGCACGTGTGAGGTGACACAAGCAGTTGTAACAGCCAAACTGGTAATGCTTGATCTTGCTGCTTCAGATCAGACTGATGTTAGACGTGGCTTGGTATTACCTGTAATAGCAAGTTTAATCTCGGTGATGTTTTTTGGCTTTGAACAATTATTTTCTTTCTAAGCCTCTTACCAAGTAATTTTTCTGCCACATTTTCAATTTGCTGGAGATTTGGGGAGGATGGGTAGGACAAAATGGTAAAACTTAATATTTACAGAAGACTTTATTTCTTAGAGTGAAGTAATTTGAGAGGAGGTGAGTTTTGTTTACTTCAGTTATATTATGCATAAGCCTTTGAGGATGTTCTTGGGGATAGTGTCCCCTCTTTCTTGCCTTGCTAGTGGTAAGGCTGCCTGTGCTTAGCACTGTATTTTTGTGGATGATAGATTCTTTTTCTTCAGTGTATTTAATTGTCACTCACTATTTCAGCAATGCACCTACATAAACTGAGATGTGCCCGGGCCCAATCTTGGGAGGAGATGGTATTTATTGGCAGCCAGAAATAAACTGTTTTGGTACTGGTTTAAGCAGCAAGCAGAGTGCTGGATTACTTATGAAACCTCTAATCTGGGAAGGTATCAGAGACAGCAAAACATATTGTTGTCTTGAGGTTTTTGCTACTCCCACAAGCAGGGAGATTGGTTTAAAATTAGCTGAAAAACTAATTAAGCCTAGCTAATGTCACTGGAGGGATGTAGTGAGGCTCCCAGGCTCTAGAGAATGTTTCCTTAATGGCTTAGTGAAGTGTGTACCTCTGTTTGCCATTGGGGTGGAGGGGAGCTGTGACTACAGCAGAGCACACCAGGCAAATATTGTGAAAGTAAACACCATGTAATTCTGCAGAGACAGCTGCCAGCGCCGCACTAGGGCAGGAGCACTGGGAAGTGAGAGCAGTGCTTGGCTGGGGGCTCTGAGCCAGGCTGGTGGTGTGTGGAGCTGGGAGTGGGGGGTGGCCTGAACTCCTGAAATCCCTGACCAGCAAAGGCTTTGGCTTCACCTGAGATGGAAGCAAGAGGGGATGACTGAGGTGTGGGAGCAGTGGAAGGAGCTGAGGCAGCTCAGCCTGGGGAAGGGCAATGTCAGCAGTCTGATATGTAAACAGTGATGGCAAGGAAGGGGATGTGTGCCAGCTGTGTGGGCCTTAAATTACTTGAGGGAATTCAGGTTAGACATTAGGAAAAAATGAGCCTTGAAACTTCCAGAGCAAGGCTACTGAAAGAGCATAGGAATCCCGGAGAGGCTTTTCTGTGAATAATGTGTGCTGGGACAGAAGTGCCAAAGTTGCAGAGAACAGGGACCTCAAGGCTATGGGTTTAGGAAGCCGGGTTTGTCTTGGCTCACACTTCAAGCTGTGTGATTCTGCTGTTGGTTTAAATCCCACTTATGCTTGCAAGCACAGCTGCATGCAAATGTGCCAGTGCAGCACAGCTGCAGCCAGCAGACCTGTGTGCTGAGCAGGGGCTGTGCAGGTGGTGATGGTTCCCAGGGCAAAGTGAGGAGCAGAGTGAAACCAGCTTCTCTGCTGCTTTATCTCCTGAAATCCTCTGGTAGCTTTCCCTGGTTGAGAGCAGGTCTCTGTCCTTTCTGGAAAACAAGTTGAGGGAGAAATGTACTGGCTGTCTTACCTCAGGCATTTTTCTTCTCACTGCAGAAACTCTTAATAAGCTGCTTACTTGAGGAGTCACTGAAGTTGTCACCAAGGGTATGCTCCTGTGCCCTCAACTTGTGGAACATAAATCTCATGAGAATGAGGTTGCTGCTGAGCAGAAGCTGTGTGAGGGGGCTGATTTCCCCTTTTCTCCAGACAGCTGTTTCACTTGTGTGTGTGCTTGTTGTCCATGTTCTCAGCAGCCAGGGACATCCCAATGGTTAGACCCTCCCTCAGGTCTTTGTGCTGTGATCCACTTCTAGCTGTGAGGCTGGTGGGATTTGTGGAGCTGTGCATCCAAAGGGTCTCTCCTCAGAGACATGTCAGGCCAGCTGGAGCTCATTGTGGGACTATTTCTTCCTTGTGTTACCAAACATGCCAGTGGCACCCTCATTGCCTCATCCCAGCCCCTCTGCTTCATAAGAACAGCTCTTGAAATGTCTGGTGCTGTCTGAATATCAAACAGAATGGTATCATACAGGTAAAAACAGGCCTGGTGATCAGCCAGGGTCACAAATGTGTGGTGAGGGACTTGAGGTTGGTTAGTGCTCAGCTGCCTACTGAGGAGGGTTGGACAAATGCTGGGAGATGCTGCTTCTAGGCCCATGTCTTGTGGCTGCTGCTGCAGAGGAACTGCCCAGAATTTCTTATATTAGCACTGAAAGTTATTTGCAGCTTTTTCAGTCTAGATTTGACAGTGCAGAGTCAGTGCTGCAGAAACACAGGTGGCTGCTCTTCCAGGCTTCAACCCAGCTGTCCTTGGCAGCCTCAGCTATCTTGGGCTGACCTCGGGCCACCTCTGTGTGCCAACTTACATTTTGCTTTTTGGAGGTTATGGTACTGGTAGGGAAGCAAAGAAATCAGTTTGGTTTCAGGACAGTTTCATGGAAAACCATCTGAAGCTATTGTTCAGAAACATGGATGGTTTACACTCCCAAGTGACAATCTGTTAAAATCTCACAAGTTAAACACTTGTGTGAGATGGGAGCAGCCAGGTTTGGGCTTGCCCCCCTGCCATCCTAGGGCTGATCTGCTCTGAGTCCTGGAGGTGGTGCTGGAGCCCATCCTGCTGATGGAGCTGTGTGTAGGAAGGCTATCTCAGGAAGCAGCTGCAGGGTAACACTGAACACTTGGGTCAATGCAGCACAAAGATTAATGGCACTGTGGTGTGCCTCTGCTCTGGATTAAGTGGGGAAAAACAATGCCAGTCATAGGACAATCTCCAGCAAGGTGGTGAGCACATGTGTGTCCATGGCCTTTCAGATAAAGCCTTACACAGCAAATATTTATCAAAACATCTTCCAGCATCCTCTTTGCAAGCGCTACACACCAGCTTTGGCATTTAACCTTTCTTTGGCTTATAAAGCCTGCCTTGCCTCCTGCTAGCCAGATTTAACCTTTCCTTGAGTTTATTAAATCTGACCTGCCTCCTGCTAGCCTGACCTTGCATGAGGAGATGGGTAGGCAGCTGCTGTGTCCTTGCTGCCCTGGCCTCTGCCTGGTTACTTCAGGGCAGGAATGCTCGCAGCACCTCCACATTCCTCATGCTTTTGCTATTGTAGGCAGAAAGTCTCCAGCCTTCCTGTTCTTGCTGGAGGTCAATGCCCGGCAGTTCCCTGTCCTTCCTTGCTCTCAAGTCATCTGCCAGCAGCAGCCTCTGAAATGGGGATGGGGCAGGGGAGCTGGCCTGTATCTGGGCTGTGAATGCACTAAATCTACCAGGACTGGCACATTGGCTCTGGGTTCTTGGTCTTTCTGCCTTTATCTACTCTGGGACACCAATGACAAATACCTCTGTATCAAAATGCTCTGGTTTTCCCCTTCCTTTGTGCTGGTATGAATTGCTGCCCTGGGCAGAGCGGGGTGGCTGTGACCTCCTGGGTCCTGCAGTAAATTGGAGTATGTCCTTCCTCTGCTATAAGCTGTGCTGAGGATGCAGACTGATGTGCTTGTGTGACACCCAGCAGCACCACGCTGCTGCCTGCTGTGTGAGGGCACGGCAGTGCCTGGGGTCCCCTCTCCTGCTCTGGCTGCCCCTCACCCCAGCTGGGGTTGGCACACGATGGCCATCAGCTGAAGGATGGAAACCAGAGCTGTTACAAGGTTCAAGCCTCTTAAATTTAAATCCCTTTGTCTGTGCCTTTTGCAGCTTCCCTATAAAGAGCCTGCATAGCCAGGGCAGGGTGTCTGAGACAATGGCGCTGGGCTGCTGTGTGGGAGCTATGCCAGTCAGACGCCTGCTACTTTTATGCTTCCAACATTTAATTGTTCATTAATAATGCAGTATCAGCTTGCAGCAGGCAGCTGTCCCAGGCCACCATGCTGTTCACCTGGAGAAGTCTGGAGGAAGCTTGCAAATGCTCCGTTTCCCTCAACAGGTCAGTGACCGCAAGTGCCTCCTGCGGGCTACCCGAGGCCATTCACTTTCTCAACTCAGGAAGAAAACAGAGTTGGCAGGGTGTGGGACGCCGAATGGTGTGGCTCCCTGGAGGAAATGTGCTCCCCTGGTGTAGGAAGGACAGGCCATTTGCTAGGGAGAGGAGGGAAGGCTGGCACCTTGTCTTGCTCAGGGGGTTGAGTGTGCTCCTGCAGCACTGCCAAGATCTCTCCTTTCCTTCTCCTTCGGTCTGTGCTGGCAAAATGGTTCATGGGAGGTGCTGCAAGCCTTGTTGCTGAAATAACCTCACTGTGTTTAGTCCTGGAGCTTGTTATGGGGTGAGCCCCAGCACCACAAGGAGGATGGGGGGCGAGGCAGAATGTGGCATGCAGGGCAGGTGTGCAAAGGGAGTGAATGTGAACTTGGATTTCTAATTTTTCCCAAATAGCAGCTGAGAGGTGCATGAGAAGCTCTAGCTTAGCAGATTCTTCCCCATCTGGAAGGTGGCAAATCAAATTGGTCCCCAAATCCAGCCAAGAGGCAGAGAGCATCTTGCCCTGTGATCACGGGGCTTTCCAGGGATGTGGGAGATGTGGGTTCACCCAGCAGTAGCAGGAGGGACCTGCTTCCCAGAAGCATGCCTCAGTTTCCCCACAATGTGCCTAAAATCAGTGCAAGGGGGAGCAGTTGTTGAAACAGGGCTTTGCTGGGAAATTGCTGCGGAAATGCAAAATACAGAATACTTCTTTGTGAAGAGCAAATGATGAACTGACAGGAGGCAGAGAGTGAGGCTGCTGCCTTGACTTTATTCCCGCCTCATCTCCATCCCTCTCCAGCTTTCTCCACTTGCCTTGAATCATGCAAGTCCTGAGTTAAAGCAGTCTTGGCAGGAGCGCAAAGCCCTGCAGCCCAAGCGCCTGCTGTGGGAGGAAGGCAGCGTGTGACTTGAAGAGTGTGAAGGAAACTATAGGAAGATTAGGAAATGTGTGATGAGTTTTGATAACCAGAGGAAGCAGGTCATGTCCTGCTTCAAACGAGCTCTGCTTGGAGGTATGAAAGCAGCACTTGCCACAGTCAAGAATCAGTCGCTCTTGTTGGTGCTCTCTACTGTGGTTGAAGATGCTCTGGACTGGCAGGATGAGGCTGGGGACCTTCGGGATCTTGCTAGTGCTTGTCCACGTGTCAGCAGCCTGTGAGTTTGGACCTATCCCTTACAGCGTCACAGGGATCGTCTGCAGGATGACAGAGTCCGGGGCATTGCTGTGTAAGTGCCTGCTGTACGGGGCTGTGTTCACCCCTCTCCACCAGGAGAAGTTAGTGATAGATCAGCCAAGTGAGGGGGTAAAATGTATTAATACCTGCCTGGGAACATGGGTAAAAGCATGGGCATCTGAACAGGCACAGCTTCTCAAAGGAGACAGAAAATGGTCCCCAACCCCTCTCCTTAGCCCAAAGTTTTAGCGATGTTCCTCACCGGAGGCTGATGGGATGGAAGAGCTAGAGCAAATGTGTTTGATTTCTCACTTCACTGCAAACTCATCTCTTGGGGTTAGTGTGCAGAAGGGGAGAAACGAGTTCTCTGCTTCTGTGGGTTTATTTGCAAGGATTTGATGGCTTTGAGGGTGGGGGGAGAATAATTAATGCTTCTGCAAAGGGCAGGAACAGCTCTGTCCCATCCTCTCTGACAGTGCTACATGCAGAGAAGGATGCTGGACCAAACTAAGACAGTATTTCTGGAAGGAAAAAAAACCTGTACAAGCACACATCTGAGGCTGGAATGGGCTGGATAATGTTAGGAAAATGGGTACAGAAACTTGAGTCTCAGAAGCTTTCCTTCGGAGACCAACAGCTGATTGCAATACAAGCAAGCAGCAACAGAGAAAAGTGCTGGAGTAAAATCAACAGCTTTGTGTGATGTAAGGATGGGCACAGCCTTGACCTTTCAAAAAACCTGCCCCTAGGTTGCAGCTGTATGTGAAAGCTGGGCTTGATTCCCTGAGAACTGTCCTGCCGGTGACTGTCAAGCCACATGTGCTGCTGTCCACAGCTGCCATCAGCTGTTAAAGTTGGATTTTTTTAATTTACTCTGAAGTGACATCTAGTGTTTCCTTAATCTAATGGAAATGCCTTGGATAAAACTCTTCTGTAGTGCTTTAATCCAGGGTGCAGACCTGCCTTTGAAGCCAGGAGAGATTGCAGTTCGGTATCTTTGCCCTTTTCTTCCCCTGACAGTGAACCAGGAAACAGCACGGGTCATTCAGGCAGCGTTCAGAAATGCCAGATTCCCAAACATCACTGGGGAAAGGTCCATGCGACTCCTCGGCAAGGTGGCTTACTGGCTGACCAAGTGAGTGTCTCTGTGCCAGGGGAGGTGTGGGCTGATGGAGGGGAACAGAAGCTGGCGTTGGAGGGAGCTTCGTTCCAGAAATCCCTGGTGAAAGCAAAGGTTTGGACTAGGGCAGGCACACTTTCTGATTTATGCCTTGCAGACAATTTGCACACTAATGTTTAGGCTGCTGATATATTATTTAAGAGCTTTTCCAACTTGGTGGGCAGAGAGCGAGGCAGTCCATAGAGGACATCTCTGACAGTGGGGATGGGGAGCTCTGTCCCTGCAGGCTGGAGCTTCTGGGATGTACTCCTGACAGATGCTGCCCATGGGCCCTTCAGTGGCAGAGGGGATGCAGCTGGGGTTGCTGGAGCCACCCTTGTCAGCTGGATGGCACTTGGCCATGCTTTGTGACAAACAAGGCTGGGTTTTGCTGTGTTACTAACTTTTATTTGGGGACAACAAATGCAATGATGGAAACACAGGACGGATTTCCTGCTGTGGGTGTGGCTGACACAGAGCACTGCAATGAAACTGGGTTGTTTCTGGAGCACGTTGCTCTGTTTCCTGTTTAAGGTAATCCCCCACCTCTTATCTGAAAATTGCAAGAGAGGAGCAGTGTACCGAGGCTGAAAAAAAAGCACAATTGAGCTTGTGCATGGCCCCTGTGATTTGCTCCTGAGTGCCTCCCGGAGTTGGCACAGGCCCCTTAGAAACCCCACATCCCCAGGAGCAAACCTGTCTTGCCCAGTCACAGCAAACAGCCCTGGGGTTGGGAACAAACTGGGTGTCTGTTGTTTCTAGCATCCAGGTCAACGGCTTGTCCATAGAGCAGAGCGAGGTGGAGCTCAAGGAGAACGATGCCATTCACATTGCTATTAAAAACGTGACTGCCTTCTTCAAAGGGACCCTGACCTACGGCTATGCCGGGGCCTGGTTGTAAGTACCCGGGGGCTGGCTGCTGCCAAGCACCGCGGCCCCAGCTCTTGCTGCTGCCTGCAGGCAGGACTGGCCCACGGTGGAGGTAGATGCAGAGGGGCTGCGCTCCTCTGGCTCTCAAGCGATGGCAGCACTGCTTACTGCCTGAGCGAGGCAAGATTTCATACAGCAGCAGTGCAGCTTAGCCCCAGCACCGCTCTTCTCATCTCGCCTTCTGCCCTCACCATCACCTCTTGCTTTGGCAAGATGGCCAAAGCATACAAGTTGTCTTCTTCCCTCCCCTTTGTTGCTCTATAAACTTTGAGTGGGGGAAAAAAGGGGCGGAATGCTCCCATTCTCTTAAGTGCCATTAAGGCAGTGGTTTGCAATGATTTAAAGCCAGAGAATTTGAGATGAGTGGGGGGGGTTTGCACACTGCAGCACAAGGACCAATGTGAGAGGTGTTGTAAAACCCACCCCGCCGCGGATGTGCAGTCAGGGAGAAACTGCTCCCAGCACGGCTTGCTAAACGTCCTCTCTTCTTCTGTTACAGTTTGCAGCTTTTTCATGAGGTTGATTTTGAAATCGAGTCTTCCATTGACCTCCAGATAAACATTAAACTGAGTGAGTAACAGCTGGGGATTGCTAGCTGCAGGGGTCTGTGTGTGCGGGCGGTGGGCAGCGAGCCTGGGCTGGCTCTTTTCACCTCTGCGGGGATCGGATGGCATCTGGAGGCTGGAAGTCTCTGCCCTCTGCACACAGGATAGGAGACAATGTGTCCCTCAAAGACCTCACAGTCTAAATGGATCAAGCAGAGAAAGCTGGTATAAATAATTTCAGCAAAGAAATGCTGATTTCCACTAGCAGCAAGTGAAGAATGGTCTGGCCTTGTGGACTGTCTTTAGGACTGGCTTTTCATCTCCTGCTATTCAGCATGACTTGAAAAAAACACGGTGATGTTTCAAAAGAGCGAGCCAGATGAGGGCTTTGGCGCAGAAGGTTTGGACATCCTTTTAGTCCACTTTTTCAGCTGTCTCCAGGTCAGACACAAGGTGTGCTCTGGGAAACGAAGTCTCTTCCTCAGGAAAGTCAATAGACTTGGACTAGAAAGGGACAGAAGCAAACTACACTCTTCCACTTCCCATAAGGGATGAGAGGGATGTGGGTTATCACATGTGCCTCAAAATAGTTTTCCTGGGAAGCTCCTGGGGAGAAGGGCAGCACAAAGCTCTCAGTGACAGTATACTGCAATTTCCAAGCTTTTTGCAATATGACTAAATTCCCTCCCTGCTCTGGTTTTGCATATACTGCCCAGGTTCTCCTGGGTGATGTTAGAGGACAACTGAGTCCTTGATGGTAGGAGCTAGTGAAGCTGGCAAGTACCCAAATGAAGCGTGAAAAAGGGTGCCCACTAGACTGCCTTGGCTGGAGCTGTGACCTGAAACCCTCTGTCCAGGTGCAAGGTAGCTCCCTCTGGCTCAACTTTGCAGGGTCCCAGGTCTTTTGGAAACATGCCGAGAGGTGTGAGGAACTCTGGCTGCCCCTCCGCAGTGATGCTCTGCTCCAGGTCTGCAGTGTCTGCAAAGTGCGCTCATCCTCCTTGTCTCCGTAGCAAATCAGCTCTTTTTTTTTCTTTTCTTTCATCCTGTGCAGTGTGCCAGAAGGACCAAGTGGCTGCCGATGCCTCGGACTGCTACCTGGCTTTCCACAAACTTATGCTTCACCTCCAAGGAGACAAGGAGTGAGTCTGTCCCCCTTGAAAATCAGGCTTTGCTTGACTCACTGCTGATCCCCAAGTGCTTCAGCCCAGGTGTTACCCATTGTGGGGACCCACTACAGGGATGTGGGTTCTTGACCATGCTCCCTGTCTTATGCAGACCAGGCTGGCTGAAGCAGCTCTTCACAGACTTCATTTCCTTCACTCTGAAGCTTGTTCTCAAGAGCCAGGTAAGATCAACCACTGCCTGCAGACAGAGGAAATGTTGGTTTGTATGCTGCACACTCCTCTGCTCACGTATGCCCACGAGATAATAGCAATACACTTTTAGTGCTTTCAAAAAATAAGACAAATGAAAAATTCACAAAACCCCCAGCTTGGATGAGGTGGGAGGCTGGGGGATGTCTGACAGCACTGGACTCTGACCAACAGCCCCCAGGTCTCACCATGCAGCTTAGCTCCACTCCACAATGCAAAATTCTCCCCAAAATTCACCTTCAGTTTTTCTCTTCTTTCCTCTTGTAGGTGTGCAATGAAATAAATTTTGTTGCCCAGATGCTGGCAAATTTTGTACATGATTTAGCAGGTAAATAAAATTTATTTTCTGCTTGCTTTTTTTTTGTATGCAACTTTTAACATTTGAGCCCCAGAAGACAGTAGCCGCATCCATCAAAAAAGTCCTTTGAAAAGGTATATGAGATCCCAGACCCTCTGACAACAGTGAAATGAACCTTAACAATGTTATAATTTGAATTTTCCGCATTAGGTTGATTTTTAAGGGTGATTGCACTGGTTGAAAGACACTTTTCCGTTCAGAAGGTATTTCTCCTTCATTAGGTAATGACCAGAGGCGCAGGATAGCCGTGGAAGGACTGATGTTAGCTAGAACATGCATTGGAGTGTTGGGGCTGAGATATACAGATACAGCATCTGTATCTGCCTGATGAGGATTTTCCCATGCTTCCCAGTCCCAAATATCAAAGAAAAGGAGCAGAATGTAAAACTGAGAGTAATTGCCCATATTTCCCAGTGGAGAAACTGAGCCAGTGAGCAGCAGCACGATATCAGTACTAGCACCCAAAGGAATGGGACCCCCAGTCCCATCCCTGTGTCCTTTTAAAACTCCCAGTCACCTTCTGCAGCAAGTCCTAATAGCAACTGTCACAAGCCCTGCTTGAGATTGTATTTCTGGTGTGGGGCTTTTGTGTTTTCTTCCTGCAGCAAATTTTGTCCAGGATGAGGATATCAGCGTTGATATCTCCCTCGCATCAGTTCCTTTAATAAAAGCAAATTACCTAGAATCACATCACAAGGTAAAGTAGCCCAAACTGCTTGGAGACCAAAAGTTTTCTGGTGATGTTCGCTGGAGGGCTGGGAGGGGCTGGTCCCTTGCTGCCATGCTGTGCTGCAGCCAAAGGTAAGTCTGCAGCGTGGGCTGCTGCCTTTTGCCCAGCCGAGCAGCCTGCTCTCTGCTCTGCCTACCCAGCCAGGCTTTGCCTGGCAATGAACACACACGTATTGACATTCCATCCTGTCTCTGTGCCGCCTGTCGTGGCTAACATGCTTTCTTTTAAAGGGCCTTGTCCTGTACAAGAACTACTCTGATATCTTCACTGACTCTGTTTTCTCCCCGTCGCTGCTGACTGAGTCCCGAATGCTCTACTTCTGGCTGTCTGAACACATCCTCAACTCTCTGGCTTTGGCAACGTTCTTGGATAAGCGCCTGTTGTTGACCATCAGAGGGGAGAAGTTGCAGGTAACTATTTCAGGGTGGTTCCCTCCTTGCCTCGTATATTGTATTTTGAAGAAAGAGTAAAAATTATTTAAATGTTTTTTTTTTTTTGGTGAGAGGTAATTTCTGTAGAAGACAGATCTACATGTGATCCTGGTCAGAAATTGGTACTTTCTTAGCAAGTATGTGCTACCAGGTAGTGTTATCCCTTAGAGCGATAACACCAGCTGATAGAAAACTTGTCTTTTGAGTTGTGATGTGATTGTCTCTGAAATGAAGATACAGGTCTGAAGAATGAAGCTCAAAGTGATGTGATTTTCTATGGGAGTACGAGGTAGAAAGGGGATGGAACTCAGGAAAAACTCAACTGTGCCTCTGAACTGGCCACAAACCACACATCAGCACTCTGGCCCATCCAGCCTGCATCAGGGTTAGCTATAACCTTGTATCTAATTTTTCTACAATCTGTTTCTGGTTTGTTTCTGAAGGTGCTGTTTGAAATGGAAGACACGGAAGCGCAGCGGAAGGCGGTGCAGATGGTAACTTTTGGTCCTATTCAGAGCATTTTATGTCAAATGCGGAACTTTTTACAAGGATTCTGTTGGACTGTAATATCTCATGGCCTTCTCTTGATAACTTGAGTCTTGGGTGGGCCCGATGGGGAAAACCAGGGATTGATGGAGAAACTGTTGTGCTTTGCAAGGAGGATTTCGCCACACTCCATGCTGGCACAGCTTCCCTGGAACCTAGCTGTTATTGGGCTTGTGTGAACTGGAAGAGGAGTTGGGGACTACAAAAGGGATGCAGTTGTGTAGCAAGTTGGCAGGAAATTGGGATGCGGAATGGAAAAAGCCTGGCTCTTCTGTTGCTCCTTACTTGACCAGATTTTTCAAGGCACCTCCTATAATGACTCTGTGGCCAAGGTGTGGAGTCTCGCCCATCCCCAAATCTCTCTTCAGACTGAAGGGACAGTTGTGAAGTCCTTGGTTGCAGCGGAGGTCAGCATCTTTCCTGCAGGAGAAGAGCCTCTGATGGTTCTGTACATGGAGAAGGTCAGTTCTCGTTGCTTCTGACTGTGAAAATCTTAGGACTGGCTCTGTCCTGAGCCTGGAGCACTCCTGGTGCCCAGGGACAGTAATGACAGAGAGCCCTTTGGGAAGGGCGTGCTGGCTAAACCATGGGAGGTGGAGAAGACATATCAGTTCCTTTTAACACTCCTATCTCTTTCTTTGACACATGATAGTGACCATGTTGGCTGAACACCTCCTCTGTTAGGCCAGCCCATCACTGGTGCACAAGGCGGTAAGCGCAGCACCAGAGAGCTCTTATGAGCCCCCATTGACCTGTATTGGACACATTGAAACTCCTTTAGCAGAGGTATTTTAGGAGAGAATGAAGGTACTGCAGGAACATATTTATTTGGAAATCTCCCAAATTCTAGCTCTGGCCCCCACCTAGAGGATGGTTGTTTCCAAAACAAAGATACACGTCTGAAGAATGTGAAGCTCAAAATAGAACCTTGTCCTCTATGTATGCCTATATGAAAGTTCCTGCTTTTACACTGTGTTTTACCCCAAACTGCTTTACACTGAATCTAAGAAGGCAGAAAAAAGAAATGCTGACAGTGACAGCCTTGCTGTCATGGGTAACGTCACAAGAAAGCTGTATGTTTGTCCAGCCTTCTAATTATGAGCTGGTACATCACTAAACACTGCACCAAAGAAAATCCCTGCCTGAGGGTAGACCAGAACCTTTAAATTAAAGGGTTAAACTGTAATCAAGAATAATTCCCTCCCGCCCTCTGCAAGTATCCTATGGTTAGCAGGTTGTTGCAGGGAAATATGCACTGCTGGTTTTTGTGCTCCAGGTGATACCTTGAAACAAATTTCTGGTAGAACTGCAGAAGTGCTGAACTAGAGGTGGTCCCTAAAATTGTGGCGCTCGAGATGCGATCTGCTCCTGGCCTGCCAGACCCCTGGTCGTGACCTGCAACTGGCTCACAAAATGCTTTTTTTTTAAAATGAATGTTTGCACATAGGCAAAAGCGAGAAAATGAGCCTAAATGGTTAGAATTCAGTGATTGCTTTCTTTTAATTGGATTATAAATGCAAACAGTATGGTAAGACTACCTGTAGTAGCCCTGGATATCCTGAGGCTGGCCTCTCTACATCCAGTCTGACGATCTTTCATGTTGAGATGGATGGCCATTGGGATACAACACCCTACATAACCATTTCCTTCCTTACACAGGATTTGGGTCCCAAAATGGCAAAAGCATCAGCCCTGTGGCTGAGCCAGTCTAGAGCCCCACAGGCTGAGGCTGCGGGCATCAGGAGGGGCTTTGCTGCATGCAAATGGAGAAGGAAAATGCTGACCTTCTCTAGTATATCTGGAGATAAAGCCAGAAGGGTGTTGAACTCTGGGTCACAGAAAGTAAACCAGAATGTCCAAATGCAACTCCCTGTTAAAAGTCCAGATGAGCTACATCTCAACTCTGCTGTTCTCTGTGCAGGAAATCACTGTCACTATCCAAGCTGCCTATGCAGATAAGAAACTAATTTTGCACCCTTCGGACTCCAGGTCAGTACTGTGGTCTCTTGTGGGTTTCATTGCCCCTTTTTGCCCATGCCTGAGAGCAGCACAAAGAGAGGATGTCTGCAGCCCTTAGTGACTTTTTTCCCCCCTCTTTTTTCCTTCCCTTCAGGATAGAGTTTAAAGTCTTTAAATGCAGAGCTGATCCAAGTGGGGTAAGTTCTAAGAAAGTATTCTCTAGGCCATTTGTGGCTAAATTATGTCTTTAAAACCTTTTTGTATGAATTTTCTGGCTTTCAGAATGACCCGTCCATAAGAAACTTCCTGCAGACAATGATCTCGGTTGCTGCGATCCCAGAAGTGACTTCAAGTGAGTTTTCCCTTTGCGGAAGTGCCAACGTACTCCGTAAGGTGTCTAACATCAGGTGTCCTAAACCTAAGCACTGAAAAAATACATCAATAACCCTGACAGCTGGTTGGGAGGGAGATTACGTTACTGATGCAAATTTCTGCTGGATTCACTTGGGGAATGGGGAACCTTTTGTAAATGGCTGGGACATAGGAAAAAGTGAGTTTTCCACCAGGCCAAAGGTTGTGGGGCATTGGGGCACAATTAGCTTTTGGTAACAGGCAGACAAGGTCACAGTACAGGATGAGCAGCAAGCCAGGACAGCCGTACCCATAACCGGATGGGTTTACTGATTCCATAGGGATTGAACTGGCTTTGACTTCACTGATGAACAGCAAAGGGCTTCATCTGTTTGAGATCAGAAATCCTGAGATCATCACAAGAAAGGTAAGTAGAGTTTAGAAATACCTGACTCGCAAAGCCCTTCTTGGGAGTGGTGTAAACCTATATAATACTTGCTTTTTTGTTCCCTTTTTAGGGATATGTAATTGTGCAACTTGACTTTAGCTTCCCGAATCATTTGCTGCTTGATTTTCTTGAGAAAAGATTATAGAATTGATCTCTTCATAAAGGAGTGCAGGAACTTGTGTACAGAGATTGTTTGTGAACCTGTTAAAAGATGAGCTGATTTAAATCAGATTCGATTGAATTTTCCTTCCTTTTCCTGAGGAATGTTCCAGTTTCTGTGCAATTGTACTTCCACAGAGCTTTTCCTCTGCAAAGATCTTTATTTTTTTCAGGATCTTTAAAGGACTTATGTGCTTAGGAGTAAGTATTGGACTCTTGAGGTGCATGGGCCCTGAGTTAGCACTCATGGGAGGCAGCAGAAGTGGACTTTGCCCACTTTTTGGCATCTCTGTTACATTTTGGAAATGTAGCACCTTTTGTGCTGATCCGGGGTTTTTGCTTCTACCATGAGCTGAGAGGATCCTGATTCTGACAGCCTTCAGCAACTCAAGTGACATTACCAAACTCCGTATAAACTCAGAACCAATTATGCTAAAAGACCTGGGTATGGCTGAAGAAAGTAAATGGGATGAGAATTTACAGTGCAGTATAATAATGGAGGGATCTTGTGCCTTGGGTACTTTCTTTATGGAGTCTGTAGGGTGTGTAGAGCTCTAGGCAAATTGTTATGCCCATGTTGTTGTTGAGACAGTGGGAGCAAACTTGAGAAAAACAATAAAAATAAGGAAGCCACAGAGATTATAAAAGAAAGTGTAAGTATCTAGTCAGACAGCAGGTTCCTGTTCCTTCCTACTACAGTGCAATAATTTATCTGAAGTACTTCAATTAGTTTCCTGTACCAATTCGTGCTTCCCTTCTTCTAATTTGTCTTTTCACGTGGAAGACAAGTCTAAGACTGTAAGGGTGGTCACACTAACAGAAGCAGAGGATGATATTCCCCTCTCCCACAAAGCAATAGTAAAGTTGGGGCTTCCACAAAGAACCCTGTGGTAGCATGATAGCCTCAGTTTCTTGAGCTCTATGGGCATGGTGGTTGCTCTCTTAGCACTGCCATGGATGTCCCCCCTGAGGACTGAGCCAGGCCACTCTGACCTGCTCCTCTTCCACCCTCAATGCCGGAGGCCACTGAGCTCTCCCAATACTTCCTTGCTCTCTGTAACTGTGGGGTTTAACATCTCCTCAGTGGTCACAGTGAGAAGGCTGGGACATATAGAGTGGGCTGAGTTTCCAGGCTGGTCCGTGGCAGCCAAGGAAGGTTTATCTTACTGGGTCTCAACCAGCTGTGTCCATGACACAGCAGAAGCCAAGTGCTGTCAAAGATGTGACACTATGGTGTGGCCAATGGTGGCCTTGAAGCCTTGTTCCCATCACTGGCTATTTCAGTACTGGCAAAGGGATGTCCATACTCCCTCCTGCTCTAAAGCCACCGAAGCTGAGGTGACATTTTCCCTCTCTGCATGGCAGTGTTGGCTGAAGACCATACAAACTGGCTTCTGTCAAGCCTCTAATCCTCTGGAATGATATCCCCATAGAGTGATAAGTATTAATAAAAAAGAGAGGGCAGGGGAAAAAAAAAAAGCCTTTTTATTCTGCCTTGGAGCTGCCTTGCCCTGCTGGGGGGAAGGTGTCTGCTGGGGCTGTTCAGTGGTGACAAGCACTCGGGGCTGGGCAAGACAGCTGCCGTTGCGTGGGGGAGTGGGCACTCTGCTGACGGGGGGAAGAAGTGGGAAAGCATCCAGGGTGTCCCGAGCTGCCCCTCTGTGGGGCTGCAGCTCCCACCGCGAAACGGTGCCCGAGGTGAGGGGCGTCGCACCTCGCCTGGCCGAGAGCCCCTGCACAAAACGGGCGGCGGAGCCGGGCGCTAAGGGTCACCGCCTCGCCCGGCCCAGCCTGGCACGGCACGGTGCTGGGCTCCCACGTGATTTCCCGGCAAAAGCCGCTTCGTCGCCAGCCCGTTTCAGACTCGGCGCGGCGGGGCGGTCCTGAACTGCCGCTTGCACCGCTGTGGCAGCCGGCCGGGACGGACCGCCAGCCGGGTGAGTGCCGCGGGCGGGTGGCCCTGGGTGGTAAACGGCTGCCCCCTCCTCCTCCTCCTCCTCCTCGCCCGGGACGGAGGCGTCGTGGTGGGGTGCACCCCATGAGGGTTTAGGTTTAGAGGGGACTGGGGATCTGGCTGCGCCCTTTACTGCCCGACCTTCAAGTCTAAGATCAGAAGCATCGCAGAAGGTCACTTGTGTGCCCAGCAGCTGGGAGCAAACCAGTATCGGAGCTTTTACTAGCTGGAGCAATGTATGGGAGTCTGTCAGGGATGAGCTGAGGGATTTTTAGGCACAGAATTACTGGTTTGGGCATAGAGGGGTTGTGTTGGGAGTGCTGTGGCAGCTTCTGGTCTGGTGGGCACACCAGTGGGAGGTGTGGTGGGCCAGATCTGGGCAGAGAAGGCGGCAAAATGGGGCAGAGCGTGGCTGTGGGCGCTGCTCCTCACCTCCCCGGCTGCTCCTCGCTGGCCACGTTCCCTGTCATCCACCTCCGGTTTTCTCGGAGCTCCCCCCATCCCCTGCGCCATCCTTGAGGCAAGACAACCAGAGCAAGCGTTTCTATCTGGAGATGTGAGTGCTCCTGGACCTATTCTGTATTTTTTCCTAATAAACAAACTTTGAAAGAGTGCTGTGTGCCATCTTGCTTTGGCTGGGACTCTTGGCTGCAGGCTGCATTGGATTTTCCAATGTAGCTTCTCTGGCATCTAGAGAAACATTAACAGTAGCATTTTGTTGTTCGTTGCACCCTACCTGGCTAGGTGTGGAGATCTTGGTGCCTACACTTCTATCTAGAAACCTGGGATTTTTCCTCACGTCATTCACATCTACTACGTTCTCTCTTAAACTTTGTCCCTATTCTAAAGGACAAGCAGGTTGCTTTTTTCTCTTAGATACAATGGAAATGGTAAATAAATTTTTTACCATGTCCCAGAATAATCACACCTATTCATGTAAATAACAACACTCACATTGTAAGAGCCTTAACCACAACCAAGTCAGAGTTTGCTCCAGTGAGAGTGTTTGCCCCTGAGTCCCATTTCTTTGGACCATTTCCCGAAAGCTTTGCCTAAATTATCATCTAGCCAGAGATTTTGTAATAGGGTAACACTCTTCTGCTGATCTGATTGGGTATTTTTTCTCACATCACTGTTTTCACCATAGATGAGTTGCAGTTGGGGATTTCCTAGCTGTTTTTACTTTCATTTTGCTCTGTCTTTTGTTCATCAGCTCCCAAAAGGCACCGAAGGGCTGTGTGCCTCAGGAGAGCAGTGGGGTAGCAAGGCAGTGGACACTGTCCTCCAGATCCTTTGTTTTGTGACACCCCCCCCCCCTTTGTTTTCAGTGCTGCTACTCTTGTTTCTGGCCTTTTGGTAAGTAACATGTGCT
Source organism: Chlamydotis macqueenii (assembly GCF_036417535.1). NCBI lineage: Eukaryota > Metazoa > Chordata > Aves > Otidiformes > Otididae > Chlamydotis > Chlamydotis macqueenii. Next base: position 14,129,120 of record NC_141568.1, read on the forward strand.
CCTCAGAGCACGCAAGGAGTTGGTAGATTTGCAACAGGGAGCTTCACATTTCGGTCTCATTTTTCGTGGCTGTGAATGCCAAGTTGGGGAAGGGAGGTGAGGTGTGTTTTTGCAATGTGTTTTAATGATGTTTCTGCATTCGAAGGGCAAGGGTCAAGGCTCAGAAGTTTTCTGGCTGTTCTTGGGAGGTTTTTGTGCTTCATTTTGAGCTCAGAGGCATTCTACTGCCCATCGTATCTGATGATCTGATTTAGCAGAGCAGTACTAGTATAGGAGCTGTGCAGTATTACCTGAGCTTTCATCTGACCTTTCAGTGATTTGTTCATGAATATGAGTCTTCAGTTATTTTGTATGAGTCTACTCTGGTTTTTGGACTGGAGAAACGTGAAATGATGCTTCCTAAAGGCTGACTGACCAGGCTACTGGGAAATTGTTTGTTTTGCAGGAAACCCCAGTTATTTCACAGTTTATTTAAGCTTGCAACTGCTAAATGTTTTCTTTCAAGCTTTCCAGTCAATTGAAACATTGTTTCCTTTGTTTTTAATGTATGTGTTACTATACATTATACTATATACTGAATTTTATAATAAAAGATTTGGAATGAAAACTTGCAGAGCCTTTTCTAGTAAGGCTCGGAGGTTCAGTTTTTGGCATCACGGAACTGGCTTGAGGAGAACACTGGCTCTGGTTAAGCCTCATTTTCTTAGCATCTCACCAGAAACATTTTTGTTGTTTTTGTTAAAATCGTCAATGAGAGGCATCAGAGAAATTTTACAAACTGGAGGTTTTAGCCACATTTTGATGGATCCCAGAGCTGCATCACTTCTTATGTAATGCATCCTTAAAGTACGATCTGGAATGGGAACGTGGGTAGAGTCTTTCTTGCAGTGACACTATAACAGTCTATGATGATGCTGCGTAATAACCAACGTGTGACATGGTTTTGACCTGAAGAGTCAGAGATTCGTAAGAGAGCGTACAGTACCACCAGCGTTGCTCTTATTGGATGTCTGCTTGGCTTTCGGAGTGCAGGAACAGAAGAGACTGATTAGGTCCTTCCCATCCAGTCCTCTGTGTAACCTCAGAGGATCAGCTTTTCACTGTTTTTTTTTTTTTGGGTGTGACTGACTGCCTGATTTGAGCAAGCAGCTGCTGCTTCTGCATCAGCTTCCATGGAGGGCCTAAGAGCAGCAGGTTGGCATAGAAGACTAGCTCAAGTCAGGCAGTGACACCGAAAAAGCTGTGATTCCCTTGTAGTGTTTCTGTAAAGGCTGTCTTCACTCGCATCTCAGGGCACAAGGCTCCGTTCTGCATTTTCATCACACTAGTAGTGGATCAAATGTCCAAACTTTGTGGTCACTGCTGGTTTGAGTTGAGGTTGCTACCTAGGACAAAAAGCTCTGCAGCTGACCGCAGGATCAAAGGCAGAGCTTCTAGATCTGAGACTCATGTAATTGCCTGTGTCTTTTCGTTTCTACCTCCTGCTCTGTTGTTGTTATCCCTAGGCATCTGCACCAAGTGAGGCAACTGCATGCAATATGCACCATGCATTGAGATGTCATTGTGTGCTGGAACGCTGCTGCTAGCAGATCCGTTCTTCATCAGGGTATGGAGCAGAAGCTGCCTTTGCATTTGACAACTGAGAGGAGGCTGACCACACAACAATGCAGGTAGGAGACCATATGTGCATGGCTTTGCTGTGGGAAAGAAGTGGGAATGGAGGGTGAGATTGTCACCAAAGCAGAAATGAGTTGCTCATCCCCACAAAAGGAGCAGCAAGAACAGCGGAGCCCTTTGTGCAGGGAGTTATCTTGCTCTTACAATCCCACGTCCCTCCAGAGGTCTTGCTGCATATGAAAGATGACTGAGATGTTATACTTGGCGGATGGCCACGCAGCGATACAGGCTTCAACAGAGCTTCTCCTTGGCTGATGGCAGAGAAACTGACTCCTGTTGTTTGCTTCTCTCCCTCGCAGTACTGCTGCCTTAGGCACTGTGCAGACAAGCACTGTTGTCCTTGCACCACATAATGGCTGGGCTAGGATTTTCCCCAAGACGTGGTGCAGGTAAGGCAGATAAGAAGTACTGGGTTGGACCAAGGAGTAGAAAAGTAGATCAAGTCATCAAGGGCTGTGTTGGCTGCTCCACAGGGCTGTGTGGGTGACCGTCTCTCACTCCTATGCCCATTTCTACCCTTTCTTGCTTCATCCCTCTAGCCTCCATTTCACAATGATGATCTAGACTTGGAAGCAGCCTTAGCGAGTGCCCGCCCCCAGCTAGTGGAATTCCTCAGTCACCATATCAACTGGCTGCTCACGACCTCCCAGCACTTCCTCACAGAGACAGCCCTGGATGGCCTGGGTGGCATCACTGACCACAGAGAAAAAGTCTTGGTGCTTCTTGACCTGCTGGAGAAGGCTGGCCCTGCCACCTGGAAACAGTTTGCACAGTACCTCTGCATGGAGTGTGACCTCCCCCTGGATCTGGAGATACTCCTCATGAGTTCTACGGGAGAAGGTAATGGAGATCAGCCCAGCCTCCTCTGACTGTCTCCAAACATAGCCCACGCCTTGGCTCCCCACAGCCAACAGACCAGTCTGGGCAGTGAGACCAATGCCCTCGCTTGTGTGGTCAGTGCCTCATCAGTGAGAGGTGACAGTCCTCTCTGTGATGTCCAGGCAGCTACAAGCCTTTTTAACCAAGACACTTGTTCTAAAAAATGATCTGACTTCCCTTCTGGTTCACCCTGTCTCTTTCACCATAATGTCTGGAATAACATCAGTCCCTACAAAAATAGTTATTGCCAGCAAACAGCAAGAGTTCGCAATTTCAGACCTGCTTTTTCACCAGTTGTGCTACACCTTGCTGGTGTTGGTGGGCACTTTCTTGGCTCTTTCAGTAAGAGTTGGCCTGATTTGAGGATGGAGGGTTCTGTGTGGTCATAGCATCTGGATTCCTGAATTGGAAGTGTCTCCAAGGGCAAAGTCGCTTTACCCAGAGAAACTTTACCCAGACACTAATTAAGTCTATTTGAAATGTGAGGCCGAAGGCGTGCTGTTCTGTAGGGATTCCCGATTGCTTTTTTGTGAGAGCCAAGAGCGTCATGATAGCTCTGAGACAGAAAGCATTGATGTAATAGTAGCTCAGGAGTTTCTCAATGGTAATGATTATCTTAATTAGAAAATTTAGCTTCAGTCCATCTTTCTTGGTGAGAAAGTTTACTTTGCCAAGTTTTCTCTTCCAGATTTCTTGAAAGAAGGTTTTGAAACTGCTGAAACTTGTTGTGGTATTTTTTTCTTGGAAGCACAACTTTTGGCTTAGAAATTTAAGTTGATGTAACAAAAATTACATCAACTTTAGACATAAAAAGCCAAAACCAATAAAAATTGTGCACCCCCTCTCCAATAAAGCTGAGAATAAATTTTTAATAGATTTATTTGAAGAAGAAAAAATGCTTTTTGTTATGTGAATTTTTAATAGCTTTTTTTTTATTTGCCTGATACAGAAAGGCAAGAAATACAGAAGTCTTAAAATACTCATACCGCAAGAAAACCACTTCCCCGTATCTCTCATTAGCAACTGGAGACAGTGGCTGTGGAGAAAATCCCGTGATCCATAAAGAGTGTGGTCAGTACACTGCGTGCTACGTTGTAGGCTACGTACACGGTGTGCACATGCTCTCTTTTGTGGAAGCCTGTGGCACCAGCTCAGCTGTGGCTCTCCCTTACTGGATCACTTTGGCTGGTGATAAGCAAAGGCAAATTACCCTGCTTGCTGTTCCTTGTCATTACTTGCATCAGTCGGATGTCAGCAGCCTTTGATAACCAGCTGCAGCAGCAGCTACTTCTGCAGAGACGAAACGGGGAAAGACCAGACAAGCAATAGGGAACAAGGACTGATAGGCGCTTTTTCTCGGTCCTGAAGCTGAAACAGATTTCAGCCTTTTAATGCTGTGACATATCATAAAATAAGACATCTCTTAAGGTTTTGGAGTTGTTTTTTGCTGGTTTAACTGTAGCATTAACAGTTTAGCATTATGGATCCTTCTGAAGATGAATTACTTCCGGTTTTGCTCTACGGGTCGCTTTCAGTTAACCCTGACCCTCTGCATAGCTGTGTGGTGGCAGGGGCTGAACAAAGGTGTGGGCAGGAGTTGGTGGTTTGGAGGAGGATAACACAGAACCACACTTTAGAGTAGCGAAGCAGTCTTGGGTTAGATAAGATGAACCATTAGATTGCCTTAACTGAAGTGACTCCCGGGGAAAAGAGTTTGTGTCTGCACAGTGAATGAGGCTGGAGAACTGATGTGGGCTACCACCAACCCAAGGGGCAGCCCAAGCAGTGCTTGGGATGAGTGGTGGAGAAATACCGAGATGGAGTCTTCCTGCCCCAGCACTGGCTTACTTTTGCTTTACATGGCACACAGGGCAAGAGTCAGGATATTTGAGCCGTTGAATGGATTTTGTGCGAGGCCGTCATGCAGCACGTGTGCTTGTGGCTTTTTGCAGGTGCTAGAGCTAGAAATACCAGAGTACTGGTCTGCACTCCCAGCTGGGAAACGCTGGAAAGGATAGCGAAAGGAATTAATGTATGAAGGCTTCCCATCTGATTTTAGAGAGCAATGCTTTCAGGCATGAGTTTATCTGAATAGAAGAGTCCTGGTGGCATGCAGACTGCTGTTTGGCCTGAGCAGAATCTCCCTCTGAAGCTCTGTGAACATTGTTTGTGGTGCTGGCTGTGCTGAGGGGGGTTTTGTGGCAGTTTGAGCCATGCAATGAGTCAGAAAAGGCTCTTGACTGGGCTGCTAACTGACTCTGCCAACGGTTTAATCACAGACACTCGTGCTTCGCAGGAATGGAGAAGAGTAGGACTTCCCTTTTGGGCCGCAGTGTGGTTTTAGATCAGCCAAAGCCACACTCTGAGGTTGTATCACAGAGAGAAGTTGCTTCACTCATCCCTTGAAAGCAGAGGTTAACGGTATTTTAGAGCCAGCTGAAAGGAAAAGATCAGGTGGGGAACCTGAAACCTGGTTGTATTGCATCAGCCCTTAGACAGGGGTGCAAACCAAGACTCAGTATGTGTTGCTAGCTGCTTGCCCTTTGACTTTGGCCAGCAGCACCCTGGATTTCAAGAATCGGGTGTTTGCAGTAACTCTGTGTCATTTCCAATCCAACTCCTTTAGGTAACTTAAGCCAGAAACAAGAAGCATGCCCAGATGCGAGCGCCCAGTTGCCTGTGCCAAAAGGTAAGGCTGGAACAGACCCTGGGGTGATATGCTCTTGGAGTTTATCTTCTCTGCACATAGGCTGGACAGGGCTGCAGATGTCACACATGTTGGCCACAGCACTGGCACAGTGTGGGGAAGCCACTGGAACTTTAGGTTTTATTTTTCTGTTCTTGGTGCTTTCCAGCTGAACCTTCCCTGTTTGGTTTTCTCTCCCTGAATTTCAGAAAAGCCTTGTTGGTCCTGACTCTGCTATGGAACTCACTAATTTTAGTTTCTCTAGCCAAGGGAATCTCCCACCCGCTCTGCAAAATCCCCACTTTTTGTGCTTTTGCTGTGGTTGGCCCTTTGGTAGGTGACAAAAGTCGGTTTGGCTTTTAGAGGAAGAGCAGAAAGACTATTCAGCAGAAACCATTGCAGAAGTGTCAGAATCAAAGCTTAAAAGAACAAATAATAGTAGTGCTAGGGTTTTCTTCAGGGGTGAATTTGGGACTGAGGCCTTCCTACTCAGTGCTGGAGTAACTGGAAGCTGTGTAATTCTGAGTTGCTTTCTCGGTCACCAGGTATTCCATTCCTAGAAAACGAAACACCGGCCCAGGTCCTCCCCACGTGAAGAGTCCCACAGCCAAAAGAGAGAGAAGGGATGTGATTCTGGCTTCTAGGTTTGTGAGAGGATAAACGGTGGACATAGCAGCAAAATGAATCCAGATTATCACAGAAATCTGCTGTCAGTTTGCTGTGTCCTCCTGAAATGCGTGCTGGGGGAAAACGAAGCAGTAGGAAATGAAGCTTTGCGTTCTGCAGGCTGCAGCAAAGAGGAGTCGCTGAGCTGGGACCCTGACAACGCGAACTCCAACGTGCAGGCCTTGTGTCCCGTAGAGGTGCTTAATGTTGGTGGCAGGGAGTGGGTTGGTGCTGGATTGCCATTGGTAAAAATTGATGATTTGAAGGGAAAGCCGCTCTTCATTTTTTTTTTCCTGCTGTGTGAATTTGGGGACTGGCTAAGGCTCACACTCACAGCAACAGGAGCTTCTTGCAGAGCTGGCTCTTGCTGAGATTTGCCACTGCCCTCAGTACCTTTTAACTTGTGTGTTTGCGTCTGCTCTTTGCGTTCCCTGCTCCCATCCAGACAGAGGCAGGCTTTTAGCACTGCGCTTCCTGAGCACTCCCTGCCTTGCCCGCCTCTATGGATTCCAACCATTTTAAATGGCAGCTCCAACCTACCCTTTGCAGTTCCAGGTGTTCCTGTGCTCACAGGGACACTTTTGCCTCTGCTTTTAGCTCGGAGACTGCTTCTGAGTCACAGGACTGCAGATGCTGTATCGTGTGTGTCACACGCAGCTTTCAGATCTCGGAAACAAGTGATCTTTCTGTTCTGCAGACAGACCGCTGCTGCTAGCTGCTGCGTGCCCTCGTGAGTATGCGGTTGATCTCGCCAGTTGCTAGTGGAACAGAAATTTGAAAGTAGTGCTGAAAGTTACTAGGACCAGTTGAGAAAGGAAAGACTCATGCCTTTCTCAGCTCTGACCATTCTCTCAATCTGAGAGTATACCGTAACCAAACAGGGAATTAATCACCATAAACAGCCCTGGGAATCTGTGGACTCTGTGTTCCCCATTAATAGCTGTTCCCTGCCCTGTTCCCCAGGGTAAGAGAGCAGTTCCTGCATTTGAAGCAAGGCAGGTGCATTGCCCAGCCTACAAATACACTCACCGGTAAGGTGGTTGTGGTCAGTCTCAGAAAATGCAGGGCAGCCTTTCACAGCAGCATATTTCACAGCACCTTCTCCCAGTGCTCCCTAGCCAGCCAAGCTCATGGAGGCTGACCTGGCAGCTGGCTTCGCTCACAAGAAAACTTTCTGTGGAGCTGAGATAGGTCTAGTCATTGATATTTCCTGCTCCTGCTTTCTTTCAGGTCCATCGCATGGGCCTGTCCTGCTTTGGGTGGACTTATATCCTGAGGAGGAGTGGAGAACGATTGAAAGAAATTGGGCTTTACTGTAGTTTGTAGCTGGGATATGTGGTACTGCTATTTGGTTTATTGTTGTCTCAAATCTACCAGGCTGCTTTCGTACGCTCAGAACCACTTCCTTCATGCCCTACGTAACTTGGCAGTGCTTGTGGCCTAAGTCTTTGATTAGGCTGTCTGTAGCCCTTAGTGTTCTCGCTACTTCTGTGTGCTCCTCTGAACCCAAAATTGCACATACCTTTTTTTTTTTTTTTTTTTTTTTTGCCTTCCAGTAGCTGTGCTGCCAGTAGGGTCATTTCCTAGGATGCTTTTTGTTTGGCTGTTGTGATAGTTTCTTGCTAAGGTTCTGACACTACTTACCACTGTGCTTCTAAGCAAATGAGGGGGTTGAGCAAAAGGATCTGAGCATCCTGTGTTAAACTTAACACATTTCTTGAAAAACATGCCTTTAAAAATTCACATTGTTTTCTGCAGCAGCTTGTACCTCATTTCTGATGTCCCAGCTGCTGTTGGCCGAGAATGGTAAGATCTGGATATTAACAGCTCTGTGAAGCACAAAGTCATGTTCCAGTATTAGATAAATGCTGAATGCTTGTAACTGATCTTCCTCCTCCCTGGGACACATGGACTTGCTTCACTTCTCAAAAAACACTCAGGCAGATAGAACAGGGAGGTAGCAGATCACACTGTGACAGGCAAGACTGATGTTATCCACTAGGAAAATCTGTATAAGTAACTGAAGTGTTGGAATGAGTTGCCTGGAGAAGTTCAGAGCTCTGTTACTGAAGGTGTTTAAACCAGCCCAGACCCTTACGTCACTCTGAGAGCTGCAGCATCTTCGGAGTGGGAGGGGAGGATGGATTAGCCTCATAAGACCAGCGCAAGCACCTCTGCTTTTACTTCAACTTTTGCAAAAGCAGTTCTGTAAACTCACCCTGAATTTCCACAGTTTTGTCTCTGATTTTGTCTCTTCAGCTCCCCGAATGCTTTGCTGAAGAGTCTTGCCCAGTTCTAATAAAATGCCATTCAAAATGCTCTTTTCACATGTTTCTAACTTCAATTTTCAGGGTTTGCTCGACGCCGCCATCACAGCAGCTCTGAGAGTGATAAGGATGTTAAACGGCGACGACTAGGTATGCAGATGTTCCGGAGGCAGAGTGGTGGTGTGCTTTCCTCTGAGGAAGGACCTGTTTAACGTCTCTGCAGAAACACCCAAGAAATCAACCTCCCGCATTGAGGGAAACTTTTGTTTAGTAGCTACATAAACTCTTCATGCAACGAGTTGTAAAATATACAGGCAATAGGATCTGGCATATAACAAGAAACATCCATTTCCGTTTCAAAGATATATTAAATCTACCTGAGGAGAGGGGATGCAGATGACATAGGTTAAGGACTCCCTTGAAGTGTCATATGCCAGTAAAGCATTCAGCTGTAGATCATCCCTGTATTTGTTTGGTTGCTTTTTTTTTTACCAAATCAGGAGACATACTGACAATTTAAAACCCAGTGAAGGCTCCATAGTTTCTCTAGAACGTTAAAAACTCATATGATTTCAGCTCATCCTAAAGTAAAGAAGTAAGTGAATGGAAGAGTGATGACAAAGTCAAGTCAGGACAATTCCAGGAAAGACTGAGTAGCCTGAGCAGACCTGCAGGCTGTATAACACCAGTGTCCACATCCTTTTCTTCATCATCTGCCCTTCTTTACCCTTTTCTACCTCTGTGTTTAACCTTGCAGTCCCCACAGTCCAGTGCTGCCCAGTGCCTGGTGCAGGAACACAGGGAGCCTGCCAAAGCTGGCAGCTGCAGCTGGGCTGGACCCAGTTTTTGACTGAAAGTTTGCCTACAGCAAAGTTCTTGAGGAGGTGCTCCCAGGAGTCCAGATCTTGTCCATTGACAAAACTCAGCAAGTGAGGATAGGGTTTTTCAGAAGGTGCTGAGCACTCTTAATTATCTCCACTGTTCTCTGTTCAGCAAAGAGATGCTGATACCATCAGGGATCTCAAATTCTCCAACCAAGAGATGTCTGTTCCAAGGGGCAGATAGCTGAGCAAGGATGGCACAAGGCCAGCATGGGTGAACAGGGAATTATATGCATAATACACTGGTACCTGATTCTCATCTTAAAGAGATATTAAGATTTAGTTTTTATATAAAACAGTTTCACATTTTCCCTTAATTTTCTTCTTCTTTGGTCCCTGTGCAAAAATAGGAAAAACTACAGGTTGTTTTCATGTGTTCAAAATTTGTCGTCTCTGCCTAGCTCTGTGGAGCAGACTCTGATCAGCACTATTGTTTCTCTGTGTTTAAGTAGTAGTATTTTGGATTTTTTCACAGCTCAGAACTTTTTTATCCTCGTACTCACTCTGTCATCTTCTCTCTCAGATTTAGCTGAAAAATACCGGCATCTCCTCATCAATTCTATCCACCAGAGATATGGAAGCAGGAGAGCAGCAGGAGCAGCAGCACAGGAACAAACACAGCCACTGGCTTTCAACCAGGCTTTTGTCAACCTTGTCATTCGGCAAAGCAAAGCCTCCCGCTTAAAAGAGAAAACAGATAAACCCCGAGAGGATGTGGCAAGTGCTCCTGAACTGGATGATTGTGTGGATACAGCTGTGAAAGTGTCGGATCTGTTTCATAGTGTGGTCCCATCAGGCACAACAAAGGTGATCTTTTTGTTTGGTAAACCTGGTACAGGCAAGACCATGCTAATGCGCAGGATTTGTCAGAAATGGGCAGAAGGTGTCCTACCTCAGTATCACTTCACTTTCCTGTTTGAGTTTCGGCAGCTCAATTTATTGAAAAGAAAATTGACTTTGAAGGAGCTTTTGTTTGACCTGTTCCTTCAGCCAGAAGACAGCTCTGATGCAGTGTTACAGTACCTCCTGGAAAATGCCTGCCATACGCTGATCATCTTTGATGGGCTGGATGAGTTTGCAGCAAACATGGACATGTCATTCTCTTCTAAGAGAAGGCCAAGTCTTGCCTCCCGTATGTCCATATCTGAGCTCCTTGCAGACCTCTGCCATGGGAAGCTCCTGCCTGGCTGCACAGTGTTGGTAACCAGCCGACCTAAGAGAGTACCTGACTTCTTATTAAACACAGTAGGTCTGCTAGCAGAAATTTGGGGATTTGACCATGAGAAGGTTGAGGAATACATCAGCCACTATTTTCACCAGCATTCGTTCAAAGAGCAAGCCATTGCTCACCTGAAGAACAACGCCAAGGTCCACAGCATGTGCCTCGTCCCTGCTCTGTGTCATGTTGTGTGCATCTGTTTGGAGTATTTGCTCCTTAAACATCAGATGAACATGGAGCTTCCTCAGACTATGACGCAGTTTTATATCAAAATGCTTCTCATCTTCATAAACAAACAGCAGGGAGAGTGTGCAGGTGGCGAGGTGACTCAGCTGAACTCTAACAGGAAGGCCATTTTGGGTCTGTGTGATCTTGCACTAAAAGGCCTGGAAGATAAGAAGCTTGTATTTTATGTTGGTGATATTCCAGACCACGTGAAGGAATTTGCTTCCTTGCATGGATTACTGACTGTCTTTGAGGTGAAAACAAGTGGCACTTGCCCAGAGGCTGGCTATGCCTTTGTGCACTTGAGCTTGCAGGAGTTTTTTGCAGCACTGTGTCTCATGGTAAGTAAGAAGGTGGACAAGAAGTACCTGAAGAAGAAGTTCTCTTTGAAGTCAAAGTGGACTTTAAAGAATGAGGCAAAGACCGAGTTAATGGAGAGTTTTCACATTTTTCTCTCAGGCTTGTCATCAAAAGAATGTAGGACATTTCTCATGCTGCTAGCTGAAAAAGATGAAGCTTGGGTACAGGATAAGCAGGACACCATCCTGCAGTCTCTCAAGAAACTAGCAGCCACTCATCTGACAGGGCCTAAGGTCATTGAGCTCTGCCACTGCACGTTTGAAACGCAAGACCTCAAAGTAGCCCAGCTCATCAGCAGCCTGCTGAATTTCAAGTACGAGTTTAAAAACTTTAGACTGACACCTCTGGACATGTCGGCTTTGGTTTTTGTCATAAACTCGGGCCAAGATTTGATTCATTTGGATTTTGCAGGATGTCTCATAGACATTGACTGTTTGGAGGTTCTGGCCGGCTGTAGAAACGTAGAGAACTTGAGGTAAACACACTGAGTGCTACGGGCTGGTGGGAGGAGAGAAGGGCTAAGGGACTGGAAGGGCAACCCTCGCATTTCTGTTTTAGAAGGGAGGGAAAGGAGATGTGAGAAATTCTAATCTGAATAGCATAACTTTGATACCAAAGAAATTTATGAAATAATAGATTTATGAGTGACTGAAGGATATTAAGGTGATAAATCCATTCTGGCTGGGTTTTTTTTTTTGTTTCTTTGTTTTGACTAAAACAATCAAACAGCAGGGTGGTTAGTCTATTATGTAAGAGAGAAAATGATAGGTATTTCTTGACACTATGAAGGCAGGGTGAATCCTTCAAGCAAATGAGAAAATTGTGGTCTAAGTGAAATCACCATAAACCAGATGAACTGGAGATGACAACTGCACTTTAAGGTGCTCTCTATCAGTGCTTTGCTGTAATGCTGGAAGGACATTTCCAGGAGGATCTCTTTGGGTCCTGCTGTGGGGTGGATCTCGTTCTCTATTTTTATGAATGACTCAGAGGAATATGTGTAGAATTTGCTCGTGTGGAAGAAGATGGGAAGCGGCCAGGGTGAGAATTACCTTGACCTGCAGGGAATGATGTCGTCTGCTGTGAAGCAGAGGAGCATAAACAGAGATGTGAAAACTGCTATACCTGGATATTCATATAATTGTAAAAAAGACAGTAATTGATTGTTCTCTGCCTCCATTAAGAAGAACTGGAGTACCATTTAACTGACTGTGAGGAAAGCTTTCTGATGATACATCCTAACTCTAAATTGCTCATGCAGGCACAGGGCAGTGCACAGAGTCCTCTGCTTTCAAAGAGCAGATTAGGCAGATGCCCAGGGATGATCAGGCTGTTCCTTTGCATTAGGAGAATGGAACAGAGGATTTTGGGGAGTTCTTCCTCAGCTCATACACACTCAATTCCGTGCCTGATTTCATTTATGGTCAACAGGATACGAGCACTCTGAGTACTGTCTTTTGGAAGGGCAGGCAAAGGACAGTGGGACTCCAAGCATCTCAGCTGCATGTTGCTTGTACAGAACCTGTCTGAAGAAGCAGCATCTCCTCAGGCGTGTTCCTAAGGACCGTGGGCCATGTCCATTATGCCACTGCACCTCTGCAGCTTGTTCCTGACTCCCTTTGGTTTAGGGGAAGGTGCTAGAGGCACTTAGGGTGACTGGGCCTACGTGAATTTCTGCTCTCATAGCCCCCAAATACGCTGTGGGAATCATGCAACCCTGGAGGCTTTGTACCAATACATCCCGTAACCAGTGCATCCTACAGCTGATTCAAAGGAGAGCTTGTGTGCCTGAAATCTTACCTGTTTGTCTGTTTGTTTTTTCCAACACTACCAGTTCCTTCTATAAAAGAGGTGTTTTCCCTAAAAATCTTCTCTTTTATATTTTGGACAACTCTGGCTACTCTGCCACTGAAATTTAAAGTATCTGGCCTGAAATCAACCCTCTCATAGCTCAGAGGCTCATTGCACAGGAGCTGTTAGACATTCTCTGTCTGCATGAGTTTGATTTGCCCCTCTGTGACCTCCCTTGGCTCCAGGGTCCTGACTCTGGTGGGACATGCGATAGGGCTGACTCTTCATCTGTGGCAGCACTTACACACGGTGTCACTGTACCTAAAGGCAGAAGTATTGAGGTATTTGCAGTTGATGTGCAAATTTTATATTTTGGGTTTTAAAACAGATGTGTGAAAAGATAAAATGCTGCAAAAAAAAAAGTGTGATGCAATGGCTGTTAAGAAAAAAATTCAACATTTCTTAAAAAAATCATGCTTTAACCTGCTCTGTGGGCTAGCTTATTTTGGTTTTTATTGTGTTTGTGTTTTCCCCTTTTCTTCATGTTTTAGCTTTCGAAGTAGGAGATGTGGCAATGACTTTGCTGCTGCTCTTTCAAAGACCTTACGAGGAATGGGGAGCTTGAAGAAACTAGAGTAAGTCTTTGCTTTTGTAAAGTCAAAGCCGCCTCCCTCTGTACCCACCCTCTGTTTCTATCTTTCAGATAGTTGCAGGCGGCGGAGTCAGGCCACCTCCTCTCTGCATGGGTGTGCTGGGAGCGTGGTGCAGGCACACATCTGGGACGGGCTTGCCATGCACTGCACAGGGTGCTCATCCTCCCTCTGCTTGCTTTGAATCATTCTTTCTTTTTCCAGGTTGACAGGCGGGAGCATCACAGCCGAGGGGATGACTAACTTGGTCCAGGCTTCATCACAGTGCCTCCAGCTTGAGGAAATAAAGTGAGTGTGTTGTGGCAGCGACCCTCAGATCAGCCACTCGTTGCCCTGGGGCGTGGGGTACTCATGAGAGCGAATCTGTGTGCAGCTTGCAGGACAATCGGATACGGGGTCCAGAGGTGAAAAGGTTGATGGACCTGTTTTCCAGAATGGAAAAGCTGAAGAAAATAGAGTGAGTAAAAATTTCTTAAACCTGTTAAAAATGGTAGCCACTATGAAACCAAACATAGCATCAGAGAGAGTTTAAATCCTCATCAGAGCAGAGTTTTTAGATGTCTCTGTAAGGGGTGACACTTGCTTTTAGAGATGCCACTGGGACATGTGGGGCACTAAGCTGGGACACAGACATTTCAGTGCAAGCAGGGCTGTGTTGGAGGCCTGGATCATTTTGCAATAGACTAAACCTCACAGTTCTTACTGAGATGTTTTAAAATAATCTTAAGGGAGTTCTGGCAAGGATCTTTGAAGATCATTGGTCCAACCTCCCTGCCAGGGGCAGAGACACCTTCCACTACACCAGGTCACTCAAAGCCCCATCCAACCTGGCCTGGAACGTTTCCAGGGATGGGGCACCCACAGTGTCTCTGGGCAACCTGTGCCACTGCCTCACCGCCCTCACAGGGAATAATTTCTTCCTTATGTCTAATCTAAACCTACCGTCTTCCAGTTTAAAGCCATTAATGGATGATTTCTTTGAGACTCAGAGGAATGGTGCCCTCTGGCCCTGAGAACAAGCAGAGGATTTGTAGAAGCAAGACCTTATATATCATATTTAATGAGATCCAACAAGTAAAGAAAGAGAATAAATGTGCAATTAAAGAATAAATCCTCAAAGATTGCTAGTTTTGTGTCTTCAAGGGTGTTTTAATTGTGAGGATTTAGACCACACTATTTTAATACACCATACTTAGATTTGTTATAGCAAGAGTTTAACTGCATTGTGGGTCTGTTGTGTAGCTGTACAGGTATAAATTGCATTACCTATGTAACCCAAAAACGGTTAGTGAGTCTTCTGTTGCACACAGAGGAGGCATCTCTGGTTCTAAATTCATAGGAGCTATAGTTTGCAGAGAAGACCTATGATCTGATAATGCTTTTATTGGATCCTTGATGCAAAATTGTGAAGTTTTTGAGAAACCTGCTAACTAAAAGAATGTGTGCTTCAGGGTGTTTGGGTGCAGAGCAGAGGGTATTTGCATAAGGAAAGACTGTGCTGTTGGGTCCAGCAGCTGAGGTTGTGTTCTTCTTCACGTTCACAGTCTGAGCAACAACAGTCTTTCCCTGAATGATATTCTCATTTTGGCCAAGGAAGTCATCGCGTGTCAAAATGCTACTGAACTCTGTGTCAGGTACATGGGAGCTGTTACAAAAGCAAATATGTTGTTTCTTTAGATGCTGACTTTTGAAATGGACAGTGTTTTACAGTTTAATTGTTGGCCAATCAAACTCAACAAAAATTAGTTTTACTCCTTTTTGTTTTCTGTTTGAAACAAAATTTGAATTCATCATATTATGGACTTCCTCTTTTTATTTTTTAATAGGTCATTTTATTCTTGGTCTGTAAATTTATTTGCAAGGTGTAATATTTCTTTTATATAACAGAATTTAAACTTGCTTTTAAGCTCTGCAATACAGCAACTGGGAAATTCTTTACCAGCTAGCATGTATTTGCTATAAATCAGCTAAGTTTACTGAAAAAGTGTGGATTTAAGTGGCTCTGTCTCTACGTCCCTTTAAATTGCAGGTTTTAGTATTTTCATAGACCCAGGATGACAGAGAAAGGGTGGAATTTTTAAATCCTAGCTTTTATGGTTATCTTATGTTGTAAGTTTAACAGGCCAAAATAGTCTTTGGTGTAACTCAAGGGAAGTCAAATTGCATACAGCTTTTTCCTATTTTTCTTGCTGGAATTGAGTTTCTACTGAACCTCTTTCCAACAAACTGCTAGTTTTGCAAAAACAAAAAATCCCAGCCCAGTGGTCTTAACCGTGTTTCTCTCTTGTCTGTAGTGCAGCCGCAGTTCAACGTGCAGGGTGTCCTGCTGCCCTCTTGCAGCGTGGCTGCTTGATTGCTCACCCGTGGCAATGTGCTGGCGTGGCAAATGTCAAGGACCTCTTTAGCATCCAGGAAACAGCTTTGGTCCTCACTGAGCAGCCCTACTAAAGAAATAGCATCCTTCCTCCTGTGCGCTAACATTGGCTTGGATCTCTTTTTCAGGAGGGACACTGTGATTATGTGTTTTTCTGGTCCATCTGGGAGAGTCTCAAGGTGAGAAACTGCACTTAAAGTTACACTATATTCACAGATGTGCTGATTCAAACCATCAGCTTATTGTCACTATAAACCCCTCCAGCAACAGAACTGTCCTCTGCCCTTGCATCTGGTGGAGCTGGATCCTCCTGAGCAAGGAGAAAGGAAACCGAAATAGCTGGTCTTTGCACAAACCTGCCAGCCAGTTCCACAAAGGCAACACCTTAGTGCCTGTGTAAGCTTGAAGTACCACGTTTCTATTGCTGAAAAGCAGTTGAATGTGAGGATAAATGAAGGAAAATACTTTGTTCCTTCTCTGGCTGGCTCCTGTGTTCTCCCTGCTTCTGTGTACTTTTGAGGGAAGGGTGGATTTGACCATAATTAGAAACTACAAAACAATCTCTTGTTCCCTAATAGGGAACTCACTTTGCCCTTTGTTGTGCAGTCCTGGAGGGACCTCGCAATATTGTGTTTGCACGTGTAAACTGGCTCAGCCTGGCCCTCAGTCAGCTAGAGATTGCTCCTGTTCAGATGCCTGAACAGTCATCTTGTGCTGTTGTAGGCAGCTCGGCGTAGGTGGGTATGTTTATCCCTTCCTTTGGTGGCACAATCCCACATGGAGGCAAAACATCCTGCATCTTAGTAGTGCCTTTGAATTGGGGCTTGGTTATCAAGTTGTTTCAAATATACAATGAAATCCCATGTGGACGCCCCCTGTGCTCCCATCTCCTGATGGAGCTCTTCTGGCTCTTGAACACTTAACCTTGCATGGAATGGTTGGACAGAACACAGACCTTGTGGTTTCTTCCAGAAAAATACTAACCAGCACCCAAGTCATCAGATATTTTGTGAAGGCATATTAAAGGCTAAATATTTTGCTTGTTTGCAGATCTTTGGATTTGAAACGGGAAAAGAGTAAGGACCATGTAATTCCAACAAGACGTGTGAAGTTATGGTAAGAAAAGGCATTGAAATTCCTGCTGGTAAATGTGATTTGCAGGTGACAGGTACTACAGAAGGACAAGAATGGCAGCTGTGTTGGTCCTTGAGGACAGAGGGTATTTTCACATATGAAAAAGTTTGAAATAAACCTGAATCAGTAAATAAAAATAACAATAGAAATGCCTATCTGGCCCAGCCAGTGGCTTTATTTCTTGTGTATTGGGCTCTACAACCCCGGAGAGACAGACTTCCCTTGGTAATCCCCATCTTGCCATATGTTCTTATGGCTACCAAAGGCATGAGCAATCTAGTTTTCTTTCTTGCCTGGGCTCCAAAAAGGAGTAGTGGCTTTCGCAAAACAGGAGAACTCCGACATGTTACCTGAGCATGCCAAAGCTGGGAAATGGCCCTCACTTCCCTCCTCCTCTTGCCCTTGCTACTCTGCACAACAGGAACAGTTACATCCATCCCCTTCTCGTGGATGGCAGTGCCAGGCAGCCCTCACGCAGGGCGTTGCACTTGCACAGCACTCTGCAAGTGTGTCCCTCAGCACTCCTTTCACAGTACCAGCTGCAGAGGGACAGAGTAATATGCCCAGGTTTGTATGGCAGAGCGGAGAGTAAAACCTCCCTCTTCTGAGACTGTTTCCGTGTGCCCCGTTTGGAAAGAGACACCAGAAATGCCTGGGTCCCACTGTCCTCTCACTGCTCATTAACTCTTCCTCTTCACAGCTTGCAGGATTGCAGCCTGGCTTCCCAACATGCAAAGCAGATCGTTGCCATTCTCCAGAGCTGTCCCTGTCTCTCCGAAGTGGAGTAAGTGCCTTCTTTCCTTACGGTTGTGTGGCTGCAGGCGGGTGACAGGGAGCAGGGGATGTTGCATGTACAGGGCAGTGAATCATGGGGCCTGTCCCCAAGGAGGGGCCCCTGCACTCTGTGTTATGTCTGGTGGGATCCTAGTTAGGGATTTTTGGTGCAGTTCAGCAGGAGACTAATGCTGACCAGCCTTTGATTCCTGTGATAACTGCAGCCTCTGGCTCCCTGAGTCTGTAACCAGAGATGCCAGTGACCTGGCAGACCCTGCTAACGAAGAAGTGCTGCAGGCAGTGTGGAGTGTCCCAGAGGCACAGCTCCTCCAGCAAATCTCTGAGCCAGTAAAGGGACACAGAACTCCTCCTGAGTTTTCCCTTTTGCCTTCTAAAGCCATCCAGCTCTTGGGAGAAGTGAGCAGAGGAAGGGAAGAGATCCACTTCATTAGCTGCACATTGCAATGAGTATCATCTCTACCTTTCCTCATTTGCCTATGTATGAAGACACCTGAACTGGGCTGTAAAGCTCTCCTTCTAGCCTGTCTGTCCTGGAAAATGCAGGAATATCTATTGCAAGACAGTTCAGTCCAGATTGTATCTTGTATTTAGCTACATCTCAAACTCCAGTTTTCTGGCTCACTTGATTTGAATTGGCATTTGGAGATCTTTGTCATCCAGTGTTTTCAGCCTTCCTTTTTGTCTTCCAGGAGGACAGTAAATACTCACTCATTGTTTTATTGTTTTGTACTTGCACATAGTTTTTTTTTTTTCTTAGAGTGAGATATTTTGGGGGCTAAAGCATCAGTCATGTTGTCCTAGGATTAAAACTTTTTGAAATTGCTTCATGCAGAGATAAGCAGGTAAGATTGATCTGTCACAGAAGAGTGGTTTGGGCAAAAAAGCAATTGTAGGAAAGGGAAAACAAGCAGATCTTGAGGGCTTTTTTTTTTTGTTAATACTGTTCAAAACAGTCCCCGCTAACTGGAAAATGCCTCAGTTTATCAGGTAACAAGCTTGGAGATGAAGGCTGCAGTTGTCTGCTGGAAAGCCTCCCTTGGATATCAATTTTGAAGCAGCTAGAGTAAGTGTTGCCTTGTAAAAACCAAATTGCCCTCTTTTCTTGAACCTGGCAAGGACCGTACAGAGATGCTGAGCAGGGATCCAGGAGGCAAAGGCCTCGCTGGACCAGTGCTACAGAAGCAGCTCTGAGCACTCTTAAGGAAGGATGAGACTCAGCCCATGAGACTGTTCAGGCTGAAGTCGGTCGTGTGCTGAATGCATCACACAAACTAGTCTAAACGCATCTGAAGTGCCCTTTCATTAAAAGCCCTTTCTCAGGAGTAGTGGTCCTGAGTGTTTTCCACCATCCCACTTCTGAAGGGAAACGTGTTCAAGCGTGCAGCACACTGGTGACTGCTTCCACTAGGAGAGTCCCGTGTGATTTCAGTGACCAGCTAATTGCCTTTTTTATCTTCTTAGTCTCAGTCAAAACTGCCTCTCTGTTAATGGCATTTGCAGTCTGTTGAAGTCAGTAAATACCTGCCAGAAGATGATGGAGGTACAAGTCAGGTATGTAGGTCTTGCATCATTCCTGTGGTTAATCCCAACATACAAGTCTGGGAGTTAGGTTCTGAGGTTTTTTTTGAGTCACCTCAGAAGTGGGGTGAGTGAAGAACATGTCCAAAGATGATTACTAACACTGACACTTGGTAATACGTTGCTGTAAGCTGATTTCATCTGAGCCATCAATCAGAATTTGAGAAGGTACAGAACTGTGTGTCCTTTCATGCACGGGGGTGGTTTTAGATTCTTTCCTGCTCTCTGCCCTGGGAAGTTTTGGGGAGAGAGTCTCTGTGGAGTATGAGAACTGGTGACATCTCCTGGAGTGGAGCTGGAAGTTCTCTCCTATTACTTTTCCTTGGAGTTCAAGTGTAACAATTTTGTCTGCACTTTCTCTAACGGTTCAGAGAAACTGGGTCATCTGATATGGCATAGCTTGATCCAAACAGGATTTAAATCTAATGGAGATTATTTTTTGCTTGCTTTGGGAGTGTTTTAAGTGATTGGCATCACCAAAGAGTTTTACAGAGCAAGATCAAGCATTCTTAAAACAAGAAGTCCTGTAAATATCCAAAATGTGACATTGATTGATTCCTTCTCTTCTTCGCAGCCTTTTTCATGAGACGGCAGTCCTGAGGTTTACAGAAGACAGAGCGTTTGCTCCCCTTCCTCCTAGGTAGAGTGTGTGTGCACAAATGGTGTTTCCCAGCATCTCATTTAGTTCTCACATCCTGTTTAGGTACCAAGGGTAACACTTCATCTCACAGCAATTCTTGCCCCATCTCCCCTCTCAGTCTAAATGTAGTTCCTTGCTTTCTTAGCCACTTTGGAAGTTGTCCACTGCCTTCTATAGTGCTTGATTACGTTTTATGTCTCTAGGGCACATTGCAACCCACAGCATCCTATGCAAACAGACTGTTTAATGATAACTGCACTATTTGATAATAGTGAACAGTAAAAAAAAAAAACAAATGAACCCCACACCTCCAAACGAAAACATTCACAGATCCCTGCATCTTTAAAACCATCTGGTTCATTACACTATGCATGCTGGGTCATGGTAGTTTTAAATCAAAATAAATATGAACTTTTATTTTTTCCCCTCAGAAAATCAGGGGTGAAATGAACTCAACCCAAATGTTTTGTTTGAGAAATGGCTTCCTGTTGCTCCTGGAGCTGTAGGTTCATTAGTTTATGCCCTTATTCTCCATGGACTGAGCCCACTGTAAAATGGGATTTCTCATGGTATACCTGCATCCCACCTCTTAGCTGGGGAGGAACAGCAGTGCTATCATGGGGTGCAACCTAGCTGTTGTGGCTATGCTTGAAAGAGAGTGCCAGCCCGAGACACATGTTCTGTGACTCCTTTAAGGCACCAGGTAACATTTCAAACTCAGGTATTTTAGGATTTGGATGTTCTGTTTCTTTATGAATAGTCAGGTTGTTTTTTTTGGTTTTTTTTTTTTTGCACAGATGTGGACTCCTCGCAGAACATGTTTAGGCAAAAGCTGAATTCTCCATCAAACTGTAGCTTAGATGAAAAATATATCTTTTCACCTTCTCCCCAGTTGCCTACATGCTCAAGCATTTGGTTAATCACTGAAAGAAAGAAGAGCTTGCTATTGGCAAGATACGGGTGTGAGCTAGAGCCAGGGTAGCCCCACGGACCTGCCAAATTGCTCAAGCCTGAGTGTTTTACCCTTGTCTGGTTTTGTCCTCACTTACTAGGGAAGAGCCTGTGTTCCCTACTGATGACCATCAATATGGGGAGGAAAACCAGACACCTACTGCTTCAAAAAAAATAAGGTACGATAGCAAATTTTCTTTGTATTTCATGCATGTCCTATCTCTGGATCCTGTAGCTGATGTAACCTACATCTTCAAGGTGAATCACAGGAGAGCTGGTAAAGGCCCCTTCAGACAGTCATTTGTCACTGTGTTCACAGTCCCAGCCTGCAGCACTAGAAGCTCTGTGGGTAGTGTCTGTGGTCTTCTACAGGAGTTAAAACAGACTGTGGGTTGTGTACCTTATTCACAGGGTTGGTGTGGTGATGGTATGGTTACTACGTTGGCTTCCGTGTAGGAGCTGGAGGAGCTGGTGGTGACAGAGCTTGTGATGTTGGAGGGGGTTCTCTGCTGATATTTGGAGAAGCACGTCCTAAGCTGTGCCCGTGTTCAGATGCACATCAAATCCTGCTCTTAGTCCAGCACAGAGTGTGCCTGTCTGTTTTGTAGGCTGCAGTGAGGAAGGAAGAAGTTGTGCCTAAAACCTTCTAACCAGGGTGGGGGCGGGACAGGACCTAGTTCTTTGTTGCACCACAAGTTTTCATTACCTTGTCTCTTTATTCTTTGTTTGCAGACAAGAACTGAAAGTACAGATTATCAGTTGTTGCAGAAAAGAAAAAGCAAGATATTTCAAGGGGATGTTTAATTTAATTATTATGTCCTTGTTTATTCTCTATTTTTCTGAAGGAGCGAAGGTTGCAATTCTGCAGACCTGGACTATTGATTTTTCTTTCCCCCTAGACTGACAGACAGTCGTTTTCAAGGCAGTGACCTGGAGAAGCTGTGTGCAGTCCTGAAGGAATGTAGCAGCATCTCCGAGCTGGAGTGAGTCCTTCTTAACTCTTATGGTCTTTATCTGCAGTTCTTTGGGATATTGAAAAAATACCATTTGTTTGCTCTGCATAGTCAATAGCTAGAGAAATGAAATGGTGTCATCAAGGACTTTTTAAATTTGTTCTGCATTGCATTGTTCTGTACTACCAACTGAGGGCTGGCTATTCCTTTAGGCCTGGCAGCCTATGAAAGAGATTTTTAGCCTTTGCTCTTCTTAAGCACTCATGTCCCTTCATCTCACAGGGGCCATAGCCCATTGTAATCCTTAGTCTCTAATATCCTTCTCCAGGACTAACCCGTGGCTCCTCTGTTGGGCCTGTCCAGGCTGATCGTTTCTCAAAGCTGGTTGATCGTTTCTGGTCCCTGGTAACTCCATTAAGAAGCACTGTCAGTCCAGAGGTGTCACTTGTGGACAAGAGAAAAGGATGAGCCCTGAGCTAGGTTTCTGGCTGTTGTATGTTTCTGGTTTCCACATAGGCTTTAGTTGTCAGTGGAGAGGGGCAGTGCGTATGTTGTTTGGATTAGAGTGCCCGTGTTCTGCTTTCAGAGCTCTTGTTACTAAGAGCTAGTTGTGCCTATTGGTTTTTTTCCCTATGATAAGTAAATGCCTTTCTTTAAATCCTAGCCTATCGAATAATCATCTGGGAGACGAGGGACTTCTGCAGCTGTTTCAGTTCCTCCCAAATTTGAAAATGTTACGTTCTCTCAAGTGAGTAGCTCCTGTTTCCCTTACTCATGGATGGGTTTTTATGGAAGTATTGGTTGTGGAAGCACAGTTCACATTTGGGATGGGCTTTTCAGGATCAGGTGCAGTTACATTCTGAGTCTGTTGAGGGTAGGTCCCCTGTGCTGTCTGGTCTGTCCCCACCTCTAGCGCAGAACAGAATGACTCCATCTGAAGCTTGATTGAGATCAGTGCCCAGGAGCCTCCGTACTCAGTCCTTCACGAAGGAGACAGGTGATCCGGTGTGCAGGTGTGGCATCTGGTTTCTAAAACACACTGAAGTCTTTAGCGAGCCACTGAATTTTTCCTCTCCTGGTTGCTCATCAAGGAAAGTGGTCCTTCCTCTCCTGAATTGGGGACCTTTGGAAGATAAATTTTGGGGAGCTCCAGCTTCGACAATGGTGTCTGAATTCAGCTGCAATGGTGGCCTGTGTTTATCTGGGTATTTTACCTGGCACTCCCATTGCAAGTGCACTGTACAGGACTGTGGCTTAAGGAGTATAGCACCATTCTGCTTTATTGAAAGAGATATTTATTGTTCCTACTTGATTAATTGAACTGTTCTCAAGCCAAAACTGTTCCAGTCACTGACAGTCTGCAGCTTTTCTTCACATCAGTGCAGTGAAACACACTGCTGTTATTTATCTGAGCTTTTTCCCCAGCATCAAGCACACTGCCCATGGTCATACTAGATACTGTGATAGACCTGAGCACGATCTTAGTATGAGTTTTGTACTGCTTCAACTGCACTTACAGCCAAAGAGTTGTTTTTGCCTTGCATTGGTGTCCTGAAATACAAGGAATTCCATTTAACCATAAGACATACCCATTGTGTGGTGAGGACAGTCAATCACTAGAACAGGTTGCTTAGAGAGATTGTGGATTCTCCATCTTTGGAGATATTCAAAACGCAGCTGGACAATGTCTTGAGCAGTCTGCTCTATTTGACCTTGCTCTGAGCAGGAGTTGGACTAGATAATCTCCAGAGGTCCTCAATTATTCTATAATTCTCTGAACTCTAAAAGTGAGGGATGAATTTAAAAAATACTGTCGTGGAGTGAGTGGTGTTTGCAGAACTGTAGTTGGAAACACAGGCAGAAGGTGACAAAGAAGCAGTCTCTGAGTGTTGGACAAGGATCACTATTATCTGGTCACAAAGTGTAAATTGCTAGTTGTTGTGCTTGCAGCAGCTCATTTTGCTCCTTCTTCCTGTAGGCTTAACGACAACCAGATCTCCCTGAATTCGGTGTTTTTCTTAGCTCAGTCCTTGTCTACACTGGAACACATTAAAATAATGAAACTCAGGTATGACCAGAGATACTTTTCCTATTTTTTTGCTATGTAAGGCGTCAAGCTCTGTTTTTTTTTTTTTTTTTGGAGCGATACTGCAGCATGTGTCTTCAAACTCCAAAGTAATTATGTTCTTTCCTGGTTACAGCTTAGGACACACGCAGGTGGTTCATCTAACCTTTTGGGAAAGAATCAGGTAAAATCATAATCACTGATCTGTCTAAGTCTTTCAAACTTGTCCTTATGAGATCTTATATAGGTGGTGATGTGTGAGTCCCTGAGGTGTACCAGTTAAAGAGCCATTTGGCTCCAAACTCCAGTCAGGGCAGTGGAAGCAGAGTGAGATATTTCATGGCTGATTGATTGACAGTGCCTTGAGGGTATGGAGCAGGTGGCAATGTCCCACTACTGAAGGGGTGCAGTCATCTCCCTCTTGGGCAGAGGCATAGCAAATGCCCAAAGTGCTGAGTGGTTGCAGAGCTGTCTGCAGGCCAGAAGAGGGACGATGTTTGTTCTGGCGATGACATGAACCTAATTCTGGCAGATGGAGAAGGAAGACAGACTGGAACGTGAGGCCACTGCCACCACCTCGCCCCCTTCCCCAGCAGCAGGGTGGGGAGTCAGCTACACAGGAGCAGTAACATCAGTACAACTGATGGGGTAAACTGTTCTTTCCCCAGGACCAGAAGTACCAGCAGACGGAGAAGCCGTTTCCTAGCGGATCCCAAGTACGAAGCAAAAGGACTGTGCTTTCGGTATGGCAGCCCCAGCTTCCTCTTGTCACCCAGGAGTGTAGGGAGAGATGGCTGTGGGGGTCTGTGTCGGTAACGTAATGTATGGAACAGACCCATCACCCTCCAGCTGTGTCTCCTCAGAGAGCTGTCCTGTGCCCTGTGTGCCTTCAGGGCCAGACTCAGCTCTCTTTGAAAGCAGATGTTTCTTTCCTCTGCTTGATTCCCATCATGACTGATTCCACAAGAGACACCTCTGGAAAGGGTCCATCTCCAATATATCTCTCTTCTATCCTCTTCCCTGCTGAAACTAATCAGGGAGGCTAGACCTCAAAATAACTGGTTACAAGGGAGAGGGTTTCACCTCACCCAGGGAGGTTTCTCCAATTCCCTTCTTGGAGAAGGAGATAGGAGGCACCATTCCCAGCCTTGCTGTGTGAGAGCTGAGACAGCGCTGAGCAGAGGAAGATGCTGCTCAATCTCCAGAGACAATTCAAGTACCAATGATGTGGCTCTAGGGAGGCAACACCCAAAATAACATGGCATTTTGGTGGCTGGGCTTTCTTGAATCAACTCAGAGCTCGTAAAATCCTCTGATTGCCACAGATTTTGACTTCTCTGTTCTAGATTGTGGGTAGGAAAATATATGTAGTGGAAGCAAGAGGATTGCTATGGGCCTTGTCCTGAGATGTGAGGCTCTGGGATATGAAGGGAGTGTTGCCATACCGTGGTCATGGGAAATGTTTATCTCCTACATACGTTGTTTACTTCAGCCTCAGCGACTGCAGAGTGGGTCCAGAGGATGTGACCAGGCTGTGCCAGATCCTGAATCAATGTCCCCAGCTGACAGAAATTGAGTAAGTGTTGTGCACATGGCAACCCTGTCTGTTCGTCTGTCTCCCCCACCTGCAGATACAGAGTTGGTGTTCAGCTAGTGTAAATCAGCTCTTCTCTCACCACAGCCTCCTAGAAACCCATGCAAAACTTCACCTAGATGCTTAGATAAACCCACACCTTCTACTATCCTCTCTGTTTCAACAGAGTTTGACCTCTCCTGAGTCTACCAGGTCTGTGTGTAAACACCCCAGAACATGTACATGTTCTCATAATCTTCCTCAATCATATGGCTAGACGCAAGTGTTGTCTTCTACTCCTCAAGACCCTGGCTTGCAGTATAGCTAGCACAAGAGCACCTGGTGCGCTAAGCCATGAACCGAACTGCTGAAGAGCTGGTCATTCCAGGCAGGAGCCGGGCGCCAAGAAAATTAGAAGAATACTGATCAGAACAGAAACTGAGTAATAACAACTGAAAATAACATAATACCCATATTGTGTGTGCAAAATACATCAGTAGCACCATTTTATAAATTTACAGTAATGGAAAATTAAGACTCTTAAAACTGGAATGTTGGTTGCCTGTAGGATGTAGAGAAACACAGAGATCAACCTGTCAGGACTAAATCTTGCCCAACTTTCAGGACATTTCTACAAGTGTCCTTTTTCAGAATTTGCCTGTAACACCCTCATGCACATACGTGTGTGCATGTCCATGTGTATTTTATAAAGATACTTACAGGTTGTCCTAGTTTCTCTTGGAATTTGTTTCCTTCCATGTTTTACAGTCTGTATGGAAATTCATTGAGTGACCAGAGCATTGAGATATTACTGAGCTTCCTGCCATGCCTCTGTCACCTGACACTCCTGAGGTAATGTTTGGGGTCCCTGCTTTGATTACTGCCTTGAAACATTGGTTTGGAAAGTGCTAATACCGCAGCATATCTTAGGAGCTTTAATCAGTAATTCTAGATTAACAAGACAAACAAAGAAAATGCAGAAACTCTTTCACACCCATTCCTCAGGGGGTTGCTTCCAGTCTGGGGTATCTCTAGTCCAGCAGCCCTGAAGAGGAGTTGTTCAGCGTAAGCCTTTGGCCTGTACTCACTTTTTAGTCAAAGGCGACTAAAGGAGACTCTCCTTTAGTTAAAGGAATGCTGGGTGCCAATGCTCAAAACTTTAGATCCTTGCTTATTGATCTGGAGTTAAATGGGGTGGATCCAGCCTTTTGCATCTCAAAGTAAACAATGGGAAAATTGGGCCGTGTGTATTGGAACCTTTCTTCTTGGGAACTGATTTTGTTGTTCTTTCTTTCCCCTCCTTTTCAGTATTAGGAACAACAAGTTTTCCCTGGATTGCACTGTCTTACTCATCAACTCCATCAGCCTCTGTGAGCGGATCAGAATGGTAGAAGTCCGGTAAGACACTAAGACTGTTTGGAGATCAGGAGCTCGGCTTCAAGGGGACTACAAAACTTGTCATCTTTGAAGAGCATTGCTGAACAACTGCCTTTTGTGTTTGCTTCAGGTCAAGTGAAAATGCTTTTTTGCATTTAGGAGCAAGCATACAAGGTCAAAAGACATCCTGCAGGTACTGGCATACAACACTTAATTATAATTCACTTGTTTTGATTAGCTTTGAAACACTAATGCAAGTAGCCAAATCTTCTCTTGTAAGAAGAATTCATAGGGTGGTAGTCAAGGAGCTTGGGCTAGTAGCTGGGGTTTTAGGGCTCAATTCAACTGCCTACGTGCAACTCAGTACCTTTTGAGATGCATTGGGATGGCAGAGGCCCATGTGGCCACTGGACTACTTAGGATCATCCTGAATGGCACCAAATTCTCCTGGACAAGCAAATGAGTTGAGCCCCAGCCAATGTTATTTTCCACATGTGTGCCTCCAATTCTGGGTGACAGTCAGTGCTGAGCATCAGTGTGATGTGTTTGTGATACTTGTCTGCAGCCTTTTTGGGAGTGGTGGTTGCTGCGTGCTCCTGTAAAGACGACTGTAACATGTCTCCAGTTAGGCACCAAGGAGATGGCAAAAAATGTGAAAACATCTGTTTTCTACCTGTGACGTGGGGTTTGTCATTGCCACCCTCACGGAGGTGCTATGAGAAGTGTCAAACCCTGGTAAAGCTAGGAGCATTCATCTCTGTGAATGTTGCAAGGAGACTGGTGTAAAAATGCACCTGCTGATGGGCAGTTCTCACTGCTCCGGCTGAGCCCGGTTGCTGGCCGTGCTTTAACTCTCTTGCTATCTCACATGCAGGCTGACGGACTGTGCCATCGGTCAAGGGCAGATAAATGAGCTCTGCAGAGTCCTGGAGCAGCGTGGGTGGCTGGCAGAAATAGAGTAAGTGGAGTTTGGGTTGTTACCATCACCCTGAACAGGAGTCAAGGCAGAGGGAGAGCTGAGCTGGCGTGGTTCAGCATTGCCTGGGGTTTCCTTGCCTGTCTGCATGTATGTGAGTGCTTGTTCAGTCTATTTAAAACCAAAATTGATTAGTCATTGTACAGGTTCTTTATAGATACATTTTAAGAGGGCTTGAGCTAGTGGGACAGCTTCCTTGGGATTTTCACTCTGTGGCTGTTTCAAGGCATTTGTTGCTTCATCTGAGCTCTGCTCTGAGCTTATGTTCAGAGCTCTTCATCTGAGCTTACTCTGGAGCTTGTGCATGAGGTAGTTTTGTAGGGCACTAGTTTGTTTTAGACAGACCTTTAATGACTGAGCTGGAATTTAAGTTCAGGAAGTTTGGCCTTTTTCTTCAAAGCTTCTCAGAGGAGCATTGCTGCTTAAAATGCTGAATTTTGGTTGGCCACCTTGTTCTTCTGCCTTTCAGTCTCTCCAGGAATCAGTTGGGAGATGAAGGCCTGAGGTGCCTCTTGGACCACTTGCAACGAGTGCCTGTTACCTGTTCCCTCAAGTAAGAAAAAGTGTGGTGAATCTGAGGTGCCCTAGCAGAAACGTGTTCATATGATCCCTCCTAAAGCTGGTTGTCATCCTTCTTGCCCACTCCTGCCTTAGGAGGTAAGGTCTGAGTGAGCCATGAGCACAACTCAAGACCTCCAGGCCAGAGGGTGACTCAGGGTCTGATCCAAAACCTGCTGAAGTAAGTAAAAGTCTTTCTGTTAGCATCAGCAGGAGATAACAGGGCCCTGAGTGGGGGTAACGTAAGGGTCGGAAGTTGAACCAGTCCCCTGAGTTTTCAGTTCATCACTTTCCTGTGTATGTTGTCCTCTTTGAATAACTCAAGACATACAGAGGCTGTGAGCTTAGCCGTGCCCTATGCTGGCCTCTCCCCTTCCGTTTCTGATGGGGAAGCAACTGCTCCAGCAGTCAGCTGCCTCTGTAGTGCAAGAGGCATGTTGGAAGTTGGCTGTGTCACCCAAGTTTTCAGTGGTGGGTCTTGGAGGGATTTGGTGCATTTAGCACAGCTGAAGGGGCCCAGCACCCCACAAACTGCTCCGCCTTTGGTGGCAACTTGAATTTTGCCTCTGTGGCTGAGGAGCCTGGGGACAACCCTGACTCTAAACACCTGAAAAACCTTCCTTCTCTCCTGTGCAGTCTTAGCCATAACAGGATTTCTCAGGATGGAGTTCTGCATCTCATAAATGCCTTTGCCACATCTGGAAATACCACTGAAGTTCAAGTCAGGTGTGTGTTTCTCCTCACTAATTTCTGGTTCTTCCCTGCATGTTTTGCTCTTAATTACCGTAAAGTTTGTGGTCTTCAGGTAATAATGATGAGGGCCATGTTTTCAACTACCTTTATGTATAAGTGCATGCAAAGCTTCGGTTTATGTCCATTTCTACTGGCCCAACATAGCTGCCAAGGAGGAAGCTAGAAGAACTGTTATTCCACAGGGCCAAGTCATTTTTGTGTATAAAGACACCGGTGTTCAGTTGTACGAACTGTTGTTGTGTATCTATCTGTAAACAAAGCTCTTCAAGGCAGGAGGCAGCATTTGGTCTCTAAAAATGTGGTCCTTAATTCTTTTCAGTATGTTGAGATTTCAGAGTGAGTCTGTTGAAAGCAATTTCCAGTGTTCTTTACTTGGATTTGTGTCTCTATCTCTTTTCCTCTCTGGCAAAAATAGCCCAGGGGTTCTGGGCTTGTTGCACTGGCATGACCTGCTTTTTCTCACGGATTCAAGTCGTAATGCTGGGCTACGCTGCAAATCTGCCCTTATCAATGTTTATGTTCACGTAGAGCAGTTGGTCTGTTGTGAACTGAATTTAACCAGGGTCACTTCGATTCATTCCTGCAGTTAAATGTGGGTGCTGATTCTTTTGGCTGGGCTATTTTAAAGCAGATCAGTCTTCTGTTTCAGCTCTTCCCAGATCTTGGCAGATGGCAGGGACAGGAGGAGGCAGACAAAAGCAGGGCAGATCAGGATTGCTTCTCCAACCACCAGTGCTGCCTTATGCCAGTTTAGCATTCACAAAACCTTATTAAAGCATTTCCCTGGATGGTTTATTGTAGGGAGAGGTAAGCTGGACCTCTGTGTTGGGTCTGTAACAACACAGCCTCTCAGCTGCACTGCTTTGCTTTCTGCAGTTTGATGTGTTGTTAAATTCTCACCACTGGGGAAAATAGTAATTTTCCCTCCAAATCTTACACTCGCGTATCTTCTCCGTGCAGTTTGTGCCTCAAAGCAACTTTAATCATCAAGTTGAGAAGCAGAGATGACCCAAGAAAGATTTTGAGGTAATGGTACAGGTTTTTTGTTTTTTTTTTTGTGATTTCTTGACATAAGTGGTGTCCTTTTTCTAGGGCCAAGAGAGGCAAAACCTCTTGTTCCCTCTAGCTCCAGACATGGTGATATTGTACCCTAACAGATTGTAAGTTTCCTTTGATTCACTTTCTGAGAAGAGCTTTCTCACATCACAGAGAATCTCATGCCCCTTTCTCTCACTGCTTCCCCGCTGACCATTCCTCACCTGGGAACCTGCAGGTTCCAACAGTCCCGTCACAGGACAGGGTGCTACAAAGAGCTGCACCGTTAGCATATATGTACGCTGTATCAGAGCATCTCAACAGATTATTTTGAAGTGTTGCCACAATATTTTTTGGAAGCCCTGATTTTCGTGCCATCCTTCTTTCTCTGTGGGAAAAGGTTGTGATGCCTGAGATTTGTGGATCAGAAAGCCTGAACTGTTTGTAAGGAACTAAGACTGTTCTCTTTTGCATCCTTTCAGACTCGCAGAGTGCAACTTTCAGCCAGAGCATTTGGAAAAGTTGTGCTTGCTCCTGGAGAAGTGCACTGGTCTGACAGAGTACATGTGAGTTAATGGTTGCTTGGACCCATTAGGCTGGGTTTCTTTGTAAACCATTCATTACAATTACCTTTGGTTCTAGATCCTCAAATAACAACGTGACAGTCCAAGCTGCAGAGAGACTTTTGCATTCACTGAGGAAAAATCTGGGTCCTCTGAAAATCAGGTACTGTGTCACTGTGCTGTTTTAGATCTGGGGCTTGTCTGGTCATCTAAGATCTCCTTTCATCAGAAACAAAACTGAACTGTGCTACTTCCAAAGATAGGTAGTGCTGGGCTGAGAAAGTCCCACAGGTGACTTTTAAGTTGGTATTTCAGCTTTACCTCCTTGATTCATACTAAGCACCATGTAAAGCTGTGGCCATAAACTGTGCTGTTTCGAGTCCTCTACCTTCCTTACAAAGAAGGTTACTAATTCTGGTGAACTCTTACTGTGTCCTCACCAGAGGTCTCATCAGAGCATCCTGCAGTTCACCCTGGTAATGAAGTCTTCACTTCTCCCAAAATGTGTTGCGTTAGAGCACAAGGGCCAAGCCCCCTCTCATTACTGTCAGCGGTAGGCAGGCAGGAAGGAAGTTGATGTCTGTGACCTCTTCTGCTGGGAAGCTGGGCTGCTTCTCTGTTTGTTCACAGTTTGCACTCTCCTTCCTGTGTAGACCTTGCTCTGATAAGCAAAGCAGCCTTTCCGTGTATATTAGAGTGCTGAGCCCTCAGCTGATGGAGGCAGAGAGAGATCCATGCATGTGAATAAAGCAGAGCTGCCTCTATTCTGCTTTGCAGCATAGAAGAGCCGTGGGTGTGTAAAGAGAGTGTCACAAACCTTCTTGAGCTGGCTGTCCAGGCCTGTGGAAACATTACTGAGATCACGTAAGTAGCACCTCAAGGTCTGGTATATTTTAGATGTTTTCTTTTAGCCAGATACTTTTAAGGAAATGGGATTGAAGCCAGCACTTTAACTTGCTCTTCTGTTCTTTATTCTCTGTCTCTGGTGCATTTTTAAGCCACTAGCCAGTTGAAGCAAGTTTGACCCAAATGTCTGGTGGGTAGAAGTGCTTAGGTTTGTGGTTGCACACCTTAGTAGGTGTAATGAAGAGGAGGCCATATTCCTGGTCTGCCTTGAGAGCCTTGAAAGGCTGACTTTGGAACTAATTTAAATATTGCAAACCTCTTCAGAGACGGGTGGTTAGCATTCATGCATCAGCATAGTCCTGTGCTATCTAGACCTCCTGATTTTTCTTCTGCAAAGCAGCATTCTCCTTCAAGAATGAAGCAAGTTCAAGCATGAACTCCTTCAAGAGTTCACAGGCCTATGATGTTCTCTAATCTCTACCTTTCCAGGATATGTAAAGATAAAACCCTCTTCCAGTTAGGCGTAAAGTTCCCGCACTGCCTGGAGAAGATGGAATCAGTCATTAGCAGGTGAGAAAGTGACTATTTGTCCTTATTTTCTGCTTGTTCTGAAACTCACCATGGGATAAAAAATATCTTCAGAGTGTCTGAGGCTTTGGTCTCAAAGTGCCTCTGTGCCACGTGTGCAGAAGGAACCTTATTCAGGAGCACTCAGGAGACATGAGCACTTTGAAGACTCTTAAGACATGCTGGCTTCTGCAAGGATGTGTAGAGAGAGAACATTAGTGTATTTTTCCCTTTATGTGGCTGAAGAAGGCAGCAAATGATGTCATCTTGTGCAGTTGGGGAAGGGTTGTGTTTCTCTACACTGGACTGTGGTGTAGATGGGACATAGCAGGAGAGCATAGGGAAGGCGCTTGCAAAGCTCTGGTCTGTTCCTAAGGCTGGCCCTAAGGGGCACCAGACCCTGCAGTGGGCGTCTTCTGATCATCACCACTGACAGTTGCATTGTGTGCTTATATTCTGCAGATTGAATCTGCAGCCAGAAATCAAACATTCTTACTTCTACCAAAGGGTTTGTGAAAAATGTGCTCAGCTTCAGGAATTGAGGTGAGTTGCCCGACATTGTAGAGGATTTTGGAGGAAGGGAGTAGCTTGTCCTTGCATGTGCAGGAGAGCACAAAGCAGGGCAGGGGAGAGGCCAGTGTAAGGTCCTAGCCCCTGCCCTCTGCATCCCCTACTTAGAGTATTTGGATGGAAAATAGAAAAAAACCACAGATCTAGTGGCTTCCTAGGGTATCCTTTAAAGGCATCTAAATCCCTCCCCCGTGCCCAAATAACCTGTGCTCTCTTATTGTGGCCGAGAGCTCCCATGGGACCTTGCCAAGTATCAGTCATGACACTTCTTCAGATGTCCCAGTGTCCTTTAGTCGTGGGCTTGGTACGACCTTTTGTCATCAGTGGACAAAGCCCAGATCTGTTGTTCTGTTCTTGCAGCTGGTCTCATGTTGAGCTCCACAATGATGAAGCAGAAATGCTACTCAGGATTTTGCTACCTCTTCCAGAACTGAAGAAGCTTGGGTATGTCCCCATATGTGGTCTTTTCCACATGTTTATTGTTTGCTCAATCCTGTGCCTCACCCTGATCCTCTCTGAAATGCTCGTTGTCTGGAATATGGCCATGAACTCTGCAATCTCTTCTGAGCCGTGTGTGTCTACACTGCAAAGTCAACACCTCTCTACAGTTCATGCTAAAGGTGGATATAGGGGCACCATGTGCATGTTTTGAGGTTTTTTCTCTCCCCTTTTTCAAAGTGAAAGCAATTTGAGACTGAGTCCTTGGCTCTTGTTTACATTGTAAGTAAGTTTATACTACCCTACTGTGTAAAAGAGCTTTTTCTGCTGTGAATAGCATTCAGTCCTTTTCACAGTCCTCTTCAACTGCTTGTAAGTGAGAGGCAGGCTTACAAACGGCACCTCTGCTCAGCGAAACGCTGCGGGTTGGTTGGCCCAGACAGAAACACTGCTGTTTGGTACATGTAGATTCTATGAGCATATCTGAACCACTTAGTCCTCGTAGTCCTGTGCACAGGAGACGTGCAAATCTCTCCAGATTTACTGGTCCCTGATGTCTGTGCTGGCTGGGGTTTGGGATGGGGCAGCTTGGCTGTTAGTGAAGTAAACTTCCTCTTCTCTTTCTCAGTGTGCTGACCTTCTTGTTTGATCCTTGCTGTTTTGCAGGCTGACCTCTAGCAGTATGGTGTCAACTGGAATTGATTACTTGATCGCGGGCTTGCAGAATTGCCAGGCCATTGAAGAGCTCAAGTGAGTATGTTCTTACCAGGCTGCCCAGAGTCTGCCAGGACTTTATAGAAGCTTTAGTTAGACTGCAGCCTCTCTTCTGCCTGTACTGTGGACAGATTGTAGTTTTCCTGATGGCTGGAGGACTTCAGATAGGGAAGAAGCAACAAGTCCTTTCTTTTGCAGTGAACAATGAGTGAGTGAGGCAGAGATCAGTAGTCTGTGGCAGGGAATGTCCAGTGGAGAAATCACGTGGTTTGACAGCGGTTTTTGCATGGATCTTGTCCCAGATGGAAGACAGTGTTTACTGTGCAGCAATCCCAGAGCCAGCATTTCACTCCTGGACGATGATCTGGTGGCCAGCACACAGACATGGCTTTTTCCAGGCACCTACCTGTAAGGCATCCTTCTGTTACGAAGTGCCGCTGGACTGTGTTGCTGTCTCGAGAGCTTTGCCATCTTGTGGTCATAGTGGCACCTTGCTCCATGAGGGACTGGGTTCTTGCTCCAGAGATTTGGGATTCTCTTGTTATTTTAACAGGATCCATACACATCCAGTAGAATTGCATTAGAGAACAAAATTGGAAGCTATTCACAGGGACTAGAATACACTCCCACTTGTCTTCCACCCTTGTTCTGCTCTCCTCTGCTCTGAGTGCCCACACAACTGCCTATGGGAGAGTGGAGTTAGTTGTTGTTGTGTTGTTTCATCTTTTAGCCTGGGCAACATGAAACTCAGCAGTGCTGCCATTCCTCAGCTTGTGCTGGGACTTTGTGAAATGCCATCTCTGAAAAGGCTTATGTAAGTATGTGACTACAGCTCGCCTCTAGCCCAGCTTGTGATACTGGGTTACAGGAGCTTAATGTCCATTTTCCTGGGGATGTTGTTTCCAGCTTGAACCATAACAGTCTTGGTAATGATGGCTGCTCCAGACTCGCAGAAGCCTTGAGGAATATGCACTACATGGAAGAAATCAAGTAAGTTTCTCCTTTCTTGCAGTCTCTCATCAACAGAAAGGTGACCACTAGTGCCAACATTTGGAGAGACCCAGATGTGCTTATACATGATGTCACAAAAACAGGGAGGTTGCAAAATGCTCATGTGTGAGGTACCTTGGGCTAGAGGAAATCAGAGCTTGATGTTCAGAAGATGAGAATTTGGTCTAACCCCGATCTGCTGCAGTCACGTAGAAAATGGATTAAACAGCCTCTGGATTTAAATCTTTGGAATCCCTGGGATCCAGAACAGGGCCGGAGGTCCCCTTGCCTCCTGGGAGAGGCTTGAATCCAGCACTTTCCCACTCTGAAAAGATCTGGATCTAGAGCCAACCCCAGGCTTGCTCTGCTTTTTTTCCCCCTCCTTCTCTAGCCATTCTGTCCGTTCTCCACTGCAGTAGTTTGGAAAATGATAACCAGCTGTTGCCTGTCTTGGTATTCTGGATGAAGTAATTTCCCACCCATTAACAAGATCTAATGATTTTGATTGTTCTTTGCAATTTTTAAAAATGCCTCATTAACAGCTAATAGTCTTTCATGAGATAGTTGAGACAAGCAGCTCTTTGATTCCTCTGCCAAGGTCAGAGGCGTCATCCAGCAGATGGGAGACATTAAATAAGATCTCATACTTTGCCTGACGCTTAGCATTTTCCTTTACAACACAGCCTTTCTTCTCTTTAAAGTCTGAGCCACAACAAGATTGGAGATCCAGGCCTGATAAGTCTAGCTGCTGTCCTGCTGGAAATGCAAAATCTGAAGAGAGTTGAGTGAGTCCCTTTTATTTTGTTTGCAGCGATTTTCGTTACGGCCACAGTTGGTGGGGAAGCCTGCGTAGGAAGCTCTGTGCTGCCTTCACTTACGCAGTGTTCCACCTTCCAGCATTTTCAAAGTCATTGAAGACGCCACACAAAATCTACCACACCAATGGAAGGTGTTCCCTCCCCTGCCTTCCCCGTGTCAGGATGGGCATGGCAGTGACTTCTTCGGCCAGTGCAGAGACTCTGAGAGTGATGGGTACGGCCGTAGTCTCATGCAGTCACCCCCAGAGACAGCGGTGGGCGTTTGCCAGCCTTTGCTAGCTGTTTGATCGGAGAGATCTCTGCCTCGGTTGTGTCCCGGAAAGTAAATCTGCAAGCTTGTGGGAAATTGTACAAGTCTCAAATCCCCATAGCACCTTTCCTTGGGCTATGTAGGGTTCCCAGTGTGGTGGCTCCTACTGTTGCTACACTGCTTTCTTTTACTGGTGGAAGTAGAGGTGAAACTGAAATTCTCAAAGCAAGGACGCAGTCTCTAGACAAGGTTCTCTCTGAGACATGGATTCAAACTGTCCCTCCTCCAAGGGAACAGAAATAGAGCATCTGACCTGTTTGTTAGGCTCAGCTCTGGGGTATGCCTTGTAATTTTTTGAAATTAAAAACCTGGAAATGACTTGAACAAGAAAAGGAAATTCCTAAATCTGTCTGGGAGACAGAAAACGGCTTCTTCCCCGCTGCACCTGCTGGGGCAGGAGTGACTCAGTATTTGACAAAAGCACACTACAAATCACCAGACCGTTTCCCAGAGCCCTGTG
The DNA here is from genome assembly GCF_036417535.1 of Chlamydotis macqueenii. Lineage (NCBI taxonomy): Eukaryota > Metazoa > Chordata > Aves > Otidiformes > Otididae > Chlamydotis > Chlamydotis macqueenii. Next base: position 14,165,459 of record NC_141568.1, read on the forward strand.
TCTCTGGCCACACCACTGCAGCCCCGCGTAGCCTGTTGTTGCAGTGACCCAAGTCTCCCATCACGCCAGGCAAACAGTGAAATATCTTAAACTGGTAAGTTCTGGTTCTTGTTCAGCCACTGAGACTCTTTTGCACTTATTTTAGCCTTTCAGGGAACAATCCTAGTCCCGCTGGAGGGGAAAAGCTGATGGAAGCTCTTGCCTGTTGCAAGTGCATTGAGGAGTTGCTGTAAGTGTGTCATTTCCAATGTCCCTTCAGGAAGCTGGCCAAAAATCCAGGCATAGAAGACAAATCTAATCTGGCTTCAGTAAAGCCAAAATCGTTTTTACCACTGATTTTACTCACTCTGTGAGTAAAAACTCACAGCTGCATGGGATAGGAATGTGTGATGCTGAGTGTGGGATGTTTGGGGATTGCTTGTTCACTGCAGTCTCTTGGAGATTCCCAAGAACCATACACACTGCATCAGGGAGGAAAAGATGAATCTGTGGTTTAATAGCCAGTGTCATGGGCATATGGGCTGTGCACTGCATGTGTTGCCTAAGAAGTCAACATTAATCTATATAGCTGCAGAAATGGAGGGAAGATGACAGATAGAGGCTTTATTCAGCCAGATTTATTGTCAGTCATTCAGCTGCAGACCAATTTATAGAACAAACATGCCCCTGTCATATTAAAGATATAAAATAATAACTGAAGAAAAACAAAGCAAAAAAAAGTTTAGTTCTGTTACAGTTAAAATGCTGGAGCTATTCATATAACCTTCAGATTAGTGGCCTAAGGACACATATTAAAAAGTGTGATTTTGTTGTAATTCCAGCTCAGGACAACTCAGTCAGGAAGGGAGATCAGGGTGCTCCTAAGAAGGGCAAGTCAATTTTACTTCCCTATTTAACTGCTTCTGCAGGATTACAAAACCTCATTGTTCTTTTCTTCCTCTCCCAATGTCCTTTGAATCGTGGACATTAGCTCCGTTCAGGATAGCCCCATGCACACGTGTGTGAGGAACGGGGGTCACAGATAGGTGCGGGTGACACGCAGGTGAGGAATGAGGCTTGCTAGTTCACTGTCAGCAACATTTCATTTCTGCTCCTTCCAGACTGTCAAGGAACGGTTTTGGAGACGGGACAGCAGTGAAACTTGCCCTCTCTCTGCCTCACATGACCAATCTGAAGATCCTGCAGTAAGTGTCAGCCTCTGCCACAGGAAAGCTGGATATCCTGGAAATATGTGGGGTGGTTGAAAGAAGGCATGGGAAAAGGCATAGACTGCAGTGGTGCACTGGTCTCTTGTATAGGCATTATTTTAGGTGTCTCAGGATTGAGAAACCCTCCACAATTATTCTGCTGCATCAAGTCACATCAACTATTCTTGCATAATATCTTGCAGCATTAACTTTAGAGATGAATCAGGCATTTTATATACAGTAAAATAACCCTTAAAATTGAGTTTGAGTATGTTAGCTTCTTATGCCTCGAGCTGTCCTCTCATTCTGGTGTGCACCTTTTGTAGCATCTCTGAGTCATTTTCCCCCCTGAAATCAGTGGTATTATATTTTAAAACCTTTTATGGGATTCTTTCCAGGGCTGTAACACATAGGGCTTTCTCATACTGTTTTACAGTAACAAAGCAAGAAATCTGTGAGCTAGAAGAGCTCACTGGGCTCAGTTAGCCTAGTGATGTGTCTTCCAGCCTGTGTCTAAGGTTACTTAGATAACTTAGAAAAGGAACCCCAGTAGTGGGAGACTTTAGCCCTCTGGGTAGGTTCTTGTCTGCATCGGAGAGGTGGTAGAAAATCTGCACACATGAGATTTCCCATCTGCTCTTTGTTCTTAAGGCTGTTCCTCAGTCATCTCAAACCAATCCCATGTGCACGGAGCTGGAGGCAGACTCCTGGCGGTACTGTGCAGCCTTTGCTTTTGCAGTGTCTGGCTGACCGTGCTCCTTTGTGAGCATGGGCACATCCATTCACCTCGCGTGTCCTTAGGGCTGTGTCATTGACAGCAACAGGATCTTTGTGACTTGCTAGCCACATTGCTGGCCCCAACAGTTGCCTCCCTGTTTTCCAGGCCCCTTCGTTAAGACTAATCCACAAGGATCCCAGGTTATTACCAGCACCGGGCAGCATTCAAAAGATGTAGCAATTATCTTGGCAAGTTTAAACCAAGCTTTTGTTACAGCTTTATTCTAAAATAATCCTCTCATTCTTATGTCTCTTTTGTTAGCTTGCAGAACAATAACATTGGGCCAGCAGGAGGGATGGAGCTGGCCAGAGCCCTGGTGGCATGTAGGCTACTGGAAGAGATAAGGTAGGCCATGGCAGGTGTGCGTGGGATAGTGCCAAATGTATGGACTGGTATCACTCCGTGGGTGGGAATCATTTCAGCTCACAGGCCTGAGGCTGTCATATAGGGTCTTTCTGTGCTCAGTGTGACTCTGCAGAGGGCAATCCCTCCACCCGTCCTAGACACTTTTTGCAGGATGAGAGGAAACACTCTCGGAAGGTCGCTGCAGTGCACTGCCTGTGAGGCAGCTTAGATCACTTGAGATGTTAAACCTTGTCGGCCAGTGCTGTTTGCCAGGCTTTGAGTAGCCACGTGCCTTTGAATGTATGCAGTGACCTGGGGAGCAATAGAATTCCTAAATAAGAAACTGAAAGAATGGAGGTGATGTGAGAACTCCTGCTGCATCCTTGATGCCACTGTTCTTTGTTACGTGTATATTGTTAAATAACAAGATGAATTATGGTGTTGGTAATTTAGGCGTGAGATATGTTAGAGTGGGAGAGGTATTGTCATGATTGTGTTTGCTGGTAGATGAGAACAGAGCAGCACGCCCTGGTAGAGGCTGGAAGGCAGTTACTGCTGCTCCCTAAGTCTCTGAGAGTCATGTCGTCTTCCCACTGTCCCTTACCACCGTCTCCTATAAAGTCACGCCAGTCGTTAACTCCAGTAGTTTCACATGCAACACATGATGCGCTGCAGGTCTGTCCATCTCAGCCACTGGTATAAGCCCAGCGTTAATGTCCACAAGCAATTCACTGCGGAATGGACTTAGGTTGCGAGTTAGAGTGGGGCTGTCATTCCCATTTTACCAAGCAGGGAATTGACCCTGGATTGCCATGTGCCAATCTGGCTTGTCCCTGCTGTCTAGAGTCCTCGCTTACTCCGAGTATTAGTTACTGACTTGCTAACTCACATTGTTACCTTTTGGTGGTGGCTTTTCTCTGACTATACCTGTTTTTTCTGCAGACGCTCAAAGCTTTTCCATTACTCTTACAGTTTATCAGAAAATGACCTTGATGAAAGAAGTATCCATGCCCTGTCTGAGGAGCTGCCGTACCTTGAACACCTCCGGAAGATTGAGTGAGTATCGAGGCACTGAAGGCTGCGGGGGAGAGCATGGCTCCCTGTGTTTGCAGCATTGCCAGGACAGGAGTGCAGCAGATAGTGCTGGTGCCATATTCCCCACCGGTTCTGACATCAGCGTATTGTGCTCTGTTTTTTCTCTCCCCACTGCTTCAGCTTGAAACTCTGTAGAATCAGTGATGATGCTTCAAAATCACTTTCTGAGGGTTTACGACAACGTCCTTCCATGGAGGAGATAATGTGAGTGTGGGAATGAATGGGGACATCCTTCAACACACAGGTCACTCTTGTTTTAATGTCTGCTCTTATTTTCAACTGCAGAGTACTTCTGATTCTGCTGAATACTTAGTGACACTTACCACTTACTTAGTGATAAATTTACTAGTGATTTGACTAAATTCACTGCTAAAAATTTCCTGGTATAACTAGAAACCTACTGTAAGCTGAATATGAAGAGCTGAACAGAACATGGAGGAAAACACTCGCCTTCAAACTCTGCTCATTATCCTTGGTCTTTTAGCGTCTGCTTTGCAAGGCAAGACACATTCCCTTTTCTTGTTCTCCATGGTCCAACTCTTGCCTCCATTTTTTTACAAGATGGCCACAATTGTCTCTCAGAGCAGAGCAGGAGTTTTTCTGTGCAATTGTAGAGGCTGAATTGAGAGCTCAAAGCAAAGCGGATTCAGCCTGCAGATGAACAGGGTGTACCACCAGCTGCAATCTCACTCCCCACACTGCAGTAAAAGGGGTTGCTCTGATGCATGGGTGTTTAACATGTTTTCAATAAACAGCATAGATGGGCTAACTACATTCTAACACATTCACCTGCCCAAGGGAACGTCAACGAGGAGCCTGCTGGGAACCTGCTGCAGTTTGTCTTTTTAAAAGCAATTTGCCCCGTTGCACTAGAGGGATATTAAATTTAATTCTAGTATACAGGATCCCACAGGGTCAGCAGCAGTCTCATCAATTCTGAGCCATCTGTAGCTTTAATGAAGACTGACACTGCTGGAGGTGCTGGCAGGGTACAGAACTCCTAGTCTGAAATTACTCCTCTGTCAGGATACAGATCTGCGAGACCTAGGCTCTCCAGTCATCTCTGCTGTGTGACACTTCATTGTCGTGCTGCTCTTGTGTGCCTCGGTTCTGCAAAGTCCTCATGGATGAGTAAAATGATGTGTGGGTCATAAGCCCGCAAGACTTTTTCTCTCCCTTCTCTCGAAGGTGTTTGTGTGGAGATAACAGATATCTTAGGACACAGGGCATTAGGTCAAAGCCAGGATTTGATCGCCAGACCCAGGAGACATCTGGCAGTAATCCAGTGGAGTAATGGGATGAGTAAAGCAATATTGAGTGCATACGTGTGTTGCTTGCAGTATGGCACTAAGACTAGTTAACTGTGTGGTTAGTTACTACTCCTGCATTACTAACAGATATGCACATTCTCCTTTACTAGTAGTGTTAGGAGGAGTCTTGTGTCAGCGGAGGCCCGTGTGAGTTCTGTCATTGGGAAATCTGAGTGACATGGTGAGCAATATGCTGATGGACATGAAATCCCAGAACAGGCTGTGAACTTGTTTGGTGGAAAGCCCGCCCCAGTTCTTGAGCTGGATCCTGTCCTGCCTTTTTTTTTTTTTTTTTTGGCTCCTACATGCCGTACAGAAATTCTGAAGTTCCTCAGACTTGAGTAGAGGAATGGCTTTGTGGGGTGGCCCCAGGATCATTCAGCTGAGTGAAGCGCTGACTGGTGCTGTGCTAGGTTTCTGTTTTCCAGGTGAGAGGGAAATTACTGGGCTGTTCAGGCAGTAGCAAAGAAAGGATCTGAAGAATTTTCTCACTTGCTAATGCATCAGAAAGTGAAAAACCTGGCCTTTCAGGAGCCCTGAGAGCTATTCCTTGAAAGAGCTCAAAGTCAAAGGGCAGCTTTAAGAGCAGGTCTGAGAGGCACCTTACCTGCTGCAATAGTTTAACACCATCAGCACAAGGAGGAGTTGCCCTGGGGTAAAGCTGTGTGTTCAGCAGTCATTTTCATCTTTCACATCTCGTTCCCTGGGCCTGCAGGACTCCAGAGATAACCACAGTCCTCAGGCTCTGTGGTGACACTCCCTGGGGTCTTACCATGCATGGAAATTTGTGGTAAAACTGAGGAAACTCATAAAAATTAAGCTTTTAAAGCAGGGGAATGTTTGCCTGCCACGATAAGAGGGCAATAGGCTCTTGTAAACAGGCACAACTGCTGTTGTGCCCCTTGTGTTTATTGACTGACTCACACTTGGGATTTCTTGTCTGTCTTAGACTGTCTTGGAATGCCCTTGGTGATGGAGGAGCTCAAGAGTTGGCCGATGCTCTCCCAGGGATGGAAAAGCTGAGGATATTAGAGTGAGTAGAGCCTTGGGAGCAACCCTGGGAAGACAACTTGTTTTTCTGTCACTGAGCCTTCAACCACAGCACTTCCAAAAAGAGTATGGATGTTAGGAACAACAGACAGGCTTTTGCAGTTCAAATTCTTGCTTAGCATTCTTGTGTGCACTAAGGGTCAGCCTTGCTTGGCTGATACACAACGCAGAGAGGCATTGTTTATTTGTGGTGTTTGCAGTGTAGAAGCAGAAGAAGCAGAAGCAGAAGCTAGTCTTCGAGGGCCTCCTCTTTGAGTCAGGGAAGACAAACTGGTATTTCTAGGACATGACTCATATGATCTAAGGTCATTAGGTGATCTGCTTCCTGCAAGCTTTTACTTCTCTTCAGTGTCTGGGATGGTCTAGATGGGCACAGTGCTCAGAGAGCCTTCCTTTGTGAAAGCCTGCAGCAAGGCAAGCAATCCATCCCCAGGATGGAGCAGCCAAATTGTGGCCCTTCTGTTGGGCCACAGAAGCTCCCAGAAAGCTCAGATGCAGTTCCTGTGCTGGAACTGCAGTGCAACCAGCAGGTGGGGTCAATGTCACCAGCTCACATGCTGGCCCGGTGGCATCACAGCCCAGCCCTATTCCATGAGAGAGGCTGTCATCTTCTGCTCAAGAACTGTTCATGGAACTTTCCTCCCCTTGGCTCTTTGGAATACGTGGTACATGTCTTCTATCTCTCAGCTGTATGAAAACATCAGTCTGTGGGTCATAGGGTCAGGAACTGAGTTCTGTTTGTCTTGGACAGGGAAACTACATAGCAGAGCCTGGCTGTTTTTCAGGTACGAGCAGGAAGGTTGTACCTGAGGCAGAAGCAGTTGTTAATAGCATTTTTTGGCACCAAGCTTGCACTCTGTTAGAGTGCCCCAAGGGCAAGACATTTGCTCACAAGTCCTGTTGCTAGAAGGAGGTCATAGGGAGCAGTGCACACACACTTCTTGCGTAAACAGGGCTGTGGTCATAAAGATGAGGCTGATGTGAGTTGTATGACATTGCTGTGCTCGTGCAAAAGTGTAGCTCTTCTGGGACAGGAGAAGGAGCCAATGGTTACTCAGCTGTTTTCCACTCTTGATTTGGCTTTGGATTTTAAAACTCTCTTTTTGTTTTTAAAACAGTCTGGAGAAAAATCGCATTGGCGCCTGCGGGGCCACAAAGCTAGCAGAGGAACTTGCCAAGTGCCCGGAAATTCAGCTCATAAGGTGAGCAGGAATTATGGAGCTCTGGGTGTCAGCTCAGCAAGGGGAAGTTGGGGTGACCAGTCTTGGGACAGACATGACCCATGGCGGCCTGCTGCCCTGGGTTAGCTGGTGTGGAATGGGATATTGCAGGGGATGCAGGCGCAAGCCAAGTAAACTGAGGGTTTTCTAGGCCAGCTCCACCCCCTCAGAAAGTCCTGGGAAAAAGGGACTGGAAAGCTTACTGGCATTAAATGAGGCAAAAGTGAAGACACAGTTGTGTAATGTACTCATCAGGAAGTTGCATTTTTTTCCTGTAGGTTTTTTTCTCCCATTACATCTGTTTTCATTTCTGAGATACATTCCTGCCCTGTCCCACTCTGTCCTGGGATCCATATCTTGCAGATACTTGGACACCTGATTTTTCCCACTCTTTGTCATTGTGTCTCCAAACCCTGTGTATCAAACTCCACTAGAAACCTCTCGTAGGAGAGACCCAGTCATTCTTTACTCATTTGAAAAGTCACTCTTCAGAGGGCACCTCTGATAAGTTTCTGGGAACACAGGTCCCACAGCCAAGTGTTGCTCCTACCTGAGCTGTCTCTCTGGCCCAAAACTGACTTCCCCAACAGTGAGAGCAGCCCAAGAGCCACTGAGGAATGCTTTTGGCCTCGGCTGGAGCTTGGAGCCCCTGTGTGCTTCCTGAGATTGGTGGGCACACCACAGCACATGGTCCCTCAGACTCCTCGGGGGCACTCTGCTTCACCAGGTAGAGGCCCAGTATGGGGAGCTTTTGGGTAGACTCCACCAAATGAGGTAGATGAAGAAGGGTGGCTCATGTAAATCAGGTTGCTTGTGTGTAACTTGGTTCTTCCTCCCCTTTCTGAGGTCCTGGTGGCCTGAGGACTTTTCAAAGCCTTAATCTCTCTCCCAAGCTAGATAAGTGAGTCCATCTCTGCTGCTGGGTTGCTGCTGTGTTGCTGACATATGGCCACACCTCGCTCCTGTCTAACTGTCCGACCTTCTTTGACGAAAACCCAAAGCTGCCTCTTGCAGTGCCTTCAGTGTGCCACCTCCTTGCTTACCACACCGAGTCCCGCAGTAACACGTTTGCTGTCGTTGCAGGCTGTGGGACAATCCAGTACCCAAGGCCCTTGCTGACAACTTGACAAGCCAAGATCCAAGACTATGTTTCTCCTTCTACTAGCAAAGAAGAGCGTTTGCCTGACTAGGAATTGCTCCCTGTCTCCCACCACCCTCAAAAATTGCACTAAGGAACCAAAGGAATTAACCAACTATTAGGTCTTGATTGCACTGAACCAAGCTTGATGACTTAGTGGTGTTTTGTTACTTGTGAGCTTTTATTGTACAGAAAAGCAAAAGACTGTAGAGAATCGCTGCTGAGAAGGCAGTGTTCTTGGTGTAAAAGCACTGAAACTGTCTTCAAGAGGATGAGATGCGTATGCTCAGGCATTCAGAAAGCTAGTAGAGTATTTAATTCTCTTTAATCAAGATTACAACACCTACAGGGTGTTCCAAGAAAAGAATGCACATCCTCCAGGAGAGGATGTAAAATGATTTGCAAAATTTTAAACTGTTGACGCAGTTACAAATGCACTCAAACAGGCTGCTTGAAAATTGTGTGTACCTGTGTGTGAAGTACCTCTATGATTTTTAGGCAAAAAATGGTAATATATGGGGGGTTTGCTTCATAGCAGGCTCCTTTTCATATGGAATTGCCTCAGTTTCCTAGTAGAAACTTCAGGACTTCTGAAATTTCAAATCATTGCCCAAAAATGATCAATATTTATACTGCAATAACATGGAAAGGCTTGTATCACTATAAATTTCAGTGAGAAACTTTAGAGAAGTGAGGTTGTAAAAAAATTTGTAAGAAAACTGTTACTGTTCTATGTGAGAAGATGTGCACTACTGACTGTTTTCACAAGGAGTTTTCTAGACCTGTGTGGAGTTTTTGGAAGACTTGATTGCACTAATCTCTTTGAGGTGAAGTGAGGGGTCAGTTAGGTTGAAATGTTGACTACATGATAGATCCTTCAAGCCTCTGTTCTCCCCCGAATCGCAAAGCCTGTGTGTCTCTGGGCAATGGACGTTGGACTCGTGGGAACTGGAGAGAGAAGATCCCAAACACTGATTTTGCTGCTCAGCAGAGGAGATGGACTACACCTCTTCCTTGCATGCGTGGAAGGACAGCTTGAGTTGCAGGAGTGCGACCACGCTGTTCTCATTATTTATTAATTTGTGTTATAATGTTTTCCTTACGTGTTTGTGCTGTAAATATTTAATCCTTGTGGTGGATTTATGCATGCAATTTTGTTTATGGCAGTGTTTGCCTGGGGAGACGTAACTGATCTGATTTGGGCAGGGCAGGCGTTTGGAATGAGATGGAAATGCTGGTCCAGCAAACCTTTGGTCAGAGGATGTGGACAGCTGGTGCCTGTTATTCCTGGGAGAGCCGCTGTCCTTATTTAAAGATCAGCACTAGGCTCTGTGAGATCCTGACATCGCTGCAGAGAGGTGGGACACATTTTGCAGAGCCTGTACTCTGAAAAGGGTTTAAAAGCAACAATAAAGAAAAAAGTTGTGAAATTCCTTCTTGGGCTATAATTCAATGAAGTAATCAAGTACCTGAGATTCAAACACTGGAATTTAGGGAAAAGCTTTACCAAATGTGGCTTTTATTTTCCTCCTGTATTTTCAGATCTAGTTTGCAGATGCAAATCTTCTTAGCGCCCATCAGAGGAGGAGTGTGGCACAAAAGGCAGCATGATCAGGTACCAAAAAGTGTCTTGGTGCTGTTCGCTCTTCACAGCTTTCAAGGTGAGTGTGTTTGTCAGCTGGGCTCTTCTCGGACCCTGGTCTCCCAGGATTTCTTTTGAAATACAAGAGTTTGGAATACAAGAGTTTGCAGTAGCAGTCTGCTTTAGACCAGGCTTCGAGCTGAAAAATCGCTTTTTTTCCTGCATTTGAAACATCATTTTAGTAGGACTAAGTACTACGTGTGATAAGTAGTAGAGGCTGAGTTTTATTCTGTATGAAGAAGGGAAGTACTGAGATTGGACTTTTTAATGCATTTTGTGATGGCCATTTTGTCATCTTGATAGCATCTGTAGCCAGAGGCTTTTGCTGTTACCACAGGCATGTACTGGGGGAAAACCAGACAATCCTGCTGTATGAAATGCACTACTTGAACAGAAATGAGAGCTGAGATTTCCCCCCTGCAGTTCTCCTGAAGTTAGGAAGCATGCTATAAATCCTGCAGCAGTACTTCTCTTGACTTGAGATGTTAGAGTGCTGCTGAAATCTAAATGCACACCTGTGTTTCTTGGGTTCTTCCCCAAATTCAGGATTAGCTCCCAGACATGTCTTGTCTGACCTGAGAGAGCGGCCGTGCCAACAGAAGCCAAGGAAGGGCCGTGCAGGACCTCACAGCATCTTTTCCAGAACACCAGGTGTCAGCAAAACCCCAAAAATGGGAAGTGACTGTCTATAGTCCAGAGATTTCAGCTAAAACCAGGCGCTGTGCTGTATTTTGAGTGCGTGGGTTGCATTTAAAAAAAAAAAGAGGTTTGGATTGAGTTCTACATGGAACTCGACAATGCAATCGGGTCTCTAGTTTGTTTCTTACATCGAATGCCAGAGACTTTTAGGCTGCCCTTCCCCAGCACACTCCCCATTTTCGTTGCACTGCTGATGTCTCTATTCACAGCTTGCGGTCGTGTCTGAAAGTTTCCAAGGCGAACCTGGAGGCTTTGTCCAGTTTTGAGGGGTGAAATGAATCTTCTGGTGTGCAGGAAGACGTGAGGCCGTTGGGGATTCTGTGAGATGGCTGAATACCAAAATGATTCCCAAATAGATAATTAACATGGGCCATTTTTAGAGCTGTTACTATTACATTTCAGATTTATTGCTGTCCAAAAATGGAAATGTATCAGGACACGCTGCACACCCCTATTGTTTTAGGCTGCCTACAGTCTCTGGAAGACAATGTCTGAGCTAGTCAGTACTGGTTTCATACACAGAAGCGATTTTGCCCCCTGAGACCAGATCTTTAGAAAGAAATACACTGCTGTAAATAAAGACACTGCTGGAGGGTGGTGAAGAGCCGGATTTGGTGCTAGGGAACAGCCGGAGCCAGGCTGGGCCAGGCTTTTGCATGCGATGGCTGCTGTTTCGTAGAGCTGGGAATGCAGCCGCCCTTTCCCCTCTGTTAAAACCAGCTCCAGGTAGTGCTGAACCTGCTGGGACTTGGAAGCATCATGCTGGGCAGGAGAGAAAACACACGAAAAACTGATTTTGGAGAAAATAGGCACATCGGCATTAGTGAAATACTGGCTGCCTCTCCCTTTTTTCCCTGAAGTGACGTTTTAAGCCCCGGGCATGGAGGTAGGAGGGCAGGTCTGGCACAGACCTCACTTCTCCTACTGAATTCCGATTTGAGGCACAACCTCGTCCCTTCCTGTGACAGTTTCTGGCCAGGTGTACACAGAAAGAAGGGGTTTGCTCCTAAAAACTGGGCTCAGCTCTTAGTTGGATGTTGCCTGTCATGTCGCTTGCACTGAGTGGGAGCGTTCATGACCTGGGGGCCTGTCGTGCATCCCCTGCTCCGCTCATGGGGTGAGGGGAAGGGAGCCGAGCTGGCAGAGCGGGGGACTTCATCCATACTGAAAACTGTCTGGGTGCCTTGGAATTCTTCTGCCTTTAATGGTTCAGGCTGGAGGAGAGGGGAAAGATGGCCAGGAGGGAATATGGGACTGGCTTATTTTGCCCGTGATCTTTGAAAGCAACGAATGGAGCCAGTAGTAAAGGGGCTTGTGCAAATAAAGATGATTTATTTAATCTGAAGCCTCAGAGGGAGGCTTCCAGCCTTCTCACCCTATCTCCATATCAGTAATATCTCCATAAATATCCCCAACACCTGGTGCTGTGTGTGCCAGGCGTGGGGTGAGGTTGATAATGGCACGTTGGGTACCAGTGCCAGTGGTACCAGGTTAGAAGGGAAAGCACGCCGGCTCCTGGGGTCGAGCAGGGTGATGAGTAGATGTGATATTGGGCAGGAGATGTGATCCTGGGCAACCCAAGGCTTGGGCTCCCCTCCATTTCTGGGTCACGCATTCAGGGCACGCCTGTTTTCCTAGTTTAACCAGCTTTTCCCCGTGGGAAGTGGCGTCTGCAGAACCACAGGGTCCTGACCCATTCCAGGCCAGGTTGGACGGGGCTCTGAGCAACCCGATCCGGTTGGAGGTGTCCCTGCTCCTTGCAGGGCGGTTGGACTGGATGGGCTTTAAAGGTCCCTTCCCACCCGAACTATTCCGTGATTTTGTTCTGTGAAAGAGGCCGCGCCCGCCGCCCGCCCCTCGCCATCACCGTTCGGGGAGGGGGGGGGGGTGGCTGTGGGCGGTGATGGCGAGGGGCGGGCGGCGGGCGCGGCCGTGGGAGGGGGCTGAGCCCACAGCCCCCCGGGAGCTGCTCGGCCCGGCCCGGCCCGGCCCGGCGCGGTGAGTCCCGGTGGTCCCCGAGGGATGGCATTTGTGGGGCATAAGGGAGGAGCACGGGATGGGGAAGGGAAGGGAGGGGGGAGGAGGCGAGGAGATCGTTCGCCGTCGGGAGGGAGGGGTGATGGCTGTGGGGACGGGGGAATGGACCGGTGAAGGGGTCGGATATCTCGGTGAGAGGGGTCGGACAGCCCGGATGGGGATCTGTGGAGCTATGTCCCCACCGCCTCGTCCTGGGGTTGTCTGGTGTACCTTCTGCCCCCCATCCCCCGGGACAGACCCCTTATCCCCTTGGATGGACCTTCCATCCCTTAGGACAGACCCCTCATCCCCTGGGACAATCTCTCCATCCCTTGGATCAGACCCCCCAACCCTGGGACAGACTCCTCCATCCCCAGGACAGGACCCCCCCCCTCCTCCATTGCTTTACACTCCCCTTCCCCAACCTGGCCCCCTCTGTTCAAGCATGATTTAAAAGTTATCCTATCCATCCTGGCTTTTCATGCATCTGCTCCTAAAGATGCTAACCGGACGCTTGACCCCCAAGCAAGCACCAGGGCATGGTGACTTCGCTCCCCAAGGCTGGGGACGTTTGGTAGGGATTTGTCCTGGCAGCTGCTGCCAGCGCCTCTCCTCCTCCTCCGGCATCAAGTCGTGGGGGGAAATCTGGCGAGCTGAAGGCTGGGGAAGTGCAGAAGCGCCTCTTTGGGAGCTGCGTGTAGCCTGATGCTACTCTGGCTGGCGGTGATATCCTTCGCGTGGACCATTTAGTGGGGGGGAACCGAGGGGCTTTACGCTCACAGGTGGGCTGCCACTCTCTCCTTGGCACCCAGCAAGACGCCTCGTTCTCTGGGATAGTGGTGAGTGGAGCATTTCGCTCGGCAGTGTGAAGGGGCTTGGAGGATGGCAGGCAGGGAGGTGTTTTCCCGTCAGCTCCGCCAGCCTGAGGACCTGATGCAATAACTCTCCGGGTGAGTAACACTTGTTTAGGTGAGCGGCTGGATTAAAGCCTCACAGGCTGGAGGACTTGGTGGGCAAACACACCCTTCGGAGCTGGTCACCACGAGGAAGGGCGGAACAGGAGACAGAGGTGAGTCAAGAGCACAGCTCTGGTGGCGGAAACCTCTCCGGAGGGCTGGGTCCTTGCTGCTGACTCCCCAAGAGCCTGAGCTGCTTCACGGGAAAGAATCAGGAGGATCCCTGTGAACCTCGAGCCCCCAGGTTGGAAGCCTCCTGGAGATGCGCTTGAACCTTGCTGGAGAAACTGGAGTCAGATCCAGGCTGGTGCGAGTACAGCTCAGGGGTGCTCCGTTCTGACATCGCTTCCCTCTGTTTCTGTCCTCAGCCCAGGTATCGGGACCTTCGGTGGTGGTCTGTGATACCACTGTGCGTTTCAGGGGTCAGAAAATGTTTTATTACAGGCCAGAAATCGCATCCAACTGTAGGTCTTTGGGGGGCAGGGGGCAGAGCAATGGGAGGAGGGAGGCTGGGAGCAAAAGCTCAGGGCGTGTGGAAAGGATCTGTTTTGTTGAACTGAGTTGGTGGTGGATGTTTTCCTGGAATAACCTTGGGGAAACGCTGCATTTGCTGGAGTTACGGCTGTGTGATAGCCTGGGATGTACATTCTCTGGCGATGCGCAGCTTTGTTTCTCTGCTGTTGTCTCTGGGTCATCCTGGCTTTGATATCATGGAGGGAAGGCACCTGGTGAGGCTTCCAGCTGCCCCCAAAAGTGCGCCTACCTGTGGTGTGGGCAGCCCCGGGCACTCACCTCAGGCACACAAGCACTGCTGGAGCCACTCTGTTGGAGCCTGGCATCCCTCACCAGCCTGGGGATGGGGTTTGGGCACTGTCGGCGTGCGCCCCGCTGTTCCCAGGACCTGCTTGGTCAGGGTCGTAGTTTGCATCTCTTGAGTGGGGTGCAGCCATCGTGCTGTAGCGGTGTGATGATGGGCAGGGTCATACTTCTGCTGGTATCTGAGACTCCAGCTGTGACGCTTCTCCCTCCCCGCTGCCTTTCTGAGCTGGGTCTAAGAGAGGTGAGATCATCTTGAGCCATATCAGCACGTGTCGCCCTGGGGAGGTTCTTGTTCCCGGGGTCTGTGCCGGTGGACAGCAGGGACCCTGTGCTGTGTCCTTGCGGGCCGGTGCAGTTTGTAAAGCCATTCCTTGTGGGGGACCAGTCCGTGCTGGAGGGGAGGGGCGTGGGCTCCATGAACCTGGCTTTCCAGTGTGGAAAAATCCCCTCAGGGCTCAACTGCCGGAGCTGAGCTGCGGGTAAAGATGCTCTTTGCCCTGGGGGATGTCTCTGCTGTGCATCCCTCGGTAGTCCTCATCTTGGTCTTCCAGTGATCTGGTTCCCTCACCCCAAAACAGTGGGGTTACGCGGTGTGGAGCAGCCCATGATTTACCAGTCTGCCCAGTTGTATACTTGCATCGGCTTTGTTCACGTTTTAGCAGTCTCAGCACGGTGTGTGAAGAGTCTGGGACGAACAACTCCATCTCTCATTCCCATTACACCCGGTGGAAAGTTTCCCGCTGACTTCAGTGGAAACCTCTGCCCAGGGAAAGCTGGCCACAGTCACTCGCACCGCCGTAAATCAGGGCTTGTTCTCCGGGAGCCGTCGTCGTGCCGAGAATGTAATGCCCGGTGAACTGATGAAAAAGCAACGCTTGCAGGATCCTGTCCTGGTTCGGGGCTGCCAGCTCTCATAAGGAGCTCTTTATGCGAGAGCCTTGGCTTGCGTTCAGAGGCAGGGTGGGGGGAAAACTGAAGAAAAGGTAAATTTTCTGGTATGGTGGAGTAGCCAGGTTTTGAAAAGAGTGTTCCTGGCAGGATGCAAAACTGTAAAACACGGTGAAAAGAAACAATTGAACCCTTTTCCCCACCTTAAATCTTACAATTTGTCTTTTAAACCTCTGTAAAATATCTGTTGGGGGACCTGAGTCATAACTTCTTGCTGCTTTGGCTTGGTTTGCTGGTGACTGGCTTTGTGAGGTTACTTGTGTGGCTACAGGAGCAGGGGGAAAAGTAATTCCAGGGATCTCAGGTGAGTTTGGAGATCATAACAACGTTGTTAAAATAACAGAAAAACAAGCAAGTGTACTATTCAGGAAGAAGGGCTCCACTTTTTATTTGCCTGCTGCTCTTGCTGAGGCTTTGGGTTTGGGAGCTGTCACATTTTCTGCTTATAGCCAGCAGGAAAAAGCTCTCGTCTAAAATAGTCGCCTTCCCCCCAGCCCTGGGTTTTCCCGTCATCGCCTGATTCCAGAAGCTGAGGATTCAGGAAGAAACATCAGCCGTTGTGAGGCTGATTTTAAAAATGAGATGAGCTGGGAACGCAAATTTTGCTATTAAACAGCAAGTCCAGTGCTGTGCAACCATTTAAACCGAGTTTTATATTCCCTTGAGCAGGGTCTAACGCTGTAGGGAAGGGGTCGAGAATTCATCAGACGTAATTCTCATTATAAACTGCCACAATTTTGTATCACTGGCATACAAATCCGTCTCAGGGTGAAGCTTCACACGTCAAGTGGCAGCATCTCCCTGCTGCAAAGCAGGCCGATAAAATAAAATTCTTTAGGAAAAGCTTGGATCGTAGCGATGAAAGTCCCTTCTGTGCAGGGTGAAGGTGGGCTCCAGCCCGCAGGGCCGTCAGCGGGGCGCTTGGTGGCTTGGTGTCGGCGTGCCAGTGCAAAGGAGCATTGCATGTAACTACCTATTAATTAATATTTATTTATGTTATGAGGGGAAGGGCTTTGCTGCTCTGGCTGCTATGGGAATGAGACGATGCCTGGGGTGGAGGAACCCGCATGCTCGTCCACCTTGGGAGCTGCTGGCAGGGCTTTTCTGGGCAGCACACTTGTCATTCTAGCATGTGGCTGTGTTAGAAAGCAGTTAAAGATATTTCTCATTGCCTAAGTGATGATTTATTCCCCCCCCTCCCCGAGACATATGGTGTTGGCCGGAAATAGGGATTTGATAAAAATTCAGAAAGCCAGCATTTTTGTTTTTAATGAGTTAGATAAGCCTTTAGTAAGTTAAATAGCCACTACACATGAAGTATACTTAAAGTGCAGGAGGTTCCCTCTGCACCTGCGTGGGAGCCCCACTGGCTGCTCGTCCTTTTCCGCCCCGCTGCCCTGCTCCTTCACATTCCGTAGGGTCTGGCTTTAATTAAGTCAACTTCCTCCAAATCTGCTTTTCCTGGTCGTTGAAACAGATACATCCCCTGCCATCGTCAGAGCAGCGTGTACGGCTGCCATAGTATTGGAGTGGGAAAGTTTTAACGCCGTGGCTGGAAGCTAAAATCTCCCCAAAATCCTGAGAGTGCCTCGTCCTCCCCCTCTGCGCCTCCTAGTTTGCTTGTTTGTCCCACCCGGAGCACGTGTCCGGGATGAGCATCGCTGCCGCGGGGAGATAAGAAATTTGTGTTTGGCGTTTGCCTCTGTGCTGCCTGTGCCGGGCTGCCCTCCCCCTTGCCCGCGGCTAACAGGCAACCTGGTTTTGTGCCGTGGCACGGCGAAGGGAAACGGCTGCCCTGGTCGCTCAGCAGCGCGTGAAGGCAGCGGGTGCAGAGCTGGGGCGTAAACCTGTGGGTCTGCTTTGTAGGGTGGCTGTGTAAAGGGTCTGATGCCATCGCCAGGATTTGCAGCGACATCGCGATGTTTTCTGCCCTAAATCACAGATTTCCCTAAATTGAGCCCCCGAGGAAGTCTGTAGCCAAGCGAAAACGCGCAATCTTCTCAGCAGTCCTCAGCCAAACACGCGCTTGCCAGCGGAGACTGGGACGGGGTTGCTCTGCGCGGCTCGGCCATTGCTGCACGTCCGTAACGGAGCATGCTGCTACGCTCTTGTCTTGCCCTGCCCCTCGCTTGCCCTTTCTCCATTTCTGGGCAGCAAACACAGAGCTGCTGCCGCTCCGGAAACCACACGTGGATTTGTGAGCAGGGCACGCAGCGGGCGCAGGGCGTGCAGCAATCGCGGGGTGCGCAGCGAGGCTGGGCTCTGCCTCCTGCACCCACAGTGCCGTTGTCTGGTAGCAGCCATCAGAGCCTGTTTTTTTCCTCTCTGCTTAGAGGAAATACTTTTTTGTTTGGTTTTTTTTGCCACTCTCTGGTTTTCAGAGTGTTCTCCCGAAGCGCGCCCCGTCCCTGCAGCCTCTCCAGAGCCCCGTCAGCAATGGCCGCTGCCTCCCTCCACACGTCAGCGCGGGGTGTGGAGGAGCGAGTTTTGCTTTCGTTTGCCAGGCTGGAGCCCTCGGCTTTCTGCCGGCGGAGAATCACGGAAACACCTTTGCTGCTGGGAGCCCGGAGGCCCTGTCCTCTCCGGAGAATTCGGCTCTCCTGCTCTCTGAGGGCTGTAATTTCTCGCCGGTAAGCGGCTTTAGTTACTTTGGGGACCGTGTAATGACATTTTCAGACTTCGTCTGGAGTGGGTTGGGCAAATCCTGTTGCCTTTTGCTCCCCCAGTGCAGGGCAGGCTCTGCTCGAGGGCGCTGAGGCTGCCTGCATGCCAGGAGCACGGAAAGGGGTTTGGTTTTACTCACGTGTCCCCGCCTCACTGAGATCTCCAGTTTTGGCGTCTCCGCGGGTGTGAGCAGCTCTGCGAGGACGTGGGTCCTGTCTGGTCCCGGAGCCGTGTCCCTACAGTTGCAGGGGGACTGGTCTCCACCTCAGAGGGATGCTGGCACAGGTACAGAACTGCTGCAGGGGCTCTTGCCTTTCCCAGAGCCCTTGTCCCGGGGTACAGCAGCTCCCCTTAGCTACAGGGCAGCTGCTCGGGACAGGGACCTCCAGTTTCTGCTTGGACGGGGAAGCAGCCAGGGTGGCAGGTTTGGGCGGTAGCACGGCGGGACATTGTCAGGGCTGCATGGCCATACAGGCAGCAGGGCTGCGTAGGAGGGGAGGACGCAGGGCAGGATGGGACCGTGTGGAGGAGCCTTCCTCCCACCCCACGGGTCCTTTGTCGTGAACTGGTTTCTTTGCTGGTGCTGCTCTCTCCCAGAGTCCAGCAGCCGCTGTGCCGTGCGTGGAGATGGCAGAGGCAGTGGATTTGTGATTGGCATCTGCAGCGGCTGCCTCAGCTCTGGACTTGGGCAGGGAAAGTGCTTTTGGAGTTTTCAAAATGAGATGAGCAGCGGACAGTGCTGACGAGCCCACTGCTTTACGGGCAGCACAGGGAGGCCCCTGTGCTCACAGATCTGGGTGAGGGGAATGTTAAGTCCATCCAGCCAGCTTCCTCAGAGCATCTTCCCTGGCTCCCGCTGCTGACAGCCCTCTTCATGGTCCTAAATTCCAACAGGCAGTGGACAGCCTTGGGTTGGACCCTTGGGTGGGGGAGAGGGGAAGCGGCACAGAGCAGCGAGGGGCTTTGCCCAAGGAGGAGGTCTGGAGAAAGCAGAAAACAGGATGGCCCTCTCCTCTCCGGCTGTGGCGGGGTGGCTGTGAGTCTTCGCAAGTGCTGAGTGCCGTTGCTGGTGGTGCACAAGGAGCAGAGGAGCTCTGCCAGCGTGATGGGCTGTAAATAATGATGTCTCCTAATCCCCTTTCCCTTGAGGGTCTTATGTTCCGAACCTGTTAATGCGATTACACTAGGATTACGGTGTGATATGTTACGCTGTTGTGGTATCTGTCAGTGTCCCAGCTCCGCAGGGCACTGGGAAAGCCTCCAGCACCTTCATATGGATGGAGGGCTATCCCTGCGCATCCCATGGGATGTCCTGGGAAATGGCAGTCAGGCAGGGAGGGGATGCCCCCGTCCTGTGGCCTGGCACGTGCCTGTGCCCCCTCGGCAGGTCCTGCCCTCTGGCTGCAGGGCTGCACAGGCTGTCACAGCTCAGCACCCAGCAACCCCGGGCCATCCAGCAGCAGCACCCATGGGTGAGACAGCTGTATCAGGCTCCTCTCCTCGCACCGTGTAGCTCCTTGCAAGCCAGCGGGGTGTCTGGAGGCAGGGCTGCAACATCCCCTCTGTGGGGAGCAAAGGTGGCTTCACCCAGGAGGTCCACAGGACAGGGACTGCTAGAAGGTCTGCAGGAGGTTTTGTGGCTGTCACAGGTTCCCTTTCACCCATCACTCATCCTGAGCAGGGAAGGAGTTTTTTTTTCCCCCTACATCCAGCTGGAGAAGCTGGATGGGGCTCCCGAATCTGTGCGTCAGAGGTGTGTGACCCAAGGCTGCAGAAGGACCAACGAGCATCCCCATGGGGAGGTCCTTCTGCATGGGAAATGCTTGTTTCTTCAAAGTTATGAGCTCAGATTTATTGATTCTTGGATGTGGCTTAGCAGGTGGTGTCCTCGTTATCCCTCTGGTTTCTCTGTGGAGACGGATCTCCTGCTGGGTGAACTTCTCCCTGCATGGTCAGAGTGGGATCCCGGCATCCCTGCCTGCCCCATGCTGGGCCTGTGGTGCTGGGATCAATCTGACCAAACTCCAGCCACCGGATTGCTGGGAGTTCCCAGGGAGCTGGGGGAGAGGATATGGCAGCCTGTTCGAGACCCCGTGCCGAGTACCGGTACCCCCTGGAGACACCAGTCTCTCTCTGGGGACTACCAAAGGAGCTAGGGCTTTTTCTGCCTCGTTTTTCATCTGGGATCTGCTTTGCCCATCCCATTCCCTGCCCGGTCCTGCTGCAAATCCTGGCTGTCTCCCATCTCTTCTCCTTCATTGCCCCAGCTCCGTCTGTTCTGGGTGCTCCAGGCAGTGCCTGGCCTGCTCGTCTCCATCCCTCCCAGGGGTGAGCAACGGTTTGAGGTGGGAGCTCAATGGGAACGTAGCTTTGGGCTGATTCAGAGCAGTCCTTGGAAACTGGTGTGGGGTCTTGGTGAATGCCTGAGCTTTAACAAAAGGTTCACATGCCAGTAGAAGCACAATGCTGTTTCAGTCCCCGGAGCCTTTCCCAGTTTCTGCTTTGGAGGGGCATTTTGCAGTCACGTTGTCTGTCTGGCCCCGAATCCCAGATCTCTCTAGAGGTGTCGTCATGGGAGTTCTGCAAGTTGCGACTCAGCCAGCCCTGGAGAGATGCTGCTGGGCGCAGCAGGATGGGCTCGTCCTTGCCACCGGCAGCCTGGGTGACTGCACTGACTGGAGCCACATTGGCTCAGTGGCAGGTGGGTGGCCCCATGTCCAGTCCCGCTGGCACCTGCCTGCCCCGTCCTCGGGGGACGCTGGGTTGCTCCCTGCTAGACTGCCCCAGCTTCTTCCATACCTGGTACCTGCCAAAGGCCAACCATTCACACTCCAGTTGGTTTAGAGCTATCCAACCACAAAAAAAAAAAAGGCATTTGAACCCTTTCCCAGACCATTAAAGCTGCCTTTCACTCTCTCCCCTGTGGTAAATTCATTTAGCTGTCACCAAATGGCATTGTACCATATTAAAGCAAAGTGGAGACTGCAGCAAGACAGTGGATGATGGGACATCTCAACCCACCAGAGACCTCTTTCCCTTGAAAGCCCCTGAATGCAAGAGGTGCTGCCGGGATGGACTTGTGTTTAGTGTCTTGCTCTGGGACTTTGGCCCATTTCTGCCTTAGTTTCTCCCTTGGGTTTTTATTCCTATTCCCTGTAGGACTTGGGGAAAACTCCCTTGTCTGTCCTGGTGCGCTGGCTGGGAGGTCGTGGTCTCCGACACAGCTGGGTGCGGCAGCCCGCTCTGTACAGCGTCTTCTCTCGCTGGCCAGGAAGCGGGGACACAACCTTTACGGAGGAGCTGAAATGTGAAGCCACTTTGTGAAGCTCTGGTGCTATGGGATTTGCCTCAGAGTTTTCCTGCGATTTGTGACTCCCAGGTCACCCCAAGCGGCTTTGCACAGCTCTGCTGATCATCGCCCACTGGAGAAGCTTCCCTGAGTGCTGCCCGCCTCCTGGTCAGCGCAGCTGCTTGGGCTTTTGGCAAGGAAGGCACTACCTACGCTGGTACCAAACCTTGCCAAGGTTTGGGGGCTTTTCTGGGGACAGCAGAAGTCTGAGAGGAGCTGGGCGTTGTGAGTGACTATTGCCTGAGCACGAAATGAAGAAGCAGCTGCTGTCGCACCGAGGTGGCCACCAGCCAGTGTCATGCCTTGCTTGGGATGCGATTCTGCAGCCCCAGTGCGAGAAACCCAGTCGGCACAAGCAGCATCACCCGGTGAAGCATCATTGGGCACAGTTTCCATCAGGAAGGGTTCACTGGGGAAATTGCTGAACTATGTTGTTCTGAAACCCTTTTTCTTGCCGTATCAGACCCTCAGAATATCTCAGTGAAGTCCCTTGGCTCCTTCCGCTGGGCAGGGCTGCGGGACTCGCTCCAGAAACCAGAGCCCAGCTTGGGCATCCTCCTGTGCTGGATCTACCCTGAATCTCCGGAAATTTGGGAGAATTTGAGCTCACTCCCAGCCCTGCCGCCCGTGCTGGGATGCTTGGAGTCAGTTTTCAGCCTTTTCCTGCCTCGCAGGGGAGATGAGGATCCTCTGATGGCAGCGGGTACCCGCAGTCTGTCCTTGCAGGGAGTTTCCATGTGCAAGCATCCCCTTTCTGCCTCCCCCGGCCGGCTTGCCCGTGGCAGAGGCATTTGCTGGGGACAGGTCCGTCCGGCAGCACGATGCCGTGTACCTGACTCATTGCACGTGCATTCCGAAGGTGAGGAGGTTGTTATTCAGACCAGGTGCGGGCTGGTGAATCCACCGTGTTGCCTAGGCGAGACTGAAAGGCAAACATTTTTGCTTTGCAAAATAATTCTGGGAATGACTGTATTTGTTGACAGGAGGGAGGAAAGCGGCCAGTGCGGATTTTGACAGTGTGGGGACCTGCGTTGGGCATCCGTCACAGCCCATCCCAACTTTTCCTGGCGTCTCCAGCTCTGTGTGTGCTGCGTTTCACCTTTTCTGCTGCTCTGGGCAACCAGTTTCCGTGTCCTCCCGCTCCTCTCCTTTGCCTCAGTCTTCTGACAACCCCTTTTCACCTGCTCTTCATCCTCCCTCAGGTACCGCTGCTCTCCTGCTGCCCCTAAGCTCAGATGTGTGCTGTGTAGGAACCCACATTTACCTGTTTGATGCTCCTCTCTCTCATTTTTCCCTTCCAGAAAGGGAATTTGCTTCATAATTGCAGTACAGTGGGGCAACTCGAGTGGGTAAACTGAGTCACGGGTGAGCAATGACGGATTGTTCCAAAGAATGGGAGGCATGTCCTCGGGAGGGACACAGAGGGACTTTGCACCAGTCACTGGTGGATGTTGGTGCTTCTGGGGCTGTTTCAAATATGCCTGGCATTCCCTGTGAAAATAAATTTGATTTCTTTAAGGAGACATCACTGAAGTTTGACAACTCTGTCAGTATTTTTAAAAAAAACCCTGAAATGTTTCACTTAAAGCACGGTGGGATGCCTTTTTTTTCCCCTCTCTTTTTTTTTCCTGTTAATGCTTAAAATGGGGCCTTAGCACGGCCCAAGCAACTGCATCTCGTGGGGTTTCTGTTCTGCAGAGGGAAGGGGAACCTCCCAGGGCAGAAGTTAGTCTAACAATCAGATAACTCCTTCCCCTCCTCCTCTTTCAGATAAGAGAGGAAGAAAAGATCCCAGGGCTCCCAGCCAGCCCTTCTGCATGTGTTTTGGGGATCTGCTGTTGAGATCAGGGGGGCATGGGATGAGGAGGAGGAGGAGAACATCAGTGTGCATTGCTCTGGGGCTCCCAGATGTTCATCTCAGGTATCACGGTGCCTCCAGGGCAAGGCAAGGCGAAAGCCCTCGCTGCGGGACATTGTGGACATGGAGAAGCTTGGAGGTGACCAACTCGTGGAGGAAAAAACACTTGAATGTTATGAAGTGCAAAGATGTGTCTGGCTCAGGAGGTTCTTAGAGCCCAGAAAGGATTTGTGGACCATGTCCCTCCACTCTGGTCGTGCTCTTGGGACACCTCTTCAGGCCTCTGCTGTGGCCAATGGCAGGCGGGACTGTGGGGCAATCGGACCTTCATGCTTGTCCCTGAGACCTCTCACTGGTAGCCTGGCCGTGTTTCGGCACGAGATCACGTGTCCACCTGATCAGCACGAAGCTGCCAGCTGGGGTTGTACACCAGGAGAATATTTGGCCGCAGATGCCAAGTGAGTCGCAGGACTTCATTTAGGGCGGTGAATGCAGGGAGAGGAGAACAAAAAAGGAGGAGAGACTGGAATACAGATGATGACAAGCCGGCTCTTTTTCATTTAGAGTAATTATTTTTTGGCTGAATCAGGATGGTTACGCTCCTCAGGGTTTTATGCCAGGACTGGAGTTGGGGGGAAGGAGTAGCCTGAGCTGTGATTCGGGAGAGCTGCCCATCTCTGGCATCTCCGTCCCTGGTGGGCTGGCTGGGCCAGCTGCTCCTTGGTGGAAAAATCATCTTTACTGGGATGATGGGGAAAGGGGTGGCGGCATCTTCCCGATGCCTTTTTGCCTCCTTGGGGAGGGGACAACCACAAGATTTTGTGCTTGGCACCCGTGAGATGGCATCAAGCCCTCCAAGTTGGCACCTGGGGGAGAGGCCAGTGTCCCGGTCCCTGATTTTGGGTGCCTGGGTGGGCAGTGTGTCCATGTAGGGACATGAGTCCCATCAGGTCTCTGCCCTCAACTGGCCCTGGCTGGCGCTGGCTACCTCTCTTCTCCCCCGTGCCCCTTTTGACCGTGCGCTCCCCGGGGAGCGCAGAGGCTGAGCGCAGAGGCTGGAGCACGGGCGATGCTCGGCTCGCCGAGAGGATGTTTTGATGCCTGCCAGCCCTGGGAAAAAGCTTTTTTTCCACTGAGTCATTCGCTGCCTCTGCTTTTTGCGAGACAATGCTGAGATCTGGGGGAAGGGGAGATGGAAAAACCCAGCCCACATCTCCCTGCTCCGGCAGGGCCGGGTCCACGCCAGCACAGCTGCCCCGTGTTTGCTTTTCGGAGGGAGCAGCAGACAGACAGCAGCATAAATAGAACAGGCCTGGCTATTTTAAGACATCGATTACATGATCTGTGCATTAAAGAAAAAAAAGAAACTCGATCTTTGGTGTAACTGCAACTGGCAACGTGGGCTTGAGAGGAGCCGAGGCAGCTGTGGTGGGGATGGGTGTTTTGGGGCCATCGCCCCGGCGGCCACAGCAGCTTCACAGTGGATGAGCCATGAGGGCTTTCACTTCTGCCTGTGTTTCTACTCGAAGTCCTGGTAGATGGATGGTTGCCCACACGTGCCGCTGTTTTGGTGTCACGCTGCCGCCGGTTTGGTGTTGCGCTGCTGTGGACTGGGGTTGACAGCAGGAAATGAGCTGGGTCTGGGCGAAGGGGAAACCGCGCTCAGGGAAGGGACATGGGTGCTGTTTCAGTGATGTATGCGTGTGTGCACAGACAAGGATGGGGATTTTCTTCTTCTGGAGATGCTTCTGGGTTCCTACAGAGTTTAAATGATTGCACGCTCTTGCCCTGAGCAGCGGGCTGTGATGGAGAGCTTGTGTTTACCATTTGGGTTAAAATCAGGCTCGTTTCTGGTGACTTAGTGCCAAGCAGAGATCTTGGCAGGTAGGGGAGGAGGTCTCAGAGCCTTGGAAGCGGGAGCTGTTTTCCACTCAGCAACCATTGCAGCTGGGGTCGAGTGCTCAGGGCAGCTGTCGGTGAGCCCAGAGCTCCCTTCTCCCACAGCCGTGCTGGGATCGCCCCATCCCTGTCCCCCATCCTGTCCCAGCCTGGAAGCTGCGCTGCAAGGGAAGAGGGCAGCGGCTCAGCTCCCAGCAGCGCGAGTGCTTGGAAATACTCACAGCCGGGCAAAACAAACAAATGGTATTAATTGAGATTTCAATGCCAAACAGCAGCAGATGGCTTATCGAGGTGGAGAAGGTGATGGTTGGGGTTTTCAGATAAAGTGGATGAGCCAGGAGCCGCTCTTGAAAAAAGAGGGCGAAAGGTATTGAAGCAGCTGCTGGAAAGAGCTCTCTCTCCACTGGCAACCCCCGCTGCAAAGGTTTATTAGTATAAATTAATCCGAAAATGCTTTTTCTTCTCCCCCGCCCCTTCTCTTTGGTGGTTTTTTTGCACCGTAAACTGCACATCAGAAGACAAAACTGTCATGTGGGATGGGGTTTTGCATTAATAATGGTTTAAAACACGTTTATCTCTGCAAAATGGCTCTGGTAGCAGACTTTTGGTAAACTCTTCTTATGGCAAAGAGTTTTTTATCAGGACCCTGTAAATCACCCCGTGCACCAGGTGATGCAGTGGTGGTCACATTTGCCTTGCTTTTCTGTGAACCAGCTGCTGCTGCTTTTTAATTGCTGCCAGAGCTGCTGCTGTCTGCTGGCCTGGTGAGTTGGGTGGAGACAGGGCTGAGCCAGGGCTGGAGCTGCCCTCCACCCCCATCCTCGCGGTCTCACCCCTTTCACTATGACGATTTAGGGGGCAGAGCTCAAGTTTGGCCCTCGTAGCTTAGGTCCGTGGTCTGCAGCTTGGGACCTGCCAGACAACGACCAGTTTTTGTGCTGCAAGATGGTGTGAAAGTGTAGTTCCTCTCCACAAAACACCCCAGCATGCTGGAAGAAGAGGTTGGGGACCCCCCCACTCCTTTTTCAGGGTAGGCAGAAGGTGTTACCTTTCCTTGAATATCTGGCAGGTTGTAGGTGCTCCCACTCAGGACACCTGCCTGGTGCGGTGGCCACATGGGGACGGTGGCTGGGCAAGGCAGATACTTTGGAGCCAGGAAAGCCTTGTAAGTTATTGAGTGTAACATAGAGCATGAGGCTCTGCATGTGGCCCTTCAGTCTGTGCCCAAATCACCGGCACCGATGGAGCATTTTCTGCCTTTCCACTTGCACTGAGGTTTCTCTTCGTTCTTGTGTCCCACAGACTGCCTGGAGCTGCTGCCGCTGGAGTCCATGGCGTACACCGTGACTCCTACGCCGGGGGGGCCCGTCGGCTCCCAGTACTGCGTCTGCAAAGTCGAGTTGTCCGTATGTGGCCAAAACCTTCTGGACAGAGATGTCACTTCCAAATCTGACCCCTTCTGCGTCCTCTTCATGGAAGTCAATGGGAAGTGGGTGGAGGTAAGTCCTGAAGCTGTGTGGATTTCCTTCTCTTGTGGTTTGCCTGCGCTGGTGTCCCCTCCCTCTGTGCCCTGCTACAAGGCTGGTCCTCATTCCTCCACAAGCCCAGGTGGAAGCTCTTCTGGTTGTCCCGAGGCAGTGCGCGTGGCCCTGGTGTGTTAATTATTGTGTGTTTTGCAACCAATCCTTTCCCTGTCAGTGCTTTCTGCTTTGTGATGGGAGATAGATTTAACTGCAGATCTCAAAATGCTGACCTCTGGCAAGGCACGTGGCAGGCGTGAAAGGATTTCACCATCCTCACAGTGCTCCCAGCCCCTTCTCAGTCTGCTGTAAGCTGAGGGTGCTTCGGATTTGGATGCCTGAAATGCTGATCCCACGTGACAGTTAGATGTTGTGAGGTCCCGCTCGCAACGGGGTGTGTTTTCTAGGTGAGTCAAGGTAAGCAGGTTCTTGGAGTTCTGAGCTGGTCTTTGGGTTTTGTTTGGAGTGGTTCTTTCTAGGGGCCTGGAGTGTGCTGGAGGAGGGCCTGGCAGGTCAGTCCAGTGGAGATACACGATCCAGGGCAGCTTGTGCTCTGTACACCTCTGGCCTCCTTTGAGGAGGTCAGCAGTCCTTAAGCCAGGCATTTCACAAACTGGCTGTGGAGAGGGCAGGACCATGGGATGGGGAATGAGACTGCTGGGAGCTGGGTACACAAGCGGTTGGATCTGTTCAGCTGCAGACAAACAGCAATATGATCAAAATTATGTTTTGATGGTTAGACTTGATGATCTTGGAGGTCTTTTCCAACCTGAAAGATGGAGAGAGACTTTTTACCAAGTGACAGAACAAGGGGCAGTGGTTTTTAACTGGAAGAGGGTAGGTTTAGGTTGGACATAAAGAAGAAATTGTGTACCATGAGGGTGGTGAGGCAGTGGCACAGGTTGCCCAGAGGAGTGGATGCTCCATCCCTGGAAGTGTTCAAGGTCAAGTTGGATGGGGCTTTGAGCGACCTGGTGTAGTGACAGATGTCCCTACCCATGGCAGGGCGCTGGATTAGACGATCTTCAAATGTCTCTTCCAACCCAAACCAGCCTGTGATCCTATGATTGTACTTCTTGCCGGGTTTTGGTGTCCTTCCTGCACCAGGACGTCCTGCTCAGCAGATGTGTGCGGCTGCTCGCAGCCCATGGGCTGTGGGCACAGAGGCTGTGCGCAGAGGAGCGCACTGGCACACTCCCACTGCTGGAGAGGGCTGGATGTTTCTTTTCTTTGTATGCGCTGAGGAGCTGAGAGCTGCTTTCATTTCCTCTGCCTCCCTGCCCACTCCAGCACAAGCTTACTCCAGGGCAGGACCCTGCTGATGAAAAGCTTTAAAGGACAGGAGGACTTTTCGTGGATGTGCCCTCTCTGGTGTTCAGTGAACATGGGATAAATCCGTCCTCTCCGGGGTGCAGACAGGGCACAAGGAGCCCCTGTGTGTTGTTCCCAGCCCTCTGCTTTAGCGGACAAGGCTGCCGCTGACCAGGCCAATGGAGCGTGAGGGGATTGACCCTCAGCATCTGTCTGAATTATTCCTTAGCATAAGTAAAACGTTGACTTGATCCCAAAAGCTTGCTTCCCAGCATCCCCACCAACTGGATGTGTATTCCTTTGAAAATCTCCTTCCTGCAGGGAAGGGGCACAGGAGTACGCCGCATCGGGGACCGGGTGTGTGCATGCTGCAGGCACCACAGCTTGTCCGGAGGTGCCCAGATTGGCTTTGAGCAGCATGCCCTTCGTCATCACCAGAGGTCTCACGTGGCCGGGGTCTCCCAGGTGGATGCACGTCTCGGGCTGGTTTTGCAGTCGGGGTGTGTACAGAGTGGATCGGGAGCTCCTGAGGATGGTTCTCATGGTGCTTTATTGACTGTTCAGCATCTCACGTGGAGAGGCTACAGTCGTCGTCTCCTTCTGTGGCAGTCTGCCTTGGGCAAGGTGCCAAACTGGAGAAAAAAAATCGGAGATTTCATTCTGTAACTGCAGTTGCAGATAGTGCAAGACCTCTTTTCAGCTCGTCTGGGAAGGGAGCAGGTAAGCAGAGGATGGGAATGTGGTGGATGGATACAGGCACCGGTGTTGGATGCAGCACAGAATGAGCAGCTGGAGGGCATTAAATCATGTAAGCCAAACAAAAATTGTCCCGATTCCTGGGAAATTAGTTGGATTTGTGTTTCAGATACTTGGACTAGTTGGGCAGCCTTTGAGCGCTTGGCCGAGGAGCTGGTGAATCAATGGATATCACCTAAGGTGTCCTGATCTCCTCACTGTTAGCGAGGAGGTGTAGGGGAGAACCTCAGCTTACCATGGACTGCAATTAACTTTGCTCAGCAGCCTGGATGAGACTAATGAGCTTTCCAGCCTTGATAGGTGTCATCTCTCTGACCTGATTGTACTTTTCAGGAGTTCATCTTTCTGTCAGTAACGTCTCAGTCCAGCGGTTTTTATTCCAAAGCTTCTTTAACAATACAAATGAGTGGTGGTTTTATTTTTTTCTTTTCCTCTGCTATTTTTAGCTTCTTTTTAATTGACACAATAGGCACTGGACATCAGCCTTGAGCAGCAGGTTGCTCGGTGCTCTGCTGCTGTGGTTTCGGCGGCGTGTTGCGCAAGCTGGCACGTTGTGTGGTGTGTTCGCATGCCACAGAGCTGCCCCCAGTCAACCGGCACACCAGTGGCACAGCCAGGTCCGAGATCCTCCCACACCCACATGTGACAGGAGTGGTGCGTGGGTTTGGGCTGTGGCTGGGTGCCAGAGAGGGCCAGGAGAGGTGGGCTCACCCACAAGAACCTCATTGGATGAGACACTTGATGGACCCTTGGCAGCTCATGCCACCATGGTTCAGAGCTACCCAGGGGTGCTGACGTTATCCTGCGTGGGTTTTGGCCACTCAGACATGCCCCTTGCCCTACGACAAACCATTTTCCCATCTGAAAGCGGTGGCCTTAATAACATAGCTGAAATGTAGGGGATGGATGGGGACAGCAGCAGGTCAGTGGTGTGAACCCATCCCACCACACTGCCTCTGCGTCCTCCGCACCGGGTTAGTGACCCATCCCAACCCTCAGACCTGGTCTAGGAGGTGAGTCTCCTCCTCCAGGACCAGCTCCAGTTGCAGTTGTGCCAACATTTGAGCTGGGCGGCCGGGCTGCAGCACCAGCTGATGCCAGCAGAAAGATTTCTGCTCGCTGTTCTTTCTAGCTGTCACATTTGTTCCCAAATACAATTATTTTGTCGCGCTGAGCTTAATAGGAATTAAAAAACCTTTGTGAATCAGCCTTGGAGGGGGTGGAGGAGGGAGGGACAATAAACCACAGGCCGAGAAGTGACACAAAGATGGGTGATGTTTAAATGTTCTGCCCAATGACGTCATCTAACAGGAGCCATGAAAGGCCTGGCCTGTGATGCCAGGAGCAGGGACACATGATTCAGCATTGCTGTTGCCTTTGTGCTGCTCTGAGTCATCTGGCCGGCCCCGTGCCTTCAGCACGAGCTTTCCTTGGCACCTGGGTGAGCATCTCCCAGCGTTGGAGCATCGAGCTTCTCCACGTATGGAGAATGCTTGAAGGTCTCCAGCCAACCTTCCTTTGAGTGCTGGAGGACTCTCTGGCTGCGTTCATTGAACACAAGGGCTGTCGCTGGAGATGCTTTCCCAGTTTCGTGCTTAATTTGTAGAATCAAAAAAAAAAAAGCTATCTTTAATTAGCCTGGTTGCCTCTTAAAAACCCTTGTGTTTTTCCGCTCTTGGGTGGCAAAGCCGCCTCTGCTGTTTACAGGGAATGCAGACTTGTGAGTGCTGGGGGCAAAAGGGAAGGCAGGAGGGGATGGCACGATTCTCTCCTGGTGGAGATGGTGCAAAGAGGCCTCGTACGTGGTGGTCATTGGCAAGGTGCTGAGCAAGCCAAAGACCAAACCATATGCAGCAATCAGCTGGGGCTTGTGATTTTGCTGTGCTTCACGCTGACAATAGGCAAGAGATTAAATACTCAGTTTAATCTGGATGTTGAATGAAGCCACATCACTCCAAAGGATTTGCTCAAGACACGCTGGCTCAGTTTTTCTTCCCCTTTCCTGGGCCACCCCTTCCAGGGCAAAGCTGGAGATGGGACCTCAAGTTATCTCCGTGGAACTGGTGCCTGGAAGTGAGAGGAATGGTTTCCCTTGGTCCCTAGCTTCCTCGTAGTTCAGAGAACATGGAAGGAGCTAAAGTCCATCTCTGTTGTCTGCACAGTCTCATCTCCTGGGCTTAAAAGGGGATTTGTGCGTGTTGTGCTGCTGAAATGAAGAAGAGGTCATGGATGCCCACTGCTCCTGGCCCACCGCATCCCTGAGTGGACGTTTAGGGCCCTTCTGTGTGGGATGGCAGCAGAGAAGGAAGGATCTGCGTGAAGCTGTGTGGCCCTGGCCAGCTTACAGCCCACTGCTGTTGATGTGTTTGGTTCCCCGGAGTGCAACAGGTAGCTATTCTGGGAACACAGCGTTTACTTTAGTTCTTTCTTGGCAATTAAGACAGACTGAGCGACCGACTTCAAAAAACACTGCGATCGTTGGTATATATAGCAAACTCACCACATTTCCACCCAGTCCCTCCAGAACCTGCCTCCTGTGCTGAATGAGTTTCTTTGGGACTAAGGTATGTGTTTGCTTTTTTTTTTTCCCACCTTTTTTCGGCTTTTTTCTGCTCTGCTGTACTTATTCTTGGCTCTGCGGTTCTGGCAGACATCCTGCCATCCCACAGCCTGGTCCTGCCCAGGGATGCCGGCATGGGCTCTACTTTCTGC
The DNA here is from genome assembly GCF_036417535.1 of Chlamydotis macqueenii. Lineage (NCBI taxonomy): Eukaryota > Metazoa > Chordata > Aves > Otidiformes > Otididae > Chlamydotis > Chlamydotis macqueenii. Next base: position 14,196,731 of record NC_141568.1, read on the forward strand.
AGGGGTCTTGCCCGGGGGCCTGGGATGTGCAGGCAGCTCAGCCTCGCCCAGGACTGGATGTCCTGGCTGTGAGACAGGGCTGCGGCATGACCAGAGGCTCCGTGCTGTCCCGCAGGCAGATGCCCTGGTCTTTCCAGGCACCGAGGGCAGCAGCTTTTGATAAATCATGCTGGTGAGTGCCTGCCTTTCTTTCTCTTTTAACAGCCTCCTGTGTGGTAACCTGGGCAGGATGCCCTTCGCCAAACCAGCTGCCACCTCTTACAATAAAAATACGATATCAATAGCTGCTCTCCTGGCAAAGCTCCTCCTTGGTTTGCTTCCTGGAGCGTTTTCATTTCTTGTTCAGCACCCAGGCTGTGCCGCCAGCATCCTTTCCACCTGTTTTAGCTTTAGGGCTCCAAAATTGCCCTTTCCTGGTGCCTCTTGGGCTGGAGGATGGTCTGGTGGGGATGATGGGTCCTGACATTAGAGTTCAGACCCTCCTTGGCCATTGACTTCCAGAAGTAAATACACCAGCTTTCCTCAGCCTCAGTTTCCCAGTTCTCCCAGTTTCTGCCACTTTGGCTAAAATTGTGGGTTGCCGTCTCTGTGTGAGCCCATACTGGGAGCCCAGCTGGTGCTGCCGTCCTCCCAGCCTTCCTGTGGTCTGAGTAATGGGGTCTGGGACCAAAGCTCCATTACTGGAGGGCAGTATCCCTGGTGCCTGTCCTCGGGATTTTTTTTTTTTTTTCCTTGACTCATGCAAGGCTTTCTGTTCGCCTGTGCCATGCTGCGTCGTAAACCCACACTTCCACTGGCTGCCTGCCAAGTTTCCTCTGCTCTTATCGCTGCTCCTGGCTGTGGGATGCTGCAGATCGCCATGGTGCTTCCCCTCCAACGATGGGTTCCCCATGCACCTTCCCGTTTCCATCACCCTCTGTGTGCTTGCCCTTCAGAGACATCATTTCTTCCAGCCTGCTCGCAGTAGCTCAGGATGACAAAGTCTATTGAAGTCTTGTCTGCTGGGTCCTTCCAGCCTCTTGTTTCTCCTAATGCTTCATGAAATCTATGAAAAATGGCCTGTGGTGATTTTTTTTTTTTCTCTTTTTTTCCATGGAAGGCCAAGAAAGAGGAAACCACATGAATGTTTTGGTTTGAGGGAAATGCTAGAGGGTGGTTGTTCTGGCTCATGACACTTTTTCTCATTTTGCTTGTCCTTGCTGTTAGCTGCACAGCCCGAAGGAAACAAGCTTGACATTACAGCTGTGAGGGTCTGGCTGAGGAACAGAGGTGTGTGAGAGCTTCAGCTCCTTGGGGAAGACAACTTAGAAACAAATGAAACAGCTCTGGCTTCAATGAGCCTTGAATCCGCGTGAGCCTGGGCAGGGTGGGCGCTCCTGTCCTGGCCGTTGGCTCAGGTGGGCTTGTACAGCCCCGTGCACCCCATCTTTGGGGATGCGGCTCTTTGTGTGAAGTGTCATTACTCACTTAGGCTGATCCCACCTCATGCACGCTGGGTTTTATGGCCTGTGTTTAGGGATGGCTCTGCTGAATGCCTGGTGTGCTCACTCTGATGGTCACTGTGGGGTTTCTGGGTGGCTCTGGCTGAAGTCAGAGACGTGACAGGGACAAAGATGCAAGATGCACATCCCTAAATGCCTCTTTTTTTTTTTTTTTTTTCTTTCTTTTTTTTTCTTTGCAGCTCGACAGGACAGAGACAGCCGTGAACAACCTCAACCCGGCTTTCGCCAGGAAGTTCATCATTGACTACCACTTTGAAGAAGTGCAGAAGCTCAAGTTTGCCCTGTTTGACCAGGACAAGTCGAGCATGCAGCTGTATGAGCATGACTTCCTGGGCGAGTTCTCCTGCACGCTGGGCATGGTGAGTCTCCGAGGTCCCCGCAGCTCGCTGTCCTCCAGCAAAAGGACCTCAGATTACGTCAGCCAGAGGGATGTGGGGGGATTAGAGCTGCTGCTGTTATCAACTGTAAAGTTTGCTGGGTCCTTCCTGGCAAAGCTAATTTAATTCGCTTGTCACATTTCAGCCGTTGAGGTTGAACTGTTCACGTTAGGGCTGTTGGCTACTTGCTCAGGTCTAAGCTAGTCATAGGGTGAGCTTCTGCTGGTGCCTGCAGAGACATCAACTGCAAGCTTTGGGGGGTACCTGTATCTCACTTTTGGTTATGGTAAGAGCCCTGATGATCAGCTTGAATTTGGACTTGGGAAACTTCCAGATGTTTAAAGTTCAGATGCATTGTGATTGACCTTTCTATCTCAATTTGTTTGTTTGGTTGTTTTTTGCAAAGCTTTGTCCATCGATGTTGTTTAGCAAATCATGTCTCCTACGTTAGTGCGTTGGTGCAGGAATGTGTCTCCTGCTCTTCCTGTGGAAAAGCTTTTGGGACACAATGCAATTCATAAACCTTTGGAAAGTCTTTGCATTCATAAGCTTCAACCCTGTTAGAAGCTGGCAGCTACATTCTCCAAATGTCTTTGTCCTCTGAGCTTCTGTCTCCTCCTCAGAAAAAAAAAAAAAGAGAGCTCTGAACTTCTGTAATGTCATGCAAGTATTTACACTCTGCAAAAGTGAACTTGCCCTCTGTGTGTGCCCAATTTTTGATTAGTTTTTGCTGTGATTCCCATGTGAGCTTCTTGGTGACCTTTAATCCCCCATGAGACACCAGCTTGGAATGCAGGCGTTTTCACATTTTCCTTTTTTCCCTGAAACTCTCTGTTGGCCTCCTCTCCCTGTGGGCTTGCAGCTCAGCCCGGTCGTGGGGCAGAGGTGGACTGGAGGGGTAGCATGTGCGCAAGGGTGCCTGAGGTTGATGGGAGCTTGCGGATTCAACCACCCTGCTGTGGGTTCTGATGGCTGGATTTTATCTGGTGAGAGGTTTCCACAAGCCTGTCCGGTTTTGAGGCACGAGCAGCCCTTAGAAGGGAAGGAGAGCAGCTGTGGACAGTAACAACCACGCAGTGAGCATCCGACTTTTCAATTTTGAGTTTGCATCAGAGCCCTGTCGGATTAGCCAGATTATTTTATTGCAGGTAATTAGGTCTGTGGTAAGATTTAAAAGGATGGTTGGATCATTTGCGGGCCTGTAATGACCTCTGCGGGCAAACGCAATGTAACAGGGATCAGGTTGCAGGCTGGAGGGTGTCCATGGTGCCTGCGAGCCAGGGCTGTGAGGAGATTTCACCTCCTGTACACAGCGTGGCACAGACATCTGGTGACGCTGGCTGGTGATTCCTGTGCATTTATGGATGAAAAGCACCAGGACGTGGATGGCTAGCCACAACGGGAGAGGGGTTTTGCCTTGAAATTGCAAGAATCATCGAATCACAGAACGGTTTGGGTTGGAAGGGACCTTTAATAAATCATGGTAGCTCTGTCTGCGTGAGGTCCCACTGACCTGCTCCACGCAGAGAGCTGGTCGCCGGGTTGAACGGGAGGGGATGCTTCAGCCTCTTGCACCGCCGCCGCTCTGCACTGTTCTGCTGCTGTCCTGCACCCCGCGGGCTCCGGTGACAGTGGTGATATTCACAGCATCACGGTCATCCCTGAATATGATGTCTGTCTTCTGCTGTTGCGAGTGCTTAATCTGAACTAAGTAACATGAGCAATAATCAGTTGCTTATGAGTCTGCTTTTGATCACTCGTACAATCATGGCTTTATTTTCTTTGGCTTCCCTAGATCGTCTCCAGCAAGAAAATAACACGGACTCTTCTTTTGGGGAATGGCAAGCCGGCTGGCAAAGGGATGATAACGGTACGGTTACTCCTTTACGTTACCTACTGAGTGTGTAAAGGCAGCTGATGACGTGGGGGCGATGCAGGACACTCGCCCCGGGCCCAGGAGTCTGGGGTTTAACTCATGAACATTTTCTCCTCTGCCTCCCGTTTTCCTGCCCACTTTGGTCTGTTTGGAGGATGATTTATTTGAGGCAGGGACCGTCATGCCTGGTGCCCAGAGCTGTGAGTCTTCAACCTCTGCTTTGGTTTCTGAAATGAGAAAAACCTAAATCTGGGGAAGTACAGCGTAAATCTCTGCCACTGTTGTTTGTTATCTGGTACGAGACACCTGCTCAGCCCTCCCCGGAGCAGCGGGAGGTAAGAGGGCTGATTCCTTTGCCGGCGGTGGGTGATTTTGTTTGTAGGAAGAGGATGGGAGCTATGCCGTGGCAACAACTCTCATAGCAACAGCCGCTGCTCCCGATGCAGACCCCTTCGGGCAGTGGCCTTCCCGCTGTGGATCTCTTTAGTGATGGATTTATTTTTTTTTAAAAGAAAAGACTAAATTTCGGTGTGTTTCCTTCCTGCCATATCTCCTGTCCTTTTTGGATCTCTTCTGTGTTATGGGCTTTGCAAGATGTGCAGCCACGCAGCAAAGGTGTGGAAGAAAAGACCAGCAAGGAGTTAAACTTCTGTCAGGTGTAAAAGCACTGGGAGGGTTTAAAAGCCCCGGACCTGGCTGCTACAAGGGCATCTCCATCACCGTCTGCTCTAGAGGCTGGGAAGATGCTGCCAGCTTTTCTCTCTTAATTGCTGCAGTTAGTCTTTAAATGCGGGAGGAAAAGCCACAGTGAAGTTCACAAGCAGTGCCTGATGCCATGTGCTGTCCCGGGGGAGCGGGCTCTCGACACTTCATCCGATGGACCAGATGAAAAGTTTCCAGTCAAATTCAAAGGTTACAAGATTTTAAAAAAGGAAGGTCCTGATGTGTCACTAACGTATCATTAAAAATCAAGGGATCTGCTTCATTTTGTACCATTGATGCAGTTTTCTGATCTGTTTGTTTTGTTGGTTTTTTTTTTGTCCCTGGCTTGGTGATGACAATAGGGTCATGTGTGATGGGCACCTTTTCTCACTGCTTGGCACAGTGCTGGAGCATGGGCTATGGACACCAACCAAGGAGCAGGCTTCTGCTTTGGACTCACTCATGTAAAACATGGAGTTTGGAGCCAAACCCTGCCTTCCTCACCCCCATCCCCTTCAATTTTGCCTAAATATCCTTCTTCTTAACTGAGATGCCAGAGGGGTGAATGCAATAGAAGAACTTTGGCTGGATGGATGGGATCACGTGGGGGTCCCTGGGTTTGAAGAGGTGGGGAAAAATCCCAGAGTGAGCCACTGTATTTGTAGAAATCAATCCCAAGATCTTGCCACACGTCTCTGCCAGGGCAGTGGTGGGGCTGTTATTGTCCATGCTGGCCAAGAGAAGATGCATCAGCAGCCTGTGGCAGAAGGACACACGGATGTGCCTGGCTTGTCTGCACAGTCTGTCTTCTATGTAGCCTCCCGTGAGCTCTGAAATCCTGGGCACCAACTGGGTGTGCTTTTGTGGGGATCAGCAAAGGGCAAATTTCATCTACTTCCCTGCAGCTCCTCTTCCTCGTGCTGGTTTTGGTGACTGTGCGTGCCCACTGAGGACTAGGTGGGAGAGAAAACTGATGCCGTGACTTTGTGATAGGGAACTTCTAACTTCATGACTGAGCAGAGCAGAGAGGAAAATTTGGTTTTGCATGCGGTGAACCCATCCTCTGTGAACCAAAGAGCAGAGTCCTCCAGGGAAGGGCTGGGAGGTTTTTGGGGACCTGCAGCTCATCCCCTCACCCAGCTGCCCAGGCTGATCCAAAAGCTGCATCTCTGCCTCCTCATCTCTGCAAACTCCCCGCCCTCCTGAGTGCCAATAACCCTCTCATTGCTTGTTCTGCAGAAATTTTTTCCCTTGATTTCTGCAAGCTTTTCTAAAAGCCTTGCAGTCGTTACGCTGCTTATCTCCAGCAAAGGACACGCTCCTTGTGAGAGCCAGCAAATGGCCGTGCTTGGGAGCACAGTGCATGAGGAAATTGTCCAAGCCATGCTCCCGGCCAGGGAGGATGCTGTGGCCGGGGATGCCGGGGGAAGGCTGAGCTCGCCCCGGGGAGCGGAGAAGGGAGAGGTGGGGAGCAGGTGCTTGGGCAGGACACAGCCTTGAGGAAAAAAAATATAAATTATTCAGAAAACAGCTGGTGACAGAAGTGAATAAACATGGTTTTTTTTGTTATAAACATTCTCTTTCTTAAAATACCAAGAGACTCATTAGACCACGTTTCAGACAAAACCAGCCCACTGGCGCTTGGCAGCCAAAGCCCTTCTGGAGCGTGTGTGCATCAAGTCTCTTAAACTGAAGTAATCTGGGCTGCACCCCTGCCTGCTGCAGCTCCTCAGGAGCAGTAACAGAGCTTTCATCCTTGGGGCCGTCTCATCCAGTGACTGTGCAGAGACTTGGCCAGAGTCCTTGGTGCTGCCAGCATCTCCCCCAGAGAGATGCTTTTTGCCGTGCCCAGCCTGGGACATGGAGAACAAGGTGGAGCATCTTGCTGGCAAGGGTTTTTATGGCTCCTGCTTCCTCTTGGCTTGGTCCTTGGAGGCTTCACCATGTCCCAGCGTGTGAAAAGCCGCCTGAGACCAGCTCAGGTCTGACACCTGAGAAAGGGAATACATTTATTCCCAGAAGCTTTGTTTTAGATCTGATGGCACGGGGGAGGGAAGCTGCTCAGGGTGTCCTGGAACGTCATTCTCCCCTAAGGTTGGCCATTCAAGAGGCTTAATCATACCTGTTAACTCCCAGCCCTGCAAATGAACGTGTTTCATGTGGACCTAGCCCCAACGATGAGGCTGTGGAGGACAGTGGATGTCATGGGCACTTCAGCTGCAGCACCAGCATCGTGGCTAAGAAGCTGGTAGCCTGCTAAAAAAACATACCTTGTTTTGTTTTAAAGCTGGTGTATCGCCACCTCAGCACAGGGTAAGTGGCAATGCCCATTGAGTGGAAATCTGGGCTTTTTCTCCACCCTTCTCCATTCCAGGGAGAAGCTGGGAAGTAGGCTTTGGTCCCAAATTGGTCTGGAAAGGCAAAATTAGTTTAACTCCTCAAGAGTGAGACACTGCGTACATCAGATCATCCAGTCTCTTAGCTGGGAAATGGGTTTTGCAGGAGTTGCACGGGTATCTTCAGAGCATGGCAGCCTCAGGGCCTGGATTCTCCTCTGGCTTGGTATTGACTTTCTTTTTGTGCTGAAAACGAGTGCAGCCTTCCCTTGTCTTTCAGATAGCTGCCCAAGAGCTCTCGGATAACAGGGTGATTACTCTGAGCATGGCTGGCAGAAAACTGGATAAAAAGGTGAGTGGGGTTGTGTCTGGGGGACGCAATGTTGAACTTCTGTCCTTGATAGGCTAAGGGATCTAAAGGAATCTCTGCTTTTGGGTGCAGCAGGACAGAAGACAGTCCTGCTGGAGAAAGCATGAGGGTGGGACCGGAGGGGCTGAAGTCCTGGCAGAAAAGCTCCTTCCTTGGTGAGACCTTGCTGTCAGCGAGAGCTAACGAATTTTCTTTGCTGGTTCCTATAACTCAGTGCAGCGTTGCAGTGCTCGAAGTCCTGCTCAAGAGCAAAGGATGTTTGTGTCACTTCACACAAATTAAAGTGGTCTCTGAACAAGGAAATTGGATGAAACACAGTATTTTTGGGTTGTTATTGGTCACGGATGAAATGCAACTGTGGGAGCTGGGTAAAACTCGTTTAAGCTTAGGAAAGCCAGTGGAGAAGTGGCTAAAAAACTACAGGGGTAAGGCTGCAGCCTGGGGGCCAATACCCTCCTGCAGCATGAGGCTGGGGAGCATGGCTGGAGGCTCGGACATCATGTGAAGAGATCGGATCTCACAGGGTTTTATGATGGGGCCATTTTGCTGCACACGCTTGCGAGCATCCCTTACCGGCAGCTGTGCCGCAAACCCAGCCTGGACCCCAGGCAGCTCCTTCTTCTGTGACCTCTCTCAGGCTGGTCCTCCTCCCCATCACATGTCCGTGGTTTCTCCACCCATGGCTCCGTACCTTGCTTTAAATGCCAAAGCTGCTCAGCAGGAGCACGTCAGCAGCAGAACCAGCCTGAGGCTCTTGTACCTTATGTCAGATCAGCTCTTGGGAGAGTTGTTTTAAGAAAAAAATCTTTCAGAAGAGGAGGTAATTTCACCTGGGACCAGCCCTAGCGAACTCAGCCCTAGAGCCGCGTGTCGCCACGCAGCCGACGCTGGAATCTCGATAAGAAGGCCAGGATTATGGGCAAGAGCAAGCGCTGCCAGCCAGGACTGGTGCTGGATGCTGTGGCTTGGGGAGCTGCATCTGGTGGAAGAGCCACCTCTGTCCTCCTTGTCCATGGTGTGCAAGGACCAGTTGGGCTGATTTAGATTCTTGGACCAGTTTGCAGATCAATCTGGTCTGCTGAGCTCCTTTGGGTTGTTCAGTTTCCATCTCCCGCCAAGCTTGCAGGGGTGAGATGTTTGTGGTTTTGACGTTTTAAAATAGCAGCCCACAATCCTGTGGCTTGGAGGCATCTCCCACCCAGCTTTGAATGGAGCAAGGCTGACCAGACTTGCAAACCGGGCTGCTCCGTATGGGACGGCAGCAGACATCCTTCAAAGCTCCCTGCTGTCATCAGAGCCGACGCCTCCACCAGCCCACGCTGGGCTGGCGCTGATGAAACCACACCAGGTTGCAGGTTAAGCCAGCGTAGGCAGGGTCAGGTACCCACCGCTGGTTCTTTAATCCATCAGTGAAGCTTGAAAGTGCCAAGTCCAGGCTGTGGGTGAGCAGCGTCAGAGCTCTGCCAGCACTGTAACCCTGCAGAAAGAATGGCTTGGTTTTCTCTCCTACAAACATGTGAAAAAGAGTAGGAGAAAAATAGCCTCATCTCACCAGAGAGCGTCCCTGCGAGCCTTTATGATCCGCTCTTCTGGCGGAAGAATTTTGACTGAAGAAGATTATAGTTTCTCCAAGCCAGAACACTTTGCAGTGATTTACTTTTCCAGCTGGCTTTGGAAACAGAATTGGGATAGAAACATTAATGGGTTTTCTGCTGGGGCATCACTGGAGCCCATGTCGATCCCAGCCACCGCCTCCTGGGCTTCTGGGGCGCCCATGCTTCCTCCTCCTCCGTGAGCATCCCCCCGCATCCCCACCACATCGCTTGGAAGCCCAAAAAGCTCCTGTTCAAACCCATAAGAAGTTCCTCCAGCTCTTTGCAGGACTCAGGCACCCACCTCCCTCTGGGAGGAAAACCCAGCTGAAACAGCTGGAGTTCTCAGTAAATCATTTGCAATATTTTGGGCTTGGATTCTTGTTAACCACTGCTTAGTTTTTCCAAATGGGAATGAAGTTCTGCTTAGAAATGCTGGAGTTTCCCTGTGTCGGTGCCGCCCTCCTCTCCATGCTGCAGGTGCCCCAAAGCAGCCCCCGTGCCGACACCCAGCAGGGATGCGCGTGTGTGTGTACGTATTTCTCATAAACCAGCAGCTCTTTATCAGGGGAATATCTAAGGCGACGCTGGCAGGAAAGGCAGCGCAGGCTGGCTCAGGGCTGCGTATCTCGGAGGGTGTTACGTGATCCCTGTCAACACCAGGGCAGCTTGCTCCTGAACGATTTCCTCCGCTCTTGCTTTACCGCTGTGTGTAGGAGGGTGATTTTTGTTCCTTTTCCCCCAAGACTCTTGTGCACTTCATAATTCTGTTTTTTCTTTTGAAGATGTGGATGTTTTTCCAAGCCCAAGCACAGCTGCCTCCCAGCTGGGGTTGTTTTCCGTGGTATCTGCGTCCGGAGAGCTCACCGGGTGGTGGGCGCCAGCCGGCAAATCCCACGGGCACGCGCCGGGGTGCCAAAACGTGGCGTGCACGTCAACGGGATTTGCGTGACCGGGGCGTGGAGGGGTGGCAGCGTGCTGCCCCTGGGTCCTGCCTGTTTCCCAATGTGATCGAGCCAATCTCATGAGGACGTGAGGGTGTCTGCGGGGTTGGCGCTGCCCAGGAAAGGAGGGCTCTCTCGGACCGGCTGTCGCTGCTTGCAGAGCGCCGTGTAACCCGTCCTGTTCTTCTCCGCCAGGACCTGTTTGGAAAGTCAGACCCCTTCTTGGAGTTTCATAAACCAGGTGACGATGGGAAATGGATGCTGGTCCACAGGACAGAGGTGAGCGCTACTCTAACCCGAGCTGCTGATTCACCATCGTCCTTACATCAGCTCCTCTTGCCCTTCATGGCATTATCTCATCAATCATCTATAAAGCAGGGGGGGATCCAGGAATTCCAAAACCTTACAGCTGCCTTCCCACTGTCCAGCTGAGGCTGCTGGACTCCGGGGGAAGAAGATTTTACTGAGGATGCTTGGGTACCTCCAGCTTCAGCGTACGAGCACTCGGCCTCGTGTCTAACAGAGCCAGAGCCCCGGCTGAGGAGGCAGAGACTTGTGCCAAGGTCCCAGTGGGTATGGCTGGGGGCAGCTGACCCCTTCCTGCCCCTCTTTTATGCCTGCTGTGATATTTTGATCTGAGCTGGTTATGTTCTCACACTGCTAAGCCAGTGATATGATGGACAAGGGGCATGGCACAGGCAGGGAGAAGCAGGCTGGCTTCTGCTTTAGCACCAGGTTAATAAGTACTTTTCAACAGCTTTTTTTTTCTTTTTTTTTTCCTCCCTCAAAGCTTGTTTCAAGGCTTTTTTGCTTTTGGCACATAGTTCCTAGCAGCTGGCAGAAAGAGGAGGGGGAAGTGACTGCAGGAGGGACTCACAGCAGCCTCCCTGCTGGAGGAAGAGGGTCCCATCACACCCCATCTCACACCGCTTTTTCCCATCCTCTCCTTTTCTTATCCCCTCAAGGCCTGGTTAAGGAGCCTGTCATCCCCCCAGAGCACACTGCTGTACCAAAACACAGTGTGAACTCAGGTGGAAGGAGAGGGTGGTATTTATTTACAGAGTCCCTCCGTACATTGTTTTTTACCACGGCTGTGCAAAGTCCACGAGGGTTTCCTTCACTCGCACACCCACGTGCACCTGAGCACCAGGACGTGTGTAACGCCCTGCGTCCCGTGGTACCAACACGGGCTGTCCTTTTAACCTTTTAAGCTCTTTATTTCCTGGTGCTTTCCCACACACATTTCCATGCATATTTAATTGATACCAACCTTAAAATTTCTCCTGTGTTTCTGCCGGAGCAGGCTGGGACCTTGCTGGGTTGTTTCTTCCCGGTTTAGTGTGGGTAGCTGGGTTTTGACTCACCAAAAAAGTGTTTCCCAGATTTTGAGTGCCCTCCAGCCCTTCCTCCTGGAAGAGGCATGGGAACTGGGAATGCAGCTGTGCACCAGCCGTTGCTGGGATCTCGATAAGCTGGTCGGGTTTATGGGGAGCAGATGTAGGTATTGATTTTTGTCCCCTGAGTTGCTGCTCAGTTCCTCCACTGTCCTGCCTTGCTGTGTAAGGGTCTAGCCAGGCTTTCTTTCAAGTAATTAGAGCTCCAAAGCCGCCTCCTTACCCACCCCGAATGTATCCCGCTGCCCTCGGAGGAATCCCGTACCAGGCGAACAGCTTTATGTTTTGAGGCCAGATATGAAGAAATAAGGTTCGCCGTTCTTGCAGCTTTTGGTGCAGGAATCTAACCAGCTCTCGGTCTGATGCTGGCATTTCTCACACCACCACGGAGGTGTCTGGCAGGGAAGGATTAGTGCGCTCGTTACAGCCTGTTACTTCAGCGCCAACGCCCAGCTGGGCGCCATGCGATGGAGACACCGGATCCTTCCCCACCCACCCTGGGGACTCGGCGGCTGGCAGCCTGCGGGCACCATCTTGGTGCGTGGGCTGCCCCTGCTCTTCCCAGCCTCCTGGAGGAGGTGTTTACAAATTCTTGACTAAACGGTGCTCGCGGTGTCAGGGTTTCCCCCGGTCTCGTGCAAAACAAGACACGCATTCCAGGTCCTACACGGCCGTGTGCCGCCAGCAGCAGCAGCCGTGGGTCTCTTCCTCACAGGGCTGCAAAGGCCCGAGGTCCTCCACCCCAGATATCCCCATATGTAGCTTGCCCAGGGAAGGGTTAATCTGCTGCCCGTGTCTGACTTTCCTAATATTCACCTGAATCTCTCTTTCTGAGCACAACACCTTTGTGAAAGAGGGCCTTCACCTGCCCCGCGGGCACCTCTGATGTACCCAGCGTGTGCCTGGAGCCTGATGGTGTTGGCTTAGGTTTTCACCAAGCTGTTGCGTTCTCCCAGGAAATGTCAAAAAGCATCAATTAATATTTCTTCAGCTTGGGCAGCAGATGTTGCGCAGATGAGGCGAGAGAGCTGGACGTGCCCAGGGCTGTTTGGCATTCCCGGCTGGTTTGCGGCATCCCGCTGCTCCAGCTCCTCGCTGGTCGGAACCCAGATGGATGTAGGCTGCACTGGGGTGCTGGCTGGGAGTCAGCAATGAGTAGGGAGCAAGCGAGGGGATGCAGAGGGCAGAAATAGCAGCTGCTGGCCTTGAACCGGTGGGGTGGGCATGCTTGTGTCCATGCTGCCCAGTCTGCTGTGGCTGTTTTCTCAAGCAGGTTGGTCTAATTGCCCCCAGAGGTGGCAAATGAATCTGTTGTAATTCCTGCCTGCTACAGCCTGAGGAGCAGCAGCTGGGGAGCTGCTGTGTCTGAGCTAGGGAGGCAGAAGAGGGCTGAGATGGGGCTTTCTGCAGCTTGCCTGGCCTGCCCCACTGAGAACCCCGTCCAGGGTCGCTCTTGGAGACGTGTCCCCGCTTTGTGCCAATCTCCCCCTTCAGACATGCCCGTTGTAATGGCATCCCTCTGTCCCCACCCTGCAGGTCATCAAGTACACGCTGGACCCCGTCTGGAAGCCGTTCACTGTGCCTTTGGTGTCACTGTGCGATGGAGATGTAGAGAAGCTGATAAAGGTAAGGGGGGGGCCCTTTGGCTTGTATGGTGGTGGTCGGCCTCTGGGACTGATTGTTAAACATCTAAAACCCTGTGGATTGTTAATGAAAAAAAAAACCCACCCAAACAAAACCAGAACTACCCCCAAAACAACAAAAAAACCCCCTTGTTTGAGGTCTCCAACAGGAGAAGTTGGGAACTTCAGCAGGTCTCCTCACAGCATCTGAGGCTGGTTTGTGCTCCTTCCGCCCCAGGTGATGTGTTATGACTACGACAGTGATGGAGGACACGACTTCATCGGGGAGTTTCAGACCTCGGTGGCCAAGATGTGCGAAGCCCAAGATGCCTTTCCAGTAAGTGCCAACACGCTTTCAGGGAAGAATGAGGAAGGGGCTCCTCAGGGCTGATGGTGGATTTTGGTACTTGCACTGAGACCCTCAACCTGTGCCAAGAAAAAGCCAAGTCAAACCTCCTTTCTCCTCTCACCCACACCATGAGTGACCCAGGCCATAGCTGTAGCTAAAGCATCTGAGCTAGAGGGAGAGCTAAGGCAGTCTTGGCTGAAAATCAAGCTCTGCTGAGATGTTTGAAGCAGCACTGGTGATTTGGGGGGTGCCCTGTGATTTGGGGGGGGGTCAGATGTGACATCCTTCTGGGGCTGCGTCTGCAGCAGGGGCAGGCTGGTCCTCGGGAGTGCCAGCTCCTGTGCAGCTCCACACTGGTTTTGTGGCCAAAGGTGTCCCCGTCTTCCTCCCAAAAGCCTCCCCGTCTTCCTCTGCTAGCCAAAAGCCTTGGCAGATGCCACCTGGTTGAAGGCATGTTGTGCAGACTCCTGGGTAAGCAGAGCTTTTCACTGCTATCATCGCTGGGATTACAAAACCGAGAGGACATCTTGGCCAAGACGCGGGGGTGTGTAAAATGTACTATGAGAAAAGTTTCCTGGCTGGGGAAACTGAGGCACAAAGGCATGAAGTGTACTATCCAGGGCTGCGCGAGCGGATGGTGGCAGAGGCAGGCGCTGAGCCTGTTTTTCCAGTGGATTTGGGCCCGCATGACCCGTGTGGGAGCTACCTGCGAGCTGGTCTGGGCTTGACCGTCTGCCTGGGTTTATTCAGAGTCAGGGGATTTTGTCAGTAGACCTGCATTTTTATTTTGTTCAGTCAGTGAAATGCAGTGTTCACAGTCAGGAAACTTAAGAATTTTAGTATTTAAAATTTTCCTGTTTTTCTGCAGCTGGAATAACAGACAAAACTTTCTCCATGCTCCCCTTGCCCATTCCTGCCCTCTCCCCCAGACCAACCTGCACGTAAACTTTCTTATTTGATGAGAGTTTTTATTCAGTTTTAGATTTAAAAGAAAATTGAAATATTGCAACAATTTTCTGAGTATTCAGAGGCATTTTGTTTTCCCAGAGCTTTTGAGGAAAGGTGATAGCCTGCCCTAATTATTCGTGAGTTTGACTCATCCCAACCCTTTTGCCCCCGTCCCATCCCGTAGAGCCCCGAGTCCTCTCTAGGATGTCTCGGCTGCCACGTGCCAGGTCCTGGGCACGCTGAAGGCCTCTGGAAAGGAAAAGCAGCTCCTTCTCAAGCATGTCCTGTGCCTCCATTTCCATCATTAAATACTAGTCACTTGCTGTGATTCGTTTATGCCTCTCCAGCACTTTGAAAGTGTGGACGGAGAGTGCCCGCAAGGTGTGGCACCTGCAGCCACCCAGCACAGCCCAGCTCTCACCCCAGTGTCTGTCTCGTGTGTTACAGCTCGAGCTAGAGTGCATTAACCCCAAAAAGCAGAAGAAGAAAAAGAATTACAAGAACTCTGGAATCATCATTGTCAAGTCCTGCAAAGTGAGTATGGTGCCAGGATGTTTTTTTCTGCTCCTGGCCGAGCTCGGATCTTCCTGAGCTCCCTCCCATCCCTTCTGCCTCCAGCATCCTTGCGTTTCCAAGCGCAGGTCCTGCAAAGCATGAATAAAAGTGTGATTGCCTTTCTGCTGGGGTTTCTCTCCACTTGGAGAATCTGATGTACCGAGCTGCTGGTTCCACCCTGTGCCCGGGTGGCCAAAGACCCAGGAGGAGATGTTCAACATGGGCAGCGTCTGCATGAAGCCCAAGCTGTGGGTGCTTACCGACTACATGGTGTTTCCTTGGGGGCAAGGGTTGAGTGCTGGTGGAAGAGGTCCTTCTTCTGAGCTGAGGTGTTGGTGAAGTCCTCCCTTCGTATGGCAACAGCACAGTGGGAAAAGTGCCAACACAGCTCTTCCCGCACCAGATCTGCAGCTGGTGTGAGACTGTTTTGACCACGGGGAGAGGATCTTCTGCTCTTTTCACCCTGATGGACACTTCCAGCTCTCAAGGATCCCTGCCCAGGCCTCCCACCCCAGCTATGTACCAACTCGTGGCCCTGCTTGGCCCCACATGACTTGTGAAGTGCCAGACGCTGCTGTGAGAGACCCAGATGGTTCTTCCCATTGTTTTGCCACGTGGCGGAAGGTCCCCAAAGGCCCAAATTCACAGTGACTGCAGGCTTGGGCACTTTCTGTGGATTTATGTATTTTGTTCTGCAATGGTGAAGAATGCTGAAATACTTTTTTTTGGTTGTTTTTCTTCCTTCAGATAACTAGAGATTTCTCCTTCCTGGACTACATCCTGGGAGGCTGCCAGCTGATGTTTACGGTAAGGACTTTTACTTCTCTTTGCCCAGTAACAGTAACATGTACGTAATGGTCAAAACTGGGGAGGGAGGTTCTGCATGAGATTTGGCACCACCTTGGGTGGCTTTTCATGGCAATGAGGAGCTGCGCTGTGTTGCTCTTAAGCCATGTGGTTTTGGGGTTTTGAGGGGTTGTTACTGTGATGCTCAGGTGTGTCCAATAGCCTGGAGGGAGCTAGCTAGACTTTGGCTGAAGGTGACACTCAGAAAGACCTTCTGACCCTTCACAAACTGTTACTGACTTCTCTCCACATTGCAGGGTTTAACCACCCTCCAGTTCTTTATGGAATGTATCCTTATTTTGAAGGCAGCTGACAAGCTTTGGGCTATTAATGAGATGATTTTCTGCATTTTTACTGACATTTCCACCTTCTTCCAAGCTAGACCACGGCTTGTCAGGAGTAACTAGTTGAGAACCTTACAACCCCAAGTGAAACCGCCACAATGCAGAAGTGGGTTTTTCAATTCCTGCAAACTTTTCTGGTGCAGTATCCAGAGAGCTGCGGGCACTCACAGTTTTTCAGTGTGTATTTTGTTGTTTCATCTAAAAACATGATGTGGGGAGAGTAGGAGGAGGAAGAGTTGCCATAGGAACAGGAGTGATTGGGAGAGCTTTTTGTGTGCTGTTCTGCCGCTGTGTGCTAAGGTCTTGGTGCTGGAGAGTGAATAAAAGACAAAATCATTAAGTTTATTGGTAGCACAGAGCTCTTATGCAAATTAGGCTTGGAGGCAGAAATCTTCCCCCCCCCTCTATAGATCTGACGGTTATTGGAGGGTTTCTCCCCCTCCCAAAGCATCTTTGGTCAAAAAGCCTGGGTGACTGGCGATGGGTGCAACCCTGCAGAAATGCCTGAGCTGGGAGGAAGATGCTGTGGCAGGCACTTTTGCAATTTGGACAGGCCACTGGTGTCCTCCCCGCTGGGGGAGATGGTGGGGAGAGAAGGGCTGAAGCCACAGAGAAGAGGAGGATTGTGCCCAGCCACTTACCTCGTGCTGCTTCCCTCTGAAATCTGTTGTTTGAGTGCTACTCTTGGTGGCATTGTTTTCACGAGCAGGCACACACCTGTCTGACTCCACTGAGCCCCCTCCTCGTGCCTCAGTTTCCCTATTGCTCTCTGACCATGCTCGTGGTGGCTCGGCAGGAGCCGGGTGCAGGGGTGTGAACCGCAGGTTGGTAAGGCTGTTAGGTTGCTTGATGAAGAAGTTGGGTTTTCATAGAACCATAGGATGGTTTGGGTTGGAAGGGACCTTTGAAGATCATCAATTCAACCCCCCTGCCCTGGGCAGGGACACCTTCCACCAGAACAGGTCGCTCAAAGCCCCATCCAACCTGGCCTTGAAACATTCCAATGATGGGGCATCCACAGCTTCTCTGCCAGTGCCTCACCGCCCTCATTGTACAATATTTCTCCCTTATCTCCAATCTAAACCTGTCCTTTTCCAGTTTAAAACTATGTCCCCTTTTCCTGTCAAGCCTGGCACAGGGTGGTGGCACATCCTCAACTGTGACATCTTCTTGCCCCAACCAGGCCAAATCACAGTTCATCCTCTCCCATTACGGATGCAGAGCAAAATCCCTCGCGGATCCCCTGAGCTCAGTTTAGCCGGTGGAGTTATTTTGGGTTTTGCCTATTTGCTAAGGCAGTCACAAGGCGAGCGCAGTCACACCGCCTGCTCGCCTCTTCCCAACTCTTCCTTCCCAGTAATTTCAAATCGGGTGCCTCCGCGTCTCGCCTATTCTGACCAGACTTAACTGGGTCTGAGATAGGCATTTCTACAAATGTCTTTAAATAGAAAGCCTAATTGAGGAGGGAGAAAAATGACTTTGCTGACAAAGTCCCCTGAGAGCTCAGCATATATTGGTCCCTAGGGAAGCCCAGTGAAGAGCAGCTGCAGGGCATGATCTGCTCAGGGTTGTGGCTCTTTGATTGAAGACCTTGAGATCCAAATGCCCAGGTGGCCCTGGCTGCTTTGGTGTCCATGGGGCTACTCAGTTCCTGAGCTTAATTCTTGGAGATGGGCAGCGAGAGTCCTGAGCTGGAGGTGGTGGTGGCTCACTCCCGGAGCACGGGCAGCTTTAGGACGCCTTGTGTGATGCTTGCTGGTGAAAAATGTAGGTGTAGTAGTGAATGGCTTTGCCTAACCTAGTATTTAATCAGCTTTTTTTTTTAGGGAGGGAGAAGAGCTGGATTTTGTTAAACTTTTTCAAAAGTTTGAAGTTTAGGTCTTGATGGGACTGTGTGTAGAAATGGAGGCTCGGTGGCCAGGTCTGCGGTGGTGTCGGCTAACGGAGGATGGGTCTGTGCTTCTCTCTTGTCCCCCAGGTCGGGATTGACTTCACAGCCTCCAACGGGAACCCCCGAGACCCCTCCTCTTTGCACTATATCAACCCCATGGGGACAAACGAGTACTTGTCGGCCATCTGGGCCGTCGGCCAGATCATCCAGGACTATGACTCGTAAGCACCATGCTCTTCTGCCTCCACCTCTGTTTTGCAGACGTTTCCCTGGCTTCCCGAGAGGCCACTGGGATGCATGTGCCTTGATTTCCCATCTTCAAAGCCAGGGCTAGATAATGCCTTGCTTTTGGAAAGCTCCTTGGGAGAAAATTACCATACACATTGGGGTGCAGGAGGAGGAGGGGGAAGGGACAGGCTTTCTCCTCTCCCCCCGTTGCCACTGTTGAGAGGAAGGGTGCGTTAGCAGCGGTGGGAGCAGCTGGAAAGCAGCTGCTTGGTGCTTTCTCGGCGCAGAGGCAGATGCCCTCGGCTTGCTGGTATTTGCCGTTGGCAGCTGCAGCGCCGGGCTGCCTGAGTCCCCAGCTGCCCTGAGGTGTGCAACACGGAAAAATATCATCTTAGGAATCGATAGAGAAACAAAGCAAAAATCTGTTGGTCTCACCATGCTGGCTTTTGTGACCAAAATGGATAGTTGTGGGTTTTTTGTTTTTGGTTTTGTTTTTTTTTTTTTTTTTTTTTAAAACCTCCAGGGTTACACATCTGCAAGAGACACGGGTGTTTGGGCAGGAGGATGCTCCTGATCCCTGTGGGTGACAAATGAAAGCTGGACTCTTTTTTCTGTAAAGATCAAAAGCCGAAGGGGAACATCTATTCTCTCCCTCTTCAGCTCTCATTTTAAAGACTCTGTGTTTTCTGGGAGAAGGGAAGGCTGGCATCTTTTTTAGCTGGCACTTTCACTGTAGCTGGGCATTGGGCAGCTGGTAGCACAGGGAGGTCCTAACAAGAGCCGTGCAAGTCAGCTTTGTGTGTACAAATACACCCACATGTTTTTCTTCTCTCCTAGAGACAAGATGTTTCCTGCTCTGGGATTTGGTGCTCAGCTCCCGCCGGACTGGAAGGTGAAGTGTTGCGGCCATCTGCACGTTTGAGATGGGTTTGTCCTGATACTGCCTGGGCAGGAGTGGAGCTGCCGATGCTTCCCAGCTGCCGGTGCTTCCCAGCTGGCTCAGCTGGAGAAAAGCTGTCGGGCAGAGAAGGAATGGGTGAACGTGGGATTTCAGCCAGTGGAGAGTGAGATGTGGCAGCGTGGGTGGGCGGCGAGGCGGGGATGGGGCACGGGCAGGCCGTTCCTCACTTCTGAGCTGGCATGAAAGCAGCAGCTCCCTGGCATTAATGGGCAGAGCTGGGTGTTGATTCATTTTCCTGGCAGGAGGCAGGGACAATTCTGGGCAAGGGAAAAGGGCCCTGGATGAATGTGTCAGACAACGGCGAAGTCTGGAAGGGAGCTGGGTAGCCTCGACTTTTAGTCTGGAGAAGAGGAGGCTCAGGGGAGATCTCATTGCACTCTATAGCTTCCTGAAGGCAGGTTGTGATGAACAGGGGTTTGGCCTCTTCTCCCAGGCAACAAGCAGGACCCGAGGAAATGGCCACAAGTTGTACCAGAGGAGGTTTAGATTGGACGTACTTTTTCTCCCAAAGAGTGGTAAGGCACTGGAATGGCCTGCCCAGGGAGGTGGTGGAGTCGCCGTCCCTGGCAGTGTTCAAGAGGCGGCTTGATGAGAAGCTACAAGATATGGTTTAGTAGCTGTGGCAGCAATGGTAGTGGGAAGACAGTTGGACTAGATGATCTTATAGGTCCTATCCAACCATGCGATTCTATGATTCTATGATTCTATGATGTGATGTTGCATGGGCAGAGCTTGCAAAGACTGGAGCAGAGGGCCTTTCCCGAAAGCCACCTTGATCTTTTGTTGGGTTAAAGTCACCCTGGTTCTGCAAGGGCTGAGCTGGAGCATCCTGCTCATCAGGTGGGCAGGGTTTGGGGCTGATGGGGAGCATCCTCTTACGGCTGAGGTGGTGTGCTGGGACACCACCATCTCTCATTACTGGCTGGGCCTTTCGGTTGCTCTTTGCTTACACCCTTGATGTGCGTTTTCTTTCTGCTCGCTGGTTTTGAGAAGTTCCCAGCTCCGGGCTGGGGTTGAATCTCAGCAAGCCTTTTGTTGTCTCTGGGAGGGGAGATTTGCTCTGGGCTGAGCACAGCAGGGCACGTAAGTCATGAGCGGCGGTGAATCGGGCTGGGAAGCTCATCACTCATCCTGCCTGCTCCGGCTTTGCGCTTTTCTGCACTCTCCCAACAGCCAAAATTCATGTCACTTCAGTGCGAGCTTTTGCTCTGTGCCAGCCACAGGAGGAGATCCCTCCATGTGCACTTTGGAGCTGATTCATCCTCCTTGGCCGGCAAATGTCTCCAGTCTGTCACTTCACCGCTTTTGATGGGAAAATCTTGGTAGGCAGCTTCCAAGGACTAACAGCCAGCTGCCAGCAGGGATTTATTACTTGGGGAGAGGAACGGAAAACGCAGCGTGGATGGAAAGGGTATGGCAGCTCAGGCTGCTGAGGAAAATGGGCGAATCATTACAGTGCCCATGGGAAAGGCATCGCTGGGCTGGAAACAGCCCTTCCTGCAAGGCTGGAGGTGGGTACCAGGTCAGGGGTGCTGGGGGACAGAGGGATGCTTCTCCTCTGCCCCCACGGTGGCTTCTTCCTGCAGCTGCAGGAGAAATATTTCCCGTTGCTCCGCGGGCCTGGAGATGCTCTGTAAGCACTATCGGAAAAAAAAAAAACCACCTCATTTTCCCCCAGAACGATGTCTAAGCCCACCTAAAGGAGAGCAGCTCTCCGACCCCAGGTGCTTGGCCCGTGCCTAAGGGTCACCAGCCCTAATGCCCTGAGTGACCCATCGGTTGTTTCACATTAGCAGTGGGGGCATCCCCTGTGCGCTGCCCTGTGCCGCTCCAGCCTCCCAGCCCGCGGAGTCTGTGCATCACCGGCTCAGCTCACTCATTGAAAGGTTTTTTGGCCATCGAGGTTCATTGGGTAATTTCAAAGCCAAAGCAGTGGTTCTTCATTGGAACCCGTGCCCTGTTACCCGTTACCCTGCAGCAGTAGGGAGCAGCATGGCCGATGATGCGCCCCGGGGGACACAACGAAGGGATGCTGTTGTACCCACAGACCAGAGTGAAAATGGGGAAGATCGTTAAGAGATAAGAGTGGTATAAACGATGCTTTGTGCTCCCGTTGCCATGGCTCCCCCAACGCTTCCCAGGCGCTCCTCGGAGTGAGATGTTTTGCACACAAAAGTCTCATTGGAAATGTCAAAGAACATCTTGCCGTGTAACAGCTCTGTACAGAGCCTCAAGCGGTTTCACAGTAGGGAACAGGAGAGGGAAGCAGATGGGTTGTGGTTTCTGGGGGATGAGCAAAGGCAGGGCAGCAGCGGAGAGGGTGATGCTTAACGTCGGAGCCCCACCGGTCACCCTGGGTTTTGAAGATAGAATAATGGAATCACAGAATAGTTTGGATTGGAAGGGACCTTTAAAGTCCATCCAGTCCAACCCCCCTGCAAGGAGCAGGGACATCTCCAACCAGATCAGGTTGCTCAGAGCCCCGTCCAACCTGGCCTTGAACGTTTCCAGGGATGGGGCATCCACCACCTCTCTGGGCAACCTGGGGCACTGCTCCACCACCTTTAACATAAAAAAAATTCCTCCGTATGTCTAGTCTGCCAAGGGAAATGTCTTTGTGCCCGCATAGCTCAGCCTCTCCACCTGAAGCTGGCATCTTTGCCAACACCCCGCCCCAAAGGCTTTCCCTCCGTTTGCCTTGATTTTCATCTGTAGGGAAACTGAGTCATGGCAGGGGTGGGATTGCTGTGGGAGGTGCCAGAGGTCAGTCTCAGCACAGGCTCCGGCCGTGCGTCTCCGAGGCGTGTCCATAATTCCTGATGGGAAAAGATGGAGCTATGGCCATCCCCATCCAGGACTGGAGGAGGACACAGCCTGGCCGCAGATGAACTTCTTACCCTTTGAGGTGGTTTAAAAGAGTCTCTCCCTGTAGGTTACTGGTGAATGTGATACCTGGAGGTGCTCCATACACATTTAATTGGACTCCATAGAAACTGTTTTTCAAAGCCCAAGCTGAATAGGGAATGAGATCCTTTTTTTTTTTTTTTTTGTTAGTTTGTTATTTTGAAGCCCTCCTGTTGAATTTTCTAGGAGGGATATATATAGTCTGTAAAAACTCCAGAGGAGGTTTTGAAACACTTCTGCCATGCAGGGGGTCTGCTCTGAAGACGGTGAGGAGCACAGCTCCAAAACATATTTTTTTTTTTTTGCTGCTTAAAAGAAAGAGAAACCCTTCTTTTGCAGTGCAACACATGGAAATATTTTGCTTGCCTTGTCTATAAATACTCATACTGCAGAATTTTGAACATCTTCTTAAAAAAAAAAAAGCAAAGTGAGCCCTTTAGAACTGAAAATCAAGAAATTTGAAATTGGATATATTGCCCAAAATCGAGGCTTCTACGAGAAAGGGAGTATTCAAAAACAAGTCATGCATTTCAGACGACATCTCTGACCCTGGGGTTACTGGTGACTAGGAGCGTTGCTGGTTGTGCTCAACAGGCAGGGAGAGACCCAAGAAGGCTTTTGACGTTCACCAGTCCGACAGCTCGTCAGCTTTGCAGCACGGGGAGGACTTCTGGTTGACCTACTTTTCTCTGGTTGCTATTTCCCACCCCACAGCCTCCTGCAAAAATAGTTTCTGCTGCTTTCGACACAATGCCCAGTATAATTGGAAAGTCTGAATCAGATGCGTGTTGCTTTTTGCAGTCTCAGGAGGACTTCTGCTTCACACAGCGCTTTAGAGGACAGTCGTTTTGCCAGCGTTATGAATACGCATATCCCGAAGCGATCCCCTTGCTGAGAAGCTCACCAAACCTCCACCCTTCTGAGAAGGAGAAAATATCCTTGTTTTGTAACTCTGGCATGAACAGAGTGGGAGTTTTTTGTTTCAGAGCCCTTGAGCTGGTGGTCTGAAAGCCCAAATTACCCCCTTCAACCTTCAGAGGTGCTGGAAGAGGCAGTCGCGTGTCCTCGGTGCTCCTGAGAGTCTGTCTGCTTCTTAAGGTGCCTGAATTGCAGGTTGCAGAGTGAGGAATTCCTAAGCTGCCACATCTGATGGTTGTTCCCCGAGCAAGCTCTTGACTCATGCCAACACTGGTTGGCCAAGGTTCATACTGGAGGCCAGGAGTCCTGACCCTTTCTTGCACCCGGGCCACTGAGCCGCCCTGCGGAGCCGCTTGCAGTGAGACAGAGAGCCAGGAACTGGGGCTCCCTGGGGTGTTAATTGAGTATTCTCCCTTTGTAACCTGCAGTAGGATGAGGTAATTTCTCCCGGTGACCGGTGAGAGCATCCCTCCTGCCTGCTTTCCCTCTGGGCGGCCAGTGGGAAGCGGTGTGGGCAAACCTGCTTTGATAGCTGTAGAG
The DNA here is from genome assembly GCF_036417535.1 of Chlamydotis macqueenii. Taxonomy (NCBI): domain Eukaryota; kingdom Metazoa; phylum Chordata; class Aves; order Otidiformes; family Otididae; genus Chlamydotis; species Chlamydotis macqueenii. Next base: position 14,219,930 of record NC_141568.1, read on the forward strand.
GAATGTGTGATGTGCCAATTTCAGGTGGCTCCATGATGGGGGTGGATTGAGGAACAGGTCTATTCTCAAATGCTGCTCGACTCTGACCGTGTTTGCATCTGCTGCTCCTTGCTGTTTGGGTCGCAGAGGGCTGGGAAGTGTTGCTGACCCAGCAGGATGGACCGCAACGTCTGCAACCACCGGGTCCTGCCCCAGGGGACCATCAGACCCAAACCGGCCCCACGGCATCAGCTAAACTGATGGGGAACATCCAGCCTGGCACTGAGCCTCCGTGTTAATTTGGGGCTTTTCTTCTCCACAGGTATCACATGAGTTTGCCATTAACTTCAATCCCACGAACCCGTTCTGTTCAGGTAAGCACCTACCAGATTTTTAATACTCCTTAGATGCCTTCACTGGCTTCTGTCCTTTCCTCTGCTTTTCTCCAGTAACTCATCTCGGGGATTTTTCAAGGTCTATTCAGAGACAGACATTGACAGTGAAGCAGAGCATGTGCTAAGGGTGCGCTCAGAGGAAAGCAGAGAAAATTTGGGGGTGTGTAGGAAGGCCCAGGGTAAAATGCAACTGGATTCAGACTGTGCAAAATCCGCCTTCGCTCTGATGTCTGGTGTGTCCTACCAGCCGTCTGCTCCTCCAGCAAGCCTGCAAGAAACACCAGGCCTGTTTAGCAGATGGGGAATTCAGGCTTAATGCTTCATTTAGCAGCTGAGAGCCACAGTCATGGCTGAAGAGCTGCTCACATCCTCAGTGGTAAGGGCTACCACGGGCTGCAAACATCATCTGATTCAGCTTCTGCTTTACCCCAGCAAAACGGGGTCTCGGGCAGCCTCCAGACCTCGCTCGCTGGTTCGTGAAAGCTTGCTGTGAATGCCTCCAATGACCTGCGGGTCCCAAACACAGTTTGGGAGCTCAGAGGGTGCTCCTGGGATTGTTTTGCTTCTCTGCGCTACCTCTGCTCCACGTCTGTCTGATTTTTGGTTATGCTCAGAGACCAGGAGTTGCTTTTATTTTTATTCCTCTCCTCTTTGACTGATTCGGAGATTTCTGCAGAAATGCAAGAAAGCCGCCTTTGACTGTGGGTGGGTGCTACCAGGGCTCTCTCACCTGAGAAGGTCTGAAGGTTTAAGGAGCCACTACAAAGTGACTAAAGAGCAAAGCCTTGGTTTTAGAAAATTTGAGTTGAGGTGGATGGAACTTGTGGAGCTGGATGAGTTTGAGGGGGTTAAAAAACAGGTCTAACTTCAGCTGCCATGGCAGCGTTAGCTAATGATGCTTAATTGGATTTGTGGTGAGCCTGGGCCGTGGCACATTGTAATGCTTGCCTTCTCTGCTTTCCCTGAAGGTGTGGAGGGCATCGTCCAAGCGTACTCGGCCTGCCTGCCCCACATCCGGTTCTACGGACCCACCAACTTCTCCCCCATTATCAACCACGTGGCCCGCTTCGCGGCTCAGGCCACCCAACAGGAGGCTGCATCCGTAAGTCCACGAGATCCCATGAGGCGATGGCAATCCTGACGGCTTTCGGCAGGGAAGGCAAAGCCTGAGCTTGGTTTTGTGTCTTTCCCTTTGCTGCAGGCAGGGAGGCAGGGTCCTCCCACCAGGACCATCCCTGGGGTCCCTGCAGCCGTGGGCTCTCAGTTGGCTGTCGTCACTTCAGACGGAGAATGTGGAGTCATTGCAGATGCTTCTTAGGAAGAGAAAAATAACTCAAAAACTTGACAATAGTCAACAAAACTGCAGCTGTGGAAAATCAGAAATTATTGTGGAGAGAATTGAGACGAGGGTGGGAGATGCCATGAGGTGGGCGTCCCTTGGATGCGTCCCTCAAATGTCTTGAGCACTGTCTTAAATGTTGATCCCCTCTTGTTGGGGGATGTTGAGCCCTGGGAATGGTAGCGAGAGGGTTGGCCAAGACACTCAGTGGCGTGGAGCAGCTCCCGTACGAGACGCAATAAAGACCAGGACCTTTTGGCCTGGGATATCAACTGGGAATATCAGAGACCGTGACTGGTGAAAAAGTGATTGATTTCTCCCTGATTCCTATGGGGAAGGCCTGCGAGGGCCCTCGGGAATGGCTGGGTATCCAACAGGCGCAGTGGAGTCAGGGAGCTGAGACCACCCCAGGATGGTGCCCAGGGCTGAGGACTGTGAAGGTCTGGAGAGGGAAGGGGTGTGCTCATGTGCCGGGTCTGGCATTGCTGGTGGTGTCCTCTTAGGGGTGCAAAGAGCATCTGAGTGCTACAAGATGGAGGTGACTTGGGTCCCTGCAGCAGCAGGTTTCCCACGGAGGATGGCAGGTCTGGCTCCTGGGTTTTACTGGCCAAAAGCAGCTCAGCTTGGGCATCAGCACATGCGTGGCAGGAGCCGCCTCCCAGTAAAAGCTTCCCTGATTCCTGCCTGGAGCAGAGCTGGATCACACCTGAAACCTCCTCCCCAAGGGGACCTTTTCCAGCCTTTCCATGAGCACTGTTTCTCTTCCCAGCTCCGGGCACAAGGAAATACCGAATTTGGTTTAATTCAGCACAATTCCAGGTCACTCCTCATTTTTTAGTTTTCTCTCTCAGCATCAGTGGGGGAGGAAGAAGCCCACAGGCTCTGCACTGAGCAGAGACACTAATCGTATGCAAATTGCACCCCTCCATTGGCACTAATAGTTTAATCAAGGGAGATTTTAAATAATGGGCACTAATACTGCCATCAGAGGCAAGCCTGGGTTCGCTTGGTCTTTTTTTTTTTTGGAAGCACATTATTGATGAGGGATCTTGCTCCCCCTGCTGTCTTCTCCTCTTCCATCCCATTTTCAACGCGTGCAGCACAGCCACCCCTGATGCTGCCGGCTTTGGTGGCCGCCTGGACCTGCCCTCCTCTTCCTCCCGCTCTTGCTCGCTCCCAACATTAAAAAAAAAAAAAAAAAAAAAAAACCCACAAAAAAACTCCTAGTAAAAAACCTCCATGGCAACGCAGATCACAAACACTGGAGCCGGGATGGGAGGACTAAAACATGTCGAGGTGGGAGGGAGAGACAGAGGGATTACACATGATTCGACTCTTGGGGAAGGATTAATAAGCTTTGGGGAATTAAACCACACCTTTCCAGCAGGGTCCCTGCTTCCAAACCTCCCCTTTTCTTACCACATGCTGTTTAATGCTGCCTAATCCCTTCAAGTCCTGCTCCTAATTGCCAATATCATTAGCAAATGATCAGGAATAATTCCCAAAGCCCTTGGTGGATTCAGAGATCGGACATTTTAACAAGAAGTGGAGAAGGGGGAAAGGTGCCGCCAGGTTGGTGTGCTGATGGAGACCCCAGCCCAGCTGCTCTCCTCAAGGTTTTGCTTTTTTTCCCATACTGGTTCCCAGACCAGGTCAGGCCCCCATCACTTGTCCTGCTTCCAGTGATGACCAGTGCTGGCTACCATGGAGGAACATGCAGGTCTTCTCCTAGAGTTTAGCCTTACCCTCCAGACTCAGATGTTGGGCTCCTGCTCTTCAGACCAACATCTCCCCATGATTTACTCTGAAAAGTTTGGATTTAAGGGAAAAAAAAACCCCTCAACCCTGGGCAGTGCTCTGCAGGCAGGGGTAGTGGATGAATAGGGGTCAGGGTCAGGAAGGGGCTGGCTGCCTCGCCTGGCTTGGAAAACCTCCTCACCCGCAGCCTCGGGTTGTGTTTGAGCTCAACCCAGCCTTGTTTGTGCTTGTGGTTCAGCAACGGAGTGTGCTGAGGGAAGACGATGCTTTAGGTTTTCAGGAGATGTGGACTGGAGGAAGACCAAGGAAATGGACTTGGGGCTGCATTCCCTCTCCTGCTTTCCCAGGACGGCTGCACTAGTGGTTTTCAGAGGAAATGGAAAGAATGAGGAGAGGAACAAAGGGCTTTAATGTGCTTAAGTGCTTGTTTTCGTCATTTCCCCAGCACACGCAAGCTGTGTAATGTGCCAAAATTGACCCATTACTTTCCCTGGAGGCGGAGGAGATGGGCTTTTCGGGGATCCACGTGCCCCAGATTTGCTGAGCTGAGTCCAGCAGGACAGTCCGTTTGTCCGTCTGTCCATGCTCCCCCAGCTCTGCAGGACGGGCCCCCTCACCCTCCTTTCCCCATGGGAAGAGGAGCTGGTGCTCTGGCATCCTCCCAACCTATCGGTCTCCTCTGCATCCCTCTCGGTGCCTCCGAGATCCACGGCTTTGTATAGGAGATGGACGAGCCCTGAGCGTGGGATGCTCCCCCCCCCCCCCCCCCCCCCCCCAAATCCTACAGCCTGAAGCTGGGATGCAGGAGATGCTCCCTATGGGCACAGGGAGATGCTGACGCGGACCACCCTGAAATGCACCCTGCTGTATGTGGGCAGGGGGGGATTTCGTCTCCCAGCTGGGCTCATGTCCCTGCCCCAGACTCCTCCTGGCCATGACACGCAAGCTCTGCACGTGTTGGGATTGGTGGTGGTTTGTTTGGGTTTTTTTTTCCATCATTAAGTACAGTAAATCAGTAAATCAGCAAAATATTTTGGGACGGGAGGAGTTGTTTGGTTATGATCTTTCAAAACCCAGGGGGAATGGGAGCACCTGGAATTTCTGTGTGCTGCCAAAGGGGGTGATGCCAGCTGTTCCAGGAAGCAGTGAACCTCGCACTCCCAAATCCCTTGGGAACCTGCTTCCCCCCCCACTGCACAGAGCATCCCAGCTGCTTGCACCCCGTGGGCTCTGGCTGTGGTGTGAGGGTGCCCCAGCATCTCCCTGGGTCTGACCATCCACCCTTCCCTCTGCAGCAATACTTCATCCTCCTCATCATCACGGATGGGGTGATCAGCGACATGGACGAGACGAGACACGCCGTAGTGCAGGCGTCCAAGCTGCCCATGTCCATCATCATCGTGGGGGTGGGCAATGCTGACTTTGCTGCCATGGAGTTCTTGGACGGGGACAGCCGGGTGTTGCGCTCCTACACCGGCGAGGAGGCCGTGCGTGACATCGTCCAGTTCGTGCCCTTCCGGGATTTCCGCAACGTGAGTGTGGGCAGTGGGGAGGGGATCACAGGCAGAAACGGGATCTTGTGCCTGGAAATGACCCTGGAAGCGGAGCAGCCTGGTAGAGGCAGGCAGAGACGAGAGGTCGAGGGCTGGTACCCGCCTGCTTTACCCTGGCCCTAAACTCTGCATCCCTCAGGGATGCGCTGGCATGGACCACGTAAATCAGCGCAGCAGGCAGGGGCAACAGTGCTCCGTGTCTCCGTAGCGTGCTCCATCTGAGCATCCCCTTGTCTCTGCCACCCCCTGTCATTGCCAGGCAGGTGGGAGCAAAAACCAGTTAATTAACAGCAGAGTTTGGGTTCCTGTAGTGAGCTGGGATGGCAGCGGGCTTACGTCCCTCACCGTGGTCCCATGCTGGTGTCTCCCACTCATCCAGCACTCATGATGTGCCATGCACTGAGGACTGCATGCTGAATTGCTCTGGCCTTGGGGGAGAGCCCGGAGCCCCCCCCAAGTCCCCTCCCAGTGCCTGTAGAAATGTGTAATGCCGGCAGTGGCCCTGCCCGTGTCCCCTCTGCAGGGTGGCTTTCTGCTGCCCACTGCCCGACCCACTGCTGGGTGCTGGAAAATAGTTGTTGAAGAATGGGGGGGGGGGGAAGAAAAGAAAAAAAAAAAAAGACAAAATGAGATGCAGTTCTCTGCCCATCTCAATCAGCTGGGAGAAAGCCTGGGCCAGACGCTGTTGCTGGCACAGGACGCAGCAAATCAGCCTGTGCTTATCGCCCCTCTTTTTGCAACTAATCAGTGTCATTCCATGTCACCTGCTGTTGCTCGCTACCTGCTTCTTCTAACCTGCCCAGGATGTTTTATTCCTCCCTACCAGTGAATTATCTCCGGGAGGGAAGGTGGAGCATAGAATGTAATAATCCCAGGTGTATGAAATGCTGGCTGCCAGTGGACTCTAGAGCGTCTTAAATGAAGTTGCCACAGTCTGGAGTTGGGGACAGCCCAGGCACATTTGCTTGGTCAGTCCCCTACAGCCATTCTTATGATGGTCTTTTTTCTTTTCACCCGCAGGCCCCCAAGGAGACCCTGGCCAAAGCTGTGCTGGCAGAGCTGCCCCAGCAGGTCGTGCAGTACTTTAAGCACCAAAACCTGCCGCCCATCAACTCGGAGCCTGCGTAGAGCTGTGCCGGGCTGCACCCTCTGCATGTTGCCGAAGCCTGTTGGTCCTACCGAAAGCGTATGTTCCACATGCTTTTAAGAGAAGAATACCCTCCCCGAAACACTTTGTACTTCTTAATTTAATTGCTAAGTTCTTAAAACTCATCCCAGCGAAGCATCTGGGTTCATTTTGTACAGTCCCAGCCCGAGGTAACACTAAGCGGCCAGGCCGTGCCCTGGTCCTGCTCTGTTGAGTCACTTTTCAGTATTGAATGTACTTTGTATAATTTCAGTGGAACAGGATACAATTTTTACAATGAAAAACTTGCTTTTTCCAAGCAACGAAATGCTTAATATATTATTATCATTCAATGAACTGGTCGTTGTATAGTTCATGTATCTGTGTTGTACCTATACCTCTGTCATGCTCTATGTTCATTTTTATACTGTGTACATGTTATATTTGTTATACTCAGGTTAATAAAGAAACTTGGACATTTAAAACAAGGCTCTCCTAGATGGGATGTCTGCGAGCACCTTACACAGTCAGCGGTGCTGGGTGTTTGAGTCACCCCAACAGGAGCTGTCCTGGTCCCCAGCTGCTCACCCTGCGCTCCACGTTTTGGTTCACCATGCCCTGAGATCAGCCCCAGGCCATCAACAGCAGCGTGCCAGAGGGTGATTTACCAAAGGTGGAGGTGAATATGGACATCCCGGGGAGGGGAGCATCCTCTCACCCACCTCTGTCAGCTCTCAGTGCCTGCCTGAGATGAGGGCAAGAGGCTGGTGGGTGTGCACGCACGTGCGTGCCTGGGAAAACACGGGTGAACACACAATGGGCAAAGGGACTTTGATAGTTCACTGCTGCGCTTCATCTCTAGAAATTTTTCCAAGTCTGAGTAACAAAAGCTCCCTGCTGCCTGGGAGAAGATGGGTGGGTAATGCAATCCTGCTCTCCAGCAGCTCCTTTGAGCTGCTCGTCAGCAACGTGCTATCTTCAGCACTAATTGCTGCTTTCTTCTGTTGTTAACTAGATTAAGGCCTTTTGAAGCTGGCTGGTACAAAGTTGAATATGCTGCAGGGATCTCCAGCCTTACTCCAAACCTAAAAAGACCTGACCTCCCTTCTCCCCATGAGCGAGAGCGTTTGCGGTGGGAGATTGGTGTCGCTAGGTAAAGCCTGGAGCCAATTTACATGCACATGTGCCTCTGGCTGTGCTCACTGCCACTGCCCACCGCCAGCAAATGTGCGGTTGTCACTGCTGCCACCGAGTTGCCAGAACACAGGCTGCCCCGTGCAGCCCCACAGCTCGTCCGAAGCATGGAGCCAAATCCGCTGGTGAGGCCCCGAGTCAGCTCTGACCATGGATCTGGGTGACGACCCATTCCTCGGGAGAGGTGAGACTGCTCTGTGAACTATTTGCCTTGCCAAGCCCCCTCAAAGGGGAAAAAAAAACAAAACCAAACCACCCTTTTCCACATGGAAATGCAGCCTTTGAAGGGTGGCGCATTTCAAAAATAATGCTGTATACAGCTCAGCTTCCAGATCAAAGGTTGTGGCTCTGGAAAAAATTTATTTTTCTTTCCATAAGAGAACCTCACATGCAGCTGCACTAGCTAGTAAGCTGTTCTGCTAGTACAGTGTTTGTGGGGGTTTGTCGGTTTTTTTTTAACACCTCTCTGAAGCTTTAACAACTAGTACAGACAACAAGCAGCTTATGAAGCTGTCTCTGGGGAGGGGATGAAGCATATACTATACAGTCATGGCAGAGAGAGAATAATCTCAAAAGAAAAAAACAAAAACCCATAAAACTAAATCCACCACTGAATGACAGAGTTGCTGGAGCCAGCCGTTGTTCTCCAGCATGTCAGCCCCGAGGCAAGGCTACTGCCACAGCTGCCGTTTCCAGAAGGTTTGATTTATCCTCCGTCCCTCGCACTCCTCATGTCCCAGCACGTCTCTCAGTGCGCTTGAGTATTTTAATGTCAGATGGCTTCTGACTGAAGGAAGGTAAACGGGACCAAGGGATGTGGTGACGAGCTGGGACAGCTCTGCAGGTTGTTGACAGGGGCCAGGCCAATGAGAACGGCTGAGGTGGCTCAGACTCAAAGGCTGGTGGGAGCTAAAGGTGTTCCCTAAGTGCCCTATTCCTGCTCTTCTGGGAACAAGAGGGAAGCAGGGGACTCTGACACCTGCTTTTACCGAATCCTATCTCCTCCTGGCCATACAGGGTCTAACATAACCACCAACATGCCTTCCTTGCCTCACCTGGACGCTCCGTGGGCCGCTGCCACCACCACATCTGCCCACAACACTGCCAACTCCCACTATAAATTTCTGTCTAAGTCAGCCATTTTGCCTGCAGTTGTGCAAAAATCTCACTCAGGAAAATGGTCCTGGTGTGCTCACAGCCAGGCCAGGCTGCTCTGACTCTACAGAGCGCTTATTGATCTAGCTTTAGGCCAGGGAAGGACACCTACCTCTCTCATTCCAACTGCTCACAGCTCTTGCAAATATAACTTTCAAGAAAAACAGGCATTTTTCTGTGCACTGCTTCCATTTCACTCCATAGCTAAGTATGATGAAAGTCATCAAAAGGAAAGCATCACAGAGGCAGCAAAAGCTCTAACTATTTTCTACCTGAAAGTGCTGTAATTACAGTAGCTGGAGAAGAGGCAGGAGCCACTCCAGAGCAAACACAAGAGATGCCAGAAGAACAGAGGAGGAATTACACTGTGTTTGTAAAGATCTGATTGTGGAACAGGGCTGTGCAAACAGAAAGGGTATTTGGCCAAGGACAGCTTTAGCCTGAGAGGAACTCTCGTTACGGGCCCCCAGCTTTCACAGCCTACTTCTCGCTCATGCCTGGCTCCCTGGTCCACGCCACCCATAAACATGCTCCTGTAAGGTTTCTTAAATCCAATACAACTTCCACAATCCCTGCAAAGCGTGGTGGAGTTCTCCAGCTTCTGCACAAAGAGGTTTGGCTGAACCAGGAAATGCCACCCACTCTGGGTTCACACTCCTCAGGACACTGCTGCTGAAAAGCTGAATGACTTGTCAAGCGCTGGCACAGGAGCAACGGCCTTTAGAGCAGAACAGCCAACTGCAGCTCCTCTGAACTCACTCACAACAAGAGTTTACATCACCACCTCTGCATTTGTAGGAGGCTGGCTTGCACTTCTCCTGGACGGTGGTTTGAGGAAGGGGCTGGTTGGGTAGAGCAAAAATTGCTTAATGGGATGGGAACAATTATGAATGGCACAAGCTGAGATAAAAAAAATGCATTCAGAATGTCTTTAATCATGTAACACTAAAACTTCTTTACAGTGTCATGGCAATCTACACTTCACCATCTGCTTGATTTTTGTTCTGCCCCCATTTCTCAAATACAGAATAAAAATGACATTTTAAAACAGAACACATGGCTGTTTCTACAAGACTTCACTGCTTCAAGTGAGTATTTTTTTGCCTGTTAGTCTTGTATAAACTTCTTAGATCATCAGAATTCTTTCTTTCCGTAAGAATTTTAAAAGATAAAGCTCTCTCCTCCCTACCCTCAGACCTTCATTAAATTATTAGATGTGCCTTCTCGTTTAGGATGGCAGCCTTCCCTTCAGGCTCAGTACGCACCCCAGAAATGGAAAGATGGTGGGCGGGGGGGGGAGAAATTTAACGAGTTATTTTAGGAGTATCTGAGTATATTAAAGTTGAGAGGTTAGCTAGAAAGATTATATTTGGGGCAGAAGGATGCATCAAGCATCCATCAGGGCTTTGGAAGATACTCTGCACTACATTACACACGGAGGGATTTTGTTATGGACCATCAAAGAAACTGTTGCTACGAAAGACAGAAGAGACGATCTTTCCAGTGGAATTAATAGTGCCTTCGCTATCCGAGCTGGACTCGGAGTCACTGCTTCCCGAGTAGGCGCCCAGGCCAGGCAGGATCCCAATGCACACGGCTGCTGAGGGACAGTGGACCGTGGAGCCTCCCACTGAGCTGCTCCCCAAGGGAACGCAGGATGGTTTTTCTGAAAGAGAGGTACCTCAGTCAAAAACGAGAGTGCAGGAAAGGGCTTTCAATCAGCCCAGAAGCTGCCGCGTGTCGTTCACCTGCTATTGCCACATCCGCAGTGAATGATTGCAGGATTTAATTAAAGTGTAAGGCAGCTGCAATAAAGCTATTCTGACAGGAAGGACATGCTACCTCGGGAGAATTTTTTATTTCCATCACTAGTTTAAGCCCAGCTCTACACTGGCATTACAGATTTTTACTCTGAAGTTGTCAGTTTGATGCTTGTCAAATACAAAACCCACTAAATAAGAATAAATAGCTCTGCTTTGTGTAATTGAATATTTTTTTGTGATATAACAGCAAAGTTGGGGAAAAGTTTTATTCCATCGCTCTGCTAGTCAGCATCTCCCATCTTCCACGGCTAATTAATTATTTCTAGTGTTCTGAAAGTTTACTGAATAGAAGGAGATTCGGGAAGCACCTTGGGTTGTCATTACACAAGCGCAGCTCACTCTGTTTGTGTCAGAGTATCTTGACAGCAAGTCAATTGCAGCCCTGACAGCTAAGACTGAAATGCAACTTAATTTTTCTTCTAGCTCCCCATAATCTTCTGAAACAAATTGGTTTCTGGATCGACAAGATCACTTCACAGCATGGAAAGCTAATAGTGGAGGTATACAAATACATCGAATGCAGCTGTGAAGAGGAAGTGGATGATCTGTTCTCCGTGTCTCCTGTTGACGGGACAAGCTCTGGGCTCGAAATGCAGCTATGGAGACTCCTACTAGTTATCAGGTAAAACTCTTTAAGGGTAAAATCAGTTAAGCATTAGAAGAAACTGCCTAAGGAGGGTGCACAATCTCTATCTGTGGAGATTTAAGAGCAGCTTAGACAAACATCTGTCAGGAACGGTTTAGGCAGAGGACGGACTGATGACCTGCAGAGGCTCCCTCCAGCCCTGTTTTCTATGCAGGCTGTCAGCGCCTACAGTTACCATTCCTACTGCTTTAAGAGAGAACATGCCAACCGCAGTCAGGGCTGTCTTGCATAATGAAGGAGCAGAAAAGCAAACCCTCTATTAGATTTAACACCAAGTCAGTTGCTGTTCAGGTGAGAGACAGACAGCTTCCCACATGCAGAAATCAGGACGTACCTTGATTCTTTTCGTCATGATCGGTATCTAGTTTCAACCTCTTCACACTGTTACCACCATCTGAACTGTGGAAAAAATAAGAAAGTGTCTTGTTCCTCATAAGCAACCACTTAATTACTGTGAAGTTAAAGTCACATATTTGCTTCAAACGCTACAGTGAATGCCAGCAGGGCCCCCGATGATCACTGCCACTTCAAACTGCTGTTAACTGGGGCTCCTCGGGGAACATGCAGGATCCTAGAAAGAGTCATCACCTATACTGCAAGTATCTCCTGTTAACCTGGGAAACAGAAACACACGCAGGGAATCCAAGTCAGACCTCTTACAGAGTAACCCTGAGCTGCCTATGCAGCTGGAAGTACCCCACCGGAGATCAGGAATGACTACCTGAGCTTCAGCCACCCTATGTGACCACAGGCTTGCACATGTAGATGGTTGCCACGCTTGATGGTGCAACATCGGTGTTTTTCCACTTCCAGGGACTCCTTCCCCTTCTTCAAGTGCCTAGAGAGCCTGTTCTAAAACATCTAGAAATCTTGCACCCACTAAGCAGCCCAGTAGGTTTTGCAGCAATTCACAGACAGCTGCAGTGTCTGAATTAAAAAAGAAAGGGTTCTTTTCGGATCCAAAGCAGTGCTGGGGGGACAGGAGCATTACTTGGACTTCAGACTCTTCAGAATTCCTATAGCTCTTCCTTGTCACTGCTCAGTTTCTTTTTCCCCCTCTTGCATGCTCCCAGTTCTAAGCTATCCACATAAACAAATGCTTCCCAGCTTCAGCTGTGATGAACTAAAGTGGTGAAGTATGAGCATTTTTATACATTAACTCTTTTCTGTCCCTGCCAGAACATGCAGTACAGATGCAAGGTTATTCTGTGCAGGGAGGTTTTAATAGCAATACATCCTTTACAGGAAACTACAGAGCTCAGAGAGTAGATGTTGAGCTCATGCTACACTTGGTTTTGGCCAGTTTGCAATAAAAGATAAGATGGCAAAAATAGAAGACTGCAAAGCAAGTCTGTGATGGCACTGATATGTCAGTTAAGATGCTGTCTTCAAATAAATGCCATCTGCAGACTTTACACGTGCCACTAAGCACATGCCGGCTCCTTCTTTACGTCCTACTGGGTTAAGTACTAGTAGTTACATGAAAACAGTATTGTTGGCTGTTTGTTATCAGCTCAGGGTTTCTCTTCTCTGCCCTCCAAAAACCCAAACAACTACTCAACCCCCCACACATTAGGTGGTGGAAGTGCTTACTTCAGTTTCCAGACATGCAATTATTGCTATACTGGAAGCTAAACATCACCCCACAAGATAAGCTTCTAAAATAATCTCTCATTCTCTGGGACAGATTCAAAAACGCTGACTGAATTTCTAGATGTCAGTAATCATCTTAAGTATTAGACGACTCATCTGTGGGAAATAAGTCTGGTCCCACATGTCTAGCTTCTCCATAACCTGTAGCACGTCAGCAGCTGCGTTTGCAGACCGAGATCAAAACACCAAATAGATCACAAGCCCAGCTGCCAGCTCCCTGGGATGGAAAGGGTGTTGACGTATCACTGCAAATCATCAAGGAACAAGGGAAATCTGCCTGACACCCTCAGGAGGAAATTGGTACAGAAAGCTCTTCTCTGGTAACCAGCATCTCCCCCATGCTGGCCCCAGAAGCAAATAAAACAATCAATTTCAGACACAGATGAAATCAGCTCATAAATTATGCAAATCTGAATGAAATTACATGAGTGAGGTGGCAATGATATCTTCAAATAGAAATAGAAAATAGATTCCCTCTAGATCCCCAAGCAGGATTGCCCAAGCCTGGCAGTCTAGAATGAAGAGTCTACCCACTTGCTTTACACACGCTTATCTATTTGAATTGCTTCATGTTTTTCCCACAGTTTGTGAGAACCTATAGAAACAAGGCTGGTCTTTTCTTATACCTCCCCCCTTTTTTCTTTAGGGCTAAGGTTCACACCTCACTCTCTGGAGGCAGTTTTGGCTTGCCTCCCTTTACATCCCTAACTGGGTTCCGTTCCTCATGAATTTATAGAGGTGTGAAACTAACCTTCTGTGTTTCACAGCTCCTGCCAACAGCTTTGCCTGAGAGAATTTGTTCTTGTTTTCCACTGACTTCATGGGCAATTTCTTCTCAGTTTCCTTCTTTGGGTCCATACTGACTCCCACTTTGGTGAGAGTGCTGTGAATTAAGGGTTAAGGATCAACCAGGAGGCAATGCAGAGAACAGACACTTCCTCTCTGATATATTTAGCTAGCTCTGCTGACAGCAGCAACAGAAGTTCATTCACATATTCTATCAAAATAAACTTATTTGTAATGACATTTAGCTGGCACCTTCAGCCAAGACAGAAGAGACTTCATCCTCCAGGTTCAGAGCTCTCTCAGAAATCAATACCAGCTCTCTGTAAAGACATCCAGGTAGCAGACTGGGAGCTGCTTTTCTGAAGTCAGAAAGGTGCAACACAGGGCACATCCAGCACCCATAAACACACTCATCATCCTGCCTTTTCCTAAAGGTCTTAAAACAGCAAAAAGGTCAGAGTGGACAAAAAAAAAAAAAAAAAAAAATTCCCCCTTCTACAGGGATCCACACATTTGTAATTCAAATTTGCTGCTTTAATCCCTAATTCTTAAAAAAAAAAACCTGAGTAGCAATATGTGAGCTGACTTCCTCTCCTAAACCCCTCCTTTTGCTGAGCCCAGCAGACTTCAGCCTATCAAAGCAAAACAGATCGATTTTCTGTTTTGGTATTTATCACTTAACTTTTCAGCTCATCTCTTTGTAAGGGCCACAAGGCTATTGCTGCCAGTTTGAATACCAACCCCAAGAGGAAGGAGATAGATCTGATTAAGGATCTATGTGGTCCAAGATTCACCCAAAAGACTGTGGCTGCACACAAGAACTAAGTAGCTTAAAACAGTGTTAGCAAGGTGGAACGTAGATGAAACCTATAATGAGGTGGAGAAGCTTAAGCAGGTTCTCAGACAGGATAAGAAGGAGCTTGGTCTGTTATTAAGGCACACTCAGGCTGCGCACACACACTAAACAGGTCTCTTCCTGTGCCAGGATCTACTCTGTCCCTGACAAGAGAGTCAGTGTCCAGCTGACTGTAACTGACAAAGCAAGGTCCGTCAAAGATCCTGTTTGTAATGAGGTACCAGTGGGGTCACAAAATCTTCTGCAAAATTTTTAAACTACAAAGGCAAATCAACATAATTTTAAAGGGTATTTGTTTATAACCCTAAATCTAGCTTTCTACTAGTTTCTCCTCTGACTAAGATTCCACTGATCAGGTAACACAACCACAAGCTGGAGTTCCACAGGTGCCCCAGCTACTGCAGACAAATACTGGATAGCAAATTTCACACATATTTGAAGTCATGGGTTTTTTTCCTGCACTGATTTTCCTGCAAATCAAAAACTCGTATACCTTCCTTTCAAATGACACACTCAATATCTCCAATCACTTTATAATTAGGAGCGTTCAGATGCCACTTCTTACGTGATTTTTCCTAAGGATCAGCAGTAACCCACACTGCTCCTTACCTCAACTGAAAGTCTTCTCAGCCAGAATCAGACTGTTCAATTTTATTTATTTTTTAAGATGGCACAGGAGTGCCATCCTGTGGCTATCAGAAACAATCTGAAAGCTCGTTGTGACGAACACGGTTTGACATTCCACCACATGATTCCACATACTACAGTGCTCAACGTCCACATTTAGGTTCATTACCTTGTTATATTCTAATACCACACTACAAGAGCCTGGCTGAGGAACACAAAGGCTTTTTTTTTTTTTTTTAAAAGATACCAAATACAGGCTTTTCACTTCCATCCAGGATGTCATTCTCCTAACACTCCTCAACTACAAGAGACAGAGCATATTTTTAACAGAGATTTTATATGTACAGCTGCCATTAGCAAATGTAACACTATACCTAGCCAAGTCAGGAACACCACATTAGAAATAAACCTCTCAAATACCAACTGCATTTAAAAAGCTGTCGTACAGTAAAGCTTGCTTCTTGGAGGGGGATTTTTACTACATTTACATAGGATTTAAGACAAGAGGATGTTGTTCTCAAATGCTTCTTGGAGCTGGATTAAAAAATACCTGTAAATCCTTAAGCACTGTCAGACCAGTGGGGTCTGGAAAGGGTAAGGAGCAAAAAAACCTAGTTGTTCATGTAGGAGGAAGTAAAATTCTTAAGCATTCATGCATATGAAATATCTTATGCTCGAGAGTGCATTAAAATATTCCACGGCATGTTTATCCTTAAGATATATCATTTCATGACTGTTCAACTAAAAAAATAAGGAAAAAAGAGAAAAAAATCTCTGTACTTGAATACTGACATAGGTTTTACCATGAAATTAATGCCTCTGGGTAGTTTAAATTGGATGTTATACTAGGAAAAAGATGAAATAATCAAACCCACTGGGCTGACATTCCTCTTATTAGTTTGAAAGAGTACTTGAACAGTACCTATAGATCCAGCGTGTTTACATAGTACCCACTGGTTTTTGTCACTGTGATAAACCATTAGTAACAACCTGCAGATGCAAAAAAAACTTAGGCGTTTTAAAAGAATACCATGAAAAATTTCAAACACAGATGAGTCATATTGCAAGTTGCTCTAAGGTTACATTAAAAAAAAATAGAATAAAAGGAAACAAAATGGGCAAAACTTCTCAGTTTTTCATGAGATGAGGTGATTATAAAAACATTCTTCCTCCCTCCACTCCAAAAGTAATAAGTTCTACAGTTTAATTCACAGCAAGACTTTAGATACAGAGCTGGCCGATATTACTAAGACTGCAAAGACTGAGGTTAGATGTGCCTGTACGTCTTGAAGAGGCCCTGCCCAGTAAATTCAGGGATCAGTGTGTTATGTGGCTAATTCACGACAACGTAAGATTCCCTCTGGGCTGGTATGGTTCACTCCAGACGTATGTGACCTAGCTAGAGCTGTCAGCTGCTTTCACAGCACAGTCTTATACTGCACATCCCCGCATCAGCCAGACCCGCAAGCAACCATCACTGAAACGAAATATGTCACATCAACATCCCATTATTAGATCCAACAAATCATGAAAATATTCCAAATCCATCAATCAGCTACCGCCTATTTCTGAAGTAAAAAAATGCATCAGTACTGCTTTTTAATAAACACATTACTGAGATAACTTAGAAGCTCTTCACAGAACACATGCTTTAAATTGCAAATCACTAATTAATACAAGGTAAAGCAGATCTTTGTAGCATTGTCACTATTCAGCTTTATTTGCTGACTGGTTTTGGTCAGCTCCTTGTGTCCACAAACTCTTTCGTGTATACTAAAGCATCCCTGTCAACTTGTGCTTTGTTCACTGATGACTTAAAAGCAATGGTTTTCATTAGGAGGCAAGGAAACTGTCAGGTTCTGCACAGATTCAGTAAACCTCAAAAACCCAACATTTAGCTTAGCACAAAAATCCTCAAATCATTCCAACCTCCCTTGACTGGCACCGATTAGAGAGAAAAAGCATCCTATATTATTTTCTAGTACATCTTCATGAAAATTTGGCATTTAACAGCAAAGCCAAACTGTCCTGCTCTTAGTACAGCCTAGAAGTCTGTATTACCCAAAGGGGCTGAGGCTCCATGGGCACTGACTTTCCAGAAGAATGTCAGCGCATTTGCACTGCAGAGGCATTTAATTTCTCATCCTGCAGTTATTAGCAAGGGAGAAAGTAGTTGATACTTCAAGAAGAATAACAGAGAGAGCAATTCAAACATTATTTCAAATGGGTATGTTAAAACCCGTTATATGCATATATATATATGAAGTTAAAAAAAACAAGCAAGAACACTTACTTTTCAATAAGAAGGCAAAAGCCGAAGATTAGAACTAATATGCTGTTTTGCCTTTACACTCGCTTTCTCTTTTCAGCTATGCTATTTCACACCTTCAATAACAGGAAAAAAAAACCCAACCCAAACCCCAAACAATAGAGAGGAGAAGGAAAGAAAAGTACCAAAGACACGTGAGGACTGAGGGAGGGAGGACATCACAGCGGGAGACCCAAGCTACAGTGAAAACATTAAATTCTAGAAGTCTATCATTGCATATGTTCTGTAAAGCAGTTTTATAGAAAGAATGTCAACAACAAAACAAAACTACAGCCCAGTCTCTTATCCTACTCTATATAATCGCCAGCCATTTTAATGCAAAGGATATTCTGTATTCGTTTAGTTCCTTCAGCTCCTCTTCTCTTCGTTGCTTTTCAAGTAGCTCTTGCTGCCGAGAAACCTCATCAAGGAAATGCGTCTCATCTTCATCTAAGCCTCTTACCATATTTTCTGAATAAAGGAAAAGAATGCATATTGATAAGCTAAAACCACTGAGGGAGCAGCCGTCTATTTTGTCTTACTTTGCCATTCTCTTAGAGCGTTTTCCAACGATTTCAAATTGGTCCATAAACATAGGTAAGTGTCCACAGCTCGCACACGACATTTCTAATACTGCTGAGGTAGAATGATCTGCACAAAGTCACAGGGAACACAGGGAGTAGAGTCCTGGGTGACTGAGTGAATTGGGTACTCCAGCAGTCACGCTGCTGTGCCGAGAAAAGGGTACAAAGCCAACTCCACAAGCTATCTGCTCGATTCTGTAATTAGGGAGTAAAAATACTTCCCAGTTAATGATACTGGATGCTAACAAGGCAAAACTCATACATACTCAAGCACACAAAATACAACAAATGAACACAGCTGGAGCACAACACTATTACTACAGAGAAAAGCAAGATATCATTCATAGGAAGCAATGAAATGCTATTGGACTTGCTGATACAATTAAGGAAAAATGACTAAGTTTTCACACAAGCGGCCTTTCTGCAGTTCTGAAATGCCCCTTGGAACAGGTTACAAAAAACAAGGAATAGCCACATTAAGCAATGATATATTTGTTGGTTTAGTTTCAGACACCGAGTTTAAGCCTGTCTCTTCAGAATCTGTTCTTAAACCAACGAATACCTCAAAAAAACCCACATTACTTCTTCTCACAAATCTTACCTCAAAATAGGAAGCACATTTTCTTAAAGTAAATGATTAGTAAGTTAACTGAGATTAGTATCTGTATTTAAAAAAAAAAAAAAAAATAGAAGCAGGACAATTCCTAACTTCCAAATAAATTATTTCTAAACATGCTACCCTCCTTTAAGGAAAGTGTACGCTAGAGCAGTAAGGAGGTCTTTTATTGTCTATTCTGCAAATGCTCAACATCTCTCAATCAAATTACTTAAAAAGGTAGTAATTTTTTTTTTTTTAGAAAGACCAAGTCTTGCTGTTTGTAGTCATCCTCAGAAATCTTAACTCAAACATCACCTTTTGTCTTCATTAGAGCTTAATTCCGTAAGAGGATTTTTAGGCTTTTACATGAGGCCGCCGCATTTTTTTTTTAATCTTCACGCACATAGCCACATCCTACTCACTTTAATGGCATGCTAAGAAATCCATTTACACTGATAATTGGCAAGCTTCTGTCTTTGACAGAAAAGCTCTAGAAATCAGTTAGTATTCAAGGTTACTTTATAAAAGCCGAGCCCTACTCTCTCCAACTCTAAGAATGCAGAAGTCATTTGTAAATCTTTAAACAGTAACTTGTAGCATCCACTACTACTGCTGAATAACCTAGCAGAAAGAACTGCTAGTCCGTATACCACTTCTTATCTACACAAAAGGTTTAGAGTAACTAAGTCTGTGTGTTTATGTAAACACAATTCTTCAGCATTACGGAGCTTCTCCTCCCAAGTCCCATCATCAATTCCGACTGATGAGAATGACAGTGCACTAAACTAGTTTTCTACTTCTCCAAAATCCCTGTGGATAGAAAAAATACTTAAGAACATTTTACGGCAAATCCAAGCATAGTACGGGACGAATCTTGTCACAAGTACTCAAACCAGGCTGAACTCTGATGAGGTAAACTAGAGGTCCACAGTCCACCCAATACTGATATTTAGCTAGCCAGTTCCTCCCGCTTACCTCCTCCCAAAGAAATCTGGCTACAAGAATGATTCTAAAAGCACGTACTACAAAACAGGAAAGGCATGGTAGTCATGCAACGCACTCAACAGCATCTGCACAGGCAGGGGGTGTTACCTAACAGAACTCAAAGATTGTGCCATAGTTAAAAGTAAAACACAGTTCTGACGTGTCACAGACACAGGAGAAATTCTAGACAGAATCCAGTCAGGCAAACCAGGCTTAAAGAACACAATAGTTTGAGGGTAAGGTTTCTGGCTAAAGAACCAAAATCAATCAGAACCCACCTTAAAATGGAGTCTCATAGCATCATCCTCACTTCTCTTTAGATAGAGACAATAGCTCCCTTTTCCCAAAATGGTTGACTAATAATTTTCTAGCTCTCATTATCATCTTTACACTCAGCAGCACATATAGAGGTGATATAATGCAAAGGATTTTTCTATAAAACCAGAAATTCAAACATCAGCAGAAATTAGGTTTACATTTCATTAGAAGAGTTACATATCTACTTTTCGAATCTACTCCCCTATCTTTACTTCTTCCAAATAGTAATCTTGAGCCTCAAATCACTTTTGTGTCAACTTATTACAGCTTGGAAATGTAACAGCTGCTGAAATAGGATCTCTTTTTATTGATTCAAATAAGATGGTCTTGTGTTAAAGCATGAGTTCAAGAGTCACAAAACCACATTACATTTCCACTTTTCCATGGATTGGTATAAGGGTTTTTTTGGTTTAATGTGCAAAATAAGGCTAATATTCTACACTTGACAGGAATGCAGCTTCATACCTGCAAGCAACTTTTTGACTTTCACATGTGTGCAGTGCTGTCTTGGTGTCCACAACAACGTGTTACCTGCAGAAACATCTATCATCCTTGAAAAACATAAGATTTCAGTAATACTTTTCTGAGTCTGTTTATTTCTCAGAGAGGCAGACAAGACACACAGATATGTCACTTAGTCAGATGCTGTATACAGCTGTTGTACATAACACATGCAGTTTGCTGGGTTTCAGTTCAAAACATAACTGCCAGCGCTTACTGAATTTAAATTGCTCCTCAAACTCCTGTTGCTTCTTTTCTCTCTGCTCCTGAAGTCTTTCATACAATGAACGTGGGTCATACGCCTCCTCCGGGCATTCTGAAAGGAAAGAACAAATCAGGAAATGAGACCATGTCAGAAACACTAAATCACCAACAGTTCTTAGTTCCCTCATGTAGAAACCTTTTGAACTTGTAGAATACATGCTATTGCCTTTTATTTCTGTTTTCCACAAAAGTGAAATATTCTCCAATCTCTTTCCTACAATTATTAAAATCTATCCCATACCTTTTGGATCCTCAGGTTTCCGGACCTTTTCCCATTCCTCTTGCCTTCTCTTTCGCCGCTCCTCTAGCTCCGATTCAGACACAAACCTCTTGTTAATCACAAGGTCGGCAGTACCATCTCCCCCATCCATCGTAGAACAGTCTGTTCTAAAAACAGTACGAAAGGCATCAGGGGCCTGACTGCACTTCTCAGTGTGTGAGACATCACTACACACCCTGAAAAACAGACCCGCTGCACTTACAACTTCAGTTCTCTAAAGACGACTACACAGTAAGTACTGACTGAGATACCTACGCACAGCTTAACTACTAAGACTAATAGCACCGCCTGTTACTCCATCTTCTCTCTTTTTCATAATTATGTCTTCCCTGTTAGTTGTCTGCCTCAGGCTGCTTTTCTGAAAGTCATATTCTAATGGAATTTTCCCCACCTCACTGGATTGACCTTGCTTAAGCAAATATAAAAAAAAATAAATAACAAGAAATTTTAAAAACCCTACGTCTATATGGACATCCTGTTATTTCAGTTCTTACACCTCCCTGCTCTGGAGACAGGAGGACTTGACACTTTGCCTTCACTTTACCTAAGTTCTTTTCACCAATCCTGTGAAAACTTTCTCAAGTTTGCCTGTTTTCAATGATTTGAATACATGTATTTGTGAGTCCTTAACAGTGACATTTCAGAAATTAGCAACTCATCTCTCTAATCTCCAAAAGCATTCTGCACCTCTTCGCAGCTCTGGGGAGAGCTAGGCTTGGACAGATTATGCTGGGGGTCTGTCTGTCAGTTCAAGAGGTGAGCGAGAGAGGGAATTCCCTCGGGCTAAAATGGGGCTGGGATTAGAAAACAGGAGCAGCACTTCTGACCAAATGAGCACACAGCCCCTCTCACACAGTACACTTGCTCTCTGCTTCAAGGGATCTGAATACCTGCGTACCGGCCAGGTACCTACTTCATTACTGGGCGTAGGATGGAGATGCTCCAAGGAATCATCCTAAGAAGGAAACTCACGGTTTTGATGCCTGTAAACCCAGGATGAAATAAACTGCTTGTGCTAGTCTTAAGTGGCTCCTTTCAAGATTTATTCTGCCACCTCCATACTATAGAAGGAGACATTAATGCCTGGTTCTGTTTCTTAAATCCAGCCTGTATATACAAGCACAACATAAAATTGAGAGCTATCCATTTAAAGTCATGCTAGCCTCACACTTTTTTTTTTTCAGTTTCTTCTTATTTCCTTGGTATAACTTCAGTTATGGGTATAACCCAGTTCATTTTAAGACCTGAAGTGGATTAAGGTCGAATTACTTCTTGACATACAGCTGTGGTATTTTCACTACAATCCTGGAAACTGGTGTTTGATCAAACACATTTCATCAAATAACAACTTTACTGACAAGCACATCCTCGGCACAATGATGGGGGGGAACAAATAAAAACCAAGCAGCATCACATTTAAGTTCACTTGCACTTATAAAGTTTGCTAAACTTGCTGTATTCTTTGCCCTCCCTCCTGTGAAAACCACACAAAATCTTCCACACCAGAGAAAACACATGTGTTTGGTAGTCAATCGCTGTTCACCTACATTTTTGTCTGGCAACTGTATTCTAGTGCATGATAAGCTGTCATTGTAAACGACAAAAGTTTATGTGACAGCTGTAAACTGCACCTTTTGATGCTACCAGCTGGGCACATTCCCGGGATTAAAACAAATAAAACTTCAGAGCCCTTGCCATCACCTGGGCTGGAACAAATCTAGAGCAGAGACGACGTTTCGGGTACCCGTGTGCACCTTCCAGCACATTCAGATCTCTACCAAATGACGGCGCCTCCACCCATCACTGCAACAAACTCGGGCAGCGCTCCCCGCACCCCCACAGCGCATCAGTAAAGTGCCGAGCATCGAGTCTGGAGCTGGAAACGAACAGCCGCTCCCCACCACGGTGCAGTCAGCCTGATAACCCGCCACCGGCAGCCGGTGCCCCAGCGCGCTGGGAACGGGTGAATCTCCCCGCTGCAGGCCCAGGCGCGCTGGGCCGGGGCCTGCTCCCAGCCTGCGCCGCCGAGCCCTCACCGTGAACTCCTCTCTCTACTTTTCCGCCCACCTACTCGGCCCAGCAATGGCCTTCCCCCGCGGTCCGGCCTCCGGCCCGGCCCGGCCCGCCGCAGCCGCAGGGCCCGGGCCCGGCCCTCTCCGCCCCTGACCCAGAAGGGTCTCGCAGCCCGGCCACGGTCGCTCTCCCTGTCGCGCTCACTGAGCTCCCCCCGACCCCTCCCCGAGGCTCCGCTGCCCCCGGGGCTCGGGCCGCCGCCGCTAGCACGTACCGCGGCCGCCGGCCCGTTACAGCGAGAGGCGCGGCCCGGCCCAGAGCGCCGCCATTGATCCGCTCTCACAGAGCCCGCCCCGGTTCGCTGGCTGCCGCCGGTCGCCCCACCCCTTCCGCCTGCAAGAGCCAACCGAGTGAGCTCTTCCTCAGGCGGCCCCTCGCTCTTCCCAGTAGCCAATCCCCTTTGCTCTTACGGAAGACAGAAAGATGCGCGGGAGGGTTGGCTGCAAGGTGACGTCAGGGCAGACCCGCGTTGCGATTGGTTGAAGCGCTGGGGCCGGGGCCGGGGCCGGGGCCGAGGCCGGGGGCGGGGCGGGGCGGGTCGCCCGGGCGACGGCGGGGGGCGGGGCGGGGCGGGGCGGGGCGGGGCGGGGCCGGGCGGTCGGTGTGTGGCCTCCATCTTTCCGCCGCGCGCCGCCGCTGCACAAAGGCGCGGCACCGCCGGGCTGGGTGCGGGGTGGAGGGGTGCTGGGCTCCGCCGCGGCTTTGCCGCATTCCCGGTGAGGCTGAGGTGAGGTAAGGGGGGACGGGCATCGGGCTGGCGCTGAGGGGAAGGGGCAGCGACAGGCTGGGCTCCGGCGGCGGGCCCGGCCTTGGGTTAGGGAAGGGAGGGCGCGGTGCTCGCTCCCACCCCGCCCTCCGGTTCCCCGCGAAGGGTCCCGGTTGGGGTGGGGACCGGGAGGCCTCCCGGGTGCGGGGCCGGGGAGCGGCGCAGCCCCGCCGGCCTGAGACAGCGGCCCGCCCTCCCGGGAGCGCCGCTTATGTATTTCTGCGGGGGCTGCCCCGGCTTTTGGGGGAGCGCCCTGCCTCGCCGGGCTCACCCGCACCCCCGGGGGGACCACGGTCCCAGCCCAGCCCGGACACCCTGGGTGCTCCCGGTGCTGAGCGCGGAGGCCCCGGGGCTGGGTGTGAAGTTGTGAGGCTGCAAAAGGGGCAAAGCGTGAATGAAGCGGGGGGTTTTCGGGAGCGGGGCACCCCGAGCCGCTGCCGTTCGGGGCGCTGGGCCGTTACCCTGGGCGTTACAACTTCGTACCGGGCGCGTCCCGGTGCCGGGAGGTCTACCCGGTATTTGTATGACTTGCAAAACCAAGGGCTTTGCTCCAGGGGTTGGGCGCAGGTTGGGTTCTGGCGTGCCGCTCTGGGACCTCCTGCGAGCCCAGAAACACTCGGGAGAATTTTGTTGGACCCTTGAATATGTTTATATTGATACAAAATGTCAGAATCCTGAAAACCACCACTCTCAGTGTAAAAATATTTCTGCAGAGCAAGTTTTCTCCCTTTCACAGAGGAAATGTGAAGATGTGGAGTGAGCTGCTGATGCAGTTATTTACCTCGACCTCTTCTTTTGCGTCCTTGGGCAATATCTTGGGCAGTGGCACCTTTCCTAGCAGCATGGTAACACCATGGTTCTGCTTTGCTCTCTTAGTTCAGTGCTTATAAAGCAGGTCTCTGCGGTGCTGGTATTACGCCGATATCAAGCGTGCATTTCTCTCTTAAGCTGTGTGATTCTGCCCTGCTGATTGTTGTTTCTGTCTTGCATATCTTCGTTTTTCCCTTTTTAAAATATTGTTATTTCTTATTTTTCTGTTGTGCAGCAGTAGGTACAATGTCCCTTCTGGGTAGAGTCTTAATGTAGGTGCTGAGAATGGCTGTAGTCTTCCTGGTTTTCATTTTCTGTTTTGTTATTGCAAAATCTCGCTCTGAATGTCTCTGTATCCACCCCGAGCTCAGAGTTCATTTTGGTGCTCAGCCTGCGTTTATCAGCATTTCTCACACAGTGGAACTCTGGTCCATGGGGAAGCACGGACGTAGGAGCTGCTCTTTCTCTTCTAAATTTATTCAGCCTTCTAGATACTGCATTGTTTTCTGAATGCTAATGTGTTTTGTGGGTTTTTTTCCTTTTATGTCTGTGTCAGTATTTGTTTTCTTCAACATAAGCAAGAGATTTATTTTTTTTTCCACTTAGTGCTAGTTTTGCCTCAGGTTTTTAATTTTTCCTGTCCTTTGTCTTGCAGTGAATGGGTTTTTGTCTTCTCATGCCGGTCCTCAGTTCAGTTCTTCTTTACTCATAATTTTCTGTACATCCGTCAGTGCTGTGAGGTTATTGTCACGTGGAGACCTACATACATTTGTGTACTGTGACTCTTCCTCTGTTTACTTCTCAGTATTAAATTTTTTGCTGTTTTCCTGCTAAACTATACAAATATCTTAACAGTGGATGTTCTCATCACCTACAAGCCATCCGAAATATTCCCTCCCATCGTGTCTCCTCATGGACTCCTGTATTTGACTGTGGATTTCTGGAGGACTGTGCATTCTCAAAACTTCTCATGCTTTAAGAGTCTAGGATGCTGTTAAATGTATTTTCTTTTGCATTTATTGAAATGCAAATAATTGATCTGTTCTTTGCTCTGATCTGGCCCGTTCTTCTGCAAGTGCTTTTGCGTGTGTCTTTGTTCCCCGCTGCTGAAGCCCTGTCAGCAAAAGAGGTCCTCTCTCCTGCTGGCACCCGTTCCTGTGTCCCTTCCTTTAGGACATTACTGTTGTTGCTTTGTGCCCCAATCTCTGCTGTTTGTTCTCATTTGTAAGTCTGACTGAATAGATTGTGTATTTCTCCTGGTGTGTTCTTTTTCAGATATGTGGAGCACACCTGTAGTTACTTGATCGCTTCTTGTTGTCTCCTCCTTTTCATCCAAATGCTCTCTCAAGGTTCCTGCTAATTCTGAAAGTTTTCAGCATCTGCTGTCCGTCACTTGTGTAGGAAGCCCCTCCAGGATATCTTAATGCAGTGTTTTGCATTCTGCACTACTCTCGTCGTTACTGTTGCTGATGTTCATTAGCTTAGTCTTGGTTATTTACCTGCTCTTAGATTGCTGACACATCTCATTCAGCCACTCCGCACACCTCCCTTATCTTCAACTGTGATATCGGTGTGTGCTTTCAGGTAGGTGGGGTTATTGGTTTGCTTGAAGTCTTTAATTTTCCTTTTTGTTTACTTAATGCTCATTTTTATCTTAGAAGGGATGTGATGGTTTTCTGCACAACTCCTCAGCACTCTTCCTTGTTATGTGTTCAGTATTTTCACATCGGAGGTCTTGGCTCTCAGTATGATTCTTTTACTGTGAGCCCTGTGGATGGACTGAAATAGATTACTTGCAATATTTTGATTCTCTCCTGTAAAGCAGAACATCTCTCATACTCTGTCCACCAGGTGATATTGAAGTCCATTTCTCTCAAGCTTTTTGCTTGCTTGTTAAAATTAAGAAATATAAGGGAGATATTTAGTAGCCCAAGCAGTAAGTTAGTGATGAAGGTGGCAATTTGTCATGGAATGCTTACTGGTCTTTTTACTTTTCAGGCTTCTTTGCTCAAATTTCCTTTCACATCAATATCTCCCCTAGCTGATAACGTTTTGTATTTTGAAATGTCTCCTATTGGTCTCTAGGTCACTTAGATATGTGGTGGTATCTCCACGCAGTGGAGCAGAGCTCATCACGTACACAGTGCGGTTTCCCTCTCAGCACAGAGGCAACAAGTTAAAATGTCGTCACCTTGTAGTAAATTGAAGGCCAGCTAATGTGATGAAGTCTGTCTCATTCTGTTCCACTGTCAATATGTTCTGTTCAGCATTTTAAACTGTTTAGTTTGGGTTTGTTCTTTTTTTTTTTCTGTTCTGGACTTCAGATTGCTCAGTAGACTTTGAATTTATTCCCTGTTTTAAAGTACTGCATGCAGAGGTTCATTGGGATTCCGGGATGGGGTTCAATGTCTGTCACGTATCACATTAGAATTGTGTCATTTTGTGCTTTGCGTTTCCTTGTGTCCTGACAATGTATTTTGTTTTCCCTTCCTGGTTGGTATGCGGTGACCGTAAAGTTAGCAGTGGCTGTGCCAACCTGATCTTTATTTCCTTTTCTATTTTCAGCATGTCGCTGAGGTGTAATATAAGTCAGATGCTCACACCTGACTCATGAGGTTGTGTGACTGACCAACGCATTGCGATCTCTCTTCAGCTGTGCTGGTAATGATCTGGTACATTAATCAACTGCTGTGGTGGCCAAGCTTGCGCTTTAGACGTTTGCCCAACTCTGCCATGGAAACTTTGTGTATTCGGTAGGTTTCACTCATTCAGTAGGGACACTTGCTAGCTCAGAGTCTGGGCAGAGCTACTGCTCATCATTTGTTAATGTGTATGTATTAATGGGGGCTCAGTGAGTCGCCGCGATCGGTGACAAGAAACCCATCCTTTTTCTGATACGTATTCCCCTTGGAGAAGTGGTTTCTAAGCATGTGAAACACTTGCAACTGTAGTTATTTTTCTCCCTTTCTGAGGCTTTTTTTGCCTATAGAAAGTGCTTCAATTTTACTTTAAGTTTTGAATATCTGAGTGTTTTACTGGATGTGAGGAGAAGGAACAGAGTTGAGATATTTTAATTTGAAGTATTGGTGTGGCTTTTTGGATTGCTTGCTTCAGTGCATGTGCATGAACTGATATTAATATAGCTTGAAGGATAGGTTAGAGGACAGCTACTGAACTGCTGTGCCATTCCTGTGTCTTTCATGCCTTCTCGTAGCCAGTGGGACATGCTAGAAGGTGATGTTGAAAAAGAAAAAACCAGCAGATACGATGATGCTCTTTTCTTTTTTTTTTTTTTTTTTTTTTCTTTTGTTCCACCCCCCCACCCCCAAAAGCAAGGCATCTGGTGGCATGGAGAAAGCTTAGAGTTCTTCACTGGTTTTAAAAACATTTACCTGATGGTGAATGAAGAATGATGTGTGTGTTTGCACTCAAATTCTGGTCAGTGTAGCAGTCCTGGACTGAAAGACTTTTTAGAAAATTGAACAATGAATGAGTATTTTTTTTTCTCTCCAAAGCTTTACCCCTCTATTACTCTTGGTGAAATAGTATCTAAATATAACAAATGAAACATTTTAATATTAACTTTGTAAGGAATGTCAGGAAAGTTATTTAGGAGAAGCCCCAGATGACCGTGACCTTGTATTCCTCATATCATTACAGGGTTTTGAGAGCTTCTTAAATTGTTTCTGAGCTTTCTGCCTTTTCTGATGTGCAGCCATACAAACAGAAATAGTTACGCACTTTTGTTTAAAGCATTTGAAGACTGCCTTGTGAAACACATACATGCATGTCTTCAGCCCATTTCCCAACCCACTTGCACTTGTAAAAGTTGTCTCTTGGGCAGTCAGTCCCCATCCTCTTCTCAGCCACAGGAGCTCTGAAACCTGTTGACCAACTTCCTCTGAGTTTCTTCATACAAGCAGAGGCCTTAAAACACTGTAGAAAAAATACCACAGCTCAGCGGTAGGAGCAGGATGCCTGTGGGACCTGGGCTCTGCTGCTGACAGAAGCACTTGTTACACGTGGTCATCTAATCAACATCAGGATCTCTCCTGCAGCATGTTTTCCTGGTAGGCTTGTAGCTGGGTAGAGATAAAAGGTCTTCAAGGCAGAACCTGAAGAGACATGGTTTCTTGTGTGAGTGTTTTTGTTTTTCTTTAACAGGTGTGATAAAGGGTTCCAGCGACCTGCCCAGAGCTGCGCATCAAGTTCTGTAGACTTCAGCTCTGGAAGCCTCAGATCAGGGATTGTGCTTCCCATGTGTGCATCTGAGGCAGGTTTGCTAACCTAGTGACCTACATGTTATATCTGATTCAGACGGCAGCCTTTTGAGCAGCTGTCACTATGTCCACTTACAAGAGGAAAGAGAATCAGAAGGATGTCTCCTGCTGTGCCGGTGCAATCCTAAACTTAGGCTAGCAAAGAAAGAGCTGCTGGCTCTCCATGGTTGGCAAGTAAGGTCACAAAACCAGCTCTCAGCTACTGGCATTGAGAGATTAGGCTGTCCTCTGCTGCTGCTTGAATTAACAAGTGAAAGTTTCTTCAGCCTGTTTCTTGCTGCAGTGTTAGGTTTTTCATGTTTGAGATGTCAAAAAGTGACAAATTTGATGAGGCTGAGAATAGGAGGGTCTAGACGTTGTCTGCTCTGTGCTTTGCTCTCCAAGGCAGTTGTCAGACAGCCGACAATGCAGGCTTCCAACTGGGGCGTCACTGAATTTTTCAGCAGTGTTATCAAAATCTTTCACGCATCCAAATCTGCTTTCGGTGTATTTTATGCATTTATAATAGCTTAGTCATGCCACCTAGCTGGGCTCGCTTCTGTAGTCTACAGCACAAGACTGTTCTGCCTTCTACAGAGTAGTCCTGTACCTGATATTCCCTTGAAAATGAGCCCTGCTCTGACTTAGGAGAAAAAGAAGCACTAAGACTAGTTGACAGAGAAGAAACAGTGCAACTCTGGGATTTCACCATTTTGGCTCTGTTACACGAAGCCAGTGGTTTGCTGACAAGAATCTGCTCCTGCTTCCATCAATCCATGCTCATAGCATCTTTCCATAGCCCACAGTGATTACTCAAATGCCTCTGTGCTAACCCTGGATCTCCAACGGCAGGACTGCACTATGTGACTGTTTGAGCTGCTCAGTCTCTTGATTTGTTCCTCAAAATGCTTTTGTAGTTTATTTTTTGTTAACATATGAGGTGCTTCAAACTGTGTGTTATTGCAATGAGTTGATCTCCTTGTAATTTAAGAGAACTCTTTCATTGGATTCTGGATAGTAATACAGGTAAAGTGTTATCCTTTCTGAAATGGACTATTATTATGTTTACTAGAAAAAAGCTTTTAAAAAATGCATTGAGTTTTTTTGTGTTGTTTGTTTGCAATTCTGCACCTCTGGTACCCAAAGAGTCCATACTTTCCTACCAGCACTGTCTGTTCTAGAATTTCACGGTCCTCTTTTGTTTTTTGGGGGTTTTTTTTGAGTCCTGATATCATCAACATTTTTGTCAAAGTTTATAAAATTCATTTATTGTTGATAATGTCTGTAACCTTCAGGGCAGCGAGGAAGATTAACTTGAGTTAATTGAAGGATTTATTTCTAAGCCTTCAAACGAATGCCTGTGCCAAAACTGAATATGGCGTAGCTAATCAATTTTATTTTGTGTGCTTTGTATCCCTTCAGTTTGTAGGATTAGTGTTCCCTGCCATCTGCAGAGCATTATCTTTGTCTTCCTGCCACTTCTAAAGGAGTGTATTATACTCTGCTCCTTGGGCAACTGCTGAGCTTGTACAGCTCTGCCACATCAGCGTGCTGGAGGCAAGTCTTGTTCAGCTTCCCTGGAGCTGTCGTATACCACTATGTTTTAAAAAAGATCATTATCTCCGATGTGTATTCATCTGCCTCAAAGCATAGCTTTGCCTCTGAAAGGAAATGTGATGACCTGTCTACAGTTTGGGGAGGAGGGAGCTGGGAAAGTCACGTTCTGCGTGATTGATACTGGTGTTTAATGGGTGTTTTAGACATTCAAAGTGTTAAAGCGAAGCTGGGGTTTTCTGAAGGCCATGGTACAAAGGACAGTTCCACCTAAATGATCATGAGATGAGAAGTTACGACCTCTGAGCTGGGGAAATGCTTCAGTTTCTCTTTCAGGAAGAGCTGTAGCAGAACTGTCTCTGCCTGAGGAGCCATGAGCACTGTCTCTGTATACAGAGGTAAGGGAAAACCTGGGCAGGGCAAGAGTCTCTCTACCAGGCCTACTTTGGAGACCCTAGTTTAAGTAAGAAAGTGAAGTTCACTTTAAATCCATGTTGCAATTTTAGTGTTCCTCTACCAGCTTAAAAACAAATTTAAGGGAAGTAAAAAGACAAAAGTAGTCCGATGTACAGGTGACAAAATCTGACTTTCGCAGTGAGTCTACAGAAAAAGAAACTAGTGTGGTGGTAGTTAGTATCTACTTCTTCTCCTTTGACTATTATCACATCAAGTCGACCAAGAGGTCAGATGCTTCAACTACTCCTGGTTTCTGATGAAGCTAGAATCACCTAGAGAAGACTGCAGAGTTACAGCCCAATCTTTTGCATAAGCCTTGCGCAGCCCTGGGGCTCTTCACTGACAAGCACTTGGGCAGAAACTGGAAAGTTCTGAGGTGTGATCAGTCTTTTTCCCTTTCTGTGGAACAGGCACACTCAAGGTCAGTTTGCTTTCAGTTTCAGGTGCTCTCTCTATAACAAAGCAAATTACTCTGGCAATGGCTTTGTCCTGCGGATGGTGACACACTGCATGCCAGTAAATGCAGTTTCACCTAGAGTTTTGACACCAGTCTTAACCCTCCAGGATATCTTTAAAGATTTTAATTAGGTGTTTGCTTCAGATTGCACAATATGATGTTTGGTTACTACGTGCAAAAGAAGCAGCACGGCGTTTACTCGCTCCTCCTGAAGCCTGCGCTCTGCTTACTGCCTGGTAGCCACACTGGACGCCAAGCAGCTCGCTCTCTTTGGTCGCACAAGTCTTGCGGTTGAGAGGCTGACCTCAGATCTCAGTGCGATCTCCTG
Organism: Chlamydotis macqueenii; assembly: GCF_036417535.1. Classification (NCBI taxonomy): domain Eukaryota; kingdom Metazoa; phylum Chordata; class Aves; order Otidiformes; family Otididae; genus Chlamydotis; species Chlamydotis macqueenii. Next base: position 14,251,360 of record NC_141568.1, read on the forward strand.
AGAAAGTCTTGATTTCACTATAATTGTATTTAATTTACTGGAAAATCTTTATTTTCATCACCTACCCTGATCATTTCAAAGGTGATATCCTCCCCATGGAGGGGGAGCTTGGGTAGTTGCTAGCAGGCTTCTTCCCCCTCTTATTCCTGTGTCGCAGTTGATTACCTTGCAGCAATTCTTAGCTGTGTTTCCCTCTTGTGGTTGTTTGAACTTTTTCATCCAACTGGCATTGCAAGTATTTTCCTCTCTTCCTTTTTAGGAGCATCCTTTCTTTGGGAAAGAAATGCTGAGGAAATACTTATAATTATTTTATTTCCTTAGTAGGATGCTGCTGCCCAAAACTCTCACAGTTTAGCATTTGAAAAGCTGTCAACTTTACTGTGTGGTTTACTGACGGAGCTCCTGTGTTACTCTGCTCTTGAGAGAAGAAATCACTGGTCTTGCTGTTGCAAGTGGTTCTAGTAGCTGAAACCCTCTCTACTCATTTATGTGCATGAGGTTTTTTGTTTGCTTGGCAATGCACTCCATTTCATGGAAAGGAGAGGCATTTCCCATCATGAGGCAGTATTATGGTTGGCTGTAACTGAATATTTGAGGGGATGAATCACCGACTCTTGGGCCATGTATTGCAGAGAAAATGAGCCTAGTGCTGCTTGGAGCTGACTTTTCTCCATTGGCATGCTCTGTCAGATGATCGAGAGGAGGCCTCCCTTGGGTAGGCTGGGCATCCACATTGCAAGGCAGGTGCAAATCCACTCAAACAGCATTGGTTTCAATGGGTGATGGCTTCTTCTTTCCCACTTGGACTTCCAGCTGCAGCAGGTTGGTCAGTCTGTGCAACTTGCAACTCCTTTGTGGATCCATGCACGTGGCAGAGCCTGCCAAGAGAGCAGCTGCTTTGCTGTGGTGGAGATGGTCCCCGATGGCCAGTGCAGGAGTACAGGGGCATGGGAAGCTGCTGCCAAGAGGGCTCTGGCGATGCCCCAGCAGCTGCTTTTCTCCTGTGCAGTGGAGGTGTCTGGCTTAGAGTCTGAGCTTGGTGCTTTGTTTAGGGGGGAACCTGCCAGGGTAACCATTTGGTAGGTGTCCTGCAGGTGCTCTCTGGTGTGAAGGAGGGCACTGGCTGCCTCTGCTGTTCCTACAGTATCTGTTCAGGGTGAGAGGTATCAGTACCAGGTGGTACTTATGATCAAAATGTAAGTTTTTATTTTATGTGTTTGGCAACTTTGTAGTCCTGCATCCCAAAGTTAACACCTGGTGCTCAGAATTCAGAGGGAATGCCCTTCAACCTTGCCTGCTGAAAAGCAGGCACTGGCTGCTGCCTTTACCATTTCTTGCCCTTAAAAACGTGGGCTTGAGCTTTTTTAAAATACCATTTCAAAGTAAAATAAGTGTTATCACTTTTATAAATCTGACTGGTGTTGTGAACAGTTTTCATAGTCCTGTTATCACTTTCTAAATTTGCCAAAGAATATTCCTTGGGCAAGTGCAAAACTGATGGGATGGGACTTTCTAGCACTGCAGCATATCTGAAGGACGCAAAATCTAACCAACCGTGGGGAAAGTGGTTACAGCTTTTAACAGGGAGAACTTGTTTTCTTTCTGTCCTGTAGTTTAGCTCTTGCTGATATTTTCACGCACAGTTGCTTCATCTGAAGACTTTAAGTTCTACTTTGACTTGCACTAATGGTTTAAGAAAATGATGTTTGCTTGATGTCCCTGTAGCCCTGACAGGAGGCAATGGGTTTCTGTTCCAGAAGCCTTCCAGGGAAACTTATCTTTATTCTTGTGCTATTGCTTAGGTGAATCTTAGCCATTGGCTCACAACATGTTTGAGTTGGAGTGTTTTGATGTGATATTAAAACACAAAAGGGAAAAGTCACAAACCACACTAAATTCTCTAATAGCACAGTTTAAGAAAACTAGTACACTTTGGTTAACAATTGGTCATGGCTTTATAATGGAAGACTGCTAAATTTTGAAAGTGGTTGCAGACTCTTAGCTGTGTAACTACTGAAAAAGAATTTAAATGGATTAGGAAAGATTAGTTCTTTTCCTTAGCTGTGTTCTAACAGCAGAACAAATATGTGGCTGTTGTCTCAGGAGACTGAGCTGTCAACTCTTGGGTGAGTGCACTGGGAAAGAGCCCGTTTGTCCGTTATTGCTCACCCCTATGCCCAGCTTTAAGTATCTCCTGCCAGGTAGGACAGGAGGCTTATCTTGGCATACCCAGATACTGTTGTTGTGACATTCTTTTTGCTCCTTGGATTTTTTCTTTTCTTCTTTTAGACAAAGTCTTTAAAAAACTCCCGTTCTCTATTATTCCTACAATGTTTCCAAATAGACTGTTAAGTATTTTTTAAATAAAAAAAAAATTATTTTTGTGTCTAGGTTTTGTTGAGAGCAGGGATTTGTGAAAATTAGGCTTGAAGTTAAATTCCTTTCCATCTCTGTGTGCAGAAATTGTTACCTCTTACTGAAACAAAATATTTCCTCTTTCATGATGTGCAAAATGCTTTTGGTTTTGTGTGTTGGCTGTGTCACTGAGGTCTCTGAGTTTGGGCAGAAGCAGAATTGACCACTGTCATCACCTGCGTCTTCCTTCTCTACTATATTTACCTGTTCTATCCTGCAGCTGACCTGAACTGAGTTCAGTGTCTCTGTCCTCTTCAACAGCGAGAGTGAGGGAGTTGGGATGGCCACCGGCAGCCTGGTGCTACAGTCACAGTTCATTATACCGCTGAAAAGCTGTCCTTAAAAGATATGCCAAATGCCATCTAATACCTCACTGTTTTAAAAGATTTTTCTTAAAAAGCTTTTCCTTTGCACTTCGGAACCTCTCTTCATGCATTTGTACTACGTCCAGACGAGATGGTTTGCAGGGCAGATCTGTAGCAATCTCTTCTACCTTATGTTCCTAATTATTTAGCTTTTCAGTTTGTTTGTGACTTGACAATGAATTCCTTGTACATGATGGTAAGCAACAGCCAAGTGAATGCTGTCAAACTTGGCTCTCTGCTAATAAGGGGGGGGGCGGTTACACTGTAACTTCTCTTTTCCCTTTATCTAATCAACTTTTTATAATGTCCTTGCTTTTATTTTCTGCTGTCTCTGCTCTACTTGAGGGTGATCTGGAGCAGATATCATTGCTTCCCTTCCTCCTGCTGTAAGCCGTAATTGGAGGGGAGGAGTCTGTCCCTGCTCTGCACTTGCTATGGTGTCTGGAATACCAAGGCTGTAAAAACAGATTGGATTTTTTTTTGTAGCTGTAGTCCTAAAGCTAGTAGGTGGCAAACTGTTTTTGCGGTTTGGTTTTTTTTTTTGTTGTTTTTTTAAGCCTTAAGAGTTTCCTCTGTAAAGACTGAACGTGGCTGAAAATAACAGCATGGCTTGATGTCATGGCGGGTGTAGGGAGGAGGTGGCATATGTCTACCTTAGAGGCAGTTTCCAAGTGAATTGTTCTTTCTTTTCTCTCTGTCTTCAGGAATTCTTCAGAGTAGTTCCTAAAAATGAAAGCAGAGTCAACCACAATGACTCACTGCCCATGATAAAGGCATATAGAGTGCTGCTTTTCCGGATACAACTGCATCTGTGCCCTGAAGAAGTACAGTCCGCTCCTGTTAGTGCTTCTTGAACAAGCCCGGTTGTTCCTGAACAAATCACATTTAAAGGTGAGTTGATCATAATCACTTGGTTTTAATCATGCTTTAAGTCGTTAAACAGAAAAACCTAGGTTTCAATAATAACTTTTAATCTTGATTTATGTCTGGTTTTGTTTCCTTGAGTAGGTTCTTACTCATTGCTAATACCTAAAAAAACAGCTTTTCCACACTTGTTTTGATGATGGTCTAGATTCATTGTGTTAACATTTTCTTAAGTTACAGAACAGCTTAACTGAATTCAGTTTCTAAATCTGTAACACCCAAACAATGCAGTATTAGATTTTTGTAACATGAGTTACTAAAATACCGTTAAATTATCTGGATTCATAAATATATGCTTTTAACATAACTAGCTCTTCTTTAAAAAAAACAAAAGCCAGCCAACCAACCACCCCACACACACCCTTTAAAGTCATTTGAACCAGTTGTGATCTTACACAATTCCATTTAAGATCTGTGCAGTCTGTATTGTCACCCTCCCATCTACTTTTTACTTGCTGGCTGAGAAGATAACAGCTATATTGGCTCAGATGGAAGGAGCCTGGTGTCCCACCTCTTGTTGTGGTTAAACTGTTTGGAGGATAAGGCAAGCATGTTGTGATGCTGAAGCCCTTTTAATGATCTGTGGTTTGGGAGTTTCTTGAACCAGAAGTCAAGATCTTGTATTTTTTTGCAATTAATATCTCTTGAGGGATTTTTTTTTTGTCCCATTAGTTGGCCTTCAGTTAATTTCTCAGTACTGAACTCTTCACCATGCTAAAAGAAGGTAACATACTTCAAACCCACAGAAGTGTCAGTGGGAGATTTGTTTGCAGTGCTTTTCCAGTGACAGCCATACATCTAGAGACTTACTCATATGACCAGTTTCTGGTTTCCCAAATTATCTTGTCCCAGATGGCAGGCAGCAATTGCATGGTTGCCAGTTGACTCTGATGATAGGGAGCCTTTCATATTTGGAAGGAGGCAACTGTCTTTGACTTTCTCTTAATTTTATGGTGATACATGTCTGCTGTTAAATAGATTATTTAATAATTGTAGAATAACCTGTTACAGGAAATCCATCATAATTTCTAGTTTAAATGTTAAACTTGATTTTTAAGAGTAACATGAATTTAGTCTTAAAAGTTACTACTTCTGGTATGCTTGAAGTGCATAAAGAGTGAAATTGTCTTTTGTAGGGCTTTTAGCTGTGACTTTATATAATGTTCTATAGAAATATACACTATGGCTTTAAAAACTTGTAATGAGGCAGGGGTCTGAATCCTCTTGCTCTTGCTAGCATTCTCAGTTCAGTGATTCTGAGCTGTTGTCTTACAGTCCCAGTTACTAATGGACCTATATTTGATCCAAGCCATTGTAATCGAGAACAAAAGAATGACTGAAACAGTTTTAGTTCCCAAAAAGGAAAGGGTGGGTTGATGCTAGATCCGAGCAAGTATACAACCTGCTCAGAAAACACCCCTTTCCAAATCCCGGTTAGATTTGTAGGCATTAAAACAATGTCTGTAATTCTGTTTACTTCAGGGTCAGTACTTGGTGGTGCTTTGAGTGAGAATCCAGTTGATGTAGGCACATTCTAAAAAGATGTGTTTGTGTGCAGATGGACTCAGTTCATTGTTAAATCTATTGGTTTTTGTGATTTTGTAGCATCTGCTGGAAATGATACTGAACAGTCCTGATGTGAAATAAGCAGCTTAAATGTGCAGCCTTCGCTTGGATGGCTTGAGCAGTATGTTGCTATAGAGTAAAGAGCAGTTGAAACTGGTAATACTACAGTTAAAGGGTAGCAGTGTGCTACATTTAAGGACAAAATTGTTCCTCTGCATCTAAAACCATGGAAGAAATGGGAAATAGCAGGTAATGTAGAAAGGAATACTGTGTGGGAGGGAGCGACATACCTAGTGAACGTCATCCTCCTCCTCCTCTTCCTTTCCCCTTCCCTGCAATAGACTTCAGGTACAAACCTCACATTTTCTAGGTGCTTTATCCAGCAAGATTGATTCTGTTTACTAAAATAGGAATTTTTCTGTTATTCATTAGAAGTAGTAACACTGACTCTTGTTTTGGGTTTGTTTTTTCAGACCTCCTTCTGGATGACCAATGTGATTTTTAACCGATTATATCTGAAACTTAAGTCTCCGACTTCCCATTCCAGTTGGTAGCAACGCTTACAATGCAAAAAGAATCACACTTCAGGATCACACAAACATTAATCTTAAAACTTTCTAGATGATTGTAGTTGCTTTGGTTGTGTTCTATGCTAGCAGAAGCCTTTTTCAAGGTTTACGGTTGACTCTAGAGCACCACGTTCCCCGTTTACTGGGAGCCTTGGGGGCTAGCAATATGGGAAACTCATGTGTTTGCCGCGATGACAGCGGAGCAGAAGACAACGTGGAATCTCAGAGTCGGCAAACGGAGAACAGTAGAGGACATGTACCTGAAGCGAGGAGCCACCCAAGGGACCCTGTTCGTCCACCCAGGAGGGGTCGAGGACCTCACGAACCAAGAAGGAAAAAACAGAATGTGGATGGGCTAGTGCTTGACACACTGGCTGTAATTCGGACGTTAGTAGATAAGTAAGTACCTCCTCAAGGAATAATTCAACATGAATGAAAATGTTCTTGTCTTCTCTCAAACTGTGACTCCATCCTCTCACCGATCTACACCTGACCCTCCCTGAAGCAGCCGCATGTTTCCATCTGGAGGCTTAGGAGAGGAGCACCTTTCCTAGGTAATAGAAGTAGCTCCTGAGTGCCCAGGTACAGACTCTTCCAGGAGCTGAGGAGCTTTCTCACAGTTCCTGTGTGTGCCTACACCCAGGTGGGATAAGGAGTGTGCTCAGTATTTCTTACCTGGCATAGCTATACAGCTTAGGAAGCAATGAACATGCCAGAGTTTGGAAACTTCTGTCCTAAATATTGGTTGTTGTGTAAGTTTTCTGTTTTCAGGCTCTACTTACTTCTTTGGAAATGGTTAAGCAAAACTGAGAGCTTTGATCTTTGTTAGCTTGTATAAACAGACTGAGGTTTTCTTTCCAGTTACAAGCCTGACTATTTTTTAAAGACTGCATGTTGTGGCTGTTCAGCTCATGATCCCAGTATTGCATTCCTTGCATGCTCAAAGCATCCATTAAGGGTGTGGGGGATATTTATGGATTCATCCTTTTTTTGTTTGTTTGTTTTGCATTGCTTTCTACAAAGCTTTAAAAGGACCTTCAAAATGATGGGTTAAGTTAGCTCATCACCTTTTGGTTTAGGTGCAGGCTAGGAATTGGGAAGGCCAGACCAGAAGGAAAAACACTATTGTAGCTCCACAGCTGGGGTTGAGTTTAAGGTGGATGAGGCTCTGGATAAGCGAGCTTTGATTCATATACCTGCTTTGTTACTCTGGAATGTGCCTGCGGAGGAGGAGTTTGTCTTCCTGTTGTAAAATGCTTTAAATGGAAATACCAGGGTGGTTTAGTTTTTGGGTTTCTTTTTTTGTTTGTTTTTTTTCTTTCCTTCCCTGAATACTAAATCTAAGAGGGCTTTTTTTAACAGACTTTATTTTGAGGTCTGTCTTCAAATCATTAAGTTAAAATAATGGCAATTTTTTTTTTTCCAAAGTCTGTCCCTAATCTCGCATGCCTTCCCCTTTCCCCTAAGTTCAGCTCCTTAAGCTGTTTCACAACACTTTTGCACATAGTTGATCCTGTTCCTGTGGGTCTTGCAGTCAGTTTTGTAATCTTGTAAGCACTTTCCTATGCTACTGAGGGACAATAAACCTCGTTATTTCACTGATCCTGGAGTCCTGTTTCTGACAAATTCCTGAAGCTGCTGTATTTTTTTTTTTTGTACAGACTCCAGTGAGATACTCCCTTAGACTCTCATAATCACATAGGTTGGAAGGGACTTCTTGAAGTTCATCCACTCGAGTGTCCTGCTAAAAATCCAGGTCTAGTTGGAGCAGGTGGCTCAGGGTCTTACCCAGTCAAGTGCTGAACATCTTCAGCACTTCTCCCCCTCTTTGAGTCCCTGTTTCAGTGTTTGACCACCCTCAGTGATTTAAATAAGTAAACATCTTACAAAGATGGAGTCTCCCATGTTCCAGCCCACCCCTTTTGCCTCTTGTCCTGTTGCTGTGCACTTTGAGAAGAGTTTGTCTCTGTCCTCTTCTCTTCCCATTACATAGTTGCAGACAGTGATAAGGTTTCCCCTTCTCCCTGTCCCCCGGCCCCCCCCCGCTTAATAATGAACAAATCTATTTCTCTTAGCGTTTGTTTGTATGCCATGTTCTCCAGCCCTCAACCACCTCAGTAGCCTTTTGCTAGACACACTCACATATAGCAATGCCCTTCTCATCCTGGGGAGCCCAGAACTGGGCTGTACTGGTATACTGGTTTCCTCTGTTTCATGTTAAGGCAGTTGGTAAGACACAGCTGGTTTATAACACAACTACATATTACAAGCTGTTGCAGATAAGACAAAGAGCTATGCCTATGAATAATGGAGGGGTCTGTTCACGAGGCAAATTATCTAAATGTGTCAAAAAAAAAAAAAGTGAAGGAGTCTTTCTCCTAGACATGAAGCTAATTATAGCCCTTTTTAGATTAATGGGAATGCTCACTTGGGGGGGGGGGGGGAAATAATCCATGTCTGGAAATCTTGGTTTTCAGTGTCAGTGAGAGACTGTAGGAATTAAGTATGTTCTGTTATTACCTGTTTCTCCTAGAGCCTGATTTTTCAGTTTTGAAAACAACACAACTGAAGGAAATGTAGGGAAGCCGACAAATCTCTCTGTGTCAAAAAATGTGCAAGAATATGTCAAACTAAAATGAAACCGTGTCAGTAACAGCAGGTTGGAAATACGGGCTTTGGTGTGATAGTAATGGCCTTAAGTGAAAGATAGCAGTCTAAAGAATGGAAGGCAAAACCCTTCTTCTGTGAAATTTTTGTCCAAATTCTGTACTGAAACCTCATACGTGAGGATGTTCTTGAGATGGATTGTGAACTTACTTGTTATACTGTGATCGGCAATGAACGGTTGCTTTCCTTGTTTGCTGTTTGTTTGGATTTTCTTGTTGAGGTTTTTTGTTTGTTTTATCAAATCTCAAGGTTTAGGCATAAAACATATCTGACAACTGCTTTTTTTTTTTTTTCTTCTGTCATAGCTCCTTCCTAGAAGGAAAGGAGTTAAGCTTCATTTCCTAGCCTCAGAAGAATAAGTACTAGTTTTTGGAGTTTATATAAAGTGCTGTTTTACAAATTAGGAAACTAGCAAAATAACTGTTTCCAAATTAGTAAGATGGGGATGTTTGGAAGTTACGTGGTTAAAATGGCAAATCAGTGGAACAGGACTCTCCTTTGCTCAGTGCCAGTATTGTTAATACCTCCTTCCCATGACAGAATCTGAAATCTTGCTGATAAAAATTTAATCCTTTTTTATCAAAGCCTTTACTTATGGTGTTGTATTTTTTTTTCTTCTTTCTTTGAGTCTTTGCATCCTTTCTCTTGAAGTAATTCTGTTTGCAGAATTGCACTGCTTTTTCCTGCTGGTGAGATTAGTTTCCAGAAGAAAGGCAAAGAGATGCTTGGAGGAAGAAAAAAAGTGTTTCAAGTATTACAGCAATATAAAAATGTGCTAAACTCCACTTTAGCATTTTCATGTGGAAATACTTGAGGTGTTAATTTTTGGGTAGAAAAATCATGTATTTACATTGTATATTTCTAGTCAAAACTGAGATTTTTCTCTTCTTTTATAATTAATCCCTCCAAAGTAGGTATTTTTATCTGCATGATTATTCTATGTTGAAATTTTCTAAAATTCATCTGTCTTTCACGCTTCCAATTTCATTTTGAGGTGTGTGATTGAAACGGAGCGTGGCACACACCGTTCTAAGCCTGGGGTTGGTTCACAGTGTCTAAGTAGCACTGAATAAAGCATTGAGGACATGCTGCTGCCGAAGTCTTTTCTGGATCTGGAGGTGCTTAGGATTTTGAAAACTTGCTTTAGGTACTTGCAGTGGCAGTGCCTGGGGAGATAAGCACTGGACAGAGGTTCTTGCAGTTGCTCTGATTGAACTTTTTATGTTTTTCATGCTGGAAAGGGAATTGGGTTAAGCATCCTCTGTTAGAGTGCCTTTATTTCTTACAGCTCTTGTTAATGAGTTTGAAGCCTATGATGCTGTTAGGTGCCTTGCCTTTCAGTTTTGTGGATTTTTTAGTATTTATATTCGGGGGGGGGGCTGGGGGGAGGAAATCACATTTAAGCTGTGTCCCTTGTGCACTGCTCTTGGCTCGCTTCATGACCTGTGACATACAGTCTTTGTTACACGCTCCAAGGAACTCTGCTAATGAGTAGCACTACGCCTAAGCATTTTGTTTTAGCTTTTTGACATGCAGATACGGATCACCATCTCATTTATCAGCTACTGTAGATAAGCAGATGTTGACTTTGAGCCAGAAGAAGGCTCAAACCCCGTCTGTGTTTCAGATCTGAAAACAGCATTAACAGTCTGCAGCCTATGTAACTTCCTTGTGTTAAATACTTACCAGATTAATTTTCTGTCTGTGTATTATCATTTTATTTGGTACACTATGTTGATGATTGTGCATAAATTTTGACCTGTGTAATATCTCTTTCAGTGACCAGGAGCCTCCTTATTCAATGATCACGTTGCATGAAATGGCAGAAACAGGTATCGAGGCACTGTGTTGGGCATTTCAGTTGTGACTGCAAAGCAAAAAAATCCCTCGTTTCTTTGCGAAGAAAAATACATGCTAGCAGTATGTATTACAACTTGCTGTAGCTCTAGGGATGTGGGATCCAAAACCTAGTTCTGCCCTTCAGAAGGTTCCCTGAGCTCATTGCGTTTGCCTGAGTTTTTTTGAATTCCGTTAAACATCCCACATGAACTCTCCAGAAGCAGCCAATGGATGGGCACAAACACATTGTAATGGCATTAAACCATAAGCCACAAAGAATGTCTGTTTGCAGTAAGACAGAAACATCCCATATATGTATGTAGACATGGCTTAAACCCATGTGCTCCAGTGTTGGCAAATAGCACAGACTTTTTGTCTTGGCTTTTGCTGTCCTTAGATCTCCACTTTACTGATATTGCTGTTCCAACCTTGTCCCTAGGTACTCCTGCAAGCTGAGCCATGTTTGTGCAAGGGCTTTTTTTCTTTGTTACAGTAGAAGTTCTCCCAGCTCAAGACCTCTACCAAATTTCTGGTTTAGGTGAATTCTTATCTCTCTCAGTAGAGTTGGTACTGGTCTTAAGAAATGTATTTCTATATCAAAATTAATTAATTAACCTGATTAGATATTACAGCAGTTCAGTACAATATTTTTTGGAGGAATGTGCTAACAGAACTCAAACTACAATGTGTGACTTGTATTTACTTGTCATTGAGGAGATTTAGCACTACCTTCAACAATCTCACTTGCTTGTATGCAGATAGAGACTGTCTTTATTTCCACTTCTAAGAGAACTAGTTTCTTGTAAATCCAAATCTGTTTACTGTATTAGTAGTTAACAATTTATATCTGGATTGTTTTTTACTTGCAAGTAGAAGCCCTTGTCTACTCATTAAACAGTGAGAGCTATTCCTTATGAAAGCAGATTTTCTTTAGACCACCAGCCATGGCACAAGCTGATGTGGTTCCTCTGAGGTCGGTGTTATCTGGGGGAACTCAAGAAGAGTGCTCTGATTCTGGCTAGGAGAAATTTCTTCAGTGTCATCATGGATGAGCATTGAGAATCATAGAACTGCTTAGGTTGGAAAGAACCTTTAAGATCATCAAGTCCAACTGTTAAGCTAACACATTTAACACTTAAGAGTTGACACTGAGCTCTTGAGTATCACACTGGAACAAAGTGCTTGTCTATACTGGTCTTGAGTGTTCCTTCCTCATACTTGTGGGAACTAAAGGATGCTCTGACCTGGGCAGGACTGTTCTCCAAACAATAGAGGTGTTCACTATTATCCAAGCTGCTGTAAACCTTTTTCTCCTCCAATTTAAACTTGTAAAGTCCTGCAAACTAAGACATTAATGTAAAAAGTAAACTTTTTAAATTTTTCCTAGTGTCTCTAAACTCATTGTGTAATCTTGAGGATTTTTCAACTTACGTTTATGGATGCATTTTGAACACTTCAGAATTGCAGTGTTAATTCTGAGCATTATTTCTGTTTTGTGGTTGACAGATGAAGGCTGGTTAGAAGTTGTCCAGTCTTTGATTAGAGTTATTCCATTAGAAGATCCACTGGGACCAGCTGTTATAACGCTACTACTTGACGAATGTCCACTGCCAACAAAAGTGAGTCTGAAGTGTATGTGTTTATCTGTGGCTGAATTTCAGTTACTCATAGTTGCCACACCCATGATAGCTTCTGGGTGGGTTTCACCAGTGATGCAAGACTCTTAGCTGTTCAGAAAATGGGTGTAACTTTTAACTTTGAGTGATTTGTGGTGACTTGGTATCTAATTGTTACTTAATGCTAGAAGCACTGTAGGGGGAAAAAAATAAAATAAAAAAAAAAATAAAGGTAAGTCTGGTCTGTGGGGAAGAACAAGAGGCCTTTGGTCTTCAGCTGCTTGTGTTGCTGTCCTCTCCTGCTGTGTGGTACATGCACGCTGTGCACTCGGGGTGTACAGAAGCTGCAAAGGCAGTACGAGTTCTGCTGTTTTGTGGTCAGGTTCTGCAAGCTGCACATTTACAAGTCACTAACGAACTTGTTCCTGCCCTGCATATAAGGAATGCAATGCAAGTGGGTGTATTAACTTAAACAAAGGACACTTTTTAACTATGAGATATCTAGAGATAGTTTTGGCAAATTGAACTTTTTTTTTTTTACTGACCACTAATCTGTTGTTTGAATGGAAAGATGACCCAAGGTGTTCATACTGTTCTGGTACAGGTGTTTTTAGTGAGAGCTTCACCATTGCTGAATCATTTTCAACATGATGATTGTACAGAGAACTTGTCTGTCTTCAAGTCCTTGTTGTTATCTCATATAATCAGAAATTGGTGATAACATCATTGCAGCTTTCATTTATGAATCTGCTTCTTATGCTGCCAATTTTAGTTTTCAGTTTGCATTGTCAGGGATATTACGACACCATTACGACACCAAGTTGTGTGGTGCCGTCGACACGCTGGAAGGGAGGGATGCCATCCAGAGGGACCTTGACAGGCTGGAGAGGTGGGCCCGTGCCAACCTCATGAAGTTCAACCAGGCCAAGTGCAAGGTCCTGCACCTGGGTCACGGCAATCCCAGGCACAAATACAGACTGGGCGGGGAATGGATTGAGAGCAGCCCTGAGGAGAAGGACTTGGGAGTGCTGGTGGATGAGAAGCTTAACATGAGCAGGCAATGTGCTCTTGCGGCCCAGAAGGCCAACCGCATCCTGGGCTGCATCAAGAGAAGCGTGGCCAGCAGGTCGAGGGAGGTGATTCTCCCCCTCTACTCTGCCCTGGTGAGACCCCACCTGGAGTACTGTGTCCAGTTCTGGAGCCCCCAACACAAGAAGGACATGGACCAGTTGGAGAAGGTCCAGAGGAGGGCCACGAAGATGATCAAAGGGCTGGAGCACCTCTCCTATGAGGACAGGCTGAGAGAGTTGGGGCTGTTCAGCCTGCAGAAGAGGAGGCTCTGGGGAGACCTGATAGCGGTCTTCCAGAACCTCAAGGGGGCCTACAAGAAAGATGGGGAAAGGCTGTTTAGTAGGGCCTGTTGCGATAGGATGAGAGGTAATGGTTTTAAAATAGAGGGGGGGTAGATTTAGATTAGAAATTAGGAAAAATTTTTTTACGATGCGAGTTATAGAACACTGGAACAGGTTTCCCAGAGAGGTGATGGAGGCCCCATCCCTGGAAACGTTCAAGGCCAGGCTGGATGAGGCTCTGAGCAACCTGATCTAGTCTGGGATGTCCCTGCTCCTTGCAGGGGGGTTGGTCCCTTCCAACCCTAACCATTCTATGATTCTATATAAAAAGCTCGTAGCTTTTTGTCTTAAATAAATGCATGAGTGGCCGGAGAGCTAGTCAAGCTCTCTACCTGAAGTAAAGTGGTTTTTTATGTTCTGTGCTGTTGATTAAAGTCATCTGATACTTTTGAACAAGTGAAATGTTGTATAGGCTTTCACATAGACTGCAAAATGATTTTGGAAACAAAGCTACGACTAGAAACTTTGCATGCTCTGAAAAAGAAATCAGGAAACTGAGACCACTCAAATGCACCATATGAGGAGTGATTTTGTATTTTTTGTTTGACTGTACAATGTACTTGGCAATCAAATGATTTGTTTTTCAAAAGCCACATGACTTTTATTTAGGTACTTTAATTTTAAGGAGTTAGCTATGACATAGTTAACCTTAACAAGACAAAAGGAATAGGATGCCTGTTCATGGAGTGCACAGAGGTTTTTCTGTGCAATCTCTTTATGGCACAAGGAGCTGCAGTTGTGGGATCTGCTGCTCACATGCAGCCTAGTAAACTGTTTGCTACTGTTCATTTTCTTTCTAGTCAGGATAAGCTTAAGTTTTTGGTGTGAAGAGTTTTAAGTCAGTGCTCCACTTCTGTGACAGCTGGAGAACAGCAGCAGGCTGTATTTCATTTTCTGTTATTGTAGGCTATGAAGTCCATAAAGTTAAAATGGCACTGCAGTAAACTGTTTATTCCATGAAGTCTTTATTTAACTCAATATGGTTGATCTCTGTGGTGGTTCTAATAATGGCTAAAAGCAGTATCAGAGCATGTCAAGAGTCTAATTTTAGTGAGGCTTTTCAATCCCAAATCTTTTTCCATTCCAAATCTGTGGCTCAGTCATCCTTTCTTCTTGCTCTGTGATTTCCACTTAGTGTCAGTCCTGTTCATCAGTTCTGGTTTTGTGGCTTTTCTTTTGGGAACATAACTACTTTTCAGCGTTATCTCTGTACAAACCTCGGACTCTAGTGCAGTAAATTGATTTATGTGTGATTCAAACACAATTCAAAATAACATATATATCCAACTTGAGCAGTACTAGTTATTTCTCCAAATGGCCTGCTGATGACTCCAATATGAGGACTTCTGTTTTAATTAGATCCTAGCCTGAGATTATGCAATTTCAATCTGAATCAGCTGAAGCTTTCATGAAATCTGGAAAGTTGAGGGGGATTTGGAACTTTGTGGGGTGGGGTTCCCCCTGTGGGATAACTTGTTCTGGCTCTAGATTAACCCCTAACCACTCTGAAAATGGAGGGTATGCTCTAGATCTATCTTGAATTTTATCCATACCATACTGCCTGATGGAAGGAAATCAAAGCATGGCATTTTAGATGTCTTACTCTCATTGGTTACTTTCTGAATTAGTGTGACTACAGAAAGCTATTCATGCTCTCAAGAATACTATTTATGATGTCCTGTAAAGCTGATGGCATCCTAAATTTATGATGAGGATGTGGGCTCTTTTGTGGGGTCATGTCTCTTTAGTCCTGAATTGTAAAGTCTAAAACAGCCTTTTTCTTTTGGAAGGGGTGTGAGCTTTAGGACATGGGTAATAAATTAGATGGCAGTAGTGCCATATGTGCTGATTGGTATTGTTTGCCTTTGTTTACTACTCTAGTTCCTATTGCTATAGGAAGCTCACTTGTGTATGTCCAGAACGGTCCTGAGTTGTTGATCACAATAATGACCAACAACCTAGGGGTAATTTTAAAGTTACAGCTCTTGGGTATGTTGAACTTCTCTTCCCATCTTTTCTTTATTATCTGTCTATCCTAGAAGATAACCATCCCTTGCTGTCTGTAATATTATGCTGACTTTAGTAATACAGTGTCAAAATAATTTGTTGTACTATATTGAGTTGGAGGAAGACTGTATCTGGTCAGTAATGTTGAAGAGATTTCTGATTTTTCTTTTCCAGGATGCATTACAAAAGTTAACTGAAATATTAAACTTAAGTGGAGCTGCTGCTTGCCAGGATGCTTGTCACCCCGCCAGACACCGAAATACAACTGCAGTACTGGGCTGCTTAGCAGAGAAGTTAGCAGGTAAAGCTGTGGGATTCTTCTGAAAGCTTACATTTGGTTCGCTGAAGCACCTTCTGCTTTAGCACTCGCAATGCAGACTAGTACAGAAATGTTTTCTTAGAACTGAATAATGTTCTGCATTGAGGGGAGACCTTGTGTGACAGGTGTGACCAAGTCTACTGTTTGATTAAAATGTTGAGCAGTCAGTAGCTGGGGTCTGAATAAGCCATTCCCAGTCCCAGATACTTTAAAAGATCAAACCCTTCTGATGCGTTGTTAGCGATTGTGGATCAGTGTGTGTTTGTGGTATATTGCCTTAGTGCTGGTAATTGGTCTTTTCTGTCGACCTGCTCTGGCTGTGTGAATTACTGAGAACACGTACTTCTTTAGCTGGTAGGCAGGAGTATCAAATTGGTAGTCTTGAAGGTTGTGTAGAAACAAAAAAGAAAGATGCTCTTTCCGCTAAACATGTTCTGTTGTAGTTGGCTGAAAAGATTTTCTTCTGTGTTACTTAAGAAAACTGCTAGGATTCTATTTTAAGGTGACTTTTCATGTAAGACTTTTTATTCCCTGTCATTTCTAGTACCCTGCTGGAAACTGATGATTAAGTTTCTTTCCTGCTAATGGTCAGTTTTCTATCTATTTTTTTTGTTCCTTTTCTGAAAGCAAACAGGAAAAGGAGGAAAGATTGTCCACTGTCACCTAATGGTTATTAAAAAATAACTTCAATATTTCTGTCAAAAAAAAAGTAAAGGACAAAGGCAGGAAGCATTTTTGTACTATAATACTCCTACCTTGTTATACTAAGTCAAAATGAGATCCTGTATCTACTTTTGTCTTAGTGGTCATGGAACAGATCTCACTGTATCAGGTTGGGCAGCAAATCAGTTAGTGCTGTGTTGGAACCCTTTGCAATTTGTTAGAGGTCGCAGGTGCCAGAGTTTGATTCCCTTGTATCTCTCTTGATTAAGCAGACAGTATTTCAGGGCTTTTTTTTTTTTTTTTTTAACTGGCTGCTTGCCATGGTGCTGCTGCAAATTGTATAATTAACTATCAATTAGGCTATATTAGATTCTCAGTTTTGCTTATTTTGGGCTACTGATAAGTGGAGCTGGTCTTTATACTTTAGAAGTAAAGGGGAGCCAGTCTCATTGAGAAAGTAACAAGCATGAAGATGCTAAGCAGAGGTTGATGGAGTCTTACTTCAAAAATCTCAGAAGTGTAGCTAGAACTCTGTACCTGTTTACAGCAGATAAACTGAATATTTTTGTGATTTCACAGTAACTGTGTAATTATTAAATGGTAGCAAATATTTGGCTGGGAACAATGATAATTGTTCTGTTTTATAGTTCTGCTTTGCTGCAAAGTTCTTTCGTGTTGTTTAATCTGTTGCCATGCATTTAGAAATCTGTGCAATGATGAGTATATGGTAGTTCCCATGGATGGATTTAATTTTTAATGTTCCTGTAGGTCCTGCAAGCATTGGCTTACTCAGCCCAGGCATATTGGAATATTTACTTCACAGCTTGGTAAGTGTCTTCAATCTTTTTGTACGCATCCATACATAGCAATTATAATGCAACTTTTTTTTTTTTTTTTTAAATTATTATTATTGAGAGAAGTTAGGGTCGTGTTTGGTAAAGACTGGTAGTAGATGTTATAGAAAACTGAGATTCCAGAGAGTCTGGTCTACTCAAACCAGCTCTCAAGAGGAGGGTGGACTGGATGAGCTTTGGGGGTCTCTTTTGACCCAAAGCATTCCATGACAGACTAGCAGCTTTTCCTATCCATCTGTGCTGGGTATTTATTAAATAACTTTTCTTTCTGCCCATGTTTAGAACTTCCAGTCCCATCCAACAGTGATGCTTTTTGCACTAATAGCACTGGAGAAGTTTGCACAAACAAGTAAGTATTAGCCTGATACCGCTCTTAAGAGCTGTACTATGGCTCCTACTGCATGGTTGTCACTGGCTTCATCTGATCACTCTTGGGAGCATGGGAGAGACTGGATTGGTGGGAACACAAATGTGAAAAAGAAATGTTTGTCCACTCACAAGCAAGAAGAAATGTTTATTGCTTTAGTAACACCCCTCTACCCCTCAAAACTCTTGAGATATTTCCTGAAACTCAGTGCAGTCCTTCCCAGTTAGAAATTGCTACAGAGGGCTTATGGCGTAAAGCCTTTGTCACTGAAATAAATCTGTATTGGAGATGGAGAGAAGCTATGATTGCATGTTTGCAGGCAGGAGAAAATATTTATTGCTTTAAGGGTTTGTGGGGGGGGGGTGTCATTAAGAGATTTGCTGAAACTCGGTCCTTTTCAGCTTAGAAATTGCTACATAAAGATTTATAACATGACACCTTTGTTACTTGAAAAGAAATAAATCTGCATTAGAGATATGGAGAACAGCTGTGATCTAACAGTTTCTTGATGGTGCAGCTCTGTGCTGAGAAGTGGCATACCTGAGTGCTAAATTAATTTCATGTCTGCTTGGGGAAAGAATTTTATGCTGTTTGTAATAGTGAGGTTTAAAGGAGTTGGGGGGGGGGCGGGTACTGCATTTGTAGAATGTTACTATTTTTAACTAAACTTATCCCTAGTTTATAGTAATTATTCTTTTTTGCTCTTAAATTGCAGGTGAAAATAAAATGACGGTTTCTGAATCCTGCATTAGCGACCAACTGATCTTGCTAGAGAAATGGACACATAATCCAGATTATTTAAAACGCCAGGTTGGATTCTGTGCCCAGTGGAGTTTAGACAATCTGTGTAGGTATAACAAAGGGATGGATTCATTTGAGGACTACTTTGTTTTGTATAAGCACTTACTGTAAATATACCTGGCTGCATTTGTAATCACTCTCCTTCAAAGAAAAAAAAGACAAATAAATCTAGTGTAATTGCATGGAAAGGAAATTTTGGCAAGTAAAATGCTTGTGAAAGGAAGTGGTTTGTACTCTGCAAGTTGGAGCTGCAATGAAACTTCTTCTTTGCACTGTATTTCCTGTAACACATGCTTCAGCAGACATGCTGAGTAGCTAAATAGTGCAGCTCTGTCTCTG
This sequence comes from Chlamydotis macqueenii, assembly GCF_036417535.1. NCBI lineage: Eukaryota > Metazoa > Chordata > Aves > Otidiformes > Otididae > Chlamydotis > Chlamydotis macqueenii. Next base: position 14,270,083 of record NC_141568.1, read on the forward strand.
TGGAACAGCTGGATTACTGACACATCCTGGTGACAGTCATTACGGTGATCATACGCCAGTGCAGTCCCAAAAAATTATTAAAGACTTCAAAGTAAAGATACAGTCTTGTGATCAAAAGGGAAAAGTGTTTGACAAAGCACTCTACTATTTTGTCCTTTTGGATGACTAACAGTCATCAAATTCACTTGTTCAATTGTGATTTCAAGTGTGAAGCAACTCTAAGGACCTTGTAGTTTCTAATGCCTTATAAATAAATTTGGGTAAAAGGACTTGTTGGGCTTTAGGGGGCTGTAGCCACCCTATGGAATGCCAGTGTCAGGTGTGTTCACTAAACATCTGTGTAAGTGTTGTAGCAAGTTCGAGATATATCAGAGACCCTAAGAGAAGATTTCTGATTTGTAAATTAGCATACATGTGTCAGCAATTTGACACCTGGCAAGACACATACTTCTGATCCTTCCATGTGAACAGGAGACGAAGGGAGAAAGAGCTGCTTTGGCTCAGTTCAAGTTCATCACCTACCTGAAAATGAGAGAGTAAAAAACTTCAAATCTTTGTTTTCCCCTTCTTCCTCACCCCCAAAATCTTTTCCACTGTGATGAAGCAGAAAAACTCTGCGCAACTGAATATACAAATACAATGGTAAATCATGAAACAGTGGCATCTTGGTCTGAGCTTAGATGCCTTACATTTGCCTGGTTTCCTGAAAGTAGTAATTAGACTGCAGGAGCTCTAGTCAGAGGTATAGGCTGTGTTCTGATGTTTAGAGGATATTTAACAGGCAGTGCGTTGGAAGTGGTGCTGTTTTCATGCAGGCAAAATGTCAATATTTCATTCAGTTATGTCAAAAATTAATTGAATCCTAGAGATTGCCGATGTGTGAAATGTTTAAAACAAAGTTTTGCTGCACAGTGATTAAAACTGGTTTCATTTTGCAGTTTTAAAAGAAGGCAGGCAGTTTACATATGAGAAGGTTGACTTGACCAACATCAGGGCTATGCTGAACAGTAACGATGTCAGTGAATACCTGAAGATCTCGCCCCACGGATTAGAGGTAAGATACCGTTTTATGATTTTGGCCTAAGAAGTAATCTGAAGAAAAAGGCAGATTTTAACGATTCTTGTTTGCTACTTGCCCCTGTGATTTCCGAAGTTCTCTGCCAGCTTTGTATAGAAAACTTGCTTTGTTCAGAGGGCCGTAACATTGCTACACTAATCTCAATTGTAGAATGTTCACCGTAAAGTAACACCTGTATCTGTGCCCCAGAACTTCAGAAAAGTAAGGAGGTTTCTTAGTCAGCTGGCTTTTCACTGATTTAGACTAAAATTGTTCACAAAGTATAATTCTTATTGTTTTTCCTGTCCAGTTTTGAAAATCCCATAGCAGTAGGATTTTTGTCTAAGACGTATGTTGGGTGTTTGTTGGGTTTTTTGTTGTTTTTTTTCCTCTATTGCTTTTTTCTAAAGACTTGTTTGACTACTTAGAATTTTCATGAATTAATGTTTAATATCTGTCTTTTGTACTAGGAGTCAGCTAATAATCAATGACTTAGGTCTCCCTATCTTTGTTGTCTTCATCTTTAAATCTTTAAATTTACTCTGTCAGCTCTCTACTTCCCTGCTGCCCTGTGGTTTACCATTGAACAATTTTCAGTCTTGCCTGCCTGCTAGTTTGTGACAATTATTGCTATAAAGAGAAGTTGCTTTCTGGCTGACGTGCCTCTAAAATTATGTTGGTGTATTCTTATATGCAAGAAACTATATCCAGGGAAGAAAGGGGCTTGTTTGAGTGCTGATTTTGTAGAAACTTAACTTTTGGTTTGGTTTTGGTAGGCTCGATGTGATGCCTCATCCTTTGAAAGTGTTAGATGTACGTTCTGTGTCGATTCTGGAGTTTGGTACTATGAAGTTACAGTCGTTACTTCGGGAGTGATGCAGATAGGATGGGCTACCAAAGACAGCAAATTTCTCAATCATGTGAGTACATGTCATGTCAACCAGCTGATGATGTAACTTCAGTATTTTTCTACTTACAAACACCTATGAAAATAGCTGTGGTTATTCTATTTTTCTAAAGGAGAAACTTGCGTATTTCCTTCAATTTTTCTGTACTTTCATGAAGCTGTTTTTGCTGAAGTTAGTGATACAAGGAAAGGCTGTATTGTCATTGCTACAGACCGACACTGTTCACAGAAGTAATGCATAGCTGCTGGCAGTGACAGCTTGTAATCTACTTGCTGTTTTCTGGAAGCTACAGGGAAATGGCTTATTTCTTGTGGTTTAGTCTCTTCTTGGAAATTCTTTAGATAACAGTGGTGGTTACTCTGTTTTTTTTGTGAAGTAAACAATTGCTTACTAGGAACTAGCAGATTATCATGCACTGACTTTTATACAGGTCGCAAAGCAGCCATTTGATTACCCTCTTTAACATGCTTCCCTATTAAATTAACTTTCACCAGGGAAATAATTATTTAAATTGACTCTGTAATATCATGGTATCATTGGATCTGCTGGTAGCAGCAATATGGTATGGTTTGGGTATGTGACAGACTTATTTGTAATTAAAAATCAGAATTACAAAGAGATTAAACCCTCTACCCTCTTGCCTTTATTCTGAGAATATAGAATAAGTATGCTGTCTTATTTTATAGTTTGCTTTCCTCTCCTTCTCATCCAGATGATTTAGTATCTTATTCTTAATTCTAAGTATTCTTCTTCCTCCTATTTTACTTTTAAAATTATGTACTTACTAGCATTAAAGCAAAACATGCCATGTGCACATGAAATCCACACCTATAGTCAAAGAATAATCTCAAATGTTAGTAAGATGTATCTAGGACTTCTTTTTTTTTTCTTAAATCTTCATGGTAACTCCGTATGGCTGTTGTAAACCCAGTATGCTGTAGCGTATTTTCTTCAGTATTTCCATAATTCTAAGAAAGTGCAATGATTGCTACCCAAAAAAAATCCCTGCTTCAGCTTAGAGAGGACTTTCTGTATTATCAGACTTCCATTAAAGTTCATTGAAGTGCAGGCTAGGATTTTGGTACAAAAGGTGTTTATGGCCTAGCCTACCACCACTGACCAGAATGGAAGGATGGTGCTGGGATTAAGTTGACACTTCTACTGGCTGAGCTTGAGTAAGAAATCACCCTTAGCCCTGCTTTATTGTTGTGATTGCATGGCTTTCTGTTCCTACCTGGAATTCAATTTTGGAGAAGAATTATATATTTTAATGTGGAGATAAGCAGTTAAAACTGCTCACTTCTGATTATTAAAGAAAAAGTAATTCTACAGCTGGGTTAAATGCAGAAGCTAATATGAAGACAGGCCAAATACACACATGTGAGTAAATATGGATGGTGGGGGCTATGAGAGAAATCAAAGAGATGAAACTAACATCAGTGGCAAGAAACTCAGCAGGAATAAGAGAGAAGCTTCCTGTGAGTTCAGTGGTCTTGCTACATTAATTCTAATTATTCATGTAAATAGCACTGTTGCCTGCTGGTGTGTAACATGCGTGTATCTCTACATCACATCCAAAGTCCAGTCCCACATTTCTAGCATGTAATTGCAAGTATTATTTTAATTTAAAAAAAACCAAACAAACAATAAACCACAACCAAATAAAAATACCCTACAGAGCTGTCCTGAGCACAGGCATTGTAGACATTGAGTGTAATGGAAACTGTTTGAAATAAAAGCCCATGTGTCTGCCTTTAGACTAAGAGGATTAAAAGATTTTTCCCACTTACTGTTAAGGAGCTTGGTGTATGTGCATTTTTCTGTCTGTGCTTCCTGTACAAGCTATGAAGGTAGGAGATGTCACGTCTCTGAGCAGGATGATTTTCTGTTGCTACCACTGTTTTGCTGGTGGCTAAGTGCTACTGTTGTTTTAGTTCATCGGGTGCCTACCTGAAAGACAAGGATATTACCTTCTGGGTACGTCACAAACACAGTCATCACAGTAGCCATATGCTCTCTATTTACAGCACGTGTAGCAAAAAGAGTAGTCCTAAATATGACATTAAACACCCATTAGCTGGGCTTAGCTTTAATTTGGGACATCTGAGGCTTGTGTAATCAGACCCTGTCTGGTATTTGCACTCCAGACAAACCATGCTGAGCAGAGGAAGTGATCTTCCATAATGCTTTTGAATTTCATGAGTTGGCTGTCCTACGACAGATTCTTCTCCCATTCTGGAACTTTTAGTTCTGCATTTGTCTTGGATGTTGGGGCTGTCACTTGATAAGCTGTTCACTAATTGAGGCGGGCTGGAACTGAAAGGGACACAATGTGCAACAAATTCAGCGAAGGGACTATGGGTTTGTTGTCTTTCTGTGTACTATGTGTTCTAGTGGCACTTTGATATCTTGTGGGGGAAGGTATTAAAAGTCTGGTACTGGGACTGCACGATAACAGAGTGGTTATGCTTCTGTGTTGACTTTTTAAGAGGAAGAAAGTTAGCTATTTGGGTATTAGCCTTCTGACTTTTAAATATTTTAATAGACAGGAGCGATTTGACCTCACAGAGAAGGAAAACCACTTTGGACACATCCCTTTCTTCCCTCTCCTCACTCCAACAAATTTATTTTGATATGAAAATGAAACTCAGACTAGTTTGAAAAAAAATTATCTTCATGGGGGTGGGAGAAACCCTGCTCTTGAATAAATGGTATAGTTGAATAAAAATAAACTTTAGCCCTTCTCTGTGAGGAATGGCTGCAGACTGAAATGCTTTACTCTTTTGCTAAAGGAAGGTTATGGCATCGGGGACGACGAATACTCCTGTGCGTACGATGGCTGCCGGCAGCTGATTTGGTATAATGCCAGAAGTAAACCGCATTCCCATCCCTGCTGGAAAGAAGGTACTCAGTCCATCTTCTGCTGTTTCTCCTAGCTGGATTTCTGCATGGAATTTTTTTCTTTTGCAGGTGTCTAGAAAACAGTTTGTTAGTGGGTGCAAACAGAGCAGTTACTGCCTAATCATAACAACAGTTATTGTACCTTTACTAGTATTTGCAGTGGTTCAAATGTACCAAGTGGACGCCACGCTCTTGTTCCCCAATCTGTGTAAAGAGTCGTGTTGGTTACATGTTTCCCTTTTCATAGGCAGAGTATAAATCAGCATGAACTAACATTGCTGGACATGTAATCATAAGACTTTTTTTCCAGATGTTTGTAGTCATACAAAACAGGGTTGAAATCTTCCTTTCTGAATTGAAAGAGAAGGTAAAAAAACCTTGATTTCTGAATTAGACTTTTTTTTTTTAAAGGAGAAGTTGCAACGTCTTGTTTATTTTAAATTCTTGGTTAGCTACTTGGACAGCAAAGTTCTGTTCTTTTCTTGATCTCAGCTTTGTTATCTTGGTAGGAGTCTGTGCATGCCATGCTTATGTGAACTGTGCTGCCCAAGGGTGGCTAAATTAAAACACTTATTAAAAAATAAATGGCATAAGCACATTAGAAACTTAGACTTTAGCAACTATGTGTTCAGAGGATATCTTCAACAGTGTAAAATAGCCAAGGAGAGGCAGAGTACAGCCTTGTTCTGACTTCGGCAAATATGCTGTAATATTTCAGTTATGTAGTAGTAATGCTCTGGCAGGCTAAAATTTTTTTTTTTTTACTCTTTTGTCCTCATTGTTTTATCTAGTTACAGCCTGTATCAATGTTTCTTCCTTTATTTTTTTTGCAAACACTTCCTTTTAAGTGAGGCAACTCCGAGTGAGATGTGATACTTAAAACAATAACCGTTTCAACTGTTGGCATTTAACAGAAATCTTTAAATTATCTTTGTTTTGCATGTAAGGAGACACAATAGGATTTCTACTAGACTTGCAAGAAAAGCAAATGATTTTCTATTTAAATGGAAACCAGCTTCCTGCCGAGAAGCAAGTATTTTCATCTGCTGTGTAAGTATGTGCTCATTTGGAAGGACAGTGACCTGTATGGATAATTGTTTTAATTAGATGAAGTGTTTCCTGTTTGAGATGTAAATTCACATTTGCTTACCTGAAGCCATAATTAAGTAGGTTTCCCAATTGAAAGTTGCTTAGAAATCAGCGAGAAGGATGTAATTTTACAGGTGGATTTCAGTGCCCAAAATAAATACTTTGGACCTTCCAAAGGTAGGTTCAACTCTGTTTCCTACTGTCAAACTAGCACAGAAGTGAATAGAATGAGGCCAGAGCAAAGATGAACAAATTTCTAGTAATGATTGAGGAACTGTTGATTTTTTTTAAAAATAAAGCCTCAGTCCTCTAAATGCTGAGGAGTGCGTAATAACTTAATGCCACTCACTGGGGCTGGTTCCTGTAGTAGCATATTGAGTATTCATGGCAGGACATCTCTTGGTAGGGTTACAGAAAGGTGTTAGGCTTATTTTGCCAGCTCCGTTAAAATTAATGCGTGGCTAATTCCTCTAACTCTCATGGAAAAGTTCAGCCTTTTAGTTCTGAAAAGATAAGCTGGTGTGATACTTGAGAGAAAAGCTATGCAGTTTAATTAAACATTACAGTAGTTTGTAAATGAATACTACTGTGCTAATGATTTCATTCATAGTTTCTCCTCAAAATTAAGTTCAAGATGCAAGCAAAATAGTAATTCCATGTGTTGCAGACTATCTTGTCTATTCCACTTGCCGTACTCTGTTCTTCAGTGGAGTATGTCATTTATATACTCAACAGATTCTGTTACGTGGTTAGAACTTGGGGTATTACTCAAGTCAGGCCCTTTCAGTAAATAAAACTGAGAAGTGATAGCTGTAGTGTTTTCACAAGGTGGCTGTGAAGAAAAGACAGCTGTTCTGGGGTAATCCTGCAAGGGCAGGGAGGAACAGATGGGAATTGTGCTAAGAGAGCTCAGACCTGGATTCATCCTGTGTGGGTCGCACACAAGTGCACAAGAGTTGCAAGTTCCCCGGATTTGTCCCTGCTCAAATAAAGCAGCAGGAGCAGTGGACACAAAGGTGTCCCTTGCAGTTGGTACTGCTCCTCACAGCTCTACTGCTCCTTAGAGCTCTACTAAACAGCAGTTGTTTGGAAGAAAAATACTTCTTCCAGTGCTGCAGGAGCTATCTGAGCTGATCAGTGTAAAGAAGATCAGGTGGTAGGCTGTTCAGATGTATGTATCTGCTTTTAGTGTAAGTGTGACTAATCCTAGCTGTGGAGCAGGCAGCCTTTATTGGCTGACTCAGTAGTAAATTCAGATAAAACTTGATAGTAAATGCAGAAGTTGAGAACTAAACAAGGAAAGTATGTGCAGCTGAAACTGGATGTGTTAGAGGTTTTTCTCCCAGTTAGCTTCAGAACGCTTCTACTGAAGGAACTGTTCTCTTTATTTCAGGGTATATTTCTGTCTGGTAATAGTGGGAACATATCTGGAAAGCTCTGCTATTGTTAAGTCATTCTAAAATGTCTCTTGTTCATCATATTGCAGATCTGGCTTTTTTGCTGCAGCTAGTTTCATGTCCTATCAACAATGTGAGTTCAACTTTGGGGCAAAACCTTTCAAGTACCCACCATCAGTGAAGTTTAGTACCTTCAATGACTATGCCTTTCTGACAGCAGAAGAGAAAATCATTTTGCCCAGGTAATCCTCCTCTAGTTTCAGTGTTTTTGCATATGGAGAAATAAAATGCTTCACTTCTGAGTTGCATAGTCCTATGTTGTACTTAGCAAAGTTAATCTTGTATGGGGTCACACCTCTACAGGTCTCTTTCAGAAAAGGTTTATGTCGTAGGCTACAATGCAACTTCGTGAGTAGGGCAGGAGATAAACAACCAAAATGCATTATATTACAAAAAAAAATTAAAATAATTTGAAGCTAAATTAAAATGAACTAGTACTGCACAGTAAACTGGTTTTGGTATAAGTGCTGCCTGCTGTCTAAGAATGATTAGGTTGGTTGAGGTATAGTCTTAATTAAAAAAAAAAGTCATATTTAAAATTGACCTAATTTGTGATATTGGCCCTATGGAGGTACTGAGTGATTGCAAGATTTGAAGTTGACCTTATTTTCTAATTCAGATGGAAATTTCCTTCAGTGTGAATGATAGTACCAACAAAGGTTATTCAAATTTAGCAGCGCTTTCCCACCTAAATATAAAGCCAGATAGAAACAGGTTTGGATACACTTTTTCCTTAATTTACCAAACTTCTAGCAGCAATGGAAACAAATATTTTTTTTCTGGTTTAGGTCATTAATAATAAAATAATTTACTGGAACACAAACAGTAACAGTACACAGTGTAATCTGGATTATAGCGTACCCCAGATTTGCAACTTTGTGTAAAGATGGCCCTCGAATGGTGCTGATATAGGTGGTTGAAAAAAATCTTTTGTTGCATCTTAATTGGGGGCAGTGGTGGTTGGAGGTGGGTACCCCTGGCTATAATACAATTCAAGAGTCTGGGTTTGAATTATCTAGCTGTTCAATCAAGTGAATGTAGGTGCTTAGGTATCTTAGTGTTTAAAAAGAAAACAAAAACATACCTTACTCTTGGATCTGAGTCACACATTGACAAAGTTTGAGGCCTCTGATATTGTATTTATGCAGAGAAAAATCAAATGCAACTTGCAAGACCACTTTGTACTTACAGGTAGCCAGAGTAATTTACACCTGCTTGTGACTGCAGGTGCTTTGAGTGTCTGATTTTATCCCTTAAGATGAGCTGTTAGTTGTCATTCTTGGTCAGCCTCCTTTTCAAATGAAGTGTTCTTCTGTCTCATTAGTGTCATGCACTAGATGAGGGGTTTTGCAGCTTTTAGCTGATTGTTGTTGCAATAGTGCCAGAATGACATCATGCTTAAGCATTAGCTGTCAGGATTTGATTGTGCTAAAAGGTGTAGAGAGAAACTGGGGGGAAACTGGTTTCCTGTTGCTGTCTGACTGGATAAACTTGGCCTTGTGTTAGAGCCTATTTAATATGTGATGGCACTGAAAGGCTCTGTTCAAGGTTGGACACTGCTGCTCTTTGTTTACACAAAGATCATCCCTGCCCTACAGCCTGAACAGTTTGGAAACGATAAGCAAATCCTAAATTAATAGATAGCTTTGATCTTAAAAGCGATAGGGGGGAAGAGGAGGCAAAAGCCTAAGTGGACCCTAATTATCCATCGTGGGACTTAACATAAACTCTTGTAGAGCTGTGCTGAATTTACTGCATGTAGTGCTGGAGCACAGTCTAGGCTGGACATGTCACCCTGCCATTCATCAGCTTTGATGTGCAGTGTATGTGTTCCAAATTTGAAATGTCTTATTTTATCAAATAGTGGGTTTTTATCCATTTACTCTCCCTTGTGGCAGTTGCCATACTGGGCTGTTGATTTTATTTTCAATTTCTATTCTTTTAAACTGTGTTACAGCATCATAAGATTTCTGAATTTTGTTGGCACATGGGTTTGTGTGGTTTATTTGGGCTTTTCTAATTCTTAAGAGTACACAGATACTAAAGAATATTTTTTAAGTGTTCGGCTGTGGGAGCTAGAAGAACTTTAATCTAACACCCTCTTTGCCCCTTTCTGACAGACCAGAATAGGGAGTTGAAGACTGTTCTGCACATCCCTGGGTGTGTTAAGCCTTTTTTGTGGGAAGTTTTTATCGATGTTTATCAGCAGTAATTAAGTAGCACAGGCAAGCATTGCGGTGGTCTTGAAGCAATACTCAGGATAGCAATGAATCTATCATTTTGAGTCATACTAGTGTGTGTGTGTCTCTTTCTTCAGACACAGGCGCCTGGCTTTGCTGAAGCAAGTGAGTATCCGAGAGAACTGCTGCACGCTTTGCTGTGATGAAGTAGCAGACACAGAACTCAGGCCATGTGGACACAGGTAAAACCTTAAAAACAACACAACCAAAGAAACGGGAAAATGTGTGTTTGATGTTCAGCTTAGGTGAGACCAGATGCAGTCCCTGCTTATCTTGTTTGACTCCCCAGCATAAAGGAAATCACCCCTCCTTTGAAGGATGTGACAGAGGTTAAGTGTAGTACTCTCACTGTTCCCTTCACCCCAGTTCTGAGCAGATTTAATCCCTAACTGTGTGTGCGTTTGGGGCTGGGCAAGTACTGTGGCTATGTACGTATGCTACCCCTGCGCTACCGAGTCTTAATTCCCTGATATCAAATGTTTTACTGATGAGTACTTGTTTAGTACTGGTGCTCTGAAATCCAGATCACGAGGAGAGCAGGAAATTTGGAAACTTGTTATATACTCAAATACTCCTTAAATGTTCAACAATTGGATTGTCTCAGGTCACAAATTCATCTAAAAGCTAAAAATGGGTCAGCAGTATGAGTAATACTGTGATAGCACTTTCCTGCTAGGAAGCAGCCTATTAGGAAATTAATCCAGTTAAGTCCAGTTCCTTAGTGGTTTTAGAGCACTCGTGGAAACAGTCTTGCCACGGGTCTGGATGCTGGAAAGTTAAAAAGAGAAGAGATGTGCCCTGCCTGCTGTGTGTCAGTAAGAAGTGGAGACCGCTTCACACAGGGCACTGGGACTGCTGTTCTCCAGACTGGAGCAAGTGTTAAGATTAACAAAAGCAAGCCAGTGTAATCCCGACCAACTGCACTAGCAGTTTCGGGTCTGTCAGATGCTGAGCAGCAGGAGTGCCTCTCAAAGCCTGTGGATCCACACACCTGACTTGAAATTCCTAATCTCCACACTGAAAGACTTATACTGACTGTTTCTAGCAGGCTAACTAAACTGCTTAGTGCTTGGATTTTTTTTTCAGTTTTTCATACTGTAAATGCAGGCTTTAACGATTTTTTTTTTCTTTTCTTCTTCAGTGACCTGTGCATGGAGTGTGCCTTGCAACTGGAGACCTGCCCTTTGTGTCGACAGGAAATACAAACCCGCGTCAGACAGATCTCTCACATTTCATGACACACGTGGAGAGATACCACAGACTTGTTTTTAATGAACTCCAACCAATACTGAAAGGGGAAAGCATCTCTAACCAATCTTAATGCGCATAGAACCATAGCCATGGCCAGATTTCATGCTAAGCTGTAATCTGTGTATCTTAAAAAGGAAATCTTTAATAAGCTATTTCAGGTTGCCAGCAATGGGAACTGGTTTCAACAGTAAGGAGAGCCGGTAGGTCGGTGCGCTGTGGCTATTGGTTCCTCCAGGCAAGACCGTAGGAGAGTTGTCTCTCTTCTTTCCCCTTTCCTTCTCACCTGTTGCAAGTGCTGAAAAAATTTGCACTGGAAGTACATGTACAATGCATTTTAGAAAAGAAGAGAAAAGGAAGTATCTCCTAAAACAGGGCCATTCTGTCTTGTGCTCGAAAGTCTCTATTTTTGGCAGAAGTCAGTACTAAAAAGAGAATGCCAATGATTTCCTGTTTAATGTAGCCTCCTGCTGGTCAGAGACTGTATTTTCCGACAGTGGATATTAAACTGCTCAAAGACTTAATCTGTACACAGACTGATTTGAAAAGACAGTGTGGAGACTGTAGAGAAACTCACATGTTTTAATAACTTGGTGATTCCAAAGAATGTTCTGATTTGTTTTTAATGTTAAAAGATCGGTGGTATTTTCAAGTACATAATGTTTCTGATGCTTTTAACTTCAGTACCCACATTTTTTTGTGAGGATATAATTTTCAGGAGGTATTCTTAACTAATTATAACGCTGGACTGGAATTAATTTGATATTCTGAGTATTTTTTAAGGTATCATCGAACATCTTTTTTAATCAGTGTTGTTTTTGAAAGTTATGTTCACTTTGGAAATATTGAGCTATCTTAAAAGACTGGAGGAGAATTTTTTGGGCCAGTTTATTTAAAAAAAAAAAAATGTTACTTGGATAGCAAGTTCAGTCTTATTCCGTAACTCTTTAAAAATGCACCTTGCTTGCCACGTGTCAGCCCTGCTCTGAGCAGGTTTGGGGCCACACTTTGTATTTTTGGTAGGGGTTGTAAAGTGGGAGACTCTGCTCCACTTTAATTACACATTTGTGATGTTTGTATGTTAAGGATGCATTTCAGCAGGCAGCTTTTGACTGTTTTACTAGGTTTCTACAAGGAATCAGGGTTCACTGCTGGTGTTGGTGAAATAGCACAAAAATCAGTGGAGTTACGCTTATTTTGCACCAACTGAGGATATGACTCAGTCTCTTCCAAGCCTTGTACAGGCTGCTTTTTTAAATTATCTGGTTATATAGTAGAACTTTACTAATTCACGCACAGCTTGCCAAAATTATCCTGCTTCTTGGCAGTGATGCAACAGCAGGGGCTGTTGTAGGGAATTATCATGCTGTGATGTATCTTATTTTTAAAATCATTGATTATCTTCATTGTACTATCAAGTATTAACAAAGCAGAGCTGAAACTGCTTCTTCCCACTGCGCGCTCTTGCTTCCTACTGACCTAAATAGGAGCCGAGAGCTCTGCACACAGGTCCCAGAATCAAGCTCTCTAGCAACTCCTGTCACCTTCTGCCTTTGCTAACTCACGGGTGCTGAATTTCATCTGAAATGTAAAAGAAGAAAACACCAGGAAAAAAAAAAATCTTTTTCATTGAACCTCTGGAGTACAATGTGTGAATTAGGAAAGTTCTGTCCATTTTTTTTCTTGTTGACTTTTTTCCAAATACAAACTGAATCTAAAACCAGAGTGCTGGTTAGTCTTTTTGCTAGAATGTGAATTCTCTTCCACCTTGGATGCCTGTTTTGATTGGAGTCAGACTGGCAAGTCTGTGCCATCGCTGACTGTACGTTACGATATTCTGCTGTAATCCACATTGCCAGTCAGGGCTGAGTCCCTTCCTGCTCGGTGCTGAATGAGCAAACATATGAACACCATCACTGCCACAGGGATCTTAGAATTTCAGAATCACTTGAAGTTTTAAATGCTTCCAAATGCCATGATACATCTTTATCCCTAAGGTACAGAGATACTTTAGGAAAGAGGTGGGACAGAACCATTTTGAACTCTGCCTTAATAGATTCTAGTAACTTCAGGGCTTTGGTTTCCCTGGCCAGGATTAACTGAGGTAAAATTTTCAGAAGTGCCTAGGACTCCTGATTTGTATCAACTGCTGCATGAGATTAAGCTCTTAAGGCCCAGGTCCAAAAGGCTTCTAGTTGTCTTGGTTCCCTGTGAAACGGAGGTGACCTAAGACACTTGCCTTTGTGGACATGGGACTAAGTGCCTGCATTCCTTGTTGAAAAGATGTGAATGCTTTAGAAAATTTTGCCCCAGACCGTCTTCCGTGCAGCTGGTGCTGGGCAGAGAAATCCTGTGGTGCTGGAGGAGGGAGCTGTGTTGCAGAGAACTGTCCTGTTCATTTCATGAAGGGAAAGACTGTACACTTCGACTGGCTTTCTGCTGAAATCCACGATGGGGGTGTCCTGGTAAAGCTCAATCCTCCGTGACCGGCACAGTGCCCTCCTCGGGCTCTGCCTGCCCCAACGGGGCTGGGGCGGGGAGGAGGTGGCTCCGCAAGCCCCCATCAGGGGAAATGAATTGTAGCAAAGTTGTCCATTCACCAATAAAAAATGTCTTGAAGGCTATTTGATGTTCTTTAGTTCTTTTGCTTCTGTTGACAGCCAGGGTTACAAACGTTGTGGTGCTGCGTGTGTCTGAGGCCTTGGGTCCCCCTCTGTGAGGGGAAAACTCGCTTTAATAACGGCGGGAAGAGCGCTGCGTGCATCCTAGCGAGGCGCATTATCTGTTGGCTTTTTATTTTTTTCCTAGGACCCCCTGTGGTACCTGGACACCGAACTCAGCCCACCCCGCCGCTGCCAGCAGTCCCGCTAGGCCCCGCAGCCCGCCATAGCGGCGGACATCGCCCTCCCGGCACGGCCCCCTCCGCGCGCTCTGATTGGTCTTTTGGGGTGTGGGCGGGCCCTCCGCGGCCGCCTCCGCTGTCCGATTGGCTGCGGGCGGGGCGGAAGGAAGCGTTTCCTAGGAGACGGCCAGGCCGGAGGAGAAGGGACGGCGGCGCTGCAGTGACGGGTGGTGGGTGCGGGCAAGGCCGGGACCCCGGGCCCCTCTGCGGGGTGGAGGGCACGGAGTGGTCTCCTGGCCGCCTTTTGGGGAGGGAGGATGAGGGGTCGGTCGCTGGGTCCCTTTGAGGCGGGAGAGGTGAGGCGGGCCGGGTGCCTGGGACCCCTGCGGAGGGACAGGGTTGGGGGCTTCGGGACCCATAAACGGCGAAGGCGGGGGGGGGGGGGGGGGCGGGCACGGAGGCCCAGGGGTGGTGGCGGGGAGCTGGCTCCCCGCCTCGGTGGGCTGCTCTGCAGGCCGGCCTTGGGTACGCCTCGGCAAGGGTGGCGGAGCAGGGCGTCCCCAGCGCGCTGCAGCCCGTCGCGGTGGGCATAGGCTGCTGTGTGCCCTGGCCCTGGCACGGCTCAGCAGCTGCTCGCAGCCACAGGCCGAGGGTTTGGCCGGGACAGCCCAGCGCTGGCCGGAGTCCCTGGGCTGGCGCATGGCATCGCTATCCAGATCGCTGTCTCTGCGACACGCTGGAGCACTGTGCCATCTTTGCCTTACCTAGCTTCGTTTTCTTGTGTCTTTCCAGTCAGTTATAGATGTTTGAGGAGAAAAGATGTAAAGGTTACCTAAAACACCTTTACAGAGGCTAACTGTAGGTGTGTGCAGTTTTGAGCCTGTTCTCTCCGTAGGAAGAGAAGGTTCCTAGAGAACTTGAGTTATTAGGGAAAAGAAGTAGCAGTAACTTTGGAAGAACATGGTTTTTAAATCTCTACATTTAAAAATGCAAAGGTTTTCTCCTGATTAGTTGTTTGAGAAGTATATGGTAATTTAACATCTGAATTTGTATTAACGCTAAGTCACGTGTTATTTTTTAGCACTTTGTCCAAGAGGGAGAAAGAACCGCTAACAGCAGCAATATAGCAGATTGCCTCTCCACCAGACTGATTATGCAGTAACGATGGAGACTTCTGATGAAGAAAACTTTGGTGTAGCTGTGTGAGTACGCTACATTCTGTGTCAGACTTTCAATAAACTATTTCATAGTTAAAATATTTTAATAGGAATGTAGTTACAGGAATGACTTTGTAGCGCATTGATTAGCAGATTCTGCTTCTTAGAGGACCAAGGGTGCAGAATGCAAAGCTCCAGGAGGAAATAACCTCATTTCAGAGTTTAGGTGAGATCAAACTAAACATAACTGCAGCGAGCATCGCACGAGATACCCCTTGCTGAGTGATCAAGGCATGTAATAAAAATCAGAGGGTTTTTTTAAATTCAAGATTTCTCTTTCCTTTTCAACACCATATGTTGTCACGGATTCTAAGAGGAGACTATTTCTCTGTGTTTTAATCTCCTTCTGGTCACGTTTAGGCCAGCACAAGCTACTGAAGCAGCCCAGGAAGCACATGGCCTTTCAGTCCACAGAGCATCACAAATGAACCAAATCTACGAGCTGGGGTGACAGAGGCACAGGGACACATCCCCTTCTGACACAAGCTTTAGGAGGAAAGCATGCCAGACAAACGTGGGGTGAAGCAGCCAATTTGGTTGAAGCTGTCTGTAAAAAGTCTCACGTGACATGGTGAGGCAACAGGGGCTTAAACACAAGGCTGGTCAGCATGTGTTTCTTCCGGTGTCTGGATGCAGGTGTGTCACGTAGAGAGACAGAATTTGAAACAGTTAAAATTCCATTATTCAGCTTACAGGCTTAAACCAGGGTGTAAATTAATACTTTGAATTTTCTGTTGCTGCTACATTAAGCTATAAAACTGGTAGTAGCACTTATTTGGAGGGGAAAAAAGAGCGGAAATGATCCATAGCAAAGTCTTCTGTGCTTGCCTGTAAATGGCAAGCGATGAGCCCTGTGGCCTGAAGTGGCGAATGTGATGCTCAGAGTCTGTAACGCTGAGTGCCAGCTCCTCTCCTGGTGATGTCCTGCCCTCTGGTGGGACAGCACACTTTTACAGTCCTTTGCCTTGGCTTTGCTCCTCTCCCAAGGCTTAACAGATCAGAAATGTTGCTACAACATCGCTTGGTGATCAGATGCCTTTTTAAATTAAATATCTTCTCATTTTTCCTGGTCAGAATGAGCCCTATGGCTCATTATAGTTAAACTGTCAGTTAAACTGTTCTTGGATTAATTTCACTGGACTATTATTTAGTAGCAAAATAACTTCAATGAGTTTTTTCAAACTTAATCTGAAAGAGTGTTCTGTTTACTAAAGAGAAGTTTGAAAGAGAAATAGACATTTAATTTTAATTTAAATGGTGCTTTCGCTGATGAAAGCTAATTTTTTTCTTAAAGATAAATGTCCTGTGAGGCTTGTTTCCCTTGTGTTTGAGGAAAGCCTGTCTCTCATCTACTGAAGAATATAGGAAAAGTTCATCCCCCAGTAGAGAGGAGCTCTGAATGCCAAGGCCAGGGACATCCTGTGGATTATTTAGTGTGTCTGAACAAGCTGCATAATAATAAATTTAGCAGAGGAATCCAGAGTCCTGAAATGGTGGTACCAAAGATTTCTTCCCTGGGTGACTTCAGATCCATAATGGTGTTTAGTGTTTGTTCATTATAGAATGACCTTAAGAGATTATGCCATTTATTTGTAGAATGTAGGGATGTTTCTTGCATAAGAAAAATATTTACGTTTTTTCACTTATATAATACTTGTGTACACATTGAGTTTAAGTGGTTCTACAAGACTGAGTATTTCAAAATATTCTCTAGAGTGTCCAGAGTTCTGTGGTCACCATGTGGAATTACGCAGGGAAGAGAGCAGAAGGAAGGCTTGTGGTAGCAGCTGGGATTTGTGGGTTGGAAAATGTTTAATTTGCTGTTTTAATTACACTCTTTACATCCTTCTGCGTCAGGACTAGAATTACCTTGACAGTAATGCCAGTAAAAGCACATTTTTTCCATTAGGCACCTTACTGGGGGGAAATAAGTAGAGGTCTGATGAGAATCCCCACGAAGCAGTCTTACTGTCAGTGTCGTGGTTTATTTTGTACATTGAAACTAGGAAATTGTTCAGTTATCTTGTAATTACTGGGTTTATTTGTACTTAGGCTTTTGTTAACTTTTTTTTTTTGTTAACTTTTACTTCTACTGTGGTTGAAATACATGCTTATGCAGTGCCATCTTTCCTTGCTTTCAGCTCCTCCCCTTCTGACGCCGAGTTTGATGCAGTTGTTGGGTATCTGGAGGATATTATCATGGGTAAGTAGTTACAATAAGATGAGTGCTAAATATATTGCAAGCTGCTCTTCTGGTAGCAGCCATACAGAGCAAAAACAGCCCCTGCCTGCTTCATGGAAGCTTTCCTTTCATTGTTCCCGTGACCCCTAACCTGGTAGTGTAGTAAAAATATACACAAAAGTCTTTCGTGTGCTGTTTGCGCAACAGCATGCTTATGAGTCTTGAGAATTATTCTCTGCTCCACTGCAATACACTCCTTAATAAATAAACAGTACAGGCACTTGTAAATCTCACACAGAAATGAACATTTTCTGTAAGTTTGATACCCTTTTGTAAAGAAGATGGAAGAGACTGTGAGAGGTAGCCTTCCCTTCCCCAGCTCTGCCTAAAGCTCTCCTAACATGTTTGTCAGGATGTTTTTAGAAGCTGCTATGGTTGTCTAGACCCTGTGTTGTTGTGCTTTGCTGCTGTTACTGCAGGCAGCCTTTCATAATCTGTAATGCAAGGTGCTTGTGCTGCAGTTGAAGCACATTTTTCCTTATCCTGTCTCTGCTGAACGCAGAGAATGGTTTATTTCCTCCATCTGCAGCTGCATTGAATAACTGGAGATGGGTGTCTTGCCACTTTTCACTTTGGGAATCTGTCCTTCTGAGCTGATTTTGTTGCGTGTCACTTGCATGCATGCATACATACAGTTGGAAAGTGGCAGGACCTGTTCATAGCAGGAATGTTGAATGGTCCTATCAGCTTAGGCAATAAAAGATGCAAAATTCTCAGGACCATAATTTTAATTGAGAAGTCAGTGTGTGCAAAGAAGTCATTTACAAGATGCCAAGACAGAATTCGTGCTAATCAGCCATCAGCTGCTTCGTAAGAACAGCAAATAATCTTTTTGACCGCATCCTTCCCAGAGAGGTGTAGATTCTGCAGCCTCAGTTTGCCTGGTGATGGAGTTGAATCTGGAAAACAAATCCTTAGCAGTTGAAAACAAATCTGGGATTTTCACTAATATTCTTGAATTCAAGGAAAAAAGATATTTTGAATTCTTGTAGGGAAGAGAGAATCACTTTTGCTGACTTGGAAGCCTGAACGAAAAGAGATTCAGAATAAATAACCTTACTAACGAAGCATGAAGCAGGAGGACTTTTTTGCTAATACTAAGTGTAAATGGAACTTCTAAGAAGTAATTGTAGACCTCGCTAGGGAGATGTGTTCATCCCATTCCGTTCTGAATATACAGCTGCTGTCAGAATGCAGACTGCTGGGCTGCTGCCCTGCTGATTTGGCTCCCGTAGCGCTGCCCTCCGCCAGCAGCCTCTCTCTTCTCGCAGATGGGCCAGGAGTGGTGGCTCAGCGGCAGCTGCGGTGCTGGTGTGACTGACTCTGCACGTGCGCAGGGCTCCGCTGGTTACAACGGGGAAGCAGAGGACTGGTGAATGTGGGATTTGTGTTACGAAAAGAATGACCGAACTCCTAACTGTGTGATGCATTTTTCTTGTGCCCAGATGATGACTTCCAGTTAATACAGAGGACTTTTATGGAGAAGCACTACCAGGAGTTTGATGACTCAGAAGAAAACAAGCTCATCTATACTTCTATTTTTAATGAATATGTAAGATACTTTTAAATATTTTTTGCATCTGTTGCTTTTTTGTTTTTTAAGGCCAATGTCAGGTCCTGTATTCCCCCGTTTATAAAATACTGGGTTTACGTGGAGCAGAGCAAACATTCTGCTTGCTGTCTCTTTCATGATCTGTGCGCAAGAAAGATGTTTTCTGCAGCTTTAGGTTCCTTTCTCTTTTTTTTGCTTAAAAACTTCTGCAGATGTTTTGTTCTCACCAATATTCCCAGCAAAAATCTTCAGCTCATTGCCTTAGTGGTGTTATGAATAATTGAGCTGCAATCACACGGCTAACGAGTCTGCAGTTCTTTGCCCGGTGAGGATAATACAAAATGTCAATAAGATGTCAGTGTAAGGACGATGCACTGTTTTGAAATCTGCTCCTGAAAATTGTTGTGATGTCACAGGAGTGGTTTGTTTGGGTTTTTTTCAGATCTCTTTAGTAGAGAAATACATCGAAGAAAAATTGCTTGATCGGATTCCTGGTTTTAACATGACTGCTTTCACAATGTCATTGCAGTAAGTCTCTGCTTTGCTTTTGTTTGAGGGGCAGCTTATGTGCCTCTCAGTTATTTCTTTTTATCTGGGTTAAAGCTTAGGTTTGACAGTTCTCCCTTTAGAAGGAGGCTCCTCTTTAATTAAAAAACAAAGTGACCACGCAGACAATGACTGTCCACCCTTCTTGCCTTCAGCATGTCCTGCTACTGTAAATTTCTGAACTGTCATGCTGAAATACATTGGGTTTTAAGGGGTAGGAAGAGAAATCAGAATGAGAACACTGGAGGATTTTCATAATCATTGTCACTTTTAAGCCAGACACTTAAAAGTTAGGTCTCATTTATCTCATTCAGCCTCTGTATTGGACACTTGAATAGCCTAGTAGTCTTTCAAGAGTGGGGTGATGAAATGCCGTTACTGCAGTTCTTGTACAAAGCATTCAGAGGAGGGTTTGGTTTGTCTTAAGCTTTTGCATTTGGTCACTTTACCCTAACCAACTGCATGAAGAGATCACTATTGAAAGATCACTGTTTTTCCCCTTGAATAAGAAAATCAAGTGTAATTGGGAACTGAATATCTTAAAATATTTTAATTTTTTTTTTTTTTTTTAAATAAGACATTGGGAAGTTAGTATGAATGGACATAGTATGGTTAGAGGATAGGCTGTTTAAGGGAAAGCTCATTTTAATAAGAACTAAATAATTTTCAAAAAAAAACCAAACCAAAACCCCAACCCTTGACTGTTAAGAAAGTCTTGATGAAATATGCCGATATGGGAGCACAGAGTCTCTCTTCCAAAATGTTTTCATCAAAAGTCCTCTATCAAGGAATGTCAATACAGTTCCTCATTCCTAAGGGCTGTGTATGAGCCTTCGGTGCCTCTCCCCAGCCTTTCTCACCTTCCAAGGGAGCTGTCTAGCTATTTCAGTACTCCAGATAAATAAATAGATAAATCCTACTTCAGTGTTACTTCTGTTGGCTTACAGGTCAGTTTCTTTGTCTGGTTTTCAAGGACTGATGTGATACTTCTATGTCTTGGACTTGGATAAATATAATATATTAATGTCCTTGGATTGGAAATACTGCAAGGCAATATTTGGATAAAGTTTTGCTTTATGATAGACCTGTAATGACATTCTTGTTTAAATTTTTAATTGTTCTACTTATGCTGGTATCCTTTTTGACCTCATACCATTTTAAAATAATGAATTTATTTCCCATGCAATTTTCTAACTCCTCAACTTCTCTCTATAGACAGCGCAAAGATGAAATGGCAGGTGATATATTTGATATGCTTCTCACATTTACTGACTTTCTGGCTTTCAAAGAAATGTTCTTGGATTACCGAGCGGTAAGTATGTGACATTGTTTGTTTTCATTGGCGTAACGGCCGTTGTTTTCCTGTAGCTCTGTCTGAGAGTACCAAAGGCCAGGTTATTACAGTAGGTAGCAGCATTTGTTGAACGAGGGTCAAAAGGAAAATAACTCCACTGAGTGGCTATTGAAACTCAAGATGTATATTTAATAATTTCTAGAAAACTTGACTGAAACTGGCATGTGGAGCAGTTCTTCAGAAACACACACTTTCTGCATCTTTGAATGTTGGTTTCTAACTGAACATTTTTCACTTTGTGGGTGACCAAGCACTGGCACAGTTTCCCAGAGAGGCTGTGGAGTCTCCACCCTTGGAGATATTCAGAAGCCCTCTGGACACAGTCCTGGCTGGCCCTGCTTGAGCAGGGGGTTGGACCAGATGACTTCCAGAGTTCCCTTCCCACCTTGACCATTCTGTGAGTCTATTATATGGGGTTTTGAGGTGGTTTTTCTTTTTTCCCCTGTGAACCCCAAATTAGGTTTTTAAGCTTTTTCTATTTGTATTTTTCTTCTTCTCTATCCAAGCTGGAGAAACAAAAAAACTACTAAGGTTTTCGGATGGTCTTTTTCCTGGGGAAATGAAATACGTGTAAACGCTCCACAATGTCTGTCCAGTCAAATTTTACAAAGGAGCAAAAGAGTCAACACTGTTGTCAGAATTATGTCCCCTGCTGCCTCCCCCAGCCCCTGTAAGTTTTGTGAAAGTAGGGGCAGGCTGAGGAGAAAGAGACAGTCCATGTCTTAGCAGGAGGAGTAGTTTCAGTTGGGGTTTGCACCTTTCGGGTTACCCGAGAGGCAAACCAGAGAAGCTGGATTTCACTAGTTCCTTGAGCACTGGGTGAGCCTGCTGACTGGGCATTCTTGACCAGATGTAAGCAAGAGACTGCTCTGACCTGGACATAAAGGCTGGCAGAGCGACAACGACCGTACTCCAGGGTTCCCTGCACGATCTCTTCTTGAAGTTTGGGTTCGCCTGCAGATACAAATGGGAGAAAATAAATGCTCTGCTAGGCCTTTTCAAGTCTCACAGCATGCTGCGTGCAATGATAGATGCACAGGTAACGTGTACTTTTATACTGATTTGATGTAACAAACAGAATATTAATTGTCTGTTTCATTTTTTAACTAATTCCAAAAAAGCTTTGAGTCAAGGATTTCTTTTTCTTCCATTTCTCTAGGAAAAAGAAGGTCGAAGTCTGGATTTAAGCAGTGGGTTAGTGGTGACTTCATTAAACAAATCATCAATATCCTCCTCCTAGAACAGCTTATGCACTACTTTCCTTCTGGAGATGCGCGCTGCTGCTTTCATTTGGACGTAGAAACACTAAAGGTCATGAGAATCAAGGTGCTTTCACGTGATGAAAACTCACTCACCCTCCAGACTGTACCTTCAGGGGCATGATCCTAAAAACATCTGTTTGTGAATTCTGCTCGGTGTTCAGTGACCACAGAAGAAGAAATTGTCAACTCTACCAGAGTAACTGTTTTTAATAAACACACGGTATTTGTACACCAGCCTAACTGTTGCCCGTGCTGAGAAGCCCGGCGCACCGAGGGGACAATAAAAGGGACTGTGCGCCTGTTATTGGGTTGGCATCATAACCATCTCCCCAAACTGCAGAACTCTTCAGAATCAGGATGACAGTGTACAGAGAGTGTGTCCCTCCAGCTCTTGGAAGGACAGGTGCGAATACACAACCTCGGAGTTCTTCCCCATCAGTGTTTTTTTTTTGTTTGTTTTTTTTCTTTAAACACTTTAATATGATCTTACGTGCTACAGCTTTCTAACAGAAGAGCGTGTTTTAATGTGTCAATGTTCTAGCGTAAGACTGCCTTTCAGCTCTGACATTTGATGTGTTACTGTGTACACGTTTTCTTTCTGGCTTTTATAAGTGTGCAAAGTCCTCCCGTTCACTTCTGTGCAGGCCCCAGCTATTCTACATTGGGAAAAATAACCACGAGAAATGGAAATCTGGCCTATATGTGCAATTTCTTACTTTCTTTTTGGCAGTGGCACAGCTGCATCAGTTCTTACAGTAGACGTTGATGGTAGGTTGGGCGCAGACATGCCATTTACTGCTCAGAATAGCATGCTCATTAAAAGGCGTCATTTTGCTATTAAACTGTCGGGAACAGAAGTGCAGCAATGCATTTTTCAGCATTCCTTGAAGAACAGGTGAGTGGCTTGCTGGTGGAGCTGCAGCCATAGCCTGTCATAAAACCCCAGGCGCATCTCTTGGCGGTTAGAATTAAACTGCGTTTGGAGCTGCAGGGACTCCGTTCTTACGCTGTTCAGATGCATTAATCTGCTGCTTAATGACGTGCTCGGGCAATGTGACTACGTCGTTAAAAGCCTCAGAGCAGATGGAAAGGGTGAGCGGAGCCCTCTGCTCTGTCCCGCAGCAGGTCGGTGCAGCAGGGGAGGTGCCTTCAGCAGCGGCTGTCACCCAGTCAGAACCCGGCCTGGACAAAGGAAATCTACAGCCAGGCCGTTACAAATTTTTGTTTGTGGACAGGAAATGTCTTACAGAAACGAGATTAAATCCTGTTCCTGTTGACATCCAGCAGTAGTTTCAACAGTACTAGGACTTTGGTTCTTCAGCTGAAATAGTTTTGGAGTACTAGTGAAGACTCCTAGCCATGCAGGCAAAAAGAAGCCGTACTTGCACTACAGAATGGGGCCACAGGTTTGTGGCCAGACCATAATGTCTTTTTAAAGGCTGGCTAGCCATGCCAAGGGCAGTGTCTCAGTAAGTTTCTGGTGTGTTGTGCTCATGGCTCTGCAGTTCATTGTCTGGAATTATTCCAGTGTGTTGAAACCTCCTTTGTAAGTGCATGCACCCAGATACACACATGCACTTCCTTTAGAAAAAAAAAGACCAAACTATTCCTTCTGAGTTTTTTTTAGTTTCCTTCGATAAATTTATGCTTGTCAGATTTGAATGATAAAAGGCAGAAGCTGAAGCAAAATTAAAAATTGCAAGAAATGTCTTTGGTTTTTTTGTTTGTGTGGGTTTTGTTGTTTTTGTTTTGTTTTGTTTTTTTTTTTAAAGGGAATTAGAAGTCCTCCTGGTGTGTTTTGATCAAAAGCAGTTTTGTCGGCTTTCTGTTCTGGTGAACACAACACGAGCTCATTTTGATTCTCTTTTCAGCAACAGTAACATGCTGATGCAAGGTGAGTACTGTAAGTGCTAAGTTGCAGTACCGCGTTCCGATCGTTCTGACAGCAGCGACGTCGGTGCGGCTCCCTCGGTGGGAGCTGACCCACCAGGAGTCACGGGTTTTCACAGCTCTACCTGCCGCCCGTGCCATAAACAGCAGCTTCTCCTGTGAGCACAGAAGTCAGTGCTCAGGCACGCAGGGGCAGTCAGTTAGCGAGCAGAGATGATTCTGTGATGCTTATTCCCAGGGAAAAAAAAAATATGAAAACATTGGGTCGTGGTTTTTAATATAAATTGGATGCAGCTCCTCTGCCATGTGAATCTTGAGGTCAAGATCAGATAAATAAAAGGCTTAAATCTAGTTGGTTTTCCCCTCTCGGCATATGGGCTGGAGTTCTTCAGCTAACTCCTTACCGCTTTATATGATGTTGACTTTTTATTGTCAGGGACAGATTTTATCAAATTTTAAAAGAATCCTGCTGACGTATTTTAATTTTTTATGGTTGAGCTAAAATATTTATTTGCAACTAAAGCTAAAAATATCCCTGTCGTTATTTTTTACTGAAGAAAGTTTTCATTCTTTTCCTGTTACAATTGCATCAATTAATTACTTAAACTAATGGCAGTACAAACGAATACCTCAGGCAGTTATTTTCTGAAGGGAGTTCTGTTGTATTTTAAGCAAAATCTCTTGTAATTTCGGAGCCGACAAGGCATGGCTGGGGCTGAATTCTTGCTCTGATGGGGAGTTGCGTCTCAGTGTTTCCTGCAATACCTTTCTGCCCCTCTGCCACCCTCTTCTGTCTGTGTGTTTTCTGTGGGCTGCTGTCCCCGGAATAACTCGTCCCTTTGCGACACTCCTGTCACTCATCCCTGGTTTGATGCATTTTCCATCGGGCAGAGGGGCTTTTTAAAGAAATTAAGTTTCTCTTATGTAATGAGCTGTCTGTGTGCAAGTCTAACTTCACATTTTAAGAGTTTTAACATCACAACAACACATGAAGAGGCTAATTTTCTTACTGATTTTTATATATATGTTCATACTTGCGGAAACTTGACCCTTCATTTAGCTCACTGAAAACCAAAGGCAGATCTGCCAGGGGCTAACGCGGTTTGCCCGAGCCATTTTCCATCCATGCAGTTAAATTTCCTGAACTGGCCTCTACAGACAAGCCGTTAAAACTTGTCCCGTGCAGACCATGCACTAAATTTTGCCGTGTCCCTCACTGTGCTCCAGCTTTCCTCTGTAGCAAGATCCGGAAATAAATAGAGCTCATTTGATATGTTTTTATTAGCTTGTACAAGGAGGGTGTGAAAGGAAACGGTGTTGGGCAGGGCATCGCTTCTGGTTCTGACAAACACCAGCCCGTGTCCCCAAGAAATAAAAGCTGAATTTGCTGTCTGCAGCGTGGTTCTGTGTTCTCCTGAGGCACTGTGCGTGTTCCCGGAGTATTTGCAGCCTTGGTTTTAATTTTGGAAGACCACATGTAGCTAACGGGCAGAATCGATTTGCCGGTTAATAGGGCTCCTGGCGCCACGGCGTGTCTGGCACTGAGCCCAGAGGAGGGAGCGCATCCAAGCCTTGGCACCTGCTTCGTGCTCTTGTGGTCTCGGACGTACGCTGTGTCTGTGCAGGTGTGCAATGCGCAGCAAGGTGAGCCCTGTGGCCTTACCCCTCCTCCCTTGGGGCCAGGCTGCAATGCCCTACGCGGTGGGGAGGGACAATCACCTCTGCCAGTGACATCTCTGCTGTCCACTCCACGCTGTGCTGTAGGTGCCACCTTCTCGCAAGGCAAATATTTTTCTTGACAGACTGCAGTGCAGGATTTAGGAATATTTTTATTTAAAGCATAAAACCTGTGCTTCCAGTTGTTAGAAATCAATACAAGAACAGTTTAAACTGCTTCCTTTGCTTAGCCCCCATTCTCCAGCTCTGCCACCGTTTATGTGTCACGTTAATGGCAATTACGTGCACTGTAGCTGCAAACGACCAGAGCCAGGAGCCTGGGCTTGATTTAGTGAATTTTAGTATCGGAGCGTGCTGAACTGGCTGAGCCCCTTCAGCGGAGCTGCCCCAGCAAGGATCTGGATGAACCTCAAGGATGAGCAGGAGGTTCAGCCTCCAGCGAGTCCTTGTCCTCCCTGTGAGGCTGCAAGTGACAGCACCAATGGGTTTGTGCTGAAAGCATCATCAGAGACCACAGAGTAGCGTCCACACAACCCAGTACTGACCATCACTGCCAGCACAGGTTGGTCTGACAACGAGACCTGGTGGCACGCGAGGCTCCGAGCCACCAAGCCCAGCATGAGCTGACCCAGGGTGGCCCAGGGCTGGGCTTTGCCATCCGCTCCTTACGCGTGGTCAGTCACTTGGCTGGTGGCCGCATTGCTGCCAAGCCCTTTCCAGGCGCGGAAACTGAAGAAGGTGCTCACCCCGTAGGTGATCATCACGAGGCAGGCGAAGAACTGGAAGAGGAGCACACCCCGTGCGTGAGCGCACCGGCTGCCCCAGCCCCGCGGCCCTCGCCTGCCCACCACTACTTACAGACGCCGCGGCTCTCCGGTTGTAATCCCACTGCCGCCAGGACGTAGGCTGGACGGCGGCCGCGCACGTTACAAAGGCGGTGACGTACAGAACGGTTGCCACAGCGTTGAAGATCATCAGCTGGGAAGGCAAAGAGGAGGTTGTGAGGTCTGGGCTCAGACTTGTGGGCACTGGGATGAGCAGTGAGCAAAAGGCTCAGTTTCACAGTCCTTCCTCTTCCCCAGGGGAACCAGAGGAAAAGGGTCCAGCCCCTCAAGCTGCAAACAACCCTCAGGTTAACACATCGTTAAATGTGGTTGTGCTGAGAGGTTTCTGGCTGGCACCACAACTACAGGAGTGATGTGGTGGCTGTAACTTTCTGGGCTGATAGAGGCCTCCCTGTTCTGAACATTTTCTAAGCAACTGAGGGGCGGAATGAAACAATGTCATTGTGCAAAGTGCAGGGGGCTTTGTTCCATCAGCCCAGAAGAGCCTGAAGCCCTGGTCCTCTTGGAGCATCTCCTCAGGATGTTTCCCACTTGGGACCCCTCCTCGCTCCCTCTCGGTGACGTACCACAAGGGGCCAGGGGACCACGTAGAACTTCAGCTGAAGCTGCAGGAGGTAAGTCACGAAGAAAAGGACCGTTAATATCCAGAAGAAGATGGACACGAACATCACCCAGCCATATGCCGCATGGAGGTAGTACGTTGTGTCGGCAATGAGAGCCCACACCAGTAAGCCGAGCACCTGTGGGGTGAAACAGGAAACGTATCCATATGCTGGTTCCTGCAGGTGGAAAAGCAGAGCATCGCCCATGAGCCGGGGCCTGCCAGCATCAACGGCAGCTGGGTTCCCCGGCCCCAGCAAAACAGGGACGTGTGAGAGCCACAGAGCAGGGCTGGACCCTGGGGATGGCTCAGGACAGGGTGTGGACCTGGGACCCTCCTTGTTCGGGGATGGGCTCATCCCCAGTACTGCTGCCCCAGGAGCTGGTACAGGAATGTCCTCCAAGACAGGATGGGTGAAACCTGGACATCCTCAGCCAAGAAGCTCCCAAGCCCAGGGCCAGTCTCTGCAGGCACTGCCTCAGTGCTAGGGCCGTCTCATGGGCTGGATCAGGACTGGACGTGGGGGCTCCCGGGGCAGGGGTTCAGCCTTGACCTCCCCCTGATGCAGCATCAATTCAAAAAACAAAAAGAAACCCCAAACTTCTCAGCTTCTCTCCACTGCTTGGTCTGGTCTGGTCTGTATCTCCTGTACATGCAGCTTTTAGGGCTCACCCTTCACCATTAAGCACGTTTGGCTACGTAGCAACCGCAGCATCGTTTGCATGCAGAGTGAGCCACAAAAAAGCAGGTGAGTCAGTCTGTTTTCTGGACCTGCTCGAGGAGAAATAAGCAGAGCCAGGGCAGAGCCGTTTTCTTCCCTCCTTGCAGCCTCCGGCAGAGCCCGCGAGGCAGCGGCAGGGAACAGGTCTCTGCCCTCGACTCCCTGGCAGGCAGGGATGGAAGAGCCCAGCCCAGGGTGGCATTTCATTTATTGTGGGTTTTTTTCTTCCCTTCCCTGTGCTGTTTCCACCCCTGATCTTTGGACTCTGGAGGAGATGCTGCCCTGCTTTGCCTGCAGTGATGGGGTCAGGGAGCAGCTGCCTTCTCCAGCATCCCCGCCCCAGGGAAATCCCTGGAGCAGCAAGTTTGTGGGGATTTTTCAATTCAGAAAGCCCCTAACCCATGATGGAGCAAGCAGAGCATGAGACACCAGCACACAGCAATGGGGCCTGGAAAAGAAAGGCTGTTGCAGAGCAAACAAAGCTTTTTATGATTTGACTTATTTGTTCTGCAGCCTCAGCCGCAGCCACAGCCCGTGCACCGGGACACAGAGCTGGGGCTCTGGCAGCCGGCGGGGTGCTGGTGGGCTCTGCTTCACCAATCTTCATCCCCTCCCGGCTGGGCCAGAGCAAAGTGGGGAGCAAGGGGGCTCCAGCCCTGCACCCTCCATGTTTCCCAGGATGACCAAATGTCTGGGGAGATCCCCATGGCAAGGCTGGGGTGAGAACGTGCCCCAGATGGAGCCGTGGCATCTTCTGTTTTCCCAGCTGGAGCAGGTATCTGTCTGGACAGAGCCGGCAAAGCTGCCGGCACCGCCCGGCTCCTGCGCTCGCCCCTGCTTTGGCAGGGGAACCGTGGCGTCATCTCCCACCGATGGGGAGGAGAAGGGCTCTTTGGAAAGCCGCTCTGCCCCTGCGTAAGCCCGCATCACTTATTGTCACAGAAGAAACACAACGGCCTTTGTCCTGCCCGAGTACAACGCCCTGGTGCTCCGCTGCCCCGACAATGCCGCCTTGTCTGTCGCATCCATTTCTGGCACTTGTGGTCACAAAATATGCGCTGGGGAGAAAACACGCGTAGGAAAAAGCCTGGTGTGCTGCGGGAGCGGGAGGCAGCGTGTGTGAGATGCCCTGTTCCAGCTGCTGGGGGGAGAAAAGCAGGAGTCCTTGGGAGAGAGGTTTTGGGGAGCTGCGGGTCTTGGTGGACGGGAGCTGGATGAGCGTGTTTAATGGTACAGCCCGAGCCACGGGCTGGAGAGGTGGGACCAGGTGTGGGGTCGAAGGGTCCCTTTTGCTGATCTTGGCTCCATCTCTCTTTCCTGATGCTCCTGCAAGACACCCCCCGGCAGTGTCCTTCCCTGGGCGTTTGCTCCCATGCCACAACCAGCTTGGCCATGCCTGGGGGTCAACAACCGGCGCGGGGAGCCGGGTCTGTGCTCAGGACACGTCCTGCTGCTGCCCCGGGGCTGAGCAAAGAGGGTCCCCGCCGCAGCAGGGCAGGTCACGCGTGGCCCTGTGTGCAGCTGGACGCCCACCCCTGTGCACACACCCTGCACCCCAGGTCCCAGGCACCGGGAGTTTATTCTGCGGTTGCCTCGGGTGCCGAAGCAATGGAGAGGTGACACTGCTGCTTGGTTTGACAGCGCAGAGACCCTTCGGCTTGTCTGAGAGCGGCCGCCGAAGCCTGACCGTCGGGGAGGACAACCGGGAGCGCTGGGAGCGCGAAAGTCCCGTGGGCACCCCGGGAGCAACACCAACGCAGCTCGGTTGGGGTCACCGTGCTTCATACATCCCCCCCCCGGACCCCGCCAGCGGCTGTGGGTACCAGGATGGAACTCACTGGTTCGTGTCCTGCGAGGATGGCCGTGCCCGGCGCTGGGAGCTGCCAGGCGTCGAGCCCAGCTGCACCCGGCAAAGGGTGTGAGGACGAGCCGCCCAATTTTCCTCCGGCTTTAGAGCGGGAAGGAGGCGAGGGGCGATCTGGGGGTTAGAGGTGAATGAGGAGCAGCGAGCGAGAACGGGGTGGGGACGGCGGGCACAGCCGGTTTCCAGAGAGAGATGGAGAAAAGCGTTCCGCAAGCAGCCCCCCACCCTCGGTGCCCCCTCCCCGGTACTCACGGACTGGACGCACATCAGCCCCCCGAGGGGCGAGCAGAGGAAGGCGCTGTCGGGGGCGGGCAGGGAGCCCGGGGAGCCGCTCCGGGTCCGCGCAGCACCCGCCATGCCGCGGGCACCTGCACCGGGACGGCCCCGCGCCACCGCCACCGCCTCCCGCCCCTCCCTAGGGCGTGGCGGGTGGGTCCCGCCCGGCCCCACGCACCAGCCCGGCGCGGGGAGGGGGTGAACCGGCCCCTCCTGCCTCCTCCCAGTTTGTCCCCGTCTCCCACCCCTGGAGTGCTGGGTGCGGTGCTGCGCTCCCCAGCGGTATCCGGGACCCTGCACAAGTCCATCCGGCCAAAATCTGCTGCTGTCCCCTTGTCTGCCAGGCGCGTCATTGCGTCACAGAACTTTATCGAGCCGCTATCCCTCGTGGCCATCGCCACCGGCCGGGCACGAAGGTGGCAGGGGGCAGGGGGGTGTCCAGTGGGGTCAGGATGGCCGAGCGGTCTAAGGCGCTGCGTTCAGGTCGCAGTCTCCCCTGGAGGCGTGGGTTCGAATCCCACTTCTGACAGCTCCGTCTTTTGCTCCGCCCCATCAAGCGGTTTTTGCTTGCGGAGGATCTGGAACCGATTCAAAAAAAAAAAAAAAAAAAAAGGTGTTACAGTTAAGGCTAATTAACTAATTAACTTTAATGAAAACTAATTGGGAGTACCGCAAAATATTAACTACTTGTCAGAAGTGGGATTCGAACCCACGCCTCCAGGGGAGACTGCGACCTGAACGCAGCGCCTTAGACCGCTCGGCCATCCTGACAGCGTTGACACGCATTTCACGCCCCGCAATACACGACTTACGCGTGGCCACGGCGTCGCGTCCGCGGGGGCTCGCGCACCGCCGCTCCGGTGGTTCTGTGGCCACCGGGGTCCTGTGGCTCCCTCATGCCCGGCCCGGGTGTCGGGGGTGGGGGGCCGGCGGCCCTCCTGCCCGCGGTGCCGCTCGCAGGTGTTTGCACCTCACACCGCACCCTGGGGACTCGTGACAAATTCTGCCCAGGCGAAAAGCTTCTCAGAGGCACAAACGTGCTGTCACTGCCCTGCTCAAATGTCACCACCCGTGCTCCACTCACAGGAGAGAAACCCCCGTGGCGTGCCCAGGGAATCTCCACTGCTGGATAATTCAGCAGGGTGAGCTCACCTGCCACCGCCGCTTCCACCTCCCGGCAGAAAGACCCCGGGGAAGTCCCCACCGGGGACGGGGAAAGGCCCGTGGCCCCGGCCGGTGTCAGGAGCCGGGGATCCAAGTGCGAACCGGATGGCCATGGCCCAGGCTACACAATGGTGGGAAGAGCGAGTCAGCGTCCCACGCTGGACCGCCATCACAGGGCTCCGGGCGGCGCAAGGAGGGGAGGGGGCGCCGCAACCCGTCCCGTTGTACATCTGCTTTTTTGGGTATTAAAATAGGGGGCCCAGAAACAGCCAACGGCGTCCCTCTGGGGATGTGGTGGAGGACGACTCTTTGCTACGCAGGGCGGTTGCAGAGGAGTCAGCGCTTGGCTTTCCCTACAGAAAAACACGAACCCTCTCAGCGCTTCTAGGCAGCTCCTGCTGCTTCTCTGGAGCTTATTTAATGCTGGTTTTGTACAAAATATGGTATTACGTATTCTGGAGAAGTGGGGACTGCTAGGGCACTGAAGGAGGCACCAGGACCTCGGGCACACGGGACAGTAGCTGCGACGTGGTCTCGGTTGCACATCCCACCTTGAGCTGCTGCAGCTGAGACCCCCCCCAGCCCCAGAGCGTGACTCGAGGCCTGGGTCTGGCCGCGGGCATGCGCTACTCGGTGGCTTGGTTTAACCCGTCCCCAGAAATGGTTTTTCCTTGAAATGCTTCAGCTGGCACGTTGGAGAAAGATCTGCACTGAGCCTGCCTGCGGCTTCGTACCCTGCCTGCCCACGGGTGCCGCTCGGAGGAGCTGCTCTTGGCCGTCTTTGCATTTGTTACGAAAGCAAACTGGGAGAGCAGCCAGATAAGGGAGAAGTGAATGGAAGGGTGGAAAGGGAAAAAGCCACATCCAGAGAGACATAAACAACCATCAGAGAAAGCTATTTTTTGAACTATTTGGTCAGAACTATTGTTCTGCAGTGAAAGTCCTGGCGGCATGAGACTGGAGATGTTTATTTGCCTCCACACGCTGCATCTCAGAGAGCAGGAAAGGATACAGCAGCGCTGAAATCATCTCCTCCACATGGCCCTTGGAGCTGTGGGTCCGGCTCCTGCGTGGGATCCGTAGAAGCCTGGTACCTCCAGGGCAGAAGCGGCAATTTTTAGCATGGATGCTTCAGCCAAGGAAGTAATAACTGCCGCACGATGGCATTGTCTGCTGGAGCAAAAGGCAGAGGCCCTTCCACCTCAGGACACTCCGCAGGAGCCTTTCCCGGGGGCAGAGCACAGTGTGAGCTCCTTGGAGGGAGCAAGACAGGACGTGTGTCCCTTCCTTGTGGCCCCTGTCACCTTCCGGCTGGCGAGGGGCCCCGGCTGCAGGCACTTTGGGTGGGTTTGTTCTGTACCGGCTATCCGGTGAGCACCTCGTGGGAAGCCGTGCATCCTTTGCTGATGGGGGTCCTTCCTCTCGGCGGATGGCTGTCAGTGGCCGGGGGGCTCTGGGGACCGGCTGCACCTCTGCCCTGCCTTTGCTCTAGTGCTTGCCGGTGCTCCCCCATCCCCTCTGTCACAGCTCTGGGGATCCCGGGCGGGGGAGGGGGGAGGCGGTTTGCTTCCTGCAGTCAGGCTGTTCCTAAATTTCACCCCACTGGCTTGGAGCAGGCAAACCTGCAGTGCTCTGGAGGCGTGGGCTGGGGCTGGGCACGAAGGACGCCGCAGGGAGGTCTCTGTGCTACCGTCCCGCTCCACGAGAAGGGGCACAGGCACCTCAGCTCTGGCAGCAGCCCGTTCATTTTGCTCTGGCACACCGGTGTGAGCAGGGCTGCCTTCAGTCACAAGCCCTACTTTGAGATCGGCTCTGTCCTAGGGGGAAATTTGTTCCTTAAATAGCATTTTTGAATCCCAGACATGCCTCATCTCTGCTTTCTTCACTTCTCCCCTGCTGCCTCCTCAGACTGATACAAGGAACCATGGCCCAGGACAGGAACCTCGCTTGCCCTCACCCCCAGCAACCCCTTTTTTAGCTATCCCCAGCCAACACCAACCTACTAATGGCCAGCAGCTGTTGCTCTGTTAGGAGGTGAGACAGCCACATTAACCACAAAAACACACCCCATGGCCACCACTGCCGGTCAGGAGCTGAAGGAGTTTCTGCAGCAGGTGGTGGGGCGGGTGTGATGGTCCCAGAAAGAAAATTTGGGTAAAACGAAAGTGCTTCCCTGGGATGAAGCTGGGGAGGGAGCAGGACACTAGTGGGGTTATAGCCAAAACGCAGCAGGAGCGTGCAGGCTCTGGACAGAAGCAGAGGGGAAGGAGACCTCCTGTTCTTACAACGTGGGGTGCAGAAAAGCTGGGGTGGGAGAGGGGGAAGGGATCTGCTGACTCCTTGGTCTCTCAGCTGAGCCAGCAAGGCTTGAAAAGGGTTAAGAGCCCGGGCAGAGAAAAGTGTTTTTTTCCCTGCCCAGCCATGTGTTTATTGTGCCAGGTGTGTTTATTGTGCCAAGTGTCTTTATTGTGCTACGTCCTGTACAGGCTTGTTGGGTGTCAGAAGCCCTGCTAGCTCCTGGGGCTCTTCACTGCTGCTCGCGTGTGCCAGCGGGGAGCCTGGCGCGTGGACGAGGCTCCGCAGAAAGAGCTGCTCGAATGAGCAGGTTGACAGCTGTGATGCCCCATTTCTGTAAGAGACTGGCAGGGATCTGAAAGCTTGTGGGAGGGGAGGGCTCAGCTCAGACCAAGGGGTGTTGATGGCTCCAGTGCAGCCACATCGTGGCACGGCACATGGCAGCTCCTCTTCCCTTTGGGGCTGGCCCACAGGTGCCACCAGCTTTTGTGGAGACACCCTTTGGGGGCCAGCCCAAGCCTCCGGGGGCACTGCTGGAAAGAGGTTTGCTGGATCTCTCCTTCACCCACCATCATGGCTTAACGATAAGCTTATGTCAAACTGGTCCCGCAGACACTGTTGGAAGGCACACAACCTTCTTTAGCCTTCTCCTTTCTGATGGGGAGAGGTGAGCCTTTCCAAGAAGGGAATAAACAGAGCTGCTTCTGGTAAGCTCCGTTCTTGGAGACTGGTGTCATTCATGTACAAACACGTTGAATGGAGAAGTGGGGATGTGGATTACGCTGGCCCACGCATGTCGTTGGATGGGACTGAAGGGCTGGGTCTGCCCTGTGCCCCTGAGCAAAGGGCTGGGGCCAGGACCTGGCCATTCCTGCCAGGAGAAGGACAGCCCTTCTCCCAGGACAAGGGAGTTGCTGGCACAGGCGCTTTCTGCTCCTGCTGCCGTGGGAAGGAGAGATGAGGGAGTAACGGGGGCTGCTGCAGAGGCACATGCCTCATCCTCTTCCTCAGCCAGGACAGTGGGCACGAGCCTGGCCCTGGGTTCTGGCAGAGGTGGCACTTTTCCTGCTCCCCACCTCCTGCCTGTTCCCACGGTGGCCCTGGTAGAACCCTTTTCCAGGATGCGAAGGAGTGGGGACCCCTCTGTACCACCCCGGGGTGAGGCACAGCACAGCCACTCCTGCACCAAGGGAAAGCCTGGCAGCATCTCCTGCGATAGCTGGGCTCTCCTGTGGTGCGTGGAGGTGTCGATCACGTCCACCCCGACCAGACCCGCTGCAGCTCTCCCCGCTCTTCCCTGCAGCGCAGTGGTGAGGGGTCTGGCCTTTCAGGGGTCCGTCTGGCACTCCTCCATCGTTCCACCTCTGTGGAAATGTCACCTTCAGGGCCCGCAGCCATGCAGAAGGGTTGTGACATCTGGACGTCTCTCCAGCTCCGCAGAGACTTAGCAGCACCCAGCGTCCCGCTGTGCCCAGGCAGGCCCATTCTGGCAGAGCCCCAGCACGCTCCTTCCCCAAATTGGCAGAGCCACCCCGATTCTGTCTGTCCCATCCAGGCACATCCCAGAAGAGCCTTCCCCACCCCTGTCCCAGGGAAGAGGTTGTGCCCGCTGGCTGCGTTGCTCTGCAGGGGATGAGTGGCTCTTCTCTGTGTAGGAAGAGCTGAACTGTGCTGCAAACCGTCCCTGTGCTTGTTTCTTTACAGACTCACCGGCTTCGTGTTTGTTTCCTTCCACGCAGTGTTACCAACCCAGTTAAGCTTTGTTTGTCGTAGCAGCCCGTGCAGTCCCTGGCAGCCTCCGTGGGACAACTGCCGAAAGACTTGTCCTCCGTTCTGGCTGCTCTAGCTGCCGCTACAGGTCCGCACCTTTCCGTGTGAGCTCCCACTGGGATCAGCCGCCAGCTGGGTGCTGCTGGGGGTAAAAGCTGTGTCCCAGAGCCTGGCTGGCTTGGGATGCTGGCCAGTAGCCGTGGGCCCACCAAAGCCTCACCATGGAAAAATACAGAGCGTCAGCATTTTGCACTGTCTGCTGGCGCCCAAAATTTGTTCTCATTCCCAAGGAAGGAGGAAGCCATTGTGTTCAGAGAAGTGAAAGCTTTTGTGATGTTCTTTGCTATTTCTGAAAAATGTTTTCTGTGTAAAGGAGTTTCTTAAAAACACAAGCCCTGAGCTGGTCGATACTTCCCAAATAGGAGTGTTCCGTCCCCCGTGGAGATGCTGGCTGCAGACAGCCCCAGACATCTGCTCCTCATTTCCTGCCTTTTTCTTTAATGTGAGGCAATTCAAAGTTGTGCAATGCCAAACAGACTTTCTGGATCCCTTGGTGTTTAATTCTCTCCCTTACCACACCAACAGCTCGAGAGTTCTGGTGAGCGTGGAAGCTCTGCTGCAGTGGTGGTGCTTGAGCTGCCTTGGGTCTAACGCTCTTGGGCAGAAAAGGGGAGTTGTATCAGAGCAGTGGCTGAGCAGCCAGCCCCTCTGAGGAGAGGAGGGTGTAGTGCTGTTGAAACCATCAGCATTCTCATCTGATCAGCTCTGGCATCTCTTTCTTCTGGGTCACATACAGCCTCCTAAGTCTCTCTGACTTTTCCTTTTTCTCCAGTCACCACCTGATCTCCAGGAAGAGAAGCCTGCTGTAACAAACAGCACATAGTCCTTCCTGCAGGAGGAACCACAAATAGCCAAGGAGCATAAATTTCCAGCATGGAAACACCTGTAAAGGACGGGACATGTTCTGGGGCCATTTCATGTTAGTTTAGGACACAACCCTTGTTCTCTTTGCATGTTGTTTTGCATGTTGCCTTTGCAGGGTCGAGTCGGTTTTAGCCTTCAGGAGCAATTCTCCCAGCGTTCATCATACATTCCTTCCACCTCTGAGGACCTGGCCCCTGTGCACAGCTCCAGCACCTGCCTGTGAGCAGCCCTGGCAAAGCTGCTGTGGGTGGGAAATGCTGGAGCTGTGGGGAAGATGGGATCTGGCCCTTTGGCCGGTGGTATCTGTGGTTTGAAGCAGTAAGCCAAGCTCCTGGCTAGTGTTTGCCAGTGAGCAACCAAAGGTTAGGGGGATGGCATCAGACCAGGCTTCTGAGCATGCCTTATGCTGTCACCACCGTCCAGTCCACACCTTGTTCTCCCTTTCTCTGCAGCACAACCAGCATTTAAGTAGCAGGACATCCATCCTGACAGGAAACTGTCCCTGGAGCAGAGCAGGAACCGGACCCAGAGAACCCAGACTCCAACCTGGACACCAAACTGTCTGGCACGAGCCACAGCCCTTCTCTGAGCGCTGAGGATCAAACCTGGAGCTGTGTTAAGTGGCCCAGAGGTTACAGACCCAGCCCCGATGGTGCACGCTGCCCTGTGCGTGGTCCCTCTGCCCACACTCGATGGCAGGTGCGCAGACGTTCATTCACGCTTTTTCCTTGTCCGTGTTTCAGACCAGCCTAAGGGCCTTCCTCATTCATACTACAGTTAAACTTACACAGGAGGGGGACCCTTCTTCCTAGTGTCTTCTGCTTTTCTTCGGTGCTGCCCCACCCCTTGAGAGCCTCTGGGTGCTAAGGGTGACCTCAAGAAGCCTCCTTCCAGTCCTTCACAGGAACAATGGGGTAAGATGAGCTGCCCCAGCCTGCAGTCTGTCACTGGAAGGATGTGACACTCACGGTGGGCTTTCTTCCTCCTTCATCTTGGTCTGCTTGATTTCATTGTCGCACATTTTCTTAGGACAGTCTGTGTTCTGTGGTTTCCTGAGCAGTTACTCAGTTTTTCTGCTCTTTGCTTCCTTGGAAGCTGATTGTCCCTGAAGCACAGGGTTGCACACTCCATTGCTTGGGCGCTGTGATTTGTGTTTGCACACTGGGATTCCCGGTGCCCTCCTCTGCTTGCCCTCATCCACATCACTACAGTCCCAGAGCCACACTGAATAACTCCTTGCTATTCCTAGAAACGAAAGCAAAATTAAATCAAATTAAGACAACAGCAATTGCCTAGACTATTTGGAGCGTAACTAAAGAAGCTAAAATCAGCTGAGGCCAAGATGAGCCCAGAGAGGTCCCGAGATCCTCCACTGCTGGATCAACACCATGCCTATGGTTTATCACTAGTGACAGCAGAAATATCTCCTGGGCTACAGCGGGTCCTGTGCAGATGCCACCTCCAAATCCAGCTGCCGAGCCCACTGGGAGCAAAGGGGGGTCTCCAAGGGTCTTCTGGAGGGGTTTCCTGCCAGATGAACCACCACCGGCCCAGTCTGCCCAGGAGAAGCAGCTGCCTTACCCTGCCAAAGGGTTGTTTGTGCCTTAAAAAAACAACGCCTGTGGCAAGTCATGCCTTTAGCAAACAAAGCGCTCACCCTCCCACTTTACAGGCATGCCGGAGCCCTTCGTCAGTTTTATCCTTCGCTGGCAGTCACCCTTTTGCAGAAGAAGCAGAACCTGTTTCTTCAGGGGAGATGTCGGCATGTGGGGGCTGTGCCATCGCTTCCAGCAGCCAAGGTGCCCGACGGCCTCAGGCAACACCAGTTACTGGAATAAAAGTTTCCTGTAAGGCTCTGCCCAGCCTGGGAAAACAGACTTGGCATGTTCTCTTCCGGCTGGATCAAACAGACTATTTTGAGGTCTTAATTTATATTTTATTTTATTTCCTTGAAATGGGTTTTATCTTCTATTGCAATACAAGCAAAGGCTGAAATTACAGGCTGGGCATTTCATCAAGTGTTTTTAAAATGCATCACATGGAAACCTGGGGATTTTCAGGCTTCAGGAACAAAATCCTACCTGCAGCTGCTGGAATTTCCAACAGCACAGAGCAGCCAAGTTTCCACCAGCCCTAAGAAAACTCTGAGGAAAAAAAGATTTCAAGAGCAGCCACTCTGTCCCAGTCTTCATCTTATCTTTATCTTTCAGTTGAGAGAGCTGGTGGAGGGAAAAATTGTTGTGTACTCTCCTGGGAACTGAGACAAAAGAGAAAGTAGAGGTGCAGGATGTGACTGCGGGGTTGGCATGTCCGCTCCAGACCTGGCTTCACGCTGGTGCTGGGAAGCCCCCCAGTCAGCCTGGGGGCCCCTTACTCCCGCTCTCAGCATCAGCGAGACCCTGATGGCTGAGACCCTGCCGTGTACCGAAGGTCAGGGCTGTCATAACAAGCGCAGCCACAGAGACAAAGCCTGGGGAGTGAGGAGCTGCCGCTGGACCCCCGCTCACCCCTTGGTTGGGTGATGCTCCCAAGAAGCAGCCCGGCGTGAGCTCACCGCTCTGGCTGATCTTGTAATCCCAATTAGCAAATTCTGCCTCTTTCGGCCTCATGACCAGCGCCGCTGTTATACGATGGCTGCTTTTGCTTTCAGGGTAAATAATGAGCTTAATCTGCGGCGGGGAGCTGCGAGTTGGAGGTGGGGAGAGCTTTAGGAGCCGAAGGACAGCGGTGCCTCGGCGCGGGCTGCCTGGCCCAGAAACACAGCGGTGGGCGAGGAGGATGAAGCAGCTGACTCCTAAAAGTCTCTGTCTGAATAATTCACCAAGGAGTCCAGAGCTGCCTTGCCTGCGCTAAGAAAAGTTGACGTGAGTGCAGCTGGGGAATTCCAGGAGCTGCCTAGTGCTGGAGTAGGCGGTGGAGTAGGCGGTATTCCCTCTCCTGCCCGCTCTTCCCTCCGCCTTCTGTCGTCATCCTGAGATCCGTGCAGACAGGCTAAATAAAAACTGAAACCTCACCTCGGGGCTTCATAATCCTGGAATGAGCTGCAGCTGCTGTGTTGCTCTGGGGGATGCAATAAGCAGTTGGGAGTGGGAAATACTGCGCATCATCCTTCCCTGCGTGCCTGTCCTACTGCGACCACGGGACCATGACGGCTGTTTCTCTCCAGGTCCTCTTTGTGCTGATGGTCTTGTGCCTGGTGACCCTGGTTGGAGGTGAGCCCCAGCTCTGCTTCTCACCCCTGGGCTCCCCAAGAGAGCAGCTAGATCCACGCCAGGGGCCGGTGTGGGGCGGCGAAGGCTGTGCTGAATCGGGCTATGGGCATCGAGGGACTCCCGTGGGCTGTGGGAGATCTCATAGCAGGATCAGGCCGGGCTTGGGGAGTTGGGAGGGGAGCCTGCAGCAGTGATCCTGGTGGCAGGGAAGCCTGAGCAGCCCCGTGACGGCTTTTGTCACTCCTGAGGGTAGGTGGGGAGAGTGCCGGAGACTTTCTGATGGTCCGTGTTAGAAAACAAGCGTAATGCACCCCTTTTTCCCTTTTCCCATGTCCCCTAGGGACACGCTGTGGGGGCAGAGGGCAGCCTGCCCAGGGACAGATATCTGTCTGCACATCCCGTGAGGATGCCAGTGCTCCCATCACTGCCAGGCGGTGGGGTGCTGTCCCCTACAGCTCCGGTGCCTGTGCGGTGCCCGTGCGGTGTGTGCACTGGTGGGAAACCTTCTCCTGCTCGCCGGGTGAAGATCTTTGCGTGCTCTGGAGCGGGGACGGAGGACCGGGAGGGTGGGTGCTCCTCTCCCTGGGCTGGTCTCAGTCCCCTATGGCACAGATCAGCGCTCGCTGCCCAGGGCAGCAATGAAGCAGGTGGGTTTGCCAGGCTGGCAGCCAGCTTCTCGGCAGCGCAGGCAAAGCCGGACTTCGCCCAAGATGAAGGGATGATCTATTCCCACCCTGGCAAGGAAGAGGGGCAAGGAACGCTCAAGATCTGTGCCTTCTGCCACCAGACAAGAGGAGTGAGGACAGCAAGACGTGCAGCTGGGGATGGAGCTTCTTCCTCTCCTCGCACATCCGGGCAGGTTCTCCAAGGCTGGCCTGAGTAAAGCAGGCAACGGGGATGCTGGGCAGCTTACCCTGCTCTGGGAACCCGCTTCGGCACTGCCTGGCTCTGCTCGCCTGTGGCCAAGAACCTCCTCAGTGACAAAATCAGGCTGGCTCTGCAGAGAGAAAGGCTGGTGGTGCTCCCTGGCCAGGCTCTCTTGAGGAGAAAGGAGCAGTGCCTCCAAGGAGCGGTGGTCCCAGGTGGATGAACTCCCAGATCCCAGGTGTCCCTGAGGTCCTTTTGGCAAAGACTCCAGTGCAGCTCAGAGAAGCAGAGTTGCGTGTCCCGGGAGGAGGGAGACCACCAAGCTCCTCCACTCTGGAAGAAAAAAAAAAAACAAACCATGCCATGAGTTCAGCTCATTGCAAACCAATTATTTGTGATGGCAATAATCAGAAAAGCAGTTAGCGGTTATCAGAGGAGAAGGGCCTTTGGGAGCAGTCCCTGCCCGCTCCCTGCCACCAC
The DNA here is from genome assembly GCF_036417535.1 of Chlamydotis macqueenii. NCBI lineage: Eukaryota > Metazoa > Chordata > Aves > Otidiformes > Otididae > Chlamydotis > Chlamydotis macqueenii. The sequence continues at coordinate 14,310,584 of NC_141568.1, forward strand.
CTCCCCGGCTGTCCCCAGGGAAGGATCTGGCCCTCAGCCCGTTTTGCTGAACGGTGCTCCTGAAAGCGGAGGGCACCAGCCGCGTGTCCTGTGGCTAGTGAGTTCATTGGGAAGTCGGTCATCCCTGAGCAGGTATTCCTGACCCTGAAGTGCCACAGAAGACATTATTGTGCAAACAAAGAGTTTTGCTTTAACATTAGAGAGACCTATGGACTGAAATGTGCTTTTGCAGAGGGGCCACAGGAGTCTGCTGGGAATTTCTTTGCAACCATGGGTTTCCTCTGTAAATGCCAGAGGAGCTGAGTCAGCTCCTGGTGTGATGCTCATTCTTGCAACGAGTGGCTGGACCACTCCCAGCTGAACTGCATCCAATTCACCAAATTCATCTGGGAATCCAAGACAGCATTTTATAGAGACTGCACGATCTAAACCAGGCTCCAGCTCCTTTCTTCACAGGGGCCCTCACAGGGCTTGTTTTTCTAAGTCTTGCCGCCTGAGATGTCAGAAACAAATAGCCAGGCTGTGTTGTGCAACCTCCCCTCGCTTGACAGACACCAGTGGGAGTGGGAAAGAGAGGTTCAGTGAGAAACTGTGCTGTGAAGCTGGGCAGCTGAGATACGGACAGGAGGAATGTATCATTCACCAAAAGGTTCTTTCTCTGCACCCTTTCTCTGAGTCAGAGACGGTGTTCAGAGACCAGACAGCAGCAAACAGAGAGGCAGGATGCTCTCCTGGCAGGGAACTCCCGCAAGAGGAGGAGTTATGACAGATCCAGGTAAGGAGAGGACGAGCATCCTGCCCTCTGCTCTGCACCACCTGCACCAAGAGCCCACTGGCGATGGTTGCAGCAGATCTTCTGGGGATGAAGAAATGTGTCTTTTGGACAATATGCTGAGAGCAGTCCTCCTGTGACCCGAAGGGGAGAGGACCTCCAGGTCCAAGTGCTTGCACAAAGGACTTCCAGTCAGTGCCTGCACATCCTATAAGGCAAGCTGCAACCATGTCCCAAGAGCTCCGCAATTTTCACAGTGCTTTTTTTTTTTTTTTTTTTTTTGTAGTTTTCTGGGTACCTGATCACCTGTTTGGGTGACACAAACCATTTGTGGCCCTGACAGGATTTGTCTCCGTCTCACTTCAGTGGGGATTGGAAACTTTCACAGCAAGCTTTGGACTCCTTCTCCCCGGTGTCTGTTTTTATAGTACCTAACAAAAAGCCAGGGTTTAATATGTTGAAATCTTTCTTTCAGGGCAACCCAAAGCACCTCTGAAGTGTTCAACAACGTGTACCAGTTTTACTGACCAGATAAAGGAGCACTTGATAAAGAGCTACCGCAGAACCGAGCCCCTCTGCACCAAACAAGCCATCATGTAAGCGCGGCCCTGCCGCCGCCCCCCTCGCCGCTCGCCCTCCAACGCCCATCAAGCACAAACCCGACCGCAAACGCTCTTGCTCTGGAGCAAGGAGCAGCCTGGAAACCAAGCGAACGCTAGTATTTATTTGAAGGATGGGTGGGGGTTTTTTTTCCCTGTTTAAAGACCGAGGGCCTCCAAGTGAGATGGGGGGCTCGCAGGCAGAGTGTGACAGGGACAGAGGGGTGGGGAGAGGGACTGACGTACATACTTCCTGGCAGAACAGGGTGGGAGCTCACACGGTTCTGTGAAAGCAGGTATTTCCTCTGGACACAGACTCGTGAGCTTGACTGGATGAGACAAACTGCGTTTTTTCCCCAGAATAATTGTTGCTTTCGATTTACCCTGGAGGTGAGGTGCCATCAAGACCACTTAATTGCAGCCCAGGAGGTTCCTCCGAGGTGAACCTGCTGGACTGACCTCGGAAAGTCTCATCTCACTCAAAGGGAAGGTTTTGTCCTCACAGATGCCTGGCCCTGGGCAGTTGGTGCCTGCAGAGCTTCCTGCTCGGAGTGCTGGAGGCAAACACTGTGTACAAACATCAGGACAATGCTTTTGAAAGAGAATGATTTATTAGGGGGAAACCTTTCACCCATGAGTCATATTCAGCTGCTCCTCATTCGATCAGATCTCAGAGGCACCTGCCCTTCTCAGAATAAATAATCCATCCAACCCGGTGGTGTTTGCTATGGGCTTGAGAGCCAGCAGTGCTGTCTGCATGCCTTCCCTATTATGCTGATCATCTAAAACTGTTTTCTTCATCCAGTAAGCGATCTCTTTTTATTTTCAGACTTATTACTAGGAGGAACAAGGAGATTTGTGCAGATCCAGAAGCAAAGTGGGTGAAGAAGATCATGGCGAGTCTGGACCGGAAAAGAGCCACAGCCTCTCCACTTCCACGTGATGCCACCTCAGCAGCCATGCCAGAAGAGCCTGGTGTTTTTCAGAAACATGTTGGTCTTACAGCTCCATCTGAAGCCACTGCTCCAACTCATTTCCAAGGGTCTGGCACAACGGTTCCTGCTGCCAAGACAGAGGCATCTGGCAAGTCCCCACCAGCTGCGCGGAACACCACACAGCTCCCTGCAGGATCATCCCCTGTGATACGGGAAGTGACTGCCCGCTCTGAAGTCACCCCAGAAGCCAAAGGAGATTCCTTAAAATCTCCTGCACCTTCAACAACTTTTTCAGCAGGAATGGTCTCCAGCCAGCCCACCTCATCTCCCCCACATCTTGTACATGGCTTTGACAATGCTGTACTGTCTACAGAGGAACCTGTAGGACATACTGCAAATGCTATGGCTGATGTTCGAGACACAGCCTCTCCTAGCTCAAATTCAGACCCCACGGCCATTACTAAAGCGTCAGACCATCCTGTACTTTCTACAAATGAATCTCTGGACCCTACAAGTGCAAGAGCCAATGCATCAGATACTGCATCCGACAGTTTTAGTTCAGATCTCTCCTCCATCTTAGACAGCACGGAGGTTGCCACAGTCCCGGCCACACCAGTTCCATCAGAGACTACTTCAGCTTCTACTCTAAACCCGACAACTGCCATAGACGAAGGTCCTTGTGTCCACATGGATGAGGTTTTTAGTTCCTCCACAGATGCTATTAGTAATAGAGCATTTGATTATTCATCATCTGTAGGAACGCAAGATCCTTCATATACCTTAGTTTTTACTAGTCAAGCATTCTCAGGCCAAGCCAGAGCACAGACAGCTACAGAAACACCAAACTGTCTGCCTCTTCCCAGCTTCTTGTCAAGATATCAAATGCACTTGGTCATCCCACTTTCTCTGGTAGGTGCTCTGATGTGTGTTGCTGCTGTATGGCTCTATGCAAAATTTGGAGTCAAACCAGAAGAAATGTCAAGAGAAATGGTACAGGGCTTGCTCTACCAGAAGGCGGGATATCAAAACAACGTCTATGCAATGGAAGTAATCTGAATGCTTTATAGCATGGACATTTTTGGTCTAAATTATACGTGTGCTGCTGAAGGATGGATAAATTCATACTGAACTGAAACTGGTGACCAGTATGAAGCAAGACAGGGAATAAAAATACCAGAGAAAACTGATTTTTTTTTTTTCCCAGAGTGAAATGTCCAAAAATCTATCTAAGCCATCATTGACTAATGACAGTATTTCGGAAATAAATGAAACGCTTTTTTTTCTTTCTGGCACAGTTACATACAAAGGCTGTTGCTGTTCTAGAGCTTCTTGGTGGCTCTCTGCCAGGTGGTGGGCAGAAGTGAATTTCCAAATTGCTGTTGGGAATTTTTCTGCGTTTCCTCGTGGCCCAGCCGAGAAGCCACCCGCTCACCCCCACTGCTGGACTCGGGCTCTGCCGTCCTGAGCCATTTTAACACCAGACCACACAACTTCCACTCAACAAACTCTCTGCTGCTTCTTCCTTTGCACTTCAGGTGGCTGCTCTGTCAGACCAGGACTGATGCTGGTAGTCAGCTGGGCGCTGGCTCTCCTTGGGCTGATCAAATACCCCGTTTGCTCTTGCTGGAGACACGTGGGGTAGTCTAGCTTTTCGGACAGAGGTGATGAGAACCGCGTCTGATTAGGGGACTGCACATCAGCGCTACAGATTTCATGTTCAGAGGAGCTGGCAACCCACCATCTTATCTCCTCCTGGAAATCAGGCCACCTCTCTCCAACAGCTATGAGCATTTCTTCTTCCATGTGTAGTCCGAGATCTGGTTCTTGGCAAATCCACTGTAAGAAAACTCTTCTGGCACCCGATGCGCCCTGTGTCCAGCTGCTTCCAGCACCAGGACAGCATAACGTGGATGAGTCATCCAATAATTCTGCTGCCCCTGTGATAACATTGGAGGGGTTTTGCTGTTCACTGCGAGCACAAAACCCAGGAAATACTCTCTTGGAGGAGCTAAATGCAATTCTGGACTTAGTAATGTAGGAATTACTCCACCACAGCAGATGTGCCATCCTTCTGGTCCCATATTTTTCTCTAGAAATAAGCACATCTGTTGATCCACAAAAAAAACCACAAAAGACTTTTCTTTAACCCAAATTGGTTCGGATTTTTACACATCTAGACATTGCTGTATGTAAGCTTCACGTTTTATCTGTGGTCACCTCCTGAAAGCCCTGATTAAACATTGACTCCAGTATGAATTTTCCTAGAGCATGCAAAGGTCTAGTTCTGGAGCCCCCAACATAAAAAGGACATGGACCGGTTGGAGAGGGTCCAGAGGAGGGGCACGAAGATGATGAGAGGGCTGGAGCAGCTCTGCTGTGAGGTCAGGCTGAGAGAGTTGGGGCTGTTCAGCCTGGAGAAGAGGAGGCTCTGGGGAGACCTTAGAGCGGTCTTCCAGTACCTCAAGGGGGCCCACAGGACAGATGGGGAGAGGCTGTTCAGCAGGGCCTGTTGCTATAGGACAAGGGGTAATCATTTTAAAATAAAGGGAGGTAGATTTAGATTAGGTATTAGGAATTTTTTTTTTTAAATGAGGGTTGTAGAGCACTGGAACAAGTTGCCCAGAGAGGTGGTGGATGCCCCATCCCTGGAAACATTTAACGCCAGGTTGGACGGGGCTGTGAGCAACCTGATCTGGTTGGAGATGTCCCTGCTTCTTGCAGGGGTGTTGGACTGGATGGGCTTTGAAGGTCCTTTCCAACCCTAACCTTTCTGTGATTCTGTGATTCTATGATATGAAGCTTTGTAGATAGAGACACATATCAAGGGTCAGACCCTCCTCCAACCAATCTCAGTGGATCAAATCTCAAACTGTAAATATGCATGTAGAAAAAGAAAGCAAAACCACATAATAAGCAGAATAATGAAAGAAAAAAAATGATGGGCCAGCTGTAAAGCAGAGCTAGAAAAGGTAGGCTATTAGGTCCATCAGACCCCAAACTCAGGGCATCCAGACCGACTGAAATGATGTTTGTTTTCTGCCATTATTCAATCCCTTGGTTTTGCATTTTGTTGACTTGAGAAGGGGGAGCCAGAAGTTCCTCTCGGGATTTGCAAGTGCAGCATGCAATCAGATTAATTGTAATTAGGAATTTGGGATGAAACCCATCCTTGTGCAGCAGCACTCCCGCACAGCCCAGCTGTGTATCGCAGGCTGGGGTTGATTTACCTGGAGGGTAAATTGGGGGCTGCCAGCGCTGCCTCCCCATCCGCCGTGCTCGTGCATGGCTGGGCTTCATGGCCTCGCTGTTCACGAGGCAGTGTACCATGGCATTATTTTTGTATGAAATACTAGAAATGTTATTTTTGTAGTAAAATTTTGTAGACATTTGAATGTATGTAATGTCGTCTCCTTGCTACTGGAGCATTGCGGAGTCCAGACCTTTCTGGCAACTTTGGAAAACACTGTGCCTTGTCTGTCTTCTTGCTGGTCTCGAATGGCTTGTGCGTGTCCATGGGAGCCGGGTTGCTCTCCAGGCCCTACAGCAGATGAGTGGGCACTCGTCTCGTCCAGCTACAGGTGAAGTCCTTGGCTTGGGGAGATGCTGGGGAGATGAATCTGTCCCTGCCTGATCTGATTACTTTGCATCCCACCATGGTATTTATAAGGACACTGGTTTCAAGCTCCACGGCCGGCTCCCACCATCTTCCAACTGCCATGGTCAGGCTGGCACTCATCAGGAGGAGCTGCTCCTCCAGCCTGAACCCGTCCTTCTGCCTGCCCTGCTCCCCTCTCCGGTTCCTAGGGCGGTTTGCAGGCACCTCTCATAAGGGACAGGTAAAACCCAGGAACTGCTGTTCCTCCTCGCCTTACTCTGTGTGACGGGCAGTTTGGGAGCGTGAATGCCGGCTCAGCAGGAGGAAGCCCAGGAGTGTCACCAGTTCCTAGGGCTTAAAATATTCTTTGCTATAGAGTGCAGCGACTGTTACGAGCTCCGATTCATTTGTGTATCCTGTGTATATGAACGTGTGTGTGCGGACAGGTGGTCTGTACCTTTTTTTAGAAGAAATAAAGGCCTTATGTTAAAAACCCTTGTCGTCAGGGGGTTCAGCCCAGAGCTGGGTGACCAAGCCTGGTCCCCGCAGAGGTACAGAGGTGACTGCGTGTGATTAAGCCCCGTGGGGGGAATGCAGAGAGGGCCCCATAGAGAGACGGCAAAGCCGGCAAGGGTGATGCGGCTGGGCTATTGTTCCACCTCTTCACTGTTTACGGGCTTCTGTCTTGCCAAAAATTTGCAGGGAATATTTTTTTTCTCACAGGGAGCTGCATTTCCTATCCTGCCAAGGCAATACTGAAAGAAAAGCAGCCAGATTTTTGCTTTGTTTAAGCAAAGCTGCAACCAAACAGTAACCCAAGAAAACAAATGTTCTGCTCCAAGTCAGTTCTGGAAGGGGGCGAGAGGCCAAGGGCTGAGCTAGGACCCCTCACTCCCACCCCAGCCAGGCTTTTGGCCGCTCTTGTGTACTCCTCTGGCGCTGGGAAGGAGATGGGGAAGGCAATGCGATACAAGAATCCATGCCCAGGCACTCACCCAGAGCGGGGAGCTGGAAGGAGTGAGAGGGTCAAGGCTGAGCATCTCCCCTGCATCCCAGGAGGCCTCGTCCCAGCCATGCCTTGGCCCCGTGCCGCACAGCCGCCCTGCAGCGCGGTCTGGCACCGCTGGCACGCTGGGGAAAGAGTGAGCTCTGTGAAAACTTCCCCCAGATGAATCACCAGGCCAGAAAGGTCATTTTGGGGGTACGAATTTCTGTGGAAAGAAAAACACTTTTTTTTCCTTTTTTTTACTTTCCTTTTCTTCTCTCTGTTATCGGGAGAGGGCAGGCGAGGGAAGGGAAGGCTGTGTAAACACGTCAGCCCTGGCAGCAATGAATCATTTCTAACACGTCGAGCAAGAACAGGCACTGGTGTGGGGCCATTTGGGGAAGGTGTCTCTGGGACACGGAAGGACCTCTTGGATACCCGGTGCCTCGGCCGGCTGGTGGCACATGCTTGCTGGCTCTGCTGCTGCTCCCTGGCTTCTCTGTGTCTGACAGCACAAAGAAAGATCTTGTGCAAAGGGTGTCCAACCGTGCACCTTCCTGTCCTTCTCCTGGAGGTCCATGAGATGCCTCGGATGTAGAAAGTGGGCCAGGAGATGTCTAATGCTGAGTCTGCTCTGCTCAGGTGAGACAAGGCTTGCCTTTTGCACTTAGCCTGCAAAGACACATTCCTTGAGGTTTCCCCGCAGCAGCCAGCAGGACCCATAGTCATGGTGCAGCCCCTTCTGGTCCCTTGCTGACCCAGACCTTTGGTTTCCAGCTCCACATCAGTGCAAATCCTCTTCACCACTTCGTTAGCCAGCTGTTTTGATTGAGAACAAGGGACTGTTCTCAATCCACACAGGCTCACTTACATGCCTTCACATCCTCACAGGATCCATCAGATGGCATGGTGGCATGCCCTGAGGACACTAATTGGCCTTAATCACCCCAGCCAGTCTCACCTGTGGATGGACTCACCCCATACCCTCCGCCCAAGGCCCAGGAGTCCCATTTAAGCTCGGGCTTGGGCCTTTGGTCCCTGCTTTGGGTGTGCTGTAGGAGTGCTGGTCTGGTGTCCTGACTCTGGCCTTGTCTCTTGGAGAGACCTTGGACCTGTGCTGTGGGTATGCTATCTCCTGGATGCATAGATGGACCCTTTGGTGTTGTAGCCCTGTCTCTGTCCCCATCTCCTACTGCTGCTGCTGAATGGACACCCCCTAACCCTCCCAAAGGGATCCTGGATTTGGTTCCTCACTTTGGCATGGCTGGGAATGCTGATGGACCCTGTTACCAGCACCTGGTTCTGCCCTACTCGGCTCAGACCCTCACCTTACTGGTGAGGGGTGTTGCCTGTGCTGGGGTCACCCTTGGCTCCTGCCTCGTCCCCTCATGCCTGTGGTGTGAACCTGGCAGTGAGACACCTCTGCCACTGTCTTCTCCAAGCCCTGGCTTCTCTCCAGCGTGATGTGTGAGGGGCACGGTTATTTCTGTGATGTGGAGACCTTCCATCCTCTCTGGTTTGAGACTTGAGTTGTGTCTTACGAAATATGCCTCCCTGCTCGGCGTGGTGGTTTTCCTGTGAAATGCTGCGTAAGCACGCTCTTGCTCAGGGCAGCCGCTGGTCGAGCGAATGTACCACCGCTGTCGCAACGCTGGCTTGGCAGAACACAGGGTGTCCCTGCGGCTGCTTTGGCTCCCCGTCTGCACAGCTGTGGTTCTGCGGTATGGCTGTGGTTCTTCCATGGTTTGCGTTTGCTTGATCTGCACTTAGATGAGGACTGTGTCCCTGCTCGCGTCACTGCAAGGGGCTGCTCTTGGAGCTGAAGTCCCACTTTGGTAAACACGGATGTTGTGTGACCCTGGAGTATGGTCCTGACCTCTTCGGTGACGATCTTGGGTGATGGAGAAAGCTTCATTTCTGAACCATCCTTGAATTCCAATAGATGAGCTACAGGGCCCCAAAGTAAATAATTTTTTTAAAATAACAGAAAGAAGTGAGAGGAGCCCTCCAAGAAGGGATGTGATGTCAACTTACCAGCTCAGACCACAGGTGGCAAAAATACTTTTTAATTACAATATCTGGGGTCCTTAAATGTATTCTTCTCATTGCATTCTTTCAACTGAATCTCTCTTTCTTCAGAGTGCTGGGTGTAATCCTAACCAAAAACTAAGGAACAAGTAAGTTCATAACTTGTTCTGCTGTCTTCTGGGAGTTCTCAGGACTAATTCTGTTCAGAATTAAATCATCAAAGGCTTCCCAGCTTCAGCTGAAATTGCTTCCGTGCCCCATGTTATCACAGCTTTGCTTTAAAAGCTGAGCCAAAGCAGCTCTCAGCTCCTGTCTTCAGCTCAAGGGTCTCCAAAAGGGGCAAGGTTGAAAAATGGAGGCTAAAGTCCTCACCAAGCATCGTTCCCAGCCTCACTGGAGAAAAAAAAAGTGCATTGGAAAAAACTGACATCACACACTTCTTTTTTTTATCCTTTCCTCCCTCCCGCTTTTCTTCCCCTTCCTTAGCTAAGGGATCACTTCCAGTTTCTGGTCCAGGTGCTTCCACCCCCGCCTCTCTGCGCGGCCGCCGTGGCGAGGGGTCCCTGCCCGGCCATGGTGCATTTCTGCTGTGTCCCCTGTGCCGGTGGGCGAGCTTGCCCGGTGACTCAGGGCAGATGATCCCTTGGGGAAGGGCTCCTGGACGTGACCTTCCTGCAGCCTCCCTGTCTGGCACGGCGCAGGACTTACGACACAGGATGCGGCTCGGATCACCAACTTCCAGGGTGGTCCCCAGTGTCCAGCTGTAGCAAGCAGGGCTTGGAAACGCTCTCCTTTGCCTCTTCCTCAAGTGTTTTTTCCAGGCTGTAGGCACCTGGAGTGGCTGGCTCCAGGAAGGAATGGGAGCATTGCGTTTGGGTTGTGACTGTACCCTGAGTCAACCAGAGCTTCACAAAGGAGCCGGGGAGACCCTTGAGTGAGTGCCGCGAAGAAACGTGGAGGGGCTTTACACTCAGAAAGCTGAAGTTTTAGTAGAAGAAAAACTGGAATATTTCATAATGTGAACAGAGAAGTCTCAGAGTGTCTGAGTAGAACAGATAACGGGGAAAGGTTTACTCCTAACCTTCCCACCACCTCCTTGGGGACAGGTTTCAGGCCCTGGGTGATGCTCAGGTGATGCTCAGCCCCTTTCTCCTGCCTTGGCAGCTCAGCTGCTCCTGCAGCGCAGAGCCCGAGCAGCGCCCTGACCGTGTGGCCATGTTTTCCAGCACGGCTGGGTGTGCTTGTTATCTGCTGAGACCCCTCTTCCAGGCGTGGGGCTTGTCCTGCCCAGCTCCTTTCTCCCCACGCTGGGATGTTTTCTGGCAAAGGCTGCACCTGCAGTGTCCCCCATGCTGCCCTCCTCCTCCTCTTGCAGGATCGAGAGGATGCTGTTTATTTTCATGTAGAAGGCAAATTCTCCTGGGGCCCATTCAAATGAAAAAGGAACTTGGGCCAGCAGTGGGGCTTTCCAGCTCTCAATCGCTTAGTGACTGCACAACAGCCTTTCCCTTCCCAAAAAGTAGAAGAAATAAGTATCAAAGGATCTCCGGGGAGTTGTGAATCATCTGGCTGCAATAGTGATGGCTTGAAAAACCTGAGAAAGGGCAAGCAGAGCATTCTAGGCCAAATCTTCTCCCAGACAAGCAAGAACAACTCTGCAGAAGCAGGGTCCCCAAAGGTATTTTTACTTCTCAAGGTCCTCTCCATCCAGAGCATCTCTTCCCTGATCCTGGCTGCCCCTGTACTTCTTCACCCACCAGCACTATGTGCTGCCCTGGTTGCCCACCCAAACCATCCCCCAGAGCTGAGGAGCGGTCGGGTGAAACAGCAGGTCATGGGGAGACATGCCATGGGCTTGCAGCAGGACCGTGCTTATCCACCCCTCAAATCCTGCGTTGACCAGGGTCCAGCCCTTGCGTGGTGGCTTTGCTCCAGGCGTGGTTAGGGCAGGCTGTGCGCTCCCTTGGTCCGTGGCTGCAGGGACGCCTGTGTTTCCCCGGCTTGAGGACATCTGCCATGGCTGTGACAGCATCATGCCACTTGCACTTGGTGGCCCTGGTCCTGTGTGCACCACAGGCAAGACAAAAACATATCGGGAGCAGCAACACGGCCCGTGTCCCCAGCTTGGCATTGCCAGTTTGTGTTGTGGTCTCCAAAAGGCAGCCTGCTGGGACAGTCCCCATGGGATGGGAGGCTACCCTGTCCCAGCAGCCGTGGCCCACGTTTGGGGAGAGGGTCCTGGAGTGGCACACCAGTCTGTAAGAAGGGAGCCTGGGGCAGAGCAGAGGTGGCCGGGAAGGGAAGGGAGCATCCGCAAAGCTGTGGGAGAAAGGAAAGGTCCTTTGGGGGATCAGCAGGGGGGCACAAGGCATTTATTACAGCCCAGGGAGACACTGAGTCGTTGGTTTGAACACATACAGGAAGGAACAGCACTGTCCTTAGGGGCTCTGGGACCTGTTGGAGAAATGCTTTATTTTTAGCCCTTCAGCAGCTACACTGCATAGGTGGCCTCATGCCAGCTCCTCCTGGGCCAAGTCATGTTTTTGAGACGTAGGGACTCCATCTCTTCAGAGGAGCTGAGCCAAAGCACAGCAGTTACAGGGGTCTGAGTATGTATTTGAATAATTTCTGAGCCTTGGCATACCCTGCCCGGGCTCCTGGAGCCTTCGTCAGCAGGAGATGTCTCTGCTGCTGCAGCTGGGCTTGAGGAGGCCTGGGCATGACCAGAGCAGTTCTCAGCATTGGGTCATTTGCCCTCAAGCTTTTTTAAAAGGCACTGAGGGATGAGACAGTCCTAGGCATAATGTTCCACTCCAAAAGGGCAGAGGATGTTTGGGGGATGCCAATGTGAAGAAGGGCTTGAGGTGGCTCCTTGGGTGGATGAGGAGGGACCGTGGTGACCTGAGGATGGACATGGCACCCTGCTGTTCCATGCATCCACTTAGAGCCTATTAAAAATAAAGAGGACACGGGGAAAGGACAAGGTTCAGGGCAGGGGCTGTGCGTGACTGGTGAGGCCCTGGAGAAGGGTCTGGTGGTCTGAGAGGCCAGGCGAGGAAGGAGGAGTCAAGCATTACAGGGAGAAGCTGTCCCCAGGGTAACAGAGAGGCTGACCCCCTTTCTGCAGGTCCCTGCAGGATATGGAAGGCTTCAAGGCTGCGAAGGTAAGGAAGATGTTGGAAAAACCTCAAGAACTTTGTACACCAACTTCTCCTTCCACTTCCCTCAGCTGAATGCAGCCTCTGGCCCTGAAGCCAAGGGGCTAAGCCAGCCTCATCTGCAAGGGAGGGCTTGGCTGCTCCCCCTTCTCCTTTCACTCCACACTTCCCGGCTATAAACAGGGATTTTTGGTGAAAACTTGTGTTCCTCTCCATAGGAACAGCATGGATTGTGATGCAATTTCTGGCAGTGTTTGATATCTTGCAGCTTTCAAGCTGTAGAGGGCTGGTGGCAGCAGTGGTCACTCTGTTTCTTTCTTAATGCTCCCTGAGAAGTTCGCAAGCCATCCAAACATCTCCAGCATGTTTATGTTGGCTCTGGGGCTGAAAAGGGACTTTGCACAGAAATCCAAGCTTCGCCTTTCTTATCGCCCCCAAATCCCCTCTCCAAGGGGTTGGGAGCCATTGGGTCCGTGCCTCTGTGGAGGAGGATTTCACTTCCCTTTGGACTCTGCGGCTTTCCCACAGACCCTGCTTCTGTGGTGAATGCAGAAGTTGCTGAAGTCTGATCAGTCCTTCTAGGTATCGCCTCTGTTGTTCACCCTGAAGATGGAAATCCCCTTGGCTGAATAAAATACACAGGGCTTTCACTTGAATTTTGTCGAAATTCTTTGGAAAAGGGCTGATGTGGGGAGGGGGGTGAAGAGGATAAATTGAGCACCTCCTTGCCTGAGCTCACAGTTGAGCTCCTCCGAAGAGGCAGAGCAGCACCCTGCGAGGAAGAGCCCTCACACAGCCACCATGGACGGTGCAAGGGTGATCCTGCTGCTCGCAATGCTCCTCACCCTCTCCCCGTGCTGCAGTGTAGGTAAGGCACCTCCTGGGCCACCACAGCAGGGTCATCCCGTTGGGGAGGTCAGGCAAGAAACACCAGTGTGGAGCAGGGGTGGTGCTGGCGGCAGGAGGAACCCTGGTCGGGGCAGGGAAGGACAGGAATGGCACCTGGGGCCGGGTGGCTTCAGCAAAGCTGGCTTGCAGGGCTGGCGGTGCAGGGCGATAACCTGGAGCATCCTCCTGCCCGGGAGGGAGCCTGGGGCTCCTCGTGGCAGCGTCTGCAGAACTTGGGGAATGTTGTGTGCGTCAGCCTTGTCACGGAGGCAGGTGTTAAAGACTCTTTTCCAAAGCCAGTGTTCACTGTCTCTCTCTTCTCCAGGCTTTCACTCACCAGTTGAGTGCTGCTTCGGTTACCGTAAACTCCAACTCCCGGTGGCTTACCTGATGGATTTCTACAGGACTTCCACAGATTGTTTTATGCCAGCAGTTGTGTAAGTCCTGGTAATTTCCCTGCCACTGTGCTGTTTTCTGGGCCACCATGGGTTCAGTTCATCCATCACATTTGGGGTCAGGACCGGGCCAGGTCTGCGTGGCCTCCACAGGCGGCTGTCTTCCAGCATGAAGAGGGGAGGACATGACTGTCTGGCCACTTCTATGGGGCAGAGTTAAGGACATGAGTCCATGGCAGCTCCTGAAGGCTCTGCACGGGCTCTAGAGGCATCGGGCTGCAGGATGAGCTGCTTGTAGGACACCAAGTACCCAGGGACAGCGTGCACGGCCAAAGGGAAAGGAGAAGGAGTGCAGGGAAGGGAGGATGGCATGGATGTGAGTGGGATTATAGCTGTTGTTTCTCACCAAGCTTCACCTTTCATCTTGTCAGGTTTGAGACCAAAAATAGGACCAAGATCTGCACAAATCCAGAGAACTCTTGGGTGAAGAAGGCAATTCAGAATCTTCAAAAAAGGAAGAGATCTCATGACCTGGTGAAGAGACCTTCTGCCCTGTGATGTAGAGTGGATGCCCTGGTTCAGGCTACTCAATGTCCTGGTGGGAAGGAAGGTTTATAGTCATCCTTCTGGAAAGGGCTGCAGAGGTCCCCGCTGCTGAGGGACAGCACTGACTCTCCAGAGCCTCGCGCCCCATCAACCAGCTGGGCACAAGCTCCTGGGGTGCTGCCGGCACTCCCAGCACCTGCCTGCTGAGCCCAGACCCGAAATAAAGGTTTACTTCGTGCAGTATTGGAGAGTGGTGTCCTTTCTTCTCCCAGCCCCGGCAACTGTGCTCCTGCTGGCCGGTCAAGGCACGGAGCCAGCCTAGGGGCTGGGGTGGGATGGGGGCTCCCAAAACCTCACGTGTCTCACTGGGGCAGAGACGGAGGGGAGGGTGCTGCAAGGATGATCTGCTTCAAGGGAACCCAAAAGGGGCTGAAGACTCCTCTGAGGGCAAAGCTGCCCTCAGTTTTGGGATTAGAGGTCTCAGCTTGCCCCTGGCCTTGCCCCGGGTGTGAGCACAGCCCGGCTGCCACACCTTCCCCAGGTCTTCAGTGTATCTGAGCGGCGCGGCAGACGAAGGACTCCTCCGCAGGGCTCCCTGGGCAGGAGAGCAGCCAGGAGATGCTGGAGCAGACCAGGGCTTCAGGTGCATACAGCCATGGAAATCCCTGCTAGGCTACGGGGAGCTCACCAGGGATCCCTGCCAGGACTTTGGGATGGGGAGGAGAATTGGAAGGGCAAAAGTGAAAAAACATGTGGGCTGAGATAAAGGCAGCTTAATAGATAAAGCAAAAGCTGCACATGCAAGCGAAATAAGGGATTTATTCACTCCTTTTCACTGGCGGGCTGGCGGTCACCCACTGCCTGCAGAGCAGGCTGCCGGCATGCGTAACAGGGACTGGGGAAGGCAAATGCGACTCCAAGTGACCTCTCACTTCCTCCATCTTTCCACAAGACATTTTAATAAGGGGAAAAAAAAAAGAAAACTAACCAACCAAAAAAAAGAAAACCAGCAGAAAAAAAACCTACAAAGTGATGCAAAAGTCATCACTTGCCACCAGCTGGACAATGCCCAGCCAGTCCCCAAGCAACAGCCACGCTGGCAGACCCACTGCCGGCACTCCCAGCTCCTGAGGAATGGGATTTTGGCTGCAGCAGCTCCAGAGATGCTCTAAAGTTTCATGCAGCGCTAAGGAATGACCCTGACACACTGCAGAACTGGGAACCAGAGGTCTCATGGGCACCTGGAGGCAGGTGGAGATCTCTGGGGTGCACCAGGAGATGCTTTAGCTTGAGGAAGCCTAAGCAGGAGCAGGTCCCAGCAGGGTTCTCCCTGCCAGGCAGGTCAGGAAGGGTGGCCCAGAGCATCCCTCCTAGGCAGTGGCAGTGCCAGCAGCGCAGGGTGGCCCAGGCCACCAGGAGCCGGAGGAAGCCGGAGCCAAGGAAGAGAAGGCAGCTGGTGGCCTCTAAGCATGGAGAGGCGGGGACCAAGAGCTTAGGTCATCCTTTGGAGCTGCCATCTCCAACCAGCACAGTCCTCTGCGGCTGCTGTCACCCAGGATCGGGGACAGGACCAGGGCTGTGAGGCCGCTGCCAGCACTGTGACGCCATCACGTGCATCAGAAACCCCTGGCAGAGGGTCCTGCACAGCTGTCAGGAGAGAGCAGCAAGACCAAGCAAAGAGGGTGTCGCCATGGGCTGAAGGCTCCTGAAGAGTAAAGGCAACAGTTTAAAAGGCTTCCTCAAGCTGAAGCATCTCCTGGTGCACCCCAGAGATCTCCACGTGCCTCCAGGTGCCCATGAGACCTCTGGTTCCCAGACCCATAGGGACCGGACCGGCCCACAGACACCCCACCTCTGACCCCCTCCAAGCAGGGGCCGTGGGAGCGGAGAACAGACACAGCAGGGGCACTTGGGACCCCGGAGCAGCCTTGTATTTGTGTATTGAAGGACTGGTTTTCTTCTGCTTTGATTTCTTTCTCTCTCCCATGCACCTCGATGGCCAGCTTTGTCTCTTGCTGAGTAACCGCCCGCTGCTCGCACAGCATCTCAGCACGACCGACAACTAATTGAACAGGCACACAGGTTGCTGTTACAGCCGTTAGCCCAGTACATACAGATGTGAACAACATTTTAAGAACATTTCCAAACCATCTGCCAGTGTCTGGTGTCCAACCCCACCTGTCAAAAGGGGTTTGGGGTTTTTTTTTTTTTTCATTTTTATGAAAAACCGTCAGGTAGCTTTGGATTGCCGTTACATCTCTTTCTGTTCTTTTGTCTTGGCCAACAAAGCAACAACAACCGGTATTTATGAGAGCACAAACCCCTCCTTTGCCCTCGAAGAGCTTGTCTAACACGTGTTGGTTTTGTATCACCATCTGAGATCCAGATTTGGCCTCTGTCTTTTTGCTGTCTACCACGACGTTCGTAGTGCTGTTTCCTCCAGAGAGGGATGCGGTGGTGTCAGTGTCAGACCGGCATCCCCAGCGCGCAAGGGCCTTGTGCTCTTCCATTTTCCTTGGCATTTATCATCTCCAGAGAGTCAGCACACCCAGTTAAGCTACTGATTTTTATGAGTACTCACTCAAAAACCAAAACATTCTATGAGTCAGGGAATATTTCCCATCTCTACATTGTTTAGTTTTGGTTTTTTTTTGTTCGTGCCTACGCATTTTAATTTCTAAAGCTCAGTTCCCCTTTAGTTGCAGCCCTTCACTTTTAACTGGTGTCTGGGAGGTGGTGTGGCCCTGGTAGGAGCTGGACAGGGGAAGGTGGGAGAGCCGGGGGATGAAAGACTGTGAAAGTGGGCTCAGGGTCTATCGGGTGTTTTCTTCCTGCAGAGCCCTTTCCTGGGGAAAAGTGGTGTTAGAAACCAGCGGCGCTGTGCCCAGCTCTCCTCAGGGCCACCCTGCTGCCATGCCAGGCCACCAGACACGATGTCCTGCAGACCACATCTTCCAAATCAGAGCTGTCAGCACATTTGATTTGTTTCCTTCTCCTTTCTCATTCTGGAGAAGTCATGCAAACTTCATGAGCTAATCTTCAAGGAATTCTGTTTCCACCTTTCTTCTCCTCCAAGAAGCCCTGGCTTGCCCCATCCCCAAGCCACAGCCAGGTCCCCTTCTGTGCTCCCACTCACCGTCGTCCCATGTGGGTTCCTGCTGGGTCCTCACCACCTTGTGCACGCAGACCACAGCTGCACCTTGCCTTCCCAGGAGAACTCTGCATGGAAACTGTGCCCCGTGGTGCTGCCTGCGGGTCCTGGGCCACCTGTCCCTCCTGCCCTTGGGGTCCTTGGATGACTCTCTTGGCGTTGTGGCAGGGTTTGCTCCATCTCCCTGTAGAAATGACCTGTCTGTGCACCGATGACCACAAGCCCTCATCCCTCTGACCTTCTCATTTTGATCCCATCACTGGTGCGGGAGGTAGAGGCAATGCTTGGGATCAGACCCAGACTCTCCTCAGACACCCTGCTGCTGTTGCCCTATTTCTTCTCCTTCCATAATCTCCAGAACCCGCCAAAATAATCTCTGTTTCTAAGTTCCTCCTCACTCTGTCGAGCATGTGTTTTCCTGCCTGACAACCTCTGTCCCGTCCCGTCCTGTCCCATCCCATCCCAAGTGACAGGTCGCTGCCTAATCCAGTGCCCTTGGTGGTCGGGGAGGCCAACCCGGGGGACACGTTGGTCACTTGCCTTTGATGACTCAGGCAAACCAGCTAAACCCCTCAATGACCTGGTCCTGCTCAGGGATTTCGGGTTGTCTCACCTGTTAGGAATAAACAGAAAAGCATGAGGCTGGATGTCTCACCTTCACAGAAAGTTGGTGTTAATCTTTCTTGGGTAAATGTTTGGTTCCCCCAAAGCCTCCTGGAAGCCTCTTGCAGCCTCACGGCTCTTCTGCAGAAAGCAGAAGTCGCAGCTCTGCCCCTCGGCCTCTGGACGTGGCCTCAGATTAAACCGTGACAGAAATCTGCTCATCCCTGGGAAGAGGCTTCTTAGAACAGGCCTGACGTTTTTTGAAAAGCGGTTCGAGTAGGTGGCATGCAGAGTATAAACGACAGTGCGGGGCGAGCCAAAGGCACAGACAGCAGGCAGGGTGACCGAGGCAGGACAGAGGAAGAGCCCTCACGCAGCCACCATGCTCTCCACGAGGACCATCCTGCTGCTCGCCCTGCTCCTCAGCTTCTCCCTGCACCGGGCTGCAGGTAAGACACCTCCCGGGACACCGCTGCGCCTTGGGGCTCGGGGTCCCCACGGGGGACATCCCATTGTTGGGGAGGTCAGAAGGGAAACCGTGGCGTGGAGTGGGGACGGTGCTGGTGGCAGGAGAAGCAACCCCTCGGTTCGGACAGGGCGGCACATCCCAGGGTGCAGGGATGGGTGGAAAGGGGACTGGATGGCCTAAAAAAGCTGGCTGCAGGGCTGGTGGTGTGGGGTGAGCTGTGTCCTTGTGAAATAGAGAGGTTCCTCTGCAGAGGAGACCTCAGAGGTTTTGGGAGATGCTGCAGGAGCTTGGAGAGGACCCTGGCAGCCACTGCCCAGGTCTCGGCTGGATGAGCAAGTGGTTGGAGCCGGGGGGAGCACATGCAGCTATTTGGAGCCTCCCAAAACACCTCGCAAGCTGTACCCCCACCTTGGAAACCCCCAAAACCTCATCCCCAGACCTTACCTCAGCAGCTGCAGTAACGCGGGCTGTGGGGTGCCAGGTCCCACGCTGCTCCCCTCCCCACTGCTGCCCACACTTCCCAGTTCTGCGCTGGCTGCCCACCAAGGGAAGCAAATCCCTGCCGTGGGACGCTGTGGGAGCTGCTGAGAAGCTCCACGGCCTCCGTCCTGCGTTCGCTATCCCGCGGTGTCATCGTCTGGCGGTGTAATTAGCTGCAAAACGCTGCCAAGGCCGTTCACACCATCGCTCCCTTCCCTTCACAGCCTACTCCACACCCACCGAATGCTGCTACGGCTACGCGCAGAGACCCATCCGACATGTGCAGAGCTTCTATGAGACGTCGAGCAGCTGCCCCATGCCTGCTGTGGTGTAAGTAGCCCTGGGGTTTGCCTCCCAGTACAGCAGCTCCCCCCGTCCCATCCTGCCCCATGGACAGCCTGGTCCCAGCTGGGAGCACATGCCTGAGGGTGCTGTGGTAGAAGAATAGCTCTGCGGGGTGAGCAAAGTGGGGAAAAAAAATTAGGTTTTGGTGTTTTCTGCTAATGCTGGTGGTCTGGGAAGACTCAGACATGCACCATCAGCCCAAGGAGGGAATGGGCTGCTGGAGACGGCTCCAGGCCATCCAGGATGGGGCTGCACACAGGGAGGGGAGCAGCAGCGCATGGGAATGCAACAGCTCATGGTTCGTGTTTTCATTCTCTCTCTTCATTTTCACGCTGCAGGCTCGTGACTGCCGGTGGTGCCGAGATCTGCGCCGACGCCAAGAAGTCTTGGGTGAAGAAACACATGAAAAATCTTCAAAGGAAAAAATGAAGTCCTCCTTCTGCCATTCACCATCTGATTTGCCCATCTAGCCCTCCTGTTCTCCGGAGGGAGCAGACGGCGCTCGCGGCACTTCTCCGAAGGGTCCCGTGGTGGTGGGCGCCGTCACTGCAGGCAGAGCCAGCCCGCATCCTGGCAGGACGGGGTGTCCCAGTGGCACGGAGCAGCCGGCCACCACGTCCCTCCTGCTGTCACTGCCCTGCTAGGATGTGCAAATATTTATAATAAAGACTTACTGACACAAGTTGCTCTTTGAATTTTTCCTGATTCTTCAGCCCGCAGAGCAGATCCTTCAAGCCCAGGGCAAGGTGTGAGGGAAAAACCCCTTGGCCACAGGCACGTGCTTCTCCAGGCTTGCAGTAAACAGTGCCTCGTCACAGCGCGCTTCATTGGGAACGCGACAGTGGGTCCAGGTCCTGCCCCACAGGTCAAGGACCCATGGGTGAGGTCACCCTTTACCATACATCCTCACAGCATCCTCTCAGCCCCAGGGGCTTTGCACGTGCTCCCGAATTTGGTGGTTCAGGAGGAACACGCTGATGTGGCCAAACCCTGAACAACCTGTCAGCCTCCAAATACGCTGGTGGCTATGGCAAAATAAGTGAGGGAGACAAAAACAATGCCCACAGTGCCAGGAGGAGGAGGAGATGACCCCCTTCAGCTGGGCAGAGGAGGTGCCCCAGGAGCAGACCCTCTGGGGAGGGGTGGGAGGCACGCGGGCTGTGCACACCAGGCTAGCGGTCCATCGTTTTACGTGAGGGGTGCAAAGCGCACACAGGAAAACCTCAGAAAGAGGAAGGCAGGAAATGTGGTAAGTGCCATGGATTGATCCTCAGCGTAAGGCTTCATCGGGGTTTCATGCTCACAATGAGAAAACAGGGCAGGGCTCTATTTTCTAGACACTGAAAGTAAGCAGGGGACAGGGAAAACCACCCCAAATGACATTTTTGCCGCTGAATCGTAAGCACCATGGGACGAAGCAGTGGTGGAAAGGAAAGCTGAGGCAGGATCAGATTGTGGGGGACAAACATCTCATGGATTGTGCTTGGCTGTGCTTTTCATGTATACAGGTGCCAGCAGCTGTCCCATGAATACCTGTTAGCAAAGCTGGGTAGGGTTTACCCAAAAATCTTGGCAATAATTGCTTGTCTTCCTCTAATAATTGCACATAATGTGGCAGTGCTGGAGCCAACAGCCTGCCCTGACCACCAAGGGACCTGCATGACAGGGACACGCTTCTGGTGCCCGTGCACCTCTGGGTGGGGAAAACTGATCCTGGAGCCGGCTCATCCTTGTCGGGCAGAGCCCAGCTCCTTCCACCGAGCGGTCGGTCCCAGGGGTGGTGCCACTTGAGCCGCGGGACGTCGCAGCGCTAACCACCCCACCGCCCCGACACAGTCGGCCCCATCCCACGTTGGAGGGGACATAAGCTGCCGCTCCCGCGCCGGCTCCACCGCTCACCCGGCCCAGCGCAGCTCCAGCGAGCAGAGACTGACAAAGCACACGGCTCCACGCTGGCTCTTGCACATGGATGTGTATTTTAATAAAAATAATTCTGTCAATATACAGCAGAACGTCGATTTCTTTACCATATTTCCAGTATATTTTCATAGGCTTTTTCTCAGTTAAAATCCCCCCCTCCCCTTTTTGAAGTTTTCATGCGAAGCATCAGATAACTTAATTCACAAATACTAAGCTTAGACTGAACCAATGTGCACAATTTGTGTAATGTCCATCTAGCCAATGTTGTACCCAAGAGGAGAAGTTCCCCCCCCCTCAAAGGTGACGAGAAGTCTGGAGCGGCAGCGGGAGATCTGCTCGGTTGCAGCCCAGTGGTGCCCGTTCCTCCAGGGCTGCTTGGAAACCCGCAAAGACCTCGCGCCCCACGCTCCAGCCGAGCATTTCATACCTGAGTTTTGAGCAACCAGCAGAAGAGAGTTAACCGCATGGTGGGCAGGTCCTGGGGCTTGCACCACCGAAACAGGTCACGTGCAAGAGCTTCAGGTGCCAGCAGCCTCCTCCTGCCTTCCCTGGCTGGAGAGTTGTGAAGAGCGTGCACAGGTAGGATCGAGAGAGAAAAATCCCAACCAAATGCCTGTGCAGAGTCCTTGGTCTGGAAGAGTCACCTCATTCGTATTTTTAAAATTTTTTTTTAAATCCTGATTATCCCCAGAGTCGCTGCTGCTTCTCCTTTCTCCAAGTTTGAGCTTGTGAGAAGCCCAGCCTGCAAAATCCCCTGTGCTCCCTCCCAGAGGAAGGATGCAGCTAAAGCCCTCCCCAGCAAAGGAGTGGGAGCACGTGCCTGGACCCAACTGGAGCGACCAGAGAAAAGGTGCCTGCCTGGCCAGGGAAGTTCAACAAGGAGCAGAGGTCTGTGTGGCCTCCAGGAATGTTTCTGCAGCGATGCGAGTGTAAATCACACACGGGACTCGGCTTCCTGGGAGCGGGAGAGTTAAGCCTCCCTTTTGGAAATAAACAGCTGGCAGGACGTGTGCTCCTCAAGCCCGGATGAACCCTCGGCTTGCTGGGCACTGCGACAGCTCAAGGCTGCAGGCTCTGAGCTCTGGTGTGGGACGCAAGGAGAGGGACTGACATGCCACGTTCACTCACCCATCACCTGCAACCCCTTGTTGCAGGGACGGACAGCAGAGAGCAGCTAGTGCTTCCTCTGGAAGAGACCTCCAGGCTCTCAACTGCTCCCCTTTCTTCCCCAAATCTGCTGCAGCTCCTCTCACGCTCACCCCACCAACACTTCCTCTAGCTCTCTGACCTCCACAGCAGAGGGGACGTGGCTCACAGCCAGCTTCTAGCTCTGAGGAAGAGCTGCTGGACTGCAGTTCCCTCCATCACTCACTTTTCTGTGGCAGCAGAAGGGTCCCAGCAGCACACAGCACATGTCCCCTGTCATGCACCCCCCCAGCCCTTTCACAGAAACATCTAGGGACAGACAAGAGACCATCTCCTCTCTGGACCCACCACTCAGGCTGCTCTAACACAGGCAGGGTTTGAAGGAAGTTGCTCTTTCTGCAAACGAGACTCCCGGGTGGACCAGCACCACCTTTTCAAGGAACGTGTTCCTTCTCTCATGCTGGGACCAGTTCCACGGGGCCTCACAGTGCCCAGGACTGAAGTGTGATGGACCTCTCCAGCTGCTGCCCTGTGGGCAGCTGAAGCCTGCACACTGCTTCTTCATGGAAAGAACTTCCCGATACCATGCTGTGCACCATACAGCTTCACGGCATTTACACGCTGCTACAGAGCCTGGCTGCCATGGTTCACCTTCTCAATCAACCCCATGACAGCAGAAGGAACTCTGAAACCTGCATCTAAGCCACACGTGCTACGTGAGTATTGAGAAAGACAGGTACCAGAGCACAGCAGCATCACAGCACTCCAACAAGGGTTGCTTTGCTGGAGGAGAAGGTTCATCATCCCTGATGCCCAAGGAGGAAAATTATAAATTCAGTCCTCAGAGCTCGTTACACAGCTCTGGTTGTTCCAGTTGTTCAAGGGAGCCTCAAGAACAAAGCTATTTAAAGAAGGGTAAAGACGCCTTAATAAGACTATATAAAAATAAGGACACAGCTTGAGGACAGGCAGAGATGTCACTAAAAAATAAGAAGGAATAAGGAAGCAGACAGGAAAATCCTAGGTGTAAGCAACCATGAGGAACAACACTCCTGAAGGGGCCCATTCTCCATCCCAGTCACATCTCCTGGTGTCCAAATGAGGCCAGCAGCAGCACAGCGAGCACCACTAGGATGCTGGAAATGGAAACAGGCTATAGCACCGATAACCAGGCATCTTCCACATGTCCCAGAGCAACAAACTACAGTTCTGGTACACACGGGCGGCTGAGGGGAGGGAGAGCAGGCAGTGGACAACCTCCTCCCAACAGCTGGGTGCCACGCACCCGGTGCTTCACTCTGGAGGTCCCTTTCCGTTTTGCTGACCACACGCAAAGGCTCAATTTCTAACCAGACTCCAAAAGATGGGCAGAATTGCTACAGCCAGCCCAGCCACAGGCTGAGAGAATCCCGTACGGTGACAAAAAGGCATCGTCGCACCCAGATCTGTCTCTTTAGGCCAGCACAGCAGAAGCAAGCCCAGGAAGAGCAGCTGGATTTGCCATGTCCATGCTTGACAAATGCGTTCTTGGCACGAGCCAGAGAGCTGACCCTGGTCCCAAAGCAGCTCCTGCAGAGCCAAACACTGCAGATACCACTTCTGGTGTTCACACAGGTGGGAGAATACTGGGATTGTAGGAGGCAAAGGAGCAAAAGGGAAACTTGGTAGCAGTGAGAAGTTTTCCCAAGACAAGTTGGCTCTGAGAGTGCATCTAAGGATGCCTGGGAAATAGACTGCTGCCCTCCACGCCCACAGGAGGGCCTGTCTGAGAGTTCACTCAACCCTGTATGTCTTGAATCACCTTTTGTTAAACACTTGCCAGGACAGGATCACGGAGCAGCAAGAATCATCTGAAACAAGATGGTTCCAAGAGGAACCAAGAGAAACAAGATTTGGCCCCCCTGGCACAGGAGAGATGCCCACAAACTGGAATGCATCCAGCAGAGGCTACTAAGATGGTCAGAGGTTGGAGTACAAGACATACGAGGTGGATACACCCCCCAGAAACACTTATCCCACCTACTCCAATGTCTCCAACTCCCCAGTCAATCCTCCATCTCACTCCAAAGTTCTCCCATGATGAGACTAATGGGACTGCTCTCACTCACTGCTTGTGGGGACAGCATAAACCCTTGTCCATGGGGAGAAAAGCCTGCTATTATAATTCAGCTCCATGAAGCTCTCTCTGCAGAACCACTGAAGGACACTTTAACCAAAGCTCTAGGTCTGGAGTTTCCAAAACACTCCTCCTTCTCAAAGGGCCACTTAACAGGCAGGGCATTGGTCTCAAAACCAAAGCACATGATGTGTAGGGCTGCAGTTCACCACCCTGAAAATGGCCTTCCACCAGGTCCCTGTAAAATGTTATCTTTCTGAGAGGCCCTTACTGCAATGCTGGGTTTGAGGAAGGCAGGTGGAGTGGTTGGTGTCCAGAGCACACAGCTGGAGTGTGCCTCCCACCGGGTAGATCACAGCTCTCTGGTGGTGACACTGGGCTCATCAGCTGAGAGCTGAGACTCTCCAAGTCTGCAGGCACGGCAGAGCTGGAAGAGGTTTGGTTGTTAGAGTTGCAGCATTTCACACGTCCTAGGAAGGACATCACAGCTAGAAAGCCTCTCTTGGGGCTGCATGGTGAGAAATGTTGCCTGTGAGCAGCGTCTGGCTGTGGTTTGAAAACCTTCTTCTAGGATCTGAAGTCAGCCCAGCAGAGAGCAACCTACATGTCAGCCTTGTGTGATGGAAGTCCTACGTCCGGTGCCATCAGCGTTGTAACACAGGGCCACAGCTGAGATCTTGTCACCCTCACCAAGAAACGGCAAGCCAG
Source organism: Chlamydotis macqueenii (assembly GCF_036417535.1). Classification (NCBI taxonomy): domain Eukaryota; kingdom Metazoa; phylum Chordata; class Aves; order Otidiformes; family Otididae; genus Chlamydotis; species Chlamydotis macqueenii. Next base: position 14,335,423 of record NC_141568.1, read on the forward strand.
CAGCCTCTACTACGAGCTACACAGCCATTTAAATGGCTTTAGTGAAGGGCTCTTGGGAGAAGCGACACTGTGAGGGACTGCCCAGATGAAGCAGAGTCACACCTAGGGTGTTCTTGGTTCATCTGTTTATGAGCAAAACATGAGGCACTCGGAATAACAAATCCCAAATCTGCATGGAGCCTCTGGTTAAGTGTACAACCACATTCACAGTTAAAGACCTCAATTCAATTGAGTTCTGTTTGTTTTTTAAAATGACCACAACAATTCAAACCAAGTCTCAGCTAAGGAGCAGCCAGGGACACTCAAACACCAAGAGGCTTTGAAAAATAACCTGGGAAAACCAAGTCAGAAATCTCATCTAGGAATCAGTGGTGGCTTGAAGCCTATGCCCCCACCACACACCACAAACACATTTCTTTTCCCCACACCGAGTCATGACCATGTCAGTCAGAGTCTGAGCACAAGAAGCAGGAGCTGCTCGTGAAACCACAACACTTGAAATAACAAAACAAAATAAAACAAACAACAGGTACAGGACAGATATGTCACAGCAGAAAAGCCTCTGCACTCCCCAAAAACCAGAATTAGGACACCAGGTACAAGAGCCGGCGAGAAGCTGGCAGCAGCGATGGGTGTTGGTTACAGCGTGTGGCCAGTCAGGAACTAGGTCACGTGAAAAAGGAAAAACAAACCAAACTGGCACTACTGCTTTGAGCGCAAGAGTGGAAAGCATCACTGCTGTCCAGTCTGCAGGGATCTACTGCCGCTATGTGATGCACACTGTCAGTGGCAGGAAGTGACTCGGCCCTGTCGCATGCAAAGTACGAGCGCGGTCCTTCAGCACTAAGCATGACACAGCAGCAAGATGGTTTCTACCACAGGGATGGCGTCCCGGAGAAGCCAGAGAGACCATCCCATCACACATTTCTTGGTGCCACAATAACCACACAGGAGCATCTCGTGAGGGTTTTTTTTGTAGCAAAAGGGAAACCAAAACAAAAAAAAATGCTCTAGGATAATCAGCCTGGCTTTGCTAAAAGACCAAGTAGGGCATTAATATGATTCATGACAAATAAGAGATTTGGGTTAAAGGAACCACAAAGAGAAGAAACAAAGAAAACTCGGAAAGAGATAAAGATGATGTTGCTACAAAGATGAGAGAGAGGTCCAACTGCAGCCAGACAGTAGCAAGTTAAATGGTGACCAACAGCAGGGGAAGCTGCCAAATGTGAAAGGCAAAGCCAGGTATTAGAGTATTTCCAACCCAAGTACCCACAATCGGCCCTAAGCCTTGGTCTAAGAAATGGCGAGCCTGCAGGAACACATCTCACCAGGCCAAGTTCACATGCTGCCTCAGGTTCTGCAAGAGCACGGGGGCACAATGGGCCAGGCTGGGCAGCCTGGCAGGTCCACAGCAGAGGCTCCAGGAAAGAAGCTGCCCACGAGTCACAGCGTCTCTGCGACTGCAGCAAGGTCCGGACTGCAGGCTGGGGTAACCTCCATCACCAGGACAAGGAGCGAAGTTGAAAATCAACAGATAAGCTTTCAGGAACACGAGCTGTTCCCCAGGATTGGACGAGAAACCCCAAATTTGCAAGTTAACTTCTGCTGAGTGCAGTTTTCTGCTCCTACCTGCCTAGAATGGCTTCAGTATGCAGAGCTCCTTCTGCTTTTTTCAACTATATGAGCTGATCAATAAAAATATCTCCTCCATCTCTAAACCTCGTGTCGCCTGTTTTCTAACACCACCATGGCTCTAGCACTGCTTCAAAACCTTCACCAAAAGGTAGCGATAGGCATTCCCAACACCTCCAACACCATCTGCACGTTCATGGCCACAGTTGCCTCCTGCGCCGCAGGGGACTCCTGCCCCCCTGCTCTGCCTTCATTTCAGACCTCATGTTCCAGCTGCAAATCAAGCTCGCAAACGCAGCAAATCCTTAAAGCTCTGGGCTACCGCACAGAGGTCACACACCACCTTCCTTTCTGCAGTGGCACACAAGCTCTCTTGCCTCTTGAAGCCCTGGCACAGGCTGACCTCCATTACAAGGGCAAACTTCAACACAATCTGTTCATCTTTCATCAAGCCTTCCCAAAAAAAAAGAAAAAATTAAAGGACAGTAGTAAAGTACATGTTGAGTTTGAGCTCCCCTGGGTCCTCCTCGCAGCTACAAACCTAAAATTCATTTGGTGGCGAATTACAGTTCCTCCTGTGCAGCCACACTGCACCTGAAGCCTCCTACCAGTACACCAGAGGATGGAAACCATGTGGTCCTGCTACACAGCCTCACCAGTTAAAAGCACACGCTCAAACATGCACGGATGGTTTGAATGCCAAAAGCTTAGCAGCACTTGAGTCCCCGGGCCTGATACATCCCACAGCAGTGACATGTTAGGCCATCTTCCTTGGAGGTTACTCACCTACAGATCTTTGCTGGTTGCTTTTGGGCTTGAAACTAAAATAATTGTCTTAGTAATCCTTCAAGAAACATTGCTGCTCCCTTCTGACCGGCTCAGACCTTACAAAGCTCGTACTGACCCTAACCCGCAACCCGATCTTGGCACATGCAACCCGCAAGGGTGGGCACAGCTCACACTAATGTTCTCAAGACACTTCCAAAACTTAGAAGTGCTCGTTTAGATCAGTGTTACGTGAAGAGGTCAGTAAATAGTCTTATTATTGAGTCTTAGTGACAGAGTCCCCCTATATGGAGAAAAGGGGGGAATTGTGATTTGACACAAAGGCTGACAGCCCACCCAGGCAGCACCCACAGACGTTTCCTGCAGGCCAACAGGACCTGCTTCTACCAGCACAGCGGCAGACGACTACACACTCGCCAGTCCTGTCCCTCTAGCTGCTGAGAGAGCTGGATTTACCCCTTTCTCAGGGCTGTGAGATGCTTCTACAGTGCAGCCACTAACATAAGCAATGTTCTCGACTCTTCCCACTCACAAAGACAAGCATTTGAGGGCTGTGTGCTCCTAGAGAGGCATGCACCATGACGGACCAAGCTCCTCCAACTCTCATCATTAGCACGTGACAGGACCTACCTCACCAGGTCTCCTGCGGGGTTGTACGATGTGTGTGGCTGGGACTGAGTCTGCGGGCAATAAATACATGGATGACTTTGTGGAGGTGGAAGAGACCTTTTTAATAAAGAGGATTCAAATAAAATAAAAAATATCCCTCTGAACTGCCACTGCGAGAAGAGTTCAGGTAACTAGCACAGAAGATGATGCTGTATGTGCACGATGGAGGGAGAAGGGAAGAAAAGAACAAGCTGTCACCAACTTGATGAGCTTCCTCAGTAAATCAGCAGAAACCAGCTCAGCAAAACTCTCCAGATAAAATACTGGTCGATCCATGAGAAACAACTCAAATCAAAATAAAGAGCAATCCCTACATCGGAAGGCGCTACATTAGAACAACCAGCGAAATACTGAGTGCCACCGGAGCTGCAGCAACGGCAGGGAGACAGGTGAGATCTGTCAGTCGTTCCTGGGGTCAGGAATAGCCACACAGTGAGGGACTCACTCAGTCCTTTCACAGGCAGCGTGTGTGTGTGTGCTAGAGGGGGTGTTGGTGGCAGGGAGGTCAGGCTATTGAACGAGGTGGTGGTGTAGAGTGGCAGCAACGGAGGGTGAAGGGCAGCACTCAACGATGTCAACTCCATCTTGCTCTGGTGGCTAGTGCAAATAGTCGTCTACTCTGGCAAAGGAGCAGGAGCCCAAGCCCACGCGAGCCATGAGCCGCAAACACTCCGAGGCCTGGCCCAGGGCAAGCATCAGCGGGGGCTGCTTTGGCAGGTTCTGAGATTCTGTGGGAGCAAAAAAAGAAATCTGTTTAGAAGAGGCATCCTGGCTGCGTGCCGGCTCACCTGCACTTGGGTTCCTCTCAGTCCCACCTGGGCACCAAGCCCAGGATTCCTGGTAGAAGGTGCTCCCTCTGGAAGGAAGCTACTCCTGAGTACTGCTGGGTCTGCACCACCACTGCTCCTCCACACACCCCACCACCCATGACACATCCCACGTGGGGCCACAGCTCAACAGGACCTTTGAGAAAGTACTGCTGTGGTGGCCAGCAAGAAAAAGGCAGTGGAGCTCCTGCTGCCTTCACTGCCTGCCAGAAAACCCTCAAAGCACATGAGATCAAAGCACAGAAGAATATGGAAAGGCAGGAGAAACTGGCACCCAGTGAGAGGCAACCTCTCCACCTCTCCCACTTGTGCAAGTCTAAGCCCTAGACAAACTCACTCCTGGGTCACTGCTTCTTTTCAACTTCACGTTTGCTATGTATGCAAGAGGGAATGGGAATCCTCAGCTAGACAAGGTGTCTTGTGACCTGTGTGACAAAGCATGTCCAGACACCATCTTTCATGTCTCCCTGTTCTCAGCAACTGGTCTATGCTCCTCAAGCACTGGACAAACAACAGGTAGAACTGAGTCACGCTGCTGGACACCTGCCCATGCTGACTGTCAGGGGAAGGGACTCTCCTCCCAAACCACATAATTTCTCTTCCTTTACTCAGACAGAACAGGAGCCTTCACAGGTTTGTCCATCAAGCCGTTCCTTCCCCCAGAAGACAATCTCTGAATCTCCTTCTGGCACACGCAACACGAGGCGCACAGACCCACTAGGAAATACAACTGGGCACAGTGAGCTGGACTACGCACACGAGTCAAGCACGGGTTTCTGAGACAGAGAAGCTGTCCAGCAGACAGTGTCTGGCCAGCTGTGGATGGACTGAGCTGACGCAGACTGGGGAGTGTCCTGTGAGGTTAGCTGAGCAATGACACAGCATGTGCAGGGTCTGGTGATGGGATCAACAGCCCTGCCTGGAATGAAACAATGCCTTTCTTGCAGACTGGTGGCAGGCCATAACCTCGTTATCACTATATCCATTTCTCCACCATGGGATTTTCTGTAGCTGAAGATGCCAGGAGGGTACAGCAACAACAGCTCCACAAGATGGTAACTCACTGATTGCAAGCACAAGACTTCCATCAGGGAAAGGTACTGTGTTTATTATACTAGATTCAAGATAACAGAGTAAACAACAACAAGCTGTCAGGCCAAGGAACATTCTTGTCTAATGACAATGGGAGAACAGGCATAAACATCCAGCTCTGAGGACACAGAGGAGGGCAAGAGACTGCTCATACCTGGACTCAAACATGATCCATCCTGCTGACGCAAAGAGCAAAACTCATCAGAAAAAGGGGAGCTGTCTTGCTAGCTGGAGAAAACCGACCTATAATCAGACCTCAGCACAGAGCAGGGTCCTCTCTGCACAGTTACAACTGGAAAGGAAAGAGCAACAGGGCTGGACCATTACCACAGCCCCAATCCCTACACTGGACTGCAGGCAGCCAGGCTCTCTGGGCTCTAGCAGGCATAGTACATGATGAGAACATGCAGAAGCAATGCTCGAAGGGAAGACAAACCCATTTCACTCTGCAGGTTCAATATGAGCTCAAAGATAACTGGATTTACGGTCTCCCTTGGCTTTAGAGTCAACGCTATGGAAACCCGCTTCACTTACAGCATGCTGCAACAGAGCAACTGCATTCCCTACCAGAAAGCAGGCTGACGCCAGGACAAAATTCTGCCAACCCAAACAGCACGGAAAAGACCCCTGTTAATGTCAGCAAAGTGACTCAGGTGGGTTCAGAGCAAGAAGGAAGAGAGGCAGGAAATGCATCAAAGAGATCTTGGCTTCCTCAGTAAGCAGGGGAGGAAAGTCCCAAGAAGCACCCTTGGAAGCAGCATTGAAGAAGACCCAAGGAAGGGAGTCAAAAGAAGAATAGTTCAGGTGGATCTGTTCTCTGAAGGCTTCCCTCTCACCTGCCCTCCTCCATCACTGCCCTGTCAGTTCCCAGCAACAGAAAGAGAGGCAAAAGCTAAAGAGAAGTATTTCTGAACTTTTCCTAACACTCACAGGCTTCCCTGCCACAGGACAGCCCTTGAGAGCAGGTATGTCTGGTGGGCAGTGCTCACACGGGACCCAGGCTTACCCAATATAGCACTATTGAGAGCAGCACACACGGGTTCCCTCTGGATCGGGTCCAGCTGCTGACCGACGGGGCAGTTCCAAGGGTCTGAGTAAGCTAACAAGCTAAACGCATCCTGTGAGAGAACAGAAAGGCACAGTAAGGTCACGCATGGCTACAAACACACAAGGAAAATCGCCAAGTCCATCAGCTGGGGCACCTCCTGCCATCGCCAAAGTGACAGGTGCCTACCTCCTGAAAAGAAATGGCCCTTTTCTTCTTGGCAGCAAGGGACCATCAAGACAGTGGATTAAAGAGGGTGCCCCCTCCACCTGGCAGGGGAGCCAGCACAGGAAGCCAGGCAGAGTGTCACCTGGAGAGAAGAAGAGCGAAGGCAGGCAGGAGCTGTATTTCTTCTCTCCTGTGCCCAGAACCGGGTCTAGATGCTCTACATTTACCAAGTTTCAACCTCTGATCCCCATGCAAGCCCCCTCTTCCTTACCAAGTGCAGAAGTGGGGGCCACTCAGAGCTCTGCAAGAGAACCCGCAATCTCAGTCCTGGCACACAGAACCACTGCAATGCAGTGCAAGGCCCAGGCTTACCTGAAGCATCTTTTTGTGCATTGTGTTCTTCCCATATTCTCTGCAAAGCTGCTCGCTCAGCATCTGCAGCTCCCGTCCAAACTGGATCATTCGCTCCGTGGCAGCGTGGTTCCCTCCACAGAGCTGCCTCTGGGGGCAGCTGTCTTCTAGAAGAAAGGCAGTGGAGAAGTAACAATCATCTCTCATTCCCCACCACTGCCCACACTGTCATGCTACCCATAAATTCCTTCCCGTTCTGGACCAGGTAGCTGCTCCCTGCTCCAAGTTTATCCCAGTGGAAATTTTTTCTGATCCTTGCACTACAACAGCCAGTAGTGGTTTTTTCACAGCACCTGTTAGGTACAGGGAAAACTTGAGCTCTGTTCGTTTAATGCCTACAAATCAAGCACTCTGCTAAAATCATGGGAGCTTGCAACTCCAGCTGTGTTATCCTTTCATGTGTGTGATACAGTGCACACAACACGGAAACCCTCACTCTAACTAACCCTGGACTCAGAAAACTTTCAGTCAGAGATGCCAACAACACCAACTTCCCAGTGTTAGGTGGCCACAAGACCCATTATAACTGGAGGAATTCCCAGTTTCCGTGGTAGTGTAGCTAACTCATCTTCTCCCTCCTGGCTAAAGCACCCACAGACAAGACAGTTGTAGCTGCCCACACTGTGCTGAGGACACTTTGTGGCTGGGCATCAGCTCGGTTCAGCTCCTCACCTGGAAGAAGTGCCAGGACTGCTCTGAGCTGGAATTCACGACCAGCACTGAACAAACCTTTGACTCCTATTGCTTTTTCTGCTCCACAATATCACCACAATATTTCCCTTTACCCCTCCTGCCTCTGAGGCCCTACCCATGCTGGATTCATCCGTCTGCAGGATCTCTTCATGTTTGTAGGTGCCATTCATTATCCTGGTGGATGAATTTTCCAGGACTCCGTTGGGGTAATGTTCAGCCTCCATTTCCATCTCGCTGTCACTGAGGTGAAAGGAGGAAAGAAAGCCCAGATGTCTAAATTAGAAAGGGAATAAATGAAGATCTCAGATGCCAAATGATGCCTAGCAATGGCCAGTAAAATCAGGAAAGGTGCCAGCTGGACTACAGGGAGCCAGATGGTCTAATTCAGGGTAGCAAAAATTGTTGCAGGCTTCTGAAGGCAACGTATGAAACAGGTTTCTGTTCTGAAAGTGCCGGTCATAATTACAGGTGCAGAGTGCTTACCATTTTTCCTTCAGGAAGAAGGATAGTGAACAGCAGCCAGACAACAGATAACATACTAACATGCTAAACAGGAGGGAAATCTTGGCTGCGGTAAGCCATCAGCCCTTGCCAAAAGTGCAACACAGAACACAAGGGCTCTAGGCTTAAACCTTCAAGACAGCAGTCCAAATGAGTTTGCTGATTAACTGCTAATTAACCAAAATGATGAGAAAATATTACGGGGCTCTACATTTAAAAAAGAATCATATATCAAGCGTTACGAAATGATTCTGGTAAACTGAGTCTGAACAAATGTTTCTCACTCAGTGACATACTATATGGCTCTCAAGAGGTCACGATAGAGACCGCAAACTGTCCTGCAAACTGTGCTCTGCACAGTACTCAGAGGACGAGTCCCAGCTGCAATTAGCAAGAGACTCTACTCATCACAAGGACATCCTCTGCTCCAGCCTGCAACAAGAACCTGGAAAGTGAGCCCAAAGGAAGCTCTGTTCTCCGCACAGCTCAATGTGCTCCACCCTCAGTAAATGCACAGTAACTATCCCCCTCTCCTGGACTGTCTATGGCTTCTTGGAGAAGGGAAGCTTTCTAAAAGTCTGACCTGCTGTCATAAGCATGAAACAAATCACTGCTGATTCAGAGGCTCATCTGGAAGGAACTGGGCAACAGGTAGAGGTAGCCCAAGAAAATCACTCAGGAGGGCAATGCACCAACCCAGTAATCACTTGAGCTGCTGCCTCACCCACTAAAGGGCAGGCAAGCTGCTCAGCAGCAGTAATCAGCCGGCTGAGGCAGCAGCAACAGCTCAACAGGAGTTTCTATCCAAACCATCACGTTGGGCTCTGACAGCATCAGTTTAATGGGACAGCTTAGGGGGACAGGGTAGGGGAACTTGGAACAGGCTTGTGTCTGCTGAGAATAATAGTGACCTTGGATGAAAAACAAAGAGTTACTCTGTTGTTCAAAAGAGCAGGACAGATGCCCTTCTGGCTCTTCAGAAAGCAGACTGAGCCCTCTCCCACCTTCTCACCCTCCTCAGACATCTACAAAGGTAAAAAAATACCTGGTTTCTTGGTTACTCGTACTACTGTGCTGCTGAGATTTGGTAGAATCTGTAGAATTGGATTCAGAGTAGTTCACAGATGAGGGGGAGGAGGAGGAGGAAGATGAAGATGATGAACTCAGTGTTGGATATTTACTGTGACTCTGTTTGCTTTTTGTAGACATGACTCCATTGCTACAGGTTGGACTATCTGCTCCTGTAAGTCAAGAAGAAATGAAAAAATGAGACCAGACTGACAATATCACTCTATTGTGAACTCAACAATTTAGCAAGAGAGCAGATCCTAAAGGAAGAAAGCAAAATAAGACTGCAGGTCTTAAATTATTACTCATTGTTCTTAAATTCAATGGAGTTTAGCAAAAACACAAATGAATACAGAAGGAACTCCACTGCTCACTAGCAACATCTGAACCTAAGGAAGTTCCAAAAATGGGCTGTAAGTAAGAGACTGGTAGAAGCAGCTCACACAAGCACAGAAATTACTGTTGAAATATGAAGCATGGATGGTTTGTAAAGAAATTTACAAACTCTTCTCACAAACCCAAATACTTTTCATAAACCCTCTAACCAGGGAAACTATGAAAGCACAGGTGAAAACTGGGCCACAATAACTCTTCACAAGAAGAATTTCCCAGGCTTTCCACAACCTCTCTCATATTAGGCATATACTTGATTCACACAACACTCGGCAAATAACAACAATCCTTTTCAAAATCACAAGGTAACCTTTGTCATTCAGGAGAACAGACATCACTGAAAGGAGAGTCAGGCTTGAAATCTCATCCCCACTCCACCCCCCAAAAGTTGCCTATCAAGCTTTGGAACTTGCTGACACAGGACACAAACCTTTGGTCATTACCAAAGTTTTATATGGATTTAGAAATGACTGGCTAAATTTACAGGGGCTACTAAATACCAAGACAAGGCCAAATCATTAGTGGCTCAAATAATATTTTGAAAAATCCTCGCTATGGGCTTGCCTTCTTCCTATATTCTTCCCTAGACAATCAATGTCGACCACAAGCTCTTGGCTGGATGATGTGACCTGGCACGGCTGTTCTCCAGAAGTGACGAAATTCAACAACTGATTCCACAATTATATTTATAGCTAGGGAATTTATTTGTATTTTTATCACAACAACACTAAGATTCAACCAATGGGCATTTTGTGCATTTTAATGACAACGCAAGTAGGCTGAGCACAACAGTTCTGCTTAATCTCTGAAACATGCACTGATGAAATTATCACTACTTGGAAAGCACAAAGTCTGACAGAGAGAACCATGGAAGGTAGTGTCCCATGTGTGGAGATAAATATATATGAATGCTGCCTTGTGTTGCAGGGTTTTTTATGTAGGCGCATCCCAGCTGAAAATAGGTATTAACAAGACCTTACATGGACTGACAGGATCATTCTGACTATCTAGTCAGAGAAACGTACCCAGGGTTTCTTGCAGCACAATACAGGAAAACAAAGATACTGTCTTGGGAAGGTGAGTGACAGCTTGGAGGCATTCAAGCTGTCTTCCTCTCCCTTAAATGTTTGCCTGTCCACAGTCTGTCACATGCAGCAGCAGGAATACTGAAACAAAATACACCCTGATGGCTGTCAGTGAAGAAGCACAGACCGTTTTCAGGGGCTCTGCAGGTCATATTCCCCGGCCCACTCCATCTTCAAAGCCGCAGCCAATAATTACTTACGAAAGATATCTTGGGCGTCCTGGTTTATCTTGTTTTTTTCCATCTCAAATCCTAAAGTTTCATTTCCCAAACTGCAAAAAGTTGATGCTTCAGAGATGGGTTTTGCAGGTACAGAACTGTTCCCTTCTCACATGTTTAGAGCTTGCAAGGTAGAATCCATGGGGGAGGGAGAAGCTCTCATGCAAGGTATTCCCCCAACCCCTCTGCTCAGCCCTTACTGGAAAGCAATTCTTTTGCAGACTCCAAAGTATACAGGAAGCAGGCTTTGTTTTCTAGACCTCCTCTTACAGCTTGGTCAGTGGAACTCTGGAGTCACTAGTGGCTGCTCTAGAAGGCCACCTTCAAAAGCTTATTTATTCTGAAAAAAATCTGCTCTGCAGATGATTGTCTGTGGAAAATGAATAATGCAAAACCAATTTTGTAACAGTATAGAGATACTCACGACAACAGTACATCCTCTCAGCTGGGTATCAAAAAGGAAAGGAGCATTTTATAGAAGAAACTACAGAAAGCAGCAGGTAAAGAAGAGCAGTCAACCTTTAACATTTGCTTTTCTCATCAGGAGACACAGAAAACACACTTACCGGTACTATGAACGTGTGAGTTGCTTGATCCATGTCTAGGACTTAAGCTGGGGGACCCGGGGTAACTGTCCTGGGATCTGGGGCTGCGGGCACTGAAACAACGTACTTCACTGTCCGTCCCATTCACCATCTCCACAAACTGCCGACACCTGATTTCATAGGAAGGAAGAAGGAGAAAAGGGCGCGTGACAGCCAGGATGCTCCGCATTCAGGTTTCTGAGTCAAATTTCTTGGTTTTGAAAAAGACATTTCAGACTCCTGATACCAGTGCTCTGATAACGCTATGGGAGGAAGGAGTTCAGAAACTGCAACTCTGACGCTACTCCATGTTGAGACATTCCCAAAAAGCAAATTTATTTCTTCTGTGCTAAGAAGAAACTGTTCCTTTACAGCACACTTCTGTCTCCACCACCTCTGCAGGTACTCCAAAATTCAGCTGCAGGGTTTTTTTGTCAGAGAGAAGATACTAAATCTGCCAAATGTCATAGTTCTCCCACTACACAATCAACCTAGAAATGCTGGTGGCCAATGGCAGACAGACAAGGAAGGGTAAAAAATACAACCTCCACAGTGACAGTGAGGACAGCTCCCCATTTAGCTTTACTGGGAACTGTCCTTACACACCCCAGGAGGCTGGGAAGAACCACCTCTGCCTGACCTCACGAGGCAAAGCCACACTGGGTGTGAGAGGCTACGTCTACATTACAAACACTGTGCAAAGGACTGAACCTATGTCCTCTCCCACCTGCTCCCAAAAGAATCTCAAACAATTTGAGTTCAGATCAAGGTGTGCAGCCAGACTGGACAGCAGGACAGCCTCTTTCTTCTCTCCTTCATTCACACATTTCAGCATTAGGGAGTACAAAGCTATTCATACTTACTTTAACATGAAGAGCAGGTTGGGGTTATGTTCTAGGAGGCCAGGATAGAGCTGTTGGGTGGCTTCTATAGCCTCTCCCACTCTGCCTGCTAATACTAGCTTCTGTATTCCTGAAAGCAAAAGGAGATCTATTGACACACAGGACTGGCCAACAAGAATGGCCAGAGGAGTTGTCCCACATAGGCCACACAGCTTCCCACTATCACCTTGCATAAGGGCTAGGGAGAACTGGGGACCACATTTTGTTTAGTATGGATGAGGGTGAGGAAAAGGCTGTGAAAATGGGGAAAATTTGTTAGTAGCTCAGAAACACCAAGAGTAGAAGAATCTGAAAGATGAAGTGGGTGAGCTGGGGTGGGGTGCTCTGGGACTTTAGTCGCAGAACTATGCAGCAATGGAAAAGAAAGTAGGACACGACAACTGGATGGGAGCATGGAGGCTGCTGGGGAAATAACCATTTCAGAGGGGAAACTCCTAGGTCACTCCCACATTACATCCTCTGGCTGGTTCATGCTTGGAAGATTACTGTATGGCTGACCACCAGATGAGCAGAGAATTCTTATAGAGTTTGTGGGCTTAAAGCACAGCACAGTACTGCTTCCCCACTGGCTCTGCCTCTAAGTAGAATTAATTATACCAACACAACCTACAAGTACCACCTCAATATATTCCCAAAGAAGTAACCTGAGCTGGACCTGCAATGAGGAAGCGGCACCTGTCAGGCAGCTCCAAGAATCAGCTATCAACTAAGCTAGAAACAGCTCAGCAAGTTGTACATTTCCAGGAGGTGCAAAGATACAAGGCAGAAGCCATCTATCATGCTGGGTTTTCATGTCCCAGGTATGTTCCTCCACTGTGTGAGAAGACATAAATACAAAACTCAGCGCAGTCACTGATTCGATCCCACAACACTCAGGGAAGCTGCTGATCTACAGAAGTTCACATTTTATTTTTTTCTAAGTGTACTTAAACTAAAAACTAAATGTACTTAAAACTAAAAATGCACTGCACTTCTCTCTCTGTTTTTCCAGGACTCCTTACAAACAACAGAGAGGAGATTCTGAATTGCCTGTGAGGTGCTTTGCAGGCAGAGGCTCTAATAACAACAGGCTAGGACTTTAACAAGTCACAAGCAGTTGAAAGCCCAGCCCAGCGATCCTCATTAGCAATCCCCGTCAACAATCTGCAAAAACTTGTCTTGGCTCCCACTTCTCCGTGTCTATTTGCTTGTTATCATAGCTGAAAGCTAAACCTAGAGATGTGGCTCTCACATCAATGTGTGTTGCACAGTCTCCTTTATTTCACTCTCTGTTTCTTCCACTTACTTGCACATCCGTTTTCATGTCTCACAGCTTTTGACAGCTCTCTTCTTTGCCTTGTTTGGCAACTCTCACAGATGTCACTGCCTTTTCTATTTTCCCCTTTTTTTTGTTTTCCCATCTGTGTTTTCCTCACACCTTTTACTTAAGCCCCAACTTCAGAGCTCTACATTCCTTCCCTCCCATCTGCCTTGTCACCTGTCCTCAGACAAATGAGACTGTGCTGTCTCGCATGCCTCCTGTAAGGCTTCACCAATTAAACCCACGCCAGCAAGACCACCGGCTGGGGTCAGGGTTGAGTAATGCAGGACCTGGAAAGCACAAAGTCCATCAGCACTCATGGGCAGCAACTACAGGTTATTTTGGGTACTAAGCAGAGTCCTCAAATGAACCTGAATGCTGGCTAAGCGTATGCAATGTATGGAGAGCAAGCTACACAGGGGCACAATGCTCCTGACACACAATAGTCACATGAGAAACAGTTTACAAAGGGAAGGGAAATGCACAGAGCGGGACGCAGCCCGTATTCAACAGCTATGAGAATGCAGAAAACACACCAATGTTCTGTGTCTCTGCAGTCTGAGTCTGCGAATAGAAAAGAAAAAAAAAAAAAAAAAAGTACAACAGGAGAAAGCTGCAAGCCTTATTCTGCAGGAGCCAAAACCACTTAACAGCCTCACTGACTGAGAGATGAGCCACTTCGGAGGAAACAGCAGTAATCAAAACAGACACAGAACACAAGTTCTTCACCTCGTGTGAGCTAAACACGTTGGCTGTGAATTTGCAAAACCCTCAATGTGCAAAAAATTTACCTGAAGACAAAATGTACAAAGGGACTGGAAGACTCATTAACTCCGGGAGTTGTAGTCAAAATAGACTGATGTGTCTGGGTCCCTGTGACCATGCTAAGGAAACTGCCCCTACTGCAACAGACTGCATTGAAGAATCCAAATCCAAAGGGATCTCTGGTGCACAGTGACCTCAGTTCAGGTAAAGCCTAAGGTAACCAGTACCTTCTCCCACAAATTTGGCACTACCTCCAAGAAAGCACCTTCTGTCCCAGGTATTATGTTTAGCCTGATGTGTGAAACTGCTGGACTCAAAGCTGAGGGTCACCACATCTCCTCCAGGATTCAGCTATTCATTTTCAACAAGATTGAGGAAAATTAACGAAGCTGATGAGGAAACTTAGCATATTCAACACTGCCAGGCATGCAGGTCATTCCTCAGAGCAGAGAGGCAATGGAAAGAGTAGGGCAGTTCTTCAGCAGAGGGTGCAGGGGACAGTGATGATGGGAAAAGCGCTCCCAGCAGTGGTCCCCAACCTTTACTGACCCATAGGCAGCAACACTAAGTCAGCAGTGTGCTGTGGACACCTTTGTACTGTCATGGAATAATCCTTTTGCTGCCACAGGAATTCATTTTCTCTGCACAGTCCCGAAGTGAACACATGGCCAGCATGCCGTGCTTCGGGAAGGACTACGCAGAAGACTTACTTTGTCTATTCTTTATCGAGGTCTGTTCTTCCTGGATTGTGGTGTCTGTGACTCTGGCAAAGGCAGTTGCTGTTGAACAGTACCCATGATGAACCAAATATGATGAAACCATACTAGAAAATAAGAAAATAGAAGCAGATGAAGAGCATTGGTAAAACAGGGCAATCACAGTGGAGGAAAAAAATCAACACAAGAGAAGTTGCCACTTCAGTGACCAAACTCAGCTTGCTTAGGACATAACCAGGGCCCTATTTCTGGGTCCAGACAGTGTAAATTTACTAGATAGGTATCTGCAAACAGAAGGGAGACTCTAAATTCACCTTAAGGCGAAAAAAAAAAGAAAAATTAAGACTCCCAATGCATACACAGTATTTATTTAATTACTGTTACCCAAGAGTCTCTTGTAAAAGCTCAGTGCTGTGTTACTGTCAGTGACATCCTATATAGACATAAAATCTGAACCTCAGAGAGGCTCATGGCTTTCAACTACATCTCAAAAAAAAAGATTCTGGTCTGTGCTGCATCTAGGGGTGCTTCTCTCACCTAGAGCATCACGGTCGTGGTAGAGGCTTGTACTGTCTGTGGCTTTTCTTCTTTAAAACAGAACTCGACTGCATGCTTCTCTGTACAAACTACATAAAGTTCTCCTCCTTCTGCACGGTACCACTTAGATTCTCAAATGAACAATTCAAAGTCCTCCCACTTTATCAGAAATAGAGACCTACACGGTTCGTCCTCCTGCTATCAACCACAAGTCTCAGATGTCTCCTACTCAGATTCTTCACGCCAAGAACTGAAGAGATTAGAGATCCTATAAGACTGTAACAACACACAGAAACGACAAGTTATCCACATGAGTCCTTTTCAAGGTTTCAAGAACTTGAAAACCTTGTCAGCTCAGCCTCTCTGGTGACAGCACATCCAGGAGCGTAACACAGATGAACGCATGATGTGATGTATCTTGTGCTGCTTAACTGCATGGTGAGAGATTAAATAAGATACTACGAAACCTACCAAAGCCACAGGGCAAGATAACATTGTCCCAAGAGCTCCAAAGGAGCTACAAGTAGAAACAGCTGTACTACTCATGTGAGGATGAGCTCTGACTTAAGGCTGCCTATGGAGAGGAGGAAGATGGGAAACGTGATGCTGATTCTTAAAAAGAAATCCAAAGGAGGTATGAAGAGCTCCAGAGCAGTGACCCTGACACTGCAACCACACATGTCAGAAGAAACAATTCTGGAGAACACAAGGAATAAACACAGGGATAAACTGGTCCTATCACAGAAGAATCAACAACTTTTGTAAAGGGAAGTCATGGCTCTCCAATTCAGTGACATTTTTGGAGTGAGTCAGGAAGCTGGCAGAAAAGAGATACTTTTGCAGTCCACTTGGTTGTCCAAAGATATTTCAGACTTTTTCTGCAATGGCTTTCAAAGAAATTGTGTTACCATGTGATAAAAGGAAATGTCCAACCTGGTTAAACATTCAGTTAAATAAGTGGGTGGCAAAAACTGGTCAATTTTACCAGAAAAAGGAAAAAACACTCGAGTGCCACAGGAACCTGTGCTGTTCACATATTCATAAAACTAAGCTTCAGGGACCAGTATTCTCACCCAATGCAGGTGCTTTTACAGTCAAAGATACAGGGCACAGACTTTTTTTTCTGAATAAGTTGCCTTTTGACTATTAAGACCTAAGTATTTCCATTTACATATCAATGAACTTCTTCATTCTCTTCGGCTGCTAAGTAAGCTTTCCAAACGCAGACCCTGTCTCTCCACAGCCTGACAAGATGCATTGCAGAGAGTGAAATGACCCCATAAAGTCAACAATCCAGTACATTGGAATGAAAATTAACATTAATGTCAACAACTTAACAAAGTTTGAAGTCTCTGACCACATCCATGCTGGGCAAGACTAAACACCCAGTTGGCCCAGTACTTCTACCTCCCAACTGGCAAAAGCCTAGGGAAAAATAGAGGAACAAGGCACGTATGAAATTATACTTTTCCCCATAACCCTTCCAGCCTCCAATGATTTGTCAGATCCTTCTCATCCTAGAGCTGGTATCTCTCTGCCTCATAGCTCCGATAGATTTTTGTTTCTAATATGTCTCCAGTAACTTTTTTAATCCATGCAGTTTTCATGGTATCTTATGGGAGAGAGTGTGAAAAAAATCCCTCCTTTATTTTTTCTAAATGTGCCATCTGGTTAACTTCCCTTGATGCTCTTTAACTCTTGCAATAGAGAAAGCAATGAGCAATTGTTCCTTCACCACCTTCTGCAGGCTATTCAAGATATATTTTTTCACATTTCTGCCTTACCCCTGACAATCATATTCTTCAATGCCGTGGGTCTGTGTGTTTGCTCCTTTGCTAACATCCACCCTGCACCTTTGCACATCCTGCCTGGGTTTATTCCCATGCTTTTCTCACTTCTACTACATACTTTTGGAGACAAGAAGCAAAACACCACATGATATTAAAGTTAAGGGTGCACCGCATATTCACAATGCACCACTGTCACTGTGACAGCATTATTTTTGTCCTCTATTTTTCCCCTAACAAATCCTAGCTTTTCTTTTCTGCTTGCTACCAAAGAAATGAGTTTACATTTCAGTATCCGTAATCAGAAACAGAAGCAACAGCCATAAATCCGATGAATTGGTCTCCATGAATTACTGTGAATATTTAAATGTGCATCTTTTAAAATCCAATTGTATTTAAACTACCTCAACTTTCCGCAGCAGCAAGTCCCACAGTTTCATCATATACTTAGTGGAAAAAAAAAAAAATTAAAACCAGAAGGTGCTTTTTCTCAAATTCTTTTGTTTTAAGAAAAATGAATAATCAGTTCCTAGCCACACTGTTCACGGCATGTGTAAGTGACTCACAGACAGCTACAGTCCACCTCCCTCAATTACCTCTTTCCAATCTGTGGAGTCTTAGTCAACTCTGTCTTTCTTCAGGCAGAAGATACTCCTGACCTCTGACAACTCTTGTCAATTGTTCTCATCAAGTTCCACTCAATTCTTTTTGCAATGGCAAATCCATTCAATATTCATAAATTTACAGAGTGCTCTAATTGTGTTTTCAGTTAGGTCTTGCGCTTTCATTTCTTAATTCAGCTGACTTACATACTGGCTTTTCTCCTATGTTAGAGTTTTTATGGTGTCCTCTCCACTCCCCTTCCCCCAGTGCATCACCTCAAAGTGTATGTTCTTCCATTCCTACAAGCTTTCATGCAGTCTTTGGCTGAAAACTTCTCCCATATCTTTTACATTTGAAACAGCAGCAATCTACACAGGAAAGACTATTAAACAACAAAACAGAGGGTAAAACAATGTGAGCAAAATGCACTGACTGGCAATTTTTGCCATAAGAAAGCATTAAAAAAAAAGTATTTAAAGCCTAACAGAAGGAAAGAAGCTGAACAGCAGAACAGTGACTTACTTCTGCAGCATGGCTTGCCACTCGCCTACTCTGTCTCCTATAGGAAACCGCTTAATGGTGCTCTGAATCTTCGCTCGCCACTCCCTCATGTAGTCCTCAATGTCGAACACAAACGGCTGCTGCCCAAAGTTGGCATCGACTATCTCTCCTGGAGTCTGGAGACCCACTGTAGGGTAGAGATTTGACTGGGAAGGAAGAAAAAGAAAACTGTATTAAACTCTGCTTTCTCTTTCCGGTTCCAGTTATGTGGTTTGATCAGACGAAAGAGCTGCCTTCCAGGTCTTCTTCCAGTTTAACAGTAAAACAACATCTCTGCACAGGACACACAGACAAACAAGCCTGAGATCCTGTTCAGATGATCTGGTGAGATCAAGAAACAGCAGGATAGGGGGATGCCCTGGGCTCAGGAGGGTTTTGAATTCAATCTCACCAGCACTGCAAGACCTCACTGCTGCAAGAGCCTTTCTGCCTGGTCTGCTTCCCAACTGTTCATCCCCTGTTTGTACCAGAGACTCAACACCATGGTGAACAGCCTACGAGCGCACATCAAATGTTATACATCAGCTCCCTGAGCACTCCTGGATCAAAAGGATGCAAGTTAAGCTAAGCAGGACAGGTAATTGCAGCTTGCCAAATGTGTGTTGTGAGCCCTCCGGCAACACTTCAGCTGTGAATGACACAACAACAGTTATGTGTGTGGATAGCTATTTCTGGTTGATAAGAGCTAAAAAGCAATTATCTGTCTATCCCAACATGAAGACTGCTCTCATCTCAGAAAGGGAAGCAGTCTAGCCAACTGAGAACACAAAGTGGTGAAAAATTAGAAGGAATACAGTAAAATGGTGACTCCTAGTGTAATCTATATCAAGATGGACAGCAAAGAGCACCTAAAACTAAGGGGTATATCACAGAAGTGTCTTCTTGCTATGGATGCATGGTTGGCACACAATCTCACTCCAAAAGGTTAATATTCATGGACAGGTAAAATGTTCTTTGACTTTAAGAAACTGTACTTGGAGCAAGTGAATCAACTACTGTGAAACAACCCACATAAAGAAGGTGTCTGGTTTAGAATACACTGCAACTTTACCAAGTTCAAAGTGTCTAGGAATGAAAAAAAAAGTTGTATTCACAGCTGATGTTAAAAAGTAAATTAAATCACTGGAATGTCCTTCAGTGCAGACGTTGGCTTGGATATGGGAGAGATCTGTAAAGCCATAAATCCCACTGGGAAGGTGAACTGGGAGTGCTAGTCGTCATTTCTCACAACACAGAAATTAGAGGAACACAATTAATTTTTTCACAGGAGGTGCAGAACAAAGAAAAGCAAGCTTTCTTCCACACAATGTGGAAGTCAGCCAAGAAAATCACTCACTTTGGAGACCTAAACAAGTAATGGAAATTAAGAAATTCCTCAGAGGAAATTCATTTGGGGTTATTAAGGACAAAGACATGAGCGCAAGCTCAGGGACAAGAAGTTCTACGTATGAGAGAAATGGACACAGTGGATGTATCGGTGTACGCCTGACCTGGTTTTATCTTCTTTTCCTAAACACCTGCTCCTTGTCTAGGAACACTTGGGTCTGAAAAAGAGCAACCATTTTTTTTTGTTCATGACCCACTGTGAAAGTCGTGCTTTTGTAAGACCTGACTAGAAATTATTGCCTAGGGTAACTCAGCTGCTGTCACTGCACTCAAAGAGTAGCTCAGTACCGGGCCTGGTGAATCAGAGGAGCAACTACCAGCCCCACATGAATACCAAACACATTCCTCCAGTAATTCCACGAGCTGGTTACTCATTGTGGGCAGACGTTTGTCAAAAACCTGTGCAGTGAACACACACAACACAGCCAGCTAAGTCTGACCTTCATTTTCAGAAATATCCTTCCTTAATCGCACTGTGGTAAGGGACAACTCCACCATGGCTGCAAAACTTGGACAAGAGAGGAAGAAGCTGAAAATAACAACATCAGGCATTTCTGGGCTCTCTGATGATGGGACATGAGAAGCTACTCAATGACTTTGCACGTACACTCCCCACAGTCGAAGCTGCATTTGGAAGACATTGGCCTGTAATGAAGTCTGAATCCTTCCTTTAACTCCAGGAGAAGGAGCAACGTGTTCTCAGAGGTGGTGAGGGATGAGAGGAGACATGCAAGTAGTCCACAGACCCAGCCACAGAGTTACAGAATTTCAGGAGTATCCATATGTCCAATGTGTGTTACTATTTTTTTTAACAGGGCATCAAACAACAACAAAAAAAAATCACCCCCCCCACACTCTTCCCCCTCCCTTCTGTTTGCATCCTTAGTTAAAATACTGAAAATAGGTGTACTTACAGGGAGGTCTGTAAAGGCTATACCTGTGGGGGGAAAAATACCAGAATTAAAAATACAAAGGATTTTTTCCCTGCTTGGCTACATCCTTAACATTCTACAAAACATTACTGCATTTCAATAAATCCCAGCTCTGACCCTGCATTTCACCACCTGTAGTATTTAGAAGTAACTTCCCTCTTCAGTCCCCTCCTCTGCAAGGCTTTGCGTCCAGAGAACAGTTCAGAAAAAAGCCTAAACACTTCAGACATCTCTCCCAGAAACTGATTTGTCTAAAAAGCAGCTCCTCTTTCCTTTGCTTCTCCCTTTGTTACTACAAAGGAGCTGGTTTTCAAGACTCCCTTTGGCTTTAGAAACAGAGTTTTACTACGCTCAGCTACAGTCAGGCTACCTCTGGGCACAGCTTTGCAATGCTCTGCATCTGATTCAGATGTCACCTACTGCTCTGGAGGGTGCCTCTCCTCCCTCTCCCAAGGCGTGTGTCCCTGCATCTGCCACGGGTGGAATCCAGCAGCCCAGTGAGATGGATCGGCCGGCGACAGCAGCTCTAACACATGGGTTTTGGGTCACCCTCACCAACAGCACAGGGGAAACTGCTGCCATGCCCTGTTCACCTTGTCAGGCTGCGTTTAACTCATGCTTTAAGCTAACATTTCAGGAGTCAATCTGGAAGCTGTGGTCTTGCCCCACATGTGCTCCCAGCAATGCTTTCTGTCTCCAGCCAGAGGAAGGCTGGTATCCACACCAGTGTGTCCAGTTCCCCACACATCCCACCTCTCAGCCATGCAGCAGTCCCTTCTGGGTGGCAGTGAAACAGCTGCAAGGAAGAAAGAGCGCCTTGTTCTCTGTTTTAAACGTTAGGAGTATTCTAACCAAGAGCTGCAATGTAATGGTACCAGATCAGCCTGAAATGGTAATTTAAACCAATTTTACAAGTCAATATAGGAAACAAATAATTACTATTTGAAAAACCACAGATCCAAAATCAAATGCTTGGAAGAAAAAACCCTGATAATTTTACTAAATACATAGCCAATAAGGTTTAACTAACATCCTGGCAGATAGCCAATGCAGTTTAATTAACATCATGACAGTTGTGGATCCTGTCTGCCGAGCAGCCTCTCTACAACCCAACCAAAAATTGTGTATACCGGTGATGTCGAATACTTGGCTCAGTAAGACGTTCAGTGAGCATTTCTCTCACTCGGTCACTTTGCTCAAATACTATTCTCACTCAAACCTGTTTTTTACTTCACACTTGTTTTGCTGAGCTGGATGAAAGCTTGTTCCACCCTTACACCAGAATGAGGCCAACCTCCTTGAGTCTGCAGCCCACTGGAGTCCTCCTCTGCCACCCAGGATCACTCAGAGCCAAAGGTGGCCTGGCTTTCCCGTAACAACTCATGTAGCTGTACGGCTGCCAGCTGCATCCAGCACACGGGTAAGCATACGGCTTTTGAGTGGAGTACAAGGTGCGTGGAAAATTGGCTGGACTGTCAAGATTAAAGGGTTGTGATCAGCAGCTCAAAGTCCAAGTGCAGTCCCTCAGGGATCAACGGCAGGGCCGATATAGTTTTGTCTTTACGAATGACCTGGACGATGCGACGGCATGCACTCTTAGCAGGTTCACAGATGTTACCAAATGGGACAGTGGACAATACACACACCTTACGAAGCTCAACAAAAGCAACTGAAGAGCCCTTCCACCAGGTTGTAATATCCTCAGAGAACAGGACAGGCTGAACGGTAAGAAAGTAGATTTGTAGAAAAGGATGCAGGGGGTCCTGCTGGGCAACAAGCTGAGCAGGAGTCAGCAGTGGGTCCTCGCAGTGAAGCAGGTCAACCACATCCTGGGCTGTATTAGTAAGAGTGTAGCTGGAGCGGTATCAGTAAGCTGGGCTGTATTAGTAAGAACACAGGTTAAAGGAAGAGACTGCTCCCTTTTCTTCAACACTTGTGGGTCTTAACTTGGAGTATGATGTTCATTTTTGGGCTCTCCAACACAAGACAGACTGCAAAACTGGACTGAGTCCAGCAGAGGCCAACAAGATGAAGAGAGGCTATGGGAAATCGGGTTGTTCAGCCTTATTCAGGGGTTGCTCAGACACTTATTGCTGCCTACAATTACCTAACAGGAGGGTTCAGAAAAGACAGAGCCAAACTTTTCCCAGAGATGGATGGTGACAGGACATAGGAGGCAACAGAGACTAGTGGGAACATGGGAAATTCTGATTAGATATTAGAGGGGGAAAATTCAGTATGAGTGTGGTCAAACACTGACTCAGGGGACCTGAAAAGGCCCCTGGGGGGCTATCTCCTTTTCTTGGAGATAGCAAAAACTCATCAAGTTGCTGAGTAATGTAATTTAGTTGGTCCTGCTTTCAGCAGGGCGTTGGATGCACGACCCACAGAAATTTCTCTCAATGAAAACTACTCTACAGTTCTATAAATAAACTTATTAGATTGCCTTTAAATTAAGGCATTCATATGTTTTGCATCCTCTATTATGTAACTCAGACCAGCAAAATGCTTTATGCATACAGAACTCGATCTGAATCCTGAAACTGTACTGCTACACACCTGCATCCAACAGAGTCAACAGCAGAAAGCCAAAGAACTACAGCTTTAACCAGGCAGCTGAATTTGAAACTACACTCTTTCTCTGCAGCACCTTCAAAGCCTGGATCCAATTTAAAATAAGAACCTTCATAAATTTAAAGACCTAAGAACTGGACAGCTTAAGAGGTCAGGAAGCACGAGCGAGCGTGTGAAGCGCCTGTCCTGTTAAGTCCACAATGTTAACCTGATCATCAAGGTAGTCACACAAAGACATGAAACGAAGGTTCAGCACTGGGGGACAGTGTGATTGACACCTTCATCTGCCATCTCATCAAAGGACTTTCACCTTCCTGTGACTAACACACACTTAGATGCGTCCCCATGCATACAACAAGTTTGTGGACCTTCTAGCCCAACTCTACCCTCCACCCAGCAATAATCATCCTGTCTGCCTCACAGTTGGCTATTTTCTTCACAATACATTTCAGAATTCAATTTGCACAAGATAATGTACATTTGGGTGATAAGCCACAACACTCCCCTTTGTACATGGCAGGATAAACCTCCAGCACCTGTTTAGGTAACCGTAATTCAGAGAATGCAAAAGCAGTGCTGATGGACTGCAATAAGCAACAACACGTTCAGCTCCTTAAAGAGCAGACTAGGAAATGTCAACTCATGGAACACCTGAACACTCCTACAACTCGCTACTGAGGAGAGGCACTGTTAAACCCACACAGCTCTACACGATCTTGGAAACAGTAATTCTCCAATCAAGCCACTTGGGTAAAATTGCTCTCACAGAGGAAAAAAGGCTGTAGCCAAGTTTGATATTTTCCATTAATTTTAAATTTGGTTCATCTGAAGTCTTTTTCTAAACCTCCCAATGCTCTTGCTCTCTGCAAACTTCATTTGAAGGTTCGAGGACAAACCTGTTAAACCCGAGATGAACATCTGCGGATCTCCAGGACAAGCAGATCTCTTCATTATTCCTAATGTTTCTGTTAATCCTTAAACTGGTTGCAGAATGGGTATTTTACTCCATAGGTTAACCTAGTCTTTCCAAGGGCCTGCACTAGAACTCAGACTACAGGAACTTTTCTATGCCAAGACTTCAGAGGGTTGCCAGCTCTTTTTATAGCCCTGCTGCTCCATTTACCTTGGTCTGCTGCCAAAGTCTGAGATCTGAAACACTCGTACATTAGTCCCTGAGTGAACTCATCCACTTAACCCCAGAGACCTGTAGCAGTCACATTCCCATATAATTTTCTACATCCAAGACTCTCTGCTGGAGTCCCAATATTTCTCACTTTTCTCCCTCTTTTTCTCCTAATTCATCCTCACTGCACTTCTAGCCACATCTCATCATGTTTTTTACTGCCAGGACTCTGCTCTGAAGTTGTCAAAAGCATTTCATCAGCAGCCAGAAGACATTCAAGACGTTTTCCAGAACAGAGAATTAAGACTACATACGATGTCAAACAGTTTTCATGTGATGTCTCCAAACAAAGTTCAAGACTTAGCTCCAACCAGAACATCCAGAATTTGTGATGGCCAAGAAAACAGTTCTTATACAGTGCTCCTGATGGATCTGATTCAATGGAAAAGTATGGAGACAATGGAAGAGCACAGTTAAGCAACAAGAGAAATTGCAAGGATAACAAAGTGGAGTGTCTAATTAACAGATGAAAAGGAGAAGATGAAATGGTGAAGTGAGAATATCATTTTTAGGGAAAGACAAAGCTACAATAATTCCATTAAAAGTGAGACAAGTTCAAATGCCCAGAGGCAGGGCCCTAAAACCCTGCTGTCAAGCTAACTGGCATCACAAAAGGGCTGATTAGTCTCATGAATATTTTTTATATCTGCAGTAGGGTTACATAATGACCTAATTTCCTAAGAGGAGAGATACACAGCTTCAGCTGCTTTGTGTCAGGGAACATCAAGAAAAAGCACATTCATCCCCTTCCTGGTAAATCTCAGGTTTACACAACACAGAAATGAGATTCTCAGGTTAGCATAAGTATCATTAAATGTTCAAGGTCTTCATAAAGATGCTTCTACCAGGGCAGAAAGTGTTTTGACTTTCAAATAAATCACTGCTGCTGCCTCCATCTGGTCTTGGTTCCTCTGCTGAGACCTGCCTCACCCCGTCTCTCACACCTACCCGTTCAGTTCTCATGAGAACCTGTGTAACAGCCAGATGACTGGGCCCTGTGGTCTTACTGGGCTCAGACACACTCTCCTCAACATTCAACGGGAAGCACTTCTCTTGAATGTTGTGTTTCTTTATCAAGGGCACAAACAGACACTACTGACCCTTAACAAGAGTCTTCCCAGCTGAGGTTTTCAATCTGTTTTTGTAAAAAGACAGTAAAATGTTCCAGCAGCTTTTGGGGGGTCAGCCCAGCAATGACGGATGGTCTGCGACTCCTTAGTACTTCCACCCCTGTCTCTTCTGACCACATTATCTCTCCTCTCTGAGTACAACCACTATGCCACTACAGCTGAAAGATCCACCACATCTCATATCCATATCTCTGCTATACCTGTAGCACAGCGTGCTATTTTCACAGAATCGCAGACTGACTGAGGTTGGAGGCACCTCTGGGGTCCATCTGGTCCAACCTCTCTGCTCAAGCAGGGCCACCCAGAGCTGGTTGCCCAAGACTGTGTTCAGACAGCTTCTAAACACCTCCATGGATAGAGATTCCGCAACCTCTCCGGGCAACCTGTGCCAGGGCTCCATCACCCTCACAGTGAAAAATGTCTCCTGATGTTCAGAGGGAATTTCCTGGGAATTTCAGCTTGTTTGCACTGCTTCTGGTTCTGGCACTGGGCACCACTGAGAAGAGCCTGGCTCCGTCCTCTCTGCAGCCTCCCTTCAGGTATTTACATACACTGAGATTCCCCCCTGAGCCTTCTCTTCTCAAGGCTGAACAGTGCTAGCTCTCTCAGTCCTCCCTTCTAGGAGAGATGCTCCAGTCCCCTAACCATATTAACAGCCCCAGCTACTGGACTTTCTCCAGTAGCTCCATCTCTCTCTTGTATGGCGGAGTCCAGTACTTTTCTCAAGAGCTCACCAGAAATTATGCACTCTCCAGACACGTACTGCACTCCAATCCCACTCCTTCAGCCCAGACAGTAACCTAAACCAGCTTCTGTCCTGATAAATGTTTTGAGTGGGGTATTCTTCTACCAGCTTCTTCATCTTGAATTCAACAAAGCAGACTTGACACAGCAAGGAGAAGCAAAGGAAAGGAGTGCCTTTCCCTACCAAACCAAATGAATTCCAGCACAAAAAGTGAAATTAACTTATCTAAAATTACTGTATGTCTTATGTGACAAAAAAAAAAAAGACAAGATTTTATCCAGGGTGGAAAATGTCATCCAAGGGAAAGACATTTTAGGTGAAAATGGCCACAACTTTCTATTTCAGACAAATCAGACATGATGGATGCCTGGAAAAAAACTATGAGATATTCCTTTGGGCAAAATTTTGAAGTTCTTAACTTTAGGCAAACTATTGAAACAACTGTGGAATGAACCAAATTACAGGTCAGTGCTTAAGCAAGACTTCGTACACTGAACTGACGTCTAGCTTTCAGAATGCTCGGACCAGTGTGTTAAGGGTTATAGATGGAGAAGTCACTTAAAAAAGGGTAAAGACACTGATAGTGTTGCTGTAGTTAGTTATTAATACACTAACTAAACTTCCCACTTCTTTATTTCCCTGCTGCCCAGCCACCACCATCTTACTCAACCTCCCACAGGCTGGAGGGAGCAGAGGAAAGGAGCAGACGCTGGGGACACAATCCTAACCTAACAAATGAAGCCGCACACAAATAGTTTTACGTACCAGACACATTTATGTAATGGAGCCAATTTACATCTCCTGACTGCCGCTTAGTGCTCTTTTTCTCTCCCGTTTCTTAAATCTTACCCACAAATGTGGGACAAGAGTTACAACATGCAAAGTGTTAGACTAAGCAGCAGTGAGAGCAAGGCAGGAGCATCCCTCCCCTGAGAACACCTGTCTTTACTTACCTAAGCTGTGGCCATTTTTTGTGTAAAAGCAGGTATTATTGATAAGGTTGACGCAGCAGCCGATCACATCTCCAGTGGTGAACGTAGGGCCGTAGGGCTGTCCTGTCCCCGAAGAACAGAAGGAGTGGCCATCATCTCCGTGGTACCCATACGAATGTTTATCCCATCCTGCAGAAAGACAAAAGAACAGGTCAGCAATGAAGCCAGTTTAGTAGAATGACAGGCCAACAGCAGCTCTCAGGACAAAACCTTCCGGTAGGAAATTCAAAATTTTGATTCCCACTCCTGATCCATTCCAATATTAGTTTTCACATACCAGTAACCAAAAATAAACTAATGGTCATCATTCATAACACATCATTTGGGTTTCAACCTCACTTGTCAGTTAGGAGAAATAAGAAAAAGAAAAGATTGCCAAAAATTCATTTTGATAAGACATAGATGTTTTGTTTCAAAAAACTTTAAAATCCTGTTTCTGTTTTATCTTGCCTGCAGTGAAACAAACTCTTCTTTGTAAAACATTTGTGTTTCCCACTAACAGAGTTGTCCAGCAAAAGCATTTAATAAAATAATTACCAGTCAACTGCAGCTCTGTGGGTAAGCGCTGCTCACAGGCGCAGTAGAATGGCTAGAGGCAATTTCTGCATTCTCACGTTCTAACAGTTTATAAAGATTTCTATGTTCCCCTTGGGCAACAATATTTGCCATTCTGTGGACAGCTTAAAACACAACCCTTAAATGTCAATTGACAATTCTCAATGTGGTCAATTCTAACATTAATTTCTTTTACTTCTGCTGCCAGTAGCACTGTGCCTAGGCTTAAAGCTGGGCTCAGGGACTGCACCCTGCCCTCTTGATCATTTCTACATTTTGCAGTAATTCCATCATTCCTGATTTTCTTCTGTTCTGTTCCAATGCTGTTGTAAATTGTTTTGTAAATTCCTTACATGTAGAAATGTCAGATATAACCAGCAGCTACCGCAAAGAAGAGAGATTAATTGATCCGTCAAAAGCTGAAGCGTTCTTCAGGCAACACAACAATTTTCTCTTTTCAAGACTCTCACCTCCCTCTTGCAGAGGAGAGAATGGTGCTCCCGTGGTTGTGGCCACGGAGTGACTCAGTGAATGCCACCTCGATCTACTAACCCGAAGCTGTCAACTTCTGCTGCCACTACTGCTCAAGACGGCTCATCCTTTCCTCTCTTAGGAGACCGGCTATGGCAGTCAGGGAGTCATGAGGCAGAGTCCTCTTACCAGAGAGTTTAAAGAAAGCATGACACACACTGCCTTACAAGGCCTCAAGAAGAATCAAGGTCTTCTCCAGCTCTTTGGAGTGTTTCTATGAATTACACCATCAAAACCACATCTCACAGAGAGATGTACATCTATCAAAAAGGATGAGATAGACACAATATAATAACAATCACTTGTGTTTTAAACAGATACAGTTGGATCCTTAGGCAGACTGTGCCAACTGAGGTGGAAGTGAAAGAAGGGGCTTTGACCATCTCCTGACCTTACAAACCTACTCCTGAGCTAGCAGCAAGGGATCAGAGAATCTGTTAAATGTGGAGCAATGGTTTTTGGCAAAGGGACTACCGAAGAAATGCAATGACCATGAGAGGAGAGGGCTTAAAAAGTAGAACGAGCACATCCTGCAGTAAGGCAAAACCAGGCTGAGCACACTGCAAACTGCAGAAAGAAGCCCTGTGAAGGTGGGCTGGGGCATAATTTTCCTACAAAAATGACAACAACGTGAGGGCACTAGAAATTTAATCCCGTCAAATGGTGCTCATACACTACATGCACTCAGGTATCGTATCATCAGCGGGACCCACATGCTCAGGGTTTCTCAGAAAAGCATGGCACATTCGGTGCATGCCTAAGGGCCTCCGTTTATTGCACCACACCACGTGAATGCCAACGAGAAAGTCAGAGAATGGAGCAAGACTGAAAGATGCCATGGTTCATGACTCTGGACCTCAGGGCAAAGTTTAGGAGTGAAAGGTGCAAAGGACTCCTAGCAAATCCTAGTGTAGAAACGGTGAAGAATTTCCTCTGTTAAATCCCACACATCCACAGGAACAGACTGAGGCGTCCCAAGAGTCAGCTCTGCCTTCCCTTGGACCAGCTCCATGCAAGCTGTTGACAGTAGCACCAGTCCTGTTCAACATCTGTGTGAAAGACAGGGACAACAGCACAGACAGCACCCTCAGCAAGCTCAAAAGCAACGCCAAATCGGCTTGCCAAAAACAAAGGAGGGAGTGATAGGGGCTCTAGGCTCTGTTGTCAAACTTCCACTTCTAAGACTCCTTCCAATAAAAATATCATCGAAATACCGAGGTTTTAACACTATGCCTCCTTTCTACTATCCCTTTTATGTTCTCTGCTGCTGGCCTGTGAAAGGCTGCCATCGCTGATTTATTATTTCAGTCTCCCCAAATCCAGACTTGTTACCCGTGTGTCAGTTCAGAACTTCTCTAATGAAGCTGTTGGTAACTTCAGATGATAACTCTGATCAATTTATCTCCCAAGCTCCTTAATAATACAATCCAAATAGAAACTTCTAGCTCTTTTGCATAGAAAACATTCCTG
Organism: Chlamydotis macqueenii; assembly: GCF_036417535.1. Taxonomy (NCBI): domain Eukaryota; kingdom Metazoa; phylum Chordata; class Aves; order Otidiformes; family Otididae; genus Chlamydotis; species Chlamydotis macqueenii. Next base: position 14,365,267 of record NC_141568.1, read on the forward strand.
GCATTACAGAGCATTTACTAAGAACTTGTCACCAGTTACATCTAAGTAGTCAGATGCTTACACATCATGCACCAGGTTAAGGCTACCGTGAGAAACGCAACGGCATGCCAAACCTTGAGGATCATTTCACAAAATACTTGGGCCAATGCAGGCACTACAGGTTCTGAAGTACAAGAAAAAAAAAAAGGTTTCATTACCTACAGACCACAACTACTGAAAAATCCTCCTCCTGCTCCTGTTCATAGCATCAGTACTTGCTGTACCACCAAACGTGGTGACGAACACACTGATGAGATGCGTCCCCATGAGAACTGACTGAATAAAGGCTTTGAGGACAATATCAAACTTGGTGTGTATTGCAAGAGTATCTGGAAAAAGCTTGATTTGAATCTTATTCTCCACAGGATATCACCAGTTACAGAAATCTCACTCATCCAGCACTTTGCTAATGACAGACAGAGTCAACTTTTTTCAACTCAAATGTTGTGTAGTGCTGAATCTGGACCTGACACAACATCCAGTGTTTTAAATCTAGGCTGCCAGCCTTATTAAATCACCATGGTCATCTTAACAACCCAGATTTGTTTGAGTGAACTTCCTGTGCTTGCCATAAACATAAGCTGGGTGGCGTTCATTATACGCCTAACCTGTAGTGGTTTATTCATCAAATAAGGTATCGGTATTTCTAAAATTCTGCCCAGAATAAACATGAGGGTAATGACATACAGGTCACTCCAGCACTGGCAAACTTCAGCCAGTCTTCTGAAATTTCCTACTATTCTAAATTAAAAATCACAATCAGCACTTGCAATACTTCTAGGTCAAAGTGATCTGGGCCTGTGGATTTAAATAGTGTATCCCTATCAGAAGTTGTTTGGCATTATCTCCAATTACCAGCAGAGTGAGGAATAACTCATCACGTGCATTCTGCAAACACATCCTCCAGCTTCTCTCCAAATACAAAAATACTTGGACTTTTCTGCACCATTAACAATTTACTATCGCCACCTAGTAATAGGTCTGTGGCATTACAACCTTTTCCTTGACTCCTGTGACACTACTCCCACCTCCGGGTGCTCAGCAGCCTCTTCCTCCTTCCAAACTTTAACTCATTTTTACGAGGGGCTGAACTAGACTTTCCATATGCCTTCCCAACACTTACATCTGCAAAATCTCCAGACAGTTTGACCTTCGTACCGCTTGTACTCAAGTACTTCCAGAAGCCGCTGTTGTGACCCAGAAGGCAGAGATGAGATGTTACCTGTCTGTTCTTAAAAAGAATGGCCATATGGGATACGGAGTCAACCCAGATAAGCATCCTGTTCAAAAAGTGGATGCATATAAGGCTGCATAAGCACAGGACATGCACGTATCATGCTCTAACTGAACAGCGTCACGACCTGCCAACCACCCACAGCACAGAGGCATACGGAACAAGATGGAGATGCCAGTCACTTAGTACGCCCCAAAGGATTTTCTTGCCATTCTATTGTCTAATCCTCCTCTAAGCACATGTAAACATTCACATCATCCACTGCATCCTGCAACAAGGAATTTCACAGCGTAACTGCAAGTTGCATGAAAACCTGCCTCCCGCTATTTGTATTTGATACTCTGTAGTTCTCGTGTTGGAGAAGACAGCAAACTACGTATTCAGTCTCTCCAGAACACACTTTATTATACAGACCTCTGCGAAATCTCCCATAATCATCCCTTTTCCAGACTGATGACTCCTGGCTTATTCAGCTATTCCCTGCATTTCTGACCATCATTAATTGAACCTTTTCTGGATTTACAGTGTTGCTTTTGAGAATGGAAATGAAGGTGGACCATGGAGAAGGGAGGCCGGCTGTAGTTGTTCTCTGTACCGTTCCCAAGCTGTGTCAGTTAATCCTAGCACTTTCCCCTTTTTACCACTGAACTGATGTTTCCATGAAGCTATTGTAATCACTCCAAAATGCATCATCGCTCTTGTGACAATGCCCTCTGCACGGATTCCCATCTGCCCCCTCACCGCCAGCACGCTCAGCCCCAGCACACTCCCATAGCTCCTCTCCAGCACCGTTCGCCTTACCCCTCTCAGCGTCTCGCAATCCTCAACAGCTAGAGCAGTCCGTCTCGGGCTAGTGAGGCGCAGGCACCTACTGCTAAGAAAACCCTGGGAGTACTTAGGCACGAACAACTTCTCACTCCAACAAGGCTGTGGCTTTAAGTAACATCCCATTTCAGTCTCTTGCTGACAGCTGACATCTAGAGCAAAAGACACTTCACATCTATGTGCAGCTGACCAAGTTTAAAAATTAGAATCATAAAATCATAGAATGGTTTGGGTTGGACGGGACCTGTAAAGCCCATCCAGTCCAACCCCCCTGCAAGGAGCAGGGACATCTCCAACCAGATCAGGTTGCTCAGAGCCCCATCCAACCTGGCCTTGAACACTTCCAGGGATGGGGCATCCACCACCTCAAATTCTCAAATGCAAATGCAGATTCCTTACAAAATTTCAGAAATTTGCAGAACATGGTTTTATTTTTCTTATAAAAAGCAGATCACAGACCCCAAAAGGATCATACTCTATAGACTGAAACCTAAAGAGCTAGAGTGGCTGGAGTCCAGTCAGCACAGTTCTCTCGCTCTTTCCTTTTCCTTCCTCATGCTCTCTTCAGAAGCAAAGAACCATTTTAAAGAGGGGAGACAGCCAGAGAACAGAAAGGACTTGACCACCTGACCCATGGCAGTGCTCAAAGCAGAACCTAAACCGTATCCCACCTCCTAAGGCTCCTGTTTTCACCATGGCTCAATTTGAAGACAAGGGCACTCTGAACATGCAATTACATAGACAGGACCTCAGCAGCTAGTGAACAAAGTTCAAACGCCATCCCTTTGAATTGAACACTTCAAGCCTCAAACCCAAAATGTGTTTAGTAGCAGCCAGACATGCAGAATAGTGCAGACTGTACAACCAGGGAACGGGAAGAAAAAAAAACAGAAACTTCATAGGACATTTTTATATGTTCAGCACCAAACTGAAGTTCTGTTTGGCCTGCTAACAAGAAAAAGCAGATAGGTTGATCTTCTTGGCAGACTGTCTTGATCCCAACATGCAGTGAAAAAAAAAATGAGCAGCAAGTTCCATTGCTGCTGCTTGATCAACAGGCCAGAATTATGCAACGCCACACCACGTGGCATGAAGACTTGAGTTACTTCAGGACACAGGATCAACTCAAATGCTCACTCCTCAGCAAGCACTGGAGTTAGATGAAGTGCACTGCCTGTACCCTTAACTATCCTAGATCCATCCCTGTTCAATCCCACATCGCCCATTCAATGTCGGCCCTGCTTTACTCTTGACTTTTTGGGCAGATCTTGTGACGGGCCTATCTTCTGAGACCAGGCTTTGCCTCACAAAGCAGCAACTGGAAGGTGGTATTATTGGGGTGGGACACCATTTACCTCTTAGTACTGTGGAAATAACACAGCATTTTAGCTTTGCATTTCAAGAGTGACAGTAAAGTGCACAGAACTTCCGGTAGGCACTGGGTAAAACTGGCATCAAGGCTACATCACACACCTAGGAACACCAGGACCTGAATACGCTGCTCCACCTTGGAAGCGTGTAGCATCAGGCCACACACAACACAGAGACGATGCAACGCAGGATGCTCTGATGGAAATTACCAAGAGTAATATTTTCATTGTCTTTGCTGGCCTGCTGCTCCTTCCACAGAGTGCAGAAAGAACGCAAACTGACTACATCTCCCCACACATCAAGGTTCAAACACGCCAGATTTGCCAGCGGGCACAGGAGAACTGGGAAGGCACTATTGACAGTGATCAGTACTGAGCTCTCCTCTGATGGCACACCAAAGAACACACGCGCAACGCTCAGTGATCACGGAAAAGGTCATTGTTCCAGCCTGACACCTCAGATTCCTCCTGCTCTGCCTCTTGCCAGGCACAAAAAGATGGCAGACAGATGGACTTTACCACTGACGTGTGGACCGCTCCCTGCCCATGCACAGTCCAGGGGAGAAACATGCTCCACTGCAGCTCAGCCCATACACTCAAGGTAATCTGCACCTGGCCCAGAAGCTGCTGCAAAGGGCAGGGCCTTGCTCACAAAATAAATTCACTCCCAACCTGACTTGTGATCAGGAAAACCTGGAACATCTAAAGAAGTGAGTGATGTTGGTGAAATATGTATTTGGCCATATGAAGAGGAGACTGAAGTTCCTCAGAAAGAATCTGAAATAAGATTTCTAAACAGGGGGCTTGTCTGCTGCATCCTGAGAAACATGGGAGTTTGGAGGCTTACTCTTCACGACAGACCCCAGTGACTGCTCTACACCCAACCCTTTGCAGTGTTTGCATCTTTCCAAATTTTACCTCTATCTACCTTCTCTCTTTTGTATTTTGAAACACTTTTCATTTTTCTCCCCTCTCTGTTCTTGTCCAGTATTTTGTCTGTGGCATTCCTCTTCCCACTCCTCTGGCCAGCCAGCCTGGCTTCCCACAGCCGCCCATGCCAGGGCAAGCAGTGTGCAAACACCAGCTGCAGAGGGACCAGAACTTGTGTAAACACATTGAAATGAACCAAATAAAATAATTTTAATAGGATTTATTGAATTCAAAGTCCAGCAGAAACAGATGTACAAACTTTGCTTGTACAGTGCTTGGGGAATGAGATGTTGAGGGTGGAGCCAGCTACAGAGCCCGGAGTCACTGCTGGATCACGTTCCGGCTGGAGGCAGGGCCACCTCCATCCACTGTACTGTGCAGGCTGCTGCTGCTCAGCCAGCTCTGGGTCTTTGGCAGCAGCAGAGCATGATGTCAGTGGAGGGGAAAGTACATTCAACAGAGGCTGAACAGATGAATATGGTGCAGGGAAAAGTAGGATGTTGCTGTTCAGAGTTGCTTCTACAACGTCCTGGACAGAGCAGTCCCAAGCAGGGACTGCTGTCTGTGGGGACAGGACAAAAATACATATTGGGAAGAAGCAGTTAGCACAGCAGAAGCAGAACCACCTTCCACTGACTGCTCTACCATCTTGCAGCGGACTTGGCTCTGCCAGTGGATGTGCCTTCGGTGTACGTTAGCCCAGGGCAGTGACAGCACGCCTTTGCCCCTAGCGAAGGGAAGGATGAGCAAGGCCTTGCACTCCTATCGCCTTAGAAGCTAAATGTCTGGTCAAGAAAAACCTGATGCCCCAAGACACATCTGGAGTGCTGCAGTGTCGCAGGTGTAGTCCAGTTTTATAGCATTTATGCCAAATGGTATGAAATAGCATAAACATCAGATGCTTGGGTAAGAGCAAGAAGGTTGCTTTGTTCTTCTTCATTCAACCATGCTCTAGAATCAGATCAACTATTAATGTTGCAACATATCTTTCTGTTTTCATAATCTGTCTACAAAAATAGCTGCTCAGTGGCCACAGCAACCTATGCTACAGATTCGGTGTGGTGGGAATAGCTGAGGCATGGTCCTGGCATGGAAGAACTGTCTAGGTATAGTCACAACACCAGCTGCAGGACAGGAATAGGAGCAGGAAGCAGCGTGCTTAGCATGGTTACAGCATCTGTCTGGCAGAACTTCAAGGGCGTGGACAAGTGCCCAGAAAATGTCAAGGAAAACCAGTGTCCCTAAAACCCACTTACCTAGGGGCACCAGGAAATAAAGAAGTCCTAGCTAGTAAACACACCTTCTTTCTCCTGCCAGGTTGTACTTCTTCTGCAAGGTAGGAAAATGACTTCAAACACATTAGAGGCTCAAATGCTGCACTGCAGGATCAATGCATATACAGAAAATAAAACCACTTCACCTCATGCAGGACAAACTTCTTAAAGCAGGGGGATGGACATTCTCAGCTGTCATAGTTGTTGTAGTACCACACTGAACCACGTCCAAAGTAACGGGGGGAGTGCACCACATCACTGCACACACCCCAGTGAGGGGCTGCTGTACAGTGGCCTCCCTCTCACCCCAGTTCCCAGATCAAGCAGATTCATCCAAGTTGGCCCCTACAGAGCAACTCCAGATGAAGCTAATCAAAGAGCGCAGGGCTTTTGGCAGGCCTGGCTGTAGGTTTGGCTCAGAGGCTATTCCATGTTTTTGAATAAAGTACTTGCACTTGGAACTATAAAAGACAAAGCTCAGACCAAATCCTCACGGCAGAAGGACTTAAATGTGGCAAGCATCCAAGAAGGGGGAAGAAATCACAGCATCTCTCTCATATTAACAGAGAGCAGGAACAAACGGACACAGTGACCCAAAGACCACAAAAAAACTCCAAGACAGACAGCTAAAAAGGCCTGCAAGTGTTTGGGAGATCCAGCAGAACGTGGGTGCTAACAAGCATTGCCTGATCCACCAGAAAGGCTACAAGGAGAAAGTAACAGTGTAAAATGTTCTTTTTGACAATACTGATCTGGCATGGCAGTTTTTAGACCAGATCAGCAACTCCTACCATCTGACATCTCCTGCATGTTAACTAGGCTTCAAAACAACATCAAAGCACAGTCTGCACTTAACTGTATCAAATGACACTACCCATTGACTCATCAAGAGAAAAACACAAAACCAGAAGACTCTGGGTGGCCACAACACGGGCAATACCTTGTCAACAGGAACGGTCTGTTCCACCTACCCCAGAGATTTGTTAATGAATCATTTCGCTATTACTTAGCATGCACCTCACCCCAGAATACAGTAATCAAGATAAAAATCCTACTTCCTTGAATGAATAAAGATGGCAAGCCCCCCTAACTTACAAGTTTGATTGGTCATCTTTTGCCCAAGTCAGAACATGATCTGGTCTTCCCTACAGGTCAAGACAAGCTACAAGCCATTTACAGCCCTGTAAAAAGCACAGCATGGTTAAAGCACAACTACAAACAGGTTGGGTCTCTCCACAAAGGCAAGGCTCAAAAAGTTCTCTAGCACGATCAGGTTAGCACCGCACTATTGTATCTATTGTATTCCCTGACACACCACACTGGAGGGGGTGGGGAGAAGTGCAGGGGTGCAAAATCACCTAGGACAGGGATGGAAAAAAAAGTCAGATGAGGATTTTTGCCATTTATCCATTAATTGACAGGTGTAAAGAATAAGTCACACACAAAAGCTTATCACATACACAGGTTTCAAATCTCATCTAAATCATTAACATTTTCATTCTTAGCTTTTAGCTGACAGGCAAGAATGCTGTCATAAAATACTAAGACACCTTCAGAAAAAATCTTGCAAGATAATGGACAAAAGCCATTTTACAGAGATACTGAAGCAGAGCAGTTAAATGACTCAGTCAAAAGCGATGTTAGAGCTAACTGTGGAACGCAGGGGGCTAGCACCCAGCAACTAGGGTGGTGGAACACTGTCCCAGGTTGCCCAGAGAGGTGGTGGATGCCCCATCCCTGGAAACATTCCAGGCCAGGTTGGACAGGGCTCTGAGCAACCTGATCTACTCAAAGATGTCCCTGCTCCTTGCAGGTGGGTTGGACTGGATGGCCTTTGAAGGTCCCTTCCAACCCAAACTATTCTATGATTCTAACTATTAAAAACACCCCCTAAAATGGTACTTAATGAGGTAAAAAAATTATGAACCAAAACCACTTCTATAAACACAAGACCTCATGGAGAGAGAAGTCTTCCACGAGAAGCACATCTCATGATGTCAAGGGGTAGCAACAAGGCCTTCTAGATTCTAAACTAAGATTCCTTAAATACTTGCCACATCAATTAAAGTAACAGGGTTTTCTGAAGAGGATTGTATTTATCCATCAGTAAAAATAGCTGCCATCCATCAGTTTGAGTTGTAGCAAAATTTAGCTTTGTGTTGATGTTACCTTGTATCTGAAAGGCTCAAATAATAGGTACAGCCACTATAAAGATTTTTTTTAATCTGAAAAACAGGCAGTGCTGATTATAACTCTTGTTGACAGCTAAATTACTGTCTCTAAATTGCTGCTCAACTTTAAACTGTCACTAAGATTACCTGGCTTGTGCATAATCTGTGCTACAGCTGGAGATGCAACCCGGGATTTTGGTAACGGCCAAATCACAAACCCCGCTATGCAACGCTGTCTCCGCTCCGCGTTGAAAACTCTGCTTTCACACAGCACAAAACCAACACAACGCGCTGGCCGACAGAAAGCTCCACACAAAGGCAGGCCCCAGCACACCCCTATCATGCACTTCTGGGAAAGTGTTCCTTGAGAAGAGTGCAGAACCTCTCCAAGGACCCAGCCCATCTCCAAAAGAGTTACAGCACAGAAATAAGTGCACAAAAAAGCTCAGGGAGTGTAGCTGTCCTGCATAAGAACCACCTCTCACTCACTCACACTGATGCTTGAGCACTTAGCAGCTAGTGGAAACACTTTCTCTGATTAGTGTTCCAAGGCCAGGGTTACTGCCTTGAAATACTGATTTTGCCTTAAAAAACCTGATTCACAGTTTTGTTCAGCTTGAACGATGCGGCTAAGCATTTTCCCAAATATTCCAGGGTGAAGCACGGTTACTGAAAGCTCAGCTTTCAGTCTGCCTCCTCCATTCATACCTGTGTGCTGTGTGCCCAAAAGCTAGTCTGATTAAAAAGACAGAAAGAAAAAAACAACAACAACAACAAAACCCAAACCAACACCTCCCTAAAAACCTGACCCAATGGCTGGCAGCAATTTCTCCGGCTGCAGACAGGTCAATCAATACAATCAATACAAGCAAACATGTGAACCAAAGTGGGTCCGAAGGGGGAAAAGGCGGTAACTTTACTTTATACAACCCTAATTTCACATAAATAGCCATAAATAAAACATGCGATTAAATTTAACCTTAATCCAGAAGGTTATTCACCCCCATTCTGCCGTTCAGGAGCTGGTTTTGTCACTATCTGGCTCTGAACACATCTGACGGCGTCAGGTGTGGCCATATTTGTGAAGTGTCACGTCTGACCTCATTTGAGGACCTGATCGTCACCGCTCTGCTGTCATTCTTCAGCGAGTGTCATTCAGTGTACTTAAGATATCTGCCCAACGCCTCTATGCCATGCCAACTCACCCGGTATCAGCTCTTCACACAAGGCTCATGTTTTAAAACGTGTCCCACCTAAACAAGTTGTATCCAGCTATGTGTAAGATAACCTAATTAGTGGGGGCACACCTAACGAGCACAGCACAGGAGCGCATGGCAACAGAGGCCTTGGCAGCCAGGAGGGTAAAGAAAGAAATTGCACGTGCTTCCAGGTACAAATACAACTTCCAATTCACCATTTCTCATTTGGGTTATTCTCATTAGCTTACAAAAACCGGGCAAGTCCATCCACTACCAACTACAGATCCCACACTTCAGCACATGACTCCGAAGACCAAGATCTGCTGCGGAGGAGGGAGTGGTACACAAACCAACATACACATCTGTGTACTTGCAATTCCTGCACAGCACATCCATATTGAAAGTTAGTTAAGGATCCACCCAGCAGGAAAGCTCAAGCTTCCTAAGCTGGACTCCTCGATGCCCCTACAACTTCCCTTCTGTAAGTGCTGCAGGCACCAAGCTCTTTCTCTGGTGCTGATTTGGGTAAACAAGAGATGAGCTGACCATCTTTGCAGGCTCCATAAAAGCTGTTTCCCCAGATGAGGGCAGCTGCACACAAGACACCATGCCCAGACAACGGAGCGGCAGGAAAGGAAAATGCTACTACATGCCTGAAGACCAACAAACTTCATTTGCAACTACAGATTTCAGGAGAATCTAGACATTTTAAAAGAATGGCTGATCTGTATTCAGGTTATTCAAACGCCCTAACATCACAATCTGATTTAAAATATCAATTCCCATAACTCAATGTGGATTTTGGAAAAAACCCATAACAGCCATCCTCATACACACATTCAGTCCACAGCCTTCTCCCTCCCATACCACAATGCACCCATGCACAGATATTGGTAAGTTTTAACTTTGGATGTCTTCGAAATTTAGGTCAGAAAGCCCACTACTGATACGGGAGAAACTGACAAATGTGGAAAAATGACCTTCCTGTTCTTCTAGGAGCTGAAGATGGGATATGAATTAATTCAGAGCAAATGCATCAAATCCATTTCACTATTCATGCTGGAATTTTCACACAAGTTCAGGCGACCTCAGCACACAAACTGATCTGAGAAAACTGACTGGCAAGTGAGAAAGTTTGAAGTTTACATAGGAGGAAGAGAAGAAATTGAGCAATTAAGTGGAGCTTGGCAGACCTCAACTGGTAGCGAAGAGGTCAATCATAAAACACAAGATTAACAAAGATATGTATAACTTTTTTTTTTGTAAAGTTCATACAATTTTGAGAAAGAACAACCATGGTATTTGCAAGAAGTGATTGTCCTTTAGTTTCTGATAACTTCCTCCACTACCACCCACACAATTTCTGTAGATGCTCGCATCCCATCCTACTCTAGGGCGTTAATAACCACGGCATGCACATCCCAGCCTCTTTAACATATCACCAGCAACAAACCAGACACAGCTAGAAGGCATTTGGCCCAGAAACTTCCCAAGATAAGATTCCCCTCCACCACCCACGTTTTGAGTTTTCCTCATGACACCCTTCCATAGCTGGGGCATTGCCACCACTAGCAGACAGCACTTCTAATAACAGCCAACAGCCCTTCTGAGCTCAGTAGCTTCACAAACCTTCAGCCCGTTGATCATTTGGACTGTAAGGTATCAGATATGTAACAGCAAAACAAGCACAGGCTTTCACTGACATTTGTTATCAATGCTTTACTATGTGACTGAATTAAACAAAGCTCAGTGCAAACAAAATAAACCAATCATATTCAAATATAATCTGATTAGTCGCCAAAACTAAAGGTATCCAGCCTTCATCTTCAAGCAACTTGAAAAAAGGCAGAGACAGATAAACTAGAGAGACACAGCCAGCCAAGCTAGCTTCAGCCCAGTATGCCCCAGCAAGATGCTCCTTCATAAAACAGTCTCCATGACTAGCTGGGTAACTGTTAATTGAAGAGAACAGTCTTAGTCTTTAATTAGGGTTTTCAGCACACCTCTTACATGAGAGTAGTTGTTTCTATCAAAAATAATCTCAGACCACTGTTACCCACCCATTTCTACAGAAAGTTTCACAGAGGAGTTGTTTCAACCAGCACTACATGTGTGATCAACCGGGCCACAGAACAGATCCAAGTTAATAACAACGCCAAATTCGAGCTGTGCCCCCCGCCCATTATTATTAACCCAATTACATGACCCAGTTCACATGCAGCCCCACAAACTGGTTTGTTAGGATAAATGAGAGGGTACCAGCGGCGTCAGCAAGTTTGTGGATAGGAACTGGCACAGCCAGCTGAAGGACTACATGTGGAACTAAGTCCTGGACATGTCTGCACAAGTAGTTTTGGGGGAATGTACATCTATTTATTATTTATTTAAAATAAATTAGTATCAACCTGTCCTGGTTCTGGCCAGGATAGAGTTAATATTTACCTGAGCTGGGTGGAGAACTGAAGCTGGTAGCCCCTATGGCTGGGATAGTTAACTAATTAGCTAACAGCTGGGGTTAATTTACCCAAATTAGCCAAAGGGCTATTCCATCCCATCTGACATCATGCTCAGTATATAAGTGAGGAGGGTGCTGAAGGGAGGCCCTCCTAGTTGGAAGAGACTGGATGTGAAGATCTGTTGTGAGCTATTATACTGTATTTGTGTTCCATCACTCTATTGTTTTCTTCTGTCATTACTGTTAAATTTACTTTTTGTTCAATCTCAACCCGCGTGTTTGGTTTTTTTTTTTTCCCTGGTTTTCTTTTGTTTGTCAAATCTCCTCCTATTCTCTCGGAGAGTGGGGGGGGAGTGAGAGAGAGACTGCGTAGTCTGGTCCCCGTTGGGGCTGAACTACGACACAACCCTATTTTTTCCTTAACGTGACATACAAAAATTAATTGCTATCCTCTATAATTTATGCAGGTACTAAGTAAGTGATGTCTTGATGAAATTCCTTATGGGTGCTGCAGTTATCTATAAGGCAAATCACACACTCAAATGAATATCTGGGTACCACTCAATGTGAGTTGTACTTACTGCACAAATAAAACAGAATTCCTGACAAGCCAAATCTCCCTCTGGCTAGCAAGAGGAAAGGTTTAAACATGGAGTGGCAAGCAGAGTTGGGCCATATATTAACTCTTCATTGAGTAACTCCAGTAGGACATGGTGCAGACAGGACTGCCATGACCAATCTAGCAGAAGTAATGTAACAGGCCCAAAGTGCTATGGAAGTATTATCTTCCTTGTACAGTGCATCTCTGAGAAGAGTCTGGGTCCATGTTCTCTGCAAGCTCCTCTAGATAGTGCAAAGCTGCTACTAGATCCCTTCTCTATCTCTTCTTCTCCAGGCTGAATAAGCCAAGTTCCTTTAGTTTCTCACTGGTTCCTACAATATAACATCTATCCAGCCTGCCTTCTCTGGTCCCCCTCTAAAGGGAGCACATCTGTTTGAAAAACCCTTGTGAACATCCCTAGGGGAGAAACCAGTATCTTTCCTCTCAAAGGAAGGAACAGGAAGACAGATTCCTCAATAGCCCTGCTCCCTTGCTTCTATCTCCTCTGATAACACGTGAGATAAGCTGAGAAGAAATAAAGTCCTATCTACAAACGTCAACAGAAACACATCAGCAAGAGGAAGACATCTCTAAATAAAGCTAAAATAGAGAGCCCCTTCATCACATTGGTGGCTTTCACAGAGAAAGGGAGCATGGGGAAGTCCATTCCCAGTGCAAAATGAGCATCCCCAGTGCTCATTTTTATTTTATCTACACATCTACAGAAACAGATCACTCACAGGGACCCTTTGCTGAGCAAAGACAGAGGACAGTTGGACAAATTGTTTCTGAGTTTGCTGGCCTGGCATTACAGTCCCAGGAGCCCAACCCCAACACGGAGCAGGTTTCTGTACACCAAATTTGGGTGGTTTATCTGGCTGCACTCTAATTCAAGTCTATAAAACATTCTAGAATTTGAAAGCTTGTTCTTTCATTAGCGAGTTTGAAGCAGGCAGATAGCAAATAAGCCAAGCAGTATTTTTTCATGTGAAAATTAAGGTGAAAAAATAATCAAAGCTTCACAGAACAAAACAATGGCGACTGAAAGCTGGCACCTCCTCTAACATGGGCAATGCTGAACAGCAGGACAAGTCAGTTATTAACCAGCGGGTGTTTAAAGTCTCTAGAGGTGATCGGTCAGAACCTACCTAGGCTGTTTCAGAAACTGAAGCAGGGTATGCCTAAGGGTATGGTTTCACAACATTTGAGCCTGAATTAGGACCTGGTTGCTACCATCCAGAATCATCCTTCCTTCCCTCTCTGCCTGGCTGTATGTTCCTATGTTACCCTCAGAGAGCCAGAACAAATGAAACGTTATCTCTCAACAGCATGAAGGCCTTGAGCCAATGCAGAACATCACACGCAGGGGAGAACCATCTCCAGCGTGCACATCTCATCCATATTAAAGACAGAAACACCCATCTTCTCCATTTTATGAAGGTTAGGTGAAACCTGTAGCAAAGCATCAACACATTTTCAGCTGGGCTAGGGGACTGAGGGTTAAATAATAAAAAAAAAAGGACATTTTAAATGTTACGTTCAGGAGGCAAAGGTAAGAGCATTGCTCCATGCGTTCCGGAGGAACCAGCCTGCCACCAGCCCAACGCAGCAGAAAAGCAGGCAGGTTCCTGCCAGGCCTGAAAGCTGGCCAGGCAAAGGAGGTGACAAGTGCCAGAGCCAGGGGCTTGCACAAGGGAAGAGGGACTGTGCAGCTGCAGGTGGGGGGGGGGAGGAAGGGTTGGGTTTCTCCTCTTTGATGACAGCGAGTTAGATCAGTTCAGCTGTAACATGTAACTTCATCCTCAGACACCAAAACGCTCAGCACACGTGAAAAAAGTTCTATCTGGGGAAAGAAGCAAGCAGACATTTCCATAAAAGTCACTAGTTTAAAGCAGAACACTGATCAGTAAGTGTTCTAACTGTCTTTTAAAAATTTTAAAAACAATAATTAAAAAACTCAACAAGATATGTCAGGGTCACAAAAGCTGGTACTTCAACAAAAATTCTACAATAATTTCAGACCTACTGACTGAATTTCAAAGCACAGTCCACAGAAACCTTGAGTGGAACAGGGACAGGGAGCTCTCCATTTAAAAGCCATCTCTGTTCACAGGGCAGGGACCGGTAGTCGAAGGAAACGCTCAGGTTGCTCCAACCACACTTCCAACCTTCAGAGAAAGCTCAGCATTATCCCCACCAGCACTGAGCTGGGCTGAAGCCAAAATAAATTTGTCATAAAGCACAAATGCCCTGACTTGAAACTGGATGTAGCCAAAGTGTTTGTTCTCAGAGGGGGCAAAGGAGTCTGAGACAGAATCCAGCAGCAAGATTGTTCTCTGAATTTGAGCTGACAGGGTGCCAAGGATCCCCAGTGAAAGTCAGAACAAGAAAGGGACCAACTTTGGCCCCAACTCAGGCTTGGGGCTCCCAAACCACTACTTGTAGAGGGTCACATAGTGTCCTGCCAGCACGCCAAGTGAAAATTGATCTGTTAAAGCAGAAGTGATTTAGAAAGAGCCTAAGGAGACAAACTTGGCAGGGTTTCAGGTCACAAAAAGTTAAAATTACACTTTGACATGAAGCCAAGTCAAGACTCCAAAGTCTGACACTCCTTTGTGAGCTCTCGCTTGCTCTGTGCTGCGAAGGACCTGATAACGGTTAAGCCTGATACATGTTTCTCGCTCTTCAGTTACTTGAGCAATATAGTATAGAAAAATAAATGAGACTCATTCTCCAAAAGCCAGGAAGATAATTATTGAGCTGTAACACAGAGCCATGCAGTTCACTTTACACAGATGACAGGAGATGGACCTGACTATGCCCACAGAATCACTCTTGGCAGCATAACCTGCATGTGATCAAACAACAGGTTGACAGGATCAAACTGGTACAATTAATTGCTAAATAAGCACTCTCTGAAGTCTCAAGTTCACTTTATGTTTTATTTCAGAGAAAAGAATCCCACTTTTGCCATGTACACTCCAGAGAAAATAACTAGCATACAGGCACTTTGATTTAAACTGGCCCATGCAGCTCTCGGGCTTTAAAGCCATTTATCAGAAGTGGTTTGGCTAATTTTCAGGATCTAAAGGAAAAAAAAAAAAGAAAGAAATTATGTTGGCTGTTCAATTTCAGGACAGCACATCTATGACATTCAGCACATATCATCTCAGGTCAGTATTCAACCATGGGTTTTACATATATATATATATAAATATATATATGTGTTTGTGTGTGTGTGTGTTATAATCCCAGGAGAATCCTGGGTTAAGCATAATCCAACCAACAGTCTACAGGCAAAGACTACGAGACAATCCATTGCACAAGCCAGAGAGCCATTTCTTGAACAGAATATGCTCCCTTAACAGCCAACAACTCCTCTTCCAAGCAGCCAAGCACTTCAACCATGGGAAGAGATGATGGGACTAGACTCATGCTTCATCTTGTACATGCACACAACCCTTGTGGGTCAGGAGGATTGGAGGGAGAGTAGAGGGAAGACGAGTCTGAAAACTAAGACTAAAACTAAGACTTCTATATCTGTTGACACCAGACCATCTTGATCTAGACATTCCCTACTTTTTTGCAAGCAAGTATACCTTGAGAAAACTGGCAGTGTCCTGCCTTCCTCCTTCCCTAGTCTAGTTCTGAGTGGATAAACATCTGTGACCTTAATTCTCTCTGATGATTCTCTCTCTCCAATGTTTATATGCTGTAGTTGTCATAACAATTAACAAACACAGTATGCGGTAAGATGTAAATTCTTTAAAACATGGGTGTCACTGAAACCATTCTCTCAAAACCAGAGTTATCACAGAAGTGTAGAATAGCTAAGGAGGAAAGGGACCTCCAAAAGTCACCTAGTCCAACCCTTGCTCAAAGGAGGTCTAATTAGATCATATTGGTCAAGGCCACGTTCCATTGGGTCCTAAATATCTCCAAAGTTTGAGGTTCCACAAGCTCTCTGTGTAGGTCTGAAATTACCAGAGAAAAACAGATGCAAGAAAGGTTGTGCCCAAGTCAGACCAACATCTCAGGACTTGCCTCTGACAGTGGCAGTAGACTCTCAAGGTCGCTCAAACATGATCAAAGTGGTACCTGGAAAAGGAAAGTCTGCCTGCAACGGCTAATCATGGTTGTGATTTATGAACGGCCCACACATTGCACTGACATTTGTTACAAAAATAACAATGCTTATTGTTTCACCAGTGACATTTTAATTGAACTAATTAACTAATGCAATTAGCCTACAATTCCAAATTTCTTCTTTATCAATGCAAAATGTCCCAAATGCTCCCTCATGCATTCTAGAAGGTCTGCATGCTTCTCTTCAGCAACAAGACAAGACAGTTGTTCGATTGCAAAATTCAGCAGCAGATTTACAAATAAAAGAATGGGCACCAGACAGCTGGCTATTCTCTGAAATTACCCAAGCAGCCTGGCTGTTTTAGTCTCTTTTTCATCTTCTTGCCGAGACTTCATCTGCAGTCTCGGCAGAATTTCAGAAACATAGCTATAGAAATAGACATTTCAGAAATTCGTAACAGAACTACAGAATCACATATTTTGCTACCAGAATAGTCACGGATTTTGCTCTAATGCGGCAACATTTTCAGTTGGAGGTTATAAGGAAAAAATGAGCATGTTCCACTCTCTGAATATGCAAGTTACCAGAGAAGATGACAGCAAAATCCTCACGGATAAGGCAGTTCACAAGGGCCTTAGTGCAAACCCTATGGAAGTTCGTCCTTTCGTTAGGATATTCAGGAAACATTCTCCTTTGGAGATACCACGATGTCTAATAAGGGTTGAACACACATTTCAGCTTCAAAACAACTCCACTAGAAGTAAATCACACTCAAGACAAAAAAAAAAAACCGTCACAACTGGGAACCAGCTGTCACTCATTCTGGCATTTGAAGAACATTCACTTTCTACAAAACACAGAAAAGTCTAGTTTCAAACCCAGCTAAAAGAATTCCTGCCACAGAAGTCACTATGTCCATCCAAATTTAGAAATTAGAATTTTACATAATAAATCAATATTGTTAAAGAAAGATTACCAATTATTTATTTTTAAAAAGAAGCTACTTAACCAACTTAGAGGCTAACATAAAAACAAGTATTTCAAACAAAGCAAGCAACAATTAACTGGAAATACCACTCCATTAACTGGAAATACTACTCTATCACATTTTTCTAGGTTTTTGGTGGGAAGAGGGAAAGAAGAGAGGGAAGACAATATGACAGGCCAATTTTCCTGTCACTTTCAGATTCTTTCATGTAAATTTGTCAAGTGGGATATACAAATTAAATGTCAAATTATTTTGCTACTTATTTTTGAGACGCAAAGAAGAGCTTGCATGTCTGAAAGCTCATCACCTTACCCATTACTCATTAGTTTATTATTAATTTCTATTATCTGCTGAAATCATCATGGCTAAATTAACAATACTAGTAACTCAGTTTAGGATAACACTCAATAGTTTGAAAGTCCCAGATGTAAGACATTTACAGTAACGACATTATATTAATAGAAACACACATTCACTAATTCATATATATAAATTAAAATCTTTATTTCAAATGAACATTTAACATAGTCTGCAGTCAAACCAAATCTTAACAGTGACTCACCAGGAAGCCTGTTCATGTTGACCCCTTGAGCAGAAAGTCCTATTCCCATGTACCTTCAAAAAAATCAAACAAAACATCAGTCAAGCACAGGACGGTCTATCCACAAGATTTCCTGCAGCAGAAATACAGGGGGGGAAAACAATCCACAAATCAGTTAAGGTAAGAATGTTTCATCACTAAAGATTTTCCATTCCTTTTTTAGTCTTCTCTTGAATCCAAGATAAAATGTCAGTCTGCTTTACTGACTGACAGCTTTCCGATACACAACTACAGCTACTCTTTACCTCTTAATAGGTAGGAAACGGACTGGAAAACAACCAGCAATTAAATGTTTGGTGGGTTTTTTTCTATATATCAGGAAAAAAAAATTATATACGTGATTAACAACAGAGTAAAAAAAATACATAAGGGCAGATACAGTATATGAGAACAAATGTGTCTGGCCTAATTTATCGTCTCCAGGAACAGCTGGTAGTGGATGCACAGGACAATCAGTTGTACTTTCCAAAAACATTCTTTCATTGTCCAACACATTTTACAGAATTACCGAAGCAAAAAATGGTCTTTCTGTATTTCACAGCCCCAGTAAATTTTCTTCCATTAATCTGACCGCTTTCTGAGTCTTTGTAAGCTTCTTGGACAGGTAACACGCTGCAGCTCCACCACTCAATTACTGTCCACACCAGTTTTGCTGGCACTTGCGTTTTCAGAATTGGAAGAGAGAGGAAAAGCATTTCTCTGCTAACTTTCTCAAGGATTTTAAAGTCCGCATTTGTGCCCCACTCCCCAATGGTCTCATCTCAAGGCTGACTACTCCCAGTTTACTCTGTTGTTGCTCATATGGAAGCTGCTTTATACTTTTTATTATTCTTGCTACACCAGTTCTGTATCTTCTTTGAGAAGTAGGAGGAAACAAGATCCACAAGCATCATTCACAACACAAACACACGGTGATTATTACACACAACAGTATAATGAAGTTCTCCATTTTGGTTTTTATTCCTCCTCCCCCTCCTGGTCTCAATTATTCCATTTATTTTTTGACTGCAGATGAAAACTGAGCTGTTTTTTTCCACGGAACTGGGACACAAAGAACTTGTCCCTGCACTACACGAGGCAGCTCAGAGACC
Source organism: Chlamydotis macqueenii (assembly GCF_036417535.1). Lineage (NCBI taxonomy): Eukaryota > Metazoa > Chordata > Aves > Otidiformes > Otididae > Chlamydotis > Chlamydotis macqueenii. The sequence continues at coordinate 14,384,132 of NC_141568.1, forward strand.
ATTATCATGTCAAGTTTGGATTGTTTATTTCCCCCCCACAGGAATCATTTCACATCTATCCAGACTGAACTGCACCTTTCATTTCATCATCCGTAGTCAGCCCTTGACTTTACAACTATAATTAGCTTCACATTATCAGCAAAATACATAATCTTACTATTAATTGCACTTCCAGGTCATTTATTAAGGCTGTGAATATCAGAGGCTTAGCACACATCCGCGCAGAAATCCACCCGTGAACACCCTCAGCTGCGGTGAGAAGGGGCATGACACCCGTGGGCCATTCACGTCTCTGCCCCGTTTCCTACCTGTTAGCTAATCTTCTAACCAATCACTCAACTGCACAAGCTCCTTCACTTTATCCCATGTTTCCTTTACCTTCCTCAAGGATTTTTGAGACTGGACCTTGCCAAATGGCTTTCACAAGTCCAGGCAGACTGCTCCTTACCTACTTCTGTGTTCAACAGGACGGTAAGGCATAGCCAGCTTTCGCAAAGGCTCTCTTCCTCACTGCAGTATTTATGCACATATCTATTTCGTTTGTTTTATTTCTGTTAATTGGCATGGTCTGTAGTTCTCTCAGTATCCCCAGGAACCACAGAAACAGCTGCCCTGTTACCACGCTCTGAAATTAACAGTTACTGTTGGGCTCTTGTTCATGTGAAGGTATAAATCCAAACAGGCTACAGCCACTGCCCTGCTATTCTTTCACAGGTATCAGTTTTCTTCCCATGGCTTTCCCAACCACATTGTCCATAAATCATTAACCATGTCTAAAGCATTATTTCAGAATTGGACCCCAAAGACACGTTTCTTCAAGCTATGTGGATTAAGTCTCCTGCAGCAATTGTTTCCTGCCCCTGACTTCCCCATCTCAACCACTATCACCAGCCCAAGCAAATAGCACGGAAATGGTAATATTTGATTTTTTTCTTGTTTACACAGGAATTTTAATCCTTAGAGATCTATAACCTTATATAGATCTATAAGATCTATAAGATCTCAGTCTATAATCTCTTTATTAAATAGCACCACTTCTTCACAAACATGGCCAACTTTGTCTTTCTTGTACACTCCATATTTTGGTAGCACGACCTTTCAGATTTTAAACACACGGAACCCAGTTTTACAGTGCTTTAAATTAAGTCAGTCCTTTCTTAAAGAACACACTCTATTTCAGAAGAGTCCCAGCTTCCAGAGGATCCGAACCCCTTCTCCTCAGACCAATTTCTCAGCAATGTACCAGAATGGTCCCTCCTCATCTCTTTTTCAGGTACTGGGCACAATTTTTCAACTTCATATGTAATAGTTCAAAGTTTTACATACTTTTTCTGCTTTTCCCTACACTTTCGGCACCACAGGGACCACAACTATCACTTCATTCTCAGCAACTGGTACAATATTCAGATGCCTTGGGAGAGCAGTGAACTTTGTGCCTACCAGTCAAGTCACTCCTACCAGTGAGTAGGCACCAAACCCAGGTACCTACGTACTCCATCACCGAATTGCTAACCATTCTATACCCTGCCTTTTCCTTTTAGCGGGCCCTTGGCCTCTTATGGTTATCTTCAGAGGAAAATGATATACGGTCACGATATGGAGAACGTATCGCTGGACTCGTAACTTCCCTTCACCCAGCTCAGTGTTTTCCTGCTGCAAGACTAGGGCTCTTCAAGTTCAAAGTTTCTTGGGGTGAATGCTGACAAATAAGGCTACGCCAACGTAACAGCAGCTACAGCCAAGAAAGGTTGGTCCAGGACCTGCAGCTCTCACCATGTATAAATTATGTAATTACACAAGCACCAGAAAAGTGTTAGTGTTTGACAAAGGAAATAGTAAGACCACCATTGAACTTAGAAAAATACTGAAAAGAGGCTTTGGCAGCAGCCAGTTCAGGAGCAGAAGATTTGAACCTCCTCACGGCATTTAGGGTAAACAAGTTTATCTCAGAAACTCTCCAATCACAGAGATTCCAGGACATTTGGCTGGATTTCCTATGTCTCATTTAGCAGGATAAAGAGAGATTTGTGAGGGCTTCCAAAGTGTCTAGGATATGTATTATTACGTAGCAAATCTGATATTCTCCACAGAAATGCTAAAAGCCTGTAACCTGCCTACAAAGAGAAGAGCTTGCCTGGTCATGATGGAAGGAGCTCAAGTGCATCACCTTCCCTACCGCAGGCTAACCAGCTCCTCCAGCACAAAGAGGGATCGTTTCTGTCTCACCTGTGCTAAGGGAACTGGCAGCCAAGGGTCAGCTGGCACCAGCCTGGGCATGCACCCCCTCCAAGGAGGGGTTAGAGGCTGCCTAACAAAAGGCATCCCAAAGGTTTCTGCTGCCACATGCCGCAGAGCAGCCTGGCAAGATGTAACAAAAGAGTGGAGAAGATTCGTACAAAATTAAGCCCTGTATAGTTTGCAGTATGTCCTGAAATAGAAAGCTCAATTGTAAAGACCAGCACTGCTTCAAAAGACACATTAAGTGGGCGAAGAAAAGGCAAAACTTTTGGGCATTCAGCTAAGACAACGGCAGCTAGTCGCTATTCTGATCTTGTGTATCAGTGAAAGGGTTCAGCTTTTTAAGAACAGAGATAACTGCTGGTCTCCACTTCCCTATTATGATAGAAAACACAGCCTGCAAAACACTCCAAGAACCCTCCAGCACCAACAACTGCCAGGAAAAAGACATGGAAGGAGTTTGGAACACCATAGGCAAATTACCACTGCTGGAACACAGAGATGATGAGATATGGTCCCTCACCAGAAGATCTTAAAGAAATTATCTTGGTACAAAAAAAAAAAAAAAAAAAAAAAAGTCACCTCATGGACTGGTAATAGGTTGAAATGATAAGAGATCAAGGATAAGAAAAATGCTCCCAGGAACACAGAGGTGAGGTAAAGACATCATATTACAGGCTCAGAACAAAACCTGTGACCTGAAAAGGCGACTCAGGAAAGCCAAGAAAAAGAAGAGGGGAAAAAAAACAGGAGGGAGGAAAAAACAACATGATTAAGCAGTACAATACAAAGAACTACACCCACCAACCTCATCCTGGGCTGTACTAGTACAAATGCAGGGTCAAACAAAGAGATTGGCTCCCCTCTATTCAGCACCTGTGAGTATCATACTCAGTGTGGGGCTCGCCAACACAAGGAAGAGTAACAAACCGGAGTGAGTGCAGCAGAGGCCACCAAGACAGTCAGGAGGCTCAAGCCACAGGATGCATGAGGAGAGGCTGAGGCAAATGTGTTTTTTCAGTCTTAAGAACAGAAGACAAAGGGGGGATCAAAGTTGTAACAAAGAAAACTCCCATTAGACATTACTAAAAATATTTTAACCATGAGCACGATAAAACACTGGGCCCAGAAAAGTTACTGAATCTCCACCCTTCAATACAGCAAAAAATTTGACTGCACATTATCCTGAGGAACCTGATGTACCTTTGAGGTTGGCCCTGCTCTGGCTGGGGAGCTGAAGTGGATGACCTACAGAGACCCTTTCCAATCTAAGTCTGGTGCAATAATAGCAGAGTGCTTGGTTCTGACTCTGACAGACCTGAAAACTCCTAGCAAAAATCTGTCAAGGAGCAGAGCACTCAACTACTCTGGCAGAAGGATCCCCTCACCTTCATCTGCTCACATTAGCAAGCCCAAAACTCCTGATTTGCCGACAGCTGCCTGATCTTGTTCGATGAGCAGGATATGCCTCTCGGCATAGAGAATGTTTATTATGTCCAATCTATTTGGCTAAGCTGAAGGTGAACTGCAGTAAAACGGTGGCCACTTTGCCTCCACTAGCGCAGCTTTGTCATGCAGCGGTGTTGGCTTCCGTAGTTTCAGTCCCACACAGCACAGCTGCACCAGCACAGGGCCACGGGCCAGCTCCATCCCTCCTTACTGCCCGAGGGTGCTCGCGTGTTCCTCTGCCTCTACTTCTGCTGCTGCTGACATGAGCACATCTGAAATTTAACAGAGAGCGTGGACACTACTTTTCTACACCCAGCCTTGGCCCACAGCTTCAGCAGAATCATGGCTGCAGCATCCTGATAGCTTCCCTTCTGTCCCCATCTCTTGTTGAGTCATTGCACTCCATTGCCACCGTAAGGGTGCAACATTGAACAAACCGTTGGAAATTACAAGAAATAACATAATTGTTGAACTCAGATAGAACAGGTCATCTCTCACTTCAGTTATCCTGCTCAACTTTATTATTTTCTGTGCAGATTCATCCTTCCTCTTTTGTGTTCTGCAGCAAATCCCATGCACATAACCAAGGACAAAAATGCACACAAGAGCATTGTTCCATTTTCAAGCAACAGAGCTTTATATTAGGGCTAGAAGCTTGTATTTTTATAAAAAGCAAGTACTACAAATCCAGAAAATTTTAATTTAAGATGACACTTTAATCTAGATACACAACACTATGGAAAATGTCTCACTGAAAAAAAAAAAAAACAAACCAGCATGACCACAAGCCTTCCTGGTTCACAGAATTTTGCTCTTCAACTTATGTTCCCATTTAAAACTTACGACAGGCTTTAAAAATAAGACCATAATGACTGTAGAACTGTACACAGAACTTGCAGGAAACCTAAAATAAGACTCTCCCACCATGCTGAGTTTCAGCTCCACAGCCCACAGCATATATCCAGAACTGTGACATACACAACTGCTGGTTATTGTTTCAGAAGATGTTTGCTACTTTGCTTTTCCCATCTACTATTGATTAACATATCAGAAGTGATGGATGAAATGAGCTTTGAGATCTACAAAGCCTGAGATTAAAAAAACTGCTCCAGTTTCTTGAATACTGAGGAGAAAAAAAAAAAGGCATCTTCAACTCTACCACCACCAAAAGCATCAGCTGCTTTCTGAACTTGTTGGTGCAGAACAGCTTCTCAAATCAGTTTTGTGTACACAACTAGTTAAACAGTATTTGTGGGCATTCTCAAGTACAACCTACTACTTGTTTTTTTTTTTTAAATTAATGAATTATAACATTCAATATCATTCAACATAAATCTCTACAGGGTCCACCTGCTTGCATCATCGCTGGTTTTGGAGGTTTCAGGTGTGGACAGACTCCACACAGGGTATACATTAACTGGAGCCCCTCTTTGAGGGATTCAAAGAGCCTCTTAGAAGAGGAAGCACAGATACAGCAATATGGAAGAAATGTAAGAAACACTGCCACACACTTTCAAATGGGAAAAAAAAAAAAAAAAATCTTTTTTTAGAGTTTTAGGTAATGATACATCTGATGGAGAATGGATTTAAATGTAAGATATATGCCCTAACTAAAGCCAGGCAAAAGTGACCTCCTAAAACCATCTCCTCAGCAGTGAGCATTGAATACTTGGAACTGCCCCCCACACCCAATCAGAAGCTTCAAAACTGCTGCATCAGTAGATCAATTCCAAACAGAGCAGAGAGACAAAAATAAACGCAGACACATGCCAGTGATTCAATGAGAAGCCTGGTTTCCACTTACCAGCAGCCCCGGCAGTTACCATAGCACCAAATTTTTCCAGACTTCTACTGCATCTCAGCCCTGCCCAGTCAATACTGGTTGCCTTTTAAAAATGGAATAGACTGAACCAGCCACACTAACCACCAGTCACAACATCAGCTCTGCCTCTTTTACCCACGCATGGGCTCTCCATGGCCACAGCAGACAAGTGAAGGACCTTGGTAACAAGCCCTCGTGCCAAAAGACTCTGGCTGCACGCGCACCTCCACACAGCACACAACCAGAATTGCCAATGTTTTTCCCTCTAGATCTTAGAGCACCATGAGCGTGGTAAGATTGAGTTCAAAGAGACAAAGCTTTTCGGTTCCCTCGCCCAGTTCCCAAGTACTTCTGCAGCAAACATCAGCATGTGTGCTGCTCCAGCACAGTGATATTCAAATAGGACAGCATTCCCTTTTGGCTCCTAAGAGAACTTGGGTGGTGGGTTGTGCCGCACAGATATTTTCAGTGTTGCAATTTAAATGTGTATATCTTTAAAATAGACTTTTTTTTTTTTTTTTGCTTCTGCCAATAAAAGACTTTCCCTGAAAAAGATATGGAAAGAGCCAAAATGATGACTGTACTTCTAAATTAAAATTCAACTCCTAAAGATACAAAATATCTCAGATGCACTGACTCAGCCAGGAAGCATTATATATTGTCACTGGGCAGAAATTAGCCAAAAAGCAACAAGAAAAGTTGTTTCACAGGAGTGACAGTGCTTGACTAACCTAAATTCAAAGCGATCTCTTCAAGAGGCTGTTTTAGGTGTTACTCATACAAGTAGAGGAGTACAGTGACGGCTGCCTTTGGTTTGTCCCCAGAAGGGGAACCCACCCATGTGACAAGCAATGCATCGAGTCAAAAGACATTTTTTCAGAACAAATATGATACCCAGAGAGCCTGCCAAAAAGCCAACATAAGAAAAGTTTTTTGGTTAGTCTAAAGCAACTTTGTGCAAGCAACCCACAAAAATCCTCATGAACCCAGCAGAAAAACTTTAAGAACAGAGCTGCCCTTTGACAGCAGGTAGCTAATGCTGAAATTCCAGCACTTGCATGCATTTGGCTTTTCAAGTGCAGGAATGAAGAACTTTGGGGTAGAACAGAGGAGAACACAGCAACAGAGCTCATGTGTAGAACATCTCCCTTGGAATGCCTGGAAAGCACGCAGCACTTGGGAGGCATTGCTATACGCAAAATAAACACAAGGGGGGTAGAAGGAGGGACAAAGTAATTAATCCATGGCCATAACTGGACCAGGGCAGTACACCTTAAACAAAGAAAAAGGTATTTGTATATCCAAAAAGCTACAAGACTTTCTCCAAGAAACTTAAAAAACACACTCAAATGCTAGTTCTGACAATTAGCAGAGATTTATTAGGGCTCTGCCATGAAAAGAAAGATATCATGGTCTCCCTTTATTTATTTCTTAACCTGTTGAAAGGTACCAAGCCAGGATGGTGAAACACTCCGTGCCACTCCTCTTCCAAGTGCCTGTGAAGTTTAGCTAGAAGGCAGACAAACTTCACCCCATCTGAAAGGCGGGGAAACTAAGGTGGAAAAAATGCATCAGTTTAGCACTGGTTGGCTATCCAATGGTCACAAGCCATGAGATAAAACTCTTCTTTACTCTGCCAGTAACACCCTGCCACAGTAGTCTCTCCTTACAGCATGCTTCACTATGTATGCTAAGATACACCAAAGCCTAAACTTAAAGGGCTAAAAACAGAGACATTAATTTGTTTTGTAGGCAGTGACTTCCAGTAAAGCAGTCATTCCCTGCTCAGTTGGTGAACTAACAATATCACAAACACGCAGCAGAAATTCCTGGGATTGGCATTTTGCTACGTGGCTCAGCCAAGACCAAGCAGCTCAGCAAAGCCATGAATTAAACAAGGGATGTTCCTCCCTTCCAGAGGCAAGTTTGTGATTCAGAGGCTTACTGCATCCTGCCATGTTTTTCTAATAACCACACGTATCTGGTAGGAATCCTGTCCTCCCAGCTATCATGCACCCCATTCTTTCAACACACACAGTTAAGTCTAAAATAACCAAGCTCAATTACTCAGAGATTAATAATACACCCCGTCATACTGGTGGCATTTCAGTGACTTTCAGAGTCTCTTGTGCAAAGCTCTGAACTATCATTCCTGTAGCCTGAGGTGGGCCCTGACTTCATGCCAAGTTTAAAGAGTGGAGAGAAGTGATAACCCTTATCAATTCACCACCTGAAACCACATTGTTGCAGTTATGGCGGGGGAAGGGGCATGTTATTTTAAAACAACGAAAAAAAAGTTACATCTGTTTAAAAAAAATTACCTACGGTACATAACATACTGGATTCCAGCTGTCTCCGACTCCTCAGTCTAACAATAAATATTTTGGAACTACTTCTTAATGGAATAGAATGAACCTCTGAAGTGGAAGCGGTCCTGGTTTTATTCGTGGATACTCTGCTGTTCTGTAACAGCACTTCAGAAATAGCACTGATGGGCTCCAGAAAGAATCGCAACTCCCCAAGCAGAGGTCAGTAAAGGCAAATAATGCAAGGCTGAAAAGAAGTAGATAAAGGCAAGAAAATGAAATCCTTAAGAGCTCATTAAAAACATCCACTAGTATCCCGAGGCATGGAGAAGTCCACTGCGTGTCAGCCCTTGGCAAGGCAGAGAAGCTCTAAAAGCCAAAAGAGCACAGAAGAGAAAGTGAGTGAGCAAAACAAAATTAAGAGGCAGCAATCTGGTAACATAACACATCTTCTCAGTCTGCTTATGAGTAAAAACTAACACAACAAAGGAAGAATAAAAACTCTTTTCTTTAGACTGAGGTAACAGATTCCCAGCTCCCTTCCAATTTTAGGATCACATTCAACTGGTAGATGTCAGCTGTAGGAAGGGTCAAACCTGTCCCTTTTCTGTGCGCTACCTTCAGGAAGGGGAAAGACTGATGATGTAGATTAGCAAAACACAGATCAGAGATGAAGACTTGACTTGAGCACCACTTAAGAAATAAAATGCCTAATACAAGCCTCACCAGGCTAAAATCACCGCTAGGATCTGGCCAGAACAACTAACTTTTCCATCTCCCACCACAAGCGCCATCACATCCAACACAACCCCAAACCCTGCAATATACAGTGGCCAAAACCAACTGTATCTGAAGCTAAGGTGTCCAAGATAGCTTTCCAACTTTAGATTTTTCATTCTTGAGAGCTGAATTGTTCTCTAAGTCAGCTGGTATTCAACACAGTTCATTCACATAAACCACATCAGTGGCAAACAGTGCATTCACTCTGGAACCAGCATAAGGCATTACTGATACTAATTCTCTGATTATTTATTCTGGCTACACCCAATTGAATAAGTAGGAATTTTGTTCCGTTTTTCCTGCTGATTAACAAGCCTCACTTCCAAATGCACTGCTGAAAATCTGTATCCAATATATTAGGGAAGTTAAACAGGTTTCCACAACTGAATGGACGTAAGAGTGTTTGACTGCCAGTCTAAGCAACTGGCCATTGTTCCTGGCGTGAACAAAGCCCAGGAAACAGTAAGGACAGACACCAGAGGTATGACAAATAGTCAATAGAAAGGCATCCAAAAGAGGGCAAGTCATACAAAGACTACAAGTTTCACACTGAAGACTAATCTTGCCTCAGTCCATCATAACAGAGTCAGCTTCAAACAGCAGCCTGAGTTCTGTTTTCACCACTAAAAAACAGGGGGAACAATGTAAGTGCAACACCCGAATCAGAAGCAAACGCCGCGCTGCCAGGTAGCTGCTTCTCTTCAGAGGTATTCTCCCATCCCTGTAGGCTAATTTCCTCCTGTTTAGGCTTCAATCAGGAAATGGATGGTAACAATTCTTAGGAAAGGAGGATTTATCTGCTAACATAAGTTTTCATGGAATTATAGAATAACTGCAATATTTATGTAAGATCTATTTTTTTAAATTATGTGGAAAATATATTACAGCAAAAGTAGCACAGAAAGTTTTGACAGATGATTTATGAAATAAGAATACTTTCTGTTTAGAACAGTGACAGATAGCCAGAGCTAGGAGAGTGCTGCGAAAGCAACACACACTGCATTCACAGATCCCCACGTGCTGACGGCTCCACAAGGAACAGAGACTGGACGTGGAGAGCATCCACACAAAGAACTTGTAAACAAGAAGGAAGATTGTGTCTCTAGGGTTGAAACCGTAGTGTGGAAACAGAGATGCAGCCTTATACTGCAGGTACATCATCATCCCCGTTCCTAGAAAAGCAGGTAAGGAATCTGGCAGCACAGTCCGTAGAATGCAGTGAACACAGCTCAGCTTTACAGGGCCAGTGGCAGAGCTGAAAAAAAGAGTCAGGCTTCACCATAGATCATAAATTCTTTAGCAGTACATCATCCCAGAGCTTCATAAGTGAAGGAAAAAAACTTCCCCCTCTAAAAGTTATGCAACTTGTACAATTTAATTATTAAACAGAGAAGTGCTTAGATCTATAACCCCAGAACATTTAAACAATTAGTTCCCCCCATTCTATGATTTGATTTATTAACTGTAAACATATCCTGAAGAATTGAAGCATAATAACGTTGTACACATATTCTATAGATGTTCAGTTGATTCTGCTAGAGTTTACTTTTGCCATATTCCTACCTTTTCTATAATAGATATTTAGAAATAGCAGGGAGGGGGGTGAGGGGAAAAAGAAAAAAAAACCCACAAAACTTTTCCTGAAATGTTTCTCTTTAATGTGCAAAATCTCACAAATTAAAAGAAAGAAGAAAATAAAACAAAAAAAGAAAGAAAAATTAAACAAAAGAAATTTAAACAAAATTCTGTTAATTTTTCTGTCTTTAACAAAAGAAAGAAAAATCAACAGAAAGAAGTTATCACAGCCTGAAATCGGGGAGGTCTCAGACTTCCAACATACCTAAATGCACACATCACAAGTGAAAAAGTCACACATCACCATCGCTACTTCCATTCTGTTTCCTAATTTCACAAATTATTTTCATGAGAAATTGACATCCTACCATTACAAGGGATAAGGCCATGACACTGCTATAAAGCACCCAGTTTCACTTTCCAGTTCGTTGATTTGAAAACAAAATGCAATTAAAAAACATTATCAACTGCAAATCAGACAGACCAACCTCACAACTTGCTTTTCACTGAAAAAGCTGCTCTCAGTATTACTCCCTTTTGCAAGAGCTTGACAGAACAACAACAAAAAATAACACCACGTATGAGATGTCATCAACTGATGCGAAGCCTCTGCAGAAAATGAGTGTCTCTACACTTCAGAGCACCACAGCTCAGTCAGTCAGTAGCAGAGCAAGCACGACTTGCTTGGGCAAGACTGCATGCGAACGGGAACAAGGCGAGAACTGTTTACTGGCTCTACTCGGGGGGATTCACGTACATGTTGGTTTGTTTAAATGACTGTCTGCGGAGCAGCATAAATTCAAGTAAGCAGACATACCTGCAAACAGCAGAACAACCCTCCCTCTCTGTGCTCGTTCTGGACTCTTGGAAACGATGACGGAAAAAATAAAAAGGGGGAGGAAATCAATTATTTACAGGCTTATCAGATACAAATAAGGGATCACACAGCACGTGCAGACACTAGAAATACTCCGTTGCCCCAGAATATTCCTTAGCCTTCCCTACAGCCACGTCCAGACACACACAATATTATACGGTGTCCGCAGTACAACCAGCTGATGGACGCACGCAGACAGCCATGCCGTTACAGCCACCAGCGTCAGAGCGCTTCACGGCCAGGCCTTCTATCAGCATCTGGAAACTATTAGAGCACGCGAGTGCAAAGCTTTTCAAAGAGCCATCACGCTCACCATATGCTGAGGAGAAATGGAAAGCTGGCAAGGAGAAACATAAGCAAGGAAGAAAGGGGCAGATCACTTGCTACTAATGTAGAGACTGCTAAACAACCAATACATCTGACCTTTATTTTTCTTTTTCAGTCAGAGAGAAACTAAGCTATTTTTAAATCTGAGATATGGTGCACTTGTGTAAGAAAGCTAGAGGAAGAATTAAATAAACTTAGTATGGACCAAGGTAGATTAGCTCTTCCGCCACTCTCCTGAAAGTAGTCTTTCTTTCCTCTCTCAGAAAAATGCCTGCAACCTAATCCAGTGCTGATCGACATCTCTGGACAACAGGCTGCACATCCCAAAGCAACCATGAAACAGCTGAAGACGGTGCTGTGAGAAGGATACCAACACACCTTTCCGCCCTTTTCTTCTCACCCTCCCTCTTCTGCCCTTCTGGGTCTCCTCTTCCCCACCTAGTGCACGGAAAGCACTGTATCTGGGACTGATCCAGCAAAAAGACAGTTAACACGATCCAGCTCATTACACAATCGCTACTGCTGGGCAAAGGAAAGGGCTGGAAAAAAAAACAAAGTCACAGGAAGAAGAACAGCTAGACTGGCTCTTTCAGCAGTCTTCCTGTGACGGCTCAAAGTCCTCGTGAAACCACCTGGCCCCCTTGGCACAGAGGCCTGTGCCACTTGGCACCTCCTCTGCCCACAGGCCACGCTTGCTCTGTTTGCACAGAACACGCAGAGCCACCATGGACAGGCAGCAGGCTCTGCTGCCACCAGAGAGGTCAAACTTGCTGCAGAATGGCAGCGCGCCAAAGTATCCATGAGTAAACCCCTGTTCAAAACAACTACCAGAAAAGACAGCTGTCGACAGCAAACTGTCATTGCAAAGGCTGCTTGACTGTCTTTTCCAGGAGCAGCTCAGAAACGCAGAAGAGGCTGCAGGACAGGTGACTTTTGCTAGAATCAGGAATCCATGCACAATCAGCGTCAGCCTCTGGGATGTCCTCCCCGGTCACACTCCGCTACAACCCACCGCGTGGCTGGGGGAGGTAAAACAGGTCAAGAAAGTGAAATGGTGGTCAGGAACTACTGCCACCCATGAGACAATCCACCTTGCCCCAGCACAAAGAGGACAACAAAGACAAACTGTCCTCCTGAGTCACAACAGCCTGGAAGTTGTGGGTTGACTGCCCTACCCTGATGAGTCTTACACTGTTCCTGTTTACCAAGCAGAGCCCACCTAATGGGGAAACAGAAGCTGTGAGATGTGCTGACAAATCAACAGCAAACAGAAACACATATTTGAGAGGGAGAGGACAAGAGTCCCATGCTTCAAATATAGTTAAGGTTGAACTGCTACAAACATCACCGTGACAAAAGCAGGAGTTATTTGTGGCAGCACAGGAACGTAAGAGTCACGTACATTTCTGCCAGTCTGCTCATCTGAGGAACGCTGGAAGCGAGCCATCCACAGAACTTCCCTTGCCACAACCTGTGACCTGTTGCCTCTCATCCTTTTGTTCCAATTGACAACATTCAGGAGACACACACACAGTGGCTCAGGAATTAAGTACCCAGCAAGTCCTAAGACAAAACTATTCAACACCACTTTGAATGGAACTCAGTGAGGCTTGCTGCAATCCTGCCCTTCTCCCAGCTCAGCCCATCCCTCTATCGACTCTCCTGCAACCCACGTCAGGGAGCAAAACCCTGAAAAGCAGTCCTCAATTAAAAAAAAAAGAAAAGGCAGCAACTTCTGACATTGTCAATAGATTAAATCATCATAATTATTTTGATGTGGCTGGTTTTCAACCAGTTATCTCCTTGAACCAGCTCACCACAGGCCTGGCTAACAGATCGTCAGACAGTCCCACAGGGCAGAGTCCCACAGGCTTGACTGGTATCACCTTAAATTGTTGTGGAACCACTCCCTGTGTGTTCACTGCAGACAAGGAGGTGAGAAGAGGGCTGGAAGCTAAATTCTCCTTTACTCTCTGAGGGTAACAACCATCTCCCCAAACAAAGAGTAGTGTGAACAACGGATCAATCTACTGACAGATGTGATTTGTTACCTAGCCTCCCTGTCAAGGCAATTTTTCAATGGTAGCCTGGCAGCCTCCCCTCTTCTAGGGAAAAAAAAAGGTGAAGTAAAATAAAACCACAAACCAACCCAAAAACCACCAGTAAATAAAGATGAGCTCTTAACAGTAAAGACAAAAACCACCAGAATGAGAAAACCACCATTCAGCTAAAAGTAAGTCTCAATGATCTTTAACTCAAAGAATTGTGTTTGTATCTCAGTGCATGAGCAGTGGAAGATCCAAAGCTAAGAAAAGCTGATAAACCTTAAGAGTTTCTTAAGTGCTCCAAATAAACTTTTTGCATGCTGTACTTGCTTTGAAATATCTGCTAGTAAACTATGCTAGATTTTACTGATGTCAAGGGAGAAAAGTCTAGCAATGGTAAAGGGACAGTTTTCATAAATCATTTAATTTGCTTCTTTAAAAAAAAGCACCGTTACGGAGCAGGTGCATTAAAGGGCAGGGGATAAAGACAACGCCAGCTACGGGTGCAGCGCCGTGGCAGTCTAAAGCAAGTTGTGTCTGTGCTGCTGCAGTCCCTCCCTCTTCCCTTGCCCTGGCACTGGGATTTGCAAAACTGAGCAGAGAAGTAATCTGCCTGAAAAGCGAAGGGAGGTGAGGGTGTTTGTTTTTACTGCTAGGATACAACGTGGTGGGAGGAAACAAAGGAGGGAACCACCGCATACTGGATTTAAACCGCCTTAGCCCCAAGAGAGTAACAGAAGGGAGAAGCCACAAAGGTGGTACTGATACCTCAGCTGTCTCAATAGCTCAGGTTTCTCTACCATGGTGACACCACCAATCCAGAACTGGCACTGTCTGATGCCAATTCAAGAACCCTCTTATCACAGCCTGTCATATACGGGCAACATCTCTTCTCTGGCTGCAAAAAGTCGCCACCTGAGCTTCAGGACTCTTTCATCTCCAGTAAAAGCCACTGGGAGCTTCTATCTCATTTCTTACCTGCAACTTCAGTTTCGGTTGTTTATTAGCACTGTCAGCATCTAACTGACAGCGCCAGACTAACAATTTGTTAGCACAGAAAGGTGACAGATTTGTGCTATCGAGCAAAACCAATCAGAACTCCTCAAAGTACACTTCCTGAAATTTGTTCCACCAAAGTATTTTTTGAGCAAGTCTTGTTTCAAAATACGATTGCTCACATTTTAAACCTAAATGTGCAAAGCTGTCACAAACTCCAGCAAGAGAGACATGGTGAATAACATCATGTGATCCTTACCTCACTACTCCATAGAGCGTAAATAAAATAACAAGGTACAGAGCAGAGCCCTTACACCTGAAGGAAATGAGTTCAGAAAGATTCCTCCTCTTCTCCCTCTCCCCTTGCCAAAGGGCTTCCAGTTGAGCTCCCAGGGACATGCTTTACCACTTACGTCACTTGAAAACTTCCTTTCGTTTCCTCCAGCCCCTTCTTTAGATACCTGAACTTTTGTTCCTTTAAACTGAAGCCACTGCGGTGTAACAAACACTGGAGAGCTTCCTAGGAAGAAAAATGTCTCCACTGTAGCTCACTATTACAACAAATGAAGCCTTCAATGGGCAGACTTCAAACTATCAAAGATGAGACATACAAGAGTACCTTCTTAAGTGACAGACAGGCAGCAGCTACAATACAAACTCACAACTACAAATCCCCAGCACCACAGTGCGCAAGATAAAAATTGGAGCGCTCTCTGCCAGCACAAGAAAAACAAGGCACAGGAACGGCTGAGACATCAGACAAGCTCTCAAAGTCTCACCGCTGCACTGAATTCAGATCATAGCTGTCAACATCTCATGTCTGCATTGCTAGAATGTTAATACACACGGTTCCGTATCTTTGAAAGTACTCCTGGAAAGTAATTGTAACTATACAATACAGTGAAAACAAAAATAGACTATTAACTAGAAAACTGATCTTGGGAAACAAGCAGCAAATTCCATTTTCTCCCTGCAAGATTGATCCAGAACACAGTAAGGATTAAGTGCTGTTCAGTGACCTTTTGTAATGTGATTTCTTTTGGAAACTGTCCTGAAGTTCACTGTAAATTATTTTAATTTTATCAGTAACATAAACTAATCAAGGGCAGGATTTCAAAACAGACAAGCAGTTAATTGCCAAGTCAGTGAGCTGAAGGAATAAAGATGGTCCTTCCCCTGCATCTGTAAAGCATTCAGCCCAGCATCCACCTCTGCACAGATAACCTAATAATTGTGGCAGGTCTACACGCAGCTCGATTCAAGATCCTTCACAAGTCCCTTTACAAATAGGCCACTTCTCAATTCAGCCATGACAGCACAGAATTTCAACAGTAAGAAATTATGACTTCAATTTGTTTTCTGGTAGGAGTGCTTGCTGCTCTTCCCCAGGACCCTAAACTAGCCAGAGTACAAATGTTATTCTTGAAGGATTGGATTAATTAATTAATTACACTCAACACCTTCTCCTGTGCTGCTTTCCCTTCTGTGTGGTTGTATCTGTGATACCGATCCTTTAGCAATGAAAAAAAGCCAACCACATACACACACAGCAGGCTGATACCTTTATAATGATTAAAAAACAAATCTATACTAGCAGCAGAAACCCAGACCTTGTTAGAAATGCCCCTCTCCTGCTTTCCCACACTCCCCAACATCCTCAATATGGCTTTAAGGAACCCCACACACATCCTGGTTCAGTGACATCTTGGATCAGAACAACGCCCAGTACAGCGACCGCAAGACTGGATGAGATCCAAAACCCAGTGCCAGTTCAGTGCGCGGAGGTGCTGCCTGGCAGCGGACGGCTGCATCTAACCTAGGACAGGCTTCGGATTTGCTGCTTTTGCAGTCCTCCAATGCTGCTGTTCTAAGTAGAGCAGGCTGCTAGGGCAAATGCAGTCTCAACACAGCCTACAGTATTAAATATTACCACAAAAAACATTATTTGGTTGGGAAAAACCTTTTCATATTTAGCATTCTGGTTCCAGCACAGTCTCCCACGCTCCCACAGCTGCTATCTGCTGTGGCAGTCTGTGGCGCAACCTATCCCGAGATAATGACTTGGGTCCAAATTCAGGTCCTAGACTAGAGATGACAGGGTTACCGCAGATTCCAGCTTATATTCACTGCCATCTCATTCCCCTCTCTTTGAATATAATTTTCTTGATCATGCCCACAGGGTTTCTAAAAAACAGTGTCAGAAGTTCTCCTTCCGGTGCTCAAGTACTGCTACGTCTGCTCTTCTCCATGCAAACATCTCTAACAGTCCAAAAAGCTCAAGGTTCCTTCCTTCTTATTTCACTTCGCTTCTGAGGCATCATAATTCCAGAAATCTGAGTGACAAGACATAGTCAGCAAGAGGAAAAACTATTGAAATTGTACCGGAAACCCAAAGTTTCCTATATTTTTAAAACTGCCCACATCAAACAGCACAGATAGCAGCTGTGTAACTGCCTCTGCTTCCAGTGAGATCTACCACATTTACATCTATTAACCAAGAGAATATAACCTCCCCGTGATGTACACCCAGCAGCCATGGGACCTCTAATCCTTCCAGAAAGGAGGTCAGCGTACAGCAGAACTGCTAACCACACAGCACCGACCATCAGGTTGAAGCAAGGCACTTACCCATCTCTACCTTTACTGACGATCTTCACTTCAAAGTAATAAATGCCACAGGCTGCAGGTATAGGGTGCGTAGCCCTGACCGAGGCAGCATCTTTGTGATTTTTACCGTGACCTAGGAAAGAACAGAAGTGTAAGTCCTGATGGGATCTGAACTCTCCCACATTTTGTTTTAAAACACTGCTATCTGAATATGGTGGGGATCTGTTTCTACATATATCCACAACTCAAAGCACGCTTTTCAGAGAACTAGAGTACACAGTCCTGCGCTGCCACCACGAACCACCCCTACGCTACAAACACTGTGGTTTTTTCCTTTGTTTTCACTATGGAGTTACTGAGAAAGACTCACAGTACGATCTCTCCCCGTCCTCACATACATCATTTGAAGACCAACATACACAAACAGAAGGCAAAAACGATTACACAAGAGGGGAATGACATCAGTGTTTACTAACCAGGCAGCAAAAGGAATGATCAGCTCTGCTCTGGGTGGGTAGGGAGAACGGCCTCCAATAGCGAGCAAGAAAAACATCTGTGCGATTCCCCAAGTCCTACAAGTCTGTTAGCACCTATTTTGTGTGAACTCAAGCAGCCAGAGCCCCAGTTACACAGAGACTCGATGCCATCCGACCCTCTGGCCGGGTTTTAAGCAGGATGACAGAGTAAACAGACGATTTGGCTACAAGAGGTGCTCGGGCCCGGGCTGGTGACACTGCAAAGCGCTGTATAAGGCGCCCACTCCGCCAGGGGACGAGCCCTGGGCCCCAGACCCCCTCCGCTTCCCGAGCCCAGGAAATCCCCGCGCCGAGCTGCAGTCCGGCCACGGCACCCACGACGAGCAGCCCGCCCCGGGACCGCACCTCGGCGCCCCCCCACCCCCCCCCTCCCCGCGCTGCTCCCTGGCCCAGGCGCCCCTTTCCCCCGGGGCTGCCGCCACAGCCCGCCGCCCGGCCGGCCCCGCGGAGCGGCCGGGCCAAGGGCCGCGCCGGGGCCTCCCCCGCTCTAGGCCGAAGCCAAACCCGGCGCCGCCGCCCAGCCCGGCACCTTTGTAGTGGACGCGCAGGTTGCCCTGCGAGAGGCCGATGTAGTTGTACTTGTCCTTGGGGCTCCAGGACCGCGGCAGCGGCGTCTCCTCCTGGTTGACGGCGGGGTAGAGGCGGCGGAGGCGCTGGCTCAGCTCCTGCTCCTCGGGCGGGCACGGCAGCGCCGCGTCCCCCCCGTGCAGGCTCCCCGCGCCCGCGTCCGCCATCTTGGATTCGCTTTGTGTCACCGGGCGGGGAGCGAGGCCCGGCTCCTGCCGCCAGCCAATGGGCTGCGAGCGTGGCCACAATGGGGCCGCGCTGCCCGACGGGAAGCGGAGTCCGCACCACTCCCGCCCCCCCGCCTCTTGCGGTCTCTAGGACTACAGGTCCCGAAAGGCGCCGCGCTGCAATCACCGCCCCCCTCCTCGCCGCTCTGCACGCTGGGAAACGTGTCGCCCCCTCCGCCCGGCCCCGGCGAGCGCAGCCGGCTGCGGGACTCCCGTACCCAGCGTGCTCCGCGGCACCCAGGCGCCGAGGGGTCGCCTCGAGCTTGCCGGCGTCCGCCGACCGCCTCCTCTCAGGGGCCGGTTTCAGCCGCTCCGCCAGCGCTGGCAGACAGCGCCGTTCCGGCAGCCCGGCCCCGGGCCCGGTCGCTCCGCAGAGCCCTCTTCCCTCCGGGGCGGGGCCAGGCCGCGGCGGGGCTGCCTGCCGCTGGCGAGCTGCACCAGTGCGTCAGGCGCTGCTGGGGCAGTTGTGGTGGCACGCGAGGGGGTCCTGGGGGCGGGGAGCGTCTCCATGGCGACGGGTGTAAACAGCGCGGGCGGTGCGGGCCATGGCCGCGCTGCGCCGTGCCGGTAAGGGCTAGGCCGGGCCGGAGGGCGAGCGGGAGCGGGCTGTCGGCGGCCGGGCCCTGCCCTTCCCGCGGGGCTGTGGTGCTTCTCCGGCCCCGCCACACGTAGGCGCCGGGAGGCCGAGAGCCGGTGTCAGGGCAGAGCGGGGGCGGCGGGACGCGGTTCACCGCACCGGCCTGTCTGGGGGTGTGAATAAACGGTGGGGTGTGAATAAACAGTGGGGTGTGAATAAACAGTGGGGTGTGAATAAACAGCGCGGAAGGCTTTCAAGAACCGTTCTTGGGGCTCCACGGCACGGCGTTTCTGTAGCAAGGGCCCCACTTGCTCGCAGCGGAGCAGGCACCTTGCTGAGCCGTTCCTGTGGCCTTTACTTTGCCGTGGTTCCCGTTTAAGGCTCGCTACGGTTTAGCTTCTGGAAAGCAGCGTCTCTCCCTGCCAGTTGTTTTCCATGCTCTCCTTTATCAAAGCATCGGACTCTGCCATCAATACCTTGTTCCAATCAGTCTGAATAGCTGCAAAAACAGAGAGGTCTCCTTTCTTTCTCTTTCCCAGAAGAGAATGGTGTCTTCTAGCACTTGGGCCTTCACCTGCCTTCTGAAAGCGCAGGGCTGCTCCTCAAGGGATGGCGGGACGGCTGCCGAAAGCGACTGCAGCAGAGGCCAGGCCGGGCCCTGCCCAACAGCACCCACAACACAGCAGCGCTTCTCTCCAGTCCGAGGCGAGGCCAAGCGATGGATTGGGCCCTGAGCGAGCAGCTCAGAGACAGGGCTGCAGACAAGGCTGCAGCGTGGGTGTAAAACACGTCCAGGAGGGCTGAAGATGGTTAGAACTACAGAGTAGCTAAGGCAGGGTGTGAAGGCTCAGCCCTGAGCTTAAATGGAGCTCCTGGTCCAACTGGCAAGAGGGTGCAGCAAGGTGAGGGTCTTGGCTGAGGCTGGTCAGGGTAATTCGGATCCTTGGAGGCTCAGAGAACCACCTGGGCTGCCTCTGAAGGAAAACTGTGGAGTGTTCGTGGCCAAGCCTACATTTCTCTGTATGTCTTGAGCCCCCCTCCAGCAGAGTGAAGGCCTCTTTTATACCCACAGAAAGGATTTTGTCTTCAGATCTCAGAGCTGTGTGATGCAGGCAGTCTAAAAGCCTTTTCTCCTGGAGAGCTGCAATATGGACAGCTGTGTCTATGTCCGTTCAATAAAATTTACCTACAGTAAAAGCAACTTCGATTGCATTGGAGTTGTATGTTTCGCACTGCTGGGAAGTACCCTTCATCAGACAAGCAAGTTTTCCTTGCTGCAGTTTTGCTAGCTTTCACAATGCTGAAAAAGCCATCGGTTCTGAATCCAGACTGTACCACAGTCCAAGTAAAACCCATTTTTGCTCATGGGAAAAGTTGCAGGCACTTCTTTATTTCACTGAATGTGCTTACCTGCAGACAGGCATCTTTCAGTTTGCAAAGACAGGATCTTGTAGTCAGAGACCCTGCTCTTGTCAGGTGAGTGAAAGCTGTCACAGCCGGCAGTGTGCTGCCTGCCTAGCTGACTGATGGGGCTGTAAAGATTGCCATTATCTTAAGATCCTACCCTGCAACAAAAAAAAAAAAAAGAGACGTGCTCCTGGGTGGTAAGTGCACTCAGCTTTTATGAAAGCAAATGGAAGCAGGGAGCGCTCAGGACTTTGAGTAGCAAACAAGTCACAAATTTAGCTGCAGATAAGAAGAAGATGCATTTCTGGATAGCTAGGAACCTTGTTTTGTTTAAATGCACGAAAAGTCCCCTTCAGATTCTAAAACATGAGTCACTATGTGTTTAATGGTCTGTTACATATTGGAGGGTTTCAAACCACTCTGCAGTTCTGACCGTAGGCCACTTCATCCTGCTCCTTGCTCCTGCAATGTCCCTGTATAGTCCAGTTTGATCTTCTCAGGCATGGATCCCAGTTGCCGCTGCTTTTCCATGCCTCCCTGTAGCCAGGCACATGGCACAAGCGTCTATGGCTTCCTCATGCGGGCGGAACTGTGCCACGAAAGCATGTGTGCCAGGTACGGTCTCCTCACAAGAGTGAAGTGTCTCCTGTGTGTCTGTGATCAGTAAGCAGAAGTAAATGATGACACTAGAGAGAAATAGAAAAATATTTCTGCTGAGGTGATGCCTTAGAACAGCTTATAAAGAGGTCTGATGAGCAGCGGCAGCAGCACAAGGTGAACAGCGGGAGGATTCGGCTGGGAGCAGGAGAGGGTATGGCTTTTCGAGAGCAGCAAGCTGTGAGATCAGCTCACGGTGTCTCAGGGAGTCTCCCCCAAAGGTGTGGTTCCTTGGGCTGGCTGAGCCAGCTGCTGGGGGTTTCCGTCTCCATCCTCACTGCCAGCTGCAGAATCGCTCCCCCACTGAGGGGTGAACTCAGGTGTTGTGTTTTCAGTCAGTCTAAACTGGGCAAGCGCATGTTTTCCCTTGGATTCACAAACCCAAACAGCTCGGAGTTGCCCAGCACACAGCAGAAGTAACCCTTCCTCGGCATCAGGAGCCTGTTGTGGTGGGGGAGAAGCGAGACCTCCCCTTCCAGCAGCGCTGAGCTGTCACCACATTTTACAGAGCTGCAGCCTGAGGCTGCTGGTTTATGTGCTAAGGTGGGAGATCCAGCCCCACCAGGTACGATCTCCCACCCCAGCGCTGTGCTGGCCCTTGGTGGACTCCTGAAAGCCAGTCCGGCTCAGCCGGTGCACACCGGAGAGCGGATGGCTGGAGGGGTGGATCTGCCGACGGTGGGGCAGCTGCCTGCCACCGCAGCATGAAACCGTGCTGGCAGCTGTGGCCAGCGCTCAGATATCAAACCAAGACTGTGGTCTTGTCGTGCCAGCACAGCGCCTGCCGATTCACCACGATCTCTGGATTGCTTTACTGTATCGTGGCCACCCTAATTTTCCCTAAAATACACGTGAAACTGTATGTTAACTTCTTAAAAGGCCTTTCACCTCTACGTACCAGTTTCTAGTCTAGGAAAGAGAGCTCCCGGCTATATTTGTGCCATGGTTTGCCGGTTCTACTGGCTGTCAGGCCATCTGTGCAACATGTGTCAGGCCACGTTCTCTAGCATTCCTGCCATGCTAGAGAACTGGCTTTGCAGGCACTTTTGGGCCCCCAAATCCCGGTTCTTGACCCACGGGTAACAGGGTTACTAGCTCTGTTTGTAATCTCTCCTCTTCAGGAGACGAACTCTCTCAGGCTCACCCGGCTG
Source organism: Chlamydotis macqueenii (assembly GCF_036417535.1). Lineage (NCBI taxonomy): Eukaryota > Metazoa > Chordata > Aves > Otidiformes > Otididae > Chlamydotis > Chlamydotis macqueenii. The sequence continues at coordinate 14,406,276 of NC_141568.1, forward strand.
CGGGGTTCAGCCTGGCTGCTCTCACCGGGACGGTGAGGAAGGCACACAACGCTGTGGCAGTTACCAAATAGCAAAATACAAATATTTCCATCAGTCCCTCCCGGTACATTATCCTATTAGACATTTTCCTCCACCGGGCACTTCGTAACTGACTGCTTACCTCAGGTGTACATGAGCCAGACTCTCCAGCTCTGACTGTGTATTTAGTTAATTCTGTCTATTTTTAAACGTTTCTTTCCTGCCGTTGCACGGGACCGCTCCTGAATCTTCCTCCGAGACTCCAGATTGCCAAACACATATGAACAGTCTGAAATACATCCTGTCCAAGAAACAGGAGACTCCCGTGAGTTGAAGAATTCCAGCGCAGCATCCAAACTTTAGCTGATTTTGTCAACGTTGAATCTAACTGGAAGCCCAGGGGCCATCCCTTCCCCTATTAGGAAATCAAGCAAGTTCCAATGATTTTAATCTTTCTTTAATATATATTGAGAGAAAATCTTTATGTTGCTGCTAGCTCTTGAATTTCAGATTCAGGTGTCATCCTTGTGAATTAATTACTGCATTTTTAAAGGTGGAGGAAAGAGGAGAGGAATATAAATGTTGTTCTTGGCTGCGACCTTTGGAGTGGATGTACATGCCAAATACTGAAGCCAGAATTTGACCCATATAGGTTTTTTTAAAAAAAACAAACAAACACACACACAACCGCATGCTGTTTACTCCTAGGATAAGAGCATCCTACAGGAACATCTGCTCCCTAGTATTTATCAGTCTTAGTAAATAAAATAAGCATGGGAAAAATTGATATACGAATTATAAGAAAATAAACGCCAGGAACATGTATGCCAACAAACTAACGGGAGGTTAGGGTCTGTAAAAGTTAAAAGTTGCATGTTATTTGTTTTGGGTTTTTTTTTTTTTCTTTAGCATTTTGGTTGTATTTCAGGAAGGTGCCACATCTGTGACAAGCTGTAAATGCTACAGCTTGTAGAACTTAAAGTGTCATTTTGCCCCTAGAGCTGGAACATTCCGTAGGCACTTTCCTCCTTGTCCAAAAGATTTTCAGCTCTCAGTAAACTGGAGTCTTACTGTTTGTCCCGTGTAATCTCCCTTCTTCTTGCACTGAAATCAGGGCATTTAAACTTCTGAGGCTTTGCATTTTACTGTGTCAAGGCTTAGTCAAGCTGAAGTTTGGGTTTTGAAAGTCAAACCCTCCTGTTTGCCCATGGTTAATTTCTTGTGGATTTTATGGACAGAATTGGGAGGGATTTGTACTGGACAATCACATAATAATTGTTTGGTTGTAACAACGGAGATAAAGCAGAGCAATCCAGCAATCCACGCTTTTTCCCCCCGCGAAGAAACACTGAGAAAGTTCCAAGACAGAAACGAACAGACTCTTAAGATCAACAACAAGATTTTGCTTTCAGAAGAGCTTGCAGTTTCTGAAGGACAATTCATTTATCGCCTCCTTTTTCACTGTTCCTCAGACCGTATCTTCATTATGTTCCACACTGATGCAAATTCAGCTGTTTCGCATCGGGTCACCAACCTGCAGTTAAAACTCGTAAGCTGTACGCATTACCCCAGCGCAGCGTGCCCTTCCTGTGGGACGCTCACCCCGCTGCAAAGCTCCCCAGTGGAAGCAAGACTGACATTTTGGGTTTCATCTGGATTAATGCGAAATTCTGGTTTGTCTATGTGATGCTTTGCACCCGGGCAGGCTGTCCCAAAGAATCGCAGACCCCGCTGCGCCCCTGAGGAGAGGCGGTCCAGGTGAGCTCAGCGTGCACTGCTGGTTAAGTCACCAGGATTGCTGGAAGTGGTTTTTGAAAGCCAAGACCTTACAGAGCAGAACCTCTTCCAGTGTTGGTGAGAAGAACGATGCTGGGTTACCCCACAAGAGTTCAGCACGACAGAGAAGACATTGCTGGTTCTGACTCAAAGCTCTACAGATGTCAAGTATTTATGTCACGCTTAGTATCAACATTACCATAAAATGCTGTCATTTAGTGATTCCTTGACAGACATCACACAGGATCCTGTCAGGGCCCCAGGCGCACTGACAGCTCGGCAAGCTCTTCTCCCGTCCTAGGCGTTTGAGTGCCTGGGCTTGAGACTGGTTCTGATACCGCACAGCTGGGTAACCCGGGATCAACAGCGCTGTGTCACAGAGATGTGAGAAGCCTTCACTCAGGCTCGCTCACCTGTGGTTCTTGCTGCAGCTGTGGTGTAGCCATGTCTGTCTTGTCCATCTCTGACCCCAGGCTGCTGACGTGACATCCCGGCTTGGCGTCAGACCTTCCTCATCACTGTGGACCTGCTTGACCCTCACTGAACTATGGATGATGCTGCCTACTATCAGGGGACCGGCTCTGCAATTCTCATTCGAGTCCTGTGGCACTGTGCCCTGCTGAGCAGGCCGCTGTCCCTGGTTGCCTTGCTGTCACCCCGTGGCGTCCCAGCTCCCCTCGAACACAGGCCCCCAAACCCCAGGAAGAGGTTGCAGAGCCTGTTGGTGCAACTCAGGGCTCTAACTGACTGCAGGATGCGTTTGTGGGTGATATAATAAGGAAAGTTGCATTTTTTAGTTTTAATTCTAGCTGGTTTTCATATAAAATACGCATGATAACATCCAGCAAAGGGACATTTGGCCTAGAACCTCCTGAGAAACCTAGAACCTCAGAGGCAGTTTTCTTGACCCTTTTCAAATAACGTCATTAGTATTTATTATTTTCTGACACAGAGAACCCACTCATCTAGCTTTTTATACCAAAAAGTATTAGGAAGTTTTTAAACTGAAGAGTAGTAATAGCAGGATGTCTTGAACAGCCTCCTGCTCCATCGTATGCTTTTTTTTTACCGTAGTACATATATATTCTCTCACATAAGGGCAAATAATAAAGTCGTGCTGTGAGGCAATGGGCAGCAGGAAGACAACCAAGATCCTTGAGCTGGTTTGTTATGAGTTCATTCTTAGACATGGCACACATAAGTCCACACGTCCATTCTTTTGCTCTGCCTCTGCAGCAACAAACAGGCCCTTCTCACCGTTCCAAAGCCGCGATACTTGGAGCAACTGGAGTCCTACTTACGGGAAGAGCTGCAGTCTCTTGATCTGACTAAAAAGAACGCTGAAGAACTGAGGTTACAGGTCTGGTACAAGATTCTCTTGACTTGAAACTACACACTGAGATGGATTACTTGAGTTGGCCATCCAAAGGAAAAAGATGAGAAGAGTAGGCACCTACAGGTAGAATTGGGTGAGTGGTTTGCGGCTCATATTAAGGAACTTGCACAGAAAGCAGATCATTTATATGTTGGGTTGTTGTTTGCATGTTGGATTTATATGTTGTTAAGTTGTTCTCATCTTCTTGTGTACTCCACATCTTCTATAACTGTTTCCAGTTTCAAATCAAAGCCCAAGTCTCCAAAAAGACATGGTAATCTAAACTGGATGTGAAACAGAATTTAGCCAGTAAACTAAAGATTCCTGTGTAAACCCATAAAGCAGCAAGTGTGTAGGTTCCCAAGTTTTCACTGCAAAACCTCTCATTTCTGAAGTCAGGTTTCTGCATGTGACGAGAAAGGGCTTTCTCGTCCAGCTCTTGTCGGAGCCTAATCAGGATCCCAAAATTCAGAGCTGCTGATGGGTCTGATCCGGGGGTTTTGTTGTGAGTGTTGGAGGACACACCTCCTGGAGACACTGAGAACCAGAGCTTTAATTCAAAACACAGATAGAGCAGGAGTGGGTACTCCTGTTTTTGTCATATCCTGCAATTAGAGCATTTACGCAGACTGTGGGAAGTCAGGTTTCTATTTTATCTGCACAGATTCATTCAGATTCTCATTCCCGAAGGAATCCTGTAGCTATGGGGAAAGAAAGTGGTAGATGGAAGAGAACGGACTGAAACAGAGACCAATGGCAAGAGAAGACAGAGGTTTCATAACTGTGTTTCTGCTTTGAAAATATTTTTTACTGTCTTCCATTATATGTTTAATTGTATTTAATAGTGAGGTACACTCTGTGAGCACGTTCCTGATTACTAGTGAAGTCTTCCATGGCCTCAAACATGGGAGTTCGACCACCCTCTCTGAACAAGTTTTATCCTGCTGAGAAGGAAGGACATCTGCACAGAGACTCTACTCTGCAGAGTTTACCATTTAGCTTAACAAAGGCAATGAAAGCAGCGATATGATCTTGTTACCGGTCCTTAACATCCATGTTGTTACACCATGTCGTAACTTGAATGCCAGTCAGCTCCATCCAAACAGTACCATTCTCATTTTGGAGCTGTGCCCTGACAGACTTGATAAATGCTTCTCTTTGGCTGCTAAAACCTTTGTTTGCTCTCCATCATGCTGCAGTGCCTATCAACAGGGGAGAGAACTCCACCTCCATGTGATGTGTTTGGGACGGCGAAACAAACTGTCATTAGACGCCACTTGTGTTGGGCAAAACAGCTACCTCTGAATTCTGAAAAATGTGCCACTGAATCTTTTCTCAAGCTCTCTTTCTTCTCTCAGCCCTACAGAGAGATCTTTGAATTCTTCATGGACAACTTCAAGACGTACAAGCCCTTGCTGTCAGCTGTAAAGAATGAATATGAAGTTACTTTGGGTAAGCTTTTGGACTTTGACTTGTGGGGAAAATACTCCAATGGCGACGTGTTCTTCCAGAGCCGAGTTCTGTGGGATGAAAAGCCTAAATAGATGTCAACTGGTAAAACCGTCTTTCTGGTCCATTAGGTCTATTTCCTTCATACATAAGATAAGTTGTTGGAGGTTTTTTTCCTATGATATTTTAGATTTTTTTTTAATTTAGATTTTAGGTCTGTAGATTTTTAAAACCTTCACTACATACACAGTTCAGGCAACAGCAGTGTCTCAAGGTTTTTTGGGGACAATCACATTTATAGTGGAGTGCATCACACAAACATATTTGGATGCGTTTGCACTGGTAACTTGAGGCTTGAATTACTCCTGAAGCAAGGCAGGGCAGAGGACTGGACTGGCTGTTCCCTGTCCATTCTCAGTGTGCTTTAAGCTTTGCTTGGCATTCAGAAGCCACAGTGATACCAGTACTTTGTAAACAATCACAGAGGGCTGGAAATAGACTGTAACCAGGAGCTCATGTCACCCTGGGCACGGAGCAGCTACCAAATGTCAACAGTTTTCTGCTGTCTCTTAAAGGACATAGTGTCACCTGGGCTACCTAATCGTAGTCCCCCATTATAGACAAAGATCTTCTTTTGCACAGTATCCTTCAACCAGGTGAATAAGTCAATTTTAATCACTATATAAAACCCTTTTTTTTTTTTTTAAATCCGTTTCCTTCCAGCACTCTTCAGTAGGCATTTCTTTGCTTCATCTCCCAGAGAGATCGCTGGTGTTCAGACTGTAGCTGATACTGTGCTGCTTTCTGAAGCTTTTTTTTAAGCTTTTATTGACTGACTCCCCCATATTGCTCGCATGTGATATTTCCCCTTTTTTCTTTCAAGTCTCTGGAGACTCAGCAAAATGTATCTTTTATGATAGCTTTATTTTTGGAAATCAACTGAATGCCAGTGAACCAATACGCCACAGTAGCAAGTGTACTTGAAGCTCTAAGAATAAAACAAATGGATTTTTTTTTTTTTTTTTAGGTTGGGATTGGAGTCCTTCACCTCTCTGTATGTTCAGGACTCATTTTGCTAATTACAGATTTCACCTTGCTAATCAGGCCTGCATGACATCCATCCCCTGTTAGCTCAGGCTGGTGGATGGGGTTGTTAGTAAATGATTTCCAGCTCTCCTCCTCCCTGCCTAGCGCAGGCGACAGCTCTTACCTGTCTGGCCAAGGAAACAGTGATCTCATCCAACAACTCACGGCCATGGAACCAAGAAGGTCCCACTTCCCCAGTCCAGATGGGGCACTCCCAGTCCTTAAACTGCACCAGCCCTGCCACTCGCTGGCTGTCTCCATGAGCTGAGCCAACGCACTGAGCAGGAAGAAACAAAGACCAAGAGCTGCCCAGTTTCCTGTTGGTTTAGGGAGTTTAATTGCTCAAGAAAGCATCTGTGCTAGGGAAGAGACAAAAGCAAGTGTCTGAGAGCAGAAAGAGTCAAAAGAGAGAAATTTACTGATTTGTAGAATGGCACTCCTAAGTACTTAGCTTTATTCTTAAATTATGTCTGACTGGGCTGACAAAACCAGCTTCTTAAAAATCTGTGAGAGGTGGGTGTTCTGAAGGCTCCCAACATCAGAATTTTGTATTGTGTGGCTAGTCCCTCACTGCAGTTCTTGGATCTTCAGGTGCAGCTTCGGAGCTGACAGATGGGACGGTTGGCTTGGAGAGATGGCTCATCACTCACCAAACATTTCAGCTCCTTTTGAAACTGAAACTAAGCCTCCTTTACCCCACCGTGTTGCATTTCTCAGCCAACTGGCTGTTATCTTCGTAGTCTGATTTAGCAGCTGGGTCATACTCTGTTTTTTCTGCCCTAGTCATAGGTCCTGTACTATCTTAGCCTGTGTGATGTTTAAGGTGCTCACCACAGCGCCCACTGCTGCAGCAGGTTCTGCCCTTCAATCTGCTAGCATTACAACACATTCCCAGTTCAGTCAGAATAATCTGGTTTGGGGGAAAAAAAAAAAAAAAAAACACCAAAAAACCCTGTATTATTAAATGTTGTCCTAAAGCTGTACAGCTTACACTGTATATTTAGCTGCATCATTTTGGCAGCACAACGTTTGAAGGAGCTGTGCGTGCGGAGCTGAGCAGGCAGCCCAGAGAAGGCAGCAGCCTCTGATGGAACAGGGACGTGCAGCCTGTGCTGGCTCCTTGCAATGGTTTGTCTTCTGCCAGAAGTGGACATCCAACTGCTGCTGCAGCTCCTTCGGGTGTTGCAGTTGTGCTGAGCCAGCACTGAGGCTTTATGGCACTGTTCCTGCAGTAAATCCACACAAAGGTGAAAGTACAAAGCAGAATTTGGAAAATACCACAGTGGAGGATAAAGCCATCAGATCCCTGTGGCTGCCACCTTGATTTGAGATAAAGGTTGTGTTGCTGGGAGCTCCTTTAAAATAAAGCTGAGTGACAGGGCAGCTCTTCACAGCTGAATCCATTTCTTGATTAAAATAATGCTCAGGTCACTGTGTCCGCAGGGCTTTCGCATTCACTTCTTCACGGTGCCAAGACTCACTTCTGGGTCCATCCAGCAATTCTGTGTGCAATGAGCTGCACCACAGCCTGAATTCTGTCCAAGTGGGAGAATGTCTGTCCTTTCTTGGCAGGGAAAGAGTGATGAGAGGTCATCAGAGAGCTGATGTTCTCAGATGGTGCTGGCCACTGTCCACACTGCAAAACAATCACTTTGGCAGCCAACGACCTGTGCTCTGTAACTTCTGACATACCAGCCAGCTACCATTAAAAACACAGTTGCACTTAAAGGAGTTTGCTTGTGGTGGGGAGTCTGTTGTGAAACACTCAAGCTACACCTTGAAACAAGTTTGCTGAAGTTTTAACGTGGTCACACCTGGTAACTAAACAGCACAGTGGCAGAATTCTGGTGCTAATGCTCTAATTTTTGCCATCTCTCGTCCTGACAGAAGTATCATAGTGACAGGGTTTGCAAAGCCTTTGGTACGGTTATAGCGTGGGGAGGAAATTCACACCCAAGGGTAATAAGAAAAGTAGTTCCTGTTCTTAGATTTATGTATGCTTTTTAACTTCTAAAATGCAAGATCTGTTGCACAGTATTCACACATAAATACTAATACCAGGTCTGAGGAGGAAAAAGCCTTCCAAATCAGATTATTCATCATCCAGCATTTCTGTCCTTCTGCTCAGGACAGGGAGTGAACAGCTTTGATTGCTGAATAATGCTGTTATTCACAAACAAAATGAGGTTTGCTCACAGCCTCGTTTGAATCGCACCATATCGTGTCTTTGATCATTTTGTTCTCCTGGTGGAATTCCATCCAGTCATAAAAACAAGCCTCGCACCAAGGAGGTGACATCAGACCACGTTCTACTGTGTAACTGTAACGAGGGTGTGGGATGCAAGTCGAGTACTGCTGCGAGGCTCCTCAGGGAAATATCTTTAAGAAAAATTTGCCAGTCAAAGGGGAAATAGCTGAGTGAAAAGCACAGGTTACAGCAGAGAAGGCCAAGCAGAGCACATGAGTTCTTTACTAGAGGTACTGAAGAGAAAGCCAAAAGAAGAGAGGTCAAGGCATACCTAACGAGAGTGAGCAGACAACAAATTTGTATACAAAAGGTCGCATGATACCATCCATTTGGGGAAAAGAAAGCAGATCAGTTCTCACAAAGTTCTGGCGACAGCTCTTACCTGTCTGGCAGAAACCATGCAGAGGATTTATGTGCACTTGTTACTTACAGTCGCTGCTTCGATCTTTCAGCTTTGGACGACGATGTGGGACGCCTGCGCACACCACCAGTGGTAGTGGGCTGACCTCTGCAGAGCAAACTGCAGCTCACAGAGCTGGACCCTGCTTCACAGAGCGGCTTTTGGCACGGCTCACCTCCACCGTGACACTGCCAGGCAGGAGCGGAGACTTTCCAGATACACTTCTGTACGTAGACAGAGGACAGCACCAGAGCTGGCAGAAAACAGCTGTGGAAGCACAGCCTTCAGCCATGCGGTTACACCACCCGCACTGGAGAGGTTTGACTACGGCCAGCCACCCACCCAGCCGTGCTCTCACGCCCCCTCCTCAACAGGACAAGGGAGGAAATCAGATAAAAAAGCTCATGGATCAAGATAAATTGCCAGTTACTGGCATGGTCAAAGTAGACTGGACTTGGGGAAGACTAATTTATTGACAAATAGATTAGGATAGTGAGAAACAAAGACAAAAGTAAAGATCTTCCCTCCCCAGCCCTCCTCCTTCCCAGGCTCAACCAGCTCCTCTCTGCCAAGCGCTGCACGGAGGGGGCTCCCGTTGATCTGTGACACCGTCTCTGCTGCTCCTTCCCCACGCCCTCCCCCCGCTCCGGCACAGGGTCCCTCTCCCCCCCAGTGTCCTTCCCGAACTGCTCCAGCGTGGGTCCCCCACAGGTCTCTGCCAGCAAACCTGCTCCTGCGTGGGCTCCTGTCCATGGGCTGCAGCTTCCCTGCCTCACCATGCGCTGCAGGGCAATCTCTGCTGCAGCATCTCCTTCTTCACTGACCCTGGTGTCTGCAGGGTTGTTTCTTTCACATTTTTTTTCTCCTTATTCCTCCCTCCCACAGCTGCTGCACAGTGGTTTTACCCTTTCTTAAATGTATTATCAGAGGCACCACCAGTGTCACTGATGGGCTCAGCTTTGGCCAGCAGCGAGTCCGTTTTGGAGCTGGCTCTGACACGAGGGCAGCCCCTGGCTTCTGCAGCACCCACCCCCTCATCCCACCACCAAAACCTTCCCACATAAACCAAATACACACAATCAACCTCTCTCAGTCCTTCCTCTACCGTCTGTGCACTAGATAATTTAATCTCTCAAATGTTCTTAAATTATTACTTACTAATTTCCCACAAGAGAGATACATAATATAAATATAAGTTGTATTTTCCTGTTTCAATTTACATCAGTAAACAGCTGCGGTCACAGCTGGATTACAATCTATTCTTGACACAGCAGACTAAACTTGCAAAAAAGAATAAGACTGAGTTTGAAAGCCCCTGCTCTAGAAAAATACACAGCTGTAACAAGGATCTGCTTCTTTCCTCCTTTCAGCAAACAACTAGTTAGTCCGGAGAGCATCAGTACAGCCAAATGTCTTTGACGAACATTTTGAACAACGTAATGCAGCGTCCTTTCAGCTCACTGGAATAAGCCGCACTTGTATCACGCAGAATACTTACAATATTTTATTTATCAGAGCTGTACAAGGATTCAAAGGTAATACAAAATTCAGGATAGCCAAATTACTTGTAATAATAGCTGGTGAGATCCAGCAGGCCGGCGTGACAGCCACAGCACGACCTGCATCGGCTCAAGAGAACGTCGACTGTTTATTGCCCCACTGGTTACTGGGGGCACTCAGAACAACCCACAGCCAGCCTCCACGAGCAGGCCATCTTCCCACCCACGGGGCCATCGCTGCTGGAGGGGCACGCTCATTTGCAGGGGATCACTTTATTGCCGCTCACAGCAACTGGAATCAGGAGCTTCCTGTACTCCAGAGGGAGGTAACGCTCTATCAGCACATGCAGTGGCATCTTGTCTGTCACCAGCCCTTGTCTGTGTTCAAAAAGAGGACAGCAGAGAAGAAATAGAGTTAATGAAAAGTGTTTCCACTCAAGCTTAATACCAGAGTAAAGTTTTTAAAAGTTTTTGCATTTAATAGCTGAAATGCTGTGGCTGCTTGTGATAGAGAAGCTACAGATTTCTAATTGCAGGCAACTTTCTCAGGTGATGCACTAGGTCCTACGCATGGCACAGGCACCAGGCTTGCCTACACAGAATGATGTAACAGAAGCAAACAGCTCATTACCCAGCAGAGTTTTTACATTCACAATTCAGAGGTGGTTGGCATTTTCCACCTGTGTAGGCCACGTAGTTTTCTAGCACACCATTTAGCTGACTGGACTGAAAAAATATCAGCATTTCCTAGACTTGTAGAAAGAAAAAAAAAAAAACAAACCCCCCCCCCCCCCCAAAGCAGCATTTATTCATGCTTTCATTGTAGAAGGAACAGAAATACTGTTCTTATTCATGAACCAGCAACAATTCCTGATCCTTTATGAGGCAACAGAAAGGCATAAAAACATCTAGAGAAGGTAAAGTGACAAGAGTACCGAACCCTCAAACCTGGCCAACTAAACCATCACAGCTCTCAGCCTGTTCATGCTCTCAGGTGGGAAAATTAAAATCTCTGGACAGCAACAAATTATCCTTTCTAAAGCAGCAGCACCAGCTCCATCTACACAGGCCCATGCAAAGCCAACGCCTTTAATCAGCTGTGCCCTGCAAAAGCCTTCAGACTATTTCAGCATCACATCTGAAACTCTTCCAGTGGAGATGAGGAATAACAACCTGGAGCAATGACTTTAAATGAGGAGTGGTGAATTTGTTTCAGGCCCCAGAGTTTTACAGACGGCCCCCAAGCCAAGAACAAATCCCTTGTGTTTTGGTCGCACAACAAAGTAAATTCAGGCATGAGAAGGGGCAGCTGAGGGAGCCCACAGGAAGGAGCAGCAGTGAGGAGGCTCTGAGGACAGTTCACCCAGGCTGCTGGCCAGGGGAACACCGTTGTTCGGAGAGGCCAGCCCTGGCCTGCCAAGCCAGAGGCTCCTTTTCCTGCTCTGGAGAGGAGCTGTCAGTTTGGATCCTAAGTATCAGCTTTTGCAGAAGCAGGAAGAGCGGTGCTTTGTTTGGAAGAGTAAGTCATCAAAACAGACAGCAGGGCACGTGCAAATGCTCCCGCTCTTTCAGTTGCATGCGCTCTTAGCATAGAGATCGCTCAGGGATGCGAACAGTGCAGCCCAGCCTCACGCTTCCTGTTACTCTCCACTTTTTCCTACGTACCCCTCTGCCTGCTACTTGTTCCTCAGACAACTCCTTGCACTCCCAACACCTCACTATTTCTTCTGGCACCTCCACCACCTTCATCTTGGAGTTTAAAAAGCCAAGTCCACAAATGCCCTCCTGGGACAGAAGGTGAAGTGGCATCACACAGGGTAAATCACAAAATACCACGCTTAGTGTGGAAATACTTACTGCTAGTCCACACCCTGGCAAGGACAGTCTTACTGGGCTGTCAAAGCACCACCAAACACTACTACAGGTTAATAATAACCCTCCCTTCACCTTCTCATGAGGAGTTCCAGGTCAGCCATCTCCACTGTCTTCCTCCCTGCGTGGTTGCTGTAAGTTTCCAGATCATTGCTTAGCTGCTTGAAGTATCTCTCGGAGCTGAAAAGAGGATTGAGACGGGAAATAAAATCAGGCTCTGGAGTGTGGGAACACCAGCTACTTGCTCGCTTCTGTAGGGCAAGTTGCACTAGAGCTGCTCACTGTGCAGGTCACAGCCTGCCAGGGAAAACTGTGGGAGAAGAAACACTCCAGAGCCACCGCGCTCACGGAGAGCGCTAGTGATGTCAGTGCTATTAGCTAGAGCAGACTGTGAATGGTGCAGCTGGCACTGGCTGGGACAAAATCCAGAAGCTCCTGCAAGGCAGCACTGGTCACAGATACCCCCATAGCAGCCAAAAGACACGCTTGTTATTTCAGGAGAGAAAAAGAAAAAGATGACTAAAAATAGAGGGCGGAGGAGCAGTTTGCTGTTGCTTACCATTTTCCAACAATTTTGAAAGCATCTCTGGCCACTGGCATTTTCACATAATGGCTAAATATCTTCTTTATCAAACTGCTTGCTACCTCAGGCTCACGTGTTTTCCTCCGTGACGCTCCCGAGCTCTTTGGAACAGGCTTAGCCTGCAGCGGCCGCAGGGGAGACCTTTGAGGGAAACTGAAAATTCACAGGTCAAACAAACACACAAAAGGGAGAGGTAGAGAACATCAGGCTGAATTTGGGCAAACTTTATGCTGAATTTGAAGTGGTAACAGCTACCTCAAGCTCTTAATTGTTTCTCCCTCCCAATTCTTCAAAACCCTCATGCCCACAAAGTACAGCTCACAAACAATTCACGTGGCATTATGACCTCAGGAGAAGCAATCCAGGTTCAAGTTTTCCGAGATAAGCACGCCAGCATAACAATCACTCTGCAAACTATAGTTCCCTCCAATACACAAATGCAGTTTTCACTGCATCCCTGCAGTTTTCACTCTCCAGGAGCGCACAAGGTTTGATGTGTCCACAGGCCACCTCTGTATCTGCAGACAGGAGAGCATGGTCTGCAGGGTATACTTTAACATTATTGGGAACACTTTTTTAAGTGGGGTTTTTCATGGGTTTTGGGGTTTTTTTGGTTGGTTGGCTTTTTGGTGGATTGGTTTGGTTGTTGTATTTTTTTTTTCTTAAACAAGACTGTTAAGTCCCAAAGGAAATTATTACTGTTTTCCATTCTAAAAAGGAAAAATTGTAACATGAAAAAGGGAAGTTGAAATCCCTGGATCCACTCAGTAGAGAACTGGAAAACAACAGAAAAGACCTAGAATCTCAGGCTAACACATGCAAACCACAGAGGGAGTGCACGAATCATTTGATTCTCTCTCCAGCCCACCTGCACGTTTTTCTGTCAGACCCTCAGTGGCAGGTAGAAGAGATCAGCCCCCGAGATGAAGCACTTGTAGCAGTGAGACAAAAAAAACCACTATTTTTTTAAGTCATCTTGGCTACTGTTCCTGTGCCTCAGTTTACCAGTTTGTGAATGATCACATATGAATGTTCACTTCACAGTATCTGGGAAAAAACTGAAGTTTAGTGACTGTATGAGACCTTGGTATTTCTAAATAAAAAGCTTGTGGCACTTATCTGGTATAGTTGATCACAGTACCAGTATAAAGAGATTATTTTACAGCAGAATGCCTTAACCATGCCTCTCACATGGTTATTGCTCTGCTACATAACCTAGAGTATTCCCCCTCTTCTGCAAAGGCATCTGCAAACCTTGCTGGAGCTATGGCTCCAACGTTGCTTAGCAGTTGAAAAACTCCTAGGAAAAGGTTTTGGCCTTCAGCACAAGAAAATATTACAAGATTGGAGAGACCTGAGGCATCAGATCTGCTCTGGGAGAGTACTGGCGTTTACCTGATAGAACTCTTTATTCAATGAACTAAAGACTTCCAGACTGCGTACTCCCTGCTACAGCTGATAAAGCACAAAACAACGGACAAAGCTGAGCTCGGCTCTCTCCCCTGGCACTTACAGCACCCAGGCACACTTCTACCAGGCCACTGCAGAATATGGCTTGTACTTACTTGGGAGTAGCAGGTTTTGCAGGACGTGGAGTCGACAGCAGCGGCTTGTAGGCTGCAGCACGGACAAACGTGGATGTTTTCATGGAAACCTCTGGGGAAAAAAACGCACTTGAGGAACTGAACTCTATTTTCAGAGTTCTGCCAGCTTTCCACACATCTGGTCCAGGGCCACGCTGCCTGCGCTCAGGCTGTGGCTCCACGAGACCCTGAACCAGCGTGACTGCTCGCTGTGGCATTTCCACCCACCCACCTCCTGCCAGACAGGCTGCTGGCTTCCCTGGCACCAGGTCCAGCCCATCAGCCCCTCTGCTGGGCCAGCAGGCCAGGCAGGGTGTAGGAACACACACATCCTGCTAAGTCTGGCAAATTCTCCTGAACGCAGGGATGAGGAGAGCAACAAAATCACATTACGAGGGTCAGTCTGTGAGCATCTCCCACATTCACAGATTTTCATTAATTCCCTCCCCTGAGCTGAGGCTCAGGTTATAGTCAGCACCTCACCTCTTCTTTGCTGTGAACTACCCATATCAGTTTCCTCCAAGTCTAATCTGCATCCTCTAACTTCACTCTTGAACTTCTTCACTTCTTAACAAGTAAGAGCAGGAAAGAAAACATAAGCAAAATTGTAATACTGAGCAGCTTCCTTTCTAGAAGAGGAGTGGTCATGGAGGGCTTCTTGCCTGCCAGCTTCCCTTCCAAGCTGAGTGCAGCCCAGGAATACAGAATACCTGGTAATGGTGTCAACTTTGCAGCCGCCCCTCAGAGCTAGGATACCCGCCCCATTACAGAAAACAAGCCCAACTACCAGAGGCCTCAAGTACTTCTGGAAGTTAAACTGCACAATTCAAAGGTCCAAGTGTCTCACAGAAAGCAGGGCTGGGTGAACTACTGTGATTCCTTGCACGAGCTTCTTCTGAATAAATACTTCCATGTGCTGGAGGAACAGGGAAGCAGGATGCAGGGGAAGAGACTAGTTATGCTGAGGTTTCAAAGGTAACTTTTATGACAAAAGTGCATAATTTTTCATCCTTTCTTCCTGTACTTGTCCAATGAGACCTGTCCAACGCTACTCTTACTGTTCCACCCTATCAGCAGCGATCTTTTAATCAAGATCTTTCCATCTCTCCATAAAATTGTGTTAAAGATAAGCCTATTGACACACTATTGTAGACACCCTAAGAACACCTACAGCTTTCCTTGTGGCAAAAGCGTACCAGTTCAACTGCCATCTTTGTGCCTTCCACACTGGACAAATACATACAGGCACTGATGTTCTCATTACAGCTGTATTTCCTCACAACGCCTCAAATCCTGGCAACGGGATTCTTTTAGGATGTTCTTAGCACCGTTTTTTATTTTGGGGTGTATTGTAATTCAAAAGACTTTAAGAGCAGTCCCAAAAGACACCACTAAAACACACTCCAGGCACTCTCAAAGATGGCTTTGACTGAAGAGAATCCACTCATCCATACTGATGCGTATGTTCTTCCAAAAGGCATAAGTGCTCTTGGGGCAACAGAACAGACTGACGCAGTGAAGAACGGTTTAGAAATAGACGCTTCTTCCCAGCATTCTGGAAAGCCAGCCTACTCTTAGGACATCTGCCACTACACATACAAAATACAGAGTTCTAAAGTAGGCTTCAAGTCTGGAGTCACGTAAATGGCTGTGGAAACGCCAGCTCAATGCTGAGACATTAAGAAGTCAGCATGAAGTTGGGAGTCAGGAAGGAAGGAAGAATAAAATGGAGGATATCCATATGCCACTGTATAAAACCACTTTGCACTCAGTTTTGTCTATTTGTGCACTTCCATTACGTTCACCTCAAAAAGTATAAGACGATCTTGGTCCCTGAGGCACCTGATGAGCCAGTAACAACCTGGCCCTAGGAAGAGCAGCCAACAGCTCCCCCTGGACTATCCAACAGACTAAACAGTCAGTAATGTTATAAACCTATATTGTTCCTCAATCTATCAGGAGATAACAGGAAAAACTTTCTACAGCTGCCTTCTGCTAGTGTTGCAATAGTTTTCTTACCTTCACTCTCAGGGTCTTCAGCTTCATCCTCACTAGGTTCTTCTTCCGGACCATCCAATTCTACCATGATAGCCTGGTCCTCTTGTTCATCTGCTTGTTCAACAGCTTCCCGTAATGGCTTCATCTCAGATTTTTCAGAGGAGGAAAAAGCATGAGAATGCCTGTCCAGATTTCCAGCTCCAACACCTCTGTCAATCTCATGTTCTAGATTTCCAAAACAGGAATAATACATCACTGAAACAAGTACCATAGACAAAATTTCAGAGCACTCACAAGAATGAAACCCAACTTTCCATTCTTGAAAACATTGCCACCTATTATATTCCTGTCTTCAAGGATTAGGATGCCAATACACTAAGTTAGATAAGCTAAAGCACTGACGAATCTTCAACTTTTCCCTCTGCTACATCTACGTTGCAGAGGTCACATGAAAAAAATAGCACTTGGTAATGCAGAGAAGCCCATGAGATTTGAGTGAAATTTTTATCTGAGCTCCTTTTAAATGAACTTCCTTTAACAAGAACTTTTATCTCAAAAGACGACTTACCAAAGCTTTAGTGCAGCATGTTGAACACAGAAGACCCTGCAATTCAGGAAAAGTAACCTGGCAGATCCTGATCTGCCAACACACTCAGAAGGTCTCCAAATTTTATCAATCTTTGCCTGATTCTGGAACTTCCACTAGTAAATTTTAATTAAAGATGCTTTCTGCAATTATATATTTCCAAACACGATTGCCAATGCAATTCTGGTTTCCATTTGAGCAGAAAGCAGTCTTTCAGCTTAAAATGCCAAAATTAGTTTGATATCTTCCTAGTATTTAGCTCAGATTCCAGAATGCAAAGGGTGTTAAAGTCTCTCTCCCAGCACCAATGCCAATAATGCAGTTGAGAGGTCTTTGGCATTAGAGATAGTTTTCAATATTAGAGGTTGTCCTCACCAGCTTTGGGAGAGCCTTGGTGTTCAACACTGCCTTCTGCCACTCCCTCTTCTACCGAAGGGGCCATTTCTGTTTCGATTCTGGCATCCTCTGCCATAGTTATCTGTGATTCTGCTGGTTTGGTCAGTTTCTTCTCCAAATTTTCAGAATATCCAGCACTTGCACGATGCTCTGCAGCTGAAACAGGAAATTCTATCATCAGTCTTACCTACAGAAAAAACCCCAATCAACCACCAGCATACAGTTTAACAACTGCTGAAATTTACTCACGGTAAGTAAACTCAGCAGTGGGCAAAAGCTATAAATAAGGGAAGCAGATGCAGTTCCTTTCCAAAAATTTACAGCTGAGAAATGCACGGCTTTTCCTGTGTTTGCCCTACAGCCACCTAATTAGGGTGCACGTCAGGTCCCAGTGAAGGAATTTTACTTCTCAGCAAGCAGAGCTCCTCCAGATCTGCCATCTCTGCGTCTAATTCTCACTTTTGGTGATTGTGTGAAAGACCAATTTCTTTTCCGTTAAGTCTAACAATAAATGGAGTTTGTGCTCCAGATTCTCCTCCCCATTTCCTCAGTTTTTCTGAATTAACAATTTTGGAAGGGATACATGGCATTACAAAGAGGAGAGCACCTAGCAGTGGTTTTAACCATCCCGGACAAGCCTCTAGCACGCAGGATGAAGAGAAATAAAGGGACACATGATTTGCATGTCTTTAAAAACTTCAGCTACTGAAGAGTACTTAAGTACTCCTTTTCCCTACATAATAAATCTTTAGTCTGTTAACATGTAGCTCAGAAACCCACGGACGTAATTATCTGGAGAAATCTTACTGGGAACTCTCATAGTACTGTCCCTTGCTGAAGGGTTTGGGACTCTGAGCTGAGCTCAGGAACAGAAGCTGTAGAAGTGGATTTTTACCACCCTCTCCAGTGACTGAGTTTTCACACCCAAAAGTACAAGTGTCAAGGTCTTGGGAGCTCCAAGCCCCAGTGAAGGAGACAAGGAAATTTGGTCAAAGGTGCAAAAGTCAGTAATATCAATCTCACTAACCAGGACACTGGGTTCCCTACACCAATGCAGGGTAAAATCTTGCCTAAAGTTAAGTGAAATAGTAAGTAGCTTTGTGGGGAGAAGATAAAAGTGAAATAGTAAGTAGCTTTGTGGGGAGAAGATAAAAGCTCAGCTGGACACTAAGACTGCCTAGGGCAGACAGGCAGCAGTGAGTCTCCCACACTGCTGGATCCCTGCTGGGACGCAGTACTTTAACAGCAAAGTACCAGATGCTATCGGTACATTCAAGCATAATTTTTACTGATTTCTTCACCTGTTGTTAGTAGCAATACCTCCTGCAGTTTGGTATAACCTGCTGGTTGCCAGTGATGCACGCTCCGCTCCAGTTTCTGCACTGACAGATCGGGGAGCTCTTTGTTTCAATTTGTTTGCTGAATCATCTCCATACTGCTCAAGGCTTTTCTTTTTAAACTTCTCATCTTTCAGCCTCATAACAACTGTCTTTTTTCCAGGCTGAGCAGTCCTTATCTTTAGTCATGCAACGTACAGAAACTGCTCCATATATTTGGTTACAGTTACTGGTAAAAATGGTTTTTCTCTGCACTTTCTCTAGTTCTGTTAAATCTATTTAGAGAGGGAAAGGTCAGAACTGCATGCAGCATTCCAAAGGTGAGCGTGACAATCATTTCCATCGTAGCACAGTGATGTTTTGTCATCTCTTCCTTTTATAACAATTTCTACATGTTATTTGCTTTTCTGCCCACCCCCCAAGCTTTGGGCTGGTTTTAGCAGAACTGTAACAATTCTGAAATGGCTTCCAGCAGCCTCAAGAGTCACATCCCATTTAAACTTCACACTCCACAGGCACACCCAAGTAAAACTACATCATGCCAAAAGAATCAAGAAAGATTACAGGGTGCCAACCTCACGCAACTGTAAATTTAGTGCAGAATATCTGCTACCTTAATGAACTACTCCAAAAGAACAGTTTAAAACAAAAGGCTGTATTATCATGCTAAAAAGACAACATAACTAACTTTGCTGATACACCTGGTATGTGCAAGCAACTACTTATGGCCACTGCAAGGATTAAGTTTAAAATTCTAACAACAAAACTGTCGGTGCTACAGACTGCTCAGTTTCCATACTGTCATAAGGTAATGCATATGAAACTCCAGATGTGTAATTAACCCTAGGGAAAGCTAAACCTGCATGGCAACGGTCTTCTTTCATTTCCAGACACTGTCAAAGGAACAATGGGAAAGACTTAAAAAGGATCCTAAACTGGAGTCTGGGAATTGAAATTCAGCAAAACAGTGTCTACATGTACTCAAAGCTTTAGGTAACGACTGGATAACACCTGGATAGCTCCATCTCAGACCAACCCTCAGCATCTGTTCAGTTTTTTAACTGTCTTATGCTAAGGAAAAAGGATTTTGGAAAAAAACAGGGAACATGCTTGTGGAAGTAGGCAACTTGCATGACTTGCTCTCTTCCAGGAACAAGAAGGTATTAAGGCCCAACCTTCTAGTTACAATCTTTATTACTTAAGGGAAGGCAACTTTCAAGCCGTTGTCTTGAGAGAAATAGATGCTGGTTAGCACTGGAGAAAGATAATGGCCAACATGGCTTAAATACAGTAAAACATTAAAATGTATACAAGCACAAAGAACGATTAGCCAGGCAAGAGGGAGCTATTCATCCTTCCTATGGGAAGATGAGCAGTACTACAAACCTACCAAAAAAATACGAAAATTTATTCCATTTGCAGTCACTGCGAATAAGGCAAATACTGACAAGAAAGCACATGAGCAAGTCACAGCCTACTTTTAGAAAGCTTGTCTGGAAATGCTTACAGTGTCTCTGACACAACTTGAACTAAATTATCTCCAGCATCTACTGCACAATAAAGTCTTATTTTACCCTGCAAGTCACCTGAAAAACTCTCTGTTGTCATTAAAGTACTCCATTCCCTTGCAACACCGAAAGCACTCTGAAAATGTCTTCCTTTTCCACTTCATTCACTGTATTAGCTTTCTCCTCTTCTGCATCGCTTACACTGAGGTCTTCAATTATATGGGACACAACTTCTCTCGAAGACGTCATGAAAGATCTCTTAGGCTTTAGAGTGACTGGGGATCCCAAACATTTACTTCAGTTTCTGGATGGCAAAGAGGAGCTCCATCTATCAACAGCTAGAAATTGAGAGCATTAATATGCCCCCAGTAACTTTCCTTTAGCTTTCCTGATAAATAAAAATCCTACCAAGCAGAGAGGAATACACACAAGAAAATGCTCTTCCTTTACTTGAAACAGTTTAGGGAGTTCACATTGTATCTTAGGAATCAGTTGGAAAAGTCCTTGCAACTATTTTTCAGTTCACGCTGAGGAGCAACATGGACATCAGCTACCTTTGGTAAAACAGCAGAACTATGTATTTGACATGAGCGCCTTACAAACTCCAGCATCTTTAAGAAATGCTCTCACTCCTCCTCCTCTTCTTCTCATTTGACCCAATCCCCTATTCCACATCCTCCACGTTATCTGTCCATTTGTCCTAAAAGTACCTGCCATTGGACTCTTCAGAGCAACTGACCTTTTCCTGTTCATCTCTTCCCTTGTCCTTCCAAAACAACTTTTCCCACCAAGCTTGCCACAGACAGCCCTCCAGAAGCAGAGTATGGTGCAACAGTCCACCAGGAATTAAATAATTTCTAAGTTTTCCATGGCAAGAACTCCTCTTCTGGCTTGGGCAGTACTGAATACACCAGCCATTCTTTAAATACTGTTTCTGTGGCCCCTTTGACAAAGAATCATTTAAAAAAAAAAAAAAAAAAAATTAAAAAGAAACATCAGCTGTCCATACTTCACGGAAAGCACCGAGAGTTTTGCAGAAGAACTGCAAGAAGCTGTTTACTACAGGAGATCCTGTCCTGGCTAGCTGCCTCAGGGTCACTAAGCAGAAAATTTCAGGGTTACAACCATGCCCTAAAACGTGGTCTATGCAATATGAGGAAAACGTGCTCCCATTTACATAACCAGGACAAGATATTTACAGGGAAATTAATGCAGAAGAGAGATACCACACAGCAGGGAAAAACTGGCAAGTGATAGGACTCACCAAGCATTGCTACAGAGTGACCAGGGAGGTGACTACCTCTGTCCAAGTGATTTTTAAGGCCCAGGAGACAGCAAAGTGGTTAGCTGTGACATATAAACGACCTTATCAAGGCAAAGCTCTAGACCAGTACCCCCGTGAGCCTCCTTCTAACCCTGTCTACAATTCCTACATTTTATCTCCTCATCTCATCATGTTTGTGACCAATTTAGAGTGTCCACTTCTGGGCTTCCCAGTACAACAGAGACACAGACATACTGGAGAGAGTCCAGCAAAGGACCACCAGGACAATTAACAGACTGAAATATCTCTCCTAGGAGGAAAGGCTGAAAGAGCTGGGACTGTTTAGCCTGGGAAAGAGAAAGCTCAGGGGGAATCTCATTAACATATGCAAGCACCTGAAGAGAGGGTGCAAACTTGCCTCCAGAGGTCCCTTCCTACCTGAACCACTCCGTGATTTCAGATAATAACCTGCTAAGCCCCAAGTCCTAACCCATAATACTCACTGCCAGCCACCACATCTTCTGAAATGGAGAGCTGTTCCACTGGGTTACTCTGCTGGGAATGATCTTCCTTATCTTCTTGCTGGTTTGCAGGCGTTTTTGGAGATTCAGGAGTCATTCTGTCCACATGTTCATGATCAAGGGTCAAGTTCTCAGAATATCTTTGGGTCCCTCCCTCATTTGCATCCACATCAGATACTGGGCCCACCAATCTTGCTTCCTCTTGAGGTGCAACAGAAACCTTGCTTCTCTGTGCTGAAGTTTTTGAAATTGATAGCGATGGTTCAAGAGCAGAAAGCTTATTTTGGCTCTGTTCATCAAACTGAGGCTGAACAAAGAGCTCCGTGTTACTCAGCATGATTTCTGCATCACTTGTCAGCGTGGCTGTTTGAATTCCAGATGCTGTTTGTGAATCCACAAGATAGTTCTGTGCTGTTTAGAAAGTTTTAAAAAAAGGTTTACGTAAAAAATATGTTCAAGGTCATAGGGACACACTTATTACCAGGACTTGCATAATTCAAAATTTAAGTAATTCAAACAAATTTTATTCATCCTCCACAGACCAAACACTGAAACTCTACCACCACACTCCAGTACCCCTAACTTTCTCTACCAAACCATCTCCCTCGTACCCTCAGTTGTGAACATGATCCCAAACAGGATACAATTCCTGTGGTATAAATCACCAAACTGGGTGGAGCACATATTTAAGTTCACAGAATCAAATCATCTACAGATGCAGAGCCTCATTCTCATCTTGCCTCCCGAATTACACTGGATTTCTGTGAACGTGCTAGTAGCCTTTAAATCGTAAAACATAGACCATGCTTCAGTAACTGCTTCTAAAAATCACCTTTTAGAAGGCCCTCCCTCCTGAAACAGAAGTAACAACACATAAGAAACCTTTTCTCTTCAGCAAGTTTCGTTCCACTCCGCCTTCAAAAGCTTCCATATCAATAGGTTTGTGATTTTTTGGCCTCCGGAGTAAGCCTCTCTTTTCCACACTGTCTGATGGGATCACGGAACCAAGAGACATGTGAAGAGATCTGTAAAAATAAGAGTGAATAAATAATTTTCCAAACTTACACACTCCCCTTTTAACCTCAGATTACACACAAGGTGCCACTAACAGCGAGATATTTCACAAGTCTCAATAGCTAGGAGGAATTTCCCCCCCAAAAAAACCCTTGATGGTTACATGCCAGTCTATTTTAAACAAACAGTTTAATTTCATGGTATCACCTAACACCAGGATACGTATCACAGAGATCAGGAAACAGACTGTTTTTACAGCCTCCTATCTCAAGAGGGCTGCCACAACATATCTGACAAATGGTTCAGAAATTTTAAAAAATTTAGATTAAAAAAAAAAAAACAACAAACAAACAAAACAACAGAAGACAAATGTCTGAAAGTAAAGATGTCCTGTAGATGACAGTGAGGTGGTAGGAGGACTTCAAAACAATTCTAAGAAGCTGATCAGTATTAGTATTAACAGCAAAACACAGCTACCAACACACTAATTTTTTTGAGATGAGAACTAAGACAGCAACATGGAAAGCATGGGAAAAGATGTATCTCAGTGTATGTATTTTGCACTCTAAAGAGACTGGCCATGCTTGGCAATCAAAAATGGGGTTCAGAGGATTCAAAGCCGGGAAGTACAGAATGCGGCCCTATGAATCACCTTGCAAGGGCTGCAGCAAGAAAGGTGAAATAAAATGCTACCATGGCCAGGATCATTAGCAAAGTACAGGGGCACCACAGGAAAAGAAGTTCTTTGACTTGCTAAAAAGCTTGTAAAGTCCAGGAAAGCTGGACTAAAGACTGCACAGATGCAACTGATGCGATGAGTCAATTAACAGGCAGAGATAATATTCTAATTATATTATGTACTGATTTACTGTTGGAAACAGGAGAATGAAAGGAAAAAGGGAATGATGCTAATAGGTAAAAAGAGGACCGACAGTAACAATACAAGCTAGATCAACCTGGGCACAGAGTGCAGAGCCGCAGCTTCTGAATATCACACAGTGTATAGCGTAACACCTCCAAATTCCTTCGCTAGAGTGGGAGATGACTGTGTTATTACTAGCACAGGTCTTTATCATGAGCCAGGTATCTGTACTGCTCTTCACAACTATCGAGGTGATGATCAAAGCAGCTACAGTTACAGCAGCCAGAAGTTAAGTCATTTTGAGTGAAACTCACCTAGCCAAAGTAGTGCTGTCCAGCGTAGACTGAGCTAGAAAAAGTTGGTGACATATTAGCTGAAAAATTACGCTAGCTGAGAAATTACCCTCTACACAGTGGTCTACAAGAACACCCCAATGGATCTTCCCCTTTTGAGAGCCAGTTATGCTATAATCCTCAAAAGTTACATTTTTATGAGAAATCAGATGACAAGTTCACTTTACAATTTCTTGTCTGAGTTCCAGAACTGCATATTAGAACTCTAAGAAGCCATTTCTGAAAGGGTAATAAAACAGTTATTTCAAAGAAAATTTAACATGGCACATGCCCTCACACTCAATAAATTAATCTTACCATATTAATAGCAAGATGCTAGAGTAGGGCCTCATTCGCAACCACCCTTCAGCAACCCAAATCAAACACAAAAGCATCTGGAAGCTTTAGAAGTACAGGTAACTACTCCACAGACTGCTGGTGAAACTGTAACTCAAACCTGTTCTACTCACAAAGTCACAAAAATCCATAAGCAAGTCTGGAGAGCACTGACACAACCATGTTCACACTAGAAAATACCTGAGCGTATCCCCTCTACTTTTAAGAAGCTCTGTGTCAGAACATGTTCAGACCAGGTATCAAGCTAAAGAAAGACAAGTTGATTTTTTTGACCACAGGTGAGGGAGGGTGTGATTCAGCTCCAGATTAAAATACTCAAACACAGGTGTCTATGTTCCTATTAAAGTCAAGCATAATTAATCAAATTTAGCCATCTACTTTACAGTGAGCTGAATCACCCTCCGTACTCCACTGACGAGATCTCCCCTAAACTTTCGGAGGCCTTCAGTTACCTAGCGTATATACAGAGTGTCTCTAATTTGCAGCTGAGGTACAGGTGTCTGTAATTTGGTGCTGAATCCCACCCTTTAATTCTACTCCAGCTGCTACTGCCAATAGGGTACATAAACCAAGGTAAGGTGTTTTACCTTTCTGTCTCTGTTAAACTGCAACTAAAATGAAAGTTATATTTACCAGATTTGCAAATTTTTGTTTAAAGGGAAGACTTATTCCAATATAAAACATTATTTTTTTTATAAAACTACAACTTTTTTTTTCTCAAACAAGAACTTTATAACTTATTTGATATAACTGCAACAAAAAGTATGCAGCTTGTCCTATTTTTAAGTTTCTGGAATTTAGGGGGAGACAGGGATTGCTTCCTTTGGTGGTTTTTGAATTTTGAAGCATTTTCAAGCTACAAAAATAGTCAAGAAGTTATACACAGTCAAGTCAGGGCAGAGCCTGGAACTTGGCTAAAAAAGGCTTATTTTACATTTGATAGGAGGGGCTTTTACCTTCTCTGCTATCACCTTTGCACAAGATACTGCAGTCTTGCTTACAAACGTACAACTGCCCAGCTGAGAAATTACTAAGAACTAATCTGCAGCAGATGAAAATCAATTGACAGCAAATGCAGTGCTGAACAAGGTAATTTTTGATGGTGGCCTTACCTTGGTTGTGGGGAAGTCGTTTGTCTGCTGCTCTCTCAAATTCAGAAACGCTGACCTTCCTTCTCTTCTTAGCCATGTGGAATGTGGTGATAGATGTCTGCTCAGGAACAAGGTCTGGCAGTTGCATTTCCACCCTACCAATATAAACCAAGCCTTAACAAAGGACTTCAGCTTCTTAGCTACCTTAGAAAGGTCTCTGCAACATCGGTGAAAAACAAATCAAAATTATTTGTCCTTGCTGCAGCGGAAGTAAGGAACTAATTGGTGATCAGCTCAGCAAACGTAGGAACACGCAATTCCCTCCTACTAAATCAAAGTAAATTTCAAAGTCTTACTTTGAATCAAAACCTGAGTGTATACTCAAAACAACAGGGCTAAGAAAGTTCAGACTGCAGTAAAAGCTTGGACTCCCAACCAGCTCCACAGCTCTCTCCTAACAGCACACAACAGCAATTAGGCTTGTCAGTCGTTACAGTGTAAATGAAGAAGCCATCGTCATGAAACAATGTTAGGTATCACAAAGCATGCTGGTACACGGAATAGACACCTAATATCCCAGTCAGGCACTGCATCAGGGACTAGGTTTCTGAGTTGTTTTCCTCCTTTACTGAGGAATTCCAAGAATCCCCTCTCATGAAGGTCCCGTTCAGGCAGCGAGCTGCTGTCAGCACTCCACCACATCCTACAGAAGTAGAGCAGAGCGTCCCTCCTGCCGCCAAGAACCTGCATTCAGCAGATGTAGCGTTCTGGACCCTTTGCTGCAGGAAAGGTCGCTTCAATATAGCAAGAACAGTAAGGTGATCACATTTACGGGTCTTTTCCCCTTACAAAATACATTCTCTACCAGTCAGAAATGTAGCTAAGTTTCATTTCTTGTTATGAAGATAACATAAGCCTAAGCATTAGAACTAACAGATTTGTAACGGGGATCAAACATAAAGCAGAGGGGAAAAAAAGATTACTCGTTTTTTGCATCTGTCCTGGGAGATGCTATTACAACTAGGGAAAGCGGTGCCTTCCCAAACTCAAGAAGGTTCACATCAACTAAAGGAATGCTATGAGGGAATTTTTAAAAAGACTTTTTTCTTAATTATTTAAAAATATTTTTTAGAAGTCTA
Source organism: Chlamydotis macqueenii (assembly GCF_036417535.1). NCBI lineage: Eukaryota > Metazoa > Chordata > Aves > Otidiformes > Otididae > Chlamydotis > Chlamydotis macqueenii. Next base: position 14,432,570 of record NC_141568.1, read on the forward strand.
TACCTGTTTAACTTCAAAACGTAGCTACCATATGGGATAGAAAACCTTGCAAAGACCAAATCATCTGATCTTTTCATTTAAGACAGGCTGATCAGAAACACATTCAGAGATGTTGAACAACTACAACAAGCAAAATCAAGAAGGAATTAAAATACTGCTGCTGCTATTTTTTTAATTAAATAAAAAACAAGCTACCACACTTAGAGAAAACTCAGATTTTTCTTCCTCTATTAAATAAACCCAGAAAGACAGAAGTTTAGAAGTTCACCTAACATTTAGATGACCTGTTTAAGGTTGTTTATAGTCAATGCAAAAGTTTAGCTGTAAAGACAAAACAGAGGAAATTACATTTTTTATTATAACAGTCTCTTTTGCAGTAAGCAAAAATACACACAAGTGTTGTGACAAAACTGGCTAAAGCAAGTTAAGACCTACCACCACTACTGGCTTTCTTCTATTTCAGAACAAAGTGGAAGGAAACAAACCACGCTTCAGCCTCTCAGTCTGGCCTGTTAAGCTAAAACACTAATGGAAGCTAAACACAAACAAAAGCAGCTGAGCCTCAAACAAACCTCACCTCCAAACCACTCAGCAGGAAGGCAATAACTCCTAGCAGCCCAAAACAAGGACAACCAAGAAGCAGTAACACCATAAAAAGCTACAGCAGCCTGCGTTCTAATACCAGACACAGCAGTCACTTGTTACACCTCAGCACCGTCAGCACACGGCCCGTAGCCCTGGGGACATCCAGGAACTTCTACCTCAGTACATCACTGACAACTAAGAAAAGTAGGTTTCCATCAGGAGACTTACTGTATCCAGCTCTGGTATATTACAAGTCTGCAGTTAAGAAGGGGGGCTAAGCACAAGCCTGCAGTGTTTATTATTCAGTCCTCCGGTCCCAGTGATTCCTACGCTATTTTCAAAGCTGAGAGGACTTTCTGAAAATCCCACCTGACAGAATGCAACTCTGATCATTGCAACGCAAAGAAATACCACTCCCCAGTCCTACTGCAGGAACTGCAGCTCTGCCTGGTAGTGTGAAAAAGAAGGATTACTTACATGCTGGAAACCCTCTTCGACGGGAGTTCTGACCGAGCTTCTTCTGCTTCTTCATGTTCAGATATCTGAGCTGCTAGAGGTGAAACTTGCGGTTCTGCCAACAAACCAAAACGTTTCCTTACCACAATTCAATCCAGCAAGAATGACAAAATGCAGCAGTGTCAAATCTACACCACATTCTGTAAGTTACGTTTATTAACGGGTTAAAATAAAGACCTGGTGAAAACTATCGGGGTTCTACTCCTAGGAAGGCTGGCACGTACAGTGACAGAGCCAATGGTGACACACGGCAGCACAGGGGGGTTCCATGCACTACAGCGGAGCTGAGCTGAAGTTTGCAACAGCGCGTGCCTCTAATTTACACACAATCCTACAGCTAAAGGCAGCACAAAGATTACACGCTTGCTCAGCAGGATACAAGGACTCAGTGAAGAGGATTTTCAATAATATGTTTCCATCAATGCAAGATTTGGTCTTTGAGAAGGAGCTGTATCGCATGACCTCCTTCAGCTGCAGCAATTCCTCATTTACGGAAATCATTTATACCGCGGTCTCGATTTCTGTTCCACGCAACTGGGTAAGAATAATAGGCTACAAACGAACACCTCCGTGCACCAAAATACTGTCCTTCTGTTCTGTATTTTCCAGAAAAAAAAGATACATACGGGTCCGGATGATTCTCTTGAGCATCACCCGTGGCGTGTCATTATCAAGATCGGGGAACACAGTTGGTCTCCGCTTCTGCAAGGTGCCTCTGCCAGAATTCTTCCCCTTTCCTGAATCGGGTATGGTCTAAAGAGAGAAATCAGAGACACGCAATTCAAAAATCACATTTTCATCATTAAAGATGAATCTCAGCATCAAAAGCATTCATCATCCATCTTCTAATAGAAGTTACCTAAGCTAGGTAACACCAAACATTTTCCAAATTCCCAAAACAAAACCGTGCACATTTGCTTTCTAACAACGCCAGCAGTTCATTTTTGGGCGGCAGGCAATTCACAACGGTGCACCATTGAGCGGGCTTCACCGCACACCTCTCATCCTGGCCAAAAGCCTGAGAAACTTGAAAGCGCCCACGGCCCTTCATCCCTCACAGCCCTGACCTAAAACAACGCAGAAAGGGGAAACAGAAGAAAAACGCAAACGAGGTGCAAGGCTGAGCGGCCCTGGCTCTTCGGTGAGACCGAATTTCAGGGGTTTTGTTCCATTTTCCACCTCTAAAGGCGAACAAGGGCAGGGGAGCCTGGGGCCTCGCTTCTCCCGCGCACCGAGCGAGAACGGACGGGCAGCGGCAGGTGACCCCCGGGGGACGGCTGGCCCCGACCGCAGCCCCCTTCCCCTTCCCCACACCCCGCGGCGGGGCCCCCGGATCCCATCCGCCACCTTGGCCGGGTGCCGGCCGCTGCGCCTGGCCCCACGGCGGGCCCGCGGGATGCTGTCGGCCATGACACCGGGTAACGGCCCCGACACCGCCCGCCTCGCGAGAAGGCCCAGCCTCGCGAGACCGCCGCGCGGCGCCCCACGGGAGGGGCGGGGCCCGCCGGGGCGGGGCGGGGCGGGACCGGAGAGGACGCAGCGCAGTGTGGGGCCGGTAGTTCCGGCGCGGCGGCGGTGCCGCGTTGCATTGTGGGCCGCGTAGTTCCGGTACGGCCGCGGCGGGCGGTGTCGGCGGGCGGTGAGAGGCCGCGGTTGGCCTTGTGGGAGCTGTAGTTCGGCGGGGGCCCCCCCGCTCCCGCTCTCCCGGCCGCCGGGGCCTCACAGGGGTCTCCGGTCCCCCTCTGCTCCCCCCCCCCCTCCCCCCGCCACCCCGGGGAGGCCGCCCCGCCATGCCGGGCTTCACCTGCTGCGTGCCGGGCTGCTACAACAACTCGCACCGCGACAAGGCGCTGCATTTCTACACCTTCCCCAAGGACGAGGAGCTGCGGCGCCTCTGGCTGAAGAACGTCTCCCGCGCGGGCGTCAGCGGCTGCTTCAGCACCTTCCAGCCCACCACGGGCCACCGCGTCTGCAGCGAGCACTTCCAGGGCGGTCGCAAGTCCTACCTGGTGCGGGTCCCCACCATCTTCCCCTTGCGAGGGGTTAACGAGCGGAAAGCGCAGCGGGCCGCCCGCCGCCCCCGCCCCGCCGCCGCCGCCGCCGCCGCCGCCGCCGCGGCCCCCGCCGCGCAGGCCCCCGCCGCGCAGGGCCCCGCCGCCGAGGCCCCGGCAGGGGGCGCGGCCGAGGATGTGAAGCCCATCGACCTGACGGTGCAGGTGGAGCTCGGGCCCGGAGCCACCGCTGGGCCCGGCCCCGGGAGGCTACCGGCAACGGCGGGGGCGACAGGGGAGGAAGGTCCGGTGGAGGGCGGCCCGCCAGATCATTCGTACTCGCTGTCGTCGGGCACCACGTCGGAGGAGCTGCTGAGGAAGCTGAACGAACAACGCGACATCATCGCGCTGCTGGAGGTGAAGATGAAGGAGATGAAGGGCAGCATCCGCCGCCTGCGCCTGGCCGAGGCCCAGCTCCGCGAGGAGATCCGTGAGAAGGACCGGTTGCTTCACGCTGCCAGCGCCGGGACCCGCAAGCGTCATGGCCTCTGAGGGGCTCCGGGGCTGGGCCCGGCCCAGCACGGGGGGAGGCTCAGGGCGGCATGGGGCTCTCTGCCCCAGAGCCTCTGCCGCCCTCGGTGAAGTGCCCAGACAGAACAGAGATGGGATGGGCTGTGGCCCCACAGGTCCCCCCAGCTCTCACTGCCTGGTCCCTCCTGCGCCCAGCGAAACAACCCCCAGTCAGGCAAGTCCACGCCATCGCATTCCCCTCCCTGGACAAGGCAGCCGCTGTCAACTCCGTGCCGAGCCCCGTTATCGATCCAATGTTACCCCAGAGCTAGCCGTGCGGGTGCCTGCCAGCGTCCCGTCTACGCCAGGCCCATCAGCACCCTCTCAGAAAGCGCTTCTTTTAGTGTAAATGGGACCCGTGTCACCACGAAGTGGACATAGGGTATCAGGTATCAGTTTTCAGCAAATAAACTCGCTCTGTTAAGTGAGGTAGCAGCAACACTAGCCCCTGGAGAAGGCGTGTCTGAAAGCGTGGCTGGCACTGTACCCTTCATAGGAATGAACAGCGATGTCATGTGTGGCCTCACTTAGCAGAGGCACAAGGAAAGCTTTAGAAACCCTCTCAGGGTGATGTGTTTCTTCAGTAAATTACTGATGCCATAAAAGACTGCTGTTTCTAGCGTGAGAGAATCCCCAGATTAAAGAGTGCTCTTGTACTATGTAGTTTTTGCTTTCTCCGCAGTACATAGGTATTTGTTACAGATGTCGCGATGCTCTCAACACTAGTAAGGATTACGATCTGGTACAAAGAACCCGGTGGCGTTTGACGGCTGTAGTTTATCTCATTGGCTTAAGAACTCCCTCTAATGAAACAGAGGGTTTGTAACACGTTGGAATTTAAATCCTTGGCGTTCGTTCAGAAAACCGGGATGAAACGGAAGCGAAGCAAGTTTATCTGCAGTGGTTGCAAACCCTTGCTGTCTAATCCTAAACTAGTTGGCATGACTAATAATCTGTACATTAGGCAAGAGCTTACTGAAACGTGCTTGTGTGTTCTAAACTGAGATTTAAGAGTATTGTAACAAATCTATGTGGAATGATTGTGTAGTTTCTGTTACTAGGCAGCATTAGTCCCCTCACTTTCAGCAACAGGAAACCAAATCAACATTGGCTAGAAAGATGGTGGAGCAAGGGTAGTCTGGCCTGAATACGTGCTTGCGCGTCAGCCGGTGGAACAGACACCTCGGCGCTTTGGAGGAGGAGGAAGAGGAGGGTGTCTGGTGCACCTGCGTAGCTCTATGGCAATGCATACTTAGGAGGTATGGCTTCGATAGCCACGGATGTTGAAAACAAAAGGCAGTTCACCACAGTGTGCCCGTAATTACATTTGAGGGAGGAATGCCCAGGTGTCTTCTGGGTCTGTGAGATCCTTCTGTAATCAGAGTGCGTTACACTCGGAGATCGGGGTGTCAGTTTTACTAAATTTTATAGAAGTATTTTCTAAATGTAAAAAGTATCTTTAGTTTGAAAATATTGTAATCTTTGTAACGCTGGCTAATGTAGCTTTATAACTGTCCGTTTCGATACTCTGTATAACTGAACAAAGAGGCACAGTGGGATTTGGTAGCTGGAGGTTTAGCTATCAGTCACGTAGCCCGCTGGGCTAAAGGCATCGGTTGTCACAGCTGCTATGTGATGCATGGGTCATTTTCCTGTTAACGTGCGTACTGAGTTGGATGGTCGACCGTAAGGATACTACAGGTCTATTCATGTACTAAGTATTTCCCATTGTTTCATTTTAATTTATTTTCTCCAATCTGATATGTAGCTCTTAACTTCAGCTACGTGGTGTACCAATTTTCCTGCGAGTCAAGTAAGCAGCGATTCTTTGTTTGGTTTGTTGGTTTTGGGTTTTTTTGGTTTTTTTTTTTAGGAAAAGCAGGTACCTGCTACACCACCTGATTTAACATATGTAATCGGTCCAGCAGATCTATATGCTCCCACCAAGACAATAGGCAGCACAATGTCTCTCCTTACAACCAAGACCAGTTGTGCATCCTAGCTTCTAGAGAACGTGCGTGTCGTAACAGTCGTGGTATTTTTTCTACCATTGGAATGCACTTCAGGATGTTCAGCCACTCAGCCTGCTGGACTGGTTAACTGCTGGACTCTTCAACTTCTCCAGGTTACACTGAGGTGCTAACATGCTTAATTTTAATAAAGTATATTTTGTTTTGTTATGTTCCTGGTTCTGTGCTGTATATATATTTCTGAAAGGTTGGTGGCTGTAGCTTGACTGCTCTTTCGCAACAGCTTTTTATTCTTCGTGAAGTCCATGGCTGCATCAGCATGCATCTCTTTATCTTCATACAGGGTGAGGAAGAGGAGTTTGAGGTCTGTTCAGTGTTTCAGGTGCCTGCCTAGTTAGAGCTGTTGTGATGAGCAAAGGGCTGTTAGGACAGGGGAGCTCTCTAAATAGCCTGGGGCCATTTGAGCAGTGGGAGCCAGGCTTCCCCACACAGCTGGAGGGACAGCACCAGTCTCCCAGTAAAGAGTGGGGGAGGAAGGGGAAGGCACAGCCCCCAGCGAGCCAGCCTAGTGCAGGGAAGAGCTAGCGTGTAGTACTTTTTAATCTGTAATTCTACTTCCAAAAGTTCCTAATTTCAGATTGGTTTAGAGCTATTAGTTTCAAAAATTGTAAGCAGCAAAAAGCTTCAGCTGTGCCTCAAAACTCACATTTTTGGGTTGAACTGGGAACATTAAAGGAAGCTGCATGACAAAAGTGAATGCTTTTCCTCATAAATGCTTTCTCCCATTTCCTGCTAAATTAAGGTAAGTGAGCAACGGTACTGGCAGTGAATGAAAGGCTAATTCTGCAGGGAGGTACCTTAAATGTTAACAAATAAACTGTATTACTGCTCCACACAAATGCTTTTTCTTCCATTTCAATTCTTTATCTTTCTTCATCCTGTATTCCAACCTAGCCTACACCCTCACGGTATTTTTCTTCTACCAGCACTGTCTTTGGTTGCTACTGTCCTATGTGTGGATATTTTCAAAAATTAGCCCTAGAAAAAGACTCGAAGAATGTTTACTTAAAATGGCCTTTATTGGGAAAGGGAAAACCTTAATTTCATCTTTGTGATAAACCCTAATGACCCTAACGACCCTAACCCTAACCACCCTAATCACCCTAACCCCTAATGTCGCTAACCCTAACCCCTAATGACCCTAACCCTAACCCCTAACCACCCTAACCCCTAACCACCCTAACCCTAACGGCCGCTGGCCCTAACCCTAATGGCCGCTGGCCGCAACCCTAATGGCCCTAACCCCTAACGGCCCTAACCGCCCCCTAACCCTACCCCTAATGGCCCCCTACCCCTAATGGCCCCTGTTCTGGTTTTGTTAGTGAGGGGGGGCCTAAGGTGGTATCTTCTGTCGGAAACTGCTAGAAGTCGCTCCCCTTTGTTCAGTGGACTCGGCCGGGCCTAGGGCGGACCCGCTGCTGGCCAAGGCCGAGCCAATTGGTAGCAGAATGTCCCGTGATAACGCCTCTGCGATAACGTATTTAAGTAGGGGAAAACAGGAAAAAAAGAAGGAGAAGATGTGAAGCAGCTGAGCGGGGGGCAGAGAGGGGGAGGCGCGAGCCTCATGGGCCTTGCAGGCCTCACCCTCTGGCCTCCCGCCGGGCAGCCGACTGGGCCCAACTCGGCCCGGCCCGGCTGCAAGAAGTGGAGAGGAGATGAGAAGTGAATAAGATGTAAAAAGGATCCTGAGAGGCGTCTGCCAGCCTGTTGTGAGGAACGGCTGCAGACGCCAAGGTCAGTGAAGAAGGAGGGGGAGGAGTAATGAGGCTCCTGGCCAAGATTCCCCTGCAACTCGTGGTGAAGACCATGGTGGAGCGGGTTGTCCCCCTGCAGCCCATGGAGGTCCACGGAGGGGCAGAGATCCACCTGCAGCCCGTGGAGGACCCCACGCTGGAGCAGGTGGAGGCCTGAAGGAGGCTGTGGCCCGTGGAGGGCCCGCTGGGACAGCTGTTCTAGAGGGACTGCACCCGTGGAAGAGATGACCCACGCCGGAGCAGTTTCACGAAGGACTGTGGCCCGTGGGAGGGACCCCACGCTGGAGCAGAGGAGGAATGCAAGGAGTTCTTCCCCCAACGATGATACAGCGGCGTAAAACAACACGTGATGAACTGACCGCGACCCCCATTCCCTTTTCCCCCCCCGTGCCGCTCGGGAGGGGAAGGTAGTAGAGATAATGTTAAGCCCGGGAAGAGGGAGGGGTGGGGGGAGGTTATCTTGTTCCCTGTCTCATTCTCCTGCTAATTTTAGAAATAAATGAATAGTTTTCCCCAAGTCGAGTCTGTTTTGCCCATAACGGTAACTTTAAGGATTTCTCCCCGTCCTTATCTCAAACCTTGAGCTGTTTTTCTTATATCATCTCCCCCTGTTCTCTCGGAGGGTGGGGGGAGCGAGAGAGAGACTGCGTAGTCTGGTCCCGATCGGGGCTGAACTACGACAGCCCCCTAACCCTAAGTGTCGATAACCCTAACCCTAATACTAAGTGTCGCTGACCCTAACGGCCCCTAACGGCCCCTAAACCCTAACGGCCCTAACGGCCCCCTAACCCTAACGGCCCCCTAACCCTAACGGCCCTAATGGTCGCTAACCCTAACCCTAATGACCCTAACCCTAACCCTAACGACCCTAACCCTAACGGCCCCTAACCCTAACAGCCGCCGCTAACCGTAACGGCCGCCCCTAACCCTAATGCCCCCTAACCCTAATGCCCCCTAACCCTAAGGGCCCCCTAACCCTAATGGCCACTAACCCTGACCCTAACGGCCCCTGACCCTAACCCTAACAGACCCTCACCCTAACGGCCCCCTGCCCCTGACCCTAATGGCCCCTGACCCTAACGGCCCCTTGCCCCTAACCCTAACGGCCCCTGACCCTAACCCTAACGGCCCCTGACCCTAACGGCCCCCTGCCCCTGACCCTAATGGCCCCTGACCCTAACGGCCCCTGACCCTAACTGCCCCCTGACCCTAACGACCCTGCCCCTGACCCTAACGGCCCCCTGCCCCTGACCCTAACGGCCCCCTGCCCCTAACCCTAATGGCCCCTGACCCTAACGGCCCCCTGCCCCTGACCCTAACGGCCCCTGACCCTAACGGCCCCCTGCCCCTGACCCTAACAGCCCCTGACCCTAATGGCCCCTGACCCTAACGGCCCCCTGCCCCTAACCCTAACGGCCCCTGACCCTAACGGCCCCCTGCCCCTGACCCTAACGGCCCCCTAACCCTAACGGCCCCCTGCCCCTGACCCTAACAGCCCCTAACCCTAACGGCCCCTGACCCTAACGGCCCCCTGCCCCTAACCCTAACGGCCCCTGACCCTAACGGCCCCCTAACCCTAACGGCCCCCTGCCCCTGACCCTAACAGCCCCTGATCCTAACGGCCCCCTGCCCCTAACCCTAATGGCCCTGACCCTAAGGGCCCCCTGCCCCTGACCATAATGGGCCCCTGACCCTGACGGCCCCCTGCCCCTGACCCTAACAGCCCCCTAACCCTAACGGCCCCCTGCCCCTGACCCTAACGGCCCCTGACCCTAACGGCCCCCTGCCCCTAACCCTAACTCTAACCCCTAACCACTAACCCTAAACCCTAACCCTAACCAAACCCTAACCCTAAAAATAATCCTAACCCTAATGACCCTAACCCTAACCCTTACCCTAACCCTAACACTGACCTTAACCTTAACCCTAACCCAAATCCTAACCTAATTGTACCTAACCCTAACCCTAACCGTAATGACGTAAACCTAAGACTAACCCTAAAGGTAACCCTAACCCTAATGACCCTAACCCAACCCTAACACTAATCCTAATGACCCTAACCCTAATCACCATATCCCTAACCCTAGCCTATCGCTAACACTGACCCTAACCCTAAACCTAACCCTAACCCCGAAACCTAACCCTAACCCTAACCTGAAACCTAACCATAACCCTAACCCCTAATCGTAACCCTAACCCTAACTCTAACCCCTAACCCTAAACCTAATCCTAACCCTAATGACCCTAACCCTAACCCTTACCCTAACCCTAACCCTAATGGTACCTAACACTAACCCTAATCTTAACCCTAATGACCCTAGCCCTAAGCCTAAGCCTAACACTAACCCTAAAGGTAACCCTAACCTTAATGACCCTAACGCTAACCCTAACCCCTAAACCTAACCCTAACCCTAACCCTAAACCCCAACCCTAACCCTAACCGCCCACCCCTAACCCCTAACCCCAACTGTAGCCCGTAACCCTAACACTAACCCTAACACTAATGGCCCTAATCCTAATGGCCCTAACACTAACCCCTGACCCCTAACCCCAAAACCTAACCCCTAACCCTAACCATAATCATCCCTAATCCTAACCCTAACGCTAAACTATAATCCTAACCATTAACCCTAACACTAACCCTAAACCTAACACTAACCCTAACCCTAAATCCTAACACTAACCCTAACCCTCAACCTAACCCTAACCCTAAATCCTAACCCTAACACTAAACCTTACCCCTAACCCTAACCCTAACTCTAAAACTAACGCCTAGCCCTAACCCTAACCCTAATCACTAACCCTAACCCTAACCCCTAACCCTAATGGCCGCTAACCCTAAGGGCCCCTAACCCTAACCCCTAACCCTAACCCCTGACCCTAATGGCCCCTAACGGCCCCTAACTGTAATCCTGACCCCTGACCCTAATGACCCCAATGACCTTTGACCTCGACCCTAATGGCGCTGACCTCAATGACCCCCACCCTGGCCCTTAAACTGTAGGCTCCTACATCCTTAATGGCTGTAACCCCACAGCTGTCCCTAATGGCTGCGACCTGCTGTGGATAGTCCAGCTGGGTGGAGTGGTGCGGGACGTGAGCGTAGTGGGTGGAGTGCTTATACTGTACTGCCTTGGTGATGAGGGGTATGCTAATTTGTGGGCAGCGCTATATTATGTATAGCAATAAACATTAAAAATAATATGTCCGGTGCAGCAGTAGGAATCCTCATGCTCCCTGGGAGTAAAAAGTAGTTTATTAGTAATTTTTTTTTTTTTAATTTATAACTTACATTTACTCCCAGGGAGCATAACATTTCCTACTGCTGCATTGTCAATTTCAAATACCAACAAAAAGAGAGAGATACATAAAAAAATACACTGGACAACAAGAACCACACACACACAAAATTAAACCTTTATTAGTAGAGAGTGAAAAAAAATTCTTTAATTTATTTATTTATTTATTTAAATGTATTTTTATTGCATTACACTTTTTTCCTCTTTTCATTACATTGCTTCCTTTACCACATCTTAATACACTGTTCAGGACCACTAACACCCCTAGAGATTAATAGTAAATCCCTTTCTGAGTTTTGTACCTATTTTTAAGTTTTTCTGCAGCAGTAAGACAGCCCTTAAGCCAGAGGTTTAATAATTTTATTTTACTCAAGATGATGGATTCTTGCTCAACATCAACAGAGTGGGTTCCTCTACAAGGAATATTCTCCAGCATTCTGCCCAAACTCTTCATCTGCAGTTCTTCTCTTCCATCGTTGGAAGCCAGCGTGTTCCTAGGTGCTCCACCTCTGTTTCACTCTCATGTCCTGTCTCCAGCTTTGGAAACTGCCTCCTCTGACAGTCCTTCCCGCTGATCCTACCTCTGCCCCATGACCAGGGCCCTGATGTGACAAAGCAGAAGTTACTGTGCCAGGGAGTGTCGTGGTGCAGAGGCCGGAGAGTCCTCTGGGAACTGCTGTGCCAGAAAGCACAGGCCCATCGCTGGATAGCTCTCCGATACAGCCTCAGACTTCCCTGCTCTCTATAGAAACACCAGAAATGTTGAAGTTCTGGGCTAAATCAGGAATACACTGAGAGAGACGGCATCAACAACCCCAAACTTCTGCTCTTCGCCCTTCTTTTTCCTTCTCTGCATCTCACCACATGCCCTCTTTTTGTTCCCACGATGAGGGGTGTTGAGGCCCATTCTTAGGGGTGGCTCCCCTTGCTATTCTTGACCAGAGCCCAGGCAGCCTGATAGGCTCCTCAAATCATTCCCAGAAAGCAGCAGCAGCTGCCCAGGACCAACAGTAAGGAGGACGCATCCAAAGCTTCCACTTTCCTGCAGAGCAGAATGCAGGAGCACCCCCAAGGTCCCAGCATCGCAAACTCGTCATCACCTAAGGGTTGGGTGAGAAGCGGCCAAGGAAAATTCACTCAGTCCTGGTCAGGATGGATGCTACCCAGCCAAGTGTGCACTTTCGTCATGCGCTTCATAGCACAGTCCCGTCTTAATCTCCTTGATTATTCTACAGTTTTTAGATTGCACATTTTCTAGGGTAAAAATCGTCTCTCTTGTCCACTTGCACATAGTGCCCAGCAGAGCCGGGCTTTGATGCTGCCTAGGCTCCTAGGTGATATCCTTCTTAACCTCTCTTAAAAAATACAGAATCAGCATCATTCAGCTGCTGCCCAGTCAGTTCTCACTTCAAAGGGCTGATTGTTTCCCCACAGAAATATTGTAGTCCAGGCAGGCGTGCTGCGACAGCCCAGAGACCAGACAGACAGCTGCAAGGCACCAGCCACACCTGCACTGGTCCCACAGCTCATCTGGGAGTCACTGCGCAGGCAAAGAACAAAAATGGTGTGCTCCTGCAGATGGACCTTCACTGCCTCACTTCTCCCTGCTTTAAAGAATCAGTTTGTCCCTTCTGATTGAATATGATTTAGGAACAGCTCTCACGTAAGCAAAACATCCCTAAAATCCAGCTACCTCCTTTCCAGGATGCTTCATTCAGCCCTCGCCATGTCATTTCTACTTTTTCTCCCAAATTACACAGCAATTCTCCCTCAAATTCTTACTGCATCTCTCCTTCAAAAATGAAAAACCACACTGCACAGAGCAGAAAGGCACTACTATAGGTGGGCAGTCACACCATAGAAGATACTTATCCACAGAAAGGAGCTACTACAGCTGGGGAGTCACATCCTAAAAATATACTTGTCCCACTATAGTGGCTACTACAGGAGGGGCAGAAGGAAAATCAACACCATTTTATCCTAAAGCCTGCAAGTTCCAGGCTTGGGTCTCATGTTTGGAACTGACTCCACAACAGATCAGCTAGAACAAGGGACCCCAGGTGGTCCATATCACACAAATTCTTTTCCTTTGTCTTTCCATATGAAGAACAGAGGAGAAATAGCTTTTTCTGTATATTCACAGCTTTGCACTGGTATGAAACCAACCCAGTTCCTTGATTTTCCTAGATACATCTGATGGGTAAGGGCTGCTGCGCACAAACTATTTAACTGAGTCTCACAGGCTCCACAATTTTAAAAATAGGTTTTGTTCACGACACAAATCCTCAATCTGAGTCCACAAAGAACTGTGGTCAGGATGGTGCCAGTCGTTCCGCTGACATCTTTCCCCCCGGGAAAGAGACATCAGTAGCAGCCACAAAGCTCAGAGCACATGAACACATCTCAGGCTGGCAGCTGGAGATCTGAGAACATCACGATAAAGGCAATGAAACCACACATCATTTTCTCCCAGGCCTGAACCAGCACCTCAGTCAGAAAACAAGGGAGAGAGAGGGGAAAAAAAAAAAAAAATCACCTATTTATTGTTCAGCTACTCTTCACCTGAACTCAGTGGAGTATCAGCTGCCTGCAGGCTCCATTTCCAGGCCACACAGGGTAAGAAGCCATGAGCTAGTGACCAAAAAGGTGCTGGTACTCAGGTTTGCCTCTCAAATAGGAGAAACCTGTTCAAAGACATTGGTAGCGCAACACTAGACTCCAGGAAAGAGGCTCCATGTCAGCCACCGCTGTCTCCTTTTCCCAGTACTGCCTTCAGCAGCAAGCCAGGACAGGCGGACCCATCTCTTTCCAGGGCTGTGCAATGCTGTCTCTCTCAAAGAAGCAGACAGGGAACACTCAGGTTTGCCAGAAGAGACCCAGGAACCTTCAGAGCTGGGCCAAAATGCCATGCTTGGTTCGAGACAACCGCTGAGCTGTCTTTCAAGCTCAGCCCTGTGATCCAACAGCCTGGTAACGAAGGCTTCTGCACCTTCGTAAGCCCTTGAGTGGGCGTTGTGCAGGCTGCCACTGAGACCAAATCCATGTGTTTTAGACCACTTACCTGTTTGCGAGTACCTATTTGAAGGGGTGTTTCTACCACTCCACATCTTCAGAACTAACTTCTTTCACTACAAGCAAGTTGAGTAAGTAACTTAAAAAAATTATTTTTTTTTTCACTGTATAGCTCTTGTTAGGGGAGATAAAATGAATTTCAGGAACTGCAGTTCTGGCTGCGGCCCATTGCTGATTTCCTCGCTCAGGGCTGACACCCCTCCGAGGGTGGAAAGGCTTCTCGCCGCCCTCTTCGGGGTGAAATCCCTTCACCGCCCAGGGCCAGCTGGGACCCGGGTGGGCGCAGGGTCCCCTCAGCCACCGGGGCCGTTCCACAGGGCCGCGACCACCGCCGTGACGGGGCCCGGCGGAGCCTGGCCGTGGGACGAGGCCTCTTGCCCGCGGGCCGGCTCGGGTAGCCCTGGGTTTGTCAGGGAGGGGCCGCGGGGCGCTGACAGGGAACAGGCAGGCGGGAGAGCCCCGCCGCGGCGGGGGGCGGTGCCCCCCCCATCCCCTCCCCACTCCGCCACTATCCCACAGTGCCGCGGGGCAGCGCCTGCGGGGCCAGCGACGAGCGGTCCCCTGCCCTTCATTCAAATGAGCCCCGGCGGGCGGCGGCGCGGGGCACGTCGGGAGTTGTAGTTCTCCACGCCCCTCCCGGTGCCCACTCTGGCGGTCTGCGGGACTCGCTGTCCCGGCGTGCCGCGGGGCGGGGCCGCCGGGGCGGGGTGAGGCGGGGCGGGGAGCGCGGGCGAGAGAGGCTGAGGGGGTTCGCGCCGCGCACGGTGCCGCCGCCGCCATAGTGGGAGCCGCCGAGTGAGTGCGGGGGGCGGGGCGGCGGGAGCGGGTCCCCGGCGGGGCGGCGGCGGGAGCGAGCCCAGGCCCGGCCGCCCGAGGGCCGGCGCATGGCGCCGCCCTGCTCGGCGTTCGCCGGCCGCGGCCCCGTGGTCTGGCGGGGGCCAGGGGGGCGCGGGCCGGGCTGGGCCGGGCCGGGTGGGAGCCGGCGGCCGGAGCCGCCCTGACCTTCCGCGTCTTTCAGGCGCCGGTAGCGCGGTCCCCGAGGGGCGGCGGTCGGGTCCGGCGCCCGCCGTTACCGGCTGAGGGAGCCGAGCTGCCGCCGGCTCCGCCCGCGGGGCCCCGCGTATGGGCGGGGGGGCCGGGGGGGTGGAAGGGCCCCGGCCCGGCCCCTCGGGTGGGCTGCGGGGGGTGAGGGGCCGGGTCGCGGGCTGGTGGAGGGGGGGGGGGCAAATCCCTCCGGCGGGTGACCGGTAGGTAACGGCAGCTCCTCCGCCTCCCCGGGGCACCGGCGTACCCACCCTCCCCGGCTCCAACGTGCTCGAGGCTTTGCCGCCGCGGGGGTCTGAGGCACCGGGACCGCTCCTCGGCACCCAGCGCGGTGCCCGCCGGTGCTTCGGCCGTGCTGTGGTACGGCGGGGAGGAAAGGTAGCGGGGATGGAGTCTGGCAGCCAGAACTGCGAGGAAATGGTTTGTGTAGCGTGAAGGGTGGGGTGCCTGAGTCTGCTTTCTGCCTCGGCTGTTTCTGATGTCCTTGCTGTGTTACAGTCTTGCCAGGCGGTTTGGCGGTTGCACTGGGTGATCCTAGAAGTCTTTCCCAGCCGTAATGGTTCTGTGTTCGAGGACTGAAGTTAACCTGATGTGGTTGAATGACTTTGTCACGTAGAAAATGAACACTTCCTTGGAGTAAAACTAACCAAAGTGCCTGTGCTCAGACATCTGCTGTAGCCATCTAGTTTTTTCCTTTGAGTTGCCAGTTTCTGGTGTGGTTCTACAATAGGTGATTTCTTTTTTTTTTTTTTTTCTTTCCACCTCTATGGCTGTTGTCGCTTTTTAGCTTCATGAACAATCAAAACCTGCAAAAAATTACGGTAGCAAGGAGTGTATGTTGTGTTTTATTAATATGGGATAATTTTCTGAAGTCATTAAGTCCCCAAGATGCTGTTCTTGCAACTCATGTTTATCTTCCTGTGTAAGACAGGCTGTAATAACACTTCAGCTTTCATTCTCACTTGAAGTCCGTAATTTCCAGTGTGTGTTAGAGTTGGATTTGTGGCATACACATTGTGTTACAGTCGAACTGGAACAAAGCTGGGGTAAATGCTTGAAGAGGAATCAATTGCAGATCTGTTGCCTGAAAGTTAGATCTGATTCCTGAGTCAGCTGCCTTCTCAAGTGGATACTTTTTTGACTTCTCTTTTTCTGGGAGGAGTTGTGTTCAAGCAATGCTTTCTGTGTTTGTTTGTGGTGACTTTAAGTTTTCCTTTAGCAGCCAGAAGAAAAAAAGGTATTTTGCGGATCTCTGCAGAGAAATTACTGTACGTAGTACCGTTATCAGT
This sequence comes from Chlamydotis macqueenii, assembly GCF_036417535.1. Taxonomy (NCBI): domain Eukaryota; kingdom Metazoa; phylum Chordata; class Aves; order Otidiformes; family Otididae; genus Chlamydotis; species Chlamydotis macqueenii. The sequence continues at coordinate 14,448,720 of NC_141568.1, forward strand.
GAAACACATCATTTAGTTTAAAGTGCAGTGGCTCAGTTTTGGACTATTTACCTACTTTCCTGCTAGGGTCTTAATTAATATTTCATGTTCCTCCCTAAAAGATTGTAAGTTATTTGGTAGATGATTTGAAATATCTTTGCTTTTACATCTGTGTTTGTTGCATTTTTCTAAAGAACTGAAATTGTAACAACTTTCTGCAGCTCTTTCAAGTGGGGTTTCTTTTGTCTCTGTTGTTAATAACAGGATTGTCGAGTCAGTGGTGCTGTGGATATGTTTTGTGTAAGGATTGCAATATATAGTAATAGCTGGCTACATCTGTAAGCATGCTTTCTTTCAGATGTTTTAAAACTCCTAAATATTGTGGCTTCAGAGACGGTTTCGATATTCGTATTTGTGCATGACCGATTAGTGTGCTTACACGCCATGTTGCTGGAAGCAGGACTGTCGTGTGTCACAGCGGGGGAAAAAGGAAACAAAGCAGGAGGGGAACATGTGCGGTTTTGGAAGTAAAAGATAGTGAGGTTGATACCACAGGAAAAGTTTTAGTGACTCTTTTTTTTCAGGTGTATTTTGGAAACTTGGAGCTCTGTCAAAGACCTGATACCAATCGTATGGAGGTGAGGTGTAACGAGCCTTGCTTACACACATGGAAAGCTTCTGGATCATAAAGCATGTTCCAAAAATGTTCCATATTTTGAATGCTGCAAGACAATAATAGAAGAATGCTGTGGCTAAACCTAAAATTATGGGGTAATATAATGCAAAATAGCAATGTCCTCTTGCATTTAACACTGCACCAAGGTACCTAGGGTTATGTTCTCAGGGGTGACTGCCTTTGTGCTGTCTAATTCAGGGCTGTTATTTATGCAACTGGCTACTTCTAACAAACATACAGCAGTGATTGTTTTCAGATGTGTCAGATATCAGTTGGGAACCACAAGAAAAGCTGCAAGGATTAAATGGCAGTTGTTGGTAGAAGTTCTATTTACAATAAAAGTTAATACTGAATATTATTTTGCTGCTGAGTTCACAAACAAATATGGTTAATTTTTAAGTAATTAATTGGTAGAGGAAAACAGGCTACAACTAAAATATGGCCTCTCTGCTTCCATAACTTAAAAATCCTAATTTTGTGTTAGCCTGAAACAGGTGTCTTGAGAGCCAGAGATAGATAGAAATATCTTATATTCTGCTGTTTCTTGGAGATTACCTTATAGGCACAGTAACATGATATTTAAAGAAAAATGCAGTGCAGCACTTCTCCCCTCCAGGTCTTCAGTGCCTCCTCTCTTACTTTAAAACTGAGCAGTCTTAGGTTTATCCTGGGGAAAATAAATGTGACTTCAACCTTGTAAACTTGATTTCAGCAAGAATGGCAGATGTGCAGCATTCTCTCTGTTGTTTAACAACAAATTGTTGTGTTCCTATCCAATTATATGTAATATAATATATGTCTATATATTTGAAAATCATCTCGGCTGGCTCTTTGCGAGTATTAGGTTGTCAGGTTGCAGACAGGGTGAGCATCATGCTGGAGGCTCAGTGAGAGCTTCATCAGAGTCCTCCTCATGTATTTTATTTACTAGTGGCCTTGTACTTGCTGACATCTGTAACCAAAAAAAATAAACTTCAGATTGGCATAATTTCTGCGTTAATTTGTTTTAATGAAGTTGAAGGAGAGGAATACAAAGACTGGAAAGGGAAAGGTCAATTTATTCTCCATATTTTTCAGAAGGAAACAGTCTATGCCTTGTCACTCTTCCCCTTTCTCCCTTTCCATCCTTCCACTGGTCACATATCTAGACTTAATTATTTTTAGATCTGAAAGCGTATTTAGAATAATGTAATATCTTGCATAACACAGCCCATAGCAATTACTAGGTGAAGGTCTGTGTTGAAATCAATAATTTCTGATTGGCCTGGAGCAGTAATTTTCAGATTGTTAACCTCCATGGATCAGTCAGCTACCGTGGAGATGATAGCGAAGATACCCAAGAGAAGCACTTCTTTCAGTCTCTGAATGCATGAATTTGCTATTCAACTGGAAATTTCATAGGTTTTCAAACGGAGAAGGATTGACCACTAAGTTGGAATCTCAGAAAGAGGTAGGATGTGTTTAAGATAAATGACTGATGATGTATGATGTTGTCGAGTAAGTTCCAGTATTTCATCACCCTTGTCTTAACAGGCTTTCTGCCTGGCCTGGGCTTGCTTAGCCTAGAGAAGAGAAGACTTGAGCAGGGCTTAATCTTAGCCCCTAGTATCTGTCAGACCATTATCAGGATAATGCAGCCAGGCTTTTCACAGGGGTGCTTGGTGGGAGGACAGAAGAAAAGGGGCATAAACTGGGACAGAAGGGATTCTGGTTGGATTCGAGACCACTGCCTTGTGCATGAGGACGGTCAAGTGTTGGAACAGGTTGCCCGCAGAGGTTATGTAGTCTTCTTCGTCAGAGCTTTTGGGGATCAAAAGATGTGGGCAACCTGGTCTGATCTCCTAGCTGACTCTGCTTGGAGCTGGAGGAGGTCCCTTGCAACCTGAATTGTTCCGCAATAATTTGCATAGTTTCCTCTGTTGAGAGTGTATGCCTTTGGTAAAGGAAGATCTGTTACCAAGTGATTCTTGGTGTAGGTGATGAGATTATCTGTTTGAGAGAAGATTAACTGGTCCTGTGCTGCTGGTTCCATTGTGTTCCTAGAAAGTGTGCACGGGAGATGCTCCTATCTTTCTAAACTTTAGTGACAATAGAAAAGAGATTGAAGGAAAAATAGTCTAAAAACTGTTGCTGTTTTGCTTTTGCTTTTTTTTTTTCCTACTGCAGTCTAAAGACTGCTCACACTTTTTCATCTGAGTGATCAAAAATACATGGATGTTAGAAATTGCATGAGTAACAGGACCTGAAACAACCGAGAGCTGTTTTGTTGTCCTTATTTACTCTTGTTAATCAGTAGCGAAGGGTGCAGCAACTGATGGTCTCACTCATGTTTGCCATGCATTCACATGTACCCCTGGGCCAACAGCACCGATTTAAAGGGAGGTTTGGTGCTGTCTTGTTACACTGATTTTCAAATCTTCCAGAAAACAAGCTTGAATTAATAATAAGGGAGTTTACCTTTGGTGCAGTGGCGTGTAGGGCAGCTTTAATATCCAGGGAGTGTGGTTTGTGTATGCTCTGGTTGCTTATGGAGTAAGCGTAGTCATAACTGGATAATAGATGGCATTTTTTTTCTCCACTAGCATGTTAGAATGTATTGGTTTGAGGTTTTTCCTCTTTAAATTGAATGTTTTCTTCCTTGTTGTTCTACAGATCAGAAAGTCTTTAATGAGCTTATTTGTCTGTGATGGTTGTTCATTGATTCTTTCAATACAGCTGGCTTTCTAAATGTGGCGGTCCCTGGGATAACACCTTTGTTTTCTTTAGCAATTTACATTATACTTTACTGTGGCTCATACTAGTTTTTGTTGACATTTTCACAAAATACAGGATTGTTATAGAAGTGCAGGTTTGCCAAGTTTAAATTCAAAGACTTAATTTTTTAAATTGATAGCAGTGAGCTTGCATATGTCCAGGTCTGATAATGCCGTAAGCGCAGCTGTTGCTTGAAACAATACTTGGTCTTCATGCTGCAGAGATGTGCCAATAGCCCACCTGCTCCAAATGCCCCTGGTGTTTACATGTTTCATGGAAAGCGATCTCTTTATTTGTCTATCGGCAGGTGACTCTTTCTACTTTTGCCAAGTGAAAAAGTGTCTTTTCCTCAAGTTACACCTCCAAGTAGCTCTAGCAATGCTGCTTGAACAGAGAGATGGACTTTGTGCTGCAACATGCTGATGGACAATCCTTTCTAGGTGGTTTCATAGCTTCTTGTTTGTTGAAGGAAGCAATGGGAAGAGTTTTCATCCAGACCTTTTGCAGAAATGGGTCTTTTAAGGACTGTATTCCCCTTAGGAGTTATGGGCAGTCTTGGTGTGTTTCTGCTGGTCTCTCACACTCGGAGTTAAGGCAGAAAAGGAAGAGGGATGAGTGTAGATAGGAACATCTAAGCTGTGTCAGACAGTGGGAAAGATTTTGTGTTTCTGGATTTTGTGGACAGAAAAATCTGTTGCATGAGGCCAGTGTAACCCTAGTCTAATTCAAGGTCACTCGTGGCCTGTGTGAAAACTCCATTCTTTTCCGGTCCTCCTATGTCTCATACCTTTGTTTCTTCCTTGGTGCTATCACTGTTTGGGTCATGCGGCTTCGCATCATATTGGTGCCATCTGCCATTTGCCAAAGCAGATGAGAGGGAGCTTAATTCGGGCAGTTGTCTCCCTCCTGGACCAGTGTGGCTGGTGGCACAGGACACAACAGCCTGGAGGAGCCTATGGGGAAGGAGGGAGAGAGGCTTCGCGGTGTAGTGTAGCCTTGGATGGTTTGGCAAGGTTGAGCAGCAACAGAGGCACTGGGCAGCATGGACTGTGTGGGCTGGGCTGCTGGGATTGTGGGGCCCTGTGGCAGCCCTGTTGATGTGGGGGGGTCTGTGCACGTGGGAAAGCCTGGTGTCATGGGGAACTAGGAAGTTTTGTGGGTTTAGGGTATGAATTCCCTCTCCTGCACCGTGGGATGCTGAACACAGGAGGTTTGCTGTGCATTCAGGGGTGCTGTGTACCCCAAGGCATTGTGCAGCAGTGGCAGTGCCAGGCTGAGGGATGGAGACACTGGGAATACCGTAGTGCCGTGTAGGATGAGATCTGTGGAAAGCGTGGTGAGAGTTGTGTAGAGGGTTGGAGTTTACACTTCAGGATGTGTCAGTGTGCGGTCTGGCAAAGGTATTGGAAAATTTGATTTAGGTTTCTCTGTGGAAAGGTCCCCTGTGGAGCAGCGATCCCAGTTCTGCAGTGTCAGCGTATACCTGTTGAAGAGAGAGTTGCTGGCAGCTGCTGCTTTTGTGCACTGTATTGAGTTTCAGCTTGAGCATGGACTGCTGGATGGTATTTGAGGTGGGGATAAATTCTCTTAATATGATCAAATTCCAAGAAATTAGAGTAAGTAATGTCACTTAAAGTATTACATTCCGTGTTAGTAGCTCAGCTTTGCTGCTGTGCTGCTCAGAAGAAGCTGTTAATCAAATGGACTGTGATGTTCTTAGCTGGATGTGATGATCTGAGTTTGAAGTGACACAGGAGAGAAAATTAATTAGGTTAGGGAAACTGTCTCCTTTTCCATGGGGAATTAAGGTGGAATATCCAATAATACACTTAAACAGTGCTAACTTTCAGCAGGTGCCTTTAAAAGGACAGGTGTGCCACATCATATGGGCTTTTTAGCTTGTTGTAACTTTTTTTTTTATCTGGCTTAATAGTAACTAAATATTCTTGCCTCTGACCAAACTGTGAGTGAAGCATGGGTAGATTTGACTGGATGGCTCTGACGCACATCTGTGTTGTGCTAGTGTTTGACATCAGAACCTGTGCATTCTTCCTAGCTTTGGAATAGATCTTAAAAGACTTGTATATTACATTTACCTCATAAAAACAGCCTGGTAAATGTATCAGTACAGTCTTGTGGATTGTATCTCATTGAAAAGGACTGACTTGATGACACAGAAGGTCATCCCTATCTTGTTCTTTCTTTAGGTACATCTCTAAGCTTCTTACATCTGTGATGACAGGCAGAAAATATAAGAAGCATGGAAGAAGAAGTAACAAATCAGAAGAGGAAAATAAAAAGCCTTTCCAGGGAGAATGAGAGCGTTCAACAAAACCATATATGAATGGTTCACGAGCAAAGTTGTAACAGCAACAACAAAAAAAAAGTTAATCAAGGATCATTAATTTCAGCAGCATTTTTCTTTTTTTTTTTTTGTTTTTTAGTTCTCACTTCTGGCAAAATCAATTGTATAATTGGTCAAATTTATACTGATTTTTTTTTAATTTAATGTTATTTTACCTGCCAAAATAAAAATACGTTATTTTAGAAGGAGATAGCAAGCTAGCGTACTATTGTTTAGTTTTAGAAACCATAATGCTACTTTCTGTATTTAAAATATGAATTCCTTAGTTCCTTGCAGTCTCAAAGGCTTTCTGACAGTTTCAGGATTAAACAGAGAGCACGTGGTGATTGAGTTAGGCTGTAGTGCCTTGAGGAGGTGAAAGCCTCTGGATCTAAAGGAGGTGCAGTGCTAGCAGACAGCTTGATCTTGGATTTGAATGATGGTACAGTGAGCTGTTACGGGTGAATACATATAGGGGCTGTGTGTGGGGGCAATAATGTAACAGTAGTTAATTTCTTCAGCTTCAGGAGAATAAGCTGTTGGGTTTTTTTGCTGTTCACTACTTCATCTCAGTGTTAGATGTGTGACTGTTTTGCATTACTGCTGTCAACTAGATTTGCACTTGAATGTTCAGGAAGGATATCTGATTGTGATGTCAGTTTGTGGGTTGAAGTTGAAGCTATGACAATCCGTAAAAAGTGAACAGAACTGATTTTCACTTTGATTGTTGACTCCACTGCAGCCATCCCAGGCTACACGCCTCTAGGTACCTGCAGATCTGGAATGGAAACAGCAGACTTCAAAACTAAATACTGGTACTTCTGGTTTTCCAAACAAGACATGAGGGTCCTCCCTAACAGCAGGGTGGGCATCCCTCAGTAAAGTTTTCAGGGAGGTGGTGTGATGGTTTTAGAGTGGTTTTCTTTCAACATAAAACCCTTTAATGCAGGGTTTGATTTCTACATCTGCTCCAGGTTAGGTTGGCATGTGGCAATTGTGGATGTGCAATCAATACAACTTTTTCTCTTGTAAAGAAGTAGGTTTAAGTTGTTCAGGGGTGTGTGTGTTTTGTTTTTTAAACCTGTTGTACTTGGGTGGATTTTTAATTTGTGATCTCTTTTCCCAGAGTAGTGACCACACTGGGTAAAACTTCAAACTGAGTCATGTATTGCAAGTATTAGTAGAGCACATGTGATGGTGACTGATGCCAGATTGTAGATAATTTTGGAGGAGTTCAAATATTAGTTATGTGGAAAGAAGTCTTTGCATTTTTATTCTATGCTAGTGTGCAGGGTTACTGAGCTTGACTGTATTGCCTAGGTGGCTGATAATAAAGTAAGGACATTTAAAAATGGAATAGGCATGTTTCTATCTTAAGTTCATTTTTTACCTCATCCTTGAATAAAATAAATTGCTAAGATGCACTTGAGAACAAGCATGCAGCCAGCGTCAGTTGGATGTAAAAAAACATGGAGCCTGTGGCATACTTCTGTGGTGCATTGTCACAACCAAAGCTCTTCCTTCTGAACCTCTCCTCTTCTCACAGGCTACAAAATCTCCCTTTCTCAGCAGGCAGAAGCACCTTGCCAGCTCTCTGTGCTGTCACATTCTCTGCTCCACAGACACCAGCCATTTTCTCCCTCGAGTAGTCTGGGTGTCTAAGCTGTAGCAGTTGTTCTTGGTTTGTATTTTACTTTGGTAGTCTTAATTTACCATCCTGAAAACTTGTATGCTACCTCCTGTTACGGCATTGATCTAATAAAAGGTGTTCACTCTTCTGTAAGTCTGCCCAAATTTGTGTAACCTTAACATTTCTGGCCTAGGGTTTGAACCCATTTCATTTTCCATTTGTTTGAGTGAAGCTCAAACAGCCAAAGGCTAAAATACAAAACCAGCTTTCTTGTCTGGCTGTACACAGAAAGCTAGGTCTGGTAATACTTGCTGTGGAGATCTTAGGAATATGGTTTTTGCTTCTCTTAGGAATTTGTCAAATCTTAAACAGGTGTGTGAGTAATTGATATCTAAAGGAAGCCAAAATAACTGTCATGTCCTGTGTCTGAACTTGCAGTGCAATACAGAGCTGTAGCTCAAGGGTTCCTGGGCAGGGATTGCAAAGAGGGATGAGTGGCTGACAGATCTTGAAGTTTAGCAAGTATAATTTAGCTTGCTTGAAGTAAACTCAGATCTTAAAATGCAATGTTGTGGAGTTTGAGCACAGAATTGCTGTATTTTCACTTTTAGCACAATTCTTCAATCTTTTGGAGAGATATTAGAATAAAGAAAAAATGAATTTGCTTTCTTGAAAAACTTAATGGGATGGTAAAGCGATTGTCTGTCCTGATAGCGCATGATAGTTTCCAGACTGGGTCTGTCTCAACTGCTGCACATGCTACATGTTTAATCCCTCTAAAATAGAGAGACTCATGTTCAGAAGTGTGTGATGCCTCTGAGCTTCCAGTACCTTCGCTGGGAACTGCAGATTCTCACCACTGTGAAAAGATCATGGTTTGCATCTTGAAATTACTACATGTTGAGTACACTTCAGCGTCATGACAGGATAGAAGAGGAAAGTGGGTCTTAAAATTAAGCTCGTGTTAAGCAAGGAGCTAGTGAATTAACTCCTGTTGTGCACCGTTGGTCGGAGACTTTTCCTTAAAATGGCTTCTGGGTGATGAAATACCGGAGGAGCTGAATGGGTAAATCAGTTGGTGTAAGCTGCTTGCAGACAATCCACGTTAACGTGTCAGTTGCTTACAGTGGCTGAGATCAAGTCAAAATGGCAGGTGCTAGCCAACTTTTCAGGTGTTATCATTTTTGAAATATGTGAATATAAGGTGGTAACGTTTACTAATTTTTGTTCTCGTTCTCCACTTTTGTATGTGAGTTGTGACGTTCCACCAGCTCTAGAAATCAGCAAATACTGTAATAAGAAATTAAATTACCATTTGGTATCCAGGATTTTTATTTCACAAAAGTCTAGGATACAGAGGTGAGATTTGTCCTACTTCTTACAAACAAAAATTGTGGCCAGCTGAGAGGTTCTGTGTTTACTGGCGCTTAATAGGCGAGCCAAGTGCTGTCCTTATTTATGTGATTGTTCTTTCTGATGATTTTTATTTGTGTGTTTTACAGCTTTAGGTGAGGATTCAGAATGGGAGACAAGCCTATCTGGGAGCAGATTGGGTCCAGCTTCGTACAACATTACTACCAGCTTTTTGATGCAGACAGGACTCAGTTAGGAGCAATATATGTAAGTATCTGCAAAAAGGGGGCTGGGGCTCTCTCCCATTACCTCTTTAGGTTTCTCTGTTTTGATGTGTGGAAATACCCAGGGTACGATGGTGGATTTTATCCTGACTCCAGAATGTCAGTCAGTGCAATCACACTTCCTCAACTTTTATTTATTGCATTTCTTTTACATTTCACATGTATTTTGAGCTTTGTCTGCCTTATGTATAGGCAGGCAGGCTCATAAAACCCCTGGTTGGCTGTAGGCAGGGGCTTGTAGTGGAGGGAGCTAGTGATGATTGTGTAATAAAATTTGTTTTTAAAAGTAAACATGCTAGCGTTAGCTTGCTGTCAATTTACAGATGTGGATTTGCTTGGATCCCTCTTGAAGTGGGTTGTGATTAAAGTCCTGCTCTGTGTTTAACAGTTCTTGCAGGTGTTCTTGGGTCTCATGCTGTATTAATCCTCAGAATGTGAAAATAGATATAAAATTTTGAATCCAGTTTAAATATTCAGATTTTCTTAAGAAATTTAAATTAATTTTAAATTTCTTCCAAAATTGTTGTTTTATTTTTGCTCCTTGTTTGAGGCAAAGTAGATTTGGTTTCCGAAATTAAAGACTAGCTAACAAACCCAAGGAACGTCAGCTTTTCGTTTTGGGGGAGGACTCCTTCAGAACATGCAAAGTGCTCTGGATGTGGAGTTGATTACTGGTGGTGAGGAATGCTGCTGGGTGGCTGAGGCGTTTCAGCAAGACACTCAAGTCTTACAAGTCTTCCAGCAGCATATCCTGTTTTTCTGACCTGTTTTTCATCTGCTGGATGAATTGTATGAAGCTTCACCAAACTCTTCAGAATTGAAACTGTTCCATGAACACCATCTGACACTCCTCCTTATACCTCAGCAGTATCCACCAGCACTTTGGGTCGTTGTGTATTTGCTGTCTGGTAGATTGTTGCCTTATTTTGTCCAAGAAGCTGTGTTCAGAGAGCCTATAAAGCAAGAAAAACACCTAAAAAAGCTGTATTCAATCCACAGCTCTAAATATGAAGGCACTTAACTGTTTCTGTCCTGTTATTACCAAAGCACATTCAGTCCTCCGAAGACTGGTGATAATCACAGGCTAATTTAAATTCCTGGAAACGTGGCCTTCCATACAAGGAGTCTTTCTGCCTTTTGTGATTCAATGGAGATACCTGTGTAAATGTAGTCAGGAGAGCTGTTTTGCAGCTCACCGATGCATATTGTGTTGTGGATAAACAGATGTGACCCTGTTTTGTGTGGCTAAAATACAGCCACATCACAACTTGTCTAAGTTATGGGAGGTTCTGCAGAAGTGCGCTTTTACTGATGAGCTTTTTGTCTTCTGAGACCCTGTGGGAGTGAACAAATTTTATAGCATGGAGGAACGCAACAGGGAGCTCTTGGATTTGCTTTGCCTTCCTGTACTGCTGCTTCCACCCAAAGGTTCCGTTTTCTCATTTAGTGGTGTAATCCAGGTCAGCTGAGCTTTTGTCACCCCTTCCAGGTGAGGATCTGGGCCGGTCACTTTTGCTCTGATTTACCCAAGTTATGTGAGTTGGAGCACGAAGTCAAAGACTTGTTTTACAGTTATCCCCCTGCAGTTGTTTTGCAGGAAAATGTTTGTAGCAACTTCTTTCCTCTGCTTTGGGTGTTTGGCTACTTATAATCAAACATTTTCTTATTTTTATGCTGTTTTCTCAGCTGTAGGGCTTTTGGGATAGGGGAAGGGATGCTTTTAGTTCCTGAAGCAGTTGTCCCAGATTGTTGATACAGCAGGTGGCCATGGAGGTAACCTATAGGAGAGAGTCAGGTGGACACTAATTAGGTACAATGTGAAGTTGTAATCTGTCTCGGGAAGAACACATTTCCTCATCTGCCTAATCTTATGTCCTTTGCTATTCTTTGAAACATTAGGAGGGTCCTGCACTCCCACGTGCTCACCTGCTGATTGCTGAAGTGAATTCAGTCAGGCAGGTTTTGAGTCCCCTCTGCTTTTGTGGCTGTCTGTATTTAAAGGCTGAAATTTGAATGCTTGAGAGGATAGCCTTATTCTCTGGTATCATCACCTTGCTTCTCAAGTTATTGACGTCAGGTGTTGATGTCATGCAAGTGGTGTCAGCCAGATGACTCGCTCTGTGACTTTAGATTACACAATCTAAATTAAGTCTGTGTCCTCCTAAAAGGGACATGTTCAAACTTGAGGAGGCTGTACTCACAGGCTCTTTGCCTTAACTGCTTTTGGTTTTATCAGTGACCCTGAAATGCTTCATGCTGTTGCCTTTGGTCTCCTTCTTTGTTATTCTGGCTCCTGCTGCACTGTATAGTTCCTTCTGAGGATACATGGAGGACCAGAAGCTTTTTTAGAATGGTTGTAACTGTTGTGCAGGTTCAGCACTGCATGTGTGGCTGAAAAGTGGTTTTTGATGTGGTGTGGGTTGAAAACATGGCCTGTGAAGTCTACCAGAGAGCATACAAATGGAGTTCTTTGGAATCTGCCATTTTCTGCTGAGACGTTCAGAGCTTCAGCAAGAGCTGAAGACTAGAAAGGGCTGGGAATCATGTTCCTGGAGGTATTTAAACTCAAAAAGTGGAAACTCAATTTCTGGTTATTCCAGACTTTTTCAGTTGCTCTTTGTGGCTTCTTTACATCTCCTTTTGAGATTGTTTACTTGGTATATATCCTTAGGATTCAGCTATTTTGAAACTAAATCTCTTCCCAGGATTGCTTAAGGGTTACCTAAGCAGGTTGATAAATTTTTTTCTTTCTCCCCCCAGATTGATGCATCATGCCTTACGTGGGAAGGACAGCAGTTCCAGGGCAAAGCAGCTATTGTTGAAAAACTCTCTGTAAGTCTGTAATCCTTACTGGATGTTTTGGAAAACAGTTCTGAAGACTATAAATTAATTGCTCCTGAAAATTGGATTTCAGCTTCAGCAGTTTAAAACTCCTGAATGTGGGACTTGAGCTTCCAACTTTTAATCTTCAAAACACATTACTTGTGATTTAATTCTGTGCAATGGGGTGTTCCACTGGTGGCTGTAATGGTGGAATGTTAATTGACTCTGTTAATTTGCAAGGTTATTTTGTGACTGCAATTGCATATGACATTGATTTATTTATTTTAAAAGTGTAGTTCATAAGCTGACCACATGATCTAGAGCAGTTAAAGGCCATTTTTTGTTATTTTAAAGTGTGCCAAGGAGTTAGCAATAGCAAACCTGTTATTTGGATCTGCCTGTGATAGAGGCTAAACACATTATTGCAAGGAAAAAGTTGTTTTCTGATGCTTGAACTGCAAATAAGTTCTGTAGTGAAGAACTTGACTTATCCTCAGTGCAGCATTTGTCAGCTGTCCAGATATGAGCAGTTATTGTTCAGGACTTTGAAACCAGTGTTTCCTCTTCATCAAATGAGAGGAAAGCATTTCTTACTATATAGAGACTGAAACTCTCCCTGCACGTTCATTTAGGTAAACTTGGAGAAGTTTTACCTTTTGGGCAAATCCATTCTTCTGCAGCTGCTTGCTTCTAGATGAGGAGATACTCACGCTCCAGAGTTGCTTGTTTGTGTACTCAGTGTTCTTTAGACTTCTGGGCTAGCAGCCATTTAGATACCCAACCAGCTAAGCATTTGCTTGGCCACAGTGTCTCAGACTGCTGCCTTGGATCTGGCCCAGTGCAGATCAGCTCCTTTCCCACCGGAGCGTTACTCATCTTTACCTTCCCTCTCTGTGGTGCAAGTTGGACGTAATGGATTCGTGTGCCTCGGTGAGTGAAGACATGCTACTTGCCTTAGGGAAACTTTTTCCGACTTGTATCCGTCTGCTTAAAGTAAGAAAGAAATAGAGTAAAATTATTCCATGCCCTTCCACTACCACGGCCCGTTATGGGGCTGTATTGACTTACTGTGGCTGTAATGCCTTTCAGCATAGCTCTGTCAGCACTGGGCTGCCTGGGCTCTGCTGTTTCAACTTAATGTGCTCACCTAGGCTGTGTTTCTGGAGCTTTTTAGTCAGCTGAGCAGGTCAGTTTGACACTGAAATTCAGTTTCAGTTTGACACTGAAATTCTTTTGCACTGCTGCAGTCTTGTGTTCTTCAGTGCCTGGTAATTAATCAATGTAAGCACTAAGAGGCAGGATTTTCTTTTACAGCAAGTTTTCCGCTTTGAAACAGCGACACTATGGCACCTTTTCAACCTGCTCTGTCAGATGATGCCAATACAGTACGGCAAGCTCGTAAAGACATTGCTTTGCTAGCACTGGTGCACCTGAACCTTGGTACAGAGCTGGAGTTGGCACTTGTTCCTTCTGACTTAATTTTTGCTGGGCTTAAGACTTCTTTCATAAAGAGTGCCTGCCCTAATCAGGGGCAGAGCCAGATTTACACTGAGCATCTGAGATAATCCTGTAGTTCTACAAGGAGGAAGCTGGGACAGGTAGCTTTGTTGCCAGGAGTGAGTTTAAGCTGCTCGACTTTATTCTTGCAGAATTTCTCTTGCCTGACTTCAAGGAGGATTCCACAGTTTTGGTAGTGAAAGCCCAGACAAGTTTTAGTGTCAGAGGACGTTAAAAGCCTTGGTTGTTGTGTAGCTTCTTACTTGTTAGTTGCTTTTATTGTACTCTTCATCTCAATAAATGCTTCTCTCCAGTACAGATGGATGTTCATAAGCAACCATCCTTTTGAGGTAGCTTCTCTCTATGCTAAAAATCGGTGATCTTTCCTATCAGCTGACCTATGGGTCTTTTTCCAGTGGGATTTCCCCCACTAGATCGCATGAGGAGTAGGTCACTTGGCTGGCCAACCGTTTGGGTCCCTTTTCTCTGAAGGGGACAATCGAGTACTTGAAACAGGCAGTGTTTTACCCAGCTTTGTCTTTGGTTCCTTGTCACCATTTTGCAGGGCTCTTCACTCTGAAGCCTTTTCTTCCACTCTGTCTTCTCTCCCCAGTCTCACCTCTGCTTGGCTTCTTGTCACATTGGAAGCTGGGTTCTGGGTACAGCCACATTCATTCCCCTTCATCACTCAGGCTTCTCAAGAGACCTTTCTTGCAGGACTCGTTCAACAAGAAGCTGTTGTGCTGAGGTGAGACCAGGCTTCATAGTACTCTTCTGTCAAAGGAAGGGTGTGTAATGTCCCAGGCTGCGCTTGTGCAGGCTGTGCATGCACTTTCAAGTTGGAGATGGTGACCCTGGAAAATATTCTGCTGGTAGTTCAGAAAAGACTGCTCTGGATTTTTTTTTTCTTGTTGTTGTTACTGGATGTCTGTTCCATATTACAAACCAGTTGGCTCACTTTGCAGTTCATCGTAGGTTGGGATTGTTCTCCCAGCCAAGAGGAAACACTGCAGGCTTTACTAGAGAGTGTTCTTCAGTAGTATCCCTCTGTGATTAGAGGGCTGCTTATTACACTTTCTTTGCTTTGCCAGGTCCTGATCCTTTCCCAGTTTGTGTTCTCTATTATCCAAAGATTTAGCTTCCTAATATTCTTCCTTATGCTTGTAGAGCCAAATCTGTACTTCACATCCTTGACAGCAGAACCCAGGTCTCCTGTTCTTGTATCCAGGTCACCTAGGAAGTCTTTCAAGTTCTTCCCACTAGAAATGCAGAAACTTGTCACAGTACATGTTTGGGTCTGCCTCAGGGAAATGAAGCAAAGGTATCAAAGTACATCCTGAGGTTTAAGTGAGGGAATGCTGCTGTCCTGTACAGTGGATGGACTCGGTGTATTAGCTGTGTGGTCACTCAGAGATCCATCTTTGCTGAACTGCCACTTCCAAGGCTTCCTGCTCTAATGCAGCTTTTGATAGAACAGTGACAAAACTGTGTTTGTCTGACTGAACTCTGAGATCCCCTGATATTTGATGTTCACTGCTGGGAGTTGTCCATGTTTGAAATATGAACGTGGTCTAAGTTGAAAGAGAGGAATTACTCCCCAGTGTCTGGTGTTTCTCAAGTTTGCACGCTTAACTCCAAACAGACTCACATTGGCTACATGAGTGTCAAGAGAAGAAAAAAGGGGAAAAGTGGACATGTGGATTTCAAGCCTTGAACGCTGGTTCTGGGTCAACCGTGCTTCTTTTCTGTTCATAGCCGCTGTAACAAAGAGGCACATTTGGGGTTGTCTGGTAAACCCCAAGTATTAGATCCTGCAATCTTTTAACACTGTTCAGAGTAGAGAAGCTTTGTGCCTTCATCATGTGAACTTTCAGGTTACAGATGATCTGAAACTCTTCAGGCAGTGTAATTAGACTGGGAAAAGGTACTGTTTGCTGTATGTGGTGACATTATTTCATGTCTCAGTGCTTATGATCAACCCAGCCTGAGTAGTGCCAAGTTGCAACAACTCTTCACCCAGTACTACCAAAATAGTCTAACACGTCATAATGTTGGATTTGCTCAGTCTTTGTTTTGTAAGTTAATAATGCAATGGCTGTACATTTCCTTATTTTGCTTTCTTTTTGTTGCAGAGCCTCCCTTTCCAAAAAATACAACACAGCATCACAGCACAAGACCACCAACCTACACCTGACAGCTGTATACTCAGTATGGTAGTGGGACAGCTTAAGGTAAACTCTTTCCATTACAGGTTAACAAATGTTGATGTTTTAGATTTTTGCAAGATTCTAAATCATCTGATTTCTGAAAACATTAAAATGCTCTCTTGGGTGAGGGAAGAAAACAGTGGTAAGCGTGCCCTGGGACATCGTTCTTCTACTGTTCAGGACTGTCAAGAAACAGGAAATGTTGCATCTTTATCTACCAGGGCCACAGACTTAATTAAAGAAATTTTCCTGGAATCTGCAAAAAATATCCTGTATGTAAAGTCAGCTGTAGGCAGAACTTGCTCACAGTGGGCAGTGTTTATTTAAGAAGCGTGAAATTACATAGCAATAGTTACAATTATCAGAGTTAGGTTTGTCAGGGTTTGGTCCAGCCGTGCTGTCAAGTCAGCATGCAGCCGTCCAATCCTTGGAGTTACCTGAACCCAGTTTCTTTTAAAACAGCGGTTTAAGATTCCTTTTCCTCTTAACTTGGAATGGCACCTTCGGCATCAAAACATTCAAACTTCCACTGACTGTGCTGTTAGCTAAACAAACATAGAACTGAAAGTTTGAATCTGCTTGCTTAGCTATTTTCCTTAATTGTTTTGGGCTGGGCAGTTGAGAAGAGCAGTTCCCAGTGGATTGCATCCACTTCTAAGCCTAACATAGATAGCTTTGGCTCTCATCAAAGTTGCTCCTGCTTTCCTAGCTGCAAGTTGATTTCCAGCTTTTTTGTTGCTCAATCCCACCTGCACACACTCTGAGGAAAGACAGTCGCGTGTGGCCACGGAAAGCACTGAATTGCAGGACAGGTATGAAGTCAGACATGCTGATCTCATCTGTCTTACTCTGGGTGTGCACAAAGCTCAATGATGTGACCAAGATTTTTTGGCTCAATGTCTTGTGCCAGTCACATCTGCACCTGGTTTTGCACAGTCACATTTTTAAGATTATTGCATAATCATCAAGCAGATCACGGCTTGTGTTGAATCCTCTAGTAAGATACCAAGTTCTTAAAGATTCTGTAAAGCTTTTGGATTTTCTCATTCTTTAGTATGATCGTTAGGGTTGTAGTTGTAGGCTGGGTGCTTTCCATAAGTGCCATGGATACCATCGCTTGGAGTAGTATTCCTTACTATGCTGTTTTTATCCTCTGAATAATTTTGACTTGCTGAAATTATTTACAATAAGCAGAAAAACCTTCTCTCCCTTCATATACTGTGGAGTGAACTGCTACCAAATTGTCACAAAGCCTTAGCTCTCTTCATATCTGTACAATAATCGTTCTGAAGAAATAACGAGGTCAAGGACTATTACTGGGAAATTCTGTATTTCCTTTACCAGAGTATTATGCCTTAAGTAAACCTGCAGGTTTGGGTTGTTTTAAGCCGTTGGGCTCTCCTGCTGGAGGAGGTTTTAACTGGGGTCAGCTGAAATAATGACTGCCCTGTGAGAAGGTCAGGTTGTGTGTCTTGTGTCTGCCTCTGTGCTGCTCCAGTCTACTGCCCAGTATGCTAATAGCAATATGAACTGTAAGTTTAAAAAAAAAAAAATATATATTTTGCAGCAAAATAATAATTTACACTGAGGAGATCGAACACAACAGCTTATTGGAGAAGATGTTGCAGAGTAACAGGGCATCTAAGTGGGGTGAATGTCGCTAGCAAGGATCTAACTCACTGACGGCAGTACAGTAATCACTTTCATTGAAAAGCATTTTTACAAGTAAATATATGAAAGATCCTCTTTAAGGGATGTTGGAATAGGTAATGATGTGGGGATTTTATCCCTTTGTAGAGGTATAATAAATATACCTACACTTATTCTAATTCTATTATAATTTTTTACTGCTATTCATTGTCTGGGTGCATGCTTCCTTGCTTCAATTAGGAAGAGTAAGCATCAGTTTAAGCCTTTAGGAATGAGTTTCAGTTGGTGTGACACTACTTTGCTGATGTTCATCCAGAATGTCACCCCATATTTTCAGTGTGCTTCACCTAGTTAACCTATTTTTTCCTGTCGTGCTCAGGCAGATGATGACCAGGTTCTAGGCTTCCACCAAACCTTTTTGTTGAAAAGTTTTCAAGGTGCCTGGGTGTGCACCAACGAAGTCTTCAGGCTAGCCCTCCACAACGTTTAACCCTCTGCCTTGCCTCTCTTCCATGCAGTCCTCGCTGTCCCGGTTGAGTAAGGAGTGCTCTATTCTCGCTCTTCTCCCACTTGAGCTCGGCTGAGAAGCATGGCGGTGGCTTTCGTGCTCTCAGAGCAATGTGGCAGATCTGTGGCTCTCCCCTAGTGTTTGAATTTTGAACTGATTGTTGTGGAATTAATTGTGAATAACTAATTGTTATGCTGTGTCTCCTAGTCTTAAAAGGGAAAGGAAATTTGCAATTAAAATAACTAGATGTTTTTGTAGTGCATGCTGAACACTTAAAGCATTGCTTAAAGCCTGTTAAATTAGGTTTAACATCTGAAAGAGCCTGCTATCTTAAGTAATTAGCCTTTCCTCTGAGATGAGGGTAGCTGCAAGCCTGCAGTTCAACCAACAGTTGCTGTGGGATGCCAGGGAAAAACTAAAATTGTCTCTGACCAGACAAGAGGAGAAAAATTGTGGTTTTCTACTAAGTTTTGCAGCTAAGCTTGAGTTACAAAGAAGTGTTGCATCTAATGCTCTGACATGACCCACGACTCTGTGAGCTGAGGACTTTCTACAGTTTTGAGCCCCCACGTCAGAAGGGAGGTAGAAAAACTGGCAGAGGTCAAAAAGCTGCCAAGATTGCCAGTGTTCCAGCACCTGTGGAGCTGGGAGAGGAGGCAGCTAAGGGCAGTCTGCATGAAATGTAGGTGGAAAGTAGAGTGCTTCCAACAACCTGAAAGCAAACTCTTCTTGGTGGTGCCAGACAGTGTAACAAGGCACAGTGGTTGCAAACTGTAATGTGGGAGGTTCAGATTGGACACAAGGGAAAGATTTTTCACTGGAAGGCTGAAACCCTGGGAAATAGTGCCCAGACACCTTGTGAAATGTCTGTTCTTGGAGGCTTGGAAGACTCTGCTAGACAAAGCTGTGGCTGGTGCAATGCTGCTGGAAGTCCATGTTCATGCTGGACTGGAAACCAGAGGATCCTTCCAGTCTGATTCTGTGACTTTAATTTTTGTTTTAATTCAGGGATGTCATGAAAGAACTTGAACTGCATAAAGGAGAGCTTGGTAGGAAAAAATAAAGCCGCTGTGCTTCGAGCCTGGGCTCACATCTCGAATGCCAATTTTGAGTTGGATGTAGCTGAATTTGGAGTGGAAAGTTAGGGTACAGAGTTTCCGTGAGGTTGAGCTGTGATGAAGATCCAAAATAAAATGAGATATCATTAGTCTGTGCCTTCTAGAGCACCTCAAGTCACTCAACTGTGAGCCTTTGCTATATAGTAATAGGACGTGTTCAGAATTTTGGGAACAGACTATAAATTATTTCATTTGCCTTAAATATAGTCTAGGATTTTTCTTGATTTTAAAGTATGCTGCTTCTCCATGTGTGAAATCGTAACATGAAAGGAATAAAGAAAGCAACTGTGACTTAATTGTGGGAATTTGCCATATGTACAACAGCAAGTGTTTGAGGAAGAATTCCTTTTCATCTTCATGTGTCCAGTCCTGAATTGTGTGAAAAAGGAGGAAATTCTCCTCAAACGAAAGCCGTAAGAGCTGCAGTGTAGCTAGACTTACCAGAAACTGAGGAAACCTGCACTAAAACTGGTCTGGTGGTGATATCTCTTTTTCCAGAGGTGTATTTTTCAAGTGTACTCAGTGATGACATGCTCAAATTTGGTGTGAAAACTACTTACGCAACTTGTAATAGATGCGTCTGACCTCAGAGGAGGAGACCATAGGGCAACTGAGAGTATACTACATGCTTATTAATAGTGTTGGTTAGAAGTGATTCAGGCTGAAATGACTCTCCTGGCTGGTTTAAACTAAGCCATTAGAAAGGAGCTGACACATATGAATTCATTCCAACTTAGCCAAAAAGGATAGTGTTAATGAGATGCTTTACGAAGTAGTATGTTGAACTTTGTTGTACAACTCCCTTATGCTACTCAGTTTTCTTAAAGATTCCTTCACGTCCAGGAACCTTCTGACTAACATCCTGGTATAGTCTCACTACTGCTTGAAAGTGTCGTATTTGATACCTAGGAAAAGCGGAAAAGGCGTAAACCCATGGGTTTCAGCACACAGGCCACCTCTTCAGCATGGCTGTGCAGCATCTTGTCTGGGCAGATCTAATAACGACGTCCCCTGAAATAACTGGCACGACTGCTGTCGTGTGCTAATGAGCTAGATGGACGTCTGGTCTAATCCAGCAAAATTCCTTGTGTTCACACTGTGCTGATTGTTACGGAGCCTCTGCCTGATTAAAAAGAGGCTTAGATCAGTGTGACAAAAAGCTGCCCAGTTCACCAGCCTGTTGAACAGTGACTTTATTGGCATTTGCCTTGCTTGAGGATTTTTCTTTCATTCATTTGTCCACTGAACACTTGGACTTGCTCATACTTCTGGCCTTACTTGATATCTTGCCCATTCGCCCCACTCTGATCACATTTTTGCAAGCTAGAGAGTTGTACTCAATGTACTTTCTTCAGTAGGAAACTGTCTTGTAGCTGGATCATCTTTCTTGTCCTTCTCTGGCCTTTCCTTATTGTATCACTTGAATTTTTTTAAATTATGTGAACGGCATGCAGGACTTTATATGGGTGCTCTCTGTGCATTTATGCAGTTGCTTACTTATGGGTTTTGGTTCTCTGTTCCTTTCCTAATAACTACTAACACTGTGCTTGCCTTGATAGCTTTTGAGCTCTGAGCTGGTTTTAAAAAAAAAATAAAATAAAATAAAATTGTCCATCATGACTTCAGTATGAATTCAGTATCACTTTCCTGAGAGGCGACAGCTAATCTAGGGCCTTTTTTTGTTTTCCTCCCCGGATTAACATACAACTACTGAAACTGCACTTCATCTCCACTATTTTATTTCCTAGGCAGTTGTCACTGTGAAATCCCTGCAGTGGTTTTTGATTCGAATGCTGTTTTCACATGCACTTGATTCTGCCAGTGCTCTGGCAGACTTGCTGTTTTGTGATAACTGATGTCCTTAAAACTGACTTGTTTCACATTCAATTTATCACTTACATTAATATTACTTAAAGATTTTTTTGTTTATTTTGTAGTCTGCTTTGCTTTTCAACGTTTTCACTTGCTTTTCTTGGTGGACAGCAGCAGAGCATTGGGAATAAACATTCAGCATTTTGACAGTCTGTTTCGTGTGCTCCTCTGGCTGCTGCCTTTCAATGCTGTTTTTATGCATTTCCTCAGTTTTCTGAAGCTGAATAGTTGTGTGCTGAAAGAATAGAGCTTAAAATCCTCCCAAAAATGCTGAATTGAATACACTATGGTCAGTATCAGAAGATCATTTTGCAACTTGGTCCTGTGTGCTGTTCAGATTAAATCCTATTGTGTGATTTCCAGCTGATTTGGGAATCATTTATGTTGTTTTGAGGCTTTCGTTCCTGCAGGATGTCTCTGAGGCGACTGGTAAACATTAGGTGGGAGAACTACTCTCCCTCTAATATTATTTTCTACTTTTGTAGTAATCTAGTAAATATAGTGCAGACACTGTAACCTGCTGAGATGGATTATCAAAGGCAGAAGTTGAGGCACTGCTCCAAAGATCCCTGTGCTTGCATCTCACCGCAGCTCTAGCAGATACTTTCTGGACAGTGGAAGTGGGAAGTACCAAGTTCCTGGCCAGCTGTACCTGTTCTGGGAAAGTTTCCAGAAGCCTAGATCGTTACCTAGACGTTCAGGCAATATTGTTGATACTGACTTCTACAGAAACTCCCTTCTGTCGTCAATCCAAAGTACAGCAGCTACAAACTAATTTTAAAACCCCTTGTTTTCTACTTGATTCCTGGGCAAGGCCCAAAGAAAATTTGTGCTTCAGCACTGAGGTGGCATGCTCTTACCAGTGTTGTGAAGCTGCTGGAATGAGATGTCTGCAAGTCTTCGGAAAACCCAACTTCAGATGCCATTGCAGGATTTCTGTGTCACTGGGCCCTAGGTGTTTGTCTGCAAAGCACCTTCGAACAGAACCTCTGGTTGTGTTAGTGTCTCTTGAGGTACTCAGCATCTTACAGCATGTGACATCACTGTTAACGTTAGCTTTTAAGTCGTCTTATCATGAGTTTTGGAACACATTTCTCAAAAAAGAGCTTTTTGAACTTTTCTCCTCTCTTTCTACAGGCTGATGAAGACCCTATCATGGGATTCCACCAGATATTTCTATTAAAGAACATCAACGATGCCTGGGTTTGCACCAATGACATGTTCAGGCTAGCATTGCACAACTTTGGCTGAGCTGGCAACCCCGAGGCACCTGTGCTTTTTTTTTTTTTTTTTTTTTTTTTTCCTTTCCCCTCCTCCTTTCCTCCTACTGGTATTATTCACACTCACGGAACATTCCAAATATCATACACAAACCTGCAGCACTGCGGAGCGTGAGCGAGCAAGACCTGTGACCTGCCCTTCTGCTGAGTTTACATTGTCACTAGATGAGTTTCTTGTGCATGATGTTTGGAAGTTAGACTTAGCTGCATTTGACAAGAGAAATTTGTGTTGTACCAGCATGCCTCGGAAAGAATTTATAATGCAAAAGGTTGTTGTTTATGTACTGACAAGATGCTCTATAACCCAAAGAAATGAAAGAACAGCAGCCTGTACAGCCCAGATACTGATTTGTTCAGATGTTTCAATGCTACATTACACAATAAAACCATGAGATTTTCTTAACAGTTTAAATTGTTTTAATGAGTTGGATATGGAGTACCGCTTGCTTTGGATACCTTCTCTCTGTCTGGATGGGAAATGTTTACAGACATATAAAACTCTCAAACTGAGGAGCACCTCGATAGTTTTACGGATGAAGGCAGTTCAGATAGGCCCTTGGCCGTATGACTTCTTTTTCTCTCCCTCTCAGCAGCTTTTAGAACGGAGACCTCTAGCTCAGTTTTTAACATTGACAGGTTAGTTCTCAGCTGTTGTATTCTACTGAGGTGAAAGCCTCAAATAATACACAAGGATGACAACAGTCATGGTAGCCTGTAGTTAATCTTCATTATGTCTGTTATGTTCACCCTCAGAGCTGAACAGGACGCTGTTTTCTTCATAGGCGGACACAAGATGTCAGTCCAGCTCTAAAGCACTGGCCAGATTCATGCTCTGTGGTGTCTTTCTGTCATCCCTTCATTATAATTTGAGGAGCCGTGTGTTTGCTGTCCAGGTTTTTACAGCGTGGCTGGCTGTCATGTGTCCTCCACCCTGGAGGTGGTGGTGTTCCACCAGTGAAGGGATTTATTAAATTAACCTTTCCTGCACAGGAGGTGGCACAGGAGCGGTTTCACATTCGCTTTACCTTCAGACCTAAGTCATTGGGCCCAGGTTTTAAAGGGCTCAGCACATCTCATTGAACTTGCTTTCCAACTGTATGAACTTGGCATTTCCATTTTTGAGATTTGTCAGGAAAGCTTGAGGTGGGGTGTGCTCGAGCTGGTCATTTCTCAAATCTGGCTGCTTTGGCCTTTGAATTGGAAGAGAGCTTTCTTGGAAGCTGATGTTAGGGCCCTCCTGTTCAATAGTGCAGCATTCTCTCATACATTCCCGGTTTCAAATGCAGGACTGTTCTCATGTCGCTGCTTCTGTGCTATGAAAGTTGCCATCAACATTAATCACTTGAAGAATGAGCTCTTTCAGTAGAAGGAGGCATTTTGTATGGTCGCTGCTAGGCAGGGAACTTTATGTTGTAGCCCCAGATCTAAATGAAGCCTGGCAGAGGAGGGAGGATCTAAGAATAGGTCTGGCTTACGAATCCTGCCCTGCAGAAGGATCCAGGCTGTGAGGTCAGGGTAGTCCTTTGAATAACGAGCTCCGTAAGCCGAGAGAGCGCTTAAAACGCCAGGTTCAAGGAATGATGCATGGGGCAGCTGTTAGTTAAAAACTATCTAAACTGAGATTCTTTTAGGCTGTGAAAAGTTCAAAGCGGTTACGTAGATCTTTCTGGGGCTCTTTTCCTGCCTGTCTCCACGCAGCCGAAGGCCGATGTTCCTAAATCAGCCCTGCTGACGATTTTTGACACCCGCAGGTCACTTTTGAGGCCCGGTATAAGCGGGCAGGCTTGCTATCCCTTATTTTTTTGTACCCGTGTTTATTGTAAGGGTTAGACTGAGCCCCGTAGTCACCTCTGCAGTCGGGAGGGCCGTTGGAGGGAGGTTATGTTACCCCCACTGACCCGTTTTAACCCTCTGAGGGGGAGTTCAGCTACCGCCTCGTGCTGTTGGGCCATCCGTACCGGCCGTAACGCCCGGGGCGTTGACAAGGCGCTGGAGGCCTGCGGCAACCGGCTCCCCCTCAGCGCCCGGGCTGGCGGCAGCGGGGAGGGGGGGAAAGGGGGCGGCGGGGCAGCTCCCGCCGCGGGATGGGGCCGGGGCCGGGGCCGGGGCCGGGGCCGCTCCTCCTGGCCCCGCCGCCGGGGGCCGTCTGGCTCCGCCCCCGCCGCACCCGGAACCCTCGCTCCCGGCGGCGGTTTCCGCCCGGCGCACCGGGGATCGGACCGGAGGCGGAAGCGTGGGTGGCGGGCCGGGCCGGGGCAGCGCGGTGGCGGTTGTGCGGGCGGCGGTGGGAAGCGGGCCGGGCCCCATGGCCTCCTCCTCCAGCATCGACATCGAGGACGCGACCCAGCACCTGCGGGACATCCTCAAGCTGGACCGGCCGGGAGGTGAGGGGCTGGGCCCGAGGGGGCACGGGAGGCCGCCGGCGGCGGCGGGCCTGGCCGGGGCGGGGCCGCCGGCCGCGCTGTCCTGTCCCGGGCTGCGGGACCCGCCTCAACCGGAGCCCCGCGGCTCCACCGTCTGTCAGGCGGCTCCGCGCCGGGGCTGAGCACATCTCCCTCGGGGCGCCGGTGGCATCGCTCCGCGCCGGCTCCGTCCCGCCTGGGGCGAGGGGGGTCCCGCTCGGCCCTGCCCCGCTCCCCGAAGAGCCCGGGACGCAGCGAGGGGGTGAGGAGAGGAGCCGGCGACCCAGCCTGAGGACCCTCGCTTGTGGGAGAGGATCCCTGCTGCTGAGCAGAGTGGGAGCAGTTCGGCCTCAGCGCTCGCTGCTGCCGCGGATCTTGGGCTCTGTTTATCCGAGAGGTGTTGCCGCTGAGAACTGAACAGCACTGATCTCCTCGGGCCCCTCTCCCGCGTTTGTTAAGAATACTTCGAGTTTTTCCTGGATGTCTTACTGGGCTCAGTGAAGGGGCTATCACGCCTCTCTCAAATCAGCACCGTCCTCAAACATGACGAGGTCATGGTCTGAATGAGGCTGAGACCATGAATGTTTTGCGAAGAAAACTTAGCCTCTGGGTCGGGGACAGAATTTATGCCCGTGCTGTGCTCCGTTGGAGCAAAAGGCAGCAATAACATAGCTTTTAAATGTACTGAGACCCAGTACGAATGTGCTACCTCCAAAGCAGCTGCCACGCGTGCTGCCTTTTGCTTGGCCGAAAGGATGAGAGGTTGGATGCAGGTTTGTTGTGGGAGGGGTGTAGAGGCGCAAGGGATGGTGGAGCAAACCTACAAGAAGCCAGCTTCGTTAGTTTTGCTACCTATAGAGAAACTTCTTATTACTTGAAGTAGTTTCTCTTGTTTCTGGAGCACTTGGGTGCTCCTGGATTATAATTCTTATAAGAAAATACATTTTTCCTTTACAGTGCAGCAGTCTATACTTGAGAAACGAAAAGGAGAACTCAGTGTGGGGAGGGGGAGCCCTTGTTTCACAAGCAATTTCTGAACTGAAAGGATGCGTCATGATTGGGAAATGGTTGGAGTTGTTTCTGTTCTCTCGAGGTGACTTGACTTTCCCCTGAAGCAGCTTCTTTTGCTGGTTGAAGCAAAAGAGTTATTTACTGAGGATGAGTTATTCCTTTTAAATTTTCTTCTTTCCTCTTCATTCTCTTTATATCTTCTGTGTCAACACTAGTGTATAAGAAGGCAGTTGAGAGGAAAGGGAGCAAAAGGACAGTAAGTCGAGCAGTAAGGAACCCGTGGTTGTTCTCAGCAGAAATCACTGCCTGGGTAGTAGCAAATGGACTTGAAAGAACTGGGCATAATAAAGTCAAGAGCAAGAGCACTTGTTTGTGAACTGAAAGCCTCTGAAAATCCTATTGGGATGTCAGAGGAAAGGGAAACTGCGGGAGCCATCAAGGCTTTTGAAGGAGAATAGAAGCAGCCTCCTGAATTGCATGCCTAGCACTAGGCTTATCTGGCCTAAAGTTGCTGTTGTCAGGGCCCTCTCTAGTTTCAGTTTCTGTTATACCCTGGGTATCACTTACAGATTTTAATACCCAGTGGAGACTAGTGTAGGTGCTTTCCAAGATTACTGCTGCGAAGAAAGGTTTGTGGCACTGGGTGCGTGAGCAGCGTTATGTTACTCTGGGTGCTGTCCAGGCGGGTGACGAGAAGCACTCCCCGCTCTGAAGAGTTTACAACTGTCATGATGCTTTTTTAGTTCTGCTGGGTTTGGTGATTGTGAAAACGCAATCCAGCACTGAAGTCTCTCTTGACACAGTTTTCTCCCAGTTTTTGCAAACTTTATCCATAGCTTTGATAACCCTTGCCCTTTTTTGGTGCCATGCCCTCAGCAGGGGGAAGCTGCACGATCAAACCATGGAGCTCCCAGCTGGGGCACATAGACAGGCCATCAATGCCAGCGTGCTATGGAGGAGAGTTCCTGCTGGGGCTGTGGGCAGGATCCTTCCATCTGCACTGAAATCTGCTGGTAACCAGGTGTTCTGTGAGCTCACCCCACCCAACGTGAGGCGTTTATCAGGGAAGTCGCCATTCAGTACAAAGTAGCATTCCTGATGTGGGGAGAAGGTGGGTGGGAGCAGGAATAGTTCAGTATCGCAGCTCCAATTGCTGCTCTTTTCCTGCCCTTTGGAAAGGTGACGAATACAACCACACTGCTTTCCCTTTGAAAGCCTAGACCTGCTAGTCTAGGTTAACATTTTGGTTTTGTTCGTGTACTTGCCAGACACTGAGCCTCTTCCCTTCTTTTATGCCTTCAGGATTGTGTGTGGGCAGCACCTGTGCTTGTCTGGCTCCCACTAAGACAGTGATGGGCTAAGACCGCCCCCCCCGCCATTTCTGAACTTTAGTGTGCTGCTGTTGTGCCCGTCAGCTTCTGAGGAGTTTCCTCCTTCCCTTTCCCATGGAGTGAACATCACCGTCCTGCTGTCCGTAAAAGAGCAGAGATACTTACATGATCCGTTTCTTTTGCTGCAGATAGAGCAAAGACTGGATCTTCTTTCTCTGGCAGCCTGGATGCTGCTTCTGTAGGGAGTGTTTTCCTGGTTTTGGTCATAAAGGATAAATTGCAGTTGATGGAAGTTGCTGCAGCTGGACAAGCACCCACCATATGCTGTAGGAACAAGAGGCACACCAGGAACATCAAGCACAGCACAAATGTGTTGGGTGATTACAGGTTCCCGTTCCCTGGCCTAAAGTTTCCTTGTGCTGCGTGAGTGTCGCTGCTGTTTTCTTCATGCAGTGCAGGTGAACTCAGGTGAGCACCCAAAAGGTCTCTCCGTTGGGATACCCTGTCACTGCACAGGCTTTTTGTGTCCATAGTGCAGTTGCTGATTTAATGACTTTGTTCATAAGCAGGCAAATTTTAAATATTCTTCTGGCAAATGAATAACAGTCACAGTTATTTCTGTAGGCAGCAGCGCTCATCCTGGTATGTTAAAGCCTGCTTGGTAATGGAAAGCTTGTCTTGCTTTCAAAGGACATGGCTCTTGCCCACAGTTATGTTTAGATTTGTTACGTGTGCCAGTAACAGTGGAGCTCCTGGGAGCAGCCATTTTGCAAGAGCTCAGCAGTTGTTACCTGGCAACAGTATACGAAATTCCAGTTTTCAAAACCAGTGAAAATTTCAAGCGAGGGTTTTGCTGAGACAGGAAGCTTTGACTTCAGTGGATTGATGTGTAAGTGCAGATGGACTGGGCTTGCTCTCCAGTGGGGATCATCAACTGTTTACCTTGCTAGTAAATAGAAAGGTCTCCTTCACTCCCTGTTGTGTATGTCCCCTTCTCAAGCCTTCAGAAGGTACAGAGGCCCTCAGGCAATTTGTGCTAGGCCAAATATGTGAAGTCAGGGCACATGCACTCTTCAAAGCAGAGCTGAAACACTGAATGAGTGGTTACTTTACACAAAACTTGAGTTCTATGAACTTCTCTGTGAGTTGTCAACCAAGGGAAAAATATGGGAATCTTGCAGGCACAGCTGCACAGTTTCATAGCTGAGTTACTTGAACACCTGGACTTTCAGGTCAGGTCTCACAGTCAGAAGCCAGTTTGGAACATAACAAATGTATTATTTCCAGCCAACCCCAAATGTTTCAGCTGACCACTGTATTGCTGGACTTCAGAGATCTCTCTGCAGGCATGAGGGTTAGAAATGACACCTCAAGAACCCTTTGGTCTGGTAAATCTGATTCAGTAAATGTAACTCACCAGCTTAGGCTTTCTGATCCAGGACTATTTGCTCTTTGAGTCTGTTAAGTTCCTTGGACTCATTCTTTGATGCTTTCCTGGTCTGCTGGGATTGCTTGTGTAAGAAAAGAGCTATGACTTCACTCATTTGTGTGGAGATAAGTTTCTTGTATGGAAGGTCTCTTACTCATCCCTTTTAGAGAATACTTCTTCCAGCCAGTTCAGTGTATTCTACCTGATAGACCAGTAGAACTTGATGAAAAACCTCTGGAGGTAGTGTGTTTTATGCAGCGCTGATTCTTTTAAATGGGTATTGTGCACAGTTCATCATACTTTTCCCTAGGTTCAGTGAATGAGAACCAGAGACCATCAAATTCCTATAACGGAGACCTGAATGGACTGCTGGTGCCTGATCCCATCGTGGCTGGAGATGGACCTTCTTTGGCTAAGCCAGTGCATCGCAGCATTTCTCTTGGAGCCCTGCAGGAGAAGCAAGTCATGTAAGTTTTGTCAAAGAAAGGCTGAGACTGAACAGAAAACGGATAAAAATTAATTCTGATGAGCCTGGACAATCATGCTGGGAATCTGACCATCCTTGCTGCTCAGGAACTGAAGAAGATTGGCAGAGTATTTTAGAGAGAAAGGGAGCAGGACTGGTCACATGGGGGACACTGCAAGTCAGGATGAAGGTAAATTAGCAGGGCTCTGGGTGAAACCTGGCATTCACATGCAGCCCTCCAGCTGGACTCCTTTAGGGACCCGAGTTACCTGAAGAGTAACTTGTAGCAGTTGACAGTATGGTAGGCCTTGCACTTGTTGAAGTATTTCTCTCCACATAACTTAAAACAGGACAAATGGTCCTGAGCTAGATTTCTACCCAACTCTCTGCTGAGTTGTGCATATGCATCAGTGTGTTTTGGACTGTACACATGCTTTTATTGCTTATATGCAAGAGAACATACACGTATAGAATACTTTGGATTTGTCATGGGAGTGATAATACAAATCCACATCAGTCTGACTAGTGTAATGCTTGGCTTCATGCACTGAGTCTTAACATCAGCACTTGTGTAAATAGCTTTTGTTTGGGTTCTTTGGTCGTAGTTTTGAGAGAGGATGCAGTGAGAATCGTGAGCAGCGTGCACTGTTGTTGATGAGGTTGAACTTTGGCTTTGGTCTCTTTGCATCTTCCAACGTTGGGTAATAGTCAAAGCTACTTTAACGAAGTGTAGGCCTGTGCTCAAGTCAAACAGACTGGAGGTTTTTAAGCTGAATAAACGAGGTGTTTGGCCCTCTGAAATCTGTGGCACGTGGGAAAGGGAGACTCTTAACTGGAATAGTTTCTGTTTTTCAGTTGTTCAGTTCAAATCTCCTAGATGCACAGATACTCCTTCTGCATTGCTATTAAAATTATGAATAGCAAATATCTGACCTCTGTTCTCTTCCTGTGAGTCCTGTCTGAGTTTTTTTTTCCTTTTGTTTTTCTTGAAAGCTGCCTTTCCGGTGATGACAGCTCCACGTGCGTAGTGATATCAGCAAAAGATGTGGAGATAGTGGCCAGCAGCGATTCCAGCATCACCAGTAAGGCCAGAGGAAGTAACAAGGTAAGGAGCAAGAGAAAGGATAGCTCTGTCTCTTTCAGTCACATTGGCTCGTGCTTAAATATTTTAAACAGAAACTACTGTCTTCTTTCCTGTGTTACAGGAGCTTATAATGGGGTAGAAGTTTGTCAAAGAGCTTAACAAGGGGGAAAAAATGGATCGGTATCTTGTAGCCGATTGTTACTGTTATTGCAGAGTCTGGCCAAGTTATCCTCTAATTTTCAAGAATAAGTCCGAGATCTAAACTGTAGGTTCTTGGGAGAGTGCCCTTCCTTCACAAACAAGCTTTTCCTGCTAATTGTTATTTCACTGGAAGGTCTTTGCTGTGGAGGGAGGGTTGCTCTTGATAGTTTGCTAGCCTCAGTCCTGCAGAGGGGTCCACCCAGCAGATCAGAGCTGCAGAAGAGCCGATATGCTGAGATCAGAACTAGTGCTGTATAGAGTACTGAGACACTCAGAACAAATGCTAGCAATTAGGGAGAGAACTCTGGTCTTGATCCTCTTGGCACTTTTCTATATTATGTCATTTTATTCCTTGTGCCGTCAATTAAGGGACCATAGAGATCATAAATGAATACTGTACCGTGTTATAATTGTTTTTCATAGATGATATTGAAGATAAAAATAAAAAGGAGAATCACTGCCATAATTTCCACAGTATTTCTTAATTATTTGCTTGTAGAGACAGTGCTTATCAAATAAGACCAGGACTTTCAGTTTCTCAGAAAGCAGTGTTGAAACTAAAAAGCAAAAAATGCCCATGCAGCAAATGTATTTCTATATTTCAAAAAAAGTTTCCAAGAACTGTGAATCCAGACACAGTGCTAACAAGGAGGTAAAGGCTACTTCGCTGTACTTGCAGGGTCGAGCATTATTCTGCAGTGTGACAAACTCAGTGAGTTGCATTCCTTCTTGCAATGGAAGGAAATATTAATCAGCTTCCAGAACTTCAAATGTTAAGGGCTCAGCTACTTGGTATTCAGCAATTCTTCCTACCAACTGCTGCTTCTAACAATTTCCCGTTAAGCATTACAGGTCTTCCCTGGAGGACATAATACATTTGGCAAGTTTGTTCCAGGTAAAAGTTAATCTGAGACACTTCTCATATTTTGTTTTCTTTCTCTTGAGCAGGTGAAAATACAACCTGTTGCTAGATACGACTGGGAGCAGAAGTACTATTATGGCAATCTGATAGCTGTTTCAAACTCTTACCTGGCTTACGCCATTAGAGGTGAGATACCTTCTTGTCTTGCATGTGATTTGTATTTTTTTACTCTGTGTATCTCTAAAAGAGACAAAGTTTGCATCAGAAGATGGTAACTGGCAATAATTGAAATACTTCTTGGAACACAAAGATCAGGGTGCTGTTCTAGTGGTAATATAGGTGAAGCTGGAGCTACAGGAGAGGGAAGAGTTGGTGGTGTAGGAGAGTTTCCACTGAGAAGGAAAGCTTTTCTGAAGTTAGAAATAAAAGAAAGAGAAGAACTCAGTGAGGATGGAGGAAAAGTTGAAGGGTTACATTGATTTCACTGGACAGTAAGCTGATGTTGAGATTAATCCTCTAATTAAATATTTCTGCAGTAAACAAGCTTCTCTGTAGCGAAGCACGGAAACAGCCCCATGGTAATTTGAGCAGATAAATGTTTGCTATGGATTTGCTTGCATAAATTTAGAGTTGAGTTTAAGGCTAAATTTAGAGGAGCCAAAGAGCAAAACAGATGCAGTGTGTTTTGCAGTAGGAAGGGAGAGAAAAGTGGAACAACACAGGGAAAGATTGTTTCACAACATACATGAAACAAATGAACACTTAGTCATCTGCAGTGTCTCTTCCTGCTCTCATTTAACCACACAGTGTTTGAGGCTCCATCAGCTTTTCCCTTTGTCAGTTCTAGCACCCATCAGAATGTCTGGCCTTTTATGAAATGTGCTACTCTGCTTCTGTGTTTTTTTTCCTAGCTGCGGTTATTTTAGAGCAGCTTTAGGGTGTCTCACGGTTTTTAAAGTGTTAAAGCTTGGACGCAGTAACACTATGGAAAGCTGAGTGGTCTGCTAGAGCATCAGAAGTGGAAACAATATGGTCTCCATAGAACTGCCTGCATTACAGTGATGTTTGTCTGAAATTGGAAACTTTGCTTGATATCTGCATGCTTTAAAGCATGTTCTTTTCAGTCACACAAGCCAAAAAGCAGTGCTTTTTGCTAGGTCACTGTTTATGCTTTTAAAAATTCCCCTTACAGAAGATGTATTTGAGCTACCTGCCTCTGAGGGACTCCTTTGCTCCTGTTACTGAAAATGAAACTGCAGTTAAAATTAATTCATTGTCACTGGAGGTCAGTCTTGGAGGTTTAGTACCTTTGTTGTAAGCTCAGGATCAAGATTTAGGCCTTACATTTAATGAAGACATATTTAATGAGAATAATGCTGGGAATCACAAGAAGTCAACTTCTGTTGACTTTTTAAGTAGAGCAACTTAGAATTTGAGGTGCTGAAGAAATTGTAGATGATATGGGGAATTAAGCTGCCCCTTACAAGGTGGGCAAAGTACTTCTTGATGCTGCCATTCCAGTCTTCTTCACCAAAGCTGAGAAGTGGAGGGAATATTTGTGCATGTAGCCTGGATCTTGAAAGGGCTGATTAACGTGGTACCTATTGATGTGGGTATTCAGTGTGCTGCCAGTGACAGCTGATGCAGGATGGGAGCTGGAAATGCCAATGGGTGGAAACAAAGGCAGTCCTGTGGAGAAACCACACAGGTAAACGGTGACTTCTCCCTCTGTCTTTTCTGCAGCTGCCAGTAACGGCTCCGCTATGGTGCGAGTGTTGAGCGTCAGCACTGCTGAGCGGACTTTGCTGAAGGGATTCACAGGCGGTGTGGCAGACCTGGCTTTTGCTCATCTCAACTCCAACCAGCTGGCGTGCCTCGATGAGGCTGGCAACCTTTTTGTCTGGCGCCTGGCCATGGATAAAGAAAAAATCCAGTATCTTGTCAAAATGTGCTTTATATCAGTCTTTTGGTTAGATGTGAATGCAACCTCAGAATTGCAACGTATTTCCTAGCCTTTCCAGAACAGCAGCTTGCAGGGGGAAGCTCGATCGTTCTGCCCCTTCCAGAGTATCACATCAGTCAACCCATGCCTGTATTCAACACAATCGTTACTTGAAATCATGTGTAACTTGAAATTCTAGGAGTGACACCTCAGTGCTCCTTCTGGTCCGGACAAAAGCAGTCAGTGAGAAGCACTGGTCTATACTGGCTGACTTTACACACGGACAGTATCACCTCAAACATGTGACAAAGCTTTTTACTCATGTTTGTCTGGTTCTAGCTGTTTTCATCAGTTATGTTTCTAGGGAAGAGGATGTAGTACTTCCCTCCTGCTCACTAACTTCCTTCCAAACCTATTACCATTTTTCTTTTGGTGGTCCTGAAGTTTATTTCAGTATTCAATTTATTGCCCTAATTCTTTTCCTTTTAATTGCTAGGAGTGACTGGTTGGTGCTTTTGGGAAGTATGTCAGTCTATGTGATACGTTGTGTTAGGTTGTTTCTTCTTAGTTTTCAGTTGTATAATATCATTTCAAAAGCAACTGAGGCAAAGGTGGTTGTCGTCGTTTAAGATCTGATTTGTATGGTTGGACCAGAGCACTCAGCCAGGGGCAGTGTGGTAGCTTTTCTGTCTTTCTGTGGTAGGGTTGTTGCAATGCTAGCTGAAACAATTTAATCTTTCCGTCAGCAGTCGCATGGATTGCACAGTCTGACTGTGTGCTCCTGTTGTGCTTATCCTGTCCCTATCTGGAGCCTGCAAGAGAAAATTATGAGAAACTATTAACTTTCATAAGCTTAACCTCTTCTTCTGCCAGTGAAGAAACGCTAGCTTGTCTGCTTTCTTAGCAGAATCCTTTTACCTGATGTCTTTTTGAATCTCAATAATCAAAAAAAGCTTGAGGTTTAATAGTATTTAGCAGAGGACCAAGCCTGAATAGGTTAGTGCTGAGTGTCCGTAGCACAGCCAGAAATGTTACATTCCTTAACCGTTGTGATCAGAGAGGAGATCTTGGTTAACATCAAGCGACCTGACAATACCCCGCTGAACACCTCTCGAAGAATCATATGGTGCCCTTTCATCCCAGATGATAATGAGGAGAGTGGTGAAGAGGGAAGTCAGACGTTGGCGTTGTTGCATGAGGACAGGGTAAGGAAACCTTGTATTTGAAACATTGTCCCTTATTACCATTAGAGGGAGAAAATCTAATGAAGGAAAGAGGCAATATGGTTAGAGTTACAAAGGCTCCTGTCTAGTCTGTGCTGGGGATCCTCCTGTAATATGAGATATGGGGATTCCTCTCTTCCAAGGAGAGCTCATGCTGATCTCTCTCTGGGACTCAGAAGGAAGGAGAGTGGTAACTTCTGGTTGCCATCAAATAGTGGGACCACTAGAAGCAGTGTGGTGGGCTAGAGGCATCACTCGTCTGTTCAGGCTAAGCCAGTTCCCAGGGGAGGTGGTTTGGTGAGCAACTACAACTGCCAAGAGCAATTCCCTGTACTTACAGATGGCTGGATGCCAGAAAAGCATCTCATGGCCAAATTGGGTGGAGGTGGGAAGGTTTGTGTCACATACTTGCTGTTGGGCTGGTATGCGAGGATATAAGATGATGATAGATGAAATTCTCTGCTGGATCAGACCAGTAGTTGTTGAAATAAACCTGTGTGCCCACATGTTTGTTTTCCAGGCAGAGGTGTGGGATTTGGACATTATCCGAACAAACAACAGCTCGTGGCCGGTGGAAGTGCCTAGCATCAAAGAAGGCTTCATCGTAGTGAAAGGCCACAGCACGGTATAAACCTATTTTGCTTTCTTTACTGCCATTGTGTAGGTGATCGCTACAGACCACATAGGTTTTCTTTGGGTTATAATGTCTCAGGAGCTGCAGTTCTTAGGACAGTTGGCTGTAAAAAAAACCAGTTTCTTGCCTGTCCACACTGTCACCCACAGCCTACTGGCTGTGTGCACACACTATTGGTAGGTAACCTCTGTTTAAAGAGCCAAGTGAATGTGTAGTCGTTTGCTTTGAAGAAACTCATCTGTGTTTCCAAGGGTCTGTTTCACAACCCAGGCTGTGTTTCAATTATTTTATTTTATCTCCTGGTAAATGAAACACTTAATGCTGCTGTGGTTCACTGCTGGAGGAGAAAGTCAGAACTAAGCCCAATGTAATCTTTATTCTTCTGTGATTCTCCTAATGAGTATAGTTACATCTGTGAGTACAGTGGACCAGAACTGCAGCTGGGTCTCCAGTAGGTGATATTTTGAATATAAAAGAAACAACTGGAAAGAGTCCCATTTCAGTTCTTGAACAGGATGATGATAAAGTAATTGTGTCACTTAGGTGAAATAGTTATGATTGTGAAACAATAATGATTGTGAAAAGCCAGAAGATCCCAAAACAAAATGAGCTCCGTTTATAACAGTGAGAACAGTGGCAGCACAATCCATTGTACTTAAGTTTGCTGTCTGGAAAAGTTGATAATTATTATTACAAAAAAAAGTCCTGTCAATTCTTCTTGAAGGATTAAGTTGCCTGGTGACATGTCTGTTAGAAATCACTCTGACCTCATGTACTATCAAACTGTTAGTCAAATTCCTGTTTGAAGAGAGTGCTCTTTCTCCCTGAAGAGTTATAAAATCGTCTTTCCGTGTCGTCTTTTTTTTTTTTTCCCCCCTCTCTGTTTTAGTGCCTGAGCGAGGGAGCACTTTCTCCAGATGGAACTGTGTTGGCCACAGCAAGCCACGATGGTTTTGTCAAATTCTGGCAGATCTATATTGAAGGGCAAGACGAGCCAAGGTAACTGTGAAATTGGAAAATGAAGGATCTTGGAACAGAGCAGTGTTTACTTTGCAAGAACTTCCTTGTTACAGAATTACCTGCAATGGTCATTCTCAGGACGTTATAAAGATATAGAGTGAATGTTTCTAAAGTAGCTTGTTGCTGAAGAGTTGTGTCACTGGGTATCATACATGCTCAAGGTTTGGTGAACTTGGAGGGGGGGGAAAGCAGAGAGCTGTCTGGAAGCAGGAGTTCTGTGCTTTGCACAGGCTGTAGTCAAACTCTTTTTTGCTGTCCCTGTGAATGCAGACAGGTTCTCTGAGCTGTGTTCCTCTCAGTGTTGACTTCTTTTACATATTGTGCCCTTGTTAAGACACCAAACCAAATAGTAACATGGGATATGTTTTATTTTGGTGGGTTTTTTTTTTTTTTTTTTGTTCACAATCTACAGCTGCATGGGCTGTGATCTCCCTATTTATATGTAAGGCTGTAAACAGCTTCAAGCTGATAATACTTGGTGGGTGCTGATTTAATGCTGTCTTTAGAGAAGGGGTAATGTGTTCAGCACCCACCTTTTATATTCCTTATCTACTACTCCCTGCCCACTCAGTCTTTTCTGATTCTTTCCTAGGTGTCTTCATGAGTGGAAACCCCATGATGGCAGGCCTCTTTCCTGCCTGCTCTTCTGTGACAACCATAAAAAACAAGACCCAGAGTAAGTCCCTAATCCTATACTTGGAGTGTGAAAGTTTAGTAGTGTCTTCTAACTCTGCCTTTGAAGGGTTTGTTGTAACTGCGTTATACTTGTAAAAAATTAGCTTTGTGGCAGGAGCAAGTCCTGTCTCCTTTGTAGTCAGTTTTCTAGTGATGGAGAAATAAACAAGGCTCTGGAACACAGCCTGAAGTGACCTTAATCCTAGTGTCAATTCCATTAAAGCAATGAAAATTCTAAACTGATGAGTACTTTCAGGTTTGTGATGTGGTGGGTTTTAACTGGCCTATTATCCTCCAAATTTCTTCTGTGGTTGATTGAGAAATAACTTTTTTTTTTTTAAAAAAAAAAAACCAAACAACTTACTATTTCTTCAGTCAGTTGTGGCTTTAAAGTTCTTGAGAGCTATAGTGGTTTCTGATTTGTCTTGGAAGCAGAAATTTTCTCGGAACTTTAAGACATGGTTGGGCAAAATCAGCTGTGGGCAGCTTGTGAGGAACTTTTCTGTGAAATGACCTTATGGAAAGGACCAGATCTTCTTTTAAAGAACTTAATTCTGTTCTGCCTGCAGGGTTCCCTTCTGGAGATTTCTCATCACAGGAGCAGATCAGAACAGAGAACTGAAGATGTGGTGCACTGTGTCTTGGACCTGTCTGCAAACTGTCCGGTGGGTGTTGGTATGCTGACTCCCCTGAAGGGTTGGATTTGCTTTGATGAGCAGTGGATCGTAACAAAGCTCTCTGTTTCCAGATGTACTTACTTTGCAAAGGTGATCCTTGATCTCCAGTGGAGTCTGCTCTAGCCCCCACTGGAGCCTCCTCCTTTACCAATCTGATCAGTCCTTTGAGAGCTGTCAGGGCTGTGGCAGACTCTCAGGTCAAGCTTTGCCAAGGCCGGGGAGATTCAACCTTTTATACAATCTCCTTGGTTTTACCACGACCTGTTTTCTTCATTTTGGTCTGTAGTGCATAGACGTATCTGTACCATGAGGAGAGACATTCCACATTGCACTCCTTGAGAGCTCTCTTCTGTAAAATACTAGATACTCAGTAACTGATGTAGAATCTCTTCCTCTTATTGCATTTTCTGATTTAAATAATGAGAGGCTGCTATGTTGACAGAGCTTAAGCAGTTATACAGGGCTTATTTACTGAGCAATATGGGTCTAAAAGTTTAAATTCCACTTTAGTCCATCCCTTCACTCAACTTATGTTCCTTGATTTTGTTTTTCTGCTGGTGGATCGTGGCCTCTCTGATCACACGCACGTGTAAGGCCACTTCTGAATTGCCCTCTTAAAATGAGAAGAATACGGTGTACAACTGAGTGCTGCTTTTTCCACCTCATACTAAAGAAGGTCCAAAATACATAAAAGGGTTATTTGGATTTGGCAGATTTTTGTTTTTAAATATAAGCATTGGCTCTTGTCCTCTTATGAATGTAGAACATGTTAAGTAATGACAAACTGTCATCTTTCATTTAAATATATATCTAGATCCTATCCTGTGATCTCCTTGCTGGTCTCTTGGCTGAAGTCAGCACTGATTTCTGCAATGAAGTTTTTGTTCTAGTGGGTGGTTGCACTGTAATATGGCTGTAAATTCCTTAAGATCTTTTTTTAACTAATGTAGTTTCATAGCAATCGTTTTGGTTGTGCTGATCTGCTTTTTTGTTTTGTTTTGGTTTTTTTTTTCTGCACACCCCTACCTCTTGTTTGTGGATCTAGCTTTTCTCCTGACATCTTCAGCTCCATGAGTATTCTTCCCAGCCTGAAAGTTTGCCTGGACCTCTCTGCTGAATATCTGATACTGAGCGATGTGCAGAGAAAAGTAGGTGGTTCATTTTATTGCTGGCTGTGTGGGTAACAGTGACAGAAGGAGAAATGACCATCTATGTGACTGATTCTGCTGCCTAGGTCTGGGATTTGCACATTAATAGCTAAAAATGCAGAGGCTGGCCTGAGCTATTTCACCGTAAGATGGCAAATGATAATAATTGAGCTGATTAATCCTGAGGAGCCTTAAGGATTGTTTCTCACCCTAAAGTAAAGCTGTTATTTGGAGACCCCTGTATCTGGCACAGTAGGATTGAGTTCCTGATCAGCATTGACTCAGACAGGAGTGTGCTTATTGTGGTTCCCTTGGGTGTTCTGTTACAAATTTAAATGATCCAGGCTTTATTCCTCATGTTATTTTAATTGTTCCAAATGTAGTTCAGGTGCTAGGGTTTGTAGTCTCCACACACATACACATGGTCTGCTCTGAAAGCCCAGTGACTTACTGTTTCTGGTTCTTCCAGGTATTATATGTGATGGAGCTGATGCAGAACCAAGAGGAGGGCAAAGCTTACTTCAGCTCCATCTCAGAGTTCCTCCTTACCCACCCAGTCCTAAGCTTTGGCATCCAGGCAGTGAGCCGCTGTCGGTTAAGGCACACTGAAGTGCTCCCAGCAGAAGAGGAGAACGACAGCTTGAGTGTAGGTAGGTGACAAAGAGAATTTGGCTGTTGTGAGATCAGGATTTCTTTCCTGGCTGGTTCTGGCTTTGTCATGAAAGGGTGATCTCCCAAGCAACAAGTGACAGAATGAGAGGAAACAACCTCAAGTTGAACCAAGGGACGTTTAGAAAAATTTCCTCACCAAAAGGGTTGTCAAGCACTGGAACAGGCTGCCCAGGGAAAGTGGTAGAGTCACCATCCCTGGAGGTATTTAAAAGACGTATAGGTACGGTGCTGAAGGGCAGGGTTTAGTGGTGAACTTTACAATGTTAGATTGACAGCTGGACTCGATGATTGTAAAGGTCTTTTTCCAACATAAACGATTCTATGATTCTTCTTCTCTTAATATGTACAAAATACATCCTGTGCAGCGGCAGTACTTCAGGGAAACACAGTAGAGTTGGTTCAAGGGACCTCTGGAGGTCTCTGGTCCAGCCTGC
This sequence comes from Chlamydotis macqueenii, assembly GCF_036417535.1. Lineage (NCBI taxonomy): Eukaryota > Metazoa > Chordata > Aves > Otidiformes > Otididae > Chlamydotis > Chlamydotis macqueenii. The sequence continues at coordinate 14,487,906 of NC_141568.1, forward strand.
TCCTTAGAGCAGGACTATTGCTAGTGGCGGATCAGGACATCTATAGCTTCACCTGGTTGCATGTTGAAGGCCTCCAAACATGACACTTCTGTGTCTGCTCTGGTGTCCTGTCCCAGGGCTGCACCCCTTTCTAAAGAAAATATTCCTAATATGGGCCTGAATCTCCCAACCCAGACTGTAGCCATTGCCCCGTGCCACATAGAAACTCAGCTGAGATGTTTCTATTATTAAAAAAGCGTTCCAGGGCTGTGCGGGCTGAAGTGAGTGCAAGTGACACGTTGATTAAGGTACAAGATTAGTTGCTCTGTATCTGAGCCATGATGTTTTGGCAATCACACAGCTTCCCTGCTCCCAGCAGAACGCAGGGGACAACTTCCTCTGGCAGCGTCGGGCTGAGTCCCTCTCCAGCACGGTTTGCAGGCTCATGTGAGCAAAGGGTTCCTGGAAGAACTGGCAGGATATATTTCTGTGACTGCTTGTCTGAGTAAACTGTGTAGTTAAATATCAGAGGTGTGAGCACGTGTTCTGAGAAACCAATTGGTTGCTTCTGAGTCATGTTGCCTGAGTTGTGCCAGGATGTGAGGGCAGTACGCAGTCTGAGTTGAGGGAAAGGGTGGGATTCTCCTCAGTCACATGTGGAAGGCATATTAGCAAGCTACAAAGTTTTTTGCAACAGAAATGAACAAGTAACTCTTTTTTTAGAGGAGAGACACATGAGATAACATCTTCTGGCTGTTACTGCAATGAATGTGGTAGTGAATCCTGTGGAGAACTGTCCCACGCAAGGATTTTTTGATTGCTGCATCTCTTCCACTCTTGGCTTGCTCCTAATCCTCCTACCTTTGTGTTAGTAAAACTATGCCTACTGTTGTACGTAATAGTCAATATTTGTATTGCTCAGAAATGCAGAAGCAAAAATGACAGATACGTGTAGCAAGTCAGGAGCGGACTGGGACTGAAACTTCAGGTCTCTGGTGCTCAGATAATTAGGACAATTTGCATATGAATGCCTATTTTTTTTTTTTTTTTTGTAATGGGGAGCTAGATTTATCTTTTCTACTCGGCTTCCTTAGCTTTCTTAGCAGTGAGACTGATACAGGTGCTGGGTGAATGTTGTCAGCGCTGGCTGATGGGAAGTTATTGCAGAGCTCTTTATAACTACAGTTGTTTACAGCCAGGAAGGATGGCTGAGCCCTAGTCTGGATGTCTGGACAATATGAGCTAGTGTCTGTCTCTTAAAATCTATCCAACCAGTCACTTCAACAGCCAGAACAAATCACTGACAGTTCCAGACTTCAGCTTCCTCCTCTTTGCTTAGTGAGATATCTTTTTTTTTTCTCTTCCTTGAAGCTCACTTGGCTGGATTAGAGCAAATTTGATTGCTCTCACATTGAAAAGTAGAGGGACTGTAGGATATACTTTCCCTAGACAGTGTGAATCTACCTCTGAAGTGGAGAAGTGATGAAGCTGTATGCTGCTGGTTCATCTGCTGTGATGTTTTTCTAGAACTTTGTTTGCAGTTTCTGTTCAACTTCATGTTTTACTTTTGTCTCGCTTCCAGAAGGTGCTCAGGGAACTGGAGCTGTTGAATCAGCAGCAGGCGTGCTGATAAAACTCTTCTGTGTGCACACCAAGTGAGTATGTGTAGCAGCTGCCGTGGGCAGCTCTCTATGGTTGTCCTAATCCTGCACAGACCTATAGAAATTCAACTTAACAATTCCTTTTGCTCATAACAAAAACTACTTGGACTCAGAGAAACTTCTAGCTGTGGTGTGTTCAGTATGGCCTTACTGGGAAGTAGCCCTCCACGGTGCTGTGGCAAGCTGGTGCTTTTGTTGCCGTGAGCACACAGTGCTCATGCGTAAGCACTAGGAAACATCTCTCAGGTGCTCTGGGTGTCAGAACTTGGTGACAGCTGAATGAGGATCAGCTTCCACTTCTTCTGTCACAGGCAGAAAACACTAAGGGGTGTTCCAAGGGAATCAGTTCCGTGAAGAGGAATATTCTAAGCATTAAACTTCTCTTGGTGATTCACAAACTAATCAAAGATGCCTGGGTTTTTTTTTTTTTCAGGGCTCTACAGGATGTGCAGATTAGATTCCAGCCTCTTCATAGTCCTGACATGAGCACATCCATGCCTTCCCATGGCTCTCATGAAGAATTTGGTGAGCATTTGTATTCAATTGATCTTCAGTGTTGCTGAGCCTTTAAAGGTTGGTGGTGGGGGGTCAGCAGGAGGGCTTCTTTGAATGCGTCTTTGTAACAGAGTGGTGTCATCGCATAAAGGATTCTGAATATGAACTAGCTGTGGAGCAGGCTGCTTGATCAGACCCCAGTGTGCGTGTTAGGCTAGGAGCACTGATGCTTGAGTTCACCTTGCTAAGTGATGTAGCAGTTGTGCCAGGAACTTGACGTTTGTCTCTTGTCAGGCAGAAGAGATTACAGTAACACCAGAGCTTTGGGACTAGAGGGGACTGGGCTGCGTGTAGTGTGCTCTCTCAGTTCATTCACTCTTCTGGGATGTGGCTGTTAAACTGGCCTTGCATTTAGGGAAGAAAGGAAGCTTGAATCTCTTGTTATCAAAGCCTGGTAACATCCACTCTTTAGCCTACAAGAGTAAGGGTAACACAGGATTTCCCTTGCCCTGAGGTTTGGTGAGGATGTTGCAGGGGTTTTGCTCATTCTTTTTGGAAACCAGTATGGCTGGCAATGGCACAAGTTCATACTTTGTGGAATTAAAGCTTTAGGTTTTGGGGGAAGTTCCTGTAAATTGACTTGTATTTCTTCCCTGGAAGCCTTTCCGGACCACATGGCTGATCTAAGCACAGAAGGCCTGGGATCCGAAAAAGGATCGGTGCATGGCTCCCAACCAGACCTGCGGCGTATTGCTGACCTGCCTGTACCAGCGGACTTCCTTTCTCTCTCAAATGACGCCAAACCTAAGCTGATGACTCCAGATGCGTTCATGACACCAAGTACATCTCTTCAACAGGTAACCAAAGAGCAGCACTGTTATTGATGGTACAAGGGATGGGCTTGGATTTTGATACTTTTGGGAACTTTTACTAGGCATTAATGACTCTGATAGGCTAAAGTAGCTGAATGCAGAGCACACAGGAAGCTGTGCAAGTAACCAAACTGAGTAAAGACATGTTGGCACATCTGAAATGCTCAGCTGGCCTGAGCGTATGTTGAGTCCGGTATTTTAGCTGCAAAACTAGTGATGTAGCTGTCTTGTGTAGAAATGCAGGTTTGCTAAATAACTGTATCTAAACTGGGAGACTGGTTTACACGCCTTGTTTGCGGTTGTAATATAACTATAATGGAAGAAAATATGCCATCTCTGCACATACTGTCTGGTGGGATCCTGTGGGAATGCACGTCTGAAGCGATCAGGTTGGTACGTGGGACTGTAACATCTTCTGTGTGAGATCTGCAAATTGGCAATCCAGTAGCTTGGTGCATTTTGTTTTTTTTTCTTTTTTGAATCTGACACAGCAAACCTTAATTTGCATAGAAGGCAAGTCTTCTGTGCTTGCACCAGGGGTTTCGACAGCAGGAAACGTGTGAAGCGATCCTTAGGATCTGGTGATCTCTGCGAAGGGCAGCAAAGTGTCTCAGAGAAGAGCCATAAGCAAACATGTAGTCCGCAGTGGAGCTCTGATGGAGCAGTCAGAAAACACAGAATTCCTCTTAATGCTCTGTCACGTGTTCATGGCCAGCACTGCTACATCATGCAACTTTGGGTCCTGCCGGGCATTTCTAGGGGCTGTCTGGCACTGGCAGTGTTCATCTGTCTAACTCAGCGAGGTTTCTGCTGCCCCTTGGTTATGCCAACAAGCAGAAGTGCAGGACCTCGCTGTTTCTTGGCCACTCTGCATCCAAGTGCCATGTTGGTTTGTCTTAAACCCACTCAGATGTTCTTGCTTTATGGCCTGCTTCTGTGCCTCTGTACTGAATTTGTGAGTGTGTAGTTTTCTCTTTGTGCTTTTAGAGTGGGAGTAGACATAAATTAAAAAGTATTTTTAAGAGTGCATCCTTTCAGAAAAGTGATCTGCAACTTAATTACAAGGTATGGATTCCACTGATGAGAAGCTGTGCTGTTTGTGTTTTCTCTGCCTTCCTGTGACAGATGAACTTGTCAGCATTTATTTACCATGCTGATATAGTTCTTACAGGCGAGGAGAATGCTTGTGAGCAGCACTCCACATACACATCCCTAAGGCAGGGCTTCCCCCTTCAAGGGAGGAGTGCATGATTGTCACCACAGCTTGAACGTATACTGGAGGAGCCTGGATAAGAATGAACAGCACGTGGAAATGCGCGGAAGTGGAGTTTGTGCTGAGTTGACTAATGAGAAGAGCCACCCTGGTGACGACTTGGGGAGCAAAGAATTAATTAAACTCCTCCTAAAGGTTTTGATGTTGCTGGTGAAGTTGCTGAGTGCAGGAGTTAATTTTGTGCCTGAGGGTGGGTAGCCTTCCCAATGGAAAGATGTCCCAAGAAAGAAGTTGGTGGTGGGGTGATGCTTGCACATACTGTTTGCTGGAAGGAGCAGCTCACTGTGTTTAAACAGTGTAACTGTTCAGTTTAAACCTGGCTTTTCACTGCTGCCTATTTCGTGGCAGACTTTCTTCTGCCCAGGAGCACTGTAGTGTGGACGCAGCCTTGAGTTTCTCAGTCTCTGCCATAAGTGCTGTCAGGCATAACAAGCTCGGCCACACCGGCTTTCCCAGCTGAGTACTTGTGTGCTTACAGGGCCAACGTATCCCACTGTCCTCTTCACTGCTAGGCAGCTAGCTCAGTGGGCAATGCCTCTTGTGCATTGGAGCATTCCGCTTCCATCTATCGGCAGTGCAAGACCTAAACCCCGTACAGACTCTGGCCTCGCGAGTGGCAACAGACCTTGACAAGAGCAGTCTAACTCAAAGAATAAAGTGGGGATCTGGTGCAGAGCCCTGCAGAATGCCACTTTGTTTCACGAGAGTAATTGCTCCATAAAAGCAGTCGTGGCTCACGTGATGAGGATGTACTGGGGCTTGCCTTCGACCAGCACCTGAGCACTCCGGCAGTACAACTGGACCTATCTCTTTCTATTCCCTTTTCCCCAGAGAGTCTTTAGGAGTTCTTCTGGAGCCAGCGTTCTTGGGTTAAGTTCTGCTGTGGACTCTTCTGTCACATCCTGACCGCTGTGTATTTTCTCACAGATCGCTGTGTCTCCAGGCAGCAGCGTCAGTTCCCTGACTGCAGTCACAGCCATGAGTAGCACATCTGTCACGGACACCTCTATGCCCAGGTAAATAGCACAAGTATTAAATAATGTATTTGCAACTGAACTGATGCAGTCCTTCAGGGTGGTGCAAAGCTGTAGTGTATCTTGTAGGAGAGGAGATTGTAACCAGCGTTAGAAACTGGCTTGAGTCCCAGCATCCCTATATGGGCAATGGTTTGCTTCTCTAATGCAGCTTGGAGCGTGCCTGTTGTCATGCAGGGGGCCAACAATAGTGTTTCATTCGTGCCTCATAGGGATTCTCTTATTGCATCTCAGTTTTGTTGCTTTACATGCTTCTCCCAAAGGGCTGTCGTTGTTTACAGGTAAGAAAACACTGCAGCCACCAAGGACAGGGCGATAATTGGGACCGTTAAGAAAATCTTACTAGTGCTGTGGTGGGTTGGGCTGCCTAACAGGTGAAAACTTCCCTTCTGGGAGCTGGGAAAAGGACAAAGACCTATCCTGTAGTGTTCTGTTTCTCCCTAAGCTCTGTACAGTGTGCACTGAAGATAACACTCATCCTTTCTCTCATTGAGGGGTGAGGGGAGTCCCCTTGAATTCTAAGAGGTTGCAATGGCTCTCTTTGTTTTTTGGGTGGGTTTTGTTCATTTGTTTCCACCTGGCATCTCTCTGGCTCTATGGGGTCTAAGAGATGCAAGTGCTAGTTGACAGGGAGTGGCTGACCGTGGTGGAAAGAGCAAGGACTTGGAGAACACTAGTGAAATTTGGGCTGGGCTCCTCCATTGACCTGTGGATCCAGTCTCCTCACCTTGACTGTTTGGTGCAGATCTGTATCATTAGATTGGCCTGCTTGATTTGTTTGTGTCTCTCTTTTCTGCAGGCCATCGGAAGACTTGACTGTGAGCCCCAAGATGCAGCTGGACACCAGCCTTACGCTGAGTAGCAGCAGCAGCAGTCTCCAGACTAGTCCTAGGAGCCATTCAGTTCTTATCCCAGGGCTCCCTGACAAGCTAACACCAAAGGCACCTGTTTCAGTAAGGCTCCAAGTGCTGCTCCCTCCTTCTTGTGAGCCAAGGGACCTCTCTATGGGCCTATACAGGCTGAAATTAGACTTATTTGGATAATAACAGGGCCAGCATCTGCCCTTTGGAAAACACAGCGACTGGCACAGATCTGCTGCCAGGTTTACCCGTGTTAATGGAGCTTCACCTCGTGTAAAACAGCACATCTCTGAAAACTAGAGACAGCTCTAGCTGTCACAATTATTGGACATGGCCAGCCTTTGTGTTAGGAGACAGTGCTACCTGGAGAGGTTTCTCCCTCCTTGTTGGTCTGATGGGTCTGAAACAATCCTTTCCTGTGCTAAACTTTTAATTCCAGGTGTGACGTAGAACAGATTATGACCAAAGCTTGAAAGTTAAATCAGGTTTCAGTGCTGGAGATGTTCAGTGTTAAAACTAAATTTTTCCCGCAAAGAGAAAAGGAATCCTGGAGCAGAGCAGGGAGGTAGACCTGCTGTTACATTTTCTTTTGAAAGTGTTCAAGCTAGCATTGGCTTAATTGTAGTGTTAGCCCAGGTGAGAGTCTGTTACAAGCTTTGGGCCCCTTCTCTGTCTGCTGAACAGAGTGGGAGCACAGGGATCACATGAGCAAGGGCTACAGCTGGCTGTTTCCAAAGGTGGTTAGTATAAGGTACCAGGGGTTCTTGGGGTGTCTCCACATTACCCTGAAGGCTCTTGTTTGATTTTTGTATTCAGGTCACATCAGGAAACCCCTCTCTAGCACTGGAATTGCAGGATGTGGAGCCCTTGGTGGTGCCTCAGGCTTCTCCCACCCGCGAGCGCTCGCCAGATGTCATTTCCTCTGCTTCCACAGCCATGTCCCAAGATATCCCAGAGATTGCTTCCGAGACCTTGCAACGCAGCTTTGCAGCGGCTCCGTCTGGGCTCCCTGCGGAGGTGCTGGAGTCCAGTCATCATGCAGACAGTATGGCATCCGCTGCCTCCGCCTTGCATTTGCTGTCTCCAAGGAACCGGCACAATTCAGAGCACAGCCACCACTCTTTGGACATGCCTCCAGTGGAGGTAGACAGACTGAACACTCCATCATTACTGGAGACTGCTTTAACTCAGGAAAATGCATCTTCTGACAGTGTTGTGGGTCAGCCGTGGCCAGCAGCTCCTGACATAACCAGAGAAACTAGGAACAGCATGGCAGACAGGTAATCACTTGGGTTTGTCTTGCTTAGGGCAATTTCTTTGCACTTGCCAAATTGCTAGCTTAGTTAAAATCTTTTATGTTGTGATTAAATCAGAGCAGTTCTCTATCCCTCCTTTTCCTTAAAGGATCTGATGATTCAGCCTTCACATGTGCCTGGTTGGTGTCCTGAACTTCCTAGGCCAGCTCTAACAATTTGTGCTCTCTCATATCCCTTGCAGCATGAAGGATCCCTGTGAAGAAGGTGAAAAGTCTACTTCATTTGCCTTCATGTTCACCTGGGAATGGAGACTTGAAATGGGATGATTTTTTTTTTATTTCCAGAGTACAAAAAAAACCCAAAACAAAACAAAACAAAAAAACCAAAAACAAACAAACAAACAAAAAAAAACCAAAAGAAAACCCAACAATGCAAGCTAAATTGTGCCCCGGGTGATGCATTCTTGCATGTTCTTATTGAAAGGAGTCAATTAGCATATAATTGACAGGTTTGATTATAACTTAATTCTATATCTGTCTTTTACAATCATCTTTGTGTAGCTAGCATTATAAATAAAGTCAGGAAATGAATGGCAGTGTCTCTGTGGAGCAGGCATACAGAATGGGGCAACATCACGTACCCCTGCTTACCAGAAGCAAACCATTATGCTGGGAGCAGTGTTAGGATTCATCACAGAATTAGTGTGATTAATTGATTAGTGTTTTCTAGTGGGGCGGAAGCCGCGAGATGCATCTGGCACCTGCAGAGTCTGTCTCGGCCAGGGCTGCATGCACCGTGAGAGCCTCCAAACACCTTCCTTTTGAACAGGATTAACTAGTTTAAAGCTTAGAAGCATGCGCAACTTGCTTTCAAAACCTTTGTGAGACTCTAGCACCCATCCATGGCACACCTTCCCTCTGCGTACTCCTCAGACACCTGGAAGAACGGAGAAGCGTTGATTTTTTTTTTTTTTTTTTTTTTTTTTTTTTCTTCCCCAGTGGTCAGTATTGTTTGAGGAAAACCAACCCCAAGATGATGCTATTCACTGGAGTGTGCTGTACATTCTGAGTAGTGGCTTACCTGTCTTGCATGGATGTCTGTTGGGAGAGTATGTTCTTGGTTAGGGCCTGAAGCATAGCTTCTCCCTTCTTAAGATTTCCAGAAAAATACATGGAGAAATTTAAGTGTTTGGTTCCTCTAAGCAACACCTGCCACTCTCTGGATCTGTCTGCATAGGTGTCGAGTTTTTGTTTGTTTTAGACCTTCTGTCAGGATCTCCTATGAAAAGTGGAGTAAGCAAGCTGAAAGAGACTTTCATGGTGATATTTTACTTTATTTTTCTTCGTCTAGCCCAAGGGATGAGGTTGAAGAAAAGCACAAGAGCTCTTCCTATCATCGGCACAGCTACCACCTGCTGCAGCATGACAGTCAGGATGCTAGTGCGGAACAAAGGTACCAGAGTGCTCAGCCCCCTCTCTTGCCCTGCATGGACTCAGTTCAGGCTGCATTCGTGCTTCTGTCCCCAGCAAGCCTTCACGTGTGGGGTGAATGTCTTTGCTTTGTCTCCTGACTTAATGTATGTACGCAGTCCAGCTTCCGTAATGTTCTGATGACTTCAGCTGATCACGAGGTTGGCCTCTGGGCGTTGTCCAATTTACTCTCTATAGGGAAAGACTTGACTCTGCTGCTCCTACGAGCATGGACCAAGCTCGGTTTAATTACCAACGAAAACCTACTAAGGGATCAGTTTCCAAATACTGTGCCTTAGGTAAGGTAGTGAGAGTATCTCAAGAGTTAGTTTCTTGGTTTTGACATCTTTGCTCCCTCATGAGCCACACTAAAGCTCTGTGGGCACATTCTGTGTGCTTGGCAAGCTCAGCCCTGTTTGACAGCTGAGGATTCATTTATAATCCACGCTTCAATTCAGACCAAAACGTGCAGCCTATATTGGATAGTTAGTGAGCAGCTGAAAGACTCCAAGGTGCCGAGGATCGCACACTTCCTAGGCTCAGGCTGATTCTCCTCTGTTCCTGCAATACTTGCTGTGAGGATTTGCTGTGCTTGAGTTCCCTGCTGGGTCAGTGTCACATCCTAGGGCTTATGTGCTGGTGTGTGTATGCAGCAAGAGCAGGCATTGCTCCACCACGCTGCCTGAACCACAGTTATCCCTAATGCAGAGACCCTTCAAGTCTTGCTGTGCAGCGCTTAAGCTCAGCCTGAGCAGACCTGGATCAAAACGAAGCAGCATGTGCTGAGCTCTGTAGAGGTCTCTGTGTTAAAGATCGAGGTGGCAGGCGTCCTTAGCTGCCTGGCTCTGGCCATGTGTGGATGAAGAGCAGAGTGTGAATCCCCTCCCCTTAGTAGAGGCTAACGCTGTCCAGTATTGCAAGTGATGTCCTCTCCCCTGCTATTCCTTCATAGTGACCATGATGATGAAGTTGCAAGCTTGGCTTCTACGTCAGGTGGATTTGGTGCCAAAGCGTCTACGCAGAGGCTGCCTGTGAAGGACTGGAAAGCCAAGGCATCCCCTCGGGCTTCCCCAAAGCTAAAGCGGAAGGGCAAGAAAGATGACGGGTATGCTGGGCTTGCCAGAATACCGGTGGCTGTGGGACCGCTGTGCAGGGCCACAACCTGATGTAGCCATTAGCAGCAAGGCTAGGGTCTGCGGCTGGGCAGCGGCCAAGTGCTCCCAACCCCCACACCATTTTGCAAATGGCAGTAACCCCACAGAAGTGTTGCTGGTTACTCGGACACCGGCTGCTGCTCAGGGGTGTGGGAGTAGGTTCTGCACTACCTTTCCAGCTGGGACTCAAAATCTAAAATATGGGTTTCAGAAGAATGTGTGGGAGGTAAACTACGTGTTGTGGGGGGTCACTGGGTCTGTTTGCCAGTTGCAGTGAAGGCTTCGTTGGAACTGTGGCACTGTGAGTGTAGCTTAACGTGGCCTCCATTTCTGGTTGGCTTCTGAATGCTGGCACAGTACCCTTTTTCAATGATATCTATCATTTGTTACCTGCTTGCTGCTTTTGTGTGTTTCTAAATGTGCCCATATGACTGTATTGTAAGTGAAAATTGATGACTGGAAGGATCTGCCCATGGCAAATTAGACCAACCTGTCTGCGTTAATGCGAGAAGAGCAGGAGAGCTTTTGCACGGGGCTCTCTCCTCTTCTTATGTTCCCATAGCTCCATGATTTGGATCTCTTGCTGTGCAGATTACAACAAAAATGAGCTGTGGCATTAAGTTTCTGGCTGTGGTCCTGTATTGTGACACTCAGAAGCTCTTAGCCTCGGAAGTGCCTTTCATTTTTCCTGCCTTGGTCCTTTTAAAGTTGCTGAATGGATGCTGTCTGGGAACAACAGATGTTTACTTTCCTTCTGAGAGCATTTGTATATTCATAGATTTGTGACTTTGAGGACATGCAATATTAGTGGATCAGTTCAGTGTTTTTCTTTATTCTGCTGTATATGCTGGACTGCAGCACTAGTTTCTTCACCTTGAGAGCTGGAATAATTCTAGATTATTTGAAGCTCAATAATTCTATATTTAAGAAATGAGTATTTGGCTTTTCTTCGTAAACTATCAGGAGCCCTTCAAAACTGGTTTGGCAAAGCCTTCTCTGGCTTTGAATTTGGTCAAAACTGAAAAATCAGTGTGTGTTGTACTTTGTAACAGTGTTTTTCAAGAGTTGGTTCAAATCTCCTCCCAGCGAAGGGACCAGTCTGTAAGGAACTTCAGGGCCTGTGGATAGGGCGAATGATGGAGTCACGGTGCTGTAAGGACCGGGATTTCATCACCTTCCCTTCACTCTTCATGTTATACTAGGCAAAACAGAAACATGAGCTGGAGCGTAAAATCTGAAGCAACCATAAAATGTGTGATCTGTTTTAGCAGAAGTCTTGGATATTAAGAGCAGTTAATTGATGTAATTGAGCTACTCCTTTTCTCTTTTTATTTCCAGGGATGTGAACCAGTCGCCAAGATCATCTAACAACCAGGTGAGTCAGAGCTGCTCTGCAGCCTGTCCCAAGGGCATGATGCTTCAGCTCTGTTGACTGTCTTACTGAAGACCTGACAGAAAGTTCATCCCAGTTCCCTGAAGTGCGGTGGGCCCCTGCTGTGCCCAAGCAGGACTAGATGGGCCTGCGCCTGGGCTTGGCGTTGCTCTGACTCATGCAGCAGAGAAGGAACTGCTCAGTACTATCCAGACTGATGGTTTCCTTCTCACCTTTGCACATCGATGTGCATTTCTGTGTTCTCACAAGCCCTGTATTGTGCAAGGCTCTACCACTTATTTCCTCTTCCCTGCTGAGATCACTCGGATGTGTCAGCAGCAAGATAAGCTGTTCCCAGCAAAGTAAGGGTCACAGTGGGACTGGCCTGTTGCAATTTCTTACCCCTGTTGATAGTACCTTCACATCTGGCAGAAAGTGCTCTCAGCCAAGTTGCATGCTCTCCTTAAACTGCCCTTTACGTGTGTGCCTACTTTAGATATTTTGAGCAGGTGAAGAGACAGTGAACTGTAGATGTATACTTCTCCAGCTGGTTATTCAGAAGTAAGTGAAAGAGCTGAGCAAGTTCTCTAGGAAAGCTCCTTCTTACTCTGCTGATTGCACAGCTCTTCCCCAAGTGTTTCAGGTCATTATTTACATTCAGAGGCCTAAACACACTCTCTCACTGCCTGGCCGAAAGTGAATAGGATCTGTTTTCTTCTGTTTTATTTTAGAGGCCAGAGTTTTGAAGGGGGTATAGAGTCTAAACGGTTGATATTCTAAGGATCCCTTTATGAGTTCCATGCAGGAACTTCATGTACCTTGCTTTATCAGTTTATTTCTTGGGACAGAAGTCTTAGAAACAGGCATTAAGCTGGCCCTGTTTTCTGCTTTGTGTGTTAAGCTTCTGTCCTAGGCACAGGGGTTGACTTAATACCTAGCAGAAAGCTTGACTGGCGTCCGATCCCGTTAGAAGTGAATGCTTGTCCTCTCCATGCATAGGTGACACCAGAGTTCCAGGATGAGCTGATGTGCATATTGAGGAGCCAACAGCGGGAGCTTTCCGAGCTGCGTCAGAACCAGATGGAGCTGCTGCAGAGACTCACGGACCACCTCGATGCCATTCAGAGCTCCCTTATGGGCCACGTGGAGCGGGTGATTGACTCCCAGCAGGAGCAGGAGCGTATCCTTGTTTGCAAATGTTGCATGGGAGTTAAGGAGTGGAAGGGTGCAAGGCAGACTAAAGACATGAGGAAAGCTAAAAAAGTTCAAGGATCTTGGTAGCATGGGCTACGGGTGCAGTAAAATTGCCCGGCTAAGATATAGCTATTTCAGGGCAAGAAACTCCAAAGTAGAACAGAGAAGAACTGATACTTTCCCCGTGCCTCTAAATCTTCTGGTTACCAGAAGTGCTGCAGTGCTGGAGTAGACTAGAGGTGCACCTAATACATTATCCTACATCAGGCAGTGGCCAGTTGCACAAGAGTAGTTATAGGATGATCCTTTCCTTCCTTTCCTCCTTGAGGCAAGTCAGTACTTGCACCAGCAATAGCATCAGACTGCCATACTGTGTAGCTGAGTACAGAGTCACCTTGTCTGCACCCATATATACATGTGGCGGTCCACAGGTCTCTTTGAATTGTCTGAAAAGTACTTTCTTTGGGTGTTTTCAAACCTGGTATCCAATTATTTTTGTTGTATTGTGAGTAGTCAGTTCCTGTACATCTTTTGCTGCACTGAATTCGGTCATGTTCCCCAAAATGAGCAGCTCTAGCCCATTTTGTGGGTAACTTCTATGACATGATGATGACTTCTGTTTTCTCTATTAATTAGTCTTTGATTTTCCTTTCTGACCACCACGCTGATATTTTCGTGGATAATTCAGTTAGCTTCTTACAGAATTTGGGAGTCTAGAGCTATATTGTAATATTATAATAATTTTTCCCTATCTGCGCAACTTGATATCTGCACTGAATTTTGTGAGCAGCTGAATTGTCTTTTCACAGTTTGTTTTGTTGGGGTTTTTTGTTTGTTTATGATGCACATGCATCTCCGTGTTTGTGTGTTGGCTCCTTCAGACTTTGGTTGCTTCATGAGGTACGACTAGCTTTTATTAAGTCTGGGTTTTCTCCCATGCGCTATATCGCTTATGTCCACTAATTCTTGTTACTTGTAGAAACGTTTTTACCAATTTGCTTTTAAGGATATTTGGCTTCTTGGTTTCTGTGGTGGCTTTGGCTGGGATGGAGTCAATTTTCTCCATAGTATCTCATATGGTGGTGTGTTTTGGATTTGTGACCAAAACAACATTGATAACACAACTGATGTTTCCACTGTTGCTAAACCCTGCCAAAGCCTTCACTCTTTCTCTTGCTGCTCTACCAGTGAGCAGACTGGGGCTGGGCAAGAAGTAGGGAGGAGACAGGGCTGGGACAGCTGACCCCAGCTGACCAGAGGGGTGTCCCATACCGTATGATGCTGTACTCAGCAGTAAAAGGTGGGGGAAAGGAAGAGGAAGAGGGGAACGTTCAGACTGATGGCATTTGTCTTCCCAAGTCACCATTATGCATGATGGAGCCCTGCTTTCCTGGGGGTGGCTGAATACCTGCCTGCCAGGGGGAAGTAGTAAATGAATTCCTTTTTTTGCTTGGCTCGCATTTGCAGCTTTTGCTTTACCTATTAAACTGTCTTTATCTCAATCCGTGAGCTTTCTTGCTTTTACCCTTCCTGTTCTCTCCCTCATCCCACTGCAGAGGAGTGAGTGAGAAGCTACGTGGGACTGAGTTACCTACGGGGGCAGCTAAGTTAACCCACAGGATGTAGGGGAGACTACCGCTGAGCTTCTTTTAGCTGTTTGGCTTTTCTAACATGCCTTCCAGAGCTCTTCTCTCACTCCCATAATTTGTTTAAGAGCACCCTGTTGTTTACAGGAACACATCAGCGATGTTATATAGACCCCTCTTTCACCAGAGATGCAAATTTGCTCTCACTGAGCCTCTGGAGGTGAGGCTAGTCTCCATCTTTGTGGACAGGAGAGTTGAGGGTAGAGAGGAAATCTGTTGTTTTGTGCTCCTTAATATGCATTCTTATTAGAGAGAAGACTAGACCGAGCGCTGACGGAAGGACAGCAGCGCAATGGGCAGCTCCAGGAGCATCTGTCTCAGCAGCTTTCTCAGTCCCTTTCCACTGCTGTGTGTAACCGTCTGGAGAGGACCATTCGCGAGGAAATGAAGAAGACCGTACCCCAGTGTGAGTGGTGCTGCCTAGGTTTTGAAGGTGGATCCCTACAGTTAGTCCCGTAGGGAGTGAAAGCATGCTGCGTAAAAATGTTGGCACTCTATGAAGTAGGAGTTGGGTTACGAGAAGAGTAGTCATTGCACTTTAAACTGTTGTGGGACCCACTGTAATCTGAGGAGTTGTGGTTTGGGAGGAGTACGAAGGAGTACAAGGGGTATGCCTCTCCAGAGAGCATGGTCTGACCTTCCATTATAATCCATAAAGCTTCTGGGGTCTGTTCGGTGGAGGAAAGCAAAAGAGCCTAATGAGTTTGGAAGTGTTGAGACTTGACTGGAGCAAACTTATATTTATCTTTGCCCTTCCTTGACGCACTGGCACCATCCATGTAAGGAAATGTTCAAAGAAACACTCATGGGAAAGCTTTCTGCAGCCATTAGTGTCCACCGTTCTGCTTGAAGCAGGGCTACCCACTATTCTAGATCAGATCAACTGTGACTTTGGGCAAGTCCTGAAAACCTTCAATGTTGGAGATTCCACAGCCTGTTTGGTGGCTTCCAGAGGTGTACCACCTTCCTAGTAAAAAGTTTCTCCTGGTGTCCAACCTTAGCTTCCCAAGCCGGAGCTTGTGACCATTGCCCCTCACTGTGTCATATCCAAGAAGAGTTTGACTCCATTTTCTTTTTCAGGTTTTGAAGTGTGACTCTAGGCTTAAAGCTGCAACTTTGACATGTTTGTGTTGTGCCTAGGCATTTCCAAGAGCGTGGACCCTATTGCTGGCCAGCTAAGTAACACTATTGCTGCCAAGCTCACTGCTGTTGAGGGAACACTGAAAGAGAGTATCACCAAGCTAGTGAAATCAAAGGTAAGGAAAACCAGACTGGCTTTTCCTGGGGACACTGAATTGTCGCCTGCCTGAGTGGCGACTCCTCATACCTCTTCCCCTCACCTGCATCTCCAGTTGAGTCTAAGGCCACTTTAGCTGCCAGCAGTGAAAATTCTTTCCTTGTCTCATCAGGAGAGCAAGCTTGTTGTATACTCCCCTGCCCACTTTGCCTCATTATCGCTTTCTTTTGTTTACCAAGTTGTTAATTTGTACTAAATTAGAGATGCTCACTACAGCAGTGCCTTTTAGGGCCAGCTCAATCAGACAAGTGGTGAAAGTTCGGCTCTTCTGCTCTGTGCTCTGTTCTCCATTTCTACATTATTTAGGGACCAGGAACTTGCTGCTTACCTGGACAGGGAATGGTGGATTGTGGCAGACAAGTAGGGGGAAGAGGAAAGGAGCCACACCTGACTGTTCCACCTTCCCTTGCTCTACTGCTGAGCTATGGGGGATATCGTGATGTCCCCTCAGCCAGCAGGTGCTCTGCCTGCGGTGGTCATGGTGCAGCCTGGTCGGTGGAAGGAGCTGAGGCAATACACGCTTCTGACACTGGGCTGCCCCTACTTGGTGTGGGTGTGTTGCAGGGACCTACAGTGTGTGTTCGTATCTTTATTGTCCAACAGGCTCTTGTTAATTTTCTGGAATCTCTTCTGTGTGTGCTTGTAAGAACCTTACAGATAGTGTCGTGAGGGCAACAGCCGATACCCTGCAGGGGCCGATCCAGTCAGCTTACAGGGAAGCGTTTCAGAGCATCGTGTTGCCAGCCTTCGAGAAGAGCTGCCAGTCCATGTTCCAGCAAATCAATGACACCTTCAAGCAGGGCACGCAGGAATGTGAGTAGCTTTTCTTCTCTGAGTTTTCTCTGCACAGCGTATTTGCGTTAATGGCTGACAACAAGTTGGCCTTTTCTTGTGTCTTTGCATTTCAGAGTTTCACTGAAACTAAACTCTGCTTAACCTCTTAGCTGGTCTGCATGCTCCATTTCGCATTTGGGAAATGGAAGCAGGAGTGAGGAGATTTGTGGGTGTGGTGCTGTAAGAACAGATAATCACCTCTGGTCTCTGTAGCCCATGCAGTGAAACACTTGGCCTCATTCTGTGAGTCTGTGACTTCGTCTCTTGAGTAGAAAAGATCAGCTGTAGGATTATCCCATCCTGACATCAGGAAGATGATGTATGAAGGAGGTTGCAGTCCTGCAGCTAGACCATCATCTCAGAGGGGTAATGGAATTGGGGAAAGTTTAGAGGAGGCTACAGGGATGATCAGCAATTAAATAGTGGCTGAACAGTGGTCAGGCTGGAAAAAAGAAAACTATACTCTTAAGTAAGGAAAATTGTACACTGCTGCACTGGAGAAGATCTTTCCTCTTAGACTTGGGATCCAGTTCCTTGACCTTCTGGGAGGCCAGGCAGATATTACTCTGCAGAGATGGTTTCTGAGGGGACCTGAAGCTGGCTAGTGCTGGCATAGTGACTTCTGTTGTTGATCTGCAGTGTCTCCAGCTGCTGTTTATTTTGCACCTTTCCTTTTCCTCACAAGTCTTCCACAAGTACATGGAGCTGATATTCTTCTCCTTTTGATCAGATCGGTTCTTAAAGTAATTTAAAATACAGCTTTTTGACCTCTGCAGACATTGTTTTATTTTTTTTGTCAGAAATGTTCCTCCTCTTTCTTCACTGGCATTGAACTCTGTCACTAATGCAGATCACAACTCACGCTGTGTGTGAAATAAAATACCCTCACTCCCACCTTTATCTTGCCCTGAACAAACAGCATCTGTAAATGTCTGTCACAAAAGAACTTGTGGCTTTGTTGCTGTGTCGTGTAATCCTGCATGATGGGGAGGCTGGAAGCAGGGTTTCTAGGTTAGTGTAACGCAGCCCAAAACAAGGCTTATGCATTCTCCTCCCTCTCCTGAGCTTGTACACTGGCCCAGTAATTGTTTCTGCTGGAGAACGTGTAGAGCCTGGCAGCTGGATTTCTGCCCTGAGCATCTCCACAGGTACTGATGGCACAAACATCTTCCTCTCTCATTGTTGCAGATATCCAGCAGCTTGAGACGCACTTGAAGAACAAGAAAGTACGAGAACAGGAGGCTCGGGACCCGCTGCTGAGTCAGCTTCGACAGCTCATCAGCAGCTTCCAGAGCAGCACTGAGCAGCTGGCTTCCACTGTCGCAGCCAGCGTCCATGCTGAGGTGCAGCATCAGCTGCATATTATCGTGGGCAAGTAAGTTGGCAGCTGAGCTCATGGAGAGAGACGTGAGTGAGAGGTATGCATGTGCGTAACAGAAACCTCTCTCTACTAGCTGTGGAACAAGGCATTTGCCACTGTAGGGTGGCCTGTTGGTTTTGTGCGCAGTATGACAGCCTGTGGGCTGGTGTAACTGTTGCCCTGCAGGGCACAAAACAAGGACCACAGGTTTCTAACAGCCAGATATATCACTACTGCATGTGAGAGCTCAGGGCCTGCTTTTCACAGCATCCCATGTGCACACTCTATAACAAGAGACTTAGTTCCCTGAAACATCACTTTCCCACAGAGTCCCAGCATCTTCCACATGCACCCTGGGACATGGTGTTGTGGCCACAGAGCTACCTTGCGCAGCGTGTTTCCGATGCCTATACCTCAGAGCAATTTGTGTTAAGCCTCTGGGAGCCATGCTGCCATAAGCAAGACTGTGCTTTCTCGCTGGTACAGGCTTTGTGCAATGGAGTCTCTCAGCCCTTCATTTTCAGAGATGGCTGTTTTGTTGTTTTTCAGCTTGCAGGAGTCCATTTTGGCCCAGGTGCAGAGAGTCATTAAAGGAGAAGTGAGCCTGGCTATGAAGGAGCAGCAAGCAGCTGTCACTTCGAGCATCGTCCAGGCAATGCGCTCGGCAGCTGGGACTCCCATCCCCTCTGCTCACTTGGATTTCCAGTCTCAGCAAACTCACATCCTTCAGCTGCTCCAGCAGGGACACCTCAACCAAGCTTTCCAGCAGGTACCTAGGCTTCCTGCTAGTGGGCATCTCCACTTGTTGCGGGATGAAGTGGGGAGAAAGGGGGCTCCTTGAGCTGGGTATGTAATCCCACAACAACTCATAGAGGAGTTGCCTGAAAAGACCTGTGGCAGCAGACTGCTCAAGGGGATATAGTTGAACTCTCCCGCAGATTGAGCCAGAGCCGTGCAAGTTCCATGATTTGGTGGCAGTTAAGCTCCTTCCCTGCCTGTGCCCTGTCAGGACAGTGTCAGCACTCCAGTAAGCCAGAGTGTTTTGCCATCAGCGATGGCACATGGTGCGCCCCTGAAGAGCAGCAGCTTCATAAGTCTCTCCAGGCAGATCGACCAGCTGGGGCCTGACCTTGCCTTTGTCTTTGAACGTGTAGGCAGATCCATTTGAGCTGCTGCAGACAAACTCTTCTGGGAAAAATAGCAATGCTGTGCCAATGGGCTAGCAGGGGATGCAAACATGGCCCTGCTCTGTGCTGCTAACTGTAACCTGCTCCCCTCTGTCTAGTTGTGGTCTGTTCAGCCTAGAACAGACACAGGTGTCCTCTGAGCATAGACTGAGAGCCTAAACGCAGTCCTGCCTGCATGTACAGCAGGGTTTGCAGGGAATTCTTCCGGAGGTGGCTGGCAAGCCATCGAGCAGCCCCAAGGCAGAAAGCTGCCTTGTGCTCTGTCCTGTGTCCCTCAGCTGCCTGTTGTTTCCTCTGTGGTTCTAGCTGTGTCTTCCTTGCAGGCTCTAACAGCAGCTGATCTCAACCTGGTCCTGTATGTCTGTGAGACTGTGGATACTCAGCAAGTATTCGGACAGCATCCGTGCCCGCTGTCCCAGCCTGTGCTGCTCTCTCTCATTCAGCAGCTCTCCTCGGATTTGGGTACTCGTACGGAACTGAAGTTGAAGTGAGTATGATCAGAGCACTGGGTCTGAACCTGTGCAGACCTGCTCCTGGCTCTGGCTTTAAATTCACTGCCTAGAAGTGGAAGGTGATGCTTCGATGAAGGTTGGAACTTCTGTAGCCTCTTACTGGCATGTGAACCAACCAGTAATGACTTGGAAAAAGATGCAGGCGTTGCCATGGAAGGCTTTGCTGCCCAGGGGTAGTGGTAGAAGGGGTAAATGTTGTAGTCTGTAAATATTTTATGTGACCTGAGCAGCAATCTCCGTTAACCAAGGAACAGTTCCTCTGTGGAGGTAAGAGGAGGGATAGCACCGTGTTTCCTGGATAGCCCAATATCCAGAGCAACGTTCTGCTGTCCTCAATTCTTAACCTGTTGCTGGACTTGGTATCAGCAGTTTCTCGTCGTGACTGCCAGACAAGTTCAGTGGGAGGTGGCAGCAGGAGCTGCTGGCAGTAACATCTGTTAGATGCTGTAAGCAAAGCTCGTGTGACAAAATAGTGACTGTGCTGATCCTTACCATGAACATTTTTAGTGAGCGAGTCAAAACCCTGTTACCTGCCCTAAAAAACTAACTTGTTAACGTACCTGCAGATTTTGACCATGGCTGGTATGGAAAGTGACTTAAACTGTGTTTTTAACTCAAGTTAACAATAGGGATAAAGCAAGCTAGAAAAACTGAAAAAGAGCTTTAAGTGACAGAACAGCTGTTAATCAGAGTTAAAGTTTCTTCTGTTAAATTCAGGCTGGTCTGTTAGTGACCACATTGCCTTACTCTCAGGCAGTGGTTTGAAAGTTTATGCCTTGTCTGAACTTCACAACAGCTTGTTGGTAAAATTCTTGCTCTTCCCCCCCGCCCCCTTCTTGGATAGGCATATTGGAAGAAGACCTTAAATGTATCCCTTCATGAAATAAGCCTCCCTGCTGAGGATTTTTACTCTAATAAGTGACTAATTCTGCATATGCTAAAAAGGCATCAAAGAAAATATCTACAGAGCTGTGACCAGGCGTGGCCTGTGGCCAAGTGCCACCTCCAGCTCTGCAGGGGGTTCTAGCATGCTGTTGGGCTTGGTTCAGGCAGCCAGGTTGTGTGGCACGTACTGCAGGCTGGAAGGATATATAGGCTGCACTTGTGTGTTGAAGAAGGGATAGGTGGGCTCTGCTGTGAGTCAGTAACAGGTTTTTTTATGGTTGAACATACTGCACTGAGTTTGAGTGGGTGGGAGAGTAGAGTTGTGCACCTTCAGTGCTAAAATGAACTGAATTGGATTGGGATTGCACGCTGGGTTTGCTTCTAACCCTGGTCTCTCTCCTTCAGTTACTTGGAGGAAGCGGTGATGCACCTGGACCACAGTGACCCCATCACCCGAGACCACATGGGGTCAGTCATGAACCAGGTGCGGCAGAAACTCTTCCAGTTCCTCCAAGTGGAACCCCACAACACGCTGAGCAAGCCTGCCCGTCGCCTCATGATCATGCTCCAGGGCCTGGTCACCCCCGGCATGACCTAGGAGGACCTGGCTACCTTGTGGGCTGCTCTGTGGAAGCCCACCCAGCAGATCCAGTAGTTACTAATCGCGTATGGCTTGTGTTAAGAGCTCTTGCCAGGAAATCTATCAACATGTGTGTGATGTCTCTAAGGCAAACACCATCTGTGTATAGTCCCAAATAGTCACTGAACGCTCACTTGGCTTATTTTTCCTAAATAGCCTCTTTTTGAGAGAGGTCAGTCTCTTCCTCACCTGCCTGTCCGTCCCTGATGCCTGGCTGGCAGTCCCAGTCACATTCACCAGATGCTGACAGATTTCTTACCCCTTTCGTTTGGAGACTTCTGCTGTGAGCAGAGGAGAAGGGAGGTGCACGCCGAGCCCCGAGCAAGGGGGCTGCTGGAGACATGTGCTCCTTGTTGACCACAACCTAGTTCCCGTATCTTAGTCAAGGACTCAAATTCGTCCTCCCTGGTGCGGTGAGTAGCTGGGAGGGTAGCAGCCGAGCAGGAGAGGGGGTTTCTTTAACTCCAGCTCCCCGCTGCCACCACAGTAGGGTGCCCAGCCCATCCTACACCATGCAGGCAGGGATGCTGCCTCTGGAGCTGCCTGAGGAGGTTGGGATGGTCAGGGCTGCGCCAGCCCCTGTGGGCCATTGGTTCTGTTGTGTATTGGAGCATGTCCATGGTTTTGATTTTACACCAGGGTTTTTCTTTTTATCTAAATTTTGAATTTTTTTTTTTTTGAAATAACATTAAGAACAATTCAATAAACAACTTTTTGAGGAAAAAAAAAATACAAACCCAAAAGGTTGTGTTGTAGAAGGAAGGCTGGACAGTCTTTGGAACCACTCCTGGAGCATGTGAAACGTCTTGGGGGGCGGGGGGGGACACACCCCATCTCCAGGCTGGAGCCGGAGGTGAGGCGCTGGGGTGCCCTTTCTTTTCCGGATCTTCCCCCAACTCTCTGCTTGATTCCAGCGGGGCAAGGCGGGAGGGCTGCGTGAGGGATGCTGGGGGGCTGCTGAGCGCAGGAAGGGGACGTCCGTTCCCCTTTTCACAGCTCTTGGGATGGCAGGATCTGGTCCAGCCCCGAGGGGGCTTCCTGGGGGCGGGGCCGGGGAGCGGAGGGCGGAGCGGGGAGCGGGGCGCGGCGCGGAGCGGAGCGGAGGGCGGCGGCGGCGTGCACACCATGGGCTGCGGCTGCTGGCGGCTGCTGGGCGTCGCGTTCCCGCTGCTCCTGCAGCTCGGTGAGTGCCGCGGGGCCGGGGGAGGCTCTGGCGGGTGGGAGAGGGACCGGGACCCCCGGCTGCCTCCGGCTTCAGGGAGCGGGGTGCCCGGTTGCCCCGAGGCTCAGCGATCCACCCTCGCCCCATCTCCCTCCTTTCCTCCGAGAGAGGAGGAAAACGGCTTCGCAGCACTGCTCGGAGGTCCGTCTGCTCAGGCAGGGGTGGTCGTCGGGTCCGGCTCTCCGGTGCCCCAAGCCAGCCCTGCCCACCGACCTCACGCTCCCGGTGGCTTTCCCTGCCCGCCCGCCTTCACCCGGGGCACGGAGGGCATCCCCCTCACCCCGCGCTGGGGAGCGGTCATCGGGCAGATTCGGCACCGACGTGGCCCCTCCACGCTCTCCCGCTCCTCCCAGAGCAGAGGGAAGACACCGTCCGGCTCCGGGCACAGCGGTACCCGGTGGCGTCCCTGCCCCAAAAAGGGATGCGGGAGCCCGGGGGGGCTAACCCGGGCCAGCGCTGCACGGAGGACGGGGACCACCAACCAAACCTGGGGTAGTTTTGGGGCTTGGAGTGTGGAGGATGATTTGAGCCCTGCGTCGGCGCTCGCTTGGAGCCAGCGATGTGCTGCAGCTCAGTGGGAAACTCTGCGTGCCTTTCTTTCGGGGCTCCCGCCCTGCCAGAGCCGGTGACAGATTTTTCTTGCGTGGTTTTGCGGTGGGGTAGTGGAGGTGGTTTGCCCTCCCGGTTTCTCCGGCCTCTGGCTGAGGGAGCAGGGTGGAGGGGAGGGCTCACACCAGGCGTCAGAGGAGCCTGGGAAGCCAAACCCCAGCCTGTGGCAGGGACCAGCTGGGCAAGGGAAGGCATCTGCTGGCCCTACGAGCCCGTGCGTCCCTGGGCTAGTGGGAAACACGCTTGTTGCCCAGCTGGGTCAAAGGAGCGACAGATCCCACTTTCTCCCTCGGTACCGGCAATATTTGCCACTCACATGGCTGGCATCAACCTGAGACTTCCCTCGGCGATGCTGGCAGGGTGTTTCCCATCGTGAACCCCCACTGTGCTCTGTGACGGCTGAGGTTTCCGGCTCACCCATAGCTAGTCCCGGCCACGGCCGCTTTGCTTTCCAGGGGCACAGGCACGGGATGCCAGCGGCACAGCACACGGCTCCCTGGAGACATCCTGGCTGCCTTGGCAGCCACTGGACAGTTTTTGGCTGCTTCTGGGGGTTCCTGCCTGCAGGGGACCCCTCCAGGGCTGTCCTCATGCCTTTTTAGCATCCTCAGCTTAGAGAGCTCCCAGGCACACACCCATGGCGGTTCGAAAAGTCTCAGGCGATGTGGCCCTGCGGGGCACCCGAGGCAGAGCCAAGCTGACCGCACAGCCTGTGACCCAGCCACACATCAGCTCTTTTTGGGCTCCCCCTGGCTGTGGATGCACTCGCAGTCGTCCCCAACACACCCTGTCACCCATCGTCCCCTGGCCGGCACCGGGGCTCAGCCAGTCCTGGTGGTTCATCCCTTGTGGAGCAGAGCAGGGAATTGGGGCTTCCCAGGGTGAAGCAGCTGGAGTTGCACCTCTTCCTTTTGTGCTTTTTCATCCCCTTTTCCTTTCATCTTTCCTCTTCCCCTTTTCCTTTCATCTTTCCCTTTCCCCTTCCCCCTTCCTCCCCACTGCAGCAGGAGCAGAGACTCCAGCCTGTCAAGCCTTTGCTTTTTTTTTTTTTTTTTTTTTTTTTTTTCCCCTGTTGTAGTCACAAATTAATCTTTGCCGTTAGGGGATAAAAGCTGGGCCAGATGGCTCCGGGAAGAGCCCGGGAGGCCTGAGGCGAAGTGGCCGGCATGCTGCCCTTCCCCTGCAGCTGATAGCAGCATCGCTTGTGGGGTCATCGCATCGTGTGTGCCACGCCAGGCTCCCGGGCCAGGAGCGAAGGTTCACTCCGAGCGCCTGCGGAAAGGATGCCGAGGGGTCTGGTGGGATGTGGAAGGGGGTGCCAGCCCCTTGCCACATTTTGGAGCCTGGTGTCACCCCTGCCCCTGAGCTGGGCAGGTGATGGCCATCAGGAGGGTCTGCGGGGGCTCAGCTCTGTCTCTCCTCTCCCCTGCAGCCGCAAGCCAGGAGCCCGTCAGCATGGCGGGGAAGTGTGACACCATCTACAAGGGCTTCGCCGGCTGCCTCATCAGCCTGGGGGACAGCATGGCCCAGAGCGTCCGGCAGCAGCAGGAGGAGGGCGGCGAGGAGGCGCAGGAGCTGGACACCATCTGCAAGTGAGTGTCCCCGTCCCCATGGGAGCTGCTGGGATGGCCAGGTGACCTGCCACCAGCAGTGCCCCCCAACTCCTGCCCATCTCCCCAGGTCCTGGGACGACTTCCACGCCTGTGCCAGCGAGGTGCTGTCGAGCTGCCCCGAGGAAGCAGCTGCGATCTGGGAATCGCTGCGCCAGGAATCCCGCAAGATCCAATTCCAGGGGAACCTGCAAGAGCTGTGCAGCGCCCGGGGACGCTTGGCCAGCGCCCAGGGCTCACCGGCAGCCGAGACCAACCAGGCCACGCTGCGGGGCTCGGCCACCCCCTCACGTCCCCGTCTCCTGGCCCTGCTGGCCCTGCCGCTGCTGGTGCCCCGGCTCTAGCCCTGCCCGCCTGCGGGGTACCCGTGCCCCAGGTCGATCCCCCAGCGCTGGCTGGGCACTGGCACCCGTGGTCCCCGCCAAGCCCGCCTCTCCCCATGTATCCCTCGCAGGGCACAGTCCTCTCCTGGAGCTTTTCAGATGGTTTTATATTTATATTAAAAGACACTTTTACATTTCTCCTGTCTCTCTGCCATGGGATCCCCCTCGTGTTCTTCCCAAGCTCCGGGTTTACTCCAGGGATTGGAGAGGAGATGCTCCCTGGCCAGCCCCTGGGGAGGGTCACTGGGGGGGCTCTGTCCCTTTGGAGCATCACCCATGGCCACACCAGGCAGCCCACAGAACCCCAACAGCCCCGGGGAAGGCTGGGCTGGGAATTCCCACTGCCCTGCCGTTCCCTGACAGCTGCTTTTCAGGGCTAGGCGTAAAGGATGTTCCCTTTAGAGGTGGGTCAAACAATTGCTTTATTTTAAGGGGCATCTTAGGAAAACACCGACGGCTTGTCCTCTGACATGCAACTCCAGTGGCTTCCATCCGTTCTGTTTTGGCCCTGCTATATTTGGTCCTGTTAATGGTCATCAAGGAAATTGTGGTTTGCAGGGAAAAGAGGTTTCTTTAGCTGAGATGATACAGGTGAAGGAAGCCAGGGGACTGAAGCTCTCATCCAGGCCGTGAGTGGGACTCGTGGCAGTTAAACCAAGATGACGTGCTGGAGTTTAACTTGGTTCAGCTTGCGTCGGTCGATGGAAGGTGCTGTTATTCCCACCCCTGTTGCTGTTATGCTGCAAACTTCAGATTTCCTTTTTTTCCTAGCATATTAAACCCCCTTATGGCAAACCAGTTCCCCGAGGGTGGGTTGGTGAGGCGACCTCCCCTCTCTCCAGGGAATGGCCATCTCCCCCCCGCCTGCCACCTAAAAACATAAAAATTGCAAATGGGCCACCTCACCCATTGCACAGATCAATGGCTCCTTGCCCCGAGGCTCCTGGCAGCGAGTAGATCTGGTGGGACACCATCACACTCCATAAAGGCAACAGCACCCTGACCGCCAAAATCCTCTGGCCAACGTCAGTGCCACCCTGTCCTGGACCCGCAACATCTCTGCTGCGCAAGGCCCAGCTGCGAGCAGGAGTGATGAGAAAAGCAGATGCATGCTGTGAGTATGAGTGTGAGTCTTTGATTCCCAGGGTGACTTCAAGGCTGTCCCAAAAAATATCCTCACGGCCGGTCATGGGGCACGGTCGTGGGTTGGTCCGGGGACGCGCTTGCACGCTGGCTGCTGTTGGAAAGCCTTCGGTGTGCAAGCGAGAAGCTCAATTATCACTGTCCTCGGGGAAAATTATTGCTAGTGTCATTGCAAAAGCTCTTCCTGTGAGGTCTGGTCACTTAAACGTGTGATTCCCACTCTCTGGAACGTCACCCCAGCTGTCCCGGTCCCCTGCCAGCCCCCAGGCCGGGCAGTGTGGCCTGGATCGTTGTGCTGTGCTGCAGCCCAGGGGGCTGAGTGGTTGCTGCCATCCCTCAGCTGGAAAGGGGGACCCCGTATTTATTTGCTACCGTTTATTTCATTAACCGGCCTGGAGCTGGCTTGGGGGAGAGGAGCGGGGACGGGCTGCCGGCAGCCTTTGCTGCGGGATGGCGCCGAGCCTAGGGCTGGATCCCTGATGGGACATGGGGCACAAAGCCGTCCTGGCTCTCCTTGGCTGGCAGCCGCTGCTCCCCGTGTTTAACGCCGGCACTGGGGGATAATCCGCCAATTCTTTCCAGTTCCTGACAATCCTGTGTTTAAGGATGAATTAGTGCCGGATCCCCACAGGGTGGCTAAGAGGATAAACGCCGGACAGGCGCCAGCCACGCACCACGCACTGCCCGTCGCTCGGCTGGCACCTCCGCGGGGCCGGGAGCGGGGGTCTCACCACTGCGGGCCACTCCGCATCGTCCTCCGGCACGGTGATGGGAGGTGGTTGGGGAGCTGGGGGGGCACCGAAGTGGTGCTTTGCCAGGCTGTCATGGCAATGGTGACATTGGTGTGCACCAAACTGCGCCGCTTTAATCCAAACACTCTGGGTGCTTGATCCTGCATGCAGAAAGATGCCCTACACATGTCCCATGCCCTGGAAGATGTCACCGCACATGTCCCACACCCTTGGCTATGCCACCATGTGTTCTGCACACCAGCATGTGCCACCACACATGGCCTGCACCCCTGGCTACGCTGCCACACGTGTCCTGCAGCTGGAAGGTGTCACCAGATGTGACATCAGAGCACGTCACCGCACAACCTGCAGGCACTGATGGCTCCGAGGAGCCGGAGCTGGGATTTAAGGATGCCGGGCTAGGACGGGCCTGTGGGTCACTGCTGCTTGGTGATCCTCCATGGTGCAAGGGTCCATAGCAGAGCACTGCCCTAAACCCTCTGTCACCATGTCACCCCTAGTCTTCCTTCAAGGAGATGCCTGCAAGGCTGAGAGCAGTAGGGTGATGGCAAGGACGGGCATGCCGACCACCGGGAAAGCTCTCTGGGTGCTCTGAAATTAGGACAAGCAGCTGGTGTCTGTCCTGTCATTGGGTTCAAGGGTTTGGGACAATCCTGTGGCCATGTCTCACCATGTGAAGGAACAATGTCCCCTTCCTGCCCCCAAAACAAACGGCAGGCTCCCCACGCACTGGCCAGCACCTTAAGGCAACTGCCTTGGCTAAAACCCACGGTCGTTGGATGGGGGGGAAAAGGACTGGTGGTCCCCGGCACCGGGCGTCTCTGAGCACCCGGCGTGCTGTGAAAACCCCATCGCTCCGGTTATGAAACTCCAGCGACCTACTTTACACTCCCCGCTTTTGTTCTTAATTCCCAGATATGGCCGCTCTCCAGATTTTGCCCATCAAGGCAAATTAATTGGAGTAGATCCTAATTTGCTCTCTGCTATTCTTTGGGCAGAAGATTAAATGCTCTGCAGACATTATCTCCCTCTCTCTTTCTAGAGACAAACCTGAATTATTAAAAAAAAAAGAAGTGGATAAAGGAAGGCCGAGTTAGGTTGAGTTGATGTTTGAATTCACTTTTTGTAATCGCAGAACGGACCAGGGAGGACCCTGTGTCCCCGGGCAGCTGGAACCAGATGGTGACACTATTCTGGGTACCCGTTTGAGCGGGATGGCACACGTGGTGTGGCGACACGAGGGCCAACCTCGCGGCAATGCCGCCCACTGCCTTGCCACACGATGGATGAATCCTCCTTTCCTCTGCCCAGGGAATTTCTTGCTGATGAAGGTGCTGGCCAGGGAATGACTTCTCGTCCGCGAGGACTCACTTGGGTTTCTCCAACAGGATGGGCTGAAGCCATGCCAGGGCCACCAGTGGAGATGGGACAGCTCCTTGCCCTCCCACAGTCCCCAGTGCCCCCATCCCAGTCCGATGTCCCCATGGAGGAGCGCATCCAGGCACCAGCCATGCCAGGCAGAGCTGCCTCCAGCATCGCCGGCACCCCAGCGCGCCGAGGGGAGAGGGAGCACTGGGAGCCGTGCGTAGCCTGGAGGACACTATGTTGCAGGGCTGGCTGCTGTCCGACCTCATGCGGGGATTTCTGCGGGGCCAAATGTTCAACTTTCCATAAGGAAGCACGAAAAGGCAACCCCAATCCCCGCGGATTGGATGCAGCGGGAACGGCTGAGCCAGAGTCACCTCTGCCGTCAGGGCCGTGCTCAGCCCCCAGCCTGGCACCCCATCTGTGCTTAGCTTTGGGGCTTTTTTTTTTCCCCACAGAGGCATATGGAAAGTTGGATTTCTTTTTTAAGCAGCTTTAATTGAACATCCTCCCTCTCCGACCTCTGCTCAGCCTTGCTGGGACAACCTTGAGCTCTGTCCCGGCATGGCCGCTGAGGCATGGGCTCAGCGCCGTGTGGGGCTGGGATGTGGCTCGGAGGAAATCCAGGTTTCCCGCTTCACCACATTCCCATTCGATGGCAGACAAGGGACACCGCTCTGCTCTGGGACCTTCCTAGGGCCCAGCACAGCAGGAAGCCCCAGGCTTGCTGAATTGCCCCGTGCCCGGGACGGGCAGCAATGCTGGAGGTGGTGCCAGCCGTTCCCGTCACTCCGTTGGAAATCACAGCTCGTTGTGCCCCAGTGAGACTCC
This sequence comes from Chlamydotis macqueenii, assembly GCF_036417535.1. NCBI lineage: Eukaryota > Metazoa > Chordata > Aves > Otidiformes > Otididae > Chlamydotis > Chlamydotis macqueenii. The sequence goes on from NC_141568.1 coordinate 14,516,801, forward strand.
AGGTTCGGATGGCAGCGGTGCAGGCGGGTGATGGATGCAAAGGGAGCTCTGGAGGTCTATGGTCTGAGCTCCTACTCCAAGCTGGGTTTAGCCCAGCGCTGGAGCAAGCTGCTCAAGGCTGTCTCAGGGGGAGCTGTGCATCTCCAAGGAGGGAGGATGCTCCACCTCTCTGCATACCCAGCATCACCCCGGTGGTCCCAGCCCACCTTTAGCAGCTTCCACAGGAGAAGTCATGAGGAAACTGCTGACAGGAGAATCAAAACCCTAAGGGGAACCAGATGGTGGTTCCGAGGAGGGAGCAGCCAGGCTGCAGGGCCACCTCTGCTGCTGCTTCTTTGTAGAGATCCCTGCCTCGATGGGCTGAATCCTTCCCATGGCGCTGGCGGCAGGCTGCGGGTCTTGTGGGGGTAAGAGTCGGCAGGGGATTTCCGAAGGTGCAAGCAAGGAGGAGCAGGGTGAGGCTCCTTGCTGAGGAGAGCAATGGCTTGGAAGGGAGGAGGCAGAACCAGGTGAAAGTCAATCAAAAACCAAGCAGATGACAGCCTGTTGACAGCAGGACGAGAGGCTGCAGAGCCTCCCCAGCAGCAGCAGCCGGCACCCTCAGCAGCAAGACGCTTACCCTGGTCATGAAACATTTCTTGCTGGAGAAATGGCTCTGGACTGAATAACGGGTTTAGGGGTCAACTAACACTGACCCCAGACTCAAATCGGGTGCCCAACCCCGCAGGCAGCAGATCACATAGATGACAGGAGGGTTCCCTGAGATCCCTGCCTGCTCTTGGGCTCCATCACAGGTTTCACATTTCCCCCAGACCTTCTGCGGTGAGCTACGGGTCCTTCCTGGCCTCGTCCCTGGGTAGTTTGCTGGGCGGATATGTCGGCTTTGTGCGGATGTCTGGTGTGATGTTCTCTTGGCTCCGGTAGGTCTCAGAGCACTACCAAGGCATAAATAATACAAGAAAGAGCTGCTCTGATTGAAATTCTCAGAAGTCAGTGACTCTGGCCCAAGAGTTCGATTCGTGTTGGCTCTATGACTTTTTTGTGCTGACAATTAGCAGCGGTGATGGACCTGTAACTGCCTCATTTGATGTTCTCAGGAGACGGCCAGGAACCAAATCTGTGAGGAAGTGACTAATGGAAGATGCAAAACCCTGAGGGAAAACCATCCTCGCGGAGGCGTTGTCCCTGTCCAGGCAGCTGTGCCCGAGGTGAGACAGCCCAGTGTTGTACGCCCATCCATAGCAGCTGGGCTGACGAGGAAAGGGGCGCGCTTTTTAATTTGCTGATGGCACCAAGCTGGGATGACCTTCAGAAATAGCCTAAAATAACAGGATCAGCTTTAACAGAGACATGTGCAAGGCTTTGCACATCGGGCACAGGCTAAGCCACGTCCCAGGGACAGCGCAGGGACCCTGCGGCCGTGGAAACATCTCCGGAAAGAAAACGGGAGGGTTACAAGGCTGAAAATGCACCCCACCATGCTGTGCGGGGAAACAAGAACAGGCTCATTGCTCTTGAAGGAAACTGTACAACTCACCGGATCTGCAGAGTACAGCCCAAGCAGCCCCTTCTCAGACCTGTCACCGGTTATTTCCGTACCTTACCTAGAATTACACGGGAAAGCAGCTGATGACAGCAGCATGCATCAGTAGGTATAACTTTTATTATGGTGTGACTTGCTAGGCATTGAAACAACCGAAGAGCCTGAGAGTATATAAAATAAACACAGCTATTTTTAAACGCACAGTAGGAGTGTGAAAATAGCCCCACTTCACCCAAACTGCATCGGGAATGACGTGACAGCCAGGCTGGAAAACGAGCCCGACGGTGTTGCGTTCGCGTGTTCCCCGGAGAAAGCGGCGCCGTCAGCATCTCCACAAGAAGGTGTCACCCCTCGGCCCGCTGCTTTCAGGTCACCTGGGGCTGAAACGTGGAGCGCTCGGTGTGAGGATGGCGAGAGGCTGTGAGGAAGAAAGTCCAACAGCGGTTATGAAGGAAGCTTTGTGGGTTTTGTGGCACATAGTAGCCAGGGGAAAGAAAGGAGAAAGGAATGTGCCTCGTTATTCTGTCCCAGCTCACAGGGACAGGGTTGGTTGTTTTTTTTTTTTTTGGTGCCAAGGAAAAGGGCCGATGCTTCCGGGCGGTTTTCTTGCAAAGGGAGCGTTTTTCCAGAGCCCTGCAGCCCAGCGGGGAGCCCTCGGAGCCGCTCGGTGGGAGCAGCTCTGCCAGGCGCCGCGGGGGATGCGCTGGGGCCGGGTTTGGCTCCGAAAAGGGAGGCGAGGAGCGGTCCCTCCTCGGGCAGCGGGGCACCGTGGCCGCCCCTCGGGGGCAGGAGCGTGGGGAGCGGGAACGCCATGCCTGTCGGGGGCCCTCTGGGACCCACAGCGCTGAGCGGGGGCCCAGGGCCCGTGGGGCTGAGGGGGATGCGGGGCTCTGTGGGGGCTCCCGGGTCCGTGGGGCTCAGGGGACCCCGCAGCCGGCCGGTCCCGGGGCGGGGTGTTCCCGGCGGCTCCGGCAGGGGGCGCTAGAGCGCGAGCCGGGCCTCGGCCCCGCCCGCCGCCACCGCCTCCGCCAATGGGCGGGCGTGGTGTGTCCGCCCCCCCCTTGCCGCCCCCCCCCCCCCCCGCCGCCTCGGGCGTCCGCGCGCTTGGTGATGACGTCAGGAGGCGGCGCCGAGCCGCGGGCCGGAGTGGGGCCCAGGTGAGTGCGGGACCGGCCGCTGCTGGGCCCCCCCGCCCCGCCCGGCCCCGGCCCCGGCCCCGGCCCCGGCCCTCCTCTTCTCTCGTCTCTTTTCCCTCTCGGGCTGTTGGCGGCTCGGCCCCGCGGCAGCGGTAGCGGTGCGGCCCGGGAGGGCGCGGCGGGCCCCGGCCCCTCAGCCCTGCCGCTGCCCGGGGCCGCGGGTACGGGCGAGCCCAGGAGGGAGCCCCCAGCGCTGCCTGGAGCGTCCCCTCGCCGGGCCGGGCGCGGTGCTCCCCAGGCCTGGAGCCGAGCCTGCGGGGTGAGCTACCGGCACCGGCCCTGGGGCCCCTCCCTGGAAAGGGTGGGGGGAAACCGGTCTGGTTGGAGTTAAGTTATGGAAAATGAGCCGAGTTTTGGAAACCCCGGTTGGTTCGGCCGATTCTGGGCTGCCACCGGCTCTGGCACGGCTGCCTGCAGTGCCGCAGCAGCCCCAGCCCTGGGCTTCCCCTCAGGAACGCAGCGAAGGCTTACGCTGCCTGCCAGGCCGCTGGTAACTCAGGTCTGTGTCAGGCGATCAGGGGCACTTTGAAGTGCGTTAGTTACACTAAAGGTAAGGTGCTTTCAGGCCTTTTCCCCCCAGTATGTAGTGCTGGCATAGGTGTGACTTGAAGGTTGCTGTGTGTGAGCATTTCTTGACACAGTTAAGAACTGGTATCTTAAAATTTCCTTCATGCCATCTCATAGCGAAGTGAAATTAAATAGCTTCAAGTCCAGAGATATTTAATTGGTGGCAGAAGGCCTGCTAGGTCTGGGATGGCTTAGGTGGCTGACACTCCTCCACAGCGACACGCTCAGGTGTGAAACCATTCAGGCCCTGATTTTTTCAGAGAGGGGGTGGATGCTTCTGGATCTGCAGGAGCTGAGGCATTGCCCTGGGGAACTGTGGGATGCGATGCGCTGGTGGTCCAAGGAGAGACGCAGGTGGACATTGAAGTGTAAAGTGGTTCCTTCTCACCGCTTACAACTGCAGCGCAGGCGTGCCCTCCTCTCTCAGACGGTTTGGCACCTGCTGAGTATGTGGTCTCTGCTCGAGGGGGCCTGTAATGCCCCATTTCTCTGATGTGTTAGTTCCTTCCCCCAGCTTCTTGGTGGTTATGACACAGGAGCATTTCCACCTGCACTGACGTGGAGCTAAGTGTTTTGTTGCTGACCACAGCGTGTGGCTCTGGGGTTCTGTAGGCTTCACTGAGATCCTTATGCGTACGTGAAAGAGTCACTGATATACTGGTAGCTGATGCCTGATCTCAGTTCGTGTTAGTAGTGGATTTATATACAACATTTTCAAGTTCAGTGTCTGATCCTTCTCCTTGATTTTGTTTACAGGTGGGACGTTTTACCCAAGTTCTCTTCGTGTGGAATTACTGTTTGCAGATGCTCTCATTCCATTTCTCTGTTAACTTAATGTGCTTTAAGGTACAATAATGCTGGGAAGCACTCTCTGTGGGGGGCATTATTCAGCACTAGCTATAGCATTTTATTTATTTTTTTGTCACAATACTTTAGTCTGGATAAGCACCCAGTTACAGGACAACCCTCAATGAAAGGCAGTTAAGCTTTCTATGAAATTGGTTTTTATTTCTACTGCTTGTACCTTAGCATAGGCCTGTTTGTGCATGGTTGTTGTGCATAAGTTCGTGGTACTGTCAGGAAGATGTACGTGGGAAGTTACTTTGTTGGTGTCTGATTTTAAAATTGAATCTTAACTAAAGCCTTGTTTTCTTTCCAGGTTGGATGTAGAGTCTAAACTGCTTCTGGGTGTCCCTCTAAAACCTTTCTTGTTTCTCCACGTAATTCTCCTGATGGAAGACCAGCCGGGGTTCCTTTTCTGCTCTTTGTGCTGAATAGTTGCTTGGAGAGGTGAATGAGTGAGGATACGCTTGGTGATGGTAAGGTGTACAATTACATTTCAAGATTAACAGCTTTTCTGTAGCCTTCTGTGAAGGCTCAGACATGATATTGACGGGCTCTGAGCCAAAGAGTAGAAACCTGAAACTGCTTGGCTAACTGCCAGAGCTCGTACAGGCAGTTTCTCCATCTCCTAGCCAGTCATGTTTTAATCAGCACCTAAAGACTTGCTGAAGTGCAGCTGATTTGGTTCTGCTAGAACACGGTGTGGTGAGCAGGAATTCCCTTTGCTGTAGTCTGGAACAGCTGGTAGGAATTCCACTTCCTACACTCAGTTCCGTGTGGGGAAACAGAAGTGCCACTTGGTATCTGAAGATGCAAAAGAAAGCAAAGCAGAGTCAGGATGTTAAAATATGTCAAAGCCCATCTTGATTTCTTAGGGTTTGGAGGGGGAGGGAATTGCCAGCTAAAAGCTGCTCTGGCTGAGTAAGGGCTGTCTTTTTACAGAGGATGCAGTGAGTTAACTGGTAAAGTGCATCTTAAAAACACCGTGCCTCTGTCTCCATAATCTCTGTCTCCCCATGGTTTTGTTGATCCCCAGAAGCAAAGTAGTGAGATGTTTAAGACACCGGTATCACTTAAGTATAAAGAAAAGCTTAGGAAGATTTGTTAAGTGAACAAGTTGCTAAGATACTTTCTGGAGTTTCTAGTGAGAAATTCCAAAACGATAAGATTTGGAGTGGCTGCTGTCTTACAAAGTTGAGCAGATTAAGCAAAATTATGGAACACACTTGATTCTTTCCTTAATTTGATTTTTATTAAGCAATTGGGGCTCGGCAAGACCTCCAGCGGTCTCTTCCAACCGTAACCATTCTGTGACTGAAATTCAGTGCTCAGCTGGGAGCATTACATGAACTACGCTTAATTAAAAGGGATACTGTTCAATTTCCACTGACATCTGTTCTGACTGTGACGGTGTTTTTATAGACGCTGTCTTCACTGGCTTGTGATAAAAGCAGCAAAGCACTGCGCGTGCTTTGTAGTAAAGTACCATGGAAATCCCAAAGTCATAGTTTGTGGTAGTGTGGCTCCATTGAGACAGGAACCAGTTGCTTTTATTTTTTTTTTTACCTGTTTGAAACTTTGCTATACTGGTTCCTATTTATCTGTTTCTTCTCATTCTTTTCCTAAGGTTCAAATGTGGGAGTTGCCCCGGGTGTGGTCGCTGCTGATGCTGCCCTGGGAAAATGCCTTGATAAGGAATTAACACCATTCAGTGATGGGCTGTGGGACAAGCAAAGTGCTTCCCGAGCCCCCCAAAGATGTGCAGCTAGACCTGGTTAAAAAAGTCGAGCCTTACACAGGCCACAGTGACATATACAAGCATTTCATCAAAGATGACTGCGGGACTGTCATCAAAGCTGGCTCTCCCTCACCTCCGCGTCATGCTAACCCCTACCCTGGGAGCCACCTGCCTGCCCACGTGGACCAGCCTGAACCCCGCAAGAACAAGGTGGCTAAATACCGTGCCAAATTTGACCCCAGAGTGACAGCCAAGTATGACATTAAAGCTCTGATCGGGAGAGGGAGTTTCAGCCGCGTTGTGCGGGTGGAACACAAGGCCACCAAGCAGCCCTATGCAATCAAGATGATAGAGACCAAATACCGGGAGGGGAGGGAAGTGTGCGAGTCGGAGCTTAGCGTGCTGCGGCGGGTTCGCCACACCAATATCATCCAGCTTATTGAGGTGTTTGAGACCCAGGACCGTGTGTACATGGTGATGGAATTGGCCACCGGAGGAGAATTGTTTGATCGAATCATTGCTAAAGGTTCCTTCACCGAGAGAGACGCTACGCGCGTGCTGCAGATGGTGTTGGATGGTGTGAAGTACTTGCATACGCTGGGTATCACACACCGGGACTTAAAACCAGAGAATCTGTTGTACTACCATCCGGGAACAGATTCCAAAATCATGATTACGGACTTTGGGCTGGCAAGCGCTCGGAAGAAGGGAGATGACTGCCTGATGAAAACCACGTGTGGGACCCCGGAGTACATTGCTCCCGAGATCCTGGTCAGGAAGCCGTACACGAACTCCGTGGACATGTGGGCGCTGGGTGTGATCTCGTACATTCTCCTGAGCGGCACCATGCCCTTTGAAGATGACAACCGCACCCGCTTGTACCGGCAGATCCTGAAAGGAAAGTACAGTTACTCGGGCGAGGTGAGTGTGGTGAGGGGAAGTCCAACAAGAAGCGCTCCGTAGGTGGGTCTTTGCGATGACCGGAAGCTGGCTGTCATGTGCAAGGCAGTTACATTACCAGGGTTAAAAAAAAAAAAATCTGTGATTCTGATTCCGGCTTTTAAAAGCCTTCCCTGTTTTCTGTCTGCTTTCAAAACTGCTTCCAGTGCAGCACAGTGAGCTCTTTTAAAAAATGTGTATATGAAGAAAGGAGAGATCTCTTCCTGTAGAACAGAACTGGGATGCTTGTGGGTTTCTACCTGGGGAGACCTCAGCCGTGGTAAGCTGCTGTTCGACGTTTCATTGTTGAGACTCCTGCCAGGGTGAGTATTTGAAGTGTAGCATGTACATACCTCGCCTGATTTCTGATGCAAATCTAAGTGTAGTCTGAAAAGTACCTTTGCTGAAAAACAAGGTTATGGCAGACAGAGTGTCACTACTTCTTAGATCTGGAGGCGTGAGCATTTCTGAAATTGATCTGCATTATATCCTGGGCTTGGTATGTGACAAAATTGAGGACTGAAGGATAGTTTTATTAAATAGCTATGGAAAGAGGAACCTTGGGGGATAGATTTTAGGCAGAAGATGGGTACCCCTGCCCTCCCGGAGTCCCATCGCTCTGCAGAATTGCCAGGTGCCAGGCTGACACAGCTCCTGCTGACTTGCTTCTGGTCATGGTGGGAGATCTCAGTTACCAGGTGTAGGCATAACCTCACTAAGAGGCACGCTTACAGAACGTGAGGGTATCCAAATTTGCAAGTTGTCTTTCTACCTATATTCCTCACTGGCAATAATTAAAAAATGAAGCTTTAATAACACTGTCTTTAATAAGAGAAGAGAGTGTTTAGATTCCTGAACACTGTGCCTTTCTGAGATGAAGCCTACTGGGAAAGTGCTAATGAGTGGCTAAGTTTGTGATTCTGAAATGATAGTAAAATAACTGTCAGAAAACCAGAATAATTTAATGATTGTTCTCATATTTTTAGATGTGACAGGTATGTTGGCATTTTAATGATGGATGGAAGGAGTCTAACATGTTAAGTTTTCAAATGTATGAGAAGGAACTGAGGTTAAACCCTTCTCAACATCGTCTTGATACTCGTGATCAAAAGCCAGTTGGTAGGAGGAATTAGCGTTCCTGTTGCGGGTGTCCTTGCAGTGCCGTGCCCATCATCCACCTGCGTTTGAATGATGAGTGCATTTCTGTTTCTCCCTGGGAAAAAAACCCAAAAACAACAGACTTAAAAAGCACATGAAGGGCAGCGTGAATAATCAAAGATGTGGACTGTTTTGAAGAATGAGTGAACAGACTGAGGCCCTTCCTCCATCAGATAAATATTTGGGGGGAGCTGTGACCAAACTTGTACAGGCATAGGCAAAACGGGGAGAGTGAATAGGAAGGAACTGTTTTGAGCATTCCCGGGGCTAATTTAATTCTGTGTTCTCTGGTCCTTGTGCCAGAACTGAATACTTTTGAGAAATTTTTATTGCAACGAGGGCCATTGGATGTGTGTAGGTTGTGTACACAAAGGTAGCACGTGTGCCCCAGAGGAACATCAGTCTATATATTTTGAAAGTGCCAATGCATGAGCCTGAAGCAATTTACTTGTTATCCCACTATAAATTACATACTTTAGGAGGCTGTTATGGATACTGAGTGTGACATGAGTGGTTGTTTTGGAAAGCTGTAGATGTTTTACTCCTTGGAAAGCAAATATATGTCAGCCAATAGCTTTTATGTTTTGACCAGATGCTTTCTGTTCTCCCCGAGCCAGGGAAAATGGATGCTTTAATTTACCAGTGTAATTAAGCCTATACCCCTAAATTGCCGATGTGTTTGACCGTAACCAGGTATTGGCAGGAGATGCAGTAACAGACTGTGAGTAAATTCTATGTGGAAATGAAGTGAGCCAGGGATTTGGAGGTGTCTGGCTTGCTTCCCACAACCTTGCCAGCTTTCTTAAAGCCATCTTCTGGACTTTTAAATGTTCCCAATTTTCTGATGTTCAGAGAAAATTGCTCTTTTTTTTGTGTGTTACACTGGACAAAGTGGGAAGATGTTAGAAATAAGGCTGTTAGTAAGTTTGTCAGAATAATTGAAATGGCGGGAGCCCTGAGTCCTGGTTTATTTGGAACAAGAATGGGCAGAATATTGGACTGGGCTGTAGAATTGTCTGTCTGATAGATGCAGAAGCAATTTCAGTGCAACAACTGCATTTCGTCTCTGTAATGTGAACTTTGAGGATGTGAAAAGGAAAAGTTAAAAGCCTGCAAAATAAAGTGCCCAGAGAGGACAGCTGGAGCTGCGCAGCTGAGACAGGTTTCAAGAGAGAAGGGAGCTGTCTTCCGAGCTGTATTGCCATACTGTGTCACGCAGCAGCAGTGCTATGAGTTTGCTGAGCCCCACTTCTTGAAAGGTCTGGCCTCAAAACCTGGTCTGAGAGGACAAAGCAGTATTCAGAGAGGAATAGAAGGCAAGATGCGCACTGACCTAAGAAGGAGCTCCATCTTCTTGAAAAACAAGTGAGCTCATGTCCAGCTAATGTAATTGCTTTCTGACTGGGACCCTCTTACCACCTCTCCTGTTGCTGGAGTGTGAGGTCTGTTTGAAGAGGCTATTAGAGGATCAATAGGAGAGGTCTCCCATAATAGCTTATTCAGGCACTGCTGACATCACTGCTCTGATTATCTCTTCTGTCTCCTTCTGTACTTTCTGAACTGCTTGGAGTAATGGGCAGGGTGAGGAACGAAGCAAAGCTGGCTTTGTAACCTGGGATGCTTTTTTTCTGAGCATCTCTGAGTGCGGGTTACATGGGCTATTGAGGCTGCATTTGATGTAGCCTGCTACAGTGTGATTCTTTTTCACTTGTTTTGTTAGAACTTGCTAAAAAGAAAATTTGGCAATATTTTAATTGAAATCTTGGGCATAAAACTGATTTCTGGGGATCACTTTGTAGCTTAAAAAAGTTGTCTGAGGAATAAAGCTGGAATTCCATTCACAGTTTCCTTTGAATTTGAAAGTGCAGAAATGAAGATCAGACCATCGTTACCCTGCTAAGACAAGCTTGCTCTGGTTCTGTTTCAAAGCTTGTCCTTCTCTTGAATGTTGATACTTTTATGTCGCTTTACACACCGGGGAAACTTAGTGGAAGAAGTGGAAGATAATATATGTTGTGGATAAATTGAGAAACTGAACTAGGGGTTGTTCTGGTTTTGATATCTGGTCTGGGCAAATAATTTCCCCTTGTGGTCTGTCTTCCTGTTCATAAAACAGATTTGGCTTTGTGGTATGTTCACCATAGGTGAGGTTGGTGGGTGCCGGAGTGGGAACACCTCACCAAAAAACTTGTTCTAAATAATGGTGCCAGTGGATACATTGATCAATATGGTGTAAGGATCGAGACATGTTTGATACGTAAGCCAGTTGGGCATTGCAAGTCTGTAGGAGCTCTGCAAGGGACTTAGCAGCCATGCAGAGAGAGGATCTGGTTTTGTGTGGCTTGGATTTTCCACTGGTGTTTAATGAAGTTGCTCACCAAAGGCTCTTGAAGGAACTTTGCAGCTGCAACGTGACAGTGGCCTTTGTGTGGATAAGGAATTTGCTGAAGATAAGCACAAAGTTGTAATTTGTGATTGTTTCCATGGGGAAAGAAAAACCAGTCAAGTTTGAAGGGTCTGTTCCTTTCTGCCCAAAAGCAATCAGGACAAAATTTGCTAGTGAAGTTGTGTAGTTGCTGATGATACAGAGTTCTTCAGGTGGTGAAAATGAGGGCTGTGGATCTTAGAAGTCTGCTTGAGTTCAAAGAGCAACTGGAGAAATTAAGACAAATCAATGGAGAGAATGATGTTAAGAAGTCCTAAGTATGGACAAAGAGGTCCCTAAGCCACACACTTTTGAGGCTTGAGAGTGCTAATTGCAATGTAGGGACTGTTTCTTGGGCTCTCCCTCTGTATCTGCTGTTGGCTGATGTTGGAGACAGCATACTGGACTGGCTAGATCTTCGATCTGGTAACCTTCCATCCTGTTAGAGGTGCTAGTCTTTCCTTCTCTTTTCATCCCTCAGCGGGGGCTTCATCCTCTTTCGAGAATTACTGAGCTGAGTAATAGGCAGCCTGCAGAGCAGATAATGCTCCAGTGCTGCGCGTGCAGCATTTAGGGCACCTGCCTACGTGCTGGAGACGTTCAGCGGTCCCGTTGGCCATCGATGGAGCAGGTACTGTGTGTCGCGTGTGGTTTTGGCTTGTGGTTTGGAGACAGCGTTATTTAAACCGGGTTTGAGAATTGGAAATCAATTCCAAGGCTTAGCAACTCCCACGGGCTAATTTTACCTGCTGTCTAATGCTCCCTTGGGAAGGCTAGGTGTGGAAAAAGTGAGGAGGGTAAGCACTTCCTATTAAATGGAAATGTTCTTGAACTCTTTAATTATGATCCGGTGCTGGAGTTCCCCTGTAGGTGGGTGAAAAAGCAGGCAATGTATACGGATTAAGTGGTAATAAAAAGTGTGTTTTGCAGGTGATAAAATTAGTTTTAAATTCCTCTTCTCCTGCAGAAACATTTCCTTTTTTATTGCGAGGAGTAAGTCTGTCTTGATATTCTACATCTATAAATGAAAATGTGTGAATTGCCTTCTGCTTGTGACTCTGCCCTTCTCTGTTTGGTGACTCATTCAGATTTGAGGCATAAATGCAGAACCTCTCCAGCTGTCCTGCCTGGCTGGCTTGGTCCCCAGTGCCCTTACTGTGGTGGCTTCATTCTTTGACAGCTCCCCTTGCCAGTTTGTTTTGCTGTTTAGGATTTTGCTTAGTTACTTTCTTTGCACTCCCAACAACATCCCAAGACACTGTCTTCCCATACTTCCCCTGTTGCTTTTGCTGTCAGATGTGCAAAGGTGACAGCAGTTTTGGGATGGCTGCTAAAGGCCCATGTGCAAGTGTTTTGAGTTTTTCTGATCCTGTGAGCGTGTGGTGCCTTTCCCCGCTGACTTCGCGTGGAATACGGACCCGTCTGTAGTTCCAGAAACATGAGTGTCCATCACATGGGGGCATGTTTGGAAACATGTCCCCTTCAAGCCGGTGGGTCCTCCTGTGGGTCTTCACCAAAATCTAATTTTTAAGACTTGCTCATTCTTCATTTAAAAACTGGCCTTTTCTCTCTGTTTAAACAGCAAACCCTTCAGCCAGTTTCTCACTTTGTCTGAACCTTTGCAGCATCTTTTTCTCCTGACTTGACAAGTACATTCTTGCTCTGTTCTCGCACATGCAGATCTCTGCTGCATCATTTTGGTATAGCTTGTTTCCTTGGCCAAGTCCATGCCAAGGTTTCTTCTGCATCCCTTTATTTGGATTACCTGTGCTGTCTACCTAGGCTTTTTTGCAATCTAGGTTCACCTGGTCCATGGCTGCTTGTTAGCGAAGATTGTAATGCTGAAAGGGAGTGCTGTTAAACTGTCCCTGACATGGATGGCAGCTTCCAGGATGGTCAACAAGGCTGGAGACTTGTTCATATACATAGGCTTCAAGCAGTCATGTTATGGAAAAATAACTAAGATGCACATAAAAATATTGTATGTAACAATTTCATAGTATTTTTGTAGCGATGTCACCTTTTGAAGTTACATCAAGTCAGAGAGCACCTATTTCTAAACCTATATGCCATTATTTGTGATAACTTTTTGAAGAAACTAATGACATTCATGAATTGGTTCTGCTTGTTATGTTGCGACAGACTGGCGAGCGCCAGTCTGGACAGCATCAACCAAGAGTTGGTCTGGCTTCCTGCAGTACGGTGTTGCAATGCCTACCACTGAACTGAAAGCTGCGGGAAGATCTAGGCACAAAGTGACCTCAGGACGTCTCTGGTCCAAACTCCTGTTCAGAGCAGGGCTAAATGTAAAGCTAGATGAGCTTGCTTAGCACCTTGTTCACTCATGCTTTGAAAGTGTACAAGAATGGTGGTCCTGCCCTCCTGTATATCAACAGCTTCTCCAAATCTTGGTCAAAAGCAACCAAGAAGCAAGTACTAAAAATTTTAATGGTAAGAAGAGATTTGGAGCTCAGGTGGCTTCAGAGCAGAACCAAAGGAGAGGCTTAACGTGGCTGTATGTGCATAGCATTTCCCTTTTCTCTTCCTGAACACTTAGCATCTTAATGTTCATCTGCCCCAGCTTGGAGTTGAATGTGCCAAGTTAAATGCAAGTATTGTATCAATTCTGCAGATACTGCTGTGGATGGATTCAGGACAGAAGAATGCCCTTAATTACACAAAACAGAAAACATCTCTCCACAATCCCTGTCACTTTGCAGGAGAATTCAGTCAGTATAGGACAAATATGCTCAAATTTTGGATGAGGCTTTTTAAAGAACAGTTTTGCACTGATGCTACTGTAGGTGTGATCCTTGACTGACTGGCTGCTGGTCCTGGAATGGTTCCCGTGTGTTTGCACTTCTGGTCACTTAGAATTAATTACATATGCATAGGTAATTAAAAAAAAAAAACAAACAAACCTCTCTTTTGTTGTTTTGATGACAAAAAGTATAACCACTAGAAAAAGCCAAGTTTTTCACAATGTATTAGCTTTTTCTATTCCATGCTTTGTTTGCCCCAGAAATGTGTCCATGTTTTTTCCTGCAGTCCATAACTATAGCTTTGTCATGTATCGTAAAGCTTTGTGTGGTATGTTACATGCTGATTAAGTTGGTTATAGGGTAGCAACTGCCTTGAAAGGGGGAAAGCTCTCCCTCTGGGCATCTCCTCTAGTACATCTCCTGTTTAAGATAGGCAGTAAGGCAGCCTGGCTTCCCTGGGTTTGGACTAGAGTATGTCTTCTGGAAAACATTCAAAGCAGATTAAAAAAAAATGCCAGGAACAGAGAAGCACCACTGCCCTCTAATGTTCCCACTGGTCCTTTATTTTTTTTTAATACAGGAGTTAGTAATGTATCCACAAGAGGCCAGGAAAGCTAGCGTCTGTCTCCCATTTATTGAAGATTTACTGTTGCATGGTACCCTGTGCTGCCCTTTGCTCTGAGATGCTCCTTGCAAAGCCACCACCTTCTTCTGGAAGTTCTCCATTGGCTCCGTGCCTGAGAAGGTCTGGATACAGCAAGACTCCTCACTCGTGGGGACCCCAGCCGGTCGCCCTGACCCATGGTGTTGCCCTCCCTGACTGTGCCAGTTGCTCTTTAGATGCATTGGAGACTTTTTTTGCAAGACGGGATCATCACCTTGGCCTCTGATCTTCCTGCCAGAAGAGACAATAGATTTCAAACCAGAAGGGTGGCCAGTTTTTCAGTCTTCTCCCTAGAGTTTGAGTGTCCCAAGCTGTTGAAATACAGCATAACAAGGAAAACAGGCGCAGGACAGTTGAAGGCAAGGTTTTAAACAACATTTGCAGTACTTATTTGCATGATCATACAAGTCTCTGGGCCCTGTTTTGGTCTTCATGGGGGAAGAAAGAGTTCTTTACTTATAGCAGCTGCTCTGTTTTTTTCCTGTGAGCCCCATTAGATGACAGAAATGCTTTGCAATAGTCCTGTTGTTAGAGAAAGGCGTGCGTTTTTTTTCTAAAAATTAGAGGGGATTTTTTTCTTCTGTGTAAGGAAGAACTGTTTTTTTTTTATATAAATTGCTGAGCCCTTTGCCTGGAAAAAAGAAAAAAAAATATCAATTTACAGAGGAATGTGCTTTTGCATTTCGTATGGCTGTGAGAACAGGGTGATTTTTAAGTAGAGCAACAGGAGCGTTGGCGAGATGCAGTCAGATGGCCCTGTTGAAAAGGGCACTATGCTTTGCTTTGAAGAGCTGAAACACTTGAACAGGATGAAAGTGTCCCTCTCCTAGCATGGCACAAAGCAACGGGGCAGCCGGATAAATGTGCTTCTCTGAGCTTCTGCTCTTTCTTTTCTTCTAATGCACCTGCTTAGTGGGCGTGAGGATAGGTGGGTTTGTGTTGCTCCATACATATCTGGATGCTGAAGTGTTTGTCCAGATCTCTCCTGCTGCAGAAGCAGACATCTTAGGCTTTCTGAAACACAAGAAGATCAATTAAAACCTGGAAAATCCTCCTGTATGCATCAGTCCCGCAAAACTTCAGCGTGCTGTATCGGAAACCACTTTATTTGCAGGTAAAGAAACACCTTTTCTGGTAAAAGGACTCTGAAACCAATGCATGCATTTAAAAATCAATTCCCCTTCACTTTGGCTGCTTCTTGAGAATTTTTTTGGAGGTTGTTTCCTCTAATGGAATTGGTGTGTTGCAAGGACCTTTCTCAAATCATTCCTTTCACCTTTTTACTCTGTACTTCAACTTAGGTTGCAACTCCTATCAGTGAAGATAACTCCAAATCCTAGGGCAGAGCACGCAAGGAGGGGGATGGTCTTTCTCTGCATACATTTTCCATTTCCATGCAGCTACAGCCTGCAACACCCTGTTAAGGGTTTATATTTCACGGAGTCCTGTGTGTCATCAGGTCAGTGAATTTTCAGAGTCGGTGCCTGGCGGTTGAGTTGGCTGGGCTTTCCCTTAGTTTGGATTTGCAGTTTCTGTGGCTGGAAGCATCTATTGAAACAGTGAGGTGGAGACACCACGTGCTTCACTGTGGTGGCTTGTTTGTGTTGCAATATTTCAATTTATTTTGATGTATTGAGCAGAGGAGACCAGGGAGGAAACTCTGTCTGAGCCTCAAAGCCCCTAGAAACAAAGAAAGCAGGGAGTGGATCTCCATGGAGAAGAGGAATGTGTCTTTACCCAGTAATTTTATGCACAGCCTGTTGTCCCTAGCACTGCTCCTCATACCAGCAGTACCTACAGGTTCAAGACAGGGTGAAGGAGAGGAGCTGAGCATTTCAGTTAAGATTTTTGGGTGAATATCTGGGTTTGGGGAAGTGGCACACAGCGTATGGTGTGTAATTATTGTAAGGATGGAGGAAGGCAGGAGCCACGTCCGAAGGAAAAGGACTTGCGATAATGCTGTGATTTGACGTATTACGTTTTCATTCCTGCATCTGTGTGCCCTGTAAAATCCTGTTAGTGCCAGAATAGTATTTCTGCAGAATTAGGGATGTAGGGATAAAGGGACACTGGTAGGGTAGAAAAAAGAATATTAAGCTCCCTCTGTGCAGAGTATTTGTTATTAACAGAAAGGATTTGAACTGTCAGCTGCCATTGATGTCTTTACAGTTCCATGAAACTAAACTGGGTGGTTTCCTCTTTTATCTTTGGCTGATTTAATCCTTTGCTTTCTACCTGTGGCTCGGATGTTTTTTCGATACCTTAGTGGAGCTGTGTTTTGAGTAGCAAGATGTGCTGCTGAACGCTTGTTTGCTTAGGACCAAGGTTCAGCGAGTGAGAATATATGTTAGTTCTGCAGCAGGAGGAGCTGTGATCTGCAGGAGACCACTCACTGGGAGGATGGTTTGCGCTTGACCTTGCTAGCTCATCTGCATCCAGTGTTTCCCTTGGGTTTGTAAATGGGCTGTGTTGCGGTCAGGATGCAGGAGGATGGGTAATGCCTGGCTGCCTTCTTGTATTTCCACTAGGGAATGTGGCAGAAAAGTTGAGTTTCCTTACAAGACCGTGGGAGGGAGAAAGAGTAACTGCTTACTGCAGCTCTACGGGCTTTGAGAGCTGATCTCTGCAAACCTGACCGCTCTAAACAGTACTCTGTTCTTGTCCCCTTTGTTGGAGATCATTGCTATGGGGTGGGAGACTGCTGCTGGGCAAAGCTGTGTTTAGCGTCGAGCTGCTCCTGGAGATGGGCTTGAGCTAGGTGCAGCCCTTGAGAACGTGCAAGCGCTTGTTCTGTCACTGCTGTGACACACATGGGAGTTTGTCACAAGTCGTGGGGGGAGTGGGTGGGGGTGACATCTCAAACTGCTTCAGGTGGGTTTGCTAGGCCTGGTCTGCCGAAGACCTGAGGGTGCTGTGGCTCCAGAAGATCGTATGGAAATACAGGAACAGCAGCGCAACTCTAGAGGCACAGGGAGCCCTGACTGGCCTCTGTAAAACATTTCACAAGCGAGGTTTCAGGTGAGTGCTGGAAATGTTTTGCACTCCGGAGAAAGCTACAGCATCTTACTCTCTCCTGTCTGAGCCACAGGACTGAGCACCAGACTTTGAGGTTTTGAAGAACTGGCACCTGGCCGTAGCTCCAGCTGCTGTCCCTGCTGCAGGTTAAGAGCTGGCTTTAATCAAAACAGAGCTCTGCAAAGAAGGGCTGTGAACACACACCTTGTTGCAAATAATTTTGTGGCCTGTAATTGACCCTGCCTTACAGGGAGGCAGTTTGGCCTGGTTTATTTGGAACAATCTGCTGTTGGAAGATGTGCCAGATTTCCTCTGACCAAATTTTGGGACTTCCCTAGCAATTACAGTGTGCTGTGGGATGAGTCAAAGGAGGAGTTAACCAGCGTACATGGCATACGTAGGAAGCCAAGATTTTTATTTCAGAAAATGAAGATCTTTGTTCAGCTGCAAAAACTGTTTTGGGGAGCTTCTGTTGGTGCTGAGCTGGAGGGCTAAAAAGGTGTTTCCTGAGACCGCGGTTTTCTTGGCAGTGTCTTTACCTAATCCCTGAAATCCCTAAATCTGACAAGATTGCAACTGAAGCTTTCAGGCTGGCAGACACGAGGGAAGTGGGTTAGCTGTTGTTTTGAGCTGGAAGGGGTGGCTCAAACCAACAGCAACGCATCCGAATTCCCTGTTTTGGAGCATGAGCGTCAGGGCTGGCTCTTCTGCTCGCTCCGTTCTCACCACCCTGCTGCTTCGCCCTCCTGCTGCCCCAGGCGTGTTTTCCAATTGTCGTAGTTCAGCCCCGATCAGGACCAGACTACGCAGTCTCTCTCTCGCTCCCCCCACCCTCCGAGAGAATAGGGGGAGATGATATAAGAAAAACGGCTCAAGGTTTGAGATAAGGACGGGGAGAAATCCTTAAAGTTACCGTCACGGGCAAAACAGACTCGACTTGGGGAAAACTATTCATTTATTTCTAAAATTAGCAGGAGAATGAGACAGAGAACAAGATAACCTCCCCCCACCCCTCCCTCTTCCCAGGCTTAACATTATCTCTACCACCTTCCCCTCCCGAGCGGCACGGGGGGGGAAAAGGGAATGGGGGTCGCGGTCAGTTCATCACGCGTTGTTTTACGCCGCTGTATCATCGTTGGGGGAAGAACTCCTCGCATTCCTCCTCTGCTCCAGCGTGGGGTCCCTCCCACGGGCCACAGTCCTCCGTGAAACTGCTCCGGCGTGGGTCATCTCTTCCACGGGTGCAGTCCCTCTAGAACAGCTGTCCCAGCGGGCCCTCCACGGGCCACAGCCTCCTTCAGGCCTCCACCTGCTCTGGCGTGGGGTCCTCCACGGGCTGCAGGTGGATCTCTGCCCCTCCGTGGACCTCCATGGGCTGCAGGGGGACAACCCGCTCCACCATGGTCTTCACCACGAGTTGCAGAGGAATCTTGGCCAGGAGCCACATTACTCCTCCCCCTCCTTCTGAACTGACCTTGGCGTCTGCAGCCGTTCCTCACAACAGGCTGGTAGATGTCTCTCAGGATCTTTTTTACATCTTATTCACTTCTCATCTCCTCTCCACTTCTTGCAGCCGGGCCGGGCCGAATTGGGCCCAGTCGGCTGCCCGGCGGGAGGCCAGAGGGTGAGGCCTGCAAGGCCCATGAGGCTCGCGCCTCCCCCTCTCTGCCCCCCGCTCAGCTGCTTCACATCTTCTTTTTTTCCTGTTTTCCCCTACTTAAATACGTTATCGCAGAGGCGTTATCACGGGACATTCTGCTACCAATTGGCTCGGCCTTGGCCAGCAGCGGGTCCGCCCTAGGCCCGGCCGAGTCCCCTGAACAAAGGGGAGCGACTTCTAGCAGTTTCCTACAGAAGCTACCACCTTAGGCCCCCCTCACTAACAAAACCAGAACACCAATGCGCTGCTTGTTTAAGTGGATGCTTTTATGGATTTTCCTGAAAACTGAGCTTTTACTAATACACCAGATTAGTGTTGATTGGTGAAATGGGAGCCACAGGGAGAAGTGGATGAGAGGCAGAACGTTCTGGTAGTGGCTGTTAAGAGATAACTGCTGTTAATGCCGCGTACACCTAACTGCTGGTGTCCACATATGCCTGGCTGTGTGTCTGTGGCTCGTGAACTTCCATCAGCACGATACACCCTACGCATCAAATGCACCCAGTGTTTCAGGCACTTTCGGTGATTAACCAAGGAGCTTGATTTCGTACCTAACATAAGATAGAATGGAGCTGTCTGAGAAGGAAAGTAGTTGCATGTTTCCTACCTTTGTCCTTATCTGAAGAATAACTTACAAGAGATTCTTTCACAGTCTGATCATTTTGAGAATGGTTATGTAGCCCAGACGTAAGAAAGGTTTCCTTTTATAGCTGGGATGACTCGAAAGACTCTATATATTGTTATATCAGATGCTGATACGAGTGCATGAGTTTATCTCTTTCCACTGAGTCCTCTGGGGTTTTTTTTTTTTCATTTGCTTTTAGCTGTACAAGCTTCAGGAATTCTTGGTGACATTCTTAATGTGCCTTTTTGCTGAGGAGGCTGATTTGGAAAAATTAAGGAAAACTCACTTGGCTCTTGGATGAGAATGTAAAATTGTTTCATGGCATAACTCATCTTCCAAAATTTGTAGGAGATCCTGTACCTCCAGTGTTTGACACAGAGGCTTGGCAAGGATGGATCTGGCATTGGAGGTTTCTTTAGCTATTTTGTTAAAGTAGGTCTCCGAGAAACCCCTGTTTGGAAATGCACTGTAGCAGTGATAACCTTGCTTTGGAAACCTGTGTGCCTAGAATGTATGCCAGGCCCATGGAGCTCCCAAATAGTCAATATGGGTAAATTCAATGAGTAAGTGCAATCGCTGTACTGAACCAGAGATGGTGAATTACTCACATCTGCAGGTGAGGGAGAGGCAGGATTTGAACTGTTCCTCATCTCCTGGAAGCGAGGAGCCTTGTCTTTTCCCTGGCTCTGGGCAAGCAGCTTTGCCTCACATGTATCAGCTGATATCAGCTGTGTCAGTGAGCGAGGAGGGGTTTGGCACCAGGAAAAACTATGCTTCCTCGCTTACTGCTACAAATCTTTTTGTCCTCCTCTGCCCTTCATGCTGAGCAAAGCTTCTTTGCCTAGAAGCTAGGAAAATAATGTTCTCCGGTCTTTCTGGGGACAGAAGCCAGCAGGCAGGTTCTGCAGCACGGTGCTTTCAAACTCTGCCAAAGGTGAAGCAGGGAGAGCGTGAGGACCAAATCTTGTATTTCCCCAAACCTATTATGTTAAAACTGGCATTTACTTACTGGTGGCTCATCAACAAAGTGTAGTACGTAGTGAGCGTGATTCTCAAGAAATTGCCAAAGATCCCGTGGTGTTTGGGGCTTTATCGACTGACGCAGCTGAGGGAAGGAAGGGTGTGTTCTTTATATTTGCAGGTCCCACTGAATTGGTGGGAGGACTGCAGCGTGCCTTGAATTCCAGATGGCCCTAACAAATTTCAGCGATTCAATAGCAGGTGAAATTTAAAAAAAAATAAGAGTAAATTTGTGCACAAAAATAGATGAAGAACAGAAGATTAGGAGGTGTTGGCTTCTCAGAAAAGGATCTGCCTGTGAATCATGAACTATTATGTGAGACAGCACTATCACACTTGTGGAAAAAGACGAATGCGCTGAGGTGGATGAACAGAAAGACAAGACTGTGTGTGGTTAATCCTGCTGTACTTAGTGGTTGGTGCAGCATGCCAGGCTGAAACTCTGACACTTCTGGGCAGCGGACTTCAAAAACTCCGCGGGCTAAGCAGGGAGACTTGACAGAAGATCAACAAAAACACTCATGAGTCAAAAAACCACAATCTATAGAAGAGCAAAACATTTTTTGACTGTTTGGCCTGAAGAAGGTGTCATAGCAGTTTGCAAATCGCACAAGGTAGCTTCAAAGAAGAGAAGGAGTAATCTCTTTTCCAGGTTAAGTCAAACAAGAGCTTTAAATTGCACTTAGAAAGATTCGCATCAGACCTTTTACAGCACTAGTGTCTCCTACTCCTAAAAAAAAACTATCCAGAGGATTGCCGAAGCTGTCTCGAAGAACAAGTTAGGCAGTCTTCTGTCAGGAATGATGCATCTGCGGTGGATCCTTTGGGGATGGTGGGATGTGTTGGGATGATGCCCGGACATCCATTGCAGCCCTGTTTCTACTCTGATTTCCCAAGGAAGCAAAGTTGATGGAACTGTGCTATCTGTTTTTCAGTCTCCCACAATTAACTCTTTAAGTTCAAAGGTCGGTTTCAGCCCACTTTGAGAGAGCTGGAGAATCCAAAGACCTGAAGTTTCTGTGGATTTCCTAAAAGTCAGTGGCTCATCATTCTCTTGTGAGCACCCAGGGCTTGTGCATCAACAGCTTGCAGCCTGCGGGAGGGAATGTATGTGTATGCAGAAGGTTATAAGCTTATCTGTTCATCCCCCCACTGCACTAATTGGTGTGATAAAAGATATTCTTCCTCCCTGGGGAAGGTTCTTCTTCCTCCTCGGGGGCCACCGTTTCCTAGTTAAACTGTTACTCTGAATTGCTGTGGAGAAATGCCTATTAGCTTCAGTTCCAATTTTTAGCCAATGCATCTCTTAGGATGATAATTCAGAATGAGAGAACATCATTCAGATCAATTTTGAATTTTCCTTTTGAGAATAAAAGCACTGAAGATGTCAGGATACCCAGGTGTTGTGAACAGATTGAGAAAGGTATTTCCCAGTTTAGTTACTGAAAATCCCGTTGTGAACTGGTGCTGCAGCAATGCCTCTGGAAGTTTCTGGCTGTTTCCCCTGCTTCCACTTTTGATGGCAGTCTCCAGCAATCTGTACTCTGACCTCATCTTTTCACCTGTGTTCTTCCCAGTCCGGATCTCTTGACCCCAAGCTTTCTCAGGCAAGGTAGTGGTTGAATCCCCGTACGCCTAACTGCAACTTGCTGACACATTTTTAAGAGATGGATGTGAAGCGATCCAAGCTTAAACGTGGTATCACCCCATTTTAACATGCCGGTTATTTCCCTGGAAGTTACAGTTAGAAGGGCTGTCCCTGGCTGTAGGGAAAAGCTGTGTGTTTGTTGTTTTTGTAGCTGCTATAGTTTTACTGCATTGTTCTAGCTGAGTCCTTGGAGCTTGTACAGGGAAAGTCGGCTGGCTGTTTCCATTCCAAAAGCTGGGTTATAGAAGTTCACGGCACCAGATGGCTGCGTGTTCTTATAATGCTGTGGATTATTAAGGGGCTGTTGTATTTTCCTCTTTCATCCTTCCTTTATTCCTCCTCCCCACATCAACAAATTAATGCTGAATGCTTGAGA
Source organism: Chlamydotis macqueenii (assembly GCF_036417535.1). Lineage (NCBI taxonomy): Eukaryota > Metazoa > Chordata > Aves > Otidiformes > Otididae > Chlamydotis > Chlamydotis macqueenii. The sequence goes on from NC_141568.1 coordinate 14,538,980, forward strand.
GTCCGTCCTGTGCAGACTTTAGCACACTACATCTTTTCATTAGAACCTTCTTGTTCCAGCTCTTTTCAACGGGTTGGTTTTGATCACCTCTTTGCAACCGCTCGTGGGCTGAACGATGCCTGGGACTGTGTGAACCTCTCGTTGCTGGAGCCTCGGCGCAGCCCTGGGCTGGTTCACCCCGTGACATCTCAGAGGTGCTGTCCCCAGCCCACTCCTCTTGAGTTGACACTTCCTATTTTCTAAAGTCAAGCAGGAACCTCCTAAATGAGACAAAACAGCTACGTTAACGTTCCAAAACACATCAGTCTCTGGCCAGCAGCCTGGGGTGAGTCGTATCCTTGCCCAGTACCACGTTAATGCCTTTTCTGCCCAGACTTCTGCAGCGATGCACATTTTCCTGTTCAAGTGCCTCACAAAATGGACACTGCTCTTGTATAAAAGATGCAGTGCAAAGGAGGGCCTTCGGTTCATTTATTTTTAAAAGTTAACTGCACGTCACTTGTCTACCACCACAGGCATCTGAATTTTAAACTGCAGCTACTCTGAAAAACGATAGAAGATGGAGAGATGTGCCCTCCCTCCAGCACCGTACATATGCCTTAGATGGAGTCGTTTGTGTGGAAAAATGCCTTTGCTGTTCATATTGATATGCTGGGTGCCATCTCTGTCCAGACTGACTTTCTTGTTAATGGTTTTTAATGGTCCGGATGTCCTCAATGGGATTGCAAACGGTGGCAGTCGGTGAGCATCGAGTGGAGATGTACATAGTGACACGTACATGGTTCCGAGCAGTGGTATACGGCCAGGTGCGTCGATGGGATGGAAAGCAGCTGCTGTAAGCCTTGCATCCCACATAGGTTCTGCAGGGCAAGAAAGGCTGGTCCTGATGTGTGTAATTAACATCCAGAACAAACTTCATATTAAAAATTCTGCCTGCCCAGGTCGGGCGTCGTCTTTGCAACTTCTTGAAGAATGGTATCTGCGTGGCCTGTCTTCGTCGGGGTGCTGATGTGTATCCAGGGGAGGATGCACTGCTGAAATCTAGAGACTTCTGAAATCTGATTTAGAAAAAATACTTAAGAGGGGGAAAAAGGTAAATTAGAAACCTGAATGTAATAGAGATATTTTTACAAACTAGTGTCCAGCAGGAAAATGGATCAGAAACAACTTCACCATGTATTTTAAGGTAAAAACATCTAAAAAGTCAGCATAAAACTGTTGTCTGGTTAGTCTGGTGCAGGTTTTGGTGACTGCTTGACAGCAGCGTGCACTCCCATCACAGGCAGAGTAAAATTCAGGGGCTCTGCTCTGGTGTCTAAAATCAGCCCCGAGAGCTGCTCTGCCTACATTGTGCTGGCTCCCACCCCAGCCTGGGTTTAGTCCGTTTAAACGAGAAGGCTCACGTTGGTACCGCAGGTCAGTGTTTTATTTCAGACGCATGTGTCAGGAGCTCTCTGCCAGTGTACCCCAGGTTCGTGCTCACTTCAGCTGTAAGTGAAAGAGGTGAGTTGGTTGTTCAAAGCGGAGAACAACGCGCTGTTTGTTCCCCGCGTGCCGGTGCGGACAGTGCCTCAATAGCTTTTGTGCTGATGTGAATAACAAGCAGGGGTGGTGATGGGATTTAATCACAGAGGGCCTACCACTGCATCTGCACGCAGTCACCTAGCCTAAGTGACACTCATAAGAGGATCTCTTTCTTCTCCTCCTCCAGACTCAGAGCCTGAGTCTGAATAAAACATGGCACTCTTGAGAGCCCTTCAAGGCATTGTAAATGAGGCTGCTTTCCCCTGGGTTTATTATTTAGCAGGGCTGAAGTTGCAGATTGGTGATGTCCTGTGTTTTTATGCAGCTTAGAAGTTTGGGAGATGCTTTTGTGGGAAATGCTGGCGCACCCCGGCAGTGGCAGCTGTCATTCCTGAGGAGCCAGAGCTGCAGATCACCGTGGGAGTTTCTCCCGTTGTCATTAAGACTGTAAGACAGACTGGTGGCGGTGGTTTCGTGCTTGGTTGAAGTGCTGCTAATTCTGGACTCTGCCAGTCACTCACTTGGGCTGATGTGGCTGCTTCTGCAGCCATCCTGTGAATCACGCCAAGGAACAGTGGCTGAAAACCCCAGGAGAAAAATTACCAGAAGCTCCCTGATTTGTCTCACTTTGGTTGCACAAACCAAACTGTCTGTGCTGGCGCGGTGGAGAGCGCAGCATCAAAATGGGGATGAACAGCAGAAATGGCGTGATCATCTCCTGTGGCGTGGGGCGTTGCTGTTAACAGCAGTAAGGGTGTGAGATGAAAGCAGTCCCTCTGACCAAGCGGACAAGTTCAACCCAGTCTGTCTGTTGGGGTGGGCTCATTCCCAATAATTCTTTTTTGGTCTTGTAGTACTTTAAAGTAGCCGTCTGATGGTTTTCTGTAGGTGAACCTGGCAGGGACCCATGTGCTGCTGTAGGGCTTCTCAGCCTCCCTGGAGCCTTGAGGCTTCTCCAGTGCTCAGACTCTTTCTAGGAGTCACTGGGACTGGGATACAGTATTTTTGACCTAAAGGTGTTCTTCTGCAGCTATCATAACATGCTTTGTGCTTCATGTTTTTGTAAAGACTGACTGACAAGGGAGATTCAGACCTTTGCAGACCAGTGTGTCCCTCCCCTTACCCGTATCATCTTTAGAGCTCATGTCAGTTCTCCTGAAAACAACACGTAACTTGGGTAGGAATCAGGAAGTTGATATGTATTTTTCCTTCACTGGATACTGTCAAGACTAAAAAGCAAAGCTTGGAAGTCGTATGACTGGTGGTTCTTTTATTTGCGCGTGACTAACCAGAAGATCCCTCTGCGGCTTTGTGAATCTAAGGAAGATGTCAAGGAGCTTCAGTGTGTGCTGTGCATGTGGAGTCGAGGAGACCTCTCAGGTGGCTAGGGAAGAGTTGCTGTTAGCTTGGAGAACCCTGTAGTCAGGCTCAAGCAGGTTGCCTGTAAGCGATGGTTCTGTCTGAAGGTTGCTGGTTGCCGTCTCTGACTTCATTCAGTTTTGCCAGACAGTGAAAGCGTGATGAGACTTTGGAGTCTGAGCATCAAACAGAGTGACCATGTGCCACCTAAGTGACCCTGTGGTCCTCCTCTAGGTTATCTACAAAGGTGTAGGGTACTGAAAGGTGTCACCTGGGCCTGGAGGGATACAGGGGGACAGGCACGCTGAAGAGGAGGAAATTTTACCAGTAACCGCAATTCTTAGATAAATGATGTCCACATCCATCTTTGCAGCCCATCTTCCTTCCCTTCTTCCTGAGAGGCCTCTTAACCTCTTGGATTCAGTTGTTGAATAACTCTGCACGAAAGAAGGAAGAAAGGAATGGATGACTGCACAGCTCATCTTAAAGATCATGAGTTACTAATTGCTGGGTTTCTGCTTCAAGTATCTTCACAGTCACTACAGAAAGTTAATCAGTCTTTCCTGCCTCCTAGGGATCTTCCCATGCCTGAAAGTTTGTGCTGCTTAGGAGGTAGGATGTGGTTTTGGTGGGTTTGTTTTTTTTTGTTTGTTTGTTTTGTTTTTTTAAATTTAAGGATCCTTTACAGCTTACAGTAGTACTAGGCTTCACTGCATCTTATTTCTTCTGGTCTCAGAAGCCCAGCAGTCCTGCTCCTGCCTGACAGACAGAGGGGAGAGCGTGTTAGAGCTGTTGGCCTGTAGACATGAGCTGGTAAGTCTTCACCACTGCATCTTGATGATTAGACAAAGGAAAGCAAAATGATGGCAAGACATCCTCCTTCACGCTCTACTGAGTCTGCACACCAAACTAAAGATGTACTTCTTGTTTCGTTTGTTATTTCTGCAATAGAGTGAACTATTCACATTTACTTACCGCAACTCTTCTGCACCCTGCCCTGCTTTTTTTTTAATCGTGGTGGATCATATTTTTAAGGACTCTTATTAAAAACTGGAGTTACCGACATTACAGAGGATGTTCAGTCCTCCAACACGAGGGCAGGTGTTCTCCAGTGTTAAACTAGATTGCATCCGGTGTTTCTCATGAGGGATGAGGTTTGTGAAATGGGTGTGCACCAGCTGTTCCGGATGGAGGACTTGCTTGCAGCTGTTTGAAAAGCTGGCCACCTGTAGTTCTCTGCTGGCATTCAGCAAGTACTGCTGAGGTTCTGCTCAGAGTGCGTCTGTTTTGCTTTTTTAAAGATACATGGAAAGACACCAGAACTACTGTAGTACCTTTCCCTTCTGGAGGACGGCGGTCTAACAGAGGGAACGATACACTGAAACTGCTTGACGTTTGAAATTAGTTCATAGAGGAACAGGGGTGAAAAGTGAACAGGTGTTGGTGACTTCTCTTCATTTTTGTGGCATTTTTGTGCCACAAAAGAGAGGAATTTGTCGCTGCAGCTGTGAGATTAAAGGCAAAGCTGTCTGATGGAGTTTAGCAGATGCAATATTTCATGGCCACTGGATGGGAGCATTTTCCTCCCAAGCCATTCTCTGTTTCTCTTCAGAGATACAGAGAGGCAGAATCTCCTCTAGATTGCTTCAGTCCTGTCATGCCAATGCACCTTGTGTCCTGCACCCGTATCCTTCTGAGATTCCCCGAACACACCATCGTCAACCTTCCTGAGCTCTTACACAGGCTCCTGCTGCTGCTTTACAGTATTCATCGGGAGGGATTTTGGGGTTTTGCCAAGTTAAAACTGCTGATTTTCCAACTGATGGAAGGTTTCTGGAGAGTGGATGCATTTCTCCAGGGACTGGGCTTGAAAATTGCTAAATTTGTTCCACTCAGTGTTTCAGTAGAAGGTAGCCTTACCTATTTTTAAAGAAAAGGCTTCAATGAAAGAAAACTAAAGATGCGTATGGTGCAGCAAGTGAAACCTCTGGCTGCATAAACAGATCAATAAACTGATTTGTGTTTGCTGACCAGAAGAAAAATCTAATTGCAAGTACTCCATATTCAACATTTGTGGTGAAACTAGAGTAATTGGAATAATGAGAAATCCAATTTCCTTCTGTTTGGAGTTTATTCTTCTTTAGGTTTCATTAAACTGGACTGGTGCAATGCACACACCTCTTAAGGCTTAGGTGGGTTGTGTGTTCACAGTTTCTAGGTCTTCAGACTGATATGTTCTTCGTAGGTTTCTTCAAATTCTAAATTATCACATTTGCCATCTTTTAATATGACTTGAAATGGTTGAAGTAATATTGTTCCTGGTGTTTAGGAGCTTGTTTCACCTGCCGGAATCTCCTGCTCTGTGGTGGGCAGCCATCAGTTGAAGTTTGTGTCTGAATGGCAAAATAGCTCTCAGGTTGCCTCAGGTTCCAGGTCTGGGCAGTTGCTAACCTCTGCGAGAGGAAATAATGCTTGCCTGCGTGTCCTGAAGATGTGCTTCCAATAAAAGTATTCTTGTGTCGGTCCTCAAGTATTTTTTTTATTTGAGTGCATTTCTTACATCTCTTAGGATTTAGGTAAAAAAGAGAGGATAGAGATCTTAGCATGATTGTATCTCTGTGGGGGACAATATTCAGAAAGGTAAAAGATTTTAGATAGACAGGAAGACATACCTCAGGAAAAACTAAGTTTGGAGTTGTGTGAATGTGTTTTCTCAATTGAGTGGGTCAAAAGCTGTTTCAGAGTATCTAAGACATCTCGGTTGCTGGTAACGGTAGTGAAGATGGTCGTAAAGAGTTATTTAAAAGTTGTTGCAAGGAGAGTAGAATTGTCATCACCATTTAATATCACTTTGAGTTTAAGTCTGTAAATTGGTTAGACATATTGTTAGGTGAGATGTCTCATTAGCTTTATTTGGAGCGTGGAAAAATGCGTCCCCTGTGAAGGAAACAGAATGATGTGAGCTCTCTCTGCCAGGAGGAGGAAAAGGAAAGAAGTGATTGGAGGTTAATGGGTTAGAGGCGAGTAATGGTGAATTTGTCATTTCAGCTGTATGAATAGCCCATCCCTTAAATGTGTCTGAAAACAGTTATGGGAAATAGTTTTGTACAAGTGGAGGCACAGCCTCTTTGCTAGCTTTTGTTTGGATCTGTCCATCCAGGGAAGAGAGAACCCAGAGGTGATCTGTGACTGGAGATCTGGAGTTTGACGTGGTGATGTGTTGGCCTGGCAGTTGGCATACGGTACAACCCTGGTGTTGTCTGAGATTATGCCAGCAAAGACTAAACCCTGCAAGTTGATTCCCTTTGCTGTTACTTAACACAGGAAACACCTTACCAAACAGCCTGGTAGGAAATGTACAGGCTGGAAATGTGACACATCTCCCCGTGGCAGAGGCAGGTTTGGCTTTTTGCTTCTGTTATTGATAGCATAAAGGCTGAGCTCTTCGAAGGGCCCATAGTTCTGCAAAACAGACCAGTGTGTTCAATTATAATTGTAACCTTTGTTATGGTTTTTGCTATTTTATTTATCCTCTTTAATGAGTCTCTGACCAAAGCCTGTCCCTATTCTATTCTAACAAGCACCTGTTTTTTTCTTACCATTCATTGTCAATGTGCATGTCGTCTGCTAAGAAAAAGTGATTTAAGGCAGGTCGTGACAAACTACCCATATTTGAAAACAGTAGACAGAAAACCTTGAATTTTAAGAATTTTTTTTTTTGTTAACTGATTTTGTTCAGGGAACGTGGAGGGGAGTGCGTTTTGGCCGTGGTTTCAAAGCACAGAAGTGGTGTCTGATCCACAGAAAAGCGCTGTGCTTTCTTCATGAGCACTCTGGCTCTAGGCGGTAGAAGTATTTCCATTTCTATCTTGCATGCATTCAGGAACTTTATAGTTGTTTTTTTTTTTTAATTCATGTACCGGTATTTCTTTATATCAAGCAGTTCATTTTCAGCCTCTTCTCTTGCATAGTTACTGGCAGTGATCATACATCCCGCTTTAGCTAAGCTGAGTAAGCCAGGCTGTTTTAGTCCTGTAAAAGAAGACTTTCTGTACCCTGACCATCCCAGCAGCCGGTTCCTTAGCTAAAGCTGGAGTTCATCTTTCCTGGCCACGCAGAACAGAGATGCCACTGACTGTCTGTGGTCGAGGCTGGGAGCAGTGCTGTAACTCTCAGACCATCCTGCCTTTCATTATAAAATCCTCCCGTGGATTCGCTCTCTTGCTGCTACCTTTGAGCCTTTTGAAAGAGAAAATCGATTTTGGTGACACTAAATTGCAGACCTCAAAAAAAAAAAAATCAAGGCATACCTTTTTCAGACCTTTTGCACGAGAAAAGGACATTATATCTGGCTGTACAGTTGGTGGATCTCGAATTTTAAAATAAATGGGTTCTTTTCTTCCTCACCAAATGAAGAGAGGAGTGAAAGACACAGAATAGCAGCCTCTTTCTTTTTTAGCTACGTGTGCTGTTTCCACTCAGTTACACACGTGTGTGTGTGAGCTTAATTATTGTATTGAAATCTTCACTTAATTGTATGAATCTGCTCAGGCTTTTTTTAGGGCTGCTTGGGATGTGGTGCAGCAACTGGAGCAAGCACAAACGTGCAACCAAGTGTGTGACTGAGTCTGTGACTGCTGGTGAAGCTGGAGCTGGACAAGGGGATGAAGGGACCTGGAAGCTGGGGATGTCCATGGATGTGTCTGTCTCTAAGGACAAGGAGGATCTGGTGGCCAGAGGGACCAGGGGAGTCCCAGCCAGCTGCTAGAGAGACGGTTGAGTCTAGGAGTTGACTTGAGACTGCTTGTGTGTGTGCACGTGTGTGTAGGTGTCTGTAGGCTTGAGGCACCTGGGAAGTCTGGGATCCAGGGGGAGCTGCTGGGCAGGCTGGGTGCCTTAGCCCAGCTGCTGACGGGATCCACGCTGCGCTGAGGTACGTGTAGACATTTTCCACTAGTTCGGCCTCTCCCTCTAAGAGTTTCTTGAGGTAATTAATTGTGTTTCTTTCTCCATGGGCAGATGCTACTGGTTACAACTTGGAAGATTTGAGGATGAAAGAGAGAACAGAAGAAGCAGGATGCCCCAAAGTGACTTTTGGGGATGGGAGGAACTAATTCATCAGCAAAACTGTGCCAGAATGTTTAATTCTAACGATCTCTTTTGTATTTCAGCCCTGGCCCAGTGTGTCCAACTTGGCCAAGGATTTCATCGATCGGCTACTCACAGTGGACCCCAGCGACAGGATGACAGCTCTTCAGGCTCTGAAGCACCCGTGGGTGGTCAGCATGGCAGCCTCTTCCTCCATGAAGAACCTGCACCGTTCCATCTCACAAAACCTTCTCAAGAGGGCGTCATCCCGCTGCCAGAGCACCAAATCCGCACAGTCCACCCGCTCCAGTCGCTCCACCAAATCCAACAAGTCACGGCGGGTTCGGGAGCGGGAGCTGCGAGAGCTCAACCTGCGCTACCAGCAGCAGTACACTGGCTGAGCACTGGGCTGGGACCTGCCAGGTGTCTTTCAAGGTGTCTTCTCTGCGGTGCAGATGTGCAGCACCCTTTGCTGCACACGCACTCAGTGAGGAACATCCAGGTTCCTCCCTCCCTACCTCCCTCCAAGTGTCCACCCTGTCCATGAGGAGGTGTCCCCCGGGGGGAGGAAAAGGAATCTCGTGGTGGCCATCCCACCCTGCCAGCTGTGCCGTGGGATCTCACACAGGAAGTGGGGGAGCCCTTGGCTCAGAGTACAGCTCAGAGCCTCAAGTAATACACAAATTAAGAAGCCACGTGGGGAGAAGAGCTCTTTCTGCAGCCCAGGAGTTTGGTTGTTCATAGTTATTTATTAATTAGAGTGTTAAGCTTCTCTCACTTGCATATGAAGAAAAAAAGGAATCACTTTGTCTGTGTACACGCACGTACGTGTGTGCACATACACGTGTGGGTGTGTATATGATTTAAAAATTGCATACACACAAATTTTGAGCTGGTTTAGTCAGACACCGTGGTGCCTTTGCAGTGAGGCTGGTGTGAGTCACACGCAGTTAGAAGCAGGATAGCTCTGACTCACCGCGTGCTGCCCACCGGCTCCTCCCCGAAGAGATGCCAGACAGCAGCTTTCCTTGATGGCTGGGAAGCTGCGAGGTTTCCCCCAGGGGCTGCCATCCGCCTGGTGACGTCAAGGCTTTACTCAAGCTGTGCGAGAGCTGCCGTGCAAATCGGCAGCCGGGCTGAAGTGCTGTGAGCTCAGAGCTGGAGTCCGTTCCTTTGATCCGGACTGGGTGGGTGCTCCTGGTGGAGAGTGGGAAGAAGATCATCATCCTGCAGGAACTTCATGATATGCAGAGACATGACTTTGGCAAGGCAGGATGAGGGGGTTTCCTTGCTGTCCCCTTCTGCTGTTTGCAGCAAGACCAGTGCCTACCATGCAGGGCTTGTTGTTCTTGCTGTGACATGGCCCTGCCATGTCTGTGACCCGTTACATGTCTTGCGCCCTCCAGACTAGCGTTAATGACCGTGTCACTTCACCAAAACTTTGCTGGTTCCAGGTATTACTCCCTGTCTGCAGATTTTTGGGGCCTCCCTGCTTTGGATGCCTGTTCTGCCCCAGTACTGCCATCCCTGCTCTGGGACAGTGAAGTGGTGGTGGGAGCTGTTGGGATGGCTGCAAGGGGCTCTGTAGCATCAGGGCAGGGGCTCGAGTAGTTGAGGTCCAATCCTGGAATGTCAGCAGTGATAATGCCCTGGAGATGCTGCACAAACACCTTAGAGCTGTTAGGTGTGACGTAAATCCAACAGGAAAAAGCTGCCTTTCAGGTTTCCTTGCGCTGGATGGGTGACACAGAGGCCTCTCGTGAAGGGGAAGGTGAGCGCTGTACAGCTGAGCTTTGTGCAAGCCTGCTCAGATATCTTCCCAGTTACTCAGAGCAGCAAAGCAGGCCTGATGGCACAGTCTCAGGGTGGACTTGGCCTCTTGTGATAGCAGAGACAAGATCTGAAGTGAAGGTGAATGCTGTTTTTTGAAGCTTTTCCTACAAAGCCATATGATTTGCTTCATCCCCGTGCCCATGGGAAAGTGCTTGCTTAGCTCTGGGCTGGAGATGCAGGCTGTGCAAGCTCAGGGCCTGGCGAGTGTGGCCTCTCCGCCCAGGATTGATGTCTGCGCCGCGGTGTTTTAGTGTCAGCAAGGTTTTAAACGGTCAGTTGCATCTCCAAGGAGCTCGAGCTGTACTGGTTGCAGCCCCTCTTGGTCAGCAAGAAGCAAAGCAGCGCAGCTTCAGTGGGAGAAGACTTGAGCTTTCTGCGCTAAGGGAAAAAGGGAATTTCTAAGGATCTGCTTCCCACCCCAAAGCTGGGTGGTTTTTTTTTTTCAGCTCTATGGACTGCAAAAAAAATTTAAAAAGGTTCTTCAGCTTGTTTTACCTTTTCACCTAGTTTTCCCAGGTTTGTTACCGTGAGCTGTAAACTTGATGTGCTTTCTGGCAAAACAGGCAGCTTGCCACATTTTGCTTCCTAAACAATTAAATGCCCCTCATGTTACTGCAAACAGCTCTCCAAAGGCAGAAGCCACTCTAAGACAAGTATCAACTGGAAAATTGTCCTTACCCTGTCTGTTAAGAGGATCTTCCTCTCACAGGGCTTCTGGTTTTGAGCTGTCGCTCCTAAGAGTCTTCTGCATGTTCGAAGCATCACACCCAGGCACTGTGATCTCTTCCCTCCTTGGTGCATTCATGGCCCTCCCCAGATTATCTTGCGTGTTTATCCTTTAAAATAGGTGTTTTGTTGATGGGAGGAGGTCGAACTGGTGAATTGAGCCAAGACCTGGTGAACCTGAATTCAAGCTGATGAACCTGAGACCTTTACTTTTAACCACTAGACCATCAAAATGCACAGATCTTGTGCAGATGTCTCCCCGTGCTGTTCCTTCATGCTTTCCCTTGTCAGGGATCAATGAAGGTGGAGAGGAGGTCAGGATGTTGAGCTCTGGCCTGACCAAGCTTGTTTCTTCGCCTTCACAAAGCAGAACAAGAGTTGTCTCATCTGTGACAATTTTTGCTTTGTTGCTCTTTTCAGCAATTGGATTTTCACTAGAAAAAGTTCAGAGCGATGTCATTTGTGGTGAGTTTGGGGTGTAATACGTTCTGGGAAGCGGGATGTTGCTGTATAGGTTTCTGGCACGGTCGGTTTTCTGCAGCAATGCACTGTGACCAAGGAGGTGAATTGGCAGAAGGGAGGATCCTTCGCACACGTGAGCATTACCGGAGAGCCGCAACCTGCTTCTTTGGGGTATGGAGACGTTTGTGGTCCTTGGGCATCCTGCTACTAGAGAATTGCACCAGAGAGGACCAAATCTGTCCCTTGAGGGGGCTTGGCTTTTCTAGAGAAAGAACTTAAATCCTCTTTACAAATGCATTTTTTTCTTGTTTGCATGGAAAAATCCATGTAAACATGGAGAGAATCTTTATGGGCTTTCCTTCCATCGTTTGATTATAACACTCTTGGCTCAATCCCTCTTCTTTTTCTCAATTCAGTATTTGTAGAAACTCTTCAACCCGGACAAGATGTGTGGGCAGAGGGGAGACTGCCAGAGCTCTGTCCAAGTGTCCCTTGGACTCCTCGGTGATCTTTCTGTTTTCACTCCGTGTGGAAAACTGTGATGGTCCAAACGCTACGCTGCAAGGTCCAGCTTAAGAACAATTCCCCAGGTGCTCTTATCCTTGCAGTTGTGGCACATTTTCAGCTGGGTCTGGTGGGGGAGGGACAGGCAAAGTGTTGTGATTTTGAGCCGTTAGTTCAGGTGCCTTCAAATTATCCTCTGAGAAGCTCTTCACTGTGAATTCTCTCAATCATCTGTCTTCATATCTATTCCACGGGAGCATCTCAGTGCTCAGTTTCTTAAGTCTCAGGAGTTTACACTTTTCAGGAGTTTGTGCATTTTAGAAGGTAAAATCTCTCACAAATGTTTTTTTTTCTGCTTTTCTGTTTAATTTTTAAATCTCCTTCTTTGGCTCTTAATGGTGGTCCTTAATTTGGCTCACAGGGCTTTTTTGGTGAAGTGCACTTCCACTGCTGCTGAATTAGCCAGGAGAATGCAGGTCACAAATGCACGTTCCAGACCATTGCTGAGTTGCAGTCTTTGTGTTAGGCTCAGAGCGCTTTTGTTTTCCGTACTTTTGTTCATGCCATGAAAATGAAGCTGGAATGACATCTAGTGGCAAATCGTAGCGTGTCCTTGTCAAAGTACGGCCCTCTAAAGATGCTGAGGCTGGGACCAGTAGATGTGGGACTTTGCCCCCGTCATGAGACACAATGGAGCAGCTCAGGGTGTTGCTTCCCAGCGTATTGTGTTTCAGGGAATAGCAGTTTTAAGGAGTAGAGGGAATTGGCTGCTCTCTTAGGGGAGAGAATTACGGCTTCAAAGAATGTGGCCTGGTGATGCCTTAATTGTTTTTTTGAAGGGCTGTTGGAAATGAATGTGAAAAAGTCTTCCAGAAATAACGTTAGGTGGTCTACAAACTTCTTAAGCTTTGCATCCAGATTTTTCAGTACGTAATGTATTTTTCTATCCATTTTGCTAAAACAGCAATTACTTCTCCATATTTGATTTACTTCTTACCCTTCTCAGGCTTCTAAAAAACTAACCTGTCAAGCTGGTGGCGGTAGAAACCCCTCTTCCTTCAATCCAGAAGATGTCTGTTCTATTTAACGCTGAGATTGTGATAGCATCCAGATGCTCCTGCCAGTTCCTGGGCTGGGTCGTTCTTGGAAACGTACAGCCGTGCATGAGGGACAGCTTTATAGCCTTGGATGAGGGTGAGCCCAGACAAAAGGGCTCTGACCTCCTGGCTGCAGCAGTGATGTGAAAATCAGCTGCAGCATAGCGCCTGCGTTACGTGTTTGGTTTGGAAACGATAAACCCTCAAACCCTGAACTTCTTTGGAATTTCTTCTTTTAGGGCTGATATTTTCTGCTCTGGTAATTTACATTCTTTCTTATACCCTGCTCCATTTCTCAATGCTGTTTTCTACTGGGTGTTTGGCTGAAGTACCAATGTAGTCAACTTTTATGTAATGCCCAAATTGGAATAAGAGTTGTGGTTAACTCAGGTACTGGGCAGCAAATCTGGATTTGGCTCTGCAGGACCTGTGGCGAGTCCCGGAGCAAGGTAAAAGCATCTGAATGGTGCCTTGCAGGTGGGAGAAGGCGCCCTTTGAGGACCCTGCAGTGCAGGCTCAGCTCATGATGATTTTGTACAACATAGGTCAACGACTGCGTGGCTGTTACAGGCTTCTTGTTAGACTCTGTGAAGCCATATTGCTAGTTTATGTGATGATACTAAAGATTCGGAGAGTTTGAGTTGGGGTAAATTAAAATCTCAGTTGTTTGACTTAATTTAGTTTTCTGAATGATGCAAAGCAGCACAGAGATTGGCTTTTTTGGGGGGATCACACCCTGTGGAGGAGTCACAAACTGTTCTCTGGCAGCAGTGTGAGCCGTGGGATTTGCAGGGAGGGTGATTGTGTCCCGGCCTGTCACCAGCTCAGCTTCATCCTAGAAAAATATCACAAAGTGCCTGTACCACTCGGTGCCTGAAACCCAGCCCCAAGTTGCCTACACCACTCGCGGGAGGTTTTGGTGCTTTTTCTGACCACTCAGTCTCTTTCGGCCTGGATTAAGAACGCAGCTCTCGGGTGCTCTGGAGGCAGGTGCCTAGATGTCAGCTGTGCCTTACTGAGCAGTATATTTGCAAAAAAAAAAAAAAAAGTGAAGCTGCCGGGATATGCAGTAGCAACAGTATCAGGGAGCTTGGTACCTTCCACCCCGGTGTCCCTGTGGTGAAGGGTGCACAGGAGCCAGCGGGCTGCTGCCTGCCTGATGACACTTTTTCCCTCTCCTGCTGTGCCCTGCTGCGGGTGATACTGTAGATCCCTCGCGCGTGTGTGACGGGCGTTGCGGATACCATTGCACTGTGTTTGTCTGCTGAACGTGGAAGAGGAAGAGATCTGCAGCACCAGTGAGGTGTGTTAGGAACCAGCAGCTCCTGCCTGGACGCCCAGATGCTGTGAGTTTTCCTGTTGCCTTTCGTTACGGAAAGACACCTCCCGGGAAGCTCTCGGGACCGGAGGTCTTCTGGCGCTTGCTGTTATTTTTGGTCATCAAATTTCCGCTGCTGGGTTGGAACAGTTTGGAAGTGACCCCGGTTGCGTCCCATTGGTCTCCGAACGGGGCTTTGAGAAGCATCCAGTCCTGTGACTTGCCTTTTGAGTTCTGTCTTGTAGGATGAGGTCTGAACCATTGTAATTAGTCTGTAATGTTACGATTAGAGTGTACAGAATTATTTATTTCGTGTACTCCGTCCGCTAAACATGTAAATGTACTCTGTGTACCCCACTGCTCTGCTGTCGTTACGTCTGGCTCAGGGGTGGTGCGTGGGCTGAGTGCTGAAAGGCGCCGCTTTCCGGGCTGTGGGTGACGGCCAGTAAACAGCAAGAAGGTACCCAAGTGCCCATAAAAGAACTTGCTGGTTTCTTTAATACAGCTGCCGGGTTGGGAGCTGCCGGAGGGAGCCCTCCCGCAGGGCTGGGATGTCTGCGGGGATGCTCCCGGTGAGCTGGGCTCTCAGCCTCTTGCTGGACGGCACGGTTTGGAGGCTGTACAGGCACTTCGGGACATTTTCTTCACTTTTCCTTGGCCGCAAGGTGCCAAATGGGGCCAGAGAAATAACCTGGTTTGCCCACAGCAACTCATCACCTCTCCGGTTTCACTCTGAGCAGCTTTTATGGACCAGCAGGAAAAGCTGTAATACCGAGTGAAAAATGCACGGCCCTTTTGAACCAAGTCCTGCTGGAAGGGAGGTGATTTTTCAGGGGCACGGGACCCCGTCCCAGCAGAGGTAGGGGTGACGGTAACCTGAATACACACAGAGCAAATGGCCCATAGTGCTGCAGTTCATTGATTTCTGTTTGAAGCTCTGTGTGGCCACCAGTTTCCTCTGCCCTTACGGCCCATGCCCATGTCTCTGACATGCAGTGCTCTTTAAGGTCGCTGAGGAGCTAAGTAAAGCCAAAACAGAGTGTGCTGCTTCCATGTGGTGGGTTTTATTTCGGGTACCGTGGAGTGAAAGCACGCTCTAAATGTCGTGGCAGGCCGATGGGGCCGGTGTGTACCCAGTGCAGCTGCTGCCACCAGCCTTAGGGGAGACTTGCAAGGAGCTCAGCCCTTGTGCCCTTCTTCCCCGCGTCCCAGGCGAGGCTTTCCAAGGCAAAGGAGTCCCAGCTGGCAGCTTCGCGGGTTTCTCTGCAAGCCCCAGTTCCCTGCTGTAAGTTCACTCCAGTTGCTCTTGCTCCCCGCAGAGCAGATGACTAAATTACGCTAAATTTTATCCAGCCAAGCTAAAACTTACGAGTCCTGGGCTGTATTTGAGCAATTTTTTTTTTTAAACCTAAGCATATGGGCCAGGTCTTTACCCTCCATTCCTGATCCATGAGCCTTCCCGTGGGGATGTCTATAGCATTGCACTTTCTCTGTGGCTGCTTGCTACAGAACCGATTACAGCATTTCTGGGGCTGCGATTCACGAAGCAAAGGTTTTATATCACGTTCACATCACTGGTGAATGGAAAAAAAACCCCCAGGCCTCATGTTGGGACTGTCCGATCCTGCTCCTCTCCATGCTGTCCTTGCGTCCAGCTCTGTTTGGAGCTGCCAGGAACCAGGTTTTAATTCACTGACCGTGCCTGAACACAAGGCTTGCTCTGTTTTGCACCTGTCATTGTCTCAAGAACCTATCTGGGTGAAAGCACTGCTTTCTTCTGAAAACCTGTTGCCTAGCCTTGAGTTTTGGTTTCAGCTTCAGATTTTCCTTTGGGATGGCCTTCAGTTTCCTGCTCCATTACCTGGCAGGTCTGCGCCTGTGAAGCAGCGTGCTGTTCTCTGGCTGCCCCCTTCCACCTCCTGAAGAGCTGGAGCTGCCGTGGGCATTTCTCCCTTTCCGCTCTGTGTTCCCAGGCTGTTACAGAAGTTATGGCTTTAAATTGCAGCCAGGGGTCTTTTAAGATCCTGCACACCCACCAGCACCCACCCTCCACACCAAGCAGCGCTTGCTCATGCTGAGCCTGCTGAGCTCCACAGTCCCTTTCCTGGAGGAGCTGATGCTGGTGGGACCAGCTGGTGCTGGAGACCTCGTGCTCGGGCTGGCGGCAAGGCCATTACAGGTAACGTCACCCACCCTTCGCGCTGCGGTGGTCTCTGGGCTGCTGCCAGGCTGTAGATCCGTGTGCCCCTGAGCAGCCCTTGAGCCGCAGCCAGCCCTGCTCCCCCTCTGCCCTCACATCGTGTCCCGGCTGTGCACCTCCCCAGCGGGTCCCAGCTGGGCCCTGAGCTCTAGCTCTGGGAGGTGCTGGGGTTTGAGAGAGGGACACCCAACCACGGTGTGCTCCAGGCTTCCCCCGTGCACCTTCCACCCTGGTCGGCATCTCGAGAGGAAAGGAGTCGGAGGCAGCACTTGGCAAAAGCAAATGCTGACACTTTATTACGCAGCGGGTGCCTTGCTTCAGCGCAGCCCCTTGCTGGCTCTGCCGAGCTCGCCGTTCCGGGAGCACTGCCCGGCGAAGGGATCCCTCCAGCGCCGGCTCTAGCCCTGAGCAACAACTTTGTCGATCCAGTTTCGGAACTGGCTTACGCGGGTGTAGATGGCCGGCGTGCGGACATTGCAGTTGCTGTTTCCCCAGGAGACGATGCCGATCAAGGTCCAGACATTCCCGTTCTGGTACACCAGAGGTCCGCCAGAGTCACCCTGCAGAGAAGACACCTCCTGCTCAGTGGTCCCAGCACCTGCTCTAAACTGGTCCCTGCCACCCCGGCCGCCTGCTCCCTTGGACGTGGCCAGGTGCTGTAGCTTAAATGTTGGGCTCCACCTATGTAAGACCCCAGGTGTCCTCCTCCTCCTCCACCCTCCCTGCGGTGCAGCAGGACCTCGCTCCTTACCTGGCAGGAGGAGGCGCCGACCCCGCCGGCACAGAGCATGGAGCTGGTGATCCGGTTGCCCCAGTACTGCCTGCACTGGCTGGTGGAGATCAGGGGCAGGGTTACCTGCTGCAGGTGCACCGGCAACGCTTGGGCTGGGGGAAAAAAGAGCCGTCAAATCGCCCCGCTGTCAGCGGGTCTCTGGGTGCCTTTGGGAGCGCATGGGCACTGCAAAGTGCCCCCTGGCCACCCCTGGACCCTGCAGAGCCCCCAGGAAGGACGGTGGGAGTGCGCAGCCGTCCCCGGGGCTGCAGTGTACGTACAGATGGTGCTGGTGCGTCCCCAGCCCGTGGTGACGCACTGGAGGTTGGCGGGCAGCGCCAGGTTGGCCGGCGCCAGGCAGACGGGGGACACGCGAGGTCCCAGCTGGGCAGGTGAGGAGAGCTTCAGCAGGGTGATGTCATTGTTGAGGTTGTAGGGGTCCCAGTTGGGGTTGGTGATGGCCTGCCGAAAAATATCGGGGTGCTTCATCCCTGCCCTCCGGGAGCAGCCGTGGCGCAGAGCCACAGCCCCGTCCCAGGACTTGTGTCCGCGTCAGCCACCTCACCCTGGACACAGTCTTCACTTGACCGTACGCTGTGGTGGAGCCACGGTCAGATTCCCCGAGGACGACAACATGGGAGTACGGGCTGCAAGAGGTGGGGGAGTCAGGGGACTGCGTGGCAGCCAGCACCCGAGGTGGGAGCAGCACCGGGGGCGTGGGGCACCCTGTCCCTGAGGGGAGCCACCATGGGGACAGCTGGGGAGGGAGCCCCAGGCGGCTCGGTTCTGCGGGTGCTGGCCTTTGGGGCTGTCCCAAGGGCTGCTCGGCGATGCCCAGCGCGCCCCGAGCCCCTGGCCCTGCTGGGTGACGCTGGCAGGGGCTGGCTGGGCGTTGCTCCTCACTTGAATTCGCAGTGGGCAGCTGTGACGACCCAGTTCTCATTGATCAAGGAGCCGCCGCAGAAGTGGGATCCCGAGCGGGTCTGGGGAGGAAAGAGGGAGGAAGAGCTGGGGCTCCTGAAGCTGGGGCCAGGCAGAGGGTGTCATGGGTCCCAGCCCCAGCACCCTGCTCGCCGTGCTGCCACGGGCACTGGCGCGGCCGTACCTGCAGGGACACCTGCCAGGGCCACGAGCCGGGCACTGCGTTCTGCCCGTTGATGATCCTCTCGCTGTAATGCACCGAGGGGCTGATGGCGGGCACCCCACAGCCTGCGGGAGAGGCAGAGGGGCACAAAGGTGACCCCAAAAACTCAGGGCTCGCACCCAGGGGCTGCCTGTGCCGGTGGCTCTGTGTCACCATCCCCGTGCCGCCCCAGTCCTGCTGCACCCCGAGGACCTCCCCGCGCTTGTAAGCAGCGCTTACCTGAGGTGGTGCTGGCAAGGGCCAGGCAAGCGATCGCCCACAGAAATGCCATCCTGGCAGGACGAGGGCTGTGCCCCCGGGGCCATGAGCTTTATAGCAGCCGCGTGGCTCGTAGCCAGGCAGGGCAAGGTCCCCCTGCTGCCTTCTGCCAGCTGCAGGCAGTGGTGCTGGGCCAAACCTGGCACCTACCTTGCCCCGTGCAAGCAGGGACGTGGGAACAGGCTGCTGAAAGGCACCCTGAGGTGCTTGGGCTATCGCTGTAATGAGCTGTGTCCGTTCTCAGTGTAGCCTGTAGAGCTGCAGAAGGGGGAGAGCACCACAGGGCTACGATGAGGGGCATAGGGGGCTGTTTGTGGGCACACAGCTGGGGTTGCAGTGGGGCTAGATGTGCCCTGGTGCCTGTGGTGTGAGAGGACACCCTGTTCCCCAGCCTGTTTCTGTTGGTTGTTTTCCCACATGGCTGTGAAGCCCTGGCCTGGGGCAGCGCTGGTCCCAGCTGGCCATTCCCAGGGCCCAGGGCCACCCTTTGAACCGTGGCCCGGGTGCAGGTGAGTGTGTCCCAGCGCCAGCTCGGGCAGCTGGAGAGGGCGGGCGCCTTCCCAGGCGGGCGGGAGCTGTGGTCAGCATGGAGAGCAGGGTGAGCACGCTGCGAGCCCCAGGGAGGACAGCAGCCACCTCCCTGAGCTGAGGCTGAGCGTGCCCCCCAACTGCAGCTGCCTGACCCCTCACCCCAGGGCTGCAGGAACAGTGTAGTCCCCCTCAAATCCCCCTCGTCACCATCCTGGACATGCAGGGAGGGGATGTAGCACCTCCATCGTCCCCCGTGTCCCTGGGTGGCACTAGGTGCAGGGAGCCATCCCTGGGGTGATGCTGATCAGGGGGATGGATTTCCCCTCTCCGTGCCACCCGCGTGCCCTGATCCCTGTGCTGACATGCTGGGGAGTAGAACTTGGATACTGGTGCACAATTGCAGAGCTCAGGCCTTTATTTTTGGCAGCGGTGCCACGTGAGGACAGCAGGATCAGGCGTGCCCCAAGGCAGGAAGCGTGGCAGAGCGTGGAGGTGGTAATGGGCTCTGTGGCCAGGACACGCTGGCTCACAGGGCCGTCTGGAGACTCGGGGAAACCCAAATATCTCTGCATCCCCATGGAGACGTAGCCTTACCCCAGCTGCAGGTGCCTGCCTTTTGCTCGGTGGCTCCTCTTTCTGCCGCAGGCAACGGGCCAGACCTGAGCAGCGCTGGCTGCTAGCAGGGCAGCAAAACAGCTTTGGGGTGATTTTCTCCTCACCCAGGCCTGGGGCTGGTGCTCGCAGGGGGACAGTTTGTTCAGCGAGGCAAGACCAGAGGAGGATGGCCAGTATCCAGCCTGTCCCCAGCACAGCGCTGCGCATTGGGAATGCCATGTGCCATCTCCACGCACCCCACACGCAGCCTCAGAGATGTCCCGTGTGGTCCGTGCGTCCGTGGGGCCGCGGGGAGCCGGCCGTGGGGGCGCGGCGTCAGGCACACTTGCCCTTGCGAAGGCAGAAGGGCAGCTCTGGCGCGGGGATGAGGATGGTGCTGAAGATGGGCCGGTAGCTCTCAGGCAGGACCTGGGGGTGCTGCGCCATCATTTCCAGCACCATGTGCCGCACCTCCTTGGAGACGTCGCCCCGGAGATCCAGCAAGGTGGAGACGTGCTCGTCGCTGCGCAGAGAGACAGAGGTGAGTCCGGGCGCCGCTGGCCCATGGCATCCTCCACGGTGCTTGTGTCCCACAAACCTCCCACGATCCAGGGAAGCTGAGCTGAGGCCAGGGGAGAGCTGGTACTTTGCACCGGACAAACTTTAAAATTTGCTTGAAAATAACCCCACAAACCTTGTGAATTTGGCATTTCCAATTTGGTGCTTTGTGATTTCTCATACTTTGGCTGCCAAATACAGATGTGCGGATGCCACATTCCTTTAAATCTTTGCCCTTGGGAATTTGTAAAAACCCCTCAAATCCAGAGCACAGGAAAAGGAAACCTCAGGGATGAGGGGGAAAAAGCCCAGGTTTCTGCTTATAGAATCATAGAATGGTTAGGGTTGGAAGGGACCTTCAAAGGTCATCTAGTCCAACCCCCCTGCAAGGAGCAGGGACATCCCTGACTAGATCAGGTTGCTCAGAGCCTCATCCAGCCTGGCCTTGAACGTTTCCAGAGACGGGGCCTCCACCACCTTTCTGGGCAACCTGTTCCAGTGTTCTATAACTCGCATCGTAAAAAATTTTTTCCTAATTTCTAATCTAAATCTACCCCCCTCTATTTTAAAACCATTACCTCTCATCCTATCGCAACAGGCCCTACTAAACAGCCTTTCCCCATCTTTCTTGTAGGCCCCCTTGAGGTACTGGAAGACCGCTATCAGGTCTCCCTGGAGCCTCCTCTTCTGCAGGCTGAACAGCCCCAACTCTCTCAGCCTGTCCTCATAGGAGAGGTGCTCCAGCCCTTTGATCATCTTCGTGGCCCTCCTCTGGACCTTCTCCAACTGGTCCATGTCCTTCTTGTGCTGGGGGCTCCAGAACTGGACACAGTACTCCAGGTGGGGCCTCACCAGGGCAGAGCAGAGGGGGAGAATCACCTCCCTCGACCTGCTGGCCACGCTTCTCTTGATGCAGCCCAGGATGCGGTTGGCTTGCGGTTGGCTTGCTCTGCAGTGTAACTTTACAGGGTCCAGCCCAAGCCTGCCTGCCCTGACTCATGGGAGAACTGAGCTGGGCTTCTTACCTGACGTCGGGGTACTTGGTGATGAAGCCCAGCACCTCCAGGCTGAGCAGTGCCGGGTCTTTGAGGCAGATCAGCTCCCGCAGGGCAAAGACGGCCTCCAGGCTCTGCTGACTCCGGTCCAGACCCTGGGAGGGAAAGCGGCCATGTGTGAGACCGGGAGGAGGCCACCACGGTGGCTAGCGAGCTGCAGCCCCATCCTCAGTGCCCACCCTTGCAGCTGGTGTCTCCCCACTCAGCATGTTCCACCGATCAGGGCTGGCTTGCCCCAAGGCGAGATGAGGTTATGCAGCCTCACCGACCTGTGCTGGGCAGGGTGGATGGTCCCACAGGTCCCTAATCCAGCCAGTTCCTCCCATCTCGGCCTCACAACTGACCCAGTGTAACAGCCACGTCTTCTTCGTGGGCTGACGTACCCACCCCATCTGCTGGGGGCTGGAGGGGAGCAGGAGGGTGATGAAGGTGAGCGATGAGCTCCTTGCACCAACCTCGCTGTGCGATGCTCCCCTCCTGCGGCCAGCCCTGGCTCCCCACCGCACCCCGGCACCTCTCACCAGGCCAGAGAAGAGCTCCCGGAGCTGCGTGGCGTCCTGCAGCAGGCGGTCGCAAAGCTGGCCCCGCTCCTCCTCGCTCTTGCACACCATCTTCTTCTGCATGAGTGCCCGCAGGTACTGGCTCGTCACCAGGAGCTCGCTCTCCATCAGCAGGAGCTGGGCAGGGGAGAGCTGTTAGCGCTGGGCATCGCCCGGCTGTCGGACCCCAACTGCCCAGGGAAAGGGGCTGGATACAACACCAAGCCATGGGGACAACCTGCTAGGAAGCCCCCTGGCCAAAGGGCGCAGAGAAAGTAGCTGAATTTGGGGGAAACCCTGAACATCTCTGCGTGGCGGTGCCTTCTGGGCTGCTCTGGAGGATACGGGCTCTCCGGCAAAGCCAACAGCGACTGCATCCCCTGCATCCTGCACACCAGCATGGCACCCAACTGCCCAGCCTCCTTGCCCTACAGATAAGCAGCCATTCGAAGGACACCTCACAGCAACCGTACCGTGAAGACGGGTTTCCTGACGTGGGAGAAGTCCTTTGCGTACTTGTCGATCACTTCGCACATGCTGCTGACGAGCTGGGACCCAGAGAGCCACTTGCGGGAAGGCAGCTGCAGGCAGAGGGGCTGAAAGAAGTGGAGGAGCAGCGTACGGTGCCCTGCGTCGCATCGCTCTCGCAGCAGCTGCAGGGTGGAACGACATCCCACGGCCGCTGCCCGCCCACTGCCTGGCAGTGTGTGCTCTTTGCCTTGCAAAACCCCCAGGCCCTCCCTGCCAGACAAAACTCAACATAAAAAATAGAAGAGTGGCCTAGATTAGGGTTTAGGGAAATACACTGGGGAAATACCCTCCCTGGCACCCGGAGACCCACATTCTGTGGCTTCATCTGGGTGATGGTGCCCCATCGCGGCGAGCACCTGAGGTCTGGGCAGCAAACTGCTCCCCAGCTCCCCCCCTGCTTCTGGCCTGTCCTGCTGTGATTTTCTTTTTAATTTCCACTCCTCTCCACTCCCCTTGTGTAGACAGAACATGTTTTTGGCCAAGGGCTTTGGCCTCCTCCTCCTCTGCTGCCCTTGCCCACGTTCCTGCCTGCAGGCAGACGTTCCCTCTGTGTGTCTGCCGGGGCCGTGGCAGCCTCCAAGCCGCTTGCGAGCATTTCACCCTGTAGCTGCTCTTTTGTTTTCGTGGCATTCCAGCCTGAAATAGCAACGCCGTTAATTATTCCAGATTTTTGGACTCCAGGAAAGCTAAATTTGACTACGCTGGCAGGAAATGACTGGGGCAGTTGCACATGGCCTTGCATCCTCCGCACGGACACTGCCTCTCTCCGGTTGGTTTTCTGCCACGAAACAGCCACAAAAAGGAGCGCGAGGCAGCCCGGGGGGGCCGTGGCTCCCGGTCTCTGTCGGTTAGTGGTTTGGGGGGCCACAAGCCATCTGCCCCAGCGATACAGGGTGGTGCTGGCTGTGACAGACGTCGCCTGAGCTGCAGGAGGTTTATCAAGGTCTGGGAGCCAGGCTGGCAGAGATGTCTGCGGGACGATAGCGGGGTACGGGGTGGGGATCCTGGGCGGGAATAAACCTGCGCCCAGGGGTGTAGCAGCAGGGTTGTTCTTGCTGAGGCCGGGTTTGTCGCAGCCCTGCCAGCCTCGGGGGCTGTGGACAAACGTACCTGCAGGTCCAGGAGCAGCTCCTCCAGCAGCAGCTGGCAGGCTTTCTTCTGCATCCTGTCTAGAGCAGCACGGAGGGATGCGGGGACTTCTCTGTGGGCAGTGTTGGGGTGCAGGGAGGCGACAGAGGAGCTAGGAGAGAGAGCAGAAGGGAGGGGACAGGTAGCCTGGGAAGCACGGTGGGGCCACTGGTCCCCAGGGGGATGGGGAGGATGTGGCTTCCTTGTGGGTAGTGAGGTTGCTTCAAGAGCTACAAGGTCCTGGTGCACGTTACCCGAGAGTCAGGTTGTTGTTGAGCATGGCCAGCAGATAGGAGACGTAGTACTTGGGTGTGGTGCGGTCCTTCTGGTGCTCCTTCCCGCACTGCACGAGGGCTTCCCGCAGACTGCAACACAGAGGGCAGCCGCGATGGGCGGGCAGAGCCCTGGACGTCTCGCCACAAGGACCTGGAGCTGCGATGCTCCGAGGGGCACATGGGCCTCCCACAACCCTCCCAGCTCACTCAGCTCTTTCCAGCTCCTGCCACCAGGGAGAAGAGGGACAGGTTGTTGGGTAGGGTGGGACAGTGGGACCCATTCTGGTCCTCTCGGGCGAGCAGGGCTCAGCACTACCGGAGGAGCACTTGGGGCAGCAAGCCCTGGGAGGTGACGGCCCCAAGGGCTGAGACAGTAGTCCCATGGGTAGACAAGCTGCTGAGCCTTCTGTGACCTGGACAAGCGCTGGGTGCCCCATGGCAGATCTCCACCACCAGCCTGTGGTGCTCAGCCATGGGACCCAGGGTCTGTGAGGATGGGCAGGGGTGCGAGGGGCTCCACTCACCGGCCCAGAAATGCCTCGAGCTCCTCCAAGGCCATGTTGTAGACCTTCTGCTGCAGAGAGTCAGTGATCAAGGAGGCTACCTGGATATTCTCATTCAGCATCTGCACAGGGAGAGGAGAGTGAAGGTCAGTTAGCAGGAAGCTACAGGCCACAGCCCCATTTTTGGGGGCTCTCAGCATGGCCGTGCCCCAGCTGCACCCATGGTGCTGGGGACCTACCTGCATGACAATGACAGGCAGGGCTGACTGGAAGAAGCCTTGGTGGTCTGTCTCAGGTTCTTCTTCCCTGAACCACTCCTTGAACTCCACCTCCAGGGTCCTCTGCATCCACTCAAGTACGCTAGCCTGTGGGATGGATGCCCACTATGGTCACCCCAAGAAGTCGGCAACCGAGTCTCCTAAGACCCAGCACATAGCACAGCAGCGAGTCCCGGGCCTCATCCCACAGGTCTCCTGCTGCTGTCAGAGCAGACAGTGGCTCAGTGGTGGTTGCTGGGTGCCTGTACCCATTGCACGTGTGCTGTCCCACTCACTCACCTTGACTTTCACCACGTATTTCCTCTCTGTCTGATCCAGGAGCTCAGGGGACATCAAGGGACCCAGAGCAGAAATGTCCACTTCTGGGAGAAGGTCAGGGTGACCCATCATCTCTGGGCTGGAGGGCAGAGATGGGACAGGGCTGGGAAGATCTGTGTTTTCCAGCAGTTCCTACCTCTCCCTCTGCCCTCCCACTGGATATGCCCCGGCAGCTGGAGCTGCTCTCCCAACTCATCCGTTGGACAACCTGGCTCTCCACAACCTCCCCTACTTGATCGGTGCTGGGATTGGTGCTGACCTGTGGTACACACGAAGCGCCCACTCAAGGAGGAGGAAGAGCGCCTGTTTGTCCAGGTCCTCTCGGAGGATGTCCTGGAGGTGGCTGGCGAGGCCTTGGTGGTAGGTGGCAGTGCAGATGTGGAGGATGTTGTAGTGAGCCGGAACGCACTGGACCATCAGGTCCTTCACCACATGCAGCTCGGACACAATGTCCTTCTGCAGCACTGCCAGGTGCCTGGCCAGCCCTGGCCCCTCAGCATCCATGCAGGCGGCATGAAAATGGGCTCCTGTGATGGCCTCCTGGAGAACGTTGTAAAACTTCTGCCTCCAGCCCTTTGGGCGGCCAGGGGGCAGGAAGGTGGCCTCCAGGAGCAGAATATCATCTATTTTCTCCTCCCGCTCGATAATCCTTACAGCGGTGACGAAGAGAACTGGATCCTCACGCACCAGCCGCAGGCTGCTGCCCACGATGTCCCACAGCTGCTTGGCCAGGCTGTCATTGAGCTCCTGCAGACCACCAAAGTAGGACAGCACAGTTGCCTGGGCACTGGAGAGCCCGCGGAGGTGCAGCTGGGAGAGGATGTCGTCCCGCAGATGCTCCATCATCATGAGCTCCGCGTGGGCCTCCAGGAGGTGCTGCCCACGGAGGAGCTGCAGCGTATGGGAAAAAACCTCGTGGACTGTGGGAGAGGGAGGAGAGATGCCAGGACTGAGTGCGGGGAGTGAAGGGGGTTGGCACTGGGGTCATGGGTGCAGGTTAGCAGGGAGATGGTGAGAGGAAGGGTCTGAGGTCTGGGGATCTGGGAACATGATGCTGGATCACACCCTGGGGAGGCAGTGGCATCTCCATCCGCAGAGACTTTCCAAATCCAGTCGGCAAAGCCGGAGCGACCTGCTCTAGCTTTGCCACCAGCCCTGTGCTG
Source organism: Chlamydotis macqueenii (assembly GCF_036417535.1). Taxonomy (NCBI): domain Eukaryota; kingdom Metazoa; phylum Chordata; class Aves; order Otidiformes; family Otididae; genus Chlamydotis; species Chlamydotis macqueenii. The sequence continues at coordinate 14,564,738 of NC_141568.1, forward strand.
GACTAGAGTTCTCCCCAGTGCCTTCCAGCCCAAATCCATGAGGACCAGGCCAATGCCTTACCCGAGAAGAGCTGGGGAAGCACCTGGACCACCGAGGCCAGCTGCACGTGCTCCGCCATCAGCGCCCGCATCTGCTGGAAGCCCTGGAAGCGGTCTGCACTGTCGAGCAGGGCCCACCGTGCAGCCCCCAGGTCCTGGCACACGCTCTGCACCTCCTGGGCCGCCGACCGCAGCTGCTCCAGCCCTGCACTTACCCCCTCCAGGTAGGACTGGACAGTTGACTGGGGAGCAGAAGACAGAGGGGCAGTGGAGGACTCACACACCATTTGCCCCAGCCTTGCCAGGTCTCTCTTGCATGCAGCCTCCCAGCCCCACAACATCGTGTCTTCCTCTGCCATCGTGCCAAATGAATCATAGAATGGTTTGGGTTGGAAGGGACCTTAAAGATCATCCAGTTTCAACACTGCCCTGCCCTGGGCAGAGACACCTTCCACCAGACCAAGTTACTCAAAGCCCCATCCAACCTGGCCTTGAACCCTTCCAGGGATGGGGCATCCACAGCTCCTCTGGGTGACCTGTGCCAGTGCCTCACCGCCCTCACAGGGAAGAAATCACGTCATCTTATCTCCCAGACTTTCCATGATGACCCCACCCCATCAGACCCAAGCACACTCAGCTTCAAGAAAGCCGCTCCAGCAGCAGGAATGGCTCATTTCACCTCCCTCTGGGTAAAGTGAGTCACAGCCCTGCAGTGGCACTGGCATGTCTCCATGCCCTGTCTGCCCATTTGACTCCTAGCACCAAGAAGCGCTTTTACCCAGCACCATCAGAAGCAAGCTTTTTTTTCTCTGAGGCTACATGACTTCAAACAAGTTGCCTCCTGGACAATTCACCCACATTTGGTAAGAGAAACCATCTCCAAAATCATCAGGAGAAGGCTGGAGTACTCTGATTGATTGGATCCTGAGGTTAATTTTTCCTCAGGTTATGCAAAAAGGGTTGCCCTGAGCAGGTAGGTGTGCACGGGGACCAGGGACAGCCCTTACGGATGTCTGTAGAGGAGTTTCTCCTGCAGGATCTGCAGGCAGGGGCAGGTTGGAGCTCTTTGCCTCCTCCCAGCCGTGGGGAAGGGGAGGCTTTGGTGCTGGGATGGGACAGTGATGGGAAACGCCAATTCCCACACATGGGATGTGTTGAACAACCTTGGTGTTTTATTCTGAAGGATGGCTGGAGACACAGGAGACTCATTTTGACACTTCAGACACTGCCCAGGGGTAGGGCAGTGGGTGGTGAGGGAGTTTACCAGATCTTTTTCCCCAAACAGTTGCATTTCTCCCACCAAGTGCTAGTCAAAGGACAAGATTTTGCCAGAAGTGGGGAAAAAAAAAAAGATGATTCAGCGCAAAAGAGGGGACTGTGGTTGGGATCCCTGCTTGGGGAGGCTGCGGGCGTCCATGGGGTGGGCTGTGGCAGAAACCCACCTTCAGCCGGGACTGGATGGAGCTGTTCCTCTGTGTCTCTCGACTCCGGTACTGCCCGAGCCCCTCCAGTTTCTCGGGGCGGTAAAACACCCCTGAAGCCCATTTCAGAGCGGCTCCTCTTGCCAGCTTCTCAGCCTTCTCCGCTTCCGGCCACTCCTCATCTGGGGACGAAGCCAGGGGTTAACGAGCACAACGAAACCTCTCCTGGCCAGGCAGGAAGGGCCCCTGAGGCCAGAGGCAGGAAGCTGGCTGCCAGTGGACTTCCAAGATGCGGGAAGCCGGACAGCATGGCAACAAGTGGGTCCTTCCCTGAGGGGCCCCCAGAGACACCACCGCCGTGGACCAGGGCTGTCACAGTGGCTGTGGCAGCGAGAAGGCTGCCCCGAGGAGCTGTCACCCAGCCTGCCAGCTCGGGCTGTCCCCCAGGCTGAGCGTGCACCCGCTCAAACACAGCGCTGGGTGGTCTGAGGGGGGAGGCTGATGGCACCTGGGAAGCCTCGGGCAGGGCTGAGGCTGAGGCAGTGAGTCAGCAGCAGGGATGGAGAGACAGCAGCTCTCACATGAAGGAGAGCCGCGCTGAGGTGAGGACCAGAGGCTCCCTATCTCCCAAAGGCACCACACAACCGGCGGAGGGGTGGGGGGGGGGGGGTCGCACAGCATCCCCCTTGGCATGCGAAGCCGTACCAAAAACCTTCTGGCCAGAGCGGGGGGCTGAGAACCAGCGCAGTTATCACATGCCAGTCCGCATCCCCAGCGCCTGGTTTCATCGTTTCTCCCCATCTCCAGCAACTTCCCAGCCTGGGGCTCCCCGCAGCCCCGCGGGGATGGCGCCCGGTCCCGAGCCGGGGTCCTGCCTGCGGGGGCGAGCGGGGGGCTTCGGCGGCGGCCAGCGGCTTTGAGGACGAGCTGTGCGGCGAGCGGTGCTGCCCCCAGCGCAGGTCAGGGAGCAGAGCCGGGCTTCCATCCCCTCAAGAGCACAAAGCACCGGCCCCGGCATCGGGAAAAGATCCGGGGGAGGGGGTAAAGCAGAGGGCGGGGAGCCCCCAAAACATGCAGAGAGCGGTAGCATCCCTCCCCCCTCCCCCCGGCACCGCCGGCTCCCCGGGATCCCCGTTACCTCTGGGGCTCGCCAGGCGCTGGGCGCGGTGCCCCTCGGCAGACGTGCCCATGGTCTGCGGCCGGGCGAGCGGCGGGGGCCTGGGCAGGGCTGCGCGGAGGAAACCGGCAGCCGCTTCCTCAGCCGGAGCAGCCGCGCTCCTCAGGGCCTCGTTGTGCTCCCGCCTGCCCGGGGCGTCGGGACCGGGGGGGGGACGGGGCGGGGGACACAGGACGCAGGGGAAGGCGTCGCGGCTGCCGGAGACACGCGAGTGGAAATGACACTCCGGGTGTCCTTCCCGGCACCTCACGGGGACGCTGCCCCGCTCGCAGCCCCTCCTCGGGGAGGGGGACGGGGGGCGGGGAACCCGCGGTGCCCCTGGCAGAGCCCCGGGCAGCGCCTTCACCGCACCCGTGGCGGGATCCCACCCGGGGACGGGTTCACCCGCACCAGCCCGATCCGAAGCGCGGACGGACCCTTCCCCGCTGGGGACCTGCGCCCCCCCCCCCCCCCCCCCGTCCCCTGCCCCAAACCGCCTTCCCGGGGCACGGCTCGCAGGATTCGCCCCCGGCATGGGGTGTTTGTGAGCGGACAAAGCGTAACGGGCGGCACCGAGCCCGCTCCCGGCCCCCCGGGGGTGCCACGGCTCGGGGGTGCAACGGGCGGGCACGGCATGCAAGTTCAGCTTTGGTACCGCGGGGCGGGGCGGGGGCCGGCGGGCACCCCGGGTTTCACTCTGGGGCCCCGCCCGAGGAGGGGGAGGGGGGAGCCGGCAGGGGACCCCTCAGGTACCCCCAAACCCCGCCGGGTCCCCCCAGCGAGCGGCCGTTAGGCTCCACCGCCCCCTCCTCGCCCCGGAAGCTCCCGTCGTGCCCCGCGGTTCGGAAGCGGAAGCGGGGCCGGGACCGGAGCCGGCGGCGGCGGCGGCGGGGACAGATGGCGGAGTGCGGGCCGCAGCCCCCCGGGGGTGGGAGCGGGGCTGCGGGGGCGCCCAGCCGGCACGAGAAGAGCCTGGGGCTGCTGACCACCAAGTTCGTGTCGCTGCTGCAGGAGGCCAAGGACGGAGTGCTCGACCTCAAGCTGGTGCGGGGGGCTGTGCGGGGGAGCGGGGCTCCGGCGGGGGCTGCAGCAGGGTTTGGGGGGGTCGGGGCGCGGCGGTGCCCGGTGCGCTAGGGAAAGCGGGGTACCCCGGGGATGCCGGGGTGGGGGAGCTCGGCACCAGCTTCTCTTCTTGCCCCGCACCAGGGTGATGCGTGGTCTCGGCACCGTGCTGATCCAGCCCAGTGGAGCCGCCGAACCGAGGGGCCGCAGCGGGGAGCAGAGCGGGGTGGGCTTCATCGCTGCCACAGGCCGTGGAGAAGCCCCTGCGAAACGTGCCTCGCCGGCCTCGCTGTGCGCTTCCAGGGTCTTCTCCCGGAGGAAGTAACTCCGTCTCCGTGGCGTGACCGGTCCTCGGGCCCAGCCCATCTGTCGGCTGTGGCTGCTCCCAGCGCCGCTTACCTGGGTGACAGCGGCCAGGAGGCCCTGAAGGTGCAAGGGCCGGAGGAGTCAACTGGCTGGAGGCTTCTGTCCTCTCCCTCTGCTGCCAAATTGCCATCTCCTTGGATTTGGGCGGTGTTTTCCTGCTTAAAGTGTTCCTTAAGTGGTTTTGTTTTGGTTAGTGTGGTTTGAACGGTTCTGCGTGAAGGGTCTCCAAAGTCCCAGTTCATTACTGGTTGGTGAGAGGGAGTGTCATTCCTGTGCTGCCCTGCTCTGTGTGCATTGCCACTGATGTCGCTGGTCCCAGCTGCGCTGGCACGCCGCTGCAGTCCCTGTTAACCTCTTGCTGGTGCTAGGTTGCCATGCCATGGTGGAAACGGGCGTATCGGTGCAGTCCAGCATGTCCCAGCACCTGAGGGGAGGAGAGTCCTGTGAGCGAGTCAGGGAACTACCGGTGCTGCTCAGGAGCTCCTCCCTTACAGCCGTGCTTACTCTGCTCCTGGCATCGTGTCTCTCAAACAGAGGAACCTGCCTCTTGAAAAGGTGTTGATTCTCTATCAAGCAGCATCAGATCAGATTTAGAAAACACCTTTTGAATGTCAGCCTCGCTACGCTGTTGTCAGTCACACAGACAGCTCTCTGCGTTCCTCTTCCCGTCCCCATCTCTTTCACCCTGAAGGGGAGCTGAGTTTTCAGGCGGCTGGGCTAGTGTCTTCCAGCATCGCTTCACTGCTGAGGAATGTTGAGTTTTGGACCCACTGCGAACGAGATGGCTGGAATTTGGTTTGTGCTTAGTGAGGAGGTTGCTGGGTAAGAAAAGGAGCGAAGGGGCAGTGGCTCCTTCTCATGGTCGTAATGACACTGAGAACACGGCTTTGTAATTTGAGGCGCTGGGACAAGAGAGGTATGAGATGGCGAGCAGAGTGCTTGGCCAGGAATTAATCTGACAGGCAGGAAGGGGTGAAACATGACTGAGAGTTTGGAGTTAAGTGTCTAACCTTTTTGCAGGCTGCAGATACCTTGGCTGTACGACAGAAGCGACGGATCTACGATATCACGAATGTCCTGGAAGGCATCGGGTTGATAGAGAAGAAATCCAAGAACAGTATCCAGTGGAAGTGAGTGACAGAGAAAGTTTAAGTCCTTAACAAGTCCTTTCTAGTCCAGGTCTAAGTGACACGGAGGTTAAAATGCCCTGCTCAGGGCAGGGTTCGTCAGTGGTCTGTGCGTGCTTGTGCTTCCCCTAGCTGGGCTGTGCTGATGGAAGTAATGAGGAAACATGAAGTGTGTATGGAGTGTCTCTTACAGCAGAGCTGTTATTTCGGTACAAACCAAGCATTTGCAGCTCCTTGGGCTGGAAGGGATGCCTGGTGTGGCACTGGAGATGGGGGAGAGCCCTGCCAGTCTGCAGAATGTAGGGAGATGTACCAAATGTCGCTGTGCTGGAAGGTGGGGATCTAGAGCGGGTAGAGATGAGGCTTTTGGGGCGATCTGGCCTTGATGTATGACAGGGGTGGCAGGAAGGGAGGTGGTAACCTCTCTGAGAGGTTGGGGCTGGTCTGGGTCCCTCCAGAGCCTGATGCATGTCACTCCTTTTCACTTTGTCCAGAGGGGTGGGTCCTGGCTGCAACACACGTGAAATAGCTCACAAACTTATCGAGCTGAAGGCAGACATAGAGGACCTGGAGCAGCGGGAACAGGAGCTGGAGCAGCAGAAGATGTGGGTTCAGCAGAGCATCAAAAACGTCACAGAAGACGTGCAGAACAGTCGATATCCTTTGTGTGAACTGGTTACTCTGCCTCCCTGTTCGCTTGCTGGGCTGGACAGCAGAGACCTGAGGGCTGGGTTGGTGCTGCGCTGCTCAGGGCAGAGCGGTGCTGGTGACCTGTGGCTGCTGGAGGTTCTGCACTGAAAGGATCAAGAGGCAGTGCCTGGCTTTGAAATTAGGGTAACTGTCCCGCCTGGGAACCAGCTTTCTCTGTGGTGCATGGCTTCTCATCTGGCTTTTTAAAGTAAAAAACCACTGTAATGTTTACCATGATGAGAAAAGTGGTTCTCTTAAGAGCCACAGGTGCTGCTTTCTCGAGCGCAGAGCTGCTCTTGTGGCTTGCCTGTCTTAGGCTGTCAGCTCTGCTGCAGCTTGCAGACCACTTCAGAGTGTGGCATGGAGAAACTTCTGGGAATGACATTCCTTGTGCTCAGGAAGGAAATGCCAGGTACCCTTTGAGTTCTCTGTCTTCACAGAACACTGCAGCCTTTCTCCTTAACCTTGGAAACATTAGCGTATGTGACACATGAAGATATCTGCAAGTGCTTCACAGGTGAGGAAACGGCGCTCCATCGTAAAGATGTAACGCTGCAGTCCTATCAGTCTGTCCCAGCTGCGCTCCTTTCTCCAGGAAAGAGGAGGCAGCGGACCACAGGCTGCTCAACAGCATCAAATTAAACGTAGTTTGAGCTCTGACACCTTCCTGGGTTTGTGTACCACTGAGTTGTAGCTTTCTTGTCACTGTCACAGGGGACAGGTGGTTTCCTTTACTTGTTTTTAAAGGAAGCATTTTTGCTGGGTCTCACTATGTGGGTGTATGTGTGTTATGTTAGAAACTCTGGATTTTGAGGGCTTGGGTAGGTTCTAATAATAGCAAGCAAATTTTATTGCATGGTAGAAATCTGGGTGTAAGCAGGAAAATAGTATAAAAAGTGGTCCCTCAGCTGCGTCATGCCCTCTACCAATGAGAATACAAGGAGGAGGTTGTGGAGGGAATACGCTGCTTGCTGTGACCTCACACCCTTGTGTACTGCCTTCCTGCAGCTGCGAGGAGCCTGTATAAAAAGCCATATGTTCTGTCTCCGTGGGGCAAAAGTGAAGAAAACCCACAAGAATCTCTGTTTCTTTCTATTGCCAATTTAAATGATAGCAGTAGGACCAAAAAAAAAAAAAAAAAAATCCCCGGTGGCCAGCATGCACTATGGCAGCCTGCAGTACATAAACTGTTCTCAGCCGTAGCAGTGTGGAGTGGAAGCTCCTTTCTGCTTCAGCGGACACCTGGCCTCTCCTGACCCCGTGCAACCTGCATCTGCTTGCTTGCAGCAGAGATTGAAGCTTCTTATCCTGACCACCCCCAGCCTGCGTAACCTCACCCTTCTCTGACTCTCCTCGTCTCTTCCAAGCACTCTTCTCGCCCTACACTTCATCAGCTCTTATGTTTTCCATCTTTGCCTTTGTGTGCTTTCCTTGTTCACCAGACTTTATACTGCTCAAGTTCCTGCTTGTGACTTATGCATCACCACCACTTTGCTTTACTCTTTCTTCTGATTTAAGCTAGCACTTTTTGGGGGCAGGGATTGCGTTTTCAGTTTGACAGTGCTTGGGGCCACATAACTTATAGCAGTCTGGAAGAGTTTACAGGGGATGAGCAGACAGCTCATTGCTTGGTTGATTGAGTGTTTTGCATTTTATTGCACCTGCTTTTTGTAAACTGGTTTGCATCTGAAGCCAGACCTCAGCAAAATGTGCCGAGATGAGATCTTACGGAGAGCAGATCTGAATTCCTTCTAGAACAGATGCTTGATCCATGTTTTTCCATTGTCTCTTCAGTTTTCCTGTATGAATATGGCTTACATGACTTTTTTCTCCTCTCCTGAGCATCTGAGCCCTGCAGAGGTTCTTTGTTGGCCCTCTTGTTGTCTTGAACTGTGGTGCAGGCTGAATTTGAGCTCCTGGTTTTTCTGATTGACTGCTATTGAACTTGCTTTCTCAAGTGAATTAGGGCTTGAAGATTTCCATGCTTGGACTCTTGACAAATACGGATTCATTATTTGGATTAATGAAAAAGAAAAGTGAGAGTATGTTAGCTTTTGGTGACCAGGAAACATAATTTTCCCATCTGTTGCTGTGATGCATTTTGCAGTTCCAGAATCAAAAAGGAAGTGGAAACATACTGTATGCTGGCTTGTAAAAATATTTGGGACGTAGCTATCAAGGGAGATCGAAGGCTAACAGATTTTCATGGTGGAGCTTGTATTCTTGAGCTTAGGTGTTTTTAATGTCTCTTAACAATATTTTTAAGTGCGGATTTGTTAGGCAAATCCCATCTTACTGACAAATCCTTTGGTACTTTTAATCCCTGTACCTTTTGCTGATCTGACCTTTGCCTGCGTGCTCTTCTGCTGTCCACACTCTGTCATTGCTCTGGGGATCTTCTGTGTTAATTCTCCAGTGCAGCTTAATACAGAATACCCGTGAAGTGTGAATACTAACCACACCAAAGCTTAAACACTCAAAGTGAAAGCTGCCAACTGTTCGGCCTGAATACGTCTGATGTTCACAGCACTGGTATTTCTCTGTTTGTGTTTCTCTCGTTGAATATAAACCCAGATACGGACTGGAAGCTGTTCGCCTGTGGCTGTTGTGTTATTGGGGGCGCAGGTCTTAAGGAGCTGCAGAACTTGAAAAGGAAAGATGCTGTCAGCCTGGCTCCCAACCCTGCACGTACAACTAACACCCAGCAGCTCTTTTCCCAGGAGAGACTGGGGAGTGTTGATTTTGAGTATTGGTACTCCAGCATGACATTTCTGAGCCTAGTTTGAGGGCAGCTCTCCACTGGCAGTGCAGCTCTTTGAGTTGTTTATAATTCACATCTAAAAAGCTTTGTGACAACAGAATGAAGGATCCTTCCCTTAGGATTCAGATGTTCTTAAGAGTGAATTTAAGCCAGCCCTTCCGAAGGAAAGAAAGATTAGGCCTGTTAAGGATGCTGCTAAAAAACTTTAGGATTGTTTTGGGAGAAACTTCACAGGTTTTTTGTGCCCTGGGCAGCTGGCACACTGCGAGCTGTACCGTACATTTAGCAGCTCAGGTGGGTGTGAATGGCAATCCTCCGTGGAAGGAAGTGCAGGAGATGGGGGGCTTTGAGGAAGGGCTCTTTGTCAGAGCTCAATCATCATCAGAACAGTTTGTGCCCACTGGGTGCTGACCGGTGTGTTTTCACAGGAGACACCCTCCTTGCGATTCGAGCCCCATCAGGCACGCGTTTGGAGGTTCCCATCCCAGAGGTGAGTGACAAATGCCTGGCCAGCATCCAGGAGTGCGTGTGTGTGCGCATGCGCGTGTGTGTGTGTTGGGCTGGAGGTTGTTGCTGGATTGACCAGGCTGGGAGGTGGCAGTCAGGGGTTTGATGGAGTTGGAGGAACTGGCAACCCAAGGAAGGCTCCGGATATTAAATGATTGCCAGGGATCGCTGTTGGATGGAAGCATGTGAGTAATTGCAGGAGCACCAGGGGAGAGCATAGTCCTGGGAGTCAAGGGAATTGTGTGTGGAACCACGCTGAACTGTCTGGACAGCACGTCTTGCCTTTGGGAAATTCCTGGTTTGAAAAGGGCATTTACTGTATTTTGTGTTTTGCTTTTGACTTTTCTCAGGGCCTAAATGGGCAGAAGAAATACCAGATCCATCTGAAGAGCACAAGTGGTCCCATTGATGTTCTCTTAGTAAACAAAGATGCTTGGAGCTCTCCTCCTGTCGTACTACCTGTCCCTCCCCCTGAAGACCTCATTCAGTGCCAGGCAGTTGCACCCTCAAAACCACAGATACCGCCGCTCGCCCACTTCCAGGAGGCGTCCGTTCCCAGCAGCACCCAGCCCTCTACACCGACACCCACCAGCACTCAGGACCACAGCCCTCCCGCACAGAACGCCGCAAGCACAGGTGAGAGGGAGGCTCCAGGAGGCAGAAACAGGATGGTGGCCAGCAAAGGAGAGTACGTTCCTTGGCCTGGCTGGGGCTGGCACTGCTGGTCGTGCAGCTTTGGCAGCTCCTGGCAAAGGAGGCACCTCTGCCTTTGCTGCAGTGAGCCTTGGGACGGGGTTTAGTAATGGAAATAAGACACTTGGCGTGAGGTGGTAGTGCCAGCCTGTAGGAGCAGTGGTGGGGGAGAGACTAATCACACAGATTCATTGATAAGCAGAACTTTGTAAAAGGCTCTTTTCGAGTCTCAAGTTCAACTTCCAGTTTGAAAAAACACTGTAAAAAATACTAGATTAGGTCAGTTGTGGTTTTGTCCAGCCAAATTTTGAAAGCCTCCAGTGGTGGAGATCCCCAGCTTCCTTGGTGACCTCTTCCAGGGCTGCAGCACCCCCTCAGTGAATTCCTTTTTTCTGATGAGCCTCTGAGCTTCATCTTGTGCCTGTTCTGCATGTTACATTGTTTGGCACCACTGGGTTCTTAATTTCTGTAACTGCCTTTCAGGTAGCTGCAAGCTGCTGTTAGATTGCCCTCAGGCTTCTCTTTGCCAGACTGAACAAGCCCGGCTCTCTCCACACTTCCTTGTAGGCCACGAGCCCTAGACCCCTGGCCATCTTGGTAGTCCTCAGCTGGATCTTCTCCACATCTTTCTTGAATTGGAGGATGGCCAAAGCTGGACACAATATTCCAAACGCAGCCTCAGCCCCAAGCAGGAGGACAGTAACATTCCCTCAGTGTGCTGGCCACACTTCTCCTGCTGTAGCTTGCTACCTGGCTTGTGTTAGTCGCTATGAGAGTGTGGTCTTGGCTTATGTGCAGCCTGGTAACACCAAAACTGCTCTCCAGCAGAGTTTTTGCTGGGTGAAAGCAAGAAGCCTTCTTCCTGTGTAGCTGCTTGTGCTTGGTCAGCATTGCCAGTGAGGGTTCAGTCTGTGCTGCAGCTTTGGGGCTGTTGGGAGATGACGTTCCTGGTGTGTCCGTGACTCTTTCCAGAATGTGGTGTCTCAGCGGCAGAGTCCAAGAGCAGTGGTGACTTTGACCCTCTCAGCAATGCGTCCGCATCGGCTGGCCAGCCGGCCGGGTTGGATACCCAGCCTCTGCAGTCCTCTGCCTCGCTGGACAGCAGCTCCGTCCTACCCAGCCCCTCTACCTCCTTTGAGCCGATCAAGCCCGATCCCACAGGAAGTGAGTATGCACCCTTGTTTCATGTGTCGCTCCAAGAATGTGCTGTTCGGAGCGAGGGAGAGGCTGCTGGCCCTGGAGGAAGGAGCTGAACTCCATTCTGCCTTTGCTGTCGGCCAGCCTCTGCGAGGGATGAGTGGGCATTTCCCTGTGATGGTGCCGGGGAACCTGGTGAGAAGGTGACTGTGCCATGTCTAGTGTCTTGATGCTTCCTGTGACCTCAGAACTAGAAAATCTGCGAGGGACACTTGCATGACACACATCTGTGCTGTTATACGTAGGATGATTTCCTTTCAGTCCCTTCTGTAGTGCTAGATCCAGTTTTTGAGACTGCATGAAGCTGTAGGATTTCCAGCCATCATTGAGAGCACCTTTGTAACTTGTAAGGAGTTTTCCTTTATTAGGAGAGCTCTAGTCTCTGTTTACCTCCTTTGCTCAGAAATACTTAATCTATCTTTAGTGATCTTGTGGTTTTCACAATCTCTTGGTGTATATCTGGGGAGCTCCTTGATGTGCTTGCTGAGGTGAAATGGGCTTTAAACAAGGAACATTTCAGCTTTATGCCAGGAAATGGCAGGCTGGCCCAAGGAGAGAAAAGCATCCTCCAAGTAAGACACTGCTTTAATGTTTTGAAGCCCTCGTTCACTGCAGAAACACTCTAGGTTAGAGGGGTATGGTTAGAACTTGCTCAAATGTAGCTCACACAGTGCTTTTTTCATAATTCTGCTGCTAGGGTGTCCAAGAGAACTGTGAACTGTCTGTCTTCATCTTGGAGTAGTCTTGATTGGGGAATTAGGCCTTTGGTGTGCGTATAGCTTTCTGTATTGCTGCTCATTTCAGCAGAAATGTGTCACATGGGGTATGGGAACAGATTTCTGGATGGCACAGGATGATTTGGGTGCATAACGAGTACAGTAGGACAGTAGGTGAGTGTGCTGTAAAGCATTTTGGACTCTTCATGTAACAATGCAAATGATTTGTTGTATTTGCAGTACTGGAACTTCCCAAAGAGCTGTCAGAGATGTTTGATCCAACAAGAGGTATGTTCACTCCCTGACCGTGGCTTTGTTCTGTGCCCATCTACCCACAGAAGCGGGACAATTTGTTTTATTCACTCCCTTTTGGATTATTCTGGGGATGTGGTTTTGTAAGGTGCTTGTGGTCATTGGTGGCTGCTGGCTCTCTACTTGTAGTTAGGCACTTTTAAAATTACTGGTTTCTGTGTTTTTCTGTCTTCATGTTGCCAGCAACCTCTGTTATTTTGCCCTACAAAGATGAGGGCTTTGCCTTCCTCATGCCAACGCTAATCTGTGCTCTGGCTTCCCACGCTCCTTCTCCAAGTTGTCTGCACACAAGAAAAATCACTCTTAGTCTTATTTCAGCTGTAGTGTGCCCGAGGTTAATCCAAGCAACTAATCTAGAGAGACAATCTTCTCTTGTTGAAATATCCTTCAGCCGTTTTGGTGGTGCTAATAATTTTGGAGCAGTAGGGGAAGGGATGCCATTACTTGCGTTAGGAGTTCTGCCTCTGCCCAAGGAATGTCTGGGTGTCACTGCCTAACGGTGGGAGGGACATTGGGCTAAGGGCAGGAGAGGTGAAGGAATTTGGTCCAACATAAGCCTGAACTGGGAAACTCTTTTTATCTGCACCTTTACTTCCCTTCAGTGCTGGCGTAATACTTTCTAGCCCCACAGCTAGGCAGAGCTGAGTACGCACAAGCACTTTTGTGGTGGTGAGAGGATATGTACAGCAACAGTCCCTAGTTCTGTGCTCTAGCAGGTGCTTTGTGAAAGTGCTATCTTTGTTTAAAAACCCCACGGTCCCAAATGCACGTGCACAACCACCCGGTCTGTGTGCGAGGAGCCCCGGGCTCCACAGTCAGCCTGCAGAACACCTTTCCTCAGCACCCACTCCTGTCGACGGTGGATGAGGTCTTGGTAATGACCGAGCACATCTGAAGAGTAAACTTGACTTCACAACGTGAAACATAAACTGCTGCAAGGCCCCAGCCCGTGTAGAAGATCTAGCTTAACCCACACTAACTGTTCTGTGTGACTATGTGGACACTATTAAAAAGATGTTTGCTGTCTGCGGTAATGTCTGTAATTTATCTTGCCAATTTGGAGGATGAAGGTAGAGATCCAGGAGTGAAGGACAATGCAGCATGGCAAAGTCAGATTTTAACTGTGATCCACTACTGAATTGCAAATGAAAGCTGTGTTCTGCAAAACAGAGTTGCCAGCTGCTGAGGCAAAGCTCAGGACTGTAAAAAAAAACAAACAAAACCAACACTGCAGAGCTCATAGAAGTGGGCCTGGCAGCATGCTCCATGCAGCCTCTTTCATCCCTGTGTGATCCCAGTAATGCCCTGGCACTGGCGCTGCTTTAAGGCTGTGCAGTTTAAGCTGCAAGAGCCTGGAGTTCTTCCTGCGTGTTTTGTATTGGAATGACTTTTTCTGCATGGTTTTCTCTCTCTTTTAAATGGGTGCTTAATAACTGCTTGTTTTAAACTCCTATCCTGAAAAAAAGTGCTGAATTTCAACACACACTTATATACACCCAGTGATATCACCAGCCCTGCAGACAACCTAAGAATGCAGGCTCTGCATCTAATTGCTGTTTATTAAAGCTGGTATTGTTCCTGTCTAGTTGCTTGCTGTTGAAATTCTCTCATCTCATGGCACTGAATTGGGCAGGTAGGTTCCTGTCCTCTAGGAAACAGCCTGCTGTGGATAAGCGTCTTGAAAATGGGCTTATCTGGGTTTCTTTTGTTAAAGCTTATTTTGAGTGTGGGTAGTGTCTCATCAACCCAGTCAGACTGAGTTAGGAATTCACTGTCTTAACTTGGTAAAGTGAGAGAGGTATTCAGAAAGTTGTTTTCAAATGTTTAGTTTCTTAAAGATTGACTTGTGTTGCTTAACCATGCCTGTCTCTTCCCAGAATGTATGAACTCTGAGGTGCTGGAAGAGCTGATGTCATCTGAAGGTGAGTCTTTGAGTCTCCCCCTCATGGTGTGGCCTTTCCAGGGGAGGAGGACCGTCTTGTGTGACTTTACCCAGCTGACAGCCTTGCGACTGCAGACGTCCCCTCATCTCTTCTGGGCTCTGGACACAGACTGTGTTCTGCCAGTCCCTGAGAGAGGGGTGCGGACCAGAAGGGCCTGTCTCTTCCATATCGCAAGGCTGATTTGAGGCAACCTCAAAGACTGCTACTGTGAGGTGGCCTCCTCGTGGCTCCGCACCTTGGCACCTGTCGGCAGCTCTTGGCTAGGTGTGGGAGTGCTGAGTTTTGTAACCAACCCTGGGCTTCTCTTTCCCCAGTGTTTGCTCCCTTGCTCCGCCTCTCCCCGCCACCTGGAGATCACGACTACATCTATAACCTGGATGAGAGCGAAGGCGTCTGTGACCTCTTTGACGTGCCTATCCTCAACCTCTGACTTCTCAGTGCGGCCGTGAGCCTCGCAAACGCAGACCGTTTTGTAACTCTTTGGAAAGTGTCTATTTTTTGATTCCTTTTGTGCTAGAGCTCGATGAGAGAGCGATTCAGAGATGCTCTCGTATGGACTCAGAACCAAGAGATGTGGACTTGCAGGCCAGGAGTCTCCCCATAGCTTCTTCCTCTGTTGCACGTGCAAGGCGCGTGTGCAGCTCGCCCCGCCGCATCTCTCTCTCCACTGGATGCTGGGCCTCACTTCAAAGGGTCTGTGTTTTGAGTGTTCCCAGTTCACCTGTAGAGTTTGCCCATGTGCCTCTCCGAGCTTCCTCAGATCCGCATGCCTTGGTTTTTCCTGCACTCCTAGAGGCACTTTGCACCTCCTAGGTACCAGCTGCTACAAGGAGCCCTAATACCGTGGTCAGTTCACAAGCCCGGAGGTAGTTAGATTTTTCAGTGTGAGCAGTTCAGGTTGGGGTGGTTCTATTTCTGAATGACAACGAGGAAAAAAAAAAAAAGGCACCAAGGTGTCCATTTCTTCCAGTGACTCTAGACCAAGCTAGTTTGTTTTACAAGTAAAAGCACTTTTTTTAGCCAGCTGTGCCTCCTAGTGGGACTCGGGAGTTGAGCATTCCTCGTAGGCCCCAGGAGCTGAGTCCTTCCCTGCTTGTGCATCAGCGGGAATGCTGGCTCTGCGTTTGCCAGGCTGCTGGTGCATGAGCCCGGGGGCTCCAGCTCCTCGTACCGCAGCTGTGCTGTTTCTACAGGGCTAAAGAAGAGGTGCCAGTATGGTTTTTAAATTTTCTTTTGGTTTTGCCTGTGTGAAGAGAAGTTTGAAAGGATAAGGCTGCTCCAGCTGGTGCCTGTAAGGTACTCCAGGTACATCAGAGCCTGCTCATATCTGCAAATAGCTGTCTTCTCCAACCATTGCACTTGAGCCTTCAGCCGTCTAAAAGGCGACCAAGCGGTAACAATTCAGTAGTACTTTGCCGTGGCGAGTTACGTAGGTGTTGTCAAAATAGTGCTTTCCCCCCCCTTTTTTCTCTCTTGGCATCTGCTCAGGATCAGGCTTTCTGTATATTTGAATTTGCTCCTCTAGTGTCCGTAGCCACGCTCCCAATTCCTGATCCTGTGGCAGGTCGCTACCTAGTGTGATGCTTTCTCTGCATCATTTTTCCGCAAGATTTTCCTCATTGCTTTGTGATGGAAGGTCTGCTGTTGGGTTCATTAGGATGATCAGGTGATGCCAGTCTTGGACCCTAGTGCATTTTAGTTGGAGTAAAATGCCCTGATGGATTTGTGTTGTATTTTGCAAGCCCCAGCTTTGGTTTTTGGTCGGATCCTGTATTTGAGAGTCTTCAGTTTTGCACATCTTCCTGCCAATGCGGTGGTAGCTGTCCTGCCTTTCCTGCTCTGCAAACTGCCGGAGAGAGGGCCAGGCCGGGAGCACGGCTGGCCGTTGCAGAGAGGTAGCTTGCAGGCCACCCTTGTAACTAGCTGATGTTTAACTTCTCCGCTTAGCTGCTCACCGCCTGTGAACCGCACAACCAGCTGGAGCACCAGCAGTGAGGGATGTCAAGTCTTCAATTTTTGGAGCCTGCAGAGTTGAGAAGAGCAGACACCTGGGACCCGTGTCCCCGAGGTGGCTCTTCAGGCCATCCTGTTCTGTGTGGGGCTCCTCCAGAAAAGCCGTTCCTCTCTGCAGCTCACGGTAGCCCCCAGAAGCACTGGCGTCCTTTTTGGGAAAGAATTCAGGAGAACAACGGGACGCTCTGTGGCGTGGCAGCGGGCAGCTGCCGCCGGTGCAACAGCCATGGCGTGGGACCCCACCGGGGGGTGAACTTCCAGCCTGCATGCAGCCAGTCCCCAAACCTTCCCTCCTTGGCGTGGAAGCTGCCCGAACCCCCCGGTCCTGCCTGCGCCTGAGCGAGGCTCTGTGGCTCTGGTGTAGCTCCAGCTCTCTGTGTTCTGCCCAGCCCTTGCCCTCCTTCCATGCGTTTGTGTTCGCCACCAGTTAGACGACCTTCGGAAAAGGATACCTAGAGAAAAATTTACAGTCGCAAATGAACTTTTGATTCATATATAAAGATTATTTTTATACTTTTTTTTGCAAGGAAAAAAAAAATGCCTGTAATATTTGTACAGTGTTCTCTGATGTGAATAAACAAAGAAAACTTTCCAAAGTTTATCGCCCCTTGCCCCAGCCGTGCCCGGAGGGACGGGGTCCACCCGAAAAGCGAGGTGCGGGTGCCGGCCGTCCCCGTGGGGCCGGGCCCTTTCCCGGCGGAGGTGGGTCCCGCCGAACCCACGTCAGCTCAGGTGAGGGGGCCGGGCCGGGCCCGCTCGGGGCTGGGTTCCCGCACCGCCATCCAGACCGGTAGCGGCGGGGAGGCGGGGAGGCGGCGGCGACCCGGAACTGCGGGGCGGCGGGGCGGGGAGCGGCCGGGGAGCCATGCCGCCGCCCAAGGACGTGGTGAAGATCGCCATCCAGATGGTGGGAGCCATCCCGCAGCTGATCGAGCTCCAGCAGGTACTGCCCGGCACACCCCCAAACCCCCCGCCGCGCACCCCTGACCCCGGCTGATGGCCGCCCTCTCGCTTGCAGACCAAGCCCCTCGCCTTGGTGCTCAAGGACGTCTGCGATGTGTGAGTACCCCAACCCCAAGCGGGCTGGTGACAGCCCACCGGCCCACCCGTGACCAGCACTTGGCCCTATGGTGCTGTGACCGGTCGCCCGTCACCGCAGGTGGAGCCTGCCCAACGCCGAGCGCTACGCCTTGCAGTACGCGGACGGGCGGCAGACCTACATCACCGAGTCGGTGAGGTGTCCCCCGGCCTCTCCCCGGCCCCACCGGCGTGGTGCTCACTGGCTCACCGGTTCCTTTCTCCTTACAGAACCGCGGGGAGATTAAGAATGGGAGCATTTTGCGGCTGACCACCTCCCCGGTACATCCCTCTGTGTCCCCTGTCTTCTTCTCCGCCACGTGCTCTGGTGGGATGTCCCCCTGCGACGGGGCGAGGCGGTGCTCCAAGCTCTCTGCCGCTGCCTCACTTGGTGACTTCTGGCTCACGATGGCTCCGCTCGGTGCCTCAGACCCAGCAGAAATAACATGGGGAGGAGACCTGTCTCAACCTTCATTCTCCCTTGGCAGAGCTTGGGGGAGTTTGAAGATAAACTAAATCATCTTGAGACGCTTTGGATGCATGGGCCAACTCATGAAGCGTTCTTAGCGTCGTACCAGCTTGACTTCCTTCCTCAGCTCTGGTGGCTCTGTCTCTTGGCCCAGCTTCTCACCAGGCCCGCTCTAGCCTGAGCCTTCTTCCAAAACTTGTGCTTAAGCTCTTCCAGCCTTCTCCAAGCTTCTCGCTGTCTGTCAATGCGCCCCTTTGGCTTGATTCTTTCCTTCCTGGTAGGACCAAGAAGCAGAGCGGTTGTACAGCGGGATCCAGAGCAACAACTCGGATGTGAAGACTGACTCGCTGAAGAAGCTTGCGAGCCTGTCCCAAGACGTCACCTTTGCTCAGGAGTTCATCAACAGGAATGGCTTGAAACAAATCTTCTATATTGTGGAAGAAGGGAATGAGTGAGTATCGGGAGAGGACTTTCTTTGCAGTTCTTGACTTTTCCTCTCCCTTGCTAATGCTGTATGAGCTCTAAGCTGGGCGTTGGAGTGGACTCTGTTCATGTTCCTGGCTTGTTGAGCCCTGTGCTGCGGCATGAAGGGCAGCGCTGGCAGCAGAGCGCTTGGCTCTGCAGGCTTCTTACCTGCAGGTACGTGGCTGTGTCCCCGCAGGCTGGCAGCCCGGGGAAGGTCCCCAGGGGTCTGTGGTCCTGCCTCCTTGTGAACATGCCCAGACTTGAACCTCCCTTCCCTTCACTGGCTGGGTCATCTGCAGCCTCCTGGGTTTTCCTGCCAGGAAACCTCCTGTGATGATCCTAGCCTCTGCTGCTGCTCATTCCTGCCACCCCGAGTAATCCCTCTGCCATGAGGTTTTATCTGTGAGAGGTCCAGAGGCAGCTCGAGAAAACCCTGGCTGCCAAACTAGTGCCTGCCTGACTCTCTCAGGATGTGATGGTGCATCTCCTCTGAGCTCCTGTCTCAGAGGATGTGGAGCCCAAAACCAGGCAGCGCAGTGTGCATTTCTTAGAAGTAGAAGGAGGAATCTGGGGTGACTTGGCTTTCCTGAGGGCTTGTCTGCAGTGAGGGCTTGTACCGTGGTAATGCAGCTTTCCAGCAACTGCTGAACTTCCCCTGCCTCAACTTCCTGGGATGACTAAGCAAGAGTCTGGTTTCTTACCCCGCAGTCTCTCCTTTCTCCTGCTCGCTGCTCTCTGCCTCTCTGGTTATTTCTAACGCACCCACCAACATGCAACTGCACTCCCATCTTATGGTGGTGACTGTAGGGCACCTGGACCCACCTCACTGTACTCATCTGTCCCTCCAGTACAGGCGAGATGCTAGCTCACACCCTGAAGGCCTTCATGGAGCTGATGGAGCATGATTTTGTTTCCTGGGAGACTCTTAGTGCAGCCTTCATCAAGAAGGTGAGTGCCTTCTGTGGGCTCCACAGCCTGTGCCCGTGGGATTCCTTGTTGCCCTCGTCACTCAGGCTCAGCCTGCCGCTAACAGGTGGTTTTGTGTCTCGTAGATAGTGAGTTACGTCAATATGAACGCGGTGGATGCGTCTGTCCAGCAGCTCTCCTTGTCTATCTTGGAGAACATGGTACCCACCAGCCGCCTCCTCTTTGAGCTAGTCAAAAAAGAAGTGACGCTGGATCGTCTTCTCACCCACCTGCAGGTGTAAGTGGAGAGGCCACTTCGCCCCATCCTGAAGCTGGTGGCGAGGAGGCGATGGAGGGGGTTTCTCTGGGTGTTGCTGATTATCCCTGGTACAGTGTTGTATTGTCCCTTCCCAAACAACCTGTGGTGGGCAGCCTGTCCCGTCCCCGTTTCCAGGTCAGATGCCTTCATTCATGGCCTGTTCCGTTCAGATATTTTAGCTCTTTACCTGACTGGCATTTTTTCTAGCGTTGGCTCTTCCTTCCCTTTCCCCAGTGTATTCAGGACCCCTGCAGCTCGGGGTCGTGGTGCTGTATTGAACAGAGTTTGTCAAATCCCTCAGCTAAGGCGGGTTCTTTGTTCCCGCATCTGCCACGTACCTCTGCATCTCTTCAGTTTGGAGGTTTTTCTTTCTAGAAAATGGAGAGGCTTGTGCTGAGAGCTCCTGCCAGACAGGAGTCTGCTGCTCACCTTGGGTTTTCCTGCAGCTCCAAAATGCTGCACCCGTAGGTGTGTGCAGAGCAACACCTGATCCATCCGTGGGTGCTCTGCAGTCACAGCTGTGGGGACCGTCTCACCCCCAGTCCTGCTGTCAGCAGCTGCTCACTCATGGCTCTGGCCTCTCCGGGTCCCCCTCCGCGCACTGGGGTCCAGCAGTGACAGGGAGGGAGAGGACTCTGCCTTGAGGAGGGCGGAGCTGGCGACTCTCTTCATCCTCATCATCCTCCTTCTGCAGGACAAATGCCCAGCTGCAGCTGAAGGCGATGGCCCTGCTCATTGCGCTGTTGCTGGCTGCCACGGACGCTGAGCGGCGGGTAAGAGGCTGTCGGCGGGAGGCAGGACTGGGCGATGGCAGGGTGGTGGGCTTTGCAGATCCAAGCACCACAGTGCCCCTGTCACGGGAGCGCTCTGCTGAGAGGCCTCTGCTGTCTCACACCCGTTGGAGGAGTTTTAGGGGGGGGTGTGAGATCTCAAATGACAGGAGAAGTATCACGGCTGGTGGTGGCACAGTGACTGTGATGGCCCAGACCCAGCGCCTGGCACGTCTGGGCCATCACAGCTGTGATGGGGTCTTGGGCAGCTGGGTCCTCCACTGTGGTGTTTGTGTTCTCTGGGATGGCGGGGCCTTGAGAGGTGCCTGGAGATGTTTCGAGTCAGTGTGCTCGCTCTGCCTCTTCTTGACTGACACAACCTGTCCTGGCAGCCTGGTGGGGCAGGATCTGTTGGAGCCCCACTGAGGTGACCAGTGTCACTCCTGCTGGTTCCCTTCTGTCCCCACCCTGCCCATGGCCCAAAGCCAGGCATAGCGGGGAGAGGGGTCTACAGAGGGAACACTGACTCTTTTTTTTTTTGAAATGGCGGTGTGCTGAGCTGGTGAACATCTCACAGCCCCCTTCCCTTCCTAGGAGATGATGGACTACCTGAGGGAGAAGAACATCAGGCAGTTTATTCACAAGGTGAGGAGCTGGGGTTTTGCAAGGGTCTGTTCCGTGCTTCATCCTCTGTCCTTCCTCCTGTCCTGCAGTTCAGCGCACCCAGCTCTCACTCAGCCCCGAAGGGAGCTGCCCACTTCCTAACACCCTTTCGAGCAGCAGGACCTGCTGGGCTTCGGCTGTTGGGCCCTGGACTTGGAGAAACCAGGAGCAGCAGCCTACAGGAACTTTCTCACTCACGGTCTCCTGCAGAACATCATCCACAGCTCCGAGCCGCTGGGGGACGAGATGGCCCATTACCTGTACGTGCTGCAGTCCGTCAGCCTCAACCTGTGCGAGCGCCGCATGAGGACCTCCATGGATCCCTACTCACAGGTCTGGGAGCGCTCTCCTTGCGAGTCTGGCCCTGCTCTCTTCCACCTGGGGAAGTAGAGGCAGGTGAAGCTTCGCCTTTGGGTGAACCCAGCACATTTGATTTCACTGTCAGTTTGTCCTGTGAGAACCTGCTTGCCTGGGGCTCACCAGCATCCCCTCCTCTCCACTCTCCCTCCAGGAACAGCGGGAGCTCCTCCAGTCTCTGCGCCAAACCGCCTTTGAGTCGGAGAGTGAGGGGCCTGTCAGCAACTTCAGCACCGAGCGCCGGCGATCCCTGTGTGCCAAGGAGTTCCGCAAGCTGGGCTTCATGGTGAGTCCCCCCAGCATCCCCAGCCCCATGCCAGCTCCGCTGCCTGGCCTCGGTGGCACCTTCTGATGGTTCCCCTAAGCCTGGTGGGCCACCACCTCCCTTCTTGTCCCTCAGCATCGCTAAACAGCAGGTGCTGTGGAGCTGCCGGGACTCCAAAGGCAAACCCCATGGCTCTGTCAGGAGGACTCTGCTGCTCAGAGAAGAAAGCAGCATTTGCTCAACTGCATCCTTTTGTGTCCTTCTAGAACAACAGCAACCCAGCGGAGGACCTCCGCCGTGCCCCACCAGGACTCCTCGCCCTTGACAACATGGTGTATTTCTCCAGGCACACCCCCAACGCCTACAGCAGGGTATGTACTCTCCCAGAGAACTCCCTGGCAGAGAGGTGCTGGTGGATCTCCACCTTCTTTTCCTTTCCTTGTGACCCGTCCTTAGCCAAACCCACACAAGGATGTCCATTTTGGACAGGCATCATCCTATCGTTGCCCTGTTTCAGATGGAGACAAGTCCTCCCTGTGGGTAGGAGCAGCCATTTGAGGCCAGTAGCACTGACGAGTCTCCATAATTTTTAGTGTTTTGCCCACAGCTTGGTTTCCAGGCCGTGTTCACATCTGAGCAAACTGGGGCGATCTGGGCAAAACCCGCCAGCGGCTGCAGAGCGTTAACCCCGCTGACCTGCTGTGCCCGTGATAGCTCCTGCACTGCGGCAGGGCAAAGAGGAGGCTGGGGCTGGGTTTTTGGGGAGAGCGAATTAGTTCTGTTAGGGACAGCTCAGCCTGGGGGGACAGCTCACCCTCCGAGCCTGTGGCCCGTGTAACGCGAGGCAATGACCCTCTCCTCCAGTTTGTCCTCGAGAACAGCAGCCGGGAGGACAAACATGAATGCCCCTTCGCTCGAAGCAGCATCCAGCTCACCCTGATCCTCTGCGAGATCCTGCACGTTGGAGAGCCGTGTATGTGTGCGCCCCGGCTTGTCCTTCTCCCTGCCCTGCTGTGTGCCGGCCGGCGGGAGCGGGGACAAGCTGCCAGCACAGGGGGCTGCGT
This sequence comes from Chlamydotis macqueenii, assembly GCF_036417535.1. Lineage (NCBI taxonomy): Eukaryota > Metazoa > Chordata > Aves > Otidiformes > Otididae > Chlamydotis > Chlamydotis macqueenii. Next base: position 14,587,096 of record NC_141568.1, read on the forward strand.
ACGTGGGGCCGGCAGGCTCTGGTGTGGCCAGCAGCAGGGGAAGGGGAGGTAGGGCTGGGAAATGTCCAGGTTCTCCTGGACACTGAAATCCTCTGGAAAAATTAGGGAGTCTGGCATCATCTGTCCTTCTCACTGCAGGCTCGGAGACGGCTCAGGCCTTTTACCCTATGTTCTTCGGGCAGGATCATTTCTTTGAAGAGCTCTTCTGCATCTGTATCCAGCTGGTGAACAAGACCTGGAAGGAGATGCGCGCTACCCAGGAGGATTTTGACAAGGTGTGACGGGACCTGGGGCCGCGGGCTGTGAACAAATTCAGGGGCTCTGGGAAGTGTCACCAGATGGGGGGGTGACATCCTGGGCCCTGCAGGTGCTGCAGGTGGTGCGGGAGCAGATCACCAGGACTCTGTCCCTCAAGCCCACCTCCCTGGAGTTATTCAAGACCAGAGTGAACGCGCTGAACTACAGCGAGATCCTGAAGCTGCGGCAGACGGAGCGGCTGCACCAGGAGGAGACGCTGGCTGTGCCCGTGCTGTGAGTGGGCTGCAGGCAGGGGGGTGGGGGGGATGCTGGGGGGCTGGGGGAGGTCAACGAGCACCTGCTGAAGCGGCCGTGCTCCTCTTCTGCTGGCTGTCACCCCAGGGAGCTGCGCGAGAGGCTGAAGCCGGAGCTCCTGCAGCTGATCCGACAGCAGCGCCTGCTGCATCTCTGCGAGGGCACCCTCTTCCGCAAGATCAGCAGCCGCCGCAGACAGGGTGAGTAGCAGCCCTCTGTGGTTGTCCTCACGTCCCCTGCCCCTGGGGAAGTCGCAGTTAATCTGTGGGCAGTGGCGTGCGTGGCTCCCTGGACGGCTGGCGTGGGCCAACTCGCAGGGTGGGACCAAGCGGGGTGTGCTGGTGAGGGGGCAGCTCTGTCCGCCCCGGGAAGGGGACCTCGGTGGGGGAAGGCTGAGCGTTTCCCAACGGCCCTTCTGCCGCAGACAAGCTCTGGTACTGCCGCCTGTCACCCAACCACAAGGTGCTGCACTATGGGGACGTGGAGGAGGGGGTGCACTCTCCCCCCATCGAGAGCCTGCCGGAGAAAAGTAGGTGATAGGGAGAAAGAGAGGGTGGGAAGGAGTGGGGAGCCCTCTGCCCACCCCAGCTGTAATGGGCTGGGGATGCCCTAAGGTGGGAATTGCCCCTTTGCCTGGCTGCTGTGTGCCTGGCCCAGTGCACACTGGTATGGTGGGACTGGGAGCTGTTCGGGCGCTGCAGAGCGGCATGAGCCCCCCGAGTTGCGGCTGGCTGCAAGCCCCCATGCTTGGGCTCTGCTGGGCTCTGAGCGTTGGGGACCTGGGGGAGAGGAGAGTGGGCGCTCACAGCTCCTCCGCTTGTCCCAGTTCCTGTGGCAGACATGAAGATGCTGCTGGTGGGGAAGGAATGCCCGCACACGAAGGAGAAGAGCTCCGGGAAGCAGAACAAGGTCAGCACCTCCCTCCCTGCATTGTGCAGCTGCTGATGGGTTTTGGTGGTGGGTGGACGGTGGCAGGTTGGGTGGTTTCATGGAAGGTGGCAGGTTTTTGATGTGGCTTGAGACTGGAGACCTCTTGGTTCTTCTGGGATGCAGAGGAGGAGGCTCCTGCTCTGAACCCCGCCAGGGCTGGAAAGAGTCCAGCTGAGAAGCGGCTACCCTCTGTGCTATCCCCGCAGGACGTCCTGGAGCTGGCCTTCTCCGTCGTGTACGACGTGGAGGAGTACTGCCTCAACTTCATTGCCCCCACCCGCTATGAGGTGAGCTGCAGGGGCCCGCTGGGGAGGCACGCTGTGGCTAGATGTCCTTGCCCGGGGGACAGCAGGCGGGGAAGGGAGCTGTGTGTGCCCTGCCCCAGCCTACCCTGCTGGGCTTCCCTGGGGTGGGAGCCACAGTGAGGGGAGAGGGGGGCTCTCCGGCTGCCCAGGGCTGATGTCAGAGACACCCACGCTCCCTTTCCCCAGTTCTGCCTCTGGACGGATGGGCTGAACGTGCTCCTGGGCAAGGAGATGACGAGCGAGCGAACGCAGACAGACCTCGATGTCCTGCTCTCCATGGAGCTCAAGCTGCGTCTCCTGGACCTGGAGAACATCAGCATCCCTGACACCCCCCCTCCCATCCCAAAGCCCCCCAGCAACTTAAACTTCTGCTACGACTTCACCCACGCAGAGCAGTGAGTTCCTCCCTATGCCCCATCCTCCCCTCTACGTCCCCCAAAATCAAACCCCTTCCTCCGGGCTCTGTCTCTCATCTCCGGCCCAAAGGGACAAGCCCGGGCGCTCACTGGGGTCTCGGGTGTGCACTGCCTGCACTTTGCCCATCCTGGGGAGAACTGCCCACCCTCCCCTGCCTGTGTCCTGCCCTCCTGCGAGAGCACGGGGCCGAGCCACCCAGCATTAGGCTCGTGTTTGGTGGCAGGAGGACACCCAGCAGCAGCTATGCCCCCTCTGCCATGGGCAGGCGAGACAAAATACCTTCCAGACAGCTGCACCCCTCTGTGGTGGTTCTAACCCCGCCATGCCACAGCCAGGCTTTGGGCAGAGAGGGCAAGGATGTGGGCAGGAATAAAGGTACAGGCAGCCCTGGGACAGGTGGAGGGGGAGCAGCACTACAAAGGTACGAATGCGCACTGCCTGACCCTCCTCGTCAGCACAGGGGATCCTTTCCGGCCAAGAAAGGGGTTAGAAAAAGGATAAACCAGCCTCTTCTGCTCAGTTTGGTGAGCAGATGGCATCTCCAGAGAATGGGTGTGCCTGCCCAGCCAGGCCCCTCCTGCACTGAAATATTTTTCTGCCGAGCCCTGTGCATTCCCGCATCTGGAAGGGGGGATGTTTGGGGCACAACCCCCTCTCCCAGCACCATTTCAGCTGGGCAGGGGCTCGCTGCCGCTGTGCCTGGTGCGAGGAGGAGACCCCAGTCTGCCCATGCTGCCCAGCACTGTGGCACTCGTGCCAATCCTGGTGCCTTCGCCTGCCCCGGGTGGGCACTTGCACACTTCAGCCATGCTGCTGCACTACTGCACCATGACGAGCTACCTCCTCCCCGGCCCCACGGCTCCCAGCTCGGTGCCCCGCACCGCCTCGTGCCTACAGCTTCTCCAGCAGGTGTAACCTGTGACCGCAGCCGCAGGGGCTCCTACCGTGCCTCTGCCTCCTGTGTACTGGGACAATAAACACTTGTGGAGAACTCATGGCTGTGTCCTTTCCAGAGGTTTGGGGACGGGGTCAGGCTGACTGCGGGGTAAAAAGGGGACAAAGCAAGGACTGGGACTGTGCTGCAGCACCATGGAAGCTGCAGTGCAGGGCGTGAAGCCTGGAGGATGGCAGGCAGGTTTTTCCTGCTGTTGCGCAGTCACAGAGTCAAGTCACCTCTGAGGAAGGTTTTTCCAGCCTAGGAAGGCTCAGGAACACTGCAGGTGGTCCTGGTAACGAGTTGGACACGCTCAGCGCTGGCAAGTGGGCCAGTGCCTCTTGGCCTTGAAGCTTGGAGAGCAGCGTCCTGGATGTTGTAAGGAAAGAGGCAGCTGGTGAAGGTGGCCTCTGCGAGGCTCTGCAGCCCCAGCTCCTGCCCCGTGCATCAAAACACCTCCCAGAAGCCAGCAGAGCTTGCAAGGCGAAAGCAACACGGCTCACTCGGCTTCAGCTCAGGCTCTTGATGGCCGTTCAGGACCCTGGCACGGCCGGGGTGCTGCGGGGCAGCTTCTCCCAAGAGCCGAGGGGCTGTACGAGGGGGTGCCGAGATGGGAAAGACAGGCACCGGCACCCCGAACGCCTGGGCTGCACTGTGCGGCCAGAGGAAAAACCTCAGGGTCCTCTGGAGCTGGGGAGGCCTTCAGTGACCCCCAGGGTCCGGGGAGGGAAGGCCCGAGGCCCGGCCTCCCCTGTCCGACCCGAGGAAGGCCCCGGCCGCCATTTCCCAGGCGCGGCCTCGTCACTTCCGGGCAGTCACTGCCGGTGGGGGGCCGGAAGCGGAGCGCGGAGCCGGCGCGGCCATGGCGGTGAGCGGCGGGGCCGGGGGTGTGTGGGGGCCCGGGGCGGGCGAGGCCGCTGACCGCCCTCTCTTGGCTCCGTAGCCCAAGGGGAAGGCAGGCACCAAGGGCAAGAAGCAGATCTTCGAGGAGAACCGGGAGACGCTGCGCTTCTACCTCCGCATCATCCTAGGGGCCTCCGTGAGTGCGGCCGGGAGGGCCCGGGGAGGGCCTGGGTGGGGAGCGCCGGGGTCCGGGCCGGGCACACAGCCGTGCCGTGCTCTCTCCGCAGGCCGTCTACGCCGTGGTGAACCTGATGATCTTCTACCCCGCAGCCTCCGCCTGGACGTGGGTGAGCGGAGCGCACCGTCTCCTGCCCCGGCGAGGGGCACCTGGGCCTGACCCGGCGGAAAGCCGGGTCCTTTCCCGGTTGTCGTGACCGGCGAGGCCAGCGGGCCCCCGGGGGTCCTGGCTCTGGCGGCTGACAGCTGTTTCCTCGTTGCAGCTAGCATTCGTCTTCAGCTCGGTGGTCTACGGTACCAGCTACCGGTCCATGAACTCCATGGCAAAACCGTCTTTCACAGACGATGGCAGCCTTGCCGACGGGGGAATTGACCTGAATATGGAGCAGGGGATGGCAGAGTGAGTGTCCACACCCGCATGAGTCCAGGTGAGCAGGACCTGCTGCCTGAGCGTGCACGCAGAGCCAGGAGAGGCCCAGGAGGAGAAGCCTGGGCCTCAGCTCCCACCTCAGCTGTGCAGGGATGAGGGGAGCTAGAAGCCTGTAACCATTTTTTCCAAGATTGTACCTAAGCTGTCCTCGTTATCTGAATGCTTGGCTTGGTGTGTGTATGTCAGCCTGGAATGGTCACTGTCCTTAAGGCTGAGGCGCACAGCTAGGAGATCCCAAACGGTTCAGCTGGAGCAGGTTGCAACCTTCTTTCAGTGAAGAGACAGCACTGACACTGTGCAGGCTTCTGCAACACAGAGATCTGTATTTTCTTTTTAAATCAGCACTGCAGGTGGTGCTTGGCAGAGCGGAACGGAACATGCCGCTGGCTACCCTGCAAACTGGCCGTGTCTTGAACTGTTCTACACCGTAAAAAACCTCCCTGCTGTCTTAGCCAGCTCCTCAGCCCTTTCTGCCCCCTCTGCTTATGCGTTCCCCACGTCTGTCTGCAGACAGTGCCAGGTGTCTGCCTGTCCAGTGTTCTTGGTGGTGCTGTAACTCTGTTTTCCTCAGTTGAGGAACACACAACAGTAATTTCTGCAAAGCGCTGCTAAATCAAATCAGGAGACAACAGTACTGAGGATCTTCAGCGTGTGCTCAGCGAGGTACCTGGGGTACTTGGCCCCTTCCTTCCCGTGTCCTTGTCCTACAATTTCAGGTCTATCTCTGTGTTTCACTTGCTGCCAGACTTTTGAAGAAACGCACTGGGGCCTTGTTTCAGAGCTCTCTGCCTCACATCAAGCGTTCTCGTGCTGGAAGGGCCATGAATTGATTTATATGTTGTTTTTTTTTTTTCTTAACAGAAGTTTTGTTTCCGCAGCCAGCAGATGCCCGGGGATGTTATCAGCAGGCAGACCGACTTGTGCGGCACAGAACCTGCTGTCTGCACAGGATGCGCTCTCGTCTTGTGCATTTGTGGTGGAGGAGTAGATTTTCTGTGTGTAGCCAGAGTGACACAGATGTCTGGTGTAAGAGACTCAGTCAAGGGACGAGGTGGCCAGGGAGAGAGGGAATTCTTTCTAGTGTCATTTGTGAGCTGGGTGCTTTACACCCTCTTCATCCTCTAGTCACTTCTTTTTCCTGTTGGTCAGCTGAGCGTTTTTCTCCCATTTTACACGGCTTTGGTCTCCGGAGTAGGAGCGGAAAATATTTTGGATACCTTTTTTGTGAAACACAACATGGGACAGTCAAGTAAGGAAAATACAGAAGTTTGGTGTCGTCCTAAGCTGAGGGAGATGTGTGAGGCCCCGAAGCAGAGTGGGGGCCCCAAAACCAGCCCCACTCACACGTGTGATGGCGCTGTCAGGGGAAAGGACTGACAGGAGTTAGCACAGGGATCCCGTTACCTGCTGTGAAAAGGTGTTGGGCACCGGTTGCAGACATCGTATTTCCCTTGGTACTGGGGCTCTGAAGTTTTTCTGCATGAGCAATACACCCTTGGGGTGAGTTTTATGACACATTAAAATTAATTGATGCTTGTCCGAGGCTGTACAAAACACGGTGCAGAGCTGTAAAAACAAAACCTGCACAGCTGAAGTTCCTGTCCTTGCCCTGCACCTTTGTACCTGAGCCTGTGCAGAGCCCTCAGCTGGGAAAGCGCAAGACTGGTTAGTTTAACCCCGTTGGTACATGAACACAAAGTGTTAATGCTCAGTGCTCCTGCTAACCGTGCCTGTTTGTCAAGTGACGCACTCTAAATTGCCAGTTTGGGGGTCAGGGAACCACGCCAGGCTAGCGGTTACTTTCAGAAAGCAGCGGATGTTTTCCTGCCTCTCAGCTGAGTGTGCCACGGCTGATTATCGCGTGCTTTTTTGGATCTGCTTCTTGGAAGCCTGTAGATTTGAGGGTGTTTCCCTCATGCTGTACCTGAATCAGATGCTGTGTGTTGCTTTGGGGTGAGGAAGGCCAATCTCGGTGGTCTCTGGGAGAGCTGGGTTTGGTGGGAGTTCTACCATGACCCCTCTGCAGCTGCCGGAGATGCACGAGATTTCTGAACCTCGGCATCCCATCATAGAGCCTTTGATGGATTCTGCAGTGTCTTGTCCAGCCTAAACCAGCTGGTTTTGGTCACTTTATTTTGTGCTGTGCTGCCCAGAACGAGACAAGCTATTTCATCACCATTACCTCTGCCTTTGTTTTCTTGACTGCATTCTTGGATGCAACTCAAGTATTTCATGCTCCAGCAGATGATGATTCAAAGGAGTGAGGGAGTTGTTGTTTTTTCTAACCTGCCCTGCACTCCTCGTTGCTTGTGTTGAAAAACCAAGACCTGGTTACCTCTCCTGGGTGTCAGGCCCTGCCCAGGGTGGTGGTGGAGGTGTGAGCAGCTTGTCCCTGTCTGTAGCTGCTCTCAGCTCTGCCGCAGGCTGGCGTGGAAGACCTTGGAGTCGGATAAGCAGGAGGAGAGAGGGAGCTGTCTGTTGCTCTAGCTCGGCTTGCAGATGATGGTGTGCTTGTCCTTGTGGCACCCCAGCCCTTTGGTGACCCTGAGCGTGTCCCTCAGCCAGGTCAGAAATGGCACAGGGCGGATTCACGCTTCCCTTTACTGCAGCCAGCTGTGAGCAGCTGCCCTTTGCTGTGACGTGTGTCCAATCAGCTGGCTGCTCTCGCAGGCTGGGGGGGTGGTGATGGTTTTGTTGCTGATTTCCACCCCGATGCATTCCTCAGCTTTCTCAATGTCCCTTTTCAGAGGGAGCCTAGCTCTTTCACTCATCAGAATTTTTTTGTTTGTTTGTTTACTGCTCGGATTCTTCTAGATTACTGCGTGTGGCAGAGCATAGCTGCAGGGACAGTCCTTCGGTTGGACGGGCGGGCACGGTCGCTCCCGGAGGCAGCGCGGATGGGCTGCATTGGCAGAGGAGCTGGTGTCTTAATGGAAGCTTAACGTTTTGCTTTTCTCCCCTCAGACACCTCAAGGATGTGATCCTGCTGACAGCCATGGTCCAAGTGCTGAGCTGCTTCTCGCTCTACGTCTGGTACTTCTGGCTCTTGGTAAGCCCCTGCGGTTTTCCTTGTTGTCCCAGTCTTTCCCTGTCTTCAGACCTGAGGACGTTACTTATCCATTTCATTTCGTAGTGTTCTGTTTCAGGCCAAAATGGTTTTCTGATAATTTTTTTTTAATCTCCCTGTCAAACCTTGTTAAAAATGAGGCCGTACAAGGAAAGAAGTCCTGATCCCTTTGAGTCAACCACGCAAAACTAGGCTGGCCTTGGCCTTTCTCTCTGGTCCTGTGAAAGGGCAACAAGAAACATGAGGCAGATCAAAGCCATCTTTGTGCATAGAGGCTTTTTGTGACTGTGGCAAACAGACTGCGCTGCTGCTTGTTTGGTTTTCTCAGTCATTCAGCAGCACGGACTGAGGCGGGGAACTGCTGGACACTGTGCTACTTGGTAGATTAAGCTTTGTAGGTTTTGATTTCCCCGTAACACTCTTTTTACTCCCGAGACATTTGTCATGTGCCTCCAGCTAAATCTGCTTTTGCAAAAGGACAAACAGCTCCAGTTAGTTAAAGAAAATCCCACGGTTGTTTTAAGTGTATCCCACAAGGGTACAGAAGGCAATCTTGGGAGGGTAGAAAGTTATCTCATTTCAGTCTTTACTCACAAGTTCCTTTCTAGCCAGCCTGGCAGAGGGCAGCCTAAACTCTGATTATCCCCCGGAGACTGACCAGATCACATTTGTTTTCATTTAGAGAAATGTGGGAGTGTTTACTGAAGAAGGGAGAGGCAGAATGCCTGGGCAGTTAGACCTTTCTGGGTAATTCAGACCTGATGCTGAGATTGCCATGTATGAAGCCCGAGTACTGTATATGTATGCAAGTTCCTAAACCATAGGAAATCAGGCCATTTATTTTGGACACCTGCCACTGCCTTTGATTTCCGTGCATCCTGTGATGCTCCTCATCCAGCCTGTAAAGATATTCCAGTTCCTTTGGCTTCCTCGGTAGGACCAGCCCTCCTGACCGTACCACCACCTCTCCCAAATCTGTCCCTAAAGTGACTGAGTTTGTGCCATGCGTGTTTTGCAGGCTCCGGGACGCGCTCTGTACCTCCTGTGGGTGAACATCCTGGGGCCCTGGTTTACAGCTGACTCTTCGCCCGCCGGTCAGGAACCAAATGAGAAAAAGCAACGCCGACAAGAACGCCGCCAGATGAAGCGCTTCTAGCCCTGGCTGAGGAGATAGATTAATGCCGTTTCTCATCTCCATGCTGTTATTTCATCAGGGATGTGACCGAAACCAATCCAAAACCATCACAGTAGCTATGTTGCCCTCTGTCATTGCTGCCATTCCGCTAGAAAGGCCGCAAGAGACTTCCCTTGGTGTGTTCTTAGCGCCAGTCGAGGCCTTGCTCCTTGGGATGACAAGGGGGGTGATGCTGGGATGTGTGTAAATACCTTTTTAAAGCAGTGCTGCAGCGCGTTCGAGGCTGGGAGTCGCAACGTTGGAGGAAATAGCACATTAAAGAGCAGAGTCTAACTGACCGTGCTGGCAGTGCGTTCCTATGGGGGTGCTCGCAGAGGGGAGCTGCTAAAAATGCCAGCGTATTCTTGGAGACCTGGACCAGAGGGAAACAAAATCCCCCAAGACAAGTGCTCTCATCCCTTCCCGAGCTACAGCTAAAAGAAGCCCAAACTAAATCTGTGTGGTTTTTTGTGTTTGTTTTTTTTTTTTTTTTTTTATTCTTTTAAATCACCTCTCCCACAGGTGGCACAGCTGGGGTACCATGACTGCTGCAGAAGCCACGTGTTAGAGACCAGGAACAACTCAGGGCAGCTTCTGCTTTTGCCTGCTTTGAGTTATTTATGGTGTCCCTGCCTGGCATGTTGTTTTACACACACCAGTGACCCCTTCCTGCTCCTGACACGCCAGCTCGGAGCCATGCAGCTCTGCCTGTGCGAGCGAGACGCACGGTCAGTGTTCGCAGTGCTGCCAGCCTGGCGTCGGAGGCTCTCCACAGCCTTTTGCCCACACCTCGTTTCCATGACATCATTTTTATTACACGCTTTTTTTCTTAACATCAAACCTGATCCCCACCCTGAGCCCTCCTGTGCCTCAGAGCCAGCCACAGGCGCTGTGGTTGGGGTGCAGAGTGATGGTTAATTGTGGGCAAATCTCTAGGGAGTAGGGGGAGAGCAGGGAGTGGTATTTGGGGGATTAAAGTCCTTCTGGCTGCTGGTGGGGGGCACAAGGGATGGGGTAGGGAGCGGGAAACGCATGCACAAGGTGAGGGGTGGGTGTGGGCCAGCCCTTATTCGCTGCCAGGGCTGCCAGGCACAGCCCGGAGCCCCAAGCCCCGGCTGCTGGCCCTGAGTAGGGGCCCCCACTCTGCTGGGAGCACCCCATGTCACCCTAAGAACACCCCCACCCCACTGCAAACACCCCAGCACAGCCTCCTGCACCTCTGGGCGAGCAGCACATCTCCCCAGCGCTGCCCTTGCCCTCTCTGAACCCTCTTCCCTGGCTCCCCAAAGCCACGTGGAGCCACACAGCTGTCCCCAAAACACACAGGGGACCATGGGGGGACACACATCAACACAAACCACACCGGCCCTCTCAGCCACGCTACCCTACACAGCAGTACATGCACAGCAGCCGCCCGGGCGCAGGGGAGGAGGCCCAGGCTCTGCCCTCTCCTCCAGGCACCAGCCCCAATAAATATCCAAAAAAAATGGCACCAGTTACGGCCTCAGGGTGCTCGTTTGGGCAGGGCGGTGCCCCTCAGTCAGTCAGGCAGCAGCTGCTCCAGCTCCTCCTCGTTCAGGCCATTGGTGGTGACGATGTGGTCCAGCTGCTTCATGTACCGCTCCAGGTCCTGCATGAAATGGGGGATGCGGGCCTTCTCCAGCACCCCAAATTCCTTCAGCCGATTCACATCTTCATAGGAGACCTGATGGGAAGCAGGGAGATGGGGGGGGGGTCAGCACCCCTATCCAAGAAGGGGGTCTGGCTTCCCTGCAGCCCGCCCAGGTCACTCACCCGCTGCCCAAACACCCCTCCTGCCTGCAGGGAGGCACTGGTGGAGTTGCTCAGGGAGGGAAGGATTTGCAAGGATTTGTATTTTCAGTCTTTTTTTTTTTTTTTTTCCCCCCGTCACTGCGGGGAAAGATGATGGCAGGACCAGTACGGCCAACAGCACGGCCGGCAGAACTCAACCCGCTGGGTTCAGCCTCTCCCCAAGGGGCTCCCACGGAGGAGGACGGATCATCCCATCCCTCCTTGCATCCCACCCAGCACAGCCTTCCCCTGCTCTGCTGAGACCTGCAAGAGCAGGGAAAGGCAGAGCCTTGGCTGCCAGCCAAGGGCTTGTTTTCGGGAAAGGGCAGGACTGTGGGATCCCACAGCTTTGGGATGGGATAAAGCTCTGGGATCAGCCCAGGCTGGTACCTTTCCAAGCGCAGCCAGCAGCGGGAAGTCGATGGTCTGCCGATGACGCAGGATGCGGAGAATCCCATCCAGGTAGACCTGGTCCTTACTGAAACAGCCTGGAAGAGCAGGAGAGGCCGGGGAGCGAGAGCCCAGCTCCCCACCGCCCTCTGCTCACCCGAATGTCTGCCGATGGGAAAAATGAGCATGATGGCGCTGGACTGGGGTGATGTGAGTGCACCAGAGCTCAGCTGTTGCTGGTGCCATAGCCAGGACTGCTGCATCCCAAAGGATGAGCACTGGGGAGCAGTGCTGGGGACTGTGGAGGCAGGGAGAACCCCAAACCTCTTACTGAGATGCTTTCATTCTTCTTCCCAATGCTTTTTTTAATGTTAAACCACTGTAAGAATCCAAATGCATCCCCAGAAATGCTCATTTTTTTCCTCTCCTTTGGCTGCTGCCTCCTTGCCAGCTTGCGCAAGTCGCTCCTGTCAGACCCCAACCACCTTATGGGGCTCCCAAGGGTGCCCCATCCCTCCCCACCTCACCCGGAGCTGCTGAAGAGCTGATGTGCTGGGACTGCCTGTAAAAGACCTAGGAGTTTATGCTTTACGGCAGCGGAGAGCAGGGCAGAGCCACCATTTCAAAGGCTGCCATGGCCACAGGACCAGTGATGCTCAACCCACTCTGCAGCAAAACATGCTCACCTCTAGCTTTTCTTTAAAAAAAAAAAAAAAAAAAAAAAGAATCTCTTCCAAAACCCAAAGGCTTTTCCTTCCCTGACTGGTACCTGGCTGCGAGGTGTCGGTCTGGCCCCGCTTGGCCCGTACACAGTACTCCCACCGGACGCTGGCGTCCTGGACGTACTGCTCCAGGTCCTGGAAGAGGGCGGAGAAGGAGAGGCGGCTGGCACGCTCGATGGTGTAGTAGAGCAGGGCCGCCCGCCACAAGAAGGGCTGCTTGCGGAAGAGGACGCTGTGCAGGCTGGCCAAGCCTTCCTCGGTGGGGTTGGCGGGCTTCAGGCTGTACTGCTTGCGGCCCTCGGAGCTGTGCCAGGGCTGGCGGGTGTTGTTCACCCCCCGGATGTAGTGGGTGCCTGGGGAGGGGGGGACAGGAGCGAGCGCTGTCAGCTGCAGCCTCCAAAAGCCTCGATGCACCCACCCCCTGAGTTGCTGGGGTTGAGGCTGAGACCCAGCACCCACGGGTGCCGGCTCCAGTCTTGGCTGGAGATGTTGCCATGGGAGCTCTGCTTACTCTGGTGCCCAGGGCAGGGGGGCAGGCACACGACTGCATGGGTGGGTGCTTGATACCCCCTGCCCCGCATGCAGAGAGGGACCCAGCTGGCCTCAGCCCCTTCTGAAACCTCCCCAGGAGCACCCCTCCAGGATGCCTCCTTGCAGAACCTAGTAGGTATCACCTTGCCCCATGGTCCCCGCAGCCCCCAGGCCATTACCCTGGTGACAACCAGAGGATGCTCACGGCATCCCCCCGCTCCGCCCCACTGACCTATCTCGTGGCGTAGCATCCCCTCCAGCCAGTGCTGCCGGGCTCCAGCCAGGTTGATGGCCAGTGTTGGCCGGCTGTCCTCCACCATCATCACCGCCTGGGACAGGAGGTCGTCGGTGAGCTGCACCACCACCTGCAGAAGAAGGAGGCAACTGGTGTCAGCACTGCCACGGGAGGAGATGCTCAGCGGGGTCTTGGCTCTCAACAGAGGCTGAGATGGTGGCAGACAGTCAGAAAAAGCCACCAACGCCACGAGTGTCACCGCCCGGCACTGCTGCATCATCACCGACTTGTGCTGCAGCTCCTCAATGAAACCACAGACAGCAGGAGCAGGGAGGAAGGGCACTGCTGGCGCTGAGAGGGTCTCGAGAGTAATCCGATGATCCCACAGGGAGATGAAGTAACTCCTTTCATCTCGTTACAGCCAGCAAACCTGAGCGGGCATGGTGGGAGAGCCTCCTCCAGCATCCCTCTGGCTCCAGCACCCCCCGCCCCAGCTTGCTCCCATGGGCTTTGCACAATTTAGTGGCCATAGGTGATGGGTGTCCTCCAGAGAGCTGCCTGGTCCCACTCCTGCATCCCCACTAGCACGGGGCGGCGCAGTAAATGCAGTCATTGTATCAACCCTGCTCTAAAACCCAACAGCACCCGCTTCATCATGGGTCCAACCTCTAGACCCCCCCAAGGCTCTGGCTCCATTTTCATGGACTCCCCTGCGGACTCTCCCTTTCAAGGCTCCACGACACAAGCAGCAAGGACGGACCCACACCAACACACCCTCGCAGCAGGAACAGCGTGTGCCAGCTATGATTCACAGCAGGGAGAGGCAATGCATGCACAGGGCTGGAGAACATCTTTACACAGAAAAAAACATCTATTTTGGGAAACCTGGCTATTGTAAGTGCTGGAGCCAAGACAGCTGCTCTATGTTAGCAGGAGCTAACCTGCTGGCCAAGCGGCATTTTCCGACCTTCCAACTTCAGACCTGCAGCAACTCAAAGCTGCAGCATCGCCAGAGCAGACATGTGGCTCTGCCGCATCCCCGGGCGCTCTCACATCCGAGGGTCGGCCGCAGCAATGCTCGGGACCTTCGGGCACACACCAATTTCATCTCCAAGTTCTTCCCCCACATACATACCGACTCTAAAAAACATCTATTACTTCACAGCTGACACTTTTCAGCATGAACATGTGCACACACATTACCACGCAACAATTCTTTGCTCTTATTTAAAAAAAGGAGAGGAGACCGAATGGGTTTGCTTTAACCCAGATTTATTACTGTGCAAAGCTGTTCATGAAAGCCAGAAGAGCAACATAATAGAGCAGAGCCTACCACTGGGCAAACAAACAGCAGAAAATACTTACAATGCAATTGCTTACCTGGAGTAAAACATACCAGTGTGAAAGAGGATCCCTCTAACTCCAAGAAAAGACTTGCCAGTTCACTTCTGACCTGTGTGTATCTCCAGTAAGCAAGTCAAAATAAATCAGGGTTGCAGTTTCGCTGCCCTCTGCCACGTTCAGCTATGGACCTCAGTGACCTGGCACAAACTGAGGCAGGGGACTGATCCAGACCAAAACTGGTTTTATGCTCTGGGTTAGTTTCCAGCAAGATCACCACCCCTGGCCACATGAGCTGCCATGGGGGGCTCTTGGTGGGGGAAAGGCTTTTGGCAGCAGCACCAGCTTCTGATAACAGCCCCATCTGGAGCTACAGCAGGCAGGGAAGGTTACGGCTTCACTGCAAGCAGAAATAAGGAGGTACAAACGAGCCAGAGTTTGGTATTATTTTTAACGTGTGTGATGGGAATACAGCCTGGACATCCAACATGGCAATCCCAAATGTGACTAGAGGAGGGTGAAATCCTGGGATGTGGAAGAGGAAGTGGAGAGCCAGGGGACAGAGTTTAAACCAAAAGAAAGAAGACGAGGAATACATTTCATCATCGCAGATGCTCAGCTGGCTATGAGTGGTCCGCAAGGCCAAGTCCACATGGTGCTGTCTTGTCACGCTTCCTTGCTCCTACATGGAAAAAATAAAACCCAAAGAAAGTGTAATTTAGGAAACTAGATGCAGAAGAACTAACCACTTCCCTAGCATAATTGCTCTCTTTCTTGTACCTGCTTTCCCCCAGCCTGTTAAAAAAATACCCCTCACCCCAAGACCTCCTCTCTCTCCTTTTCTCCATTTTCCAATTGCTCATCCTTGGCCACGTTATGCTGTATTCCTCCAGGCACATCCCCAGGCAACAGGGATTCGGCAGCTCCAGGTCCCCTGTACCAGCAGGACCCGTTACAGTGGGGTCAGCCCAGCCAGTGGGTTTTGGGAGGCTGGTGCTTGCTTGGCATCTCCTCAACAGTTCAAGTTTCCGTGGTACAATTTCCAAAGCTATCTCTGCAGGCAACACCCTGCACAAGCGAAATACTGCAAAACCCCAGAATTTACTATACTGAGCGTTACATGTGGCTCATTTCTGCCATTCTGGTGACTTCCAACTCTCCATTTCCCTCTGCACTGGCACCTTAACTCCTACCCCTGAAGAAAACTCTCATTATAACCCATATATCTGTCCTTCATGTGTCCATGGCTTTTTCCTCTGCTGTACTGGGAAGGCCATGTCCTGCATTCTGTGCTGCACCCTCACTGCTGTTACCCAGGCTAGCACCTGAGCCTCCTCCCAGGGCTGAGCTTGCCTAAAGCAGAGATACACCTGGCTTTAATAAGCACTAAGCAACATTTGCAAGAGTGCTCTGGCTTTAAAAGAGTTGATTTTTGTATTATCTGGTGGGGGGCTTTAAGCTACAAGACAAGTCAATGGTCACCAGGCCAGGCATTCCCATCCTGAGACGGCATGGGGCATCAGTGCTAAAGCCACAGCATCAAGATCTGCTCATACAGTTCAATGTGAGCACCAAATGGGTCCAGTCAAATTGTGGAAAGGCAAGTGCTGTCCCTCAGGCTTTGCTATCATCCCCGAACAGGAAGCAGACTGAACAGTCCAAACCCAGATTCTTTTTCTTTTCCTATCTGATATCATCATGTGCAGGGTGAGCAAAGAGAAATGCAGCAAACAGCTGGAAAATGAGAGGCGGTCGAGGATGCTGAAGATGCGATGCCCAGCACTAAAACCAGGTCTTGCAGGAGCCCTTTTTAGGCAAGGCAACAAGAGCTGAAATGCAGAATGAAGCATTCCTTGAGATATGGCATCGGGAGAAAGATCCATGGGAGCAGAAAAATTTGGTTTGCAATAAGCTGGGACACTGCTGGAGGCTGAGCACAGAGCAAAGGATGCAGCTGAAGCAATTGGTCTGTGCTTCCAGGAATGAAGGAAAATGTCAAGCAAGAACACCCCAGAGCCTTCAGAGAAAGAACGTGAGTCAGAGGGATTTTTTTTTGTGAAGAAAAGGTAAAGGCAACATAGAAACAGCAACACTGAACTCAATTATATAGAGTGAAAACTATCTTCCCCTGTACAAGAGCTCGATGGCATCAAGTGAAGCTTAGGAAGCAGATTCAGGACAAAGAAGCATCAGCAAATGCTGCAACCCACCACACGAGGTCTGTGAAGGTTCACAATCAGGTAGGCAAATTAATGGCAGAGGTATTGCAGGCAGAAACACCCCCTGACTTGGGAAGAGACAGGGCTGACATGGCCTGGGGAGAAATCCCCCATCCCTGTCCTAAGGATGGAGAGATCCTGGGACACGGTTGGGCAGGGGAATGAGGGATAGAAATGGACTGATTGAGGGGTTGGGAAACGGGACTAGACACTGCTCAGAGAGGCTGAGAGCTCCTGCAGCCACAGGTACAGTCCTCCAGTGAGAGCCGATGATACAGATGCATCTCAGGGGCCACCATGGTGAGAAGATAATGGGCAAAATCCCACAATGTCATTCTTCAGCGGTCAGTCTGATGGCTTTTTACAGGCGTTGTCTTGGGTTATTTTATTTTTTCCCCTTATTTGATAATGTGGTGATATAGCATTGTTTTGTGGTGTTAAACAGAGGTGCCAAGAACCGCCTCGTGCTGAGCCAGCTGGCCAGGAATGATGGGAAGGGACCCTCAACATCACTGGAGACTGCAGCTTTGCATGCTCCCGTTATGCTGCCTGCAGCCCTTCTCCAGCTGCAGCAGTCCATCGGCCCACTGAGCAGCACCACTTGCCTTATTTTGGGACCCTCCAGCTTTGCAGATGCTGTTATGACAGGGGCTGCGACTTCAGCCAAAGTCCTATGCCCGGTGCAGCAACACCAGCTCTCCAGGTCTGTGACCTCTCTCGTTCTGAGCAGGATCCCCAGCACATCCTCATGGTCTGCGAAGCTTCTGCTCATCTTTTGTGGATGCAATCATGGAGAAAAAGCTCGTCCCCAGGAACTGCAGGAAGGCTGCTGACGGCCTCCACGGCACTGAGGCACGAGCTCTTGCCTCTCCCCAGCTCCCTGGCACTGCCAGCAGCCTGCCCACCTGCTCAGGACCTCACATGCCAAGAAAGCATGGGCTCTGAGCAGCTCCAGGTTGGAGAGGCACCACCGATGGGATCCCAGGAGATGCTAGCTAGTGCTGTTTAAGCTAATGACATTTCACAACCCCAGGGATTGCCAAGCAGCACTTACCAAAGGGGCCAGGGGTTTCTTTGCTGCAAGCTGAGAGCTCGCTGAAATCCATATGGAGATCTCTGAGCTCCGCCAGCATCACCTCAGTCCTAAGCCAGAAGAAATGCAAAAGAGCTTCAGGATCTGCAGCTCAGATGCCAACAAAGAAGCTTTTGAAGACGCAAAGTTAATTATAGAGCAAATACTTACCCACAAGTGCACTGCCTGCGGTGCCGGAAAGCGGGATCCTGGCTTCGCTGATCAGCGTCAGGGACAAAGGGCAGCTGCCTGCAGCAACTGCCACCAGCCTGGCCGCGCTGCCTGCAGGCAGCTGACGTGTCAGCGGGTCAGTCTCTCGGCTAACACAACCCCCCATGCTAGAGTTTCTTTCTTTTTTTTTTTTAAAAAAGCCATCATAGTTAATACATAACAGGGAAGCAAATGGCCTGGCAGAACAGACAGGGCACAGCAGGTGGAAGTCAGGAATAACAGATACAGGCGCGGGGAGGGAGATACACATCTGAAACCACCCGGTTCCCCAGTACGGTGTTATATCATCAGCGACACAGAAGTTTCAGCAAGTTTTTGTCCTATATGGGGCACCAGGTTTGCCAACATCGCTGTATCGAGAGCAGATGAAATCCTCCCTTCTTCCCTGCCCCAGAGAAATTCAGAAAAATTTCTAATGGGGAGCAACGAACAAACCAATGCTTTAAAGGTTTTAAAAGCACTTATCAAAAGTTGCAGATAAAAAAGCCATGTATCTCACACACCGATGTGCAAACATTGTTACTGAACCCCGCATTCCCTGGAGCAAAAGGAAAATCACACAGGGCTGGAAGGAAGCCGGTTGTACACCAATCTGTAAGAAGAAAGATGGCTTTCCGCCCAGCCAGAGCTCTCTTTGGGTTAGATCAATGGAGTAGAATAGCTGAATTTAATAAATTAATAAAATCAAGAGACAGACCATACCTAACAAGTCTTAAGCGTAGGTCTGTAAGTAAGACTGGCCAGCTGCTAGGCTGGGCACTGTGACTAGTTCTGGGTACTAAAAGGCAGCTGAATTATAGGAAGAGAATTGCAGAAATCCCTTCTGTCCTAAGCAAAGGCTTAGGAGGACCAAGGTGCCAAATCCACATCCCAGGGACACCTCCAGGAGGGATCATGGCAAACCAAGGGGGCTGGAGGAGGAACGCCAGTCAGCACTGCGTAGCCTTCTGCCCTGCAGCCAACAGCTGAAGGCAGTCCTAAGAGCCAGAAAAGCAAAGCCAGGTCCAGAAATCCTTTTCAGTGCTTGAACCCAGTGGAACGGTGCTTGAACGGTGGAAGTGTTTTGCCCACAGCTTGCTGGCAGATGGGGAAAAAAAGCCAATTAACCGAAGTTGCATGACATACTACGCTGGACGCTGCGGCAGGCACAGAGAAACTGGATTAAGAGATTACGAACTTCCCCCCTGCTCCATCCCGCATGGCTACCGTCATATCTTAACCACGTATTTCACAGCCTTAAAACCCAAGCTTGGGGTTTCAAAGCGCTGTAAGCTGGCACATCCAACAGGACAGCAGGAAATCTCTCCCATGGCTTTGCTTTTGGACGTGTGAGTGAAGGCAGCTGTTGGAGATGTCTGCCATACCACCGCTAACAGCAAGAGATGACTTCGCGATGGTAATTGATGCCACATGCATGCAGCAAAAGGCTCCTTCCACGGCCACGCAGGCAAGCAGCAGCTCCCCCCTCTCTCTATCTCTCAAGCATAAAAGGGAGATATGCACTGAAAAAATCAAGGGAAATTGGCAGGCAACCAGCAGCCACGTTCTAACGCCAATGTACAGCAAATGCAGCCAAGCCAGAGAAGAAAGGGCACCACAGCTCAGAGTAGAAAAGTTTCCTCTTTGTACCCAAAACATTTCTTAATCTGAGTCCTTTTTATCAGCAAATAAATATTTTGGAGCTTTATTTTACAAGTGATAAAGCAGGCACGTGGATTACCTCTCCCACGCAGCCTTCCTTCTGCATGTACTTTCGGATCACAGACCAGATTTGGCACTTGCTCAGCAGCCTCCCGCCTGTGGCGACTTCAAAGCTCTCGTAGGTCCCGTACTTCTCCAGGACAGCATGAATGATCCTGATCGCCTGTCGCACACAGAAATGAAACATCAGTGTCAACACCCTCCCCGCTTACAAACACATCCTGAAATCTCACGTGCAATAAAACCCAGCGGAGATAATCCCTGGTAAACGGCTGTAGAGTCAGACATGGTTTTGCAAGATCTGAAACACCACAGAGACTGAGCCAGTTGGAGGCGGCCACCAGGACAGACAGACACGTAACACAACCAGCATGACCCACAGTCTATTCTTTCTGCTTTTTATCAGCCTCGCAAGCATCTGTTGGGGGAACCAGGCAAAGCAGAAGTGAAACAGCACCGTTGCAGCACACTGCCTCTGGAGGTTAAAGCCCTGATTATTTTCATCTTTTCTGCTTTTGGTTCTCCTTTCAAACTCTAGCGCTTGCACAAAGAGGTCTAGCTTATCAGCTTGCTTTTTACTCCAAGAGTTTCTTAGTGCAGTGCTGGACTGCAAGCCCGGCCGGGAAGCTGGGCATCACCCTTTGCGGCGATGCTGCTTCCTCCTCTTCAAACAGGGTCTCAGCACAAGCAGCCTGCTGCACATCAACAGCCTTCTCATAAAGGCAGCACGTGCTATTTTATTAGTATTGACATTTATGGAGCATCTATAAAATACAAGTGTTTATTAGCATGTTTCCTTCCCCAAAAGTGAGTTTTCTTTGTAGATGTTTTCAAGCAATGACTTTCTCCAGCCTATTATATACTCCAAAGCAGATGATGATGACTTTGAACTGGTTCTGGAGTTTTTCCAACAGTTTTATTGCATCTCTAAACCTGGCTGAGCTGCTACCGAGCTTCCCAGCCCAGGACAAAGCGCTGCTCCTGAATGCTGCACGTTTTACCTCTTCCTGCTGAGCAAATCCCCTTTGCTCTCGCACAGTGGCTGGAGCCCTGCAGAGGAGGTCCCATCCACTCCCTCGTCCCTAAAGTCACCCAAGATCAGGAGATGGGTCGTCACCACCAGTACCAGCACTCAAACCATCCAACACCCCGTAAGAGGGCCCTCATGGTCTGCGTCTGGTGAGCAGCCCACCCTACCCCATTAGAAGGTCCTGATTTTCCTTCCCTGGACAGTCTTCTCTGCACAGCTGGTTTTTATTCTCCACTCACTTATTGAGTCTTTCCAGGAGAAGTTATGCATGGTTTTTTTTTTGTATTGTTGGGTTTTGGGTGTTTTGTTGTTGGTGGGTTTTTTTTTGTTTGGGTTTCTTGTTTTGTTCACTGAACGATCAGGATCGGTTCTGCAGCGCCGCAAGGTATCTCCTGCTGACTGCAGCAGAAAAAGGACCGTTTCCTCCTCCCACCTCTGCTCAGCCACTTGTTCTCTCCTCCCAGGGGACCTAAAGCACCGAGCCAAGAGAAACCCAGCACAGCTGGTGCCCAGGACTAAGACGACCAAAGGACACGCTCCTCACCGACCTCCAGTGCACGTCCCAGCGGGCAAAATTCCTAACATACCAAGTTTAGTTTTCCAAGAGGCTGCTGAGCATCTCCAGGCAGCTCAAAATCATGCACACACCATATGCAGAGGGATAACAAATCCTCCAGCCCCAGCTCCATGCAGATGCTGCTGGTGTTCCTGTGACAAACCAGGATGTGATCAGTCTTATGAGCCTCCATGGGGCTGGAATAATTCTTCTGGTTTGTTTAAATTTTCTATTAAAAAATAAAATATCCCCCCCAAATATGTGCAGAGCAGCTGGTAAAGCAAGCTGGAAGCAGGGAGCTGGTGTTGGTTTGTCTGCTTTTGTCCAAGGATGCTGGTTTAGCAAAATGTCTCATTTATTTAAGCTCCATGATTAACGCAGGTTTTTAAAAACAAAAGCAGCTTATAGCTACTAGTTAGCTGGCAAGGAAAAAAGTCTCCCAAAATAAAAGACACTGAAAGGAGGTTACTGGAGGGCACGAGCAAAGGAACTGTGACACAAATACTGTCACACTGCCCCGTCACCGGAGAGCATGTAAAAACATCGGTAGAAACACTCAACACTTGCAAAGAGTTTTAGGATCCAGGATGAGACCATTCACACTGGTTACCAACACTTAACTTCATTCGTGCAAAGTAACGCACAGAGAAAAACAATCTCAGTTATTCATCTTTTACTATATTGTAAATCAACTGTACTGAAAGAGAAAGCAAGAGGGGAAATAGCTCTGAACAAACTCATTCTACTGCATTACTCGGAGAATGAAGCGCACTTAAATGCGGGAAGAAAACACTGAAAAGGCAGCGAGGTCTTTGGAGGAGTCAGACCATCTCCCCTGCAACAGCATCGCTGGCACCAGTCTATCTGGGTAGAGGTACGGCAGGCACTGGAAATGACTAACTGCTTAGAAAGCTGTTTACAGAAAGAGCCTGAATCCCCTGGATAATAATTCAAGTAGAGATCTAGAAGTAAAACAAGGATAAGTAAACATTCAAACCACAAGAAATAAGTTGCTGAAGAAGTTGTTATGTGAAACACCAGACGTAAGCTCCAGACTAGGAGGTGTAAAGAGATGCCTCTGGCATGCACATCTCAATTTATTGTAAGAGTTTTTTAATCTGCTTCCTCAGACGCAGCTAAAAGGGGCCCATGTGGCAGCAAGGATGCTCTTGCCAGAGGCAAGATGCCCAGCCCGAGGAGCAAACTGGTTTTGCGGCTGGGCCGGGCTCCCAGCTCCAAGTCCAGAGCAAAGGGACAGAGCAGCTCTGCTCCTGCGTCGCTCTGCCTGCCTTCAGGAAAGGCTCGTTGGCGGGCAGAGCATCCAGAAAGCAGGCTCCTGCCCGTCGCTGCCATCCACATGTAATTATTACCCATGGCAGAGAGCAAGTTGGGATTATTTCACTGGCGTATAAGCGATGGAAAGAGTTAAGCAAAATAACACCGACTGCCTTAAGTGGAGTCAACACCAACCATTGTCATTACCAACCACATCCACTGAGGTGTTAAGGATGCTGCCACGCAAGACTAGGCCTTCCAGAAGACAACCCACCAGGAATTCAGGCTGAGGACTGCTTCCCACCCGGTCACCCACGTGCTCCAGCTCCTTGCCTGCTATTTTGACAGCAACAAGTGCAAAATGCGAGAGTGAGGAGGGGCCCTGAGGGAACGCCGGCTCCTGACCACCACCCTGCAGCCGCGGGCAGGCACCGGTTCGGTGCTGGTAGCATCGCCCAGCACCAGTACGAGCGTGACCCACATCAACCAGGTAGACCAAGTGAGTAAAGAAGGGTTTGAGAGACAAAAAGGCGAGCGTGCTGAGGGCCGGACACCGAAGGTGTCGAGCGGAGCAAGGCGGGGCAGCGGCCCAGCAGCGGGAGCCGGGATGGAAAGCACTCACGAGGTTTCCCGGGGACCGTGGACCCAGCTCCCCGCTGGAGCGGGCCCACCGCCCCGCACCCCTGCGGCTGCGGCCTGCCCCAGGCCACCCGCGCCCTCGCACCCTCACGGGGCGGGGCGTCCCCCGGTTCCTCCCTCCTCCTCCTCCTCCTCCCCCTCCCCGCCCAGGCCCGGCAGCGCTGCCTCACCTGAGCGACGAAGCGGTCGGAGGCGGCCCCGTACTTATCCAGCACGGCGGCGGGCACCGGCTCGGCGTACTCGAACTGGGGGTCGTAGGCGAAGCTGGCGCGGAAGAACCGCTCCCGTTCCGCCTCCACGTTCCGCGGCCGCAGCGCCACGAGCAGGCAGGGGCTCCGCCGCCCGGCCCCCCCGCCGCCGCCGCCGCCGCCGCCGCCCTCGTCCCCCCGGCCCCGGGCGATGTGGGGCAGGGAGGCGGCGGCCCGCATCCCCCCGCGCCCGCCCGCCCTTTCGCTCCGCCGCATCCCGGTGCCGGTTTCCGACAGGCGCCGGGTTCCCCGCGGGCAAGGGGGCGCGGGTGCCGGTGTGGCGGGAGGGGACGGGCAGAGGCAGAGCGGCGGGCCATGGCGAGCGGGCAGCCGCGGGGCGGGGGCGGCGGCGCCGGCCCCGGCATCGGCCCCCACCCCGCCGCCCGCCGCCGCCCCCGGGTCCAGCACCATGGCCTCCAGCGCGGCGGCCGGCACGCGCGGCGCCGCCCGCCGCCGAGCACGCGCCGCCGCCTCCCGCCAATCGGCGCCGCTCCCGGCGCGTCGCGACCAATAGCAGAGGAGAGCTGAGGGGAAAGCCCCGCCCTTCCCCGCTGCCCCGCGCCCGGCCCCGCCCCCGCGCCGAGCCTGCCCTGAGCGGGCCGGGCTGCGCCCGAGTGCGGGGACCCGCGGCGGGGGCGCGGGGCGGGACCGGCTGCGTCCCCAGCCCCGTTTGCATCGCCCGCTCCCTTTGCATCACCAGCGCCCTTTGCATCACCAGCCTCCGCTGTGTGACCAGCCCTGGTTGCATGGCTGCCCGGTTTGCACCGCAGCCCCAGTCGCGTCCCCTGCCCGGTTCGCATCCCCAGCCCTGGCTGCATTGCCAACCCCAACAGTGTCACCAACCCCATTCGCATCACCGGCCCTGGCTGCATTGCTGCCCTGCTTGCATCACCACTGTCAGTTGCAGTGCCATCCCCAGCTGTGTCGTTGATCCCGGTTGCATTCCCAGTCCCGGTTGCATCCCCAATCCCAGGTGCATCACCAATCCCAGTTGCGTCCCCAATCCCGGGTGCGTTGCCATCCCGGTTGCTTCGAGCCCCAGTGGCATTGCCAAGGCGGTTGCATTCCCAAGCCAGCTGCACTGCCAGCCCCAGTATCGTCACCAACCCCAGTTGTGTCATCAGCCCCAGTCACGCCACCAGCCCCAGTTCCACTGTCATCCCAGTCGCATCACCAGCTCCGGTCACATTGCCAACCCCAGTTGCAATGCCAGCCCCAATCACATCGTCACTTCAGTCATGTCACCGGCTCTGGTGGCATCAACAAGCCCAGCCGCATTGCCAGCCCTGGTTGCACCACCAACCCTGGTTGCATTGCTGAGCCTGTGGCTATTCCCAAAGCCCCGGCTCCTCGGGTGCCACCAGATGATGAACGTTTCCGTTTTTGGCTACGGCTGGCTTTACTCACCTGCTGTGCAAGGACAAGGCAGGCTCAGCGCTCAGAAGCAAAGTGTGTTTATTATTTTGTAAATTTGCTGGTTTCAAGTTGGCCTTGCCCGGGGAGACCAGCTCGCTGCCCACACGCTGGCAGCTGGCAGAGGTGCTCTGGCAAGCCACACCTGCCGTGCCACCTCCATGCCACTCCCGCGACCACCCTGCTAAGTCAGAGCTCGCACTCGTTACGTGAGTTGCTCTGTCCCAAGTGAGCAGAGGCTACAGCACTGCGGGTTCCACAGCCTCTAAAGTGCCTAAACGCGGCTTGCTAGCGACGAGGGCTTGTGCGTACGCCGTAATTTGCAAGTGTGATGTTAATGAGCTGGCAGTGCGGTTAATTATCCACCTGCTAGTGGGAAGTGACAAGCCTTTGAAGTATAATTAATCGCTGTTCCCGAAAGAAAAACCAATCCATGTGGAAGTGGGTGCTAGCCCATCCACCCCAGCTGTTGGTCTTGCTCCCTTTCCTTCCATACTCAGCTCCGAGTCCTTTGCTCCCCTGCATGGCAGCTCATGGTGGCTACCAGCGCAGAGGGAAGCTGGCCTTCACTCCTCTCAGTTCTTTTTGGGCTCCTTAAGGACCTTCCGCCCAGGTAGGATCTTCCCCCTCTTCCCTGCCTCCAGGCTGGATCTCACCTGCCCCGGCTCCCCCTGCTCTCCTTGGCTCCCCAGAAGGATTTCGTTGATAGAACTGAGCGTCAGGTTGCTGAAGACCATGTTGAGGTGGTCGACTCCTCGCAGCTCCTGGACGTGCACCTTCTGCTTTTGCTGGTTGCGCCATCGCTTGCACAGCTCCGAACTGCGCGTGTTGACAGTGTCATCCCCATCGCCATAAATCATGTCCACGGGGTCCTCGTATGGGAAATGCTCATCATATATGTAAGTCTCCACAGTAGGGTATCCTGTGCCGTAGAGGCAATATGTGTCCACCCCAGGGGCGGGTAAGCCCTTCAGCAGGTCCTTCATGTCCTCCCACATGTACCAGCCATCCTCCAAGTTGACGTCGGTGAAGTAGCGCTGGTAGTCCCGGTACGTGTAATTGTAGGAAGGCGTGGAGATGAAAACGTGGGTCTCGGGCCAGGCCAGGCTCGTAGGGAACATCCAGGGGCTGGTGGTGGTCATGCGCTGCTCTTCACGTAGCTTGATGTTGGACATGAGCGGGATGCCCTGGTTGTCACCTGCAGGGCACACAGGGGCTCGTGAGAAACACCGCCAAAACGTACCCTCACAAACGGTCGCCCGGCAGCGGCCCACAGCTGTCTCCTGGCTGGGGAATGGTTCCACGTCAGATCTCAACAATCGCAGATTACCTTAAAATCTCTCTGGCCCTTGTGGCAACAGAAAAATACAAGGAGATGACTTCAAGGTGATGCAAGGGGTCAGAGGTTAAAATCTCCAAGCACATGATTTTAATTCCATGTGGTTTTGGAGGTTCAGCTTGTGACTTGTAGATATTCTGGGCTGTCAGCATTAGGCAAGTGATTGTGGCTTTCTGGGCTGCAAAGAGACTAAAGAGGAACTGGGTGAAGGGAGATTAAAGCCTGAAGACAGCAAAGCTCATGGGGCTTTGAGAGGTGGGGAGGTCCAAGGAAGTAGTGCAGGAGAGTGTGAATTTCTCCTAGGTGGCCTCCACGTCCTCTGCTGCAGAAGGACTCTAAGGTTTGGAGTAGACCCTAGGCACGGTGCAGGCTGTGCTGCAGGCTGTCTGGCAAGAGCTGCTGCAGAGGAAGGGGAATGGCCAGGCTGCAGGTGGACCCTTCTGACAGCAGATTTGCAGACAGACAAACCCACCAACCCCAATTACGGAATCCAGAGCAAGCTCCGGAACATGTCCTGGGCTGCCTCCCTGCTGCTGGGGCTTTCTGTACCATGGCACTTTCTGTACCATAGGATGCAGTGGGATGCAGCGGCATCAGCACCAGAGCGTGAGCATTGCCTCCTCAGACCCCTCAGCCGTCTGTCCCCCACCTCTTCCACCACCGTTTCCTGTCCCTGCCCGCCACCACCCTTCCATTTCTGCAGGGGGGAAAGAAAGCAAAGAGGTGGCTGCACGCAGGGAGTCACCCACCTGACGCCAGGACACGCAGGGGCTTGACGGACCCTCCCCAGGGGGCACCCAGGGAGATGAAACCCCCAATGTACTGATCTTTCCAGGCTTGTGTCTGCTGTAACAAGAAGTAGAGGACGTTCAGGTTGCCCATGCTGTGTGCGATGAGGAAGACGCTTCGCTGGTACTCATCGTGCATCTCCTCGATCAATGCCTTCAGGTTCTGGAAATACTCGGGCTGCTCCTCTGTGGACAAAAGGGGCACCAGCTCTTGGCCACCTCACTCATGGCCATAGGGGTCCTACGAGCCCCGACCAGAGAGAAGTGTGAGCGCAGAGGCCATGCCACCAGCATTCACATGACAGCACCATGAATGGCTGAGCGGCCACCACCATGGGCAACTGTCCCTGTCCAGGGGTTCCTCCACACAGCTGGCTCACCCAGCCCATGAGACCCATCCTGCTTCCCTCCCTGCACGGGTGGCCTGCCCACAAACCCCATACTTACGGGGCCCAACCCTCCAGTCATAAGGGGCTGCCCGAACTGTCTGGTCCCTCACGTAGCCGTTGTTCACCAGGTTCTGCACCAGGGTGTGCAGGTAACCTATGGGTAGAAAGAACAGGTGGGAATGAGGTCTGTGGTCTTCTCCTGTCAACCTTTTTCCACCCGGGTCCTGGTCACAGCCACAGTGTCCTCTGGTAAACCCTGTAGCTCACAGGCCCCAGGCAGAGGTAGCATCTCTGTGCTGGGGTCAAGGGTGAGGTGGTGTCTGCTGACACTCAAAGGGAACGTGTCTCTGAGGCCAACGTCCCTCACTTTTGGGCGATCTTGGATCTCTGTAGAACTGGTCTCCCCTGGAGACACAGAGACCCCTCTCCACTTGCAGGGAGTGCATGGGATCCCCACACTCCCCACGCCTCTCCTCATCTCACCTGCCAGCTTGCTCTGATCCAGGTATTCCACGGAATAGGTCTTGCCGAAGCCAGGCACGCGGATGTGCACCCCTGGGGCGTTGGACATTTTCCGAGAGGTTCGGTTGTACACCACCCTGCGGGGATGGAACACAAAGTAGCAGAAGAGCTGCATCTCCAAGGGATGGGGTGGAGATCACTGGGTTGCAGCCTGGACCTTGGTGGCTGTTTCCAAGGCTTGAGTGGATGGGGAGGTGGGCTGGTGCCAAGCCAGCATCCATGCCGATTGCCCAACATCTCGGAGGAGGAAGTTTTGATGGAGTGGGCTGCAGCAGCCCCCTCATTCTGCTGTCCCGTGGAGGGTGGCAGTATCTCCAGTGGGTGCTGAGGACCTTCTAGCTGGCACAAGTGTGTGGCAGGGACATGGGAAAGGGATGGGTGCTCAGAGCAGCAGCCAGCCAACTGTGTTTCCAAACAGTCCTGTGGTAGTCCCGTGGTTTTCCATGCATGCCAGGTCATGGCCAGAGGTGGGGAGGAGAGGGGAGGGAGATCCCTGGTAGGTCATTTCCCCGGGGAGCTCCTGGGGCAGGAATGAGCGGTACCTGGTGTTATCGATCCAGCAGTCAACTCCCACTGGCAGGAAGGTGTTGAGGTTGAGCCAGATGGTGAAATAATCCTCTGTTTTGCGGTAGCACATCCAGTTCACCACGTCGGGCTTGTCCAGCTTCGCTTCCAGCTGATTCCCGAGACACCCGGGCACTGGAGGCACCACGGAGGGAGAGCAGAGCCAGCTACAGACCCCATCCCACTGGCCCAGTGCTTCTCCCAGCCCCTCAAGCGGGGGTCCCCTGGGTCTGCCCAGCTGGGAACACCCAGGGACCCACTGAAGCAGCATCCCTGGGAAATAGCCTGCTCCGTGCAGGAGCAAGGGCACTCAGAGCCAGGATGCGGGATGAGCAAGGAAGCCGTGCTAAAAATGCATCCTCAGGGATCCCCCAGCTGCCTTTCCCCCGAGGTGACCCCCAGAGCTGCCACCCTTGGCCCAAACGTGCCTATCCCCACCAGCACAGAGCATCGCGGATTGTTCCCCTCTGCCTGGCTGGGTTTCCACCCTCCTCTCCTCGCTGCAGCCCGGATGAAGGGGTCGGTGCTGCTCAGGGCTGCCCAGCCCTTCCACACCCCTGGCAGTTTGTCCTGGGGTAGCAGCACAGCTCAGGGATGCACAAAATGTTCCCAGGGAGGTGAAAGTCATCCTGGTGCTGGCACCCAAGGCCCATTCACTGTTTTCCTGAACTTTAAACCCTCCACACAGGCAGAACACGAACTCTGAAGTGGTTTGGCGCTGAGTGTACCCTGTGGGAATTCAGCGCAAGTAGTGCCTGTGGTAAACACAGCACGGTTTTAAGCAAGTTCACGGTCTGCCACGTGTGAACCGGGCTCCCCTGATGGAGGGTGACCATCACTGGGGTGCCTGGTCTGCCTCTGGGATTTCTGGCAGGGATGGGACACCCATTCCAGTGCCACCCTGGTAGGTGTGCCTGTGCCAGGGGCAGACGCCAAGGAGCCAGCTGACCCCAAGGGCGAGGACAAGAGATGAAGGGACTGCAGGGGACAGTAGCTGCAAGCCTGGTGGGATGGGAGCTCTGGGTAATGAACCACATGCCCCAGTGTGTCTGTGGACTGGCCAGAGATGCACGGATGGGGACAACACAGACCTTCAATGCCACTCTAGGCTCCGTCTGCTATGTGTCATGCAAAGTGCTTTCCTCAAGGACACCACGAGCTGATTTGTGGCCTAAAGTCCCTGTAGGTGCCTGCTCTGCGCTGCCCTGGGATGCAGAGGTGGGCTCTGCTGTGGCTGCAGAACCCCACAAGCACAGCAGGGCACAAGCCACGGTGCCTGGTGCCGGGGCTGAAGGATGCAGGCGGGGAGCATCTTTGATCTGAGAAGGATGTCCCCCATTTTCCCTGGTCCCCACCAGCCTCATGTGTCCTTGCATCCTGGGCCAAGTGCAGGTGTTCTGGGGAGCCACAGTGCTGTCCCCATCACAGGGTGTGAGCGGGGCAGCCTGGCCTAGAGATGCTCTAAACCCATCTCACCCACAGCAAGGCAGGAGCATGACCACAGCCTCGGAAAGCCTTGTCCTGTGCAAGAGGTGAAGGGGATGTAGTGGTTGCTTCCCTCAATCTGCTTCAAAGCTCCCTCACCTCTGTGGCATCTCACCTCTAATCTCAGGATTAGACAGGGAAGGTCTAATCCTGCCTTCAAAGCACTTGGTTGGGGATGAGGCCATCCAGCAAACCCTGGTGTAGAAAAGCCCAGGCAAGGAGCCGGCAGAGAGGACCTGCCCGGGCAGTGAGAAGAGCAGGACCATGAGCTGCTCTGATGGCTCCCCAGGGTGCACAGCCAGCACCCCCACCCCCGGCCCACAGCCCTGAGCTCTACCTCCCCTTCCAGAGGACATTAGGTAATTATTAAGGGAGTTCCTGTGGGGGCAGAGGGGTTATCGGCGATCCCAAGGGCACTGGGGGTTTCCAGGACGCCCATCCCAGGGGGATGGGCTACGCGTGGATGCTGAGCAGCACATGGGGCAGCTGGACCTGGCTGGGAGCAGGACAGGGGCTGAGACTGGTAACTGGGGGCACAGGGAGATGCTCTGACTATCACAGGTCACCTTGAGAAGAGTCACCTGGTGACAGCCACCAGCATGGCCAAGCAAGACCCATCCCAGGGCACTGTCCTCTGCTCTCTGATGCCCCTGGGAAAGCAGTTTGTGGGGTCAGCCCTCAGCATTGCAGCAGGGACGTTCTGCTTTTTCTCTTCTCTTTTTAAAGCAGAATCTCAGCTTGATTCAAGAAAAAAGGAAAAAAACAACCCAAGTCTGCTCAGCAGAGGTTAAATAGCAAAAACCCTGGCTCAAGTTCCTGGTGATGGCACAGGGGCAAAGGAAGGCAGAGCTGTGCAGGATGAAGGTACCAGCTGGTGCCTGCTGCTCCCACCTCCGCCTCCCGGAGGTGATACCCCAACCTCTCCTTTTGCCTCCCCATGCACCCCTGCCCAGCTGCTCGCTCTCCTCTATGCCATCCTCCGGGCAGGGTGGATGTCGGGTGGGACGCGAGATGGATGCCCTTTGGTAGCAGCAGAGGATGACTTAACAATCACCAGGGAGTGGCACGAAGAGACACGAGACGGGGTGGGCTTTGGGGGACAAAGGGGTGCTGAAGCCCCTGTCCCTCTGCCAGCAGAGCCCCCCTCCTAAACCGAGCAAACCCTAAAACACCCTTTGGGCCAGCCGTGAGATTTTAGAGCCCCATTTGCTTTCTGGGGTGCCCAGCCTGCACCCCCAGCTTTGGGCAGCTGCGGCCAGGCATAGCCAGCCCTGCATCCCCAGCCTGGAGGATGGGAGGGGACCTGGGAGCCGTGTGCCACCCCCCTTGGCGACTCCAACTACAGATTGCAAAGGGTCACCGCTGCCAAGAGCCACCGAGGCGCCAGCAGCGCAGCGCTCCAACCTCACTGCCAGCTCCGGGGCGCTGCGCAGCACTTGGGGTGCCCACCCATACCCCGCATGGTGCCCACGCTAGCCTGACCTTACCTAGTACCACGGGTGGCGTGCTGTTGGTCGGGGGAGCTTCTGGGGTGGTGGTGGGTGGAAAGAGGACGTTGAAGAGCCAGAACTGGGACGTGGGCTGCAGGAGCAGCGACAGCGTCAACAACGCAACCCCGGCGCCGCTGCTCCCCATGGCAAGCTCGGCCGGGATCCTCCGGATGTCTTCCAAGCAAAACAGCCTTTTATATTTTTTTTTTTTAGGCAGGTCCAGCCAAGAGGCACTCGGGCTGCAGGGGAGGGGAGAGCTGCAAGGGGCTGGCCGTGATGGGGAGGAGGGACGGGGAGGGCCGAAGGACTGGCCTTGCGGACATGCCAAGTCCTGCCAAGGCAACCCAGCGGTGCCCAGCGCTCTCCGTGCCCCGAAAGCCCTGCCTGGGGGTGCCAGTGGAGCGTGCACGTAATTTTAGCAGCTTCCCGGTGCCTTGACCTCCCTCTGCTGCGTGCTGGGGTTGTGGCCGCCGTGCACTTCCCCCTGCATTCTGCTCCCGGGGTAACCCCGCGGGGCTGCCCAGGGCTGCCCGCTCCCCACCTGGGTGAATTCCGCGCCTTTCCACTCCTCCTGCCCTTGGCACGGGGGCTGGTGCTGCCAGCATGGCCAGGAGGACCCCAAACCTCTGGGAGAAGACACGGGGGCTGGGACGGGTGAGGACACATCTGGGCAGCCCCTTGTGCCACCTGGCAGCAGCATGTCCTCCAGTGCCACCCAGGGCACTGTCCCTGCCCCATGACCCCTTCCCCAGGTTGCCCCATGACCCCTTCCCCAGGTTGCCCCACGCAGCGTCCCCCCGGCAGGCGCTCGGTCCTGGGACCCTTGCAGCTCCCAGCCGCTGCGGGGTCTGGGTCCCCACAGGTGCCCCCTCGGTGCCAGCCCCAGCCGGGGGGAGCCGCTGCAGCCCCCAGCCTGCACAGGCAGGGCTCCAGGTGGCTCTGTCCGCATCGGGGACTGGGGACCCTCTGGGACCAGGAGGCACCCAGGGGAAGGCAGGGTGAGCGGGGCCAGCAGCGCCTGGAGGGGCATGGGGTGGAAGGGGCTGGGGTGCAGTGGGGTGAAGAAAGAGGTGAATGATGGTGACTCATGATGGCAGAGCAGGACCCAGCTGCTTCTGGGCTTGCTCCAGCCTTCCCAGTGTGCTCCGATGGGGCAATGGCTCAGTGCGCAGCGGTGCGGAGCAGAGAGATGCTGCAGGGGGGTTCAAGCTCACCTGGAGCGTGGCTTTTTGATCCTCTGGGTGCAACTCCTTTCTACCCAGCATCTTCTCTGGAACTGAGCTCCAGGGCAGAAAGCTGCTGCCTCCCACCTCCTCTTGCTCTGTGGCGGGAGAAAGGCATGCAGGCTTTCCTTTCAGCTTGTCCAGGACAGGAACAAATTGCTTCAACAGAGTGGGTTTGCTTCAGAAAAGTCATGCTCCTACTGAAGGGAAGCTGTCTTCTTTCTCCCAGGGAAGAGGGAGTTGGGTTGGGTCTGTGTGGGGCTGGAGGGCACTCGTGGGTGTTCTGGGCTGGCAGGGTGGGTTTCCCATGGAGCAGAACAGGGAGGAAGGGCAAGAGAAAAGCAAGGGTGGCCGTTAAGAGCCCACCTGAGCTCGTGGCCCCCTCCTAGGGCCCTGCGTCTCTGCGCCAAGCACCCGGCTGTCAGCAAAAGCGTTGCTGTGACTCGGATTCGAACCGAGGTTGCTGCGGCCACAACGCAGAGTACTGACCACTATACGATCACAGCCACGAGCAGGGGGCCCTGCGCTGCCCACCCTCTCCTACAGCTGGGCCCCCCAGGCAGTGGCGGTTTTACAGCCGCCCCCCCGGCACCCTGCTCGCCCTCCTTGCCAGCGCATCTCTACGGCACCCGCACTTTCCCGATGCGCATCCCTGTGCCGGGATCGGAGCCGTGCTGGGAGGCTGGCCCGGTCCATGGCCAGAAGCCGGGTGCTGAGCCCAGCATGTGCAGGCAGTGTGGCTGAGCCGGCTGAGGAGCCGGCGCTGGTCCCCAAAAAAGCGAGTTCAAAGCCAACGGCTGCTGGGTTATCATTTTCCCAGGCTGCTGGTTTTGGCCCCCACAGCCCTGGCTGGGCGCTCTTCCTCCTCCTCCTCCTCCGCCTGGTCCCTCTGGCTTTTGGCTGTCCCCAGGAGGAGACACCTGGTGTCTACGCCTCACCTTCCCCCAGTGAGCCCACCCTCGCCCAAGGAAGAGGTGCCAGGGCAGGGCAGAGGTCCTGCTGCTGCCCCTCCTCGTGGGAGGAGGCCCAATGCTGCGGCCAGCCTCCTTGGGCTGGTGCTGGGGTGGAAGAGGTCAAAGCAAGTCCCCAGGGTGTCCCACCAGTGCTGCAGTGAAGTGGGGTCCTTGCTGCCTTTTTTGAACATTCCCCAAAACCCCAAATGTGAGCCTGGATAGCTCAGTTGGGAGAGCATCAGACTTTTAATCTGAGGGTCCAGGGTTCAAGCCCCTGTTCAGGCGAAGACTTTATCCTTTAGGAGCCCACAGGCAGGAGCGGCACCTCCTCTTGCTGGGACAAGGCCCTCCTGGGACAGCTGAGATGGAGTTCAAGCAAGGGATTGCCTCCCCTGCTCCATTCCTCACTGAAAGGTGTTCAGGTGCACAAACCAACCATCTTCAAGTGGCTTCTGCAAAGGTTGATTTCCTGCTGGCACCTGCTTTTACTACCTGAAGATGATGGAGGGGCTGGAGCATCTCTCGGGCTGTAGCAACTCACGGGGCCACCACCCTGCTTTGGCCAAGCCGTGAGCTGCACTGTGTACGTGTATATACACTTCAGGTTATTTTTGCAAAATGGAAACTCTTCTAACAGAAAATTGAGTAATTTTAGATGAAAAATATCCCTTTGGGGATTTTGACATTTTTCAACCTGCACATACATCAGTTCCTCAAGCACAGCACATTATTCTTCAGATGAGCTTTATGGCCTCATACTCCAAACTGACTTTTTGGAGCGGTGGGGAGGTGGAAAGAGGGATGGAGAAATTACATATTTCCTTCTGTGTTTTCCTCATGTACTTCTCAGCTGTGTAGGAGTGGGACAGGTACTGCTGTTCCTAAAGGACAACTTCTCTAGACGTTTGTCTTCTCTTCCTTCTGCATTATCTTTAGATGGGAAAATGCTTTTTGAGCTTTTGTGGGCACCTGAGACAAGCTAGCTGGGTGCTGGCAGCCCTCTGCTACATTCGGTTCCCCCTGCAGTGGTGAATAAATTGAGACCCTGGTGCTTGAGTGGTGTTCTTCACCAGCTAAGCCCCGAGCATGACCTGTGCGATACCTTATGCAGGTAGTCATTTCATTTTTGAAAGATGCTGTCCAGAGTGAGTTCTGCACTGCTGTCAGGAGAGGGCACCAAGACCAAGCAAAGAGGGTGTCTCTGTGGGCTGAAGGTTCCTGAAGAGTAAAGACAACAGCTTAAAAGGCTTCCTCAAGCTGAAGCATCTCCTGGTGCACCCCGGAGATCTCCATGTGCCTCCAGGTGCCCATGAGACCTCTGGTTCCCAGTTCTGCAGTGTGTCAGGGTCATCATCCCTCAGCGCTGGATGGGTTTTGCCTCCTCTGTGAAAGCATCCCTGGATGTGCTGCAGCCAAAATCTTGTTCCCCAGGAGCCGGGAGTGCCAGCAGTGGGGCTTCATTATCTTGGCCTTCCTTCTTCTTCAGGTGGTTGCTGTGGTCAAGCCTTCCTTACCTGAAAGGCAGGAGGGAGCTCCCTTGGCTCTCTGAAGCTGAGTCCTGGGGCAGAAAGATGCTGCCTCCCACCTCCTCTGGCTTTGCAGGGTGGCCATGGCGGCTTCTGGTCCCATTTTTGCAGAACTGAGAGGAAAGGTGAAGGAAAGTTGGGAAGCTGGGTGATTTCCTCTAAATTTTCAAGCTTTGCCTGGAAAACGGAGAAGCTGGAGGGCTTTCCCAGAGGTGTCACTGCAGCCCCACCGGAGAGACCCACCGGAGAGACCCTGCGCAGTGACTACAGGTTGCGAAATCATTGTTGGCATGAGTCTGGTCATTCTTTGGAGCAAAGAGCACGGCACCTTTGCAAACCAACCACCTTGCAGATGCCTCCCTTGCATCTTCAGCCTGGCCTTTTCACAAACCTGGCCGTTGGCAAAAACGTTGCTGTGACTCGGATTCGAACCGAGGTTGCTGCGGCCACAACGCAGAGTACTGACCACTATACGATCACAGCAGAAGTCCTGCCACATGCCGGGACCGTGGGGAGGAGAGTGCCTACACCGTCCCCTCCCCTGGCACCCAGCAAGCAAAACCCCACTATTTTAATAAGATGGTTACAACTGAATTTAGATGCTGCTGCTCGGAGGCTCAGCAATCTGGAACAGGGCCCTAAAGGGTGCAAAATGCTGGCAATGCTGCGATGGCACCCAGAGACTGAGGCTGCTGCAAAGCACAGCGCTCTCAAGGGGATATTGTGCCAAGGGGGCATCATGCGGCTGCAGCGGTGGCATGGTATAATGCAGCAAATTTAGAGTTACAAGAGTTTCAGCTAAGTCTAAGTTATACAAGAGGTGAGTAATTGAGTAAATTTTTAGCATCATAAATGTGTGATGCAACAAATTTGTGCTGATTCAGTTTAAAATACAAAAAATGGCATAAGGATCTCTGTGGGGAGCTGAGTGATGCTGTGGGAATGACCTGGGCTGGGAGGTCCAGGTAACCTGGGATGTCCCCAGCACCCCTCATCCAACATCCCCGGGGCCCCACTGCCACCTCTCTGCCTGGTTGTGGTCCCTGCAGAGAAATCCTTCCCTGGCAGCATTGCCTGGGGAAGCCCAGGACAGGTGGCTTGGTTGGGCTGAGCCTCCTGGCTGGGTTTAGCCTTGCGAGACTCCTTGGTTTGAGGTCTTGTCCTCCAAGTTCATGCCTCCAGCATTTGTGCTGACACTGAGGTTTGCCTTTCAGCCCTTGGTTTCCACCAGAAGCACCACTCCAGCTCCTTCTGTGACACTTTTAATCCTCTCCCATCCCATATTTGTACGTAGCCCAGTTGATGGACTGTGTTGGTCAGTGCTGCCTACTCTTTCCTCCTCTAGGCTTTTTGGTCATGCCTTGTTTGGAGAGGAAATCTCATTTTCTGTCCTTTTCTGTCTTCTTGATGACTAGGTCTGTCCCACAGAGGTGTGAGCAGGTGGTACAAGATGACCCGAGGTAGAAATTGGCCAAAGGATATGGATCCAATATCAGTCTGACCCTCTCTTCCTTCACTCCCCATCAGGTCTTTCTCCTCCCTTGGGTACACCAAAATGGCCTCACCTCTGGCAAGGGTGGGGAGAGCCAGGAGTTTACTTTCCCAGAGTTGTCCAGCCCCTGCCTTTCTCTTCTTTGCTGATGCTCACAGGCCCCCAAAACACTCCAGGCTCTCAAATAGCAACATCAAAGCGGTCCCATGTCCCCTGTGTTGGGACTACTCTGTGTAAGTCCTACTCTGCCAAGGTCAGGGGCATGGTTGAGGGTCCCATGTTCTCCATCCCTATGTTAAAACACAACCTTTGTATTTGTTATTGATGAAAGAATTACTTTACCTTACTCCCAGTTTTACTCCTTCAAGAGGCTGCTTTGGTGACTCCGGAACTGCTTTTGCTGTTTCTGGTGCCAGCGCAGGTTGGGGGTTGGGGGAGTTAGAGGCCCTGAGGGCACTGAGAACCCTCAATGACCCTGTCCAGCATCCCCTGGGGCCTTCACCCACATCCCATTTCAGCCCTTGCCAGAGTTGATCCAGACTCTGATCTGGAGACCGGTTTCCTGGTGCGAAGGGGACATCCTCTTTTCATTTATGAAAATGGGAAGTGCCGTTTGACACAAAGAGTTTGCTTGTGCTTGCCATCCTTCTTCACCACTAAGAAGCTCTCCTGAATTCTTGGCAGAAAGCTGAAAATAGCCAAGAGGCTGACCTGAT
This sequence comes from Chlamydotis macqueenii, assembly GCF_036417535.1. Classification (NCBI taxonomy): domain Eukaryota; kingdom Metazoa; phylum Chordata; class Aves; order Otidiformes; family Otididae; genus Chlamydotis; species Chlamydotis macqueenii. The sequence goes on from NC_141568.1 coordinate 14,623,887, forward strand.
ATGAGTATGGGATGAGGCTGTTATCCATTTTGTGCTCACAAGTAGTTCAGTTCAGGCGGCAGTTCTGCTGTAATGTCAGCTATATTTGGCTACTTGGTTTCATGTCAACTGTAGAGGAAAAAAACCTTGGGTGGTGGCACTCACATGAGCTGTAACACCCACATGTGGTCTCCGTCTTGAGGGAACAAGGAGAACAAGAGTGCCTTTTGCAATAACCAGAGCCTGGAGGGACCATGCCCCGCCTCCTGCAAACTGCACTGTAGTGGCCACACATTAAAGGCTGTGTTTTGGGGGCACCTGGTGTAGGAGAAGGAAGTGTTTGAGGGAAGAAAGCAGTGCTGGCAATTAGCTCTTTCTGGCACTCTTCCTGTGCTGGACAACTCTCCCCAACCACCAGATTTGGAATAAAATCAAAGTCTTCCAGTTGACTCCATCCAACCTACAAAACAGCGAAAACACACTGCTCTCTATTGCTGGGGGAGGATGTGCTGAACTTCATTGTTCTTTTAGAAGCAGCATTTACACTGAAATGAGGGGAGGTTCATAGACATCAAAAAGGAAGGAGAAAATTGTCCTCAGCTTCTAGAGTAACTCCTTGCACAAACATCCGCCACTGTGACAAAATTTTAACCATCCTCCCCAGTCAATACTGATACTGTGTACAAAGGGAACAACTCATTCAAGAAATCAAAGAACCCAGGGTCATTCTCATCCATTTCTCCATGAGGCTCACCTGCCAGGTGGCCTTCCTTTGCCTTTCCATGCCCTTCTTTTCTTCAGGCCAGATAGCATGGATGGAGACTGAGACTGCCTTCCTCAAGAAAGGAGACATTTGGTAGGAGGACTCTCTGGAACTATACAACTCTTCGGAAAGCATCTTTGTGGCTATTTATCAAGAATGACAGGCAGATTTGCTCCAGTATCTGATAAAACAATTCAATTCCCTTGATGCCATCATCTCAAAGAGGTCTTGCTCTCTAGGAGGACTTTGGCACAGTTTAGTAGTGTTTTAAAAGTAATCCCTGGCAATTTTGCTCCCCACATAGACATGCAGAGGACAGGTAGACCTCCCCACTCTTGGCAGCTCAAGGCAGAGCTTCCTAAAATTCCCTTTGCATCTTAAATTAACAATGCAGTCATGGATAGACTTGAGAAGATCTCTCAAAGCTGCTGCTTTCCCAAGCAGAATGTGCAATGTCCTTGAGAGCTCTGTTAGGAAACAGAGTGACGCAATCGAGACATCCATGGCTTGGGAGAACATGAGAGGTCCTATCAGTCTGCTCCAGAGCTTCCCAACCCTAACTATGAAAAAGTTGACTCCTTCACTGATGACCATCTTTCATCTCCTCTTCTTGTTCATGGACATGTAGAACAGACTACCCTCTCTTTACCCAACTAGCCAAGGCTGGTTTGAATTCTAACCCTGCCCTGAAGCTCTCTTGCAGACCCTCTCAGGCTCATATCAGGGCATCTGTAAAGCACAACCACCATCCCCATGGCCAGTAAGGACACTACTGAGCAGCTCCAGGCTCAGGTCAGAGCTCTGAGGAACCCCACTTGAGCAGAGGAGAGGAAATCACTCCTCCTGTCCCTCAGGGACTCAGGAAGCAGCCATTTAGGGACACTTGGGGCCCTCAAATCTCTCCAAAGGCATGGCTATGTCACAAACACAGTACTTGTGTGAATCTGTTACCTACTCAGGGACACTTTTCCTGTATAATCCATGTGCAGGAAATTCTGGGATGTTTTTGTTTTGAAATTGCACCCAGAAGAAAGAGATTAATCAGGGGAAACCTTCTGGAAAATGTTGCCTCAGTTCCTCAGTCAATGAGAACCGACCGTACTGTGGGAACACAAAGACACTGCCAGAATCCACTTGAAAATCAGGACTTTGTCTGATGCCCAGGGTCTGAAACAGAGACAGAGATATGTGAGAGCATTCCAGGGACATTTTTACCTTGCTTATAAAGTCTTTCTTCTCCTCAGAGAAGACACAGCCACTTGGACATCCTATATCAAAGTTTTCTTTGATTAATCTGAGCACCTCAGCTTTTCAGGTAGAAGCTGCACAGCTCAGAGTTGACAAGGAGCAATAACACTGCCATGGGTTGTCCCATGCAAGCTGCAGCCTCTCAGATGCCCAATAGGAATATGGGGAGCTGAAGCTGCGGCCCCTGCTGCCACAGCATCCTACATGTGGTCCAAGAAGTTGATTCAAAAGCAGTAACGTCACCCCATGTCTGTTAACAGCCAGGGAAATGACACCTCGGCTTTCTATGAGGGGTGAAGTAGGATGGGACATGCTGTGAGCATGTTCCCGTGTCTTGGACTCTTTCTCTAGACAGTGTGTACTTTTGAACCCATCAACGCCTCGCCATTGTAATTTCTAGGACAGACTGTTGGATCCTAGGCTAGGCAGCACCTGGGTCTATCTCTAGATATCTATCTAGTCTATCTCCTGGATTCTGCTATGTCAACTATACCACTGTGTAGGAGAGCAGGACACTACAGAGTTGGCACTGCTGTAGACCATGACCATCCCAGTGGCCAGGAGGGTCCTCACAGGCCAACAGAAATCAGTTCGGTCATCCTTTGACTGGTGTCCGCAAGGACGAGGTGTAGCACAGGGAAGAGATCAACTTACACTGAGAAGGGCTTCCAGCAGCTTTCCAGAGCCATCCACGGTGAGGAGAAAGTAATAAAAAAATCTCATAGTGACTTCCCTGTTTCCTGTGGAAAGAATGCTGATGGCCTTGAAAACAAAGTCACGTGTCCTGTCTTTTAGATGTGATCTGAAAGAGTGATGTCACAGTCTTGTACACACAGAGACTGTGTGCAGTTACAATTGCACCATTGTAAAAGGTGATTGAGCGCACATGGAGAGCTCCTCACACCTCAGAGGGATGACTGTTACACCCTCTAGAGAACAGGAAAATGAGGAACAAAATCACCTCTGCAGTAGGACAGCGTAGGCTCCAAGAAGGTGTCAGCAGCTTCAGGCAGGACATTGATCCAGAGCAATCTGTTGAATCCCGTGCTAGCAGCTCCTAAGAGCGCATGGGGGATAAACACTGCGTAGGAGGGCAGGGGAGGTGAGTGCAGATCCCGTGGCAAAGTCCATGGCACTCAGCCACAAGCGTGCCTACACCCAGTGCACTCCAGATGAATCTACACCAGACTCATGGAAAAGCAATGGAGGAGGAAAATGCAAGGACTGCACAGCAGCATACTTCTGTCCCCCTGCCCCTCATACCCATGCACCCACCTGATGTTTCAATCACACGGAAGATGGGGCCATTTGAAAGAGAAGTATCTTTCCAAACACAGGACCAAGCTCTTCCTGCCCCATAACATCGTTCATGTCATACTGCATCTGCGCTGCCCAGAAATCATGGCAAATCTGGCCATCCACCAGTCTTTCTGTAAACTCTTGTCCCCGTCTTTGGTTCTGATGTGTCTACAAGTGACTTGTACATACTTTGCTCTAAAAGGGCCCTGTAAGAGTCAGCAAGAACTCTGCCCTTTGCCCTTAGAAGTAGATGGGCAGCACCATAAAGGTGGAGCATGAGCTTTATCTCGGTTTTATTAGGAAAAGGAGCTCCAATAAAGCAATTCTCCTAACATTGTATAACCATGAACGGTATAAAGCCAAACATGAAAGCAATTAAAGAACAGATCCTCTAGCTGAATGTGTATCATCAAAAAAGGACATCTAACAGGTTTTCCCGAGAAATTGCTGCTTGGTGGCCTGTTCACCTTGAAGAAGTCAAGATAAGACATATTTATGCATTCAGTCACACCTTAAGAGCACTTAGCATATGCCTGAAGAAGGGGGGAAGAGGGAGTGGGGGTTATGGTCACACATCCCTTTACGCAGCTGCTTCCTTACTGGGGGAAGAAGTCCTCACATTCCTCCTCTGCTCCAGCGTGGGGACCCTCCCACGGGCTGCAGTCCTTCGTGAAACTGCTCTGGTGTGGGTCGTCTCTTCCACGGGGTGCAGTCCCTCCAGAACGGCTGCCCCAGCAGGGCCTCCATGGGCCACAGCCTCCTTCAGGCCTCCGCCTGCTCTGGCGTGGGGTCCTCCACGGGCTGCAGGTGGATCTCTGCCCCTCCGTGGACCTCCATGGGCGGCAGGGGGACAACCCACTCCACCATGGTCGTCACCACGGGCTGCAGGGGAATCTTGGCCAGGAGCCTCATTACTGCTCCCCCTCCTTCTTCACTGACCTTGGTGTCTGCAGCCGTTCCTCTCACAAGAAAAATTCTTCACAACAGGCTGGCAGATGCCTCTCAGGATCTTTTTACATCTCATTCACATCTCATCTCCTCTCTACTTCTTGCAGCCGGGCTGGGCTGAGTTGGGCCCGGTCAGCCACCCAGCAGGAGGCCAGAGGGTGAGGGCCGCAAGGCCCTCGAGGCTCGCGCCTCCCCCTCTCTGCCCCTGCTCAGCATCTTCACACCTTCTCTCCTTTTTCTTCTGTTTTTCCCTTCTTAAATAGGTTATTGCAGAGGTGTTATCACAGAACATTCTGCTACCAATTGGCTCGGCCTTGGCCAGCAGCAGGTCCGCCCTAGGCCCGGCCGAGTCCACTGAACAAAGGGGAAACAACTTCTGGAAGCTTCTTACAGAAGTTGCCACCGTGGCCCCCCCTCACTAAACGAAACTAGAACAATGTGTCATGCTCCAAGTCAGCAAGCTCACAACCCTTCAGCACGCTTTTATTTAAGGAGATGATGAGTAAGATTAAACGTATTGCCACCCCAATTAAAAATGTGTAAGGTGCTCCACATGACAGGAGATGTGGAATAGATGTCCACACCAGTGAGAAGATGGTGTGGTGCCCACAAAGGGCTCTGGGGAACCCAAGATGTCTCCTCTGCAAGGACCACTGTCAGCCCTCTCTGCGCTCATTGACTCTGCATGGCCATCGTGGCTGGGAGCTCCGTGCGGACAATGCCCTCTGCAAGGCAAGCAGCAACCCTTGGTGCCAGTGGCTTTGACCGGGGGAGCGGGCAGCAAGGCAAGGGCCAAGGAACGTCCTCAGGAAGAGGCTTCAGGAGTCCTGGCTGCCAGACTGATCCCTGAGCCAGGAAAGGATGATCAGACAGGGCTCTTGTTGCACCCATCAGTCCTGTCCAGTCCTCTCAAAAAGCCCCTGTGTTTCCACAGCTGCTTTCATAGCTTGTGTTGTTTATAACATTCAGAAAATAACTCTCGCAAGCCTCACCACCAGGGGTGAGATTCTTGAGCACTGGAAACACGTCTGGCCACAGGTTTTCCATCTTTGTCCATCCCCCTGGGTTAACTCCTCTAGCAGAAAGGAGAGAAGGCAATTTCTCCTCCACAATCTCCATCTCCTTCTTTGACTTCACTCAAGGGTCTCCAGCTCTGTTCTGACATGAAATGTCCCACTGTGACCCCAGACCATTTCACAGAGGGGCTGCAAGGGCTCCTCCGACGTTCCTTAGGCCCCGTAGATGCTGCTAGGCTTTGCCCTACAAGAGGGAGGAGACATGCACTGGGTGTTGTGGGGTGCTGTTCCCACCTCACTGCCCACTCCCAAAGGAGAATGGGGGGGCACTGAGGGCCTTGGGGGTGGTCCTAGGTGAGGGTTCACCTTGTACACTCCAGATGTGCTGGTTAGCTTGTCAGTCCCAGCTGGAGAGGCTGTGCCACCACTGCTGGTGTGGGGCTGTGGCGTGCCAGTTCCTGGGATACGGACAAAGTTCGGAGATAGACAGACAGAGCAGCATCCCCAGTCCTGCAACAACAGCAGGGCTTGGGGACCCCTTTGTGGGGTTTCACTTTATGTGAAAGAGCAGCAAGAGCGCATGGAGCTTTCCCTGGGATGGGTGATGAGCCAGGGAGCTTCTGGGTCAGGATTAAGGAGAAGACTGGGATGGTGTCAGTGTAGTGGATGTCTGCTGCTGATGGCTGCCTGATCAGGAGCAACAAGTGCATGAGGCCTTCTAAGACAGAAGTAGCCTCATATTTACAGGTCCTGGACTTCCTGGGGGATTTTAACAACCCTGGTATCTGCTGGAGGGACTATGCAGCAGAGCATAAGCAACCCAGGAGGTTCCCAGAGGGCATCAGTGCCAGCTTCCTAACATAGGTCCTAGAGGAGCCAAGGAGGAGCAGTGTTCTGCTGGACCTCACACTTACAAACCGGGAAGGGCTCATCAGGAGTGACTGATGCATCAGAAGGTTGTGCTGCCATTCAGAGGAAGCCTGTGGGATAAGCTGCTCTGTACCCAGGGACAAAGCCTTCCCAGGATGACAAACAGGCCCTCAGTCAGAGGAGATCAGACATTCAGACCAACCTCTGGTCTGAATAGCTCAATTATATGTAGAAATAATTCTGACAAATTCTCTCAAAGCATTACTGAAGACTCTCACAGCGACAGTTAAAAGGAGATGAAGGGGAAGGCTGAAATAATGCTGCCTGTTGTTTACAGACACAAATTTATTAGGACACAGGCACGAATAGATGCAGCAGCAGAGGACTCCACTGCCAGGATCCTGGCCTGTTGTCTCACCAGGGTACAACCTTCCCTTCCCAGTCCAGGAAGGTGCCGGTGTCCTTGTTGGAGAGGGAGGAGAGCACCTTCAGCATCCCTTGCACGCTGGCATCCACTGTCAGAGGGGGCTGCAGGGGTGATGGGAGAAACACAGTTGAGTGCCCGAGGCCTGGCTAAGGGCTGTCCTGGAGCAGATCATTGCTTGGGGCTTGGGGAACTCTGGCATGGTGAGGAGAGGCCAGCACAGGGCAAGAAGAGTTCCCCATCTCTCATCTCCTTCCCTCATGTGCCTCTAGCGCAGACCATCTGCCAAAGAGCTCCCCGAGAGCCTAGCATGTCTGGGACTGTTCAATCCATAGGAAGCACTACATTCCCAAACAAAGAGGTTCTTCTGGACCTTGGCCAAAAGCTCTCTTACCTTTTGTGATCCTGAGCCCCCCATGTCGGTTTGCACCCAGCCAGGGTGGAGAGCAACACAGAGGATGCCATGCTCCCGGTACCCCAGGGACTGGCACTTGGTCAGCATGTTCAGAGCAGCCTGAGGAGACAGGGCAGGGATGGCGTTGGGACAGGAATGGTGGCTGCAAGGGGACATGTGCAGACCCTGTGGCAGGGACAGGGCAGGGCAGGTGGAGCCAGCTCCCTGGGGCGCATGATGCTGCTGCACTAACCCTGTGCACGTCCCTCTGCAGTGGCACCTGGGACCAGGCACAGGAACTTGCAGTGAGAGGGACCCAGTGACTGATGGGAGCTCAGTCACAGCACAGAGAGGTGCAGGAACCGAGTTGGGGGTTGGAAGGCATGCAAGATCGTTCAGAGAGGAAAATATCTGGGTTCATGCCCAGTGCAGTGTGGCTGTACCTTGCTGCAGCGGTACGAGACAACAAGTGCTTGCTCCCATAAATAGACTTCCTCAATGGAGCCCGCAGAGCTGGACATGTTGATGATGGCAGCCTTGGTGCAGCTCAGCGCCGAGCCTGGGCTCCCCTGGGCAGCCTTCTTCAGCAAGGGCAGGAACGCCTGTGAGGAGAGGAAATAGGGGCACGCACGGAGGTGGCACAATGTAGAGGACAAACTCCTTTTACAGTGGGAACATTGGCACGAGTACATCTTCTCTCCTCTTCCCTCTGCCCAACAGGCTCCAGCTCCAATCCACAGCTCCACGAGCTTCTCGTTGAGTGAGAGTCCATGAGGCATCAGAGTGGAGGCAGGACCTTCTCTCGTGGGACCTTCACAGCCCACAGCACAGCCCAGCTAGGCAGCCAGGGCCATGGGAAGGGATGTTTCCTGAAGCTGCAGAGCAGTACTGGGAGTGAGGGTCTCACCTGGCCCACTAGCAGGGCCCCAACCGTGTTGGTGGTGTAAACCTGGGTCATGTTCTCCAGCGTCTCATGATCAAGTGACATTGGCTTTGCAATTCCAGCGTTGTTGATGAGCAAGTTCAGTCCTGAGCCCCCCAGGTGCTCTGCGACTCTGGCTGCAGCTGCTTGGATGCTGTCAGGATCAGTGACTTCTGCAGAGCCAACATTAGGGAGGTCAGCATCCCCGTAGTAGCTTAAAACCCATGAGGCCGCTGTGACCCTCCAGGGACGTGCCCTTGGGCATGGGCAGGAGGGACAGCAGTGCTGCTGTCCCCGCAGGCACTGACCCATTGCCAAGGCTCCCTCTGGGTGAAGGACCCAGGTTTTGCGCAGCACCCAGGCACATGGCGAAGGAACCAGGGCAAGGGATCATCACCTCAGGGCACCTACCGAGTGGGATAATAACCAGGTTGGGGTGCTTGGAGGCCAAATTCCGTAATTCCTGCAAGAGAGGGGACTGTGTGGGCATGGAGGCACAGAAGGACCCTGCCTTCCCCAGGTGAAGCCCGTGTCACTCCAGGTCCATCCCTGCACCACCTCAGGCCCAGCACCCTGCTCTGCCCTGCTCCCAGCGGATGGGGTTCCGTGCCTCCTGCACACACCACGTGGCACTGTCCCTTCTGCACATCCCACGCACAGCTGGTCCCACAGCCGTCCCAGCCTGCCTGCCCAGTGCAGTGGTGCCCCTCTGCAGCTCCAGCCCTTTACAAACCCCGTCCCTGCTCCAACCCCGCTGCCCTGGCACCCAGCGCTCTCGTCCCCCAGCACAACCCACTGCGACCCAGCCCTGCCTCACCTGCGCTCGCTGTCCCTTGGGGTCCCGACAAGTCGCAAAGACCCACTTGGGAGGGTCTGGCATTGCCAGGAGATGCCGGACAAGCCCCAGGCCAATTCCCCGGTTGGCCCCAGTCACCAGAACGGAGTGGATGTGAAGCTCTCCCATATTGCTTCTCCTCCCTCTGCTCCAGCTTGCATTGTTTGCACAGCTCCCTAATACTTCTTTATAGCGTGTTCCACAGCCACCGCAGGCAGGCAGGGCTTGGCAGAAGCCCTGGCTGCAGGTACAACCTCTCCAGCTCTTTGAACTCTAGGATAGAGGTCCTGGCTGGCACCCAGTTGTCGTTATCAAAGGTCAAACATCACTTGGCATTTTCAGGCAAACTGAGCTGACCTAGGGAAACATGGACCCATAATGCGGGAGCTACTGGGCAGGCTGGGCTGAAGGAGCTGTTGTGGGTGAGGAGGGAGGAAGCAGCATGTGGGGAGGCCATTGGATGCTCCATGCTTCTCATGCTTGTTTGGGGAAGGAGGAAAGTTCAGGGTTTTGCCCAAAAGCTTAAGTGAGCTCACCCAGCCCCAGGTGACTCTGAAGGCTGCGTAGTCTCACCTGAAAGCCAAGCCTTGAGCCTCCTCATCAGCAACACAAGTGAGAGTTCACATGGCACGCTGCCACCTGTGAATTCACCACATGCAGTGTCACCTCAGCTGGGTGTCTTTTTGCTGTCTTGAAGGAGGCAGACTGATGAGGGTGAGACCCTGTGGGTCTCCTCCTCCCATCCAGGGGAGCAGGGAGGCAGCTCAGCCCAGCCCCTGCTTTGCCCAGGCTTTGCTCCTCCCCAGCTGGAGCTCCTGCCCACCCTGGGCTCACTGAGCCTGGCCCATCCTTGGGGCACCCTCCCCATCCCCTGCCCTTCTCTCAGGGGTGTCTGTGCAGCTGCTCCTCTGTGATCTGTGGCAGAGACCTTCAGGTCGGTCCTCAAGCTCACAGATTGTCACGCGTTAACAGGGAATCGGTGTCTCTGCACCAGGAATTTCTGCCGCTCTTGGAGAAGGCAGCGAAGGGTGCAGGAAAGGAGGGGCTGAGGTGCAGCAGGGCTGCGTTCATCAACGTCTCCACCAAACTGGGCTCCATCAGGCTGTGCCTCAGGGTGTCCAAGATCCCCATGTACCCATACGGTGCCAGCGAGGTGAGGTGGCAGGGGAGGTGCTGGGGATGCTCTGCTGTGCACCGTGCCTGTGGAGGGGAGCCCATGGGGGCACCCACGAGCCCCAGGCCACCCACCACCTGCCTGGTTCTCCCAAGTGTAAGAACGGAGACCGAGACCAGCAGCACCCGGGACCGAGCCTTCAGGCAGTCTGTGCTGATGCCTTGTCCAGGGCAAAGTCCCATTTCCCACCTCCACAGCCATTTTCTGGCTGGGAGATGTCCCCCTCCTGCCCACCCGTGCCCCGAGTTGTGCTGGCACAAGGGTGCTCCTTCCCCAGCAGCCGTGTCCTGAGTGTGGTGGGCCGAGGAGAGACCAGCAGGACGGGACAGGCTGACAAGATGGTGAGCCCCAGCTGAGCCCAGAGCCTGCTCCCCACACGCTGCCCGAGCGCCCTGTGTCCATCCATCCCGCCTGCAACCAACCATCCCCAACTGAGGGGAGAATGCAGCCGGACCCTCCCACCCCCAGCCCCTTGAACGTCCCCAGACCAGCACGGTGTCGGTGCAGAGCCGGTGGCTCTCAGTCAGGAGTTTATTGAGGATGTGGTGCTGGTGGGAGCAGCAGCACAGGGCCCTGCTGCCAGGAGGCTGGGTCGGCGTCTCACCAGGGCACCACCTTCCCTTCCCAGTCCAGCAAGGTGCCAGTGTCCTTCTCGGAGAGAGAGGCGAGCACCTTCAGCATCCCTCGCACGCTGGTGTCCACCGTCAGAGGGGGCTGCGGGACAGAGGGGGAGAGGCAGCCTGGACCCGAGGCCTGGCTAAGGGCTGCCCTGGAGCAGCCGAGCCAGGGGAAGGAGCTGCTCGAGGGCAAAGGGAAAGCTGCCAGCCCTGGGCAGAGGGGCTGAGCAGGGTGCCGAGGGGATGGGGGCACAGACCCCCGGGGACAGGGCAGGGGCAGCTGCCAAGGCAGGGATGGGTCAGGCAGGGAGGTTTTGGTCAGGGGCTCAGGGCGGCAAGTCCCTCCCATGGAAAATCAGCACAGGGCTCTGATGGACCTGCCATGGTGAAACTCTTACCGTGTGTCCAGCTGAGCTCCCCATGTCGGTCTGCACCCAGCCAGGGTGGAGAGCAACACAGAGGATGCCGTGCTCCCGGTACCCCAGGGACTGGCACTTGGACAGCATGTTCAGAGCAGCCTGAGGAGACAGGGCAGGGATGGCGTTGGGACAGGAATGGTGACTGCAAGGGGACACGTGCAGACCCCAAAGCAGGTAAATGGCAGGGGAACCAAATATGCCCCCGCTGTGGTGTGGCTCTACCTTGCTGCAGCGGTACGAGAGAAATTGCATCACTTCCCAACCAGAGGGGTAAGTGATGGAGCCCCCATCACTGGACATATTGATGATGGCAGCCTTGGCACAGCTCAACGCTGAGCCTGGGCTCCCCTGGGCAGCCTTCTTCAGCAAGGGCAGGAACGCCTGCGAGGAGGAAAGGAGAGGAGAGGAAATAGGCATGTGTAGGAGCATAGCACAGGGGAGAGAACCCTCTCCTTCCACAACGGGCAATGTTTGTACCAGCACTGGATCATCTTCCCTCAGCTCTTCCCACTGCCCCAGCCTACCAGGCTCAAGCTTCTGAGCTCCAGCCTGTGGCTCTGTCAGCTTCTTGTCAATTGACAACCCATTGGGCACCAGAGCAGAGGCAGGACCATCTCCCACCAGCCCTTTGCTCCCCAGCACAACCCAACTGATGTGAGGGTCTCACCTGAGCCAGCAGAAGGGGCCCAACCGTGTTGGTGTTGTAAACCAGGATCATATCCTCCAGTGTCTCAGTATCAAGTGTATTCAAAGTGGCGATCCCAGCGTTGTTGATGAGGAGGTTCAGCCCTGAGCCCCCCAGCTTCTCCTCAACTCTGGCTGCAGCTGCCTTGATGCTGGCAGGGTCGGTGACTTCTGCAGAGACAATGTGGGAGGAGGTCAGAGTACCCGTGGAGGCTCACACTCCACGTGGTGCCAAGGGACAGGAGACTCCTGTCCCCCAGTGATGTGCCCTCGGATCTGGCCATGGGCAGGAGGGACAGCAGTGCCCGGTGTCCCCGCAGGCACTGGCCCATTAGCAGGGCTCTGTCCCAGCACGGGGCCCCAGGGTTTGCTCAACACCCGGGAACTTGCCAGGGGGTCTGTGGCAAGAGAGCCCCACCTGAGGGCACCTACCAAGTGGGATGATGACCAGGTTGGGGTGCTTGGAGGCCAAATTCCGTAATTCCTGCAAGAGAGGGGACTGTGTGGGCATGGAGGCACAGAAGGACCCTGCCTTCCCCAGGTGAAGCCCGTCTCACTCCAGCTCCATCCCTGCACCACCTGACGCCCAGCACCCTGCTCTGCCCTGCTCCCAGCGGATGGGGTTCCGTGCCTCCCGCACACACCACGTGGCACTGTCCCTTCTGCACATCCCACGCACAGCTGGTCCCACAGCCGTCCCAGCCTGCCTGCCCAGTGCAGTGGTGCCCCTCTGCAGCTCCAGCCCTTTACAAACCCCGTCCCTGCTCCAACCCCGCTGCCCTGGCACCCAGCGCTCCCGTCCCCCAGCACAACCCACTGCGACCCAGCCCTGCCTCACCTGTGCTTGCTGTCCCTTGGGGTCCCGACAAGTCGCAAAGACCCACTTGGGCGGGTTTGACATTGCCAGGAGATGCTGGACAAGCCCCAGGCCAATTCCCCGGTTGGCCCCAGTCACCAGAACGGAGTGGACGCGAAGCTCTCCCATATTGCTTCTCCTTCCTCTGCTCCGGCTTGCATTGTTTGCACAGCTCCCTAATGCTTCTTTATAGCGTGTTCCACAGCCACCACACCCAGGCACAGATTGGCAGAAGCCCTGGCTGTAGGTACAACCTCTCCAGCTCTTTAAACTCTAGGATAGAGGTCCTGGCTGGGACCCAGTTGTCATTACCAAAGAGCATAAATTGCTCAGCATTTTCAGGCAAACTGAGCTGACCTTGGGAAACATGGACCCATAATGCAGGAGCTACTGGGCAGGCTGGGCTGAAGATGCTGTTGTGGGTGAGGAGGGAGGAAGCAGCATGTGGGGAGGCCGTGGGATGCTCCATGGCTCAGGTGGGCTTGAAATCTTCCCAAGCATCCTGTGGGCTAGATGGGCTTTCCCCATCGTACCATGTTGGGCCTCAGATGTCCACCAGCAGACATTCTCTGCCTTGCTCTTGCCTCTTCCAAGCCAATGCCTGTTCACCGGTTGCCCCATGAGTGACCCATGGAGTGGAGGAAGCCCAGCGTGGTCTATGGGCAGAAGGAAGTGGACTCTGCTCTGCTTGCACATCATGCTGCTACTGTTCATGCACTCCATGGCTTTGGGTGCTGCCTCACTGTGCACTAAGCTGAGCAGCTGCCCCACCACTTCTGACATGCTGGGGTCATGGCTTCTCTCGGGATCTCCACTCTCTGCTTTCCATTACTGCAATTAGCTCATGTCACTGTGCCTCCCTTTTGCGGCTCTTCTCATGCTTGTTTGGGGAAGGAGGAAAGTTCAGGGTTTTGCCCAAAAGCTTAAGTGAGCTCACCCAGCCCCAGGTGACTCTGAAGGCCGCGTAGTCTCACCTGAAAGCCAAGCCTTGAGCCTCCTCATCAGCAACACAAGTGAGAGTTCACATGGCACGCTGCCACCTGTGAATTCACCACATGCAGTGTCACCTCAGCTGGGTGTCTTTTTGCTGTCTTGAAGGAGGCAGACTGATGAGGGTGAGACCCTGTGGGTCTCCTCCTCCCATCCAGGGGAGCAGGGAGGCAGCTCAGCCCAGCCCCTGCTTTGCCCAGGCTTTGCTCCTCCCCAGCTGGAGCTCCTGCCCACCCTGGGCTCACTGAGCCTGGCCCATCCTTGGGGCACCCTCCCCATCCCCTGCCCTTCTCTCAGGGGTGTCTGTGCAGCTGCTCCTCTGTGATCTGTGGCAGAGACCTTCAGGTCGGTCCTCAAGCTCACAGGTTGCCACGCATTAACAGGGAATCGGTGTCTCTGCACCAGGAATTTCTGCCGCTCTTGGAGAAGGCAGCGAAGGGTGCAGGAAAGGAGGGGCTGAGGTGCAGCAGGGCTGCGTTCATCAACGTCTCCACCAAACTGGGCTCCATCAGGCTGTGCCTCAGGGTGTCCAAGATCCCCATGTACCCATACGGTGCCAGCATGGTGAGGTGGTAGGGGAGGTGCTGGGGATGCTCTGCTGTGCACCGTGCCTGTGGAGGGGAGCCCATGGGGGCACCCACGTGCCCCAGGCCACCCACCACCTGCCTGGTTCTCCCAAGTGTAAGAATGGAGACCGAGACCAGCAGCACCCGGGACTGAGCCTTCAGGCAGTCTGTGCTGATGCCTTGTCCAGGGCAAAGTCCCATTTCCCACCTCCACAGCCATTTTCTGGCTGGGAGATGTCCCCCTCCTGCCCACCCGTGCCCCGAGTTGTACTGGCACAAGGGTGCTCCTTCCCCAGCAGCCGTGTCCTGAGTGTGGTGGGCCGAGGAGAGACCAGCAGGACGGGACAGGCTGACAAGATGGTGAGCCCCAGCTGAGCCCAGAGCCTGCTCCCCACACGCTGCCCAAGTGCCCTGTGTCCATCCATCCCACCTGCAACCAACCATCCCCAACTGAGGGGAGAATGCAGCCAGACCCTCCCACCCCCAGCCCCTTGAACGTCCCCAGACCAGCGCGGTGTCGGTGCAGAGCTGGTGGCTCTCAGTCAGGAGTTTATTGAGGATGTGGTGCTGGTGGGAGCAGCAGCACAGGGCCCTGCTGCCAGGAGGCTGGGTCGGCATCTCACCAGGGCACCACCTTCCCTTCCCAGTCCAGGAAGGTGCCGGTGTCCTTCTCGGAGAGGGAGGCGAGCACCTTCAGCATCCCTCGCACGCTGGTGTCCACTGTCACGGGGGCCTACGTAACAGAGGGGGAGAGGCAGCCTGGACCCGAGGCCTGGCTAAGGGCTGCCCTGGAGCAGCCGAGCCAGGGGATGGAGCCGCTCGAGGGCAAGGGGAAAGCCGCCAGTCCCGGGCAGAGGGGTCGAGCAGGGAGCTGAGGCGACAGGGCAGGGGCAGCTGCCAAGGCAGGGAAGGGTCAGGCGGGGAGGTTTTGGTCAGGGGCTCAGGGCAGCAACTCCTTCCCGTGGAAAACCAGGACAGGGCTCTGATGGAAAATGTGTCTCCAGCAAATTATTTTCTAGGGCTTTCTGGTGAAATCCTAGTTTCAGGAAAATCAGTGGTATTTTTACCATTGCCCATGATTAGGCCATAGAATCATAGAATCATAGAATGGTTAGGGTTGGAAGGGACCTTCAAAGGTCATCTAGTCCAACCCCCCTGCAAGGAGCAGGGACATCCCTGACTAGGTCAGGTTGCTCAGAGCCTCATCCAGCCTGGCCTTGAACGTTTCCAGAGACGGGGCCTCCACCACCTTTCTGGGCAACCTGTTCCAGTGTTCTATAACTCGCATCATAAAAAATTTTTTCCTAATTTCTAATCTAAATCTACCCCCCTCTATTTTAAAACCATTACCTCTCATCCTATCGCAACAGGCCCTACTAAACAGCCTTTCCCCATCTTTCTTGTAGGCCCCCTTGAGGTACTGGAAGACCGCTATCAGGTCTCCCCAGAGCCTCCTCTTCTCCAGGCTGAACAGCCCCAACTCTCTCAGCCTGTCCTCATAAGAGAGGTGCTCCAGCCCTTTGATCATCTTCGTGGCCCTCCTCTGGACCTTCTCCAACTGGTCCATGTCCTTCTTGTGCTGGGGGCTCCAGAACTGGACACAGTACTCCAGGTGGGGTCTCACCAGGGCAGAGTAGAGGGGGAGAATCACCTCCCTCGGCCTGCTGGCCACACTCCTCTTGATGCAGCCCAGGATGCGGTTGGCCTTCTGGGCCGCAAGGGCGCATTGCCTGCTCATGTTAAGCTTCTCATCCACCAGCACTCCCAAGTCCTTCTCCTCAGGGCTGCTCTCAATCCATTCCCCGCCCAGCCTGTATTTGTGCCTGGGATTGCCGTGACCCAGGTGCAGGACCTTGCACTTGGCCTGGTTGAACTTCATGAGGTTGGCACGGGCCCACCTCTCCAGCCTGTCAAGGTCCCTCTGGATGGCATCCCTCCCTTCCAGCGTGTCGACGGCACCACACAACTTGGTGTCGTCAGCGAACTTGCTGAGGGTGCACTCTATCCCACTGTCCATGTCGCTGACAAAGATGTTGAACAGGGCCGGGCCCAGCACGGACCCCTGAGGGACGCCACTCGTGACTGGTCTCCACATGGACATTGAGCCGTTGACCACCACTCTCTTAGTGCGGCCATCCAGCCAACTCCTTATCCACCGAGTGGTCCGTCCATCAAACCCATGTCTCTCTAGTTTAGAGAGAAGAATGTTGTGCAGGACAGTGTCAGCGCATTATCTCTGGCACAGTGGACACAATTCAAGAGATCAGCTTTGCATCCTCAACATCACAATGAGAGCACACCCAGACACACTCTGAACTTCCTGAAACCCTTGCTACATGAGAGTCTTACTACCCACAGAAGCATCTGATGGTCAGGCCACGAACCTCACCAGCCTTTGCTTCCCTCTAGTAGGGAATTGGGGTCATTGCTGCTGGCTGCTGTCATCCCTAGCAAGGGTGAGTGGCATAGCTGGAGGAGGTAGAGTTAAAGAGCTCCATGGTGACGCTCTTACCGTGGGTCCAGCTGACGTCCCCATGTCGGTCTGCACCCAGCCAGGGTGGAGAGCAACGCAGAGGATGCCGTGCTCCCGGTACCCCAGGGACTGGCACTTGGTCAGCATGTTCAGAGCAGCCTGAGGAGACACGGCAGGGATGGCGTTGGGACGGGAAGGGTGGCTGCAAGGGGACACATGCAGACTCCACGTGGGGCCAGGCACAGGCACGTGCAGTGAGAGGGACCCAGTGACTGATGGGAGCTCAGTCACAGCACAGAGGGGTGCAGGAAATAAAGGAGGAGACATGGGCGGGCTTTGGCAATTGTTTGCTGAGAACAGAAGGTTGGACTCAGCACAGCACATACCTTGCTGCAGCGGTACGAAACAACATTTGTGTGATCCCATAAATAGACTTCCTCAATGGAGCCTCCAGAGCTGGACATGTTGATGATGGCAGCCTTGGCGCAGCTCAGCGCCGAGCCTGGGCATCCCTGGGCAGCCTTCTTCAGCAAGGGCAGGAATGCCTGCGAGGCGAGGCGAGGTGAGGAGGGTGAGGTGAGGCGAGGAGAGGGGAGGAGAGGCGAGGCGAGGAGAGGAGAGGCGAGGAGAGGAGAGGAGAGGCGAGGAGAGGCGAGGCGAGGCGAGGAGAGGCGAGGAGAGGAGAGGAGAGGCAAGGCGAGGAGAGGCGAGGTGAGGCGAGGCGAGGCGAGGAGAGGAGAGGAGAGGAGAGGAGAGGAGAGGAGAGGAGAGGAGAGGAGAGGAGAGGAGAGGAGAGGAGAGGAGAGACGCGTTTGCACATAAGTGGCACAGCGAAGAGGACGAACACCTTAAACAGTGTGTGACACTCGGCACCAAAACCACGAAGAGTACATCCATCAGCTTCTTGTCAATCTAGAGCCCACTGGGCACCAGAGCAGAGGCAGGACCCTCTCCCACCAGCCCTTTGCTCACCTCAGGACACAAACGAACTGATGTGAGGGTCTCACCTGGCCCAGCAGCAGGGGCCCAACCGTGTTGGTGGTGTAAATCTGGATCATGTCCTCCAGTGTCGCATTATCAAGTGTGTTGCATATCAACATCCCAGCGTTGTTGATGAGGAGGTTCAGCCCTGAGCCCCCCAGCTTCTCCTCAACTCTGGCTGCAGCCGCCTTGATGCTGGCAGGGTCGGTGACTTCTGCAGAGACAATGTGGGAGGAGGTCAGCGTCCCCGTGGAAGCTCACACTCCACGTGGTGCCAAGGGACAGGAGACTCCTGTCCCCCCAGTGATGTACCCTCAGCTCTGGCCATGGGCAGGAGGGACAGCAGTGCCCGGTGTCCCCACAGGCACTGGCCCATTAGCAGGGCTCTGTCCCAGCACGGGGCCCCAGGGTTTGCTCATCACCCGGGAACTTGCCAGGGGGTCTGTGGCAAGAGAGCCCCACCTGAGGGCACCTACCGAGTGGGATGATGACCAGGTTGGGGTGCTTGGAGGCCAAATTCCGTAATTCCTGCAAGAGAGGGGACTACGTGGGCACGGAGAGGCTGTGCAGAGGCTCAGCCTTCCCCAGGTGAAGCCTGCGTCACTCCAGCTCCATCCCTGCACCACCTCAGGCCCAGCACCCTGCTCTGCCCTGCTCCCAGCGGATGGGGTTCCGTGCCTCCCGCACACACCACGTGGCACTGTCCCTTCTGCACATCCCACGCACAGCTGGTCCCACAGCCGTCCCAGCCTGCCTGCCCAGTGCAGTGGTGCCCCTCTGCAGCTCCAGCCCTTTACAAACTCCGTCGCTGCTCCAACCCCGCTGCCCTGGCACCCAGCGCTCTCGTCCCCCAGCACAACCCACTGTGTCCCAGCCCTGCCTCACCTGCGCTCGCTGTCCCTTGGGGTCCCGACAAGTCGCAAAGACCCACTTGGGCGGGTTTGACATTGCCAGGAGATGCTGGACAAGCCCCAGACCTATTCCCCGGTTGGCCCCAGTCACCAGAACGGAATGGACGTGAAGCTCTCCCATATTGCTTCTCCTTCCTCTGCTCCAGCTTGCATTGTTTGCATAGCTCCCTAATGCTTCTTTATAGTGTGTTCCACAGCCACCACACCCAGGCACAGATTGGCAGAAGCCCTGGCTGTAGGTACAACCTCTCCAGCTCTTTGAACTCTAAGATATACATTCTGGCTGGGTGCCCGTCATCGTTACTGAAGGTCAAAAATCACTTGGCTTTTTCAGGCAAACTGAGCTGACCTTGGGAAACATGGACCCATAATGCAGGAGCCACTGGGCAGGCTGGGCTGAAGATGCTGTTGTGGGTGAGGAGGGAGGAAGCAGCATGTGGGGAGGCCATGGGATGCTCCATGGCTCAGGTGGGCTTGAAATCTTCCCAAGCATCCTGCGGGCTAGATGGGCTTTCCCCATCGTACCATGTTGGGCCTCAGATGTCCACCAGCAGACATTCTCTGCCTTGCTCTTGCCTCTTCCAAGCCAATGCCTGTTCACCGGTTGCCCCATGAGTGACCCATGGAGTGGAGGAAGCCCAGCGTGGTCTATGGGCAGAAGGAAGTGGACTCTGCTCTGCTTGCACATCATGCTGCTACTGTTCATGCACTCCATGGCTTTGGGTGCTGCCTCACTGTGCACTAAGCTGAGCAGCTGCCCCACCACTTCTGACATGCTGGGGTCATGGCTTCTCTCGGGATCTCCACTCCTTGCTTTCCCATTTTGCAAAGTAATTCATGTTACTTGCAAAGTGATGAGTGGTTTTCCTCAGGGTTCTGTATTGGGACTAACACCGTTTAACATCTTTGTCTGTGACATGAACAATGGCATTGAGTGCACCCTCAGCAAGTTTGCTGATGACACCAAGCTGTATGGTGTGGTTGATATGCTGGAGGGAAAGGATGCCATCCAGAGGGATCTTGACGGGCTGGAGAGGTGGTCCTGTGCCAACCTCATGAATTTCCACAAGGCCAAGGGTAACTTTCTGCATATGAGTCAGGGCAATCCCAAACACAAATACAGCCTGAGAGGAGAATGGATTGAGTGTAGCTCTGTGGAGAAGGACTTGGGAGTGCTGGTGGATGAGAATCATAGAGTCATAGAGTTAAGGAATAGTTTTGGTTGGAAGGGACCTTTAAAGGTGTCAGGGGTGAGCAATGTGAGCTTGCAGCCCAGAAAGCCAACCACATCCTGGGCTGCATCAAGACAAGCATTGCCAGCAGGTCGAGGGAGGTGATTCACCCCCTCTCCTCTGCTCTCATGAGTCCCCACATGCAGTACTGCATCCAGTTCTGCAGCCCCCAACATAAGAAGGATGTGGACCTGTTGAACCGAGTCCAGAGGAGGCCACGAAGATGATGAGAGGGCTGGAGCACCTCTCCTATGAAGACAGGCTGAGAGAGTTGGGGCTGTTCAGCGTGGAGAAGAGAAGGCTCTGAGGAGGCCTTATAGTGGACTTCCAGTACCTAAAGGGGGCCTACAGAAAAGCTGGAGAGGGACTTTTGGCAAGGGCATGTAATGATAAGACAAGGGCTAATGGCTTTAAACTGGAAGAGAGTAGATTTAGATCAGATGTAAGGCAGAAATTCTTCCCTGTGAGAGTGGCGAAGCAGTAGCACAGGTGGCCCAGAGAAGTTGTGGGTACCCCATCCCTGGAAGGGTTCAAGGCCAGGTTGAAAGGGGCTTTGAGTGACCTGGTCTGGTGGAAAGTGTCCCTGTCCATGGCAGGGCGGGTTGGAACTCAGTGATGCTTAAGGTCCCTTCCGAACCAAACCATTCTATGATTCTATGCATCTATGCCATTGTGCGTCCCATTTGCGGCTCTTCTCATGCTTGTTTGGGGAAGGAGGAAAGTTCAGGGTTTTGCCCAAAAGCTTAAGTGAGCTCACCCAGCCCCAGGTGACTCTGAAGGCTGCGTAGTCTCACCTGAAAGCCAAGCCTTGAGCCTCCTCATCAGCAACACAAGTGAGAGTTCACATGGCACGCTGCCACCTGTGAATTCACCACATGCAGTGTCACCTCAGCTGGGTGTCTTTTTGCTGTCTTGAAGGAGGCAGACTGATGAGGGTGAGACCCTGTGGGTCTCCTCCTCCCATCCAGGGGAGCAGGGAGGCAGCTCAGCCCAGCCCCTGCTTTGCCCAGGCTTTGCTCCTCCCCAGCTGGAGCTCCTGCCCACCCTGGGCTCACTGAGCCTGGCCCATCCTTGGGGCGCCCTCCCCATCCCCTGCCCTTCTCTCGGGGGTTTCTGTGCAGCTGCTCCTCTGTGATCTGTGGCAGAGACCTTCAGGTCGGTCCTCAAGCTCACAGGTTGCCACGCATTAACAGGGAATCGGTGTCTCTGCACCAGGAATTTCTGCCGCTCTTGGAGAAGGCAGCGAAGGGTGCAGGAAAGGAGGGGCTGAGGTGCAGCAGGGCTGCGTTCATCAACGTCTCCACCAAACTGGGCTCCATCAGGCTGTGCCTCAGGGTGTCCAAGATCCCCATGTACCCGTACGGTGCCAGCGAGGTGAGGTGGCAGGGGAGGTGCTGGGGATGCTCTGCTGTGCACCGTGCCTGTGGAGGGGAGCCCATGGGGGCACCCACGTGCCCCAGGCCACCCACCACCTGCCTGGTTCTCCCAAGTGTAAGAACGGAGACCGAGACCAGCAGCACCCGGGACTGAGCCTTCAGGCAGTCTGTGCTGATGCCTTGTCCAGGGCAAAGCCCCACTTCCCACCTCCACAGCCATTTTCTGGCTGGGAGATGTCCCCCTCCTGCCCACCCGTGCCCCGAGTTGTGCTGGCACAAGGGTGCTCCTTCCCCAGCAGCCGTGTCCTGAGTGTGGTGGGCCGAGGAGAGACCAGCAGGACGGGACAGGCTGACAAGATGGTGAGCCCCAGCTGAGCCCAGAGCCTGCTCCCCACACGCTGCCCGAGCGCCCTGTGTCCATCCATCCCGCCTGCAACCAACCATCCCCAACTGAGGGGAGAATGCAGCCGGACCCTCCCACCCCCAGCCCCTTGAATGTGCCCAGACCAGCGCGGTGTCGGTGCAGAGCCGGTGGCTCTCAGTCAGGAGTTTATTGAGGATGTGGTGCTGGTGGGAGCAGCAGCACAGGGCCCTGCTGCCAGGAGGCTGGGTCGGCATCTCACCAGGGCACCACCTTCCCTTCCCAGTCCAGGAAGGTGCCGGTGTCCTTCTCGGAGAGGGAGGCGAGCACCTTCAGCATCCCTCGCACGCTGGTGTCCACTGTCACGGGGGCCTATGTAACAGAGGGGGAGAGGCAGCCTGGACCCGAGGCCTGGCTAAGGGCTGCCCTGGAGCAGCCGAGCCAGGGGAAGGAGCTGCTCGAGGGCAAGGGGAAAGCTGCCAGCCCTGGGCAGAGGGGCTGAGCAGGGTGCCGAGGGGATGGGGGCACAGACCCCCGGGGACAGGGCAGGGGCAGCTACCAAGGCAGGGATGGGTCAGGCAGGGAGGTTTTGGTCAGGGGCTCAGGGCGGCAAGTCCCTCCCATGGAAAATCAGCACAGGGCTCTGATGGACCTGCCATGGTGAAACTCTTACCGTGCGTCCAGCTGAGCTCCCCATGTCGGTCTGCACCCAGCCAGGGTGGAGAGCAACGCAGAGGATGCCGTGCTCCCGGTACCCCAGGGACTGGCACTTGGTCAGCATGTTCAGAGCAGCCTGAGGAGACACGGCAGGGATGGCGTTGGGACGGGAAGGGTGGCTGCAAGGGGACACGTGCAGACCCCACGTGGGGCCAGGCACAGGCACGTGCAGTGAGAGGGACCCAGTGACTGATGGGAGCTCAGTCCCAGCACAGAGGGGTGCAGGAAATAAAGGAGGAGACATGGGTGGGCTTTGGCAATTGTTTGCTGAGAACAGAAGGTTGGACTCAGCACAGCACATACCTTGCTGCAGCGGTACGAAACAGCATTTACGAGATCCCATGCATAAACTTCCTTGATGGAGCCTCCAGAGCTGGACACATTGATGATGGCAGCCTTGGTGCAGCTCAGCGCCGAGCCTGGGCATCCCTGGGCAGCCTTCTTCAGCAAGGGCAGGAATGCCTGCGAGGCGAGGCGAGGCGAGGCGAGGCGAGGCGAGGCGAGGCGAGGCGAGGCGAGGCGAGGAGAGGAGAGGAGAGGAGAGGAGAGGAGAGGAGAGGAGAGGAGAGGAGAGGAGAGGAGAGGAGAGTGGCATTTACACATAAGTGGCACAGCGAAGAGGACGAACACCTTACACAGTGTGTGACGCTCGGCACCAAAACCACTAACAGTGCGTCCATCAACTTCTTGTCAATCTAGAGCCTACTGGGCACCAGAGCAGAGGCAGGACCATCTCCCACCAGCTATTTTCTCCCCAGCACTGCCCAGCTGTCATGAGGGTCTCACCTGGCCCAGCAGCAGGGGCCCAACCGTGTTGGTGGTGTAAACATCGATCATGGCCTCCCGCGTCTCATTATCAAGTGTGTTGCATATCAACATCCCAGCGTTGTTGATGAGGAGGTTCAGCCCTGAGCCCCCCAGCTTCTCCTCAACTCTGGCTGCAGCCGCCTTGATGCTGGCAGGGTCGGTGACTTCTGCAGAGACAATGTGGGAGGAGGTCAGAGTCCCCGTGGAAGCTCACACTCCACGTGGTGCCAAGGGACAGGAGACTCCTGTCCCCCCAGTGATGCGCCCTCGGATCTGGCCATGGGCAGGAGGGACAGCAGTGCCTGGTGTCCCCACAGGCACTGGCCCATTAGCAGGGCTCTGTCCCAGCACGGGGCCCCAGGGTTTGCTCATCACCCGGGAACTTGCCAGGGGGTCTGTGGCAAGAGAGCCCCACCTGAGGGCACCTACCAAGTGGGATGATGACCAGGTTGGGGTGCTTGGAGGCCAAGTTCCGTAATTCCTGCAAGAGAGGGGACTACGTGGGCACGGAGAGGCTGTGCAGAGGCTCAGCCTTCCCCAGGTGAAGCCTGCGTCACTCCAGCTCCATCCCTGCACCACCTCAGGCCCAGCACCCTGCTCTGCCCTGCTCCCAGCGGATGGGGTTCCGTGCCTCCCGCACACACCACGTGGCACTGTCCCTTCTGCACATCCCACGCACAGCTGGTCCCACAGCCGTCCCAGCCTGCCTGCCCAGTGCAGTGGTGCCCCTCTGCAGCTCCAGCCCTTTACAAACTCTGTCCCTGCTCCAACCCCGCTGCCCTGGCACCCAGCGCTCCCGTCCCCCAGCACAACCCACTGTGTCCCAGCCCTGCCTCACCTGCGCTTGCTGTCCCTTGGGGTCCCGACAAGTCGCAAAGACCCACTTGGGCGGGTTTGACATTGCCAGGAGATGCTGGACAAACCCCAGGCCAATTCCCCGGTTGGCCCCAGTCACCAGAACGGAATGGACGCGAAGCTCTCCCATATTGCTTCTTCTCCCTCTGCTCCAGCTTGCATTGTTTGCATAGCTCCCTAATGCTTCTTTATAGCGTGTTCCACAGCCACCGCAGGCAGGCAGGGCTTGGCAGAAGCCCTGGCTGCAGGTACAACCTCTCCAGCTCTTTGAACTCTAGGATAGAGGTCCTGGCTGGGACCCAGTTGTCATTACCAAAGAGCATAAATTGCTCAGCATTTTCAGGCAAACTGAGCTGACCTAGGGAAACATGGACCCATAATGCAGGAGCTACTGGGCAGGCTGGGCTGAAGATGCTGTTGTGGGTGAGGAGGGAGGAAGCAGCATGTGGGGAGGTCAAGTGAGCTTGACATCTTCCCAAGCATCCTGCGGGCTAGATGGGCTTTCCCCATCGTACCATGTTGGGCCTCAGATGTCCACCAGCAGACGTTCTCTGCCTTGCTCTTGCCTCTTCCAAGCCAATGCCTGTTCACCGGTTGCCCCATGAGTGGAGGAAGCCCAGCGTGGTCTATTGGCAGAAGGAAGTGGACTCTGCTCTGCTTGCACATCATGCCGCTGCTGTTCATGCACTCCATGGCTTTGGCTGCAGTTCTGAGTTGAGCAGTCCCTCTGCCTTGGGGCACAAAGTACTCAGGCGCCTGTGATATTCTCCTGCAAAAAGAAATTCCTTGGTCAATGCACCATTCTCCACATCACCCATACATATAGGGCACAGGGAGTTCTGTGCTGTCACCGGTGAAATCCAGTGCTGCCCAGTACCTAACGTGCAGCATTTGCAGCTCTGGGAGTGGTCTGTGTGCACATCATGTATTCCTGCTCCATTGCAACTCAAGGCATATCCCCATATTGACAACCTCTTGCTTTCAAGCGCTGAGTCCCAGAGCCGTTGCACCGGCTGCTGGGCAGCAATGGAGACACTGACACTGCTGATGTGTCACCTTCTCCCCTGAGATGTCTTGCAGTAGCGTTAACCAGAGCTGCTTCCTCCCAGCTGTAGTGCCAAGTGAGCCCTCGTGCTCCAGCAGCAGTTGCTTTCCTCCTCCCAACTCCTGTCTGCTTCCTGGGGCTCGGCTGGTAGATGTCGTGGGGTAAGCAAGTCCTCCCGTGTCTCTGGAACAATCCTCCCCCGAGTAGCTTCCCCAAACCCAGGCAGGGCGAGTGCAGCTGGGGTAAGGATGCCCATTTTGTGGTCCAGCTCTGCCGTCCTCAGACCCACAGTTGCTTTCAGTCCTGCTCTGAGTCTACAGCATCCTCACCCTCATATTGCTGCTGCATTCACCATCCCCTCAAACAAAACTACTTTAAAGTATGGATGTGCCAAAGTCTGGTCCTTGGGAGTCCTTCGCACCTCAGGCCAGTCACATGGTTACTGCAGTGCCACCAAAACAGACAGTCCTGCCCTGCCTCCCTCACCTCTCCATCTCGTATTTGGGCAGCTGACTCAAGGGCTCGATCATGGACCTGACCAGGGCTCTGGCTGCCTCTCCTTGCAACAGAGAGTGGAGGACGCTGCCACCAGCCCCACCCAGAGTAAGGACAAGGCCCCATTAGGGTGGCAATGTCCACTGCGCCTCTTCTGACTTGGCATGGTCTGGCTGCACGAGGGATCGAGCCTTCCATCCCTAGCCTGCCTTCACCAGGCTGTCCTCAGGGCGATGCCCTGGGTGGTCACAGCGCACATTAATCCAGTGCAGGACAGGTGAGTGGTTTTTCTCAAAACAGCACAAACCACATCCAGATCTGGACGTCACACCTTTGAGAAATATTCTCATCGATAGCCATCAGTTCTTTCCCAGATACGTTAAAAATGAATTGAATGTATACAAAGTATGTTCCTTTTCCAAAAGGCATATTTACCAAATAGCAGTGTTTTAAGAACATTTTTTTTTTGCAGGTAGAGACATGCCACAAATCACAAGGAGAAACTTCTCTGATTCATTTTTGCTAGCCTCCCAAGGCAGAAATTCACAGTTTCTGTTGTGGTGGTGTTGAAATATCACCCCCGTATACCTGATTGAGAGAGAAGTGAATTTTGCACATCCCATCACAGCATCTCAGTATGAGATACTAAATCCCTTCGATACGCCACCTCTGTCAGCTGGGGCTGGCGTGCCCATTGCTCTCCAGCTCTAAGGGGCTTTGTAATTCCCCTTGTACCCCGCAACACACAGGTTGGTGACAGCCCCAGCCTTCTTCTGCTCCTGTAGCAAACTTTGTCAGTAGATGTTCATTTGCTTTCACATCCTCTGAGTAAAATTTACCATTTTGTTTGCTCAGTGTAAATCCGGAGATAAAGCCCAGAGCACGTGTCAGAAACGCACAGAAGCACACCATGCTTTCTGGCCAGATGAATGAGAAATAATCTTTGTTGGCAGGTGGTAGCCAATGTTTCCCCTTCTGGACCATGTGGAAAATGTTCCCTGCTAATGTATTTGATAAGTTATTTTGCTGTTATTCATACGACTTTGCTCGCAGGCACAATACCAGCACGTTAAGCACTCACACATGTCATTCACTCAGTAAGACAACCTCATCGCAACCAAGGCTGGAGTTTTACCCTTCTCCCTTCTACTGCCTGGAGCTTTTCTTCCATGGCAATGCCCCTTTTTGTAGCCCTGTGGTTCTTTCTGCACCAGCAACCCATGAACTGTCCTTGCTTCAATGGCCATCTAGTGCTGTGCTGTCCAGCTTTTAGGTGAAATATTCGTCTGCAGGAACACAACGGCAGCGATCGGCTCCTTCCCTCCCGTGCATCTGCAGCCTGTATTTGGGAGCCAATGACAGATCTTTCCCCTTCCCCCTTTCCTCAACCCTGCTGAGTCTCAGCCTCTCCTTAAGCTCTGGGCATTTCATTCTTCTTCCCATTTGTTTTCCTGAGGCCAATTAGAGCTTTTTCTGCTTTTCTGGTTCTCTACATTGGGTTGAGAGACTTCTTTCGCCTTGTAAATTCCCACCACTCACTAACAGTACGAAGCTCTGGGTCTTCCAGCTGTCTGTCTCAGATGGATCTCTCACTGAGGACCCTGACAATTCTCCCCACCTCAGCACACCTCCCAGGCTGCAGGACTGGCTTCCAAGCTCTGATAGGTTATTTCAATAGCCTTTTCTGTATTTTTATTTTTTAACGACCACAGACCACAACTATACTTGCCATTTGCACAAGAGCTCTGCTCCTCCAAACAGGCTTCACGGTTTTCTTCTTTGAGGCGGAGGATGAGGCCATCACCTATAGTCTCTTAGAAACCCCTATGGGTGCCTCAGAACCAGATAGCATCTGAAATGAAAAATTAACCTTGTACATCTCATATTTTTGCTGTGCCACCACATTTTTGCAGCTTTCCATTGGTTTTGAGTCATAACTTTATCATGTTGACTTTGCCGTGGGGCCCCATGCTGCATTGTTGATCATTAGAGTTTAAACAAGCGATGCTTCTCCAGGAGTCAGAGTCCAACCTGGCACGAAGAAGCAGAGGAGAAAACACCCAGCTTTGCCTGGCTTACAATCCAACCTCTTCACAAGTGCTGCTGCTGTCCCCAAGCCTCTGGAAGGGACCTTGGACCAGCTCCTAAGAAGGGATTCGGATATTTCTTTTGCTCTGAGACATTCTTGCATGGTCTAAACCTTAAACTGAGCATTGAGGTCCTTCTGTACACCCCTCTCCCACAGCCTCTCAGACAGCCTTGTGTCTCTTATGAACACTTTCCATCTCACCGCTCTAGGAAGACTCAAAGCCACTTTTCCAAGATGCAATCACGCTTCCTCCACTACCAGTGGCTGAAAGCTCAGGTGCACTCATGCACACCTCAATGTTTGCACAAAGGGCAAAGAAGTATTGAGAAACACGCTTTTCTTTGCTAGCCAGGGGAATGGGTGTGTGGCAAAATTATCTTCAGTACATTTAATCTACCATGTAAGCGAGAATAAACTCGCCGCTATTTATCAAGCTTATTTGCTTCACAATATATTCAGGGCTCTTTCAGGCCATGCTGTCACATATTAGGTGCTTGCCGAAAAATCAATAGATAGTGATGGTTGAAACGCTAATTGAGAGGTGGAGTCAGACCTACCCAGCCTATAACTGCTTGTATGTGAAGCTAGGCAGGTTGTGTTTACCCTCCATGACTCATTTTCTTTTTGGATGGAGAGGACTTCCCCACTGTTAAGGGGGGGAGGGACTGAGGGTGTAGGGACTGAGGGTGAGAGCCTGAGCTCAAATGCAGCTCCCAGGCAAGGTCTGGAGGTCTCAAGTAAGGCTGCTCATGGCCCTTTTTCACAGCCTTGCTGTTTTCCCAGCAGACCGATCCAGGTTACAACTGCATTATACAACTGCTGGCCTTGAGCTCAAACTGCCGGCAGCAGGAAAAGCAGATGCGAAGCACTCGGGACCTTGGCATACCAAATGGTGTCTTAACAGGAGAAGAAACCACGGGTGAGGCAGGTTTCCAAGCAGTCTCTGCCTGGTGCAGAGGACAGCTCCAGGAACTGCTGGGTTTCTTGAGATCCAGATGAACCTGTGAAGAACCATATGCTACTTGTGGCTACCTCAGGCAGGGAGTAAAGACATTCCTACTCTTCCAAGATTATAGTGGGTTCTCTGGTCCAGATTCCAGAGAATCCCACCACAGCCCCAAGTATAGTTCAAGTATAGACAGAGCACAACTGATTTTGAACTGAGTCTCGGGGCCTGTGAGCTTGACTCAGTTGCCCACAGACAGACACTGGCTCAATGACCGTGGAGTTCTTAGAAGGTACTGGACTGTACTGGTCCCATTTTAGGACTGTCAGGCAAGGTACATGGAGAAAGCATGGGGACAGAGGCTTTCCTGCAAAGTCTCTGTCTACTGCCTTCTCTCTAACGCTAAGAGACGTGCAACAAGCTCCAACTAGGTCACTACACACTGGTTTCACAGGAACAGATTTTTCATTGCAAGGAAGGAGAAACAAAAGCAAAGGTGGTTTGGGTCTGTTGACTGCCCTAGGCTTGCAGAGGCCACACAGCTCTCTTCTCTGCAGGAACCCCCCGAGAAGTCTCCTGTACACAGCTGACATCTGGTCTAACGCCCAGAGATGAGTGGTATTGAGGGCAGTGGGAGAGCCCACTGCAACTGCAGAGCCTTGAACCTCTGCAAAGACCTCAGCAAAGGGGATTTTTTTCCAAGTAAATGTTTCCCAGAAGAGGATTTAAAGTGCTTGGACTCTCCACACAACCTCATTTGGGCCAGAGTGTTCGAGCCCAGTGTCAGTGAGGACCACACCAGGGGCTGCTGCCGGGAGAGATGGCTCTCACAGCGGGCAGAGAGGAGTCTGCAGAGACAGCAAAGCTGTGTCTGCAGGATGTCAGCGCCCACCAAGTACCTTCTGGAAGCCTCACAACATTTAACTAACATGGTTTTCAAAAAAAATTTATCATCCTCTATTTTGTAGATGGGGAGCTGAAGCACAAAAGTGGGTTGAGCAATGCCCACACTGGGAAGTAGCCAACTGCAAATGCCTAGAGCCGGTTTGTTGTTTTTTTGGTTTTTTTTTTTTTTCCCACAGTTCACATTTATATTCAGAACAGGCTCCTCAGCTGTGGTTGCACATTAACAGTTTCTACACAGCAGGTCACAGGGGATCGCTGTATCCTGGGCTTTTTGAAGCAAGCGCCTAGGAGGAGTTGGTATCCTGCAGTACGCAGGATCTGTGGGAATAGGTGGCCAAACTCCTCCCCATCAGTGTGGTTCACCGCGAGTGTTTGTTTGTGCAGCTCCATCCATATTTGCTGCCTACCCGCCAGTCTTTGCAACAGACGGAGCAGCACTTCTGGCGACAAGTCACCAAATTAATGGCCTGAGTGCAGAACAAGGCACCAAAAAAAAAAAAAATTTAATCCCCAAACACTTCCATTCCCCAAACTGCAACCTATTTACCCAATTTCTCACACCTGATCATCACAGAGAGAGAGCCAACTCAGGTGTGTTTCTGGGCAGGCAATAAAGAGCATCTGGGAAGGAATTGGTGCCTCCTTGATAAATTGGGTCAATGGTGGGATTTTAGGTTCCCCCCACCCCACTTCTATTGAGGGGAATGTCCTGGTTTTGGTTGTGATAAAGCTACTTTTCCTCTCAGTAGCTGTTGTGTTTTGGATTTAGTATGGGATTTGGTAGGTGAGGGATGTTGATAATACACTGATGTGATGAGTTGTTGCTAAAGAGACCAAGGACACTGTCCGGCTTCCCCCGTCCTCCTAAGGTGCAGGAAGCTGGGAGGGATGCAGCCAGGACAGTTGACCCAAACTGGCCAAAAAGAGTATTTCATCCCGTAAATGTCGTGCTCAGTATGTAAGTGGGGACTGGCTGGGGGGCATCTCTCTCTCTCTCACTCTTAGTCCTTTGCTTGCTGCTCAGTTTTCTGTAATCGCTGCTTGGGATGGGCTGTGCCAGTCACTGGGGTGTTGGGTAGTGAGAAATTGTGCGTTGTTGATTTTGTGTATTTTAGTGTCCCTATATTTTGTTACTGTTGTCATTTTCCTTTGCTGTTCTAGTAAACTGTCTTCATCTCAACCCACGAGTTTTCCTTTTTTTTCCCCCCAGTTCTCTCCCCATCCTGCTGGGGAGGGGGAGCAAAAAACTTTGTAGTGTCCGGGGCTAAACTGCAACAGGGAAAAATCGCATTGCTGTGCCAGAGGTGCTGAAGACCCCACTCTGGAGATGCTGTAAGCCTCCTTTCCCCTGCACCCCAGCCTGGGGAAGAGATGGGGGTCCCTCCCCCATCCCCCCCAAAGCATCGCTCTGGGAGCCGTCGCTTGTCCCCGCAGGGATACTGGGGCGGGGGATGCGGGTGGTGTGTTTGCGCTGAATACCGGAAGGGAAGAAAAAAAACCGCGCAGGCAGAGCCCTGGCTGCCGGTGGCGGGGGCGGTGCGGGGCCGGTCCCGCCCCGGGGCGGGCGGCGATGGCGGCGCTGCGGGAGCTGACGGTGCTGCTGACCGGTTCCAACCGCGGCATCGGCCTGGAGCTGGTCAGACAGCTGCTGGGGACACCCAGGCCGCCCGCCTGGATCTTCGCGACCTGCCGGGACCCCGAGGGGCCCAGGGCCCAGGTCAGTGCGGGGCGGGGGGCTGGGGGCAGGCAGCACCCATGGGTGCCGGCAGATCCCACCGCTTATGCGCTGCTGACTTGCACGTCGCTTCAGCGACACGGACGACGCGCTGCGGTTGCAGGGGATCTGGCGTCCACGCCGTGCCCTGCCAGGTGTGAAGGTCCTCTGAAGGTTCGCCGCGCCAGCCTTCGGACCGCGCCGCCGGACTGTTTGAGGCCGCCATTGGCTGCACCCCAGCTGGCTCGCCCGCGCCAAGGTTTCGCCTGTGAGCAGGACGCTGGCTCGTACAGAGTCGGGTCGGAGCGGGGTCAGGCTCGCTGGTTGTGGCTGGCTGAGCCAGTGTGAATTGCAGGGAAGCTGCTCTGGCTGGTTCTGCGACATGTTACTGGTCTCTGCAAAATCTGGGAGTTTAACTGGTGGCCTGTGGAGCCACGGCATTCTCCTTCCCCTGCTTTCTGCTTCACTGAAATGGGAGAGCTCACACGTGTTGCTTCAGCAGGAAATCACAAGAGCAAAGCATGACCAGAC
Source organism: Chlamydotis macqueenii (assembly GCF_036417535.1). Taxonomy (NCBI): domain Eukaryota; kingdom Metazoa; phylum Chordata; class Aves; order Otidiformes; family Otididae; genus Chlamydotis; species Chlamydotis macqueenii. The sequence goes on from NC_141568.1 coordinate 14,655,330, forward strand.
TTCAGCTTTTCCTTAGGCCCAGCTTTAGTTTGCCTCCCCTTACTGTGACCCACTGAAACACCGGCAGGGTATTTGTTTGCTGCATCTTCTCACACCCTGGCTGTGTGCACAGATCACACTTTAGAAAGTCCTTGAGATGCTCTTGGTGTGCTTGCTGCCAGTGTTAGTCCGGCTCGGGGTGATCCCAGTGCAGCGAGAATCCACCCTGCTGCCAGCCCAGGGATGCCCAGCTCTTCTCAGTGCCTGAGTTAGCTGGGTCAAACCTAGCTCAGGGCTCTTATTTTTGGCCCATTCTTCCCACCAACAACTTGCTGGTCTCTGGCAATGAGGAGATCAGAGGGACTTTTTGCAGGGCTGGACTGGAGCTGGTTTCCCCCCAAGATGGTCCATGCACATCGCTCTCCACCATGGGATGCTTCTCTAAGCTCTCTCTGACCGTGTAGGGTGAGGGCAGCATCTTCATGATGTTCTTGCTGAAGTCCACGACCACAGGAAACCATGAACAGAGTGACCCTATGTCGGGCTGGTGCCACCGCAGGAACCATGTTGCTCCTCCTGCCCCTTTGTGCCTGGATCAGATGTTGGGGTGGGTGGGGCTGAACCCACGTTGGGATGGTGTGAGGCTGTAGAGGCCAGGAGCTGGGCAAAACAGAAGAGGAGAAATGTCTTTTGGCTGTCACAAACCATTTAGATGGATTTTTCATCATTTCCTGTGCCCAGGGGGAATGAGGGAACGTGAGGTCTGGTGGGGAAGCTCAGAGGTAGACTGCAGCCAGTGCCGGCAGCTCTCCTGCTCCACTTTGGTAGGACAGGTCCCCTCACAAGAAGCCACCAACTTGTGTTCCTCCTGTAGCGTTTTCTGTGGGCTTGTTTGTAAGAAGGTTTTAGTTCTAAAAGCCATCATTTTGGACACATTGAACTTTGTTTTGGTTTCTGTTGTCTAAAAACTGCTATAGTTGAAGAAGGCTCAGAGCAAAGAGCTGCTAGGAACTGTGAAATTGAACGTTACCTTTTTGGAAAGGGCTTCTGAATCCTCTGTGTTTGGTGAAATTAATCAATAACAATGTGCAAAGTGGTTCATTTCACTTGAGTGGGTGAGACATCGTGTCCAGAGCAGAGTGAATCCTGCGACTGGGCTATATGAGTCCAGATGTGACTTCCCCAAAGGTCAAGTCTGATGTTGGCACTCACAGCCATTCCTCCGTCACACTTCCAGCAGTCTCTGGGAGACACTTCTGGCTGTATCCCTGCCCAGTTTGCATTGTTTCCTGGGTGAGCTGGTCCTTAATTGTTTGCTGTTCTCCTTTGCTGTAGCTCTGGCTTGGTGTGCATGTAGACCTGGCAGCCTTTGGGAGAGTGGCCATAGCATCCTGCAGTTGTGGCCATGTCGATCTCTGAGGACATGCATGCTACTTTGTGAGCCTAGAAGAAGCCTGACCACCTAGGCAGGTCCCCAGTCCGGCCATTCACAAGCGCTGAGTAACATCTGGAAGATGTTTCCCTCAGGGTGCATCACTGCTGGTACCCTGGGATGATGTTTGGCATGGCCTCTGCCTCACGCTGATTGTTTCCATGTCTCTTTTTGTAGGAGCTGAGGGATCTGACATCCAAACACCCAAACCTGTTTCTTGTGAAGCTGGGTAGGTGCGATCTGCCTCTGAGCTGGTAAATTTGTGGCTACTGGCCACGCTTGCCCTGTTTCTCCTTCCCTCCCTCCCTGTCTTCAGGCTTTCCATGGGGAACCAGTTCTTCAGAGCTGCTTCAAGTCCTGCTGCCAAAAGCCCAGGTTCTCCAGACCTGTCTCAGCCTCAGTACCCTGCTCCCTGGAGTCTCCTTGCCCTGTGGCCACAGAACCAGGAGGTTCTTGAGACCCATCCTGGGTGGCCTCCAGCTCCCCCAGCTGAGTAGCTATGTCTTTGCTCTGCCATGCAACTGAGTTGCCTTGATCCTGAGTCCCAGATGAGACCAGGAAGGCATCTCGCGTGGAAATGCTGTGCAATCGGCCCAGAGGCCAGGCAGGAGCTGCAGGACCTTGCAGAGCCATCCCACAGCAGGTCCCAGCACAGCCCCCACGGGGATCATTCCCCAAAAGGCTGCCCTGGGTTCTCCAGAGCCTGCTCAGGGATGGACTTTGTCCCTGATGAGAGGCCGTGGCTGCTGCTGCCTGACACAGCACGGGGCTTTGTCACCACGGGGCTGTCCCCAGAGTGGCTTTGCCCGGTGGGCTGCCCCGGGGCAGGGTCCTTCAGCTGCTGGTAGTGGGGCACCCTGAACATGGCGGAGGAGGCAATTTTAGGATGAGCTGGGGCTTGTGGGGTGCCGAGGTGCTCTAAGTTGGCTTCACAGCTCCATCTGGTGCCCGCAGATGGAAGGCCACCCAGGGCGGGATGCAGAGCTGTTCCTCAGCGTCTTCACTTCCCTCTTCTCCCCAGGGTGGACCCCATGGCTCTCAGACCCTGCTCTCTTCTACTGCAGATGTTGCGAATCCCTCATCTATCACCGATGCAGCAAAGATCGTGGAGGGGAAGCTGAACGGCAGGGGCTTGAACCTGCTGATAAACAATGCTGGCATCTACAACCCGACAGCCTCGCTGGAGACGGTAGATGCTGATGAGATGATAAGGACGTACAAGACCGATACAGTGGGGCCGCTGCTGATGGCCCAGGTATGGATGAAGCTCTGGGGATGGAGCTCACCATGGAGGGGGAATTCAGCCCACCTTGAGGGTAGCCCGGGCTGTCTGTGGACACAATGGAGATCTCGGAGGGCTTTACCAGGTTTCCCAGGGCTGTGGGAGGGAGGGGGCAGTGCTAGGGCCTCTCCTCCCAGCCCAAGCCCTCTGTAGCCCCCCTTGCATTGTACTGGGCTAACTGGGAGCAGGCAGGGCCGCTGCAGCAAAACACCTGGGCTCTCTTGGCTTCCCACTGTTCCTCTTCATCCTCCCTGCCGTAGGGTTGCAGTTGCCATCAGTGGGGCTGGCTCGAGGCACTGGCATACCACAAGGTCGCTTCTCCCTAGGCGTTCCTGCCCCTGTTGAAGAAGGCTGCCCAGGAGAGTGCAGAAAAGGGACTGAGTTGCAACAAGGCAGCCATCATCAACATCTCCACCATCCTGGGGTCTATCGAGAAAACTCCTGCGACCTTCTTCAAGCCTGTCATCTCCTACCGCTGCAGCAAGGTATGGAGACTGGGGACCTGCCTGCACTCCTGAGCTCGGTGGGAGTCAGAGCTGTCCTCTGCCAGGACAGCACCTAAAATCATGAAATGGAGGGACTGGTCTGTGCTGATCACTGCCTGAGCTCCCTGGGTGTCTCTGTGCCCAGCTGCTGCCCACCGAGGGGACACGCTCACTATCTCTTGAAGACTTGGTGTTGCTTTTTCTCCCCTGTTGCAAGGCAGCAATGGGAGAAGAGTCTGGCGCATGGAGCTTTCTACTGCCCGTGGCTGATGCTTCCTTCCTCCCCCAGGCTGCCCTCAACATGCTCACCAAGTGCCAGGCTCTGACCTACGGGAAAGCTGGGATCCTCTGCGTGGCACTTCACCCCGGCTGGGTGAAAACTGACATGGGCAGCCAGGAGGTGGGTTCCAGCTGAGTGGGTCAAGGGAGGGGATCCAAGCCTGTGGGTGGGACACTTGCAGCGGCACGGGAGGTGCCTCAGGCAGCTGAGATGGCTCTCGGAAGGAGGGATCCGTGTGAGAATGAGTTGCCTCTCAGGCTGCGAGTTGCCCACGTCTGTGCTGAGCCACTACAGAACATGTGAGTTCTGCCCGGGAAATAGCATTAGCTATGTTCGGGGTGAGCAGGAGGAGTGTTCATGGAGGGGGGAAAAAAGGCTTTGTGCAAGCTGGAGATGTGCAGAGAACCTGAATCTGACAGAGCAGGGAGGAGAGGAGCAGCACCATCCCACTCTGCACCCCCTTCCTTAGAAATCTGCGGGCCCAGGAGGTCTCCCCTTATCCTGCGGGATCGCTGATTTGGGGTGTTGCTGGTCCCTACAACTCTGGAGTTTTGAGAAGGCTGTACATAGAATCCCACTTGCAGCTGGGATCTTTTACGTGTTCTTTTGGTGTAAGCCTGTAGCTGGCTTCCCAGCCCAAGCCACCTCCATCCCAGCCATCAGTGAGCATGCAGATACCCAACCATCCTCCCACCTAACAGAGCCATCCCACCTCCCGTGGCTCTCTGCTCGGTCCGCGTGGAAGGAGCCTTGCTGCCAACGTGCACGAGCTGAGCGGGTGCTGGTGGACGGCCAGGAATGACAGTGGGGTCTCGGTCCTGCTTCTCACTTGTGCTTGTTTCAGGCTGACCTGACGGTGGACACAAGTGTGCGGGGGCTGCTGTCTGTACTGTCCATCCTCTCTGAGAAACACAACGGAACCTTGCTCAACTGGGAAGGTAAAGCAATCCCTTGGTGACCGCTCTCTGTCCCTGCGAGGGACCCCGCAGTGCCAGGGGACTCTCCAGGTGCCCTGGAGCACCGGGATGCTCAGCCTGCAAGGGAGCTACTTGGGACTCCACTGGGTGTGCAGGGCAGCCTGTGATCCCTGCCTTCATGTCGCTAATAAAGAAAGTCAATTAGTACCTGTGCCTTCTCCCAGCTGCAGCGTCCCCGCTGAGACTCTGCCTTGGGCTGGAGCTGGCCCCTGCAGAAAATAAGCCAGTGTTGTAGCAGTCTGCCTGCCTTGCCTTCCGCTGCTCCCGGATGGAGGGTGGTCCTGGGGGTGCACGTAACCCGCCCAAAGCCCTGCCGTCCTCCCTGGCTGCTGACCCAGTTTGCCTGCTCTCTGCCAGGCTTCCACCCAAAGCATGGTGTCTCTGCTACAGATTTCTTGGGGAAACTTTGTGCTGGACACGATGTCCTTGGGAGCCTCCTCGGAGCTGGAATGGGAGGACCAGTAGCACGACAGTCCACTTCTGCCATCCCAGAGCAGCCCTTCCCAGTGGAGTGTCAACTGGGCATGGTACCCCTGGGTGGGAGAAACTCATTCCCATGGGGGAGCGCAGCATGGGAACAGCACCTCTGTGAGATGGAGAGGCTGAGAACCTCTGGGCTTCTGCATGGATTGACAGCCCTGGGCTGTGTGAATTTGCCCAGGAGTTGGTAACACCCCCAAAGAAAAGGACTTTGAGGTGGGTCGGGTTTTCCTGGGAGAGTTCTGCCATTTCTGGAAAGAGCTTCTCCTGGGGGGGATATAGGGAAAAGGAGCTGAGGGTCCTTCAAAACCATGCCTAGTCTCAGAGTAGAGCAACCTGCCTTGCAGGAGTGGCAAACCCACTGCTCCTTCTCTCAGAGGCCACCACCTCCTCTTTCTCATCTGGAGGATCAGCTGAAGCACCTCTGTCCCTGGTCTTTTTTGGGGGTTGTGCCTCTCCCCTGAAACGGGGGCTTGCCTGGCAGCACCAGCTTTGCTGGGAATCTTGAGGCCATGCACTGCTCTGCACAGGAGCCCCCCCATTTCCCAACCAGGAGCACAAAAGCTATTGTCCCCCCAACCTGAGGCTTCATCCCCCCCTGGTAGACAGAATATCGGGGCAGATTCCTGGGCTGGGGCCATGTCTTTGCCCCACCGAGGTGAGCTGTGCCCCAGCAAGCTCCAGCAAGCTCTGGCACCTGCAGCCTGATGAGTCACAGGCACCGGTGAGTTTTTTTTCCTCTCCAGCTCTGGTTCCTGCCAAACCAGTGGCATTTTGTTAGCAGAGATTTTCCAAAGGCCGGGAAAAGGGACAGCTCCCACTTCTCTTCCAAAGCTGGGGCTCCGCTGCCTCATCCCTGGCACGGGGCTGATGCCAGCCCCCACTTGGCTGTGCCAAAGGAGGCCAAGCCCTCAGGCTGTTTGAATCTGGCTGTCTTCTCCATGCCCAGGCTGACACGCATGTTTTCAAGCCCGTGCTGTGCTTCCCAAGGCCCTCAGGAGACGCTGCGGGGAGCCGTACCCACGTGAGGCACCTGCTGCTGCGTGGGTGCTCCCTGGCATGGAGACGCTGGCCTTGGCTTTCTCCTCCTGCCCTCAGCATCTGCCCAAACCAACAGAGCCATGCTGGGGACCGGGAGTGATGCCACTGCCCCAGCTGAGGGCTGCTTCATCTTTGGGGAAGCTCTGAACCATCTGGGCTCTTCCCAGCCACCTGATTTTTCCCTTGCAAATGCTCGCCTGGCTTTGCTCTTTTCTTTCCCAGCTCATATCTGTGGCACCTGGGCACCTCCCTGGGCATTTGTCAGCTCTGTGATCCTGCAGCTGTAGGGCTGTGCTAGCCCAGCACTGGCTCAGAGACACGGCCAAGCCTCCACCAAGCGCCCTTCCTGCCCCTTGGCAGAAGTCCTCCTGCCCCAGCTGCCCCACACAAGCTGGCTGGAGCCTGGCCAGTCACCGTGGGCTGGCTCCATGCCCGTCTGTCTCCATGTTCCTCCCTTCTGGCCCATGCCATGGGCTGGATCCTGGGAGATGAGCTACATCAGGGACCCCACCGTCATCATTGCCAGCCCCACAAGATGGATGCAGCTGCTCCCTTGGGAACATGGGAGGTTTGGGAGGTGCTGGGACAAGCTCCATCAGCTTGGCTGATGGTCTCTAGTGGCAGTGACACAGGATGGTTACCCACATGCTGTTGCAGTGAGGTTTTGGCTGAGCTTGGGAGGCTGACAAATCTGTGAGGATCCCTCGCCCCCTGGGACATCACAGTGTGGGCAGGTCACCCAGGAGGTGGGTGGTCCTGTGTGGCCCAGGTCTGCCAAAAGTGGTGGGAAGAGGAGCTCTGCAGGTGAAGTCCACTCTGGCATTACTAGAAGCCTTGGTGCTGGGGATGGGAACAAACTTTGAGGGGCTGCTGGATGTTGAAGCATCACGAGCATCAGCCCGTAGGAAGCCCAGCACAGCGCTCTTGCCTTCAGATGCTGGGACAGCACGCTAACTGCTGTGCAGAGCCAAGTGGCAGCAGGTCAGTCGATCCCATTTTTCAAGCTAACCAGATACTGAGGCAGTACGACCCTGCTAGGACCTCTGCAACTGGGAATGACCCTTGGTGAGTGCTTTGCCGTCACATGTCAGGCCAGATGCTCCCCAGGAGCCCATCCTTCCCCAAAACAAGCCTCATGCCAGGCACTGGTAACTTGGTGGCCAGGGGTGCCTGAACACCTTAAGATGCTCCAGGGCACGTGTTCCTTGAGAAGCCTCAATGAGGGGCCAGATGGGCAAGTTTTCCTGCCCAAATGCTTACCAAGCGCTATCGGCTTTTCCTTTGCACAAGTTCCGGGTGTTTGTGCTCACGCAGCTGATTATCTCCCCGTTTCCTCTCCTGCCTGATGTTTCCTGCCTCATTTACTCCCTTTTGCCAGCTTTACCCTTTGTGTCAGGCTTATCTCCCGGCTCTGGGCAGTGTCAGATCTCAGCGTCCCCCTGCCCACCGTGGTGACAACGTCCAGCCCTGCACGCCATGCCCTGAGTCCTTTCACTGGGCTGCAGCACGGGGCCCCAGGAGACACATGGGGTGCCAGCTCCACCTGGCCATCTGGCACCTCCTTGGGCAAGCTGGGACAGAGCAAGGATGGTGCTTTTAGCAGCTGATCCATCTCTATTCGGGAGCTGGGGGACAGGTGCCAGCTGGACCAGTGCATTGCCGCAGGAGGCCACCAGGTTCAGCAGTAGGGAAATCTGGGCAACTCCTCAGGGACCCTTCACACAGGGGCTGCACAAGGGCATGGGAACACGTCTGGGGACTTCCAGGGACCATGGGTGCGGAGGTTGTCACCCAGAGCAGCTCAGACTGCCTCCCCGAGCCCCTGTGGAGCCTTAGGAGCATTTGGGGGGCAAACATTCTCTGCTCTAGGGAGCCCAGCAGCTCTCCAGGTTCCAGGGATTGACTTCAGTGGTGGGAAAGGCCCGTATTTCCATCAGCTGCTGCCTTTCAGATCAACAGCCACTGGCAAAAACTCTTTGCACCAGAGGCTGGGGTCAGACATGTCCATGGGCTGGGACAGGAGTGGGGAGGACACGGGGAGTCCTGGCAGGACTTGCCAGGATCAAGGGAAGACCCATTCTGAGAGGCAACCTCCTACGCCAAGGTGGGGCGAAGAGCAGCAGGCAGAGCCCCTGTGAAAGGCAAAGGAGGAGAGGGGCAGAAGAGGAGACCGGGAACGGAAAAAGGCTGTTCCTGTGACACGGATGCAGCTGCGGAGGTGGAGCGGTAGGCAGGAGGCAGGTCACAAACAGCCAGCACACGAGGAAGCGCTGGGACACCAGCAGAAGACTGGCCAGTGTGGCTGGGGCTGCCGGTCGCAGCAGCTCCAGGTGCAGCAGAACCTTCACTGGCCAGGGGAGGACTGGGAGCAGAGGCAACCAGAACTGCAGGGACCTCAGCTGGGACCTGGAGATCCCCTCAGGAGGAGGTTTCTTCCAGCCAAAACAGCTCTTCATTCTGCCAAGGTGCGGGCACTGGCCACGGCATGGGGGGACGGGGCACCAGGATGGTCACGGTGGGGACATCTCCGTGCCAGGTGCACTGCGGTCCTGTGGGTTAGAGCCCCGGGTGACCATTTCCAGAGCCACCAGCGGTGGGTGGACTGCTGCTGGGAAGGCTGGATCGTCTGGGCACTTGCAGCTCTTGGAGGGGTGCAACGCTGGGAGGGTGCAGGGGCTCAGGGCAGCCATCAAAGCACCGGGACCCAGCCTGGGTGCATGAGAAACGTGGCTCAGGAGGAAGCACGTCCTGGTCCCTGCAGCCCAAGGAAGCTGAGTGTGGCCAGCAGATAATGTGCTGAGGCTTCCTCCAGCACTGCCGCAGCTGCGGGGCCAGGGTTGCTCCATCGCTATCTGACCCTGCAGAGCCCCCTTGCATCCCTTCTCCCTCTGCTGTGTTATTGTTAGTGGGGAGGAAGCGGCTCACCAAGTCCCACCTCGAGCTTTTAACCCGCTGCTGCCTGGTCTGCTGCTCTCCGTTCCCGTCGCGCAGAGCCGGGAAGGCTCCACGGCTGCCCTGGGAGGACGGTTTGGTTTGGCACCGGCAGCCGGCTGCAGGCTTTACCTCCTTGGGGACCAGCAGCACCCCTCAGCGGGTCTCCCCCAAGCCATGTTGTCTCCCACAGCCACCCTTGCGAAGGGTGGACGCTGGCATTGCCACCTGTCAGTGCGGGGAGAAGGTCCTGAAGGCTCTCCATGCCGATGATTCCCTCCTTGCTCTCTCTTTCCCCCTTTAGCTGGTCAGATCCTGCCTGGTGCTTCCTCGGGAAGCCTACTCAGTCTGCTAGGAGGACGCCATGGAGGCAGCAGTTTTACCAGCTTTGCACAGATTTAACCCAAATACCTAATAAAGGGTTTGGAAGAAATCCATCTCAGGGAAGAAAATTGTAGCACTTCACCAGCTTCGTTTGACAAGTGAAGGTTTAACTGAACCCCAGGGTCTCCAGAGGTGCTACCTACCACTGCCTGGGTAAGTGGAAATCAGATGGACATCTCAGCAACCTTCTCCAGATTGTCTTCCTCCCGTGCAACTGAACTTGGGCAAATTGTCCCCTGCTTCTTGTCTGGCAGGGAGGGGACCTCAGTGTCCTGCCAGCACAGGCTGGGGCTGCGTCCTCCCAGCGCTGGCCACTGCAGCCAGCATCGTGAGCATCGATGTCCATGCAGGAGCAGAGGTAGGTCGCCCAGCCGCTGAGCCTGCTGGGGTGATGCAGAGATGCTTCACGCTCTCCGGCAAATACATCACCTATGTTGACGTGCCCGTTGCGTGCCCTGGTGCCTCACGTGCACCCCCAGCATAAACCAGCGGTTCGGCTGCGCCAGCCTGCTCCATGCCCTGGGCGACCTGGCACAGCCACAAATGTGGATCTTCCAAAAAAAAAAAAAACAAAAACCAAAACAAAACCTGTTTGGGAGCTGTGCAAGCCGTGCTGTCACCTGAACCCAGCACGGGAGTGTGCGAGCGTGGGCTGCAGCGAGATGCTCGCCCTCCCTCTCTCCCAAGGCTGGGCTTCTGCCCACGCCTTTGCGCCCAGTGGTGCCTGCACAAAGGGTGACGCTGCCGGAGTGGGTCCTTGGCCGTAGGACCCAGTCCTGCTTTGAAGGGTCCTGCTGGGGTGTTTGGTGCAGGTCAGCCTCTCCCTGCCCGTCCCCCGACACCAGTTGTGCCTGAATTTCCAGCTGTTGCAGAACAAGTTCCAGGGAGGCTGCTCCTCACCGAGCTGCTGGCGTGCCAGTCTGGCGCTGTGAGCGTGCACGGGGGGCTGCGGGGGTGGCGGATGGAGTGAAGCTGCCCAGGGCTTGCCGTGGGCTGGGACAGGCGTCCTGCTGCTTAGCGGCTCAGCCCTGGAGCAGGATGGGTCTCACTGGAGGGGTCGTCCCTGCTGTGCATCCCGCGGTCCCCAGCACGTCACCACCCAGATGCATCTGTGCAAACCCTGGTGAGTGCCACAGGGTCTTCAGGGGTGTCCCTGGAGACCAGCAGGTCCCTGGTCCCTGGGGACCAGCAGGGTGCCATCCTGTCCTCTCCAGCCGCGTGGTTTGTGTCCCAGCCTTTGCTGGGGACGCAGAGCAGCATGGCCAGGATTGCCCCACAGCTGCCAGCCCTGCTCCCCTGGGGCATCCTTCCCCCCTTGTTGGCTCTAAGGGAGAGGACTGAGCCCCAGTGATGGCAGGAACAAGGATCCAAGCTCGTTTCGATGAGCTCCCTGGTGTCCCTCTCCTCGGAGCCAGGGAAGTGACGCTGGGGAGGAACTTGGCTCCTCTTGTTTGTTATTACAGGATAAAGTTACCCTTTAAAGCAGAGCCAGTGCTGTCAGGGCTGCATACCATCCGGGAACATCGCTCCTTCCCAACGGCTCCAACACACTCCTTGTTATTGTGCTCACACGGAGCCAGCCCGCTCCCAGCCCTGGGCACAGCGAGGGGGACCGAGATGGGGGGGATCCGAAAAGGAGCCTGGAGGCTCTTTTCCCACTCTGGGAAAGTTGGAAGCAAAGGGAAAAGGCCTCTCTCTGGAGAGATACATAGGGAAGAAGGAGCAGAAAGGAGGGGGACTGGGATGAGGCTGGGATGTGCTGGGGGTGTCTGCTGTCCCCCCTGAGCAGGGCCAGGGATGCTGCCCTCACTGCGGCTCAGCTGGGGACGCTCTCATGGGTACAGACCACTGGTTCCCACTGGGGAAACTGCGCAGGGGCAGGGTGGTGATGGTGGCGTGTGGCTGGCACCCATCGCACCACCCCACGAGTCCAGTGCCGGCTTGGCTGGCAGCACCAGCTCCTGGGATGGCACGGAAAGAGGGCTGGCTTCCCCTTTGGGCTCCAGCTCTGTCCCCCATGGTCCCAAATCCACAGGACCTCCCTCTCCGGTGAGCTGGCACCCCAGGAGATGACCCAGCACCCCAAGGCTTTGCAGAAATGGGGGTTCCTCAACAGCACCCTGCCCATCCCACCCACCCTAGACCCTCTGCGAGGGGCTAGGGACTTGTGGGGCTTGACCTCCCCTCCCCACACTGAGCCATGACGTGCTTGTGGGGTGGAGGGGAAGGAAGCCGGCCTGGTGGAGCCGAGCCAGGGAGAGCTTCCTGGCAGCGAGCTCCAGCCTCCAGCGCCTTCCGTGCCGCTGCAGATGGCTCGGAGCGGGATGGAGAGCAGAGGGCTGCGCAAACCCTTTCCAGCCGTTCCCCCAGCCTGGTGTCCCGGAGGCCAACGCCAGCTGGTGACAGCAGCGCCGGGGCCCTGACGCTGCCGCCCCGGCCGGGTGTTGGAGGGAAGCCTGACTCATTCCCGGCAGGAGAATATGAGACTCGCACACGTCAACAGAGCCGGCCTCGGCGCGCCGGGGCATGTGACAGATAAAGGAGAGACCAGCTGGAGCCTCGGCCCAGGGCTGGTGGTGTCCACATGTGTGTTAGAGGCATGTCAGAGGGGGCTTGGCCCGGGGGGAGCCAGAATCGGGATGCTCCCACCCCATCCCAAGGCGCAGGAGAGCATCGCTTGGGTGGGGAGAGTGCGGCAGGATCAGTGCTATCAGGATTTTTTGCTACCCCTGCCCCACCGGTGGCTTTTGGCAACCAGTTTTACCCCTGTTTGGCTGCCATCGCTTTCCTCCAGGGAAACCCTTCCCAGCGGGGACCAATGGAGACCAGCAGCTCAGGGCAGGCAGAAGAGGTGCGGGGTGAGGGTAAAGCTCCTGGCTCCATCTCGTGGTGCCAGCTTCAGGAGCAGAGTGCAGCTCGTGCCGTCAGGAGGGGTCCCTGCCTCCTCTCTTCCCCAGGGATGGAGTGAGCGTGGAAGTGGCAGGCTTGCGACCGTGGGGGCTTTCCAGGTGCCTTTTCCCATCCCAGGAGCAGGGATGGCTTGGAAACATCCCGGCTGTCCGACGCACTCTCCAGCACGTGATTTCCCTTCGGGTTTATGTGTGCCTCGCTGCAGGATCCGGGCTGGGAGAGCTGCAGGCCAGCGGGGACAGGAGATGATTACAGCCACTTCCTATCCTTGCTTACCCGGCACAGCCGGTTTCATTTCCTTAATCCCCATCCCAGCATTTTCTTTGTTGTTTTCTTTGGAGGGAAGGGACCAGGGCTGGTGCTTGCTGCAGGCTTTCGCGCTCTGGGAGACCAACGTGGGCGCCCGCTGGCTGCCCCGCACGGGACCGCTCCGTGCTTTTGGGTGCAGCGGGTGCTGTCACGAGGGGACGGGGACCCCGCCTCGGTGGTACCCAGGACCACCGCGGAGCGGATGAAGGTACATGTGGGGTTCCCTGCGCCGCTCGGGGAGGACTGTATTTGCATGCATTTGCAACAGCCCTGCCAAATTTGCAAATTCAGCCCTGCCAAAGCCACCTCGTGCTCCGAGTTGGCTTTTTCTCTTGCATCCCCTACGGCACCGGCGTGCCTGGCCTGGGCCAGCTCCGGGGCAAGTTATTCCCGCAGCAGCCGACTCAATGGGCTGAGCTTTGCCTGGTGCGATGCCGAATCTCCAGGCTGCTGGTGACCCTGCCGGCCTCCCCGCCGCCAGCCATGTGCGCTGAGCCGCGCTGGTTGCTGGGCTTGTCCATGATCTCAGCTTTCCTGCTCGGTGCCGGACAGTCCCTGAGGGGCTGCAGGAATCTTGTGAATCATGAATACTTTTGGAGTGATTCCTCCGGGGTGTGCTTGAGATGGTTCCTACCAGGCTGAGGTGGGGACGGCTGCCTGCTTGCCGGAGTTGATGTGTTCCCAGGGGACAGCCAGCGTCCTAAGTTGAGCTGGGGCTGGGCTTGGAGATGCTACCTGCCACCTTCCTGGGATGGAGAAGGGAGTTAGGAGAGGGGACAGCTGGCTGAAGAGTCTGGACTAACCCGTGGTGTCCTTCTGCAGCTCCTTGCCCTCCTTGGACCATGCTGGGGCTGAAGCTGATGCAGCTGTAGTCTGGATGTTCTGGCTTGGGTGCCTGCTTGTCGACCAGAGAGTCTGGGCCAGCTGACTGGCACCCAGCACCAGCCAACACCAAGCAGGGATGTCCTCACCTCCCTTTTCCTGGCCCTGGGGGCTGGCAAAGTGCTGGGACAGGCAGCTCAGCCCCACGGAGAGGAATGGGCTGGGTCGGGGCTGCGCCGCAGTCGGCTGCTGCTGCGCACTGGCCCCAAGCGTGCTGGGAAGGGTTTCCAGCGGAGCTGCTGGCACAGCCTTTCCCTGCTGCTGGCCAGTTCCCGAGCGTGGCCGGGCCCCGGTGAGTCAGCTGGAGTCAGCAGCTCACATCACTCACACTGCACCAGTACCGCCCTGGCTGCCTTCGCTTTTTCCCAGGTCTTGTTCCCTAAAACTGCGCAGCTGGAGGGATGAGGAGCCCAGTGTGGGGATGCCGGGATGCTCAGCTCCAGGCTTGCGGCACGCTCTGCCAAGGCACCTCCACTGCTCTTGGGGATGATGGCTGGGCTCTGAGTGTGCTCAGCACGCGCGGCTGTCCCGGCGCAAGGCTTGGAGCTCCAGCCTGCGCATACTGCCTTGCTCCAACGCTGAGCAGGAATGCTGAGCACGCAGCAGCTCCAGGGAGGCTGCGGAGGGAGGCAGGCCCGTAGCCAAGAGCTGGCCTCCTGCCCTCCGGAGAGACAGGAGAGGAAGACGTGGCTGCCGGCCCAGCCCGCAGCGAGAAGAGCAATTTGGGCAGAGACCCCACAGCGTGGGGGTCTGCCGATGGCTCAGCCCTTTCTCTGTGTCGTGGTGGGCAGATGCGGGCAACTGGCTCAGCCGGTTGCTGATGCTGCCAGGGAGAGGGGAACGTGCTTAGAGTGGTCCTGGCTCACCACGCCCTGGCAAGGTGCAATCCTGGAAGATGCATTGGAAGCTGGGAGAAGCTGGGTGATGCTGGCCGGTGCTCAGACAGGGTGCCCTTGCGCTCAGGAACTCCTGCCTGCACCAGCACCCAGCTTCCCAGCCAGGGCAGGGACTCCCAGGAAGCCTCCTCCAGTGGCCAGCATCCAGGAGTATCCGTATCCATGCCAAGGTTAACCCCTGCATGCCAGTGGGCACCATCCCTCCTTAAAACCAAGGAGGGGTGTTTTGGGGAGCAGGCAGGCAAGGGGGTGCTGGGGGCACTCAGGTACCGAGCTTGTCCTTGCTTTTGTTTGCAAAACTGGTCTGCGCCGAGCGAGCTCCCGCTGACCTGGAACAGCCCGAGCGGTATGCCAGCCCCAACCTTGGCAGGAGGAGCGTTGAGCTCACCGTACCCGGTCTGGCAGGGCAGGCAGGCGTGTGGCTGAGGGGGGAGCGCTGCAGGCAGTGCTGCTGGCCCCAGCCTCCCTGCGCTCCCCTCTCCAGCGATACAGCTGCTCCCCATTCCGGAGACGCTGGGAACGGTGTTCTACCTTGCGATGGTGGTGGGTAGGTACAGGAAATGTGGTGATGTTGGTCAGTCCACCTCCAGGCACCCCAAATCTTTACCAAGAGGGTGGTCAAACCCTGGAATGGGCTTCCTGGAGAGGTGGCCGGTCTCCCAAGACTGTCAGTGTTTAAGAGTCATTTGGACATGCTTTAACTTTTGGTCAGCCCTGAAGTGGTCAGGTACTTGGACTAGATGATCATTGTAGTTCCCTTCCAACTGAAAATATCCCATCCCATCCCATCCCATCCCATCCCATCCCATCCCATCCCATCCCATCCCATCCCATCCCACCTAAATGCTCAGTATCTGAAGACCCACCTTACTGCGAGGGAGTGGGTAGGACCAGCTTGGCGGTCTTCAGTTGGGGTGGGTGAGCCCAGACAAGCTGTGGTGGGTGTCAGGCAGCCCCCCGAGCCAGGCGGGGGGCACGAGGAGGATCAGATGCACCTGCGCAGAGCAGGGGTGGGTGGGTGCTCCCAGGCGCCCGTTTTGCCGGATTGTGCCAGTTGCGGGTGCTGACTGAGTCCCCCAGGCCACCTTGCTGGTGTGGCGGCTGGTCTGGCAGGTTGGCAGAAAGCCTGCAGAGATGGCGTGTTGGTGGGCCGAAGTGCTGGCCTGAAGCTGGCGTTGCTGGAGGGGCTGGCGAGCATGATGATGGTTACACAAGCACTCTGTGCACCGAGAGCTGCCTTTGAGTGCTCCGTGGGGTCAGCTTACCCCCTGTTTTTTCAGGAGGAGCCCTGGTAGGGATGTTGGTGGAGTCCCGATTGCTCAGCAGTGCTCCTCTACTTACCCTTTGAATGTCCATACGACCTGCTGAGCCTGGTTAGCAGGGGAGGTTTCCTGCCTTCCCCCAGCTAACCTCACCCCTCTGACTATGCAGCTACACCCGGCTGCTCTTGGAGAGCTTTTTAGGGTGGGCAAGGTGGTGATGCCATCCAGAGGGCGTGGGTGGGATCCAGCCCCCAACCTGATCCAGGTAGGATGCTGGATCAAGTGATGAATTGTGGCATGGTGGTGCTGACCATGCCAGGCACGTGGTGGGCCATCCTAGCGGGACAGGGACCACGTGGCACCAGGATGTGTGTGGATTGATCAACCAGCTGGCTTGATGGATCCACGTGTCCTCTCTGCCTGTCTGTGTTGGCCCTTTGGCCTGGCTTTTCCCTGGTGGCCGTGGGACCTGCTGTCCTCTCTCTCATCTTTGCAGAGCTTCTCCTTCCATGTAACCAGGCCAGCCTGGAGGGATGGGCTGGGAGCTGGGACGCCCCGGTTCTTGCCAAGTGTCCTTGGCAGCAACGCTTTGTTCCTCGGTGCGGCCCCAGGTGCAATGATTTCCTTGTCACCGATGTTGCCCTGCTCCACTGAGCCCAGCAACGTGGCGATGGTCTAATTAGTGCTTTTGCATCACAAGGCTGGCTAGAGCGCTGCGTTGTCTTGCCCTTGCATGGAGGATGTCTCACCGGGGCCACAAAGGCATCGGTCCCATTTAAAACTGGGTCGATTCGATATGATCTAGGACAGGTAGGAGAACGGTGGGCTTGCGAGAAAGGAGAGGAGCAGGGTGCATCCTGCCGTGGTACTGGGGAAGCGCGGCTTCCTCCCTCCCCTCCACCCAGCACTCCGGGGATGTTCAGAGCTGCCAGGGTTTAGGACCTGGACTGGCAGGGCAGGGTCCGATCCAGGGCAGCCGTGACGCTCCATGAGGAAGCCAGCGCTGTGTAACTGTGGCATCAGCCTGTCCTTTACTGGGGACGCGGGGAGCACTCCTCTGCTCCTTCCCTGCGGAGGCTGGAAGCTGGTGGGGATGGGGAACATGGTTCGGTGCCCGTACTTTGCTCTCGCAGGGTGGACTTGCTGTTCAGCAGAAGTCTGAGCACAGCTCCTGCTTTTCCCTCTCAGATTTGGGAGGTGTTGGGGTGGGAGGGGAAGGCAGCATGAGGCGCTGGGTACCAGAGAGCTGGGAGCAAGGATGCCTCTGCCACTGCCTAACCGCACAGCCTTGGTCACGTCACTTCACCGCCCAGAGGTGCTGTCTCTGCCGTCGGTGGGCTGTGCGACACACTCAGGGTCTTTCAGGGAGACCTGAAACTCACGGGGGAGTGCGGGGGGGCTGTCATGATCCTTGGGGGGGGGGGGGCTCCAGCCGTTTGCTTTCCTGGCAAGGAGAGGCTGCGGGTGCTGTGTGCCTGCAGGAGGGCAAGCAGCCAGGGGCCGTGCAAGCCCGGCTGCTCCCACCTCCCCCGGGGCAAGGGGGCTGCTGGCTGCCTGCGCGGGCAGGGCTGGGAATGGGGCGCAGGCAGCTCACTGCGGCTCTCGGTGGGGTCGGCAGAGCCCCGGGGGGATGCCGATGCGGCGGGGGGCTGGGTCGGTGGGGATGGGACCCCCGCAGGGCCGTGGTGGCAGTGGTGGCGATGGCAGTGGTGGCCACGGTGGTGGCGGTGATGGCGGTGGCGGCGGCGGGGAGGGAGGCGCTCCCGGCCATGCAGCCGCCATTGGCGCTGGCTGCGCCGTGGTTTCCTGCCGAAATCACATGGCTCCCGCGTTTCCATGGAGAGAGCCGGGGTGGGCTCTGCCAAGAGCCTGCACGAACTCCCTGCTTGCTACCCGTCCATGGGAGTGGAACAAAGGGGATGCAGCGAGCCAGGCCCGCTCTCGCCACGCGCCTCGTCCCTCGCCTCTCCCGGGACATGTGAGTGCCACCGGCACCTCGCGCCCTGGGCCGCCTTGCCCCCCACGGGGTGAGGCCGGTCACGAGGGGGGACAAAAGGGGAGCGGGGTTGGTGGCTTTAGCGGGGCTACACCCAGAGGTGAGGGGTGGGGGGGGGGGGACACGGCGCCCGCGTGCCACCGCCTGCCCACGGCCTCGTCCGTCGCCCGCCGCCCAGCCCCGAGGCGGGCACCCAAAACTGCGCAGGGGGGTGCTCAGGGGTGGCGGGGAGGGTGGGGACGGCGACAAGGCAGCTGAGGGGCTTCGCTCCTCCACCCGATCGCCCTGCAGTTCGGAGGGCTGTTCCGCACCCTGCCGCAGGGCCGGGACCGTGGGAACGCCCGACGGTGGGACGTCGGGGCGAGGACTCCCCTAAAGCCACCCGGTCCCCACCCCAGCCCCTGTCAGGGGTGCGTGAGCTCCTCCGGCCGCTGTTTGGCTGCCGGGCTTGGGATGGCACCGCCGGGCTTGGGACGGCACCGCTTGCTTTACTCCGCGGAGGAGCCGTGTCCGGCCCCGTCTCCCTCGGGACAGGCGGGCAGGGGTACGGGAGGCGAGGGGGCAGCTGCCCGCGCCCGTATAGGGGCCGCCCCGAGCGCCAGGGGACCCCGGAGCCATAGGTCCCGGAGCAGAGGCTGCACCCATCTCCTCCCCCCCCCCCCCCAAACCCCTTGCGCCCAAGCAGGACCCCGGGGTGGGGGGTACTCCCAAGGGACCTGGGTGCCCGGTGTCAGCTGGGTGCTGCCTCCTCCTCCTCCTCCTGGGTGACGGAGGGAGGAATGCTCGGAGGAATTAATGAGACAGATCTGGCTTTGTTGCTGGCCCGATCCTCCTATCTCCCAGCCCTCCCCAGCCTGCCAAGAAGTGCTCGGGAAGGCCTCGCACCGTTAACTCCTTCCCTGCCACGCCTCCGGCCCTCCGCAAACGGCCTCAGTGGGTTTTACCCTTTCCAGATTACCAGAGGAGATTACGGAGGCCAGCGGCATGTCCTGGCCTTCCTATAAATCCCATGTTGGCCAAGGACCTATCTCCTGGCCAGTGGCTGAGGAGCAACCTTGCTGCGTCCCCCGGGCAGGGCTGGGGCGTGAGGCTATGACGCTGCGCAAAATCAGGCAGCGCAGGGCTGGCAGTTGGTGGCTGCTGCGAGCTTTCGGCTGCTGGAGGTCCCCGATGCACCGCTGCGGACCCCCGGGCGGAGAGGAGCAGCGGTGGGAGCTGGCACGGTGGTGGCCAGGTCCCCGTGGAGGACACGCCGTGATGGGGTTGAGCATGGGGATGCGGGCGGCGGTGGGCAGGGCAGGGATGGGGGACGCCAGGGTGGGCGGCTGGTGAGGTGGGTGTTGGGGTGCAACCGGGGGATAACTGCTGATCTGCAGCGGGGACAGTGAGGGGGTGTCTCTCCCCAAACCCTGCCTGAGGCTGCTGCCCAGCGCTCCTTCTGTACCCAAGAATTTGCTGTCTGGGTTGCTGTGGGGTGCCTGGGGTGGGCATCGTCCGGTGCCTGCTGGTACCCCGAGAAGAGCTGGGCAGGGGCTTGGGGAGGTCCCCTGAGGATGCCACCGTGCTGGGCTCCAGCCTGAAGTGGTGGCTAAAGCCAAACAGGCATCTCGGAGCTCCTGCCATGGCTCTGACTTCAAGGACAGGACCTGGGAGACCTGTCGCGGGCAGGGAGCTGGCACTTGGGGTCCCCAGGGGACGACGAAGGCAGACCAAGCCCTGGCTTTGCGTGGGTTGAGGCCACTGCTGGGCTGGGACGAGCTCCCCGCCTCATGCTTTGGGGTTATTTATAGGACTGACATTTTTATCGCTTCTATTTTTGCTGCCGTGTGGGGACGATGCGAGGAAGCGAGGGGGGAGGACTTGAGTCTTCTGCGGCCCCTGGACGCAGGGTGCCAGGCCCCTCGGGCAAGCGATGCTGCCAAGCGGCACTGGTGCTGGCCTGGCTGTGGGTAGCACCCAGCTTGGCACAAGGGCTGGTCCTTCCCGAGCCCTCGGGGCAGCCACCCTGCAGAAAAAGCCTTGCATCTGATCTGCGGTGTTGGGTTGCCAGGATTTTTGTGGAGCTGGCTTTGTTGGTTTCTGCAATATATGAAGTCAGAGGGGTCAGCTGTAGCCCCGTGGTGACCACCTGCAGCGCTGGGACTGGGCTTTCCCAGGCCAGGACAGGCTTTTTGCCTGGCCACCAGTCACTTGGTCACCCGCCGTGGTTCTGCTTCAAACCGTGACGGGGAGTCTCTTTGCCAGAACTGTCACCTCCCACCCTCTCCTAGGTCTCCCCATGACCAGGAGCTCTTTGGCCCCTCACCAGGCTGGTGTCTACGTGCTGGCCCTCATCTCCCCAGCATCTTTTGGCCAGTGGTGCCTTCTACCCGCAGAGGCTGGTGTGTGCCCTTTGGTGCCGCGTTTCCAGCTGTGGTGACGTTCCCAGCCATGCGAGGGTGTCCGTGTCTGGGGAGCGCTTAGGAACAGCCTAAAGTAGCTTCTTCATCACCTTGGCCTTTGGTGCTGGTGCCACCAGAGAAGTGTGCTCCTGAGGCTGGTGGCTTCTCCGGGGGCTGGGTGATGCTGGGTGGGCACAGCCTCGGTGCTGGTGGTCCTGGGGCCGGCAGGGAGCAGCTGGGGGACCTCCCCAAGGCTCAGCATCCCACAGATGCTCTCCTGTGGAATGTCGGTTCTATATTGCACCGAGGGCAGGGAAGTGGGAATGTCCTCCTGGGGTGTCTGGAGTTTTCTTCTGCCTGCGCGTGGACTGGTCATGGCTGCACACGTGTGTCTGAGCACAGCTGCCCATGGAGAGGGGTTTGTTTGTATGTTCAGCTGTTGTGGTTGAGGTCAGGATGCTGGGGGCAGCTCCCCAGGCTTGGCAAGAGGAGAGCATGACAGGGACACCCCCAAAAAAGGGTGCAGTTGGGATGTTATGCCCACGTCCCTGCTGCGTAGGAGGGGTGGAGGCAGCTGCCCTGGCTGTTTGTGCCAAGCTGGGGTGGTGATCGTCCAGAGAAGTCCCCTGGGCTGAGGGAGGTGACCAGCAGCTGTGGGGCTGTCCCCTTTCCTGCGCCTGCTCCCTGTTCCCGGCCAGGGCAGGGACAGAGGTTAATTTAACTCAATTACTGCCCGGGCCTGGCAGTGTTGGCTCAGCTCATGCCCTTCCTCTGCCCTCCCTTGGCAAGGTGTCCCTGAGCTGGCATGCCCCGCTGAGTGCCGATCAGGGTGCCACGAGCTGCTCAGAGGAGGTGGCTGATGCCGCGTGCCCGTGTCCTCCGGCGTCCTCTGCCATCTTTTGGATGCAGGTCCCCCACCTCCTGCCAGCTCCCAGCGGTGTCCCCATCGGTGATGCCCAGGATGGTGCTGTGCCGTGCGCTTGCCTGCACTTCGGGTGCCTCACAGCCCTTTTACAGGGCCGCAGGCAGGGTCCCCGCAAGCGGCACAGCCTGGCTGTGACCCCCCTGGTAGGGAAGCCTGGACGTCCCTTCACTCTGCATGGCACCAGGAACACCTCTCCAGCAGCTCCCAGCAGCTTTAGCCTGGCTTTCTTATTAACCTTTAATGAGAACAAATGAGCTGGCATGGGCCGTCACTGCGGGCGCGTTGCCTGGCCGTGTGCCGGGCACCGGCTTCACATGGCTGCCAGCACGGCGGAGGCTTTGCAGAAGGCTGGTCAGTCCCGGCGCGGTGCCGGGAGCCACGCTTTCCCCGGAGGAGAAGCCACAAGGGGTGAAAAGCCAGGCAGTGGCCCCCTGCCCATGGCAGCCACCGGGTTGGGACTCTGCCTGTCGGTGGGGAGAGCCAGGGGACGCATCCCGACCGGGTGGGGTGGAGATGGGTCCCCCCACACCGTGCTTTGCGGTGTGCTGGGCTGCAGTGACACTGGCACGGAGGTTGCAGGCGAGGTGGGTGACAAGACGCCTCTGCTTGCCAGTGCTGGGATGTTTTTTCCCCAGACGCTCCTTGGGCCCAGCCCAGTCTCACCAGCTCTTCCCCCAGCTGCTCTCCCAGTGGGGCTGGGGCTGTGCACCCACCTGGGCACCAGGACAAGAAGGTGTCCTGGGACGCGGCGCTCTTTGGTGGCACCGCTGCAAGCTCCAGCTCACCAAGCCTGGCCGTGGCTGGCTCCGGGGCCACATGCCTGCGTGCCCATGGCAGGGGAGCTGTGCCACCCTACAAGGGAGCCCCATACGCTTGTCCCCTGTGCCGTGCTGGCTCCGTCCTGCACAGGGACCAGCAAGGAGGGGACCAGCTCTGGGCTGGGGAAGTGGCCCCACAACTGGCTCACCCTTAGGGAGGGGGTGAACCACGTCTGGCAGCACCCCACCTCTGTGAGCACCCACCCCAAGACTCTGCCCCAATGCTTTTCCTCCCAAACCTGGCCTGACCTCGCTCTAAAAGCAGCAGCAAACAGGAAAGGAGCCTGGGAGGGAGGTGTCTCTTCCTGCCCCGGTGACGTGGTGATGGCAGCCCATCCCAGCCTGGATGGAGCTGGCTGCTCCAGCCTCCTCCATCGGACCTAGATGGGGGGTGCCAGGCCTGGGTACCCCAGGACCAGTGCAGGGACCTGCAGTGCTGGAGTGGGGTGACATCTCTGCCACAGAGTCCCCTGGTTATTTAGGGCATCCCTGTGCCCTAAACAGGGAGTTGTGGGGCTGGGAGGTGCTGCTAGGGCTGCCATGGAGAGCAGGTGGGTTTGCCTCACTGCCCTGTGGCAGCTGGACCCCCTGTGGGGAGCAGGGCATCCTTGGTTCCCACATGGGGATGGCCCCCAGCATCTTTCAGGAGCCCTGAGAGGAAGCCCTGGCTGAAGCCAGCCCCTCTGAGGCTTTGGAGACCCAGACGACGCAAGTAGGGGCATCTGGGCAAGAAAAGCCTTTTCCCAGCAGCTGCGGGGTGTTGCAGGGTGCCCACGGGACTCCCTGTGCCCCTGCCTGCTGTTCAGCCGTGGGAGGCCCACCGCAAAGCCATGGCAGCTTTATGTCTGTATCTGTATATATATATTTTTTTAAAGCAGTGCAGAAGCGAGCAGCAGGGACCGCTGCCCGCAGTGGCGTGAGCGTCGGCTGCCCGCTCTGCCCACGGCTTTGTGCCTGCCCACAGCAAAGCCGGCAGGGATGGGGGCGAGGGGCTGTGCCCGCAGCATCCCCCTGCCCCGGAGCAGGGACCGACACCAGGCTGGGGCCAGCGGTGCATTCGGCAGGGCCGTCTTTGCTCCCTGGCTCGGGGCCTGGGAGGGAAGCGGGGCTCCGAGGGGAGCAGTCTTGCCGGGGGCTGGCTGGCATGAGGGTGGCACGGCAGCGGGGGATGCTGCGGTGCCCAGCGCAGGCTGCCCTCGCTTTGAAGGAACCTGGAGAGGGGCTGGGGGACAGTTTGCACCGCGGTGACCTGCAGTGTGGTCCCCTCCCCTGCGCCCGTGCCTCAGTTTCCCCAGGGGTGATGGGGGGAGGGAAGGACGGGGACCATGCCGTGCCATCCCTGCTCCTGGGGTAGCCGGTGCTGGTGGGATCCCCTCCTTCCGAGGGGAATGGGCGTCCTTCTGTCCTCCGCGTCCACTTGTCCCCAGCCCTTGAGTCATGGCGGGGGCTGCAGCGCTGGGCAGTGATGTCAGCCCTTGTGCAGGGGAAGCGTGGGAGGAGACTGCTGCCCGAGGGGAGCCCTCAGGGCCTCGGCCCCCGCGGATGGGCGGACGGACGGACGGCATGAGAGAGCAACAGCCTCCCGCTCCGCCCGTGCCACCGACCCCAGCCCAACAGGGACGTGCTGCCGCAGCCCACCATGAACGGCGAACCAAAAGGTACCGAGCGCTGGCGGCACCAGAGCTCCCCGGCAAACGCCGTTAATTGGGGACCCCCAGCTGTTTGAGCCTCCCAGGGTGATGTGGCTGGGCTCGCAGGGGGCTTTTTTTGGGCGAGCGGCTTTCCCCTGCCGGGGCACCAGGGACGTGGGTACCTCCACCTGCTAGGGACGTGGTTGTCACTGTGGCATGCGGCAACGGGGTGTCGGGATGGGGTGTCTGTGGCAGGATAGGACCCGCTGGCTGCCCAGCCTTGCTGCTGTCCACACTGGGACCCCAAGCTTGGCATCTCAAGGCAGAAGAGGGGCCCCGGCTGCCCACCGCTCCCAGGCGATGTGCCGTCCATGCCACAGCAGCACAGCTTTCCTCAGCAAACTGATTTTCTCCCCCTCATGCCCCCAGGTTTTGTGTGTGGCTATGCTGATGAGGACAAACAGAGCCTGGCTCTGCGTTGGGCACCGCGGCCCCGGGGGGGGCCCTCCTGGGGCTGCTGTCACATACGGGGACCAAGTTGCCTGGATAGGATTTGGGGGGAAGCTGCTGGTACCCAGCAGAGCATCCTGGAGATGAGCAGGTGGGGGAAAGGTAGCATGTGGGACCTTCGCAAGGTTATGCCCACCCCAGCAGGATCATACCAGAGCCCCGTCTTCTGCTTAGCACCTCTGAGAGGAGTCACAGCCCACCGGGGAGCAGGATCTGGTGCCCCTGGTCGGGCTGCAGTCCCATCTGGCAGAGCATGGGGGTGAGCTACGGCCCCCAGGCCTCCAAAGCCATGGGG
The DNA here is from genome assembly GCF_036417535.1 of Chlamydotis macqueenii. Classification (NCBI taxonomy): domain Eukaryota; kingdom Metazoa; phylum Chordata; class Aves; order Otidiformes; family Otididae; genus Chlamydotis; species Chlamydotis macqueenii. The sequence goes on from NC_141568.1 coordinate 14,679,416, forward strand.
ATCCCGGCTGGGTGCTTGGTGGGTGCCTTTGGTCGTGGGGTCCGACCTTCACTGGGACCAGAGTGGTCCTGGGCTGGTTCTCAGAAACTAGGTGGTTCTAGAAAACAGGTTAATCTTGAGCTCAGCCAGGCTCTGGTGAACCCCCCGGTCCCAACAGTGGCCTCCTCCCAGGGTCCCAGTTTGGGGCTTGCATCCCCCTCCAGCTGCAGACTGGGAGCCTGCGGGATGGGTGGTGGGTGGGAGGCTGAGAGCCCCCGCCGGGGAGCTGGCTGTGTCTGCCTGCGTCGTGCCCTGCCCTTCCTCGGGGATACTCCGTGGGGTAAATAAGCACTTCCTCCAATTCTTCCCATTCGCAGCTCCTTCCCTTTCCTGCCGCCCTCCCACTTGGCCCAAGGAGCCAGGCGGCCTTCCGCAGCCGTGAGGGCGGACACCGCCGCCGTGGCCCCACCGCCACGGGGCCAAGAGCATCCAGCACCCATCCAGCCCCCTGCCTGCAGCACCCAGGCCACCATCCCCTTGCTCTGGTGGGGGCCGTGACCTTATGGCCAGGAGTTTCTTTCCCGGCTGAGTCACCGGGATGCCGTTCACTGACTCATCTGACTCCCAAAAAATCCCAATCCCCCTTCTCACCCGGTGCGGGGGGCGGGCAGCGGGGGGTCCTGCCTGCCTGGAGGAGAGGCAGAGCGTGACGGAGGTCAGTGAAAAGGTGGCTCCCAGGCTCCCTGTGACCAAGGCAGCATGGCGTTTGTCGCCGGATGCTCCCGTCCTCTGCGGCCAGGAGGGACGAGGGGTGATGGGAGGGAAGAGCTGCTCCAGCCCACGCTGGGAGCCGGCCAAGGGCCGCCCCAGGGCCGGAAGGGGCTGCCGGGGGGCCGGGGTACGCGCCTGGGTTAGGGCAGCGGGGACGCAGCTGTGCAAACAAGGATGCAACGGCTGGGTGGGAGGGAGCCGTGCCAGCGGCCTGGGTTCGCAGGCTCCCGAGGTCGTCCCTGCCACGCACCCAAGGAACGCTCACCCAAGGGTGCCGGGGCGTCATGCCGCTGGTGTGGGGGGTGGCAGGACCCCCTGCTTCCACAGACGCTGTGGGCAGGATGAACCGGCCTGTGGTCACCACACCGTGCCCTCGTTGGGGACACCGGTACCCTGCTGTTCCTGGAGAGGTGGCCGCAGTGCCATCGGCGTGGGGACCACAGCCCAGCCCTGCCAGCCCCTTGGGTGGCTGTGGGTGCCGCTTCCCGGGGTCAGGGGTGCTGGAGGGCGCTGGGTCAGCCACCCCGGGTGATGCTGGCTTCCAGTGAGTGACATTACTGGAGATGGTGGTCAGAGCACCCGCAGCTGCCAGGGCTGTGGGGCTGGGGGCGCGGGGGGCGCCAGTTTGGGGCGTCTCCGACCCGGGCAGTGTTGATAAACCCGCCAGAGCGACCTGAGGCTGGTGTCTGAGTGTCGGAAACAGAAACCAGCTGGGACCAACCCAGCCGGTCGGACTGCCCCCTCCGCCGCTCAGACCAGCATTCTTGGGATCCCAATCATCTCCAGAGCGCAAGGCGGAGAGAGGAGCTGGTGGCCGGGCCGGAGAGCCCCGGGGTGGGCTCCAGCACCCCCAGCCCCACCTGGCTGCTCACATCTGGCTGCTCTGCCCTCTCGGCTGCTGTCTGCGGGCAGCGTTGGCTGTGTCGGACGGACGGACGGACTCCCAGGATTGCGTTTTCTACGACAGGAGAGCTGCAGGCGGTCTGCGGTGCAGGCACGGCGAGGTGAAAAGCTTGGTCGGGAGGCAGCTTCGTTAGCACCAAAGCCCTAATTAAGGGCAGGGGGCTGGCAGGGACGGGACATGTGGGGCAGGACCTTTTGGGCAGGACCTCTGTGGCTCCTTAGGAGAGGGAGGGATGTGCTTGGGGCTCAGCCTGTGGCCGGGCCATGAGGGTGCCAGTGCTCTGCCCAGTGCTGGGCTCCCGGTAAGCCTGGAGCGGGGCTCAGCGCCCTGGGCGAGATGCAGCGGCCGGTGGCCCCTTCCAAGCGTGCCCCAGGCCCTGCTTCCCACCGGGGCTGGCTGTGCCGCTGCGGTACCAGGTACCTCTTATCTTGGTAATGTCAGGAATGCACCACGCTGGGGATTTTTTTCCTCCGCCGTGAGCCAAGCGTGCCAGGAGCGGAGACTCCACACCCTGCCTGCCCTGCCTCGTGCAGGCGACGCTGCCCTCCGGCACCCGGCTGGCTGCCCGCGTGTGCGGGGCTCGAGCATCCTTGGGGCTCCTGCAGCATCGCTCCCACAGAGCAGGGGCACAGTGTCCCCCTCTTTGAAGGGGGTTTGGCACAGGAGCTCCTGCAGGGTGCCACGCCGGGGGACGCAGGGCACTGCGGCAGACGGGCTGGCGAGGCCCGGCAGTGCCCCGGGGCCAGGCGCTGGGATGGCTGGCAGCAAGTGCTGGGGCTGCGCTGTCCCTCGCTGCCGACTCAGGTCTGCACCCATCCTGCCGGCGATCCAGCCTCGTGATGCGGAGCATTGCGGGGGCTGTTTGGGAGAGAGCTGGGTCCTTGGGCTGCGGTGCAGGGACATTGTCCTGCCAGCGGCCACCGCTCACGGCAGTGCGCCCTGTGCCAGCGCCGGAGCCTCGGGTGCCTGGGAGCTCAACCCAGCGTGGTGCATGGGGCTGCCAGAGCCTCTGAGGTGCCTGGGTGAGTGGCTGGGGATCGTTCGGACTGTCCCACGGAGTTGTGCTGGGGCATCGGTCCCCCACAGCACCCCCAGCATCCTTCTCCCCTCTGACACGCTCAGCATCCTCTGCCCCGCTGCAGGCTCCTGGGTGACCCTCCTTTGAGCCCCTCTGTGCCCCTAGCAGCAACGTGGGCTGAAGAAGGGTGGGCTGGCAGGGCCGTGCTCACCCCATAGGAGCCGTGAGCTGCCCCGCACATGGAGACCCCCATCATAGGGGTGGTGGGTGCTTTCCCTGTGGGTGAGCCACTGTAGCCCCCAGCTCGCTCGGTGAGGAGCAGATTAAAGAGCCCTGCTGAGGGTAATCTGCCCAGGCCCTGCAGGTCAGCTGGGCTGCCAGGGATTATAGCTCCTCCTAATGAGCTTAATTGGGACAGTGTTGTCCTGGAAACTGGAGGGACTGGCACTGAGATAAGAGCAAGGTGGTGGGACCCACAGAGCAGCTCTGTGGTCCTGGGCTGGAACCTGAGTGCCAAGAGGGGACCAGATGGACCTGCTGTGTCCCGGCTCTGCTGGGATGGAGGTTGGCGGCGGCGGCTGGCTCTGACTCTTACCGGCCTCGGCTCATCCCGGGCGCGGCGAATGCTGGGCCCCAGGCCGGTGCACAGGGAGGTGGCGGTGGTGACAGCATGGCTGCGGGGCGACGGGGAGCCCAGTGCCGGGCCGATGCCCGTTGGTGGCCAAGCAGGTGCGTGCTGTGCCGGGACGGTTTGAGCTGGGCCCCATTGTGCTGGGGGAAGGAGTGGGGATGGTGGTGGGACCCCGGCAGCATCTTTGTCCCTGTGCCACCCGGAGTGCTGCTGAGGCTGGGGGCTCACTGCCGCCTGTGCTGGGGCAAGAGGAAAGGCAGCGTAAGGTGTGGGGATGTGGCTCTGGCCCCATCTGCCAGCTGGGGAAGCTGTGCGTCCCTAGGGCCCTGCCTGGCCTTCCCTGGCACCGTGTGGGACTGCCGGGCACCGCGTGGGCTTGTCCCCAGCAGCTCCTGGCTCCCCAGCCCACAGCTCGGCTCTAGGGGCTGGCGGGGACAGAGGGACAGAGTTGGGCCAGGGGTGGCTGGGATGAAGCAGAGCACCCAGCAGCCTCTGCCCTGCTCCCTCATGTGCCCAGCTGGCACCGCTGGGGTGGCAGGGACAGGAGCAGCCCCTGGCCAGGGCTGCAGCGATGCTCCCTGCGACATGGGGTAGCAGCCAGGTCTGGACCCCAAGACTCAGAAATCTGCCCCGTCCTGGCTGGCACTGACTGCACCGGACACCCCAGGGACAGGCAGGTACTGCAGCAGTTTTGGGGCTTCTGGCACCGTCTCTGGTGCTGCCAGGAGCAGAAGGCAGGGCTGTGGCATGCGTGGGGCTGGACACGTGCTGCCTGCGCGGACTTTCCAGCATCCGATAGGGAATAGCACGACCTTTCCTTCCCTGGAAGGAAAGAGCTCCTGGAAAAGCCGGGGACTTTCCAAAGCGCTTTGTTGTCCGTGGGTTTCCCTCCTGGTTGCTGGAGAGAGCGGAAGCAAGCGTGGAGACAGCAAAGGGTTGGGCAGCCGGGTCCCGCCCCACGCCCTTCCTGGCCCTGTGGCAGGGTGGCACGGGGGACAGCGGGACATGTGCTGGGACAGGACAGGGTTCAGGAGGAGACGGCTGGGCTGGGGCACAGCGGAGAGTTTGCCATGGTCGTGTCCAGGAAAGGCTACGGTAGGCACTGGACATCAGCCCCTTCTTTTGGCTCCCGGGGGACCAAGCTGGAATGTATCCGTCCGTCTGTCCCAGCTGAGTGCTCCGGAGTGTCCGGAGCCCTGATCCACCCGGGGCAGGGCACCGACAGCATCGCTGGGGCAGCACGGGAGCTGCATCCCCAGTGCCATCCGGAGCATCCCTGGGCTGAGAGGGAGGGAAGGCTCCCAGCTTGTGGGTGCTACGTCTGCCCCAGCCCATGGGTGCAACCCTGGTCTGTGGGTGCCATTTCTGTTGCAGTGTTTCCCCACCCTGCTGCTGGTGACCCTGCTCTCTTGCTCCCCGCAGGGAGGCCCTCCAGGTCACACTCAGCGATGTCACTGTCTGTGCGCCCGCAGCGCCGAGTCCTTGTCACCAAGATCAATAGGAGCCAGTCCTTCGCCGGAGTGAACTCGACGGCCGACCGGCCCTTCAGGTAGGAGATGGGTGCTTGTGTTGCCTGCTGCGAAGGACGGGGACAGGCTTGGGCATGGTGGTGGGACCTGCTGCGCATCCTGAGGCACCTTCCCAACCCGCTGCCTGGCATCTCCCACAGGGATCTTTGTGGTAACCAGGGGATGTTGCGCAGGGGGGGCTGCAGGGAGCATCAGGGCCAGATGGGAGACAGAGCCCATCACCCCAAGCCTCCACTGTGCCGTGTCCCAGGCCAGGTGAGGACCCTGCAGCCCAACGGCTGCTGCCACCAGAGCACGGAGCTGTAGCTCACCCTCGTGCTTCAGCCGGCTCTTGCAGGCTCCCCTGTGACCATCTCATCATGTTTAATGATGGTGAAGGAGCTGGTGTGGCTTTGAAGCTCTGTGTCTTGACCACTTTGACATCCTGCGATGGCTGGTTTCGGGGTTTGAGCCCTGGTGTGAATCAGGGTTTCCTCCAGGTCATTTCAAACCTGTTGCTGAAAGGTTTTATCGGCTGCCTGTCAGCTACGTTGTGACGAGCAGCTGTTCCCTACTCATCCTCTCTGGCTGCTGGCGATGTTATGGTCCCATCATAGCCTTCCTCCTCCTCCTCTCTGCTGAACCTCACATTGGTGAGAACCAGCCCATGCTCTGCTCATCCCTGCCACCCTCCTCCGCACTGTCCCTAGCTCCTGGCTACCCTCTCACAGTGGTTCTCAGGACATGGGCATGCCAGGGGTTTGGGATGTGGGACTATGGCATTTTAAGGCTTTTAATTCCTTTTCCTAGCGGCCAGCCAGGCTCACTTGGGGACGGGGAAGAGGGAGGACTCTTGGATGCCCGCAGCCAAGCGGCTGGTGAGGAGACGCTTGTGGGAGATACCTCCAAGGGGCCCTGGAGGACGGGAATGAGGAGAGATGATGGGCAAGTGCTTACCCATCGCTATGGCTTGGGATGAAGCCAAGACACTCATTTCCCCCCACCAGTGATTCGGGGAAGTCTTTCTGCCACTCCTGTGAAGAGCGGAGCAGGATGGGAGGTCTGGCCCAGGGCTGGGAACTGAGGAGCCCAGGGTGTCTCCTGGGCACCGGTGGGGGGACGATGCCTTGGAAGGAGGAAGGGAAGAGCCAGTCTGAGCAGGGCGTTGCTTGCTGGGTTGGAGAGCAATTCCGTTGCACAAGGCAGGAAGGGTGGTGTTCAGGTCCCGGGCGCTGGATCGGCATCAATTCGGGTCGGCTGGAAGAGGTCCCCAAGGTGGCGGTGGGGCAGGTGGAGGCACCAGGCAGCCGGCAGCTCCATACTGCAGGTTTGGTGACATCTGGAGAGGTGTAGAGTGTCGGTGAGGATGCCCCTGCCCCGTGGCGCTGCGCTGTGTGATGGGTGACAGGGCTCCCTGTCCCCAGGATGCTCCCGTGCTGCCACCTGCTGGGATCTGTGCCTCTCCCTGGCTGCGCAGGGTGGCGGGGCAGCCATGCTGGCATGTGTCACCCTGCTGCAGTGCCCAGACCACGGGGAGCATCTCCATACCCCTGGCAACCAGGGTGCTGGGGACGGAGCAGAGCGTGACCCCTTCAGAGGGGTCCAGGGCTGGAGATGTCCCCACAGGCACTCCAGGAGCACAGCTTGGCCCTGGCTGGTGACAGCTCTGTTTGCCTTTGCTCCCCCCAAACCAACGCCTGGGACCCCCACACCTCTGCAGAGGCTACCCCATGGCCAGCCTTTCAGGCTCTGCTGGGCTGGTGTTACCTCCCTGCTCCTCTCCACTGCCAGCTTTGTGGGTTTCTGCTTGTCTTTCCCATGGCTTGAGGGCAGCCAAATGCACTGGGGGGGGGCTGCAGCCATGCGGCATAGGCAGCACTGCCCAGCCCCACAGCCCCATCTCACCCAGTCCCACTGGCTGGTCAGACTGGCTGTGGGGGAGTCCTGGGAGAGGCAGGCAGGTCTGGGTGGACCTGGCCTCCATCCCAGAGCTCCTTCATCTCGAGACAGGGTGCCCAGCAGGCTGGGGCACCCAGGCGGACCCCAGTGCTGTGTACTGACCCTGGCCACCCCGGCTTTGCCTGCCTCTCTCCTCAGGAACCTCTCGCCCTTCACCCCCACCGTCTCCCGCAAGACTGGCTCCAGGGTCAGTAGGATGTTCTCAATGTCCCACAAATCCCCACCACCCAAGGTGCCTCAGCCCAACCGCCTGGACGAGGTGTACGAAGCTCTCAAGAAGGGCCTGACGTAAGTGTCGGGGCTCCCTGTGGCTGGAGGCAGGGAGCCCCTGAGGGGCACAGCGACAGCTTGCCATGGGCTGGGGTTGGCAGCTCTCCACTCTCACCAGGCAGGGACATGCCAGGTCTCCTGGGTGCAGTGCCGCGGGGTCTTGGAGCTGCGTGGTGTCTCGCATCCCACCCCATCCCATGTAAAGGCACAAGTGGGCTCCCTCGCCTGGGTGCTGGAGCGGGGAGTGGGGTCAGATGTGCTGGGTTGGCGTGGGCACATTGGCGGGTGGCAGGAGCCCCGGGCATCCCAGCCTGACCCTTCCGGTGTGGTTGCCCCCAGAGCCTACCTGGAGGTGCACCAGCTGGAACTGGAGAAGCTCAGCACCCAGATCCGTGAATCCAAGAGGAACTCCCGCCTGGTGAGTGTTGTTGGGAAGAGCCTTACGGAGAGCAGTGGTGTTGTGGGATAGCTGGGGCAGCTCGTAATCCATCTGTGTCCCAGGGCACATCCTGCTTTTGTGGGGACATCAGGGGCCAGCCCAGGCTCTGGTGCTGGGCTGTGCAGGGCTCCTGTCCTACTGTCATGCACTCTCCAGCCCTGGTTGGGTGCTGCATGTTTCCATCGATGTGCTGTGGGTGGTGGGCATGCGATGTGCTGGGTCTCCTTGGGTGGGCAGAGCTGGCTTTGTGCTGCTTCTTATCCCTCTCCTCTCTCCTCCAGGGCTTTCTCTACGATCTGGATAAGGTAAGCGGGAGCAGTGCCCCGTCACCCTCTTGCCTCCCCCGTCCTTGTGCCTGGGATGTGCTGCTGCCAGCCCCTTCTCCGCTTGCACCGTCCCACTGCCTGCCCCGTTCCCCGCACGGCAGAGTGGGACTGGGGCTCTGCGGGCAGGGTGGCTCTGGGCAGGGGACGAAGCAGAGACAGACAGGGGCTCATAGCCTGCTTCTTGCAAACAAAAGCTGTAGTTGGGGCGTGCTGAGCCTGGGTTAGCTCTGAGAGTGGGAGAAGAGCACCCCGGAGCCTGGCTTGATCCTGGGAGACCCTCCGGAGCAGGGAGGCTGGAGGATGCTGCAGCACGCGGGTGCGAGTGCAGCCTCTGCTCTGCTCGCCGCCGGCTGCCACCCTGCACCTCCCGGGCAGGGCTGGTGACCAGGATCCGCTCCAGCCGCAGCACAGGCACGCAGCGGGGCACATCCTGACCTGCGGCTCCTCTCTGGAGGGGTTGGGCTGCCGTTCACCCTGTCTCCTCTGCTTTTCCAGCAAGTGAAGTCAATCGAGCGCTTCCTGCGTCGCCTGGAGTTCCATGCTAGCAAGGTGAGAGCTGGGGTCACCTTGGCGGTCCCTCGGTGCAGCGCTGGGATGGCCGTGCTGTCCACAGCCCTGCCGCTCACCGCAGCTTGGGCCTGTCCTTGCAGATAGATGAGCTCTACGAGGCTTACTGCATCCAGCGGCGGCTCCGCGATGGAGCTCACAACATGGTCAAGGCTTACAGCACGGGCTCACCGGGCAGCCGGGAGGCACGCGAGAGCCTGGCCGAGGCCAGCAAGGGCTATAAGGAGTACACAGAGGTGAGGCAGCCGGCTGGGGTGGGCTGGGAGGGTGCTGGGTCCCATGGGCGGCTGCTGACGGGTGCTGTCTGTTCCCAGAACATGTGCCTGTTGGAGAACGAGCTGGAGAGCCAGCTGGGCGAGTTCCACGTCCGGATGAAAGGTAACGCGTCCTGCTCTGTCCCCAGCCTGCCGCCTGCCTTCCTGCCCTGCTGCCTGCTGATGCCCCTCCACTTTCTCTTGCAGGGCTGGCAGGCTTCGCCCGGCTCTGTGCTGGTGACCAGTATGAGGTTGGTGAGACTCCTTGGGCTGGGATCTGCTCTTCTCCCGCCCTGTGCTCCTCAGGGTGCCTGGGGGGTGTAGGCGGGCGCTGGCGTGGAGGGCACATTGTAGGGTGGTGGTGGCTGGCAGGGGTCCCTGGCCATGCCTGGGGATGCACGCAGAGCACCCACCACCCCAGTGCTGTATCCTTCCCATACCCACGGCTCCACATCCCCAGATCTTCATGAAGTACGGACGGCAGCGGTGGAAGCTGCGAGGGCGCATCGAGGTGAACAGCAAGCAGGTGTGGGACAGTGAGGAAATGGTTTTCTTGCCTCTCGTCACGGAGTTCCTCTCCATCAAGGTACAGTGCAGAAGGGGGCAGGGACAGTGTGGGCCAGCTGCCACCTTGCATCCCAGCAAGGACCTCACCTAGACCTCCCCCTCACTGGGGCAGGGGGAGGCTGTCTGGTGGAGGTGGCATCCTGGCACACAGCAGGGCTGCACACAGCAGATAAAGCCCATGGCTTCATCTCATCCTCTCCTCCCTCTCCTTGCCCAGGTGACGGAGCTAAAGAGCCTGGCCAACCACGTTGTGGTGGGCAACGTGTCCTGCGAGACCAAGGACCTCTTTGCGGCTCTGCCCCAGGTAGTGGCTGTGGATATCAATGACTTGGGCACCCTCAAACTCAGCCTGGAGGTGACCTGGAAGTGAGTACCTCAGCAGGCATTGCTGTTAGCACATGGCAGGGCTGGGGACACCTGGCACAACGTGGCAAGAGGTGGCCTGCCCTGGGCTCTCTCCCATCCCCAAACGGGGCTGCGTTACGGGAAGCCAGAGCTGGACTGGATGGGGTCTTGGTGTCCTGCTCACTGCAGAGCAGGGTTAAGATCCTCCTGGGGTGGCACACACATCTCACCTCCCTCTCTCCTCCCCAGCCCCTTCGACAAGGACGACCAGCCCTCAGCAGCCAGCACTGTCAACAAGGCCTCCACGGTGAACAAGAGGTTCTCCACCTACAACCAGAGCCCACCCGACACGCCGTCTCTGCGGGAACAAGCGTTCTATGTAAGTGTGGCGCTGGGCAGGGCTGCTCAGGAGAGGTGGCCCATGGAGGCATCCACATGGGGACGTGCCCAGGCTACATCCCAGAGGGTGGCATGGCTTGGGGACAGGGGTGGGCAGCTCCTCTCCATCCATCTGGCCACGGCTCCCCAGTACCAGCGCCTGCTCCTCCCATGCTCACAGCTCCTCTTCTCTCTGCCCAAGAGCCCGGGGCGGGCGGCTGACAAGCACGGTTTGTCCTTGCTGGACATCTTTCGGGAGACACTCTTCGAGAAGCTGTCTCAGAGCTGCTCCTGCGGTGACGTCTCCTCGGCCGAGCTCGGGAGGTGGCCACAGCAGGGCCACGTAAGTGCGAGGCCTGGAGCCAGCCAGTAGCTTAGCCCAGCAGCGTGGCCGCCCCGCAGTAGCCGTAGGTGCTCCTCGTCTCCTACTCACTAGCCCTTGCTGATGCCCAGAGGCCTGATCCTGCCAGGCTGGGGTCTGGCTGGCCCTAGGAAGACATTCCTGAAGCTGGGAGAGCCTGGGCTGCATGGGCCAGCCCGGCTCCTCCATCCGCTCGCCCTCGTGCGAGAGCCGTGCAGTAGCGAGTAGAAGGCTTGTCTGTGTCCCTGCACTGGTGGCGTTGATGTGCTGTGCCGTGGCATTGGAGTGGTGCTGCTGTGATGGTGCTGGTGTGGTACCGGTGCTGGTGTGACGGTGCTGATGTGGTGATGGTGCTGGTGTGATGCTGTCATGACGTTGCTGTCGCAGTGGTGTGGCGCTGGCGCGATGGCCAGTGCCGCCTGCCACGAGCTGATGCCAGGGCTGTTGCCGTCCTTGCAGCCATGGTGGGCGGTGTCCTCAGCTCCACGCATCACACCCCGTCCTGGCCGTGCTGGAGCTGCCCGCCATGCCGGGAAGCGAGCCGCTGGCACCCCGGAGCTCCGGGCTGTGTGTGGCTGGGCCTGGGGAGCAGAACTCCCCCCCGGCATGGCGTGGGGTGCAGGGCTGGAAGAGGCAGCTGTGGTCTGCTGGGTCCTCACTGCCCACCCTGCTGTGCCAGCAGAGCCAGGGCAGTGTGGCAGCCTGCGCCGGTGGTCTCAGTGGCCTTGGTGCCCTCCGGTTCAGCGTCCTCGGTTGAAGGGAAGGCAGCCAGAGGAGCAGGGGCGGCAGGAGGGTCTTGGCTGACAGCATTCTCCCCCCTCCCCAGAACATGCTGCGGCGCCAGGAGGAGCTGGAGAACGGCACAGCCTGGTCCATCTCCTCTGAGTCCTCGGACGACTCCTCCAGCCCCCAGCTGTCCAGCAGCGCCCGCCACGCCGCACACAAGCCCATCGTGCAGCCCGAGGTGCAGACCTCTGCCCCCGCCATCGAGATCTCCTTCTCCCAACAACCGGAGGAGACCGGGATCAGGCCTGGGGCTGGCGGCGTTGGTGTCTCCCCCGCTGGGAGCCAGCCGGAGGAGCCGGGCAGCCGTAAGAAGGACGCAGTGGCCAATGGGCACGTGCCCTACTCCCGGACTCTGAGCCACATCAGTGAGGCCAGCGTGGATGCCACGATGGAGACCAAGGCTGCGGAGAGCCCCTGGGAGCCCGTGCCCAGCCCGAAGGACACGGAAATGGGCAAGCAGGGCACAGACTCCCTCCCCGGTACCTCAGTGGCAGCCGCTGCAGCGGGGCAGGACAGGGGCGCTGAGGCCAAGCCCCGAGCCACCGTGGCGTGGGCCACCACCTGCGAGGTGGAGGCCAGCGGGGCCAAGCCGATGCAGAGCCAGGCACCGGCACAGGGTGATTGTGGCACTGGGGTCCCTGTGACGCTGGCACAAGCCTCCATGGAGGAGAGGCCTGTCCTGGCCCCACCGCTGCCTGCCAGCGTCCCTGAGGTGCCGCGGGGCAAGGTGGTGGATTCAGGTCTGGAGGAGGCCATCAGTCTCTTGGGCTCGGCCCTGGACGATTATCGGGGGCAGTTCCCAGAGCTGCAGCCCCTCGAACGGGAACTCAAGCGCCTGGAGGAGATGCTGCTGGTGAGGGGCTCCCCACAGTGCCCGGGGGTGAGGGGGACGGGGTTGTACTATCTGGCAGTGCCTGGGGACAAGGGGGATGGAGCCATTCCTGCTGGCAGTGCCCAGGGATGATGGGGACGGGGCCATCCCTGCTGGCAGTGCCCAGGGATGTGGGTGGCAGGGTTGTCTTGGCTGGCGAGCCAGGATCTGAACATGCCATGCCTTCCTCCACAGCAGAAGCAGGGCATCTTCCTCAGCCGGGCCTCCAGCATCAGCCTGACAGTGGAGCACGCGCTGGAGAGCTTCAGCTTCCTCAACACCTCTGACATGGAGGACTCGGAGGGCTCTGAGGAGGAGCCTCTCCAAGACGAGAGGTGCACAGTGGGGCTCATGGGATAGGGTGTGGGGCAGGATGTGGCCCTGGGGCAGTTGGGATGAGGGATACCCAGCTCTTCCAGGGTGCCCAAGGCCATTTAGACCGGCCCATCACAGCTCAGGGCAGGTCCAGGTTGAGAAGGAGAAGGATCTGGCCCTTCTGGTGGCCTGATGCTACCTCGCATGTCTCCAGGGGGGCTGAGCTGGGAGGCAGCTCCAGTGCCCTGTGCCCTTGGGACCTGCTCCTTCACCCTGCCCTGACGCCATGATACTGTAGCTCCTAGAGAAACTCTGCCCAGTGTCATCCCTGTGGGTGGGGAAGGTCTGGGTCCACGTTTCCCATGCTAACCCGCTGCCTGGGTCTCTCCCTGTTTTGCAGGAGGGCTGGCAGACCCCGGCGCGGCAGCAGGGCCCCCAGCGCTGCCGAGATGGGGGCAGACGACACCGGCATGTGCAGCGGCTCCGAGGCCAGTACCGACCCCTTGAGCACTGGCAACGAGTTCCTGGACAAGGCCCTGGTGCTCCACCTCAACAACTGCAACCGCTTGCTGCTGGTAAGGACAGGGGCCGGGGCTTGCTGGGAGGAGACGTCCGGGCGATGGAAGCCCTGGGCGGGCTGTGGGACCCCCTCAAGGGCTGTCTTGCTGCAGCGTGGAGGCTGTGGTGTGGGCGGCCGAGCTCTGTCCCTGAGGTCCCCGGTTTGGCCGTGCCTTGCAGAAGCTGGGCACCTTCGGTCCCCTGCGGTGCCAGGAGATGTACGCCCTGGACAGGCTGCTGCGGGAGGCACAGGTGCTGGAGATCGTCTGCCAGCTGACAGAGGAGCGAGCAGGAGCAGCTAGCTCTGCCACCGAAGGTAAAGACATGCAGCTAGGGGCACCGTCCGTGCCACCTCAGGGGACATGTGGGGCCCAGTCCCCCCTTGCTGCACGGCTGTGCCCACTGCCGTGGCCCGGGGAGGCTTGACAGCGCCTGTCCCCGCAGTGGTGCAGTTCTCGACACGGAAGGAGGGCGTGTTGCCGCTTTGGGACCGCTGCGTGGAGGTGCCCAACGTCTACACCTGCCCCGTGGAGAGGTTCCTGCAGGTGCTCAGCGCCCAGTATGCAGTGCCCATCAGCGAGCGGCACCCTGGCCTGGCCGATGCCGGTGAGCGGATGCCCAGGGGTGTTTGGGGAGAGGGCTGCCAGCCCGGCTTGCTGACCATGAGTGGAGGTCTATGGGTGCCAGGAGCCCCGCGTAGGGGTGGCCACAGTTGCTGTGCACCCTGACACCAGCCCTTTCCCGCAGTCTGCGTGAAACTGGTGGAGGATGTGCTGAACCGGCGGCTGCCCCGGCGGCCCGGCAGCGCCCAGGGCGAGCAGGTCACCATTTTCCAGTACTGGAGCCACTTTGAGTCACTCGGCGCCCTGGTGCTCGACACCTACATGATGGAGCTGGCAGAGGAAGGTGGGTGCCCTTCCACCCTCACGAGACCCTGGCACGGGGTGCTGGAGCATCACTGTAGGGGATCACCCTGCTATGGGGCATTGCCCACAGGCTCAGCCATCCTTGGGGTGGGCAGCTAGGCCTGATCCGGTGCACAGCCCACTCCCACACTGCCTTCCTGAGCACCCTGAGTCCTTGTCATAGGTCCCCAGCATCTTGGTTTGGGTGCCCCAGCAGCTACACGCATCGGTACCCTGCGTGGGGCCACCTCTTCCTGGCACGGGTACCATGTGCCCAGGGATGGGTTCCCTGCGGTGGCAGGGGTGCACGGGCCGTGCCAACGGGCTCTCCGTGCCTCGGCTAAGCTGGTGGCTCCCCACAGCACTGCTGGCCCAGAACCTCAACTCAGACGACCAGGACGTGGTGCTGCGTGCCCTGAAGCGGGTGCCTGAGGGCCGCCTGAAGAAGGAGGGACTGAAGGCGCTGAGCCTGCTCCTCGTGGAGGGCAACAGCAAGGTGGTGAGCGCCGTGTCATCCCAGCTCCGCAGCCTGGCAGAAAATCCCCGCTTCCGCCAACGGGTATGTGCTGGGCAAGCCAGGGATGAGGTGGGATGGCTCTGCGGTTCCTGGGGTTCTGCCCCCCGGCTCTGCCATGGGCAGTGGCCCTGACCCCCTCGTGTCCCCCAGGCTCTTGTGTGCTACCTGGAGCAGCTGGAGGATGAGGAGATGCAGACACGCGTGGCAGGGTGTGCGGCGCTGGGCTGCCTGAAGGTGAGAGGGAGGCGGGGAGGAAGCGTCCTTTTCTGGAGGAAGAGGAATCGCATGTGGCCGGCAAGTCCGGATACACCTGCACAGCCTCCTGCTCCCGGGAGAGAGGAGCTGGGGGAGCCCCAAATATGCCGGAGAAGCAGGCAGGGGCAGGGCAGGAAGGGAAATGGGGAGGGAAGGGACAGGACAAGGGACTTTCCTGCACAATGGGGCTGTAGCGCCCTGTGCTGCCTTCCTCTCTGGGCTGTGTCCCTGCTGCCAGCCCTGCCAGCTTCCTGAGCCACTTGTCCCTTCTCCTGCAGGCCAAGGAGAGCATTGAGCAGCTGGTTTACCTGTGCCAAACCGACAAGGAGCCTGTGCGGGAGGCAGCCAAGCAGAGCCTGATGCTGTGCGGTGAGTGTCCCCGCTGCACCACTCTGCTCCCCGAGCGGCATCCCCCGGTGCCAGCAGTGCCCGTGGGAGAACGGGGTCCCGGGCCGGTCCCTGCCTACCCCGCAAACTCTGGCTCATCGTGCCCCAAGCTCTGTCGGGCAAGAGCAAGCTGGCAGCGGGCAGCAAGGGCCAGGAGTCCCGTGGCCACAGAGCACTAAGCCTGGTTGTTATTTATCATTTGCTAGATGGCACTGAGAGAACCATCTGAGTGGGTTTCTAGGCCTCCAGATCGCGGCAGCTGCTGCACAGGTTGGGACATGTGAGCCGTCCTCGTTCCCCCGTCCCCACTCCTGCCGCTTTGCTCACGAATGTCTCCGTCTTAGAGCCTGTCAGCCATGTCACGTTTTGGAGTCTGTGTGTCTTGGTTGTTTGTAGAGCCCATCCCCGTGGCACCCCGGCACATGTAGGCGCCTTGTGTCCCATGTCCCAGCAGATTGTCCATGTCACCACCTCTGGCTGGGGATGGCCGCTGTGGGCAGATTCGCATGCGGGGGTGCCGTGTGAAGATCTTGCAGCCAGTTTGTAGCATGGACTTGTGTCCAGGGGTCCTGGGGAAGCCCTTGGGATCCCCGTGCATGCAGATGTGCACAGCTGTTTGAGATGTTGGAGCTGGCATAACCCTGACCGCTGGCCCATCCCTGAGCTCTGGCCCCTTCGGCCACAAGCCAGCACTCCTGCAGCCCAAATGCAGGTGATCCCTGCTCCACGTGGGCACAGGTACAGCAGGCAGCTGAAAAACAGGATTCGCAACATCTGAACCAGGAGCTCTGGGGGCTTTTTGAGACAGATCCCAGCTGGGACCTGCCCAAGGGTGTGCTAAGGAGGACAGGAGAGGTCTCCAGTCTGTGGCTGTGGCACGCTGGCTCAGCTCTGCCAGGAGTTAGCCAGGTTTCCCCCAAAAGGCCGGGGAAAGTGGCTGGGGACAGGCAGGGGACAGAGCTTCTGCAGCTCGGTTCACTGACCATGGCGTGTACTTGCAGGGGAAGATGGTAAATCAGCTCACCGGCGGCTGGAGGAGACCCTGGACAGCCTCCCGAGGATCTTCGCACCAGCCAGCATGGCCAGTACAGCTTTCTGAGATGCCACGCGAACCCGCCTGCCATCCCTTGAGGGCAAAGGCACCGCTGGGCCACCCAGGCTCGCACGGCCTGAGGCTGGCCGGGACCCAGCAGCACACCGCAGTATTACCCCTGCCGGGCAGCTTGCCACGGCCGCACACTGCCTTACGGAGCACCGCTTCCCTGGCCACCGGCCCCGTGGGGTGCCACGGACGCACCCCTGGGCAGGGGGGCTTGCTGCACATCCCACCCTCTGATTGCTATTTAAAATAGTGGGGAGCCCACAGTTCCTGCCCCGCCTTGTCGGCTACAGCTGCTGGGACTGGAGTGGCAGGGAGATTTGGATTTCTCTGCCTCCTTTTGCCTTCCTCTTGCTCGAGGGCTCGTGCCCTGTCCCGGAAGGACCTGCACTTTGGAAACCACGCCGTCTCTTTCCAGGAGTTGCCTGCGCCGTGGGGGACTGCTACCCTTTGCCACCTGGAGTCCCCAGGACTTAAATAAAAGGAAATATGAGATATTAATATATTCTGCTGGCATTTCTTCTTTCCAGCTCCATGTGCTCCTGTCCCTCCCCGGCTGTGGCTGTAGGGAGCGTAGCAAGATGTGGCCCCAGCCCAGAGCCTTTCCCGGTCTGTTGGGAAGCGCCGTGGAGGGCAGGGGCAGGAGCAGCGACAGAGGGACGGACAGACTGATGGACAGAAGCTGCCACCTTTTTTTTTTTGTTGTTGTTGTTGTTTTATTTTATTTTTTATTTACAGATTTTTGCAGAAAAACAAAAGCAAAAAATTCTTTTCTATAATGTCTCTATAAATCTATATATAATGTAATTACAGAGAGCAACTAATTTTGATTTTAAACCAGAAATAAAAACAAACCTTTAATGAGTGACGGTGTCACTGTGCGGGTGTTTTCTTTGGCCCCGTTGCCCAGGGGCAGGGTAAGCTGGGGGTCAGCGCAGCAGGCTGGAGGGTGGGAGGGGGTCTCTTATGGGGCATCATTGTGATTTCTGGCATCGCCCACGTGCAGCCCTGCCCCGCACCTCAGCCGCCACCAAGCTCTGACCACAGCACACCTCGCTGTCCTGCCTTCCAGGGGATTTAAATGTAATTTCCAAAGTGGTCCTTATAAACATGCGGAGGAATGCTTCTGGACTGAGGGACAAAGCTGGGTGTTTCTCAGGTGCTTGGAAAGGTGAGGATCAACACAGCTCCCATGGTGGCCTTTGGTTTCACCAAAAGGAGAGCAAGTCACGAGGTGGTCACGCTGAGGTTACACATTGCAGGTGCCCAGCCCAGGGAGCCACCAAAACTAGGGCTTCCCTGGGAACAGCAACAGCGTCTAATGCTGTCGCTGTTCCCGGGGCAGCCCTGGTTTCTGCTGTCTTCTGTATCTGTGGTGGTTTTTCAAACCCATCCCCACTAAGATTTGGCACCGCTTGGTGCAGGACTCATCACCGAGCCACAATGGATCAAAGACTCACAGAATAGTTGAGGTGGGAAGGGACCTTTGGAAGTGCTCATTTCTTCCCTGCTGCTCAAAGCAGGGGCAGCTAGAGCTCAGGACCATAGCTGGTTGGGTTTTGAGTTTCTCTGAGGATGGCGATGCCAGAACCTCTCTGGACAACCTATGCCAGGGCTTGACCATCCTGATAGAAAAAAACTTTTCTGAAGTTTAGCTTGAATTTCTGTACTTCAGTTTCAGTTTGGCACTTTGTCTTTCACTGGGTACCACTGAGGAGCATCTGCCTCTGTCTTCTTTACCACCCAGCAGGTATTAATAGACACAGAGAACCACCCCTAGCCTTCATTTTCCCAAGCTAAACAGTCCCAGCTCTCAGCCTCTTCTTATATGACAGCTGCTCCAATCCCTTAATCATCTTAATGGCCCTTATGGTGCTGGGAAGGGAGCAGGTTAAAGGGAGGGACCCCCACAGCACTGCCCCGTGGCACCAAAGCCAACCATGGACACTGCCAGCGCTGGCAGAGCTGGAGATTTATGGCCCTCAGGCCGAGCAGGATCTGTCCCAGCAGGTTACAGCCTCTGTGTCCTTTTTCCTCCCTGGAGCAGAGCTTTTTGGGCCAGCTCAGGTACAACGTCATGTGTGGCTGGCCGTGCCCTGCAGCTCCATGCTAACGCTGCACAGGGTGTCCCAGATGGGACACCACCTTAACGTAACCACTTTTGGATGCAGTTCTATCTGTAGATGGGATTGCAGGAAGGGGGCAATCAGGGGACACTCTGGTGCATCACTGCTTGCTTAGCCTTCCTCCACCTGCTTTGGGGGCTGGATGAATCCCCAGAGGGAAGCACAGTGTTTCTCCCAAAGCACTGCATCACATTGTCAGCTGTAGGCAGCAAGAGATGTGGGACGTGAGTCCCAGCTGGCACATCCAAACGTGGACAAGAGCATCCAAGAGGTGGAAAGTGGCCCAGCCATCTTATACATTTGGTTTGGTTTCTCTTCCCAAGTAACTGCTGGAAACAAAAACAGCCCAGCATCCCAGTGGCCCAAGCCACAAATTCAATTCACTCACTTACCTGGGTGTTCTCCTTGACCTGATGAAATCTAGGCTCACCCCTGCAGCACAATACCACCTTCCATGAGAAGCTACACCTTGGCTGGAGAGAGATCGGAGCAGGAAAGCAGCCTTCCGTCAGGCCAGGCAGGGAGCGGCAGGTCAGGACAAAATTACTCTGCTCCTGGAACTGAAAGGGATAATCTCGTTACTGATGTGGCTTTCAGAACATCTGGGGAAAAAACCCCAAACAGATTAATTGAGGAATCTATTGCCCTGCCCCTCGCTCTGAATGGGTCTATGCCAGCATTGCCAAGGACCTCTGCCCCACGGACACTGCCAGGTGACCTGGAATTGCAGGATTGCCATTTTAACTGGAATAAACTTAAAAAAAAAAAAGAAGTCTTGTTTTTTGGACAGCACTCGCTTAAAACATCCTCTGCACTTTGCATCCTGCTTGGGTTACTCTATTTGAGGGCTGGGGCGGAGTAGGAGAACCATCACAAGAGCCAGCTGTTCAAAAGGAGGCAGGGGACTCAACTTTTCCCCCCAGGACGTAGCATCTCCTCCAGCCCCTGCGCAGGAACCACGGCGCTTCATGGGGTGAACTCCCTGGGAGCCACTCTCCCAGCACACAGGGACGGATGGACCTGGGAGCAGAGCGCGCTGCGTTTTGCGGCAGCGTGTTTGCTATTTCAAAGGAGCCAGTGTGCCAGCACCACGTTTGTCAGCCAAATCTGTGTCAGCACTTAAAACATCTCCCTCCCGTACGGGCATGCTTGTGCTCAGCAGCTACTTGCTTTTCTTGTAGGAGCTGCAGCCCGTGGGAGGGTGCCTGTGTCACAGTTACATTACCCATGTGCTCCAGCTTTGGCAAGATGTTCCTCTTCCCCATTTACTGCTTCTTTAGTTAAAGGGGTGCACATGGATGCTGGAGCACTTTGCAGTATTGGTGTTCATGTGCTGGTCTCAGGGTAGCATCCTGAGGAACTCCTGCTGATCATCAGCACAAAATAACTGATCCGCCAACGTACCCTCCTCTTGGACGGCACTGGGGCCGGTGCAGCGGCCCAGGTTGTGACACCAAGAATGCTCACCAGCCAGAGTGACCACAAGCAGACCCTACCTAAGGCATTCACTAGGGCACTTAGAAGTGATTCGGACAGTGAAGGAGTCTGCGTTGAACCGCAGCAAAGCAACAACCCCCTCATGATCATTGACATGTTCCTCGCAGGGCTGTCAGGCACATACGTACGGGCTTGTTCTCCAAGGATGACTCCTAGGGTGACAGCTGGGGCCTCGTTTCATACAGAGACCAAAGAGTGCTCCAGGTCATCTCCAAAACTTAATTTAACGCTGGCTCTTAAACTCGACTACTGTCTCCCTTAGAGCTGAGCGAGGAGAGGGGTGGTAATTCCTGAGGGCTTGTACAGCATGAGGGTGATGGAAGAACAGAGCTAGAAAAGCAGGGAATGAGGTGGGTGAGCTCACCCAGCTCCTTGGCAAGGCAGTCAGGAGCTCCTCACCTTCAGTTCTTGCCATTCTGCTCATGGGAAAGGCCTCGCTCAGGCAACTTTTCTAGAAGGAGCATCTGCCTGTGGGTGTCTCATTTGGACAGGCTTGGAGGCTGATTTTCAGGAGCACCCACAATTAGGACTGAATCCTCTGCAAATCTGCTCAAAAGCGCCTTCAAGTGAGAAACCCAAGATCAACAGGTCAGACCTTCAGCACACTCTGGCAGATGGTCTGGGACACTTCTTGGCAGGAGAAGTACAGGAATAGGTGTTTGCCAGAACTCCTGTTTCTTAAGCAGCGACGTTCCTACTACAAAAGGCAAGCGACCGTTTGTCATAGGATGGCTACGAACAAAAGGCAGAGGGATCACTAGCACTCATTTACTCCCAGACCCAGTGTTTGAAGGAGCATAAGAAGTGATTTTACATACAGTCAATGCTCCTCTCCATTTTGACTCGTGCCTGAACAAAGCTTTGAGCTTAAAGCAGGATTTATGACTAGACACGAAAGACACACCATTCTCCCCAAAACTGCAGCATGAGAATTGATGGGTTGACAGCTTAGCATGAATGCAAATGAATTTTTAAAAATTCACACTACAGAACCTCATTTCCCAGAAATGCTCTTAGCAGATTCTTCATGCCATACTGACTTAATTTCCTTTTACACCAACCCTAGTGGCGTAGTGGAGGTCTAGTGGATGAAGGGAAGGCAATGAATACGGTTTTTTTTTATTTTAGCAAAGCTTTTTGTAGCCCAACAGGAGGTGGACTCAAAGATCTGTGTGGGTTTGTTCCAATTCAGGATATTCTGTTTCTACAATTCTAGTTTCTCATGTAATGAAAACCCCAGAGGTCATGGTTGTGGGCTACACCCTGTCATCTCTCATAATTAATGGTCACTTTTTGCCATTGCTTTGTAACCAATTTTTTTTTCTCCTTCAGCCAAGGCTGAAGAAATAGAGCTACATCCTCGTGACTCAACACAGCCCGTCCTCTCTGGTTGCTCAGTAAGTTACAGTTCCCCCGCTGTAACGAATTAATGGACTCAGCCCGGTGTCATAACCCTCAGAAGGGAACTTGCTCTCCGTTGTCAACAGCCCCGAAAGGAGTATCAGTGCTAACAACGCTGCCCACAGCACCACCACCAGCGCTCTGCTTCCTCGCAAGGACTGGGAGAGCTTAGGCAGGAGAAACTTGTGAAGCAGGATCAGGAGCAGATCTTCTCGCTCACCACCGCCTCTCAGCCCAACACCTTCCTGGCAGAGCAGCAGCCTGGCAGACCCTTCTCCCCCCACAAAACAGCTCAACAAGACATGAGCATTATTCAGAGTAGGATTTAAGGGCACGGTCTGCACATGTTAACGTACGCTGCGTTTGTCTGATGGTTTTGTCACTTGCTAAGCAGGTTGGGGTAAAGCCTAGGCTGTTCAACAGCTTTTACTCTGCCCTGCAGTGACATCTCAAGAGGAAAAAAAATGTGGGGTAAGATTTTTAATATCAGTTTCAACTGTAATACTCTTAAGTCCCAGTAGCACAGGTTTGTGTTGGGGTTTCTACATGTTTAGTCTTCTCTCTGAATTCCCAGCCTTATTGTCCTCTGGGGATTGATAGGTGAATAAAAGCAGCTTCCTTCCAATGCATCTTGGTTTTGAACTACTAATATTTTAAGCTGTTACCCTAGCTTCATGTCACATGTTTTTATGGTAAGAAAATACAAAGAGGATGCAGCATGAGCTCATGGAAATCTCCCCTCCTCTCAGCTTGCCTGTCAATCAGCTACGGGTCTGCAACCACGCGATGGGAGATGAGAAAGTATGTTAAGCCGAGAAGATTCAGCAACACAGGAAACTGCAGAAAACGAAAGGCACGTGAGCTCCTGTGCTTTCTAACACAAATTCATGCATCTCGCCGCGGCTGTTTCCACCTTTCAGGGGCGGAGGGGGAGAGCTGTGGTGCCTGACTCCTGATGGGCGGGACCCAACCTCGTTGATGTCCCCCGAAGCCCCCTACTAAACACCCGGCACCACATTCGCCATTCCCACAGTGCTGAAGCTGCCTTCAGCAGCTCGTCCCACTCGATCACAAGCTTGGCGAGCCCCAGGTCCTGTAAACCCACCAGGCAAATGCTGTCCGACTCCAGTAACTTGTCGGTATTTATAAAATCGTCCTAAAACCCATCATAGTGATCAATTCATGGTATTGCTGACTCCACTTCCAGCTTAAGAAGAGGTCCGGCCTTTCAACCGGCAAACCCCTCCTCAGCACGGGGCAAGGCACAAACTTCGGTGCGGGCTTTCGCTGTGGCCTTATCCTCCTGACGAGCTCCTTCCCCCGGAGCTGGGGCACATCCTCCCGCCCCGGCGGCCCCGACAGCTTCGCTGAAGTGAGGGCGGGAGGTCGTAGCTCCTGTGAGGCCTGGGAGAGGCGTTTGGGGCTCGGGGTGCCAGTGACAGCGCCAGGGGCCCTCAGAGCACCGGGCGCTGGGGAGGCGGCAGCCCCACGGGGGGGGGGGTCCCACCGCCCCCGCCGCCCGGGAACCGGTAGCCCCCGCCTCAGGCCCTGCGCCGGCTCCCCGCTCAGGGGCGCGCGCGGAGGGGCTGGGCGGGGCCGGGCGTGGCGCAGCCTCCCGCCACCCCGCCCTCCACGACGCGTGACGCACACACGCACGCACAGGCGCGCGCGCCGGCTGACGCCGCGGCCCCGCGTTTGAAGTTGGCGCGCGATTCGCGCCCCCCCCCCGCCTCCCTTTCCCGCCCCGCCTCTCCCAGCCTGCCCCGCGCGGCCGCTTCCCCGCGCGCCGTCCCTCCCTCCCTCCCTCTTCCCCCCCGCCCCCCCCCCGCCTCCCTCCCCGCTCCGGCCGGCGGCCGCGGCAGCCGCGCTGGCGCAGGCGCACTCCGCCCGCCCGCCGCCATTTTGTGTCCGAAGCGACTGTGGAGCGATTAAACCGCGAGCTGGTGCTGGGCGCGAGCGGCGGCCGCGGCGGGGCGTGCGGGGCGCGGCGGCTCCGCGGGGCCCGTGGGCGGCGTGGGGCGGCGGCGGGGCCCGGCGGCCGGAGCGAAGCTCGGCGGGGTGCGGGTCGCAGGTAAGCGGTGGCGGGGGGTTTGCAGTCGCTTTCTCCGGCCTCTAGGTGTCACGATGGGGCTCCGGTTCGGCTGGGGCCCCGCAGCGGCCGCCGCCGGGGAAGCAGGGGGCTTTGTCTCCCTCTATCGTCCCCAGCGCGGCCGGCGCCTGCCTGCCACCGCCGCCATTCCCCACAGCGCGGCGCTGGGCTGCGGGGCCCGCCCGGGCCTTCCTTCCCACCGTCCCCCGCCCGGCCGGGCCGCCGCCGGCCCCGACTCCATTTTCTTTCCTTTGTCTCCTCCGCCGCGCCACCGGGGCTGATTACCGCCCCCTCCCCGCCACGCGAGCCGCCAGCACCCCCCCCCTTCCCTTCCCTTCCCTTCCCGTCCCTTCCTCCTCCCCTCCCCCGCCTTCCCCGCCCCGCCGATCCGGGCCAGGCCCGCTCCCCACCCGCCCCGCCGCCGCTTCCCCCCCACACCCCCCTCTCTGCCGCCCTCTACGCGAACCTCTGCGGGGCTCGGCCCGGCGCCCTCCGCCCGTTGCCCCGTGGTCTCCTTCGGTGTCCGGCTGGCTCCTGACCGCAGGGCGGTGTCGGCGGCGGCGACTGCGTGTCCCCGCTCCCGCCGGCCGCCGCCTCGCTGCGCTGGCGTGTGCTGCGGAGTGAGAGGCGCTGCGAGGCGCAGAGCGGGACTCGAGCTCCCTCTGCAAGGCAGGCTGAGCAGCGCCATGCAGCACCGGGACGCGGGCACGGCTGGGGGGCGCCCGCTCTCGCCGCGCTGCCCGGCCGCCAACGCCCCCCCCCCCCCCCCCCCCCGCCACCCCCCACTGCCCGCCGCTCCCCTGGAGAGCGGCCGCCTTCCCCCCCCCCCCCCTAGCCTCCGGGCCCGGGTCCCCCGCGGGGTTTTAGGCCGCCGCGGCGTGGTCGGGAGGGAGCAGGGGCCCACCTGGGCTGCCGCCGAGCCGGCCACAACTTGTGTCACTCGCTTCGGCTCGGCCCGGGCTGCGGGCCTCCCGAGGCACGCAGCGGGGCGGCCGCCCCTCCGCAGCCGGGCTCTTCGTTAGGGGTGAGGCCCGAAAGCCCGTCGCAAACTACGGTTTTATTCCCTCTCTTGCAGGGTTTTTTTTTTTCGGCGGGAGTGGAGGGGGGAGGCATAAAACCCGATTATTTCTGTGATGCAGAAGAGGAAATAACACACGCTCTGTGTCCAAACAGTTTACGTTTTGTTCTTCTCTACACCAACTTTGAATTTCTTCAGTAAATATATTTTACAGTGTCTGATTTGGCCTTGCCTTAGCGTCGTGAAATGACTCCGAAACAGGGATGTTTTCACGTTGTATCCATCCCCTTTCTGTTCAGTGTAGTCCTTAGGACTTGCCTGCTGGTGAGAATGAGCTCGCTTTCCTGTTTGTGACTTCCTATTTTTTTTTTTACCCAGTCTTTCCTCCCCCCTTAAATAAATGCATGGCTGTTCCTCACCTCCTGCTAATTGTTGAATCCTAGTAATAAACTGCAGAGGTGTTTTTAGAAGCATCTGAAATACTATTTACCACTTCCAGTATATGTGTTACTTGTTTCAGTGGAAGAAGTGTGTAAATATTTTCTCAAATTCTCCCGTTTTTTCTGCTTGTGCAGAGCCTGTTGAATTTTCAGCAGTCTTTTGGGTATAAGAGACAGCTCCATGTTGTATTCAAGCTGTCGTTCTTTCTTAAGCCGTACCTAGCATTTTACTTTAGTACGGAAGAAATCATTAGGACTGAACGAATGAGCTATTTGAGCATAAGGGCAAAACAGTGCTTTCTTTTTCATTTTTAGGTTGATGGGAGGTTTTTTTACTTCCATTTTGCTTTTCTTCTGGATGTATAGGGCTAGCTCAGTTTTAATGTCCTCTCTTCTGATAGTATACATGAGAAAGTGTACAGAATGGCTTCATTAACACTCTTGAAACTTTGTGGAATATTTTTGAGGAGTCATGTCTGAGCAAAATGTGTGAAACTTGAGTTCCTATAGCCTCAAGTGGCCCTACAACTGAAATAATACATCCAGTCTCATCCAATTCAGACAGAGCTTGGGGAGCTCTCGCTACAGCGTTAGGTTTGCTGGCAACTCATGCCTGCTGCGTTGTTGAGGGAAAGAGCTATTTCAAGAGCTGCTTTTTGTAATAGCAGGCTATATCTTGAATATGAACCAAAGCTAATTTGTGTGTATCTTTACCAGCTCTTCTGGCTGCAGGTTGATACCTGCCTGATTGCCGTACCATTGCTGTTGTCTTGAAAATGCTGGAGGCTGACCCGTGTTATTCTTGTGTTCATTCAGCATTTACCTGAAAAATCTAATTATATGTGATTACTAACTTACGAATTTCTATGTAGAACCTGCTCCGGAACTTAATTTCTTCTCTTCAGCTTAGTACTTCATGTCCAAAAACTTGTGCTTTTCTAGTTAAGACTTTTGGAAGTCACATGTTGAGCGTTGTTAGGCTTATCTGCCCTCCAAGAGGGCCAGGCTATTCCTTGCCCTTATCCCTCATACTTTGGCAGATTCTTCTTCACTTGTGACGTCAAGCTGTGTTGAGCTCTGACCTCTGAATAGCTCTTCCTGCTCTGTCCAGGTTTTTTTTTTTGTACAGTAGCTATTGCAGATATATAATATATATTTATTGTATTTGCATAAAAACTCTGATTCACCCGTCCTTGCAACTCTTGCTTCTCTTATCTCCTGTTCACCAGGAAGGGAAGGTGTGAGGTGGTAACTGAGCGTTAGGATCTCAAATGCTGCTTCCTCCTGTGCTTGTATGTGCTCTAGAAATATGTGTAATAAGGAACAGCCACCGCTGCTACCTGCATGCGTGAAGGCACACACTGGCTGAACTGCTAATGTTCCGCTTCGACAGCAGAGCTGAAAGAAGCCAAGGCTTTGACTCAGTGGTGGTGTTGTGTTAACTTACTGAACTGTACTGATTTGTTTGCTTAACTTTAAACCTCTCTTCATCCATTTGGCTCTAGTTCAGATGCCCAGTTCAGTCTCTGTTGTACTAAATCTTGAAATTTCAATACAGTATCAAGCTCTACTGCTCTGCAAGGCTACGTGGTCGTAGAGATGCGTGTGGATTCAGGAAATCTACTTTTCTTGATCGAAGGTTATGTTTACTGCTCATAAAAAGTGGTTCAGCAGATCACTTTAGTTTTTTCAGATTTTTTTCTGAAACGTAGAAAGAATCTCTGTCCTATACTGACTAATTCAAAAGGTTGCTTTTTTTTTTGTACTGAAGGATATTTTATTTTCATTTGAAACACCCTGTTCTGCTCCTCCTCCCACTTCTTTCCATTAATCCGTCATTCTTCAGGAATTGAATGATCTATGCTTATTCTAGACATAATTAATATGAAACCTAAATAGTAGCTACTCAGCTGAGTAACCTCAGAATTTTCAAATTAACAAAAAACTTTGAGAAGAGGAGTAGAATAAACAAAAGGTGGGTAGGGAGTTTTATTTTTAGGTTGTATTAATGTTCAGGTAACTGTACAGTGAAGAACTCAGTTTCGGTGTCTAATATAAATTAAAGCCAAAGTGAAGATTTGCTCATTTATTAGTATTACAAAAACTTGGAAACTATCAAGTCTTAATGTCTTACCAATATGGTTCTTAACAGGTGAAAGTGCAGAAGTAGTACAGAGACAGCTCTGCAGAATGGTGCAGTTAACGTGTGTTACTGAGGGGAGATGTGTGATAGAATGGATTCCTGAAGAATCGTTCTTTAACTGTCCCTACAGATGAAGTTGTGAGTCAGATGTTTACAGTTGCAATAACTACGTAAAGGTTTGGTTTTAGAGACCTTTAGTTCCAGCTCTGCTGCTTTTTACTGTCAGCTGCCTGAGGATTTCAGTGTGCTATATGGAGGTGATAACAGGAGACAAGGCCAGGTACGTTTAAAAACATTTAACAGCGCAGGAGGTGCAGTCATCGGTTAGGATGTGCTGACCAGGTAACACAGGGGAGGGCTACTGTTCTAGCAGCAGTGCAGCAAGCTACAGGGTATTTTCTTTACATGCTGTAGTTCAGGTCGTATGCCCAAATACATATTGTTTTGTCGGTCAGCTGTCAGCATTGTCTTATTTTTCTGCCATAGCAACAGACTCATGAAGTTTTTAAAGATTCGTGGGTTTTGTGGACAAGCTTCACTCAAGCATAAGGGCTGAGTAAAGAGACTGTGAACTAAGTTCAGCGTATACTGAAAATCTTATTTTACCTCTCTTCTTTTTTCCCCAGAATCTAAAACTTTCTGTTGACATCATTGAACTTGTCAAATTCTAACAAAACAGAAGCCAAATCACAGATTGTTTGGAGCGTGAGATACATCTTTTTCTGTATTAATATGCATCATGATTAGAAGCTTGTATGTCTCTCAAACATCAGCAGGTAAAGTAGCTATCTGTAAAGTAGAAGACAAAGTAGCTTGGTCCAGTTATATAAAGATTATTACTTGCCTTAATTAGGATGTCAAAGTAATCCTTACTTCCTCTTTCAGGTATTTAGAATTAGATTGCTGTTCTGAAAGCTTCTGAAATTCTTCTGTTGTGTGGTTTTGTTTGTTGTTTTTTGTTTGGTTTTTTTTTTTTTTAAGCAAATCAAAAAACCACCCCCAAAAACTGCCACCAAAGTACTTTGGGAGGTGAGAGACACGTTTGCCTTGGCCAGTGTATTTTCTTCCATTTCTAACACTGGAATACCCCTAGCTGTAGTAACGGAAGGAATACTGTATAGTTGCTGTACTTTGGAACATTAGGGAAATTCCAGGAGGTTGGAGAAGTGCTGATGTATCAGTATTGAAAGGAGGTGGAGGGGATGAACATGGCAGCTGGTAATGTAGTGCTCTGCAGAGACACCTGAGCTACCTTGGGTGTTTAACTAGCACTGCATGATGCTAATATGTATGTAGTTTACCTTATTACCAGCTCTCCCATTTATTATTAGTACAGAATTTAGTTAACAAGGAGAGAAGTATGTAATTAATCCTAGTAAGTAAGGCTTTAAGGAAAAAAGAGCTTGTTAAATGTATTGTTTGACTTTGTTAAAGGTATCTCTCTTGATGTGTGAGGACGTTACAGAATATAAAAATTAGTACTGAGTATCAATAAATGCCATTCAGTTCAGGAATAGTCTGGCAGCGTACAAGACAGAGTAGTTTCCATGGGTGGTTAGCAAAAAACAGTAATTGCTTGTCACAGTTTGTTTCCATTACTGATTTTGTTGGTGCAAAATGTCTGTGATTTAAAACTTTTGTGTGATAAAATTGTGGTTCATGGAAAGGCAAATAGCACTAAGGCAGCTGTCATGATTGTCAGGTGAGGTGGGTCCATTCAGGTGTGTGCTAAGGCTGCCGAATGTAAATGATACGCCTGGGAACAAGGCAGTTCATCAGAATGTAAATCAAGGCACATGGTACCCTAGAAAGCAGTAGCTGAACTGCATTTTGGAGTCATCGTGGATAATGCTATAACAAAAAAGCTAATGTAATTCTGAAATGTATTAATGGATGGAGTAGAGATGTATTCTGGCCTGTGTGGGATGGGTTGAAGTCATTGCTGAAATACTGTGTACGATTCTGGCATCTGCACTTAAAAAAAAAAAAAAAAAAATTACTGTCTGCAAGGCAGATTAATTTCCAATTTGATGAAGAGTTAAGAAGTAATGCCATGCAGTGAAGTGTTAAGAGTTTACTATGCAGCTTCTCAGCAAAACTGAGAAGTGACTTGATAAGAATCCTCAGGTATCTCCCTGGTAAGATAATACTGGATATTAGTGAGCTCTTTTAAATCTTGCTGACAAACGCAACACAAATTTGTAGCCACATAAGTTAAAACTAAAAGACTTAAGTTTTTCACAGTGAAGGTGATTATTCTTTGGATTATGATAAGAAGAGCAATCGTGTATTTCTTAATTTAACATATTTGAATCAATATTGTGGAAAAGATTCTGAAAATTGCTTCAACCAGCTGCAAGGTACTGAACTTGTTTTGTTTCATTTAGAGAACTGTAATTCATAAGAGGTCAGACTCGGTGATCATGCTAAAGAAAAAAGATGGGGAGCTGCTCCTCTTCTCTTTCACCAGCTTCCCTCTTTTTGAACAGAGGTAGGTTTAGGACTTGTCCTTAACAATGTAGAACATGATCAAGCCAGTGAAATATCCTGTTCAGGAGAAAGTAAGCAGTATTGATATATATTGGAGATGTGTCAAAATAGCATCCCATATATTTAGTCCGAACTTGTGACTGTAAAACAAATCTTTATCTGTGGCTATAGTATTAGTGAGGTGTTGGTAGGATAAATATTACTCCTTTGCTAGGGCACGCTGCTGGCTTGTGTTCAGCTTGCTGTCTACCAAGTAGCCCTAGGACCTTGTCAGCGATGCTGCTGTCCAGCCAGTCCCAAGCCTGTGTCGCTAAAGGGGTTCTTTCTTCCCAGTTCATAGGATGGAAAATGCTCAGTGAGGGTGAAGCAAGGTAGTTTTTATTGAATCCACTTCAGAAAAATATAGCTTTGTAAAATTATTACAGTGTTATATAAAATTTACTGCATCATATTTTATATATTGCATTTATATGTATTGTGTGAAGTTTTATATGCAGTGACCATCATTTTAAAGTGAATGCTGAGTAAAATACTGAATTAATCAGGAATGAAACTAGGGGGAGTAAAGCTATGGAAGAAGGAGCAAACAACACTTAATAATTTTGAGCTATGATAATACATCATGTGCGGAGACTTGATGCAAGTGTTTGACACTTTGAGCTCTCCAGAATGTTACAGTGAGTAGCCTGATGGTGGACTAAGCATCTCTAGATGGAGACTGCTGAAAGCTAAAAGTACTTTTCATGTATTGCATGTGTTAAAAAGGTGGGAAGGGGAGAAATGCAAGCTTAAGAACTCTCTCAGCTGCAGAGCTAGCTTGGATATAATCCACGTGCTCCTCTGGATGGTAGTTTCAACAGAAGCACCTGATGCTTGAGTTTGACAGTTCTGGTTTCTCCTAGCCATTTGTAAGAAGGCAGATAGGGTAGCTCTGCCTCTACCACTTGGTTTCTTTGCAGAAATTCAGCCTCTGTCCAGTGTGCTGTTCTGTGGTGTGGTTCCTAGCACTCACACAAGGCCAACTTTTCAGGTAGATGCAGTGAGTTTTGTGGTGAGCCTGTAGCTTGTAGGAGGAAGAAATGGGGAAAATACACCACAATTGATGGAAAACCTGTTTTGGTAAGAGATTGTGGAGACACTGTAGGTTCGGAAAGGGATCAGGAGGTCCAAAGGCTAAGATACCTAATCCCATGGCTGGGTGTTGGGATGAGGGTGGTAAATCACAGATGTGACTCCTCTCCCTACGTGGCATTTCCTCCTTGAACTTTTGGAGACAGATTGCTGAACTAAATAGATGCTGCTCTGTCCTTACGGGCTGCTTTTTTATGTTTATGTTGGAAAAAGGAAATTTTTTTCTTTTTGTTTCTTGACCCTATTGATTTTAGCTATACAAGTGAATTTACAGCTCTTGTTGCATTAGGAATAACACCAAAGCATTTAGGGAAGTAAGAGTCATGGCTTCTCTGGAAAATTAAGTTGACTTGCATCAGGACTGCTGTGACCCCATCTCCTTCCACTTGTGTGCTGCAAATTACATTGCAGATGATGCGTTAGCTGAATTTGCTTCCTGTGTGTGTCCATCTGTTCCCTCCCTTATAAAAAAAAAAAGTTTAAAAAAATATTGGAGGCAACTACATGCAAGTGGATGTGGAAAAACTGCAGCTCTGAATTTGATTTAAGCCTTTGTAGAACCATGCCTCAAAATATTTTGGGGTAAGGAGAGGCTTTCTGAAAAGGTAGTTGAGACCACAAGTAGTAGTGGCAGCATTTGGTTATTTGTAAACATTTTTTACTCTTTTGAAATAGAGCAGTAAATGTTGCTGTATGTTTAAAATCACTGTCAAGGGAATTGAATTCTCCCATTGTTTAATGATGAAAGAAACATCGTTGCTCTGGACTGGCTCCTGGAAGAGCTTTTCACTGCTATAGAACCAGTAGTGATTTTGGGCCAATTACTTCAGCTCCTTGTGTAGTTTCTCTGTGTCCTCGTATTTGATTTGCAAAGCTATTTCCTTGAAACCACCTCTAATGTCCAGAGATTTAAAATGAAAACAGGAAATGCTACTGAATTAACAATCCTCCCCTGTTTTGGGATGTGTACTTGGTGTAAGTGTAACAATACTACATTTTAAACCAGGAGTTTTCTCCTATGTGCTAAACTGTTTGCAGTGAAGGTGCAATATAAACTTTAGTTTTGCTTTCCCAGTATGAACTACAAGAGATCCCTTTAGAGGCACCTCAGGAGTTTTCAGATTACAGATTGGAAAAAAAAATCAAATTTTTGAAGGCTGGTAGTTTCAGTTAAAGCTTATCCGATTTATTAAAACCTTTTTTCTTTTCTTTTCTTTTTGGAGGATGGAAGAAGTTAGTGTTATCCAGCATTCCTGCTGAGTATATAACTTACTGCCACTTCTGATCTTTGAAGAGAGATTTATCGCTTCCTGTGGCAATACTGAATACTCAAAAGGTACTCATTGATTACTTGATCCTTGCCTACCTTCCGTATTAATGCACTCCTCTCCTTCCTGCTCAGGAATGACTACTGTTGACTCCTACCTACTCTGAGCTACTAGAGCATTGTAGGAGCCCAGGGTAGTTTATACTTGGCTCCTGTAGTGTGTGTGGAAATAGTTTTGTCCTGTTGAAGCAGCTGCATCCTCTCTCCTGTTCTACCAGCATTTTGACCTCCACGAAGAAGAATTTGGCAGCTTCCATGACAGTATGGTGGAGCAGACTATCAAATATTCAGATGTCTAACTTGCCTGACATGACATCTGTAATGTTTTTTGAGACATCTGCTTTGAGCGGCTTGTGCAAACAAATCCTTAGGGTTGTTTTCTCCAGCTCTGCCACATTCAAAGGAGGGAGACAGCACTGAATGTTTGTCCTGCTCTGTTGTCAGTCTGGCTAGAAGTACTTGATCCAGTGCAGTTGTTGGTTGGTATCATATTCTTGTCCCAGAGCTGCCTCTTCAAATGGACTGTCCTGTACTGGCAGCCTGGGAGTCTTTCAGCCACCTCCTGGCACTCAAGATACAGCCTCTTGTTAAGATTCCGGAGAAAAGAGTCCTTCTTTCTTCAAAGCCATGAAAGCCATGTTTTTCTTTTTTATTAGTTTGGATTTACTCATTGTGGTCCTGGGTTTTCTCCTGCAAATTAAAAAAAAAAAAAAAAAAGGTCCTTTGCCAGTAGTGCTTCCAATTAGATTTCTGTCAGAAGTTCATATGGGAGCCTTGTCCGATCTTGGTCTTTGTGCAGCTCTTCTTTGACTTCACAGAATCACAGAATGGTTTGGGTTGGAAGGGACCTGTAAAGCCCATCCAGTCCAACCCCACTTCAGGGATCAGGGACACTTCCAACCAGATCAGGTTGCTCAGAGCCCCGTCCAGCCTGGCCTTGATTGTTTCCAGGGATGGGGCCTCCACCACCTCTCTGGGAAACCTGTGCCAGTGTTCCATCACCCTCACTGTAAAAAATTTCTTCCTTATATCGAGTCTGGATCTACCTCCTTCCAGTTTGAAACTGTTACCCCTCATCCAATTACAACAGGCCCTCCACATCTTTCTTATAAGCCCCATTTAGTTACTGGAAGGCTGCAGTAAGGTCTCTCTGGAGCCTTCTCTTCCCCAGGCTGAACAACCCTAACTCTCTCAGCCTGTCTTCATATCACATGTGGTTTTGTGTCTCCTAAACAGTGGTACGCTAAGCCTCTGCTCTTGTATTTAATTCAAGAGAACAGCAGTACTAGGCAGCTTTGTATATTCACTGCTCTGAAAGTGCAGGTTGCTAGTAGATTGCCAAGAATGACTGTGCTTCTGCACATTTGCAGCACGCTAAAGAACTGGTCAGTGTTTGACCTCTTGCAAAAGTGTTTCAGGTCTTCCAGAACTTGTGTGGAAGCAAATACTAAGACCAGTAAATCTCTCTATCCTAAGAGCATCGTAGTTATAACTGCATACATGAAAAAAAAAACCTGAACAACCCTCGCGGTTTTGTGTTTGAAGTTTAAGTATATCCTTCATCTTATATAGTGCCAGAGAATGGTAAAATGGACTTCTTGTTGGTACCCTGGTTCAAGCTATCTCAGTGCAGGGCCACCTTTGAAGCTAGATGTGGTTCTTTAGGGTTGTATTTAGCAAATATTTTTCAGTAGCTGAAAGATTAGTTTCCACAACATCTCTGAGCAACCTGCTCTGGTGTTTAACCACTCTCATTGTTGCAGCTTGCCTGTTGCATCTTGTCCTTTCACTGTGTATCTCCAAGAGTGTAGTTTCGTCTTCTCTTTGCTCTCCCATTAGGTAGCTGAAGGTAGCAGCAAGATCTCCCTTAGCCTTCTCACAACTAACTGTGTCAAGCTGCTCCTGCACGTCTTGTGTTCAGCCACCTCATCGTTTTGGCAGCCCTCTAATGGGCTCTTTCCCATGTATGCCAGTGTACTAAGCTCAAAAATGGGCATGTAGAACACTTACATTTCCAGGCTATCCCTGTTTTCCTTGAAGCTTATGAAACCTTGCCTGTATGTTAAACATCTGATTGGAATGTAAATTCGTGCAAGGTATTTTATGCCAGAAGATAGACTGGTTACTGTAGCAGAAGTAGGCTGCCTTTCCAGCAAAGGACTATAGGAGTGGCTTTTCTTCCCCTCTGGGACATTAGCATGGAGTGGATCAGAACAAGCATGCCTTGCAACTTTTAAACACGCAGCGCTGGGAAACTTTGCTCCTTGGGTTGTACATTAGTAGACTGTGTAGGCTCATGTTCCTTGAGTGGTGTCTGAGCTGCTTGCTTCAAAACTCCAGTAACCTGTTTCCTTAAGGAGAGTCTATACCTTGTGAAAAGAGAAGGGTGGTAGTTGTGCTTTGCATTAACCCATCATTGATTGTAATCTGCAGATATCTCTGTAAACTATTCTGAATTTGTATTGTCTGTAGTGTGGAAAAGAACTACAATTATTACTGTTTTGTTTTTCTTTTCCTCTACTAAGAAGCTGGGTGCAATATTTATTCAAAACAGATCTTTCCACTTGTTAAGTCATTTGCCAAGCAGAAGATTTGGTTTTGCAAACTGGAAGAAAATTATTTCTTGATTCAAAAATTCAGGAAGATCAAAGTTAGGATGAAAGAATAACAGTAGATAAAAGGATGCTTCCATTCAATTACATGTGCTCAATTGAAGAGTTGTGGTGTGTTTCGTCGGGTGACGAAACTTCTGAGATGATACAGTTCCACATGGGAGGTGTTTGCTTTGCATCAAGTGTCTTCTGAATGGAGAAGTCCTTAGATCTTGAGGCTTTTCTGTGCTAACTTACACATTTCTAAGTTTTAGGAAATACCAGTCTTCTCCAGGGTCACAAGTCAGGAATAAAAATTTAGCTATTGACAGAAACTATTTTCTGTGCTTACCACCACTGTGTGCAGGCTCTCACCAGCACAGGAGCTGGCAAGGATGCAGCTTGCATCAGCAGTCTTAATGTGCCCTTAGCAGTGGAGCACACTCGACGTATCCTCTGAGGATCCCCTCTTCTAGTCAGTGAATGTATGCAGCATAAGTTATTTTTACAGAGTAAGTATTAACTAAGAGACCAATTCCAAATGTTTTCTAAAAGCTCGCAGTCACTAAGCATCTGTAGCTCCAACAAACTTCTTATCAGTAGTGCTCTTTGAAGGTGATAAAAAATTAAAAATAGACTTTCCAAGGAAAAAATGCAACCAGAACTGACTTGAGTGCCTTGTACTGAATAAATGACAGGAGAACCAGGGGGGAAAGTACTTAAATTCAAAGGGCGTAGAACTCGTGTGAAATTCAACACTGTTTGGCCCGCATCACTGAGTGCAGCAAGAATTTGTGCCTCGCTTGAGAATTACTCCTGTGGAGTTGCTTACTGTTCTCCCAGAGTTTTTAGCAAGTATGCACACTGAGGACTGAAAAGAATTACAGATGAGAAATAATGTGCTGTCTTACAAACACTTTAGTTCTGTAAATGTGAATATTTTAAGCTTTTAATTGATACGGGTAATGAAGCTAGCTTCACAACTCTTCAACAAGCTGGGACTGTTCTTCCTCACAGTAACAAGGTTAGAAGTCTGTTAGAGCTGATTTTGTTACTGCATTGATAGTGTTACTTGCTGCATTGACAGCATGTAATGGGTCATACTTGCTCTAATTTACCCTCCTTTAACAATAAAAACTACTCTGGTGTTGTGATTTGGTATTTTGCAGCACAAGAGAAAAAGGCTGTCTGAAGTAGGCATAACTAGCTCTAAAATATCATACTGCACTCTTAATACATGAGGCATACAGAGTTTTAGGTTTTGAGAACTGTAAGTGCTGTAGAGTTTGAGGAGAGGTAGAGAGAAGAGTTTGTAAAATGCATTTATTCTTCTTGGTGAAAAGGTTAAAGCCAACTGAAATACTGTTTTGGTTTTGTTTAAGGCTTTTTTGGTAAGTGAAGGGGTCCTCAAGCAATTATCAGTGCTACTCTTAGAGGTGTGGGACTAGACATTTTCTGTTAAACAAGCATTAAACATTCAAACAATGCTTTTTATTCCCCCCCCCCCCCCCCCCCTTCTCTTCCCTTTGTCTTTTATGTAGTTTCACTAGTACGACTCATCTGTTCTGTTCCAGAGTGTGTCTGACATCAAGAGCTGCATGAAGAATAGCCAGCATGAAGAGAACAAATCAGTCCAGGCAGAAGTGCAGAAGCGTCAAGAACATAAATGTAAATTAAGGGGTTTTAAAGTGTGGTATGCGTTCCATGCCGAGGCAGTAGTTTCCTGAACACTTAAAGCTTACACTGTGCTGGAAGAAACCCTCTTGCCTTGCTTCT
Organism: Chlamydotis macqueenii; assembly: GCF_036417535.1. Lineage (NCBI taxonomy): Eukaryota > Metazoa > Chordata > Aves > Otidiformes > Otididae > Chlamydotis > Chlamydotis macqueenii. Next base: position 14,715,415 of record NC_141568.1, read on the forward strand.
CTTTTGGCTGGCCTGAGTGTTTGGGCACACCAGAGAGCTGGTTTGGATGGAAATAAGTATCTTTTTGTCTGGGTGAGTTCTGGCCTGGATTAGTTTCCTGACCAGCTAGCTGCAGTCTTAGAAACACTTGCATTAACAGGAGGAATAGTTGGGGTGGTGTGGGTGGGAAGGAGTGGGCAGTTTAAAGGTAGGGATGGCTTCTCTGGCAGAGTTAGTGTGTTTGAAAATGAGACCTTAATTCTGGTGGAAAAGTTTTCTCGTCCAAGGTCAAGTGCCTTTTGCGGGTTTTTTTCTTCCATCTACTTTGAAAGTTGATTGTAATGGCACTTCTAGGGCTCAGTGTATGATAATATTTGGAACATGAGTCCAAATGAGTTAGATGTGTTATAAAATGGATTAAACTGCTTAAAGCTTCAGCATGATGGCCACTGTCTAGGGTTCACCTGTGTCTGGTTCTCTTTACATCTCTTCCAACACTTACTAATTCAGATGAACTTCTCTGTGATTCAGAAGCAAGGATGACTTAATTTAGGCTCCGGGAGTTTGTCTTGTCCACCACCCTTCTGCCGTAGGTGTTTCCAAAACTCTCCTGGAATTTCCTGTCCTGGCTGTAACAGCAGTAGGCTACACCTCTGCATTTGACAACCTGACATTAAGCTGACTAGCACTGACTTCAGTTTGCTTTGTATGCAACAGGGTGTAATTTGTGGGGTGACTGTGTGGACAGCTGTTGTTCGAGGGGTAGGACCCGTGTTGCCGTCCCGGGGATGAGCGCTTCCTGCTCCTCTGATTTGAAGCCTGAATTGCCTTGTCCAGGCACAGTGTCGTTAGCTAATGAGTACTCGTGCAAAGATGAAAGGAATAGCTGTTCCCCAAAAGTTTGTTCTTGGGTACTTATTCATCTAGATTAAGCTTTAGAGGAAAACAAAATCCAAATCCTTGTAGCTTATTACGAAGTCTCCAGAATGCCATGAAACTTGTTGCACTGGTCTCTTTCCAGGTGTGGTAGTGTCTGATGTTGCCATTTTGATATCATGTGATGCTGCATCAGATGGCCAAAGAGTCGTGCTCTGGTCAGCCTGATTTTGAAGAAACACCTCTCCCCCCAACCCACCCAGCATCTACCTACAATGTTAGACTTGATTTTTTTCAGTAGTGGGATTTACGGGCTGTTTTAATCTGAAATAGTTTTTCCATTGTTCATTTTATTACCTTCAAGTGTTCCAGGGGTCTTTTGTGAGCTCCTTCATCACTTTTATATTACGAAGAACTGTAAAAAGGAGAGACATTAGTTTTATGGTCCAGCATCAGCTGAAAATGAATTCCTCTGTGACTGCTGCTTTTAAAGTGTAAATCTTTCTGTATTTTACACCTGATAAAACGTTTGTCCTTCTGATTTGAACTGTCAGGTTAGCAAAATAACATACCTTTCTTAATATATTAAAAGGGAAACATTTAAAAATATTTTTTTAAAAAGGTTGATATGGAAATGTTTAATTCACATTTTCTCACTTTAACTAAGAGAATTCTGTGTGTGACTAAAGCGCTAGTGTCATCTAGTGAGACAGCATTAGCAGTTATTGGAAGAAAGAGGGAAAATTTAAAACTAAAATGTAAAAGAATTAAGAAGGAGAAATTAAGGAAGAACGGAAAAAGATTTAAGAACGAGAATATTTAAAATTGTCCTTACAATCTTTTCAATAGAATTTTAATTCTCCAAATCTATAAAGGAAAAACAAGGAAAAAATTGTACTTCTAGAAATAAAGCTGAAATACTTCCACCTTCTTCATTAAGGCTTAGCATGTCAAGTTAAAAGTTAGTTGTAGCCCAAGTGACTTAACTATGTGTGGGATTTGTTGTCAGTAGCTGCAGTGATTTATTTTTCTTCACAATGCCATTGTCAAGCAGTTGATGTTATTGTATTATGCTTTCCTCTCCATTGTAGGCTACAGCTTATTACGGCAGAATTGGGGGTATTGGCTCTGGAAGAGCTGTGATTCTGGGGCCTTTTGCCACTGTCAGGTGTAAGGATTAAGAGGGAGCTTGTTCTGCAAACAGCTGAGGAAAGATACAGAATTGAGTTTCCTTCTGTCTTGCTGAGGGACCCTGTGTGTATATACTTTGTTTTCATATCTTGCACACGTCTTCCCCTGAGTTCTTGGTCCAAAGTAACAGGTTAACTTTATCCTGAGTAATTGCAGAAAACCACAGGTGTGTGCTACTCGCTGACTGAAAAATAAGGGTCAGTGCTGACTGAAGGTTCTCATCACCTTGGATTATTTTGTGAGATGTGATGAATGTTTGAAAGAGCTCTGCTAAGATCTCTGGGCAGGAGCAGCAATTGGGAAGATTACTTTTGTAGGTTACAGAAGGAGAGGAAAAAAATAAAAGGGAGAGGAGATGGGAAAGGGCTGGAGGTAGTTGTGGAAATGTCATGGAATGCATTTTGATTCTAATTGTACACCACACTACCTGTGGGTGATGAGTGTCCTGTAGCCAGGGAGATAGCTTAGCTATGGTCTTGGGAGTTCCTGAGGGTAAAAGGTAGAGATTACTTTTGATAACATCTAGCCCAAAGCCTGCTACCTTCACATAAACATAAGTAAAAGGTAACTTTAGTTCACAGTTGACAACTAATTGAATAAAATAGTACTGTGGGGGTTTGATCATGGTTAAATGCTATTGACCTTAAACAGGAACACACCCACAAACCGGCTGTGACCCAGAGGGTTGCAGGATGCTTGAGAGAGCAGCTTCACTGTAGTGCATGCTCGGTGGGTGGCAGGATGGCACAAAGCAGAGGGACGCAGCTCAGTGTAGCCACCTAGCTTCTGGGACACAAGATTCTTGGTGCTGTGGTTTGCCTAGAGCTTTAAGGTGGCCCTGGCAGCCTTAACCTGCTGGCTTACCTCTCTCTGTCCAAGCATTCGTGTGGACAATCAGATCAGGAACTGAACATGTTCTGCCATAATTAACTGTTTTTTCCTGCATTAGTTTTCAGCTGGAATTAATTCTCGATTGAATTCATTATGGTGAGTGAATTATTCTATCAGTGCAAGGGAAGGGAAAAGGTGAGAGAAGCTCTTTTGGAAAGTAGTGCTGTGTTTTCCTGTCTTAGATATTTTTAAACCATTATACAAGTTAAGAATCTGGTCTCCTGTCTGGTTGATGGTGAAGAAAGGTGGGTTCCTCAAGAAGGTGACTCAGTGTAGGGATCCCCTTAAAAGCTTTGAATTGCTCTCTGGAAGAATGTGCTCTTTTCCCTGCCCTGGTTAGGGAGGCCAGCCTTCCAGCACAGTCATCTTGGTTGGGTAACCACCAACAGGACTTCAAACGCTGTCAGAGCTGGCTGCCACCAGTCCATTTGCAGGGTCAGTACTTAAGGAAACCATACTTCTACAACTCTGAGTTGCAGCTGTCATTCTTGCAGCTTTTTTACATGTTTCTTGGGGGCTTTTTCACATTGACGGGCCCCTTTTCATACACAGAAAAAGCATTTATTAACCCGTGATGAAGTTCTGTCACTCTTGGTTTCTTCATTTTCCTTTTCCTTACTCTGAGATGCTAAAATGCTTCTGAAAGTAATTGTGCCTTCTTTTAAAAAAAAAAAAATTAAGGCTGTCAGATGTTTGTAAAGTAGTATATTTGATTTTTTTTTTTTCCAGTGACAGTGTTGTTAAGTTACAAGGAGGAAATGAGAACACCTGGAGATGGGTGTAGCAATCATAACAAGTGGAGATGGAATTTAGTGCAGTAGGCAAGCAATAGCTTTAAGTTTCCAGCCTTAGAAAATTACTTAATAAAATAAACTTACCCAGTTTTCTAGTTTCTGCTGTCAGTAGTAAATTTTTTTGTTTTGCATATGATAGCACTGTGAAAGTATCCCATCCCAAGTTGTGAATGGGTGCTACCTGTTCATTAAAGTTTTGTGAGCATTGTCAAGTAGTTTGACATTCCTAGACTTCTCTTTCAAAAAAAAAAAAAATGGGGGGGAAAAAGTTGGTTCCATTTTCCACCTATTCCTAAAGAATTAAACACAGAATTCTTAAGCTTTTGTACAACTTTTGTAGATGCTTAAGTAACTCTGCCCTGTCGTAGTTCAGCCCCGATCGGACCAGACTACGCAGTCTCTCTCTCACTCCCCCCACACTCTGAGAGAATAGGGAGAGAAAATATAAGGAAAAACAGCTCGAGGTTTGAGATAAGGACAGGGAGAAATCCTTAAAGTTACCGTCACGGGCAAAACAGACTCGACTTGGGGAAAACTATTCATGTATTACTACAAACAGCAGGATAATGAGACAGAGAACAAGATAACCTCCCCCCACCCCTCCCTCTTCCCAGGCTTAACATTATCTCTACTACCTTCCCCTCCCGAGCGGCACAGGAGGGGGAAAAGGGAATGGGGGTTGCAGTCAGTTCATCATATGTTGTTTTACGCCGCTGCTTCATGGTCGGGGGAAGAACTCCTCACGTTCCTCCCCTGCTCCAGTGTGGGATCCCTCCCACGGGCCACAGTCCTTCGTGGAACTGCTCCGGCGTGGGTCATCTCTTCCACGGGTGCAGTCCCTCTAGAACAGCTGTCCCAGCGGGCCCTCCACGGGCCACAGCTGCCTTCAGGCATCCACCTCCCCCGGTATGGGGTCCTTCACGGGCTCCAAGTGGATCTCTGCTCCTCCGTGGACCTCCATGGGCTGCAGGGGGACAACCTGCTCCACCATGGTCGTCACCACAGGCTGCAGGGGAATCTTGGCCAGGAGCCGCATTACTCCTCCCCCTCCTTCTGAACTGACCTTGGCGTCTGCAGCCGTTCCTCACAACAGGCTGGCAGATGTCTCAGGATCCTTTTTACATCTTGTTCACTTCTCATCTCCTCTCCACTTCTTGCAGCCGGGCTGGACCGAGTTGGGCCCAGTCGGCTGCCTGGCGAGAGGCCAGAGGGTGAGGCCTGCAAGGCCCATGAGGCCTGCGCCTCCCCCTCTGCGCCTCTGCTCCTGCTCAGCTTCTTCACATCTTCTCTTCTCTCTCTTTTTTTTTTTCTGTTTTCCCCTACTTAAATACGTTATCACAGAGGCGTTATCACGGGACATTCTGCTACCAATCGGCTCGGCCTTGGCCAGCAGTGGGTCCGCCCTAGGCCCAGCCGAGTCCACTGAACAAAGGGGAGCGACTTCTAGCAGTTTCCTACAGAAGCTACCACCTTAGCCCCCCCCCCCCCCACTAAACAAAACCACGACATGCCCCTATTAATCTTTTGTATTTCTGTGGGCAGTTAGCAACAGAAATGGACAAGAGTCTATTATGAAATTTCAGTTTCTGTGTATGTAATGTGGGTTCTAGATAACCTGTGGGTCTTTGGCTTGCTGCACAGCTGCCTCTTGGGATCCAGCTGAGCCTCTTGAGTATAGTGCCATGGCTGAACTCCTCCTAGAACCACGTTGAGTTCAAAAGCTTTATAGCTATGTTTGTGAACTGCTAAGACCAAGCTAACGAACTTTTTTGGGGGTGTATGGCCCTACACAGAGCTGCTCTTACTGCTCTCCCATTTCTGTCAGGACTTTTTGATTCTAGTGCCACATGGTGTGGAGAACAAGAACTGGTGTGCTTTGAAACGGGAGCTGTGAGAAGAGGTTGCACATACACCCAGTTCACGTTCTGGATTTGTTGCCCCTCTAGGGGTGCTACTGATGTGCCGAGGAGATTGGGGACAGTTGTGGAGAGTAGTTAAGAGCAGTGCTAGGAAAGGCTATGCGCAGTGCTTTGTGGTCTGTTTGCTTTAGAAAGTCCCATTTGTGCCATGCCTGTCTCTTACCAGGGAAGTTCTACTGAAGGACATGCAAAGGCTGTGTACCTGTTAAACTGCGTTAGCTTTGACTGTGCTTGGTTGGAAGGCTTTTCAGAAGAAACGTAAGGTATTTCATGATGGAGAGGGAGAACAGCCAAGCACTCCTGCAATTACTTTGTATCTGCTAATGTTCTGAAATACTTAGTCATACATACTGACTGCAAGCAGGGGAAAAATTGTCCATAAGTCCTGTTGGATGCACTTTTTAAAAGTGTTTCTCTTGTTTTAGGTGGCAGAAATACTGCATAACTGTAGACTCAGGTGAAGTTTTTGCTTCTTCCTCCCTTCAGCTTTCTTAAGTTTACAGGGTATGCGAGAGAAACGTAAGTCTCCCATGGTTTAACATAATGCTTTATTTCCACTCCCCTATCAGTTTCAATAAGTGGCTAATCCCTAAGTGTCAAAGCCATGACAATTTTGGAGTGGGCTGTGTACGTGGATTGACTTGAGTTCAAAGTCTGAATGTGTTAGAGGATGAGTTTCTTTTGCTTGCACTAATGTAGTTGCTGATACTGTTTTACAAATGCCAAAAAAAATTATTGACAGCTAGCATTTGACTTCATTGTTTCTTTTGATTTTTTTTCTGACTTTTTTCTTTTCCTCCAGTGGACTTTATATTACAGCACTAAATTTGCTTTTCAGTTGCTTTGAATGTCCCACAGTTTTTAATGAGACTGTGCCTTGTTTGGCAAAAAAAAAAAGAAAATTTTGCAGTTATTTGGTCCATGAAGCTTGATGCAATTCAGGGTTTGTTTTTTTTTAACATTGACTGAGAGCCAAGCAAATGCCTCTTTGTGATAGTAGCTTTATAATAAATAACCCAGCTAGAAAAGCATGCAGTGGCACTACCCATCCTAATATATAAACATCTCTCTGGACTTGTGTTGTCTGCATTGACATCTACAGCAAGTTGTCTTTAATGCTCCTACAGTTAAGATTAATGCTGTTACAGAACTGCATTAATTGAATGCTCAGTCTTTTTTTGTTGATGTGGTGAGTTTTAGCAGCCTTACTGTACTGGAAGTGTTCTTAAATCATGTTCCTGAATGTTAAAGAGTTTTTATACCTTCAAGCTGAATGCTTTGCTGGTTAAGTGTGAGGCTTTTGGAAGGGACCCAGAATGGCAAAAAGTTGTATTGTAGTCAGGCTGAGGCTTTCTCCTGTGCTGCAGTTAGTAGGGCTGTTGGCATTAAAATGCTTTCTCTCAAGCAACCTTTTGGTTCCTTTCATTGCGTAAGGTGTCAGTTGAATCAAATGCATACTCCATCTTATTTCTGCTTGCTTCAGGTTTTTTTGGTTGGGCTGCCCATCAATTATTTGAGAAAGCGTAGGTCTGCTGTTTGGACGTAACTTTTTACCTGGCTAACTGGCTTGTGACAGCGCATTGAGCTGTTTAGTGACGCAGTGCGTCTTCTTTGAGTTGGTAGAGCCTGTCGAGCAAGCATGTGTAAAGACTGTCTTGATTTCAGATGTTCTTTGGTCTTTCCTTGGTCACTCTTCTTCTGGAAGCTCTTCTCTTTCATTTTTTTTCAGTCTTGATTTACTAAATCATCTTCTGTTAACCTGCTGCTTTGTTTTCCTTTTTAAATTCCGTCATTGTGGAGCTAAGCTATTGGTATAAGGTAGGTAGAGAGCAGAAGATAAAAGCCAGAAATAGAAGGTAGGGAGAATGGTAAGACAAAACATGTTCAGCAGTTTTTATTCCTAGTGTTCTGCTAATGGTCTTAGTTGTAGCGATCAACACATCTTCTCTGAAATAGCAGAAACCTTTTTCTCAGAGCTTGGCTGGGTAATTTCTAGGAGAGTAAATCTGTAAAAAGTTGATGAAGATACCCTTCTATTAAAATTAGTGGAAGTGGAAAATCCTCAGCAAGCTGCAGGATCACATCCAGTGAGTTGATGGTATCTTCTGGTGACTCTTCCAATAAATATAAAGCTTTTCTCTAAAACCCACTTTGTGAAAAAGGAGGATTAGGTTAAAAAAAAAAAAATAAGAGAAAGGAGAAAAGCTAGCAAATACTTTAAGACAGAATGACTGAGAAGTGAAGTGGACAGGCAGCGCAAAGCTCGCTGCAGCAAGAACTGGAGAGTCTCTCCAAAGAGGTTATGAATTTTAATTTGAAAATCCACACTTTCTTGGGAAGAAATCTCTGCAGTGGGACAACATTTTTTTTTTTTTTAGCTGGCTAAGATGTCAACCAAGACTCCTGTATATTTCTGTATTTTTGTGGTACACTGTTTATCCTGGAGTAGCTTATTGTTTTCTTTAAAATACTGTTAACGTTTTCCCAGCTGACAAGAGGCTGATTTTAAAACAGACATTTTCAGATTAATTTACTTTTAGTGAGAGGAGCAGACTGTAGCGCATAGCACGGAATAGGCAGGAGTAAATGCTCGTCCGGGTGGTGAATTTTGGCGTGCAGGAGCCCCGGGTCAGGATGAAGTAGAGGGCAGTGAACGCGGAGGTGGCAGGAGGCTGAGGCTGCGCTGCTGCAGTGCGCGTCGCTGGCCGCTGGAGGACAGCCGTGCCTCGCCGGGCCTGCTGCGGGGGGCTGCCTTCTGCGGGAGGGTGTTGCGGTAGCGACAGGTTACTTCAGGATGAGAGATAAGCATCTCCAAGAGGAGGAGCTGGAAGAAATAGGGGTGTCTTAGTTCCTTTACTGAACAGTTGTAAGAGTTGTTCCCCTTGCTTCACACTCATGTACACCCCTCATTGTGAGCATCCTCTGAACTTAAGTCTTGCCTGCAGGCATTTATTTGGTCTCAGTGTAAGCCTGCATGCCTAGGCTGGCAAACTTTCCTGACAGCGTGAGCCATAAGCCAAAGTCTTCATGTGTGTGACCTGTTCCTTGATGGATACAGGTTTTTTCTGGTGTGCGAGTCTGAGATAATGCCTTCCTACCATTCTGCCAGTGGATCTGCTTCTGCAGGACGCTGGCAAATCCTGGCCTGTTGGCTCGCTTTCAGGTGACTTGGCAGGCTTGTTACCAACTTTGGTGTTGACAGTTAATGTGAAGGTCCTTATGAGAGTCCCACCTGAACTGCTCAGAACTGCGCTGTTTGTGGCAAGGTTGCAGACCTCCGCTCTGTTCCTCTACAAGGCGCCAAAATGGAATTGCTTTAGCTCTGCAGATGGCTTTTGTCATTTTTCCCCTCCATCTTAAATCTTTTATTAGCATCCCCCAGCCATTTTCCAGGTTCATGTAGTTTGTTTAGCTCTGTCCTTCCTTTTCTTTTTCAGAGACTTGGTCACCTGAAAAGGCTTCTCCTTCTCTCTCTCTCTGCGAATACTTGAGATAATTGAAACACGGTTTGCTCCAATTGTTTCGCAGTTGCTGTAGGCCAAAGACTGGTGCTCTGTTCTGATCGCCTGCTGGCTAGTGTTAAGTACTTACATCATCTTGCGTACTTCAGCTGTTTGTCCATATGGATTTGCTCTGACTTGAGAAGCTGATGGGTGGTAAAGGGAAGGAGAGGCCGGATCCCTGCAGGGCGTGCAGATGAAGCCATATGTCAGTATTTCTGGGTATCTGGTGCCCCCTGGAGACTGCTGCTGCCCATGACATAGTGAATATCAAGACTGCACATTAATAGATGTCCCTTGTCTGAGCAGACTGAAGAACACTATGAGCTATATTGTTCTTACAACAGAAGTGGAGGATACTACAAAAGGCAGTAGCGTTAAAGCAAGGGCTCTCTTCACAAAACGGATGAAATAGATTGCTTTAGCTGGTCTGAGAGGCCAGTCATCTAATAGGAAAATGTGGAAGTTTCTTATTAAATCTGGAATTGGAATCAGAACCTTATCATAAGCTTTGTAAGGAAATGGACATTTTTGTTACTTGTTTTGGCAGTGAAATTGACCTTGGTACCTTTTTAATGCTTAGGGATATAATAACTTGGATCCTGATGCAGGGAATGTGTTTGATATGGTTGTGGAATCTGCTTTCGTTTTTCCAAAGTAAACCACCTAGAGCAGAGGTAGACTTAGGAAATACTCCTTTACTATGACTTTTACTGTTTTCACTTGGGGAAAAAGATAGCTGCAAAATGGTAACCTCTTAGCTATTACTACTCTTGAAACAACCTTCCTGCAGAATGAGAATACAGGAATTTCATATTTTACCCTGCGTGCGGAGGAGAAGCCTGGGTAGTCTGAGGAGGAAAAAGAATTCAATGTTATGCTTGTATGCAGCTCTTTTCGGAGTTACAGTTAAGGCCTACCCAAATGCTGAGCTTCAGTATTGTTGTTTGTTTATGACTATGTGGGTAGATTTAACTCAGGTTATCATGAGAAATCATTAGAGTTCACCAGCTTTGAGTCCGCATCATTTAAGGTGAAGTAAAGTTTTACCTGAGCCTTGACTGCCTGCTGCAGCTCATTTGGCCCAAAGAGGGCACCGTGCATCATCCTCTGCCCGGGGGCCAGGCGGTGCCCAGAAGTGGGAGCAGGAATTGAGCTCCAGGCTTGGAGTCTGAACTTAGGAGAGATATACTTGACTAACTCGATTATGTCCTTTTTATTTTTGTTGTTCAGAGAAGCTTAAATATTAATGTCAAACAACTACTATTTCCTGTAACAAGTGAAGCTGAAGATCTTGTGCTGAATTCTTAGTGCTTTTTCTTCCTGGAAAAGTTCTGCAGTTCTCAAATGTAATTCTTTAAGGTTGGCTTTTTACTTTTAACAGTATATTATTTTTGTACCTTTAAAATGTGTAGCCAAAGACTGCTTCTGATATTGCTAAGCTCTGTGAAGTGACTAAACAAGCTCAATAAGGAATAATGCTGCTGTGCATCTTACCTGTGGGATTTGTGGCCTTTGTGATATGCATGTTCCCATTTCTCAATCTCTTCTCTTTGCTTTCCTTCCTTTCCAGGAAACTGGTACAGTTGTCTCACTTCAGGCAGCGTTCTGTGATTGCCTTGGTTTACAGTGGTGATAGGCTAGTGGAAACCTACGGTTCTCCAATCCTCTTTTCTGAATGTGATTGCAGTACGTTGCTGCTGTTGAGCTGGTTGTTTTCAGTTAGGCCACTTGTCTCTCTGGGGGGCTTGTGCAGTTGTTAAAATACACTGGATGGTGTGCAGCATTCATTCTCTTGTTTTTACAGCAGGAAGGTGAAATGGAAGGTGAGGCAGTCGAAGCTATTGTGGAGGAATCGGAAACGTTTATTAAGGGGAAAGAGAGAAAAACTTATCAAAGACGCCGTGAAGGTGGGCAGGAGGATGATGCTTGTCATATACCACCAAGCCAAACAGATGGAGGTGAAGTAGTGCAGGATGTCAACAGTGGTGTGCAGATGGTGATGATGGAACAGCTGGATCCAACTCTTCTTCAAATGAAGACTGAAGTAATGGAAGGCGCAGTACCTCAAGAAACAGAGGCCACGGTGGATGACACACAGATCATAACGCTTCAGGTTGTTAACATGGAAGAGCAGCCTATAAATCTTGGTGAGCTTCAGCTGGTCCAAGTACCTGTACCAGTGACTGTACCTGTTGCCACCACGTCTGTAGAAGAACTTCAGGGAGCTTATGAAAATGAGGTTTCCAAAGGAGGCCTGCAAGAGGGAGAGCCCATGATCTGTCACACCCTCCCTTTACCAGAAGGCTTCCAAGTAGTGAAAGTGGGTGCTAATGGTGAGGTGGAAACACTGGAACAAGGTGAACTTCAGCCACAGGAAGATCCCAATTGGCAAAAAGATCCAGACTATCAGCCACCAGCCAAAAAAACAAAGAAAAACAAAAAGAGTAAGCTTCGCTACACTGAGGAAGGCAAAGATGTGGATGTCTCTGTGTATGACTTTGAAGAGGAGCAGCAGGAGGGTTTGTTGTCTGAGGTCAATGCAGAAAAGGTGGTGGGCAATATGAAGCCACCTAAACCAACAAAAATTAAAAAGAAAGGTAAGCTCCCTGTCTGCATGTGGATTTTGAAAATGTATTTGTTATGGTGGGACCTTACAGGTGACTGAGTAGATGCAAGTGGGAGTTAAGCTGATATGTCCAGTGTCACTTAATCTTCATGTAAGAGTACTCAGCTCTATTGTTTCTTGGGCAAACCTCCCATCTCCTCCATCTAGGCTATAAAGGAGCTCATTTTCCTCAAGTGTGATGCTGTGGCAGTAGTATTTCCATATAACTGCTGTTGAAAAGATTCTTCTCTTTGCTGTAATGCATGTGTAAGGGTCTGTGCATGTGGTTTGCATTGGGAACCAACATATCATTAGTTCTGTGGGTTTTTCCTAACCAACTGCTGGGTAGGGTTAGATGGTGCAAAATACAGCAATAGGTATGTTTGATTTTTTTTTTCTTAAGACTGTAACTTGAGGAGCCCTTTTCAGAGTGGAGAAGGAACATTGAGTGCTGGCATAGTAATGAAAACTGAAGCCAAGCCAGCCACAAGCAATGACTGTTCCTAAGAATATGCGGTTGGATTTAACGGTACATGATGGTTCCTTGTAGTAGTTCCATGTCCCAGGAATTTTTCCTTTTCCCTACTCATCTCTTATGTTATGCAGTAGATCACAGTACTGTCAGTAGTAAAGATGTTTTCATTCCTGGCTAGGTGTAAAGAAGACATTCCAGTGCGAGCTGTGCAGTTACACTTGTCCACGTCGTTCCAACTTGGACCGCCACATGAAAAGCCACACTGATGAAAGACCACACAAGTGCCATCTCTGTGGCAGGGCTTTCCGGACAGTCACGTTGCTGAGGAACCACCTTAACACTCACACAGGTACTCTTGCTTTTGCGTATGTTGTTTTTGTAGGATCTACTCTGTCTTTAGAACAGGTAGAAAACTAAGGTGGATCTATCTTGAATCTGCCTAATTCCACTTCCGGAACAAGCTAAAAAAGAAGAAACTGTGCAGTGCTGCTATTGATTTCTCATCTGAACAGGTTTTCTGCCTGGCTAGGTCAGGTGCAAAGCTCATCCCCTGCACAGGTATAAAACTGATCCTGGCCACCATCTGAAATTACCTGAAGCTGCAGAAAATGTTCCGTTTGTCGTGGACGTTGGTAGCTGCATTCTAAGCTTTTTGCTGCGGCAGAAAAGTAAGATGAGAATGAGGCTGGAGCTAAACATAAGGGAATTGAAAATAGAGAGAGAGAAAAAAAAAAAAAAAAACAAAAAAAAAAAAACCAAAAACCTGATCCCCAAGGAACAGATTGTAAACTGAACCAATAAAACTTATGGCGAAGAACTGTGGTATATTTCTGCTGCTCCTTAGTTAAGTTTCTAGTATAAAACTGAAGGTAATTGAACTGTAATTAAATTTAAACTTGTTGTGTCCTTTTCCCCCAAGAAAGTCTAATTCATATGCCTTGTTTTCTGTGCATACTTATGTCTAACTGGGTGGTTTGAAATTTATAAATAACCAAGTGACACACAAATACAGAAGTTTGTTTCCTTGCTGAAAGGATATTGTCTAAGGTCTTCAGTGCATTAGTTACAGGTGTAGAAGTTGACTCCTGTGTACTACTTGCTCCTCTAATCTTTCAGAACATTAATGTTGTTAATTAAGTTTTTTTTTAAAAAAAACCAACCAAACAACTCTCCAATGTTTTCTTTTGCTACTAAATCTGAGTGTCATCATCTTCCTGTTTTGCTGCAAACGATCAGGTACTCGCCCTCACAAGTGCCCAGACTGCGACATGGCCTTTGTGACCAGTGGAGAGTTGGTTCGGCATCGCCGCTACAAACATACCCATGAGAAACCATTCAAGTGTTCAATGTGTGATTATGCTAGTGTGGAGGTATGTTATTAATTGTTACAGCACTGAATACTTCCTTTTACGCTTCAAAGCTTGTTCACCATCTGTTATAAACACTGTTCTTAGGCATTTCCTCTTTGACCATTTATTTAAAAGGCTCAGAGCAAAAAAAAAAAAAGTTATAAGTCAGGTCTGCCCTTGGAAGCAAATGGTGGGGTTTCCTCAGTTAATGAGAAAACAGTTTGAGAGCATTTATACTCAGAAATCGTCTTTGGAGACAATAGTTGTCATTCTGTTTTAAATTACTTGGCCTTTATGATGATTAGAAGAACTTTAACTTGCTTCGTGTTGAAGGAGGCAGCCATCTCCTTGCTGCAGCAGGATGAAGTTTCAGATTAGAGATACCCTCTGGTTTTAGAAGCGTGCATTCTGTGCGTTACTTGTTTATGCCATTAAGGTGACTGGAGCCAAAGCTAATGAGCCTTTGCTTCAATCTTGGTGGAAAGTAGCTTTGCTAATGTTGGATGATTGTCTAATTTGCTCAAGTAAGTTAACCTTCCTTAAATGCTCTCCACTATGCAATATAGCTACTTGCTACAGGGCAGCTTTTCTGTTGTGATAGGAAATTGGAGCAAGATGATGAGCAATGTAATTAAAAAAAAAAAAAACAAACAAACAAACAAAAAACGGGATGTCTGCGGTGGAAGAAGGCTATAGTGGGAGAAGTTGAGTAGGGGTTTTGGGCTTTTTTTTCCTACCCACGCTGTGGCTGCAGTGCTGTAATTCCAGGCCCTGTGGTTTGAGTGCTGAATAAATTGTGTTGCAGTGGTTTTTCATAGTGTGAATTGGGAAAGAATAACCAAGTTGGTCCTTATGTGAGCTCATGCTGTGTTTTGTCAACATATGTGATTAAGTAGCCTGGTCAGGCTGGAGTAGAAAATGCCTTAACATTTCTGTTCATGCTGACCTTTTAGCTGGGTTTGTACCTTCTAAATGGAAGCAGGAGAGGAAAGGAATTAAGCCACCTTCTTGACTATTGAACTAAATTTTTGTTGTTCTCAGTAAGAAATTGATTTATTTTATCCCTCTCAAAGTAACTGGAGGCAACCCAAGAAAGCACCCTGTGGAGAAAAATATACTGTACAGGGGACACTAACCCCCTGCAATGTTCATTGGGTGCGTGCTTTCCCGGAACATTTTCCTGTGTCTCTACAGGGTACTTTGAAATGTTAGTGTCTTCAGGTGCTGAGATGGTTGATAACAGCAAGGTGAGCACAAGACTAAATTGCGCTGCACTGAATGTGGGAACAAGCATCAAAGCAAGACTGGGATTGAGGTTGGGAGGTGAAGTAGAGTGGGCAGGAGCAAGTGGCTATGTGCAGTGTGAGAACGGCATTGTAACGTGCTTGTTTGGTTCAGTGGCAAGATAAAAACACGCGATCTGTCTTGCTCGATGCTAACTTCATTCTTGCTCTTGTTTTCCAGGTTAGCAAATTGAAACGCCACATTCGTTCTCACACTGGAGAGCGTCCGTTCCAGTGCAGCTTGTGCAGCTATGCCAGCAGGGATACCTACAAACTGAAGAGACACATGAGGACCCACTCTGGTACTGATGCCACGTTTTTTCTTGTATTGTTTGTTTTAGTGTCAGAGTGCTGAGACTGCAGACAATGTGTGCTAACAGTCTTCAACAGCAAAAGAAATACTATTTTGTAGTTTAATATATAAAACCTTTATAAAGTCTGCGGCCAAAGAGAAAGCACCATGATTGTGTGCTAGTAAATGCATAACCTGATAGTAATTACTGTACTGAGAAATGAGCTTGGAGGATTCTGATTTCCAGTTTGATTGTGAGGTGATAAAATACAGGCACTTCTAGTTATGAACAGAAGCTTCTTCTGTTACCAGTGTTCCACTTCCAGTTGAAGATTAGAGCCGTTTACAGTTTCATGCTTGAGTGTAATTGCAACAGCATCTCATACATGCAGTTCATAAAGACAGAAGTATTATCGTGCTTTCATACTTCAATAGAAGTAACAATTTTTTAGCACAGGATGTTGCTGGAGTTAATCATATTGCTAAAATGGAAGGGGGGGGACGGAATGCCTGTGAATGTATACATGAGCATTCAGAACCCCCACACCTCAAAGTCTGGTGCCACATGCTGTCTTCTAGCAGCCTGTGTGTAGGTCTCCATGCATTTCTCAGAGTAAAGTTAGGGATGTAACTCATTTGCTTGAAGATTGAACATGAGTCTCTTGGTAGAAAGATGTATGTTGGAGTTAAAACTTTAGAGAAAGAGACATCTGAGCTCTTTCTAGAGTTGCTGTTTCTATCAGCTGTCTGTTACAAGTTTCTGGGAAGTTGTTTTGGTGCGGCTTCTTGGTGAGTTTTCTTTTTAATAAAAGTACTTCTATTTTTTTCCTTCTGCTACTGAAGGAGAGAAGCCATATGAATGTTACATCTGCCATGCTCGCTTCACTCAGAGTGGTACCATGAAGATGCACATTTTGCAGAAGCACACGGAGAATGTGGCCAAATTTCACTGTCCTCACTGTGATACTGTTATAGCGAGAAAGAGTGACTTGGGTATGTATCTCGCAGAAGTGGACATTTGATGAGGATTCTGCAAAACCCTTTTCCAGAGTTAGAGTTCACATAACCCAACTGCTGTCTTTTTTTTTTAACCTAATAGTTCTGGTAACTGCACAAAACGAAGCACAGGCTTAGATGTGTGCCTGGTAATACCACTTTTAGCTTACAGTAGTTGCTGCAAACTATGATGATTTTCAGTTTCTTTTCATTATTTGAAAAGGTGGAATGTTTTCCACATGTATGAGGCAAGTTACTGCTGTCAGGCCTGTAGATGCAAGGCGCTTATTGAACTTGGACTGAGGTTACAGCTGCATACAGATTGGGATCTGAAAAAACCAAAAGATCATTTGGCTTGACCTCCTGCATGTTGGGAGGCCATTAAGTTTCATGCAGAGATATTTTCATCAAGCTAAAATGTTTGAATTAGACCAAGTGGTTTAATTTTCTGGGGTGTGGAGCCAAGTGCCATAGACAGGGTAGGAGAGGCTGAGTTGCCCTGAGTCCTTGCAGTGAGAGAGTGTCGATCTAGTGAGCAGTATCCAGTGTGAATCCAATAGGCAAGTGCTCTTTTTTTTTATGTTCTACAAGAAGGTGAAAAATAATATCACTCCCAGAGCAGCTGAGGAGAAGGAAGAAGCCATGATTTGGCAGAACTTTCTGTCTATAAACAGAATATCACCCAAGTAATGGGAAGGCAGGCTCCCTTCCAATACAGACAAGTGTAAAGCGCTACAGTGAGAGGCAGTTTGAGAGGATGGCAGTCAGTTGATGTCAGGAGCAAACGAGCTGATTTACAACAGAGGAAAATGTATGTTAGCTATGAAGGATTTTTCTTCTGATAATACTTTAGTCTACCCTAAGCTACCTTGTGCAGCTGTGGTATGCTCTTAGTTGGAGGGTTTTAAAGAAGTGACTAAAACCTTTGTCGGATTATCTGCTGGTATCCCTTTTGCCTTCTAGCCCTGTCGCTCTGACTTCTAATCCTGCAGAAAATTCTATTTCTCCTAGCATATTACCTGGCTTCTGGCTATATCGGACTTCTTCGGCAATTCGGAGTAGTCTTAAACACAGCAGTCCATAAGACACTTCAGTTTGACAATCCTATGTTATCAAATGCAAGTATACTGTATCAGCACAGCCTGCTAATAACCAAATCCAGAATCCTGTGGAAAAACTTGATGGAGTTTTTATTGAAGACCTTTCTGTCTAGAAATTGTTCTGGTTGCTTTTAATTGAGTGTCTTAGGTTTTTGGTAGAATCCTAAATTAACTATTTCACTGTTTTGACTTAAGCTCAAGAGTATGTGAAGGGAGATTGCTGAGGGGACTGTAGGTTAGTCTTTCCTGCTTGGAAAGCCATGGTGATTAAAGCCTCTGATTCTTTTGCTCCCAGGTGTCCATTTGCGAAAGCAGCATTCCTACATCGAGCAGGGCAAGAAGTGTCGCTACTGTGATGCTGTGTTTCATGAGCGATACGCCCTCATACAGCATCAAAAGTCTCACAAGAATGAGAAGCGCTTCAAGTGTGACCAGTGCGATTATGCATGCAGACAGGTAAGTTGGTGGGATTGTCATCCCTTATGAGCCTTAGAACAGGAGCTAAAAATACGAGGTGGAAATCTTAACTGTTTGACCAGCTGTCAAGATCACATTAGCTCTCTAGATCATTTGCAGGGTGTGAAGGAAAGTTCAGTGGCCTTTGCTTCTTGATAGTGTAGTGCTCCCCTGTGGAGAGTACCTTCTAAGTCACAGTCTTGATGTAGCTGTTGACAAAGGGATGAGAGTCCACATAGGATGGAAATAGTTAGGACTGAATATGCTGTCAATCAAGATAATCTCACATTCCTGTGGAATCATCCTTTCCTTAATATCAAGGATAAAGTTTTGGCCTCTGTTTAACTGAAAACTTGCTCTTCTGTACCCATATGTCCGAGTGCTCACGTTACTCTTCCTGTCTTGCTTGTCCCTGTCAGGAGCGACACATGGTCATGCATAAACGGACCCATACTGGAGAAAAGCCTTATGCCTGTAGCCATTGTGATAAAACCTTCCGTCAGAAACAGCTCCTTGATATGCACTTCAAACGATACCACGATCCCAACTTTGTCCCTGCTGCCTTTGTCTGTTCCAAGTGTGGCAAAACATTCACTCGCAGGGTAAGGGAATATACTGTTCTGAGTTGTGGGGTTTTGGGGTGGAATGAGGCATTTAACCAAGGGGAGGGGAACGTGCTACCCCAAATGAAAGGTGGTTGAGCTACAAGGCACAGTACTGACCTTTTAAATAGAGCTCTTCTCTCTGAGAAGTAAGGAGCAGGGAGAGACTTCGTATAATTCAGAATTAGTATAGCACATGAGCAATATGAAAATGCAGTTTTATCAATAAAAGTTAATGAAGTTTACCCATTTCCTCTCTATAGTCTTCTTTTAAAAAAAAAGTTACCAGAAAATGTGTTTGAAAATACAGAGCCAGAATATCTGATCTAGGATTCAATGCACGTTATAATTTTTGTTGTGTTTTTTTTTTTTTTCCTCTTCCACTGAGTAGAACACAATGGCCAGACATGCTGACAATTGTTCTGGCCTAGATGGTGGGGAAGGAGAGAATGGAGGAGAGACAAAGAAGGGCAAACGTGGCCGAAAGAGAAAGATGCGGTCTAAGAAAGAAGATTCCTCTGATAGTGGTAAGAAACAGCTCGGTACCTTGTGAGGATTACAGGCCTGTGACTCACTGTGTTCCTTGGTTATTAGTTTGCCCTTTCTGCAAGTTTCTTCTGACATTTGAAAGGCTTTTATCTAGTTGTCAAGCAAAAAATGACAGCTTGTGGCCAAGTGCAGAGGTGACTGCCTGTCAGGGATAGTATAGATTCTGCTGAGTAGCTTGGCTACTTCTATGGTGGAAGTCTGGCAGCATCCCAGAGAGTGGTGGAGATGGTGCTGGCGATCTATGGGCTGCTGTGAAGGGCCTGCTGAGCTGATTAAAGGATCAGGGAGCTGGTGGTGTCTTCCACTTCACAGATGTGTTTCAGTAGACAGGGCCTTGCAAAATAGATTGTATTAGACCTGTCCTGCCTCTGAAGAGAGGTCTTGGGAAACATGGAGTTGGTGGATTGTATGTTGATGGCCCTGAAAAGTATGGCAAGCTGTTTGCAGGGCCATGTTCACGCCTAATGTGTTGCTGTTTATTTGCAACTGACCCCTTTTGTCCTCTTGCCCCTCTGTTTTCCCACACTTACTCTTCTCCAAATCACCTCAGCCACTCCCTAAGTGCATAAGTAGTCCTGTGTGGTCCAAAGCTGCCTTTCCCCGGCATCCCATTATGCATCCCACTCCTAGCCAGTAATTCCCCATACCCCTTGGTCTGAAAGGTGGTCTGGAGAGCTGCTCTGAGTGACTCGTGGTGAGTTTCACACCTGGATGCTGGGGCTGATGGCTCTCCTGAGAGTGGCCTGGACAAAACGTTTGTTCCTCAGAAATCGTTGATTTGGGTTCCCACCTTGCATTGTGTGCCCCTGTGCTCCTCTGGGTTGTGCGGGTGGGACTTTGATGGGCTTGGGAATAGCCCAGCAGTGCATTATTTGGTTGCCCTCCTGCTGTTGTCTCTTTGAGCTCCTTTGTGGATGTGTGGAGGAGCTTTTATCACATAACCCAAGATAATTATGTTCCCTTTTGCTTTCTGAAAGACAACTTGTTCTCTGTAGTGTGAGAGTAACAGACTAACAGTCTGTGCCACCAGCTTCTCATCAAAGGCCTCTTTCCCCTCAGAGTTTACTCCTTTTTGGTGAGGATTTGATGGTGGTTCTCTGTAGATGGATGTGTTTCATTGTTGTTTAAACTGAAGACTTATCTGATAATCATGTTTTTTACAGAGGAAAATGCTGAACCAGATTTGGATGATAATGAAGATGAGGAGGAGACAGCAGTAGAAATTGAGGCTGAACCAGAAGTGGAGCAGGAGGCTCCTGCACCGCCTCCCAGTAAGAAACGAAGAGGAAGACCACCAGGCAAAGCTGCCACCCAACCAAAACAATCTCAGCGTAAGTCACTAATTGAAGCTTAAGCTACGCTACTTGCTTGAGCTTCTTTTTGCTTGGATTTGGCAGTTCTTGTAGGAGAACTGCTCCCCTCAAGTGAGCCGATTTAAAAAGTAGATAACTGTACTTGTCCCTGCTTTGCTAAGAGCTCCCCTTGTGTATGAAATTTGTTGCAAGGGTTTCCTGGTCATGAGGGAACATAGCCGCTTCAGACCGTGCTAAAAGGAGAGGACTTTATTTTTTTCTGTAGTAGTATTGCATTTCATAGATGTGCAAACTGCTTTTTGCAGCACTTGCAGTGTCTCTGCTAATGTACGGTTGGCACAATCGCCACGGTGTTCTTACCTTCATAGACTTTTGTAGGTATTACCGTAAATGAACGTGACTCAGGCCTGTAGTTTGGAACATGTTGTTTCAACTCTACAGGGTTCTCTCAGTAAGAATAGACATCAGTAACTGTGCAAAGCATAAGTAAATAGATTCTAGGAACAAAGCAGGAAGGGCAAATTTATTCCTTCAATGGGTAGTGACTTCCCCAGCGGCTTCCCTGGCTGCTCAGTGCTGCAAGTGTGGCCTGTGTCCTTCCTAGAGTTACAGCCTGTGAAAATTATGCTGAATTCATCACTAGTGTCACTGAATTCCCCTGAATTTAAAGTTTTGCCTTATGCACATACGTCGATACGATCTTGTTTGTTGAGTGCTCTACAAAATCCATTGTTTGAATAGCGTCCTAATGTCTAAAGGTATCCTGGAGCTGTTGTAGTGGTAGCACATCTTCATACAGGCGCAAGGAAATAGATGCTTGATACTTGGATTGAGGCAGGCTGAATCGCTCCCCGCTGATGTGGGAATGTTAATTGTGGGCCTCACCTTCCCTTCCCATGGGAGAATCTTAAGTGTCCACTGGAAAGTTACCCGGTGCGTGTGCACATCAGCTCTGGAAGCAGTTAAAAAATCTCATTTTCACCCTCCTGCTTTGTTTTCTGCCCTTCTAGCTGCAGCAATCATTCAGGTTGAAGACCAGAATACTGGTGAAATTGAAAATATTATAGTTGAAGTAAAGAAAGAACCCGATGCGGAAACAGTAGAGGAAGAGGAGGAAGCTCAGCCTGCTGTAGTGGAAGCTCCCAATGGAGACCTCACTCCTGAGATGATTCTCAGCATGATGGACCGGTGATGGAGGAAGACCACGCTGGCTGACTGAACTGGCCTGGGCTGTGTTTAAGCGGCTCAAATCTATTTTTCCTTTTACCTTTTTTTCTTGGCTTTGGGAAATGCATCATTTTAGACCATTTTACCAAACATACTGGGAAATAAAACTTCAAAATGATGTTAGAATGTGATTTAACTAGAACTTGCTGTTTTATGTTAGCATTACAGGATCATGGAACATTAGGAAATATTTTGGAGTCCTTGAGGGTTTCCTGTGAGATGCTTGATTTAGTTTTTGCTCTGAACTGCATCGTAAAGCTGGTCCAAGGGCCGTGTTTACATGCACCGAGTTTTAATACACAAAAGTGGAAGCCTTGACTAGAGTATGTGGTAAACCACTCCGGACTTGCACTTCCAGTTCCCAGAGTCCTCGAGCCTCCTTCTCTCAGTAGTGTTTTTAACTGTAAATGCAGACTTGGGAGGGTTCTAGACTTTTAAAATGTTTTTTTTTTTTTTTTTTTTGCTTTTCCCCACTGACTAGCTCCGGTTCTCCAAGTCGGCTGCACACGGTAGTTTTGGCATGCTCCAACTGGTTTCTGTCCTTAATATGCTTTGCTTTCTGCAAAGCATTTCTGTAATGGTCAAGCTTGTAAATAACTTTTTTTTACATTTTAATCTTTTTCCATTAATTAAGAGGTATGCAAAAATGCAGTTTAAATAAACCCCAGTATTTTAATTCCTTTCAAACTAAGTGACAAGAGGATTGATAGAGTGTAAATGTTGGAAGAGCTGTTGATAACCAATCACGTAGAGACGAGACATACCCAGACTATTGCTGGCAGAACAAGAGAAACCCACATGTGAAATCTGGTTTTGAAGCACACAGAACTGGCGTTTGAAACATGTATAATTAACCTTCTTTTTTGAGTTATAATTTCACGACTACATTTTCTTTGCTCTATCCTGTAGTTGTATTTTGTGTTTATGAATCCTATGTTAAGGCAGAAGCGGTGATTTATAAGTGGGTCACTGCAGCCCTCAAAACCTGGGCCAGGAAATTTTAATAGGTCAGTAATTATACAATTTTGGATATCTGAAAAAGACAAAAAAGGAATAATGTGAAATACAAATGATGCCTGTATATGAACTGTCACATGTTAAAATATGTAAGCTTTTTATAGAGCCTCCGTCTTGCTGATTTCAAACAAATTTTTCTTCTATGTATCGCTTTTAAGAGAGCTATCAGTTTAGCTATCAGACTCTAGGTTGATGCATTTTTGTACTTAGCTGTACTGTGTGATATTTTTCATTATTTTAGGAAGCCAACACGGGGAAAAAAAATACTGTTATAAAATATGTAATGGGGTTTGAAAGCTGGGAAGGAGAATATACTGCTGTACAGCTAATAAATAATAATGGATTAACATGTGTGCTCACTGGCTGCTTTCTTTGTGTATCAACGGCGGGACCTGGCGGTGATCTCCAGTCTGTAAAGCCGCTGCTCCTGGAAGGATGCTGCACGCCTGTAGCAGGCCCCAGCTCTTCTCTTGCTGTGGATCTCCCCCCTACCCTGTGCCGAACGCGAGGTGTCCGTGACATTAAATCACGGTGTGCTGCTCTGTGCCGGCCGAGGTGAGTGTGCACATAAGCATGCGTCGTCACTGTGGTGAAGCCAGTGCGTGGTCCCCGTTTCCTCATGGCAGCTCCGTTGGGTACCCAGGCTCTGAGCTGCTGGGGCTGTGGGGAGGAGCGTGCAGCGGGGAGGTGATGTAAAACGTGCTGGGCTGGGCACTCGTGGACGTCAGCATTTACAGCTTGAGCAAGAAGTAATGCGGGAGTAGTTATTCTTGTTTGTCTTGGCTGTGAGTTTAAACACTTGTAGCTGATGGTTTAGATAGCAGGAATATTTCCGTTTCATCCTGGAAAATGGGACTGATGCTTGGGTGGACTTTCTGTGGTCTGTCTTTTCTTGGTTACCTGTGAAAGCAGCTCAGAGAGCCAACTGAGAGTGAGCGGTTGGGTGGCTGCATGCTGTGGAAGTCCAGGATAGTACCTCGTACTGCTGGCTTCAGAGCAGGAGTTGCTGCAAATGGCACAGCAAATACTTCAAAGGAAATCTTTAAAAGTGCAAGAGTTGCTAGACTTAATTTTCACTAAGTGTTTGGTGACCAGTTATCTCTGGTCCTGAGAGATGGTGGTTCTTAAACTTGCCAGGAAAAGCTGTCTGGAGGTTGATGGCTGGAATCCTGAGCAGGATGGAGGCTTATTTCAGCAGGTGGGAGAGGTGAATGTAAGGGCTGCTTCTGTGAGAAGGGGCCAGATCCAGCTGCAGAAGTGGACAAATCTTCAAGTGCTTTCTCAGTTGGACAAGGAGCTGGTGTACTCACACGCCCAAAGATGCTGTAGACAGAGGCAGTGCTCTGAAAGAGAGGTGACTTCTGCATAAGCCTAGAGCTAGGGAGCCTTTGTAGTCAGCTGGAAAACTGAAGGTATCTTCAGGATCTGTAAGGAGTACCACCACCATCTCAAACCTGTGGCTCAACCCACCGCTGAGAACGTGAAAGATGTTGCAGTGGCTTTGTTTTAACTGGTGTCCTGTGATGGTGCCCCAAGGAGGTGTCGTGCGTGCTCTAGCAGAGGCCTCCCTTGGTCTGCGTGAGCAGTGCTGCAAGACCTCCACGCGCAGCAGCTTCTGCCATTGTACCTAGATCTGAGATGACCCCAAGGCACGTGTTACCAGCTGTCCTGGAGTTCAGAGGAGCTGGAGGAAATGGCTGCGTGTGAACAGCTTGATGGTGGGCTGAGAGGGAGGAGAGCCTGAGAGCTGTATTTGTCCAGAGACTACAGATACGGTTGCTCCCGAGTAGCCTTTGATCTGCTGGTGGTGTGGCGTGTTCCTTGGTAGCTCCTGCCCTGCTAGGCGCAGCAGGCCTGGGGAGATGGGGCTGGTCTCCGAAGGGGACCACTGGTGCCTTCTGTTGTGCTTCTCTGAGGAAACGATTTCTAAGCAGCACTGTTTAGTTAATGCAGTAGGTACCCGTAGTGTTCCTGTGTGCAGAGTGGACCTGGTCACTTATTGTAGGCGGCTTTTTTGATCTTCCTCCAGAGACCCAAGCAACGTTTTAGTGGGGCTGGGAGCAGTCACCCTGTGGCCATCCTTTTTTCCAGCGTTACTTTGCGATCTGCTCAGTTGACCTGGTTTCTTTGTGCGTGCTCAGTCAATAGTGCTATTATGCAGCCTGGTTTTTATCTGATTTGAGCTGCGGCTCCTCCCTTGGGCAGGTATCTCTGCTTGTCTGCCTCTTGCAGGCTTCTGGTTTGCCCTTAGTGGAGCAGCTCTGGAGAAATGCAGAGCAACGTCCCATCCTGCTCCTGAGGATGTGCATCCAGGGCAGCATCTCAATGTGGACAGAACATCTCTGCTCAACCCCAGTGCTGTTAACAGTGCTGGGAAAGCTGTGCCCTGTGTCCTGGACCGTGAGTGAAAAGCCAGGGCTGGTGTGGATCCAAGGAGCGTTGCTGCCCAGCCAGTTGCTTGGCCTGGCTGCCATCTCTGGTGCTTGGGGGTGTGCTGGAGAATGGCATCAGATGGAGAGGGCTGCGACTGCAGCTCCACATGACTGCTGCAGCCTGTCAAAGGCTTGTTTGGCTTCCAGAGGTTGAGACGTCCCCCAGGTTACAAGGACTAACTCCTCTTATGTTACTAAATGGAGGTCCAAGCCCTCTTCTTTAGCTTAGGGTGTCAGACCCAGGTTTTGTGTGCTTTCTTCTGCCTCCTTGGAAGAAAAACTAATGACCTCTTCTACTCTTTTGTCTTCACATAATTGTAGCAGGTGATTCTCCAGGTGAGAAGATGACAAATATAGATCAGGGGATGGCTTAGGGAGACTAGAGCAGGGAGGCAGCTGTTGGCAGAGCCTCTAAGAGGTGAAGGGCACCCTTGCAGAGCAGTTAGTGTTTCCCAAGCTACCTGACTCCTGCAAGGATCGTGGAAGGTGGAGGAATCCAAAATGGTGCTGACATGACCAGATTGTGGACTAAACTGTCCTACGCTATCCTAACCTGTCGTGTTGGGAGCAGGGCAAGAGCTGCGGTGGCTTTGCTGGTCTGAGCATGTGTTTAAGAGCAGACTGGAACGTGGGCCAGAGCTCTGCAAAATCCAAGGTTTTCAGCAGGAAATCAGGCAAGGGTGGTAGGCAGCCAGTATGGACAAGCAGGAAGGGAAGAAGGAAGTGTTCAGGAAGTGGAAGAGGGGACAGGCTGCCCTGATGGAGCAGGCATTGCTTGAGTGTGCAGGGATGAAGTTGGACTTGGAGAAGCGTGCGAAGGACAAAAAGAACAGCTTCTGTATTAAAGGCTTCAGCAGCAGCAGGGCAGCTGTTGTCTGCCGATAGCTGATAGGAGAGTGCAGAGACTATCATGAATGGTTTGGGTTGGAAGGGATCTTTAAAGCCCATCCAGTCCAATCCCCCTGCAAGGAGCAGGGACACCTCCAACCAGATCAGGCTGCTCAGAGCCCCGTCCAACCTGGCCTTGAACGTTTCCAGGGATGGGGCATCCACCACCTCTCTGGACAACCTGTGCCAGTGTTCCACCACCCTCAGTGTAAAAATGATTGAGCCAAACCCTTTTAGGAGACGTCACAGTGAGAGGGCAAGAGGCAATGGAGACAAACCGGAGCAGAGGAAACTCCAGCTCAAATTAAGGAAAACGTTTCTCACTGTAAGTGTGGTCAGACATTAGAAAAGGTGCCCAGAGAGGCTGTGGGGTCTCCATTCATGGAGCTGTTCTGATCTCAGCTGGGCACAGCCGAGCAGCTTAACTGGCCCAGTCTAAAGCAGAGGGTTGGACCCAGAGGTGACCACAAGCTGACACCAGTCAAGGAGTCTGTAGTGGTTGAGAGCCATGAGAGAAGCAGTCGCTGTGAGAGCACACAGGACATGGTCACTGGGAGGACACCTGGGCCCCCATCTCCGTGCAATTCCAGAGCATCGGGGCTGGGAGGGGAGCTGCGTGCAGAGGGAAGGATGAAATGGTGTTTTGAAGCCAGGGGCAAAGAGCTCCTGCTATTACCCCCAGATCTAGGGATGGAGAGGAGCACTAGAGATGCCTTTCTGGGAAGGTCCTGGTACTCTAGGATGGAGCTGAAAATGCCCAGCCCATCTCCTGTGGGGGGAAAAGACAGAGATGGGTTGCTGTGGACATTCTGATGTGCCTGGGCGTGCACAGCAGGTGGGGAGTGCTTGTGCACGTGGATGTCTTCCTCTGCTCCGCTCCCGCGGGAAATGTTCTGCTGCACTGATGCTCAGTGCAGCCCAGTATCTGGGACCCAGTATTTTGGGGAATGAGCAAGCTTGGGATGCAGCTTGGAGTTTCTTTATGCTTCTAAGCTTCAACAGAAGCCATCTTCTGTTGGGTGTAACAGGACAGCTGCTCTCTCCATGTCCTGAATATCCTTGCGTGACAAAGCTGGGACTTGGTGCCCTTTCTGAGTTCAGATACCAGTAGCCTGGTCTCCTGTTATCCTGGAAAAGCCATAGATCCAGCCAGGACTGTTGCTGGTGGTTGCTGTTTGTGTTGGATGATGAACACCCTGTGTCCTTCCTCTTCCTGGTGCTCATCTGCCCATTGACGTAGCTCAGGAGGCTCAAGGAGGTGCCTCGGCAGAGGCTGGTCCCTTCCCTGAGCTACGTTCTCCCCAGCCGCCTCTCTGAGAAGAGCTGCTGTGTGTTGTGGTTGGGTTCTATGGAGACGCCGTCCCTGCAGGGAGATGGCTTCCTGCCTTTGCTTTCACGCTGAAGGTGGCTTCAGAAGTGCTGTGGTCCTAGGTACACATGGCAGGAGAGCAACATTGCCCAGTGCTTCCAGGGGTCACCTTCTCCTGAGTTACTCCACCTCTGGGAAAACTCCTCTGGGAGCCCTTGGCAGATTGTAGCTCAGGCAGCCTGGAACTTGGTGATCTGTCAAAAAGAGCAGTTTCAGAGGACAGGGCAGCTGGCACACTCCATCCCAGGTGATGATGATCATGGTGACCCAGGCTGCTGGCTGAGAGCAGCTCTGCTGGCTCCATCAGCACCTTCTGAGTCTCCGGTAGGATCTACTGAGCCAGCACGGAGAAACACTGGGTCCAGTGAAGTCCTGCAGCATGGCACGGGACGCAGGACAGCTTTCTGCTCTGTCCTGGAGTGCTTCTGGCTTTTTGCCTGGTTCAGAGCCTTCCCCAGGGAGCAGAGCGGTTGATGCATCTGCTTCTTGTTGCTCCAGGGAGGCCACCTAGCTTCTGCCTCTTGTCCTTGCTTCGGGGCAGCAGTGTTGTCATTTTGGCATAGACGCCCTGGGGCATTTCTGCTCTGGGGGAAGCCCTGCCTGCAGCACCCTGCAGTGGGCACCAGCACCCATCCCACTAACTCCCCTTGCAGATACCTGGTGCAAGGTGATGGGGCTGGCCTGACCTCCCAGTGCTGGGAAGGGTGGAACTGCTCTTTCCGTGGTCACTGGCCATCTTCAGGCAGAAATGTGTCCCCATGAACCACCTCGGGGGGCTGCAGGGCAGGAAGAGGTCATGGACCCTCAACCCTTGAAGGCTGGAGCTACAGGGAGATGATACTGCTCCTGACTGGGAGGCACTGGTGGGATGCCCTGCTCTCCAGGTGAAGCCACGTGGGAGGAGAAGGGCTGGGCAGGGATGCCCTCTTCTCCCGGCGGGGCTGGTGGGCCGCGGGCGCTGTCGCTTTCATTTCGCTTCTCTTGCTCAGGCGGTAAATCTTGCCTGACGGAGCAGGAAGAGGCACCAAGCACTGCGAGGAGGAGGAGGCACCGAGGCAGCAGCGCTGCTGGTTGGTAACCTCAGCGCTTCCTCCCAGCAGGGTGCCTTTCCC
The DNA here is from genome assembly GCF_036417535.1 of Chlamydotis macqueenii. Taxonomy (NCBI): domain Eukaryota; kingdom Metazoa; phylum Chordata; class Aves; order Otidiformes; family Otididae; genus Chlamydotis; species Chlamydotis macqueenii. The sequence goes on from NC_141568.1 coordinate 14,743,633, forward strand.
GCGGCGGCCAGGGATGCTGCCCTGACACCCGCATCCCCGGGCGGGTGACCCTCTGGTCCCAACCATGGCTGCATCCCCTGAAGGGATCCCCGCTGAGCTGCAAGGTAAGCATTGCCCGCCGCAGCGCCAACGGGGCGCCAGTGCCACATGGGAAGTGCTGGTACGGGGCCTGCTCGGCCCCAGTTTGCCATGCTGGGGTTGGCAGAGTCACTTTCGGGTTCCTCATTGGCAGCAGCTGCGGTTCAGGGGGGTCCTAGCAGGTTCTGGGGCACAAGGGGTGCTCTTGCCCCTAAAACTCACACCCTTGAGGATGGTGTTGGGCCAAAGCATCCCCAGCTGGGAGCCTGGCTGCTCAAGGATGTGGTTCTCCATGGCTCCTGCCGCCCGGTTTGTGGGTGCAGCCTGGTGCTGCTCGCTCCCATGGGCTTGGGGGTCCTCTGGCCAGCTGGGGATCCCCGGCAGCTCCCCAGGGAGGCACGGCCTGTTGCCCAGCTCCCCAGCAGTGTAGGGGATGCATGAAGCACGGCAGCTCCCAACCTTTCCTCATTTGATTGAAAAAGCCAAAGGCTGCGGAAGTCTTGGGGTCCTGCAGCCTCCCCAGCCCCACCGGGGCTGGTGGTGGGGTGGGACAAAGCCAGGTTGCTTCGTCCCTGCAGCGCCAGGTCCTGGCTCATCCACGATGGGTCCTTGGGGACATTCAGCTCAAGCCACAGGACACACGGGGCTCTTGGCGTTGTGAAAACCTGGTTTGATTTGCATGGCGATGGGCAGTTGCGGTTCCCATCCCGCTTCTCGGAGCGAGAGGTGTGAATCGGGAGAGGTGGGGAGGTGGCGCTCGAGGCAGGAGCAATGCTCGTGCTGGTCCAGGGCAACTGGTTTGCAAAGGAGGGGAGGCTGGTGCGCACGACCACCCGCACGCATCGTGGCTGAGAGACTTCCTAAAAAAAACTGCAAAAGCAGAACGCATCCCTGGCTGTGCGGTGAGGAGGCAGGACTTGGGTGCCGGGTTCCTCCCCAGTGGTAAATTTGGGAAGGAAGGGACACCAGGACCCGGTTGTTGCTCAGTGCCAGCTCCTGGTGAGCACAGCTACTCCAAAGCTCGGGCAGCACACACCTGGCCCAGAGAGACAAAATACTAGAATAAAATGAGAGCTGTCCTGATAAACCCCAAAGCATACCCGGAAAAAAGCCCCAAAAGGCGAGCAGCGTGTCTGCAGAGGGTGACCTGGTGGCCCCAAAGCCCTGTCCCGGGTGGAGGCTGCAGCAGCGATGGGGAGGTGGATTTGTCACCCGGCAGCAAATAAGACCTGAAGCTGGTGGAAAAGCACCGAGGGAGCAGCCAGGGTCCAACTGTCAGGCATGGGTGGAGAGGAGTTTATTCAGACGGGGACGCAGGGGACGATGTCCCCGAGGGTGGGAGAGGACCGGGGTGGCTTTAGCCACCTCATTTCACACAGACCTTGGTCTTTTCAGAGGGCATAACCTCCTTCCTGGGGACAAAGAAGGTCCTGCTGGTGATGAGCGTCCAGCTGCAGGTGAAATCCAAGTACGACGACTATCTCTTGGTATGTGCCCAATCCATCCTGGTTCCTGCTTTCCCAGTTTCCCCAGGCTGCAGCGGTGGACAGGGGTGGTTCCTGTCTCACCCTGGTCTCCTGTCACACTGCGTCCCCTTGCCTAGGTGCTGACGCCCTGGCGAGCCTACGTGCTGCAGGTGATGCTGCCAGTGAAGGTAAGCATTGGGGACCCTGTGCCACGGGAGGGCATTGCTCCGCTGCCTGGGGCACCGGGAGGGGTGCAGCCATGTGTCCCTCGGGCCACCGGGGCTGGAGAAGCCCCCAGGAGCAGGATGGGGGCCACGGCTGGGCACTGCCCGGGGTGTGGGGCTGGGAGGCACTCTTGGGTCCCCCTTCTCCGTCAACGCCCGGGCTGATCCTGCTCCTCTCACCTGCAGGTTCACAGCAGCTTCAGCTTCCTGGAGGTGAAGGAGATGACGGTGCAAGAGTCCAGCTTGGTGAGTGGCACCAACACGCGTGGCCGGGTATCGCCCTCGGGGCTGGAGGTGTCGGGAAGCACCCAGGGGTGCTGGGGGTGAGCATGGGTGCCTGTGTCTCTTCCCCTCCGGCAGCTGCAGGCTGTGGCACCTGCCGCTCAGCGGGGACAAGGTGACAAACAGCTGGTGGCTTACCGAGGAGAAGACAAATTTAGCAGGAGGGTGTTTTAAACCCCGCTAATCCTCTTAGAGAGAGGCGTGTGCATGGGGCAGATGCAGCGGGCGGGAAGCGCCGAGGAGCGGAACGGGGTGCCTGGGCTTAGACGCCTCGGCTGAAATAGGGCTGCAGGGGGTTGAAAGCGCAGGGTGGGGTGGGGCAGGATGTCCGACCGGGATGTGGAGAGCCCAGGGGCTGCGAATCCGCAGGCAGAGCCTGGCCTCGCAGCCCCAGGTGCCGGCGGAGGCGCCGTCCTCGCGCGGTGCCAGCAGATAATTGCCATCTCGCTCCCACGCCTCAATCAGCCTGTAATTAAATCAGGGAGCATGTTGCCATGGGATTTTTTTTTTTTTTTTTTCTGATAGGAACCGAAAGCTAAAAATGCCTCAGAACTCGATTAGATAAATTCAGGGAGGAAACCTCCATCCTCCAGCTGCAGCCGCTGCAGGCGGATCAAGGCTGCTGTCACCCCCGCCGTTTTGGTCTGCATTTGCATTAGCTTAGCTTGAATTTTTGGGAGGTTTATGCCTTATTCTGGCACATTATGGTCTCTTTAATGTATTTTATCCATAAATTCCTGGTGCTTGCATCCTTCCCTGTGCTCACAGTGCTCTGGCTGGGTTTATAAGCAGCGGCTGGGTGTTTGCAGCCAGGAGCTGGTGGCTGTCACCGTTGTGTCTGGGGGCTTGGGGACACTGCATGCTGCTAGCTTGTTCAAGCATCTCCCATCCTTTGGACCCCGCAGGTTGTCATAGAAACAGACACAGCGTCGTATGCCTTCCGGTTCATGGCCTTTCATGATTTGGAACAAGTTGTCATCCACGTCACCATGTCACTTAAGAAGGTCTTCCTGGACTCATCCCCTGTGTAAGGGTCTTCTGCTCCTCAGGGGTGGTTGTGTAGGTACCAGAGCAAACTCTTTGCTCAGAAAAGGCCAAAACATGCGGTGGGTTCACAATTAGCGCCTCTTAACAGCAGAAAACCACACTGATGGAGGCCAGAGCCTGCTCCCCGATCACACTGGGAAGAATATTTCTGGCCACCCTCGCGTGCAGGGGCTGTAGCTAAGTATAAAGTGGTGGGGATGCTCTTCTCTCAGCCCACCCTTCTGGTCCTTCCCCAGGACGCTACTCAAGAAGTCCCCCCCCCACCTGTACGAGAGGATCCGGCAGATCACGGATCCACTGGAGGAAATGCTGCAGAGCAGCCCTGGGCCATGCGGTAAGACCTTTCCCCCACCACCCCCCCATCTCCCCAGCATGGGCCAGGAGGTTTGGAGCACCCTGGGGACCATCACAGCCCAATATCCATCAACAGTGGCTCTGCTGGCAGCCCCACCTCTGCTGGCACAACCCATGGTGGCTTAGGTCAGAAGGAGCCCTGCTAACAGGGTCTGTGCTCCACCAGCCCACCCCAGCCCACCGGGCTGGAGCAGATTTGAGGGGACATAGCTCCCCAGAAAGGAGCAGGACAGGTGTGGGGCAAGGATGCTCAGTGTCCACCTGCGAGGACATGGAGGCTTCCGCCCACCTCATACGGCATCGCTGCAGAGCCAGGGACTTTTCCTGTAGCTCGGTTTGGAGCAGGACACCTCTGCTATCATCACAGCAACGTGCCTTGCCTTGTGTCTGAGTGGATCAAGCAGAGCCAGCTGCAGCCCCTGGAGCTCTGCGATCATATCTGGGCTGGCAGTAGACCACGCAGGGCACTCCAGCCCTTTTGAAGAGGGAAGGGGAGCTCTCACCATCCCTTCTGAGCCCCTGCAATCCCTCTTCTGCTTCCTGCCCTCCCCAAAAGCCTTCTCCGTGTTCCTGTGGGAAGGTCTGTGACCAAGACTGCATTCTCTTCACAGGGGGGTTTTCGGAGACCTACGCTGCTTTGTGTGATTACAATGGCTTTGCCTTTCGCGAGGAGATCCAGTGGGTAAGCTGGTCCATCCCCTTGAGAAGAAACGACGACAGCGTTGTGCTTGGCAGGCAGGGAAGCAGGATGCTCACAGGGCTGCTGGGGCTGGGGGCATCCCAGGGACTGGGGACATCCCAGAGCTGGGAACCGCAGTTCTGCCTGACTTAAGTGCCCCTTACTCCTTGGTGGGGTGGAATCAAAGTCCCTGCAGAAGGGGTCCAAGACCCACCAATTTGGGACACATGCCCTGCCAGCTGCAGAGCCAGTGAGGTTTTAAGCTCAGGGTTTGGGCAAGGGGCTCCCCAGGGGAGGGTCCCCGAGGGCTCAGCTCCCCATAGCACTTGAGCCCCCTCCCCAGGACCGGGTGCTGAGCCTGACCCATGCCCATCCATCCGAGCAGGACGTGGACAACATCTACCACAGCCAGGACTGCCGGGAGTTCAACCTGCTGGACTTCAGCCACCTGGAGAGCCGGTGAGTCCCTGGGCCGTGCTGTGCGTGGTGTCCTCTGCCACGCCAGCCCTCGTCCCAGCACACGCCTCCGCTCTTATTGCTGGACACGCTCCACAGACGCCACATCTGCAGGCTGACGCTCCCCCGCGCCAAACACGATGAGCCCCATCCCATGGGGCGATGGCCCCGAGAGGCCAGACAGCCTTCCCCCTTCATTTTTAACGTCTAAATGAGTCTGCGACCTGCTTGCGGAGGCGAAAACCCGACGTGATGGCGGCTTTGGGCAGCTCATGGCTGTCAGGTGCTTCCCTATGCAAAGCAGCCGGCGCTGCTCCCCATCACGTTGTACAGACACAGATAACACGGAGCTGGGACAGGGTGGTAACCCCGCAGCGGGGCCGTGAGCTCTGGCTGTGCCTGGATTCACCCCCGTGGGGCTCAGCTGCATCTTCATCCCGTGGAAGATACAGCGAGGGTTCAGCGGAAAGTTGCTTCCAGTCGAGCAAAACCTGTGTTGCTCTTTAGATGAGAGCTCAGATTTAAAAAGAAAAAAAAAAAACAAAACAAACAAACCAGAGGTTTTGACAGAAGCATGCAAATATTTTCATTATTTTTTTTTTCCCTGGGGGAATAATCTGGGGAAGCTCTAAACTCAAAGAGCTCAGTCCTGCTCTGTTGAACACAGTGCTGGATGCCATCCCAGAGCTGGGTGTTTTGGGGCACCCTGGGGCCAGGTGCCTCAGAGCACCCATTTGGGACCAGGCTTGGCTCAGCCTGGCCCCCAACTCCCTCATCCTTGTCGCCCTGCAGAGACGTGGCACTGAGCATCGCTGCATTGTCCTTCAACCTGTGGTTTACCAAGCTCTCCTGCAAGGACTTCAGGCTGGTGAGTGCCAGCACCGCAGCACTGGGTGTACCAGACATGGCAGGGTTTCCAGAAAAGTTTTCTTCTCCACTGCCAGAACCAGGAGATTTCGGAGCAGCTGCTCTTCATGCTCAGCAAATCGGTGACACTGGAGGAACTGGTGCTGGAAAACAGCGGGTTGAAAGCGTAAGCGAAGGCATTGCAGGGCCGTGGCGCGGTGATGAGCAGGATCTCGGCAGCCTGGTGCTGTTCCCTCCATGCGCATGGAGCAGGGAGGTCTACAGACCCACGTGCTGTGGGGTGTTGGTGCCCCGTCCCCTCCACAGCATAAAGCTCATTGTTAGCAGCCTGGAGGCCAGTGGGCATCACGCACCCTTGCAGAGGCTCTCCTTTTGGATGGCACATCCCCACAAGGCTACAGGGTTGGTGGCCACATCTCCTGGAGGTGTCCGTACCTTGCTCAGACAGGTGACCCTTCTCCCTGCAGTGACTTTGTGCAGAGGATGGCCCAGGCGCTCAGCAACCATCCCGACTCTGTCCTGCACACCATCAACCTTGCTGGCAACCAGCTGGAAGACAGAGGTACCCAACTTCTGGGCCAGGATGAGTCTCCACCCATGAAAACTGATGTTCAACTCTGGATCCCACCGGCAGCTGCCTCCCACCGCAGGGGCTGTAGCTCGAGGTGGAATGGGCACCTGCCTGCGCTGGCACGGCCGCTCAGGCCCCTCTGCTCTTTTCTCAGGGGTCGTCGCTTTCAGCCGGCACCTGGAGAAGAGTCCCAAGGGTCTGCAGAGCCTCAGCTTGGCCAGGACGATGCTCACTGCCAAAGGTACAGCCCGGCATCCTGCTCCCTCCCTGGGCGTCGTTGGGAGGCCAGGCACGGCAGTGCCTGGGGACAGGTTGTGACACCAAAGGTCTGGCTGGAGGGGCTGCAGGGACACCCTGGAAAGGACATCTTCAATGATGCGATGTCCCACTGCCCCAGCTATAGGAAACCGCCCCTTCTTCTGCTCCGTGGCTCTCCCTGGTGCAGGGACCCACGGGCATCCATCTCTCTCCTTCTCCTCAAGCAGGGATGAGCACGTTATGCAAGGCTCTCGCCGACAGCAAAGCCATCGGATCCTCCCTCCGGCACTTGGACCTCTCCGGAAACCCTGGCACCCTGGCTGGGGACGACATCAGCGTGAGTGCCTGGGCTGTACCGGGGTGACACCGCCCGGGCTCTGTCCCCTGCACAGGCACAATGGCTTCGGTCCCCCGGGGTCTGCACCCTGCCTTGAGCACCCCAGGGATGGGGAGGTCACGGCTGTGGCACCTTCCTGACTGCCGAGAGGCAGCTGGGGGAGGCACCAGGGACATCCCTGTCTGTCTCCTCATGGGAGGCTGGGAGATGATGCCTGAAGCAAGGAGGTGTCCCAGGAGCGAGCAGCATGGACCTGGGGGTCCCTCTGTGCAGGATTCATCCCTGTGCCAAACAGGAGGGAGGAGATGGGCTGGAGCTGGGATTTCTGGGCTTGCAGGGTGCTGGAGCAGGGGGGGTTCTGGGCATTGCAGGGTCCTGGGCAAAGCCACTGAGCCCCCTTTGCCTGCAGAACCTGCAGAGCCTCCTCCGGCAGTGCCGCTCGCTTTCCCACCTCAGCCTGGCCGGCACGGACTGCGCGTTGGACGCTGTGAGTACCTGCGCAGGGGTCCCCGACAGCAAGCCCCTGCCCTTGGCCCCAGTTCCAAAACCACGCAGCGTTGCTGGGCAATGCTGCCACCCCATCCCGGCTGGCACACGCAGAGACCCCCTGCTCCGTATGCCCGCTGCCACGAGTGGGTTGGGGCACTCGGGGTTCAACAGGAGGAAGAAGGGAGCCCCAGCACGGGGCAGACCCCCTTAGCACCTCCCCAACTCACCCCATACCATCACCCATCCATCCCTGGGCTGTGCGAGGGGCCGCGGCACCGGCTGGGTCTTCCTCGACATGGCTCGCGTCCCCAACCCGGCAGCTTTTTGGAGCCTTGGTCCATGGAGGCCACACCAGTCTCGTCCATCTGGACCTCTCCAAAAACGTTTACTCCCACAAGTAAGCCCCTGGGGCAGCGGGGAGGGGAGTTGGGTACCCAGATGGGGGGCTGGTGCTGGGCAGTAGATGACGCTGTGTTGTGCCCATCCTTTTCAGGAGGGTGAAAGCCATCTCCCCTGACATCAAGGAGTTTTTCAGCCAGGCCTGTGCCCTCAGGGACATCTCCCTGGCTGGTACCAAGCTGCCAGCGGATGCTGTAAGGTGAGGTGGGGCTGTGAGTCCAGCAAGGGGGATGGATTTGGGGTGAGCGTGGTCCAGGGGGGCTGGATGGGGCTGTGAGAAGCAGAGCTCTGCTTGCTGGGGAAGGATGTCCGCTCCAGCACTGCCTGGGCTGTTTGGGGGTGCCCCACGGCAGGTGCTGGTGCCCCTGTTGCTGGCACTGATGGGTGGCTTTGGTGACTTTTCCAGGGCGTTGCTGCAAGGGCTGGCAGACAACAGCCATGTCAGCGACCTGCGCCTGGATCTGAGCAGCTGCGAGGTGAGGGGCCAGCACCCGTGGGTGCCGTCAGTCCAGCCAGGGTGTCCCGTTGCGGCCGTCGAGGGGGCTCCCTCCCTGTGCAGGAAGGTCCGCGTCCTGTCCTGCGCGGGGCTGGGTGACCTTCCCGAAGGCAGGATCTCGTTTGCAGGGCTCGGCTCCTCCCCTTGTACTGATGTCTTGCTGTTTCTTCCAAGCTGAGATCAGCGGGGGCCCAAGTCATCCAGGACCTGATCCCCGACACCAGCTCCATCAGTGACCTGGACTTGTCCGACAACGGTAGGTCGCTTTTTGCCCACCTCTATCTGCAGGTCCGGCCACCAAGGGCTGTTTGGCAGAGGCCAGCTCCCTCCCAACATCTCGTGAGCCTGTCGCAGTCCCCGGGGAGATGGGTACGGACTGCTGCTCTTGCCTGTCTCTTGACCACGCTGGCTAATGCAACACCAAACTGCTCTTGCCACCTGTAAAAACAAAAACAAACAAACAAAAAAACCAAAACCCAAACAAACAAACAAAACCCCAAACACCTATTCAGGCCACCAGTGTTCCAAAAGCTCACTCTCTTACCCAAAATCTCCAGCCAGCCTTTGCCAAAACGCGCTTCTATTTTTGGCTTTCCCAATAGAGCAGCTCCGTGCAGGAGGGACAGTCCCGTAGCTGGGTCTTGATGCCTCTTGTCCTTGGCTGGCAGAGCAGCTGGGCGAGCAGGTCCCTGACCGTGTCCCTGCCCTGTGGGAAGGTTGTCACCTTGTTGAACTTCCCTGGGGATGCTGCAGCGGTTGGGATGGGAGTATGGGCAGCTGCCCGCAAGCTAGGAGAACTCCTCCCACATTGTCCAGGATGGTGGTGGGGTGATGGAGGGCACATCCCTGCAGGGTGGCAGAAAGCAAGCACCGTCTCTAGCTCTGTAAGCACTCCTCGAGGCTCAGCACAGTCTTGGTACCCCAAATACCAGGAGACCCCGGAGACCCTGTTCACTCCCCAGGAACCTCTGCTCTGCACAGGTCTCTGATCTCCTTGGGGGAGCCGTGAAAAGGAGGAAGATGCTCAGGAGTTACCTGGGCACCTCCCTACTATCCCATGGTGGCAGCTTGCTGGCTCTGCAAGTCTCCCTTGGGGGACCACCCTGCCACCTTGGTGCCACCTCTGCGGTCCAGGCTGCTTGGAGCATCCCAGCAAGTGTCTCCTGTCTCTTGCAGGCTTCGACCCTGACATGGTGACACTGGTGCTCTCCATCGGCAGAAGCAAGTCCATTAGGCACATCTCTCTGGGGAAAAACTTCAACATCAAATCCAAGTGAGTGCAAAGTCGCAGCGCTTGGGCCAGGATCTGTCCTGGTACCATGCACCCAGCTCGCCCCCCTCTCCCCACCCAAGCTCACAGGCTGGTCGGAAACGCCAGGGATTGCCTGCCCGCCCTGCCTGCTCCAACCCAACAGGGAGCCTGGGGCTGCAGGGGCACGGTCACCTGCTCCTGGTGCAGGACCGCAGGTGCTGCAGGGCCAGGGCACAGCCTTGGGCAAGAGCAGAAAGGGGGACACAGCTCTGACAGCCCTGCGGCCCGGGCATGCATGAGGGATGCGTGTGTAACCCCCCTTGCGTCTCCCACAGGGAGGGGCTGGTGGATGTCCTGCACCGCATCGTCCAGCTCACCCAGGAGGATGACTGCGTAAGTCCAGTTTGCCCTCAACCTCCTCAGCTGTCCCACCCATGCCCTCGGTGACCCTCTGCCACCGCTGTGCAGCCTCCGTGCTGGGGTGCCATCTGATCGCCGCCAGCACAGGCTGAGAGCAAACCTCCCTCCCTCCCACTGCTGTTCCAACTCTCCTGCTCTTCTCTTCCCTCCGTCTGAAGCAGATGCTCAGGCAGAGAAGCGGGAGGTGTTCCTGTTCATCTGGGAAAGTGGGAGCTTGTATCTGGCTAAAGGCACGGAGGAGATGCTTGGTGTAACCTGGCTGCAGCCCAGCTTTCCAAAAAAAACCTCTTTCATCCTCGCTGCCTGCCAGGCATCTGAGCTAAATCCAGCCTAAGCACTCGTTGCTCTCCTCTTCTGGGGGTTCAGCATGTCTTGGGCTCCCAAAAGTCAGCGCTGGGCAGCCACCAGCTCAGCGGCTGCCAGCCAGGGATGAAAGCTGCATCTGCAGTGGTGGCACATATCCTGATGTGTGTCCTGGCCACCTGTCCCCCTCCTTGTCCCCTTTCCAGCCTCTCCAGTCCCTGTCCGTGGCCGAATCGCGCCTCAAGCTGGGAACCAATGTCCTGCTGAGCGCTCTGGGCAGTAACACCAGCCTTGTCGCTCTGGACATCAGCGGCAACGCCATGGGGGACACGGGGGCCAAGATGCTGGCCAAGGCCCTGCAGATCAACACGAAGCTCAGGTAGGAGCAGCCCAGATCACCCTGTGGGTGCCCTTCCTGCCCTGTGCCGGGTGGTCCCGATACAGTGGTCCTGGTTGTGATGTTGATGCCATCGGAGGAGGCTCATCGTGGCTCCTGGTGGCCACGGATGCGGCCCTGGACCGTTCCTGGCACACGGTCGGATGCTGTGAGCATCTGCTTTTAGGGCAGTGGTCCGGCGGTACTGACAGGGGACGTGTGAAGGGCAAGAGAGCAGCCCACTCCCTGCCCCGGCACATGCCAGCTCCTTGCCAGGCCCCTGCGCAGCCCGGGATGCTGCAGCTGGACCCTTGCAGTCACTGCCCTCACTCCACGCTCTGGCGTCAGTTCCTAAAATGCCATTTTTTGGCCCACAAAGGCAAGGCAGGGATCTCCGCAGGGGATGGGGAAGGGTGTCCTGGCCTGTCCCTGTCCTCTGGGGACATCTGCCCCTGCGAGACGGATGGTGTCTGTCTGTCCTCCATGCGCTTCGCTCCCACCAGGCACCCATGTACTTTCAGCAACTTGCAGAGTCTAAGTTTACGTTTTCAATCATGAGGTTCAGATTTTTAACCCCACTTCAAGGCTCGTTGGTGCCTGGGGATCAGCCTTGGGCTCACTCTTCCTCTCACCCAGCGCGTGGGCACCAGCTTCTGGGCTGCGTGGGTGCAGGCCAGGCTCCCTCCTGTCCTTCTCTTTGCAGGACCGTGGTTTGGGACAGGAACAACACAACCGCCCACGGGCTTCTGGAGGTGGCTCAAGCTTTGGAGAGGTAAGGAGGGAGCAGCTTGGGCCTCCTGGCTTGCTACACCATGCAAAAGGGCCTCCAGTGTCAAGATGTCACCATCCCCAGGGCCTCCTGTCCCCTCGGGGCAACAGTGCATCACGCAGTTGCATACGTGTCCCATGAGAGTTGGTCTGCGGCTCGAGCTCTGCAGCCAGCACAGCCACCTGCCACCCACTCGGTGATGACACCATTGTTACCAACCGCAGGGTCTCCCCTGGGCGCGGCCTCCCAGCCCAGCCCCACACAGAATCACAGAATGGTTAGGGTTGGAAGGGACCTTCAAAGCCCATCCAGTCCAACCCCCCTGCAAGGAGCAGGGACATCTCCAACCAGATCAGGTTGCTCAGAGCTCCGGCCAACCTGGCCTTGAACGTTTCCAGGGATGGGGCATCCACCACTTCCCTGGGCAACCTGTTCCAAGGCAGCCCCAGCAAAGCAGAGGGAGGGGGACCTGCTGTCAGTGGACAACCGATGCTCTTCTACCCCCTCATGAAAGACGGGTAGAAGTTGTCCAACTGCTGAGCACGCCATCAGGTCTGCTGGCCCATTGGGGTTTGCTGCTGGCCAGAGTTCGGCCACCCAACATCTCCAGGGCTGGACCTTGGCGCGATGTCGGGTGGGCTTTGGACCAATGTTATGTCTGCGTGGAAATGCTTGGTGAGGATGAGCCCTGTGAGGCAGAGGGGTCCGGCAGCACCCGCTCACCCCCGCGCTGCCTGGCAGGAATTACACCCTCAAGTCGATGCCCTTGCCGATGAGCGACGTGGCGCAGGCGTACCGCAGCCACCCCGAGAAAACGGAGGAGGCGGTGCACAAGGTGAGGGGGACATGGGCTGGGGAGGGCATGGGGCTGGGTGTCACCAACGTCAGCTGCTCACGGCCTTTCGCCCGCTGCAGCTCCAGTCCTGCCTGGCGAGGAACCAACTGCGGCGCACGCTGCCTGCGCAGACCTTCCGCCTGCAGCAGGGCATCCTCACCACCTCTTCCGAACAGGTTTGCCGGCCAAATTCCTGCATGGAGCTGCCCTCCCCCTGCCCCAAACAACCTCAGCTAGCTCATGTGAGCTCTCGCAAGCGGCACAAACCCCTTTTCACCTTCTTCGAGCGGACGGCAGAGCAGTCTTGGGGGATGAGAGCAGGGCCAGGCAGAAAGGAGATCTCCAAGGAATCCTCCTGGTTGCATCCATGAGTTTCATGCATGTGCAACGCCGGGATATCTTGCTGCTCACTTCCAGCAGCATGTTCCTGGCTCGCTGTGCACGCTCACAAGCAAATCCCCCCTGTGCCGCACCCCCAGTTTTTAGGCAGGGATGCTCTGTGGGCTGTAACCTGCCTGTGCCCCTGCCCACCCCATCAGCCAGCGCCGGCGCATCCTTCTCCGGGATGGAGCCACAAGGAGGGGAACCGGCAGCGCTGCTCCAACGTGGGTGCGTGACGCAGCCTCTCCGTGCTCCAGATGGTGAACGAGATCTGCCTGAGCGTGCAGAAGCACGTCGACATCCTCAGCGCCTGTCCGGACAGGGAGACGGAGGCAGACATCCTCCGCGCAGAGGAGGCCATCAGGAACGCCAACCTCTCCGTCAGCGTGAGTCTGCCGCACGGGGAAACCCCTCAGCTTGCCCAGCTTCCGTTCGGGATCGTAGCAGGTTATTGATTAGTTAATGACATAATTAACTGGCAGCTGGGGAACACCAGGATCGTCAGTGCAACAGATGCACCTCACCAAGCTCTTGCAAAATGTTAAAGAGCAGCTGTGAATGTCTGAATCCTCTTCTAGAACAAGTCCAAAAATGTTCTTAATCTCCCCCTACACATGCACACAGGTGTGTGCACACCCCCCCGCCCCGGGAACCAGGGGTTACAAGCGCACCCCACCTTCAGCAAGGGCACCCCCTGCTCCTGCACCCCTCCCTGGGCAAGGTGGGCGCTCCAGCTTTGGGCAAACCCTGCAACCCACGGATGCCCGCACTGGTGAGAAACGCTCCCCGCATCCCCGGCTCATCCCGCCCCAGCTGGATGCAGCCCAGCGATGAGGATGCTCCATCAGGCTGTGATGAAGGCCACCACATTGGCTGGGCAGCTCCTGGCACTGTCAGCCCTGGTTTGATCCTCTTGGTCCTACTTCTCTCTCCCTGTCACCCCTTTTCCTCCTCCTCCTCTACTTCCCTTCCAGCCACTCCCTTTTCCTTTTTCCTAACTCTTTTGGCATCCCCTTGGGTACTTAATCCAGCAGAGACAGGATTTAAGAGGACAACCCTGGTGGTGGAAAGGTGGTGGAAGGGATGGGAAAGGATCTCCCCTGATGTGGGCAGCAGCGTGGCTGGGTGCACAGCGGGACTCCTGGGGGTCAGTGGGTGCTGGGGAGCAGCTGAGGGTCTGGCTGAGGGGACACAGGGACCACGAGAGGCCAGAATGCCCAACCCTGGCCCAGCAAAGCCAGAAGGTCACTGGGTCTCCCCAGCTGATGCAGGCGATGCTCTTCTATGGGGCAGCCACGGATGCAGGCCGTGCATGGAAGGATGGAAAACAAGGACAAGGTGCCAAGGGATGATCAGCACCATCTCTCTTCCCATGGCAGATCCTGCCCCTCTTGTACGAAGCGGGAAACACCCCCTACCAGAGCGGCAAGCTGCAGCACAAGCTGGAGTGTCTGACGGAGGAAGCATCGCAGACCTGCGGCCGGGAGATCCAGGTGAGCATTCACAGGGAGCTGCTGGTGGCATGGGATGCTCTTCAGCCTCAGCCCGAGGATGAGGGGCATGGTGTTTCCTGGAAACCACATGAATCCTGATAGAGAAGACACTGAAAAAACTCCCCTTTCCTCCCCAAACTTCAGGCCATCATGCAGGCAGTGCTGGACACGGCACAGAGCCTCTGCCCGGCCGTGGTGCAGAAGAGTGGGATCAGGGACCAGCTGGTCAACGCCATGTCGGAGCGGATCTACCTCCAGGACCACCTCAACCTCAGCGCTGTCCTGGACCAGATGGTCACCGATGTCTTCAGCAAGCTGAAGTGGGTGACGCGCTGTTCTTTCTTCTCACTCAGCAGCTGGCGCTCACACACGGGGCCAGATGGGGACTTTGGGGCTCCCTACCAACTGCCCCCCTTCCCACATGGTGGTCGGGTGATGGATCCCACTGCTGCGTGTTCCCAGCTGTGGCTTTGCTTCCTGCTCGGATATGGTTTGGATGTCTCCCTAGGGAGCTGGGAAGTCCCATGGGGCGATGTTCCTGCGGACACATCCTCTTGGCTGGCAGAGGGGAGCCCCGATCGTCAATGGGGGGATGCACTTGGCATTCTCTATCCCAGCCAGTGCCTGCTGCCCTTTCCGCTCTGGCAGGATCCAGCAAGCTGGAGCCCAGGGCACGTCTTGGGTGCCCCTCCGGGTGCCACGGCCAAGCACCCACCTCCCCAGCAAGACCGTCCCTGCAGGGGCTGGCCCCATGGCTTGCAGGGGCTGTGGGTGCTGGCCCTGACACCCCTCTCGCTGCCCCTAGTGAAATCAAGCTGTCCGTCACAGCCGCCGTGGCCGACTGCATCGTGGATGCCGTGCTGGGAGACCTGACCGTCGCCCAGTGCAAGCTGGTGAGCGCTGGGGGCTGCCAGCACCTGCAGGATGGGGATGTGGGGCTGGGATGCGGCGTGGGGATATGGGTACATCGGCATTGCCCGGGCACCAGCCAACACCGTGACTGCGAATTTGTTGTTCGGGAAGCAGGACAATTCCCATTCAGACTGGTTTTCCTCCCAGGCAATCCTCTCCCGGTATGGTCACAGCAGCATTAACATCCCGAGCAATGTCCGGGAGCTGATGCGTGGTGGGGGTGCCGGGGTGAAGCCGGGCACCGGCCGCTCGTGCACCGGGGCAGGCAGCCGGCTAATCAGGCCTAAATCCGCTCGCAAATCCTGGCCGCGGGTAGGGAGCGGAGGAGCACGGAGCACGCAGGGCGACCAGGCGCGCTTGAACCCCCGGGATAATTTAAGCACTTCCTAATGGTTTTAGACAGAGAGCCTCCTCAAGCAGGGGCTCGACCTCCCGGCGCTGCTGCCGGAGCCGGCTGAGGACGATGCCGCTGTGCCGACAAGGGGCAGGAATCCTCTGGACCTCGCCGCCGAGGAGGTAGGGTCTGACCCCGCTGTCACCGCGTGATGCCCGAGCTATAACTGCCTCTCATCCGCCTTACCAGATGACGCCGGGCTTAACGCCGCAGCCTCTCCGGGCGCACGCAGCCCCGGCA
Source organism: Chlamydotis macqueenii (assembly GCF_036417535.1). Classification (NCBI taxonomy): domain Eukaryota; kingdom Metazoa; phylum Chordata; class Aves; order Otidiformes; family Otididae; genus Chlamydotis; species Chlamydotis macqueenii. Next base: position 14,759,011 of record NC_141568.1, read on the forward strand.
CCCGCCCAGGGCACCGCTAAGGCAATTAGTGCTGGGAAATGGGACCGTTGGCCTGCGGTGGCCATGTGGGAGCGTGTCCTTGCGGTGGCCCAGGCTGGTCCCAGCCACGCGCAGCCCCTCCGGCCGGCCGTTGCTTTGGGACCCGGAGTCCAGCGCAGCACGGGGTCCCAGCTGGGAAAGCATCCCATCTGGCATTGTGGGCGGTTTCGGTGCCAGACCAGGCTGAGGGGGTGCAGCCCTGGGGGTCTGGGAGTGATGGAGGAGTTGCACCCATCACCAGATGAGGCCTGGCCGGCTCCGGCTGCTGCGGGATGCCGCTCGCCAGGGCCAAGCCACCGCCGAAGCCACCGATGTCCCTCTCTCCCTGCAGTACAAGATGGCCCTGCGGAGGAAAAACAAGCATTTCAGGAGCATCCGGCCCACGCCAAGCGTGAGAAGTAAGGCCACCGCGCGGGTTTTCCTTTGCCATGGCTTGATGTGGGCCGTGCCACCTCCGCCGGGGCACGGCAGGGGCGGGGGACTGGCAGCAGCGACCCGGGGGGCTGAAGGGCAAAGCCATCCGTGATGGCACTACTGGCTGCGGGCAGAGTCCGGCAGGGATTCGGTGCCTTCAGAGAGCCTCTCCCGGTGCTGTGGCATGGATCTACAGGCAAAGCTCAGCTCGAGCTTGCTCCTGTGCTGGTTTTGGGGGGCTGGCTCAGCACCCACACGGGTAAATGCCCTGAGCTCCCTCCCCAGGCAGCCAGGCAGGGGTGGGAGGTTCGTCCCTGACTCCGGATGCCGCTGCATCTCCCCCTGTGCTCCCAGGGACCACGCCGGGCATGGGCATCCCCGACCCACCCAGCACGGGGGGTGGAGACACTGCCCACGGGTGATCCTGCTGCTAGTGCCGTGCAGGGACGGTGGGGGAGCAGGACCCCGGGGGGCTGGGGGCAATGAGCAATGAGCAGCTGATGGGTGACTTCTGCTTTTTGGGGCTTCAGCTGTCATGCATATTTGGCTTTAGCCAAAGCAGAGCTGGTGCCAGACCCCAGTGCCTGGCACCCAGATGTCCCCAGGGGACCCCCGGTGTCCCCGAGCCCAGTAGCATCCTGACCCTCATCCAGCGGGGAACTGGGAGGGTGAGGAGCTACCTGCAGAGCAAAATGAGGGGTGCGTTTGCGGGTGCCGCTCGCCGGGCCAGCGCTGGCAGAGCTTGTGCCACACAGCCGCTGCTGGCTGCAGGGGTCAGCTTGCTCCCTGCCAGAGCATCCCCCCCACGCCCCCCTCCTCCCCAAACCTCTGGGGAGCGTGGCAGGCTCAGTCTGCGCCACAAAGCCGCTGCCTCGGGGACTGCTGCGCAAGCTCTCGGTGGGCATGGCCACGGTCACGCTCCCATCCCCACGGCACGGCGCAGCTGATGCCCCGTTGACCCTCCGCGCGTGGGCGAAGGTGACGGCAGCAGTGATGATGATGATGATGGGGAGGCCTGATGAGGCTGGTTGCCAACTAGGGCCCTCTCACCCTTCGTAGGTGTCTCGGAGCTGGAGCTGGTGGCGGGAAGGGACGCCAGCGGGCTCCGAGCTCACCGGGCGCCACCGTCACTCAGCCTCGCCGCGCCGCCGGCACGCCCTGCCTCCACAAAGGATGCTGAGCCTGCGAGCGGCTCGCTCCCCTCCACGCAGCCTGTCACCGCCGCCGGATCCCTTATGGACCTGCCGACCGCCGGCGAGAAGCTGGAGCATTGCACCAAAGCCAGGCCCCGGCCCAACCGCCGGCACAAGCAACCGCCCAGCAAGCCGAATGTGAGTGGGGGGGAGAGCTGGCAAGACGGGGGGGGGGGGGGGTTGGATTTGGGGTTTTATTTTCCTATTTTATTTTTTCCACTTGGGTGAATTATAGCAGCCGGTGTTTGTTGCCAGGCAGGGAAATGAGATGTGCGGAGCCGCGGCTCATTTATTATCCTGCATTTCCACCGCTGCCGGAGCCTCCTCCTCGGAGGGGGGCAGCCTGAAAGGATAGGCAGGGGGGCTGGGGGGAGACCAGGGAAATCATCCATCCCCTTTCCTGCTGCCCGCTGAGAGATGCGGAGCAGTGAGAGTCGGCAGGGAGGAATGGAAAAACCTGCAGGGTTTGGGTGCAGAGGGCTGGTGCGTTCAGCAATGGCTCCAGCTGCCTCTCTCCCCCATCCAAATTTGCTCCCTGCCATCCAAAACCTGTCAGTCCCAAAATGCTGGCAGCTGCCACAGCTCCTGGTGATGCTGGTGGGGCTCCTCCAGCCACGGTGGGGTGGGTTTCACTTCCCCCCCACCCAAAGGGCTAGCGCCTGGGGATTCTGCGTTGGCAGCCGCCTTCCCAAAGGAAAAGTAACTTTTGGGCACAGTCGGCAGAGAGTCCAGCTCCGTCGCCATGCCCAGGGCTGGATCCTGCCGGTATCACCCCATTCCCACGCCGCCGTGATGCAGCTGGATCGTTCCACCTGCTGGAAAGCCCCAGCTTGCATGGCCGCGGTGATGCTTGCCCTTGGACCAGGCAGGGACCAGCGCTGCCTTGGGGCTGGAGGAGAAGCAGGGGCCAGGGTGGGTGCTGGAGGCTGGCAGGGGCCAGGCAGGGCCTGGGGGCCACAGCCTTGGTGCAGCTCTCCGCAGCGGGATGGGCATGCTCGGCACCCAGGGTTGGCCAAGGCTTGAGCGAGGATGGGCCGTGATGGATGCGATGTGACAGGGAGAGCAGATCTCGGATGGCTGGAACGGCTCCTGAGCAGCATCAATCCAGCCGTAACGAAAAGTCTTTACGGACTGAAATGCCACTGCCAGGGAAGCACCTCCTTCTCGTCAATAGGAAGCCGCCGGGGTGAGGAAGGTGCCGTGGAGGAAGGCTTGGCCATGGCATGGACTGCTTTGCTATGGGAACGGAGCGTGTGGCCTTTGTCCGGGTTATGGTGGCACTCCAAGTTTGGACTTGAGGATGAGCACCAGCGTGAAGGAGGCAGATGCAGGGCACCCGCTCCGTCACCCACTGGGAGTGTGGGTGTCCCTTCCTTGGGGCTCAAACAGTCCCATGGGGGACAGCAGGGTTGGAGGCCTGGCCCAGCTCTAGGAGGGCTTTAGCAGGATTTGCCATCGCGTGCCACCAAGGAGGGTCAGAGACACCTTACCCGAGTGTGATGTACGGATGCCGTACCCCAACCACCATGCTGGGCAGCTGCCAGCACCCCACACACGGCACCCAGAGGGGTGCAGGGGGCTGCGGGGGCCTGGGGCTGGCTGGAGCTCCCCATGTCCCACGGATCCAGCAGGACCAGAGCTGGGCTGCAGCTGGCAACACCAGGGTTTGGCTTTATTGCTGGGTGCACAGCGAGATGGAGGGTGCCAGCACCCATCCTGCACAGGCACCCACTTGTAGGTGGGTGGTGCCTGTTTTTGCGTGGGGCTGACGGCTGTGCTTGCTCACAGGTGCAGCCCGTGGCCTGCGAGAACAGCGAGGACAGGAGCATCACCCGTGTGGACGAGGGGCTGGAGGACTTCTTTGCCAAGAGGCTCATCACAGAGCAGCTGCCGTAAGCCCAGGGGAGTGCCCGGGGCCCCACACCCACCCAGCACCCCAGCATGCACCCAGCCCTGAAATTTTGGCAGATCTGCCCTGCAAACGCTGCTGGTCCCAGTGCCAGAGGGATGCTGGGGAAAACATCCATCCCTCCTTACGGCAGGCACCCTGATCCTGCATCCCCTCCGAGGGCAAGGCTGGTGGGAGAGGGCTAGGGTGCAGCCGTGGGGCACAGGATGCGGCCAGCGCTCCGCTCCCACGAGCCCGGGAGGGGGCTGTGGGGTCTGCCCCATAGCGGGGAGGCAATGGGACTGCACCTACGGAGTCCCACACAGAGAACAGCTGCCCTTGCTGTGACAGCATCGTCTCAGGTGGGGTGTCCGGGGTCTGGATCCTCTCCTTTGGGATGGGCAGGGGAAAATTATGATCCCGAACCCCTCGGCAGCCCGGAGCTCACCTTTCCCAATGCCTTCTCTCTCCTCAGCCCCACAGCTCTGGAGACTGGCACAGGATCAGCCCCTCTGGCCCCCTCTGGCTCTCGCACCCTCAAGAAGAAAATCGGAATTTTTTTTGCCTTCAAGAAACCCAAATCCAGCCGGGGCTCGAGGTGTGAGAAGGAGCCCGAGGGGGGCCCCGCGGCCCCTAGGAGCAGGCGCTCGATGCTCAGTGACATTTTACGGGCCCCCAGCAAGGCGGGCGAGGCGGGCAAGCCGCTGAGTAAATCGGAGGAGGGGGAGCTCGCTGCCGAGTCCCAGGCAGAGCCCGAGCACTGCAAGACCCCCGACTCTGCCCGCAGAATCCGGCCCAAGTACTCGCGAGAGGGCAAATCCCAATCGCTCATACTGCTGTCCGGGGAGGACGAGGATGCCCTGGGGGTCAGGCACGACAAGGTAAGCGCTGTCACTGTCACCGAGCCGCCACCGCTGAGTTTGCTGTTTGGCTCGGCCGGTGGGTCCTGCTCCCACCCAAGGGCGCTGGTGGTGCGGTTAGCCGGGCACCGCAGGCGGATGTGGGGACATCAGGGGACATCTCCACTGGGTTGTGGCCATGCCTTGGTCTCCTGCGGGCATGGCTGGGGTTGGAGGCCGGGGGGGGACGTCAGGCAGGCAAGTGGGTGCTGTGGGTGCTGCTCTGGGTGCTGTGCCCCTGGCAGGTCTGTGTCTGTTCCGCAGAAGAGGCACCTGGAGAAGAGCGAGGGGGAGCTGCCCAGCTCCTTCGAGCAGCGCATGCAGGTCATGCTCCACCGCATCGGCGTCACCAAGGGCCCGGCCACGGAGGGCAAGAAGCAGCAGGTGGGGAGCGGCCCTGCTTTCGGGACAGGGGCAGGTGGAGGTGGTGGCCCATGGGATGGAGGTCCCCTGGCTGCGACCAGCAGCACCCAGCTCTGTGCCATCACTGCCTGTCGCCTCTGTCCTGTCACCTAACCCTCTGCAAGGGGACCAGTGTGGGCTCCCTATGCTCTGCATGGTGTCTGTCTGTTCGTCTCTCCTTCCCTGGCACCCACCCATCCCCTGCTCTCTGCCCCCCATCATCCCTGGGGCTGCTGCCACCCCGCCTCCCCACCTTACCAGCTTTCTTTTCCCTTGCAGAGCAAAGACAGCGACATCAAGAAAGCTGGCTCAGACGGTGAGGGGCTGCATTCTCCCCACCCTGACCCCCCCCACAAGCTGGGCATCCACAGGGTGTGCACGGGTGGGCCCCCTTGGGACCCCACCCCATTCCCCTGCCTGGCTGGGTGCTGGTGGCACAGGGTGGACCCCAGCTTGCTGACGCTGGTCAGTGGCTTGTGCTTGCAGGGGACATTGTGGACAGCTCTGCGGACTCCCCCCCATCCCTGAAGGCCCGCACACACTCCGTGTCCACAGGTGGGTCACGGGTGGGTGCTGGGAGGCGTCACACCGGTCCCTGGGGCAGAGGGCTGTGTCCCCTCTGCTAACACCCAAGCAGCGTTACATGGGGACCGGACCAATGGGGGCTGGGGGGCATGGGCACCCAGGCAGGGTCCCACCCTTAGGAGGCGACCCTGCACCCACGGGTCCCCAATGCTGTTGATGGTGGGTGGGAACCCAGCCCCTTGCCCAGTCCCTGTGGTGGCTGCAGGCTTGTTCCCAGCACCAAGAGCCATTCCACGGGGCTGTCACTGCCAGGCACCCACAGCTCGGCCCTGCCTTCCCCGCAGACGCACCCTTCCGCAGCCCGGCCACCGCGATGGAGCCCAGCGCCCCGTCCCGACCAGCCTGGAAAGCCCTGGGGAGGCAGCTGCCCGCCGAGCCGCAGGGCACCAGCTCTGACCAGCCCCGGCGCTCCTTCATCCTGGCTGAGCCCAGTGGGCTGCTGGAGCCCGGGGGCCGGGAGGGCTGGAGCAGCAGCCTGCCACGGCCGGGGAGAAGCACCCCAACGGCTCTGCCACGGAGGGTCAGCCATGGCGGGGAGGTGGGTGCCGGCAGCCCCCTGCCCACACCACCCAGCGCTGAAGGTAGGGATGCACAAGCTACCGCCAGGGTCCCCCATCCCGCTGCTGGCCTGTTCACAGAGCCCCTTGGGAATGGAGGGTAGCGAGGACCCCAGGTCTACGTGCTGATGGGGGGCTGCTGGGAGGCCAGGGTGCTGCAGGCACCCCCGCAATGGCAGCTCCTTGCTGCTTTTCCAGACAACCGGCTGACACCACGGCTAGCAGCACCGCGGGGGACCGGCCGCCGAGCTGTGTCCGTCCACGAGGAGCAGCTCAGGGAGCCCGAGTGCCTGGCAGAGCTGGGAAGTAAGTGGGGGCTGGAGCGGGACCCCAAAATCCCCTTGCACTCCCACACCAGATAAGACAGGTGGTGTTGCCCATCTCAGCTGGTGAGTGGTGGCCCATGGTACCGGGGTGATGGATGATGGCACTGCCACATCGGGAAGATCGCGGGTGGGGGCTTGGCATTGGGATTGGCTTCAGGAGCAGCCAGGTTGCCTGGGCTCACAGGCAGAAAGCGGGCAGGAGGCAGGCGGCTGTGCCCCACCGTAATGCAGGGCTGGGTTGTGTTCCCTCCAGCGGGCACCATCCCCCTGCGCCTGCAGCGGTCACCCGTGCTCAGACGGAGGACCAAGCATGACTCCCTGCCGGAGCCAGAGTGTGAGCCCAGACCGTCCTCGGATGCTGCAGGTGAGACGCTACGCTCCCTCCTCCCCTGCATCCCTGCTAAAAGCCCATGTTGGGTTATCGAGGATCCCCCCATGCTCATGCCAGCATCCGTGACCTCTCCAGGTGCCACGCCGCAGGACTGGCCCCGTGCCGGGCTGGAGGAGCCACAGGCTGGAGCGGGCACCGAAGGCAAGCGGCCGCAAGCCCTGGCACAAACTGTTGTGGATGCACAAGACTCAGCAGCCGTAGACCAAAGACGCCCGGTGCTGGGCCAGGGGGAGCCAGCCCTGGGACAGTGACGCCCCTGCATGCCGCTGCACTGTTCCCAATAAAACCCTGCAAGCAAGCGCGCGGTGCTGAGGTGATTGGCAGCTGGGGTGCGGAAAGCAGACAGGGCGCAGGTCCGCTCCGTACCAGGCTGGCACAGATGTGGCCACGTGGCTGGCTAAGGATGGCATCACCCACCTTTCGCTGCGGGGACAGCCAAGCCAGTGTCACTCGAGAGGGCAGCGATGCCCAGGGACTGCGCTGGAGCCCTCGGGATGCGCCGAGCAGCATCGCTTCCCCGGATGGCCTTTGCAGGGAAGGGAGCTGGTGATTGCAGGCAGCAGCAGAGCTGGCAGCCAGCCATTTTTAGGAAGCGTTGCCAGGGCCCTTTTACCACTCCAGCTCCTCACCCCGCGGGGTACCGCTCTCTCCAGCCCCCCCAAGATGCAGGTTTCCACCGTCGGGACCACAACCCATCACGTTTCAGCACGCAGCTCTGCAGCCCAGCTCCAGCCACGCCTGCCTCGCCATCCCCGCAGCTCTCCCGACAGCACCAGCGCTATCCCAACACCCAAGCGGCTTTCTCCTGCGCTGACCTCTGCTTCGGACCAAATGCGTTCCTTACACAGATGTTTACGACAAAGCAGCAACATGCTTAGTTTTTTCTTTTTTTTTTTCCTTTTTTTTTTTAATACAAGAGCTGTGTATTTAAAAAATATACAATTTTTATTTTGAATTTCTACAGCATAACCTTGTGGGATAGTTTGTAACAAACAGTGCAGGACCCTACCTAAACCAATCAATAAAACATCCGAACTCCTGCACTGCCTTCAGAGCAGCGATCAGGTTGTGGGGCCTCTACCATCGCTGCTGCCCCTGCTACGGTGACACTGGGTCACCTCTTGTCCTTGCTTGCCAGGCCAGGGCGTTTGGAAAGGATGGAGAGGGAAAGGTGGGAGAGGGATGCTGGCTCATGCTCAGGCATCCCTGAACGGATGCTTTTTCCCCTCTCAACGCTGAGGGTGCTGGCCACGAACATGTCATGTCCCCAGCATTTCTGGAGCCAGGGTCTCCACAGCCAGGCCAACCCACTCAGCAGTGTCCTGGGAGACAGGGGTCCTGGTGTCCCTCCCTCCCTCCCTCCCTCCCCCAGCTGCTCTTCCCAGACAGGTCTAAATCATTTTTTGCTGCACCAGTGAAGAAATGAAGCACAGGCTGGGCTCAGGAGTCCACATCCCTGTCCGTGAGTATCCAGCACGCCCACTTCAGCATCGCCTTTGAGATCCTGCAAAATCAGACCAAGGGAGCCAGGGTGAGAAGGGACCCAGCTGAGGACACACTGCCGCGCAGCTGGGCAGCCCAGTAACCAGGGGTAAGGCAGAGTTTGGGGACCTGCTGCAGGGATGCAAGCAGTGATGCCTGCATCCCGCGGGGCCAGCCACGGGGCAGGGGAACAAGGGACGGCCATACGAGGCCATCGCTGCACTGACCTGACAGATCTTATCCGCTCACAGAGCTCAGGGCTCGGCGCCTCGTATCTGTACTGCATCTTCTTCTCCTTCACGTACTGCAGAAGCGAAGAGGAGGGTGAGGCTGGTCTGCCCCAGCTGCAAAGCCCACAGCACAGCCCCACCCTGAGACCCCCATACACCCAGGGAAACTCTGGAGTCTGTCTCAATCGTTTCCTGCTCTTCCAATCTTATTTTACCCAGAGAGCTGGAAGATGCTCAAGCTTGGGTTCAACCACATCTGCACCCAGTACCCCAGATCCTATTTCAGGAGGATTGGGGCCACCATCTATGTCAGCACCTGCTTTCAACTCCCCCTCCCCACCAGCCAGGTGAGGAAAGGCCCTGGGGATGGACACCAGCAGTGGGGGGGACACAGCGAACCTCCCTGGGGACCACCCCCCAGGGAACCCCACCAGCTGCTTCTTCTTTACCGGCTGCAGAACTCTGCGCTGCTCTGGCCTGGAGCTGGGGCCACTCGCTTCCTCTTCCTCCTCCTCCTCAGAGAACTCCTTTCCACGATGCAGCCCCCCTTCCTCCTTTCTGCTTTTCTTCGCACCCTGTGTGCTTGCAAGCTCCAGTCTTCTGCTCACGTCTCCCCCCTTGCCCCACAGGGCACCTTGGGGACACTGCTGCCCACCAAGGGCTGGCAGTGCCTGGCTATCTCTTGCCAGCAGCTTCCTCTTGGCACCCACAGCAGCTCCTCCCTGGGTCCTGGCACGAGCCGGACCACGTTCTAACGTATCTGGAGGGAAAGCTGTGCCACTGGAGTCCGCCTGCTCCCTGTGAGGCAACTCTTCGGGCAGGGATTGCAAGCGGCTGCTGTGCAAGATGGGAAAAGCCGGGGAAAGCGATGATGGGGCGGCCTGAGAGCCCGCTGATACCTGTGGGCTTCGAGCAGGGCAGGGGGCATTGCAGGCTGCCTCCGCAGCTGGCATTGCCTGCACGGTTCCGGTCTCCACCAGATTGGTATCACTGTAGGAGCAGAGCAGGGAGGGAGAAGAGGTCTGCAACGGCTCTCCCTGCGGTAAGCCCTCGGGAGAGTCCTGGCTACACAGTTCCAGCAAGTCGGGAGTGTTGCTGTCAGCAGCCACGTCTTGCTCGGTCTTCTCTGGTAAGAAAAAATGCATGGTCAACTCGAGCAGGGGCTGGGTGGCTGGTGGGGGGGCCTGCCCCAGCATGTTGGGTTGGGCAGGAGAGCACCGGAGCTGGAACGATGCAGGCACAGGGCAATGGGAAGACTACAGTACTACTTTTTGGCCAAGAGAAAGCAAGCCAGCATCCAGGATGAGCTACATGGTCACCCAGTGAGAGGAGAGGGGGTTGTCTCCTGCTGGAGAGGCAGGCTGGACATGCTGGGGCATGGAGACTCACCACCCGAAGAGTTCAGGGTCAAAGATATTGGGGGGAGCCTGTCCCAGGGGTTGTCCAGGGATCCCTCGGAGCTCTCCGACAAGGCTGTTGACTCGACAGCTGCAAAGATCACGGCAGGGTGTTGATTTTGGCAAAGAAAGTGGCTGCCCACTCCCAACCCTGCAGCAGCTACGAGCTGTGCATGGGGTCTTGGACAGAGACAACACTCAAGGGGAGCTCTGAGAGCCCTTTCCAGCTGAAATTGGAGTGTAGCCGAGCCAGACTCCTTTCAAGACCCCAGCCAGCCCCTGCAGCAGGCTGCCCAGAGAGCAGGCAGGCAGGAGGAAGACCTTGTCCTACACCCTGCACTGTCCAGGACAGCAGCTCCCTTCACCTCCTCCTCTACGTGGAGCTCCTGCAGGTACCTCTGCAGCAAAGCTTGGTGACACCAAGCCCAGTGAGGTGACACAAGCCTGCCTTGGTGCTGAATCACAGCCAGCCAGGAGCCCAAACTCGGGCAGGAGACCCAGGCTCCGTGACAGCATCAAAGGGACAAAATCACTTGTGCTCCCATCACAAGGAACCGAAGCTGCTCAGCTTCAGCAGGCTGCAGCAATGAGACCATTCCCTGTCTGCTCAAAGGCAGGGCTGGGAGTCCTGGTCTCCCAAAGATCTGGCCGTTCCTGGTACCTCCTCTGCTCAATCCAGGGAGAAGATGGGCTAAGACAACCGCAGATGAAACTACTAAGAGCTTGGATGGGATCTGGAGGTCCCACTACTCACGGCTGGCTTGGGATATGACACTTGGTTCTCCTGGTACTGTCCTGCCATCACCGCTCTTCCCAGGAGTTGCTTCGCTTGTGTCTGCAATGAAAGGTGCACTGCTGGTCACATTCCAGCACACTGCACAGCCGGAGCAACGCAAGTCGTCTCCACAGCCCAGGGAGACCCTTATTTTGCCTGCTTGGGCACTGAACTGCCCACCTGGCCACCTTCCAGACACAGCCAGCGCACTGACCTGCGTTGGAAACATCACAAGCAACTGTCTCCTCAGGAGTGATCACCAGGGCGTTGGCTGGGACCGTGAATTTGTCCTCACCCTGCTGAAATAAGACAGATTACATGGTTTTCACTGGGCAGTCCCACTTGAGATGCAGGAGCCCATCTGTAACTGGCAGCTCTCTCCCCAGCAAACCTCCAGCTCTGCCTACTGCCCTTCTCCTTCCTTCTCTCACCTCTCCAGAGCACCACGAGCTGTCACAGCCCTGGCTCAGATGGTCCTAGCAGCCAGACTGACCTCTTTCTTGCGCTCTGCCTCCCACTGGGTGACAGGAACCTCGTCCTTCACCACTGCTGGAGTATCCTTGTGAATCCGTAAATCCAAGCATTCCTCAGCATTTTCCTTCAGAACTTCCAGCTGTTTCTGTCCTATGACATCAATCAGCTGAGAGATGGATGGCTCTGGAGCAAAAACACATGAATGTCAGTGGAGAAGATACCTTAAGTCAGGCAAGCCTCACTTGCAAATGCTTTTACTCTGCTGCATGACTGTCATGTGCACTGAAACCTGTGGAAAGTGGTGCAAAATTCTGCATTTCCCTCGCTTCTAGGAACTATCTTTCCTTTCTCCACACAGATCCTGGAGCAGCAGCGTGAGCACAGGTTTGCAACGACCCATGCCGCTTTAGCTGTCAGCACCATCTTGTCCTGCTTCGGGCTTAGCAACGTTGCCTTGTGAGATCTGGTCAGGTTTGTGCTACCTCCACCTAACACAGACCAAGCTGAGGAGAGCCAGGAGCCCCACTAAGCAGCCACAGCATCGCATGCACCCCCACAACTCTTTACCTGAACTGGGAGCGTTCTTCAGAGCAAGACTCCTCCTGCAATGACCAAGGAGAAGACAAAGCCAGGTTAGAGCTGGGGCACATGCAGGCCAGCAGCCCTGTACAGCTCTCGGTCGCAGATCAAGCACCCTGGCTTGGGAGAAGCAGCTTGTGGAAGTACTGAATTCCCTGCACGGCGCTGGATCTGGCCACTGGTCTCTGCTCAGTATTCCAGGAATATCCAACAGGCAGCCTGGTTCCTGGAGATGGACTGATGGAGATCCCTGAGGGTCTCCAAGCGTGGAGTGAAGAATGAGCTGCGCAGGGCTCACCCACTCAGCCATGCTGCCCACGGCTGGCAGGAACAAGTTCCCTGCAGGTGTTTCCCCCCAGCTCTGCCAGCTCAGAGGAAGAGGCTGAGGATGGAGAGCCCTCTCAGTCACCAGGATTTCATTTTGCATTATCTACTCAGCTCTGTCATGTCCTCGGGCAGGGAGTCCCACAGGTTAACCAGGAGCTGCCACAACCTGTGCCTGCCCTTGCCAGCCTGCTCTAACCCCGCTCAGAGCCTGCATGTTCCCGTCATGGTGTCTGGATACATTCCCCAGCAATGGCCAGCCTCTTACTTACAGCCAGAGCTCCTTTATCTTCTGCAGCACAGAGGGCTCCTGGTTCCTGCAGCAAGAGAGAAGCCGGTTACCGATTCTCTCCAAATCCCCATTTTCCTTCACAGTTTGCAATGGAGACAATTCCTCTTTCAAAGAGCAAAAAGTCCCCACCACAACCAGGTCACACCAGGATTCCCAAGGTCAGTGCTGCTCCAAGAAGACGAAGTCCCCCCAGAGCAGAGCCCCCCACCCACTTCATGGGCCGTACCCATCGGATGACTCCAACCTCTGCCTCTCCATGGGAAGCACGATGAAGCGTTGGGCCGTGAGGTAAAACTCGCAGTCTTCCTGCAGGGAAAATGGAGCGCATAAGGCATCTCTGCATTCCCACCTCTCCTCCCACCTCCTCTGGGGCCAGTGAGCGCACACACACCCACCCAGCTCTGCCACCAACCCTCCAACCAAAGTGAGGACCCCCTCAAAAAGGACAACCCTCTTCATCAGGGGGTTTGCACCTTCCTGCATCAGCTGATGGCTCTTCAAGAGCCATATGTCAGGCTGGGCCAGCCTGAGGCCATGGGGACCCTCCTGAACCCCTGCAAGGGAACATCAGGCAGGTCTGCCACCAGTGGCCTACGCAGGGCTTCCGCAGCTGCACGACAGCAGGAGGTAACAGCTGGTGGCCCTGGGGGAGATGCACCACATCCCCAGGGAGGGCTCATGCCATCCCTTGCCCCAGTGCACAGGCCACCTGCCACAGAGCCTGTCAGGAGCTGCAGATGAAGGAGAGAGAAGAAAGGTCACCCCTCATCTGCCTCCAGCTCCTGGGAGCAGCTCAAAGCATGCAGGAAGCACAGCAAGGTCAAGGAACAAGTTGCTTCTGCTCATCAGAGCACTTACCAGCCTGGCCTCCTCTCGGAAACACACAGTGTACTTCTGCAAGACGATAATTCTGCAAATTAGGCTGGAAAGCCTGACCTGCATGTGGGTGCTAGAAAAAGAGCAGAGCAGGAACGTCTTGGAGAGATGAAGAATGGAGTTGGACCACCCAGACACAAAGCGGGGCTCCCCCAACAGCTACACTGGGGCATGCTGGAACATGTCTCAGCATGAGCATCAGAGACCAAAGGCTCCTGGTTTCCTGCAGCTTACTCCTGCTGGTTATCCTTGGCTCTGCTACCAGCATCCCACCAGTCTAGCGGTATCCAAACTGAGGAAACCACTGAAGGAGCAGCCCAGACTACCATGGTTAATGCTCTGGCTCCTTTCACAAAGCGCACAGACTCTTTAGACCTTTCTAATCACGTCTACATACCACCACAGCTTCTGCCATCGATCCCTGCCCATCCTAGCCAGCCAAAACCAGCCAAAACACTGGTGCTCAGCTTTCTTTTCTTAGCAGCTCTTTCACTCAGACTTCCCACCCTGTGATTGCTTTAGCTTAACACAACCTGAAAAAAGACCCGACAGGAGCCCCACTAGCAGCTGTGGAGAACTGCCGTCCCAGCCACAGCCGAGTCATGGGGGAACCCACTTTTCCTCCGCCTGTAGAGCTTCGGATGTAATGACGACACGGATGTAGTAGGATCCATCTGAGATCTGTAGGACGGCATCTTGGAGGGCACCAGGTTTGCCTGGAGTAGTTGAGTCACTCAAAACCTATCAAGAGATTGGGGATGGGGAAAAAAGAAATCTCACTTTCAGAATTCCCCATGAACAAGGACAGGACATCACACGTGGCTGAGAGCCTGGACTCTTAGCAGAAGAGGTTACCACTGGGGTTTGGGCAGGCCTGGGACACGTGCTCCTCTGCAAAGCAGAGGGAGACAGAGAGCGGCAGTAACCAGTAGGATCACCACAGCCAGTCTCTTCTTCTGAATGAAGTTCCTGGGATAGCAACCCTGAGCCTGTACTAATACATGTTCACACTGGGTCAAAACAATACCTGAGGGAAGAAACAAACTGCTCCTCCTCCATGCTAAAAAGATCAGTCCTCAACAATTGGGACCTTCTGTCAAGGAGAGCCTGCCGATCCCACTGCATAAAGTCCCTGTACAAGCCAAGAGGCCCGCTCCTGATTCCCAGTGGAGTCAGAGCAGCTTAGCGCGTGCTGCGAGAGAGCCATCCAAGTCATCTCTCCTTCTGTTTAAATTACAATACCCATCTCTTCTTCTGTTTAAATTACAATACCCATCTCTTCTTGCTTCTGTTAGCAAGGAGACATCTTCATCCAAACCCTCCAAGTCCACAGCTAACGATCGGCAGCACTGACTCCACTTGGTTGTTTTCCTCCTGCTTCCTTCCTGCTGCCCATCAGGCCTCAAACAGGCAAGAGTCCCCTCACTAAAGCTCTCTCCTGCTACGTAGGATAGATCAAATGCCAAAGACACCACCAGCGCTGTACCAAAAGCTCTCCAGGCATGGCGCAGGAGCAGGTTTTGTGCCTCAGAGACCCACGCCCTGAATCTCCACACAAGAGGCTCTCCCAGAAGAGACAGCATCCAGGGGAGAACAAGCTTGTGGTCCCACAAAGGTTCACCAATAGACAGGATAACGCTCCAGACACCCCAGCAGGTCCTGCTTCTGCCTCATGCCACCTGCTGTCAGGACCATCCACCAATTGGCATGGTACAAGGAAGGATGGGATGCAAAGAGGAAGACAAAGCAGCCTGGGAGTGCAAGGCTAGAAGCTGACCTTGGAGACCGCAAACTCTTTGGACAAGAGCAGGGCACACCTACTAGAGGTGCAAAAGTCAGCCAAAGCTGCCAGAAATGGGCAAAACAAAGCTCCTCCACCCCCCAAAAACAACAACAAAAAAATCAGCAACTTTGAGGAGGAAGGGTCGCGCACCCACAGCCACTCCACTGGGAACTGATGAACACCTCCAGGAACTTGCATTTCAAATGCTGCTGGAGCACATCAGGACAGGACAGTAGCGCTTGGTACCTACCCGCAGGACCTGCCCAGCCAGGAGATTCTCATTGGCATCCAGCTGCTCATAGTTCACCAAGAGGTTGGTAATCCAGGGCTGCAGGACATAGATTTTAGGAGAAGACATGTTCTTGTTGTCATACACAAACCTATGGGAGAAGAGACAAGGCACCAAACCATAAGAGCAGGATCTAGCAAAGCTCTGCCATCCTGGGAATGGTTTTCCACCCCAAACACAGGAACAGTCCCTGGAGCGGGCTCAAATCCAGCCCAAATCCACCCGCTTCTCCGCAAGAATGCTCATCCTAAGGGAGCTGTGCTGAGGAAGATGGGCTGCTGGGGGCATGTAGCTCCCACTGCATCCCGCTCGCGCCGTGGAGCGAGGAGACATCAGCAGGCACCGGAGCTCCTTCTGCAAGCTTCCCACCCAGTTCAGGACATCTTTTTTTCCCCCTCTTCCCACATTGTTTACTATCCCCCAATAATCATTTTCCTGTGCCCAGGACTTAACCGTCACTCTCTTAACTGCAAAAGGGGGAATCTTTGCTGGATGAGGGCCGTGCAGAGGGGCTGGGACAGGCTGGGTTTGGGGACAGGCTGGGTTCTGGATACGCCGGGTTTGGGGACAGGGTGCGCTCAGGACAGGCTGGGGTTGGGGACAGGCCGGGCTGCCATGTCTACCCGCCCCCCACCCCCCTGCCTCACCTGGGGCCTAGCGCCTGCCACTGCCCCGCCGCCTCCGGCCCGGGCTGCTCCCCGCCGCCGACACAGGCGGTCCCCGCCGCCGCCATGGCCCCGAGCAGCCAGGCGAGACGAGGCCGCGACCCAGGAAGAGGAAACGGGGCCGGGCTGCCCGGGATCCGGGGCGGAGCGGCTGCGAGCCCGATCCGCAGCCGGCAGCAGGCTCCCTGCTCTCCTCCAAGCCTTTCCCGGGCACACGCAGGCTTTCCCCCATTGTTTGCTGGCTTTTTGTTACCACCTCCCTTTGGCGGTTACACACAGTGCCCAACGCTACCTTGTTCCGTTGGTTTTGGCCCCAGCAGCCCCAGGTTCTCTGCGAGTGATCGCTCGTGGGAAGGAGCCTCCTTCCACAGCGGCTTGTGCGCGCTTCACCTCTTCTGGTGGCACTGAAACTGCTTAGCCTGCTAAAAATCATAGAACCACAGGGTGGTTTGGGATGGAAGGGACCTTAAAGCTCACCCAGTTCCACCCCCCTGCCCTAGGCAGGGACAGCTTCCACCACACCAGGTAACTCAAAGCCCCATCCAACCTGGCCTGGAACCCTTCCAGGGATGAGGCATCCGCAGCTTCTCTGGGCAACCTGTGCCAGTGCCTCACCACCCTCACAGGGAAGGATTTCTCCTTATGTCTAATCTAAACTTATTCTCTTCTACTTTAAAGCCATTATCCCTTGTCCTGTCCCTACACGCCCTTGCCAAAATGCCCTCTCCAGCGTTCTTGTAGCCCCCATTAAGTACTGGGTGCTATAAGGTCTTCCCGGGGCCTTCTCTTCCCCAGGCTGAACAACCCCAGCTCTCTCAGTCTGTCCTCACGGGAGAGGTAATTACAAACCACTACTGTTATCTCCCACTATTGCAAGCTGTCTGTGCAGAGTCTGGGTGACACTGCAGCAGAAACCACCTGAGGAGGCTGTGGGATGCCCAGATCCTCCCCACAGGGTGTTCATCAGCCCACGGCGACATTCAGGTAGTGCTTCCCCACCTTTAGACACAGCAGGAGCTCCTGACGGTTCTTCAGGCATGTTGCTAAACTCCTGTGTCCACCACTCAGATGTTTTCCTTGGAAAGCAGCTGGGAGTCCAGTCCATCAGTTGGTCCGGTGCCTTGTTGCTGCAGGAACAAGCCAGGGCATACCTGGACCACCCTGGGACTGGATGTCCGTCGTGTGCTCTGTGTGCACCTGGGCACTCAAGGCTGAGCCCATCAGCAATGGTGGTAGTGCCTCTAGGACAAAAGATTTAAGAAGGGAAAAAAAAAAAGCCTGTGCAAGAGGAATGGCAGCCAGAGAGAGGAATATGTTAGAGGAACAGCTCTGCAGGCACCGAGGTCAGTGAAGAAGGAGATGCTGGAGCAGAGATCCACCTGCAGCCTCTGGAGGACCCCACGCCGGGGCAGGTGGATGCCCAAAGGACACTGTGGCCTGTGGGAAGCCCTCACTGGAGCAAGCTCCTGGCAGGAGCTGTGGACCTGTGGAGAGAGGAGCCCACACTGGAGCAGGTTTGCTGGCAGGGCTTGTGACCCCACAGGGAACCCATGCTGGAGCAGTCTGTTCCTGAAGGACTGCACCCCGTGGGAAGGACCCATGCTGGAGCAGTTCATGGAGGACTGTCTCCCATGGGAGGGACCCCACACTGGAGCAGAAGAGCGTGAGGAGGAAAGAACAGCAGAGACAATACATAATGAACTGACCACAACCCCCATTCCCCATCCCCCTGTGGCACTGGGAGGGAGGAGGTAGGGAAATCAGGAGTGAATTTAAGCCCAGGAAGAAGGGAGGGGTAGGGGGAAGTGTTTTAAGGTTTAGTTTTGTTTCTCATTACCCTACTCTGATTTGACTTGTAATAAATAAAAATAATTTCCCCAAGTTGAGCCTGTTTTGCCTGATGGTAATTGCTGAATGATCTCTCCCTGTCCTTACCTCAACTCACAAGCCTTTCATTATATTTTCTTTCCCCTGTTCAGCTGAGGAGGGAAGTGATCAAGCGGCTTTGGTGGGCATCTGGTGCCCAGCTTGTGTCAGCCCACCGCAGGGCACATCTTGGAGCAGGAACAGGGGTAGCGCTGGCCCTGAAAATCGAGGGACTCAGGTTTGGTGGAGCAGGGAAGGTACAAAGAGCAGCTCTCCAGACATCCAACCCATGGCATTCCCTGCCTGGACAGGACGCTCGTCTCCCTTGGCGTCATTCCTCAGCCGCCGGGAAAGGTGGATGATGGGTATGGACCACAGCCAAGAGACTGGGGCGCAGGTAGAGAATTTCCTAGAGCTACAGGCTGATGCAAGCCCTCGCGGGAAAATGCGAGATAACCAAGTAGCTAAAGGCACCTGTAGAGTCAGGGCAAGAGCAGTGTAGCTGCGGACGGAGCAGCATGGCAGAGCTTCGAGTCTGCTCCGTTCTGGTGACTGGGGCCAACCGGGGAATTGGCCTGGGGTTTGTCCGGCATCTCCTGGCAATGCCAGACCCTCCCAAGTGGGTCTTTGCGACTTGTCGGGACCCCAAGGGACAGCAAGCGCAGGTGAGGCAGGGCTGGGACGCAGTGGGTTGTGCTGGGGGACGGGAGCGCTGGGTGCCAGGGCAGCGGGGTTGGAGCAGGGACGGGGTTTGTAAAGGGCTGAGGCTGCAGAGGGGCACCGCTGCACTGGGCAGGCAGGCAGGGACGGCTGTGGGACCAGCTGTGCGTGGGATGTGCAGAAGGGACAGTGCCACGTGGTGTGTGCGGGAGGCACGGAACCCCATCCGCTGGGAGCAGGGCAGAGCAGGGTGCTGGGCGTGAGGTGGTGCAGGGATGGAGCTGGAGTGACGCAGGCTTCACCTGGGGAAGGCTGAGCCTCTGCACAGCCCCTCCTGCCTCTCCGTGCCCACACAGTCCCTTCTCTTGCAGGAGTTACAGAATTTGGCCTCCAAGCACCCCAACCTGGTCATCGTCCCGCTCGGTAGGTGCCCTGAGGTGGAAGTCCCTCACCCCAGATCCCCTGGCACGTGCAAACCCTGGGGCCCCGTGCCGGGACAGAGCCCTGCTGACGGGCCAGTGCCTGTGGGGACACCGGGCACTGCCATCCCTCCTGCCCATGGCCAGATCTGAGGGCACATCACTGTGGGGACACAGGGGGCTCCAAGCCATCATGGGGATGCTGGCACTCAGCTCTCTGTTGTTGGCTTTGCAGAAGTCACCGACCCTGCCAGCATCCAGGCAGCTGCAGCCAGAGTTGAGGAGCAGCTGAAGGGCTCGGGGCTGAACCTCCTCATCAACAACGCTGGGATCGCCAAGTTGAACTCCCTTGATACCGAGACGCTGGAGGACATGACACGGATTTACACCACCAACACTGTTGGGCCCCTGCTGGTGGGCCAGGTGAGACGCTCACGCGAGTTGGGCTGTCCCGTGGAGCGCAAAGGGCTGGTGGGAGAGGGTCCTGCCTCCACCCTGGTGCCCAATGGATTCTCAATTGAGAAGAAGCTGACAGAGCCACAGGCTGGAACTCAGGAGCTGAAGCCTGGTGGACTGTGGCAGTGGGAAAAGGAGGGAGGTTGTTCATTGTGTTGGTGCCAATGTTGCCCATTGTGGAAGCACCTGGTCCTCTTTCCTGTGCCAACTCTGTGTGTGCCCCTGTCTCCTCTTCCTCCTCGCAGGCGTTCCTGCCCTTGCTGAAGAAGGCTGCCCAGTGGAGCCCGGGCTCAGCGCTGAGCTGCAGCAAAGCAGCCATCATCAACATTTCCAGCTCTGCAGGCTCCATAGCTTCTCCCTTTGGTTGGGAACTGATGCAAGTGGTCTCATACCGCTGCAGCAAGGTACAGCCACACTGTGCCACGGACAGATTTGCTTTCCCCTGCCCTTTATCTGCTGCGGGGTCTGCACGTGTCCCCTTGCAGCCACCCTTCCCCTCCCAACGCCATCCCTGCCCTGTCTCCTCAGGCTGCTCTGAACATGCTGACCAAGTGCCAGTCCCTGGGGTACCGGGAGCACGGCATCCTCTGCGTTGCTCTCCACCCTGGCTGGGTGCAAACCGACATGGGAAGCTCCGTTGGACCCACGGTAAGAGTTTCACCATGGTGGGTCCATCAGGGCTCTGTGCTGATTTTTCACGGGAGGGAGTTGCCGCCCTGAGCCCCTGACCAAAACCTCCCTGCCTGACCCATCCCTGCCTGGGCAGCTGCCCCTGCCCTGTCCCCGGGGGTCTGGTGCCCCCATCCCTTCGGCACCCTGCTCAGCCCCTCTGCCCAGGGCTGGCGGCTTTCCCCTTGCCCTCGAGCAGCTCCTTCCCCTGGCTCGGCTGCTCCAGGGCAGCCCTTAGCCAGGCCTCGGGTCCAGGCTGCCTCTCCTGCTCTGTCCCGCAGCCCCCTCTGACGGTGGACACCAGCGTGCGAGGGATGCTGAAGGTGCTCGCCTCCCTCTCCGAGAAGGACACCGGCACCTTCCTGGACTGGGAAGGGAAAGTGGTGCCCTGGTGAGACGCCGGCCCAGCCTCCTGGCAGCGGGGCCCTGTGCTGCTGCTCCCACCAGCACCACATCCTCAATAAACTCCTGACTGAGAGCCACCGGCTCTGCACCGACACCGTGCTGGTCTGGGGACGTTCGAGGGGCTGGGGGTGGGAGAGTCCGGCTGCATTCTCCCCTCAGTTGGGGATGGTTGGTTGCAGGTGGGATGGATGGACACAGGGCACTCGGGCAGCGTGTGGGGAGCAGGCTCTGGGCTCAGCTGGGGCTCACCATCTTGTCAGCCTGTCCAGTCCTGCTGGTCTCTCCTCGGCCCACCACACTCAGGACACGGCTGCTGGGGAAGGAGCACCCTTGTGCCAGCACAACTCGGGGCACGGGTGGGCAGGAGGGGGACATCTCCCAGCCAGAAAATGGCTGTGGAGGTGGGAAATGGGACTTTGCCCTGGACAAGGCATCAGCACAGACTGCCTGAAGGCTCAGTCCCGGGTGCTGCTGGTCTCGGTCTCCGTTCTTACACTTGGGAGAACCAGGCAGGCGGTGGGTGGCCTGGGGCACGTGGGTGCCCCCATGGGCTCCCCTCCATGGGCACGGTGCACAGCAGAGCATCCCCAGCACCTCCCCTACCACCTCACCTCGCTGGCACCGTATGGGTACATGGGGATCTCGGACACCCTGAGGCACAGCCCGATGGAGCCCAGTTTGGTGGAGACGTTGATGAACGCAGCCCTGCTGCACCTCAGCCCCTCCTTTCCTGCACCCTTCGCTGCCTTCTCCAAGAGCGGCAGAAATTCCTGGTGCAGAGACACCGATTCCCTGTTAATGCGTGGCAACCTGTGAGCTTGAGGACCACCCTGAAGGTCTCTGCCACAGATCACAGAGGAGCAGCTGCACAGACACCCCTGAGAGAAGGGCAGGGGATGGGGAGGGCGCCCCAAGGATGGGCCAGGTGTTGAAATGCACATTGAAATGAGCAGCAGTTTTAACTCAGCTCTTGGTTTCGCAGCCTTAGCTGGATTAAACCTCGATTCAACTCCTTTTTGGCCATATGGAGGCTACTGCTAAGTAGAACTCAGCTGTATTGGCTTTCCGTATTCAAGGAATTTGTGATTGCACAAGGGATGCTCAGTCCTTGCACACTGAGACTCCCAGTTTTATTTGCAGCAGGAGCCAACGCAGCTGGATGGGCACATTTTAAGGACAGACACCATCTTTGGGGAAACAACCTCACTATGCTCTTTGAGTCCTTCTGTCTTGCACAGCAGCTATCTGGGCTCTTAACATAGCAGGGACACATTCATTTTATTGCTGAATTCTGTGAAGATCTTTTCTGATTGCTGTCCATTCTGACTGATCATTTAGAGCTATCTCTGCCTTTTTTAACAATTTGTGCTTAAACTGATCTTCCACAGCACAACTTCCCATAGCTTTTTTTTTTTAATTTTTTTTTTTTTTTTGGCTTCACATTGTTACCGATGAGGATTTGGAGCTGACAGAGGAGCTGAGGTGAGTACAGGTAATAAAAGATTTGGGATATAACCTGCAGTATTTGTTTGCAGGCTCTGAGTCTGAATTTCCCCATCTCTACAGATGCTCTGGCCAAGCTGGGGGGACCACCCCTCTCAAGCAACCAGAAACAACTGAGATTGTGCAAACAGAGGTAAGCCTTTCCAGTGCCTTTTTGTTCACTTAAATATTTATATCTTTTTGAAAATCTGCTGCACTTCAACTGCAGGATTCTTTGGCTAAAGCAAGAGGAGTGGTATTTTTTAAGTTTGTGTTCAGCTTTTGAGTTGGTTTGTCAGGATGTGCATCCTCTACCGGGTGCTCACCCCACTGAAGTGGCCGTCCTTGATTTAAAAGGGGTCATCCAAACACCTTCAGGATCTGAAATAGGACGGTTAGGCCAACATTAAACTTTATATATTGCCTTTTAATAGCCCAAGTGCACCACCCGAGCCCTCAAGAACCATGAATATTCATGCGTATGGACATGTTGGGAGTGTGCCTTTGCTTCTTGTGCACATTTCTGCACAATTTTTTTGCAGGTGCTAATCTGATGAGCTGCTGGGTGGGGGGAATTGTGGAGCTATGTTTGGTTTTTGCAACACTTTGCCTTCTGAACGGTGTTTCTGTTCTCACGCTTTGACAAGACTGACTTAGCAAAAGTTTGCAAGGCTGAAGACTCCCTTCTTGGAGTATTTTGTACACTGATGAGCAGCAGAACAATCCTTTTTCCTGGCATTTGTAACTAGTCTGGTGCCTTTACGGTGGTAAGCAAGTATTTGAGTGGCGTGGGACTTGTTACCACCCTGCCTTGTGCTGCACAGACCTTCGTAAAGGTGTCATGAAAACATCTTTGGAGAATTTGATGAGATAATCTGCTGTGGGGCTGCCATTTGTGAGGGGATGGAGCCTTGGGATTCGAGAGGACGTGCATGGCCAGCCGCAGGACATATCACAGGGTGCTTTTTAGTGACTTCTCTTTGGATAATGATCGAATGGGGTTCAAGGCTCCATCATTTCACCACGTGTGAGGGATCTTTTCAGTCGCTTTGGTGAATGATTAATTGCTCTGTTTGGACTTCTCGAGTCATTGCCCAAGGGGCCAGCTGTGTGGGACCAGCACATTTCTAGTGGTAGGCCAGCCAAATTTAGTGAAGGAACAAACTCTTGTGTCTTTGGAAAAAAATAAGAGGGTAAGGAAGAAAAAGAAAACAAAAGGAAGCGACAAGTCGTATGCATTTTGGAGAGAATTTCTAACTTTCCTTTCTGAAAGGTGCATTATTCGTACGAGTTTGAAGCAAACCTTGCCTTTAGATTGAGAAAAACAGCCTGGAGCAGCTTCTCCTTTTTAAAAATATTTTGTTGCTGTTGGATTTTGCAAAGCTTTTTAGCTTATTTTGGGACTTTATTGATAGCTTGATTTTAGGGGTGTGTTTCAGAAAAGGTTGTTTATTCAGTGGTCAGTCCCTTAAAATGTCCCTTTTTATGTCAGCCGTGCTTTGGTGAGCAAAGTAAGCGTGTACTGCCAGTTGGGGCTCACAGGGAATTTTAAAGATTCTATATTTTATCACAGAGAAAGTGTTCTACTTTAACAATCTATTGATTAGTGTGAGAGAGATTTGCTGCCTCTTTTTTAGTAAAGCCTGACCTCAGGAATGCCTTCTTTGCTAAGAAATGCTAAAAATTTACTTGAACTTTTCAGGTGATTTTAAACAATTAAATAGGTAGGAAGAAACCGATATGGTCTCTGCATTGCCTTGATTCAGTTTACTTATTATTGGCTCTAAGGAAAGACTCAAACTTATTTAGAATCTCTGGTTGCTTCCCACCTCACTTATAATAATGATGGCAATTTTGGTGTAAACTCTTCCTTAAAATGCTCCTTTGGGGTTTGGATGGGGTTTTTACCAACCCTGTTTTCTAAAAAAAAAAAAAAAGAAGCTGCAAGCGGCCCCTGCTCTCTCAGACAGCACCGTGTGCCTCCTCAAGACACATCCACAGGAAACCAGGTTCCTCAGCCTGGTGCTCCTTATCTCCCCACGCTTCACCCCAACGCTGTCCTCCCCAGCGAGCTCCCATCCCTGCCCAGCACCCTGGAAGCTTCTTGCCTGTGAATACTCCAACTTTGGCAACACCAAGCACTACTCTGGCTGCTCTTCCTGTTCTCCTCCAAGTCCCTGTGCTGTCCAGGTCCATTTCCTACCTTCTCCTGCTGCTCCTCAGTGCTGCTGACAAGGGCCACCGAATCTGGCCTGCCTCCACAGGAACAGGGAAAAGACATCTCCCCAGTCCAGACTGTCGACATCCTGAACCGGATCATGCCTCTGGGTCTGAGCATCAACCTGCGATACCAACACCACCACAAGGCCAGATTTCCTACATGCATCCTTTTAGCCTATTTCTTTTCTCCCTTTTTTACCTGCAGCAAAGGAAATGCTGATTGTGGCCACCTCCACCGTTGTCCCCAAACCAACCCTCCTACTTCGGAACCATCCAGTAAGTTTGCTCGCTGTGCTCTGCCTTGCTTCACTTTGTGAACCTGCATGTCCCAGCCCAAAACTCAGGCACTGTATTTAGCATGTTTGGGAATAGAGATCATGCCTTTCCCGTGAAACTTGCTCAGCTGAGGTGTCTGGAGCCACCTCTGCTTGCCTCCAAAGCCAGTTTGACTGCTTCCAGACGGAGGATAGCTCTGCTTGGAGGGCAAAGCCTGCCCAGATGTGTGCCCATCCTTCCCCACCTGGCAGGGCTGGAGCTGTCAGCGTTAAGGCAGGCTGCCCAACAAAGCTGCTCCCAGTCTCGTCCCTGAAGCAAGCAAAGGGCTAGAAGCAATGTTTGGTGCAAGGAGGGAGATTGCTCCATAGCTGGACCAGTTTGATGCTGGGGTGCTGGGCAGCTAATTCTCTCAGGGCCTGGAAACAAAGTGATGGAGCAAGGTTAGAAGTCACCAGTGGCACCCGCAGGTCTCCCAGCCCTGCTCCAGGTCACCCCAGCTGGAGCCGGGCCAGGGTGGCTTTGCTTTTGCTGGGGAAAGCATGCGGGGCTGTTCCCAGCAGATGGGGCAGGGCGGCTTCCCCGCGGCCTGCAGGAGAAGGGGTGTCACTGGGCTCAGGCGCTGCCCCCTGTCCTGGGTGATCCCAGCATGGAGAAGGGGTTGGCCGGCCATCAGCACAGCCAGGAGCAAGCGCTGAGGACATGGGTACTACGTCTGCCCCTCTCTGGGCCATCTGGCTGTGGCCAGCGATCTCCCAGTTTGCAGGGTGAACTTGGGATGGTTGAACCCAGAGATGCTAATCCAAAGCCCAGCCTGGGAAGCGCATGCCTAACACTGCAAGCTCTACTTGTGCCAATGCTTTCACCCAGAGCACCCCGGAGCCAGCAGAGAAGACCCCCGCTCCCTGCAGCCACGGATGCCCACTGCCGGGGCTCTAAGCTCACAGCCATCACCCTTCTCCTTGCTGGAGGACAATGCTGGATGCTTGTCAGACCAAGAGGTGCCTGCAGAGACAAAGCTCCTGCAGCCCAGACCAACCTCGGGGCATGAATTTTTAAGAGGTGGAAGTGAGTAAGGTGCTAAAAGAAACGAAGAGCTGCCATTTAAAGCCTCAGCTGAAAAGGAAGAATTTGGGCAACCTGAATTTAAGATGAGGAGGAAGTAAGAGGATGGATCTGTCACATCCAGATGTGCTCAAAATGACACATCCGTTGCCCAGCCTCACTCAGCCTGGAGGAGGGGACAGAGCTGACTGTTCCTCCAGTATTTGAGTGGTTCCAGGTCTGGCAATCACCAAAAAATACTTGGCCCAGCAGGTGGGAGATGCCGAAGGGGCTCCAGGTTTGGATGATGTACTTTCAGGTGACACAGAGCACGGAGAGGAGGAAGCAGTGCTGTTTCCTTCCATCTTGGTGAGTAGACTGTTGTCCTCGTGAGAGGAAGGCGTGCTAGGTGTGGATTTGTGTGGTGTTAGACTCAGACCTGCTGCACCAGGTGTTAGATGGTGTAATCATCCGCGCAGGCGATTGCACTGCACAGACTTGCCTGCTCCTACTGCTACCTGCAACTGGCATCCAGAGCAGAGTTCCCATTAGAAACCAACAAGACTGGAATTTCCTCTTCTCCTTCCAGGCTCCTTGGGAAGGAGACAACAGACACAAGCAAAGAGGGCTGCAGGACCAGGAATGGTGGGAATGGCCACAGGCCAGCACTGAACTGGGGATGGCAAGCATCACTCAACCTTTGTAAGTAGCCAATTGATGGCAAGTGAGGTCAAGCAGGACAGCAGCACAAACATACTCATGGTTCAGGAACCACAGCTTGGGGCCAGGAGGGATGCTCTGGGGAAGAGACGACCCCAATCTACAAGATCTCAATGCTGTAGAGATACCTGGGGACCATTCAGGTTGGAGAGGACCTGGGAGGACTCCACTCCAAGCCCAGGGTCAGCAATGACTTCGGATCAGGTTGCCCAGGGCTTGAACCAGACCTCACAAACTTCCAGGGACCCCGTGGTCTCCCTAGGCCCCCATTTGAACACTTGACTGTCCTCAGTCAATGAATTTTTCATCAACGCGACACCTCCCCTGTATACCTGCTGTGCCTCTTGGCCTTGGACTGCATGCCCTAACCGGTCAACTGCCCGACTGCATGACCAGAGCGTGTTCGCCATGTAGTGAAAACCCTCCCTGCATCTCTTAGCCACGACCTTGTCGCCTCAGGCCCATGCAGAGGCCTTGCGGCCATTACATCCCCCAGCGGGGAAGCCAGTGGGGTTTTGGCCACTGCTCCAGCAGCCACCTCGCCCACCAGCCCCAGCCAGCTCCCTCTCCTCCACATCCCCTTCTTGGCCTGAGCCTTTTGCAGCCCCTTGCTCTCTCCACACCCGCACCCAGGGCCTCAGGCCTGCCTGCAGGGAGCAGGGCTGCCCCAGACGGGCCAAGGCCTCACGGTACCGCAGCCATAGCGCCTACAGTGAGGAGGGGCCGGAGGGTCCCCTCGGTCCCCCTTGCCCTGCCCCGGAGCAGGCCTCCCATCCCAGCCCCACAGCAAGGAGCTGCCTAAAATGGCACCTCCCTGCCCGGCTTCAGCCCGGTCGCGTCACGTGACCACCGTGTCCTGTCATTGCATCAGCCGGCGGGCGACCCTCCTCCGAGGCCGGCCGAGGGGAGGGGGCGGGGCTGCTCCAGAGCGACGGCCTCGGCAACCAATCGGGAGCTGGCGCACGGCGTTACGCCGGGAGGGGCGGGGCGCGGCGGAGCGGGCGCTGCGGCGGTGCAGGTGCCGGTGGTGCGGAGCGAGGGGCGGCGGCCGGGGAGGTAGGGCCTGAGGGGCCGCCGGGCGCCACGGCCTGCGGGGTTGTTCCTACGGCCCGGCCGCCTCCTGTGGCCCGGCTGGGCCCCTCTGGGCCGAGGGGAGGCGGCCTGGCCTGGCCTGGCCTGGCAGGGCAGGGGGCCGCGGCGGGCAGGGGTGAGAGGCCGGAGGGGCGGGAGGGTGGCGGTGCCCTGGCCTGCTCCCCTCAGCCGAGACCGCGGGGGGATGCCGGTCTGCCGGCCCCGCGGCGGCTCTCCGAAGGGCTGCCGGGTGTCCGCTGTGCCCTCGCCGCTCCTTGGGCGCTTCAGACCGGGTGGTGTCCGGGCAGGGGCCCTGCTCGACCCGGGAGCCGCCGCTGCGCCAGGTCCTTCCCTCCTTGAGTCAGAGAACCACAGAACAATTTGGGTTGGAAGGGACCTTTAAAGGTCATCTAGTCCGACCCCTGCCATGAGCAGGGACATCTCCAACTCGGTCACGTTCCCTCCTCGAGTCCTTTCCCTCCTAAAGGCCTTCCATCCTCCAACAACTCACTGGCCTTAGTCATCTGAGGAATTATCGTCCTGCGCTGAAGCAGGCTGCTGGGAGTTTGGCCCTCTAGAGAACTGCATTGCGCTCCATCAGCAGGGGACAGCTTTGTGTGCCCTTAGGATATAGCGAGGGTGCTCGCCTCCAAACTGTCACTTGCCACTGATGTGTGTATGGTTTCCAGGCATCCCTGGAGCTGATCCTGCTTTGAGCAGGGTTGAGGATGGATGAGGTGATATTCAGAGGTCATTTCCAAACTCAGCCATTCCACGATGCGGTGACTTAAGCACCCTGAATTATTTTGTGCATTAACAATCTTCCCCCTGGCCTGTGTTGCTGGCAAGGCAGACACTGCCTCTTACTAAATTCAGTTTCCATGTGAACTTGGTATTTTAAAAACACACATTTTCAAAGAGCAAGTAACTTGAGCTCAAACTCTAGAAATCAGGGAGGTTGGGAGGGAGGAAGTTTGGGGTTGGGCCAGCACCATTTGGGGCAGACTGAGGAGCTGGTGAGAGTGATTATGTGGAGAGAGCCTTTCAGGAGACGGAGGCAGCGATCCTGGTGTTATTGCTTGAGCTGATGAGCCTTACTTGTTTCTTCAGGCTGCACCAAGGCCTTGCCACTTTCCCTTCCGCTTCCTTTGGACAGCTGTGACTTGCAGCGTCAAGATGGAAGCTACACTAACAGCTAGCCAGATCCGGCAACGGTTTATTGACTTCTTCAAGGAAAACAAACATACATATGTGCACTCATCTTCTACAATCCCTCTGGATGACCCCACGCTGCTCTTTGCCAATGCTGGTATGAATCAGGTAGGTTTCCCACTCTGGTACTGTACAATTATTGATGTTTTCTCCATCTTCCTTCTGATCACGAAGAGTGGTTGGTGTGTTTGCTAGAGTCCTCTGTGCTCTCGCAAAATTGACAAGAGCGCTGGGAGAGATTCCTGTGTCTGCTGGGCTGACTGTGCGGCGATGGGAGCACTGCCAGCCTCCCTTCCTTGACCCTTTGGACCACAGCTAGTCCTGGCACAAATGACTAATGGCATCTTTAAAGACTGGTTGGGACTGAGCTACTGAAAGGACTCTGCTGGAGATCAGCACACAGCTTTCACTAACTTTTTTTTTTCTAGTCAGCTGGGAATCTGGCTACTTTCAGCCTCTTTAGAGGTGCTGGGGTTTGGTGGGCTCCAGAAACACATGCGTGTGTCAGAGTGCTAAGTTATAAGCAGTGCTGCAGCCTCCTTGCACGCAGGAGACAGCAGCTTGTTGTTTCTGAAAGCTGCCTCGGGTACATCCAGTGTAGTGGTATTGTAACATAGAGAACGCTCACTGCCTTGTGTGCTTGCAACGTTTGAAAACAGGCTCTTGGTGCTTTTCTTAATTGTCCTTTTTTCTTTCCTCTCAGTTCAAACCCATCTTCCTCAATACTATTGACCCCTCGCACCCGCTCGCTAAACTGAACAGAGCCACCAACACTCAGAAGTGCATCCGAGCAGGGGGCAAGCACAATGACCTGGACGACGTAGGGAAAGATGTCTACCACCACACCTTCTTCGAGATGTTGGGGTCCTGGTCCTTTGGGGATTATTTCAAGGTAGAATAGACTGGGTGCAGCTCTGGATCTTTTGCGGAAAGCTACCTGTCTCTGTGAACTCAGCAGAGCCAAGAGAAAGGAGAATATCTTGGCACAGAGTGGTTCCTAGGGTACCTGTGGGTCCTTTGGAATAAATGAGCTTGGAAGCTGCCCCAACCCTGCAGAATGTTTTGAGATTAATGACTTAAGGTTTACAAAGCTGATTGTATTAACTCTGCCAGTTTGGAGTCTTCATACAGAGATTATAGTGGCTGTCCTGGATCTGTGGGGAGTTGCATGTGCTGGATGACTATGGTGGATCTTCAAACAGCAGTGATCATAAAATAATTATGTCCTTTCCCGAGTTTCTTGATAGCATAGTGTTCAAAATCAGAAAGAGAATGTTAATAATACAGAATAACAGCAGAATTAAAAGGCTTTTGAGGGGCAGTGAACATGCTAGGAGTTAACTTGGCTGTGTCTGGAAAGCTAGATGAGATATTTCTTGTGCCCTGTTCACTGCCTATATGAATTTGCCTCTTTCTTATGTCAAAAGTCTGAAAAGTTTTGGCTTTTTAGCTGCTGATACCTACGGCAGGCAGTGCTTTCCATATTGAAGAGAAACTATCTTTACATTCACTTGCTGACCTCATCTTTCCTTCTGCAGGAACTTGCTTGTAAACTGGCACTGGACCTTCTCACCAAGGAGTTTGGCATCCCTGCTGAAAGACTCTACGTCACTTACTTTGGTGGAAATGAGGCTGCAGGACTGCAACCAGACCTGGAGTGCAAGCAGATATGGTTGAATTTGGGGTAAGGCCTTCAGCTGAGCAAGGTGCATGCTTTGATGAGCAATAGTAACTTACCTTTATTCAGAGAAAGATGGCACGTGTTATGTGGCAGAGCACATATAGCGGGAGGTTTTAACAACATTAAAGTGTCACAAATAATGTTTGCAGGTTCTAAATCTTAATAGCAGTGTCCCTCCCAGCCTTGTCCTCTGCACACTGAAGAGTCCCACTCTTTTCTAGACTCTTTGTAGGACAGATATTGCACCCCAAGGTAGTTCTAGTTTCCCTCCTCTGTACCTTTGCTGCTTCTACCTCACCCTCCTTGAGATGGACCGAGAACCACACTCAGTTGTGGGTGGGCCAAAGCTTGAGCAAAGAATCATTTAGATTGGAAAAGACCCTTAAGTCTCGAGTCTTGAGACCCTTGAGTCCAGCCATAAACCCAACACTGCCAAGTCCACCAACAGTGCAGAAGTGAAATCATGCCTCTGGTCTTGTGGCTCTAGTCCCCTCTGACACCTGCCGCTGACCTGTGACACAACTCTGTGCTGTGGAACTAAACCTGCCTTGCGTGTATTGAAGTTGGAGATCTACCTGTCTTCTTGCTGGTGGCTTCACTGAGGTGTTGTGTAGGCCTCTGCCTCCATCTGGAGCTAGTGCCACGTGCTGGTACTCGCCTGATCCTCCTCAGCAGGGAACCTGAGAAATAGGATCTTATATATTGGTCTGACACAGCACCCTGATGATTCGTCTGCTTGTCCAGGGAACTAGTGAGCTGAGATTTTTCAGGTTGGGGGAATTCTTGCTTTGCTGTAAGTCTCTGTTTTTCAGTAAGCGTTTCTTGTTACAGGCTGGCTGAGGGCAGGATTCTGCCTGGCAATATGAAGGATAACTTCTGGGAAATGGGAGACACAGGCCCCTGTGGCCCTTGCAGTGAGATCCACTATGACCGGATCGGGGACAGAGATGCTTCACACCTTGTCAATCAGGATGACCCCAACGTCCTGGAGATCTGGAACCTGGTGTTTATACAGTTCAACAGGTGACCCAGACCTGCTTTCTTCCCCAGGCTGCTCCAGCTCGGCATGGGAGGTTGCTCGAACTGCATATAACTGCCCATGGCGTGCTCGCCATTCTCTCTTATCCAAGAGCTGTGTGCTTTGTGATATTCTGTCCCCTGGCCCACCTGTACAGAAGAGGTTGGTCACACTGCCTTTGGGGACAGATGGGGAGTGTTTCCTTAGTTTATCTGTCAAGAGTTCAGTCGGGGATAAATGCCATCCTGCTTTGGGTTCAAGTTGTCATTGAGGATCTTGTTATTTATCACAGCTGCCCTGTGTGTGGCTTGTGTATGGGCCCGTGTCGTAAATCTGATGGAACGAAACCTGTGGAGTTGAGGGGGAAGATGGGGTTGCCCCTGCAGAACCTCTGTGCATAACAGCTCCTATTTCTTTTTGTCATTGGGCAGGGAAGCTGATGGGACCCTGAAACCTCTTCCTAAGAAAAGTATTGATACTGGGATGGGCCTGGAGAGGTTGGTCTCTGTGCTGCAGAACAAGATGTCCAACTATGACACCGACCTTTTCCTTCCTTACTTTGAAGCCATCCAAAAGGTACGAACTGGGGAGTGTGGGTCTGCCCGCTGCATCCATTCCCTGAAGCCCTGGGGAGATGCGTGGGGCTGGTCAGATGGGGTGGTTATGTCTGCAGGTCTCTGCTTTCCCAGCTGCTGCGAGCCCCACAGATTTGTACTTTGCTGAGGGCAGGAATGCAGGCTGGCACAGTAATTGCTGTCATGGGGCATGTTTCCAGGGGAAAACGTGGGACAATGAGTGGTGCAGCTTTCCCAGATGTTTCCTGTGAAGTATCCTGATGGCACACTCCTGGAACATGCTGATCTGTAGAAAATCCCCTGAGAGGGGAGGTCTTTGCTGTAAACCAGGACAATCACTTGCAGAAACAGTGTGGTGTTGCTGCATCTTCCTGGGTGGAGGCCGTGTTACCATTGCTGGGAGCTCTGTGTCCAAGTCCAAGTGGGGTTTTTTTGCTCCATGGAAGGGGCAGAGCTGCTTGGCTGCAGATTGTGTTGGAGAAGATGCAGGGAGAAGAGCCCAGGCTCCTGCTGCCTCTGAGGAATGAGGTGTGGAACTCCAGAGCTGGAATTGCCAGGCTGGAGTCTGTGGCTGCGGGCAGTGGGATGGGGCTGGCTTCTGAGGCACTTCCCTTTTGTTCTGCCATGTTGCTGCTGCCTGTAGTTGTCCCACTGCCTTCTCCTCTCTGCGCAGGGCACGGGTGCCAGGCCATACATGGGGCGGGTTGGTGCTGAGGATGCCGACGGTATCGACATGGCCTACCGCGTGCTGGCTGACCACGCACGGACCATCACGCTGGCCCTTTCTGATGGGGGCAGACCTGACAACACTGGCAGAGGGTAAGAAGGAAGCTGCTGCAACGCTGCCATTCCCATTCTGTTCAGCACGTCTTCCCTCAGGGGTCTGGGATCTCATGTCTCTGGGATGTCTTTGAATTCATCATTAGAGCAGTGCATAGTGGAATGTTTGTGCAGGATATTTGATACCTGAATCCCTATAGCAAGGTCTGCCCAAGAGGACAAGACATACAGGTCTGAGGGCTCTTATGAGTACCAGTCCTGCTGTGTCAGCCCCGAGAAAGGATCAGTGTGGGCAGACAGGCACAAAACCCTGCTTGGTGCAGTGCTGCTGTCAAAAAAACCACTGAAGTTTGGGCTGGCGTGCTGTGCTGTGGGTGCCGCTGGAGTCACAGGTCTAACTCTTAAGCACACAGTGAGTCTGGGTCACGGAGCTGGGGCATGGCACCTCACTGCTTGCTTCCTGCTGGTGTGAGCAGCTACTTCAGAGAAAATGTGGGGAGAGAACCCAGTGTTCTTGGTCGTGGGAGTGGGTGGTGGCAGGTGGATGTTAGTGGATCCCCTGAGAACAATTCAGAGGTGTAACATTTGCGTGAGGGACTCTGCTGTTCCCTAGGTATGTGCTGAGGCGGATTCTCCGACGGGCTGTGCGCTACTCCCATGAGAAGCTCAATGCCCCCAAGGGTTTCTTTGCTACTCTGGTTGATGTGGTGGTGCAGTCACTGGTAAGTTCTTCCTCTGCTCCTCTGTATCTGCTGAAGACTTCCTCTGCTGAGGTGTGCGGATCTCCGTGCTGAGGAACTAATCCTCTTGGGTCTGCAGGGAGATGCCTTTCCAGAGCTGAAGAAGGATCCAGATATGGTGAAGGACATTATCAATGAAGAGGAGGATCAGTTCCTGAAAACACTCAGCAGAGGGCGTCGCATCCTGGACAGGAAGATCCAGAGCCTGGGGGACAGTAAAGTCATCCCTGGTAAGGCTGTGACTTCTGTCTGGATGCACCAAAAAGCACTTATTATCTGGGACTCAGTGAGGGCTCAGCTGGGCTGGGAACTGAAAGATGGTGGAAGGTGTGAGGGGACAAAGTTGGGCTTCAAAAGACCATCATCGCTTAGAGCTGGGCCACACGGCTCTCCTCTGGCCTGTGTTCACTTGCTGAGGTTTCTAAGCTGCCCAGACACAACACGTCAGTGTGATCTCTGTGCTGTCAGAGAGCAGCCTTTTAGATGTTCATGTTCACCAGACCAGTTTGCCATCCTGCCACAGGGCAGAGCCAGTCAGAGACGGGGGGAAAGGAGCAGTGTCTCATGAAGAGGAGTGCTGAATGCTCTGCTTTTTCTCTGCAGGTGATACTGCCTGGCTGCTGTATGACACCTATGGTTTTCCTGCTGATCTCACTGGGCTGATTGCAGAGGAGAAGGGCCTTGTCGTGGACATGGAGGGCTTTGAAGAAGAGCGGAAAAATGCACAGGTAGATAACAGCTCCAGGGGAGCAGGTCCACGAGTGGGCAGGGAGGATTCCCTTCCTTGTAGTTTGCGGTCATGAGTCTGCTCCTTCTTACTGGATCTGCTCACACCCCGTGTGCCCCGGTGCCCTGTGGGAAAGGCTACGACACAGCACTGCAGTTGTTGTGGGAGATGTCTTTTCTCTGCAGCTGGGCTGATTTTGCTCATTAATGTTGTGAGGCCCAGGGCCTTGAGCTCAGCCTTCAGAAAGAGGGAGCACCTCCCCACTGTCCTATTCTGAACAGGGAAATCTGGGACTTCCCTGTCTGAGGAGCAGTCTCCCAGCAGCCCTACAGCTTGGGTGCCTTTCCTGACATGTTTGTTGCGGTAGCAGAGAGTGGCATTGACCAGCTAGCCAGGTAGTTGCCCTGCCCTTGCTGGGCTCAGCCTGGCTTTGTCTGTGTTCTGGTGGCACTGGAACAGCCTGCTCTGAAGCCAGAAAAGATGGGAGCACTCCAACTGCTGGCATACCACTTCCCAGAGCAAAGCTCTGAACCAAGGAGCTCTCAGGGATGTGAGTGACGTGTGGAACTAGGCTGGCACGCGTGGGCCAGTGCTGAGGTGGGTTTTCTCAAACTTTGGTGCTTGTCGTTGGCAGCTCAAATCCCAGGGGAAGGGTGCCGGAGGGGAGGACCTCCTCATGCTGGACATCTACGCCATCGAAGAGCTAAGGGCCCGAGGGCTGGAGGTGACTGATGACTCGCCAAAATACAGCTATACTTCAGATCAGAGCGGTGCCTATGGTACGAAAAAAAACCTTTTCAGAACCGTCCTCTGCTGCCAAACCTTTCCTGGCATGTACCTCAACAAGATCCTCTCTGGGCTCACCTTTCCTGGGACATAGAGGTGGGAGTGGAAACATGTGCAGGTGAATAGCCTGCTTGTAGCAAATTGAGCAGGGCAAGAGGAGGGCAGGCTGTTCAAGGGCTGCCCTACTGTTCAGGTCCGTTGTTGCCAACCTGATGAGAGAGTCTTAAGGGGATTCCTGTTCCCTCCAGCTTTGTATCTCCACACTCCTGTGCTTGTTTCCCAGCTGCCCTTTTGCTAGTGCTGCAGGAGTCTGCACTTTCTGCTTGGTCTGTCCTCAGCCCACTTGCTCTGGCTTTTGCTGCTGATTCTTTGATTTGATGGAGATTCAGGAGGCCCTAGGCTCGTAGCAGCACAGGTGGCTGACTTCTGCTGCATATGTGTAGACAGAAGTGACAGCGCCTGCTCTGGGGAGCACTGAATGAAATTCCCTCTTATCCAACTAACTGTTGCCCTGGTTCTTTCTCCTTACCCCCAGCAAATGTGGTAACTGCCATGAGCTCCTGCAGTAGCTGGGAGGGGTTGCTATGAAGTTCTGCTCCCATGTGGTGTCTACAAAGTTTTCCTGATTTACTGACACTGCCTGTTGTCCTGGTGACAGATTTTGGGAGCATCGTGGCCACAGTGAAAGCCATCCGCAGGGAGAAGAAGTTTGTGGAGGAGGTATCCACTGGCCAGGAGTGTGGGATAGTGCTGGACCGGACCTGCTTCTACGCTGAGCAGGGTGGGCAGATCTATGACGAGGGCTACATGGTCAAGGACGACGACGGCAGGGAGGATGTGAGTGGGCCTGAGAGCCTTTTGCTAGACTCAGTCTGACCTGGGGACTGGGCAGGTGTGTGCAAAGAAGGAGAAGGGGCCAAGCAAGCTCCAGTAATTTCCTGTCCATAGCAGATGTCAGGGCTTGCACAGGTTTCCTTTTCGAGGGTGCAGCACAGCACAGACCTGCTGGAGTTTGTTCCCTTTGCTTCTTGGGGAACTGAACTCAGTTGCTGCAGCATCAGGCTGTCACCAGAACGTGGGTGCCTGTGGTGGTGGTGCTGGGGTTGCTGTGCAGAAGGGCAGTGCTTTCGAGCCATGATGGGGAGCTGAGGTGGGGAACAATTTCAGCTCTGCTGTGCCCCATCTTCATTCACTTCTCTGCTTTGTGGCCCCGTGTGCCATGCCTGGGGACACTCAGCTTTCTTCTGTCACACTCACCGGCCCGGCTCTGGGCTGAGACTTTTCCAGTTGCACCTTAGCCCTCTGGCTGGACTGTCTGTCTCCCCTTGGCCTCTGGCCCTGCTCACTGGGTGCATTTCCCTCTTTGTGCAGAAAACAGAATTCACGGTGAAGAACGTGCAGGTCCGAGGAGGCTATGTGCTTCACATAGGAACTCTATATGGAAACTTGAAAGTAGGAGATCAGGTCCACCTGTCTATCGATGAGGTAAGACATGGTAGAACAGATTACTTCATCTTTTGTCCTTGGATTTTGTCTCCTTTGTTTCCATTGGTGCCACTTGGGTGGCCTGGAGTTTGGGGCCTGCTCCCTGCGGCACGCAGTGCAGGCAAGCAACATGGCCCTTCCAGTCTGGCTGACTCAAGGACTCTCCTGCCTAGCACCTGCCTTTCTCCCACTGTGAGGCAGATAATGTCCAGCTGGCTTAGAGCCACGCTCACTGGGTTTTGCTGCAGCAATAGAAACATGTTTTTGGTCACGACTGGGAGGTGGAACATCTACATCCACTCCAGTGGGCTCAGCCTGCTCAATAAGTGCTGGGTTGAGCCTAGTCTGTGTTTTGCTTCCCTATAGAGGCAGCACCTTTGGAGCAAGAGGAAAGCCTTCCACCTTGCAGTGCTTTTCCCTGTTGAGTGTCCGTGACCTGGTCTGTGCTTGGCCTCTATCCAGACAGGCCCACAAGGGGGAAGGCCAGGGAAAAGCCATGCACAAATTTGGTGGGGAGGGTCCTCTCCCTTAGCTGAGGCTCCAAGGCAGCAAGTGTGATAAGTTGTTTTTGGTCTCGTGAGCTAACTTCTGCTGCTAGAGGTGATCTTGGCTCCACAGTGCGGGACGCTATCTAACAGTGGCTTCCTCCGTCAGACTAGGCGAAGGCCGGTCATGAGCAACCACACGGCCACCCACATCCTCAACTTTGCCCTGCGCTCAGTGTTGGGGGAAGCTGACCAGAGAGGGTCGCTGGTCGCACCAGACAGGCTGCGGTTCGACTTCACAGCCAAGGGAGCCTTGTCTAACCAGGAAATCAAGAAAGTCGAAGGGGTAGCCAACCAGATGATTGAGGAGGCAAAGGTGGGTATGGCTGCCAGGTTGAATATACTTAGAGAAAAAAATATCTCAAGTCCGGCTCTTACCTGCAGTCCTTTCCTGTCCTCTGCAGACTGTGTACGCCAAGGACTGCCCTCTCGCAGCAGCCAAAGCTATCCAAGGACTGCGGGCAGTTTTTGACGAGACCTACCCCGATCCTGTCCGTGTGGTCTCCATTGGCATCCCTGTGGAGGAGCTGCTGGCTGACCCCTCTGGCCCTGCGGGCTCCGTTACTTCTATTGAATTCTGCGGAGGGACGTGAGTATCTGGAGAGGCTGGGAAGGCAGCGGGGTGGCTGAAAAGGAGTCCGAGCTCCCGAGGGCTGCTGTGAGCGCTGTGGGTGTACGCTGGGCACAGCAAGGGCAGAGCTAGAGGTGATGGTGATGATGGGCCTTTGCATTCCCGGTCCTGAGTCAAGCTGCGTTTTGCACCAGCCTTTGCCGGCAGGGAAACTGCCTGTATGTGGTCCCTGCCCACGCGCGTAGGCTCTGAAGTCCTGGGCACATAGCCCTTGCCACCCTTTCCTTGCTCGTTTGCTTTTAGCAGCTAGGTTGGGTTTTCTGCCTGTCCCCATGCTGGCTGCATCTCCCTGGCAGGGTGATTTTCCATGCTGATTCCTGCTGAAAGGAGAGGTGCACTTCTAACTCTCTCTTGTTGTGGGTCTTTCTGGGTTCTTTCCAAAGGCACTTGCAGAACTCCAGCCACGCTGGCCCCTTTGTGATTGTTTCAGAAGAAGCAATTGCTAAAGGCATCCGGAGGATAGTTGCAGTTACTGGGGCCGAAGCTCGGAAGGTAAGGGGAGGCAGGAGAGATCCTGTGAAATCCACGCCCTGCGGGAAACCACTGGCACATGCATGCACAGAATTAACCCTGTGCCAAGGTCCTTTTCATTAATGTTTGCCCAGTATCCCTCAGCACCAGGGAGAATTGGCTTCAGTGCCTGAGGGACCTGTGGCTTGGACTCTACCAACACAGTGCAGAGAGGGATGCTGCCATTAGCAAAGGCTGTGCTGGAGACCCCTGGCTGTGCTACAGCCAGAGGAGAGAACTGGGAGGGAAGGAGAGGAAATCTTGGCTGTAGTGGTTGTGTTGGAAGGGCCTAGGGTAGGTCCCCAAGGTGGCTGCGGGGTTAGCTCAGCTTGCTTTGCAGAGCGGGCTGCTGATCTAGAGCTCTCAGCAGCTGACACGATTGGCAGGAGAGCTGTGCAGTCTGAGAATCCAGTCCTCTGCTGCAGGAGGCAGGTGACTGGTCCTGGGCTGGTGCTTCCTAGAGTGGGAAAAGGGGCTTGATGGGGAGATTTTTTTTTTTTTTCTTTTTGGAGGATCTTGGCATTCCTTGTGGCAAAGGAGAGTCCGGGGGCCTGTCTGCCAGCATTACACCCTGGTTCTGGTCAAACACTGCCTGCTTTGGCTCTGCTGCTTCCCGGGGAGTTACTGAACTCCGTCCTGGCGCTGCAGTATTCTTCACCCCTTCTCATGGTAGTGGCCCAAGAGCCTGGCCTGTTAAATCTGCCTGCATGACTTAACTCCGATTGTATTCTGTTAGGCCCTGAGGAAAGTTGACAGCCTGAGGAAACTGCTGTCAGCCCTGGAGGCTAAGGTGAAGGTCCAGACAGCTCCCAACAAGGATGTGCAGAAGGAGATCACGGATCTCAGTGAGGTGAGGATGGTAGCAGTGCTCTGCCTTCCCAAAGTGAATGGGACCTTGATTGCCAGCACTGGTTGTTACGAATGTGGCCCAAATCCAGCTTCCTGCTCCTGTCTGAAGAGAGGTCTCAGCCCTGTGTCCTGTGGGTGCTGCAGCCAGCACTTCATGCCTGAGTTACCAGGCATTGGGAGAGGAGGGGAGCTTCCTGAGTGTCATGCAGCATCCCCTGCCTCCTACCATGGTCACCGGTATGTCTGACTGTCTCCACCCACTGCTGTTTTGCAGATGCTGGCCACTGCTGTTATCCCACAGTGGCAGAAAGATGAACTGAGAGAGGCTGTTAAAGCACTGAAGAAAGTTATGGATGACCTGGACCGAGCAAGCAAAGCTGACATCCAGAAACGAGTGAGCCCTGGGTGGGAATAAAGGACAGCGTGGGAGGGCTGTGGGGGCTCTCTTGGGAGCTCCACTTGTGTCCAGTGTGGAAGGAAGCTGAGCTGTGGGGATGCCCCTTGCGCTGTTCAGCCTTACAGCCTCTCCTGCTCCCTCCCAGGGCATGGCTACCTCCACGCCTGTTCCCTGGAGTGAAGCACTGGCAGCTTGGAATCCTCATCCTGGAAGTTGAGGTGCCCCTGGGTGCACAGTATGGGTGGTGTCTGGTTCCTCCTCCTGAATCCCATTGGGTTTTCCTGGAGAAGGAATCACGTACAGCACTGCTGATGCCTTGCAGGCCACATGCCCACCTGCCAACACATTTTGTTCCTGGCTCTGCAGTGTGAGGCTGCTCTGGGCTGGGCTATGGGTGTGTTGGGGCACCTTGGGGGGCCTCTGTACCTGCAGGGAAGCTCTGCCCAGGTGGTTCTTGTGTCCGTACGCAGTGTGTGTGCTCTAGCATGTGACCAGTGTTGTCCTCAGGTGCTGGAGAAGACCAAGCAAGTCATTGAGAGTCACCCTAACCAGCCATTGGTGATCATGGAAATGGAAAATGGAGCCTCAGCAAAGGTATGAGAAGGTCTTTCCTCAAAAACCTTCTTTGTGCCTGAGGAGCAGTTGGGTGGTCTCTGTTCTCTTGGGGAGGCGGTGCTGTGTTACAGAGCTGTCTCTCTTGCCACCTGCCAGCCCTGAGCAACGGCTAGTAAGGGGGGGGAGGACCCCTGGAATACTCTCTGTGTCCCACCTCCTGGACCAACACAGGAGTTTGCAGGGGCGTGGGGGGTCTCGACTGTTTGCTGAGATTCCAGACCTGGTGGTGGCTGGGGATCCCAGTAGAAATTGCATTGGGTCCCAGGTAAGACTCATCCAGCAGCAGTCACTAAAATGCAGGCTTAAGGAACTGAACAGCAGCTCTGTCAAGCCATGGGAGTAGTGATGCTCGTGGCCATTGCAAATCGGCTGTCACTGCTCCTTCCTTCTTCCACCCACAAGTTTCTTTCTGAGCATTTCTGTTGTGAATAAAAGCTCCCTTGTGTGCGCTGTGCCGCAGTGCTGAGCCCAGCAAGTGCTGGGCAGCGGGGGCTGATCATGCCCCGAGGCTGGACCACTCAGGTTTTAATGCTCTATTTAAATTTCCACTCTGCAAAGCTTACAGATGCCTCCGCACTCTTTCTGGCTGTCCCCACCCCCACAGTGCCAGCACTCCTGCTCACAGTGGGTGCTAGCGCAGCGTTCTCCCTGGCAGAAGGCTGCATCCCCAGGGATGGCAGTGCTGGCAGCCTGGGGAGCTGCATATTCCCTATCCAGCTAGAGCAGCACCGCTGGAAGGCCCGTTCCTGGAGCTCTGTGCTGCATCGTTCTGTCTGTGGTAGCAAAGGATGACGGTCTCCTGGGGAATAACAGGATGCCTGGCAGTTTCTCTAGCACGCCTGCTGTGTCTGATAAACCTTGCAGCTTCTTCACGCTGCGTTTGAGTCCTCATGACTTGCTGCAGAACAGCTGCTCCCTTCCTGCTGGGAGCTCATGTCGCAGGGCAGAGCATTTTCCCCTCCAGCCAGTACGCTCGGGCAAAGGTTCGCTTGCTCTGGGGACGGTTTTGCCAGTGCCCAGATAACAAGGCGAGGGAATAAAAGCAGCTCCTCACTCCTGCATCTTTGCATCTGTGTCCCCTGCCAAGGCTTCTGCACAGCTGGGGATGTGAAAAGTGCTTGTGTTTGGGAGAAGGAGTGCTGCAGGGTGCTGCGGGCTGGTTTAATGCAAGTCCGGATCCCTGAGGTCTCTGTGGGTGCTGCAGGGGCTGGAGCAGGGCTGGCAGCGAGCTCAGGCAAGGCGAGCTGCAATGATTTTGTCCTCTACAGGCCCTGAACGAATCTCTAAAGCTCTTCAAGACTCACTCCCCCCAGACTGCCACCATGCTCTTTGCTGTAGATAACGAAGCTGGCAGAATCACGTGCTTGTGTCAAGTACCCCAGGTAATGCCGAGGCTGCGCCTGCTTTTGAGACTTGATGGAGGATCTGCAGCCTCCAGGCAGCAACTGTCAAATACTACATGGACAAAACTCTTTTGTGTTGGCAAGAGCCATGACTCTTGTTCTTTGGGTTATCATCGGGCTACAGAGGGGGGAAGAGGCATTGTGCTCTGAACGGGGAAGGGGGAAGAGCCAGGACTTGATGTGGCTGTGGGTGTGGGGCAGGCATCTGCCCCTGGGCAGCTGGCCTGGTCCTCTCCAGGAGATGCACCTGCAAGGGCTTTGTCCTGTTTTACCACACTTGTGGACCTCTTAGCTCAGTTCTGGCTGAGTCGACGTTGACCTCTGTCTTTTTGTTTGTTTGTTTGTTTGTTTATTTTCCTAT
This sequence comes from Chlamydotis macqueenii, assembly GCF_036417535.1. Taxonomy (NCBI): domain Eukaryota; kingdom Metazoa; phylum Chordata; class Aves; order Otidiformes; family Otididae; genus Chlamydotis; species Chlamydotis macqueenii. Next base: position 14,800,471 of record NC_141568.1, read on the forward strand.
CCAGGAGACTGCAAATAAGGGCCTGAAAGCCAGCCAGTGGGTGCAGGAGGTGTCAGGCCTGATGGACGGCAAAGGCGGTGGGAAGGACGTCTCCGCGCAGGCGACAGGCAAGAACGTGGGCTGCCTCCAGGAAGCCCTGAAACTGGCCACGGACTTTGCCAGGCTCCGGCTGGAGGAGCTGAAAAACTGATTTGCGGTGGGGGGTGTCACCAGGACCCCTCTGCCCCCGCTCCTGCCCGTCCGCTGCCTGCCGCTGAGCCGCTCCCCGCGCATCCTATGAATAAAGGCTCCTTGCCCTGAGCCCTGCCGCCTCGGCTCTGCTTAGGGGGGCGGGCCGGGCTCCTCCTCTTCCTCCTCCTCCTCCTCCTCCTGCCCGTGTTCCGGGCCGACCATGCCGCTGGATCACCGCCGTGTGCGGGGCCCGGAAGAGTCGCAGCCACCGGCGCTGTGGGCAGCGGCCGCGGGGTTACCGGATGAGGAGGAGGATGCGTCGCCGCGGGACCCCTGCGCCCTGCGGCCTCTCTTCGCCCGGGCCGGGCTGCTGAGCCAGGCGGAGGGCTCGGCCTACGTGGAGCTGGGCGGCGGCACCAAGGTTCTGTGCGCCGCATGGGGCCCGCGGGAAGCGGCCGAGCCCGGCGGGGCGGCGCCGGTGACCGGAGTCGGGGGGTGGCTGCTCTGCGAGTTCCGCCGGGCCCCCTTCGCCGGACGCGGGGCTCGGTGGCGGCCGGGCTCGGCGGCGGAAAGGGAGGCGGAGCGGGAAGCGGCGTCGGCGTTGAGGGAGGCGCTGGAACCGGCGGTGCGTTTGATCCGGTACCCGCGGGCTCGGCTGACCGTCAGCGCTTTGCTGTTGCAAGATGGCGGCTCCGCGCTGGCCGCCGCCATCAGCGCCGCTTCCCTGGCCCTGGCCGATGCCGGGGTGGAGATGTACGACCTGGCCGTGGGCTGTGCCCTGTGCCGGGCCCCCGGGCCCGCTGGTGCCTGGCTGCTGCAGCCCGGGGAGGCCGAGGAGCACCGTGCCGTCGCCCACCTCACCGTGGCTCTGCTGCCCGCCCTTAACCAGGTGTCGGCGGTGCTGGGCGGCGGGCAGGGCAGCCCTCCCGACGCCTGGGCGCAGGCCTTGCACCTCGGCCTCGATGGCTGCCACCGCCTCTACCCCGTGCTGCGGCAGAGCCTGCTGCGGGCCGCTCGACGCCGCGATGCTGCTGCTGCCGCCACTGCCGCCACCGCCGCCACTGCCACCACTGCCGCCACCACCACCTGAGCGCTGATGATACCTCCGTCCGGGATGGGGTCGTCTCCCAGAACTGCCCTTGGTGCTGCTGGAGATCCCCGGAGCCTGCCTGATCCACACTTCACACTGCCGGAGACAGCCTGGCGCCGGCCCAAGCCAGTCCTCAGGCTGCTGGAGACCTCCGGAGCCAGCCTGAGCCAGCCCTTGTGCTGCTGGAGGCCCCCCAGGAGCTGCCTGCACAGCCAGCAGCCCAAGAAACCCACCCGAGGACACTGGAGTCTGCATCCTCCACACCACTGGAGAGGCCCCAAAGCAGCCCCCACGCTGCCCCAGCACCCCAGAGCCTGTCTGAAGGGCACCTGTGTTGCAGGAGACCCCTCCTAAGCGGACCTGTGGGACCCAAGCAGCCCCGTACGCTGCTGGAGCCCTCCAAGAACAGCCTCCGTGCTGCCTCAGCTGCCAGAGCCTCCCTGCACCAGCCCCTCACTGCTAGACCCTGCCTGAGACTGCAAGCAGCTGCCTGCACTGTGGGACCCCACACCCCACCCTGGGGTGGCCACCCCACACCGAGCTGCCCACCGTGGCCATCCATGTGGGCAGGGCCCAGGCAGCACCGGCCAGGAATTGCGTCCTGGCACAGACTAGGCATCCCTTGGGCCTTCCGCCCAGGCAGCTCTTCAGGGTGACAGAGGTGTGTTTTGTTGGGTTGTTTTTAAATAATAAATCAGGTTTTTCTGGTGAGTTTTCTGCCTGCATGGCTTTGCTGGGGCCTCTGCTAGCCACGGGCAGAGATGGAAGGATGTAGTCGTGGTGACCAGCTGCCGGCCATTGGGGTCACCTCCCTTTGCTCCCGCTGTCCTTCCCCAAGGGGTGCGTAGGGAGCTGGCTGCTGCCTTGGGGTCTGGTTATTCCTGGTGATGGAGGGGAGCTGGTCCTGTCTGTCCCAGCTGGACCACGCCGGGCTGGTAGGGAATACTCTGGGTGAAGGCGGTGATTAATGTTTCCATTGAGAAACAGGGCAGAGCTGTGCTCCTCCCGCCTCTGGGTTGAGTTGCAGGGAAGGCAGCATCCTAGAAAGCCCCCAGAGCCTAGGGCTGCATCAGGCAGCACACAAAATTTGGTACAAAAATTACACGTGTGCTTCAGATGCATCTGAAACTGCATCAGAGTTGAATTACCAGAGAAAAGAAATACAAATTGTTTTTATTTTCCAACACAATACACTCTTTTACCAGAGCAAATTAGAAATACAGAACAAGTTCCTACCAGCGAGAGAAGGACGATCGAGAAATGAGGGACACCGAACCGGGATGCAACACTGGGGAGCACGGAGGGGATTGGGACTTCCTCAGGTGCAGGAGACCTGGCAAAGCTGCTCGTGGGACTCCTGCTGACTGCAAAAATGATCTGTGACCAAGAGCAGCCCACGGTAAACCAGTAAGGAAAACCCATTTGTGAGCAGGGGCGACTGGGAGCAATTGGGTTTGCCCTGCCCCACTGTTGGCCCTGCAGCTGGTGTCGGAGCTGGGCTCAGCACATCCCCTCCGTCACAAAATCCTGTGAAAGCCCCTTGGAGCTGTCTCAGGGTGGTCACTCCTTCCCGTGGCATCGCAGTGGGATGCTGAGCGGCTCCGAAAGCCTCACTGGGCTGTACCAATTCCTGAGCCAATTCCTGGGGGAGTCTGAATCAGCGAGTGGGCTTGCAGGGCAGGGGAGGTTGGGATGCAACCTGTGCCGTAGGGGCTGGGAGCCCCGGGGTGCTTTCTCTGCGCCCCACAGCACCCTATGGGCAGGGGGATGCTGGTACACAAGGCAGCTGGGATTTGGGAAATGCTCCTTCGGGATATGGTCCTTTTATTTTTTTTTTTTGCTCCTCCCCTCCCTCCCCTGGCCAGGTCTGCTTATCCCTACGTCTGAAAACAGGAGGAAAAAGAAAACAAGCGCACTCGGAACACAAAGACTTCTCTCGCCACGGCTGGCCAGCCTCTCGCAGGGGTGGGACGCAGGGCTGCCAGGGCAGCAGGGGATGCCCGTGCCGAAAGCAGGCACCTTGCGGCACGCGTGGCACCAGCTGGAAGCCTCAAAAGAAATATGAACACAAGATGGGAAGGGCTGGCCATGCAGAGAGGCCACGGCATCCCAGTCCATCTACTGGCTCCCCTCAGGGTCCGACATGTGGTTTTTCACCTGCAAGGAGAAACGCACAGCGCGGCCATCCTCTGATGCGCCCCAGCAGCGGGATCAAACCCAGCACCCTGCCCAACATGGGGACCTCCAGGGTCCTGCACCCAGCTGGGGGATGCAGCTGTGGGAGCAGCAGCTTTGATAAAGGATATTTGCACTCCAAGGGTTTTTTTTGCAGCCTGTGCTGCTGGAATAATGCACACCCAGGGGTTTGCTGCTGGGTGCTGGGGTCTCTCCCAGCGGCGCAGGCGGTTGTAGCCCTGGCATGCGGTGGAAATGGCTTGGGGGACCCTTGGGGGACCGAGCATCCCCTCTACTCCGGGCATCCCCCACCAGGACCCACGCAGACAGCAAGCAGGGATGAATTTTAGGAAAGCAGAGAGCCTGGTGCAGGATCTGGCCCTCCTCTTACCATCTCCTCGGTGTCTGTGCTCTCCTCAGCGCTGTCAATGTTGCGTAGGTCACTGTGCCCGTCTCCTCCTGTCCCCTCCTTCCCCCGGGGCTCCCGTGACCCCTCTCCGGCTGAGGATGGCAACTCTGTCCCCACCTCCACCCTCTTCTTCTCGCTCTCTTTGGACCCTGCAAAGACAGAGACAGCAGAAATCTGGGGTACCTGTGAAAACAGCCCTGTCCTCACAGGGTCCGGCTGTGCCCTGCCAGCCCGGGGAAGGAAGAGGACGTCCGTAATTTGTGCAGCCAGCTCTGGATGCCCAGCCCCCTCCTGGGCGTGCAGGGAGGGACCCCTTACACCCTGCTCGGGGTCCAGGTTGCCCAGCACAGACACGTGGGCGTCGGAGGGTTTACAGCCTGTCCTCTCACCCGCGAGACGCTCTCTCCGCTGGTCCATGCGGTCCAGGCTCTCCAGCAGACTGTCCACCTGCGCCTTGATCTGGCTCAGCTCCCCTTTGATGGAGTGCAGCTCTTCGGCCCGCACTGCGAGGAGAGGAGTCATTAGGATCCCACCCGGCTCTGCAGCCCGCCCGGAGCCGAGGAGACACGCCGTCCTGGGCAGCCACCTCCGGAGCATCCTTGGGGAACAGTGATGGGTCCAGGCTGTTTCTGCTGGAGCTGGGGACTCGTAGCAACAGGGTCAGCACCGAGCGGGACCTTCAGGCACCAGCACTGCTCTAACGCACCAAGCTGCGAGGGCTGAGCATCCTCTTCCTCCCAGCCCCATCCCACTTACACTTTGTCCGTCCCGTCGTGGAGCTGGTGCTGCTCCTCGCCCCGGGCTGGGGGCTCGGGCTGCTTTTGCTTCCTGTTCCCACATGAGTTCGTCTGGCCTTGACCGGGATGCGGTTAATGAGGGGAGGGATCTTCTGGTACTCGTACACCCTGCAAGGACACAAGAGCATGGCAGCGTGAGCACGACCTCAGAGGTGCAGCAGCAGCCCCTGCCAGCCAAGAGAACGTCTCTTGGGGTCCCTCTGTGGTGCAGGACCCCAAGCCCAGCCCACACGCTGCCCCCCACCCCATCAACACCGTCCCCAAGGCCCCCCAGCCCAGGAAAGCTGTGGTGCTCCTCAAAGGGGGCAACGACTGAGTCTCTCCCAGAAGGAAGGGGACAGATGCCCAGGGACACCCTGCTTTTGGCCAAGGTGTGCTCAGCCCACCTGCTCCCGAGATGCCGCACTCACCGGTACGGGAAGTCGTCTCTGTAGAGATCGTAGTCCAGGTCGCAGTTACTGCTGCAGGAGAGAGAGAGAAGAGAACAAGTTACCTGCTCTGCGGGGCCGTGGACACTGTGGAGCAGCTACGGCTGGGCACAGCAGGGCACGGGCACCTGCCCAGCGTCCATCCCCATCCCCAGGGAGCGGGAGGCATCCCGGAGGATACCGTGCAAGCTGTGTGGGCTGCAGCACAGTCCGGGAAGGCGGCTGTGCCCTGGCAGGGCTTTGCCCCCACACCAAGCAAGGGTGTTGAGGGGGCTGGCGAGAGCCCCCAGGGCAGCATCAGCGGGCTCTGCTCTCAGGAATCTGCATTTAGAGCACCCTGATGGTAAATTTCATGATCCCTGGTTTGGAACACGTGCTGCCGGATCGCTCAGCTCCAAATTAAGAAGCGACCTGTCAATGGATCACCTCAAATGCGGGCAGCCAACATGCTGGTAATAAATCATGTGCCGTGGACCAGGAGCGGGAAGGAGGAGGAGGAGGAGGAAAGATGCTGAAGTTCATTTTGCTGCTTCAGCTCTTGCGGAGTCGGTAAGCGTAGGATTAAGCCTGACCTGAGGGGAGACAACGCCGTGCTCAGAGCATCGCTGGGAGCGGGGAGCCTTCCCCAGCCACTCTGCCGGGAATGGGGGGAGCAGGACAAGGTCCCTTAAGGCTCCAGATTTTGCTGCAGATGCGACTGTCGCTGCAGGAAGGATGCTGAGCTTGGGGAGAGACGAAGGTCTGCTGAGGGGGCTAACAGGCAAACTGGGCTGCCTTACCTGGGGCTACCAAGCCTGAGGCAGGTTTGCCCAGCCCAGAACGCAGCTCAGAGCCCATCATGGGGCAAAGGCACCCCCAATCCTGCTGCCACTCTGCCTTATTCAAGAATAATCCATGCGGAGTGCAGCCTGCAAGCACCAACCCTCCTGGTAAGGGCAAACTGGCAGCCCCGGGGTGGCAGCACCCTCCTGCTCCTGTTCTTTGCACCTGGGAGTATTTTGGGAGCTTTCGGTCCAGCCTCACTGCCTTCCAAGTTTTCTGTGATGGGGATGGCGAGTCCTTCGCATCTCCACCTCCTGCCTGTCACCCGGGCAGGAAGGTCACAACCTGCCCTGGGGAAGAGGGGAGAGGAGTCCCAGCCCACGCACGGGGCACAGGGAAGGTGCCAGCTCCAACAGCTGCTACCGCCCAGAGCCCACGCCAAGAGGGACGGGGATGTCACAGGCCACCTCCTGCCACTGGTGGCTCCGCAGGAGACCTGGTCTTGGGGGTCTGGCACCCAGCTGGGGACACAGCAAGGGTTTTCCCAGTTCAGCTCTTTGCTCAGAGCATCCCCTGGGAAGAGCAGAAGCGGCAGCTGCCACGCTCCAGTGGGCCGAGGTGGCCAGCGGTCCCTGCCCTGCAAGCACTGCATCCCTCCAGCGCCATGGCAACAGGCAGAGCAATTAGTTCAATCAGGGCACTCGGAAAAGCTCTCTAACGAGATAGACGGAGCCCAGCTCCGATCCCCTCCTCGCCACACACCTGCCGAGCCGGGGGGCTGATACCACACAGGGATGGAGACCTGCTTTTCTGCTACCATCAGTGTCACCATCACCATCATCTACTGCCATCGTCGGGGCCATCGCCACCCCTGTGTGCCTCTGCAGGGGTGCCTGTCCCCCAAGAAACAACATTTAAAGGCCAGAACTGCACCCAGCATCGACATTTGAAACAGGTGTGGAGACCACAGGGCTCTGCTCTTCTTCTGGCACCTTCAGATGAGGAAGGGGATGCTCCACACCCCACAGGCAACACACACCGGGCAGGACCTGGTGAGGTCTCCAACAGGCACCAGTACAGCCCAGTGATGCTCTGACAGCATCAAGATGGGGCACAGACATCCTACAGACTCATGGCCACCACCACGGGCATACAGCTGGGATAGTCGGAAGGGTGAGTGATGGAGAACAGGGGGAGGAAGAGGAGCCAGGTGTGGAACGGTTCCCAGCCCAAACTGAGTTCCCCCCAGCACAGCCCCCGCCCCACACGCCAGCACTCACTGGTACAGACCGCTGCCGTGCTGCCGCTTCTGGCCCAGCCTGGCCCGGCTCGGCTTGGGTTCCCTGGCCATCTCCAAATCTGAGGGGAGAGAGAGGAGGTGAGTGAGAAGGGGTTGCCAACACCACGCTCCTCTCCCGGCTGGAGATGTCCCACTTCAGAGCATCCACAGGACGAGCCCAAGGCTGGCAGCTCTCTCTAGCTTTAAGTTTTTGGGGAAGGACGGGAGCAGCCCAGGGTTGTGCCAGGACGCGGAGCGGCTCTGCCTGTCCCTGCAGCAGCTCCTTCCCATGGGTGCCCCATCTCCAGGATCCTGTGCCCACCTGAGGCCAGGCAGGCTCCAATTAGGGCAGCAGAAAACACCTCTGACGATGAGGATAATTAATCCCCAGGGACATTTCCCACAGCCATGGTGAATCTGTCTTCACTACTACTCCTGCCGGCAGTTTGGCCATTTTTCGGAGAGCTCCAGGCCAGCAGGATGCTGGCAAGTGCTGTCCACCACGGATGGGTTCCAGGGATGGAGGAAGACCCGCGCCCAGCTGTTTCACACCCCAAAGGCTGCTGAGACGCGTAGGGTGCGAGATGTGGTGTGGACATGTCTCCAGACATGCCGCTTGGTGATGCTCTCACCCCTTCTTTAGGATTTCACAGCCGACATCCATACAAAAGCGACCTCAAATCTGTTTTCTCAGTGTATGCTTGAGAGCCTCTGATGCAAAGCTTGACTAACATCTCCAGATATTTAATGTTGTAATTCTGGGGGTCTCTCTCTGGCCCCTGGGGTAGGAGCGGGTGAGTGAGATGTTGCGGTCATGGTGAGCATCACCAGCTGTCCCAGGGGTGACATTGTGGATGCCACTGCACTGGGGAACCCCACAGAGAAGCTACCCGAGTCCTGTGGGAACACACGGGCTCACCAGCGAGGTCAAGACCATGGGTCCTCTCCAGCCCTGCACCCGCCGGAGCAAGGTCCTTCCGTCCCTTCGGAGCAGAGGGCTTCTGAGCAAGATCCAAGCGGAAGGACATGGGCACTTTGCTTTCCAAGCTGTCACCTTGCGGGACAAAAGTCTGCGGGCTGGCTCTGATCTGGGGGCGAGCTGGGGAAGGCGCTCCACTCGCCCTGGGTGACGCTGGCACCCGTTTTCTGTGCGTGCAGCCAGCACCCCCCGGTACGGCTGAGCTCACCGCTCAGGACGGGAGCCCACCGTTGATGTCCCTCTCTCCAGGCCATCTGGAGATGGCAGCAAAGCCACCCACTCCCCTCCCTGCCAGCGGGACGGAGACCTCAGCACCCCAGCCAGGGACCCTGGCCATGGCCAGGCACCCACCACAGGCCACCCCACCGCGGGGACCGTCCTGCTGGGACAAGGGACACGGGCCAGCGCGGCTCCATCACCCCGGGCCATCAGCCCTGCGTCTGGGCTCCCAGTTCTGTAATGGGGGGGCGTAGGCAGCCCAGTACTGGGAGGACACCCCTGTGCTGGGGGTAATGGTATAGGGGGCTTCCCTGTACTGGGAGGACATCTCTGTCCTGGGGGGGGGGGACGGTATGGAGGGCACCCTGTCCTTTGGGGAATGGTGTGGGGACATGCCCGAACCAGGAGGCCACCCCTGTCCTGGGGGGCAGTGGTACGGGGGCACCCCAGCCCCCAGGCATCCCGAGCACCTACCGGGGAGGCGGGGTGCGGGAAGGGGGCCGATCCCGGGGGGTGGATGGATGCCCGGATCCGGGTGGGTACTCACATCTCCAGCCCGCGTCCCCGCTGCCGAAGAGCGTCATCGTCCCGCAGCCCCCGCAGCCCCCGCAGCCCCCGCAGCCCCCGCAGCCCCCGCAGCCCCCGCAGCCCCCGCAGCCCCCGCAGCCCCGGCCCCAGCGCCGACACCGGGCCCTACCACCGCCGGGCTGAGGGGGGGGGGCGGGGGCGGGACAAGGACGGCGGGCCGCACCACCCGTGGGGGGGAGGAAGGACCAAGCCCCTCCCTGCGCCCCACCCCCGCGCACAGCGCCGCGTTATTGCGGCCGTCCCGCATGGCCGTGCCCGCAGCGCCGGGCCTCGGGTGCTGCCTGCCCCCGGGCTGCAGCTGGACGGACGTGGAAGCTGTGCTGGACCGTCCCCCATCCTCATCCCCATCCCCCATTCTCATTCCCATCCTCCCCGGGCTTCATCCTCCATCTCCTGCCTCCAGCCCCCCCCCCCGACCTGTTGGACGCTGCCCCCCTGGCCGACGGCTCGGTTGCGCCCCAAGTTTGCCCAGCTCGCCCCAGAGCCGCGAGCCCAGCCTTGCCGGTGGCCGTGCCAGCAGCCATGCCAGCTCCTGCCTTCCCCTCCGCGGAGCCGAGGTGTGAACAACTGGCACGCAACGCCCTGGCTGGGGACATTTTACTTTCCACCCATGGAGTATTCGGAATGGAGGAGGTGACTCCCCGGCTCTGCAGCGGGAGGGTCGCTGCAGGGTGCCAGCATGGGGACAGAAGTGGCGTGTCCCCTCCAGAGACACCCATCGACACCCACCAGTGCTGCTTGCACAGGGGGTGTTGCAGCTTGGGGCCATCCCGGGGCTGGAAGAAGCAGCTCTTGGCTAACGCCACCCCTCCGGACCATCCCCAGGGTGCTGGAGACATGGAGCTTGGCCAGGAGCCAGGCTGGTCCCGTCTCCTCTGACCCCAGTGCCCGCTCCAGGGATGGAGCTGGAGGTAAGACCCAGTGTGGGCAGGATGTGGCTCGCAACAGAGAGAGTCTGATGGATCTGGGGGAGGAAAAGGAGACAAACGGCTCTTCCCACGGGAAAGAGGGTCTTTATTAACCACGCGGAAGATGGTGAGGGATCGAGGGACAGTGAGGAAATGGGTGATGATGAAGGACCAGGCGATGGTGAGAAACCTGCGGTGCCAGGCTGGGGCTTCCCACCAGGTCAGGGCGATGGCTCAGAGCTGAGCCCAGCCCTCACCCTGAGCCGTGCCAAGGTCTGTGCCCCGAAGAAGCCCTCCTTGGCCCCTTGTCACATTGGGACTGTGGTCCGGACACAGCCCAGCTGCCAGTTTTGGAGGAGGATGCTGTGAGACCCAGCTGTTGCTGGGGCATCTCCCTGCCCGAGGGGCTGCCACAGCGTGATGGTGACAGAGGAAGGTGAAGGGCAGAAGAAGATGTTGGTCCGGGGATGCTGAGGTAGAGCGTGTGCCCTTCTCACCAGGTCCCAGTGCCATGCGTCCTGTCAGCCGTGGTCTGGGCTTGGCACAGCACCAGGGTCCTCCTGAGCCAGGGGCTCGGCCCAGCAGCCAGCTCTGGCTGGTGCCCAGGGCAGCCGGCTCAGGGGTCCCGCTGCCACAGGGAGATGTGCTCCTGGGCTGCGATGGGATGCGGAGAGTCAGTGCCCCTCCATGCCAGCAAGGACTCAGGGGTCTGGGCAGGGCTGGCAGCGGGGGACAGACCCGGCAGAGCCAGGAGCTGGCACCCCGGGGGCTCAGCATCACCAAGAGGGCTCCCGGCTGCTCACTCACCGAACTGGCAGATGTACCGGTTTCGGGTCTTGCAGCGCTGGTCATTCCAGTTGAAGGCAGCTGACGCTTGCATCTCCACGCAGTTCCCAAACCTGGAGGGTGGGAAAGCCACCGAGCCTGGTGGCACGGCGGTGACACCGCGCAGAGGTCAAGTGTCTTCCGAATCCAGCGGGCACTTACCCCTGGTTGTCCGGCTGCCCAAAAGCGAAGCTGGTGAAGGAGGACGGCTCACCCACGTCCCAGCGGAAGGAAGCCTTGGACATCTTGTAGGTGAGACCTAGGGGAAGCGCAAGGCAGGGTAGCACGGCGCCCGCACCCTGAGCACCCTGCACCCTGCCTTCTGCCATCACGCACCGATCCAGAAGTTCCCAGTCTCAAAATCGGTGTCTGTCACCCTGTTCCCGGTCTCCAAGCGGCTGAGGTAGAAAGCCAGGATGTCCTGGACCTTCTGGTTTCTGATCTGGGCCAGCATCGCCCCTTTCTCCTGCAGGGAAGGGAGTGAGTCAGCCCCAAACATGTGGCCCGGACCCGCGCCAGGCCAGGAGAGATGTGTGGGGTGGGCTACGAGCCCGGGTGGATTTTTCAGCTGCAAAGGGATCCCCAGAACATCCTGGGGGCTCACCTGGCACTTTATTTTGGCTCCGTAGTAGGTGTCAGCCTCGGGGGACACCATGAAGCAGTCACCGTCTATCCACACGTCGCAGGCGTGGAAGGGGAACCGAATCTTTGCTGGGGACGCAGGCAGGCGCAGGTGGGTCTCTGTGCCAGCAGAGCCGGGCCCATCAGAGGACCCTTAGCCCTGCTCCGGAGGTCCCTGCCTGCAGATCCCTGCCATGACCCCGAAACTGCCGTTCCGGCCACGCCGGTGGGCGCAGACTCACTGCCACACTCGGCGCCGCCGTAGCCCACGTCGCAGAGGCAGGAGCACTCCTCCTTCCTGAACTTCCCGTGGAGGCACTGCCCGCTGCACCTCACTGCGGGCAAGGCGCTGCGTTAGCTGGCGGGGGGCTCAGCAACCCCTGCCCGCCCCGGCGTGCTGCACGCGTGCACTGAGCTGACCTGGTGGAGCAGACCACGAACACCGCACCGGCCGTGCCCGTGCGTGCACTGCGCCAACACTGCCCACGCATGCACTGCACCAGCCACGTGCACGGGTGCACTGCCCTGACCCGTGTGCTTGCAGGCACTGCGCTGGCCGTGCACACGCATGCACTGCTTGCTCCTCTGCACTCTGCTCCCCCCATGCGTGCACCCACTGACCATGCACACGTGTGCTGCGCTGCCCACGCACCGGCCTGCCCTGCCCCCACAGCATCACTCGCCCTTGTCCCTCACAGAATCACAGAATGGTTTGGGGTGGAAAGGACCTTCAAAGCCCACCCAGTCCAACCCCCCTGCAAGAAGCAGGGACATCTCCAACCAGATCAGGTTGCTCAGAGCCCTGTCCAACCTGGCCTTGAATGTTTCCAGGGATGGGGCATCCACCACCTCTCTGGGCAATCTGGGCCAGTGTTCTACCACCCTCATCATAAAAATTATTTTCCTTATGTCGTCTGAATCTGCTTCCTTCTATTTTAAAACCGTTACCCCTCGTTTTATTACAACAGGCCCTACTGAACTGTTTCTCCCCATCTTTCTTATCAGCCCCCTTGAGGTACTGGAAGGCTGCTATAAGGTCTCCCTGGAGCCTCCTCTTCTCCAGCCCCAGCTGTCTCAGCCTCTCCTCACAGGAAAGGTGCTCCAGCCCTCTCATCATCTTCGTGGCCTTCTCTGGACCCTCTCCAACTGGTCCACGTCCTTCTGATGCTGGGGGGCCCATAAGAAGGACTTGGACCTGTTGGAGGTGAGGGAGGCAGGGGTGGCGCGGGTGCCCCTCTCACCTTGGCAGTACCTGCCCGTGTAGCCGGGGGGACAGGCGCACTGGCAGCTGTTCATGTCCAGGCGCCCTCTGTTCCTGCAGGTCATGCGACAGGGGTTCCTGGGCACCTCTGGGCACAGCAGAGAGCCCGGTGCGGGCATCAAGGGCTGTGGCACGGCGAGGGGCCACGCGGGGCCGGGAAGGGGGGACGGCGGGGACTCACCGCAGAGCCCGCCACCATGGTCCCAGGACTTGAAGCAGCCGGAGAGGCCGGCGGTGCAGAGGGAGCACCAGGGCCCTTGTTTGTAGGGCAGGACGGGCATCCCCGCCACCTCCCAGTTGCCGCTGCAGCCGCGGGCAGCTGGAGTTGAGTGCCCTGCCTGGCCTGGCTCTGGGCCCCGCCCACACAGCCTGACCACGCCCCCAGCGGGCAGGGCCCCGCCCACTTCCACAACACAGCCCCACCCCATCAATAGCCACGCCCACCTCCGGTGGAAGGCCACGCCCCCACCACTCTTCACACATCCTCATAGGCCGACCCCCACCCCACCCCACCCCTGTGGAGACCCCTCCCACCCCCGACCCAGCCCACTGCCACCCCACCCACACCTCCGAGCCCCGCCCACTCACGCCAAGGCCCCGCCTCCCATCCTTAGCCCCGCCCCTTCCCACTCAGGCCCCGCCCCCCCAGCAGCCCCTTACCCCGGGGAGTAGGCACAGGCGAAGGCCTCGCTGGGGCCATGGCTGCCTGTGCAGGGGTGCCGGCCGCAGCCCAGCTGCCCTGCTGTGGCCCACACCAGCTGCGAGAGAGCGCGACGTCACCCCTTGTCCTTCAGACCCCCCCATGGCCCCCCTAACCCCACCCACCTGGGTGTAATGGCGGCAGGTGGCATTCCCAGCGCAGCGCCCCGTCCTGTAGTCGTAGTGTTGTCCCTCTGCGAACCACCGCTCCAGCACGGCCCCGAAGCCCCCGGCGCCGGCCGGCAGCAGGGTCTCACTCCAGCCCAGCTGTGGGGATGGTGGCGGAGCGGGACCCTCCAAGCAACTGGCCGCCCGCGCCTCCGCCAGCCGCCCCAGCTCCTCGCTCCACTCCTGGGGGGATGCGACCAGAGCCGTGAGCCACTGAGGGTCCCCAGGGGGGGACAGCTCTGATGCTGGGGGACAGCAGAGAGCCGCCCAGGGGATGTTTGGGGGGGGAAACTGATGGCCATCGTGGGACGCGGGGGACCCCACAGGAGACCAGCCCTGCCCTTGGTCCGGGCACGTCCTTCTCTAGTTGGCTCTTCAGCTTCGTTAGCTTGCTAACGAACTACTGCGTGGCACCCATGGGCTGCTCCCCACCCCTTTCCTGGGCATAGGGTGGGAGGTGGATGGGACCCAGGGGTGGGGGCTCACCAGCTTCTGCATGTTGGCGGCGGGGGGCTGCACTTTGCTCCTCAGCTTGTTGTGCAGCGAGAGGACCAGGAAGGTCTCCTTCATGCTGAGAGCTTGGGGAGAAAAAATGGGGGCTGGGGATGGGGCCAAGGGGGCTGGGGGGTGCGAGTGCCTTCCTTGTATCCCCGGCTGCGGCCGGATCTTTCGGGGGGCCGTGGGAGCGGCCAGCCGCTCCCACGGCCCCCCGAAAGATCCGGCCGCAGCCGGGGATACAAGGAAGGCACCCGGGTCTCCATGGAGACTCGACGGGAGAGAAGAAAGCACTTTTGGGCTGGGAGCACAAAAGGAGCAGGGGCCGGGGGGGGTCCAGCCTGCTGAGCCCCCGTCTCGCATGGGTGGGCTGAGACTGCCAGGAATGTACCCGCACACACCCCCCCCCACCCCGATTCCTTGCCTCTCTCTTGCCAGAACCAGGACCCCAGCGCGCTGGACCCATCGCTAGCACCCAACTCCAGTCCCAGGACCCCCCCTCCCAGCCCCATCCCATTCCCAGCTTCATCCTATCACCAGCCTCAGCCCCTCCAGCTCCCCCAGCCCCCCCCACCCACCAAGACCCCCGTTCTCATCACGCCCCCAGACCCCTGCCCCAGGGGACAGTGCTCAGGGTGCACCCATCACCCCCAAACCGGCTCCCCCCCAGCCCCTCTCCCGGTTACCTCCCGGAGCCAGCGCGGACAACTTCTCCGGAGCATCTGACCTCGTCTCACCCGCCCTCCAAGCCAGGAGGTTGCAAACCAGCAGCACCAAGAGCTTCGTGCAGGTGCTTGGGGTTAGGGGGGACCAGACCTCCATGGCTCTGGAGAAAGGATTCGGGAGAGAGGAGCTGCCCCGCAGCGGCCCTGGCGTCGGGGCGAGCTCGGCCGCGCGCTCTGGCGCGCTTCTGCGTGCTTGTGTGTGTGTCTGGTTGCAGGATTTGCTCCTATTCAGGACTCCAGACAGGCACCGCTGGTCAGCTCGAACAAAAGCTTGACGGGTGAGTAATAGCTCTGTCAAAACAGTTGCTCGCTGGCGCGAACTCAGTAGACAACTCCCGGGGCCCAGGGCTGCAACCCCGCCGGGACACCTCGCAGCGGGGGTCAGCCCCCTGAGCTCTGCCCCAGCCCCGTCGCCGAGCGGGGATTGGGATGGGAAGGCAGGCAGAAGCGGGGGTCTCAAGCGGTACCCACTTTGGGGTGCTGGGAGATTGGACACCAAGGGCCTGGGGGCTAAGGGGGAGCCCCCCCGCTGGCAGCTTTTCTCCCGCCCCATGAATTAAACATGCTGGGGAGGTAACGCACACCGCCGTGCGGGCGCGAAGCCAAATACCCGCTCCGGCGAGCTGGGCAGCGTGGTTACGGGGCGGGAGGATGCAAGGGCCGGGGGGCCGGCGGCGGGAGAGATGCTGGGCTGGGGGACGCACGGCTCAGCAGGCACTCTGGGTCGGGCAGGGGTCCCAGAGCCCACACTGCTCGGGGGGCTCGGTAGTACCCCGACAGCTCTGCCCCAGCGCGGGGCTCCCCCATGCTGGGGAGCTGGGGTGCTCCCCTGGCACAGGGCAGATGTCTGGGCTTCAGACCTCCCTCCTCGGGGGTGGCTGGGGGACAGGCACGTGCTGCCATGCCCCTTCCTCTGGGCTGTCATGGGCAGGAGGGACTGGGAGCATCCCCCCAACCCAGCTATGGGGGCTGAGCTGGTCATCAGCAGAAATCCAACTTTGAGCGCCTTCGGTTCCCTCGCCCCGAGCCTAACCTTAACCCTGGCCCAAACCTCAGCCTTAATGCCAATGCCAACCCCAACCCTCATCCAAACCCTCCTGTTCATATGGACCTGAACTCTTGACACTGGTCCTAACGCTAGTCTTAACCCTAACCCTAACCCAAAACGTGACTTTAGCCCTAACCATGAGTCTAATGTGAATCCCAGCTCTAACCTCAACCCTAACCCTAACGCTAACCTCAACCCTAACACTAATTCTGGCCCTAACACTAATGCCAAGCCTAACGCTAACCTGCACCCCAGTTCTAGGCGGCAGTGGAGCCCTGGGATCCTCCTCTAAGCTCCAGCCACGGCTGAGCTCACCCCAGCAAAGCCACGCCGAGGCCGGTGAGTCCATGGCACAGCCGGGTTGCCCTCCTCGGCTGTCCCAGCCCCACCGGAGAGCCAGACCCTAATGCTGACCCCAAATCCATCCCTTCTCCCAGGAGACTTTCCCATGCTTCACAAGCGCGTGGGATTAGCCACATCCTGCACCCCCACGCACTGGGGAGCCCCGCAGCCCTGGCTGGCCGTGAGCGGAGCCCAGCACCACCGGTAGCGTGGTGATTGCCGTGACAGCCACCGCCTGGCCCCGGCATCTGCTGGCCCTGTGACATGAAAGGCCCCAAAGCCTCTGATGTGCAGAGAGGGAAGGGAAGGGAGAGGCTGGTGCTCGTGCCAAGGGGAAACTTTCCTATGGCTCAGCCTCGGCCAGGGGAAAAAACAACAAACAGACGGGCAGGCGGCGTGGATAAATCCCGGCGAGTGCAGAAGTGCGGCTGCGAGCGAGCAGGGCAGAACCGGAGTGCTGGTGTCTCGTCCCTGCATCCCTTGGCCAGAGCCACCCGCAGCACGATGCTCCTCGTCCCGCTGCCAGCCTGGCTGGCCCTGGGCATCCTGCAGCTGCCCCTCAGCAGCGCCCAGGTAAGGACCCTCGTGCCCCTGCTCTGGCCCCCCTGCAGAATCCTCGCTGGGGGCTTCTCAGCACCCACCTCTCATACCCCAGCACCCTATCACTGCTTTGGGGAGAGGGGTACGGCATGGCCACGGCATCCGCGAGGCTGCCCAGGGCCAGGAGGGACGGTCATGGGGCTTTTTGCCTACTGCAGTGAGATGATGCTAAATGCACTCGGGGCATCCGAGCTGCTTCTCAGCTTCACTTCCCCCCAAGTGCCGGGATAGGACCAGGCGGAGGGGCTGAGGCTGGAGCAGATACGGAGGCAGGGGCAGACCCTGCACTGGGAAGGAAGGGACTCTGCCCAGGACAGGGCACCCAAACCACCCCCAAATATGCTGCCTGCTCGGGAGGGTCCCCTGCCGTGGCAGCAGAGTGACAGGGGAGCTTGGCATGTGATGATGAGGATGTCCTTGTGTCCCCCCCAGGAGTGCCTGAGCCAGCAGCAGGCGCTCGGGGCGGTGCGGCAGATGCAGAAGCTGCTGGCAGCGCAGGAGGCTGCCCACCTGCGAGGCATGCGTGGTCTCCGGCAGCAGCTCTCTGTCCTCCAGAGCCTCCTCCAGAGACAGGCCACCAAACGCAATGGTAACCCCGGCTGGGTCACCGCTGTGGGGCTGACATCCCCGTGGAGCCAGCTCAGACCCCCGGACCACCGGCAAGCAGCCTGGGCAAGGGACCTCCAGCTCCTTGCCGGGGCTGGGGTTGGCTCCAGCATGGCAATGTCCCTCCTCACCCATGTCTGTCTGTCCATCCACAGAGACCTGTCCGCAGCCAGCGGTGCCCCTGAACGGGCGAATGCTGGGCCGGAGCATGCGGGTGGGCCACAACGTTCACTTCGTCTGCGACGCTGGCTTCCGGCTGGTGGGCTCGGAGACGCGCGCCTGCCGGCACAACCGCACGTGGAGTGGCACCCAGCCCTTCTGCAGAAGTGAAGTGGAGCGGTTGCTGTTGCCTCGAGCCGCAGGGTCCCACTGCTCTGCAGGGAGAGCAGCCCAGAGGCTGCAGCGATGGGCACCGAGGCTGGGCAGCAGGGTGGGGCAAGGATGGGCTTCTCCGGCTGGTGTTGATGGTGTCCTTCTCCCCAGGTATTGACGACTGCTCCAGCAACCCGTGTGCCAACGGTGGAACCTGCGTGGATGGCAACCAGAGCTACACCTGCCTCTGCCCCCGGGGCTGGTCAGGCCCCAGCTGCCACAGCCCCATCTACGCCTGTAAGTGCCTGGGTTTGGGCTGCGGAGGACAGGGATGCTCACGGGGCTGCACCCAGCCATGCTGCACCCATCTCCCCGTGCTCCCCTGGAACCTCAGCCCCCCACCCCATCTCCCCGTGCCCCCCACCCCAGCATGACACCCGCTCCTCCCCGCAGACTGGGTGACGCTGAGCAACGCCTCCTTCAGCCGCCAGCCCCGCTGTGCTGAGGGCCGCCTGGGCTCCCGGCGCTGCAGCTGCGGTCCCGGCTTCCAGATGCAAGCTGGCGGGGTGTGCCATGGTACAAAGGGGATGAAGATGGCGGGGAGGTGGGGAAGCTGAGGCTTGGCAGCGATGGGACCCCCAGCCATGCCCCACTCTGTCCCCCTAGATGTGGACGAGTGCCAGCTCTTCCAGTCCAGCCCCCAGACCCGGCTTTGCCTCCATGACTGCCTCAACCTCCCCGGCTCCTACCGCTGCCTCTGCCCCTCTGGCTACCTGCTCCATGCCGACCGCAACACCTGTGAGGGTAAGAGTGGTGGGTGGGGGCCGGGAGCATCCCACGGGACCACGGGTGTGGTGGGAAGCAGCAGAGACGGCCCTGCTTACCCCTTGCCATCACCACAGATGTGAACGAGTGTGCTGGGAAACAGCACAACTGCACCCAGGGCGACCTGTGCATCAACACCTTCGGGGGCCACCGCTGCGTGCGCCCCAAGTGTCCCCCGCCGCGCCACAACGTCAGCTACGTCAAGACCTCCGCTTTGTAAGTACCGCATGTGGCTCGGGCTGTGGCATGCCTTCTCCCCGAGGTGATCGGTTCTACCTGTGCGCCGGGGAGAGTATCGTGTCACCTGGGGGCAGCAGGGAAAGTGCCAGCCAAATTGCCACGTGGGATGTGCTTGGCACGCTCCCCGATGCCCCTTGCCAAAGGGATGCCAGTGGCTAGGATGCCAGTGGCTAGGAGTGGAGGTGGGAGCACCCCAATACATGGTGGCTTTATCCAGGACCCCGGCCCCCCAGTGTAGTGGGAGCAACTACACTGTTCCCCTCCGCTGCACGTCCATGTGGTGCCTACGGCTGCCACCCAGCAGGCAAAGCCCCCCTGGTCCTGCTTGTGAGACTGAACTGCTTTCTGGCAGAGCACCAGGGACCCAAGCAGAGGAGCATCCCTGCTCTGGTCAAAGGATGTTCCTCTGCGGGAGGCACATCTGAGCCTGGCTCCATCCCTGGGACTGTGGTACCTGTGGTCTCAGCCTCAGAGCACAACCCAGAGCTGCGTCCCTGCAAGGCCCAGCGTTTGCCTGGAGGAGGCACGGATGGGACAGAGATCTGATGCTGGGCACGCTCGGATGTGGCTGCTTTGGGTTGCTCTGCCACAGTGGAGCTCAGGATGCTGCTGGCGGCGTGGGTTAGGCTCGTTAGCAAGGATGCAGGCAGCTCCCTGAGAGCCAAACCACGAGGCTGAGCAGTGGTACCCATTCTCTCCTGGCAGCCAGTGTGAGAGGAACCCCTGTCCCATGGAGAGCCGAGCCTGCCACCTGGCTGCCACCTCCATCTCCTTCCACTACCTGCCGCTCCAGGCCAACCGCACTGTCCCCCGCGTCCTCTTCAAGATGTCCACCACCCACTTTGTGGGCGACAGCCTGCGCTTTGCCATCACGGGCGGCCGGGGCCAGGGGGTCTTTGCCGTGCGGCGCTCCAGCCGGCAGACGGGAGAGCTGGTGCTCACCAGCCCCGTGGCGGGGCCAGCCACTCTGGAGGTGGAGCTGGAGATGAGCGAGTTCTCCCGCAAGGTTCTCCTGGGCAAGCACATCTTCAAGGTCACAGCCTTTGTGTCCCCATACGAGTTTTGATCCCCTTTGGAGGTGGGTGTGGGACTCTTCTGGGGAGTGATGGAGTGGGTGGAGCTCACTGGCCCCAGTTCTTGTCCCACTGGAGACATCCCTCTCCCGCAATGCTTGCTCATGGCTGGTAGGGCAAAGCCATCGCAGAAGGAATGATGCCTGCCGCAAAGGCTGCAAGGAAAACCCAAGGGGCTGTGCCTTCCATTCCCCTGTGGGCAGGGGGACCAGCCTGGGGGTGCCTGCCCCTGCCAGCCCCCCTCCTCTCTGCCCACACAGCATGTTGGAGGGGCATGGCAGAGCGAGCCGACGGCACGTGGTGGGCAGGTCCGGCTCCTTGTATCTTGTAACCTCTAATAAAAGAAAAGCGGCTGTAGGAAGAGTGTCCTTGCTCTATGCCTGCTGCATGGGTGCAGCCCCATGCTCCTGGGGCAAGGCTCTGTGTCTGCCCACGGCGCTGCAGGGCCCTGGGGAGGGCTGGGGGCTGTGGTCACAGCAGGGTCCCCTTGCACAGCTTGGAGCACCAGCAGAGCTGTGAAGCCCACCCAGGATCACGAAGCATCCATGTCCTTGCCCACACCACTGTTCCTGGGGGCCACAATGAACATCCCCGCCATGCAGGACCGGGAGATGGGCTGAACACACTGCCCGGCACAGCTGAGGCTTGTCCCCAGACCCTTTGGTAGGTGCCAGGAAAGGGCAAGGGGGCTCCCTGAGCCGGGGACAGTGACCGGGAGCCATGCTTCTTTGCAACCAGGAGACTCCTCTGCAACAGCTCTGGCAGGAGCTGACTGCATGCATGGGTGGACAAAGCTGCAGCTCCGCAGCTCGCCAAGTGCTCCCAGTTTGAAGAGGGTGGGCAGCAAGGACAAGAGGTGCAGCCCCCCGTGCTCCTCGGGCACCCACTGCCACCACCAGCACGGCCAGACCCCTGCGCAGGGAGAGTTGCCAGCAGCTGGAGGTTGAAAAGGTGACGAGGGCCTTTGGGGACAGCAAGTGAAGGACATGCCGCCCCCGGGACACCCTTCCCTCTGCACACAGAAGCCTTCTTAGGTGAGTGGCCGGCCGGCCCGTGCCAGTGCCCCTCGCACAAAGCGGCCGCTGTGCGCAGACCGCAGGTAGCTCATAAAGACCTCCTTATGCGCCTGCCGCGGCTCTGCTCGCCAGCTCCCGGGGCTCGGCATGGCCGCTTTGCTGGAAGAGAAGGAAAAACTTCCCCAAGGGCAGCAGAGCTGCGGGTTGGGCTGGCTGTGCTGCGTCACGAAAATACGCAGCTGGCTCGTACCGACCGAGAAGAGAGGCTGGGACGCAAAGTAGAGAATTACAAGGGTAAATATTTATTTGTGCCTGTGAGGTGTCCGGTTTTGCACAGGTTTCTTACACCCTTCAAACCTTCAGGCACAACACGACCTGACTAATCACTAACACCCACATTACCATTTGCTAAATCGTAGTAAAACTTTGCAAAGCAATGATATTTTTCCCACATTCTTGCTGCTTGTCTGTTGATCCAGACGGCTGCGGAGTCAGTCTTGCTGAAGTTACTCAAAGAGGTTTTTCGATGGGATATGATTTTTCTGGTTTTCCCCATTCCCAGGAGGATTCGACACATCCCTTAGGGACGAAAGACTGGGGCGGGGGCATGGCGCAGGGCTTTCCCATCCAAATTACCCAGTGCCACCAGTCAGCGTAAAACCCTTCGCTTGTAAAACCAGGGCGCTAAGCCAGCAGCCCCCTCGGGTGTGGGGGTCCCAGCGACGACCCCCACACCCAGGCCCATATAGAGCGAAGCAGCCGCACCGCGCCCGGCTTTTTTTTGTCCCCCGCGCTCCACCGTAGCCCCGGCCGTTTCCATGGCGACGGGCCCAGCGGCCGGTGCCCGCTGGAGGCGCCGGGAGCTGCCGCGCCGGCCTCAGCCGGGGAGGGGGCAGCGTTCCCCGCCGGGGCATGAAGCGGGTACGGAGCCGCTCTCAACTGCCTCTGCGGGGAGAAGGTGAGGAGAAGAAGGTGGCGGAGCCGAGGGAGGGGGTCTACCCGCCCTCCCCAAAGCGGCTGCCCGGGGCCCCGCTCTCCCGGCGCTGCCCCCGCTGTTCCGGCCTGCCCGGGACCCGGCTCTCCTGGCCTGGTGCCTGCTCGCACCTCCCCGGGAGGTGCCGGTGCCACGGCACAGCCGGTTGCATGCTCCTTCCCTCTGCCTTGGCTGTCCGGTGCCTGAACATCCATAGGGGTCAACCTGGTAACTCCCATCTGACTTGTAGTTAACTGGCAGGGTTGATACCAGTGCCAACTCAGTTATCTCCGGGTGACCGAGTAAGCCCTGACGCTGACTTCATACCCTGCTTTTTGTATTCGGTGTCTTCTGCAGTTGGATTTTAAGGAGTGCTGGGCATAGCACAGCATAGGGCACCCCACCAGGGAGGGGAGATGCTATATCCTGGAATCTCTTCACATACAGCTTTGCTTTTCGTCAGTATCGGTGGATAATCAGTGCATCGGCTACAGGAGAAGCCACCAGGTGGTAAGGGAAAGGCAAGAGGAACTTAGCTTCTGAGACAGGACAGACGGAGCGTCGCAGGCGGCTTTCTTCCTTCTTGAGAGTCTTGTTACCAGGCAGACGCTGCTGTGAGGTGCCTGCAGTCTCAGGGATAGTTCAGCTAAGAGGTAGCTTACGCCAGTTTTAGTCACAGTACGCCACCTAAAAAATTCTGTCCAATTAAATAACATAATGTTAAAACTTTCTAGTGTTATAAAACAGCAAAACCTTGCAGCAAAACAGGGTTTCCAGGGTCTGGGTGGGCCTGGCTCCCCAGGCCAGGCTTTTATTAGGAGAAGGGACAAACCTGGGAGTTTTTTCCAAATAATCTGAGTTGGTTTTGTGACAGGTAGCTCAAAGTAATGCACAAGTAAGTTTTCAACAACTTCATGAGGAGAATATCACATTGTTAGTAACTTTCTTGTCATTAATGAGCCAGTTGCCAGGTAGCAACTGTGAATGTAGGCAGATACTGCTAATTTCTTCAAAGGCTGAAGTTAGAATTTTAGGATATTTTTTTTTCCAAGCTGCTTGTTGGTAAGACTGTGCTGTTGAGCATAAATTCTTTTATATTCTTACCCACCACTTTTCTACCAGTTGATCCCAAAAGACATTTCCAGCCCTTTGCTTAGGACTGATGGCGTACCAAGATCTGAATCATTCTGCTCACTCTTTCAGCATGCTGGTACGTTTGCTGTTTTCCAGCCCTTCGGCATTTTTCTGGCACTGGAACCATTATCAAAAATACTGCAAGTGAGCTAGAGACTTCCTCCCTTTCTTTCAGCATGCTCGTGTGCAAGTTAATGAGACTAATTGAAGTTGCTTATTCTTGTTAGATGTTAATTTAAAATCCTCTTTAGTTACTAAGGAATGGTGAAGGAGCGAGCGTGGTGCAGAGGCACCTCAAGTCAGCTCAGGTCCAGCACAGCTCTGCAGTGCTGGTTTTGCAATGCTACCTTGTATTGCTCCCTAGTGCCTGTTGCACTCAAGTTTTCCATAAAGCAGAGCAGCCTAACTCTCTGTTGTTAAAAGCTCATCCTGGCTCCATGGCACGTGAAAAGCAATTACTAATAATCCAACCTAAATAGAAAAAAAAAAGGAGAAATCGCTTCTGAGCTCTTAGGTGTTGTGCAAACAGGAATCATAAACATCAGGAGCTTTCCAGGTTATGGTTTGTAACTCATCTTTGCAGTAAAACCTTGCTTTCTCCTGCCACGAGTCCAGACGTTCTAGGACTGCTGAATAATCAAGCTGCTTCCTGCATGGGTATCCTGCATACGTAACTTTCTGGTTTGTTCTTCTAGCAACAGTCTGTTTTATACTTGTGTTATGGAGTAATTCCTGCTTCTTTGTCCCTTTTTGTCATTAAATTATTGCTTCACGTTTTCAGTTTCTGGTCTTTCCACTTCCCTTGTTTCTGACAAAGAAGTCTCTTTTTTCTTGGATGCTAAATTGTGGTTCCAGAGCACATGTTCCGGTGGGGCCACCCACTCTCACTACACTTCTCTGCATTAACTGGAAGGAATACATGGCGTATCTGAGATAAGTGAAAGCATTTGTTCTGCCGTCATTCATGACAGCGTTCTGACATGAACACATCCCCAGACCGCAGCATATCATACGCCATCTCCAAACTGCCACCAAAATAACCCCTTTGCTCTTTTTACTCAATTTAAGTCTCTCCTCAGATGTGTCATTTTAGTCTCTCCAACTTTCTGTCCACCTTGGAGCACATCTGCAGGACCAGGGCTCAGTCACAATATTTTTGTATCACATATATTTTGTTTTTCGTTTTGATTTCTGTAGATGAATATCTGCAATAAACCTTCTAATAAGACAGCTCCAGAGAATCTGAGCGAAGCTTTTCCTGAGGTGCAGGTCCAACGTGCTCGAAGGAATGGCTGGAGCTGGCCCCTGCACATTTTCCAGATCATTGCCTGGTTGCTGTACTTCTTCTTTGCGCTGGTTGGCTTTGGAATCCTGGTTCCTCTCCTGCCCCGCCACTGGCTGCCCGCTGGCTATATCGTATCCTTTGGTCAAGAGGAGAACGTGGACTGTAATAAACTGTCAGTGGGATTTTTTTAAAAATGGTTGTTACCTCTCTTAGAAAGCATAGGAGAAAGCAGCTGAGCCAGTATCTTTTTCTGAACTATAACCATAATCTTGATCTTCTCCTGTCTATCAAAACCAGTTATTCTGAGATCCTCTCTGCCCTTCAACTTTAGGTAGGTCACTAACGTTCTGCTTGTCTCCTTCATCACTCTGTTAAGGTTCCTGTCTTTGCCTCTGAGGCTCTTCTGCTGTCTGCTTCTGCCTATGTGTCTCCTTTGCTTTATATTCTTCTTCTACAACTGTGCTGCAGGGTTTGAAGGAACTCAAACTAAAACAGCCCCTCCTGAAACATCCTTGTCATGATGGGCTGCCACACCTCCCTGTGCTGACTGAATGAGTCTTGAAAGGCAGCTTTATATGTTTGTGATTATACGGCGTGGTTGCTTGTGATAGCTGGCAGCTGATCTTCTTCCAGGGCCCTCTCCTGTCCTCTGTAGAAAACCTGTGAGTAAAAGACAACGTGGTGCAGTGTGAAGCCTAGAGGAGAGGTCTGTCATGGGACAGTCCTGAACAGCAGTTTAACACGCGTCTAACTGTCCTCTAAATGTGGGCAGTGTCAGAAGACGAGGTGCTTACACTGTGAAGGCATCTTGTCTTGCGTGCTGCCCAGCAAAGCCTAACTCAGCCCAGTCTGATGTGTTTTCCACCTCCTGTCCTCAGCCCACCTCTCTAGAGCTGCGCATGCTTGCTGCCTCTGCAGCTGGGAAGGAGAGAGACTAGAGATGGAGTGTGCTGGGGAGCAATCCCAATGCTCCCAGTGCCACCTTGTGCTGTCACCTGTGCCCAGGGAAGGAACTTCCTCAAGGCCAGGCCCTGGCTCTTGGTGGACTAGATTGTTTGGGGAGTGGCAGGCTGGAAGAAGGTATCCTGAGATCTGAATTTATTACTTTACAAGCTGGTGAGGGTTTATAATTTGTGAGCAGGTGTTTGCGTTTGTCATCTCTCCAGTAACTTCTTCCTGGTGAAAATAAAATCGACAGAGTGGCTCAGCGCCACTTAGTGCTTTCTTAGCAGAACCAGATAACCGAGAAATCTTAGAGAACCTTGAGCACACGTGCTCGTTTAATCACAATGTATTGAGAAACAAACTCTCAAGCACAGCGGTACTCCAGGCGTGCAGGGTTGCTGCTTTGTATTTTTTCCAAATGTTGCAGTTACTTCAGTCTGATCAGAAGTACTTCTAAAGCACATTTGCTCTTGACTTGCTACTGCATTTAGAAGTAAGAATCCAAGCAGATAATGTTTCAAGAAACAATGATAAATGCTGGATGCTGCCTGTAAATTATGTAGGAGCCTACTTTACAGGGGTCTCTTGCTTGGGATTCTGACTAAGGAAAAGGAAAGCACGGTGGTTAATACTAGTTCCTTGGTGTTACTTTTTTTGTTTGTTTGTTTTAATTTTGGTCTCCTGAAGGGGCGTATGCACAGCTTAACTGACTGTTCCTTTCCAAGGAGTCTGTATGGACTAAGGAACACGGACCTATGCCAGCAGCCTGCATGTGGGGTCAGATTCTGGTAAGTAAAGGTAATATTTAAAAACTCCTGTGCTAGGAAGGACATTTCTGTGAGGCAGAGTAGCACATAATAAGGAGGATTGTTCCTGTAGATTTAGTTATCTTTTTCCAGAGGATCTTTATTACAGCACAAGTGTCTCTGTTAATAACGCTCACATTAAGTGTTGCAATCAGTTATATAGTGATGTCTGATTCTAAGCCATGCATTTCTCATCTGTGTGGGCTTTGTGTATTAAGGATAAAAAATATATGCATTAAATCACTTGTACAATCCTTAACTGTGTACTTCAGTGCCCAGGAGTGTGTTTTATCTACCATTTAGTTGTTCATCTTACTGCAGTCTCCATTGATCCTGCGGATGCAAATGTGCGAGCAAAAAACTATCTAGGGCCTCTGGCCACCTTCAATCGTAATCAACACGTGCATGTCATTGAAAACCATCATTGCCATGTCTGTGATGTAGATGTGTAAGTATTTTCTCTTTTCCTTCTACTAATCTTGAGTTCTTCACCATTACACTTCACTGTTAGTCTTTAATGTTAGACTGTAAGATTCAAATTGAGCTCCTGAAAATTGGTAGCGCGAGTTAAACTTCCTCCTGTGGCAGGGTTCAGTTAGTTGGGTAGGTGCCTGCTGTCAGATGTGTGCAGGATTCTGTGTTTTATTTAATTGCTCGCGTGTTGTGTGGAGAGGACTGTACTGCTCCATGTTATCTGGATGTTGGTGTTTGACCTAACAACGTGTAACTTGTACACGTGTGCTTGTGTCTGGCTAGATGCTAATACGGTGGCAGGAAGTGCTTGGAGGGCAGACATTAAGACCAAGCTTTGTAGAACTGCTGAAGGGTTTCAAATCAGTGATCTCCAAATTGGAAATCACACAGTGCATCAAAAAGGCAAGTTTTGCAGTGCTTGGGATTGTGGTCCAATGATGGCCAATATGGCTGATATGTTTGGGTGCTGAAGTATTCCTGATGTAGAAGGTTTTCTCACTATTGTCAGGATCTCTACTGCTGTATCCCCCTGTTTTTGTGTCACTGGAAAGTCGCTGTAATGAGCTGGTGCTGCCATGCTAACGCCACCCTTTCTTTGGCAGGAGTGCCAAGTCAAAGCACTGTGGAACTTGCAACAAGTGTGTGTGTGGCTTTGATCACCACTGTAAATGGCTCAACAACTGTGTGGGAGAGAGGAATTACTGGTAAGAGCCTGGCATTGTGACAAGAGCACAACACTGCATCAATAATGTTGCCCCTTCTCTTCCCAAGATTCTCTTGCACCTCAGTCCAGTCTGTACTCAGCCACGCGGAACCACTTTTCTTTCAGACCCCAGCTGAATAAAATCAGTCATGAGAAAACTAGATGGGAAATGCAAGCATGACGGTGACATTCAAATAACCAGGGATAAAGCTCATACGCTGAGAATTTTGTAGCTGAAAATCTACAAGTGTAAGCAGAGAACATAATCTTATTATTTGGTATTAGGAAAAGCTTATGGGACGTTAACTGAGTGTCCTTGATGCTTCTGAGAGCTGGAGTGGGAACAGAACCATGATCGTGCTGTTCATGTCTCTGAAACAATCTGCATCCAGGTTGCATGCTTTCCGTACAAGACTTTCCAGTTGGCAGGAGTTCCAGCAGCACATAGGCACTCTGATCTGTGCCAGGTTTAAGATAAAGGATAACGAGGCTATTGCTGCTGATTATTGCTTCTCAGTTTACATTCCTGCACTAAAACCACACGGAAAGCAAAGAGTCGTTACTGCTAGGTGCTGTGTTACACTGCTTTCAGATTTTATGCAGGGAGCTCTTCGTCTGTCCTGGATATACTTGACTGTTTCGTAACCATGGTTGCTCTACAGGGTCACAGTTTTGTCCCTCAGGGTAACGAATCAGAAGTAAGGCTGTTAACCAGTATCTGTCATAAGTGTAAGAAAGCGTCACAGTAATTTGGGATAGCTATCCATGTCTGTCTTTATTAGAGGTCGGGATTGTGAATTGTATGTGTGATGTTACTGAAGCCACTCAGACTTCTCACCCTCTTGGCAGGCTCTTTTTGAATAGCGTGCTGTCTGCCATTCTGGGCCTTGGGCTTCTGCTGCTCGTCGCTTGCTACGTCTTTGTGGAGTTCTTCGTTGACCCCATGATGCTCCGTTCCGACCAGCACTTTGACGGTACTAGCAGCGCTTCAGTTGAGCGTTCTGTGAATCAGCCAGCGTATCTCAATGTGGGGTTGCATTCTGTGGGCTCTCCTACTGAGGAGGAACTCCATTCCTTACTCCTGCAATTTTATATTTCTGCAAGAGTATCTCTGCTCAGCAGGATGGAATGTCTTTCCTTCCTGAGCTGGCTGCTCTTCCTAAAGGCCTTGCAGACATAAGATTTCTTTGGCCTCCAGTGCATAATGAGTCTGCAGCTACTTTTGAGATAACAATATTTCCAGCTGTAAAGTTTAGTTAGAGATATTTAATAGCTGGACAATCTGCTTACCTCCAACTTTTTTTGTTTTACAGCTCTGAAGAACCACACGGACCGCTGGTTTGTGTTTCTTCCTGCAGCCCCTGTTGAGACTCAGGCACCTGCCATTTTGGTCATGGCTGGGATTTTTATTCTTCTGAGCCTAATGACCATGATCCTGCTAGGCCACCTCTTGACCTTTCACATCTATCTCAGTAGGTATTATGTTCTTGTCATCTGCACCCCCATTTCATTTTCTCGTAGCTTCTTCTACTCAGACTGCATTCACCGTGTGTCCAGCCGTGTCACAAATATACACACATTGTGCAAGATTGCCATTGAACAGGTAGAAAATTTGGGTTTGACATTAGACTTCTGATTTTCCTCCAGTACCAGGCTGGCCTACCAGTGCACATGCAATATGGGGCTTGTGTTGGGCCTCTGCATTCACGTGTCTATGCTATGTTATCCTGGAACTGAAAGCACGTGGGAGAGCAGTAGAGAGGCTAGGTGGGATGAACTGTTTAATTTCAGCTCGGTGCCAGTGATGTCAGATCCAGGTTGGCTCCGCATGTAGGCTTTTGTAATTTCTTCACTGTGCTCCCCAGTGCTTCTTTGTGTTAAAGAGCCTGTTTGTCTGATAGCCCAGAGAAATGCAGACGGTATTGATCTAAATTTCTAGTAGGAGGCCTGAGGTCCAGGTCAAGGTCCCTTTGTAGAAGTTGTGTTGTATCAGCACAAAAAGACTTGTGGATTTCAGAGGAAGAGGCTTTCAGAAAGGCTTCTTAAAGATCTCCTACTTGTTTCTCTGTCAAGAAGGAATATTTATGTTTGCTTATGTACAGGTGGGTATCAAAAACCTGTTTTATCCATTGTCTAAAATGAAGCCATGCTATTTGACTGCCTGACATAAATAATGATGAGAAAAGGTTTTACGCTTGCAGTAGTCACTGGTGCCAAAGCTAGGGAAGAAGGGATGTGGTGGAAGAAAAATGAGGATGGCAGTTACAGAGGATCCTTGGATGGGATCTTAGGTTGTCAGTTAAGAGCAATGGAGATGCCAACACAAACTAGGTCCGCACAAACCAGTGCAGTTCCAGAAGCAAAACAGTTACCCTGCTGAAGTGTAGCATTGGATGGGTCGGCGTTCCTCAGCTGGCATTAACGTTACAGGCCATGAGGTCATTGGCCGTCGTTTTCCTTTTGCAGCCTCTTTGAGCTTAGCTTAAATTTGGTCACGCTGCGATTTTGCTTTTTTGGTGGAATTGAAACTTGACTTTGCTGGGTTAGTGGTGATGCCTGGAGATTTCAAAGGTCGATCTAGCACTGTAAAAAGACTAAAAGCATAACAAAGCTGGGGCCGCTCTAGAAAGATTTCCTTTGGATGAAAAAGAAAGGATTCTTCTGTTTTGCACCGAGCAGTATTTGTCCTGTCTTTGTGTACAATGTCCACGAGAGGGTGCTCCTTCCTTGGGATAAAGACTTGCTTTCTCTTCTCAAATGGAAACGTGTGTGTGTTACACCAGTTCTGCTCTGGGTTGGCGATTTTTTTTTGGTTGTTGTTGTCTTGGAGTGATTTGTGATTTTTTTTTTTTTTTCCTCTTTCACAATGAATTTTGAGCCAAATTAGCTTTTGTTTCTGACCCAATTTTAAATCTTTATAATTTACGTGGAAACAGAAATTAATTATTGATAATTTTTGTTAAAGTTTTATTACATTAAAATCTGCTCACCTATTGAAACTTGTTCCAGCTGTGCTGAAGTGTGGTCTGTAAGTCCTTGCTTAAAAGGAGCGGTGTTACCATATTGGAGCCTGTATTGTGTGTTATGTATGAGCGTGCATTACCCGTACGACTGGGATTGAGGGAGATAGACAAAGTATGTCTGGTTTAAATTCCTCTTATTTCACACATGTAATTGTCAGTAGTCTCATCTGAGTGCTTTAAGGTAGACAGTGTTGGAATGAACTGTCTAACCCCTTTTGGGACTCGAAATACAGTTTACCAATTACAGCATAATTAACCTTCATGACGATTTCTTCATGAACCTTCATTTTTCCATAATTAAATTGCAGAAATAAAACAGCACCCCTGTGAGTGGTATTGCCTGTAAGTATCACATTTTACAAAATGTCTCAAATCAGGTGTGATTGTAAAATTTTAGAATCTAGCTTTGTTATCAGCACAGTGAAATTTTCAGAATTACTGTTGCGTTTTTAATTGCTCACTGCTGTCACTGAAAAGGAAGAAAGTAGGTTATTCTCAAAATAATAGGTCCATGTATTCAAAATTACAGGTCTTGATTCAGCCTCAGCTCTAGAGGCATTCAGTGAAGCATGGCACTTCAGAAGCTTGGAGGCAGGATTTTTTTTTACCCTTCAATACTGAGAGGCCAATAGTAAGCAGGATAAAAAGAAAAAAAAATTGTAGTAAGTATAGGAAAGGATTATAGGAAAGGTTATGGGGCTCTTCACAAGCTGTCATTATATGTTGCACAGTATGTGCTGCAGTGTTACCTGGCCAGACAAATGCAGTATTTTTAAACTAAATAGGTCTATGAAAATATTTTACAAGTCAGACTGTTAAGCATTCAGAAACCAATGAACTGTAAATTAAAAATGGTTTACAGCCCTTTGCTTATGAAGCAATGTTCTGTTTCTCAAATGAAGCATACAGTACCATCTAGGAGCATTTGCCAGTGCCCTGCTCTGTCCCCATTAAGTGCATTCACTAATCACTTGGCTGCAGACTCATGTTCATTTTTATGCTCTGTCTTCCCGGCCAAATGGATATTGAATTCTTAATTCTTCATAAGGTCATTGCTTTAACAGGAGGGACGCCTTCTCCCCTGCTCTCCCCCACTTCCCTGTGAAGTAGTCCTGTGTTTAGGGCATGGTTTTGGGAGGTAAGATATTATTGATGCACGTGTCTTCAGGCAGAGGAAGGATTTTAGTCTGCATGTCCCACATCCTAGGCATCTGCTTTAACTACTGTGCTTTTGTAAAAAGGAAGAATGACTACCAGGCCCTGCACTAAAAACCTTCAGCATCCATTTCTGGGTTTTGTGCTCTGAAAATACTTACCATAACAGGGCCATTACAGGCGGAATGTCTGAGTTTTGGATCCTCGTAACATTTTGGTTCTCATGAAGAAACCAAGCTGTTCAGAAATGTCATGTGCTTTTGGTCATTCATGGAAGCAGATGTGTTTATATGGGGAGACCGTAAGAGCACGTGAGCTCAGGCACATATAAACTCTGAACACATCTATTTGGTACCAGACAGGTTGGGCATTTATTGCTCACTGTTTGGACATTAAAGGTCTCAATCTCCTCTACAGGACACACTTAATGTGCTGAATTTCTTTTCTCCATTTAGCATCGCAGACCTTCTGGCCACTCACTGAGCTTTCTGTGTGATACAGATCTTACCCTTACTGGGTATGAGTAGAGGATTTGCTCTGAAATGAGCTGAACAAATTACAGTATAGAAGGCTGTGCCGTGTATATGAGTCTTTAGAAGAATAGTGGGACTATGGGAAAGTGTGATGATGACAATAAAGGATATAGTAAGATATACAGTGCAAAGGTACTTTTGATTTAGAGTATCAGTCTTTTCATGTTTATAGTTACTATCTGATTGCATAGTTATTCAGACTGTTTGTGTAAGTGTAATCAGGGAGCGGCCTTTCCTGCGCTGACAGCTCTCTTTCTTTCCTCCCAGTGTGGAACAAATTGACCACATATGAGTACATCCTGCAGCAGCGTCCCCAGCAAGAGGTGAACAAGGGAGACAAGCAACAGAAGTCTTGCTCCTCCCAAGTGAGACCCAGTCAGGTACTTGTACTTTCAGACCATTTCTCAAAAACAGCCTCACTGGTCCACAGTGTAATGTTTACTTCACTTTTGTGAGCTCCAAATTTTAGCGGCAATAGCTAAAGATAAGACCTTAGAGGCACTTTGATGGAGTTGAGTAGGATGTGAAAGTGTGTAATTCGATAAACACTTTAGGCATAAGCAAGTGGTCCTTTCAAAGGAATCAGTCCCACCCACTCTCTCTTCCTCAACCACTTGTTCTGCACTATCCATTCTCTTCTGCCAGCGTAGCTGTTTGTTACAGTCTTACAGTGAACAGGGTGGAGGAACTCATCTGGGTAAGAATAAACTTTATTTAAAAAAATAGTTGAGCTTGTATTTAGCTGCCCCAGCTCCCTCCCATTCGGTTCACCAAGCAGTCACATAAATGCCTGCGTCAGCACGAACAAGGATGACTGAAGAGTAGGAAGGGTCCTGTCACTGGAAAGGACAGGACCATCTGTTTGGGTGGCATCTTGCTGGCTTCTGTGAGTGGTATGGCAGGTCATGGCTCCAGGCCCTAAGGCTGGAGAAACTGTGGCTAATCATCAAGCAGCTAATAATACCAAATAGTTTAACCATCTTGAAAAAGAAAAGGGCACCAATCATGTACAGAAATGACCCAGATATCTGGGTCATATCTGGTTGCCTTTGAATTAAGTCTATGTAGTGGTAAGGGTCCTTATGATTACCGTGATGTTGATTGTGTCTCTGCAGTAAGAGTTCTACAAGCTCTTTCATGCTATTATGCTCTGCAGTGGCATATATATTTGGCAAGGAATTGAGAGGTTCAGTGTAATTTATTTTGCTGCAAGGCAACTCTGTCCCTGGGGTTACTCAAAATTTGACGGGACAAATTTTGTACAGGCTTTGATGGGGGTTTGGACTAGAAACTTATAGAAATTCTTCCTCGTCTAAATTATTCTGTGATTCTGCGATCTCATGTAACTTTTGGTTTTATGCAAGTAAGTTACCTACTATACAACTAGTTTTATATTTTGTAAGAAATTAATTAAGTCCAAACTTCATCCAAGTATTCTGTGTAGAGATACTGGGATCGCTCTGGACTCATTCCTATCAAAGCGAAGGGGAAAGTGAGCTGATCCCCTTTCTGTATAGTATGTGTATATGTGTTTTTTTACTGCCTTGGAAAAGTTGAGCTTTCAGTTTAAACAGAGGTTTCCATAACAACAAAAATATTTGGCACTTTTTTTCATAGAGCTTTGCTTACCAGGAAAATTAAAGCAAAAATAAAGCATTAGCTCTAATCACTTCCTAGTTACTGGATTTTGGTTAATACTGAAAATATATCTGAACAGGGGTGGACTCTGTGTGTGGCCACATGTGGGATGTAGCCAATGATGTTCTCCTGTCTGCAGTGGTGCTTATCTAGATACGTGTGAATATGGTTAATTTGAGGCAGCAAGCCTGGAAGAAGCAGGGTGAAAAAGAGTTCTGTGTTTCAAGACTGCAGTTTGTACCTTGGGGAACAAGAAAGACTGGATGATGCCTAGTAACATTGTTAAGAAAAATGTTAACCCACCAGATTTTCCTTGTTTCTTACGTAGCAACCAGAGATAAACACAAACAAATAGATTGGAGTAGGAGTACACCAAATGACTTGCCTTTTGTGAGCTGTGTTGACTACAGCCTTCTTCAGATTGAACACAGAAGTCCTTTGTAATTGATCCAAGACATTGCAAGCATAAAATGGAAATCATCCCCTTCCCACTTTGTCTTAACTGTTCATTCATTGCAGGGAGTAAAAAGAAATATGCATTTTCCCTTTAATCCTTGGGTTTGAGCCTTATTCAAGCTTGGGTGTTGGCTTTGGCTTCAGTTTTCCATGTTTGTCTATGGTTAAGTCTTAGACTATGTCCAGGTTAAAGGATTCTTGTTCAGGTTAAAAGATTCTTTTGTGCTTGTAGAATCCTCTTCAGAACATGCACAAAGTTAAAGCCCTAATTTTGCAAACTTAAGTGGTTCAGATATCAGAAAAAATGCAAATACAGCCTTTGCCTTGCCTGTGCAAGTAACAGGTTTTTTTCTGCAGGCAGTTGCATAGCAGTCCAAAGAAATATAAACTAAACCAAAGAGGATGCTTTAATGCATAATTGCCTTAACACCGGGGAGCTGGCTTTCATAGCGAGGCCAGCTGGGATGCGATTTTTTTTTTTTTCACGTTCCTAAAGCTTTGAATTTGCTTTGGACACTGATTCAGGTTGGTTTTAAATAATAAACATGAATTTTACTCAGCTTCCCTCACATTTTCAATATTGTTTCTCTCTTCCAATGTCTGGTTAAGATGAACCTAGTCTTCACTCTCAGCCTCAACACTTGCACTAGATCCACTTTCCATGTTTTTTTCCTGTTCAATTCTGCCTCCCATCTAGCCAGACAACATTTCAGGGCACTGACTGTCACTGAAGTTGATGATAAGAGCAGCTGCAGTGGGCAAGGGACCTGAATTCATCCTGAAGTTGTAAACATGAAACTCGTGGTGGACACAGCTGGTATTCAGCCTCTAGAGGAGGTCTGCGCATGACCAGAAATTGCAATGAGTTTGGGCGGTCTGTTGATTTAGCAGTCTGTTTTCAGCTGAATCCTAATCACGCCATTGGAAAGGCAGATTTGTCTTGCTGTTGCAGTTGAAGGATGATGGCTGTCCTGCTAACGGCTGTGGGACCTGAGGGAGGCTGGGATTCTGTGCTTTGGTTGTAGGTTTTGTCACCCTGAGAGAACGTTGTATTTTCTGCTGATTGAGTCGTCTTCCGTTTGCTTCTGCTAGTCAGCTCTAATGGTTTACTTCTATGTGGCTGCTTTGCTTATACATAATTTAGACAGCTGAAATGGACAAAATGGATTTAAAAAGCTCTTTCATTCCTTACTTGGAAAGTAGTTGTTCATGATATTGGCAAGATGTATCATTGATTAATCTCCTGTGAAATGCCAGTCCTGCAGTCCTGTTTGTATGCTGTGGATGTTGAATCCTGATCGTTTTCATTTACTCTGTGCGGTCTTATGAGGATGTCTCCCGCTGCAGCTCATTCCAGCCACGGCGTGCTTTCCTCTGAAAAGACCTGCCTGTGCGCTTACAGTGACACGAGATTGCGTCTGGTCTCCTTCACTTGTGACTCAGGAGCATGAGGCTTGAATGTAAATGTTAAGAATTTGGTCCCAAGGAGATCTGAGGAAACGTTTTTGTACATTTGGTGTACTGACTGCAGACACTGATGCCAAGATGTTCGAAAGCAACTGGTAATATTGGAAATCTCTCTTCTGGCGTGTAAAGAAGGCCGGCCAAAGTTATCAGACCAGTATGCTGGCTCTGACACTGGCCGATTGTGGATGCTGAGAAAGAGTGCAGGAGCTGTCATCCCCAGTACCCTCTCGCTCTCTTCTGGAGCACAGAGCTTCAAACAGCTTTGTGTTTGCTGGTTTCTCACACAAACTTTTCTCTTTTCTTCTTGAATCCATGTAACATTTAGCGCCTGCAGCATCCTGTGGCAGTGAGTGCTACAGCTTATTTCCATGCTGTGTCAAAAATGCAGCCTTTCTTCTGTTTCTTTTGAAAATACTACCTGATTTTTTTCACTTGATGCTTCCTAAATGTTAGAGAAGTGGTAAACAATTATTCCCCATTTGCTTTCTCCATTCATACCTGCCCTGAGTATTTCCTCTCCTGACTGAAGAGCCCTGGCCTGTTTCTTGTACAGAAATTGCTCCATACCTTTCACTGGGCTTGTCACTCTTCCCTGTACCTTCTTCCAGGTCTTTGTAGGGGGAGATGCTGGGGAGAATCCAGTATCCAGGCTGCTGATGAATTTATTCAGCAACATGAAATTATTTTCTGTTTTCTTTTAGTATGCCTTTCCTTTTCATTCCCATAATCTGACATGATTTCTTGGCTGCCACTGAATGTGCAGCTCCATTAATTCTT
The DNA here is from genome assembly GCF_036417535.1 of Chlamydotis macqueenii. Lineage (NCBI taxonomy): Eukaryota > Metazoa > Chordata > Aves > Otidiformes > Otididae > Chlamydotis > Chlamydotis macqueenii. The sequence continues at coordinate 14,836,501 of NC_141568.1, forward strand.
TTTTAGTTCAGACACTGTTGCTTTGTGTGTAAAGTTTGCACTACTTTTCCCACATGCACCACTTTACCATATCTAGCAGTATTGATTTTCTTGTGCCATTTTATCACCCCATAATTCAGCCTTGCAAGAATCCTCTGCAACTGTTTGTGGCTGGCTTTCACTTTTATTGCCTTACATAAGTGAGTATCATCACCAGACTTCATCTCACTGTTGTGCTTTTTTGTCCATTGTTTATGAATTTGTTGAAGTGCAGAGGCCCTGGGTCTCTCAGGAACCCATTTGTGGGACGTCCAACTTTGACTTCATTTTCTCAAGTTTACTGATGAGGCTGTTATGACAAATACATCTTTGTGAGCTTGCCTAAGCTTTTTTGGAAGCTAATGCTTATCACATTTTAAATCCCTCCATCTTTACGACCTAAACTTTGCCTTAAAATATATATGTGTCTTCGTAGTCACTGCACACTGAATTGTTTAAGAGGAAGTTGTTTTGCTAATTATTCAAGTCTAAGAGCAGCTGAAAAGTAATGTCAAGGTTCTCCTGAGCACTGTCTGTCCTTTTTAAGAATGGGGCTTCAAGCCCTGCATCGCTTGGTACTCCGACCATCTTAACTGTGTCCTTTTGAGGGAGAACTAGGAGCCCTTTTCTATAATGCAGACACTTGCATTTAGGAGGCTTATTCATTGAGTCTTCTTATATGTTGATGTAAGTGTGCAATTTTAAAGTTCAGGATGACATTACTTTGAATTCATCTATACCTGAGGCAGATGAGCACGCTATTGCACTATTTTTTAAAAAACAGCACTGTTATTAGCCATACAGGATTCACACAAGCAACACAAGATACTTTCTGTTTTTCCTGTATGCTGCGTGGTTTCATTTTCCTCACCTCCATTTTGAAAAGAAGTTTTTTTGCATTCACTGCTTAACTCCTGTGATTGAACTGTGTAACTAATAGAGGCTTTAAGTGATATTTTGAATATAGTCCAAATAAATTATTAAGCTTGTCTCCATAAATGTGCTCTGATTTGATTTTGAGCCCTGTGAAGTACTCACTGGATGAAATGAATGAATAAGCAGCAGACTCCTGCTGAGTTTCGGCTGCACCAGCTGTAAGAACAGAAAATGTCTGGTGTGTGGCTGAGGAAGGAGGAGAAGACATGTCTGTAGTGAAAATCCCTCTTCTCTGTTCTGTGTTCTGTATTGGCTATATTGGTCTGAAAATGTTGATTTTTTTTTTTTATATATATATATACAATTTTTTTTTATTTTTTAACTTTTTCCCAGGAAGCAGGCTTTTTTCCAGGAAACCGTGGCTATATAGACCCTGGCATTCAAGTAGAGGAATTCTTGACAGTTCCTTCACGAAAAGGGTGAGTAAAGTCACAGATAGGAGTCTTCCAGCAGCATTTATGGTGAATGGGAAGTTGTCATCAAAGTCACTGCTGGACCCTAAGACAAAAGCGCTTAGGAGGATAGGGAGCGCCGATGTTTTGACCAAGGCATGCTGAAATCTTTGTTTCAGGAGGATGGACACCTACAGGAGTACTTGCTTCTCCTCCCCTGTGAAAATATCTTTCCTAGGATACTGTTTAGGCTGGCTTATATTAAAGTTACTTTAAAGCTGCCTGATTTGTCCTGTGATTCCTGTATTGAGCTTGTTGTTATTTGATTTCAGGTTGTCAAGAGATGACTCACAACAGCAAAGTTTGTAACACAAACAGGCAGTCATGCGAAAACAGCATTCTTGTCTTAAATAATCCTTACCTATGAACTCATGTCCCAGGGGAGTGGAGACAAAAGCCTTCATATTTTGCACAGTTGTACAGGAAAAGTTACTCTGCAGTTTTCCTGGGAATGCTGTGCAAGGCAGGGGATGCTTTGGTCAGACTAATGTGTATGTGCAAGCAGTGGACATGAGTTAAGTCATGTCTAAGGGAATGATCTTGTATATCTGCCATGTGTTTTAGCTTTCCAAAGCTCTATGTCCGCAACGATGAAGCTGACCCCGAGCAGGGCTCCTCCCCTGACCTCCCATCTCTTCACTTTGGGGTCCCTTCTCAGGTAAGCAGGAGGCTTGCTGTGTGCTGTAACCTCTGTAGCTGGCGAGGCACAGAGCTGCGTGGGTGCATGCTCACTCTGGTGCAGACTGGGGCTCCCTTTGGTGCACATGCTCTTCCTGTCCTTACCGTGTGTCTGCAGCTGTGGCTGTGCCCTGCAGTCACTACATCCAAGTGCTACTCTCCTGTCTCAGCTCACACATGTGATCAGAAATAGTCTGCAGTTCCCTCATGAGCGTGCAGCTCAGCTGTAACACAGCTGTAATAGCAATGTCTAGCTGCTCCAGTGCAGTTCAGTGACTGTATCTGTACTGCTTTGTTGATATAACAAGTTGTGCGTGTTTCTGTAAAGCAAAATCCAACAGTTTATATGTTCAAATATGGATGTTAAAGCATCTGCCCAGGGAAAGATGGTTTGTGTGGATATGAAGCTTGAGTGTATGGAACAGCTGTCTAAAAGCAAGTTTTCTGCACTCTTGATATTCGTGTGTCTGCGTCCGGATGCTCTACTCCCTTGCTCAAATGGCAGGTGGTGGTGCTCTCCCCTTTTCCTCCAAGTTTTTTAATCGAAGTCTTGTCATCTAGATGATAAGAAAAAATTCCTTTTCAACTATACTTGTATTTTGGACAAGAGCTATCTCTCTCTTGGGATGTCCTCTGCTATGTGACTTTTGGTCCCCTCTTCATGTTTGACTCTGCAAATGCATTTGTCCACCAGTGTCTCGTACGTCTTCCAGCTGTATGAGACAACAGCTTAAAGGTACCTACACACAGAGGACCACTGTATGCAGATAATGTGTGTGTGTTCGTTAAATACCTGTTCTCTGTCATTGCTTTATAGTAACTCAGTCTTAAACTATAAAATACTCTTGGTCTTTGGCCATACCTCATTGTTAAAAGTAGGAGGAATTAAAAAGAGGTAGCAATTAAAAAAACTGTCTGTCCCATTACTTTGGGCTGATAAAGTGACTTCCCTTCTCTTGGACTGCTGGCTTTCACAGCACCAGAAGAAAAGAAGAAAGAAGACACATAAAGCTTCTTCCTCAGCAGTGGACAGCAAGTCTAAACCACACGATAGACCTTGGCCTTCTTTGCCACATCCCCAGTCAGGTGAGATTGCACCAGCTTCTCTGCTTCTGGAGTGGATTTCTGGTTGCTGGCAGACAGAAAGGAAGTGTCATGAAAACCCAGCGCTGGCAGAAAGTTAACTTGCCTAAGGAGTGAAAATGAGTGCTTCTGAGTGCTTGGGGATACTCTAAAATGATCAGACTTGGATACACTGCTGAGTGTAGAATTCTGTACGTTTTCATCTCTAATTTTGCTTAAATATATTTATGATTTTCTTTAACACTAGTGAATCAGCCATATTGGAGTTCCTGGGCTTGTTGATGTCTTTGTTGGGCTGAGGGATCTCTCTTTCTCTCTCGCTCTCCTTAAGCTTTCTTCTTCCTTTCTTTCCATCTGTAGAGTTCCCAGCCATGGCTGCTGCCACCTCGTCTTCCCACAGCCTTCGCCTCTTGGTGCCAGCTTTTCCTCTGAGAGCTGCTGTGCCCCCCAGCAGCATCGGCCTCATCCAGGCAGCGGGACCTCCAGCTGACTATCACTCAGAGTCTGCCGAGTCCATGGATGAGATTCCTGTGTTTCAGACTCGCCTTGGGAGCACGGCTCTTCATAGGCCTCCTAAGAATGGCTCAAGCAGCTCTCAACACTATCCCTTGTCCACAGATACTCCCAGAGGTGACAGAAAGAAGAATCTCCATTCTCGGCCTGAGGTAAAAAGGAAAAGCTGCCAGCAAGACAGACATGTGGAACGAGACCTGGAACTTTTTTCTAAGATTCCTACTGTGTTTGTAAGTAAGAGTAGTGGAGAACCTCATGTCTCTCAGCCCCAGCCCAGTGAGAGCACATCTGAGCCACACCACAGAAAATGCACCAGCAAGCAGCATGTGAGCAGACATGATCCATGCTTTGAGGACATAAGGACAAACACCACAGCGGCCTAGTGATCAGCTTTCCAAAGCCATAGCCTTTGGGGACAAGGCAAGAGGTTCTCTTTATATTTATATATTGCTTTTCAGAGATTTTTACTCCGGTGACTCATCTTTTTCCCTGGAGGTGGCAGCGTCCCTTTACCTGATGCTGTCCATCTTCCAGCAGAAATAGCTGAGAGGCCATAAAACTCCCGCTGGATCACTGTTGCTGGTTGCTGCCTCTTTCTAAGCCAGGAGTGTTCCCGAGCCCAGTTCCACTCTCCTTGTCAAGGAGGAACAGTGTCCCCTGATAGGGATGTGCCCAGAGCTGCCACTGGTTAAGGACGGCAGCGTTCATACGCCACAGAGTGCTGAGGGACTCATCCCTGCACTGTGTGCTTGCCATCAGGCTGCAGTGAGACACTTCTCATACTCAGCCAAAGGCAAGAGGCAATAAAGTGGCAATCCTGAGGTAGGCATGTTTCTAGAGAGAGCTCCAGCGCTTTCCACAAGAAAGGGCTGGACCCTCCTGGCCTCTGCACACTGGGCTGCAGTAGCTTCCTGGGAGAGTGCATGGGGAAGAGCAAGGTTCCATCTCTGCTGTTCCCTGCACCTTGAAAACTGAATTTTCTATCTGCCTGCACCCTGTCAGTCTTTGGATCACATGCAGAGGCTTCAGCAGGGGGTCAGGGAGTAGCCTCAGGATTGCCCTGTCCCTACGCCACTTTCCACTGTGTCTCCTCAAGCCAAGTCCACCAGCAGGTACTTTGTAAGGCAGCGTGGTTTGACCTGTTCCGCCTTCCCGGCAGCCTGGGGTGCCCCCCAGTGCAGCTTTCTCATCAGAAGCTCTGGGATACAGCAGGTCCTGAAACCTTTCAGTTTCCTGGGTTGCCAGATCCACATTAGTCCGCAGCCAAGCCTGGAGTCTCTGTAGTGCAGAAAAATCCCACAGCGGACACCGCGGCACGTAGCCAGTGCTGTGAGTCACGGCGCCGTGTGCTGGTGGTGAGAAGTGGGGAGCTGTCTGGGCTGCTGAGCTGCAGTGCCTCGGCTTTCCCTGCCCTCTTGGCTTCCCCAGACAGCATGCCCCTTTCCAAATTCCTGGCTGAGTTCTGAGGCCAGGGCTGCCAGCAAGCCCAGATCTGCCTAGCAGCCAGCTAACCTCAGAGCCCGGGATAGCAGCAATGCGCGCATCCCGATGGGCCTTGCCACTGGCATGGATGTGCCTGATGTGATTTGTCGCTTGACGGCCACAGCACCTGTGCAGTGCCTGCCTCACTGTCTTGGCTGGCTGCACCATTTCTGGACAGGCCTCCCGCACTGCACGCTGCTGGTGTGTGTGAACAAATAGGTGCACCAGCAGAGAAGAGGAAGCCTGGGAAGTCTTTATCACCCTACCAAATGTTTTGATGCATGGAAATCACAAACAACTCTTCCTCCAGAATACGGTAGGTGCAGGTTAGGGAAAGACAAGACAAAGCCAGGTGCTGTGAGAGAGTTGGAGCTGTTCAGCCCGGAGAAGAGGAGGCTCCGGGGAAACCTTATAGTGGCCTTCCAGTACCTAAAGGGGGCCTACAGGAAAGATGGGGAGAAACTCTTCAGCAGGGCCTGTTGTGATGGGACGAGGGGTAACAGTTTTAAACTAGAGGGAGGTAGATTCAGACTGGACGTTAGGAAAAAACTTTTACAATGACAGTGGTGAAACACCGGCACAGGTTGCCCAGAGAGGCGGTGGATGCTCCATCCCTGGAAACATTCAAGGCCAGGTTGGACGAGGCTCTGAGCAACCTGATCTGGTTGGAGATGTCCCTGCTCCTGCAGGGGGGTTGGACTGGGTGGACTTTACAGATCCCTTCCAACCCAAACCCTTCTGTGATTCTACATGTGTCGAGCTAAGCTGTCCCTCCCCTTGCCTAGCTCAGGCTGCACAGCCAGCATGGGGCAGGCAGGCTAGACTCCCAGCTTTGACATATGTGCTTCCCAGCCCTGCTGTTGCCCATTATCCCAGTGCTCATGGTGGCTTCTCTGCTGCTCTGAGGTTTGGCTCACCTCAGCAGAGAGACAGAAAGGCACCTGCTGCATGTTGAGAGCCTCAGCCCATTCCAAGAACACCCCTGAATGCCAGCAGCTGGAAGCACCCCAGCACTGTCACCTGGCCAGCACCCTGCTGCATGGTACTCATGCAGTGGCCATTTCAAGTAGTTATTCCTTCAAGGAGACGGCTCCTGGAAACGCTTGATCCTTGCAGAGCGGAAGCTGGCGTAGGGGAGCCCTCCCTTTGCTGAAGGCTTTATGGGGTAAGTGTGGCTCAGAGACAGGACCATCCAGGCCAAGCACTCCCTGGGACAATCCTTGGGAAATTCTGGCGCAGCAGCGTAGATACGCTCAGTGACCCCGGAGCTGCTTTAAAGGGCTGTCTTACCATCCTTCTCTGTTGTCTGATTTTTTTACTCCTGAAAGAACTTAGATGAGGAGCCTTGACTCTTCTTCGAATTGTGTGAGCCATTGGTCAGCAAAAGTGAAATCTCCTGGTGGTGTTGAAGTTGTTGTGTCTCAGTTTGCAGGAGGGGTTGGCCTGTGGTCACACTCCTCGCAGCTTCCCTTGCTGCTCTGGCAAGGTGGTGTGATCCTTTGGAAAGGCAGATGTGTGTGGGACCAGCAGACATGGCACTGCTTGTCTGCAGGGACCAGAACCGATGGATCCCAGTTAGACAAAGTCCTTCCAGTTGTTTCTCCTCATGTCTGCTGTCCTGCAAGGAAACTACACCCTGCAGTAACACTGGGCTCAGGGTTTCCAAAGGCTAGCTGTCCCTCCACCCAGAAGGCATCAGTAATTTCTCTCCAGCAGGTGCCCCTGCGCAGACCTCGTATTTTCTTACCCTTTATCCACACAGAACCAGACACAAAGTCACGTATGGAGCTCTTTAGTAGCTCTGTCCGCAATAAAATTTTCTATGCCCTTTGCTAAATAGTTTCCTCCTTTTTTGCAGTCATTAATTTGTCTGCCCTGCTGATGGTCCCCCAATTTTTCCCTGCACCTCTGATGTCCCAGCTGTGTGGGGTGACAGTGGTCCCTTCTCCGTAGGGCCCTATGGATGTTGGATGGGACTACATTCCCTGAGGGGTCATGGGCAGACCACCTTCTCCAGGAGGTGTGTAACTCCAGCCTGGTTTCTGTGCTGCAGCAGGGCGAGCAGGAGGAGGCCGGTCTGGCTTTGCATCGTGCTGCAGGAAGGCTGCTGCGCCCTTTGGGGTGAGTGAAGGTGGGTTTCCTGGTCTCTCATGTATCCAGGGAAAAAAAGGTCCAGCGCATCCCGAGGTGGCGGGTTCTGAGCACAAGCTGGGAAGGAAGGGGATGACCTAAAGTTTGCTGGGACGTGACCCTCTCCAGGAGCACGGGGCTCACCCTCAGGTTCAGCATTGAGCTGTCCTCCCCTTCCCAGGCTGTGCTCACCTGCCATTGTACTACTGGGCCCCTAAGCCCCAAATTCCCCTGCCATGCACACAGGCACCCACCTGAGAATGGTTTCTGGGCCCAGAGTCCCCAGCCACCAGTGCAGAGTCCCATATGCTGCTGGGCTATACTGGTTCTGTCCTGCCCTGCAGGCTTCTCCAGGAGGAGCGGGAGCCCATGCGTTTTGTTGGAGGCTGACAGGTTGCCCTGGGGACCCTGATTTGGGAGTTTTTCTGGGTAGGGAAGACCTCCTTCTGCTGCCTCCAGCTGAGTCATAGAACATTTTCTCCACTACATCAAGTGCTGGAGGAGGCAGAGTAAATCAAGGCTGTAAAACATGCAATGCCTTGTCCGTGCGTCAGGACAGCTGGGTGCTGAGCAAAGAGCCCAGCCCCAGCAGGATGGGCTCCCAGTGCTGCCAGTGTTGGACTCTGATTTCCTGAACCTCATGTGTGCTGTGTGGTGTTTGATTTTGGCTGGCTTTTGTGTTTTCACCACAATCACATTAAAGGAGGACAGTTGAAGCTGCATATTGGGCACCGGTGAGTGAAAATGCTGAGAATGAGCCGATGTTGGCTCCTGGGAGAACTGCTCTCTGCCCCAGATCCGTTCCCAGCAAGGATGAACCTTCACAAGTGCAGTTCAGCATCTCGGCTGAGCCGCTTCATGCTGGGAGGGCCTTTTGTGGATGCCGCTTTGCAATATGCACGTGCCCTCAGGACCCCGGCTTTGAGTGCTCTCTGTGGTACCCCACAAAGCCGTGGAAGTTTTCCACAGCAGGCAGCTGGTACCCTTCCAGGATGGTCACAGCAAGGGCAGGCACAGCCGGGGCTCCCTGCTTCCTCACCTCATTTTTGTCCTTTTGGGACCCTAATGCTGATACCCTGTGGATCTGGGTGCTGAGGGCATTTCTGCTGCCCTGGATGAGGAAGGTCCACAGCAGATCCGTGGCAGCAAGGAAAAGGAAGGAGCGTACCCCCCGCAGAGGCCAGCATGTGGGCAGAGCACTCTTGGCCACCACACTTGGGGATTGCCATGACCATGAGCTCAGCACTTGCTACAGCCCAAGACCATCAGAGAGCGGGGTTAAGGTGACAGCAGAACTCCCGCTGCCTTCAGCTCCCCATCGCTGCAGAAACATTGAGATTTGGCACCCCTGAGTACCTTCTCCAGCACTAAATAACGGGTTTTTGCCAGGGCATGAACTCTCCCATCAGCAGGAGGCAGCACCCTGGACTGGCCGTTCCCCACCACGAGACTATTAGCAGCAAGCAGTGCATTTGCAGGATGGTGACAGCTTTCCAGAGTCCTCTAAAAAATCATAAATCGTGGTCCCTGGCCACTCGCCAGTGGCTGCGCCAGGCCTCGCAGCACGTTCCTCTCTCAGCCCTGCCGTGGGACGTACGCCCTGCCTGCTTTCATCCTCGGTTGTGACTCAAGTTTCTTAGTTTTTGTCTTTGAAGTCCAGAAGAGCTTCCTTTGGGAAATTATTTTTGGTGAGTCTGTTCCTGAGCTCTGCTTGCTACACGTCCTGAGAGCATCTCAAGGGACTGCCTTGAATTGCAGAGGGGGAGAAGGAAGCTCCTGCCCAGAGGAGGGTGCATTTTCCCCCCTCCTCTCTGCCCAGTGCTGTGCATCGCATCCCCCTCGGCTCTGCGCGCCGCTGACACGCCCGGCACACACACACGCGCGCGCCTCGATCATGCCGCTCATCAGCCGCAGCTAAGCCCCATTAATGCCTTGTGGACACGCCGTTGCTGGGGTTACCGTATACATATTGCACAACCTCCGAAACACTTCCCTCTGTTTTGTAGCAACTTGCGCTGGAGAAGCAGTGTTCCTGCATAACCTCATCCCACCCCAGATGTGGCTGAGCCAGCAACTCATTCCTGAACGGAGGTGACTTTGGGGAGCCTGCAGTGCCCAGCCCCGGGGAAGGCAAGTGGCACAGAGGATGGAGGGTAAGCGCAGAGGATGCTCTGAGGTTGCACTTGTGCTCTCCCGTGCAAGCTCTGAGCTGCACCCTGGAGCTAGCGCAGCACTCTGGAACTCTGCGGGGAGCTGGGGAGACAGGCATGGTCCTAGCTGGGACAAGCACGTGTCCCGGTGGTCCAAAGCCGTGTCCCGGTGACGCTGAGCTGTGAGCCTTGGTGTTTCCTGGGTAAGTGCTGAGGTTACGTGGCTCATTAAGCTCCCCCCAGGCGGGAGACAGCCTGGGAACATCCTGAGCTTTATTGGAGATCACAAGAAGGGAAAGGTTTCTGGGGAGCTGAGCACTGAGCCGTGTCCCTGCTCCTCCACCACATCACAAGACCTGTGCAACCTCCTCCTCAGCTCCAGCCTGCATCACAGCTCTGGACCGAGTCGCAGCCTCCTCTGGGGCTTCCTTTTCCGGGCTGCATGAGGAACAGCAGGAGCCGGCCAAGGACCATGCTCCATCCCAACAGGGCTGTCATGGTGACAACAAAACGCACAACAAACCCCAGCCCTTAGGAACCGAAACCTGACCTACTCAACCCGACCCCGTGGGGCAACTCGCCAGCCCCAGCTCTCCCCACGTGCAGCCTTGTGGCTCTCCGGGCTCTGCAGCCCCCCGGGCCGGCTGGAGGTCGGGCAGAAGAGCTGCCGACATACCCAGCCCCAGCTCAGCTCCTGCCTGCTGCCACCAAGCCCTGCCAGAGCTGCTGCGCGCTGGGTGTGCCAGCCAGCGTTACCTAGGCTCCCCTCTGGAGCTGGAAATGAACCCTGCTTTGGTGGGGAGCTGCAGGGCAATCAATGGACAAGGCTGTACCTTCAGCAAGACTTAAGCACCCTCCTCAATATGACAGCCCCAGTTATTGCCCTCTCCTTAAAGCACAGAGCGCGCGAGCATCTCTTCCCCACTCCCTGTGGCGTGGGATGAGAGCCCTAGGTCCTTGCTGGCCCGGGTGGAGGCTGGTTTCAATTCCCACTCCACAGCCAGCCACTGTCACCTCCCAGCCTCTGCACTTTGGGACCTTCTTTCATGTTTTATGAAGAGCAGGAAGCACGCGTGTTCAGGACAGAGTCCTCCTGGTGCCACCTCCCCCATGCCACACCAAGGCTCTCTGCCTGTGTCTGAGCTTTACCAGGAGAAGCTGGATGAAGGAGAAACACCTGTTGGTGAGGTCTGCCCAGACTCTGGCATCAAGCTGGTCCAGCCCTACCAGATGGGGCACCAGCTGTCCTGCCCACCCTGGACTGTCCCCTCCGGGATGTCCTTGCCACCCTGCCTCTGGCAGCTCCTGCCATGGAGGGGTCACAAGGCTGGTTGGGGGGCATGACAAAGCGGGGTCCTTCATATGACTGTGACCATCTGGGGCTACCTAAAGTGGCCAGGTGCTGGGGCAGCTCAACCATGGGGACACCCGTGTCTGTCCTTGCCCTGCAGCTCCTCTGCATGAGGACCAGGGCAGACAGAGACAGCAGGGTGCCAAAGGTGTGCCAGGGGAGTGCCGAGGCCAGAGCTGGCTCTGGGCAAACGACTGACGTGGGGCTGTGAGTAAGTGATGTGGGCTGTGTCGTGACTCCATGGCAACCATAATATTTGGGTGCTTCTTCAGCCCGCAGCACCTGCTGGGAGTCACACGTGTGGTCAGGCCCTGGGCGAGGGCAGCGATGGGCAGTGCTGGCACGTGGCCGGCTGCCCCCAGTGTTGGTCCAAGGGTGTCCCACCAGGCTGTGCAGACCCAGGACAGCTGGCATTTGTCCCCACAGCCTGGGCAGCAGCCTTTTGTCCATGGTGTCACCCATGGAGAGGGGCCAGTTCCTCTATGGAGGAGCACGCTGGCCGTGTGGGGCAGGGAACAGGGTAGAGACAGGGGGACTGCCAGGGGGGAACCTGCAGTGGTGGAGAGACCTTGTGGGTGATGGAGAGACCTCGTGGGGTGATGAAGGGGCTTTGTGGGGTGATGATGGGGTCCTGTGGAGTAGTAGAGGGACCTTGTGGGGTGATGGAGGGGGCTCACAGGGTGGTGGAGGGGCCCCATGGGGTGGTGGAGGGGCTTCGTGTAGTAAAAACCTCCTGGGGTGGTGGAGGGACCTCGTGGGGTGGTGGAAGGCGCCCCAGATGTGGCCGATGGCGGCTCCCGGGCTCCCTCTCTCCTCCCCGAGGTCGCTCCCCGGCCGTGCCGCGGCCCGGGACGGGGCGGGACGGGGCGGCCCCCGGCCCCTCCCGTCGCCATGGCGGCTCCTTAAACAGGCGGCGGCGGCCGCGCCCCCCCCGCCTGAGAGCGCGGCGCCGGGAGGTGAGTGACTGGGCCGGGCAGGGCGGCGCAGCCGGGCCCCCCCCCGGCCCCGGGCAGCGGCGGCACCGGGACCCCCCGTACCCCCCGCCTCCGGCCGCTGCCCGTCCCTGGGGCTGCTCCGGGACCTCCCAACCGCCATCGGCGACCCCCGGGCGGGGAGGGTCCCGACTCCACACTGCGGGGCCGGGGAGGGGGGGACCAGCGGCTTCTCCGCTCCTCCCTAGCGACGGTCGCCAGGCAACGCCGCTCCTCCCTAGCAACAGTCGCCAGGCAACTTCGGGGTACCGGAGCCACACCCGGGTACCGCTGCGCTGAGATGGCGAGGGGGTGCTGAGGGCACGGCGAGGGATGCTGCGGTGGCAGGGCGAGGCTGGTGACACGATGGCGGGCAGGGACCCGGGACGGGGCGGCGGGCACAGCGCTGTGCGAGGGCGCCGAGGCACCGCTGCGACTCAGCACCCCGCTGGCTGCGGGGCACCCTGCTTGGCCCAGCCCTGGGGAGGGGACAGGTCGCAGAGTTGGGGTGCTGCCAGCTGAGGACAGGGTTGGCAGAGGCAGCGGGCGGGGGAGAGGTGGGGCTGGATCTTGCCGTCGGCAAGCGGGAGGAAGGCCGGCTGCATTGCGTCATTCCCGGAGAGCGCTCCCGAGGGGACGGGCTGATGCGCTCACTCCTCGCCAGCCCCTGCAGCAGACGGCCTCGCTGCTGAGGGCTCTCAACCGGGAGCCTCCATCCCTCCAAAAACACATTTCAGCTGTTGGCTTTGGGGCTTGCCCACGGCTGTTGCCAGCCCGTGCCCGTGGCATCTACCAACGCCTGCCGCCATCCTTCTGCCCTCGCAGACCTGCGAGCAGAGTGCGCCGGGCTCTGCCACTGCCGCCAGCCAGAGCCTGGGCAGTAACGGCCCCCTCTGCCCCCCACCCTGCAGCCCCATGGCCGGGAGCGCTGAGATGGCGTCCCTGGAGGAAAGCTTCCGTAAATTCGCCATCTACGGCGACACCAAGGCTACGGGGCAAGAAATGAATGGGAAGAACTGGGCCAAGCTGTGCAAAGACTGCAAAGTCACCGACGGCAAAAGCGTCACCAGCACCGACGTGGACATTGTCTTCTCCAAGGTGAAGTAAGTGACTCGGCTTTTCGGGGGCCTGCAGCTGCTTGGAGGCAGGAGATGCTCTCACGGTGAGGGGAAGGGTGGCGCTGCCTGGGTGCGGTGGTCCCCAGGGAGCTGTGGTACCCCAACTGCGTTCCCAGACCACATATGGCCCCTCCATTGCGGAGCAGCGGGTGCTGCCCTGCAGCATCCTGCCATCAGGGAGTTTGTGTGGCTGCTTTTGCAAAACTTGATAATAAATCAGTCCAAATTTGGGGAGGGTGGGAGGCTCAGATTTTGGTGCAGAGGCTGTGCCCCTGCTCTGGCTGCCAGGCGTCGGGGTGGGCCTGGCCGGTTCTGCCATGTTCCCATCTAGCAAGAAGGTGCTGCAGGGAGCAGAGGAGGGTGCTCAAGGGTGTCCTGTGGGATGTGGCACGGCCCGTCCCTGAGCCTGGCCAGCCCACACCTGAATTTGGCAAGGACTTTGCTCCTCAGAAGTCACAGGGGCAGCTCAAGAGCTAAAGGCACTTTGGGGCTGATTTCGGGGACCCTGAGGACACGTTGACACCCTGACACGGCTGGGTGGAGAACCCACTCCCTCCACACCCTCTGTCCGGGCATCCCTTTGTTCTCCGTTGTGGCCAGGAGGGTCTGAGCGCTGGGAGGCTGTCAGCGCGTGAGAGGGTGGGTCGCTGTGCTGCGCTGGAGACGAGGACTGGGCGCTTGTGGGAGGGATGCTCTGTGCACACTCTTCCAAATTTGAGATGAGGACTGAAGCCTGTCAGGGGAGAGAGCATGCTGGGCAGCCCAGGCAGGCTGGGAGCAGTGGGAATGGATGAGTGTCCCCTCCTGCCACCAGCACCCAAGTCCCAGGACACTTCCATACAGGGGTGAGGTTTTCGGCACCAAGGATTTTAACAGCACGTGGCCAAAAATTTCCTGGAGCTCAGCACCGGCTGTGCCTAGCCTGACCCCTCAGCCAGGCCATAGCTGCTTTTCAGAGAGGGGTGAGGGGCTCGAGGCTGGTGGAGGAGAAAGCTGGGGTCTCCCTGGTGCAGCTGATCCTGCCGCAGCCCCTTTTGAAGGTGCAACGCAGGGACGTGATTATGGCAGCCTGGGTATTGTGCTTGCAGAGGGAAGACAGCCCGCGTCATCAACTACGAGGAGTTCAAGAAGGCGCTGGAGGAGCTGGCCCCCAAGAGATTTAAGGACAAGAGCAAAGAGGAGGCGTACGAAGCCATCTGCCAGCTGGTGGCAGGGAAGGAGCCCATTAACGTGGGCGTCACGGTGAGCGAAGAGCCCTTCAGCTGCTGGGAGGGGAGGGATGGTTGGGAAGGGAGGACGGAGCTCTGCCTGCAGCGCAAGTGCTTTCCGGGCGCCCCATGACCCTGAGTGGGCTGGGGGTTGCACAGGTCCCGTGGGCACGGGGGCATGGCGGGGTCCCCAGCGGGTGTCAGGACCTTGGTGGGATAAGGGATTAAGGGGTCGGGGCGTGTTCTTGACTCCCATGTCCTGTCTCCCTGCCGCAGAAAGCCAAGACGGTGGGGGCCGTGGAGAGGTTGACGGACACCTCCAAGTACACGGGCTCGCACAAGGAGCGCTTCGACGAGAGCGGCAAGGGCAAGGGCAAGAGCGGGCGGGAGAACATCGTGGACACCAGTGGCTATGTCAGCGCCTACAAGAACGCGGGCACCTACGACGCCAAAGTGAAAAAGTAGGGATGGGCGCCCGTGGCGCCCACCGCCCCGGTCCCTGTGTGTTGGCCATGGGGCCGGCGCTCACGTCAGCCTTGGGACGTGCCCGCGTGACGTGGGGCCCGGGAGGCTGCGCTGGGGCCAGCCCCAGGCTGGCGGGATGTCGGCCGCCCAGCGCTGATGTGATTGGGAAGTTGTCGGGCCGTGTGTTCTGTCCCCCCCCGTGCTGTGACCCCCCCAGCCTCTCCTGTCCCACCCGTGCTGTCACCTCCCAGCACCCCGCTGCCAGCAGCACCCGCCGTACTAACAGCACTGCTCCTCAGGGCTCCCCTGCCCCTCTGGCACCCAGACCTTCCCTACCTCAGCCCTAGCTTTCGGGGCACCCTCCCTACCAGTCCCACCGGGGACCGCAGCCTGTCTTCCCCGCAGACCTCCCGGGCACCTGCCTTAACCCCACACCAATTACACCACAGCTGCCTCTCTCCTTCTCCACCGGTGCCCTCGCCATGGGGCTGCCCGACTTTGCCGCTTGCCCAGCGCTGTGGGAGCCTCAGACCCCGCGGTGCTGGCGCTGCTGGGATGCTCCCAGCCCAGCCCCGGGATGCACCCCGGGAGAGCTCGGTGTTGCCCGGCTGTTGGCAAAGGTCCCAGACCTGAACCCCCCGTGACCTCCCGCTGCCTTCGCGAAGCCCAAACCAAAGGACGCTGCAGACCCGCGCTGTAACCCGGCTCTGCAATAAAACCCCGTCCGCACTGAGGCCCCCGCTCTGGTTGTGTTCAGTGGGGCTGAGCAGAGGGACCCCCTTTGCTGGCCCACCCGAGCGGCGGGGGGCTTGGCAGGCCGTGCCACCCCAAGGCAGCCGTGCCGGGGGCTCGGCCCTGGCCGCCGGCGGTTTTGGCAGCTCTTGGCTGGCCCTGAGTTGCCTGAGCAACTGCAGGCACACAAACACGAGCGCCTGGCTCCCGCTCCCGCTCTGTTTGCAACCAAACACACGAGCTCCTGGTAACGATCCCTGGGAACAGGCTGGGCTCCGGGATGGGACGGCGGCTCCGGGATGGGACAGCCGCTCCGGCGGGTGCCCGGGCGCACAAAGCTGGGTGCAGGCGCTGTCACCCCGATCCCAGGCGCGGGCAGAGCCTGCTGCAGCGCTGCCTGGGTGGCAGTGCCAGGCTTCCCAGCCACAAACCCACCACCATGGTCATCTGTTAGCAGCCGGCTGGTTTTTTTGGCAGGTGCCTCAGCCACGGCGCTGGCACTGCCCGCGCCACGAGGGATGTGCTGGGGGCACGCATGTGATTTGGGCGGGCTTGCTCCCTGCCAGCGCACAGCCTTGCATCTTCTGCGTCCTATCCACCTGCTTTTTAAAACACAGCGGGAGGGAGAGGTTGTCCTCTTCTGGGCTGGTTTCAGCTTCACCCGCAGTGAGGGTCTGCCAGTAAGAGTGTACTGGTGGCAGGCTGGGATTGAGGGCTGGGGGGTACCAGCCCTGCTTTGAGCAGGTCAGAGGGAGCCTGTGGCTGTCTGTGCCCCTCAGTGCTCTTTCTTCCATCCAGTGTTCCTTATTCAAAATGTTGTTGCTGTTTAACCATTTGCTGACGCCACTGCCCCGCTGCAAAAATGAGGTGCCAAATTCCCAGGGCAGGGCTGCCCTGCGTTGCCTCCTGGTCCGTGGAGGTGCCGCCCACAGCCCCATCCCTGTGCAGACTCGGAGGCTTTGCGAAGGAAGAACGTTTTGTGAAGAGGTGAGCCAGGCTCCGGGGGACCCACCCCTGCCTGTGCGTGGCTCTGCTCAGGACCTGGTGTTGGAGCAGAGCGGGGTACCCATGTCGGGGCAGCTCTCAAGGGCAGTTGTGGGTTCTGACATGCTTTTCTGCGAAATCAGGAAATTTCTGCCTGATTTTAAGCTTGCATGTGGTGCTCTGGCGTCCCCGCGTCCAGCGGCAGAGCACGGTGTTCGGGAACAGCGGTCGTTCCTCCCCGAGCCTCTCATCCCAGCTCGGAGGCCGGGACCTCAGCAGCTCAGCTGACCACCCAGCCGCTGCTGAACGCCCACAGTGTGCGAGCCAGCAAGGAGGGTGGATGGGTCCTCACTTGCAGTTGCCTCCAGATGTTATCCAGAAGCAAGGGGAGCCGAGCTGCCGCTGCTCAGGTGATGGAGCAGCCTCCCCTGGACAGCCAGCCCAGCCAAGCCTTGCCATCAGTCAGTTGCATCCTGCTCTGAATCCTGAACAGAAGCAGCATCTTTGCAGCCTGTGAAACATTGGCAGAGGTCAGGAGACAGCTAGCAGTCCCCATGCACTGCCAAGCCACCCAGCCTAAAAGTGCTCCTTACCTGCTCCAGCTCCTCTTTGGGTTCTCCACCACTTGCTCCACAGCTTACGCAGGATTTTCCCCCTCCAACCTTCTCCTTGTTCCTGAGGAGGCAGCTCCAGCTGCATGTTCCCTGCAAGGGGATGGGGCTGGGTGGTGAGGCTAGCAATGGCCAGACCACTCTGGCCAGGCTGATTGGCACTGCCTGGTCTGGTATCTTGGTCCTGCCAAACCAGCCCCAGGAGAATCAGTGCCAGCAAAGAGCAAGCAGGGTCTAATGGCTGCAAAGTGCCTAAGATCAACCAGAAGTCACTTTTCCTGAAGTGATGGGAACAGCTTCCTGGGAACAACGAGATGTTGGTGTGGGTCTTCCCCAAAAATGGAAAACTTTCTAAATACCAGTGACCTCCTAGGGAGCTGTTGGCGGTGTAAGTGCCTACCAGGCTTGCCCTGCTCACCCTTGCAGGAGGGCGTGAAGGCCCTGTAGAAAAAGCACGTGAGGTACCGTGGCTGTGATCTGCATTACAGACACAGCACACAGTCCTCTGCACGGCTGAAACCAAGTGGAGACACGGCCTCACGGGGAGGTAAGTGGAAGGAATGTGTCCTTTAAACATCAGTCTTCATCACCAGTGTGGACAGGAAAGCGGAGGTCCCCAGGACATTTGGCACTGGAGCACAGGACGGACGAGGAGAGGCTACGTTGGGGTGCTCAGCCCTTGAGAAGACCAGAAGCTGAAGGAACTTCCATGGGACCAGCAGCTCCGGCTGTTCTCCCAGTGAAGCTTGAAGTGGTGCCACAGGCTGCTGAGACAGCAGACACCTTAAAATATTAGTTGCAGAGCTACTTTCTGTGATGAAAAGTGACACAGCCCAAACAAAAGGGCTTGCAGACGTTTCCCCTGCGCAGATGAATTTGCTCCGGCCAAGCATTTGCTCTGAGGTTGGCTCCACACCAGCCCAAGACAGATATTTTGCAGCCAGTGTGTAATTCCCTCACAGGAGAGCAGCCAGCGGGCGGAAGGTGTCTCAGCCACCATTGATGTTATTTGCATTGATCCAAGCCCCAGACACAAAGCTTTTTTTTCTCCTCCCCATTTGTTTTTTCCCCTTGGCCGCTCTCCAGCCCCGCTCCCGCAGAGGAGGGGCACGCCAGACCTCACACCCAACCCTGCCACCACAAACATTCACCTGCTCCATCATTTCGGACAAACCCAGACCCTCTGGCAGGCTGATGGCCCAGCTTGCCAGTGAGATGTGCAGCCCAGAAGGCTCAGCTGAGTGGTTTTGATGAATTCAGCTGTCAAACGTTCTCTGCCACCAAGGTCACTTCCCTAGAGAGTTTCTAAAAACATCTTGGGATGACATCAGTGCCAAACAAAACACTTCACACTTTGAGAGCAAGTTGTGAGCCTGGGACCCGGGGCCTGGCTCATCTGAGCGATTATTTTTCTCTGGGATGAGTGTGGTTTGGCTGGAGATACTGATGAGGACTCATCGCTCTGTTCCTCAAGGATATGGATTCGTTCCTAGAAGTGGGAGGCAGTGGATGCTGACAAGCCCAGCAAGCTCTTACCTTTTCTGTCCCTGTGCAGGAGCAGCAGGAAGAGCTCGTAGATGTTGCGGGTCCAAAAAAATGCTTCCTCAGCAAGCATCCCTCCACAGAGCGCGTTGTTTGGTACAGTGCAGGTCCTTGGTCTCAGGCCAGGCAAAACAGCTTCCCTGCCGAGCGGTACCTGCTCTGCCTTCCTTGGTGCTTTTCCATTTCGCTGCTAGGCTGATGGACAACATTTTTCCAAAACAGACAGACTAGGCTGTCAGTCGTGTTCGGACAGATGCAGAGAGCAGGTTGTATCCAGGTGAGGCAGGCTCTTTCTCACAGGTGTAAATCTAAACCTGGGATTTCAAAATTTCCAATGCTTGGGGTCCGTGCCCTGAGATACTGGTTTGACCGTGAATGTGACATGCAATACTTCATCGCCTGCTACGCATTGCCAGCGCTGTGCTGGAATATTGATTCAGTACCAAAGAGGGAATTGAATTAACTAAATTACCGTCTTCCCAGCACGGCATGGCTTCAGATAAAATGCTGTTGTACAGGAGCCATCCCCGCTTTTTGTTAATACAATAACTGCGGCGGAAGCGTAGCACAGGGGAGGGTAGGAGCAGGAGGATGCTCAGAAGTCAAAAAAAAGGAAGGGTTAGATTCACTAGCTTTACGTTAGATTCACTAGCTTTAAATATAACAAGAAATTTCAGATTTCAGATAAAAGAAAACACATATTCAGTATCTATTTTCTTCCCTGTACAGTAGACAATCACACAATTGCTCTGAACTGGAACCCTGACCAGAGCCATACTGGTCATACTGGTGCAATTCTTTCTGGTGGGGACGATTCCCCTGACCGGTGCATTTCTCCGCTGGAATTTTGTGACCAGTGTGGCTGCTCTCTTTATTCACCTGCTGCAGCAGGACGGTGTGTGGACACTAAAGACCTGGGCAAGATTGTTGCAGAAAAAAAAAATTTAAATGGTGAGCACTACACAAACCTGCTATAATTGTAAACATTATTCCAAACCTGATACACTGATTTCCATTTATTCAAATCACATCTAAAAAAGTTTGCACTTAGAGCTCTGAGTTTGTAGCTTAGAGCTCTGTGTTTCAAGTTGGCTACAGCAACAGCTATGATTCATTTTAAGATTTCATACACAACTGGCTTGCAGTGGCTCATAACCGACAGCAACCGCTCACAGGGATGGACAGCCCGCGCTAGGCAGCTGGAAGCACATCGGCGGAGTGCTACGGTTGCACAAGGCGAGTCTCCTCCCTCTTGTTTTGACCCAAGATACTCTTTCTTAAAAAAGCAGTTTCATCAGCACCAGAATATTCCTGACTTTCCGCTCACTGAACTGGCATTTTCACAGCTCTGCTTAAAAGTCTGTAGCCGGTTCCAGCTTCCTGAAGTGTACAATGTGCACTAATGATCACCAAAATAGCTCGCTTGTGTCTTGAAGCCCTGAATTCACCCATTTGCCACCAGTGGGGGGGTATCACAAGAAGCACGCGGGACCTGGGACGGGAGGAGCTCTGCTGGGACGTGGGTACCCGGCCTGAGACCGGCCCACGCCTCCAGCTGTCCTGCAGAAGAGCCCCCATCTCCTGAAGCCCGGTAAGCTGTTTCGCTTCCAGTTTTAAAAGTTCCACCTGGGAACTCAGCCGGTCATTTTCCCAAACCAGCCTGTGAGGGGTTGTGGAGCATTGTTTGTTACCCAAAGCCTTTAAACCTGAGGGCTGTAGGAGTGGCTGAAGCCCATCCCGCAGGTCAGTGCCACCATCCTGACCCCGCAGCGACCGGGGCACAGAACCGCATGGCCTCAGCTCCAGGGCAGGGCGGAGGAGATGCTCGAACCGCCTCGGCCCCCAGACCTGCGAGGCTATCTCAGACTACACGGCTCCCATGGCCATTCAAGTGTGCTGGACAAATGGGGACGAAGGTTTGGACTGCTGTCAGTTTGTCTGTCTGAGGGCAAGGACAGACCGAAAATACCTGATAATCACACTCAGTTTGTAGGAAAGCTTGTTTCGGTCCTTCGGCAGTCTGGGTATCCGTCCTGTGATGTTCCTTGTTGCTTATTACATCGCAGTAACCTTGTTCTTGCTGTGCAGTGAATCAAAGCTCCTAGGAAAAGCATAAATGGCCCAGCTGGCACCAGCACGGTTGCGTCGCATCGGTTCTTTGGAGCCTTACAAAGCCACACCAGCCACCATCTACTCGAAGCCCGGGAGGCTTTAAACAAATTCCTCCGTTGTTGCCCTCCTGTGTGTGGGTGTCCGGTTTCCTGAGCTGCAATGGCCAGAAGCAGCAGCCTGATCCATCTCCCAGCGCCAGAGCTGGCACGCGGCTCTCCTCCAGCCCCTCACCCAGCTGCTGCACCAGATCATCCCTTTGTGCTGAGACAAGGCAAAACAAAACCAAACAAAAATCCTCAGAATTACCACGGGTCACGAACGTTAAGGGAAATTATTCGCTTTTCCACAGTTTCGCCAGTGCCTGGTAAGTCCCTGGGAGCCTTTCCAGCGATGCTGGTGAGCCCTCTGAAGAGGAATAAATGACAATGAGTGTAACGCGGTGAGTTTAATGGAGCCCTTGTGTCACTGCTTTGAAATATTCATTTGAAACACACTTTCACAGAAAAAAAAAAAAAAAAGACACTTTCAAAGCATTCCTGCATAGATGTGCAAAAAATAACCTAAACAGTAAAATCTGAAACACACAAAGATATTCAGGCATTTTGGCAGGGAGCTTAGGTGATGTCAGAAAACAAATCTAAACAGAAATGTTTCTATGTTGTTTGTTTTTTTTTTTTTTGAGACCTAATTGGAAACAGATTTTAGCTTTGGATTTAAACATTTCCCTGCAGCATCTGCAATGCTATCCCCACACTATGGATTTTAGTGCCAAAGAGCATGAGTGCGGGGTTATTGGGCAAAGGAGGGAAAAACTCAGCATCCTTCTGCTCACGTTACTGCCGCAGGTGTAAGCAGTGGTCTTGGGAAAGTCATGCAGCCTGGTTCTCCTGGGGTTTTTACCCAGTAGACTTCAAGGTAAATTACAAAACAAAGAGACTCCTGTCCATTGAGCTCCATCTTTCTCATAATGCTCATAAATCCAGCATTTCTTGTTCCAGTGAAACAGAGCTTTGAGATGAGTAAGGAGCTCAGGATGGGTTGACATCACGACTGGATACGCTTGGGCTCTTCTCTAGGTGGAGGATGTTGGGGAGGGTATCTCACTGAGCCCAGGCACCTCGTGTCCTGACTCACTGTGTTAGAGTAAGATCCACTGAGAAAAAGATGTTCAGCCTTCTGCTGGATCAGGAGTCTGATTTGATCTGGTACACCCCACAGCCACGCGTTTGTTAAACCCAAGGAGGGAGCAGGAGCACAGCTGGAGGCAGCATAGGGGACCAGGACCAATCCTGCCTGTGACAGGCTGCAGTGCGATTGTACTGAGCAAAATACAAAACCGCAGCCAAAATGCATGCGCGGCATCTGGGAAAAGCTGAAATTTGAGCAACTGTGACACTTGGCCCTACGATGGCCCTGAAGATCTTCCAGAGGATGACAAGTGTTGCTAGAAGTTTTGCTGTGGAGTTGATGGACCCAGATCTCCCCACAGTTGGACATGAGACAAAATCGGTGTGAACATGACGGCGGAGGCAGGCGGAGGAGTGTTTGCAGTTTGGATGTTCTCCTGGGAACCAGGAGAGGCCAGCTGACAGCTGACCAGCTCCTCGGTGCGGCAGCCGCCTGGCCAGCATGGATGGACGGTGGTGAATTTCAAGGTAAAATGGTGATATCGATAAAACTCGTAGTATGGACTGTCCACAGGCACCGTCTAAAGACAGGACCCGTCTAATAGCAAAGCTTTTGAGCTGTCAACGCGTTCATGCTGCACAGGCTGGGGAGGACAAGACTGACCATCCGTTTGTTTATACAGTATTTATTTAAGTACGGTATAATAAAATTATCCTTATTCTATGTGTTATTTTTCAGAAAACACACTCTCCCCTTTTCCCCTCTTATGCCAAAATGCAATCTGGCAGCCCTGCTTCCACCCTCTCTAACAGATGTCATCTAACAGCATCCAGCAGCACTTCAATATGGATGTAACTGGTTTCAATACGGACGTAACTGGTTTCAATATGGATGTAACTGGTTTTGCAGGCAAGCCTACCAGGAGAGGGTGGCAGAGAAACTGGCAACTCCGGAACCAAAACCCTAACAGAAAATCCTGCCTCCAAATTGCTGTCTGGGAGATAATTAATAAAGTAATTAAATAAAGTTGTCTTCATGCCAGCTGAGGCTTCCAGTAACAACTCACAGAGCTGGTAGCAGATGAATGTCAGCGAATGTTGAAGACGTATAATCCTAGCAGTGAGGTGTGACCCAGCGTGCAGTATCTATTTATAGATTAACATTTAATTTATATATAACAATATAACATATTAATTAATAATAATTCATATAAAATTTAAATATATTTAGTTTATGTGTTCACATGGGAAGTGGGGAGTTAGCCTCCGTTCATATCGATGCTCTTTTTTTTTAAATGCTGAGCTTGTCCCCAGAGAAAGTTTAAAAATATTGATGAGCACTCTGCTATCCTTATCTAAAGCCCTCCTTAATTTTTATTTTTTTAAACTAAAAATCCTACATGCTAACAATCATTAGTCAGGTAATGAGCCGTCACATTCCATATTTCTTTGGCTTTTTTTACTCCTTGGGTCTTGCCTCACACCTGTTTCCTATTTTATCTAATAGAAATCACACAAACAGCAACTAATTAACAAACGCTTTCAGGTTACCATGGTGTTAATTGACTTCCTAGATAAATTGTGGCCCCGCCTGTTTCTCTGGAGCTTTGTGAGACTGAGCCTTTGCAGCAGGATGGTCCCTTCCCTTGCAGGGATTCCTTGTGTGAGAGCTCCCTGGCCTTGGGGCTGCCACAGAGGCTACAAAACCCTTGTATGCAGGTAAAATAGAGAATGACGGACCTTGTGGTGAAGGGATTTTAAAGCTGAGCCTCTCCACAGCACGCTGGCTATGCGTTAAAAAAGCAGCAGTGTGCCCCCTGCAGCTAAGAGTGCATTTAAGTGGGGTCTGATCAGCAGGTGTGCAACTTTGGGTGCTCTGCTTTCACTGACTGGTATAAAATTAAGGACTTCTCTTCCTGAAATGCTTGAGAAATTAGATTTTGCCTTTTTTTTCTCTGTCTTGAAAGTCATCACTAAAGCTTACATGCCTCACGTGTTCACTGTGGGGCAAGGTGTGTGTTTGTCTCCCTCCCGGCTGCGGGTATTGCCCGTCCCAGCACCCGATGGCAGGTGTGAGCCAAAACCAGCGGTGCCTGACCATACGCCCACTTCATGGTGTCAGCATCAGGTAACATCTTCCCCCGTGCTTTCTTCTGCTGCGAGAAGGGTGTTCTCCATTGCTAATACAAACTCTGTCTCCTTGGCTTTGGAGGCCAGCTGCTGTGGCAAGGGCAGGCAGGCTCTGGGCTGGTTTTTTTTTGAATTGTCTTCTCCATCCATTTTAGCAGGCCACACAGTAATCCACGCTTCTGTGTGATACGATGACTTGGAAAAATTGGCTACAGGCCTTAACTGTGTGTTCTTGTTCTGCTTCAGGTGAATCTTCTCTCTACTTATTTGACAGCTGCCTACGTGCTTACCAAGCATCCTTTCATCGTGGACAATTATTTTCTTTCCGGTCTTGTGAAGAGGATTGTGACAAACATAGTAATAAATATGTGTACCTTAAAATAGTGATTAACTGTATAAATGGTGTGTCCATAGGCACACAGGTTGTGTGGGAAGGTATACAGTATTGCACTTTATAACTTTTTTTTTAATATTTAAGGAAGATGTTTGTCATATTTCACTCAGCATAAATGAAGCCCGGGTTGTTCCAGGGTTTAACCATAAGTATTATGCTACAGCAAACCTTGCAATTTGCTGATTTGTCAAGACCCATGACTATAAACACATAATACTTAAGGCATCTGCATGCATAAGTGACTGGGAAGGTAATGGTCGAGGTTGTTTGCCCCATGCTTTATTTTTTTTTTTAAGCTACCATCGAACAGAAAATAAAATGCAATTCCCATGGAGTTTTAAAATAAAACATCACTTTTTTTTCAGAGTTTATAGGTTCATTCTTGCCTCTTGATATGTTTTCCTCTCCTGTTTGAAGGAACCAGGGAGTGTTATGGAATCTGCAGAAGAAGAGTTCCTTTTAATGTCGGTGGCTGCTGTTTCTCAACTCAATTTCCTGAATCTTTGTTGTGGAAAGAAGCCTCTGTACCAGATAATTCTGAAAATCTAAGATCGTTTATTAACCAAGATGGTTTTCTATTTAGGTGCCTTCATTATTCCATGCAGATTTCAAAAGGATCTTTTTTTTCAGCTGTGCTGAATTGAATAAGAAAGCATTAACTTTGCAGCTGACACCTTTATTAGAGGTAAAGTGGGATATTCTCTGTGACTCTTCTATTTTTTTTTTATGCTTGGATAATATTGTCTGTAGAAGGATACTGAGGAGTTTGTGTATGTAACTTTATCAATGCTTGCAATAGGCATCCAAACAAATAATTGCCACATTCAACTCCTCTGCCTTGGTTGGTCAATACAGAAAACTTTACGAATTTCGTTTGACATTTCTGTAAGAGCTCATTCAACAGTCATTACTTGTTTGTTTGTCTGATTTTCCATTAAAGTTAAGAAAGCAGAGGCTTTTATCTGATTCTATGATCTGCCAGCTGTTATGCTTGGTGACAATTATACTGACCGATCTTCTTGACTATCAACTTTTTTAATGTGAGGAAGGCGAGACTGCCCCTGAGAAGGTTCAGTCTGCCTGAAAATAAATTCATCCTAATGGGACACCACTGAATTCACCAGCTGTGTGAGGGACCTCAGTGATGGTCTGTGTAGGGCCACTGTGGGAAATGACACGCTGCACACAGCTGTGAGAAACCAGCCCTGGAGAGGGGAGCCAGGAGGGGTGTTATGGAGCAGGATGTTGCTGCTATCCAGAACCGCTGTTAGCCAGCACGGCACGTATTTGGCAGCCTTGCTGCATGCGCTGGCCACGCGTGCGCCAACGCCTGGTCAGTACTCTGCCACTGAATCTGCCGAGGGGATAAACAGAGGCAGCTCGGAGCAGAGAGAGAAAGGACCCAGAGCTCACTCTATGAACGACCTGAAGGTGCTGTGCCCACCTCCCTTCTCTGCTCTGACCCCGCTGATCATCGTCCTGCTCAGTGGTGTCTCCAGCTCAGTCAGGTTGGAGAGACACTCACAAAGGGAAAACAATACGCTAGGAACTGCTTATGCAAGGCTATAACAGAGCAATAAATACCTTTGTGCTTTTAAATATCGTATGTTGGGTGAACTTTGTGCATAGGAATCCTACGAACCAGCTACACCATCCTGTCAAACAGGGAAATGATGATTCTCCCTCTCCTGTTCTGTAGCTGCACAAACAGAAGTGTTAAATATGTATCTGTAACAAAGATTTAATTTGCTATTGAGCTACAAGTATTTTTTAATTGTAATTACAGTGCAGTTTTGTATTGTGTCAGTGAAGATTGAGTCCATATTTCCTGGCTGGATGAAATGTCTACTTTCATACATTAATATTTGCATTTCTTCTAAGTTTAGCCTAAACTCAGTTTCTTTTGGTTTCTAATACTTTTTTTTTTTTTGGTGGAATTGTCTCAAAGACACTATTATGCTTGCTATTTTAGGTCAAAATTTTAACATTTGGGTTTAACATGAACATTTTTGGATCTTCTTTTAAGCCTGCCACAATTAGATGCTCAGCTGCACACACTTCCATCAACCAGAGATTGAAAAACCTCCTGCACCTGTAACTGACTTTAAACTTAGCACGAGCACATCATACCTAGTCTAAAGGGTGATAGAAAGACAGGAAGAAGATCAAACCTATTCACTTCATCTCTGTCCTTGGCATCTTGTCCACAGTTACTGTTGGCACTAGGGAATGACCCAGCATAGGAGAGATGCCATATTAAAATCTTTATTGAAACGATTGCAGATCATTATTTGGTGGCTCCATTGCAATAGCTTTATTTGTTGATGTTGGATTGTTCTCCATAGAAAAATTATGTGGAAAGTTACAAGTAATGTTCAGTAGGTGGAAAAAACATTTTTAGGAAAATTCATGTTTCCTGATTTGTACTCATTAAAAATAAAATGCAAGGATAAAAAGTTTAGTGATTTCCTCTTCTTTTTTTTTTGCATAGGGATTGGCTGGGGATTTACCAACTTCCTCTCACTACAAGTATTTCTGAAATCAAAGAGCTCTGCGCTGATTTGGACAGTAGGCATACCACATATGAGCCAGTGAAAGATGCTTTAAAATGCTCTCTGAAAAGACAGATGAACTCTTTCATTTTAAAGTGGAATGAGCAGTACTGGCTGAATACAATTAATCAGTTGATGATTTACATCTAGTTTTGAGGGACAAAAAGAACCTGAAGGTCTCACTGACTGACAGTGTTGGTTTTCCTAAGATCTGCTGTTACCTCGTTGCTTTATTAACTGGCTGTTGCCCATCAGTGAACACCAGAGGTGTTGACATTAGGTGAAACGCAGAGCAGGTCTACACGGGACTTGAGTAGTACCATTCACATTTTTGGATAATTTTACTTGCTAAACTGGCCAATCTTATTCATCACCAAACTGATTTGCTGAATCCAGTTCCTTCAGGCTTAGACCATCCAAAGTTACTTTCATCAGAACATTTTCTGCCCTAAAAATACGAGGTTTCTTTTGCTCCAGTTTTTCTCATGTGGGACTGTTCTTGCAACTCTTGCTATGAAACTAAGGAATCCATTTCTAACTTCCAGTCTAGGTGCATTCACAGCCACGTTTAGCTCTTACTAAAACTGACCTGTAACTTAAATGCTGTTTCCACTTTGGTTTATCCTCTCTTCTCCTCTAACACATTTGTAGAAAAATCATTACATTTTCTATCAGCCCTTATTGTGGCTTCTTAACAAGAGATAGTATGATCCCCTGACTAACATAGTGATGCTTCTGGTTTTCCCATCCCAGGTTTCCTATCCCAGTAGAGTTTAGGTCAGAAGAGATCTCTGGAGGTCATTTAGTCCAACTCTCTGCTCTGACCAGGATCAAGTGGGTCAGGTTGCTTAGGACCTTGCCAAGAAAAGCTTTGAGTATCTGCAAGGGTGGAGATCTCTTCTAGGCTACTGTTCTAATAGCTGACTACCCTTGTGCTACTGAAGTCATACATGTAATTTCCTGTATTCCAACCTTTTTCCATTGCCTCTTCCATAGCACTTTGTACCTCCAGGAAGGACCTGGCTTGGTCTTCTCTGCACCCTCCATTAGCTGTAGACAATAAGATCATCCCCTAGCCTTTTCACGAAGCTGAACAAAACCAGTTCTCTCCACCTCTTCTGCTACGCCATGTGCGCCAGGCAAGATAAACTTAGTCGCACTCTGTGGAAGGTAATTCAGTTGAAACCTCCCTAGTATTTTTGTCTATGCTACTAGTAATTCTGCTGGAGTTATCTCCCTCAGTACCTCCCACAGTCTTGTTTGCAATTCCCTGGTCCCGTAGTGGCAATCTCTTGGTCATCAATGAATGCAGACATCCCTTTGTCCCATCCAAGTGCAAGCTCCCAGGTTCAAACTTCAGCTTGCAAGATCCTAACTGTGATTCCTATTGTTTATCTGCAAGTCTGACTTCTTGTTTTGTAGTAGTGACTTTACTTCCACTTTACTCCACCATCATGATCCTCTGGGTCTTTCTGTAGAGGGTGCTTATCCTTCCAGTTTTGAGCCATCGGAATATTTCACCTGGATAAGGTGAAGTGTTTGAACTGTTTGAAGCGTTCTTCCCTGCCCCACCATGCGGTAGGTGTGTAGAAAGGAATGAGTCTTATCAATTCTTAAATGGAACTGTAATCCTTGAGAAGGAGGGTTTGATCTTAAGTTGAAATGGCAGTTAATGAATTCTGTGTCATTATTGTGTAGCCTGTTGTGTAACACATGCTAGAAAAAAAAAAAAAACTGACTCAAATGTCTTGGCAGTAAATGATGCTTCAATGGTACCTGTTACAGAAGATGCAGAGTCCCACTACAGAAGCTACATCAGACAAGCACAAGCCAGTTTGTTCATTGCTTGGAGATAGTAGAATCTATTTATATCATTATCTATAGCCCTATAAATAACTTATTTAAAAGTGAGACTTGCATGTGTCTTCTGTAAAGGCCTGGGCTACTGTAAGAAATACAATTCTCCCTTCTGGAGCCCTTTTCAAAGTTAGTTGTGGTTTGGGATTTTTTAAACAAATTTTTAAGTTGTAAATGTCTTATGATTTTTCCTAAAATAGTCTCCCAGAACTTACTGACTATAAACAGCAATCTGAACTCTAGCGTTAAAGATTTCAACAGAAACTTTTTCAGATCGTTGCTGCCGCACTAAGGTAAGATGTGGGCTGAATCCAGACTAAAAATACATTGAAATCTGTTATATTCTATCTGCCCCCTGTGCATATTTGCTCTCTGAGGCTTGTACCTGCCCTGATACAGTCATCTTCAGAGTGGTGCCACTTGCAGAGATGGGAAATGATGCGGGAGCTCTGTTCCAGGTTGCCCTGGAGTTCAGCTAGCTTTATCCTTGCTGGCAAGCTGAGTCTTCGCTTTCAAAGACCTTTCAGATTTCCCCCTTGTTTCCAACACTTTTGGAAATTTACGTCTTTCTGTGCCAATATAACAGCACACTGAGATTCACCTGCCTTGGGTGACATAAATGCCTGCTCAGCAGAGCAAACATGATGATGCTGATGCGTAGAGCCACCGTCGTCTTGTTTTTGGCTGCAGTGTGGACGGACCAAGCTGCCTGCTGTCCTGTGACGTTACATCTGCCTTGCCTTTTGCTTGCAGCTGTGTACGAGCACCAGAAAAAGCACACGAGTTCCAGCTCTGTGTGCAGAGTACGCTCTGTTACTTTACTACTTAAAAAAATTATTTGCAATATTTTGATGTAAATCCCACATTGTATTAACTTGGTATCTATTAAAAATAATTAGTACCTGCAGTTATTTTAGCTGTCACCTTCCATTTGTTACTCCATCACTAGGCGCAGACTGGACCAGAAGCATCCGTATGCTCACTGCAGCAGGTTGTGGAAGTTTATGCGGGAAGGAACTGATATGAAACTTACTGACATACTTCATCGAAGGTATGGGTCACTAATTGTCTTTGGATTGCCTTCACATGAACCTTCGTAGACAGAATTGGTAATTCTACAGACTAGGATCTGTATTTCTAGTAATAAGAATTATTAGAGTTGGTTTGACCTGAAAACTGGGAATTATCATGTCTTCACATGTAGAGTGGGGATTTTGTGTTAAGAGAAGTATGCTCAAGCACCTGCGGGAAATAAATCTTGGACTTCCTAGGAAAGTACTTTCTAGTCTTTAGAATATAGTTGCCACATTATATACAACATAATAATACAATAAAGTAATAATATAATAAAAATAGTAGAAGTAGACTTGATAGAACTGGTTTAATTCTTTCACAAAGAAGGGGAAAATCCCATTTGGATTTCTTTCCCTCTCTAACACCAGAAATGTATTAATGTATCTTCATTTCTGTAGTACCCAGAGCTGCTGTCAAATGGCAAGAAAGTTGGATCACGTATGGTGAAAGTCTTCTAATCCGTGGAGATACGCAAATATTTTTATATGTTCTCAACTTTCTAAGACTTGGGAAATTGTTTTTGCCAGCTGAATTTAGGTAAGCAGAGTGAATGTGTTTCTTTAATATTATTAGATGGCTCCAGGGGTAGCAAGCATAGGGATTTGTTTTCCAATTTTTGCAGAAATATTATGCAAAAATGTAAACCCTTCTATCTAAGCACACCTTATTGGGACTTAGAGACTGAGTGATGTGTCTTTGTTTCGGTGTGTGTGCCTTTAGTTTAATGGTCGATGTGCCAGACGCTTGTACCACAGAGTATCACAGAGCAGCGCACTGTGTGCACACCTTCAGCAAACAGGAGAATGTTTTTGTTGATGAGATCATTGCATCTCTCTTCAGATTATTATGGGGTTTTTTTTTATGGCAGGGACAGCTGAATCTGGCTAGTCAGGTTAAAAAGTACTCCATCTGCCCCCTCTGCTGGTACCTCTGTTCTAGTGCTGAAAAATAATCTGCAGTGGAGGAACATGAGGTGGGTGAAGAGGAGAGGGCACTCGACCTCCACACACCTGTCAGTCTATTAGGTATCTAAATTTTACCAAACATCAGAAATTGAGACAGTCTAAAACCTGTCTCCTAGGGATATTCCCAGGATATTTCAACAGGTTTCACTTGCCCCTGAGACTGCCCCGAGCGGTTCCTTTGGCACTATGGCTTCTTGTAGCAGTTTCCCTGGGACCAACGCTTCTGCCACCACTACACATCACAATTTTTTTTTGCACTCATGTCCTGCCTGGCATCAGAAGATCTCTTGGTCTCTTCAATCCTCAAAGCCCTTGTTTGTTGGATCGTTTCTAGTCGGCAGAATATCCTCACTAGAGATCACCAGATGATGTGGTTGTTTTTAGCACACTTAGCTGTTTCCAAGAGGAGTATGTATTTTCTTTCTCTTCCCCAAAGTCAATAGAAATGTTGCACCAGTGGCTGCTTTGATATAATAATCACTGGTTCCTTTCATGTCTGCCGTCAAAGGCATGGGAAGCCAGATGTCAGGCGCTGCCATTGTATATACAAGCAAACTAAGAATGTCTGGGGATGTTTCTGGTCACTGAGGCCGGTTGCCTTTCTTCTAGTGATCTGCTTTAACCTCCCGGAGATGGTGCCTTCACTCCTCCTGTCCACTGCAAACAGTCCCAGGAACATCTGAACGCCCAAACCATCCCTGGGAATTGTTGGTGAGAGTGTAAATTGGGTAGGACAAGCACAATGCTAATGGCTTACTAGCAGAGATACTCTTAGCCCTAGAATGAGATTATTTCTGGGGATGATGACCTAGCAGCCCATCAAACCTCTGAACCCTCTGTATGGGATTCTCTATGGAAAATTCCATGGTGAATTTTCCACATGAGAAAAGCATTGTGAGTGTCACAGAGCAGAGTAGGATTCCTGCTTCTGAATATCCGTTTTATTATCAATACCCAAGGTTAATTAAAGAGGAAAAAAAAATAAGGACAGATTTTCACTTAATTAGTAGAAAGACAATAGCTAGAAAAACTACTAAAAATAGGAAGTTTCACAAAGATTCAGAGGGGTGCTGCTGAGCACTTCTGGTTCAGGAGCTCATTTATTTTGGTGCACATTTTCAAAAATGTGTTGTCTAGTTTGGGATTCCTGACATAAAATTCTGACTCTGTGGAAGTCAATGGTAAAATTTCTATTGATTTCAGTAAAACCAGATTTTTTTTTCCCCATTGTTTGGATGCCTATTTAAAATGATAGGCTATTTGTCCATCTGTTAAAAGAAAAATCACTTGTGTGAATGCTGCTTTCATTTTGTGTAGTGACTGCCTGAGCTCCCAAAATTCATGTATAACTGTAAAAGATAATGTGTTAAGATTGATTTTACAATTCAGTTTATTTATAAGGACCTCTCTTTTGTCAAGAAGCAGGGAGTACCAGATCCCTTCTCTTTTACAGACAGGAGCTGCAAGCTCAAGCCGTGCACTGAGGCAAGAAAAGGTCCTGTGAAAACTTTGGAGTCAGTGGAAGGGGAGAAAAGTTCTTCAAGCTTTTGAACACATCTAGTCCTTGGTTGGACACCAGCAGCTGTAAGTAGCATGCAGTCTACCAGAGAAAGGTAAAGTGTGGGCTCTGCCTCTGTAGCGTTTACACACTGACATCAAACGGCTCCACCCTGTAGCTTAACACTACACAAAATGCGGTGATTCCGGACAGCATAACATCAGCGTTGAGTTACCGAGGCTGAGATCAGAGCCTTAAGGCACTGTATCCCCATCCCCACTCAGAAGTGAGGATGCATTTTCCAGGACTAAGAGCTCAGTCCTTAAATGCTTGACTAAAATCCATCAATTATTAGGAAAGACAAAACTTACACTTCCTTCTGTATGAATTAGAAATAACATTTCACTGTATTTTTTGGTTTACAGCTGTGGATTCCAGTAAATGTCACACTAATACATAGACTAATATAAAAGATCTGAAGGCAAAGTAAGAAACCAGTTGGGAGAAGACAAAGTATTCCAGAAGGATTTCCCAAGCGAGAGGGACAAAGTGAAGGAATACACCTGGAGTATACGACACATCCTCAGACAGCCTGGTAAACACCAGCTGTTACAAACATCTGGTAAGCCCTCCAAGGAGGAGAGAATGAGCAGCAGTTTAACAAAGAAAGCAGAAAGCAAAGATTCAGCAAGTCACATCCAGAAATTAATTTCCCTGGTAAAGGAATGGGATGCAGAGAGCTCACAGAGATGTGATTTGCTGCACTCCAAGTGCTGGAATGTATCCATTCAGCACCACAAAAATGACTCCTGCAGTAGGAAAGGATGCACAGAGCATAAACAGGGCGCAACCAGAAGGTAAATGGCTGCTTTGTGAGTGGTGTTTTCAGAAGTGATGGGAGTAATTAACTGACTTGTGTAAATAAGATGCTTTGATCATGTTGATGAATTTCAGAGTGGCAGTCCCAATCTTTTTCCTGTTCTGCCCGGGCAAAGTGTTTCCAGTGAAGAGGCAAGACCTCGCAGATGAAACGCATCCTTCTGAAAGACAGTGAGTTGGCTGCTAGCTGCTAGGCAGGGGCTGGATTTTACTGCTTGTCTACACAGGGTTTGACGCTGTGTTTGCCAGCAAGGTGGAGCAGCTTTTACATTCACTGGCATTAATGAATTGGTCTTTAATTGGCTCCTGGTTACGTTGCCTTCAGAGCTGATCAAGGAACAGTGCAGCTGGTTTGATGTGCCTAAATTATCCAGTTGGTCACAGAAATCTGAAATTTAGCATAATGACTGAAATATTTCCATGCTAAGCCCAGAAGTTTCAAGAGGCACACATAGGAGTTAAAAATATTTGCCTGATTAGCCCAGATACTAAATGCAAACTCAAGAAACCTCAGTGGAAAGCCTTGGTCCAGGAGCAGTTCTGACAGCCTGAGGATGGGCTTTACCCGGTACCTTCCACTGTGGATAACGCTGTGGTTTTCACAGAGTTGTTGGCAAAGCAAAATGTATTAATAATGATTCTGGATGTGGTTGTTGCTATAGCAGTGCAAGCCAGGTTATTCTTTTTCTGGGAAAAAAAAATTCTTTCATATCCCATGAAAGGATCCCGGACTGAATTATGCTTGGGTTCTGTTCAGCACTCAAGCACTGCCCAAAGGTAAGGAACTGTAAATAGCTCTAGAAGCTTGCTGTGAGTACTTCTTTAGTACGAAAACCATTATTTCTGTCAGGATTTGTTGTCAGTTCTGACTAGCTGAGCAGCTAACATCGCAGCTGAACGACTACTTTACATTTAATTCTTCAAAGCAGCTGGACAGCAGCTCCTAACCTAGCAGATGCCTTGAATGTTTACTAGGGAACCCATCAGGAAAGATGCAATGGTCTGAGATCTACATTCAATTTTTACTCAGGCTGACTCTTACACTGAGCTGAGATTTGAACGCTGGCTGTCAGGGCTCAGCTGCAGTAAAACCTCAGACAGGAAAGGCGTTAAAGAGGCCAAAGGCTGGATAACTGAGATGGTGAATGCTGAAACCACAGTTGGGTGGGTTGGTTTTTTTTTTCACTAATGTATTTGTGTTCTTTCAACTGTTCCTTGTAGATACAGGTCTTCTTACCTTTGCTTTCTCACAGGAGGAGATATTTTACATCAGGGAGTGTGACTTTTTCCTGACCGATGTCATCCTGGAGGCAGTAAGGTGGAAGGATCCCAAAGAAATCACAGCGAAAGTCAGGACCCTTGTGAACAGCCTTGGTTCACTGAACAGCCCAGGTGAGCTCAGCTCAAGGCAAGCTCGTGCTTGCTCAGCTTCCCCAGGCCAGCGGTGGAGTGACAGGAGTTGGAAACTCAGCTCTTGGCATTTGTAACCAATCCCCTGCCTGCTTCGGGACCCACAGCTGTCGCTGCGCTGAGTGCTGGGACAGCTTCAGCTGGACGAGCCCCTGGGCTGGAAGGGGACCGTGGGGCTGCCCAGCACAAGGGGCTGGGTGCAGTACCAGGATGCTGGGAGTCTTTCCGGGTCCATTTTTTTAGAAACCAGGGTGACCCTCGAAGCAGAGACTGTGGCAGCCTCCTGCTGCCTGTGCACTGCGGGTGGCAGGATAAAGGCCCACGCTCCAGGGGCCAGGGATTTCTGGGGTTTTAAAAATTTGCATTGGAAGTAACTGTTCTCACCCACATCCCCTCCTCAGCAGTCCTGCTTGAAGTAGCTCCAGCTGGAAGCTTTTTTTTCCTTCTTCCCAGGGAAGGGAGAGAACAGTGTAAGGCCTTGGGAGAGCTTGCTCTTGTGTTTTCCTCTGCCAGTGTGTGCGCAACTGATCCCAGCCCTGCTACCTCACAGCAATCCTTTCTAAAATCTTACTAATAATTAATCCTGGCCAAGGATAATTTCAGGAACATGGGGAGTGTTGCTTGCTGGGCCCTTGTGAGCACAGCTGCTGGTTGATGTGTGACCATGTTGTGTTCTGTATTCGAAGCTCAGCAGCTCACGCCCAGGGCGTTTGTTGCTGATTTACCGAACCCAGAGTGTTGTGAAGGGGACAGACATGTTCATGAAGCGCTACTTCAGTGGGTGGCAGTGACTAGCATTTGCCTTTTATCTTCCATACACTGCTGCCTTTCTGTTTAAACTGGTTCACTGTTCCCACTTTTGTTTGCAGAGAGTTAAGGGGGAAAGGGGATTTTACAGCACAAATTGACTGATGTCATGTATAGTCAATAGAAGTTTAAAATTGTGTAGCTAACTTACTTAGACCATTTCCAGCAAAAAAAGCGGGCAGACGACTTCTGCAGTTGTTAAGAAACAGAGTGAGCTGGTGATGCTGCTGTTCTGCAGGTGTGTGAGTTAACCATGGCCTCTGGTTTGTGCTTTTTCAGTTTGCCTTGCCATTTGCCTGGAAGTACAGCTGCTGCCTTGACCTACTGGGCTGGAGGGAGTTTGCTGTGTCAGTCTCATACTTTGCCTTGGAAATGTAAGTAAGTTCACAGACTGCTAATAAAAATTTGACCCAGCTACTTTTTAGAATGTTTTTATTTTCTTGTGGCAGGTGAGGAGAGGAGACACACATCACCTGCCTGCATAAGAAAAAGCTTTTTTTTTTTTTTTTGCTCAGCTTTCTTTTAATTTTGAACAGTGACTTTGTTTAGTCAGGAATGGTTGTAGCAGCCTTGTTTTAGGTAATGAAGGAGAAGATGTTTTGTCTTTATTGGGGTTTATTTAGCACAAGATGATGCTTTCACAAGCCAAGACTGCAGCTCTGGCCCCCAGGCACCTGCACAGCTGCTGTCCCTCGGTCTGCATGGGTGGCCACACTGGTTTTCCACCAATGACCCAGTGTTCATCTCACTCCTGACTGGGGCTGCAGCTAAGCTGTCACACTTAGATGACTCCCTGAAATAGAAAACGCTGGGCCAGCAGTTGGGCAAAAGCTTGTCCCCTCCCCAGGGCCTTATTTAGCCAAAATGAACAAAGAATCCTCTCTCCCAGCTAACATATTTGTTAATAGTATTTGCCCAATAAAGTTAGAATAATAATCAGCAGAGGTCTAGAGCAGTTACTTCATGTTTTGTTTTATGCATGTTGTGCAGATGTGGCACTTTGCTATTCCTGTTTTAAAAACCTCTGCAGTGCTGTGGAGAAGAGCTGATGCTTCTCATCATATGCACTGGAGTGAGGCACCCTCACTTTCATCCTCTCTAGCAACGTAGTTTGAAATGATGTTTTTTTTATCTCCCACTGGAATTCCGAGAGGGCAGTTGGATGTTTTGCGAACACTGCTCTTCTCACTGCACCCCTGTTTCCTCATCTGCAGCCCCTACTGAAATGAAGATACAATGCAAACAAAATTCATATAAAGAAAATAACCTTTATTAGACAAATCAGTCAAACCCTGAAAGAACAGTGTCAGGTAAACATTACTAAAGGTTTTTCCAGCAATGCAGAAACCTTTGAAACTGAGAAATTCAGGAAGTTTCATGTTCCTCTTGTTGCATTAGTAAATTCTCTTGCTCTTGTGGCAAGAGCTATTGCTATCCTTACCGCCCCGAAATCTTGTATTAACTCAGTAATTATTTTAAAATAGTAACTTCTAAAATCTTCCCTGTGCAACTGCTTCCCACACAATTTCATACAAAGGTGTCAAACTGTGCTCTCTTTGATGTCTAAAAAAAGAACAAGGTTTAAAAAACATCCAGCTTATTGAAAACAAACATGTTTTATGTATGTACAGTACAGGAATTCCCAAACTAGAAGGGAAACAGGCTGTACCTTGAGGGTAATTCAGGGGGCCCTGGGGTTTAACAGCTGAGACTACAGCCCTGTGCTGTCACCAGCCAGGCAGCTCCTCTCTCCCAGCAGCTACAGGGAGAAATAAATTACTCCTCCCTCCTCCTCAGGCTAAATATGACACCCCTTCTCCTTCATCTGGGAGAGCCTGACTTAGAGCACTTCATAAACCAGGAGTAAACAGGAGCTTGGCAGCAAATAACCAGTGTTTCCAAAAAAAATAGCTGATTTTCATTTCCTCTAAAAGCACAGAGAGGGCATCACAGCCACACAGTGAGCTTTGATGTTACTCACAAACAGGCAGCCCTGGAAAACAGTTATGCTGTGCTACTTCAAACAACATGTGTTTCAGGTTCAGCATCATACTCAACCATTTATGCTCAAAACCTGTTGGTCACAGATGCCACCACCACCCAAAGCTCTTCAAACAAGCCACAACAGAGAGGCTGAAGGGCCCAGAGAGGGGCTGAGTCAGGGGCAATGCAAGCAGCCAGTCCCCATCACCCCAAATCCTGGGGCACAGCCTGTCTGCCAGGACAAGGCATGCTGGAGTTTGAACCTTGCCACTTGCACCCTGTGCGACTGGAACCTAACACAACAGGGAGAGAGAAAGTTGGCACTGGGACAGCAGCTACACAGGGCAAAGGGGCTTAAGTAAGAGCCAGGAAACCTGGTGATTTGTGCCTCCTGACCTCCTGCTCCCACCTGTCACTCCCAGTGACATCTCTGCTGGCTGCTCTGAGCTCCCTGCTCTGCCTCAGCCTTCCTGCCAGCATCACAGAAATCTCCAGGTGCTACTGCCTGGGATCTTTTCCTGCTCCTGGGGATTGCACTCAGGTGTTACACAGTTCAGCTGGCAGTTGGTTAGCACAGAAATTGCACAAGGAGACTGGAAGAGCCAACAGATGGTTAAGACAGAGATAAGCTCAGCACTGAGACACTGGAAAAATCATCTGAAGCAACAATTCGCTGTAACAATGAAATTGCTTTTATTAAAACAGAAGTTAAGTGTTAAGCCAAGAAAATAAATTATTGCTATGACTGATAGACGTATTTAGAACATAAGGAAGGACATTAAATCTTGAGCTCCAGGTCAATATAACCCTAAAACAGAAAGTTATGCTAACTTTTCTTAAATACCTTGGTTTCTCTTTATGCCCTTCCAAAAACTTTATAAAATGTGCAGCTTACAGAACAAATAGTAACAGAGTCACTTGTAACAAAAAAATCTGTACAGCTCATAGCTTTAAAAATAATACTTTTTTTTTTCCTCTCCAAACGACTATGTTACTTATTACTCATAAATACAGGGCTAACAAATTTTGAATGCCCAGGGTCCCATCCAACACCAGAACTATTGCATGTAGTTGACAGAAATCATCTTGGGCTTTCCCCCAGGCAGAGGTCAGGTTTTGGACTGTTTGAGAGAGCCTGATTATGTGTAAAAAAAAAAAAAAAAAAAATCAAAATAAAGTAAAATATCTTCAAAGGTGAAGACTGTCTCCTTCTGCTGGTCAGAGGCCTGGGGTCTTCAGTGAGTTTGAAATGGCAATCAAACCTGGAACACAGCACCGTGCAATGGGTTAGACCGGCTGCACTCCCGTGACCTGGCAGGATCCCACAGGTCCCTCTGTCCTGGCCAGCAGTGATTTTGCTAAATGCTTGAAAACCACCGTTTGTCAGAGCTGCGTTTTGCTGTGGAAAGAACATTTTACTGGAAGAGCCTCACAAGAGCCATGGCTTTTCCCCATGCGGAGGGCTGCCTCTGCACCTGCGGACTCACCCAACGCCTATGTATTGCTGTCCCAGCAGTAGCATGCTGGCAAACGCTGCTGCTTCTGTGGCCACTTCAAAGTGTGACCTCCACAGAATGGGCTCTGGATCTTAGATTTTAATCTCAGCTGCTTCTATTTGGCAGACAAGGCATCCTCCAGAAATCAGCATGTACAGGAGCAACGTCTGGCAGCTCCCTCAGGACGTCCCACTGACAACCTAGCAAGTTCCTCTCCTGGTGATGTGTAGTTTCCTTTGGAGGTTCAAAGGAAACTGTGGGATAAATCCAGCATGGGGAGAATACAATGTGTTCCCCAAGGCAGTTCAGAGGGACTACTAGAGAGCAGGATTTCACCAAACAGCCACAAGAAACAGGTTAGTGGTTAGACAGCTGGGCACCATTCAGAGGAAAGCAGCTCATCCGAACACAGTGAGTAGGTGGTGCTCAAGCCTCTACTACATGAAAGATTTTGCTTGGTTTGCTGCTTCTTCAAACCAGGGAGGCACCAGAGCAGCTGTTTAAGGTGACAGCTCTGTGGGAGCCATCTCTGTGGTAGCTGGTCTTCTCCAACCAGAGAAATCAGCCTCAGAGACCAGACAGGAATGTGTGGAAAACTCATCGAGAGCCAGAAGGTGATGTTCTACTGACTCAGAGCTACTGAAAAACCTAACCAGCACTCAGAGCTGCTGGAAAATCCCCTTCAGGGGCTACTTAGAACAACTCTGCTTCCTTAGGTGGTATACGCGTGCAGAGGGGCTCACACTATTGTCGAGGAACTTATGGTGACCTGGCCTGCTTTCTGCAGAGGAGAGAAGCCAGCATTAGTACAGGGTTAGAGGACAACAGCATCAGGAGATGATCTAGCAGGAAGGGAAGCAGCTGAGAACTCTCAGGAAGGTAAGAGGAGACACTGACATTTTAGAGCGACAGGCTCCCACTGCTCCTCCATCTCATCACTCACCAAAAGGCCCAAACCTGCCAGCAGAGCTCCACCCACCCCAGGAGGTTCCATGTGTACCCCAGCCCATGACAGCATTATAGCTCCTGTGTGCAGTGTCCCCTCCTGGTGCAGCCTCCAGCACTGCAGGTCCTTCCCAGTGCATCTCCTCAGGGATCCTGGCCACCAAGGGGAGGCTCTCACAGCAGAGGGGCTTTCCCCTGCCCCGGAGGAGGCAAGTCTCTGTGAGGGGAAAGGTCACTTCCCCACAGTGACTCTGAGCCCGAAAGCAGCATCTTCAGTGCCCCCACAAGAGGCAGTGGCTGGAACCGGGGAGGCAGGTGCAGGAACAGGCAAAGTGAAGAGAGTGTTTCGGCTGCTGGCACTTACTGCAGAAATGTACTGGCTGTTTGTAAACCTGGGTTTCTCCTCCATCGCAGAGCTGTGCTGTGAGCCTAGGGGCATGTAGGGAGGTGAGCCCACATCTTCACAGAAGCTTTCTTGTGGGATGCTGGAGACACAGCCGCTGTCGGAGCCACTGGAGCCGCTGCCTGACAAGCAGTGCGATGATTCCGAGCTCTCTGTTGCTGGGGAAAAGAGAGGAAGGTCACTCTGATGACTGAATTTGGCCTGCGCGACCTGTGCCACATATATTTGACAACATGTCTGTTTGCAGAGACACTGGCCACATAAGCCCACAGATAAGCCACGCTCCTGTCTGGCCTTCTTTAAAGCCATAGGCAACAAAATAACCCAAGGAGGAAGGGCAGCAAACAATGCTGGAGACTGGTATAGATTGGCCAGGGAAGTTCACACAGGGGAAGCCAAGGGGTCACTGGACCGGGCTGGCGAGAGCAAGGACAGAGTCCCTGGCACCAGGTACACAAGCACTGGTCTCCAAGGCCACAGCATCCCCCGCAGTGTGCAGCGCCAAGCCTGCCACAGGGATGGATGCAGATCGGTGGGCACTTTGCTATCCCTGCATCTGAGCTTACTACCCTGACACAGAGCTAGTGTGGAAGGGCAGGGCCCCCACTGCCCCAGTTTGGTTACGGGGCAGTTACTGCCATGACCCCAGTGAGCCCCATCCAAACACAGAGCAGGGAACAAGGTGTGGGGATGAGCCCGCACATCCTAGAGCGCGCTTGTACGTACTCAGTGATGGCTGGCTGCTTGTCTCGTGCTCCAGCTCGTCTTCCTCGATGCAGGTGGTGATATCGAAGGGGCGGCTGGGGGCCAGGACACCCGGCAGCAGAGCCTGGTCCAGGTACATGTGGAGGTTGAGGGGCCCCAGCAGGGAGGAGGAGGAAGGGCTGTACGCAGCAGGGGTGCTGCCAGCAGAGAGCTGCGCCTGTGTCCTCTTGTATGGGTTGGAATGGTCAAACAGAGACACCGCAATTGATGCTCTGGTCCTGGCGCCTGCCAAAAAATATACCAAAAAAGCCCTGAGCACCAGTCCTACAGAGCAACGAGGCAGGTGCAGCTGGCACTTACCTCTGCCTTTCATGATGTAGTCGATAGCACGGTCATTGATAGCTGCCTCGCTGGGTTTGATATCCAGGAACGGCTTGTTGCCCACACCCATGGAGACCATCTCCTGCATACGGATTTCTGGAGGAGAAGAGACCCACAGCCACATTGTGAGGTTGACCCAACCCTCCCCACAGACCCTATGCAGCCCCAAGCCAGCGCACTCCTGAGTCAGGCTGCTCCTGAACTACGGAGATTAGATCAGTTCTCCCCTTGCTCCTCAGTCCTGAGGGGTCTCTGCAGACAAGCAATCATGCCTTGCTCTGGCCAAGTAGCTCAGTGCCATGCCACCTACGAGAGTGCTGCCAAGCAGGAAGCCTGGGGCAGAGAGGAGGGACTCAGCCAGACAGCTGCCACTCCAGGAGTGGCCCAGATCACAGGGAGAGCAGTGAGCCCTTCAGGAGCACAGCCCATGCTCACAGGGCAGGGAACCCTGTGCTACTATCTCCCATTTCTCTCACAGGATCCATGTGGGTGTCTACAGTCACAGAGAGCTCGGATTGGTCAAGTTCCCTGGGGATGAGGGGCAGGGAAGGGACATGCCCAGCCAAGCCTAGCACATGCTGCTGAGGCTGCATGCTGGCACACAGCCGCTTGCTGCACAGAGCTGCCTGGTAACAGGCTCCAAACCTACTCAGGACAGCACCAGCTGAACAGGGCTCCCGCACCTTTTGCGGCACAGACGCCCCAGGAAGGAATCACACCTTTATTGCGGGCTGCCTGCTGCCACAGGATCTTGGCAATGTCATTGGTCCAGGCCTGCTTAGTCTCGGCTGAGCTGGCCTGGAGGATGTAGGTGTCGCTGGACTTTCGCCTTCGGAACCAGATCTCAAAGCGCAGCCCACTGTCTCCAGAGTTCTCAGTCAGACCAATATCTGCAGTCTGCCAGAAAAAGAAAGAGCAAAGCATCAACTGGGGCTCCATCAGGAGCAGAAAGGGCAAACTCTGCCTGCACCCTGTGCCAGAGCTACCCCCAGCTTTGCAGACCCAACAGGAAGGAGCCTGAGGGTCCCGAGAGGAGCAGGTATGATCTGGACACAGCCGAACAGGAACAGCCCAGCCAGTTCCCAGTACTTCATCCAGAGTCAGCACCACCTCCCTGCCATGCACACACCACCTTTCCCTCACATCCTCTGTCCTTGAGAAGACCTTGGCCCCACATCTCACACCATAGAAGGGGGCCAGGCATTAATGTGTGAAGTATTCCCTTCTGGCTTCACTGCATGGCCTGGAGAAGGCTTACAGCAGTGTGAGGAGCAGCTCTGAAGGTGCTCCTGCTCCCACTCCCCGTTTCAGAGCCATGTGTCCATGGAGAAACCAGCCACGGACATGTGCTGCACAAGAGGGAGCGGCAGGGCTGCCCTTACCTTGAAGGAGCGCTTGTAGATATACACATCAAAGCCACCCTCGATCCTCTTGGGCTTGCTGAACAGGATCAGGTCCTCAAAGAGGAAGACGTGTCGCTGGCACTTCCTACGGCCCAGCCAGATGGTGAACTCATCCTGCCGCACCAGCTGCCCCTGCTCCTTCAGGTTCACCTGGACACAGGGAACATCCTGGTAAGACCCCAGCAGGATCAGGTCTGGGTAGCCCCAGGCCTGGACTTGGAAAGCAGGGTCCCATATGGCCATGGCCCAAGCAGTGAAGAAGTGGCAGCTACCTGTCATCTTAGGAGGGCTCTTGAAGAGTTAGAGTTCTGTGGCATTGCTAGAGGCCACATCAGACTGAAACAACTGGCTCAGAACTCAGGAGAGCTGCACCTCTCTCCTAGGCATAGCCCACAGATGACCCTCTCCTGTCACCCTGTACAGATCTGTGACAAACCTCTGGGGTGGCACCTGGAGCCACCATTCAGAGCTTTCTTAGGGGAAAGAAGAAAGCTGAAGAGGAAAGGAGCCTCAAACTGCCTGGAGCACCTCTGGGTCAGAAGGCCAGTCCCTCAGTTATTCCTGTCCCGGATCCACCTTTCTCCACCCTGAGCCTTGGGGTTTCTCCTCCTCCAGTGCTGCACTTTGCATGCTTCTCTTTCAAGTCCCACCTAGCTAATTCTAGCCTACCCTTGGCATCAGCATCAGTTTGCATTCCTCCTCGCAGATTGCCTATCACCAGCTCAAAAAATGATGGAAGGGCCCAAGGCAGTCTTGCAGGATGCCATATGCAAGGGTT
Source organism: Chlamydotis macqueenii (assembly GCF_036417535.1). NCBI lineage: Eukaryota > Metazoa > Chordata > Aves > Otidiformes > Otididae > Chlamydotis > Chlamydotis macqueenii. Next base: position 14,879,824 of record NC_141568.1, read on the forward strand.
GCCAGGCTGCCTCACCTCACCAGTAAGCACCTGGGAGCGTGTTTATGACAAGCAGCTCAGCCAGCTCAGGTAACAGCATCCAGGCCATCTGTCCTAGCAGATCAAGGAGGCCTTGCTCTGTGCCTCAGTAGTCCTGTTATGCTGTACTGGCAGACAACACCCTGATCACTGTGGGAACTTGAGGGGAAGCTCACCACACAAACCAAAGACCCCAAGACTAGAGAAGGGGAAGAAGCGTGGTTCTGCCCACTCCAGGCAAAGGAAAACACTGGAACGTACATCACAGTCACGGATGGCATCCATGGCCAGCAGGTCATTTCCGTGCCGGAGCTGAAACTTCACCATCTCCTCAGCTGCACGGAGGTAGCCCAGCTCCTGCTCTTGTGCCTCACTGCACTCTTTGATCAGGTCCTTCAGGAGCAGGGCGTATTTGCTCATCCGCTGGATGGGTTTCAGCAGGTAGGAGGCCAGGTCCATCTTATCCCCAAGCTGCACCTGCTTGAACTGAGAAAAGCAGCAGAGAGTGAAGGCAGCAGCTTCCCATGGAGTGCCCTGTGCCCAAGGCAGGCACTGACACCCACAGATTTCCTGACTGGCATACTCTGTTTGCTCTGCAGGGAAATGCGAGGCCACAGGACCAATGCTGCTCTGTGCTGGGCTCCTTTCCAAAGCATTCACTGCACCTCTGCCCCAGCCCCCTACATACACTCCTGCAGAGAGCTGCGCCAGGAAAGCAGAGGCAGTGCTGAGCATGCATCAGGCAGGGAAGCTGGGTTTAAATAGATCAGTGACCCAAACACCAAGAACAGTTGTGATGCAGGCAGTGGAGTTTACCTTGAAGAAGGTATTCCCATGGCTAGCCAGCAGCGAGTCTGACTTCGGCTTGTTCTTGCTATACAACGCGTACATCCCAAACTGGTCTTTCTGCAAAAGAGATCCCTTGTGTGAGACCAACACACATCCAGGACAGTGACAGCCATGCCCCTAGGCTGGTTGCTCTAGTACTTCCGCCTCTCCCAGCCTGCACCAGGGCCTCCTATGATATCAGGAATGACTTTGCTTCAAGCTCATTAAGAGCCAGGGAATGTTCTTGTCTTCATACTCCTACACGAGCTAGGACTTTTTAATCCACTGTCCTGCTCCTCCTTGCCACTTACTCAGAGATCATTCGCCTGGTAGCAGCAAACATGCATGGGGCAGCTAAGCTTAAGACCAGTGCCCCATGCTTCTCCCTAGAAGCCCTTTTCAACAAGGGGAGCAGGTCTGTACCACTCCACTCATTAAAGTCATTCCACACTGACACCACAGACAGAAGACAGAGTAAGGGATGCCCCTGCAGAAGCTGATGAGCTTTAAGGAGTAGACATTTTGCTTCCCTGGCAATGTCTCTTGGTAGCAAAGAACAACAGGAAAGTCAAGGAGCGGCTGCCACTGTCTGGGCTCAGCCTCACAGAGCTGTTCCAGTCTAACCTAGCATTTGCCAGGGACAAACCAATCCAGCACAGGGTAGTCCTCCTGCTCCCAAAGAGCCACAGCCCACTAATGCGCAGGTGAACAGCCAAACGTATAGGCACTGCTGGGCAGAGGAGCCAAGCATGTGCCAGATAAGCCCGACCCCAGAGGAAGGTGCTGATGCCTTACGTGTCGGAGGAAGCAGTGGCTGACGCGCAGCGGGTGGTTGCAGCAGCTCTCGAGCTCTCGCAGGAAGTACTGGCTGTGGAAGTCGTAGAGTTTCTCAAGGTTCCCAAAAATGACGCTGCGCTTCCCACGCAGGTCCTGGGGGAGGTCGAGGCGCTCCATCTCAGGGAAGTAGCTATCAATGATGTAGCAAAGCGACCTCACGTACTCCCGCTCCGTAGTTACCATCTCATCAATGATGTGCCGCAGCTTGCTGCAATAGGAAACTGCAAAACTCAGCCTTGAGGGGACCCAGGCTGCAGTGGGGCTGCAGCAGTCAAGAGTGCCTGCAAAGCACTGGACTATCCCTGGAGAAGCTCCGAGACCCAACAAAGGGAAGAGATGATCCCTTAGCACCATCCAAGCTCAGACTCAGAACTGCCCGTGATAGTTCCGACCCCAAGCACTGACAGAGTTCGTGGCTGATCCAAGGAACTCTGATGGCTTTTCTGTTTCAGAGGGGTGAGCCCCAGGTTGGCTGTGGTCCTGACCCAACCTTAGCAGAACACACACATCCCCAGGCACACCCAGCCCCTGCTCTGGACACAACGGCCTGCCCCAAAACCAGCCACACTCCTGAAACAACAGGGACAGCAGAAGTCACCATAATCTCTATGAGGAGTCAGCCTGATGAGTGGACACTGTGGGAGGCAATGTTAACCCTGGGAGAACACGAGCTCTGGGCACGGGTGCTGTTGGGCTAGTCCCAGTAAAAACGAGAGCGGGAAACAAACCTGGTGTCACTTCATCAACAAACTGCTGACGGGTTGCTCTGCACATCTCAAAGGACTGCACCTAGGTGCAAACTCCAGTTTTCCACTGCGAGGCAGTGCAGCACCAAACATAATGACTCCAAACATGTGTCTGCCTCCCCTGCCTCTCAGCCTTCCCTCCCGCCAGCTCCTGGCTGTTCAGAGGACAGAACAGCGGGACTGTCTCAGCACCCACAGATGGGAGGGCTGCTGCATTACTCCCTAAAGAAACAAGCCAGTTAGCCCCTTATCTGCTGGTGTTCACCACCTGCCATGCTGGGCAGGCATTCACTGTCCCTAGTGCTATCCAGAGCAGAAGCAGTTTCTAACCTCTACCACCTTTTTTGGTGTTTGTGGGGTTTTGTTTGGTTTGGTTTTTTGCATGGGTTTTGTTTGTTTGTGGAGTTTTTTTTGTTTGGTTGGGGTTTTTTTTGGTTGTTTTGTTTTTTTTTTTTATTTTTTTTTTTTTTTTAGATCTTTTCCAATGAGAGCAGCTGAAAAACCTGCCTGGTGACTCCCTGCCAGTAACAACGCACATCACTGGATTCTCCATGTCCTATGCAGGTTGCAGTACAACAACAAAGTTAAGCTGAGATCCTCAAGGACAGAGAAGGAAAAGAGAAGAACAAAAGCCAGCTGCAGGTCACCCAACGGAGACCTCAGCCCCAGAGTGTAAATACAAACACCCTCTTACCTATGAAGCAGCTGTCACAGGGTACTGGAAATGCTCCCTGCCAGTCTGGGTACAGCTCCGCCAAAAGTGAGGGGGATGATGCTCTATGTTAGTGCTCTCCCACTGCACCTGTACCCTGGCTTGCTAGGTCCCCGAGTGCTGTGTTTCTACAAACCCTCGTCCCCAAACACCAGCCTCTCCTGCCTGGGAACTGTTCTTTCACCTCTTCAGAAGGGACCATGCTATGGGGGAAAGAGCAAGAGATCCCATTTCTCTGCCTCCCAAAAAGGCACATCCCAGGCTGTGCGGGGACATGCCCGAGGGCCTGCTCAGCACCACACATGTGCGTGCAAGGAAGCTGGAGCTCTACCCCTCCATCCATCTGCCCTGTTCCAATCGGAAAGTAACTGTCAAGGCACAGCTCTTTACATCTCTGCTGGCTGCCTTCTCACTACCCTGAGACCGCAGCACCGAGTGTCACTCACTCACCTGCCCCAGCTCTTGGCTTCTGACGCGGAGAGGCAGCCCCTGTGTCCATCCAGGCAGTCTGCAGCCCAGCCGTGAGCAGCTTGCTGCCGCAGCGCGAAAGTCCTGTCCACCAGCTCCGTGCTGCTCACCTCCAGTCCCTTAATAAAGACGCCAGTGTTGCCGTATCTGGCCGGCTCGCTCAGCGTTCTCTGGCAGCCTGCCCACAAGCTCTCACCACAGGGGAGGTCAAAGCTTTGGGCCTTCCGGAGCATCCTCCTGGGAGGCAGCTTCCCAGAAGCTGGAGTGGAGGTGCAGGATGGCTTCACCTCCAGGGTTTCTAATACGCTCTCCAGGTTTGGCTTTTCTTCAGGCAGCTTTGGAGACTTGGAGGCCCCACTGGCAAAGGAAAATCTGCTCGAGTGAGGACCAGGGCTGAGAGCAGCTTGGCAGGCAAACTCTTCCCCAGCACTGACATCACCAGGGCAGCTGAGGGAGGGTGAGGGAGCTTTCTCCTTAGTCCACCCTGAAGAGCGGTTGGGCCTGTTGCAGCAGTGGGATGAGTTGCAAGTCCTGTCCCACTGGGACCCAGAGGTGGCCCCCTCGGAGTGCCTCCGGTGGGACAGGCTGCCAGCCTCACTGCCAGCCCAGGGCTGCTCCCCCACAGCTGGTTTGCGGTCTGACAGCAGAGACCTCCTTGTTCTCAAGGCTGCTTCGAGCTTCTTTTCAAAAACAAGCTTGGTCTCCTGGCATTTGGACCATGCAAATTTCCACTGCTTGAGTCCCTTATCACTCTTCAGCTCACAGGCCAGCTCCTTCATCTCCTGGAAACGAGCATCGCTGATGTCTGGGTGCTGCGCCTTGTAACTTTCCAGGCACTTGATCACACCTGCACAGTGTTCAGCAGAGCTGCAGTCCTCCATGCTGATGCAGGCAAGGTGTCGCATCCCTTCCAAGGCCCACTCATACGCCTGCAGAGAGCAAGAACAAAAGGCAGCAGCCAGTCAGAGGGATTGGGGAAAGAATAACCCTAATTTGGTGCCTAAAGCGCAAGACAAGAGAAAGGATCAGTGTGTGGCCACCACAGTTCCTCGAATGTGAGAGGAGGGAGGGCTGCTATTGTCAATGGGGCTTAACAATTCAGGAAAACAAACAGCTCCTTATGCTGAGGGCTTCAGCTGTGCTGGCTGCTCTGCCACAGCTCCACCTCCCTGCCAGGTCCCTGTGACGCTGGGCACCCACGCTGCTGGGCACGTTTGTCTTCTACGGGCAGGGAAAGCTGTTGCCAAGACTGCAGGAATTCACACCTCGGTGTGGTCCTCTGCTCAGTGTAAAACCTAGAACTTGCCCTTCTCTTTTGCCCACCCATTCTCACCACTACCACGCAGGTCAAGCAAGCTGCAGGGAATGGGACTGCTGCTCCCCATGCTGTTTCCTCAGAGCTGACGGCATGCAGAGGCCTGGAGCTCGACCAGCGCTGGGCTCTGTGGATCACTCCAAGTGCTGTGACCCACCCTCGCAGCAATAAGGGATCAGAGACTGTGCAAGCCCAGCTGCAGTTTATGCATTTTCCATGTCTCTTGGCACCGAGTGGTGTGCTGTGCCCTGCCTACCTGCCTGCTGCTGCATTACGTGCTTGCACTGGTTAGCTGAATATAGAGCTCAGCAGTTTATTTCTAACACTCCAGGAACGCTGGAAGCAGTTTCACGGGGTTTAACTAACAGCGGCACTTATGCTGGCCTTGCTAAAACACCTCTGCCATATCGGGCGGAAAAGAGGAGCAGGACAAATCGTGGTGCAGTGTGACAGATGCAGGGTGAGAGAGCTGTGCTACCATGGCAGGAAGGGGGCAAATGAAGCACTGTCATCCTTGAAAATGAGAAGAAAGGCAAACATCTGAATTATTCAGGCTTATAAGCCACTACTTTCTCTGTAAAGCAGAGATGATGAGAAGGTTTAACTACGGAGTGAGTAAGATGTAACCAGCTGCCATAGGCCCGGCCAGGGAACTTTGCTGCCCATCAGTGAAAACAGAGCTATTTGTTAAAATGAGATGCACAAGGCAGGGGAAAATGTCCAGGACAGGCCCGCCTGACACCTTCCACCAGCTGCCCAAGACCAGTGGATGTGTGGAAACACGACAGGCTGCCCTTGAAGTGACCCAGACCATCTCCAGCACTTGACCTGTCAGGCCTGCCTACCTGCTATGCTTCTGCAGAGAAGCAACGCTCATGCTTAGTGCCAGGAATGAAGTCACCAGCCTTAGACCATTTTTCACCTGCTGAACAGGTTTACTGTGACAGCCTTCACTCAGAGAGCCTGAAGCACTTGTTTTTATGCAGAATACAGCCTTAGACACCCAAGAAAATCCACCCAAGCTTTACGCAGACATGGAGCTGACACTGCATGCTCATCAGGGACGTGGCGGTCAAACAGGCCAGGTGCCAGGCTCCTCTCTGTTGGTGACAGGTAGGCAGGGCGGAGAGGGGATGGCAATGAGAGCTAAGTGCTGCCGTTTGTACGAAAGCTGAATGCCAGCACGAGCCTGCAGACTGAGCAGTCACTCCCGGGACAGATGCCACAGGAGCTCCCACAGCCATCCACATCGCTCTTTCGAGCTGCAGCTGCACGGCGTGCGTGCCGCTAGCCCCATTACTCATGCAGAGCAATAAGCTGCTTCAGAAACATCAGCAGCTGCGCAGGGAAAACGCTTCTCAAACAGCCCCACGCAACCATAGCACAGGACAGTCAGAAGAGCAGCAGCCCCCTCTCCTCCCATCACCCCGCCTAGCACAGCAACAGGCCCCTGACCTGCCTCTCTCTTGATCCAGGCTTTATGCTTCAGACTTGCCCACTGCTGGGGGCAGGGAGGGGCGTGCAGAGGCAGGGGACATGCCGGACCCTGGTGAAAATCTGCATTTGTCCCTGATGTCAAGGGTCTTTTGTTCCCTGGAGGCAGAAGCACACCAAGGCGAGGTGAAATGCTGACTGCGACAGAGCCCACCAGATCCCACGGCAGTGACAGATGGCCTATTTTGCTTCGGGTTTTTTTGAGCTGCTCCCTCCAGCTGTACGTAAACCAACACCAGTCCCTTCCAGCTCTGCCCCGAGCAGGGGCTGCCATCAGTACAGGCTAAGCACACGTCTCACCATTCTAGCTGCGGAGGCCAATGGGTGATCCCGACCGACGGCTGCATGAGGGCTCCCTTTCGCTCACTGATGGGAAAAGCTGAGCTCAAAAAGCACGAGGCTCTGGAAGAGGGTGCTGAGAGCAATGTGCAGGAGAGGCACAGCCAGCAGGCCTGCCTGGCCTTTACAGCAGCCACTTGGGAGGGCAATCACCATTTGAAGGCTTTCTCTGGGCCAGGGACCTCACTTCCATGCACAGATGGAAGAGAGAAGAGAGGCTTTTATTTCTAGGAAACTCCAAAAATTTGCATGGGGCCACAGGGCTGCAAGCCACACAAGGAGGCAGCCCTGCCACCTCTCATCTTCATATGGTATCTTTCTGTTCTTGGCAAGGACTCCAAGGGCTGCGCAGAAATGACTTCAAGTCTCAGCGGTATTTCTTCATACCCAGTGCCTGTCGCAGGCCAGTGAATAGCTCAGCTTTGTTCCCTGCACAATGGGAGCAGCCCTCCACACCCCACAGCTTGCTTGGTAACATGCTAAGTGGCCACCAAGGCTTTCTCCAGTCACATCATCTGCTTCAACTACTCCTTTTAGCACACAAAACGGCAGCCTTCTCCAGTAATCAAGTGTGCACTGCAGCCAGGAGGGAACACCCTCATGCAGGGAGGGGTATTGCCATCATCTCTGTCCTGGCAGAGTTGCAAACCAGGCTCAGGGAAGCCAGCATACTGCCCTCCAGCTGTAGGGTACAGGCAGCCCTACAGCTTCTCTGCAAAGCTGCTCGTATAAAGAGGCGGCGTCTGCGTGCAGGGAACTGAATCTTCCCAACCAGGTCTGGAACCAGGCAGGAAGGAGCCCGTACCTCAGCTTTTGATCTTTACAGACAAGTAGTTACTGAAACTCTCAATTACAGGATTAAAGACAAATGTGCTTCCTGCGTACACAGGGCTGACAGATCCAGCAGCTGCATGAGGAGTCAGCAACAGGTTGGTCCTGCCAGGCTGCCCGGGGAGGCAGGGGCTCTTGAGGACCTGCCGTGCCCTAAGGAAGAGCCAGGACTTCACTGGAGCACAGAGCAACCCTCAAGCCCATCACCTGGATTGGTCCCTGCTCGTTTCACCACGGACAAGGCTTGCAGTCACCAAGGACAGAAGCTCCCAGAGTCTGTTGTCTTTGGCACCACTGAAGTACCATCTGCAAATGCAGGCCAAGAGAAGCTGCTCTGCCCTGGCTCAGAACGCGTTGCCAGCACTGCACAGAAAGCCTTCCAAGGTCCTGGATCCCCACCTGAGCCACCATATCACACCTCCCCACCTCAAACCTAGCACAAACACACCAGATCCCTTTCAAACTCAAGATCCAGTGATCTCCGAGACACCTTCTGGTAGCCAAGACAGGAGACAGTCATTGTGCATCTGGCATATGCCAGAAGGAACAATTTCAAGGGGGGCTGCCTTTGGCCAAACCTTCTCCTTCATCTCGTCCTGTGGGGAGATGATGACTATAACTGTATTTTTTTTCTCACATAGGAAACTGGGTGTCTGAATAGGCAGAGGTAGGTGGAGCAGGAAGATCACAAACCTGCTAACTTTTTGCAGAAGAAAAACGTACCTAGGTGGGTGACTAACTCTGCTGCAAGAAGGTTTCTTTCTGAATCCAAAGGGACTGCACAGGAAAGCTGAGATAGGGGTGATGAAAAGCCAAGACTGATCCTGACGGGAACAACAATACAGGCAGGGAGGCAATACAGCTGTGGTTATGATGACTGAAGCACAGCAACAAGACAGAACAAGTCCCCCATCCTTCTGCAGCAATGTCCCAGGACTGCAAGCCCCTCGTTCCCTTGCTTTCTACAACACAGAGAGAAGCAGCACAACAGCTGCTAACATTGCCAAGGACAGCAAAAAAGAAACAAACATAGTCAAACAAGCCCTGATCCTGCTTGTGTGCAGCTCCTGTACACAGGCTGTGCTCCACTCTGCTGTTTGTTAGTGAGACACAACTAATTGCAGGTCTTTATGGCAAGAAACAACTGCACAACTCCCCATTTAACAAGACCGCCTCTCACCACCACTAAATTCACTCTAAGTGCCCTTAACTTCACCAGTGAGTTTGGAGAGCAAGATGGGATTGGCTTGCAGTAAAGCAGACAGAATTGGTGCAGCCACAAGAGGTCAATGCATCACAGGGACTGATCCAAACACTTCCCAACAGTTATACATGGCGCCACATGGGCACCAACTTCCACAGCTGCCCTGCTCTGCCAGCAGCCCAGGGTCTCGGCACTTAACCCTGCAGAGGGGAGACGCTGGCTGCAGCACTTGCAGCACAAGAGTAAGGAGTGACAGAGGACTTATCAGAATACAACTCCCAAGTAAATCCTGCTCTCTTGCATAAAAATGCCTGCTCCCAGGTATGCTCCTCATTACAGGGGCTCATTTGGGCTTATTCCCTCTAAAATCCAATTTGGCTTTAGGCTGCTTTGCAAACTGACTCCCCCTCACAACATCGACATGTCCCTTGTCACAGGCTGCTGCACGCACAGCACTGGCAGGGACCTGTGGCTGGAGACTGCCCTGTATGCTGACAGTTCAGAAGGATCACAATTAAAAAGCCATTTTACATCAAAATATCTTGCAAGCAGAATTATACAGGCTAAAACCTTTCTGTCACAAGAGCTGTCAGGTGGCAAACAAGCCGGTTTCTCTGCTAACTGACAGGAACCGAGCAGCTGTAGTAGAAAGTGGTCGGCTCACCACTCACTTGGATCTGCTTTGTGCTTTCCTCAGGCTCCCACCCACCGATACTAACAGCACCCATGAAGGAAGGATAGCAGGAGAGCAAGACTTCAGGACCCACAGATGTGCCTCTGGCAAGCCGATTAATCAGTTAAAAAGCAGACCTCATCCTACCTTCCCATCTGTACGGAGGGAGTTCATACCCGGGCTGCGCCAGCTCTGTGCTGTACATTAGCATCCCCTATGGCCGGGCTGAGGCAGGGTCAGGGCTTCAGCGCATCATCTCAGCTCCAGCTATTCACAAAAAAATGCTTCTAGCCTAAATGCCAGATTGAGGAGTCCTGGTAACCGGAGACGAGGCAGAGGGGGAAGGGGCCACGCTTCACACGAGAACTACTGAAGTATGTGAGGAACACCCCAACTAGGCACAGGCCAGGTCCCCTTTCTTTCAGTGCAAAAACAGGGAGAGAAAACATCCCAAGCAGCCCCTAATTCAAGCAAAATTCAAAGCAAGCTGCCACCCAGCACACAAGAACTTTGGAGAAAACAGTGATCCACCCCAGACATGGTGATGCTTTTTCCACATCTCAAAGCCAAAGCCCCTGCTCATTTCTAGCAGGATTTGCGGCTCTGCAAGCAGGCAGCTGCACTTGGAGGTACAAGAAACCATGTAATTTCAGAGCACAAGCATTTCAGCAAAGCCACCAAGTTAGAAGTAATCTCCTCTCCACGCAGAGGCTCACTGTTACTCTCTTCCTCACTGTAGCATTCCATTGTTCCAAACTGCATTGGAAGCCCTGCCTGGGATTCATTAGCAGCAGAAACCAAACTGATCAAAACTGTGTCCTGTGTGGGATGTAGCTGGTAAAAGCTCAGCTTTAAACAGTGAGGAAAGGATTCACCCTCTCAAAATAAAAGGCTAAACCATTTCTTCTGAGTTGCTGTGTAGTTCACAGTGCTTCCCCACCTCTCTCCAAGGGAGAGACTGACCACTAAAATCACCAGTTTGCCTAAAACTAGCTGCTAAGGAAAGTAAACTTTAAATCCAGTATTTGCATTTCTGCCTGTTACCAAGTGCCAGATGCTGTACAAACACTGTGGGAGGGCAAAGGATGAGGGACAAGGGCAGACTACAAACTCCTCGGATTTAAGCATGAGACAGGAGAACAGGTAGAGACAAAGAGCCGGGCAGAAAAGAAGAACAAGGGGTCAGGGAAGCAACATCGGTCAAGGTTGGTCTCGGCACACCGCAGCACCAAAGAGTGCTCTTTAGAGCAACATGCTTGGAAATCCTTTTGCAGCAGCACTCCAGATGAACACGAACAGAGCTCAAAAAATCCCTTCGTTTCCCCTCTGGGCAGCCAGGCTTGACAAGTCCAGGAGAGTGCAATTACAGGAGAATATAATTGGATAAAATAGGATTGCACATAATTTCTGCTCTCTTGACAACAGCAGGAGAACCCAAAGGGCAAACGTGGCTCGTTGTGCTGGAGCTGGCATGCAGGACGCGTGCTTGCCCTTCTTCTCTAACTGCTGCAACTGCCAGGCAACACCTAGGGGAGCTCCATTAGGAAGGGGCTGACTCAACCGATGAATCACAACAAACCACAATAATCCCTGCTTCGGTACAACTCAGAGCTTCCACAGCCCAGCCCGTGCCAGTTTCACTAGATATTTATACACACACACGTATGTATACACACACACATATATATTTATACTCATATATATGTGTCAAATGACTTCCTAGGAAGCTGGGCAGCAAGTGGCCGAGATTTGCCCTCCCCACAGCTTCTAAAAAGCTCCTGAGCCCAGAGGACTGGCTTGAGTTTGCTCCCAGTAAAATCAGAACCTTTAATATTTGCATTTGCTGCAAACCAGCCTTTTCACGTTTGAGGCACTGCCCATCTTTTCCATCAGCTTTGTGCACTCACCTGCAAAGCCTTTTTTGTCAATTAAACTTTGCTCACAACCCCTTCTTACCAGAAGAAGAGCAGATGATGTTTCCCTGCCTCAGTGAATATTATCCTCCCTCCTTTCTGACGCTCCACCAGTTACAAACCCAAAGCGCATGCTGAAGTCTGCTTTGGCCGCTGTCCTTCTCTCCACCTGCCCCTAACACTGGAATCTGGTGGCCGGTCCTTCATTTGGCTACAGCCTACACCAGTCACCACAGAGTCAGGGCACCATCAAGATTGACTTGAAAGAAGCTGTAATTTGGGTGTAACTCACTGACAGCTGAGAAAGCAGAAGGCACGAAGGAGTCAGCATGTGTATTTGTGAATGTATGACCACTGCCTGGAGGAGGAGGAGGAAAAGGGCAGCACGTTTTCAGGCTTATTTTAGCAGAGGCGAGAACTCCCCTCTTTGGAGAGCATGGAGAGCCTCACGTTACCAGTCAGATTCAAGATCAAGCCACAGCAAGATGCATGAGTCACTGAAGCTGTCAACTTGCACAACAGCAACAAATCACACTGTTCAGAGACCAATGGCACCTCCAGAGGTTTTTTGCATGCTTTGCTTTTACACCTGTCCCACCCAGCCACATCACTACGCTGCACAAATACCCTGCTGTAGTAGCACACCACAGGCCAGCGAGGACAAAATTGACTGTGGTAGGTGTCTCCTGTCTGCTTGGCACTGGCTCCCTTTTAATGAGGTCCTCCATGCTTAGCAGGGCATTGTGAAATCTCCAGCATGCCCTTGGGCCTGGACGGGGGAGCATGGATGCTTTCTCTGGAGTCTTCAATCCTTTCCCTTGTGACAAGCTGAGCCAAACTCCACTTAGTTATTCAGTGATGCGCTGGGATCTCTCCGCACTGCGCTGTGAGCACTCGTGCCTTGGGAGATGGACCCAGACACCCAGTGCATCTGTTAGGCCTCCCATCTTCAGGGTGGCTGACAAGGCTAGAAATAGCTCCTCAGTTTACGAGCATACTAACATGTACTCACAGGGTGTGAGCCCCTGTGAAGCAGCCAAAGGAGCCCAGCCAGAGGCAGCGGGTACCCTGTCCATATGTCCAGGGCTTTGATATGCAGATGGCAGCCATTGTGAGCTTCAGCCCCATCTGTACGCTGAGGGGAGCTTCATGTCCAGATTGCTACAACAGATCTATTTAACTCCAGTGACTGAAGGGAATGCCAGTCTCCAGGAGGATCCGAGAATCCAGATGGATGCCAGCACACAAAACATTCAGAAAATCTGTCACCCTATACAACTCCTACCCCAAGTTCAGAGTGGGGGGGGGGGGGGGGAGGCACTTAAATCCAACATTTTTTACATATACACAAGGCTGGAGTCAGCTGAGGAAAGACCTCTTCTAGCATTAGACCTTACATCTCAAGTGCAATGAGCATAGCTGCAACACAAGCTGGGAAATCTCTAAACTTGCTGGGAGGAAACGCTACTTCCCTGCCACTAGACACTGGCTACCAGTGTTACGATCCTGCAGGAGATTTGATCACACTCGACTCAGAGGGGGAGCCCCAAACTTTCAGACAACTGTCAGTTTATACTCATGGGCAGCCAAGGACGCAGAGGTATATTTACTCAAAGGTAATCTGGTGATCAAGGATGAAGTAGCAGATGCTTTCACTGTGTCAACCTTTGCCCCCCTACAAAAACAGCAGTGGGAAAGCATCTTGGCACTCCTAGGGTCAGGGAAGGCAGCTGAAGGGGGAGCAGCCTCCATCCCCAAAAGATGCTTTGTACTGTCCCGGTATAGTATCCCCCAGCCTCTTCTTCCTGCCACGCTCTCCAGTGAGGGGGAGAATCCAGCCAGCACAGTAGGAGTGAGAAGGACCCCAGCCAGCCAGATCAAGGCTTGACCCCTGCACAAGCCACAAACATCACACAGACCTCCTGCGGCACTAAAGCAGTGCCTGAGGTGCTGGGGGAGGTGCTCAAAAGCATCTCAACCCAAGAACCCCTCACCTTCAACTGCAAATTGTACTTGAATTTAGCACATGAAAAACCCCGATTAATTCATTGCTGCCCTGTAACACTGAGGGACAAACTTACCCACGAGTCTCACACCAGTGTTGTGCAACCAGAAAGGAGCACCAAGCACTGCTGCTAACTACCACTTAGCATTCACCTATGGCTGCAGAGCTTGCCCGGAGCTAGGGGCACTGCTGTGATGCCAATTTGGCAATAAAGTCACTGATGAAACACAGGAGAAAATAGCCTGGGCACTCGTAGATGCAGCAGTGAGTTACTGGAGAATTAATTAGACCAAACAGTTTCCAAATCGCTAATTTTGCAAGACAGAAAAATATGTGGGAGCTGTAAGCTGTAGCAGATCAGATTTAAATGGTCAGGATTTCTTGTTTGTCGAGAGGGCTATCTCAAACTCTGAGGCAAAGCAGAAACTTTCTGATACATAAATACTCTTTGATGGGAAAGTAAACATTAGAGGCTTATTAACCTTGCAAGAAGACTTGTCCAGCAGAAACCTGGCAGTAAGGAGAAGGGGAAGATTTCACACATTAACCTTGCACAAACTCTGCCAGAGGATCGATTTTCCAATCTTTAGGCTCATTCTCCCCAACTGCTTCAGGCTGTGTATGAAAAAGGACACCCCTGAAATGGGAGAGCGAGTCAGACTAGATGTCTGTCTAGGGGCATGACTTTACAAGTGTAACTGGGGAAGGAGAGGGAGAAGAGACAGAGAGATGAGACAGCTGCTGTCAGACAATACTGCTGCCAGACAATACTTCCCCTAAAACTGTTTTAGAGCATCAGGAAGGCACGGTATATATTCCTCTCTGTTGTGCTACTTGGATCTTCCTCCATCATCTTCAGTACTTGCACCAGTAATAGATGAAAGCTGCTGTTTGAGAATTTCAGCAGTCCCCAGAAAAGGGGGGGCGGGGGGGGGAAGAGAGAGAGAGAGGGAGGGGGGGGAAAGGGAGAGAGAGAGGGGGAGGGAGGGAGGGAGGGAGGGAGGGAGAGGGAGAGGGGGAGAGAGGGGGGGGGGGAGAGAGAGAGAGTCGTGTGTTAAGCCTCTCCCAGAGTCTTAAATATAAGCCACAGCAAAAGTCTCAGGTGCTAAGATATGCTGGCGGGCAAAGCCAAATTCTGACCTGCACAGGACTGCTAGTAAGAGACGAGCATTGTGGCGTGGTGAACTGCATGTCTGTTCATAATAAGTACGCTGCAGTAATGACACATCAAATGCCTCTTTTTCCACTTCAGTGCTATATTCTATTCACCACTTCTCCTTCAAGCACATTCCTAGAGCAGGGAATCGTAGATCACAGAATGGTTTGGGTTGGAAAGGACTTTCAAAGGTCATCTAGTCCAACCTCCCCTGCAAGGAGCAGGGACATCTCCAACCAGATCAGGTTGCTCAGAGCCCCGTCCAACCTGGCCTTGAACGTTTCCAGGGATGGGGCATCCACCACCTCTCTGGGCAACCTGTGCCAGTGCTCTACAACCCTCATTATGTCCTTTCAGTAAAATTAACTTTCAACCTGGGCAAAACAGCCTGTGATAGGAAAATCACACTTCTAGGTCACAGCCACCAAGATTCTTTCCAGATTCCCATAGATCAGCATTCTTTCCTCACCAAAGGCTAAGCAAAAAGAAACATCAATAATTTATTGCCTGAAGGGGACTTAATTCCACCCCACCCTGCCCCCCCCCAAACCATCATCTACAATATTGTCTGGTACACTATCAGAAATCAAGCACAGCAGAAAACAAGATATCAGCACGTCACTCTTCTAAATCTTTTGGAGAGAAGTGAGAGGTAATGACAGCTGTGGAAGTCGGATAACTTATCATTCTCTGGATTTCTGCTGTCACTTCTGAGATCAGATCTCTCTCTTGAAGTGGGGAAGGCTGTGCCAGCAGGTCTCAGTCACTCACAGGACAGTAGCCCAGCAAAGCAGTCTAGGAGAGCAGCCCCCTCTTGTGCTCTCCACAACCTTCAAGAGAAGTCCAGGCAGATTGAGAGGTACCACCTGCCCTGTGGTACATCCAGCTAGTCTGTATGCAGGCAACCCCAGCAACAACTTCCAGATGCAGTTAAATTACACCCACTGAAAGGATCATGCAATATCCTCTAGTAAGAGGGACCGGCACCACTGTGCTACCAACAGCACAACCCTGGCATTCAGAGGGACCGTGCAAAGATGCACACAGTCCCCAGGGCTCTGTCTGAGTGCACAAAAGATGCACATAAAGCGCTCCGATTCATGCTGGATGCATACAGATGCGCAGAAGCAACCTAGTGAAAAGCCTTCTCTACACTGTTTCCAAACAATCTCAACACAACTCACCCGTCAGCCGGGGCGCGCCGGACCCTTGGTACTCACAAGCGGGTTTGCTGTGTCTGTCTGCTGCCGGAGTCAGGACGGGCGCTTCCAGCTCCGAGGGAAGGTGCATGGAGACGTGCAGAGAGGCTCTCCTGCCAGCGGGGCCTGGACGGATGGGAAGAAGGGCCCCAGCCCCTCTTTGGGCCCCAGAGGCAGCAACACTTGTTCAGGGGATGGAGCGCAAAAAGGCTGGCATTCCTACAGCAGCAAGGACAATAGGGAGGGATGAGGAGGCGCTGCCATAATCAAATGCAGGCCAGCTGGCCCTCCCCCAGGAAGGGCAGGCACCTCCTTCACTTGCCAAAGGCTTTGTTTTCTAAGCCACAAAGAACAAAGTGTTTGAGGAAGAGAGGGGGAGGAGGAGGAGAAGAGTGGAGGAGAACCCGCCGTGGGGGCAGATCCACACGTGAGTGCAAGTAACCCACTCCGGGAGAGATGTCAACACAGATGGAGAGGGGCTGGGAAACGTTCTGCCTGCTCCAAGCAGAGCTCGGAAGCAGCAGCTCCTTGCACAGAGCAGAGAGAAGCCAAGGATGTCTGGAGATCACTACTGAGGAACCAAAATCAGCACAGGCACCACGGGTCCTTTGAGAGAAGGGATCCAAGGGCAGCAGCCAGAGAATGCCACGGAAGGAACAGCTCAGGGAGCAGAGCCCAAAGAAAATCCCAGCAAGGGCAACGCTACCATTTCTTGACCAGCCTCACCCCAACAATCCTGAGCACCAGGCCTCCAAATGGCGTCCCTCAGAAAGCAAATGCAAGGCAAGGTCCCAAGCTGCAACAGGCTCCCAGGCCACGGCAGAGCAATGCCCATACTTTCCCTGAGCACCAGAAGAGGCAGCATCTTGCACAACATCCTGACAAACAGGAAAGATCCTGGGGCCGCCTCAGGCCCTCCTGTAATGATACAGGCAGCTGAGCTGTGAGGCTCTGGGCATCACACCACCACAGGGTCTGCAGGTGCTGAGCCAGTGTGATGGGACTCTGCCCTTTCTGGTTGGGTCAGTACTTTCTTCCAGAGTGACTTTTGCCAGCAAGTGCACCTTCGCTACCAACCTTCTGCAGGACTGGTTGTCATCCCAGGGCCAGGAGAGACCGTGCTGGGTGCTCTGGCTCGTTACACACCCCACTGTGAGTTAGGCAGCTGTGGTCCTGACAGGGCACACAGCTCATGTGAGCCATTTCAAGCCCATGGACACAGGCAGCTGGGCACTTTGCCCATGGTAAAGTCAAGAGCACGTAGAGACCAGGGGATGCAAGAGTGACCTGGGAAATAATTTCACCCAGAGAAAGCTCAAGACAGTAAAAGAAAATGTGAAGGCTAATAAGATAACCAAGGAGAAGGAGAGCTGCTCTAGCTCCTTCTGGTAACGACAGCGTGCCTGTGGCAGTGTTCCTGTGACGCCAGGACAGGCAGTGAGAGAAGGGTACTGGCGACCGCCCTTGCAGGCGCCCCAGAACAAAGCAGACATCAGTGCTTGTTGTACAATGTACACCCTTGCTTGCTCAGCTTCCCAGTTCTCCCCCAAAGCACTGTGTGGTGCCAGACCCCATCACAGCCTTGGAAGTGAGTAAATAAGGGACAACGGCCAGACCAGGCTTGAAGCCACAGGAAGATGGCAGGTCCCAGAGTGTGCCCGCACCGAGTTTGCAGTACTGAAAAACAATCCCCCACCAGCAGTCAGAGATGGGGAAGGCAGCTTCCTTCACCACTCCTCCTGCTTCAGCCCAGCCATCATCCAGCCCTTGTCAGGCACCAGGAGCTCCTGCCACAAAGGAAGTGGGGACAAATGGAAACATCCAGCTTGGCACCAGTCGTGGCTTTGGGAAGGGAACCCTGCCAACCCATGTGCAAGCTCCATGTGGTCTGGCCCAGCTCAGCCTGCCTCATCACAGGGAGCTCTGACAGACCGTCAGGAACTGCCAAGCAGTGAAAAAACACAGTACAGCATCTTGATGGACCATATGGGTTTTTGCTGTCCTGTCCCACAGCCTGTCCAGCAGCCACGGCCAGCACCCTACAAAACATTGCCCACCACATGCAGAAGAAGGGCCAGCAGAACAGAGCCTCCCATTCCTAGCAGACAGTGAGGTACGCAAGGGATGAATACCATGAGCCTCGTGGTGGGGGCTCCACTCCCCTGGCGCACACCAAGATGTCTGGAGACATCTGAGCTTGCCAGCTCATTACCATAGCGTACATTGCTTACGCATCTGCAGGCTCCTTCCCCAAATCCTGGGGTCTGGCACACTCCAGGCTTTTTACAAGAAGGAAAATCAAGGACATTGCTTAGTTTAGACTCCTGCTGTTGATCCCCTCAGATATTAGAGAAGAGAAGGGGCTTAGGCAGACACTGACAGGATCACTGCAGCTCAGGATCAGAAGAGTGAAATCAGTTTAGATAAAGTCTTCTGCTCCCCCCGCCCCCCCCAGACCATACCACTGACTTTGCTTTGGGAAGGCAGAAAGCATTCTAGAGATCAAGATCAAAATAATCAGCACTGAAAGAACTTTCATGCCGCGCAGCAATTTCCACGCTCATCCTACAGCTGCAGGATGTATCCCCTCCACACCCCTGGTTTCGATTGGCCACTGGTTCACAAGACACATTGTATTTTCCCAGCATTGTTTATAGTTCTACTGAAACCAGCAACATCAAAATCCTCCTCCCTCACTAAACGAGATACCTCTCCTCCACACCAAAGCAGTGTGCAAACACACTGTGCCTCTATCATTCAGTTTTCACCAGGGCTGAAAGGCACAACTAAGAGGGATGCTGCTGCTGCCGCCACCAAGGACTACATTCCCAACTGTCATCCACAAAAAAAAAGCAGCTGTATGAGCAGTGCTGACACCCTGAGAAAAGAAATGGGCCATCTTTGGGGTCTGTGTAATATTTGTGCCCCTGGGAATGGCCCAAGCTTTGAAAGGCTTTGAAGCTGTGGAAGAACACCCATTGCTGTTGAGTCATGTCTGACTACCCTGGCAGCCCAAGAGCTACCACCACGATGTAGTGTCCATGCCTGGACACAGGATGGAGCAGCCATGAAGGTGCCACAGTCCACGACTGTACTCCAGAGATCTCCAGTTCTGGCTGGGTAGGTTCATACAGGACTGGTGTTTGGCTTGGCACAGACTTGCCAAGATGCCAGGCTCAGCACCTCTGTGTGCCTCAGCTTATCCAAAGAAATATGACAAAACGCATCCTTCCCAAGATCCCCCTTAAGATAGTGACAGATGTTCAGGGACCAGAGCAGCCCCTGAATGTCTATGCTCAGTGCGTGCGCAGAGCACAGGTTCTCGCCGTTCTCCTACAGCACAGACTGCCCTCCTTTCCATTGGGGAAAAAAATAATGACACATTCCCACAGTGAGAGGGTCCCACACCTGCACAGCAAGCTGCACAGCTGAGCGGGAGTAGATCTGCCGAGCATCACCAAATAAACTCCATCCTCACATGTTCTGACAGCAGCGTTCTGGGCTGCCTTCTCCACTTTCCTCCCTCGCACAGGATGCTTCTCGATGTTTTCATGTTTAGCTGAATTTCCTCCCCCCTCTGAGCACTTCTGGCTGCCAAGGCAGCTCTGAGACAGCAACTAAGTGGCACCTACATCTGGTACAGCTTAACTTTTAGCGTCTGTTCTTCCTGGAATTTGAGAACTTCAATACCCAATGTTTGTACAAGTGTGGAATAAATGCAGCACAGGCTCCCTGGCCTTCCGTGCTTACCAAAGCTGTATTTTAAAATGCACGTAGAAAATCCTACTGTTTATTCATCTGCAACTTTAGAAATTAAAGGACACCAAATCCAACTGCAGGTTAGCTGAATGCCTGCATTTGCATTAAAGAGAAGGCCAGGCACTTGGCACAGTCACCACACACATCCTCACCTCCTGCTTCCCAGATGCCTGTGCCAAGTCGGTCCCTGGGTCCCTCAGCCACACTTCTCAGCACCCCGTTCTGGTGCTCCATTTCCTCACACAGGCCTCCACAAGAGAGGAGCTGGGCTATATTTAGGTGTGAATAGCAAGGTGCTACTCCTGATGTGTCATCAACGGGCTGAATTCTCCAGCATGTAAGGATACAGTATGAACAAAATGCAGGCAGCCTACTCTGGCCTGGTGGCCAAGACTGGACACAAGCATCCAATCTCTTCGTTCTTGATGTTCAAGCACTGCCACAATCCTTCTACCGCTACGGCCACAAGGGGCCTACAAGCTACAGCCCAGATGTTGAAGACCTCTATTGTTCAAGAAAATGTCTGCATCTGTTAATACACACCCAGCCCTTTTTCCACATACTGACTTGAAAAATCACTCCAGACACATGAGCATGAGGGGGCTTTTGCAGGTCATTGATCCAGCTCCTTGTTGGTGCACACACTACATTTCATGTCTTTCATAAACAATCAAGCTCTGGACTGAGTCCAAGTAGGCTTTTTACACTCTCCTGCATAGCAGATGCTTTGTCTTACCTTGTCAAAGAATTCATACAGCCTGACCATCTCACAGATTCGATGCCTGTTTTCATCCAGTTGAGTGCAAAACTCTTCCAGTTGATCTTTGTAGGTCTGCAGCTTTACCCTGTAAGAATGTACATCCACAGAGGAGAAGTCTTCCCATCGATCCATCTTCTTTAGTCCTTCCTGCCCCCTTCTGCAATATTCCTGAAAGCAAAATGCAATTGTGTATGAGGACAGAGACCTGACATGGATAGTAGATAGTATATAGTATTCAAGGTCATTAACAGCTAGGACTAATTGGACCTGTTTTTAAGGTGAGCAGGAGTGTACTTGTTTACAGCAGAATTCTGGAGTCTTGACCTCTGTTATGATTTACATGAGCCACATAGCAGCTTGTAAAGACCTATACAGTAAGGCCACAGGGTCAATTAGGATAAAAAAGTATAAGTGGTAAAAGCACGTTGAGGAATTAACAACAACAAAACAAAAAAAAAAAACCAAAACAAAACTATCTTTTATCACAGTAGTTATTGTCCTCAAGACTGGCAGATCTACTGAGGGGTTGAGGTGGTGGCTCTGTCTACAAAAGGAGAGCAGGGAAGCCAAGTAATGTAAGTGAACGACACACACCTTGGTGATGAACCCTCTACCAATGCCATCTTAGCATCAAGGGTTTGGCTGAGCATGT
Source organism: Chlamydotis macqueenii (assembly GCF_036417535.1). Lineage (NCBI taxonomy): Eukaryota > Metazoa > Chordata > Aves > Otidiformes > Otididae > Chlamydotis > Chlamydotis macqueenii. Next base: position 14,900,733 of record NC_141568.1, read on the forward strand.
ACAAGGCACGCATGCTGCCAGCTCAGACTCTGAAGAATATGTTTTTCCAATCAGACAACACTTACACTGGCAACAAGATCAAATTCCCTGAACTGCTTTTGTGCTTGAAGCAGCATCTCCAAAGAATCGTCCAGGTTGATCGTTTCCTTTAGCCGTTTTCTGCCAACATTCATGATCCAACTGCTGACCTAGGAGAAAAGGGAAAAGCTCCACTATTAGTCACCCTGTGCTACTCACCAAGGTAGGCCTTTACGTGGAAAGAGCAAGGAATTGCTCTCATAATGCTGGTCACTTCAATACTGGAAAGAACGCGCATGTACACTTCTTCCCCCTCTGGCATTTCAGCCAGAGCCTCCTCCTAGGAGTTTTTCCACTTCAGGTCACTGAGTAATAGCAAAGCTCTGCTATTGCTCACTAGCCTTAGGCATAAACAGGGCAAGTAGCTGCTTGGGCTCTGTTTCAGGTGAGCCATGGCTTAACACAAGCTCCGCAATCTGCAGGCTGCCCTGATATTCCTATTATTGTTACCTCCAAATGGGATAAAATCTCCCTGCTGCCAGATTTCCTACACCGCTTCCCTTTTCTCACTGGCAGGACATGAGCTATGTCAGTGAACGTACTGATGGATTCTCCCTATCTGCAGTGTTTCACAGTTCTCTGGGACTCTCAGCTACCGGCTTGCTGAAGGCAGATTGCCACAAAGCCATGCAGTAACTGCAAGTTCCTTGACAGAGCCCAACCACTGCCGCAGTTATAAGCCTATATTCTCAAACGTGGGCAGAGGATGAACTAACAGCAGCCTCCTAAAAGCAAAGCAGACACAAGAGGCCAGGCAGGGTAACACACCATTTCCATCAACAGTGGGTTTTTAAAACAGGCTAGTAAACTTGTCAACAACACTTCAGGCATAGCTGCACCTGAGGGAAGGGACAGGCTAAATGTTTCCTAATACCCATGCATCCTATTTTCCTGTATCATCTAAATCTATATCCCAACTCAACCCCACAGACAAGGACAAACTCAATCTTCTGGACCGAGAGAGGCTTCGTGTCCATGGAAGAAGCCCACTGGCAAGAGGAGAAGATGGGGGTGTGTTCCCAGGTTGTGACCCATACTGCTGCTGCCCAGAGGTCCTGGGCAGGCTTAAAAGCAGAAGCAGCTGCTGCCAGCAATGGTGAGCTGCAAGCAAAGTAAGCTGGGAGCAGTCAGTCAGTTTTGCTCAATTCAATTTAAAAAAGTTTAGATTAAAGCAGGGACAGGTTGCAGAGCCTGCCTTCATATTTTTTTTTCATTTCTGTTTGGTATTAGGAACCTGTGTGTTTAAGAGAGTCTTTACTACGTTCTTGCATCACCCTTCTTGTCCTTAGCACATAGTGCATGGCGCCCAAGTGTCTACCTTCAAATAGGAAGTCATTAAAACTCTTGGATCCACCTTGACCTGTGAAAACAACAGGTAAGCTACAGCTCCTCTGCAAACCTCAGTTCTCCAGAGAAGAGCTCAGAATCCTAGAAGAGCAATGGTCCTAGTCCTGATCTTTAAGGATGCAGATTCCTAAGGTGACCTCCAAACAGCACACAACCCTTCACACACGCAGTGTAATAAGTGATACATGAAATTTCTCATTGTTGACAAGTTACAGCAAAGAAGACTCACAACTCCATAATCTCGAGGCTGAGTTCAGGCTTAGAGAGCACACCTGGAATCCGCAACACTGACAGAACTGATCAGATCTTGTAGGATGCTCAGACAGCCTGAGCTACTTTATGGCTTTCTAAGGTTCTCTACCTACACAGCTGCACGTTGCAAAGGTCTTTCTGAAAACCAGTGCCTGTTTGCCTCAGTTATCACACAGCTGTAAAGAGCCTCAACGAGCACCACATGAAGGGAATTTTAAGCTCCCACAGAAGTGGTGGGGGGTTGAGCATGGCTTTTGGACTAAGGACAAGAGGCTGCTCCCCTGCCTGGAGACTGTATATAGGGCTGCACCCAGAGAAGGAGTGTGCCTGGGGCTTATCAGATAGCAGGGACCTGAGCACTGCACAGGAATATAAACAGAGTGCACAGCAGGGATGGGCAGCTAGCATGGGGTATGCGACATGCAGTTCATTCAGCAGCAGGATATAAGCAAACCCTGCAGTATCTACAAACCAGAGGGGACACACGGACTCATCATCAGCTTGTTGCCATCACTCTGCTGCTTCTCAAGGCAGAGCATGAAGAATGGCTCCTTGACAGTCTTGCTGGGTCCTTTTGCTGACTAATGTGAGAAGAGACCCCACCTGCAAGCGTACTGCCAACCAACAAGCCACTACACTGTGGTCTTTAAGCTCAAAAAAGCATCACAGATGTTGATGGGGTTTGACTGATCCACACCTAGAGAGCAGCCAGGAGCCTTTTACTTGGCATCAAGAGATACTAGACAAAACAGTGGCTTGGTTCTCAGCACATCTGAAAAATCTATCCCAAATTCTTAAGTTCAGTTGTTCTTTTTAAGGGTCTACAGGCATCATTCACACCTTCACAAGAGAGATCAACAGGCCCAGGACCTGCTGTAGAAGGTACAGTCAGAGGGTGGCAGCAAGCAGTCACTGCAAGTCACAAACAGGCCTTACCTCCTTAAAACATTCTTCCACTTTCTCAAAGTCCATCACCAGCTCCAGTTCCTGGATGCGTTTGTTCGACAGCATCACCAGTCGGTGAACGCCCTCATCAACTCTGTTATAAAGCACGCTGGCAGCATCAAGTGCATCTCTGGAAGGGGACACAAGTTTGGTCAGGGGTTTTGCATGAGGTCCTTCCCCCAGCACTTCATGCAAACATGACCTGGCTAACAGCAGCGCTTCAGTCACCTTCCCCGTGGGACCCATAATGGCCATCTCCATACGGAGAGCAGGAGAAGAATGCTGCTCTCTGCACATTCCCATGATCCACTACTCTCTGATCCCAGTGCAGACAACCTGGCAGGAAGGACAAGAGCATCTCCTTCCAACCAGGCTCCTTGCAAAATTTAGTGCACTTGTCACACTTTCAGATGGGAAATCTTCATAAGTGCAGTTTATTGCATCAGTGGGCTTCCACAGGACACAGGCTCGGGTAGTTTCAGTCTCCAAAACCATCATTTGAATTTAATTTAAATAAGTAAATAAGCAATCACTAGGAAGCAAATCTCTCCTAAACAGCACCACAAAGCACTTGATGCCTCACTCACTCTCATGAATTTCTGCCAGCCCAACAAAAATGCAAAGCGTACAGCACCCCAGCACCAAGAGAAATTGAGTTTTACAACGTTGTGCTGGAAAGATGCACAGACAGAGCTCCCGCCTTGCAGAGGCAGCTGTGCTGACCAAAGCCCAGCAGGCAACAGCAGGTGGCACTCTCCCTCGCAGCCTGGCCACAGCAGAAGTGCAGGGGCAGGGATGGAAGGGTTCAGGCTGGAGCCCAGTGCCTTCGGACGCTGGAGCCAGGGACTCAGCACATCCTGGCAAGATGATGAACGTTAGGGAGTTCCTTTCAGATGTGTGCAACACCGCTCCAGCACAGATTCAGATGAATTATAGACAGGATCCAGGAAACAGAACAGCATTCAAGCTTATTCTTTTTCATATTTCTTCTGCTCCTAGATTTCCCCTCACTTTTACAAGTATGGGTTCAACAGATGCCTACAACAAAATAGTACAGCCCCCTTCAGCTGTGCTCTGCACCACACGTTCAGGTACCTGAGAACCTCCAGTACTCACCCTAAACCAGCTTTCCTTTTGCAACTGTCTTACAACCTCTGGCTTATGAGAGCATGGCTGTTTTATCATATTATTAAAGTTATCCAAAGCACTTGCGAAACAGGTAGCTAATAAAACTCTGAAAGCTTTGCTCATGGAAATTAATACAAGCAATCCAGTATTCACATTTCTTTCTTTCTTGGGTTACAGGCAATCTTGAACCTATAAAATGCAACTGAATATGAGCATTTAGTGGCAACCATTCTGTAGTTTTTAGGTAGTACTTAACTGACATGAGGTCGTGCAATAGGTCTGGACAACTAGCTCTGCATAGCAGAAATCCACAGGATTTTTCCATTCAGAATTCCACCCACTGGGCAACAGCCAACTTCTCAAACCTCAGGCTCTTAGCTACTTTTGTTTTTCCTCTTCAAAATTCCATTAGACCTAATCAAATTCTCCAAAGTGCAGCCAGAAAAACCCGAATTGTTTCTGGACTAAGATCAGTGCTACTGCAGTGCAGAGGAGACAGGTTCTCCACAGAGAATCCGCGAGCTTCAATGGAAAGATCCGAGCTGTAACGCTGCTCCCGCGTTTCCCGAAACCACCATAAACAAACAGTGATGATCTGACCCTTCTGTTTTGTAATTCTTTCCTAGGGACAGACCCAGATCCAACCCAGGAGACTCGCAGCAGCAGAGCCACAGCCACTGTCCAAGCTGAGCTCTGGAAAGTGTGTTGACAGAGCAGGTTGTGAAGGCCAGTTCCTGTCAGCAGCAGTGACACAGCTAGGACAGCTAATGAGAAACAGTTCGGAAGATCGCTGGAAGTTATATTTGGCAACAACACTAATGCTGTTGGGTTTTGTGCAGCAGAGCTTATCTGTCAGGTCCTGGTTTCTGAAGAAGGCTCCAGCATGCTCATGGCCAGACAGGCAGACACTCTTTGGTCTTACTCCCGTGTCTGAAGTCCCTGCCGGCACGAATGCTCTCGTACACTCAGGAAAGCACACTGATACACCAGATGCTCTTCCTCCCACTGGCACAGACAAGCAGGCACCTATAACTTCCGACATTACAGGCTGTTATATACAAATATTTGCAATTATCCTCTCGTGAGGCAAAATATTTTTCCAACCTCTCTGAGCTTCCATGGAAAGTATTTTGATGTTGATGCTACTTTTTTGATGGCACTCATCAACAAGCTGGACTGACCTGCTAGACCTTTCTGTAATGGCAGTCCTTATGTCCACTCAAGCCCATAAGAAAGCAAGCGTGCATGGCTTCAGTCCTTAACAAGACACTGCAAGATGGTAACCTTATGGCATAGCAATCGGAAACAAGAGTTCCACTTGCACTGGCTGACCTGGTCCAGAGTGGGACAGGATATACGGACAGGGAGCCAGGGAGTCCCACTCCACTCCTTTCCATGCCTTATAGAGGAAACAGGACTCCAGTTGTCTCAAATTTGGGTAGCTTTCCTTGCTGGGAGTCAGTTACAACCTGGGCTGCAAGACTCTAAATACTACAGACTCCCACACAGCAGACAGCACATTTCCCACAGTCACAAACATAGGCTCTCCTGAAGGCAACACTGCAACTACGGGAAAAATCCTCAAGGTAGAGGGATAGGAAGAGATTACAAAACAAACATGTTTTAACTATTTTCTTACAAACAGAAATCACAAGCTCACTGTGTAAAGAGGTTAATTCACCACGCTATCACAGAGAAGAGCAGTCTCTCAGAGAACACTTGAGATCAGTATTGGCCTTATGACCAGCAGACCACTCCAGAGAAAGTAAGGTTCAAAAACACAGCAATGAAGTACTCTTGCCAGCCCACCCACTGAGCCCCAAGGAGCTCATTTCAGGAGAAGAGAAAGGGCTCAGGTGAACTGCTTGCTGCTGAGCTGAAGGACTGAAAATAATTCACCTCAAACAACAGTGCTCCTCTGGCCCCACGCGTGTTCCTGCCACAGAAGGAACTACCCCAGATTATTGGCAATACTAGGAAGTAAAGAGGCAGACTCTGCAGATATCAATAAGACCAAGTCCTTGTTGCATTTGCAGAAAGTGGCGGGGAAGAACAAAGCCAGAGCCTCCACTTTAGAACTGAGCACTCAGCCCTCTGTGCCATCGGATGCAATCCATGTCCCAGCAAATAATGCAGCAGCTACACAAGTCTACAGACACGGAGTCATCTTCCCTCTACCTCAGCTCATTCAATGGAAGTAAAACTGACATTGTGTTACTGAATGCATACATGGGTTACCGATTCACAGGCATCTCAAACTTACCTAGAGCCAGCCTAGGGAGTTATAGTATAAAGCAGGGACTGCACAGAGGATTCACTTCAGGTAAGAGCACAGGAAATCAGCTTGTTTTCATTTTAAGTGGGGTTATTTAGGGCACATACCATTACCTGAGATCCCCTACTCTTAGCATTTACGTAATTTTGTTTTCTGTGAATGCTTGCAGCAGGCTATTGATAGACTTATCAGGGCACAACCCAATGCCCTAAGGCTGCCCCTTCTCTTGGTCCTGCCAATGGTTTGCTTAGTGACTGCACACAAGCCACCCAGGAAAAAATGTTTCTAAACAGCTTCTCTGGGCTCAGAGCCCCAGATGGACTTCAGGTGTGGCTTTACACCATCTCTCCTGCTCCACCGAGTTCCTCCCACATCCCAGCACCTCAGTCCTTCGTTTTAAGGTCCAGCCACACTGTTTTCACACATTCTGCCTGGCTTGGCAGGCATTCATTAAAACATCAACGTCTAGTTGTTGGTCTTCCGTTGCATCTCCAAGGTAACTCCATTCATACGTTGTCAGTTCTTGACAGTACACTTACCAGCCTGACAAGCTCACTGACTAACATCCATCTTTTACTCTCTTACACAGAGGAAAATATAACCCTTTCCTACCTTCCTCAAGGAGACAGGCAAACTGAGCCAAACAAAGAAATCGCTCACAGTTCACGGGAAAGTTGTTTGATTCACTTCGGCACTTCCAGTGCTCACAGAAAGTATCCATTGGGCATTAAGCGCATTCTCCCAAATCGCTGGACATCTGCTTATCTATCTACACACATCCATCCATCCGGTTATACAGATCTTAAAAACACCTTCCTAAATTATTTCTAGTATACTAGTAAACTCAATGATACCCTGCAACAGAGAATTTCACAGGAAAATGATACCTTGCATAAATAACTACCTCTTTTTTAGAGTCAGACTTGGGAGTTTTTCATTCCTGTCCTTCATTGCTTTCAAGGTAGTTTGGAATAAATAAACCAAATTCAGAAAATTAGGTTGAAGAAGAAAAAGTTACTTCCATCCTGCCACACAAAGGGAAACACCTGGTTGTTAAGCATCTCAAAGATATTTTTAAGAGAGGCCTGCGTAACTCTGAGGAAGAAAAGCAGAGGGTTGTTTGAAGTCAGTGGAAAGTCTCATCTAAGCTTAGATTTGTTTGGATGCATTGCAATTTCCCTGCACATGTGAGTGTGGTAGAGCCTCTCACTACATTCTTCCATGGCTATATCATCCAAAGCAATTTTGCAATAGTGCAGAGTCAATATAATTTATAGCAAAAAGGAGTAGCTTGATGTCAGTTTATGTTTCCCCAAATCCTGTTTTCATTGGGCAATTATCGTTTCAGTGGAAAAGGTTCCAAACATCTTCCGTTTTCTGGAGAAGTGCCAAGCAGTTGTATAATGAGAGGGTAATTTTAAACCTATAATTTAGAAAGACCATTTCTGTCTGAATCCATCCTCCAAAAAAGCTAGCCTTGGAGAGTTACATTTTAGTTTTCAAAGCAAAATACCTGATTTGTTTTCGAAAATAGATGGCCACAGAAGAGGCATCCAGCAGGCTTGTAAACGCAGGTGCTGCAGAGGGCATGCCTGCCAATGCCAGCGAGACCCAAACAGAAGAAGTGTAGGGAGGGAAGCAGCAGCACCATTACTATTGTGCAACTTACTGTCTGCCCCTTAAGAACTGCTCTAACCAACAGCAAGAAGAACAGCTGAAGTGAAGGCTAAAACCAGAGCTCATCCTCTGACTAACCAAAGTCAGTTTTTAAATGGCAAAAGTTTGTGGATGGAAGGAACAAGACATGTGGCCTTTTGCTCGTGTATTTGATGGGCTTCAGGCAAATATTCCAGATAATTTGCCCTGGAAAACCAGATATCCCTGATCATTCTGTAATTTAGAAGAAACATGGTCAGATGCTACAACCTTAGCCTCATCTAGTCTTCCACTCCTGGTGCTGAACTTTCCTTGTGGAGGTCTCTACAGGTTTTGGCACAAAAGGAATAGGATCTGGCAACTAAGAGACTTAAAGGATGGCTTGGTCCAAGGACATCACCCAGATCATTTGTGCTGATGCCTTGGCTACAAGTCATTTACACATCTTGAGCAATGCTTCAGGAAGAAATCTTTCCAGCTTTGCAGGGAAAGTCTTGTGTGCCGGAGGGCTGTTTTGCAGGAAAGGAAATGCATTAGAGCCATTCTCAATCATCCATGCATTTTAGTAGCAACCTACACGACTGCCATATTTGTAATGATCCCCTAAAGAGAAGGTCAGCCTTAAATGCACACTCTTGCAGCTGAAAACTGCACATGCAGCTGAGGTTAAAATTCAAACTGGTCATGGTGAAGCTAATGCAGGTATTGCTAAATAAACTGTAATTCTCTGCAGCACACAAACAGGCACAGTGGCTTAATTACCCAATAAGAGTATTTGAGGAACTGTGTACAGTTTTTAGAACCACAAAGTGTACTTAGAACGGTACAGAGGTCACATACCTGGGGTTGCCTGTAGGATTCCTGCCGTTTATGATGGGAACAGCGGACCTAGCTGAGGTCACAGACCTGACTGAATCCCTCCTCACCAGGTTACCTGTCAAGCACATGCACTGGGAACAACCCATCCAGTTAACACAACAAACTGCAGACCATAATTGCTGAGAACTCTCTTCTAAGCACAGCTCATTTAAACATGTTTTTAGCAGAAATATACTCTGAAGTCCTTTTAAAACCAAAAGGATTGATGCATACAGTTAAACAAGTGTCCAACTGCAGTCCCAAGCTGCGACCTTTTATTCTTTCCCCAGCCTGGCTTGCATTCAGTTACAATAAAACTCATGTTCAGTCTCTGGTTGATTTTAATCTCAGTAAGATCTATGAAACTGTCTGGAAAAAAACATTTCAAGAAATCCCAACCCAAGAAGTAGCCTACTTATGGGGAAAGCTCACCCCGCAGTGGAGCCCAAGATAGGATGCGGAAACACCATTCTGGGAACACCAAGCATCAAGTTGTGGTTTTCTACCAGTCGTAAAAAGCTCCCACCTCCAGGACCTTGTCCCATGCACATCAACCTATTTATGTTTATACTTGGTATCGAGGTCGACTGCACTAGTCTAACAGCTGCGTTCCTGGAGTTAGGACCAGCAGAGTTTCAAGGTGCCCTGCTCAAATGTACACCCACTGTCATTTAAAGCCACACACCTATTTCCCTAATAGGCCCTCCTTTTTGAACTCTCCCAGTGTTTATGATGCACATAATAGCAGTAACTGTGCTATTAACTACTCCAGCAATCAAAACATCTACCCCAACACAGCCACGTAAAAACTGCTGCTTGTGGGATGGTCTGGGCTGAGCCAGGAACTTCAGGCGGTTCAGCTAACATCCTATACTGGAAACTTTTTGCCATTTTTTCCGTAATATTTTTAAACAGATAAAACACACAGCATGTCATTAATTACCTAACACCCTGTTGGCATGACAAACATTGCAAACAAGAACGAACAAAATCAGAGCCTTCTGGGTAAATTCCCACTGAATCCAGGAAGATTTAGGACGTAAGACAGTAGAAAATAAGCAGCAGAAAGGGAGCTGAATGGGATCATCTCATGAAAAGTCTAAAAGAACAACAAAAACTTACCTAGACAGAGCTCTGCAATCTTTTACCTCTCCGCAAATGCCACAACTGGCTCCACACAGCACTACACACGCTCAGAACAACGACAGCTCCGCGCTCCTGTACGTGCGGAGCAAGGAGGTTTGTTCAATGAGAGTGCAAGTGCTTTTCAACAGGCTAAAACCACCACCCAAACAGAGGGAACAGGTTAGACTGTAACGAAAATGAATACCAAGCAGCACAGTATGTGTTTGGATAGAAGTGTTGCCTTGCACTCCTCCCTCCACCTGACAAACAAACAAGACCATGGAAGAGCACTGCCACCCATGCACTGCTAAAGGCCAAAGGTTTAGCGTTCGTCAGCATCTTCTGTGTCACCAGCAACAGCACAGAGGCATCTTACGGTAGAAAGCTGTCAAACTCTGAGGCCAGGAATTAAGTACAGTTTTTAATCTTATTTCAAGGTATACTGAGAGCTTGTCCTAACCAAGAGATGAAGGGTTTTCAGATTGGGTCCACAGGAGAAACATGCAAAGGACATCTATCAATGGAAGATGCGTCTCAGATCAAGTCAGGAGCATGCAGTATGGAAAGCGATAGCATGAGAGGTTCCCAAAGCTCCCAGAGAGGCAAGAAGATGAGCAAGCGCCAGTTAAGCAAACCAGGAAAACAGCATCAATGAGACGGACATAAGCACTGCCATCTTTTGAAGCAACCATCAAACCAGCCACAGCACAGACAGAAACAAACACACCTCTAAAGCAGAAAGGGGATGGCAGAAGACAGTAAGACCTCCAGGAAGGATTGCTCAATGTACGTTGCCTGGCCATGACCACCAGCACACAGCAGCAGCTGTCAGCTTGCAGGCTCACACCTTTTACTCCACAAACCAAGACTGCCAGTCATCCCAGTCTCCCCAGACCAGGACTTACACACCAGACATCTGTCTCCCCTCTGCCCTTGCTCCCAACTTGTCCCACATTTTGTAAGACCAGCTTAGTCTCTCTGCCTAGATCCCTGACACACAGAGCTTCAGCTGGTGCTCGTGCAGTCCCTCAGCAGGCTCTCCTGGAGCTCCCGAGAGCTTGTACATTTTCTACGTTTATTTCTGCCAAAAGGAGCTCATAAACCACTCTGCAGAGCTGCACACGCCTGCCTTGGAGCATCCCAGGAGTTGCTACTAAGAGGATTCTTGCTAAAGACCCACAGACATGAGCTCCTATAGCACCACACAGCTATAACCCAGTACTTCAACAGCAGAGATCCCTACATTAACTGGCCACAGCTTCAAGCAAATCTAGCACCTCAACACTGCGTGTGGAAGCCAGGCTCAAGAGCTGCGGAGGCTGTTAGCTGTAAGATCACCCTCTTTGTTGCTATACTGAGTCAGGTCCAGCATCAGAAACCTGGCAGCTGTTAATCAGGAAGTCTGCTCCGCGCTGCCCATTACCTCTGCTCAGCTCAGGTCCCCACCCAGGGCTTCCAACCAGATCACCAAGCCACACTAAAAATAGCCAGCTCACAAAACCAGCTCTTGGCTCCAGCCACTCCACCCTCAAAGTAACTATGCTGCCTTCTGCAAACAAAAAGGAGAATTCACTCCTCCATCTATTTATAAGCTGCTTATTTACAGCTTGCAAGCACAAGTTCTTTTTAGATGAGGAGCTTGAGAGATTATTTTTCTGGTTCCATGTTGCACAAAGCCCAGCACCAAACCTGGTCATCCCTTCACCATCTGAGGTTTTTCTCTCTTTCAGCTCTCACATCTAGTCTTGTGGCTATCTTGCCCGCCAACATGCAGAGCATGATGCAAACCCACTCCTGTGCCACACTGAGAGCACAGATTCGTTGGTAGAGCCAGGTATGTGCCAGGTGTATTCTGGTTCAACTAGTATAAAGCATCTTTATATTAATACCAAATGTTTGTACCTTCTTTACTCCACTTCTGACTCATAGCATGTGTACAGGACCAAAGGCATCACTGGACACTTTGTCTAGGCAAGCGTTCCCAGCTCTTGGCTATGCTGGAAGAGCAGCAATAATGAGAACAACAGTGGAAAATGTCTGGCTAAACACCAGGTTAAAAGTTTCCTTGCCTTGCTGCCCAGCCCCACGCAACTGCCTGACTTCAGTAAAAGCTCCCACTGCTGTGGCCTGGCTTCTGGCATCTCCTCTGATGCTTCTATCATAAGCCTGGAGAAGTCTTTGAAATCCACCACAGAACAAGAAATGCATTAGTCCACTTTCCACAGCAGGCTTAGTGAGCTGCTTGCAAGCCACAGGTTGGATGACCAATACACGATATATCCAGAAGCCAAAGATACACCTGCTAGCCAAGTCTATGTAACTTATTAAAAAAAAAAACCTGTTTATTAAAAATTTACTGCCCAAAAGTGCAAAAATAAGTATTAATAGCATTAAAGTGATGGATGTCCCCATGGCATTTCTCCACACTTACCGACAGGAACTTCTGCTAGGCTAATAGCTCTGCATTTCAATCCCCAGAAAGACCGCAACGGTGAAACCTGGAAGCTTTCAACTAACCGACCTGAAGAAGCACTGAGCCTTCAGCGCAGCAGATGGTGTGAAGGCAAACGCGCTGGCTTTAAAGCCAGCCAGCTCCACCAATAATGAATAAGTGGCAATGCTGCCTTCAGCAGTCCACCTGCACCTCTGGGTGGCCAGCCTGTGCTGAAGTTATCATTACAGCACGTAAAGAAGCGTCACAATGATAGCAGCTCGTCAGTACCACACCCATGCCAACTCTAGGCCAAACTCAGCCTGATCTTCCTGTAGGTAGGACAGCAGCATGGGACCAGCTGAGCACACTGCATCCCCTTAGCCAGCTCCCTGTGATGGCTGCCTGCAGGATGCACATTCCAGCAACACAGCTCCTCCTTTCTAAGCCAGGAAGAGGCTGAGATCCAGAAAGATTGCTTGGGGAAGTCTCTTTGTCTTTGCGGATAAGCAAGGCTATCTTTTACAGCAGGACTTGGTGGAGAACAGAGTACGGAGACTCTTGGTCAGCTCACATTGGGAACAGAAGAGCAAGTAGTTACTGGTCAAGGCCACCGCTGTTATGCTACAGCATCTCTCTGGATGGGACCATCCAGGAGGGACTCCTGAAGGCTCTTAAAGCATCTGTCAGAGAAACAAATGGATGGATGTACCACAATGCATCTCTCCTGCATGACCACATCTCTGATGGGATGAGTTCAAATCCTGTAGGAAAGGAGCTGTATCACAGCAAATCCTTGCAAAGCCTGGGTCAGACCTGAGCAGCAATGAGATCCCACTGCTTTGTCTCATTAAACCCACTCCAAAGGGCATCTCGGCTCTCCAGGAGGGCAGAACAGGGAAACATGCCAAAACCAACCCCAAGAGAAGAGTTTCATTACTAAAGAAAGACTAAAGCAAGTCTTGTTTATGTGCTCCAGAAAAGTATTTGGCAGATAACATCTGACTGCGCAGAGCACAAGCCTGCTTCCTTGCCTATGTCAGCATAACATCTCTAACCTACAGTCAAACATTTTCAGATGTGTTTGTCCATCTCTATTCTTACCACCTCCTGCTATTCTTTTTGCCACGTGAAGCCACAAGCTAGCAAGAAAGCAAGCTGTGAGAGCTGGCAAAATATGTCCCCTGCAAAGGAGGAAGTCAATCTCTTCCTTGTTTAATCCCAAGGTGATGATGCAGCTGGGCTTGTTCTCTTTGTGCCTTTAGCTCTGCACTTCTGGCTGGCATATTTTAACTAACTGGAGCTAAGAGTTCAGAAAACTCATACTCTTACAATTTTTGCCTGTATTTATGTGCAATTCTTGCACATTTTGACAGTTACCTGTTCACAGCTGGCCTCACAACTTCTCACTAAGAAGTCTTCGCAGTCATGACTCTCTGCTTGATCAGGCTTTTGCACCACAAGAGAAGAAAAAACTAAAACAGTGGGACATGTAATTAACACAAGAGCCAAAAGGTGGCTCAGAAGGATAAAGTCACTTGACTTGCTGTTGTAAATAATTTGATTTCAAGTATTGGGGGAGTGGGTGTGAAATTAAAGACTGTTAAGCATTGATCAAGATTTTACAATTCAAAGTTCAGAAAAGCAATGCAACAAGCCCTGCTGAGTGCATGGACACAACCTCTCCTATTCCATTGTCACACAGCACCCATCAAAAGTCTAATATTGGACTGATATACATCAATAGCCACTGCATGCTACCTTAGTAGGCCAACCACAATATTTTGTCCCTACTCAACTTTGATCCTATTAGTTAAATAAGCCTTTGAAAGTCATAACCACAGGAGCCTTTACAGGGTTAGCAGAGCTCAGAACCTTTAATATTTGCACACCAGTTTGGAGAGAATGAACAAGTACAGAGTCATGGAGGCTCTAAAACCAACAATGCCCTATACAGAGCTCTCTGGCCAAGTGATAGAGCTTTTCCCCATTTAAAAGGATCCTAGGAACAGGGAAGAGTTGACTTCTTTAGTCCTCTGCCCCAAGTTACATTGCAAGCAGGTATTTGCTCAATTAAAATACTGCATAGATTTTAGTTTCTACAACTACTCCACAGGCTAGACGAGGACTAACTTTCTCCCACTATATTCATTTATGCTTCTCATGCTGGAGAGCGCCACGTATATTTGACTCCCAGCATACACTCTCCACTCGTTCTGGCAGGCAATTAATATAACCTGAATTCACCAGAGAACATGCTACACAGCCTCGGCATGCGCTCAGACACTGTGCAATCAAAGAATTGTGTGTATCCCCCACCCCTGCCCTTGCGAAGGTAATCAAAGCAGTAAATTACCCCTAGGGGCTCTGTCAGATCAGGTTTCAAAGTTGATCATTTCCCTGCACAAGAACACAGGCTTAGCTTAAACCAAAACAAAACATGAAAAGCACGCACATTGTCCCCATTCTCCTAAGACTCTCAAGTTGCTGTGTGTTGCTTAAAATAAAATCAACACACAACCTCCATTATCTGTGCTTCTCATATCATGTCAGAATGAAAAGGCTGTACTGTACTAATTCTACCCTAAGTTGTAACAAGAGTACTTCACCAGCTCAGCAGGAAAATTGTCTGCACAGCCTGCCAGAGCTGCTGACAGGAGTCACAGCAAGCAGGGAAGAGAAAGGGTTACACCTGTCCCCACACTCCCCTCTCACTCAGCACCAAAATGCCGACCCCCATCTCTCATTGACAGGTAGCAGCTTGCACCATCATCCACTCGTTGAATTTTCAAAGAGAAACTTTTCTTTTCCCAGTGTTTGAGTGAGATACTCTGCAAGCTATTTTGTTATCTTCTCTCCAGTCCCTCCCTTAAAACCTCCCAGCTTGCGATGGCAACAGAGTTTAACCAGAGCAAGGCTGCGGAGGCACAGAGCCATTCCACATCGCCTTGCCACCCCCTACGCCCCCATCTGCACCCACATGCCAGCCTTTATCTCACACTGGGGCTGGAAGCTCCTGGGTGCAAGGGCTGTCTTTCTACCTTGCTATTTGCACAGCACATAGCACAGAATCCTTCACACACTGATAGGCTTCAGGTGTTTTAACAGGACAAACAGGAGTTGTGCAATGCCCTGGGGATTTCAAACAGCTGGCCTCTCTCAGTCCCTGCTTCTCACACAAATTCTGCAAATGGGGAGTGAATATTTGTCTGTGCAAACCGTACCAATGTGCGAGGAGATCAGTGCTTGCTTCAGCCAAAAAGCATTCCTCGCAGTTAAGGTCCCTGGAAATCCCCTTGCATAAGGAGCGCCCTGGTAAATCACACAGTAATCATGCCCTGGACCTAAACATTCATTCACTGGCAGCATCAACTAAGGCTTGTGTTTTAGAGGCGCACAAAATAAACAGCCCTCTCTCCACTACAGAAGGTAAGTCTGATTTGGCTTGGAAAAGGAACTTTAATCATCTAAGTGAATCCACCCAGACAAGTTTTCAGACTGGGGAAGAAGCAATCAGGATAAGAGTAAAATTCATTGCACTTTTCACCTTTGCCATTTTCAACAAAAGTCCTCACTACACAAGGCTGCTGCTCTCTAGCCTGCACCAACGATGGGTCATCTCAGAGATTCCCAGTGCCTGCTTTTTGCTGATCTCCACCTCCTCTTCTCCCACTCTTGGGGCTCACCTGTAGTCGTGGGTGAGGGTGACACAAGACTCCTCCTTCCTCAGTCTGGCCAGAAGTGCTCCACCCTCCAGCTGCAGCCTGACCAGCCGTGCATCTTCAAGAACATTCTTCATCAACTGCCTGTAATTCCTCAGCAGCACAGCTGCCTCCTGGAGGGACCACAAGAGTGAGATGAGCAGGTACTGCAGCCTACAGGCAATGAGGGAACAGGCAAAAACCCATGCCCAACCCAAAACACACACAAAATGCATCTCACCTTGGCCCACCCTAGGAAAGAGGGAGGTTGGTTCCCACAGCTGTTTCTTGCCAGCCCACCAAGTCTAAAGTGATAAACAGGGCTCCTTACACTCTCAATAACTTCCCCACCAGGATAAAATTGAAACCCACTTCCCATCATTGTCCATACTCCTTTTGCTGGGCATAGAAAGAATAAGCTTTCCAGCCTCATTTTCCACTCACAGCTAGCTGCTAGTGTTCGTAGAGCCTGGACCTGCATGGCTCCAAGCTGGGGGACAAGACTCTCAGTGCAGAGCTAGCAGAAATTTCCTCCCATGTCAGGGGTAGAGCAGCTTCTCAAGAGTGTGTGGGAATATAATGTTTGCAACCACACAGGCTCGTTCTTTGTATCCAACTCTTCTTGCCCACTTCCAAACTCCTGTTCTGGAGGCAGCAAAGCTGGAACCACAGCACAGCTCTGGCCTGGTGAACCCTGTCTGTGTTCCCACCTAACTTTACTGCAGGCCATTCAAGCCAATTTGGTGTGGCACAGCCTGAGGCAGCTGCTCAGTACCAGAGACACCAAAGCCAGTACCAGCTCAGAGCTGCAGAGCTGCTAAGAACGTATTCCAGTCCTGGAGCAAACACCCCTCAGCAACGGGCACAGCTCAACAGATCTCCTGGGTGATGCTGAGGGAGGAGAGAACCTACTTCTACATCCAGTGGAGCCTCTATCCCTTCACTTGGATTAGCTTCTACTAGTCCCACTGTCCTGACAGCTCTGCAGTGACACACAGCACTCAATACTCTGCTACTACAGCTTGCAAGTTCAAAGCTACAGCTTTTCTGCAGCTATCCAGCCTTCTGCTCTCCTGTCTCAGGCTCACCTCTGACACAAGGTGAGGGATATGCTTACCTCAGCTCTTTCTGGTAATTTTCCAGGTTCCACTTTATGAATAGCTCCCTGGAGGAAGGCACAAGCACCTTGGCATCCTTGTAGCAAATGTTCCAGCTTCTACAAGAAGAAAGGACGAAGGCAGAGATTGTGTCATGGCTTACAAAAAAAAAAAAAAAAAAGCTGTCTTTTCAGCTTGCAGAAGGTTAAAAGTACAGAAATCAAGAGAGGATCAAACACATTAACCCAAGGGTTCAATTAAACCATTCAGTGAGGCTGTATCAGCAGAGAGAGGCTCACCAGAGGCATCACAGTATACCAAGGCCTCTCTGCAGACCTTATAAACTTGCATACTCATGGCTTGTATGGGTCATGCTTTACAGAAAAGAAAATCAGTCCAATTAGGTCCCACATTCTTCTACTGTTAGCATTTCTTGTAATTTCCCACTAAGATGAATCACTGCACATGAATTTTGAAGGAACAAAACATATAACAAGTACTTGGACTTTTTCTACCTTAAGTAATTTCTCTTCATATTAAAAATAGTATAAATTAAAGATTAGGAAATTGGGAAGCTTCCACAACTAAGCACATTAAACTACTGACAAATCTGAAATCCCTTCTCTCGGGGGTGGGGGTTTTAAAAAAAAAAAAAAAACCCACCACAAAAAAAACCCACACAACAAACCCAAACATTTCACAGGAGTTCATGAGACAGTATTTTTTTAAAAAGTCAGCAATATAAAGCCTAAATACTGTCAGATGCCACGCTCTAGCAGCTGAAATCAGAGAAGGGAGAAATAGCTATTCCAAAACAACCACGCTCAAAACAAAACAAAAAAAGCAGCTGTTTGACTCTTTATTGAATTGAACTCCCTCCTCCCTGCAGTGCTGGAACAGCCCCAGCAGTGACAGATTAGCAGGCAGGATGCAGGTGAGATCACCGACAGGAAATAAACAGTTTCCCACATAGCTGCAGATCTGAAGGGACCGAGCATACGGGTCATTAACACACACAGTACGCCGTATAAATAGGCAACCCATACAGATTGATTCCTAACTAACTTTGGTAATATTTTGCATGTTAAGATGCAAGACAAACAAGAAGCCTCATTTCATGCTCCTTCCATCAAGAATTATCCTGCATGAGCAACTCAGCTCTCAAGCTTTTCTCAACTCTGTCCAGAAAACAAATCCATAACCTCTTGCAAAGCTTCCCCGCTTCCTCAGTGGCAAATAAACCTCAAATTCAATTCTAGGCACCAAGATTAGGCCTCCATACCTCTACTGCATCAGCATGGGTTCATATCAGTACTTTTAGATGGAAGTTTAAAAAAAAAAAAATGTACTACATGAACTAAAATAAATTGGAAAAGATAAGTTAACAACATCTGGCATGCGCTGAAGCTTGCCACCATCACCACAGCGGTATTATCAATGATACCTTAACCTGCTTCAAGTGCTGCAGTGTGCCACACAGCACCAAATCTTTTGAAAGCAGAGGTGATGGTTCTGTGATCCACCAGCGTGAGCAAGTCAAACTCAACGTGAAGATAGCCGATTTGTGTGCAGTTTTACAGAGATTTAATCCTGTCTAGTCTCAGCATGCCAAATCATGTCTCAATACAGTTTTTACAGATTCAACAAGCACACGATCCACAGGACTTACACTCCCTCCACAGCATGAGAGCTGGGTATTGGTGCCACAGATGCTACTTTTGCAGACTGCTGGCAGA
Source organism: Chlamydotis macqueenii (assembly GCF_036417535.1). NCBI lineage: Eukaryota > Metazoa > Chordata > Aves > Otidiformes > Otididae > Chlamydotis > Chlamydotis macqueenii. The sequence goes on from NC_141568.1 coordinate 14,919,362, forward strand.
CTGCACATATGCTGCTGCATGGCCAGCAACACCTAAAGTCCTGCCACAGATCAGCGAGTGCTGCATTGGCGGCTGCAGCACCCTTTGCCAGAGCTACCTTCTTTATGAACTGTGTCTGGGTGCTGCCGTTCCAGCCCTTCTGTCTCTGAGGCCCAGCTTGGGTCAGCTCAAACATTTCCACAGAGTGGTCAGCCTCCCTACACCTTGGGCTGGCTCTAATCCACGCCTGGGTACAGTTCACTGTACATCTCTTGATCCACAACTGTTCTGGAGAAAAGCACAAAGGGCAAACAGGATCATGGTACCAAGACATACTCAAAGCAGTCAAACAACTGGGAGAAGGAACGTTGCTGGTACTGCCTCCTACTGTCACCTTGGTCCTATGACTCACTGAACAGAATCTGCACGGGGAAGCTTTTGTTTCTTTGCCTCACATGGCCAGCTCTCAGAGGAATACAATGTTCCCCTGGGCTGAACCTTCTCTGTATTTTTAGCTTAGATACCTTCTAAAGAGTTCTTGATGATAACTTTGGTAAATAAATCAATTGCATCTAAAGGAGGAAAAAGATGTTCCTAGAAGTATCTGAACTGATTATCAGGAACTTCCAAGTTTCACTCCCACAAAGACTGCAGTTTTCACTAAGGAGCTCTTAGCTTGGTCTGGGGAATCTTCTCCAAAATCAACAAGATCTAACTATTTTTATTATGCTCAAGTTCTTGATTGTTAGTTCAATGGCAACACAATACTAACACCTTCTCCCGAGATTAGTTTAAGAAGGGTCTGCCTTTAAGCCTCCAAGTATAACTGAAGAGAGGTGTCACTGTACATCACAACAAACAGGATTCTGTTTCAGATTTGACCATATTTGGAAAGGAAGAAAGAGTTAATGCCATTCAAGCAGATGAGCTAAAAACTAAAATTTTCATTCCTGCAGTCATGCTAATAGGTCATAGCATGCATCCATTTGATGAAGCCAGTATTAGCATGCTTTTGATAACAGATTAATTTGCATACATAGCTATTACAGGAACTACTGGCTTTTAACACTTGTAGGTTTAGCTCCTCTTTCTTCAACTCCATTACCACGCCATTTCTTCTCTCAGGTACTAAAGAATACAAGCCATCCTACTCACCATGCGGAAGCTTAACCAGTCCCGGTGGCAGTAAGGGAAGGTCCCATCCAGTTCCAGAGGCAGCTGGGAGCTGTCTATGTGCTTGTGGAGGGACTTCATAGAAGTGAGAACTTCAAACTGCACAGGAGTAGAAGAAACAAAACCACATTTGCATTAGGGTGCGAGTATTGGATGAGGAGGCGAAGATTAACAAAAGAAAGCATCCTTTATTTCTTTATCTGTCTTGCATAGAAACAAGGCACACAGTGTATATCTGCAATATAACTAAGTATGAAGGGAAAAAAAAAAAAACAACAAAAAATTCAATCCGAGCAGCTTGCTGTACAGCTTAGCGGGTGAACCTTGAGGGAATGCAGGCCACAACACGCTGTCTCACCAAGTGGAACATCTGGCAGCAGCCAGCCTTCTCCAGAGCCAATACCTCCCGGTGTAAGCAGAGCAACTCCCTCTTATGTTCTCACACACTGTGCTGAGATTCGCATTTGCTTGGAGAGTCTGAGGGGTTAAATCCAGCCCCCAGCTTCCCCACCTCACTTCCTGGAAAAGCAGTCTAACAGAGCAGCCTCTGCCTTACCCTCAACTCTCCACTCACCACAGCAGCTATTTGCTCCAAGTGTTTCCTGGATCTTGACACAGATAACTCGCCTTCTGTGAGTCTGTAGGACCTCAGAGAATTTTTACACTCAGCAGAGAAACAGACAAGTGGTCCTGCAGGTACATGGAAGCCGGCCCGGACACCAGGAACTCAGGTGCAGACATTTAACCCCCACACACACTGTGAAGTCTCCACCTCCTTACAAAATAGCGATGATGCTTCCAATTCCTCCTGCATGCCCAAGTCTTTATTAGCCTTTGCTCCGTTTCCTCCTACGCACTTTGGATTTGTTCAACATGTTTAATGTCTTCTGTAGCTCTCCCTGCATGCACATGCCTGCAGCCCCTTCTCTCCCTTCAAATTCTTCCACAGAGGGGCAAGAAGGAAGTGGACTAACAGCATACTGTTTAGCTTTTCTGGCAGCACACCGCACACACCCCAAAGCTGATACTATTCACAATGTCTTCATCCACAGGAGCCAAAAGGGAGGTCCTGGCCTACTCTGAAGTCTACAGGGTTTCGGCAGGCAGAGAATTTCAGTCCACTCTTGTAGCTTGTAGCAGTCTTGGAGCAGAGGGAGATGACTAACATGCAGTCTGATGCTCTATCCACTCACGACAGACAAATAGTGGCCGAGAGCCTACGTTTCTTACACAGCTATGGAATACCAAGGCAAATTTACTTCTAGTGGGGACGGTTCAGTGATGTGATGATTCTCTCTCCTCCATTAGCACCTCCTGTTCGTTTTCCCAGACATTTCAGCTGCAAAGGGAACCTCACACATGTATCCATCATCTCTTCCCCCTCTTGCAGAAGCCTCTCAGCCACTGACAGCAGCAACTACGAGGAGGGGAAACATGAAATATGCAAAATCCAGGAAAGCAACAAGTCCCTTCAAAGGATGGAATTCAGGATTTAGCCTAATCTGATCTCTTCCTGACCAAGGATTTCCCCCCTTATTAACAGGGGAATGTGAAAAGCATCTCTATTACTGTTAATTGCGCAGGGCTCCTCCACACAGCTCTCCATGTTCCCAACAAACCCACTGTGTCTTCAGGGACCCAGGAGACTGACATAATTATGGTGCAGATGTCACTGAAGGACTCAGCAATAAACAGAGCATGACAGTGATCTGTTCAGCTTGCATAAACTTTACAACCCTATAAATACCACAGCCGTAAGAGACTACAACCATAAAATACAGAGAACAGATTTCATGTGAGAATAAACATACATCACTGGACAGATAACTCTGTTCAGAGAGTTAAATGAAGGATATCAAGAGCTCCCCAGCAACCCCTAGAAAAATTGTTCCATTACCTGTCCTGCTGGTGGCTTCTCCATCCGAAAAGTCAGATCTCTTTCAACCAGAAGCAGTACTCCATGAATGCAATGAGGATCCATGTCCTGCAACAGAACAGAGCACAACTCCATGATGGATCTGCCTGGGATGCTATGGAGAATGTATCATAGCAGGTTTGTACAACAGATTGCAATTTATCCTTCAAAGGTATTTGCAAAGCCTGGAAGGCAGTCACCAGGTATAAAGAAAGGTCATTCCACAGAGCATCAAGGCTACATCCTTAAGGTAGTTTGCTTCAGATCAACTAGTCCTGCAGTCTTTAAGGAAGTAATGAAAGAGGTCAGGTCTTGGCTGTACTAAATAAAAAAACCTCTGCACAGGGAAATGTGTCAGGGGAGGGAGTCAGGGGAACCATATTCAATGTCCAAGTTTTTTCTTGATAGCTTTCCTGGTCACTTCTCCTAATTGAAAGGAAGGGCTCTTTTCCCCACAGTGCCAAAAACGTCATCTTGTCTTTACTTACTGCCAACTCACAATCAAGGACTTGCATCCTGTTGCTACTGTTAACCCAACAGAAATTCCAAATACAAGGGACATCTGGCAGCTGTAGTTCAAACTCTGAGATCCAGGAGCAGCTCTCCAATTATAGAAGCACTCTACAGGGAAGTGAGAAACAGGTACAGAAAGCAATAGCAGGAAGAGGGAAACACAGCAGAAAGACCCAGACCATGGAGACAGGGCCACTAAATAAATGATGCCTGGATCTGGATAGCAAGGAGAACAACCATTTGAGCTGTCATTCCACATGCTTAAATAAGAGCCATCCCATTTAGATGTCTCCTAGATGGTCTTTGCCTCTGCAAACATCTTGGAAACTGTCAAGCAACAAATCCTTTCCAGTACTGCTCAAGCTGCAAGGAACCTGCCACACAGCAGGCCATGACAAAGGAACTTTGCTTAAATAAACGGCTCCAGTGGTGCTTAAGGTAGTGTTCAAAGATCCAACATTAGCAGCAGAGCCAGAGTGCAGAGGCAAGAGCACCAGCAGCGACTGAGCCACCTAACCTGACACTGGGTCCTCTACAGTAGTTAAGAAATAATGCCAAAACAGAGACACCAAATTCTGCAAGTGAAAACAGCAGCAGAGATTCCAGAGCAGAGGAAAAGACTTCTCTCATCTAGTCATAAACAGCATCCTTTTCAACAGGCAGGAAAAAAAAAATCCCAACTGAAACATCTCCCAAAACAGTAAGAGGCTTCTCAGTCTTCTCAAATCCCTTTCTCCAAAGCAAGTTCTTTCACTGTCATTTGAAACTGATCAAAAGGCCAAAAAGAATTCATTGCATAATTAGGCTGTATTAGGTAAATATACTGAAGCTCCTCTGAAGAGAGGATAGGGAACGATTACAGCAGTATCAGCAGCTCCGAATTTGTCTACCAGAATGTACTGAAGGATGAAGACTAGCCACAGTTTCAAGATACATCGTGGTACTAAATAAATTTATTCTTTCACTCCCTCTTCTACTCTAGCAGTCATGAGATGTGCAATCTGAGGGATAAAGGTAGTGATAGCGTAACACGAGGCTACAACTGCAGCCAAAACACTCACTTGTTTCTTACTGCTGAAAATAGAGACTGAAAAACCATTCATAAATAAAGCTGTCAGGAGAGAAGTTCAGGGATTTCCAATCCAAGAAGTAGTCTTATTTCCACAGAAATCAAGCATTTTTCACTGGTTTTTTTATTCCTATAAACAGTTGAAGATAAATGAGTCTCATCCAGCACTGATGGAGCAATCCAAACGGACTAGAACAGTTTACAAGAGCGCTTTGGGACACAGGCAGAGCTGGAAGCAGCAGGATGCTGCTTGAAGCTTTCCTGTAGCTTTCTGCACAATCTCTTTACCACCTTTGCTAACAAAAGCAGCTATCTGGAAGCAAAGAAACAGAGTCCCACACATAAAAGTGAACTCCTCACCTCCCAAAATAGACACAGTGTGGACAGCGTAGAATAGAGGGGCATCAACAGGAGCTCAGAAAGCACCAGGGTAAATATCCATCCCTTTATTACTCTTCTTTAAAAAGAGAATTAGATACTTTCTTCTGTCTTCTTCACGCTGAAGTTTCAGTCTCTGACTTCCTGACCCAAATGGAAGGCCATGGCCAGACTTAACATCACTGGCACAGTGTGAAGCACAGGCAGCCAGGAGTGCCTGTATGGATGGGACAGTCCTCAAATACCATGTTCAATCTCAAAGCGATCACTTCTAATGGAGTAGTAGGAGGTCCCTGGCCTTTAACATCAGGCCAGGGTCCTCTGTACCTCTGCAGTAACAGGGGACCTAAAGATATCCCTTGAACAGAAAGGTTTGCATGGAAGTTGTCTGTTTGAACTGCTATTGTATCTCTGTCTTCATAAACAGACTCTTCCCTTACCAATCCAACGCACTGATGCAGCAGATTACAGGATTAAGCGTTAGCACTGACACAGAAAATTCAAAAGAATCTCACTCTATAACGACTCAGGCAGAGGGAAATTCCATAGATATCTGTTCCCTGAAGGCCAGTGCACACATTCTGCTGTCCACACCCTGCCTGCTCGCTGACCAAGGGATCGGCCCAGCACTACTGAGCAGCAAAGTTCCTCAGAACAGGCCACCCAGCAGAGAGCTTACTGGTGACAACCTCTGACCAAACATCACAGCAGCGTTTACCTCTGCAGAAATCCTTGCTCCAAATCATCATTACACAGCTTCCCACAGGAAAAGTTATATCTATTCTTGCAGCATACGCGCTGCGCATTTCCCCTCACCCCAGTACAGAGTTGCGAGTTCCTCCTTGCTCCTTCCTGAGTTAACTCTGCTGCAGTGCTGTATTCTGCCTCTGCTCCCAGTGCTGTCTGGCACAGAAAGATTTCCAGCAGTGCCCAGCCACTCATATTTTAAACAGCAAGGAGGGAAGAAAGTCTTGCAGAACAGAACTCCCTCCACCCTGAAGGCAGAGAGGATGAGAAGCTTTCACCAGTTTACTAGGTAGCTCTAGACAGAGCAACTGACAGTCTCCCAGTACCATAGGGAAAGCTACCTGCAAGCACCAGAAGTCATCTATTAGCACTTTCAAAAGTCCATTCATGCACTTATTCCAGAAGGATGGAAGAACGGAGTAAGTATTTCCTCAGATTGCCAGATCTTGACCCAGAAAGCTGTGGGATCAAAGTCTTCCCTCCCCAGGGAGGTCCTCTAGGGTTAACAGATCCAAGCACTGCAGGAGGAAGGGACTCTGCATGAGGTCATCTGAACTGTGCTTACCCACTGTGAAGCACTGCTCCTCACTGCTCAAAAGGAAAACCTCACTTCAAAACTGAACAAGCAACACGGATGTCAGTATTTAACAGATTCCACCCGCATTATCATAGTAGGCTTCACAAAAGCCATGTAAATAAAATCCTGCTGAAGTGGCGAGCAGAAGAGCAGAGAAATGAGCTTCAGAGACAGTCTGCCAGAAAGGAGACACTGGGAGACATGTCAAGGATTTCAGAAAGAACCCCAAGGAGATTATCTGTTTTGTTACCTTACAGGTACAACATACAGCCTGTGCTGCTGTATCCCCTGGCCAGCAAACCTTGCTGCACTCCAGAAAGCCCAGCTTGCCTCACTGTAGCTGTAGCCAGTTCTCTGTATTTCTCTACCCTTGTTTCAGAGTGGATGAGAGTGCTGCCGTGGGATCACAGATATCAACGCTAAGGATCTCCGAAAGGCTGAGAGGAGACAGGGGATTATTCCTGTGCCATAACCAGATGATGAGGTAGCTGAACAAGTCTTGTTTACAGAGTCTGCAGAAGAATCAGGGTAAGGACCAAAAAAACAAAAGCGGAGTAACCAGCCTCTGTCAGTCACTGTTACCTGGAGCACACACTCAGCTCCAGCAATCTGTCTTGCAGCACATTAATCCCTGTTAACTAACTGTTGCACCACCCTGATAATGATGTGCTCAGAGCCAAACAGCCATCACAGCAGGTTATTACAGAGGTACTGCAAAAAGCTTCCCCCACTCCCTCGTTTTAGAGGGCAGGATACAAAGTTAGAATGGTTTTATTCCTGCCATGCTTGTATAAGACTGGGCACTGTCTCAACATGCTGCTGATCTCCAAATCATCCCAGTAAGACACAACCATGCAACTTACATGCGCAATAGAATGCTCAAAAGCTGTAGCAAGCTCATTGCCTATGTGAGCACAGCATAAGAAAGATGACACTTGCTTGTTACCTCTGCAGAACCGAGCAGGGCACCAGATTACTCCTCCACCACAGAGAATGAGCACACTGATACAGCTCACAGCTCCACCCAGCCCAAGAAGCAGGAGGGCAGACCTCTGACTCAGCCCCAGCTCTCAGATGTGGCACTGAAGCACATAAACCACATAGACACCAGCCTCATTAAAACATTGCCCTGTTCCAGTCTGCAGAGTTTGAGTCCTGAGAGACTTAAGCTCTGATTTAAAAGGAACACCTGCTTGAACAAGATTAGTCATAGCTACAACCCAGCATCTCCTTAGCTTCTATCTGCTGCTGTTAGAAAGCCATCTGGGAGCGGGGGCAACACAACCCACTTGCTTTCCAAGCGACTGATATGAAAGCCTTTGACCTGAAGCAATATAGAGTTACAGCATATCCAATTCCAATCATTCACCGACAGCCACATCAACAGCTGCATGTGCTCTTCCACCTGGCGTGACAAGCAGTGTTCTTCCCTTCCCTCTGCAGCAGGCAGAGGCCTCTCCTCCTCCCTTCTCCTTGCTGGGCAAAAATCCCTGCATATTTCAGGGGACAACATGTTCAAACATGATAATTCATGACAGCATTTAGACTCTGGTACAGGCTGTTCAGAGATGGAAGCAAATTTGGAGGGATGGGAAGGGGTGTTCCCCCCTAACTCAGACTTGCTTCGGTTTTTTGCTTTGTCTGCAGTCTAGCAAGTCCAGGTCATCCTCCTAAAACAGAGCTAAGTGCATAATTCCACCTCCTAAAGCCAACTGGAAGCCAGGTGGCAGATGGAGACATAAGCAGCAGATGGAGATGTAACATCCAACCAAGATGGCAAGCCAACCAGTGCTCCTTTGCCCAAACTCAAGGCTCACCTGTAATATGCTGAATGCCTTGAAGAGAGCGGGAACCGGTGAACAGCGACGAGCATCCACGAGAACAGTCAGACCCAAAGCCTGACATTCTGGTCTGCAAGGACAGAGAAAGAGGTCACATCTATCATCAATGAAAATCAACATGACTATGGAAACAGACACCATAGTCATGACAGGCTGAAAAACAAAACAAAAAAAACCCAGTACATCACAGCTCTGTAAGAACAGGGAACTAACAGGCCACCTTCTCCTAACCAGAATATACACCTGGAAACCAGTACCTGGACTGCTCAGTTTTTACCTTTGCTATTTCCACCTGAACTTCCCATTTCTCCAATTCCGAGGACACATCTCACTGATCACAAAGATGTCAATAACCACTCTGCATAATCCACACAGGAAAATCAGTCCTTCCTAACTGCGTTCAGGGACAAGCTTGGCCTCAGCCACACTGCTTCACAAGAACAGCCATTCTGGATCAGACCCAACATCTTTCTTGCCCAGAATCAGATTTGAAGGGAGAAGCAGAAGAAACAAAGCATGAGTACTAGAAGCTTTCTCATGGGTTAAGCCTGCTCCCTTTATTAATGGTTTAAAGGCTTTTTTTTTTTTAAAAAAAAAAAAATCACTGACAGGGAGTTAGCTTTATCTTTTATTAGTTTAACCATCTAGAAGTGAAACAGTCTCAGGAGAGCCCAAGATGACCTGAGGGCAGGGGAGAGTCTGTCATAGTGAAAGGAAGAGTAGCTGCAGCAAACTCCAGCCTGCAGACTTCCAAAAACAACTGTCAGCCAGATATCAAGGCAAATCTTCTCAACCCCTGCAGATCCTCCTGCCCTCTCAGCTTAGATACCCAGCCTTAAAATATCATGTCACTAAACTATCATGGAGCTGCTGCATGACTGCCCCATCACAGCTCCCATTTTCTGAGCTAATGAAGGATAGCAAGAATAGCTTGGATTCACAGCAATGCATGAAAACGTTCAGTACATACCTAATTCTATCACACCATGTGCACAAGGCATACACAGAATAGCCAGAGTGCTTACTGAATACAAGCCAGTTTACCCTAGCAGGAGATCCCCACCTGTACAGTTTCAGGACTATCTGGACCAGGTTCCTAGGCCAGTAACAACAAGCCATTCCACTCATTGCCTCGGCCTCCACACCCCCAAAAGGTAAAGCAGACATGGTAGCCGTGTCCACCCCGGCAGCCCGAGCGTTACAAACCTTGGGATGCTGTGCAAGTAGAGCAGGAGGCGTACAAGCTCAGTGGTGTTGCAGTGAGGGTTTAACCAGGCTGTGTTCCGTGTTGTTATGATGGCCACAGCACGTCCCGATTTATCTCTGGTACCTGTAAAAAGAGGAGGGGGAAAAATGACAACACAAGGCAGTCAGAGCCTGGTTCCAGGTGTGTATGCCTCATATTCCTCTACCATCACCCCTTCAACTTCTTGGAAATGCTCCACAGAACTAGACGTAGTGTATGCTGCAGACTGCAGCAGGCTATAAACTCACTTCCAAAATACCCAAATCCTGCTCTAGAGTGAAGCAGCTGAGCTCTGCCTGTCTTTCTCTCATGGTAATGTTAAAATCTGGATTGCTCTCTTCTACCCAAACACACATTCTTCATAAAATATGGCTGAAGTTAGCTAATAACCCAGCCTTTTGAGAAAAGCAAGAATCTCAAGATAAATAATCTCACCTCCACTTATGTTACAATAGTCACACTGTCTGACGAGAGAACGAGACAAGTTTGCAGAACATCATGTGCTACCTAATGAGACTGCGCACACACGCTGCGGGCTGAGCCTAGCATGGAACCAGACATCTCCTCCCGGGAGCAAAGCCCTGGAGCAGGAGCCCGGAGCCACCCCTTAGAGGCTGCAGAGCAGACAGCTGAGGAGCACACTCTTGCCTACCTGCAGCTCTGACAAGGGCAGAGTTGGTGCCAGGCTTTCATTAGTTTCAGAGCTTGCTCAGTGCATAGGGAACAAATAAGGGACAGGATGGGCAACACAGCTGAGCTGTGATACATCGAGGAAGGAGAAACCTCTCTGGTTCCCTCAGCCATGACAACAGTTCTCTGCCCCCTGCTTTCCAAAAGACACAGTTTATCATGGGAACCAAGTCTGCTCTTTGTCTTTTCTGAACTTCATTGCTCCCACAGGAGATACTGCCCTGGACCACCCCTCTCCCCATCTCAGGGACAAGCATGTGAGTTGACAGGTAAAACAGATACAGATGGACAGCACCAAGCACAGAAAACTGCCCTGGTGTGATCTCAATCTGTGCCTAGGACGTGACTTGAGCGAGGGCCATGGACACAGATGGGCATCATTTAGAAGCAGGGACCAGAATTGTGACAGAGGCATTCTGCTAGCAGCAGAGCCAAAGTCTTTCATTGTATGTTTCAGGAGGAGTTTTATTACTCCTGAAATATGGTATTCTGGACACTGTATAATCAAAGAGCTGGAGATATGTTAGAAAAAGCTTAATATACCTTACTTCATAAGCTAAGGGGATTATCAGAAAATAATAAAAAACCCCAAAGCATTCAATAACTAGAAAAATGGCTTGATAACCAGGCTCAGTAAAAACTTTCTTACTCTGAAGCAACATCTTTTGTCCATCAGGAAGACTAAGCATCACCAGAACTTGATTAAACCTTGAACTTCCATATAGAGGCCTGAGAATTGCCTGACCAGGTCAAAAAAGCAACTGCAGCCACTAGGGCTAGGTTTCCAACAGTGGCAAAACCAGGTAATTCAAAAGCAGAATGCAGAACTGAAACTTTCCTGAAAGGAAAATTTCTTCCTAACTCCATCAGTTACTAGTTTATTAATTATTTCTTATTCACTATTCATAATAAGAGTTATCCTTTCTAATGTAATTACCAATGTTTAATGGAAAGCATTTAACCGAGTGGTGAGCGCATTCCCTCAGGTGTGAGGATCGCCCACTGAAATCCAAAAGGAGACACGTGAGAGATGTCAGTCAAATCCAATACTGCTTCTACAGAAAATGTAATTCCTCCCTTAGATGAAAACTCCCTTGGAACTGGTATCAAACCCAAACCTTTTTTCTTCAATGCATTTCAAGGGCACACCCCTTCATCATTTACCATTTGTACATTACTATAGGAATCTGTGACAAATGAAACAACCAGAGCATTAGATCACATAGTCAGGCTCCTATAATAGCATGGGCTACGAGCTTCTCTTTAAGACCCTTCTCTCCAACCCTGTAATTTTTTTTTGGCTGTTCTAACAATTTACCTCCCAATGCAAAATTACATGTTTGAGCATACCATAACTCTGCCCTGCACTTCGTCTCTCACTTCATCTTTTTCCAGAAGACTGGAAAAATCTTATTTCCCTTTCCTCCTTCCCTGCACGAAGGTGTTTTTATCTCATCCTCTATCATCTTATGAGATAAACAACCTTCCAGTCTCTTGCCACAAAACATCCAGTTCAGTTACAAGAAAGGGCTGTCACCCTTCTCTGCACCCCCTCCAATTCTCACCATTTCCTTTTCTAACAAAGGCATCAGAACAGCCCACATATTTGAGAGGCATCACCAACAAGTACACAGAGGTAAAAATCACTTTCTTTATCTGGCTAGTCATCCCTTCTTGACACATCCGAGGTCAAAATTGGTCTTGCAGCCACAGCACCAAGTGGGAAATCACTGTGCTCCTTCCCAACTTCTCCACACCACACAGGTCTGCCTGACCTTTTCTCTGCTCTCTGGCCAATTTTCAGCTCATACGTGGCTCCTGAGCTGACTGAACGCAGTTAGCTTCCTGCCCTGGAAGCTGGGGCAACCCTCTCACTGGCTGGGGGAGGAAGCAAGCCCACAGGGGCTGCAGACGCTGCCAAACAGCTCTTTCGCACTGGAGAGGTAGATCTCGCTTCCTCTGCGTTACTTCGTGTTTGGTTAAACACAAAGACCTCTTGTGCGGGCCCTCCACACCAAGCAATTCTGGCTGCTGTGTCCAACAGCCTCAGCTTTGTTTACTGCTCTGCCCATATTTGTCCCATTCAGATTTATCTGCAGCAATTTGATACTTGCTGCTGTATCAGATGCAAACACTGAGTAATGTTTGACCTACAACTGATCTCAGCAGAACAATTCTGGGAAGTCCTCCCTTAATAGCTAGTTTTGTCATTGCTCTTTAGCTACGCCATCGTTCGTCCCACACGTGAAACATCCACACTTCACTGGGATAGTCCTTTCAACACTGTGTCATGAAATCAAATGTTTTATAAAAATCTATTCTATCTAGACAGCTACATTTAATCAACCAAACTTCTAATTACCAAGAATAAAACTGGTTTTACAAGAGCACTGTTGAACAGCATCTTCTACACTCCTATCCTTTAATTACCTACCAAGTGAATCAAGTCCCTGTTGTTTTGATCAGGTCTGATGTCAGGCCCACCAGCCCATCATTAGCTGCACCCTCACTCTTCTCTTTTTGAGCTACCAGTATGAGCCCACAGATTAGGCATTTCTGACTCATACGTGCTTGGTTAACGTCTTGAGACTCCTGGGAGCAAGTTAACACGACTTTCATGAGAGGGAGGTTCTATATCTCCTGTCCTTCCCATCCAGAAACTTTATAGGATTCAAGAAGTGTTGCTTCTGGAGATGCCTAGGGTGGAAGGAATGGAACTGGCGCCAGTCCGCAGCACTGCAAACAGAGGCTCATCTCCCTTGCCCTCCTACAAACCACACTTCCCAGACACACTTGGCCCAGCTACTCACCAGGCAGGTAGGCAACTCCACTCCTGAGCACTTCAGGGTTCACATCCTTGACTATAGTGGGTGCAGACCGACCACCCCAGGCACTCCCAAAAGCTGGGGATGTGGGGGGAGTAATAGCTGTTGAGGTTTCCTCCGGGGCACCAGCTTTACTCACTGATTTCAACACATCTGTGCCAGTTGCTTCTTTTCTTGTTTCTCCCCCTTCAGCCACCATCCCTGTAAGACAAGCAGCAGTCAGAAGCTAGAGCAGAGCTCCACCCAAAAGGTCCCGAGTAAGTCTCGGACTGGGGAAGGAAGTGCCCCCAGCCCCAGCACTCTGCAGCTCCTCCAGCCCTCATGCCAATAGCATGCATGTTGCAAAACTGGTTATAACATGAATACTACTGTAAGTCTAAGAAACCAAACTGATTTACTGTGGAGTTTGTAACTTACAAAAACTCAATTCAGATCAGGATTGCTGTAGTCAAAGCCATTTTTAAAGGTAACATATCAAGCAGTACATGTCTGCTAACAGCCTGGAAGCCTGGTGCAGTGCAAGTCTCTGGCTAAGCTCCAGCAACCTGAGTATGCTGACATGACAAACCAGCTTCTGACAGGGAGAGCTGCTCCATCAGAGCAGAATTACTCCCCCAGCACCACTTTCAGATTAGTTCCTGAAAATATGAAGTCAACTCGAGGCTGACAAAACAGCTGGAAATTAGTCAAAGAGACTTTGTTCTCCTCATCCAGATTTTTTTTAATTAACAGTTAATGTGAAAGTCAAAAACCTATTTTAAAACCCTGAAGAACAGGATGATTACACCAATCAGCTCTGTTTGAGAGCTGGAGAAATTGCTTCCTTTGCCTGACACCCCAGCTCTAAAGTACAAAAGTATCAGAATCATTTAATTCTAAAATTAAATATCTTAACTACAATATGGAAACTAATGCTAGTTTTATCAAGTTTCAATTTTCTTGTAAAAATAGCTGCAGAGAAAAAAAATAATAATCTACCTACTGTATAAGAAGTATTATTCCCCGCTTCCCAACATTATAAGAATTGGGAGCCAACAATAAGTCTTCAACAACACATCTTTAGCATCCTCAGGCTGTGCTATCCCACTGACAGGCAGAAAGATACCCTAGAGAAAAGGCTACACTTTGCTGCAAATCCTGGTACTTCAATATCTACCAAAAAAAAAAAAAATCAAACTCTCTTTAGGAAAATAAGGGAGTGGAGTATTTATTTGCTTGCTATGAAGTCAGACGTTTTAATTTCTATTTAAAATTGACTTGAACCATCCTGCTGCATCAACAATGCTGACAATTGACTCAGTTTATTTACTAACAGATTCCAATACTTCATTAAAGAGCAAGAGAGGAACAAAGCAGTCCTTGAAGTGGCTTTCAATACAAGTTTTAGAAGTGAAGGAGATTTACAGGTTGAGGCTCAGCCCAAAATGCTTTCAAAAATTGCTAAAGTGAGTGAAAGAAGTGCCCTGAGCAACATGGCTCGCTGTGCAGAATTATCCAACAGTGGGGGAAACCAGGAGGGGGTCCAGAGCTCTGCACCATCGAGGCCACGATGGAGGAGCTGCTCATTACTTTTTGGTAACACCCCTCTTGAGGGAGCATCCCTGGGACCCAGGATGGCGTCTGCTGCATGTGACCACATAAGCTGCTGCAATGGCTTCAGGGCCCTGCACCATTCTGGGATCCATCAGAGCTCAGTTCTGTTCCTAGCAGTACCTCAGCCTCCGCTTCCCAGTGATGAAAGAGGTCATTCACTCTGGACAACACTGCTAGAACTTCCTGAAGCAGCATTTTAGAAGGGCACAGATCTCCCATAGATGGGGTATCTTGAAGATCACGGAGTCATGTAACTTGTGCCCCAAAGGTTTCATACTAAGGGCTGACTTTCTAGGAGAACATAGAATCATCTTCTCAAGGAGCTGTAAGGCCTGGCAATAAGGAGAATGACACAGTTCGTAGCAAAGGGATCCACATTAAATGAAAAAAGCCTACAAAGAGGACCAAGAGCATTTAAAGACGACAAGAAAGGGAACATAGCTATATTGAAGGCACCATACAAGGGCAAGAGAAAGACATAAGTGTGCATGGCAGCCCTGCCTCGGATATCTCGTAGGGATGAGGTAGCAGCTCCTGAAATCTAGAAGAGAAGCATTTTGCTCAGCCCACCAGAAATGGCCCTAGTACCGGGGCTTTTCAGCTCCAGGGAAACCTCACCGGAGTTGTGCAACCTCCAGACTATGTACATCTTGCCCAAACAAACTCTTCCCTAAGCTTCACAGGCTCAGTTCAGATCTGCAGACCTCACCTCTCTCCTAACAGGCCCAAGCACACTGTTTGTTATTTGCAATTTGGGGTGGAGGCACTTAATAAAGCGGAAACCGTAGAATGCGGAGGATTACATCAAAAAGCAAATTGAGAACTGAGACATGTGAATTTGCCGTGTTTGCAGGTTCCACCTTTCCCTGAGGTTAAGGAAGTGGTAGAGGAGGATTGGCTTGTGTGCATTTCAAAGAGATATTAGCATTTTTGCTGCAAACTGCCCCAGCACCATTACCATCTATGCTAACATCACGTAGGAACAGGGAGCAGGAACAGAACGCCCTAACAGGTGCTGCTGAATATGCCCCAGTGTGGCTTTTCAGCCAATTTCTTGACTATCAAGATATTCCACCCCCAAAACACAGGAAATCTTTCCAGAGCTGCAGCATTTCAAAATTCACTTTCACTTAAAGCTAGCCATTAGGGAAAAACAGCAGGCACATCTTCTGTGAATGGAACCAGTGCAAATTTTAAGCCACCAACTCAAAACAGCTCACACTTGACTCAAAATGTAAGTTAGATCATATTCGTGCAGAAAATAAGCTCGGTTTGTGACTACGAGTGGGAAGAAGGGTAGAAAGTTAAGAGGCAAGGAAAAACCTGCAGATACAGCAAACTCAGATGCCCCAGTTCTGAACGCATATTTTGACATAATATACAACGTACACCATAACATGCAAGCTCCTCCACCTCACAGAGAGCAAACAGTGTGTCTGCCCACGACTACTGAGGTGTGAACTGCAAAACTGAATTGGCTGAGTAAAGCTTAAGCTTTGTTGTTATTTACAGTTTAGGCAAGATACCCGGAGTTTCCAACCATAGCAGCAAAATGATCCCAACAAGAGACAGTAACAGAGAATTTAACTTGCCTACAGACTGGCTCGCTGGAAGAGAAAGGGTCATTTGTAGGACTGAGAGTAGGACACTTGCTTCACTTTGTAATTTTATCTCTGAATTATCTTATTATTGTATCTCTGAGGGTTTAATGGGGCTAGATAAGGGGATGGCTTGTTTGGATCTCAAAGCAATCAAATGTAATTGAATGGATTACGCTTATTACAGTTCCAGCTATAGTGTCTGAGAAATACTCCCGGCATTAACAGATATTTGAGCTGCCTATGCCTTAAAGGCTTTAGTTTGTTGGTTTGAGGGGGTTTCTTGTGATTTAGATTGTTTCTTTTGCTTTATGAACTCCAAGATAACAGTTGTTTTAACTGCAGTGCCAAAGTTTAACATCATCAGAACTGGGCCATGAATATGTCACTTATTTCAGCCAAATCCCCAGAAACATTTAAATTGTCTTTCATTAAAATCAAACTCCACGTACACCCCCAGAGGGGTCCATCATTGACAAAATCTGCGGCAGCAGCCAAGACTCGTCCTGTGGAGCAGCAAAACCATCACATTTATCTCATAGACGAGCTGGACCTGGCTAATTTTAGACAGAAGAGATGGGAACACTGCACAAGCAGCCACTAGAGTCATGAGGAAAGCTTACATCCAGCACTCACAGTCTAGGTTTTCTGAGGTCCAGTCCTGTGCAAATATGAAATCAAGCCAGGTTCAGCTTGGTCAGGGGAATGGATAACCACGGCACGGTTATTTACTGGCATGCATCCCCAAAGAGCTACAGATAGGCAGAAGGTGACCTCTTTTTTTTTCTGCTCATGGTGGTAGATGCTCTATTTCTGCACACTTCAGAAATATAAACTTTTGAACCGACCCTTCTATTTCACAGAAAATAAATGCTTGTCACTCCAAAAGTATCAGAAACGCCTGGCAACTGCAGGCTTGCCTAATTATGGAATTCAAATATTTTGGTGCAGGTGTCAATTAAATCTCATTTTACTTGCTGGACACTTTAGCTCCATTAGGAGGTCACGCTAAGGCATCAGTTAAAATGCGACTTTTGCACACTTGAGAAAGTAGCTGTGCTGGCAGCCAAATGGAGCAGTGCTCCAGGAGTGATGCAGGCTCTTATCCAACTCAGGACCAGTGCAAGCATTACACTGGCAGCCCATCTCAAGAAGATGGGCTCTCGATCTGTTCCTCCACAGGGTCAGACGTGCTGTAGCAGTGTGGGTCTGTAACTCCAACCCTTCAGGGTCCTCCCTCTCATCTTTCAAGACAGGTAATTTTCCTAGCCAGGGGTCTCAGGGAATGAGAGCTCTTTAACTGGAATGGCATGTTTCACCCGCCTCCGCCACACACACGCTTCTTGATGTGATCTGCATATCTAGCTACAGCTTTCCAGACTCAGCAGAGCTAGGCAAAGCCAACACTGTGTCCACGTGGTTACACACTGCCTGCCTACAGTCTGGTGCAAAAGGCAGAGAGACCTGGATCGCACGTTCAATTCCTTCTGAAGAAAAACAGCTCCAGCACAGGAATCCAGGGATCAAGAAGTTTGGGCAACACCTGCTCAAACACATCGTTTGAGCTAGATGCTTGGTTTCTCTGTGCTCTCCCACTCAAGTCAAACAGCTCCTACTTGAAATTTAACCAAGCTGAAGAAAGCATGATGGAGGAGAAGGGAGGGAAGGGGAAGGGAATCCCTCAACTCTGCAGCTTGCTTCTTACATCAGTTACCAGTGCACACATTTGTTGATCTTCAGATCATGTTACACAGCTAGTAAAATACATGGCATCCACGGCTGCTTCCTCTTGCCACAACTATCTTTCTAAAGTCAATTTTCAACTATGAAAGACTCGTACGGTTAGACATTTTCTTCTCACGCATTCCTATTGCATGCATCCATAACCTGCACACAATGAATGTAACTGTTGGAGGTCACTAGCAATCAGATTAACTGAAATTAAAAGTCTCTTACACTGGAATTTTGTTCTGTAGCAACGTAAATTTGCAAAGTAGTATTAAACAAAATACCTACAATAAACTCACCTCTGAAAAGAAAGCCAATTTCAAGCTACAAAAGTGACAACTTAGTAATTTTCCTGTAGTTTGTGCTATTATCCCAAAGCCTCCCAGCAGACATACTTGTCAGTGGTACCTCTTGAGGACTTTGCTTTCAATCCATGTTACCGAACAGACAAACACAGAAACACCCAGTTGCTGTACCTTTAGGAGATGATGCCCCAGAAGCTGCCTCTTGGTGGGAGTGCAGAGTGGTGGGCTCTGTAGGCCCCTCAGCAGCTCCTGAGGACAGTGGTCCAACCTCCAGTTCCTCTTCAATGGATTCCAGTGTTTTTAAGGCTATAGTCTTTGGCTTTTCCCCATAAGAAAAACTTCCCTGGTTCTCCTCCCCTCCTTGCAAGTCCTGTACTGCAACATGCTCTGGGTGCAGCACAGAATTGTCTTCACTTTTACAGCCCTGGTTTTCTGCCCATCTTTGCGGTTCCTCACACCTCTCTCCAGACCTCTGGGTTCTGAATTGACTCGAACCTTCTGCTTGTGCATCAGGGCCTATCAAAGAATCACCGTTATTTAATTTTTCTGCTGTCTGATCATCCTCTGCTGATAGAGCAGTTTGGAGTAGTATGCCTTCTTCAGCTTTCTTATGCTGACATGCAGAGACCTCTTGTTCTTCACCATCTGACAAGAGTTCATCTGTAGGAGCTTTGACAGAACAGTGACTACAATTAGTCTGATTCTCATTTGCAGTCAGTATTTGTTCAATCTCTTTGACTTCCTCTGGGTTGTCCCTTCTTCCCAGCTTAAATTCATCTACTTCTCCTTGGTTCTGTTCTGGAGGATTTAATGGAGAACTAAGATTTGCTTCCTGATCACTGCAGCAAGCATCAACTGCTCCTACATCTGTCGTGTTCTCTGAAGAAGGAGAGCCTCTCTCCACACCTAGATCTGAACTCTCAGGCGTGAGAAGCAATGTAGCAGCCTGGACTGGCACAACACTGTCACTGACATTCTGGCAAGAAACATCAGAACCTCCCTTCAGCGTGCAATGTGGTCCCAAAGGTCCCTGGACAGACACAGGAGAGGTGTCCATATGCGTCACCTCATTTTGACCCTCCGTCAGTGGTTCTCCATGTACTCTCAGTATCGCCTCCTCTTCAGCAGGAGCAGCAGCAGCTAGAATTGTTCCTGTGTTCTGCTCTGATGTTTCAACAACAAGATTTTCACTAGGACCATCACCTTCTCCTCCCATGTTTTCATGAGCACTTGGCATTTGTGCTTTGCAGGTGACACCATCACCAGCACACATGTCGCTGTAACTGCACAGTCCATATTGCCAATCAATTGAGTGTTCGCTGCGGGTCTCCTGCTCTGCAGATGAATCTTCTGAACTGCAGGCAGGAGACTCAGCCACAGAAAAGCTACTCCCCATGTTTCCAGGACCACCTGATATCAGATGACCTTCTGGAGACAGTTCTGCATGTGCCATAATTTTATTGCTTTCCAATGGAATTACATTTTTGAGAACTTCTGTAGAAGAAGTCCTCAGAGTGTCCATTTGACAGTGCTCCTTCTGCATAAGTGCTGACTGAATTAAGTTCTTGGAGTAGGTACTGTCTTGAACGACAATAAACCTGTGCTTGCCTTTAGACGCATTCACTCGCGTTCTGGGCTGAGTTAGATAATTTAAAGGTAGTGATTGGGTTAAAGAGCCTGTTTGTGGCCCAGACCTGGGCAGTGAAACTTCTGTCAGCTCAACGTACTCCCCTTCAAGGTCACTTATCAAGTTCTCTTGAGGCACAGGACTTGTACACACACCATTGACAAGAGCTTCACTCAGCTGCAGAGCTGTGCTGCTGACGACCAGATTGTCTCGATTTGGACTTTGCTCCTGTAGATACTGAGATTCTACATCTGGTGAACTGCGCTCAGTATGGTCCGCAGCGGGGCAAAAAATTGCAGGTTCCTCTGTTATTTCTGGAGAGATGATACTGTTTTCAACTGGTTTGGGTTTATTTATAAATTCAGGATTAACCACTTTATCCCAGGGAACACGAAATATTTTATCATCAGTGGTTAGTAAACAATTTTCCAGTGCTATACCCATTCGCTCTCCATTGATCGTACTCAACCATTCCAGAGTAAAAATAGAGGTATAGGAAACTTCCGGAATCACAACTTCCTCTACATTATGCTTGTCTTTTGCCAAACATTTCAATATAATCCGTGGAGACTTCTTGAGATAGGGGACCACCTGCAGGTAGAAGTCACCAGGCTTCAAGATTCGCCAGTCAATGGAAGCCAGCTGGACTACAATCTTCTCGTGAATACACAGGGGCCAGCCCTCATGGCGAAACAGCAAGCCACAGTACTGAACCTACGGAAAAAGATAAAGTGTTTTCAGCGTCAGGAACAGATCTCAGCTCAAGCTTTTGGACAGGAGAGATCAATGGTTCTCTTTCACAGCTGTAGCAATACAACAGTTGAATTTAGGGTCTTTGGTTATTACTGTAGGGAAGCTTTCCATACTGAGGTCTTCTCTTTAGAAAGCAGAAACAAGAAAAGCTACCAACACAAATCACCAGCATCCCGGGATCCGAATACAAACCAAGCAGCTGCCAGAAGTCTCAGCCCTGTTTTAATTCTGGGCCAGCACAGACAGGCAGAGGTCTAAGCCCCCGAACTCTAGCTGAGAGAAACCAGTTCTCACCTCCTAGTGCTCAAGCTGGGAGACCCTGTCTCTACCTCATTTCAGACTCATTAGGACCAGCTGGATTGATTAAGAAAGAAAATTCAGACTACACAGCATCACTAACCAAGTGCTGTCAGGCAGACAGCAGTACACTTACAACGCCCAGATAAAACCCACTGTCCTGAAGTAAAGACCACGCAGAGCCTTAACAGAAAAGGTGGCCAAATACCTCACAATTTCCAGATCACCCACAGTGAGCTCTAGGTTGTGCCAGGTACACTTGATACCAACCTGCCAGAGGAAAAGGGTTTACAAGGGTTCACCTGGATCAGATGCAACACTTGATTTAGAAAGCTGTCATCTGGAAGCCCAAAGGCTTTAGTACTGGCAGCATTAAACTTCAGACATTTATCTTGTTTCTCTTACGTGGTCATATGGCCTTGGCAGATAAAGCAGTTTATAAGAATGCTGTATTCTGCAAGCCAGACAGATGAAAGAAAATAATTTAATTCAAATATTTTGCCATAGAGCAGAGAAACCACAGAACTGGAAGGAACCTCCTGGATCCTCACACACCTAGAAACAACAGATAAGGGCATCAAGTAATTTTTTTCCTATGTTCATCAAGCTTTACCTTCAGCCCAGCCAGGTTTCTTATCCTTACTACACCTGATGCAGAGTTGCTGAGAGGCTTGAAAGCCTGAATCATCCTTCAGATTCAGTAATTCTTCCTCCTCAACCCTGAAGCTTATGCTCTGGATGTGTTCCCATTACCTAAAATTATAAAGCCATACCATATCACCTTAATACATCTCCCTTGAGCATCTCATAGGCCTGCCTGAAGTGCCTTCTTGGTGATGCCTTTTTTTTTTAGGAGAAAAACCAAAACAAATCAAAAAAAACCACACCACCACCACCACCACATTTCATTGTTTCACTCTTTCATTGAACAAAGCATTGCAAACTACTGTGTATAATGGCATCAACACTTCCAAACTGTGCTAGAAGCATTTCTTAAAGCTAAGATCACACTTATCTTCCAGTCATGCCCCTACAGTAACCCAGTCACCTGTTCATTTTTCCTTCCAAACTGATGAACCCCAGTTTACAACAGAAATTCTGCATATTACTTTGTCAAGGCACATGCTTGCCCACTGAATCTGTTATAAAAACTTAAGTACAAAGTCTTAGAACACATCTTGTGTAATACGCTTATCACCCTCCTCCTCCTCCTCTATGCTATTGCTCATGTCTCCCAGACTGGTTTCATCACAAATATCTGTCATCTCTTACTTTTTATGCCAAGGTCATGGATGAGAAGTGATGTGTGTCTCATGACTCTTGTTTCCAAGTCAGTTTTCACTGCCGTACAAACACTCTCCCTTTCACCAGTTTGTTACCCATCTTGCAATACTTGCATAAGCCTCCATCCCTTTGACACAGTAATTAATTTTCCATATGACTCCATAATAAATCCTTTACAGAAGAGATCAGTCAACAATAAAACTCTTCTCTCTAGAGAGAGCTGTTTTATGAAAAGGCCAGTCTTATACTACCTGCCATGGAGCAAACCATATGAAAAACATTATCCAGTTTTCAATGGGTCAGTTAATTCAGTCTTTGCTCGGTGCACGTTGTTGTACGCTCAGCTTGTTTCTCTGTATTTTGTCACTAGCCCTGACTTAACAGATTCAATAAAAAGCCCTGTTATCAGACATTCAGCATTACGTGGTAACTTCTTCCATATTCCAGGATGGAGACCAGCCAGTCCTTTTTTTTTTCCAACATAATCAATTCCGTATCAGTCATGGCAGTTTTATTACTGTTCGCTCAATGCAACTCCTTACTGTTGTATCTACATGCTGTATCACTACTAAACTTGTTTTAAGGATCATGTTAACACTACCTTTATATTCTAACCTTGAACCCAGAGCAGGTTCTCCGAGTTTAACTTTCTCTATTAAGTTAAAAAGCCCTATAACCTAACACAGAGTTGCTTGGACTTCCCTTAAAGGCACAGCTAGCTAAGCTTTGTAGTCCCTCATTCTCACATCTTCTGATTTCTAAGATACAGATGCCTCTACCAGCTAGTTCCTTTCTTAGGCAGCACGGTCAAATTCAGCAAACCAAGACCTGTTCTTACAGCACACAGTTTGCAGAAGTTGCTGCTGGCTTCAGCAAGTCTCCGGCTGTACATACTTCACAAACTTTTCCATCAAGCTCAAGACTCACACAGCACCTCAGTCAATAGAGCTTGTATCTCTTCCAGAAGTGCTCAAGCCAAGTATTTTGTACATAAGGTTTTAAACAAAAACAATTTACAGTTTTCCAGAAGAGACTATACAATTACACCCTAACACCACACTACGTCAACCCCTCATCTGTCATTAGAACATCTCCTAGTAGGTATATTAAGACCATCTGTACCAAGGGCCTTTCAAGGAAAGAAGAGACAGACAAAAAAAAAAAATCAGTTCCCAAACTATTATAAATAGTTTATATGACTGAGAAGTGACACAATCAGCAGTAGCATAAACAAAGCCAAATTCCATCTGCATCTGTGACAAGGTACCTAGAGCTTCCCTCAATCTCCCTGGATTGTCACTCTAGAAGTACAACATCAGGAGTAAATGCCAGAAAGGGTCACAAGCAAGGAGGAAAGGCTCAAAGCATCCAGCTGTGCTCTCTGAAAGGCTGAGCCTGCACTCTGCCTCTTGCTGCCCGCTCTCCCAGACATTTCACACCTCAGCTGAGCCCTGGGCAGCCCCTCACTGGAGCTGACTGCCCCACCGCCCCCACCAGCCCTGCACCTTGTGGCTCCTGAGTGCCAGGAAGGCCCCAAGCTCTCCCCCATTCCGGTGACAAGAGGGTGGCTCCAAGCACAGCTCCTGCCCCTTGCCACCTCCCCAAACAGTGCTACAGGTGTAAGACAGCCCCACCATACTGGTTTCCCCCTCCAACAGTAGGCCTCAACCACCATCAGCCCCTTGCCTCCATGTCACCTGGGCCAGCCTGGGGGGCTGCCAGCACCCTGAGTCCCCCCTAGGACCCACCACCCTCACTCCTCTCCCACCTCAGGACCCACCACCCTTACTCCTCTCCCACCTCAGGGGACCCCCCCGGCCCCACCGCCCTCACCTCCTGCTCCGACAACCCCTGGCTCAGCCAAAGCCACCGTGTCCATCAAGGCAACCTCATGCTCCTATTGGCTGCGCCAGCCCCAGCTGTCCTCCCATTGGCTGTTTGGGCAGCACAAGGCCCGCCCTACCACCACACCCCATCCCACATGGGCCTGTGCCCGCGGGCATGGCTGCCCGAGGTGAGTGCGTGGCCTCACCAGCCCCAGCCCGGCTGCCCAAGGAGTGACAGCCCCCTCACTGCCCTGCAGACCCCCTCACTGGCACCCTTCCTGCCCCGACCACCTCCCCCTTGGGAGAGCAGCGCAGCGGGCCCAGCTCCCCGCAAGCCATGGCGGGGCAGAGGGCTGCGCCCAGCAGCAGGCTCACAATCCAGGCTGCTTCCCTTCCCTCCCTCCCTCCTCTCTGCCTTCTTCCCTTCCCTCCCTCCTCTCTGCCTTCTTCCCTTCCCTCCCTCCCTCCACCTCACCTGCCCAGGGCACCACCGGACGGACGCTTGGAAGCTGCCAAGATTTCAGGGAGTGGGGAAATTGCTACCTCACCTCCTCCAGCGAGGGAGGCGGTTTGGGGAAAGCCGGGAAACGTCTTGCAATAATTACCGGTTTGTACAAACTAAAAGCCTTTTGTTTCTTTAAAAGGGCCAAACCATGCTATGCCCCAGCGTGTTAGAAACGCGCTGCTAAATAAACTGAAGGAATAATTCCTATTTGAGTCTTCATGGAGAGAGAGAGCAGCTCCCCAAAATCCTTACGCGTAACCTTGGATCTTCCTATTCGGGCTGAAAGACACCACTGGCACCAAGCTGGAGGCTGGCGACAACATGGCAGGACAAACGCTGCACCAACACACTTGCAAGGTGACCAGCTCCCTGGAGCTGTTCCGTGGATCCAACATAAGTGATGGGTGTTTCCCCCCAGCACTTCACCTCCTTGAGACAAATGAGTAACTGGCTATCTCAGCTTCTATTTAATATTTTTCCTCCTCCCAGAAGTCCCTTGCCCTCCATGAGGACTTATATCGAAAGCCTGGCAGCACACTCTAGGTTTAGAAACAGGACAACTAGAACAGACTCTAGTTTTAGGTTGTTGGGGTTAGTTGGCGTTTTTTTTTCCATCTTGTAAACTTTGAGCCAAGTTTATGATGGAGGCATTTGACTCATCGTTTCTAACATTTTAGACTCCCAACTCTAAAGCACGTTAATCTTGGACTCGTTCTGACAGTAAATGTAATGTGACTCCTCAGGGCTACTGAGCCTTGCGACTGTTCCAGCAACCATCAAAGGGGAGCTGGAGTTCTGGGAAAAACACCGACCGGCAGCATTTCGCCCCACACGTCCTCCTGCCAGCAGCAGGAGCCCGACAGCTTCATCCACAGGGCCAGGGAATGGCTGGGGTTAGAAGCCACCCAAGTCAGCCATATCCAGCAAATGCTTCGCTAAACCCCTCCCTCCCTAAACCCCTTAAGCCTTCTGTTTGGTGTTCCCAGTTATGGAAGGCAAGGGCACCACTCCATATCTGATCTCTGCACAGTTAAGCTTCAATAACAATTTCTCAACTGTTTTCTAATTGTCTGCCTCCCCTCCCACCTAGGCTGCCGTACACATGCAAGCGCCTTTTGCCAGCCGTTTTACATAAGGGAGCAGAAAGAAAGCTCTCCAAGAAAGCCTTCGCAGGCCTTAGAGAGCATGATGTACTCACACAGGCATCCTGCTGAATGCACTGCAGGATGTGCTTGGCTGGAATCAGGAAGTCTATGAGGTAGCGCAGTCCATCCCCACGGTACGTCTTCTCCACCACATCAAAAACTTGGCACAGAACAGTGGCTGCGGTAGCCTCAAACGGAGGGTAGAGTGCTGATAATGTACTCTGAATGCAACCGTCCAGCGACTCCGAGTCCTGCCAAGAGAGAAAGCGTTAGCGGTACCACGGCACAATACGCGCCGGTGCCCTGATGAGCCCTACACCCAGGAGCGCAGCCATCTCCGAATGCAGGAGGAGAGAGGATCAAAGGAGCAAAGTGCTGTCCTTTCTAGTTTCTTTTGGCACCGGTGATTCCAGGTAAACAAAAAAGCTCTCCCAAAACGTGACTGAAGTGCTCGCAGAGCGCTGTGCACAGCGGCGAGATTTCCCAGCTTTTGCTTACGCAGCAAGTCCTTCTCCTGACTGCGCTGGGTGGGGCTCCTATTAAACCATTACCGCAGCACGTGAGTGCGTGCAAGCGAGCGAGAGCATCATGGGGTGGACGGATCGGTGGGACCCATGTTTCGGACACCCAGGGCTGGAGATGCTGGCCAGCACTTGGGTACGTTAGAGCCCAGCGTTACGCTCCTCAGGGGGCTGAGGGGAGCTGCAGGGGCAACAGCTGTGTTGGAGCTCCTCAGCCTGCTGTGCTCTGAAGTCCCCACGCAGGATAAGCTGCCAGAGCTGTTCGGTACCCAGGAAAGCCACTCACCAGTGCAATTCCTCATTATTCAGAGTTGTCTGCCTCTCACGAAAGGCTCACTTCAGGAGCCAGGAATTTTCTGCCACGAGAGATGCCCCATAACAGGATCTGCAGACTGCGTGTGAAGAGCATGGCCCTTTGGTGCCACATCGATACGTAGAACGCCCGTTTCCTGCCCAGGGAACAGAGGCAATGGCTTCCCTACTTCCACCTTCATTCGGGAGAGCCTGCCAGCCAGAGCCTGCCCACAGCGTCAGGGCCAATTCCAGCGCTAGAGGCCAGATTCTGATCTATTGCATGGGTGTAAGTCAAGAGAGCTTGCCAAAAGTAATTTAAAAAAAATCTGTATACGTCTGCAGAGAAGATCAGGATCCCTCCTTTCCTTTCTATTTTAGAGGGGACCCCTCTGGCTAACTTGCAGCCAGTGGGAGTGAGTTTTGCTAGAAAACCAAATGAAAGTTTACTCAGGTGTCTGGCCAGATGCTCATCTGATCTAAATCCACCTCCCTTCGCTAGAGACAGAGAAAGCATTTCAGCCGCTGGCCTAGAAGCCTTACAGCCTCCTGCAGAACAGGAACAGCTGCATGGACATGCCTGAAAACATACCTCAGTCCCACGGCAAAATTAGGAGAGAAAGTTAAACAAAGCAGTGCCACAACGGCTTACGCTGCCACTGGGGAACAGGAGGATGAAGGAATCGGGAGGAAGCAAACCGTTTCGCTGCTTCCACTCTGAGGGAGCATGTGTTCATCGGTCCAGACACCTCCACTGGCTTCAGAAAACACAGCAGCCTCAGAGGAAGCCTAAATCAACCTGCAGCCGGAGCAGAGATGATGCTCCTCACACAAGCCTTCCCATTTCTCACAGCTGCCCAGCTCAACGATCCTTAAATTCTTCCTTTAGAGGAAGAGCACAATATAAACTCCCTGCTCTGTTGTAAAGCCTTCCTGTAGGACAGCCTGTGGGATCGCACAGGAGGCACGAGGACATCCAGGCAATGGCTCCGCAATCCCTGCCTGCACCGAGCGGGTGCCAGGCAAACCACACGCTGCCCGCGGCACGGCACTGCTCCATTACTACTTCTGCTGTTTCTCCCGACGTCAGCGACAAGCAAGGCTGAACGGCAGCAGGCTCCTAAAGTGTTTGCACTCTTCTAAGAGACCAGCTGCCCCCTGCAATACCCCTCAAGGTCAATGCAACCAGATAAGCAGAGGTTAAGGAGCTATTTTTCATATTCTTAAGCTAAGGACTCAGAAAGCAGGAGGTCTATGTGCACACTTCCGAGGGTTGGATGTCAGGACCAAGCATTTAACCCTAATTCTAAATGGGCTGTTTTAAACCAGCTTCTTTCCACCCAGAAAAGAATGATATAAGTCCCCAACTTTTATTCCATTAATTGAAACGGAAAGCCTGGAAATTCCCAGACACTTGCTTCTCTGCAGGAACAGGTCTTCAGAGAAAAACTTCCAGATTGTGGAGGTCAAGAGAAAACTGCTGAGCTGACAGCCTCCAGCTCTCTGCAGAGTTCTGGTCAAGACCACCCCCACACAGGGTG
Organism: Chlamydotis macqueenii; assembly: GCF_036417535.1. Classification (NCBI taxonomy): domain Eukaryota; kingdom Metazoa; phylum Chordata; class Aves; order Otidiformes; family Otididae; genus Chlamydotis; species Chlamydotis macqueenii. Next base: position 14,947,329 of record NC_141568.1, read on the forward strand.
CAAGGGGAGGACTCGGTAAAGTTCAGGAAATAGAAGACCAAGCAGACCAATAGGAACTGTAGGATGAGTTGCACAGACCCAAAAGGACAGCTTAAATAAGAACTCTTCCCTTTACACAGTATCCTGGACCATGAAGGGGGCTTTAGGGTAGGGAAATGGGTACCAAATCCAACATGAAGCCTCTCACAATCGGGCATATTAATAATATTGCTAAATATGGATATAACACACTGAACATTGCACATCATTCCTCTCTCACGATCTTGTGAAATGACAGAGAGAGGCCAAGCGCAGCCAGCTGAAGGCGAACACGGCTCCAGTAACCTCTCTTGACACCAAGCTGTCCCAGCAAGCATCTGTGCCCTTCTCAGATAAAACTGGCCTGACACAGGTGCTTTCCCACCCAGCACCAGCCGCCACGGAGAACCCAGCCAAGTACTTGGATGCACTATTCACAGAACTGTTTAACAACAATTCCCCTCCGACCCTCCACAGGTTCAAAAATCTCAGGCAAAACCAGCTGGGGGAGGTCTGTGCTGTCTTCTACCACCATACCTCTTCCCCTGCTTGAGCAAAATTCTTTCAGATATCAACCCTCCCCCAAATGAAATTTGTTACACTTACGATTGCAAATAAAACAAAGAAGTCAAAATATTTGCACATGAGTCAGTGCATCAGCCTAAGGTTCTCACACCATTCCTGCCGCCTTAGCAAAGCCTTCACAAGACAATTATTAACATTGGCACTGAATCAAAAATCCTTTATATGGTTAAAATAAACCAAGTCATATATTATCCTTCCTCCAGTAAAACAGAATAACCATAGCCTGTAGCCATTGCAGAGCTCAGTGCTAACAGCGCACGCCTTAGCAGGCAGGCTTTGTCTCTCTGGCTAGACCATACCATGAAACCATCATAGCCGTGCAGGCTTGGAAGGGACAGAGAAAAGCTTTCAACCCCTACCATTTGGTAGGATGAGATGTTTTCACTAATTTCTCTGCTAATTCCATATGAAAAGCCCCCAAGATGGGAGCAAATTCCCACATCCCATTGTGCTGCACATGATTGTAGCACCAGCATCCTTGGGCAGCTACAGAACAAGGATGGACACAGCCTTCCTAACCCTCCACAGATTAACATGGAGGCTCCACGGCTTTTCACGCTCCCACTCACGGGTGTCCCAGGCGTAGGACCTGCCTGGGTGGAGGGTGAAGGATGGCAGAGCCTCAGAGGCTCAGCAGCCACCTTGAAACACAGAGGATGAAACATGGCAGAGCTTGGTGCCTGCGACAGCAGCAGATTTGCTGCTCATGAACTCATTAAACCAACTCACGGTCCCATGGATGCTGCTACTTATTTGTACTAATTAACTTCTCAGATTGCAGAGGGGCCCGAGGAAAGGGTCTCAGCAAGGGCTGCTGTTTAATGCCAGAGCACAGATGGCCAGCCTCACACATCCAGCCTGCGGGCACTGCCTGCTGCCACACGTGTGGAGGAGCACAGGGAACTCATACAAACCAGCTCAAGAGACCAAGGTGATAGCATCCTGCACTCCAGAGGGTGATAAACCTGGTCTAGAGCCCATCCTACCTACAAAGCACATCACTTATCTCAAGCAGGCGATGCAGCTCCCAGCAGGCATGAGGAGAAGCCTCTGTGACGCAAGATGAGGGGACAGTGCCCAAAGAGGAGGAGAACAAGCTAAACCCAGCACGAACCCAAGGAGAGGGCACTCCTGCCCCAGCACACTTCCACTTCAGCCCATGCCTGCCTGTGCAGCCAGCCCACAGCAGCCCCCAAGAGTTGGCAGAGCCTAGAACAGAAATTTCCTGGAGAAAGCAGCCCCCTCCAGGGAATGCAGGTCTTGGGCTTCCCTGCTTCCAACAGTATTGCCACATCCCCCTCACGGGAAAGGTCCTGGGCACTTGCTCCTTTTCAGCCACCCCGCACAAAGGCAAACAAGAGCGCTTTCCAACCAAGCCAGAGAGCATCTCCCCAAGCAAAATGTGTCTTGGGACTCAAATGCTTCTTTGTCAATAGCACAGGAGGACCCATGAACTCCAGCTCACTGCCACCACTCCACCATACGCTCACCACACCTCCCAAAAGAGAAACATGCTTTTAAAATAACTCCTCTATAAATCAAGGCGCTAAATAAAGCCCAGGTTAAGGTCACGTCCGGCCATACCGGCTTTCGCTGCTCCTCAGCTGGAAGCTGGCTGCCAGTGCAGGGGCTGGAGCACAGCGAGGGAAGAGGAAAGCAGCACGTGAGGACGGGATGGGCTCCACGGGCAGAGCTGTGTGATGGAAAAAACCCAGCGCGGTCCCACCCAGGAGGGCTGGGGAGAAGGGAGAGCCCAGGAGGGCTTCACAACTGGCAGAGAGCTTGGATCTAAATAAGGGCAGAAATGAGTGGGTGCATCCCCCCACCGATATAATGGGAGTCACAGATGCTGTGAAATAAAGGGATAAAGACTGCTGTGGCAAAGCTCTGCTGCTCAGCCCTAAGAGTCCCTCTCCCCGTTGAAAACTGCAGCATGAACCAGGAGTCAGGGAGAGATGAAGTTACAAGTGCCTACGGAAAAGCCTAAAGCCAGGACTAACAAGCAGGCAGCAGGACGAGACGCCCAGGATCAGTTACAGCCCTGCTCAGGGGACACATTCACCTCTCCTGGTGCAGGCAGCTGCTGCAGAATGGGAGAGGAGCCTGCCAAAAGGCACCTGGAGTAACCAGGAACTTCTTGTGCTTTACTAGGTGCAGCGATTGACTTTTCTGCCTACCTTTGTGGGCACAGAGAGAGCTACATAGCAGCTCCAGCCACACTACATTTCTTTCTGACTCAGGACTCAACTTCTTCCTTTTTAGGACCTGCTACTCACCAATTAAGGTGAACCCTGCAGAGCCTCCGATGGGTTTGGAGAACAAGAAGTCAGCCTGCTTGGGGAGCAGGGAGAAGATCTGCAGGGCTACACACCTTGCGCAGCATCAGAATACCTATGCTCTTCCCGCAAGCGCCTGGGACAGCAACCCACGTGGCCCAGGACACCACAGGTTGTTGCAGGGAAGGGTTGCAACGCTGCTGGACCCACAAAGCCACGACAGTATTTTCCCAAAAACTCACCCAAGCAAGCTGCTAAGAAATCAGTGTTTTGCTCAGTAGTTTTGTCTATAAAACATTGAGTCTTGGTCAAGGAGAACATGAAAAGGCACTGATCTTCCCTGCTAACAGCTCAGATGCTGTCTGAAGACTCCTGAAAACCATCAGTATGGTGAGACCAGGCTAACTGCTTGGTTAACTAACTCACTCATGACTTATGGCAGACAACACTCCTTTCTAGCAGGCTGGACTGGGCCACGTAACACGCTGAGGATTCACCTTGCGGCAGGAATTTAGCTAAAGGATCTGCAGCTCTGCTCCGAGAAACCTAGACCCCCATTCTGAGCAGCCAAAGAATGAAACTACATATCCCAATGTGCCCCAGTTAAATCCAGCTCTTGCCGTGGCTTGGCAGAGCAAGGCGCATAGCTGGGCGGTGGAGCAGAGCCCGGGAGGCTGCGAGCACAGCGAGCAGTGCCCGTGGTACACCCAGCTCTGAGTCACCGAGCGGCTCGGCTTCCGCTCGGCAGGGAAGCCACACCAGGAGCTCCCGCAACTTCACCCTCCTTCTGCTGGCTGCCCAGAGCCCGGCCACGTCCTGCACGCACCCATTTTCTCCCAGCTTGGCCAGGTACCCATGGACAGTGTGAAGGCAGGACAGGGGAGACCAGACTCTATAAAGGCCGGGGGAGGAGAGATGACCCGACCCTCCCACACCCCAGAACTGGAAAGCAGAAATAACAGCAGAACTGGGCAGAGGCAGAGCTCCGAGCAGCGCAGTGCCTGCCCGTGGCTCTCAGCCAGCTTTGGGGCTGGGGGAAAAGGAGCGCGCAGCAGGCGCCCAGCGAGGCCGGGTTAGCTGGTCCCTCCGCCAGCAAAGGCGGCCGTGCTGCGCTGCTTGGCTAGGGCTGCTTGGCTCTCGGCTGACGTGAGAAAACTCATTTCCAGTAAAAACAGACCTCTGGGCTTTCCACGAAGCCTTTCCACTTTCAGACACAAAGCCGAAAGCCAGGCTGCTTTGCCTTTAAAAACGAGACATTTCTCTGTTCAAAAAGGTCTTTGGCTAAAAACAAGGCTTGTTTTTCTGACAAAATTTGAGATTTCCCACTCCACTTCTGCAGGGAGGAGAACCCTCCCAGCCCCATTTCCTGAGCAGCTCTAATCACAGCAGCAATGAGTTCAAGAGAGAAAAATCTTCCCAGAGCAAGCGCCAGCTCCCCCCTCCGCTGCTCGCTTGGAGACTCAGGGGGAGGCTGGGAGGAGGGCGCCTGCCTTCGGCACCCTGCCTGCCTCTGGGTGTTTTTCTTAAAATAATGTACTATTAAGTGGTGTGGCTATAGAGGTAGGCATTCACATTGCTGTAATTACACCACCTTCCTGTGAGATAACCAGGAACGGCTCTACCTGCTCTTTGGGCTATTGTTTCAGGCTTTTCAGGGAGCAAAGCACAGTACCCAGTTCCACTTGGGAGGAAAGCGCTTGCAATCTCACCCAGGCCAGCTTCAGTCACGGGCTCTACCTCCGAAAGCAAGCTGCCTTCTGCCTGCTGCCAGGGGATACCTTGTGTGGGGCACAGCTGTAGCCTGGCTTGGCTCCCCTGCTGCTGGGGCAGCCTATGAATAAACTGGCTCCTACAGCCTTGCAGGGAGTGGTGCTCCACAGCCGGAGCTGAGAGAATCATTTCCAGATGCCTCCCTCTGTTCCCCTGGCCCTTCTCCGGGTTGACGCGGCTGCGGCAGCCAAAGCAGCTCCTACTGGGCAGCACGCAGGATTATCATTCCAGGCACTGCAGGAAAACAAGCGCTTGGAAGCGATTAACTCATGATCTCTCATTTAATTAAACAAAGGGAAAAATGATGTATTTGCTTTTCGGCTCCAAGGTCCTGCTTTTGCGCATGCTGGAGGTCTGGGCATGCTCAGCCAGGGAAAGGCAGGCCCAAAGCTGGGCCATCACCCTGTCAGCCCAGGGCTGGTTTGTTTTCACTCAAGGGAGACATCCCAGATTGCTCTGAAAGCGAAGCGTGACCTGCGAGCCTTGGGCTTTGGAGCTAGTACATAATATATATATATATGCACACACACACCAATGCTGTCCTCCTTATGCTGGAGCAAAAGGCAGGGAACAGCAGAGAGCTGAGGCAACCTGGTACAGGTACGTCCCTGTCTCTGTACCACACTTTAGGAGGCCAAACACAGATATTAGCACGTGGCAACACAGCCGGGACCAGGGTTTGCTCCCCTCCTGCAGCCCTGCAGCCCAGCAGGATGTTTACGTGGGTCTGATACAGCAACACAAAAAGCAAACCTGCTCTTAACATACCCAAACCCCAATATTCATCCTTGCCAAAGACACATCCTGGCACAGTCCTTCGGAGAGGAAAGCCTGTGCACCTGGAGAAGCAGGGCTCCAGCACCTCATCCCCCCAGATCCCTATATTCACTCCTCTCTACCCTTTCTTTTAGGTTTTCATACTCCAGGTTCTCTGGAACAGGGCCTGTGGCTTTCTCCTTTGTCCACACAACACCCAACACATCAGGAAAGCTGCTGACAACTGCTGAACAGATTAGAGAGGCCAAACTGTGGATGAAACACTGACCCACAATCCAAGAAAGTCCTCTTATAGCCAGCGAGGAGCAGAACTGGGAAATGGAGATAAGCCTTTCCTTGCCGGGACGTGTGCCGCTCATAACGGAGCTCTCAATGAACGGAGGAGAAGGTTGGTCTTATCCAGAGCAAGGAATGAGCCCTGCTCCCACAGGCCTGTTGCTTTCTATTAGCAATAGATCAGGGAGATGATATAGGTGTTTAAAGGGCATGTGAGAGAACAGACCAAAGCCCTGTCCTTAAACAGACATCTTCCAGCTGAATCGAGGGCCTGCAAGTGCATGAGGAGAGCTGTGTATAAAACACCATCCTACAGCTGCAGACCAGCTTATTTTGGTTTAGTTTAATCAAGGGATTAAGTCCTTAATCTGAAATAACTATCTAAGCACAGATTTTTTGTGTAAAATATCATTGGTATAGATCTAACCATGCAATTAACAAAGCTGTACTCTGTGTGATACAACACTTTGAGCACTTTTAAAACACCCTTCCCAGCAATAGACTCGCGCTGGAAGAGCGCGAGCACATGGCAGCTATGGTTTCATCGCCCAGCGTTTGCTGGAAAAGCCTCCCCACCTCCTTGAGCCCCCCCAGGGCAGAGCTGCGCCCCTCTTCACTCCCACCACCAGATTGCACAGGCTGCCCTGGCTTGTGCACCAACAATCTGGCCACAGCACCATTTGCCATGGTCCAGCCAGGGATCTCCACATTCAGAGTGTCAGGTGCCTACAACAGGTCCAGACAAGGCTTGCTAAATCCTGTCAGATATCACAGACAGTGCCAAGAATTTCCCAGGTCACTTCTACACAAGACAAGTCGTGGGACATCACAGCAGACTCCCTTTCTTTACAGCACTCTTCTAGGAAATGCACTAAAAAAAAAAAAAAAAAAATCTTTCTCTCTGCTACCCAGGAGAATTGCTTGAGCTCAATCATCTTATTATTAGTTACAATATTTGCTCTGCTCTCAACTTCAGGCACTGGCATCCATCTGGCAAGCCAACCTGAGCAGTAGCGTCTTGTGCCCCATAGCATTTGTGCCTATCACCTACCAAATAACAGGGTGCCGCAGGCAGACAAAAGATTTGTTTATACCAGCCAGCAACAAAATACCCTGGGTAAGTCCTTAGCCAAACAGGTCAGCTCATTTTAACACCTTTTAGTCAGAGGCATGAAGCCATAGCAAACACCTTGTGTTCAGACATCCATCTGGGGGCATCTTACAACAGATGGGCAGCCTCCTGTGCTCAGAGAAAATTATAATCCTTCAGCAGGACAGCTGACAAGTGCCAGAAATGATCTTCACAGGGTCAGCATTTGGATTATTAGTTATGGGCCAGCTTTGCACACGTTCTGAGCTCGAGGCTGTGGCTGGACCACATGTAGATCCTACCCCTTCCTCTGAAAGGTGCTTGAGCTGCTGGACAGACTCCGGAGGGGACTGGTGGGTTCGCTATCGCTTGCAACCTCCATAACTGAGAGTGGACACCACTGAGAAAAAAAAAAAAAAAAAAAAAAATCAAGTTTGAGTTAAAAAAGAGCTCCCAGACTCAATGTGGGGGGTAGCTAACAGTCTGTGGTCCCAGTATCCCATAACAGATGAGCCATAGTTCTTTTTGGCCTTAAACATTCTGTATTACCATGTTCATGAAATACAAGTCCTGCTGCATTAACAGGGAACAGAAACCACACTGAAACCGCGTGCCAATTCCAGGAGGGGCTGGCTGATCGCATGAGAAATCAGTAAGCGTGCAAGGACCCTTCCTTGAAGGAGCACATCCCTGCACACCTTCAAGATGAGAAAGCAGCTGGCAGCAGTGACCAGATGCTGCCTCTGAGGAAGAGGCTGTGAGGAAGGATCAGCCAGAAGGACAGCGCAGGCAGCCATGGCTATGACAGCTCAGCCCTGGGCCACCACAAGAAGCATTGGTCTGTACACTGCAGGGTGAAGTACTCCTGGTCAGAGGGACCCAGATTTGCTCCAAGAATCTCCAACCCCACTGCGGTACAGACACACACATGCTCAAGCTCTCCCGCCCCTGAGCAGCCAAGCCTGGGACTTGCACTCGGATGAAAACGTTTCCCCTAGATTCAGATATGGTGCGCGCCTCCCAGAAAGTGAAGTAAATCAGTCATAAATTCAGTGCATTGCTTTTACTGAACTCCTGAGCTAGAAAGGAGTAAACACAGACTTTTAGAGCTGCTCCCTTTATAGCTTTAATAAATAAATAAATAAGAATAAAAAAAAAGTCTCATATGTCCCATTATTTCCATACATATCAAAGGAGGGTGGAGATTTAACTAGCGATTTCTAAAAGACATCTTTGTGCATAGAAGGGATGTATGCCAAAATGTGGGTGGTTATAAGCCCAAACACAAAGGAGAATACATCCACAGGCATTTTTCCCCTTGATCCATTAACGGGTCTGCATACCAGCCTCCTGAGCTTATGTGAAGGACCTTGTTCAAAAGGTAAATGTATTCAGAAAGATGACAACAGACAGCAAATAATCTACATCCTTTAACCACGCTGGAGACTCAGCAGCACTAGTTTTTTGTTGTTGGGAGTCACCGAGATTTGTGAGGCAGCCTCAGGGAAGGTATCCTCCTGATGGAACCTGCTCAGGAAGCCTCACAACTCGGTCTCCTGAAAACACTGCCACACCTAACACAGGCTGCGAAGCTCAAGGTGGACACCTAGCTCAGATCACCAGAACTCCTCAGCTTTTCTTCCCTGCACCATGCAAACCACCATCCAGCCACAGCATCAACATCCCATTTGGGGTGATCATAAGACCACATGAAGCCTCCCCTCTGCTACATCCACTGATATCCAGGAGAAACACATGCAAGTCTGTGGCTGTTCCCCATTGCTCTTCAGCTGAGCCATCTGATTCCATTCAAATCAGTAGCTGGTTGCACCAGCTAGAGCAAGGGTTCATCCTTGGCATCCCAGACTGATGGCAGGGTGGTAAATCTGAGCAGACAGAAAGACTTTCAGATTCATCCTGTGCTGCTTTGATCTCAGAAGTTTCAACTTGGTGTCCAGCGATGCAGGAGAAAAAAAAAAAAAAAAAAAAAAAAAAGGATACGTATGAAACCAGCCAAGAGTACTTATCACAAGAAAGGCTCCTTTTTTTTTTGTTCATTTTTTAATGAAAGACTAGGCCAGCCAACAGAGATGAGGCACTCAGCAGAAAGGGAAGCATGGTCAAACCTTCAGACTCAACAAGGGCACATCCACTCACTTCTCCGAGTGGCAAGCCAGGTATCATGAGTGGCATAGAAAGCACAGCACAGAGCATCCCACCAGCAGAAGCAAGCAGCCTACGCTAGCAGGCTATCCTTGTTTTTTATTGCTCTTCAGTCAGCAACACTTCTTATCCTGGTGCTGCTACTCACTGTTTCAGACCTTGGCTACATTGAACTCTGCAGAACAGGAGCAGGGGGGATTCCACATAGGTAAAGCGCCAGGAAGAAGGAAAAAAAGGTGATCTGATATTGAGTACTTACAGGTGGGCTGAGGTTATAGCTTCTGCAGAAGACACCTTGATGTTTTAACAGATTTTTCAGCACTAAAGGGGCCTGTAGCCCCTCTGTCTGTGACTGCCACCCACTCAGCACCGATGCTCAGGCGTAGGCTGTGCCCACAGTCTGTAGGATGGTTCAGTTTTGGACAGCTCGGTCACAGACAGGGTTATGCTTGAGATGAAACTAGAAAATTAGGCTCTGGGAGCTGAGAGGCCATGACTGCACTCTAGTATTTAGAGGCAGACATGCTGGCTGGCTATCTTTTCTGAAGCGACCAGCAGCAAAATGCTCACAAGGCTCTTATATTGTGATTTCTTCTGCCAGCTTTCCACCGAGGAGCAGGGTGCACTGAGCAAGGTGTGCCCTCAGGGCTGACTGCACACATGCATAGATGGCCAGCAGCATAGCCAGAGTTCAGAAAATAAGTGCCCACACTCAGTGTATGTTCTTCCTTGGACATCTGCCACATCCCACCATAAACACTTGCTGTCTTGCATTCCCTCTTGGTACTAAGAACACATTAGAGGATTGCAGGGCAGAGACCCATGGATGCAGCTGGCGTGTCACCTGCATTTAGCCATGATTTTCATTGCTACAATGAACAGCATGTTCACCTGCCCAGCTTTTTTGGAAAGAAACAGGGCATTAAGCACAAGTTGTCATCCTTGTTACCCCCAAGAAGATGCTCTCAAACCACTTCCATGTGCTCAGGATTACAGCTCGGGGCTTTGTCTGTGTTCCAACATCTTGCTCATTGCTTTGGCATAGAAATAAAGAAAGATCCCCAATGTTTAAAGCTTTTTGTGATTCCCAGACTCATTTCCTTCCCACCCCGGGAGAAGACATAACGGGAGGATAAAAAAAAGACTATATTTTCTGCTGAAACCCATCCTCTCTCCTGCTAGCACAGAGGTGCCACCTGAACTTCTCTGCAGGAAGACACCAGCATTTGCACATCTTGTGATACGCACAGGCCCTGCTCTACACATCTGTATGATGACTGGAGCATGCCACCAAATGAGAGGAGTAGCCCAGGCAAGACCAAGGCACACAGTTGTGGGAGCCTCGCTGAACTCCCGTGCTGGGTCCACAGTGCCCCAGCTACCATTGAAGAGCAGCAGCAATCACCCTAGCAAGGGTGGAAAAGCAGCCCTTGGGTCCCTGGCCAGCAGCTGCAACTTGAATGACTTCCCAGAGAGGAAGCTGTCCCTCACAACCTTAGGGCAGAGGCTGGGAACCAGACCTCCACATGGTGCAGTGGAGTGGGGCTATTGCTCGCTTTGCCTCCAGCCAGTCCACCCAGGACCACAGGGTTTTGCCTCTGCTTGGGTGGAAACTATTCCTTAAGTGGAACACACTGTGGTCCAGCCGTACGCCCTGACCATCTCCTGTGCCCCATCCAGCAGCAGGCATATGGAGGAGAAGGGCAGGTCTCCAGCCACGAAAGCCACAACGGGACGAGCAAGGTAGAGGGCACCCAGCCGAAGGTGGGTGCTCGCACCATAGGGTTGTCACAGCTTTCACACATGAAAGGCAGTTCTAGTGGAAGTGGGCTACTCTGGCCTAAGTTATCTTACACATTTGGTGCTTTAGGCACCCCCCAGCTGCCACAACCCTTTATATCCATACACACACCAGATCATGCATGAGAGACACCCCCTGAAGAGGAATCACTGTCTCACACAGAAGAGGGCACCCAGCAGTTGCACCGCACCAGTCTCCCTTCAGGAACCGAGCCTCAGAGTCCTGCAGACTGCCAGAGGCCACAGGGAAGTCTCATGCAGACCAACAGCCTGACCTACATTCACTTAGGTCCAATCCTTTTGCCTGCAGGGTTTGGTTGAGTCACCAGGACACCAAAAACTCAAATCAAACAGAACAGCTTGGAGCTACAGTCACAACGCAGCCACTCACAGATCACACCTCCCAAGCTACAGACTGGTCTAGCACAGCATTGAGAACAGACACCTGCCATGCAGTACAGATGACCACGGTGTAGTTAGCACCCAAGGCCGGGTCTGTGGTAGCTTAGCCTCTGGTTCCCGCTCCATGCAGCTGCCCAATTTAGACTCAGCACCCGAGAGGCACACGATCCCTCCTCCACAGTGATGCATAGTCCCTGCACACCCACAACCCACCATAGCACCGCTCTGCACAAAGGCCTCTCCTTCAGACAGCTTTTGTATCACACATTAGATGAAGATGAAGGACCTGAACTGGGGATGAAGCTCTTGAGAATCAGAAAGTTACCTCCAGTTTGCAGGAGCAGAGTAGCAGCAGCCAGTCTCTGCCTCAGGCCTCCCAGAGCAGAGCTTCACAAGCCCTGCTCCAGCTCCCATGGCAAAATGTAGCCCATGGGACTGCACGGGGTGGCACCTACCCCGCCCAGCCCCAGAGAGTGCTCTCCTTCGATTTCAACATCATACAGTAACCAGCATAGACCAGAAATCACCAGGAACACACTAGGGATAGGGTGAGGGAAAGAGCTCTCTTGACTGGGGTGGGGAGGTGGAAGAAGTGAGATGCCTGCAGGCCTCCACAGCAGGATGGGAGAGGAGAGCACACCACAGCTCTGACACAGCCACGTGAAGGTACAAAGGGCCACGGGGTCCTCAGCAGAGGAGCTGGAGGGTGGCAAAGGGAAGAGACATGGGTCCATGTGCTTAGCTCAGGTGGCAGAATCCAAAATTTGGGCAACTCTTCCTTCAATGAAAATCAAGCTTATCCAAGCCCAGAAGCAGAACTTTGAAGAAAAAGCAAGTCACTGCCAGGCACAGCAGCAGTGCAGGCTGCTTGTCCCCCTCACGGACTTTGTTCCCTCTGCTGTGGGGGAGCAGCCCATGACACAGCAAGACACGTCCAGGAGATTTAGGTCTGCTGGGCCCACAGGCCCCAGCCTGAGCCCAGGAACAAACCATCAGAAGCCAGACTGGTGCTTAGTGGGATGTTGCCACAGGGCTAGTAGTCTCTCCAGCCTCTGCTGCCCCAGGGCTGGGCACCTCTGTTTGCAGGGCAGCGCCAGTCTGGCTGGGCAGGGGACTGCCCTGCAGCCACTCCCAGGGAGACGGAGCGCGCTGCAGCCCACTGGGCTCGCCTGTCTTTCTCCTCCCAAAACAAGGATCCCCACATGCAGAACTTGACACTGAAAGGGAAGGATCCCTGCCTGGCTCTGGGGGTTTCTCCGAGTCCCTGGCTGCACAGGTTGGGCAGGAGAAAAGAAGCAGACACTCTCCCTTTCCCCAGGCTCTGTGATGGGGCAGTGCCCGCAGCCCCCGAGCAGGACTGGCAGAGAGCGAGGGCGGGAGGAGAGCCCAGCATCCAGGCAGCCTGAAAGACAGGGTGCTGCCTGGCCTGCCCCATCCCAACCCCTTGCTCCAGGGCTGTACCCCGATAGGCACCCCGTGGGTGACCGGTGCCAACAAGAGCCCCATGTCCCTGCAGCCACCATCTGGGGCTGGCACCCCAGGGTACAGCGTGCCATCCCAGTAACGGGAAGTGCCAGAAGAGCCGTTTCCCACTCCTGGCATTAGCACTGTGTGCTGGCCCCAGGCAGGCTGCCCCAACAGCAGCACACCCCTGCCTGCGCCCAGGACAAGAGCCCTTCGCAGAGATTTCCTTACCATGTTCCCGGCCTCCTTTATTCCCCCTCAATTCCAAAGGCAGCGTTTTTTCTCTTTTTCCTCCATGTGTGCGACGGGGTGTCTCCTCTCCCCTCCGACGTGAACCACCGAAGCACTTTGAGTTCTGGACTGTAATCCAAGCCCTCACCGCCCCCAGCACAGCTCCAACTAATCTAACTCATGACACTACCGGGGCAGAGCAGGGGACCTCGAAGGTTTCTCTGACAGCCAACTCCAGCGCTAGACGGCGGAGGGGCATAGCAAGCGCCGGGTGCCGTGTTCCTCAGCCCTGCAGGGACCTTACGGACGCCGGTGGAGCCAGCAACACTCACAGGCTGCTTCTTACAGCATTGCTGCTATCTGCGTCTCTGGCTCTCCGCACAGACCTGCTTAATGCAGATGCTCCGTAGTAGGGAGCTGCCTTCGCCCGGGAAGATGTGAATAGCTGCTAGAGGAGAACAAGCCCGCGGCAGGCGTCCCGAGAAGGTCTCCAGCTTCCCGAAGAGGTTTCCAGCAAAATCCTCTCCCCCGGCCTCCTCGCTTGCTTTTCTCCAAGTCCAGAGAAGTTTCTCTGCTCTGCAAGATCCCGAGGCAGCGCTGCAGGTTAAGCAAAATGCCGAGTAATACGAAACGAGTGCTCCGAAATATTGTTTTTCTAACTTCCAGAAGGAAAACAGAGAGGCAGTGGCCGCTTCAGGCAACAGCAACAAACTGCATTGGTGTCAGGCAAGAGATGTGGAGACCTCACCCCCTCCCAAAGGAGGAAGTAATTTAACATGGCAAGTTTCTCCACCCCCCCACCCCTTAATTGTTTAAAATGGCCAGGGGCCAAAATACTGCCCGAGCAGTGGGAGCAGTGGGGAGGGTCACCGAGCAGGCAGGCAGCAGCCTACAGAAGTGACAACGGGAAAGGGCAGAGCCACAGAAGCGGGGAGGGAGGGGAGAGGCAGGTGCCGCAGGGCATCCCAGGATCTGCTGACACACAAAGGCTTTGTGTAACGGGAAGCAGAGCAGGATGTGACATACAGACAAAGCCCTGGACATGAGGTGCAGGGCCTGCAAGAGGGCTCGGGACTGGGAGCTGTCTCCCCAGCCTTGGCCCAAGCAGGTCTCAACAGTCCGGGTGGGAACCGACACTCCCAAAATGGGATGCAACACTGTCAGTGGACCAGAGCTGAGCATCTGCCTCACTGTTCAGTATTTGTATCAAACAGCTCTTGCTTGCAGAGGCGTCCCCACAGCTCGTCACCTTCTCCCTACAGCAGCGAGAACCTCCAGCCCGCATCAGGCATGATCGGTGGACAAACCCAAGCTGGGTGAAGGAGAGCATCCCTGCCAATGCAAAGAGTATTAACAACCCAGCACAGGCACTACCTAGTTGTTGTTGTCCTCAGCAATTGAAGGAATTTGTGATCTTATCTGTGCGTGCAAGTGAGCCTTTCTTTCTCCCTCAGATTCATCCCGGGAGGATGAGGAATCTGGCATACTTCCCAGCAGAGCCTCTGACCACACATTTCACTGTCTGTACAAGGCTACTTTTGCAGAGTAGCTTTGCCCTTCAGCCATTCCCCAAACACATCTCTTGGCCCACAAACATAGCCACACCTTTGCAACAACCTCCCGTGAGTGCTGGGAGTCTCACTACAGACTGCTTCCCCCCGAGAAGGGAGCACAGAGAGCAACGTCCCTCCCGCCCATGCATGGCACGCAGCTGGGCGTGACAAACCTCATGCTATCAGAGGTGCTGAGCTATTTCTGTTGGAGGCATGGCCCTGCCGCAGAGTAAAAGGAGGTGGAAGAGATCCACCACGCCTCTCATGCCCAGATGTTTTATGGAAATCTCCTCACTGTTTCTTCAACTGCAGCAATACATGCAGAATTCCTTTCAGGAGGCCACGGCAGCTGAGAACTAACCCAGCTCCTTGCACACAACTATTTTTATCCAGCAAACAGGTCTCTGCAATTATCCCAGGGTTTGCAGGGTCTGCATCTGAGCAGAGATCTGAAGCCTCCAAGCAGGTTCCTGCACAAAGGCTACTGCACAAGCCAGGACCTACCTCACTTTTTGAAACAGAAATGTGTGCTCCCCAGGCACAAAGGGCAATGCAGACACAGGTGGGGCTGGGGCAACCTGAGAGCCCATGAGGATGAAGGAGATGGAGCTGAGAACCTGCTCCCATGTTGTTACCAAAGTGGTCAGGTCTCCTCCACCCAGACCTCTGGCAGCAGCTCCAAGGTGAGACTGAACAGCTTTCAGCTTTCCTTACCCCTTCAGGTGGCTTGCACAGGCCTGGGAGCACAAAGTTGCCGCCATCTTTAGCTCCGATTTAGCAGGTAAGACACTGTCAAGCCACCTAATTCCAGCTCTTTGAGGGCCAGAAAGAGAAAAGCAGCACTTTCAAGGGCTGGTGTAGGAGTTTGCAGCATCCCCATAAACACAGGTGAGCAGGGCATCATGTAAGCACAGAACCCATATCTTGGTTCCTATCCCATTTTTCACCTTTGTGACCAGGAACAGAGCCAGGTGCTCCCCAGACCATACAGCTAACATTTGCTATCCAGGTCCTACTCAACCAATACAACCATTAGCACATGCTCTTTGCAGTGCAAGTGGCCAGCTCGGTTGTGAAGATGACAACCGAAAGCTCTCCACAAGTTCCCAAGCCAACACCACCCAGGACAATGGAGGAAAGTCAACAGCTGTAGGTATTTATTTATAGAAGTAGAGGAGGAATGGGCTGTTGACACAAAAGCAGCTTAGAGCCCAACCTTGCACCTCCTCCCTTTTCTACACTGTGCTCAAAGCTTAGGAGCACCTACCCCCATATCAAGGATTTCCAGGCTGAAGAGTCTGAGCTCAGCTCACTCCCATCCCAGTCAGAGGCAGTGACGTGATTTCCTGTGCCGCGGCACTGTGCTAAGGGGAACATCGCACTGCTGTTTACTCATGGCTGGATCCTAATATAGCTTTTTTTCCCCCCCCTCTAAAAATCACAAAGTGGCCTTTCCCTCCTCTCCTGCATTGTAGCTCCATTTCCCGCAGAAGCACATGGGAGACAGCTGTAGCCAGCACTCCAGTGGGTGTTAAAAAGCCCCTCTTGACTGGGGCTGACAACAATGCCACGCTTGTTCCCCGACACAGTCTCACACTGTCTCCTTGCCGGAGCAGCTCCTCACTCTTACGCAAAGCCCGTGCTTTCCTCTGGGTTGGTTTAATTGCTGAAGCCAGTGCAAAGGGCTGCCGTCATCCAGCTCTGCTGGCAGAGATTTGGGTGCTCCAGCTTCCATCCAGCAGATCCAGGTCCTTTGCATGGACCAACAGGCAGTTTTACCGAGGGAAACCGCTTTGGTACCCGAGTGTGGCGGCAGCCAAGTACTGCTAAACACAACCTGTCCCAGAGGTGAAATATGGCAAAAGGCAGCAAACACTGACATCAGGAAGGATGGGGAGCCAAACTTTGAAAGCTGTGAGGCCTCCCCAGAGTTGAAAGAGGATGAAGTGGGAGAGGGGTCAGTACACCAACTGTTCTTAAAGCTTCAGGGGTCATAACTTCAGACTCACATCTCTTTCCTCCCCTGCCCCCTTGCCCTTTGTTGGATCTGGTTTTTGGAGCTGCAGTATTTCTCAAGTGCCTGCTGAAACAGTACCACAACCTAAAGCCCTGGGAAAGTATGCAGGCAGAGGCAGTCAAGGGACCTCATCCTTTGAGTCACCACTACCAGAGTTCTTATTTTTAGTTGTGCAAACCAGGGAAAGCTCGATACTTTTACCAATAGGACTCAGCTGCACTGGAAGAAACACAAGACAGATGTTCTAGATGCCAGATAAGGACATCTTCTGACCTAGGGGAAGTTGTGCAATATGCATGCTGGCTAGACAGATGCACGGCAGCAGCCAACAGCTCTTAGGAAAACACTCCCACAAGCTCCACGATGGTTTAGCATGGTTGCTGCTCTAGTCCTCAGCACAGCACAGGGAACTTCCTATGTCCACAGGGACTTCCGAGGGAAAGGAGAGCCCGGGAGCAGGCTGTGGCAGAGCAGTACCCCAGGCCTTCCAGCCCCTGCTAACCCACTGATCAGTGGGTGCTTCTGAATCTACTTCCAGGCATCTCCTCATCACCAGACCAGGGCTCTCTGCCAGCTCTCACGTACACACACACACGGCTACGCAGATGTCCTGTGGATTAAGCTGTGCCCCGAAAACAACAGGGCAAGAAAGGTACGTTACGATTCCACCAACCTACCCACCGTGAACTCCATTCCCCTTGCACTCAGCAGCCTGTAGAGGACACGGGAAGCCACCAAGAAGCAGCATTAGACCCCACTCAGCACAAATGGACGCCTTAAGACCAGTGATAAATGTTTGCTTGAAACAGGTTTCATCAAATAAAAGCAACAATTGCTGCAGCAAGTAGAGCTGCAAGCAGCCCTTCGTACCAACAACAGCATTTCAGGAAAGAAATCATTCTCTTTCCATTAGGGAGACAGGAGGGGGTTGTATGCAGTTTAATAATATTTAAACCTTTATTTCAGATCACAAGTAAAGTAGGCCTTGGCTTCACAAAAGCACATCTTGGTTTAACTAATTAATTTGATAATCCCCTATTTGCAATCCTCAGGAGACATTCAGCTTCTGAAGCAAGTAATTACCACTAAGTGGCAACCTCATTGTGAGGCCCAGTCTGATTAGGGAAAAAATTTCTTAAGCCAGAAATATAATCATGGTGTGATTTCCCAGAAGGGACGGAGGAGAGACTACATAACAACAGCTGGTCACGCTCACCATTTGAAGGAACAGGAGCAACTCAATTAGGAGGTCTCCAGCTACGCTTCAAGATGTTGTTCAGTGCCACGTGCAAGCCTGGTCTGCAGTTAACCATCAGGAGGCTTTACAGGAGATGTTTTATAGGTACAGAAGTCAGGAAGGTCCCACTTAGGGCTCTCAAATACCCACAAGTGACACAGGGTGGGGGGAAATTAAAGTCACACATCAGAGCTGCTGCAGCACGTGTGCAAGCTCACAGCGTGCAGTCCCGCAGGGAAGCGACCCAAGCAGGGGAATGCCAGCCTTAAAGCCTCTCTGCACAGATGAGGTGGCACACCTTGGTGACACACAGTGCCTTCCCAGACAAGCCAGTTGGGCTCAATACATGCAGAGCATTTGCTAGTCTAATGCTTGCTCCAGACATCCCAAGTGCCCAGGGTCTCAGCTTAGCAACAGCCCAGCATTAGCATTGATCACTGCCAGAGCCCACGGGACAAAGTCCTCTTTCTGCATACACCCAAGACACCTGTCTCAAGCTGAGCAGCTTTGTGCTCCTTTAACTTTGAGCTGTTCTTGTTGGGGGACACAGGTGCCCCCCAGGCCTTGTGAAGTGGCCATGCTGCACACCACTCTTGGGTTAACACCTCTACAACAGCATCCTCCAGAGACTTCTCAATCCCTCAGAGACCAGACTCTTCTTCTGCAGAGACCCCAAACCCTGTCTAGAGCCTAGAACTGAGACCTGTAGGACACAGAGCCTGACACAGTCACACCTCTGTGGACACAGATCTGGTTAGGAGAGCTTAAATCCGTTAAGAGGAGCTGCTTGTTTGTTCCCTGGAGTTCAGGCACTGCCTCCCTTTCCTGAGGACAGAGTGCTCTTGGCTTAGAAATCTACTCATGGTTTCAGGACTGCTGCTTCAAAACTCACCACTGTCTCTGGTTAGAGGACAGATTGGCTTTCTTTGAAGAGCAGCCTAAACCTGATCCATCTTTCTGCAAAACCCACATATTTAATGGCATTAGACAGTCATCTGTTTACCTTCCCTGCTGGCAGTGATGTTGCATGCCATTTAGTCCCCGCAGCACACGTTTACTGTACTCTCTGAGGCAGCACACTCACCTCCAAGCTAGACACGCCAGCAGGCACCTACGCCCTTCCTACCGCAGCCCGGCAGCCACCTCCCCAGCCCCTCTCCCACAGACACGGGAGATGTGGAGCACAGGGTCTCACAGCTACCACAAATGCCATCCTCAGTCAGAGCTGCCAGGGCCAGCACCTCTTTCCAGGTCTGCTTGGCAGAGGAGCAGTTGCAAGGACAAACAGACACCCCTCCCTCCACATCTCTGGACCACCAGGAGCCCCCCATTTGTGTCCCTGCTTTGTGCCCAGCTCACACCTGAGCAACTAACACCCATGAGATACCTTCCCAGTCCACAGCCAAGAAGGAAATACAGACCTCAGTGGACACCTCAAGTAGGTACTAGGCACCAACTGTTACCAGACAAGGGCTGGGACACACTTCTAGGATGGAGACTCATCCCTTCTCTTCCCAAAAGCAACCTAAATCCAACTATGCCCTGCTAGAAGAGGGGGCTGCCAGCCTAACCACCCCACTCCTGGGGAGCAGGGACCCCTCTCTGACCACCACTGGCTACAGGTTACAGAGCCAGGGCCAGCACCCAGGTCCTACCTGGGGCAGCCACCAGGGACCACAGCACTTCCTTCACCCTGCTCCAGCAGCTCTGACCCCTAGGATTGCTATTCCCCCTGGGTACACGCTCTGCCAAACCCCCACCCCCCCAGACTCTTGCAAACCCCAAACTTACAGCCAGCACTTGCAGAGCCTGCACCCAGCAGATCCCAGCAGATCCTGTAAACCGTTCTCCCATGGCAGAGCCTCTCCAGAGAAAAGGAAAGCTCTCACCTGCCTGCAGTTTGCTCCCACAGATCAGGAGCAGCAGCTGGGTTGGCTCAGCACTCACTGGGGCAGAGCAATAGCCCCGAGGTGCAGCTCCAGCTGTGGGCATGCAGTCAGTGCTTTATACAGCCACATGGGCGGTCCCTGGGACCAGCTCTCATGTTGCCTGTAGCAGCTGGGCTGTGTTGCCCACTGAACTTGGACAGTCCCACTGTAGGTCCTCCGGGTGCTTCTCAAAGTATTCTTAATCCTGCCGCTGTTTCCAGCTGCTCAGAGCTGAGTGGTGGTCTCCCCTGGTACAGGAGAGACCTGCTTTGCCCCCCTCCAGCCTTGCCCAGCTGGTAGCAAAGGGGAAAGATCTGGTTCCTCCATCTCAGTCTCAACAGAGCAGCTCCACAAGGCTCCCGGCTGAGGTTCGAGTCACCCCGCACTGGGCAAATAGCAGTTTGGGGTCAGGGTCTCCTCCCCAGGGGAGTCTGGAGCCAGCTCTTCTGACTGCAGATCCAGAGCGCAGGAGATGGTGGGAAGGCTCCTCAGATGCCACTGGGAAGGGCTGGTTTGACAGGGCAATGTGCCGTGGGACATCCATAGCTGGCAATTAGAGGAGTGAACCTCAGGAAATGCCTACAGCAAAGATGCCAGGCAGGAACACAAAGTGGGTGGGACGCGGGGCACAGTGGGTTCCTGGAGGAGGAACCATGATGTGGATCGTGGGTCCTACACCAGGGACCCTTCATTGCAGTCTGGAGGGAGAGGACTCTGCACCAGGCAGGAGTACATGACAGGCACACTGTGTGGTGCCAGCTGGGGTGGGTACCTCCTCTCCATGGCACTAGGGCTGGAGAGCATCATCACGAAATAGTGTGATTTAATCCCATCAGCAGCAATAACAATGTGTCTCCTAAAGGAGACGAGCAGCTTCGTCTTGAGACAGGCCAGGGCAGAGGGCTCGTGCCTCCTGTCATCAGTCCCTCCTGCTTTCCTCTCACTCGCCCTTCTCCCATCACCACTGCCATTCTCTTCCTCCTTGCAGAGGAATCTCTGCTCCCAGACCAAGACACAGCAAGGCCAGCTACGGAGCAACCATGGGAAGGGACCTGGAGGCTTGGACTCTTCTAGCATTCATGCAGGACCCGTGCTGGCCCCATTGTTAGTCTGGGGCTACGTGCCTCCAGAGGAGCTCGTCAGTTAAGTGGGATGAGCGGGTCAAGAGCTGTGGGATTGACATTCCGGCTGTTCCTGG
Organism: Chlamydotis macqueenii; assembly: GCF_036417535.1. Taxonomy (NCBI): domain Eukaryota; kingdom Metazoa; phylum Chordata; class Aves; order Otidiformes; family Otididae; genus Chlamydotis; species Chlamydotis macqueenii. The sequence continues at coordinate 14,968,114 of NC_141568.1, forward strand.
AATATCCTCCCCGGGTACCCTGCTCCAGATATTCCTGGAAGGATGGGGAGTTCAGCAGCCCAGCCCGAGCCAGCAGTCCTTGGCCCTCTGAGTCCAGACAGCAACCTCCTCACCGCCTCTGAGCCCACACAGGTCCAAGGGTGGGTTCTTTGCTGCCTTTTTTTTTTTTTTCCCCTTTACAAATGGCTTTGGATTTGTGTCATACCTTGCCCCTGAGGAGGCAGCCCCTGCCTGCGTTTGCCGCTGGGTGGGATGAAGGTGTCTGAGGAAGAGCGTGAGCGGGAGGCTCACCGAGAGCACTGACCACCCGCGACTGCCCGGCGGGGTCTCCCACCGCGGGCAGCTGCCGGCCCATCACAACCGCCCGTCGGGAGGGCGGCGGGATGCTGCGGGGAGGCTCTCACCCCGCACACGGCCGCTCCCCCGCCACACCGAAACGGATCTAAAACGACCACATATTAGCTCTTTTTTTTTTTTTTTTTTCCCCTTTAAGAGTACCCTTTCGTGGAAGCGCGGGGCCTTTCCCCTTCCCGCTGAGCGCAGCCCCGCCGCAGGGGCCGGTAGCGGCGCGGGAGGCCCCCGAGGGGAGCGCGGGCGGGGCGCGGCCTCGGCGCGGGGCGACACCTGCCGGCCGCGCTGGGCAGCGCGGCTGCGGGGTCCCCGCGCCCCCCCGCTACCGGTCCCTGCGGGGCGCGGCCCGGCCCGGTCGGGGGTAACGGGCTCCCTGGAAGGGGGGCGGGGAGGGCCGCCTCCAGCACAGCCGGCTTCCAGCCGCACAGGGGCTCAGCCACCGCCCGCCCTTTTTCCGCACCGTAAACCTCGGTGCGTCGCCCTCATCGGGGGGGGGCAGATGCTCCCCTCGCACCCCTGCCTCCCGAGTTAACCGGCCCTCGGCTCCCCGGGGCCGAGTGGGGCACGGGTCCCCCCGCTTCTAACAGTTTCGGGGCAGTTTGGTTGCCTTTGGTCAAGCGACACCTCGCGCGGAGCTGGGTTTACGGACAAATCCGAGCACGGCGAGGGAGCCGCTAGAGATTTTTCCCTCCTTGTTGCACTCTTCAGACTCTAATTTCCTGCGTGCTTCAAAAGCTATTTTTGCTGAAGCATGGGAGGGGGGACCAAGCATTTATAACAATTCTATCTGTTCCCTAGCAGGAGAAAACAAAGATGGGAGCGAGCCTAGCAGGGGTCACTGATTAACTGTCCGGCAGCAGCCTGGGTAACCTGCTCCCTCAAGAGCCCTCCAGTCCCGGCCCCTTCACTGGCCGGCTCCCATCAGCCCGCCCCGCACCATGGCATGTGAAAACGTAATCGTTCTTGGCCTTCATAGTTGTTTTCTTTCTTTCTTTCTTTCTTTTTTTTCATTTTTCTGGGATACCTTTGCAAAGCTTTTGCCAGCTTTCTCCCTAAACAGGCGAGGGTAGGGATGCCTACTGGAAATATGTGGATCGGCACACGTGTATGTGGTAGACAAGAGAATATCCTTGCCCTGGGAGGTGAGGCTTTCTGAGAAAGCAGGCAGGACCCTAAGTGTCCAGCAGAAATCTGGAGGGGGTGACCCCTGCACGAGTGATGCTTGGGTGTGTTCCAGCACCAGCCGTGCTGAGAGGAGAGCTCTCAGGGGAGCTCTGAGCTCACAGCTCGTCCGGCTGCCTGCGAGAGCCTCAGAGCCCCAAAACTGCTGGGGACCCACACATGGCAAGGCCCCGGGTGTGCGCACAGCCTCTCCCCAGCCAGTCGAGGAGCCAAAGCAAAGCTTTAACTGGCTCTCTGACTTCGACAGCCTGAGCTTAGCTGGGCTCTGAGGGGCAAAGCTTGTGCACGGGCAGGGATTGCCCCACATCACTGTGAGAGGAGAAAGCACAAACACAGCAGACTGCCCGCAGAGTCTGGTCTCTAGCAGTACCCCGTGGCCTTTCCAAGCCCTTCTTCATGGGCTGCCCACAAGCTTGGGTCAACCTTTGGTCTGATGTAGACCAGACCAGCTGGGCTGGTGGCCACCTCCTCAGAGTGTTCTCAGCACCCTCCCTCTCCAATTAACCCGCCACAGGTTTCACTTACCTTTGAGGCAGCCTGGCTGCGTGGCACTGGATGTCAGGAGAAGGCGAGGTGAGAGGACCTCCGGTGGCTTCTTCAAGGATTTTTGCCTTCCCCACGGCTGCAAGGAACAGCTCTGTCTGGCTGCAGGGAAGATCACCACTCTAGGATCTGGGGTACTCGTAAAACCAAAGCCCCCGCCATGTCAGCATCCATCCTGGCTGTCCTGCAAGAGTCCCCGGGAGCAGCAGCCTGGCCAGGCAGTCCTCCAGGATAGGAAGTCCCACAGCCGCGTTTGTTCCTCCAGGCAAAAGCAGAGAAATCTGAACCACGAAGGGAGGTGTGGATCACCCCACCCAGCTCCTGCAGACCTAAAGGTCCCACTGATCTTGTCTGTCCTCAGCCTGTCCACACTGCAGCTTGTTCTCCTGCACAGCTGGGACGCTGAGCAAGCCTCCTGGCCAGCCCTGCAGCCTAGTGGGTGACACAGCCACTGGAGAGGGTCCCCAGCTCTGCGTGGAACCCCGGGGATGTTCACCACCGGCTGCCGGCAAGGAGACACAGGCGAGCCGAGGGGCTGGCTTGACACGCGCTGGAGGGGTGCAGCATGAAGCACAAAGGCTCTCCCATCTTGGCCGCTCTGCCCTGGAACGCGGCATGGGAACCGCTGCCCAGTGCAAATCTGTTCCTCATTATCCGCCCCGGCTGCCGACTGATCCCAGCTCCATCACCAGCCACTCGCCACGCGGCCCCGGCCGGCTCCCGTCCCGTCTGCCAAGCAACTTCTGCACGACTTCACCAGCCAGCGCAGTGGGGCAGACTGAGACCAGGACTGGCATCCACCCCTCTGGAGGTAATCCTGGAGTGAAAAGGAATCGTTCCCTCCACCAGCAGGCAGAGACGGCTTCCAGTGAAAGCAGGGAGCAGGGATGGCTGCTTCATGTGTGAAAAAAAGCAGGAAGGCAAACGGAGGAGAACTCAGGAGACAGGAGCAGGAAGGAGCAAAGAACAGACGGATGTGTCTCCAAAATGTGTTTCCAGATACGATTGGACTGCACTCCTGAATTCTCCTGCATTTGCCTTCCCACTGTTCTCTGTGAAAACACAAGCATGGTCAAAGCCTCTGCCGCACTTTGTTCTTGCTGGGACCAAGTGGGAGGTGAGAAGCTGGGCTCCCATTCACTAGCTTCCCACTGCTTGTGCCTGTATAGGCCATTGTGAAAACATCACATGAGGGTGTCAGAAAGTGCTCCAGAAATAGAGCGGAATGAAAAATCATGCAAGGTTGCCTGTGAGTCAACAGCACCCTTGCTGCAACAGAGAACATGAAGCTGGTAGGTCCAAGGGAATGATTATTCCTCTTGACTTGGTACCTGTGAGACAGAGCTGGGTACTAGGTCCAATCTGAGGCTCCCCAGAACAAGAGAACCAGCTTTAGGAAGACAAACCAAAGAGAAGAGCTAACTACAGGGAGGTACAGAGAAACCAGAGCCCAAGTCATCTCAGAGACACCCTTGGAAGGGCAAGAGGCAACAGGACAAGCTGCACCAGGGGAAATTCCTGCTGGGCATAAGGAGAAAATCATTCTGTGCAAGAGAATGTGCAGCCATGGTGCAGCTCTGGGACAGGAAGGTGGTGACACCTCCATCCTCAGGGACTTTGCAAACCCAATGGGACAGGTCTGTGAGCTACCTGCTCCAGCTTTGCCACCAGCCCTGGGCAGAGGCAGTGTTGGACTGCAGACCTCTGGAGCCCCTTCCAGCCTAAAATGTACCTGATGCTCCAACATGGATTGTGCGATGGCAAAGTGGTGATTTGAAGACGACTGCACAATGCTGTGCTGCTGCCTAGCTGACTTGGGAGATGGCCAAAACCAATCCATCACCCACAGCTTGGCTCTTCCATCCAGCCGGTGCCCCTGTTACCGGAGCTGCCTCACATCCTCTGCTGACTTCACAAGTTCTGCTACCACAGAGAAACTGGAGGAGCTGAGCATCGGAGAAAGTACATCACAGTGGAAAAAATGTGCAGATCTAATGGCAGGCTCGAAGGAGAAGCCTGCCTGCAAAATGCCGGGTCTGCGATAGTCGGGCAGCTCCGGGATGGGGTTGCTTATAATAACAGTCAGAGGGTTGTGTGTTCTGGGTTACAGTCAGACAAGCAGATGCTTTGGTTATGCCTTACTCTGTCCTGGAGAAGCGGAGGTTTGGGCACATGTGTTCGTGGTTTGGCCCGGTTCTTGTGTTTTTCCACTGAAGCACTTAAGTATTTTTAGGCTGAAAGAGACGGCTCTGTGCTATGCTGGAAGGATCGGAGCAGTCCTGTGCAGGAAGGACACTGCCCGCTATCTCAGCCTGTAAAGTGAAATACAGAGATTAGAGTATGAAAATAAAAACTGGTGGTAGGAGCCACCATCCCTGGTCATAACACGGCTGGAGTCGAGGTTGGGAAGAGGGAGCTCCAAGCTCACCAGCTGCTGGCTGGTCGCGTGGAGAGCCTGCACACGGATTAGCTGCTAGGCTCAGATAACCGCGTGAGACAGCAGCAACTAGCCCCGGCGTTTCCCAAAGCCTCGACATCTGCTTTTCCTCCTCTGAGGACCTGAATGCCGCAGATCCACTGCTTCCAGGAGAACAACCTGGCCTGCACAGCCTGGTGCCCTGCCAAGGCGATCGTGTCTGCAGGAAAAGCTGGTACCGAGGTCCAGCACGCAGAGCGCACAGCTCAGCTAGCATCGCTGGTCGGTGGGATGTGAGGCAGATGGGAAACATCAGGAGGAGCAAGAGCTTCCACAGGGACCAATGCAAAGCTCTGAGGGCTAGAGGCTGTATAGAGACCCTGCCAAAAAGGACCTGGGGGTGACGGTAGATGCCAGGCTGAGTAGAAGCCAAACATCCATCTTCTAAATCAAGTAAACCACAATCACCCTCCTTTAGGAGAAGTGGAGCCAGCAGATCGAGGGAAGAGCAAAGCCAGCACATATGGATGCAGGGAGGTTCCTGTGATCCAGAATACCCTGAAACAGACCCATTTGAATGATGTTTTTGGCAAAGAGAGAGGAAGCATGGAGATGGGATGATCTGGGCTCCCAGCACTCTGCTGCTGTGCAGGCAGCCACGACGCCGGGCAGCAAGGGCTTGGCTGCCTGCTGGCCTCTTGCTGGCTGCTCCTCGAGGCATCGCCTGACGACGGCCGCAGGCAAGCTTCTCTTTGGAAAGAATTTCACATTTTCCACAAAACATTATCGAAACTGGGAAATCCAGTTAGGCACATCGAGTCTGAGAAGGGGGCTGCGGCCTCAGGTGGAGAAGAGCAGAGAGGCACAGGGATGCAGTGCCCGCGAGGGAGAACCGAACCAGGAGCTGCAAGAACTGGGATGAGCAGAGGTTCCCAGACAGCAGAGACCAGACCGCCACGCCTGCTCCAGCTCCCATTTATTGAACATTACAAAATACTCTGCATATATTTTCACATTAAAACAATATTCTTGCAAATAAGATATTAAGTCTTGAGTCATTTATGGTGCCCATGGCTACAGAAAACACTGACCCAGCTAGAGATTTAGTATGGCCCAGTATCAGAAATCAAAACCAGAATAAGGCATACCAGAAATGCAAAACTATATAAAAATCTTTTAAAAACCTCATGCTCATCTGGCGGGATGGGTACAGAGCAGGACGGCCTTTGCAGAGCCCCGTGTTGGGCTCACTCACCCAGTGCATCTACACGTCCCCTTGACACCCGCTGTCTCAGCACGCCCAGGTAGCTGGAACAGGCAGTTATTTAGTTGCTTTGGGCTTTAACAGCCCATGTCTCCCTTCTTCCCTAAGAGGAGCATCCCCAACCCTCCCGCGTTGCTGGTGCCCACCTGCCATGCTGAGCTTTCCCATGCTGAGCAGTTCCTGGTGACCAGCTCTTGGCCCTTGGGGTCACACCAGGAATAATTCACTCTGTGGGCCATTGCCACCAGGTCCCACCGCTTTCTCAGGAAGAACAAGGAGTGGCTGGGAGGCAGGTGGTGGGGACAGACCTTTGAAGATGCACTCAGCTCTCGCCCATCACCCCTGTCCCTGATGTACATTCATACCTGCTGCTCACTCTGTTCCTTGCACCATGACCAGCCCTCCCAGCTGATGGGCCCTAGGCAACTGGAGGGACTGGGATGTGGGCAGGATGAATGCTAAGGATGCTGTGCAGGGCAGCCACCTCCTAGCAAAGCCAGAAAGCAGCTATTGGGAAAACATCCAGACAACAGGCATGAGGCTGGCACAGCAGGTTGGCTGGCTACTAGAGGAGTCCCTGTGCGTACAAGTTCACTAGTCCAGCTCCTGGTGGAGCCAAACCCCAGGAGCACTGCTCCCAGTCCTGAGAAGTTCATGGCCTTGCCTCTGTGGTACCTCCATAACCAAGGGAACACAGAGCTGCCGTGGCAAGGAGCCCGTCGCTGGCCTCCTGGCTGAGCTCCGTGCACACTGTGAGGAACCAGCACTGTGGCCACCTTGAAGTCAACGGCTCAGTCGCTGGGTGTGGGTGGGCTCTCACGCACTGGCCACCGCTCCCAGCTCTCTCCATGGAGGTCTCCTACTCACAGCCAGGCTGGAGATCAGCTCACACTCCTACACAGCCACAGCCCGTTAGCCAGCACCCGCATACCTCGAGGTGGCACAGCCACGACGGGATGGAGTCCGGCTGGGATCCCAGCCCTGGGAGGAACATCTCTGGCCTCCCAGCACTGTGAAGATGCGTAGGGACCAGAGAGGAAGAAAGAGTTTGGGGTCCGTGCCTCCCTGGGTGGACAGGGGCTGGTACCAGCTATTGCAGCATGAAGCCCAGTTATCGACCAGTTTTGCATCAGTAGGTGCATGGGCAAAGCCCACCCTGGAGTGCAGCTCTGGGAGGAGTACGGGGCTCTCCTGCCACTCCTGGAGTTTATGGAGACACACACAAGCTTTACAACGCAAGACAGCAGAGCGGTCAGTGGATCGCAGCCTGCCCCCAGCCCCTTCCCCATCCGCAGTCTGCCTCAGAGGTGGCTCGCTCTGTTGAACGTCAACCATCTGGGCTCCACAGCGGGCAGCACCCTGCCCTGCTCCTCCGTGGCCATCAGAGGCTGCAGCTCCTGCTGCTCAGCGCCATCCGGGCTGCTGTCACTTTGTGACCTGCTGCTCTTCGAGACGTGGCTGGGGAACTGGAAGCAGGAGCTCTGCTCCAGCATCGCGTGGCTCGCAGACTGAGGTTGCTCCTCCAGCACAGGGCAGGCGAATCTCCTGTGCTGAGGTCCGCTCTCAATGCCTGGGGGGGAAGCGATGCTCTCCAGGGAGGAGATGCTTTGGTTCCATGCTTTCTGCATATCCACTGGCACGATTTTGGTGGTCTCCGAGGAGACGTAAACAGCCAGATCAGCCTGGTCGCCTTTCCACGGCAGCTCCTTCTCTGCCAAGGTGGGTGACGGTGGGATGATGCAGGGGCTGGGGCAGACATCCAGGCTGCCTGGGGGTGCAGAAGCAGGGACAGTGAGAGGGATCTCGCACGGTTCTTGCTCTCCCCCTGGGCCCTGCAAACATTGCAGAACCAGCCACTACCAAATGGCCAGCTGGCCCCGGGATGCAGGAGCCACCATGGAGGCTCCAGAGCCACAGAGAACAGCGATTCTCCCCTTCACGCTCTGCTGACTTTGGTTTTGCCCAGGCCAAGGCAACTTTGCTCCCCAGGTAGAGGAAGGACAAGCTACCCAACGGCAGCTTCCTGGCATGGGAGCATCGGTGCCTACCAGGAGTTGTCTTTCCCTGCAGGACCTCATCGGTGGCTCGAGCGATGAACACAATCCCTTCATCATCCTCTCTCTCTGTCTCCGAGCTGTCGCTCTCCTCCTCCTCTGAGCTGACCATCACCAGGACAGGAGCTGCAGCCAGATGGAGAGAGTTGGTTTGGCAGATGGGGCACTCGGTGGGGGAAGGATTGCACCTATGGGAGGACTTGGTGCTGGCACCACCCCGGGTGCTGTCGTGCTACCAAGCTGGCAGTGGGCAGGCACAGCGGGCTGCTCCCATCCCACCCCACCAGTTCCCTTTGCCAGGACCTGCAAACCCTGCCTGCCACCGGCCTTACCTGCCTCCTGCCAGGGGACATTTCTGTGCGTCTTTCCATTGGGTGCATCGCTGGTCAGAGAGACGTTCTTCTGCGAAGGAAGAGGGATTGGCTGGGACCTGCCCCGTGCAACCCCCTAATCCTGACCCATGTGGCCCTGCGAGCCAGGGTAACCACAGGGACACAGATTCCCACCCCAGCTAGATGGCAGCTGGCCATCAACGGTTCCTAGTCCTTAGACGCTGCATCTTCATGGCCCTACAATAAACAGCTCAGCTGCAATGGTTTTAAAAGCCTCCAAATGGGAGAAGACACCTAAGGCTCAATTTAAGGCACAGTGCCACACTTCTGAGCCTGGATCTGCACCAACCTTCACGCTACTTCATGGTGAGTGCTCTTGGGGAAAAAAAAACATGGGGCTCCTCCAGGTCTTGGGAACACTTTGCCCAGGGAAGAGCCACCCCAGGGCAGTGCTGGCATGGTGGGGACACGTGGACATGTGACAGCCGTGTGCTCACACACAGAACTGAGATGAGATGAGCCACTTTCCCCGCTGGCTCTGGAGCTGCCAATGCCCTGCAGCACCTCACCCACACCCCAAAGGACCTCGGTGTCTGCAGCCTGAGGGAGGCCAAATCTCAGAGCTAGGAAGGGAACAGGTGTTTGGGGAGCGCTTGCCTTTTTCCTGCCCTTTTCCTTCAGCCTGGCCTTGCTCTTGGAGGAGCAGACATTGTGCTTTGTGGACTTGAAGGTCTCCAGCCGCCTCTTCATGTTCTGCCGGAAGATTTCTTTATCTTGGCGCTCTTGTTTATCTGGAGAGATGAAGTGACGGCTGTAGCTGGCCTTGTACTGGCCGAGGGAGAGGCAGAGAGACACAGGGTGAGCAGCTGGCCCCACGGAGCATCCTCCATCCCTGCTCCTCTTGCGGGTGCTGCTACCCTTGGGGTGGCCGGGGAGCGCTCACCCGCCGGCGGGGCTTGTAGAGGCTCCCTCGCAGCACGTGGTGCATGGCGGCGTCCTCCTTGTCCCGGCGGCTCCGCACTGTGTCGATCACCTGCAGGTCCAGGCATGCGCCACTCCCGCTCTCCCTCCTTGGGGGCAGAAAGTGATAGAGGGAGATGGAGATGCTGGGCTCCATGCCCACATCCTGCCAGCCCTGGCACAACACAGCCCCGGGGAAGGGGGCAGCTGCGGGGGTCCAGCGAGGTCTGCCCAGGGGCTTGGAGGGACGCTCGTACTCACAGGAGGTTTGTGACCGACGACTCCGACATGGACGTGCGGCTGGGCATGGAGGGCAGCGCCAGCTTGGCAGCCGAGAGCACATGGCCACCCTGGGAGGTGGGAGGGCAAGGCTGGCATCAGGGCAGCAGGGACCCAGCCAGGCTGAGGGGATCCCAGAGGGGACACGCATGGCCATGCGCGGGGCGGACCACCACCTCGGGCCAGCTGGCTCCTGTCAGGGCCATCCCACCGCCCGGCCCCCACCACGTGCCCCAACCTGGTCGACGAAGCTGATGGCATCACGGATGTTCAGCTTGTAGTACACGTCCCAGATCTCGTCCCGCAGCCTGTAGGCAGATTTCCGCATCAGGAGCTGGCTCAGGTACTTCTTGTCGAACTGTTCCCACCTGCCACGAGATGAAGACACAGGCGGTTTAGCTCCCACGGGGTACCACGGCTGTGGACCCCCTGCCCACGAAAAGGTTGAGAGCGTCCAAAGCATGGGAAAGTGGCCTGGCACGCAGAACCTGGCTGCCAGGGAGGGCAGGAGGAGAGGGGAGGGGACACGCTGACCCTTTGTCCCTGCCCGAGGGCCTGCGGGAGGCAATGCGAGCGGGAGTGGGGCCGGCATGGCTGCCCCGCTGGAGCGCCTCCCCTCCAGGAAACAGGCTTTTCACATCCTTTTCCTGTCACTGTGCTGTAGATAAACACTGCCCAGCCTTTAAGGGGGCTGTCACCTCCTCAGCGCCCAGCGCAGCTCCATCCATGGGGAGGCAGAAGGCCATGGCACCGCGGACACCCCATGGCCACTCAGCGGCTCTGGTGCGGGCAAGCAACGCCAGCTCTCGCAGCATCCCCAGCTGCTCCTGCCTGACCTCTGTCTGGGATGCTTTTGGGATCTCAATCTGCTGCACAACGGCAGCCAGATGATCCCCTTCCAGATGGACTGACAGACAGACACAGCCTTCCTGGTCCTGCTGTCCTCCAGCGGGGACCCTGTGACATGCCCACGGCTGGCGTGCATCCACCATCCCCTTGATGGCCAGCGGAGGATCCTGGCTAAGACACTCACTTGTCCCGCCAGTAATGGTAGCCGTGGTGTCCCACAATGTCCTCCACCGCTGCCAGGATGTGGTCAAAGGCCTTGAGCAAGGAGAAGAGGGTGAGAGCGGTGGTGAGGCTGCAGGTGCCCCGGGGCTGCCGAGGCTGTGCATCGCCCTCACCCAGCCTCGGCAGCGCGGGGACCCGGGCAGCCTCCCATGCCAGCACCTACATGCTCATGCAGCTCCTCATTCAGCGTGGGCTTGTGGTGGTCACTGCGCTTCACCTTCAGCCACGTCACCAGGGGTTTGATGGTGAGGCCCTGGAACGGCAGGAGAAGGCAAGGGAAAGACTGGGAGGGCGAGAGGGTGCGTGGCTGGGGCACGGGGAGCAGAAGCAGCATGAAGTGACCTGGGACAGCAGCTGTGCTGGCTGCGTGTGCCCCTGCCAACCTGATCCCCTGCACCTGGGACCCGAGGGTCATATGTCCCAACAGGCAGCGACTATGTCGTACCCCTCCAGTCCCCTTCCACTAGGCTCACACCCAGTCCTGGGGCGCAGGAACCCCAAACTCAGCAGCTTTCCAAACAGAACAGCCTGGCCAGGCACGCGCCGTTGCTGCTTTTGGAGGGAATCCCAGAACAAGAGGCCAACAGGGAAACAACGTGAGCCACGGCCCCACCATCGTGACAGTCGCCAGAGCAGCCTTGCACACCAGCCATGATGGACAGGCTGCCAGGAGGCACTGAGGACCAAAGATCACGTGAAAAGAGGTACTTGCCCCAAGCATGTGTCCCCAAGTCCCCACCTGGCCCCCCAGACCAGGTCTGGAGCAAGAAGGCAGCACTGGAGGAGGGCAGGGTGCCCATCCTCACCTGCACAATGACAGTGAAGAACACCACCACGATGGTCGTTGCCACAAAGTAGTCCTTGGCTTTCACCTTTGCCCTGTCCAGCAGGATGACCAGGGCAAAGGCCACGGCTCCGCGGAGGCCACCATATGACATGACCACCTGGTCGATCCTGTCCAAGGGGATGAGGCGGAAGCGATTGAGCACGCAGGTCTGGAGGACAACGCCTAGGGAAGAAGGAGAAGGAGAGCCTGGGATGCTGGCAGAGATGCCTGCTCCTGGAGATGGGGCAAAGCCCAGATCAGGAGCCGTGGCTGGTCCCACACCCCAGCCTTTCTTGAGAAGTGCCACTTTTCGGCATGACAAGGGCTGGGTGCTACTGGCCAGAAGCACAGCAAGGCAGACTGACCCACAGCTCGGAAAAGCAGGATAAAGAACAGGGTGCCCAGCACCAGCGCTGTGTCCCATGCCCACTTGGAGGTGTCCACAGCTGAGATGCCCAGAAACATGAAGATGATGGTCTCCGAGCTGCTGGCCAGTGTTTTCATGGTATACTTGACCGTGGTGCGGGATTTCTGGGAGATGTTGGCTTCCACGTACTTCTTGCAGCAGATCCCACAGAAGGTGACTCTGCAGAGGGGCAGAAGGAGCCAGCATGACTGCAGGATGAGGCGTGGGTCTGCTCGCTGCCTCTTACTGCTCAGCATTGCACCCTTGATTTTATGGACATCCCTCCCCAGGGGACACCTCAGTACTCACGCCAGGATCGAGGAGAGCGAAACCATCTCAGCAGCAAGGTATGCGACGTAGGCCAGGAGGAAGACAAAGAGCGGTTCGATGATGCGCACACGCTTGGTGAACCGCGTGATCAGGGCTAGGAGGAAGGCGAAGAGCAGCCCCACAGCCGTGCCCCCCAGGCTCACCAGGAAGAAGGAGGCTAGTGGGGGAGAAGACTCATTTGCACCATAAGCAAGTGAGCCCAGCTCCTGTGCCCTGCAGCCATGCCACACTGGGCTGGCCAAGCCCCATGCTCCCACCTGAGTCCCCACCAAAGCATCCTATGATGATGGCTGGCGTGTGACCACTAGGATGGAGGTGACAGAGCTGTGGTGCTCAGTGCCCACCCCAAAGTATGACAGCACCCATGCTCACCCCCCTCACTTCCACCCCAGAGGAAGAGACAGAGGTGCTGGTGGGGCACATACTCACCTACCCCCTTCACATAGTCCGTGGCATGGATGTGTGCTGGGCCCAGCTCCACGAAAGAGTTGAAGACCTTGTACAGCACCTGCAGGCAAGGCAAATCCCTTGGGGGAGGCAGGGTCTTGCCCTGCCTCAGGAGGGGCAGCGCCTGAGGGCAGGTTGGACCTTGCGCAAGAGGCATCACCTGCCCCAGATCTGCCAGGTGACCCAGCTCATCTCAACAGGCAAAGTCCCCAAGGGCCAGGAGCGAGGAGAGACCCAGAGAGCACGGCATGGGTCTGCCTTTGGCTTGGGGATGTCACCTGCATCCTCTGCCCATCCTGGGGGACTCCAGAGCCCTGGCCAATGTTGAGCTCCACTCCATTAGGGTCCCCCAAGCTCCAACTCACCACAGTGACAGCGTCGTTCAGGAGAGACTCGCCAAACACAATGATGAAGAGGGTCTCGTTTACATGGACCTCTTCAAAGACAGCCAGCACTGCCACAGGGTCCACAGCCGAGATGAGGCTGCCGAAGAGCAGGAAATCCATCAGCCCAGCTTCAACACCTGGATCTGCTAGGACAGAAGGCCCAAGCTCAGGCGGACCATCCGCCCCAGAGCCCCTCTCACTAGGCTAAAATAAGCCTGTCCCTCATCTGCTGCTGATGACTTGGCTGCAGCATCCCAACTTGGAGTGCGGTGGGCTGAGCCTGGCAGTGCTCTCAGACCTCTGGGGTCCCCCAGGCAGAGCTGGGCTCAGCGCATCCTTGCTGCAACGTGAGGGGAGCAGGGCTTGGACATCCTCCTTGGCACCCAGGTGCACGGCTGCTCCTCCAGCAAGTATGCACCAAAGGAGGCTCAGCACCCCCACCTCAGGTCCAGGCATCAAGCTGTTCCTCAGGGCTCAGGAGAGCTCCAAACACAGCCCAGGCCAGCCAGGGCCAGTGGCTACAGCTGAGGGCAGGGAACACGGCAGCCAGCCAGCAAAGCTAGCCAAGGTCGGCGACAAAAATAGCAAAGACATGAGTCAGCTCAGTGCTGAGCAGGGCCCGTTTGTCCTGCACGCCTGACGGTCCTGCCAGAGCACTGTTCCCAGGATGCCAGGACCCAACTCCTGCCTGGCAGTGGCCTCTGAACATGGGGGCGCTTTGCACCCTCTGACCCATCTTTTGGGGATGTGACCCAAGCTGGGCAGCCCTGTGCACCCACCCATGAGCCCGGCCCGGTGCAGTCCCCAGAGCGCAGCACCGGTGGTGAAGGAGTTCCAGAGCGTGCCCACCACCGCGTAGGTGAGGATGGCGCCAATGTTGTCGAAGAACAGCCGGCTGGGCATGAAGTAGCCTGAGTCTAGGACGATGGGGGGCAGAAGGAAGAGGAAGAACATGTTGGGCTCCAGCTGGTACTCGGCTTTCTTTGCCACGGCCAACACGATGCCCCCCAGGCCCAGCCCCAGCAGGATGAGGAGGCAGCTCTCTGGGACGATGGACGTCACCTTCCTTGACAGGTGGAAAACTAGAAGGAAAGGAAGAACGAGAGCATCAGCCAAATAGACACATGGACAGAGCATCCAAGCTCCACGGAAGGGTTGGAAGATACATGATAGAACCCAGGGCAGACAAAGGGAGCACCTAAGGCTGCTTTGTGGCCATGTGTGCGCAGAAGACCTTCCAGCTAGCTCCCAGGATTTCAGCTCTCTGACTCTTTGGGATCTCCCTCTCCTCCTCAGCCGCTGTCTAAAAAGGCAAGCAGCCAAGCATTTTGCTTTTCTGGGCCTCTGGTATCTGCACTTAAAGGATAAAAGCAGCCAGCGAGCACGTTCACAGTGTCAGAAGCAACACCGGCTGCTGTTCAAGCGAAGGCATCCGGGTTCACCAGGACGCGTTACCCCACCCAGAGACAAGGATGCTCAGCCCTGATGCCGAGGTGACCTTGTTTGCAGCCGTCTGAGCCAGCAGACGGAGCAGCGCACAAAACCACTGCAGCGCAAGCCAGCCGGCCGGTCTCCGTGCCAGAGCACAGCCGTCCTCAGCACCCGCTGACCTACCTGCATGCAAAAACCAGGCGCACTGGAGCTGCAGGCTTAGAGATGCTTTGAATAATCAGTTTATTCCAGGCGAGGTTTGCAGCAAATCTTAAACTGCCGTGGAACAGGGTGTATTTTTTAAGCAAGCGGAGTCTGTCCTGGTATTCATCCATCAGCTCTGTGGCAGCGAGCCTGCAGCTCAGGCACAAGCCAGCGGGACGTCACGCCTGCCAGCACAGGGGACTCGCTCCTCCAGGCAGCCTTGTCCCCGAGGTCAGGGCATCCTACGTAATCCCAAATATTTCTAGCTTCCAGGTAGGCAACCCCCCATCCCTATGGATTTCTCCTCCCTAGCGCAGGGCGCTGTATTTTTGCTGTCCCCCAAAGGGCAGTGCCTAGGGGAAGGCTGCGGAGGGTCACAGCGGTTTCACGCCCCCCCCCCAGCACTGAGTTCTGCCATCGCCTGTGACATCCCGCCCAGCTCTCTAGAACAATTTGGCCATCAGATGAATAAACCTTCTCCTGGGGAGTGGGTTCCTCCAGGCACTTCCAGAGCCACCCCTGTCCCTGAGCACCCAGCAGGTACGAGGGACATCAGGACAGCTTCTGAGCTGCAAGCCCAGCCCTGCTGCCAACCCCAAACCCAGTCCCTAAAGCTCTTTAGCTAGATTAAAGGTGCCCATTGCTTGTGCCAAGTCATCCCACTGGAAGGAAAGCTCTGCTGCGGTCACACGCAGACCCTAGGCTTCCTCCCTCCTTGGGAACCCTCACAGACAGACCATAAGGTCTGCCCAGCCCGGAGTCCTGTCTCCAGGGGCATGGACCTGGAGAGGAGCCCAGGAAAGGCAGTGCTTCATCCATGCCTGTAAGTTTCCATGCCTTCATGTCCTTGTCATTCTTTTCTGAACTTGTCCCAGTCCTGCTTTGTCCTTTCTGGGACAGGTCCCAACATCCCTGAGATGTGAACACCCTGGGCACTTGAGGTCATGGCCTTCTGATGTTCTTCCTTTCTCCTTTCCTAACATCTCTTAGTCAATCTGCCTTCCTTCACTGCAGCTGAGCACTGAATTAGAGGAGATAACTCAATGTCAAAGATCTGGTTCCTAAGCAGAGACAACATCTGTGAACCCACCACCACATGCGCAGGCTAACAGCTGCTTTTCCTCCTGTTGAGGGCTTTGCGGTGACCTGTGCTGCTCCTTGGCATGGTAAGCCCTGTCCGTGCCATCCTGGCAAGCCCCAGCTCTGCTCCCCTGCCATAACGCCCCGGGAACACCGCCGCAGCTGGCCCAGGCAGAGCAGCGAGCCCAGGACAGTGTGGTCTGCAGCTCCATCACCGACCACCTAAAGGGGTCAGAGCCACAGAGCGCCCGGGGCCAAACCTCTGCCATAGCTCTGCAGCCAAGTGCGCCGGTGACAGAGCCTGCGGCATCCACCCTCGCCCCCAGCCGCCTCCGCTCGGTGCTG
Organism: Chlamydotis macqueenii; assembly: GCF_036417535.1. Taxonomy (NCBI): domain Eukaryota; kingdom Metazoa; phylum Chordata; class Aves; order Otidiformes; family Otididae; genus Chlamydotis; species Chlamydotis macqueenii. The sequence goes on from NC_141568.1 coordinate 14,984,021, forward strand.
GGGGCAGCGATTCGGCCATGGAGGCAGTGGTGATGCAGACGCTACAGCCCCCTGAGCAAACCCAGAACCTGGAGAAGGGCTGGCTGAGCTCCAGCCCAGCCGAATTCCTGCTAAATGACCGCACCAGCCGCAGCAGAGCCCCGTTCACCCCACGCGAGCCCGGCCAAGGCAGCACCGGTGGGCGAATGGTGCTCGCTCAGCGCCTGCGGCAGGCTGCGAAACCACTTCCCGCCCACGGGAACAAAGCTCTGAAGTTTTCAAGAAGGGAACGAGGCGTCCAGCCCCTTTCCACACGCTCGGGAGCGTTGCCAAGATCCGGCAACCCATCTGCGCTCCCCGTGCTGTGGAGATACGCCCTGGCTGGATGCAGAGACCCAGGAGAGCCCACCGAGATGCTACAGGGATGTGGGGCCGTGCCTCCTGGCTGTCAGCAGTCGTTCTTTCCCCAGAGCCAAGAACTTGGGCAAAGAAGGGAGCAGCATCGATGGGAAAGACCCTGCTTGTCCAAAAACCCCCTGGCTGAAGGGGGATGCTGCCATCCCCCCGAGCAAATGGCAGCACGCGAGCTCCTCCACGCTGCGAGGAGCAGCCAGTGGGGACGGGTGGAATGAGCTCTAATTTTACACGCGCTAGTCAAGGATTTCAGCATTAAAGGTTCCCACAGCAACAGTAACTTAGCCACATGTGAATTAACTTCAGAGCCATAATCCGCACTCAGGCATCCGTAATACAGGATTTGCCGTTGGGAGGGCTCGGGGCCAAAACCCGCTCCGCTCCTCCGGCGCTTGGGAAATGGGGAAGCACCTAAACCAAGGCACAAGCAGCCGGGGACAGGGGTGATGGTGGAGAGAGGGTTGTAACCCACAGGGATGCTGCTGGGTGGAAAGATATCTGTCTGCTGGCAAACCCCTGTCCACGGGGCAGCTGTGGGTGAGGAGCACGTTTAGGGCAATGCTCACCACGTCCCTCTTCCCCACGTCCCGTTCAAGCAGAACCATGCTCTGACCAAGTACGGAAAAGGCAGTACAGCCCGGATGGTGCCTTGCTGAGCAGGAAGGCAACACCCAAGCCAGTTTTCCCCCGCCCCGGGTGTTTGCTGGCTCGGGGCACCCGGGCATCGTGACTGCTGGGGAGAACAGAGCCCGCAGTGTCATGTCCCCATCACCCAGGCGTGGGGCCGCTTCCTCCCCTGCAGTTACAGGGCTGTGAGCTGGCAGCCCAGCGCTGCAACCGCAACGGCTCCTCTGCGCCAGCCTACGCCCAGCATCCACAGCTGCCACGGCCGCCGCTGCTCCCTCCGCTCCCCAACATCCTACACCCCCAGCTCCATCTCCCCTGTGAGCTCCCGTGCACCCTGGGGATCACATGTGCGTGGGGTCGTGTGCCACCTCCGGGGACGCCCCTGTTAGGATGCTGCCCACAGTCCTGCCTCCAGGTAAGGGTGTCGCTCCTTGCTCCAAGCTGCCGGCATCCATGGGACCCATCAGATGCACGGAGCCAGGCAGCCCGGAGCTACCCACCACCGGGGTTGTGTTTCCCAGATGGAGAGGGAGGCTGGCCATCAGCTCGCCTCAGGCCTTGAAGAGCGTGGCAGGGCTGGGGGCCTGGGAATGACCCTGGCTGAGGCCCCCTCTGCACCCACCAGCACTGCCGGGGCAAAGGGGAGCGCATCGAGGGAAACCCACACAGGGAGCAGCTCCGGGAAGACGTTTGAGAGACAAAAAAAAAAACAGGGAAAGGGATCTTCTCTCTGATCTTCTGCAGGTAGGAGGGACGCGCTCGGCAGCTGGAGGTGGCACAGCTGCAGACAGAGGGTTGTATTTTTAAGCTCACAAGGCCCATTAATTCACTCCTCGCGATGCTTTAGGTCTCCCTTGCGAGAAGGCCAAGGAGGGAGAGCAGCGTGAGGTCCATGGCTGTGGTTTTGATGATGCCCAGGACAGGCAGAGGCCAGCTGGTGGTCACAGCTGTAGCTGTGCCCTGCGTACTGGGAGCTGCTGCTGGTCCCCAGCCCAGCTCCGAACCTGCATTTCTGGAGCCGGCTCCAAACTAAGAGGGTGCCTGCGCCCCTACCCCGGGGACTGTGCCCACAGCAGGGCCCCCCAAGGAGGAAACCTGCCTCAAGGTCACAATCTCATCCCCTGGGCCCAGCGCAGCAGGCAGGGACACAGCAAGGGGCCAGCCTTCTGGGGACTCTGCTCGGCGCCCACACGCGGGCGTCCCCTCCCCAGCACTCAGGGTGCTGGTGGGGGGGGCGCAGCCCTGCGGCAGCTCCCACGCATCCGCCTCACACCTTCCCACGCAGCCTCTCGGGCAGAGCCCCCCGCTCTGCAGCTGCCTGGTCCTGTGCTGGGCAGCACGAGTGTCCGAGTTCCCCACTGGAGGGGACCACAGGCGGGGACCAGTCCCTAGGCTTCTGGGGACACGTCTTGCCCAAAACCAGCACCGTCGACCCCTTTCTGGGGCTGGGGGGATCAAACTGCCAGCCCTGCCAGTGGCACGTGCTGTGCCATCCAGGGCATGGGACATCCTTGGTGGACATCTCTGCTCATCTCCATCCCTCCTCCGTGCCCACCCGTCCATCCCTCGCTGGGAAAAGGGGAGCGGGCCCCCACGTTGTCCCTTGGGCCGTACCTTCACCTCCCAGCCCGGGCAAGGGGATGGAGGACGCGGCGCGGGGTCGTCCCAGGCCACGGCAGCCCAGCTGAGGACGGCCACCACCCACGCTCTGCCCATTTGTCCCCCATGACCTGTGTCCGTGGTACCCCACCGCGCCCGATGCCCCCGCGCCCACCGGAGATGCTGCATCCCGCCCCGGGGCGGACCGGGGAAAGGCGGGGGGGAGGGAGAAGGGATGATGGGGGGTGACACTCACCGATTTTGGCCAGGCTGGCCACCAGGATCCAGGCGGCCACCAAGCAGGGCGCCTGCACCTCCCGCCACTGCCACCGCAGCAGCTCGGCCCCCGCCGGGGCGGGGGGACCGGGGGAGGCCGCCGGGGGCTGCATGGCCCCGCGCCGCTCCCCGCAGCTCCCCGCCGCGCTCCTGGCCCCCGCCCGCGTCACGCGCACGTGGGACCGGCTTCCCCCTCCCCGCTCCCACTCCCCCTTTCACGCCACGGGCTCCGCCCGCCGCTCCCCGCCCCTCCCGGGCCGGTCCCGCCCCGGTGCCCGGCACCGTCCTGCCCACCCAATGCATCCCCCTCCAGCCCAGCCCCTCCCGGGTCCCCCTGCGCCTACCTCGGTCCCCCTCCCACATCACCCTGGTGCCCTCTGCCCCATGCCAGTCCCCCTGCACTTGGCCCGGACCCCCCCGCATCACCCTGGTGCCCTTGCACCTGCCCCAGTGCTCCCTGACCCGTGCCAGTCCCCCCCTGTACCCGTCCCAGTGCCTCCTGCCCCACAGCGGCCCCCCTGCCCCTACCCTCGTGGCCCCTGCCCCGTGCCAGTCCCCTGGCTCCTGCCCAGTGCCCCCTGCATCATCCTGCTCCCCTCTGCCCTCCTCTGGTGCCCCCTGCTCTGCCCAGGTCCCCCTCGCCCTGGCTCAGTCACCCACCAAACTCCTGGTCTTCCTATCCAATCCCCCTGCCCCAGCCACTTCCCAAGCACCTATCTGGGAGCAACCCAGGGGGACCCCCTTCACCTCCCTAGCCCCTCTAAAATCTCCCACTTGCCCACCAACCCTGGGCCAGCCCCGCTGCACCGGGAGGTGCCCGGTTTCCCACATCCCATCCCTGTGGCTCCCAGATCCATGGTGCCCCATCCTGGTCGGACAGTCCCCCAGCCCAGGCAGCCCGGGGATGGCAGGGGTCAGGAAGGGACGCTGGCGGAGTCCTTCATGGAGAGCCAGCTCTGAGCTGTGTCCCTGTGTCCCCAGAGCCAGGACAGAAGGACATTGTGGCGGGGCAGAGCGCTCTGGCCAGTGCTGCCTCACACACGGCCACCATCGGACACCAAGTGCCAGGCTACGGGGGGAAGGAGCTGCAGGACTCCTCCTCAGCAGCCTCGACGATTTCGCCTCTTCCCGTCTCTCTGACCCGGTGCAAACATGCAGCAAACATTTGCCAGCAGAAGAAAATGGCTGCTGCTGCCCTGCGCCAGCCGGCTCTTCCAGGGACGGCAACGCAGGAACGGCCTCACTGAGCAGAGGCTGCCTCCTGCTCCCCTTTTACGTTGTCAGGGGTGTAATTAAATCTGCTCTGCCTCCCTCGGGCCGGTTGTGCCCCGCTGCCCCAGCCTCTTGGACCTGGCCTGTGACTCTGTCACATCAGGCCATTGTCACTGCCTGGGTAATCAGTCAAAAAGAAAGTAAAATCGCCTTTGCAAAAGCTTCGCCTTGCTGGATTGTGCCCGGCGTGCCCAGCAATGCTCCACGCTGAGTCCAAGAGCGATGAGACCTTCCCGTGTCCCCGGTCCTGTACCCAGTGCAGCCGTGGTCCCCCTGGCTCCTCCCGGGGGTCCCGGCTCTCCTTTGGGTGCTCCTTCCCACACCCGCCATAGCTGTGGCGATGAACACGTCGTGGTCCATCTGGGACGCCCTTGTTAGTGTCCACGCCGGCCTTGGAGGTCGGGATGGTACCACTGCCCCCCTGGCCCCGAACTGCCCAGGGCTGCTTTCCCCCCTGCCCAAAAACGGGGAGTTTCAGCCCAGCCGCCCACCCCTGTTCCAGTTCACCCGGGTGGCAAGCAGCCCCACCAGCACCGCGGGGCACCCCTGAGCCCTCCCGGGGCCTTGGAGCATCCCCGACACCGGAGCATCCCGGCGGAGCGTCTCTGCGGGGCGGGAGGCGGCCGCGGGAGGGCGCGCCGGGCACCGAGCGGCCGGTACCGGCGAACGGCGCGGCCGGAGGGGGCGTGGTCATGACAGAGAGGGCGTGACCAAGTATGATGCTTAGCCGGAGATGGGCGTGGCCGTGTAGCGGTGGGCGGTGCCTGTGTCTAGGGGCGTGGCCTCGCCGGCCCCACCCCCCGGCGGAGCGGAGCGGCGGGGCGCTGCCATGGCGGAGGCGGTGGTTCCGTGCCGGCTGCAGTACCTGGAGGATGCGGATCCCTTCGGTTGCGGCAGCTTCCCGGAACCCAGGCGAGCTCCGGTTTACGCCGTGGTGGAGGCGCTGGCCCTGGGGGCTCAGCTACCCGCCCTGCACCACCTGCTCGGGGCCCCGCTGCCGGTGAGGGGGAGCCGGGGAAGGCACCGGGCGGGATGCGGGGGGGAGTTTATCGGCTGGAGGGAGCGGGGAGGCGAGGGACGGGGCGGTGGGTCCCCGCCGGAGCCCGGGCGGCGCTCCCGGTGTGAGTCACGGCGGAACCCGTGTAGCCCCCGCGGGAGACGCCGGTCCTCGTCCGGCCCCGGATGAATCGACGGGGAGGAAGAGGATGTGCTCGCTCAGCGCGGGCAGGAACCCGGGCAGGGGGAAGCAGGGCGAGGGCAGGCGGCCGTCCCCGTGTCGTCGGGGCTGAGCCAGGCAGCGTCTCCCCTCCCCAGCATCCCCCATCCCCGCCGGTTACCGGCAGCGGAGCTGAGCCTGGACGGCAGCCTTCTGTCTCCTCAGCACCGGGGACCCGGCCGGCGTCCCCGCCCGCCACAGCGCAGGAGACCCTCCCTCCTGGGTGTCTTCTGTTGGCGTGGTGCTGTCAGAGCATCCTTTACAGGATGCGGACCGGCTTGTTTTCCTCTTTGTGAACGCGGGACCCAGCAGAGCTTTGAGATCTCTGTCTTGCAGCACCGCAGGAACGCGGGCAGGGGAGACAGGAACGCAGGCGGGCACCGGGAGTGGGTCCTGCCTGGAGCCGGACAGGAGAGATGAGGGCAACGGGAGCATGGAATGGGCTCGATGTGCCTGGCACGGAGCTTGCTGGCCTGCCAGGGGAGAGGGGATCGCTGTGAGACTTTTGCCTGCACCAAAAAACCCCTCCCTTTCATCCCCCTTTTCATTTTTCTTGGAGCAAAGCAGCCGTGTCTCATGTCGTTGCCCGTCATGGGATTTTTAGGTGGTGACTAAACGGAGTTTGTTTGGGAACAAACAGCCCCGAGACATGACGAATGGAGCAAACTCAAATTTCAGGCGTGTGCTCTCGTCCCTGGGCAGGAGCTGGCTGTAACGGGATCGCCAGCCCGGGGTGCTGCTGTGGTGGCATGGGGGGGCTGGACGCGGCGTTCCCGAGGGCAGGGGCACCGCTAGGAGATCCCGTGCCCAGCAGAGGTGTGCCGATCCTGGGATTTCAGGCTCTGTTCCTGGCTTAAGCCGAGCTCTGGGTGGTGTTTTCTGTAGTTTCCCTGCCTCACTCCATGGCAAAATCACGGGCAAGCACCTAGGACCCTGCTCTGGGCTTATGAGCCAAATTCCTGGTTGATATAGATTATATAGGTTGTAAACCATTTTGCCTTCGTTACGTCCCAACCTGACAAGCTGAGATGCTCACCGGGCTCTGCACGAGCCAGTGTCTCCATCGGGAGCCTCCTGCTGCGGGATTTTCTCCCTGTGGAGTGAGGTCGGTCACCCAAATCACCCAGTTCAGCCCAAATTTGGAACTGGCACCCCGGAGCCGCGCAGATGTCGTTACCCTGGCACAACCAGCCAAAACCTCCCTTGGTGCCCTTTGTGCCAGGTAGCGCTCAGCTCCATTACTCGCCACTCTAAAATTAGTAAATGAACAGTCGGATTTTTCCCAAGGAACTGGCTGTAAAAAAAATTCAGCTGGGGATGCCCGGTGCCAGGTTTGTCCCGAGGTGACGCGTGCTGGGCAGCATGCCCGGCACCGCAAAGCACCGGGAGGAGGATGCAGCTGCTGGGAGGCAGCTGGGCCAGGGGTCCCCGTATCGTCGTCTGACAGAGAACCACAGGCACCCTGGGGATGAGCTGCCATGGGGGACCAGCCGGATCCTGCCCTCCCTGGGCAAGCAGCGCCGCTCCCTGAGCTAGGACCATCCCTAGAGATGACGAACAGGAGGTTTCTCGTGCCAGTGTCGCTGCCTCGAACAGCCTGTCCTGCCCTGTGACACCCTCCGTGCTTCCTCTCCCCGAGCACAACTCGCCGCTGATGACTTTTTCATGCTCTCCGGAAAGCATGTTTGTGCTTGAAAATACCTTCCCGCTTTGTTTGCTGCCGCAGCATTGTTTGGCTCCAGGCTGATACTATCTTCTCCGGCTTTCCAGCATTTTTCTAGTACCCTTGGGTGATGCTCGTGCTGGGGGGGGGAGCGGTTTCTGAACCTCCACAGGCAGGTTTTGGTAGGGCAGATTTTTTTGGCTGTCCCTTTGGTCCCCAAAGGCCACTGCACTCCCTTGCCCCCGGCACTATCTCACCTCTCAATCTAGGGATTTTTTCCAAACAATTGCAAAACCCAACAGGCTGGAGTTTTGCTTTCTCCTTCCTCCTCCGGAAACCTGGGGAAGAGCAAACAGCTTGCCGGCCTCGGTGCCGTGAGCTCGCTGCAGGCTCTCGGACACGATGGAGGAGAGCTGCTGGGGCAGCCTCGGTGTGCTCGTGAGGTGCACAAGCCCCTTCTTGCCCTGTTTCCTAACCAGCTTGAAAGGGCCAGGCCTTCGTGCCATGGCTTTAGCAGGACACTGGCCACTCGCCAAGACTGGTGTCCTCCCGCTGTTGATGAGAAACGAAAGATCTGTTAATAAGCAATGAGCCTGGCTGGAGGAGCTTCGAGAGCTCGCGCGCAGTTCTGGGCTGACTCTGGGTGACCTCCAGAAATCCCCCCTGGCCCAGGTATTTTTTTTTTCGCCTCCATGATAAGGCAGTGGCAGCGCTCCCATCCACTTGCTGCCATCTGTCAGGCAGGAGCGGGCAGGATGCAGCGGCCGAGCGCCCTGGCAATAAACACCCCTCAGCCCTGAAACCGAATCGCGGCGAAGACGCTCGGTTGCCGGCTGGGCTTGCTCCTGAGACATAGCTCCCCACATGTTTTGGGAGGGTGAGCAGGGGCTTGTGATGCACCAGAAGGTCAGAAAGGCCCAGCTTTTCTTTTAACTGCTGCCTCAAGCCGTGCCTCAGCTGGAGCAAATTATATCTTTTTTTTTCTGTAATTTCCCCATAGCCTTCCTAGAAGAGCCGCAATGATGTTGGGAAATTGTGGTTGCTGCAAAAAGAAAGTGTTAGAGAGGGGGGTGAAAAAGTGTTTCCTCTGCTGGCAGATAAAGAGGATATTCCCTGCCCGGCTCTGGAGCATCCTCCTGCGTGGGGATGCCGTGATAGGGGTAAGCGGGAAGATGCAGTGCTGTGGTGGTGGCAGAAATGCAGCTGTGGGTGGAGGATGTCTCCATCTTAGAGGTCTCCATCACATCCCTGTGGTTGGGTCCCACTCTGGATGGAGCCGGTTTTCCCTGGGAACTCGCTCGCCTGGCGCCTGTGTCCTTGCTGAGCTTCGAAGCTGGCCACAGCTGCTGGGTGCTGGTAGGATCAGGGAGATCCGCGCGTTTCCGCCTTCCCCACGTCTCGGGTTTGAGGCGGCAGGGTGGATGGAGGACATCAGTGCCACTGCTGGGGGGCTGGGGCTCCCAGGAGCCATGGGCTGGAGGTGTGAGCGTGGGATGTTCTCTTCCACCTCCGCTTTGCCTGCGTCTCCCTGTGACTCTCAAAGCCCAGCGCACTTTAAAAATGCTTTTACAGGAAGGAGGCGGATGGATCACAGCCGCCCTGCGCTGGGAGCTCTCGGTACCCCGTGACCCCAACGTGATGTCCCTGGCAGCGTACATCCCTGAGGCCCCAGCGTGGTTCAAAACCTCATCTGAGGGCGCGGGAGTAACCCCGGCTCTAGGGCAATCGGTGCTCCCTGCCGCGGAAGTGCCGCCCTGGGATTTTTGGAAGGGCAGTGTCAGCCTGGGACAGCCCATCTCCGTCCCTGGAGGCTGGTGCTCGCCAGGAAGGTCGCAGCCAAACCCGGGCCCAGCGCTGGGAGCATCCCTCGTGAGGAGCGCTGCCAAGCTCGCATGGGAAACATGCGGGGTCGGGTCCCCGGGGCTTGGCCTCCCCCACCAGCTGGGACCTGTCACTGGCCCCAGTAGGAGCTGGGGATGTTGACTCCGGCTTGCCGGGGCTCTGGCAGCCCAGAGAAGGCAAAGCTTTTGGGCTGGAGCCGTGAGTTGCTCTTCACGGTGTTTGGGTGCCCAGGAGGATGCAGGGATGCCTGAGAGGATGGAGAAGGGGTCTCTTGTTCCTGAGAGGATGCAGGGATGCCCAGGAGAACCCTTTCCCCGCGCAGGAATTGAAGCTTTCCCCAGCAAGCAAACCCTGCGTGGGGTCAGCGCTAGCAAGACTCGCTGTGGAGGCAGAGCTGGCGGCAGGAGCACTTGCCCAGTGCCAGCAGCCTGTGTTTGGTACACGTTGCCATGGCCGGCTGGCACGGCCAGCAACCAGGGGAGGTGGAGCGGGACACAAACGTAACAACTGCGTCCACCCCAACGGCAGTGCCCTGCCAAATTGCCTGTTATCCCAAGGCTTAGTCACAGCCATTAATTATTTTCACGCACATGGCGTTTTTTTCTTTGCCCTCTGGTTTTAACGTCATGCTCACAGTGAAGTCATTCAAGAAAGATGGGGAGAAACTTTTTAGCAGGTCCTGTTGTGATAGGACAAGGGGTAATGGTTTTAAACTGGAAGGAAGTAGATTTAAACTAGATATAAGGAAGAAATTTTTTACAATGAGGGTGGTGGAACAGTGGAAGAGGTTACCCAGAGAGGTGGTGGATGCCTGGAAACATTCCAGGCCAGGTTGGACTGGGCTCTGAGCAACCTGATCTGGTTGGAGATGTCCCTGCTCCTTGCAGGGGGGTTGGACGGGATGGGCTTTAAAGGTCCCTTCCAACCCAAACCGCTCTCTGATTCCATGAGCTTGTAGCTGGAGGAGGTTACTGTGCAGATTTGGAAAGGAGCATCGGTTCCTCAGAGGTGGGGTGAACTTGGACAGGGCAGGGGGCTGCAGATACTTTAGGAAGGGGACCAGATGTGCTGGGGTGCAAGGGGTGCTCTGCCTTCACTCATTCCTGGAGAGCAAACTGCCCCGTCCCACGTGGAGCTGGCCCGGGAGTCCTGCCTGGGTGCTGCCGGGCCCCAGGTGGCTCGGGGGTTTTGTGGGTGCCGTGCCCGCTGGCTGGGGTGCACCGTGGGTGCTGTACGTGGATTTTCGAGGGAGATGCCCTCACCCCAGCCTTGCCTCAGGCTGTGCTTTTCCCCATCCCGCTGGAAGGTGCTGCGGGCTGAGCCAGAGGCTGCATCAGCCACAGGACGTCCCTGTGGGATTTGCCCTGGTTTGGGGTGTCCCTGGCTGGGCTGGGTGCCTTGGCAGTTCCCGCAGACACAGTCCTTCCACCAGAGATGATTTATCTGCCCAGGTGAAGGCACCAGCCCTGGGAGGAGACAGATCCTGCCCAGGTCGCACCCAGCTGACTAAAGAGAGCCCGAGGGAGCGGATCAGCCTCTTGCAGCGGCTCCCGCCCAAGGAATTGCCAAGGAGCCCGGCGGCAGCGGGGCCGCCCTCGCTTTTACCTTTTCCCAGCCTGGGGCTCCACATTTCTCCCTCAATCTTCCACCGGGCTGGGGCAGAGGGTGCCAGGGCATCATCCCGCAGGGGCTTGGGGACAGGGTGGGACCTGCCACCTCACTCTGGGATGCAGCTGCTTAGTGGATTTGGTACGGGAGGGAGCGTGACCCCAAGGTGCTGTGTCCTCCGAGAGCCGGGAAGGATGCGGTGGGCACGGGGGGCTCAGCCGGGCTGTCTGTGTCCCCAGCTGGAGGACTGCACGCTGCAGGTCTCGCCCTCCGGACACTACCTGGACCTCGACTTGTCCTTGCTGGAACAGAAGGATGATCTGGAGAGTTTCTACGAGGAGGTCAGGTGAGGCATGTGGGGTGCCCGAGCCCTCTGGGGATGGGACACGGGGACCTCACATGCGTGTGAGTGCCGGGCACCATGGGCAAGGGGCTGGGGGCCATGGTGGTCCCGCTGCAGGTGCTCACGTGTTGTTTCCCCCCGCCCTAGGAAGGGGAGACGACCAACCCTGATCCTGCGCACGCAGCTCTCCGTCCGAGTCCACGCCATCATTGGTGAGTCAGGGCTGCTCCCTCCTTCAGGCTGGTGCGGGTCCAGCGGCTCGGCCTCCACCGGATGGTGGGGGGTTTGCCCTTGGTGGTGAGTTTTGGCTGGCCTTTTTGTGATGGAGATGGGGAGCAAGGCAGCCCAGGGCTGCTCCTGCCCCGTAACCCTCCCAGAGGAGCAGGGGACACGGTCCCCGTGATGCTGGTGGGGACCCACTGGGTTAATCCCCTCCCTCCTCAGAGATCAGGACTTTTGCCTCTTCATCTGGGAGCCCACCTCCCGCTGCAGATATTCTGGGTCATTCAGGCGAGCTCTAAATATAGCTTTGCAGGCTACAAACAAATACGTCTCGTGCTGCAGAAAGTGCTGCCGCAGCTCCAGGCAGCCCGCTCAGAGGTTCTGCAAAATATTTGGGAGTCTCAAGCCTTTTTTTCCCTTTAGCAGTGGCGGGAAACAAGCGCTGAGCAGGACGATGCCGACTGGGCATCAGCTGGCCATGCAGGGCTGCAGCCGAGTGATGCGGGAAGGGGCAGGAAGGCCGGGGTCGGGGTCGTGCTCTTTGCCGGCGGTTCCCAGGCTCCGGCTGAGTCCCGAGCTGCTCTGCTTTCCCTCTCGGCTGCTCTGACAAGCCGATAAGCGAGCGGAGGAGGCTGCTGGGACCTCGCGTTTTACAGAGCCCTCATCGGCGTGTCTGGAGGGCTCCTTGGACAGCTTGCTTTTGGCTGGTTACAGCTCTAACCCCGACCCAAATAATTTGGGATGCTCGATGCTCGGATAACTTGATTTTTGGATTTTTGGATGAGGGAGGCGCTGGCTCTCCATGGCTCTGGTCTCCACTAGTTTAAGCGAGATTTTCCAGCTTCCCATTGCTCCGGCTGCTCCGTGCTGGCTGCTGCCTGCAGGCACTGTCTCCATAAGCTTGTAGTCTCCGTCCAGCCTCCAGCCCAGTGACCAAGCAGCCGGTGTCGCGCTGTCATCCTTCCTGTCCCTGTCCTGTGGCTCTTCCCAAGCCACGGGGCTGCCGGGGGCTCCAGAGCTGTGCCTGGGGAGGAGCGGCTAAAAGTGGCTCAGCCTCTTGCCCGTGTTCCTGTTTCGGTTCTGCACAGGAAACCAGAGGGGATATTTATGTCATTACTGGGCAGAAAAAAAAATAAAAAGCAAAAAAAGGAAATAGGAAGGTGGCAGGGCTGAAATAAGCAGTTGTGGAGCTGCAGCTGCTTCCACCCCCCGTGTCCGACAGCGCTGGCATCCTGTGGTGACGGCACGGGGCTGCCAGGATGCGGGGCTTTCCCAGGTTAGCCGGGAGCATTTTGGAGTCCCGGTTCAGCAGCGAGCTCCCGCCGCCATGCCGCATCTCTCCTTTCCTTCCAGAGAAGCTGTACAACTCGCAGGGACCAGAGCTGCGGCGATCCCTCTTCTCCCTCAAGCAGCTTTTTCAGGTATGGTGGTGCCGGCACGGTGCGGGGCTTGGGGGAGCTCTCCGGGGGCTGGCCGTCCCCCCCGCCTCCCCACGCTGCAGCAATGCCTGCGCTTCGCCTGGCAGGAGGACAAGGACCTGGTGCCAGAGTTCGTGAACCTGGATGGGTTGACGTGCCTAATCAAAGTGGGAGCAGAGGCTGACCAGAACTACCAGAATTACATCCTCCGGGGTCCGTATTTGGGTGCAGGGCACCTGTCACCTCTGGGGAGGAAGGCTGGCACGCGGCAGGGCAAGCAAGCGAGTTTGGCTGGGCTACCTTGCGGGCGGCTGCCAGACCTCGCCCTTGGGGTGCCTGCCCGCCGCGCCGTGACCACGCCTGCTCTCTGCCTTGCAGCCTTGAGCCAGGTCATGCTCTTCGTGGACGGGATGCAGGGCGTCATCAACCACAACGAGACAGTCCAGTGGCTGTACACGCTGTCGGGAAGCCCGGTAAGACCTGCTGCCTTTGGGGGGCTGCCGGTGCACACCCCTGCCTCTCCGTGCCTGTGGCTGTCTCCTCGCACTCTCCCTCAGGGGACTTAGCAGGGCTCAGTGCCCTGGCGCCTTTGGATGTGTTTGGTCCTGCTCCCACCCATCTGGAAGTCACCCAGGGTCCCCAGAGGTCCCCATCCTGGTGTGACTGTGCTCCCAGGCACAGAGCTTTAGTGAGAGGGCCCCACTCCGGGTCCCTTCCTGGTGCCCCTCGGCCACCAGCATCACAGCCATAGGCGAGTCCCTGGCCCCATGGCAAAGCCCCCCAGCCCTGGGGCATGAACACAGCCACCTGCCACTGTCCCAGCCACCATCCCTTGTCCCAGTTTCGCCTGGTGGTGAAGATGGCACTGAAGCTGCTGCTGGTGTTCGTGGAGTACACGGAGCCCAACGCCCTGCTCCTCATCCGTGCCGTCAACGCCGTGGACCAGGCGAGAGGTGGGTGCAGCCCCAGCTGCGCACAAGGTCCCCACCGGGGGATAGTGTCCCCGCCATGGCCCACATGTCACCTGCACAGGCCACTTTTCCCAGGCACGTGCCCGTGGTCCAACCTGATGGCCATCCTGGAGCAACGCAACGGGGCTGACACAGAGCTGCTGGTGTTTGCCATGACACTGATCAACAAGGTCTGGAGGGACGGCAGGGCATCTCCGCCATGCCGCCATGCTGGCGGGGCTCGGTGTGGATCACACCGGTCCCAGCAGCGTCCCTCTTGCCATGCTCAGACACTGGCAGCCCTCCCGGACCAGGACACCTTCTATGACGTGACAGACTGCCTGGAGCAGCAGGGCATGGAGCAGGTGGTGCAGCGGTACCTGGGCAGCAAGGGCACCGACCTCGACTTGAAGCAGCAGTTCACGCTCTACGAAGTGAGCAGGGCTCCCACGGCCATGCGCGGCGTTTCGTGGTAGCGGGGAGAGCGGGTGCATGGGGCGGCCGGGGTGTCATGCCTGGTGCCATGTCCCCCTGGTCCCTCCACAGAGCGCTCTCAAGCTGGAGGACGGGGTGGAGGAGCCGTCCCCGGGGGCACGCAAGGAGCGGAGGAGGACGGAGGAGGGCCGGCGTGGATGGCGATCCCAGGGCAGCTGCTCAGAGCCCAGCCCCGATGCCCAGCCGCCCCTGGGGTCCCCTGGCACCCCGAAGGAGTCCCCCATTGAGGACACCCCGGCTGCCCCCGCACTGAGTAGCCCAAAAGAGTAAGTGGCCCGTGGTGGGGATGCTCCCGGGATGGCGAAGATGCTGGGATGCAGCCTGAGCAGCGCTTGGGTCTGCTCCTGGTGCCAGGGCAGAGGGCAGCTCTGCGGGACCTGCTCTCAGTCCCCGTCACCTCTTCCTCCAGACCCTGTCTTGGCAGCATCTACAACAGTGCATCCAGCGTGCGGCTGGCCCTGGCCTCCCCCCTGGCCGAGAAGGAGCAGCCCCCGGGCCCGGGCGAGCGCAGCGTCTACAAGTAAGCAGCTGGGAGGGGCTGGGTGCAGGGTGGGTCCTCCTGGAGCTGCCGGAGGGCTCACGGGGGGAAACGGGGTCTGGGCAGGCACTGGGGCTGGAGAGAAGCGTGATGGGGGAGCGGGCATCCAAGAGGGTCCGGCCAGGGGCTCCGGGGCATCCTTCGGGCGCACACAGCTCTGCTCCAGCTCCTCCTCGCTGCTCTTCTCTGCCCACGCTTGCCCTCTCCTCTGCCCACTCTTTTTCTATCTTTCCTTTTGCAGGCTGCACCAAACTGCCCCTGTCTGGTAAGTGCCCGGGCTCTGCACGCGTCCGCTCCCTCCCGGCACGATGCTCCCGTGGGAGCGGGCACTGCCCTGCCCGGCTCGCTGCCCCCCGCGCCCGCCTCGCTCTCCCCATCCATCGTCTCTCCCCTCTGAGCCCTGCCCGTGGGACCCCAGCCCGCTCCCCCCATCACCAGCATCCCCCACGGGGTGATGGCACCCTCTGGTCCCTGCTTCTGGGGTGAGGGGTCCCTGCTGGGGCTGGCACAGCCCACCCTGGGGCTGGCATCGCCATCCTGGTGGCAAACCGGGTGGCTCTGGTGCGGGGGGACACTGCCCCGTCTCACCAGCACCCAGTGCCACGCGGTGCCCGGGCAGGAGGGGACTCGCTGGGGCTCTCCTGGCTCCCCATGAACCCCAGGGCTGTGGGGTGACAGGAGGGCGAGGGTCCCACGCTGGAGGGCTTCCAGGCAGGTGCGTGCAGGAGGCACGAGCCCCGGGGGGACTGCCAGCAGCGGGGGCTAACCCCTGTTTTCCCTCAGGCGGGAGGATGCCCCCTCCTCGCATGGGGACAAGCCTATTTTGAGGAAGTTTGAGTAAGTAGAGGCATGCGTGTGTCTCCAGGCGTGCGCTTCCTTGGGCCGGTGCCCGGCCAGTGGTGTCTGGGCTCCGGCCACGCAGGGCAGGAGGAGCAGAAGGGTCCCCACGAGTCTCTACCCGGGTGCCCTCCTGGGTTTTGCAGCTTTTGGATGAGGGTTGCGGTGAGCACTGGGTCCATCAGGACCAATGGGTGACGGCGGCACCCTGATGGCACAGGGCTGTGGCGTCCCTGTCCCCGAGCCGTGGTGGCATCACCTGTCTCTCTGCAGAGCTCACAGGAGGTTGCATCCTCCAGGTCCCTGACACAATGTGCCCAGTGCAGGGGCTGTCTGTGCAGCGGGGCTGGCTGCGGTGCAGTGCGGCATGGCGTGGTTTGCTGTTGTCCCCATCGTCTCCGTCCCTGCCTTGCTCCCAGCCAGCATCCCCCCCTGTCTCACAGAGCTCGCTTCTTGGAGAACCTGGCTGCTGCCCAGAAGGAGAAAATCTCTTCCATGGCCAAGGGACGGCTCGATGTCCTCAGTGATGCTGCGCTGGAGCATCCCACGGCTCTCGCGTGGGACAGGGACAGCGGCACCCCGGAGCCTGGGACGGAGCCACTCGGCATAAGTAGGTGCTGCTGGGGTGTGTGTCCTCAGCCCTGGGCTCAGCGGAGTCCCTGGGGTGGGCATTAGTGGCCCCTCTGCCCCCAGCCCACGCCTGTGATACCCAGAGCCATGGAGGAGCTGGGTGGTACCTCCCCATCCCGCTCGGAACACCGGCGTCCGAACATGCCCAACATCCTAAGTCCACATGCCGCCCAGCAGCACCTGCCCCTCCAAGCACGTAGTCCCAGCATCTTCCCCTCTCTCTGCAGGGCCCCGCCTGGCTCGGGCAGATGCCACCGACTCCTGCAGTGCCATCTCCTCCGACACCAAGTTTATGCTGGACATGCTCTACGCCAAGGGCTCCTCGGAGCCAGGGAGAGAGAAGGTCTTCCCCGAGGGACCATCGTCCCCCCTGGTCCAGGGCACGATGGAAATGGACACCGAGGGAGGTGGCAACCGGGAGCAGGAGAGCACCTGGCTCCATGGCAGGGCTCCGGATGGGCCGGTGGCCAGTGCCCATGCCAAGCTGGCACGGGCCATGTCCAGCGTGGATGCTGAGACCCACACACAGAAGCTGGAGAACACCGGGATGATGCCCATCAAGAAGGATGCAGAGCTGACGTGGGAGCACCTGGAGTCCAGCCCCGTGCAGCTGAAGATCAAGGACTTGGACTTCACTGATTTGGGGGAGGAAGAAGACTTTGATGTCCTGGACTCGGGGCCCATAGCCAATGGCTCCATCCTCCCTCCCAGTATAGAAGCAACAAGCACTGGAGCTCTCATGGTTCCCCCTCCACCTCCTGCCATCCCTGGCTGCCCACCACCTCCTCCTCCACCACCTACGATCCCTGGCTACCCACCACCTCCCCCTCCACCTCCTGCATTCCCTGGCTCCCCTCCACCTCCACCGGTCCCTGGCTGCCCACCTCCCCCAGGGCTGCCAGGCCCCTCAGCAACAGATTGCCCTTCCCAGGCCAAGAAGAAGAGGACAGTGAAGCTCTTCTGGAAGGAGCTGAAGCAGCTGGATGGCACTGTGGGGCCAGGCAGGTTTGGCCAGGCAACGCTGTGGGCATCCCTGCAGAGTGTTGAGGTCAATGCTGCCAAACTGGAGCATCTCTTTGAGTCGCGATCAAAGGAAGTGCCAACTTCAAAGGTACCAGCGGATTGGCACCCATCAGCCAAGGGAGCTTGAGGGGTGGGAAGAAGGCTGTTAGCTCCTGTGGGGACCCTAGGCACGTGCTGTCACCCCTGCTCTATGCTGAGGATGGGTACCTGCAGCCGGGACACTCGGTGGGGATGGGCGGTGCACGAGTTTGGCTCACCATCACGTCCCTGATTCCTGTGTCCATGGTGTTTTCGTGAAGGTCAGCCCTTTGCCTGGCTGTCCACATCCTTCCTGTTCTCTTTGCAGAAGGCCATCGATGGGAAGAAGGTGGTGGTGGTGCTGGACCCCAAGAGGAGCAACGCTATCAACATTGGCCTCACGGTGCTGCCACCCATGCACATCATCAAGACAGCTGTGCTCAACTTTGATGAGTTTGCAGTCAATAAAGAAGGGATAGAGGTGAGCATGAGAGAAGCTCAGCTTCTCTGAGGACCTCATGTGGGTCGTTTCCCCTGGCCAGGAGGCCTCCGTGCCATGATTTCTGCACTGTCAGGGGTGACACGTCCCATGGTGGCATGTCTGGAGTCTTATCTATCCCTCTTTGCCTGCTCTAGAAAATCCTGACCATGGTCCCGACCGAGGAGGAAAAGCAGAAGATCCAGGAGGCCCAGTTGGCCAACCCTGATGTACCCTTGGGCTCTGCAGAGCAGTTCCTGCTTGCCCTGTCTTCCATCAGTGACCTTACAGCCAGGCTCCAGCTCTGGGCCTTCAAGCTGGACTACGAGAGCCTGGAGCAGGTAGAGAGTCATGTACCCCATCGCACCTCTGCCCTCCCACTGTTGCCAGCCCCAGCAGCGCTGAGCCAAACGTGTTCCTGGTGGGGACCAGCCATGTCCAGTATGGGAGGTGCTTTCTTGGCTGGGGATGGGCTGCAGGTCTCCAAGGCAAGCGTGGGCTTGGGTTTACCATGGGGTGGTTGCCCTTGTGGGCAAGGACGAATGTGGAAGCTCCCAAAGGAAAGGGCGGCCAGGGGGTCTCACTTGTCTCTCTCCTCCCCCAGGAGATTGCAGAGCCGCTGTTTGATCTGAAGGTGGGCATGGAGCAGCTGGCCAGAAATCACACCTTCAAGTGCATCCTGGCCACACTACTGGCCATGGGCAACTTCTTGAACGGCTCCCAGGTGAGGAGGGACGTGGCCTGTCTTGAGTGCTGCAAGAACAGGACCAGCTGTGGTGTGTGGGTACCCAAGAGGGACCATGGGAAGCCTGGGACAGTGCCTGAGGCTGGGTGGTGCTGGTGGGGGCCCAGTGGAACTGCAGACTGCAGGTCTGCTGGAGGAGAGATGGAGAGGCCCTGCTGAGTCCATCGGGTTTTCAGAGCAGAGGCTTTGAGCTGGGCTACCTGGAGAAGGTCTCAGAAGTGAAGGACACAGTGCACCGGCAGTCCCTGCTGCACCATCTCTGCCAGATGGTGGTAGAGAAGTTCCCGGAAACCACTGACCTCTACTCAGAGATTGCCTCCATCACCCGCTCCGCCAAGGTGAGGCAAGGCAGATGACACTCGCGCAAGACAAGAGTGTGGGTCCCATGGCTGCCCAGCTCCACCAGCACGGCCAAGGGCTGATGTCTCGCTCTTCCAGGTTGACTTTGACGAGCTGGCCAACAGCCTGGTGCAGCTGGAACGGAGGTGCAGGGCCTCCTGGGACAACCTGAAGGTGATTGCCAAGCACGAGACCAAGCCAGTGCTGAAGAGCAAGCTGACGGACTTCCTCAAGGACAGCACCCAGCGCATTGTCATCTTGAAGGTGGTGCACAGGCGCGTCCTCAACAGGTCAGTGGCTCGAGGTCCTGGGGTCGTGGCGGGAGCCCTGCGGTCCTGTTGGTCGCCTGCCATGACCAGCGTCCCTGCAGGTTTCACTCCTTCCTGCTCTACCTGGGGTACTCAGCCAGCGCGGCACGGGACGTGAAGGTGACGCCCATCTGCAAGCTGCTGCGGGAGTTCGCCCTGGAGTACCGCACCTGCCGGGAGCGCGTCCTGCAGCAGCAGAAGAAACGGGCTGCCCACCGCGAACGCAACAAGACCCGAGGACGGCTCATCACCGAGGTACGGAGACAATCTGCGAGCCACCACCACCAGGTGATCCCCTCAGGTCCCCAATGCCTACCTCTCCTCCTGCTGCAGACCGAGAAGTTCTCCAGCATCACTGAGGCCCCTTCGCCACCCGCCGTGGTGTCCAGTGGCCCTGAGGAGCAGATGGAAGCAGGTCACGAGAGCATGAAGAGCCTGCTGACCTCCACCACAGATGCTCCTGCCCGCCGCAGCCGGGCCAGCCGGGGTAGGAGCAAGGTGGCAGAGGCACTCAAGGCATGTCCAGCTGGCTGGGCACCACTGATGCCAGCATCCTCATTGTCCCCATGCAGGGACGGGGCACACCACCCCGACCCAGGGCTCTCCAGCCCAGGAGGACGTTCCCAGCTCCCCCGACGATGCTTCGGATGAAATCATGGACCGACTGGTGAAATCAGTGACGCACAACCCCAACCCCCGGCCCTGCGCCAACAAGGAGCGCAGGAGGTCCCGTGGCAACAGGAAGTCCTGTAAGTCCCATCCCTGTCCTCATGCCCTGTCCTGTCTCTGTCCCCATGCTCTGCCCCTGCCTCTGTCCTCTCCCATCTCTCTGTCCCTGCCCAGATGCTGCTCTTTCCCATCTCGGTGTCCCTGTCCCCCATGTCCTGTCCCACCTCTGTGTCCTTGTCCCCATCCTCTGCCTCACTCCTTCCCCACAGGCCACCCCTGAGCCCACTGGCCTACAGACCAGACTATGCCACTGTGCCCCATTGCCACCCCTCCCCAGCACGCCCAGGCCACTGTGTCTGGTGACCCTGGCAGCCATCGCTGCTCACGCTGCCAGTGCCACGCTCTCCTCTTCCCACAGTGAGACGGACGCTGAAGAGCGGGCTCAGTGACGACATGGTGCAGGCGCTGGGCCTGGGGCGGGCACCCGGCATGGAGGTTTGAGGGGGTTCGTGGTGCTCCCCACCACCAGCAGCCCCCGGGGCAGGACGCGGTGGCAGCCCCTGCTGCTCCAGAACTGGCACACTCTGCACCCTTGGTCTCGCCTTGCTTTTCCCTGCCACCTTCCAGCTGCCGGAGGTGCAGGCAGCAGGATGGGAGTGATGCCCTGGAGCTGCTCCGTGGAGGCCGGGATGGAGGATGCTCGGTGCCCGGGTGTGGGCGTGGAGCCTCGGGGTTTGTCTTCTCAACAGTATTAGAGGGGTCGAGGGGCTGGGCCCAGACCCTCCTCTGGGAACTGGGTCTGGCCCGTGGCTGCTGTGGCAATAAAGTGATCTAACGTGCTGCCAGCGTCCCTTGTGCCTGCGCCTGGGTCACCCCGCCGCTGGGCTGGCGTGCTGGAGACTCTCGATGCCATGGTCCTGAACAGGACCCAAGTGCTGCTGGAGATGCCCCAGGGTTGGCCCTGCCTGGGGACCCCAGTGTCCCCATCCCCTTCCAGAGCCCCGAGGGGCCGAGGTGATGTTGTACTCCCCTTTGGGCTGAGCCAGCATCCCTCCCACTGCATCCCTGGCGCTGCTGCCTGGGACAAGCACTCAGCCCACAGCAGCCAGCCCTGTGGCTTGCGGGCACCGTCATCTCCCCCAGGGACAGCGTGATCCCCCCTGTCCCGGGACACCCGAGGGGACCCCACCAGAAGGAGCGAGGACGGCTGCCAGCTTCAAAGCTGCACGCTCAAGGGCAGGAGCGGCGGCTCGAGCACAAGGCCACGGCACTGTAAAATCAAGGCTGTGGGCCTCATCTCAAACCTCACTTCTCCCTTACAAACCTTTCCTGGGGGATTTTAGCCAGACCAGGACCTGGCTCTGAGGTGGGGTTGGTCCCCTCCTGGAGCAGGTCTGGGGCATAGCGGCCACCTTGTCCCCAGCAAACCTGGCCAAGCTGGAAGCCTTGGAAACGTCTCCCCGTGCTTGGCAGAGATGGGCTGCCTTGTGATGTCAATGCAGCCAGGATAGCGTCTGCCCGTCCCCATGGGGCCTGGGAGATGTCCAGGCAGGAACATGTCACCTCCAGCACCGCTCCGGCATGGATTAAAACCCAAGCTGGGTGATGGTGGTGATGCTGCCCGCGGGTGCTAGCGGGTGCGTGAGTACCATTCCCGAGCGTCCCCCTCTGCCAGCTGCAGCACTTTGGGCACCGTCACCCCTGGCAGAGGCATTTGGGAACGATGTCGCCTCATCCATCACGGCAGCTCCACCTCGGCGCTGCCTCCAGCCCTGAATCCCGCGCAGCAGGTCTCTGCGGCTTTCAAGGAATGAAGAAAAACTCCACTGGGCAGGGCAGCAGCTTCCTCCCGGCTAACCTCTGCCCAGGGTTGTCCCTCTCCCGCGAGGCTGGATGCACCGGCAGCCTTGGAGGAGCAACCTGTGCCAGCCCACCCAGCTCTCGTGGTGCCTGCAGTGTTCCCAGGTGGCTTTGGGGACAGTGGGATGGCTTGCCAAGAGCCACAGGTGTCCCAGAGGTGCCCCAGGACATGATCTGGCTCTCTTCCTCTCTGGGTGCTTGATTTGGGAAAAGAGAGGACGGAGAGGTCACAACAGGCGATAGTGAGCAGCTCAGGTACACAGCAGGAGTAGAAAAGCATCTGCCCGCTCCACTGCACCTGCCCCAGGTACCCAAAGTGACATCATACAAGTGACAACCCCCGGACTGTTGCTCCCGAGGGCTCACTGGGGGAAACTGAGGCAGGGTGCCAGGGAATGCCCACTCCTGAGCAGTTTGGCGGCACTTGGGGCAGCTGTGTCCTCAGCGAAGGCCTCCTCCAACCCCTGCTTATTTTTTTCCAGCTGGGTTTTTTTGTTTTGTTTTGTTTTGTTGTTGTTGGTTTTTTTTTTTCAGCCTTGGTGATATTTTCAGGATTCCTGGCCCCGGGTACATGCGTGCTGCCCTTGAGCGGCGCCTGAAGTTCCTGGCTTGGCCGTGGCGCAAGCGGTTTATGCCAAAAATACACCGGGTGCAGGGGCAGCTTCCCCGCCCCGGGAGGGAGAGGGATGCTGGGGGCTCCTCTTCGAGCCGAGGCAGGTTGGGGGGCTGCCACGCATGAGGCTTGGTGGGGACCCCAGGGCATGCACGGCAGCATCGGCAGTGCCGGGTTTGGGTTGCTGCATCCCTAGGAGGATGCTCCGGGGGGACGAGGTGGCCCTGCTGGGGCACCTCGTGGTACCCGGCCCCTCCATCCCATCCCTGCCTCCATCCCTGCTTGCACCCGGGCTCAGCCCTGCGTGGGCCCTCGCCCGCGCCAGCCCGGGGCCACCATCTGTGTCCTGCTGCCACGAGGGGGCACGGCGAGGCCACCCAAAAGCGATGCCTCGCGTCCCGCCACCTTTCGAGCACTCGCCCGCTGGCCTTCGGCTCCCCCTCTCCCCGGCACCCAGAGGGGCTGCACCCCGCTCCCCAACCCCCACCCCACCCCAGCGAGATGTCCTGCTGCTTCCATGTCCCCGGTGGGATGACAGCTGCGTCCTTGGGCTCGGCCATCCGTCTGGCTGGCGGGGACAGGCTGTTGTCCTGCTGCGCTCAGACGTCTCGACAGCGCTTGGCCCTGGCCCCCACCTCGCCCTGGCCCCCTTCCAGGCTGGGGGGGACGAGCAGGGGACAGCGGGGACCAGCCCAGCTCCACTTGCAATCACATTCGCCTGCTTCTGCAGTGGTTTGGTGGCAGAGACCTGCTCCCACCCCTTACAGAGACAGTGCTGAAAGATGTCCCCTGCCTCCTCCATCCCACCCTGACAGCTCTTTCCGCAGGACTGTCCCAGCACAGGGTCCCGCCTCGTGCCATGTGGGCACATCCCCACCACTGTCCCTGAGCTCAGAGGGGGACCCCTGCGGTCCTGGGCTGGCGGTTGCCATGAAGCCCCACTACCTTGCGTGAGGAGCACCGTTCCCACCAGAGACAGCACAACCTGGCTTCTGTTCATGGGTTGGAGCCATCCAGAGGGCTTCTTGCAAGCGCCGGAGTGCCCCAGCCACCTTCCAGGAGCATCATGATCATCTGCCAACCTTCCTCCCCTGCCATGATCCAAATTTCTCCTGCTGTCTCAGCTCCTCTACCTCCTGGCCCCAACTATCTTGAGAAACCCCAGGCTGGTGACACGCTCCACTCCTCAACCGCTGGACGGAGGAGTGGGATGGGAAGCAGGTCACAGCTGCCATGACCTACTGCCCTGGGGGCAGAGGCGGCAGGATGTCACCCAGAGCACGGCCCAACCAGATTCCCTTGGGATCCTTCTCGCGGCCAAGGGGGAGCCATGGTTCCCCTGTCCCCATTGCCCCAATATCAAGGTAGAAGCCCTGTGATGAGCACGGAAGAGGCAGGAGATGGGAGGGTGATGCAAAGCAAGCCTGGCACGGGTACCACATGTGCTCTGGGGGATGTGGGATGTGGAGTACCAGGCATTAGCAAAACTGGGAGCACTGCCGAATGTCAGCTACGCTTCCCAGCCACGCTGCAGGAGCAAGGTCCCTGCAGCCCAAAAGCAGCTCTTGTTCGGAGAACCGTGGTGCAGAAAGCCCAGCTGGCAAAGGGGCTGCCAGGGTGACGTGGGCAAGCGGGGCACGGCGACATGGGGTCCTCATTGGGCCAGAATAGCCAGAGGTCAGGCTGGGGAGCGGCTTCCCAGAAGGTGAAACCTCTCCCGAAGCCATGAATGCAGCTGGAAGCGGAGCTGTGTTTTGTAAATACCTGGGGATCCTGTGCAACCTGAAAAAAACAAGTCAGAGGCAGGAATTTTCTGAAGACCAAGGGATTTGCAAAGAGCTGGCTCCAGGGTCAGCACATGGCTGGATGCTCCATGCTGGAGCAATGCTGTCCTGGGGAGCAGCCCTGGTATTCCTCAAAGGAGCTGCTCCAGCCGCAGCACCCTGGGAGCAGAGAGGTCCTGCCAGGGGTTGGAGAGGGGTTTGGGCTCTGCCCACCGTCCAGCCGAGGTGCGTGGAAAGCCCCCACAAATGGAGGATCAAAGCCTGGGACTCAGGCTGATCCCACCAACACGGCATCTGATGCATGGGATGATGGGCATGAACAGTTGCCTGTGCTTTACAGCAGCAAAACATAAGGAAAATGCCCCAAAAACTCCTCAGTCATGGCCTGAAGTCGGAAACAAGCGATGGAAAATCCTGCGGGAGAAGGGGGAGAAGGTCCCAGCACAGGGAGTTAAGGTGACTCCTTGGGCGGCTGTGGCTCAGGTTGGCCATGCCATGGGAAATGCCTCCAAGGCTGGGCTTTGATAGACCCACTTTCCATGCCCTGGGCTTCAGAAAGGACCATGGGGACATTAAAGCGCAGGGTGCAGGAAAGGGTGCAAAAAGCTTTGGAGCTGAGCCTGGTTTAGCTGAATCACAGGCATCCGAGGATCTGCCCTCCCCGGAGAAGAAAGCCACAACAGACAGCTCCCACTCCGGCAGCAAAATCCAACCAGAACCAGTAAAACAGTGCAAGTTCAGTGGTAGGACACAAATATTTGGTGCTGGGGGTGATGAATCACTGTCCTCTGCGAGATGCTTTGGGTCAAAACGAGAGTTAATTCCAGGTAGTGCAATGGCCTTTGTCAATCCTGAACTGTCTCTGGCCCCAGACGCCAACGGGCTCCAGTGTCCCACATCTTCCCCATGAAGAAGAATGGACCCACATCCATCCTAAGGACTCTGAGGACATGGTGTGGGAGAATAGGAGCTCCATCTGCTTTAATTAGCAAGGGACACTTGCAGCATCTCCTTTCCTGTAGGCTTGGTGGTGCACGGTAGCCCACAAGTGACGGCCAAGGAGGTCTCAGCCCCATGGTTCCCTCTCCTGAGACAATTCCTTCCGGGGAAGAACCGTACCTTGTGGTCTGTGCAAGGAAGCAAGTGCTGGAACAAGTCTCCATCAATGCCAAACAGACAAAAGTGCCCTGTTAGGCACTTGCCTGGGTGGAGTTTCCTAAGGAGATAATAGCTGTGGAAGAAGGACTTGCTGTTTTGGAGAAGATTAAGTACCTATGGGAGCAGCCTGGATGAATCACATCCCTCATGGGCTTAGAGCCCTTGGAAATGGCTTATGGCACCTTGAAAACAATGTCATGAATCTTCTGCAGATGAGATTAGGGAGTGGAACAATTATCTCAAAACCTGTTAGTCATGGGAGGCTCTAGCGAGCTGGAGGAACAGCCTAGGGCAAGGGGAGCACTAGGAAGAAGATGCAGTGTCCGTCTCCCCGCCTGGGGACCTGGGCGAGCAGCCCTAGGAAGGGTGTGGGAGGCGGCTGCGGTCAAACCAGCCCCGCTTCCCCTGAGAAGGGTGAGCTGTAATTAGCAGAACGGGTACGGAAGAGCTCTAGTAGGTCAAAAGGTAATGGAGTTATCTCTAAGTGTTTCCTAACAGCACAGCATGGCTGGGAGGCACCCTCCACTGTTGAGCAATGGGAAGATGACGAAGGCCAAGGATTGGCTTCAAGGGGAGAGCCACCTAGGTCACCCTAACGGCACACTGGCCTTTTTGGGGAGAGCTGGGGAACAGCCAAAGCTGGCAAAGTGTGCTGGTGGTCCAGCGGACCTCTTGGTGAGAGCATCCAGGGAAAGTCCTGACTGCAGCCAACATGGCACACCATGGCTACTTACAACTCATCTCGAGGTGTCCCATGAGAAGGGCACCCCGATACCATGTGTGAGGAGTTCTGGAAGGGATGGATGAACAGATAGCCAACCCAGCTCTCGAGGAGATGCATGAATTCAGGTTGCAGTCTGGCAACGGCTACATCAGCCCCTGGTGATGCACCATCATTGGTAAGGACCCTACGTTCTGGCTGTCTCTGTAAAACACCGAATCCCTCACGCTGCTCCCTCGCACATCCCGGCATCTCTGGCTCGGCCAGTGTGGTGAGGGATGCTCTCTCTGGAGACCGCATCTTTGAAAAAAAAAACCTCTCTCCAAGGGGATTTTCCAAGCCCTGGTGAAGGGATGGGATGAGGAAGTTTAACAGGGTGCTCTTCAGAGCCCAAGTCCCCTGAGGCTCTGCCTGGTGGCCACCTCCACTGAGTTCAGTAGCCTAGTGCCACAAGTGAGCAGACTCCTGCAGGAGAGCCCACAGCCATGCTGCTGGAAACATCCCTCCTCCTCCTCCTCTACCTCACCGGCATTCCTGGCATTCCCCTGCCTGGATGAGCAGGGCTGCGAACCCAACCGGGTCCCACCACCACACCCCGGCAAAACCACCCCGGCCTGTTTGACGCTGCAGTTTTGCAGAGCTGCCACCGTCGACACTGATGAAATGCGTTTTTCCGCCAGTACCACCGGGGTTGTTTCCAAGAAGGATGGCCAGGGCTCGCTGGCAACGACGGCAGCCCAGCTGGCACAGCCTGGCTCCGCTGGGATGGGAGACAAATGTTGATCCTGACATGGAAAAGCATCTCACCCTGCAGGCGGAGGGCACCGAGGGTCAGCCCTGCGGCAAGAGCCGGTGGCACTACGCAACAGGGACGCACGAAGGATCACCAAGTATGGAGACTCAGTGAAATATTAAAGCAGGCGCTTAATAAAGCGAGCCCAGCGGCAGCAATTACCCTGTGTAATAAACCTGGAAAGGAGAGGACTTTGTCCCCCTGGCTGGGGCGGTGCAGGGAGCTCCTGCCAGCGCTCGGCGGAGGTGGCAGGGACCTGGCACACGGCGCTGCGCGGCAGGGCTGCCCTCGAGCCGCGCGGCACCAGCCTGGGCAAGCCAGCAGCTGAGCTTGCAGCACGGCTCACGCTGCTGCTTCCTGCCGGGAAGCTCTGCCCGGCACGGGAGCTGAGCCAAGCTGCGCCTGGCCCAACCGAGCCAAGCGGAGCTGTGCCGAGCCGTGCCAAACGGAGCTGAGCTGAATTGAACCGAGCTGAGCTGAGCCATGCCTACCTAGGCAGCATGATATCCTGACCCGCGCTGAAGTGAGCTGAGCTGAGCCGTGCCAAGCTGTGCTGCGCCTGCCTAGGCAGCACAACATCCTGACCTGGGCTGGGTTGAGCTGAGCCAAGCCGAGCCCAGCCAAGTTAAGCTGTGCCTATGTAGGTTGCACAATGTCCCAAGCTGTGCTGAACTGAGCCAGGCTGAGCTGTGCCTACCTAAGTGGCACAGCGCCCTGAGCTGTGCCATCCAAGCCATGCCTACCTCAGTGGCACAATGTTCCAAGCCGTGCTGAGCTGAGCCAGGCTGTAGATGGCATGATGTCCTGAGCCATCCTGAACCGAGCTGAACTGAGCTGTGCCTACTTAGGTGGCACAATGTCCTGAGCTGTGCCGAGCTGAGTCAGGCTGAGCTGAGCCATGTCGAGCTGAGCCTACCTAGCTGGCACAATGTCCCAAGCCAGGCTGAGCTGAGCCAAGCTGACCTGTGCCAAGCTGAGCCATACTGAGCTGAGCCATACCTGCCCAGGTGGCACAGTGTCCCGAGCTGGGCTGAGCTGAGTCAAGCCACGCTGAGCTGAGCTGTCCTGAGCTGAGCCGAGCTGAGCCATGCCAAGCTGAGCCATGCCTACCGAGGTGGCACAGTGTTCCGAGCTGGGCTGAGCTGAGCTGAGCCGTACTGAGTTGAGCTGTGCCTGCCCGGGTGGCGCAATGTCCCAAGCCGACCCGAGCCGTGCCCGCCCGGGTGGCCATGTCCCGGGCCGCGCCGGGCCGAGGACAGCCCGCTCCCCCGCCGTGCCCCGCGCCGCCCGCCCCCTCCCCGCCGCCCGGCAGAGGTGCGGGCCGGGTGCCGGCGGTGCCCGGTGCCCCGTCCGCGGTCCCGCTCGCCTCCCATTGGCGGGGTGGGCTGCGGCCCCGCCCCTCTCCCACCGCCGTGCGGTTATAAACGGGCGCGGCGGGGCCGGGCGCGGCGGTGGCGGTGGCGGCGGGGCCCGGGATGGAGCCGGGGCTGGAGCGCTGGGCGTACGGCGCGCTGTGGGCGGCGCTGGCCGGTAGCCTGGGGCTGCGGGCGGCTCGGCGGGCCCTGGGGCCGGGCCGGGGGCTGGTGCTGGCCCTGGCGCTGGTGGCCGGGCTGCAGAGCCTGTGCCGCGCCTGCCTGCCGCTGCCCCTGGGGCTGGCCCTGGCCGCCGCCGCCGGCCTGCTGCTGCTGTGGCGGGCAGGGCCCCGCCGGCTGCTGCCGGTGGCGGGCAGAGCCGTCCTCGTCACAGGTGAGTGCGGGGACGCGGCCTCGACGCCCCCTCCCCCGACGGTGCGGGGTTGGCGGGGCAGCGGGGCGTCCCGCGGGCACCGGGGCCGGTGCTGCGAGCGGGGTGTCCCCTCCCCTGGGCACGGCCACCAGCTCATCTTCTCCTCCACGTCCAAGCAGAACTGGCCGGGCTCTCCCTGCCCTCGCCCCGAAGCGAGGACACCTCGGCTCTGAGCGTCGACCACCGGCGCGATGCCGGGAGATGGAATGGGACACGTGGTGGGGCTGGCGCAGAGCCGCGCCACTGGTTTGGGAGCACCTCGGCTCTCCTCTCCTCCCCTCTGGAGCCGTGCTTGTTCTTAGAAAGCTTCTCCTGGCATCTCTAGAGGCTACGACGGAGCCAGCTACCCGCTGCCACTGCATCCAGAGCTCTGTCCTGGGAGCTGCTGGGGGCAAACGAGGCTGTTTCCACATCTTTGCAAGGGCAAAATGCTGCCCCGTGGGGATGTGCTGGGCTCCCAGCCCAGGCTTTGCGCAGCTCTGGCTTGGTGGCTGTGTTTCTTTAGGATATCTCAGCATCCAAGTGCTTTTTTTCCCTCCTCTCCGTCCTCCTGGCAGTGGGAGTGGAGGATGATGAAGGTAGCTGGAGGCAGCAGGTGCTTTGCTGGGAGACGATGGCAGCAGACACGGAGTGAGGAGGAAGCGCTGGAGCCAGGGTGGTTGTTGCCCCAAGTGTGCTGGGAGGGTGCTGCCGGCTCAGCACGGATGTGGAGGGGAGGGAAACCCGTGGACAGGACCTCGGCGGTGCTCCTGAGGATGGGAACTCGCATCCTGGTGGGAATGTCTGGGCTGGGCTTGGAGACTCCCAAGTCAGAGAACAGGGATTTGTGTGTTTCCTAGAAAACTTGGTCTTGAGATGGGGAGTCTCTGAGGGGGAGAGGTGTCCCCTGTCCAGCTTGAGGGGCTCCGTGGCGCCAATGGGAAGCTGAGGGAGATCTCTGCGGAGGAGGAAGCAGCTCAGAGGAGCAAGACAGCGGATGAATGAGTGATTCAACCGAGTGAAGGTCAAAGCAGCAGCGGGGCAGGGCTGCCTGGGGAGGCCGTGCCCCAGAGCCGTGCACTCGCAGGTGCCCTGTGGCACGCTGGGTCAGGCCAGCCCTGGCTCTGTGGCACTGCCTGTATAATTAGTGAGTCAGCGGCTGGAACAAGGTGTTCTTGCCCCGGTGCGTTGAGGTGACACCTCTGCAGCTCCGGTGTGTTTGCTCTCAGCTGTAAATACCTTGTGGTTTTACAGGTTCGAGGCGCAGCCCGTGGTGCGGGATCAGCATTTCCTTGCGGCTGCTCCGGCAGGTGCCTGCCGAGGGGCAGATGTGAGGGCTGCTCTGCCCACGACAGCATCCCTCAATTGAGTATTTGTGTGGTAATTAGCCTATTAACTCTGGACACCTCCTGGCAACTGGGTGTTGAGCATCTCCCATGGGAGCAGCCTTCTTGTAGAGAAAGGCAGTCTGGCCTTCCTCCTCTTGCCCGTGGGAAGCACAACACAGCAGAGGGAGAAGAACAGAGTTGGGTGTCTGGGGATGCTGGGCATTGGTGAAGGTCTGCGAGGTCAGGGACAGGGCTTCTGCCACACTGGTGTCGTGCTGGGTCTTGCAAATCAACCAAGAAATGCAATGAAGTCCCTTCGTGATGCATGGAGCAGCGCAGGTCCCAGCTCAAAACACTTTGGGCATCGTTTCCTCTTGTGTATACTTCTCAGCCAGTGGTTTAGTCCTGTGTCAGGGAGTGGCACAGGTTCAGTGACGCTCACCTGGAGCCAGGCAATGTGGCTGTGGTGCTGTTGTCAAGGGGTCCCAGCCCTTCCAGCTGCATGCTCTCCCAGACCCCTGGGGACCAGCCCCAAGTCACGCTCTGTGCGTGATGCTCCAGCCCCACGTGCTGGCTGGGACATCACTGGCTAGTCAAAACCTCGTTTATGGAAGGGGCTGAAGGAAAAGTAACCGTGCAGCTCGCTGGGAAGGTAGCAGGGCAGATGGGGAGCTGCTGTAGCAGCAGGGACTGGGAAGTTGTGGTGTTTCCCATCTGTTGCGGGTTTGCGTTTCTGGTGTTGCACATGGAGCAGGGATGGGCAGCTGCTTCTGCCAGAGGGGAGTGAGAAATGCTGCGGTCTCCCATAGTGCATCCCCTGGGCTAGCAAAGTAGGTGGCCACTAGTCCCTGCGGTGCTGTGTTTATCTACAGCTGCGACTTTGGGGCTCTTGCTCTGCATCCCAACTGTCCGGCTTTTCTGGGAGCGCGGCTCTGGCTTATGCAGCCTGGCAGGGGGCAAGGAAAGTGTTAATCCTGCCTTCCTGGGGAGGTCACAGCTGTTTGCGGTGAGGAGGAGGATGCCCTCCTGTGTGGTGTGGGCTGGGAGAGGTCAGCCCTGGGAGGATCGCTAGGATGAGGAGAGGAGCAGAGATCGGCAGCTGGGAGGGAGACAGCAGCCATCCCCACGCTGCCCTTGATGTGTTGTCCCAAGCCAGTCCAAAACTGCCTCGAGAACGAGCCCATGATGTGTTGCTTGTCTCCCCCATCCCCTTCCTATTGGGAATCGGTATAAAAGCGCTCCGGCCTCTGTAGCTGTGCAAGGCGGGGCTCTGCGAGAGCAGCCTGGGTGATGAGCTGCTGTTGCCTGGCCTCTCCAGATCCCGGCTGACAGCACTTCATGCGAGGTTAGGTTTTTGACTTGGCTCAATTTAGACGTGAGCCTAGATCATCCTTTGGTGCCTGCGGTCTTACTGGATGCCTGTGAGATTCGTCAGTTCCATGGACACCACCTAACACAACTGGTTTTAGGGTCTGGAGGGGGTTTTAGGGTGGCAGAGCATCACGGGGCTCAGCTGTGCAGCTGGACCAATCTGCCCTCCAACAAATCATCTTTGTTTAAACAAAACCTGTTGGCAGGTCAGGCTGCTCCAGCCCCAAACCTGCCATGTTCTCCTCTCTTCTCCTTCCGCACCGCGGGGAAACTGTGTTTTCTGGTGAGGCTCTCTTGTTACAATCGCATGCCCCATTAACAATCTGAAATGGGTCAGTGCTTCAGATCGTGTTCAAGGTTAACAGAGGTTTTGCAACTTGATCGCAGTCAAGCGGAGCTTCAACGTTTCCCATGGACTCAACAGATGTTGAAGCATCTGGTGACTGCAGCAGGATGGAGTGATTCAATCCAGATGTTGGGATTCTCGCTGTTCTGCTGTGAAGGTAGATCGCTTTCCTTGGCAAAAGAGCAGCATCGCTCCCGTCTGGACTTTGATGCTGTCTCTTAGACCTGTTTTCCGGCTAAATTGGGTGACTGGGAGATGTCAGGGGTCCAGACTTTGCGGCTGTTGAGTAATGCATGCTGGCTCCAGGATGGGCACAGCTGGAGCAGCAGCACGGCGTGCTCACAGCCTGTGTTTGCCGCTGAGCTTGCCAGCAGCCTTGCGATGCTCCACGCAGTGACACTGCAGCTCGGCACCGGCAGCTCCCGCTCTGCCTCTGGAGCCGGTGAACCAGCTGGGAGGCACCCGGGGTCTTCCCCAGGCAAAGTGCAGCCTGAAAATCAGTTAGTTCCCTGGAACTGCTCTGGTTTTTCCAGGATCTATTAAAAATTAACAGCAGAGGCAACTACTCCTGCAAGCTGAGGTGGTGAGGGGACAGGACCAAAACCAAACACCCGAACTCCAGCCCCGGTGTACAAGCAATCCCTGGCATATTTAAAGAAAAAAAAAGTGCAACATTAACTCTGGAGTTACAGGTTTTGCTGCTGGTTTCTGGGAGCAGAGCAGAAAACCTGCTTTTTCTGCCTCTTTGCAGGGCTGAAGCTCTCCCCCCACTCTCTCAGCAGCCCTCCATGGTTTTAGGATTCACCTTCTCCTGCTATGTTCCTTCAGAAGCAGGCACCTACCCCTGCTCACCGCAGATGTTTGGATACATACACTCAGCTTTTCCTCACTTACCTGTTAAATAAGCGCTTTGGAAGCCTGCTAATGACACAGACCTGCTGGGGTGGTTTTCTTAGCACCGTTACCCAAAAATGATGAGCACAGCTAATTAGGAGGGTAAGCGCCTGGAAGTTGCACGCTGTGGGAGCACAGAGTTGGTAGAGAAACCCAAGCTGGCTTGATTAGCGCTCGGGGTTATGCGGGGACATGAGAGCAACAAAGCAGAGACTTCCCTGCAGAAATGAGATTGTCAGATGGGAACGGATGCTTCGGAAGGAGAGAAGTGTAGGCAGTTGCTGCCCTCTAGTCCAATGAGCAGCACCTCTTTAATGAGGTCTGGGATTGTGTTACCCGCTGCCTCGCTGCCCTGGAGCCAAGATCCGCTTACGGCGGAGCTCTGCTCCTTTTGCTGCTGGTAGCACAGGGGTGGTGGACGTGCCCAGCCCGGGTTTTGCTCGAGCAGGGGTGTGGTTGCCTTCTCTGGGTGCTGGTCCAAAGCCCCAGCTGACCTGTGCAGGAGGAAAGGCTGCAGGGCTTTCGTGCCTCTTCACCTCCCAATGTCCACCCCCGGCCTGGATCTCAGATCTGAGATGCTGCTGTGCAGCCTGCAAGGTGGAAAATGCCGCCAAGGCCGTCACCCTCATGCTGTGTGTTGCTACCAGTATAGTTTGGGACTTTTTTAACCTTGCCCAGGATATGCCTGTTGCCTCCTTCTCCAGTTCCGCCTGGCTTCTCTGGTACATCCACTGTCTCCATCCCCGTTCTCCTGTCCCAGCCTGTGCGTGCTTCCACACGCAGCGCATCACTTCTGCTTCCTTCTGCCCTGGAGAGCTGCCAGCCCCTGAGCTTTATCGCCTTCCCTGTTGGGAGCTGGCTTCCCTGTCACACGTGGTGCTGTCCTGGGATTTGCTGCCTCTGAGGCTGTAATCTCAAACAGCAGTTTTCAGCTTTGCGGCAGCGTGGACTCTTGCTGGGTGGTTGGCCCTGGGGAGCCAGGTGGTGGGTGCTCCCCAGGCAGGCTGGGGGTGGAGAGGAGGGATGGGCTGGTGAGCTGAGGTCCTGCAGGAGATTCCTGCCCTGATCTCTTCTGCTGATGCTTTAAATGTCTGGCCTCTTCTTTCAAGCCTCTGTTTCTTCTGATGGTGGTGATCTTGTGCTGGGTCTTTCGGCTTCCACCCGACCTGCTCTTCAGCAGATTTGTGATCCCTCCCTGCTCTGTTTCTCCACTCTGATAGTCATACTCTAGTTTGGCATAAACATCACGCCGTGCACATCTGCTTCTCATGACCCTGCCCAATGACACTGTGACCAATGCTTGCCCCTCTCCAGGGTCTCAGTTACCAGATGGGGACGAGGTGTATAACCTGTGGTGACATCTGTGCCTCCTTCAGCAGCTGTGCTGGGCTCTACCTGCACTGTCCCCAGCCGAAGAGCCTGTGTGGGTGCTGCCCTGTGTGTTCTGTTTGGGCTATGTCCAAGCACATCAGCCTGGAGGGCCATCTTCATGAGATTTGGGAAAATGCACCAAAATAGTCTTGTGATATGCAAACTGAGCTGCAGGTGGAGAGTGAGGAGGGGACAACTTAAATCAGGTGCAGAGGGGGCTGATGTGGCCACGGGAGCCTAAACAGCTCAATGTATTCCAGAAACTCTCTTGGCTGGGGCTCAGTTGGTGCTCATTCAAGTGTTTTGCTTGGTTTTTAAAGAAAAAAAAAAAAAAAAACAAACCCAAGGTCCACATGGATCTGGAAGCTGCAAGAGAAAATACAGTTGGTGCAACTGCGGAGCCCATCGTGATGTGGGGATGGGCAAGGCTTGCACCCATTTTCCTGCCTGCCTGGGCTTGTGGCATGTGGTGGGAATCTGTTCTCGTGACAAGGGGAGCGATGAGCAAAGTAGAATTTGATCACCACAGTACCCCTGGACTTCTACAACTCCATTAAAACTGCCGTAGCTTTGTTGCGGTGCTGTGAGCTCTGAGCTGCTTGATGTGGTGATCCCCTGGGCTTGCTCTGGAGCTTTGGTTGGCACTGCCTCAGCCTGGCTTTGTCCCTGCTGGCACTGCCTGTCCCACTCCCCTGTGCCTTGTCCGCCTCCATGGTGTGGAGGGTGGGGTGGCACCTCCTCCTGGGTGGCAGTTCGGGGCTCTTCCACGGCTGACTTGACCCACCACGTGGCCAGAGGTTCTCCTAGTCCTGCGGTGGCTGTGGTGCTTTGCTGTCCTGGCTAGAAATACCTTCTCTGAGATGTCCTGGGTGGTGATGGCTCATGGTGGTCCATGTAGAAGAGCTAGTCTTCCCTTCTGCTTGTAGACCCTGCTCGTAGCAGACCTTAGGTTTGACCTTCTGCCTCTCCTTACTGGCTGCTGGGGCCTGGTGTGTCATCATGCGAGATGGATATGCGGCTTGGTGTTTGTCTGGCTTTCTGGGAGTCCCTGGGCAGCCCTTCTGCAGCCCAGGGGTGCTCCCAGCAGCTGCCCCAGCCATGGCTTTGCTGCCACCACCTCATTCCCCAGGAGCATCTTCAGTGCCACATGCCAGTGGTGGCTGATGGAGCTTTCCAGCTTCCCAGCCTGGCTCCCACCCGGCTTCTCCCTCTCCAAGAGCCCAGGCGGGTGTGTTACCAGCACCAGCTTGGCATCAGCACCGATCCCATCGAGCTGTCCCTGGGTTGTAGGTGTCCTTCCCAGCAACAGCTCTTACTGATGGATTGGTTTCGCGTCTTGCCGGCATCATGTTCCCGGTTCGCCGTGTTCCCTCTGAAGGTGATCATTAACCGGGTTATTGCCGCAGTTCTTCACAGCTTCCTCTTCGCAGGGGAACATCCATCCATCCATTCATCCTAGATTAGCTCTGATGTACAGGCTGTGCCCTTTCCCAGGCAGTGTCCTTGCTGCTGTCTTTTCCTTCTCATCCTTGCTGTGAGAAGCTCAAATCCTTGACTGCTGGCGTCTGGCTGCTCCTTTTGGGGACTCAGTCTCCCCTTGGTGGAGATGGCATCTGCTGGAAAATCCTGCCTGGACCCAGGATACAGTGAGTGGCCGCTTCTAGGAAATTCCCTGCGCCCTTTCTCTGCAAAACCCTGATGTGTCGCAGTGCTGCTGGGAGGAGAGGAGCTTCCTCCGCCCCGCTTGTTTGCGAGCCCTGGGCCGGTCCCCGCTGGCAGCGGCATCACTGCTGTTCCGGGCTGTCCTGGGCCCATTCCTCCTGCGACGGAGGAAGAGTCGGGTGCTTTTGCATCTGCTGACCTTACTGGTGCAAGCCTTAGGCTGAGCTTAACGAGTCTGGGTGCCAAGCTGCCTTCCCGAGAGCTGAAAGCCTGTGCTGAGGGTGACTGCAGGCTTGTGAGGGGATCCTGACCTCCTCCAGGATCTCACCAGGCACTGGCCTTGTGCGGGGGAAGGTGGCCGGGCTCATTTCTGTCCTGGCTGCACCAGGGCCGCATGCAACCTAATGAGCTCCCTGCTTCGTTAGCATCTGCTGCCCAGCTTTGGCGGGGGCGGGCGAAGGCATCTGGGTGCTTTCAGTGACGGGGAAGGCTGTGGCTCCCGACACCGATTTATCTTGCAGCTGCTCTTGCACCGTTGGGTCCCTGGTACAGATGCACCAGAGCCGGTGCCTGCTCCTGAGAAATGGGCTTTAATTCAGGAGCCGTGAGCGCTTCCGTGCCAGCCTCGGGGCTCCTTGTCATCTCTGCCCGGCTGCTCCCGGTTGTCTAGGCAGAAAATCAGATTTTCCCCTTCTCTTTGGTTCGTTAAGTGAAACGTATGGAGGTGATGGCGTGTGAGGCTTCAGAAACACCCGGCTAATCCCCTGTAATTCACACCATCTGGCCCTTGTCCCCGGCACAGGGAGGGGGCCAGGTCACCCGTGTACCCCCCTGCAGTGATGGACATCCCTGATTCTGCCTTCTGCCATGGTCCATGGGTCCTCCGGGGGGTTGAGGGGCTGCCTGGCCCCTGCCCCACCCCGTAGGACCCACTGGATGTGGCACTTCACCCTGGGCTGTGGGAGCTGTCAGCACCCCGGTCGGTCACCTCCCTCCCCTGCTGTGGGGGGGTCCCCGGGGAGCTGCATGTGCCCCCCTTGGTTCAGGGGAAGGGGGCTGAGGCTTTGCAGGGGTGCCCACCCAGACTGCTGTGCTGGGGGACTCCTGCATTGTCCCCTTGCTGGGGATTTGGGGGTAGGATTTAGGTCACCCCTGAAGGCATCTCCCTGGGTTTAATGTGATTTAATTAGGCTCATGGCTTCCCAAAACGGGGCGCTGAGGACCAGCACTGGGGCTGCTGTCACCTCCTGCCACCCTGAGCCCATCTGCCTGCTCCCAGGGGACTCTGTGGGGAGCGGGGACACCCCACTGCCAGCACAGCATGCTGCCGCAGGAGCCGCTGGTTGGGGTGCGGTTTCCTGTTGATGGTGATGTTGATGGCGGTGCCGCCAGCTGCAGTGAGGTGGGGTGGGGGCTACCGGTACCCCTGTCCGGCCCCACTGCCCCGGCCAGGCCTCGGGTGTGGGCAGGCGGTGGGTGATGGCTGGCTGGGGAGGCCAGAGCTGGCGAGCAGCCGGGGCGGCTCAGCTGCCATGGGCGCAGGTGCTCCTGCCATCCCCTCCCTCCCCAGCACCCTGCCAAGAATTTGTTCCCTCTCGCCCGGGACTGACATCACCCCTTTATCGCTCCTCACTCCAAACGTGCGCGGCATCCGGGAGACGCTGGCCGCAGGGCCCTGCCCTGCCCGCACGGCCCTTTGCTGGTGATTCCTCCCACCCAGACCTGCCCCATGCAGGGGATGCTCTCCCCAAGTAGCTTTTGGGGTGCCCCATCCCCTCTGATGCAAGCTTGCCCTGGGAATTCTCCTCCACAAGGTTCCCGTGGTGTTCCCAGGATGGAGATGAGGTGACTGTCCCCAAGGAGCTGAGCCAGGATCAGTCCCCACTCGGGTGCCCGGCGGAGCCTCCCCACGGCGCGGCCGGGATCAACCCCATCCCGCGTCCGAAGGAGCTAGATCTGAGGCGGCGGTGGTGAATCCTGCCGGGGCCAGAAGGCAACACCTCTGAGCAAAATGTCAGCCGTGTTTAGCTTGGCATCCTGGGCAGGATTTGAGCTCGAGCCTATGGAAACAAGCAGCTCAGCGTGTCAATCCGCTCGGCCTCGGCGCCCCAGCTTTCCTCTGGCTGACGGCGTCCTTGAGCCCTGTGCCGTCCCGGGGCTGGGAGGCTGGCGATCGTGGTGACAGCCCCGTCTTGGTGAGGCGGCTTGGACAGGGTGATGGGATGCACAGCCCAAAAGCTCGGTGCAGGAGGTGGGATTGATGTCCTGGGATTTGGGGAGTGGTAGCAGCACTGGTAGGGGCTGCATCCAGGCGAAGGTCTGCAGAGCTGGGGAGAGGACGATGCTGTTCTGGGTGTCCAACCCAGCTGACAGGCACCCGCCTGCCTCTGGGCTTGGCAAGAGATGGAGTGTCCCCAGAGGATGCCCCACGGCCACTGCCCATCCTCACCGGGTACCTGGGTGGCCCAGGGGAGCTGCTCCGGGGGCAACCTCTCTCCAGCTTCCGTGCCAGGGTCCCAGGCGTTGACCTGGCTCTTGGGGAGCTGCCGCTGCACCCAGGCACCCACCGGGCTCTGGGGGGCTTTGCAGCTGCATGGGGCTTCTTGAGCCAAGCTGTGCTTCTCCCTGCTGAGGTTTGTGCTGGTCCTCTCCCATTGTGCTTGGCTCAGGGATGAGGATGCATGGCTTGCAGCGTGGGGATGAGCACGCAGTTTGGGCATGAGGATGCTCACGGTTCAGGGTGAGGATACAGGGCTTGTGACTCAGGGATGAGGATTCACAGCTCCAGTGGAGAAGCTGCTTCTGTGCATCATCGTGAGCACCACGGATCTGTAGCAGCAACCCTCCACGAGTGCCAGTGGTGGGCAGGGGAGCAGGGGGAGGTGGTTTTGGTTTGGCAGCTCCTGGGCGGTAGCTGTGGTATCACCTGTCTCAGCTCTGCTCAGCAAACAGCGACGTTGATTTTGAGCGCGTATCTGTGCACGGTGGCCTTGGTGCCGGCTGCAGGAGCAGGGCGAATACCTGAGACAGCAAAAAGCCAGCGCCGTGCTGTGCCTGACTCACCCAAAAGAAATGTGTCCGCACCAAACCTGGACTGCAGCCTCAGCTGGCGGCACGGGAACCCGGCCCAGCTCCCGGCACGTGGCTGCGGAAGCTGCGGGCCGGCTGGCCGGGAGTTGCCGGGACGGCACAGCTCAGCTCCTCCGGTGTCTCTGCTTTCGCTGGTGACGGGAATCTCTGGGTGGTGGGCACCACAATGGAGATGCTGGAGGCTGAGGTTTGTTTGTTTTTTTTTTTTTCCTTGTTCAAGATGGGTAAAGCCAGGGCTCGTGCCAAAATCCCAGCGGAGGCTGGTATGCTCTGCTCCTGGGGGAGCCGCTGCGGTGGCTGGAGCTACTGTGGAGTTCCTGGGAATGGCTGCCGACACCCTGCTCCGGCAGAAGGCCAGCCGGCCCCCGGAGCAGGCGTTTGCCCCCAGTTGCCTGTGGAGCTCTGCTGGATTTTGCAACCCAGGCTCAGGCTCTGCTCTCCGGCTGCTGGCCCAGGGCCCGTGGGGGGATGCGATGGGGGGCTTCCAGCCGCCTGACGTCTTCCACCGTGCTCCCTGTGCCGGGTTTCTCCTGTGCTTGGTCTGACCATGATTCCTCCCGCCAGCACGGATGCAAAACCAGTTGGCAAGCTGGGAGCCGGGGCGGGAGGGAGCTGGCGCCGGCATCTCCTCGTGATGTAGCACACCCAGCGCCAGCCTCGTCGGGGCCATGCAGACTGGCCGGCTCCAGCGCTCCCCAAGCTGAGCCAGCCCCAGTGGCTCCCACGCCAGCCCCGGTGTGGCCAGTGGTTTGTGCGCTGGTAGCCACGGGGAGCGAGCATGGCCCTGGGAGAGCTGCCGCGCTTTGTGGCCACGTGTTATGGTCCCAGGGGGTTTAATTGTCCCTCCCTGTGCTCTTGGCTGTGTTTGAGCGTGGCAGCCAGGAAGCCGAGCAGCAATGGAGACCTTAAATAACACCAGAGCATCCTCGCCCTCCTGGCCCTGGGCCTCCTGCCAGCATCTCAGGCTTTTTTTTTTTTTTTTTTGGTATGTGTGTGTGAATAAATTCAAACTTCCGAAACAAACCCTCCCACCATCCTGCTCCTCTAAGGCAAAACAAACCCTGCCTGCCTCAGACGGCACGCGGCCGTGTTTGCTCTCCTTTCGCCAGGCTTGCCCGAAACAAGCCGGCGAGCCTGGCTCGCTCGGGTTTTTGGGATGTTTCCCGGTGTTTTGAGGCTTGGGAGGTGATGGGGAGCTTCGTGTTTGGACTGGAAGCTTTTCTTGCCGGCTGGGGCGGGAGCAGCGCAGGTAACCGTGTCCCGGTGGCGGGCAGCGTGCTGGCTGAGTCCGTGGCCACGAGCACTTTTCTTTTTACGCCTTATCTTTATTGCAGTTTTCTCCTGCCCTGCTGGGGAAGGCGAAATGCCCCTTATCTGGCCGGCTGCTGACAGCACGGCCTGTTCCCGGAGAGGGGAGAGGCGGATGTGCCGCGTCGGCAGCCCACGGCACCTTCTGCATCCCCTGCGGCACCGGGAGCGATGCCGGGGTGATGCCGAGCCACCATGCTGGGTGTTGCATGAGAAAGGGGGGTTCCTGCAGCCCCTTCCCGCCAGCCGAGCACCTCCGGGGTGTGCTACCGCTCTGGCTGCTGGCCACAGGCTTTATTGCGGGTTTCTGATGCAGCAATAAAGCAAAGCCCAGCTGGGAACTGGCCCGTGGATGCTGAGCCGAGGGTGGCTTAGCTGGCGCCCCGAGAGCTGGAGCCCGCAGTACCCCCATTCCAGCCTGGGGGTGCGGGAGCAGGGAGCCGCGCAGGGCAGCCGGTCCCCATGTCCACCCCAGGGCTGGCCAGACCCTGCTGGGAGGGCTCTGGGGTCTTGTGGGGGCCCGTAGAGCGGGCGGCGGTGTCTGGGGCCACTGTTGTGTC
Organism: Chlamydotis macqueenii; assembly: GCF_036417535.1. Lineage (NCBI taxonomy): Eukaryota > Metazoa > Chordata > Aves > Otidiformes > Otididae > Chlamydotis > Chlamydotis macqueenii. The sequence continues at coordinate 15,024,153 of NC_141568.1, forward strand.
CATCCTGGGGTGGCTCCAGGCACCTGATCGGGCCCTTTCCCAACGGTGTCCCAAGGAGCACCCAAGGGTGCCAGGCAGGAGGGCGCAGGAGCCCTGGTGCTGCCCCTGCCGCGCTCCCCTGTTAATGGTTAATGTGTCCGGGCAGCGGCGGTGGCTCGAGCTCCCCGAGCTATCAGCGCTGCCATCGGCCCCGGGAACAGGCTGTACCTTGCTGCTGCTGTTTGTTTGCATCCTGGCAGCTCCACCCCAGCCACGGGCCCCGCTGCTGCGCCCCGTGACACCCTGCTCCCGCCTGGGCTGTCCCCCAGCCACCCCAACGGTGGCTTTGTGGGTGACAGTGTCACCTGCGGTGGCCCTGCTCCACCTGAGGTGGAGGAGATGAGGTTGGAATGGGCATGGCAGCTCCCCAGCATGGGACATCCCTGTCAGATGCTCCCCTAAAGGATGCAGGGTGGTAAGAGCAGACCAAGATCCCTCTTTTGTCCTCCCCTTTTTTAATTCCCTTGGCACCCCAGGAAAGGGGAGGGGGTGCTGTGCCTCTTGGTCACCGTTTTGGAGAAGTAAAAAGTATTCGGGAAAAGGGAGCATCTCCCACGGAGCCTTGTGCCAGCTCCGGCTGGTGCCTGATGGAGCTCTTGGAGAATATTTGTGGGGGTGATGCCTCCTGGCCCTTATCACTGCTGGGCTCTGGGCTGGATGAGCTGGCCCGGTGCCTCGCTGTGCCTGCGGTTTTACCTGCACCTTGCATCAGAGGCGCTCGGGATGATGGAGTTGCAGATAAGGGAGTGTTTTCTTCCTCCCATGTGCGTGTGATAGAGAGAAAACAGCAGCTCCTTGACCTGCGAGTGCCCCAGGGCATGGTCACATCCCTGGTGTGCCGGGGAGCTGGAGTAGGGCGGTGAGTCCTGAGCAGGGGATCAGTGCCGGGGGGGTTTGGTCCCTGGGGATGGAGAGGCAGAGGTGGGGGGGGGGTCTCTGGGGGCTGGGGACAGCCAGCTGGCAGCTGTCATTGGCCACTGCAAGGCTCCTCTCATCTCTTGCAGGCTGCGATTCGGGCTTCGGGCAGGCGACAGCGCAGCACTTGGACGCCATGGGCTTCCGGGTGTTCGCCAGCGTGCTGGACCTGCAGAGTCCCGGAGCCCAGGAGCTGCGCAAGAGCTGCTCGTCGAGGCTAACGCTGCTGCAGATGGACCTGACCAAGCCGGAGGACATCCAGCACGTCCTGCAGCACATCCAGGCTCACACCAACAGCACAGGTAGGAGTCCTTGGCACCTCCCGGGACCCCACTCAGCTCCCCAGGAGCCCAGCTTGCGGCCAGCGTGGCAGTGCCAAGCCTCCACGTGCCCCTCACCGTGAGCTGAATCCCTGTGGGCACCTGTGCCGACAGCCTCTGCTAACGGCTTGTTCCAGGGCATCTTGCAATTCCCATGTATGAGCTGGGGAGCAGGTGGGATCCCCCGGGTGGGGGTCCCCCATTCAGGTCACCTCTTCAAGCATCCCATCCCCGCAGGGCTCTGGGGCCTGGTGAACAACGCTGGCTTCAACGACACCATCGCCGACGCCGAGCTCTCGCCGCTGGGCAAGTTCCGCACCTGCATGGAAGTGAACTTCTTCGGCTCGCTGGAACTCACCAAGGGGCTCCTGCCCCTGCTCCGCTCCACCAGCGGCCGCATCGTCACCGTGAGCAGCCCCGCGGGTGAGCAGCCTGCCTTCAGCACGGCCCGTCGGACTCCTGGCATCCCGAGCTTGGGTGGGGGGGCAAGCGTCCCCACGGTGCGATGCGGCACCTGTTTCCCCTGCGCTCCTCTGCTTCCCACGCCAGCCACGTCAAGCTGCCACCCTAAACCCTTTCCTCGTGCAAGGGCCAGGAGCGCAGCCCTGAACAAGCCCTCCTGGTCCCTGCCTGGGCCCTACCGCACAGGCAGCTGCCTAAGACCCCGCTCACTCATCCTTTCCCTCCCGTAAGGTGACCTGCCCTTCCCCTGCCTGGCAGCCTATGGGGCCTCAAAGGCAGCCCTCAGCCTGCTCATGGACACCTTCCGCAGTGAGCTCCAGCCCTGGGGCATCAAAGTCAGCCTCATCCTGCCCGGCTACTACAAAACAGGTAAGAGAGTCAGCACCTGCTTCCTGCCTGCACCCGCGGGTAAGGGGCAGGTAACCCTAGGGAGGCAGGAGAGGTGGGGACGGAGCAATGGCAGGAGCCAGCAGTCAGGATGCAGCTTCTGAGCATCCCCAGTCACCTCCCTGGGGACAGTGGCCATCCTGTGGCCTTTGGGTTCCAGCTGGTGAGAGACAGGCTCAGGATCCTCCTTATCGGGAAGCTGGGAGGGGACTGGGAGCTGCTGGCACACAAGCCAGGGGGGTTGGAGGAGGGGGGCAGCCACGCAGCTTACAGGGGGGCCGCGTCCTCGCAGGGACGTGCAACCCTGCCTTCTGGAACCTGCAGAAGCAGCGGCTGGTGGCCAGCCTGCCCCAGGAGCTGCTGCAGGCCTACGGAGAGGACTACGTGGAGGAGATCAACCGCCAGTTCATCCAGTTCATGAAGGTGGCAGTGGAGGACCTCAGCGCGGTGGTGAACAGCATCACGGACGGGCTCCTGGCTCCCAACCCAGCCGTGCGCTACTACCCAGGGCAGGGCCTTGGGCTGATGTATTTCATACACCGCTACCTGCCCTATTTCGTCCGAGATTTGTTCTTGAAAGGATTCTTCATCAACCCCAAGCTGCCCCGAGCGCTGCGGCAAGAGCACAACGATACGAAGAAGGCCTGATCTCAGCCTGCATGGGGTCACAGGGCAGGAGCGAGCCTTCTCCCAGGATTTCCAAGCACACCAGCCCCCAAGCGTGCGCGCAGCCATGGGCGCCGCCCTCCTGCACTGCGGGGGACCAATCAGCACTAGACGTTAAAAACCAAATTGCTTTCCAAAATCAGGCAAACGCAGATCTATTTTCTATTGTGTGCGAATCAACGTTTTCTAGAGACCTTGGTTTTGTATTTTTTCTAACCATGCATCCTCCAAAGGGGCCGCCCCTGCCTGCCTCTGCGGCTCTGCACCACGGGCTGGGATGTACCTTGGGTGTTTCTCAGCTATCTGACATCTTCCTCACTGCTCTCGGAACTGCAAGCATTTGCGTCCGTCACCTCCTGGCAGGGTCAGGCCCAGGATCCTGTGGCCACTGCCGTGCCGGCCCCTGCCTTCCCGCCATTCCTTACACACTCCACACGCTCCCGGCAAGCGCAGGGGCTGAGGCTGGGCTGCACAGCTCTTCACAAGATGAACTACGTGATTGTCACTTTTTAAATAAATCTGTTCTTGATATGCCACTGGGCTCTGGCAGTCTTCTTCCATGGTGCAATATCAAATTCCCCGGGTAAGAGGTCCCGTGGCTGACACAGACTCCTCTTGGGGCTGTGGGAGCAGGCACCCAAGTAATCAGGAAAGTGCAGTGCAGTAGGCAGATATTTATTGGTGTAGACAGGAGGGGGTCACAGGATAACAAAAACACCTCAGAGGTGACCACAGCACAAGCTGGGGGAGAGCCGCTCTCCATCAATTCCTCCCAGCAGCAGCACCGAGCGCCATTTCCCACCAGCGAGGCTTCTCTGCTGTCACACCACCACAGGGCCTCTCCCAGACCGTGAGCACAAGCAAGAGCTAGCTGGGACACAGAGCAGCAAGGAGCGCGGCTGCCGCGCCACACCTAGGGCTTGGCTCCCACCCCCTGGCCATAACCTGGCAGAGTGTAGGACATCTCTGCCAACAGCTGCTCTCTGCAGTTGGGGGACACCCAGTGGAGCCAGTAACCAAGGGCTGCTCTGCCCACACGGCTCCACGGCAGTGCCAGTCTGGATGCCCCGCACCAGGGAGGAAGCTGTGCCTGCCTGGATTTACACCCTGAGGCAGCGCAGGGGTCAGCACCAGCTGCAGAGCCAAAGGAGCCTCGACTCTTGCATGGTGGTGAGAGTCAGCGCCAAGCTGAGGGGCTCCACGGGAGGAAGGAGCTCAGCCATGGAGGGAGCTGCAGGCCAAGGACACAGTGAGGCTGCACTAGTGCAAAAGCTGCTGGAGCGTGCTCTGCAAGCGCTCTGGTTCTGCCCTCACATTTCCACAGGCTCCCTCCCAGTCCTGGCCAGGGCTGCCCAGTCTCTCCCAGGTCAGGGTTAGCTACAGGGGGATGCAGGGATTGCACAGCAGCATCAGCTACGCTACAAATGACGCTCAAACTAAATCTCATGGGAACAACACTGACTAGGAGGCGTGCAGAGCGCTGACAGAGAGCACCTCCAGCCATCGCAGACCTGACGTGCTCCTCTGCAGCAGTGGGAACCCCTTGGAGGCAGCAACTCCCCGGCTGGTGCTTGCTCCACGAGCACAAGCGCATACAGCAGATTAGTACAGCAACACGGGGACTGAGATACACAACAGGAGGCGTCCCTCCTGCTACACAGGGCCAAGCCTGTGCCACTGGTCCCTGCGGACCCCTCACGACACACACAACTCAAACTTCAGCTTGTGAATAATTTAACTAGCGACTATACAGTTTCCTCATCTGAGCCAGTTCCACAGATGGGACATCCCTGGAGTCTGGGCAAGGGATAACTCAGGGAGTTAGACAGGGATCCCTCCAGACTCCAGGGGCAGGAGGGTTGGACAGGAGCAGAGCAGGGTTAGAAGATGGGAATGTAGTTGTCGATCTTGGTCCTGTGCCGCTGAGCGATGCACTCTGCGATCCACACAATGTTGCGGCACTCCTGCTCCTTCAGCTTCACGAAGGCGTAGAAGACTCCAAAGTGGAACTGGTTGAGGAAGGCCAGCTTGTTTAGCTTCACCTGGGGAAAGCCCAGAGGAGGACACGTCACTTGCCCACCTCAGATGTGAGAGGCTGGTCAAGGCAAGTGTGCAGCAGCTTGGGAGGTCCCACGACTTTCCCAGCAGGCCGGGGTCTCAGCACAGGTGTCCTGCTCTGCACCTCTCTAGGTCCTCAGGGTGGCTCTAACCTACAGCACGTGGCTCAGGACAGGCTCTGACAGTTGAAGGGGGAAATATTTATACCCTCATGTACTGTGAAAATCCTCCTCCCCAAAATCTGTTCATCCACATCACTGCTGACACGGCAGCAGACAAGCTCGCGGCTACCTTAAGCTTTGCGAATGGCACAGGGAGGCAAGTGTCTCAGGGCTGACTCACCTCATGCTCAAAGAACCTGTCTTCAAGGGTCTTGTCTCCAGGGTTGCTGCCAGCCCCTTCAAACAGCAGCTTGTACTCCTGCAGGAAGACATCACAAGAGGATATACCCAAACCCCAAAGCCCTCCAAGCTCCGCAGCGTTCCTGGGCCCCATACACCACACAGACACCGCAGCTGCCATGCCAGGTCAGCAGAGGACACAGAGGCCAACAGTCTGCCCCGTGCACACAGGAGCATTGGCAAGGGGATGCTGCTGAGGCTGCACTGCACACACCCTGGCTGAAAGGCAAAGAAAGCTTTTATTTCATCTGTGAGCTTGTCCGGCCAGATACCCTACCCACTCTCTGAAATGTGCAATTCTCAAAGCTGCATCATCGCTTGGAGTGTGCAGGGAGGATGCACCAAGTACAGACCCCTCCACGTACAGACCAGAGTGTCTTGGTAAGGTCCCTGCGCCCACAAACACTGGCTCACGCCCCAGCTGCTTCTGCAAGGGGACACCGAGCTCTCCGACTCTAAAGAGGCCCCCAGCCATGCACAAGAGCAGCTTAAGGATCCCAGTCTGTCCTCCCAGGACAGCCATCTCCTCTGCGACTGAACCAGAGCTCAGTGTGACCCACTAGGGCTGGAGATGTGGCAGACCACTTCTCACAACCAGAACAGGCGCTCACGGCACGCCTGGTTTCCCTATCACCACTGCAGCGACAGCCACCACTAACAAGCCAACAGCATCCTTGGCGCAAGAGCTCCAAAAGTCAACTCCACCTTGGCCAAGAAGAACACAGGGCCAACTATAGCAGCAGAAAACACGGCCCCCCACCCCAGGCTGCCAATCCACAAGTTCCTCCCATCCCCAAGAAGCTCTGCTCCAGAGCAAGTCCTTGCACCAGTCCCCACAGCCCTCACCCTACAGCACTCACAGGGTAGTAGTCAGCAACATTTTTGACTTGTTCGTAGTCATCTGCTCTGGCCAGCTGAGCCAGGCCCTCAGGGTAGAGCTTGCCGCAGTGTGGGAACAGCTTTGCTCGGTCCTCCTTGGACAGCTCGGTACCAAATGAGTTAATGGTGATAATGAAGGCCCTCCGGTCAGCTTCAAACTGTGGGAGAAGAGTGATTAACTTTGGGATGCAGCACCTTTGTCAGAGGCCAGCAGATACCGACGCTGCTCTGAACAGAGCCACATCAGCGGGCAGCGTAAGCAAGTTGCCTGGGACACACAGAGCTATCTGGTGTCCAGCCAGGGCAGGCTACATGTGCAGGCTCCCAGTATGCCCAGTAGCTGATGCCTGGGGAGTAGTTAGGTGAGGAAATCCCCACTCCAAGCACAAGTCAAACCACTGAGCAGAACCCTGCCCAGGTCAAGGAGTCTCTCTCACCTACTGCTCCTGAGCCCTGCACATCCCACAGCGAGCCTTGGCACAGAGACAGGCCACGCACTGAACAGCTCTGGTTGTTCTCCTGCTTGTTAGCCATGGGAGAGGTCAAGATCAGGACTGGGGAACCAAACCTCTCCAGAGTCATGTGCAGGCAGTGTTTTCCTAGGTCTCCCAGTATACCAGCAGAATGTGCATGGGGATGCTGAAGAACATCTTTAGCATCCTTAATGCTGGCAGGCAAGCTGGGTCTGAGCACAGAGCAACAAATGGCAATACCGTCCAGCCACAGGGGTTTCCAGACCTACCTCCAGGATCGGGCACATGGCATCTGCTGTAGTACCTCCCAACACCTTGCAGAACTTGTAGAAGGACTCCAGGTAAGCCTGGAAGAGAGAGGGTAGATGAGCACTCTTCTACACAGTTTCACCTACTGCCCCATGGGGCCATTCAGCAGGGGCAAACAGCACACAGCGATGCTACCACATGCTTTATAACACAGCACGGGCACTCTCACCCCACGTGAACTCGGATGCCAAGCCCAGACGAGGGTCAGGGCTTCCCCCAGGGGCTGGAGACACGAAGTGTTGTGGTTGAGTTTGTGGAAGTGACTGCATGAGCCTACTGCAGGCAAGATCCCCAGGCAGCAAGGTTAAAGCCTATTTTGCTTCTTTGAGTTGTCTAACTCCAAAGCATTTGCTGAAGTCTCACATGGTCTTCCTGACCTCACTCTGGCCCCCATAAACATGCCAAGCCACACAACTGTAGCTGCAAGACCTACGCTCAGAAAGTACTGCTGTGTAAGCAGAGTCAAGAGATGAGACAGGACATCTGTGAAGGAAACTAGCCATTCTCTGTAATTCTCTTTTTCACACTGCAGACGCTTGGTCTCCATCCCAACTGGAGCACTGCAGAAAACACATAAGGCTAGGCACAGCTACGCTGCCTCCAGGAAACGTAATCCTTTGTGGAGATGTACCGTAATCCAGCTGGAAGATGACTGTATCTCCCAGGGGAAGCCCATGAAGGCAGCGCATGGCTAAAAGTGCTGTTCAGCAAAAACTTTCTTAGCAGAAGCCATCATGTGATAAAATACCTCCCTGGACAGAGAGCTGCAACCAGGACCACTTAAAAGGGATGGAATAAAACGATGCCAAGATACCACAAATCTCTGCTTTGTCACAACTACTCCAGGACTGAAGATGGACCAAGAATGCAGGTGTTGGACATCCTCAGCCTCTGCACTAGGGAAGCACCTGGATTACTGCGTTCTGTAAATATTTGTTACTGCACAGCTCAAGAGGACGCTGCTGGGTGAGCATCACACTTCAAAGAAACATCATCTCCAGCACTCACCACTGCTCAAGTGCAGGAGAGCGCAGAGCATCTGTCTGTAGAGTCACCGCAGGAACAAGGACGCAGATAACACACACAAATCGAAAGCTTTAGAAGTAAAAATAGGCAAACTCAAATATCCAGGACGGAATGAGGATCCAGTGTCACAAACACCATGGAAACAGAGACTGTAAAGCACCTGCACTGGGTGCCGTACCCTATGGACCCCTCTGCAGATGACAGCAATTTACAGAAACTCTCCAGCATCCCGAAACGCTTATCCCAGAAATAGTAGTCTCTTCACATTTAATAATCCTTAATGGACTTTTACTTCCACAAACCCACACATTTACCCTCTGCCTCCTGCTAGTCTCATTTGTCTGTCACATCCAGCCTAAAGGGAGACCTGTGGCCTGTCCATCCATGTTGACTTCTCCAACACTATTTGTGGTTACTGCCACAGCTTGGATTCACTCCTCTTCCAGGTGAGGAGTCCCAACCGTTTTTGTCATTTCCCATACAGAAGTCATTGAACCCAAGCCTTTAAATGTCTCCTCCTTAGCAGTTTTTCCTGTTCATATTCCGAGATGAACGAGGAGAGGAAAGAGATAGTGTTCAGGACAAATGCACTACAGATGTACACAGCAGCACAGTAATATTTGTGCAGTTCTCTGCTTTCCTGCTGTTGGAAACAGATTGCCTTGTAGAGACATGCTTGCTTAGGTCAAACATAACCCAAGACTCCATTTAGTAGCAGAAAGGAACAAGGAGACTCTCGCTGTACAAGCAGAGCTAGGATTACCTCCTTGCCTCTCCCATACACCACTCCACATTTATCTGCCTGCTACATTTTATTGCCCAGCCACAAAGCTCCTTCAGCTGGCTCCTACAAGAAGGTTGCCAGCAAAGGCCAGCAGTCAATCGGCTTCACTTCAACACATCCACTAAAGAGGTGGAAAAAAGAGTAAGCAATGAAGATAAAAATGCCAGCACATCTCCATTGCAGGACTCCACTGCTGACTGTCCCCTACGCTAAGAGCTGACCACTTACTCTTAACCTCTGCTCCCAATTTTAACCATATTTCCACTTGAGAACCTTCTCACTTGTCATTGCCAACAAGAAGCCTTGTAACTGCTTTCCACCTATGAATCCTGCTCAAACCTTCTATCTATATGCTCGCAGACTCCTTCAAAAAACCTCAAGTAGTTCTGAGACGCAGGCAGCCATCCCAGGCATCTGTCTGCTCTGTTCCTCAGAGCAGCTCTGTTCAGATTTCAGACCAATTTGATTTCCCTCATGTGCCTAGGAAGACCTTTTGCATTGTATTATACATTTTCCAGTCCTTGGGGAGAGAGGTAGCTTCAAGTGGGAGTCTGTGAGCAGCAATTACCTCTTTCATCCTTGCATCACCGTGATTTCTTACTGACAGAGCCCCTATGCTCCCTGGGGGATGCTCTTTAGCAAGAACCAGTCCCAGCACACACCAAGGTATATCAGGCATCTACGCTTCAATTTGGGGGTAGGAAGAGCAGAATGCAAAGAAGTATCAGGCCTCAAAAAGGAGGCTGAAAAGGACATGGCAGCTGGGACCCAAGGAGAAACCCCTCCCACAACCTGTTTGCCCTATGCTCACTCCACTCCCTGCCTTCCCCCATCTGCTTCATCTCAACACAGAGATCTGCACCCTGCAAAAGTGCAGGTATTTATGCGTACAGGCATACCTCCCCCCATTACAGCAAAAGACCAGTACATGCCAGAGGCCACACGCAGCTGGGCATGACTGCCGACACGCAGCTCCTTCTCCCCTCCCTTTGCCTTCTTCCCTTCACGCCTGATCTGTTCTCTGCCTCTCCAAACAGGCCCCGGCTTCCTTGGGAAGTGGAGGTCACACTGACTGTAGGCTGGCTGCGACCAGCCGAAACAAGGTTGGCAGATACGATCTGCATCCCACCCTTCATCCAGAGAGTGGAGATGGAGCGATAGCCACAGCCTGCACATAAACACATGCTTTTGTCAGCTAAAACCAGACAGGGCCTGCAGAGGAGGCAACAGCTCCCTGTGCAGGCTCAGGTCAAGGAGATCCTTAGCCCCTCCACATCCCTGTGCCTGCAGGACTCCTCCACCCCCGCTGTACCCTTCACACTGCTCTACCAAGAGCATCTAATCCCAATCACGGCCACTGAAGGCTTGAGCAGTCTGCTGCAGGCTCTTCTGAAACAGCTCCAGAAAGAGAGCCAAGCCCATGGAAGTCCTTCAGCCAAGTTTAAGATCAAGCCACTTTAGCCCTTTGAATGCAGTTAACTACACATCTAAACTCGTGCGGTTAAGGAGCAGCCTTCTCCTGCCTGCCTGGGGCCTGAGGAAATTTATTCACAGGCATAACCTGTGCAAAATCTCTTGCACAGACTTTTGACAGCCTGATAGCTCAAAAAGAACCCCCGACTCTGCCTAGCTCTGGTGCCCTGACTCTGCAGAGCTGGGTGGTCAGATGTCAGGCTCTTCCAAGAGCACTATCTTTACTTTCCAATGGATGCAACTAGCTCTTGGTCACGTTTACTCTATCACCACTCCAGGGAAGAAAAAGAGAGAGAAAGCAAAATTATCTTTAAGTCTACTCCAAGAGGAAAATACTCCCTAGTCTTTGGTTGAAGAAAGCCAGGCTAGGTTGGAGCTCCTGACCCAAGACAGAGCTGTAGTCACACCAGGAATAAACAAGGAAATTAACATCTCTTCCCCTTCCCTTCCCATTTACCTTATACAGCGTGTTTCGAATTATTTCAATGTTCATTTCATCCAGGTCCTGTTCAGATATGCAGTCTTGGAAGAAAGCAGCTGAAAAAGAGCCACAGACAGAGTTAGCAGATGCCCAGCATTTTCCAGAGTCCTCAACAACACCAGGCAGAAGCACACCCTATGTTGAGCTTGTCCCTCCTAGGTCTGGCCCTTATCTTCAGCAGCCACCAAATTGCCATGACTCAAAACCTCAGGCTCCACCATGGCTCCCCAGGCCACAATCATTTTGGGGGCTCTCACATGAAAGTCTTTCTTCACCCCTTAGTTCTATGATTTGGTTACCAGCCTATTCTCAGCAGAAATTCTCAGCTCTAGCCCCCAGCATCAGTGCCAGAGCAGCCTGCATTTAAAAATAAGCAAACCCCAAACTGTTCCCAGCACCAGGCACTCAGAGGTGACAAGACAGCTTCTGAATTACCTGCTACTGCATGGCAGCAGGGCTCAGGGCTTGCAAAACAGCAGCTAGCCCTGAGGAAGCTGGTGCTTCTTCCTCCTTCTCCAGTATCTTAGCTGGATTAAGGGAGCATGGGGATGCCACAGCTCCTGCAGCCCACGATACTCATGTTTGGAGTCAGGAGCTGTTTCCCCTGGTCAGGTCTATCACTCCCGTTCTCCACTTCTTCCCAGGCCTTTTATTTCTCCAGCTGGAGGTAAGCAACAGGAGGCAGGATGAACTAGTGTACTCTGGTAGAAAGCTCAGCCCTACGTGCTCTGCCAGAGTATCTCTGAGAGGGAGTTTGAGAAGTTGTTGCCACTGAAAGAGCAGAGATTTCAGACCTTACACAGGGTACTGCAAGCTGCAGATAAAGATGAGTCTTGTACATCTAGAGTAATATAAGGCTCTTAGTATCGCTCACTTGTTAGCAAGAGCACAATAAAACCCATTGAGAGGACTTTTATGATTTCTACAACTCTCATTCAGCAACCAACTTTGCTGAATTTGCTACAAAGAGAAATATGATCTCTCCCAGCTTACGCAGTCGAGCTGTGGGTAAAGGACACTGCACTCATGCCGAGAACTGACCAGTGCTCTGCTTTGCGTGACAAACCATGTACAATGCAGGTTCACACCTCTGGCGTGCATCACTTTTATAGCAAGAGCTCTCTGGCACGGAGAGCAGCCACACTGTGGGTCTAGGAAGTCCTGAACAGGGCTTAAGCCCCCCGGAGGTTTCTTTGCAACAGCATCAGAGACTAATGCCACGTAGCTGGAGGAGCACTGCTCCCTACAGTTGGCAAAAATGAAAACAGAGTGCGCCAGGACTGGTTTTCACTGCAGGACTCACTGGCTAGCCTAGATAGCTAAGCAGTGGCTACTTCAGAGTAGCAGAGGAATGAGAACACAGCTATTTCAGTTTTTGGCCCTCCAATATCCCCAATTAGGCTAACAGCAAGTCTTATTTTGCCCTGCTAACCTATGAGAGCCATTTGGGGTTAAGCATTCCTACCAAGCCACGTAGCTACTCAAGTACTTTTAGGAGATAGAGCTGCTGTTTCTTTGCGTGTGGTCACTGGAAAGAGTGCAAGTTAAACAACTGCAGCCTGCACGCCTGCTTGTTTAGGCAACACAGCTACTCCCCACGTTGTTCTGCTGAAGCAGTGCCACACTAGATGGTATACAGCCTCAAGGGCACGGCCAGGGCAAGGGTCTGAAGATCTCAGCCTAGCCAGGGCAGAAGCAGGCTAAGCTCACTCACATACAAGTGCAGGAATGCAAGAGACAAAGACCCTCAAGTGGCAGCCTTGTCCAGAACCACCTCACCAGTGTAACAGGGCGTTTTCACGTCACACACAGCTGGAAGTTTTAAGCTCTCTGAGAACTAATGTCTTTGAAATACTTGGTTCTATCTTATTCCCCAAATGGGAAGGTTCCTGCTTACTTGTGAAGAAGATTTTCATCTCTCACATCATCCCTAGAGCGGGCTCAACTGAGCTGTATGTAGAGCCTCGGTTCTCCCGCTGCGTTGTTGCCCTACCTAGCAGCCCAGATCTCTTGAGACATGTTTTCCCTCCTTTGCTGGGATCTATCTGGCAAGTCATTTTTCCATGACAGCTACTTCATTTGCCCCATTATTACACAGAGCATTTGCAAAAGCACTTTCAGTTCCAAAACCAACTATTTCTATCAAAGACAATATGATGACTTAGAGTGTTTTGTTCTTTCTAGCAACCCCAAAAGAATGATTAATCACTGACTCAGGTGTACCTCATTACATTTTTGCCCACAAAGGAAAAGTTCCCTGTGACTACCTCTCCTACTACTGGAAAAGTCTTCCATATTTTCTCCAGAACCACTTATTACACCTTTTTTTTCTTTAAAGAATGTATCTGTCTGACTAGCTGTTCATAAGACACTTGGGTGTAGTGTTACGTGTCTCCTGGTCAAGGCCTGTAGCCTTGAGACAGTACAACCCACTGCAGGATCCTGATATAAAATCAGTTTCAAAAGGCTTCTGGAGATTCAGTTTGGGTTTGTGTTTTTTTTTTTTTTTTTCTGTTGTTGCTTGAGGGTGTTTTGTATGTAAAGAGCTTTCCTTGCTCTAGAGCTAATTTTATCAGTCTCAGAAAAAGATTACGAATGTGCAGATCTCTATATTATCTTTAAAAATTGCTTAATGGTCCAACTAAAAGTGCTGGAAATTCAGTGCCTCATTCCAGCAACAGACCTGATAGTCCTTCACTAAGGAAGCACATGTGCCACATGATCCATGCCAATTATTTAAAAAAAAAAAAAAAAAAAAAAAAAAAAAATCACATTGTCAAAGAACTCTCAAGCTTTCTCCTTCCACCCTAGTTTCAGGTCATAATTCCCAGAAGAGCTGGTAAATATCTAGCAGATCAGATCTAACTACACCTGGACTGCCATGACAGCTCAAGGCCTGGCTCACACACACGAAATTCCTCAGCAGTCTGTACTACCAGTGTGCTGGTTTGGACGGTTGTTGAAGCATACGGAGCGCTACCTTGTCCTGCAAAGGAAAAGCTGGCAAAGGACAGGCATAAACCTGGACTTCAGCCCAGCCACCACAGGAAGGACGGCCACAGTTGCGCACTACCCACCTCTTTGTCTTCCTGAAGCACAACTTAGACTTAGTTGGACCTCATAAGACTGAAGGAGAGAGGGGAATCTGCTTCACACACAGCTGAGAGGTATTTTGAAAGGCTCCACTCACCCAAGGGAGTGTCCACCAGGATTGCATTGTAGAGTTCCGCAGGCGTCTGAGCAATGTTCACGGCTTCCATCTGTTCAAAACTTCCCAGAGGATGACACTTGGGCACCAGTTCAGAGATCGAACGCTGGTGCAGGGTCCCAGTGATCAGCAGAATGACGTTGTCAATCATGTAGCTGTACCTGGAGGAATGCAACAGGAAGCCTGTCACAATACAAATACAAATAATATAAAAACCAGCACCTGGCACCAGATGGGCACACATCTTCAGTCCCTGGGAACATCTCCAGAAAGACACATCTCTCCCACGAAGAACTAGTAAGGTGCCTCCTTAATGTCTCCTTACGACACCAGCCTAGAAAAGGGAGTCAAGCATAGTCCCAGGCTGTGACTTGTGTTACAGCTCAGTCACACCACGTGGGTGTCTCCTACTTACCACTGAAGAGTATTAGACTGGAAGGGACTTCTGGAGGTCTCTAGCCCAATATCCTGCTCCAAGCATGGCCAGCTCAGGCCACTCAGGGCTTTGTCCAGCTGAACTTTGAATTATTTGCAAGGACGTATTTCTCACAACCTCTTTGGAGCTCTGCTTCAGTGTCTGACCACATTCACAATGAAAAGTCTTTTCCTAAAAGTCTCTCATCCAAACCCCATGCACCTCCAAGAGGAGCCTGACTCCAGCTTCCCCACACCCTCCCACAAGGTCGCTGGGAACACTGTCCTTTCAGCATTCCCACGGCTCTCCTCACATTGCCATGCTCTGTAGAGAGCATGTGCAAAAGCGTACGTGGTAGGACACCAGCTAAAGGGAACCTGCAGACAGCCTGACTCGAGCTCATCTTCATTGCCAGCAGCACTGCTCCATCTTGCCAAGACTATGGAGAAAGGGTCATGTTTCTGCACTCCTGCTCACTCCAAAAACAACAGGGTTGGCAGCTTCGGCATGACCTTCATTCACACCCTCACAGAACTACACACGAGCTTTTTCACACCTCTACCATCAAAAGCTACATGCTTTTTCACATTAGCCCACATTACAATGTCTCTAACCAAGTTCTCCGCTTACACCACACAGGATTAGCAGATTCAGTTTTTGGAACCGCAATAATGGGATGTTCAGTCTGGAACCAGCATTCAGCACAAGTTCCACCAGCACAAGCCCTTCACGGCCCTTCTCTCCAGTATGTCCGTATCTCTCTTGCACAGAGGAGCCCAGAACTGGGCACAGCACTCCAGGTGAGGCCTTCACCAGTGCCGAGAGGAAAGATCACCTCCCAGTTATGCCAGAGAAGGGAGACACAGCTGGCCTGAAGACTGGGAATACAAGAAAGGCTGGCAACCTTGTCCAAGTAGAAGATCCATGCAAGGGATCAAGGAGTTATGTGAATAGAAGGAGCCGAGAAGAAAAGCATCCCCAGGACCCCCAGCAAGAACAGATGTCTAGAGGACATCTTCTCCACAAGCTGAGCCATAAGCCAACCAAGCTGAGAATTTGAAAAACATCAAGTGAGAAAAGGCATTGGTTTTTTTTAGTCAGTGTAAGATGCCTTGCAAATGTCTCTCAGGAGCACAGGTAAGGGGGAGAGATGCTGGAAGAGCAGGATATTTGGGATTTTGCACTCTCTTGCTCTCACTGGTAGAGCTCTAACTCTAAAAAGCTAGATGATGGAAAAGATCTGAGGAAGCTCGTTGGCAGGAGCTGCTGTAAATGGGATCAGGCCTGAACTAGAAGAGCAGAAGGAGCCGTGCCATATGGAGCTAGAGCTCTGCTGAGGTTGAGGCTTTCCTCATATACTCGGGTACCAAAGAAAGGGAACTTAAGGCCAGCACATTGGGACTGGGGCAAGGGCAAGGCTCTGCACATGTTTATCAGACAGGCGTTAGGATGCTGCTGGTCTTTACATTTCCGAGCTAACAAAGAGGACATAGTGCAGCTCTGTTTCCTTTTGAGCCACATCAAAGGCAGGTAAGCAAAACCAGTTAAAGGCAGATTTCGGCAGTTTTTACTAGATGGGCTTACTGCCTCTCAAATATGCTCAAAGGGCACGTCCATGAACAAATCCACACCTTAGTTCCTCAAACAGGTGCTGCCTTTTCCTCCGCACTGCAGGGCTGAGCAACGCACCTCCTGGCCCCACTATTTTTGCAGAGGGCCTTTCTGTGTTTGCAGCCTACCTTTCCAGGGATGTTGGATCTAGAACAAGGGCAATTGACACAAACTTCATGTACTAGGAAACCTCCTTTTGCCCTTTAATCCGCAGGGTCGTTATCCTGCCTTCTGTTTGTGCAACTCTCACCATGGAGATCATTGCAATCTCCAGGATAGCAAGAAGGGCCTGTTTACGAGAACGGAGGGTAAGTCTCTTGGGCTAAGCGGCTGGTTCCTGGTAAATACAAGCATCTGCACCCTCACATAGATGCACCTCCATGAGGTGTACCAGACCAAGGATACAGCGGATCATTTCCCAGCTCCACCATCTGCCTTCAAACATGCAAGTTTATTTAGTGCAACACAATAGCTCTCAGGAAAGACCATAAGCAGGATTACCCTCACTAAAGCAAGGCAACAACATACGACCAGACCAAACTTGTATCTTCAGTTGAGCCTACAGTGAAGGAACAAGCAATGGTCATTGCACAGTATGCTAGCACACCTCTGTCCTAGCCCCAGCTTACCACTGATCTTCCTCTCTGCAAGGTATCTGCAACTTGCAAGGAGCCTGGCCAAAGACAACCATACAAGAGGAACTGAGGGAAAAATGCCTGGAGCCCTTTCTGTTCGCAGGTCCAGAGCAGCTTAGCTCCTGGCTTACTGGAGTCACACTGAGCTCATCCATGCACACCCAGTCCAGCCCAGTACGAAAGCCACAGCTAGGTCTGGGGAGAGAGCAGTCCAAGTCTGACTCTCGTCATGTGTGAGAAGCTCCTGCTTTCAGACTGATGGTCCCAGGAAAGACAACCCAGCTGGCTTCCACTGCCAGAGTGCAAAGCATGGCTCTCCTCATTTCATTTATACCCCTTACCTTGCTTGTTTCCTCATCCTTCAGGGAGGTCTGGGGAAATCCACAGTCTACAGATCAAACACCAAGGCCTCTAAGGAGGCCCAGCAGCAGCTTTCTGAGAGAGCACTTTACCTATCAAGACTACTTAAGTCTTGCTGTAGAGAAGGATCCATCCCTGCAGGAGGAGGAGTTACCATGTGCGAAACAGAGGGGAAATTTCTCATTCAAATTTCACTGCAACAGCATTTCAAACCTTTACAATAACAAGAGAGCTGCAGTAGGACAAAGGTCTTCTCGTGCCTGCTGAGGCCAGGCAGGCATCAGCATCACCACCTAATCCTTCCTGATAGCTCCCGTTTCTTTCAAGCAAGCTCAGACCACGCTTATTCACATTCAGCCCCTGCTTCATCCCCAGTAAAAATAGTCATGGCTTCATCAGTTATGACTACGAGGCAAGTCTTCCAGTGCCAGGGCAGCTGGAAAAGCCCCTTTTCATCTGTGGAAGGGACAACACTTGCTATCCTGCGCCAGGTCCCAACAAGAACGCATCTGCCTCCATTAGCACAGCTGTACTAAGACCATGGCAGAGGTCCTGGCTGCGCTGGCATTTCCTCCCAAGCCCAAAGGATTAGATTTATTACGGTGGCAGCAGTTTTCCTAGAAACCTCCAACTATTTGTTTAATAGAGCTGCTTTTGTCATCATCCTCCCCATCTATTAGGTTCTTACTAGCTTCAAATGTTTCAGCTTTCATGATTAATGGCACCTTATCTCAAGCTCCCAACTTTGTCTCCACAAAGACCACAGCAGAACTCTCTTGGGCAAGAACGTGCTTCACACTCCTGCTTTGAGCTGCTATCTGCCCTCACAGGGAGATGGACACAAGAAGAGTGTACGTTCAGCACAGTTACGCCCTGCCTCGCTCTTCCTGTCACCCACTGAATTGAGGTGTGGTATATTCCAGAAATTCACATTCACAGAAATACAATTTTTTTTAATACTGAGAAGTGTCAGTAACATCTCACAGAAGAGCAGAATTTCTTATTAAAGGACAGGAAAGAGTCAGCAAGCACAGAAACATCATCCACAGCAGGAGAGAGATGTTGGCTTACGGCTTCCTGAAGTCTGAGACAACTGGGGCCGGCATCTTCGCCCCTCCAGCAACACCCACTTCAGCACAATATGCACTGTGTGACACTCACATAACAAGAACAAAGACAGGCTAGGATACACCTAGAAAAGCCAAAAGGTAGCGGGGGAAAATGTTCCTTCCAGCAGCAGCAGGTCAGAGAGATCATTCTCACTGCCGGTTGAGAGGTACGGTCTCAGACAGGCACAGAAGAGACCTCTCTGAGAAAACAGAGAGCCAGGCCCCAGAAGCTAAATTCTGGGATAGTGATCTATGGATAACTTCCAAGTAGAATCCAGGAGGAGGAAAGCACACATGCAAAAGCCATGTACAGGGACTTTGACAATGTATGTCTTCCTCCTTTTACCTAAGTCCAGCCACAGAAAAATGAGACATGCAAGAAAGACTGCAATGGCCCACTGACTAGGGAAAGGCTTTTTAGCAGGGAGCACATAAAGTGCATGAAAACTCATAACATGGGGCATTTACAACTCGGCCTGAAGGCACTCGGGCATGGCCCTGCAAGGCAGCGACCCCAAGACAGTTAGGGCTTCTCCCTCCTCCACTTACTAATCTAATCTAATAATAAACAATCATTGTCCTACAGCAGATAGGCTGGATTTTTATTGGTTTCTGCTCCAGGATACTAAAGGAACCATAAACAATACTGCAAGTGGTCACAAAGCATGACTAATGACGGAACACTGCACGACCTGCGTTTCTCAGGGATCCTCCGAAAGCCTTGCCAAACTGTAGCTTAACAGCTGCTCTGCAAGGGGTCATGAGGACAGCCCTCTGTGTCAACAGCAAAGGCACAGCGCAGCAGGCTGATGCAGAAGTGCACAGCAGGGAAGAACCGGGCTGCGGCTCGGGGGTTATGCCGGGATGGGTGAAGGTATCGCATTGCTCAGGCAACTTTAATGCTTTCCAAAACCAGCATTAGGCTTTAATGCAGACTAATGCTAGCAAGGCAAAAGTCCCTATGTGACTGCACTGGGCAGCTACTCAGCTTACTGTAGAAGCACGTGTTTATTTTGGGATGAAAAAGGGAAATCTCCAGTGGGATCAGAGCAGTGCTCTGAACTTAGCATGAATTCTAGAGACAACTTTAAGTAATGATGAAGTTGTTTTGACTATAGTCACTTCAACGTCTAGTGCTCCCCTCTCACAGCTCATCTGGTTCATGTACTCAGGGGCTGGGGGTGGGGGGAAGTAACCCAAGGAAAAAGTTTCGGGCTCGTTGTTCTGCAGCTTCCTTGGGTTTGTGCGCAAGTACACAGACCCATCTCTCTGTCCCACTGCGTTGGAGACCTGAGTGAAGGTGCTGGTAGTAGAGTCACTTGTCACACCTCTCTCAAGCTCCAGATGTAAGCAGTCATGGGGGAAAGCAACGCAGAGACTTCAGAGCACAAAAGAGCAGTAGCTGACACTAAGAATAGTTCCCACAGCTGAGATGCTTCTATCTGGGGCGTCATTTTAAGATCACTAGAAAATAACTGTACAGCTGTTCTGAACTGGAAAGGACAGGGATGCTGCACATCAGGAAGACCTCAGTCTTGTTCAAGTACTAGACAGTGGATGAACTGAGTCAAACCCTTAAATCAGTTTTTCAGCTCAGATTAGAACAAGTCAGAGCAGCACCTTGCAGCCAGGAGCAGCTTTACCCCGCTTCTGCAGCTGAAGCTCAGGCAGTCCAGGGAACAGGGAGAGTACATGCAGCATGTGATGGTCTCCACTCAAAGCGTGCTGATCTCCTCCTATCTTTGCACACTGTCTTTTCTACAGTCACACCAATAAAACCCACACCTAAGTGGTAGGTTCATGAACCTGCCAGAGAGAAAGCTGAGGATTTCATGGTTGCCACCACAAACCAAGGGCACTCTGGCAGTAAGCGGGTGCCCTGCTAAACTTAGATCAGCGAGACCATTTCACAGCAAGGACACACTTTACAGCACTACAGAGGCTGTGGCAGCCTTTCAAATCCCAGTGTCCAGGAACGTTCTCAGCATTAATCTATATTTAGCTGCATCTCCACATGATTTTTACCATCTTCTAGTGAGTCTAGCTCTCTTGGGATACTGACCTCAGTTTTCCAGTGGTATCATCCGGTAACTTAGAAGCAGTCACACAGTGTTAGCTATATTACAGGCTAATAAGAAGTACTTTTAATTTTGAGGCTTTATGATGTTGTGTTCTAGATGCATGCAAACCCCCTGAAACACCAGGGAATGTTTTGAACACCTTGTAGCTTCACGCAAGAGTTTCTGGTTGCTTAAACTTGATGCCTCAAAGCTTGAGAAACACTAGGCTGGCATGCAAGGCTGAGTCCTGGCACTGTGCACTGTGCTGAGCAGACTTCAGCACTAATTACATTTTAAATATTGACCAGAAACATTTAATCACGCTGCTTTCACACAGACCAGCTGCAAAAGCCAAATGCGAATATACTGCCTTCTTACCTTCCTTATATATAAAGCACTAAAAAACCCAAATATTCCAAGGACATAAAATAAGATTAAAGGCTGCACCGTGCAAACTCAGATTGTCCCCAAAGCTGAGAGAGTTTAACGGGCTAAGTGCCCTTACTAGATTTTCCATGAATGTGTGGTCTGGGCTTAGACAACATGCAGAGCGTTACAGTGCATACAGACCTATCGCCTGCAGAAGACAAGAGAAATCATAATCCCACTTGACATGCAGTAAACTATGTGGGGTAGACACAAGATTTTGCTTTGCCTCTAAATACTGCAGTACTTTGCAGTACTTAAGCAAATCTCTATATAAGTGTTTGCCAGACATCAAACTAGCATACAGAACGGATCTGGAAAAGGGGCCTAAGATCCAAGATGCCCTCAAGACGTCTTCAGAAGCACTGCCCTTGACTCTCAGGTGTTCTGTGGGCTGAACTTGTGAGCCTAGAGCACCGGGTGAGACAAATCAATGGAAAAACAAAATTAAAATGAAGGCTGCTAAGGTCCAGCACCAGAAGACCTTAAGAATGGTTTCAATCAAGGAGCGAAGCACGTTACTTGAACAGAAGTGCTCAGAGAAAGTTGATCCAACTGAAGGTACCGCACACAGGTCGTTCTCTGGAAAAGTTGCAACTACACACAAATTGATCAGAGGAGCACTGATAACCTAACACACTCCTTCCCTCCCTATTTTATGCCTCTAACAGACATACTGTTCAGCCTGTAGAGGGAAAGATTGCAAGGAGGAACACAAGGGAAGTGGAAGGACTGTTCTGATGCAGGATCATCAGAAGGATTCAGTTTTAAAGCTAAACAAAGGTCAAAAAGATAGCTAAGTCCACACCCTGCCTCTGGATGAAACAGCTTCAGCCTGGACAGGGGTGTTATGCAGGGACGATGCACTCTCATCTGAACACCCACAGCTTGCATGCTAGAGCCCCTTCCCAATGCTGCCAAGTTTCCTTAAAGAGTTCTCTTTCTTAGTGAAACACAGGCCTATGTCTGGAGCCCAGCAGTAGTATTTTGCTGCATCTTTACTGCCACCAATAACATTTTGCTAGCTTTTCCAATCATTACCAAGGCTTGCTGCGCTTGCTAGGCACCATGCTAACACCTTCCAAGAGCAGAACAGCACTGGTTAGTAGAAGGAGGGTTATGCTGTTCCAGTTCAAATCCACTGGCTAAATGAAGCGTTCTCCAGGCACTAGAGGTTTTGTTTTGGTTTGGTTTTGGGGGGGGAGGAAGGGGGAGCATCCCTTCAACATAATACACAGTGAAATCCACCTTTCAAAGAGTCCCTTTCCAATGAGGACAACCTCAGTCACACCACTTTGAAAGATGACTTCCACGGCCACCCCTCTGGCATGCAATCCAGTCCATTCTCATGGACTTTGTTTGTGGGAAATTGGTGTAAGATCTGTATCTTTTGGGTAAACAGGATGCAGTTCTGATGCTACCGTTCACAGGACGCAAGTCTGTGATCATTTCCAGACCATTAGTTACATGCCCTCTTATTTTGAATATTGCATAATCCCTCCAAGAACTTGGCTTATCAGTTCAACTTTGCACTCCCTGCAAACAGGGAAGCTGTTTGTCAGAAACCTGTGCTTCTCTGCCAAAACTGTCTCTGCCAGAAAAGGCTCATAAAGCTTTTATTGCAGGATCCCCAGCCACTACAGTAATTTTTGTTTCTCTATCCCACTGCCACCAAGGAGTCAACAACTAATTGAAAATAGTATAGCGCAGTTTTAACCACAGCAGCATTAGGAAATACCCTTCAGATTGTTGCATTTGCCTAAATAAACGTTACGTCTGTAACGTACAGCATTTGGAGTATCTTCTTCTGCAAGAAAGGACTTCAAAAGGACGTAGTCCTATTCTGTAACCTCTGCAGTTATTCCAGGATGCACACTCCAGTATATTTAGAATAAAGTCAGGGAACTTCCTACTCCAGAGAAGAGGATTATTGCTCTTCAGCTCAAGTAGCAATTGAAATAACTTGGCTCCAGAAAAACCACTGCTGCAAGATTAAGTTTGAACTCCAAGTTGTGCAGTAGAAACTAGATCTACCCAGCACAGGGGAGAGGCAGAGCAGGACTGGGTCAGGGAGAAGGTAATAGAGGGAAGTGTCAGCTAAGAAAAGGCATGCGCGAGGGGAAAAGGTACATGCAACCTCATCAAAACCACATCTTGTGACCACAAAAACATACCAAAAGCCAAGTTCCTAGCTGCATCCTCAGGGCAACAAAGAATCCGGTTCCCAGCCCCAGCAGACGGGTAAGGTAAAGACAAAAGACGACCTAGTCTGTCTTCTGACAACGGGCTTGACTACACATTTGAAAAACATGTTTGGACTCAGCTCCCTCGCAGACCTCACTCCTACAGCAGACTCAGTTTCCGCACAGTCACCATCAGCTCCCCCACCTGAGCACAGGATCGAACCCTTCTCTGCCCATCAGCTCGCTGCAAGGGCTTAAAGGAGCCCAACAGCTGCCAGAGCCCTGCATATCAGGCTGCTGTGAAACTAGACTTTCCAGAGCAGGGAAGAGACTGTGCAAAAAACCCCACCAACCCAAAACCCTTCCCCCTGCCAACCCTCCTGGAAAAATACTAAAGCTGACAACCCAATCAGGCTACAGCAGGCTAGAGTCAGGAGCAACACCATGAATTCCATTTAAACCGTATACAGGAA
Organism: Chlamydotis macqueenii; assembly: GCF_036417535.1. Taxonomy (NCBI): domain Eukaryota; kingdom Metazoa; phylum Chordata; class Aves; order Otidiformes; family Otididae; genus Chlamydotis; species Chlamydotis macqueenii. Next base: position 15,047,306 of record NC_141568.1, read on the forward strand.
CACTGGAAGGAAGTAAAGATGGAACGTGGCGCTGTGTCAGGCTAACACAAAGAACAAAGCCTTTACAGAAAGGCAGGGCAGCACATCACTGAGAAGAACCTAAAACCCACTTCCATCCCACAAGTCAATATGTGCTTGTTGAATTCAGGAAGTGGGTTTTGCTGTTTCAAGTACACTTAATACCTGTTTGTCGCTGCCCTACAGAACGCCGCTGCATTCCCTCAGCCAAACAGTCAATTGTTTGTGTTGGAGCAGAGATGTTAACAGCCAACTTGTGCCTATCAGTCAGAACCCAAGATGGTCAGCTGAAAGACAGAGGGAAGCACCAGCAGTCTTCTAGCAAGGAGTTGCCTAGCAAAACGCAGAGCTAGCAGGTGTTTTATAGAGATCATGGCAGGCTCAGTAAGTTAAGCTTTTCCTTGCCACTACATGCAGCTACAGCCACCACTTGAAAAAAAAACAAAAGGGAGATCAGCCAACTTCCTCAATATTTTGGTACTAACAGTGCAACACTTGCCACAGAAGAGTTCCTGGAGAGGACTGAAGCCAGGAAAGAGTCAGCATGGTGCCAGGAGAGAAGCACAACAGGATAAAAAACAGTGTCAGCAAGTGACTTAGGGAATGAAGACCTTGCTTTGGGGTTGCTGCCTTGCTGCATTCTTGGGTCAGTTTTGTTTGTGTGCCTTTAAACACTGTCCTTTCCCCTAAGCTCAGGTGACAAGTTAACTCCTGCCCACCTGCATAGGTGACCATCCTTACCTACGGCCCGGTGTGCACCTGGGGACAGGCAGCCGTGGGGCTGGAGTGCCACCTTCCGGCAAGTCACAGGCACCGCTGCCTCACCTCCCTGGGGCTGGACAAGAAGAGCACAGCAGGAACACACATCCTTCGTGCTCCCACGCCCTCCCCGTTGCTGCTCCTCCTTCCCGTGTCCTCACCTAGTTCATAGGCAGCTTAGAAGAGGCAAGAGAAATGACACAGCATAATCCCATGCGGGGATGAGCGGCACTGCTTTTGGCAGGCTGGCTCTGGAGCAATCGGAGGGGACAAGGACGACAATCGCTCCTAAGATCAGACAGTTCCCCAGATCCTCTCAGTAATGTGCCCTGGGTCAAAATCTGAGCACCCTCCAAAGACAGTGACCTGTTGATCAACTCAAAACCACCCCAGAGCTCCAGCAGGACATTCATGAAGGAGAAAGCCTGACTGTTTTTCAAATGCTTGATCCACCTCCTGGCACCAGCCGTCTACACCCTGGCCACTCTCAGCGAGATGGTACCCAAGCGTTTAACAGGCCTCAACGGGCCCATCTTGTGCGAGGTTATCCAGTGTTTCTAAGAAGGCCAAAAATGTAAGTACACACAAAGGCATCCAGCAGCAGCGAGTTTCAGAGCTGAACTGGACATGCTACAAAACATTTCCTTCCATTTTAAGCCAGACACACCTCCTACAATCCCACTTGATTTAAAAAAAAAAAATAAAAATAAAATAAATCTCAGTTTACAACCCAATGCCTCTCTCTCAAGAGTCCCAGTGAATTTCCTCCTACAGAAGCCAGCCCTGCTCAAACTTTCCACATCTTTCTACCATTTTCTATTTCAATTCAGCCTGTACATTTTTAGCACACAGACACATTCAGCTGCGTACAATTTCTTCTTCTGACCAGCTGGTGCCTCGCTTGCCCTGAGCTGTCTACCAGCAACGGTCTTTACCATTTCCTGCTCAAGTTTCATTAACCATCCTAAAACAAAGGAGTGGGAAATAGTCGTGTTCAAAAGGCAAAGAAAAATCACCTCATTACACCTACCTGCGTGTCTAGCCAGAGTGGAAGATCAAGTGGCACAGGCTTGTCCTAGTGTCACCCTGGTTGGCAGACTGAGACAGTACCTCTGTGTACACAGGCACATGCCCAGCACTGGCCCATCCTTTGGCCGAACATTTCTATGATGCTGCCTGCGTACAAGCCTGGCGTAAACGAAGGCTACTGGCACAAGTAGCCAGCTGGCACTGCCAGCCTCCGAACAGAGCCGTTCTCCATTCCAACTATTTGGGACGTGTATGGGAAGCTTCACACCATCAGCAGACAGAATCTCTGAAATTTCTGCCCGCTGGCCCAAACCAAGAGCTACTACAACCCACGGGACAGTTTCAGGGAACAAAACACAGTCTGAAAGGCAGCCCAAGAAGTCACATCTAGTCTGCCCTCTTTTCTACTAGCCCAGTCACTAAAAACATTAGGATTATCAACAGAACATATGAAGACCCACTGGGCCTCTCCAAACTCTTTGTATTTCACTGTCCTCATTCTTCTGTTTTAACTTGTCTGTGGTGTCATCAGACGTTATTAGAGCTTCTAATATGCTGATAGCGACTCCCACCTTGGGCCAGCTGAAGCTGGTAACACCTTCTCTATTTCATCACTACTCCATTGGTGTGATGAACAGACCCAGAGGAGACTCCTCCATCAGGGGTGCAGCAGAACCACACCACAACAGAACTGAACACTTGGACTCCATGCACAAAAGGGCACTCAAGAGAGTACAAACGCTTCATGTAGGAAATCAGCTTTTCTCCTGCTTCATCTTCTGCCTTCCTCAAGGCAGCACTGCAGACAGTGGCATTAAAACAAACCTTGTGGGTAAAAAGGAAAACAAGAGATGAGAGTGAAGACGACTCAAAGAAGAAACACCCTGTGCTGAATGGGACCAATATATTCAAGAAGAGATTACATAGAGGGCAAGAGATAAAGGAATCTGCACGAAATTGTGTTTTGCTATAGAGAACTCATCAAAATCAGAAAGACAGAAGTAGAACAAGATCAAAGCAAATCAAGTTGAGGGAAAAACACCAGTTTTAAAATTAAGTCATTCCATTCTGTCAAGAACCAGCCTATCAGATTACACGAGATGTTTAAGGTCATCTGCACAACTTGAGCTGGATGTAGGTGCTGGATAAAGGTCAACAGGACTGGTGTAAAAGGAAACTGGATTTCCACAGTCATTCGCAGTCTTCCTACCAAGTCATGCGGTGCTCAATGAGGGCAAGCATGGTCTGAGACCTTTCAGTTCATGTTTTTCACACACCAATTTTCAGAGTGAGACTGTTAGGGAATAGCAAAGTTTTAAAGTCTGCAAGATACTTATGTGTCTTGCCCAAACTATTGCCTTTAAACAGACACGACAGAAGCTAAAAGAAGAGACTGTTAGTGATTACTATGATACCTCCACACAGACTAGACATTTCCATAAACCTGTAGGGCAGCTAAGGAAAAGCATCAGTGGAGGACAAACCACCTAATATTGCCAGGCTCAAACAGTATTGGTGTCTTCACAGCAAATTCAAGACAGGCAAGGAGATGTTTCAAAAGTTAACTTAAGTTTGAGAGAATAGAAGAGATTGCTCCATAAAACTAAGATGAGGAGCTAGGAACTGCTTCACCCATTGCAAACACTGCCGCAAAATAGGAGCTTCGTAATGTCTTGCTGCTGACTTGCCACGTCCTGCTCTGTATTTGGAGCCAAATGCGAAAACTCCACGAGTGTTAGAGACAGGCATATAAAAATACTACTACTTAGAAAATAGGAAAGGCTTAGAAGACAAGTAGCTTTAGCACAGTGACCCAGAAAATAAGAGATACAAGCCATGGGGTTAGAAAAATTAAATAGTGGTACCGTTCAGACACAGAAAGGACAGAACAGGAAGATATGTGGCAGAGAGACAGATCTTTAATCAATATTTGCACATGCAGGAGATGCCAGAGAGAAACCAAAATTCAAAATCTTTTGAATCGACCACAGAGGCCTTTCTACATAAGCCTGCACCATTCAAAAATCTCTAGGTAGTAAGCAAGATAGCGCACACACCCCCCGCCACTGCCAAAAATGCAAGATTAAACATCACTAGCTAGAGTACCTGCAATGTGTCCAAGCTCACTGTATCAAATAAATTAATGCTAACGTATTAACTATCCTGCTCAAGAACAGAGTACAATCTCCTTCTCAGAGATGCAAGTTAAAGTCATGTTCTACTGAATGAGAAATTCACTTTTGTCCATGAGGTATCTCCTTACTGGTTAGAGAAGGCCACTGGCCATGCAGTTTGCAAGCTAAACTAGAGCTTACAGGAACGTAGACTGAGGAAAGTAAAAAAGGCAATTTCACTTCCATGTTTCAGATGCAAACTAGCACAACTGGTATCTCACCGAGCCCAGCAATTTCATTTTATTACCCGCTAAAATAAGAGCAGCACACAGGGAAGCAAAGGGTTGTGCAAAAGCACTAGGAAAAGATACTTCTGAAAACACTATGCTATTTCAAGCTTTTCACATCAGCTGAACCTGCTAGGGCACTGCACACGCCTCACGTCTTTTCACGTGCTGACAGAAACATGCTCAGGCTGCTGCAGCCCCGTCTTTCCCTGCTGCATATGCTAGACCCTCCCTTCCCCTAGTGCTGGCGTTTGTCAGATCCCATTGAGCTAGCTGAGAAAAACAAATCAGTCAAGATTAACCCCAAAAGGGAAAAAAGTTGTTCAATTTTTAGCCAATTCAACTCCCTGAATCAGTTTGTGGCAGAGTCAGAGGAAGGCCTACAGCCCCTGGGGTGGGATGACAGGATCCCAGTAGCCCTGATGAAGGCTGATTGACCTTGGTAGGTCACAACTAGGAGGCAACTGCTGTCATGCACATGCATGGCATGCACATGTTTTGCAGCAGGATCAGATTTTAAAAATCCCAGGAACATTTAACACAAGGGACAAAGGTAAACGACTGCTCTAGCAGAGACTGAACCAACGGAATGCCAATGAAGCACGCACATCCTGTGAGCAGAAGCTTTTAACAACATAGGGATACTGTGCTGCTGGTTTGAGACCTCCAGATACAACCAAAACAGTTCCATTCAAAAAGCTGCAGAAAACAGCTACAGGGCTGAATGTGGAAAGCTGGTCCAAGAGCCCCAAAGTGTGGAAGAACACCAGCATTTTAAATGCTGTTCACAAACAGCTGGTACTCACGTAATGAAGTCCAGAAAACTTGCTAAGGGCTCATATGCGTGGTTCCTCATGTGACGGAACTCTGCCACCATCTTCTCCTTCAGCTTGTCGTCTATGACGGAGACGGTGAGCGGGGAAGCTTCATTGGCCAGGAAGTTCCCATAGTCTGTGCTCTGGAGGTGCAGTTTCAAGTCTGAAAAAGAAAGAATAAATCCACTCTACAGAGTTTGTGTTGAGTTTGAGTGGGTCAAGAAAGCTGTTGCTCAGCACTTCTCTGGGCATTCTCTTCTCTGAAAGATCACCCAGACAAAACCCATGTGTTAAGTCACACACCTGTATTTGTGCTCACTTTTATCATGGACAATCCAAATGGAGGAAGAGATTGGTGTTTCACCATACCAGTCTCGCCTCATTTTAAAGACAAAATTGTGACACTGTCTGTGTAAGTGAGCACAGACCTGTGCCAGCTGTCCACTGTACTTGATCAAGGTGGAAGGTTCCTGATTTTCTAGGAAGTATTTACCTAGGGAAAAAACCCAACCAACTTAAGCACCCTCTCTAGCCAAAAAGGCTCTGGTTGCAGGCTTCTCTGAAGCAACCATGACCAAGAACCTACCTGCACCCATAAGCAGGTTTCCTCAGATACTAGTGATGTGGAAGCATCTGAAAAGGTTTCAAAGCCATAAAGACACAAACAGCAACCTTGAAATTATAAAGTGGCTAGGTATTACATTATCAAGTCAGTCCAGTTAATTGCACTGGTAAAGCGAAGTCAGGCATTAAGAGGTAGAGAGGGGCCAGTGAAGAGAAAGGCCATTTAAATCTGTCTCATATGGTAGGCAACCCCTGCCCAGGATGGAGGAACATGCTCAGAAGCCTTCCTCTCCTCCAGTTTCAAGCAGAGGAAACCTTTGTTTCCTCTGTAACCCCTGCTGCAGGTCAGGTGCCCAACCAAGCTGCAGTCCTGGCCAACAAGCAACCACAACATGCTGAGCTCTGTCAAGATAAAAGCCCTATTTAAGCCAAAAACATTTAAGTGTCTCTATGGAAAAACTGAATCCAGAACTGAGGAACGTCATATAATCCTACTCCTCAAAGCTCTGCTAGTTACACTTGGTACATAATGTTCATCTCCCTTCAGCTTCACCTTAGAGAGCCGGTTAGGCAAGCACCCTTCCAGGGATTCAAGACCTTTATGGGGAAAGGAGAGTAGTTGGAAGAGTTTAATCAAACCAGATGTGAACACACCATCCAGAGAAAACAAACACAAAAAAAACCCCGACATTTCTCTCTGCTTTCTCTGAAGCAGGAGGACTGATATTGCCTTTTCCTTCCACTGAACTATACGAGTCCTCAGCATTATGGCACAAGTATCCACGGCACTGAGGTCAGAGCCAGGACTCAGCCTAGCTTGAGAAGTTTGATCTTTCAGCATTACACCCAGCTACAGGCACGAGCTGGAGAGCATCCTTGCAACGGGCTCCAAACTTGAGCTTGTACTACAGAGTGTGACACTGTCCTCAGCCCAGGGGTGGAAGGGTCAAAGGGCTTTCAAGTTGACTTTAACTCTTCCGGGTATTTCCAAGGGGGTCTAGTAAAGATGTTTGTGATCCAGCACTTTTTAGTTACAAAGACATTACCACTGCTAAGTCTCAAATGAAAGAGATGTTGGTTACAGATGGAGGGGAAAAAAAAAAAAAAAAAAAAAAAAAAAAAAAAAAAAGGCCAGACACTTAAATAGCACTCAGTTGCTGTCATGTTTCTCAGCAGCTTACAGGAGAGTTTGGTGATATTCTTACTCTCAGGAAGGAATTCTGGATGCAGGAAAGAGCCCTATTTGGCCAACAAGACACATAATGGCTGAAGCAAAGCAGAAACTTAACCTAGATCTTTGCTCCCCAGACTATGGTGCAGCTAAACAGCTGTGGTTTATTCCACGAGAACATTATCAACTTATGCTCACACTTTCAAGGTGGGAAAACATGGCCCAGATAACTCAAGACAGTGGAGTTTTCAACATGACCCTTGTCAAAGTCAAAGAGCGGATCATGCCAAAACTCAGAATGTCCCTCACCTCCATGCAGTCTGCATAGGATTGTTATTGACGATAATCACTTCGTAAACCCTGCAAAAAGCCCAGCTCACAGGCAGCACCCTACATGCAAAGAGTTCTCACCCATTTGTTTCAGAATTGCTTGATTTGTGAAAGCTAAGATACAGTTACAGAGGGGAAATCTACCAGAATTGTGTCTTAATAGTTTCAGTCCCTCTTTTGAAAGCTCTTGGATTATGAGCTTTGGAGTCCAAGTGGAATTCAGTTCCTCTGTCAGATCAAGGCTTTACTAGTTTGGTTTTAGTAGAGGCCAGAGAAAGTATGGAGCAAAATTCAGCAGTTGCTCAATGAATTTGAGAGAAAGGGTCCTGGTTAGAGCACTGCACCCATAAAATCAAGCTGCAAAGGAAGGCACAAAGGACTGCAGTAGCTACATTCACATACCTCCTACTTTCAGTTCTCTATAACTGTGCAGAGCTCTAATGAAAACCAAGCCTGCCCAAAAAGGCATGTGATGTTGTTTTGCAGCTATACAGGACCTTGGAGAGGAAGCAGCTATTGCATATCCTACCATGTCTTACTTCCATAGGGAAACTTCCCAAGCTTTCAGCTTGTTTCCTCAACTCCAACTCCGCTACAGCAAAATCATCAGTTCCCTTTGGTGTCACCACTCTTATTTCTGAGCCTGCAAGAAGTTGCCTTGCTCTCTGGTCACTTGATGCTAGAGACCAGTGACACAAGAAGCAGAGTTTGCTGTATCGTCCACTTCCAGGTCAGAGCTGCATCACATTTAGATCAGAGCCACACAAGCTGCGCATTGTGCCTTGCAGACTCTCTCTCAACAGCTCTGAGCAAGCTCCCATGAGCTGCTTGGCCAGAGCGTTTTGTCCTGCTCGATGAGGGGATTGCCCCCCCAGCTCCACAGCACAAGAGCCAGCATAACACTATGTTGCAACTGGAATATGGGCCATGTTTATATAACACTTGGAATTACTTTTTACACGGAAGGCCAGCCACAAACTGCAGGAACTAAACTCTTCTCAATCTCCCAGCATCCAAGCAGACAGAACATATTTTCCAAAAACTGGACTGGATTTATAAACCCTGACTCAACGCATCCCACGGCATACCAGTGCCTCACACGACCCTGTCTTCCTCCAGCCACTGGGCCAGTCACCGAGCCTCAACCAGGGAGGCTGGGAGTTTTTAGAAGGACTATTCACATGTCAGGCTTCTCAGTTAAGAGTAGACTAATCCCGTGGTTTTACAAATCCCCTGCCAGAAGAGCTGTCCCAGTAGCATGGTGACTAGTAAGTGGACCCACTGCTGAGCAAGCCTCGAGCTCTCCAAAAGCTCAAGTTCCTATTTCCTAACACAAGTTCAGACCGAGCTGGAGTCTGCCTCTGGCAGCAACAGCAGCACCTCGGCAGGGGCAGCTGCCAGAGATCCCACACACTGCATGTCAACAAGATGCTGGCTGCGAGCCTTCTGCCGTGCCTCCTCCCCAGCTGCCTGCCGAAAGGGAGAGAGACCTGCACCTAGAGCCCAGCCGCTCCCGGTGAGCTCCTCCAGATGCTGACTAACAGCGCACACAGCTTCCACCCAGCAGTTGCTTTTGAGAGGTATGTTTGCCTGTTTCGGCCTTTTCCCCAAGCAGTTCATGCACTTTAAGAAACAGACTGAGCAAGGATTTGGCAAGGGAGCGCTTGAACTACCACAGCACTTCTGCCCTCTATCCTCCCCCGCAAAAGCTGGTAAATTATGGCGCAGTCACAGTTCCCAGAAAGCTGTCTCGTGCAAGAGCGCAACAGCCTGTCAGAACAACAGCCTTTTTTAGATGAGTACTCAAGTAGAGTAGTGCTCGAGATTACCAGGACATGTACTTACAGCCACCTCCTTTCAGCCCTCAGTCAGGCCCTCTGATTTCGATGCAGCTGGCTGTACATCAGGCATAAACACGACTGAAGGTTCATTCAACACACCACTGTGCCAACACCACACATCAACACTTCAGGTGACATTTTCTTGAGAGGCTTCAGATCCACAGTAATACTACTATCCTCCCCTGCAAGTTTGCTTTGTCATAACAAGGAATGAAGCCATTATTCAGTCTTTCAGACATCTGTCGTTCATCAAAACCTGTCCTGCAAGCCCTACTCAGCTCATACTTCCACCCCCTCCTTCTTCAGCATCCTCCCTTAACTGCATTGCAGGGCCCTGAGCGAAGTTAAGGGCTCAAGCACTTCCAGGCAAGGACTGATATGTCTTCTCACACACAGGCGTGGAATTAGCTTTCGCAACTTCCAAGCTGAACTGATGTTCTCACACAATTATCTGCTGTAACCCCAACATCTCACTCCAAAGCACCCGGAGCCATCACTGCACAGATAAAAATTAAAATATCATTTGCCATCTTCCGGGCCTGAGGCAGGAGCTGAGGGATTACACAGTCAGCAGATCAGCTACACTGCCCATGTCTCCTTCCAGAAGACTACAGTCCTTACCATTTGGCTTGTTGCTGTCTATCTGGTCTGTTTATAGCCACCTCAGACACTCCTGAAGCTGTTCCTCTGAAACTTCACCTGAGAAACACCCAGAGACCCTTAATTCCCCACAGAATTTAAGACCTTTTCCGTGTTTGCACAGCACCAGCAGTGAAATGCCACCTCTCCCCTGCTGTTAGTCAGCAAATTCCTCTGGGTCACAGTTGGACACAGAGAAGTGTCTTCTCTGGCCCTTTCCCCCACCAGCATCTCACCTCTAGCTCTTCAGCTCTGTTTGAGATGTCCTCAGCACCAGACAGAAGCCTGTCTTTCTAGCCCTTCCTGGGGTTGAACTCACTGCTCTCAGAGCTCCAAACCCATCATGGCCAGGTCTTGTTTCCTTCAGAGCCCCTCAGCCAGGTAGCCCTCTTCTGATCCTTCCAAAAGGCGATGCAGCCCCTCCTAATCTGCCTGCAATTCCAGAAAGCTTGAACCCTACTCACCCTTTTCCCCTCCTTTCTAAAGGCACACTGGACTAAGTCACGGCTGTAATCTCAAAGGTCCAGGACATTGGCCCGGCACCTAGTGCAGCGGTTTAAGGGAGAGGCAACAAATCATCCAGAAGCTAAGAGAAAGAGGGCAGAAAGCAGTCTCACACTTGCAGGAGCTGACAGCAGAGGACAAACAACAAGATGAAAGCACCCAGAGGCCGTTGAGCAGTAATACTTGCCAGGAAACCCAGACACGATCATCTTCTAACGAGGGGCAGGACCCAAACAAGGGCTGAAACTGCACCAGTGCTGAGAAGCTGACCTCAGCTGCTGCTTGAAGTTTAGCTAGGAGAAGTTATGAAGCAGGTCTCTGCCCAGTAAAGGAGGCCAGAACAAACAGCAAAAGGCCTCTGCTGAACCCTGCAGGAAGCCAGAGACCACAGTGTTTGTTTGCCACCATGATTAGCAGGCCATAGAGGTGCCATCTTTCTTCCAATAAATAATGTTTTCCTTGAGCTTGTTTTAACAGGACAGCTGGTTGCACAAGAGGACACAGGACAAAGCCCTGAGATTAGCAGGACAGCTCCTGCACGAGCAGCCAGCATTCACAGCATAGGAATGGTCTATATCCCCCTCCGGTCTCACCATTCCCATATGCCCTGCCTCTTCTAGGGACAGGGTCGCTTCTCCTGCACAGTCCCAGCAAGCAAGGGTCAGCTTTTCACAAAGGGCTCCTCGATGTCAGGAGACAGAGAGCGTAGTCACCGTGTTTCGAAAGGTCCCTAACAAATTATGGCTTGGCTCCTACACCCACCGAGTTCAGGGTTCAGACTGAACCATTCTCAGAGTTCAAGATGGATCTACAGCAAAGGAGCTGCATAGGAAAGGATCTATCCCATTCTCCCCGCACCCAGGAGAACATCATGAACTCCATCACAGACCAAGTGCGCTGTCAGAGGTAGTCTGTAGCTCTGGCAGCAATGCAACTTCTCTGCACAAGAGATAACACACTAGCTGTACAGTTAAGCTGAAAAAGAAGCCCAGCTCCAGCCTTTCGGGCCCAAATTCCAGGACCACAGTAATAAAATGGAAGAAAGAAGGGTAGCACAGCCTCTCCCACTCTTCTTCCAGCAAAAGGAAACATGGAGAGCACTCAGTACCTAACACCATAGAGTAAAGGCAGCCTCTGAAGGAGAAAAAATGATCCTTGGAACTATGAAAATAAAAGCACACACTGCACTCAGTGGAAGCCTGGTACACAGAGGATGCATTTCCCAAAATCCATGTGTTGGAGGCAAGAGCCCACAGATCTGCTCAGGCAGGCCTTTGTTTCGGTGCATCTAGCTGCCCTGTAGTTAGGCAACGGGCAGACAGACACATGTCAGCCCACAGCGGCTCAATCGTGTGCTCAGTGCACCTCAAAATATTTCATCACCTCTCCTCTGCATGGAGAGAGGGAAGAGGAGAGAGTAGGGGAGAAGTGGATGGTTTTTACACTGAGAGGCATGTAGGACAGCAAGCCTTTAGCAATCTGCTCCTGAGCTGACAGAAAGCAGCGCTCCCCTTCTGGGCAGCAAAGCCCACGCAGAGCAACCCTGGAAATACTCTTCAAAAACAACCAACCAACCCGTCCAGTCTTGGTTTATTCCACACCATCCAGATCTGTATCAAGAGTTTGGTGCTCACTATGTATCGCTACAGATGGACAGAAAACAAGGCTCCCGTGTGTATGAGGGTACCATTCAGGCAGAACACCGTGCCCTCCAGCTGGCTTGGAGCCAGGCAGTCTAGGACAGGTGTGACCTACTTGCTTCAGGCTCTCCAAGTTCCCTGTTGATTTGCACGCATCCTAGAAATGAAGGCCTGTGGACCAAACCAAGGACATGAGAGAGAACCGTTGCCTTGGAAATCCTTTCTTTCTAGAAAAATCATATTTATTTGCTTCCCCTAGCCACCCTTCGCCTCCCAAACACACCTTTGAGGCTCAGATGGTTACTCTGCCCTTCCCCAAGCTGATGTGACAGGACACCACTACCTTGGGGTTATGAGGACCCAGGAGTGTTCACGGGACAAGTCCACAGCAGACTGAAACTGAGGGCCGAGATGCACAAATAAAACACGACAGACCCCTGCGGGGGCATGATACTAGCTCCACACACAGCTTAAGTGAAAGACAGGACAGATCCCATCCCTCCACGTGCACACCACTATTTCCACAAGGCACACAAGTCCCCAGCTGAGTTGACTGCAAGGACAGAAGCACAGGCACCCACAGAGAGGTGGTGGAAGCACACGGCCTCTGGAAAGCCTCTCCCAACACGGACTCACAATACCAAGGCTGAGCTAACTACCTGCCAGTTCTCCGCTGGCCATTTCACAGCCTCATTATCCAGCTAGAAGGTGACACGTCCTGCTGCTGGATTTCAGCGTACCAATCACCTTCATCACACTGGCAGGTCAGAAAGATATCAGCTTCCTACACTATTGCTGTGGAAGCAAGAGGAACATTAGCAATAGGTGGCTCGTGAACACTGACTTGAAGGTAAAGAAATTCCTGTTTCTAAAGAAGATGCTTTTCCGCACTTCCCAGGCTCCATATACTTTTTGTAGTACGGAGCACTGCAGACCGACAGTAAAGCCTGCCGATAAGCTGCATTCCAGTCCCTGACTGAACTCTGCTTCTTAAAAGCAGCATCGCTATTCAACTGCACCAACACCTTTTTATTCTCCAGAGATTACACCAGACCTGTAACAGGCTACCACGGCTTTCAGGAGCTGGAGATGGCTCACCATCCTTTTGACAGTAGAAATGTGTGTGACTCATAACTTTGGTTATCCAAGGCAGACTGCACTCGAGAACAAATCCACGCTCACACCACTGAAGCAAAAGAAAGTAGGTCCAAGTCCTTCACTGACACCTCGTGTCAGAATCAGGAATTGCCTACAACAGAAGGCCAGGCAGGTTCCAAGCGATATCCGGTACAGGTGTACAGCACACAAGGACCTCTGGCTGAGACAAGTAAAGCATCAGGACTTTGGGAGCTGAAAGAAGGGATTAAACATAATATTGCCAAGCGTTTAGAGACAAAGCTTAAGCCAAAACAGCTCTCACACCCCCCCCCAAACCCCGGTCATGTTTTCCTGCCTGTTCTTAAAGCCAGCTCAGGAGCCTGCCTGATCACAGAAAGCCTGTTTGGTTCTCTATTTGACTCATCAAGAAGCAAGAGCTCAAATCGGCTTACTTTGTGATCAGACAAGCAGAGATGACAGAGGATCATGCAAAAAAGCATGATCTCCTCCTTCGGCACCACTGAGCTGTCAGTCCAAGTCCCTTGCAGATCGATCCAAGCACAGAGGAGGGAGCAGCATTTCAGACCTGGAAGCACAACATCCCCCGAGCAGTGTCAATACCAGTGAGCAGCCAAACATCTGACTCCCAGGGCCAGCCCCAGAACAGCCTTGGTCCTTCAGGATTTCTCCACGGCCGTGGTGATCATTGGCTCCAGGACTGGGACTAACTGCAGAGCCAGACTTGCACGCAAGAGGCAGCAGTGAAGACAAAACAGAAACATTACAGAAGAATGTATGAGTATTTTACACCCAAGTACTTATTTTGGCTGCTAATACGCTAGCCACCGACTGGATTTAGTGCAGACAAGCATCTGAGAGAGAAAGAACACATGTTAAAAGCCCGTGAAATGCAGAAAACAGGTACTGAAATGGGAAAATCAAAACTAAAGGGATAGACAAAAGAAATAGTCCGACCACAGACCCATGTAAGTGACCAAGAGCAACACTCCTTGGAAGGAAAATCCCTCTACAAGAGTACACTAGACAGGGGCACAGAAAGCCGAGTGGAGGAGGAATGAGATCTGCGGTGAACTTGGAACAGCCTTCAGGCTCTGAATGAAGCACGACAAGGAGCACAGCAGCAGCAGCTGCCACCAGAGAGCCGTCAGGGACAGAACAGTAACCATACCAAGATAAACATAAGGGAACTTCAAACTGACTCACTACAAATGCAGAAATCACTGCTCCAAGGGAGAGATAAGTTTACGCAACTTGGTTCAGAAGGCAAGGAAGGGAGGAAAAAAAAAGAGAAGCTCTAAGTACAGAAAGACTCCAAAGAGGAAGTTATCTGCAGGGAAGCCGATAAATCAGGGCATGCTGAGACTTTTGACAAGACAGCAGGAACACGTCCCACTGCCTTCTTTCAGGCCCTGGGCTCCATAGCAGGAACGACAAAGACTGCTGCAAGCCAAGAGCTGCAAAAAAGTCTGGCTGAGAAGTGGCTTCTGTCCCAAGTAAAAATATCCCAGGTATTTTTAAGGTGGAGACTGGGGCACATCACAGCACTCTGTTCCCATTCTTTGTTTAACATTTGAGTGAGCAGCTCCAGGTAACTTGCATCCAGAGTTCAGCTGGACAAGGATCCCTCTAAATAGTCCAAGTTGATTTCAATCGCTCAGCCAAGATCGCCAAGATAAAGCTGACGCTTAACTAGTATTTTTACAAGAAAGAATGATCCAATAATTACAGTCCCATTGACCAAGACAACTGACATCTCTGGATACACATTTCTAGCCTATTTCAATAGAGACTTGGTTTTAGTCTCTGTGATACAGGTTCCGGACACCAACGAGCGAAAACTGTTAAGCAGGTCACTGATACTGAGGAACAGTTTAGCACTGACTAATTAAGATGATGAGCTGGCCACAGGCGATGAGTATCACAGAGCAAAACCTTCACAACTCTTCAGGTTTGTACACACTGATCTAGAAAAAAATATGACGGCTGAAAGTCAGAATTAGCCTCAACAGAGAACTCAAGATTAGTCATGAGACCCCATCTGGAATACCATGCTCAGCTCTGGAGCCCCCAACATAAGAAGGACATGGACTTATTGGAGAGAGTCCAGAGGAGGCCACAAAGATGGTCAGAGGGCTGGAGCACCTCTGCTGTGAGGCCAGGCTGAGCGAGTTGGGGCTGTTCAGCCTGGAGAAGAGAAGGCTCCAGGGAGACCTGATAGCGGTCTTCAGTACCTCAAGGGGGCTACAGGACAGACAAGGAGGAACTCCTCAGTAGGGCCTGTAGTGACAGGACGACAAGTAATGGTTTCAAAATAGAGGGAAGTAGATTCAGACTGGACATTAGGAAGAAGTTATTACACTGAGGGTGGTGGAGCACTGGCACAGATTCCCCAGAGATGTGGCAGATGCCCCATCCCTGGAAACATTCAAGGCCAGGTTGGATGAGGCTCTGAGCAACCTGATCTGGTTGGAGATGTCCCTGCTCCTTGCAGGGGGGTTGGACTGGATGGCCTTGAAAGGTCCCTTCCAGCCCAACCATTCTGTGATTACAGGCAAAGAGTAGCTCACCAGTGAATCTACCAAGATCTGCACCGGATTTTTTCCGCCTCAGCAATAGTAGGTACTTTCCTAGACAACCTGATCTCCTCAAAAAGTCATCATGGTTATCAGGGATTAAGTTAGATTACCCCCATAATCTTACTTCTAGCCTTAAAAAGGTTGTCTGTGCTGCGTGGAAGGGAAAGCACAAAACAAGACGCATCAGCAAAACCTAACAAACCCGCCAGGCTCCCATCAGCCGCAGGACAGACAACACAGCCACCTCAAGAAAACCCTGACAGCTCAAGGCTCCTCAAACCGCCGTATCAGCTGTTGCAATCACACGGCCGGGCTGACCGGGAAAGCGAGTCAGCTGAGCTGGGAGAGAGCAGCCGTGGCGGGGAGGAGGATCAAGAGGTGAAAAGGGTACAGAGATCCAAAAACGCCGCTGCCGGCTCTTTTCCCCACTGAAACGCAGCCTCTCGCCTCCCCACAGACACCACCACCACCCCCCCCCCCCGCTCTCCCACCAGCCGAGTTTTCCCCTCACCTCACCGGCCAGGCCTTTCCTCTCAGTACATCCCCACCCGCCTCAGGAACCCCGCCGATCAACTCACCTTCCAGGCTCTCGCACTGCACCAAGTTCACGTAATCACCTTGCCGGAGCACCCCGGCTTTAAAACCGCGGACTAAACCTTCCAGGTAACCGTTATCCACGTTAAAATACAGCTCGGGGAAAGACGACATGGCGGCCGGCGGAGACGACAAGGGAGAAACTCCGCCGCCTCACGTGACCACCCGCGCGCCCTCACGTGACGCGGCGCGAGCCTCTTCCCGCCCTCTTCTCCCAGTGGGCGGGAAAACGCCGGAGGCGATGGCAGGAAGATGGCGGCTGGTGGCGGCCGGGGACGGCGGTCTCGGGCCACGCAGGGGGAGTAGCGGCCGCCATCGCGGCCGCTACTCCCCCTGCGTGGCCCGAGACCGCCGTCCCCGGCAGAGGCGGTGGTCTGCTCTGTCTTCATCCATACCTTGAGTACCCCCACCTTAACAGCTCGCACAGTCCCTGGTTGTAAAGCACACCATGAGCCATACTGGTAGAACACCCCGAGTAAAACTCCCAGTGTAGCCTAAATGTCACCTCCTGGGGCATCCTTCCTGCTAATCTAGCAAGAAAGGGCCCTGCAGGAGCTGCTGTGGTGAAAAAAAAAAAAAAAAATCTTGTTTTCTTTCTACATGGAGGTGCACTTGGCTGTGTGTACACAGTACCAACCTGGCTGCACGTACCATCGCCTTGCTGCTACCCCTCTCCCCCAAAATCCCAAGCAGACGCATGGAACCATTCCCACTCAGCGATGGGTTTTGCTAATGACTGGTTTATTAGAGCCGTGGAGGAGGAGTACGGCGGATGCGGGCAAGGAGCGAGCAACCCTCCGGAGCACGGACGCTAGTTCTTGCCGCAGGGGACGTTGGTGCTGATTTTCCTGCAGTAGCAAAAAGCGTTGAAGAAGCGGCAGTAGCACGTGGCGCAGGGGTCACAGCAAGGGACCTGATGCCCGAGGCAGGACTCCAGGAGGCGGACGCAACGGCGGGGGGAACGCTCTTCTCGGCCCGCGGCTTGCAGTTCTGTGGACGATGCCTGATGGAGAGAGGAAGAGGAGGAAGAGGAAAAGGGTTGGTTGGTGGCGGACCACCACCACACCAGCCATAAAGAACTGTGTTGGAGAGCCAAGAGCAGCTGCTGAAACCTGCCGCTGCCAGCAGTGGAAAGCTCCATCATGGAGGCTGGAAATCACCACTGAGCCTGTGGGCTCTCTGCGAGCATCACTGCCTCTTCCACCATGTCTCAAGGCCTTTATGCCCACATTTATTTTGAAGCACAGCCTCAACTTTAGTGAAGGGACACACCAGGGCCTGAGCCAGGCAAGACATGGTGGCGAGCTCCTGCTCTGCGGAGGCTTCCTGGGTTGCACTCCATGTTCATTAATTAACCAGACACAGGAGTGCAGGCTTGGACCACCCTCCTTTGAGTGTGAGAGCCCCTTGCAGCTCTGGGCAGCTTGTCCCAGCCCTGGCTGCTGCTCCCCAGCAGGCGACGAGCCGATACTCCCTTCCTAAGCAGCGCCATGTTGAGCGTTTGTCCCAAGCCACCCCTGGCCCCAGGGACATGGAGGAGGCAGCCGTGGCCCGAGGCCGCCCTGCTCTTTGGGGTGTCTGTAGGAAAGCTCGGGGAGCGTTACCTGCGGTTCCAGCACGCCACCTCTCTGCATGAGGTCACCATCAGCTTCTTGGACCTCCAGGGCCATCGGCTCAAACCCCAGCCTGGGGAGAGCTCCTGCGAGATACAGAGAGGCTGGACAAGGAGGCTGCTGGCGCGTCTGCTCTGATTCTGCTCCCCATGGCCGTGTGTGTCCCCCCAAAAAAAGCTCCCCACTCCCCACGGGCCTCCAGGGCGGAGGGGAGGAGGCCGCTCTCACAGCGAAAGGAGAAGCTACGCTGCTTTAAGGGGAATCTCTGCATCTGACCCAGACGCCGCTGCAATTTTGGGAGGCCCAGGCATGCCAGCGAGCAGCTGGTGAGGGGCAGCAGGACTCACCCGCTGGCTCTGCAGACACCTCCTTGACTTTCCGTAGCACGCTGGAGTAGCGGGCTCTGTCCGCCCCCTCCAGCCCACCGCTCGCCTTCTGCAGGTGGCCGTGGCCGAGGTCGGCGGTGAGGATGGCCTGGATCCCCTGCAGCAGCCCACAGCACAGCAGCAGCACGTTCAGCATGGTCCTGGGGGACAACCTGCGCAGAGGGGTCCCGGCCAGCGTCAGCCCGCTCGCAGGCAGCCTGACCTGGCTCCCACCGCCATCCCACTGCCATCACCCCCCAAGCAGCGCCGCGGCGGTGAGGGGCAGCCTGTGCCACCACAGCCACCACGCCAGGCTGTTTGCTCTTCAACTTGAGAGCCTTTCTCAGGCCACCACGCACCCAGGAGCTTCACGTGGACCCTCCAGAGCTAACACATGTGCTGTGGGTCACCCCACACCCGTGATCTCACCACAGAGGGGGCTCAGCAGCAGAGGATGGACTGAGGCTTGACCTTTTTTGCAGCAGCTCAGGGTCTCCCTACCCCATGCACAGTCTTCAGCAGCAGCCAGACCATCACAGTGCCGTGCATTGACTGCCTGCATGTGCACGGGCTGTGGCCAAAACATCCAGCATGGCTCCTGCCAGTCACTTGTGCTCACAAAGTGTGGAAATGCTGCTAGTTGTAAAGACCAGAAACTGGTATTTTCCGCCTGGTCTGCATCTGGGCTTGGGCACGTGAAGGACCTTGCAGACAACACCCAGCACTGGGATCTCATGAGGTCCCCAAGTACCACCCCAGAGGCAGCCACATACCCACTGGCAGCTCCATCCCGTGCCCTTTTCCGTGACGGTGCCGAGGGCAGCCCAGCTCATGGCCCAGCACCTCCTTGCTTCTTGCCCAGCTTCTCTGTAACGCCTCCCTCTCCCAGTCCCACTTTCTCCCCTTGTTCTCCAGCCACCAGCCCTTACGCCGCATTTCCGTGCGCAGCCTGACAGGCTCGTTTCCGACAAGGTGGGCAGGAGCCCAGGGAATGGGCAACGTTACGTGGTTGCAACACAAGACACCTGGAGCAGCTGCAACGGAAATCTCCCCAGGAGTCCCTGGGAAATTACAAACTGCTTTGCTACAACTCCTTTTGCAACAAAACCATGGGGTTTGGGCACAGTAAAACGTGGGGCTTTGAGAAGATAAAGCGTACTGTGAAGGCTGGCAGAGAGAGCAGGCACGGAGGCCGTTTTGCTTAAGGGCTGCAGTGATGGGCTGGATGTCATGGCCAGGACCTTCACAGGGGGCTCCAGCCCCTCTCTGCCACACGGTTACCTGAAAAACCCACCGACACTCAGCCGCTTGCTCCCTGCTCGTGGGGGAATCCAGCAGAAGGGAGGAATGCTGAAGCCGTAATGCTGAGAAGGTGAGGCTGGGATGAAAGGGGCTCGGTGGGGAGGAGGAGCGCCCTGGGCAGAGCTGGGGGAAGGACTGGGCGAGCTGAGCTGGGGGAGAGCAGATGCTGTGGGCTGAAAGCCGTAAAAAGTAGGGGGGCTTTTAGGGACCCAAAAAAAAGGGGCTGGGAAGGGGACCCCCAGTTGCTGCTGGCAGCTGTGTCCTATGAAACCCAGCGCCTGCTGCTTTGGCAGCCCTGGGGCTCCAGCCCTGGCTCCAGCAGCCTGGAGCTGTGCCGGCCGCTCCTCACCTCCCCATCCCCGCAAAACCACCCGGCTCTTTGCTAGGAGAGACCCCTCTGCTCCGCGGGGAGCCCCATGGCCGTGGGTATCGCACCCCAAACGCCCCCAAGACCCTTCCCGTTGTAAGCACTGACCTCTCTGAGCGGAGAGGGGTCTTGCCGCTCGCTGGGAGTGCTGCTGCCGCTCTCTGCCTTGATGTCCTCCCCACATGCTTACTGGGATTTATATTGGCTTTTTATTAATTAAGTGCTGCAGCCACATGACTCTGCTAACTACCAGGTAGGTGGGCTTCTCTGGAAACCGGGCTTCGTCTGGACAAAGAGGCAGGCAGCGGGGCGATGCGCGGGAGGGAGAACTCCTTCTCTGCGCCCTGCACAGCAGATCCCCACTGGCCCCAAACTCCCAAATTTCTTGGAAGCGATCGCCACTGCCCTTCCAGGCCGCTTCGTTTTCCAGCCGTGCCTGAGCAGCGCCAAGGCGGCAGCCTGAGGACATCTCCCAGTTCCCAGCTAGAGAAATAGCGGGGCTGCAGGCTCGTCTCCCAAGACAGGCTGAGCTCTCTGCCCGTTTTCGAAGGGAATATTGCCCACCCATAGCTCCTTGTGGGTGTCCAGCCATAGTCCAGAGCCTCCAGAAGTCCTCCACTCCTGACCACTCGCCATCTGCAGATTCTTCAGGCTCCCACCTGTGCTAACTCATTAATTTCTCCTTGGGAAAACCTGCAGCTCCCCAGAGCTGGGAGATTTCTGAGGATCTCCCTTGTGCATCCCAGGCTCAGCTTTCCTGGGGAAGGAAGGAACCTGCTGTCCCACTTTCCCCAGCCCCGCTGCTGGCTTTCACAGCCATCACATGTGGCTCCTTGAGCTTCTCAGTGCCAAGACCTTCGATGGCCGCTCCAAAACCCAAAGGGAGCTGTAGGCAGCCCAAGGCAGCCTCAGTCACGGGGCCGGGCCCTGAGGGAGGCAGCATCTCTGCAGGCTCTCACGAGGCAGGGCTGCAGGGGACGTGCATTATGGGTGCAGCATACCAGCGCAGCATGTCCATGTTGATGCCGTTTCAACAGAGGCCTTCAAGGCAGCGTTGGCACATGGACAACAGGCAGCTGCCCAAAAGGGTACAGAGCTGCAGCTCGGGCGCAGCACCCAGCACCCCGTCAGGAGAAGGACCCATCCCCAACACGTGTGGGCCTTTCGCTAAGAGGAGCCATGGCTGGAGGGTCAGCCGAAAGAGGCTGCGGTGGGAGATGCTGCTCGCAGGGCCGCCACGGTCCCCTCCTGCGCTGACAGCGGCAGATCTGAGAGCTGTTTTCTGGAAATCTCAGTGCCAGAAGCCAGAAAGGAATCGCCTTCCCATTCGAATCCCCGGAAGCACACCCAGGGTGGCAAACTGCCCGAGCGCCCAGCGTCCCAGGGGCTGCTGACTCCTCTGCTTCCCGCCAGCACCTCCCTCCCCCTGCTCCCACGTTAGCACTTTGGCCCGGCTCCTTTTGGAAATGCCCGTGTCCTCGGGTGGCTTCAGCCCTGCAAGGAAACGGGGGGGATAAGAGAGGGGTTCAGTTGCCAGTTGAACGCTGGAAAGAGTTGGCAGCCGGATGGGATGCCCATGCACAGCATCCAGCCAGGGGTCCCCTGAACAGCACCCATCCTGCACCCCGTGTGCTTGGATACTCATCCTGGCTTAGAGGCAGGTTCAGCAGTCCCCCCGTTCCCATTCCCCATCCCATTTCCAAAGCCCAGGGCGGCTGCCGAGTGCCCCATCCAGCCCCATTCCTGTGGCAGGAGCTGCTGGCCATCTTGATCCTCCCGGCTCCCCCATCCCCAGCCCCGGGGGGATCGGGTCCCTGCTCCACGCTGCCCCCGGCCCCCGGCTGACGCCAGCCCCTGAGCGGGGGCCCTCGGCCTGGCTCATTAGGGCTTGTTTGCAGCCTGCGGGGCCGCGGCGGAGGGTTTCTGGGAAGGCATTAGCGGTAGCGAGGGCGGCCGCGCTGAGAGCTTTTTTTAATCTGCGGGAGCGATGTCTGCTTTGTGAGCATCCCTACGGCCAGTAACGAGCTAAACGAGGCAGCCGGCTGCTCGCTGGGCCGCTTCCAGGAAAAGAGGACTTGGAGATGGGGAGGGAATGGCTGCTTCCCCAGCCCCGGCTCCGTGCTCCTGGCTCGGAGCGAGGGTGAGAGCGGGTGACGGAGCGGGGACACGGCAGAGGTGGCTGTGACGGGGTGCCCCTGGCAGGCGGGCAGCAGGGTGGGAGCCCATCCCATGGTGGGACACTCGGGAGACAAACCCGCGCTGGGGGCTCTTCATCCCTTCCTGGAAGCAGTCCGGCAAGCGGACGGCTCATTTAGCTCATTACCGGCCCTCATTACCGCTAATGCCAACCCAGTGCCCCGAACGGGCACTAACGAGCCGGGCTAAGGGTCCCGCTCAGGGGCTGCGGGGGGGCAGAGCTGCCCGAGCCCCCCCGCTCCGGGAGGTGCGATGAGCATCACCCCGGCCTCAGCCCTCAGGGCGGCGGACGGGGCCCTTTAAGGCGCGATCCCGGAGCCGCCCTGACGTCAGCGGGGCGGGCACGCCCGGGCAGCCGCAGCCCCCGCGGCCCCAGCTCCGCCGCCCCGGTGAGTGCGGCTGCGGGGCGCGGGGACCGGAGATGGGGCATGGGGGTGACCGGGCTGCTGGGGCCCCGGGAGGGGGGTCCGGGGGTACCCAGGGTGCTGAGGACCTGGAGATCGGCGATTTGGGGGTCCTCGGGGGGAAATATGGGGGTGACCAGGGTGCTGGGAAGCTGGGGGTTGGAGTATGGGGGTGTCCAGGGCGATGGGGAGAGGAAGTGAGGGTGGTGGGGTACCCAGGGTGCTGGGGTCATGGGGACCTGGAGGTGGGGTATGGGATGCCCGGGATGATGGAGGATTTGAGGTGGGGTATTGGGGTGCACAAGATGCTGGGACAGGGAGGTGAGGCTATTGGGGTACCCAGGGAGCCAGGGACCTGGAGGTGGGGTATGGGGGTAACTGGGGTGCTGGGGGTGAAGGTGAGGGTATTGGAGTACCCAGGGTGCTGGAGATCTGGAGGTTGGCAATATGGGGGTGACTGGGGTGCTGGGGATTGGAGGTGGGAGTATGGGGGTGACCAGGGTGCTGAAGACCTGGAGGTAGGGGTGTGGGGGTGCCCAGGGCGATGGGGAGTGGAAGTGAGGGTATTGGGGTACCCAGGGTGCTGGAGACCTAGAGGTAGGGATATTGGGGTGCCCAGGGTGCTGCAGTACTGGACACTTGGAGGTGGGGTTATCAGGATGCCCTGGGGTGCTGGGGAGTGTAGGTTGCGGTACAGGGGTGTCCAGGGTGCTGAGGATTGAAGGTGAGGGTATTGGGGTGCTGGGGATGCGGAGGTGGGGTGTTGGGGGTGACCAGGCTGCTGGTGCCCAGGGTACTGGGGGCTCTGATGTCCTGGGGATCCTGGTGCCCAGGGTGCTGGGGGTCCTTGGTGTTTGAGGGTGCCCTGTCCCCTACCCTGCATTTCTCAGCAGCTCCCCCTCCAACAGCGCCTGATGCCTGCCCCCGCCTGACGCCACCACCATGGCCGGGGCGCAGGGCTGCGTCGAGGGGAAGATCGCGGGGCTGTACGACCTGGAGCGCACACTGGGCAAGGGCCACTTTGCGGTGGTGAAGCTGGCGCGGCATGTCTTCACCGGGCAGCGGGTGGCCGTTAAGGTGATCGACAAGAGCAAGCTGGCGGGGGACGCGGCGGGGCAGCTCCTGCAAGAGGTGCGCTGCATGAAGCTGGTCCAGCACCCCAACGTGGTGCGCCTCTACGAGGTCATCGACACCCACACCAAGCTCTACCTCATCCTGGAGCTGGGCGACGGCGGGGACATGTTCGACCACATCATGCGACATGAGGGCGGGCTGGCCGAGGCACGGGCCAAGCACTACTTCGCCCAGATCGTCCACGCCATCTCCTACTGCCACAAGCTCCATGTGGTGCACCGCGACCTCAAGCCCGAGAACGTGGTCTTCTTCCAGGAGCAGGGGGTGGTCAAGCTCACTGACTTCGGCTTCAGCAACCGCTTCCAACCCGGCAAGATGCTCACCACCAGCTGTGGCTCGCTGGCCTACTCGGCGCCCGAGATCCTGCTCGGGGATGAGTACGACGCCCCGGCTGTCGGTAAGGGCGGTGGGACGCAGCCACGGCTAGCGCTCACCCTGGGGATGTGCCTCCCGCCTCTCCCTTGCCTGGAGCATGGTCCTGCCAGCTGGGTACCACCTCGTTTTTGGGCCCTTAGGCTGGAAGCACCCATGCCTCGGTGGCACTGCTGTCCCCGCAGGGAGCAGTGCCGTCCCTTGGGTGCTCGGCTGCCCAGCCCTGCCCTGGCATAGCGTGGTTCTCCCTGTGGAGACTGAGCTTCTCCTCGCCGAGATCACACAGCGATGGTTCACGCTAGGGAGCGGAAACGCTGTGATCCTGGTGTGGCATCTGCCGGAGCGCAGGAGGAGCAGCGCGAGGGCGCAGCCGCCGGCAAGCCAGCCCTAGCGGTTATTTGGGGGCTGGTGCTGCCGGAAGGAAACCTGCTCGGGATGCTGACATTTGGGTGGAGGAGCTCTGAAAGTTTCTTTTACTCTAACCCCACCCTGAAAACCACTTCCTCCCCTGGCCAGGGTGCAGGGGGGCTGGGGAGTCTGTCCCAGGGTGTGGGGAGCCAGGCTGGGCGCACCGAGAGGCTCTGCTGGGACAGAGGGGACATGGAAGGGAAGCGAGACCCAAGCCAGCTCCGCTGGAATTTGGAGCAGGAGGATTTAACAAAACAAAACACGAGCCCTTAAAGGAAAAAGCCCAGCGTCAGCTCAGGGAAAAGGTGGCTCCGGAGCTGAAAATGGGGATGGCTTGTGGAGGTGGTGGAAAATAAGCTGATGGCTCTGCGAAGGCAAATGGAGGGAGATAAGCGGCACAGATGAGAAATTTTCAAACGCAGGCACTTGACTTAAGAAGCTGAAGGTATTAACGGAGAGCCCTGGGGCGTGCTTAGCATCCTAAAACACGCTTTCGCAGAGAGTTTATGTGCTCCTCAGGAGGAGCAGGTGAAGATGCCGCTGGCTCTGTCCCTGTCCCCAGGGCAGGGCAGCAATCCTGCTGCAGCTGGTGCTTGCGCGGCTGTAGGCAACTGGAGAGCCTGGATCTCTGTGTGCCCTGTCCCGTTGCTGTGCTGTCCCCTCTGGGATGGTCGTGGTAGGGTCTGTTTGGGAACTGGGAAGCTGAGTGATGACATGAAGTGGTGCTGTGGGTGGGTGACCAAGGGGGACAGAGCTTGGGGCTGGCCTCCCTGTCCCTGCATGGGAAGGGGAATGAGACCTCAGCTTCTTTGGTGAAGCCCCTTGAGACCTGCTTGGATGTGGGGATGGGGAAGGTCCTTCCCCGCCTTGGTGGGGCTGTGGCCCCCCCATTCATGAGGGGGAACCTGGGAGCCATTACCTCCAAGGAGCATCCCAGTGAGCACTGGTCTCTGCTGGATTGGCACTGGGGGCTGGTGGGGTGCTCCCCCGGGGTCAGGATGTTCTCCTGGGCCATAGTGGGCACAGCCTGAACTGCTGCTGCTTCTTGCAGACATCTGGAGCCTGGGGGTCATCCTCTACATGCTGGTGTGTGGCCACCCCCCCTTCCAGGAGGCCAATGACAGCGAGACCCTCACCATGATCATGGACTGCCGCTACACCGTCCCCCCGCACGTCTCGGCACAGTGCGCGGAGTAAGCACCTCTCCCTCGACCGGACCCCCCCGGACCCCAACTTGTTTACCCAGGGGTGGGTGCCCCCTCCTTGGGGGATGCCTGAGAGCTGGGGTGGGAAAGGGGGGGGTGGGTAGAGCTACCGAATTTGGGGTTCGCATGCTGCTGCAGGATTGCAGTGTCACCGCTTTCCCCGTCAGTCTCATCTCCAGGATGCTGCAGCGCGACCCGAAGCAGCGAGCCTCCCTGGAGCAGATCGAGGGCCACGCGTGGCTGCAGGGCGTCGACCCGTCCCCCGCCAGCCGCTGCCTCCTGCCCCTCACCTCCCACAAGCGCGTGTCCGAGGAGGAGCACGAAATCATCCTCCAGGCCATGGTGTGCGGGAACATTGCCGATCGGGACACCATCC
Organism: Chlamydotis macqueenii; assembly: GCF_036417535.1. Lineage (NCBI taxonomy): Eukaryota > Metazoa > Chordata > Aves > Otidiformes > Otididae > Chlamydotis > Chlamydotis macqueenii. The sequence goes on from NC_141568.1 coordinate 15,073,048, forward strand.
AGGAGTGAGTGACGGGGCAGGACGCCGAGGCGGGAGCCCCTGCGAAGGGCTCTGGGGGTCCCTCCGAGCGCGTCCCTCCTGCGCTGACGTGGGTCCCTCGGTCCCGCACAGGGCGCTGGAGGCCGACCGCTACAACCACATCACGGCCACGTATTTCCTGCTGGCCGAGAGGATGCTGCGCGAGAAGCAGGAGAAGCAGGGCCACGGCCTCAGCCTCGTCTACAACCTGGCCAAGGAGGTGCAGAGGAGGTGAGCCTCCCTCCTGCCCCTGTCCCGTGTCCCACCCAGCGCAGGGTCCCAGCCGCTTCCCTGTCCCCTTCCTCGCCGCAGCCCTTGCGGTGCCTGGCTGGGTACTGACACCTCCATCCCTCCCTTCTCAGGACCAACTTATCGGACACGTTCGGCCCCGTGGGCAGCGCCAGCGGCCTCTTGCCCTTCACAGAGGTGCCAGGCGGCCTCACCGTGGGCTCCCGGCTGTCCCCCCTGCCCACCGGAGGGGACATCGGTGGCTGGCAGCCCCCTGGGACCCTGCTGAAGGTCCCTGCCGTTGACACCACCATCACTAAGAGCACCCCGGCCCTGCAGCAGATCTGCGAGGAAGAAGAGGAGGAGGAGGAGGAAGAGGAGGGGAGGCCCAGCGTCATGGAGAGGAAGAGCAGCTCGCTGAACCAGGAGCAGATGCGAGCCTTCCTGCGCACCTGCCGCCTACCTGGCCGCGGGGAGGTGTGGGGGGCTGGGACTGAGCTGGGGGGACGGGGTGGACGCCCAGGGGCGGCCTGGGCTGGGAAGGGAGCGAGTGGGGGCCGGGGTGTCCCAGTGATGCGGGGGGATGGGGCTGAGCCCCCCAGGAAAGAGGAGGACACAGAGCCTGCCAGGGAAGGGGGAGCCATCCCATTGTCCCGGAGCAGCTCTGCCGGAGTCCCCCAGGCGCTGGGGGCAGAGACGACCCCCACTGCCCTCCCAGGCCCCACGAACAAGTCCCCAGGGCCCGGCTCACCCGCCAGCCCGGCCCTGGGGGGCACCGAGGGGGGCACGGAGAACGTGATCAAGCTGGACCCGGGCAAGAGCAAGGGGGGCAGCCTGCGGGACAGGCTCCTGCAGTTCCCGCTCTGCGAGAAAGCCCTGGCCTTCAAAATCCAGCCGGGCCCCAAGGAGAGCATCCTCTCCCTGGGGCAGTTCAACTGCTGCCACGTCATTTAAGCTCTGGGGGGGTGAGGGTCAGGCCCAGCTGTGGGGGCCAGGAGGGTGCCCGCTTCCCTGCCTTTGGTCCTGCCCATGCCCTGGGGAGCAGTGGCCGTGGGGCTGGCGGGGGGCAAGGTGCCCCTGCTTTGTCACCCACGGTGGCCACACCATGAGCACCCCCACCCAGGCACCCGCTGCAGAGCCTCGGGGCTGTGCTGGGACAGACGCCCCGGGACGGGACTGCTGGGGAGGTGAGGCGAGTTGGGGTCTGTCCCCGTGCTGGACAACATGTCCCCAAAACCCCCCGGGGCTGCCGGCGCAGCTCCATGGCCCTGCCGGGGTTGGATGGACCACAAAACTTCTTTTTTAACTACTAGAAATAATTTTTTAAATAGTCTATTTTAATGTAATTAAATAGAGATTGCTATATCCCCCCCGCCCCTCTCGGGGCCGGCGGCTCCCCCTCAGCCCCGCAGCGCGCACGGCCCCAGGACCAGGCTGTCCTGCGGCCGTGGGGCAATCGCTTGTCTGCCTGCAGCCCCCCCGCCGTCCCCCCCGGCAGGGGCCAGGCGCAGCCCTGCCCGCAGCTGCGCGTGACCCCAGGCCTCCCCCCGAGCCTCTCCTGCAAATAAGCTTCCTATTTATTATCTCTTTGTTTTCTTGCTGGCAAGAAATGAATGACGACCGAGGCGCGGGCCGGAGCTCGGCCCAAGCTGTGCGGCACACGCGTGGAAGGGATCGGAGCCACTGGGAAGCAAAGTTCATCGGGCCAATAAAATAAGCTCGTGAGTTGATGCGCGTGCCGTGACTCGTTGCAAATAAAAACCCCACCGCCATCCTTCAGCCCCAAAAAGGCCGGGGCACCAGGGCTGGTGGCCCACGAGCATCTGCCCAAGACGAGGTGGGCAGCAGGGGCTGTGCAGCGGGTGCGGGGTGCAGCAGGCGCGGGCTCTCCCTGCCCAGGGCTGTTTTGGCCTGGCCCAGCCACTGCCACCTCCCCATCCCTGCAGAAGGGGACAAGCAGCTGCCGTTGCAGCCCCTTCTGGGAGATGGGTGAGGTTTGGGGGAGCGTGGTGGGTCTGCAACTGTCCCACCAGGCAGAGCGGAGTTTCTGGTGCATCAGCATGCACCTGGATGGGGTCCAAAGTGGAGCTCCGGGGGGGCACAGAGCAGGGCGTAAGGACAGGGTTGGGGAACGTCCAAAGGGGCAACGAGTCCATGCAAAAAAGCAGGCCACCCCTGAGCCTGCAGTTCTTCTCCAGCCCTGGCTTCCTTCCCTCCAGCTTGGCTGTGTCTCTCCCTCCTCCCTCCATCCTATTTCTCCCTCCTTTCGTGTCCCCATAACACCCCCTTGCCTGTCCCCGTCATCCAACACGAGATCCCTGTCTCTGGGGTCCTGGGTGGCTGGAAGAAGAGCACAGTGCCGTGTGGGTGTCAGATGGGATGGAGGTGGCCCTGGAAAGGAGATGGTGGGAAAAGAAGCAGAGGAGGGGCCCCGAGGGACCCAGGCAGCAGGAGGAGGTGCTGCTCCTGGCCATCGGCTGTCCCTTCTTTGCTGGTAAAGGATAGTCTTCGCCTGAACAGGGGCTTGAACCCTGGACCCTCAGATTAAAAGTCTGATGCTCTCCCAACTGAGCTATCCAGGCTCACATTTGGGGTTTTGGGGGATGTTCAAGAAAGGCAGCAAGGACCCCACTTCACTGCAGCACTGGTGGGACACCCTGGGGACTTGCTTTGACCTCTTCCGCCCCAGCACCAGCCCAAGGAGGCTGGCCGCAGCATTGGGCCTCCTCCCACGAGGAGGGGCAGCAGCAGGACCTCTGCCCTGCCCTGGCACCTCTTCCTTGGGCGAGGGTGGGCTCACTGGGGGAAGGTGAGGCGTAGACACCAGGTGTCTCCTCCTGGGGACAGCCAAAAGCCAGAGGGACCAGGCGGAGGAGGAGGAGGAGGAAGAGCGCCCAGCCAGGGCTGTGGGGGCCAAAACCAGCAGCCTGGGAAAATGATAACCCAGCAGCCGTTGGCTTTGAACTCGCTTTTTTGGGGACCAGCGCCGGCTCCTCAGCCGGCTCAGCCACACTGCCTGCACATGCTGGGCTCAGCACCCGGCTTCTGGCCATGGACCGGGCCAGCCTCCCAGCATGGCTCCGATCCCGGCACAGGGATGCGCATCGGGAAAGTGCGGGTGCCGTAGAGATGCGCTGGCAAGGAGGGCGAGCAGGGTGCCGGGGGGGCAGCTGTAAAACCGCCACTGCCCGGGGGGCCCAGCTGTAGGAGAGGGTGGGCAGCGCAGGGCCCCCCACTTGCGGCTGTGATCGTATAGTGGTCAGTACTCTGCGTTGTGGCCGCAGCAACCTCGGTTCGAATCCGAGTCACAGCAACGCTTTTGCCAGCGCTCGTGAGGTGGGAGAGCGCCACAGTGAGAGCCCCCGGTGTGCTAATTGGCTTCATTAAGAGCCACAAATGGGGGCCCCTCTGCTCCTTTTGGAGGGGCCTGGGGACGGATGGATCAGCCGAAGGGTGGCCATGGGCCACAGGAAACCTGCGAAGGGGAACCAGAGCTTGGTGGGCGCGGTTGGTGGGGTGGGGGGACAGCGACTGAGCAAGGCCCTGAGCTTAATTATCCTGATTAATTAGAGCCGGCTGCTTTTTACCCACATTTGGCCCTGCTGGTGTCACCAAGAGGCAGCACCCACGGAGGCCCCAGGACCCGGGGTGGGGGCACCACGGAGAGGTGCTGCAATCCCTCCAAACCCCGCAGAGAGGCACACCGAGCCCCCCCAGCCCCTCTGAGGGGCGCGTTTCCGCCGTCACTCCCCCTCCCCACCCTTTCTGTCCCTGCGCGGCCGCCGTCAGCGCGGTGGGCGGCGGGGAGGGGGGGACACAGCTCCGCCCCACCCGGAAGCGGCCGGCGGGGACCGCAGCGGCGGAGCCCCACGTGCTGGCAGCGCCATGGCCTCGGCGCCCAAGCGGCCCAAGGTACCGGGGGAGCGGGACGGGGCGGCCCCCAGCCGGGCTCGGTGCCCCCGGGCAGGTGGGGAGAGCTGACCCCGGCCCTGGGTGGAGGCGGCCCTCCGGGCTCGGCTCCCTCCCGTGTTTTCCTCCGCAGGCGGTGGCGGGGAGCAGCGCCGATCCCCTGCCCGGTTTCCTGGCGTGGTGCGGGCGGGCCGGGGTGGAGCTCAGCCCCAAGGTGAGGCGGGGCGGGGCGGGCCGGGGCTCCCCGGCTCCCCGCCCCCGGTCACGGCCCCCCCCTCTCGCCCCAGGTGCGGCTGAGCCGGGAGGGCGCGGTGGCAGGGTACGGCATGCTGGCGGCCGAGGAGCTGGAGGCGGGAGAGGTGCTGTGCACCGTGCCCCGCAGCGCGCTGCTGTCCCAGCACACCGCCTCCATCCGGGGGCTCCTGCGGGAAGGTGAGCAGCTCTCCGCTTTAAGCGACCGCGACCCCTGCCCCGGGGCTTCCCTCGAGGGAAAAAGAACGAGGCAGAGGGGTGCAGGCTCAGCCGCAGCTCTGCTTCAGCCCCGGCCCAGCCCAAGGGAGTGAAAGCAGAACGGCCCAGGCCGGAGACGGAGAGGGAGGGTGGCGGGGTCAGGCTTTGGGCCGTGGAAGAGCTGTTCTCAAAGGAAGAGACCTAAACCTCAGCTCAACTTACACTGTCTCTGCTTCCCCAGCCCAGGAGTCCCTGCAGAGCCAGTCGGGCTGGGTGCCGCTGCTGCTGGCCCTGCTACACGAGTACACGGCCAGCAGCTCGCGCTGGCGGCCTTACTTCTCCCTCTGGCAGGACTTCAGGAGCCTGGATCACCCCATGTTCTGGTAAGGTGAAACCGAGGAGGGCTAGGCAGTGACAGCTGGGTGCAGGACTGGATGTGATCCTACTGCATGGCTCTACGCTGAGCTAAATCCGGAGAGCACAAGGAAGCTGAGATTGTGAAGAAGGAAGGAGTTTATAGACTCTTCTGCCCAGGGCAGATGGAGATAAACCTGCTGGTTTTCTTGCAACAGGCCTGAAGAAGAGCGAAGAAGGCTCCTGCAGGGCACAGGCATCCCTGAAGCTGTGGACAAGGACCTGACCAACATCCAGGTGGAGTACAGCTCCATCATTCTGCCTTTCATGGAGTCCCACCCCAGCGTCTTTGACCCCAAGCTGCACACGCTGGAGCTGTACAAGCAGCTGGTGGCCTTTGTCATGGCCTACAGGTGAGAAGGGAGGGCTTTGCTCCGACAAGGAGGAGGATCGGAGGGCAATGATCGTAGGCTGCGTTACATGGAAGGTTGCAGTTGCACAAGAATGTTAACTATAAGCTGAAGCTTGCCCTGTGCTGCACGGTGTAAAACTGGCTTGTCTTCATCGCCCTTGCCTTAGCTTTCAGGAACCCTTGGAGGAGGAAGATGAAGATGAGAAGGGGCCCAATCCTCCAGTGATGGTGCCTGTAGCCGATATTTTGAATCACGTGGCCAAGCACAATGCCAACCTGGAATACTCTCCCGTGAGTGCAAAGCCGCTGTGCCAGGTGTCGTCACGGTCTGGTTCCTCTTCACTGCAAGGCCTTTGGGAGTGGTGGCACAGCAAGGTGGCTCCCTGAACCCAAGGCAGCGAGTCCGGCCGGGATCTCATTAACATGAAGCTATTTTGCTCAACGTAGTCCCCTGCTGCATGCTTGGCTGTAGCTAGGAAGAGCTCAGGGTCACCTGAGCTTGTTTCTGGGAGTGGTAGGATCACTGCAGCTCTGAGGGCCTCTTCTCTCCCCACTTGCAGCAATGTTTACGCATGGTTACAACACAGCCCGTCAACAAAGGACAAGAGATCTTCAACACCTACGGGCAGATGGCCAACTGGCAGCTCCTACACATGTACGGCTTCGCGGAGCCGTACCCCGGCAACACCAACGACACGGCCGACATCCAGATGGTGACAGTACGCAAGGCAGCACTGCAGCGTGAGTGACACCTGCAGCCGCTTTGGGAAAGGATGGGGCAGGGAGCTCTCTGAAATAGTGATTTAATGAAACAGGGTTTGAGGGTGACATGCAATGTAAGCCTGTCCCACAGCACTGCAGGTGCTGGGGCAACACCTTGGTTTTCTGCCTCCTGTTTCCCCTTCTCCATTCACCACGACCTCCTCCGCTGCAACCCAAGTTGGGTTTGCAGCTCTGCTGTCTTCAAAACAGGTGCCAAAAGCGAAGCACAGCAGCAGCTGGTCTCAGAGCAGTGGGACTTCTTGTGCCAGCTGGAGATGGTGGGGGAGGAAGGCGCCTTTGTGCTTGGCTGGGATGAGGTGCTGACAGAGGAAGAGCTGTCCACGACCCTGAAGGTAAGCACTGCCAAGGGGTGGAAAAGCTACACAAGGAGGAGCGCGGGCAAAGCATACTGCAGCTGCACAGTCCAGTGTGCAAAACAGTTCAGTGAAGGGGAGCAAGCACGTAAAGGCATTTTGGTACTAGTACTCCTGTGTGAAAAGCAGTAGAGGGTATGGCTGCCCAACTCTCCAGGCTTCAGGTACTGCTGGTCATCTTCCTTTCCCAAACTAGCCACCCACACGTACTTGCACACCAGTCTCAAACGGCTTCATGGCAGTGGCTGTTCTGCAAAGCTTTGAATCTTCGTAGGTAGCAGCTGAGGTGTCCTTTAAGACCATTCCCAACACCCAGGTTTGCTGTTTGAATGTTCTTCTAACCCACAAGTTACTTGTATTAGGTATCTAAGCCAGTTTTACCCTTTCACCATTAGTGCAGTGAGGAATAATTCACCTGCAGCTCTAAAACCACACTTCAGTAGAGAAGCAAGCCTGATGTACCCACACTGCCAGTGACTTGTCTGTGCCTGGGCCATTACAGGTGCTGTGCATGTCAGAAGAAGAATTCAAGGAGTACAAGGAACAAGATGGCTGGGAAGACAACAGTGAAGAAGAGGAAAGCTCCGTCCTTTCTAATGAAGCTCTCTCCAGACTTAAAGCTCCTTGCAAGAAGCTCCTTTATGACAGTGTGCTGCTGACTCTGGAGTCCTACCGGTCCGACTTGAAAGCAGAACAGGACTTGCTAAATAACAAGGAGGCTTACGAGAAACTGAGTCGAAGGGAGCAGCAAGCTTTGCATGTGCGCTATGGACAGAAAAGGATCCTGCATCAGCTACTGGAGCTGGTGCACTAGAAACCTGGCAGCAAACTGCCTGGAAGGGTGCTCAGGAAGGGAAGGTCAGCCTCTGGCCGTCTCTGCTACAGCAGCAAGAACAGATGGCAAGATTAAAAATGGGTCCACTTGTCCCTCAAATGGCATGTGGCTTTTTAACTACCTCTGCATAAACAAAATGCCTTCCACAGCACAGAAGTGAGTTTGGGTGGCCTTACAGAGAGAGCTCTGGAGTGCAACTACTGTCTTTTTCTAGATGACTTAAGAATACCCAGATCTCCTAACGGCTGCTTTAGGAAGGCAGACATACTCCGTCAGAACAGCAAGAGGGTTTCCTCATTTAGCACCAGAAACTTAAGGCAGAACAGCTCCTTGTCCAGATGAGGAGTGCAGAAATCCAGCTGGCAGCTCTTACCTTACAGAGAGTAAATATCTGGCAGGTGGAGAAGCTGACAAACTAAAAACTCTTCACCTAGACTTTGTTAATACTGAGCATTTTAAAGAGTACAAGCCCATCCGTCTGGTTTTCATGTAGGCTCAGTACAGCAAGGTATTTCCTTTTACCTTTCTAAAAGGCATTTGTGTGGGCTTGAGACCTCACGATAAAGGAGCACTGTCACAGTTCTGCAGCTGCTGTAGGCTAAGCATTCGATACGGTTCTTCCCTGAACTCAGGCACTGCCCTGCATCACATTCAGCTCTATTAGTATTCTCCCCCTCAGCAGATTTTCCATTACAGAACACTGGAGGACTGCAGGACAAGCTGTATTTAATAAAGACTGTTTCTTATCCAGCCAACGCTGTCTACTTCAACAGGGTGCAAACCCCCATCGAGAAGGGAGGGATGGGGGTACTCTTTGCAACAGCAAACAAGCAGAACCCAGGCTGTACTCATGTATACAAAGGTCAGCTAGAGCCCTGCCTGCACTGCTGGGGGCCAGGGTGGTTTAACAGTACCTAGGGTAGCTTTTTTAAAATTTCCCTTTTACAGTGCTGTAATGCAGTGGGTCTTCAGTCCAGTCTGTCATCTTGGCTCTTCTCTTCCTACAGCAGAAGATTTCAAACTAGGCACACAGTGGATCAAAAGGTTAAGTCTTCACTTCTTAAATGTGAAGTGCGTTCCACCCAGGGCCTCTGCTGGGGAGCGGACACCAGCTCTACTTACTTCAACAGTACCAGCTGCAGGTTCCTTATGTACCAAGAGAGGATATGAAGTGTGATGGCCTCCATCCTGTCAGCCCAGCTTGTGTTACTGGGATCCTGGCTCAGTCCTGTCCACCTTTCGCCATCTTTACACCAGTCTAACAGTTCTTAAAGCCTAGAGGGAACTTAGCCATGTACAGCAGCATTAGCACAGAACCAGAGACACCTTTGAGCTTTAAGTCATTAGGACAAGTCAGTAAGCTCTGCATATGGTTTGCTAGAGTTAAATGGCAGAAAAAAAATTCCCATAGCATCTGGACTAGACAAAGAAAAACCGGTTGCTAGTAATTCTCCATATCCTAACCCAGTACAGGAAGAAGAGTAAACTGGAGTTGCAACACCAGAACCAAAAACAAACCTCACCAACTTCAAAACACTCAGTTTCAGCACAGCTGCTGACCTCCCAAACAACGCCAGGGAACTGTACGATCAGGCAAGAAACTACTCCTTTACACACAGGCAACTGAAAAAACTGCCTAGAAATGGGTCACAGATGGAGAATTCCCTGTGAGCCACAGTCCACTGGCACAGTTGGCTCTGTGGTCCCCTGGATCTAGTTTGCTCTCTGCGGCAAAGGCACAGCTGGGTACGCATCTCCTTAAACCTGAGCAGGAAATCCTGACCTCTGCCCATCCATAGAACAGCAGTCAACTAGCTTTTCAGATAAAGTTACTAGTTTGTAAGAGAAAGCAATGAAGCTGTATTTCCTAGTATCTGCTAGGTTGTAAGGCACAGGCTGAAGGAGTCTGCAGGGTTAGCAACACTGCAGTCACCTATCCTTATTACAGCTACCCAGCAATCCTGCACAGATCCTCGCTGAAGAGAATATCACAGCAGGGCGCAAGTCATGAGAAATGAAGCTGCCTATGCTCCATACCCTTCCACTGCAAGGGGTCTCCTTCCTAGGACAGCTTTGTCAGAGACAAACTCTGCTCATGAACTTGGAACCAAGACATTTCTATCTCCACGGAACTGTCCTTTCCTTTTGCACTTCAAGGCAAGCCCTCTCGAGTCATAACAATTCTCCCCTCTGACCTCAAGCTAGGAAACGAGCCCAGTTGCTTTCAATAGGCAGTGCCCAAAACACACTGGAAAACTGCAGCTTTTGGACCGGTGGAACAGACTTTGAAAGGTGTCAACTGGCCAGGCCAGGGTGGAACTGGAGAGAATAAGCACAGTGGCACGTGCTGCATGTCATGACTTTAATGTGTAACTACAGTATGCATACATACAAGAAGTGGGAGAACTAAAGCCCAAGAACTAGAAAGGCTACAAAATACAACACATGGACCAATACTTTACAAAACATTCAAAATCCTTACAAAATGGGCTGTATTGGTCCTTTGGGTTTTTTTTTTGTTTCATGTTTTTTTTTCTTTCGTTTTTTCTTTTGGTTTTTTTTTTTTTTTTACAAACTTATACTGTGTGGTCACAGGGTGGGGGAGATGGGAAAAGGTCTAGATTTAACCCCCCACCTTCCAAAATTTACAAGTGTTCAAAAAAAAAAAAAAAGCTATAGGCCTGGTCTCTGGTTTCTTTACTAAAAACAGCTGACCCTCTCCCAAAGGGCCTGAGGTGTGTCTTCTCCAACAGACAGGAGGCATTCTGACTGCCACTCCACTTGCTGTCTGTCAGCATTTGATGAGGGTGGGGGAAAAGCAACGCTGAACCTTAACCCCTCCCTCACCTCTCCCCTACTCCATAGTATTCCCATATTCCAAACAAATCCACCTTTTTTTTGTAAAACAACTTAGTGATTTAAAGGTCCCCCATCCACATAAAGAAAAATAAGTTACATAATATTATAACTGGCTTTTCAATATTCTTTGGGAGTCTGGGAATGTCAGGACAAGGAGGTCTGCCCCAGACAAGTGCTTGGCATCAGCAGCTGCCCCTTTATTACAAGCTGGACAGGCACCAGTTACCCACCTGCCTTTTACACAATTTGCACAAACCCAAAAGTCCAGACAAACGTTTCTGTTCCTTGTATTTACATTAGTTCAAAATGATATTCACAGCATCTTCTGAATTTTGGCCAAAAGTCAAAAATTTGTTTCAAACTTTGGAACGTGCCCACATAGACTTTCACCCAGGGTCTGTTGCGTCTACCCAATCAAGGGGGCTGGGAAGGTCAGGAGGAGCCTTACAGAGTCTTCTCTCAGTCGATGGGACGGGGACCTCCAGGCTGGCACGCTTACAACACAAGATGCAGCTCATCTAACTGGCACCAGTCCCTTCCATTACTTGCTGGGCCTGCTTCTGCCCCATGCAGCACTGTGCAACTGACTGGAACAACCTGGACACAGAAGCAAAGCAGCGTTAGGTGCAGTTACGGCAGCAAACGGTGCTTCCAGTGTGGAGCACCAAGGACTCAAGGTGCGACTCAGCCCCTCCTTCAGATGTATTGTTTTAGTTATTTCTGTGGTTATGTTATACTCACTTCTCAATTTCTGGAGCGCAGTGAACAAACTCATGGTTCCAGAATTTAAACGCTGGATTTTTTATCAGCTCAATGAAGGTAATAAGGAGACCCCAGGGATGAGGCCTATTTACAATCAGTCGTTCCAAGAGAACCCTGAAATCCAAAAGTAAAACCAGTTAGAGCTCAAAGATCTGAAATACACAAGGAAGGAAAGTGAAAAGCTGAACGTTGGCAAGTTAAATGCCTTCCCCCTCACCTAGTGATCTGCTCCTGGATAGCCTCAGTGTTGGCCTCTGCAAACAGGTACAGCATGGTGCAACTGAAGTAGTGGGTGTGACTGTTGGGATATCGCAGCTGATTGGCAATTGCGTTCAAGAAAAGGTACCGGCCTGCAGAAGAGGAACAGTGAGTACATACAGTTTTCCTTATGCACATGCAGAAAGGAACAGAGCAGTAACTCATATTGCTTAAGATCAAGGTTTGTGAGCCTGCCTTATGAAGGTACAAGAAACAAACAAGTGAAGATATGAAAAAGTCTTATCAACCCAAGCCGATGGGGCAGCAAGAATTCAATTCCTCTTCATTAAGCTTATTTCTCATTCCCTTGCATACCTTGAACACTTGGTTTTAATATTGCTCCTGTATTCAGAGTTTAATATTCAAAAGGAGCATTACTTACTGTGAATTCACTAGCAGCTACATGAAATGATCTTCTGTATTTCTCAAAGCTCAAACAATCTGCTGTTAAATTGGACACTGCATGAACTAGAAGTGTTTCCAGCTCACCTTCAGTGTCCAGGTCTACTGCCAAATTCTGGAAGATGTCCATGTGAGCTGAGTGGGTGATGGTGCTCATAGAGGGTGTGCTGCCTTTGTTGTGAATGTGCGCAATAGCTTGAGTACCTACGTAGAGCACCAGGGCATTAATCAGCTGGATGTTGTAGCGGTTGCCAGGTTCATTTGATACCTAATAGCAAAGATAGGAAAAGCATTAGCGTCCTATATACCTTCAGCGATGGGAGGTACAGCATGTACAACAGCAGCATCCAAGTATCTTCCTGGTTATACAGGCAACAACGCCCTCAGATATCCACAAATTCAATTTGGCATTTACCTTTTTGAAATCTAGCAGTTATACACATATATTCAAAAGCATAAGCAAAGTGCTGACAGACCCAACAGGCAATTTTTGTTCTCCCTACCTAAAATAAAAATCAGGTAAAGGCAGTCTGAATGCATGACCAGTGCCAGAGGCTGGCTGGCTGAAACACACACCACCTGTGTGAATGCTTCAGTCTGAGCGATTTTCTGAAAAAACCCAAATTCAGTCTGTTGCAAGCCAAGCCAGGTGATGTAGGAAATGTTCTTGGCTAACAATTCTGAACAGGGCTTTAGCTAATTTTGCCTTTTTTTTTTGCCCTTAAAGCATTAGCATACATTGCAGATTTCTAACAATGACTCTATTTGGAGTCGAAACTTAATCAGATTGTAAAAAAAAAAAACAAAAAAACCTGCAATAAAGTTCAATGAAACCTGTTGAATCTCAGACAATGCCTGAATAAAACAGTGCTTTAGCCATGTGATGGAAGCCACAAGACTCTTCATCACCCAATGGCTGAGGACAAAAAAGCAAGTTTGATGATCAGCTCTGACTACATTCTAAAGATTTGCAAGGTTGTGCACTAGAGGCATGCAAACAGGAGAGTCAAACTTTTACATAACCTTACATTTTCACTGTAAGCATTTGGCAGCTCATGTAGATAAAACCAACTGCTTTTAAATTAGATCATTTCAGGGTTGTAAAAGTCAACATTCCTCTTTCCTTAAATTCCACCTGGCTGAAACCACTTAAAACACACTTAAACTAGGAGTAGTGGAAGAATTACTGAGAGAAGTGTGCATTTTCACAGGCTTTTCTACTGCCTGGAACACATGCTTGCTACACACCAACAAAATTCCTGCAAGAAAGGAGGGTGACTCATCCAGTGAGATCATTTGTCCCACACTACTGAAACAGAAACCAGCCACTTACTTGTAGGTTGCTGCGCAAGTCAGACAAAAAGGTGACTGGAGAACGGGTTTTGAGATAGGAATCCAAGTCTTTCTTGAACTGAGGTGGCATCACTCCAGTGAAATTTGTGAGTATCCGTGGTGCAATATTAATCTCACTTAACATGTCCACCTGTTGAGAGAAAACCCAGTCAGCTAAACCGTAAGCAATCTCTAAGGGAACAAACGGCAAAAGCAGATCTAAGTAATATTACATCAACTACTGTTGTTGATCACGTTTTCCTACCAGGAATGAAAAAGAGACACTAGGATTTTGCAGACTTCAGAAAAAACTTTGTCTGTAATGTGCAAAATTATTAGGTGACTGTCTCAAAGAATTGAGAGTAGAGGATAAAAGAATTCAAGAGCAAAGGCTGTAGGGGAATTCAGTCACCGCCTTTGAAGTCTCCCTATCTACACTGAAGACAGTTTGGAGTTTGAAAAAGTACAAACATCCTACAAGTCAAGAACAGCCTTCTTCAGTCTCAAGAAGTGCTGACTGAATGAGTATTGCAGCTTTGTTCCCATCACCCTGCAAGGAAGGCAAGGAAGAATTAACAGGACAATGCTTCAGCAGTGTGAGAAAGTTTGCTTCTAATCATTCCACAATGAGGAGACTGGCATGTGCCCAAAGATTTAATTAGATAACATTAACACTTCTCAAGTCTCTCCCTATTATGCAAGAGGCTTGCTTCAGAATGCTGGTTTATCATTTTCAAGATAAGATGGCATCTGTGTTTCCCATGAAAAAGTATTTACAATTAGAGAGCGCTCGGACACCAGGTCTTCAACAATTAGTGACCTGAACCCCAGTCACCACGCATCCTGTGGAGCACAAACTACGCAATTCAGCATGAGCTGAACAAACCAGACAAGAACTGTTGGCTGAACTTTCAAGCAGCAAAGCCACAAAGACTGCTTAAATAGTCTTTTTCAGAGACAAATGAGACCATCAAATGACAAAGATGCCCTTGCTCCAACACCGTGTGCCAGTCAGATCTGGGGAGCTAGGTTCTCGATGCAGTTCTCCAACGCACGTCTCTGCCTGTCCTTTCAGGCTGAACCTGCACAGACCTTGCAAGCAAGCTAAGTATCTATGGGAGCCAGTGAAGCCCTACAGACCAGAGGCAAGCTTTATGCTTCCAACTGCAACAGATTTCACACAGGACAAGGACTGTACCCTGCTCTGTATGGAAGCTGTCAAACATTGAACATTACAAACATAACTGAAACCTACCTGCTTTAAAAAATGCCATTCTGCTACCTGCTGACTATGTCGTCTAAGTTTGGAATTATCTGTTAACTCCTAAATGGTGGCATTAATTCAAGTATCAGTTAAACTGTTCCCAAAATCCCACAGTCTTCACCGAGAAACTAGATAAAGGTATTCTGAGCATTAAAGTTTCCCATTATCAAGCACATGAAAGTAAGTCCTACCTTTAGATTGGGGGTGAAAGGGTCTGGAAGCCTCATGTTCCGTGGGAAGGCACTCAGGATCAGATTCCTTAGCTGAATACAGTTAGGTGGGATCACATCACAGAACCCATAGTGGTAGTCACAAAGAAATTCTGGGAAATCATGCAACAAGACCAGCAACACACGTAGAGTGCCCTGTGAAATAAAATACAATATGAGAAGTGTGTAGCTGTTGAAACTGCCCAAGAGCTTGCAGAGCCTCCTTCTACGTCATGTGGTTAACATTAACAGGAAGAAATGAATCTGTGAAGGTAGCCTGTTTCTGTCCCACACCAGATCTGTATTTAACTCCAAGATACACATTCTAAAAGAAAAGTAAATCCTATTTTTTTCACAGAACACCTCTAATTTCAGGCATTTTTGGTTGGAAATAGCATCTGTTAGCTGACATTTTTTTTTACCTTGTAAAGAATTTGCATAGGTTTGGTGAGTTCCACATTTCTAAGGAAAGGAGCCAAGTACTTGAAAAGATCGATCAATAACTGGGCATACATAGGCCAACCCTGTCAAGAAAAAAACAGCAGGTGGAAACCATGCAACAAAGAGCAGTTATCTTAATTTCAAAACTATAATTAGATTGCTCTTCACATAAACCTGGATCAAAGTTATGACCTACTGCTAGCTCTAGCAGTGAGTGCAGCACAACTCATTTCAAGGGCCTCAGCTGGGCGTCATAGGCTATGGATGTTTCCAGAACACTAACATGCCATACTGAGTCGACAGTATTTCGTCTAGACTACAGCTCTTCCTGACTTTGACAAAGGCATGTTTATCAAACTCAATTCACCCTCTATACCATACTTTATTGACAGAGGCTCTCCTCCATGCAGTTAGGTTACTGTGAATATGGAAGACAACAAAAACAGAACAGCCATGCCACTAGTGCACTTCAAGAGATGTGAAACAGCACCACACCAGATAAGCATCCGTGTGAGCTTTTTAATTCAGAAGAGATAAACTGCAGCCACACCTTCTGCTGTGGTGTATGTGCCAGCATTCTTGCAATAAATATCCGATGGGAGATCAGTTCCAGCCAGGCATAAACAAAACCTGGAGCTTTTGTAGGCCTCAGGATGTGAAATGTGTTACTGAAAGAAAAGTTAGAGCAGGTTAGAAGTGCACAGCAATAAGACTGCTTCTCATAACATTGAGGGAAAACATACACAGCCCTAAAAGCAAGGCATTTTAGCATCTTGGGTTTTACTACTCATCTTCCTTAAAACAAACAAGTGGACAGTCTAGAACAGTTATTCCAAATAATAATGGCTTTTTTGATTAAGCCACCAAAAAGGAACAGTGAGACAGCCTTCAGATGAAAAGTCTTGATGCTACCAGGAAAGGATGACGATTGTTACCAATCTCAAATACATACCAGAAAGCTGTGAGTGTCTGGAAGTTGATGGTCTCCAGCACGTGCTCAGGAGCATTTAATTCCAACAGCAACATGATAAAAATGCGATGGTAAGGAAGCTGCTGAAACTCACTCTGTCGAACATCATGGTCTTGCAGAAGAACTCCCACCACAATACCAAGAACCTAAAGAGATCAAGACATTTCAGTGGTGGCAGCAAGAATTACTTTGCTACTCAGCTCATTAATAATTATTTAACAATCAGTAAAAAAATATCTGTACATTTTAACAAAAAATTCTAGTTATTGGAAGTGTTATGTAAATTAACATTATAATCTGTATTAGCAACTCCCAGCCACTGTACTTTCTCACTATACATTTTCTAATGCCTCAAAACAGCCGTTGACATGTCATTTCAAGGCACAAAGGTGGGTTTCAGGTTGGTTTGATATGAAATCTTTGTGAACAAGAATGCCACTTGGCATCTTGATGCTCTGCTCAGCAGTTTAATCATTTCAGTGACCAACCCGCTGAAGTCCTCTGATACTTCAGCAGTAGCCTGCATAAAGGGCTACATTTCACGTTTATCAAAGGTACACCCAGTTACGCACTTTAACTGCAATGAGTGTAAAAAGCATTCCCAACCTTATTCAGGAGGTTGATCTTTGTAACTGTGTTGGTTGCCTCCCCAGAGTGCTTCACTAGCAATGCAATAAGTCGCACAAAAGCATCCAGATTGTGGTAGCACTTGGCTCGAATCATAGTGGGGTTGGCAGCAGGATTATGCTGTTGCTCAGCCTGAGCACGATAGCTGATTTCAACACACATTTCGGTGCAAAGACGGAAAAAGCGGGTGATCAGGTCATCCGTTTTCAGGATTCCTTGCTGGTGCATCTATCCGGGAAAGGAAAAAAGCCTCAGAACCATAACCACAGAAAGTTCACTTTACAATTTATTTCAAACAATACACACTTCAAAAAGCACTCACTTTGCCTGGCACAACTGGTTTTTACCACACTCTCAAGAGAGATGGGTAGCAAGCACTGTCTGCTACTTTTCCCCAAGATAGGAATTTTCAAGGCAACTTGAGGGTGGCAACACAATTTTAGCACAGATATTTTGATCCCAACTCTTTTCAACCATCAGCATAGCTGAGGAGCCTGTTTCAGTATCAGTTCTGCCACCAGCACTCAACGTTGCATGAAAGACAGGAAGAGGTGGTAGCAGTTCAGTCTGTCAGGCCTTTAAGAGCCCACACCAGGGTACAGAAGCTCTGGGAAAGGCAGACATCAGCTGCTAGCTCAGGAACCATCACTACTTTGTAGCAACATTCTGTAGAAGCAACTGCATTTAGAGAGTAAATTTTCCTTACAGGAACATTACATGCAGAGAGAGACTGAGTGGGCTGCTTCGTTTGTTTTGCACTGGGGGGTTGTTTTTAGTAACATACAAATAAAAAAAGACTTCCTTTATTTGTTACTCACAGTATTAAAGCCATCAAAATGAAACAAATTACACTGCAAGCCTCTGGGTTTTGAATAAAGCATCTCCTAAACTACTGCACAGACATGGTGCCGTATAAACAGCATAATTGCTAACTCTTGGAGAACTTCTAGTATTTCTAGAGAAACTTTTTAAAAAGAGGAATTAATGTATCTGTTGTCAAAGTTTTATGCTCCTTCTTGTCTTATAGCTTAGTGGAAAGGAAGCAACATTTAATTTAAATGACCATCATTTTGGCTGCTTAAGTTCAGTAACAGAACCTTGTTTAATGCAGTTATTACAAAATACTCCTTTAACACCCATAGCTAAAGCCTGTAAAGAAAAAATTACATATAAATGCTACACTTAGATGTATTTCAATTGCTATTTCAAATCTGATCAAATATGTACAAAAGGTAAGCAAACAAGTATGATAAAAGTGATGCAGAAAAGTGCAGTGAGCATTATGAGTATACTATACTGAGTATGCTTTACAAGCATACTTTAAGGTATGAAAACACACAAAGAGCTAAGTTTTTAAGAAGCGAGTTTAACACAAGACCCACAAAAAACATTCAAAAAAGAGGCTATGCAGTAAAAGTCAGACCAACAGAAAGCTGGCTACAAGCCAGTACACAAGGCCACTAAAGTCACATGAAAAAAATCACTGCATCAAGTCAAGATCTTTATGCATACTTCATAGCTTGATTTTTTTTTTTGTTAGTAGCTGCAAAGTCTGTAGCATTTCTGTGGTATTAAGACAGAAATTTAAAGAGAACACACTGCAAACAGACTGAGTTAGGGGCTTCCTTGCAGCTGCAGTCAAGTAGCTGCCAGGAACGCAGTTTTAGGAAGACAACTGCAGTTATATGTGGAGTCCACACATGTTGGACTACTGAGGGCATCTCCCTTCTCAAACACACCTGGAAGGCAGATGTGTGATGCTCAAACCTGTTAAGGTGCCCATGAGTAAAATGCTGGAGGCTCTTTAAATTTAGGCACCACTTCAGCTAATGAAGTTGCAATTTTTCCGCACTAATGACTCTAGATAGCAAAAGGATTCCCTTGTTCACATGGTCTCAAACAATTCTGACTCCAGTTAAAAAAGGATTCTATTGTTCATGTGGTCTGAAACAATTCCCCTACATCTCTATTAGCAATTTTGTTCTGTAGACTGTCAGAGCTTTTACTGTTACCCATAAGGAGCAACACCAGTCAAGCTTCATCACACGGAGCATGTCAAAACTACTCCCAACAGCTATCTCGGCTGAAGTTCTTTTCCCAGCACTTACCCCAAAACTCACGGTCTGAACTGACAGCTTGTTGCTACAGTATCTTAAGAACACGATTTGGTGAAGGGTGGGGGTTTGTACAGAACTTTACCATCAAAAACAAACAAAATTCTGATAGTCAACTGCCATACACCTGAAAGTTTCAAAAGTACGCCTAACATGGGTTATAACACTGCTATAAAATGGAGGGCATCACACCCTACTTATGTTGAATAAAAAGCACCTTTCTTTCCAAAAGCTCTACCTGTCCAACAAACGCAGAGAATGCTTTGGTACTGTCACGGCCTGCAGCAGCTGAATGGTAGAGGTTCACCCACTCCCTCAGCAGGTACTCTGCCTTCTCCCTCAGACCCGGTGGATCATCGTACTCAGAGGCTTGGGAAATTCCTGAATGCATCATGAAATTGGGACCTCCATGAGCACGGTCAATCATTGCTTCATAGTTTGATCGGACCACTTCCATCAGCTGGGGTAATCTAATGCAACAGAGCAGAGCAAGAGCTGGGTTAGAATTTCTCCTCCTCTAGAAGGTGTGGGAACTGGAAGCTCAAATATAGTTGCAAGAAAGCAAGTTATTTCTTATACTAAATCTTCATATCTTCCAGTCCTCACTGGAATAGCAGAATTAAGTCATGAAAGCAGATACATCTATGATGAAAGAATGAACAATGAAGTCACACAAGCTTTGAAGTTCCACTCCAATTCATACAGCAGTGTGCTGCAACAAAGCACCATCAGTACTAGAAAATAACTTCCCTTTGCAGACTTCAGAAGCCCTAAAATTCCCTGAGATCGTGAGATGCCAATGCTAAACAGCATGACTGGGGCACTAAATTTGGCTGCAGCGAAAATCAAGTCGTACAGCAAAGACAGTCTACCCACAACAACTGCAGACAAAAGGACTTTTGTTTTGGGACCTTCCCCTATCAGTTGCGTTGGTAGTGGCAGCCACTGCCATCACCACGAGCCAGCTGCTAGTGACTCTCACAGCAACCCAGAGTTCTCCAAGCTCCAATCCAAGTCTTAAACTCAGCAGCAATTGCTTCCACCTTAATAATAGGAGGCCTGCAAGTGCCACAGGTATTTCCAGATGCTGTGGCAACATTCACTGCCCAATTATCTGCTGGTGGGTACACAAAGCCATGTGAGTTTGGTGGATGATTGCTTTATAGATTCTAAACAGAAAACTGTCTAAAGAAACAGAAAGGATTGTCTAATTTGATTAATTGCTTGTGATTTAACAGATAACCACATTAATATCTAGATATTTAAAATTCAAACAGGTAAGAATACTGTCTAAGTTTGAGATAAAGCAGGAATTCAAGCAAGTTTCTCACAGCACCATAGCATTTTGGAGCGCAATGTGTAGATTTTCCTGCTCAAGCATTCAGTTTGATGTTACGCTGCAGCTGCCTCTATTTTGACATGAAATCAGCACAGTTACATTAGTGACAGTTTAACATTAAGACCGCAGCCCTACATAAAGTTTAAAGCTGTATGATTGAATATGAGACATTGCCTATATAACATTTCAAATCATAAATGAGCACAAGAGAAGTCATATATTGCACAGTATTTCCATCTCACCCTTCCGGGGCGTTTCCTCTGGAATGAGCATTAATCCTCATGAGTGTCTCAATTGTGTGAAAAAGATCTGCCTCTGTTATGTGGGCGACACTTCTCTCATCCACCAACAGGATCTTTACCAACTGCATTGCAAATGCCACAGCCATGTAGTTCAAGCCATTCTCCATTGACTGCCAAGATGAAAGGGGCAATTAAAGTTCAATCACAAGTCTTACAGCGGCCTGGCCATAACTGGTTCTCCTCTGAAAGAGCAGGTTTCCTTTACCTGAGCCAAGTGAAGGTCATACTGCTGCATGTTAACAAGGTGGTTGCGGATTAGCAGCTCCACAGCTTCCACGTTGTACTTGTACTCATCTCTGCATTCAATCAGGCACCTGAAGAATTGGATGACTTTTAGCAAGTGTACTTAAACAATAGTTTAAGCGAAGCAACTCACATCTAACAGTTTAGAAATTGTGCCATTCACTGTCATTCATGACTCAGCTCCAAAAGCAGCCTAATCTGGAGTATTCTCTAAGGCAATGTTTGAGTTCAGGAACAGTCATCAGCCTCAAGTAGTTTTTGCCCTGCATCACTGGTCACAACTTCAAGAGCTTCAGTTTATTCAGCATAAGAAGCCTCTCTTCTGAGGACGAAGGGGTACATCTGCCTAACTGAAAGCACTAGGGCTTCCGCTGCAGGTATATGCCATGTCATCTAGTTTGTGACAGCATGTAGAGACATCCTCTATAAAATGAGAGGAAAAAAAACCAGAGCACCTCCAAAGCTTAATTCCATTAAAGACTCCTATCATGTTTTAGGATGAAGCAGCATTATCAGAAGATCTAATTACTTTTAACAAAAAAAAGGTAGTTATTTTGTCTGTCCAAACTGCAGCAATGCAAAATATTAACAGGCAAGTGATTCAGAATATCACAGTAAGTCCCAAAAAATGACAAAAGCTACATCAGTGTTTCTATTGTCTCATAACTGACCTAGTGATTTGTTTATTACACCATGGAGATCCATATGCGCGGCCATCCTGCAGAGCCTTCAGCACAAGCAGATGACACTCACGATAGCGAAGCAGGAGGTCGGCATCTGCCCCACTGGTGGCATCCAGCAAGCCCTCTACAGCCTAGAACAGATGCAACCTGTTAGCAGAGGGAAAAAACAAGTCCTCTTCCAAATCTTCTGCAAATTAGATCAGCAAGAGTTAGTAACAGAAGACTTGGCAGACATGGAAAAGACAATTGAGTTATTGTGCTAACGCCCTGGTAATCTCTAGGTGAGATTTTACCAGCTACTACAGCACCTACACATTCACTGTACACAGATGGAGTACCACAACAAGCCTACGGTCTCACTGTGCCCCACTGGCTTGATATATGCAGTAAATAGTATGAAAGATCATATTAGTTTGTGCTGCAGCTTCTGTAAGTCAATGCCTCCTCAGGGGGAATTCTGCATACAGCTCATGAAAAACTACATGAAAAGATTTACAGAACCTGCCAGAGGTCAGCTATCAGGTTCTTTAGACAAAGAGCTACAGCACTCAGATGCATCTGTGCTAGTCTACAGCAAATGGGAGACAAGTCTTTTCGGGGCAGCACAATTTAGCTGGCGGAGGCCTAGTCAGGACCAGGTCCTTTAACAGGTACAAGCACTATCAGTCAAGAACAAAGAGCCTCCATCCGGCTTCCAGTTACTTTTCTTTTGCCACTGTGCTTGGATCCTCATGCAGACAGCTCTGTATCCTTCCACTGCACTCAAGTGGGTTTTTCTCCACATCTGTCACTACACTCTGCACTACTGCAGAGGCACTGATGCCAGCTCAGCTCACAGAGCTCACTGCAAAACTCCCCACCCGGTATAGCCTACTAGTTCTGCCTGAAATGGAGTTAATTTTCCTCATAGCAGCCCATCTGGTGCTGTGCTTTGGATTTGTGCTGAAACAGTGCTGACAACACACCAGTGTTTCGCCAATTGCTGAGCAGTGCTTCCACATCAAGACTTTCTCTTCCCCACTCTGTCTCCCCGCCTGCAGCAAGTAGGCTCGGGCCAAACTGAATAAAGGGATATTCCACACCGTATGACATCAGCAATAAAAGCTCAGGGAACAGAGGATGAAAGGGGACATTCACGGTTATGATGTTTGCCTTTCAAAGCAACTGTTACAGGCACTGAAGCCCTGCTTTCTGAGGAGTGGCTAAACATCTGCTTGCTGATGGGAAGTAGTTTTTTTCTTTTTTTTTCCTTTCTATCTTTGTCCACACAGCTTTTGCTTTCCCTACTAAACTGTCATAATCTCAATGAACAAGTCATCTTGCCTTCCCTCAATTTTCTCCCTGTCCTGTGAGAGAGGGCAATGAGCAAGCAGCTGGATGGATGCTTGGCCATCTGCCAGGTAAACACCATGCATACTCATTTAGCAGTTACTGCAAAATACAATGCACAAGTGTGCCACTATAAATCCAGAACTGCACCAGAATCTCAGAATCACTTAGGTTGGAAGGGACCCTTAAAGCCCATCCAGTCCAACCCCCCTGCAAGGAGCCGGGACATATCCAACCAGATCAGGTTGCTCAGAGCCCCGTCCAACCTGGCCTTGAATGTTTCCAGGGATGGAGCATCAACCACCTCCCTGGGCAACCTGTGCCAGTGCTTCAGCACCCTCATTGTAAAAAAATTTCTTCCTAATGTCCGATTTAAAGCTACACTCTTTTAGTTTAAAACCATTACCCCATATCCTGTCACAACAGGCCCTGATAAAAAAGTTTCTCCTTGCCTTTCTTGTAAGAGCCCCCTTTAGGCCCTGGAAGGCTGCTATAAGGTCTCCCCAGAGCCTCCTCTTCTCCAGGCTGAACAACCCCAACTGTCTGTCCCCAAAGGAGAGGTGCTCCAGCCTTCTTAGCCTTCAAGTCATTCCGAAATCAAAGGCTGTTCTGGAGTGCAACAGCTCTCTACTTGACATTTCTGAACCAAACTCCCCTAAGTCCCAGGATTCTGTAACTACTTCTTTCCATAGCAGCCTGGCCACTGTGTGTACAATACACCAAGTGAACACCCACGGCCCTCTTCCAATTGTATTTACTAAATTTCCAAAGAAAGCACTTCAGTATTTTCCACCAAGGAACTTCCACAGGATGCATGAAGATACACAGTCACCAGCAAGACAATCCAATAAACTCCAGGCAAGTTGTTACAGGAGAAGAGTTGTTAACACTCACCTTTTGCAGCAGTCCAAGTGCAGCAATAGCATCACGGGAGTTACGAGCCACTACCACAGCCTCCAAGAGGCTGCGCAACGCTTGAGCTTGAGGATTCATGGCCAGGGTGTGTGGAATGGACTGCAGATGCTGCTCCAGTTCTGTCATACATTTGTCATAGATTTGTGCTACATCATCTGTAGCCCAAGCTTGCTGCTTAAGAGAAAGTGAAAGTGAGTTTTTTTTCAGGGATTGTGTTTGCAAAACTCAAATACTCATTGTCTCTTCTGCCTCAGAAATTACAGCATCCAAAATTTAGACCTCTACAGTACTGTGGTTAGTTACACTAGCATTTTAAATACACAATAAGAGAAAATTAAGCTGTGGCAATAACTAGTGAACAATTCTAGCAGTCCTTGAGACTAAGTATGCATACAAAAACCTGTTCATTATCTCAAAATCCATGCCTGCCCTCCACAGTCTTTTCCAAAAGTAACCTGAGGTTCGAATAAAATGTTTCACCACTACAAAAACTACATGTAGTAATAATAACTTGCAGATCTTGTCCCAATTTGGGTTATAAATGGCTAAGATTGGATGTAAGTTTTATGCTGCCATTAGTTTGACTTTAAAACTGACGCATCTTTCAACCACTATTCCCAAGCAATACAAATAAATGCCCAATCCTTACTGGTCTTCTAGGAAAGGACATAAGTTCTGCAACGTTCACCAAAAGGGCAACAGTACTCTCAAGTCGATTAATTCAGAAATCTCTACCTTCATAGGCTGAGCCAAGAATCCTGTAGGCTGAGTTAAGTCATTGGTAGGCAAGAAGCCAGGGACATTGCGTGCAAACTCTTCATAAACAGCCAGCTGTTTTGGGTCCACACCTCCAACCTTTGCAATGAAAAGAACAAGCATTAACCTGATTGTTAAGCACCCTGGCAGTAAGAAATGAGGGCAGTTTGTGTAAGAGGTAGCTGCTCAGTCACATTCTTAAACAGAGTGGCCTAGATATCAAGAAGTAGGATTCAGCTGCTCTGCACTGAGGTCCTGTCTCTCCTGCCACACCTCCTAACAGGATTTTGTTCTACAACTGCAACTCACATTCCCAGAAACAGGAATAACTGAATATCAGCTTCATGTGTGACTGATGCAAAAAACTAATGCTCTGCTGAGAGCACACAGTATGTCCTTTAAGGGAAGCAAATATAAAGGAGACAAGACAACAAAACAGACTAGTCATCTTTCAGGGAAAGCAACAGCACAGAAGAGGAGACAGGACTTTTAATGCCCTCAAGGAATTGACCAGAATGACACAAACACACCTTTTAGAAAAACACATTTATGTGTTTCCATTAGCAATCAATCAAGCTAATAGCAGTTGCACTGTTAGACAAGACTAAGAATATATAGGATTGTGCAGCTGAAGCCGCACCATCCACTTTTCATTAACAGGAAGGGGAAAAAGAGCAGGGTCAGAATGTAGCTCAGTGAACATCCTCACCTTTAACCTGATCTGTTCTGGCATCCGCTCAGCCTGGTAGGTTAAAACGACAGGATCACAGTACCGACGACCCTCTTGTCTAGCATGTTTTCTGAGCTCAAATTCCTGGGGAAAAAAAAAAAACCAAACACCACAATGAATTTTAGACAGTGAGTCTGGATGTATACGAGCACATATAATGCTTTCAAAAGACAGAAGTCCCATACTTACAGTTGCGAGTCTCTTGTCCATCTCGGGGCCTGCCTTCTCCACAGCTGTCTTCTGGATAAAGCAGCATGCTAGCTCACAGTTATCCTGCGCTAACTGGGCAGCTGCCTGCTCCATCATGTCCCTCTGTTGTGGGGAGGCTGCCTATTGAAAATCACAATAATCAGTGAAGGCTGTGAATTTTCCCTGTACATTACTAGCCTTAAAATCTGCACCGCTGCCTATGCAGAACACCAGCAATAAAAAGGAATGCATCTCTTTGCATAGGACATACAATAATAAATTTAATTTTGCATAGCTTTGAATAAAACATGTAGGCAAGATGACAGTAAAGACTTTCAACACGGAACAAAACAGCAGGAGGTTCTTCATCTTCTCCACTAACCTATCTCCAGGGCATAGAAATAAAGCCCTGCTCTAGACTGATGCACATACAACAGATGCTAATACAGGACAAGCAAGCCTCGCATCACAGCCTAGAAATTTTTCTATTTCCCAGGTTGCAATCAGAAGATATAAAGGTGCACCACTAAATGCAAAACAGTAGTCCTAAGCCTTTTTCAGTGGGTTCCCTTTCTGATACAGATTTTCTTCTTTCCTTCTGAAGCCTGCTTTAAGAGAATTCTGAACAGATGGGACTTATTTTCCAGGGTGCAAAGCAGCAACTCCCACTGGAAATGGAGTACACATATAAATGCAAACAGTCCAATCTACTTGGATCTCCTTGTCCATTAAGATCTACTGCTTTTTCATCAATCTCTGAAAACTACACTGCTTCTTTTCAAATAAAATAAATATTCTTGCTTGTTAATCCACTTTATACAATAAGCCAGATGTTTTTGATGTCTTGCACAGCATCTTCTTCTGTGACACAATATTTTGTATAATTAACCCTTAAGAAAAGCCCCTTGATTACGACTGGCCCTGTATCAATTTCATACATCTTCAGGGATAAACAAAACCTTGGCGTGTTGTTTTCATACAATTCATGATATTTTTACAAACATCATGATACACTAGCATGTATCACAAAAGCCTTCCACAAAAGTTGAATTACTTCTGCCTATACGCACTCCTCCGCAGCACATCATGCCTGATAGACATACACAGCTGTAGCACTGGTCTGTGTTCACCCTACCTCCCCAGGTTGAGTTCCACATCTCTACCTTCTCACACCACCAAAAGAAAACCAGCATTTCGCCAACCACCTCCCAGTCTGAACTGTAGTCACATTTGATGAAACACAGCAAGACTGCAAACCAGAGAAATACTTGTGCCCCTCTTACAAAGAGGACAACTGCTTTCTGTTATGGTTACTAGCTTGACACCCAAACTCTTAGCACAGCTGCTAAAAGCAGTCACTGGCTCAGCTCACACACT
The DNA here is from genome assembly GCF_036417535.1 of Chlamydotis macqueenii. Taxonomy (NCBI): domain Eukaryota; kingdom Metazoa; phylum Chordata; class Aves; order Otidiformes; family Otididae; genus Chlamydotis; species Chlamydotis macqueenii. The sequence continues at coordinate 15,099,491 of NC_141568.1, forward strand.
AAAACGCAATACTAAAACCATCTGCTCCCATCCTTGTGTTTAAGATAGATTAGTAAGATTCACTTGTATGCTTTTCCTGCTCTTCATCTCAGCAATCAAGTTACTTGAAGTTCTGTATATAAAGGGTCAACAGTGTTTAAGTCCTAGAGTTACACCACGGACTACCCATCCCACACCTGCAGTGGCAATTCTTACCAACATTTTTTACTCCCTTCAGACCGCTAACACCTGCCCACTTGAGCCAGCTACCATGCAAGAGCAACCCCACTGCAAAAAAGCCTCTGCATTGTCACTGCCCAACAGAAAGGAAATAGGGACCTGCCCTTAAGCAAGAGGTAGGCAGTCCTTTAACATTTTTTTTAATCCCTGAAAGGATAGCGATGTCTTAATCTTTCCAAGATCCTTATACTCTGTTCTGACACCGATGTCAAGCACAGCAAGTTTTTGGGCAGCAGCTGCTGTTCAGGCCAGCAGTTCACAAACTGTGTTCCACTTAGCCAAGAAAAGGAAGTTAGCACTGTGGCTCCAGCTTTGTTCATTCATCAAGAGACCTGAAAACATCTTCTAGAAAACCCCATCAATTAAGAAGCTATGCAGAACATGCTTAAATACCTACCTGTTAACAGCACACGTAAATAAAACCTGCCTAAAACATACATGCTTGCTGAGACAATCCAAGACATCGCTAGAAAGTCCCAGAATCAATTCAGTTCTCCCCACTCTACCTTTTCTACCTCAAAACCCGCAGAAAGATAAGCACTTCAAGGTTTCTGTGGTGCAATCAAACTGGAGAGAACATTAGGGCAATATAAAAAGGCAGCCAGGAAGTTTGTGTACAACACAGTAAGATCCACCATACAGGCTAAATGCTGTTAGACATGAGCTGCTATTTCAGGACAGTTGTTTTTTTTCACTGTAGCTCCACAAGAATGCAGAGACTTGTCCACTAAATTGATCTCCACCCTAGTTAAGGCATGTAATTAATCGACAAGCCTACAGTGTGGAGAACTGATTTGCTAATGCTGGACATCTACAGGGCCTATAAGCTGGAAATAAACTTCAAATTATGTGACTCTTACCCTCAGTGCGGTAGCAAAACTATTTTTCAAGTTGGTAGCTATGCTCATCAGCAAAGGTTCCCTGCAGGTAATCATGGCCATCCCAGCAGTCAGGTTCCGCATCATATGGTGTGCGGCCACACGCATCCGTGACTCCTCTGAATCCAGCGCAAAGTCCTTCCTGACTATCTGCTCACAAGTAGTCATGGCAATCTTAATGGACCGATCGACCACTGGATGGACAAGCTCTTGCACTGCTCGCTCTATCGCCTGCCGCACACACTGCTTCAGCTGCGGGTGGGCTTGAAACAGCGGAATCTGGAGGAGGATTAGGAAAGTTAAGCGAGAATAACAAACTAGAATCCCATCTACCCTAGACATTCACATTTTCGGAACAACTTTTCAGCTTTCTGTCATAGGCCGTCTATAGTGCAGCAGTCCTGGCACCTATCACAACATCTGTTTGATAATTCTGAAACTGGGACATCTGACCATTTTCCTTCCAAAGCTGCAGCAGAGCACAACACAAACACTAACTTAAAAAGCTAAGTTGCTCTTAAGAAGCACAGAAGCTCCTTTGAAGCTTAAGTCCTGACAGCAACTACCCCAACTGACACTTATTGCCAGAAATAAATTGGATACTGATGTAAATGTCACAGTAAAAGATCACTTGACCACGTGAAATTTTCTTTGCTAATATAACTACTAACCACCCCTAAAGTTCTCAATTTGATTACTTGTTAGCACTCACCCTCCCTGTTACTCTTTAGAAGTGACTCTCCAATAACTTCAACTTACAAAATGCTGCTCCCACCAGCTGAGATCTGTGGCAACACTGGTGGTAAGAATTCTTTTAGCAAACTAAATGAACCCTAAAACTCACCGTTGGATTTAAGGTAATATGTGGAGCCAAGCCTCCTAATGAATAGACGTTGATGTCGTGATAACTGTACTGGGGCTGTGGAGGAACCGTGGCTGTACAAGTGGTGCTGGTAGCTGGAGTTGTAGAAGCAGCTATAGAAAACAAGAACGTTTGTATTGAACCATTACTGAAAAGCAAGTGCTTATAATGGAAGTTTATATTTCTCACTTAAACCAGCAGGTGACAAAGAAGTTTTTCAGTTTTACCACGAAGCCTCCTCAACTTAAACCATTTTTATTCTCCATTTTCCCAATGGTTAGTACCAAGCTAGCTTCAGTACATTTTTAGCAGTGCTGTTTTTTATGACAGTTTAGCTTCTGATGTCTTGTTAACAGATCCATCCTGCTTCACTCCTTTCTAAGGAGTGGCTACACAGAGCACATGCAGAACTAGCCCTCAGGATGGCTTCTATTCCCTTCCCTTCTTCAGACTCTATACACCTACTTCTATTACAAAACTATCCAAGTGCTCCCAAGCATTCACCAATGCTACAGAGTATGTAGTTTCACATTTTCTGGCTTAGACTTGTATAGTTTCTGGAATCTATATGAAATGTACTTACTAGTTGTTGTGATGGGTGGTAGCTCTTCTGGCTGCTTCACATCCTTCTTTGGAGCAGACAGCTGCTCATCCAGATTTTTCAGACGATCCTTATCTTTCAGGAGACTTCCAGGTTTCAGCTCATTGATGTCTAGTGCAAGATTCTTGCAGAGCACCTCAATCTCAAACTTCAGATTCAACTGTACAACAATTCCAGTTTAGGTTACGTCACAAGGAAAATACCCGAAATGTTTACTGGGCTGCTCGATTCCCAAGTTTCCCATTCTAACCCCGTGCCTTTTAGAGACTTGGCTAGTGACTGAGGATTAGACAAATATCTTGCATGCTGACCTCACAGAAGAATTTCATCCAAGTTCTACCAAACAAAGCAATACCCAATTCTCCCCACGCTAAAGCAGCAAGAAGTGAAATTTGGTCCTTCACAACATCCTTCTTGACTGGTATGTCAAGAAAACCTCACACTCAGTAGGTATAGAAAAGAAAAACAGAAGTTTACTTTTAGATCATGTTCTTGATGTAGCTCAGCTAACACATTCATAATGGCCATTGTCCACGGGTTTGGAGGCCTGAAGACCTACAAGAGAGAGAGAGCAGTGTTATACAAACTTATTGAATCATTTGGTTAACTTATAACCGGAAATTTTTGAAACATGAACATTTATGTGTGCATACAGCTGCGGAAAAGTTTGTACAGCTGCAATTAGGGTTGAATTCAGCACTCTGTTTGACTGGAAATAGATTAGGAAGCTAGTTGAACATTAAACTGGAAACAATGACTTGGTCCTTCTGAGGGACCAGTTCTATGTCAAGCCAAACTGACAAGAGCTGATCAGGGTCAAAGGGAGGCAGAGGGAATAAAAAAGTATAAAATCAAACAATAAAGATGCCAGAACCCCTTCTATGGTACCCTTCCCATTTCTCAATTGAGTTCTGCTCAAGGATACCACAGTACAGTTCAGCTAACACCACCTATTTGGACTGCAAAAAACACAGAGGCCATGTACTTTCCCTCAAAACTGAACTTCACTTGAAGCCCTTAAATCCCTTTTCTTTCTCTCTGTGAAATTCAATCAGTTTCCACTTTGTGAAAAAAGCTAATTACATTCTGTAAGACTTCTTTTGCCGCTTGAATGACAACTCTGTTAGCACAAAGCCACTTACCACACTCCTGACACTGGATTCTAAGACTTTGGCAACAAATGGCACTACATAAAGCAATTCCTGCTGTCCCTTAACGTATGCTTCCAGCAGTAGCGATTTCACATCCAAATCCTGAAAAACACCATCAACAATTGAAAAGGGGAAGAGGGTGGAGAAAACAGCAAGCGCACTGCAAGAATTCCACTTACACGCTATTTCCTTATACAACATATTGGCAAAGTTGAGTAAAGACTGTCCTTGAATTCCACAGACTGCTAAGCAGCAGTTACTTTTTGAACAAAGATTTACAAATATACATTTTTACATGGGATAAGTTCTGGCCAAAACAAATGAATTAAACTACTTAACTTCTCTGATTAAAAAATTATTTACAAGTCTGGAATCATACTTCGTACTTGGGACATGAAAGAGAGGCACCAGGAAGGTGATAAATCTTCCCAAATAGCCTATGCTACTGCATTAACAGCATAACAATTCATGCCAAACAAATCTGTAGAGACAGACACTCACTGTGTGCAAGATGGGCTTATTTTTAGCCAGCGTAATCATTCCTAGCCAGTGACCAAGATTCTTTAACAAGGAACGGTCTGAGAAGTTGGCCGCAGCTTTATCCGATGTCAGTAGCACCTAACAAAGACAGCAACTCGAGCAACAACTGGAAGATAACCAGACTCAAAACCAAATTCAACAGCTGAACTGACGCGAGACGTAAAATTTCAGCACATGAAGTTCTGAGCTTCTGTCACATTACAGAGATATTCAAGATCAGCATTCTCTTCAAGGCAGCGTCCCATAAGTCTGCTTTGTACATGTTTCAAAATTCCATTCTTTCAAGAGGATCAGAAAGAAGATTACACTTTTCCAGACGTTACCAGTTACTCTGCCAAGACTATTAAAACTATTCACTTAGTAATGTATAACTTGTGAAGGCAATGCTTCCTCTTAATGCTTCACCACAGACCTGAAAGCTCCGATTCACATTTAATTCTTATTTCAAGACTTAAATCATGTCACAGTACTCTGCTGTTAGTTCTGTTCCTTAGCTTCAGAGGAGCATCAGCTGTACAGAACAAGGTCAGTTATGCTCTAAACAGCCAGGAGATTCTTTTGCACTACAGCGTAACCCATGGTGGTCAGAAAATTCCACCAACAGGTTTAAAAATAGTGCTTGTTTGTCAAACTTGTTTCATTCACTCATCTCTTCTGGGCTACTGCTTCTCCCTCCTCCTCCCCTTCACATTATCTTAGCCTTTTAGTGAATGGTACATTGCCACTTTCTAAACCCTCCCCTTCCCCTTTATTCTTCTTTGACCAAAGTGGTAAAGAGTGTGTGGTTTTCTTATCTTTATACTTTCCCTGCACAAAAGAACTAGAGCATAAGCAATTTTCCCCTCGGTTATAATTTGCAAGCCTCACACAAATTTAGAGTTCACCTACACAAATGAATTCAAATGCCCATTTGCCCTCTCATTATTCAATTCAAATTAAGACTTGGTGCACTCCTGAACAAAACCAGAAGAATCTTAGTATTCATAGATGTAACCTGTTAGTTTAATTGTAAGCTAGCAAGTAGATTTTTAAATGATATTCCATATTTTAGGATCAGTAGCCTTGTAAGCAAATAGCATAATGAGAATGGCACACTCCTAAATGTTTATACCTAAGTACTTGACAACTTTTGCAACTTACCTTGATATTTCTGTAGGTTTCATTCAGAACCATTTTATTAAACTCTGGATTCTTAAGTGTGTCAAGGAAGTTTGAATATAAGCTGTGAAAGTTAGGCTCAATACTGACTCTCTTCATCACAAGATACTGTGATACCCAAGGCATGAACTCTTCTTTCACTGTTTCCTTCAATTCTTCAACCTGCCTCCATATCAAAGAAAACACACCACAGAAGATATGAGAAGATGACCACAAACTTCTAGGGTCAGATCAGACCAACATAGCCATATGCAGTAAATTGCTTTTAACACCAAAGTTCATGGGGTTTTTTTTTGGTTTTTTTTAAATAGCTTTGAAGTCAGTGTCTCATTATCCAAAGATCTCGTCAACCAGTAGCAACTTAATTATAAAGTGAGCAAGGCATAGCAGTTTACCTCTCCCCTACTTCTCAGCTTTTTACTAGATAACTGCAAAATAAATGTCAGCATCTTACATTAAAGCCGTCTGTCCTCAAGACGGACGGCATAGGTGGCAGCAGAACTGCAGTTTTCTATTAGTTCAGAAAAAATTCCCTGAATTTCAGCTTGAAATAAAAGAGTCCATCAGCTTAACCTTGCAGTATGAAATGTACCATTTATGATGTGAATGGTTGTTAAACTTGTATAACTGTTTTGTTTTGTTCCACCCCCCCCCCGAAACTTCCATTAGTATTTTTCAGTCCTTTCAAATTATAAAACCAGAAAGGACTATCAAGTAATTATTCCAGGCATCTACTGGAAGTGCTTTCCTGAAAACAAAGCATCACAGACCTATACTACTTTAGTACAAAGGACTTGGCTACAGGGAAACAAGGAAGCTTGCAGGAGAAAGCAATACTAAGAATAGCTTTCTTTCACCTGCCTCTCCTTTCCCTGAAGAATTGTGTCTTAAAAGAGGTTCAAATAGAACATGTTGAAAACTAGTATTTCTTCAAAGTGTGCTCCCCTTTAATTTGCAAGTTGGAATTTCTGCAGAAACATCATCACTCACCACTTTAGAATGGATTTCCAGAAATACATATATAAATGAATTTTACTAGTGTTCTTCCATACTTGCCTTCTGTGTCATATTTGACTGAGACAGATTATTGAAGATGAAAGCAATTTTTTCCTGGACATTCTCTGGTGGCTCCACAATTCTCTCAGTTTGGTCTGTTGCTACTAACAGCGTATCAATGTTGGTAGTATTAATGGAAGGCTGGAGGGAGAACAAGAAGTTAACAACAGACAACACCTAGTGGCAACATCCAGAGAAACTCGCTCTGTTCTATCAAGCGAAAAAAGAATGGAGCTTTGTCAGGTGGCATCTACTGTCTCAAATTCATTTTCAGCAGCACTCTAATGAAGCAAAGTGATTTTTTTACCTTACAATGATCAATACTCAGCAGAATGCTGCTGTACAAAAAACTTCTACCATTTACATTCATGTATAATAGGTGCCACTGCAATAGCTCCCATGAGGCTAACAGCCTGCATACACCGTTAGCCTGGAAAAAAACAACAGTATAACAGTGAGCTTAATACAGTAGCGAGTCTCCAGGAGCCCTTCAGCACTGAATTGGGAAGGAGAAATCCCAGAGCTTCATTTCTGAGAAAGCATGAAATGTAAGTCAGTAGAATGTGACCCAAGTCCTTACAGCTGCAGATCTAAACTCAAGGGTTTTAGCACCTGGTATGCTGCAATTAAGGGAAAAGGAGATAACGTTTTAAATATCAATAATGACTTGAGTTTAAAACTGGGCACTATAAATGCCTCAAAATAACAACTATCTACATGACAATCAGGTGTGAAACATTCATAGCTACACTATGAACTGTCCCCCAAAACCTGTTCACAACTTTCAGTTACCTTTGGCTTTCACTTCCTTTAATTCAAGGAGCTTCTTTGAAGAGAGCTCTACAAAGGTAGTACCATGAAACAAGACAGGCTCAACTTTACTATAGAACTGATGCACTGTAACAGCTCTAGGCATCCTCAGTGTACACGTGGGACCAAGTCCACCCCAGCACTTCCTGTGGAATAGCCAACACTATCAATCTGTCAGCCTTCTAAATTCTGACTAGGAGTTCAGAGATGCTTACGTAAGTGACTAAAGATTTGAAAAACCTAAGAGTTACATCTGCTAGGTTAAAAGTGATTTAGTGTGCAGTAAGTGTTCTCAAGCCCCAAGTAGAACAGCAGCTGCCAACTATTTCAAGAGTCCTCCTGTAAGTCATTAACAGAAATGACAATTCTGTAATTGTCTTGATAACTAAAGCCTCAATAAACACACTTCTACTGGACACTACAGTAATTCTATAGTTTCATGATAAAAAATGCTTTCTCTACCAAAACGTTGGTAATATTTCAAAAGGTTATATGCTGTAGACATAAAATATAGATCACAGTTTGAAGACTTGCAGAATAGAAATTAAATGGGGCTTTGTCTCCATGCGCTCAATCCAGACCAGCTGAACTTAACTCCTTTGCTTCTCCAGTAAGGACACTGGAGTCACAAAATGCTTACCGGCACATCTTTCTTGAAGCTGACTCCAGTTGGTCGGGTGATTGTAATGGTTTTTGCAACAGTGGTGGTGGTTGAGGTGGTTACTATAGTGCTCACTTGGCCAGCAAGAGGAGCTTTTGCTGGAACTTGGGCCTGGGCCTGAGCCTGGGCAAGTGCAATACTTCCAGGGGTGGTGATTGAACCCTGCATCTTCACAGGAGGATCTCTGGATTGCTGTCCATATTCTATGTACTGGAACAGGGTACACAAGCACACACAAAATTTCACCCACTGCAACAGAACTATGGGCTGAGTTTTAGCATGAGCAGTATAAAGCTTTGCCAACAACCTTTAAAAAACTTGACACTAACACCATTAACAGAATCTGCAAACTACAAGTGAATACCCTTATAAAGCATATCTTGTCACTATTTACTTACTTACTGGAGAGGAGCCTTAGGCTCTTCCTCTGACATCAACAGGTTGATGTCAAGTGTCAAGAGACTCAACATCCTTAAAATTTTAGAGCACTACACAAACCCCCATGCCTGCAGGCTTCCCTAAGAACTCCTGCAGCTACATAGAAATGGTAAAGTCTGAAGTCCACAACTAATAAGCAAAACTACAGTTTTAAAGTGTCCAACATTATGATTTTACATCCTCTGAAGTAGTTCTCCAATAGAAAGATAGTTCCTTCCCCACAGTAACACATTTACCCAGAAATTGGTAACATCAGACAACACGCTGTCATTTAAGGGATACAGTCTGAAACCCGTTAGTGAAACAGAGACTGCTATTTGACTTCGTAGCTTTGGGTTGATGGCCTCTCTACCCTCACTTTAGAGGTGGACATTTTTCTTTATTAGCCACTGGGACCAGCTTTTCCGTATGTCTACCAATGAAAGCACCTTTGAGGCAAACACCATATGGTCAACATTGCTTTGTACTACTGGGTATTCCCACTACTCTGATCAGACCTTCAGGAATGAAATTTTCTCACCTTTATCTAGATTATTTTAGCAGGTCTGAGTATGAAACTGTACAAACCCAGTTAAATGTCCTGTATTTTAGAAGAAAACAAAATCCTTAAAGGACTGTAACGTGAATCCACTGAAGGACTTGAAAATCTTTGAGCACAGCCATGTGTCCTAGTTGATCATGCAGTTATACTCACGCAGTTATTTCAACAGAAGCAACCCAAACAGATTTATGGAAACAGAAGAGGTACGAGATGACCACCTTCACCTGCCTATCCCATCCCATGGCAAAACTTACACAGAATCAAACACCTTTTCTTGTATCTATGGTCTTTAAAGTTATGACAGCTCAGACTATTTTTCCAAAGGAAAACAGGAATTTGCTCAAAATAATTTAAAATCATAGAAAGCCAGTGTACTAATATGAACACACTCACCTCCTGTAAATGATGCGGGAATTGTATAAAGTGACTAATAGAAGCCAAGTGCTGACAATACTGGGGATAGTCCTTCAATCTGTCAGACAAAATATGCATTAGTCAAAAGCATAAGCCCAGATCAAGAACAGTATTAGAGAAATACAAATACAACACTGGTATGTCATTCCCATACAGCATCACAGAATTACTTCTGGACTCCTTACAGCAGCTGTGCTATAAACAAGGTATTTTCTACAAAGTGCTTTTTGTGGCAAAACCCATTTGAAACAAATTTGTGTAACTGCAAAACACGAAGTTTATTCATAGCAACTCATCCTACATCTTGATACTTCTGACTGAGCACACAATTGCATTTGTACTCAGTGTATGCAATAAAATTATTGGACAAGTAGTTTCTGGTCTGGCTTGATGTGTTTTAAACAGCATAGACTGCCCCTAACAAAGAAGCTTCACCTTCACCTATGCACACCAATTATTACAGTTCTTCTTAGGAATGTTGGATGCTGTTACTACTTACGGAGAGTAAAATCTTTAGGTTCTGCTTAAAATGGTTCTTAAGAGTAAAAAGGTGGCTGAGTCTTAAGTGTGTCAGCCTTAAGTATCTCCATTTATTCTGTTCAGCTAACTCCACAACACAACAGCCAACTACAAATGCTGTGAGCAACAGCCTTTATTACAGATTAAATACTACAGGTCAGATGAACTATAAAAGGAAAATAAGGAAAGAAGATAACATGTTCCTTGCTCATGAGTCCCCACTTCAAGTCCACACATTTCTAGCTATTAAATAATTCCAGGAAGTTTTCTAGTAGTTTTCAAGTTCAAGTATCTTCTTCCAAAATGGAGATTTTTTCCCATGGGTGTACAATCTTGCCTACTATTGCAGCCTGTCTGGAGAGTTTCCTCTATCTGCAATCCACTAAAAGCTTTCTCAAAGCTTTTTTTTTTTTCTGAGATACTTTTTGCTACACTTGTAGTTTCTGTGTAAAACCAAAGTCCTAGAGCTTAGATCCTAGTCAGTCTGTCAGTAATTAATAGTGCAAATAGCACTCCATTAGAATGCTGTAAGTAATAACTACATTCACCTAATTTCTAACAAGCCAACAATTTCATCCGACTCAACACTTCACTGAATTATATTTAGAAACAAAGTTCCATAGTTTCACCATCTCAGTTTGTCCCACATTTACACAGGTACCACAGTGAACACTTCGATTTAAAAAAGGTTACCCTTTAACTAACACATTAGCACATTTTCTTCCAGTTCAGCATATCACTCAAGCAATCCTGAGGCTGAGATGTGTACATTTCTAACACATATAAGCAATCTTGTACTGTGGAATTACAGCAGGTTCAAGGTTAACAAGACACTACATGCACTGTTACGAGTATTACAAAAAACTCAGACTTACCTATTTTTAAATCTATCTAGTGCAGCAATACCAAAATAGTACATTTTGGACGCAAAAGGCTTTCGTAAGGCTTCAAGAACATAGCGCAGGGCCAGGCCCAATGCCATATAAGTAACCAGTCCTTTCTCTATTATCCCACCGAAGAGGCAGGCTGTTATGTGCAGCTCTTTATCTGGGTACTGGGGAAAGAAACGGTATTCCTCAAACAAGTTCCTCAGCATACAGTTAAACACTTCTCGTTCCCGTTTAATGTTGGAGTCCTTAAACCTCTGCAGCATTTCCAAGACCTGCAAAGAAATTGGAAATTGTTACCAAGAGATTTGCGTTATTTCAGCCCTTCTGCATCTTCAGGTTTCAAGAGCACTTGCACCTCATACGGTAAATTACACTACCACAAGCTACGCTGCAAAGTAACTGCTTTGAGAACATCCCATTTTAGCCAGTAGACACTACATCACTACAAGAAGCTTCCTCTTCAGACTTCAGTTTTCTCCTCTTTCTTTTAAGTAACTATCCTCACACAAAACTTTTTTGTGACTGCCTACTCCATGACTTTAAATTAGAAAAATAAAAATTAATGTTCAGTGTCTTCCATAATTTATAACCACACAAATATATTAAAACAAATTTGAAGTACTTCAAAGAGTAAATACATCAGACTGATAATTACTCTCACAGAGACTAACCAAAATAATTATCAAAGCACAGAACATAGAACTTAGGACACCTTTTATATTTAGAAGTTAGAGTCATTTTTAGATACTTTAAAAACAAAGGTATTCAAGATAAGTATAATTTATACAGACAGTGCACACTTTAGTACTTATTTTGAATACACAAGCTTGCACTCCACATTGAACTCTTTCCACTTAGAATCATTTCATGAGTGTTTATTAGACATCTCAAGTCTTCAGTTCACAGCAAAGCCAAATGTCATGTTCAGCTTCAAGATTACTCTTCTAAGGCAGCATGCTTTCTTGTTAACCACAACCAAGGAAAAAAGCAGTGCTACAAGCCCCTTATTATTCTCCACCAAACTAACACATGAAGGAGTAACTACTCTTAGCTTCATAGCAAATCTCTGGACAGCTGATGCAACCACTACAGAAGGGAACTCACCTCATCTACAGACATGGTCGGATGCGGCGGATGGTTGTAAATACGCTGGAAGTAGCTGTTTGCCTCATCATCTATTTCTTTGCTAAATTGCTGATTAGCCTCTGGCCACACCTGAGATAAGTCAGCTGTTAAAAAAGGGAACAGGTATCATGCTCAGAACAACTTCAGATAGTCAGGAATTCATCTAGTCCTTTTCAACTCCCCCATCAACCAATACAGAACTGACTAGTTCTCCTGGAAAGCAGGATATTTAACCCTTCTAGCAGACAGGACCTGTTATTTAAAAATCTGTTTCAGTATGTTATATTTATGCAAAAGAACTGAATCCTAAGATAGAATTAACCTCATACTGTTTATTCCTAGAAACCATTGCATCCCAAGCTAACATCAACTGACACCTAAACTAAATGAATGCAAAACAGACCAGAATAAAGCATGCTACACAACACTAACATGCAGACAAACTTTCACACAAACTTTCAGGCCAGCCAGTGAGCTTCACGCAAGTTCATACTGAATGCTCAAGCCCAAAAAAATAAGGTACAGCTGCCTTCACCACACATCTGTAGATATCAGTAGCTTTACGTTTATGGTGGAGCTATCGAAGGAGACATACGTAATAAAAGCAATGTGGAAGGTTTAGTACATGCCTATGCTTCCTAAAGGCGACATTTGATTGCTGAAGCTTTTGATTGTGGGCATACTTCAGAAGCATAAATAAGTTAAGGATAACGACTCAGTGCTAGGGATCAAATTATTCCTTCCAAAAGGCACATTCCCACCAACTGATGTTAGTCTTATTTCTTTCCAACATTGCAGCCAAATTCACTGCTTGATCTGTCAAGTTCTCTGCTGCAACAGGACCTTACCAAGGTAGCTTTGTTTCATTGTGTTAAATAGAACAAAACCCACCCTCTTACCAGATGCATACAATTCTCTGCAAAGAGCAGGTTTTTGTTCAAAACACAGCACAACAAAAAAAGGACACAAACACACTGTTCATGCAAATCCATAACATTTCTATGATAAGTTTTTTTTTTTTCAATCCCCTCCCCGGGCTACTTGGCAAGCTTTTAGTGTAGAAGTCTCTAAGCATCTTTTTCAGACTTATGGTATAATACTATAGCCACCTTTCTAACATTTACCACCTACAGATCCAAAAGCCTCCCCTGAAGGAAATGCAGATTAACTGCAGACCACAGTCATACTTCACAGCCACAGACAACACTACCACTTACAAGGTTTCATCTTACTCTGCTGGAATGTAGGCTGGTTCAGTCCAGATGTGCTCAGCTTCCTTTGCACGAATGGGTCATTGTTCACCGCAGGAAGGCCCAGGGCTCCAGTTCCTATGCCAGTCAGACTACCCGTAGTAAGACCACCTACTGAAAAGCAAACAACTGGTCATCTCAGTTGCACCCTTCACGGCACGCACTTATCGCTCTCAGTACTTGCCATTTCCAAGAACTCAGAGCTATGTAGCCTCATAACTATCCAATACCAAGTAGTTTTATTTATCTCAAGCAATTCCTCACCTATGCCCCAGCCTAAAATAATGCTCCTAAAAATCTGTCAAAATGCTCACCCTCTTGACTCTCAAACTTTCTACCTATTGCAGTTGCAGCATTCTGAACTGCTGTTTCAGCAGTGACGACTGTATAATTCCCTCCCACATGACACACAGCTGGTTGTCCAGTACTTCCAACCGTGGCAGTAACAGTGCCTTAGCTCCGATACATCAAAAATACAAACCACTCCACACGGACAGCAGTACCTGGAAGCTGTGAAGAGAGTCCTCCGATGCCACTGAAACCTGTTGTCTGGTTCTGGGTGGAGAGAGGGGGGAATGCTTTTGCTGGTGACTGAGGAGTACTGAATGCAGAGCCCAGGTTTGGAGGGAAGCCTTGCATGCTCTGAGTATGAGGAGCAGCCGAGCCACCTAAACTAAGAGACGCCATTCCTGCAAGCGAGTCGATCTGAATGAAGAAAGGAAGATTATACAGACATCCATAAACCAAAATCAAGTTGACTTCTGGCAGGTTTTGTATAAAGGCAGCTACATATAAAAACATTCCTAAAAAGAGTTTTCCTGCATGGTTACTTTAAATTCTGAAGTCATTCAGATCACCCCAAAAGATCAGTTTGTCTACAAAATGTGTTTCACTTTTTCTTCTATAATCCCTTAAAATCTTATTCTGCCAGAGGTTTTACAGAAAGGCTGAGTGTTTCTAATTAAGTGCAACACAACAGTAAATGCTTCTAAGAAGCAGTGCACAGATTTTTATACCAGAGCAGTTTATGCTCTGCTATCTGTGACCTCAGACCTCCCCCAAGACTTACAGAGGCTATTTCACATCAAGCTTACAGAGTATTTTTGACTGTCTGAAGGATCCTGTTGTGCCCACTTTTCACAGCTAAATACCAGAATGCAGTCTTCAACAAAAAGCATTAAGACCTGGGTGATGAGTAGGAGGGAAGGCACAATACCAGCTGACAAAGCAATAAATTAAGAGCTCCTGGCTAGGAACAGACGAAAACTTAACTACCCAAAAGACAGCATGGCTACAGACTAGCATCTGCTGCTCTGTTTGTTCACATCAGTTATCTGCAGCAGGTTGCCAAGGTATTTGGTACATTTGATGAGCAACTTCAATACAGCAACAACTTACAAGGAAACTGCTCTCTGTGTTTAATTTACATCATCTACTGATGCTCTAGACATTAAATGCTGAATTGCCACTATTTAATGTGAAAGAGTCGTCACAATTTTAAAATTGCCATTGAATGCAATTGCTAGAAGCAAGATCTGTCTGCAATGTGTTGCTCCCAGAGTAGGAAGGGATGATGAGTGGCACGGAGTAACTTAAATGTACCTTGTTTTTAAAAGAGCAGTTCAGTTGAGAGCTGAAGAGCCCCAGTTATAACAAGTCCTTACGCTCTAGCACTGTTGCTTGGCCCGTGAAGCTACAAACAAGACACATCAGGTTCAAAGGCAGTGCTTAATTCTCAAAAAAGTCTTTGTAAATTTTAGCACTTTAAAGAAACCCTCTGTTATTTTAAATAAACCAAATCTCTATCCCTTTTCAGTGCTCCCATTCTGCTATATCTCAGTTACTTCTTAAACATTTGTGAAGCGAAAGACAATTCTGAACTATGACCCTCAGGCATTATTCTGTAGTTATAAGTTATCTTGACATGCAAACACAAAAGCTAAGGGAGCCAGATGATGTTGTACTTAGTCCTGCTGAAAGAGCTCAAATAGTGCAGCAGAACTAATGCTAAATCAACACCGCATTCTAAAAAATGCAGCAAATTTGTCTACCTGTACAGGAGAGATGGCATCCAAGCTGCTAGCACTGGGCGGGCGTCCTTTTGGCATGACTCCAGGTGGTGGCTGCCTAGCCTTGTTCATGACATTACTGCAGTTCGCTACCATGGTGAGGATCGTCTCTGACAGCTCCTGAGAAACACTCCTAGAACAGAAGTAGGACAGTGAGCCACACAGCATTGATGAAACAAAGGGCCCTAACTTACTTGGTGTTCCAACAGAAATTGGGGCCACATTTCACAAATAGAAGTTGCAAAACAACCCCACATTTTGTTATTTACAAAACCTGCATTAGAGCATGTCCCAAGAGAAATGGCTATACTTAAATAGAAAATTTTAAACTGTAGTTCTACAAATTCATCTCCAATAGAATATTCCTTCATTTTAAAGAATTCAAATACTGCTTTACAGTTATCCCAGCAAGTAATGACTTACAGAAAGCTGGGATATGTACCTAGATGGCTCCAACAGTCCTTGGAAGACCAGACTATCCACAACAATCTTTGCCTGCTGTTGTCCATGTTATTTGCTATGTACAGCTCAGCCTCGTGAATGAAAACACACAGTAGCTGATGCTATGATCTCTTGTTCCAATCTGGTCCTCAAGGCTCCTTTCTGTCCCCAGACTCCACTATTCTGAATCTTGTTATATACAAGGTCTCTCCAAAAGACAAGATACAACATGACTACAGCGTAGGCTACGCATTCAAAACCAAAATGGATGAGAGGTAAATATCACCACCTGACTCACTAAAGTGATTCATCTGTCTACAGACTGAAAGACATGCTTCACACACCAACATTTAACCAAAATAGAGACAGGAAACTTCAACTATTCAAGGAATTACAATAAAAAACTAACAGAAAACTCAAACCTAGGCTAAAGTCATTGCACAATCAAGAGCAGTCAGTACCTCTTTCCAAAGTATTCCACATCTGACTGCCAGGTTCCCAAACCGGAAGGAAAGTCAGCTCTGCTGCTGACACACCTAACCACAAACATACTAACACAACACTAACATTTTCCTTTTGGAAAATACAGCAAATTGTTTACAGCTTTCCTGAACTTTAGTTCTACGTTTTTCACAAGGACAGCTAAAGCAGCAGATTCCTTCCTGTGATAGTCCAACGATACCAACACAGCTTTGTTGCTTTGTGAACTTTGTCTGGAGGTTTCTAATTTTAACTCAGTTTTCACAAGCTTTTACTGCACAGCTGTTGAGATGAGGGGAAAATGAAAAAAAAAAAAAAAAGAGGAACCATCCTGACTGTTAAGGCAGGAAAACAAAGTGCAGATCAACCTTCAGCTTGGTAAGCACCCTGTTACAGGCTACACAGTTACGGGCTTTCAGTTGTCCAAAGCCTGTGATCCACTACAGTAGTGTACGTAGTGTGGGTAAAAGCTCACCCAAGACAGGAATCTGGGGAGACACCACAGGTGAGCAAGTTTCCATACAGGGTAACAAACATTTATCAACTGTTTCACAAGCTGACTCCTTTACATGCTTTAGCATCCTCTCACCAGGGCCTGGTGTCAAAGACTTTAAAAGTGGCTTGGTGGGTGTATATCAAAAAGCAATCAGAAACCTCGAAAAAACCCAAAGAGATTTCTGTTTTGAGAAAGCACAACCAGACAGAACTCTAAGCACAGCACGCAGTAGGCTCAGTATCGACAATATGTATTTGTCCCAGTGCCACAGTGTCAGAAATCTCAATGTTTAAATGTATGTATGACCAATTAACAGGCAGCACAGGTTTTTTTTAGATACAGGAGGCATTCCAAGATCTCACATCACTATGGCTATCAAGGGAACAGGTCTGGGGACTGAAGAGCCAAGTTCACACATGGTTACCATCCCCAATCTTTTTTCAGTAGTTAATTTGTGGTCTTTATGCTTAAATACTATAGCACGCTTTAGTAAAACAAATTCCCATCTGCTGTAGATAGATAATATGGCAGCCCACAAAGAAGACTAAGACAGGCTTGCAGTCCCAGAGTTTGATACTTACAGTGACCAGTTAGGCAATTTGTGCTTTGGAGCAAACCACTAGTGCTACGTCCTGCCATCTAGACAGGCTGAAAGTTAACTTTTTAATCACATCGTAAGACACACCATTGTATCAAGATGCAAGCCTCATAATATTTTTAGATAGTACAAAACTGCAGGTTTTAACAAGAACCTTCCTGCATTTGAGGCAAATGATATGTGGGTAAGATTTGATAACTAGATCTTAAAGAAAATGTTCATATTTTCAAGTTCTACGTAAAAAAAATATTAGGGCATCTAACCTAATCAGTGCCATTCCCAGAAGACAACTAGGGGAAAACTGCAGGAAGGAGAACTTTGAAACACAAGTAAGGAGGAGAGCCAGGGACCACAGTCAGTCAGCTCTAGAAGAACAAAACTGTCAGCTAAGGGAAGCCCCAAGCTTGCTAGAATAACAACAAGTTCATATCTCTTGCATTCTTTTTTTTTCTTTACCCAGTTTTATAAAGCAAGGGAAGGCCTTTCCATTCCTCTGGGTAGTCAGAAGCCTCTTCCCTTCGAGGCAGGGACTGCCAAGGAATGACCATTGCCCATAGTGACACACTGGGACTGTGCTGGACATGACTGCATGGAGGAGGCACTGCTGCCTCTTCTCAACTCACTGCAGCTCCTTGAGAGGACAACATCTCATAAGGAGTTTGTTACTAAATCATATCCTTGGTCAGCCTGTGGTGCCTGCAATCACCCTGACTTCATTTTAAAAACACTCACTAATAAAAGCAACACTTACTTCTTTTTGAAGGCTCACCACTACATGATGCCACAACTGCACTGCACACCAGGGATAAACAAGTTGCACCAAAAATAAGAGTCTCAGAACACACAGGGTCCTGGTGGCTAAGTGTCTCCCTGGACACACAACAGGTCAAGAAATAACTACAGCCTAATTACAGAGCAGGCTCCTAAATGAACAGGTATAGGAGATGGCAGATTTCAGCTAGTGAAGTGGAACTACTCTCCCAGATGTATTTAATATTTACTGTGATTTTAATCTTCTAGTCTTTACGCCGGCCTCCATTTGTGACTGAAACCTAAGCTAATCAAAGCAATTGCTTCATGAAAGAAACCCAAGCATTTTCTTTTTAAAGCTCAGAGAGAATAAACTAATGGAAAATGACTGCAAGTAGGTCACATTCCTGCATAAAAGGGAATACAAGTAGCTATAAAAAGAAACCAAAAGCTGAGAGAATTGTGCCAGTAGAGAACTAGTGGCTTTTGGAATTAATTGAATAAATAAAACCTGGTAACACATTAAGATTCAGAACACAGTGACATTAGATGGAAGTCAAGTCTACAGTTAACTATTAAACCTCTAAAATCCAGACACAGTAGCATGCAAAATAATGAATGTAAGTTAATTTGTTAACTATAGTCTCAGAAGACACACTGAGTTGAAAAATAACAGCCATCTTTTCAGTCCAAGAGGTGTGCTAGAGCATTGTATTTCAGAAACAATATTTGAACAGCATTTTGAAGTTTAATTGCACGGGCCCCAGTAGAAATCAGGAGACTGCTTTCTCCTAAAAATCTTACAGGTACCTCAAATTCCCTTTAGTTCAAATACCCACCATGAGACTTCTATGTTGATACTAATTTCCCAGTATCTACATGAGAGCAGTGAATCATCCTGGGTACCTTTAAAGATGTTTCTGGTATCTTTCATGACAACACTGACTAAGCCAAGGAACACGATATAAGCCTTAGATCAGGTAACATGCACTCGGACATGTCAGCCTCTTAGTGTCAAAATTTAACACCAAAACTAGCACCATCTCCAGCTTGTATGTCACACTATGCTACATCTAGTTATCTTTGAAATACTGCTGCAGCTAAATACTATCTTGATCTGACAACATTAAGAAGTGACACCACAAGTATTTTACAACATTGTCATTTTTGCTAAACGTGAACACAGTATTTGAAAATTGTCCAATTTCAGTTTCCATCAGCCTTTCCGTAGACTACCCCTCCCTCAAGCACGTAAAACAAGCTCTCCAGGACCCACACTTTTTTCTTCTGGACTTTAGCTAAACAATCTGATCTGCAGAAGATCTTGGACATTTTTCCATCCTTTAACTACTTTGAGAGTATCTCAAATTAAGTTACACATGTCTAGTTCCAGTCTCAATTACATTACAATCACCACTTACCACTTCTCTTTACACATAAGGATTGCATTAGCCCTTCCTGCTAGGGCAGCGACCACACACAGATGCATCTGCTTAACACAATCACAAAATCCTTTATACAGTCACTGTTTTCCAAGATACTGTCCCATTCCGCAGTTATGGCCTTTTTTCTTTTTTGGCCAAGTTACAGCATCGGATCTAGTTGTTAGCAACTCAGCATCTGACCAACCAGCCATCCCCCCCATTTACCAAAATCACCTAACCAGTTCGATTATAATTACAAGAACATTTTAAAACTCTTGTGACAGAAGTTTCAGTGCAAAATTAAACATACTACTGAATCTGTCCCTGCAAGCTTATATACTCTCATTAACCTCATTCTGCATGTGAAATTCCAAACCAGCTGTGACCATGTGACAGCAAACAAGTTGCAAACAGATTACACATTCAGCGTATGCAATATAATCCTTACCCAGCACAAGCTTGCAGACATGCCAACATAGTTGCCAAGGTTTCTGGAGGAAGCTGAGCACTTTTGGGCTGATCTTTTTCTGGAGCAAGGCCACCAAGGATAGATGGACATCTTCTCTTTAAGAAAGTCATACAGGCCTGGATGAAGGGCTCCTGAGGGAAAAACGTTATCTTAATCTCCCCAAGTTGCATCCAAGCCACTATTTCAAACTTGGCAATTGCACCATGGAAAGAATTGCACTAAGCTATTATAGTTCAGTGAAAGCGTTGAACTATCAGACCATGGACACTTTCCACAACTTTAAAGCTACTTATAAAATTGTTAAAGTGACTTAAGTTAGCCACTGATAAGAGTGCAGAAATAAAAAGAAAAATCCTGCTTTACCCCATGCTCCCGAATTTTATCTGTGAGCCATTTGTCAAGTTTGAGGTATTCCCGTCGAGAGGCAAGTGCAGCAAGGTCAATAACAAAGGCAAATGGCGTACCATTTAGCAGCATTGACAAGGCCTAAAGAAAAAAAATCAGAAGACTACTAGTGAAGACACATGGATATCCTTTCTCCTTTCTTTTTTAATCCTCATATACTTTTTAGTAAAGAAGTCTTGCTACCACATGCTGCTATGCTTTCTGGGTCAACAAAAAGATTAGTACTATCTGCTTCAGTTACTTATAGCTTGTTCATGACACAAATAAGCAAGAGGTCTCATTTGAAATCACGATCCTGCCTTCTTTGAAGTGACCTTGTGCTGACAGTTAAATTCCTCTATATGAAAATCCACCAGCAACTGACTGAGAGCTACCAAGTTGACACTGCAACAAAATTAATCAGGAGAGCTTAGCATACCCCTGCAAACAGACCTCAACTCCTTCAGAGCCACTTTGAATGCACCTACTCAAAGTGTTCCTCTTTGAACACCATAACTGCTACAACAACACTGACTTCAAGCAGCAGCTGGTGCTCTTGCACTTCGAGACACCCAATTATTTCGCATCTAACTTTAGGAAGCAATAAAGGCCTCAAAGAAGTCAGCCGCAACTTCCAGTCTCTTTTGTGAATATGTGAACAACTGAAAAGCAGCAGTATTAAGAAATCCACATGCCCTTCAGCTTAGCAATGCCACCTTCACACAAATATCTGAAGGATATTTTCTACACTCTCATTTCAATGGTATTCAAGGTCAAAACAGGCAAAGCTCTTCCTAGATTTACAGCGCATTCACATAGCAAACAGTTCTATTATATTGCTTCCCAAGTTACTTGTCAGCTAAGCCACAATAACCAGCTCCACTGCACACATCAAGTAAAACGTCTCAGGTTCACAACTGGACAGGCTAGAAAGCACCTGTGGTCAGATACCACAACTCAGCTGAAGAGCGCTTAAAGTCACACAAATACAGGCTGGGTTTTTTGTTTTGTTTTATGATGAGGTACAGCAGCAACAACTGAATTCAGACATGCTTAAATAAAGTAATCCTTACTGAATTAGTCACATGTAAGTTAAGCTTAGCCTTTGTTAAAAGATGAGCAAACCTGCATAAGACAACACATGGAAAATAATGGCAGTGTTTTGCAAAACTCACCTTCAAGTCTTGCGCCACATCAAGAATACGTGACAGTTTTGCCTGGTCATACTGCTCCCCTCTCATGTACCATTCTGCCATTGCATGCATGATAAGCTGACGAATCGAAGGAGACTGACCCTAAGGAGAATTAAATTAGGATTGTACCTCATGCCTCAAGGAAAAGGATGAACTATGTGAACACTCAGGAGGATTCTACCTCTAAAGCTTAACTTGCAAACGTACTTACTCTTTAGCTTCAGAACTTAGCTTCTGAGTTGGGCTTTTTGTGCAATAAGAAATTATCAAGGAGCTAAAACTGAAGGATGTAGAATGACTACGACTGGTATGTACATCTCCATCTCTTTCCTACCACTGTACAGGTCTAACTCCTCTCAATTGCAGAGAAATTGCTTTTGGAATATGCAAATCATTTACAAAATGTTATGCCTGACATGATGTCCTGAAGTGAAAACTGCAATGTCACACCTTAACACGGAAAGCACAGTATCCAGCTCCTTGCTCACATAGGGGCAATCTTGAACTACATACAACACAACTAAGATTTTGCTGGCAGTAAGGGTTTTGCTTAAACGCTCTCTCATCTGGGGAAGTGAAACATCAAGTTGTGGAGTGGCACCATGTCACATGGCAGCCATCATTTTGTACTTTATTCTGAAGCCTACCCTGCAAAAAAAAAAAAATTGTATATTCTGCCATTTCAAGACCTTAGGCAAAAAGCACATTGCTTCTATCCTACCCTCCTCCATTCTTCAATTTAAAGACTTTTGTCAGGAAAAATACAAAACATTCTTAGCACTTCAGCAAGCAAATAGCCATAATTTTGCAGTGAATGTGGACTGAGACCTCAGAGGTCAAGTTTTTTATCATTAACTCTACTTCATTGAACAGGGTAAGACACTTCCTAATGCAGATTCCCTCTCACCCCACAGGCTTCCTCTGCCTTAAGTTTCTTCTTTTGACTCCTATTTGCTTCACTACCAGT
The DNA here is from genome assembly GCF_036417535.1 of Chlamydotis macqueenii. Lineage (NCBI taxonomy): Eukaryota > Metazoa > Chordata > Aves > Otidiformes > Otididae > Chlamydotis > Chlamydotis macqueenii. Next base: position 15,121,875 of record NC_141568.1, read on the forward strand.
GGACACAATGATGAAGGTAATACCAAAAGGCAAATTCATAACAGTTTACTTGTTTGCCCATTAAAAGCACAGGATTTGCATACATATTTACCCCGTCTCTACACGTAAGCTCTCCCTGAAAAAGGTCAGCAGCCAGTCCTAAGTTTTCAGAAAACACTCTAGACTTAAAACTTACGATATAAGCAGTTTCCTCATACCTAGAATAGCCTCCATTTTTTAGCAAGTACAATGGAGATTATTTTGGTTCAAATCTCACCTCTTACTGCTTCAAGTTCCTACACTTTAAACGTGTGAGGCTGAGAAGCTGAGGGGGGGTGTTGCTCTTATGAGGTCTGTGTTCTTATTGTTTTTTAAAAAAAAAAAAATCAAACTTTGGTAACTTTTTTAACCTTTTAGTTTTAAACAAAGAGTCAAACTTAACTTTGGTGTCTCTACTTTTCTAGGAATATCTTCTCAGTGAACATTTCTTTGTTCTGAATATACCTCCCCAAAGAAAATCAAATCACAACAGTTTGCTTCAAGATGGGGAGGAAGCTACTCATAGTACAATACAAGCACTGTTGTTCTAACTGTTTAATCTATTTAAGAAACTTTCAGTTACACAAACTACAGGCATGCTCCAGTGAAAATACTTACCTGTCCATGCCACGCATAGTGCAAGATGATAGCAGAGTTGGGATGGTTGCCGAGGAAGATTGGCATGAGCGTGGAGATGAGTTCATGGCGCAAGGTATGCCACGACGTGTTGATCTGCAGTAAGGCCAATACCAACATATCTGGGCAATGCTTGATAGGAAAACTGAAGAGCTGCTTAACCTGCTCATACTGTCCCACTTCTGCCAATCGTAACAGAGATTCAATCAAGTCCAGGCTCTTCCTAACAAAAGAAAAAAAACCAAATAGACAAGCCCCCACAAAAGTTACACAGTAGTTAGATTACAGGATCCAGGATTCAAGCATTTTGCAGCAACAACTGTAAGCCAATCTGACACCGCAACTCTCATACAATTAAGCGGAGAAGAACGTTCTTAACCGTGAAAAAAATAAATCAAGCTTTTCTTATAAACGCATTTAAGAGCTTCTTATTCTGTTAAGGAAGAGGGAGAATTGAAAGCTGCTGTTGAAAAAATTTCAGCTTGAGGTGGGTCACTTAAGTAATTTAACTTGAAACATACTTCCAGAAATAGAATACATTGTTTTTCTACACCTGAAAGTCTCCGCCTGTGAAACTTAGTGAAGATACTCTACTTCTTTCGTCTGCTTTCCAGACAGGTAACCATTGCTGCTTTCTCCTACTTTACCCATATTCCCCATCCTCCAAATTCCTACTTTGGGCCATACAGCGGCAATTGAAGCAAGTATCTTCACTGAAGTCAGCTACACAGCTATAGCAAAAGAAGGGATGTAAAAAGGTCAGCTCAGAAAGTCACACTAGCCACCTTCTATGCAGTAACTCAGCAATAGCTATAAAAATTTGCTATTTAAATCCCAGGACTTATTTCATACAAGTGGAGCAAGCTTCTCTAAAGTCATCCTGGGAGACAGATTTAAATTCCTGCCTCCTCCATCCCCTCCTCTCAGATCTCAGTTATCTGCCAAAATACATTAGCAGAAATTCTCCAACGAGAAGACTCCAATAAAAGAAAGAACTGGCAGTTTTCAGATAGTACGGAAGTATGTAGGAAGTTCTGGTAACATGAGAACTTTCAAACAAACATGGAACAAATACTAATGGCTGATCTACCGGGATGTACACACAGCTACAAATAAATCTGGTTGCATGAAGATAAAGCCACATTTGACTAGACAAACAATCTTACTCTAACTGTAGGTATGAAAAGCAGTTGAGAGCAGGTTTACCATGTGGCAATTTCTCGATTGTCATCCTCTGGTGGTGCTTTCAAGATGTCTGTGGCAACAGTATGACAAGGGTAGTCAGCAAAACAGAAGATGTCAGGGTTTATGAGGGAATGTTGAATGAAGGAGAGCTGGAATAAAAGACAAAAAATAATTCGGATGCTTAGAGTTTCAGGTTCCTTCCACTTTATCAACTCACACATTCCTGAGAACGATACAAATAATTAAAAAAAACCAGTAGAGATTAACCAAGATTTACTATCAATGTGTTTTCCATAAGCCTGAACATCACATTTCTCCTCCCACAATTTCTGACAGTGACAGATACAGCTGTGCTGACAGTACTTGTCTGCACAAAGCTGTAGCCTTTTTGTGTAACCAGGTAAAAACCTCACAGCACAGCCACGCAGCAACAGTTCTATGCTGAGCTGCATTACACAGCAGAACTCTGCAAAAACAAGGTGTTGTCACACCTGTATATAGCAAGTGACCATCTCCTCCCAAACAATGCAGACACTGTTCAATTAACAGACCGTACTTCAGGAATATATCCGAGGTCTATGACTTACAGGCCAACTTCTCAAATGTGGCTTGTCTAAAAAGCCACATTACCAATCCACATTTGCCTTTCAAGAAATTCAGGAATTTCACAAGCGTTGTACAGATACAGCAGAAACACTGATAAACCTACCTGGCCCTCTGCATGCTTCCAAGGTCTGTATATGGCATTAACTGGGAAAACTTCCATGCCCAGCCCTCTCTGGATGCCAAACACCACAATATGCAGGCCCTTGCTGTCACGAATCTGAAATCCTGGATGGTCCAATTCATAGGTTACTACTTTGAAGTCCAGACTAGGGTTCTGCAACCAGAAAAATAAGAGTAGTCAGCCTTGAACATTACAGTCTTCAGTACTGTCCTGTAAGAACCCCCTCTTCATCAGTACTTTATCCAGCTTGACAACCACCCAGTTGAAAGCCAGGCTTTTGTTTAAAAAAAAAACCCTAAGCTTTAGATAGCTGTGAGAACTTGATGCAAAAGCTAATGTTTGAAACTAGCCTGTGAGACTGCACTTCCCCCAACACTACAGGCAGTAGCTGTCCATCCTTCCAAACATTTCATTAACAAGTCTTTAAAAAAAAAATCCAAACACATAGCTCCTTTCTCAGCATGCTAACTCATTCCTTTGGCAGGCTTCCATTTGCCCTCCAGGGTCTAAGCCGCTGGCAAGCAGAATTTGCTCTTCCTTTTGAAGAATGTACACTGCAAGTACTTGCAAAGCACCTACTAGATTTTCAGCATAGTGTGAAACCATTGGGATGAGGGAGCTTGGAGATAACTACGGCCATTGTGGAACACAGACTGCTCATCTCTGAGATAGGCGAGCATCAAAGACTTCCTTAGTTGTAAGTACCAAGATTTAAACAAAAAAAAGACCAAAAAACCCCAAAAATAGTGATTCCTGCATAGATTAGAGGGAACATACAGTAAAAAAATCACCCAATATAAGGCAGGCAAAGGAAATTGTACTGATGTTTCACTGTGTTAGTTACAAAAATTGCTGCTTTTAAAGTGGCGGAAAAAACTTTATTTCTGAAGTGTCATTGCACACAACAAGCATGCAGAGTTTTGAAGTGAGTAGCAACATAAATATTTTGTTTCATTTTCATCATTAATGCCCACAATGAGAAGTTTTCAGAACAAGGTGTCTGATGCACAAAACTTTACACTGTCAGAAGAAAGTTCTTCAAACACAAAAATCTTCAGAGAACACATGCTGGAGTACACAGGAGCAGTGTGGAATAAATCTCAAATTGCATTCAAGTTAACCATTCAGGCCGCTTTCATTTTCCACAACTCCTCAAAATATTCTTCTTCATGAAGGAAAACAGCATCAATCATCTAAATACAGCAGCACAATTACATTAATGAGATTCAAAGCCATTCTGGCTGCCAGGGCTTAACAAGCTTTATACTCAGACTCAGGCTCTTCTTTCAGATATTCTGCAGAAAAGACCAAGATGTTCACAAACTTACCAGCTCTTTAAGAACATCAATTAAGACCTCCACATTCCAGGTATGGGCTTGTGCTCCATCACTTTTATCTTTCCCGTCACTCCAAATCCCACTGCCAGGTGCCGAAATAGACTGCAAGTTAAACACACTCCATCAAATACTAGCTAAAAATAAAGCAGTCTCAAAAGCCACTAGCTATTAAACTCCCTGCAGTATGAAGGAAAGCAGAAGCTCAGACCAGTAGCACCACCAGTTGTGTACTTCTGAGAATCTTTCATTCAAGAAATGTATTACAGACATTTATGGCAGAAGAGTTAGAAGTGTTGAGTAATAAAAGCAATTCTTAAACTAGAGGCTAGCATTTTAATTCTTTATTTTCTGCTGATTAAAATATGTATGTAACCCTCACACCAGTAGGCCACTCACTTGTAATGGAATACCATCCGTCAACCCTGAATGAGTTCGAGCCATCATCCCCAAAACTCTGGCAACCTGGGCAGCCGTGACTTCCCGAACACCAAACTGCATGATAATGTTGCGACATTCCTCGACACTAAGATGCAACAAAACAAGAGACCTTAGTACTAAAGCAGGTTTCACTGTGGCACAACATAAGACAGATAGACCAAAACCAGATCTGTGAGTACAGCTGGGACGGCACAGACTGTTGGGATAACTAATTGCTAACTGTAGAAGATGACCATTTACTCAAGTTGTTAGTCAAATGATCCACCATAAAAAATTCTAGGACAAGCAAGAAGAGAAATTCAGTAGCAAGTCCATGCAATTATTTCCACGGAACACACAGTGCCAGGTACTCAGTTCAAAGCTAGGTCTACTTAAGCAACAATGAGATGTTTCACAGGCTATGCTGTCACAGTAAAAGCACAAAGTAGGCTTAGCACTGTTTTCCATTAAAAGCACTTCCATGTATTGACCTGTGACACAGAGCTTCAGAGACTAAAGTTTTCTGCTAGCTAAAAGTGAAATCAAGGCTTTGAGAATGCACGTTTCTGAATTACATGCACTGTTCAAAGGGTGAGCTGTGAAGGTATGCCTTCTAGCCCAACGCAAGTCGTGTCTCTGATCAGAGGTCACTAGCAAAAACCTTCAAGGAGCAAAAGAGCAAACAATGAGCAGATGCTTAAGTTCCAATTTTAGAACTGAAGGCCTCTTTTGCAATTCTTATTTAACTTTGTGAACACTATAATTAGGCCAACAAGTTAAGATTTATACAGCATCAGTATAGATCAAACTGTTTTATTAACAGGTACATGTCAACAAAGAAAATTTTCAGTATCTTCCAACTCGTTTACGCTGTGTTTCCTTACTTCACTGTTTAAACAGAAACTTATGTTTCTATCTTTGAGATTTTATCAACTCCCCAAAGTAGTCAATAGTTTTTCCTTTAAAATACAGAATCATTTACTTCTTTTAGCTTATGCTTCCTACGTGAATCTTCCTTTAAAAAAAAAAAAACATTAGGTTCATACTGAGAGCTAAGATTAAGTCCCCCTTCAAGACCAGCCACATCCTTGGAGGCTTCTGTTATCCTTACCAGTATTAGAGGGCTATCCTAAATCCTTAAAAAACTGCATTCAAAAATTGAGCTGGATTTGTGCAGATAGCAGATATACAGCAGGAAATAAACCTGTAATATATTCAAATTAACTCTTCAATAGAGAGCTTCTGACTAAAATTTAGCCTCTCCTTCCACTTTTCTAGTAGCTATTTAAATTCACATCTGTATATAAACAAAAGGCCCATGTAATGCAACACTTGTGCTAGTGCTATAAGCAAAGATCTTCAGGCCTGCTGACAGCACTCCTGCAAAGCCACACAGCTCTACGGATGACAGCCCCTTTCACACGGCTCCAGCAAGTCAACAGAGCTGCCCAGCTGACATCTCAGACTGGGGGCAGAGAGCAAGAATGAGGAACGCTACTGAAGAGGTGGACAATGAATCTCTACCAATATATACACAAACCCAGGGCGAGCTTAAGACAGTTGTATTTTTACCAAAATAAGCCTAAGCGAGCAGAGACTGATGTAGTTGTCAAGATACTCTTGCAATTCACAATCATTATTAGATTCTACAGCTACAAGTGATCTCAGTTATACTGTGTACCACACTGATCAAAACCCAATACAAACAGAAAGCTGCTGCTGGGCAACTCTCCTCAAGTGAATCTATTGCCTTCAGTAGTTCTGTAATCTATTTTATACAGATGGTGAGCTAATAGGAGTCTGTCACAAGAGCAACATTCTTCCAAAGATCTAGCTGGAATTTATGCCTACCTAGCCATTTTGCTTTTACTTCAAAAATGGGTGATGGTCAAATTCTTATAAAACCTTCACAAGGAATCTGAATACCTTTACCTAGCACTTCTTACCGTCCCAAAATCCTACACCACCTCATCAGACATGCTACACACATGAGAAGAAAGCAAAATATAAAACAGGAGTCAAAACAAAATTAACTCATAATACTTAATGAAGTTCTAGTTATTTTAGTACTCCAAGTGTTCATCTTTTGCTTCACGAAACAAGAAAGAAAACCACTGCCATCCAATTGCTTGAAAATTACATTTTCCTACAAACCTTGTACAAAAGCCATAGCCAACTTCTTGCATGAAATCTGCCAGAGAACTCTCCATCATTGTTTTGGCTATCCCTCCAGAATCAGGCAGGATCCTGTCCATTAGAATGTCCCGTTTTTCAGGGTATAGGAGTGGTGCAAGCACCACAGGGCAACGCTCCTGGGGAAAATCTAAAGGCAAAAGTAACAAAAAAGCGTGAAAAAAAACCAAGAGCCAGTTGCATGCAAGTGACTCTTCAAAATAAATAACTTGACTCCTGTGCTAGTTTCCCTGCTGCTGCAGAAATCAAGTGGGCACCCACGCAACATCCCTCCATCCCACCTCCCAGTTCTCTACTGGCACTTGGATATTCCTAGAAAAGAAGAATGTAGAATCGGCTAGATTCATACAGGTTCACTGCAGCTGTACCAAAGGGCTAGCAGCTGCACTGGTGGTACGTTTAGAACTACAGATTGTCACTAACGGCAGTCATCCAAAAAAAGCACAGGGTAGGAAACAATACAGCAGTACAGCAAAAGCCTCTCCTCCAAATCAGGAAGCATTAAGAAACAAAGGAGCTGCTATTGAGTTCAAGTCTGGCAAATCTAAACCAGGCACTTGGGCATGGAAAGAGAGAATAGTCTCTTCTTCCTTTCATGGAAGCAAAGTTTAAGGGAGACATAGTAGAGACAGGATCAGATGGTTGGATGGGAGTTCTGCTCACAGTGGCAAGCAGCAAAGACATCTTACAGGTGGCTCTTCCTGAGACAGTATCATCTTTAAGATGATGCACATGTCTCCATACCCTTCAGGACCGTTCAGAGAAGAGCTCCCAATTTCCCAAAGCAAAGAGAGGGGAATTACAGAAGCTAATACGCTTATCTCTATTAAAGTATGAACTAATGAAGAGGTTACACTTAAACAAATAGAACAAATATTTTGATCTTGTACAAAAGGTGCCTTCCTCTAGGTCTGTGTAGAACCAAGGAGTGGGTTGAGTTAAACTCAGATTCACTTTGAGTCTAAATCCTCCTTATTCTGATTGGGCTTTCAGCACTGTTGTTCCAGAACAGACCACCACATCAATAACGTCCCCTGCTGTCACACAAGGGCCACGGTAGCTTCCAGGACATGAACCAGAGTTCTATTCAAAAGCACTTCCCTCACTGTGCTAGTGTTTCCTCATAGATCGTAATGTGTGTTCCTCACACCGTAGGGAGTTCCAGCTACAGTGTACTGAGTTGCTTCAGTTAAATCCACAAACACCATCCCACACAAGCAAGAACAGATTGGAATACCCTCTACTTAATGTATATTTATCACAACCTTTAAAAACCCAAGCATGAGATCACATTACCACTCTTGGAAAGCAAAGCAGTACATTACAGCCAGATGCCACAACAGTGATATTTTCCTGTCAGTTTAGCGTTATGAAAATTTACTGAGCTCTACCTCACCAAGCTCCCCACCGTTTCAGCAGCAGTCTGCACTGACAATAAGTTAGAAAAATCCATTTCAAAGTCTGAATTTAGTCAGGCTTCCAGAACACCACCACACTTACCTCTACGTAATGTTTTGAGGAAAGCGTCAATCTGTTCCTGTCCTACCCCAAAGGCTCCCTTCTGCCCAAAAAGGAGATGGGAGAGGAGAAGGTGCAGGACCTCTATTGCAATATCTTGGAAGCCACCTTCTTGATTTCCACTGACGTCCGCGTCAATGTAAGAGCGCAAAAGATCCGGGAGTTTCTGTTTGATAAACTGGGCAGCTTTTGAAAACAAAAGAGGCTGGAGTCAAAACCCGAAATTTCTTTTTTATATGAAGACTTTTTAGCTAGGCACCATTCTCCTAATCTGAGTTTGTTTACCACAAGCCACAACAATTCAGATTTAAATAAAAAATATTTAAATAAATAAAACAAATAAATAGAAAATAAATAAAAATATTTAAATAATTAAAAAAGGTGTCACAATCCATACCTCGGAACTCAAATATTAATGAACAACTAAAAGGCAAGGTATAACAGTACCTCAATTTGATTCACTATCTAGCAATTCATTCATGGAAGGGACCTTAAACTTCGTATAAGAGAAGATGACTGTTCTATCTACTGCCCCTCTCAAAATGGTATTAAGACTTCAATAGTGCTACTGATTGCACAGTCTTGCATTACTCAGGTCACGCAGGCACACATCCATCCATCTACAAAGTCCACTGCTTAAAAAGAAAAAAGGTGTCCCAGCAGCAGTACTGGACGCTTCACTTACCAAAACCTCGCAGATCTGAGCTGAAAGAGTTCAGTAAAGCGAGACCAAAAATCACCTACAAACAAGAACAAATGTCATAGTAAGAGGACATCATCCTTTCTAAGAAGCATAGTCAAAAAGCATAAAAATATTTTTAAATAAATGTTAACCTACCTCTTGAACTTTACTTAATTTGATGACTTTACTCAATTGGGCAAATAAATGGGGTGAAGGCTTTAGACTCTGAAACAGGTAAGAAGAGTTAAATGGAAGTTGTTACATGATTAGTCTCATTCGTAATGTGGCAGGCTATCTAGAGTCCATTTGCAGGACAGGAATACTAGTAACTATTCTGCTGTAAGTTAACACAAAGCTTATATGGCTCAACAAAGCATCTTTGGAACTATTTTTGGATACATCTAGACTTAAAGTTTCTTCCACATATCCCACTCTTTCACAACTAAATCCCTGTCATGGCTTTCATATTGAAAGAACAGGAACACTGATGATTTATTTTGGTTCTGCTTGCCACAAACAAGCCATAGAGAACTAACGTTAGACTAAGCTTTAAAATTAGTTTGCAGTCATTCTGAGTGATGGAGTAATTTCTTCAGATTAACAAAACAACCCCCAGTTTCTGGGCAAGCTCAATATTTGAAGAATTCAGTAAAACCAATCTTAGCCATTAAAAAACTCCCACAGGAAAAACACAAGTGAAAACCAGCTGGTTTCCTACAGACCGATTCACAGGAGTTTCTGATATGGGGATACCCTTCAAGAAGCATACAAACCTTCTGATAGTGCAATGGATTGTCAATGGCGTAGGACAGCGTCGAGATAAAGTTTGGTTTTGTAATCAGCGACGCACACTCCTGGATCAGAAATTGAGTCTGAAAAAAGCCAAGATAACTTGAACTTTCATATTATTTGGTAACAGGACAATAAAACAAAACTTCTACTGTTCACTGTGTGCAGTAAAACTAAACAAAGATAAGGTGCTTAAGTCTTGTAACCACCCAAATTCTCTCTAATGTTAACTAGCTTGTTATTGAAGTTTTCTTTAGATTTAGTTTTTAAGACTGAGAAAGTCTCCATCATGCGTGCAATGTTTCATTTTCTTTAAGCATCCTCATACATTTCAATACACAATCTAAGAATATCTGATTCTTGTTTATGAGCTAAAAAAGTTTGTGGCAAATGATGCCATGCTTAAGGATGAAAACGCTCCTGGAGAATGGACATAGCCAGCACCAGAAGTGCCAGTTAGTGGATTTGGACAAAGTTTTAGAAGACAAAGAAAGGCTTTCACAATAGAGCACTGCACGTGACAGAAAGCTTCAGTACAACCGCTCTGTTTTTCCAGATCAAGGGATTCTAAGAGTCAGACACCAACGATTTGTCATCTTCTGACTTGAGGACTAGCAAAACGTGCTTGCAACTGGAAGGCCATATACCAGAAGTTTGCTTGAAGCTACTACCTCTAACCTGCCTTTGTGCTTACAATGGATCAAATCCTATTGTGGATTTTGAACAACCAAAACAAACAAGCAGATGTCTCAATGCAAATTGTACCTGATGAAAATCTTTTCCACTGCTTTTACCATCGCCACTGAAATCCACGTGCGAGAATAGACAGCGTAGTAAATGCCTGTCTGCCTCGGGACCGTGCCTATTCACAATCTGAAAGAAAAAGAATCCAAAAAACAACCTGGTAGCAAATAATCATTACAGAGCAAGATCTGGGTCTAGTACTGTGAATACAGCAGTACTTCTAGTGGTTAAGTCATCTATAGTTTTAACAAAACTGCTAAGAATGTTCCTTTTTTTACCAGTAACTTAGAAACCATGTCATCAACCCTCTTTGCAAATAAAAAGTATAAACTGAGAGATCAAGAAGAAATCTAGACACAAGTCATTGACACAGAAGTTATGCATTTCATGGGTAGTACTCTTAAAAAACTAAAGTAAAAAGGGGTTTTCAAATCACCTAGAGGATGATATCAAGCTTCTCTGCCACCAAAGCAGCCCAGAATCCACACAGTGCCATGGCCTCACTTTTTCTCGTTTTCTTCCCCACAGGTACAATGCCCAACTCCACATGAGGACATCCTTGGGACAGCTTGCACCTCTGTGCTATGCCTATGTAGCAGGAATTTATCCCAGACACAAACCACCATATAGTATCTTCACTCATCTTGCAGGCAGCTTCTATGTTGTCTCCTGGTCATGACTGAGCTGACTGCCATTACTCCAGGGTCTTTTAAGACATAAAAGGAATACTATACAGGAAGTGGTTCCTACCACCTAAAGAAGAAAGTTCTTCTCAAACTTGCTCATCAGCAAGCTTTAAAAATCAAATACCACATACTGAACATCTTCAGCTGAAACCTTTTACCAAGTCTTTCCCCATCATTAGAGTTCATTCAACTGAATTCTATACCTCAGTCATAAATAGGTGATCTGCATTTGTTAATCTGCAACACCTACCGTTCATTACTAAATCTTAACAACACTGTTACATTTCTGTTAGCATCCCCCATCATTTGCCTTCAGTTTAACTCCTGGCTATAGATCAGCTCAGCAGCTTGTTGTTTGAAGGATACCTTCAGGTTGTTTCAGTGCTTATTCAGTTCTTTAAACTGTATCTAACCAGACAGCAATACTTGTTTTTAATAAAATCCACACTGGCAGAAATTTGAAGTCACTTAATCACCATTAGCTTGCTTCTTTTGTCCAAACAGTAGCAGCTAACATTAAATCCAACCTTCATCTATTGGCAAAACTTTGGCCATTGTTTCCCCCTTTCTAGCTGCAGGACAGACACAACGTGCCAGTACAAACCAGCAGCTCTGCCTCTGCTCTGAGTGCCTCCACCAAGCCCACTGCTTCACCCTGTCATAAATATCCTTGTTGGCTGGTAGTTTCTTTGTGCAAAAAGACAAACAGCATTGCTTTAGGCAGTGTCTGCTCCAGCTCTGCTGTTTGTGATTGTTCTCATCTCAATTCTTCTACCGTTATCTGACACTATGCTTCCCTTTCCCTCACAGCCTGCTTATTCCAGTGGCTGCCAAGCTTTGTTCTGCTGGAAAGAAACATCTGAGTCAGATATAGCTCTGCTTCTTGACCAGAGGCTAGAATATAAATGCTCGTGGTATGTCAGTCCAGAGCAAACAGCCCACTCCTGTTATGCTGACAGCCATCCTCCATGATTAGGTAGGAAGATGCTCAGATTGGTGCAAAAGGCAGCAAAATTGCACTGACAGCAAATTCTACTAGTTAGCTCAGGCTTCAGAAAACAGGCAAGTCGTTCAGGCAATCCCCGTGAAATACACAGATTTAGATGTGGTAACAAGACTGGCATGAAGCTCAATCAATCTGCTAGGGACCAAGATGAATTTATCAAAGCAGATGGATACAGAAGAAAACTACATGATATACCTCTCTGCATCATAATTAGATTGCTTCCTTGCATCAAAGTAACTTCACGAGGTTAATTTGGAAATTCAACACATGGAGAGGAGGGGAAGAGAAGGCTACAAGTGCAGTGTAGCATCTTTCAACTCTAACTACATTCACACAAAAGCTTTTCCAGGAAACAGGGAATGAGAATTGCTAGCTCTCCCATAGAAAGAGCTGAAAGAAACCTTTGTATTGGCAGTCTTCATGCACATTTACAAGACAGTGTACTCAGTCATAAAATAATCTGTAAAGACTGACTGTTTTTTTAATTATTTTTTTTTTTACCATGAAGATGGCCAAGCACTGGCACAGGCTGCCCAGACTCCACCCATGGAGATACTCTTAAGCTGTCGGGACACAGTCCTGGGCTACCGGCTCTGGGTGACTGTGTTTGCGCAGGAGGTCGGACCAGATGACCTCGAGAGGTCCCTTCCAACCTCAACCAGTCTGTGACTCCGGATAAAGTTTGAGCCACCCATATTTGGATTTATCATACAGACACAAGTTGGATTTTGTTTAGGCAAATACAGTATTAGATCAAAAATAACTCTGCTTTTCCAAATCCAGACAATTTTGCTTTCCTAGATGAATCTGTTCGCAAAGCCCTTCCCTCCTCTCCAACCAGGCTCTTCTTATCAGTACTTCAGGAAAAGGAGACCACAAAACCTCTTTTCAGAGGAAGCCATTCTTTAGAATTTGTCTCTCTGACAAATGCATAAAAAGTTACTTTTTTAACATACATTGTATTTCTAAAGCAGTCTTAAAGTAGCACCTATGTTAAATGACTACCAAATGCATGTTTAAGTAGAAATCAGTTCCTCAAGCTTTGCCACTTATGCTTGCAAGTGATGTATTTAAATGCAAGTGTCATTTTGGTCAGTTGTGACAATAACAGCTCCAAGTATGTTTTTCCACATACTCTGTATGCTTAGATACAAGCTTTGTAAAAATTGAGTGAATTATGCCAAAAATTTACATCAAGAAGTGTATGGTGAGACAAACAGTTAAAGCATGCACATATCATCTCTTCAGCTATCTAGGGAAAAATTGTACTAGCAACCACAAAAGTAGAGTAATACCAGGAAGTTTAAAAAAAAAAGACAAGGGATCACTGAGACTTTGGGAATTTAGTCTTGAAACCCAGATCTGTCTAATAACAAACATACACAAAACAGTCATTTCCACAGAGGGGTTTCCAGCATCTCACAGTGAATCTCACAGGCTTGCCATGAAGAATAAGGAATAATCTGTCCCCATTTTAGAGATCTATATTCCAACTAAATTGCAGATCAGCGATATCTTCTCCCAAAACAAACAAATGTTTATCATCCTTTACGTAAGTGTTCATGACAGATCTGCAAGTCATACTTCAGTCACACCTTGCTGCAAAAATTGTCTGTTGAAACCAACAGTGATTGAAAGGACAGCGTGATCTCAGATGAGTCTCTTGCAAATACTGAAATTGCAAAAACATAGAAACTTTTTTAAAGTTACAAGAGATTAATTCCATTTCATTGCTTACAAAATAATTTTAAGCAGTGAATTCTGCTGAAATTACACCCTCTCACCTCAAGATAAGTAATGAACACATTTTTAAAGAAGTCATCTGTTACCAGAAACTCACTCTGCTTAAGCCCTCTGGCCTCCTAATCTGATTCAAATCACTGCAGGACTGCACTAGTGTAAGAAAAAAAATAAAAATTAAGTGGCCAAGCAGTCTGCTGGGAACTGAACTAAAACAGTTTCTAAAACTGGCTCCGTAACATTCACTTCCTCCTAAGCACTCCTCTGTGGATAATGCTTTTCAGTCCATCCGGCTAGTCAGAGCTATTTTTAAAAGGGGCAGTTAAACCAGAATTCTTGCCCAGATCTTAGATATTTGAGTTTCAATCTGCAGTTACCCTGCCTGCCTTCTGAAAACCCAGGGCCAAGAAAGTCAGTTTGGCTTCATTATCAAGCCACACTTCATCAAATGATACAAGGAGCAAAAAACTTCCATCCAAGGTAAGTGAAAGCATTCAGAGGTAAGTAACCAGGTACTCACGCTTTCAGTGCAACAACACTGAACAGCTAATGTATGTGTTCCCCTCCTTCTCCTAATCAGTGTTCTATAGAATGTCTAAAAGTTGAGAGATTTAACCTGAAGGAGTTAAGAAAGCTTTGCATACCACACTCCAAGAGCAACAGTTATTCCTGTTATTCAACTACAAAGTTAATATTGGTCTCAGCTCTGAGCTGCCACGTTCCATGATCCTGACAGACGAAATCAACAGGAGTATCAGAGACACGAGCTGTGATTCTCAACACCATGGAAAACAGCGCATAGCAACGCACACGAGAGCACCACAGAGTACAATTCAGATGGCAAGAAAAACTCCATTTGACGCTCCCACTTTCTCTTTCCAAAGTTTCCTTTGCAGCATCGTTGTTTTACTTACATGCTGTATTTCCTGCTGGCTGGCTCGGTAGTTTTTCTTGGTTAAATTGTCCACCAGGTAGCTGATTTGAGACAAGGCCAGCGAGAGCGAGTCAAGATTCATTGCTGGTTGGGGCGGAAGCAGGCGGCCGAGCCCGGCGCAAAATCACCATTATTCCCCTTTAGTCACCTCAGAGACAGGTTAATTTTTTTTCCCCCAGTTAGCCTGTATCTGGTTCTGTGTTACTTTCCTCAGCTCTTCTTTCTCAGTTGTCTTCCTCTGTTCTGAAACATGGCACCTGAAAGACAATATTGCATTAGGCTTAAGTTCTGTAGCAACTACACAGCTATGTTTTAGGCACTGCTGTTATCTTGTCATAGAATCAGGCAACTTAAAATAAGTTTTTTAGTTTTTAAAAAAACTCAAAATTTTAAGCTGTTTATACAACGTCAAAAACAGTTAGTGGTTTCTCTGTATTTTCTGCTTCCACCAGAATGCTACAGGGTGGAAAGTTAAATCCTAAAAGAATTCAGCATTATGCCTTAGAGCTTCTCCTCTTATATTTTTGCTTACAAGCTAGCTTGGCAAACAAGAAAAATAAAGTTTAACAAAGAAATTGATAATACAGACAGGTTTGATAGCTTAACTTAAATAAACCACTTGACTAACTATGTCCACAAGGAAAAAGAACTAGTATTAAGTTTTCACAACACAAGCTTAGTTGTTTTCATTCTACCTGACCACATGTATTCACTTCTGCATTTTGCCAGCCTGAACGAGCCAGCACACAGCTCAGTCAGAAGAATGACTACCCTTTCAGTACTGTGAGAAAGAAGAAAACAAGATGCATAACGAATTAGATACTACACAGCAACAACCAGAGGTCAGAATCATTCCAAGCATCAATCACAAGTTTATACCAAAAAAAAGTGTTTTTAACCACGTATGCAATATTTTGCCTCACTGCTATGAAAATAGTATTGCGCTCAACTGCAGGCACCAAAACAAGACATTGTGAATGAGCAACACACAAAGAACTGCAATAAACTAACCCTAACATTTGGCTTATACTGAAACAGCTTTCCAGTGAGCTACAACAGCAGAGCTTGCCAGCTTAATAAATTTCTATGACAACAGAAAACTTGGCACTTGACACCTCGTCTGTTCAATTAGACTGCCAATGTGATAAAAACGCATCCCAAAGCAAGTCCTGCATAACCCACAGTCTGAGAAGTCTCAAAGGAAGCTGTAAGCTCTGAGAAGCAGCACTGTAATTTATCAGAGGTGGAATCAAGCCGGAGAGTCACTGTTTTGAAGCTTGATCAAAACACAAAGGTCACTAGGCTTCGTGCCAAGAGTCTGAAGAAGCCTTTTTCAAAACAAAAACTATTGCTTTACTGTCTTGGCTACATGGCCAACCCCACCAGTACACGATTTCTGCCTGATCATTGAGATGGATCACACAGGTGATGTGCGAACTTGGCACGTGTAAGGCTTAGAGCAAACCAGTTCAGAACACAACCCCTGCAGCAGCACGGCGTGACAGGCTGGCCGTGCTTCTGCGAGAACTGAACAGGAACAGAATCAAGGCAAGCTGGAAAGGCTCTGCTGGGTAGAACCACAACTCTTCCCCCTCTCTCTCTCTTTGCATAAATGTTTTCCCTCGCGCTTAGAACTACACAGCTTATTTAACATCTGCCTACACTTTAAAACATCAGGAGCAACAAATCCTATCACAGGTGACAAATATCATTCTCCTCTTTGCAAAAGTTCATTAGATTAGATAAAACCATGGGTAAACTATTTGTAAGGGAAGTAAAATAATCAACTGACTTCCAGACTTTCATTATGCCACAGAAAACCCTGTGTACTCTTACAAACTCTAGAAGATCTTACTCACACAAGAAAACTTACATCTCATGAAAAAGAAATTTTCAAGCAGTAATACTGAAATCATTCTTCAATGACAAGGTAGTTGTGCTATGAAAGCATTTCAGCATATGTTTAAAATTGCAGAAAGAATAATTACAGAAAATGTTCATTTTTTTCTTTTGGGTACATCTGGCACATGTTGGTACATGTTTGGGTACATTCATTCATAAAAGCCCCATGATTGAAACAGCTTTGTAGGAAGGGGAACAGGCAAAAAAAGTTAAAGATTTCTCAGTAGCACAGTATTCTATTGTTACTTTTTAAAATAACTTCATTCCCCTTCTGGAATAATCCAGCAAACATCACTGGGCACAGCAAGTGTACCCTTTTCAAGATGTTCTTACTTGCAAGGTGTAACATACGGGAGCAACGTAAATCTTCTGAAAAAGGTCTGTTAAAAATCAAGCAGACAGAAGACCATGGCACAGTACTGACACCTACAAAAGCCACCACAAGCAGCTATCAACGGGAATTCAGTCCCCATGAGAGCACCAGATTCCAACAACCAGCCTGAACAACTCAAAACTCAACTACAGGATACAAACCAAAACTCCAACTTGCTCATTTTTAAGGCAACAACAGAAGTTTCAGATTTTGCCTTTCAGGCCTCTAGGAAGGAAACTCACATTTCTCTGGGTATTGTTCCTGGGACCAATACAAACAGCACAGCAATCACACCTACTCCACCCCAAAATCAAGCTTTTAGGTACTAGAACTCTGGAGTTGGGCTCAGTCATAAATTTGATCCTCCCTGCTGCCACACAACACCCTGCAGAGCACCGACACTGACCATTCCACTCCACTATTTGCATCACTGTTTTCTCCCAAGAAAAGCCCAGACTACCATCTCAACACACTTTTAACTGCACAGAAGCACAACAAGCTTTGCCACTTTCTAACCGTAAAATCTGGCAGTGCCACCAGAGAACCCAAACTGGAGTCAAAATGGGATTTTTCCCTCTCAAGGAAGCAGAACAAGAGCCTGAGCGGATATCGCACCTCAAAGACAGAACACAATAGCTGAAGGGAACTGCTTCCTATGTATGTTCTAAATATACGGTTGCACAGTATGTATCCTGATACATAGAAAAAAACCTGACAGCTCTCACAAGCACCAGACTAACAGCATTTCAGAGTTTCAAATGGTGCAACATAACTTACAGTAGTACATAAAACCCAGAGTAATTAAGGGAGCCCTGTCCAGAAGGGAGAAGTGCACAGGCACCTCTCTGGTCATTCAATGCAAGGCTAAAATTCAATTTCTACAGCACCGATTAAGAAAGTTATGAATGCTATGCAAAGCAGACTTTATTTTTAGACGCATATATTCTTAGTGGGAATGAATCTCCCTACACTGGCCTCAACAATTCAAGAAGCTTTCAATCCATGGGGCAAACCTGCCATCTTTAAAGGTTTAGAAAAAAAATCAGGCCTCAGCCAGAAGGAGCTTAGAAAAAAAAAAAAATTAAATTTTCTGACAAAATTAGCAACTTTCAATTACAGTTACTATGATACAGTAATGCATTATGCTAAGAGACACAGGAGCTCTTAAAAGATTAAGATTTTATACTGTGCAATACAGCTGATTTTTAAGAAGTAGAAAATATTTATTGAAATCTGCAGTAGCATCAACACTTTCTAAGGAAATCATCGGGCCATCAACAAAACATTTGTCATCTATTTCAGTAGATTCCTTTCAACAGCAGAGTTCTATTGGGTTATTAAAAGATAAATGACACAATTTTAGGCAAAACCCCAAAAATCACAAAATAGAGAGGGCCAGTAAGTAACCAGTGGTCGGGTTTGACAAGAACACTACTAACCTGAAGCAGATCACTAGCAGGAACTAAGCCGTGCTGCTGAAGATGACAGACCTGAAATCTTCCAGAAATTCATGAACTGCCTTACAAAAAGAAGTAATTTCAAAAGTACTCTAAGCTGAACTTTGGGTTTTTCTAGTATTTTGCATACGTAACTACTCCCACTGTGTTTCAAGAAGTGTAAAGATTTCGAGCCACGTGTACTGCATGTGGAGGATAGCGCAGCTCGAGTGACAGAAACAGCAATGTGTTTGGCGATTAGGTTCTAAAGTCCTGTCAAAACCATCACATAAAACATGCTAAAAGCACCACTGCTAAACTTCCTCTTCAGAACACGGTCTCTTACCCTCTTCTCGAACCCACACACAAACAGAATATATGGAAGAGCAGCACGCCTCTCGGAAGCCCCACACGACAGGCACTCCAAGGGGGAGAAGCAGGTTTTGAATCATACCATAGTTAAGTTATACTTCAGGACATCTCTCATATTGCCATCTAAGGAGAGAAAAATCTTACAGTTTAAGTTACTTCAACACTAAAATAAGCTACTGATTAATTTGACTGGTTCAAATTTAGGTGTTTATACACAGAAAAGCCACCTGAACATTCCATATACTGGAAAATGACACACAATTCCAGTCAACTGGAAGCCACGATGCTGATTAGACACGGTAACTTCAGTTCACAGAGAGCAGCTGAACTAAGCACATATGTTTGCTCTCACACACTAAGGCCAGTTCAGTTTCAGGTTTGGAACCTACCTCAAACATGCCAGGACTGCAATAATCATGACATGGCTGCTTCAGGCACTTTCACATCTCAACTAGGACTGTTTACGAAAAAAACCCAAGCAACTCTCACTTCCTACTTTCCCTTCAGCCAAACACTGCAGGATAAAGTCTCCGTTGGAGAGAAGTTGAGGAAATTCAGGGACCCATTCTCAAAGGCTTTCTGCTGTTTTCCCACCTGAAAAGCGTTTTAGAACAGCTAAATGCTATTTCAAAAGGCAAAGGAGAACTGCAGTATTCATGTAGTAGGGATGGTTATAGAACAAAAGAGAAATCTGGCTAAAATAGTGATGCCCTCAGCCATGATTCTCAGTGATAAGAAATGCCAACACGATTTAGCAATGACCAACCACGGGGTCACAAAACGTCACTGTCCACTCCTAAGCTATGTTTGCACAGTTTCTCTTCCACTTACTCAACTGGACACCAATAGTAACTATTTCAGTATCAATTTAAATAAATTAAATATCTAGGAGCACTATGCTAGAAGGATAAACAGGATTAGGTATTTCTCTAAAGAGGAGAGACAAGTTGACAGCAAGCTTGCTATGAGTTTGGTTTGGAGACACCAGGCCAAGAGGATCAACAGCTAACAGCAAACCTACAAGTATAAGCACAGAATAAACAAGACAATAACAAGCCTGGAAAGGACAACAAGTCTATGATCAATTAAGTTTGCTTCCTATTTGTAAGACAGTCACCTCACACAGACTCATCCTGCCTGTAATTTTAGCCAATGTAGTTACCTTAGAAACAGGAAACACTTAAGGTGCGCGCACTAAGAGTGACTTGTCAGGTGTCATACCTATTTTGTTACCTGCTTAAAAAAGTGTTCCACTGAGAACAGATGTTTCCTTCCAACAAGTGGGATTCAGAAACAGACTGAGCTTATGAGATATAAGCAGCCTAAGTGTCTAGCTTTGTATTTTTCAGTATTATCTCACCACTGTTGTAAATACAGTCCAAATTGCTTGTAGTTTGTTGAAATTAAACTATGACTGCTCACTAACCTTATTGTATAAGGAGAACATGGTACCACTCCAACTCCGAGAACTATTGCAAAGGAGCTATTTCTAACAATACAGCACCAGTCAAAACAGCCAAGTGTTTCTATTTCTAGTTTCAATATAAGCAAGTCCATTTTACCGGGCAGCATGTTCTTAACTGGAGGACAGTGCTGAGCAGCACTTTTTCTATGTGGTCTGCAGGAAGGTTCTATCACCGGTTTATTCACTACAGCTCACTGCTTACAGGTTACTTGTTTCCTTCGGGTAAGTCACACCAGTGCCCATGTTCTAGAGAGGCCACCGAGCCCAGATCAGGGGTGGACCCAGCACTGGCTGCTTTCAGAGTCCCTCAGAGTTCCACCTGTCACGACCAACGCTACAAAAGCGGACAGGGAAGAGAAACGAAAACAACTCAAAAGACGAAGACTTCCGTGCCATCTCGAAGCGATCACCGTGCAGCCTGCCGCCGCCGGAGCCTTCCTCCCCGCACCGAGAGCTGCAGGCGGCAACCCACGGACCCGAACACACTCGCGTCTCCGGCCCCGAGCCATGACTTGCCCGCACCGCCTGGCTTGGGGCAAAAGCCTTCAAAGTTGGCTCTGCTACTGCTCCTCCTGTCGATCGGACGCCGGCTGAAGACACGGGCGGCAGCGAAGAGGTGAGGGCCGGGGCGGGGAGCGGCGCAGGCCAGCCCAGGCCGCGGGGGCCCCGCGGGCTGCCCCACACGCACCCCTGCAAGCGGTAGGGCCGGTCGGGTTCCCTCTACCGGCCCCACCACCCCCCGCCCGGCCCCATCGCGGCCTACACCACCACCGCCGCCGCCAGTACCGCGGCTGCGACTGCCGCCGCCCCGGTGCTGCTACTGCTGTTTCTCTTCCTCCCCGCACAGCCCACCCGCGGGGCAGCCGGGACTGCGACGGGCGACGCTCACCTCAGAGGGCGTAGAGGAAGACCGGAACGGGGCGCCTGGCTGGGGCCGTTCGCGCTTTTATCCTCTCGCCTCCGCCGTTTCGCTACAAAATGGCGGACGGGGTCGCGCGCTCACGTCGCGGCCTTTCCCCTCCCCCGTCCCCTCGCGGCACGCCAGCGGGGGGGGGGGGCGGCGGGGGCGCGGGGCGCCCGCCCAGCCTCCCGCCCCCCCTGGCGCGGCGCTCCCCCAATCAGAGCGCTGGGCCGCGCGCGGCCTGCCCAATCAACGCGGCGCGACCTCCGGGTGACGTTCCGCCGTCCTCCCCCCGCCCTTTCCCGGCCCTCCGCGCGGAGCGAGCGCCACGCTCCCATTGGTCGAGAGAGGTCGGAGTCCTTCCTACCGTTTCGGCCAATCAGTAGGCCTCTCGTCTACGCATGCGCATCAGCGACCAATCCATGACCGACCAATGAGCGCGAGGCGCGGCGCTGGGGCGGGGCGGGAAGGGGAAGTGGCGGGGAAGCGCCAACGGGCGCGCGGAGTCACGGAAGGGGGGCGCCCCTCCCCGAGTGGTGCGGTCCGCCTCCCCCGCAAGTGCAGTGGTATGACCCCAGGCACCGCGCTCCCCCCGCTCTCGCAGTGCGGTGGTACGGCCCCGGGCACCGCGTTTCCACCCCCCGCTCTCGCAGGCAGTGGTGTGGCCCGAGGCGCTGCATCGCGACAACATGGCGGCGCTAGGCCTGCGCATCGCGTCCCCTGCGCTGCAGGGCAGAAACCTCCTGCCCGGGGCCATTTTGCCCCGAAATCTTCCCTCCATTTGCACGCTCACAGCTCGCCGGTTTCGGTCCCGGAGAGGAAGCTCTTGGAACCATCTCTCAGCTCCCCAGGGCCAGGGCCGCCACCCCGCACCCCGAAACCGCTGCACGGCCCCACACCCGCCTTCCAGCGCTGAGGGTGCCAGCACCGGGACGGGGACCCCCAGGACCTCCCCTGGGAGGGCAACCCCGGGCTGTGAGGGCCTGAAGAAGGCGATGGAGCCTTGCCTTTGCAAGGGGACCCTGCTCTGCTGCTAGCCACCATGGGGTGAGCTCCCAAACCCACCCCCGGCCCCACGCCGTCCACCCCACAGCGTGGGGAGCCAGGCTCCCCACCCGGCAGCATCATCCTTCTCAGGCCCCACAGAAGCGACCTGCTACCCATGTGGAACATGCACCAGAACGTCACTTTTATTGAGCCGAGGTCCCTCCGCTTTCTGCACGTAGAAAATACATTTTAAAAGGCCGGTGTTTGTAAACAGTCTGGGGAGCGATAAGGCGAACAGAGAAACGGCCACAGCACCTCTGTACCCCTCCCTGCTCTCAAACTCGGGGGTAACTGAGGGAGCCCAGTGGTTCCCCAGGGGACAAAGCCATGGGACGCCATGTCGGCCTCTGCTTCAGCCATGAGACCTCGCCTTTGGGAAAGCCCCAAAAAGCCACCAAGTTTCAAACTCCTCCCCATCTCGATGGGGGACAGGCACTGAAAGGCATCTCAGCGTTGGCATCTGCTGAGCCTTGAGCATCCCGATCCCTGCTGGGCTCCATGGGAGGTGGCTCTGTGCTCCCCAGGTCCTGGAGGAACACTTTGCAGGGCTGGGTGCTGTCGGGGTGGGCACCCTTTTCTTTATGCCAAGGAGTCCTCCAAGCCTCAGCACCAGCTCTCAGGCAGGAGCCAAGCAAAGGGGCTCGGGAGGCAGCTGGTGCCACGTGCATGGGGGGTTTGATGGAGCCTGGTTTTGTCAAAGTTGAGGGCAGGGAGGTTGGAGGTACCCTGGGAGAGGCAGGAAGGACACATGCCTTCACAGGGTCCCACAAAACATTCATGCTGTGCTTGAGGCTTTTCTTCCTCTTTCTCCATCTGGGTCTCCCTGTCTCAGCCTGAGGAGTGGTGGGGAGGTCCGCGTTTATAGGCAGCAAGCATTAGTAGGGAGAGATCAAATGTCTCCATGTTGGGGACGTGCCTACATGCTGTCCTCCCACCCACTGCTGCCAGTTGCAGAGGGAGAGAGCCGTGGTGAGAAGTACAGAAGCACGCCATGGTTCACCTTCCCACCACGACAGCCTGGGCTGCTTCCAGAAGATGCAGGAGGAGCAAAGCCAGCTGGTGTACAAAGCTGGGCTGGACCCTCATCACAGCTGCAGTGACAGATACACATGAATCTCACCATGCCCCAGCGTTTTAGAAGCTAAACAAGGAACAAGGGAACTCAAAGACTGAACAAGTTTGCTGTTGAGGTTTAACTCCCCCGAACCAAATCTGCAGCTGGGGGCACTGCTCAATTCGGCAAAAGCAGAAATGAAACTATCTCTCAGAGAGGCGATGCAAGGACAGCCCAGAGCAACACCAGCCACAAAGAGTGTAAACGGCCAAGGGAACAATATAAAATGGATTAATACTGACTGCTTTATCCCCAAAACATCCCTAAAAACCTACATCTGACCCGGTCCCATTCCCTGGGCACCTTCTGGAAGAACAAGATTGGAAATCTGGAGAAGAGCTTTCTCTAGTGTAGTGTCTGCAGTAGGCTGATGCAGCCACAGCACCTTCTCTAGGGAGTGAGCAACCCCTGGCAGGGGAAACACTGCACCGGCGTGTCCCTACCACAGACTCATCCTGATCCTCCAAAAAAAAAAAGAAAAAAAGTCAGGCTGAAGGCGACAGTCCCGCTTTGTAACGGAAAGTGCAGCTTGGGCAGAGGGAGATGTCAGAGTAAGGGCAGGAGACTGGTGAGGTGAGCCACGGGAGAGTTCAAACCAAACACTGACACAGAAGAGGAATACGGGGATGTCGCCCTGTCTGACAAACAGGATTACTGGTTCCCTTTATGCAAGACACACTGTCTCCCTCCAGTGTTGGGAGAAAAAGGAATTTAAATGGTGGAGAGGAGCTCCACCAGCACAGGGGTACACGGGTGAGAGCAGCATGCCTTCACAAATCCCAGCCGCCACCCCTGGGTGATGTCCAAGGTAGTGATGTCTTCCCCGGAGGGGCAGAAACAGCTTGACCTGGACTGCAGGTCCCCTTGTAGTGATGCTCTGGCTTCACCAGGGAGTCAGGGCTGAGAGGACAAGCCTGACTGCCTGGTGCACTAAGACAACGAGATACAAACCACCGCAGGGCTCTTTCAGCCAATCCCTAGATTACAATGCTCCTCTTGGATCTTCCCAACACGCCAACGTGTTCTTCGTCCCGCTTCCCTTTGGTCCTAGGGGAAATCTGCATCCCCACAGCAGCAGCAGTGCGGTCCAGCCCAGAGGAGGAGTCAGGCTGTGAGATCCACGAAGATGGCGTTGGCAGTGGTCTGCCCAAAGATGAAGGCTCCAAGGGTGACCATGAACACCCCGTAGCTGACCTGGGCCCACCAGCTGTGGATACAGGAAGACAGGACATGTGTAGAGGGAAACTTCATACCAACATCCGCAAGGGAAGCAGGGAGAGGGGAAGCACATTTCGGTTACCTGATTGCCCTGGTTTCTTGGATCTCAGAGAGCTTGGCTTGGATCAGGCAGAGCCCTGAAAGGGAGAGGAGGCAAATTAAACCCAGATGAGGACTGAGCAGACACCTGGAGCTGCTCTTCCTGTTACAGAGCAGAGAGTCCAGTCAACAGTCAGGCTGCCAACTGACCTCATACCACACTTCAGTCCGTCTCTAAAGACATTCTGGTTCCCACATTCTCCATCCCACCAGCCCCTGAGCACCCCGGGATGCCCTACCTGGGAATACAAAGATGAAGCAGGCAGCCAAGCCCCCAATGACAGAGATGACTTTGCCAATGTCAGGGATGAAGAGAGCCAGGAGGAGAGTCAGGAGGAACCAGCTGACGGTCTGAAGCAGACGCCTCCTCCGCTCCCGAACCACGTCCTCCTCCACTGTCACCCCGGTGTAGCGGAGCCAGAGACCCTCCAACACAGCCCTGTTCACAAAGACCCAGGGCAGGGGGGTTTCCCCATGCTGCCCCTCCTGTCCACACAAGCCCCTGCCTCCTCCCAGCGCTCACCGGCCGCAGAAGTGCAGGATGGGGTAGGATGTCAGCACGCAGAGGATGATGAAGGCCCGGGCGAGGGCAACGGGGATATCGTTGGAGGGGTAGGACAGCAAGACGTCCTGCTCCACGCCGGCCCCAAAAGTCAGGAAGCCACAGACGCCTGCCAGGAAGGGAGCAGTCAGCGGGGAACAGGGACGAGCCTCCTGAACATGCGTTTGAGGGACCAGACTTGGAAGGATATGGCACAGGGCACATTGCAGCAGGGGTTAGGTGGACTCCCCTCCCTTCCCGCTCTGTCCCTCTGCTGACTAGAGGGTCCCTGCCCTCCAGAAGCTCACAGCCCCTGCGAGGACCGTGCCACACTCACAAGGCTCCCCCTCGCTTACCAGTGCCCGTGTAGACAAAGAGAGCGATCACCATGGCCGCCGTCACTACCGCCCCCCAGGTCTTCACCTCTGGCTGCTTCATGCTGTTAAAGACGGGCACGCTGCTCACGTGGCACTGCCGGGGACAAGGAGAGAGAGCAGGGACACGCGATGGGCTGAGTCGGAGTCTCAGGGAGCCACGCGGGATCTCACGCGTGATATCCCTGGGTTTGTCGTGATTTCGTGATCCTCCAGGTTTGTCACTGAAGAAAAAAAGGTGGGGACAGGCTGCCCTGCACTTCCCAGCTGGGGTAAAATTGATTTATGTCCATCCAAGGGTGGTGAGATGTTAAACTGGCTTCAGCCCCCTCGCAAAGCTGTGCGGTGAGCACAGGGGGAAGGTTTTGGCTGAACGCCCAGGGGAGCATCCCTGGACCACGCCGATCCCCCACCCAAGCGGCTGCAGGGTGCGAAGGGGAGCGCCGGGCTCGTGGCCTTACCTGGAACCCAAAGCAGATGGTGGGCACGGCATTGAAGACGGCCGTCCAGGTGGAGGGGCTGGCAGGAGCGAAACACCAACCGGTCAGACCAGGGCCCCCCACACCCCCCACCCAGTGCCTCGGGGGTGCTCAGCGATCGGCTCACTCCTCTGCTGACCTGCCCCGCCCCGCAGCTACCATGTCCTCCCCACCCAGGGTGATGCCTTTGCATGGAGCGAGGTTTTCCTGCGACCCAGCACTCCCTGAAGACCAGGGCCTTTCACTAAGACAGAACTGGCCAAAATTGAGGACTTAAAAAAACAAAAGTATCAGTAAAAAAATAAGAATCTACTTGGGCAGTGCCAAAAACTGGTCTAAACGTTGCTCTGCCCTAAAATTCCCACTGCCCGCACTGGGTCCATAAATGTCCCCTAACCATGATGGAGGGGACAAGCCATAGGGGCTGTGCTGGCCAAGGAAATAACCAAAATCACCCTAAAACAGACACAGCCCTTGCTGCTGGGTGAGCGCAAGCACTGCACAGGGAGCTCTGGGCCCGGCTGTATCGGAGCTAAAAGTCAATCAGTGCTCCTCAAAACCTGTGATGGAGCCATGGGGACCTCGAAGAGGTCTTTTTCCTCTCCTTCACCACCTGCTCCTCTGGAACATGCAGAGATGCAGCCACTTGGGAGCTTCTGGCAGCAAGCTGCACCTTCCCCAGGCCCAGGAACGGGACTCGTGTAGGATTTGACCCCAGCCTTTGCAGCCCTTGCTCCTGCACCCCTGCCTGGCTCGGCAGCGCTGTGATGGCCACCGTCAGCAGCGGGTCTCTTGCCCTCACCTGGTGGGGATCTCCACAGGCACCAGCTCCTTGTCAGGCCAGATGTACTTGATGATAATGACTGCCGTGACGTACCAGGTGCCAATCACGCTTAGGGAGCTGCAAGAGGGGACAGGAGAAGTCAGTGTGCTGCCTTCCCGCTCTTTGGAGAGTCTCCTCCCAGCCTCTTCCAGCCCCATCTGCCGCCCTGCACAGCCCAGGTCACCCCAATCCTTCCTATCAGGACCACCCCTCTCTCCCTTCCCGCAGGAATATGCCAGGCACTGTCACCCACTGTCCCCAGAGCAGATGCCAACACAATCAGCGCTCGAGGGCTGTCCCGTGCCACTGTGAGCGGCAGACCTGCCAGCAAGGGGACGGGCTGTTTTGGGCAGGAGAAAGAGGTTCAGTGTTAAAGAAGTGACACTCCTTGGTAGCCCTGGTCCAGCTCCAGCAGCCAGGTTACACTAGGATGACCTGCGGACCACCTGGCCCGGGGACCCTTACTGGCTCTCCTTTCTGCTGGATGGCCAACTGCAAAGAGAGAGGACAACACAGTTGAAAGTGGCTCTCCACAGTTCTTCCGGCAGGCAGAAGGGAAGGACGCAAGCCCTGGACTACGACACCTTGGCCACATGGTGTTCAGCAGCTTCTCTGCTTCCGAGATGGGGAAATCAAGGGAAGGAAAGGCGGAAGAGGAGATGTCCAACTCCTCAGGGACAAATGGGCAGATCCAGCGCTAGAACCATGGCTCCCAGCCCTGGAGGGCTCTCCCCACCCACCTGGCATATTTTTGGAAGCCGATCTCCTTGGGGATGGAGAGGGGCAGGATGAGGAGGAAGGCGGTGATGCTGATGGTGAACTTGCGGTCCATGTACCAGTGGCTGCTTCCAGCTTCCTCGGGCTCCGTCACCAGAGCAGCAATGACTGTGGGGACAACCAGGGTGGTCAGGTTGTCCCCTTCCAGCCGAAGGGACAGCAACTGTTTTTTTTTTCTCTCCAGTGGGACACACTTACTCTTATCCTCCTGGTCTCCGATGATGATGAGGAAAGCAATGCAGGTGCCAAAGGTGTAGACAGCGATGGCCACCTCACACAGCACGCCAGGCACCTTCCCGCAGACGGCCCACACAACCTCCTGGTAGGTCCGCTCGTTGCTGGCCTGTGAGCAGTATGCCAGGATGACCAAGCCTCCGATGATGAAGATCAACATGCACTGGGGTGGGGAAGAGACAGGGAGGGGACAATGAGGCAACAGCATGACGAGGTCCCCAAAGCCACCCCGGCCAGCCACCCTGAACATACTGAGCATCTCTGGGGCACTTCACCCAACAGGAGCAAGGTCCTCCCTGAGTCCCTTCTGGGCTTCCACACGTCCCCCCCACGCCCCCTCTCAGAGTGGGACAGGGGACTGTCCCTTCCCCACCCTCTCACCATCTGCAGCCCGATGCCCGCAGCCACGCCGCCAGCCATGCTGAAGGCGGCAGGGAAGTTGAGCAGCCCAGCCCCGAGGGCAGCATTGACCACGATGAAGACGGCTCCCAAAGCTGATGTGGCCCCCAGACCATTTCCTTGGCTCTCTCCGCTCTTCGGCACCGTCTCCACGCTGGGGCTCTGCAGGAGCCTCGCCCGTTCCCCAGCATCGGCGCTCCACTCCCAGTCCTTGTAGTCACTGTTGATACTGCCGGTGCCCTGAGCCATTGTCCCTCCTAGGGTGGCACACGCCGCCATCCCGTCCCACTAGCGCTCCTGCACCGGGCTCAGGCGGCCGCCTCGAGGAGGGTCCCCTGCCAGCGCTGGTGCCATCAGGCAGGGAGGGCAGCGAACAGTCAGGCTGGGACCGCAGCAGCGCAGGGGTCAGGCACTTCGCCGCTCCTAGAAGAGGATGAAGAAGGACAGGGTAAGTGTTAATTAAGGTACATTAACAAGGGACAACCTGGGCACAGATGGGGCACACAGAGGAAATTAGTTCCCTCGGTCTCAGCTTGTCACAGCACACAGGCGTCCTCACGCCAGCAGAGACACAGCAGGAGAACTCGCCTCGCGTCCCGCCCGGCCAGGGCGAGGACACTGCTGCCGTGGGACGGATGGGGAACTGAGCCGCGGCTGTGGGGCTGGGGACCCACAGCCTGACGGCAGGACTTGCCTTTCTGCGGGCACGAGACCCAGCGTCACGGCTACGCTTCCTGATTTCCCACCCCAATTCCTGCAAGCTCTGCAAGAGCCGCCGTGCATGTGCTCCTGGGTAAAGGTCAAGGCTGGGCTCAAGGGGTAGGACCCGCGCACGTAGCAGAAACGCCGTGTGTCACCGGGAAGAGCAGGATTGGCCCCTTCCAGTGCACACCCAGCGTGACCACCAGCACGAGATGTCTCAGAACCTTTTGAACCTGAAGACCTGGTGTTTCCTGCTCCGCAGCCCTCGGGGGTTGGACAGCCCGGATCTCATCCGGGTGCCTCCAAACTGAAGGAGACCAACCCTCACAACCTGGCAGGGCTTCGCGGGGACCTGCACAGCCAAGGGAAATCTCTTTTCCAGGGAAATATCTTTTTTTTTTTTTTTTTCCTAGAAGATGTCTCCAGGGTCTCTCCCTGACCAGCCCACCCTCTGCTTCCAGGCTATTTAAACCTCACGCCTGTGCTGCAAATCCTTTCCGGGGATTTCTGGGGAAGGCGAAAAATCCCGCAGGTCTGCGGAGGGGAAGAAAGGCAGCGCCCTCCCCCGGGGGAAGGGTCCCAGGTCCCCAGGCCGGTGGGTCTGCTGGCACGAGTGGGTCGGGTTTGGCTGGTCGCGGAGAGGGTGGATGCTTCTCCCACGGCCGGAGGAGGATGCGGCAGGGTGCCGGGCTGTCCTCTCATCCCAGGCAAAGCCACCAAGCCGGTGACAACCACAGACCCTGAGAGCGGGCGCTTCTCCGAGGGTGACTCGACAGCCCCCACGGACCCGCGTGGGCCCCGCCCCAGGCGAAGCCAGGCGCGGGGACGGTGACGGTGACCCTGTTGTTTGCGGGGGGCGGGGGGGGGATACCCCTCGGAGTATGCGACGCGGCCCCCACCCCGCGTCCCCCCGTGCCCCTGCCCCACTCACCGCTCGGTGCGGAGCCCGGCCCCGGCCCCGGCCCCGGCCCCGCTGGGCTCGGCGGCGGCGCGGCGGCGGCCCCGCCCTGCCCGCTGCACGCCGGGGGTTGTAGTCCGCCCACCGCCCACCCCTCTCCGGATTTCACTGCCGGGAAAGCGATGCCCATCCCCGGGGAGCAGCGGCGAGGGGCTCCCCGGCTTCGGCCCCGCTGTTACTATAAAGGGGAAGGGGCACAGAAAGCCCCACGCGAGGTAAAAGGGCTCGCTGCGACCCGAGGGCAGCGCTGGAGGCACGCAGAACCGCGGACGGCGGCATGAGAACCCGCAGAGCCCAGGGGCAGCACCCACGGAAAGCGGTTCATTGCACAAACCGGGAGCAAGCAGCGGCTGCGGGCATCGGGCAGTGTCAACAGCGGTCACCGTTTACATACAAACCGTGTCGGGAGCGGCCGGAGGCTCCAGGCCTCCTCAGCCGGCGGCAAGCGCGGTGGCAGCGAGCCCTAGACGGGCCCATCCCAGCTCCCAGAACACGGCTGCTCTGGGGAGGAACCAGGACTACTCTGCTAGATGCCCTGGTACGGCTGCAAAGGGGAAAGGTGCCAGCGGCTGGAGAGAGCCCACGCTGAGGCACCCCTCCAGGTCTGCCTAGAGAAGCAGCTTTCCTTGCTGTGAGGAGAAACCCTGTTTTCCAGTGCCAAGGCAGGGGGCAGATGGCCTTTGGGAACTCTTGCTGTCCCCAGCAACACCTGCTTTCAACCCCGTGAGATTCAATTTCAGCTCCCTGACACCGACTCCCACCTGGGGCAGGCTCAGCACAGTGCTCTTGGGGCACACGGGTGGAAACTGCCCTCTCTCTATGTGGAAATCCTCCAGTGACTGGGGTTTCACTGGCCATACCAGATCCACTGTGCTGGCACATCCCCAACAGTGAATATTTGGTGCGTGGAAGGGACAGGATCCAGCTGTGTGATGACAAGAGGAAGCCCTCAGCTTGACAGAGCTGTGCGCCAGTTTATTTGGATTAAAATTCAGAGTCCAGTGAGTCACAGAGCCTCAGGGACACTCAGTTTAAACGGACAGAATGTTTTTTTGAGTCCTCAGCTCTCAGACTTCCCGCAGAATCTTCCCTGTTTTCTGGTGTTGTTTGAAATTTGGCTGAACAGAGCAGATGAGAGGGAGACCCTGCACCCCCACGTGAGGGTGGACACAGCAGGGCCCACTCCTCGGCTCATGGCTTTGGGACACACACATAGACTCTGCTTCGCAGGGAGGGCTGCTGGGGGTACAGGGCTGGGCTGCTGGGGTTGGTACAGGAACGGGGACAGACAGAGGCCAACAGAGAGCAGTTTCCAGGGGAGGTTCTTACTGGGGGCTGGGAGGGTGGGGCGAGAAATTGTTTCGCCTCAGGGCATGGGAGTGAAGTCAGGAGAAACAGGCAGGTTTAGACAAGGGACAGGGGTCTGCCCTACACACCAGTGCCACTGTGAATTACACCTGAAAGATTCCCAGATGGAAAGAGCAAAGCCAACACTGGAGCAGATTTTAGAAGTGAGAAGACCTCAGAGCTGGTTGTCGGAGGGCAGCTTCAGCACTGCCCAGCCCTGGGCTGGGAGGGGGAAGGAGGACAGAGCCTGCTGGCAGCAGGGACCAGCTGAGGAGGTGGCAGGGGTGCATCTGAGCAGCCCCTCCCATGCAGCCCACCCAGCTCCCCACCCGCTGCTGCTTGGGCCAGCGACCAACAGCCCCACAAAGCCTTCTCATGAAGAAATGAGCATTGGGAAGCCTTTGGTGCCTACATTGGTAGGATGGCAGTGCTAAGCATTTGCTTCTTCCAGCGCAGATGGGTGCTGGGGCTGATGGACAAAGGATGGACAGCAGAGGAGAATGGCTGTGACGAGCGGGAGCCAGCAATGATGTCCCTGCTCCACCACACAGGGTGGTTTTGACTAGGCTTCTACAACAACTTATCTACAAGATACATTCAGCAGCGGCGTCAAGTGCTGTGGTTGGAAGTATTCTGCTTGTTTCCTTTCCCTCCCCATCTTCGACCGGTGGGGAAGGGAAGGCCACCAGCTCCAGAGCACACCTCTGTCTTTACTTTGTGACTTGATGGATGGCATGAGCCAGGTAACCTACATTGCCCGATGTAACTCCCGCCACAGAGATTCGTCCGTCCTTTGTCATGTAGATGGAGAACTCCTTGATCAGCCGTTCCACCTGGGGTGAAAGAGGAGAGTTCAAACCTCAGGCCAACCTCTAACTCTGTTAGCAGAGTGCAAATTTACCCAGATTTGCCTGAACTGAAAGAAGACTGGGAGCCAGCAGACATGGCATCCCACTACCGAGCAGTGAACCTTGTAAACCAGGAAATGCTGCTCGGCTCTTGGGCAGCACACAAACGCTGCAGATGTTCAGCTGGGAGAGTCACCTCACTTGAGGTCACCTCAGAGCAGCACCAAGTGACTGCTTCCTTTGACAGATAAGCAGGCTACATCTGCTTTCAACCTCCACAACCACAGAAGGAACAGATCAAGACTTGGGTCCCCACAATGCTCTAGTGCTGAAGGCTTGGAGGATGTTCCTCCTGGAGGGAGAACTGCCTACGAGGGCTCATTTTGGCACCTGCAGTCTAGGTCTTACTGACAAGGACCACAAACGACACCCTGAGGTGTCGTAAACTGTGTTTACCTGCTCAGGCTTCAGCCCCGTGAAGCAGAACATGCCGATTTGGTCAGTGATGTGCTGCCAGTTGTGGGAGGATCCCTCTTTCTTGAGGTTGGACACCAGCTGAGTCCGCATGCTGATGATCCGGTCGGCCATGCCCTTCACCTCCACAAGCCTGAGAAGCCAAGCCAGGAACTGCTCAGAGCAGGACTGGGATGCACCAACACTGCTCCGCTCCCCCACTACTGGGAATCAGCTCTCTAGTATCCCAAAAACATGGGGGAAGCAGATGAGCAAAGACCAGAGAGCGTGAACCTATAGCTCCAGCTGGGGAGCTGCGTCTTTGTCCTAGTATCTGAAGGTGACTGCTATTTATTTATTCCGTAGTTTTTGGACACTACTACCAGAGTATCAGCATCTCTCACTTCTGAAAGCTAGGGGTGAGTTGGAGGCCCCATGGCAGCACTGCCCAAACCCAGATAAAATAGTATCTGCAGATAAACAGAGTGCAGGGATGCCTCCCAGCACAGGCAGACGTCCCCTGCTCCAAGGCAGCACAGCTAGGAGACGTCTCCGCTGGGCCCTGGATCAGGCACAAGCATCAGCCTGCCAAAGGAACACCACTCCCGGTGAGGCCGTAACACACTGCCAGCCTTTGTTCTGCCAGGCCAGCTGCTGGCAGGGGCTCGACACAGAGGGGTTGGGAGAGCAGCATGGGCTGACGCCAGGAAGCAGGCTTAGGGCATGCAGGTTACATTCCTGGCTCTTATTCCCAGGAGGCTTACACATCCACTTCCCCCATCTGAGACATACTACGTGGTTACAACGCCTCAGTCAGTCTTTTGCATTCCTTGGACAGGCAGCTCCTGCAGCCCCCAATCCTAGGGGAGCTTTATCTCCTTCTTTACAGTGTTTTCTGCCTTTGTAACACAAGGGAAATGTGTTTGTGTCTGGCTGGACCGATACCAGCCAATGCCAGGACATCACCAGGGATTTCTCCAGAGGAAAGGGGTGGTGTGTGGTTCTGACTGTACCCCTGAAGCTATGAGGTGCCCATGACAGCAGCAGGCAGTAAAGCACAGCACAGGGCTCCCACAGAGAGACCTCATCTCGCTGTCTGGAGCATTAGGGGTTCCCTCTTACCACTCCTTCCGAAGGTCAGGGGTGTTCAGGATGACAGAGGCGATGCGGGCTCCGTTCAGGGGTGGGTTAGAGTACATGGGGCGGATGAGGATCTTCAGCTGTGATTCCACCCTCTTGGCTTCCTCCGCATCACTGCAAATCACCGTGAATGCACCCGCACGCTCTCCTGAAAGAGGGGCAGTCAGGTCTCAGCCTCTGCCCTTGGACAGCCAGGGCTGGGGCAGGACTTGACCAGCCAGGACCAGAACAGCTCTAGTGGAGCCCTGTTCTCTGGATCAGTACTGCAGGATGAACACAGCAGCAGAAACAAGCTGGCTGCTAAACCCCGGAGGCAGCGGGGTCCCTCCAGCAGCCTGGATGAAACCCTTTCCACACCACTTGCTCTACTCACCGTACAGCCCCATGTTCTTGGCGTAGGACTGTGACAAGAGGACGTTGATGCCCTGCTCGATGAAATGCCGCACAGCCCAGGCATCCCGGTTGATGTCCCCGCTGGCAAAGCCCTGGTAGGCCATGTCGAAGTACACAAGGAGGTTTCGTTTCTGCCAGCAAAGAGGGGAGATAGTGTCACAGGAGCCGAACACCCCTCCAGGGAGCAGGGCAGCAGGCTGAAAAGAGCCATGCAGGCAGTGGCCTGCTAAAGTGCGACTCTGGTCCTCCAGAAGTACAGCCATTCCCCTTTGTTTGCCACAGGGAAGGCAGCCCCAAAACCACAGCTACCCACCACACATCAAAACAGCAGGTCAAGACCCTCCCAGGGCATTTATGGGATGTGCGGTCTGGCCCGGGAGGCAGAATTGGATTCAGCAGTAATAAATTATTTTCTTTCAGTGTCTGCTGTATTATCAGTTTCCAGGAAATCCACCTGGGAACCCTCTGGGCAGGTGCCAGCCCTTCCAATGCCTCCAGGCAGATAACCCGGCCCCACTGCCTTCAGAGACCCGCAGCCATCTGTAGGCCACTTTGATAGCTACCAATTTTCAAGACATAGCTAAGGCCAGGCATCCCCAAGCCAAATTTAACTGGCTACAGCTTGGGAGAGCGGCAGGGAGGAGAAGGAGTAAGGAACAACCTGCCCCTATCTGTTTCCAGCCGAAACTTGCAAGGAGTCAGAAGGCATGTGAAAGATCTTCCAGTGTTTTTAATACACCAGCACCGGGAGACCCTCTCCAGCTTCACAGCTCACTCTTTCAACCCTGCTACTCTCCTTTCAGGCCTCCCTTCCTCAGCTTCCTGAGAAGGTGCCAGCAGGAAGCCCAACAGTCAGCTAGAAGCTTTATGGGTGCACTTGTCTGGCTCCTGTCTTCAGGAATATGACACTCATCCTGGCTGCAGGCAAGGGAGTAACCTTTAGCGCAGTGAAGACCAGATACCACCCATAAAAGCCCAGAGATGTGCTTTTCCTGGGAACAGCACAGTACCCCTGGGACACTTTACTGCTCACCTTCACCACAGCTGCCAGCTCCTTCCATTGCTCCTGCCGGGGATCCACCCCAGTGGGGTTGTGAGCACAAGCATGCAAGAGGATGATACTCTTCTCTGGAATTTTCTAAGGAAGACGGTACAGTGAATTAATTATTAATGACATCTGAGCACCCTCCTCAGCAGCTGAGATGGGATTCTTGCCCTAGACAGCATAAACAAGCTCTGCAAGGCTTCCAGCCTTCATTTGGTGCCTTCAGGCATCATATTTAGGCTAAAGCAAGATGATCACTGTCTCCCTGCATCACCTCCTTGCTTCCAGGCATGAAAGGCAACTCACGGAAATGTCATCCATGGCTCCAGAGAAGTCAAGGCTGCATGTCTTGGGGTCGTAGTAGCGGTAAGCTTGAAGTTGCAGGCCAGCATCACGGAAAATGGGTGTGTGATTGCCCCAGGATGGTTTAGGTAGATACACATCACGGCTAGACTTGAAGAACCGTTGCTGATCAAGAGAAATACAGAGCATTCAAAGAGGCTGAACAGATTCAAGCAGTTAGAAAAACCCAAAGATTCAGCTCTGGTCAAAAGTTGTCCTTTCTTTCCCCTACTAGCCCAGGACTTACCAAAAAGTTGGCTCCAATTCGCAGAGATCCAGTTCCAGAAATACCCTGCACAGTGACATACTGCAAGGCAAGAAACAGATAAATGAGTCTGAGCAGCCACGGTATGATACAAGGGAAGCCCAGTCACCACGTCAGGATTGGCAGAAGCACAGCAAAACAGGGACATGGGGCTGGAGAGGATCATGTGGGTCAGCAACTCCAGTTGCAGGGCAGGGAGCTGGGACCACTGGCAAGGTGAAATCCCCTCCTCAGGGAGGGCTGTTTCACCCCAGCTTTCAGAGGAAGCCGTTATCCTTGGGCCTGGCCAGCCTGCAACTCAGAGGCATGAGTACCCCTGCCAGTCCCTGGGCACCCACGTACCAGCTATGCGTCAGACAGCGCTGCCCACCCCCAGCTTCCCAGCCCACTCCTTACCCGGCCGCTCTTGAAAGCTTCGTTGTTTTCACCCAGAGCCAGTTCTGCGGATGCCCGGGTGAAATCCGCTAGCCCCGCGATAGGCAGGTATTCCTTGTCCATCTTCTTGGATGCTATCATGGCCTCCGCCTGGGAAGGAGGACACACATTCAGCAAGGAAGGCATCACTGTGGAGAAGATGGTGGAGGAAGGTTGCTTCTCTTTGCATTCGCTCACTCAAGAGGGGCAAAGGTTGGTTTACAGGAGTTTCCCTTCAGAGATCAGGACTCATTCAAAGCCAGGGCAGCAGTAAACATTTCAGGTGACACACTGCTTTTACCACAGGGCAAGGTGCCCTGTGGCTACCAGAGCCCTCAGTGGGTGCCAGAGTCGGTATAGCAGAGCCAGGAAACCTGACGCCAAAGGAGAGCACCGCTTCCAGCCCGTTACAAGCTGCTGCTGCACAAGGATACACGCTGCTTTGCCCAAGCAGGAATTGTCCCGCAGGATTGTGAGACTTGCCTGTTACTGGAAAGATTGTCTCTACGTAGGGAGACATCTCAAAAGCAGGTAGGGCAGCAAGCCCTTTGCAGGGCCGTGTCATGCTGGGAGTGTTATTGAACTAGATGGAGCAGGTTAAAAAAAATCCAGAAACATCGGCCAATTTTGAAGCATTCACACCAGGAAACCTTTCCTGCAACACCGCCCAGGCTCCCCGGTTATGACCCAGCTGCAGTACGTGCTGACACAGGGAAAGTTAGGGCAAGGCATGGCTTTAAACCCCACATTGATAAGAAACATACACAATACATCCTCCCTACACCAAGGAGACCAGCCAGTCAGTATGTATGTCAGCTGCCAGCTATTTAACGGCCTATTTCTATGCTTACAGCCCTGAAAGGCTCTGTAATGCCCTCAAGGGCAGTCTCCACACGCAGCTCCCTGGGCTGGAGTTTTAGACTGGCTTATGGAGAAACTGGTAACGATGCCTCAGCAGAATTTCTAAAACTACTCCATTAAGGGGACAATGTCAGCTCTTTCCTCCCATATGGGCTGGACCAGGGACCATCAGCCTATTCAAGAAACAGCCTGAAGTTCAGAGGGCAGCTGGGCTGGAGGGCTCATGGAAGTCAGCAACGAATTGGATTTACCCGGATTGGAACAGGAACAGGACACGTATTCCCTGTGTTATCCCTCACTACTTAACAACCGGCTCTGTGGTGTCTCAGAACCATTAGCACTGCTAAGGAAGACATCCAGGAACACTGTCCTGCTCTGTTAAACACAAAGCTT
The DNA here is from genome assembly GCF_036417535.1 of Chlamydotis macqueenii. Lineage (NCBI taxonomy): Eukaryota > Metazoa > Chordata > Aves > Otidiformes > Otididae > Chlamydotis > Chlamydotis macqueenii. Next base: position 15,159,202 of record NC_141568.1, read on the forward strand.
ATTCTAAGGACCAAAAGGCAAACCTTGCCTGAAGGCTTTCCCCCTCCCTGATGCCCCAGGGTGCTCTACACCTGGACCCTGCTCTGCCCAGCAGCCAGCCCCAGGCTCACCTTGCGAACACAGCTGAGGACGTATGGCTTCCCATTGTCATCCCGGTATGCCCCCACACCCAGGTTCATCTTCTTGGAGTTGGTGTCGCGCTTGAAAGCTTCTGTCACACCCAGGATGGGGTCGGGGGGACCCATCTCCACATGGGACCACCATGAGCTGAAGGGGAAGAAAAGCAGCTAAGAATTAGGCTTGCGAAGTGGGCAGCGACGTTCACCAACATGGGTAGAGAGAAAACCTCAAGGGAAATCTTGTCTTTAAACCACTGGAAAAGGTAAAGCAGTGCCAAGAGAATTATCCAGGGGGAAAAAAAAAAACCGCAAACGTAACAACCCCATGATCTGGCACTGCATTTTACATTGCAGAATAGGCAAAGAGCCTTGGTTCACCGTGGGTGAAGACAACTGACGCCCTCCAAACCATTAATGCACAGAAATGGCCCTGCTTTCCTTACGTGCTGACACTTGAAACGTGCCAGGAAACAAGCCTTCAGCTCTTAAGCTCTGACCAGCTGCTGTCTCTCCCCAGCCTACAGGCAGGATCGCGTAGGTTAGTCTCCTCCAGGGAATCTTGGCACAAAGCATGAAGATGGAGCCTCTTCCAAACTCCTGGAAGGGCTCCTGTGCGTGAAGACTAATCTGCCTTTCCCGTAACGTTTGCTGACCTAATGAAGATATTTCCTTTCCCTGCCCTACAAACTCTGCCTCACGTGAAGAGGGATGTTGTAGCCAAATGCTGTTTTCCCGGAAATTGCAGAGGACACTTTCTTCCCGGTGTGACAAGTGACAGGCTCCGAGGCAAAGGCCCCTTCCCTTGCAGTCAAACACAAAACCTCCCTGCATCAGGAGGAGCTTTGTGCCCCACTCCCTCAACAAACCACCTGCCTCTGCCCTGCTGGCAGGACATCCTGAAGACGGAAGAGGCTCTCTTAATGTCAAGGGCAGAGCAGACCATGCTATAAAAAGAACTCGTTATTCTCTCTTTGGCCGCAGCCTCTGCCCAGTCCCACGTCCAGACTTTTCAGGCTTGTAAACAGCGCAAGAGAAGAGGTGTGGTGGTTTTTAACCTGCCTGGCGGCTGTAACAGCCCCCTCCTGAAGGTAGATTGCTAAAGACGATGACTCCAGGCAGCTCTGAGCATCTTGACTGACAGCTTGGTAGGGGACAAAGCATGCAGCACAGTAGATTGGGTTTATCTCCTCTGGGGCAGGATTCAGTCTTGATTGCTAAAGAAGAAGCGCACAGCTCCCAGGTATCAGCTTTACAAAGCTTTGCAGCTCAGGGAGGGCTGCCTCATGTGAAGATAACAACCTTTCCCAACTCGGGAATGCTGTCCCGGGGCTGGATCCTGCCCCAGGGAATGCAGGCAGCCTGGAGCCGCGCCGGGCCACCCAGACCTCCTGCGAGTGCTCGGTGTGGTGACAGAGTCGGCACATCTGAAGGCAGCAGGGCCAGGCAAGTTAAGGAAGCTCTAATGCTCGCTGCAGATTAGCAGAACAAAATCATCTTCTCCCTCCACTCTGTTCCCGTTTTGGGTCCATTTAGACCCAGTTTAGTCACTACATAAACATACTTTGCACTAGCACGTGCGCGTAGATTGCATCTCATCAGAGCCCCAAACATCATTTGCCCTCTTTAGAGTTAACTGCTCGTCCCACCCATACAGTATTTCCAAATAAAAAACCTCAGTTTCTCCTCTTGACAGGCTCTGTGAAAAAGGGCAGCAAACACGTAGAGTAGTTTAAAAATGGAAGATGTGCTCACCATTTTCTAGACCACTAACAAGTCTTAACCACCTCTCTGGTTAGGTGCAGGATCAGCTCAGGAGGATGAGTCAGTCCTGCCAGAAACACGCACCCTGCAGAGAGGGACCCGGGCTGCAGCCGACGGGCAGGGAGCAGCCTGGGGAGCCAACCCGAGCAGGCCACGCCGAGGGGGCTGTCTGGACAAAAACTGACTGCAGGTTCAGGCAGCACATGATTCTGCTTTGGAAAACCTCTCCTGACAGCTTCCTGGCGATGGAGGGGGTGGGAAAGAGAGAAATACACTTTGCACAGGAGCGTGTCTCTCTGCAGTTTACCTGGTCTGAGATTTTGGTATTGATGGCTGCAGGAGCCCAGATATTTATTTTAAAGAGCTGCTGCTGTGGGGATGGTGATGGCACCTTCTTTCTGCTGGGCTTTTCAGCAAGCAGCTTACAGTGTCTTGGATATTTAGGTCCCAATGCTGCAAACACTTGAGCAGGTCACTGGGCTCTAATACTCTGCTGCTGCAATTCATGCTGATCCTGCAGGCCTGTACCCAAGCTGCAGCACCCCAGAGAGTTAAGTACTTTCCTACTTCTGTTCTGAGCCAGCCTTTCCATCGGCTTAAGGCAGCGAAGGGTAGGTTTAGAACTGATTTTCCCGTTCTCTGCCTGAAGGTTTTGGGGTGAAGGCCAAAGAAAGACTCCTCTACTGTTTCCAGGGAGGTGAGCTTGCAGGGAGACAGGAGAAAAAAGCCCAGGCTTAGTTGTCCAAACGCATCAGGATACCCAAGAGATCACAGAAACAAAGCTTTCCAGGTGAGAGTCTGGGACAAGAGATCTACCAGGGATCTGAGGCCACAAGTCCTGACGCACTGCTACCCCTCTGTTACCGCAGCATTGTTGTCTCTGCACTGCGTTACATTTTATCTTGAGCAATTCAAAGTGCATTGGTCCAGAATAAAGGTCAAAGTTATAAACTGCACATCTTCTCTGCCAGACCGAGGTATTTCAGCGTGGAAAACTAAATGAAGACAAGTTTAAGCTGGGGCTGGACTTGAGGGATACCTGATGTAAGCCAAAGAACGCACGTTCTCCAGCTACGGGACTTGAACACAGGTGGCCTGAGTCAGAGCCAGATGCTGAGCAGAGCTGGTACTCATCTCCGTACTCTTCAGCCAGGCTGGTCTTCAGCCAGGCTGGTCTTCAGAACCAGTTTAATGCACGGCTGCAAGCGCAGTGTGGCAGATGGAACAGAGAGAGGGTAGGAAAACACTCCAGGAACTGTGTAAGCCAGCAATACCCTTTAAAAAAGTATGTGGAATTCATGGCCCGACCTGCAGAGACCTGAGAGCCTGCTGGATGGACTCAAGCCAAGCCCAGAAAGCAAGTCTTCCTCTAGGTAAGCAAGCATTTGCAAATCCAGTGAAGGCCTCCATTGTGAAGAGGCCAATCCACGTTCCCTGAGGTACAGCCACCTAAAATACTGGATTTCAAAACCTCTGCCAAAGCCCCTACAGCCGTTCTTCAAGCCAGAGCAGAGCCGAGGGCCCAAAGGCAACCAGAGCTAAAGCAAATATTTACACAAGAACAATGCCAACAGGCTGCTGGCTACTACAGTCCTTTCAAGCCTGAAAATTCCTTGCCCAGTCAGCTGCGGTAAGCTTCCCACCAGGAAAAGCATTTAAAATCCCTGTCTCGTGATACATCAGAGCAGCAGACCGGAGACTGAGTTATCGCCTTAACTAGCATTTGTGTGGCAAGGGAGCCATTTTAACCATTTCTTATCTCTTCACCTCTGGCCTGATTTCAGAAAGACCATTCCCATCACAGAGCAATGCTAACAGCTCCCAGCACTGTGTGAAGTTCCTGAAGATAAGGAAACAGAAAACTGCTAATCACTGCCTGGCATCCTCTGTCACTGTTAATGAGCCACTTCGGGAACAACTTGGGGCTGTGCACAAAGGCTCTTTACTTACAAAAGGGATGGTCTGTATCTTTTTTAGGTGACCTAAATTCAACTTGGTAATTGATAGTTTGCTGTATAACAAGCTTGAGAAAGCAGAGCTGTTGTCAGTGGGCTTGCACATCCTTCACAGGCCTGGTACAGTCCAAGGGCAGAAAGCAGAAGTTCCAGATAACTGCTCCTCCTGCGGAGAAGAGCCAGAAGGCTGCCTCAGGAGCAGCAGGGGCTGGGAGCATTTGTCTCACAAGGCAGCGAGGGGCCATACTGGACAGAACAGAGTTAATCAACACCTAATAACTTTCTTTATGTGCTGGAATGAGGAAACAAAAAACCCCACTGCTTTCCTGCACTGACAAGGGCTGGGAGCTGCTTCTTAAAGCTTCTCAAGCCAGTGTGGGCCAGGAGTCTGAAGGCCCCGGAGAGCAGAAAGGCCTTGGCCCAGATCTCTCTGCACGCTCCTGGTCATGCTGGTGTTCCCTGCCAGCGCCCTGCAGCTCAGCCCTACTTTGGGGAGCTGCTCCCGGCTCTTCGCAGGGCTCCGGCTGCACCCCGTGTCCTTCCAGCCGCCCCTCTGCCAGGTTCAGAGACAGCAGAGCCCAGAGCTGCCGGCGCAGAACCGGTCCTCTCAGCAACGCCCTCGCTCCCGTCCCGCTCAGGCCGGGTTTTGCAGAGCCGAGGGCAGGGCTCCAGCGCGGGCGGCACTGCCCCAGCCCCATTTCACGGTGCGCGGGGTCCCCCTGACCCCACGGCACACCGGCAGCAGCACCCCAGCCCCAATTCACAGCACGCGGGGCCCCGTTGCACAGCACCAGCACCACCCCGGCCCCGTTTCTCGGGGAACAAGAGTCCCCTCGGGCCCCATTTCGCGGTGCGCAGAGCCTCCCCGAGCCCCATTTCTGGGCGCACGGGAGCCCCCCCGGCCCCGCCGCACGGTGCCCGGCCGGTGCCGCCCCTCCGCGTGCCCTCCACGTCGGTTCCTCAAGGGCAGGCTGCGAGCTGGGGGTCGCCGGGCCCGGCCGCAGCCAATCAGAGGGCGAAGAGCCGCCGCGCGCCCCCCGACCCGCCGTGTGCCCCAGCCAATCCGCGCGCCGTCGCCGCGGCAACCCCCCTATCACCCGCCCACCGTACCGCGACGTCACCGGCAGCGCCTACAGGCTCCGTGAAGGGACAGGTGTCCTCCCCGCAGCCCCCCGCCCCGCCCCGCCTCGCCTCGCTTCACAGGGGCGCCTGGCACGGGGAAACCTCCTCCGCCGGTACCAAAGGGCGACCCCGGGGGACGAGCCGCCCCGCAGCCCTCACCTAGCGCGGGTGGCGGCGGCGGCGAAGCGCGGAGCAGCTAGGAGCCGGCGGGTGTGCAGCAGAGCCATGGCGGCGGCGGCGGCGAGCGGGCTGGCGAGCGCGCACCTCACACCGCGGCCCCCGGCCTCGCGCCCCGCCCCGCGCATGCGCCGCCCCCGCGCCGGACCCCCCCCCGCCCCCGCTGATACCCGCCCCCTGGCGGCCGGGAGGTCTCGCTGCAGCCGCGCCGACAGCGCGGTCCCGCGCTGCGCTGGGCGGCACTGGGCTGTACTGGGACATGCAGGGCTGTACTGGGACGTGCTGAGCTGTACTTCATGGCACTAGGCTGTGCAGCGCTGTGCTGAGCTGTGTAAGACTGTATAGCACCATATGGGGCCTTATTGGGCTATACTGGGCTGTACTGGGACATGCTGGACTATACTGCATGGCACTAGGCTCTACAGCACTGTGCTGAGTCGTGTAGGACTGTACAGCACCATATGGGGTCACATGGGGCTGTACCGGGCCATACTGGGCTGTACTGGGTCTTACAGGACTGTACTGCACCTTACTGGGCCGTACAGGGCTGCACTGGGCCATGTATAACTGTACTGCACCATACTGGGCTGGACATGGTTGTACTGAGCAATACTGGGCTGTACAGGGTTGTACTGGGCCATACTGGGCTGTACTGCACCATGCTGGGCTGTACTGAGCCATACTGGGCTGTACAGGGTTGTACGGGGCCATACTGAACCATACTGGGCTGTACAGGATTGTATTGCACCACACTGGTCTGTACCGAGCCATATTGGGCTGTACTGAGCCATACTGGGCTGTACTGGGCCATACTGGGCTGGACATGGTTGTACGGGGCCATACTGGGCTATACATGACCATATAGGACTGCATTGCACCATGCTGGGCTGTACTGAGCCATACTGGGCTGTACAGGGTTGTACTGGGCCATACTGTACATGGCCATGCAGGACTATATTGCACCATACTGGGCTATACTGGGCCATACTGGTCAGTACAGAAGCTGTCCCCCCTACACTTCCCCCCAGCACCACACTCACCCCACCACCATGCCCCCCCCCCCCTCCCCTTAGAAAGGTGGCACCAGTGTTCCCACCCTGGGACTGGTTTGCTAAACTGGGAGAGGGGGGGTCCCACCTCTCCCATCCCAGCGTGGGGAAAGAGGAGCTCGGCTCTCCTAGTACTCGAATTTATTTGTAAACTGTTCTTTGGTAAACAAGAAAAACTCAAGAAGAGACTGAACGAAAACGCTCCCTCCCCAAATTAAAAAATAAATTATAATTAAACCAACCAGGCGGATGGGGTAAGAAAAAAAAAAAATTATTTTTTTCCCCCAAAGTGGGATTTTAATGACCTAGAGCGGCTGGGGGAGCACCGGTGGGGGGGCGCGGGGTGGGGGTGATGGGCACTGAGCCCCATCGCCCCCACCCCGCGCCCCCCCACCGGTGCCGCGCTGTTGGGCTCTCCCCTATTCCGCTCATTTTTGGGGAGGAGGAGGAGGAGGAAGAACACGGGCGTCGGAGGAAGGGCGCTCCTACACAGGGGGCTCGTTGCAGAGCACGATCTCCAGTTCTTTGCGGTAGAGTTTGCCCCCGTCAGAGAGGTTCATGATGCTCTTCCTGTAGTTGGTGAGCTGCTGGATGCTCATCTCCTGCAAGAATTGGGGGGGGGGGGGGGGGGGGCACGCTGGGTACCCCGTTTCGACTTGGGGAGCACCCCCAAACTGCTTGGGACACCCCCCCTCCATGAGGACACGGGGCTGGATTTGGACCAGTGTCTCCCCAAGGAGCACGGACGCAGCGGGTGGAAGATGCTGCTGGAGCGGGAAGGCGGCACAGGGACGGGGTGGGGGGCACCCCGGCTCTGTCCCCCACTTATTTCCCCCCCCACCCCCCGCTTACTTTCTTATTCTTCTCGTACAGGTCTTTCAAAAGCGCGTCCAGCTCGTTCTCGTCGATGAAGCCGCTGCCGTCCTGGATAACGGAGGAGGGACGTCAGCCACCCCAACCCGGGCACGGGCACCCCCCCATTTACCCACCACAACTGGGGCTAAACCCAGCGCTCGCACCCCACACCAGAGCAGGGAAACCCAACCCCAAACCCCTCGTTTTGGGGTTTCTTTTATTTTATTCGGGGCAGTTTCCCGCGAGCCGGCTCCCTACCTTGTCGTAGAAGGCGAAGATGGCGTTGAACTCCTCCGAGGACAGCTTCATCCCCTGCGCAGCAGCAAGGGATGCCGGGGCGTGAGAGAGGGGACGGAGGCGCAAGCGGGGAACAGGAATGGGGTGGGCTTTTTTTTTTTTTATTATTATTTTTATTTTACCTGAAACTTCAGAAGGAAGTTTTCCTGCACAGGCAAAAGTCTGAAAAACACGAAGGGCAGGGATGAGGGGGAACCACCCAGGAAAAGACGTTTTAAAAATCAAAATAACTTTTTGCTCAGAAACCTGAGCAAATTAACGAGGAAAACCATTTTCCTCAGAAGCTGGAGCAGACTATTCCTAGAGTTTTGGGATGTCTTTCCCTCCCCACCGCTTCCTTCTCGCCGCCGGTGACCTTACCGGGACATCTCCGAGAGGCCCAGCTTCCCGTCGCCATTCATGTCGAACATCCGCAGCTGTGGGGAGGCAAGCAGCACCCGGTCACCCATCACCTCTCCCTCCCCTCCCTCCCACCCGCCGGGGGGGGCGGCGAGACCCCCAGAGACCCCCAGGAGCAGCCCGGAGATCCCGCTTACGATGGTCTGCGTGTACTCCTGCAGCTTGGGCTCGTCGTAGGGCCGGTTCGCCTTCTTCAGCAGGTCCGACAAGAAGCCCTGGAAGGAGAGGGCTTTGCTGGCCGTTCCCGTCCCCGGCTCTCCCAGGGTCCCGCCTCAGCCCACCCCCTGCCCGCAGCCCACCTTGAGCTCGTTGGCTTCGATGTAGCCGCTGCGGTCTGTGTCGTACCTGCGCCAAGCCTGCGAAGGGGTTGCCGCGAATGTTAGCGCAAGCTTGCGTCCCACATTTCCCCCCCATCCCTGACATGCGTGTACCCCCAGCGTGCCAGGCCAGGCTTTAATATTTGATTGCATCCCCCAATTAAACAATAGCACCCACTTACCCCCCACCCCATGCCACGGGGAGCTCCTCTTCCAGCCATCATCTCTGCCTTGGCTTCATTTTCCAAGCACAAGCTCTCCCCTCCCCGGGACGCTGCACGTCCCCCTCCGCCCCCCGCCACGTTTTGGTCCCCATCGGCAATTTCTCTCCCACCCTGCAGAGGGATTCACCCCGTACCAGGGCAATGGCGGGGTTTTGGGGTGGCCTGGAGCAGCGTTGTCTCCTTTAGCACATCCCTCGGGCTCACCCCGGAGCGGGAATTTACAGAAACAGCTCCCAATCCCCACAGCTTGCCTCATCCGGAGACCGGGACGCGGTGCCCGGCTGCCCTGAGAGGTGCCCAAGGGGCACTGAGGACTGGGAAAACTCAACGCACTCCCGCTCTGCCCCTAAACCAGCACCACCTCCCACTGCCGAGTTAAATCCTTACAGGGGGAGACTGGGGAGGTTCGGGATATGCCAGCTCCTGGTTGTTTCTCCACAGAGGAGCCGGGCATCACAGACCAAACCCCGCAGGGAACCCCAGCACAGCCCGCCCCGCTCACCTCCATGAACTCTGAGCTGGAGCCCACGTGCTGGCGAAAACACAGCAGGAAATTCTCCTCCGTGGGCAGGATCTGGGCCAGCTGCGGGCAACATGAGTGTCAGGGGGGAGCACGAGCGTCGGGGGGGGGAACACAAGTGTCAGGGGGGTCCGCAGGGCCAGCACCGCTCACCTCCGCCATCTCGATTTTGCCGTCTGCATTTTTGTCGTACTTGTGCATGAACTCCTTCATCTTGTCACCCAAGTTGTCGTTCTTGGAGTCCTGCCGGCAAGGAGAGGGGATGGAAGCATTTAACCCCCCTCCTCGAGTCGGTGTCCCCCTCCCTGCCTCCTGGAGCTGCCCTGATCCTGCTCGTGGGTGCCATTCCCAAACCGTCTGACGTGAGCCTGGACCCTCGGGCAGGAGGGAATGGGGGAAGGAAGGAGCAAAACCAGGAGAGGCCCTTACCACTCCCGCCCCCTTCCTCGCGCTTTCCAGCTCCTGGAAGAAGTTTTCCAGCTCTTTGCCTTCGATGTAGCCATTTCCTAGGGAAGGGAGAAAAAAAACCGCAATGAGACCCCTCTGGTGTCAGAGGGTGGGAGGTGACGGAGGGGATGCTCCCAGGGCACGCAGCGCCTGTCCCCTTCTGCACGGGGACATGGCTGCGAGGCGACTGCAGCAGCAAAGAAACATCAGCCGATGCTGCGCTGCACAAACCCAGCGATGCCCAAATTTGCAGAGAGCCGGAGCTCACCCCATGTTGTAGCCCAGAGAGGGGGCATACCCCAAGGCTCGTCCCCTGCACCCGCTTGTAGGGCGCAGGGGGCTTTGTCCCTATCCTGGTGTTTGCTCCATTTTCTGCATCTGGTGCTGTAACCGGGCGGTTTAACCCTCTCCCCCCTGAGCACCCCCGGGCAGGATTGTCTCCTCTCCACCCACTGCAAAGGCACGCGGGGAGCAGACACAACACCCGGCGCAGCATCACCCGCTGGGCACAGGATCAGCCCCGGGATGGGGTCAGCCCACAGCTGGCCTCCGAGGTGGCTGGGGGGCTCAGCAAGGTCCCTGTCCTGCCTACCCCCACAACCCCTCGCTGCTGCTCTCTGTGCTGAGCTGCGGTTCCTGCAGAAGCCGGGGTATCCACAGCCCTTCCCGGCCAGGACCTAACCATGCGTCGCTCCCTTGGCCCTCGGTGGCTTCCAGGGGGTGACCAACGCCAGGCGATGGCAGCAAGGACACTGCTCTGCAGTGCTGCCACCACCCTGCCAGAAATCCCGTCTCCCGCCAACATCTGGGCACAGCTGGGGGATGCGGCCCTTTCCTGACTGAGTGATAGCCAGGGCTCTTCTTTGTGGGCATCCACCTTCCCAAAAAAATCCCCCACCCAATTCAGCCTCTGGAGGCTTGGACTGCGGCACCCTGCTCTGTACTGCCTTTGGCATCATCACCCGTGGGCTCCCGGGCAGTGTCTTCACCCCGCCGCGACACAGAAGCTGGGAATAACCCATCCACATCCCGGCTGGAAGTGCCCAGGGAAGTCCCAGGGCACCTTCCTCGCTGACAGCTGCATCCCGATGGATGAGCAGCATCCCTCCTGGGAGGGGACGAGGGGCTCAGGTGGTGGCAGGGTGCTGGTGTGGGCTGCCCTTCCCAGGGGCTTTGCTTTTGTGGGTGCGGGAGAGCCTCAAGCTTCTTTGAATTCGGTTGGGAAAAAAAAAAATCAGCACGAGTTTTGAGCTGGGAAAAAGAAGAATGCCAAGAAAAGCCGTGGCCGGTGAGCTTGGTTTCCCCTGAGCAGCAGCTTGGGCAGGTCTGATCCGTGTTCACACAGCGGTGGGGTGCACAGCAGCATGGAAAATCCCACTTGGAGAGCCACGGCTGTGCCAGCATCCCCGGAGCCTCCCCGTGCTGCGGAGCTGTGGCTGGCAAAGCCAGAACATCGAAGACACTCGAGGGGACATCTCCAGGGTGGGGGGAAACAGGTAAAAGCCCACTGGAGGGGCTGAAGGGCAGGGAAGAGCTTGGGGGAGACAGGGATGAACCCCGGGTCCCTCCGTTACCCCGTGCCCATGGGCAGAGGGGAGTGGCCGGGGCTGTTGCAGCTCCCACCCGCTATGGCCGAGCATCGTCCTCGTCAAGGCCACCATCTCCCCGGGGCCGCGGGCCAAGCTGGATCCGTGCCCGCCCCTGTGTTTCGGAGATGACGGAGCATGTCCAAGGGTGGCTGGACACCCACACCAGGAGCTGCCCGCTCCCACGGGGATGCGACTGTCCCACCTTGGCCAACCCTCCCAGCTGCTCCGGCGCCAGAACCAGTGGTGGTAGGGACAGCTGTGCCCACATCCCCAGCGCTGCGGGGGTTGCAGGAGGGGACCCTGATGGTGCAGCCAGGAGGGCACCCAGTGCGGGCTGAGCTCCAGCTCCAGCAGCAGCACAGCCGGGGACGCTGTGTGACGCAGTCCCCAGGAGGGTTTTGGTCCCCAAACCTCCTCCCAGGGACAGAAGACCTCCCCAGAGGGCTGAGCCTTCGTCACCACACCATAGCACTGAAATAAACTATTTTCCCACCAAAACGATGCTGCTTTTTGCATTCTCCCCCCTCCTTTTGGGGGCTGGCAGCAGTGGGGTGGCATGCCCAGCTGTGGCCCTCTGAGATGCCCTCTGAGCATCCCCAGGGAGAGGTTTTGGGGGCTGGGGAGCAGGTGGAGAGGGATCCAGCGCCAGACACGGAGGGAACATTCCTCACTCGGCTCCGGGCAAGGGACATCCCCTCTGTCACCCCCCCGCCTCCAGGGCAAGGGGGTGGCCCTGGGGCCAGACTTCGTGGCTTCGTTGCCTCCCACCCCTCCAGGCAATCCAGCTGCGGAGGATGGGGCACGGCGAGAGCAGGGGGATGGAGGGGGCAGAGGGTGGGCACCGAGCAAAGGTTTTTTGGGAGGGGACACCCGGGGAAGGGCAGGACCTCTCCTGGCCAGCGTGACACCAGCCCTGAGCGAGCCCCAGCTCTCGGGGGACCCGGAGGACCCACGAAGGAACCCGGAGCACTCCCGGGCTCAACGAGGCGCGGAGGTCCCGGTGCCGGGGACTCCCGATCGTCTCCCGGATCCCGGAGCTCCCCCCGACGGGGCTGCATCCCGGGGGTTCTCCGGCTTCCCAGGGGCTCTCCATCGTCTGTCCCCCGCCCTCGCCGCCCCGCGCTCCCGGGGATGCTCAGCCCTGTACCCTCCCCGTCGGGTTCCGTGCGTGTGAGGGGCGGGGGGTGCCGGCGGGGGTCCCCCCGCGCCCCGGGACTGACCGTCCGCGTCGAAGTGTCGCCAGACGTCGAGGAACTGGGAGGCGGTGAGCTCGGCCAGGTGGAGGTGCGGGGCCTGCTGCGGGCCGGCCATCTCCCGCCGCTGCCGCCGCCGCCGCTGCCGCCGCCGCCCGCCCGTCGCCGCCTTTTATACCCGCGAGCGCCAGCGCCGCCCGCCGCCGCCAGGGGGCGCCGCCGTGCCGGGACACCGGTCGGGCACGGGGCGGGGGAGGAACCGGGATGGGACAACCGGACACCCGGACACCGGCACGGGGAGACCGGGACACCCGGAGATCGGGACACTGGGCACCTCGGAGGGCAGCCTGCGCCCTGCCACTTGTCCCTGCCCTATGTCACCAACCCGCTTCTGTGTCACCTGCCCTGCCCAATGTCACCTGTCCCTGTCCTGTGTCACCTGCCCTGTCCCACGCACTTCCCCCTGTCTGGTGCCACCAACTCCTGCCCAATATCACCCACCCCTGCCCCATGTCACCTAGTCCTGCCCCCTCACCTACTCTGCCCCTTGTCACCTACTCCTGCCCTGTGCCACCTACCCCTGCCCCATGTCACCTACCTGCATCCTGACACCTAGCTCTGCCTTGTCACCCCGCCATGGCCTGCCACCTCCTCCTGCCTGTCACTCCATCCCATCCCCAAGTCCCCGCATCCCTTCCTGTGCCACGCAGCCCTGCCCATGTCGCCCAGCCCTACCCCTGCCACTGCACCCCTGCTCTGTGTCACTGCATCTGTATGCCTCGTCGCTGTCCCCCTGCCTCTCTGGGCTCCTGACGGCAGCTCCACAGCTCAGGACTCGCTGTTCCCAGTGGGATGAGCAGGACGGAGGCAGCCACAGTGCCACTGTCACCAAGGGACCACACGACGGCTGCAGCAGGACCATCACCCACAACCCATGGCCAGGGCGAGCACGCAAAACTCAGGCACTGCGCCCATCTTTCAGAGGAAAAAACAAGGAACCCTTGGATCAAGGCTTTGCCATCCCTGCTGGAGGGGGTCTCATTGGAGGGATGGGAGTGATGCGCAGCCCAAAAAGTGATGCTTCTCACCCTGGCTCCCCTTGCTGCCCGCCAGCTTGTCAGGGGATTTTCTTTTCCCAAGTTTTCCCAAACAGCAAGGAAATTTCCAGGCCCAAACAAACAGCCACACGTGGGGTTTGTCACTGGCTCCAGCGCAGACTGCCCAGGGGAAGCGTTGCCATGGCTACAGGGAAAAAAAAATCAGATCCAGCGAGAAGGCTCAGCCGATAGAAGTGCTTAATTAAAGATGAGAAGAAAGCAGGAAAGTTCCGATGCACGCGGAGCAGGGACGTAATTGGTGGCAGGCAGCTGCGGGAGCATCATCGGGGACTGCCCACCCCGCTGGGTGCTGGTGCCTTTTGGTTTTGTCTCTCAGTTGGGAGAGAAGGGGCACATGAGCTGCTGGTCCCAAATCATGGATCCCACGGCCCTTTTGGGAGCAGGCTTGGGGACTGGGAGGTGGCCCTAAGCCTGGCTTTAATGGCATGAGGAGCTGGGGTAGGGCAGGATGCCAGGCTGCAGGCATGGGAAGGACAATGCTGCGCCAGCATCCCATGGGGAGAGCCAGGCCGGGACACAGAGCAGCAGGATGGCTTCCTCCTCCTCTCTGCCGCACAATGCAGCCTTCAAGCACATGCAGAGACACCCAGGAGTGTCCTAGGTATTCAGTTCACGTTTCCTGGAGTCTTGCATGGAGATGAGCCCTAAAAAAGTTCATTTTTTTTTCCCATTACTGGGGCACAATTTTCCCCAGCAGAGCCCATTGCTTTTCCACCCTCCTCCCTCCAGAGCAAAGTTTTCCTGGGGACTGGGAGTGGACCCTCGCTGCCTCCACAGGACTGAGTTTGGGGTTGTGCCCTCACGTGTGCCTGGGCTGGGGGGAGAAGGGGTACAGGGGAGCATTGGGTCCCCAGCGCTGGTCCATCATTCCCTCTGCGGGGAGCAGAGCCCCAGCCTGCAGCAGGGATGGCTCTGGGTCACACTGCTCCATGGCATCCGCCTCTCCGCTGATAAAGGCCCAAGGTTGCTGCAAGTTGGAGCAAAATTTGGGCTCTGACAGCATCCTGAACCCACTCCCTGCCATCCCTGGGGAAATGCTTCCTCAGCAAAGCACCCCCCCAAACTCCACCACAGCAAAAATCCCTTAATTCAACAGCAGGTTTTCAGTAAAGAGAAACGTCTAAGGCAATTTTGAGAACTTGAAGGCAAAGCATATGCTCGGCTGCTGAGCTGAGACAGATAATGCACTTTTTAGAAAGCCTTTTGGTTTACTTTCATATAGAAAAGAGTGCAAATGGCAAACCTCACTTAAAAGAAAGAGTCTGGGAAACCGAGCCTCGCAAAGCAAACGGGATGGAGCACACGATTAGATCTGTTTGAGGAGGCTGCCGGGCTGTTTTTCAGGCAACACCAAAGATCTCTTCTTAAAAACTCATGGTATGGTCCAGCCAAGGGCTGTATCAGAGCTTTCTCCTCTTGACATCAGGCTTTTTCATGAATCACACAAGGGCATCGATATAACATCTCCCTCTTCCCCAGGGGACTGGAAGCAATGAGACTCCATGACCTGAAAAAAATTCCTCTAGAACGAGCAAGGAAAAGGAAAGGGGTGGCACAGAGGTCTGGCCGGAGCGGCTCATGAAACCAGGTTGCGAGATGGTAAAGGATGGGTCCTCCCCTGCCATGGATCAGTCACACAATTTAGGGTTCTCTTTTTCTTCTTGCTGGGGTTTTGTGGTTTTTTTTTTTTCCTTTTAGCTTTTCATACATCTACCACTTTATCCTCATGACCATAATAGCCTAAATTTCAGATGTAGATAAGTCACACAGAGTACAGGAGTGAAAGCAAGCCAAGGTTGTGTTACAATCTGCTCAGTTCAGCTATGGACATTGCCAGAAGGCACTAAGAGCACAAAATAAAAGGCATGGGATTCAGCAGCAGAAGCCATCAGTGTGCCGTGTTGCATAGGACACCCTGCAAGCAGCACTGAGGAAACCATATCCTCCCTCTAGTATCTGCCTTACCACACTGAGAGCACTGCAGCCCACCATAGCTGTCAGCTACCCAAAAGTTAGCTGAGGTCTCTTGGTCCTTGATATTTATTCATCTGAGTTTTCCCCAGCCCCACGGGACCAGTAAGAAATATCTGTGCAAAGCACTGGTCAAACCTTGGTCCTGATTACCCTGAGCTTTGAGCCCCGGTGCTTTGGTCCTCCAGCCTGGGGGGCTGAATGCAGGGGGTACAGCTAAGCAACTCCCTCCTCTCTAACCCATGGTACTGGCAAAGCAAACAAAACCACTGTTTTCAGGATCACAGCAGATTTTATTTCCTTGCAGTTTCTTCCCCACACATCTTCCCTCACTTGCATCAGCAGTAAGAAAAAAAAAAATTGCTGGATTAATAGTATCTCCAAAACCAGACAAAACCACTCATTAATTATATCCCCCCCTCTCTCCCCCAAAGCATGAGTAAGATCCCTTCCAAAGTTCTCAGGGCATTTTCCCTCTCCTCATTGACAGGGATAACAATTGGGATGTTCCTGCAGAGTTTGAGCGATCCGAGCCAACCTGGGATAGCAGAAAGAAGAGTCCCCAACCATTTAGGGGTTCAAATGCTAGTTAGAAATTAAAAAAAAAAAAATCTTTAAAATGTTCATAACTTGCCAAAGATTTAGTTGTGTGGTACATTTTCAGATGAAATTTCAAGTTGTATTGAAGTTGTGTTCGAACACAAGCACATGGTCTGGGTCTCACACCCTGCACCCGGTACAGCTGGAGAGAGGAGCCAGCCCAGCCCACCGAAAGCAGGTGCTGCTGCCAGGCTCCTTGTCATCCCAAGGCTGGCTCAAGAGGTACCAGCACAACAGCAGGGTGGATTTTTTTTTTTTTTTTGATTCTTTCCTTCACAGCGCAGTCCAGTCTGACCCTAATTAATGGAGTTTGCTGAAATCCCAGCCTTAGCTACCCCGGCTGCTCTCTAGCTACAGCTAGCTGCACAGCTGTCTTCCTCCCGCACTCCGGAGACTTTGTATTTACCAAGTATTAATTAGATGAATGTGAAGCACCATTTTCTAGGCAGGGGAAATGATCTGCTCTCTCTCTGCCCTGTAACAAGCCTATACTGGGACAAGTCTGAAAAGGGAGCAGGTAGAAGTGATTCCTTCTTGCTCTGCACATCTGATGCTTTTCGTATTTCACTGCTTTTGCTGCCGCTGTTGACAGGCACTTCACTCCTGCTAGACCTGAAAAGGCAA
Organism: Chlamydotis macqueenii; assembly: GCF_036417535.1. Lineage (NCBI taxonomy): Eukaryota > Metazoa > Chordata > Aves > Otidiformes > Otididae > Chlamydotis > Chlamydotis macqueenii. The sequence continues at coordinate 15,175,539 of NC_141568.1, forward strand.
CAGCCTTGTGGGAGGAGGAGCTGGAGTCTCTCTCTTTCCATATCACCAAAGCTGGTCTCCGAGACAGTCAGACCCACCAAACGGAAAGAGCTGCTGTCTCAGAGGACTCCTCCAAGTGCCAGGAGCTGCTGACCATTGACTCGCCCTGTAGTGTGCAGGCAACGAATCCTCCCCCTCCAGAAGTCCTCAGGACCAGGCTGTGGTCAGGACTGACCACAAATAACCCTGCCCAGGAGAAAAGAAGGGGACAATGCGGCCACCCCAAGATCTCTCCTATGCCTGAAGTGCTACCTTCTCATGGAGAAGATGCACAGCACAGCTCCGCTCCTCCTGGTGGCAACATCTAGACCATGAAAAATACAGCAGCTGACACCAGCAGCACAATGGGCTTCAGGTAAACACCCATCTGGGTGAAACTCACCAGGCCACAATGTCCTTTTGCACCTGGAGCTGGAGAAATGTCATGGAAGGCTGAAGGCTGCAAAGGAGGGCAAGCATCAATGGTAAGCAACTGATCAGCTAAATTTAGGAAAGCAGATTGGGAGCTCTCTGTGACCAGGCAGGTGTCTTCAGTTCAGACCACTGTGTCAACTGAAAACATTTAGCTTTGACAGTGATGGGCTTTATAGATGGGCTGCAAGATAAATGAAGGGGAAAAGGTTACCTAATAATTACAGTGACTGTTTCACATCCAGCTGCATCTGCAGCTCAGCTTGACCTTTGGGGAACAATGAATAATGCACCGTTCTGGTGAACGGTCACCCTTCCTTGATAGACCATCAGCACACTGCTAAGAGAGCATGGTGGCCTCTCCTTTTTGTCATTTACTTACTGCTAGGCTTATTTTTTTTTCATGAAAGAGGATCAGGAATGTCAGAAAAGTATCATACCCTTTCCGAAGTAACTTCCACTGTAATTTCACATCACTGAACCCCACAAACCATTTGGTGCTCCAGCGTCTGCTGTGGGGACTGCAGCAGAGCAAAGCTGGGGTGAAACACTGGATCAGACTGATCTCTCTATCTTGGACCACCAAGAGGTAACCTGTCTCCACTCAGGTGGCTCAAGCTGCTGACGTCTGAGATATCCAGAAACAGAAGGAACAAAACCAGGCAGAGCTGGACCTAGATCCTGTTTCCATCTTGGCCACTTTTACACCGTGCATGGATAAGTTGTGCCTTTTAGCAGAGCTGCACTTTCGCCCCCTGTAAAACAGAGCAGTAGCGATTCAAGGCTGGAAACAGAGCGGAGAGGTGTGCAGGGGTGATGGGGGCATGCTGCATTATACCAAACAGCTACTGAGCTCTGTGCCTGGTCCTGAAGAGCCAAGAACTGAGCAAAGAGAGGGCTTTCTGGCGAAACCTTAAGGGGTGGTAAGGCAACACAACCCCGTGCATGAGGATGCAGTGGTTTTCAAAGCTGTAAAATCAATTGTAATCTGCCTGCTCTGCAACATCGCTTGTTCCAGAGAGATCTCAGCTTCAGCCTAGCCCATTTTACATATCCAGGTCCTCATACAAAACTCAGGGTCTTTTTGTGGGCTTCCACCAGCTCCAGCTCAGGTCCCACCAAAGCATGGCCAGCAGGCACCAACCCTGCGACCAGCTCTTGACCTGGTTTCCAGCGCAGGGGCTCGGTGCAATGGGGGAGCAGAGGCTCAGGGTAGGAGGGTGCTGCAGAGAGGCAGCACCACAGGCAAGAAACAAACGCTCTGCAGCAGGACAAGAGGGAGCTGGAGCTTATGGTACCGAGGGGCTCATTGCTGACACGCAGGTTTGGGAATCGGCCAGACCCTGCTTAAGTGCCAGAAAACTGTTTTGGTCACTGGCTACTAACAAGGGGATCACTCTGGCAAAATTCAAAGCAAACCTCCGCACCTGTCCAGCTAAAACCCAGGGACAAAGACCAAAAGGTCTATTCAAAAACATCAGGACAGCAGAAGGAGTCTCACCAACAGCTCTCCTCCAACATTTGCATTGGTCATGCGTCGCAATATGAATGATAAACGGTTGAAGGTCAGGGAGAGTTTGTGCTTTCCCCCAGCTTGCCAAGGAGATGTGTGACCAATTTCTGCAGGGCTTCAGCCCGGACCACCGAGATGCGCAGCACTTCCTCATGGTTGGCTTTCTCTTGGCTGTTGTAGCTCATCACCGCTTTGTTGGTGATAAGGGAGATCCCGAGGACTCGGAGGCCACAATGTCTGGCTACAATCACTTCTGGGACAGTGCTCATGCCTACAGTAGGAAAGGACCAGGATGAGTCAGGATTTGCACCAAAACAAGAGCTCTCCAAGGCTGCAAACCATGATCCTACCTTCAGCATCTGCTCTTGTGTCCCTCTCCCACAGCTCTCTACGTCTGAGCTATGTAATAGTTAAAGGCTGTAATGCTCGTAAGGCTCTAGTAGTTGTAGCACTACAATTACGACCCTGCTCAGCACAATAAACCTCCCACATTTGATTCCTGCGCGCTACGTCTCCCTCCCCAAGACGTGTCAGACTGCTTGCAGCCCTGCTAGGAGAAATACTGATGTGCTGTGTCATTTGGCTCTTCCCCGCCTCAGCTAAAAAAGCTATCGGGAAGGAAAAAGGGCTTTGTGGGAAGCTGAGCTCCTGTCCTCACACACAGTGAATCTGCAGATATTAATAAACAGGCTTCCATGAGCGGCTTCAATGACACTGGGGTCAAGGAGAAATCATATGGGTTGTGACACTTACCTTCCTTGTATACAGGTGGGAAGGTATCTGTAATTTCCAGCCCTAAACAACCAAAACTCTTATGGAGGGCTGCTTTGTAGGGATGAGGCATAGTGAAAATCCTTACAGTATCAGAATTAAAAAAGAAATAATAGGAAAGGACCTTATTGCTGATTGAGCCCCACTCAGTCCTGCCAAAGTTGAGCCATCTGAGGATGGGAGATGTGTGTTTGGGAAATGAACCCGACATTGTGCTGGGATCCCTGTCCCAGGCAGCCGTAAGCACAGAGCCTCTCTGCAGATCCATCCCAGGAGCTGCGCTGAGTCACTGCAGAACTAAGCAGAACTCATTTCTCTAGGCCCAGGAGACTTCAAAAGTCAAAGAAAGTCAGCCTTGAGCAGATTTAACAGCTTAATCCATGTGCCCAACCAACCCTACCAGCCCAGGCAGCTTACCCACAGCGTCCGCCCCCAGCGCCTGCAGCATGCGGCACTCGGCAACGGTTTCATAGCAGGGACCGGCCAGCAGACAGTACACTCCTTCTCGGATGAAGCTCAGAAAGCCCAGCTCCTGTGCGCTCTCCATCGCCAGGCTGAGCAGATCCTGTTCGTAAGCGTCTGACATGCAGGGAAACCTCACTCCAAACCTGCAAGGCAATAAAGGGCACAGCCACGCTGACACTGCTACCGCTACCTTCCCTCCATCAGAGTTCAGTGACGCTCACCCTTTGGAGAGAAGGGAAATGTTAACGGCAGATCTGCCATGGATGCAGTCTGTCTCATCCCAGCCTCATCATCAGATACTTTTGCCGTTGTGACATTCCTGCTAGATCTAATCACAGGGATGCCCTGTACAACAACAGCAAGGGCTGTCCGATCCCTGCGTTGACACCTACATGCTTGAAACAAAGAGTTGGATGCACTGGACAAATCACAGGATATTTGAGTCTTTCCCCTTTACTGTCTACATTAGACCAGTTTGAAGGGTCTCAAGGAATTACTTTCTTGGGAAGGCAGAGAACAAAGCTTGCTAGATGGAAAATAAACCCCAGGAAGGAACACACAGTTCTGCATTTGGTTCCTGGCACAATAAGAGCACAGCCAGCACAAGCTTGGAGACTCTTCTAGTCCAGAAGTGCAATTCAGTTGCCCCCCTTGAGATGTCCCAGTAGGTTCTGCCTGCCCCTCAGCTGCCCATCCAGAGAATGCACACATCCTGTAGGTCTCACATTGCACCTGCCAGAATGGGTACTGGATACCAAGCAGAGTGTCAGATAGCATTAGATGTCCACCACCCATTCCAGGTGTCTTCCTTTGCAGAGCGAGGGGAGAGTAGCATATGCTGGAGCTTCGGAGTCATATTTTAGGTAAACTTCATCCTGTCCTTCAAGGTTGGGTCTCTTGTTTGCTTTGGATCTTAAGCAAACAGCTCGGTCCTGTTCCTAACTGAGCAAATCCTACTATTGACTGAAGGGGAGCAGAAGTAGATGGCCAAGACTTGGCTGCTACTGAGGAAATCTGGAGAATAAACTCCCAGCCATATTCACCAACTCAGTTCAGTAGGAGCGGACCAGGTCCCTCATCTGGGCTATTAAAGCTCCTGCTTGTTTTCATGTTCTTCCAGCTGAATGGTTAGGGCAGCAGGCAGCTTATTTTACATTTATAAACAGTAACACACTATATAAATAAAAACAAACTTTCCCATCTGGTCTAAGGTAATAAGTATTCATCACCATGAAAATTGCTTCTCTTTCCTGAAGCCAGCAATGCAGAAGTCGATCTCTAATTTATTAAAGTGAATCCTCAAATTCTTGCAGTATATGCCCTTTCCACATCACTTCATTGCCTCCAGTTTTCCTGTTGTACTCAGATAAACCCTTCCTGGTGGCTGAGCCGGGCTGAATTTTTGGAGTTTGCTTACCCAAAGCTCTGCAATACTTTGGAAGCTGATTCACAAAGACCTTTGGCCCATTTTGATGCCTTGGTCAGCAGAACAAAAGTCACCTCCCAGAGCACTGCAGCCTTCACCAGGAACCTGCTCTTGGGAGGCAATGAGACAGCTACACTGCCTTTGAATGTTGTCCAGATGCAGTTATTGTTTGGTCAGCGTTTCTCCTCCTGTTCCTGGGCGATTACTTCAAGTTCAGAGCGCTTTAAACACTTTTCCATGTGGCTTCTGTACTTTTGAGCACTTTCCTCCAACCCACACCAATACCTATGAAGATGTAAAGGTGTTCTGCTTCAGATGGTTACTGTCCTCTTGCCATTTGAATCACGGAACAGCGTTTATTTCTCCTGAGGCCATTGCTAGCACCTTTCAGATTTCTTCTGAAGCAGGAGCCAGGTCTGGAAGGAACTGACTGTAACTGGAAGCCAGGAAGATCACCTTACTCTCAGCGAGGACTTTCTTTTTTGAAAGGTCCTAGGATAGTTCAGATGCCTGCCCTGCAAACCTGTCCTTTTTCAAGATTAAGGTACCAACTCAACAACAGATTCAACCACCTCATCATCAAAATCCACTCTTTGCTCATAAACTACGACCTCCTACACCACCTCCTTTACTTGTCCTCTATCTTCACACACCTGGCTTTCATCTGGCTTCTCTCCTCCCAGCTTGGTTAGGAAATAATTCTTGTTATTATCTCCTTATCACAGTCCAGCCTTTCTTTCCTGCCATAAGTCTGACAGCCCTGGATCTTTACTGTTTCCATGTTGACTTTCCTGACACCCGATGTGCTCTCCTTTGCTCACCCTGACTCTCCAGTGGAGATGTGTCCTCATGTTCTTTTTAGCTCCATTTGAGAGCCAAGGGGCTTCTTTTTGTTAACACTGGCCCATCTGGCATGTTGCCTCTCATTGCTATGACCTTGCTGGTGCTGATTGCCTTCCACCCTACCAGTCTGATGGTGCCTTAAAAGGGTTTTAGGATTATTTATTAATTTGAGTTGGAAGGGACCTCAAAGTCATCTAGTCTAACCTCACACCCAAAGCAACTCTATGTCCAGTGGCAACTGCAGTCCAGGGGTGAGGATGTGTTACAAGCCCTTCTGTGCACCATCCATAGGGTAAGGATCCTTTACACAGCCAGTATAGGAAACCTGATTTCCCAGTTCAACCAGCAGAAGGTCACTCTTGTAGATCTAGAGATCTCCCAAGAAGCTGCCACGACAACCACCTCTCAGACTGATGTCTTCAGTGAATACATGACATTAACAGAGGCACCCCAGTTTAATGACCTGGATACATGGGTGGTTATGAGGAGATTTTGAGGTTTTATCTTTGCTCTACTATCAGCTTACTGCCCAAGCTCTATCATATCAGTTCCATCACACCAGAAACAGCCCTTGATAAATGCCAGCTGGAAATACTGCAGATCACCAGCTCACTCAATTAAGAGGAACTGGCAGAGAGTGGGACTGACAAGAAGAGACAGCAGCAGGTCTCTTTAGCAGACAGCATGTCTGGCCACGTCAAGAGAAGGATCAGGACCCTACTTTTACAAAACAAAACCTTCTGGAGGTTTGCATACAAACTCCTTCCAGGCTTGTAATAGCAAGCAACCTCCAAGGAAGGTGTTTGGGGAAGGCAGGGCAGGTGGCACAGTGCATGCAGCTCCTGCTTTAACTTTTCCCTCATGGGTACCTGGAGCCAAACTCTGCGTCTCAGCAAACATTTGCCAGCAGGCACAACTGGCAGTCCTAGCCTGCAGCTGGAGGAAAAAAAGGATTAATTGATAACATGGGGGGCTGAGGGGCCAGCCAGGGACTAGGAAAGATGTATTTAGCTATGGCACCACCTGAACTCCAGTGTAGGATAGCAGGGGATGAATTGGGACAGGACCAGAAGCCAGTGATGGAGGTGTGCTGAAAGAATAAACAACCTGCCATGGAGCTGCTTTAAGGCAGCAACACTAATCCTTCACCAAATCAGAAAGCAGAAATGTTGTTCTGCTCTTGCATGCCTACGTTGCCCAGTTCGGGGAGGGGGGATGCCATCTCACCTCTCATCGTTCGGTCCACGCAGCGGATTCTGCCCTCCCAAGCCAAACGTGCTGATGTGATCTCTAATGAACATGATGTCCCCCACTTGGAAGTGGGGATTCAGTCCCCCAGCAGCATTTGTGACAATCAAGGTCTCCACTCCCAAGAGAAAGAACACTCTGATGGGAAAGGTGACCTGCAAGAACCAAAGGCATATAAGCAGTAAGCATTGCAATTCACACACAGCAACTACCACTACATTTGTAGTATTGAATTTGTGGACAGCTTACACCTCATGCAGGGTCTATGAGGCTACGAGGGGACAAAACAGCTTCTTCTCCAATTTTAGATTTCCTCTAATTTAAACTGAAAGAATTTTAATGTTTTTTAAACATATTAAAAACTAATCTTGAAATGAATACCATTAAAATTCAAGCCCATATATTCTACAGCTGCACTAAGGTCAAATAAATGCAGTACAAAAAGAAGATGCAGATAATTTTCCCTCGCTGCCAAGGTCTGCGGAGATCAAACCACTGTGCTGATTGAAGTAACTCCTTATGCACATGGGCTTGGAGTGTAATTGATAAACCAGCTTTTCACAGTAGCGATGCATATCACAGAAGCATAGAGATTACTTTATTCATTTCATTTTATTCACGTTAGTTCACTTCAGTGACCTGCTTATTCGAAGTTAAGGAACAATTGGGAACTGAAAAAAACAGAAGAATTTTGATACTGAGGAATCAAGAAAGAATCAGGATAAATCTGCTACCTCTAAAATGCTAAGGAAGCTCTGAGCAGAAAATTTCTTAACTATGGATATCGCTTCTTTAAGAAATGGGTTGATTTTATTAGACAAACATGTCTTGATAAACCTATTTTTGTATCAAGTGCATTTAAAATAGTTTTTTTTTTCCTACAAGAAGTTGGGTGGTGCTAAGTATTACAGCTTCTTTCCAAATGCAAACTGATCTGAGCCACAAGTAAAATCTGAAAGCAATCCAAATAAAGAACACAACACTATCAGCCAGTAAATAAATATTATTGGTGTCTTCCAACAGAAATCTACATACATGCATGTTTGGTACCATAAACACAAATATTCACATACTTCTATGTTAACTGGGAGAGTACATGAAGTTACATTAGCCAGGGAGGTTTTTTTTTCTAGGAGAAAAAGCTGTGAACTATACAAATGCAAAAGATTAAAATAAATTATTCTTATCACTGAAAGTTTCCTAGTTGCTGACTTAAATCATTATTAAAATCACTGAGTTAAAGCATGTAAATTCATCTGCCTTGTACGGTACATTATTTTCTTCCGTGGTATAGCAGGGCTAGCCACTTTCTGTGGCTGCATAGCATCAGCTTCACCTAGCAGAAGCTACTTCTCAGTTTGAACTCTTCTTTTGGGGGGAGAAATCTAAAATTTAAGCAAGATTCATTGCAAGAGCCAACCTCCTGCAGCTAGATATCAAAGGAAGCAGTCACTTTGGTGTATTTTACAACATCTCTCCCCCTACGTGAATGCTTTTCTTAGGAACTCACCGTGCTGACAGAGTAGCCCTCGTAATAGTGGAAACGTCCCTGCATACAGACGCAGGGCTGTCCGCTCAGCTCCCCAAACACCAGTCTGCCAACATGCCCTGCAACTGGAAATTAATAAGGTGTCATTTTAGTTACAGCTCTCACGGTCTTTGACTTGAAGGATCTGTTAGTTGATGATTATGCATTACAGTGGGGCCACTGCGAAAGCAGGAGCTAAAAGTTAAATAAATATCACAGAGGAGAAACATGTAGGTTTTTTTACGGTGAACACACATTTCAGCACCGAGGGACTGGTTTGCAGACCAATGCCAAGCAGTGCACCTTGACTTGCCAACGGATGGCTTCCTGACGCCCCAGGTCATGCTAACCTGTGCTCCGCGGGAAGTGAGGAATGTCCTCATACGGAAAGACTGTCTTGTTATCCAGCGCATCGGCCAGACCTCCCAGTCCAGATCCGCAGATGATGGCGATCTTCGGACGCTGGATGGTACGGGCGCATAACCAATCTGCTGTTTCCTTATACACCTCATAGCTATTTCTGGAAAAGGAGAACAGGCCAGTGAGTATTTCAACCCATCAAGAGAACAAGCTTCAAAGGACAAAAGTCCTGAAAAGGTGCAAAGGAAAAAAAAATCATTAAGGCTAAAATAATAGGAGCTGCACTGCTATTATTTAAGATGTTTCACTTTTAATCTCATATTTCACTCCTGGCCAGAGGCAAAACATTTGAATCCTTTTCGCTGGTTTCATTCTACAGTGGAAGAACAGCTAATGATATCTAGATCACAAAAATGTCACAAGGCATAACCACTCCTGCTTCTGATGGGCTCTGGTCTCTTCTGAGTTACTGAAGGAACCCAAAAACACAGCTACTGAGAAGTTGCTGCCTATGTGTGAGCAGGGGGATGGGGAAATACAAGAAATACAAGAGGATGGAAGTCCAAGGGCACCCGTACAGCACAGCTGGGATGCTGTGCCGACAAAGGAAGAGACACTGTCCTCTGCAGTAGGTGGAGCACTGGGACACGGGGCAAGCATCATCTTGCAGAGACGAGAACCCAGTTTTCATAAGTGTTGAGTGCCATCAGCTCCCAGTGTGTTCTTCTGGGGGTGGTAATGCATCTTGAAAACATCCACCTTCTCGATACCTTGTGGTTTCAGTAGAGGAGGCTCAACACGGAGACTGTGTTCATCTTCTCTCCCACAGGGTGGGCTGTGGGTCACATCTGCAGTTTAGTCCTAGGCAAGAGGACCAACGAGATCAGTCTATGTCAAAACAAATTCAACCCAGGAACTTGGGCTCCTGGGCTTTATGCTGTCTGATTTAAGAGGGGGACTCCTCAAATACTTTTGTCAAAAAATGTCTTATCCGGTGCTGAGGCACATTGCTAGAAGGTGGGATAGAAGCTGGCATTACACTGGCTGTTGTGTAACTGTTTGATGGGAAGAGAGAGGACTTCCATTTTTAAGCCTGTCAGTCCAGTATTCATCAGATGTATTAATCACAGATTTGAAATACAATCAATAGCAGAATAATCCCATAATCCTGCTCCCAATAGGATAATGCAGATATCTTCTGGGAAGTTAATATCAAGGTTGATTGGAAACTCTTCAAAAACAAGCATACTGATAGCATTTCTTGGTGGCAACCCAGTTGTTAGCAGTGATGAGCAGAATTAGTGACTGCACATGGTAGAGGACTGCGTCTCTGAGGGAACCAACACAGGCAGGGGCAGCAGCTTCTCTGTATGAAAAGCTGACCTGCTTACTAAGGGGTGAGAGAATGTGATACTACAAGGTTGAAGGTGATGTAAAATTGAATGGAGATGCTGACAGGCAGTCACTGGCTGCTTCATTAATCCTTTTTTTTTTTTTTAATCAAATCTCTTCTTTCCAGATGTGCAAACCTTAGTCATATTGCAATTCTGCTGTCTGCAGCCTCAGAGGAAACACAAAAAAGCTTTCAAAGTGATTCTCTGTGCTCCAGATCTCACACCATCGATGAAGAGGATTTAACTGTCAGTGTACAACCAGTTCCTCTAACGGGAGTATCAGACATTCACATAAAAGATCTCAATTTTATGTTTTCCTTTCTTTACACTGACAAGGCAGGTAGTTATTGCACAGGTACCTTTGCTGAGCCTTTCGTCTCCTATCTATGCAGCTCCTGCTATAATTCCTGTCCAATGTCTGATACATCAAACGTAAATTCCTAGATACAAACTATGATGTCAAAAATATCTAAATATGTCGTAAACTTGTGATCCAATGAGAAGAAATAACTTATATATTCATGAATTAAAACAGTCATTTAGCTGAAATACTTTTCAAAGGAAAAGTCTGGAAACAGAGTTTATTTACCATGACATATTGCTGAATTTTCCAAGTGTACCATGAGGTCCTGAAAGAAGCAACAGCTACAAAAGTGACATTAATGAAGCCTACACTTGACTATGATCCCTTCCTCCCAGAGAAAAGCTTTAGAAGTGCTTTACATACATCAGTGAATGATTCCCCCCAGTTTCTCTGTAGAATAACTGTAATCCTTGTTCAGAAGTTAGAGGGAATCAGAGTAATTTAAATGTAATACCCGAGCTTTTGACGTACCTGTGGCAGGCATGAGAAAAGAATGAGGTCACCAGGACCTGCTCTTCCACTTGGCTGCTAATCCTGTTTTTTGGTAATTTTTTTTTTTTTAAAAGGTACATACACCCTTGCAAAGTAAATTTAAAAATGGTATTATTCCCATATTCACAGAAAATTTAGGAGTGTAGGATCAATCTGATCGCATGTCTGCTGAAGACATTGGGATTGACTGAGCTGTGCTGAGTCTGAGGGAATTTTTTTTTCCTTCTAAACAGAAGACATTAAAGCATTTCTTATCCAAAGAAGTAAGCATCCAGTTCTGTGTAACTCCCCTCGCCCAAAAGGAGCTTCAGCGGGCATGCGGGGGCCTTGCAGAGCCATCTCCATCCCAAAGGCTTTGGACATGCCAGAGCTGTTCCCAGCACTGGGAGCACAGCAACGCCAAAACTCATCTGCAGCACTTTGCTTGCAATATTTAGTTTTCAGAAATCTGGGTGCACAGCATCAAAAGGGACCGGCTGGCAAGGATTATTTCTGATTACGACAGAGATACCTGCTCAGCAGGAGCGGAGGGGGAGTTTGACCTACAGGTCACCAAAAGCAATGTTTAGCCTGGAATAGCACGAGCCCAAGGTCTGTGCAAGCTTTTTGACAGCCTGAATTAACACACATAGCACAAAGCCCCCCGTAGCTACTCCATCTCCAACAATGCACACCTAATAATAGTGCTCGGTAGCATCGCTTTGGATTAAATCACAGGATCAGCCGAAAACACAATCCCCTTTATTGTGATTGCTGTCATCCATGGGAGAAACGCATCTGTTGCAAAACACAGGACTGTCACCGATGACAGATCTTTTATGGCATGAAAAAACCCACCCTCATTGTGCTTCTAGGTTGGTTGAAAGCAGATCCATGTAAAAAGCAGACATATCCCAATAAACAGATGAAGCACTAGGTTTCAGAGAGGGGCACACCACCATACATATTTATGATGCCTGCCTCTCCACACCACATTTGCCTCTTCTGGCCCATCACCTCTCCCAAGGTCACCTGCCTGTGGCCATATTTCATAATACCAGCACCTGACACAGGCAGATATCCAGATTCCTCTTTAATAATAAGATGTTTACTTCTGAGCAGCCTTTGTCTGACATTTATGGAGTGCCCAGTAGGAAGAAGAAAAGATGAGGAAAAGTGATGCAACTTCACTAGCCCCTTCCAGTCTGGAGGTCTGTGCATCCCCTATTTCACAGCCTTACCTGTCTTCCTCAGCATAGGCCATCCTCCTCCTCTCTGCTTAACCCAAAGAAGGGGATGGTTGCTGGAAGTGGAGCCGCAGGGTTTATTTGACCAAAGAGCGGAGGCCCATTGAACCTGCAGAAGCTGCTGCCGGCTGCGGCGGTGCGTCAGGGAGGTGTATCCCAGCTCAGCTCTGCTTTCCCCTGAGCATTTCTAATCCCCGAGTAGGAGGGGCATGTTCAGGACATCTGCTTTGCTGGTCTCACCCCCATGACACATATGCTCTAGAGCTCTGCAGAAAGCTTACATGCACACACACACACTTTACAATGCAGATTAAGCCCAGAAAGTTCACACATGCACACGCACAACTTTTCAGCAGCCACCCATAGAGGAGCAGCTGACAACAGACCTGCATGGATTTGCACGCTCTTGCGTCAACTGGGAACCAGCTAGCAGCTGGCGTCACCTGCCCTTTGCAATTCAAACTCCTGGGAGCATGGCACGAGCTTACTGGGTGCATGCAGATTCTGCAAGATGACCTGCATCACCCACTCCTGCGACAAGCAACAAGACATTTCCATCTCTCACATCATTCTCTTCCCATTCTTTCATGGCAACCAGAGGCAGCATCCCATTAGCTCCCCCCATTTTTTTTTTATTCACATTTAATTGCCTCATTCACCTCAAAAGGAAATACTGCCTTGAGATATGCTAAACCTCTGTTCAGCCAATTACATCATGCAAGACAAAAAAAAACCACCAAAAACATGGGCCCCACCATCTGCCCTCTAGTTTTAGCTTTGTTTTACATGGAAATAAAGCTTAAAACAACCTTGTCATGTGGGTCTGCCTGTGCCACAGCATCTCATCCTAATAGCTGATGTGAACCACATTTTAGAGACCTAGAGGTTTCCCAGACAATTGATTGCCAAAAAAATTATGAAAATCGGTGATGTGTAGAGACTTTACATGCTCCAGGTGGAAGTCTACAGCTACAACAGGCACTCACAGCTTACTAGATCCACAAAGGCCACATGGAAATAGAATTTAAGTATCCCAAGAAGGGAGAAAACCTTAATCAGAGCTTGTCAATTACTAAACAAATCAGCCAGACAAAAAAAAACTTTGAAAATTGGGATACACCAGTTTCAGGTCTCGTGATATTACTTATTATAATTCTATTAATAATATTTATTATTATTATTCATGTTCACTTGTTGGTCTTTAAGGCCCCACATCAAACATGCACTCGGTTGCCCCAGGAAACTCTCTCAGAGAGCTTCAAAGTCCAACAAGGTAATAAATGCAGCCAGAAAAACCCGAGCATTTTGAGAGAGAAATACTCCGGGTTCCTGCTTTCAAATATGAAGTATCCCCCTCGTTTCCAGCACAGGCTGCGAGTCCATAACGAGCAGGATTCAAGCATCAAGGTCTCTTGACAACAGGTATTTGCTGGAAGACAATTGTCATTGCAAAAACAGAAACAGGATCTGAACAGAGATCTTAAGTGCCCTTTCCCCTCAAGTTCTTGACCTTCTCCCTTTCTTCCTTGTGTTCACATTTCCACTTCTTATTTACTTTCTTTTAGAAAACTTTAAATGCCTCTTCTACAAAGATGAGCAGGTAGGAGTGCTGCCATTTCAGGAACCAGTGGTACATCGTCGTGCTGGCATGGTGCATGCTGCTCCCAGTTTGCTGTGGGCAATGAAAAAAAAATAAACATTAAGGGTGTAATAGTGCTCTGCTATTTCCCCTTTCATGTCCTCTCATTCTGTTTTCACCATGTTCCCCTGTGTTTTTCCCTTTTATCATTCTCTCTCATTCTTGTCTTTCTGAACCTTAGCCATCTCTGTCTCCTCTCTCCCTGCAGCATCGTTTTGCTATATGAAACACAGCAAGCTGATAGCAGAGATGGTTTTAGGTAGATTTAACCGCATCAGACCCCATGTCCAAAGCCGCCCCTCACTGCTTGCATTCCTACACAAGTCAAGGTGCCAAAGGACTCTGCAAGTCACTGTCACCCCAAGCAACATCTGCCTTAAGCCAGGGTCTCAGAGCCACTTCCCAGCTCGTTCAAGTCTTTTTGCCCTCTGGAAACCCACGCTTCTCTTGCCAGCCCTCAGAACTTCTTTGAAAGTCATTATTTGCTCCCATTAAATGAACCAAGAGCACAATGTTAGGCCCTTAACGTTGATTTTCCATCCAGTTCTTTGGAATCAGCAGAGTTCTGATGCCCCCCAGATATGTTCCCTTGTTTAGCCTCAATCTGATTATGTTCATTAATCTGATTCTTCTTCTGCAAAGCAGACAAGAGATCAGACAGCCTGAAAGCTCTTCCCAATTTGTTCTCATCTAAGACAATCTCCTCCCTAGTTTGGATTTACATGGAAAACAGGATTATCGAAAAGGGACCATTTTATCTATCTTTCTGCAGTGCCTGTTACTTAACAGCAACAAAAAATGACTTGGATTTTATTTAACCTGTAATGGCGCATTGGCTGGAGAAGTACTAGATAAAGGTTAGCTCTACTAGAAAATATTAATTTGAGTCCTGAGGGCATTCATGCCAATAACACTGTAGAGAGAAAGAAAAAAAACTAATTAAGCTGCAGCTCCTGTACAAGTACTCCAAAGCAGATGTATCTACAAAAATAGTTATTGAATAGATTGCATAAAGAGTACTGACAGTCACCCGTCCTGAAAGAATCTCAGTCATTTCCTTCTGCACGTCCATGTCTGCAGCAAATTATATCTATAATCCTGATCTTATTTGCTCAGGTGTTTTTCAAGTCCTGTTTCTGTAGCTACAACTCCAACTGCTACAGGATGCAGATACAATCACCTGAAATAGTTTTATAACAAACGCTTCACATTCCTATAGCAATTTCTATCTAAAGAAGTGTTGTGAAGTATTTTGCAAGCATTTCATCAAAACATTTAATTAATGCTTTAGGGTAAGTCTCCCACTTCCCCGCGCGCTCACATTATCACAGCATCAAATTATCCTGTAGTCTTCTCACGTGTACTACGCATCGCCCTTTTGGGAAAGGGAACAGAGCAGCAGAAAGATTAACAGGGTGTCTACACAGTGGAGACAAGTTAGGCCAGCCTAGTCCAGGAGAAAGCATCCCCCCAAAGTCCTACAGGTATTACCATGCCCTCATGGGTGCAGCGCTCACCTTTATCTCTGTCTGGCAGGCATTTTTCCTAATTCTATCATGTTTAGTAAAGCCAGGATTCTGCCTCAGTGTTTTGGAGGAAGGTGAAATGAATAAAGCTTTAAAAGATTTCTGCTTTTCTCCTTATTGCCTCAAGCACAGATTCCAGGTTTGATTAAAACATTTCTAAAGGCACTCTAAGCACTAATCAGGATTTTCACAGCAGTTTAGGAACTCATTCTTTGGGAAACTCAATTTGTTTTTACTCTGGCTAACCTAGACAGCCACAGGAGTGTTGCTAGCCACAAGGAAGGTATATAAAATCAAATTACATACCAGAAAAGTTATTCCCCTCAGACCTTTTTAATAGATCTCCCTAGAGATTTCTGCTTGATATGGTGTGTGTGCTGCTTGTCATACATCGTCAAGAGACCTCCAACCACAGTGAATGCAGAAACGGGACGACCACAGGAACAGAAAACCAGGCGCTCACAAAGCTTGCCGTGGTTAGCTGAGCAAAATGAAAACTAAGCAATGCTCCGATGACAGCCTGAAAACATTGCCATGGAGGCAGGAGAGATACAGAAACTTAAGACAGGCACCAGGGAGATGCTTTTTCAGTTAGGCTAGACATCAGAAAAAGCTTCTAGCTACGCAAAATGGGGAGTCCTGACTAGCCCTCCAGTAACAGCAGTGAGGAAAATAGGCTTTTAGGGTGGAAGTCAGTTAATGTAAAGGATTGTATGATGGTCACTGGCAGGGAAGCAGACACTGTGTTCATAAATCATATGCCAGCTTTGTAAAAACTCAGCTTTATAAGATTCAAGCAGGAAGAGAAAACCACTTGACCAAATTCATGAACAAATCATCCCACAGAAATTAGGAGAAGAGCAGAGCTGTCTTAAGATCAGCAAACTTCTCCATGTTCCAGCTCTACAAGCTGTATCAAACACTAAAGGATAAGACTGGGGTTGTGGCTCTGGGAGTTTGTGGAAACGAAAGCGCTGTGCCGAAGAACTCAGGAGAGACAGGGTATAAAGAAAAAAATAATTCTTTGAGGAAAGAGAGTTGTACTTTCTGAAGGGATAGAAACAGCACAACCAGGGATCAGCAGTACATCAGGCTCAGGATGAATGAATGGGCTGTGTGCTGTGAGAGTGCCTTGAGGCAGGCAGAAAAATCAGAGCGCTCAGGGGAAAAACGCAGTGGAAGGCTGCAACAATACTTTAGTGAGGATAAGTGGAAAAGAAACCCTGGATCCTGGTGGATTAGAGACTGTACAAGGCCAGATACCCCTCTGGCCTACAACAAATACAAATAACTTAAAAATTAAAAATTGTAAGGAAGAAGGAAGAAATGCTTTCAGGCCTGACACAGAAGAAAACAATTCTCAAACAGTTGAATGGTACTACACAGTTACATGTATCACAAATGACTCTTGAAAATAGATATATTTCCCTATTCAACACAGGTAAATACAATTTATATCCTGGCATCACAGCCAGCCTCTGGCCTGGAGCTCCAAGTATGCTTCTCCATAGGAAGAATAAGAGTTGTCCATGGGAAGAACACAGACACTTCGTCCTGACACCACAGTTTATTCTGTTCTGCAATCTGGTTTTCTCTCAATAATCGGTAATACTTTCACACAGTGGAGCTTAAGGGCAGACCACTCACCAGTCTCCTCTTCTTATTTCCCCAAAACTCCTTTTTGGAAAATACTGCTTTCTGGATGTCAGTAGGTGAACATACCACTTGTAGCCATGGTCCATCGGGATGCACACTGTCCCAACAGGATCAGTTCTTCCTCATGATCTCATTTGTGGTGCAACAATGACACAATATTGAACAGTCTATACATTTTTCCTTTTACTTTCCACTTCAGTGATTTTTGCTTAAAGCAGCAAAGGTTAGACAACTATAGATCACTTCACTAATCACTGACATGAGACATTGTTTATTGAAGTCTCACAATTCACTTTCACTACAGCAGAATGTGGTTGCAATTTCTCCAGCAAGGAAAGTGAAAGGCAGACCTGCCTGACTTTAGGAAGCCAGAAGCAGAACAAGCGCCCTTAGGGACAAGTCCCCAAGGTCATGGCAAACCACTGCATTAAGTGCAACCAACCTTCCCAGCCTCATACACCACATACATTTCTTGATATAGCTGAGAGCCACATGACCTGCAGAAGATGAGAAACAGCCCCAGATGGGGCTCAAAGGGTGCAAGATAGCCACAGCTACAGCAGTCCCACCTCTGCACAGCAGGAGAGGGCTCAGCTATATGCACAACTGGCTCTAGGCAAATCAGCATCATTAACCTCACAGTCCCACTTGGATGGCTGCTTCCTCTTGGCATGGTCTTGGGTGACCCAGGTTATTAAGTACCACAGCACAAAAGTCACAGCTGAGCCCTTCAGCAGCCCCATAGCGGCCTTTCAGTTTTAATTCAAAATATTCCTCTAGAACAGCCTACAATGAGCTTTAAAAACACCCTGGCATAGCCAGACCTACACATAAGTATGCAGCAAGATCCTCTGGAGATCTCAGGAAGGCTGAAGGTAGCTGGGATTTGTGCAACTCATTGGCCTTTGCAAATCCCTGTGGGGAAGCTATTAGCTAAAAGTATCCCTGTAAAGCTTTTATTCACCTCTTATATTTTTGCATTTTGCTATTTTAACCATGAAAAATATCAGTGTGATGGTTTAGCCAAAACCAGGACATAAACAAGATTACTTTGTTCTTAATTAGATTTCTAATTTCTGATGCTTAACTGCACAATGTACCTTTAAAAAGAGATACTTCAGGGCTTTCACTGCTACAGCTGTGCACACATCTTATGACCCAACAGGAATAAGGAGAGAAGATCAGCTATCTATTAAAAGATTAGTTCCACAAAAGTGAGGCTAATCCAGGAAGAAAGTGTTATGTTCCTGTTTTGAGTTTCTCACATAGACAGAAAAGATATTATTTAGCATAAGGTAGAGTATCTACATGAATTTCTGCTTTAACTTGAAAACATTTAGGAAAACATATGAAGAAACTGAAGCTCACAAGCTGAGTTAAAGGTTTAATTTCAGAAAAAGCATCATGTTTTTCTTAAGCATGCCATTGACTTAGATTTCTTTTAGCTAGGAATCTCATAATGTTGCATGCTCAGTGATGAATTGTTCTCCCCTGTATTTTGGGAAAGCCTTATAGACACTAGTCCATCAGATTGCGACATAAGGAGGCTACAAGCCACAGTAAAAGCCTAACAGGGTACGGCCAAATAGTCTCGCATCCCACTTTCCTCCACATTGGGAATTGTAGTTGTCCTTGCACTGGTATTATCCAAATACTTAAGAATTCAAGAGTATGTAGAGAGATGATTTAAGTGTTTAAAAAGAAGATTAAAAAGAATGAACTCTCAACACTTAAATAACAGAACTCAGTCAGCATAAGTCTTGGGGCTCATGTATGAGCACACAGGAATCACAAAAGAAAGGTAACTGAACCATTACAGCATTACTAGAGACATCAGAGAGAAAGACAAAACTAAAGGAAAACTCTGTTCAGGTTTTTACTATAAACACAAGAAGAAAGCATTTTAGACTACAACATATCTTGGACACTTCCATTAACTTTAAATTCTCTTAATATGAGAGAAGATTTCAGCAATGACATTACCACATACCCTGTACAAACAAAGAGAGACCACAACAGGCACTGGAGAAACCACAAAACCCCCAGCTACCTCCCTCACCTACTACTTACCTGCTTTAATTAATTTGCCCCTCTTTCCCTCCCGCCTTTAAGTAGCCAAAGATGTCGATTGATTGGAAAGTGATTTTCAAACAGGCCAATCAAAGGGTGAAGGGGCACTGCAGACATACATACAAACCTTCCATCTGCAGCTGGGCTCTTTCTCATGAGGTAAAGCTTCTTTCTTGGGAGGTAGTTGGTAAGCATCTTTTTGTTATGCTACTTTTTGGGGGTTAATATGGCAGTTTTATCTTTAAAAATAGAGTCTATTTTTTTCCAAGGATTTTAAAGAATAAATTTTAGTCTTGTGTTCACGTTTACGGATTGCATAGGGTTTTTTTTCTATTCTTAAGATTCTATTTTGTAGTAATATTCCTTCACTTTAGAAAGCAAGTGAGTAGCTTAAAAGGAGGGAGGAAGTTTTTCTGTTTATAGATTTTATATATTCAGTTATTACTTTAATATGCAAGTTCCCTAATGCATCTACAGCAGGAGAAAATATCACTTGCCTATATGTTATTTTGATTTTCTACCAATTACTAAGTTTCTAGCAAAATATTCCCTAGTTGTATCAGTGCTGGAGTCCCTCGTACATGTAGTACTGACTTTTTGTGCTAAAACTACTTTTGGTTTAGGGCTGGATTGAGCTTCATCAACAAGAAATATGTGAGAGCACAGAAGTCAATAGCAGGAAGCCTCGCATTAAACTGGAAGGATTTCTGCTAACTCACGCTACATCATCAGCTGTTTGTTCCCAAAAGGGCTGGCAAGCACTTCACTCCCTAACCTGTATATAGGAAAATCCCCGCAACATTTAAAACCTTGAGAGCAGTTTGTACCCTCCGACTGCTGTAGTAATTAATCTGCTTTAACCTTCCTGCCTCTGCCTGCAGATTAGGTGCTGTTTTGCTGTTTACAAAGTGTATGTGTGTTTCCAGGGATGCCGCAATGGGTGGATGCTCGCTATTGCTCTATTAATATTTCAAACCTCTTGCTAACCCGAGTTGGGTATAACAGGTTTCCTGGGGATTTAGAAAGGGCAGTAAAGTGGGTTATCATGCGCAAGGGTTTTCTTAAGCAACTGCTATGTGAATGCTTGTGGGTTACAGGGACCAAAGCGAACTCTTGAGCAGGGTCACTGCTGACTCTGGAGATGGAGGCCAGCCCGGAGAGCATGTGCTGAGATGTGGTGTGGAAGATGATGGCGCTTGGCTCTGCTCTGTCGTCAGCTACATCTGGCTCTGCAGGGCAGGTATCCCAAGTCGTCATGCAGGACGCAGGGCACTGAGCCCCAGCTCTTCCTCTCCCATGGGTTGCTAGCAGATAGCAACAAAGCTTTCTTCCTGTTTTTTTCCTCAGAACAACCTGTATTATTGTGTGGTAAGTGCTAGCTGAGTAACCTCTGTATATGTTTTTTTATTTCTTTTGGGCTGCACTGTTACTGGGAGGCTGCTCCTCTGCTCCACCCCTGCAGATGCCAGGCAGCTCAAATGAGCAGGGTTTTCTGGTGAAAAGCAGTCAACTTTTTAGCTCCTGTGAATGAAATGGCCTTGAACAGGTGACCTGTCTCCTCCCCTACCAGAGCAGCCTTCACTTGGGCAAAACGGAGCTTGACCCTCTCCCAATAACAATAGTGATGGGTGGCACTCCAGGTCTCCCTCTACTTAAACTTGCTCCCGAAAATTGTTCTGTATTTATTTAAAAAAAAATAAGTAGAAGCCGTCCAGGCTCGGGGGCGGGAGCGGCTGGGGCGAGGCTGCGGGGCTGGGCCGCGGAGTGAGGGGGCCGGGCCTGCCTCGCTTGCCGCCGCGCCGCAGCAGCCCGCTGGGTAAGAGCGGAGGCTCCTCTAGGCCGCGCGGAAGGTGCGGCTTCGCGTAGCAAGCGGGCGGCGCGGGGAGGCGCCTCGGCCGGCTCCGGCTCTACGAGAGGCCGGGGCGGAGAGAGGCGGCCGGGCCGCGCTGTGGCGGAGGGGGCGGCGGGCGGGAAGGGAAGAGCGGCTTTCCTCGGGGCCCCGCGGCCCTGTAAGCCCCCAGCGTGTGCCGGGGCTCGCTGCTGGGTAGGGCCGATCCGAGAGGAGGGAGCTGGCGTGCGGGGCGGCGGGTCTTCCCCGGCGCTGGGATGTGTGAGAGGCTGCAGGGTGGGGAGGAGCCCAAAGCCCTTCAGCGGGCTTGTATCGAGTCCAAGCCAATGGGGACTGGAAATAATTACAAAAAAATGGCAAGCGACAGCCTGCCTGCTTTCTTGTGCTTTGGATCATAGTTTTTTCACGGTTTTGCTGGTGTGAGCCATAATTAAAAGGCTGTGCTCACAGTTGGTATTTAAAGATGCAGTAAAACTAGTTTAGGGCACAGTGCTCTCCTGTGTTTCCCTATTTTCCCCTTCTCCCCAGCATCAGTATTGAGAAAGGATTGCAGCCAAAATACAGCTGCATAAAAGGAAATGAAACTAACTGTGCTTATCAAAAGGCAATTGCATTGGGGAAATGAGGGATGAAACTTCACCTGTATGTACTTAACCATGTGCTTCTCAGAGGGCTGATGGTTATGAGAGGGGCCAGTTGTGGAGCTGTGGGCTGAGATGCTACATGGATTCAAGGGGAAGTGTAAGGTGTTTAGGTTTGGTCACATTTTGTCCTGTTTGTTTCCAAAGTTTATAAACTCTTTCATTTTTAACTCATTAACATTTGTAATACTTAAGATCATAATGTTTTGTTTCTGAGGTAATGGGATGGTTTGGGGGATGATCAAAATGATATGCTGAGGGATCTCCTCTCTCGTGGTAGTTTTGATTAAATTAGTTTGCTTAGATGAACATATTAGTTTTGAACAGATTGCTGGCTGGCTGATTTCTGAACCGAACTTCTGCCTTGTGTGCTTTGTGCTGGAGCAGATGGCAGCAGCCTCGTTAGCTTTGTGCTGAGCATGCCTCTGTTAGTCTGCCTTTATCCACTCAGAGCACAACACTTCGCACTACTTTCTTCTTTAATGTGAAGCACGAGTTAGCATTGACCATAGATGCAAGAAAGTGTCTTCTCACTTGATTTATCACTGTTTTTCCAGTAAGGAAGGCTAGGTGTAAGGATTTGCAGTAGCCTGGCAGAGAGCTGTAATGCTGAGCACAGAAAAGGGGTTTTTCTTGCAAGCTGGTGTTAAACCTCTTGCCAGGATCTCTTCAGCTAAAGCGTCTTTATTGGGGGGGTGCCAGTGGAGGGGTTCTCCCAGCATCATGCATGGTTTTGTGGAAGAGGTGTGAGTTAGGAGGAAACAGGAGCTCTGCTCCCTCTGAAAGCGGCCTTTACTTGAGGCTCCCCACTCTCCATACTAGAAGCTCTCTAATAAATACTACCATAATCAGCTGAAAAGATTTCTGGGACATCTAGTTAATTTTTGTAGCCTGTGATATGTTCTCTTTTGTGACAGAGATATTTGTATTTAAGTGTTTAGACCTATATACTGAGCAGACTATTCAGAGGTCAGTGAAGAGCCAAAGCAGCAGCCAATTCTTCTTCGCTTTTTATGTAAGTAGTGTAAAGGGTTATTGAGCCTGTGAACCTCCTGATTTCCAGATAGCCTTATTCAGGATAGCCTCCTCTTATTTTCCTCATTGGTGTGTGGTTCTGTGAAGCATTTCTCTCTCATTCTAGAAAACAGAGCTTAAGCTGGAGAAATTTTTGTTAAAAAACCCCTTTGCTTATACACTTGTGATTGGAGTGACATTTTCTTCTCCCCTGCTGTTCTCCAGGTTGTGAATCAATCCAAGAATGAACAAATGTAAGAAACCTTATGTTGACAAGACTGCAAACCTTGAGAAGTTCAGTCCTGAAATACTTTCTGAAATTGAGAAGCTCTTTGCGAAGAAATTTAGTTACACTAAGCCAGTAAATAATGAATGGCAGCTACCAGATCCCAGTCATGCTTTTACGTGCGATCACAAGGAATTCCACTCGCTCCTGGCTCTGAAGGACTCAATGAATGAAGTGAAGAATCAACTGAGTGATAAGAACCTGGTTGAATGGCATCAGCACACCTCATTTACCAATAAAGCAGGGAAAATAATTCCTCATGTGAAGAAATCTGTGAATGCTGAGCTGTGTACCCAGGCGTGGTGCAAGTTTCATGAGATCCTGTGCAGTTTTCCTCTTCTCCCTGAAGAAGCTCTTCAGGATGGAGAGCTGAATTCTGTCCACCTCTGTGAAGCACCTGGAGCTTTTATAGCCAGCCTCAATCACTACTTGAAATCCCACCGTGTCCCTTGCGACTGGAATTGGGTAGCTAATACTCTAAACCCGTATCATGAAGCAAACGACACCCTGATGATGATCATGGATGACCGTCTTATAGCAAATACCTTGCCTTGGTGGTACTTTGGCCCAGATAACACCGGTGATGTGATGACATTGAAACATCTAACAGGACTTCAGAACTTTGTAAGTAATATGACCACAGTTCACTTGGTAACTGCTGATGGCAGCTTTGATTGCCAGGGAAATCCAGGTGAACAGGAGGCTCTCGTTTCACCCCTTCATTACTGTGAAGCAGTCACAGCTTTAATGATCCTGGGCACCGGGGGGTCCTTTGTTTTGAAGATGTTCACGCTGTTTGAACACTGTTCTACCAATCTTCTCTTTCTGCTAAACTGCTCTTTTGAGGAGGTCCATGTCTTTAAGCCAGCCACTAGCAAAGCTGGAAACTCAGAGGCCTATGTGGTTTGTCTTCGTTATATGGGCAGAGAAAGCATTCATCCGCTGCTTTCAAAGATGATACAGAACTTTGGAACAGAAATGGTCAACAAAGCACTTTTTCCCCACCATATGCTACCAGAATCTTTTCTTAAAATGCATGAAGAGTGTTGTATGTTCTTCCATAAGTGCCAGCTAGAGACTATCTCTGAGAACATCCACCTCTTTGAGTGCATGGAAGAAGCAGAGCAGGCAAAACTGGACAAGTTAAGAGACTGCGCGGTAGAGTTCTTCATGCAAAGACTTCATATGAAACCCATTGCCAGAAATAACTGGCTTGTCAAGAAATCTCAGACTGGTTGCAGCATGAATGCAAAATGGTTTGGGCAAAGAAGCAAATATTTTAGTACATACAATGAGAGGAAGATGCTGGAAACCCTTACATGGAATGATAAAGTGGCCAAGGGTTATTTTAATCACTGGGCTGAAGAACATAGTTTAAATAATGCTGGTAAAACGTGCATCTTGGAAGGATCGTCTTCTACCCTCGAGTGTAGCTTGTGGTACGTCTTGGAAGGAAAACGACTACCAGTGGTAAAATGTTCTCCATTTTGTGATGGTCAAGTCTTGGAAAATCTTAATGAAGCTATGAACGAATTGTTGGGGGGGAGGCTGAAAAGCAGAGAAGTGCTGCAGTCTTGTCACTCATGTGAAGTTCTTCCTGGGGAGCTGCTGTTGGCAGAAGTGTCTGATCTTTCCAGGTATCATCAGGAAGTCCTAAATGAAAGACATAATGACCAATTCAAGTGCCTTGTGGTGGACTTTCCATCCCTTTGTGATACCGAAAGCCAACCCAGCATGGAAATAAAGTTCCTGGATTCGGCCACACAGACTTCCAGCTTCTCTTTGCTTTATGATGGAGAACCAAGATACCAGCAGCAGCTTTTGGAGTGCGTTCTGCATTCGTTGAATCAGCTTACAGTGGGAGACGCGTTGATTTTGCCTATTCTCTCTTGTTTTACACGCTTCACAGCTGGGCTGGTCTTTATACTGCACTGCTGTTTCAGATGCATCACGTTCGCTTGCCCGACCTCCCCTGAGCCACTAAGGACTAGTGCCGCTTTGCTGTGTGTTGGTTACCGAGGCCTTCCAAATCCAGTTGCTGAATATCTGCAGCACCTGAGTAAACTCATGAGCTCGTTACTAGACACAGACTCTCCCCAGCAAGTTCTGCAGTTCGTGCCGATGGAGGTTCTCCTGCAGGGCAAGCTGCTGGAGTTCTTGTGGGATTTGAACACAGCCATTGCAAAGAGACAGCTCCACTTGATTGTGCAAGCTAAGCAGCAGCAAATGCCTAGCAATATTTCACTTTAGAATAATTCTAGAATTGAGCAAGTTGCTGCTGCTAGACCTTGTTTCACAGGCAGGTAGAAGGTGTTAAAAATGCTGTTCCTGTCAAACCCTGGTGTGACATTGTTAGCACTGGGAGGATGTTTTAAGGTATCAATCCCACTTGCACCATATTGGCCTGACCTGAGGCTTAATCTTGGGTGTGGGGCACTTGTGAGGGACAGTGGCTGAAGTGGAGAGACTGCTTCTCCTCTGTCACAGCTGTCTGTGATGAAATTTAAGTGTGCCATCTAGATTGGAACTGTGGCCTTCACAATGAGAGGTGATGTGGTGCTTTATACCTGTTTTCCTCAGGCCAGATCATGAGAGACTCTGTTTTGTGACATTAGTCCTCTTCTGTGGAGCAAAACGTGGAAGCTCTGACACACCTGCCTACTTTTCCAGGGTTTGTAGAAGCCAAAGCATAACGTTTGGGCCAGAATGCTCACCAGTTTGTAAGCCTGAAGTAAGAGAATGAGTGTCTTGTGAGCAGGCAGCTGTCTCACAACAGCTGGGTTAAAAATGAGTGCCTGTAAGCAGCAGCAGAGATGTCCAGGGAAAGATGCGATTTGGTGTTAATTTTCTTTATGTGAAAAGCAGCAGGCTGCATGGTTTCTGACAGGTTTTTTTATGACTCTGTCTGCCAATCAATGAATGTGCTGTTATGTTATTTTTAAATAGCTTATGGGTCCTCCTTAAAATAACTTGAGACTCCTGAGAGAAAGTGAAGACCTGCATCTTTAGCAGCAGCTATTAATGAGGAACTGCAAATGGTTTTCAGGCTAAAACCATGATACTACACGGATTTATGTATCAAGAAATGCTTTGGGTACCACTGCAGGAGAGTTAAGCTGAAGAAATATCTAATAACTTTCTTTGGGAAGGTACGATTAGGATTTCAGTTGGTTCCCCTTAAGGATAAAAATGATGAAATTGGTAACTGACAGTTCCTTTAAGGGAGTCAAATTTTATTTTCCATATTGCTCCTTTGAGAGCTAAATTTTGAGGTCTAACTTGTATATATTAACATTGAGTTTTAAGTTTGCAGTTTATGTGGCAAAACCTGCTCAGGGGGAGAAATTATGTTTAAAGGAAAAATGACTTTGCTGTTGATATGTGGAAGATCTCATAGAAAAAAGTCGAAAGACGAGTTAGAGGGAAAATGTAGTCTCCTTATGAGTTACCAGTCACCTTCTGGAAGCCCTTCCAATTATATAATATGGGAGCTTGAAAGATAATTGATTACTGGTAAGGGATTAAAAATGCTGCTGAAAAACTGTATTGTCTCAAGGTGCTGCACATTTAATAGGCTTTCTTGCCACATTGATCAGGGCAGAGTTTAATACATTTAACAGTTCTTTTTTTTTTTTTTTATTTAAAAATTTGGTAAGTGAATGAGTTGGTAGCTCAGGTCTGACTAATGCATAACATTTTCTAAAAAAAAAAATCTTGCTCTTTACAGTTGCATGTAAATAGAAGCTGCCTAAACAAAAGCTGGTGGGATTGGTCACTGCCTGTTTTAATTTATTTAAATGAACTTACTCTTTTTGCTGTGAGCTGAGTCATGCTTCCTCTTTCAGACCAGGAAGGGAACAGAGGCTACAGCCTGGGAGATAGATGCAGGAATAGCTTCTGTAAATAATTTTTTGAACACTGTAAAGAGTGTGAGCAGGGCCACAGATGAACTTCATTGAGGAATAAAAGAGATACTGAAAACCAAAATAAAGAAGGGAGAAGAAATATTTAATAAGAATGGTTGATGGTGTCAGTATCAAAGATCACCTGTAAAAGCCATCTTTATCTGAAGCAAAAAAGCAGGGTAAAGATATTGTCCACCAAAGACACCCCTGTGTTTCTGCCACTGTTTCAGAAGTGATTAATGCTTCAAACTCCCGCTGAGCCGAAGCATTTGAAGAGATGTCTCTTAAAGCAGGGGTAGATGAGAGATTTCAAGTGCATGGGTGCACTTGCACTGTGATATTCTGCCATGGAGGCGTGAGTAGCCAGAAGCATCTCGTCTAGTAGGTACTTAGGTAACTTGAGTTTTTTCTTACCAACTTTAGTCCAGTTATTTTAAAATTATTATTTTATAGGTAAAGTAAAATCTTGAGGTTACTGACAGACCGTGAGAGAAAATACGTTTATTTTTTGAAGCTTTCCTTGGTCTGTTCTGTACACATGACAAACTGTGCAGACTTGCGATTCCTTCTGTCCCATCGCTCCCTGTGTCATCAGTCTCCATTTTTTAATTTGTTTTTAGGAGAAAACATTTTAGATGGTCACAGAGCTTCGGGGGAGTTAGGACTGTGTACTTCAAGATACGCTATACTGAGTTAGTGGGGAAACAATCTGTTTGGAAGTAACCGCCCCAAAATGTGTGCGGGCTCTTCTGTGGAAAGCCAGATCTCTAAACCGAAGGAAATCTGATGTCCAGTTTGCTCTGGAGCTTTTTTGTTTGTTGGCAGACATGGGGAGATGACAGGAGAAATGCTTTGACAGCAGCAGTTCCTGTTAAAAAGAAAGGATTTGGTTTGGAGAGTCTTTTTTTTTTTTTAATTATTGTTTTTGTAATGGCAGGAGTTTCAAAGTTAGGAATGACACTTGTCCTTTCAATGGTAAGAATCCTGCATTGTCCTAGCTGTCTTTAGACCGAAGATTTATTTGAGAGAAGTGACACTTAATTTCTGTTGTGACTTTTAGAATATGTAAGGATGCACGGGAAGAATGCATTAACCTTTGTGGAGAGGGGCTGATGACTCCTGCCTTTATAGAGGCTGGCAGTTTTTGGCCAATTTGATTTTGGGTGACACCTGATGAAGTGTCTCAGTATCCTGGCTGCTTTTAAGTTGTTTTTTTTTTTTTACCGATTTAAAGATGAACTGGGTATTGGTTTTCATAATTAGGAGCTTAAGGTTTTGCACTGAGGAAAATAGAGGGGGTGGAGAATGTACGTTATGATGTGATCAAGATTCATGCAGCCCTGAGGTAATTCTAGTTTTGCAGCCCTGCTGTTGCAGGCTTCCAATGAAGGACCGATGTCTAGGCCAAATGATTAGCTATGAGCTACATTATTTTTCTGAAGCTTGTTGCATCTTTGGTTTTAAGCTAGCATAACACTTTGAAATCAGTTGCATGAGGATGGAATAAATTGGGTACTCCACCAAGTGAAAATGCTGATTTTTTTTTTTTTAAGTTGAATTCCATTAAATTTAAGAGACTTGCTACTTAATTTTACTAATTTTGTGTTGTATTTACATGCATTTGGATGTGCACAGGTTGTATGTGTTCTTGCCACTGGCTTTCCAATTTAATTTCTAAAAAAGATAGAGATTTATAGTATGAAATCCAGTAGTCTATTAAAAGAGTACTAATTGGTGCCTATTCATTTTAATTTAAGCTGGTTCTATCAAATTACTGGTTGCAAAAGTAGAATATGTAGCAGAATTGTATTCTATTAGAAAAACAATTTAGGACTTACCAGAAAGGGGTTAACGTTGCCCAGGTAGAAAGTAGGAGAAAAGAAAAATGCACCTTGAGTTCTGGTCACTGGGTTAGGTGCGTGAGGATGCAGCATAGCATCAAGTCCTTGATTGACTGGAAGCAAGGGTTGACCAGTAAGCTGAAGCCTCAGAGCCTTATAGCCTGTTACTGTGCCTGAAAACTGTCTTTTGACATCTCTTTAATTTATGGTTGACTTTCAGCGTATTAGTTCTTAATGGTGAAGTGGAGGAAATTCTGTGTAACTTGTCTTACCATTTTGGGTGGTATGAAGTTGGTTTGTTTATCAGTACTTGCCCTGATTTTCCACTTTTTAAACCAGAACCTCTAAGTTTCAGCTTGTAGCCTTTGAATATCAGTCTTTTTTTTTTTTTTAGCACTTTAGGGAGTGAAGACTGAGATGAACATTTCCTTGCCAAAGTCTGGTGATGGTTTTTCCATCTCATTCATCCAACTCTTTTCATGAATGCCATACTGATACCCATAGTTCCAGCTCTTGGTGCAATTCAGTCACTTGACTGAGGGTCAAATGGAGCTGTTTGTGCCAGAAATGCACTTGGCCCATGCCTGGTCACTGCTTACTCTTTAGGCAATTATCTGGCTTGCTGTCGAGCCCTCCCTTGTGACTCCTTATGGGTCCAAAGCTGAGTTCAAGTCTTAAGAATGAAATTTGCTAAAAGAATTAGCTGGTGGCTGTAGACACTTAAAACAGGCAGAACCTTTAGGAGACATTTAAATGCAGGAGCTTTTCCACCAGCCAGGAGAGGCTGACATAACACACAGCTGATGGGATTTGCTAAAAATTCTTAAAAAAAAGGCTTTGAGGCGTGACCACCTGAACAAACGGTTAACCAATTGTGTGCAGCATTTCTTGCACACACAGATGTGTTCATGTTTGCAAGTGTGGAAACCCCCAGGACTGTACAGCCGTGCAGGTTTTGCATTGTAACTAATCCCGTGTGTGCTTTTGTTTTGAAGGATGGCTGTATTTTTCTAAGTGGATGAAGGGATGTTGGTTTACATGTCTATTACGTATTTTCATTTGGTCTGCAAATGAGTGTTAAAATACCTTTTTTGAAAGGAAAGGAAAATAACTGTTATTTGGAGAAAATAAAGTATTTTATTTTAGGTTTTAAATGTTTCTATTCACGTGTTTCTTTACCAAATGTGGAACAAAGCGAGGAAGAACAGGATGGAGAAGTCTGGGGAGGTTTAATATTTCATTTTTTCGAGCCACGGTTCCCTGATCTTGCCATTTGGGTCTGTCCTTAATGAGTGAAGGCTGCAGGGGCGTTGGAACAGCCTCTTCAGTGGGATGGTGTTTGGTTCTCACTTTCTTCAACTGTCTTTATCTTTGCTGTTTACCAGGTCAAAGAGAGACCTCAGGTGCAAACGTGGTCGAAGCAGTGTGCAGGAGGCAGGCATGCGGTTCCCTTGGCCTTTTCACCAAGTTTTGCCATTTTTGTCCCCTTGTGTAGTTGCTGTAACCTACTTTAACAGCAAGGACTTTGTCTTAAGGATCTTCAGTTTCTCCTGGCTTTGGCAGCCACTCTGGTAGGACACGGCTGTTACGCACTGTACTTCTGTGTGCGAAGTCTGTTGTTAATCCTTATCCGGATGTTTTCATTCTAAGTGCTTGCCTTCACTGAATGGTATTAAGAAAAAGCTGTGTGCCTTGTTCCTCAGGGTTGGCTCTGCTGTACTGACAAGGGTTCCAGCTGGTTATCTTTGGTTTGGCTGTCTGATACATCTTGAGATTGCTTGCTAACTAATTTTGATTGCAATTATTAACGCTAATGTTTTTTTAATTGCTTTTCTGCTTTGCAAGTGAACTCTAGGGAGCTGGGGAGAACCATTCTGTGTCCTAGAGGTATGAGATGATACAAGAAATACTCTTCCAATTCCTTTAATTTTCTTACAATTAGTAGGTATTTGTTGGAGAAGTTTTTAAACTACAAGTGGTGTTGTATGTAAGCTGAAACGCAGGGCAGTGTTGTCTCACTTGATTTTAGTGAAGCTCTAGACTGTAAGCATTGACTGTTGATGTCAAAATGTACTTCAGGGGATGTGAGGAGTTTGGAAGTGAATGATCTTTGAAATGGGAGCCTGAGTTGGAAGAGCCCATTAGGAGGATTGTCAGGTTGATTTGGGTGGAAATATTGTTTAATGTGATTTTACTGAATGACAGGGAAATGTAAATGCTCAGAATTGTATTCAGACTTGTAAACAGCTCTATGAAACATTTGCATTCCCAATATAACAGAATAAAACCAGTGCCTGAAGCAAATGGCAGGTTAGAAAGTAAAGGGAAATGTGAAAGTCTTAATTTTGCTGCTGCAGACCTTAAACTCCTTATGTTACTACTTGAGTCCTTAAAGTAAATGTATACACTGTATTACGTTCATTATAAATCTTATTTGAGTTTTGATAGATCTTAATATGCTAGTATGCCTGCCAGTTTTTGAGTTTAGTTGGTGTTGCAAGCTAAGCCAAATCACTGAGCACAAAGCAGATCGGCTCTCCCCCTGGCTGAACAGATATTTAGCAAATTGTCTTTTGCTGTGTTGCGTAAGGTTCTCAGTGTCTCCCAGAGAGTCTGAGGAGATGAGATTTTACCTGTAAGACAACTCATGTTTGAACTAGTGCACCACAGTTAGTGGCCCCTTTTATTAAAACAGTATTTTTTCCTCTGTAGGAAACTTGAAGACGTCTGTTAAAGTGCATCTTCATAGTGCATTACTGAATGAGGATGACTGTTGCTTGTTAAAGAATTGATTTATCCAAATTGGGGGACAGCAGGGAGAAGTGACTGTCACTTACTGGCGAATTGATTTCTCTAAATTGGGGGACAGCAGAGAGAAGTGGATCAATATTGAAATCTTATTTGTTGCTGAAGCCAGAGATCATTATCTGTGTAGCGAAGAGATGAATGGGTGAATGCTGCCTGATACAAATGACGGCTCGTGCGGAGGTACCCCCAGGTCCTAAGCTGTCAGATACCTGTGCCTCAAAACAATGACCCAGTAGCCAGGCAGTAATGAAACCTCAATTAGACTAAGGAATGAAGGGACTGTGGTGGTGAAGTGCCTTAATTTAAGTCTCTAGAGAGTTAAGGTGATTAAATACTTGCTTCATAATCAGTTGACTGCCCCAGGTTGGTGACAGAGCACAACTCTGTGTCGTTGAGTTGAAATGTAATGAAATCTGTCTTGGGGTCACAATTAAACTCAGCTCCAAGGTGGCTGCTGAATAGCTACACGTTCCCTCAAATAATGATGCTCTCTGACAGATGAGCGTTCAGCGGAGGAGTGTGGGTCTGGGGTGGGATGGCTGCTGCTGCTGGGGACATCTGAATCACGAGAACCTTCTGAGCAGCTGAGGCTGCCTGCCTTCATTACTGCAGCCATGCTTATAGAAAGTACGGAGCTGTGTAGCTTGAGAAAACCATGCCGCAAGCTGTGTGGACGGTATGTAGAGCCCTGCCTGGAGTAGATGAGTGGCACAGGATGTGTTTGGGATTAGTCTAGGACTGGGGTGGCTGTAGGATTCCTGGCTGGTAGACATGGTGATGTTCAGCAGCGCAGGCTTGCTGTCACACCTGAAGAACACAGAGCAGCCCTGCATCTCTTGGAACTGGCATTGAGTGTTAGCACAAACTGAAAGGGATCTGGATCCAGCTAACACTGGGAATGAGAGGAGATCCAGTTCAAAAACTTACCTCTGCTTGGTGGGAACACTGGAGAGGCTGGTCTTCAACTAGGGTGAGCTTGCACTCTGCATGGAAATAACAGAGTAGGCTGGGTGTTTAATAACTGCCAGTACTATGGCCTCAACTATAAATCAAAAAGTAATTGATTTCAGGGTGTTAATGAAATTTAGACTTATAGAGAAGTACAGTTATGCCTAAGATGCACAGTTAATAGCACTGGCACTGAGTAAAACCTAAATTGGCTTTGTTTCCATTATGAAACAGGGTAGTACAAGCTCATAAATTTATATTCTTATAGGTGGCTTGACTCTTAATTATGCAACTAGTTTTGTGAGTTTTCTGTACTTCAATATGGTTTTCAGACTTGGAAACCTGTTCAGAGCTCTGGATATTGTCCAATTACCAATTCCTGCACCTTCTGCTTAGAGGTGTCACTGCTCTGTGTGAGAAAACTGAGACCAGATTCTAATTGTACTTGCTCAGGCTTCTGAAGGGGAGTTTGAATAGGAAGCAAATTAGCCTCAGATGTGAAATTCAGTCTGGCTAGCTTCAGTGGGTTACGGAGGGGACAGACAGTACAGCCACAGCTCCTGAGACCGGATGCTGGGACAGTGGGGTTTGCTGAAGTGGAGCTAGAACAGAGGTTAGAGACCTCTTCTGAGTTCTTTAGTGTGATCCTGATTAAAAAGTGTTCTTAGTAAATGTGACAGACCTTAGAACAGCTTTGGGTCTGAGCACGTGTAGCAGCTGAGAATACCTGTTTGCATTTCAATGACTAACTTTACTCATCACATCGCTCTTTGCAGTTTTGAAGTGACCTGAACCACTTCCTGAAGGAAATGGTGGGAGCAGCAGTCTCAGGAGCATGAGTGGAAGTAATGAAGCAGTAATTAGCAATTAATAAAATGTGGTGAAACGTATAATTTTAATAACTGCTGCACTGGCCTAGAGGTCTGGTGCTGGAGTGAAGTAGTCCCTGGGAAATGTAAGACTCTGAAGCTTAATTATCATAATTTCCTTTAGACACCATCTGCTCTTAGAGCCAACTTGTATATTTATTCTTTCCCCTGAAAGTAGATGAGGTTTTGAGGCCTCCACTTCTGTGGCTTTTTGCAGCAGAGATTAAATTGAAGCTAGGATTAAGATAGAGGGAATGACTGCATCTATGATGCAGAGACTGAGAGGGCGAGGTTCTGTTAAAATAGCCAGCAGAGTCTCAAAGGTGTTCAGCTGTACGAGGAACTGGGGAAAACGTGGACAGAACCTCCTGTGTAGTTTGCAGAGGGCTTTTGTCTTGTTTCCAGAGAGTACAAATTGAGGCTGTGCTGTCTGTATGCTCTTCTTGTCCCACCTCAAGCCTGTCTGAGCTGTGTCTGGAAGATGTCAAGTTCTCCTAGATGCTGTGATAATGAAAGGCAGGGATTGGTAAGTAACCCTCCTGACCTGAAGCTTCCACTGGATTGTTGACAACAGGGAAACCCTCAAGTCAGAGGCTGATAGCTCTTCTGAGGAAGGAGGACACCTGCAGCGGTGGTGCTGTACGGTGGCAAAGCTTCTCCTCAGCGCTGTGGTATTGCTTTGCTTTACCAGTCATGTGCTGTTTGATGCCTTGCTGAGCGCTGTGAGGTTGGCTCAGGGCAGGAGCCAAACTACATCACTGCTCCTTGCTCTCCTAAAGATAAGCCTGAAAAAATGGTGAGATCGTGAAAACAAACAGTGAAACAACACCTGCTTTCCCCTTGACCCCCACTGTGGTAATCACTGATGGCAGGAGCTAGGAGCAAGTCAGGAGAATAAGGCTGAATTATTTATTTATTTATTTATTTATTTTCAGTTATAGGAATGCCCTATGGACTTGAGCAGAGCAAAACACTTTTCAAGCAGTGAAGGTGAGAAAATGGGACATGGGAATTTTGGAAGATGTAAGTGCAATTTTAGATGTTGCTCGTTTCCACTGAAGGGTTGTATTAAGGATTTGATTTTGTCTTGTGTAAATCAGTTTTAATTGATAGAGCAGATGCACCAACAATGCATCTGGAAATGAAATGGAGGAGAAAAGAGGCAGCTGGTGCTAGTGGATGTAAATATTTGCTTTTTGGGAAGTGAAGCTCTACAGAAACTTCAGAGATTCCATTTCACATTCAGAAGCCTATTTCTTTTGCGTGTGGAGATATATGGAGCAGAAAAAATTAGCTAAACCATAATGCTTTATTTGATTCTAGTGCATGTGATGTAAGAAGCAGAAGTTTTTGGAACAGGACCAACACATGAAATGTTGGTTCCTCCTGAAATATTAAGGCCTAGGCTCTGTTAGTGCAAGATGCATTAATTTCAGAGGAGCTGTCTATACCAAGAAGTCTTCCCAGGCATTT
Organism: Chlamydotis macqueenii; assembly: GCF_036417535.1. Classification (NCBI taxonomy): domain Eukaryota; kingdom Metazoa; phylum Chordata; class Aves; order Otidiformes; family Otididae; genus Chlamydotis; species Chlamydotis macqueenii. Next base: position 15,210,144 of record NC_141568.1, read on the forward strand.
ACAATACAGCCTTGGGTGATAAGCAGGGACAAATCAATATGCTGATTTTTGGCTGCTGAAGCAGGGCAGGGTGCTGTGATGGGCCTCACTGGCAAACCAGGTACCTTGAAAGAGGTACATAGATCTGAAAGCTGCTGTTGAGGAGGTGTGGCAGGCATGGCTAAGGGACTGATCTTCCTATGAAGCTGAGGGTTAAAAAAAAAAAAGCAAACCATGAGTTAGAGCTTTGCATGTTTTGATGGGACCCTCTGCAGTTCTGTTGTGTCATTTTTGAGGACTCTGCCTGAACTGCAGAAGAAAAGTCTTTCAGATCTTCCTCACTTTCTGTATCAGACTTCTCATGAAAGCCCTGGCTATTCTTATTATGATCAGGAGAGCTTTTTGTTCTGTTTTGTTTTTTTTTGATTAGTGTCTGTAACTGCTAAGAAGAATTTGAAAACACAAGCCTCAAAGCACAGAGCACTATGGCAAATATAGTATGTAAAATAAAACAAACAAACAAACAAAAACAAAAAAAACCCACAACCCTCCCAAAAAAAAAACAAAAAAAAAAAAACCCCCCAAAAAAACAAAACAAAAAACCTCCCCACCCACAAACACCCCCCCCAAAAAAAAACCAAACCAAACAAACAAAAAACCACAACAACAACAGCAAAAAAAACCAACCAAACAAACAAAAAAAACCACCCACTTTTAAAACAAGTCATGAATTGAGAGCAGTGATGTCTGACCTGGAAGTGGCGGTGCTGGAGAAGAAAGACAATAAGGAGAGGGCTGATCCAGAGCCAGTATTTTCTTCTTAGTGAACCAGACAGTGGGGATGGCAAGGATTCGTCTAAGTAGGAAAAGTGGTAATGCAAGTATTGTTAATGCTTCTTGCAAGCTGGGTGAGGATAAAACAGACTTTCTTGCTCTGCAGTTTTGCTTGGAATAGTATGTCTGGATGCTCTGCACCCAACCTTGCATGTGTATGTGATCTCTGGTTTTGTGCCTTGATACTGAGAGTGCTCCATAGCAGAGGGAACACCTCAGAATGGCAGTACAATGCAGGTGGGCTGGATCTGGATCAAGGTGAAGCTCCTCTTTTCTTAAAACTTAGGGAAGGAAGCTTGCAGATGTGAGTAGTGCTGCTGCTGAGTGGATTGGGTTTTCCAGGCCTGGGGAGCAGATAGTTACCCTGTCCGTCCTGCATTTGCAATGTGGAAGCGTGTACAGTAATCTCCTGCTATCTGTCACTTCTCTTTCAGAGCTCTGCTGGCAGTTATTTAATATCGTACTCTGGTTACTGTTGTCATTGTCCTTTTTTCCTTCATCCTTAATTGACCTTGGTGAGCAGCAGGCATCTGAAAGTGATGAGTAATGGATTGGAAGAGGCAGCAGGACCACTGGCAGGGAGAGATTGCAGGTGTCCAGTCTTGCACGTGAAGTAGCTGAGATCTTTCAGATGATCTGTTTGAAGATGGGTTGAACGGGGTCACCAGGACATCATGAAGTTTAATTTTATCTTATAAAGGGATTTTCCACCCTAAACATCAGGCAAGTAAGCAGCTATTTCTTGACATTTTAAAAGCAGTTAGAATCTCCTTTACTTTTGTCATTACCAGGTGTTGATTTGGCAGCTGGCAAACCCAGTGGTCTTGCTTCTATCTCTTCACTTCCATGTCACGTATACTGTCCTTCTGTATTTAGGTTGTGTGCGTTTCTGAAGTATCTGCACACATTCCTCTCTATCCCATTGTTTAAGGGAAGAACTGAGTTGTGAACAGTCACACTTTCAGCATCACTTTGTCGGCAGCTCATGGGATATGCCTGAAATTGTAGTTGCCTGTATGGGGAATTATTGCAGAAGCAGAGTTTAGGGTTGGGGAGTCAAAATGTTTCAACAGCAATGGAGAGAAGGATGTAAAGCTTCCAGCTGCAAGCCTGTGCACACTGAATGTGTGTACACTCAAATGCACGGCTGCATCACCCTAAGCGGCACAAGTTATTGTGTAGGAAAGCACTTGGTTAGTGGAATAATTCTCCGTTGTCAAGGATTTCTGGAACCTAAATGGAAGAGGTGTTATGCGTCTGACTTTTTTTATTCTCTCACTACAGCCAGGGTCACTCTGTGGTCAGGGTATTCCTTTCTAGTCTTGGCCTTTTGATTAAAGGTGGTCTGCTCAATTTTTGTGCTCCTTGAAGATAAGGTAGTTAATGGCCAAAAACTAGATGTCTTCACCCAAGTTCATGCTGATAACGTAATTCCTGATTATTCTGGGGCAGAGATTCTCTTTTATGCTACTTTGGTGTCTGTTGCAGAGTCTGATACCTGATGGGCATTTCCAGGTCAACCACAACTCTGGAAATTGGTGGTACCCTCTGCTGCTTACCCATCTGTGAGTTCAAGTGGGACGTCTTAAACCTGCGATCGGTTTTAACCACACAGTCCTTGCACAAGGAGTTATTACGCGGGCTGCCTGAACACCTCACCAGCAATGGAAAATTGAGGCCGGATGTTAAAAGCAAATTAATCTTACCTGACTCTGATTTTTCTGACTCAGGAAATCTGTTCCCAGCATGATCTGCCAGCAAGTACTGGGAAATGAGTTAAGTGTAGGCCACTGATCTGCTGTAGTGAGCTGACTGGAAAGCTGTTGTATAAAAGCACACCCCTCCTTGTGAAGAAGAAATGTGAATTCTCTGCTTATTTAAGAATTGTCGGTTACTACTGTGTGCTAGGAGTCCTAGTTGGATACTAGATACCTGCTGTGTTGGTGTGGTACAGACATCTAGTTCTGGACTGTCACAGCACAGCTGGCCCTGTGGAAAAGGAATCACCTCTGGATTTGGGATGCAACTTCTTTCCAAAAGAAAATGAGCAAAGCTGCATGCTTCTGGCTGAACTGTTCTCTAGGGGAGCTAGAAAAGTGGCTTTAGCAAGCTGAGGGGAAAGAGAGGGCTTTCTAAAACAGATGTGAGCCCACTGCTGGTTGGTTACGTGGCGATGCTTGGGCAGTAAAAGAAGGGGGAGAGCTGTGTCACCTTGGATATGGGAGATGGAGCACAGTCCAGGCAGTAAAGCAGACATTTGAGTGGATAATGACATTTTCAAATGCTTGGAGCTGCAAAGTGCCGGGCAAATGGAGGTCTGGAAAAGGGGAGATTTGGAACTCCTGGAGTTTAGGACTTGGGGGCAATTAAAAATGTGCCTTCAGGATCAGGGGACTGAGTGTGAGGGGCTATGGCAGGTGGGATGAGGTTGTGCCTGGAGGAGGGATTTGTCTAAAGGCACAGCTACCTGAACTGTAGCCACCAGCTTCCAGTAGCACTATAAATGGTGCTTGATCTGTACCTGAGTGTAAAGCATCAGGCAAACCTGTTGTCTGATGTTTAGGTGCTGGGGTAGCCTTGTTCTGTAGGGGAAACAGGAAGTTTGGAGGCAATGCTGTCACAACAGGAGTGCTGTAAAGCAACAAAAGGGAGTGATTTGTTGAATTTATGCTGTCAGACATTGCAGACCTTTGCAAAGCAGAGGGCACAGAAATCTGTCCTAGGTGGCTTGTTGGGGAAGACTGATTTTCTGTCAAGGTCTTGACTTGCCTGCTTTCCACTGAGCTTTGGGATGCAGGTCTTGATGTTGGCTCTGTTTACTTCAGAGCTGCCCTTCAGAACCTCGTGGAGAATGGAGCTGCAGGGGGGGGCACTGTAATTGCTGTGTATTTTGACCATAATGATATGGGGGAAAGAACAGGGGCAGCTCTAAGGAATAAATGAGATGTTATGTCTGATGACTCCTGGATCTTATTTTTTCTGGGTGTTAGGTCTCTTGTGGAAGGCAGGAGGAGGGAGTGGGAGCCTGGGTCTCCCTCCTTAGCTATGTGGAAGCCCCTTTTTTTTTTTTTAATCCTGGCTTAGCAATAGGATGCTTGTTAGAAAGCAGGAATCAAGAAGGGAGACCTGGGCCAAACTCTTTGCTAGCAGGACTGTGCTGAACCTTGTGCCTTGGCACCAAGAGGCAGTTTGCCTCCCAGTGCTGGAAGACTGAGCAAGTGCTCCCTGTGGAAGGGAAACGATTTGCTCAGTCTTCCCCCTGCCCTTTCCTTTTTACTGAAGAAAGAGGGCGAAGCCTAATGAAGATGAGATCACTAACACAAAAGGTGAGTCCTGTGGAGTTATTTTCAAAACTTGAACTACCTCTATGAAACCAGAACAGAAGAAAGGTTAGGCTAACAGCTTTGGATTTTGCTTCTGCAGTGGCTCTGACAAGCCCATGAGCAATTGCCCATCCTACCATACATGTCTGTAAGCAGCACAGCCACTAAAACACCTGTGAAAGTGAGTGTGTTGGATTGGGAAGGAGCTCTTCTTCCCTAGATTCGCTGGCTGGAAGAGATGGTGTCCCATCCTCACCTTGCCTTGGACCTGTGGCAGTTGCCTTTGGGAAAGGAGTGCTCTTGGTCTGCATCTGGGCAGCAGAACGGGATATTTACCGTGTGACACAGGTACTGCTAGGGTAAAGCAAAGCACGAAGTAATTTTTTTAATGAATGCTAATATTCAGTCTGATTTCATGTCATCTGAACTGTTTTGTTGAATTCTGTTTGACTGTTCTCCCCAGCTGTCCATCACCAACTCTCATGTTTCGATGGCTCTTGTCACAAATAGCATGGTAAAAAGATCTTGGTTATTTTCTTTCCTTTTTCCCGCTTTGAGAAGTCTCATTTACTTTTTGCAGCTGTCCTGACTCTCTTCCCCCTATCATTACTGGAAGCAATGTGGCAATTAGAGCTGGCCACCCCCGGGAGGAGGTGTGCTCCGCTGGCTTTTAAAGAGTTTACAGCACTGTACTTTGTGCTCATCTCCAAAGCTTTTCTGTTCTCCCTGTGCAATGGATTTTAGTGTTTTGCCATTCCCAGTACAGTAACATCTGTTCAGATACAAAACATCTAGATCATGGATTGGTTTCATGAAGCCTTGATTCTTTAATCTTCTTTGGGAGGTATATTGTCCTGCATTTCCTCTCTTCCTCCTTCTTTTGCCTCAAAGGATAGCTCTCAACTGCCTATCTCAGAGGTGATGCAAAGGCGTCTATTGCTTAAATATTCATGTGCCATGCAAGGGCAGGAAAAATAACAGGTGTCTCTTGGAGTCTTAGCCCCTGTAGTTGTAGTGCCAGAGGGGGATGACTCTTCTGAAGGGATGGTGTGGTTTTCAGATCCAAGTGCATCACAACTGGCCTTCTTCTCCAGGCTTTGCCTCGTCCCCTGACCGGACTCTGGAGCTGTTCGGTTGCTGCTTGACTCCCACAACAGCCTCTTGGCCTGCCATCAGAGACAGGAGGGCTTAATCTAATAAGGAAGGAAGATTTTGTGGTCTTCTTCCTGAAGCTGCTTTAGTTACCATTTCATAAGATCAACCTAATGCTAGGGTTGAATCAGACCTGGAGGTTTGCTGTAGGTACCAACGAAGGGGCGAGGCAGGGGGAGGTTAGAAGCCAATGGCTAATCCTGTGGGCAACCTTAATGCTGTTAAACTGATAACTCACAGGAGGTGTTTTGGTTTGGGTGTTGTGTCAAGTGGTATAAAGCAATCCCATGCAGCTGGAAGCTAGAGGCAAGGCTATTGATTTCAGAGCTTTAAAGATCTCTGCTCTAGTGATAGCTATCTTGCTGCTGCAGTGGTTGATCTGATTTTGTGTTAGAACAACTGAACAAAATTGTTCCTTTAATTTCTTTTTCCCTGAGGTGGGAGAATTCCTGGAAGTCTCCTAATGGATTTAAGGAATGTCTTAATGTCTTCATCTTTTTTTTTTTTTTGTTTTGTTTTGTTTTTTTTTTTTTTTTGTTTTTCCTCCCCTGAAATGGGCTGAGTGCAGCTCCCGGAAAGCTGGAATTCGGAAGCCTGTGAGTGCTGACCTGACCCATCGGAGAGGACTCCTGACAGCAGGGCTGGCCTGCAAATGCAGCTGCAGGTACTAGAGGGAGGTGCTGGCTGTCGCAGTGGGCTGACCTTCTGTTTTGACGGTACTGTACTCTGTGTACCAACTGCTAATAAGCTGTTTTCTGTTGGCAGGGCTGATGACCCATCAGCCTGCATTCCCAGAGATGAGCCCACACGAGCCCCTTGCTAGGGGCTTTGCTGCAAAGCGCTTTGTCATATCTTGACAGCGTTTGACATTTCCCAGACAGTGCTTAAATCTGCCAATTGACAATATGTAACTCTCCTCTGTAAGAGCCTTCCAGCAGTGATGCCTGTAAACTTTAGTTTTCCTTTCACTGAATTGTTACCAAAAGCTTCTCTATTTTTGTTACTTGCCAGATGCCACCAATGAATCTCTCTTTTTGTTGCTTTGGGCTTTTACATGTTATCTTTAATTAGGATATGTGCCCTTCTGGCCAGCTGGCACAGCTCTCTGGTGACCAAATCCAGCAGAAAGAGGGTTTACTGTATTACTACTTGTACTTGAAGGAGCAATCCTTTAGCCCAGATGTCCTTAGACATGTCTTTTGGGAGGTGGATACCAGGCCTCAAAATCCATCAGTTTATGCCAGTTTATTAGTTGTTCTGTTTCTGTCCTGCTTCTGGCTGTTAATTTGCAGAGATAAATTAATGCTGCGTGATGCACAGAGGTTCAGGGCAGGGTTACCTGTTCCTCCAGGACAGGATCTCCTGATTCAGCTCAATATTTTAAGCAGGCATTGCATGCAAGATGGAGCTGAATGAATCCTCCTTCTGACAAGAGCTGGTGGCAAGGATGGATGAACAGTTCATTCACAGTGACTTAAACGCTGAAGGAAATTAGATTTGTATATTTAAAATTGCTTTCTTAACCAGTGTTTAGCATCCTGGGGTCTCGAGGGTTAAAATACCTCTGGCAGCTTGGATCACTATATCGGTATTTAAGTGCTCTAGATTAGGCAGGCAAATGAGTTAAACTGTTTAGCTAATTCCCTGGCTGTGAATAGTTCAGCCAACTCTGTGCTGATGGCGTCTGGGGCTTGTGTGGTGTTCCTAGTGGAGGTTTTACACTCTGAGATGTGGTTGGTCTGCAGGTTACTGCTTTACGGACCAGAAGGTGGAGGCACTTTAGAAGTAGCCCCTTTTGATGGAGACCTGAGACATCTGCTTTTCTGTCCTGGACTTCAGATTCTGGCTTTCACAGTGGTCCTAGCTTTCAGCTCAGGTCTGCTTTTTGTTATTAGGATACAGCTCTGTTTTGCCAATGCAGAGTAATGAAGACAGCCTCTATTGCACATCTGTAGTCTACATACCCCTCTAGCAAGATACAGGACAACCTTAAAAACACAAAGCTAGATCTCCCACTAATTACTCAATGGGAATGCAACATGTAAAGCTTTCGTCTAGGTTGCATCCATGCTGCTATTAGCTTTGGGAACCCAGTGCTTCCAGCATTGTGTCTTCCACCTTGTTCTTCCCCATGTCCTGGGCAGGTCTTTGTTTCAGGTTTTGGTCCTGTTTTTCCATGAGCTGTACCCTCCTAGGCTTGGTTGTCAAGAGTGAGGATAGGCTGTTGTTTTTGCACTGTGTTACTGCAGTGGTTGTGTAAGTCACACGTGGACAAGTCCTGAATGTGGAGGTGACAAATCCCCATCACTTTGCCCAACTCCCGAAATAAATGAACACCCTGTCTTTTAAATTTGAGTGGAAATGAATGATGGAAAGCAGTTGCATACTTTCAGTTTTAGGAAATCAGTGAATGAATGATCCTTTCCTCAGTTACCTCAGCTCTGCAGCTGTATGAATAGGCAGCATCTCTGCCGTTACCTTGATTTTTGCAGTGAATGCCTGTTGTGTTTAATCTGCTGGGCTGTGATAAGCAATCTTCTGGCAAGCAAGAAACTTGTGGCTGAGCTGAGATTTCCAGGTTCCTAATCAGAGGAAAGACTATTCCAGCCAAATCAGAGTTGGGCTCCTGATTACATCCTGATAGAAAAGAGTATTCATCCAGTGGAAAAAAGAGTTGCTGTTTTATTGAGTGTTCGACATATATTGGCTGAGCAAATCTTGGTGCACAGTATGTGTTATGGCTCTGATTTTCTGAGCCTGTGAGGTGGGTTCACTTACAGCTGACCCGACTGCCTTTTCCTCTCTCATTTGGCTTCAGCAACTCTTCTTCTCGTGAAGGGTGCGTCAGCAACCCTTTTCTTTCTTTCCTTTCCATCAGCCCATTTACCACATGCTCTGTCAGGTTGTTTTGGACTCTGGCCTCTTTACTATTTTCTGACTGAAACACTTTGATCTCTATAAGCAACTATCTGTCTGGATGTCCATCTCTGATTTGCTATGGTTGTATTCAGCTCATAGGAAGTGGAACAGTCATCAGTGCTTCACATTAACTCCTTCCTACCACTGCAGGGAGCTCTGGGTGGCTTTGGGAGACCAGAACTTATGATTCCTATAATGTAGGCAACCGTGACTTGGGCTTGGCATGTGCCCTTCCTGTGCTACTGCTCCAACAATCACCTTTAGTTTTTCCAAGAAAGAGCAAAAGCACAAAGAGATGTAGCACAATATGCTAAAAAAAAAAAAAAAAATCGAACTTTTCCCCCTGACTTTGTTACAAGAGTTAGTTCAGCAAGAATCACTGACATGCTGACCTTTGCACCTCCTCTCACTGGAAGCTTGTGTCTTCGTGCACTTCTTACTGAAAAGGTGCCAGGGCAAACAGTAGCACTTTCGAGTACCTGTGTACCTGGAGCTGATACAAGTCTGCACCAATTTGTTGTAATCGCCCTTATTTAAAGGCGAGTGTTACCTCCTCACTCTGCAGTAGCAACAGGGCTGAATTAAGAACCTTTTGAAAAATTATTTTTGCTATTGAGCTTTAGGGTATGGTATACATGTTCACTCCCTTTGTGTACTGTGGGCCACAGGGATGAATAGTACCACCATCATCTGCCTCCCCACCCCAAGGAGCACAGAGTTGCCACTCTAGATGGTGGTAAAGCTTTGCTTAACCAGTGTGCTGGATGCAGCTGGCTTTTTCAGAGCCAAGTGCAAAGGCTTGTCATGGGAGTATGACAGATAATCCACCCTGTACTGTCTCCTGCTGCTAGTTAAAGATGTAGCAGTTCCTTAAAACAGTGGCACTAACTAGTCTTTTACTGACTATATGTTGCTCTTAGTTTTGAGAGCCATCTTCCATCTTAACACTCAGCTTCTCTGGCAGGTACGTAACCAGGAGCTTCTCTGCCCACCGCTCCCTAGTAGCATCACATGTACAGAGGAATACAGCAGTGTTTATGCTACAGCCTTAACAACTGGCTTTGGTGCTGTTGGATTGCAAGAGACCATGAAGAGAAGGTAGGTATCTTATTACATTTGCAGGACCAAAGATAAAGGCTGCTAAAAAAAGGTTGCTTTTATTTCCATGGAATTACTGGTCCATTGCACATCTTCTGGCACTTGTATGCACAAGGCAGATAACCTCAGTGCCTTTCTGCTGTACACTGGCTTTCCTCTTTGGTATGAAGCAGCTGGCGTTTTGGTCTCAGACAATAGTTCAACAGATGGCTGCTTAAAAACAAAACCCACCCGAAACAGGAGACTTTCTTCTTTTCAAGGAGCCAAGGACTTTGAAGGCGTGTGCTCAGGTTAACTTCCAGAACAAAGGCTGCAGGATCACAACGCACGGTATCTCTTGGAGCTGGTGCTGTAGTTGAGGACAAATGTGTGTCCCTGGTAACTTTAAAGGCAGATCAAGGCTTATGTGACCCAGAGGCGGGGCATCTCCATCCTGGGAGATATTTAACACTGCTGGATGCATCCCTGCACAGTCTGTTTGACCTTTGAAATTGTCCATTTTGTGTGGAGGGGTTGGACCAGGGGCATCCAAAGTCTGTTCCACTTGAATTTTTCCATGGTTCTGTGCCTGATCTCACAGATGACCTGTGCAGTCTGCCTTGAGGAGTGAAAGGAAGCAAAAAAGCATTATAAAACACGTAGAAATGTAGCAATATTCCCGTTTGCTGCAAGCTCTGCCAGGGAGCAGATGCTAGCTGCCTTTTCTGTTCTAGATGAATTTATTTTACTGGAAAGACAACTGCTGTTGCTGTGAAGTTGACAGATGGGCCTGTACATAGACTTGGGGCAAGTGGGAATGTTGAGGGAGGAATTTGGGAAGGCAGATAGCCCATGCTGGCAGCAGCCCCTGCCCTGCCAGGGGACTCGGTAGGGCTTTGGGAGGGATGTGCTGGGGAGTTCCTTGTGTTGCTTCTCTCTTCAAGAGCAGCTGTTTCAGGCTTACCTGGATTATGGCCATAATGGGAGAGGGTTTCCTGTGGGCATACATCCTCAGGAGAGGTAGCACCTGACCTTTGTTTTCATTTCATGCCAGGTGTCTCTAGGCCTTGAAATTTCTCTGTGGGCTCAAATGGACAGTTAAGTCAAGGAGGATGAGCGTGGGATTAGTTCCCAGGGAGACAGGATGTGTGCAAGGGCTGTGCTCTCTTGTAGCTTTTGTGGGAGAGAGACAAGCTTTGTGGGCGAAGAATAGCAGGACTAATGATGGGCATTTTTACAGGGTTATGTGGCTTCAGAGCTTTCTGCAAATGTCAGCCAGTTTGTCTGCTGCCCTGCAAATGCTGCTGGTGGGGAAGGAGAAATCCTGCTCTCCCAAGTGAATGCTCCTCCTTGACTGCTTTTCAGCTCACTTTGCCAGCAAGACTAAAAAGGGCAGCCCTTATGTGCAGAGACTGTGGATTGCACAGAGATGCAGCCGGGCAAGCCTGAAAGCATGGAGGGGCTGGTCTGACTTCCCCAGGGTCCTCTGAGTTCAGGGCAGGGAGGGACCAGCGTGTCCAACGAGGCAGAAAAGCTTTGAGCAGTAGAGAGGAGCGAAGCTAAACCCAGGGACTGAAGCTGCCATTATAGATTCCAATGTCCTGTCTGAAGGGAGGTTTGCTGTCTAATCTGCTGCCTCTGCCTGGGGAGGGAGGGTTTGCAAACCAGCAGAGGAGGGAGCTGTGCTCTGTTAGCAGCTGGAGCCTTCCAGAGTCAGCCTGCAAAGCTGTCACTGCTTTTGCTCCTGGAGAAGTGTTATTCACAAGCTGGCTTCCTGGCCAGTCTCATTGCTGGGCTAATTGCCCAGATCTTCTCCGTAAGGAGATTCATCAGTTCCCCTTGCAGCCCTGCTATTTCTTGTGAAGGTTTGATGTAGCTAGTGTGGTTCATCCCAAATGTATCTTTAATGAGATATCATTTGTAAAATAAGTTCTCAGTGCTGGTGAGACCAGTCAGGAAAAAAAACCCTAATTTCCAAGCAGGTTTGGAAACTTCTGCCTTCTAGTCATAGGAAAATTAAACCGAAGCCATCTTTCTGCACTCAGCCCAGCAAGTTATTGTGAACCTGGCTGGGAGAAACTAGCATCCAGTTCTTAATTAAAAAGATGGGAGCAGCAGCCAGGGAAAGTTAAAAGAAGGTATCTGCCTTGTGGCTGTGCTAAAGAGAAACTGTAAATATTTGGGTTTTGATTAGAAGATCAGCTGATGGATGACTTTAGATAAATTCCTGGTGCCTGGGCATAAATTTACTTGCCCTGTTCTGTTTTTCTTTAGTGATGGAGGATGCTGGGGGCTGAAGACACCAGCTGGACATTCAGTGCCCTTCCAGTTCCCTTTCCCAAGTTTTTAGGTGGGTGACCAAGCGGGAGTCAGGCAGCTGTACCTGACTGCAAATGTGCTGAGCATCTAACCCCACAGAAAATGTGGAGTGTGACACCTTGTGTCGTCTATGGGACAAGACCTTGCTTGTAGGCAGTTGCTGGAGAACAGCTGATGCATGATAAACTTACACCTTAATTTTCCTGTGCAGTATCCTCTGCATCACAGTTCTATCCACAAACCTGAGATGCTTTTCTCCCTGCCTTTCAGGACTGCTGCAGGTGCATGTTTTAAAGATATGCTGATCTAGCCAGTGGGCTGTAATAATATGGATAAGGTTTGTCAGTAATACTTTTTGTTCCCATCAAGTTAGTCTGGTAAAATATATAATTTTGCACTAAGAAAGCTAATCCTAGATGTTGTTAAAAACACTGGGCTGCTCAGACATTAGAGGGAGGCTAATGACAGATGTTGGATAAGCCTCTCCATAGTATTTGCAGCACTGTATTGAACGTGAGTCAGTTGCTAGCCCTTGTGACTTTGCCTTTTCCCAAGTATTGCTGGACTTGCCTTGCAGGTAGGAAAGTTGAGTCCGTGTGAGAGCAAACACCTTGCCTGACCCCTGGTGGGCCTGTAATTAGATGAGTCCAAATTTGTGACCTTTAGTGTCGTCCTTGGTCCATCTTATGTTACAGCTGTTTCAGCTGACACGTGAGTTCTCACTATTTGCAGGGACAGGAGGGTTCCTAGACATGGTGCTTGCCTCATGTGTTGTCTTTCCTGATTGCAGATGAATTTCTTCCTGACAAAAGAAGCTCTTATTTAACAAGATTTCATCTGTTCCTGCTGTTTATTGCCCACCTGAAATCCTCCTTGTCTCCTGCTGGCCTTGTTGTCCTTCCAAGAGCAGCCAGTTGTGCTCCTGCTGCAGTAGAGAGAGGAATGGAGTCAGGATGTGATCAGTGGTTGGCAGCTGACAGCTTCTTTTTATATTTCCATCTGTTCCCTCTTCTCTTTTAATGAGACCAGGTGCCAGAGTGTACTGGGAAGACTTTTCAATGTGAAAGGAAGTCACAAATGGGGTACTTGGGTCCTTGCTTTCATCTTCAGCATAGAGAGTGCTCAAATCAAACCTGCGCTCTCTTGAGCTGCTCTTGTAACAGACCCAGTAATGAGCAACCAAAACTCTGCAGTGAGGCTGACCATTCTGGATCAGGTGGATCTGGCCTGCGGCTCTGAGCCGTGCATCTCAGAGATGCCCGTGCTGATGGGTTGCAGAAACACAAACCTGACTCTTCCTGGGCCCACTGGTGTTCCTCTTCTTAAATTTTTCTTTGTGGTTACAGTCTTCTAAAACCCCAGCTGTTTTAAATGATATGTTATTGGTGTCTTGACAGTTTCATTCTTTCAGACCTTTACCTCTCTGTACACAGACCTATCAGCTGTTCTGATCAACCACTCTAATTTCATAACTAGCTTCACTCCTGCTTTGTGTTTTGAAGTGTTTTCCCCTCTGCTTTTGAGGCCATATGTTAATTACAAAGCTGGTCTTTCATGAGCAGGAAGGTTTCTCTCAAGGAGAATCTGCAGGAGATGGGCTGGTTTTGTTGCTGGGTTTGAGTTCACAGTGGTTCTTGGGATGTGTGAAGGTTGAGAAGAGGTTCAAAGGAAGAACCTGAGGAGCTTGTTCAGCTTGGACAACCTCTATGTGGAAAATGAAAATCTGCCCCTCTGCTCCCACTGCCAAAATGTGATGTGCTCAGAGTCAGCATGGAGACCTCAATCACATGAAAGCTGTAGTGTCTTGACAGTACCTCCACGGCAGAGACCAGAGCAGAGGGATGCACTCAGTGCCCTGTTTAAGAATCAGAAAGCCCTCACTCAGATTCCAGCCCAAGATGGCCTCTCTGTAGCTGTTCTTTCAACAAAAATTCTCAGCCTTTTTAGCAAAAGACTTTCAGATACAAATGCAGTCCAATATTTGACTACACAAAAGATAATCCAGTAGTCCCTTCTTAAGCAAACCAACAGTTGCTTTAGGATTTTACTTGAATTCAAACTCAACAATTGTGGCTATTGCATGGTTGTATTGGGCCTGTGAAGGCAACTGCCCAGAGCAGATAAAGCCACATTCAGCTTTGCTTTTTTTTTTTTATTATTATTTTTTTCTCTTGGTGCCTGCTTCAGTTTAACTTTCTTGCACAGCAGAACTGGTGCCTGCAGACTGGCCCAGCACCTCTTGGGGCAGCCCTGTGTGCTGGAGGGAGCTGCACCAGCTGGCCTGGCAGTGGCAAGGAGACCAGCTTGTCCCTTCAGTGTTTTACAAGTGATAAATAAACCAAGCTACTCCTTTCACAGCACTGCTTCTGAACATCCTGTGGTGCTTTGTAGCTGCTGTGATTGTGCCAGGTGCTCCTGGGGGCTCAGGCTGAAATCTGTGTCATGGGCTGGGATTGTCCCTTCCCTGTGTCCCACTTTGGAGCTGTTCCTTTTTCTAATCTTCCTCTCCCTTGCTTCAAATCACAGAACCAGATATTGGTATTTGAAAGTGCCCTGCAGGAGAGGTACTAGACCTGCTGGGGCTATGGATGACTGACTTGCTGTGAAAGCAGGAGCCGAGGAGACCAGTCCTACTGCAAATGGAGCTGCCAAGTGATGCCAGAAGCTGCAAATACCAACCAAGCTGTTGTGGACCAGGTTAAACACATGAGGGTTTCTTCCTTGGCCTGGAGAAGTTGGAGGGAAGGACCACTTGTGGCATTTAGAGTGGTCCTTGGAGCTGACCGTGGGAGGATCTTGCTGGGCTGTGGGTGCTCAGGTATTGCCCTGGTTTTAAATGTGTGTGTTGCCAAGGAGTACTGAGCTGCTATGTGTTTAGGCTCTGAAGGAGGTCCTGTATCTCAGTGGGAGGAGAGGAGGGCTTGATGCTCCACAGCCTGTGGTGCCCCATGGTACTGAGAGGGATGGAGAATGCCCTGGCAGGACACTGCTCGCTGAGAAGAGCTGAATATGCGGGAGGAGAGACTGACCCCTGCTCTGTCTCTGCAACTGTAAAAGACTGCTAAGCCCTGGTGCTACAGTGTGGTGGTACTGCAGCGTGTTTCTGTCCTCAATATCATGGGGCCTTAGGTGGTTTTTGGCTGCCACAGGAAACACAAGGCCAAGAGAGTTGAGATTAAGGTAGTTTCAGCCTCAGGAACAACTATTGAACTGTCCTGTAACTGCATAGACATCAGTGCCCTTGACACCTGTCCCCGTTCCAGTTTCGACTGAGATGCTGTGCCAGTACCTTGCTGACTCAGGCCTGAACCTCCATCCAAAATCTACCCATCTTTCTGTGGCACTATCTCCTGGCAATCACAGCCTCAGTTACTGCCTTGCTGACCTCCATATTAGAGATTCCCCTTGAACGGTGATTAACTTCTTGAAGCTTGTAAACTTTCTTTTGTGTTCACACAGACAGCTGGCTGGATTAAGTGGTTTCAGAGTATTAAGGGAAAAGAAAACCTAGGAGGCATTACACTTGCTGAGGCCAAGGATTTTGCTTTGTTTTAAAAAGCGGTGGGAGAAAAACAATTTACTCTTTTCAAATTTGATGACTGCACAGCTAATGTCAGAATCTCCAAAATGTAGGCATTTGAAATACTGTCTTGGTTTAGAAAAGGAGCAGAGAAGCAGTTCAAGGTTTGGAAGTGAGATGTAAACTAAGCAAAATGTGAGGAAAATAAATTGATTCCCATCGTGGGAATAAAAAGGGAGAAAGCAAACCCAAGGCTGTGCATTGAGGTGTGTGCTGCCAAAAATAAATAAAAATCAATGTTCTCCCCTAAGATGTGGGATTGCATTGCTCAGAGGAAGGCAGGGGAAACATGGCTAAAAGGAGCCGACATTATTTTCCCTCTTTCTCAGAGGAAAGCACTTATGAACCCTGCTTGGACTAAAGAGAACTATGGGCTGTGTATTTGGGACTTTGTGAGGTTGCAGTTTGGTAACTGATCTCACTGCAGTTATTTGGTAGGAGATGTTCTTGATAGCATCTAGAATGATTGAGTGTTGCAGTCAATCCGTTCTTTAACTGAGCACTGGAGTTCTTCCTTCATGGGTTAAAATAGGGGTAGCGAATGCTCCTGTCTGCATCCTGCTATCTGTGAGGTGTCTGTCAGCACTTCCCGCCTCTCCCTGAATTGTCATTGCAGCCCTTGCCTTTGCAGCTCTGTCCTCTGCAAGACACCAAACATGCCCAGTTATTCTGTGGGTTTGATCCGGTGAGTCTAGCAATGATGATGGGAAAGATGTTTCTGATGTACCTGTTTCAGCCCCTCCCAGGGGCTCTGGTTTTGGTGTTCAGAAGCTAGACAGTGCCCATGCTGTCAGATCCCATCTCGGAGCCTGCAGCATGGGGGATGCTGGCTCATGGCGCTCTGTATCCTTCTAGCACTGCAGCAAAGGAGAGGTTAATAATGCAACATGCCTGCCTGTTGCCCTTGGCTGTGTGCTTGTTTGTTTCTGCGGGAGGATAAGAACAATGCAAACAGCATTTCCCAGGGGATGAGGGGAAGGATTTTCAGCCCTGTAGAGCAGCTCCCTGCATGAACTAAGTTATTTTGTGCCTCTAAAGAGAGCAGGGCCAACAGCCTGGTTTGGTCAGACCCTGCTAGGATGGAGGAGGGTCGCTTGTCTGAAGTGCTTAGGTGGTCAGCTGGCTTCTGTGCTGAGCTGTGCGCAAGCGTGATCCCCTCTCTGCTTCCTTGGGACATTTCTGCTTGAAATGTGTCCTCCTGTGAGTCAGAAACATGAGCAGCCAACTGAAAGCCAAGTGTGAATCGGGATTGATGGTTCCAAGCTGAACTTCATGGTGCCAGTTGGATATTGTGAAGGAAATGGTAGTGTACACCTGCAGTGGCATCTTCCCACTGGGCTCTCTGGGAATGCGATATATTCCTATCCTTCAAAGTCCCTATTAGCTAGGAAAAGTAATCATCTGCAGAGTTCACCTTCTCTGCCATCAGAAATTAAACAGGTTTGGCAGAATGTGTGTGTTTTGCAAAATGCCGGAGCCTCAAGGGCTTTGTGTGCAAAAGCTGAGAGAATGAAATAAAGCAGCCTTTTGCAGAGAGCACTGCTCCCTTTCTGCTTGATCACCAGGCTCCCATTTCACAGGGCTGCATCAGCCATTCCCTGCTGCCTGCCAGGATTTTGTCTGGGTGTGTAAGGCCTGGGCAAAGGGAGTTTACCTCCTTCCGGGCTGGAAACAGGTTTTGCAAAGGTTACCCAGGCTCTCCCTCTAGTGATGGGCGCTGCAGGGAGGCTGAAGAGCCTGTCTGAGCCAAGGATAGAGCTGGGGCCCTCCGGGTGCTGGGCTTCTCTAGCCTGGGTGGCTGAATCTAGCTCCTGCAGACCATCTTGGTGTGCTCCTACCAGGTGGTGACCTCTTCAGTGCTGTCATTTGGAATTTCCACAGTGATAAACTGTGGTGCCGTGTGTGCTGGTGTAGTTGGCCTCCAGTTGATGGGCTTGGGTATGTCCAGCCCAGGGTCTGGCAATAGCAGATGGAGATTTGCCTGGGACTGAAATAAGGGATTTATGTATGGGATTTGGATGTGGGAAGAGGAGCCAAGGAGAAAAAGGCTTTGGAGTCAAGACATGTGCATGAAAAAGTTTCAGTATATGTTTCTCACTGTCCAGCATGTCTCAGCTCCCCTGTCCCAGGCTTCTGTACTGTGAACTCTGCTTTACTTTGGATTGAACCTGTCTAGGAAAAAAAATCTGCCTAAACTTTGTGCAATATCTAGAAGATCTTGATGGGTCTTAATCTATATGAGAAAATAGTGAAATAACCAGGCTGTGGTATCCGTATCACAGTGCCTGGTAAAATGAGGGTGAATAAGCTGTCCTTTGTCTGCTGATCCAAGGCTGATGGAAGGAAAGCAGTGTCTGGGAAGAGCTGCAGGTCATATCTTGCCCTGCTTACCTGACCTTGGGGCCCTGTGTTTCCCTCTTCCGGTTAATGGCTGGCTTGTCTCTGTAGCAGTATAGGGAACAAGGAAAAAATGAATTGACCCATAGGTAACATATAACTGAGGTGCAAGTATGGTGGGAGGAGGATGAACCCAGGTCATGCTCATGCTGAAGGCACCAGAGGGTGATGTGCTGCCTACTAGGGGTGACTTTTTATTGCATGCATTTGTACTTTGTTGCTCAGTCCTTGGAAGAGACTGTATGCTGAGAATCAGACATCCCACCATGTACCTTTCCTGTGGCCCAGGGTGAGCCTTGCCTGAAGGCTTGCTGTGACCCAGGAACACAGGGCGCACGCTCCCAGGGGAAGTGTGTTAATGACTGTGCAGGTCTTCTCAGGGCTAGTTATTTAGGCAGAAGCCTTTCTGTTCGAGAGGAACCGTGGGGAAGATGAATTGATGACGTGCTCTTTTGAGGTAATTATTTCACACTTTGCAGTCCCATGGCATTTGCCCAAGGCTCAGAGTTTGAGGTGTCCCGGACAGATTCTTAATGAATACCAGTGATATTCACTATGAAGCAGGAATTAATCTCTAGATATCTGATTTGCAAGTGCTCTCATTTGCCATCAACTTCAGTTTTCCACCATGGTCTTGACAGCCAAACAACTAGTTCTGTTTTGTTGTAGAAGCGTCTCTGGCCTTGAAATGAGAGATTTGAGCAAAACTCAGCAAGCACTGACCTCCCCTTAGCCCTGTGTCAGAGCCTGCATGCGACCATGGGTGAGTGATGGCACTTGGAGCCTGTCTGGAGCTCCTCGGTGAGGGAGTAAGGGGGAGCCTGGGCTCAGTAGAGAGGTAAGACCTGTGTGTGTTAGGCTGTGCTTATCAGGGTTTGTTTACTGCGGTGCTTCCTGAGAACAACAGGGTCGGTTGTGCTGGGTCGTGCATGGGTGTCAGCCTGTGCCGAGAGCCCTGCCACGGGCAGGATGGGAGCTACGAGGTGCCGGCAAAGCGGGGGAGCTGGTTGAACCTGGGTCCAAATTATCACAAAGTGTGTGGGAGAGAAGAGCAGGTCGTCCCTTCCGAGGGCAGTGCTGGCACCTCTGTGGGACTTGATTTTTAGGATATGTTGACATTCTGGCTGTTTCCAGGTGCTGTGTGGCTCTTTTCATGATCAGTCCTGCATGCCAGCTTGTTTTATCTTATGATAGACCTGGGACAAACACATTGGATTCTGCCTTGAATTTCTCTAACTGCTGCTGTGTTTTGGGATAACACACGGGGATGTGGCCGTGCTGAAGCTAGGAGGGAGTGTTGGAGGAAATGTCACTGCACGCTTGCTGTGGCTGTTGTGTGCTTTCCCTGAGCTGCTGTTACTGTGTTGAGATAAGGCATCTCCAGTGTCCATGACCCCAAAATGAGGGAGCTGCCGCCGGTTTCTGTCACCCAGGGTCGGAGCTCCCCGCTGCATCTTCTGTGGGGCGCGGGTGGGCGCTGACCGGTCCCAATCCCCTCTGCTTCCCTGTCCGCCATCTTGTTCCGAAGCCGCCGCCGCCGCCTCCCCTCCCTGTCCCAGCTGTCGCCATGGCGGTGTTTGGGCCGGCCCCCCGCCCCGTAGGCCCTGTTGCTATGGGAACCAGGGCAACAGCCCGGCTGGCAGCTGGGATCCAGCGTGTGAGTGTCCCCGTGCCCCCTCGGACTGGGAAAGGTGGGGGATGCTGGTGACCACCCCTGTGCTGGGGTGGTGGTGGGTGACGGTGGCTGCGTCCCCTCCCTGGCCGAAATACGGAGGGCGGCTGTGGGTGCCGGTGTGCCCAGGCTGTTCAGCCTCGGGGGGAAGGGGCTGGGAGAGACCCGGGGCTGTGGGGGAGCTCGGGGGAGGGGGGACCCCCCTGCCCCACACTACGGCGTTGGGGACACCGCTTGTGCGAGAGCGGGGAGAGAGGCAGGGGTGCGCCTGGGGCAGGGCCGCCTCGGTCCTGCCAAACCTCTCCTGGCAGCTGGTTGCGCTCACCCTCCGGTGGGATCCACTCCCCTGTAAGGAAATTGCTTTTGTGGGGGAGGATTTTTGGGGGTAGGTGGAGCAAAGTGGGGGCTCTGGTGCTGACTGAGAGGCACCTGGAAGCTGCAGCATTTTCTGTGTCAAGGACTGGGAGCTGGAGCCCCTTGTTCCCCCTCGGAGCAGGACAGGGAGCGAGCTTTGCTCTCCAAAGAGAAACTTCCAAAACTTCTTCCCGTGGGATGCAGATGTGGCCGCATCCAGGCTGTGGGTTAAATGTGGAGGGGATGAGGCTGCCTGCCTCGCCACTGCTGGTGTTG
Source organism: Chlamydotis macqueenii (assembly GCF_036417535.1). NCBI lineage: Eukaryota > Metazoa > Chordata > Aves > Otidiformes > Otididae > Chlamydotis > Chlamydotis macqueenii. The sequence goes on from NC_141568.1 coordinate 15,230,026, forward strand.
TCCTCCTTGTCTTACACCTGGGCTTTTGGATGTTTTGGCTTTAAATCTGTATTGCCCAGTCTGTAATGTGTCATGTGTCTGTAAAATGCTGTGAAGATTTGTGATGAAAAATGCAAGAAATGGCCTAGCTAGAAGTGACTGCAAAGCTAACTCACCCTAACTTTCCTTGTGTTTTAAATCTGTGGGTGATTTTCTGGGAAGCAATTCCTGTATACATCTAGGGAAAATGCAAAGGCTAGACTACTCCAGGAGGGTGCAGATTGCTCGTATCGGGTTGTCCATCCCTTGACTGAAGGATGGGAAATAACTTGGTGAAGCCAAAGTGTTCTCTGTAATGACTCAGGGTTACAGCCAGTGCTGTAGTATTGCAGTAGTAATCCAGTAAATGCAGAATTTTTACTGTTTTGGCAGCCAGTAATGTGTGTGTGCTGGATAATTGGGTATGAGGCTGAAACCAGCCGAGGTGAGGCTGGGGAGTGGTATTCTGCCTCTGCTTTTCATCGGTTCTGGGTCTTCAGTTTGCCACCTTTGAATTCAATTAATGTTTATGTTCTTGCAGAGATTGAAACTCCTTTTATGAGAATTGGGCATGAATGCATTTAACTATTTCACTGAGAAGGTTTTGAAGATTGAGATTAAACCGACTTGGCTTCACAGGACCACTTCAGACAACTTGACTGATGCCTGACCTCTCAGGGTCCTGGCTGGTGAAGGCAGCTGCTCAGGATGTGAACGTTGTGCAGCCTGTGCTGTGCACTGCAAATTGATGCTGCAGAAGCTAAGAGATGGTTCAGAAAGGGTGAGAGGATGGCTTTTAGGGATTCTGGAAGTGCCCTTTGTTCCAGCTTGGGTGTGTAGTTAAATGGTAGAGGAACAAATCACTGCAAGTCAGCAGAGCAGAGGTTCGTATGCTTTAAGCCCCCAGGGAGTACAGAATTGTTCATTTAATCTTGGCTTTCCTTTACAGGCTAGTGTAAGTGGCAGGTCTGAGCACTTGCTGTGGAGTAAGATATATCATGTGTGGAAACAATCTGACATCCATAGGAGTCTTCCTGTGATTTCCGTGAGCTTTGGATGAGGTCTTGACAGTAGCCACTAAAGAGTGGTACTGCTTTGCTAACCTGCTGCTCTGGATTCACCATTACAGAGTCAGCTCCAACTGGGGATCCTTTAATAGTCCTTTGGCTTCTGCTTTTCCATTCCAAAGTTGCTAGCTGCATGGAAGCTCTGATTCATTCTGAACCAAAATGAAATGTCCAGATGCCAGAAAAAGAGTAAATAAAAAGGGAGAGTTGATGCAAGTTGCAAAGCCGGGATAGCAGAGATCAAATGCTGGGAGAGACAGTTGGGAAAGGGAAAATAGCACTGTAAATACTTAAGGCGGGAGCCACAGTTATAAATTACAGCATGTAGAGCTGTGGAATCTCCAGCAGACTCTTGGAAGGGAGCTTGGTCCACCTCACTGTCAGCTGAGAGCTGAAGTTTATTAAAAGAAATAACAGGAAGGTATAACACTAGGCTATGGTATAACTACTCAGCTATGGTAGGGCTTTTGTAATAAATTGCAGGATGACAGTACTGAAGTGTTAAAATACAGGGGGACTGGAATATAAAAGTGACAGGTGAGGCTTCCTGAATAGCAAGAGTTGATTTAGAAACCACTCAGACACTTAGCAGTGGGCTGGAGGGGCAAGAGATTAGTCCTGAAACCTCTGCTTCTCCTTTCCTGGCTTCCTTGAGATGCTGTTTATATGGTAATTAGAGCTAAGCAGGTGATTTCTAGTCAAGAAATCTGAACTTGCTACTTAAGCCTGAACAGGGCAAGATGATTTAGCTGAACAAAATTGTTTAATAACATCCTGATTCTCACTTGTGACAGATCTCCTGTCTCACTCTTGCAGGAAAGTGTAATAGAAAGGCAAATTAGCCAATTACTCCAGAGAGAGATGGTTTATCTTTGCGGAAGGAAGAAGAGGATTTATTGTGTACACTGAAGTGAGATCCAGCTACTAGGCTGTGCTCCTACAAGAGAAGCTGGGTATAGTGTAGTGTGTGCCAATATAGGCCCAGCCTTAAAGTCTGGGGGGTGATGGGTAGGTATCAGACCAGCTCGGAGACTGGTGCTGCTGCTTCAGCAAAAGTGACTTGGGGTCTCTTGAAATAAGAGTACTGGCACATGGTGTAGTGACAGCCACAGGATCTGTTTAGATATGAAGCTGTGCCTTTACATGAAACTTCCCTAATTTGCTGTTTACTGTTAATTTCCTGTCTCTTTCAGCACAATATCATCAGATAACTGTTTAGTTTTATTTTACAGAGGGAAGTTGTTGGACATACGCACAAAGGGATTTGGATACTTTAGGGCCATATCTAAGTGCTCACATCAACTTTTTCTTCTGTGCAGCCTCTGCCAAGCTCACAGACCCTGAAGGGCCCCTCTGTGCCTATATTTGTGCTGTTGAGCCTTCTGAATTTTCCAGGCTCTGGCGTGACTGAGCTTGTGTGAAGCCCTGCCTTGTGCCTACAGATATTTGGCTGTATGACCAGCCTGTATCATGAGCCAGGTAGTGTTCAGAGGTGGATATTGCTGTCCTAAAGAGAAGAGGTGAAGGTGCTTCTCTTTACTGCTAATGTAGCTTATGGTCAAAACGACTCACCTGGGAGCAGAGCAATCCTGTGCAGAGTTTTTTTTCTGCCTAGCCTGAAGCAAGGAGTCTGTAGTAGCTGTGAGCCCACATCATGAAACAAATCTTTTCCCTTCACTTTGAAGATGATCCTGGTCTCTGTTTTTTTCCTCCGGAGACTACTTGTGTTGCACATTAGTCATTACCTAAAAGACTTTAATCCAGGGAGCAGAGCCCCCCAGCCAAGGCTTTTCTTTAGCTCTCAAGCATCCTAGCTGCTAGCCTGCAGATCAGGCTTTTTCTCCCTTGCTTTCTCCATGCAGCATTGCTAGGAAATGTGGAAGTGACCTTATCTGGGCTGACAAGCAGGACTAAGGAACTGCTTTGGCCCCCTCCATCTGTCTGGGAGGGCAGGAAGGTTTTGGGCTGGAAAAATAGGTGGAGTTCAATAGCAGGAACACAGCCAAGCATGGGAGCAGGGTTGTTGAGGTAGTTGAGAGCAGATGGACGTAGCAGCATCAGGTTTGGCATTGGGGTGCTGAGTTGAGAGCAGATGGAGGTAGCAGCATCAGGTTTGGCATTGGGGTGCTGAGTTGAGAGCAGATGGAGGTAGCAGCATCAGGTTTGGCATTGGGGTGCTGAGGTGCTTGCAAGCCCTGTCTGGGTTTCTTGTCACTTCTGGAGTGCAGTGCTGTGAAGATAGATACTCTATGGCCTTTGCTAAGCACCTGGGGCTTCTCTGACAAGTCGTCTGAGCATGAAACTTGGCTGCACATATGCTGTTTGCCTGCAGCAGGCACAAGTCATTTCTGTGCTGAGCAGGTGAGGCTCTAACATAGCTTGTAAGGTGCTGGAGCTGTTGGGAAAGGAGCACAAGGTGGCAGCCCTGTGAGTGCATCTTGGGCCAAGCATGAGAGACTTGATAGGTCCCACGTTGACATCTGTCTCCAAGTTTGCCTTCTGAGGTGGGAAGCATCACGCCAAGGGTGTCACATCTGAGATTTTGCCTGAGCTCTCCCGTTTCCAGTCAGATTTCTGGCTGGATACCGTGTGGGAGATGTTTTGGAGCCAGTTTCCACAGGCTGTCTGGCTGGAGAGCCAGTTTTCAGAGCTCAGATCCTCCCTGACTGGATTGTAAACCCCCAAATAATGAATGTTGGTTTTCAAACTGAGGGTTCCTTGTTCCCTGCCAAGCAGGTGTGATAATTTGATTTGCTTGTAGCTGAGAGTCTCCTGAGAAGCTTTTGTTTATAGCGTATGCTGTGCTGAAAATGCGTGAAGCTCCCTGGCAGCTGAGATGCTCCTGTAAGTTGAGTGTCTTTGGCTGGTGTGTGTGTGTATCTGTGCACAGTTAATTGGAACAAGCTCATCAGATGGGTATTTACCAGGTGCAGCAACAGAGGACACCCCCAAAGGCGTTGTCAGAGCTGTGGCAACACAGTGGTTTGCCTGCTCTCCTTCACATTGATGTGATTGGGGTCTTCCCTGGACGAGCAAAATAGAAATTAAATTATTGCTTTGTAAGTCAGCGTGGAAACTTTTTCTTTTCTCCTTAAACAAAGAAATTATTAGCTTGTCTGCAGTGTCCAAATTAATTTATCTGAAGCTCAGGGAACATTAACAAATGCTGCTCAAAGGCATGCTTTCTAACACTGCCGCAATCATTCAGTGCGGAGTGAGATATTTAAGAAATAGATGGACTGCAGTGATTTGCAAGGCTATAACTTTACCAAGGCGTTTCAGTGGCAATGCAAACCACCAGGGTGGAGACCAATTGACCAATTCTGATACTGAGAAAATTCAAGGCAGAAAGCATCGTCTCCAGCCTAGAGCTGAAGAAATCCCAAAGCCACAAATCTCTTTATTGGGTTAGTGGACCTTTCCAGGACCTTACAGGATAAGGTGCTGCTGTTTTGAGAAGCTTCTCTGCACAGCACCCTAAGCCTGCGCAGTGCAGTGTCTCCCCATGTATAAAGCAGGAAGAGCTTAGCAGCAAAGAAAGGAGCAAACTTTAGCTAATGTTAAGCTTTGAACTCTCTACTTCCTTCAGGTCCTGGTAAAATCCTCCTGCTCTGCCTGGCAAGGGTGTGACAGTTGAGGAGAGGAGATGCTGGGCAGCCTGATCTCCAAGTCCTCAGTGGCCTTCCAGGTTCCACTGGACTCTCAAAAGCCACCAGCCCAGTGACAGTTATTGCTGTGCTGGTGGGAACCTGGTCACACCAACGGTTCCCTGACTGTCTCCTGTCCCTCCAGGCTGTCCACAGCCACTAAATAGCCTATGGTGATTCTGGATGCAAGACTGGGCACCATGCAAAGTGAATCCTTCCAGAGAAGCACGGATTAACTGTCCTAAGGTAGGAATTAACTGTCCACCAGGCAGGAAGGAGGCAGTTTTTTTGGCAGGAGGGCTGAAGCAGGGATGCAGCAGTTATGTGATACTGAGCAGGATTTAACTATATACCAGCTCTAAGAGCAAGTCTGATAGGGATCTCCTCCCACCAGACAGGGATGGTGAGCTGGAGGCATGTTGTGTTGTGGTTTCTATTTGTCCTGCCTTTACAGGGAAATGTGACTGATTTTAGTTCTGCTCCTTTCCTCCTGGTCTGGGAAGCTGATCCCTGCAGGCTCCAGGGAAGTGGAGCCGTGGGAATGTCTTACTCCAGGGCTAGAGGGTAGGGGAAGCTGTAAGCCTGGAATGGGGGATGTGAAGGTTGTAAACCCTCTGGAAAGGCATGATGAGCAGGATTAACTTCAAGTGAAGTAAAATTACATTTAAAAGACTGGAACAAATAATCCAGTTATCTTCAAGACCCAATAATAAAACATTGAAATCCAGATTAATGTTGTATCATCCCCATTAGCTATTTTTCAAGAGAAATTTATTTCCAGCTTTAAATCCTAGCTCTTGCTGCAGCCTGTCCTCGTGTCCAGAGGACGCTGCTGTGCTCCCTTTTGTTTCTTGCAAGAACAAAAGGAAACAGCAACCACGTTGTTTCCTAACACTGTAAAGGGCCCAGTACCATGAACATGTATGATGCTGTAGCTGTTTGGGGAGTAAGGGAATGAAGTTATTGCCTTGCTTGCAGGATGTGGGTAAAACTTGGGAAGGGAACAGTTATCTTTGTACAGATGTCTTGCTGTGTACAGCAAGTCCCTACAAAAAAAGGTATGGAATGGATGGAAGCAGGAGGGAATATGATCTGTGATTTTACTCAATGTCAGGATTTAAAAAAAAAAAATTATTTTTTAGTCCTTTCTTGTGCATCCACCTTGTGTGACACAGATGAAGAGAGGTGGCTGGCAGGCTGGTGATGGGAAGAAGAAAGGCCCACGGACCTGTTAATGCGTGCTACTTACAGGATAAGGATGCTGGGGAAGAACTGCCATTAGGATAGTCTTAAGTGGCCCTGCTTTCACATATGTTGCATTTGTATTTGAGCTAATTGCTCATGTTCCTTTAATGGTTTCATACTTTTACTTCTGCTGTTACAGCCTCTAATACCTGTAGGGAGCCTTGAGTTTGCGTGTTAATAAGTGAAAATTAGGACCCTCATTCTCCATGGAGAAATGCTCTTGGGCACTGTGGTAATTTCATGCCTGGAAGGAGTCCTATTTGCCGGATAATTTTTGTAACTTAAAACAACCAAATTAGCCTTGAGAAACTATAGCTCTTAATCAGAGTATTGAACTCTATGCTCCATTAGTTAGAAACATCACCAGGCTCCTTGCACAAAGGGTGGACGTTTGGTTTGCCAAGTGGGAAAGTGGGCTGATCTTGTTAATGCTCAGGGCAGCAGCAATCCCTGGGTTTAAGGTTGTTCATAATACTCCGAGCACTCAGTAGGGTCAGGCACAAAGTCACATCAGGTCAGCTGCTCTTGCGGAGTGAAGCAGCTACGTGACATTGCCCTTCCTTTTGTTCCCACCAAAAAACTTAAAGAGTAGTAAAGGATACTTTGGATATTAGTAGAGTAATAGAGATTTGGTTAATTCCAGTAAATGGAGTTCCAGATGTAATGGAAGGGGGCGAAGGTGAGAAATGCCAGCAGGCCCCAGTGTGTGGCTCGTGGAACAGCACAGCAAAAGGCTGTGTTGGCTCAGGGAATATTTGTTCTGGGGTTTTACTTCTATGAATCTTAACTCTGCCACGGAACTGTGGTCTAATAATGAAATGGGGTTTGAGGGGGAGATTATCTTCTCCACTTATGAAGTGTGCCGCAGTCTGGAGAGACAGATGTATCCTTTGGGTCTGCCATGAATGGCATTCTGGATTTTAAAGGTCCCATTGGTGCTTCTTCCAGGTGAGCTGAGACATGGCTGCTGGCAAGCTCCATTGGTCCATGGAGTCCTGCAAAACAGCTGATGAATTCCAGAGCAAAGCGGTAGTACCTCAGAATCTGAAGCTAGTCAGAGAGGCAGGGGAGTCTGTTACGGTAAGTACCTGCTGTGGCCAGGTAGGAGCTGTTAAGGCTGGAAACTCCCCCCATGTCCCTCCTCTGCCTTTCCCTCCTGTTATATCTAGCAGCACTGTGAAGCTAGACACCACCTCCCCATCTCTTTGCTGCCATGCTTCTGCTGGAGGTGACTATCATGGTGCAGTGGAGTTTGGACTGTGTGCTGCTTCAGGGAAAGTCTAGGGTCTTGCCTGAATGTGCCGCTGGAGCCACGTTAAATGAAGGTACTGGGCATTGCACTGGAATAGCTGACACATGAGTGTGCACTTCTTTTCATCCTCCTTGTCATGCAGGCGTACTTGCCAGGGCTGCTCTGACCATACCTGCCCTCCAGGCAGCTGGGCATGTATTGGGCTGCTCAGACTCCACCTGAGGACTTGAAAGACATGGCTGGTCCCAGATAGACCCAGTTCCAAACCAGTTATTATGTTTCATATCCTGTGTTGGAGCACAGATTCAGCCCTGCCAACAGCGGTGGAGTCAGGGCCATTCCTCCTTCCCATCCCCAAATGTGAGCTTTGCTGACGGGAGCTCACTTGACGGGAGATAAGAGAGTGCTGAGGCTCTGTCAGGGAGATACCTGTATGGTTCTGTGAGGACAGAACAGAGAGAAAACAAGTGCTAATTAAAAAAAGATAACTAAAACTTGGACCCATTCCTTTCTATGTCGGTCTTGGCACAATGCTGCTTTTCTGCTTTCCCCTGACTCACTCAGCAGTGACATCTCCATGTGTGTGTTGGTTGTGAGCACTGTGCAAGGATGGAGTTAGGGGATTGCTGGTAACTCCTCCCCACTCTCTTCAAAGGTCACTAGCTCAATCCAGCAAAACTAAAGAGGAAGCAAATGCCCGAAGAGCAGAAATCCCCAAACATGTCACATCAAATCATGAAGGAGAAACTAATGGGACAGAGCCACTTGGTTAGAGCATGTGTATTCCGCTCTATATCATTAATTTACTGATGTTAAATATTTTAGCAGGTAACTTACGGGACTTCCAGGACTGTCCTGGTAGCTGTGATCACAAATTATTCATCAGTGGCACTTGAACAAGAAAAGCCTTTCTGAATGAAGGCATTTCTGTAGTTCTTGCTGGTGTTTTGCGTTTCAGCTGACTCCTTCTGCCTTCCTGAAGGAGATGTCTCTTACAACCAAGCAGAGGCTGGCCAGCAGTCGGGAGATGAGGCGGCCCCGGATTATCCGGCTTCTAGATATGAGCGAAGCCTCCCATCAAAAGGTAGCCTTTTCCTGCCCTTTTCCTTGCTGTTTGCTGTGACATTTGAAGAGGGTGCATGCTTGTGACAGGCTTGCCTCCAGCTTATCTAAATACCTCTGTGACTAGGTCCTGTTGTCCTTTCAAACTGCTGGTGGGGCTGGAGGTCCTTCTGCTGGGGTAAAGGTGGAATGTTTTTCCCCAGTGAGATGTTGAAGTCCTGATCTGTGCTAAGCCAATATAAATAACCTGTCTGGAGTTGGTGGGTTTTGCTGGAGTTCAGCTACCATTGCTAAAGCACGATACTGGGAGAAAACTGGGGCAGGACCCCAGGGCATGAGTTTGCCAATTTTTATCGTCCCTCTGAAATAACCACCTCCTGCTTTGGTGTAGTCACTGTGAAATGCTTGGGGTCATGACTCCCTCAACGGTGGCAGCATTGGCCTTTGTAGGCTGTAGGTAACTACTAAAGATTTAACATTAATGCTGTGGGTTGGAACAACATGTGGGACCCTTAGAGGGTGTTAGATTTGCAGGCTGCAGGATCCTGCCAGATGTACGGGGGAATCTCCCTCAGCAGAGTGGATGTGCTTTATCTGGATCAATGTTTACTTAGACGTATGTTTAAACCTGCTTTTCTTACAGGACACAATCTAAACGGGTAGATTGCCGAGGTAGGCTGTTGAGCGGAAAATTGTCAGCAAGAGACCTGTAACAAATTGATTAAAGATTGCCCTAGACAGCACAGGAGGCTGAGAAAGCATCAGATGAGTGCACAAATGACTGGCAGCTACTGGCTTCTTCAGCATCTCTGTGATTTCTATCGAGGAGCAGGAGACCTGCCTGTGTCTGTAGAGTGAGAACACTGCAGCTGGAAGAGGGGAGACAAAGCAGGGAGGAATTTTCTCCAAGTAATACCTCTGTAAACATTTACTGTTTGTGTATATTTTCAGGCGTGCTTCTGCAGTGGTATTAAATAAACCAGCAATAATAGATTGCAATAAAGCATCCATTTAAAGCTCATGGAAAAAGGAGATACAGAGTCCAGTCTCACTCAAGTTGTCTAGTAACACTGAGAAAAGAGCTGAACCTTGTCACCAGTCAGCATTCACCTCACTTGTATTTCCTAACTGGTGTATTACTTGTGTTTTGCCCTTACCTCCAGGATACTTTCTTGTACTGGTTTCTAGGCTTGATATGAAAAAAAAGATATCTGGGGCCATGTGGGACTTCATCCTTTGATCTCCGAGTAAAGATCCCAAATTGTCTCCTGTGGAGTCTCATGTGAATTTTTGGGTTTTGCTTGCTCTTTTGAGTGCTCGTGACTCTTTCAGTAAGTGCTCTGGACCTGTGTGACCATATTAGCATAGGGATGTGCTGGAGATAAGTGCTGCCCTGTGTTTTTGAGAAGGAAACCCCTTGGAGGAACACCTGCTGAAAGAGATTCTTAGCTTGAGCCTGCTTAAGGTTGTCCAGAAACTTCTGATCAGCTCAGAACACGGATGAGCTGATGGGCTACTGTTTCCACTGAGTGAGCTGGGCAGATGTACTCACCAAAAGACTGTACTACACTGGAGATCAATGTTGGGTTCTCATTCATGAATCTTCCTCTCAGCAGTTGTACATCTCATAGTATCACAGAATGGTTTGGATTGGAAGGGACTTGTAAAGGCCATCTAGTCCAGCCCCCCTGCAAGGAGCAGGTTGCTCAGAGCCCTGTCCATCCTGGCCTTGAATGTTTCCAGGCATCCACCACCTCTCTGGGCAACCTCTGCCAGTGTTCCACCACCCTCAGTGTAAAATTTTTTTCCTCATGTCAAATCTGAATCTACCTCCCTCTATTTTAAAACCATTACCCCTCATCCTATCACAACAGGCCCTGCTGAAGAGTTTCTGCCTATCTTTCCAGTAGGCCACCTTTAGGTACAGGAAGGCCACTATAAGGTCTCCCTGGAGCCTTCTCTTTTCCAGACTGAACAGCCCCAACTCTCTCAGCCTGTCCTGATAGGAGAGGTGCTACAGCCCTCTGACCATCTTTGTGGCCTCCTCTGGACCCTCTTCAACAGGTCCATGTCCTTATGCTGAGGGCTCCAGAACTGGACACAGTACTCCAGGTGGGGTCTCACCAGGGCAGAGTAGGGGGGCAGAATCACCTCCCTCAACCTGCTGACTACGCTCCTCTTGATGCAGCCCAGGATGCGGTTGGCCTTCTGGGCTGCAAGCGCATATTGCCAACTCATGCTGAGCTTCTTGCCACCAACACTCCCATGTTCTCCCCGGAGCTGCTCTTGATCCAGTCTCTGCCCAGCCTGTATTTGTGGCTGGGATTGCCCTGACCCATATGCAGGACCTTGCACTTGGCCTTGTGGAACTTTGTGGGATTTGCCCAGGCCCACCTCTCCAGCCTGTCAAGGTCCCTCTGGATGGCATCCCTCCCTTCCAGCATGTTGATGGCACCACACAGCTTGGTGTGGTCAACAAACTTGCTGAGTGTGCACTCTATCCCACTGTCCATGTCACCTACAAAGGTGTTAAACAGGGCTGGTCCCAATACCAACCCCTGAGGAACACTGCTTGTCACCGGTCTCTACCTGGACATCTCACTGCTGTCTTGTTTCTCCAGTTCTCAGCAGTTGACCTGGAACAGAGCTTGTTTCAGCCTTTCCCATCAGAGGTGGTATTTCAGAGCTACGTCCCCTGCAAGGTCTATGAAGTGCCACTGATTCTGAGGAACAATGATAAGGTAAGTGCTGAGATGTGGAAGTTGAACACTGCTGGAAGAGGAGAACAGTGCAATTCACGTAGTATCCAGCACAGCAAGTTCTGCAGCAGCACAGCACGTCCAGAATAAAATGTCTCATCACCTTTTGTTTTGCAACATCATAGAATAGATGCTAGGGATTCTCGCCCTGATTTTGGCTGTGCGTTGGTGGTATCTAACCCAAGGGAGCTTTTCTAGTCAACCTCCTTCCCCTTGAAAGCCCTGGATTGATGGGAATGTTGAGAGCTGTGCAGTTCTTATCTGCTCTCATGCTTTACCTCGAGTGCGCGCTACGTCCTGGTGGCTCCTTGGTTAATCTTGGTTTCAGGCAGGACATCTCTGCCTCTCGCAGCCTGTTTAGCTGCCTCTCTGCAGCTCACTGTCAAAGCACAGTCTTCTCTTCTTTATGCTGGAATAAGTTATAATTAGTGGCGGTATCACTCCAGGAAAGTTGTTTTGAAACAGCAGTGGAAACAGACTGTTTTAGCAGAAGCAGTGGGAGGCCTTTAGGTGCCACTTTAGGCTCCTGCTAAGCCTTATTTCAGTCCTGCTCAGATTTTTCTAAGACTCTCTGCTTTCCCTTTGGAGAACCACAGAACATCTAGAATAATGTGCTCTTGAAGGCCTCCACCTTTACTTGAAAAAATTGTGATTATTTTGAGATTTCCCAAGAGAGTTGAGAGGGAAGAGTTGAAAAATGTCAGCAGTTTTGTTCCACTGTAAAGAGGAAAATTGAGACCTTTTGAATTTCAGCAGGGGGAAACATTTGCTCGAATGAGGCATGTGCCAAGAGCAAGCTGGTGGGAAAAGAGAGGAGGGAGGAAAGGAGCTGAGTTTAAGTGCTCTGGGAGAGAACATTGTACACGCAAGGGTTTCTCTTGACATGTAACAGCAAGAGGACTGGAGGTAGAGAAAGGTCAGAAAAATAAAAGTGTAATTGAAGATACTTACTCTTACTGAAGAGTAAGATGTCTGAGAGGAGGGCAGGATGGGAAGGTGGAAGTGTACACAAGAGCAAGTGAATTAACCCCCTCTCCGAATCTCCCTGTTGGGGAAAACAAACAGGTGGACAAGAAAAAAGCTCTCAGGGCATATTGCAGGTGGAGGAACAGCAAGAGAAGTCAAAGTATATCCTGAGATAACAGGTTTTGACAGGGACATGGCTGAAAATGGAAGACCCTTTGGGAAGGAAGGATGCAGGTGTGGTCACTCCGTTACTCCTAGACAGTACTGTGGCATTCCTGGTCTGGAATATTGGAAAGATGCAGCGTGGATACCCATACCCAAGGGATACAGTTTGTGTGGTGCACACTGATTTTTGGACACTCTTTGCTGTAGGTATCCTCTTTCCTGATTAAACCGTGCCTCAGTTTCTCTTTTCCTACTGCTCTGCTTCATTTTGGCTTCAGCTGCTGTTATCCATGCGGCACTTCAAAATGCTTGCCTTTGCCAAGTACCGGCCAATTGGCAAATAGTTAATTTTCTCTCTTCCTCCTTCCTCAAGTGGAAAAGAACATCTGCATCAACATTTCTGCCATTCCTAGTGAAAAACAATAAACTTGTACAGCTGCAGCTTGTGATTTGTATGCCCTGTAAAGGGGAGGCAGTGTGTGAACTGTTCATCTTTTTCCAGAATGAATTAGTTTTGAAGCTGGTAAGACCTCACCCACTGGACAGCACTGGTGTAAAAGTAAGATCAGCTCAAAGGAAAATCCTTGGAATGTTTAAGCAGGCAGAGATGATAATCCCAAGAGAAGTTGTTATTCTAATTTTGTTGTTTTTTGGTAATGTCCGGGAGAAAAGCAACGATGTGCTCTGTCTCAAAATTTTCTCTCTGGTTTCTTCTGAGTCATACTGACTGAGGCTTGTCTGCTCCATGAAAATCCAGGTAACAGCAAACTATATTCCAAATAGGAACACTCTAATCGTTAAAATGCAGAAGATAGATACTTATTACTCTTACCCATGTGTTGTAAAATTGCTTTTCTATCTTCAGACTGCTCCTCACCACCCTCAGAAATGTTACGGGTGACTTTAGCTGAAGGTCTTAGCCATGTGTGCTCATCTACCAAGGGACTTAGTGACCCAAACGTTGGTCTGCAGCGTGAGATTGGCTCCTGGAACATGCTGCCCCAGGGCATTGCTGACAGCAAAGGGCGTTTGGAGATTTCAGGATTGCCTTGGCCGTGGGTTGTCAGGCTTGGGTGGGTGATACAGACTGAATCTTCATTTTTCTCAAGCCTTGCGTGAGTTCATTGTTTATCAGTGAAGCTGCCTGTCAGTCAAAATTGCCTGGTTTAGACTTTGAGATGAGATTTGGTGCTGAGGGGTTGATCTCTGTGTGCTAGAAAACGCCTGTTTATCTCTGTGCTTGTGGTATCCCAGGGGGCAGAAACTTGCAGCAGGGTGCCTGCGGGGACTCCTGGGTGTGGGGAGGAATACCCAGAATCTGGCTTGCCTGCGCTGGCAGCTGCCTGGCTGGCAGCAAGAGCCCCCGGAGAGCTGAGATTGGCTTTTAATAATGAAAGCACGCCGAGTCAGTGCTGGTCGTGATTCTCAAGGTACAAAATGCCTTTGAAGCCCATAATTGATAGGCACAGCTGGGGTGGGGGGGGGGGGCGGTCGTGTCTGGCTTTCCATTGTTTTGGCAAGTTGACTGCTCTTGTCTTCTGCATCAACCTTTCCTGGTAGACTATCATGCTTCTCCCTTGCTTCTTTACAGCTCCCTTTAAATTCTCTTAGCCACCTCCTTGTTTCTGGGGTTGTCTCTTTGTCTTCCTATGTTCCTCCTTTTGCTCTTCAAGTTTGCTTTTATTCCCAGTAAGGCCACTGTGTCTGTGGTCTCCTTTGCTGGTCTGCCCAGATGACTGTGGCACCATAGCTTGACTGCCTCACTCAAGCCCAGTATGCTGGAAGTGAATTGTATCTCCATACTGCTGGTGTCTTACCTGCTTGTGGTACTTCCTCAGCAGGACGTTGCCCTGCTGCCTCTATCTTAGAGCTATTTTGCCCAGGCAAAAGGGATTCAAGTTCATCCTTGCATATTACATGTGTGTACCTCCAGAGCTAAAAGTGCTTTGGAAAGGGGGTTAAGGAAGGATGTCACCAGCACATGGCCAGATCTCTTCTCCTCATGTTTGAGTGGCAAAATTATAGTTTTATGTCTTCCCTGCAGGTTCCTCGGCTGGTCAAGGTCGTCTTGGAGAGCTCACCTTATTTCAAGTTGATCGGCCCTGATGCTGTGTGCCATAAGGTAGCACCTGGCATGCCTTCAACTTTCCGCATCGTTTTCACCCCTGAGGAGAACAAGGTGAGACTGGAGGTCTCAAGAGGTTGGGGCCTTCAGTGGAAGATGAATGTGCAGGGCTGGATTCAGAACAGGGCATCTGGTGTGGATTTTGAGGAACTGTCCTGGTTTCAGTGGGGTTGCGCTAGATCTAGAACTGAGGGGAACTCTTTTCCCATGGTGAAGATTATTCTCTCGTAGGCTGGAGGCTCTTACATGTTTCAGACTTGTTTTTATCCTTCGGTGCTGGAACGTTTAATGTAATGTCTGTTGGCTTCAGGGATGAGAGAGTCTGTCTGTGGTGGGATGGCCTCTCAAGGTGTTGGTTTCTAGTATCTGGCCATTGCTGCATGATTCTGGGTTTTCTCCACTAAGTATAATTACAAAAGTCTGTTGAAAAGTGACCTGTTATTTGGAGGACCTGAAGTGAGCCTGATCAGAATGAGGACCACCACCTTTGTACACTGGAGTCACCTTACTGCATGCTGTGTTGGACACAGTAGTGAGACAGCTGAACTTTATGTTTAAAGTTGTCACTTTTGTGTGAGAACCTCCTGTGGGATCTGCTCTAGGCTGTGGTCAGGCAGTCTGCAGCTAGGCACATCTTGGTGTTACGTGGTGCTGCTAGGCACTGCAGCAGGGACTGACAGGCTGTGCTTTCCCTCGTTGTGCTTTCTTGTGCACTTGCAAGAGAAGATGCATGTGGAACAGCAGGAAAATGGCAGAGAGGGGTGTCGATAAGCTGTTTCACCTTCTGTCTACTCAGTGATAGGGCGTTAATTATTACGGAAAATACTAGAAGAACAAATAGATCCAGAGAGCTTTTCTCTTTCTCGCCTGGCAGCTACTTCCCTGCTTCTCCCTGGACTGGAGCAAAGAGGATGCTTTTTCATACCCTCTGTTTTCAAGCCCTGCAGCTGTGCTGTCCCTGAGGATACTTATCTGCCTGCGATTCAGCTGTGAGTCTAGAGGAGAGGGAATGCTGTGCACGTGGCCGGGAGCCAGCCCGGCACAGGCACGCTGCGCTCTGGATGTCCTTAACTCAGCAGGCGGTTGGTGCGCGGCGGATGACAGACATCTGCCTGAGAGAGCATGTATAGGAGTAAAGGGGCAGGTATAATCTGCAGGCGGAGATGTTACCACAGAGTCTGTGGTGTGGCTGCTCTGTCAGCTGGCGCCTATTCCATGCCAAACGTGCAATGCTTTTGCTTGGAGGTTTGAAGATCGGTGCTGTGGCCCTGGCACATCTGATTGTCAGGGCTGAGATGTGAAGGGTCGATGCTGTTATCTGGAGGCTTGTTCATATAGAAAGGTTTAGTACGTGGCACGGAAGGGAGGAAGCACTGGAGGGAAACAAAGGCAGGCAGGCTGCCTCTTTCCACCAGCATCGTGCTGCCTCTTCGCACTGTTCTTTGCATGGCTTTGTTGGAGAGGCAAGGTTTGGGGTTACCTCTGAGCCAGCTGATGTTTCTGCACCAGGCCAGAGGTGCAAGACCTCTTTGGGCATAGCTGTATTCTTATCTTCCATTTGCTGCTTAGGTTTAGTTTAACGCTTTGTCCTGTCATCAAACAGCACGGATATAGAAAACTAAGGAGGAAATGCCCTGTCGTCTCTAGCTCCCCATGCTTGTGAATAATCTGTTCCTTTGGAGGGACTGAGAAATTATTTAACATCATTAATATTTAGGGTAAAAATTATGTTGGCCTGGGGCAGTTCTCCAAACTACCCGAGTGACACGAGCATAATGTCACTGAGGCAGGCTTTGAAAAGTTCACTGGTGCCTTCAAGATGTGATTTATTAGTATTAATTAGTGTTCATTTTTGGGGTGGAAGAGGTAAATTGGTGCCCATGAAGGGCAAAGTGCTGCTCTTGAAGTTTAGAGAGGCAGCAGAGTAGCATGTGAGCATCACCACAAATAGAAGTAGGGTGAGATAGTCCCCAGGAGCACTAATATCAATACGCTGTCCCTTGCCTTGCCCTTGAACTGGTGAGTGTGTGGCGTGGGGAGCTCTGCCAGCGAGAGGTCTTCTGCACAGCTTCAGCGACACCCCAGCAGTTTCTGCTGAACTGGGTTTCGTGCTCCTTGCAGGGGTTGTGCAGGGCATCGGAAGAGGGATGCATGCTGCTCAGCGAGGAGCACGTGGGGATTTATTTATACAGCAGAGTCAGAATTTTGTACAAATAGACATTTTGTCTTCTACTGGATAGAGCGTGAGTCAGCGAAGTACCAGAGCGCTGTAGCTCAGCTAGAAATGTATCAATAACACGATCAGGAGGTGCACAGCCCCTTGAAAACCCCTTAGCAAAGAGGCAGGCTCTGGGAAATGGTCCTCTGAAGTCGCTTGCGGTTGCTTGCATGAAGAATATCTGTGTGTTAGTTGTGGAGTGCTACCTTTGATCAACCGTTTGCCTCTCTGCTGCTCCGTGATCCACAGGAGCTGTGGATAACCCAGTGAACTGGGATGTAGCTACAGACCCCTCTGTCAAGGCTGGAGTCTTCCTGATACGGAGTTGCTTTGTATAATTCTCTTGCTTTGAATCTGTTCTTCTCCAGGGTAAGTCTGACTTCAGCGAAGTCACTCCTGGTTCGAGGGGGCAGAGCTGTGGCTAAGCCCTAAGGAAAAGGACCATGTGAGATGTTAGTGGCTGGAAGGCCATGTGCCATGTAGCCCTGCCTCGAAAATTGCGCAGTTTCCTATTGTCTTGCAGTCATTTGGGAATGTGGGACATGATTGGACTGTCAGAAAGTGAATAAATAGCCGACATGTCTCTTGGCATTTGCATTGGAAATGTGAAATGCTAATTTTTCTGTTGGGCAGCATTTCTAATTAGTTACTCTTGCTGCTCCTGATTTGCACACTTCTGTTTTACAGCTCCGGTTGTACAGAGCGGGTGTTCTCGTGCCACAGCTGTGTTCCCAGGTGTCCTTGCATTACGGTCCGACAATCTCTACCTGATTGGAAACCATTGTGGAGCTGACTGGCAAATAAACAGACAGGAATGCTTACATTTGTGTGTCCTTTGGGCTTATTAATAGATTATCTTAAAGGAAGAGGGAAGCAAGAAGCATATAAAAACATAGCACAGCTTATTCTGTTTGGTTCTCTTGCTCCCTTCACTGTAGCAATACAGTATTTTCAGGCAATACAAGCTCAGTCTGTAAGGTTTGCAAAATTAATTCCTGATGCTCAGTGGAGACTGAATTAATGCTCATGGATTCATATGAAATATGACAGGGCGATGACTTATTGCATTACTGAAATTAACTCCTTTAAAATTCAGCCCAGCCCTGTCAGATGTTTTGTAGCACACAGAAGCTACTCCGAGGATACTTTTAAGACTCCTGGAAGGAGGAAAGGCGCAGAAGATCAAGGCAAATGGCCCTGTGCAGAATGGACCTGGAGCAAAGGCACTGATGTCAAAGCATCCTGTGAATTGGTAGCTGAGGGAGGCAGGAGAGCGAGTACTCCTTTTCATGTGAAGCTATCTTCATCCTCCAGCCTCCCTCCTCTCTTTTAATGGCCCTTATTTTCCAGCCTTTATGGTGTCGTGGTTTCAGCAGGGAGCTTTCCCTGTTTGACCTGCTGTGTTACCTCATTCTACAAGGATCTCTTCTTTGCGATTGTCTGCTGCAAGGAATTCAGTGAAGTCTTTCGGACTGGTTGTGCAGCAAAACTGACGTCAGCTTGCTGGCATACTGGGCAGTTAAGGTTGGTATCGCTGTGGCAGAAATCAGTATTAGCCTGCGTTCGCAAGGAGCCTGGAATGTCATCTCTGAGACAGGCAATTCTTTAGTTTCAATGGGTGCAAATTCAAATGCCAGTATTGCATTTGAATGATGATAAATGTGATGCTTGGAAGGCCGGAGCTTGTAAACATTGCTTATCAAAGGGGAATAAGAGAAGAGGAACCATTATCCAATCATCTGTATTTTCCTTGAAATTGAGAGGGAATTTTATGAAGGATGAAGTTGTATTTTCATGAAAATCTACGGCTTGAAGCTGTGTCTAAATACAGCAATCTTGAAAGCATCAAAATGATGCAACCCCTCTCTTACCCAGGCATGTTTATTTAGAAATCTGGTTTTAAATAATTTACTGCGGGCTTGCAGTTGCAAAGTCAAGCAAGATTTTAAACTGGTTTCAACTGTACCCCTAGGTTGTAAGCAAGTGCCTAGCAGAGTTGATAACACAGGGCAGTGCTGCAGTGGAGCATTGCAGCCTTTCTCTTCCCAGGGGAGGATGATTCAGCATTCAAAAGCTTAAGGGACCCTGGGTTCACAGCGGGATTAGCAGCCAACTCCTGTCTGGCACCGTGCTTTCCTTGGGTTTCCCCTGTCTGGCCTGCGTTCAGCTGGGTGCGAGGTCCCACTTTGGTGGGATCGTAGACCGTGGCTGAAGGGTCAGCGCTGAAGTGCTTTGAGTCGAGCCTGGTACGGGATGCAATGTCCTGGGGTGTCCTGGAGAAGGGGCTCGGCACACAATGTGCGTGTGTGTGAATGGCAAGAGGCAGCTCTCTTTCTCAAGGCCATCGTTGTCTCTGGGAGGCCAAATCCTTGTTGCCTGAGCCTTGCTTTCACATACCTGGAGGAGTCCCTTTCCCTGTGTGTTGTGCAGGCAGGCCCAGTGCCCCTCATGGGACACAGAACTGGGAAGGCTGCCTGTGCTTGCTTTTGGGGGGGATTTGTTCCTTGGGCTCTTATTTACACTGCTGTTGATCCACTCACTCCTTAGCAATGACAATGACTTGAAAATAATTTCCTCTTACTTCCCTGAAATACCTCCAATTGTTGAAGTTTCTCTTTTTTCTTTATCCCCCTGCTGATCTGAACTCCCTGCATCCTCCTTTGTCTACCTGGCATCTGTAAAGGAGAGAGAGCTAAATATGGCACGCCAAGACTTCATAAGGCACACAGCTTTCAGGTGGATTTACAATGCCTTTGTTACAGTAATGTGGCAAAAATAATGGAAAAAAAATGAATAGCATTCTTCATTTGCTAATGCAATTTCTTAGGATCTAAACCGTCCAGGATGTGAAGTACCCAGATAATAGGTGCTTTAAATTCGCATGGGCTGCCTGCACCTTTTATTGTAGAGGGCTTAGGCTGCAAGATTGAGTACAGAATTGCTAATTCAGAAAGACTTGCTGAAGATGAAATGTGATACTCCGTTCTGTAGGTCATTTGCTGCCAGTTCCCTTCCTGATACTTTACTTTCCAAATATGAGAAGCAAAAGGCCTTCTGCGTTTTCCAATGTGAATATTTGCAATGTCTAGAAAAAAAAATCTTTATTTATTCTTTCTACATCTTGGATGTGGCAGCGTCTGTCACTGCAGCCTTACCCCCCCCGGCTGAGTGAGTGGTTGATCTGCCTTACGTCCTTGCCAGGCTGGGAGAGGATGAGTATGGGAACAGGAAATCCCAAGCACAGAGGAATCTGAATTGGTTCTGGTTAAGGGAGTTTGCTGCTGGGTGCAATACCTAAATCACATTTTTCATAGTTGTTGAAGCAGCAAGCAGACAATCTCAAACGAGTTAAAAGCACCGAGGGGAAAAAAAGATCAGGACAGCAAGTGAGTGATAAGAGGCAGAGCTTTTATCAACTTGTCAATAAGAGAGCTGCTGGAGGTAATAGCTCCTGGCCCTGTGGCAACAGCTTTACCACTGATTTCAGGAGGGGCAAGGCGACAATTCCGGCACAGCGATACTACACTGTGCATCTGGAGATCGATATGCTCAGCTCTACAGTAAAATGATTTTGGTGGCTTAATTCACCTTCCTACTGCTAAATGCCAGACAGCTGTGGGGGACTGTCTGGCTCTTTTCTGAACAAGCCAGTGGCTGGGAATAGCGGAGTTGAGGTTTCTCTGGTAGGGATGTCTGAGCGTCTCCCATGAGCAGCTCCTGATACCACCTGCCTCAGGTAGGCACACTGACAAGGCACCGAGGCACTTATTCTGGAGACCTTACAAGAGAGACGTGATGAAGGCGTCAATCATGCCAGAGTATGCAGCAGAGAGAAAGCAAAGCTCGCGCCTGTATCCCCCGAGGCTCGGATGTGATGTAAAGGGAAAATTGAGATTAGATACAGGAAGAACTCTCTTTAAGTCTAGGGTAGAGCTGGAATAGGCTGCTGAGGGCAGGGCTGGAATTGTTGGTGCTTTTAAGTACTTGTCAAACATCTCGAGAGTAGTTTGGATAAAGAGCTGAGACAGTTCTGGGGTGAGGAGGTGGATCAGATAGCTTTTTAAGGGTGTGTATGTCCCCAGCCTTGTCCCTGTAATGATGTGGGAAGGGGTAGGAAATACACAGGTACCCTACGCTCACCTGACATTAAAACAATGGTTGTGTCCAGCTTGTGAAGTATTTCACCAAAGACTGGCTGTTGATTGTGCATGTGCTGAAGTCCTTTTGAAAACGTACCTGAGCATCCCCTGCCAGGCTTCGACGAGGTCGCTGCATTGCTGGGATTGGAGTCAGTGCTGTGGCACAGCTGGGTTCTTAGTGGTGCCTTCAGTAGTCTGTGGTGGTGATCAAAGCGGGTTCTTGTTACTGCTGTAATCCCTTACGTGAAATTACTCTATTTTGGTGCCTCAGAATCAAAGTATCAGGTAATTTTGTCTGGTGCTGCCAGCTTGCTGTGAACACAAGTGAATCAATGGGACTATTTCTTCTTTGCAAGTTAACAGCTTTGTCCAAGTCATGCTAAGGAATGAAAGGTCATTAAGGTAAAAAGTGCTGTTACACTATTGAATGCTGCTGTTAGAGTCCTAGAAAACAGCAGTTTTTCTTCTGCCATGGGGATGCTACTAAATGCACTGTGCTGAGATGGTTTCTTTCCCTGCAGGATTATTTCCACCAGCTCACCTGCATCACGGAAAGGGAGACGTTCATTGTGCCTATCCGGGCTATCGGTGCCCGAGCGATCCTGGACTTCCCTGACCAGCTGAACTTCTCCGTCTGTCCAGTCAAATACAGCACCCAGAAAACTCTGCTGGTTCGCAACATCGGGAATCGGGAGGCCCGCTACTGCATCAGCACTCAGAGGTGAAGGAGCTCCTCTTTTTTTTTTGTGCAAAGCTGTCGCATGATGGTGTAGCTGGTAAACAGTAACAGAAAGGAACCAGAGCATCTGGGCTGCTGTATTGCAGCCGTAGCTGGAAATGGGCAGGATGTGTGGGTTTTGCTGTTGCTTGCAGTGTTTTGAGCATGATGCCACCTTTGATAAAGCTCTGCAAGCTGCAGTGAAGTCTTATATTCCAGTGGTGTCTCCAGTGCAGCATCTTGCCAGGCTGATTCTGTTAAATTGAAAGAGCAAATGTTCTCTGAGCAACTTGACTGCCCTTGGGCTGTGTAAGGTATTGCGTGGCAGACCATAAGCTCTAGGAGCTCAGTTCGTGTAGACCAAACGCAGTGTTAAGAAATGGGCAAGCTATGAGCTGGTAAAAGAGTTAAGAATTTATCAGCAGCTGTGTCTGTATTAGCAAGTGCAGTTGGAGATCGCAGATTAAAGCGACTGGGACTGAGGCCCTGACGATAACACTGTGTGGTCCAGGAGCCTTGTTTTCCAGTAGGTTTGGACTGGTCTCTGGGACTAAATATTCTTAAGAATGAGCACTTAAGTGGAGGTTGGCAGGAACTGGCTCAAAACTGCACTACAGCCCCAAACTAGAATGCTAGTGAGGGCACAGGCAAAAGATGCAGCAAGTGTGGTGCATGATTTGGCGGCCTTTTCTACTAGAGCTTTATCTCTCCCAGATCTTCTGGAGTATACTGAATATGTTAGTAGCAAACTTGCAACCTCCTGATGGTAAGCACCTTCTGAAGTGGTTATATACCACAGTCACCCAGATACACCCATTCTCTGGGAGGCCACAAGCGCACGGCGTGCCGGTGGTCCCCTAGTCAAATGCCTGACGTGAGCTGTGTTGCGGACAGCCTGTGCTGTTCCTGTTGGTCTCAGAAGACAGTCACTGGTTTTCCAGTTTGCTGAACTGGAAAGGGTAGTGTTTTTGGGACCACATCTTCAAGGAAATAGATGTAGTTGGCTGGTAGTCAGTTGAGAGTTGCTTGGTCCCAGAGGTCTTGGTGTAGGAGCTGAGGTTGCGAATGCAGCAAAGACCTGCTGTCTGACTTGGTGCACCTGAGTTGCCTCAATTTCTTTCCCAGGAAAACAGGGTTCAAAAGAAGACTTTTTTTTTTCCTGTGAAATGTGAGAGTCCAAGAGAAGCTTCCATGAAAGCCTGGCAACGCTATTTAAGCAGGCTTCTAGGATGCTATTTAAGCAGGTGGCTGCTTTTGACTGTGGAAATATGTAGGCAGGAACTTGTAAATCACTGGGAACTTGTAAATTCCTCTGGGATTTCCAGATCTAGTTGTCAGCACCAAAATAAATGCTCAGTAAATGTCTAGCATCTTTTTGCAGTACACTTACCAACTCTTGAGTGGTCCAGCATGTGTTGGATTTTTCTTGATATGAATCTTAAGAGTTTCTGAACTTCAGCAACCAACTATTTCAGCCTTGATTTGCAATAAAGAAATGGGAAGCATTACAAAAGTTTTATTTCAAACTACACAAAAAAAGTAGAGTTCTGAATAACCGCATTGCGTGTGTATGGAGATCAAAAGCTGGTATGATTTCCCTTGTCAGCTGAGGGCGTCTGTCATCTCTTTCATTTCACTGGAACTTCTGAAAGCCAGTTTAAATTTCAAGCAGACGATTTAAATTTTTAAATATAAGCAGCATTTTATTCTAATTAAGTCACCCCCGCTTTCATTCAGATTTCTTGTTAAATACTCCAAAGTTTCTGTGTTTCTGCTCTCTTTGCTTTGTGTTCAGTGAAATGTCATAATGAATTATTAGTTGGGAACTTTCTTAAAGGTTGAGTTCCTCTAATGCCTGTCTGTCTACCATCTGCCTGAACACATATGCGCAGATGTATAGGAAATAGGAGAAACTTGGAGAATATGTGAAATGGAGTTGGGTTGATTTAGAAGACAGAATCATAGAATAACTGTGGTTGGAAGGGACTTCTGGAGGTCATCTGAGCAAACACGCTGCTCAAAGCAAGACCAGTGTCAAAGTTTGGTCGGGTGCTGCTAGGGATTATTTCATTCCAAATCCAAGATTTTGCATTTTCTATCCCTGAACTGCATGAAGTTCACTTCAGCCCATTTCTCCAGCCTGTTGTGATCCCTCCGAATAGCAGCGCAGCCCTCCAGTGTGCTGGCTGCTCCCTCTGTATCCTTCACTCAATTTGAGTGTTCCTTCTTACTGACCAGGTTGGGATGTCCTCTTGCATCCCAAGACCTAAACAACCATGTTTTCCCGATGTGGTGAGGCTGTGGTGTGCCGGGGTGGTTACTCCAGCCAGTGCTGGGGACCATACTGCGTGACATGTCGTCACTGCATTGCACAACTCTTCTCTTGCTGTGTGCCTCTGCACCCTCTACAGCATCTCTGAACTTTCACATTGATGACTGAGTCTCTTAATAGCAGTGATCAAGGGTTGGTTCCTTGCTGCTTGTGCTATGAGAAGCTGCTCGGATACCTACCACTGAGAGCTCCCAGGTGAGGCCTGTGGTTCTAGCAACCCCAGGAGAAAAGAATTGGCCTCCCAGCTGGTGTGACAAGTTGATTTGAGAAGCAGACCAATACACTGCTTCACAGGCTAGTAGATCATTAGCTGACAATTGTCTTTGAACAAATATATTTACAGAGGCTTTCACAACTGAGGCCATTTTCCTGCTAATGATTTGGGATTAATTTCCCTGTTGTAGAGGCTGTAACAAAGACTGCATCGTTATTAGCGGAGCCAGTGAAGATTTAGTTTCATGTCACTAATTCTTTTGAGTTACTTCCATAATAACTTGATTAATTATTATTACAGAACACTTAAAACTGTGCTTTGGAAATGAATGAGTTATGTTCCCTGTCCTGGAGAGCTTAAAGTGTAAATATGAGATGCAGCAGCCAAGAGTTACAGCGCAGGTGCTAGGGGAAGGCAGTGCCAGCCGTACAGACAGAGATTTGGGACTGTTGCGGTCTGTTCTTTAGTGGAGAATTTAAGCAGGTTGAGCTGAATGCGTACGTAACTTCTGCTAGGTGAGAATGCGTCAGTGTGCTAAAGCCAATCTTAATATCGCACCATAGCATTTGTGTGTTGATAGGTACAAGCACACATGCAGATGAGAGAGAGAGGAAGATTAGTGGCATGGAAGGGAATGAGAGGTCTATCGAAGTTTATAGACCCATCTGCTCCCCTTGGTCCTTTATTCTCTGTCTGCACAATTGAAACTTCTGTCTTCGTTGCTGCAACTTCTGTTTTCTGGCCTGAGCAGATTCAGGGATCTTGCCCGTTCACAAGCCAGCTGCAATGCCACCATTTGCTAGCCCAGTGCACTGCTCGTGTCACTTCTTTGCCTCCTTTCTCTGGATCTCCTTCTCTGTGGCATCAAGCGTAACCTACCTGCTTTCACCTTCAGTGCATTTCTCAGCCCACCTCCCATCCTGACCTTTCCTCTCAGTCAGTACTGAGAGCTCAGCTCTTACATTGGGTCACTTCATCATGACCTTCCTTGCCTGTTACTCATTTATCCAAGGACTTTGATATTTTCTCTTGTGCATTTCAGTCCAAG
This sequence comes from Chlamydotis macqueenii, assembly GCF_036417535.1. NCBI lineage: Eukaryota > Metazoa > Chordata > Aves > Otidiformes > Otididae > Chlamydotis > Chlamydotis macqueenii. The sequence goes on from NC_141568.1 coordinate 15,255,001, forward strand.
GAGGAGCTCTTAAGTGAATCCATGGGGCCAGTTCAGCATCCTTCTTCTGTTCCTTGTTCAGAGCTTTCCTTTGCTATGGTATCTACCAGAAAACATTGCCACATTTTGACCACTCTTTGATAAGGGTAGTCCTTTGATAAAGGGAAAAAAAACAACTGCCAAAGCACTCACCATTATGCAGCCTGGCTTTGTGCCTGTCCTCCCTCTGCATGTCCATACCCAGCTCGTAACTGCATAGCTTGGTAATAAAAAATAATAACTGTTTAAATATAGGAAAGTCTCTTCCTGTCGTTCTTGTTGTTAAGGTTGGATAATGAGTTTCTTCTCCATGATATTCAGGGAGGTAAATGTCATTCCAGTATGTTTGAGTTGAAAATGGTGTCTGGAAGCAGATCTCTGCAGTTCTGCCTTTTTCTGACATTACAGACGTTGTGCTGTGCCATGCTACAGGGCTGGAAAGGATCAGTTGGAGATGAGCACCTCTGTTTAGAAGTGTCCCCACCAGTCTCTGAAAGCGGAGGAGATGATCCTACAAGACACAGTGTTTGGAACCCCCTTACATCCCTCCCTAGAGTACCCATACATTACATGGATGCATGGGGTTGGAGACATTGTAGGGTACAGAGACCATTGAAGAAAATAGAGCCTACGTGCAGCGGAGACGAGGGAGAGAACGAGCTGTGGGATGCTGACTCTGTGCAGGATTTTCCAGCACAGAGATGGAGAATTGGATGCTTTGACCTGACAGACTGGGTTTACTGGAATAGTTACACTTCTTGACTTTGGCTGCTGTAACATTACTAAAAAGTAATATATGCTTTGATTAAGTGATAGTTGGGTTTTTCTTGCAGTAGGTCTTAGTGGACAGATGAGACAATTCAATCACCAGTAGATTTTACTGCCTTCCTTGAGGTTGGATGTAGGTTTTAATGAAATCGATTCTCCTAAACTGAAATGATTTTATAATACAAATTAAGGCACCAGTAGACCAAAGAAACTTTGGTCGTAGAAGGCAGGCATAGCATGGGACTTGAAAGATGTTGCAGCCTCCTTGCACACTGCATTGGCTAAATGCATGGTTGCAGGAGAAAAGGTGATGCGGTGTTTTGAGAGCCTGAGTCACAGAATTGCCAGCTTTGTTCACTCATGGGTTTTATTTCAAAATTGTCAGGATCATTTGGCCATTGATATCCTCGTGGAATGTAATTTTTGCCTAGTTCTGTAAAGAAGGCGAGCTGATGCCTGGAAAAAGTAAGCAAGATGTGAATACCGAAATCTAGCATTATGAAGTTGCTTACAAATCTAGTGTTGATCTCTTTCTAAAGGGTGATAAGAGGGAAGATCTCAGCAGGTACTGGTGGGAAGGCTTCTCCTAAATTGATGTGGCTAGGTGAGTTTATATAAGCTGGGGCTTGCGAGGTACCTTTGGGAGATCTGGACCTGTGAAAGTTTAGATGTTGTACAAAAAAGCAAGCATCCAAATGTACATAGTTAAAAAACATATCAGAAGAAACAAGCTATTAAAAAAACCTCCAAATCTTATCTTTTCTGTCTTTCAGGAGCAGTAGTGTTTCATTAAAAGGGTAGATCTAACAGGACGACAATTATCTTAAAGAACAGCTCCCAATTAATGGATAAAAGGCCAAAGTTTAGCCTGTCAGCTTCATCTCTCAGCAGTGGTTTTCATTTGGCTATTACAGTGTGTCAGGGATGTCTCCTTAGCATCTCTTCTTATCTGTAGGCTGCAGGGAACAGCTTAGTAATGTTGACTGAAATTCAGAGGAGTTAAGTGTAACCGTGGAGCTTGCACTTCTAGGTCTTGGAGAACCAGGTCTGTGTGAGGGATGAGCTCCTGCTACAGCAGTAACAGAGTTGTCTTGTGGGTACAGCATGGGGTGGGGTTTAGGAGGTGCAGTGACTGATTTGTGCTTGGTTTCTCAGTCCTGAGAACTGAGTCCTGAACTTGGTTGGATCCTCCTCTGATACTTTGAAAAGATGGAGATACCTTCTTTCTCAGGCATCCCCTGAGGTCACCTCCAGGAGTGGTATTCTCATCCCAGCCGTCCAAGGGCAGGAGTAAGTAGACATGGGGAAGGAGTAGGAAGATTATGGGATGGGAGGTAGTGTTCAAGTGTTGCCAGAAATCCCCTTCCTTAACTAGCAGCTTTTCTGGCAAAAAAAAAAAAAAATCTGTGCCTTTCCCACAGCAGAGAATGATCCCACCCAGGTACCAGTGGAGACCTGCAGCAGTCCTGGCAGATGTACGGCCACGTAGAGCAATCCAGTTCTGAGGCTGGTGGTGCCTTGTCTTTCCCTCTGTCTCTAAAGTCTCAGGTCCAGCACGTAAACATTGCAAGCCCAATGGTTTTCCATTAGAGTCAGCAGCAGTGTTCTCACGAGTTGTAATGGGAACAGGTCAGGCCTCTAATTGCATCGATATCTCCTTAATGAGCAGAAACTCCAGCAATTTCATCAGCTGTCGCTACTTACATGAACAAAGTTCAATTTGTGCATGGCTCCAGCTGTTCTCATTATTTTTGTGTGCATTGCATCCTCTAATCATGGTAAAACTCTCCAGAACATGTTTAAGGTGACAAATTGACCACCAGGAGAGCAGCGAAACCAGTAACTTTTGTTTTCTTAGTGGGGCTGTGCAGGAGCCACGCAGCCCAGCTGCCGTTGTGCAGAAATGTGTTTAACCTGCTTTATCCCAAAGCATAAAGCAGAGCTGTGTGTCTGTCAGCCAAGAGCTGTTTACCTGGTGACAAATCATAATTGCTCATTAAATCCAAAGTACACCAACACGTTTTCATAATTATTTCCAACACATTGCCCAGAATTTGTCTGGTGGGCCAAGCAAACAGTTACCGAGCTTGGATTGCAACCCAGAGTCCCATGTTGCGTTGCTTGTGAGAACATAGAAAACCTCCTGTTAAACTTGCCTTGATATGCTGCTGTTAATGGAGCTTCATTTAGCTAGGGATTTAATTGTCCAGCCTGTAAATGGGATCTCCTTTTGTGTCCTGTTTCCATATCATGGCATCACTCATCTGGATTTGCACTCAGATTTTTCCCATTGTTCCTTTTCTTCTTAGAGCAGCTTTCACTGGAATGCTGATAAAACATGCCCTTTCTTGAGCTAAACCAGGATGTTTTCAAGGCAAAAATATGAATTCTGCAAATGAAACCATAATTATTCTCTGGTCTTCAAAAAAGACTTCTGTTCTCTGTCTAATTTCTAGGCTGCAATCTCATTGGCACAGGTATTGCCTTGACATTTGTGTCTCTTGAGATGAGGTTTATAGGTTCCTGAGGAAATCAGCATTGAGTTGTGCATGCAAATAGCTGTTACCATCTCTGTGCTGTCCAAAAACCAATCTCTGGTCGTATTGCTGTTAGACTCCTGAGCCTCACTGCAGAGAGCTGGATGCAGGGCACGGGGGAGATGAGGTTGTTCTGTACCATAGGATCTTCTGAGGGCTGGATCTCTGCAGAAGTGGGAGTCAGTAGCTCTGTTTCTCATCCTGTGTGTTGTGTTTTTTCTTCTGCTGACTGTGGTTGGTTTGCTCCTTGCTTGCACAAGTGAGCTGAAGTGAACTAGGCTGCCAAAGGAGTATAGTCCCCAAGTCTCCCACAGTAATCCTGACATCTCTCTCTGTTGCAGCCCTTTCTCTGTTGATCCCTCCATCGGGACCCTTGGGATTGGTGCCACTATGCAAGTCACAGCGGAGTTTCACCCGCTGAAGACGGGGGATCATTCTGGGTCCCTGATAGTTCACTATGACACAGGTAAGTGCTGGGCAGTGCTCGGTGTGTGCTCTGTGTCCTTCAAAACAGAGCCCTTTCTAAGCAGAATAATGTTAATCTTGCTTTGCAGGCAACTTCTAAAACCTTTTAGTGCTTTCAGGGTTTAGAAATGAGCAGATAAGGCGCAAAGGCTGAGTCTGTCCTTGTTCCGTAGGTCCTGTGTGCTGGTCCGTCCCTGGTGCACCCCAGCGTGAGCAAGGTTGCCTTCACCCAGCACCTCCCCCTGCCAGTCATCTACCATCATTCCCTGTTGTCCCAGCCACCTTAATTCCCTCTCCAGGTGTGCCTCCCCTGTCCCAGCTTTACTTCAAAAGTGGAAAAGAGTTGAGTGTTTAGGGGGTTGTTAAAGTAGATCCCCTCAAACAGGAATGGGATTTTAGAATCCTGTTTTGCTGGGAGCTGCTGGCTGGAGGAAGGAGAAACTTTGATTCTCCACTGCAGTGTGCACATGCATGTGTAAAATTTTATTATTGCTATGTTTGAAGCGTAACGTGGGGAATGCATGTGTCTCAGACTGTCTCCAACGCCCACTGTCTCGTACGCACCTCTGTCCTTTATACTCTTCTCCATTACCTTGTCACGGACCATTTTTTCCATGTTACCCTCTCCCCATCCATGTCCCATGCTTCGCAACATCAGGACTAATGTAGCCAGGACTTGAGGGCTCTAGGGATTTGACAGGAAGTACTCGCTACCTCCTGAGATAGGTATAAAATTTATATTAGGGTACGAGAAGCCACGATCAGGCCATACAAATACTGTCACTTTTATGAGTAATTTTTAGAGTAAGTAGGGAAAACTCCAGAAAAATGTGTGATATGTTAAAACCCTTTGGCATAGGTATCCTGTGATGCTGAACAAGACACTTTCTCAGTTGCGTGAATGCATTTGGTGTGCATTTCCTCCTGCCTGAAAGAGAGGTTTGGTTTGTCCCTATTCTGAACGTCAATCCTGGGAAGTGTGATGTCCTAACCTAGTGATACTGTTTGCTTTAGCCCAGCAATGAGCTTTTTAATTGCTTTGACTTTGTAGAAGTTATACAACTGCCCCTGTATCTTCCAAATGCTCTTTGTAGCCTTAGGAGTTATTACAGCCTTGTTTAATATCTATCAGTTAATGACACATTCACAGAGAATGGTTTATGCTCGCTGAGAGAAGCTCATGGGTTTGGATAACACTTTATTGAAAGAACTGCTGACTTTTCAGACAGAGAAACACCAAAAAGTGCCTCATTGTGGTATCTATGGGATAAAATTCAGAGGGCTAGATCTTTCTCTGGGGTAAATCAGTAGTTACACTAGAGGTCAGGGCTGTAGGGTTTATACTTTGCAAATGAAAAGACTGAGTGAACAATCAGGGCCAGGATCTGAGTGGCTTGCTTTGAAAACCTTGAGTCTTGTTCGTACTGAAACACCTGGTTCTTCCATGGTTAATCTTTGCAAAAGCAATTTGCATGGATAGGCTATGGAGATCCAACTGTCTGCCTGCTCCAGGATGGGCCACCTCCCAGGAACACGTGCAGCTACCTGGGAGATGAACCCAGGATTCCCTCCTGCCTGTCAGTACAGCACTGCCATTATTTTTAAATAAACCGTGGATTAAGAAGGAGAGCAAGGGAATAATTAAGGGCTTATCTCTCTAGCTTTGAAGCGTACAAATAAGTAAAAGGCTGCTGAGATTAATTGCCGAAGTGAAACCGAAACATTTAATCAATCAATCTTAAAAGCTGCTTATTGCAGGTGTAGTGCAGAGCACCAGACAATATCGCCCAGCCTCGCGCGGCAAGCTCTGGCTAATTTGTCCTGCGCGAAGTCAGACTCCCTGTGACTTGCATACAAAGAGCAGCTGGCTTGCTCTTTGAGAGCCACTGACAGACTGTTTATTACAAAACAGGAGCCCTAAGAGCAAAATACCAGTTTAGGATGTTGGGAGGCGTTTTCCTTGCTTTGCTGTGTATCTGTATTGCCTTACTCACAAGCAGCAGTAGTTCTCACACGGTTGTTAGTGTGACTTAGGCAGCATCAGGTGCATGTTGCATTGCTTTAATTCTTGCTGAACTTCAGTCCAATCTGTCCTTAGCATTGCTTAAGCAAACATGGAGCTCTTCAATATGAATAAGGCACAGTTTTCCCTTTGTTATTTGGTTGATTTGAATTGTGCATCCTTTAGGCTGTCCTGGTTAGGAGTACACGGGTACTGTCCCCTGGATAGACTGTATATGTGGTGGTAGTCCTGCTGCTACAAACTTTACAGATGAGTGTGAAGAAAATGTCTTTGCTGCTAAGAGCATAATGATTTACAATGAAAATTTGACCTTCAGTGCTTTATATAGCCAAACTCCTCCATTTCCCGCATGTTACATGTGTCTGGGTGCGAAAAATCCCGGCTCATACAGAAATGAATGTGACTTGGGATGTTCTGGGCTATAGCACATCCCTATTCATCACCTTAATATCAGATTGTGGTATCAGAAAGGGTTTCTGAAGCCTGCATCCCAAGCACGCATACAGGTTTGGCAAGGGTTCAGCACTCAGTGCCACTAAAAATCCTATTGGTGGCTTGGCCCTTCCCAGATTGCTTTTAGCCCACCTCATGTGGATGTGGGAATATAAGTTTATGGAGTTAAGTCTAGTCTCAGCCAAGTCAGTATTCATAAAGCTTAGTTATTCTTCTAGTTCTCAAGCAGTTATCAAGTGAGATGTCCAAGCTGGTTACCCTGAGTGCTGCTGTTTGTACATCGAACGCAGTTTGCTGCAGCCGGTGCTCATTGCAGCCTGACAGTATAGCACAAGCTTGGCGTGGGAGAAGGAGCTTTGCTCAGGGAGATGTGTGACAGCTTCCCAGAAATGTGCCAGAGGTGCAAAACACACCAGTCCCACAGCACCCAGAAACAACAACTATGGCAGATGCTCCATGCAAGTCAAGAAGGCTACCAGAGACAGGAGGTGCTGGAGAGAGGCTGAGAATTGTAGGAGAATCACTCCTCTGCTCAGAGCTCCCTAAATCCTGACTCACTTTAAACTCCTGTCTCCAAGAAGTACCTACTGTGGTATGATGGGTGATCTTCAAGGTGTAAGACCAGATTCTGTGCTTGTATGTGGGTGCCTGCAGTACCCACGGGACTCTGCAGCAAGGTGCTACAACGTGCTTCTAGTCTAGGAGATCGGTTGTGTGGCACTGAAAATCCTCTACAGGTTTTTTCCGCATCTGTCGCTGCATCCCTTGGGATCCCTTTGTCAGCACAGGAAACTTCAGTAATTAGCAAAACCCCACTGAGCTTGTGCGTGGCTGACAGACACTCTGTACTGAGATGCTTTTATTGCAATCAGTAATAAGAGTAATTATGCAGATCATTTTCCTTTGGTGGCTCTGTGAGACTGTAATAGAGAAGGAGAAGCCTGGGGGCAGGATTGCACCCTCTTTGAGGGGGGAGATCAGAGCCAGTGCTTGTATGTGAATTTTAGGAGACAGCACTTCCAAGACAAGCCAGCCCTCAGGCAGGAACATCTACTCCATTACTGTCCTCTGTCTCATTGATGCAGAGCCCCAGAAAGCAGCTTCCCCAGAAGAAGAGACAACATGTGGCTCAGGAATAGGCCTCAGTGGTTTTAGTCCCGCTGGAAGCCTCCAGCCTGGTGCTAAAAGCCTGCTGAGGAACCATCTGGGTATTGGGCAGATTAATACCCTATTTCCCCTCAACTTCCTGTACAACTTACAGGATGGCTGACAGTTCCTGAGCAGAAGCTCTACTAAAGCAAATATCAGCTTTTTTTTTTTTTTTTTTTTTTACTGTTGATCACAGACCCAGGCTCAGAGCATCCTTTGTGACTCCACACACCCAGGGCAAGGCAGGGAGGGCTCAGCCTCAGCTCCTTGATTAATTACTTCAAGGGCAGGTAGAAGATGTGGGCAATATCTACCTCTGACTCCATAGTTGTCAATCAGACTGGATGAATTTTCCTGCATGGAGTTAATTACTGTCCTTGTAGGAAGTGGATGAAGTAATGTCTCCCCTCCTGAGCCTTGGGGAGCAAAGCTTGCTCTCTGCCAAACTTGCATTGTTGCTATATGGGAGAAGAGAGCAGCTAAATGTTTCCCCAGTGCAACACATGGCAGAGCTGGAGACGATGTGGAGCTGAGCTTGCCCTGCCCTGGGCCAGGGAAGGGTCTGGCTGCCTTCTTCCCCTGCCTCTGAGCTTTGCCAGCTGGTCTTGAAAGTATGGAATCCTCAGCATCGTTTCCTCCCCATCGCTGCTTGCAAAACATCAGCCTCGTGATACATGGCATTAGGCTGCAGCGTGGAGAAGAAAGCCCTGGCCTGAGGCATCTCCTCCTGGAGATGTCCCTTCTAGTCTCCCCCATCGTCCTCTTCAGTCCTGAAAAGTGGCCAGCAGCCAGGTGCTTAGGCTGGCTGCACGAAGGGGAATCACTGCAGGGAATCTCGGTACTGAGCACCAGAGAGCTGGCGTGATGTGCAGTTTGGGTTGACCAGTGTCTGCTGCGCGGACTGGCCTCTATGGCTGCTAGCCCTGTCGGGGTCTGGAGCGAGCGGGATTAGCAGATCTGTGACCTTCCCCTTCCTTTGTGCCAGCACAAGCACTGGTAGCATAGATGTGATTTCCTTGGGGCAAAGTAAGAAGGAAAAATAATAAAAAAAATCCTGGGTAGATCTCAAAGTGAATGGGAACCACAGTACTTGGTGTGGCAGGATTGCTCAGGGTTACAGGGCGCTTTCAGAGGTGACACTACATCTTCTACCCTACATGGGATGTCCTAACTCACTGCCCTGAGACGCCTCTGCCCTTCTCGGTTGAAGCATAGACAGCTTTTCTGCGCTGCAGCAGCAGCCTCTGGAGCCATGAGTGATAACTGCCAGCTTGAGGAAACACTGACATTTCATCTCAAATAGGGGAAATGAGGCATGAGATCACTGGAAAAATTAAGGCATATTTAAAAACGACTAATTAGGGAGCTGACGTGGAGCTCTTTAGTCACCCATGGAATGACAGCGAGTTTGACGTGATGTATTAGAGCCATTTGGGTTTGGTGAAGACGCTGGGTAACTACAGAACTGGGTGTGCTTGGCTGGCAGCAGGGGAAGCAGAGCCCGCGCGTCTCGGGCGCGGTGATGTTCAGTAGGAGAGGCTGCGCTGCGTGGCAAATGGGCCAAGGGGAGTTGTCAGCCGTCTTAGCGAGTGTTCAGCTCCTGTGTGGATCAGCATGGGGGGTGCCAGCTGGGAATGTAAACACGTTGGGATGCTGAATCCCTTTCTTCAGGTAAAATTGATGCTGGGTTTAGCTGAATGGGCTTACTTCGATAAACGAGGCCAGCCATGCAAGGGCTTGGCGGTGTGTTATGATCGCTGTGCGCTTGCAGGAAGCTCATTAAATCCCAGCCCTGGTGTTTATTGCTGTTTGAGGTGAACAAGTGACAGTAGCCGGCATGTGCCGGCACCTCTGAACGTCTCAGCTACCCACAAGTATAAAGCATCTGAACAAAAGCACTGCCTTGCTGTGACATTCATCTGTGGTTTTGTGTAGACTTTGGAGAACACAAACACCTTTGTGTAGCTCTGTTCTTTCCTTTAAGAACTGCCTTTCTGCCAAGGGTGTTGTCGTCTGCCTTGCGAGGCTGGCATTGCGATCAATGGCCTCCAGGAACTTGTTTGAAAATGAAATGAAAATCCTATTGATTTGGTCTCTAGATGAAGCCTTTTCCTTGTTCTTTTTTATTCTTTGTATATCCACTGATGGATGTGGATCGGCAGCAGGGTTTAACCGAGATTTAGTCCTTGTTCTGTTGCAGTTTACATTCCTGAGATCACCCAAGCTGCTGTGGATGCTCTCAATTTTTGGACTGATTTCAGCCAGAACGGAAGAGGCGCTGTACTTTGCAAACTCACCACCTCGTTAGATGCTTCCGTGAGTCGTCCCTGTGTTGTGCAGGACACCAGGGTGGGAATACCAAGACCGTTTTCTGGTTTTAATCTTAGTCCTGTGCAGATGTTTACAGGGGCTCTGATGTTGCTGTTAGTAGCCTTAAGTTCCCCTTGAGCTAAATTCATGCCGCAGACCCCGAGCTTCTGACAGCCACTGCCGTGTGCCGTTGCTGCTCCACCTCTGTGGTTGTTCATCTTCGTGCAACCCTCTGCTCCTTCAAGGCCAGACAGATTTACAGCAGCTTCTCACAAGTGCCAAGAGTTGGGGAAATCTTCCGTTTCCTAAGCAGCAGCCTCTTTTGACTCAAAGCTTTGCTGTAGTGCATTGATGCAGGTTTGGTTTTTTAAATTTGTTTAGTACTGTCAGATGTTTAGAAACTTATTTTATTCTGTGAGTTTATAAAGAAGATCTTGTTTCTCTTGTTATCCTAAAGTGTAAGCCAGGCTCTCATGCTGTAGCTGTTACAAGAGGCTTCTCTAGTTTTTTCTTGGACTATCAGGCATTAAAAAACTTGGCAAAGGGATTTTTCTTTGTGCTTGGTGCAGGTGGGCAGTGCGGGTTGTGCTTTTCTTCCTTCACTTGTGAGAATTCTCAGCAGTGTGGCTGGTTTCTGTCAGATTTTTATGTTCCCCCGCGTCTGCTTCAAAGCAACTGCGAACTGGGTGAGTGGAGGGAGGCGTATATTGTAGGCAGAAAAAGGTGTAAATGGGAGTTTGTGCAATTACAGGGTGACTTTGCATCTTAACAGTAGCAACGTTGCAATAGACCAATAATTGATAACTTATACAACTGATTGCTTAAAGCTTTTGTAGTCCAAATCAATTAGGTTGATGGGTGAGTCTAATTGATTTCCAAAGTGTTTGTTTATGTCAGAACAGCTAATAGGTAACAACTGTTTCCTATTTTTGTTCCCCTTTTCTAGAACTGCTTGCAATAATGATTTTTAAATACTATTTTAGATAAGGTTGTTCTACATCTTGCAAACAGAGTATGGCCTTTGCCCCCTCTCCAGGGCCTCCTGTTTCAAGACAGATGGTCCAGCACTTTGAGGGTAGATGAAGGGGAATTAAGTTTGTGCTTCATTTGTGCTTGGGGGCTTTTGCAGTTTTATAGCTCCATAACTACGTAACACCCCTCCTGACAAAAACCCTGCTAAAGCAACCCCCACCACTGACTGCAACGAGCACAGACTGGGGCGTGTGTGCTGGGAGGGTCGTTCGGAAGTCAGAAATCTCCTTTTGGCTGTTTTGTTCATGCCCAGGTATGCACAGAAACAGACTTCCATGTGACTGCATATCCCGTTTTTAGCATGTGAAAGATTTCTGGAAGAATGTGGTTTTCATCTCTTACTGCAGGTCATCCTCGACTGCAGCTCGTCTGCCCTACCGTCAGTGGAAATCACTAATATGTTCTTAAGTGTCGTTAACTCTGGATGCCTTTCAGGGCAGAGCCGGCCATTCATTAGCCTCCTTTCCCTGTGGATCAATCAGCATCTGCTGAGAAGCAGAAGAGCAGCTTGAAGGGTGATTGATTTATTAAGTGGTATATCGGGCATGTCTTTGCCAGGCAATCAGAAAGAAGGTTCCTGCACTGTTTTTCCCATGGGCCAAAAGCAATGTTTCAGCCAGCCAGGTACCCCAGCGCATCATTGCTGTAGTAGCAATAATGATTAAAAATAGCCCGCAGCATCCTGGATATGCAGCAGTGCTGTCTTTCATCATCCGATGGTTTCATTGTCCTTTGCAATATATTCTGCAAGGCTCCTTCACGCGGAGCGGAACAAAGCCTCCCAGGTATTTCTGTGCCGGAGTATTTCATCCTGTAACAAGGCAAACAGATCTTCCTAAGCGTGGTGCAGAGAAGGCAATGGGGAATACTTTGCTCCTTTACAGACGGATGCACAATGAGGAGCCTATTTGAGAATGAGATCACTTTTAACGTCCTAGAGAGCTGTCCGAAGAGCCTGCAACCTGTCCAGGAGACCACTGCTGGCTGGGCACTGCTTTCCATTTCCCTTCTCATCATCGTCGATTGTCTTACGGTTCCTTGCAATGTCTTGGGGTAGCTCATGAATGCTGCTTTGGAGGAACACTTAAAAATCACTGTCGCTGCTCTGCGTTTTGCTCTAGTGCTGGAAATGCAAGATTGGGGCTGACAGATGGTCTTTCTCAGGTCGGTGGAGACCAGCGTGCATCATAGGTGATGCCGTTAGCTTGCCAACAACTGAACAGCTCAGAGAAATGCTCCTGACCCTGATCTAGTGATAGCTCTGCAGGAGACGCAGCAAAAAGCACATGGTGGGGAGGCCTGGACCCAGCTGTACAGGACATCTCTAGCTTTCCAGAGATCACTTAGCCTGGAGAGGTGACTCGCTTCTCCCGTGGTGAAGTGGTAACAGCGGTCCTTTGCACGCTATTTGGAAAGCAAGGATGTGCCAGCAGTGATGAGGAGGTTGGGTCGGATTCTTTTGCAGGAGCAAAAGGATTACTTATTGCAGATCAATCTGGAGGTACAATAACACCCTTCTGAGTGAAGTGCTCTGCTTTCATTGCTTGTTTGTATTTTCAGTGAAAAAGCAGGAGGACCTGTCTCTCTTCAGCTGCGTTCATAAAAGAGATGAGAGCAAGGCACGTTCTTCTGATAAACCAGCCAAATGGAATTAAACTTGCTTTCCATGCTACCCCAGTACTCCAAATCTGACTGTCACATGCTCCTGAAAAGATTTAAAATCCAAATTCAGCAAAGAGTGGGTGATGGATAAAGGAAGAATGCCTCTCAGTGAAGACTAAATGCAGCAGGGTATTTTGTTTCTATTCAGGCTAATCAATCTGGCTACCAGCTTCCTAATATTTAGAGCAGTAATCAATGAAGGGAAGTACTACTGCTGAATACTAGGAAAGCATTTTTCATAAAAACTGAAATTTGTTTTGAAATCTTACTCAAGGGTTTGCTCATCCATTCGTTGAGCTGTACTTTCAGGCTGAACAAAATTTGTCTTTCTGTTTAAGAACAATTTGTACTGCTGTAAGAACTGTTCCCTCTTGCACCAGGACAATCATACAGCATTAGAAGAATTCCAAAAGATGTTTTAGCTCTTCTGAAAGCTCCTTTTTCTTTTTTTTTTCCTTGCAGAATAGGCTCCCAGAAGGATGACCCAATGCTAGTTTTCTTGCTTCAAGATAGTGAAAAGTTATGATGTGTTGAGGTACCTGCATCTGTAGTCATGTAGATGGATGCTGGAATATGAGTGGTGCTTCTGCTGCGTCAAAGAGCGTTATTCAGGAGTGCAGAACCCACAGCATCTGCTCTACCGCTGTATAAAAAGTCTAGCTTTTAATTTCGAGTTTGGGTATTGCTTTGTTTGGGTTGCAGAGAGTGTGATGTGTCCTGCAATCGATTGGAAATGTATCAGAAGCGTGTAAGAGTGAGAGAACTGACAGCCTGTAATAAGATAATGTTGTGTAAATAATGGGAGGGCAGATATGTTCAAATTCAGTAAATGTGTTTTCATGGCAGCAAAGCATCCCAAACTGCACACCATGGATGTTACCCTGTCAAGTGCAATGCCTAGTGCTACATCACTGTTACAGTACAGACATTTTTTTAAAACTTATGTATTAAACAACCAAGAGTTTTAAATGAAATGTCACATCTAATTTGGCAGCCAAGACTTGAAGTCTGCAGCTGCCCTTGGCCACGCCTGACAGCTCCGCTCTCTGTGTCAGTTCATCTGCCTGGCAGACAGAGCTGCTGCTTCCTCCTGACTGTGCACGTGTGATTTCTGGGTTTGTATATTCACCACGATGCCCAATACTTCGTGGTGGAAGGTGCTCCAGCCAACTCTCCAGCCTTCAAAAGAGTCCTCGGTGCTCATAGCTGGAAGCGTGAGGATGGCTGCGTCCCCGGCTCCTCTCCGGGAGTGCAGCAATAGGACGTGTTTAGCAGAGCGTGTAGCGACAGGCAGTGCATATGCTTTTTCTCCCCCGTGGGCTCTGGAATTAGCGTTTTTCTGTGCTGGAGGCTTTATTCTCATATGTGTTTAATAGCTTTTGATGGTTTTCTCTTCCAAGAATTTGTCCAGTTGCTCTCTGGGTTTTATAGCTGTTAGCCTCTACAGCCTCCTGAGGCAGTGTGTTCCAAAGGAATATTCCCTAGAAAAGTGCTACTACTTTTGTATAATTTCTGACTAATAATGTTGTTTTAGGCCCCCGGGTTCCTGTTTTATGACAAATCATGACAATTTTTTTCCTTATTGATGTTTCCCAGGCCATTCAGGCTTTTGCAAACCTCTTCCGTCTATCTCACATGTGATTTCTAGATTAGGAATCCGATTTAATCTTCATACAGAGGCTGCTCCGTACTTTCCAATTGTACTTTCTGCTCTTCTCTAGTTAGTTTCAAATGCTTCAGCTTGTCTTTGGAGGTCAGAACTGTGCCCAGGTTTTCAAGACCCACCTGGCCATGGGTTTAGATAGATGACAATAGCTTTCATGGTGTTTATTTTGTGGTAGTTCCTGACGTCGTAATCCTGATTGTTGTAGAGCATTAGGTTGTGTATCCATGAACTGGAGTTGTGCACGCTTGAAGTGCTCTGCATGTCTCCGGTTTCTTGGGTCCTGGATCCTCTGCTTGACAATGTACACCAAGGATTCTGTGGAGGGGAAAGGCAATGCTTGTAAAGCGTAGCTCCCTCTGACTCTTCTGAACCTCAGTTACTTTTATATGCTAAATTGTCCATTATAAGAAGCAGATTGTCCGGTCATTAGAAACATTGCTGTTTTTCTCGCAACACAACTCATCTCTAGCCACAAAGCCCTGCCACTGCAGACTTCCTTAAGAGAGAAGAAATTGAGAGTTATACAGGCACGAAGGCTGAGTTCTCCATGTGTGGGGATGAATGAATGACTGTAGTGCTCTACTCTTTTAAGAGTGACTCTTGCTTCATTCCCCAGCCCTCTGCAAAGAGGGAGCGCTCTCTTCCAGGAACGAATGCGATTCTGCTGTGTTGTGTCTGACTTTGGATTTAAGGAGCCCATCTAGCACATACTCATCTCTCTTCTTGTATTGTTGTGTTTTTGACCTTTTAAAAGCAGCTCTGTCTGCTGGCTGCCTTGCAGTAACGTGTAGTGAGGAGATGCGGAGGGATGCCCACCAGGATATGGCTGGATTGCTGCACTTGTCCATTGGGGCTGGCTCTGAGGCTTTAAGCAGCGCTCCATAGAAATCCCATTTCTAGGGAATCAGTGTGGCTGTAACCTTCTCCAAAGTGTGTCTGATGTTTGGTGTTTGCATTTCACCTGGGAAACACTCGCCTGCAACAGGAAGAGTAGGCTTGGTACTGAAGTTTTGTCTCAGATGACTCCCAGAAGTGATTTGGTTGGGAAGAAGGGAGGTTTGAAAGCTCTGCAAAGGAAGGAGACTTTGGGAGTCTATTCTGGAAGGTGAAATGCTGGCAGGTACTCCAGCAAGACTCCAGTAGTTTCTCATTTTATGTACAGAGCCAGGGACACTCTCCTCTTCAGCTAGGTCTGGGGTGGAAATCAAAGATGCCCTCGCTATAGTCATTCAATACCTTGGGAATGCTCAGTGTAGATTTGCGTGCTCAGGCATGGACAACAGGATCCAGGCTGAAGAAGTGAGTTTGCAGGGCTGTAATTGGCAGGTTGGTGTGGGCCATGCCCCACCATCTCATTTTGACGCATCTTCACAAACCCATGGCAAGTGAGGGCACTGCTTTTACAATGCAGTGAAGTTCTCTTCTGTGTCCCATCCTGCCATGTGCTGTGACTTCACGTCTTCTCAGTGTCCCTTTTCTGCCCACATGCCCCCAGGCATTTTTGCTTCTCAGCAGCAAGGGATCAGGAGAGATACAACAGTGGTGGCGGGTCTGCAGGAAACCCTGGGCAAGCCGTGACTGAGGTGAGGCTCCTCCGTCACCTGAATGACTTTGACGCAGAATTCCCTGTGACCTGAGGGATGGCAACCCATGGGCACGTCTGAAAAATCTGAGTCAATAGTGTCACTTTGGGGATAAATCTTTACAAACACACTCAGAAATAAGATGCTTAAGGTGGTGTCCAAGACATCCTCACGCTGTACACACGCAGCTGTCAGGATGTGATAAATGTACTGATCTGCAGAACTGTTAATAATGCGAAGAACAGTAACTCTTTCTTTTGTTACCTGTGGTTTGCTCTGTTCCTTGTATTTCCATCAGCAAGCGAGACAAGCAAAGACTCTCCTGTGCTTTGTTCCAGGTGAAGATACCCACACAAGCCTTTATGGAGCAGCTGTAGATGTCAACATCAGGCTAGACAGGAACTCCTTGACCATTGAGAAGACCTACGTCACGCTGACAAACCACAGATCTGTGGTCATCCACAATCGGAGTGAAATCATAGTCCACTTCCAGTGGAAGGCTTTTGTTACTCAGGAGGAGGAGGATGAGCAGAAGCTGAGGTTTGTTTGAAAGATTCTTTTCAGTAAGATACACTGCTCAAGGGTAAAACTAATGTCTGGCCTCAGAGGGGTGCTGGTGCTTCTGAATGGTTCAGGACAAGCAAACCTTCCATAGTGTCAGGGTATGTGTCACTGAGCTTCAGATATTTGAGCTCAGTGCTTCCCATTCCAGTCTCACCCATACTTCAGCTGAGGATGATGTTTTGGGGAAGCGAGTTTGATTGCAATGACTGGATCGCAAATTCATGTTTTGTGCGAGCACAAACCACTGAGGTCCAGTGATCCCTGGGCTACAGAGGATCCGTGAGGCTGAGGAAAGTGTGAGGACTCGCTATCTGGAACTCAATGTAGCTGCAGGTAACAGAAGTTAAATAGTCACTGCAGTTTCTTCCACTCCAGCTTTGATAAGATGTCAAGCTCCTTTTCCAGTGATGTGCAGGGTAGAGAGCTTCGTTGACCCAAAAAGTTGAGGCCACTCTGCTGTAGGGTGTTGAATTGCCTGGTTGTCCTGGTTTCCAGCACAACAAGGTTTTTCTGCCCTTTCTTAGAGGCTGGGGAAAGTTTGGAGGTGGAGGGTTCTGTGGGGAAGGTGGGGCAGCACAGGACCTGGAAATGCATCTGGACTTCAGCAGCCTGTGTCTTGGTGGTGGTGAGAGATGGGGCAGGATCTTCAAAGGATGTAATTGGTGAAGCTTTGAAATTCTGATTTCAGACAGCAGAGAAACACTTGCAGCCCAGGAAGGCGAATTGGAAATCACACTTAAAAGCTTCGGTGATTTAGGGAATCCTTGTGTGACTTTTCAGACTTGGATGTATGTAGGAGTTAGTCTGAACCTATAGCTGATCAGGAAACTGCCTTGAACTGGAGCACTTTTTAAGGGCTTCTGAGCAAATAAAGTTCAACGTAATTAGGTCAGAAATGCCTTGAAGGCCAAAACTGGTTTTCCACTGTTCTCTGTTTTTAATTACACAGTGTATGACTTCTGTGCAAGCACAGTGTGTTAAAAGAAAATCTTGTGACCTTCTCTTGGTGCTTCCCTGGACCATTCCTTTACCATTTCTTTCCACCCGCCTGTCTCAGTCTGGACCCTGAGTGATGTTTCCCCTTTTTCCCCTCAGAAGCAACCAGGTTTCCCCACAGTAGACTTCAATCTGAATTTTTTTCCAATTACATTTAATGCCAGGTTGTCTTGTTCTGACCAGGATGTCTTGTTCTTCCTTACTTGGAAGTCTTAGCGGTGGTTATAGATCCAAGGCTACTGTCCTGCTGTTGGAGAAGCTTTTGAGGTCTCAGAGCAGGGAAGACTTTCATAGGGAGAAGGCAGTGCAGGATGCTACACTGGGATATGACCTAAAAAGACCTGGTTCGTTGGAAGGTCTATCCAGGGGTTTTGTTCTTTCTCCTACAGGACTTTGTGGGATGTAATGGTGGAATTATTGTCTGTTGATGGAGGCTGAGCTGAGGGTTGCTCATCTTGGTGGCTGGAAGCCCTCCTCACGCACAGCGCTGTAGGTCAGCCATGGAGAAACATTTCCCGTTGCGCTCCACGGGGAGCTAGCCAAAGCGAGTATTTTTGGTGCTGGTGACAGTGTTTGCCTGGGGCTTTGTCTGTGTGCAGCTAGTGATGTCCATGACTGTATTTCCTTTCTAATTGTGTTTGAATTTAGCCGGGTGATGATGACCAGGAGGCTCACTTGAGGGCTACTAGCTTTCAAAAACCTCTTCTTGGAGGTGTGGAGTAAACCTGCCTGCTGTGCCAGCAAACAACAGTAATAATCTGATTGGTGTGGGACCCCGCGGCTCAGGGCCGGCCCCTTGCTGTGCTGCTGCTGCCAGCTGTTCCTCCCCGGCTGCGTTGCTGCCCCTGCGCTCGTGCGGCAGTCTCAGCAAATATGCTGCTTATTAAATTATCCACTTGGTTTGCCTCTCCCTTGGCTGCAGGCTGTGTCGCAGGCTGCAGAGGCAGGAAGAGGACAAGACGGATTCTTTCCTCAAGGAGTGCGTGGCGGGCCCCGCTCTGCGAGAACGCCTTTCTCTGCTCTCCCGCACCTTCCAGAACCAGAGAGCAAAGGTGCAGGGGGACTCCATGCTCTTCTCCGATGAGATCTTCACCATTGAGCCGGTGGTAAGACATGGCTGAGAACCTCCCTTCCTCCTCCTCCTCTTCCTCCCTGAATGAGGTCAATCAGCAGATCCGTGCATCAGCTGGCTCCATGTCCTGAGAGAAAACCCCAGGTTTGTGGTGACGCTGGGAGAGCTTCTTGCAAAAAGCATTTCTGGGCTGTGGGCTCCTGATGGGCAGCGGGAGCCTGCCGAAAGCTGAGCTGCTGGAAGGGCAAGAAATTAAGGTCACTTAATAAGCATCCTTAGAGTGTTCAGAGGTATCAATGATTATACGCAAGGGCACATCTTACACATACTGCGTGGGGATTAAGGAAGGATATTAGAGCATTGTCAGGTCGCATCTTGACCTGAAGAATGAACTGGTCATCTGTGGAAAGGAGGCCAAATTTAGCCCAAGTTTAATCACAGAAATACCAATCCCTTCACATAACCTGTCTGATACTGTGTCTGAATCTCCCTTCTGCTGTCATTTGTGAGCCTGGACCCAAGACTGGCAGGTTTGGATGGACTTTTACATTTCTGTTGCACATAGGTAGAGAATATATTTTACTTTTCTGTTTATGCAAGCAAATCCACGCATCCTTCAATCAGCCAGTGCCTTGATTCTGAATATGTTCGTAGTCTGAGATGAAGAATGCCTGCTGTGTGAGCAGTGCAAAATCCCTTGTCGTCTTTCGAGCAAAGGCTAGAATAAGCCCAA
This sequence comes from Chlamydotis macqueenii, assembly GCF_036417535.1. Taxonomy (NCBI): domain Eukaryota; kingdom Metazoa; phylum Chordata; class Aves; order Otidiformes; family Otididae; genus Chlamydotis; species Chlamydotis macqueenii. Next base: position 15,274,032 of record NC_141568.1, read on the forward strand.
CCTCTTTTTTTTTTTTACCTTATTAAAATAGGTGAACGTATATTTTTTTAAGGTAGGAAATCATATTCTCTTGGTTACTCCTACAGCCCATAGAAGGCTGAGAGCCACCAGTGTCAGCACAACTGCAGTGTCACACCGTTGTAGCTGACAGTAGCATGATGTGACCAAGAGACCAATAACAACCCCAGGCAGCGCTATAGGCTTGGGGCGGAGTGGCTGGAGGACTGTGTGGAGGAAACGGACCTGGGGGTACTGATTGATGCTCGGCTGAGCATGAGCCGACGGTGTGCCCGGGTGGCCAAGAAGGCCAACGGCATCCTGGCTTGCATCAAAAACAGTGTTACTAGCAGGAACAGGGAGGTAATTGTCCCCCTGTACTCGGCACTGGTGAGGCCGCACCTCGAGTACTGTGTTCAGTTTTGGGCCCCTCACTGCAAGAAAGACATTGAGGGCCTGGAACGCGTTCAGAGGAGGGCTACGAAGCTGGTGAGGGGTCTGGAGCACAGGCCTTATGAGGAGCGGCTGAGGGAGCTGGGATTGTTCAGTCTGGAGAAGAGGAGGCTCAGGGGAGACCTTATAGCTCTCTATAACTTCCTGAAGGGAGGTTGTAGTGAGCTAGGGGTCGGCCTTTTCTCTCGTGTAGACAGTGATAGAACTAGAGGCAATGGTTTCAAGCTGCGCCAGGGGAGATTCAGGCTGGACATTAGGAAATATTACTTCTCGGAAAGGGTAGTCAGGCACTGGAATGCACTGCCCAGGGAGGTGGTGGAGTCACCGACCATGGGGGTGTTCAAGAAACGTTTGGATGTTGTGTTGAGGGATATGATTTAGCTGAGAAGTATTGGTGATGGTTGGACTGGATGATCTTTTAGGTCTTTTCCAATCTTGATAATAATTCTGTAATTCTGTGATTCTGTGAACATTGTTCATATGACCAAATTTACCACTCTGGTAGTAAATAATGGACATGACTGAAGGTAACTTTGAAGAATTGAAGAATTGGTGAAGATTGTGTCAGAGCAGTAGGCGTCTTGTGGAGAGCTGATCACCTGAGCATTAAAAGCATCCTGTGGTGCATCAGAGCTGTTTTTGGAGTGTGCCCAGGGCTCCTGCTTCGTTACAGTCTGGCTATGTCTCCACAAGTAGCTTAACCCACTCCTGAGCTCCTGAAGTGCATTAAGGTGACTTCTCTGCAGAGGCCTGGCTGTCCACAGTGCTGAGTCCTCATGCTCTGCACTGTGATCGATGGACATAAAGTGCAGCCTGGCCTCAAGTCTTGAATGGAAACCTTTCCTAAATGGCTGTGTTGATGTTACACAGTTTGCTCCAGGACTGAATGTAAGTGGGCTACTACAGGAGTCTCTCCCCTTCTGTTTTGTCCAGCACTATCAATCTTCCAATTTCCATTAATTCCATAATTTATGGAACAATCAGTTTCACACTGTTTTGCTCATGTCTTCCTTCCCCCATGACATATGAGTGTCTTTATGTCAAATTATAATAAGCTTTTCCTCCTCTTTATCAAACGTAGAGTCTAAAAATCCCCTGCTACTGACTTCCATATCCTTCTCTCCAATGGTGGCCCCATAACCTTTAGCTTGGACAGACACCCTTCTTGCTCTGCCATGGAAATCTGCTGGAGAGGCCTCCCAAAGCAGGGACCTTGCTGCCTCACAGGCCTTCTGGCCAAAGGAGGTGGCTGCTCCCTTCCTACCCATCACCTGTGGTGTCTGAGAGCACCCTATAGAAATAACTAAGCCCTTGTGACAAGTGACTGGAGGAAGCAGTTGCTTCCAGAAGTTAGGAAGATGGTGGAGGGCTAGCAGTCTTGGAAATGCTTTCTGGGGAGGGTGGCTTCAGAGTTTGTGCAGAAGCTTTGCTGTGTAAGTAGACCCTTAGCTGCTGGTGTTTTCAGGTGTTGCTGTCTGGAGAAGCTGCAACAGGTCACTTTGGTCTGTATAGGGTTAAGTCGCTGATGAAAATAATAACAAAAAAGAGGAGGCAGTGATTTTGGAATCACCACGTGACCATGAACATTTTGAGCAGCCATCCAAGCCTGTGGGATACAAGCTGTTATGCAACTCTGACTTTCCGAGTGCATCTCAAATTTGGTTTAATTTATTTTTGCAAATACACATGATACGTCAGCAGAAGCAGCCGTGATAGAAGCCCAGGTGGCTACCAAAGGACAAAGTGCTTGCTTTTTGCTGCATCCTCCCCACCACAGCTTAGCTGTAAGTCACACTGCAGACACGTGGGAGCTGACTCCTTGGAAATGGAAACCAAAGGAAAGGGAGGACAGGGATTTGTTAGCATTGCACTGACCTTGACGAGTCACCCCTGTCTTGTCATTGCCTGATAGCGACGACTCAGTGTCATGTGTTAATTATGAGCCGATGGAGCCAGTCTTCAAGATGTCCAGGTTATGAAACTGCTAGTGTTGTTGGGCCAGGAGGTAGGTGGTGTTCCTGCAAAGGAACCAAGCTGGTCCCCATCCAGATGAGGGGTTACTACAGAGCACTTCAGTTTTTGGCTCTCCAGTGGGAGCTGTGGTCCATCCCGCAGCTCACTGTGTGTTCAGTTATTTATGGGAAGAGGCAGATGTTATCTTTGGCACTGCCTCTCTCCCAAGTGCTCTGAACTAGCAGGATGCACTTTGGGTGTCATTTCAGTACTGCTGTTGCCAGCTCCATCTTTTGTTTTCTGCCTGCTTTGAGCAGTTATTTCCTTTCCATGGATCATCTTCCCCCTTTGCTAGACAAAGTAGGAGATTTGGCCAACAGTTGGGAGTGCCCTGCTTCTGAAGACCAGCTCTTTCTTATCCAGGCTGGTGGAGGTCTAGCAGATTCTCGCTATTTAGGGACTGAGGAAGGGGAACATGGGATCTGTGAGTATTTACAGTGGGTTCTTGCACAGAGATCGCATCCATAGCTCTGAGTCATGGTGTGCTGTCCCTTCCCGTGTCCCGTTGCTTTACGCTGTGGCAAAGCCAGGGTACAACAGCTGGGGATTTTGTGCTGTATCATCATACATCTACCGTCTGTATTTTATGGCACCTGCCAGTCGCAGCCTGTCTGAGGCTGACGTTAAGCCAGAAGTGTTGCAATACCATGTTGACAGCCCTGTGTATGTTTTATTTCTGTCCTGGTTAGCATTCACAGTAGTTTTCCGTGCTCTAACTCGACTGGCATCCTACAGAGTGCATGCGAGCCCAGGCAGACCGCTGCTCCCGAGGCTCTTACACGTGTGGCGGTAGCCTGCAAGGGTGGGTAATGAAGCGTATCCTTTTAACCGGCAGATCTTTTTTCCCTGTGAGGTAGCAGGAATGTGAGGAACCTCTTCAACAGCCTACTTTAATTTCCCGGGAGAAATAACTCACAATATTTTTCTAGTTTTATAGTCTGACGTACAGCAATAACGAAGGGAGAAATGACAAATTTCCCAGAATAATGACGTCTTTAAAGAATATGTGTTAGCCGTGGAAGAGTAAAATAAATTTTAGCTAATTATTTCTTCTTGCCCTCTGCCTTTGGAGTCAAACAGCCTGGCTTACAGCTTCCCTGGCACTATAGGGAAGCTATCTGTGGATGTACTGCCACAAGTTTCCATGTTGGATCCTGCAGATTGGTGATTTCGTATCAGGAGCTCAAGAGACTGTGTCTACGAACTGTTGGTGTCGGTTTTCTTGGGAGTGCGGATATGAGTGCAAGGTTCCAGTAATAATGCTTCATTAGGATTATTCCAGAGAGCTGTGCTGATGCATATGAAAGGATGGGGTTTATTGCTAGTCTGTAGACTTGTTTCCTCTGGTGCCTTAGAGGAGTCTCATCTGGCTGTTCCTTGGGATCCAGAAGCTCCTCAGAGGTGTGGAGATACATCCCTTGTCAGGATCTTGGTGCAACACTGAATGGCTTCCTGGAGCATGGCAAGGCATCATCCCTGGCAAGCAGGGTTTGCGTGCTGCTCCCTCATCTATTTCGGTTGTAAAAGAAGAAATGACATCAGCCCAAAGCTCTAGGCTCCCTCCCACACTGGTTAATTGTGCAGCGTACAGAGAGATCCCACAACATTGCAACAATCACTGTGGTCTCGGCAGCATGGAGCAAATCATCCCACGGAGGGCTCGGCTGCTCTGAATAACGCCTGCAGGGACTCATTTCCAGTCCGTCACTGTTTGGAGATGTACACTTGCGGTGTTCTCCCAGGTTCTTGCTGAAGCTGTATTTTTTGGTGCAGTGGAAGTTCACTGTTTTGATGTTCCATTTGGGTTATCTTGGGCCAGGATCCAGGTCTAGTGTCGGACAAATGCCGTGCAGGCACTGACCCAGCTCTGGTTCCCCTTCCAACAGCAATGGTGATGCAGGAATGGGAGGAGGCCAGGACAACTGGGGCTTTCTGTGCCATGAGCCATGTCTCGTATCCCACATGGAGACCAGCAGGCAGCCAGAGCAGGTTGCAAAGCCCTGATATTTTTTCTCTCCCGCCTTCTGTGCCCATGTGTCCATAAGCAGAGTGCAGAGCGTGCCACGGACAGTGAGTCCCAGCTGGGGCAGCCAGCTCTCTGATAAGGCCTTGCCTTCATTTGTGAGTAAGTTTCCAAATTTTTCCTTCACCTTTCCTGCAAAGGTGAAGGCAGGCATGGCTTTCTCTCCAGGAGATGATCTGAGGTGTCCTGCTGGGTGCAAGCCCTGGCAGCAGTGAGAGGCAGGGTATGGCTGCTGGCTCTGACAGGGTCTAGCTATCTGGTGCGTGTTACAGATGTGTATGGGCTACTGGGGACAGGGGTTAGGTGGGGACAAGAGTTGAATGGGGACAGGTCCCATGGAGGAGAGAGAAAGGATATGGAAGCAGACTTGGTATTGCACAAGGCAGTTTCGTGGCAAGAGGCACTATCTCCTGAGAAGAGTACCTCCCTGCTGTAGTCACAACGTCTCTCTGTGTGTATTCACCACTGCAGAGGGATTGTTGTTGGGCAAGTCACGTTAGGGGCTCGGGCGTGCCTGATTATCTGTATATCCAACTGCCAGAGCTTACTGGGGGAACAGATACGGTTGCCATCCTAGTCCTGTTCACCCAAAGCTCAAATGGCGGTGACCAGAGCAAGAACAGGTGATGTGGGTGCAGCTCATAGCAAGACAGAGCTGTCATGAGCGTGGAGCACGGGCTGTTTCTGATCCCGCTCCCACTCTTGTCCCTGCCTGGCTCTGTACTGCCTTCCTAGATCCCCTGCCCTGGCAAGTCCGTCCCTGTCGCTGCCTCTGTGATAAATTGCTGTTACTGTGCTCCAAAGCAGTGGGGTAAGATGACCATGTCGGTTTTATTTCTGTCACAGATGTGCTGCCCTTGGAGTTCTTTGAATCCCAAAGTCAGCTAAACTCGCTCAGCTAGAGCAGCGCACCGTTGTTCGCAGATACATATTCATCAGGCCAATGGTTCTTTTTAATTTTCTTCCTTTCCTGCTTAGCTTCATTTTTGCTTATGAATTGTATTACATTTGCTTCCATTAATGGGAGATGTATTGCCTCTGTCAGCCTCTGAGTAATACCCAAACTGCCCTGAAGTGTCCACAGGGCCAATATCTCTGATTGTGGCACATAAAATAGCCCAGTGAGTGCCATCAGCCTGCGATCCAGCAGAAGCAGGCGGCAAAACAGTACTTTCTTAGATAGTTGACCTGAAAGACTGATACTACTGCATTAGGCTCAAATAAGTTTGTTTTCTCACCTTGGTGGAAGGAGGAATGCTCTCAGAGTTTCCCAGGAATGGTTTGGCTCTGAGATCTCATTCTTGTTGGTATGAGCTCTGCTTTAGAGCAGCCCGTGTTGCGTTGAATAATGCTGTGGTGTAAAAATCTCGCTCTGCTTTTTCAGATAGATCCCAAAGTCTTGCGAAAAATAACACAGTCCCAGCAACTTGGATGCTCGGTTTGTGGTAGGCATCATCTGTCTGACAGCCAGCACAAACCCAAAGCTGCGTGCCCCTGGGAATCCAGCTGTGCACAGCCCTCGTACACCTGATTGCAGAACTGCAGTCAAGTCCTGTTTTCACCCTCAGCCTCACTGGTCCTGTCTTGTTCAAATACGTTCTCCATGGTTTGCTGTCTGGCGCATGGGGCTCTACAGAGCAAATGGAGACTTTTCCTTGAAGTGATCTGGGTGGCCATTCTGAAAACAGACTCTTCACTCCCACTCATTGCTGAACTCCCCTCCTTTTTACTGCATGTTTGTTTTTAAGGCTCAGGATGTGCTGTCTTCCTCTGCCTTACGCCCCTCTGTAAGATGAAGACCTCAGGCATCGCCACCATTCTCAGCACAGCAGCAGTGAGTGTGTAGGTGCTGGTAAGGCCGGCAAGGCAGCATTTGCTGTGTGGGAGCTGAACGAGGGCTCCTGGCGACTCCCTGGGAGAGAATCACAGCAGCTGGAGGATCGAACGGTTCCGCTGGGCAGCTCGTCCCGTGTAGCACCCTTTAAGGAGAAACGCAGAACACCGATGAGCTGAGATGCGCTTTCAGCTGTTGGGCTGAAAGCAGATCCAGGCAGCTGCCTAGTGCATCCCTGCCTCCCCAGGGGTGGTCTGCCCAGGGTGAGAAGACTGAATTCGGTTTGTTAAACACACAGCGAGCAGCTGGGTGATAAGCACTGGTGAGTTATTAGAGTCTAATTAGCCAAACCAGGGAAATCTATCATCTGAGTGTTTTTTCGCAGCAGCTTGGCATAGGCAAGCTCCAGGCGTCGTGGCAGAGCTTATGTAGTTCAGAGCACCCCAGATGCTTTTATTCCTGCAAATCCAAGGTGGCTCTGTGGATGCTCAGACCGTGCAGCATCCCTGTGGGACCCAAAGGCTCTGATATCTGGCCCGCTGGCTGCAGGTTGCAGGCTGATGTCCCCAGTTTGCTTCCTCAAGCAAGCGTGTTGTCATATAATAAGGTTTCATCTTCATCCAGTTGCTTGCTGGATAGAAACACGAAGTACATTTGATCGGACAAATGTGTTTGCTCTAGATTTTGAGAATAATCTAAGTGACTTTATACTTTCAGACTTCCGTTTTCTTCTTGTGGTGGTGGTGGTGTTGGCTTGTTGGTGTTAGAAACAGTTTTCTCTGCTTGTTCTTCCCTCTGTTCTGTTGACTGTGAGCAGACTGTGCATTAGTGAATTATTTGCAGCTGCGGGCCAATAACTCACCATGTCATAGCTCTTCAAGTTTTGTGGGGACTGTCTTTTGAGCTATAAGCGCTAAGTATTAGTTATTTAATATTTATGCTACAGGAGTGCAGGAGGCTCCAGTCAGTTCAAGACTCTTCTGGACAAAGGACTAAGGATACCCAGCAGCAAGTGAAACCAAAGCCTCGCTTTGTTGATAGAAAAATAACTCTGTTCTTTTTGTCTCCTTCTATAAGCTAAATTTTTCATTCCTTGTAGACCATTACAGTTGTCAGATGTGCACATATTTATGTCAGTAAATGCACAAAGAGACACTGGTAGTGGTAGGGGTTGAGGGGATGCAAGTGGTGCCTTTGTTTAAAACAGTTGCAAGGAGTGAGTGAGAGCCTTTACAAATCAGGGATGCCTCCAGATGTGAGCAACAGGGCTCCCTGGGACTCAGTGTCAGTGCGAGGACTCTTTGGGAGAGAAGCAAAGAGAGAAGACCCCATGGAAGCAGCACAGTTGCAGAAGCACTGGTAGCATGGCCCAGACTTAAATCTCTGAGCATGACAAGGAAAGGAGCTGTTTTGTTTGATTTTTGATTGAAGGAGGTGTGGAGCTGTAAGCAGATCTCACCTCTTCCTGTCTGAGGCTGTGTTCAGGGAGAGAGGAGTGTGTGCACCTTGCAGAGATAAACAGGGCACATCCAACTCTCAACCTCATCCTCAGGTCTTTCCTAACCTGTGTGCTGGCTGACTGCTCACGGCACGGGGCAGAAGCAGCCGTCACAGAGGAGTCTGTTCTTTGTTGATCCCCAGGCAGGAGGGCTTGTTCTGCTGGGTGCTGAGTGCCCTGACTGGCCGCAGTACGTTAAGTACTTAGATACGTGTACAGGTGAAGGGTAAGAGGCAGCACCTTCGTAACTAAGAATGGAAAAATCCATTTGATTTTTAAATCTATTCTGATCTGAGAAGTGTTCGTGTAGCCATAGCGATACAGGGATACACATGAAGGTGTGCAGGAGAGAGGTGCCTTTTCCTTAGGCTGGCTTGTGCCTCTAAAGAGATTCTGCTTCATTTGCTGGAGTGTGAGTGAGTTTGGTTGCTTCGTTACAGCCCTAATTTAACAAAATGCCTCTATCAGGTGCCAGTAAAGGTAAGTGACTTAAAAAATTTTTTGCGGTTGCTTTCAAACCCTCTTATAAATTTGGTTGATAAATGTTACTTGCTCCTTGCTCTTCACTGGTGCTCTAAATATAGGCTGCAGGACTGTAATTGCAAACAAGAACTGTAACGTTTGAAGATAAATGGTTTGCTGTCTGCTTCTGTTTTAGGAGGGAGATATCTGGCCAAATTCTTCATCTGAAATTAAGGTGATGTTTGAACCTCGAGAAGCCAGAGTCTATCGACAAACGGTCTACTGTGACATCTCAGGTACAGCTCCTTTCTCCTGCTTCTGTTACCCAAAGTAAAGCCGAGGCACAAAGTCTTCCAGCCCACTCTGTTCTTGTGTAGTTGCTAGAAAGGGTCGATTGTCAGCAGGGCAGTGCTGGTTAGAAGCTTGGATCACTGATCCCAGCAAAACCAAGACAGCGAAGGGATAAATTTTCATGCTATGAGTTTGCCAGCATTTGCTCTGCAGTGAGGTGTCTGTAAAGGCCAAAGAGCTACGCAACAGAACAGCTTTAGTGGACAAGGACTAAGCCCCTATAGACCGTTTACCTCTAAGATGAGTCTTTATTACATGGATGCATCATCAGACTCCTCGGGCAGTAAGGGCTGAGTTACAAATGTGCTCCCAGATGCTGTATCACCTCCTGCTACCCAGATGCTGCCTTGGCCGTAGGTGGCTGAGCCCTGCTGGGCGCAGGGTGTCTGCAAAAGGACCACCTCTGGCCAGCACGTGCTTCTGCCACCCCATGGGCATTGTCACCTTGTGGCTCCCAGTCCATGGTGCCTATGAGTAGCATTGCACGGAGCTTGCTGTGCTCAGCAGGGTGAACGCCCTCCCTGGAAACTGGAGCCCAAGCGGTCTGCTAGACAGGCTTTGTGCTCGTCGTGTCTTACAGAAGTGCTGTCAAGTCTTTTTCTGGGAGCGGTTATCCTTGACCCACCCAAGTAACACCAGCTTTGCTCTTACAGAGGTGATCCCTTTGCTGTGCTAGCACAGGGTGGGGAATGCTTGCAGCAAGCTGTGTGGTTCGAGTTACCTTCTCCTTCCTCTGCGTGGTGCTGCTTAAGGTGTTTTTCAAGGATGGGAGATAGCTGTCAGATTTCCATCCAGGGAACATGATGATTTTTCTCATCTAAGAGGAAGAGGTGCAAGACCCACAAGTCCTCCGCAGCCAGGCTCCCACTCTGGAGGGTGCTGAAATCACTCACCCAGCTGCTTTGTTGCTTTCCTTACTGCTCCAAGCTGACGGATGCGAATGTCATGAAACAGCTTTTTATTTATACAGTAATTGCACAGGGTTTACTTGGCAAATGCCACCTACAGTAATTACACAGGGCTTGTGTTAACAAACTGTCTTCCTCCCAACCAGCTGCAGTTGTTAGAGCTGTGGAAGGAAAAGATTGATTTAAAAAGTTGCTCCCAAGGGATTCCTCGCTCGGTGCTGTGCTGCTGGCTCTGGGATTCTTGCTTTGGTGATGGGGGTGTCCGTCACTTTGCTGCAGGGATCTCCAAGGGTTGTGCCAGGAGAGCTTTTTCACTGCAGAGAAATAGGGCAACAACTTGCATGCAACCCTTGAGCTGGTCTGGGCGTTACAGGAAGCAGAGCTGGGCAGATGGTCTGTGTTTAGGAAGAAGAGCCTGCTCTTGAAAGACCCTGATGGGCCTTGGGGAGAGCTTTGCTCTTGCACTGGCTCCTTGGAGGAGGACCTCAATGAGGTCATTTAAATGATGCACCTACCCCACATTCCTTACAAAACAGAGCTGATTCACTATACTGTCAGGATGGAAACTGTCCCAGCGTCAGGGTCCCTGTGTGTAAAAGGAATTTAAAGAGGAAAACAACAGTCTTTAACTAGGGAGTCAATTAATTTTGCTTCTTGATTCCTCTAAGGAGTGTGACAGTGTTCCTCGTGCATTTGCATGCCAGTCACAAATCCCTTCGGAGTAGGATGTGCAGATGGCGTGCCCGCCCTTCGCTGGGAACGTCTGGAAGCTTTGCCCCAATGCAGTGCTGTGAATTGTGCAGCTGGATCTCCTGCCCCGCTGGAAAGGGGCTTTGCTGGCCTCCACTTTTTTTTTTTTTTGCAGATTCCTCCCTAAATTGCTGAGCAGATGCTCCTGGATCAGGTGATGTACGGAGCTAATCAGCACTGAGCAACTTGCAAAGCTGGCAGTTAAGAAATGGTTTGAAATTTGCTCTTGGCAAATATTTAAGCTCAAAATGAACTTTCTTAGTTATGCAAATAAAGCTGTAGCTCTGGAGTGCCGGAAGGAAGGCAGTGGGGGGCTCAGACACCTGAAATTAATTTTCAGGTTTGTCTGCACACAGAACTGTGCTGGCTTACACCTTGCAAAGCCCCTTGCGAAGCCACCCTTGCAGGGAGCAGCAAATTCCCAAATGATGATCACTCCTACCTTGTGACAGAAGTGTCCTGCATTGTGTAAAACTGTTTATTGACGTGGCCAGATGAGAATGGCATTCAAAAACAGTCGCAAAGCACGGAAGCGTCCTATGAACCAGAAACTGAGTGTCAAAGCAGCAAAAGTTAAGGACTTTGGCAACAAAGTCCTGCGCTCTTGGGCCACCAACACCTCTATTTGAAAGCAAGGCAGCAATGCCAAATCGTACGCCCTGCATGATGTGCCAAGCCATTATTCCTACTGAGGTCTAAGCTCTCCCTCCACAGTTCCAGGTGTGGGTTTGGGATTGAAGACAAGGAGGCTGTAGCCACTTCATAGCAAAAAAGGAGCTTGAAGGACAGGAATATTTTTGCACGAAAGCTACAGTGAAGTAGTGTCAACTTTTGGGGCTTTCTTCTCCTTGTGCTTCTCGCTTTCTGTGCAGAGCAGAATGGGATGGGAGGGGAGCCCAAGCCAAAACACGAGCTGGGATTCAGGCACTTGAGGCTGCTCCAGTGGTTCAGAACAACCTTCAAATGGAAAGATGCCGCACTGTGCCATCTTAGCAGACCTACGGAAGAAAATTAGCCCCTTAGGGTTTAGCTACAAGCCTTGCAACCTCAGTAACCTTTGCAGCAAGGGATATTAGCACTGCATTTGTGGCTTATGTGAGGAGGCTGGTTTTCCATAACTGCTCAGTGTTCTTCAGGTAAGGTGTCTTTACAAAGCTGAGCTCTTGGTGTCATGGTGGGTCCAGGTGAGTGTTTCTCCTCTCTGGAGATCATAAAGCCTTTCTCAGTTCCTGTGCTGTCGTCTCCCACTACATCAGAATAGACAGCGTATTTTTGTCTTCGGTTCTGTTTAGTGAGCTTTGTACCTTCGCTGAACGAATGTCAAAGCTCATCTAAGCACATGGGAAGAAACTCAGTGTCACTTTTTCAGGGTGCAAACTGGTTGCTAAATTAGAAAACAACCTAAGGAGAGTGGGTTAGAAATTAGAAGACATATCTCCTGAGGGAAGAGAAGGATCTTGTATCTTCTCCTGGAGCATCTAGAGCTGATCCCATCCAGCCCAGAGTCAGGGACTAGCATTGAGGCAGCCTAGAAAATTCAGTATAACAGAGGGAATCATTGTACTGAAATGGAAATCTCTCCCCAGGCCGTGAGACCAGGCTACCTCTGCGCATCAAAGGGGAAGGCATAGGGCCCCAGCTCCGCTTCAGCTTTGACCAGCTGGACATTGGGAAGGTTTTTGTTGGATCAGCCCATAGCTACGAGGTGAGCAGTAGTTGTTGGCAGGGGTTGGGGGGGATCCTGATGGCTTCCGGGACAGCAATGAGCCTTGCGGACCTGTGGGATTTCTGGCAACTCAGGCAGTTGCAAGCAGGGAGACATAATAATAAAATCTGGGGGGTTTCACAGGATCTGGATGCTTTTGACGGTGACTGAAAGGTGTGTATGTTGTTCATGAAGCCCGAATTCTTGCTTTTTGGCAATATCCCTTTGAGATCAGCTGGGAGGCTTCATGCAAAAGAAAAAAAAACAACAAACCCTTAGACACATGAAATCAACGCTGGGTCAAAAAGATGAGTATTCCGAGGCTTTTCTTTCAGCCCTAGATGCAATGCACCTTTGTACTCTGGCTGTTAAAAGGTGGCTGGAACAAATTTACAGTATTTAAACTCAAGTCCTTTGCAAAAAGCTTTCAGCTAAGTGCATCCTACCGATTCCTGGGAGTCGGAGGAAAGCTGCTGAGCCTCCTGTCTCAGAGCTGTCCCTTGCAATGAAGTTGGCCGTGCTTTCCCTTGCTGGACCCGTCTAGCACCACACTTCAGACTTGGTGCATCTCTGGCTCTATAAAGAGCAACGCATTTCTGGAAATGAAGCAGAAGAACTTTCTACATATTTGCCTCCCCAAACAATGGTGTCAAGTTTTCTGCAAAAAAAAAATAAGGTAGAGCAACGGAAAGAGATAGAAAATGAGGCAATACATCATGCCAGACACTTTGAAAAGCTTGACTGTGGCAGGGAAGGACACATTAAGGTGTTTTCTTACCAAAATATTGTGCTCTCTATGCATTTTTAATGCTGATACTTTATTTGTTCTCTCTATATCAATTTTATTATTTTCATTACTTGAGGAAAATGTGAATAAGGAGATGATACTGTTAGTGCTGTAGTAAGCAGTTGGACTGGAGGCAAACCTCAGCTCAGCGTAGGATCCCAAAGTGCAATTTGTAACTAAGGTGTAAAACACATGAGAGGAGAAAGTAGTTTTTAATTTAGCATTGCAGAGTGGATGTTTTCAACAGCAGCTGCAAAATTATAAAATAAGGGAAATTTCTCTACTTCTGTCTCAATTTTTCTGACAGGTTTGCAAGGACAAAAATTAGGGAAGGGAAATCCAAAGCAGATAGGTAAGTTCATGGAAATGGCAGGGTTTCACTGTACAGCAAGCAGAAACTTTACAACTTTGGGTAGGTTTATTGGTGACCGACAGCGTGCTGGTACTCCCAGGCTGCTGTGGGCATTCCTTGCCCAACATGAAAAGAGATGAATCTGAAGAAATACCGCAGGATTGTGTCGCTTGTTCCAGGCAGTAGATTTCTTGAGTGTTCAGCAGAATATGATTTGATTCTAAATTTACAGTTTATTCTAATAATGGTAAAATCTTAGATGGTGGCTGTGAATATTTAGGAAAGAGAAATTCTTTGGAACAGATGGAGCTGCTGTAGGCATCATGCTCATCCTTTCCTGACATGTCTGCTTGAGCAAAGACTAAGAAACTATCACATAAAAGAAGAAATAAAAGAAACCTGAATTATGTACTGTAGCAGAGTTGGGGAGTGCCTCTGAAGCTGGTTCTAGTGCCAAGCAGCAGCACACAGCATCTTCTGCCTTTCACTGTGTCAATTGTTTAATTAGGAAACAAGATAGTGTTACGTAAGGAAGATTCCTGGTGTATTTCCTTTTTGTTTTCTTGCTGCTGCAGGCGATCCTGTTTAACAAAGGGGCCATCGATGCTCCCTTCAACTTGATCCCTCCAGCTACAGCTCTGGGCTCCTGCTTCACCTTTCTCCCCTGGGAGGGCGTCATTTTGCCGGATGAGTTCCAAGTCATCCAGATCTCCTTCAGTTCCACCATCCTGGGGAAGTTCACAGAAGAATTCAGGTTCAGTGTGAATGGATGCCCTGAGCCTGTGACCTTGACTATCAGGTGAGGAGGGTCATAGGAGCTCAGTGGGCATAGCCATCTCTAGGTAATCATCTCCCACCAACCTCATTTTATGGTGAAGCAGAGGAAAAAAAGTTTGACTGAAGGCTGTCCAGGAAAGGTGTGAAGATGCCTGCTGCCCAGTCTAGGTACCCAGGAGCCTGGAGTGACTCCTTCCCACAGGTAGCTCATTACCCCTTGGGCCATGGCCAACAGTGTGGTGGGATCAGCTTTGGGCAGTAGATGGTCTGGGACATTCCACCTGAATACATAGTAAGCCAAACAGGATTTTGGAGATGGTTGAGGCATGGGGCAGCCTGGTGTGATTCTGTAGCCAGAAGCAATGTTTTTTAAAATCCTCTATTAATAATCCATACAAAATGGGTAGCAGCAGCCTCAACATCATCTCGCATGCTAATGCGTTGGGACAAGCTCTCCTCCCGGCTCTTGTGCAGCACCTGCTACGGTACCTCCTTTCTGCAGCCGGAAAAGTGCTAATGTGGGTGATGAGGAGCTCTGCAGCGAGTACTGTCACAAGGACTTGGGCATTATCCCATGGGCTGGTGCTGTTGCAGAAGATAATCCTTGTCAAGCAAAGGGGGCAAGGGGAAAAAAAATAAAAAGCTGATGACAGGAGAGGCAAAGGTCACTTCTCAGGACCACAGAAGCATGTGGACTGGTGGGATAACATATTGTAGGCAGGAAAGCTGATGCTGGGAGCTCTGGAGCTTTGGGGCTGCCTGTGCCTCCTGGGCTGCTGCTGTTGGGAGGCACTAGGTCAAGCCAGGAAAGAAATGAAGGGAATCTGCAGTCGATTTTATCGGTAAGGTAAGGGAAATGGAGGAAGAACAACAACAAGGTTATTCCTTTGCAAGAGTGGTGAGTAGGTCTGTTGACCTCAGTAGAGAAACAATTATGTTGGCTTTGTGTTTGGAGGGAAAGTGCTGCTTTTTTTGGAAATCAAGAGGGAACATTTCACAATCAAATAATTTATTCTTCTCTGTCCCTCCCCCAAAATTGGTCACAGGATTTTCTTGCATAAGCAGCTTTCTCCTTGAGCAAGGGCAGGTTTTGCTTGTAGAGATGCACTTGTCACAGGTAAAATACAGTTTTTCTTGGATAGTGCCCACTGCCTCTGCCGCGCAATGGCCTTGCTCCTGAGGAAGGAAAGAGCTGTCAGTGGGATAGTTGTGTTTCGGTTTCCCAATAACCAAATTAAGTTATTCTTTTTCCCCATGGATACCCTGGCTCCCCGTGCCAGCACGTTCCTCCCCTTTTCTGTGGCCACTCGGCCCTGTTCTGCCAGCACAGCCCTGAGCTCCCTGCAGACCTTATGGCCCAGTGAAAGAACATTGACGTTCCTTTCATTTCTTCCCCTTGCTTGTACTCCTCTCTTCCGGGATGGTGGCTCCTACGCAGCCCATCTGATGGTACTCCAGCATCCTCATCTGCTCCCACACAGCTGTCCCTCAGCAGTCATTCCCATTGCATTCCGCTGCTCCCTGAGATGTCCCCTGCCTTGCCTTTGTTTTGAGGATCCCTTATCTCTCGTTCTCCAGCCCCACAGCTCAAAGTGCTTGTTTTCAGACTCCTCTGAGGTGTCCACCTACCAGGTCAAGCTGAGCCTCCCTCTTTGGGAGGCTTTGAGTGCTGGATTTAGTCCTCCATGGAGGAAAAACTCCCAGTTCTTTTGAACGGAGGCAAGCTGACTGGCGGGACACTGGGCTGTGAAGGAAGGAACGGGGATGAGCGTTCAAGGGGCTCCTCTCCCACCTTGTGTTTTCCTTCCTGCTCTGCAAGGACCCTGGTCTCCCTTCACAAATGCATTGTTTAGTGCTACTGTAAAACACAGTTCTTGCCAAAAACACTGCCTTTTCCCCCAATTTTCTTGCAAGCTGTACTGTTATCAGCTGTGGCGCACAGAGCTCTGTGTTGGCTCCTTGCCTGAGCCTTCTGGGCAGCCGTTCAGGTTTAACTTGAGCACAGATATGGTGCACTCAGCAGAAATAGCAGCTATTTCCTCACTTGCCTGGCAAGGCTCATCCTTGGCAGTTTCCCAGTGTGATCCCCGGTCGTGGTTGGTTTGGGGGTAGTTTTCCATCGTCTCCTGGCAAGTGCTGTGACAGAAAGCATGTCTGCTCCCTTTGCTCTGTCCAAAATAAGCTGTTAGGGCTTGGGAGGTTAGGCCTGATTATGTGAGGTCCTCGGAGATGGAACTTGAGCAGCAGCAGGGATTTGCTACCTGACTTATCCTCAGGAACTGATTCAGCTCCAAGAATTGAGAATCGGCTTCGGATTGAAACTCCTGAAGGTTTTTGAGTGCTTTTTGACTATGTGGTCAGAAGATGCCCAGACCATAGGTGATTATTCCTTCCTCTACTTAGAAACCAACCTTACAAGGTCTCGAATGCTTGTTTCTTGGTGTTTAGAAAGGGATGCTGGATGAACTCAGGTCCCTCCTTGCGGGATCCTGGGGTCGGTTCATGTGCAGAACAGACACGGGGCAGTCCTGTGTATAAAACTAGAAGGCACCATTCACTGTGGTCTTTGAATTTTAACTAAGTCAGAGCTGACATTATTTCATGGTTGATGTCAATCAAATTAATGCATGTTGTGCAACTCTGAGTGCTGATTTCAGTGGATCTTGGTGAGTTTAGGAGTTTGGAGCCTGGCTGCTGGATTTAGGGATGGATGAGGTGGAGCAGTGGGTTCAGGACACCCATGTTTGGTAGTTGAAGACGTGTTGCTCTTGGATGTGTTAGCTGGTGCACTGGTGACAAGCTGATACTTTCCTCCAAGATTCAACTGTCTACTGTGTAGAACTGCATTTCTCAGTGGGCTCCTCTGGGTTCATGCCTCAAAATCCTGTATGCATAATGATTGTGTGGATCAAGATCATCTGAGAAAGACATTCCTATACTCTGTGGAAACACCATTTCCAGTTAAGGAGTACCAAAGCAGGGAACCTGCAGCTGGGAAGGCTAGTTGCAATGAGTCCACTTTTGTGTGTACACCTCTGTGTCCATGTTACAGATGGGGAAACTGAGGCACGAAGCCATCACTTATTCAGGGTCCTTCATCGGGCCAGCAGTGACTTGGGGGCATTCCCTTGGCCCCCTGCCTGACATGGTGCTCTAAGCCACGTCAGCAGCTCTCAGCTGCTTTGCTTTGGCTGCCTCCTGTCCCCATGGATGCTGTGCTGAGCACAAGGGTGATGGGCTGGTTTGAAACTCACTGTGGCTCTGAGACCAGCTTTTGTCCAGCAGTAATGAAAGCTGAAAGCTTTGCAATTCTCTTCAACCAAGCCAATGCCTCCTCTGCCTGTCTTTGTCCTCATAGGGGCTGCGTCATCGGACCGACTTTTCATTTCAATGTGCCTTCCCTCGACTTCGGTGACGTCTCCTTTGGTGAGTGTGCCCTGGGCTTGGACCACAAGTCGAGAGGTCTGTGTGTTACCAAACCAGAGCACTTGAACTTAAGAGCATCCATCACTCGTGTTCCTCCATAACAGCTTTGGGGTGTCGCTCATAGTCTGTTCAGCCCTAGCCTCCCAGTCCTTGGCAGCAGAATGGCTGTGAAAGTCCTTGTCCAGGTGGGCCCAGGGGATGGGGCTGCAGGAGAAGGGACTTCAAACCACGTACTAACCTGTAGCTGCTCTGAGTGGAAGTTTCTGTTGCAAGGCAAGGACACTGAGCTGATCTTTAGTATGAGACAGTAATTAGTGCTGTGAGGGCTCCTCATTATCACATATTAGGTAATATGCCCAAGCAGTAGCTCTGCATCAGGCACCGATGTCCTCAGAGACATGGGCTCCTTCTCCTTCCCCGCTGCAAGCCCAGCTCTGCTGACAGAGCCGCTGGCTGAGCATCCAGAGCCTCTCCATTGAAATGCAGATTCCAGTTCTCCATCTCAGTCTCACAAAAGGCTTTTTACTGATTTGATCTGAAGTTTAAATGTGAAATCAATTGTGGATTGATTGAAGGGCCATTATCATTCTGTACCCAGGACGCCTCTGTTTTCATGCTGTTCATGGACTTTTTAAGAAAACTCATTACCTTTCCTAAGCTGCTTCCTCCCCTCCCTACGTCACCACTCTGCCATTTCTTTGTTTCCTTTTGAATAAATAAAATAACAAGAAATGTACTGGGCAGAAATATGGTTATGTAGTAGAAAAATCATCCTACTTAATCTGATTTCATTAATAAGGCCTTTCCAGCCCAAGGCAGCTATTGTATATTTGCTTTTTAACTGGCTGCTGACTGTTGTCTGTGTCGGGCGGCTCCGGTCTCGTTTGGGATGGTGAAGTCTGTGTTTGTCCCTCGTGCTGGAGGGACAAACCTCCCTTCCTGCTGGAGTCATTGCTGGAGGTGGGCAGTGGACGCTGTTGGTGGGTGTGGAGAAGCTACCTGCTGTGTTGGCAGCTGGTTTTCCTCCCTATCTGTGTTCAAATTACAGAAGCTAAGCAGGCAGTGGGATGTCTCATACTCGCAGAGCTGGCCAGCCAAACTGGATGTCCACTCCACGGCAGGTTGTGGGCTGATGTCCTGTCTCTGCAGAACATCCCCACTGGTTGTATCACTCGTTTTCCATTATGGAAGGCAAGGATCAAAGCTAAAGTGATGTAAACCTTAGCAGGCAGAAATCAAAGCCAGCATGCAGCGTGGATGCAATGTCCCCATTTTTAGGTACGGTGAGACATGGTTCCTGCTAATTTCTAAGCAAGCATCAGGCTTGCCTCCTGTGAAGCGGGCTGTGAATTGTCACATGCTTGGTCTGGTTATCCCAAAACAGGAGATGCCTTAAGGATCCTGCCTAGAGAAACTGCGTTAGAGTGCTTTGTGTCATGCTGTAGTTCCCAATTTCAGCCATCTTTTCCCTTACTGTAGCTTCTTGATGACAATACAGTACTTGTATAGATTGAAGACTGTGGGAATGTTCACAGAGTTAACAGGGAATTTTATGGGTTGAATTTTCAGAATAAATGGTCTGTCTGGGTGCACACTCATGAGTGAGAAATACTTGCTGCTGGTTTTGAGGCATGTGAGAGAGCTTCTCAGAGAAAAACTTCTGGTGTTTGGCATTGCCAAGAGTGGCCATCACGGAAACAAAGTCTGTGATCAGCATAAAAGGAAACTTAAATGCCGATTAATTCCTTGCTTAGCTTCTCAATTAGCTGTAATTCAGATTGAAAAGAACTGAACTCTGAGCACAGTTTTATCATAACTAGGACTCATGGGATAATTGGTGCCTAAGTTCATGTTTTTGTCGCTTTCCTAGGCTTTCCTCACACCTTGTCATGTTGCCTCGCTAACACCTCCTTGGTGCCCATGACCTTCAACCTTCGTGTTCCTGGAGACGGCTCGGGAGAGCCCAGTGTTACCAGTTTTGTTCAAATGTCAGACAACGCTCACCCATCCTGGAGAAAAGGATCTGGAGATCACATCAAGCCAACCGAATTTACCATAACGCCCTGCAGAGGGACCATCCGCTCCCAGGGGCTCCTGGATATCCAGGTTTGGGAAGATTCCAGCCATACATGCTTCAGCAGGTGGAGCTGAAGCTTCGCTGATGTATGAGGGGGCTTTAGCACTGCTAGCTTTCAGCATAACACGAATAAGACTTTTTTTAGCTGGGTTACTCTGGGATTTTTCTGAAGGAGCATCCTTTTGTTTCCAAAATCGTAAGCTAAAGGTCTTGTACTGTACAGTCAAGTACAGAAGCCATTCTTGTGTTTTTGAGAGCTGCTTGGAGTGATTTATTTGATTTAAAGTGAGCAGAGGAAGGATGAGGACAGAAGGTGGCTGTTAAAAAGAGAGATGATGTTGTATCAAGCGGTTTGCTTTTCTTCCCTGTGTTATTTCTCCTCTCCTGTTGAGCAGAAGGAGCTGCATTCACTGCAGCGATCTCCAGTGGGGGCTGAAAAAGCTCTGACAGCCGTGAACCGCACAGCATCTGCTTGGCCACGTTTTGCCCTCAGCTTCCTGTTGTAAAGCTGAACTCATTCTGTTGAAGTCAACAGATTTCCTCTGGATTTGTGCTACTGTAGACAAGACTAAAAATTGGTCCCTTAATTTTAGTAAAGTGATGAGTAGAGCATTAGTTTAATTTTACTTTAATTTTTCTTACATGTGCCCTGATAACTGCACGGCGTATTTAACAAAGCAAATATTGTCAGAAGACTTATTATTCCCTGCTCTATACATGGACCGGCGGAAGATTTGGGGCAAAATCCTCCCTTTCCTTACCGTGGAACAAGAACTGGAGGACATCACACATGGATGATGGCTTTTGGGAGTGATGAAGTATCTGATGCTATTCTCTTTCACCAGATCACCCTGTGTTCCAACACTGTGAAGAAATACGAGCTGGCACTGGTGGTGGACGTGGATGGTGTTGGCAAGGAGGTGTTGGCATTGCTCCTCACAGCCAGGTATTGACGCTTTCCTTGCAGCTCACTGCCTCTCCTCATGCATCCGCCACCCGCGCGCTGCCTTGCATGCCATTTGCTGGCTCCAGCTCCAAACGAGAAGTGTTGCTTGATGAGCCAGTTCTGCCCAGTGAGATATGAGACCAGCAGTACTTTGAAAGCAGCCCGTGTTGGGAAACACTTGTGCTCAACAGACAGACGTAATAGGCAGCCTTTTTCTACAGAGAACAGTAATTATATTCATTATTGGCCTGGCTTTTGGTGCTTGAGGTGTAACACATTTAAGAGAGGGCTGCCCCTCCTTCCTGCAAGTCTTTGCTGGGCTGTGACCAAAGTACACTGTTCTTTTGGGACACAGCAAGGAACCTGCTGCAAGCTGGTGTCTGGTCCAGTGAGCAAAGGCGCGTACAGATGGGGAAGGGGCCTATGGTGGGACTGGTGAAGGCAAAATAAAGGCAACATCTTAAGAAGGGAAAATAATTCTTAATGTGGAAGATGAGCTCAGGTTTTTCTGCTTTCCTCTGGTTCTTTTGAGCCTTAATGTTTTCAGACTTAAGCCAAAAGTTGTTCTTGCTGCAGCCAGATTCAATCCTGCTGTGCTGCGGTGGGTGTCAGTTTAATTACAGGAGGGATGCAATTTCCCTCTCCCAGGCAGAGGTGTCCAGTCAGTGCCGGGGCTGCAATTCTGTAAAAGAAGTGTGAATGGGAACAGACAGTGTATGGAGCTGTAGGGGTGAAGGACACAAGTAGGTACAGAAATGGGACAAGTGGCTGAGTTTTCATGCAGGGCAACAAGGGTGTGGGAGAAGAGGGAGTTGTTTTCATTGAGGCGCTGGAATCTTGTGTTCCCTGAGCCTTCTTGAGCACTGGTCCTTGGTGGGAAGGCTCCCCCAGAGCTCATGCCTTATTGGGACCATTGGGAGGGTCCTTGCAAGCCTCCTGGGGCAAAGATGCCCATTAGACAGCTCTGGGACAGGGCACCATGCTCTGCCTGGGCACTTGGCATCCTCTGCGATGCTGAGTCTCAGGATTTGCCCCTGCTTTACAAGAGGGTGTTGAATAAATGTGAATAAAACAATTAAAGATGATTTATTGCTGTAGGGGTATTAAATGTCTGTTTGACAGTGACAAATGTGTTATGCTCCATTTCACGCTATTCAGGGAGTACAAAAATTCTGCATTCTCCCGGTGTCTCTAATTCCCTTTCGGTCATCTCTTTGCCTAGATGTGTAGTTCCTCCGCTGCAAGTGCTCAACCCCGTCGTGACGTTTGGACGGTGCTTTCTGAAGTTCCCCTGTGAGCAGACGCTGACCCTTGTGAATGACAGCAATCTTCCAGGCTGCTACAGGGTTCTTCCCCAGGTTTGGCATCACATCCACATCCTGCCCTCAAATGTTATCAAGGGGTTGATTAGGAAAAAAAAGAGATTTGGATAAGACCTTGCTGATTTATATTCAAGACTTATATCTAAATATAAACTTCAGGAAGCAGCTTATATTCTAGTCTTTGGGGTGTTTTCATGCAGGAGAATTGAGGGGGTCATGAAAAGCTGCTGCAAGGAGGCTGCCAGCATCAGAGTGGGTGTTGGTGGATGTAGCAGCTTTTGGACCCTCTGAGGATGCTAAGCCTGTACAAGTCTCGCATCTCGTCTTATGCCTTTCTTCTTTTTCCTAGGGATTTAAAAAAAAAAAAGTGTTAATTGCCGTTGTGGTTGATGTCAAGGAGTTTAAAGTTTCCTCAAAGGTCACTCTGAAGTTGGATTTCATTCTGTCCCTTGCAGGAACACAAGGAGGGTGCTGCCGTGTGGTACTCCAGCCCTGCGCCGTGTGGGATCATCCAGCCTCGCAGCTCCCTGGAGGTCCCGTTTACACTGGAAGCCCAGGTGACGGGAGAGCAGGACACTGTCGCTCATGTCGCGGTGTTTGGGAGTGAAGATTCCCCACTGGTGAGTCCTCAGGGATGTGGACCTTTGTGTGACTCATCTTGGTGGGGTGTAAAGTGTGCAGGCAGGGTTGCCAATTCCAGAGATCATTCCTGGGAAAACAAGAGCTTGTAATATGTGATGAGTGTGGACAAGGAAAGAAGGGATTCATGGCATAAGCAATGACACCTTCTCTAACACCTAGAGAAGAGGAAGGATGGTATCTTCTTAGGCAGGTGATAATCTAAGAGTCTGACATGGCACTTCGTTACAGATATGTGAGATGGGATAAGCCCAGTCTGAAACCCAGCACAACCCCTAGGTCTCATACTCTGCAGCGTTATTAGATGAACAGCAACCGCTGCTTCATTAGGACTTTTCAGGAACACACAGGGGCATCCTTGAATCCCGCTGAAGCAAATGCCGTGTAAGAAACCATGCCGAAAGTCAGGCCCATCATGTCTCAGAAATATCCATCGCATCTGTCCTGGTTTCAGCAGGGATGGAGTTAATTTTCTTCTCAGTAGCCAGCGTGTTTTGGATTTTGTGTGTGAAGAATGTTGATAAAAACATTCTGATGATACCAGTTGTTGTTAATGAGACCAAGGACACTGTCTGGCTTTCCAAGTTTCGTTAAAGTCTCGTTAATGCGCAGATGCGGGAAGCTGGGCAAAAGACAGACAGAATAATTGATCCAAACTGCCGAAGAGAGTATTCCATGCCATAAACGTCATGCTCAGTATATAAGTGGGGGTTGCCATGGGAGGGGGCATTCTTTTCGGGCATTCTGTTCGGACATTCTTGTCGGGCATTCTTTGCGGGCACCCTTGGCACCCTTTTCTTCTCTCTTGCTTGCTGGCATCGTTCCCTCTACCTTGCTAGCTTGCTCTCCCCCTTTGCTTGCTGCTCGGTGTCGTTCCTGTGATTGCTGCTCAGGACGGGCTGCGTCGGTCATTCGGACATCGGGTGGTGAGAAATTGTACATTGTTCATTTTGTATATTTTGTATATATTAATATCCTTATATCCTGTTAGCTTTGTAGTGTTTAGTATTTTTAGTAAACTGTTTTTTATCTCAACCCACGAGTTTTCCTTTCTTCCCAATTTCTCTCCCGTCCCGCTGGGTAGGGGGAGGGTGAGTAAGAAACTGTGTCGTGATCCGGGCTAAACCACCACAGCATCTTTGCCAAAAGCCCTAGCCAGAGACGCATGAGTCTCCACACCGCTTGCATCTGGAGCACTGAGACTTTTTTTTTTTTCCTACCAAGCTTGGAAATGGATGAGACAAAGTATTCCTGAACTAAAGCCTTCTGAAAGCTGATGTTGTCATTCAGGCATGCACAACAGCAGCAACAACAACAAAATGTAGACAAGAGAATGTTGTATGTAGTGTCCTGGCTGCTTCTAGCTGAAATCTAGAACAAATTTACTTAATTAAACTTTAATTAAAAATGATATTAACTTTTGAAGCAGCTGTTTTAAAATGTCTTGTCATCTCTCTGAGCATGAAAGAGGATGCCAGAGGATTGCTGGGAACCTTAAGCTTTCTGTAAAGGAAAGGAAGACTGACATTTTGGAAGCGGTCTAAGGGATTTAAACTTTCATTAAAATGAATGGAAATGATCCTGCTCCCCTGGATGCCGCTGAACGTCTCAACACAGGCCGTTGTGGATGTGCATGTAAACCAGTCAACAGGAAGGCCAGGCAATGTGGGCTTTACAGGGAAGGCTGAAGTTTGACAAAACAGTTGCTCATAAATATAAGAAATGCTTCTCTTAAAAAGGGAGAGTTTCTGCCCTCTGGAATAACCTAGCTGTTTAACTGTTAGCTTGTTTAACTACAGTGTTCTTGCAAGGCTTTAACACTTGGCCTAACAGTTTATAGTTTCAAACTTCACCGTAATCTTTTTTTATTTGGAGATGCATCTCTCATTTTTTTTGCCCAAAGGGTGAGCGATTCGCCTGGAGAATCCCAGCTGTCCCTAAAGAGATGTCTAGCGCAAGACTGAGCAACGGTGTGTGCCCGTTTAGTCGATCTTCCACGTGCAGCATTTGTGCCCCATTGCTGCTGGCACCCAGCGGGTGCTGGTGGAAACCTCGCTGGGCGTATCAACAGCACGGACGGGAGTTTTGGGCTGTCAGGCTGGATTCTTTGTATTTTCTATAGGTCTGCCTTATAGTTTGAGTGCAGTATCAGTAGCTCAGCTAGGAGCTGACTCATCCAGAGCTTTCTGGGCTAGCAGAACAGCTAACTTTGTTGTTGTACATCCTGCACTGGTGGCAAATCCTGCCCGTGTGGATCGTATGGTGCAAATCTGACCTCGGAAGT
Source organism: Chlamydotis macqueenii (assembly GCF_036417535.1). Taxonomy (NCBI): domain Eukaryota; kingdom Metazoa; phylum Chordata; class Aves; order Otidiformes; family Otididae; genus Chlamydotis; species Chlamydotis macqueenii. Next base: position 15,298,636 of record NC_141568.1, read on the forward strand.
CGCTGCAGTGTATTCCAGTAATGCAAAATAATGAGCTTGCTCTTGTCTTAGGTTAAGCCATCTGGTATTGACAGCAAGCCTTTACACTGGTTTAGGTGAAATGTGATACAGATCTTTCATCCAGGTTGCGTAGACTCCCTCCCTGGGTCTGTTGCCTGGATTTTGTTTGCAGGTGACTACGTGCCAGCTTCAGTTTGGTGTATGCAGCCTTCCCCGTTAATGAACTGGTGAAACCCAACCCTGGGGTCAGTGGTAGCGAGGCAGCTCCTGTGCTGCGGGCGGAGGGTTTGGCAGCTGGCCGCTATCAAAATAAGCGGTCGCTCAAACTGTGGCTGTCTGCCAGGGACAGATGCTCTTCATTCCTAAATGATCAGATGTGACATTACACATCCATCGACAAAGCCAGCAGTGCTGCTGGGGGTGTGTGGGTATGTGTGGCACTATTACCCACAGCAAAGCTGCCGTCTCCTTTTACTGCCTTTCTCTGTATCTCACATTGCCTGTAACGCTGCTGAATGGGGTTTTTCTTGTCCCTTTTAGAAGACTATAGATGAAGGGGTTGGTTTTTTATAAGCCCTTTCCTTTGTGAGAATAAATCGTGTTAGTACACATTCTAATTGAAGCCAGCTGGCCTGGGCATCCTCCAAATGTTATTCTGCTCACCTCCGAAGGGTTCTGCCCTGCCTTTGCTGCTTCTGCACTGCTGTCACCTGGAGGCAAAGCCAGCTGGTGAGGCGCAGCTCTTGCCTCCAGCTCCGCCTTCCTGGGAGCTTTGGCCAGCATCACCCAGACGGCAGCTCTCCATGCCTGCCTTCTCCCGGAGGGAGAAAAGGTCTGTCATCATGCATGGCGTCAGCTCCGTATTTTCGAGGCACCAGCCTTGGTACGTGATTTCTGACTTGCTCTTGCACAGTGTCCTGTCAAGGGATGAGCATTTCTGGATGCTGCTCCTTCTGACTGAGTTGGGCTAGCGGTTCTGACAGCTGTCGATGCCATTGCCTTGAATCAGACCTCATTAAAGGTTTTGCATCGTGGAGGCTGGTTTCTTTTTGTGGTTAAATCATACTCTGTGCCCTCCAGTGAATCATACAGCATATTGTCAGCGTTGGGAGTTTTATGCATTCAGATCCTGTTTAAGAGTTGGAGTGTTTAGAACTAGTGGCATTCAGCCAGACTGGATAAACTCTCGTTGTTTTTAATGATGTGAGAAGGTGGCTTAGCAAAGGGAGCTGCATTCCTCCTCTGATAGGCTGTGCCAGTGCTGCAGGAACAAAACTTTTGGGTCTCAGACCATCAAAATTAAAAAATACTGCTTGAATGATGTAATTAATAATTAATGTCTGTTATTCATATAATGTCAGGAATACACATAAGCACAAATCAAAGGCAACTTACACAATCTCTACTCTGAAGAGCCCGTGTTGCTGCTGAATTGTGCTGATTTTCCCAGGTGTAGCTGTGGGAATGTTAAAGAAGTTACTCTCCAAGTGTGGCTGTGCAGCAGCAGAAGTCAGGGAGGGTGATTTGGGGCAAGATTGAGCAGTAAAAGGGGTGGGAGCAGGCACGGGGTGTAGAGGAATGAGAGCTAATACATAGAGGAGCTGGGAATACAAGTTTGAAAATAGGAAACATGGGAAACAGGGAGCTTGGGTCTTTCAGATGGAATCGCTCTAGATCCCACACTTGCTCCAGGCCTTCTGTTTCAATCTTATAATACTGAGAATTTCAACCAGCTGTAATTATCTCTCGGTCTAGGAGTACCCTTAGAGCTGTCAAATCTTTCAAAACTTTCCCTATTCTTTTTGATCTTTCCTACCTGCTTCATGGAGCAGAAAATCCATTTAGTGAGCACTGGAGAAGGACCGGTTGTCTACGTTCATCCGAGTAAGATAAATTTTGGCCGTATCCAAGTTCTACAAGATGCTTCCCGAACTCTCCGCCTCTCCAATCAGAGTGTCATCCTTGCATCCTTCTGGGCAGAGATGGTAAGTATCTGTGGGGCTATTTTCCAATAAAAATGTCTGGTCCATAGCAGCCTGTGTCTTGATTTTTATATGCAACCCCATTTTCAAGCCCCTCACAGATCCCCTCTCGGATGGGTGGTACTGGTGTATAAATGATGGTTTTTGCATGTTTGTGCCCAGTATTGACCCACAGAGCTCTGTTCAGGTACTGCTGTCCTGGTGTAACACCTTCCCTCCCTCCCCTGGGCAGCCTGCAGTGTACCCAGGGGGCTTGCCGGGGTAGATCTGCCTCTCCGTTGGCTCAGTTCATGAGATTGGGCAATAAATCCTATCCTGGTTCACTGCAATATCTGCAAATATTGTGGCTAAACAATAAACAGAACAATGATGTGAGGTTGTTCAGGGATGGTTTCTTTCCCTGCAGTGCAGATGGGCTCTGCTGTTCCGTAGTCCCTGCCTGCTGACTCCCTGGGGGTGAGTTACCTCTTGGTGAGCATCTCAGCTTCTTGGGATGGCTGCTGCTATCATGGAGGTGTTAAGGAGGCAGGTCCTGGGAACCTGCTTGATCAGGCATTTCAACAATGGCTCTTCAGACTCTGAACACCATGATGCTAAGCCTCTCTGATGGCAGCAGCACTGCGGGAAGCGAGATGTGCTCGAGCTACTCTCTTATCCCCAGCATCTGCCTGCTTTGGTGCTGTCTTGCTGCCTCAGTTGAAGTTTTGTCCTTTGCTGCATTCAGCTGCCTGACAGTTTACTGATGGGAAGAAGAGAGGATTGAATAATTTTGGAACTAAGATTTGAGATGCAGTCAGGTGTTGAACTGCACGTGTACATCTGAGAGCAGAGCTGGTTCCGGCTGGCCCTTATGCAAAAACCCTTAGCTGGTGGGGGACTTGGGCATCCTTCATTCACTGTGCCCCTGAACCCAAGTCCTGTGTTCTCTGAGGTGCCAAAGCTGCTGCTTTGATTTCCTGTTTGGAGACTGCTGCAGGATGGTGAGCTGTGATTTCCCTGTCTCCCGTTTGATGGCTAATCGCAAAACCGTGGCTGTTTGCAGTTAGGCTTATAGATCACGGTCCGCACTTGAAAGAAAGAGCTATTGATTGAAATTTTCACAGCAGCGTTGGATCAGCAATGTTACAGCACGCTGACTGGCAGCTCAACAGACTGGACGAGATTAAATTAAGGAGCAGCAACAGAGGAAGTAAAAGAGTGGTGTCTCATTTGAAATAGGAGAGGAAAATGCTGTAATGCAGATGGCCATGCTGCCACCTTGGTGGGATCCTTAACCATCACGTGCAAATTGCTGATCCTGTCAAGTCAACCTTTCTTCTTGCTTTATGGGAGAAAAGAGCATTATCTGAGCAAGCAGAGATACTTTTTTATGGATAATTTCACTTTGGGGTCATGATGTGAGGAACTGCCTACCTCGTGCGCAGCTTCCCTGTACCGCTCTCCTCTACTCTCTGTGGGATGAGCTGAGTCTGTTCTGTTCTGTGGGTTGCTGGGAGCAGCACTGAGCAGCTCTGCTGCCACAGGGAAATAGAGAAAACATCGAAGATGTGCATTGTGATGAGGCTTTTTCAGTTTGAAGAGGAGTGTAGGAACTCGTACCCTAGTCCTGTGTTGGCTTATCCCTGCTTGCCAAGCTGTCTGCAGGTCTGTGACCCTTGGGACCAGCGTGTCATCCCGTGTTCATCCACTGAATCTTGTCTGTCTGCACTTTTCCTTGTCGGATTGCTTTCCTAGCTGCCAGGCAGCCCTGTTAGAGCATCCTCTGGATCCAGCAAGGGAAGGTTTGCCTTTTCCTGTGTAGAAAAGACTGGAGGAATAAGTCAAGGTGGAGGAGCTGCTGCAGCTTAGCTGGGGGCTGATGCAGCCTGCTGGAAAGGTGGCTTTCTCCTCCTTGCTGCTGCTGTCATCTTCTTTTCCTGTTTCCCTGTGTCGGATTTTTTGCCGTGTTGACAAGTACAAAAGAGTTGTATTGATTAATGGAAGTGTTTGCTCTCCCTGCAGAAAGGCAGAGAGGAAAAAGCTTCTTTCTTTGGTCGTTTCCTGCTTGTTCTTTGTCACTCTGTCTTCTCAGGGATCTTTTATTTGGCTGCGAAGAATGATATCTCTTGGCATCACGGAAGGCAGCTGCATATCATGCCTGTGTGATCAGGAAAGAAAAGACAGGCCTAGGGTGTAATTTTTGTTAATCAGTGGCAGCTTTCTTCTGCCTGCATAACCACCACGCTGCGTCTGTTGTGTGCTAGCACGGGGAGACAAACGATGGTTTCCTGGTGCCTTCTAATGAAGGAGGAGAGAGAAAAACCTCTCTTGGGACGTTCTCTTCTTGTGATGGTGCTCTGTTTCCTAATTTGGGGTCCTGTCTCCTTTGACCTCCCTGATTCTAAGCCCTGTGCTCCTGATGGAGCTCGCTGCTGGGCGTTTTCCAGCTGATGTGGTGTGGTCTTCAGGAGGGTGCCTGGCGAGTGGATCCACTTCCAGCTTCCCAGGGATGAGCTACCATCAGATTCAACTGGAGCTGACATTGCAGAAGAGACCCAAGTTTTGTTTATTAAAAAAAAAAAAAAAAAAAAAAAGCTGTAACTTGGAGAAAAGCCAGCTGATCTTCCAGCAGTGTATGAAGGCTTTTGGTTAAATTTGGTGTGAGCAAGGAGAGAATGCAGTTCCCGTTCCCATACTTGCTTCTCTCCTCGTTAGTGCAAATCTGCTTCATTTACTAATTTCATTGCTTATTATCTCCAGCTTTTGGCGACACTCCCTTTATTAAAGAAGTGGCCATATGGAGAGACAGCAAAACATGGAGATAAACTTAAAAACAGTGCCGATCAAGGGGTGCTGCTTTGGTGATTCTGTTTCTTCTGCTGGCTGCTGAGCAATTTTGTTGTTGTCTGAGCAAACGGTGCAGGCTGCAGGGAGAGAAGGCTTTGAAGAGCATGTCAGTGTTGTTTGTATCTCTCTCCAACTGCTCTCACTGAAGTCGGAGCAGGCTTGAATTAGCAAGGGAGGGGTTTTAAAATCTACTATAATTTTTTTTTTTTTTTTTTTTCCCAGGCATCTGAATAATTAGCCAGCCTGTCAGTGTTTGCTTGTCGTGAGACACAGGCAGACAGTGCCGTGCCCTTCAAATGGTATCTGCGATGCTATTTAGAAATGAGTGTTAAATTAACTTCCCGAGGTACGGGCAGCGCTGGCGCTGAATATGTGGTCTCTTCCAAGATGAGCAGAGCTTTTGAAGATAAGATGCACAGGTTTAACTCTTTCCAGAGCTGTCCCACCAGAGCCTCATGGTGCTCCTAAAGCTCGCCTTTAGACTTAAACCATTGGTTCGGTTTTGAAAGGCTGTGTTTTGCTAACATAGTGGTACCAGTTTGATTTCCGTGCAGTTTGGGGTCTGGTCTTACCAGAGCTGAAGGGAACCATTCATTGTGGCCAACCATGTCTGGAAATTCACAGCATCGGTCATGAACAGAGGTCACAGCCAGGAACAGCCGGTCTTGTGCTGGTGACCAGTTGTACCAAAACCTGGGGAAGGTGGGAGGCTGTGCCCCTCCCAGGATTGCGCAGGCTTTGATCCAGGGCATGTGGCTCTTAAAACGGGGAGCAGAGGTTTGGAGGAGACCTTGGAAAAGGTGCCCGAAACCTGGCCACAGGGAAGAGGTTTTTAAATCACATCAGCTATCTTAGATGAATTCGTGTCATTTCAAAATGTTTGTATTTCAATAATAAAATAAATCGTTACTCTGCTCATCTAGGGAAGCTAAGCTCGTCATATTGTGCTGCACCTGTTGGACAACTGAACTAAGGAAGGGTATAAGTCTTCAAGGCAATTATGTCCCTACAAGCCAGAGTGGAGTGCTTTTCCCAAAGGAAAAGCAGGAGGAGTTTGGCTTTTAAACGTCGTACCTGGCAGCAGCCAGCCAAGCCGTGCCCGTGTCCTGGCTGGAGAACCCTGATGCGCAGAGTGGTGGCACTGGTCTGCCCAGCGCAGCGGGGAGCGCAGATCGGATCTGGAGGGGTGAGCTGTGGGCAGCGGGGTGCAGATGGAGACAAGCTTCATTACTTCACTCAGCAGTCTGCTATTAGCTGAACCAAGTGTGACAAATTAGGCTCCATTGTCAGTGGCAATGAGTTCCACACTGTGATTTTCATGTTTTTACCAGCTTTAGGGGCTCTGCCTTTTGGTCTTGTAAAGCATCCCTCTGATGGTGTGCTGGGGCAGAGGCTAAACCAAGATGGTCCCTATGCTTTTCCTGAGGAGATCGTGTTGCTGAGGTGCCAGGAGGAGGCTGGTTGTTGGTGGGAGCATCTAGCCAGCTCTGATCTTCACCTCCTGCTGAGGTTCAGGGTGCTTCTGGGCTGTTTTCTGCCACTGGAAATGGCAGTTTTTAAATGAGGAACCCAGGGTCCCCCACCTTGGGACTGCTAAAACACCTGGGTCAGAGCTCTGTGCACAACTGGTGTAGGATGGGGGTTTATTTCTCCTTTGTGTGCAACCTCTGTGAGGAGTGATGGGTCCACCGGACACAGTGTGGATGCTCCTTCACTAGAGCTATGGCTTGGGAAGAGGTACAGCTGCATTTTGGTTATTGAGTCCTGCTTCCTCTTTCACTTGTGTGAGGCCAGAATGACCAGATGACTTTAGCGTTACGTAGCTTCAAGAGAGCTGCATGTGGTGGTTCCTCAGTCATCCCTCAGGGCAGCCATCCATCCATCACTCAGATGCCCGTTGTAACCAAATTCTGGCAGCTGTTATTCACAGTGGGAATCTGTCTTGGGAGAAGCTAATGATCTCAGTATTGAACTTCTTAAGTGATTGATCCCTACCCTTGCCTGGCACTCAGGGAGTCTGACGTCCAATAGTGCAAGCTCCTACAGGGATAAAACCAGCCACTGTCTTTGTCTATCCCATGCATACAGCTATGGCATCACTTTTCAGAGTGTTCAGAGATAGGCAAGTAGCAGGGATGTTATCAGGAGTTAGACCTTAGTCTTCAAAGTGAGGAGCAAGGTTTATCGTGGCTCCAAGAGATTTCCTGTCTCTGGGACACAGCCTGGATGGGTGGAGGCAGAAGCTGACCTGGAAACCTGAGTGAATCTGGCCTGGCAGAGCCTTTTGGTCCTGGCAGGTCTCCTGTTCGGTGATGTGCTGTGCTGCCCCTTGGACTCACACCAAATGCTTACTGAAGGAATGAGGACACGATACAAGTCATGCTCCTCTGGAGTGGGCCGTTGGCCTGGCAGGGCGTGGTGGGTCTGTGCTGGGTCACCCTGGGAAATTCAGTCTGGCTCCATCGAGACAGCCTATCATTATTCCTCAGTAATAGTTTCTTGGGAACAATTTACTGCCCGGCTTGTTGCCAAGCTTTGATAAATGAGCTTTGTCAGATAGCAGACTTTCAGATTCACCTCTGGAGCAGAGCTATCAGGTCTCCTTTTCAAGCGAGCTACCCTATGTCAGCATGAATCAGAGGAAAAGTTGTACATTAATGTCCGTGAAAACCTAACACCCACCGGCTCGGTATGAACATGTTGACTGGATAGTCCTTGGCTGATGGCAGCGCAATGGATGCCTCTGAGGCTGGTGATCAGCTGCACATGGGACGCAGAGACAACACAAGAGGGTTGGTGGGATCCTCTGTGGTCAGTGAGGTCAGTCTTTTTTTTTTTTTTATGATTTCAGGAGGCTTAATGACTGTGGTCTCTCTGCATAGGCAGGTGGAGCTCTGCTGACAGGTTTTGCTTGGTTTGCCATCTTCCAGTCTAGCCAGATGCCCGGAGTTCAGCCCGGTTTTCGAGCGCAGCTCCTCCTTTGCAGCCAAGGAGTCTCAAGGGTGCAGAAAACAAAATCATAAATAGTGAGACCTCAAAGGGAATGTAAGAATATTCCCTAACAGTCTGAGGTCTCAAACCAGAAGAGTGGAGAGTAGGTTGCAGGTAATAACAAATGTGGAAGATGTAGGAGTGAAAAAGCCTGGCCTGCTCCTCATGGAGAAGCAGAGCCCGTGTTTAGCCTGTGCCGACTACCTTCCTCCATCCCATCCTCATCGTGCCTTTTTAAAGATTTTTCTCTCGCAGCTCTAGAGAACAAATTAAATGTAGCCGAGTTTATTAATTCTGCCAGTGCCTGCTATGATTTTGATGCCTTTGGCGTGCTCTATCCCGGGATGCAGGCACGTGGACCTGACCCGCTCTCCATGCCGGCTGCAGTCAGCCTGAGGAGTTACCGTGCTGGGGCACCTACACGTGCTGCTGGGACCCTGAATGCTCAGCCAGTTATTGCTTCCCTGCCCTCCAGCCAGTCTTACCCTCATTAGCAGAGGTTGTTTCGGGGGTATTTAAAATGCTTTCCGTGACTTTGAAGTGCTGAGTGGTTTTCTGATGCTGCTCTCCCTTGGGCTGGCTGGTGTCCTGTTGGAGCTCAGTGCTGCCAGCTTGACAGGTGGAAACCTGAGCTAACTTCACCTGGATCAAGCGCTTGCTTGGATCATGTCAGGCCTCCAAGCACATCATTGCTTTCTGTTAAAAAAAAAAAAAAAAAAGGAAGAAACCTCTTCTCTTACAATATTGCGGTGGTTTGGGTGAGTAGTGCCTGTTGTCCCCCACAGCACTGAACTGTGATGCGTGTACCGCTGACACCGTGATGGACTCTTTGAAGCCATGCATCTGCGTCCCAGTGCGTTTGGTGCTGGCCAGGGAGCACTGCATGCATTTCTGTCTGCTGCAAGCTTGCTCCCTGTGAATGTCATTTTAGATGACCTGGGGGTCCAGTACAGTTATTGCCACATCTGTAGAGGGAGGTCCATGAAAAACCAGAGGAAGAGGATGCTCGTGAAGCCCGGGCCATGCCCACAGGGCACGTCTTGCTGTTCTCTTTCTGTTTATTTCTTTACTGCCCTGCTGTAAACACTTGTAGCTGAATTTTCCAAAGCCAAGGACAGTGGGACACCCTGCTGCAGCTGATGATCAGTGGGAACTGAGTGCTTCAGTCCTTCAGGGGCTGTTGGGAAGCACTGCTGAACCCTTGGGAAGGAAGACTTTGCTGTTGAGGTTTTGATCAACTGGTTTTGCAGAGTTATTCTTCAGGCTCTCAGCAGCATCCCCCAGCCATGCGGCTGGCTGCGGTGGGATTTGAGCAGTCCTGGCTTCATCTGGTCTTGAGCCTTTATGCAAACCCCTGGCTACTGTTGTTGGGAAGCCAGGAGAAATAAATAGTTTCCTTGGGCACAAGCTCCAAAAGAGAGGCTGGAGGGGGAATAACCTTCTTCTGAGGATGAATGTCTCTTGGGATGGGCAAAACTGGGTTGATGAAGTGAATCTGGTAGAGGAGGGTAAAATACCAGTTGTATAAGCTCCTGCATAGTTGCTGTCTCCAGACACCATAGCTTAGATTTAGGGAAATTAAGCCTTTATGCTTTTTACCCTCATGTCTTTAGGCCTTCTTTTTCCTGCACCTCACAAGAGACCAGGGTCCATGGTTTCCATCCTAACTTAGTGTTTAACTTATCTTACAGGCTGGCAAATCCTCGCACTGGAGGATTGAACCCAGTAAAGGAGTGATCCCCCCTGAGACCGAGGTGTCCGTGACTGTCATAGCAAACTTGGATGACACTGAGAAATTCAAGGACGAGGTGAATCTCTTCATAGAGAACAGCCGTACCCACGTCATCTCCGTCTGGGCTGTTGGCGTCGGCACCACGATCGTCACTGACAAACCCCTTGCCCCGGAACTCAACTTGGGGCCCCACTTCAGGTAGGACATCTCTCAGCTCCCGCTTCTCCTGTGGGCTCAGCGAGGAGGAGTTTTGCTGTAGTCCTTCAGCTTCTCCTTCAGTGCTCAAGGTCCTGGCTCCACTTCACCAAAGCCACAGGAATTCCTTTAGAAACGTTTTTACGGCCATTTGAAAATTTAGATACCCTCAAAAGCCACCAAAATGGAAACCAGTTGCTAAATTGTCACTGAATTGCCCTGAGTTATAATACGTGTATTTCCTCACTTTATCAAATAAAGATTTGGAGCAAAACAGCAGGTCCCAGAAGCCTCTGGCTGGAAAATACTATGTTACAAGTATAAACACATTTCCCTTTGCAATAAGGTTGCTTGCTTTTTCCCTCGCTGTGGAGTATCATCTCGCAAGGGCAGAAAACCTTGGTGATAGCTTGTTAGCAGCTCCTCGGCTGAATTAATGGTGCTGTTTTATTTCCCCACTTCCCAGGAGTCCTGGCGGAGCAGCAGAATTTGTCTTCGCCCTGTATCATCCCTCAGTTCACTTCTCTTCCCCAGCTCCCCTGCCAGGCTGCTCTTTATTAGACGTACTCGCTCTTTCCGTGTTTCTCCCGCTTGTTTTCCGTGCTGTCTCGTCCGTCAGCGCTGCAGCGGCACCCTGAGGCACGGGCAAGTGAGGGTGGCCGCGGGTCCAGCTCTCAAAGGGAGAGGAGGAGAAGTCCGCTGAAGTTGGGCGGCATAAATCCAGAGTGTTAATTAGAAGAGCTGAGCTCGAAGGAGGGGATTCACTGATCCGAGTGCTTGTGTCTGAAGCTAGGCATGTACTTATAAATGGGAGAAAAATAAGCCCTTCCAAAGAGCTGTTTGCTTTGTGTTGGAGACCTCTTGGGACAAGAATACTCTTCTCAAGGTGGCCTGTTCCTTTCCCTGGCTGCAAAGAGGGTCCACAGGGCTCTAACTCCTAAATTTTTTGATAGAAAGAGCAGGTTAGTTGTACCTTAAGTTGTACCAAGATTTTGGCATCTTAAATATGCTCTCACAAGCCATCCACCTAAGCAGGGTTGTTGCAGGGAGCCTGGCGCTTGTCCAGCGTGTCCTGCGCTCTGCACAGCCACAAATTGGCTACACACTGAAGGGGACAATGTCAACGTGACTCATGCCGTCGTCCTCTGCCCCCTTTCACCTCGTGGCTCAGTTTGGAGTTGCCAGTGCCGTTGCTCAGAGCTGCCACTGAGCGAGCTGAGGTGGGACCCAGGGGATGTCTCTGAGCTGGGCTTTCCCAGAGCCACAAATTCTGCATCTACCCAGAGCTGCTCCAAGCTTTCATCTGCTGCTGTGCACAACATAAACAATTTCATGCTGAACTTGTACACATAATTTTTAACTGTCTGGTTCAAAGACTGGTTTGTTCTATATTGTCACTTCTGTGTTTGAATTTAGCTGCTGGCGGCAGATGTGCATTTCGTAAGCCACGTGTTCTGTACCTTTCAACAAGACAATAACTGTTCCAGGAACAATTAATCTCCTGGTCATGCTCAGATTTACAGAGGGTGAAATAATTACTGCAGACTAGTCTGCAGTTAGTGTTTCTTCACATGAAGGAATCAATTTCCATTGAAGATGAATTTTTTTATATCCAGCTCTAGTTATTTATCTCTGGATGTCGCTCTGTTCCCTCAGCAGCTTGATGCTGTGTCCATATCGGGGAAACTTCTGTTGATCCTGTGTTCTCACAGTGCATCTGTCTTCCTAAAACACAAACCAGCTGTGCTGTTCAGGCAAAGGATGATATGTTGGGGGTCATGAGGCCTGGCTGTTCCCTAGGGATGGGGGGGCGAAGGAGGAGAACATGGGTGCCAGGGCATGGCCCCCATCAAGCAGGCCAGCCCAGCATCCAGGTCACCAGATGAGTCTATAAACCCTGCGACTCCCAAACAGCACCTTCGGAGGAAGCCAGCTGAGGCAGCAGCTCCCAAGGGGAGGGTGAAATGGCAGCGAAGCTGTCCCTCCATCCACCTGCAGCCAGGACAGGCCAGCTCAGCATCTGATGCAGCGAGACCTGCAGGAAGCACCTTAGGAAAGTGCTCCGATTATTAAGCACCAAAAGCTGGTGTTGCTCTGTCTGCAACAACTGAGATGATGTTCTTCATGAAGCTTTTCCTTGCTGTATGCAAACAGACCGGCTGCTGGATGGTGATAAACTTAGGGACAGCCAAGGTCTGGCTTTTCCTGAAGCTTTGAGCTAGGTCAGCCTCTTCAGAGGTGGCTTTGTTGCTGAGTGTGCCATCCGATAAGGCTGTTGGGGTGGTGAAGCTGGGTGACTACTGGGAAATGGCAGCTCTCATGACATTTTCTGTCTCTGCTTCTCTTCTAGCCTGGGTCCCTGCTGTTACCGCTTCAAGATAACAAACAAAGGACGACGCACCCATCAGCTCTATTGGACAACGGAAGGTTTTGCCCCGTTTTGCCAGCGTCTCCCTCCCATCAGTCGCACCAAGGGCAAAGATTCCTCCCAGAGTCCCAAACCTGCCTGCCCCATGTTCAAGCTTCAACCGCTGAGGATGGAGCTGACGCCAGGAAAGACTATGGAGATGATGCTGGAAGGCTTCTCCAGCACTCCCCAGGTGAGGTCCCTCACAAGGGACCACCAGACCACCTTTCCCACCAGATCACCTCCAGTGGGACTTCTTCTGCAGCCCCTTGACATTTGCCTGAGAAAATGAGCAAGTGCTTTCTAGAAACTGTTTTAATGCCACAAGTTACCATGGCAGCACTGGCTGCTTTCCTTGCTGGCCACCATCAGTTGCTAAGGCTTTTTTGGGTTTCTATAGCTACCATAGACTCAACTTGCTGATACCAAAATATGGACTGGTGGAAACTACTTCAGGGGCAAATGCCAGGTTACCAGGTGTCAGGTGCTGAGGCAGAAAGGAAGGGTGGAGAAAATAAGTTATACTTAGACTAGGAGCACTGGCAGAAAATAAATTAAAAAATGCAGAGTAATACATCTGGGGGAAGCTGTGAGTAAAACAAAACATCTGTGAAGGGAGGGAGTGTCTGGGAGCAGCATTATTTTCCTTTTGTAGACAAACATGGGCAGAGGGCTTGTCTAGCACTGAGTCCTGGGGGAGAAAAATGAACACAGTGTGCCAGCTCTAATGATCGGAGTGACGTTCTCCATGTGGGAAACTGTTCCCAGGGATCATTATAATTGACAGCATGACTGTTGTCAATATTTCCATAACAGCTTACCCCGGTTTCTCAGCCAGCCCCGGTGTCCCAAGGGCGGCCAGGTCTTGCAGCATCCTTGGATGGCAGCTCAGAGCGGGGGGATTTCAGCAGGGTCACTGAGCGTTCTCCTCCTCAGCCCCTTCTTTCCAGGGGGAATCCAACTCTGCAGAGAAGCTGCCAGCTAACACTGGTGTGCATTCTCTGACTCCAGGACTGCTGGGCACAGATGGCTAAGCAAATGTGAAATACATCTGCATTAAGCTCCTGCTGATATTAGTGTTTTGAAAGTTGTTTTAAAGAGTTGCCTCAGTGGTAGCTTGAAGAAGACTTGATTGCTCACATAGCTGACTGTGATGGGACTGTCCCTGTGCAGTTCTGAGCCAAAGGTTTAGCTGAAGAGGAGAAAAAGGTACCAGAAAGGAAATAAAATGCTAGGGGCACTGGTGAGTGTCTTCCATGTAAAGCTGAAAGGGCATCTGTGAGCACGTCTGGCCACCTGGCTCCTGCATTCAAAGCCCAGGCCCTGGGAGTTTGCTTTCCACCTTGCTTGGGTCTTGAGAAATGAATACTCCTCAGATTGGTCAGAAGCCAAACTCTCTGCATCGCACGTGCAATACAGATGATTTTGAAGGCTGTAGGCTCTGAGGAGGAGTTAAGTTGTGGTGTTGTACCGGAGGGAAGAGGGAGAAATGAAGGGAGGAATTTGGGGAAGTGAAACCATGAGAAATCAGGAAAAATCTTGAGTGTAAGAGCATGAGGTTTAAGCAGAGTGTTTCCATGTGAAGTGCAAGACACCTCTTTCTTGGGGAGGTTTCTTTTCAAACCAGCTCCAGGAGGGCACTGTACATCCTAGGAACAAGTGATCCCCTCTTTTCCTGAAGGCAGGCTGGCTCTTTGGATTTTTCCCATGGATCCTTTCCACTAAGGTTCCAAGGGAGGGTTTGCTGGCATTGGCCCTTCTGTCACCTGTTTCCCTTAATACAGCTGTATATTTTTTAATTGGTTCCTACAGCTTTCTGTAAGGATTGTGCTTAGCAATGGGGCACATCAAAGTGATAATCATTTGTGCCAGGGACTACAATTGATAAGTAGGATGCAGAATAAAAAGAAAAGGGGGCTATTGAGGAGACCAGTGACACTACGTTTATGGCACAAATGCAGCGTGATTCCCGGATGCCGTGCTCGCACCCACGGGGTTATGTGCGACTCTTGCACACAGGTGGTGAAGGGGCGGCTGCTGTGTGACGCCATCGTGGGGAGCAAGGTGGGGAAGGCACGGATAATGCAGGTGGACGTCACGTGCGAGTTTGTTGCTCCCATTCTGCAGATCTCTGCCAGAGAAATCACCTTCCGAGTGGAGAAGGTAAGTCTCTGGATTGCATCCTGGCATTTTGTAGTGTGGATGATGACTGAAAGCCTGTGGGGTGTGTGTGCTTGTGTGCTCCTTTGAGGATGAAGTGAAACAGCTTCTCCAAGTCCATGAGGCTTTGGCTGTTGATTTGAGCAGGACCAGACTTTTGCTGGTAACACTGAGATCGTTATTTCACTCCTGTGGGGTTGCAGACAGTCTCACATTTCTGCCCTTCTTCATGTGGAGACAGAACTGAGCTGCTGAGCCAAGGGCAGAGGGTGAGATGTGTGGGACCCACAGGAACAGTGTGGGCTTTGTACAGCCGCCCCGTATGCTGGGGCTGCAGGTGGGAGAGCAGATCCCTGCAGCTGAGCGATGCTAAATCCCCTCCTCACCCACCTGAGGCGCTTTGTAAAGTCAGTGAGGATGTTTTTAGAGATGAGACTGTTTTTTTTCACTTCGCTGAAGTAAAAAGAGAGATTACAGCTGCTCCACTGAAGGAGGATCATGACCACTTCTAGAGAGACACCAGTTTCTGTAGTCAATGTCAGGGGAGGCTTTTGAGGATCCTCTAAGGTGTGGTGAATTCTGAACACCAGTCTTGTAGGGAAGCTGAGAAAAACTGAGATTGCTGTCCGCTCCTCAGGCTGATGAGGAAATACTGTCATCTCTCATCTCTTTGCCTTCTCTGCATTGGTATGGATGCCAGCTCTTTGCATTTTCCTAAGCCTCACCTTCTTCAAAGGATCTGCAGCTGTAGTGATGGTAACACCAACGCAGAGCAAGTGCCCTTTAGTCTGTAGATTCTGACTCCTGCATCAGCTTTCCCTCTCCTGTGAGGTGTCTGAAAAAGAGATGATATTTCATTATTTCATTTCTGTGTGTTCAAGTCTCTCCTCCCGCTCCCAGGCGTCCAGAGAAGCACAAAGTCCTGTGAGCAGGCGGTTCAGATTTAATTAGAAGCTTTTCAGCTCTCCCTAATGTCTGCCTGTGGTCCGCTTAATGCCACATGCTCTGATTTATTGAGTGCTACGACACTGCAGCTGCTTGATAGCAACATATCCAGAACTGGTTTCCCAAATACTGTCGAGTTTATGTAAACCATGCAGGAAGCCCAGAGTAATGCATAAACAGGAAGAAATAGCTTAGACTGAGCTTAGCTCTGAGGCTGCGGATACCTTGTCACTGTAGCAGGGGCAGCAGGTGACACCTTGCTACTGTCGAGGTTTCTAGCTGACTATATTTGCATGTAAAAGCTCAAAGCTCACGTTAGGTAGTTTCTAAACATGAAAAGCATCTGATAGAGGAAAAAACTTCTAGAAGGATACAGACTAATAAAAATAGTAAGTAGACGTGCATGCGTTTCTGGAGTTGAAAAATTTGAAATGCATCAGAAAGCGAAGGAGGTCCATGGCCGCTTCAGCTTGTTTTTTTCCCTTATCTTCTATTTTTGTAGCAACCCAGCGATGTCCTAACTCTTCAGTACAAGCCTCTTTCTTTAAAAAATGTCTCCTCCCTGCCGCTCAGCCTGGTCCTGGCCTTAGAGCAACCCTTCTTCGTCTGCGATGCGGACCGGCAGCCCCTCCCTGCAGATGTTCAGGTGAGCGGCCGTGGGCCTTCCTGCTGATGGGGTTTGAAGAGGAAGTGTGGTGGAGCATTGCTGTTGGGAGGCCCTCCAGAAGAGAACTCTGTTCTTCAGAGTCAGCAGTAGGCTGGCCTGAGCTAAATCGGATTTGAAACAACCCGCTGAAGGAAACAAAATATAATCTCAGTTGGGGAAATACATCCTGGCTCTAAGTCATGAAGAGAAGGGAGAAGGCAACTAGGTCTGGGCAAGTCATGTGGTAAAGGGGTCTCTTGGAAGCCATCTCAGCTCTTCGGCAGCCATCCTCAGGTAACCTCAAGAGCTGCTTGCTGTCCTTGAGGGCAGCTCTGCCTTTGGGAAGGCTGAGGAGCCTGGCGCCTGCCCTGCTGTTAGCAGGTGTTGGACACAGACTCTGCTGAAGTAGTGTTGTAGCTATGACCGCCACTTGTGTGCCATGCCGGTGACTAGCCCCTGCAAGGGTGAGGATGCAATGCTGTTGCACTTGTGTTGAGTGTGAGGATAAAGGAGTTCTTGTCAGGCCAAAAGGCTGTGGCTTGCCTGAGTGCTGATTTGGTTATGTGTTATGTTCAGCCTGGAGAAGAGGAGGCTCTGGGGACACCTTATAGCAGCCTTCCAGTACCTAAAGAGGGCTGATAAGAAAGATGAGGAGAAACTCTTCAGCAGGGCCCGTTGTGATAGGGTGAGGGGTAATAGTTTTAAAATAAGAAGGAAGCAGATTCAGACCAGATATAAGGAAAAAATTTTTTACAGTGAGGGTGGTGGGACACTGGCCCAGGTTGCCCAGAGAAGTGGTGGATGCCCCATCCCTGGAAACGTTCAAGGCCAGGTTGGATGGGGCTCTGAGCAACCTGATCTGGTTGGAGGTGTCCCTGCTCCTTGCAGGGGGGTTGGACTGGATGGGCTTTAAAGGTCCCTTCCAACACAAACCAATCTGTGATTCTATTTAGCATATAGCTTTTGTGGGTCAAGACCTCAGGAGAACAATATTTATTTCCCTCTTGTATTGATGCAAAGCACAAACCTGTGAGCCAGAGATATCTCAGACAGAGTGTTGTGGCACTTGCAGTCAGGCTTACACTGTAAAGAAAATGAAGAATCCCACGCTGGGGTCACACTTTGAAAATGTACACGTTTTATGCCATCAGACCGTGGGACTTCATTACACTGGTGGTTAATACTTTTCATCTCCTTGCAGCCCATTAAGCTGGAGATAGGAGAGGAACTTCATCTCTTCATCAGATTTAATCCTGCTTATAAAGAGGATTTGAATAAACGGGTAGCAGAGAAGGCTCTGCAGATACAGTTTCTTGAGCACCCTCATGAGGAGCAGGTCACTGTTCGGGGAGAAGTCTACTTTCCAAATCTCTGTATCCAGACCACAGCCCTGGACTTTGGCTGCGTCTTGAACAACACTGAATGTGAGCGTTACGTTGAGATGACCAACTGCAGCCCCCTTCCTGTCCGGTACCACTGGTTGCTCCTGACAGACAGCCACATGAGCCAGATGAGGTATGTGCACCTTTTGTCCTCTTCTTGCAGGTCTTCTTCCTGATGTCCTGTTTGTACTTTTCAAAGACCAAGGATGTTTGCCTGGGATCTGACAAATTGCTTTCAACTTTCCCTTGTGGAAATAACACCTACCAGTTCTGGTCAGGGTAGATGCTTAGGGAACAGGCGATCTCCAACAGTTTGATACTGGGAAAGAGACAATGTTCTCCAGCCAATCTGGGGCTGTAAGATACTACCAAGACCTTTCACATAGCCCATAACCTAGAATCCTGCTTTATCTCTGGAGCTACAAAGCCACGCTTGGGCACTTGGACAAGCAGAGGTATAAAGTGACCTCTTTTCCTTCCCTGCCAACCCTATTTGTTGTCATCTCGAACTAAGAACCTTCACAGGCACTGCCACCAGAACCATGTGCTGCTGTCCTGGTCTCTTGCTGCTCTTTTGCTCTAGCCTCTGAACTGGTTCCCTTGGGAAGGAAAGCTGGCGCAGAAGGCTGCTTTGTCAGACTTTCATGAGGCAAGCACCACCTTGGTGAAGTGAGTTTTCATCTGTTAAACTGCACGTCAAGTTGATGAACCAATTATTTAGTGTTTTACAGCAAAACGGCAGATTCTGCTGTGGCTTCAGGTACAGCTGTAGGTGCTGTTGGGGAGGACTTACCTGAGCATCCCGGGGAGCCGGGCTATCCAGCGCTGGCCTGTGGTTTCTGAGCCCAAAAGCCATCTTGCAGTCGTGCTGGAGCACTTGTATAAACACATTTCTAGCAGTTCTTCCAGCTGTGGCCTCTCTGCACAGTACAAAAGTCTAGCCTGGACAGTTTTAATTACAGTAGGAAATGTTTTTTCCATAATGCCCTAGGAAACTGAGCAAAGCTAACCGTTGTGCATTGAAGTGCTGCTATTACAAATAGTAAAAATAATCAATAAACAGTTTTGTTGGTGGAACTGAGAGCTGGCTTAGAGGAGACAACCTCTTTGGAACTGGAAATTAGCTGTTGCTCTGAGGAGGGCTTGGGGGAGAAGTTGTGGGGACTGGGGTGGCCCATTCACAGCTGAAGTCTTTAGTGTGTCCCTTCTTGGTGCACGGCAGCTTTCAAGAACAGACCCTAAAACGCAGAGGAAAGTCTGCAAAAACAGGTGAAGGGAGGTGGGCAGGGAAGGGGGAGCAGGGCTGTGAGCTCTGCTTGGAGACCCCTGTCATCTCCTGGTAAATTAAGTTAGGGTTTACTTACAAGCTAAAGGGAAAAATCTAATTTTGATGATAGAGCAATGCATGTATTTTATGATAACAGAGAAACAAGCACATTACAGCGAAGCCTGTGTGGAATTAATTTCCTCTGGGGCCACTTGTTGGCCAGTTTCCTGTTTGCCTTTACTCTTATTTTTTTTAGAATCAATTTAGGGTTTTGGAAATGTGAATGCTGAATCAGTTTTCAGCTTTTAATTACTTCGTCTCCACCTAAATTGGCTTTGCTGGACCTGAGCCTGCAGGTGCTCATTCTTCCAGGGGATGGATGCGGAGTGACCCAACTCCACTGCCTCCGTAGCGGTTGAGGGTCCTGAGCATCCAGCAGGATAGCAGCCTCTCTTCCAAAGGCTTTGCATAGCCCCTTTGCTGGCTCGTTAGTGCTGTGGATGTTACGACAGCTCCCTTTTCTGCTCTGCATGTTAACTAAGCAGCAATGTACTCTCCCTGGGTCCCTCAGCAGACACCATGTGATCCTCCGTGCCAGAGCTGGAAATGAAGATGGTCTCCAAGCTATTAACACCTCAAATTGCTCATTAAGAGCCCGGCAGAAGGGCAGCGTGTCAGATATTATTTCTGGTCCACATTAAGCGCTGTTGGTATTCTAAATTATCAGATCAAACTAACTCAGTCTGACATCGAGGGAATCAAACATCAGGTCTCATGAAGGTGAGATCAATAGAATTTAACAGTCCATACATCTAGCCTTGCTGGAGCCCATCATCAGAGGCTCCTGGCGTCAATCAGACACACACATTTATTTTGACCAGGAAAGAAAAAAAATGTTTCTTTGCCTGAACAAGATTCCATGTGCTTAGATCTTTTTTTCCTTCTAGTTGTTCCACCCATTTTTTCCTCCTTGCTTTTTAGTCACTGCTGTTCCTTTGAGCAGAGCTTCATATAAGCAACACAGTCCAACCACTGCTGTGTCGTTGGACATGCCTAACTCAAGCCAACCCATGCCCATTCTCTGACACTACTGAAACAAATTTCTGATAGTTACTCCTCTTCTAGACCTGTGTGGTTAGAGACAGAATGAGAACCGTTGCTCCTCACCCCATGGACCTTTGGTAGCTCAAAGCTGAGTTAAGCCTTTGTACCAAGATGGTTTCTGCAGCATTGGAATGGATCTCCAGAATCACCCAGCAGAAGACAGTAGATAAGGACCCAAATTCAAATATTTCATCGTTTCTTACCTTAAAGGTTTCTTCAGCAAGAATTAGTTTGCCCTCCTTTCTAGGGGCAGTATCCAGCTCCTAAGCTTTGTTTGGAATTCCCATAAAAAGCAAGACATTAAATCCAACAGATATACAAGGATTTTCTTAGAGATCTGAGACAAAGGCTCATCCCCAAACTTAGCTGTTCTTTATAGAGTTTTCATCCTCTATTAAGGCTCCAAGCCTTGTCATTTACTTTGAGTGCTGCTGTTCCCCCATCACCTCTTTCTTCCCTTCATGCGAGACATGTTCCCTCCCTGGGACAGAGCTAACACTTGCTGAGCACACATCCGTGTGCCAGGATGGATCAGCGGGGAGCTCTGCACCTCTGTGGTACATGTCAAACCCCATCCGTGTGTCGATCTGACGTCTCTGGAGAGTGGGAACTTTTTGGCTCCAAATCCAGTGTGATGAATTGCCAGTAGATTCTTTGGGGAAAAGATTTGTTCAGATAAATGTGTAGAAAATTACTCTTTCCTTTCCGTCCGGGATTTTCGCTGCCAATTTGTTTTGAACAGGCAAGGAGCCTTTTTCTTCCCAAGTGGGTCTTTCTGTAACGTTAATTTTTTGTGCCTCTGCCCTCTCTCGTTGCGTGTCCCCTGGCAGGCTGCGCTGCAGGGACCCTGCGAGCTGGGTCCCAGCCTTGTTACTGACCAAAGAGGCCAATTCTGTTATGTTTGATGGGTTTTTTGCTTTGTTGTTTTTATAACAAGGAAGAAATGAAAAAAAAAGTAGACAGTGAAAAACAGTGCAAGGCAAAAATTTGACAGCAGTGCTCTGTCAGCCAGCAGAGGGGAGAGGTAGCGACACCAGCAGCGAGAATATACATCAGCAATGCGCACATCCGTCGTGCCCCTGGTGTCGGGGGGTCTCAGATGAGTGGTGGTAGACCATACCCCTTTCCCACCCTCCAGTGCCCCTTGGGGCAGTACGTTTTGGGCTTTGGGAGCCCCATGGGTGCCACTTTTCCTGCTTAAATCCCATGGATAACTTAAAGGAGGGCTGAGTCATGATGGAAATGTGCCGTTGTGTGTAGTTTGGCAACGGCAGAGAAGCGGTTTGCTGGGTATAACAGAGAAGTTATTTCTTCTTATTTCTCAGAGATGGAGTCTCCTGGAGAAAGGACTGGGTGCCCGGCAGGCTTCACTTCTGGGGTGGCAGTCTGGCTGGCGTGAGTGGCTTACGGAGAGGCTCTGTACTCGTGGGCAGAGACACCAGGGAGCTGAAGCAAGGGAGATTTAAGGAAACTTGTGACCTGTTCCCCCCTAGAAAGGATGAAAAGTAAATTCAGTGAGCGCCAAGGAGGGGTTTGGAGCCAGGAGTAAGTGTGCATGTGTTGTTACCAAGTCTAAACTAGAGACATAATCCTGGATACTAGGTGTGGTACAGTGATGCTTTATCAGGATGAAGGTTGGGGGGTGATGATCTTCCGTTTGCAGCATGTCTGTAAACATCTCTTTACCTTCACCTTCAGCACAATGACCCCCACCATGCACCCTCCACCTCTGTGCCTTCCAGCATATGTTTTTTTCCCAGCTCATCTCCTGGAAAGCTGCAGGTTTGAGTCCTGTTCTGCTGCCCCACCAGTTACGCTGTTGAACACCTGGGCCATCACAATGGAGGTTGGAGCCCAGAACAGCTGCGTGAGAGTCACTTTAACTGTGACACTTGCGTTTTCTGAGGCTCAGCCTCCTCCTTTGCACAAGGGTGATGGACCCCGAGAGCTTTCGTTTGCCTCAGTAGACTGGGGAGCAGCCCCAGGGTGTTGGAGGAGTGGGCTGAGGGGAGGAGAGGTGAGGAGGTAAAGGAGAAAGCATTGCCTGCGTGAACAGCGGGCGAGCGGCTGACTTCTCTTTGTTTTCTGGACATCTTCATTACTCAAGGCACACAGTGGGAACCCGGGGTACGCTTGCACTGGGAACAGCATCCTTCTCCCTGTGAGTGCCGTTGTGGCTGTGCTGCATGCGTGGCTCACGTTTTAATTCCTTCTGGGCTGCTGCTCGGTCTCTGCAGAGCTTTGTTGTTTATGAAACAGAATGTTGCTTGCTTTTTTTTTGGTTCATGGGAACAGCTCGCTATCGTATCCTGGCTGAGGCAGAGTGAGAGCATCAATTCGGGAGCTGCTGCTGTCGCTTCCACTTCATCTCTCTGGCAGAGCACCGGGTAGGGAAGCCGTCAGATGAAATCTGGCTGGCAGGGTTGGCTCTTTACTCCTGTTTATTTGCTGACCTGCTGTCACTGTATGTTGCAATGATGAGTAAGGTAACATAATTTTACAGACCTTGTTTCTCTTAATTTCTCCAGCTATTTCTCACCCTTCACTCTTTTCCTGCTTCCTGCAAGCTGTGCATCAAACAGCTCTTTCCTTAAGGGAAAATCCATCTGAACACACTGACATTGCTCTGCCCAAGAGTGTCGTTTCCAGTATCGCTGTGCTCTTTGCTGAGGCATCCCTGTCTTCACAGAGTAGCTGAGAAATCCTTAAACTCAGGAGTATGGGCTCAAGCCAAATTTTAATCCATATATCAAATCTTCACATGTTTTCAGGTGTAAATCTGCACTGGGGACTTTTGTGCTGATTCCTTCTAGTCCAAGGCACTTCCTAGTGCAGAGGTGATGGAGAGCCCGGCGCTTTTGCTGATCTCGTCTTTAGCCCTGAGCTGGCTGCTGCTAAGGCAGGGATTCACAGGAAACAAACCCTTCCAGAGAACATGGATTTTGTCCTGTGTGGGGCTGTAGTCTCACAAGACAGTGAAACTGGTGCTTGTCCTCCTGTACAGCTGTTCTTTCCCCTCGAGAGACTGCGGTTGGGATGATGGATGGACAGCGTGAGTTTTGGGTGGGTTTCAGATCCCTTGCTGTTTACCAGCTGGTTTAAGGCAGACAAGGAGAGTACCAGTCAGGGAGATCGTTTCCCAAGATGACACCAGCTTGTCCACACTTGTCACCAGCTGTCCCCAGTGTCACCTGGACCAGGTCAGTCCTGTTTGCTCATCCCTTGCTCCGTCCCAGGAGCGAGTTTCCCAGGAGTGTGTCTGCCTTGCTGTCGGTGAAGGAGGGGTAATTATGTTGTACTGTGTAAGTGACCTTTAGTGATAACTCAGCAGCAGTGTTAACCAGAGGTTTACACTGGCCGTATGAATCGGGGTAAAACCATGTGCAGCCTTAAATCTGTGATTTCTGCTGATGTGATGAGGACAGGGGTGTTATGTCTGGTGCACTCAGCAGGGTGAAGCTTCAGCATCTGATTTTGGGATGCAACCCTAGGAAGTGTATTAAACTGAAGCTTTTTTTGTTTGTTCTTTTTTCTTCTATGTTTGTCATCATTGCTGCTTTACCTTCTCCTGCCTTTCCCAGCGGTGACCCACTGCAGAGTCCGGTTGGGAGAGAGCGCTGGGTTATGGCATCACTGCCCACCCAGGACGTGCTGGGCAGCCAGCATCAGCGTGGGCCGGTGGAGACACCTTCTGGGGTTCAGCAGAAGCGGTCGAAACAAGCAGAGATGTTTCCTTCTAGGTCGGAACTTGAGGATGTGCTCTGTCATTTCATCTCCGTCCTTTTCCCTTGCTCTGCTCTTGGCACTGCGGAGGCACGGTGATGTTCTCTGGTGAGCAGAGAGGGTGACAGCCACACTGTGAGCTTGTCCTTGTGGTTTGGTTTTCCTGTGGTGCAGCTGCAAGACACTGTGCTCTGGAGATTGCTTGACCAGGGGTTGCGAGCTTTTTGCATGCTGCTACGGGGTGCAACAAGGCTCCTGGAGCACAGGGGTGCGTGCTGGTCCTTGACCCCCAGGATGCCTCAGCTCAGGCTTGAGCTGCTTTTTGGCTTCTTGTAGGGTGAAGCTGTCCTGCCAAGCCCACCCAGTCTGCTCCTTGCCATCTCAGGCTGTGTCCTGGTCATGCCTTTCACAAACTTGTTGAGATCCAGCTTTGGTCTCCTGTAGCCTTCACACTGAGGAGAAGACAGGTCAAGATTATCTCCCTTTCCATGGCTGGGAGCCTTCTGCTTGCCTGTCTAGCGCACCCAGGACCAGCCTGCAGCTCTCAGCTTGTGCTCAACCAGTTCTTTTGGCTCCCCACTGTTTCCTAATGTTTTTAATCCTTGCAGCCGTACCCTTTGTGGTTTGCCAAGCTCTCAGGCTTGGCCCTGTGAAGATGTCTTAAAGTGGTGAATATCCAAATCCCAGGCACAAAGACAGCTGCAGCACGTCTCCCCTCCTTTGCTGTCAGTTATGGGAGTCGATACAGTCGTCTGTTTGCAGAGCTCATTTTTGAAGTAGCTGGTAAGGTTGTAATTGATGTTGATTACTTTAAATAGCATCTCCGAATTACAGCTGTCGGGGCTAGTTTAATTTTGAACAAGGACTATAAATTGTATTTATCATTAGAGCTACTGATTTGTTCAGAGGGACCTTTGGCCAGAGTCTGGTTCAGAAGTATTTATCTGTCTGATAGAGAACCAAGAGCTTCATACCACCTCACCTGATGCTTATAAATCACCTGGCTGATGTGCAAAGCGTGAGGAAGACTTAATGGGTGATGTTTTGCTGTCTGTAAAATCAGTGCAAGTCAGAGTAACTCCAGTAAAGTCAGTGGAGACTTCTCCCAGGGCTATAATTTGTCAAGAGAGGCAAGTACTGCTGGGTGATCTCCACCAAGACCTGCAGTGCCAGTGGTGGCTGGCCCTGATCCAGCTGAAGCTGGACCAAAGTGGCTGAGGAGCTTTAGCACCTGCGCCCGGCAAAACCAGACCAGCCACATCCCGTGGAAATACTCTGCAAGAGGCATAAGCTGTGTCAGAAGGAGCTTGAGGGGCCTCACACTCTCTTCTGACTCTTCTCATCAGAGGTGATAGTACAGTTGAGGTCTGTGGGCTTCAGCAGGAGCCGAGGACTCTTGGTGCACTCCAAAGTCAAATCCTGTGGCTCATGCTTGAAAGATGCTGGAAAGTTTTGGTTTCTGCCCAGGAACATGGAATACTTCACTTTTCAGTAGTAGCATCCCTGCATCCCTTCCTACGCAATTTCTACTTTTCAAACAAAACAATCAGTTATCCCTCATCTCTCAAAACTGACATTTTTTTGGACTCAAGTGAGTGGCCGTTAAAACTGTATATTAACTGCAAGTTAATTAATTCTTGGTCACAGTGGGATGTCCCCAGGACCATTCGCTGCATTCAGATGAACGCCGAATCCAGTTTAATCATTTCCAGCGTGTGCAAGGCCGAAGTTGGAGGTGTGGGATCTCACTGCAGCTGTGCTGTTTCTCTTCTCTGCCTCTCTGCTACCTGGTCTGAATTTCAATGGGTGGTTCAGCAAACAGACAAACCTTAGCTCAGCAGAGGAATTTATCCTCGCAAAGCAGTCATCCTCAGGGCTGTTTAATAGTCACCATTGGTGAGGTCACACCATCACCACTGCCTTCCTCAGCTGCTGGCCAGGTGGCCCAGCTCAAGCCCAGTGTTCCCACCCGGTGCACTGGGAAGGTTTTGGGTTTGCTCCTGTATTACATTATTTTGCTTTCAGTTGCAAACACCCTTGAGCTGTCTGTGGCTTGCTCCAAAGTGCCTTTTTAATATGGATCTGGTGGCCCAAAGGGGAAATAGAAGGACATCGTAGGGGTCTGTAAGCCAGTTTAGATGCCTCACGGGTGTGTGGTGTCCAGTGCTTTGCCCTGTGATAACCTGAGAAGAGCTTGTGCTTTGTTGGGAGGCTTGTTTTTACCCCATGCTGTGCCTAACGGGTGCACCAGCGAGTGGTCGTTGGCGTTCTGGGCAAGGATGCTCTGCGGGTGGGTGCCGTGCGCTAGGGAAGCAGTCTCAGCACTGTTGAAACTCTTGCATTCAGTGTGAAGAGATGGTGGCTTCTGGTTGCATGTCCTTGGTGCTGGCAAGGGGTGCAGGGACCTCGGGCATTCCTGTTTCAGTTTTGGGGTGACTGTCCTGATGTTGCTGGTTCTCGCACAGCCTGAGCAGGCAGGGTCACGTCATCCCGCATGAATCTTTGCATGTAGTTTGCAGAAGTGGTGTGATTTCTAGCTCCTCTATTTTTAGAGGCGGGTGTGGGAAGTGGTGTGAAGCTGTGTCCCTAGCAGGCTCAGAAGCCAGGAGACAGGCTGAGGGTTTTTTTTCCCTAACGTTTCAGAGGTTGGGGACAGTGGGTGACACAAGGCTGTGCTGGCCCCAGCAGGAAGGACTCCTCTCTCCCTGGTGTTAACCCACCCATGCTCCCGCTACATCTCCACTGTTAAATTCCTGGATGCATTTTGTCTTATCTGAGGGGTGGCCAGGTTGGGTGAGACAGACCCAGAGGGGCATCTCACCTTGCTTTCAGCCTCTCCAGCTCCAGGCTGACCTGCTTATGTCAGGAGGCTCCTTGTCTCTGTTCCATGGGGCTGGTGGAGGCACTTCCACAGCCCTTTGGCCCCTCTGGTTTGGGATGGATCCTCTCTGCAGGTGCAGGAACTGCTTTCTGCTCTTTGCATTCCCAACCTTGGCCTGAAGGTGCTGGAGAATGCCCAGAATGTCCCGATTCCCTTCAGAGAAAGAGCTACCTAAAGCCTGGGTTCATGCTAAACATCTTATCTTCCCCTTCCTTCTCTTTTTCTAAGACAACCCCCTTTCCTTCAGCACCAGGAAGATTTCTTGTCCGAGGAGTCAACTTTCCACTGACACCTTGGGTTCCTTGCTCCCTTCCTTTTCATGTTACGCTTCTTGTTACTCATTTTGACTTCCCCCACTGGAATAAGTCCCTCGCTGTGCTTTCTGCTTCTCTGCAGCAGGACTTGCTAATCACATCATCTCCCAGCACTGAGTCCCAGAGGGCTTCTACTTTAGAGTGAAAAATGTTGTTGTTGTTGTCTAGGCATCGTGAGCCTGTGAAGTTGCCTCAAACCATTCTATAAAACTAAAGGTAATTTAATAAATTATTATGGATTTTCCATCTCGGACATTTACCTCTCCTCGGGAGTTGTTATTAACCCGCTGTATTTATCACAAGTGGCTCTAAGAGCCGTGGTTTCATTTTCCTGCTAGGATGGATTGTAGCTAGCAGTTCTGGGACAGCCGTCGCGATGATGGCCAGACCCATGCGCTGAACTGGTGCATGGACTGGTGCGTAGCTGGAGGGCTTTGAGGTGCTCCGATTGGTACCCCTAGACCGCAGGCATTTCCCTTGTCACCAGGTAGTGTTCAGCTGCAGGTTGCCCAAAAGCACTATGGTCACAGCTGAATTTATTTCATCCTTATGCAGATGCCAAAGTTAGCGGCTGCTGGAGGTGCTGAGCAGTTTCGTTGCCCATCAGTGCACCCTGACACATATTAAGGTGCCTCAGCTGAGAAGTGCAAAGGTTGTGCAGATGGGACTGTAGATGGGCGATGCTCCGCAGGGGCAAGTGAATGCCTTCATCGCCTCCGTCCTGGTTTGTTCTTCCATGTGGATATTGCCAAGGTCTTGCTTGGGGTCCCAGCAGCAGGAGGAGGGAGGGCTGAGGAGGGGTGACAGCACTGCTGCTCATCAGTCCCTGCTTGTAGAAGCTCGTTTGGGCCAAATCTTGTTCTTCCCTGTGGTTGGAGGCAGGACAAGTCAGGTGGGACCTCTTGGGAGTTGTGAAGAGCAGAGCCTCTAATCCAAAATGAAAACCAGCCTTAAATAATAAGCTATAAAGCTGAAGACAAGTGTTCCTTTGGGACCACATCATGAAATGCACCGAATTCCCAGCTGGGAATGAAGCACCCTAGGTGCTGTAAAAAAAAAAATCTGCGTTGTTTGCCGATGGGGAGCACTTGCAAATAGGCAGAGCGACAGGCAGGCGTGGTTGGAGTGTCTGTCTGTGTGGCATTAGAAATATGAGCAGAGTTACTGTGAGCACCTGCTGCGATTTAAATCAGGGAGTGTGATCTGAGTCACCTGGGAATGTCTGAAAACGTTAAACCATCTACTTCTCACTGATGGCTGTTGGTCAAACTATAAACTCGGCTCTGCTGGTAAAACGAGCCATTGAACTGCTGTGCTGAATCGTTTGCCGAGTTGGTTCGCAAACAGTTTGTGTATCAATTGAAAAATGACCAGAGCTTCCTTCCCCAAAGTACTCATCGCTGCTGCTTTGGTGCTCAGGGGGATCAATGGGCTGTTTAATTGTGAGTCTTTGCCTGGAATTGTTCAGCGTGTGTCTCCACATTGCGAGGGCGTCCCATGATGGGCGTTGCGGGTGCCCCTGCATGGTGCTGGGCTCTGTCCGGTCAGGGCACAGTGGGCTGTGGGCTCCGTCCGGGCTCCTGCCTGATGGTATGTAGAGAAAGCTACAGCGTCGCCGCTTGTTTGTACTGACCTGTGGGTGATTGTCAGGGGAAACATTCAGGATAAACACAGCCCCAAGCATTGACCTGCTCCATCCTGGTCTGGAGCATCGCTGAGCTCACACCAGCGGTGCCCACCCAGGGGCCGCACCCTGCTGAGGGGCCGCTCGTGCAGGCTTCCCTCCCTCCCACTGCAGGTCCATGGTCAAAGTGATGTCGTTTTCCAGGTTCAGCCCTCCAGCACCTAAATCTTCCATCAAATGCCAGCCACTGAAGGAGGAGGCAGCCTGGTTGGAGCACTCGGCTTCTGCAGAGAGCAGCTCCAGGGACGGGCGTGCGGAGGAGCCAGCTGAATCCCTGGGAGTAGAGAGGGATCCTCTCCAAGAGCCAGCAGATGCAGATGACTCCCTGGAGGCAAAGGTAGATCCTCTTGTAGGCTTGCTGCCTGCGTTGACTCCCCTAGTTTGCCACCAAAAGGCCATGCTCATGCCAACCTCCCTTTTTGTGCTGCCCTGTTGTCATGTGTCCTGAGACGGGGCTTGGCATCTCAGCTGCCTTCTTCAGGAAGGTGTTGTTTCAGAAGAACGCCCCAGCAGAGATCCTCAGCTCTCCAGCACTAATGAGCGCTTGAGATGAGACCAAAACACCTTCTGAAGTGGGATAGTTGTGCCGTGCACTTGCTAAGTCCTTGTTTTCCCGTTTTTGATCGGATCACTTGCAGCTATGTTCCTTTTTTTTTTTTGTCATGGAAAGCCTCACCTGTCCGTCTGTGGGATTCTTGGTGTGTTCCTTGGGCAGGAGTGAGTGAAGCCAGGGTGGTGTGAGGATGCGAAATGCTCTGGAGGTCTCTACCAGGACTGAGTGCTGGTTGTACCCAGCTTCCTCGTACAAGCTTGCGTGTAGCAAGTGCAGATAGTGCCTGTGTCTCATCTGTGGGTGGGATTGGACCCACACTCAGCTGGTGGCACGGACATAGCCCTACTTGATTTGCGCCTAGGTCCCATCTCAGTTGCTCCTGGCTCGATGAGGTGGTGGAGCCTGCAGCAGCAGAGTGGTCTCACCCAACCAGCCAGCTGCTTGCTGCAGCCCATGGTGTTTGTTTTCCAGCTGCTACCATCCCCTGCTGTGGAGCTGGAAGGTGCTGCAGACCTGGAAGGTGCTGTGGAGAGTCAGAGTTCAGTGAAGATCAAGGAATTGATGCAGTTCATGGAGGCAGAGCCTCTCACTTTAAGAGCAGAGGAGGTAAGTGGGAATGTGTCTTGCTTCTGCATTTCCAGTGTGGCAAGCAGTTACGTAGCTGCCACCCCCACTGGTGGCCCTCAGCACCACTCAGAGCGGCTTTGCACCCCTCCAAGCACATCCCACAGCACTGCTGAAGAACTGGTGATTGAAGAGGCTGTGTGGGACATGTCGTAGGATGTTACCTGTGCAGCATTATCCATCTTGTCACTAATCGAGTGGTCAATAGGAAACTTCTGCAGTAGATTTTGCTGTAGCACCTTGAGAGAGAGCAGCATGCAAATCAGAGAGTGAAAAGCATCAGGAGTCAGATGAGCTGGGCTGGTGTCCTCCCCCTGGCTCCAAGGGCTCTCACCTCCAAGTCTCATGTTTCTCTAAAGGCAGTAAAAGGTGTTTCTAAAGGCAGGTTCTGCAGTGGAGAGAATTTCTTGCTGCTAAGAGACCTCTCAGATGACTTTAATATCATGTTTTAATGAATGCATTAATTAGTGAGTATGGGAGAATATTTTTCCCATGGTCCATCCACTGGAAAGCAGAGAGGGTGTGAGATGAGACCAGGATGATTTTGCCTGTGTTTGGGGAAGAGGCCCCTGCAGCTGTGTCTGTCCTTTGCTCCAAGCCATGGCTCTTCTGCATCCGTTTCAATGCTCAACATCTCGATCTCTTCTCCCCTGCCTCCAGGTTTTTGACATCTTGCCGCTGTACGGTGTGCTACAGCCGGGTGAGAGCCAGCAGGTCACCTTCATCTTCTTTGGCCATGCAAACATTGTCGCCCGCGTCATGGCACTGTGCAGGGTGGAGGGAGGCCCAACCTATGAGATGGCGCTGAGTGGGGAGGCTTCGCTCATCAACTACCTCCTAGACATCACAGAGATCGACTATGGGCTGCAGGTACCATGGATTTCCCTTGGCAGAGGTCCTTGAAACCGTCACTGGTGGGTTGTTGCCCACCTAGACCTAGAGCTCTCTCCTCTTCCTAGCTACTTTGTCAGCTATGTGGCTTGGAAGTCCAACCTTTGAGTGATAAGTCTTGCGTCCAAGCTGGTTTTTGATGGCCATCTCCACCTGTGCTCCCCCAAAGTTGGCAGTTTCTCCTCTTCAAGATTATTAACTCTGCCTCCTGGAACAGGCAGTATCCCAGTGGTGATCTCTGGAGGGACATGCCCCAAGACATCCATCTGCTGATCCGCTCCCAAAGCCTGACGCCTAGAGAGATGCTCTCTTTTAATGCTCTTGATTAATCAACAAAATAAACCAGGAAGGGAATTATCTTGGGCTTCCAGTCACTGTAGCTGGAGAGAATGTCCCAGAATGATCCCTGCTTGACTTCTTTTCAGTTAAAAACCCCACAGATATTTCCAGCTGTTGGCCATGTATTGGACTGTCCATCTCCCTTTTTGCTGTCACTGCAAAGACTTGTATGCGAGTGCCTTTTCTGAAGTGCCTGGACTCCTCCTTTGTTTCAGTGAGCTGTTAGGGGACACCCTAAGGTGCAGAGAGCTTGTATCCTCTTTAGTTTCTTTGTTACTGATCTTTGTGTGGTTGGTATTGCCCCCCTGCATGCTGCTATCGGTTCCCACGAGGGGCTAAGGGGTACCCTGTGGCTGTGGGTTCCCCAGGTTGACCTGGGAGAGTCGAGTGCCTGTATCTCCTCTGCAGTCCCTGCTTCTCTTGCGTTGTGTTCATTTGCTCTCATCCCAATGAAAGAGGAAGGAGATTCCCAGCAGCAGACTGGTGTCGGTAACTTCCTGCTCCTTTGTCTTCTCTTCAGCTGTTTAATGAAGTCGCGGAAGCAGAGGTGACCCTGCAGAACAGCGGGAAGATGGGATTCACTTACGCGGTGCTAAACCCCAGCACGGCCGCTGCAGACAGCCCTCTGCCCGGCGTGCCCCTGGTCGTGCCCAGCACGGTGAGTGGCACAAGTGATTAACACTGGGCCTGAATCAGGCTGCGCAGAAAAGGGTTCTAGGGAAAAAAAAAAGAAAAAAACAACCAAACAAACAAAAAAAACCCCAAACAAACAAACAAAAAAAAAAGATCAGGAGAGACAGGGCTGTAAGCAATTGCTGCTGAGGGGCAGAGGTGTGGTCAAGCAAGCGTGGTCCTAATAGATTCCCTTAATGGCCTTTACTGGTGTGTGGCTCTGCTATCATACAGGAACTACTGGTGGGAGGCACTGGTGGCTTTTTGGGAGCTCTTTGGACCCCAGCTCTCCGGCTGTGCTGGCCCAGGGGCTGTGTAGTGCAGGCTCTCCTGAGGGTCACCTTACCCAGGCTGTGTGATCAGACAGGACATATTCCTCGTCCCTGCCCATAACAAACCCTGCCTGACCGCTGCCAGCACTAACCAGGTGAGACTTAAATACTTCCTTGCTTGGGCCTGAAGCTCCTTTGCCAGAATTATAACAGCCCCTGTACAGGTGCCCCGCTCCTCCAGCTTTGCTGCTCTGCAGCAGCTCCGTGGGGCAGTGAGAGGGGCTGGGGAGGAGCAGGGCTGTGGAATAGCAAGGAGGGGAGTTTGCAGCATCCCACCATCCCAGCTTTTCCGTTCTGCTTGGATGTCTTGAGCTGAAGCAATGTTCCTACCTACGTCCACTTTTGCAACAGGAAGAGGAAGCCAAATGGCTCCCACGTTTCTTTGTGCCTGTCTCCTACAAGGGATGATACGCTGATGCCCTCTTTCTGTGAGCCTCCAAAGACACAGCTCCGCTTGGACCCGCGCAGTTGGCTGCTGTGACAGCATTATCGGCCCTGGCAGCTTGGCAGGGCTCGCCTTTGCTGCAGCTGTGTTGTGCGCTGGAGTGAGGGCTCGGGGGACCAAGCGGCAGGATCCGTCCCGCTCACCAGCTTCCTCCTGCGCTGTGGAGGGGAGCAGGGAGCTGAGGGTCCAGCCCAGTGTGCAGAGGACGAGCTGCAGAAGCTGTGGCTATGTCCTGTCACCCCGAGCAGTGTGTTTCTATTTGCTCTTGACCTGCTGGCGTGAGCCCAGACTGGGGCTTGGACAGCTCTTCTGGAAGCCCAGAGAGGAGGTGACCTTCCTGGCAACACCTTCCCTGGATCCCATCCTAGTCTCTCCTCCTGCTTTTCCAGAGATGTATGTTTGCAGGTCATGGGGAGACTGGATAGGCTCGTGCACCCTCAGTGTTGCCACGCACGCAGGCAGGAGGTGTTTGGTTGGGGTCATTAATAAGGGGCCAGGCCGCTCAACACCAGCCTGGAAACCACTGATGTGCTATGACAGGAGCTGCCAGCTCCGCTGAGAGCACGACACTTCACTCATCTTCCACAGTGGCTGGCAAAAGGGCTTTTGTTTACTCAGTTTGGCTCTTGCTCGCAGAGAGTAAACATCGTTAGCAGAAGAGCTGTGCTCATGCGGAGCAGAGGGCAGGCTGTGCCGTGGGAACACAGCCCTCTGAAGGACGCTGCATCCCGGTGTAGGAGAAGTGAGCTTTTGGATATAAGAAAGCTAGAAGGTGATGTTGTCTGGTACTTTATTAGCTTTGAGAACCTGCCTTCTCTTCTCAGCATGGCTGTCATCTGAGCCATCCCTCCACCAAACCTTCTTTGGTGCATTCCCTCCCTCTTCTCCCGCACTCTGCAGGGTTACGTTGAAGCTGGCACGGAGCAAGTGCTGAAAATCTATTACCTGCCGGGAATGCCTGGAGTCTTCCGCAGGACTTTCCAAATCCAAGTGGGTCACCTGGAGTGGGAAGAAATTTCCCTGAAAGGAGAGGGGAGCTTTCCTACGATCTGCTTGGACCTGCCCAGGAGCATCAAGGGTAAGCACTGCCTGTCTGCTCCCCAGGAAGGTCCTCTGTTTTGGGGTTGTTTTTTTTTTTTTTGGCCCCCTTATGTTATACGTCCCTAGGGCATCTTACACCCACCTCCACTGAGCCTGGAGGTTTCAGGGCTGTCAGACCAACACTCAGCCCTCTGGTTGCGTCTCGAGTCTCTTGAAGCCCCCAGGAGCCATCCTCCAGAGCTTACCAGTGTCTCTGGTGGCCTGGGAGATGACGGCTAGACAGAAATGCTCGGGAAAGCATTGCGGGCTGGCAGGGGTTTTGGCAGGGTTGGATTGCATCACGTTGCAGGGGATGAGGTGCTGCTGTGTGGGGAGGTAGATGGGTGGGAGTGAACACCAGGATTCATAGAAAAAAAAGCATCATCCACTTTCCATACATTGCTGGAGGAGTGTGTTTCTGGGAGAGGCCAGTGTCAGTGTCAGGGGAGTGGGGCGTCCCAGCTTAAATGGGAATGGTGCTGTGCCCAGACTTCTACTTCTGGATGTTTTCTTCCTTCAGGAAATGAAAAATATGAGAAGATCCTCAAAGAGGCGAAAGAAAAGATGGAAGATGACAGCCAGAGAGACGGAGCAGTTGTTCTGGGGGACGCTGCAGCTACAGAGCCACCCACGGACGACTCGGGCGCTGTGGTGAGATCAGCTGCTGCCCTGTTTGGCACAGGGTGCTCCCCCTGTGTCATTTGGGCCCCTTGTACCCCACAGTGGGCTTCCCAGCACCCTGCTGGCACTGGGACCTCCCTGCCTGCAATCATGAATCAGCTCAGTGTTGCCCAAGGGACTGCCCACCTCTGGGAGTTGTTCCTCCTGCAGATGCAGGAGCTTCCTGGCCCCGGGGAGAGATCCTGATGGCCATGCTCGAGTCACTGAATGCATGGTACTTTGCGGTGGAGATGCAGGTCATCGCTGGGGTGTTCGTTGCTCACAACCCAAGCCCTGCCAGGCTTACAGAGCTTAACAGCAGCAGCCTGGCCTGTGCCCTGGAACTGTGCTGTCAGTGTTCGCCTCCAAGAGGTACCAAATTTATCGTGGTTCCCATTTCAAGAGAGCTTTTGTCCAAGCTGCTTTGGCACTGGCTGGTGGCAGGAAAATACTTGGAGCACTGGAAGGTTTCTGGCTTGTCTGTCTGTTTGTCTGACCAGATCATCTTTTATAACGGTGACTGGGCAGGCAAAGATGACGGAGCTCATTTCCTGTGAGATGAGGTCCTGGCTAAGAGAGCAGGAGGTGTCACAGACACTGAGCAGCGAGACAGGAGGGCCCCATCACCCCTCTCAACAAGGGCAGGGTGGGATCCTATTTCAGAGACAAGCCTGTGCCTCGAGAAGGACCTTTGCTAACCAGCCACTGTCTTTCCTTTCCTCAGTTGGACGCTCGGCTGCAGATGCAGATGGAGCAGGTGCTGATAGAGGAACACGCCCTGGAGCAGCAGAAAGCTCTCTCCTCCCGTGCCCCAGAGGACACTGCCTTTGACCAGTGTGCTCGTCAGAGGCTTCTCAAGTTAGTGGGGACTTCTGAACTCTATCTCCAGGCACCCAGAGGTGCACCCCTGCTCCTGAGAGCTCCTTTTGCCTCCAGAGCTGGGAGTAGCTGGGGACTTCAGAAGGGATCTGATCCTGATGGATTTGACATGCTCCCTGTGAGCAGCGGCGTGTCCTCACCTCCACAGTGCCCCCCTGAGCTTTGGAGGTGCTCAACTCCCCACACATGCTGGGTTCCGCTCTTAGAGCGGAGCAGGTCCAGTGCAGA
Source organism: Chlamydotis macqueenii (assembly GCF_036417535.1). Lineage (NCBI taxonomy): Eukaryota > Metazoa > Chordata > Aves > Otidiformes > Otididae > Chlamydotis > Chlamydotis macqueenii. The sequence goes on from NC_141568.1 coordinate 15,333,578, forward strand.
CCATCAAGCCTGCCCAGACAGCACAGACACTATCCCTGCTGACCAGCTCTGAAAAAGGCAACATAAAGCTGGCAATTCTTTGGAAACAAACAGATCACACTAAGCAAAAAGAGCAGGGAGTTGCACAGATATTAGCCTGACAAACCCTAAATAACGTGGCTTGGATCTTGATGGGGCTGCAGGGCTTGCCTAGGTAACTTGGTCCTTCTCTTTGCTCCTTTGTGATGTGGCACGGTAGGCTCCAGTTCAGGAAGAAGATGCTCTGCAAAACAGATGGTTTATGTGTTTTCTCTAGTGGGATTGCTCTGGAGAAAGACCTTCCCATGAGTCTTGTAGCTGTTGATTACTGCATTTGCTGGTGCTGTTTTGGGATGCTTCTGGTTGCAGAGTGGTGAAGATTCCTGTGGGGCCAAATCTTATTACAAGGTCCTGAAGCAATTTCAGGTTTGGGCTGTACCCCTGGCTTAGCAGTTCCACCGAGACCAGTGGAGGTCCAGTGAACTTGTCTACAATGACTTTTCATAGCAGAGGAGCCATGACCAGTATCCATTTTAATCTAATTTTATTTTAAGGTTCCATTGCTAGCTGATAAAACCTATGGCCTATGCTGCCTGTGATTTTTTTTTTTTTTTTTTTTTTTTTGATTACCAGATGGTCAGGCCTTGGGTTTCAGTGGCTGGAGTTGAGTTTTTACAGCAGTGGATGCAGAAATATCCACTTTATTCGCATCTTCCACCTACTTGGAAATGTAGCCAGGCTGTGGTTTAAGAACTGTCCTTACTCCTCCTTTCAGGGCTCAGCTGCCTGAGTATGTCCTGGACTTTGGCTACGTCATTCCTGGTGACATCCACACGCACATTGTGAAGGTCACCAACACTGGGCAGTTCCCTGTGTCCTTCCACACCGAGGGACAGGATCTGCGTGACACAGGTAATCATTGCTGGAGAGACTTCATGTGGACTTGAAGGAGCTATCTCTGACAGATTAGCTTAAGCTGTTGGACATGGGGAGTTTTCTGAGTGCTTGTCTGTATGGCTTTTTCCTCCTTGTGACCCTCTGCCCGGTGCTTTACAGCCTGTCTGTGTCTGAAAGGGGGGTCAGGTGTCTCCTCTAAGCTGTTTTCCAGGGAGCACCATGGCATGGGGGAGTCTTAGCTGGAAATTCTCCCATGGAGAGGTTTGTGCATCCTGCCCTGGGATGCTTGATGAGAAGGAGTTGCTGGAGATCCTGATCTGATGTGTTTCCTTTTTACCATGTGGACCTTGGACTCTGGCTGTGAAAACCCTTTCTCCTTCTGCGGTGACAAGGGAGGAGGAATGGCAGGCTTCTCCAGAGATGCAAAGGGGTCCTTCACAGAGCTGCCAGTCAGGACACCCATATAGCTTTAACATGCTTGTGACATGTTCATGTCAATTGTCTATCTCAGCTGATTTATTTTCACCTGTTCAAGGTTTCAGCGTGAAGTTGGACCATGTGAAGTACCTGCCCTACTGTGAGACAGAGATGTTCAAAGTGTGCTTTGACCCACAAAGTGCCAACCTTCCACAGGGAGAGGTGGACGTGCTCCTGCCCATCAAGGTACCACATCCTTCCTCGTCTCCCTGTGCCTGCACCACCTTTCAGGGCAGGCGGCAGGTTGGGGACAGCAGCAGATGTCACCTGGGCTTTCGTCTGGATACTCTGTCCTTTGCTAGGTAGCAGGAGGTCCCACACTTCACATCCGTCTCCGTGCCAACGTTGCTGTGCCGTCCCTCTGCCTCTCCAGGGACACACTGGAGTTCTCTGCTGTCCAGTGTGGACAGTGCCAGGAAGAAACCGTCCAGCTCCACAATCAGCTTCAGGTCCCCTGTAAATGGTTCATCACCGTGAATGAGCCTGTTAAGAAGGTAAAGCACAGACAACGTGTAATGTGTAACTTCTTGGTTGGATTTTCTTTGCCTCTCTTGGTTTTTCTGCCCCTGTGGCTGCCTGAGCACTTGGGCTGCAGCTTGTTTGAGGAAGCTTCAGAGGATACAGAGCAAATCTGATTCACCTGGACCTGTTCACTAACTGATGCTTCTCTGCTGTGCCATCTTCACTCATTCCTCCTCCTCTGAGGACAGTGCAACCGTCTACCTGCCCTGCCTACGCATTTTCCCTCCAGTTGTAGGCCAGTGGGGGCCATGGCTGGTTTGGGTGTGGATGCTCTCAGCACCATGACAGTATCTGAGCCCTGCAGGAACCAAGGGTCTCTTCTCACAGACCAAGGAGACCTCACACGATTGGTTTCTGTGCTCAGGTGGACAAACATTTGGCAGCAAGTGTGCATCAGAAGCTGCTCCAGGAGTTGAACGCCAAGCCCTGTGTCTTCAAGGTGCTGCCCTCAGCTGGAGACCTCGCTCCGGGACAGCGATGCAATGTGCAAGTCAGGTTTTCACCCACGGAAGAGGTAAGATTGGTGGGTGTCACCCACAGGAGGTCTGGCAGGGCAGTGCGGTGAGGAGGAGATGAGGTCTACCTCCACCTGGAGCTTTCTGCAAGCCTGATGCCCTCTGTGCCTCAGTTTCCTTTTCCGAACACCCTTCTGAGAGGGCCTTTGAAACCCCTATGGGGAGCTGGCATGGAGAGCATCAGGGCACTGGAGTGTGGCTACCTCTCAGCACGTGGGAGGAAATCTGCCTGTTTCTCCTCATCTTTCCCCTTGCGTGGGCATATTTGCAGGCTGCAGTGCCCTGGTGCACAGCAGCTGGCGTGCTCGCAGGAGGTAACCCTGGAAGGGCTGATCTGGGCCAACCCTGCTACTGGTACCAGGAGACCAAACAGCCACCAGACACCCTCCTGGGCACGGCAGGATGGTCACCTGTAGTGGTGTGCTGGTGGCAGTCCCTGTGGCTCTGGCCCTGCCTGCGTGTTCCCAGGCAGCCTGGGAGTTGCCGTAAATGATGGAGCATTGCCAAAGGCACTTTGCATGTGACCGCCGTGACCTGGAAACCAACAGTGTGTAACAGCATGGACACAAGTGCTTCCATGCCTGGGAACAGTCCCAGGGATCTTTTAGTTGCTCGTAGAGCTGTAACCATCTTGTGTCTGGCTTTGACCAGAGCCAAGCACTCAGCAGAGAAGATGACCCTTATGTCCAGCCAGTGAGAGCTCATCTGCCTCCTTCATACAGCTGACGTTTGCCTGGTGCAGCAGTGCCAGGACTGTGTCTGGGCAACATAACCCTGAGGACCTTTCTCTTGAGCATTGCATTCCCTCATGACTGGGTGGAAACATCTGATAGACCATTTTAGATCCATCTGGTACCCAAATATCCAGTTACACTGCACACCAGGGTTCATCCCAGTTACTCAGAGCCAGCATGCAGATGCTGTAGCCCCAGCTAGAAGTAAATATTTTTTTTCTGTTTCCCTTAGTGGTCCTGATAACACCCCTGACCTTGGGGAAAGGGTTGAATTTGAGGCCCTGTCACCTGGGACTTCATGGAGGAGTTTTCTGCACTTCTCTCTTTTCAGAAGTTCTACAGAGACGAGCTGAAGATTAACATTTGCCAGAGCAGCCAGCACCTCCAGCTGCAGGTGTTGGGGTATGGGCTGGAGCCACAACTTGAGTTCAGCCCCTCGGTGCTCGAGCTGGGACCACTGCTGCCATGCAGCCACGGGGCGGAGGGGACAGTGGTGGTGAAGAACCCGTGCGAGTTCCCCATCGAGTTTTACTCACTGGAGTTTGACCAGCAGTACCTTGCTGAGGAGCAGGTGAGAGGGAAGGTCTGGTCCCCGTGTGCATGCTCCCATAGCTTCATAGCACTCCAGCATTCCCAGGCTCATGCCAGGGAGATGGAGACAGTCCCCAGGGCAAAGCCTGGTGGCATTTCAGGGCCAGCCAGCTCTGCTGGCAGGCTGTGGAGGGGCTTGGATAGTTCATGTCACTGGGAGGAAGGAATGAGGGAGAAGACAGGTTGGTTGGGGAGTCTGTTCATGTGATGAAGGTCAGGAAACGCACCTTGTATATGGTTTCTCTTCCCTGTGTGCACAGATCCTGCGGACGCTGAAGGATTACGATTGCCACAATACCTTGTTGCTGCCTCCGCGTGCCCCAGGGGAGAAGCTGCCCCCAGAGGTGCTGGAGTACTATCAGGACCAGAAGAGACTGCAGGATGAGCAGACAAAGTCCGAGACTGGGGAACAAGCAGGCCAGGACAACGGTGAGGGTTTGGCATTGGCTCTCCTGAGTGCGGACACAGCAGGGCGTCCAGCCCAGGCACCCTAAGCTCCCTGGAAAGCCCATGCTTTTAGCAGCCACCCATTCCCCAGCTTGGTGGAGGAATTTCCAGGTGAAAGTCTGTGGCTTGTAACACACATCCTCTACCAGCCCTGAGTGCAGCTAAAGCAAGTGCCTGCCTGCCATGGAGTGGGGAGATAATCAGGATGCCCCCTTGTGTCCCTGAACCGCAAAGAGTAGTATTGGATGAGTTCTTCAGCCAGTAGGACCAGGTCTAATACCTCCGGCTACTTTATATTTGTTCCTTCCCAGCAGCAAAAGCACCAGCTCAAAATTCTCCTGAGGGCAGAAACAGCCTTGACAGGCTTCTCAGTGCCTTGGGAATCTCCCTCCTTGGGAAATTTTCAGTCTCTTGCGTGTGGCCATGCAAAGTGGCGAACAGCAAAGAGCACATGCCTAGCCATGTTCACCTTCTTCCTCCCTGCCCGTGTCTTTCCGCCTCAGCAGACTTTGAATATGTCCAGTCTCCGTCAGATCAAAGAGGAAGACGCTCTGCTGGGATCGTTGCCGCCTCCATTTTTTATGAAAGTCAGTCCAACAAGATGGACTTGAAATCTGAATGCAGAGAAAAGGAGGAAGGCGTTGAGAAAAGACGCGGGACAGGTAGTAACCCAAAGCTCTTCCCCTATTTTATGTCCATTCTGGCAAAAGGGCCTCAGTGGAGGACTTCAGTGTCACCTCCATCACTTCACTGCAGCCTGGTGCTGTCTTCGCTCTTGTAGGCCCTGAATCTGCTCTTCTCTAACAAGTCTGTAGGATCCTGAGAAGAGTCTGGGGCAAGGACACGTGAGAGGACAGGGAGGTTTTCCCCAGCTTTGCCAAGTGAGCACCTTTGCCCCCAGGAGCTGCTGGCATCAGGATGACGCTGTTCCCTTTCCTAGGCAGGGCAGGGTGCTCTCTGTCCTACATGACATTGCAAGCTGAGGTGTCTGTTGGTGGCTTCCGAAGGGCCAAAGGTGGGAATTCTCTGTAGATGCTGTTACAGTGAATTCAGAGCCCAGCCAGATTTCCTGATGGTAATACTCCTAAAGCATCCAGCTTTTGGATAATCACTTGATCCCCAAATGGAGCCTTTGGGACTGTGTAAAATGCCCAGTTCTCCCTGTCCCCCCCCTCACTCAGCAGGATCTGAGACCAAACTCCCATGAGGACCATGTTGACAGTTCATGGAAGGAGATGTGGCCCGGTCCTTTTCGGTAGTGCCAGATGCTTGTTCTTTCCTCTTTCTGCCACCCCATTTGCTATACTCTGAACAGGCACCTCCAGCAGCATCTAGGGCAGACCCTGATCTGCACAAGCCTAAAGGGAGAGCATGGTGAAACCTCGGGTGTGATCTTAGTTCCAGCAGTCTCCTCTCCCAGGATGTGAGGGGATGGGGAGGATGATCAGGATCACAGGTAGGCAGGGGACTGACTTTTCTACCCGGTTCTGCACAGCAGAGCATCGGCAAAGTGCCGCCAGCAGCAAGAAGGCCGTGGGAGAACTGGATGACAGCCCTGTCTATAGGGCTATAGCCCGCCACCTCGGCATCGATATCTCTGCAGAGGGGCTCACAGCCCGAAACCGTAGAGGAATTGTTGTCATTGTCCATGGAGCACCACTGACGGGTAAGTGAGCCGCAGCCCTTAGCTGCAAGGAAGCGGGGAAGCAGGAGACACATCCTGGTGGACCATGGTGCTTGGTTGACCAGCTGAAGTGAAGCGAGGTAAGCCACACCTCTGCTGATACATGAAATGATCTCAGGCCTTTGCCTAGCTGGTGAAAGTGGTGTGGCTCATCTTGTGTCTGTGCAGCTAGGCTCGCATTTCCCCATAGTGGCCATGTCCCCATTTATTTAATGGGACCACATTGCCTAGGGTCCCTGTTGCCTTGTGGGGGCAGTTCCTAGCCCATACTGACCCCCAAACCGTGCCCAGATATTGCCTGAGACAGCACTGACCAGCACAGGCTAGTGAATGTTCTGAATGGTGGTGGGACAGGGCTCAAAACAATGTCCTGGCCCGGGGTTGAGGTCACCACGAGGGACAAGGTCCTCAGATGTACACGAGGTGGAGATGATCCACCTGGCTCTAGAGTTCAAAGCTTCTAATCATGCTCAAGCTACCTCCCTTGTGGTCTCCCCTAAAGGGACACTTGCTTTCCTTGCAACTTTGAAATCCTGTTTGGGGGCTTTCCAGAGCTTGTCCCTGAAAATGCCTCACGTGCAAGTGTCACCCAGCAGTCTTCCTCTCTCTCAAGGCAAGACGTCTGCAGCGGTCGCCCTGTCCAAATACTATGGTGCTGCCTGCTTATCCATTGATGCCGTGGTGACAGAAGCCATCTCGGACAGGAGCAGCTCAGCAGGACTGTGCGCCCGAGAGCTGTGCGTCAGGGCTGCCATCGAGCAGAGCCACAAGAAGATGGAGGAGACCGGTAAGAAGAAACGCTGGACCCAGACCAGCGCTTCAGAAACCCGCCGTGACCATCCGCTTCCGCTTGCTCCAGAGAAGAAACTTGACAGCCCTGGGGTTTCTTAGGGAACGTGGGTGCGGCGTGTAGAAATGCAAACCTATTTCATAAAACATCTCTGGTTACTGGGAAAAAAAAAAAAAAAAAAATCTCTATTTCAAGGACTTAAACAGGGGCACTTTTACTGCCACTGGGTGTCTTGGCACGTGTTACTTTTTCTAGGAGTGGTGAAGCACACCTGTATCTTAGTTTTTTATAGTTCCTCAAAGCTGAATCCAGCTTGCTCCTCATGGCCATCAGGCAGAACTGCTGCCCACTTTAACGAGGAAGAAGCCCTCTGAAGTGGCTCATTACGCACTAGAGGACTGGCTTTGAGCGTGGCTTCACAAACATGAGAGGAAGGAAAGAATAACCTCCCGGGGGAGTTTCAGATGAGAGAAACACTGCAGACGAGCTCTTTTCTCCAGAGATTTTCCTATACAGGCTGTCGGGTCACACAGCTCGTGCATGTTGTGCTATGCTCCGCGTGAGACCGGAGACTTTTAGGAAATTTTATTGGGCAGCTGGTGCTCCGAGCTCTGCAGAGTGAGGCCAGACCCTGGCTCTAGTGAGGGAAGTTTTGCATTGCTCTGCTTTGAACCTGGCTGGGTTGGAAGCTGGTGGGAGGAAGAAGGGCCTGGGTCTTGGGTGGGGTTATCCCACACAGAGAACTTAGCTTCAGCAGAGATGGGTGATATAGCTGGGACAGGGCTGCGTTACAGTCTCCATGTGAGAATGCGGGATGGGTGCAAGGTACGGAAACGATAGTCCTGGAGGATGAATCCTTGGCTGGATCTGTAGGGGAGATATTGTGGAAACAATGTCACGTGCCTGCACATTTGTTAGGAGGGACACAGGGCTGTGCATTAAATGCTCTCTAGCTTTAAAATCCAGTATCAGATGGTGTGCTTTCTCATGCTATTAAGGGAAGCAGGGCAGGAGCTGCTTCTGGAGAGCGGAGTTGCTAGTGCCTGGCAGGCTGGGGGACAAGCGCTGTGTCCCTAGCAGGGCACAAGGCTGTGCCCGTGGGGGTGGAAGGTGCCCGCTTGCTCCCCACAGCGCCCATCGCCAGCCCCGCTGAGCCGTCTGTCCCCTCCGCAGGTCAAAACGCAGGTGTCTCCCTTGGCCTGCAGTTGAGTGCGGAGGCCAAGCGCAGCCCAGACGTGAGCCAGCCCACCTCTGCGGACAGAGTCAGCCTGCGGTCCCTCAGTTCCCGGGGCCGGGCAGGCACCGTGGCGGGCAGGAGGAAGATGGATGGCCGCTCATCCCAGTCTCAGAAACAGCCTATAACAGATCCGACAGGCTCCCAGGTGAAGCGTGATCTGCACCAGTTAATGCATGAGACCTTTCTGTTGCGTTTTAGAATCACAGAATGGTTTGGGTTGGAAGGGACCTTTAAAGCCCATCCAGTCCAACCCCCCTGCAAGGAGCAGGGACACCTCCAACCAGATCAGGTTGCTCAGAGCCCCGTCCAACCTGGCCTGGAATGTTTCCAGGGATGGGGCATCCACCGCCTCTCTGGGCAACCTGGGCCAGTGTTCCACCACCCTCAGCTTTTAAAAAATAATCTTCCTTCTATCTTGTCTGAATCTGCCTGCTTCTATTTTAAAACCATTACCCCTTGTTCTATCACTACAGGCCCCATTAAAAGTGAAGGGGCTCTGTGTCCCGCAGAGCCTGGTGTGGGGATGTGTAGTGCAGAGATGCAGCTGGGCAGGCTGGGGATGGCGTGGGGTGGAAACGAAACCCAGCAGAAAAACTGAGTCTTGCAGTTTGTTGGCGAAGCGCAGTCCTGGCTAACGTGGCTGCAGATGGAGGGTACAGCTGTGGGGTGCTGTGCCAGGGGCTTGCAAGCTTGGGTCTCTGCTGGCCAAAGGATGTGACCCCCAGGGTTGTCCCCTGGAGCTGCTGGCCCGCAATTTTGTTCCAGTTTCCTGCTAGTGAGAGAACCCAGCAGCTGGAATTGTTCAGGGGGTTCCAGAGTGGTTGGTTTTTCTTGTGGTGTTCAATGTTGCAGGGCTTATCCAGTTCTCATCTCGTCTCACCCCTTCCCTGCCTCCCTGCGCAGCGATGGCTGAGCATCAGCGACAGCGCAGCGGGAGAGCTGGGCCTCATGAGCTGTGTGCTGCCTGAGGACTTGCTGGTGGCCATCCTCTCTGAAAGGCTGCAGGTACATGAGGTGGGGCAAAGGATATGTTCCTGCTACAGAGAGACAGGCAGTGCGGTACAATCTGGAGAGGAGGGGATATTTATCTGCTGTTGGAGAGGTCCTGGGCTGCGTGCAGGGATGCTTGGCTGAAGCTGCAGATGCTAAAAGCTGGCAGAGTGCAGGGAAAGATCAGAGCTGATGCTCTTGGAACGATGATGACCGGTGTTCATCGAGTAAACATTTGAGTTTACTGACTGACTGAGAGGCCACTGCGTGCCGTAGCTGACTTTCTCTTCCTTTTTGACTCTACTCACAGTTGAGTGACTGCTACCAGGGAGTGGTGTTTGATGGCCTGGAGACCCTCTTTGCACGCAGCACAGCATCTGCGCTCCTCTGCCTCCTCAAAGCTATCGGAAATCGGCCTCATATCTATTTTGTGAACCTGGTCAAGGATTATGCTTCTTTGAAAGCCAGGGAGACAGCCAGGAAAGAGCAAGAAGGTGAGACTTCATCTCTGTACCTTCCGAATCTTCTGTCTCAAGCCCTCAGCCTTATCCATGTGTATCTGTGTCACCAGCAGAGCTTGTAAGAAATGTTTTTATTAATCCTTCCACCTTCTGCCTCAGCATAGCCAGCACTCAGCTCACGGTTCCTTAAAACACAGCAGGGCTGAGGCTGTAAGGCTCACCTGAGTCTCTAGCATTAAAGCTTGGGCACAAGTGCAAGCTGCTGTGGCTCGGTAACCACCGGCCAGCTGTCCACAACGCTGGTGCACGTGAGCCAGGCAAGGCATGGGAACTCACGGACAGGCGGTAGTTTGGGGGATTATCTGAATTTTGGAGCAGGGATATGAGCTCCCCAGTATCTCCTGGCAGGATGATAGGCTGGATTGGGACGAAGTTGTGCATCCTCGCAGCTCCTTCAGAACTTGCACTCACTAATTGTTTCTCCTCTGGTCTGTGCTGAAGGATGGGAGTGGGAAGAAGCTGCCAAGAGGGAGAAAGCGTGTCTCTCGGAGATGGATGAGGACGAATATGAGGCCCTCACTGAGGAGCAGAAAACTCAATTTAATAACAATATACGACAAGTCCAGCGTGAGAGGAAGAAGAGGTCTGTAAGCCTTCCATGGATAACTCCCCAGGATAGTGTCCCTGAAGGATTTCCCTGCTCCAGAGACCTTGGTTGAGCTCAGAGGGGTTACAGAGAAAAGGCCAAAAGTGTCTATTACAAGCAGCACAAGGATGGCCAGTGCCACTTCCCTGGTTCCTAACAGAGGAAAAACTTTCCTCTAGGGAGATGAGAACATCTTCTCTCCATTTTAGTGGTGAGCCCTGTGGCTTAGACAATGGCTGCAGGGAGCTGGGCTCTGTGCTTGCCTTGCCGCTGCAGTTGTATCTCAAGTTAATGATGTTTCCCATCTTCTTCATCCCACTTCTTCACCAAACCAGAGGGGTTGTAGTGTGGGTTGGTGTGAGGCACAGCTGTGCTGGCTTGATTTAGATACAGGTCCTGCTGTAGGTGAAGTCCTTGCAGTGCTATCTCCCAGCAATGAATGAGCAATGCTAGCCATAAAAGCTGGTGTCTCTTAGGCTCCCATTCAGCTGCAGAGCCTGGAGAGAAAGCTCTGATCCAGCAAAGAAGCCCTGTTAAGGAGGATGCATAGGACAAGTGTTGAACTGGGAGGGGGACCTGCTTAAAGTGAGCATGCATTTCAGCATTTCTTTCAGCCCAGGCTAAAGTTTGTTACTCTGGGAGGAGATCGCTAGGGCTGCTTCAAATCATGATTTCCAGGACAGACAGCAAAAGTTTCCCATGGTTACAGCTGGATTCCAGAAGCAAACCTGTTTGTTCAGAGCCTGTTTTGCAGGAGGGGAGTTACTGCAGCCTTTGCTTTCTGATTATCCTTGCTAAGGAGCAGGCTATGCCCAGGGCGAAGAGCTGGATAAGCCAAGTGTTGGTGCAGGGATAAGTAGGTGTTAGTGATTTGTGAGCTGATTTAAACTGGGAGATCAAAGGAGTGCTTCAGGTGTCAGTGCGGGGAGATGGTGGATGAGTCTTTGGCAGTGCGCTGGAGGTGCCCAGGTGGACCTTACTGGAGAAGCAGCACAATTTAGACCTTATGAAAGCAAAGCCTAGTTTTGACTGGCCCTGGAGGTCCCCTCGCACCTTTCCTCGGTTAGGATGTTCCCAGCCTTCCCAGCTTGAGGGAAGTCCATGGAGATGGTCTAATGGTTCTGCCAGGCCTCAGGGTCAATGAATGAAGTGCAGGACCAGCTGGGATTGCAGTGAGCCCAGATTTCTGGTAGTGATGTTTTCTTTTTGGCTTGCTGCAGGGAGATGGAGCAGCTGGCTCAAGAGCTTGAGGAAAGGCACCAGCAGGAGCTGGAACACTTGAAGGAGGAAGAAGAGCTGAAGAAATCATCTAAGCAGGGGAAAAGAGAGCTTAGAAAAGACAAAGATAATGCTTCAGGGCAGAAAAGCCAACCTGGAGTCAGGCAGGTGAGTGATTGTGTTTATAGAGATGAGTAAAAGCCCTGGGAACCTTCTCGCTGAGCTGTACCATTCCATGAGAAGCTAGCAGCCACACGCGGTGCTGGTCCCAGGGACCAGTACCTGGCTGTGAGTAACATGTGGGGCTGTGCTGGGAAACAAGAGCTGGTGTTTGATCGTGCTGCTGCCTCACCAGGCGTGTTCTCTCATGCGTTTGTTGAGGAGCTGCCCTTCTAGAATCGTGCTGCTTTTGAGTCGTGGTTTCGCATAACTCCATACATTCGCTATGAAGCCCTTAGGCCAGCATATCTCTCCACTCTGCACATGGCTTACACCTCTGAGCCATGATCCATTTGGGATGTGGAGTCTTTTCCTACATGTCTGGCAGGAGATACCCCAAGGCCTTAGGTATTCATTATCAACCAGACTTCCCAAAGTATCAGCCAGCCACGGCAATGCTCAGCACACCAGAAATGAGCCCAGAGGACTGCACAGGGGTACAGAGGTGTCTTAAGTTCCCTATTAGGTTTGGAGAAGCTGTTCTAGTCTTCATCTGGTTTGCTGGACTCCTCATCGGTCTAGCACTTGGGAGTTTGATTTCAGTTGAGCTAAACTGGGTACCAGCTGCCTTCTAAATTGGAATTTGTAAAGTACCTAGCACGAGTCTAGGACAAGGCTTGAGGTGCATTTCCAAAGATCATCACTGCCCTACAGCATTTGAGTTGGTGCTTAGAAATGCTCACTGCTTTTCCCTGCTCCTCCTGCCCAGAATACGAACACATCCACCACCACCGTGTCCACCAGCAACCAGTTGGATGTCACCGAAGGGGTAGACAAGAAGGGATCTGTAAAGGAGCACCCAGACTCTGTTGGAGGTGACAAGGAAGATAAGAAAAAGCAGAGCAAGGTTCCCCTGACGGACGCCTGCCTGGCAATGGTTGTTCAGCCCTCAAACCCAGAACAGGGGGAAACCAAAACCAAGACTCTGAGTGACAACGAGAAGAACTTGGCCCTGAGGTTTAAGATCTATGAGGTATCGCAGAAGGATGTCGTGCATATTTTGTCATCCTGGGACAGGGTGCAGGGGGTCCTGCTCTTCCCTCTGAACCAAGAGGAGGTGCAGCACCAAGCAGAAGACCAGCGCCAGCGTTTATCCAGCCGGAGGAGCCGGAAGGACAGAGAAAAAGAGCGCCGGGAGAAAGAGCGGCTGGAAAAACTGAAGGCTCTTGAGGACTGCAAGTTATCTCAGCTGGAAGGGGAAGGTGCAGAAGGGTCAACAAGAGGCCAGGATGTTGGGGTGCCCTCCTTGAACATCCAGGTGCTGAGCTCAGAAGATGTGACTAGGAAGATCCTGGAGAGTGGCAAACTGCCAGCGACAGAACAGGTAAAGCCCTGCGAGGCTCAGGTGCTGAGCCAGTCCTGGTCTGTCCTGCTGCATTGTGTCCCACCGGGGGACAATGGCACAGAGCCTTGTCCCAGAGTCACTGTTCCACAACGGCTTCACAGCAGCCCTGTGGCTGGGGAGGTTCTCACCATCCCTTGAATGAGTGGAAAGAGCAGGTGCTCTCTGAAGCAGCGTGTCTGTTCAGAGAGTTTCCTAGTCTGGAAATCATTACGAACAGTTCCAGGGCAGGGCAACTCGTGATCATTGTTTCCTTCAGCTGAGTCTTGCAGGAGAGATTTCTCTCTAGGTCCCACTTGTAGGTCCTGGCACCGCTCTGGAGCCTGCCCACCCCACTGGGTATAAAAAAAGCACTATACTCCACATAAATACAAAACAAACATCAAAAGCTCATACATTTAAGAAAATGTGAGGATGAAGGTGACAAGATTGTAAACAGTTTTGTCTTATGCTTTAGATCCTGGATGACCTGGGACTGGGTCCGTCAGGGCCTCCCATTCCCCCTGCTGCTTTTTACTCCGTGATCCACTACCCGGAGAAGCGGATGGCCCCTGCAGCAGAAGCCCTCAAGCACTTTGCCTTTGTTGTGCCAGAAGGTGCCACTGTGGAAGAAAAGAAGAATACTGAAAGTCTCCTGGATGTCCCTGTTGTGCCTGCAGTGGAGGTGCCAGGGCAGGGGGCATGGCGGGCAGGTGGGATGGAAAAGGATCACTGTGGAAGGGCAGTGAAGGCGTGATGGGGCCCCATGTCTGTAGGCATCCCTTCTGTCTGTCCAAAAGAGACAGCTCTGCAGGGTGGTTCTGTAAGATGAGGCGGGGGGGGTGGGAATCACCTAAACTCCTCAATGTTCCTTGAGGAGAGGATCCTGGGTGAGGAGGGGTCCTGGGCAGGGAGAGATGTCTTAGGCAAACCAAGTCTAATAAGGAAGACCAAGACCCTGTGCAGATATGAAACCAGTAGGTGCTGGTTACTTATGCTCTCTCCTGTTTGTTATCAGACCCCCAGCTTTCTTTCCAGGGTGGGGATATCTCAGGGCAGGTCTCACCTCTCTCCCACTTCTCTCTCTCCCTTTGGTGCTAAGACCTCAGAGGAGCAGGTCACCCCAGGCAGGGGCCGATCAAGGAAGGAGAAAGCTGCCGGCAGCCGGGAGGTGGTGAGGGAGAAAAGGAGCTCTGGCTGGGGCAGGAGAGGTCTCCAGAGGCCAGGCAGGGGAGCACCCACACGTTCTCCCAAGGTGGACCAAAGCAGTGCGGACGTGGTCCCATCCCCAGGGAGATCCATCAGGTGAGCTGTGAGGGAGGAGGTGATCCCTCTACTTCACAGCTGTCTTGCCAAATGAGGTCCATCGTCCCCAGTTCCACTCTACTGGTGCCTCCATGGAATGGCAGGTCCATGACCCCCCTCCCTCCTTGTCTCATTTGCTCGTTAGCAATGTCTGAAGCCTCTTCTTTAATTGCCAGGCTGTGCAGCTGCCGGTGGATAGTGCCTGCCCATGGCAAGGTGGAACTGAGGGTCCACTTCAGCTCCACGGTGCTGGGCCAGTTTGATCAGACACTGCATTTTGAGATCCTGGGGACAAACCGTCTGTACCAGCTGACCTGCAGGGGCACCTGCCTGTATCCCGCCATCAGCCAGGACCCGCGGTAAGGCTGGTCTGTGGGAACCCTCCTGCACTGCTCCCCCCTGAACTCCGAGCCCCTTGTACCTTTGTGACCTTCTGGCTTGGGCAGAGTATGCTGCCTGAGCAGCCCAGCATCTTTTCCCCTGCTCAGAGCTGGGACTGGTGCCTCAGCCACCAATAAAAGTTATGACTTTCTGACCAGGTTTTCTACGTAGAGCATCTCACAGCTCCTAATTCACTGTTTCTCTCCCCAGGCTGGTGTTTCCTCACCAGAGGAAGAGCAAGGCGGATGACGACATCATCTTCAAGCAGTACGTCTTGAACACGGGCGTATTCCACTTCGGACCGCTGCTGTGTGGGAAGTCAAGAGACTGGTACGTGCTCCCCGCCCTGAGTGAGCAGCTTGATGCGCTGCCTGCTTGGAGTGAGATGTTGGGATGGGATCTCCAGGGCCTCCACATCTTAGCTTCATCACTTATGAAATGAACTTTATGGTGCTTTTTTAAAGTGCTTTGAGCTCTACCCACAGACTGAATGAGCAATTATTCTGCTGGTTCATTTATAAACCATTTATTATTCTGGAATATTTGTAAGACTTTATGATTTGACCTATCAATGTTTATGTGGTGAGGGGAGACTGCAGAGGAACAAAAATGGGAATTACGTTTTCCTGATCCTCACTGCTGGATAAAGTCTGCCAAAAAAAAACGTTGTCATTGTAGCTGCTGGCATATTTCTGTTTTTAACATGAGCCTTTTTTTTTTTTTTTTTTTTTTTTTTTATATTAGAAATGAAGTTCTTATGTTTGTGGGAGCTCTGGAGAGCTAGTGATATTTTGACAACCCAAGGAAATTAAGCCAAAACACTTACAAACCAAAAGAGGATCTTTAGCCAGGCTGATGAATGCTCTCTGCTTTTTGTTTGCCTTTTTAACTCTTTAACTCCCAATTCTGTTCCCCACCTGAGAGAGGGGTCATATGTTAAATTTAGCATTCCTCTTTGGAATTAATCCTTTCCATTTCCTTCCCTCAGGCTTTCAGCTAACCCATGAAATACAAGACAGTCTCATGATTTTTTTGAAAGAGATAAGCTAAACTATTTTTAAAACCTTTTCTCAAAAGCATTTCTTTATATCCTGCAGGGTATAGAAACCCAACAAAGAAGAGGGAAGAACCCATGCGCCTGGCGTACTTTTATTTTTCCAGGCGCCTTTGAATTTGTATTTTGTAAAACAGTCTTTACGTGGCCTGTGCATCATCACACCTCTGGGATGGAGGCACCAAGTATAGGGGCAGGCATCAAAGTAACGCAAGGATGAAGGCACATGCCATGCAACGTGCCCCTGAAAGCAATCCTTTTTCTTAGCCTGCTTGTTAGACCGTGGTGTTCCAGTGCAGCCTGCCGCTGCTGGGACACAGTGCTTTCCTCAATGTGGGATAAAGGCAGTGGTCCCGGGGTCTCCTGTGCAGCCTTTTCCCCTTCTGTGGACAGGTACAAGGCGTTGCACCATCCCAGCAACTGTGAGAAGATAACCATCCTCAATGTCACCCCCTTGGAAGCAGAGGTGCATTTCTTCTTCGAGCATGATCTCAAAGCAAGCACATTCCTTCTAGACCCTCCCAGCATGAGGCTGAAACCTAATGAGAAGCAGGTAGGAGATGGGCAGATGGGACAGGTGCCAGTAGAAGTGCCCAGGAGCCGTTCCTCCTGCTCACTGAATGCTCCTCTGTGTTTCTTTTTGCGGGGCTAGGAGCTGAGCATCTGGGCGTACCCCACTTCAGCTGGCCTCATGGAAGACAACCTCATCTGCCATGTTAAGGAGAACCCCGAGCCTGTGGTTTTCCGCCTGTGCTGCCAGGGGGTGCAGGTGGAGCTGGGGGTCAGCCCCAAGCAGGTGCATTTCAACAAACTGCTGCTGCACAGGTCAGTCATCCTGCTGCAGGGGATGAGAGGTCTCAGCAAGCTCCCCTTCAGCCTTTCTCACTGGCTGTGTGGCTGCTCAAATCGGAGGCTGGGCTACCATCCCTCTTTCTCCCAGCAGTTCCCAGCCCAGTCCCTTGCCCACCGTTCCTTGCTGGCTTGGGTATCCCATGACAGCCACAAGCTCTGTAGCCCCCTAGTAATGCTGGGGCATCCTGATGCATTTGTATCTTGCCCGCTGGTTCACTGAGCAGTCTGTTTGCTTCTCCTTATCTCCTTATCCTGCTGAATACTTGTAGCACCCAGCTCTCCCAGAGAACCTCAGCTCTGAGACTTGACACAGAAAACATGTAAGTGTGGTTTCAGACGCATGGATAGGGCTGCTTCAGGTTGCATCCAACTGCAAAGCTAGCATCACCATCAAGGAGCCGGTGCTGAGCATCTCCCTGTCTCCGCAGGAGGGACAGCAAGACCCTGGTCCTGCAAAATCGCACCCCACTGCCCGTGTCCTGGCGGCTCAGTGGGCTGGAAAACCTCGGCGAGGACTTCTCCGTGTCGCAAGATAGGGGCCTCATTGGTCCTCGCACGGAGTTTGACCTGCATGTGTATTTCAAGGCCACGAAGGCTCTCAGCATTAAGAAGATGGTCCGACTAGAGGTGAGGGGGACTGTGCCCTCCCTGGCAGGGCAGAGTGATCAGCCCTGTGCTCTTAGGGATGGAGACCGTGCTTGAAGGGTGCTCTGCAGAGAGGGCAAAAGGATGAGCCTTCACGGGATTCCTTTCTTACCCACATTGCTGAGGGGCCATGCCCTTAGCAAGGGACTCTCAGTGAAGGATAACAGTTTGGAAACTAACTGACTACTAGGGGGCTCTTGTAGCTGAGCTTTGTGGGGCAAGTATGGAGTCAGGACGAGATGGACCTGACAGACACAAGGGTGCTATGACCCCAACTTGTGCGGCCTCGAACTGGGTTCACCAGAACACGCACTGCATCCCTGAGCATCCCCATCACCCCAGATAACCAGCCACCGCCTCTGCAGGGCTTACACCTGAGCTGTGAGGCTGCGTCCTGAGCCCAGGCTGCAACATCTTGCTGCTGTGCATGGTTGAATGCTGCCGCTTCGTTGTCCAGACTTCAGCATGCTCCCTGCGTCCATCCTGGAGTCCATCTGGGGCTTTTAACATAGAGCAGCAAACTCACCCTGGGATTTTGTTCCCCGTGTTTTAGGGGCTGCATTTCACATTTCAGCGAGGCTACTGAGTGACTTAAGAGGAGAGGGTTGGTTGCCAGTGCCACCTGCTCTGGGACACCTCACGCTTCTTGTGGTTGCTTTAGCAGCAGCACTGCTTCTTACAGGAGTGAAGAGTTGGGCTTTTTGCGTTTCCCACTGCAGCAGAATCCTGCTAGGTCAGCCCGTGAGATGAACAGGTTAGGAAAGCTTGGGAGTCCACAATGCTCATGAAGCAGGGGAGGCCATGGGGGAAGCAGCCAGCAGAGACAAAGACTTGTATGTTGTCTACCAGAAGAATTTAGGAGAATGGTCTAAGCAGTGGTTGTTTCTTGCTGCCTCAGGTTTCAGATGCAGAAGACATCCTGGGGATTGTTCAGACTGAAAACATCCAAATCATTGCAGAGGCCTATGATGTTGCTTTGAGCATCAGCATTTCTAAAGGTCAGTGGATGCCCCCAAAACAAAGTACTCTGGGTGCGTTGCATTGGCAGATGGGCAACCAAAGTGCTTGGGATGGGATAGCGTGCAAGCATGGCACGGATACGTAACGCGCGTATCCCACAAGCTGCGAGGAGTGAGGCACTGTCAGGGCACAGAGAGGCCTCGAGTCTCTCACCTCTGAACTTTGAGGTGTGCAACTTGATGTGCAGATTGATTTGGGACCTTTGAAATGGCACTGCTCTGAACAAGCAGTTGGCAACTCCTGAAGGCTCAGCACAGCAGACAGAGTTGTTGGCTCTATGCTGGAAAGCAAGGAGATGGAAACCGAGCTCCTTAGCTTCTAAACCCTGCAGATATGCTCTGAGTAAGAACAAAAAGGGCAGCAAAGTAGCTAGAGAAAACTTCCAAGAACAGAAGCTTGCTGAGAAGGGTTTTGTGTCGCCTGAGAACTCCAAATACCTGTCTTGTCACTTGGTGTGGTCTGCAGCAGCTCACAAATACTCACCATTTCTTACCTTGCTCTGCGGGTTTTCTGCAGGCATAGATGGCAGTGTGGATTTTGGAATTCTTAAGGTCCTGGATGAAGTGAAGCAAGTGCTGACTCTGAAGAACAAAGGGAAGTACGAGATTGCTTACAGGTCAGTCCAGCTGCCTGGTCTGCGAATGCATGGTGCCACCATCTGCCCAGGCTGGCACTATCCTGTCCGTGGCTAGGACCTGTTCCCATGCTGGCTGCCATGTCTGGGTAAATACAAAACCTAGGCTCTCTAATAGCAAGTATTTTGGTAAAGAATCCAGCCACACAGCAGCAGTTCTTCACAGCTCAGCCAGAACCAGAAATAGAGACCCTTAAATATAAACCGCTCACTGCTGAGATTCATTGCCTTCATTGGAGGGTCAGCTCATTTCTCTTTGAGTTTCTTTAAAGGAGGGAGTGAAGAAAGTCGGGGTCGAGGTTAGCTTGCAACACTCGTGATTGTCTGTACTCTGTGTGAAGATCTGGGATTTCCCAAGCATAGCTGGACTCTTTCCCTTTTATTACTTTTTGTTCCTATGCAAAGTCCTGGCTGTGGTGGTGGCACCTGCGCTTTTAACTGCAGAGCTCTTCATTCCTTCCCTTTCTCCCCAGTTTCAAGCTGGAAACCGCAGACACCAACATACCTGACTTGGCATCCCACTTCACCATCCAGCCGCACAAGGGCATGCTGACTGTCTCTGAGCACCCTGTGCAGGTCCAACTGCTCTTCCACCCCAAAATGGAAATGAATATTGAGGACAAACCCATCCTGCACTGCCAGGTGAGCTGCCTGGGCCAGGTGGTGTTACCATGCCGTGTCTTGGGAGCGTTAGCAGGACATGTGTTTTCTGGAAGGCTTTAGCTAGGGAATCCTCTCTCATACGACAAAGTCTTTCAGAAACTATTTGTGATGCTTCCTAAGGGGAGCTGAGAATCTGGCTCTGGAGAAGGCATTTAAATGGAGAGAGTGAGCTGATGGGTACCTGGGATGGGGTCAGTGAACAGAGATAGAGGCTGGCCTCTCTGCTGTATTTACCACCCCCTCCTCCGGTTGCAGGTGATTGAGCCCAGCGTCAGCAAAGGAGGCGAGACCATCGCCATCATCCCAGTGAAGGTGTCGGCGAAAGCTGTGTTCAGCAAGTACAGCATTTACCCTGCCTCGCTCATCAACTTCGGTGCCATGGTGAATGGCACCAGGAAAACCTGCACCTTCATGCTGGAGAACAAAGGCATCCTTGACTTTAAATTCCTCATCTACCGAGCAGACCAGGATGCACCTCCATTGCCAAGGAAAAGGTGAGAGAAGACCTGCATCAGCCTGCCTGCCTGAGGAGGCACCACAGCATGGCTGGTGTGTGACAGGCTGCCAGGAAAGCCTTTGCAGGAAGGCTTTCCTCCATGAGGAGGAAGGCCAGCTTTGGTATCAGAGAAAGGCAGGGAGAGCTCAGCATGATGGGCATTTCTGCTTTTTCCTCTCAGTGCACATCAAATGAAATCTGCCCGCTCCCACGAGAGTGAAAACTTCAGCAGAATGGCTCCCTCTGTCAGGCAAAGCAAGCACTCGCTGCAAAAGGATGCAAACCCCTTCATGCAGGTGAGTGGCTCCTGTTCCCCAACACATGCTGCTGCAGCTTGAGTGGGAGGATGCTGCTGTGCCCAGCTGGGGCCTTGTCACCATGGGATGGGACATCTTCCAGCCACAAGCAGAGGCAGGAACTGCTCAGTCCTGCTGACAGTCCCATGCTGTGGCTCAGACCTGAAGTTGTGGGGTCAAGTGAGGGGAGCAGGCCCCATCACATCCTCTTTGCTGGGGATGCTCAAGGTAAGGCTATTAGATATCAGCCTCTCCTGGGGCTCTTTCTGCAGGCTCGCTTCACTCTAGGCATGTTCACGGTGTACCCTGGCTTTGGCACCGTCCCCCCTGGGGGCCAGCAGATGATCACGGTGGATTGCTACGCAGAGCCACTGGGGACATGCAAGGAGTATCTGTCCATCGATATCAGCGACAGAGACCCCAAGGACAATCCCCTTGGCATCCCCTATACCCTGTTTGCTGAGTCCTGCCTCCCAGGTATGCTCCATCCACACGGTCCCATGGCCAGACCTGCTGCTGATCAGCACCCAGACTTACTGCTGGGAAAAAGAGGCACCCTGACCCTAAAGCCCGTTGTAAAATCCTCAGAGGTTCCAATCCTTTTCAAGTCCACCAGTGGGGAGATGCTGGAAGGGATGCATGGAAGGATAAAATGAAGGCAATGCCCTTTAAGACTGAGGATGACTGAGCTCCATCCTCACAGCCACCTTCGCCACCCAAGTTTTGCAGTGACCTGGGCAGAAAAGGCTTATTAAGCCCTCTGAGAGGCCATCAGGGTCCAGATAAATTCAACAGGGAGACTTCTCCATCCTCAGCCCTCCCTCTGTTCTGCTCACAGCATTTGTGGTTGACGACATAGAGTCCATCTTTGAGGAGCATCGAATCTGCAGCAACATCAACCTCTGCCAGATCCTGCAGACAGTGCGAGACAAGGGCATCTTCATCACAGATGAGAATAAGTTTGTCTTCACCAATGTTCTGGTTGGGCACCGGGCCACAGCTCGCTTCAAGATCCGCAATGTGGACAAAGTCCCCTGTGATGTGGTCCTCTCCATCAAACCCATCTCTAGTAAGGTAAGAACAAGAGCCCTTGTGGTGACTGTTGCTCTTTAAAGGCAACAGTGGTGTGGTGGCCTGCCTTGTTCTCCAGATCCATTGCTTCCTCTTGCCCAGACTGGTCCAGCTCAGAGCAGATGAAATTACAGGGGAGAGCAGCAATGCTGGGGTGACAGTTGGGTTGAATTCAGTGTCTCAAGCAAGGTTTTGGCTCACCCCTCTGGGTCTTTGATGGGAGACCTGAACCTTTCTGAATATCTCTTGGAAGCAGACTGAAGGGGCTCTTCTACCAGACTGATGTGCCAGGGCTCAAAGCAGACCATTTCATTAGGCTCCCTGGTCTTTCCCTTCCCTTTAAAGGCCAATTCTAGATTATTTGCCAGGTTTTCCATGCAGTCCCCACCTCCCACGTATGCTAGATTGGCTGTCCAGCACTCAAAGCAAGCTTTTGCACTCCTGGGCTTTGTGGGAGCTCCCTGTGCAAGGTCAGCACTGCTTTGGAGTCACCTCCTGAGACAGAAGGAGCCTGTCCAGGGAAGCAGGATGGAAGACATGCTGTCTGGGGCTGTTCCTCATTGTGTATATGTGAACAAGACTGCATCACATTGAGGGATGTTTCCTCCTAACAGTGCTCTGTGGGTTCCCCCAAGCTTAACACCCGCATTAGCGACATTTTCGAGGTGGATCCCGTTCGGATGCATGTGCCCAGCCACTCCCATGCCTTTGCTACGGTGACCTTCACTCCACAAACGATGCAGAACTACCAGTGCACTTTTGAGGCTTCCCTTGATGTCCAGGCAAGGTAACTCACCCTGGGAAATCTTGGGGGTGACCTTTCTGATTGCTGCCTCTCTTCTGGGAGGATGTAGACCTCTTGTTAACCCTAAGTCCTTAAGTAGCCCTAGGTAGGGTACTTAGCATTAGATCATCTAGGACGCAATAACTACTAGGTAAAGCTCCTGAGCTGGAGCTTTACGAGGATGAAGGGTGAGATGGAGAGGTTTCTGTGCCAGCAAGTGCCAAGCGTGCATTATTTCCTCCTTATTTATGTTAAAATGAGATGATCCTGGGGTATATTAAGACATTTTATGTTGAGGAGCAATTGGACCCCTTATAAAAGAGGAGCCCAGTTCCTCTGTCCTAGGACCTGTGTTTGTACCAGGGCTCTGACCTGCTCTTCCTCAACCTTGTAGTCACTGAACTGGGACAGGGTAAGTCAGCTTTCTGCCCTCATAAGCAATTCCTCGTTTAGTGTCCTTGGAAATAATCTTTACCGACGGTGTTATTTATTTACTTCTCCATTCTTGCTTTGGTACTGTTCTCATGCTGTGTTTGTGCCTTTTCCATATGCCTCATGTCACCACAGCCAGTGGATTTGCCATCTCTCATCGGTTGCCTCATTATTTACCTGCTGTACAGCATGATTTGATTAAGTGAAATGCTTTTTCAAGTGTTATTCTGGAAGGCTCTGGCTCTTCAGAGCAGATTCCTCTTGTGAATGGCTCTCATCTGACTGAGAGGGGAGAGGTGAGGGGGAGCTGTGTTGTGGGGTACAGGAGCACCAGCCAAGGAAAACACAGAGGTGGCACTCGCTACATGGCTTGGCAAATGGGAAATGGGTTAGTACCAGCCGTAATGACTTCTCTTCTGCCTCTCCTGCAGCCCTGCAGCAATTAAAGCACAGAGGCTGACCTTCAGTATCAGTGGAGATGGGAATCTGCCTCGGGTGACGGTCCTGCGCCCCGTCCTTCACAATAAGAGAGGGAACCCTCTGCTCCTCTTCAAGAAGCTGTTGCTGGGCGATGCAGAAGAACTCCCTCTGGTCCTTCAAAACAGTGGCATCGTACCTGTCCGGGTGAGGATCTGCTCAGGGAATGCTCTGGTCTAGGAAGAAGTGCTTGTCCCGTGGAGGAAAGGTCCCAGAAAACATGGTGGACCTGGGAACAGATCTCAAATTCTTTATAAGCAAATGACTGACTTCTACTTTCCAGGAAGGGAGTTCCTCTTGGAAATGTGATTTTTCTAACCAGCCTATCCTTTTCAGTTAGCCACAACACAAGAAAGTTGGTGGGATATTTTTCCCTCTGTCTCTCTTCTCACATTTTGGTTCTCATGTGGGCACGTGTGATGTCCTGGTTCCATTAGATTGCATTTGATCCCAATTTACTACATTTTAATTAGACTCAGTTGTAGTTTAATTACATTCTGCTCATTACTTTTAGTACTCTCTCTCCTGTTTGGTTATATTTTAATTAAGTCCCAATGCCTCTGAACACTTTTTTTTTCCGTCTGATTTCACTTAAACTTTGTGCCAAGAGCTGTGTTTGAAGCGGGGAAGTGTGCTGGGTTTCCCGTGCTGGACCAGCAGCAGTACGGTGTCCATCTGTGTGCCATCCTGTACCCACACCAGTGTGGTCGTGCTCTGTGTTCCCTTTTCTCAGTTGATGATAGACCTGTTGGATGAAGGGGGAGTTTTCTTCTTGAAAGCCAGGCCCACCACACACTGCATCTACCAAGCTGCAGGCGTGAAGGAGGACACTCCTGGAGAAGGTAAATTCATTAACTATGAAGTGTGGTCATCCACATGGGGAAAACGTGTGCCCTGCTCTTGGCTTGGCCAAGCAGCAGACGGATGTTAGACATAGTTTCTCTCCTGGGGCTCTCTGTACTCCTAGTTTTTCATATGGACTCTTTGCAGGGTTTCCTCTTAGCAAATTGTAGGAAGTTTTTCTCTTCTCTCATGGTGGGTTGAGTTGTGGGAGACTGTTACCACTTCAGTGGACCGTCTGAGGTCTTTGCGTGTGGGGAGTTACCAGCCTGAATGGAGGCAACCCTTGAGCCCACAGCCAGCCAACAAAAGCCAAAACCACTCTTTGACTCAGCTTTACGTATGGCAGGAGCTGGCTGGATGCAGTTTGAGTGAGAGCTGGGCATTAACCTGAGATTAAGCAGTGATGTGCATGGTGGTGTCATAGTCTTGTGAACATAGGAGGAGGGTCTGGAACCATTGGTGGGAGAACCTGTGCTTGGAAGCAGCTGGATTTCAACCTCTTGTTCCTCTTATACCCCATGGAAGTATTTCCTCTGTACAGCTGTGTCACTTGTCTCTGACTTCCATTGCTGTGCAGAGAGGAAGCCCCACACCACTTCCCTGGTCCTGCATCACGGGGAATCAGCAGAGTTTGATGTGCTTTTCAAACCCATCCTGGCCCAACGTGTGGAAGGGACAATCCACTTGACAGTAGTAGACAACCCGTATGAAGAGACCAACATTCAGCTAGTGGGTGAAGGCTATGAGGATGACTTCACGCTGGATAACATCCGTGGACTAGTGGCAGACAGCAAGGAGGGGAACACTGAGAGCATTCTGGAGGAAGACTTAATTGAGGGTAAGAGAGGAGAGGCTGCCAAGATGGAGCAAGGAACAGGGAAAGATACATTTCTGCTCACCCTGTGCCAGTGCAGGTGTGGTCCAGCCTTAGTGGACAGATCTTGCTGCCTTTTGTAGCCTGCAGAGCAGCCACGCTTCAGAACACAAGAGAAAATCCTCTGCCAAGGGGGAAGTGTGCAGGCTGGCAGGTAAGGGTCAGAGATATCAGCGTTCAGCTGAATACCCCTGAAAGAACGTCTGCCAGCCCATGGTGTACGATGGAGATGAAGCCTGTGTATGATAGTTTGTGTCCTCTATATATAACCAGGCCTGCGCTGGTGCCCACCGAACCCAGTGGTCTGTGAGCAGCTGTGTGCACGGAGGCAGTGCATGCTGTACGGCACGTCCCTCTGCGCAGACACGTGTTAAGGGCCATGTCAGGGCATATCTCTGAAATGGGTAGGATGGGGAACTGCATCTCCCAGAAGGAGGAAGCCATGGAGGGAGGAATCCTTGAAGCGAGGAACAGTTGGATGTATGTGTGTTTGTGCATGTGAGGGGGCGGATGGACCTCACCGCACACTGAGATACTGTCATTCTTAACAGCTGCCAGAGTGGATCACATCCAGTTTGGGGACTGTCACATCGGGACACCCTACCCCATGACCTTCACGATCACCAACCGCAGCAGGGTGGAGGCGATGCGGTTTGAGTGGCTGGCAGGCACCCCGTTCCACTTCTCCCCCCAGGTGAGCTTGGACGGCTCTGCCTTTCCCCATTGCTCAAGCCCTTCCCAGTAGATTCCTGGGAGCTAGCAGGGAGTCACCACGTACCAGTGAGAGCCCGTTTCATCTCCACGTTAGGAGTGAAAGTCCCTGGCTTTGCTGGGGCAGGGCTGTTGACCCCGCAGAAAAGACTCCATGTCATGGAAGGTGGCATCTTTTATTTGTATTTTTTTCCTATCAAACCTCAAATAAATACACAATAAGATGCAGATTCCTGGCACATCTGCCCAGCACATCAGTCCCTTTGCTGTCAGTCCTGCCCTTGCCAGTGATTCCAGTTTGCTCTTGGCTCTCCGGTTCTCCCTAGGTGGGACACCTCCATGCTGGCTGTGCTAAGGACATCACAGTGACCTTGAAATCGGATGTCGCGGTCACCTTCAAAATGCACCCTATAAAGTGTAAGGTGGTTAGGATCGCCTTCCAGCTGCCACCAGAGCAGGTTACTGACTGGGATGACCGCCTGCGCACTGTCAAGTGGGTGGATGACATGAGGGGCCCAGCAGCCACATGGCCCGTGAAGAAGAAGGTAAGAAGCGCAATAGCAAAGCTATCTGAGCTTCCAGATAAAGAATTGACAATGGCAGCAGATCACCATCTCTGCTGTCTAATCAGCTCCTGCTTCCTCCCAACATTTGATCCATCTGTGAGGTTAAGCAGCAGTGTGTTTTAGCGGGGAGGTGGATGCACAGTGCCCTGATATGCTCACACAAGATGGGGAAGTCTTTTGGACCAGAGGCTTTTAGCCACATGCAAACTCTCGGCCTCTGCCAAAAGCTCAAGTCTTGCAGCCTGTGTTGAATGAGAGGCCACATCTTATGATAACACATTTTATGATGTCAAAATCTCTTCATCTGGTTCAGTGCCTTTTCACCAAAAAGGAGTTAAATCCACTGCGCTCTGTCTCTTGTTTTGAAGGTGGAGAGCAACATTAGTGCTCTTCTGTGTGAGCTGGCTAGCCCACCAGCACGTTGTGGGTGAGCTCTGAGCTCTGTCTACACTGATAGCAGAGATTTTGGTTGTGCTCTCTATCATGTGGGGTAGCCATCTCATTTTGGGGCAGCCCAGGCACTGTATGGCAGTCATGCAGGAGTCTGGAGAAGTAACATCTCCAGAAACTCTTGATTTTACTGTCATCGTTGCCAAGCACGGTTATCTTGGGTGATGGTTCTTCCCTAGTTTCTGAACCATTGTAAGACCTGTAAACCAAACTTCTTCCCCATCAGAGCATCAGCAGTCAGACACTTTCCCAGTGAGTTCATTCCCATCCCAAAATGCCCGTCCTCAGCGCTCACTAGCATAGCTGTTGCCCCACACATGACATCTGGAAAGCACTTTGTCCTAAGACGAGAAGGAAAAGGTACTTTCTAAGTTTATTCATTCCTGGGGTTCTCCGTCCACAGAGCTCCAGCAAGGGAACTTCATCCTAATTTAGAGGCCTGCCAGATTTATAGGGGGCCAGGAAAAGGGTCAGACCCTCTACAGGGTTGAAACATAGGGACTAATACCCAGTTGTAGTCTCCATGGGTGGACAGTCATAGTGGTGGTTACTTTGATTAGTAGGTAGAAACAAATACTATAACGGCAGAATCAAATTTTGTCATCTTTCCAAGGAAATAAATGGGAATGGTCATTCCTAGCCACTATGTGGCTGATTTAGTGAGCCCAAAGGACTGTCTGCTTATTCTGGCTTTCTGGGCTCTGCTCAGTGATTTTCTTCTTTCCTGTTTGGAGGTGATTGAGACAGACGCAGAACCAGCTCACACTGTCCTGGAGAAGAGCAGCCGTGAGGTGGAGCTGTGCCTGAGTGCTGTCGTTGACTATGCCGAGTTCAAGCTGGACAGGGACATGATTCAGTTCAAGGAGACCTTGCTCTTCCAGACGAGGACATTCACGTGAGTACTGAAGGCTAGGCAGGGACCAGTGAGGGGGAGCTGCCTTTGCCCAGGGCTGACCCAGTGCTACACATGCGGTGTCTGCTTGCCCAGTATCATGCTATGCTCTCCTGTGGCCTCTGCCTTTCCTACTACTCATGCTCCTGTGCCAGCAGAGGTTACACAGACGTACTCTTTGCTCAGCCATTTACTAGATCTCTTCTAATCTCCAGCAGGCAGATCAGCCTTGGAGGGCAATGCTAAGTCTGATGTTTCAGCGTCCACACGTCCTGCGGATCAGGAGATCTGCCACATGTGGACCTGAGTTCCTCTAAGGCTTTACATTCAGTCCCAGTTGGGTGCTGAGGCCCATATATTGTAGAATCATAGAATGCTTTGGGTTGGAAGGGACCTTAAAGATCGTTTAGTACCAACCCCCCTGCCCTGGGCAGGGACACCTTCCACTAGACCAGGTCGCACAAAGCTCCATCCAACCTGGCCTTGAACCCTTCCAGGGATGGGGCATCCGCAGCTTCTCTGGACTTATCTGCACATAAAGCCAAGCAGGAGATGGTGGCTGCCATCCTGCCAAGACATGCCAGGAGAGGTGTGCCTTTCTGCTGAGAACAGCCATGGTTTTGCTTTCATTGCGTGTTGCCTGTCGTCATCTGCTTGAGGATGAGTTTGCAGTCAAAGTAATGTCAAACTGAGACATAAAGACGATAATAAGACCCTTGGATTAAGTCTCCCAGGCACCGTGTCTGCACTTTCCTCTTTAATTTCCAAACTTTGAAATACTTTGTCTTGGGACAGCCCGGGGTAGCAATCTATATATGATAGAGTTGTCTGGGGAAGAAGCTACTCAGCGTAAAGAAAGGAGTACCAGGAGCCCACTGTCCAGTGTTTCTTCTCTTCTTGCTTTCTATTTATTGGACTTTTTATTCCTCCTTCTTGCTTTTCAGTTTCCAGCTGTCCAATACAGGTAGTGTGGCCCTGGAATACACCTGGACAGAAGCTGTGGAGGATGAAAAGGCAGGGAGCCATACTGGGGAGCTGCTCCCACCCAGTCTGGATGGTAAGGCACTAGCTCTCTGTGGCAGCTGGGTGTGCCCAGGGTGTTTCAGTCAGTAGCTGAGGACTTTGGGAGAAGACCATGCCAGTTCACCCCAGAACATAAATTGCCTCTTCATCCCTGTCCAGTCCTCTATTTTCATCACCATCTTCCTGGCAGCAGCTGGACACTTTCTCCTTGCTCCTTCTCTGCCTTTTCAGACCTTTCTGACACTTCTGCTCTGTGCAGGAGCTGAGCCTGGCTCCGGGGAGAGCCACGCAGGGGGTCAGCACTGGGAAGGAGGATGTCAAGACACTCCTTTGGGAAGTCTCTGAGGCTGGGAAAATCGATGGTGTAACAAGGAGCTCTTACACATTAGCTGACCTGCAGTCATTGTGTGCGATTCCTCAGCCCACGGCAAATGCAAAGTCAGCCTAAAACGAACCCTCCCAGCTCAGGCACTGGAGTGTTTGCTGCAGGCGGAGACCCTGCTTGCAGCAACCGTCGCAGCTCAACAGTGGGGCAGTGACTCATGAACCTGCGGTAACGCGGTTGTGTCTGAGCATGTGGTCTCCTTGGGAGCAGCATGGTTCTGCAGGGAAGCAGGGCTGTGTGTCCAAGAGGTCTCATCAGAAACGGGAGCAAGGAGAGCTGCCAGTTCCTGCATTTCCTAGCAGAGGCAGCTTGTCTGATGCTAAAGATGGGAGAGCCCAATCCAGTCCTTGGCATTCTGAATGTCATCTCCCACCTTCCTGTGGGTCCTGGCGTTGGCTCACAGTCTGCCAGGCTCTGCCATGAGCTGTCTGGTCATCGGTTGTGAAAGCAAGACAAAGAGGAAGGAAAGGGTGTGAAGGACAGAGCAGGGCTGTTCCCCAAAGCCTTCTCTCCACCATGCACAACAAGCAAAATTCAGCTCTGTAGGCCACAGGGGAGCAGGACTTACCACTGTCCTTGATGCTGCTCGCTGAGGCTGGCTGTACTGGGACGTGAAACAGCACCCAGAAAATTTCCCAGATGCTGTAACAGTCATCTCTGCTGTTCGTTCCTGGCATGGTTTGGGAATGAACACTGGCCAGAAACTGTTTTGCTGGAGAAGTTTGCATCTAGCTCCCCAGTCCTGGGGATGGAGAGAGTTTAACAGCATGGAGTGAAGTGGATGGCTACAGTCCTGGGCACATTTAATTTCCCAATGTGTAGCCTTCCTCTCTGTCATCTAAGCATCTTTAACAGATGTTCAGTGGTGTGTTTTGATTCAAGTGGTTCTCTGGGTCTCTGCTGGGTCTTTTCACTGTATTTGCTGCCCCCACCCTCGGTTCTTCCTCCTGTCTGTTCTCACTTTCACACCTGTCCCCAGGACTTTCTGGGATTACGATTTAGCAAGCAGTAACACAGAAGCAAGAAGCAAACTGATCACTTTCACTGGGGGCAGTCCTGCTGAAAGCACTTGGCCAGAGATGCTCCAAGTGCATTCCAGCTCCCTCCTGTCCACCTGCAGCAGGAGACAGATGCTGGGAACAGAGACTTTCTCCTTGAAAGATGTTCTGCTGTAACCTCTTCTTTACCTCAGGGGATTTCCTCTCCTCCACTTCTGGTGCCTCTGTGAAACTCCAGTCTAGCCGTTGTTCGAGCCAGCTGGGCCGTGCTCTGGAGCAGGTCTCTCCTCTGAACACAGTCAGTGCCACCCCGCTGTTCTCCATCGAGCCCCGAAGCGGCACCATCCCTGCCAGCCAGGAGCAGCTTTTTCAGATGAAGTTCTCCCCGGTGTACGTGGGAGACTTTGAGAGCCGTATGCTCTGCAGGTAGGAGACCTCCAGACACTTCTCAACTCATGCTGCTGATGGATAGTCGTGGTATTGGCTGTGATTGGGGTGGGTGGGAGTGTGGATCTGGGGACAGCCAGCCCCAGAGAGGCAGCAGAAACAAGCAGTATCATCCAACTTGGTAGAAGCAGGTATGGAGACACTGGGAAAAGACATATGAGATATTAAGGCCCTGGAGGGTTGCAAAATCTGAAACGAGATCCAGAAGGGCTGTCAAGGGGCCAGACGGTTCTCCTAGTTATGCTTCCTTGTCAGAAAAGCACGGCCTCCTTACCTACACAGAAACCTGTGTGCTGCAGTTGGTCTCTAGACATAGAACTGGTCATGCTTCTCCTGTTTCACCTCTGTGGCAGGGAGCACAGTTCTGTTTCATTTGCTGCTCGATGCCTGCAGGGAGAGAGGATGCAACACTGTGCTGTGCAAGGAGACAGGCAAGCAGCTGGCTGTCTGCGTTAGTCTGGCTAATACCAGTCTCTTTGTTCCTAGTATTCCTAACCTGAAACCAAATCAGAAGGGCCCAGAGGTGGCTGTGAAGGGGAGAAGCCTGATGTCAAACTGTCACTTTGAACTGGAAGACTCTGACTACATCACTGCAAAAAGACGCAGCCCGGAGTTGCAGGGACCAAAGGGGACAACATTTGATGTCAACACAAGAGTGGTTGAGTTTGCAGCAATTGGAGTGTGCGGCAGGAACAGCAGGTGAGTGTGGATGTGGCTTCTCCTGTTGGTGATCTCCTACTCACCCCTCTTAACCAGAGACCTCTCCAGCTACTCTTCCAAGGCACACCCGTATCTTATCTGTGATATGCTGACACGCGGCCACCAGTCTGTTTTGGGGCTGGAACAAGCTGGTTGCTGGAGACCAGCTGACCAATTTTTCGTTCTTTGTCCCTTTCTTCAATAAGGTGTGGGTCAGTCTGGGAAGATCATGTATACTCAGCCTGTGCAATGTGGCCAGTACAACCTTTGTCCTTTGAAAAACATCCTTGGGACATCCTTTGAGATACTGGTCAGACTGGGTCAGTGGAGGCTGTAACCACATCAGAGAGTGCAGTCTTCCAAAGGAGTCTTACTGGACTTGATTTTGCCATTTTGACTTGGTCTCACCATTTTAACATGCAAGAGTTTGTATCCTTGCTAATTTCTTTGTTGATAGCCATTGATATTTAGCCACCTGGGAAATAAACAGGGCCCCTAGAAAGCAGACAAAATGTTTGTGCTCCCCGTGTTGTTCCCCTGTACCAAATAACTCCTTCCGGATGGTGTCCAGAACTGGCAGTGCCTGATGTCTGCTACAGGCCAGAGTCATTAACATCCCAGTGCCACCTTAATAATCCTTTTTGCTTTGTGTTCCCAGGACCTTCCTGGTTATGAACCCAACCAGTTCTGCGTATTCCTTCCAGTGGACTTGCCAAGACCCTGCAGCCCCACCAGAACAGGTGGCTTTCTTCTGCCTCACAGGGAGAGGTCAGATCCTGCCAGGGAAGAAAGCAGAGGTGGGTGCAGAAAATTAAGAAAGTAGCTCCAGTACAGGTGTATGCCAGTTTAACACCAGCTATATCCATGCTTACTGGGCATCCCATTTCACTGCGAGCTTGCCAAGACCATGAAGAAACCTTTGACTACAGTGTAAATGAACTGGCAGATGAACCTGTTCTCACCCAGTACCCCATATCTGCCATGCTTTAGGGCTGTAAGTGGCACAGCAGCCTATCTCTGAGCTCACAGAAACATAAGGTGGAGGTTCTTGGGGTTTCTTGGTGGTATAGACTGCACCTCCCTCCCCTTACCCTGCCAAAGGCAGCAGCTTTCCTGCACTTGCCTCTTTCTCCCACAGATGAAGTTTGAATTTATCCCCCGGCACCTGGACATCACAGAATCATTCTGGGTCTTTACCATCCCTGAGCAGAGCATTTCAGTCCCGTTCTTGTTGGTGGGCAACGCCACTGACCCGCTAGTGACTCTGGATAGATCCCACCTGAACTTCCAC
The DNA here is from genome assembly GCF_036417535.1 of Chlamydotis macqueenii. Taxonomy (NCBI): domain Eukaryota; kingdom Metazoa; phylum Chordata; class Aves; order Otidiformes; family Otididae; genus Chlamydotis; species Chlamydotis macqueenii. The sequence goes on from NC_141568.1 coordinate 15,365,634, forward strand.
TTGCTGTTAATCGGTGAGCGCCGTGGTTATATCTTACACACTCAGAAGCATACCTCTGCAGAGGCCCAGCAGTCCTGTTATTCCAGCAGGCTCCCACAAGGAAGCTGGTAATGGAAATGGGCTCTTGTGAGCTCAGTATCCAGCTCCTGGCACCCGGGGAGAGGAAGGGGAAGGGATGTGTCAGGGACATGGCATGTGGTTGGGGCTGGTTCCAAGAGGGGATTTGGGGGTCATGCAGGGAAGCCCAGGGGGTCAAAAGTACATTTCCATGTTGGCATCCTGAGTGTGCCACGCTGCAGGCAATGCTCCTCGCTGCAAATTGTCTGCTGGGCTCAGCCAGTGGGCAGTGGTGGTCTGGTGGCCAGAGGAACTAAAGGTTTTCAGCAGCTGCTTTGTCCTCTCCACAGGGCATGAGGTAAAGCAGACTGTCTATATGATCAACAGTGAGAAGGAAGCCTTCAGCTTTGCTTTCAGAGAAAGCTCTCTCTTCTCAGAGGGATGCAACGCCTCCATGAAAATAGAGCCCCTGGAAGGCTGCATCGCTCCTCTTTCAAGGTAACAGGGCTCACAGGCCAGGTTCTCTCTCCTGCATGCCAAACATCATTTTGCTTTGAGGCTTTCTCACCTCCGCAGGCACCAGGTGACTGTCAGCAGTAGCATACATCTGCCTTGTTTTGTTCCTTCCTAATGGGAACACCATGGAGGTTTCTCCATGAAGTGGCTGTGTCGGGTTTACCCGACAACCTGGTCTTATGTAGGCCTCCTTGCTGGAGAAATTCAGGCATTGGATCTAGTTTTGATGACAAAAGCATGTTTTGGGGTATTAACCCTGTGACCCCCTGAGCCAGCAGCCCTAAGTGTGCAAGGTCTCCCCTCTTCTCTGTGTTCCTTTGATGACAGAACCCACCATGTGTGGTCTGCGCAAAGTCACCAAGAGCAGCAAAGCACACAAGCAACACAGCAAGCAGCGTTTAAGCCCATCGTGGAGGACAGCAACAGGCTTGCACAACTAGCTGTGTTTTGCAGGATCACCTGTCAGAAAACGGATGCTCTTTTCATGTAAACTGCAGCCATGAGTTGTGATCAGACATGATCATGAGTTCAAGCAGTATAAGAGGTCACTGGCTCGTCTGCTGAGCCACCATGGATGCCCCTGTGCCCACTCACAGCCTCCCTGGGTGTAAGGAGAACACATTAGCTCTGGGCAGCTTTGCTGTAGCTTAAAAGATGCTGAGTATTGGCTTTCCACAGAATGCCAGATAAGAGAGCATCCTGTATCAGGCTCACCTGAGAAGTGGTGATTCCTTACGTCTCTGTGGTTCGGTTGTGTTTGATCACAACCCAGATCACGTACCCAGAAATCACCTACAAAACTTATAAAGAGGCAGTTTGGTGGCACCCATGTTGTACTGCTGTCACGGGAGCTGGATGGTTCCTCTTTGCAAAGAGGATGTTGCCCTTGTCCTATAGATCAGAGAGACTGGGGGTCTCCAAATGCTCTGCTGAGTGTTTGGGAAAGAAGTGAGGTCTCAACTCAGTGCTGCCCTGTAGCACATGGGCAGGGCGGTAAGGTCAGCGTTAACTCGGGGTTTCCTACCTTGTTGTTGTTTCCCCTGCCACTTCATTGCATGGGATCATCATACCCTAAACAGTTCTCACCAGGATTTGCTCCATAGTGGAAGGTCCTGGAAGGGCAGAGTGCTGCTCCTGGTTTCTCCCAGGCATGGGGTCTCACCACAGCCATTGCACCGCTGTTGTCCCGTAGAGCAGGCAATGTGGTGCCAAGAAAGCTAAGAAACAGTGAACGGAGCAAAAAGCGTCTTCTCTCCCCAGGCTTCCCGTTACAGTCATCTTCACACCAACACTAGAAGGAGAAATGGTCTTCAACCTCAAGTGTGATGTTAAGAGGAAGACCCAGCCCCTTTCTTTGAATATCAAGGCCACCAGCTCTAGCATGAATGTGTCTGTCAGGTGTGAGGACAGCGACGGCCATGTCACTGAGCTCAGTGCACACAAGATCAACATCATTGATTTCAAGGAGGTGAGCAGTTCCCTGAACCATTTGGCCCACAAAGCCCTGCAAGATTGGGCCTTAATCAGGAGCTTTGCTGTTACAAGCAAGAGGGAAAATTTTTCTTCATTTAGAGATCTGTAGAGGGAGGGAGATTGGTCTTTCACGCAGGTCATTAGCTGAATGTGGAAGGTGCAGGAGCACACTAGGAAGGAGCACTTGCTGGGCCAGCTGACGCTTTGCATGTGCTCCAACCCCTACTCCTCGCTGCCTTCTCCCCGCAGGTACAGCTAAATGAGAATATCAAGCGCATCTTCCGCATCCGCAATAACAGCAAGTTCAGCTTCACCTTCTTGTGGGAGCTGAGCGGCCCCGCAGCCCGTAAGCAGGTCCTTATCATCACCCCTCAGATGGGCACCGTGCAGGCAGAGGGGAAGGCAGAGGCCCAGCTGGCTTTTCACCCGCAGAAGATGTGCTCTTTAAAGGATGTAGAGCTGGCGCTGCAGGTGAGACACCAGTGTTTCATAGCGGACCTTCGCCTTCCCTACGCAGCAGCTTGGCAGCAGGAGCCCAGAGCCAAGGGTGAGCTCCATCACTAAAGAGCCTGAATGAGGCAGAGAGGCTCCTGCTGCTGAAATAAAGAGCCTGACAGCTTCTGAACTGAATATTTTAATAAGTGCTTATCCAGCACCACTTTGTGAAGCACTTTTTGTGGCAGGACATATCCCCCAGGCCCCTTCTGTCCCTAATTCGGAGGGGTCGTAGGTGTGCATGGAGATGGAGCTGTTTCTCCCTGCCAGGCCCCTGCTGAGTCGGGTCCCGCAGCTCGGGAAGGTCCTGTCAGCATGTGACCGCACTGCTCGGCACGTGGCTGTACAAAGCAGGGCTATGACTCTCCAAAAACCCTTTCCCTCTCAGCCAAACCTTCCACCTTCTGTTTCCATTCTGGGGTCCTTTGGCACCAGGTTTTCCTTGTGGTTGCAGTCACCTGTCCCCCATCCTCTTCCTCAGCCATCTCTGGTGTTTGCAGTTGTAGTTCCTGTCTCTTCAGCTGACCCGTGCTGTCTTTCTGCTCCCCAGATCAGCAAAGGTCCCACATTTACCTGCGTGTTTCTTGCCACCGTGGTAGTGCCCACTGTCCACTTCTCCACCACCAGACTCAACTTTGGAGCCTGCTTCATTTACCATGCTGGGATGCCAGCCACCCGTCAGACCCTCGTCATCACGAACAAGGCAGACAAGGATGTGAGGTAGGCCTTCTCCACAGACTCCTTCTTGCTTACTTAGCAAGTGCCTGCTCCATGTCCCCATGACCCCTGAGGATGCAGGGAGGGGAGACAGGAGAGCCCTAAGTAGCCCTGATGTTGTCATCTGAGCACACACAGCCTTGTGACACCTCTGCTCCTCTTTGCTCTGCTTTCTGACAGCTTGAACTGCTTGTTCACCAGCACGTCATACCTGAAGGTGGACTTCCCAGGGTGCGTCCTGTGTCCAGGAAGAACAGTGGATGTGCCCATCACTTTCTATCCCAGAGAGGTTGTGTCTTACCGTGAGGTCATTCCTTTTGAAATCAATGGTCTTTGCCAGCAGGCTGTTGAGGTCCGAGGAAGGGGCACAGAAATGAAGGTGAGATGAAATCCAAACTGGCAGACAGGCGGTGTGGCTTTCTCATTTTCCTCATCTCTTCCTTAGCCTACCATATTTTAGCTGTCAAACCCTTTCTCCTTCTTTCCTTTGCTTTATACTAATCCCTTATGTCTCAGGTTGATGTTGTGGAACCACAAGGAAAGGTGGTGAAGCTGGGAGCCCTCTCTATTGGACAGACGGTGAAGAAAACTGTCACCATAGCAAACAACAGTGCTGCCCCTCTCACTTTTAAGCTCAATCTCATGTCCACCACGCCAGAGCTGCAAGAAGCTGGGGTAAGGCCCCTTCCTTTACTGGAAAGCACTTTGGTCTGCCTGCAGGGATGGTTGCAGGTGGCTAAGAGCTGCTCTGGGTGGAAGCTGGTAGCTAATTACAGTTGTGTGCTGTCCTGGCTGTGTGTATGCTGTCCTGTCCTCGCTGCTAGGACTGCTCTACCAGCAGATGCTCGCAATGTGAATTCCTCATTGGAGCTAGGTGTCCAGAATCCCTTAATAGTTGGAAATGAGAAGAAGGTACAACTCCTCTCACCTGTTTTACACACATAAGTTAGGATGCGGCCATATGTATGTTAGATATGGAAAGGTAATCTTTAAAGACCAAGAGTTACAGCTCTCTTGGAGCTCATGTGAAATTACTTTGGAAGACGTAGTCCAGTTCACCATGGCCAGATGGACACACCACAGGAAAACACCTTTGGTACCTAGGAATGCCTACCAGGGAATGAGTAAGACTGGGGCAATGTTGATGGGGACAGAACAGGAACTAGAAGACTCTGGAGGATTCACAGCTCAGTTGCCAGATGTAGTCTCCACTCATTTCTTTGGGCAGGTTCTCTGCTTGAACCCCACGAAGGAACTAAGTCTGAAGCCGAAAGGAGATACCTGTAAAGTGGAGGTGACCTTCTCCCCCAAGTGCCGCATCCAGCCATTCACCGTAGAAGTGATACTGGAGTGGAAAGGCCTGGTGTGCTCCCTCTTCATGGTGCGGGGCTCCTGCCAGGGCATCCATGTGAGCTTGGACCAGAAACACCTCAGCTTTGGAGCAGTGATGCAGCAAAGCTACACATCCCAGCGCATCATCATGCAGAACACAGGAGACATAGGAGTCAAGTAATGCAAAACCCCATCCTCTCTGAGGGCTGAGAGCTTGGGTGAGGGTTGGATGGAGCTGTAGCTTGCCCAGATGGTTCCCCTCTGCTTTTCCATCCCAGTGGAGAGTTCTGTAGTCAGGCCCTGGAAGCTAGCAAGGGATACAACCAAAAGCTTGTTTACAGATTGGTGCAGCTGAGTCCTGCCCAACCTGAAGTCTTGTTGCCAGGTGGCTCAGCATCGTGCTGGAGATCTGGTGGAAAAGTCCATGAGGGACTTAGAAACAGCACACTGTGTTCACAGCCTCTCAGTTGCTAATCCTTCGTTCCTGTCCTTGTGCTTTCCTTGCCAAGGTTTAATTGGGACATCGAGAGCTTCAAACCAGATTTCTCCATCAGCCCCAGAAAGGGTTACATCTCCCCAGGAATGGATGTCCCTTTTGTTGTGACCTTCCACCCCTCTAAGCTGAGCCATGCTATCAGGTACGAGGGCCTGCAGTGCTTCATCCAGGGCAGTCAGCCGCTCCGGCTTACGCTGGCAGGATGCTGCATGGAGACCCCTGCGACCAAAGAGGTAACTGGGGCAGAGACAGGATGGGTCCCCTCCTTACACCACCGTTTGCACCACATCTCTCCCAGGACAGGGACTGGAGGGCACTGACATGCATAGACTTGCTCCTTCCTGATGTCCTGCCCAGGTATCCCAGAGAGCTGAGAAAACTGCTGGGCAGGATTCCCAAAATTTCTGAGCCCGTGCCATGGGAATGCCCTGTAGGGCTCTTCTGAGACCCTCCCTGCAGAGCCCCCCAGTTGTTGCCCCCAATATTGTACCCGCAGCCACTTTTCCTCCCTCTTGGGGCAGGGGAGGGCGTTCAGCACTGGCACTGGGCACGGCATCTGCATCCGGCTCCTGGGGCACGGGGATGAGTGTGGACTCTGGCCCTCACGGCATTGCAGGAGGGTGCAGCTGGGAGGTGTTGACTCTTGCTCACAAAAGAGAGCCCAGAGCTGCTCTTCAGCCTACCCACGAAGGGGCTGTGTGGCTGCAGGTCTTGTCCTTGCACAGGGGAGATTTCCTTCCAGGACTCCTGATTTTCCTTCTCCCTTCCTTGGGAGGTGGCAGCTCCCTTCACCCAGCATGCAAAAGACTTGTTCCTCTCCCTTCTCCGAGAACAACTTGATTTACTCCAAAAGCTATGGCTCAAATGGGAGTCTTGCATATGACAAGGAAAAGGTGCTCCCTGTGCTCCAAGGCCTGGCATAGAGCTAGTCTGAGTCCAGGAGAGTTGAAAGGGTTCTTCCATATGACCAAGCCGCCTCTTTGCTCCTCTGTTGCAGACACTGGCTTTTGCATGCAACGTGCGTGAGAAGCACAGCCAGACCATCCTCCTGTCCAATCCAAGCAATGAGCCCTGGACCTTGCGACCTGTCATTGAGGGAGAACACTGGAAGGGGCCTGAATTTTTCCATCTAGAGGCCCATCAACAAAACAAGCCCTACAAAATAACTTACAAACCCCTCACCATGAGCTCTGAGAACAAGAAACATCAGGTACGTGAGCTGTGCCAATGTGCTCACCCTCATAGTGTGACCCTCATAGTTCACCCAGCTTTGGGCAGGAGGTTGGATGAGATGACCTTTGGAAGTCCCACCCAAGCTGAAATTGTGCCATGATTCTATGTTGGAAGCTGGATTTCTTGGTGGCTAGAGGCCAGGTGTAAGGAAAGTTCAGATGCGAAGTCTGGGCTGACCACTAAATGTATTAGAGCAGTTAACTTAAAAAGCCAGGTTGTCTGAAGGTTCAGGAAATGCAATTGGTTCTGTGCAGCTCCTGGTCCCTGCCTGTGCAGCCCAGAGGGGCTCAGAGACCCCCATGCTCAGCCCTGTGGGCTGTGCAGGCCCCCCAAGCTGCCATCACTGCCCTGCTGGGGTCCTTTTGCAGTGTGCCGGGAGCAAGAGGGGCGAAGCCGCCCTGCCATTTCTCAGTGCCCCTCTGGCCATGAGCAGTCAGGTGGGAAACAACGCAGAGATCTCTCTTGACATCACCCTCAGTGATGCAGGAGCTTTGGAAAGAGCCCTTCCTGCAGGTCTCAGCCTGGGTAGGTGGGGTCACTGGCCCTCTGTTCCCATGGGCACTATTTGAGATGCACCAGGGATGAACTCTTAAATCATGGGATTCAGTTCAGAACAGCTCTGGGGTGCTGGAGGCAGGCGTCAGACACCTGCCCCTTGTCCCCCTCCAGCTGATCTTATACCACCCCAGAATTTAGGCCAGGGCAGGAGTGGAGGCCAGAGGCTTCTGGGCTCAGTCTCCAGGGTGTGGAGCCGATCTGTGCCCTGTAGGGTTGCATTTGCTCAGTATCACTTTAACATCTCAGGGTCCGTGTTTCCTTGCTTTGCCCAGACATGCTGCCTGCGTGTCCCGTAGCTGTGGCAGCCCAAGTATGTACAACGCTGCCATCCCCACCTGCGCAGGACACAGGGCTGCAGTCACAGCTCTGCCAGCTGGACTTGCTCAGAGCTGTTCAGGTGGCAGTCTGAGACACGGCACTACCTGAGTATGCCTGAGAGCCAGTAACCAGTCAGGACAGAGAGCAGGAGAGCTCAGTTGTCCTATTTCTTGTCTCTAGGGCTCCGTCTTCTTCCCATTGCCGGATGGGACAGGCTTGCACTACCTCCTGCAAGGGACTGCTGAGACCCCAAAGTGTTCGGGGACCATTTTCCGACAAGTACCGTGTAGGACTTCCTACACCGAGCTCATCCCCATCTCCAACTGGCTGAACAGACCACAGAGGTGAGTCCAGCTCAAGAAGTCTCATCCCATCAGCAATCCCTGCAGTGGCATGAGGAAGAGCTTCCCACTGCCTGAAAGCTCCTTCCTGCAAGCTTTTCACTCTCCTTGGCCATTTCTGGCCGTAGGTGTCTGGGATCGCACTACCCACGTTCTGCCTGTGCAGACCCATCCTGGAGGGCTTTCCTCCAAGATGGATGAGAGCTGGCTGCCTCCACCTGAGGCACTGAGGATGAGAGGGGCTATGTTGTACGCCCACACAGTGGGTATCCTATGGGAGTCCTTCCTGTTGACCTTTACTGAATCTTTCTCACCCACAGGTTCCTTGTGGTAGTGGACGTACTCAAACCAGAAAACCTGGAAAGCCGTTCTGTGCTGCAGGGGCTGGAATACATTGATGTGCCAGGCTCTGCCAAGAAGGATTACAAGCTCACATTCCTCTCCTACAAAGAAGGAGTCTTTAACACAATGGTAAGTGTGGACAGGAGGCGCTTGAATGAGCTGTTGGCTCACTGAGAAGCTACACACCTGTTTTCATACCTCCACGTGCCCACTGGTGGGATTGCAGGTGTCCTAGGTGGGTAGTGAGCAGCAGGCATCTCTCCACACACCCCACTTGTGTGTCAGGCTCTGTGAGGGACCTGCTGAGGGCTGCTAAGCACAGGTGAGTCAGGACATCAGTGCGCTGAAAGCAATGGGCAATTGGGAGGCTACAAAGTGGAAAACACCACACATGCTTTCCCCAGTCTTGCACTCTACCTAGGTGGCTCCTTATGGCCATTCTTGGAAGTAGGGTGCTGAGCTTGGGAGACTCTTTGGCCTGGCTTAGCACAGCTGATGTATTTTTATGTGCAGAATGACCAGTGCTTCCCTTTTGATTCAGGTGACCTTCCTCAATGAGGTGACCAAGGAGTACTTGTTCTACATGGTGACTTTCAAGGCCACTGCTTCAGGACCCATCAGCACTGTTGAAATGACCACCGCTGTTCGGCAGAGAGTGTCTTCTACTGTCAAGGTGGACAACCCTCTGCCTGTCCCGGTGACATTTGCCATAGATTGTAAAGTGCCTGATGTCAACGTTCCCCCACATTTCACTGTTCCTGCACAGTCAGAGGTACGAGCAAAGCTTGCCCACTATGCTCTCCCCTCTCTGCAGCTTTTCTGGGAGTGGGTGCCCTTGAAGGGTAATCCCCTACACATGCCATCTGGGGCTGCTTTCCAAGGGTGGCAGCTCCCAGTTGCTAATCATCTGGAGGCAAAACAGTGTCTGAGAATATTCCTGGTGGGAATCGCCCTGCACTCATGGAGTTTGCCACGCTACCTGTTGTGATATGGTCCCATCAGGCCTCACATGGCAGGAATGTGCCGCAGGCTTATTATTTAGTGTGGGTGTTTTCAGTTCCAAGTGGCATCAGGACATTCCTCACGCCACTGGCGGGGTGTTTGCAGCCTGGATTGATAGGTGTTGTGTGTCCTTGGGGAGTACAGAGGCATTTTAGGGTGGGAAGCTTCTGGGATAGTGCTGGAGGGCTCTCAGCTGTTGGGGACGGTCCCCTAAGTGAACTGTCCTCTACATGTGGCAAGGCTCTGACCCAGAAAGGAGGAGTTGAAGCGAGGGAGGGTGCTGGGCTGCCTTCCAGCACTGCATGAGCATAGCAGGGACAGACTTCCCTGTCTCTGCCTGACCCTGTGGCTTTTCCCTTTGTTCTTCCCAGGCTGATCTTGTCCTTGAGTACCAGCCCCTCAAAATGGGTGAGAGCGCCGGGCGCCTTGTGCTCCAGAGCAGTGACTTGGGCTCTTTCTACTATGACCTGCACCTGAAAGCTGCTGTGAGCAAGCCGGAGAAGTCGCTCTACTTCTGCACCACGCTGGGCTCTAGTCACACTATCACCACCAAAATAATGAATTACACCCGGCAGAAGACTGACTACCTCCTCCAGGTGACCCCAGCCTGCCCTGGGCTCTTACTGGGAGACAGCTCATCCGGTCAGCTTAACCCGTCTCCGATGAGGGATCTGGCCCTTCTAGCTTGGCCTGGCGTAGCTGGGAAGGCCACGTGAGCCTGGGCATCTTCCCAGCAACGCTGGGCTTTTCCTCGCTTGCAGACCGCTCTGTGCTGTACTTGTTGGAGCTGCTCTTGCAGGTCCTGTGATGCCCAGATTTCCACCTTACTGCCAGACCTGGGGTTTGGGGGCCCCCAGGGTTTGAGGGGAGGTTGTCCCTGCTGGGCACCTTTGGGCAGCAGCCCATGTGGCCATTCATCATGGGTGCTCACCAAGGGTGTGGGGAGACAGATGCAGTAACAGGCAAGGGAAAGGGATCCTAGCCAGCATTATGGCAGGGGACGATCCGTTTCTTCCCAAGGTCCTGACTTTGCTTTTGTGACCCATCTCCCCATTGTTGTCTCTTTCCTCTCTGCAGACCAACTGTGCTGACTTCCAGACAGAGAAAACCATCAGCGTGGCCCCTGCCAGCCCGCAGGGCTCGGAGGTGAGCCTGGAGGTGACCTACGAACCCTGCCAGCTGGGCGAGGCCAGGGCCACGCTGCAGCTCTGTTCCCCGTTTGGCGGGGAGTACAGCATCCCCCTCTTTGGCCTCGCCCTCCCACCCAAGCCGCAGGGACCCTTCTCCATCAAAGCCGGCGGCACCACCACCATCCCCTTCAAGAACATCTTCCTGCAGACCATGGCTTTCCAGTACAGAGTGGAGCACCCGGCCTTCACCATCCGGGCCCCCGGGAGTTTGCGTGCCAAGAAGGCCGCCTGCATCACTGTCTCCTTTGAGGGCAGCGCGGATGCGGGTGGGGCCCCTGTCACCACCAAGATGGTGGTCACCTGCCCGGGGGGGTCGGGCGTCTCCTGGGTCTACTACCTCCGGGGCCTCCCCCCTCCCAAGTGACCTTCACCGTGGGATGGTTTTAATGAACTGGGGCGGTAATTAAAGTGGGGGGTGGGGGGGTGTGCTCTGAGCCTCTGTTTGGAATAAACCCAGTGCAGCCTTCAGGGAAGCGGGCGACCTCCGGGCCGCGCGGGGGCGCTGTGGAGCGTGGTGAAGGGGGGGGGTGGTGTCGTCACGTGAGCCGGCCGGGCGGGGTCACGTGGCCGCCGGTGGCGGCGGCGGGGCCATGAACGCCGAGCGGGACCTGGCGCCGCTGGCGCCCGGCGTGGTGCGGGCGCTGAACGACAAACTGTACGAGAAGAGGAAGGTGGCAGCCCTGGAGATCGAGAAGTGAGCGGTGGGAGGGGCGGGGGGCGCAGGCGGGGTCGCTCCGGGCTGCCCCAGCGCACCGGGGCTGACGGGAGGGGAGGCCGGCTCGGTGCCCCGGGGAGGGCTTGAGGGATGGTGGGAGCCGGCACCGGATGCTGGGGGGCGGGAAGGAGTCCGGCTCCCCGGTGGGAGCTGGGGGCGTGATGGGAGGAGGTCACACCGGCGGCCACGGAGGGTCCGGGGCAGGGAGTCACCCCGGGGAGGGAGGGTTCTGGGGGCCCAGGGAGGGGCCTCGGGTGGCGCGGTGACCCTGTCAGGGGACAGTGCCCGGGCAGGAGGGGCTCTCACCCAAAGCTGCTCCGTGTCTCTTATCCCCGTCATCTGCGAGCCTGTCCGCGTCTGGGCATGAGTGGGGCCCCGCCGGCTCCCGGCGCCTGTCCCAGGGCGGGGGTCGTACCCGCCAGCCCCTCGCAGAGAGCCCGGGCTGAGGGTGGGTGCCCGCTGCCATGGCACGGCACCGCGCGGAACGCGCGCCTGAGCGGCAGAACTTCAGAAACACGTCGGAAAGGCAGCACTTGCTCTCGTGCGATGCTCGTGGAGGTGGCCGGCTCCTGACTGTGGCTGGGGGACACAAGGGTCCCACTGGGTGGTGGGTAGGGGCAGCAGGTTGGCACTGGGGCTGTGCCCGTCACAGAGGGCCCATCTCGCACCAGCCTGGGTTCATCACCTCGTGCTGCCATCCCGCCTTTTCCCCCAAGGCACACCCACACTCATCCCGTGCTCCATTTCGGCTGCAGAGGTGGGAAGCGCCTGCTGTCACCCCTGGCTTTTGGGTGTTGGCTTTGCTTCTTCCTGCATCACCTTTGTTTTAGCAGAGCTCAGGCCTTCCCTTCAGAGCATCCCGGGCAAAGGTCTGCTGGTATGGCTGTGCCCCATCTAGTGTTGCCCGTATGCGTTCCCCGCACAATTTCTAGCTCTGGCTGTGCTGGTCTGGGTGCTTCGTGCTGCTTTGGTCCACAGCTTTGCCTGGGGAGGGCTGTGTCCTCCCTGGCCACTGCTTGAGAGCTGAGCTTGTGGAGGAGATCTCTCAGGGGACAGCCCAGCGCAGGGCTGGGAGCGACAGTCTAAGCCAGAGGGTGAGTTTTGGGTGGGAGATGCGGCTGTGGTGGGCCTGTGAGGGGAGCAGCCAGCCACTTGTAGCAGCCAGCATTGTGGAGATGAAGCTGCTTTGCTCAGGCTTCGGCAGGGAATGTGGGAGGATTGCAGGGTGGGAACCGCGTGCCTCAAATGTGCAGGGCGTACCTGGGCAGCAGAGAAAAACGGTTCTCAGGATGGGATGAGTATTTGCTCAGGTGTAAACCAATGCATCCAGCCCCTTCTTCTGTTCAAGTTGTTTACCTTTTACTCATTTTCTCTCTTCTTCATGGGAATAATTTCTTAAGGGTGAGTTGTGGCTACTGCACTGTCCTTGTAACTCCAGCTGCAGGGAGGCTTCAGTACCTGCCCTTTCGGGGCCGTGCAGGATGATGCTCCTTACCCAAGCAGCTCTGCTCCAACTCATTTTGCCCTGCGATGAGGGTTTCACACTTGGCTTATGCCAACCAAGGTCTCATTTTGAGATCAGCCAGCTCAGCTGATTGAGCTGGAAACCCAATTTGGGAAGAGTATAAGGAAGATAAAGGCAAGGGTCAACCGTTTCTCAGATGCGTGGATTCAGATCAGCTTAAATCCATCACAGAATGGCACCAGCACTGTCTCTGCCCTGTCTACAGCATTGAGCGAGGAGGGTCTTGCTGCCTCTCAGCTCAGGTACCTCCCTGTACTCTGGCCGGTAATGTGAGAGCAGAATCTGCTGTCTGCAAATTCTCCAATGCTTGTGCATTGCTATTGGGTGCCTTTTGCCTCGTTACTTAAATCTTGAGTGCTTTAAACTCGTCAAGGAAGCCTGTAAAGTTACTTCTGTTCAAACAAAGCTCCGTTCATTAAATCCAGGCAGTAGAAGGGACACTCCATTGGTCTGTGCTGCTCGAACTCAGTGTGTCCCTGCTGCTGGGGTGGGACTGGAGATCCGAGCCGTTTGCCCTAGAGCAGTGGTTTGTCAGAGCAGGTGGGCTGTAGCTGTTGGAGAACTTGGCTTCCGAGTGGAGAGAGCGAGTTGGAGCTGTGTGGTGCCCCCAGGGAGAAAGGGGGCAGCTGTTTTGCTTAGAGCAGAGTGATAACAGAGCTGGCATTTGGAGGAAAAAGTTCATAAACATCTTCTGTAATGATTTTGCTGGATTACAACGTGGGTGACTGGCCGGTGATACTTGTCTAGGGAGGGCAGCGTGAGATTCAATATAGTGCCAAAAAATACGCTACCTGGAGTTAGGCAATGGAAGCTTTCTTCATAGAAGATTAAGGTAAAGATCCTTATGCAGGCTGAGATTTTGGGATGTATGGGTCCGTGTTATGGATACAAGTCAAAGGAAAAAAGGAGAAAAACAGCATTGCATTGGCCGGGAATCGAACCCGGGCCTCCCGCGTGGCAGGCGAGAATTCTACCACTGAACCACCAATGCTCCAGCTGTGGGCTCTTGTGTGCACAGCTGCCCGGGTCTCCCCAGCTGGATAGTCACTGCTGCAGGGATTATTGGTGCTGAAGGGGCTGGTGAGGCGATCTGGGACCTTGAAGTGGTTGTGTGGGCTTGAGCAGGGTTACAGGTTTCTTCGTGTAAGTGCAGCTAATGTGTGAAATATCTCTGGGTGACAAGCTGCAAGTTTCTGAGGAGGGGCAGGTATTGCATGCAGAAACCTTGTCTGGTTTTTGTTAAGGTTTGTGCTGTCTAGGAGTGCATACGATATACGGCATACCAGCTGAAGCAATCCACCGGTGGCTGGAAAGGTCCAAAATCTTGGCGCTGGGCCTGAGTCTGGTGAGCAACAATTTCCTACCGAGCTATGAGCACATCTGGTGTGTGCTGAGCAGTTCTCTGCTGCCGTCTTGTGCTGTGTCAGGGGTAAAAGATCCTTGTAACCTGCCTTGTTACACCCAGAGGGTGTTTGTCTGAAGACCTGGTGACTTCTTGTCTGCAAGCATGCAGCCCTAATAAGGTGAGGTGGCCCTTGAGAGCCCATTCTGGGCTGGGAGTTCGTGGATTTTGTAGGAGGCTGCAGGCTGGGAGCAGCAGGAGGACAGCTGTTGGATGTGAGCAGGGAGAAGGAGAGACCTCTGGTTTCACTTGTGGGTTCCTTCAGCGTTCTCTGTTTTGGTACTGCTTTGTCTGGCATTTGTCATGGCCAAAAATCTGTTTCTGATGGCTATGGGGAGACTAGCTCTGGCATGTTTGTATCAGGCAGAACCTAAAGCTCCCTGGGTGCTTTTTTTTTTTTTTTTTCCTCCTCAGGCTAGTACGAGAATTTGTGGCTCAGAACAACACATCTCAAATCAAACACGTGATCCAGATCCTGTCGCAGGAGTTTGCGCTCTCCCAGCACCCCCACAGCCGGAAAGGGGGACTCATTGGCCTGGCCGCTTGCTCCATCGCCCTGGGCAAGGTAAGTGCGGGGGGGGTTTATTTTTGGATTGTGCGGATTATGGTGGGAGACCAGCAGCTTCTCCTGGGTTAGCGTGATGGGGAGACTTGGGATGGCCGCACCGCAGCTCCTTGGCTCCTTCCCTGCGTTGCAGCATACAGCTGGGTTGTGTTTGAGTTTCCCCAATGTGCCCAGCCACATCCTTTGGGCACAGGGCTGGGTCGCATCTTGGCAGCTCCGTAGCCATGATTTAAGTGCATCTGACCATCCTCTGCCTCCGGCAGCTGGGCTAGACTCAGCAGGTTGAGTACTAATTTGTGTTAACGGAGCTGTGAAGAGGTGTAGCCCTTCCATCTCCCACCCCCAGTTCAACCAGTTCTGATGGCTTTTACGTTAATGCCTTTACACTGGTGGCTTCTGAACAGCGCTCCTGTCTCCATCCGCTTGTTAAAATGCAGAATCTCTTTGGAAAACTCTCCTCCCCGGGATGAGCAGTGCTCTGCTCTCCCCTTGGCCCTAGTACATAACCCACCTCCTCTGCCTGCCCAGCGTGGGGACAGGCACTCCGTGCTGCCAGAGCTGCCGGTGCAGCTGGCTCTGGGGGGCGGAGGAGTTGCTTTAGGTAGCCTTGAGGGGCACTGATAAAAGTTGGAGTTCAGCTTTTTAATCTGCTGGTCTGCGTGTTGTTGATTTTCTTACCATCTCCTTTGCTAGACTCTTGGGAAATGCCAGCCTGTTTCCTCAGAGCAGGGGTTTTTAAATTCAAAACAAGCCACCTTCCTGCCTCCACCTCTGGGTTTGTGTGAAACAGTTGCTGTTCTGGTGAATCCTTAAGCAAAAGTCTTTTGGGCTGGAGAGCAGTGTCATTAATGGCTGCCTTTACTTGTGGGCAGAGTCAAGGTCAGCCTAGCACAGCTCTTTCACAGTGTACGAGGACAAACTTCAGTGTAAAATGAATCTTGTCTGGCAATGAGAGCCCTGTAATCACTTAATCTCACAGATGTGTCCAGCTTAACTCCATCAGCTGTGATAGCTCATCATCCGTAAGCAAGCTGAAGCTGCTCCTCTTCTGGTAGTTGAGACCACAGCTGAGTTGGTGTTTCTGGAGACAACAGGGCGGGAAGGCGGTTTGGGGGCTGCCAGTTGTCTGTCTTTTTGTGAAGCCTGTATCACCAGCTCCTCCACGCTCTCTAGCTCTTGACTTTACAAAGAGTAGCCCAACAGACAAAGGGCAGCTTTGCTTAACTGAAAGTACGGGTGGGCTTGGTCTGTCAGTGTCTGAGATGTTCTCCCTTGTCCTGGAAACCCCAGTGGGTTTACGCCAAAACCAGCTGGCAAAGCAGGATAAATCCTGGCTGGTGACTGCTGACTTTGCTGGGATCCTGCCTTATCTCCTGCCTGCAGACAGAGGCAGGGACAGGTTTCTCTGTGGATTTCTCTAGGAGAGATGAACGGTGTGCAGCGGGAGGCAGCCCCTCTTGTTTTGAAAGGGCCTCAGAGCAGGTCGTGAATAACTGCCCAAATATCTTGTGCGTCTCTGGGAATCAAAACCAGCTAAGTACAGCTGCAGTAATCACTTCACTTGCTGGTGTAGACTCCCCTGAAACAATTTATCAGCTTGTAATTCCATAATTTCAATAATAAAATTGAAAATTCATTAATAAATCCTGTCCAGTATAGGGACACTAAGCCATCATGGGCCTGAATTTTTGCGATATGTTCCAGGGCAGCACCACCTCTTCTCTCTCGCTGTGGCATGGTCCTCAGCTAACCAGTCTCCTCCTGTCCACCAGGACTCTGGGCTCTACCTGAAGGAGCTGATTGAGCCAGTGCTGACGTGTTTCAATGACGCCGATAGTCGGCTGCGGTACTATGCTTGTGAGGCCCTCTATAACATTGTCAAGGTGGCCAGGGGCTCCGTCCTCCCACACTTCAATGTGCTCTTTGATGGCCTTAGCAAGGTAAGAAGCTTCCTCTCCACCTCCATGTGTTTTTCTTTCCCACACTAGAGAAGAAAGACTTGTTTTCTAGTCCTCATCTTCTCTGGGTCAAACAAACCAAGTTGTCCACAGTCGTCTTTCCAAGTAAACTGATTCGCTTTGACCTAGGCAGCTCTGAAGGACTGAGTGAGAAGTTCCTGCAACAGCACAGTGGCTGCTGGTGTTGTGGGTGCTGGAGTTCACTGTAAGATGCCTTGCTCTCTGTCCTCATCTCCAGGATGTATTTTCCTGCTCCTTGTTGAGTGGTATTAGGAAATGAGGCTGATAGAACTGCTGCAGGTGATCTGGCTCTGCAGCTCTACAGCTTTGTGAGGTCTGTAGGGTCAAAACCCTGTCCACATATGCCTGTCTTTGGAGCTTTTCACTGGAAACCTGTATTTCTCTGCCACTTAAGAGCGTGGCTGCTGGTCCGTGAAAACCTGCGTAGCTGGGGGAGGTGATGGGTGTTTGATATCCCTCTTAGGAAGTCTCTCAGGAGAATTTGTTGGAGCCTAATAAGAAACTGAAGAGAAAGGGACTTATCTGTGTCCATCCATGTAATGCCAAAGGAGAGCAATGGTCCCGTGAGGCTGCTGGGAGCTCCACTGCAGAGCGAGGAGCGGACCTGGAACCTGCTGCTGCCATGGCTCTTGTTTCTGTTGTTCACAGCTTGCTGCTGATCCTGACCCAAATGTCAAAAGTGGCTCTGAGCTCCTCGATCGACTTCTCAAGGTATTTTTCCCCCTCTGAGCAAGAATCCTTGGTGCAGGCTGCAGGAATACCCTCACTGGGGATGTGTCGATCCCCGAGGCTGCAGCTGCTAAAACCGTCCCAGCTCAGTCCTGTGGTTGCTGTCAAATCATTTATTTCTCTCGCAAACCATAGCCTTTTAGATTGAGGGGCTGGTGGTGATCTCAGGCAGCTGGATCGAGGGGCTGGTACATTATCGCAGTGCCACATGTGCGTTCAGCTCTTGGGAACTGGGTGTCTGGGGAAGCAAGGTTTTAGTCTGAGTAGGGTTGCAGCCCCATCCCAGGCGGCAGAAGGGCTGTTCCTCTGCTTTTTTTCCTTGCCTGAGTGAGTAGCAATGTGAGTGGAGCTACTTTGCTGCTTCAGGGTGGGAGGATTGGTTCCTGTTCCTGTTTTGCCTGCAGACAGACTTTTACTCTCACAGACCTCCCAGTTCCGTTTCTGCTATTCGGAGGTGGGTGGCTCCCTGCCAGGTCCTGCCCTTGCTCCCCGTCGTTATCACAGCAGTTAACACAGTCTCCACATCGCCTGCTGCAAACCTTCCTGCTGGGAGATCTGCTCCGTTGCGCTAGTGCGAGAGACTTAGCCGTGCAGCAAAATCCACCAAGCGTGTAGGAAGAGCTTTAAAGTAAAGCTATGGCACTCACCCACCCCTGACACATGTGCTTGCTCATGTGTGCAGCACGCCACTGAGACATGAATTGGAGAAGCTCCCCTCCTCCTCCTGTTCAGCAGGGCTGGCACACAGCAGGCAGGAGCCTTCCTCTCTGGGTTCTGCTCAGCGTTAGTCCCTGCCCAAGGGGGATTACTGGCTCATGACCTGAACAAACCATGTGATTCCTTCACCCCACGTCTCCCAGGCTGCAGACCTGTGTGTCAACTGCTTGTCATCTTTTTCCTGTCATGTGCCTTAAAAAAGGCTGGGTAGAGGTGACTGTCTGGGCATGTGATGGTGGCTATCCCTCCTTGACGCCCTCTGTTTGAACTTTGCAGGACATCGTGACAGAGAGCAACCAATTTGACTTGATAGGCTTCATCCCACTGCTGCGTGAGAGGATTTACTCCAACAACCAGTATGCCCGCCAGTTCATCATATCCTGGGTAGGTATGCACAGGCATACTGAATTTATTTGAGCAGGTTTTTTTAAGCCAGCAGAGTTTTTCATCTGCTTCTTTAAAATACCAGCTCCCCGTCACCTTGCTGTTGCAGTCTCAGGAACGTTATACTGCACTTCTGCAGGAATTCAGAGGAATTCGCACACCAAGTTAGAAAATACAGTCAAAGTGCTGCTTGTATAAATAGATACACTGTCATCTAAAGGTTACAGTCTCCCAGGGACAGTGCCAGACTGCTTTCCATCACCCAACAGCGATGGAGGGGTGTTGCTCTCCAGGAGGCAAAGTATCTCTACACACTTTCTGTGCGAGGCAGGAGCTCTCAGTGCCTGGCAGGGTCTGGGGAGAGATGCGCGCCTCTGTGCTCTCCCTTTCAGCCATGCAGTGTGCCATCCCAGGTCTGCCTTCATGCTTCTTGGCAGTTGTTCCTGATCCCTGCTCTGTTTTACAGAGCTGTCATTGGAAATGTGACAATGCTGCAGGCTGATATCTTGCCTACTGTGCTAGCCCAGCTTCTTTCTGAGATGGGCAACTTCATGCTGTCCTATTGTACTTCCCCTCCTATCCCACACAGCTCAGCACTGAATTCCTCAGTGTCGGACCAGATTTGCGCTGAAGGTGTTAGTTAGCTTCTCCAAAACTCACCTCTTCTTTCGTATTCCTCCCTTGAGCTAGATCCTCGTCTTAGAGTCTGTGCCTGACATCAACCTCTTGGATTACCTGCCAGAAATCCTGGATGGCCTCTTCCAGATCCTGGGAGACAACAGCAAGGAGATACGGAAAATGTGAGTGTGGAGGCTGACTGGGTACAAGGGCTGTGTCTTGCTCACTTTGTCTGTTCACCCTCTTCATTTGTTTGCAACTCTTTGGTACAACTGCAGTGAAACCCCATGCACGTGGTGGGAGAAGGAACAATCCGACTGGCTTGGTTGATGGATCAAAGTGTCCTTAGCAAGGGCCTCCCTTCCCCTGGCTTGTTGTGGCTGGAGTGGCTGTGGAGGACACCATGGTGTGTGCTGGGAATCAACCTGCTTTGGCTCAGCTGAGCTGTTGCCTTCCCAGCCCTCAACACCCAATACCAGAGCCGCAGAGGCTCATGCATGCTTCTACGACAGGGTGTGAGCTCTGTGAACAGACTTTCCAGCACACGAGCCTCTGTCAGCGAGGTAAAGCACCAACCCAGCATCTCCTGGGTGGAGAACAGAAGTGAGCATTGCGAGCTTGCTCCTCAGGTTATTGGTGGTCTCAAGACAGCGGTGTTTTGAAGCACAGGAGTGGCTGGGTGTTCTCAGGCAGGTCAGAGGGTTTTGGCTTCTTGCACTGGGAGAGAGTGACTGAGCCTGTTTTTGTAGGGCACAAGTAAGTGATGAGTCTGGCGTGGGTGTGTCCTGCTGCCCAGCCCTCCTGGATCCTCCCTGCTTCTTTGTTTCCCAGTATTCACGTGTCAAGGAACAAGCACTGAAAGCTTTGGGGATCGTCTGCCCCTCTGCTCCTCTGTGCAGAGGCTCACTTGCTGTGCCACCAGCATCCTTTCTATGCGTGCATGTAGGAGGCTGATCTCCATAACTTTTCTGTCCGAGGTGACTGAGCGCTAACCAGCTGCTCTGCCTCTCTGCAGGTGTGAGGTTGCTCTTGGGGAATTCCTCAAGGAGATCAAGAAGAATCCCTCCAGTGTCAAGTTTGCAGAAATGGCCAATATCCTGGTGATCCACTGCCAGGCAGCGGGTGAGTGCACAGCACCGAGGTGTAGCATCCATCTCTAGGTCTGCAGTGCCAGCCATAGGTTCAAGCCAGGAGTTTTCCAGTGGGCTGTTCAACACCTTGCCCACTTGCCTTTTCTTTGTCATCATGCCTGCAAATAGCACTGAAAGGGAGGGACACGCAGCATTCCCACGGTTGACACTACTGTTCTTGCACTGCTGATCCCCCAGCCTCAAATACACGTCTGGCAACCTGTCGAAGCAGAGGTGCCTGAAAGTAAAATAACGTGGCTGTGAAGGGCACCTGTGGATATCCAGCACATGTAGAAGAATCTCCTTAGGGGCTTATTTTAATCTCTGATGGCACTGGGTGCATCAGCAAGACAGTTAAACACAGGTGCCTGGTGCTTTGTGTTAGTGCTGCACTGTAGCTCCTGCAGGTCCGCTGTGTAGGCGGTGGCAGTGGATTAGGGTGCTTATTGAGCTCAAACTGCTCCTTAAATGTTGCTGAATGGGAGTGGGCTTCTTGTGAGACAGAAAAATAGAAATAGATCAAGACTGCTTGCTTTGATTAAACTGATGCCCAATGAGTTTAGGCTGTTTAAGCCTAAAATCTGGCATGCATCGGCTGACTGCCCCAGCAGTGCTACCTTTTTTGGAACTTGGGGAGGTTAAGAAAACCTCAGCTCTAGGAGTGATGCTTGACCCAGATACACACCTGCTTTCAGTGTGACAGAGGAAATATCCTTATGCATTGAGAAGCTTGACAGAAAACTTGTAAATGAGGAAAAATGGATTATGAATCAAACTGGGTTAACTCTGAAATCTAATAATTGTGTTTAATCTCAACATCACTGCAGATTCGGGTCTTGTCTAGCTCCTCTGGGACTAAACTTGCCAGACGAGGGTTTCTCTGGACTAGCAGCTCTGGATGGAGCAGAGGCAGCTCTCTGCTTGCAGGTGGTCTTTGGCATGTGGAGTTTCCTCAGCTGGCAGTGCTGTCCTTTCCCTCACCTCTGCTTGTCCCATGTCTTCCAGATGACCTGATCCAGCTGACAGCCATGTGCTGGATGAGGGAGTTCATCCAGCTGGCTGGCCGGGTGATGCTGCCTTACTCCTCAGGGATCCTGACTGCTGTCCTGCCATGTCTCTCCTACGATGATCGCAAGAAGAGTATCCTTCTAACTCCGAGCTGCTCCCATTCCTGCTACAGCATGCCACAGGGAAGCACCTGTTTCCTGTCCCTGAGGCGCAGGGCCAGCTGTACAGCTGGAGAGGTCAGGAGAAGTCCTCCCACCAAGTCCTAAAACCCACACCGGTCCTTTGGACATGAGAGGGGCTGCAGTAGCTGGGCTGGGACAGCCTTGGTGGGGCTGCAGTGGCTTCTCCGTGGCTGGCCAGACGTAGCACCTGGCCGTGTGTGCAACAGCATGTTCCTTATACTGCTGCACTCAGACATCAAAGAGGTAGCAAATGTGTGTAACCAGAGCCTGATGAAGCTGGTCATCCCAGAGGACGATGAAATGGATGAAGCCAAGCAGTCGATGACCCTACCGGCAGAGCCCACCTCAGAGGAGTCCCTCTCTAAGCCAGAGGCAGCATCCAGCGGTGAGTCCCCACTGATTTGAACCATTAGAGTTGTGAGGAAGGTCAAAGGGAGGTCTTCAAGAGAAGTTTTTGAGTTGATTTGGTGTCCTTCGGCAGCTCAGGGCACATGGGACCACTGTGCTTTCTTTGAGCCCTGGAGTCCTGTTTCACAGATGATCCTCAGCTCAGAAAGACGCGTTTGCTGTCTGCGTAGCAGGGTCAATGCTCCGGCCTGGACCCCAAGTGGTGCTGCAGTGCTGCATTCCCTGGTGGGCATCCCTGTCCCCTCACCACACTTTACTTCAACTTAGTCATTAAGTTGACCTGAAAAAGAGCATGTGTAGTTAAACATTTAGTGTCTCACTACACAACATGGGAAGAGAATAGCCCACTTGTCCTACAGTTGCTCATTTGGGAGGAGCTACCGTCACCCAAAGGAGAGCTGTTAGTCCTGGGAGAGCATCAGCACATTCGTGGAGGATGTCTGTGTTGGGGAAGGACAGAGAACAGAAAGGAGAAGAATCTTGGGTCCTTTCCAAATCCGTAGTGCTCTTGAGACCATCGTGCAGGTATTGTCCCAGTCCTCAAATTTCCAGAACAGAAAAGGTAAAAGGTTGCAAGCGGGATGGGAGACGTGGAAGAGTGTTCAAGTGAGAAGAAATTAAATGGCGAGCGTCCTGGTGGACTGATGCCTGGAAACAGCAGTGGCTTTAGCCTTCAAGCATCCCTTAGATGCCCTTGTCCTGGGATGACTAGGTGCTACTCCTGGCACATCTTTGTTGTCCAGGCGTGTGACATGTGTAACATTTAAATCACTTGGAGTAATCAGTTTTATTCTTCCGGGACTGCACGTTCAGCCCCATGCTCTTCTGCAACATGTCCCCAAGCAGCTTTTGGAAAATCCTGCCATGAGAGAGAGCAAGAAGATGAGAATTAAAAGGCTGAAGGGTTTTATTTTGCAACAGCAGCTGACTCGGGAGACCAGGAGCTGCGTGGGGCAGGAGGTGGGTTGCAGCTTGTTGACCCCAGGAGGAGCAGGCAACCAGGATGTGGGAATAACAAACGGCAGCATTGGTGGTTCAGTGGGAGAATTCTCGCCTGCCACGCGGGAGGCCCGGGTTCGATTCCCGGCCAATGCAACAATGTGTTTTGGAAGGGGTGAACAGTAAAAATGTAGTGCTATAGCACAGCAGCGAAATGTTTTCTTTTTTTATTCCTCATTTGTCCTGAGGATACCTCCTTTTATTAAAATCTATTGCCGAAGAGCTTTAAAACATCAACACAAAGTTTAATTGCTTTAATTTCTACCCCTTTGGGGTTGGCTTGCACCTTGAAGGAGGCAGGATCAGATAAACCTGTGGTGCTTTTGCGTCACAAACTCTCAGCTCTGCTCCCTCCTTGTGCTGATGTGGCAGTGCTGTTCTGTGTGTGAGTAGAGGCAGTTGGCACAAGGGGGCATGAAGAGTCAAGTTCATCCTCTTGTGCTTTGTCACCGTGCTTGTAAGACCGAGTGTTAGCACAGAGCAGAGGTTGGAGAGCTGTTTAGGTCGCTTGGCTTCCACTTGGAGTCGTGCTGTGGGAGACCTGGCCAGGTGGAGATGTCCTGGGTTGGACTCAGCCTTACCTGTGCTTTTGTGGTACCTCTTGGCATTGATATCTGGATGATGGAAGGCAGCTCTGCAGTTCTGAGCTCCTTCTTCAAGAATGGTTGAAACTATTAGAAGGATGCATCTGAGGTTCCATTACAGAGGAGGAGAACCAGTTTGGGGCAGAGGTCTGAAGCTGTGCAGGCTGCGTTTTGCCGGGTAAGAGCAGTCCTGTACCAGTTCCATCCAGTATCTTTAGCAGTGGAGAGGAGCTTTACAAGGAGTGTAGAAAGCTCACTGCAGGCAGAAGGGATCCTTGGGGTTCCCGCACCCTTAGATGATGGCTGGTGATGTCTTTGCAGAAGGTCATGCAGCTCTCCAGCCTCTCATTCTGCTCTCCGCCTTCCCTGCCGTCCCACTAACTATGACTCCTTTTTATCTGCTCCCAGGCTCTTTGGATGCGTCTGGTGACTCCAACTTCAGCAACAGCAGTGTCTTCACAGTAACCAGGTAGGGTCTGTTTATTGCTTCAGAGGGGCTTGACAAGAAGAGAAGGCTTCTCGGGGTACAAACGATGACTGACAGATGCTGACAAAGCTGTGGAGAAGAATGGTCTGGGCTGGAAAGCAGTTGGGGTCTCCTGGGTCACAGTAGGGTGGATGACTGGGGATGCTGTAGGAGTTGACTGCTTTTCTCTGATGCTTTTGCACCAGAGTGTCTTGACTGTTTGGTAAACTGAGGTGTTTGCCCTCTCAGGAGACCTTGCAAAGCCCCCCAGGGAGGTCTGGTGAGGCCTCCCCACCAGGGAGGTCTGGTGAGGCAGTGAGGGTCTGTGCACTTGGAGTTCTGCACCTCACCTGTCTTCAAGCCCCCATGGTTGGGCACTCCAGCTAAAAGATAGGGAGAAGGTGCGTGGTTGTCTTGGTTATGGCTGTCCTAGCTTGGCCAAAATGGAAAGCATTTGGTTCCCTCCTGCCTTTGCAGAGGAATGGTAATAGAGGAACAGCGGTGTGCTGGTCTGCCAGAGGCACAGAGGCCGCATGAGAAGGTGATACGTGAACCGTCTGGGACTGGCAGAAGAGCCTGGAGAGCTCTGACCCTGCTGCTCGGCACCACAGCCCTCTGAGCTGCAGTCCTGGCAGCCCACCACGGCACGGTGCCGTCCAGCTCCAGCTGCCGGAAAGCCAAGGGGTCTCCGCAGTGTCTGCTGCCAGCCTCTCCCCCGCCAGCCTTGCGTGGCATTAGTCAGCCCTGCGCCTGCAGAGAGCAGCTCCGTGCCTGGCACAATCTCTCCCAATATCTCATCTAAATCATCTCACCTGCAAATACCTTGCTTCCCATCCAGCTGTTGGTGAATCTGAGGACAAATCCATCTGCTCTTGTAACGCGTCTTTCCTTTCCTCCTGCTGCTTGCAGTCGCTTTCCTTGGAGCTTGTGATTTCCAACACTTTTATTGTGCTGATGCCCAGATTTTGTGGTCTGCAAACTAGGATGCGTTACTTAACTAGGTGCATCCTCCCAGCAAGGCTGACGCGTGATGCCCATCGTAACGCATCCCAGAGCAATGCAAGCGTCAGCTTCCAGGTTTACGTTCAGGACTTTTCTGTTCCTTTTTTGCACTCCTGCAAAACCCAGTATCCCCCTGTCTTAATGATACCCTTGATTTTTTTCCTCTCTTGAAAGTACAGATCTTTTCATTTGTGCCTAGATTTTGTTTTATGACTGTTAAACGGTTTTCCCCAGCTTCCCAGTGATCGCTGCATCCTGGGCCTGTTCAGCCCTTAAAGTTTAGCAGGTGCAGAAGTGGGTGTGCGTAGGGCTGAAACTGGGAAGGGGAAGGAAAGGGACAGGTGCTAAGTCCACGAGAACAAGTGGTAACTGCATCTCTGTGCTGAAGAGCTTGCACCTAGGGGAGAGAGGGACTGAAGACCGAAGGGGGACAGAAGCAGGGAGAGCTGGAGTGACTTGGTCACAATGTCACCGAGAACCAACGTGAAAATTGCTGCCGGATCTGAAACGGTCTGCCAGATCCCCAAGTGCAGGAGAAAACCACCTGGAACAACAGGCAAGACCCTTTGCATCTCTAAGAGACCCAGTTTTACAGAGGGATGTGTTCTTGAGCCCTCCTAAGCTCTTTTAAACAGGAGATGCCAGGCTTTATCCCGGGGTTTACCTGCCTTGAAGCCTGTTTCCCCATCCTGTGTGACCTCGCTGCTGGCTCAGCATCAGGAGCTGGAAGATTTTTGCTGTGGCTCCCGTTGTGGGGTACTAGTTGCAGGGTTGGGGGGCTGTATGTGGTTGACAGGAGCCCAGTGCTCCAGCTATTGCTCAGGCCATCTGGCTCAGCCCTGGAGATGAAGGAAGGTGAGAGCTGGCAGCCGTAGCCAGTTGCAGCCATAACTCATGCCAGGGAGCAGGCAGCTGCCTGCATGCTGAATGCCCACTGGGTGTCAAGACAGGACCGCAGGAAACCGTTGTGTTGCTTTGAAAAGCTGGAAAGCCTGCAAACGGAGGAAGTTGCAGCTGCCTTTTAAGATGAAGTCACTCTTTGCTTGCGTTTTTGTTCATTCTCCCCTCCCTGCTTCCCTCAGTCTCCCCCGGCGAGCTCCACTTGATGGAGCGTGGCCCAGCGCCAGGCGTCCGGCTCTCACGCCCCTTTCCCCTGCCCTCCCCACACGGCTGTCTGCAAAGGGATAGCACTGCAGCAGCGGATGAAGGAGGAGGACCTCGGTCAGCAGGGGCTGAGGAGCTCACAGCCCAATGTCTGCAGAGGGATGTCTTCCATGAAGATGCCATCCAAGAAGATGACGAGGTCTGAATGCTCGATAGATGGATGCTGGGCACATTCCTATGGCTGCAAACTGACATGCGCACCCCTCCTGCTCCTAAAATGTGCTGTTGGCTGTCCAGAATGCACCCAGGATAGTTGCCAGCTTCCTGGTGGCGTTCACTAGGAAATGGGGACCATGTCTGTGCTGAGACAGAAACTGTCTCCCGGGAGAGCCTGGCTGCACGGGGCTGGAGGGGGAGCAGGGCTCCCCATGCAGTTGGGGGTCCCCACTTCCAGCTTCTGCAAAAACCATCATTGGAAGTGGACCAGAACCGTGTTTCAGAGGTGCTGGAGCCTTCCTGTGGCCTAGCTGACCCTGCTGATGCTGCGATCGCTGGTGTGAGCCCAGCTCAGGAAGGGGAAGTGGAAGCGTGGTGGCTGGAGCAGAGCCCAGGCTTCCTTCCGTCAGTCTGAGCTGCTGCAGGAGAAGATGCAGATGTCTGTCCTGTGTTGCTGGACCAAAACAACTGGAAAGGGCCTTTTAGGCTCTTGTAACTGCATCAGTGTTTCAATACAAGACCTGCATGGTTTGAGACAACTTCTTAATCATACTGCCAGGCGGTGGTCAGGCTCCACTGGCAAGCGTTCGACCGGGGTGCCTGGGTTAGATGCATGACAGTTGGACAACGATCCCTCACCCAACTAGATAAAGAATGTGAGGGCTCCAGAAGAGCCTTTGTGATCCTTCCTGATGCAAGAAAGGTTTCTTATTTTGGGTAGTGTTCAGCAACACTGGGCATGTAAAGGTGCTTCTGCTCTGCAGAAACGGAAATGACTGCCACATGGCTAAACGGCCCGAGACTGCATTTAAATCAGACTTTTAAATGTGGTAGTTAAGGCTTAGTACAAAGCTAAAATTGCTGCTGCTTGTCTCGTGCTGGAAGTTGCCATAGCCCCGTGCCTAGAGCCCACCGTGCCTTGGGGGTGCAGCCACTGAGCTGGGGAGTTCGAGGTGGTGAACACCTGCGTGAAGGGCAGGGATGGTGCTGAGTGCCCTACAGCACTCAGAGGATGGTTGGCCGAACGCAACACAATGGCTTGCTTTGAGCTCGTGCACCAAGCCTGCTTTAGGGTCTGGTTCTCCAGCAGCTTGTCTGGTGGAGTCTTCCTTGCTGCAGCTTTTGAATCCAAGATATCTTCTTGGGGAGTCTCTTCTGGCCCCCCTCTCCAGCCTGGAGCAAGGAGATGGGCTGCCTTCACTGCTCCCCCTGCGCCGATGGGTGGGTGAGCTGACAGGGGACCTTGGGCACGCTGCACCCAGCCTTTGTCACTGTGATCTACAGCTCGTTGGACTGGTGCCTCTGCCTAGACCTCAGCCTCATCGCTTCCCTGGGAGATCGGCTTCCGCTGGTGCTGTGGGCACTTCCAGTACTTGGAAACCGCAGTAAGCAGAAGGAAGCGAAGAGTGCCGAAATGAGACCGATGGAGGACAGAAAAGGGACCGATAGCAGAGAGGAGCTATTTAGCTCCTGGCCGCTGGCTCGAGCCCGTTGAGCAGCACAGCTGCCAGCCCGTATGGGAGCTGCCCTTGTGACTTGGACCACAATGAAAGAACCTGGATATTTCCACCCTTGGCAAGGCTGCATCACTGGGCTTGCTTAAAGGCTAGAGCTTGGCCTAGACCTTAACCTTGTCTGAAAATGGGGTCAGGAAAGCAGCTGGGCCGGGCAGGAGGCCAGGAGGGAGATGACAGCTCAGACATTGGCAGAGAAAAGGCGACCGCTGAGGAGAGATAGATGGCAGAAGCCCTTGAAGAAAGGGGAGAACCGACCAAATGAGTTGATAAGGGACATGGGGTGAAAAGCATTGCTGTGGGTTGAATGCAGTGGGAAAGTGAGCTCTGTTTCCATGCTGGAGGATGCTTTCTGAGATGGGGGAAGGTGCTGCGGGGTGGGTTTCCTGCCTCACCACTCAGCTTGAGCAAAAGGTACTGGTATCCAGAGGTGAGAGCCTGGTACAGCTCCCATCGTTGCTCAGTTCGCCCTAAAAACGTGTTCTTGTCGTCACAGGCGAACCGCGGAGGCGGCGCCAGGGCCACATTCATCCTCTGGAGGAGAATCTGGGGTAGTGGGTTAGATGGAAGCGATTGCAGCTGACATCTGCCCTGCCGCAGATGCCGGCGCTGGGAGCCAGCGTGGCAGGCCCAGAGGATCGCATTAACGCAATGCCATTACCGCTGCTCCTGCTCCGCGCTGCCTGGGGATTAAGGGAGAGCCGCAGCGAGCTGTGAGCCCGCTTTGGAGCTGCAGCCGCCACAGCGCTCGCCGTGCTCGGCTGCTGCCTTCCCACCCGGAAAGGCAGCAGCCCATGGGAATCTGGTGCTGCTCCATCTTGGAGGCAGAGGAATGTGGTTGGTGGGAGAATTTTAGCCCACTTTCACATGCTTATCAGACCTCTTGCCTTTCAGGGTGATGCCCTGGTTTTGTGCTGAATAAACGAGCTGCTTCTCCGCCAGCAACCCTCCTAAAAGGTTTATCTGGCCAGATGCGGGGAGAGGAGAGCTGGTGAGAAGGTTTGCCCAGCCACCATCCGTTTTAGCAGGAGCTGAGCCCGGCGGAGCTGCAGGGCAGTGGTAAATGGCACAGCCAGGGCTGGCTGACTTGGTGTGAGCCTGGCACTGACAGCTGCCCTCTGGGGTCAGTTCGGATGGATTTTGGCTTGAGCCACCCAGGCTCTGCCCACTGCCCACTCCTGTGCGGTTGCTGCATCACTGCAGAAGGGGTTTTCACGAGCAGCTTTGGTACAAGCCGGGCTGGAAATGGCTTGTGGCTATGCTGGCAGCAGTCCAGCGTCCTCTAACAATGCCACCCCGTGTCCTCCTCGCCTGCTTCGCAGCAGCGCAGAGCTGGAGGATGTGACAGTGTTGAGGCCTCTGAACTGGCCAGCTTCACACACTGCTTTTCTGTGCTGTCCTTTCAGCTGCTTCCCCTTGAAAATACGTGCTACTCTGAGGTTTTATTTTCCCTGTCCTGCACAGGCAACATGTATTTTGGCATGGAGAGGTAATCGGGTCACAGATTTGTGCTCCTCTTCCATCAGGAGCCGTGTACTGGGTGGGTGGCAGGCTGCATTGCTGCCGCGGGAACTGGTTTTGCAGGAAAACCAGATACTGGGCTCATTCAGGCTGGCTTAAATGGCCTGAGACGCTGCTCCCTTGGATATCTCCTCTCCCAAACTCCCCGTACTCTGGGTCCCTCCTTCCCCTCGGTTCTGCACATCTGAGCGTTTGGCCCTCGGCTGTTGTTTGTAACATCAAAGCGAAACTTAGTCCAACTCGAAATGCAATTTGCAGACCCCAGCATCTGCTACGTGAGGCAGATCAAGCAGTCAGATATCTGCAGGGCTGTGAGGGGCTGCAGCCTCCTCGTCTCGCCCTTACAACGTGTGTCCTGGGGAAGATCAAATCCTATTAAGCTACAGCTCTACTTGCAAATTATACCGTGAGAAATCTGCCCCTTAGGATTTCTTATCAAACGAGATGCAGAGCAGCTCTGCACGCACTAGAAAAATCGTGAAGAGTCTGGTCCAGCCTTGAATAATTCAGTAGCTTGGGTAGGACAGAAGTGACTTAGCTCTTCAGTGCAGCTGCCTCTTGGAGGTCTGCTACCACCATCTCAAGTCCAACCATCTCTCTTTAACCTGGTCTCCTGCGGCAGATTTCCCACCTTGCCGTGGGAGGGTGTGGGAAACCATCAGGTAGACTTCAGGATCACAAACAGGACAAAAGCTGTCCTCTTCTCCTTTGGGGTCTCCTGTCTGTGCTAAATGCAGGTCACACCTATTTGGGGGAAAACTGGGGATTTTTCACTGCTAAGGATCTGTGGACTGTCGGTGTTATAAAAGAGGCAGCGTCTCGGTGAACTAAGGGACTTGTTTGCTTTCATTCCTGATTGATGACCAAGAGTTATCTTCATCTTTTGGGATGGCTTTTGGGAAACAAGATGATGTTCTCAAGGCAGCCTTGTAGCAGAGAGCTACATCCCAAAAACGGTGCCAGCCAGGGCACCGTCTGCAATCCTCAGCACAAGTCTGCTGGGATTAGCAGAAACTGGATGTCCTCGCCTGGCTGAGTGGCCCCAACAAGTGGATTTTGAGGACGTGTGGGTTGACATTCTCTGGAGACATTTGAGCTGGTCAAACTTGAGTTCAATTCTGAATGCATTTCGTGGATCTTTAGTCTTCAAACCCTAAACCTGATGACTGCAATATGGACCAGTTTTCAAAATAGCCATGGTACTGGATTCATGTAGCACAATATCTTTTCATGTATAGCTACTAGCTGTTTTAGAAAAGTGGTAAACCTTGAAGCCTGGAAGATTTCTGTTGCTTCCAGAGCAAGTTTTTTGGTCTGCTGCTGTGTCTCTCATTGTGCTTCCCCATCTTGTAATGCCAGTCAGAAGCTACCTGTGCCACAGGGGCAAACCTGGCCATGCTCAGCCATGACCCTGCAGGCTTACAAGCCCTGAACTTGCTTCCTGGCTTCCTAACTCTCAAAGACATGAGCACAATTCTTGGGTGTGCCATGAGCAGACCTGGATGCACAGAATAAGAAATGTGGATTGCCAGACTCAGTGGGGCAGGGCCAAGCCAAGGGGACAGTTGAGGTTTCTTAGGGTTTGGGCTGAGATGTTTATAGCCTCTGGTGTGTTGTAGACCTCCCCAGCCGTGGGACGAGTGAGTTGGACATTACAGCACTGAACCAGCTTCTCTCCTTTCCATGCAGCTCTGAGAGGATCCAGGTGACCCTGAACCTGGATGGAATAGTTCAGGTGCTGGACTGCCATCTTCATGACACGTCCATTGGGATGATGACCAGAATTGCGGTCCTGAAATGGCTCTACCACTTGTACATCAAGACTCCTCGTAAGGTAGGTCGAGAACTCTGCATGCCAACCTTCTGCTTCCTCCACGGGACTGAGCTTGTCCACTCCCAGCTTGCTCCTTGCCTTTGAATTGGCTATGATTATTTTGGCAGCATTGCAACCCAGTGTATACTTGCCTTTCTGAGAAGGCTTTGCCTGCTGGATACCCAGTAGCTTAAGGGAGAAGAGCTGCCAGCTCAGGTGGAAAATGCTGGTGAGACTTTCGGCAGCCTCTCCTAGGGCAAGGGGTCCCATGGTGGGGGATGAGCAGGCCTGTAGGACTGATGCCATCCGTCTTTCTGGTTCTAGATGTTCCGACACACCGACAGCCTCTTCCCCATCTTGCTGCGGACCCTCTCAGATGAATCAGATGAGGTAAGTGCTGCAGTTGTTGCCGAAGTCTTCCTGGAAGCTCATTGTCTCTACATCTAGCCAGACTTTGAATTTTGGGGTTGAACTGAGGAATTCTGTGAGGCTTGACCAGTGTTGGCTGAACTGAAGAAGGCCCAATGCAGAGCCTGCAGGTAACTGCCCAGCTGAAAGCCCAGCCGTCTCAGGCTGGTATGTTTGGGACCGTCTGTCCATATAAACCTTCATCTCTGAGAGCTAATTCCTCAAAGCCTACTCCTAAAAATCCTTTTCACCTACCTAGGAAGACAGCTGGGTCTTCAGTTCCCAGTCTTCCCCATGGGGCTGGGTTGTGGTCAGGTCCTTGGGGAGTGGGTATTTGGGCACCTTGTGACAACTCTGTAGAGATGCGAGGAGGATTGTGTCCAGCCAGCACTGTGAAATCTAATTCACAAGGTGGTTAAGCAGCACTCTCCACTGCAGGGCAGCATCAGTGTTGCCTGGTGGGGCTGCAGTAGATGCCTAGTGGCATCAAGTTGGCTGGAAACAACTCGGCTTGGAAGTGAGCAAAGAAAACCAGGCAGCGAGGAGTGAGTCAGCTTGCTCTGCCTTTGCTCTCCTGCCTGCGCTTCACCATCCCTGTGCTGACTTCATCTCCCAGGCTGTTCTGTTCCCAAGGTGCTGCACCATTTTCTCCTTTCCTTGTCTTTCTTTCTCATCCCTCTTCTTTCGTTCCAGTCATCTCAATTTTGATATCTTTGTTGTCTTCTCCCCCTCTCCATTGCACCCTAGAGCATTTCTAGCGCCTGGGTAGGAGGCTTGCAGCTTCAGCACACAGCCGGCCCAGGCACTGGTAACACTTCTACCATCAGGTGGATACCTATTGTCTGGAGCTGCGAATGCTCCTGGCTGATTTTTTGGGCCAGACTTTCCTCGTAGAATTTAAAAAAATCATGCTATCTCCTTTGCCTTGCAGACTCGGGGCATCAAACCCCAACCCCACAACAGATCCCATGTGCAAGGGGTGGTTAAGAGAGGATGAAAGGGAATAAGCAAGCGAGGGAATGACATGCATTTGCAAAGGCAAGCGACTGCCTGGCCATTTTCCATACCCTGCTGCTTACGACGCAAACCTTTCCAGAAGAGTCCCCAAGCACGCATCTGCCTTTGCAACGCTCTAGAAAGCCTGCATCTTGCAGATAGTCTCTCCAGTTTGGCAGGAGATCGCAGTGAGTCATGTTGCAATTACACTGCTTATTAATATTTGAAAAAAGCAGTGAAGAAAGGACCCTGGTGATGCATTTCCTCCATGTGACATAACTGGGAATGGCTAAAAAGTAATTTTAAGCTGATTTATTTAATCCTGTCTTCTATTTATTTAAATGTTTGGAGGGGTTTTTTTTAAGGAAATCCATAGACGAGTCAATCCATTAAACACCACTGCTCAGCTGGCTCCCAACCAGATTTGCTGCTCTCTGCAGAGGAAATAGAAATGACCGAAATAGTAGGGGGTTTTTGAGCTGTGCATTTCTGGGAACGATGAGGACGGTGAGAGCTAGCTAACCTGCAATGTCAGTGCCTATTAGAGAAGGGGGCACGGGGCGCTCTCTTGGCCATTACTCCCTGCTCGGTACAGTATCTGCGTGCACGTTCATGCTGTCCTGGAACAGATTGGGATCCCCGGAAGCTCTTGGCTCACTGGCTGGGGATCACCAAGTTAATGTGGAGGCTGTGTGAGCTTAACCCATCAATTCTCTGATGAGGAAGCATCTCCCTCCCCTTTCCAGGTAGGGCTGCGCATGTTGTATGGTGTAATATCATATTGTGTGGTGTACACACATCTTCAGGGTTTTTTTTTTCCGACATCCAAGGGAACCTGGCTGGGCAGCAGTGCCAGTACCATCTTTCATCCCAGCAAGGCTGGACATCCTTTTGCAGTGCCTGCAGAGCCCCTGTCCCCTGTGCACGGTTTGGAGGCTAGCTGTCGCTCCCCTGATGCGCCCTGAAGCTGTCCTGGAGCGGTTGTTTCTCAGTAGCTCGTCACCAAAGGAGAACCTGGCTTTGGAGGGTCAGTGCTAGTCAGGGCTTTGCATCAGGGTGAAAGACCATGCTCAGGCACCTTATTTTTGAGGTCTGGTCTTGCTGAGCTGCTCAAAGTCTCTCTGTGCACGTGCCACAAATAATCAAGTCCAAAGCGAGGAGTGACTTGTGCTGGATCGAGCGGGATCTGTGTCCTTTAAGTTGTCGTGCCTGTTTTTATCGTTTAAGTAGCACAAGGTGTTGCACCACCTCCACCGTGCTGAACAAGGGCCAGTATCTCGTGATGCGTCTGTGGTGTCCTGAGTCATCTCTGCCTTCTCTTCTGTTCCGCTTCCTACCTAGTTCTCCTGTGCCGGTAAAGAAATGGTCAAGAGACCTAGTTAAGATTCAGAAAGGCAGTACGGAGAAGTTGGAGCGAAGCTGAAGCAAGCAATTCCCTTTGATATGTAGACAAGTCAGGATACAAGGATTCCTGGCTGTCAGATGCTGTACTGCTGCACTGCATCACCTCGTGCCGGTTCCCGTGTTTCCCTGGCAGGGAGATGCTTCGTGTCCCGCATTTGAGACCTGGTTTTGAAGGCAATCTTTAAAAGCCTTGGTTAAAATTTCATGTACTTAAAAACTTCCTTACAGCTTCAAGACTGACAGAATCCTGCTGGGAACAGGTTTTTCTGCACAAAGTTCTCCTTTTGTCAGTGCGAGTCACGCAGCACTGACACCTGGTTCAAGAGCTGATGTTAGAAAATGTGAAAAGTCAAAGCCCAAGAGCCCTTTGGGAGCAGTGGGTTGGACCTTTCCACCCACAGGTTAAAAGCACCACTGCTTGGTAGGCACTGCTGAAAAGACCACCTATTCTTTGAGTTATCTCCCTCTGCAAGCTCCTAGTGCAAAGGCAGCTTCTGCTGTAGCTGTTCAGTTCACTGGGTCATTCCCAGCTGGACCCAGGTGCTGAGTTCAGGTGGACACAACAGGTGGTGAGGGCATCTCTGAGAAAACCATGAAGCAGTGATGCTGCTGGATTTCTTTCTTTGCTTTGTTTTCCTTTCTCCGGCTCCAAAATGGAGTTTTTTCTTTACAGCTGAATGTGTTCCTGTTTGCTTATCTGCTCCTCTTGATCTTGCTGGGGGTTGGAAGTTGTGCTGGGACTTTTGTCTGACTCATGCAGGAATGACGCATGAGGTAGAGCTGGTGTCTGATGTGAAGCAGGATAGACTCCAGCTTCCTCTCAGCTCTGCTGATGTGAAAACCTACCTGTGTTTATGCAGTGGCCAGGCAAGACTTTGAATGCAGCGAGAAGATACAGATGGTTTCTTAGCTTGCTGTTTGCAGCTGTATCTCCTAGAGCATCCTTAGAAGCGTCCGCTTTCTTAGAGAGGGTTAGCTGAGTGTGGGCTTGCCCCTGCCTGTGGAGACGGTGATGAACTTGAATGTCTGCGTGACCTTCAAGCCAAGTTCTCCACCACAAGCTGAGACGTTTTGCCCCTCTCTTGTGTTTCCAGTATTAAACTAGGAGAGGAGGAACCCCAGGTTCGGTGATGTGCTGGTATTCGTGTGTCTCCTTTGCTGTTAATTCCTACACCCCTCCTACATGTCCTACTGCAGCACCGCAGGGTTTCGAAGCCCAGGTCTCTGCCCTGCTCTCTGAGCTCTGCTGTCCTGCTAAATCCTGGCGAACTTCTCCCATCGCGCCCGATTCCCAGTACAATGAAGCTGAACAAAAGCTTGTGCCAAAGCGAATAGCTGTCTTAGCGCAGTTTGGTTGGAGCTTTGCTCTGTTGGTTTTAGAGCCATTGTGCTCCAGCTCCCGGCCTTTAATTCACCACGGCCAAAATACCGTGACCCCGTGCAAAGCAGAGGGTGTAAACTAAAGACTGCAAAGAGAACTCTCATGTACGTGTGCCTGGCTTTTATTTTAAATTTTTTGGTGGTAGCGCTTCTCTGGAGAGAGGCTGAAAGCTACAAGTTACGGAAGGAGCGAGGCTACTCGTTTTCAGGAGGGAAGTTACACTGAGGATGAGACTGAAATGATGGGGTGTAGAGAGAGGTGTATAATTTCAGCTGGCTGGTGGAAAATGTGGTCAGCCCAGCTTGCCATACGTGGGAGCAGCCCCTGAGCAGAATCTTAAAGCAGGGTGGGGTGATGCTTTCTCCAAGGACGCGGGGCATCGCGAGGGCACCGGGTTGAAGGATGGTTTGTGCACTGCTTCGTGCAAGGTTAGGAAGTTTCTTGGGGGAATGTGATCCACAGGGAGCTTCTTGGCTCAGCACTCAGTAAGCCATAATTGGATGGCTTACGTATCTGTATGCTATACATTTTATATATATACTGAGCAACTACTGGTAAACTGGCAGTCTGGGCTCAAGGCCATGCTTGTAGTGTTCCTGGGTGAAATCATGGAGCAAACTAAAACCACAGAAAACGTGTCTGCCGCAGAGGACAGGCAATCCCTGTCCTCAGGAGCTGGCTGGGGCTGGACCCAGGATGGGATGAAGGTGTAGATGCAGGATTTGGTGAGCTTGGCTTTGGGTGCCTGGCTTCCTGGGGTGCGGAGGGAGGTGCTGGGTGGGAGAAAAGGTAGGAAATAAAAGCAAACCCTTTGCTTGTCCTAAACACCGGGACTCTGGGTGCTGACTTTGAAGGGGTTGCAGGCATTCAGCCCCTCGCGGCGTGGCCTGCAGGGATGCTCCGGGGCAGCTCTGGCTTCCTGCAGCCCCCTCCCGCTGGCTGGACCTGTCCTGCCTCCTGGAGAAGCCCCCAGCCCCACTGCCTTCCCTCTGCTCCCCATCCCCTCCCGGCCACAGGCTGAAATCCGGTGGCTGTAAAGGGAAAAAGAAAGGTCTTGGCAAGATCAGAGGATAAAAGTTGCTGTGCCGGGGACC
Source organism: Chlamydotis macqueenii (assembly GCF_036417535.1). NCBI lineage: Eukaryota > Metazoa > Chordata > Aves > Otidiformes > Otididae > Chlamydotis > Chlamydotis macqueenii. The sequence goes on from NC_141568.1 coordinate 15,401,568, forward strand.
TGAAAAGAGGTCTGGTTAAATTGGTGTGGGAAGATTAATGGTGGCTTTTCTTTTCTCTTTCTGTCTTTAAAGCTGGTGGAGGCGGGGGGGACGCAAGTTTGCTTTTCACACCGTGTGTGTCTGGGGCTCAGCCAGCCTCGCTGCCGGCCGCTCTTGGCTCTGGGACTGCCCGCCCGTGCTTGCCTCCCCTCCCCTTGCTATGGCTAAAGGGTTTGGAGGGAGGGGAAGGAAAAAAAACCATGAAGCCCTCTGAGGGACTGCATCCAAGTGATGGAGCGGGAGGAAGCACCCAGCACCATCCTCGGCTTTCCTGGTCCTGACTGGGTCACTCTTCCACCCCCCTGCCTTGCCAGTCCTGGTAATGCCGTGGGGTTTTTCACAGCCTCCCTGATCTTGTTTCCCTTTGAAGCGGTGCTTTGCAGTCCTTAACCTTCCTGTTCTCCATCTTGGTGGTGTCTTGCTTCCACTATTCCCATGTTCTCCTTGGTGAGAATAACCTTGATCCTGGTGTTCTGAGCCCTGTTTCACTGCCCTGGGACATCTGAGGCTGCCCATCAGCACCTCCCTGCTGCATGCAGGCATTTTCATCTTTTAACTTTTTTTTTTTTTAACTTTTTCATAAATACCAGCGTGGACAGCATCTTCAGGAGCTCACTGCCTATCCTTGCTGTTGTGCGTGCCCAGGAGCCGCTGCTGCAAGTCTGTCCTGGTGTCCTGGTTGTCAGCGTGAGCTGCAGGATGCTAAATCTCGCTCCCCAAGGGTCTGCAGCAGATTTGGGGTGACCTCCCCTTCCTCTGCAATGGGCCAGGGCCAGCCCAGTGTTTTGGCCAGAGATAGAGTCCTTCCTAGGATCATCAAGGCAATGCTTTGCAGGTGGGAGGTGCGTCCATCCACCATGTGCTATTTGTGGGGGCTGCTTTTCCCCTGCGCGGCTGCCGGCAGAGCTGGTCTCTGCTCCGTTCAACCAGAACAAGCAGCAAATTAACCTGACCTAGATCTGGAGAAGCCAGAGACACTGACAGCTTCGTGCGCCCTCAAAATCCATGCTCGGGAGGCAATAGGGGGAGAAATCCAGCTTATTCTCAGGGAGGAGAAATAGGTTTATAACAGCTTGATAACCTGCTTCTTGTCCCCTGGCCCTGCAAAGAGCTCACACCTATGCATGCTGCTCTTCGTCCCTGTGCTGGGCCTGGCTTGTGACATTGGCCAGGTCTCCCCATCCATGATGCTGCTGCTTCCCCTGCTCCTTCCAGTTTGGCTAACCAGCCCCACGCTCCCTCTACTTCTCATCACCGCTGGGAAACCTTCACAGCAATCCCTTCTGGGCCGGGAAAATGTCCTTGGTGGCTACTCCTCCGGGCTGGCCATTAGGATCGTGCCCTTGCCCAGCAGCTGCTCCAGCGCTGTTGGGTCCAACAGCCGCTCAACTCCTGACGGATGGGACCAGCTTGCTCCTGGCGCAGCCGGCCCGTTGCCATGGCAATGGCAGGATATTGCTTTCTTACAGCCTCCTCGCTCGCACAAAGCCAGCCGCTGGCTCCAGCTTTGCTTAGCGCAGGGATGTGCGGCGCATACCAAGCGCTCCTGGCTCTCCTCTGTCCCCGGCTGGGAACCCACTCCGGAGCATGCGGGGAAGAAGCAGCAGGAGCCGGCGCTCCCTGCCTCTTTCCCACGGCTGGAAAGCCCTGTGTCTTTGCGGCCGCTGGCTCCTCCTCTTCCTCCAGGTGCTCATGCACCCATCCCTCCTGCTTATTTCCTCCATGTTTTTCATTTGCAAAATCCAGCCCATGCTGCTTTTTGCACCTCCTGCCTGTTGACCTGCTTGGCTGGCTTGGGGGAGACACTGCTTAACCTCTCCGAAGCTCAAGAGGTCCAGCCGTGTCCTCGGTGGTGCCCCCTGGCTGGGGCATCCTGAGCCCAAGCAGCATCTCAGAGATGGGGCTCAGTACACGGCTCAGGGAGATTGGATCAAGGATCCCACTTCACTGGATAAACACGTCTCTAAATGCTTTGGGAAGCAGCAGGGGTGACTTTTGGCCAGCCCAGGGTCTCAGTCCCATTTCCCGATACTGCGGGAGCTGCTGGTGAAGTCTGTGCTGGATGATAACCCAAGTGTTCGGCTGGGTGGGTGGGCTCTAAGGGGGGATCATGGGAGCAGCAAATGCAGCAGGGTGGCAATCACAAGTGGCTGGTTCATGCGGTACATGAGCCATTTGTTGATATGGCCTTGGCATGGTAGGATACCTCATCCTGGTTGTGCTGGCACACATGCTGAGTTTGGCAGGATCAGTAGCATGAACAAGAGTCCTGGTTCTCACTCACCTGCTGGCCCTGGTAGCCAAGCCCTCAGTCTCTTTGCTAGTTTTAGCCAAAGACAGTGAGACTCAGAAACCTCCACGAGTGTTGTTTCTCCAGCTGTGAGAGTTTGAGACCCAAATTAACGCTTTCCCCTGCTCAAAGGCTGCAAGTTCAGCTGAGCTATATGATTAGCCACCAGAGAATCTACCTAGGGCTTCAGGAGACCAGGCATTGTGAGCTCTGCTTGAAACAAAACACCACCAGCGTTGCTTTATCTGAGCCACCAATGCCTGAGAGCCCTGCGAAGCCGGGCAGAGAGGGAGGGCCAAGGTCTTTCCTCTGCCTTTTCTGTTGCTGCCCTGGCAGGGGATGAAGGGTGGTGATGGCAACAAGGTCCCATCCTTGACAGCATCACTGAGGTGCCATATTCTTCAGGGACAGCAGCATCATAGCTCCTCATTGCACAGGTTGTTGTTGTCTTATGTTTTTTCACTCCCTGGGGAAGCCACGTGCTGGGACTTAATCACATTTGTAGGCACAGGGTCTTCCCAAGCGTGCTGGAGCCTCGCGGTGCCCGTGGCAGGCTGCTTCCCCACAGCCAGCTCTGCAGCAAAGCCCCTGGGCGCCTCGCTGCCTGCTCAATGGCTTCTAGGGGCTTAAAAATCAGCCCTTATTACAAAAAAAAATCCCACAAAAACCCACCAACCCAACTTAAGATATCTGCAGCAGAGAAACCCTGAGCTCCTTTTTCTGATTTTCAGGGGTCGTATTTTCAAGTTCTACGTGATCATAAAAAGACATAATTGGCTTTTTTTTCCCAGGGATAAGGGGTATTTTTGGTAGCTCAGAAGTTGAAACTCCCAGATAACTGCAGCTCTTCAAAAAGATGCCCTGCAGGGACACATGGAAAGCCTGGGATGCTGTGCTGGTGGGCAAGAGGTGGTGGGGGATGTGCTGTGCTGGATGCTGCTGGGTTCGATGTGGCAATTGGCCCCTTTTGGCAGCCTTTCTGCTCTGCACAGCCCTGCTATGCTCAGAGCACCGGGGATGGCTGATGAAACCTCTAGACCCAAGGACATTTGAATGAAGAGGGACCCAAAATAGCCTGAGACATGAGAAGGGTTGAGGACAAAAAAAAAGAAAACCCACCCTGTAATAACTTCTCCAGAAATGCTATATATAGACTAATTCGGCAGCTTCTGGAAGGAAAGAGCTGTGAAATGTGAATGGCAGCTCTGCCCCGACGTCCTGAGCGCAGGCAGCCAGCTGAGCCTGCTCTCGGGTGCTGCCTGGAACGGGATGAGCTAGGGGGGCAGGGGGGCAGGCAGGCTGATGTTTGCCCCTGAGAGCATCCCCATGCTCTTGCTGGGGTTGTCCCAAATCTGCGGTTATGAACGGGAAGTGGGGACACAAAGCCCAGATCTCCCCGAAGTGGGAAGAAGGCGAAGCAAGCCCTGCTCCTGGTTGAATAAATTAGATTTAATTTCACATGCTCCCTTGGGACTCATAGAGCAGAAACTGTTTGGGTTTTTTTCCTCCTCTTTTCTCTTTCCTGCCCTATCCCCTGTGCAATAATTTGAAATTTCTGCTTTGAACTTCATAGGTAGTCCTCTTTTTCCCTATGCCTTTCTGGGTGCACTGGGATTCGGTGTTTGCTTCCCATCTCACCCTCTCTGGCTGTGGTTTTGGAAAGGAAAGCTCGCCCTGTTGGCTGCCTCTGCCCCTGTGCATGCTCACCCCATGCCGTCCCTCTCTCCACAGGTTATCCTAAAGGACCTGGAAGTGCTGGCCGAGATTGCTTCCTCCCCGGCGGGACAGACGGAAGGTCACGGTCCCTCCGACGGCTCCGATATGCGACCCAGCCTGGTGGAGCTTCATGTCCCGGCCAGGGCCGGCCAGCTGACCTCCTCCGGTGAGTGCCACAGCTCCGTGCTTCCCTGCTCCCTGGTCTCACTCAACGCTCAGCGGCACTGATCGGATTTCGGGCAGAAGGAGAAGCCTCTCTTGCAGTGATAAATCAATATATCCATCCTTACCCAGCATCACCTGGGAATAGAGTCTGCCACGGTGCAGACCAGGGCACTACTTTTACTTTTGTTGCTCTTTCCTCTAGCTCGTGTTTTGGGGATTTAGGACTCTGCAGAGGCTGGTGCGGAGGGAGGTCATTATTGTCCTAATTTTTTACGAGACCTTGGGTGCCAGCCTCTTCTCCTCTTGTGAAAGTTCTCAGAGCCTCTAAAAGCAGCTCAGAATGGGATGCTGGCTGCGAGCCCAGGTGTCCAAAACATGGATAGCTCTGCAGAGGGTTCGGTCTGTGCCAGTGTTGCCTGTTCGAGGCTGCCCACATTGACTATGAACTGCTACGATGCTCTGAGTGTTGGGTAGGCCCTCAGAAGAGAGATGAAAAGGGACAATCCTATTTTCTGGAGACTTGGGGAATAAAAACAACAAAAAAAAAAAAAGCCTCTCATTCATTCGTCATCCCAGCACATCGGGAAGTTTTTTCCACCTTCCCTTGTCTGTGGCTCATCCTCTGCAGTTGCTTGGCTGCCCCTTCTCTGCCGCCGCTGCTATTTAAGGGCCTCCCTGTTGTACTCCCCTGGCCAGGTCGTCCTGGCCAAAAGCACGTTTCACGGCAGCTTTGGATTTCAACCCGAGCACGAAGCCAAGACTGCCTCTCCCTGCACAGCATGCGGCCACGGGGCCTTGCGAAATCACCGCCGGAGTGGGAGGCTTTGCTTTCCACTCCCCAGGCTTTGTTTTCTCTGAAGATTGCAGATCACTTGCCACTCCCTGGGCTTAAAGGTCCACACCAGCCACCAGCTCAAGTTTTGGATTGTTTGGCTGGGTTGGTTTTTTTGGGGGGTTTTTTTTGCGGATCTACCTGTTTCACGCTGACAGCCATAGCCTTTGTGATGGAAGGGTGGGGGCTGCAATGTTGGCGACCTCTCCAAGCCCTCTGTAAGCCTCATCCATCCTCCCGGTGTCAGAAGTGAGACCGCCTGGGTGGAGCAGCTCCTGTGGCGCTGGCCAAGCAGCTGAGGAGCTGCAGTTCAGCGCACGCTGATGGTTGTCTGAGGTTTCCTTCCTTGTGAGTGATCTAAAAATAGCAGGCTGGATGGCGTGGATCCTAACGGCTGCTGTGGCCTCTGTTAGCTATCTGGAAGAGTAACTTGGCTTTGCTTATTCTAGTGTAACATTTGAAAAGAGTCTGGCTCTCCCGATGTTGAGCAGAACTGCTGGAGCCAAAGCTCTGGTTGCCCCAGCATGGGGTGACATGACCCCACACCGGTCCTAATGGGCTCTGGCTTCCTCACCTACTTTGCTCTTCCTTGTAGCACATGGGAAAATTGTTTCTTTGGAAATTTATTTGGAGCTGAGCTTTGCAGGGTTGCTGGCTTCCACCCAAAGGCAGATGATTTTTGGGGAGGGGAAAATGAGCCGTTTCGTTGGCCTCAGACTTTTAGCGTGGAAGAACGTGGGCTCTGTCCCCTCTGGCTCTGACCACCCAGGGCTGAGAGTGGATCGTCTGCCGGGGAAATGAGGGGTCATAGCTGGGCCAGGACCCTCCTGCATTACACCTGGAAAAGTAGAGGCTCTTGGAAAAGACTCCTTTTGTTGGAGGGTTGTTTGAGGAGGGGGCTGAGCGTGCAGTTGGTGACTTTGCAGGTAAATGAGCATGGGCAGCCTTAAAACTCTTTAGCTTGCAGATTTCCATACTGCGCCTTCCATCCTGGGGCTCCAGGCTTTGCCACCCGAGTGGCGAGGGCAGGAGGGGAGGCAGAAGGGGCTGGTGCCCCCATGGTCTTCCCTGTGCTTCCTCTCACTCCCTTTCTTCCCTCAGGATGTGTTTATGCAGTTGTTTCCCTGCCATTGAGTTCAGTTTCCTTCAGATGCTGGTTGATTAGTCAGGAAAGCCATGTCCCACTTCCGCAGCCCGTTCCCAGCTCCAGTTTTTATTTAGCCGCTTTGTTCTCCAGTTACGTAAGGTCAGCTGCCCTCGACGCCTTCTCCAAACACAATGAACCAGGGCCAGCCCAGCGCCGCCTGGGAAACACAACATCTCTCCTCCCAACTTGCTCCAACTGCCTCGGGAGAGGGTGGGTGGGTGCTGACCTCCATGAGTCTGTCCTTGGCCACTTCTCAGGGACGAGGTCTGCAGGGCTGTGCTCAAGAGCTCCCAGCTCTTTGGAGTCGTGGTGCAAATGTCTGTCTGGTTTGTGTGATGGGAGTCCAGCTGCCTGCTTTACTTTGGGAGTGTTTTACCAATGGTGTAGAGGTTGAGACGAGTAGCAGATGACCCAATAGTGGTTGTCACCAAGGCCAGCAGGTCGAGGGAGGTGATTCTGCCCCTCTACTCCGCTCTCGTGAGACCCCACCTGTAGTACTGCATCCAGTTCTGGAGCCCTCAGCGCAGGAAAGATGTGGATTTGTTTGAGCGAGTCCAGAGGAGGGCAGTGAAGTTGATCAGAGGGCTGTAGCACCTCTCCTGTGAGCACAGGCTGAGAGAGTTGGGGCTGTTCAGCCTGGAGAAGAGAAGGCTCTGAGGAGACCTTATAGTGGCCTTCCAGGACTTAAAGGGGGCTTATAAGAAAGATGTGGACAGACTTTTTAGTAGGGCCTGTTGTGGGGCAATGGTTTTAAACTAAAAGAGTGTAGATTCAGACCAGATATAAGAAAGAAATTTTTTTGCACTGAGGGTGGTGGAGCAATGGAACAAGTTGCCCAGAGAGGTGGTTGATGACCCATCCCTGGAAACATTCAAGGCCAGGCTGGACGGGGCTCTGAGCAACCTGATCTGGTTGGAGATGTCCCTGCTCCTTGCAGGGCAGTTGGACTGGATGAACTTTACAGGTCCCTTCCAACCCAAACCATTCTGTGATTCTGTGATAGCATAGGTACCAGCCCTCCAGCGTAGTCTCTGGCTCTGCTTTGCATGGGAGGAGAAAGCCCCCTCCAAAAGGATGCCGATACCATCTACCACCTTGTGCAGGGTAGCTCTTGCACACATCTCTTCCTTCCTTTCTCTGTAGCTTTGTAAGGAGAAGCGGTTATGACCCTTTGTTTCACAGGAGGCGCTTTCCTCTCTGACTCGATCCGGTCTCTCCTGCCCGGCTTCCTGCCGGAGATGGCAAGGGCAGTGGCGTACCCTCGGAGCGCCTCACACTGTAGGATGTTTACTGGGAGACTGCCTCCATACATGAGTGCACTAACATGCTCAAGGTAACTGGTTTCCATTGACAGTCCCTGGGTATCCCAGGAGTCGGTGGATTACCTGGGAGGAGACTGCTAAAAGTCCCTGAGAAACATAGTCTCTTGAGTTCAGACTTGCTGTATCCCCACTGGAGAACATGCAGTGCTCCCGAGCCTGGACCGAACTGGAGATGTGCTGTAATAGACGTTTCCTATCGACATCTTTTTGCTGGATTTTGTTCTTAGCGGGCCAAACCGCTCCCTTTACATTATCTATCACTTCACGTGTGTAGTCATGGATCTGCGAAGGTGGCAGTTAGGGCGGCCTCTGAAAACACCAGGCGAGAGTCTGTAGGGTGCAGGGGGTCCCTGAAACGTAGGAAAGAAAAGTTGGCCCATTGGCAGATGGCTCAGACTTGCTAAACTGGCAAGGATAAAAGGGAAATCCCTTCATACTCATCCCCTCCACAGAAGGCAAGGAGACAGCCGACGTCACACCATGAACCACTTGCTCTTGAAGGAGGTGATTTCCAACAGCTTTCACAGGGTCGGGAGTGTGGCAGCAGGGAGTGAAGGAGCCAGGCAAGCAGGAGAGGAGAGACCTGTTGCTCCTGAGCGCTCTGAGCTCTGTTTTCTGGTTCCTGATGGTTGCTGGCTCTGACATCTCCTTCCCCACTGGCATGGTGCTGTTCAGGAGGGTTGACTTTCAAAAGCGCTCTTCTGCCTCTTGGAGAGGAAGGGAGTTAGAAGAAAACGGTGATTTGTTTCTTTTCCTGAATGCTCTGCCACGGTGGTGCTGGGATGCCATGGAAAACCCCAGGAGAGACCATCCAGACCATAGCCATAGCTCACCTGGTGTGCCTTCAGGTTTCAATCCCTCCTGAGACAAATACAGCACATGGCTGGCCGGAAGGGCTGGGCATTTTGGAATAAAAGCCGGGATTACTGGTCTGTAGGATCTGAAGCAGAAGTCAATGGTGTCGATAAGATCACTCCTAGCCAAACGCCCCTGTGTAGTTACTTTGCTGGGCTGCCTCCGTTTCCCCAAGATGCTGCAAAGAATCTGGAGGGTGGGGTGAGTAATGAGATGAAAACAATTAAACTAGCAAAATGGATATTGGTGCTGAAATGGCCTGGCAAAGCCCGTTGCTGCTCGTTCCTGCTTGCAGGTTATCTTCCCTGTGCTTCACCTCTCTGTGCAGTAGCCTCAGCCTGCTCTAAACTCACTGCCGACTTTAACCACTCCTGGTTTTGCAGCTCTGCTGCTGGGTATTTTCTTCTCCTGTACGTTGTCTGAGCTATACTTTCACTGCATTTTTGCTTATTGATTTACCTTAACAAAGAAGAACAACCCAGTAGTAGACTGTTAACTTTCCTAGGAAACCCATCAGCATTATCGTGGCCTGCTGCCTTCCTCCAAGGCAGGCACAAGCACAGACCCTGCATTGAGTTGGGGGATTCAGGGGATCGGTGCAGCAAAAGCCTCATTTGGCATCAAAATACGTACCCCAGTCCATCGGGGGACCCCCTTTCTGGTGAGATGCTGAAGTCTTGGGAGTTGCAAACCCATGGCTCTTTAGCCAGGTAGGAAGGGGAGAAGTATTTGAGTGTCTGGGCAGCCCTGCAAAAGCGGGCTGAGTGCAGCCTGTGGCTGTGCATTCTGTAATTTCGGTGGTTTTTTTTTCCTCAGCAGCATCTTGTGCTCTGGAGAGGGGAGAGCGGAGGTTTTGCAGAGCTCAGCTGAGCTGCTGACACGTTTGCATCTGTTTCCAGCTACACCCTGCGCTGGGTTTTTGGGAGTGGGGGAAGGATTTGCCTTTTTTACGGCTCTATTTTTATCCTGCTCTGCGAGGCTTCACCGCCCCGTGTTTGCAAAAGCTAAAATTCAAAACATCCTGGGGAAGGCTGCTGAGGAGGGGGGTGATGCCGCGCAGATTCCCACGTCGCCGCCCGGGATTTTGCCGAGCACCATCTGGCAGCGCCGACTCCCACGCTGCCGGCGTTCGAGCCGAACCCCACGCGGGTTGAAGGCTCACGGACCAGCTCCAACTGCCGCTGAGTTTATCCCGACTGCTCCCAAAGGAGCGGAGGGAGATCCCTCTCCGGGCCAAGCTGGAAAGGTGACGCCCTGGGGAAGGCACTTGGGTGGGAAGGATGCTCAGCCCCGCCAGCTCGTAGCTCAACCTCCCTATATCCGAGCTGAAATTGCTTCAATTAGGGATTGCAGTAAATCATTTTAGCCAAACCGCCGCAAATACCCTTGTGGATACTCCTTAAACAGCTTACCCAGCTTTAGCTTGCTTCAGAAAGGAATCAATTCTGGTCCAATCTTATTTAAATTTAGTTTAAATGGAGTTAAGCAAGTCCGCACCGGTTTTAATTAAGACCAGTTTGAAACCAATTATGGTAAATTAGTGGAAGTTGCATTTTCTACCAGGATGAAGTTCAGCGCTTTGCGGACAAGGCAGGAAAATCCAGGTTCGTGTCGGAGTCTGCTAGGCCCTTCCGTAAGAATTTGGGGACACCTTGGCCACTGTAGGTCTGGAGACAGCTCAGCCCGTCAAGCAGCCAGAGGGCCCAAATGTTCCAGGCTGCCATACAATATATATTTATAAGGTCCTTAATATAGATCCCTAATTGCTTGTCTCGGTTGATTTATAGCGTGGCCGTGCAAGCGATGGGAACGGCACAGGCCGCCAGTGAGGACTTGGGGGTGGACCAAGGGTTTTGGCAGGCGTTCGCCGCACTCCGCTTGAGCTAGCACCCATGGGTGGGGGGGCGGATGCTGGCGCTGGCTTAGGCAGTGCAAGAAGGCCACTCCTACCTACGGCAGGCTGTGAAGCTTGCCTCAGGAAAGGATTTGTTAGCCCAGCATCCCAGGATGCGGGAGGATGCTGTAGTCATTAAGAAGGGCCCAAGCTGGCTGGATGGTGCAGACTCATTTCAACCACGGAGCTGCAATTCCCATGTGCCTTTCGCAGGCAGTTTCTACCAATTCTTGATTCGCTGCTCTGATGTTCCCGTGAGCCCCAAATTCCCATTTGTTCCTATTATAGCTGATATTTGGGCTGAATTTCATCATTCCTCTGAACATGCATCTTTCTCCTTCCAGCTCCCTCCTCCATGCCAGATAAAAAAAAAAGGCAGCAGAGCCGTGACGTGCCACCAGCCCCGCTTTGGGTACATTAACAGCCGATCTGGCAGGTTACAGATCTGCAAAGTCTCGCTTTGGGGGAAGGGGGAGAGGTGCAAGCTTCAATTAATTAAGCCACAGTTTTCTTAACACTTCTCCCTGCTTGTCTCTCGTGCTTCGTGGAAACACTTGACAAGCTGTTCCTACGGTTCTGTCGAACCAGGGATGCCGCTGAGCTGTAACCCGCGGGGCGGCGAGCTGAGCTCCAGGCTATGCCGGGAAGGGTTATGCGATAGCAAACAAGGTGCCAGCCGCTTCCTAGACATCCTGTAAACACAGAGCAAATGGGACGTTTGGAGGATTGGGAGCTCTTGCAAATGTTTTGCCTGCGTGGAAGAAGTATTGCCCTTTTAAACTCCAGCTGAGATTTGGCCGAGTCTTTTGCAGCCTGGGAGACTCCTACATTCTGATTTCTCACCCCTGGCATTACCCCTGGGGAACTCTGGCAAGGCTGCTCCAGCACAGTGTGCTGTGGCAGAAAAAAACCTTCCTTAGGGGCACGCAGGCATAGCTGCTGGGCACCAGGTGGGCAAGGGATGTAGAAACGGTCCCTTCTGAGTTTGGTCTTGATGCTCCCAGAGGCGAAGGATGATGTTCCCTGGGACACGCAGACCATCACATCATGCTTTCCTCTCCTTAAAAAAAAAAACAGGGCTAAGACTCGTTTTTGCCGTCTCTGTGTCCTGGTCCCTCCTTGCTCCCAGTTCCCTGACCCACTGCCTGGATTCCTTCAGGCTGGCCAGGAGGATCAGAGGTTTGAGATCAAGTCGATGGAAGAAGACGGCAGGGCTGGAGGCTGGAAGTTGATTGTCCTGCAGATTGCAGCCAAGATCTGGTCTCTGAGGCAATTCTGGCTTTTGGATATGCAGCTGACCCAGCGAGTCTTTCCCAAGTCACCGGTCTTGAGATGCAGGGGATGCTGCACCACGTCAGGAGCACCGATCTGAGGGTGCTTCTGGCTGGTCTGTCTTGCGCCGACGTTCCCAGCCACGTGGCTCCTGGGCTTTGTCCTGTGCACGTTGCTGCTGGCACCCCAGTGACAGAAGCACTGGACCTTTCAAGGAGGAGAAAAATTGCTGCCTCCTCCTGTTTTTCCTTTGGGATATGTTTTAGGATATGTAATGGTTTGGACTGTCACTGGAAGGCGTGCAAGGCAGTGGTAAGGTACGAAGCTGGCTTTGCTGTGTGGAGGGAGCACTGGGCAGGAGCTGACAAAATGGACAAAAAATATCACTTTTACAGCTTTGAAAGACAGTTTCTATCTGCTCTTGTCCAGACCATGTCTCTTCTCAACCCGTTTTTGAGCAGCGCTGAGCAGCTGTAGTGACGACACGTGGGGCACGGCTGTATTTTCATGCCGGCTACTCCCTGGCTTCTAACAAATGTACCTTTGTTTTGGAGCTCATCGGCTCAGCTAGATCCTATTTTTTTTTCCCAGATCATCTTCCCTGCAGCTGAGGGGAAACACGATGCTGCGGCCAGCACTTGTGCTCTGGGAGGTGCCTGCTTCACAGCCTGGTTTGGGGTTTCAGATGCACTGAGGGAGGGTGAACACATGGCTCCAGTGAGGCAGAAGACACCAGGTTCTGGGCCAGATGACCTTGTATTTCATTTTCCTTTTTCTTTGGCTGTGTGTGTTCTCTTGGATGCTAAACCCAAGCCCAGGGATGCTGCCTTGGCTGGGTCTATGTCTGCATCTCTGCGTATCACTAGGACAGGCAGGGTGGAAAACAGCCCAGTGGCTTTTCCATCAGCTTTCCTGGGCTTTGGTGACTTGATTGTGTCTTTAATTGGTTGCTCCGTGCTCTGCTGAGTCTTGGTGGAAGCAGACAACCTACATAAATCAAACTCTTCGGGGTTTTTTTCACGATCTGATGGAAATGCAGAGTGTTCTCAGGATGGGGGGAGTAACCTTTGGGGCACTCATGTGTGCCAGCTTCCCTCCGTACCGCAGTTAGACACAGTCTTTTCGTAGCAGAAATTAAGCGGGAGAGCTCCCCTTTTTGCAAGCTCATCTTTAAAACTCTCTCTGCAAACATTTGCTTTGAGCGCCGTCCTGCTAAATAAACCATCTCCCCCTAGTTTCCCTGTGGGAAAAGCAATCTTTACCTGCCAGCTCCCTGCACTTGTGGGTTTGAAGGGATATTTTTTCTACTGCTCTCTGCGTACCCTGAGCTGGGAGATGCCCCTTTTCCAGCCCTCCCTGGCTACCCACCCTGCAAATAATCTCAGACCAAGTTAAGACATCTTACAAAGTGGATGCCACAGCAGTGAGAGCCGTCTGAGGCGGCAACCCATGCCCCTTACAACCTGGAGCACCATTTGCTGTTAAACGAGCAATAGGAGCCCATCAGGAGTGAATTTAGGGCCCTGAGAAGTGCAGAGAGGGATGCTGGCTGCTTGGCAGAGGCTGTGAGCAGAGGCTGTGAGCAGAGGCTTGCCAGCTCCAGGTGCCCTGCGTGACAGGAGGGTGCAGAGCATCCCTTCTCTGTGCTGCTAGAAAACCTCCGGCCGCAAGCGGAGTGCCTAAGGAGAAAATACGAAAGAGCCTCGCAAGCCTGGAGCTCACTGGGTCTGGGTGTGTCGGAGCACGTCTAGGCTGTCCTGAGCACACCACCTCTCCTGTCTCTGCTTTCACACCCTCACCCTTCCCTCCAGCCAGGGCACTTCCCACACCCTCCTTGCTCAGAGAGTCCAGCCGCTCTCATTACCCGTAATTTTCTGCCTTTGAGACTTATAAATGTGATCTGTGATAGCTGCTGCCTCCTAACGAAGCCTCATTCGTTTTCTGGGCAGAAACCACGGCTGCTGCAGAAGCAGCAAGTGGGTTTGTGCCCCAATCCAGCAGGCACTGCAGGAGCAGGGATGCTCCTGGCTGGAGGGACAGTGGCTCCTTCATGCCGGTCTCCCTTTCCCAACCTTCAGCTGCTTTTGTTGTAAAGGATTTTTTCAGAGAACAAAGGAAAAAAACCTAGATTTTGGTACAATCTCTAAGCCTGGAGCTCTGCTGTGGTTTGAACAGTACTTTGTGCTAGCCCTGGGCCACGTTGTGTGTGACACTGTTGCATCGAGTGGCTCTTGCTCAGGAGAAATCACGTCACCAAGCATCAACCAGTGGCCATGTCGTGACCCCGGGCTGAGCACGTGTGTCTGCTGCTACGTGCACGCTGGGCTCGGGACATCTGTGGCGTGTGGAGCTGGATTAAAGGCTCTTCAACTCACCAGCAATCTGTTTTTTGAGATGAGTGGATGTGCCATATCTGAGATGGCATTGCCTGTTGATCGAGAGCCTCGGGCACCCTTCTGCTACTAACTACTGAAGCTGAATGGCTCTGGAATGATCTCCCAAAAAGCCCATTTCATCCCTGCATGCAGCTTCAGGGACTGGGACCACCGCAAGGCGCTTTCCCCTGGGATGGAGAGAGCTGTGGCAGGGGTGGCTCTGCTTGGACTGAGCAGATGTGGTTACACGAGGCACGGAAACCTTGTTTTGATGCCCCAGCTCACCTCTGCTGAGTGCTGTGACCGTGCTTTCGGTGTCTGCTCTCTGATTGAGACTGCTGTGGCAGGAGGGTCCCGGCTGCTCTAATTTGCTCTCCCCTTCCCCTGCCTCCCCAGGTACGAAAGGCTTGGAGTGCTCACCCTCCACCCCCACCATGAACTCCTACTTCTACAAGTTCATGATCAACCTGCTCAAGCGCTTCAGCAGCGAACGGAAACTCCTGGAGACCAGAGGAGCCTTCATTATCAGGTCAGAGCACCCCGCCAGCCTCCCCGAAGCTCCTGAGCACCCTCCGGGCAGGGTGGGATAGGGATGATGGGGGTTGAGCACCCTGGGCACCCTCAGAGCCAAAACCATCTTTACGAGCCTCCCTCACTTGCTGGCAGGCGGTTCTAGAGCAAACAGGATTTGCCTCTCACATGTGGAGGCACCATATTTCTCGCTCCCATTCCCGGAGGGAAAGTAGCTTCTTATTAAATGGCATTGTCACAGCCCATTTCGTTAAGAAACGACGAGATCAGCCGGAGCATAAAGACCAGCTTGCGCTCAGTGTGCCAAGTCGATTGAATCCCACTACACAGCTCGGCGAGATACTCGCCCAGCGAAAGCCTCATCCCCCAAGGCCACGTGTTTCAATGCTGAGTGTTGGTAGGTTTTCCTTTGGCTTTTTAAGGAGTGGAGGCGGAGGCTGGAAAGCCAAGTGTTGCAGCAGCTGGCAGGACATTGTCCTTAATGCAATGAAATCTGGGGCAAGGGACTCCAATTCCTCAGCTCACTGGGAAATAATGAACTTAATGGTCGATGGAAGGTGGAGAAATCAGTGAGGTGGTTGGAGGGAGTTGGAGAAGGTTGGAGAAATCAGAGTGGTGGGAGGAGTGGGCAGGATTTTCCTCCCTTGCTTTCAGGGAGGTGGCATCCAAATGAACACAGGGAGAGTAAGAAACCCAAACCATGCTCCTGTGGGAGAAGAGAGCTGCTGCTCTGAAGCTGGAGTGCACGAGGTACTGATGGGGGGATCCCATCGCTGTGATTGGAAAATAAAGCGTGCAGAGCTCTCAAAGTGTGCTGTGCCGAGCTGGGTGTTGAGTTGTACCTGCTTGGGCAGCAGTTTGTGCCCGAGTCTTCAGGCAGCCTGAGAGCGTGCACCAAAAAGTTGCCACTGGCTTCATCCCATGACTGATGAGTGTCAGGACAAAGCATGGCGGGTTGCAGGATGAAATACGGCTTCAAAAACGAGACGAAACATGGGCAGGGCAGGGTTGCAGCAGCTGTTTGAGCTGCAACACGGTGCCGTATCCCAAATACCCATTGAAAAACTATTTCTCCTTGCAAAAAAAAAAAAACTCTAGCTGAGCATATGTTTTTTTACTTCTGATAGGAGTCTGGAAATGTTGGTTTAATTATATGGGGATCTAAGAACAGGGAAGAGGCAATATCACACTCGTAGCATCCTCCTCTTCTCCCGGTCAGCGCAGCCCCTGGTTTGAGCAGCCCTTGACAGGAAAAGCGGCTGTATTCCTCGTTAAGGGAGCAGGGTAATTAGAGCAATAGTGAACCTGGGCAGGGTCACATTTAAAAGCTCGCCCATGTCATGGCGACCTCAAATTTTTCCCTTTGGCTGTGGCAGGATGAGCCTTGGCTGGTGGGGCCAACTTTCCCAGCAGCCAGCCAGCGGTGCAGTGGGACCGGCTCAGGGCAGCTCCGCAAGCCAGGGCTCTTTATGGTGACTCATGCCCTAAAAAATCCGGTAAAGCGAAAAAAAAGTCACATTGTGGCTCACGTGGGGTAGATGCAGGTCTGAAGCCAAAGCGGTTGTTCTAGGAAAAGTGAGCTGTGCCCTCAGGTACTAGCGATTAACTCTGAAACCTACTGATGGCGGCTGAAGTGCTGGTGTTAACTACATCTCTGCTGCCTCCAGAGACAGCAAGACAGGAATAGAGGAGGAAAACTTTTACAGGAGTCTCTGGAAAAGATTGATCTCTTGTCGGAGAGCCCCAGTGAATGTGGGAGCCTCGTGGTGCTATTTTTAGCTGCCTTCCAAATTGAAGCCGTATGCGCGTTCCCACGTTACATCCCTCCCCTGTCCACAAGCCAGCTCAGCTGTTTCACACAGCGGGGTGAGAAGCCAGCCTTATGTTTGACTTGGGAGATACTGGAGAGCACGAGAGGGATGCTTGAGAGACTGGGACAGCATGTGCTAAAGCGTGGTCCTCCCTCACCGCTGGCACCCTTTGCTCTCTTTGTGCCCATCGTCTTCCCCTCCCCTGTGGGACCACCATTACCCCTTTCTGCTGCCGGCCGGCCCAGGAACAGGAAAGCAGGGAAAATAGACTTGTTAAGTTTAGGCAATGATTATCAGCCGAAGGATGAGTGCTCAGGGGAAGAGGAAAGGGGGGCCAGGGTATTTGCTAAAGCACAGTGCAGCAGTTTTCCGCGTCACGTTGTCAGTGGGCGAGTTCGAAGGTCCGTGAGGTCAGACGGAGGGTCTACGGTTCAAGGTAATTTATTTTCTAGCCCAGCTTAGGGTTGTTCATGCCTGGTTGCTAACTCTGAAAGGACTTTAGTCTCTCCTGATAACTTCCTCAAAGTCCTGGAGGCAGAGGTTATCCTGTGCCTGAGGAGGGGAGCGCGGTTTGAGTAATGATCTCTACAGGAGCCCGTGGAAGTGGGACTGTCTCGTGCTCTGTAGGGATATGTGGTCTCTGAGTCATGCAGAGCTGCTCTGGTGCCTGCTCACCGTGGGGAAGTGGGTGGGAGAAGCATCCACAGTCCTCCTGGGCAGAGGTGGGGGCTGTGATGGGTGACCCCGGTCCCAAGCTGAGTATCTCGAGATGGTTTGCCGGAGAAGACAGAGTGGAGCTAAGCAGAAACACAAACTGTCTTTAAAATAACAGGCAAATGGCTCTAAAACCTTCTGATGTTCATTAGGAAGAACCCACATATTTTCTTTTCCCTTGCCTGGGACCACTGGGCTGAGGGATAACCCAGCACTGGCACATGGTCCATCTGCCAGTGCTGCTGGTGCGTCCAAGAGATGTCCTTGGAGGTGCCATTCTCGGTCTGCCACCTCCCCTGGTGAGATCCAGCACAGCATCACCAGATCAAACCATGGTGTGATGCCTCATCCATGCCATAACCTAAGGAGACCTCATGGAGGAACCCCAGCAGGAGGACAAGGGAAGAGAAACATCCAGGAAAAGGCTCTTCAGGGCTCTTCACAGCTGCTCAGATGCCTTATGAACACCTGGGAGAGGGACTCTCCTTGTGAAGGGATGTGCCAAGGCGGCTCCAGTGGTACAGATCACCCAGAGTCCTCCAGAGCAAGCCGGGATGGTCACCTGCCCATTGCTGTCTCCTGGGGGGAAAAGCCGTCTCATGCTGCCCACCCCTCTTCCCTTGGGGAACTGGAGAGGTGGCAAACCGGTTCCCATGGTCTCTTCCAAGGACTTTTTTTGGCTTGGCATTGGTTTCCTGCTTCACAGCAGATGCAGAGTTTCCTTTAGGGGTCGGTCTCTCTCACAGTCACGTGAATTTTTTTAGAAGCCAGTAAAGTTATTCTGCCTTTGAAGCTCAGGATTCAAAGCGCTGCTTTCTCCTTTCGAGCCAGGCATGTTGCCACTCAGAGGTGGCTCCCAAAGGGCTGTCGGAGTCACAAGCGTCGTCCGTCGCTCAGTGTTACCTCTCACCTTGATGAGCAAACCCGAGACCTTCCAACCTTCCCGCTAACTGGGAGCTATCTGCCCTAGCTGGCACGTGGCCGTCCTGGAGTCAACGGAGCCCTTAAGCAAGAAGCAAATATTCACATTCAGCTGCTGGCCTCCGGACGATGGCTTGGAGCAGCAGAAAAATGCAGAGAAGCTTCCAAAGCATCACATGGCTCCTTGGAGCAGCACGGTCATCCTCCGGGCAGGAACCCTGTGGAGGGAGAGCTGCTCAGCCGGTCAGGAGGCAGGCAATGGAGCGGCACCGTGGTTTTCGGCTCACACCAAGATTTACAGGCTGGATTTAATGCTTGCCTGTTGATACCAGCGCTGTGGGGTGGGGGAGATTAAGTGAGAGGCTAAGCCCTACCCCAGGGACATCAGTGTTGCTGCTCAGAGTATGGTTTGGGAACAGGGCTGGCTGCCCTAGCAGCTTGCCCTTGGAAGGAGCAGTCTTCTCCCCTCTCATCCCTCCCCAGGGCTGGTTGTGCAGCCCCTGTGCTGTCCCTGTGGTCCGTCTGAGCTCTGGGAACCGATTTATCTTGCTAAGCCGAGCCTAGTACCCAAACAGCTAGCTTTTTGCTGCTCTCTGAGAGGGAGCAGCTCAGGCACTCATGTCCTGTACCTTGCCAGGACAGCAAATGAACCCTCTGGGGTACGGGATGTTCTCAAGTGGCTGGAGACAGCCCCATGTGTGGTGTGCGTGGATGCTTTGAAGTGAAAGGCTTAACTTTTAAGCCCAGAGAGGCCATTTTCTCGCTGAGCAGTGGCACCCTGGGGCGCGAGAGGATGCCTGAGTCAGCGCTTTGCTCTCCAGGCAGGGGCCTGTGTGCAGGGGTTGTCTCAGCTTGTTTAATAGAGCCGTTAAATAAACCTTCCTGCTGCCTGGCACCTTCTCACGGGGCATTTTCTGAGGTTAAGCTGCGTGGAGGGGGCCCTGGGGTGACTTTTCAGCCATCTCCTGTGAGATGCATGCAGCAGGGCTCGGTCTTTCGTCTGGGGATGGTCCTTGGCTTTTTGAGGGATGCTTAAACCCCATTGAGGGGTGGCCAGGAGGGTGGACTGATTCTCCATCAGCTCTGGAAGATATAGGCTGGAGCAGATAAGGTTATTCAGCTGATTTATGGCATTAGCTGGGGAGCTGGAAAATCCCAAGTCTCGTGATGAGGTCATGGGTTTATGACTTCTGCAGACGGGAAGAGTTCACCTGGCTGGAAATCCTGCCTTTTCCTTGAGGTCTCAAAGTCCTGCCTGGATGAAGCCAGCGGAGAGTCCAGAGCTGGGGACAAACACCAGCACTTCACGTTGGGTACATGGAGGGCTTTATGGTGATGCTCTTCGCATAGCGCTGAGGCGGCCGGTCCCTTCTCTTTGGGCTGGGGGGGGACCCTTCTGCCTCTGAGAGAGGCTGGGGTTGACTGCGCGACACCCCTTTCTCCCCAAAAAGTAGGAAAAAAGAAGCAAAGTGGGTTTGAACCTGCTAACTGGGATGGGGAATTGGAGAGGGGGGCGAGCAGAGGGCCAGTGCGTCCTGCAGAGCACAGACATCCGACGCTCTTGGCAGGCAGGCGGTGAGAAGCATGTTAAATCGCTTTCTGCTCGGCCTGCCTAGCATTCCCAGGGCTGTCTAGGGAAGCGGGAAGGGAAGGGCGGCCGCCAGCATCCCAGTGGGGAGGGCTCTGGGAAGGGAGTGGGATGGGAGTGTCGCTGCAGGCGGGTCTGCTTTGGTGACAGGGGGATGCGGAAGCCGCCGGGGATCATTGGCGCAAGCTCCAGCTGTGTTTCGCCATCATCCTGCGGCGATGCACTGTCCCCCTGCCCCATCCTGGTCCCCCCACCCCATCCTTAACCTCCTTTCCTCCTGCCTCGCTGTCCACCTCCTAGCCCATCGCCAGGGATGCTCAAGAGCTGGGGCTAACCAAAATCCTCCTCTTGTCCCAGGTCTGGACACTCTTGGGCTCCTCTGGACGTGACACTTGCTTGGCCAAATGTCTCGACGCTTCCCGATGAGCCTGCTTTGGTCTCCTGACGAGCTGGAGGCTCCCAGGGCTGGGATGTGGAACCCCCTCCCACTCCTCCTTCCTTCAGGTGTGCTGATGCCACCGTGCCCCCTCCAGCTCCCATTGTCAAACCTGTGCCCCAAAAATGCCTCTGCCCCACCAGTAACTGAACTGGGGCTGGTGGGGGGGACGCGTGTGGCCTCTTCCTCTCTCCCACCCTCCGGGCCACTGCATTGCAGAACAAAACCTGCGTTTGTTTTTGCGGGAACCGTTCGGCTTGTACTCAGCAAAGTGCAAAAAAAAAAAGAAAAAGGAAAAAAAAATGCAGCCCCTTTGATAAGCTGTGATATGAACTCGGGTAAAATCCAAACAGCTGTGAGTGCTACAAGGGAAGCTTCTGTGCTGGGAGGCAGCGACCCTGCGAAAATACACTGCTCTGCCTGCCAGGATGCTCGCTGGCCGCCTGCCCTTCTGCCTTAATGAACTGTGCACTCTCCATCCCCCTCCTCGTGCCTTGCAGCGAGGAGGAACCAGAGAAAGCTTTTTATTTATTTTTTTTCCACCCATTTGCAAAGCAGAAAGCAGGGCTTCCTCCTGTCTGAGCCCCAGGCCGGGCACAGGGCAATGGAGCAGGGCGGTGAGCATCCCCGGCACTGGTGTCTGTGAGCTTCTCATTGCTCATCTCCGGCTCGTTCCTCTGCGCTTTCCTTTAACCCCTGCGCACTCCCCAAAATCTCCTCTCCCCAGCTTTGCCACCAGCCAGCTGTGAGAATCCCCTATGCCCGGAGATCCGCAGCGGTGCTTTAGTGGTGCGGTGGCAACCAGGCTCTGCTTTTACGCATCTCCCACTGCCCCAGCCCTGCGTGGTGATCGCCCTGTGTGCTCCTCTCGGGCTTTCCTGTGAATTTGGGGTGGGAGCTGGCAACCTCACTGTACCTCCAACAGCCACCAGTTCTCACATGGGCTCTGCAAGCCCAGGCGAGCATGTGCTTAATCAGATAGTAATTCACCAAGGCTATGGGGCGTTGTGCTGGGCTCTCTGATACCCTCAGCTGTGGGGAAAAAACCCAGTTTCCCCTGGGCCTGGAGGTTGGACCTAGGGTTGCAATGCGCTGGGAGCCATCAGCAGCATGACCTTCACGATGGAGGAGCCTGGTTGCTGCCTGAGGATTATACCTGCTGGGGCTGGAGCCATCAGGGAAGGACGGGAGATACCTCCACTGAGCTATGGGAGCTGGGAGAGGACCAGCCCCTGGGGATACGCTCACTGTCCTACCTGTCAAAGCTGCTCCGGGACCAGCCATACTTGGAGCTCCCTGGAAGGATTTGATGGGTTTTCCTGTGGAAAAATGGGAACCACATGTGAGCGGCAGTGCCAGAGTGGGCTGGGACTAGTTCAGGTCAGCGAGAGGGTGGAGGGGAGGAAGGGGAAGTGTGCGTAGGGGAGGAAAATCCTCCCAAAATGGCCAAGTTCCTTCAAAAGGCAGATTCCCGGGGGGGGGGAATATTTGCTCCCTCCCAGTGCTTTCCCTGGGATCCCAACAGGAGCGCTCCAGAAAAGCGAGGTGGGCTGGGCAGCAGGGAGAGGAGCCCACAGCTTCCGTGCTTGCTAACCGTCACGTTCCCCGGAGCAGGGCTTCAGCATGAGCAGCTTCCAAGGTGTCTCCCAAATTTTCTTTGCGTGGCTGACAATGTGAGGACCTCGTCATGGGGAGGCGAGACGGTCGGTTCGTGCAGGTGAGGGGGGTGGTTTTGGCCGTTAGCTGCTAAATTAACCCGTCTGATCCTGTCGGTTGGGGCTTGGGTGTTCTGATGGTGTTTCCTTCTCTTGCTTTGCAAATGTGACATCTCGGTTTATTCATCTCTGCAGAGCGAAAAGCCAGGGCAGGGAGTCTGAGAGAGGCTGAACAACGGCGTTTTTCCCCTCTCTTACAGGGGACCTTGCCTGGGATTATCCCCAAGGTGCAGGGCATGCTCAGTTAAAAACCTCAAGGCAGGGCTGAGTCTTGTGCCTCCTGCTCCTCTCATTAAGAGATTTTTTTCCGTTCTTGGCTGCTTTCGAGCATCTTGCAGCCCATGGCTCTCTGCCGGCGACAGGCGCGCAGCCCTCCCTCCTCACGTGCCGCCCAGCGATTGCAGACACAAGCAGCAGGTGGGTGAGGATGCTCCGGTGCTTCCCACAGTCATGTTTTGCCACAGGTTTCCATCAAAGGTGGATGCTCAAGGCTGGATGCTGCCCTGGGAAGCGCTCACCCCAGCTGCAGGCTCCATAACTCCCATCTGTGGGTCCAGCCAGGCGCTCTGCTCCCGGGATGGGACATTTTCCGCTCCCTGCTGAAAGTGTGGAGCTGTGCAAAAGCCACCCTGGTTGGAGCTCCTTCCCTTTGGTGCGTGAGCTGCTCTGAGTGCTCAGCTGCGCCTGGAGCAGGTCCCCTCGTAGCACTGGGTGTTCTTAGGGTGCTGGCGCTGCAGAGAGCATCCAGCCGCTCTCCTCTCCCGCATCTGCCGGCTTTGAGGGTTACAGGGAGCGAGGCTCCTCGGGCTGCATCCCCCCTTGGGATCCCTTCCCTACAGGGCAGATATACAACTTGTCCCTACTGGGGCGATGCAAAGGCTCATCCACCTCCAATACAGCAACCTGCTCCTTAGCCACGCTTTTGGGAGCAAAAGCACTTTTATTTCTTCATCTTAAAGCAAAGCGATGGGGAGGGAAGGGGAAGAGCAAGCTCAGGGACCACGGCTCCCATGTCTCCGCAAGCTGTGCACGCCCCGAACTGGATCAGCCTCTCCCAGCTCCTGTTGTCACAGCTTTGTGCCCGCTCCTTTAACCTATTTTATTTGCAGCAAAGAGAAATTATAGGGGGAGAAATAAGGCGCTTGTCAGTTTTCTTGAAAATTAGGCCACAGCTGTCAGCCTGAAAGGGAAGCGTACGTCTCAAAGGATCTGCTGCTGTTTTACGCTTCTCCCCCCCTCCTCAGTCAGCCCCTGCCCTTCCTCCCCTTCAAAACAGGGGATGCTTGCCTGAAAACATCGCTGCCCAGTGTAGATCCACCTCTGGGATCGGACTCTGGAGGGCTGGGCTGAACGTGAGTGGTGCCCCTCAGCTGAGGAGGTGGGCTGGAGCCCGGGTTTCTGCTCTGGCAGGCAAGTGGTGGTGGAGCCAGAGTTCCAGCCCTGCCAGGCACACGCTGTGACACTGCTGCCTGTGCCTCCTGCCCGGGGCTTGAAGCCCCAAGAGCCCTTGGGCAGCAAGGCGAGTATTGTGTTTGCCATCCGTTTTGCTGTCGAGTCGTCAGCAGGTTTAAAAGTTGTAAAAGAGATGCCTCAGGGGGGTTATTTTTTGCTTTTCTGGAGAGTTTAGAGGAGGAGGGCTGCCTTTTTTTCCAGGTGAGCCTCCTGTAGATGCTCAGGTGTTTCTACAGCACCATATAAGCTTTGCAGGTCATCAATGTCTGCGTGGGCAGGATAGATTTATCCACGGGTCGCTGTAAGGTTTCCTGGAGGAAACTTTTGGGACACACTAACTGGGGCAACTGGAGGCTGCTGCTGGCTGTGGGTTTCCCCTTGGAGGAGTTGGCACATTTGTCTGTGTTATGCGTAAGATTTGGGCGATACCTTGGGCTGAGTGGACCATTAAGTTTCCAAATTTAGTTATCTTTTAGCTTCTGGCTCATCTCAGAGGATATTAGAGGATATTCTGTGCTGAAGATGATCAGAAGAAACTGAAGAAGTTTCTTCAAACTTCCTCTGAAGAAACTCTTCCTTCTCCTTGGTACTGTCCTGTTTCTGCCTCCTGTTCAGTGTGGAGCTGTGGGTATTTCGCTGATGGTGTAAGTGCCTGGAGGTGTTGGCTATCTGCTTTATGAACTGAAGGTGATCTCTTCGAAGGACGCTGTTCTCTAGTCAGCCAGTGTCCAAGGTGGGACCAAGGCTGGGTTCATCATGAGTCAAGGTGGAAGTGCCCAGCTGTGGGCTGGGCTCGCAGCTTTGGTAGGCAAGCGAGCAGTGGCAAAGCCATCCTGCCAAGCGAGACGGGGTCCTCCCAACGGTCTGGTGTCTGAGGGGAGCATCACGAGGAGCAGAAACCAGGCGCTGAGGGTCTGCAAGACTGAGGTGCTGTTTCACCATCTGAAGCTGGTCTGAAATACTAGTGTGCGTTTGTGCTGTGCTCCTCTGAGGGTTCCCCCTCTGTTGCTCTTGGGGGTCCCTGGGGAGCACGTTATGGAGGAGATGGCCCCAGCCCAGTGCTGAGCTGGCACCACAGCTCCTTCAGCAGTTGTCACGCTGATGGCTTCTGCCGAGCAGACGCTTCATGGGAGGGTTTTCTTGTTTGCAGTGAAACACTCTGCATCTTTCCCTTTTTCAAGCGAAGGCATTGCAGGGCTGTCTCCAGCTTCCCAAGATCCTCACATCTCCTCCCTGGGTCCCGCACATCTCCCAGGATCTGCCCGTCTCTGGTCCATGACTTTCACTGAGTTTCCTGTGGAAACTCAATTACCATCACGAGAAACCAGGTCTGCTGAGGCTGAAAAGAAAGTTCAGGCTTTGCCACACATTAAACTGGACACTCTTGTCCTTCCTGCTCATGGGCTCCCTTTGATCCAATGCGCCCGTTCCTGGTTGACTGACATCTCAAAGAGCAGGACCTGAACGTCAGAACATCAAGAAGAGTCCAAAAGCCACATGAAGAAGGAGATGTGAGTCCGGCTCTTGCTCACATTGTCTTCCTGGCTCGAGCAGGCTCTTTGCTCACCTGGGGCGAGCCGTGACGGCTTCCGGCTCCAGAGCTGGTCTTCCTAAGGACTTGTCCGTGCTGTCCTCAGCTCTCCTTGGACGGGTTGTACTTTACAGCTTCCCATGTCCAGCAGATCCTCATGCTCCACCATGTATCTCGCTCCATCTTGGTGCCTGCGAGCCCATCCCCAGGAGACAGACCCCACCAGGTACTCTTTGTCTCTTGATGAGGACCCAGGCTCATTAGGGAAGCGTACCGGCAGAGGCTTGCTTTGAGATGGGAATGGGTGGGTGGGAGAGTGGAGATGGAGGGGTGGAGCGTGCCTGTGCTTCCTGCAAAAGGAGCCCCACTTCTCCTAAACTTCCTGAAGCCTTACATGAAACGCTATGAATTTTGAAAGTGGGAGCTGCCGGGGTTGCCATGGTTTCCCGTGCCCGGAGGAGCGGCTCCAGAGCCTGGATTCAGCAAAGGCGGGGAGAAAAATGGAGGACTGGGATTTTCTTTGCAGCTGTGGTGGGGAAGGATGGGAGAAACAGCACCCTCCTGCCTTCCCCGCTCTCTCCTCCCTCTCCCCTCCATCCTAATTTTATCTGTGGGGCTGCGTGCTCTGCAAATTCCTGAAGGATCCCAGCTGCTGGGCTGGGATGGGGATACTGCTTTTTCTGGCAGGAGGATTTCAAGGGGAAGGGGACGGGGATCGCCAGGGCTGCAGGTCCCCTGGGCAGGCAGGTTGAGCTGGGGCATCTCCCGGGGAGCCTGAAGTTGGGAGGAAGGATGGTAAAAAGCCTTGGGGAGAAAAGTGAAGCCTGAAGTGGAGGAAGAGGAGGGTGGGGAGGAAGGATGGAGGGGTTCTGCCCTCCTCATAGCCATGGCAGACGCAGCGGTCTGGCCTTGCAAGCTGAAAAGCGGGGCAGAGCCCCTCGGAGCATCGCTCTCCCCATCCTCGACCAGCTCCTTTCCCAGCTCCGGCACTGTCCCAGTTGCTGGAAGTGGGACAAGGACCAATCCTCTCCCTGCTGGGGCCCCATGTCTGCTCGAAGCTAATAAAGTGAATCACTGGTGCTTAATGAAGAGGCACCTGCTTAATTGAACGCAGCGGGATGGTGCTCAGCATGGCTGGGCAAGGGGAGGGGGCCAGGAGTGCTCCCCCCAGGGCTCCCTGCAGATCCCAACCGAGGGGACGGTGTCTCCTCCACAGCAGGGCTGGATTTCATCTTTTAATTATTATTTTATGAAAAAGAAACAGATTTTCACCCGCTTCAAGCAAGCATCGGGCTGCCCTGACCCTTTGCCGCCTGTTCCTGCACGGTGGCTTGGGGTTGAAGCAGTTAAAGGGGTGAGCGGGTGGGATGGGAGCTCCACGGCTCCCTGCCACGCTGATGTTTGGATGATGTTTAGATTAGCCGGGTTTCCAGGCATCAAGCTGTCAAAGCAACAGGGCTGGGAGGGACACCAGGGCCTGGCCTTAATTGGAAATGTGGCTCTGAAGCCGCCCCATCGCTCTGACGTTCCCTGGGCTCCTGCGTGCGGCCCCACAGCAGCTCCCTGCCCCGAGGCTTTCGGCTTGTCCCCGAAACTCGGCCACCCCATCCGCCCCGCCGATCGTTAGCGTGATGGGAATTGCTTGCGATTGACATCGCATCACTGGTGACTCGGTGGCCACCAGATCGGGCTGTGGTGCTTAATGGGAATGGGGCGCAGCTGGGATGCAGCTCGGGGATGCAAGGGGACCTCAAGGTGGCCCGGCAATGCAAGGCTGGTGGTGATCACCTTGGCTCTTCCCTTGGCCAGCGTCGTCTGGCCAAGGGGTTCTTCAGGCTGGAGGGAGGGCAGGGTCCTGTCCCCACAGCAGGGGCTGGAGGTGACCCGCTGGGTCCCCTCCGCGACTCGGCCGCATCCAAGGCAACGAGCAGGGGATGTGCCCCATCGCCATGCTGCAGGCAGGCACTGCCTCCCATCTGCCCGCAGCCGCGTTCCTTGGCTCCGTTGGAAAGGCTTGAATAACCCTTTTAATTTAAGGAGTTAAATTTTAATGGCCTAAGTGCCGCACTTCATTATCGCCGCCATGTGCCTGCGCCGACGACTGCCTAACGTCTGGGCGATGCGATGTGGTGATGCTCTGCGCCTGCTGCCTCCCCAGGGGCCCTTCTTCCCCTCCTCTCCCATGCTGAGAGGTCCTCGGGGGGATCGCCAGCTCCCCGTGGGCAAGGGGACCCACGTGTCACCTGCGGGGATGCAGGGAGAGCCCCGGGGAGAGGCGTCTTGCTGGGGTGATGCTTCGGGAGGGGATTAGCCGGCTCCTTCCGTCATCACATCAAAGCGCAGGCAGGTGGATGGGGGGGTGAGCCGCAGCCAGCTCCGTTAGTAACTGGGATTTGGAGTTTCACAGATGGGTTGTGTATATATATGTGTTTATGGGATGTATATATCCAGGGTGTATACATCTGATGTATGTATTTATATTTATGGGTGGATCTGTGTATATATTTATGGGGTGTATGGCTCCCGCTCGCTGTCCCTTCTGCCCCATCCCTTTCCGCAGCCGCCCCTCCGGCATCTCGGCTGCTGCCTGGTTGGTTTGAAGCCACCTGTCCCCTCTGCAGCCCAGTCCCCTGCCTCCTCCCAGCCAGCCGCGCGTTCCCCTCGTGCCATTGAAGCCTCCCAGGGGATCGGCTCCGGGGGACCCCTCCCGTCTCACCGGCAGCCGCTTGGCGCTGGCAGTCAGGCTCAGCTGCTGGCTGCTGTCATGGAGGCTGGCAGCTGCATGGTTGGCCAGTCGTCCCCTCCTTTGGGGATCGCTTTTGGGCTTCAGCAGGGGAGTTTGGGGTCTTTGGATGCATGGGGAGAAGCTGCTGAGCACTGGCAAACTCATTCTGCTGGTGGTTCCCAGAGAGCCCCTACCTGGGGGCAGCTGGAGGGGTGGGCACCCTGATGGGGCAGCGAGGCAGGGGACAGGCTGAGGACAGGCTCCGTGCGGCTGCTCCTTTAACATCCCAACGGCTTCCAGTTTCCCAGTGCCACTGAAGGGAGGGGGAACAAACCCAACCCTTCCCCGCTAATCAAAACCAGGCCTGGAATTAGAAAGCGGCTCGCGTTCAGCCCCCCGCTCGCTGGGAGCGCGGCGTTAGCCAGCCAAATGTCAGAGCTCCTATTTATGGAAAGCGAGAGCCCTCCTTTTCCATGGAGGAGCCGTGGAGGGGGGACCCACCCGGCATCCCTGCCGTGGGCGGATGAGGGCAGCTCCGGAGGTCGCTGAATTACCCTTGATGCTCGCCAGCACTGTTTTTGGTTTGGCTGAGCTTATTTGAGCTCTTTTTGGAGCCTTGCTGCCTGGAAGGTGTAAAACCGGCTTCTCACCGGCCCCGAGCATCTGGCAGCGGCGCAGAAGAACCGGTACCAGCACACGGGGCACTTTGCCACTGGGGGTAAAAATCTCCCGGTGTCTGTCCCTGGAGGACCCGTCCCCTCTTTGGGCGTGGTAAATCATCCCACTTCACGGTCCAAGTGCACAGTGCCAGCTCCAGCACAGCTGCTGGAGGAAGCTGGGCAAGGATGGGGCATCCAGTTATCCCCTCTTACTGGAGAAGTGTGGGATGGAGCCAGCTCACTCCTGGGCTGGGCTTGGACTTGCCCAGGCTGGGCTCGCTTTGCTGCAGCTGGCGATGACCGGATCCTGCCTGCAATGCTGAGCTATTGATTTGCTTTTGGCTCTGTCAGGCTGAACTCAAAGCCTCTGCCTTCCCCTTCCCTGCCTCAACGCTTCGCTTTCCCATCGCTCTCCCTCCTCCAGCCAGCCCGCATCCAAGCAGCGAGAAAATCGGGGAAGCGTTTTCATCCCCATGAATGCAGCCGGTTACGTAAGAATAATTGGGATAAATGAGCTTATTTATCACAGCCCGTTCCATTTTAACGCGGTCCAGGGCGATTGCCGGGTTGGGTTACGTAAAAGCCCGCACAGAGCATCTCATTGTCCGGCAGTGGCCTCGCGGGATGCGGGAGCTGCCGATGGAGAGGAGCCGGGGCTGGGCAGGAGGGGACTGGGTTGCTTGGCAGATTTGGGAGGAAGATGGGGGATTTCTTCCTCTACGTGTTAGGAGGGAAAATCCATTTCTTCATTTCCCCATCCACTTCTTGCATCCCTAAAAAAAAACAGACTTTAAGATATGGTCTTTGATGTCTTCCTATAGCCATACACTGGTATGAGCTGGGATGAGAGCTGGAAACTCGCTTCCTTCCTCTTCCTCACCCCAGGAGGTGTAAATGTGACCCCGGGGGTGGTTTAGGTGTGCCTCCCACCTCCTGGCCGAGCAGCTAGCGAGCACCTCCCACCCAGCCGCCAAAGCGAGTGCTCCTTGTTTTGCCTCCTAAACCCTTCTGATCTGCCTCCATGGAGGGAGTTGGTTGCCAGCTGAGATTGTCTGGTGGGGAACAGTGTGTGGTAGGAGTTGGGGGAAAGCAGAGATGCTCTGGGGGATGCCAGCATCTCCCACAGTGCTGAGGTTCCCCGTCAGCCTGCGGGGGAGATGTGGGGAGCTGGGGAGCATCCCCATTTCAGGAGAAGCTGGGGAGCTGGGTGGGCTCCCCGGGGTCTCCCCAGTGTGGGCACCGGAGAGCTGAGCCGGCACTGGGCAGCGTTTCAGGTGTCCTCAGACAAACCGCTCAAGAAGGCAGGAGGCTGGAGAAAAACAGGAAATCCCCAAATCCAAACAAACACCGAAGAAAAAAAAAAAAAAAAATCTGGTTTTTGGTTTCTGGTCTAAAATGTTGAAAACCTTGAGACTGGTTTGTTAAGCAGAACATTCCTGCCATGACCTGCTGGGCCCAGCCAGGCGGATCAGCATGGGCCGTGGCGCCGGCTGTGCCGTGTTTTGAGGAGAGCAGAGGCATCTTCCAGCTTCACCGGCTGGAGCTCCTGAGCCCCTCGCACAGGCTTTCCTGGGAGCCAGGAGTTCAAGGAGCAATGGGGCAGGTTACTGGAAGAAGGGAGGCTGTAGAGGGAAAGGCAGCCTCTGGCTCCAAGGGTCTGGGTTGCACAGCTCCAGGAGGGAGTGGTTTGTCCCGGTGGCCACGCTCGCTCCCCCCCAGTTCCCTGGCGTCAGGGGGATACTGGTCTGACTGGGCCCTCACATGCCATCTGTAACGGTGCTGCTGCACCCTCCCTGCAGTTGTCAGGGTGGAAAGTGATGCTGAAAACTCTTGAGGGAGGTTGCTGGGAGGCTTGAGGTGGCAGCAAGACACGGTGGTGAGTGCTGGCGAGGTCCCAGAGCAGCACGGCCGGGGATGTGTCTTAGCCCAGCTATTTTTTTTTGGCCTTGCCCTGGTGTGAATAGCTGCACCCTGCAAATGCAGAGCCTGGTATTGTCCCACAGCATCTCCCTTCTGGTGCCACCACACTCACCCAGCCTCTGGTGCACCCGTATCTCTCACCCCTGGTCCTCTCTGCAGGAAGGAGCTGGTGCACAGGCTTGGGTCGGGGTCTCAGCTGCATGCGTTAACCATCCTTCTCCCCTTCGTTTCTCTCCTCTGTGGTACGTAGGCAGCTTTGTCTACTTCTGAACGCAGAAAACATCTTCCACTCCATGGCAGACATCCTGCTTCGGGAAGAGGACCTCAAGTTCGCCTCTACCATGGTCCACACTCTGAACACCATCCTGCTGACGTCCTCTGAGCTCTTCCAGCTGAGGAACCAACTGAAGGACCTGAAGACCCCGGTATGGGCAGCGGGAGTGGGCTCAGCTGCTGTGGGGGACATAATGGGGGTGCCAGGTGGGGACCTAGCAGCCACCTTGCTGCTCAGTCCCCACCTGGCAGGTCCCAGCACTGGAGCTTGGGCGCCCAGGGTGGCCTCTTTGATCTTCCTCTCTTCAGGAGTTGAGGGAGGCTTGAAGGACGTGTCCAGTTCTTGCTTTTCTCCCCCTGCATGGGAACGGGCTCCTCGAGCCCTCAAGCAGCTGCTGCCTCCTTCCCTCCACCCTGACACGGGCTAGGGGACAGGTGACAGCAGGAGCAGAGCCCCCCAGTCCCTCAGCTGTCCCTGCCAGGAACACGCCCACAGGGTTTGCCGAGCAGCTGCTACTGGCACCAGCAACACCCAAGCAAGGCAGGGAGAGCGAGGAAGACTTCTCCTCCTCCTCACACAGGTCAGCTATACAGTGGTGTCCCCTTGGCTGGGCCAGCCACCATTCTCCACCCGCTCATCCTGCGGTGGACGCAGCACCCCAGAGGGCCACCCCACCACCCTGGGCAGCCTCGTCTCCATCTCCCGAGGCTGGCAGGCTCACCTCAGAGCCAGGCTGACTTGGTGGGTCCACAAATGTCCCTTCGTGTATCAGTGGCACTTGCCAGCCCGGTGGGTTGGAGTTGGGGACCCAGGGCTCTCTGTGCCACATCGTTGCTCCCGCTGTTGACCCAGCCCTGATGGCTCCCTCTTTCCCCAGGAAAGCCGTAACCTCTTCTGCTGCCTGTACCGGTCCTGGTGTCACAACCCTGTGACAACTGTGTCCCTCTGCTTCCTTACCCAGAACTACAAGCACGCCTACGACCTCATCCAGAAATTGTATCCTTTGGGGGTTTTCTGTGAGGCCGGTGGCCAGGCTGGCCCCTGATCCCTCTGTGGCCACCAAGGTCACTCTGTGGGCCAGCCCAGCCTCCTGCCTGTAGCCCATCATTACCAGGGCGGCATCGCCACGACGAGAGGGCCGGGCAGCCTGTGCTGGGTGCGTGCCAGTTCCCTTCCCCTTATGTCATCCTTATTTTTTGTGGTGTAAAAAGAGGAAAGTGTGTGCTGGCTGAGCCCTGACCTTCCCCTGCCCGAGAGGGGAGGCTCCTCAGCATCCTCTTCCTCCCAGGAAGATGAAGGCTTTGGCCTCCTGGCCCGATGAGGAGCAGGCAGCGCCCAGCGCGGTGCGGTTCCCAGTCAGCCCACCGTCTGTGTGCAGCAGAATGATTATTTTCATTGCTGGCAACCACCAAGCCTCCCTGAGTAGCTTTCCATACGAAGAAGCTTAGTAATGCACTTGGATTCCCTTCCCAGTTCACACCAGCATATCTCCTGGGGGACGGGAGCGCTCGGCATCGCCTCTGTGCCGTCCCCGTGGGCCAGGGGGATAAAAGCAAGCGTCCTCCCTTGCACCGTCTTCCTGCCCGCTCTCTGGCTAGGCAAGCTGCTGGCTTTTTGGGCAGCCTGCTTTTTCCCCCATCCCTTCCTGCTTATCTTGTTTCCTTCCGTCATCCCTTGGCCTCCCCGCAGACCTTCCCACCCTGCCTGCTTGCTTCCCGTGGGAGCTGCGGGTGCCGGGAGGGTTTGGCAGAGCCGCTGTCCACGCCGGGCATCACCCGGGCAAACCATCTGCTGCTGCAGGGCCACCCTTTTCCAAGGTAACGTCCTTAACAGCCGCATCCAGCGGGGATCTGGAGGTCACCGTGGATTTCCTCACTGAGGTGGACAAGCTGGTGCAGCTCATCGAGTGCCCCATATTCACATGTAAGGAGGAAAACCCCGCGAGGGGAAGGGGCGGCGCGTGGTGCTCCCCCACCCCAGGCCCATCCTCCTCCCCGCTCCTCCATCGCAAGTGGCAGCCGCCGCACGAGTAAATAGAGCAGAAGTTATCAGACTTCTTGCTAGGAGGTTTGCCCAGCGCTGGAGCTGCCCACCGGGGACGGGCACGCTGGCAGCGCTGAGGGAGCCACTCGCCCCCCAAATATAGGTTATGAGAGCGAGCGGAGCTGGTACCAAACAAAGGGATTGTGGAAGGATATGGGGGGGCCTGGGCCACGCTGAGTATCTCTGGAGGGGCACAGTTGCAGGGAGCCACACGTGCCACCCTTGGAAATGCGGGGTGGCATTGCAGGCGCTGCTGGGGCCCTTAGCAAGAAAAAAGGTGGGGTTTTGGGACATGACCCCCCATGGCTGCCAGGGGGTTTCTTGCAATGATGTTTGGCTGCTCCTGGGCTCCTTCTCCTTGGAGGTGAAGCTGGGCATTAAGAAACGTCTCGGAAAGGACTTCAGGAGGGGACTGTATAGGTCCAGGGCTATCTAGGGGAATAGTTGGAGGAATATTTGGGGGCATGTTTGAGGAAAGAGGGTTCGAGCTGCCAGGCAATGGCAGTGTGGGGTGGCCTTCGGTCACACTTCCTCCCCTGGTGCCATGTGCTTCATCCTGAGGATGACTTTCCTTCCCACCATGCAAGGTGGTTTTCCACAGTCCCAAACGTTTCCTTGAGGGTTCTCCACCCCACTCACCCTTCATCTCCAAATTTCAGGTTAGGGGACAGGCGTAGAGCAGCATCTCTGGGTGTGGGTCCCTTCGCAGGGAGACCCCAGAAGTCCCAGTGGCAACCAGGAGGTTAAGTGCTGGGGCAGGGACCTCTTGCTCCATCCCCTGGGCTGCCCCAGGTGGGACCTGCGTTGTCTTTGGGGCTCCGGAAGGCCCGTCGACCCCTGAGCACCACGAGGGATGGAGCAGGAAGGCGGTTTTCCCTCCACGGAGCAACGTGCCATGGCACAGCACACGTAACCATCAGGGCTGAGCAAAGATGATCCCTTCTGCTCCAGAGAGTCCCTAGGAGGGTGTCACCCAGCCCTCCTGACGTGTGATGCCCTGGGGAGGGTATTTCTACTAATTCTGCAGAAGCTGAGGAGCACTCTCATGTCGCACGTGTGTCCTCAGGCAGACAGCATGGACGGGCTCGGGGATGAGAGGGATGGGAGACGTGGGAAGCCTCTGCCCCACTTCCCTGGCTGGCAGCTGGGGGCTGTGGTGAGAAGAGGGGCTTCTGGCGTGTTGGGGACACAAAGGTGGATGAGTTAATGCAAGGGGAGAGGCTGCTGGTGCTTACAGCCTCCCCAGGATCATCAGCTGGGTTGGGAGGAACCTGCTATTGAGGCTGGAGGCGAAATGGCATTTTACCTGCCTCCCCATCCTCTTCCTCTCCTCTTCCAGATCTCCGCCTGCAGCTGCTGGACGTGAAGAACAACCCTTACCTGATCAAGGCGCTCTATGGCCTGCTGATGCTGCTGCCCCAGAGCAGCGCCTTCCAGCTCCTCTCCCACCGCCTGCAGTGCGTGCCCAACCCTGAGCTCATGCAGACCGCGTAAGTGCTGCGGGGACGGACCCCCGGCATCGGGGCCCGACCAGCCGTCCCCCCGCGGCCGAGCGTCCCCACCATCCTGGGCTCAGCCCCATCTTCTTTTTTTCGCTCCTCGGCTCGTTTGCGGCCGCAGCTGCTCCTTGCCCCGTGGCCGGGAGCGTTGGCTCGGGGGGGGTTTTGTGTCTATATTTGGTAACCCTGGGAGGGCTGTGCCTCATCCACAGGCATTTGGCATCCGGGATGGAAAATTTCACTTGTGGGGTCGCTATGGAAACGAGCAGAGCCGGGAAGGAGGTTTACGGAGAGAGATGTCGGAGTGAGATGTCGGAGAGAGATGTCGGCAGCCGGGGGGTGCTCCCAAAGCATGTGTGTGTCCCCCAGTCCAGACGGCCTTCATGGCACCCAAAAGGACCCTGTCACCCATGCACGCCTGGGGTTTGCTTCTCCATCCCCACCCCCAGCCTTCAGGGAGCCATGAGCAGTGATGTGCAGGGGCAGCATCGCCCTGGGGACCAGCCGAAATCCCTGTGCCCAGGGATGCTGCCCACCCCTGGTTAAATGCCAGTGGTGGGATTTGTTCTCCAGCCCTTTGGCCAGTGAGCAGGGTCGGGCTGATGATAAAGCTGGGTCTGCCTTTGCAAAGCCCTGGGAACAAAAAGAGCTCCCGAAATGGGCAGGTTTTTGAATTAACCCCCCGCTGCCGCCGCTCCTTGGCTTTTATCCCTCCTGGCCTCCAGCGCTGAGCTCGTACCCACAACCCAGCACTGATTTAAACTGGGGGGGGCTGCACGTGCTTCTTCCCCCTGCCTTTTTTCCCCCTCCCCTAGCCCCCGGCAGCGGGGTTTTTTTTTCGAGCAACCGGAGCTGTCAGACGGCCTGAGCATCTGATTAACTCTGACCTACATTCCTTCAAACACCGAAGCCGGCTTTCATAACAGGCCAGTCCCAGCTGCCCCCTCCCCGGGGGGACGTAGGGACCTCCGGAGCCGCCTGCCATCTTCCCATGGGTTCCCCCGTGTCCTCTGATGGGCATCCCGTGGATGTCCACTCCTTCGCATGGGGACAGTTTTGGGGGATGAGCACCCGCGGCCGGCGCCCCAGGGAGCACACAAATGGGGCTGAAAGCCCCATTTGTGTGCTCCCTGGGGCGCCGGCCGCGGGTGCTCATCCCCTGAGGCTGTCCCCGCTGTCACCAACCTTCCTCTGTGCTATAGCGCATGGAAATTTTTTGCTTGCTCCTAAAACCAGGCAGAGAAACTGAGGCATGTGGCGCTGGCATCCTTTTCCAACCAGTCTTGCTGCTTTCAGCCAGAATGGGTTGGGACAGGGTGGGAGCATTCGTGTTGGAGGGGTTAAACCTTCCGTGTGATGCCAGGGTGCTGAGGCAGGTGTCCCTTGTCCCCTCTTTCCTGTCCTAGGATTTCGTGGGCTCCATCTCATGTTTTGGGGGAGGGAAAAAGGTATTTGGGGGAGGGAAATGGGTCTTTGGGGGTGTTTCATGGGGCACCAGCACCGCTAGGATGGGCTGGGCTCAGCTCCAGGACAAGCCCTTGGTGCTACCTGCGATGGATGCCCGGGGCACGAGCATCTCCTGCCCGTTCCCACCCTCACTTTTCTGCTCCCACCCCGCAGGGACAGCACCAAAGCGAGTGCCGGCTTCAAGAGGACGGCAGCCTCCAACATCGACTACACGGAGCTGCTGCAGCACTTTGAGAAGGTCCAAAACAAGCACCTGGAAGCGCGGCACCAACGAACCGGGCGAGCAGAGCAGCTGGACCGGCGAGTGGTCCTCTGAGCATCCCCCGCGGCGGCCGCGGGTGCGCGCGGTTACTGGGGGCAGGGACCAAGGGACGCGGACCAGGGGAAGGGGACGCCGGTTGCTGGCCACCGGAGGATGCGGTGGGTTTTGTGGCAGAGGGAGAGGGGCTTGTGGATGGTGGGGGACCCCGTGGCCGTGCCCATGCCCGCCTTATCTGGTGGGCGATGTGGGGATGGGTTGTGGGAGGAGAGGGCCAGGGGGAAGGCACCTCATCTTCTCTAGCAAGGAAACTCCCCTTCACTTTGCTAATGCCTTCCCCGTGACTGTCAGCTGAGCGCCCAGCCTCCTGCCAGCGAGACCGGAGGGGAAGGGAAGACGGGAGCAACCCCTGGCCTCTCACCCTGGAAAACCAAGCGCGTGGGGCCGTCAGCCACCTCTCGCCACCCTGGCTTCCGCACTCTGGCTCCAAGGCCGTGCTGGAGGCTGCCGGCAGCATCTCACCTGGGGACTCACACTCCTGTGCGTGGCACTCGGCCCCCTCCCCGCATCCACGCACCCTCTCTGAGCCCCCAGCTCTTGGCACTGACGCTGGCGCAGCCTTAACTCCCAGCCGGCACCAGGGGCGCGGGGGGTGGCAGAGGCCTCCCATCACACCCAGCCCCGGACTCGGCTCTTTGTTCCTACGTTAAGCTTCCCACTATAAAATAAACGAGCAATGCAGAGCAGCCCATTCCTGGTAGCTGGGTTTCCCGTCCTCACCGCCCCAGCAGATTCAGTCCCGGGGGCAGCCGAAAACCCAGCGAGGGCAGGGGATGGTGTGGAGCATCTTGCTCGACCCCAAGCCCCGGGCTGGCCCAGCCCTGCCACGTTGGCTCGCCGGCGAGCATGGCTTCTCCGCCTGCTCCGAAAAAAAAAAACACCCCACCACCGAAATTCTTCCAGGCCACGGTCACGAAACCGCAGCGCAGTGACAGGCATTTTCCTGGCCCCGAGCAGCCGCAGGCGCTGCCTTCGCTCCGTCCCGTGGCACCGAGGAACCATCGCCGCCGTCGCGTGCGGGCCTACCGCAGTTTTGGGGGGTTGCAGTTGCATCCCTGCCGCCTTTCAGGCCCTCACCTGATCCCAGGGAAAGGGGGGCTGGAGGAATTTGTGGAGTTTTTATGGCTCCTGGCCTGTTTACAGCCGAGCCAGGCTCTGGCAGCGGGTTCCGCGAACAGCCCTGCACCGGCGCTGCTTTGGCCGGGATAAAGACATTCCTGTCATTCCCGGGAAAGGGCTTTCCAAACCCGGTCACGGCGGGTTAATTTTAACAGCCAACCCTTTAGGATGGGTGAGCGGTGGCTTCCCCAGCCCGCTGACTGCTCGGGGTGCTGGGGGGGGTCCCTGTTGCCTGTCCCCAACCCCTGCTGGGACATGGCTGGCGTGGGCCAGGGCTGCCACAAATCCCAGGGCTTTGCCCATCGCTCCTGCTGGGCTCACTGCTGCTGAGCGGCCTCTTTCCGTGCCGAGGGATGGGGTTTATGGGGAGAAATTCCAACCGGCTGCCGGAGCACCGAGCCGTAATCGTTTCCTTATGGGTGGCTCTTGACCAGCGCTGGCCGGAGCAGCAAGGGCAGCGCCGGCGGCGGATCAGGGCTGCTTTTCTGGCAATAGATGGCTCAGGCTGAGCCCTGATGGCTGAGCATCCGTGCAGCGAGGTGCGTCGGGGCTCAGCCCAGCCCCTCCAGATCCCGGGAGGCTGGGGAGGGAGCCTGGGGATGGCTGTGGGGAAGGGTGCGTTGCTGGCAGGCCACGCGTTTCCCACGGCCCCGTAAGAGGTCTCGGAGCTGCCGGAGGACGTTAAAACTTCGGCCCGCACCGAGGTGGTTGCCCGCAGGACACCTTGGCGCGCGCCTTCCCCAGGTCAGGAATTGGGAGGGGGTCAAGCAGCCCTTGGCGAGCCCTTGGCTACACAGAGCCCTGCTCTGGAAGCGGCCCCAACCAGAGAGCTGGGGGCTGCCCCCCAGCACCCCACAGCGCTCCCGCTGCCGACCCCAGACCCGGCAGAACGCGCAGCGTGGGGTCCCCCCCCACACCCAGAGAGCATCCCTTGGGGCTCCTCCCCACCAGCGGGGCTTCCCCCCAACCCGGCAGCATCCCCCGGACCCCCCCCCCCCCCCCCCCCCCCAGCCCCCGGCCCCGCGGCGGGCGGCGCATGTGCCGCGCAGATCCCGCCCCGCTCCGCCCCCTCCCCCGCCGCCGCGCTCCGCTCGGGACCCCGCTCTCCGCGCTCCGCCGTTCGGGGGGGCGGCCCGGGGGGGCGGCCGGGTCCGCTCAGGAGGAGGAGGAGGAGGAGGAGGAAGAAGAAGAGGGGAGGGGGGGGCGATGCCCCTCGCCGCGCTCCGCCCGGCCCCCCCGCCGCTCCCCGCCCCCCGCCGCCGCTGAGCCTGGCCCGACGCCGCGGCCTCCCCCGGCGGCGCCGCCCGCCCCGGGCTGCCGCAGCGCCGCGATGGAGACGGCGGAGAAGGAGTGCGGAGCCCTCGGCGGCCTCTTCCAAGCCATCATCAACGACATGAAGGTAGGGATCCCCCCCGCCATCCCCATCCCCCGCCGCCGTGACAGTGCCCCCCCGCCACCCCGGTCGCCACAGGATCGGGCCCCGCGGTTCCGCTGCCCGGCCTCATGCTGGGTACCGCGGCCCCACCTCGGGTGTCGGAGCCCCGCATCAACCCCATAATTGGCCAGCGGACCCCATTCTGGGTGTCACGGCCCCACATCAGCCCCATACCGGGCATCGGGGGCTCGCCTTGGGTATCGGACCCCATGCTG
The DNA here is from genome assembly GCF_036417535.1 of Chlamydotis macqueenii. NCBI lineage: Eukaryota > Metazoa > Chordata > Aves > Otidiformes > Otididae > Chlamydotis > Chlamydotis macqueenii. The sequence goes on from NC_141568.1 coordinate 15,439,849, forward strand.
GGTATGGCAGCCCTACATCAGCCCCATATCCGTCACCAGGGATCGGAGCCCCCTACCAGCCCCATGTCGGGTGTCGGGGCCCCACATGGGCCAGCAGAGCCTGGTACTGGGTGGTGACACCCCACATCAGCCCCATACCAGCCATCGGGGCCCCACGTTGGGCATCGGACCCCGTGCTGAGTATCGCAGCCCTGTATCCATCACCGGGTATCGGAGCCCCACATCAGCCCCACATCGGGTGTCGGGGCCCTACGTCGGGTTTTAGGGCCCTGCGTCGGGCATCAGAGCCCCATATCAGCCCCGTAGTTGGACACTGGACCCCATGCTGGGTGTCACAACCCCGCATCAGCCCCGTATCCATCACCGGGTACCCGAGCCCCATGTCAGGTGTGACAGACCGGGAATCGCTGCCCCGCCTTGGGTACCGCTGGCCCCACACTGGGCATCACCACCCATTTCGGGCATCGTGTTGCCCCCTGTCGCCCTCCGCTCCCCAGCCTGGATTTCTGCTGGACCCACTTGGAACAAAAAGGTCCCCGGGCTCCTAGGTCCCATTTCCCAGCCCGGGGAGGGGACATTGCCTCCACCCTCCCCAGGAGCAGAATGGGGGCCTGCTTTAAAAAAAGCCCTTTTTTTTTGTTTATTTTCATTTCAAAAAGAAATAAATAAAAATTCTGGAGGAGGGGGGAATTTTGGCCTGGGGGCTGAGCAGGGAGGAGTCAAGCAGCTGGATTTCTTCATCCTAGGGAGGGGGGGGCCAAAATTCCCACTGCCGGCTCCAGTGTTGGGGTTTAACCCCAGTCTTTTTTTGGGAGGCAAAAGCTCTCTTCCTCCTCCTCCTCCTCTTCCTCTCTTCTTGCTGCAGCCCAGTCCAGACAATGCTGTCATTGCCAAAGCAGGGGAGGGGGGATAAAAAAAAAAAAAAAAAAAAAAAAGCCTTGCTGAGGAGATTAACCCCTTCAAGGGGCAATGGTGGCTCCGCACGGGGCCAGACTCCAGCTCAGGGCTGGGAGAAAAGCCCTCAGCGGAGAAAATCCCCAGAGCCACCAGCCCCAGGGCGGTGGGGGCCAGGACTGGCAGGGAAGGGTGCTGGGGTGACCACCCCCTCCCCAAATGCCTTCAGCCCAGCCAGCCCCGTCTGGGATCCCCACTGAGCCCCGCGCCCCCAGGGTGGAGGTGGGGGGCAGCCCGTGCCTCAGTTTCCCCATTCCCCCACTGAGGTTGCGGAGGGGTTGAGCCGTCACCTCCCCGGCCGGTGCCAGCGCGGCCGCACAGCGATGCGCCTGGCCCCATCGGGACGCGGTTGGGCCCAGAGCCCCTCACTGTGGCGTTGTGCGCCGGAAACCAGGCTGGATTCATTGTCATGCTGTTTGTAGGTGGGAAAGATGAGGGAAAAAAAAGAAAAAAGAAAAAAGAAGAAAAAAAGAATCCCCCACCGTGCTTGGCTTGTACGCTGCACAGCCCCAGCCCAGCGCCAGTGGCCCCTGGGGCGCACAGTCCCTGTCCCTGTCCCCATCTCCCGGCTTCACGGGTGGCCTGGCGCAGGCGCCGGGGGACGGGGAAAAATGATCCCCTGCCCAAAGAGCTGACGGCGTTCAATGGCAGCGATGCGCTTAAGGTCCCACAGCCGGGACCCCTGCGCTGGGCATGGGCGCAAAGGGACCTCATTTCGGCGGCGGGTGGCTTTCTGACACCCCTCGGCCTCCATCGGGGAGGACTCGGGCAGTGAAGCCTGGTGGCAGTCCCCGAGCCGGCGGCGGCCCCAAGCCGGCTTCGTTCCCGTTGCCTCTTTTCCAGTGTGCTCGATGTCCCTGGGTGACCTTGGCATGTCCTTGTCCCTGTTGTCCTCATCCCCCTCCTCCTCCCACCCGGCATTGCAGAGGGCTGGGGGCATCGTCATTTGCCTCCTCGTTTGGGGGGAGCATCCGCTCACCCTGCCCGGGGTGACTGGGGGAAGGTGGCCCGGGGATGGTGGCCCTGTCCTCCGGCGATGGCAGGGACTCGCGGCCCTGAGCCACAAGTGGCACATGGAGTGGTGTCCTCAGACCCCTTCTTTGCTGACCCGTGAGGAAATGGGGGCTTTTGCCGTCCCCAAGAAGCAACACTGGGCTGGTCCTGTGTCCCCTCGGTGCGAACTCTGTCCCCAGTGGTGCCACCAAGCTGGGCTGGCAGGGATGTGCAGTGACCCACATCCTGCAAAGCCGGCGCCGGTGTCCAGTGGCCGCCCCGGGGGGGGTTTGGAAGCTGCCAGCACTGCCGTAGGATGGTGGCACAGGGATGGCGTCACTGGGACAACAGCACCAGCGTGGCCTTGCTGAAGTGGTGGCATCAGGACTGCCCTTACTGGGATGGCTTTGCTGGGACGGTGGCGCTGGGGCCAGCCTCGCTGGGATGGCACCAGGATGACCTCACCAGGACAGTGGCACCGGGACTTGCTGTGCCAGGATGGCACTGGGATGGCCTCACCAAGACGACACTGGGATTAGCCTCACCAGGACAACACTGTGACTGGTCTCACTGGGACGGTGGTACTGGGATGGCCTCACCATGTCATGGCACCAGGATTAGCCTTGCTGAGATGGCACCAGGACTGGCCTTGCTGGGATGGCACTGGAACTGGCATTACTGAGACTGGCCTCGCTGGAACGGCACCAGGATGGTCTTACTGGGACTGGCCTCTCCAAGACACCTCTGGTCTTGCTGGGACTGGCTTCACTGGGACAGCGCTGGGATGGCCTCACTGGAACAGTGGCACTGGGACAGCTCTGGGACTGGTCTGGGTGGCCTGGCCAGGATGGCCTCACTGGAGTGGCCTCCCAAGAACCTGTGACCTGTCCCTGTCCCCCCACAACTGCCCCATTCAGGGCTGGGGGGACCCCAGATCTCCCCGCCCGCCCCATTGATCCTCAGGGGAGCTGGGGACTGGGTCTACCCGCTGTGGCGCTGGAGCCCTCCAACAATGGTCGTTTTGGGCATCGCTGCTTTGGGGGAGGCCGCGGGCACTGGAGGGCTCTGCTCTGCTGCTGGCCGGGGTCTCACAGCTTGCCTGTGTGCCAGCTCCTTTCCTCCCCTCAAATTTCCAACCCCATAAGCTGCCTTCACCCCTTGGAGGAAGAGATCACCCAAAATCTTGAGGTCTCTATGGTCTATGAGGTTGTGTGGCCAGACTGGAAAGGGAAAAAGCCAGAAGGGAAAAAGGGTTGTGCTCAGCCTTTATTAGCCATCAGAGAAGCCACACCTAGCCAGGCACAGCCGCTGAGCTGCCCCGTCTCTCTGTAAGGGTGAAGGGGGGATTTTTCCTGCCCGGGGAGGGGCTGCAGGGGGGCGAGGGGCTGTGGCTGTCACTGTCCCCTTCCCTCCTTGCAGAGCTCCTACCCCATCTGGGAGGATTTCAACTCGAAGGCCACCAAGCTGCACTCCCAGCTCAGGTGAGTGGCTGGGGTCAGGGGGGGTGACACGGGGGACCCTCCCACCCTCCCCACAAGCACGTCCCAGGGTGCCCAGCGCCTGCTGAGGTCCCCCCTCACTCTCTCCGCCCCAGGACCACGGTGCTGGCCGCAGTCGCCTTCCTGGATGCCTTCCAGAAAGTGGCCGACATGGCCACCAACACCCGAGGTAGGGTCCTCCCCGCCCAGGGGTGGGCGTCCCGGGGCATGGCTGTGCAGGGTTGGGGTGGGACATGGGTGGAGAGTGTCCCCCGTGGGGTGTCCCCTGCCCAGGTGGCTGGGGTGGGGCTGATTGGCTTGTGGGGAGATTTCGGGGCGGTGCAGTCCCACGCTGTGGTCCCCTGCACCCATCTCTGCCCCCTGCACCCCGATGTGGGGCTGAGCCACCCTGCCAGTGCCCCTCGTCCCCTGCACCGACCTGGAAGGGTCCAGGGGGGTCCAAATTAGATGGAGGGAGATGCAGGAGCCCACGCTCAATTGTTTTGTGTCCCGACCTGCCGGCGAGGCGATGCGAAGAGCTGAGGCTGCAGGTGGGGCCCCCCCAGTGCTGCTGTGGGGTGGGGGGCCTGGACCCCCTGGACCCTCTCCGGGTGCCCATTGGCAGCGAGGAGCCACTTCCCACCGCTCGGCTTCTGCCAAGCAGATGGTCCCGGGCTGGTTTGCAGACTGGCGGTATCCAGGCCATCTGGAGCTGCGTGGGGAGGAGGAGGAGGAGGAGGAGGCATCCTGAGCCCGGGTCAGCTTTGCCTCCAAACCCAGTAGCCCACTGCACCAGGAGGATTAGGGCTCCCCCAGCTCCCCTCCAGCCCAGGCACCAAAAACGAGTCCGGGGACACGGCGGGGGGATGCTGGCAGGACCGGCACCACGGGAGTCAGCGTCACCAGGGTCGCCCTCCACCAGGCAGTGGCATCTTGGGGACACCCTGGATGTCCCCGCTTTTTTATGGAGCTGGGGAGGGGGTGTGTGGGGAAACTGAGGCAGAGCACTGGGCGGGGGCCAGCTGGCAGCCTCGCACGCGGCGCGTGAGCGTGCGGGGGAATCAGATTAGGAGCAGCAGGAGCCGGGGTAAGAGCATTAGGAGTGGGATTAGGAGAATACCCCGGTGCAGGAGGAGAAGGCCCTCGGCCCACGGGCTCCCCCGTTTCCGCAGCGCTGGGGGGTTGGGGGTGCTCAAACCTCCTGCAAAGGATGGGAGGTGTCTCTGGAGGCTTTTTTTGGGGAGGGAAAGGCAGAATATCTCCCTAGCCTGCACCCCAGGATTCTGGATTGCTGCTTTCCTTGGGATTTGCCAGCAGCACTGCCACCGTGTGGCCATCCTTAGGCTTCAGAGTTAACAGCGGCTTCATCAAGTGGGACGCTCCTGCTTTCCCTTCCTGGCAAACATCCCCCGGGGAGCTCTGACTCCCTTTTTGAACTCTCGGGATGGTGCCTGGAGGTGAGGGACGCAGCCGGCCGCCTGGCACGGAGCCGGGGAGGGAAGCCGGTCCCGCAGCCATTTGCTCCTGGTTTCTCGGTCCGTGCCTGGCAGGCTACACAGTACCTCACCTCGCGCTTTCCTGGCCCCCAAAGTGCAGAATTTCAGACAAACTGGGAAAAAAACAGAAGCAGGTTTTCATTTTGAAGCTGCAGGAAGGAATATTTGGTGCTTTATTTGTCAGTCAGTGGGTGCCGGTTTATTTCTTTAGTGGATTTATCAGGGGAACCCTGGCCCAAAGTGTCCCCAGAGCCCAGCACGTCCCAGCGCTGGTCGTCCCCAGCGCCAGCCAGCCTGGTCCCAGTATACAGACTGGGCAGGGACTGTTGTGGGGGTGTCCCCTGCCCCTCATCGGCGTCATTTTATCCCCCCTCAGGTGCCACCAGGGACATCGGCTCCGCGCTGACCCGCATGTGCATGCGGCACCGCAGCATCGAGGCCAAGCTCCGGCAGTTCACCAAGTAAGCGACCCCAGGGCATCGGTGACACGAGTTGGCTGGGCTCAGCCCTCCCTGACTGAAGGAGGAGATGCTGGATGTCAGCTGGACCCAGGGTGGGGGGCATGGCTCCCCCCCCAGCTCTGGCACTCTCCCACGCTCTCTGCCTCTCTCTCCCTGCTCCAGCGCCCTCATGGAGAGCCTGATAAACCCTTTGCAGGAACGGATTGAGGACTGGAAGAAAACCGCCAACCAGCTGGACAAGGACCACGCAAAAGGTACGGGCAGGGTGGGCCAGGTCCAAGCTGGGGGGGCTGTGCCATTTGGTGGGGGGGGGGATCCCCTCTGACCGCACTTCTGTGCCCCCAGAGTACAAGCGAGCCCGCCACGAGATCAAGAAGAAATCCTCCGACACCCTGAAGCTCCAGAAAAAGGCTCGCAAAGGTGAGGGGGGGTCTCCTGGGGTAGGGGACACAGCCGGCCGGGGCAGGCATCCTGGCTGCCTCCCGGGGATGGTGGGCGCCAGGGGGGTCCCGCTGCCCCCGCCTCCGCCGAAAGGGGGATGCGGGCATGGCCCGAGGAGGGGTGGCGGGAAGGCAGGGGCGCGCGCCCCGGCCCTCGGCCTCTTTTCACACGTTTTCTCTGTCTCCTTCTCTCTTCCCTCCCCTCCACATCCTTCCTGTAGAGCTACTTGGTAAGTGAACCGCTGCCCCCCCCCCCCCCAAATCCCCTCTCTGCTTCCTCATCTGCTCCCCCCTGGTCTCCCCGGGGTGGCCTCCCTCCGTCTGTCTGTCCATCTGTCCATCCATCCCTGCGTCCCCCCCCAAGCCCTGCTTTTAGCTTAGCTTGCACCCCACATCCCAGGGCAATGCCGGCCCCACCACGGTGGCATCCCAGCAGATCCCCCAGTCCCAAAAGCCAGAGAAGGGGACAGGGTGGCAGAGGAGCGCCCCCAGGGCTGCCTTGGGGCGAGGGTGCTCCTAGACCCTCCTGGGGTGCGGACATGGCAGAGGGACCCCATGGCACCCGCTGGGATGTGAGGATGGGGTGCTGGGGTGGTATCTCCCAGCTGGACCCTGGGGGTGGCCTTGGCTTGGCCATGGGACCCCCAGAAGATTGGGGGGGGGCGTGTCTGAGGGGTTGTCAGGTACTGACAGTTGTCATCTCACAGGGAAGGGGGACTTGCAGCCCCAGCTGGACAACGCACTGCAGGACGTCAACGACATGTACCTGCTGCTGGAGGAGACGGAGAAGCAGGCGGTCCGCAAAGCCCTCATTGAGGAGCGGGGTCGCTTCTGCACCTTCATCACCTTCCTGCAGCCTGTGGTGGTGAGTGCCGGGGCTGGGGGGGGGCAATCTGGGGCAGGAGGGGGTCGCTGCTGCCCTACGGGTGCTGACGCTGCCCCTTGTCTGGCCGCAGAACGGGGAGCTCACCATGCTGGGAGAGATCACCCACCTGCAAGGCATCATCGAGGACCTGGTGGTGCTCACCGCCGAGCCCCACAAGCTGCCCCCCGCCAGCGAGCAGGTCAGCGAGGGCGGAGGGGGGCGCAGGGGAGAGAGAGAGCATCTTTGGGGGACTTAAACCCCATCCTTCCTGCAGGTGATCAAGGACCTGAAGGGCTCTGACTACAGCTGGTCCTACCAGACCCCCCCGTCCTCGCCCAGCAGCTCCAGCTCCCGCAAGTCCAGCATGTGCAGGTAGGGTGGGGTGGGCTCCTGGGGGGCTACTGTTAACCTGGGGGGGGCTAATGATGCTTACGGCCCTCGGGGATGCTCACGAGGTGCGTATCCACTTCCGCGTGTCCATACAACTGACTGGTCCCCAGTAAAGCAGAAGAACTGGGATGGGTGTGGGGTTGGGGCTGGTGGAGCTATGGGGCAGGATGGGTGCCTGGCACGTGCCCCGTCACCTGGGTTTTGGGGACGATGTGAGCTGTGCAGGGGGGTCTGGGGGCAAATATGCCACCTTTGCCATGTCCCTCAGCCTGTCCTCTGCCATTGGGGGACCCCGGAAGGGAAAGGGACGCTCTGGAAGGACCACGTGCCTCAGTTTCCCCAGGTTGGGCTGTGGGGCAGGGTGCTGGGCTTGCCACCCGGGGACCCCGCCACCTTTGAACCCCCATCTTAAACTCTCTTTTTCCTTCCTTTGTCCTCCCCGCCGGCGTGTCCCCGTCCCCCCCCACCGCGTCCCCAGCAGCGTTAGCAGTGCCAAGGGTGGCGTGGCGTGGCCCGGCGGGGCTCAGACCTGCTCACCCAGTTCCACCTATCGCTACCGCAGCCTGGCGCAGCCCCCCGCCGCCACCACCCGCCTCTCCAGCGTCTCCTCCCACGACTCCGGCTTCATCTCCCAGGACGCCGCTTATTCCAAACCACCTTCCCCGATGCCCTCGGACATCACCAGCCAGGTACGGAGGGGCCCAGTGCCACCCCCACCCCGTGCCTCAGTTTCTCCCTCTGTAGAATGGGTGGGTGCTACGGGGTGCAACACAAGGGTCCGGCGCAGAGGTGATGGGACCCACCCCCAGGCATGTTTCCAGCTGCGTTGGCATCACGGGAGATAAATATTGGGAATACTGGGAGATGCCAGCCCTGCTCGAGGTCACCGTGGGCCACAGTGCAGAGAAATCCCATCTGTGAACCCCCCACCAGGGGTATCACACAGGTATCGCAACCCCATTCCAGGAGAACAGGGTGTTTCCCAATCGTCCCAGCCCTGTAACACCCGGTTTGTACCAGTTCCCTGGCAGGCAGCACGGAGCGAAGCTTCCCCTTTGCCCCGCATCCCTTGGCGTGCCCATGCTGACCCAGCATCGCCAACCCGGCGCTGCTCACGGTGGCGAGAGGCCCCGGAGATCCCAACGCCGCGGAGCCTGTCCTCGCTCCCCAAAATGGCTTTTGGCTCCACGGGGCTGGGGGTGAAGAGGGGGAAGGACTGGGGCTGCCGGGTCGGCACTGGCTGCACCTGCTAACCGCCTCTTCTCTCCCCCTCCGGCCTGTGGCGCGACAGAAGTCCTCCAGCTCGGCGTCCTCGGAGGCCTCCGAAACCTGCCAGTCGGTCAGCGAGTGCAGCTCCCCCACCTCGGTTAGTTCTTGCTCCGCCGCCGGGGCTCGGGCAGGGGGCAGAAAGGTGAAGCCTTCATCAGCGGCACCCTCCTCTTCCTCTCCTCCCCTCCCCGGTGCTCCCCATCCCACATCCCACCCGGGTTGTATTTCACACGTGGGTTCCCCCCACACCTTGTGGGCGTCCAGGCCCCCATCCTGCCCCACCCCACCATGGGGCAGAGCATCCCCGGCAGCACCCGTGGCTTTGAGGGGGACGTTAGCACCTGCCCCGCTTTTGGTTCTTGGTCCCGGTGTCCCCAGCGTCACCCCGTGCCTTGCCCGTTGCAGGACTGGTCCAAGGCCAGCCCCTACGACCAGCCGGTGGTGCCCACCCTGCAGCGACGCAAAGACCGCGTGGAGCACCTGCGGGAAGCCGAGATGGGCTCGCCCGCTGGCGGGTACCCAGGCATCGGCAGCGAGGATGCTCCCAGGCCCCGGATGTCACCAGCTACGATCGCTGCCAAGGTACCGGCTCCATCGGGGAGAGCACGGAGGTGACGGGCTTTTGGGGGGGGCTCCCAAGAGAGGAATTTGGGTGCTGACGCTGCCCCCTTTCCCCCGCAGCATGGGGAGGAGGTGTCCCCTGCCGCCAGCGACCTGGCCATGGTCTTGACCCGCGGGCTGAGCCTGGAGCACCAGAAGAGCAGCCGGGACTCGCTGCAGTACTCCAGCGGCTACAGCACGCAGACCACCACCCCCTCCTGCTCCGAGGACACCATCCCTTCCCAAGGTACCCATGGGGGCACCTGGGACCACCCGAAATGGCACCTGGAGTGGGAAAGGGGATGGCAGAGGCCTTTGTGGTCCTGGGGCACGTCTACATGTGCTGGGTGTTACAGCATCGGGCCATGGTCGCGTCACGTAGGGACTGAGGGGGTAAAGATTCAATGTGTGTTGGGGGGGTCAGTGTGCGACATAAGCATCGTGCCACGCGATCACCATGGGACCTCCTGGTTATTTGGGCGTTAGCTGGGTCTTGATGGCTGCAGTTGTGCCGGGCAGTGTCATAACAGGTAGCATCTTGCGGGGTGTGGTTGGTGATGGCTCGTGGTGACGTGTTTGTGTGCAGTGGTTAGGTGGAGATGTTGGGTGACGGTGGCAGACGTAGTGGTTGAAGATCCGGTAACCACAGGGACAGTCTTGTGCTGCGATTGTGTTGGCGTGCTGATGGCTGAGCTGATTGTGAGCATGATGGTGAAGGTGGAGGTTGACTGTGGTCACGGCGTGACGGCAGTGGTTGGGGTGGTTGCGGTAGCGATGGTTGGGTTTGATTGCAACCGTGTGGTGGTGATGGTTGAGGCCAGTTGTGATGGTCTTAGCTGAGTTTGGTTGTGACCATGTTGTGTTGGCCATGGCAGGGGCTGGTTGTGATTGCGTTGCAAGGGTGACAGTTGGGTTTAGTTGTGATCTCAATGTGATGGTTGGACTTGATTGTGGTTGCCTTCTGCTGGTGATGGTTTGGTTTGATTTTGGTTCCCTTCTGATGGTGATGGTTGGGTTTGATTGTGAGGGTGTAGTGCCAGCAATGGTTGGGGCCAGTTTGGATTGCATTGCAATGGTGGCGGTTGAATTTTGTTGCAGTCATGCTGTGACAGCGGTGGTTGGGGCTGGTCATGATTGCATTGTGAAGGTGGCGGTTTGGCTTGGCAGTGCCAGCTGGGCCACCGACCGCCCACCCGCCCGGCCGCGCTGACCACGCTCCCCCCTTCCCAGGCTCTGACTACGACTGCTACTCGGTGAACGGCGACGTGGAGTGTGACCCCCAGAGCGACTTCGACAAGTCCTCCACCATCCCGCGCAACAGCAACATCGCCCAGAACTACCGGCGGATGATCCAGACCAAGCGTCCTGCCTCCACCGCCGGGCTGCCCACCGGCACCAACCTACCGGCCGGCACCACCCCGGGAGTGGCCACCATCCGCCGCACACCTTCCACCAAGCCCTCAGTCCGCCGAACCCTCTCCAACGCTGGCCCCATCCCCATCCGACCCCCCATCGTCCCCGTGAAGACCCCCACAGTGCCCGACTCCCCCGGCTACACCGGCCCCACGCGGGTGGGCAGCGAAGAGTGCGTCTTCTACACGGACGACGCCTCGCCGAACCCCCTGGATTTTGCCAAAGCTTCGCCCAAGCGGCTGAGCCTTCCCAACACGGCCTGGGGCGGCAGCGCCATGGAGATCTCCGTCTACCCCGGGGCCGGCCAGCACCTCTCTGCCGAGGAAGAGGAGGACCAACAGTTGGCTGCCAACCGACACAGCTTGGTGGAGAAGATCGGTGAGCTGGTGGCCGGCGCCCACGCGCTGGGGGAAGGCCAGTTCCCCTTCCCCACCGCCCTCGCGGGGTCCGGCCCCACCGAGGAGACCCCCGCGCCCCCCCCGGCAGCCTCCATGGACCCCCCGGCCGAAGACATGCTGGTGGCTATCCGGCGCGGGGTGCGCCTGCGCAGGACCGTCACCAACGACAGGTCGGCCCCACGGATATCGTGATGACACCCTGGCCCGCGAGGATGCGCCCGCCGCGGCCGACGGACCCCCGGGGGCACCCGCTGCACCTTCCCGGGAGCCCCCCACCCGCCGGCACCTGCTGCCCCTGCCCCTCCCTTGCTGCCCCCGCTTTCTTCTCCTCTGTCTCCTCCTTCCCTCCCAGCCCTTTCCTTTTCTTGAGTCTTCCCTTCACTTGGCCTCTCCTCGGCTTTTTTCCTCCTCCTCCTCCTCCTCCTCCTCCTCCTCCTCTTCTCCTCCTCTTCTCCTCCTCTTCTCTTTTCTCTTCTCTTTTCTCTTCTCTCTTCTCTTTCTCTTCTCTTCTCTCTTCTCCTTTCTCATTCTTCTCTTATTCTTTTCTTATTCGTCTATCTTCTCTTTTCTTTTCCTCTTCTTTTTTTTTTCTTCTCTTTTCTTCTATTTTCCTCTTTTTTTTCTTTTTCTTCTCTTTCTTGTCTTCTTTTCCTCTTCTTTTTTTCTTTTTCTTCTCTTTTCTTCTGTTTTCCTCTTATTTTCCTTTCTTCTCTTTCTCTTCTCTTTCTCTTCCTCTTCTCTTCCTCTTCTCTTCCTCTTCTCTTCCTCTTCTCTTCCTCTTCTCTTCCTCTTCTCTTCCTCTTTCTTTCTCTTTCTCTTCCCTTTTCCTTCCCTTTTTTCCTTCCCTTTTTCTTCTCTTTTTCTCTTCTTCTTCCCCTTCCATTCCTCTTTTTTCTCCTCCTTTCTTTTTTCCTCCGCTGTGTTTCCTCTCCCCCTCTCCCTCCTCGGGCACAGCTGGGTGTCCCCAGCCCCGGCGGGAGGGGACGGTGCCAGCGGGGGCCACAGCAGGAGCAGCACCAGGAGCAGAGGGACCCTGTTCCCAGCTCCCCCCCCCAGCTGTGCTTGGGGCAGGCATGGCTCAGCCCCATTTTGGGGGTCAGAAGTAGCAGGGAGGGGGTTGTGGGGGATGGGGGGGGGCGCACATGGATGGAGGGGGACGGCGGAGGGACAGGCACTGCGGCCCCCTCCAACTTGGAGGGGCACCGGGACGCAGCGGCAGAGGATGCCAAACCTCCTCTTTGCCCCCACCCTGGGGATCACTGGGGACCCCCCTCAGGCCCCGCAAACCCCCTCGCTCTCCCTCAGCACCCACAGACCCTGCGCAGGGTCCTGCTGTGGGGGGGGTCCAGGGGATGGGGGGGTTTCACCCCGACCCCCCAAAGCGAAGCAGCTGATTTCTGCCGGCGGCTGGAGGAAAGCACAACGCCCCCGGCCCCCCCGCTGTACATAGCCCCCCCCTGCTGCCCCGCTGTCTGTCGCATCGCAGCCCCCCCCTTTCCCTCCCCCTTAGGAATAACGATTTAGTGCCCCCCACCCCTTCTCCTGCCCAGAACCGCTGATGCCAAGTGACAAATGTTTGGGTTTAGGGGAGGGGGAGGGAGGGTCTCTTATTTTGTACAGAAAACAAAAATTCCTTGGTAAAGAAAAAAAAACCGACCTGTCTTTCGACTGAAGTAACTTTTCTGGTGCTGTTGTTAACTTGGTCCTTTTTTTTTTTTTTTTTTTTTTTTAATTTATTTCCCCTCCGTGCTCCCGCCTCTGCCGCCGCTTCCCCCCTCCCCATCCCTCCACCAGGTTTCTTTCTCTTTCTTTCATTCCCTCTTTTCTTTTAATTTTATTTTCTAATTTTTTTTTTGTGGTAATTCCCCTCTTTCCCTCCGATTTCCATAGTCACTGCTACGAGTAACGAATGCACTGTGAAGATTCCAGTATTAATAAAGGTTGTACTGTAATTAATAACCTGCGGCCCTGTGGGTGTGTGGTACCCTGGGGGTCACCCCAGTAATGGGGGAACTGGTGGGAGGGTCCCGTCACCGCTTTCGGGTGCTCATGGCTGTGGGGGCAGTGGGTGCTGTGGGGGGACACAGCCCCATGGTCAAGATGATGGGTGACCCCTGGGGTGCAGAGGAGCATCCCCCCTCTGCCCCATCCCCTCCAGGACAGGGGGGTGCACCCCCCCCACCCACCACCACCACCTCCACCCATCCCAGCAGCACCCGCACCCACGCCTCCCGGATTACCCGAGCCCCATTGCCAAACCTTGCCGGGGCGGCGCAACCGGCTGGGGTGAGCGCTGGGGATGGAGGGGCTGGGGGCAGGCAGCGTCCTGCTCACCGCCTGTGATGGGGGGCTTGGCCTGGGACTGCTGAAGGGCTTGCTGGAGCAGGCCAGCCCCCCCCAGCACATCTTCGCCGCTTGCCTGGACCCCCAAGGGAAGGTAGGGAAGGTGTCAGGGTGGGGATGGCGGGGGGGGGGGAGGTCCGCCCCGGGATGGGCTGGAAAACGCAGTGACTCGTGGTGCCGCTGTCCCCTATTTGGCTTTGGGGGGCTGAGCATCAACATCCCACGCTGCAAATGCCATGGAAAAACACCTATATTTTTATATATTTAATTATTTTGCATCTCATATATGGATGCGTGGCGGGGGGGGGCAGGGCAGTGGTGTGGTCTGGCAGCCCTCACACCGGGGGCATCACTGCCGGCAGAGGGGAGCTTTGCCGCCACTGAGGCCTCAGCCAGGCGCAGAGAGCAGCATCTTGCCCCAAATCTCCCTCCTGCCCGGGCTTGTCGAAACCCGTCAGCCGCAGCACACAGGGATGCCTGGTTCCCGCTCCGGCGTGGAGCAGGGCCACCCCCGCTGACACCCCCAACCTTCTCCGTGCAGGCAATCAACGAGGTGGCTTTGGGCAGCCCCAACGTCGTGGTCCTGCCTCTAGGTAGGTGCTGGGGACGAAGCCTCTCGCGGTTTAATGGCACCCGTGGGTGGCTCCGGAAAATGGCACCCGAGCAGGCGAGTCCCTCGGTTCGGCTCAGCCCAGCTGGGTCGCTGCTGGGAACAGGAGGACGCTCCATGGCCAGGTGCTTCTTGCCTGGGACGTGACCCCCTCCCAAGCCCTCCTGTCCCCTCGCAGATGTGACAGACCCCAACAGCATCAAGGTGGCGGTCGGGAAAGTGCGGGAGAAGGTGGGAAGCGCTGGCCTCAACCTCCTGATCAACAACGCCGGCGCCACGCGCCGCAGCACACTGGCCACCGAGACAGCGGAGAACATGACCCTCCTCTACGCCACCAACACCATCGGGCCCCTGCAGACCAGCCAGGTCAGGCCACCAGCACCCCTTCTGCAAATGCTGGGGGTTGGGAGAGGGTAGGAAGAGGAGGAGGAGGAGGAGGATGATGATGCCTGTTCCCCCCAGGCGTTCCTGCCCCTGCTGAAGGAGGCGGCCGAGGCCAAAGAGCAGCACGGGATGAGCTGCAGCAGAGCTGCCATCGTCAACATCTCCAGCGTCCTGGGCTCCATCGAGGTGGTGGAAGCGTGGGAGGAGAGGCAGGACATCAGCTACCGCTGCAGCAAGGTAGCCCCGGGAAGACGGGAGGACCTGGGGTGTCACCTCCCCCAGCCGTGGCAGTGCCACCCGTGACAGTGGCTGTGGTGGCTGTGTCCCCAGGCTGCGCTGAACATGCTCACCAAGTGCCTGGCCCTGGAGTACGGGGGCAGCGGGATCCTCTGCGTGTCCGTGGACCCCGGCTGTGTGACACCTCCCTCGGGACAGGGGACGGTGAGTGGCGGGAGGTGCAAGTCCCACAGACACCCCTTCCCAGGACATCCCTTCCTGGGGCACGCCTTCCTGGGACACCCCTTCCCACAGACACCCCTTCCTTCCTTTGCCCACCCCCCACCCCCCACCCCGCATCACCGCAGCAAAGGACCAGTTCCAAGCTCTGCCCCTAAACCATCCGGTTCCCTCCCAGTTTTACGATTTCATTTCCCATCCCGATCCCGTGTCAGCAGAGGGCACTCCGGCCCCGCGCTCGGCCTCCCCAGCACCCCGGGGCCGCGGTCAGCCCAAATTCGGCTTCTCCTCAGCTCCTGCCAAGGGGGGGCAGGTGAAGCTGGAGCCCAGCAGCCGCTTGCAGCGTAGCCGTGGCTTCTCCCCACGCTGCCTTGCAGAGGGAGTCCCTTGTTAATTAGGAACCGTAAAATCAACCTCCATCCTTAGGGCACCCAAATTAGGGACGATTCATTTGTGCAAAGCTGCATCCCATGGCTGCTGAGGTATCTCCAGCTTCTCCGAGCCTGGCATCCCACTGCTCCTGGGGCTGGGGTGCTGGGAAGGGGTTTTAGCTGATTTTTTTTTCCCCCCATGCTTTTGAGGGCCCGGTGACGGTGGAGGAGAGCGTGCAAGGCGTCCTGCGTCTGCTGGCCGGGCTCTCAGCCACCAGCAACGGCACCTTCTGGGACTGGAGAGGGCAGAGACTGCCCTGGTGAGAGCGGCGCCCACCCACAGAGCTCAGTAAAATTAATCAGTTGCTATTTCCAGGCTCGTTCTGGTTCTGTGGGGTGAGAGCTGGGTGTCGCCGCCTCCCTGCCCAGGGATGCTGCGTTGGGCCGGGGAAGCAGAGGAAAGGATGCTCCAAGTGCAGTCCTGCATCCTGATGCAAGGCTCTGCCAGGGGACAGAGGGATCCATGGCCCTGCTCTGCGGCCACAAGCCACGCTGGTTGGTGGCCCAGGGGCACCCTAGACAGCCCTGAAACAGTGGGAATGGGCCATCCTCACCAAAGCCCAGCTCTTGCCCTGCTGACCCTGGCTGCCCCGAAACCAGCCGGCCCGAGGATGCTGATGGGAATTTTCTTTTCAGCGCAGGCTCTCCGTTTTCCAGCAGCTGGGGCTTTCACAGCAGGAGCCTCTTCCAAGCCCTAGCACATCCCTAGGGACATCTTTTGGGACCGTAGCACCTGGCCCTGGGCTGACCCTCCCTGCACCTACTCCATTTCACGGGACATCTCCAGATATTGCAAACAGGCTCCCATTCCCCATCATGCGAGCGCATTTCCGCTCTCCGTTGACATTTTTGAAGCCATCCTTCGAAAGAGGGATCGGAAAAATAATAACAAGAATGTCACAACATCTCAAGTGGGCACTTGGGCTGGAAACGCAGGGCTGTGGCGCGCCCCAAGCCCAGCTGGTCGCTGTGGGGCTGCTCTGGGAAGCCCAGACAGGGTCATTTTGCTGGGGCAGCTTCGTTTTTTTTTTTTTTTCCCACTGCGGAGGACCGTGGTGGGACCGTTCCCACGCTTGAGGGAGCAGGAGGTGGGAGCTTGGTCCCGGGGCGGGGGGGGGGGGCTTGGGCAGCCCCACGTGAGACCCTGGACCACCCCATATGCTAGCAGGGGTGGGCGAGGGGGGGTCCCTCCAGTTTGTCAAGCAGTGGATCACAGCTGGTGGGCTTGATCCGAGCTCCGTGAGGGTTTTATAGAAAGGTGAATGATCGCTAGGCGTGAGGAGGAGAAGGAGGAGGAAGGCGGCAGTGCATCCGCTCACACCGCAGCCTCACCTGCACGCTCTCACGGACTCTTAATCCCAAGCAGTCCGCAGCCAGGAACAGACCGATTAAGGGCTGTAATAGCTGATTAAGTTAATTAACTGGGATAGGAAGAAGGGAGGCAGCCGGCCAGCAACACCCCCTCCTCCCCCCGCCCCAGCCCCCGGCAAGCCGCCTGCACGGCGTCGCCAAGCACAACAAACAAATCCAGATGTTTTCTCGCCGGGGCTGATGGGGGCGGCTCGGGAGGCGACGGCTCGGGGTGGGGGGGGGGCGTGGGGGGGTCCCTGCGTCGGGGCGAGTATCGCTCCACAAAGCAAGGATGAGGCAGCCGGAGGGGGGGGTCTCTCTGCCGCTCCTTTATTTCGGGTAAGGCTGGGAGCTCCCAGGACCCGGTTGGAAGCCGAGCGCTAGAGAATTACCTGGTGTTTAACGAAAGCTGAGGGGAAAAGTAAAAAAAAAAAAACCACGAACGGAGAGGAAGCGGGCGATGGCCTCCGCCCCGCTGCAGGGGGCTGCGTCCGAGCCCCCCCCCAGAGCCCACACCCCTGCCTGGCTTTTCGGATGGGGCCGACCCCATGGCCAAGTACAGTCCTGGACGGAGGGGGTGGGTGTTTGGTCCCGGAGGGATTTGCCCCTTGCACCTTCCTGGGGGACGGCCCTCAAGGGGCTCTGCTGGGGGCGGGGGGCAGAGGCAGCATCCCAGGCTCCAGGGCAAGGAGAAGGCGTCGAGCTAGGGGTCTTCTGCGGCGTTAGGTGGACTCCCACCGACCTGGGCAGAGAGGACAGGTGTCACCGGGTGGGAAGGGACCCCCTCACGCGGTACTTCCCCCCTCACCCCATCCCCACTTACAGGGTGCCCCGTAGAGCATCCGCATGACCTTGAGGCAGTTGTCCAGCAGCGCCTTGGGGCGCACGGCCTTCCTCCGGCTCTCGGTGCCTGCGCTGTGCAGTAGCTTCACCAGGTCGGCCACCACCGCCTCCACGTCGGTCTGCAGGTGACACCCGGAGTCACCAAGATGCCTCCCCCCCACCCCACAAGGGACACCAGGGTGCAAAAGCTGCAGCTGCTGCATTGGCCGGGAATCGAACCCGGGCCTCCCGCGTGGCAGGCGAGAATTCTACCACTGAACCACCAATGCCAGATGTGGGGCACTCCACAGCCCTGCCCCACGGCCCCACACTCAGCAAGGTGGCAGCAGCAGGGTCAGGCACTGCCGGCTGTGGACCCCCCCCCAAAAGAGGTGGGCTCCAGCCATGGCAGCTCCTCTTTTTGCTGCCTCCCACACCACCTCCGCAAGGAGGAGTTGTCATTAGCCTTCAGAGTTAACAACAGAATGGAAAGACCTCAGAGGGGCTCTACAACCTGCCCCATGGCACAGGACAACCCAGCCACGCTTCGGGTTCACCCTGGAGACCCAGCTGTGACAGCCCACCCACACCCAGCACCCAAAAGCAGCTGCCTGTTGGCTGCAGCGGCTCCTCTCAGCTCCCACTGCCCTGGGACAGGGACCTTCACCCCACCAAGAGATGGACACTCACTGCCACCAAGCCCCCTGGAAGCTCCCCTGCAACAGCCCCCCGGAGTCAGGAACGGTCCCATCCGGATCCTGCACCCACATGGAGGCACCCGGACAGGTCCGAGGGTACCCAGGGTGCCCAAGGGAGCAACCCTGGGCCCCCCAAGGGCGCCCCAGCAGCCCCCGAAGTCCCCTCCAAGGGACACCAGGGTGCAAAAGCCATGACAGCTGTTGCATTGGCCGGGAATCGAACCCGGGCCTCCCGCGTGGCAGGCGAGAATTCTACCACTGAACCACCAATGCCAGCTGTAGGGCACCCTACAGCCCGGCCCCACGGCCCTGTACCTAGCAGGGTGGCAGCAGCAGGGACAGGGCTGTGAACCCCCCTCCAGAGAGAGGGAAGCCCAGCATCAGAACTGATGGAAGCACCTCTTCATGCTGCCTCGCACATCACCTCTGGCAAATTGGGGGTTGTCATTAGCCTTCAGAGTTAACACTGCCAAAAAGACCAAGCAAAGCTCACTCTCTCCATGGAGGGGCTGCAAAACCTGCCCCATGGCACAGGACAATCCAGATATGCTTTCTGTTCACTCTGGAGACCCAGCTGTGACAGCCCACCCGCACCCATCACCCAAACCCAGCCGCCTCTTAGGTGCAGCAGCACCTCCCAGCCCCCAGTAGCCCCCATTGCCCTGGGCCAGGGCCCCTCACTGCCACCACACCAAGGACCCTAACTGCTGCCCATCCACTGACCCTCACTGCCACTGAGAGCCAGGGTGACATACTGCCTCCAAGCCAGGACCCTCAAAGCCACCAAACTGAGTCCTCCACTGTCCCTCAGTCAGGGACAATCATAAACACCCCCCTAGTGCCCCTACCGGCCACCAAGCCCCCTGGGCAGCTCCCTCCCACAGCCCCACGGGGGTCACCAAGGGGTGCTGGTGCCCAAGGGAGCAACCTTGGGCGCCCCAGCAGCCCCTGAGTTCCCCCTCAGAACACCCGGGTGCAAAAGCTGCAGCTGCTGCATTGGCCGGGAATCGAACCCGGGCCTCCCGCGTGGCAGGCGAGAATTCTACCACTGAACCACCAATGCCAGATGTGGGGCACTCCACAGCCCTGCCCCACGGCCCGGCACTCAGCAAGGTGGCAGCAGCAGGGACAGGCACTGCCGGCTATGGACCCCCCCCCAGAAATGGAGGCTCCAGCCATAGCAGTGACTCTTCCTGCTGCCTCCCACACCACCTGCTGCAAGGGGGAGTTGTCATTAGCCTTCAGAGTTAACAACAGAACGGAAAGACCTCAGACGGGCTCTACAACCTGCCCCATGGCACAGGACAACCCAGCCACACTTCGGGTTCACCCCGGAGACCCAGCTGTGACAGCCCACCCCCCCGCAGCACTCAAACGCAGCTGCTTCCGGGCTGCAGCACTTCCACCAAGGCTGCAGAGGCTCTGGAGGAGAGGCAGGGCCTGCAGCAAGGTACCGCCGCCGGGCTTAATTTAAAAGTTGTCACCCTCTTCAGGACCCCCGCTCCAGTCCCTTTGCCCCTCCCCAGGCCCCCGGGGGGTTGCGGGCAAGAAAAAGTGCTGTTGCATTGGCCGGGAATCGAACCCGGGCCTCCCGCGTGGCAGGCGAGAATTCTACCACTGAACCACCAATGCCAGATGTGCAACGCTCCGCAGCCCGGCCCCACGGCCCCGCACCCAGCAGGGTGCCATCCTCTGCACCCCCCCACCCCCCCCCCCCACCCCCCCCCCCGCAGCCTGCCCACGCCAGCCCTCCCACCAGACCCACAGGTGACTCGTCCCACGCGCCCTGTAGGCGCACAGGCGTCACATCTTCGCCCACTGCGTGTCATGAGCTGGGGGCCAGCGCGGGCCGGGGGTCTCCCCACCTGCCGGTACCGGCTGTACTCCTTGCCCAGGGCGTCGAAGAGCTGGCCCAGCTCCTGCGTGTACCGCCAGGATGGGTGCTTCTCCGGCAGCACCTCGCGGATCCGCAGCACGGCCTGGGAGCTGACGTGGAACCAGAGGTACCGCAGTGCCGCCTCCGACACTGTCCCGTTGCGCTGTAGGAGAGAGGGTGCCCTGGGTGAGACCCATGTGGACCCCCAAACCCCGCACAGGTCTCTGGAGCAGCTCCCACCATGGTCTTACCAGGCGGGTGACATTGGACGGCCTCAGCACCTCTTCGTACTGGACCTGGACGGTGTAGTCGAGCGGGAAGTAGTGCTTCTGGAAAAGTGGAGAGGAGCACAGGGGCTGGTAGCAAAGCGGCGGGGACGTCCCTGCTGGCCTTGGCATGATGCCAGAGAACCGGTGGAAAAAACCCTTGGATGTGGCCAACACCCCTGAAGACGCACCAGCTCTGGCACCAGTTTGGCACAAGTTTCCCCCAGTAAAAAAGAAAAAAAAAAAAAAAACACAAAAAAAAAAAAAACAAAACACATCCCGCCAGCACCCGGTCACTGTGGAGGCAGTGGGTGCTGCCGTCCCACGTGCTCCCCACAGCAAACCTGGACCCTGCAATGCCACGTGTGTCCCCCTCCCACCTCACTCCCCCCAAGTCCGGGGTTACCATGTACCGCAGGCGCATCTCGTACTGCAGCTTGTCCTGGAGCAGGCGGGTGAGCTCGCATTCGCCCGGCGCGGCGGCGTCCAGCCCCAGCACAGCCAGGACACCTGGGCAGCCGAAAGAAAGAGGCCTCAGTGCCCTCATCCCCCCGCCACCCCCTGCCCCACCCTGGGGACACCCATTGGGGTGACCACCGAGGCTGTCCCCACACTGGACTCACACAGGACGGCTGCGTAGCCCTGCTGCATGGTGACGGCGGCCGTCAGCGGGGCCCCAGGTGGCACCTACATGGCCGGAGGTCGCCGGGAGCCTGTAGGGCGGCGGCGCACGTGGCGGGGGGATGAGGGGTGGGTGCTGCTCTCCAGTAGCCCCAGGCTGTTGCCCCCTGCCATGGATGGGGGGTCAGTCCCCCTCACTGGCCGTCCCGGCTGGTTGCTCCTCGTGGGCTGGCTGCGGGGGGGAGCGGCAGGTTGCAGGGTCATCACAGGGCTGCGCTTCGAGGGGCAGGGGCATGGGACCCCCCCCTCCCTGCACTGCAAGAGGGGATCTGGGGGGTGGGGGGGTTGGGGGAGGGAGAGAACCCCAGCTGCAGCCCCCAGGGAGGGCACCCGCTCCATGTCCCCGGGGCTGGGGGACAGGGAGGGCCCCACAGGAGACCCGGGTGGCCGTGGGGGGCTGCGGGTGGCCCTAGAGCTGTGAAGGCACGGCCTCCACTCCCAGGCTGTCAGGGCTTCCCCCAGCTCCGCCCCCGAGGATTTCCGGGGGTAGGGGGGATGCGGAGGGGGACAGCCCAGCACTGTTATCCCAGCAATGAGTTTGTGCGGCCTCAGCAGGAGCTCGGCGAAGGAGCGCTGGGAAACGGGGCCGGCAAAGACGCCAGGCCACCCCCACCCTGCGTCCCCACGCAGAGGGGGACATGTCGTGTCCCCAAGCCCATGTGAAGGGGGCTGCACCATGTCCCCACATTGTCACCCCACGGGCAGGGGCCACAATGTGTCCCTGCGCCGTGTCCCCACAGCACGCCCCCACGCGAAGAGGGGTGTGTTATGTACCAGCACGGCGTGGCAGGGGCCGTGCCATGTCCCAGCACAAAAGGGACCCCTCCTGTGTCCCCACGCCGTGTCCCCACGGAAAGGGGGGCCATGCTGTGTCCCCACGCCGTGTCCCCACGCCGTGTCCCCACCCCGCGTCCCCATGCGAAGGGATCTCGTGTGCCATAACCCCGCGCCATCTCCCCACGCAAACGCGGCCGGGCCGTGTCCCCGCGCAGGGCCGTGCGTGACCAGCCCGCGTCCCCCCTCCACGCCCCGCTCCCCGCGCCCCCCACGCGCGAGGCGCCCGCGGACCCACCTGGCGCGGCGCGCGGGGCCGCCGGCTGCGGGACGCGTGTCCCCCACGGGTGGCGGCGGCGGCGGCGGCGGTGGCGGGGCCGGGCCCGCGTTTCCCGGCAGGCGGGCGTGGGGGGGGCGGCAGAGCGGGGAGCGGGCGGGGCGGCTGCCGGGGGCCGGGCGGGGAGCGGGGACCGAGCGCCCGCCCCGCACGGCCCGGCCCGGCCCCGCCGCGGGTGCTCGGGTGGCCCGGCCGGGAGTCCCCGGGGTGTTCAGCCAGCCCACCCGCGTGTCCCCGGGATGCTTGGCTGGCCACTCAGCTGTCCCCGGGGTGCTCAGCCAGCCCACTCGGGTGTCCCCGGGGTGCTCAGCCAGCCCACCCGCCTGTCCCGAGGATGCTTAGTTGGTCACTCAGCTGTCCCCAGGGTGCTCAGCCAGCCCACCCACGTGTCCCTGGAATGCTTAACCAGGCCACTCGGGTGTCCCTAGAGTGCTCAGCTAGCCCACTTGAGTGTCCTTGGGATGCTCAGCCAGCCCACTCAAGTGTCCCCGGGGTGCTTGGTTAGCCCACTCAGGTGTCCCCAGGGTGCTCAGTTAACCCACTTGAGTGTCCCCGGGGTGCTCACCCAGACCACCCGTACGTCCCTGTGTTGCTCAGCTAGCCCCCTTGGGTGTCCCCAGGGTGCTCAGCTAGCCCACTCAAGTGTTCCTTGGGATGCTCAGCTAGCCCACCTGAGTGGCCCCCTACCCCACTCCTCAGGGCGCTAGGCCAGCCCCTGGGGTGCTCACCCAATCCAGTGGGGTGCCCGCATGCTCCCCGGGGGTGTTGGGGATCCCTCATTCCAGCAGAACTCCCACTCCCTCAGCCCCAAGCCCATGCTGGTTCCTCTGGATGCTTTGGGGCCAAACCCTTGCCAGCAGCAGGGGATGAGGGGGTCAGGACACTGTCCTCCCTCCACCCCAAAAAAGGGCCTTGGGAGAGCCGGCTGCCTCTGTGCTCGGGGCTGCCGGGCATCTGAGGGGTCAGCGAGAGAAACCGGCTATCAAAGAGCAGGTCAGTGCTCCCCGGGAAACGCGTGGGAAGGAATGCACTTCTGCGTGCACAGAGAGCGCGCTGGGATTCCCCTGGCACAGTGTCAGGGCCACGGCCGGTCTCCTGCCAAGCTTCCTCCCGGCCCCGGCCTGCTCCTGGGCACAGCCCTCACCGTCCTCGCGGCTCCGGGCTGGAGGAAAGATGCTCCAGCATCTTCCCGAGCCGGGGAAGGAGCTGGTCCAGCTCCTCGCTTCGGTGCCTGCAGGGATTTTGCCCGCTGCAGGCGTTAGAGGAAGCCATTTAATAGCATTCCCTGCCCACGTAGTCATCAGCTTGGCAGGCGGGATGGGGCGAGGAGGCGAAGGGAAAGCACGCAGCACGGTGCTGGAGGCGGTTTGCCCTCCTTGGCTGCGCCGGGCTGGAAATCACCGCTGGTGCCAGCCCAAGGCAAACAGCACCCGCTGCACAGCCCCGGCCCCGGGAGCTTTGCTCCCACACGTCAGCAGGAGCCCGGCCCCCTGCAGCTCCACCTCACAGAGGCTGGTGGGGTCCCAGGTTGGAACCCCCCAGACAAAGGGGGTCTGGGGGCTCCCGGTGCAGCCCACCTACTCCCCTCCCAGGCTTTCCCTTGTGCAGTTTATTTACCCAGGCCTGGCCAAGGAGGCAAAACCTTGTCCTTCAAACCAGTTTGAGCTCCCCCGGTGAGATTTCATCCGTAGGGATTTCCAACACACCCCACAGGAAGTTCTGCTGGAGCTCTCCTGGAAGCACTCCCTGCTCCAGAGTGGGCATCACCCTGCAGGGGAGGGGACAAGGGGATGGGGAAGGCAGGGAGCAGGGGATGAGCACCCCACATCACGACACACCCTCCACGTTCAGCTAGAGGCAGCCGCTGCCGGGCAGGGAGCACAAAGCCCTTCACCCCCGCGGCAAGCAGCGGTGGTTGGGTGCCACAGGAGAGCCGAAGGGTGCAGCCCTGGGTTAAGCCCCTGCCCGTGGCGTCCCGCAGGAACAAGCTGAAGCGGGAGAGTGGAAAGAAGGGTGCAAAAGGACAGGGTACGAGGGTGCGTGTTCATCCTCACCACACGCAGCACACGAGGAGGAACATGCCAGCCGTTCGGTGCAAGTGCATCACAGGGCCAGGGGCCACTGGCTTTTTGGAGGGGGCCAGGCCGTTCACAGGATACAACAGATAAAGGGAGGGCTCCAGCTCCGCTGGGACAGACCCACCAGCGGGGATAAGCTGGGGACCAAAGCTGAGGCTGGGGACAAGGCCAGGAAGCACGGGCTGCACAGTGAGCTCCGGCTGCGAGCCTTCACAGCCAGCGTGCGGGCAGCAACACCTTCCCCGAGCTGTCCTGGCAGCCAGCTGCTCCTGCCAGAGCTGCCGCTGCTGCGGAGAGCAACAGAACGGAGGCTTGAGCTGCAGCCACGCCCTGGAAGGGCTAGAGAAACAGTAGCTGGGGGAGAAGACCCCTTTCTCCACATACCAGACCAGACCAGCGCTGGAGAGCAGTAGCTCTGGCTGCAGCACGCGCTGCCGGGCTCAGGGCCAGCTGCAGGCAGGGCAGGGGGGCAGAGAGGGGCCCACAGGCCAACACATGGGGGCTGCAGCACAGCTCCAGCAAGCAGGCAGGGCACAGGGCTGAGGGTGGGCACGTTTCGGTACTCCTCCTCCACCCCTCCTGCTGCCGCCAGGTCAGCAACAGCTGCTGCAAAGGAGAGGAGCCCCAGAGGCAGAGTAGTTAAAAAACAGGCTTTTATTCTTCATGTGCTGCTCACAGTCAGCTTGGAGACACCGCTCTTGCCAAAGTTATTATGAAACAAATCAAGTCCCAGACTCAGGCCTCGCTCTTCCCCACCCCCAAGAGCCAACAGTGTACAAAACTCTATTTACAGGGAAAACAGTCAGAAATGGTGAGTCCAAAAACCCCTTGCAATTCAGAAGAAAACATTTGAGACAAGTGTGACAGTTACGGCCTCCACGCAGCCAGGCTTCCCTCTGGCTGCTCCCAGGGCTGGTGGAAGCCCAGAGCTTCCCGCCACTGACTACTGAGAGGAGCCTGGTAACCCTGAGTCACACCGCAGCCATTTCCTTTTCCAAAAAGCTGGGAAATTGCAAAACCCACTTCATCCATCCTACAACAGCTCGGTTGGATTTGCCCTAAAAGGCCAGCACAAGACACCCTCGGGCTCCCCCGTCCTAAAGGGGGTCAAGTCTGCGCCCTTCCTTGGGCACCCCCCCCACCCCGAGAGGGAATCTCTCCGGCTGGAAGCCAGAATTGTCGGGAGCCTTCACATGAGCAGCGGGATGTGTTGGGAGACCTAATATCTGATACTGCATTTACTGGAGTCACGTTACCTTGAAACATAAACCAAGAGCAAACCAATATTTAAAAAGGGGAAAAAAAAAAAAAAAGCACACATTCCTCCTCCCAACTGTGCTTGGAAGACCGTCCGTAGGAGCCCAGCGAGAAGCTCTGCTCCTGCCAGCTGCCGCTCAGAAGGCGTAGCGCGTGCGGATGTCTTCCAGCTTCTTGGACACCTCGGGCGGGGTCCGGTCCAGTTCTTCGGCCACATTTTTCTGTTTGTTAGGCTCCATGGAGTTGAACTGCTCACACAGGTCCCCATCGATCACATTCTGGAGGGGCAAGAGGAGAGCACTGAATCGACACAACACAGAGGCACTGACCCCTGCCTAAATGGGGAAAAACAGCAACAGTTTGTTCCCAGAAGCTTCTTAATCCGGTCCTGGAAACAAGACCATGCTCGGTGACGTCATCTGCTGAACAGCAGCAGTTAGCATCAAATTAAGTACTGGCCAGCTTGGTTAACAAAGAAGAAACCCCAAAAGCTTGGGTGCAGCTGAAGAACCGCACAAGGGAAGGGAAGACGGAGCCAACCCGGGTCCAAGCACTGTGCTCGGAAAGCTGCCGAGAGATGGGTGAAGGGCATCTGCAGTCAGACGTGAAATGTCTCCGAGACTGTGCACGCTGCAGATCAGCCCCAAGCTCAGCAAGAACAAGAACACCCTCTGCGCTCGGGCAGCGTTCTGACTGGCACTCCACATGTTACTCCAATTGTAGTCACCATATGCTCACCCTGGTCCAGTACTCTGGACCCTTCTGGTCACAGCATTTAGTAGCTGACATCTTCAAACACAGCTCCTCAAAAGCAGAAATAGGCAGGAACAAGCGTTTCTTATGAGATTTCCCTTTCCAGTGCTGGTGGAAATAATGTATCCCCCATGCAATACGCAGTCTGACCCAGCCACGCAAACAGCTACGTAATGCTGCTTCTCTGGACGGAAAAAGGAGATGCTGGGGGAAGTAGAGAAGCACACCAAGAGCAGCTCTGGGCTTGGGTCTCAAGGCCAACCCTCAGAGGGCTTGATACAAGGGTTAAGAAACCAAAACAGACACAGTCCTAAGTGCCAAGTACTGCTCTCCTTACAGAGTGCTATTTGAGAGCCAGCGTCAGTTCCTGCTACAGTCGCTACACCAGCTGCAGTTTACGTCGCCCCAGCCTTCCCCACCGAACAGCAACAGCATGCTTCTGCCACGCCTCGGAGCAGCTCTGTGTCCCAGAGCAAGTCTTTGCACCCCCATGACCCAGCTGATCCTAAATACTCAGCCCTACCTTCACTGGGAAGTAGTAGGAGCGGAAACTGAGATGGTCTCGTCCACAGAGAGGAGGGTGCTCAGACCTTAAGTGCATTTCCACATGCTGGAAGAAGTCGTGATCCTGGGAAGATGAAGAATGGATAAGAGAACAGTTGGCTACACGTCAATGCGACCGGCAAGGCAAGGTGACAGCCGTCAGCCAGGTGCTGCTGTGCTGGCTGAAGCGCTGCCGTCACCAGGCTCTGACAGAGCGGCCCTGCGCACGGCAGCCAAGGTCACAGTCACCCCCTCACCAGCGCAGAGCCCCAGTTACCCTCCAGGGATGCAGCACATGAAAACGCTGGCTGGGGACCAGCGCACAGAAAAGTAGCAACTCTGCACCATAGTGACGGGGCTTGCTTACCTCGTGGGAAGTAAAAGGGACCAGGATCCCTATCCCTCCCGATAAGGTGGTATAGACGAGTGACTCGGAGCCTCCCGGGATCAGCGTGGTCTTCTGCAAGGAAAGCACTGTCTCTCCCACGTGATAATTCATGATCACTTCAGCCTGGAAGTGAACCGCAGAGATGTTTTTCCTTTAGCTTATATAAAAGCATCAAAAGTCTTGTGAAAATAAAGTCGCGTAAGTTGAGCCACCTGCTAGCTCTGAAACACCTTTCTAAAGAGCAACTGCCTTCCACCTCTGACCAGCTGGCAAAACGCAGCACGCCGCTGAATTACGCTCTCGAGCTGGACAAAGGGATGCAAGTAATGAGGGAAGGCAGGAATAGAAAACGAGTGTGCTGCTTCAATCAAACATCACTGAACAGGCGTCAGCCGTCATGTCAGAAACTGAATTTGGCTCCCAGTGACAGCGAAAGCCGATCACCCACAGCACGGTGAATGTGTGGGAGCAGAACTGCCAAAACATCTCCTGGACCACGCTGCAGAGGACTTCACAGAAAAGCAGCATATTCTTTTCCCACAATAATGACGTGCCTCCAATGAAGCATTACCTTCTGCGATGCTCCATTAAGAAGCCCCCTGTCCCAGAGAGCTTTGTTGCCTGTGGGATCCTCATCTACCTCATCATTGGTGTTGGGAGGCAATCTCACCTGCGTTGAAAGAGGAAGAGAGAATCAACAAGCTGCAGAGAAGCAGTATATTATCTCTGGAGAATCCTTGTGCTCTCTGAAAGGCTGCGTTTGTGGACTCTACAAGAATCACTTTACAGTTACAGGAAAACCATCCATTCACCCCTCCAGCAAGGCCTTCAGAGTTAAATGACAACTGTGTTGTCAGGACCGACGGCCTGTCACACACAAACACGGGCAGGGACCTCACGACCGGCCTGCGCCTGGCCTGGCACCCGCAGATCATCCTGGGAGGTATGGTCAAAACAGCGTGAAGGTGGTTCCCGCTAAGGACATGGTTTGATGGATGCGGGGAAGGAAAACCAAAGAGGATTGATTTGCGTGTGTTGGCCAAATCCTGCAGGCGCAGTGGCTGACACTTGCTGAACTCTGCACTCCAAAGCACCAGAGCACGCTTCAGAAAGAGATCAAAGCTCTGGCAGAAAGACCTCCTCCTCCCCTGCTGAAATGCAGCCAAGTGGGGAAGTGTCAGCACTGACAAAGCCAACTTCTGAGAGGAAGTGACAGAGAAAGTGAAATGCCAGCAGTGAGGTTCAGCCAGGGAAAGTAAGAGCGATAACCCCGACACAAGTTCTCATGGGCCCTTTCACAGTCACAAGCTTTGCTGCAAGGATTATTCACAGCAAGCTTTGGGGCAATTTCAACACAAGTTATTGAACGCTTCAGAAATGTGTTTTTTGACCTGCTGATGCTTTAACTCGTTTGCTTTAATTAACGAGCTGACAAACTGCAGTCGACTGCTATGAGGACAGCTAGTCACACTGTAAAAACAAGTGAATGGTACAGGGCGTTGTCTCCAGCTAAGCACAGATTCTCATTCTTTTAAAACAAATCATGGATGTTTTAAGGAAAAATGTCGCATACAAAAAAGCCCCGATTTCTCCGAGGCACACTCACCACGCAGATGTTGCCAAATTTGTCTGCTCCAGCCACAGTGTCATAATCCAGGAGAGTTGCTGTAGTGACCCACCGGGGATAAGTGTCATCAGCAAAGATGATGAGCTGGTTCTCATTCCTTTTGTAGCGCACCCAGATGAAACTCTCTTGAACGTCTGAAACAATCACTCTGTGTCCAATGGTTTGGATCCCACAGATGTAGTTGGCAATGTGCTTTTGAGAGAGAAAGGACAAAACCCGAGTGCTTCAAACAGGGGAGTATAACCCAATCTAAATATGCTGTCAACACAGGACCTTGCAACCTAGCACCCACCACACATCATTCTCAGCCTGCTGAATATGAGTAACATCCAGAGAAACAGGCACTGCTGGTGAGCCTATGAACTGGGATGTCAGGGACAGTTCTGCAAGCAGGCATCGCTTCAGCATCCCCTCACTACTGTGGTCATGAGACCACCAAGAAGGAAAGCTTCAATTTTTCATGCGAGTCATATTTTAGGAAAAAAAAAAACAAAACCCAAAACTCACAACCAACCAACCACCCAATACACACAAAAATATGTTCCCCTACAAGTTCCCAGTTTGCCTGTGAGCTTGCTGGAGTTCCTTTGTGCAGAAGTGAGCAACTAGCACAGCTTCTGCAGCCTGCACGAGAGAGGGGGGAGCAGGCAATTAAGAGTTAGAAAACCATGCTCTGCAACTTCTTTTCCTAAAGCACCAGAGATGCTCAGCAAGGACCATCTACAAGTAGAAAATCCCATTTTTGAGATTCTGGGGACCTGAAGAGGTGCTCATATGCACCCTCCAGTTTCTGTCCCCAGCATGCTGGTCACCTAGCCTAAGGATGCATTTCCAGTAGTTGCTCTTTCGTATCCGGATAAGATCTCCCACATTCGCAGCCGATGGCCAAAGGCATGGTCTGTACAGGCCTGTGAAACTCTTGCATGTGTCCATTAGCAGCCTGCATTGAGCTGGTACAAAGAGGAACCTGCAACACTGCTATCTGAACGGCAACGGGAAAGCAATGTGTGCTCAGGGTGCAGAGGGGCAGCACAACAGCCCAGTCCAGCCAGCGCTGCCAACACTCCTCTAGATAGGCGCACCAGCGCACACCAGCAAGGCACAGACACACTTGGGCTGGAGTAGCAGCTAAACCCTTGTTTCACTCCTGTTGCAAAGCATCACTCACTCCAAGTTATCGGCTCTGGTCACGAACAAAAGCCAGTACCTTATTCTCACACTTCCGAAGCAGTTTCTTCTTGCCCAGGTCATATACACGCAAGAGCTTTCCAACTCCAATTAAGACTCTACCTTGGAACGGAGCAATGGCTGCAGGAACCTCCTCCACAGGGGTCTAGAGAGGGAAAAGGAAGATGGTGAGACCCCCATTAACAGAGCTAACCCTACACCAAGCTTCAGAATGGATTCAGCTGACGGTCTGGCTGAAGCTCACTGGCCTGCGCCAAGGCTTCCAACATAAAAGGCTAGTTGCAATCTTTTCTACGTGAGGAGCAAAAGGTCAGTTCTCTGTACGCCTTTCGACAGCAGCACGTATCACACACGGTGCTAACAGTCTGGGTACTACACAGACAACACACTGTGTGGCAGCGCACCTTAACCAAAGCGTAGGACTGCTGTAAGAGTCCCACACTGGGCAGGCAGCAGAAAACAAGGATCTTGCTGCTTCAGATCTTAGTTTTGATTTATACCCAACAGAAAGACTTTATACTTTGCCTAAAGCCACCCAGATTGTTTTTAAAACAAAGGCATGAATCTAATTCAGCCATCTGCCACAGACGCTCTGAAGCTGCCACTGAAGAAGTGTTAAATCTGAACAATTACAGTGTGCCCACAATTCCAGTTACTCAGACAGGGCTGAAAAATCTCCTACCACTCATCAATCCAAAAGTACCAGCCACAGGAGAGAATGGGAACACATAGAGAGCTTGGTTGCACTGGCTAGAAGTTATTTCACATCACCAGCTCTGTCAACTTCCAAGTGGGTGTTCAGCAGCACCAGAAAAGGCCCTGGTCCAGGACAGAACCCACTCACTGCATCAGGACCGTAGGAAGTGAATAAGCCACAACATTCCTTTCCACGTGCTCATCTGCTCAAATCTCAGCCATGCTGGAAGCATGTGGGAAGGAGAACAGAATTTTGTTTTAAAATTGTTTTCAATTTTGTATTCAGAGTTCTGGTGAAACTCTCGCTAAAGCCCCAGAGGCCTGTCAAGCAAGTCAGTCACTAAGTGACTAATTATTTCTACTTGCAACCAAAACAGCATCAGAGAAAAAAAGGACAGCTCACACCAGCTCCACGTGGCCAGCCAAGGACGGAGAGCCTGAGCACCAGGGCTCAAGTGACCCAAGTATGAATTAGCCTTGTAAACAAGCACTCGCAGCAGCTCTCCGAGTTCATATTCCAAAAACGAAACAGAGCTGTTTCTCTCCTTTCCCCAATGAGGCCATAAAAACCCCTGCTCCTTTCCCATTTACCAATTGCATGGATAAAACTATAGCTAAGGCAAATGACTGGGACACAGATCTCTCAGGAGATCTGTGTTCAATTCTCAGCTCTGCAAAAGATGTCCCAAGTGATTTTGGAGGCAGCAGCTTATTTTCTCTGAGGCTGCTTCCAGTCTTTAACATCAGCATGACGATCTGGCCCAGGATTCACTGAATACTGCAACTACCACTACAGCACCGAGGGTGAAATGACAGCTATTCCAACACTCTGCCTGTGTATGACCCGGTCATCCCTCTCACCTTGTGCAGAAACTCCAGCTTCTCACCGCTATTCACCAGCTTGTACGTGTAGACAAATCCCCCAGCAACCGAGCGCGGGTTCAGAATCAGGTCCTTCGCGACTCCCACGAGCACGTACCACTCATCACCAGTGTTGGAGAACCGGCACACAGCCACACTGGGGAGACACAAGACACGCCAGGAGATCAGCGTGATCGCGACACAAACCAATGCTGCGCACATGGACTGGATTCCCCAACAGCAGAACCTGCATCCAGCCAGGCAGAGATTTGGGAGCCAGCCCTTCCAACACCAACATTTCATTTTCAGAGGGCATTTTTCCTCCCTGCAGAAATCTTTAAGGCCAATTCCTTCATTCTTCCACATTTCCCGTATAAAAAGATGTGCTCCAGTTGTCACATAAGCCCAAAGCCTTGGTTTTACACTTTCACAGCCTGGACACTGCCTAGCATTATGCAAAGCTCTACTGAAAGTTGTTTTTCAAAGGCTGTTCCAATTTGGACAGGTACATATAACTTCACTCATCTTCCAGTGTTATTTCCTTCCCGGTGCCCAGCTGAACTAGGCTGGGAATCCTGGACAAAACAGGACAGAGTCAGCCTTTCAGACTAGCATGACCTAACCCCACTTCACCTGCTGAGGCACTCGCTATTCTTCGTGGTTATTGTGTTGGTTTTCCCCTCCAGTCCCTCTAACACTTCCTTTCCATTTAATCTATGCCCAGTTTATCTGGATGAGAACGGGAAGTGAGAGATAGCACATTCTCTTGTTCCTCGCTCTCTCATCTATCATGTACATCCCTGTGTTGTTCTTTAAGCACTGGGGTTCAACAAACACAGCTGGAGCACCAGCTCTTAGTGTCACATGCAGACACATCAGGGTGGGAAGAAAAGGAAAGGTAAGACAAAAGCTTTAAGCGTGTGGGAATCACTTCTGCAATTTCAAGCCAGTATTGATAACACGCTGCATCTGGACTTCAATGCAGTAACAGCTGAGCAAAATAAGGAAAAAAAAAGAAAAAAAAACCACGTAAGACTCATCAGAAGCAGAAACTCTTGCTGCATCCGGCACTGCTTCTTACCTGAAGGCAGCTTCGTTCTGCTCTAGCTGGACCAGATCTAACGTATTTCCCTGGATGGGATTCATCACCCTGATAACAGAAGCCCACTGTCCGTTGCCTGCCTTGGGAGCACCAAAGATGGACTCGGGAAGATTCTCGTTCAGAAAGGCTGCAGCCATCTCTGCAGCCAGCTCCCTCTCATCTTCCCCCGCAGCCTCCACCATTTCCTATGGCATATTAAAGGACAGGAGAAAACAACAGCTCAGTGGATTTCCTTTCCAGACATGCTGGTCCTCTACGTTGAACAGAGCCTCCCCGTTTCCCCTAAGCCCAGGGATTCCAGGGCAAGGTACTGCCTGCGAAGATACAAAAGCCACCAAATCCCAAAGCTTCCACCCAACCTGAGCTTATTCCCAAGGAAGCCTCTACAGCTCAGAGCACAGCAGCGCCAGCTCTGCTCTGCCCAAGAGGCAGATGTCTAGGGGAGCTATTTCTCCAAATCAACAACTCTGGAAACAACATTGAGAAGAAAATAACCCACTGATATCCAAACATCCTTAAGCAGCTACAGAAAACCCAGAGAATGGCCTTACATAAGCAAGACTGTTCTCCAATACATGGTTCTTAAAGCCTGCCATAATAATATGCAAAGAAATGAGCACTGGGAAGTAGTATATTCTGATTAAATTTGCATTTTGAGGCAGATCTTTGCTCCCTTCAGCCTCGGCATTCACACTGAGCACAAAAACTTGGCAGCTGGGAACTAGTGAGCAGGAAGGACTTCCAGCTGCAGAAGTCCCCTCTGGGGAACGGCAGTGTGTACCTGTCCTCCACCCCAATTACCTCGGCCATCTGCTGCTTCCTCTGTGCCTTGGTGGCCTCGGTGTAAGCGTTGTGGTCTGTCTCGATGATAATCAGGTTGTTGCTCTCTGGGTGAATGACAAATTTTCGGGGTGTGTACTGCAATGGGAAGGCAACCTGGTTGAAGACTGCCCCCAGCTTCTCCAGTGCCAAAATCCTGAGGGACAAAGACGTGACGTGTGTTAAACAAGGTCTGAAAGCAACTGAAGAGAGCAACTGGAGTTGAACTTTATGTCTGTGATACCAGCTAGTGCTGGAGACAAGTGGCACCTTTCTCAGGCCAGACAGCAACAAGCAAACAGCTCCAGGGAGGAGGGCAAAACTAGCGCCCTAAATGGGAGCTTATGCTGTGGGATAGGTGTGCTCTCCACCACGGGGTCCTTGACTTGAGGGCTCTCACTGTCCCAGGGTACATTCCGAGTGCCTGTCCCTTTTGGACAGGCTCCTGTGGTGCTGAAGCAAGTCTATTCCAAGAGGAACAAAGAGCACATGGAAGAGGGAAAGCGCACATTTGGGGAACACATCATCTGAATCTAAACGTGACACAGTTCAAGAGAGTACAAAAAACGCAATGCCAAGTCTTTCTTCCTGTGACTTGCCAGCTGAAATGCCAGTTCTGCTGGCATTTGGTGGCTAAAAACCACAAGTCTCTCCAGAAAGAATGAATCCTTTAAAAGCAGTGAATGGTGTAATACTTCAGTGAGGACAGATATGAAAAAAGTGCCTGTTCAAGTGCACAAAACAGAGCTCCTGAACTTGTGTTCCCCTATTATTTTATCTTTTTAATATCCAAACTGAACTTTAAAAAGGCAATACATCCCTGTCATGCCTCTGATTTCTTAAATAACGTGGCTTATTTTCTGCAAAGCAGCCAATTCAGATCACAAACCACAAGATCCTAATACACAACAGGGTCGCATTTATGAAAAGCTTCCCTCCTCTCTAAGAATCGGAGAATGTAAGGATAAACTTGAATTACACTTATTATTTAAAGAAAGTACAAAACGGAGAAGCACATCCTATTTTTTTTTGACAACATAACTATCCTTGTATTCTGTTTGTTTTCTGAAACCCATCCAAGTGTTTCTAACAAATTGTCATCCTTAATCAAATAACCTCAAAAACCCCTTACACTTTGCCTCTTTCCTTTTGAACGCCTAGTGAGAATTCACCAGGTCTTTGTTTTCCCCCACCAGTTCTTACCTCAGTGTGTTTGTGGAGATGGCTACAATGCCCTCTGGGCACTGCTCAGAAGCAAAACCAGAGGCAAACTCCAGTGTCTCGTAAGACAAGGGAGTCAGGTGGAAGCGTGACTGATAGGAATAACTGAGCCAGGAACGGCTTGACATGGCCAGCACCTGGGAAAGACAGACAACAAATTTATTAGGTCTGGGGATGGAGGCGAGCTCACTTCTTGCAATATGAATGTAGTGCCGGACTCTCACCCACTAGAACAACTGAATTCTTGTGGGTGGACTCCATCCAGCTTACAGCATACCTTTGGAGATACTGCCTGCTTTCAAGAGATAGTTTTATCTGAAAATTGCGCATGGCACAAAGAGGAACTTTAAAGCACTATCAAGACAACAAATACTCAAACTGAGGTGCAATAAACACTTATCTGTAAAAGCCAAGATCAACAAATACTTCAACCTCTTTGGGTTTTTTTTTTTAAACAATAGCCGGTTCTACTGGGAACACGTCTTTGAAAATAAGTATTAACTGCTTTGTCACAATGTAGCACTTTAAGTTAAATTTACTTAAAATAATCAGTAGCCTATTTTTAATCAAGTTAACGGAAACAAAGGAAGCAGATGGACTTTTAAACTCTTCAGCTTTATAAATTTGGCTACATCAACTCTAGTGCAACCTTACTTTCTGCCTGTGTGACAAACGCTGTGATTACATCCAAACACTCACTGGCTACTCCAAGCCCATCACTGACTGGCCATAACCAGGATGTTTTTCCTCCCCGTATTAAGAGACAAGGAACCAAGACTGGTCTCAAAGAAGAAAAGTACTCAGCTTATTCTCTAAGCATTCTCTGCTAGAGCTGCAAAGCACCTCATCTCCAAGTTACAGCTGGCAGGAGCAAGCTGAGATTCACCCAGTGTACCACAACACGAAAGCAGAGCTCAGATTCCCAGATTCAGCCCCCTACGCTGACCAGCAAGATTTCTCAACTCTGAAGGTGTCATCCAAAAATGAGTCAAGCAGGGGGTGGCTGATCTCCCCAGTGCCACATAAGAAGGGCTGGAAATGGCACTTCAGATGAAACACTTTCTTCCCTCTATGCCAAATCCTGCAAATACTTCCTTTGAACCATGCATGGCTCAGCCAGGGGCTGGACAGCTGCCATTCTCAACACGCACAGGAGATGACGACCATCCACTGCACCAAGCAGTCAAGGGCTAAGATTTCTGCACAGGGCTCTTCTCGTCCCTGTGTGCTAAGGCAGGTAAGATGAGGTTTTTCAGTGCCTCCAAGCCCAAGAATCTGCTCAGAGCTTTTCAGACACACTGCAAACGCAGCCGATGGGTCAGATGAGTCCTAATTCAAAGAGGGTAGGGCAGGACTATACATTACTTCCTTAAAAGTAAGGGGAATACCGATAAGAACAAGGGTATTTGTGAAAGAGCAAGCTGCGAGCCAGGCAGCTCCATAATGAAGTCATTCTACTTCCCACCCTCATCCAGAAGGTCCTGCTGTGCTGCAAGGATGCTTCCCCACCCTGCCCACCAATAAGGAAAACTGGAATGCTGCATCTGGAGACTGGATCTGCACCCCTCTGAGAGCTCGCCTCACTTACCGCCTCTTGGCCTTGCATTCGAACTCGGAAGAGCTTCACAGGTCGCGAGCCAAGGTATCTGGTCCTGGTATCAGAAAGATCGCCAGTAACAGGATCCAGGACAGTTCGCAGCAGCACACCATTCTTGACATTAGCAAACCAGAAAGTTAGATCAGTATTGCAGATAAGAAATAAGGAGCTACAGCCATTATTCAAAACAACAGAGGCAATTTCTGAGGAATTTGGTGTTTGTTTTCCTAGCTTCCAGTACAATTCTCTTCTAGAATCACGCTGTATCTAAACTGGCTCTTAATACTAAAAAAGCACACTCCTGAGGGGCAGAACGGAATTACTGTAAAACAAACACACCCCACCCCCTGCCCCCTGAGTAAAAAACCCAAAGAACAGACCAAGAAGTTTGGTACATCACATGCACAATAAAAACCCGAGGGCTGATTCCAGATCCTAATCCCTCTTGGTACAAAGTATTTACCCAAAAACTCATGCTACTTAAGAAGAGCTGGCACTGCGACTTCAAACTCGAGGCATGTGGAAGAACCTAGACTGCTCTGGTTATTTTTACCACATGTTGAATGGTCAAAACAACATTTTTTGGTCAAAGATCAAAGACTCAGTACTGGATGCAACAAAAAGCTCTGCAACAGCAGAGTTATTAGAGCAGAGCCTGCAGCTGTGGGCAGTTTCTTTGCTACTCTGTCCTACAGGCAGTTTTTAAAGAACTGCCCAACAACATTTCACCCAGTAAGTATTTTTAGAATATGCCCTCTTTCTGGAAGGGGAAAATCACAATTTGTCCTACATGAAGTTTGGGACAATACGCTGACGTTTGACTAGTCTTAAGTCCAGGAATGTATGGGAAAACTTGCACCTCTGCTAAGTCACGCAGTGAATTCCCCAGTCATAGTTCTTAGGCATGTTGTAACAAAGAGGGAACAGCCAGGCTTTGTGTCATGCCGCGTGATGACAAGGCTATCACAGCAATCCATCTTTCAAGCGAAAGCTGACTAAGACACGCCTGTCAGAACCAGGCAGGCACCTCTCACCTGCAGTCCAATGTTCAGGTACAGAAAGCCAATGGAGCCCCTCTCCCCCAGCTCGTCCTGCTTCTCTGTGCCACCCATCTCCACAATGCACAGTGACTCGGGTTGCGCAGGCAGGGCCTGCATACTCAGTGGCTGTAAGCAATCCTGTGGGAGACAGAAAAGAGGTACCACACCAGTCAGCAAGGCTTGGCAGGGCAAGAGGGGATTCAAGCTCCATCTAAGAAGCTCAAAGATGCCCTTTTAAGTCTCCATAAAGAAGTATTCAGCACAGAAAAAAGTCACAATAGATGCTGGCTCTGTGGATTTTGGCAAGCAGGAGCGGCTGCAGTCCTGGGGTTTGGAGAAGATAAACTGAATACTTCCAAAGTGTTCTAGCACAGTTTGCAGCTTTTTAGCACGGAGACATCTGAGCAAAGTTTAGGTTACTTCAGTCATCCTTTGAACACTCATCTGTTGCAGGAAGAGGAATGATAACTTTACTTTGCTGTTGACCCGCTTGCAGAATGAGTCTGCTTTTAATACAGGTATAAACAGTGACATAGGGGAAAAGTAAAACTCTAAAGCAAAACAAAAAAAAGAAAATGCTTTCTTATCTCCTCAGCTGAACCTCCAGGCACAGGTGAGACCAGCTAAAACAAGAGAATCTGTTACAGGTTAGCATCAAGAGCCAAACCAGCAGAGAAAAGCCATGCGAGTTATTCATTCCTGGTCATCCAGCTCAATACAGAAAGACAGCTTGGATGGACACCGCCCACCTCTGGAGTATCCTTCTGAACACTTCAAGCTGATGGAAGAGGCAGAAACAGAACAGCTACTCACCGAAGGGTCAAGGGAAATAATCCT
The DNA here is from genome assembly GCF_036417535.1 of Chlamydotis macqueenii. Classification (NCBI taxonomy): domain Eukaryota; kingdom Metazoa; phylum Chordata; class Aves; order Otidiformes; family Otididae; genus Chlamydotis; species Chlamydotis macqueenii. Next base: position 15,477,641 of record NC_141568.1, read on the forward strand.
GACAGTGTTGTCCACCAGCCCAACAGCAAGGAACCGGGAGCGCTGCTCCCCAGGGGGAACATTGGCCAGGCTCATGCAAACAACATCAGCCGACATCTCCTTTCTCTCCGTGTACTCATTCAGCTGTCCTGACTGGGAAAGAAGAAACACAAGAGACTCACAAACTAGCCAATGGGGCAAACCAGCACCAAAAAGTCTCTCTGCACCTTCCCCTCACCTTTTTTTTTTTTTTTTTTTTCTCTTTCTTTAAGTTAGTGCTTTGGATTTTTTGTATTTTTAAAAATAATTTCTTTAAGGCCTTATTTCAGCCACAGTTGGAACAAGCAGAATAGCAATAGGATAAGTACACAGCAGCCTCAGTTATGAGCTTCAGACACTTTAATTAGCCACTAAATCATCTCAGATACACACAAGTCCAGATATGCATAGCCTTGATCTATCTGTTCTAGAAGGATGCTTCACTATAGAATCCTTTCCTTCAGGTCTGATCAAGGATCAATCTCTGGCATGCCCCATACTCTGCTTTGCTCTTCCAAACTCATTCACAACACTAACACACATACCGGGTCCATCTCAAAGTAAACCAGTTCTCCTCCAGTCAGTGCTATCACTACTTGTCTTTGGTTCACAGCACATTTTACAATGGTTTTCTTTCCTGGTGTCTTCCATTCATTTACTCTCTTATCTGCTCGGATGTGCCGGATCCCATCCGGATAAACCTGAAAGAAAGAAGAAAAAAAAAAAAAAAAGTCACATTAATTCTGTATTTACCATCCCTTCACAATTTCTCTCTCACTGGTGATTCCAACACAGAAAAAGCCAAAGGCAAGCAGCGCTCCTGGCAGTGGTGATCCCTTAGCTATGCAAGGCTGAACTAGCAGGAGGCCACTCGCCAGCTGGAAGCATCGCACCTTTGAACTGCAGCAAGGAGCTACTGAGAAAATGCTGAAGAAGATTAGCACCATCTTCAGCTGGTCCAGTTTCACTCAGCAGGATACAAAAAGGGAAAGGCTGAATAAGTGTCATTCTCTGCCAGTCCACACCTTTAGACATGACATATGTTGCACTGCTGTAAAAACCACAGCCAAGCAGCAAGTAGAGAGTGGCAGACACAAGCAGACATGTCAGAAGCAGCTTTCCATTACCTGTACCAAAGCATCATCACCAAGAAGCGAGCAGGACAAGGTGGGTGTAGTACCCAGGAATCCAGAGTCAGTCACTTCTTCTACAGTCTCTCCGATAGACAGCACCAGCGTGGCATTTACGAAAGACACAATGATATAGGCATCAAATTCATCTGGTCAAGGGAGACAAGGGAGAAAATGGTGCTGATTAAATAAATGCAAGACTTCCCAGCAAAACTAGCAGTTGACAGATGTTTAGTAGTTACTCTTCTGCAGAATTCCTGTGATAATTACATCTGCTGGCAGTATTGTGAAAGTTCGTTCTAGGACACACTGTCCAAAAGCCAGCCACTGCTAGACTCCAAACAACACAAGACTGAGCCAGGGATCAAATGACGATCCAGATAAGAGTCAATTCATGATACGCTGAATTCTGGCAAGCAAGACTCCTGCCTACTTTCTTCAAAGACAGCACAAGGCCTAGAAGCCTTTAAGATGCTCAGCCCACGTCACACGAGGAGCTGAATCCAGATTTAACGCCCGATGAAATCAAATTAAATGCTCTGCTCCAACAACCTGAATGCAGGGAACCCATCCGCAGCAACCGCACTACGGACGCTACAAACAGAAGGTTAGAGGACCACTTCTCTATCTAGTATTCACGTAATAAAAGGCTGCAGAGAACGATTAGGGTGCACAGCAGAGCTCAGGGCTAGCCTGCTCTACCCTCATCCACAAGCTCAACTAGCTTGCATTCACACAGCCATCTGCAGTTTCCTGGGATGAGAAACACTTACATTTTTAAGCTAGACTAAATATTGACCTTTACTTCTACTTGGATAAGTGACAGTATTGCAACTATCTCTAGTACTGGCTTCTCCCAAAGGGGACAGTTTGGGAGAGTCCAGTAGCTTGGACATGGAAGGGCTTTGCTAATGGAAAACCAGGGAAACTGTGGGAAACAAGAGTAGTAGGACTGGGTAAAGGGAATGCTCCAGTTTACTGCTGTCCATTTTCATTCTGTGGAAAGCTCAGGCATTGAAGCAGGGGAGAGGATTGCCTCATTAAAATAGAATAACAAAAGCAACAGAAACAATGAAGTCTGTTGGGAAATGGAGCCAGGAACCTCAGTGGAGAAACAAAGATTGCCTCAGAGAGGCAACTCCACTTCTGCTGCTGTTGTCATGCAAGGGCTATTTCTTAAAAAGAAAAAATTTCCCATTTTAACCCAATTCAACCCAAGGCTCAGACTTACGCACCACAGCACAAGACAATTAGCAGAGGCAAGGGTGTAAGAGAGCTCTCACACTTTTGGCACTTGAGCAGAGTTTCTCAACAATCTGCAAATGCGGCAGACATGGAGAAGTGGCTAACGACTCTCTTAAGTAGAAATAAAGAAAATTGAGAACTCACTGGGATGAATACAAGACACCAGCAAATATCATGCGGTAGCTTAAAGAAACTGAACTGGGTTAACTGAAACAAATGCTGCTGCTTTTCTTATCCACCCTGTTTAGAGGGAGGCATTGCCAAACCTGCTGTGTCACGTTTGTAACAGAAAGTTCTTACATACGGCTGAAAATATGCAAGTGAAAAGAAACATCATTCTTCTCTCCAACATCTGGTATACAGACCACAGCTCTGATCAAACTGAAGAGCTTTGTATAATTAAAGCAATTCCAGTACCGGTCTGCGGCATAAAATCTGTTACTACTCTATTATGTGGTCACAGTTTACAACCTCCAACCAAACCCCAAACAGGAGTGAGTTTGCTTGGCGAAATGAGAAAACCAGAACTGAACCTGCACACAGAAACTGATCAGTAACGCCAACTATTTAAACACTTGGCTTAACAGGAGAATTCCTGTAATGTTAACGGCAAATGGGAAGAGTTCAGCAAGCCGTACACCGCTACACATTGGTTATTTTCTACACTGAACAGCAACTTCTCCTACAAACCTACACAAATTTTTAAACACCAGAAGTCTACAAGTATTCCTCGATTGCTTTCAACGGAGATTCTAGCAGTTCACAGGCTAAGCATTTAATTCATAAATATCCTGTAGACAGGATGTTCTAAAAATTTCATTTCAAAGACCATCATTTCCAAACTTTTTGAGGGCTGCTGCCTTCCTCCCTGGGGACTGTCATTCTCATGATAAACCACCATGTCCCAGCTGGAGGCTCAGCCATGTGATTTGGAGCAGGACAAAGAACTCCCATTTGAAAGCAAAACAGATTCCCTTAGTCCTCCAAAAACTGAAAACTCATTCCTACCTCTTAATACTTTTTCAGCTTTCTCTTTTCACTGGCTTACAGTTATACTAGAGCGTGCCGTTAAGTCTATGTCAATACTAGTGACAAGTGCATTTTTGCTTGAAGTCCAGTAGTGCTACTTAATGCCTCTCTGCTGGAGCTTTTCAAATAAAGGGCTTGATTTACCAGAATGAAGTCAGCGAGCAAGACGCATTCATCTAGATTCAAACACCACAATTTTGGTTTAGAAAATACAGCAGCCAGTTGAAATTAAGAGGACTAAATCCCTGGGGCACACTGAGAAGAATTCTCGGTTAGAAAAATAAAAGATCTATAGATTTTAATATGAAAAGATAGCCACTTAGCTCCACAGAATCCCAAGCATAACATCAGGCTGCCCAGAGTTCTGAACAGATATTGACATCCTTTTGTGTGCAGACACAAGACTTCAGAGATGCTTATTACTGTTCTAATTGCTCCAGTTAGCTCCTTTCAGTGAGTAACAGAGACATTTTAATGACTCTGAAGAACCACAGCTGGACTCATTCTCCTGTGCCTTCATTACAAGTTTTCTGCAGCTTCATGCACACGTCATGATCGGTTATGAAAACATCACATTTCAGTCCATGAACCCTACACTACTGTCCTTTTTGTTATTTGTCCTGAATTCAGTTCAAGTTAGACCATCAGAATTCCATTCATATACACCAGTCCACACCCAATACAGTTTTTTCATGCTTCACAGCATCTGAATTTGCACTGATACAAACACAGTCACCAGTAGCTCAGAGGAGTTAGTGAAAAAAACAGATGAGGAGTCACAAAATCCAGGATTATTCTCACTGAACAGATATCGATGGGATGATAGTACATCCTCCTGGGCTTCCGTTTACTACTGCATGAAAACTCCGCAGCTGTGACTCACTGCACACTGCTTTTCACGCAAGAGCACTGGGTAGGGAACGCAGACTGTCAGGTCTCAGCTCACGTCCATCTCCACAGCAAAGCACACAGCCATCTAGCTCCCCAGACCTCGATATTTAACTGCAAAAGAGGGTTCGGTCCAAATCCCATTTGCTCCTGTCTGATGGGCAGACACACTCCATAACCACAGGGAATCCCACACCAGCAATACCTACAGGCTCTTCCAGCATACTCGATCTGCAATTGGAGGTCTGTACAAATCAGCTGGGAGCCGACCCTCAGTCTACAAGGGAGCTGGAAGCACCCCTGAAACGCACACCTCTGATTCTAGCAAGAACTGACCATTCTGCAGAGACACAGTCATTTATTTTGTTCCCCAAACACTGTAAGATGGATTGGGAGTTGCTTTCAACTCCTCAGCTACTGAACTCCAAAGGCAACAATCTCCAACTACACCAGAGGTTCTAGAAATCATTTACTGAAAAGCTTAGCACAAAAATAGCCCCATGATTTTGAGATTCTCTGTGGTTAACCTGTGGGATGGTACAGTAGCCCCTGGCAGTAGGTACACACCTGTGGTGATCAGCACCTCCACCACCAGCCACCTGTGGAAGAAAAAAAGAGGCTTGGTATTGGTAGTGTGTATCACCACGTACCAGCCAAGGTTAGTATTTGCTTGGAAGGCTGCAAACCTGTACATGTCTTACAGAGGCCTTGCAGCACTTGCACACTATGGCATCGAGGCAGAGCCAGGCAGCCCGACACTGCAAACACTACGAAAAAACAGGACTCGGGCAGTTTCAAGATTAATGTTTGAAAAGGTTCGGCAGTCTCTCTCATTAAAACTCATTAAACCCACTAAAACAGTTTCTGAATTCAAAGAATTGTAACTTGGATTGGTTTCACATAACTTTCAACTATATTCAAAAAGCAGCATGGTACACAACAGCTACAGATTACAGCCTTTCTGAAATCATAGAGGTCTCCACGCTGGAACCTGGAGAACTTGGAAAGAGGACAAAAGGGGCAGTGAGACTGGTCTGTTTCATGTAGGTTAGCAATGGTCCTCCATCTCCTGAAAAGTAAAAGTCATCGTCTGGAACCCCAAGAGAAAAGGTTTTTAAATTGTAAGGTGATGCCAGAAGCCTCTGTCTCTCAGGGAGCAAACATTACCAACTCCTCCTCCAGAAGGCAGGAGCAAAGGTTTGTCTCTAGCAAACTGGAATGCTTCTTAAGAAAAGCACATATTTTTGCTATGAACTGTGGAAATATTTTCCTTCTGACCCTTTTATTTCTGGGGAACAGGAAGGCACTTTGTGCTCAAAGCTCCTTCCATGCTGCTTAGACAGTACGTGGGTCTCAGAACACGAGCAGAGGAACTGATGGCAAGTCTCAGATGGCAAGGTAAATCCCACAGCAATGTCTGAAATTCTCACAGGGTGACTGGCTCCCTGGAAGACACACTACTCTGTGATTTCTTAAAAACAAGATACCATGCCACCACAGCAGGCTAAAGTCTCCACTGCAACAACCTGGCACTTCTGTATCCAGTGCAAAAACCTACTGGAAGTCTTTGCGGGACTTATACAAAGCACTGCCGCAGAAATAATCACGGAGACTGTCGGTACCCAGAAGAGATTCAATTCAGGCTTTTTAGGTGTTTCTCTCTCCCTCAAGAGAAAAGAAGGACAAGGACAAGGGATTACACTTCCTCCTGTACTTCAGTAAGCCAAACCCATTATTTCAAATCAGGAAAAAAACCCAAGTCCACAATCCAGTACACATTGCCAATTTCAAATCTTGACCTTCCTGGAATCAGCAGCATCCTATACACTGCTGGGTTTCCAAACAGGGAGTGTGCCCTAGCCTAAACAGTCTGTTTTCTTTGCAGATATGCATAGAGGGAAGCAATAAAATACAGACACTGTTGTCGATTTATCTTCTTTGTTCCATAATTTGAATCCCACTCTCTCACAAAGAGCTGATTACTGCAGTTGTCAACACGCATATAAAGAATAGTGAGTATGCTCCAACAAAAAGCATAATCACTGCCTGCTGATGCTGGAGAAAGAACTTATGAGAAGAGAGAAAGGATGAGAAGTTCAGCAGCTTCAGGCTGCAAACAAACAGCTGTCAGCATACTGGGTGATGAATGCAGCTGCAAGAAGGTGCTTCTCTGTCAAAAGGGAAATGTGACAGTTCTAGGGGACCAGAGAGTGGCTTCTAAGTACAAACAGGTGGCTGCAGATTTAAAACACAACTTTCAGGGATGGCACACAACCATCATGCAGCACCTTTCCTATCTCCTTGGACAGAAAAACAACAACAACAAAAAAAAAACCCCACACCAAAACCCATTAGCACTTCCCTGTGCTTCTGGAAAATACTGCATACCTTCAACATGCCTCCTCACAGTCCATACAGCGTTGGGGTTACCAGGCAGCTCTGAGACGGCCATTTCAGATACCTAAGAGTAAACAGGAACAAAGTTCTTTTGCAAACAGATGTTTATTTAGACTTACTCCAGTATGTCACCAAACCACCAGCAGTTTTTATGCTTTCCCAGAACTGGGCAGGAAAGCTAGTAATTCCCAATTCTGATGCGCCCTCCCCGTGCCAGATGTGCTACAGGGTAGAATACTTTCAGCAATGCTACAGTGACATAAGAGCTCTGGATGATCAGCTTTAAAACAAGGTCACTCGCCCCCAGCAGAGATCAGCAGCAGCAGTTGGCAGAGACACCGGAAATTTTCCAGCTCACTACACGTTAGAAGATACAAAAATGCAGGTGGCTGGAGTCAACTGAAAAAAAAGCCTTTTAGGCTGCAAGAGTAAACAGCACAACTCTTCAATTTCCGAGAAGCAAGCCTAGAGAAAGTTGCTTGCTCTCCCAACTACTGCAAAGGAAAATCCCTTCACTTCAGCACCCTTATTTCAAGGATTTTCTCCCACTGTCCTCGCTTCTCAAGCTGTTATTCTAAAGTGCTGTGATTCTCACCTCAAGTCCATGTCTTAGAACCCTCAGAGACGACCGGGGCCCCCGACCACAAGCCACATACAACTGGGGTGTGTCTTCATTGGCCAAATCCGCTATCTGCGTGGAGAAACAGTGTCAAACAGTATCCACAGGAAGAGAAAGTAAAAACAAGCTATATATGCCACACTACTGCTTTAAGATTGTCTTTTTCAGACACTAAAACCAGTCAGGATGCCATAGGGCGTACCACTCGCTGCCCTGAAGTAACGTCAAGTTTTAACCAAACTCTCCGCAGAGTGGAGAGCTGGTCTGACAGTCAGAGGAGCAGCGAGGACTGCTGGCTGACACCCTGTGTCCAGACAGCTATTTGTCACCACACGAATCAAAGGTTGCAAAGTCAGGTACCAGCCTCAGGCAGCTGTCCGAGACTTTAGCAGACTTGCTTTTCTATCAGCATATAGTATAGAGCAGTATTTCTAGAAACCTAGGATAACGTAGCGGCGGTGACTCTGCTTACACACAAATACTCCGCAGAAAAGCAAAGAAAAATAATGCATCTACGATCAATTCCTCTGTAAATGAGAAAGACTTATTTACACGGTGAATGGGAGCTTGCTGATGGCAACGCACCTGACAACACAGAATAGGAGACAAACTGTCCAACTCATCTACTAGCACCAGGTTCTTGAGAGGTCGTGGCTGAAAAAAGAATGTATCTCCTTCCTCAAGAGGCATGGCAGAAGAGAACTCTGGCTCCTCATCATCGTCACCCAGGTGAGCTATCTGGTACAGGTAACTTGAGACAGAAAGCAAGAGGAATAGCATGTTCAGTGCAAAGCTCCCAGAGCCTTTACCAAATATTCAGTAGGCAACAGGGAAGAGAGAAATCCTTCCCTACATCATCCAGCTATTAAAATTTAGCCTTAGGAATTGTCTTCTTGGTGACAAAACATTTAAACTAAATCAGAGGTCTTTAAAAAAAAAAAAAATCCAAACAAAAAACACACCACAGCCTTCTATCTTCTCATTTGTAGCTGTCACTGGCAAGTATCACAGAGTTTCAGTGTTTTCTCTGTTTACCCTTGAACCTTTTGGATATTCCTGTGTTAGAGCCAAAGCACCAAAAGACAGCTGAGGCCACCAGCAAGGCCAATGGCTAAGACTGCAACTCCACAGTTATCTATTTTACCGGAATGCTCTCACCTCGCTATTTTAAACCACATTCCCTATTTGTCATTGTGAGCCTAAATATCACAACAATCAAGTTAAACTTCAGAAGAAAAAAATAAAGCCAGAAAGATAGACTTATTTAACTTCCTGGTTTTAATAAAGCCCAAATGAACATGGCTTCCTCAAGAGGTTGGTTTATACAACCCATTCAGATTCACTCCAGTAGACTGGCTGGAGCTCCCTCAGGTGGCTGACTGCAGATGTGGTCAGGCAAGAGTATAACCCTCCATTCCTGCGAATCCCCCACTCAGACAGTGTTAAGCCACGTTCAAAGTTGTGCAAAGTCTTCTTTGAACCTTTAGAATATTCTAGAACCCCAAACATGAATTGAGAAAGCCCTCAAGTTTATACCCATTAGGGAAAGGATCACAATTACTGATAACAATCCTTATCTACTTGGGCCGTAACACACAGAAGTTCAATGAAAACTATCAAACTAACTAGAACATAATTCATCTGGATGTATGATGGACCTTATATGAACTGCAAATGCTCAGTTCTTCCAAAATGTACTGCAACAGTGCAATCTGCTGTTCTCAGCACTATCATATCTAACCTGGGGTCAAACAACATGAAAATTCCCCCATTCAGTCATAGTCTAAACCAATTGTTCTGCTCAAGCTGTGTGAACAAAGCATCAATTTCCCCATTAAAACAGAGGTGTTGTCTTTATTATGTTCAGTAAGTTCAAGGGTCAGTTTGCAGTCCTGAACAGAAAGTCTGTTTCCAGGGAACAATGCTGATGTAAAAATGTTTACTCACTGGTTTCCAAATTCAGATGCCACAAAGAGAAACCCTGTCTTCAGCACACACATGGCAGCAGCGACAGGAACAGTGTCAAAGTACTTCAGTCGAATCTCTGTTACCTGAAAGCAGAAGACAATGCGACTGTGCTAGCAAAGTACTAGAGCTGTACATGTGATTTAATTAAAAAAAAAAAAAAAAAAGCTGCCTAGCTATCCACTTCAAAGAAAGTAAGACAGCAGACCAGGCTTAACCACATCAGTAGTTTATAAATCACAAAATCCTGCTGACTATTTTGAACACAGAAGCCAGGCTGTTTTTTATTTTAAGACTTCTGGCTTTGGTAACACTGAGTCAGTTTGGACAAAAACAGCTGTGAAAATAGCAAGCCGTCTAAAAGAAAGAAGAAAATTGCTTCACTGAACACCAGCCATTCCCCAACATGCGAAAAATTAACTGTTCTGAGCCAATTTCTGCATTTGATATGGTTGCAACAGCTCTTGGTGAAAGATCCAAAACCAATGTTAAGCTACTTAAAGATGCTACGCAATCATCCCTTGTATCAAATTTGACATGCTTAGAGGAAGGAGGAACCAACTTTCAACTTTTACTCAAAAAACCCAACTGATTCACTGCAGTAGAGATCTCTTCATTGCAAAATACTAGGAAAATCAACAGCAAGCACCTCAAGTCTGTTATTTCGACTCCTGGACCAGCTGTACCAAGCTAGCTACCTCCATTTGCAAAAATATTGATTTGCAGCATGTAAACATTCAATTAAGAGATGAAATAGAGAGCACCTACTGTGATCAAGAGAAAGAAACTAAGCTCCCCAGAATTAGTTTCTGGAGCACCCTCTAGCAGGTTCATGGACCGCACTTTTACATCTTTTGAAGAAAGGAGTGCCTGCAGAACATCTGAAATATGTCTGAGCGACTCTGCAGCACAACTCAGGATTTTGCAAATCTTGCACCGTGTCTCTAAATGAGTAAACACCAGTTGCAACTGCGGGTACAACTGTATTACAAGTCACCTAAAACACGTGTCATTACACAGCTAAAACCACAATATTAAGTATTTATCACTTCAGAGAACCAAATACTTGAATAAAGTCTCTTCTCAATTAATGCTTTTGCTGTTCTTCACATCACGTGATGCTTACCATGTCTTCATCAGTCTCTAGAGTAATTTTGAAGATGTCTCCCTGCTCTGTCTGGGCCAGGAAGAAGAACATGGACTTGGTCTTATGTGTAGCAGAGCAGACAAAAATCATACCTCTCTCTGGGTCATCCAAGTCATTCTATCAAGAAAGAAAGCGGGGGTCATTGGTGGAATTATCCGGCAAGCACAGATGTGATCTCACTGACTGAAGCATTTCCATTTCACAGGTGCCTTAAGAGCTGACAGGATGTGAGGAGGCTTTTAACACAAAGCACATCCCCTCCACTACACCTGTAGTTACCCTTGGTACATCTCCGCCCCCCAAAAAGGTACATTTCTAAGACACTGTGCCTAAACACTACCCCTCCTATCTTTTTTGCGCCCCTCCCCAGACAACTCTCTCACATATCAAAGCCAAACACAGAGGTAAGGGCTGCAACCCACACACAGCTGGTTTTGAGCACCTGAACCCTGGCAGGCCTTCAAAGCACTGTCAAAGCACACAACAATTTGCAACACCAAAGGAGGAGGAAGCTGCCTTAGATGCAACAGAGCAGCTGTCAAGTTCACCTGCATACACGAAAGCAACCATGATTCACCATCCCAAGTAATCCTATTGTACACCAACAGCACTGCCACAGCGGTGCCTGATCAGAGTCTCTGGAGTATCTCCAGCATAAATCTCAGAGAAGAGACATGAACCAAGCTCATCACTTCAGGCTAGGCCCACCCCCAGCCAAGGCGGCAGATGATAGGCCAATACACTTAACTGCTTTTTTTCTTACCGTAAAACCTCCCTGAAGCCTTTAACCTTGAAAGGCAAATAGCAAGCATTCATTTACCACTGACGAAGATAATCTTAAAAAAAACAGTAGTAATTCCAAAATTCTCACCCGTCTCCTGGGAATTGGGCATCTGATATCAGGCTGGTCACCAAAGTTTTTATAAGTAATATAGTTTTCAGAACAGATCAGCACTCCGCTAGGTCCATCAGAACCCCCAGGAACTGAAACACAAAAAAGAAACAATGACGAAGAAAGCCCTTACTACAGATTTGACTGACTGCCCACAGAACATTTATTTTTTTTTAATATATTTCCTATCAAAATAGGAACAGCTGTCAGATCCAGCCTAATATTCAGTGTCTGTCAGCTGACTATGGAAGATGCAACAACAGGGCAAGCATACAAGGATGCTCTCCTAGCTTAGCTTCCTTTGTGCTCAGAGAGGAATCTGCAGCAGTTCAGCAGTTTCAGGGCTGGCTTTGCATCCAATCCCTGTGAGTGGGCTTTTAGTCCATGGATTCATCTACTGCCTTCCGACTGCATATTAGCTACTGGAATCTCATGCAAGAGAGTACAACAGCACCTATGGATTACCTAAAAATACATGGTTTTGCACCTGCTACCAGCTAATTTCAATTATTCTCTCTTAGCTTTGGAATCCAGAGAATATCCAGAATAATGTAAAAGAGATACGAGGAGCGCTTTCAAATCGCAGCTGTATCTATGAATTCTTGCGTATTTCCATCTGTGAATCACCACTTATTACCTGACTCCAAGGTCAATTAATTTACACTAATGGCTCAGACTACCATCGAAACAACTCCTAAGATGTAAAGCACATTGATTCTGTTTCCCTGGGGAACGGGAACCAAGCAGATCTACGGGAAAATGACTGAGCAGCCAGGTGGGCAGTACCTGTTATAAGGAAGTTGCCATGCTCCTCCAAGGGCTCACTGTATTTCCTAACAACATGGTTCAAACCCAAGTCCAGTTCATAAAACGTCAATGTCTGTTGCGTGTTGGCTGCTGCTTCTCCTGTTGGATCATTGTCAGCTTCCTAAAATAGAATGCATGAAGGTGTCTTTTGAGAAAAGTATTAAAGGACCAGCAATGTTGATGCATCAGGAAGCAGTTCTGAACAACATTAGAACACAAGTCCAAAAGAAGACTTGCTAGATGATGCACCAAAAAAAGTTCAGAGGAAGAAAATATGCAGTTCTGCAGCTGAACAGCAAGAATCTGGGGACCACCAAGACAGAAGCAGACAACATTCCCCACCTCCACGGGCAAATTAAGAACAGAAGAGGACAGACAAAGGTCAAAAGACAGCAAAGGGAGATCAAGTTCTTCTCACCTCATAATCCATTTCCAGACAAGCAAACATCGGGTTTTCAAATCCTACATCCACTCCCACCACGTGGTAGACCAAGGTATTGGCCTTGTGGGCTTCCAGCGGAGAGGAAATGGTGAGACGAGCAGCAGCGTCTCTGTTCAAGATGTACACCAGCTTCTGCTTTTCAATCGCACCTGCAAGGAAATGACAACGGCACCTGAAGCAGGTCACTTGGTGATCAAATCTGATCACACCTACAGTCCAATATCAATGGAAGACTATGCCAGACAACGTCAGATTACTTCTGCTGAAGTTCACCACTCATATTTATCTCTGCGCCACCAATTAACTTTGAACGTCTAATTTTTAATGGTTCAGGCCACAAACACAAACGACAACTGCAGCTCCGTAAAGCTGACTGATCCTTCAGGCTACATCCATCTAGCCCAATACATCTACAACAGCTCCAGGCAGATCTACTCACTCATTCCACCACACGAGAGATGACAGACTGCAGGGAACGAAAAACAAACCAGATGTTCTACGATTTTAAGCAATTTGGCAAATAAAGACCTTTCCTCAGAAATATTTTAACTAAAAAAAACGTATTCTGGCCCAATACACAGCATCCACAACAGAACAAACACTGTGACTGTGCTACCCTCTCACCCACGAAAGCAAGACTTGCTAGAAAGGGAACAATATTACTTACTTTTATTCCCGATATAATGAACACTGTTAAACTACTTATCATTGCAAGTCCTGGCTCTCAGTGTACAGAAAAGCAGCATCGCAGAAAGCCGGCAGCAGTAAACTGCGGAAGTTCACGTTCCAAGTAACACCTCACTGTAAATCTTGTAATTCTACCTGTGAAGCCTGATCAGAAACGCACCTAGCTGTCTCCAAGACACATCTCAGAGAAGAGACATGGACTCATACCATCATTTCAGGCTACGGGAGGTGACTGACTGTGCTCGAGCACGGACATCTGCAATCCCAACTTCTCTCCCAGACATCACACTTCAGGGCCCTGTGCACTGCTAAGCAAGCTGGCCTCTTTCCAAATTGTTTTGGCCCACCATTAGAATTAATCCGTGCAATTTCATCAGCATCAAGGAACTATTCTGAATGCCTGCATTCTCCTCGACATGCCTCATAGCCTAACGAACTGCCCCAGAGGAAACACTTCCAATTACACCTGGCAGAGACTTGCTCCAAAACAAATATCCCCGAGACAGGAGGGGAAGAAGGAAAAAAAAAAAAAAAAAAAAAGATAAAACAAGCTGACAAGCTGATAAACTAACTTACTGATCATGACAGCACGGCCTTTCGGGTCTACAGCCAAGTACTGGCCTGGCACGATTCTGCGACATCCACTCTTGCCAAAGGTCTCCTGATGAATCTTCTCAAACACGTTCTTTGAGGGCTGGTACTCCAGAATAACAATGCGTCCCGAATCGCTGCCCACGACGATATAGTCTTTAGTGCCACCTGTCAGCCTAAAGGCCATGAGGGAGCGAATGACTCCAAACACCTCCACGGTCAGCAGGGTGTGAACCTTCCCTGTGTTGGGGTCAGGGCGGAGCAGCTCCAGGATCTTGCCCCGGGAAACAACAATTTCTTGTTGTTTGGTTCCTAAAAAACCCAAAACATGAAGAAGAGTTATAAACAACACAGCAGAACGTGCAATTTCAAAAAGCACTATGAGAAAGAAGATAAAACCTCACGACTACTAAATGCCAAAGAGTTTTATGATTACTATGGAAGAATTCAAAGCAATTTATTCATCACGCTGGGTGCCGCTACTGTTTGAGCATCTTTTAACAGACCAAGGAAGTGGACAAGATACCAAATTAAATCTACAGCTAATCAAGCCAAATGTGTCTTGATCCTTCCACAAGTTACAACAGCTCAGGTAACACATTCAAGAGCAGACGGTAATACGTGAGCAAAACGCTAACGCTATACTGAAGCAGACTAGCTTCAGCAATCAAAGCAAATAAAAAACAAACACTTTTTTTTTCTTCTACTAGTCGAAAGGGCTCAAGCCAAGAAGTGCCAAGGGAGGAGGAAAGTTACCTGAGAAATTGCCATGGATAGCGAAGCTAATGCCGGTGGCACGCTGCAACGTCAGGTTGTAGAGAAACATGTCGGCAACAGGTTCGCTTCACCTTATCGTAGCTCCACTGAGTCTGCAACAAGTAGAACAAGAACGTACACTTTGTAAAACCAAAGCACAGAAAGAACTGCCGCCCTCTGGTTTGCCTGCACACGTCGCTTTACATTATTAGACTGACTGCCACGAGGCTGAATTAATTTGGTATTTATTAACATTACGGTGGAAAAAGCTCTCCCAAACACAAACGGGCTGCCGAGTATCGGCTGAGCTCCCTACTGCCCCCCGACCGATGAGGACTTCCAGCTAATTACTTCTCTAACGGTCTTAGCTGTTCAGAAACCAAAGTTAGGGAATGCCTCTAGAGGTGCCCTACGCCGTTACAGCCCACTGATCCCACCGTTCCATTTAACACGAGCCAAGCCACCCACAGCTGCTTGGAGCGAGCGCCGGAGTCGCTTCCTTTTCCCGGGGCTGACGCGGGAGGAATCCCAGCCGCGCACAGACCGCCGCACCCCTTCCCCCGGCTGCTGCGGGCCGCAGGCCAGGGGAACCGGCCCTCAGCCGCCCCGAGGCCCTCGCAGAGCCCGCAGTCGAGCACCGCCCCGCACGCCGGGCGGGTTCCCCCCGGGAAACCGCTTCGGGAACCGGCCACGGATCAACGGCCCGGCCCAGCCGCCCCTCCACAGGCCCCCAGGGGCCCGCGGCCGCTCCCCCAGCCAAAATGGCGGCCCATACCGCGCCGCCCCAGCCGAGGAGCCGCCGCAGGGCGGGCGTGGCGCAGCAGGGCCGCCCTTACCGCGCCGATGGAGGCGGATGGCGGCGGATGCTGCTCCTGCCTAGGCGGGGGCACCGCCGGCCCGCTCCGCCATCAGCTCCCGCGCCTCTCCGCAGGGGCTTCCCGCGAGGCCCAGCGCGTGCGCGCCCCCTGTGGCGGGGAAGGCTGCCTTAAGCGGCGCCTGAATGATCACACGGCGACGACTGCCCTTCCCCGTACAAAGAACCTCCGAAAAAAAATGAAATTCTGACGGTTTTTACTTAGAGCGCCGGGGGACCGTGAGTTTCCCGCGATGTCAGGCTGAACCGAGCGGCCGCAGATGTTCAGGCACCACCGCGGGCAGCCCCGACGGGCCTCACGGCGGTATCGACCGCGTCAGCTGTACCCCAAGATGGCGGCGGCCACGGCGCCGGGCCCGAGGGCGCCGGGAGGAGAGGGTGGCGGCTCGGCCGCCTCCGCCCTCTCCATGGAGCGGATTCAGTCGCTCACCGATCTGTCAGACCTGGAGGCCGCCTACAGCCGGCTGTGTGAGGAGGAGGTGTGTGGGGGGAGGGCCCATCAGGCGGTGTGGCCTTCGGTGGGGCGGGCTGGGGGGGCCCGGGACGCGGCACCCCGGAGGTGTTCGGTGCTCCAGCCCCCTCCGGCCCGCTGCTGTGGTGAGAGGAGGGATTTAGTTGTCATATGAACTCTTGGAAGCACTTACGCCTTGCTAGCTGCGTGTCCTGGATTTGGATGTAGGGTCTGTGATAAGTTGCTGGCCTGGAGGAGAGCTGAAGGCACACAAGACTTTCTTTGTCCTTTTCTTTCAGAAAGTTGTGCAGGAAGAGCTGGATGCCCTCCTGGAACAGCAAAGCACTATAGAAAACAAGATGGTTGCACTTCATCGCATGGGGTTAGTGATCCCCACCCTCTCCCTATCTTTCTGCTTCTGCACGCTGTTCAGTACCTCTCCGCTTACTGCGTGATGTGAAAATTCCTTTCAGTGTTGTGAGGAAAGCACATTCATTCTCAGAAAATACTGGACTTTAAATCAGTTTGTGGTAGGGAGGAGTAGTTGGAAACTCATCCCAGTTCTTCCCAGCAGCATTAACAGAGGGAACTGCTCCATCCTCACAGTCACCAACCCGCTTTGCTGTAGGCTGAGCAGTTCTTTGAAGGTCTCACCCCAGATATTGTCAGGTTTTGGCATCAGTGCTTGGATCAGATGTCTTGTGTCAGGCTGTTTACAGGTGTGGACAGACATTAGTGCCTCTTCACGGTGAGCTTGTGCAGGCTGTGTGGGAAGTCATTGTAAGTGTTGTCATGTCTAGTAGAAGCTTGGAGCACAAGTTCACAGGCTTCACCTTACACTTCAGAAGTGGGGAGTATCTTAAAGCCTCAGTGCCTCGTTTATACCCTGGCTGGTAGTGAGACAGCCGTTTGTCTGTGCAGCTTCTTCCAAAGCAGTCTGTTTGGTTTTGATGCTTTGCTCAAAAGAGGCATGAAATGAGAGATGCTGTTGCTGACAGGAGCAACTGGGTTTGGAGGAAGAACCATCCTGCTCTTGTAGACGATCCAGCTACTTAATATTTGCATCTCACGTTCAATTTGCTTGTGTTCCCAGCCCCAATTTGCAGCTCATCGAGGGCGATGCCCAGCAGTTGGCGGGGATGATCACCTTCACTTGTAACCTGGCCGAGAACGTCAGCAGTAAAGTCCGCCAGCTTGACCTTGCCAAGGTAACTGCACTGAGGGGGCGTTTGAGACTTGTCACCACCAAGCCACGTTCTGTCTGCTTGTGTGCTCGCAGCGCGATAGAGAAATGCACTCTTTTCTTCAGTGGGCAGGTGGGCTGGCAACTGCTTTGTTCTTTGTTTTAGTATTTTCTAGTGTTGTTAGGTAATGGGATGTTGCTGGGCTCCTGGATGTTGCAGAGTACAATAATAAATAATGCCTAGGGCTTTCTGTGTAGCGGCTAGTTCTCCAGCATCCCCTTCTGTCCCTGCAGCTCCTGGTAGAATACAGTGAATAAGCTGAGGTTAGTCTTTGTTCTGGCTCTTTCGTCAACTGCTGCAGTGCTGAGGACAGTGGAGATGGTCACGTCACCCAGGAGTGGTCAGGAATCCAGGCTGTCATGTTCTTTGTACAGAGGTAGGCTAAGAGGCATCGAGTCCCAGCGCCCAGCACAGCTGCTCAAATCAAAACAGATAATGTGTTGGTTGTCTCTCTGGTCTCTGCCTGTTTGTCGAAGTGAGGTATGGCTTCTAAGTTCAAGCTGAGTTTTGACAGGTAAATGCTGTTTGTCTTTTGGAGTCATTAGTCTTATGACTTTTTAAGTAGTTTGGTGTTTCTGCTTACGCAGTTGTTTATCACGTAGAGAAGGATTGCTTCAGTCTGTTTCTTCCTTTTCCCCTGCCCATGCTGGCTTCTCCTCATAATTCTCTTTCTCTGGTCCAGCCCACAGCAGGAAGCCTTACTGGTTGCCTTTCTTGCAGAATCGACTCTATCAGGCCATTCAGAGAGCTGATGACATCCTTGACCTGAAGTTCTGCATGGATGGAGTTCAAACAGCCCTGCGAAATGAGGATTACGAACAAGCCGCAGCTCATATCCATCGCTATCTGTCTCTGGACAAATCGGTGATTGAGCTCAGTCGTCAGGGCAAGGAAGGTAAGAACTGTTTGTGAGGATATGCTGATCAGCCACCTTTCCAGTAGATCGCACACCTACCTATCTTTCTTTGCCTGTAGGGGAATTCCAGCGTCTTCTGCCTTCTCACCCTGGGGCTGCACAGTGTTAGTCTCTCTGCTGGGAAAAAAATGTAGCTCTTGATACGGTACTGACATTGTGCTGTCACTTTTCTGTTCTTTTGGCCAGGGGGTGTAATTGATGCCAACCTGAAGCTCCTGCAGGAGGCAGAGCAGCGCTTGAAGACGATTGTCACAGAGAAATTCGACACAGCTATGAAGCAGGGAGACCTGCCCCAGGTGGAACGGTTCTTCAAGATCTTTCCTCTGCTAGGCTTACATGAAGAGGGGCTGAGCAAGTTCTCAGAGTACCTCTGCAAGCAGGTAAGAGATTCTATGAAACATGCCTCTCCTTGATCCTTGAGTTTTCCACAAGAGAGGAAAGGATCTCTGTTCAATGGAAGAACAACAGCAATAGCTTTTGCAATGGGAAGGCCAGCAAAAGCCCTGCGGGGCAGAGGATGGAGGACCACTCTATGGGATGAAGAGTATTGTTGAGTGTTACCAGCTAACTGGTCCTGTTGTCACACAGGTGGCCAACAAAGCAGAAGAGAACCTACAGCTGGTGATGGGGACAGACATGAGTGACCGTCGAGCTGCTGTCATCTTTGCGGACACCCTTACACTTCTCTTCGAAGGTAATTGTCCTTTCCTCTTTGCTGATGGATTGAAAATAGTCTGTGATGAGATTCTCCATCAGTTTAAACACTTTTAATTTTAGCTCCGGGAGATCACAAAATGCTCCCTTCCCTTTCTAGCTATGGGACAGGGACACAACTAATAGCCTCCCAGTCAGGAGAGGGCATTACAGTAAGCAAGCTTTCCTACGTACAGCTTGCGAAGGCACAAAGTGCATTTGCAAAGGATTTGTTGGCTTGGCCTCCAGGCGTTCCTGTTCTCTGTATCCCCAAAACAAATGGCTGCTCCCTGAAGGTTTCTGCAGACGTGCAGCTCCCCAGACAAACAAGTCGAATCCCTTAAGACCGAGCAGCTGTTGATGCCTCCAGGCCTTGCTCTTCAAGGAGGACCACAGGAGCTTGAAAGCAGAGAGGGAAGAGAGAGAGGGAATATGAATGCTCTGCGGGAATGTCGCCAAAGACAGTAATTGAGATCCCATGGTGATTAACTGCCTTCTTTATTAAGCCTGCTATAATTCCAGGCTGCACCACTGCCAAGTCACTCTCCGAGCCTGGCACCCTTGCTGCTATTGAAGGTCCTTAGAGCTACCGAGGCTTTCTTGGCAGTCGTGTCCAAAGAGAGGAAGCATTGCTAACTCTTGGAGTAGAGAGTTTGTGAGGAGAAAGCAATATTTTAGACATACCTCCTTGGAGATGAGCTTTTTCTCCAAGGAGGTGCTGTCTTCACTAATGCTTGCTCTCTTGGGCGTCTGCATGACAGATAAGAGCAGAACTTTCCCTAGGCTGATTTTCCTAGCAGTGCTCTTCTGTAACCTGGTAAATGCTGAAAGCTGAGACTGAATTTGGATGGGAGTTAGGCCCCCTGCCAGATTTAGCTCGTGCAGCTTTCTCCCGTGGAAGCTTCATACCTTGTATCTTGCTGGGTAGGAGGGCAGCAGATGCATTGCATGGCGGGAGCTCTCTTTAGGAAGAGAGATGGCTTCTAGTCCAGGAGGTTTGCACTACAGCCTTGCAATAAACAGCAGAGAGGATGGAAGGTGTCATATGCAGAGAGAAGATGCCATGGAACAAGGGTTGGTAATGTCAGGCCTTCAGTGAGGTGCTAGAGTGGTTGGACAGTCTAAACTGTTTATCTGGGGACTGAATGATCCCTTCTTAGGTGTTGTCTCTGGATCTCTCTCTGTAGCTCTGCTCTGGGTCCAGATTGGATGGGAACTCCTGCTCGAGTCTCTTTCTTATGCTTCCCCTCTCCCTGCAGGGATTGCTCGCGTTGTGGAGACCCACCAGCCCATCGTGGAGACCTACTACGGGCCGGGGAGGCTCTACACCCTCATCAAGCATCTGCAAGTGGAGTGCGACCGGCAGGTGGAGAAGGTGGTGGACAAGTTCATCAAAGAGAGGGACTATCACAGGCAGGTAAGAGGGGTGTGATGCAGCCTGACGCAGCCAACTGCAGCCTGCATCCAGCTCTGTGGGGCTCCAGCTGCCATAGAGGTGGCAAAGTTTGACCTTGTGTATTGAGAGAAACCTTGCTTTACTCTATATTTGCGCTGATGGCTGAAGGGGTCCAGCTTGTAGCTATCCCTTCTGTTGGAGGGAAGAATTCATTGTGAGCATGGTAAATGGACCATGAGCACAGGATTCTTTGCTCTGCAGGGCGCCTTCCCTGATGCAGTTCCCATCTCTGGCAGTGCTTTCCGCAAAGCATTCCTGTCGCCCTCCCTGAGTAAGCACCTCCTTAGGCTACAGCACAAGAAGCAGCTGTTAACTCCAAGTCACTAGCAAAGACTTTGATGACTCTTCCTTTTTTTTTTGTAATTACAGTTCCAGCAAGTTCAGAATAGCATGATGAGAAGTTCTTCTGCAGAGAAGATTGAACCAAGGTACAAACAAAACCTCTTTTTGCTCTCTAACCTTCCACTCTTGAGCTGTTGTTAACACTACTTAGCATTTAGATAACTCTCGCTGTCTTCCAGAGGCTTTATGGCTACTAAAGCATAAAATCCAATTGTTAGATGTCCTTCACTGCCCTTTTATAAAGGCAGCTTCTGCGGTGGTGCTTTGTTTTGCTTACTCATTACTTTCAAGCTTTGGCCCTAAACATTGCTGGCTGACAATATCACTGCACACGAAGGACTGAGACTTTAATTGCCTGTGCCCACTGCCTTCTGATGGTCACAGTACAGACCTCAGAGCCCATGAAATGGAGCAGCTCCCTGGGCAGATAATTTGTGACACAATCACGAATAAATCTTTGGGTCTTATTTAATCTGTACTGCTGCTGCAGCAACTCTGTAACGTCAGTTTCTTGCTAATGGAGTATTTGCATAGCACTTAAGTAAGGCCATTTGAATGTGCCCTTCTAGCATTGCATGACTTCTAAACATGCCTTGAAAGAAAACTTAAGTTCCCGAGATCTGTCTGTGAGCCTACAAGACTAATTATTTCAGCGATAATATAGAGATCCACTTACTATTTGACCTGAGCAATAGTGCGTGCATCCCAGGTTTTCTCAGCTTTTGCTTTTTCATCTGTGAAGTAAAGCTAATGGTTCCTTGTCCCACTCCTGTGTCATAAGGCTTTGAGCAGGATTTGTAAAGTTCTTCTGAGCACACCGATAAAAAAGCTACTGATGTGACAGTCCTTTTTTTCATAGTCATCTGTAGTCTGAATACTGTGTTCTGTATTGTCACATGCTTTTTTTTGTCTCATGTTTCCTGAGCTGTTGAGCTTAAACAGATTCTTCATCATTTTCAGAGAAACACATGAATCTGTGGGCAAGAGCACATACATGGAGGTGGCAGGGACCAGACATTTCTAGCACTGGCCATATAGGGCTCACAGAATCATAGCAAAACAGGTAGGAGAGGATTGCCAAAGGTCTCTAGTCCAACCTTGCACTCTAAACGGGGCTCATTTTGGAGTTATATCAGGTTGCTTAGAGTCTCACAGTCCTGACTGCTGTGATTTTAGTGTGGTTGTTCTCACATCCACAAGGGAATAAGAAGCTTCTCTGTAACGATTTTTTCAGGACGCTTTGATTGTATATCCATTCTTTGCATATACCAGTTATTCTGCTGAGCTTTGCCACTCGACGGCACAGATGAAAAGGGGCAGTATTGATCTCATAATAAGACAACAGAGAACACACTACTTAACTCAGTTAAATTAGTGCCTCTCCTTTTGTAGTCTTGCTACCTTGATTCTTGCTGTGTCCGTTCCAGGGAACTTGACCCTATTTTAACAGAAGTCACCCTGATGAATGCCCGCAGTGAGCTCTACTTGAGGTTCATCAAGAGACGAATAATATCTGATTTTGAGGTGGGAGACTCGATGGCCTCAGAGGAAGTAAAGCAAGGTAACGCCTTGAATACCAAGACTTGCAGACTCTCTGCTCCTTGCAGCCAGAAGTGGAGATAAATCTGAGTTAGTAGCAGAGCAGGGCAACACAGGATCAGTAAAGACCCTTTGGGAGCACTCTGTGGAAGAGGATTGGGTAGCCTGGCCTCACCAAATCTGTTTTCAGCACTGGCTGTTCCCTCTAACAGGGAAACCAACCTTAGGAATGACTAGAGAGCATAATAAACAAGGTCCCCAAAGAGAAGGAGGGCCCTTTGATCGCTGCAGGTGCAGATCCTGAAGGTGGAGGCCACAGGGAAAACAGACTCAGGGTTTTGGTACTCCACGGAGCTCTGGAAGTCACTTCTGTCACCTGAAAAAGTCAGCTCAGCAATTTCAGCTCCACAGTTGAGGCCTGTGATTTAGTCTGAGTTGGGCTTTGCAGGTGTGTGTCTGTTGGGTGCTCATGAGACAGGCAGCAAGGGGATTAGGTGGAACTGCTTTCTGGCACCTGGTCCCTGCAGATGATTCTCTTTTGTGTTCTGTAGAGCATCAAAAATACCTGGACAAGCTCCTCAACAACTGTCTGCTGAGCCGCACCATGCAGGAGCTCATTGGCTACTACATCACCATGGAAGAATACTTCATGAGGGAGACTGTCAACAAGGTAGGGCTCAGACTGCTGCTTGCAATAGCCTCCGCTCTCTGCCGGTGGCTGAGACCTCTGTGTGCGCTCCACAGTCCTCTGCTGAGCATCCCTAGGGAAGGAGATGAGTACATGGCAGGTCTGCAGTTGTTGGGAAGGGTTTTTGATTCCCTTGGCCTTGAAAAGCAAGCAGCTGTTTCTGAACTTTGACTGCAAACATGCTCCTGAGTATCTTCCAGAGCCAGATCTTCTGGGTCTGTGGGCTACTGAAAACGAGGATGAGCGGTGCCAGTACACACGTGGTACAGTTCAGCTCAGGGTGAAGTGGGTAGGCTGGCACTTTGGTCTCACAGCACTGCTCTCAGAGGACACCTTCACTCGCTGAGCTCAGGGCACTGAGAGAGCTTTCTTTGCAGGCTGTTGCCATGGATAGCTATGAGAAGGGCCAGCTCACCTCCAGCATGGTGGATGACGTGTTTTATATAGTGAAGAAGTGCATCGGGCGTGCTCTGTCCAGCTCCAGCATAGATTGTCTCTGTGCCATGATCAACCACTCCACCACTGAGCTGGAGTCTGACTTCAGGTAATGAAAATAGACCAGGTTCCTTGTAACTTGCCTCCGTCTCACATTCTGCAAACAGTTTGCTGTCAGATGGTCTTCCTCATGTTCTTTGCCTTTGAACCGGCATTTGTTTTCTCCATGGAAGGTGCTCATAGGAAGCAGCATCAGGTGAGAAGCTGGAGCTAGGCATGCTTTTCTCACAGTAGTGGTGGTCACCTGCAGGACAGACAGAAAAAGGAACCTCGTGACCCCAAATCCCTCTGAGACTGAATCACCACGTAGCATTGGAGTGCTACCTTGCTTGATGGCACACGGTCACCCCTAATTGTTCTCTGGGTTGCCTGTGAGATTGCTTAGTAACTTGAACTTGGGGTGAGCCTGCAGAAATTGTCCTGCTCCTGTTTTTCTTCCCAACATAGGAGTAGGGAACTGTGACTGAAGACAGCAGACAGCTGCAGGCAGGATTTTTGGGAAAGGTCAAAAATTGAGTGGTTATGTTTTTCTGGATACTGTCAGGAGATATTTGCCAGCCCTTTTTTGTCCCTGTGAAGTTCCATTTACCTTGTTCAGGTCACAGCTCAGCCAGAGCGCTGTCCTGTGTCACACAGCCACTCTGTTGTGGCTTGCAGTATTTCTTCTAAGCCCTGGTATCTTCTGCTTGCACCATAGGGAGGTTCTGTACAACAAGCTGAAGCAGGGCTTTCCGGCCACGACCTTCCAGGACTTCCAGAGAGGGGTGACCAGTGCCGTGAACATCATGCACAGCAGCCTGCAGCAGGGCAAGTTCGATACCAAAGGCATCGAAAGCACCGACGAGGCCAAGCAGTCCTTTCTGGTGAGTTTGGTGGCTGTTCTGGTGTAGAATGAGTTGGGGTGAGGGGAAAGACAACGGGGAGCTCTTGGGAACAGGATTGGTGCAACTATCACATATTCCGAGAACCTGAACACCTATTCAGGCCTGACTTAAGATGTCTGGTAGGTGCTTCTGCCTTACCTCGTGTTTGTAGGGCTTTCACACCAGGCCTTCGCAGATAGGATCCTGTGACTGCCTCTTAGGCTGCTGCAGTGATGATTCCCTGCAGACTGGGGAAGATTCTGTGCTCTTTGGAGGTGTCCATCAATCCTGTTCTTCACAGGCTCTGCACAAAAGGTGGTTGGAGAGCATCTCACCCACACTTTTATCTAGATCAAAAAGTTTCCTAGCCCAAGCTCACAGCTCCTTCATTTTTACTTATCAGATTGGAGAGTTTCCATTAGAGCAGGGTTGTCTGCTCTGCTCGGCCTGCAAGATCCTGCTGCTGCCTTCTCCTGACAGCAGTGTTGCAACTCCCTGTGTGCTTGAGCAGGCCAGAACATGGCAGTGGGCATTAGAGACCCCTTGGAGAGCATGTGAAGGGCTGTCGCTCCTGTCTTCTGTAGGATAACACATCCTTCCCCGTGGTGAGACACTCTATAGGCCTTGCATTCTGGAAAAGATCTCACTGGGAGAGCAACTTTGGATCTGCTCCCTCCCCTCAGCCAGCCCCACTGTTTGAGCAGACCTGTGGGCAGAGTCTCTGAGTACTGGAGAGGGGCTGGCTCACCCTGCCTTGTCTCTCTCTCTGTAAGTTGCTGTGAGCACCCAGTGCTGAAGAGGCTCCTTGGGACTTTGTACAAGGAGAGAAGGCGACAAACAGAACGGGAGGGACTGAACTCTTCCATTTCATTAAATTCTTGGTTACAGGTTTCTGCATTTCTTGAAGTAAAGTCCTTGAAATGTCAGTTCTGCTGGAATTCCTCATTCACCTGTCAGCTTGCCTCATTTCCCTGTCTGCACAAACCCCAGCCTTATACTGACACTTTGTTCAGCTTCAGCAGGTAGAGAACAGCCTGTTTAGTGAAGAACAGCTACTCATCTGGCAGGAGGGGTGCTGATTCCTCCTGCCTATATACAAATGCCTTCTTGCCTCCTGTGCTTCTCTGGACATAGCGTATAAACCTTCTGCCACTCCGGGTCTGTTGTTCTTCATTGCACTGTCACAGGAAGTTGGGGGTACATCCTGTCTTCCACCAGTCACCTGCAAGTGGGGCTTCGCTGCAGCATCGTGGACTTGGGGCTGAGGTGCTGGGAGATTCTACTGAACTCCACTTGGCTTTGTTTTGTTGTTTTTTTTCCCAGGTGACCTTGAACAATGTGGAAGTTTGCAGTGAAAACATCATGACCCTAAAGAAGACTTTGGAGGTGTGGTTTGGATTCTTTACTGTTTTTTCTATAATCAGATTTGTAATATCCTCCCTGGCGGGGGGTCAAATAAACCCTCTGGACTTCACTATGTTCAAATTCCTGAGGTCTTTGTCTTCCAGCCTTAGGAAAGCAATTTTGAGCTGGCAGAGCAATCTCTGTCAGCAGCAGCTGGAAATACCAGTTCCTCCAGCTTGACCAACCTGGTACAGGCCAGGAGCCAGTGCAATAACACTGCATCATTGAGAGGTTGTGGTTCTCTGGTGATGGGCTAGATAGCCCCTGGCTTCCTTTCCTGCTGTCCTCTCCCTAGCTGCAGCCAGCAGCCTCTCCCTGCACGGGGGCAAGAGTTCGGCGTCTGTTCTAGCCTGCAAGCGTGCTGGTTGGGCAGCCAGAGCTCAGCAACACGAAGGGATAGAAACAGCCCGGGTTATTAATTTGCAACTTGCTCATGGATCTCTTCCCTGCAGAGCGACTGCAGCAAACTGCTTAGCCAAGGCTTCGGGGGTGAGCAAGCGCAGGCCAAGATTGACAGCTGCCTCTCTGACATGGCCGCCATCTCCAACAAATTTCGTGACCTGCTGCAGGTGAGTGTCTCGCTGCGTTAACCGCTGGCCTCCAACACTGGCTGTCCGGTGTCTTCAGGGAGAGCTCAGGCAGGAATAATTTCAGCGCAAGGCCTGGGCCACATTTAACTCCAGCAGTGCTGGGTGGGGGTGCAGGAGGGAGCAAATCAGTCAAGCTTTGAGGCATGGAAACACATCCAGCCCGTTTGCGCAGCTGCACCAGCTGGCGGCTGCGTAAAAAGCACTGGAAGCAGCTGCAGAGCCAGAAGGAAAGTTGCTCCGTTTGTCCTCACTCAGCACAGAGTCATAGTTGGTTCAGCATTTTCAGGAGAAGAAATGTTAATACCATTTCCATCTCCTCCATCGTCCCTCGTGGTGCAGCACGTTATCAAGTTGTCCAGAGCCTCAGTAGACAATGCTGAAGGTAGAAAAGAGCTGCTCTTCTCTCATGTTCCCTCCTTTCCCAAACAGAAGAAATATTTCCTGGCATGGGGTAGAAGGCTCTCTGGCTAAATCCACTGTCTTGTGTGGTACGCTGGGGCCTGATGCCCTGAAATTTCACAGTGGTTTCTGGCAGGGAGAGGAGAGCAGGAAGACCTGTTATCTCCTGTGGAAAGAAGCCAAACAAAACAGAATATTTTGACCCAAGTTTGCCATCAACTTTGTACTTCACAGAGGAACCAGATCATTTTTCATTTGGCTTTGCAGTTCACTGCAGTCAGATGCCTTCAGGGTCATTTTGTCTGTGAACTCTCTTGAGACTTGTGGTCAGTATGGAAACCAAAGAGCTCATCAGTAAGGAGTAAAACTCCAGTCCAGCGCTAGTGTGGTATTAAAACTGGCTGCAAAGCCGTCAGGAGGCTGAGCAGCGAGCTCCCGGGCTGAGTCACACGCACATTGAATTTGCCTTGGAAAAGGGCAATTGCCAGCAGGGCCTGTTCAGAAATGCCATTCTGAGTTAAAAACTTCTATCAAATGCCAGGCAGAGTTGGTACCTGAATAGTTTTCATGCTGGGTGAGCTTTCTTGATGTCTTGCTGAGCCAAATGGGGGTGGCTGGCAGGAGAGGGCTTTCAGAGAGTTCTGTAGCATCCAAGTGGACAGAACAGCCTTTGCTGACAACCTGCTGCTTGGGGGAGATGGCGCGTGCTGGAGTTATGATTAATGCAGGGAACTCACTGTGGTTACAGCTTTTTTCCTCCTTTTAGCTTCTCCTACCAAGCTGAGCTGCACTGGAGGTGGGCAGCATCAGCTGAGTCCAATCACGGTGTCCTCCTGGCTGGCACTGAGTGGAAAGGCTGGTGTTTGCATCCTTTCCTGCCCTGGTGGGATGTGAACTGGACGCTTCTCTCCTGCCAGGAAACCTGTAGCTGTGTGGGCAGGGCTGAGGAAGCCGAGGACCTTTCAGGCTGCAAGTCAGCACAATGGCAGCTTCTGGGCCAACTTCCTTCTGCTTCTTGTTGTTGTGGTGTCCTCAAAGCCCTCCAGCACTGGAAGAGTGTGGGATCTGGGACTTCTGAGTTCAGTTTCCTGGCAAGTTGTGTGGGTCAGTTTCCCCAGCTTGCAGTGAGGGTGTGAGGCAGCACTGGGGACAGCCTGGCTGTAAAGGTTGTGTGTCGCTGGATGTTAGCTGTGCTCAGTCAGTGTCCTCCCTTCTTCCTGTCCCCTTCAGGAAGGTCTCAATGAGCTGAACAGCACAGCCATCAAACCTCAGGTGAAACCCTGGATCAACCTGTTCCTCTCTGTCTCCCACAACATTGAGGAGGTAAGGCTCTGTTCTCTGCTTCCAGCTGTACTTCTGCACTCTGCTCAGCAGCACAGTCAGACCAACCGCTGTCTCATTCCCCTCAGTTCTCTGCTCTTTCCTCAGCACAGAGCAACAGTAAAATACCCAGAACTTGCTCTGCATCCAAGCCTGGAAAGGGATATTTGGCTAGAGAGGAGCTCGAGAAAATGGGGTGCAGTGCTGCTCCAGGAGGGGCCTCCCTCCCTGTCTTCTGGGCCATTTGCTGCTGTTCCTGGCAGGCCACATAAACAAGCCTTTTATGTGTTTCAATGTCAGGAGGAGTTCAGTGACTATGAAGCTAACGATCCCTGGGTCCAGCAGTTCATCGTCAATCTGGAACAGCAGATGACAGAGTTCAAGGTGAGAGAGGGAGGGATGTGGCAGCCCGCCAGGCTTTGGCCAGAACTCCACGTGGCGTCTCCCAGCTCTTCTCCTGCTCAGGAACAGTGGGCAGAGATGTCCCCCGGTGCCTTGCAGAGCTCTTAGAGACCCAGTCACCCCCTTCTTCTACAGTTCTCAAAGCCTGCTTGCACACCCCACATACCTGCATCGCTTCTGCGGCACTCACTGAGCCTGCAAGTGATGGATCTTTATTTGAAAGCTCTCATAGGCTTGGGTTTTGTGGACTTCTGCTCAGTTATTCCTGACAAGAGTGACATGCGTTTCTGCTTCCAGGCTGGACTGTCTCCAGTGATTTACGACACTCTCACTGGTCTTATGACCAGTCTCATAGCCATCGAACTGGAGAAAGTGCTGCTCAAATCCACCTTCAGCAGGGTAAGAGAGATGCTCTGCCAGGAAACCCTCAGGAAAGGGATGGGGCAAGGCAGAGGCAAATATTACCCTCAAAGAAGCTCTGCCACCGCTGGTGGCCAGCTCAGGGAAACCTTGTGTTAGCACAGAAAGTGTATTTTTGTGATGGGGCTGGGAAGAGCTTGCATCTATGAGGGGCTGGCTTTTAAGGTGGGTCTAAGCCTAAGTCAGTTTAACCTGCAATAAATGGTCTAACTGGCACCCTCCTGCTCAGAGACCTGCCCCTGTAACTTCTGTTCACTGTGTGCTGGGCACAACCCCTGGGCCTGCCTGGAGTTACCAGGGCTCCCTTGGTCCCCACAGCTTGGCGGTCTGCAGTTTGACAAGGAGCTGAGGTCTCTCATAGCCTATCTCACCACGGTCACCACCTGGACCATCCGCGACAAGTTTGCCCGGCTGTCCCAGATGGCCACCATCCTCAATCTGGAAAGGGTGAGCTGCACTTTGTCTGCTTTTACTGGGGGAGTGTGGGAGCCCCAGCTGGACTCCACATGGATTTAACTGGGCTCATCCAGACATTGTCACACCTATGGTGGAGGGAGAAGCTGCAAAGTTTGCCCCATGCCTGCTGGACGTTTGCCTGCAGAGGGTTAGTGGCAGGGAGTACCGTGACTGTAGCCAGAGTCTGAACTCACCTGCGAGGGCGGTCGGTGCCGAGTTGTCGCCTACAGCTCTCCTCTTTCTCCAGGTGACGGAGATCCTGGATTACTGGGGCCCAAACTCCGGCCCGCTCACGTGGCGCCTTACTCCCGCCGAGGTACGGCAGGTGCTGGCCCTCCGTATCGACTTCCGCAGCGAGGACATAAAGCGGCTGCGCCTGTAGTTGGTCGGTGCTTGGGTCAGTGCCGCGCTGGAGGAAAGCAGGAAGGCTGCAGCTCTGGATCCTGCCCACGTCCTGCCCTGGGGCCAGCCGTTAGAGGTGTGGGGATGTGGTGATGTCTGCCCTTCTGCGCGTGTTCCTCGGAGCAAAGGGCTTTCCTGGGCCTGGGAAGAGCTGCTGTCCTTTTGCGGGAGCAGAAACAAGGCAGCAATCTCTCACATTGAGAGCAGTGTGACACTATTTCTGAGGACCTGTGCTAGTCTGAGGGCAAGCTTGTGCTAGCGCCCTGTTCCGCTGTGCTGCGGAAAGCGCAGGTGGTCTGGGAACTTGGGGGCTGTGTGCTGTGTTAAATACAGGTCTGCACAGAGCACGCTGCCCGTGCTGCTGGCCACAATCCTGTTCTTTCTGTGCTGCCAGTTTAAGGGTCAGCTACTGCAGTCCTACACATCCTGAGCCCTAGAGCTTGCCTGGGAGACCTGGGAGACAGAGACTGTTCTGTGGAAGGGAAAGGAATTATTTCCTTGTGGGGAGGGTGCTTGGAAAATCCCTAGGAAGCTGCTGTAGGAAGCGGGGCTGTGTCCCTGATGGCTTGCTGTGCCCTGTACCGCTGTGCTGTAAATAAACCTCGCCTGGCTGAGCAGCAGCTTTGGGTGCGTCTGTGGGGCTGGAGAGATGAGGGACGAGAGCTGTTTGCCATTTCTGCTCTTCTACCCTGCGCCACGGCATCAAGAGGACCTTCCTGCCCCAACCCCAGCTGGCTTTGGCACAGCGTGAGTACAGACCCCCCCCGAGATATCACCAGGTGCCAGCCCGCTGTCTCCTGCTGTCCCCTGGCACCCAGGGCTGTGGGGGTGATGAGCAGCCCCTGCGTGCAGGTCCTGCCCTACCCATCCCTGGAAGGGCTTTGCCCTTGCACTGCCTGGCCCTTGCTATCCCACGGGGAGGGAAAAGCCCTGATAGGGACAGAGGGGCGTAAACACAAACTGGGACAAGTCTTTTTTTATTCAAAGACACTGCAGGGATTAGTAACTCACTGCAGAAATGGTCTCTCAGCACAGGACAGGGACTTGATTCCACATCCAGGTGCATCCTTGGTGCAGGAGTGTTCCATGGTGAATGGGCAGCGCAGGCCCCTGCTGCTGCAAGAGCAGGAAGGCTCCGGCTAACAGGCAGCATCACAAATGCTATTCTTTCCCCTTTGGAGAACAATGAAAGCCAGGGTGAAACCCCAAAATCAGCCTGGAGGCTCTAGCAGACTGTCCTTCCAGCAAGGCCACCCTCTGGGGACAGTTTTGCCTGCCCACCTTGTCACAGCTTCTCCAGCCTCTGTGACTTGTGGGGCAAGTAGCAGCACAAAAAAGGCCACATCAAGCCCTAAGGCACCTCCTAGAGTCAACTGAAGGAGCTGCCTCTAAAGCAGCGGGGATTTCTCAGCTTTGGAAGGCATCTGGCTGCTCCCTCCCCTGCCCTGCATATCTGCCAGGAACAGGTCAGGGCCTTCACAGAGCCATGTCCTCTCCAGGGTGAGCACCATCCTTTGGATCGCATCCCACTACCTCTACAGAGAAACCGCCCGTGTCCACTTCGATGCTGTGGATGCTGAAGTTGCCCAGTCCCTAGAGAGAAGAGAAAAACAAACAAACAAAAACCACCACAAAAAGTTATGGGTTGGGGCAGGAGAACAACAAGCAATCTCATCCCACTCATGGTGGGGTGGGATGCTCCTAGTGCTTGTGCTATATAAAGCAAGCTTCTGCAGGCCGCCTGCGACTGCAAACGGCCTGGGAGCTCACATCTCACCTCGGTTTTTGCCAGAACTTGGTGCAAAGCCTCTTTCTGCCGAGGGGCTTTGGTTAAGACGTAAAGGAAGCCGCCGCCGCCAGCCCCAGCCAAGCACTGCCCGTAGACGTAGGGCTGGAGAGCATCCATCATGCGCCCAACGGCCAGGGGCTCACACCCAGGGGCCATGCATTTCTTCTGCTGCCAGTAGCGGTCCAGACACTTCCCGAGGAGCGGCAAGTTACCTGCAGGAGAGAGGGTATTTCAAACTATTTCCCTTTATTTCTTGCCCATGGAGCCGAAACCTGAGCCTCTACTGCTCAGCCCAAGCTAAATTCTGCTTTCTCATCTCCCCAGTTCCTCCCAGCTCTGCCTGCCGCGCAAGCAAACCCAGCCCTGTCACACTGCCGTTTATTTTTAATCCTCCACAGGGGGAGAATTTGCTTGCTTTAATGCTCCAGCTTCCCCTCCGCAGCATCCCAGCAGCCAAAGGCCAAATGAATCCACCACACAGGCTAGGGCACAGCCCCCAGCCCCATCACAGATGGCTCGTGGAAAATCAACCAGACTCAGAGTGTCTAACCCTTCCCCTTCCTCAAAATCTTCGTTCAAGCCTGAATTTTGGGGCATTGCCTGTAATGCGCTGGTTTTCAGGCATTGCCAGCAATATGCCAGGCCTGGGGGGGTGAATTTGAGGCTTCTGCAGCTGCAAGAGCCTGCAGCCCCGCAGCCTTTGCCCCCCAGGGCCACACAGACTCTCCCCCAGGGAAGTCTGTGTTTCTTCAGGGGCTCACACCTTGCCTCAAGGCCTGGGCACACTCCTCGGCGTTGCTCACCAGCGCGTCGGCATTTTGCACGGCGGAGGGCAGCCTGGCGTACCAGTTCCTCACCACGTCCTGCAAGAGGCCAGAACGTCCCTGTCACCATCCTCCCGGCTCCAGCAGCACCCACAGCCTTCGGTGCCAGCTCCCATCCAGGTGGCAAAGCTCTGCACCGAGGAAGAGGATGGGGGCTAAAGGCTGTGGGGGGAAGCAGAGGCCGGAGCCTGCGGCACTCGGGGGCGCCCAGGCGTTACCTGGAGCAGGTTGCGGGCCAGGCGCGTCTTCCCCGTGTACGCCAGCAGCAAGTGATCGTTGAGGCTCTGGGTAAAACCCTCAGGCACCGGGATCTTCTCCACCTCCACCCTGAGCGGCAGCTGTGCCTTCGACCTCCCGATTTTGATGCCGGGCACCAGGCCGCCCACCTGGTCCTGCCAACCCCCGCCTGCAGGGCAGAGGGTCCTCAGCCACCACCGGGCTCCCCACCCCGTGGGCCAGCTGCTCCCCCCAGCCAGTACCTGTGGTGAGCCGCTGCTCCAGATGCAGGACGCCGTGGATGAGGGACTCGGTGCTGGCAGCCTTCCCGGCCGCCCGGTACAGCGATGCCATCACTGCTCCCGCCAGGATGCTGCTGGTGCCTGCAGGGAGCGCGAGATGGGGGGGCAAGTGAGGGGTGCTGCCCATTCCACCCCATCCCATCCAGTGCTGGCAGCAGGAAGGACTCTCCAGCACCAGTGAGGGACTCCCCAGCCCTTTCCCTGCAGACTTACCGAGGCCAGAGCCGTGGGGCAGCTTGGACCACGTGTGCACCTCAAAGCCGCCCCCAAAGCTCTCCATCAGCTGGGCCCGGAGGGGTTTCTGCGAGGGGAACTGCACGACCTGGGTGCAGATGAAGGCAGCTTTGAGCAAGGCTCCTGAAAAGAAAAAGAGAAAGCAAAGTTGATGTCTGTGCTACCCGCTCCCTCATCCCATCGTTCCCAAAGAGGGCCACCCTGGCACCACGGGGTCAGGACACTGCGGGTACGGAGCCAGGCCGTGCGGCTGGTGACACCTCACCCGGTGCGTGCGGCTGGCAGTAATCCTGCAGGTGCTCCAGCTCCCGGCACACCAGCTCCGCCACCGCCTCGCTCCGTGGCGTCCCGCCGAGGCTGATGAGGCGCAGCTCTGGCTCACCGATGCGCCGCACCCGGGCACCGATGGGCCGGCATCCATCCACCAGCACCGCCACGTCCACCACGGCCCCCCCGTGCTCGTATGTGATGGGGGGGGTGTCGCTCCAACCGCCTGCCGAGACTCACCATCAGCTCCCCACAGCACCGCGACAACAGGGTGAGACACGGATCATCTGTCCGGGGGGGATGCACTCACCGGAGAGGTCCAGGCGAGCCGGACACACCACCTGCACCCAGTGCCCCAAGGGTGGCAGCTCTGCCTGCCCCACGGTGACAAACTGGCACGAGGACATCACCGCCTGCCAGACGAGGATCTGCTCGGCCCCCTCGTAATGCCGAGCCGCTCTCACCAGCAGAGCCGGCCTGGGAAAGGAGAGATGCTGAGCCTGCCGCCGCAGCTCCCCGCGTGCCGATGCCCGGGACCGGGTAGCTGCCGCTCTCCAGCCCCAGCCTCACCTGCTCATCCACTTCTGCCGCTCGGCAGCCAGCTCCCGCACACCGCCAGCGATGTCCCCGCTCTCCAGGAGCCTGAAAGCCGAGGCCCACTCCCTGTTGGCAGCGGGCCCGCTCCGCAAGCCCCCTTCCCCTCGAGCCATGCAGCCCAGGACCTCGGCGATGCAGGCGAGCGCCCGTGCCGCAATGCCAGCATCGCTGGCCGTGGAGGCAACTAGAAAATAGAAGGATGTCGCAAAGCTGCAGCCAGGCTGTGGGTTGCCTCAAATGAGCCCACTTCTGTGACAAGCTGGCTCCAGGGCAGAGGGACTTGCTTGGCTTGTGCCCACCCTGCCTTGTCGGACGCCCTGGGGGTGCAGCCCCAGAGGTTCTTGCTGTGGGGGGGTCACTGGAAGGAGTGGGGAGCACCAAACAGCCCCCATACACAGAGATGAGAGTCCAGCTCACCCTCGTCCAGCGTGCCCAGCATGGCCTCGTGATAGCCCTCGTGGACGGCGCTGCGGGCAAGGGGCAGGAGGCTGCTGTCCCGGCGCCCCAGCAGCACCCGCCGCACTTTGCGCTGGCCCTGCAGGAAGAAGAGGGCCCGGCGGGCGTCCAGCTCGGCCGCCTTGTCCAGGCAGGGCAGCAGCTCCTGCCAGGACATGCGCCAGGCCGCCCGCCAGCGCGCCAGCCGCTCGCTGGCCACCGCCGCCGGGGCCAGCAGCCACAGCACGTCCTCCAGCCCCAGCGCCTCGCAGGCGTGCAGCACTGGGAAGAGTCGGGCGCTGAGCAGGCAGCGGCTCCTCCGCGGTGTCTCGGCGTCCCACAGGTCCCCTTCCCTGATGGAAGAGGGGCCCATCAGCGCAGCCCTGGGGCTCGAGGACACCTTCCAGGAGGGGAGCCAAGCCTCCTGTCCCAGCCCAGCACGTGGCACTTACTGTATGCCTGTCCGATGGAAAAACTCAGCCCAGGGCACGTTCAGGTAGGTGGCCTCGTCGGCAGGGCTCTGCAGGGGGACAGAGGGGACGGTTATGCCCCAGCTTCGCAGGGAGCCTCACGCCACCTCGCTGCCCCCATACCTGCCAGTCGTCGAGGCGGCCGGTGAGAGTGAAGACGCGGCAGGGCAGGTCACGCAGCCTGACGTGGTGGCCCTGCAGGACAACGTCCTGCAGGGGACAGCTCTGCAGGGCTGGCGAGGAGCCTGTGGCGAGGCCTGAGAGGAGGCAGCCAGGACCAATCTCCAGGGGACCCTGCGGAAGAGGCAGTGGGGCCCTGAGTGGGACAGCTGGGCCCAGAGCACCCCCAAACCACAGCCAGATCCTGAACTCCAAAGGGGACAATGATCCCGGGAGACAAGCTGGGCCCAGCAGGAGCCAGATGCCAGAGGGACACACTGTGTTTTGTCACAGGGCTGCAGGGACACTGACTGCAGAAATTCAGGCCAGGCGACAGCCTCCAGGGCTCACAGCCACGAGAGAGGCCCTAGGGAGCTGCCCTGGTCCCCAGGGAGGGACAGCCCAGCAGTGCCAGCCTCCTCCCCTTGCCTGGGGAGGGTGACAGACACCAGGGTCCCTAGCACCAACCCAAAGGCAGCCCTGAAGAGGAAAAGCACCCCAAATGTCACAGCCGTGGGTCCCCCATCCCAGCCAGAGCCACCTCACCCTGCTGCCCATTCAGCGCACTGAGAACTCGGGGTGACCCCCACCCCAGCCGTACCTGGAGGTGACAGTGCTGGATGACACTGCCGGCCGCCAGCCGCACGGCTCCTTCCAGCAGGCAGTTGGTGACCGAAGAGCCGTCCTCCAGGAGAGAGGGCTGCTGCAGAGGGCACAGAGGCATGTGGGACCAGGGTCTGGCCACACAGCCCGGAGCAACCCCCAAAAAATGTGCGAGAGCAAGGCTGGGGACGGAAGGACATACGTCCACGTGGGAATGAGCCGTTTTGCAGAAGCGGAGGTGGCTGGCAGAGCCGGGCAGGAGCGTCAGGCTGCGGATGTGGTCGCTCGCAGAGGTGGTCATGTAGTCATAGGACGCGTCGGGGATGCAGGCTGCAGGGGGACAGGAGAGCTGTCACCGAGGGCAAACATGGGTGTGTCTGACACCCATGCGAGCCAAGGGCGGCCAGGCTGAATAACCCCAGCCAAAGGGGTGGGGAGAGAAGACCTGGGCACCCACAGTAACTGGGAGAAACAGCCGGGTGCCAGGCCCCGACCACCCCACTTCTCCCCATGCAGGGGAAGGGTGCTCAGGGACGGGTCGTGTCACCTGTGCCTGCTGCAGCATCACTCACCCATACTGAGAGGGAAGGCATGGAGAGCTGTCCACAGCACAGAACGGGCGCTCCTCACGCTGGTGTCACCACCACCTTTCACAAACTCCTCCTCCGTCATCCCCTCTGCCATGCACAGCACGATGTCGAAGAAGAGGGAGAGCTGGGGAGAGAAGGGACCTGTTGAGGGTGGCCAGGCTGGCCGGTACAGCCACCCTGACCCCCACCCTGCTCCCAGGGTGCTTGTCTTCTGCAACCTCTGCTGCCCCAGTCTGGCAGCAGAGGAGCAAACAGGCCCTACAGCAGTGACACCTGTGGGGTGAGGGGGTCCCGTGCCCCTCAGAGGGGCTCTCACCTGGATGGGTGGTGCCCCTGAGTCCAGCCCCATGTAGGTGCAGGCGTCCAGAGGAGGGATGACGTGGGTAGCCAGCAGCTGCTCAGCAGCATCAGAGGAGAAGAAAACCACCCCACAGACCTGCCAGGGCACAGCGGGGCTGAGGCCACGGCCACGGCAACATGAGGGACAGAGCTGGCAGGACCACAGATGCCCGAGTCGTGCCGTACCAGCGGGACGGTGCCATCAGGCCTCGCACACTGCTGGATCTGGGCCTCTGTGCCTTTGTAGATGATGTCGCGCACCAGCCCCTGGGAGCGAGACTGCTCCAATGAGCTCTTCAGGGCGCCCCAAGCCAAGCAGCTGCGGCAGGGCTGAGACCTCAGCACCCAAGGGATTAAAGGGGTGAGGACCCCCTGGGGGACACCCCTTGAAGGGGGAGCTGCTCCTGACCTGCTCATTGGTGAGGTAGACCCCGTGGTTCCTGGCGTAGGCCTGGCTCCCAGGCACCGCGATCACTCTGATGCCCTGGAAGCCATCCCAGTCGATCCCTGGGGAGAGAAACAGAGACTAGTGCTCGCTGGGGCAGTGAACATACCCGCACTGGGCACAACTGCCTGAAAACTGGGCCCATGGCAGAGGCAGTGCCAGCAGCGTCCAGCCTTGGCCACCTCGCTGCCGGACAACGGATGCTCCCAACTGCACAAGGGTCAGCAATGCCCGAGCATCCACACCCTCATGGGGGCACAGCACGGGCTGAACCGGCTGCACCACCGCAAGCTCCGAGCCCTGTCCCAAGCCGAAGCGGCAACCGGAGGCAAGGCTGGCACCCACTCACCTGGTGCGGAGGGCACGGTGAGGAGCATGTCGGTGCTGCAGACCCACACGCCAGGCGGAGAGCCCACACAGAGCTGCAGAGAGAAGGGCCCCGTGCCCAGGGACGGCACGGAAGGGGCCTGGCCCTCGCAGGGCACCCAGCACCCTTCCCGCTCCGCTGAAGGCACCTCGAAGGCGCTCGGCACGAGCCCAGGGCCCCATCCCACAGGCCACACGGACCTGGTGCGTCATGGTTGCCAGCAGGCTGTCCAGGTTGCAGACCAGAGCTTCAGCCGGGGCACCGGCCTCCTCCACGGGCAGGCAGGTGAAGGCCCGGCCGCAGTCATCGAAGGAGAAGTCGCGGCCCTGGTGGGACGGGGAGCACAGGGTGGGTCACGGGGAGGGAGAAGGTGCGAGGTGGCTTGGTGGTGGGGCTTGGGGGGGGTCCCCAGGCTGCAGGTCAGCTCTCACCGTGTGCAGAATGAGGATCCGGGCTTCCCTCAGGACGTCGGCGGTCACCACCTGGGAGGGCAGAGCAGGTGACGCTCAGGGGGGACGGGACAGCGACCCACCCCCCCCCGCCGCCCCTCACCCCGTCTCAGGCCCACCCGAAGCTGCCACCTCGCTCACCCCACCCAGTCCGCAGCCAGGGCAGGGCCCCTCACCGTGCAGCCCGCCCGGGCGCTGAGGTGCTCGGCCGCCACCAGCAAAGCGTTGAGCGTGGCCCCGCCGCTGCCCAGCCGGGCCCAGGGGTCCTCCACGGCCAGGAGCAGCGGCGGGGGGCGCGGGCCCAGGCCGCCCCTCAGCCGCCGGGCCTCCAGCTCTGCCAAGCGAGAGGCCGCGGGCGCTGAGGGCTGGCACCCCCCGCCCCGCCGCGGGGAGAGGGCGAGCGCCAGCCCCACCGCTTGCCTCGCTGGAAGGCGGCGACGCAGCCGCCGCGCTGACAGGTGAGGAGGAGGACGCTCCACTCTGCCGCCATCGCTTCCCCACGCTCCTGCCCGGCCCCCACCGTGGCGGGCGCGCTGCCTGCTGGGAGATGTAGTCCAGTCCCCGCCCCCGCTGCGGGCGGCTCCTCAGCAAGTGACTGCATCTCCCAGCGTGCACTGCGCGGCCTACTTAAAGACACAGCGCGCCCCTACCCCGGAGCTGTTCCCCCGCAGCCCCCCCCCTTCCCCGGGGAGGGGCTTGCAAAGGGGGAAGGGGAGTTTTGACGTTTTTTTCTGCCCCAAAACGGGTCCCGCCGGCGGCGCGCACCCCCAAGTGCTTTAAGTCATCCCTGTCACGAGCCCGCCCGGCCTCAGCAGCAGGGGCTCTGCAGCGGGGCGGGGGGATGCCCGGGTGCGGAGGGTGGGCACCGGGAGGGGGTGGCTGCCGATGCGCCGCTGTGAGTGCCGGGGTGGGCACCGGGGGTGGGCAGCGGGGGATGCGGACGTCCCGGGGTGGGTACGGGGGATGCCAGCGGGCCGGGTGGGCTCGGCACCGCCCCCGCTCGCCTCCTACAAGTCCCACAAGCCCCGCCGGGTGGCCCAGGACTACATCTCCCAGGCTGCCGGGCCCGCCCCCCACCCCCCACCCCCCCCCGCACGGCGCGGAGGGCGCGGCGCGGGGGGCGGTGGCGGCGGCGGCGGCGGGGCCCGGGTACGGCCGGCGGAGGGGCCATGCCGGAGCCGAGCCAGGTACCGCGGCGGGGGGGGAGAGCGGGCCCGGGGGCGGCAGGGGGGGCGCGATCGCGGGCTGCGGCAGGGGGGGAGGCTGGCCGGGGACTGGCCCCGGTGCGGGGCGCTGGCCTCGGGGAGCATCCACCCGCGATGCGCCGGATTCAGCCCCGGGATGCTGGCCCCCGCGGAGGATGCGCTGGCCCCCGGTGCTGGCCCCCGGGGAGGGTGCGCTGGCCGCAGCCCTGGTTGGATGCCGGCCCCCGGGGAGGACGCTTGCCCCTGGCCGGGGCGTCGGGGCTGGGGCTGCTCCCCGCACCCCTCTCCGGCCACGTCCCCCCCGAGGTGATGCCGTGGGGCTCCAGACCCCCGGTGGGGGGGGGGGGGGATGCAGAGCTGGAGTGGCCGCAGAGGGGACCCGGCTGCGTGTGCCCCCGGTCCCCACCAGTGTCCCCGGCGTGACACATGGCTGCGTGTCACACGACGCCCCTCGCCCGGGCAGCGGCAGCCGGGATTTCACAAAGAGCCTCCGCGGGGGTCGGGGTAGGAAACGGTGTCACCGAGCAGGGAACGGCCCTCGCCTGCGCCCGGGCCTGCGGCGTGCCAGCGCGGGCCTTGGCGCGGGGTCCGACTGCCGTCCGACCCGACGGGGCGTAACGCCTGCCCCGCTGTTGTGACGGCTGCACCCCGCTCCGGTGCCAGATCCCAGCTTTTGGGGTCTGGGGTCCCCGTGCGTGCCAGGGGCTGGGGTGCTGCCGGTGGCGGGGGAAGGCGAGGTTTTGCCTAGGCTCCGTCCGCAGAGCCAGAGCATTTATTGCGAAACTCCCAAATATTTCCCCGGAGCGAGGGCTCCCAATCCCAGCAGGGCAATTTTTGGGAGGGGAGGACGGTGCCCCGGCAGCGGGTGAGCTCAGACTGGAGGAAGGGCTGCGTCCCCTCCTGCTGTGAACAAGCCAAAAAAACATGGCTAGGTGAAACCAAATAGCACCAAACCCCCCCAAAACTTGCTGGGCTTCGCTCTGGGAAGATGGGTGGGCCGCAAGCCGGCGGAGACGGTTTTGTGCCCCCCGATCGGGAGTTCCCCCATTTCTAGCACCACCCTGCGCGGCAGCGCCGGCCACATCCGGGCCAGGGCGGTGAGCGGGAGCCGAGGAAGTTGCTCAGCGCTTTCGGTTTGGTTTTCCTTTTCTCTTCCCCTTTTATCAGAGCCAGATGTTGCGTCCGAAGCGGCGAAGCCCGGGGCGGGGTGGCTGCCTTGGCCACCGTCCCAAGCCCTCACCGTGCGCGTGTCTGTCCGTCTGTCCCCAGCTGGCAAGCGCGTATCGAGCTGCCTATCGAGAGCGCTTCCCTTTCCCTCCCCTCCGAGGAGCGGGTGGCGGTTCTCGAGAACAGCGAGACGCACTCCGCTCGCCCGCCCACGCCTCGCCGACGCCGAGGCAGGTGGGGAGAGCCCCGGCCGCCACACGCCGAACCCACTCGGGCTTGAATTTTCACGCCCAAACAAGCTCCGAACTGGCGCTTTCCGGCGAAAGGCTGCGGCGGCACCGGGGGAGCGACGGTTTCCCCCCTCCAGCTCTTGGCACGCCGGATGCCGCCCGGCTTGGCCCGCGCTGAGGACCCGGCAGCTTCGTGGCTCTCGTCTCTTCCCGTCGCATTTAATTCTTGCAAGAGCGCAAACTGCTAATTGCTCTCTGGTGGCCCGGCCGGCTTTGGCGCTTCCCAGCGAATGGTGATTTACGGGAGCCCGCCGGCTCCCCGAGGGCTTGGCACGCGGCCGCAGAGGCTGCCGGATCTCTGGGTCCCGCGTCGCTCTTTGCCGTCGGCATCTCCTGAAAGCTTTTTCGGAGACCGCGAGGGATTTGAGCCCTGGCTCTGTAGTGAAGGTCCCAAAGATCCCCTCAAAACCACACATGGATTAATATATATCATGTATTTCTCTATATATACACGTGCATGTGTGATATAAGAATTTTTATTATTATTATTTTTTTACCAGATAACAGTTCAGTGCTGGGGCTCTAAAACAGGATCCCCTGCAGCAGTCGCTCTCGGGAAACCAGAACAAGCGGCAGTCGCTTCGGTCCGGGTGCCGGCCGCGTCCCCGGCAAGGGACTTGTGATCGGCAGCAGTAACGGGGTTAATTAACGAAACGCAAACGCTCCCCCTTCTCCCTGAGCGAGGGAGCGGAGCCCCAGCTAGTGGAGAGGAGAGTTGAGTTCCCTGGCCGGCGAAGCTGCTCTGGTTTTATGTTTAATGGGATCCCCGGCAGTAACTGGGCCGCGCTGGGATCAGTGGCCGGCAGCGCCTTTCGTAACCTCCCTGCCATGATCGGATCTCGCAGCTGCAATTTTCCTAACGAGTTCAGTGGCCTCTCGGCGCCGCCCGCAAGCGGAGCAAACCCCGGGCGGTTTTACCGGCCCGCCCCACAGCGTACACTGAGCTTGCCGTTCTCTGCTCAGGCTGTGTCCTGGGGGAGAGAAAGCAGGGGGGTGGATTTGGGTCGCAGCACCCATCAACCAGCTTTTGGGTTTCCACCGCCGCCCGTCCTGGGTGCGGCCGGACCCCAGGGAAGGGGACGGCGAGGCGGGAGGGGGTCTCACGCCCCTGCTCTCTTTCCCACGGCCAGCGGCGTGGGAAACCGTCCTGCGCTTTTCCCCCCCCGGTGAGGCGTCGAGCGTGACCCTGACGGTAAAATCTGCCGTGGCGGTGGGGAGGCTTGGGGGGTGCCGGTGACGGAGGGTGAGTGCGGGGCCAGCCCCCCCGCCTGCTCGCTGGCCCCGCGCTTCGTGTGTCCTTGGACGCATTGACGCCTCCGCAGCGCGGGAGCTGGGGGGGGGGGGTCCCCTTTTCCCGTGGGGTCCCTGCTGTGCCGCGGTTGAGCCGAGGGGCTTGGGGTGCTGCTGGGTGGGAGCGTCCCTTTTGGAGCTTTCCCACTACTGGGACCCCTCCCGAGCGCCCCCCCCAAATCCCATAGGAAACAGCCTTGGCTGGCCCCGTCCCAGCTCCGCGACGGGGATTTGGCCTCCCGAGCGCTTTCCTGGCCCCTGTCCCAGGGCTGGGCCTGGAATAACCCCTCCAAGATGCCAGCCACGGGGACACGCTGGAATCAGCCGGGGGTACGAGGCGGGTTCGAAGCGGGGGAAACCCGTTAGCCTGGCCCCGTTAGCGGGCTGAGCTGGCTGATTATGATTAATTAAAAGGATGAAGGACATTACAGGTCCTCGCTGCCGTCAGGGCACAGCGACGGCATAACCCACGAAATTGGCTCACGCGAGCTGACAGCAGAGGCGGGTGGGCTGGGGGGGCGCAAGCTTGGGCAGCCGCTTGGGCCATGGAAAAAAAAAGCCAATTTCAGCGGTTTTATGAATTTTTTTTTCGGTAGTAATCCTGCTCGCTGAAGCCAGCCTGAAACAAGGCTGCAGGATGGGGCCGCCCAAAACGCGCTCCGGATGCCAGCGGGGCTGGGAAGCGGCAGGCGGGAAGCGAGCTGAGCTGGGGAGCCGGAAAGGGATTTTTTTTTTTTTTTTTTTCCCCCCTTTCACCGGGAACTAAAATACTGCAGGCACGTGATAGCGGATTTCCTTCAGCCTTTAACAAGCCCCGTGGGATGCAGAGCGTGGGATGGAGAGCGGCAGGAGCAGGGGAAGGAAGGGGGATCGGCCCATCCTGCTCGGCCACGTCGCTGCGAAAAAGAGCCCCAAAAATCACCTTTTTACCTCCAAAAACCTTCCAGCGTTGGGCATCTGGCGGGGGGGTGGTGGTGGGGGGATATTTTATAGCTTTTTGCTGGCTTTATCTCAACCTCCCCTGGATGCAAACCCTCCCTTTCACAACCGCCCCCGCTTTTTCCGCCCGCAGCGACCCAAGGAGCTCGGCGCGGTCACTCGCTGGCCGTGCGTGGGCTGCGTAGGCGCGTTAAACGCCCCCCCCCGCCGCCCCAAGCCGGGAAAAAAGACTGGGACAACGATCGCGCCTGGGACGTGCACCCGTTTTCTGGCTGCCGGTCGCTGCCTGGACAAATATTTGCCAGTGGGTTAATGGTTTGGGCAGGGGCCATCCCTGCCTGGCAGCACGATGGGCTGGGGCGGGGAGTTTTTTGGTCTGTGCTCAGGTCTGCCCCCATCCCGGCAAGGAGCTTTTTTGGGGGGGGCTCGGCAGCCTCCATCCCCGGTAAGAAAGCTGGCATCTTCCGGAGGATGTTTGGGTTTTTTTTTTTTTTTTTTAATTGGGGCCAGGGCTGAGCTGCGGGGGGGTCCTGTCCCAGCATCCCCCTCCCCAAAAAGTGGGAGGGTGTCACATCTCCATCCCCCCAGCCTGATAGATCCTGCCCCAGCTCAGCAGCTGTGTGAAAAGAGGATTTTTAGCCTTTTTTTTTTTTTTTTCCCCCCAGCTGAGGAGGTGGGGAGGTCTGCTTTTGCCCCCCCCAGCTTGAGGGGCTCAGCTGCTCCTCCCGTCCCTCCCCGGGCGTGGGCGCAGGCGCCAGCACCTCTGCCCCAGCTATTTTTACCCGCCTGGATCACGAGTGAGCGGGTGACCTTCCCCGAGGGACGCAGCCACACAGGATGGGGGGACAGCCGCCGGCATCGCCGCCCAGGGCACCCGTGGGCTGCGAAAGCGGCTGTTTCCCAGCTGCCTCCACAGTGGCCCGTAAAGCGGGTTTTGGAGGGGCCGCTGGCGGTTTGGTGGAGGAGGAGGATTGAGCCTGCAGGAAGGAGCCGCTGGTTGGGCTCCGGAGGCGAGTTCATGGCTGAGCCTTTGTCTGGCAGCGATGGGGAGGGCACAGCCTGGGAGCTCCCGCGGCGCTGCCGGCATCCCGGCTCTCCCCGCATCCACTTTGGGGACTGCTCATCCCCCCCACAGCTCCGTGCTGGGATGGGCTGGGTGGCAAATTTTGCAAAGCTTGGTGGGGAACAGAGTCCTCAGCCCCTCGTCCCGCTCCGTGCAGCCCCCCGGCTCTGCTGTCCCCTAACCTGCCGTCCCCTCCTT
Organism: Chlamydotis macqueenii; assembly: GCF_036417535.1. Lineage (NCBI taxonomy): Eukaryota > Metazoa > Chordata > Aves > Otidiformes > Otididae > Chlamydotis > Chlamydotis macqueenii. Next base: position 15,521,446 of record NC_141568.1, read on the forward strand.
CCCGCTGCAGGCCAGTATCCTCACGGCCGCGGCCCCGGGCCGGTGGCCGAGGGCAGCGTGCCAGCGGGTCAGCTAAAGCCCGCAGACGATGAGCGCTGTTATGGCCGAGAGCCAGCCGGGGCCAGGACCTGGAAGAGCCACCGAGGTGCGGTGCCGTGGATGAGGCCGGTGTGCCGAGCTGTGCCGGACCCCCACGGCTGGACCACGCGGATGCTCTCTGCCCGGCACGCGGAGCCGCCGGGGGCCCTCGCCACGGCCGGACCACGCGGATGGAAAGCTGCAACCCGGCAGGTAGGAGCCCGGCGTGGCGGCTGGTGGGTGGGCTGTGATCCCCCCGCCGCCGCGGTGATTTGAAGCTCTTGGACCCACAGGGAGCCTCGCCGGCCGGCTGACACCATCCCACGCCCTATGCCCCAGCCCTATGCCGGAGCGGGCGCCCTCCCCGGCCCAGCCGCCTGCCGACCATGAAGTGCTCGTTGCGCTTCTGCTTCCTCTCGACTGCCTTCCTGCTTGTCTTCGTCATGTCCCTGCTCTTCACCTACTCCCACCACAGCATCGCCTACCTGGACCCCGGCGGGCTGGGCGGCATTCACCGGGTGAAGCTGGTGCCCGGCTACGCGGGGATGCAGCGGCTCAGCAAGGGGGGTCCGTACCCCCGGGGCTGCCCCTGCCGCCGCTGCCCGCCCGAGGAGGCCGGGGCAGCCGACTGGTTTGACGGGCGCTACGACGGCTCCGTCTCGCCGGTGTGGACCAAGGAGAACATGGACCTGCCGCCCGATGTCCAGAGGTGGTGGATGGTGAGCGAGGGGATGGGTCCCCCTGCAGCCTGCTCTGGCATGGGGGGCACTGCTTTCACCTCTGCCGGTGAGGAGGGGGCCACTGGCTGATGCCCCCTGCCCTCCTCCTCCCCGCAGATGCTGCAGCCCCAGTTCAAGTCCCACAACACCCATGAGGTCCTGAGCAAGCTCTTCCAGATCGTGCCGGGCGAGGATCCCTACCGCTCCCGTGACCCACGCCACTGCCGCCGCTGCGCCGTGGTCGGCAACTCGGGCAACCTGCGCGGCTCCGGCTATGGGCCGGAGATCGACGGGCACGACTTCATCATGCGGTGAGGGCAGGGGACTGCTGCCGGAAGCGCTGCCCGCCCGCTCAGGGAGCTGGGATGGGTGGGAGTGGGTCCAGCTCCCCTGGGCTGGCGCTTATCCCAGTGCCCTCAGCATCTGTGGGATGGGAAACTGCTCCTCAGCAGCATTCAGCAGCGCATGGGGGACGCCCGTACCACCTACAAGGGACAGGGTGGCTGGGAGGGGTGTGCCACCTTCCCCGCTCTCTCCCCAGGATGAACCAGGCCCCCACGGTGGGTTTCGAGGGTGACGTGGGCAGTCGGACCACGCACCACTTCATGTACCCCGAGAGTGCCAAGAACCTGCCCGCCAACGTCAGCTTCGTGCTGGTGCCCTTCAAAACCCTGGACCTGCTCTGGATCGCCAGTGCCCTCTCCACCGGCCAGATCAGGTTGTAAGTACCCGGCGGGCACCGGGCAGCTCCCCTGGGAGCGGTGAGGGCCCATTGGTTCCTCCGTCCTGGAGCATCCCCCTATGCCCAGTCCCTCAGCAGCTCAGGCTGGGGTTGGGGGCTGTGGGACCCCCACGATCTCACCTGCCTCTCTGCGTTTTTCCCCAGCACGTACGCGCCCGTGAAGCCGTTTCTGCGGGTGGACAAAGAAAAGGTAAGGAGGGGCTCATTCCTACCTCTGCGATGGGCGTCTGTTTGGCCACAGCCCCGTCACTCCATCTTCTCCTGTGGTCCCCGTGCACATCTTCCTGCTCCTTCCCGGCGTGCCGATGCTGAAGGAAGCGCGGCTGGGGCTCCGGCGCTAATCCCATCCCGTCTGTCCTCCCAGGTGCAGATCTACAACCCCGCCTTCTTCAAGTACATCCACGATCGCTGGACGGAGCACCACGGGCGCTACCCCTCCACCGGCATGCTGGTGCTCTTCTTCGCCCTCCATGTCTGCGACGAGGTGGGTGATGGCTCCTCGGGGTCCCCGTCTGGGCTGCGGGGTCCTGGCCGCCATGGGGTGCGTTCTGGGATCCTCAGCCTTGTAGGGTTAAGAGGGAGGGGGTTTCTTTGGATCCAACCACAGCAGTTTCACTCACTTGGGTTGCCTGACACCACGGTGATGGGCACCCTTGGAGCTGTGCAGAGGGATGTACGCCTTCAGCAGGGTGCGAAACGCCCTCGGCAGCGCGGTGGGTGCTGAGCCAAGAGGGTCTCCAGTCCTGTGGATGGCTCATCCCCGCTCCTCCCCGCTGCAGGTGAACGTCTTCGGGTTCGGCGCCGACAGCCGGGGCAACTGGCACCACTACTGGGAGAACAACCGCTACGCCGGGGAGTTCCGGAAGACGGGGGTGCACGATGCCGACTTCGAGGCGCACATCATCGACATGCTGGCCAAAACCAGCAAGATCGAGGTTTACCGGGGGAACTGAGAGCTGCACCTCCTCTGGCTGCCCTGCGCCGGCCGGGTCCCGCGGGGATGGAGGGCGAGGGTCTCCCCAGTGGCCTCGGGTGATGGATGAGCGCCAGGTGGGCAGCGTGGCCCCGCGCCACCGACGGAGCCGCCAACGGTGATATTTGGTGCCTCCAGCAGCCAATCAGGTTCAGAGCTAAAGGAGACTTTTTGCTTTTTTTTTAATTATTATTATTATATTATGATGACGATGATGAAGAAACCCAGCTGAGAAAGGATTTGTAAACACAATCAGTGACGGACCGGGCGGCGGGGGCGTCCGCCTTGCATCTCTTTACAGTCAAACCAAATGCTGCTCTTTTTAAAACAAGACAGAAAAAAACACAAACAAAAACCAACCAACAAACCAACCCCGAAGCCAGGTGACTTTGGGGAGCACCCAAGGATCGTGCCCAGGCCGAGGGAGATGTGGTGGCTGAGGGCTCGGCTCCTCCCTCCCCGGTGCCGCAGCCTCGCCAGTGGAACCAGCTGCTTCTTTCTTCCTTTATTTTGATATTATTATTAATTTTTTATTACCCACCTGGGGCAGCTGCTGCCGTCACTTCCCTGGGGAAGGCTCCCGGCGTGCAGGCAGGTCCTGGCGTGGTTGCAAGCACGCAGACCCCAGCCGGCAGCCGCGGGAAGCCGACCGACGCCGGGCTGGGGGATGGAGAGGAAGCCCGACTTCGGGGCTGGGCATCCCCTTTCCTCTACCTGAGGATTGAGGAAGGGTAGGATGGATTTTGGGAGTGACCGGGCAAAAGGCAGCTAAGAATTCTCTGGAAGTGGCAGCCCGGTCCCTCTGGCTGGGCCCTGCGAGTGCTTGCGGGATGCTCGAGGGATGCGGGATGCATCAGCGGCTCCAGCCCCGCTGGAGGGGAGGAGATGAGATTTCCCTTCACTTTCGGGCTGGGAAAAACCAGATTAGAGATAGCTTTAGCGGGTGAATGAAGCGTGCTTTTTGCTTTTGCGTTGCTATGAACAGACAGCCCTGGTGAGAAGCTGAAATCCCAAAGTCTTTGCTCCGTTTCTGAGAGCGGGGCTCGGTTCACACCAGTCCGGTGCAGCCGGTGCCCGCGGGGCTCTTCGGGCTGGAGAAGCCGCCCCGGGGCACGGGACGGGGAGGTGCAGGAGGAAACTGCCTCCCCTGAGGTGTAATTAAAACCACTGTCTTTGGGTCAAATCAAGCGGGTGGGGTTTGTTTTTTTTTTTTTTTTTTAGATGCTGGAAAGCTCAAGAAAAAGGCAATCATGGAAAAGCCAATGCATGGCAGCGGTGGGTGCCTGGCGTGATGGCAGAGCCCGTGGTGCGGGGCCGGAGCTTGGCTGGGGAAGCCCTGCCCGCGCCGCTTGGTTGCAATAGTTGTTTGAGGAACAATCACCACAGGGTTTTTTGGACTTGGAGAGGCTTTTTTTACCCTTTTGTATCTGGCTTTTCTGTAGCAGCCTCTTACCTGTTTCTCTGCTTCGGTTTGGTTGTTTTTCAGGGTTTTCTTCTCTTTTCTTTTGAGGTTTCTCTCTGCAATCGTGAAACACGAGGGTTTGGGTCACCTGGAGCAGGCACTGAGAATCCCCTGGTCTGGGGGAACTGATCTTTTTTTTCCCCAGGGCTTAAAACCCCTGAGTTTTGTGGTGGGTTTTGGTAGAAGTGGTGCCGCCATGGCCAGCCCCGAACCCCAGGACGCAGAGGCAAGTTGCAGCGAGCCCTGGTCTCCACCTTCCTGGGTTGTTTTTTTTAGGGGAAGAAAAATAAAAACCACAAAACCACGAGCAACAATGAGTGCCTTGACCATCTCCTGTCGGCTACGCCAAGCTACGCCCGCTCCCGTGCCGGCGGTAGTGGCTTGGCCGATTTGTTTGGCAGTCGTACCCGCTTCCCTCCTTGCATCAGGCTGGATCTTAGCTGGAAGTGCTGCTGGGGGAAGGCAGGGATGCATCCAGGCCACCATGTTGGTGGCTGGAGAGGCCAAATCCAGCGTGATGAGGCTGGACCAGCTCCTGTCCCAGCTGAGCAGGGCCAGGCCAGGCCAGACAATCACGGGGTGAGCGGAGACGCTGGGTACCAAACCCGGGTACCAAACCTGCTGTCAGCACGGTGCCAGCATCCGGCAAAGAGCGCGTTTGCGGCTCCTTGCTGCCCTGACAGTATTTTTTTTTTTGCTAACTTCCTTCCCCTACCCTCTCTTTTCTGTTTTGTTTTTTTTTTGTTTTTTTTTTAATTATTGTTGTTATTATTATTATTTTTTATTTAAGCTGTCCCGCTAGGACTTGCAACCACTTCTGTTTTCTCTGGCAGAGCGGCCGCCGGCCACACGCCCGAGGAGCATGCTGCGCCGATGAGCACCACTGTACTGTACGTACAGGAGATGTAGGCAGAGGCTACGGGCGGGGGGCAGGCAGGGAGGAGGCGCCAGGCTCGCCCACCTGGCAGAGGTGTCTTCACCACGCGGTGCCTGATCGAGCACCCGTCGCCTCCCGCCCCGCCGGGAGACACCCGTGCTCCGACCCAGGGCTAGGAGCAGGCGGGTGGCCGCGCCCATAGCCTCTGTGTACATGGGTACTTCTGCACACAACTGTCTTAAAACAACTTTTTGGGTTTTTTTTTAAAAGTCAATAAAAACCATGCATCAGAACCGCTCTGTGTTTTCCTTCCAGCAGTCCTGCTCGCTGTGCCTTCACCTGCACCCGAAGCGCCGGTGTTGGTGGGGTCAGGAGAGAAGGGAAAGGGAGCGGGAGGGTTTGTGGGGTCAGGGAAGATCCTCTCCTCTCCATTTGGGATACAGCTAGGCAGCCCAGATCCTCGCCTGTGTCTCATACAGGATGGCCCTTCTGATCCTCCCTGGACCCTAAAAAGAAGGCTCCGGTCCCACACTTTGCCTGGGGTGACCCAGCAGGGCCAGGGCTTGCTCCAGGTCCCAGCCTCCACTGCCCAAAGGCTGGACACTGCAACAGGCCCAGCATCCCCGCAGGATGCATCCAGATGAGCATCTGGAGCACCTCTCCTATGAGGACAGGCTGAGAGAGTTGGGGCTGTTCAGCCTGGAGAAGAGGAGGCTCCGGGGAGACCTGATAGCGGCTCTCCAGTACCTCAAGGGGGCCTACAGGAAAGATGGGGAGAGGCTGTTCAGCAGGGCCTGTTGCGATAGGACGAGGGGTAATGGTTTTAAAATAGAGTGAGGTAGATTTAGACTGGATGTTAGGAAAATTTTTTTTACAATGCGAGTTATAGAACACTGGCCCAGGTTGTCCAGAGATGTGGTGGAGGCCCCATCCCTGGAAACATTCAAGGCCAGGCTGGACGAGGCTCTGAGCAACCTGATCTGGTTGGGGATGTCCCTGCTCCTTGCAGGGGGGTTGGACTGGATGGGCTTTAAAGGTCCCTTCCAACCCAAACCATTCTATGATTCTATGATTCTGTGAGCGGGGGTTGGATCCTGAAAGACACACACAGCTCTTGTGTAACAAATTGCCAAATTCGGGAGTAGTTAAAATGCCTCTTTATTAATATACAAACCTAGCAACATTTAGGCCAACCAAAATATTAAATGAAATGAAGCATGATATAAATACAGCATACATAACAACATGGCCTCAGTGGAGAGCAGCAAACTCACCCTGACTTGTGCGCTTGGGAACAACTGTCCGCGTCCTCCACCACGGGGTCTGGCCATCAGAACAGCCCCGTCTCTCCTAAACCCCTCTGAATCCAAAATCGGCAGAGGTGAGACCACCGTTCCCCTCAGAGGCAGACCACCCAGTGCGAGGTTTTACAGTTTCACATTTCTACAACCCCAGATCTCAATGGGGATTTAAAAGCATCCCCGAGCTGCTAGGGATGATCTGTTGGGGTCTGCTTGCCGAGACCCCGCGAGGGGAGAGGGAGATGGCTGTAGTGGACAGGGAATCACGCTGCTGAAGTTGCTCCTTGCTCTGTCCCACCTCAGCTACATCCATTGCACAACATTCACGAGCATAAGGCACTAGAAAAATGTTTTCACAGGTTCAAACTTCGGTTGTTCTTAAAATTTCGGCATCAGGACATTTCAGAAGTCCGCCCAGCCCTTTAAAATCTCGTTTTGGGAGACTGATAAAAGCACGAAGGGGCTTTGGACACCTAAACTGGTACACCTGAGAGCCAGAAGCAATGGTGGAGAAGGGACCTACTGGCGCAGTTCAGAAGATGGCACTCCCCGCTTAGGAGACCTGCACCGGGTACCTGTCCAAGAAGCGGGGAGCCCTTCTCCCACAGAGCTCAGGTCTCCCGCAAAACCGGCAACGGCAGGAGCCGTCACACGTGCACAGCTAGGAACAGAGCAGCAAGTGGCAGAAAGAGAGCACGTTGTCTCACGAAGAGCAGCAAGGAGTTGATCTCGGTCAAAAAGGGTCTTCCCCAACTCCTCCCAAAGACGCAGGAACTATTTCCACCACCCGGCTGCCTGGCAAGCATCCACTGCGCTCACAGCACAGGCGCGCTCCTTTCCCCCAAGCGTGGCTTGGGTCACCTCTGGCAGAAGCACGTGGCGAGCATGGACGCACCCTGCCGCAAGCCTGACCACGAGGCACAGGAGAACCCGTCAACAACTTCAGGGACATCAATCGGCCTCTGGTTATACTAGAAGAAAGGCCTAAGTGAAACCTGTTCAACTACGGGAAAAGCAAGGAAAACTACTTGTAGTGTGGAAGAAACCCCAGCGGTGCCACAGTCAAAGATGACAGCGCAGGACTTTTCTCCACGCACACAAAATGGATCACGCCCTAGTTGGGACGGCTGATGACTCTCGGGGATCCGCTCTGCTTGTAGCGGGTGTCAAGCATCGGTGTGGGAAGATGGGCTGTTACTAGGACTGACAAATCAATAAATATTAATGTGAACACCTTTCTCCGGTGCCTCTTTCATTATAATTTGCCACTCCCCTTCACGGAGATACCTTATTCCGAGCAGGTGACGTCTCTGAACAGAGTAAATCAGCGTAGCGTGTCATACCTGCAAAGCAGCACTCTGTTTTGTGCTGTAACTCAGAAGCCAGCCTGACATCAGGAATTCAGCAGAGCTCTGAGACAGATGGGAGATGAGAAGTCTCAGAGCCATCTCAACAAACATTACGGGCAGGAGCAGATCCCCTCCGCTCCCGCTTCTCCTGACTCCTGCCTGCAAATGTTGGCTGGTACAGCAGGGAAGCGTTCAAGCAGAAATTTTGTTTCCTTTAATGCAACGGGACACTCGCAGAGCACTCTACACCAGCCCAGGCTTCTTTCTTTAAAGAAAGACAAAAACCCATTAGAGCATGAGCGATGCAGTGAATAAATCCGTTTCAGGGTGGAGGGAAGGCATCAGCACAGACAGCTGTACAGGCACAGCGGCTGCCAGCTCATTTAGTTTAGTTCAATAAAAATTGCAGCCTCAGACCAGCAGCATATTGCAACAGCAGCTCCCACCACCCCCAGCACTTGCTCAAAAATATTTGCCAACATTTGTGTCTGCTCTGTACATTCAGCACACAGCTCTCCAGGAAGAAAACCAAATGGCAGGCACAAACAGTGCCCAAACACCCCACCTAAAGCTTTAAGGCATTTACACATATTTAAAGGTTTTTTTCCTCCCTCAAAGGCAAAGGCTGCTCTTGACGAGGGCTGTAAGCACGCTACAATCATAATGCTTAAGGAAAGTTTAAAGTGCAAAGAAAATTTTCAAATGCTTTTTAGAGACAGCTTGAAGTCACCTGATGACACTAACCTCCTCCTTCCCCAGCGCCTGTTCCCTGACTGAATGCTGGGTTTTTTTAAATAAAAATCCAAACAATCAGTTAAGGAAAAGGCAGTTTGAAACAGAAAAGCATCCTGAAATGGGTGGAAGTTAACCTGACCAAGTATTACAACAAAATCATTTGGGAAGACAAATCTGAAGGCTGTGAACGTTTTGCTGGATGTTACCAGCAGCAGCTCAGTCTTCTGTTTGAAATAAGAACGACTTCTGCCCTTGCAAGCAACTTCCCCCTCCACAAACATGGAAATTACTTTGTTTTTTCAGATTTCTTCACAAAACGTACCCATTCTGGTTAAAGTGTGCTGGGAGGACAAGGTCAGCAATATCAGTGCCGTACCTTTACAGTCAGACAACGCTTGCAAGAATGTGCCAGAAACAAGCGTTTCAAGCAATTGAGTGCGCACACTCCCCATCTCCCCGTGCGGCACGGTTTCCTTCATCGCCATGAGAAACGAGCAGGGAAAATTCATGTTGGAAAATGAGTGCCACTGCTTGCTCTCACTTCCTCGATAACGCTGTCCTGATTCTGTCCAGAGCCATCGCTATCACTCAGCGCGTGTCCAGCTGGGAGCGAGCTGGGAATTGAGGCTGATCATCTCTCCAAGGATGGGCTTAAGCGGTTGAGTAATGGGCAAAGGATCAAACCGCAATCACGCCTCTCCTTCCACCTCAGCTCAGCCGCTCTGCCATCCCCTTGTCGGTTTTTATTTCGCCGAGCCTCACTCTCTGATGGGCAAGAGGAACTAATGCGCTCAGCTGCCTGAGGACGGAGATCGGGCAGCGTTAAGAGAAGTGGGAAAACCCTGGGGCAGGGAGAGGGAGGGTTAAATGATGGAATACACAGCGGCCACAAACTCTCCTGGGAGTTCGGATGTTGGTACCTGCACCATCTGAAAGCTGAAGAGCTCACATCCATGCAGACAGACAGATCTAGAGCCAACTTGGCTCAGACGACGAAGCCCTTGCTGGAATGAAGAGAGGAACCTTGTGCACGAGAGGTCCTACAGCAGCACAGGCTGGAGCGTGGAGGTGCTGCAGAACACCAACATGATCGGTGGCAGCTTGAATGCAACAGCAGGAAGGAGGAATTCAGTCTTGCAGCAAGGCTCAGAGATGCAGCGCAAGTTTTACACAACCTCCTCTCCTTGCCACAAAATAACAGTAAGAGACTGCCCAGCAAGGCACATCAAATCTGGACGCTGAAGTCAGCACAGAGAAAACAAGAGAGGGAAAATAAGAAGAAACTAAGTCAAGCAAAGATAGATGTGAAAATCACTGTAACACACTCTCCTGAATCAGGAAACATAATTCCTGAACAGATTGCCTTAATTTGATCCTCAGATTATTAAACATGAACAATGAAGTCCCTCTTCTCTAACACCAGTTTTATTCAAGCCTTTCAGCATCCGCTCAAGGACTAAAAAAACATGGGAACTTAGGAAAAGACGCAACAAGGCTAAGGCAACGCAATACCTCTGGAGAGCCTAATGGAAGAGCCTGCCCAGCAAGCGCTACCTCTCACACAGGTTCCCCACGCCACTCTGCAGACGGCACCTGGGCAAGCAAGCCCTTCCCAGCGTACAGGAATGCTGTACATTTCGACAGCTTCACCGCCACCACGCCAGCAAACCCCCTCAGATGCTGATTTCTGGGGTAAGAATCAAGAATCCTACACACTCCAAGTGCAAACCACCCGCAGCGGCCTGTCTGCCCACGGGCCACGCTTTAACATTTGTCAGTGATGCTAATAAGTTTCCCTAAAATGGATTGTGCTCAACTTAGAATATTTTAGCCAAAAGGATAAATTATTTTCTCACACTGAACTCCTGTTAGCTTTCCTTCAAGTGTTTCTCTTGCAGAGTTGCCTGCATGAACAAAATCTACAGAACTGTTCCCGTTCTGGACAGGGAGACTCAGAGAACCGATAACACCCCCGCAGCTGCTACGCACGAGGTGCACGGGGCAGAGCTGCTGCTGCTGCTTCAGCACAGAACGAGGCCATCGCCCCTTTCGCTGCCGAGGAGGGGGATGCTATTTTAGTATTTCCCACCCAAGGTTCATAGTCTTACCATGCAGAATGAGAAGAAAGCGCCTTTCTCAGCAGAAAGCATTTTAAGGCAGTTTTAAGGATGAGAATCATGATGTATAATTTCACAGACCACGTTATTTAGCACCTTAGGTGCTCAGACTGTGCCATAGCAGCTTCCAAAATCCGATTTCTAATTTTCTAATTTGAGATTGTACTAAAGGTGGTAACTCTTGAACCGATTTTGTTGTTCCCTTTTTAGGTACTCTACTTTTAGTCACCAGATAAAGGGATTAGAGCCTTACATCACCATTTAATACCTCTGGAAGAAAACACTACACCAGAAGGACCTTCCTCAGTTTCAGTATCAAATATGCTATCCAATTCAATATTCAAATATTCAATTGCTATGGGTATTCAAGTTGGTGAAGGCAAACTATTCTTTAACATTAGAAGGTTAAAAAAAGCTGCCAGAAATTAAATCGACTAAGCCCAAACAGCAGCCGAAGTCTCCAGGTTCTGATATAAAACAAGAATCAGAATCCACAGCAGGGAAAGCCAGAGTAGGCGTTAATGAGCTGCAAGACTGACAATTATCAAACCATCTATCTCTACATCTCAAATAGCAAACACAGCATTATAGAAAGTGTTGCTCTACCTATCTGCATGATGGAAAATTATTTTCACTCTCTGTTTTTGGTATTGAAAAGTCAATAGATCTAGAAATAAAATAAACCTAAGCGGATATAATGAGAGAAGTAGCTCACAAAACACAATTTTATTGTCAGAATTACTGTGGGAAGAGACACCCATTTCAAAAGTTGCCTGAGGAACAGGTGCCTGTAAATTAGGGAAAAGAAAAAATAATCCCAAGGAGGAATATAACCTGGCTGCAACTCAAACGATACTTCAGGAACGAACGGTTGGTAGAGGACAGCACGCTGCTAACTTTCCAGTTTTGTCTTAACTAGCTCTGACGCCACACAGAACGAACGGAATGGTTTGGGCTAAGATCTCTCTTCTGGACTTGCATTAAGTACTTTGGCTCACCTCAGCTGTGTATTTCGTTTTCTCCTGAAGAAGTATTGTGCCTCACCAGCGACAATAAATGGTAATAAACTCTAATCAGAAAGGCTGCTCTAAGACACCTCCTAAGTAGCACATGTAAAACTCTTTCTTTGGTTGAACGCCTGTTTCCCTGGATAAGGAAGGCACAGCAACATCCCATAAAATCAATAGAGGGACAAGAGGATGGACAAGTATTTTGGAGTGACTTGAGGCACCATTCCCAGGTGACAGGCTGGTAGAGCAGAGGTCCTCCTTGGTACGCACATCCAACTCAGGAACAGTGGGATCACAGTATCCCTCTGCGCGGGAGAGACATGCAAGAAGCAACTGGATTTTAAACTGCTATTAGATGCTGTACAAACCTTTCATTTAAGCAATTAATCCTCAGACACCAGGCAAAATTTTAATTCAGAGAGCAATAATAGGGGAATTTAGAAGAAATAGCAACCAAGTGGAATCTCCTCCTTCAACAGCCACACAGAGTACTCTTGGCTGCAAGATCCCAAAATTTGTCCTACGATGGATGGTCACTACATTTCAGGGACTGGGGAATTTTTGCACATCAACTGGAAAGGAAGTTTGAAGCCCTCAAAGAAGTTGCACGCTACAAAGGAATTCACCATTCACAATGGAGAGCACGCTTGAAATGACATCTACGTTCAACCTACTACACCACATGCCCAAATTCTTAATTCTCTTACCCCCTTTCCTGAGGCTCCACTCCCAGGTTTCACAGCTTCCGCATCACCCTGGATGGGGGAGCTTGCTCTGACAACCTGCCTTAAGGTGTAAAGGTTTTAGACTTTCACCTTCCCTGCCTCTGGGCCACCCGACTCCTTTTGCACACTGAGAACATCTGCACCATGAACTGGCAGACCACAGACTCAATTAAAGGCATGACCTAAAGCAATTAAAGCAGCAGAAAGCAAACTTCAAATAAGAACCAGGCAAGGTTTTGAGCTCTTATTTACACTATTGATGCTCACCGTTCAACTGGGAAAGAAAGTGCCCAAAAAAGGTTCTAGATCATAGAGAAAGTGTTCATCAGAGCTGTCGGGAGAGACACCAGTGCAAGGCTGTGTTTGAACTCCAGACAGAAAGGTGCTGGAGCAGAAAGACCATGACAAGTATGTGGGTTGCAGAAGCAGCAAAAACACTTAAAAGATCTTTTTCAAGTAAATAAAAATAATCTTTGCTTTTGATTGTGCTTACAATGGGAAGAAGACAAAGAAGATTATGCAAACGTCTGCAATACAATTCAGCATCCTCCCACTTCTTTACCGTTTACCATCAGTGTTTGGATCAGTGCATTCTGACACTTGAAGAGGGGGTGAATCCCAGCTGCACCGTCTGAAGTGTCTGTATGAGGAGCACGATAGCAGAGTTTTGTGAAGGAAAGCAATTTATAATCCCACTGCCACACTCCCTACACTCATTCTATTCAATTCCTTTAGCTGAGGTACTACCAAGACAGAGATGTAAGAAGTGCAAGGAGAAAAACAGAAGACAACTCCTCAGGTCTGGTAGGAGCAGCTGAGATGCTCTCTCATCACCAGAAGAAAACCTGGTGTTCCTTGCAACACTGCCAGCACCACAGGTGAGAAAAATGCTGAGTCTTTTCCTCTAATTTCAAAACAACCACAGGCAGTTAAAACCACAAGATGTTGTCCCCTCCTGCTGCTCAAGTTCCTCAAACCAACACAAGTTTTACATGAAACTTGAGTTCGCTGCATGAACCTTGCCAGACGAGCTTGAGTCAGATGAAGAAAGGAAAGTGAAAAAAATCCCCAAGCAGACTGTACACTGTGTAGCTGAAACAGAAGCAGCATTTTAACACTGCTATCGACATTAAACATTAACATCTGTCCTTGTTAGAAATCTGTATTTTTGCTAATAAAAAAAAAACCCAAATCCCATTCCTTTAGAGATGTGAAACACACATGTTGATCTTCAACTATATTTATAGCAGGCCATTCAGTTTCAGTGACCCCACGCAAAAAATCCAATCCAAACAACAACAAACTTACCAGCACTACTGTCACCTCAATGTTCTGATGATTATATCTACTTGGCTCCCCGTTAGGGAAAAAAAACTGATGGACAAACAGGGGCAGCGACAGGCTGGACCATACCAAAACCCGTCTCTTGGCTGCCGCTCATACAACGCTATGTCTTGTGCCAGTGAGGTAGCTGATCGCTCTATTGCTGTGTGCATCGACGCACCGACCCCTCTACAACGTGATACGCGGAGAGCAGGGCGAAATCACAGCGCTCATCCGAACGTCAGGCAGCAAATACCTGCTGTCCCACGCCTTACGCTGGAGAGGAGAGAGGAAGGGTGCAGTCCTCAGGGGTTCACCCGAACCCTTCCCATCACCACAAGGCCTGTGCCTCCAGTGGGGTTCACTCCTCTACAGGCTTCCCACGGATTTCCGGATGCGTGCTCGGCACTGTGCTTCATCCACTGGGGCACGGGGGAGCCTGGTAAGCAAAGGGTTGAAGGAGGGAGACAGACAGGATCGGGAAAGCTTGAAAATTAAAGTTTTAAAATATACAAAATGTAACACACACTGGAAAAAGTTTAAAAGTTGAAAGACAAGACAGGAAAAGAAAGAAGTATATGGAGTGAGGAGAAAGGACTGGAAGATGGTGGGAGAAGACTCCAGCTTGGGAAAAGGAGCAGGTCAGGTCTAGTCAGCGCTACTCCCTCTGGTAGCCACTCAGTTCCACCTCATCCTTGCGGCGACGTTGTGCAAAGAGGGAGCTGAAGGGGTAGAGCTTGGCTTTGGCCTGGAAGCGCTGCCCAGCAATGTCGATCTCATACTCGCCCTGGTTAATGAAGTCAGTTGTCACCACCAGCTCTTCTCCTGTCTTCTCGTCGAAGTGCTGCACGAAGCCGAGGCAGACGTGGCGCTCCAGAGTATAGCTGTAGGCACTGCTGGTGGTCTTGCCCACGTAGCGGCCGTTGCGGAAAATGGGCTCCCCCCACCAGGGCCAGAGGTCCATATCTGTGTCATGGTCCTCGAGAATGAACATGGTGAAGCGCTTGTACACACCGTTCTGCTTCTGTTCCAACAGTGCTTCCTGGCCAACAAACTGCATTCCCTGTGGCAAAAAGGAAGCATCAGCTGACGAAGGGAATATGAACTGTAGCAGCTGCTGAGTTTTAGCAGACAAGCTTACTGACACAAGGTGAATTTGCACTTGGAACTCATGCCCTATCGAGACATGCTGCTTCTATATGCAAGAAGTCCAGCCCAGGCAGAAGTCTTATTCCAGATGCTAAATTGTGTTAAAAGACAGAAGAATATTTGTGAAGTGGGCCTTTAAAAATTCATTCTAGTTTTCACCATGTCACCATTCCAGTTTTTGCCATTTCTGGTTCCAGAAGTCTACCATGTTTTATAAAACAGAGGAAAACCGTAACAACATACAAAATTTGTATCCCTAATAGCTACATTCTCTCATCTGAATTATTTGATACAAGCATTTGCTTTGGCACAACAAACGGGACACAACTCCCACCTGCTCTTGGCACCTATCCTCATCTTTAACTTCATTAAATGTCACTTGGTGCACAGGCTGGCTTTTGCTTCATCAGACTGGGGAAAAAAGGCTGGGAGAAACATGAACTCTGAGCACCTGTGAGGTACACAGCACCCTCCACCACACTGAGCAACACAGGACACTACACAGATCCCTGGGAATGCTGCCCAGGAAGGAGGAAGACAGAACATTTTTGGTATTTCTAGCACCTTTATGAAGTGCAAGAATACAGGTTATAGTCACGCACTGCACACAGCTCGATCAAAAAATCGACACATCTACCCTCTTGGACGGCAGTCTTTTCAATTCAGTGCTGCTCTCCCACCCACCCCTGCTTCAAATTGCAGACCCCACTGCAGGAGGTGATTCAGTTTTCTGCCGTACCTTTTCCAGTTTGACCTGGAACTCGCGTCCACACTCCATAGGAGTGGTAAAGGCATCCAGATCCTGGCCCCAGAATGCAAAGAACTTCTCAATGCGCAAGCTGCGGAGCGCGTAATAACCGGCGTTCCGAATCCCGTACTTCTGTCCCATGTTCATCACCTCGTTGTACACATGAAGGGCGTACTGCAAAGGAATAGGCAAACACAGAGCCCTGCCAGACTGGAACGCAATATAAAGCAGGGAAACTCCCCCTGGTGCCTGCAGGCAGCTTTCCCATGGCACAGACCAGACATTTCATTACCCAGAGTCAACCTGGAAACTGTTTCTAATTATGTATGCAAGCAACTGTCTTAATTAGCTAAGGCTGCAGTGTACCCTTACCTCTATGGGGATATAGAGCATGAATCCAGGTTCTCCTGTGTGAGTGATACTCATCACACGGATGCCATTAGCATAGCCCACGCTCATCTCCTGCAGAATCAGAGGGGGTGAAATCATCCAAACTGGAACACAGCACAGAGATCCAGAAGGAGCACAATGCATAATGCAAAACCACGCTAGCCAGCCCTCTCCCCTTCCTCACTGCACTTCACCACCAGCACACACTTGCAAAGAATTTAAATTTAAAAATTCAAATAGCGATACCACGTTATCCAGACTTCTTAATCACTTCATGACACTTGGCAATAAGCCTTGGAACTAGGTCAGCATACAGGTTTGTATTCTAGACACAAGACAGAAGTTGAACGGCAGCTATCTGCTCAGCCTTTTAAGGTGACAGGAGACAATGACTCCCGAGCCACCGATCCCAGCTGCCCCGCTGACTGACAGCTTCATCACTGCCTCCATGAAATATGCCAAGACACCAAATGGCACCAAGCCCACAGTGAGTGGAATATTGAAAACAAATGCATATTCACTCTATATTTAGCAGGCAGAATCCCAAGAGAAGTAGTTTAAATGAGCCTTGCTGAGTACATTACCAACCTAGCTCCGTAACTGCTCCGTAAATCTGTACGTCAATCTAAATTCTCCTCTAACTGCTCAAAACATCACTTTTCTCCTGCTTCCACACATGCTTCGAAAAACCTAGCAGGTGAGGAGGAAGCAAGCACAGTCACTCACCTTGCAAAAGAGAGAGGGAAAGTGTTCTGGAGTCATCGGGGCGTACGACAACTCTGACAGGACATCCACAGCACGAGGGCCGATCAAATTAAGAGCTAAAAGGGGAAGAGAACAGTATTAGGGTAAGACTGGAGAAGGTCCTGCCCAGTGTCTTAGCTTGCCTATACACATGCATCAATTTCTGAAGTCTTAGTGTCCACTGAAATCATAGGTACATTTAGATTTAAGAACGGAGGAAAGAGTCAGTAAAGTCTCTCCTAACAGTCCACAGGAAAAGAAAGCTGTCTCCCAGCTCATGGCTTGCTAGAAGGAAGCCTCTGAACTGCTCTTTTCATTCAACTGTTTGGAAAGGAGACTCGGGCACAACTCTAGACACTTTAAACAATTAATTGGCATGCAGCACAAGACACCATTTGATATTTCAGGCTGTGTAAGGAGGTCTGCTTTCAGTGATTTCTTACCTGTGTACTTCCAGGTCACGTCTTCCATGGTCAGGTTGCTGTCGTCGGGCAAGCGGTTCTTCAGCCAGGCCCAGCAATGGACTTGTTGGTCAGTAGGGGAAATCATGAAGAAGCTGGAACAGACAAATTGAAACCAAGAAATGATGAATGGACAGCCACAAGATGATTCAGCTCGCTCTTTGTCCACGAACTACTGGAACCATCCAGCAGCTTGCAAGCTAACAGCACACCAAAACAGGTTGGTTTGTGCAGACCACAGCTACAGCCTCTGGATCAATGCCATCACATCTGTCAACAAGAAACTACAGCCTTCCAGCCTTATCATCAGTATCTGGTGACAAGAAGCGACTAGAACGGGAACACAGACAGTTCTACAGAAAGTTCACAGGGTACCTCAAAAGTCAGAATCATTTTACAGAAGGTATTCACAGCTCTTCAGGATCAGTGATTCTGCCTGCTCTGACAGTCAGAAGAGTGCTTGGTTCACACAGCAATTTCTTGTTTCAGTAGAAGTCTTTTCACATACAATGGGGGTTATTATTAACAGTTTCCAAAAACAGAACTCCACTTGATGTGTGAGCTACTTGTCAAGTAAGTCTCTCTCATATAAACTGTGAGTTGAAGTACATTATCCACAAGAGATAACATCTGCAGAAATGACTAGGCAAAGAGGAAAGACACTGGCTTCACACAGAGAAGGACAATACTTTTAAGCAATTCATGAATGCAGACAGAAGAGGAAGAGAAAGAAAAGCTGTTTCTAATTGAAAGAGCAGCAAAGAAGAATGCTTTCACACCAACACAATGAAAGCATGCATAGAAAAAGATCCAGAGAAATAAGATCAACATTCAGCTGGGACATGCCCATGAAGAAGTTTTTAAAAATGAGGAAGTTTTTTTTATTAAATTTTGGCATTTTTTATTAAATGCCAAAGAGAGCCCACGTTTAGTCTAAGAATAGGATCCTGTGATTATGTCAGTTTGTACCAGTGAGTACAAAAAAGAATAATGAGAGATTACAGGGCTGAGAATTAACAGTACCCATACTGCAATGAAAGCTGAAATAATAAAAAATGAGTATTTTCAGCATGCAGTTCCAATGAGGAGATTGTTCAGAAGCCGATGAGGAACCGTTTAGTTTGCACTTTAAATGATTACCTAAATTAATAAACACTAATGACTGTGGCAAACAATTTGTATTTCAATTGAGAAATTAAATATCTGAAGGCCTAACATTTTGTAGAAATCTATGTTCATCTGTAGTCCCACAAAAAGGTGTATTTTCCCCAGTATTCATAAATTCGGGAGCTCTCTTTCACTTGAGTTACTGAATTAGGAATATAAGTGGGGAATTGTGACTTTTCTTTTTCATTTATAGTGGTGAAAGAAGTTATGATCTTCATTAAGAGGTTGTTAAAGGCTCCAAGCCCCAAAGGGCGACGGATGAAGACGGTGTCTGTACACCCACCTGCGTTTGCTCAGCCGTGCTATGCTGCAGTCGTTCTCGTAGCCTCCCTTCTCATTAAGCATGCCTGTATGCACAACGTGCCCAACTGGCACATCCAGGTCATTTGAGAAGAGATACTGCAGACTCTCCAGGGCCTGGTCTCCTGTGGACTACACGAATTGAAAGGGAGAGAAAGTCAGACAAGCCGTCTGAGCCATACAAATCCACCAGGGCAGTTTAAGATCACATCAGCGTCCTGGCCCAAATTCTTTCAATTTGTAAGGATAGTGACACTGATGTCTCCAGCACAGTAAGATACAATGGTGACACAGTGCCAGAGGTCAAATTCTACTTATAGACTAAGCCGGTGTTTCCTCGAACCGGGCTTTTGGCAGACAAAAAGCAATCTATGCTAATTATTGTGGTATAACCTGAATTTGGTCATGCAGCTTAACTTCCTCTATCTGTCCTCAACAGGGTATACAGAATTTTGCAAAAGTAGTCAATAATAAACTTCCTGGGTACTCACACTTATTTCAAACTTGGTAAAAGACGACATGTCAATGACACAAACTGCTTCCTTACAGCACTTGACTTCGGAACCCACGATGTCAAACCAGTCTGGTTTGTAAAAGGTTTTGCTCTGATCCAAATCCAGCAGATCTAACGTTAAGAAGAATCAAAGGGAAAATTCATAAACTGGATGAACCAAGATCTTACATAGGCCAATAGGGATGCACTAGGCAGAGGAAAATATGATCTCACCTTTCCCAGGTGGGACAAAATACTTGACCCTCTCAAATCCATGCTTCTCCATCCACCTAGCTCCCTGTGCATCCAGACGGTCATACAATGGCGAAGTGCGCAGCTGCCTGCCAGTCTGGAAGTCCCAGCGGGGAACTTTCAGATCGCACATGAGGGCTGCAATGGTCACAAAGATTCATTATTAGAAGTGACTATCTAAAATTTTCTTCCAGATTATCAATAAACACACTTACAAATATCTGAACCATTAATGAAATTACCTCAAAACCAGTTCTGACTCTCCTTTTCTGTTTTCGAAAACTTACAAATCTGTTTTGATCCGTTTACAGCTATTCAAAATCAGAGTAACAATATTTGCACAGAACACTGATATTTATAGACACTTGTGGTCTCATGACAATACTGTCAAGATAACAAAAACTCCCTGTTTTTCATGGAGTCATGTTGACTAGCATTAATTATGCATGATTCTTTCCTGACAGTGCACTGTATTAGACACTTATCATTTTGACAATATTAATGCTGGGGTAGGCAGCCCACAGCTACAAGGATCATCTAATTTACCTTCTTCAGTATTGGCAGTTCAGCTTTTTCTAGTTATTGAAGCTTTTCCAAATGGTTCCTACACCTTTTCAGCCAACATAGAATATTCTTAGTTAGAAAACAAGTTACTGTAATACATGTTTAGCAACCTTCCTGGTTACCAGTGGGGAGTAATAACTCAAGGATGCTTGAATACTTCTTTATAAATGCTAAGTTTCTACGTAGGTCATAAACTGCTTAAAATTGAAGATGAACTGAACACATCTAACTAAGTAATTCTACTGTTTTTGCCTCATAACTAATGATTTAATAATTTATTGGCATTATCTGGTATTGGTACTCCTGAAAGAGCAGGTAGAGGGAAGAACAGATTAGAATGGAAACATAACACCACAGAAAGTGAATACAGATCATGTAGCTATAAGAATCGAGATTTGTATTGAAAAGCAACTACAGAAAAATGCCAAAAGTATAAAGTGATTTTTCTGGGAAGAAGGTCAAAGCATAAGGTTTTTATTTCCTGGATACAGCAGGGCTAAGAGGTTTACCCAACTTCTCTGCTTTCACCCGCACATATGTTTTTAGTTTAGACTTGGTATTCCAATAATCGTTCCTGTTTTGCAGCTTGTGAAGCACTTCATACTTCTATTTGAAACTTTAAATTAACTGTCCTCAGGATCACAGGACAGATAATCAAACAATAGGAGGAAACGAAATATGGCTTTAGACAGGAACAACAATATCTCAAATCCATTCTGCAAGGTATTTATTGCAAATTTTGACAGGAGAAAGCAGAATATGTCTACAGAGACTTCCTGAATGATGTAAGATAACTGGATCACATACTCACAAGTGGGAAGTGACGGTATTTCCACACTGTAATGATGTGCAAAGAATAACAGTGCTTGAGAGAGTGTAACACTCCCAGTTAAGACCTTGGTATTGTTGTATTAGGCTGGAGTCTACAAAGATATGCACAAATTTCCCCATACCAGAGGCAAAGCACAGAAATAGGAGAAATCACAGTACCAACAGCATTTATGTAAGAAAAGTTAGTAAGAATATCGCTAATACAAAAAAAGTCTGTCCTTTCCCATCTCCTGGGAAGAGGCTGCATTGACACAAAGGAGGCCAAGAAGAATAAAAATGGTTCTCAGAGTGACGACAGAAGAGAGACAGTGCAGCAGAGAGGAAAATCCTAGACATCCTGGCCAGAACTGAATGCAGACACCTTACTTACGCATTACTTCCATCACCCGGTGACGGAGGAAAGTGCGACTACTCTGAAGGGTACCAAAACGTTTCAAATCGAGAGGCCAGACATTTTCTGACGGATATCCATTTACCATCCACTCTGCCAGGTACCTGATGGGAGAAGCAAACACAGACTGAGATATCAATCAATGTCTTAAGGGAAAGAGTCTAGCTTTGAAGGCAGAAGCAAGGCAATTTGGACATGAGAATTTCTTGCAGTAGGGAGAGAGAAGACAACTAACATGGTATTCTAAACACTAACAGAATCCAGGTTTCTCTTTATAAAACCCATACACTAGATTTCCAAATTATTAATTACCCGTTAGGATGAAACATACAGGGCAACAGGAAGTTAAGGACAGGTGGTAAATGAAGCCAGAGCCTGGACACGGAGCCTGGCCGACACTCCGTCAAGTCCTCAGGCTATGCTACAGGAGGAGGTGCCGAGTACGTTTAGGTTGAAGTTAGGAGGCTGACTGCTTTGTCATTTTTCAGTACCTGGTGTAGGCTCAGCCACAAACCATCAGTGACAGCATTCATTTCAGCACGAGATGCCAGCCAAGTTATGTTTAGCTACACTTCTAGCAGTGAAGGAGGAAGGCATGCTCCAGAGCTAAAGGACAAAGGCAGCTCAGACCAAAGCAGAGCAGAAGGATCTGTTCACAGTCAGTAAACAGAAAAACAAAGGGGTTTGAGACTGATCATTAGAAGTTACAATTAGCAAGCTAAGCTGTTTATCTTGATGCTGTAGCAACAAATGGACAAATAGTGCATTTACTTTCAGAAATTATTTTGATTCTTAGAGAACCTCCCTGCAAAGATTCTCTATATTTTATATGACAAAGATAAAACCCATGAGTTGCTTCCCTAGTGAGTTAAATTATTAGACAACGGATAGAATCTAATGCAGACAAATGCAGATACTAACACCTGCCATGAAAAATGAGCAGCTTGTTAAGAAGGTCGTATGGCAGAAGGGATGTTGGGTTGCCAAAACCAAATGGCAATCAGAGGGAGTGATGATCATTCTGCAAGCAACTTTGCTGCTGGGATCACACTTGCATGCCTGTCAAAGTATTTGCATTAATGCAGAAACTGGATTTTATTGGGAAATTATTCCATCCCTAGCTCACTGGCAGAGGACAGTTTTTAACAGTATTGGCAGCACTGGCATCCCATATGAGGTGCTTCATCTGCATCAGATTCACTCTGCTTTCAGAGAAATTAACTGTTGTGTCAACTTGAATGACCCAAGGACTTCAGTCAAATAATAAATGGGATCATGGAGTACAGAAGATGAGGGAATATATGCTTTGCTAAGCTTTTATCTCTTCCCGGTAGACAAAAAAAATCGGACCAGCTAGCCCTAAGGAAGCTTACTTGATCCCCAGAAGGCTCCTGATCACTGAGATGTGATCCCTGAGGAGAGATGTGGAGTATAGGAGGAGAGTCCAACAAGGATTTCGAATACGCACAAGAGAACACAATCAGAACATGGCAACTGCTCCTTGCCTTCACTCAAGTTGGAAATGAGAGCAGAGTCCTTGTCAGAAAGGAGGTGACAAATACTGACCAGAACGCTCTACACAGAAGAATCATCTGAGCTGACTCTGTCCTTGGTTAAAACCTTACTTATACACATAACAGTGACAAACCACTTACTTGCCTGCTCCCCCACCATATGAGATACCAGCTGAGTTCATGCCAGCCAGGACGAAGTAGCCCCGCACGGTGGGCGACTCTCCCATGATGCATCGCATATCTGGCGTGAAGGACTCCGGGCAGTTCACTAACTGCATGATCTGCAGAGCCTCCAAATCTGGCATCCTGCGCAGAAGGGCGCTCAGAAGTGGCTCTAGGACCCAAGAGAAACAAAAAAAAAAAAAAAAAAAAAAAGACAAAAAGTCACAGCCTTCAGTCTCGACACATTTCAGATACTTCATCTTCAAAGTGGACAGCACAACACAGGCATGCTGTTATCTGAGCAGAGGGAAACTGTTTCCATGTTTCAATACAGTCACAGGATAAACTGTTTACTTGCTGGGATCAAACTACTCAAAATCGCACAGCACACCATAAAAGCAGTCATACTGACCCAGACCAAGAGCCCAGTATTGTTTTCAACAGGGGAAGAGTGCGCTCGGTTTTGTTACAAAAAAAAAATAGGAACAGACATCAAATAGATACCTAGCAAGGAATAAGAACAAGTAAATCTGTGACACTTGTCCCATGCACTCCGTCAGACTCCTCTTACCATCAGCTCAGAGGATTTCCTAAAAATCTGGTATGTTTTCCCTATTTAGTAACCCCTAAATCAATTTCTCTTCTAAGCGCTTGACCAGTCTTCCCCAACCTAATGAAAACATCCTACAGACATTGACAAGGAGTTCCACATCTTTAGTATTTGTTTTATGAGGAATCACCTCCTTTCATTTTGAAATTGACAATTAACTTTTTTTGATACCTCCCAGCTGGCACAACAGAAGAGACAGTGAACAGGAGCTCATCATTCATCCTGTCCATCTCATTCAAGATTTCATAGAACTCTGTTTATTTCCCTTCTGTCATCTCTTTTTCCCAGCCCACTCGGTCATTCCTCGCTTGGAAACTGTTCCAAGCTTTGATCAGTCTCCTGCTGCTCTTTCACCTGGCCTTCTCCAGTCATACGACACCTTCTGGAGATGGGGAGCCTAGAACAACACCCAGTGCCTGGCAAACCAAGGATTTAGTGTTGCATAATGAATGTGTTTTCTGCTCCTTTCCTAATAATTCCTAACATGGCTTTTGCTTTGACAGCCACTGAGCTGATGTCTTCACAGAACTGACACAACCCCAAGGTCAGTTCAAGCCCACCATTTTGTACAGTGAAAATAAGACCATTCCCACACACCCCCATGCACTTGCGTCACTTTACATTTATCCTCATTGAATTTCCTTGCCACTTCATTGCCCAGTCACGCTGGAAAGGTCCTTTGGTAATTCTTCACAGTCTGACATTTGAGACCTTAATAAAGGGATAAGCTATCCACTTTGTTTTTCTTGTCCAGACGTTACCTCTGCATAATACTCCAGATAAAAGCCCTCAAGATTCAGCACTAGTAACACACCTCAGCTTTACCCACGGGCAGTAAAATAATGAGATTTATTCCCTAAGAAGTCACAAATAGAAAGTCCTTCTGATCTGCTCTTTTTCTTCCCTCCCTCACGCATTAGAATTCCAGAGTGAGAGTCCGTAGCAATAGGCTTTCTTTTCTTATTGATAAAAAGAGTGATCAGTGTTAGATTTGTTCTCCTATCCAGCCCAACACTTAAGCAACTGCACAGGCTGTTTTAGAATCAAAAGGTGTTCCAGCCAAAGAGATCAAAGTAGCAATGCAAGAGCTCAAGCCACAGGAACTGCAGCCCTAGAAAAGGATCAAATATTGGCTGAGTAAGCTCTGACTCTGCTCAACTGTTCTGTAGGTTTGAACTGAAATAATAATACTGGTAATACTGGAACATCACATGCAGCTGCTTCCGAAACCTGAGCAATTTGTGGGTGCCTTTTCATTTCAGTAGTACCTAGAAAACCAAAAAGGAAGTGGGAGCAGAGCTCAAGCAACTCATTAGTGAAGCTAACATGTTCAAGCAAGTCTGTAGGCATCTATAGATCTAAAAACCTTTAGCACATGCCAGCACAAAACTGCACCCTGTCCTGGCTCCACCCCCTGGAGTTTAAACTTTTATGGTATCCACACGGTATCTCACAGAAATGAAAGTAAAATGAATTAATTTAACCTGGGGAGTAGTTGGGAGAACATACTACCACTGCAGGAAGAACTGAGTGAAAATCCGTCTGTGCCTAGAGTCACAGAGGCATGCGCATTCACAACGGGTGCATAAAGCTCTGACACAAGGGAAAACTGGATCCCTGAAAAAAAGGTCAAATTTGAAGACAAGAGAGCACACACAAACTTACCAGGCATAAAAGAGGGAGGGGAAAAAAAAAAAAATGTCATAGAGACCATGCTATGTTCTCTCCTACGGAAAGAGCCCTCCATGTAAAAGTACATACAGAATATAAAAACAGAATCAAATAAAGCGCAAAGAGAAAGACAGAACATTTGGAATATAATAAACCATCACTGTCAATGGTGAGATGAAGTCTGGGAAGCAACAATACCAAGTTCTGTCCACAAAGCAACTGCCACCGCTGGAAATCTGCACTTGGCAGTCACTGCTGAAGAGAGCTGCAGAAACAAAATACCACAGCTACACGGCAGGTCAACAGTGTTGATCTACAGCATCACAGGAGGAGCAGCATGTGGCACTGACAGTCAAAAATCAAATGAAATGGAAGAACAGTGTTGGAAAGTTTATATAGTACCTCTCTGCACTACAGGGAATTAATACACGCTGAGGGGTAGTGGGTGTTTTTAAACACTACACAGGTATCAATGTAGTCCTTGGTAAAGCGGTTTTACACAAATTACTGACAAATTAAGATATTAATTAATTTGAGAGAACGTTCACCTTTCCCACACCTTTCAGGTGTCAACACCAGCCTGCATTGTTGCTAACTCTGCCTTCTGCTTTAGCCACGCGTTTCATTGCTGTGGGAACCCTTCCTCCCTAACATACCAAAGTGATCCCAGTCTTCTTGAAGGTTGTGAATCTCCAGCTGGTTCCGTCCCTCCGTGAAGAGAGGCTTAGGGTTTTTCTCAAAGCCTCCTGAGAGGATGCCACCTTGCCAGTTGCGTATGTAGATCCTGCCATCTGGGTCTACAATAGCTGCAGAGGAAAGAAAAGAGGTGGGAAGGGAATTGAGAGAAGGGACAGCTGTCTCAGGCTGTTGTTCCACAAACACCAACGACGGGGTCTTGCAACAGGCTGGGCCAAGCTAGTGGTCCCCTAACATGAGAAGGGACAGTCTCAGTCCTCCAGCCCCACACTTCCACTCTGGTTCTCATGTGAAGCCTCGGTGAGCCAGTTTAGATTATTAAACCAGCATTAACTCCCACCACAACCACGCACCTTAACTTTTGGGCAGCACAGTAAATGGAATTGAACCTGAAGAGCACCCAAGCCAGAAGGACAGTGTTACCAGGAGTGGGAGGACGCAAGAGGCAGTCAGATCCCTTGTGGCACCAAGAAGCTATTATACTGGCTTAGTTCCACTGGAACCGCACCCAAGACCAGACCTTCCACCAAGAGATGTCCTGCCCTCCCTCTCTCTCTATATTAGGAACAGTTAATTTTAACAGGGATTCACCGCTGATCCAGATTGCTGCAGGCCACCAGCACCAAGAAGGTGGGCTGCACTGGGGTGAAGACAAGCAGCCAGGTCTGGATTGCTTCTTCCAGTGGTAGTGTCAGCTTGAAGCGTTTATGATACTCCATCTAACATGTTCCATAGCAATTTTTTCCATGTACAGAAAAGCTGTGAACATATATATGTGTGTGTTTGTGTGTGTTTTTTTAAATTACTCAGTCAAGTAAAAGTGAAGCACTCACGGACTCTGGTCAAAGAGCTGAATTCTCTGGAGAGTATATACATTACTCACTAAAAGCAAAAACTCTTACTAACAACTGAGAGTAGATAAGTAAAGCTTTCTACTTCCCAACCACAGTTTTCAAACACAAGGGCTTTTCTTTAAGAGATCCAAGAGCCAGAACATGGGGAGGAGCAATTACCTCAAGTGTTTGGTTGCCCCTACAGCTCATAGACATGTAAATGCCATTGTAAAGCCTTAGCTTCAGTTGGAGGAAAGGTATAGATGGGCCATATGGGGACAGCAGCCTGCAAGGAAAACATAGTGCCAAGGCTAGCAACCTCTCCAGGCTACAAATGCAACAATCCGAGTTTCAGACACACTTACTTGTCAAGCTAGAGTCAAGGTCTTTCTCCTCCTAAGATGACCAACTCTGAAAATCAATTTCTGCAGCGAAAGCTTTCCCAACAGCAAGGAAAGAGATTCTACCACAGAAAGAGCATATTCAGAGCAATTCAGCTAGAATGTACTTCACAATCCCAAATGAGTGGAGAACAGAGAGCCCTTGGATGGCCTTCATGTCACAAACTATGCTTCACCTTGGAAAGGCAGATATAATTCACCAAGAAAAGTGAGGTAAAGTTGAAGGATCCTTACTTGGTAAGTTGCTTGCCAGAGGTTCCTTCAGAGGATGTGTTAGGAGGTAGAAGTGTTCACAGGCATGGAGTGGGATATTGACTGGTTCCTCCCCAGAGTGGCCCAACTCATAGGCCCACTGAAACAAAAAAGTGCATGTTAGAATGCAAAAGAATCCTATTTAAAAAGGCAGGACAAAAGCACAGCTTCTCTCTCTGGGTTTGCTTTCATAAGAGACCAAAGAAGATTTGGTTCAGTCCCCTAAACCTTAGAGATTTTTTTTTCTCTTTTCTTAGAATTTGAACTGTTTAGGACAAAGACTGTTTTTCTGTCCCTCACAGAAGATCTAGAAAAGTGGGAGCCTGATTCAAGACTAAGAAGTATCAGCTTACAATACAAAAGCAAAATAAGATCTGTACACCAAAGACAACACTAGGCTCAGCCTCTAGGAGCAGAATAGTCAGGATTTAGGTGTCTGTAGTGCTAAGACCCCAGACTAAAAGGACAGCCAGCTGCAAGCTGAGAAACAGCAATCGTCAGATGTATTTTCAGACTGGAGAAGACATGACGCTAAGAAAAACACCAAAAAATGGAGATTTCAATGTGTGTGTAAGAGAGGGAGAGAATGGTAGAGAGACTTAGCTGCCTCACTAAGAGCCAAAGCAAAATCCTTCCTGTCAGAAACATCAGGAAAGTGCATGTGTTCTTTCCTTTTCTCAATAAAAGGAAAAGTTTTTAGAATCCTATTCCTAAGCAGTCATAACTCAGCACTCATATCTGCTATTTAGAGCAGAGCTTTTTCAGAGACCGAGAGACAACACTAAAAATGATCAGGGGTACTGCCAAGAGTTTCTGCAGGATATAACATGCAAGAAGTCAGGTGGAAGGCTATTACTGTCCTTTTTTGGTGGTTTGATCTATAAACTGACATTTTTCTGCTCTGTGAGGCAAACAGTTGTGGACTAGCAAGTAGCTTGTCTAGTCCAACAGAAAGAAAATACCACCCCTGTATACCACCCCTGAAAGATCTCCTTTAATAACACAACTGCAAAAAACTCTCAACCAAAGGAAGAAAGAAAGAAAAGTTTTAATAATTCAACCTGGCCAGCACAGTTGACGAAGTACTGGCATTTAATCTCTCCTCTGTCGGTCTCAACTGCAGCCACACGACCCTTCTGGACTGCGACATGACTGACGCTCGTCCGTTCATGAATCTGGACACCTGGAGAGGACAGAAGAAAGTCAGTATACCACAGGCTGCTAACATTAAACCCTTAAACTCAACCTAAATCATTATTTCCTCTTTAAGAGAGAATTTCTATTCTTGGCCCAGTGAAACCCTGTTATTTGTAAAACAGCACATATACAATTTGTACATCAGTTAAAGGCTGAGACTGTGAATAGTTAGAGTATTCTTTCCATGTGACAATCGGGGTGATTAATACATCCTAGTATCAACAACATGAAAAAAGAAGAGTGTCAACCAGGGATTTCCTTCCATTACAATTCCTTTATGTGACGACGTCTGTGGTTTCAGATGGCAAGACTGGTTCTTTTATGGGAAATCAGTCATTTTGTAAAAAAAAAAAAAAAAAAAAATCAATTAACAGTATGCAAAAAAAAAAGCTGTACTAAAAGAAACGGAGAGATCTCTTCCTAAATAGTTTCTTCCGATCTGATGGACTTTCAGCCTTAATGAGCTTCATCTGTTATCATATCTGACCTTTCTCCCACTTCCAGATGACTCCAAATTTGCCAAAGTGCTGGGCGAACAGCAGTTATTACTATAATTTGAAACCCATTTCCAAAGCATATGTGTCCAATGAAATATTCCACAAGAACTGAGTCACACTTTTTCATTTGGAGGTAATTAAAATTCTTTTGACGTGTAATTTTGAGTCAGGTCTTGCAAAAAATTGTTTTGATGAGAAAAGAGTGTGTGTTTACTGACAGAAATATATAACCAGTAAGGACAACAAACCAGTGCTTGATCTATCACAGCTGATCTCTAAAAATTCAGTACGTTGGGAAAAAAAAAAAATGAATCTGGTTTTTGAGAAAAAAATAGATTTTAAAGAACCTAAACCTTACAGAAATAATCAAGTTTTGCTCTTTGGTGCTCAGTTAGAGATGCAGAACACAATTTTCCTTTATGGAAAGAAGATAACTATCATGCAGGAGAGCAGGCTATAGATAAAAAAACCTCATACCATTCCGTGAGGCAGCGGTTGCCAGAGCCAGACTCACATTGGCAGATGACACGAGCGCATCTTCTGGCACATACATGGCCCCCACAAGGTCATGGATGTTGATCAGTGGGTGGAGCTGTGCCACTTGCTTTGGGGTGATAATTTCACAAGGTATCCCCATTACACTGCCACAGAACATAAGAAAAAAAGCCGCTGTTAGTCTTGCAGGAGGGCTGGTGCAAACTTAAGATCAGTTACATTTCCTGCTTATACATACTTCAGTGATGACGCAATGCGTTTCAGAGAGATCAGGCGATCCTGAGTCTGAGCCAGCGAAATAGAGCCCGTCTTCACGTACCCTATGACAATGACCAAAGTCAAGTTAGATTTGGACAGAATCTTGAACTCCTTGTAATCTCAGACCCATTGCTTTAAGGTAATTGCAGACTTGCTGCTTCCACTAGTCAGGAGTCTGGAAATCCCAGATCCCCCCATAACTTTAAACACTTAACAGCTAGTAATTAAAAACTGCATTAGTCAACTTTTCAAAAAAGCAATTTAATTTTAACTTGTGTTCTAACTCTTTCTACAACACTTACTCACGTTTATAAAAAAAAATTAAACTTCACACACGGTACCTATTAAAAGAGAGAGGGGTTACTGGCAAAAAGTGATCTAATAACTACTCAGAAGAATAAAATCTCAACAACTAAACGCAGAGATTTTGTAACTCCACCACCTGCAGTAGATTAACACTAATCTTAATTACAGGCACAGTTATTAACCTCTGTTGAGTCTGACATATCTCACAAGTCCTTGTCAGCAGAAAATTTTCAGGGACCAAGTTCTTCCTACCAGGTACATGCCTGAGCATTCTGAAGGGAGAGGGAGAATTAACATGTTTTCTTTTTATTTCTAAGGTGAGACTAGAGTCAGATATCTTGCTTTCCATATGCTTTAGTGCTTCTGTTAACCACCTTCTCTTTTTGAGAAGTGAATCAGTGCAGAAAACAAGCCATTCGCTCCAGTCACTGCAATGCACTTTTTAGTGTCCTTGTGAAAATTCACCTATGTTTGCCCAAGTTACAGACAACACAAAAATTGTCAGCTTGCAGCTGACAGGTAGTTTGTCAGCTTGCAGGTAGTTTGCCTTCCATTTGCCCATGTGATCTCATCCTTGTCATTTTTCTGATTACATTAGTAACTTCCCTTTGCATCTAACTCATCCAAATGTCTCATTTTTGAACAGCAACCACCAACTCGTGAGACACTGTAAGATGATGTTCATGTTCCAGTCTCAATACTTTGATTCAGTTTCCCACAAATTACTCAATGATTACACTTTCAGTACCTGTGTTTACTCCTGTCTCTTGCTCCAGCTGCTGGTAGAGTTTGTTTGAATAGTCTGCCATCTTCAGCTCTACGGACACCTGCCTGGCTGTGCTCACAATGCCAGCACAGAAGCGAGTGGTCCCGGCAGCCAATCTGCAGGAGAAGTTTGCACAGAAGGCCTCAGCCAGCTGACGGGCGGAGGCAAGCACCCCCCATCAGGCTGCTCCAGCCGCCCTGCTGACAGCACAAAGCAGACAGCAACTCTCTCCCAAACCTATCAGACAAAAAGCTGTAAGTTGGAAGACGCAGGAACAATGCAAACTCTGGAACGCTCTTCCATTAGCTCACTTTCGACAAAGCATTTTGTTCCAAAACCATTTCTCTTTAGTCCTAAACACTGAAATTTTTCAAAGAGAGCACTAAAAAAAAAAAAAAAAAAAAAAAAAAAATAAATTACCTTATGCTCAAGTGGACCTGCCTACCTGATTCTTTCTTTCTCCAAAGTAGGATTTTAACTTTGATTGAGTCTTGAATCTTTGCAGTTTTTCCTCGTACCGTGTGGCAGCTGCCACAGATGGGTACACTTTTGTTTTCCCTTTTTAAACTGCCCTTACACCACTGCCTATCTAGCGATTTGATGAAGGGCTGCTGTAGAGATAGAAACCTACCGAAAACTCCCTGCAGCACGGACAGGTGAAGGCAAGACAATTAGATTTAAGCACTTCTCCCACAACCTGTTTCTACAACGCTTCCAAGTCATCCTTCCTGCTGCTGAAGCAATCCTGCATTTTTCCTCTTGCCTAGGCAAGCCTTTGACAAGACTGCTTTTGGCCTAGCATGTCCATATTCTCTCAGAAATTCAACCTAAGGACCAGCTGAGTAAGCTATTCTTTTTGCTATGTCCCTACTCAACGACAACGGAAACAGCTGAAGCACGGTCTCACTCTGCTGTGCTTACTGCAAGACGTCTCCGCTAAGGCAATGTTGCACACGCACAGACTGAGCTTGTAGAGCGTCTGACTCAATGGAGATCTGTAACGGGGTATTCACACCCCACTGCAGACTAGTAAGGATTACGTGCCCCTACAAATGAAGCCTAGGACCTAATTTCACTTGGAAGGACACTGCTCACGAGATCTCAGATGAGATCGCCCAATTTCCCCTCTTTGCAACTATAAAGAACTTGACTCTACTGCTTCGCAGCCAAGCAAAGTCAAGGAATCACAGCTAGGTATTTCTGAAGGCAGCATCACGTGGGAAGCTCTAAGCCAGACAGTACATGTTCTCAGTCCAGCATCTATTTAGGGTGCTAGAAGCTGCTCTGATAAACACCTCTTCAAACCCCCAGTCTTAACACTGTCTCATGCCTAAGATTCCCAAACTGCTTAGGGAAAACACCACGAATCCCCCTCTGAAACAGGAATCTAAACAGGTAAGGCCCACACAGTCAACCTGCAACAGGATCCGCATACTCTGCCACAGACTGCCGACTCAACTCACTGAGGAGCGCACAAAGACTTGTACTCAGCCAGGCTGTACTCAGCCACTCTCTTTTTAAGACCTGTACTCAGCCAGGCTGTAGCTGCCTTAGCCTTTTTACAGACAGGCACTACATCCTGCAACAGACGAACCAGATGACCCAAGCCTTTAACCAGTTTACAGGCTGATATTTTAGTGACGTCCGCTTATAACCTCCCCATCTCCCACAGTCTCTTCTTAAGCTCTGCTAGCGACGCAGCATTTTATATGATGAAGTACCACATCCTGCTTCTAGAGATGGTCAGCTGGGGCTGGATGATTTACACAGATCTTCAGCTCTCTTAAAATGCTCCACCTGGGCAAGCCACATTGTGTTTTACATGATTACACCAGAGCAGATGACTATCTCCCAAAGGAATTGTGGCCTGTGGAAAACCCACGGCAGGGCAGAGTTCTGCCGGGAACCACAGCCCGTGGAGAACCCACACCGGAGCCCAGTACTGACCGCACCCCCACCATGCACCCCCTGCGCTTCCTGGGGTGGCGTAGTGTGGGTAGGAGACTCCGGAGCGCAGGAGTGAAGTTGAGCATGGGAACGGAAAGCTGGCGTTCTAATGCTTGGGTTTTCTTTCTCATAACCTGAATCTATTTTAACCAGCATGAGATAAAGTAATTTTAAAATTAGTTTAAATTAATTCTCCCTAAGGCAAGTCTGTTTTGCCCATGGCATAATTTGTAAGCAATCTCCATTATCTTTATCTTGACCCACGAGCTTTCTCAGCCTGCTTTCTCCTCATCTTGCCAAAGAGGAAATCGCGTGGCTGCGTGGGAGCCTGGCCCTCAACCAAGGCAAACCCACCACAATCGCACACGGGATACCTTTCACCCCGCAGGTCTGCCCTGTGCTTGGGAAGTATTAAGCGTTGTTACGAATGCTCGGTGCAAGCTTATTTCGCAGGTCCAAGTCCAGGTGAAGAGGCAGAAATAACACATTACAGCAGATGAGACGCTGCTAAGCACAGAAGTCCTGTTTCTTCGGTTTTGTGACCAGAAATCCTTACCTGCCCTGCTCAAGTAAGACTATATCCTTCCAACCCATCTTGGAAAGGTGATAAGCCACAGAGGTGCCCATGATTCCACCACCACAGATGACAACTTGTGCCTGTGCTGGCAAGGAAACCGGGTGAGGTTCTGCTGTGCTGGAGGCACTCCGCCGGCAGCAGGTCATCCTTCTCCATTTTGGGTTAGCCGCCTGCCACCGGACATCTGACAGTAATCGGAGAAACATCCCAGCAGCTATTTGTCAGTTTTCTTAAAGCACCACCTAGATGCGTTTTCAGACGTTAACTCAGTACCGCTCCTTCTAGGAAGGAAAAGACGAGAATCATGTTACCACTTATCTTATTACACGCAAGCAGGGCAGCGGCAAACATCACACGGTGCGCTCCTGGGAGAGCCGATGAGTAAACGGGAGAGCGGTTACCCCGGCCTGAAACAACAGCCCTGCTATTAAGATTTAAACTCAGATCATATAACAGAGCATTACAGCTTTGTTTCTGGCGGCAGCATGACTGGACAATGAGCAAAGAACCACAGAGTAACGTGAACAAGGAACCAGAGGCGCGCTGTTTGAGAACGTTAGTTTTA
This sequence comes from Chlamydotis macqueenii, assembly GCF_036417535.1. Classification (NCBI taxonomy): domain Eukaryota; kingdom Metazoa; phylum Chordata; class Aves; order Otidiformes; family Otididae; genus Chlamydotis; species Chlamydotis macqueenii. The sequence continues at coordinate 15,555,094 of NC_141568.1, forward strand.
CCCCAAGCCGTCACCCGGGACCACCGCAGAGCAGCTCAGCCCAGCGATCAAAGCTGCAACTGAAGGCTGTGCCTGCGCTAAGCAGGTCAGCGCGGGGCTTCTCTCATCCACACCCTCCAGGTCCGTATCGGGCCGCCGCGCTCCCCGCTCCCGAGCTGCGGGGCGGGCTGTCCGGCCGGGAAGCGGGCCAGCGCCGGGGGAGCCGCCGCCGCCTGGGCCTTGCTGGCCTCCACCTGAGCCCCCGACCCCGGGGGAGCGTGGCGGGCCGCAGCCGAGGCGCTGCGGGCGCGCCGGGAAGCGGGGAGGCGAGGGCAAGGAGCGGTGCGGAGCCCCGGCGGGGGCCGGGGGAGCGGGCCCGGGGACGGCGGGGCCGCGCCGGCTCACCTGGGGCGGTGGGAGGCCTGACCGACCTTCCGCGCTTTACGGCCGCCAGCCGCGGCGCGACAGCCGCCCCTACGCGCTGCGTCACCCGCCCCCGCTGGCCAATCCCCAGCGCGTCGCTGGGGGCGTGGCCGGACGTGACCCCGCCCCGCCCCCTCCGCCCCGCCCCCAGGAAATAACCCACAACAAGTAAAAACCTGCAGACTCTTTTTATTAAATTCTCCCATTTCATCTGTACAGAAAAAAATGCACATTATTATGTTCAGAATCTCAGTAACATCTCAAAATTACACAGCATGAACATGTAAAAAACAAAAACAAACCAAACCAAAAACAAGGACCGGCCAGGTTTATACACAGAAAGGGAAAACAATTTACAAAAAAAGCCTCGTTAAATGTCACATTTAGGAATAATTAAAAAAAAAAAAAAAAAAAAGAGAGACTAAGTTCAAACAGCTTCTGCTGTACAACAGGAATCTGCTGGGTGCGCGGGCGGGGAGGCCTGCAGTGCCCTCCCCAGGGCGACGGCAGGGCACCCCCTCACCTCCCCGAAACACCCGGCTCTGGTTTCTCCGGTACCCTGTCCAGTCCAGCACGAACACCAGCCACACCTTTCCCTTTTCCCCTAGCTCAGTATTCCCCAAGGCGAGAGCTACGCAAGCACTTCTACTCAGTAAATACAGGGGGGCAAGCGGGGGTGGGATTTCGGGGTGGATCTCTTGCTTTCGGTCAGCTACGGAATGAAATTTGGGTGTTGTGGAAAGAGAAAACAGCAACCTGCCTTTGGCCAGCGAGTGGCAATATGTTATTACTCCTCCCTGTCCCACACGGGCAGCATCCAGGAACTCGACGGAGCAGATGCAGAACTCCAGCAGCACAGCCCAGAAGCAGCGGTACCAGCTGAATTCTCTCCCGCGGGTGTGTGATTTGGGTCCCCTCTAACCTCGATGCATCGGTGGAAGCGAGCCGGCAAGGTCCGGCCCCCAAGCAGGGAGACTGCACAAAGATCAGGAGCTGGGAGCTGCCTTGGAGATTTTGAACCCCGTAACTAAGGATGTACTTCAACACCAACCGACACAGCAGAGCTACATCTTAAATAGGGACAGAAACGCTCGATGAAATGTTCCGGTTTCATACCACACTCATGCACTCTCACACACCTCAGAACTACCTTTTTTTAAAAACAAAACTGATAAAACAATAGAAAAGTATTACAATCTTCTTTCAACTAAATAATAACCTTGTTTTAACAGAAGCCGCTATCCAACTTGAACAGAATTCCTCTACAACATCATCGGATTCGAGTGATCCCTCTGGCGTATCCCATTTCCTCCCTCCGTGCCCGCCCGCAGTCAGTTTCTGTACTCCTCTCCATTGTTTTTCCACACAATTCACTTCCTGTGGATTCTTTCCGAACAAGACCGATTCTATCTGCACGGATTTTTAAGTGTCAGATTCTGGGTGCAACGCTTACAGTTTTGTTACAGAATTACTTGAACTTCATTAGGGCGTTTCCAGCCCTCTGCAGGGACACAGACGGGTACTCGGCTCACTGGGCAGCACTTAAGTGCCAGGAATTTTGTTCCTACCCAGATGAGTTACACTCCAGCAGCCCGACTGACAGAGGCGAGGCAGGAGAATCCCAAACTGAAACTCAGCAAAAGGACTCGATTAGACCCACCAGGAAAACAATAAATAAGCTGATTAAGGTCAACAGGAATGAACACTCACGGGCTAGCAGGAGCGCAGTAGCGAGGGGTGCGTCGTGCACAGTCCTCCTTACCCATGTCATCTAAACACGTGCCACCGTTTAGGAAACAACTGGTTAACCCTTGCAGCAGCAGGAGGTAAACGGAGAGCTGCAGGCCTCGCTAGGTCCCAGCCATCTAGCTTTTCCCCAGGAGCACCAGCATCAGCACGTCTAGAATAAGCTCTCCCAAGAGAAGCTTTTGTGATGACAAGGAGACAAAGAAAAAAAACCCCCCATGCACCTCCCGAACTGCATTCTGTGGAAGCCAGCCTTCTCCACAGAGAGGCAAGGATCACGAAGAAGGGGTACGCCAGGATTTTGCCACACCAACACTCTTCTCTTGGCTGATCACAGCTATTTCTAGCACTCTCGATTAGATTAGAGAAGTTAAAAAGGCTTCCTCACAGTTCAAGGCAACAGCAGTATTCCTTACAACCATTTCTTTCTCTCCCCGTAACGGAAAATGGTTACCTACAGGCAAGACCTGGTGTTGGCAACAACACAAACACATTATTTTTGGAAGAGTACTTGTGTGGGCTTCTGTGCTTTTGAGGCCTCTAGATTTTTAGGTATAGGTGACAAAGAGGAGGATGTTTCAAGACTGGGACTGGTAGATTTCTAGTCACCAAAAAATCAAATTTAGTCATTAGCAGTGGGAGGAGGCTCCATTTTAAAACATGGAGGATATGATGCTCAGTAACCCTTTGCCAGTGGCATGCCTTTAAAATGTGGGCACCTGAGAGAATCATGCAGAGATTTATTTAGTATCCTGCTTCTGCTTCAGAAAGCCTCTGGACACATCCCTGTAACACCATTCCAGAGCACTGGCACTGAAACTGAATTCCCAGGTGAGGCTGCCGACAGTCAAACACCACCAACCATAGACTAACACCACTGTAGACCACAGACTCCTGAAGCAGCGCTCCAGGCACCCTTATCTTAGCCTGCTCCTAGTTAAAAAGAAAAAAAAAAAACCAAAAAAAAAAAACCACAAAATCCTTTTATTTGAAAGTAAAGAAAGTCACCTTCAGAGATAAATAGGGTTTACATTCTGAACTATGGCTACAAACCTACAATTTTCACTGCAACGTCTTTTAGAATTTAGTGGAAGATGCTATTTCTAGACAATAAACCATCTAATTAGGCTTTTCAAGCTAATCAGGTACAAAATGTCACAACGGTTTAAAAAAAGCCCTCCAACAACAATTTAAGTTATGCCTGATAGACATTGAGAAGCAGGACTCGTGCCAAACAAGCAAGGCCGCACAAAGACCTCACTTCCCTTGCCGGCAGCTCTGCGAACACACCCACCTCTCCAGCAGTAATTTCAGCACTCTATCGAGTGAAACAACATACTTTTATAATTGCCAAACTGACCTTTGTGGTGTTGTACACCTGTGCTACCTCAAGAGAGACAAGCAACCATTCCTCTTGCTCCACTTCACACTGACAGAGGCCTAGGTAAGCTCCACCAGCACCACAGAAAGGAGGTGGAGAGAAAGAATTCAGGCTGAATTTCTGTTCTGCATAACCACTTCACTGGAATCCTGCCATGCACTAATTCTCCACTGAACCTTCATTCCTCAGACGTTCTATACTGTTTGCCTGGTGTTCATAAATAAAGCCAGATGAGTTTGGGAAAGACTCACTAGCATAGCAAGTCTAAGACTACAGTCTTAGACCGCCAGCAGTTTGCTGTCCATCCTCGGAGTGGGATGGACAAAAAGGTTCAGCTGCAGAAAAAGCTCACAGTATACGCCGTTCTGTACATGGAGCATCATCAGAATCAGCTGGTCCGCACTCCAAAATGTCTCAAAACCACCTCCGCTGTCCTTCTAGAGAACAATGCGGAGAACGGGAAATGTCAGGTCTTACCTAGCAGTGTGCTAAGTAGAAAAACAAAATTAAGGTTCAACCATAATTAGTTAAGCATAATCAATTAAGTTGGACAGTTTCAGGCACATGATTTTTACTGCAGCACATGCAGGTGAGCACATCTAAAAGGCAAATAAAGTATATGGACTCCCACACAGTCACTTCTAGATTCACGAACACACTCAACATTTCAGCCAAAGCACGTGGCTTACGGCCTCCATGCCTCCTTGGACTTGAGGAACAAATGTGCTGGCAAGAAGCTGCCACAACTACTGGTGCAGGTTTTCTAACACACCTTATTCGGGCTCTCGGGTAGGAGTATCACGTCCTGGGAGTGTAACTACAGACAGCATGAGTGCACACAGTGACGGTAACAACGTGAAAGCTACTTCCCTCAAAAGGTCCAGATGTTTGTCTTTCACACAACACTATCATCCTCCCCTCCACTCCTGCTTGGCCTTCTGGACCAGCATCTGTGTCCTACATCCCAGAAAATGCCAGTTGCGATCCCTTATCAACTGTAATTGTGGAAATTAAAAACACTCCGGTGCTACCATTCAAACCATTAAGACCCAGACAGACCAGTTACAAACCACTGCACTAGCCCACAGGTAACCGTTTTACAGAGAAAGCATGATGAGTGTTCACTGTCTGCATCACTGACAGAGTGCTGTATTGCCAGCCTGTCAGTACTGTCTCTAGATAGCTAATTCAGAAGGGGGACAGCTTAGCAGCAGAGAGGTAAAAGAAAAGGAGTGTTAGAATTTTAATGCATCATCGTTGATAAAAAAGTTCACCGAGTAACTGATCAGGGCACTTAATGCCCGCTGACAGCAGCGCTGTACACCACTGACACGCTCTATGTGCCTCGTGTCTGCATCATGTCTTTGATCTACTGAAACACAAGTTGTACAGCTCACAGGAGTATTTGATCCTGGTCAGCATTTTATTCTATCTCGCGAGTGGCAGAGTAAGAAAGGGAGGACATCTTTTCAGCCAAAAAAATCCACAGTAACAAAAGCAGGATATTCACTAGAAGATGACACCAGTGACTGGTGTCCTTAGGTTGCTCTGAAGATGCTTTATATAAGATGAGCAAGATGTCCAAAACAAGGCCAACTGTGGTGTAAGATGCTATTTACCCTTTAATTTCCTGCCTCAATTTCACCCAGCCACAGAGGATGACTAGATTTCAGTATGAACCGTTACCCAAATCATATAGTCGGTATGTCTTCCTTAAAAATTTACTTAAAAACTGCTTGAGCTGCAGGTCATATCAGTCCGATTCGGAGCGTGAAGGCAGTTCCAACAGTACAATAGAGACTTGTCTACAGGCAGGTAAACGAGAGTCTGCTAACAAAGGGGTAACAAAAGCTGCTGGCTCGGCTGCCAATGTTGCACACAAACTTTCATAGGATGAAGATGCTGTGGATGAGATCCAGGATGGGAAAACTGAGCCAACACCTGCTGCTGTTCTAATTTTTTTTTTTTTTTTTTTTTTTTTAATTCTCCTCTCACAAGAGGGAGTGGGTAGACTATACAGAGGAGGGCTGTACAAAACTGGGCACTGGGCAGGCATTTCTTCAGCAGGCAATCCAAGCTCTACCTGTCCTTGAGCTCTCTTGTCACCCGCTTGGTGATGCGTCCGCACATCAGGCCGATCAGGAAGAGTACACAGATGCCGACCGTGATCACAGACAGTATATAATTCTTGGACGGAGAGGTCATAACTTGCATGGCAAGGTCAGAAAAGCCTTCCGCTGGGGCAACCTGGAGGTGAGAAGGGAATAAATAAGTCAAGCTGCGCTTCCCATGCGACCCTCAGCATTTATCAGATTTAGTCTCTGCTACTGCTATTGTCTCCTGCCATCGTCAGACTTGGCCTGAAGCACAAGCAGGCCTGCAACGATTCATCTGAAGGAACTGCTGCTCAGGAGACAGCTTTGTAACAGGAAGTTCTGCTGACCCTATTTCATTGCCCCAAACCTTCTCTAGAGGAGACCAAGCCCTCTGCACACAAGAGAATTTCATTCTGTGCTGCTGAGGATGCATCTCAATCTCGGACACAGAGAATAAGATACAAAAGTTGAAAAAAAGGAGACGATTTCAATTTTTTCTGGACCAAACTCAACAGGTCATACTTCAGAGACAAGAATTTCACCACAGTTGAAATATTTTAGAAGTAGCTTGCAACAGAAAGATATAATGCAAAAAGAAGGAAGTAGTTTACTGAAATCCTTTGCATATTCACCTTTGCAGCATAACTCCACATTTCAATACGATCATTAAGGCGCTTCTTGCATTCAGGCTGCAACCTCACACGCTTATCTTCCAGAGCTTCCATTAAGCACGACATTTCTGTAATGTGGAGAAGATGGTGTTAAAAAATAGAAACAGTGGCTTCAACAACATGCTATGGAAAGGCTGCTGGAAAGGGACGCTTCAATTCTTCTAAAGGCTGCTGGTTACGCATCCAAGATGTAATTCATGTGATGCACATGAGATTCCATATAGTCTCATAAACTCGCCCCTTCAATGAGCTGTACTCTAAATTCTGTGCCACGACCCTTTAGAGAGAACTGAGATCAAATTCTGCTCAGGAGAAAACACAGCGTATCACCTCAGGCTTCTCAGGAGTTTCTTTGGATCAACAGAATCTTTCGGAAAGGTTTAACTTCCTGAGTTTTCACACAGTCCTGTGCAAAGGAAACAGGATCACGATGTTCTGGGTGCCTACAGAGCGCCTGGGCTAATTTGTAAGCTTTTTATATGCTCATATGAGACACTGGCATAAAATTTTGTATTTTATACTTACACTGCCTCACTTGAATAAACCCTAATTGAATACTTTCTGCTTTGCAGTGAAGAGTTACTTTGTTCATAGCAAACAGGCTGCAAATTATAAACTAACTCCAGACATTTTAAACAGAATTGTCAGTACAAACACTCAGAGGCAGATCCCTCTCTAAGATACAGACCTCTGCAGACCTTCGGTGCAAACACATCAGAACACACATCAAAAGAATGACCACAAAATGGGAATAAATAAAGGATATCCAGAATTTCAGAAAAGCATTCAGTAACCAGCACGGAAGACAACGATCAGGAAAATCATGATTTGTGCTGGACTTGTGCAAAGCATCTGACACTGTCCCACACTACATTCTTGTCTCTAAACTGGAGAGACATGGATTTGATGGATGGATCACTCTGTGGATAAGGAATTGGCTGGATGGCTGCACTCAGAGTTGTGGCCAACAGCTCAACATTCAAGTGGAGACCAGTGACGAGTGGTGTTCCTCAGAGGTCAGTATTGGGACCAGCCCTGTTTAACATCTTTGTCAGCAACATGGACAGTGGGACAGAGTGCACCCTCAGCAAGTTTGCTAACGACACCAAGCTGTGTGGTGCTGTCGACACGCTGGAGGGCAGGGAGGCCATCCAGAGGGACCTTGACAGGCTGGAGAGGTGGGCCTGTGCAAACCTCATGAAATGCAACCAGGCCAAGTGGCAAGGTCCTGTATTTGGGTCGGGGCAATCCCAGGCACAAATACAGGCTGGGCGGGGAATGGATTGAGAGCAGCCCAGAGGAGAAGGACTTGGTGGTACTGGTGGACAGAAAGCTCAGCATGAGCCAGTAATGCGCGCTTGCAGCCCAGAAGGCCGATGGCATCCTGGGCTGCATCAAAAGAAGCATGGCCAGCAGGTCGAGGGAGGTGATTCTGCCTCCCTACAATGCTCTCATGAGACCCCACCTGGAGTACTGTGTCCAGTTGCAGAGCCCCTAACATAAGAAGGGCATGGACCTGTTGGAGTGAGTCCAGAGGAGGCCAAAAAGATGATTAGAGGGCTGGAGCACCTCTTCTGTGAGGGCAGGCTGAGAGTGTTTGAGCTGTTCTGCCTGGACAAGAGAAGGCTCCCAGGAGACCTTATAGCGGTCTTTAGACTGTATATAAGGACAAAGCTTTTTTACGCTGAGGGTGGTGGAACACTGGCCCAGGTTGCCCAGAGAAGTGGTGGATGCCCCATCCCTGGAAACATTCAAGGTCAGGTTGGACGGGGCTCTGAGCAACCTGATCTGGTTGGGGATGTCCCTGCTCCTTGTAGGGGGGTTTGACTGGATGGCGTCTAAAGGTCCCTTCCAACCCAAACCATTCTATGATTCTACAAAATATTTGGTTGCTATTTTTAAGGCTAGATAAACTTAGAAAGATGAGAAAGTTCAGAACTTTCTCCTCAATGGCTTTCCTTAAACAGCCGTACACACTACCCACCTAATCTAATAGCAGTAACAAAGTGCAAGAGCTTGACCTCAAACAGGAAAAGAATGGGTTAGGAATCACTTAAACAAATGATGTTTCACGTGGTTTTAACCTGATTAACTCAGGCTTAGGAGACTTGGAACTGATGAAGTCTGAAAGCCTTTACCTCCTATCCGAACTTAGAAAGTGTAGTAAAGACTACCTACCCTCTGTAATATATGAAAATAAAAACTGGTGTATTTAAGTAGAGGAGAAAAAAGAGGATCAAAGGACTTCAGTTTAATTTTGTCTGTCCAAAATACCGAAACAAAGAATCCAACCATGAATAAAGACTGACACAAAGAAAGAAGGACCAAGGGGATTAGCTAAGAATGAATCTAGTGAAACCAAATTGATTTGCTTCTGTAAGAGAAGCAGCTTAGTTCCAGGGAAGCTTTTGATGCAATCGGATACACCACTGTCATAAGAAAGCTTGGGAGCTGGATCCTGTGTGAAGCTGATACAGGGCGGCAGATAAACCTCACTGAAAATTGAGTCCACGTACTTCAGTCCATATGTATTAAAAGCTCATTTTCAATAGGATTTAACTCAGGAGGGATTTTACAGAAGCATTATGGATCCGGTATCACACACTACTGTCAGTGATCATCTTAATAATGGAATATAAAATATACTAATTAAATTTGCAGATAAGGCTGTAAGGTTATATCAGGGTTGAAGAACTAGTCCCATCTTGGACACAAGGATGGACTTCTTGATAGCCATCTTCTAGTGGCATCTACCACCTCTGCAGCCACTCTACTTCACTACCTGCAAAGGACTGGTGGAAAGATCTGGTACTTAAGATAAGCTGCATTCTCCTACCAGCGTTAAGGCCCTCAGGACTGAGAGGTTATACAAGTAAAGCATGAGCACTTACGGCGTCCTCTCCCTGGTGGAATGGCAGCACAGTGGTGTTTGATGTCTAGAGCACAGGCTGTGTGGAGCACTGGGTCAACAAATATATCTGCTTTGCTTTCTTTCAGCATGTTGAGCACTTCCTGGGGAGGGGGAAATTACAAGTACATCTCAAAAAAATAAAAAAAGGGAGAAAACAAAACTCATACTACTCAGTGTTTCTGAAAGGTGCATCATCGTTTTAAATCCAGGATCACGAGAAAAAACACCACTGTCCCTGGATGAAGCTATGAACGCTGGTTTAGGTTGCATTAAATGTCCTGGTTTAGTAGTGTTGCCATAGTTATGGTCATTAAAATACCCATATTAATCTAAAATACAAAGTCAATATGTCAGTGTTACTTCAGTTAGGACTAAAATAAGGTGCCATAGCCACGGGCGCAACTCATACAGCCCTTGACCATAGCCAGTGCCTAGGCCATACCCAGCACTCAGGATGCCTGCAATCGAGACAGCAACAGAAAATGGATTAGTAACAAGAAACTTGGGCAGCAGTAATCAAGAAAGGATCGAAGTCTGAAATTGCAAAGGAGGCATTGGGTTCACACTAGCTAGAATATGGCCTGGGCCGTGATCTGGAAAAAAACCAGACTTCTGCAGGGGCAGGATGCCTGTTAGAGTCCATTCAGTTTATTTCCTTTACCTTCTTGCACATTTCAGTTTTTATTTTCAGTAGATTCACTTTCAGACATTCTTCTACTTGCCCAGTCTGCTCCTGAGCTGCTGCTTCTTCTGCACACAAGCTGGAAATCTATTTTGAAAAAGGTATTTTAACATAAGTAGTTCACAACAATTATTCTGCCTTTTAGCACATTTATATCTCAATACATTAGTTCATCACAGGGTGCAGCTAGAGAACACACGATGAGACACTTCCCCCCCGACCCACCGAATCCCCAGAGCTAAATGCAGCCTGGCTCATGCAATATGCATACCCTTCAAAATTCAACAGAAAAAAAGTCATTACTGCACTGAGAGGAAAGCAGGGAGGAAAACAGCACAGAAATAATGTTAAGATACAAAATAAGCAGTACTTGAGACATGGCTGATCTGCTGTCAAAAGTGAAAGCTCAAAATCTGACTGAATGCCAATTAAGGTTGACAAGACCAGAGAACTAGTAAATTTTTTTTTTTTTTTTACAACAGGAAAGCAGTATTTTTCTATAGTCACGAGTACTGACGAGACACCAGACAAAAAAAAATCAACGTTATAGTAGCACTGCACAGGAAACTGCAATTCTTGCACATTGGACAAAAATCACAAGCAGAGACCCTGACTAGCTAGAAGCAGTTGAAAGGGGGGTTTCATTTGTTCTATCAAGATAGTTCAGGTTTTAAGAAACAAAGTCTGTTTCACGAAGGGAGTTTTCATCCTGAAAAAGCAGCTGCTGAGCTACGTCTCCTACCTCTTCAGAGCAGTGCATCTGAAGTTGGGGATCCAGCCGATAATCAAGAGCCGACTCCTGGATTATCACTCGAATTTGGTCCTCACAGTCTGGAGAGAGACGCTATTAAGCGGAGAAAGTCATTAACCCAGTCAATGACCTTTATTTTCAAAAATCAATCACCTTGCATTTTAACCTATGTATTCTGTAACACTTGCATAGAGGTGTAAAAACGTATTTATGTACAGCCTGTTACGTACACTGAACACAAGGCCAAGTTTGATTCGTTGTTCAATGACTGTTGCTCAGCAAAATCCTGCACGGTTTCTCATTTGCATGCACCAGCTCTACTCACCTGGTCTGCATATTTCAATTTCAGGCACGAGATGACTTGTCCTTCCAACTCTGTATCATCCTTGGCCCTATTCAGGATATTTTGGCAGAATTTCGGTATGTCTGCTTTGCATGCTTTTCTGAGCACTGGATTTAAGCGGTAATCTAACCAGGAAAGATGACAAAACTTCATTACAGTACGCATCTCTTCAGATTACAGAACACAACACTCCAAAAGGAATTTGATAGACATTTCCTGGATGATATTGTACCATAAGCAAATTTAACTTTGGGGAAAACTAGTGGTTTTTTTCACAACAGAATTTTAACTTGTGAGGTAAGAGCTTCAGGAATAAAGTGGATCCAATAATGCATGCTGACTCTCAAGAACTTGACTGAATAAAGTCAGCGTGTGCACTGACAACCATGAAGCAGAATAAAACAAAGCGAATGTTCTTTCGGCCATGCAGATCACCCAACAGCTCAGGCAGGCAAGTTAAGGTTTTTTTTCAGAAGAGGATACCTGTGTTCTGCGTGATCTGCCGCTTGGTAATCATTTGCTTGCATTTAGGATCCATCACTTCACTGTTCTTGTTTTGTTTCAAACACTGCAACATATTTTTTGAGTCTGCCTCTGGACAAAACCGCTACAAAAAAAACCAAACAAACCCAAAACCAAAGTTTCATCACTAAGCACTTAAAAAACCCCACACAATTGTATTAATGGAAGAGAATAACCATTTGCCCAACCCAGAGGTACACAGACACACTCCCTAGCCCCAACCCCTCCCATTAAAAAGAACAGTGCTACTCTCTAAATTGACTACGGGCACGAATATCTCCACCTATGGAGTCAGCACTAAGCTGCACAGTCTCGACTGGCTTCTAGGAACCAGTTTGTGTTGGCAATATCAAAAGCAATTTGCCTTTATTTTCTATTCTTAAGTTACAGCACACTTTGCAAGAAATACCCACTAAATTAGGTCTCATACCCAATTACTTCCACTCCCCTTTATTTCAGAAACTAAAAAGAGAATCTTAAGTCTATGCACATACTGCTGTTCTGCATAAGTGCTGGCTGGACAAAGTGACTTCATTAGTAACACTGAGGAGAAGGTAAGACCATACTGAACGAGAAAGCAGAGAACAGCTCACTGATACCAATTTGCCCATTCCCATTCTGAATTAGACAGTCAAAAGTGAGCCAGCTTACCCAAAACGCAGGCCAAGGTACTAACTTATTTTGTTAGAAACTAATGATGTGGGTATAAGGTAAGGCTGTTGTGTTTTCTAATCCTCACCATTTTGGTGAGATTACAGGTCTTCTAATAAAAGTATGAGCTTGTACTGGAGAGCAATAAATTCTCAAGATGTTCTGTTTTGGCCACAATATGGAATCGGGGTACGACATCTGGACTACACATACCGGTGTTTCAGGGCTTGCAATTCTGGATACTGTGCAAGTGTCTTGTATTAATATTCACTGCTGCTTTCCACGTGGTACCACTTTAAATTAAAAACGCTGGCTTTAAGTTTCGCATGATTGTGCCTGCTTTATCAGTTTGACGAAAGTCTGCGTGCACCAGATCAGCAGTGAACTGAAGATGTTACTCCTCACCTTTGCTAAAAACCAATCCAAATCCAAACCGACTGGATGAAAATGGTATTAGAAGCCTCAGAGACTTCCTTCTCAATTCTACTGGTAGTTAGGAAGAAATTTAATAGTGCACACGTTTTGATCAGATATCTGAGGAAGTAAATTTGAAGAGAAGAGCCCTGAAGAAACTTCAGTCTGATTCAGAATTAAGAAACTGATTACGTTGCAAGGAAACAATCATACTTCTGAAACAACAGTCTTGTAACAAGCCTTTATGGGAAGCTCAAAACTGATAGAGCTCTTATATCTCAACCTCACACTCTTAAATCAGCACACTACCATTACCTTGATCATCTGCTTGCAGACTCTCATGAGCGTGTAGTCCAGTTCGGGATCCATCATCTCTGTCTCCTGCAGTTTGAACACCTTCTGGTGGCACCGGGTACTCAACTGTTTCTTGATTTCTTTCAGACATTCAATAATCTACAACACAGTATTACAGTCAGAACAGGCAAACTGTTGATGTGATTCTGTCATATGCTGCTCAAAAGGCACAGCTACGTGTTCCCCTAATGGCTATGTTCACTTGATTTATGCAGCTAAGTTCCCAATGCCTGGATTTTATCAAAAGTCATTACCAATGCTTATTTCCAGGACTCGCTTTAAGCCGATCTTTTCTCACAGAGATTTAATGAGATGAAGAGGGCCACCGAGATTTGCTCCAAAACCCCAAACCTCACCTTGCAGACATTACGCCTAAGAAATCTTTAGCAACATTTGCAGTAACCAGCTGCTAATAGCTTAAAATTGGCATTAACTGAGGAGTGAACTGCTCATAGCACTGCATTCACCCACTATTAATGCTGTGAACCAGTGGAAAAAAAAAATTACACTCCAAAATATTAAGGAGAGATTTCTGTGGCACCAAAATGAAAATCTAATGCTGCACTCACAGGGGCAAAAGTATTCTTCAAAAGTTTTCCAAAATGAAAGTACAAATTAAACTGTAAATTATTAATAAAATCCATTACCTGAGCATTGCCATAGGGCACATTTTGGCAGTAATTTTTGATGTCACTTTTACAAGCCTCATACAGTTCTGGTTCAAGTCTGATATCCTCAGTCTGCAGGATAAATTACAATATGAACTTTTAAGTAGGACTCTAAAGACTATTTCACTTTGTTAATCTATTAATTACAACCCTCTAGTCACAAAAAGCAAGCAAGTACCACAACAGGCAGGTCAGTTTCTTTAAATTTAAAGGGTCTTGGGTGTGAGAAGTGGTGTTAGTGGGAAATCAACAAATCCATCCAGTGAACCCGTTGGCTTTTTACACTAAAGAAAGGGTTTAAACCAAATTTTAGAGCTGGTAAGTTCTTTCCACTGCTCCTCCTAAAAAGGACATAGACACAAATGTCCAAGACAGCCAAAATATTTTCATGTGAAACCTAAAGGATGTATTAATAACCACTCATCTATTGGCTGATCTGGAGGGTGTGAATTAAGTTTCCTGCTCTTAGTGATGCCCAGCACTTTAATTCTTCCATACAAAGGCAAGAGTGCTGCATCTTCCAATACGCGCCTACTTAAGGTGAAGCTTTAAGACTCAAACAGTATCTACTGGACAGAGACCTCTACTTTATTGCTGCAAGCATTGCAGCAGGAAGCTGAGAGGCAGCCTTGTCTACCAGAACAAATACTGCGCTCTTATTTATCCACTGAGCAACTTAGAGCAGCTGGAGTCAAGTTGCTTCATCCGTGCTTGTTTCCTCAGTCTGTAAAATGAAGCTTTTCTTCTATCCTAAAGGACTTTAAGGACACCAACAGGTGTAGCATATCGCTATTTGACATTAAACATAATCACTTCTAGCTGAAATTCCAATGACCATTTAGTTTGCCTTAGCCTTCATGAGACTATATTTAAGGCATTAAAGTAGACAATCATCACTTTCACTACAAAGGGCAATTGGGCCTTGTGTTGCAAGAAGGGTGAAAAAATAAGTTAGATACATCATACAAATGAGCTTCCTTTTTTTTCCCCAGGGTGGACAAACCAGGAAGCTTTAATTCAAGGATCTCAGTAGAAGAGGAGGCAGATCAAGAGTTTCATGCATGTTTACCATCTCTAGCTCCTCAACACGCAGCTGTTTGCGGCACTTCAGAGAGACTCTGTGCTCCTTGGCATCCTGCAAAGTATCATTGCGCACAGTTGTGCTCAGACAGATCACTACATCCACCCTGCAAAAAAATAAAACAGCTTTTACTCATATACCCTTCACTTAGACCAGCCAAGATTGGTGCTGGATCACCACATCAGAGAAACTGGCCCCAAGAATCCAAACACAATGTGAAGTCCTTATGCATCTACGCTTACCTGCAGGCTGGGTACAGCTGTATGTAGAGTAACTGGATCACAATTAAAAAACGTAAATCTGATGCTATCTAATTGGAGTCTAGATCAGCAGACAGGATGATATCCAAAATCCCACCACATTCCTGCCCAGCAAAACCGCTGCTCTTAAGTCATGTGAGCACTTTAGAAAAGCTTTAATCTCAGAAACAGACGGAGGTCAATACCTACACGGCATTGCAAACAATCCTTTTGCATGATGGGAAGGGCATTTATACCATAAAATGTAAATAGTCTTGCTATCCACAAACAGGACTGGCCTTGCGTTTAATTTGTGCTTATGTCATTGTAGTAGGCCATTAAAAAAACCTTTATATTGAAATGAGCAAACCAGCTAAAACAAGTGGATGTTTTCCCTTCCCAGATCAGCAACTGGAACAGTGGCAGCTTGCATCTTAGAAGACAATGAATCTAGCAAGGGCATAAAACACCTTGGGAGACGCAGTCCGCTAATCGTTACCATTAGCTATTTTCAGAGCAAGACAAAAGAGGACAGGCTTGTATGCAAGAGTAAAACAGAATTAATTTTAAAGAGGCAGGCAATACTTGTACCTTAAGCATCTGCAGAACAGTTATTAAGGGAAAACACATGAAACAAATAAGCCTTTAAAGAAAGTCCAGCCTTTTTTGTCCTATTCTGAAATATCGTGTAACTTTATTACATGTTTATACAATCAGATTGCTGTTTGGTCAGGTCCTACATACTTTTTTTTGATGTTGGGGCAAAGTTTCAGCACATCCTCCTTGCAAGCCATTTTAAACTTGTATGAGAATCTAAAATCTTTCATTTGAACCTGCAAGAGAGAAATAAGAAAAACAACTTTGGTCACTTGGAGGAAAAAAAAAAAAAAAAATAGTGTTGCCCAAAAGAATGTTTGTTGAATCATACAGTCGGCAAATGCTTTTGTCCACAACATATTAACGTGGAAGCAAAGGGGACACTGCACTGCTGAAGAAGCCGGGACCCTATCTACCATACACCAGCAAGGAAGTAGGGCCTGAAAATAAAACATCATGACCATTTGTGACCAGGTGTGCAAGTACAAGTGTGTCTGAATTCACAAGAGCACTTTAAATACAGTGGAAATCAAACTCAAAGAAGGAGGGGTTTCATGACCAGCTAATTCTTGTCAACACCCTCCGTGAACAGAACAGGGTTCCATTGTCAAACACTGCTTACCAGCTGGAAATGAGTAACTCCAATTGCACATTTTTCGTTCATTTCCTTCTGGTGTTTGTTCTGTATTAGACACTCCATCAGGTCCCCAGAATCAATCTGGTTATCTGCAACCTCCTGAAGAAGAGATGAAAAGCTTAAAAATGAGCTACTCTTACAACTCATGATTTTTACACTCCTTTAGCCCACTGTGACCAGGAAATAATGGAATTTACAGTCCCACTCTATTGTGAGCTTACATACACCATTAACTGACCACCCGGGAGTTGTAGCACACAAGTATTTATAGATGTAGCCCAGAAAAGAATCATCTCTGGCACGTGCACACTTCAGACTCAAGAGAACATTCTCCAGAGACTCAATGCTTACATGAAGTATTGCAGCTAGGGGCCTTCATGGCTATGTAACTACTCAATCTTAGAGTCATGTAAGAAGTTATTTCAGCAATGCTGAGCAGCTGCACAGAGTGGAGTGGCTAGACACACTGCCTGCAGCCAAGGGGGAAGGAAAAAAGGTTCATTTTTAACTCACTGTAAAGAGTGATTTTTCCAATTATAGGACAATTTTAATCTTCAAACTTTATCTTTTATGCTAGAGCTCTGACAACAGAAGTACTACGTGGAACTAAAAATTTTTGGTTTAAGGTGGTTTTTTTAGAGACTTTTGTAACTGCTTACATTTGATTTTACTTTTGAAGAAGTGTAGGAAGTACACCAAGAACTAATACTGAAAGCCTCTAACCTTTCCCATACAGTGTTTTTCCCCCCTAAGATTTTCACACTATTGCAGCGTACTCACATGACAGAACGTCTGGATAATGGGCTCACATGCTCTCATCAGCAAGGCTTCTATTTGAATGTCCTGCAGAAAACATGCAATATTTCATTTTCACAGTGAACGGACAAAAAAGACCTCTGGAAAAAAAAAGCCTGTGGTAACAAGTTAAACTCAACCCACTTTACAGGATTTTGAAAGATACAATCCAGACATATTTGCCCTCCAGTTCAGGAAATCCTAGAGTTCACTTGCCAACAAGGTGGCAAATGCAAGACAAGCCTTCCAGCTTCAGGGAAGAGCCTGTTCTCCACAGGAACTCATTGCTTGGATACACTTCAGTCAACCTTCTCTAAATTGGATGCTACAGCACTAGAAATCACCTTACACCTAGGCAGAAGTTAAAAATTAATGATAGTTCTGAGCAAAACATTTTGTAACCACTGGACAGAAGCTTTTCCTAGGGCACAATATAAATTTTAAGAGCTACAGGAAACCGTTTGGAGCAAGACAGTCAAGTACACAGCTTCATAAAATAAATAAAGCTGCTGATCTCACTGAAAGTGTCTAATGATGCACCTGGCAGTTTTTTCTTGCAAAATTTTTGAGAAAGAGGCAGGGAAGCTGCAGTACGGTACCCAAAACTACTGGCAAACAAGACTAAAAAAAAAAAGAAAAAAAAATTAAGTCCCATGATATTTTGATTTGTACTAATGGTAACTCGGTTACCTGTGCTAGAAATCTTAGCTCCAGTATCATAACTAAATTTTAAGCAAGAGAAATGTCATAAACAGCCTAAAATCTTGAACCATTATGCAATTATCTTCCTTGAGAGCCCCACATGAAAACTGACATTGTACGTGGTAAAACAGATGGACTCTGCTTGATCCCAGAGAGCTGCATTTCTGCAGCTATTCTACCCTCACTTTTTTTCATCATTGTCAAAATGACATGCTTAACTAAACATGCTCAACTATTCCCTTTATCTCAGGCTGAAAACTGCTCACCTCAGACTCCAATTCAGTGAGGTTTCCCACTATGTCTCTGCAATCAGACACCAAGTCATCAAGATGGTCCTGAAGGCACTCCAGCTCCTACAAAACCAGACATTTTAGTATGAGATCCAAGAACCCAATTTGAAAATATGGGCTTGAAATATTGTAACACATGTGAAACGGCCCTCCTCCTTGTAAAGTCCTCTCATTTAATCCCAGTCATCTGCTGGCACTCCCAGAACACGTACGTAGCGGCTGAGAATGTTGGTCTAGGATGTTACCGCTCGTTCTCAAAAGCTGTATAATGTGCTTTCACTTCTGGAATATCACATTTAATTTGCCCTTTGCATAACCTTAACAAGAGGTTAATTACCCAAACTACAATCTATGATAAACACTTCAAAAAGACCGTGGTGTATGCTCCACTGCATCCGCTGCAGAATGGCTCCTCCCCTACAGCTATGCTAGGGCACAGCAATTCAACATGAAAGTATTTGCTGAAACTTTGTTAAGTGGCAGCAGATGTTAGTTCAGTTCTGTATAAACACAGGAAACATGTCAGTATTTGCCAAATGGAAACGGGATAAAGTTTATGTGGGAAGTGTCAAGCTTGTAATAGAATATTACAAATAAGAGTCAGGGTGGGGTTTCTTCATTAAAGTCTCTTATTAACTATCCCCTTCCCCTTCTCATTCCAGTACATATTTGAACCTATCAAAGCCATGCAGTAGGTGCAAAACTTCTTCCTATCACTTCTGTCTCTCAAGTCCAGTGTAGGTTATGTTTCGAACTGCATCCATTTTTAACATATTCTCAGCTATAAAGCGACAAGATGTCCTTTTATCTCCTCTTTTGCCCTTCCCACCCCTCCAGTTTGCAAATGAACTAGCACTGTGTGCAGTACCTGCCCTGTCTCTGTTTTTTCACTGCACCACTTCCCCAAGTCAATCATGCACTTGTCCTGGAGGGCTGGGTCCAGCTTCACATCCATGGCACGCTGATGGAGGATTCTCTGGACCTCTGCTCGGCACTCTCGCGATAGCTGCAAAGAGGGCAAAGAGCGTTTAGCATACGGGGTCTCTAAATCTATACAACACAAACGAGATCTTGACAGGTAACATCCTGAGAGTGACCACAAATGCCACCAGCAATCCCAGAGAGTACAGAAGTCCTGTACCACTCAGCGTGAGCCTGCTGGAGCACCCCCAAGCAATCCAGACTCCAAACGAGTTTAGCGCTTTTGTCATTTAGTTTGGAGGAAGGCTCCTTTGATTCTACTAAAATAAATCTTACACTCCTAAACCTTCACTTTGCTTTTGAAATGAGATGTCAAAGCAGGTCCCTAGATTATCTGCTGCACTGCCTCCTTCACTCAAAGCTTCAGACTATTTCTGATAAATAAAGTCGAAATAGCTCACGCCCTCAATACCGAACAGGAAGCCCAAAATGAAGCAATATAATACAGTCAAGCTGTAATTTCTTCTCAGTAATGCCCACTGCAGCACATCAGAGTCAGCATTTGCCAAAACTGAGGAAGAAACAAATTGCTGAAGAATCAAGGTATGCTGGCCTGATGCTTTTCAGACCTCAAATGCAAAGGTTGAAGCTGAAAATTTCATACATTTAAAAATCCAAACCACTGCAAGCTACCTAGCATTTTGTGGAGAACACTAGAAAAAGTACAGACGTAACCTGATGAGTTTGCTTTCAAACGCTAAATTTCAAAATGACAGTGGCTCCCTTAGCCTACTTTTCACAACAAAAAAAAAATTAACATATTTTTCTCTCTCTGATAGATTATTTGCAGGCTGACTACTGATTTATTTGGTCAGTGTTAACATAAAATGGAATTTAAAAGTCTCAACTCAGCAGACTAAGAAACTGCATTAAAAAAAAATCCCTAAAAGAGAGATGCTTTCAACCAATATTTGACCTCTCCCACAAAAGACCTTTTAAATCAAGCCGTATAAACTAATTTTTAAGCCACGCCACTGTGTAAACCCACCAACTCCTAGGGGCCATGTACACCACAGCGCCCAAAGAAACGGAACTGAGTGCCCAGCTGCTTTCAAGGGAGTGCCTGGATAAAGGCACAAGAGGGCAGCAAATTTAAGAAGAGTAGCTCTAAACCAAACAAACGTGATCATGGTGGATCTCCAGATTGCAGGGCAGCAACTCAGATCCCTACTGTGTTCTCGAAACACAGCACAAGCACGTGTACCAGTACCACATGCTCCAAAGAACTGAAAGGATGCTTTATATCAAAGAAATAATTTAATGGGGTATAATTTGAAGTTGTACTCAAATCAAAACTTAATTAGACACAGCCTAAGAAAGCTGGGCTTGGAACTCCTTTTTGCATAAAACCAATTTTGCAGCTATGCTAGCTATCTGCAAGGAATCACATTCCTCTTCAGAAAGAGAAGGGGGAGGACTTGCACTGTGTCTAAACACACTGTTGTTCGCACACAGTTCCCAGTGCAATACCTCACCTTGATGTGGGTATTTTTGCCTTTCCAGAACAACACAGACCTTCAAGGCACACTTGAGGAGGAGCTGGGCATCTGAAGCAGTGCAAGTACCACCTACAGTAAATGCTTTTAAGTAGCTTTTCCAAGTTCCTGCAGTTTTAGCACAGTGTGTCCAACTTGCAAAAGGTACATACAACCTTTCTATCACAGATCAAAGAGCAGTAGTTGCACTCTAGCACTTACCCTCCTTCCTTGCTCCTCTGTGCGGTATGCATGCCTGTACAAGCACGAGAAAACAGCCCCTGGAGGCATCAGCTCGCTAGTCTCATTCCAGCCATGGGTATGGCAGAGACGGGAGGCATCTCCCTGACACTTGCGGTAAAGGACTGTATCCAATCTGCAAACAGAAGAGTTATCAGTAGCACTTTATTCAAATCTTTAGTGTTTTTCCTATTCTGAAATGCTTTTGAGGAATGAAACCTCAAGTTTTCATACACCACGATGTCATTTCGCAGCAGTGTCTAACCAGCTGAACCAAGAGGTGGCAAAATGCCTGTCCCTCAACCCGGAATCAACTCCCTAACATTGCAAAAATACACTAAGATCTTTAATTACAGATTAAATCCGCAATGCTTCCTGAAGAGCCTCCCATTCTCTTCTGCAGCATGCCAGCCAAATGCTGACACACAGGAAAATACATCATCTCCTTGATGTCCTAAAGCAGCAGAAAGGCAGGTACACACCACATTTTGCTTATATAATATCTTTTGTGTACTTTGTACTAGTGCCATTTTGAAATGCCAGTTTCATAAAAATCTGAGTTAGATTAACTACTGTCTGCTCTGGGTTTGAGCTAACTCAAGACTCAGCATCCTTTGCTTTTGCATACAAGAAAACTGCAAGTGCAGGTCTCTTAAGATGACATCTAATTACACTAAAGCTAAGTGAGATACTGCCATCTTTCTGTCGTGGTTTTGTTTAGTGGGGGGGGCCTAAGGTGGTAGGACACTAGGTGGACACTTTCCAAAATGGAAATTCCTGATTTCTACAACATTTTAGAAGGCAAACATCAAGTGGTATCAGTGGACACAATTATATAGATAATAGTAATAAGGAAGCCATTTCTACTCAGTGCATCAGTGCCAGGTGCACAGTTAATACATTTTTTCATAAGCCAAGAAACAGCAGTTAAACAAGAAAGATGAGCTAATGTTGCCCAGCCAGCAGTATAAGTTAGAATTATCCTTACTCCCAGCAAAATGCAAACACTCAGTCTTCCCTCTTCCAACTGCTTAAGTTTGGCTCAAGCAATGAATGCCATGGAAACACAGTACAGGTAGGAGAACCAGCAATGAAGGGAAACAGGAAGAGGAGGAAAAAAACATTAAGTATTCATCTACCTACAGAAACAGTTATCGAGATGACTAAATAAACAGCCACAAAAGCCCTAAGCTCTCTGGTCCATGAAATCCCCTGTATTTTAAAAGCAGAAGGTTCACAGAGCATGTCAGCTCTTAACTACTGGCAACTCTGCCCACAGACACAGCTATCAGTCAGATTTTCTTAATACTTGATTTGAATACTCTTTGCAGTAATCAAAGCCCATGACTTCTTGCCTTACACTCCTTGTGGTCACTAAGAACAATTATTCAACTTCTTGCAGAAATTCCATTTGAGGTTCTCAACTTCCTCATATCTTAATCTTCTTCAGAAGAAAATCCAAACATTTACTATTTCCTCACTGGTCACGTTTATCAAATTTATACCCTCCTCATCTTAACCCACACAGACACAGGTGGTCTGTATATATTTAGAACAAAGCACTGTCATTTTGGGATGAGAAAGCTGGAAAAGCAGTGCTCCAAAGGGAATTACATCTGCTCTACAGACTGTAATCACATCTAGAGAACTTGAAAAAAAAGGCAGAAATGGAAGCAGGTGGCCTCTCACACAATGTCTCTTTGTTCTACTTAGTAGCTTGGTTAACTCCCACACTGTAGTTCTCAGGGCAGATGAAACTGGCTGCCACCTGCACAGAAAGTGACCTTCAACTTCAATATGTCCAGACAGACTTATTTTAATCAAAGATGCACTAAATTTCAGAGCTCAAACTTGAGATGCTTTTTAGGGCTGCATAATTTCTAAGTGAATACCTGATTTAAGTGGGTACCACATTTACTTTTTCTAAGCAGCTTTTGCTTCTACTGTTCTAGACAGGCATTAAAGCCCTACAGACCTAGCACACTTAAAAGTCATCTTTTGAGCAAGGACAAACAATACCGTTTTACAAGGAACTGCTAATGCATACGAACACTAAATACAAGCATCAAGCAAGGATAAAAATCTTGTTTTATGGTACACACTTCCAATCACGAGATATAAAATACTGGAGCTCCAGGAGCCTATGTTCACAGTCTTCTACCATCTTCTCAGTATACAAGTGCTCCATCAGGCAAGACAGAATCCTGCAAACAGAAGAAACGTTAGGCAGACTGTTATAATCATGCTGAGCCTCCTTGTAACAGTTGGTGTTACCAAATCAGTCTTTCCAATGAACCATAGATAAGTCATTCAAATACAGTGAAGACCTGTCTCTTCCTTGAAAAGGATTACACCTAAAACAACTGTATACCACATCTGTACCCTCTAAAATTCCATTTTTTAACTTAGATCAGCAAGTCTGATACACAACAAAATCCTGAGGAATATCTTATACAAAATCTGGCTCCAGAGACAATATATATATCAGACCTGAAGATAAAGGTGACATTTGTCCCTGCAGTACGAGTTTGCTTAACTGGCCTTTCAAGGCTTGTTACTTTTCTTTGGATATTGCTGAAGACTTATGTAGTAAAAAAAAAATAGCACATTGAATGTTACACATTTAATCTAAGCACCCGAACCAGCTACATCCTTCACCAGAGCTAAAACAGCCCTGTTATAAAAATACTAGCCTGCTTGTTTGGCAATGAATGAATGCAAAGCTCGGCTCACACCTCCAACCCTGTATGAATTGCTAGTTTGGAGTTTGTAGTTTCTGGACAGGTTTTAGTATCTATACTGGTCAGCCACACAACCTTCACGGACGCCCAACAGAAACAAAACTCAGTTGTACCCGAGAGCCACCTACATTGGGTCTCCGGACCGTATGTGCTTGCAGGCAGTCTGTATCACCGACTCACAGGCCTCGTTCAGCGCGCGGTCAATGCGGTAATCTGCACCGGGGTCTGTTTCTTGAATCAGTGTTTGAAGCTGGAAGAAAGAAATTGCAGATAGGAAAAATAATCAAAATGAGAGCACTTACAACTTCCCACATGGCAATTTTGTGCCAATAACAACGCTACCAGGTATGACCTCTGCTCTGCAGTTGCATATTTGAAATGCTTGTGCTGCCAACTCAATTACAAGACGTGGGAGTCCAGTCCTGTTGAACCCTAATTATCCTTACAAAGCAGCCCAGGAACTTTGGATAAGACTGGATACACACTGAAGGTCAACTGTATACCTGGACCACTTATACACCAATTTACAAGATGGAACTGGTAAAATTTGGACACTGTATTTTTGATCCATCCTCATCCCGTAAGGCTCATGATACCAAATATGCAGATTTGTCACACTTCCATGAAGACTACTGTTCTGAATTGAAATCCAAATCAATGCTTAAAGACCAATTGCCTAACTACAAACAAAGCTTAAAAACTTCTTTAGTTGCCTGGAGAGGACACAAAAGCTTCACTGAAATACAGGATAAAATGGCCCACTCTGCTGGCCCATGAAATATCATTTCCTCGGGTAAGTGTGCTCAAGCTTTTGGAAGCCAAGGTAACCACAATTTGCTCAATATTTAACAATTTTAATATATTAAAATAATTACTAAATATTATTATAAAATTACATGTAATGTTATATCATATATACACACATACATAACAAAAGCAGGGCATCAGTTTTTATCTACTTAAGAGAAGCCATGATGTAAGTGAAAGATGAAAACAAAAGCTTTCCAAAGATTCAGAGACCAGGCGTGCTAACTTGAAGCTGCGATATCCCTGCACTCCTTTTGTGGCTTCTAAATACTTTCAACTGTCATAGGTAAATACAGTATGAACAGTTTCATCAAGTCCTTTCTTCTTGTGAAAGTTATTCTGATTAAAGTTTCAGAAAAATAACTGTCTCTTGCTAAAACGGAAATATAATTTAACATCCACAGCACTGAGCTTCAAAATCAGATTCAGGCAGGCCATCTTCACACAGGCCAGGACATTTGAAGATGAATTTGGGAGGCATCTGCTGGGCCAGAGGAAGGGAGTTTCAGTAGATCTCAATCTCACTTCACCTATAGGTTTGGGGAGAAGGGCAGCTTTCTGGGCCATCACCCAGCCCAGGATCCCTACACCCCACTTCACTTCCCACCAAGCTGTGAATTCCCAAACACTGACACAGGGCAGACTGGTATCATCATTCAACAGGCAATCATTTTTAGCTGACAAATTTGGAGCAAAAATAAAAGAGCTTGCTTAGAAGGCAACTGCACACTGACATCAAATGGTCTACGCTGTTAATATCTTGACACTGACAATTATTTTTGCTACTGGCCCCCAGCTCAACTCATTCAAAAGCACAGTTACAATTTTATCCTCCATCTTTCAAAGTCTCCACTTAAACACTGTCCAGGAAACTTTCAGGGACAAAGCTCTAACATCACAAAACACAGAAGAAAAAAGCCTCAGAGCAACAGAGGAAATACAAGCTGGCACTATTTATCCAATAGGAAGTTTATAATCAAGAGGACAGACCACAGACTGCCTGGGAGGAACACAGGATTTCCTGCAACTTGCTCTTGGCCAAAGTTAATTATGCCCAGCCTCAGCTTCTAAGGGACGCAGGCAGCTGAGAAGAGTGCTGCCTAGCAAGCACAAGCTGTCGATTAAAAAATTCTTGGAATATTTTCATTAAATAATAATAATAAAAAAGAAACATTTGACTCTGACAGTGGTCAAACAGAAGCCAGTAGAGGATCTGGTTCATAACAGGGAAATAAACTTTCATCAGCAGGAACAGCAAGACGTGATATGTTCTTTACAAACTTTGCAAGAGTTAGTTCAAGGAGGAGAAGAATACGGTAGCTCTGCTGGCACACACACAGAGCCTGCACAGACAGGCAATACTGTGCACAAGAAGTGCTGGGGTCGCTTCACATCAGACGTTTACATATAAACAGGGATCAAATATGATTACTGGAATTACTCCCTCAAGAACAGATGGGTGAATAAAACCTCAAACCTGATACTTTCTCACACACAGAGATTAAATAAACTGGCCAGAGTATTACATAGGCAAGACTCTTCCTCGGGTCTCAGTTTAAGTGATATTTTTGTTGCTGTCCTGTGCAAGAGGCCAAAGTGCACTGAGTGCAACAGTTTGGAAGCACCAGGTCATCTCCCAGTCTCTGCCCTGTTTTGGGCACAACAGCAGGATTCCCAGTCCTGATTCTCAATGACATGCAAGATGCGCAGCAGCAAGCCAGCTGCCCTGACTGCAGGGGTGAGGGAATAATTTGGCACCAGTGATAAAAGTGAAGGTTTTATAGGATTTTTCTCCTTCTCACAACAAATCCTTGTAGCTGAAGACCAGACGGATAAACTTTATAATCCTCTGAGCTTTCATCCTGATAGAGTTAAATTAACAATTAGCTATCAATTTATTAGCTGTATGAGAAATTGGAAGCAAAAATATCTGTCCTTTTAGCAAGGATTACAGTTTTACATGCTAAAGGGACTGAACAGAAAAAAAACAAGATGAGACCAGAACAACATAAAAGCCACATATTTGAAAAAATTTGCCAGTAGCTCTAGTATAAAATACTGCTTCCATCAAACACCACCATGGGTGCTAGACACTGCCAGTACAGCTGCAGACCTTTATGGGCTGATGCTCACAATTAAGGGACACATCTATCTGCTGTCTGATGACCTACAGCATCGCAGACTCACCCCTCCCTACACGCAAGATTTCCATCTTTGAAGAACAACATAATGTAGCTGCAGAAGCACAATTAATGACTGGAACATACCCAAGCTGTATATACGTCCCCAAAGGAAAGAACAACTTTTACATGGGAATACGTTTGAGAAGTAGTATCTCCTCCTGTTTTTTTTTCCTTAATAAAACGCATGCCCCAATAGCATAAATAACAGAAGCTCCACCCCTTGGTTCAGAACAGGCAGAGTGCTCTCCAAAGACAGCAAAGCCAAACTGCAAACAGCCCTTAAGAGGGCACGTTGCTAGAGTGTACCTGTGACAGGCTGGGGTGAGCAAAGTACTTAAGGTTATAATTAGGTAAGATAAGGCTGACCAAACACGTGGGAGGTTTTTTTTGACTTACACTGAGACTTACACTTTCATGTTACAGAGAAAGCCACCATTTCTCTATCATTTACAGAGCTTGGGTATTTTGCTAAGTTCACTGATCAAAACTGAGACAAAAAAAAAAAACACATCGCTCTTTGACACTTGGGTCTAGGCATGCCTCTTGCTCAACAGCACAGTTAATTGTGAGCACAGACTCTCATACACGAGATCATTCTGATTGAGGTGTCACAAGAAATGAAACCCCTCAGATCAAGAAATCAGGGTGTCAAAATGCATTTTGTTGACAGGTTTAAGTAAAAAAAAAAAAAATCACTCATGTTCCTCATACAGGAAAGGATATGAGCAGATGCTCCTGCAGGAAAATAAAAGCATGCAGGTTTTTTGGCTGTTTTGTTGGTTTGAGGTTTTCTTTATGTTGTTTTTGGCAGATGGGCAAGCATCTTCCTTTCATAAGGCAAGCATAATCAGAGCAAACCTTCACAGACAGGACAGTAAGTAAAATCAGATTCAAACTAGATGTTTCCCATTCTAGTTTTCCCAAGCAAATCATCTAGGCAAGCATATTTTGTCACACAGCTTCTACAAGGAAGCATTTCAGGACAAGCTCCACTGCTTTGAACTAGTCAAGAAATCAAAGTGCGGTATTAGTGTTACCTAATGGTGCTACTAAAAGCACAGGAACACAAGCCTTTGACTCTGCACAGAAAAGACAATGTCTGGAGATTGGCCCAAAGGACAGCAGCCAGCTCTGCTACGACAACCCCAAAGCAACTATGTTGTTTTCCTCTGTTTCTGCAGATGAAAAGGTAGAGATGCCACAGACCAGTAAGTTCCACCATCAACAGCTACATCAGAATTCAATCTGAGAGCATCAGTGCCACGTTCCCAAAATAAGAATTGCTCAAGAACATCAGAAAGGACAGACCAGCTTTGGTCTACCGGGACTTGGGCTGAAGCCATGTGGACCAAGCAGTAGCCAGGAAGCAAGCAGGAGATGGCCAAAGCAGTCATCCTATCTGCAGATGAGGAGCCATTGGAGGTACAAAGTGTTAGGAGCCCTCACCAGCATTGCATTGTAGACAAAAAAAACCCAAACACAACAGTCCATGCTCTTTGATGCAGTCTGCTTACTAGTTTTTGAAAACTCACACACAGGCCAATCTTTCCCCCATGAACGGATTTACTGAAGCAGCACTACTGAGACCATCTACATGTCTGAAAGACAGAACTATACTGACATATGGCAATGAAGAAGCTGAGAAATCAGCAAACTAATCATATTTTGTAAAATCAGCACTTAAATTTGCACCTGCCATCTTTTGCACAGAGAACAACACATGGGTCATTCCACTTGAAGCGGAATCATAGACAACCACTGCTGTTGCCATCAACTTACTGTACCCCAGTAAAGCAGTAGCTTTAGCATAGCAGAACTGAAAAAATCCCTACAGATGCCTACAGATGTTCTTTTTCCCTCAAGAAGCCTGAAATCTCACATCTTTTGTGAGTCCCTCACCTTGACCTACTGACTTGTTCTGAACACATACTTCATGATCAGGAAGTTATTCCCAAGATGAAATGATTTCCCTACAATTTGCAAATAATCAAGTTCTGAAGCAGCAAGTTCAATTTCATATTTAAACAGAAACAAGTATTCAGTTTTTCACACAAATGTTGCACACGCTACAGCTCACTGCAGAAGTGATTCAAACTGTACAGCTGTGCACCAAAACAACTGGTATTTATGCAGAAATAAGCTTCTCACAAGAGCATCCTATGCTTTACAAAAATTTAACAGATATTCATTTATCTTTGATAACACACACAAACCAGCAACATTTTTGGCTCAGGCTTCGAGCTACATTTACACTGAAACTGGACTACAGTGGTCCCATATATTGCAGGAGGTCAAGTGCACATATCTCCCCAAATCCCTACATCCACGCTAACACTCCCTCACCATTTTTGGCACCGATGTCACTTTTCCAGGCTCATGGGTCATTTGAAGCAGGTATTAAGTACAAAAACATAGTACCACACTAAAAAGCACTGATTTTGAATATTAAGTAATTGTTTTAAATTTAAAGAGGATACAAACAGGATGCTTCTGGGCCAAAATTGAGTTTAAAAAAGGTAAAAGAACCATCAAGGTTCAAGGAGAAGAGCTACATTTCCTTCAGTGGCTGCAACTACAACAGCGTGCAGCAGTCTGTTGTACCTACCTGTCCCTGAAGTTCCACTTCTATCATTTAAGCTGAATGAAATAGTAAAAATAAAACTGAGTGGAAAGGCGCTTTGAGAAGATTTACTGCATTTCCAACGACAGCGCGTATGGGGAAGGGAAGGAGAAGGAATGTTTTAACATGTAGAAGAAAAGCAAGTTTCCCTACATCTTGCACCCAGGAGAGAAATCCATGACTTAAGAGCTGCTACAGAAGAACTACTGGAGATCCAGTACAAAATCCAGAGCAAAACAATCCAAAATGTATTTTTTGAGGACAAAAACCCCCACATTACTAGTGTGCTGCTGGATACCAAGATACACTTCATACCACGACAGCTACACAACTGCCTCCAGCATTCACTGGCACCTGGCAGAGCCAGACTGCCTTCAGAAGAATCTCCATCGCAAGGCAAAATGTTAACAGACAAATTAGTGCTTCTACCTACTGAGCAACCTAGAAGCAAAGCGACAGAAAACCACCTTACCGCCTGCTGACAGTTCAGCCCGACATTTCCCTTTTCGCCCCGTACTACTTTCATCAGGCAGTGCAGGGTGCGACCTTTCCGATGGAGGCCTGAGCAGTGGTGTTCGATCTCCCCTCGGCAGCTCAGGATTATTTCCGGGCTCAGTGAGAAGTCTTCCATTAGCATGCGCCGGTAATCCAGCATTTCACCCTGGCACTCGCTGCTCACTTGTCGACCTGAGCCAAGAGAAGACAAAGTGATTTAATACCAGTGCTTACCAGAGCCCTTCTTGACCTATGCTATCACAATGCTGGAAGAACAGGGATGATGTCCACGCTCTGGACAACACCAGACTGCAACAAACGGGCTAGAGCAGACATGCTGGGGATTAAACCAGTTGTTATGGTAGCTTCTAGCATTTAACTGACCCTGAGAACAGTCTACAGATTCAATACACAGATTTGAAAAAAGGGATTCCTGAAAGATTCAGAGAATCTTATTTTGGATTTCACATTACAGGAGGTGCTTTTGAAGAACAGCTGAAAAAGCTCAGTGGATCTGCAGTTCTGCGGTACAGGTCAGCTCTTTCCTGTATGCTCAAGGACTTGTTTTTCCACTGTAGAAACAGAAGTCACTTCTGGTAATCTACCAGCTTGATATGTAACTGTGGGGAGGAATTTGTCTGGACAGCAGATTAAACATTTTCTGAAGAAAAGCCTTCCTAGAGCAATAGCACATACTTGCTCAGAAAGCCAAAACACAGAATAGAATATGTTACCAAGAGCATATACGAAGTGTCTAACAAACCACTGCACTTGCACAGAAATCTGAGCCTTCCTACTGTCCCCATGTATACAGTTTGTTGGGTTTTTTTTTTTTTAAATCAAAAGGAACATGTCTTTTTTTTTTTTTTTGCTATGCCGTCCCCCTAGCCCCACCATAACATATTCAATGCCCTATGCAACCAAGGTCCTACACCCAAACAGGGGCTCCCAAGCATTGTAACACAGATACATGAAGGTGTGTGGAATAATGAGCGTTCCTCCTGGGCTATGCTTCCTGCACAAGCCACACACTGCAGAACCTGTTCCACTGTGAGACTGGAAACAGCAGTTTTCTGCACGTAATTCAGGAAAGCACCTGCCCTACTGCAGGGAGAAGGAAAAAAACCCACAACTTTCCCACAAAAAACCCACACATCATTTCCACATCAATCAGAAGCAATGAGTTATTCAAACCTACAAATGCGCAGATTGCTTATGGTATTACAGCAGCCTCTCCCTCCCGTGCCAGGGGCACTGCAGCATGCAGCCCTCCTGCTGAATCAGAAACCACCCAGCTGCATGCCAAGGCAGAAAACAAACAGTTCTCCAGTGCAGATCTGGATAATGTGTAATTTTACATGTTATGATAATTTCACAGAGAACTTTTACCACGGTCCTGCTGCACAGGGCCTTCTAACACCTTTGGGATAGTTGCTGGTGTTAGGACATCTCCAGCTTACGGTTACTTACAGGAACAAGAATATTCTCACACTTACCTTCCTTCTATATAGGAAAAAAACGGAGTTAGAGAAATTAGGACATTTGCCCAAGCTACTGAACTGCAAGGAAAGAACGTTACTTACAAGATGCAGAGGACTGAGTATCCCTGGCTTTCCCTGAGTGCTGATAAACAGGTTCTCTATTCTGTCTTGTAACCTAGTAGCATATTTAATGCTTCCTACATAAAGGAGGAAAAAAGCTGCTTGACTTCACAGTGAACATAAGGATTTGCAATTACACATCATCAGTCCAAGTGGGATTTGCTATTTTGCATTTTAAGTTTCTTGCCTACATAATAGGAGTCAGATTCAGAGGTTCACTCAGCTATTCTGATCTTCAAAGCAACAGTGATGAAAGCATCATGACGAGGAAATCTGCCTTTGAATCAAAGTTTGAAAAAAATTATTTGGAGAAGAGGACCATAAATGCATGTTGAACCCAAAGGTCCAAGAGAAAATTAAAACCAAGGTCCCAGAAAGTCACACATCTCTTGATTCAACTCCACTTACCTCTGTGCACAGCAGACTCCAAGCACATCAACAGATAGGAAAGCCTGGCTTCCCGAGAGCGGGGAAGGTTCTCCACATTACAGCGGTACTTCTTCAGATCACTTTTACAGGACTTGGCCAGCGAGTAACTGACTTTGTAGTCCTGGGCGATCAGCTTCTGGCGGGTCGTCAGAGCATCACGGCACTGCAGGAGACATTGGAATGGCTGAATGAGCTTCTGCGTGCTACTGGCAGAGAGCTAGAGCTGCTACGGTTAAGTTTTCAAGTTGTGTTTCAACAGACAACTGATGCTTTAGAACTAGTGTGTTTAAGCTGGACTGCAGTTAAATTTCATTTGTCTCACAGAAGCCACACAGTTAACAATGCACAGAGGTCAACAGATCAAGGGTTTAAGGCAGCAGCTCTCTGCATAGCACTTAAAACTGCACACTCATCCAGCTTTTTGTGAAGAGCTATGGCTGAGAGTGTGACTCATTCTCGGTAACTAGGATCAGTTGCTGACATTTATCCCAGCTGTGGTACACACTCACCCCGTGCCCTCAAGAAACAACTCTTCCCAGTCGCATTTAGAAAATACCGTGTTCTTCAGATTTGTTCTGCAATGTGCTGATCAGATGACAGCAGATAGGCAGCCTAACCATGGGAATTTCTAGCCATTTTACATGACGGGTGAAGCTCACGAGGATGCACCGTGATCAAACCCGAACTCAGCAGCTGCAAGAATAACCCTCTACATTTCATCCAAAAAAGGTCCTGTAAAAACACTGCTACGTTTCGTAGCTTTTGGCTTAAATTGTATGACAACGGAATTTGAGTGTGGCAGATAATTGAGAATAGCTCAGGCAATTCGTCCATTCTTGGAGTATTTGCAAGGAAGGAAAATTGTGTGTGTTGGGTGGGGAGAACAGGGAGCAATCTTGGCACAAGGAACAGAAAAGCCTAGAGTCCTCTCCCTTTCCTTACACCAGGGCTTTGACTTTTCTCCCCCTCCTTCCCATACCTACTCCAGGACGTGGAAAATCCTGCTTCAAGATACTCTCACCCCCTCCTTTATGGTCCCGTTTCTGTGCCATGACTTAGGACTGTCTAAAGCTCTAGACACAGGGAGATAGAAGCTTGCAGATCTCCCATCCCCCAAAGCAGGGGAAGGTCAGCTATGGCCAGGGAGGCCAGCCTGGCGAACAGTTTTGGATTATACAAAGCAAACCACCCACTAGGCAGCTATTGTCTGCTACATGGGTATGCAGCAGCCAACGCCATCAGCAAAGAGGGACTTTTTACTGGTAACAGCTTTTACAAAACTAGTGACTTTGCAGACAGTACAGCCTTGGCAGCCACAAGACTGAGAACTAGATTTTGTGTTCCTCCTGCTCTGCAAACTGCACCCTCAGAGCATCCACCCCTCTCCCCCTACCAAGTCATCTCCTACAGATTTGTCTAACCTCTCAGCATCTTACGTTCATATCTTAGACAGCTGACCATGGAAGAGATCCCTTTCAGTAACACACTTGTGCAAAAATCCAGCTTTGTTTCAAGCGCTCTGCGATCACTGTTTTGAATTTGTTAATTGGAACTAAGCTTTCAGATAGTTAAGGGATTTACAGAAAAGAAAATGACTCTGATCCCTACAGGCCTCTGAATCAGGCCCCTTCAGCAGAGCTTCTCCAAGAAGGGCTTCACTGATATCCATCTTCGTATCCTTTCACACAGATATGATACTGCTTCTGAAATCATCGAAGGCATTGCTGCCTTCCCAAAATACCTACGCCAATACAAACTCTTTTCAAGACTGGCTTTCCAGAATAACTTTTTTTGTTGTTGTTAGAAATCACATCTTCAGGAAAAAAGTTAAGGAAAACGTCAGTTACTGAACTGTGCATCTTTCCCACAGAATTTGCTGCTTCACAGACACTCATAACCTTGAAAACAGAAGTGAAACACATAGAGCTCCCTGTGCCGAGACATTGGGGCATTCTGTTTCTAAATCATACGTTATAACAGCATTTATCCAAGGCTCACCCCAGCATGGTGCAACTTCTACTTTAAACACTCAATCACAGCGCTACCACTTGAGCTCCATATCTACCTTCCCAAATTACCCACTCAAAAGCTTTGATTTATTTAAATCCTTAACTTTAAAGGCTGTAACTTGAGCACAATTAATTCAAGCCATCAGCATGTAGCTGGAAACACAAACATATCAAAGTAAAAGCGTCTGTCAAAGCAGTTGGTTATCTGGTTACTCCAATCACATAGATGATGGATTTTCCTCAACACTGGAAAAGAATAATGCATCCTGGATTGATGAATGAGCTGATGATTTCTGCTTTAAGGATTTGTCTCACTAAGACAGATACCTACCTTTTCACTCATTGATTCTTCAAACTTGTGATTAAAGAGGCACTTGTAGACTCTGCCTTCCCCGGCTTGAGTCTGTGAAACAGAACAGGAACATTTGCCATTAAAGACAAGAATTGTAATACTTAACAAACAGGCTAAACTACACCTAAAGAAACTTATTTTTTAAACTAGAACTATATTAAAGTTAATATTTCAAATGACAGTGATGGCTTCTACACTATAAAAATCTTTTAAATTTTATTGCATTAAAAATATCTGGTCATGTTCGTCACCCTTTCAGTGAGAAGCCACTCAGCTGACACAAGCTAACTCAAACTCAACAACGTAGCTTTCCAGCTCATTGCTCCAGGGATAAGGAGCGCTGCGAGTTGAGTCAGACCAGGTTGACCTCGTGCAACAGCTTACCGCTGCAGAAGCGAGCCTTCGCTCACCTTTGCTGCCTCCTCCTCATTCAAGTCATTCCTCTCCCTGCCACATCAGCTCTGATGTCCATTAAATCATTTATGCCAATTCAGTTCATTAACCCACTGGAAATAACACTTGTTTGTTGGGTGAGTGAGTTTAATACCAGATTTATTGCAAAGTGACAGCTACAAGGTGCCTGTTTTCAGTATTCCACGATCTTGCTCAGCCTCCGCTCTACTGTTCCATTCCTTCTTCCCGTGTGGTTTTGGGTTTTTTAATGGATTACCATAGAAGAGAAGGCAAGAGGAAACTACTCACATTTTCACAAAACCGTTCTCTATCATCTCGGCATGCAAAGTAGAGATGCCGGTCCAAGTGGAAGTCATCTGAAGAGAGTTCAGCTACACGAAGAATCGCTTTCTTACACTGATCAGAAACCTGAATTCGAGGATCAGTCTCCTCCGCCTCTTTTACCAAGCCTTTTTCCAGGCATGCCACCACCTCTCCTTGCGAGTGGGCATCCTACATGAGAAAAGCAAGACAACATCTGTAACCAATCACTTACGCAATCAAGTGATCTGTGATTTTGGATGAGTACCACATGAATTAAGCAATAAACAAAGGGTCTACATACAGACTTCCAAAAGTTCAGCCCAAACTGCATTTACATTCACAGGAGGCAACACTTAATATCTGCACTACGCACACCATCCTGCTGACGGCCACCGTGAAATCCCCCCCTCCAATGCTCTGGGTTTGTTTTAATGTGACTTAATGAGATTATCACTACTTAGTTACACTGCTCAGAGCAGTTTACCAAAATGGCCAAATTATCTTTCATCTGACATAGCTCTCTCTGCACCATGGCAACAGCAAGCAACAGCATCACATTGAGAACATACTCGGGGGAGAGAAAAATCAGAGTTCCTCCATGCTGAGACAAGCCTTCAGTTTGGGTGGTGATAATTAGTGATGCTAAAAAGGCCACAAAGGAGCTTTGACCAGTGTAGGCTTCTCAGTGCTAATTCCTCCATTAAGGGACTACAAAAAAAACCCATCAAAGCATTCAAGAGCAGATGAAATCTCAGACAAAGCAGTTCTGGCTCAGTACTGTACGCCATGTCCACTGTCCTGCAAGCCTGAAGACGACTTTGGACTATGACCAGCGACTGCCAATAAATGCAGAGAGCCCTGTGCTGTGTATGAAAGCCCAGAAAGACGCAGGGTAACGCTCCATTTAGTTTCCTACATCCTTTTTACATGTTTAGAAAGGGAACCACTCTCTATACCTCCAATTCCTCTAATAAACAAGAACTCTTCTGGAACAGATCTCTCATGGGTTCTGTAAGTCTTTCCTGTGAAAACCATCTTAATTCATGTTGCTCTGCTGTGAGAGGATACTGCTACTAAGCTTATATCAGACTATCTGAAGCATACAACAAGGTATGAACACTTGCAGCAACCTGGCATTCGCAGCAACCATTTAGGAGCTCTCTCTTCAGCTCGCTCTGCCAAGCGGACTCACCCATTGCTGTTGCAGCAGCACGAGTAAGAGCGCAGCTTCCACGAAACATGATCACGACTATTCAAAGCCATGCAATTCTTCCAAATCTTTTTGTTCTGAAACGTCTCCTCAGGCAGGCAGCCCTTAATTCCTGTTTTAACTCTGCTATCTCTTGGAGCACAAGTAGAATTGGCCAATTAAATTTGTGAACACAGTCCAGAAGTATCATCAGTGTAAAAGAGCTAGAAGTAGTTTTCCCCTTAAACATAAGCAAAAAAATCCCCAAACCTCCATATTTTGGTTTACTCTTTTCTTTCAGCAGGAAATGGTCAACTCCATATGCTGGCCAGACATCAGCATCTTTGAAAAAATATAAATATATATTAACAATCCCTTTAGGACTGAGCCCAAAAGGGATCTGAGGAATGCCAGTGAACAGTATGTTCGCCACATTACTTAAAATTGCTGTTTATCCACAACCACACCAAACAAACACTGCTCCGCAAATCCTTGCAGTCAGTCATACCCAGTAATTACAACTGAGGAGCTGGCAAGTGTAAATGATTGAGAAAAACCATTTTAAGTTTCTCTAGCAGTTTTTTGCTCCTGCCTATCTGAGGTTGCAGCTGGGAGGCAAGGCAGGCCATGATTACTCTCACTCACCTGCAGCCTCCCCTTGCAAGCCAGCAAGGAGGGCACAAGGCAAGCTTTTCCAGCTAGGAAAATGAGAAGTTTCCTGGTTTCTTGCAGCATGGGTCTAGAGTCCTACTATGTATGAAAGTAAATCTATTTTTAATAGTCTAGTGAAAGGGAATTTCCATATGCTGGATGCTGACTGTTTACCATTGCATTTCAGGGACAAAACATGAAATGACTAATTTATTGCATTACTTCGCAAACACAATTTTTACATTTGGGTAGATCATCTTGCAGTGCTGTCTACTCTGCTGCCCTGTATTAGGGCAATTTTAAAACACATCAGACTTAACAGAAATAGAAACACACACACAAGGCAATACAATTAGCTCTTGAAACATGCAGTCCTGCATTTTTCCCCCTAGCTCCAAGCTTTCACACGACTTCTCGTGCCGTCAAAATTTGAGAGGCTCGTCTTAAGGAGGATGGCAGGAGAACTTTGACACACAATTGCAGTACCTGCATCACTTTGCGGCTCTCTGCCACGCAGAGCTGCCTGCTCCCACCTGCACTCCACGTGCCACCAGTTGTGCACAAGCAAGCTCAGCTTCAGAGGCACCAAAGCTGAGGGTCGGCTCCCTAGGGCATGAGCTCTCCCAGCCCTGCTACAGCACCGGCTGCCTGGTGCATACAAGGGTACGAACGCCTGCGGCAGCTCTGCATGGAACAAATCCTAAAGCTCTTCCTCTGTCCAGCACCCTGCTGTCAGAAAGCCTCTACCTTAGAGTTGAAGACCTTTAAGATCATTCTACAAGTCAAGACTCCCCAACGTTGCTGTGACAGAGTCTAGGCCTCATTTCTCTAGTGCAACACACTGAAATACAGGAGATTAAATCTAAAACCCACAGGTTTCTAGGAACTGTTGCCTCACCATCCCTATCAATCTTAAGTGGAGAGCTTTAACTGAAAGCTGCAAAGATCCGTTAAACATTCTAGATAATTATCTAGTCTGGAGTGTCTTGAAACTCCGTGTAGTTTTATGAATGGAAACAATACTGTACTATGGCACTATGAGCCACAGGAAAATGGAACTAAATTCTGAATGTGCCCAAGCAAATCCCCTTCAGCACAATGCTTTCTGAGATTTTAATTCCTATGACCAAAATTCAGACTCCAGGCACACAGCTTTAGGTCAAGGTAATTTTTAAAACCTTGTTCTTACTATTCATTTTCCACCAGAGATTCCCCCCTCTTCCCCAATACAGTTTAGGTTTTGCAATTCTTGTTTATTTTTTTGTCATTTTCTGAGCTCCCTTGGACAGGATTTTCTGTCCAAAACTTGGTATGCCTTGAGTTAACGACTGTTCTAGCTGCAGACT
Organism: Chlamydotis macqueenii; assembly: GCF_036417535.1. Lineage (NCBI taxonomy): Eukaryota > Metazoa > Chordata > Aves > Otidiformes > Otididae > Chlamydotis > Chlamydotis macqueenii. The sequence continues at coordinate 15,592,863 of NC_141568.1, forward strand.
TGCAGAGAGAAGCTAGAAAAGTGACCAGAAAAGAGTCAAGAGTAGAAAGGAGCAGCAGGCAGGAGGGTAAAACATTACCTGTCTTACCAGCACAGCACCTTGCACTGAAGGGCTGTGCTGACTTGCTGGAGCCAGAGCCAGTCAGGCTGTGGAAAACCACCCAGCACATCTAGGAAGTTCCAGTTCAGCACTCCACCTGGCTAACCCAGACACCAGGGTTACAGGGATGGCTCCTAGATCTAGCAATTCTCAGTACTTCAGCTGGTAGTACACTGCTATAACACTCACTAAGTAAAAAACGACTGAGCTGAATGTTATCATCTCTTCCCATTCATAGTTGTTTCCCCTCTGTGCGCACTACTTCTGTGAAACTAGGGAAAACGTGAGAGCAACTGTATTTGAAGCACTTAGGGGTGAAAAAAGCAAGAGAACAATGGTGCACCAATATATATTTTTTTAGAAAACTGAAAAATACTATTATCTGGTAAAGTACTACAAGAGATGTGCAACTGACACTTATATTGCCTTCATTATGGCAAATAACCAACTCCAGTTCTGAAATCACAGCTAAATCCAGCACCCAGGCAAGTACACACTACCCGCTGGTTTGATACAATCCTGGACGCTACTAGGATGTGGAAAGCAGCTCATTCTGGTAGGAAGCTCAAGAAGAAAAGCTCCTTTGCAATTACCAATTTCAAATGAGATCCCTATTGCACAAAGACAAAGCAAGCTTTAAATACCAGGAGACCAAATTAGCTATAAAGAACAACAGTCAATTGGAAAAGTGACTGAAGCTACCATAAAATACGTCTCCATTAACTGGAAGGAAAAAAAAACCCAAACAAACAAAAAAAAAAACCCCAAAAAACCCCCACAAACACACAACCAAAAAAAACCCAAACAAACAAACAGAAAACAACAACCAATCCCACAACACAGGCATATTACAAAACTTAATGTTTTCAAGTGACACATCTACAGCCTTTCTGCTATATACAACAAAATGAAGTCTACAGTCAGATCGAGACTTTGAAGTTGAACTTCATTGCTCTTACAGAGCAGTAAACCAACAAGAAATGTGGAAAAGAAAGTGCAGAAAGCACCATATCAGAAGCAACAAATCCAGCAGGAACAGAATTCAATTAGAAAGTAGAATGTAAGCTAAAACAAAAAAAAAAAAAAAAGGAAGTATGGTTAGCTAGCAGAGGGGCTTTGAGAAGCAATGTAATTCCAGAATACTGACTGAAGTGCCTTTTACAGTTAAAAAAAGCCACTTTATCCCAGTTACTATGATGAAGCTATTATACTGAAGTCTACCAGTGGCCTGATGTAGATGGAGTTGGTGGTCCAGCAACGGTTATCTCCATAAAAAAAAGAGAGAAATTTCTTCCCCGACCTTCCTCCTCAGATGTCCAGGTCCTATTTATTAAATTCACAGTTACACTCAGCCACACAAAAGGGTAATGACTTTTCTCTATAAGCAACTCTCAGAAGCTACAGCATGGAAATAAAACCTGAACCAGCGTCTGACAGCAGTAAATTAGATGAGACTTCTCCAAAGCAGAAGAGGGATAGAACAGGAAACCAACAAAAGAAATGCTTGCATAGCCATTTATAGCTGTTTCCATAGCAGTATAAAATACTCCAATTCCTTTAAGTGCCAAGGATGACAGCATAACAAAAGACATCGTATGACAGGCTGTGACTCTTTCACAAACCAAGAGAAAATATTCTGGTTGGGTAAAAAAAAAAGTGAGAAATATGCAGAAACCGCACTAATCCCCCATAAAAGGCTGGTTAGGGACTCACTTTGCTCTCCTACAGAAACTTGGTGACCTGAAGTTTGTGTTTGCTTCCCTCTCCCAGATGCCCTGTGACCTTAACCTCCTCAGCCATCCCCGCCCTTCACCCACCTTGACTTCTATAACCAACACAGTGAGTTATGCCATCACACACACGAGCCTGCCAGCGCTGGTTTCAATTCTACTGGATGAGATTGGGCTCAGGCTCATGAAATCCATGCTACTGTACCCTTCAGAGTTACCATAAATATCTTCATTTTAATTTATCGTAATTCGGTCAGGCAACAGGTAATATGTGGACTTGACATCCAGGACTCCTGTATTACACTTCTAACTCCATACTGGTCATTAAAAGCAATCCTCATTTCATGAGGTCCTTCAGGCCAGGATTAGACAAGAGCATTTACTTTATGGAGAAATGAAGTTACTCAGCTGTTACTAGTCTAAACCTGTGATGTCTGCAAGTTCCTCCCCTTCTATGGCTGCTTTTGTTCTTGAAAGCAAATACTTTTTCATGCTTTTTGTTGTTCAGCTATGTCTTCTAGAATACACTAGCACTTTGCATCCATAGTGTGTTAAATTGAAGCTGCTTACAGCAGCTAACATCTCGAACAACTAGGAAAACTTTTTTTTAACCAAAGAAGTGTGTATTTTTGTTAAATCTTTTAACTTCCTCATTAATATTTGATTTAAGAGACTAATTCTTAAAAGTTTAAGAGCTATAATTTAAAAAGCACTGTAAAAAGTTGATAGGCTAATTTTAATTTTATCCCTAAACATAAAAAACTTAGTGGAAAAGCCACTCATTCCTGCAGCACTACATAACTGCTGCCTGTATTAGCTATGCTGAAGTAGACAGGGAAAGACGGTGCCTTGAAAATAACACCACATGTAGTCACCACAAACCGTTCTTTGCATCAACCTCTACTTAAGTCTCACATGGCAAAAGAACACTGATTTAGTAAAACCAGTACAGTATCAGTAAGTCTGTACTACTGAAGTATGCCACTAGGTAATGCGTACCCTTCAACTGTTTTCTTTTCAGGTGGGCAAGGGAAAGGGGAAGCAAACAGATAGAAGCTCTTGATCCAGTCTATCAACTACAGTCTGAGAAAGCAGAAAGGGTTATCGCAAGGCCACATCACCTTGACAACATTCCTGCTTCAGCCCTGACCAGACTGTGAAATAAGCCTAGCGATAAGGTCTGCTTAAATCTATTGTTTGGATTCATCGTATCGAGTTGGGCCTGACAGAGCATGATCAAAAAGACAACTACCTACCAGGTCACCTGTGGTGTGGTAAGGGAAGGAAAGACAAATGAAAGTTGTTTCTGAACAGCCACCCCTCACAGAGGAACACATGCATATTTATTAAAAAGGAATTACACAGAATCAAGATGCCATCAGACAGATGAGATATGCCGTGTCTTTTCTCAGTTGCAAGTAAGACAACAATACTACTGCAGTCTCCACAAGTTTCCCTAAGTGAATGACTTTTACAAGTCTATTGACAATCAATATATGCTCTGAATACCTTTTCTCCAGGTCGAATGCTGCCACATTTCAGGAGATTGATGTCAGCCTTGCAGTCATCCATGAAGCCACAGATCAACCGATAATCGCTGAAGATAATGGCTGTCATTTTAGTGATGTACTGATGGCACTGGTATTCAGTGATGTTGCCTCTGTGATCCACCAAACATGACACCAAGAAGCCTTTACCAACTGGTTCATCTGCACACTCCTTGATCTGTTAAAAAAAAAAAAAAAAAAAGAAACAGTGACTGTAGCTACCTAATTTAACCTTTTTTTTTTTAAAAAAAAAAAAAAAAAAAGTCCTCAAAGAAATTTGCATCTGTAGCTTCAAAACCTGCTGGCAAAGAAACCCTCTAGGCTTTAGTTTGATTTTTAGTAAGTCACAGTACTTGAAAATATTCCAGAAATGAGAAATCTCATGTGTGTCAGTGCCAGTATCTAAAGAAAGCAAACGCAGCGACCTTGAGGATTATAAACCCTCTTGCTCAATAATCATCTTTCATAATAATCACACTGAACCTCTGCAATCAAGTGGATTTGTAGGAAAAATGCTAGTTTCACAAACCTTTATTTAGAAAACTGAGCATATTACAGCATCACTAAATTGCACTTGGACTCCCATTAGCCACCTGACCTCGTAAAGTATAACATTTTGGCTAAAAGTGAGACAGATTCAAAAGTCAACACAGTATTTATTGAATTGTTTATAACTTGTTGGAAGCTGAAAATTGCTATAAAGGAAAATCCTCATCAAATTCATTTTTATCAGGCTATTACAGGAACTGACTGTTGGTACTAAACCATTTTACCCAGTAGTCTAAAAAAAAAAATTAAAATCACTGCTAACAAAAGCTGAAAGCTGTGTAGGGATTGGAAAAGCAGTGTACATGAACAGACAGGTCCCCAATATAAATCACAGCCTGAACTGCTCAGGGAAGCAGACAGTAAGGCCAAAACCATCACCTCTAGAAGTAAAAGATGCAGGCAGTTTTGACAGCATCTTTCCAAAAGAAGTGGAAAACATAGTTGCTTATCAGTTAAGGATGGTCCCCGAGGAATACTGCGATAGGAGCGGTGCAATGCCTTGCTCCAAGGAGTACTGAGATTCCACAGACTCTTTTTAACCCTGGGAAGTCTGTGTTGAAATATTTGCCCGGTTGTGGTGTGCCCTGCCCAGGAGTACGCTGAAAATTGCAGCCGTAATGACGCAGAAAGCACGCTTGACAGCCAGACACTGAAGTTTAGTAGTGACAGTTTGTCAAGCAATAGCTGCACGGGTTGATTGATTACATCAAAGGTTTGTTCCTGTACAAATACTGAAGGGCTCATCAATCTAAAGGGAGATCCACAGCAATCACTAATCCGGGAGGGTTCAGACACCAAGCAAGGGCAGTACTAAGGGAACAGGCAGGGAATCATTTTATCCGTTCTCAAACACCAGGTTGGAGTCATTATACTAGAAATCTTAAAAAATGGAGCACTGTCTCTAGAAAGATAAATTCTAATTCAAGCAAGAATTAATCCAAGGCATCCTGTGACAGACTTGTACAGCTCAGACTAGATGAACAAAACAGATCTCTCTCTGCCTCAGCTTATGAGGTTATTGCTTTCTACATAAGAAATAAAACATGCAACATTTTAAACACCATTATTTGAAAGCAGATGTAGGCTGGTAGAACATTTTGCATTTAATCTGTATAGCTACTAAAAAAACCTAGTTACTAAGGTCAATGTAATTGTAATAGATAAGGCATAAAATACATTTTGAAGTGAAAACACATATGATTCATTGCAGGGTGAGAGGGAGAGAGTTGAGCAAGCTTTCTCCGAAAAAGCTGCGTCTTCGGTTTGGCCTTACTTCAGCTGAAGTGCTGCGAGCCAAACCAACACACCACGGCAACATGCTGTTTTTGGAAGAGTCTGGCTTTGGAAACAGCCCCAGAGCTCCACAGCCTGTCTTTTACTGCGTAAAAGACCAAGTGATCACATTATTGCCCAGCCACCTCTGAAACAACCACCATTATCTGGTAGTCAACTGTAACTCTAGATTAAAATTATTGCTAGAACTTATAAAATCTCAACCACTGAGAAAAAACAAAGTTGATATTTAAATCTATATTTAGCTGACAAAATTAAAGGTGGACTTTTCAGAATGGACCTGGTTGGGACAATCACCAATTCCCAAATTGATTGTATTTTGTTCTTAATACAAAGCAATACTTAAAATCAGAGCTCGGTCATCAGCAAGAAAATACATACCTGTTAGTGTGAATTAAAGAAAAATATTAATAGGCTAATATTGTACGTTAGCAGTATAACCCCACTACGTATGTTAATTTTAAAGAGTGTTTTAGAAATACTTTAAAAAAAATAGTGGAATAGTTTATGCACCTGCCTCAGAATTAAGTATTAGAAGATTAAACACACAGGTTTGTTCCTTACGCAACTTTAAATAAAAACCACTCACCAAATGGTAAAATACCAGCAGCTCATGTCGTCATTCACCACAATTATAAGAGGAGCACTGGTGGTTAACGTACAGCTAAAACACTATGCTCTTCCCACTGCTTTTAGACACCATATCCCAGATTTAGAGGGCATCGTTTACAACAATGCCAGACTGCCACTGTACAAAAGTGGCAATTAAACAGACTGCTAAAAGAGCATTTTCAAGAATGCTTTAGTTGTAAAAATTCTGCAGCAGCTATATGACATAAAACAGAAAAACAAAATTGTCCCTATGATTGCAAAAAGTGAGATTTGACAGGTTTTCCAGTGTTTACTTTTGGGAGTTACTGAACTCTAAACACAACATAACCATTTGATGCAAGCTGTTTTGCTTCCACTGGTTAATACTGCAGCCTTCTTGTATTAACTATTTTCTTGATCTCTCCTTATACTATTGGTTTCTCACTAATGCTGTTCTTACTTCGTATCAGCTTGTGCTGAGAAGGGAAAGCAGAACCCTAGCAGGCCATGAAGAAAAAGCCATCAAGTACCCCTCAACTACACAACTAATTCCCAAACTAATTCCCAGCCAGGCTGCTGTTGACATCCTCAGTTTCTCAGATCTTTCCGTGTTCCTCTCAAATGACAACTTTGTAAAGAATGGGGAGCAATGTACGTCGTTCCATCAGAATGAGAGGACTTGGGGAACAACTTAAACCTGCTCTGAGCACTGACGTTATTACTCTTGTCTAATAAGCAAGTCCACACCACTGAAAGCTGGATCTATGAAAAATAAACTGCCAACACAAACTGGAGTTGGAGAGACAATCTGCTATTGTGCAACTGACTGCCTTTCAATAAAACCTACTTTAAAAGCCACAAAGGGGCCATCATCTACAGCAAACTGTTGTTTTTTTTTTTAAAAAGTTTATAGGTAGGTGAATTTATTCTTCTGGATATACAAATGATGTTTCTCAGAGCATGATTTAATGACTGAACTAACTCAGCTGAAGCCTGTACTGCTGTGAAGAGCCATGGTTCCATGACTTCCCCTGAAGTCTAGCTGAAAACTACCCCAATCAGAGGGAAAAAAACCTCAGCTCAGTCAGCTCCTGCGTGGCTCAGTGCACAGCCTCAAGAGCTCTAGCATGAGGGCAAGGGAAGAAATGATTAGCCACGTCATCTTTGAAGCTGGACTGAGGCGTGATGATGCTAGAGATACACAGGACTAACTCCTAGTGCAAATTAAAAAGAGGAAATTCCTAACAGACTGTCCTTGGAGTAAACAAACTTTGAGCCTTGAAGAAAAAAAAAAAAAAAAAAAAAAAGATTTGAAGTCTATGTGCTTATCCTTTCTGGTAGTAAGACAAAATCCAAAACCAGTCTTATGCTAAATTCAGTGGAACCGCTGCTACACCAACACTGCTACAATTGTTCAACACTTGATAAAGAGGGGATAAATCCAACCCAACTATAGACTTCTGACAAAAGGTCAGGTAAGAGCTGATGGTTTGTAGTTTATAATTTCTTTCCCCTGCCCCTTTGCCTGGCACCACTAAAGTAACTGGCTTTTTCTGCACAGAGATCAAATATATTACGCCTAGTAATTTGGCATGAAAGACTAGAGCTTCCCCAAACCCAAAACATTATTCACACACTAACTCACTATCACAAAGAAATTTAAAAAAAACCCTTGGTTTCACAACAGCAGCCATGCCTTTCTTCCAGCTTACCTCTGCAATAGTGGACTTGCAGACTTCTCTGGCCACGGATTCAAACTTTGGATCTGTTGTCAGGTTCAGCTTGTAGTTCCACAAGAGCTACAAAGAGAGCATTTGTAAAAAGGGGGTTTAAGAGCTTCCCATGGAGAATGACAAATATTTTGCTTCAGAAAAGAATGAAACACCATTTATTCCCAATCTGTATCATCATTGTTCTACAGTGCAAGAATCAATGCAAAGTCTCCTTGACAACAACTTTGTCCCTCCGTTTCTGCAATAATTTTCTCATCTTGAACAAAACCAGACTGTTAAAAATCTCTCCATAAGGTCATGAGATGACTCATAAGAGAAAATATATCTAATGAAGCCAACTTCATAACTGAAAAGCTAAAACAATGAAAGCTGTAACTTGCTACCTGCTGCATATTTAGCAACGTCTTTAGCCCACCACATCTTTCTGTGCCGTGCCTTGTCTGCCTGATGCAAGTGATCTAACAAAAAGTCCTTGATATAACAGATTTCATGCTGAAAACCTAACAAAAACCTAGCAAAAAAACAAAGGAGACAATGCAGCTGCTCCCTTATTCACTTCCTTCCGTGAGGGGCTGTGACCAGACAACTTTTTGGATGTAGATACATTTCAAACCCACGGGAGGTTCTTTCGCTCGCTGAGCACAATGATACATTGGAGGTGAGGCTACAGAACGCCTTGGTAAGGATGACTGTTCTTCCAGGAGCCAGAGATTAGCTCACATAGGAGCCTAGATGCATTGGGTCACTGTGCAAGAATCAATCTTGGGCAAGTCACACTCTGCAGATATACACACACCCCAGATGTCCTCCTGAGGGACCATAAAGTAAAAATACAGCGTAAGATAGCAAAACCTCAGCAAATTAATAGCCCGAAAGAAGCTCTATTAGCTCATCTGTTTTTCTCAAGGAACTTAAGTTGCATTTAAACATTTTTCATTAACACAAAGGTTAAGTAGTTTTAAAAATTCATTTCAAACACTATGACAAAATCAAATTAATATAAAAAAGATAAACAGTTTGGTCAAACTTTTATTTTGGAGTTTCAACAGTACACAAAATGCTAGGAGAACAAAAACATGCTCGTACACAAGGAAAGCAGTTTTACATCACCAAGAGGGTGGAAGCATGCACTGAGCAGAGTTAAATCCAGCTGGCAGCCAGCAACAAGTGGTGTTCCCCAGGGCTCAGTACTGGGGCCAGTTCCGTTTAATATCCATATCAGTGATCTGAACGAGGGGATCAAGTGCACCCTCAGTAGCTTTGCAGACAACACCAGGTTGGGCGGGAGGGTTGATCCGTTTGAGAGCAGAAACGCTCTACAAGGAGATCTGGACAGGCTGGATCTATGGGCTGAGGCCAACTGTACAAAGTTCAACAAGGCCAAATGCTAGGTCTTGCACCTGGGTCCACAACCACCCCATGCAACGCTACAGGCTTGGGGAAGAGTGGCTGGAAAGCTGCCTGGCAGAAAAGGACCTGGAAGTGTTGCTCGACAGCCAGGTGAATATGAGCCAGCAGTGTGCCCAGGTAGGCAAGAAGGCCAACAGGATTCTGGCTTGCATCAGGAACAGTGTGGCCAGCAGGACTTGGGAGGTGATTGTCCCCTTGTACTCAGCGCTGGTGAGGCCGCACCTCAAATACTGTGTGCAGTTTTTGACGCCTCACTACAAGACAGACACTGAGGTGCTGGAGCACGTCCAGAGAAGGGCAACAAAGCTGATGAAGGTGTAGAGCACCTATGAGGAGTGGCTGAGGGAACTGGAGTTGTTTGGTCTGGAGAAAGAGAGGCTCAGGGGAGACCTTACCACCCCCTACAGCTACCTGAACAGAGGTTGTAGCGAGGCGGTTGTTGGTTTCTTCTCTCAAGTTACGAGCGACAGGACAAGAGAAAATGGCTTCAAGTTGCCATTATCCCACAGTTGGATATTAAGAAAAACTTATTCACTGAAAGAGCTGTCAAGCACTGGAACCGGCTATTCAGGGAAGTGGTTGAGCCACCATCGCTGGAGATGTTTAAAAGATGTGTAGATGTGGCACTTAGGGACATGGTTTAGTGATGGACTTAGTAGTGTTAGGTTAACAGCTGATGATCTTAAAGGTCTTTTCCAGCCTAAACGATTCTATGATTCTATCTGATCCAACCCTGCACCACAGAGAATTACGGCTGCCATGAAGTCAGGCAGTGCAGTGCTAAAGGTTAATTTATAAGCACAGTTAGAAATACTGGTTGTACAAGATGGCTGGGTTTCATTTCTGGACTATATCTTCCAATAATAAACCAAAATACAGCTTCTTGAGCATCTGAAACTAAGATCGTCATGTGTCTGCAGGCCAGGGCTAACCAAGCAATTAAGGATCTTGATCTGGTGTATTCTAACAGAATGCCAAAGGGAAAAGTCAAAAGGAAACCTAATACCAATCTTAGCTCTGATTTATTTCTTTTTTTGGTAGAGTTTCAGGATTTGAAGAGTCAGCTCGACAGCCTGAAAACTGGCTAACTGTTTGCTCACTGTTAAACACAGTGCTGAGAGGAAATCTGTTCTAAAATCAGCCAAGTGGTTCAAACTGCCTCTAAATATCACACCCCCACAACATTTTCCAAGCGAGTCTAAGAATTTAGCAGCTGTGAAAGCAATACAGAAGGCTTCAACAGCTGAAATTAAGAGTTTAAATTCAGTACTGCTCAATCTTTCCCAAAAGGAGCACATCACACTGCTCCCAGCAACTCACGGGAACCATCCCCCGACTATAAAATAGGAAAGACGTTGGCTCTCCTCCTCTGATACAGAACTACAGCTCACAGAGCTCTTAAATACATTTACTCTGAAGTCTCCAGTAAGACCACAGTGGCTATACTGGCTTAAAGAAGTCATCTTGTATTCCTCCTCCACAGGTCAGTACAGAAACGCAAATGCGTCCCGATTAATGCCTTCTGCAAATTTATCAAAGTATGCAAAATACCTGAGGTTGATAAGGAAAACAAAGTGCAAACGCATTAGCTAGAGACTGAATAAAACAAAGCAATACTTACGTGATTGCAGTCTGAAGAGATTTCATTATCTGGCTGAAAGGAGAAAAAAAAGTAGCATCAGTTCACTACTGACGTGATGCATTTAACACAAACATAAAAACTAACATACTGTCAGCTCATTTCGTTGTAAGAAAAAATCTGACATAAGCAATAGGGAATTTTAAAAGCTGCATAAAAAGAGTGACAATATCTAAGTACCAAACAGACCAAAATAACAGGTACTTTAGACACAATGCTGTCTTAACTCTACCGAACATAAATTGCACATGAGCAGCAGCATTTATGTAGACGCTGCAAAAATGTAATGAATACGCTTGTGTTTGGTCCAACTGTCTGAACTAAGGAGGCAAAAAAAGCACCTGTGGGAAAACAAAGATGTGGCAGTAGAGTTTTAAAGTTTCACGAATAGAACTGAAGGAGAAAGCTAGGACCCGCTTCCGTTCCCCCAGATTGAAGTGTTCGTATTCCCCATTTGAGAAGCAACGCCTTCTCTTTCAGCTGTACATAAAGAGGCCAGTTCAAAGCAGCCCTGAGATTTACACCTTCAACCATGAGAAACTAGTAACATCCAATATTCATACACTGTTTCAAAATGTTCACTATATTCTTTATTTTATAGCAACTAATGTACTGCCATGTCCTCATGCCAATCCAACTGACACGTCCTAAGGCACAGCCTCCACCAGACCAGTTAGCATGTTCAAAACACCCACGCTCCGCAGGGTTCTTTGGAAAGAATTCCGGCTGCAAACCATCCTTCCCTCTTTCCAGCCCGAGGAGGTCTCACAATGGAGAACTCCTTGAAACAAGTTAATCATACAAATCCATATCTCATCTCCATAGCAAAACGGCACAAAAGCAGGACAAAATCACCTGCCCATCATACCCGCAGAAAAATCAACCCTGACTCACAAAGTCTCTGCTTCATTTAAGGTGCCAGACATGCCCTAAGAGCCACAGACACTCAAATCACTCAAAGCTTAAACATGCCATAGACACTAACGTGTCAGATCTCAGATATTTGATTTACAAGAACCAGCATTTCATCAGTTTCGGAAGCAGGCAGCCAACATCCCAAAGAGTTTTTCAGTGCAAGCATTTGTGGCTGCACGATGTGTTATGCCAACACTTGCACCACTGCTGCTTCGGAGAGCAGAAATGTAAGTTTATGGGAAAAAGAGAGCGTGGGAAACATTTCCAAGTCCTTAATTACAGCCATTATTAACTAAAGCACTTTTATTTTGTGTATCAGGAAGTGGCAGAAATTACCTCTCCACTTAGAACACAAACAAAACAGCACCTGAAGGATCACAGTAATTAATTGCCATTTGGTCAGACCGTTACCATCTAAAAACGTATCTCCCAAAGTAATAATAAATTTGAAAATGAGGATATAAACTTTTTTTTTTAAAAGGCTAGCAGATGCCTGGTCATTATCCTCAGACTGCAGAACTGATTTTCACAACTAAAAACTAAGATGACATCCAAAGGACACTATTTTAAAGCAGCCTTTAAGATCAACACTATCAAGACTTAGAAGGTGTTTTTTCCTTAATTTTCTGCACCCATCCTAATCAATCAGCAACAGATGGAAGTTAATTTCAAATGCTGAGAGTCAGAATGCCCTCCACTGAAATTGCTGTCTCAGTCTTTCAGTCAGGGATAGTTTCTTCACAAAAATACACAGGCTAGCACTGTAATTCCCCTCCAAAGGACAGGACTTGCCAACACATCTGCAACCAGAAGAATTCGTAAGGGCCAGAGAGCACTCTCCCAAAACCCTTCTTGGTTGTTTCAGTTATTTTTGCATCCTCCAACCTAGTAACCTTCGTTTCAGATTCATCAAAGATTAAAGCTCAGTTTTTCTGGAAAGATGAGTCCAAGAAGATAACAGACTGGTTCTCACTGACTTGGGAAGCTTAAACAAGCTTTACTTGAAATACACGATATGAAAATACTGCACACTGAAATACCAGTCCTCCCTGTGTTCTGCAGCAACCATAGCTCTGAGAAATCAAGCCTTATTCTTCTAAGAGTAACACAAGTTAAATGGGACCTTAACTAAGCTTTAGTACTGCATACATTCACAGTTCAGTACTTAAACATGAAAGATCTGGCCAATAATCCCTTACATGTGGAACAAGATGACCTAGCTAGGTCATCTTCTTCCTAGCTAGAAGCCGTGATCCTTCTTCCCTCCTCTCGTTGCAAGCGTAGGAGAGGCGGGTTCAGCAGCAATGCTGACCCGCTTCTCCAAATTTAAGTGAAGCAAAAGGAAAAAACAGTATTTTTTATCTTGTGTCTGATAAACTGAAAGGCTGAGTGTGAGGAAGGAGAAGAAAAATCTCCTCAGTGCAACCCGTATCAGTTTTGTCTTTGCAAGGAGGCAGCCTGTGGCCCTCCCTCCGCTCCACCCACTCCAGAAACCTTCCAAACAAGCAGTTCCAGAACAATGTGCTTGTGTAGTAAGGATCATGAAAAAAAAGGTAAGTTTCAAATTACCACTAAGAGAAGTTAAGGAGCAAGAAAAGCTGCATTGTGTCATTCCCATGCGGTGAGCTTGAGGAATCCCAACCCCGGATGCTCAGAGACCCTCAGGGCAGGGGGAAAGAAGTGAGCAGCCCAGACCGCACCATGTGCTAGTCCTGATGGCAAGGAGGACGTTCCACTGATTAGCGAGGGAGAAGGACTCCTCTTACATCTCCTAATTGAAGGATTAAAAACAGACTTTACAGAAAGTACATGTGCCTCTGGGCTCACAGAAGTTTTTGCTGTTCAGCAGCTTCAGTGGGAATATATTGCCTCCCTCTGCAGTTCTCTAAAAAGCTCTCCAAACTCCCTCACGCACTAACACTTACATTCCAGAGTATGAAAATCACTTCCTACCTCCCAGGAAAAGCAGGGTTTAGAACAAGTACCAGCTATAAGAAAACCTGAACAGAAAAAGCATTTCCTTCCATTCAACCACATACAACAGACAAATCATACTGCATTCGCACTGTGAGCTCTACAGAGAAATTCAATGGTTTGTATGAAGTGATATCACCAGACTATGAGGTCATCAATACAGTTGTGTTTAAAAAGTGACTTTTCTCATCCATCAGATCTCAACTCGCTGAAAAAAGCTGCAACAGCAATCTCTCCCTAAATCTCTCTGCTTCAGCAGAGGTCAAAACTAAACAGCAAATTAGCAACCTGCCACCCCTACCCAGGCTCAACGGGGCACAAGGTGTTGGTGTTCTAGCTTCAGAAACAGATCATTCTCTCACTGGTTCCCAGCAATACTTACCTAGCTGTAGTTATATCATGAACCAGTGTCAGGTATCACCATCTAGCGAAGAGTGCACTGCCTGGGGTGGAATTACTGTCACCTCCACAGCTTGAGTCAGAGCCCCTTTCAGCTGTGTATACAAAACAGACTTGATTTGGTCTTATTTTATCACATCCTACAAAAATAACTCACACCATTGGATTTTGAAAAGCAAGGTAAGGATCCTAATCAACTACTGTGTACAAAACTTAAGGTCTTGGGAGAACACTTTGCAGGGATTATTTGAATCTCCAGCAGCTGTTTGACCTTCCTTCCCTTTGCTCCCTTGCAGATGTCCTGCAAATAGAAGAGTCTGAAGTCAACCGCACAGGTGCCCTTATTCCAGACTTTAATCCCTCCTTAGAGCAGAACAGGGCTGACAGCAGACATTTACATTATTCTTTTAAGGCATGAGTAGCAGCACACCGGCTGAGAAGTAAGGACCAGGCATATCTCAAATACTGACTATGGAGAATCTTCAGGCACTGACGACAACAGGACTTTGGCCTTGCTCATGCAAAAGCCACCAAGAACCAGCATATAGCAAAGCAGCAAACTAAAAGGGCAATTTGCTTGTGAATGGGATGAACACAGTAGACATTCTCTCCCTAAATTCAGGAACAGATTGCGAAAAGATCAAACAAGTCAATTAGGAAAGGATGTTCATTAAAACTGCTACCTTCCCGTGAAAGAAAGGGTTGGCAGAAGTCTGGTCCGACCCCGGGTGTTCCCCAGTTCACTGCGCCGTCACACATACGATACACTACAGTATATAGAGCGTATGGATATGCAGCACAGGCAGCTCATGGGTCCTAGCCACAGAGCTGAAGTTTTCCACTCTGACCTAAACATATTTATCATCGTGGTAGAGCCTGCCTGCTGACCCAGGAGCTTTTAATGAGGAAGCTATCAGACTGATAAAGGAAAAATTACTATTTAGCTGTGTCGTTCCCACAGATAAGAGCAATCCGTACTGAAAACACCCAGCCAGGACAGGAAACTCACAATAAGGCAATTCAGTCCGTGGATACTGAGCTGGCTAGACTTACGGCACCAGAAAACAGCACAGGCTAGAAGCAGAGCAGGGATCAAGGAGAGACTGGGGGAGCCACCCTCCTGCAAACCTGATCCCTTCCCAAGGCCACCACTAGAAATAACTCTGCAGGACAGTCTGTGGAAACAAGAGCAGATACAGTAGTCCAGGCAGGAATCAACACAGCTTTTGTAAAAGAAATCACACATCACACAACCACCCATGCTTCAAACCTACTGAAACATCCCGGAGCTCTGTGCCAACAAGCATATGGCTACAGCAAACCATTTTCACACATCCTGCAATGCTGAAAGAGTCATGTGTGATTAAAAAAAAAATAGTTAAAACCAGTGATAATTTAAGTTCAAACAGATGAGAAGACTCCGTAATTTAATTACACGTTTAGTGAGCAATAAAAGTTAAACTTGTTAAGCTGAGCTTGAAATCTTCTCTAATGCCAGAGAACTGCTAGTACTAAAAACAAACCTCGTGTTGTCGCGCCAGCAAAAAACCTCTACACTTGTCATTGCTGCTTTGAAAAAAGCCAGTTTGAAGCACAGTACTGTGCATGTATCATGCACCAGAGTCATCAAGCTCCCAGCTTCCATATACTTTGCTTATTTCACATAAATAATTTTTCTCCACTTACAGAGAGCCAAAGTCTGCCACGCTGCAAGTAATTTGATCAAATAAATTTTCCACATTGGTTAGGCACTCCTAGTTTATGCAAACTTAACAATACAAGTTGTATGTAAACATCTAACAACTGCCTCCAGAACATATACAGAACTTTGAGTATGTCCCTGCTGCTTCCATCTCCCTTGCATGGGGGACTCTCAAGCTCTGAAGCCCTCTTAGCAGGGACCTTTCTTACTTCAACGCTGACTCATGCATCAGAGCATGTTCTAACGCTCAGCACGATCAAAGCAAACTCGTCCCAGATGTTCGTTTGTTCTTCCCTTAGTCTCCTTTCTTCCTCCTCTTGTAGGTTTTCCAGCCAGTCCCCATGCATTGTGGAGGAAGATAGACTTCAAAATTACGTGTTTGCCACAGAAGTTTGGCAGCACCGCTACCAGATACAACATAACACTCCTCCACAACAGAGCTCTGCTACTAAGCATAGCACCGACACAGAGCTGCAGATCCAGCCAGGAGGTTTCAGGATTTGCTCCTAGAAAGCTCTCTCGCAACGCTGGCAAAAAACTTAAGAGATCAAAAGGCATGCAAGGATGCTGGTAGCGCCACGAGAAAGGAGGAAAGGAGAACGAGAGCTGTTACAAAGAGCCAGGTGAAAGCACAGCAGACCGCTTACCCAACCTGATACCCCACCGATCGAGGTGGCGGGTGGCAGTTCTCCTCACTCCTGCAGCTGGCTCCGCTCACAGCAGAGTCCACAACTCTGCAAATCTGCAGGAGAGCTGTTCGCTGTTTTAGAGTTTTCTGCCAGGCTAGTGAGAACAGGCTTACGGAGGAGTCCCACCAGTACCAGCCTCACTACTGGGAAAGCACAGTGGCATCTCCACCTTGCAGCACCAGCCAGCCTGTATATCTATTTAAGCTACACTGAGACAACCTACCTCCGAAACTACCTTCCTGGATGACTCTCTGCCTTAACCCCAACCAGATACACCCTAGAACAGAACCACCTCTCCAGGGAACCTGGGCCAGTGTTTCACCACTATCACTGTAATTTTTTTTTTCCACAAAATAAAAGGTTGCTGTACATGGTGTGCTAAAGTCCCTGTCTCCCAAGAAGAGCATGTTGTCCGAAACGTACTCTGCTCCTCAGAGAATAATGTTTTGGATGCATATAGCCTGAAACTAGAGAAATCGTTTCTAAATTAGCTTTGTACAGAAGCCAAGAAAAAAGTTCATGCTAAAAGCTGTGTCCCAAGGCACATGAGAAGTGCAGCACTCAACTGCAGGTTTCAGAGCAAATGCTGCTTACTCATCCATATCCCCCCCCCACGACTTAATGAAGTGTTACGTCGCAAAGCAAAGCAATCCAGCTCCGACATTCTCCACTTGCAGGCAGCTTCATTACGCTACCATCACTCATGGGCTGGACAGTATCGCTCATCATTGCCAGGCTCCCCCACCAAGGGCTCTTGCTTCATTCAGCATAAACAGAGAACAATGCTCTAAACATTCAACCAGCCAATATTCATATCTGTCTTTGTTATTCAACATGTGGGCTCATGACTCCAATTTTCCACACCGAAAGCCATACAGCGCTCCCAAAGATCCCTCCCCAGGAGCATTTTCCTCCTGGTCTTTCCAGAAGGCACATGTGTCACATCAATCACGGCACCTAACCTCAGGAAGGAGCAATACGCATCTCCTGCCCACCATTCAGGGGCACAAGCAGCGCTGCTTTAATCCTGGTGATTTACATTCATACATTCCACCTCCGAACAAAAATAAGATGAGCATCCAAACAGGTGGGAAGCAGACTCAGCTATTTTTAACTCCTGCCAGCTATTCCACTCAGAGGCAAAAAAAAAAAAAAAAAAAAAAAAAAAAGAAAGAAAAAAAATCAAAATACCTCAAAGTCATCACTGCAGCCTTAACCACAAACCACACGAAAAACAATTTTATTCTGAAGACTTCCTTCCTTCTTTCAGGACAGTGGTGAGAGCCCTACTCTTCCCCTCTCCAGCTGCCACAACTTTTTAAGGCTAGAAACAGAATAATCCTGCAGTTACCTCTGTCACAGCTGTCAGTGTTTCAGATCAGAGTAATGGATGCACAATTACATCTAATACCAGTATTTCCAAAAAGTGCTGGACATTACATAAAGTTAGAAGCCTGCAAATGCCCTTGCACACTACCCAGCACTAGTCCCTCGCTTACAAGACAAGGACTTTAGCTTTCCACATGGCTTATGTTCTCCTGAATGCCCACGCTATATTCAGTATCTCACAATGCCAAAGGGGAAACGGGATGTATGAGGGACTCTGCATGCCAGCTTTTTGTGCTATTACCCTGCAAGAAGTTTCCTGAAAGCACAAAATCTCCTGGACCTTGGCTGTCAGTCCAGCTGCATACCTGAGAGACTAAGTGAGATAGGGAAGTCACCCTGAAACACAGGAGCAACCTTAGCACAGGCAGCAATCAGCCACTTCTAACAGCTGGATTTGAAATAAAACACTGGAATTTTCTTCAGAAGATCCGTGGGGCCCCAACACATCACTCGCTTCTTCTCCGCAGTAAGAGGCAGGTGAAGAACAAGAGCCCTGAGCCAGGCAACTCCCTGCTGTTAAAATAAACCATTTCAGTTCTTCTCACACTTCAGAGTTAACCACAATCATCGACTTTATCACCCCCTGTATGCATCAATTTTATCACAGTATCAGCCAAAACAGGAGAAAAAAACCCTCAATACCACAAATGCTCAACAGCCATGCCCAGCCACCACCCTCTCCTCAGCTGCACCCACCCTCTTTCCTCATCACAACCCCCACAAGCTCACTGAAAAAGCTGTAGGTACCGCAGGGCCGCCAGGAAAACCCGATGGTGACCTGAGGCTCCCCAATGCTAGGGTGACAGAACTTAAAAACAGTTAGGATGTGTTTCCATGTAAGCTCGTTACATCAAATGTAACACAGGAGCTGAGAAGAGCCACGCTGCACACAGGCTCTTGACCTGACACCACTTACAAGGGCCAGAAGTCTGCATTTTAAAATACCTTAAGAGATCAGCCTATGTCAGAAAAAAAGCTGGACTTGCTAAGGTATTCGTTCTCCAACTCTCCCAAATAAAATTCTCCATTGAAAACATCCTGATTATTCAAAATAGCACACCCTGTTACACTGGAGGGGCATAAGTCAGAGAGGTGTGATTACAAATTCACTTCAGGAACAGCACTGCCTTTGTACACAGCGGAAATATGTGCAAATAAGCACAAAGCGTTAACGCATGTTAAGGTCTGCAGCACAGCCCGCAGCAGAGGCTTGGAAGCAGCATCACCCCATGAGAGAGAATCGGGACGCCACCTCGGCAGTCCAGAGGACTTCTCCAGCCCTGGAGGAGTTTCCCCTGCAAGATCTGCTTTACTCAATTCTCACCATCACCCCGTGAAGTCTGCAGAAAAAGGCTGTAGGCTATTTTTAGGGAGTCCTAGAAACAGCACAGTGCCCTGCTTCCATTTTGAGTTCCTCCCACAAGAGAAGGGCTGCCTCTAAAATGTACGTCCAAAATAACCCCTGCTCCCTATGCTGCCCTGCACTTCAGAAGCGGTATTGAGCTGTGCTTCCCAAATAACTGCTAACAGCAGTCTACCACCAATTTCATGTCCTTTATAAAAAATAATTTGAAGGCACTTAGCAGTAAGTTTCTAACCTTTCTTCAAGGTGGCCAAGTACGGCATCCATCCTGTTACACTCACAGTTAAACAGGTCTAATTATCTGGCTTGCAGTTCTCCTCAGAAACATGAATTATGGTTAAATGTAATCTGGGCCAGCCAAAAAACAGCAGTCAGGATAAGGCAACCAAAGCCTTAGTCATGTAGAGGTACTCATCACCAGCCTCTCTGACCAAGAAACTGAAGAAATTCAAGAGCACAAGCAGTCAGGAGAAGTCAAGCCCTCTCTCCTCACACACTGGAGAACCTAAACAACCTCAGAGTCCATCTGATGGATGGTACCATCAGCAACTGGGCAAGACGCACCAAATTAAAATTTCACAAGGATGCTGGTGAAACCACTTCACTGGACTCCTGTGCGACAGGGGATCCATGGTGGGTGCTTCTGCTCTTGAAGCCATTGATACACAGCTGAGGAACCTGCCAGCACCCTGCCACAGCAAACCTTTTCTTTCCTCCTCCGGGAACTCATTGACTTCTGATAAACAAGCCTTTTCTGCACATGCAGATAAAATGGGTTGTCAGCAAGTGCATTCACTTCAATACCTTGAAGCTGAGGCACTGAATAGGAATTGGAAAAAAAAAAGTTTTTTCTAATCATTAGAAAGAAAAAAAAAAAATCATCGCTTATTCCCAGGTCTCAAAGGTCATCCTGACCAGGAAAGCTAGGCCGATGTATTAACGATTTTTCCATGTAAAACAACTGTTCTGATCCAGTATTTGAGTACTTCTGTTCTACTTTTAACAATACTCATCTACTGCATTTTAATTAAGCTTCCATTTCTATTCCAAAGCAGCTTGATGCAAGGAAAAGTAATTCAGTAATGTCTTGCCATTTTTAAACAGTATTAAAAAAAGATAGAAACATTAAGATGCAAGCATTTAAATAATTACAGATCATATCAATGTAGTCAGGAAACACATCAAGCTTAGCAATGAAAGCTAAAATTAGCTGCAAAATAATATCACCAGACTAGAAAGCTCTAGAAAAATTACTAGAGTGTTCAAGCAAGACTGAAATTATTCAAATCTAAGCTTCTTGCTTATTCAAATCAATCTGCCTGGGAGCCACAGAAATTGTTGTGGTAAATTGATTTCCCCAGCGTCTGGTTCTCCTTTCGTACGAGCCACGACAAGAAAAAGGAAAAGACCAGAAAGACAAGATGAAATCAGCTGATT
This sequence comes from Chlamydotis macqueenii, assembly GCF_036417535.1. Lineage (NCBI taxonomy): Eukaryota > Metazoa > Chordata > Aves > Otidiformes > Otididae > Chlamydotis > Chlamydotis macqueenii. The sequence goes on from NC_141568.1 coordinate 15,613,322, forward strand.
CACAACATCGTTAGGCATTCTGCATTCAGACAGATTATACATCACAACATTAAACCAAGTTATAAATGTCTGAGCAAGTAAAGGCAGCCGGGCACGGTGACTCACGCTGAAGCTGCTAGGTGCAGCGCTCAGTCGCAGACCTCAGCAGCAGCCTCACAGTCTGAAATACCATTTTTCTTCTTGGAGACTCATGCAATGCAGCACGCCTAACGCAGTTCATTTTACTTTACTGCCTCATCTCTGCTGTACTTCAGCAACACACACCTAGATTTTACAAGCATGAGCGTATGGAACAGATTTCCAGCAAACCTACAGTGCTAATGCCTTTACTGATGTGAAAAATACAGCAGCACTTCACTCCTGCTTGGCCAAAAGGTAGAGCACGCCATTCAAAAGAAGTCTTATTGAAAAGCGTTATATACTTGATGAAATAAATGCTTTGAGCATTTACCTAGGAAGTTGTGCTGGTATAAATGGCAGCCTGTTTTTAAGCTTGACAGAGACGTCAGATAAAAAGATATATCAAAAAACCCTAAAGCAGCATCACACAGCAGTTTCCAAGGCTTACCCTTTGCTACCAGCTAACCATGCGGTCTTCAGCAAGAAAAGCCATTTGAGCTTTCCTTCAGGACCAAGTTTTTGTGTCCACCAAACGAAAGTGACTGCTGTCTGTTCATTTCCCACAGGGGAGCTGCATTTTGTATGAAAAGAGTTATCCAGAAACATTTACTATACACACATGCACCAATAAGGAAATGAGTCACCAACCCACAGGCAGGCCTGATTCATAGCACACGGCGCTTGGGCTATTTAGGAATCTGTGTACAGAACACAAGGGAAAGCCAGTTGCAAGCCACAGGTCATTTTAAAATACTAGATATAAAACACAAACTAATTTAAATGCATTTTTTCCTCCTTTGCTCGGGCATAGTTTCTTCAAAAGCACAGGACCAGCTTGGTATTGTACACAGCAGCAGAACTTTTCACCTAGATGAATCATAATGTTTTCTTTATATAACTGGAAGAAAAACAAATTCTAGTGTTTATTTTAACCCTGGATAAAATCACTTGGATTCTGTTCAACAGAAAAATCAACATGAATAAGTCTTTACAGTCACTGCTAAGGCAAAGTTTCCATGGGATTAGTAACAAACTACCAAATAAAAATTCTGCTTGCCTTCAGAACATGTAAACAAAAGCCCTGTTACAGAGCCAAACCAAGTACCTTTCTTCAGTTCACCACACCGATTAAAGGACTAAAACAAAGAAAACTGTGCATACATCTTACTTAAGCTCTGCACTTCCTCACGAGGTTAGATATGGGTTTCAATTAACCTTGTTCCTAGGAGAAGCCTGGGGCACTGAGCTGCAGCGTGCTTATAGGTACTGGTCTCCTGTGCCACAGCAGCTTGGCTTTTAATGCATTTTGTATTTCTGAGAGCTCTTCTCCAAAAAGCACTGGGGTTTTCAGCTTGAACTGCTCAGCTCAATAGCTATATAGAGCCGTTAAGCCAAGCATTTTGCTTTAAAATTCTGACCGTAACAGTAATTTGGAGGATTTAAAATGATACCACTGTAAGCAGCTAGATCAGTAACAGTTTCCCTTAAGCCAAAGGAAGAAATTATAGCTGACTAGTTTTGCACAGATGAGCAACTTTAAAAAAAAAAAAAAAAGTGTTTGATGCTGTATTTTAAAAGCGAGTTGAAGAGCTTTCTGGAAAGCAACATTAGTAGAAAGATGTCTTGCTGGTATGCAGGAGAGCCAGACACCTACCCACAAACCCTTCCAATTACTGTTTCCATAACTCCTACTTAAAAAGCTATGAATAAAGACAAGCCTCAATTAAAAACACTGAGCACACCTACAGCTTCTCTGCTAATAACGACAGAGTGAAAATAACGGGGGAGGGAGGAAGGGGGGAGAAAAGCAATAAGCTAGGCACTGCCATGCTATGCCGCAGACAGCTCCGTACCAACACACGGCACACCGCTCCGCACAGCACCACCACCGGTATCACTGCTGAACAATTTTCACCTGTCAAAATAGGGGAATTTAATCAACAGTTCAACTGCTCTAGAAATGGCTGGTTATTCCTCCTCCTGATTATTTCTGACAAACAGCAAAATCAATTAGAAGGCTTAGGAATACAGACCTAAAAGCCAGCCACCTGCACCAGGCTGGGCAGGCTGGAAGGGCTGCAGGCAAGTACACGAGCAGCACTCATCATCTTCTTGCTGTAACTTGAATTTTTTTATTACATCTAAAAGAGAACTTCAGAGTTTAAGAATACAGTAGGCAACGACTGCCACTTGACAGAAAATACGTTATTCTAGTCTCTGGCTAATGGTGGTGGTCTGTATATAGTTATGCACTATTAAAATATTTGAAGCTACACATTAAAAAAAGGTTTTCCTACCATCTGAAACCCAGTTCTGGCTGAAGAAATTAGACACGAAGTTATAAATCTGTAGTCCCTACAGACACAGAAATGCCCAACAGATAATACCTAGCTTCAATTATTTCTTCCAGTATGCTGATGTGACAGACAGTCCTCACTGCAGATACCTGGCAACGTGTGGAGATTATTTTGTCCCCACCTCCAAGCAGAATAAACATTTTCCCCAGTAGGTAACACTTGAGAATAGGACTTTAAGAGTCTGACATGTTCTTAGCCAAGCAGTATGGGAACACCATGCGGTTTGCATGTCTACAGTAAGGCAGTGGCATATTTCTGGGGATGCGCAAGGGAAAAGCTGACAGCAGTACCCTCAGGTAAGCAGTTTTCCACCCAGTGCGAGCGTTTCAATCCCTTGCATGCAGATTTCTATCTGACTGATAAGAAAAAAAAAAGTTTGGGTAGTGCAACTTCAGCAACAACAAGGTGAGATCTGAATGTTTTAAGCACAGGTCAACACTGCAACCAAAGCCACCTATTTTGGTCTCCCACGATGCCTTTGACTGGCCTTGAAGAGTTCTGCTGAGGGTGAGAATTGACTCTGCTGGGTGAAAAAACTCGTCAGTCTCCATACCAAAGGAAAAGGAAACATAAAAGATTGCCCAGCAGGTGCAGGTTACAAAGTAATTTATCTGTACATTTTAGGATTACTATACAATACAGAGTAGAGAGGAGGCTGGAGAAACAATTGTCCCATGACAATTTTCAATGAAAGATAAAACCCAGAATATCAGAGGTATTAGATGCATCAAACAGATCTCCAGAAATAAGTCGGATATTTCCAAGTAACTCCCTGAGAGGTAGGAGCATCCCTGGTAAGCGTGCACAAAGAAAGAGTATCTGGCACAGTAGCAACCAATACTACCTCCACTATGAAGCACATAGGACTTTTTTTAAGTTAAAATTAAACCTTAGCAAAATATATACTGAAAATGAGCATTCAAAGCTCCTTTGGCATCATTTGGGTAAGAGCCCAAATGTGACACAACAAGCATTTGAGACATCTAGAAAATGAGAGCAGATGGAAAAAGAACTCAAGAGCAAAAGCTCGGTCAGCATTCAGATGCAATACTTAGGGGCCTCCAACCTCCCAATAAACAGAAAGTTATTGTACACAGTCCTCTATAAACTACATTTGAGCTCAGATGGTACAATAAGAAAGAGACATGACTTTACACAGTGAGGACAAGATTATCTTTTTCCTTTGTGCGCACTGCTATCCGCTGCATTTTGAAAATGTGTAGCTCACGGTGAGTGCCAGGCTTGGCACCAACACGAGTGGCTCACTGCTCTTTGCCCAGACAATCTACAGGTCATAGCAAAATATTACCTCTGTCCTCACTGCCCTCCAAAACAGGAAGCAAGGACAGAAAAGCCTTAGAGCAAATCAAGAACTGCCATGTTCAGACAATTTTCATTTAATCACAGGCCAGGCATTTCAAAAGCAACATTTTCAGGCTTCCTGAAGCCTACAAAATTGAATTTAGTAAATTCAGGTTTACATTTCTAGCTATAACACAGTGCCTACCAGATCACCTGAGGCAATCAGATTAACGAGGATATTTTTATAATGGAGAAGCTAGCAAATTTCCAAACTAGCCTTAACACCGAGGTCAAGAAGAGAAGATACTGTGGAATAAGTTTAATTTTAACCTGTTTCTGCACAAGAAAACTTCTCCTTGTTTAGCGTTTGTCTTGGATAAAGGATGAGCTAAAACAATTAATTTCAAAATAAAACACTCATGAAGTATTACACACAACTACAGTGGTGTAACTGTGTTGCAAAGATTCCCCACTCAGACAAGCTTATTGTCTCCACACCTCTCAAGCTGCTGAAACACTGACATTTCCCTGCCACTGGCATTTTAGCAGGGAGCAACAGAAGGATCACTACCACGATGCACAGAGGAGCAACACAATTAAGTGTCCATCTAACCCTTCTCAGTGATACAGAGCTTTGTATTGCATCTGTACTACAAAGCTAAAGTGTTTTGGTACTTCTTAAGCGTACTTAAGTGAAATCAATCAGAACTCAGGAAGCAGATGAAGAATTGGTGGCTTTAACCAATTGACTATGGTAGGGGGGGGATTTAAAAGAAAAAAAAAAAACCAAACCAAAAACCAACAACAACAGACCCCAAACCATCCTCCTTGCTTTTCCTTAAGAACTTCTGTAAGGAGTTTTCTGCTTTCCACTGAGCTGAAGCTGCTCACAACAGCCTCCAGGGTCAGATGACACAGGATAAACGCAAGATTAACTTGGGTCAATCTGAGTTATCATGGACCCACTCCCTCAAAATCAGTTTCCAGGCCCAGTTAAACCTGAAAGTAGACCATAAACCAGCAAAAAAAAAAATCCCCATTTTCTCTCTCTACAGGACCAAATGTTAAAGTCCTGGGAGCAGCTCTTACTACAAAAGACCAAAGGGCACATACCTGTGAGGAACTTGCAGGCTGACAGAACAGACTGGCTGGCTCTTATAAACAAGAAGATTTCCCACTGTGCCACAGCGGCTGCCAATTCTTCAGGTAAATTGGATGAGAAATGAGAGTGCATTACAGATTAATACTAGGAAATCTCAGGACTTACTCTGAAGTCTTACCCATACTGCACACACCTTCCTGTGCCAGATGTAGTTTCTTTAAAAAAAAAAAAAAGCACAGGCAAAAAAGCTAATTTGTTCCTTATCAGTTATATTTGTGATTACATTTTAGAGCCCAAGACTTGCAAACTTAGCATTTAGCAGGCAACCACCAAGCTGTTAGAGACATGCAACAACCTCAAAGGAGCCCCTACACCAAGCTCTTCTCAGACCGCTGTGAGAAAGGCTGTTTTGCTCTGACTAAGCTCCCAGGCTTGTTACCACAAGCACCAGCTCTGTAGTTTCCCACAGATTCACACATTTGCAAGGAATTTAAGACACATAAGGCTTCTGCACATTTGAACTTGCAACGTTGCTTCTCAGAGTATAAGTGATGCTACCCCGGTTTCAGCGATGATGGTCCTTCGTCAAGTCACCAATTGTTACTGCATGAGAAGACAATGGCCTTCAGAAAATTGAGTTGTTCCACTCATTCTTGCAATGCAAAACTGGGAAGAAAACACATTATTAAAGCACACATTCTTCTCCCTTGCTTTCCAGTGAACTGTCCTTAACTGACTCCAGTCTCTCCGTTCCTAAAGAAGAGCCAACTGAGGATAACCTCCTGAACGCAGCATCTGCAGTAGTAGGCGGATGAGAGCTCTGCAGCTATATAAATACAAATGGCTTCTGCAAACAGAGACTAATTGTGGTTTGCTTTCAGGGAAGGGGGAGGTGGGTGCAACACGATTCGTCCAGTCGAAGGGGACAACCACTAACTCTGCTATTTTCAGCTCAGCAAGTTATCACAAGTGCCCAGCTCGACTTCAGAACTGGAGGGGGAGATTCTGCATGGGAGTCCCAAACATCTGGAACAGCAAATTTCCCTACGCATTGCTTCAAAACCAGAGCAGGTAACTGTACAGACTTGGCACAAAGTTTGCTGACTTTCTGCAGTAAGACAGCCTCTGAAACACCCAGGTAGTTTCCCACACATTTCTGGAAGACTGCCTCCTTCAATGACTCTGCTGTGCGGCAGGAAACCGTGTCAGAACAAGCGAGATCTTACTAACACAGGTGGGGCTCAGCGCTAGAAGCCAGTTCTTACTGCCCTTCGAGATAAGCAAACCAGAGTTAATCCATCAATTATTTGAATTGAAGACTTGATCCTTCTTCCTCATCTTCTATTTAAAGTTCCGGTGGAAGCAGGATCAGCAGACTGAGGCTTTACTCTGCAAAGACAGGAGAGCCAGGAAAGATGTGCGGTATATAGGCTTTACACAGCAGAACCATAATGTAAGGCAGTGCTAGGCAGTTTGCTGAAATGCTGTAATTCTTGTAAGGCAGATTTACAGTCTCTTTTAAAAAAAAATGAAGTACAGTCTATGCAAGAACATCTCTGAATTTAAAAGTCATTCATGCCGGTTTTTCAGAAGTCCTTCCTTTTAATTAGGCTCATTAACAGCCTTCATGCTAATTTGAGCTACAATTTTTTTACAAAACTGATTTTCTTACTACACTGCCTAACCTAGTTAGGATAAAATATCCAGCCAATTCAATTCCAGCCCCCTTTGCTGGTGCAGTTTAGTGCCATTTAGGACAGAGCAGTTTAGGACTGACCACACACGCTCCCAGCGTCTTCGCTGGAGTCAACTCACAGTGGATGGGGGGACAACATGCTCTGGGAAGCCAAGCAGAGAGTTGACTCCATCTGCAACCAAACCATTTGGTTATTAACTCTTTGAATCAACTTACACAACCAAAAGCCATTTTCCCTCCACTTTAAAACAGACTCAATTTTGTTGACAGTTCAATGTTTCAACATAATTCTCTTACAAAATTTAAGTCTTAGTTGCTTCTGGAGAAGAAAAGGGCTTTTGAGCTCTTATTTGCTTCATTTTGTCCATTTCAAATTTGCTCAGTTTGCACAAAAGATCATTCTCTTAATTGCCAGCACTAGAAACAAGCTGCAATTTGAAAATCAAGCAGTGTTTTATTGTAGCTTATACAGCTTGCACCAAAATGTGTTACTAAATCAGCTGTTACAATCATTGGTGATAGTGAATGTTGGCACAAAAATGCTGAAGAGGAGAGATAAGATGTTTCGTGATATCAAAATAAGCAGATGCCTCAAGGACAAAGGTACAACCTCACTTTTTGACCAGACCTTTACTAAATTAATCATCTCTACCTGGTAATCAAAACCGCTTTCTAAATATAAATTGGACAGCAGCATTTAATGAAAAACTAAACTTTAAATGATGACAAGCATTAATAAATATGCTAATTTCTTCATCTAGCTGACATTTGTAACACTAGTACAAAGAAATACATTACTTCACAAAACACCAGTTCCTCCAGGGAATATTTGAAGTAGCCCATCTTGCTCATTTTCCCGACAGCCAGTTTTGGTGAATCAGGCTGACTCGGAGGGGCAGCAAGCATCAACATCACAAAATTAAAAACCATTCTCTTTACAGTGAAATAAAGGAGCCATTTGACAGCAGGTTGCAGTAGCTCTCTTCCTCCAGAGGAACCACTCTGCAGGCAGCAGCAAAGGCAAGGTAGACAGCGCTGGAGCTTTAACAGATGCCGGGGATTTTCCAGTCTAACATATATTAGCACTTTGTATTTGCAATCCTGATCTCCAGCACCAAGCAGTTAATTTGCATGTTAATTAGAAACAGGTCACCAGAAAACTGCACCAGACGAACTTTCTGTACTGACTAGAAAGGACAATGGAGCATTTCCATAAAGTCTATAATATCCCTCTCAAGCACATTTCCATCTGTCCTTGAGCCACCCAAAGGTTCACTGTAAACCAAGGTGCTCCTTTTGTTGACTGAGCGCATCCATTTCTATACCTCAGATCACCAAAACTGGTTTAAGATCAGACATCTTTTGAGACCTGCAAAACAAATCGGCAAGTCTGAGCAACGCTAGAGAAAATAACAGCAAGTCAGTCCAACCAGAAAGCCTCCTCTTGCCACAGTACAAAATGAAACAGAATTAAGTCTGAAGGAAAAGCATAGGTAGCTATGCCAGAGAGAAAGCTTAGCAACTGGTTAAATCTGCACAGCTCAAGTTTGCATGTTCATCCAGTTCTGCTCAGTGGTCACATTCACTGGTAATGGCAGGATTAAGAGAGGAGGTGGCGAGGAAAGGTGGTGTTACAGACATTTTAACTACCAGGAAACTCACTCTGTAGCATCCTCTCTCTTTGAACCCTCTTTTATATACTAATACTTCTAGTACTACGCTTAAATCAAATGCCTCTTCAGCTCAGTTTTAGGGGTCTGATGTTGCAAAGTCTAATAAAACTGAGTTATTGCTGCTGTTTCTCATACACGAGACTCACGGGCACCTCAACTTTCAAGAGTTCATTTTCTCCAGAATCTCCAAGATTGATCACTTGAAGTTATTAGACAATAACCGCACGGTTTGAAAACAAAGAGCAGCACTATCACAAGGCTACACCTCAGTTTAACACTACATTGTATTTTCAGTTTTCAGTTGTTATTGCAAAGTCATAGGCAGTGGACTTGATTTAAGACTTCTAGATGTTGAGCTTCATGTACATCTCTCATGTTCGTAATAGGGGCTCTTTTAAGTGAGAGACACCTATAAGAAGTCTCACCCAGCTCCTTGACTACGTTCACCATTTTGCCTATGGGACTCGCTAGATCTTGCCTGCCACTCTGGAGACCAAACAAGCTGAAGCATGGCAGTTCACACTAGGCTTAAGGATCCACCCTGCTCCACTCTTTACACATCCCCTATCAATCTCCAGCTCTTTCTTAACGCTGGCACTCTGAACACCATCACAAACGCAACTGTTTGAGGAGCTGTGCTGTTCAAGTTAATGGTTGATGAAAGGTTTGGGTCCACCCCGCAACCTCCAGCTCAATCAGTAATTCAGTTCACAGCTCTGTCCTGCAGGTAACTCAATCAGCAGAACTAAGCACACAGCAACAAGCTGTGGCACAGAAGGCTCCTCGTAAACCAGCAACAGCAAAGCAAGCATTTCATGTAAACACATTCTAGCTGAATGAACTAAAGCTCCAAAGACATGGTCCAGGATATCCTTGCAGGAGAAGGTAAAGCTGCCATGAGATCAAGAAAAGGATTTTTTTATCAGCTCAGCCGGCTGCAAGGTTCTCTTTGATTTTTAAGAAGCAACAGCTTTTGAACTACTTGCAGACAGCCTGCAAAAGAGTCTCCTTACAGCAACACATCCAGACATCCAATTTTAACACAGAATTAAGCAGATTTCTGAACACAGCCATCAATATACCAAGCTGTGGACCACCAGCTGTGTTGCCTCTTTAATAATACTTACACCAATGAATACAATTGCCAGTAGCTTTAATTGCCATTAAAAAGCTGCATTTGTTTCAAGTACCCAAGAGACTGAAGAAAACTTAAAATTCAATTATGTTATTAGCCAGGGAACTACAAAAAATTAAGCAGTAAAGGATGAAAACCCAGTACTATTGCTGTGTTAACTCATGGCTTCTGCCCCTATGAAGTCTGAATGGTTGTGGCCTTTTCTACATGATCCCTAGATGACATCAGACACATGATTTTTCACCAGCACAGCTGTGCCGTTGGAAATCCAAGCAGACACCAAAGTACACAGGGAGAAAATCCTTCAGCCAGCACATGGGATCTGCACTAGGAATTCACTGCAGTAGAAGTACAGAACATGTTTGCCTATTCTTGAAAGATCTGCCAGTATATTTGAAGTCTTTGATACGATCCACACCTGTACAGCAGCTTCTTTTCCTTTAGCACAGTCAGAAGAACCTAGGTGAAAAGGTTACTAAAAAAAAAAAAAAACCACAACAGTAAGCACTAGCAGTTAGAAACCCTTTCCTTATTTGATTTCCACCTTCTTGCCGGAGCCTAACTACAAGATTGCAGGAAAGAATCACTGTGATTACAATCTCTCATTGAAACTGCTCCATAAAGGCTCTGTAAAGGCCCCGAGCCAGATCGGCTGTGCCTCCCATGAGCACAGAAAGCAATGAAGAGCGATAAATGTCAAATAATTATTTGCTAGACTTCTGCATATATAAAAAAAGCCATCTTCCGCTGTTAAGGTTAGATCCGCTGTTAAGGTTAGATCTTGTCCTTTTACGTCCACCACTGGATGAAAAGTTTCACTCCAGTTGACATCCTTTGCCCACCCCTGCCTTTTTATATGACTGCCTAAAGTCATTTTTAGTCCGGGAATGTGAGCTATCATCTGAAGCCACTCCTCAGAGCACACAGCACTGACTTGCCAGTTAATTTTATCTCTAGCCATGCTTGAACAATCTCTTGATAACATAACAGGGATTTTCTTCCTTTTTTAAACAGGAGCTACATCAACAATGAAACAAAGCAGACAAGAGTTAGGCACAAAAGCAACAACATTAAACAAAAGACAGGAGAACACGGAAAGCACAGGCTACCACTACACTAAAGCATAAAATTCCAACTTCCCCACTTAAGGAACACGGAGAGCAAAGTTTGGCTATTTTTCAATCTTGTGATCTTTCTGAAAACTCCAAGGAAACAGTATGCTAACACAACATTATACAACTACTGCTTTCAGGCAGCCCAGGATGGAGGATCTCAAATTTATGAAAAAGGCGTGTTCAGTTTTCTGTAAGGGGGGAAGAGCTGGATTCTGCCTCAGCAAGTCCCATGATTTCCATCTTATCTCTTAACCCTGTTTGCTAATGGCCTGCCCCAGAGACTTCTCTCTTACAAAGTTCAAGACTCAGCTAGGCTCTGTTTTTTCTGGCTGCAAGTGACAACATCCCTCTCAAGGCTTCTACCAAGTTAAGAAATTTTGGGGGTCTTATAAAAGAGCTTTTAAGTAGACTGCTCGTACCTCTGGAACTGGCTCCTCGAACTGCCTGCCAGTTTCAACTCTGAAATGCTCCTGGGCAAAGGACCTGTTCATTAACCACTAAATCATTTCAGTGGGAGTCAGTGAGGGTTTATAATCACCAGCAAGACCTACAACTTGGGGTTTGCGGATGTTTTTAAATTAGCATCATGTTATGCTAATTCATACAGAGAATGCTCTGCTTGGGATTCCCTTAACGAGACCACTAGGCTCCCAACTTTCCTTTTACAAGGCACATGCTGCTTCTCATACCCCTTTGCTACCAAAGCAGAGGAAGAGGGCAAGCCTTCAAGTGGTACAGCATTAATGCATCTGCCGGGCTGCCTAAAGCCTCCGTGCGCGTAGTCATTCCCTTGCTGTGCAAGTCAAAGCAGGCTGCACAGATACTTTTCCATTGATACAATCAGCGCTGCTACCAACGCAGAGCAGAAGCTGCAACGGGTTGAATATACACCAGAATAAAAGCCATCTGTCTGACAGACTTGGCATTTCTCGCTGAATACCGCACAGAATTCATGAAACAGAACTCTAGGAGATGGTGTTGCAGGCTGTTTGCTGAAGGGTTACCTTTCCCAATCTCAGTTGTGCATTCATTATCCATCTGCATACAAACAGTGATGTATTAACCAAGAACACGCAACACAGTTTAGGTAATTAGCCCAATGAGAAAGGACTAAACATATTCCAACTTCCTTATTATGAACCAATTTAAACACAGCGCTTTACCCCTTAAGGGTAAGGCTCCCTGCCTGATATTTTTATTTAATATTAATGTTGAGTCCACTGTAATTCATACACAATATTCTGGAGAAAACCAAGTTTCTGAGATAACGTAAGAGGTGGTACTTATGTAGGTCACGTTAAGAACACGTATGTGCCAGCAGGTATTTACAAGAACTCTTTCCTCTTTCAGAAAACCACATACATCTGCCTTGTCTGGTCTACACCAAGCACGTGAAATGGGTTCCAACCCTAAAGCAAAACACAGACCACATTAAAGCAACCCAGCTAATCGTCTCACACATTTCAATACACTTATAGCAAAAATGACTCCAAAATCTCATGTTCTCTCCTACTATCTGCTCTCTCAAGCCCATTTATTCATCTGCACTTCCCGTGTTAATTCACGGGAAAAAATTCACTATTAATACTTTTGCAAGCGCTTTAGTCTTCAGCTTTAATTTACAGATGGCCTCCAAATATGTAAAGCCCTAGTGAACCAGAATTCTGCAAACCAAGTGCCTTCAGTTGTTCTGATTATATGCAGAAGATTTAAAATATATACATATATAGAGAGCATTTAAAATAATACATATATTAAAAAACAATCTGCAAGTAGTTTGAGGTCTCCTGGGTATTGATCAAGAACTTAATAGAGTAATTAGCCAGGGTTCATTAAAACATGCTTCCCATTAGCCTCTCTAGATACCTAATCTGAATTCATTTACACAGCTATGTGCCACAGGTGCAAAATTTTAACCCCCTTAAGCCCAGTTTCCCATAATATGGACATCTTTTCCCATCAAGGCTTCACCAAGTCTTTGCCCTCTGTCTCTTAGATGGAACCAAAAGATCATCTTCTCCTGACCTCAGTACCAAGATCCTCCAAAGGGTCTTGGCTTGTAACTTCTGCCACCAAGTACCCAGATGAGCTGAAGTTGTCCAAGTCTCTCCAAGAATGAGCGTTATCTAGACAGCGACCACTGAAACACAAAAAGCTACCCTAAGCGCTGCCATCCACAACCAAACGCGCTGAAACCAGCTCCGTTTTTCCCTGTACAAGAACCACTCCATGTTTTGTTCAGTCACCCTGGCCACAGGAGCAGCAGTCTTTAGCAGCAAAGCTGACAACTGTTAGAAACTTATTATTTCCAGATTTAATTACCTTCTCTAAGCGAAATCAATGCTCACTTCATCAACTGCCTAGACCTCCAACTATTACCCATCACCATGATTTATGTTAATAATATGCAGTGCATAATCATAAGATCCTGCCTCAGTTGTATCTCCTCACGTAGGATGCTCACACTAACACGCTCTTTCAGAGCGTCTTTCTCTATCCCATCAGCTCTGAGACTCTTAACCAGAGCGCTGAGCACCTGAAGCAGCCTTATCTAGCCAGCAAGCCATCGCACTTCAGCTTCTCTCAAAAAGACTTCTCCTAGGAGTATATCACAAAGCATGACAGAATAAAGTGAGACATGGCTTTTCAGAGAATGTTCTCTCTTGAAGTACTCTGCTGAGGTTTTAATGCATAGCATAAAAAGTGGGACAAGAGCTAGATATCAAGGGTTGGCTGAGGCGTGCAAGCCTCCAGGGAATGCTGACCTTACAAACCAGGCATTTGTAAAAGCACAAAAAACCTCCAGGAAAGGTTCATTAGAACCTTTTAATCATCTTCCCCTGACACACGACAAACAAAAGGCTCAGTTCAGAAAGGAAAAGTCTAAAATGTACATATAATTAGCCCATACTATTACCGTCATTATTGAACGCCACAGTGTGCAGTGTTAAAGAGGACAAATAAGTTTTCTATCACTTGAAACACAGGCTATCTATCTACTCCTCTCCCAAACTAGCCAAATACATCCTCCAGACAATCCTTTCTTCAAAACCAAGCATTAAAACAGAGAAAAGCTCCGTAACCAGACAGCTTGGAAACAAAAGAAGCAAGTAAGTGCACTGAGATCTTAGGGCACAAGAGTTGCATCTTGTACTTGAAAGCTATGCTGAACACGCACCAGTTTATCCAGAGAAATCACTCCCGGGAGAAGAGCTGACCACCTCATCCAGAAACAGTTATGTTGGAACATTTCTGAAGAGTGACCAGACAGACCAGCTTATTCCATAAACAAAAGAAAAAGAGACTGTTAATAAAGAAATCCAGGGTAATGTTTTTTCTGCTCCTGGGAAAGGGGTAACACCAAATCCTCACGCAGCGATTCAGCTCTATCTGCCAGCATACCACTAGCAGATATTCCCCACCTGCTGTAGACCTCGCTGCTCGGTCAGGTGGGCCAACATGCCCCATCACGTCATTCCACAGGCAGAGCCACTGCCTCTCATCTGCTGTAGCATGGCCCAAATTTACAGCATAAACTGTTTGAAACACTCCCTAAAATCACTACTCGGGACACATGTACGTCAACATTAAGTAAATGGTCAAACAGTCTAAATGAAGTCAACTGGGGAGTCTCTTTAAAAAAAAAAAAAAAAAAAAACAAAACAAAACCAACAACAGACTACTCACAATTTGTTAACACTTCAGAGAGAAAATTTCAGCTTCGGTTCACTAGGATATTATGTAAAAATTCAGATCTCTTATAAAAAAGGCTCTGATCGCACAGGTAACAAGTAGTCAGTTATGACACATCCACTTGAGATCAGCATCATTTTAGTTCTGCACTCAAGTTAGTTAAGCTTAGAAAGGCCTGACACATGCCAAGATTCAAAGCTATTAAGCTTAATTTTATGTTTAGATCCCACACACCCTCCCCAAGCAACCAAGCGAGCCTGAGGGGCTGGAAGTGCAGTCGCTCTGCTCCCTTTATCCTAAACTGCTTCGTATTACATTTTTCAAATGCAAGTGTGACCGACAGGCCTCGCCCTCCATTCCACCAGCAGCTCTCCAGCGAGCAAGGGTTATTTTGATAACTTTTATCTGTTGTTTTCCTCAACAAGCACTTTCTTCCCAACAGTGAGCAGCAAGTTTCATTGATAAAACACCCAACTGCGTCCACAGTCTTACAGCCAAGGGTAGGACAGAGCACTGCAATATTCCCAAAGCTTCGAGCCGCATTCATCACACAAATATTTCAGGCTCTTACACACTCAAGCAGATCCACAGTTTGTTGCAGATTACATAGAATCATAGAATGGTTAGGGTTGGAAGGGACCTTCAAAGGTCATCTAGTCCAACCCCCCTGCAAGGAGCAGGGACATCCCTGACTAGGTCAGGTTGCTCAGAGCCTCATCCAGCCTGGCCTTGAACGTTTCCAGAGATGGGGCCTCTGCTACTTCATAAACATGTATGACAAACTTAGCAAGACACATCGTCTAGAGAATTTGAGGACAAGCTGTCTGCACCCCTTCCCTCCTCCACAGCTGCTCACAGGGTCTGTCGCATTAAAAGGAGTTCCAGTTTTTGTGAAGGATGAAAGCCTAGGGCAATCAAATCCTGAGTACTTACCAGGCATGTGAATATCAAATTTAAAAACAAATAAGCTCTTTAGGGCAGTAATATCCTACTCCAGACCACACTTCTCTTTGACAAAAGCCTCAGGCATTTTGGTACAGAAATAGCACACTGCTGTTCTCGTAGTCCTACAATTCCTTTTGGACTAAACCAAGCTAGAGATTTGCTCCAGAAGAAGGATGAAGCAACATTTCAATCCCACACTATGTTTTTAATAGTCTGAGATGCCACAAGCAAAAGAAACTTCCATATTTTTCACAAAGCACTTTCCATGGATTAGAACCAGCAACAGACAGTAAGAAAGGATGTGAAACACCCAGTAACTCAGATCTGCGCTGAGTGCACTGTTACCTTGTGATACAAGTCTTGACAGTAAACATTAAACGTGTTTGTATTTCTTTTTTGTAGTGAACAACAAACTTAGCCAAGTCTCATTCAGCTGAGAGTCTCATTTTTTAAAAAGTATGCAATTTGCTCACTATTAAGAGATGCTACTTCCTAAGATTACACAGGCAAAGCTCAACTGTTACGGAACATATAATGCTGAAAAGCAAAAAAAGCCCTCATCTCTGTTCACGGCACCGCGACAGACTCGCCGTTTTGCCCACGCTTTCAGCCTGTATACTATTCTACTGCTGCCAAGTATTGTAGCTGAGGAAACGAAAGCAGAGCTATTTTAACCAGCAGCTCCCTAAATGACGCAGGACCGTAACACAGGTTCTCATCCAGCTCCAGCCCAAAACGTCATCAACCTCAGATAGCTGTCAGATTTACAGTCCCTTTTTCAGCTTGGGCAGCCAGATCTGGAAAAAAAACAAATGTAAGCAACCCAACAAGACAGAAAAACAGACAAGGCTGCAAATTAAGAGTGTGTCCATAGGGGTAACTCTACAGGAACGGCAACTGATATGGAAGAAGTTCCTCTCCCCCTTGCACCAGAGCTGTGGCAGTCCTCAGAACAGGACACAAGATTTGCTTTACTAAGGTGGCTATGGCCAACTACCGCTGCCTGGAACACCCGGATAGAAAGGATTTCTGTCCTTTCCAAGTCACTGTTATTCTGGAAGATTCACCTGATTATTTATGTCTTCCAGGGAAAGGCAGCATCTTTCTACTGTTAGCGCATCCAAACTAAACCATCAGAACTTCAAGATACTACTTCCATGGTCAAAATCCCAGCAATATGCCATGAAATCCAAGAAGAGACTGTAATTAGAAACCTCTCATTTGTTTCTCTATGAAATTATTATTTCCAGCTACTGTATTCACTGTCATCAGGCCAATTCTACGATTTTATCAGTATGATGGAATATTACAGACTATTTCTAGGAAAGTAAGTACTTTCCACACAAGAGCAAGCTAGAATAATAGTTCCTGTACCTTGACCTGGAAAGACTTAATTAAGATGATGTAGCTAGCACAGCTTTGGTTTGACATTTGAATAATAAGGAATATGAAAAATGGCATGTTAAAAAAAAAAAAAATTAAAAACCCCACCACAACAATAAAACAGTGAGGAGAGTGTCCACCTTGACTGTTAAGGATGGCTACATGCCCAGGTGCTTGGCACAAGCCTGCTACTCAAGTATCCCTTGAGAAGTCAGAGTCCCAACTGTGAAACAGTGGCAAAAATTCAATCAGCACTTTCCCTAGCAGAACAAGTTTAGACTACAGTTTTCTACAGTAGGAGGCTGGAAGAGATCACAAATGCCTGGAGGAGGGGAGGAAAACAAAAAACCCTGTAGGTTGTGGCTTGTTGTATGCTTTTCCCCTTTGTGTAGGCCTTACCTGTGAGCTGCTCCTAGAAAGGAAGCCAACGTAGCCTCAGAGCACGTGAAAGGCGTTTGATACGGACAAGCTCAAGCCACACTGCCGACTAACTGAGCTAGAACAAACTCTGCATTATTCCAGGGAAGCCTGCTCTAAACACTGCTGCTATGCCTGCAGTCAGAGATGAGAGTATTACCAGAGATGATCCACCATACGTCCGGTGCCTGCTAAAGCACAGGTCACAAAGCAAAAATATGAAACACAGCAAGGCTTTGTTTGTGTTCTGTAAGGAAAGTGCAGAATCACATCCCTCCTACAACTATTTTGCAAATATACTTCTAATTAAGGCTATTTAAAATAACATTAGAATGAGCATACACCTTTAGAGCTGTGATTCAGTCAATGGAAAAGTGCATTCCCGAGTACCACACCTTCCCAGATGATGCTGTTATCTGTTATCATTGGGATTCCCAGAAACAGGATAAGCATTCACCACAGGAGTCCCATAAATAAAAATGCAGGCAAGACTTACACCATAAACTACTGTTTTGGCTTTTTTTTTTTTTGCTTTAAAAAAAATGTTGTTTCATACAGCTAATCAGAAACTAAATAAGTGAAAATGGTTGCTGATCACTGCCTGAAAGCCTTCAGTTAAAAAAGTGATGTTCCTACCTTCACAAGATCTTTGACTTCTGCTGCAGACAGTGACTCAAACAGCTCAGTGTTTTCCAGCAGCAACCGCTGTTACGTATTTTCTAACCTGTACTTCCCTCCAGTAAGCACTGGAGCTGGTAACCTGCTGAATCCTTGCCTAAGAAACAGACAGTTGCAGAAAATTCACCTCACTGTTTCAAGCAGAAAAAACGGATCATCACATCTCCCATTCAAACCACACTTCACAGCATACTGAGTTTCTCCAGTTCCACACTGACTAAAAAGATTTTCCTGTATGCAGTTCCACCCTGCTCATTAAGAGTGCAGTTCCAGTTGCCAGCTGTAACACGCAACTCAGACTTTTCCACGCTTCTTTAATGATGCCACCTGCAACGCACGTACATCACTGAAAAACAGAGCAAACCTTTGGTCTGAAGACTGGCAGCAAGAAAGACGGCATCAGCACACCCGTTGCTTACGCAGAGGCAAGTCCCTAGACTTCAGTAAGACACGGCTGATGTCATCATGAATCTGAATAGCTGTGTTACAGTGAGAGACGCAGCATCGCACCCCTCACGTGTCTTGGATACTGAAGCATCAGAAATGCAGTACTCATAGCACGAGTTCAAAAGTGACAATCAAAAAAAGCAGCGAGGTCAACACAACGTCATACATGGACTGAAATATAAAATGCTTGATAAACAAAACCCAGGGCCAACAGTTCTCTCCACCTGCATTAACTCAGGATCTTCTATCAACGCAGACCAGATTTTGACTAGCCTGTCTGAATTCAACAATAAGAGGATCACATTCATACAGATTTGTTTAAATCACCGTGAACATGGTTAAAGAATGGCAGTCTTATGAACAATTCATGTTGTCAATTATGACAACCGTGGTGTTGTAATGATTTTACATAAAGGTGGCTAGTTTTTCTGACATATGTAGAAAGGCCACACAGACACTGACATCAGTAAAAAAATCAATTTGATAATGAAAGAGCTTACTGTAAGCTTTTTCCAGATCTTATTTCAGCTCAGCTGAGAAGAGTGTAACAAAGGTTGACTCAGCTCAAATCAAGCCTAAACTGTTACAGAAAGTCTACAAGCCAAGCAGGTTCTGTAGTGTTGGTTTGTTTTGTTTTTTAATTCTGTCAAAACTTTTTGTAGGGCAATTACTTCAACACTTAAAAGAATGCATGCTCTGCTGAGTTTGTTTTGCAGTTCACTGGGTGGGAAGTATTTCACCCCACACTAACAGGACACTCTAGAAAAGAAAGTAAGTCTCAATTAGCAAACCACTGAGCATGAGGAAGGCTGGTGAGCCTCCCATTAAGATTCAAGAGATCTAGACAGCAAACTTGCCACCAGATTAAGCTAGGCATTATATTTTAAACAAAAGACAGCACATTTGCCTGAATGATTTTGCACAGCAGGGCTGGAATAGCTATTTGTTATTAATCTACCCTGTTATGTATAACTACTTAATTTTATCAACACAACCAGCTGCATTCTCCAGAGACTCAAAAGTCCTGAGAATCAAATACAGAAACTAGAAGTTTTTCACAGAAGAGCACATGATTCTACCACTAACTGCAAAAGAGGAAAATACTTCAGGCATGTAGCAAAACCATGAATACTTAGTAAGTCAAATACTATCTTTTTGTCACCTCAGCAGTTCTTACACATTGTTTCAAAGATGCAAATAATAATAAATGTAGCAAATAAACACTCCTGTCCTGCATGAATAATGTTAATTTGTCCCTATGTTGTTACCCAGAAAGAGGTATTAGATGCGTACCATCAGTCTTAAGCCACAGCACTGACAATAATAAAGACACCAAATGTACAGTTTGAGTTAAGCCAAAATTTTAGACATTACAACCAAGTAATGCACTCCAATGCAAATGCGTGAAATCTAAGCTCACCAAGCTGGAAGAGCTACAAGACACGCTTATCCAACTGAAAAAAAAAAATAAAATAAATTCAGGCACTACCCCCTCAAAAACACAACGTTGAGAAAACAGACTCCTCTCTTAACTACTGAAGGAAATTCCTCAGCGGATGTTCAGGACACGGCTTTTAGGAATGTTACCTCTGCTCAGGAGTAGAACAGTATGTGTTTTCATCTACTGTCCCGATGAAGAGAGGTTGCAGTTATGCTATGAGCGGGTACCTGGGGAACGGAAGATCTCTGCTCCTCACCCAAAGCACTGGATACCAATAAACTGAATATCCAGAAAATGAAAGTATCCCATGATGACAAAAAATGATCAGCTAACAGTACTGAATTTTTTTAGTGTCATAGCGACCAACTTCACAGACCTTAAAACCAAATTAGTCAGAAGATTAAAAAATTATTTTGAGGCAAGATTTGAAATTAAAAGGCAATTACCTAGACCTTTTATTCATTCAATTCTTTGGAGTTTATTACTAGGAAGAATAACTGCAGGGCTTTTTTAAAAGTAAGCGTACATTTTCCAATGATCAAAACAAGCAGAGCCCACTGAGAAAATAGTGCTCACACGCAGGAAAGCTACACTATAAGGATCAGCTAGACATTCTCTCTACTCTAGAAAATAAAGACAGCACATAATCTGCCTAGAATAATCTTTCCCTCAAATCATCCCATTCCAAACATGACAGCCCAAAGTAGCACTAGAGCTAGAAAAGACAATCTCACTGTACCTGTCCCTAGTCTCACGAGAGCCCAAGTTTCTGCTTTTCGAAACATTCAGCTACTTGGCTCAGTAAACCACCTCCCCATAACCAGACCTCCGCATAACACAGCTTCCTCAGTTCATCCTGAGCCGAGCTCAGACTGTGCAGCCTGCAAACGTTACTTCCCCCCACGTATTTCCACTCCTTTTCTCCTCAGTATTCAGAGCTGCAGCAGGCCAGGAGCACCAGCTCACCAGAGGAAGCAGACTTGTAAGACAATATCTTTTATTAAGCCAAACATCCCAGACCAAACTGATACATAACCAGCTGCCACAAGTACCAGCGTGCCAAGAATAGCACAAACCTAAATAAAAAAAAAAAATTAAAAAAAAAACCAAAACACCACACCCACAAAAATAACTCTCTCAGATCAGTGTAAGTGCAGCGACTCTTAAGATCATTAAGGATAAGAACTAAGAACCTGTGCTTAACGCTCAGTTCACAAGACAGTAATTCCAGGACCTAGCAGGAGAAAGACCATCTTAGCCCCTACTCAGCTCACACATGGCTTTAGTAAGATGAAAAGAGTACTTAAAATATTGCTACACCCTGAGATGAAGCCAAAGGCTGATGCCAAAGTAAGCAACCCAAACACAAATCAGACTTCTAAAGTTATTTAGAATTTCACTTTTAAGACTTAACTACAAAAGCCAGGAGGAAATAGGGCTTACACTATCTGAACACAAGGAAAAACAAGAACTTCAGAACAAAAATGTGGCTTATCTCATTTAAGAAGCTAAGCCTCAAGAGAAAAAGATTCAGAGAGTGTTCCAGCCTCATCTCCATCATTTTCTTTTGTCGTCGCTCATATGTTTTCTTTAAAACTTAATCATCTCAACCCCTTTGTCCTAGGCCCAACCATTCCCTTACATTGGCTCTGGCAGAGCCATCTTCCATTTTATGAATTCTAGAAGCAGGAGGGACCAGTCTTGACCACTTTAATTAATTCACATCTGCCACAACCCACTGTAAATTCTTCATTAAATTCAGTTTGAGACAGAATGGTATCTGGAAATTTCTAATACAGGTGCACAGGCTTCAACTCATACAGAGTCTAGCACAGCCCAATAATTAACCCAATCTCTTAAAACTGCAACACATTTTTAATTTAAGTTAGCTCAACTTCAACTATGGGCAAGAATTCTCTCTCTCTTTTTTTTTTTTAATTAAGGATGTAAGAGTTCCTAAACTCCCGTGCCCTGTATAGATAGCTTTGAATCATCCCCAGGTCAATATCCCCTAGAAAAAAAAAAAGGAGAGTGTAAGCAAAGTCCTCAGCAAGGCTTAAGGTACATGTTCCAGGTTTCCGATCATTGCCTTAAAAAAAAAAAAAAAAAGAAAAAAAAGCCCTTTGCATGTTGCTATCCGAACCAGATGATAATGCTGTAGGCACTGTAAGCGCATCACTGGAATACTAACGGCCTTCTCCTTTGCAATAGTAATGACCAGAGAACCAGGACGGCCTCCATCCCACAAGTACATGCCTACCACCCTGAGAAACAGGCAGTTCCCATTCAAAAGAGCTCACCTGAAAGCCAGGGAGAATGCCTAGGGGTCTAGTGGGACAAAAACCAAACTATAAACCCTGAAGAACATGGCCAACTCAGTAAACAGTTAAGTCTTCACTATTTACATTTCCTAAAAACTAGCCCACTCCTGGTGCTATGTTTAACCCACAGCCCTCAATTACTAACAGCTCTGGACAGGTAAACAGTCATTTGCTGCCACAGAACAGACAGCTCAAAAAAGGTACTTTAAATGTCAGCCTCCACCTGTGCACGGCAAAGCTGAGAGAGAGGGAAATAATATGAGTATGTGCTCAAATATGAGATAACGTCGCATGCTGAGTCAAAACAAAACCTTCGCCCTTCAACTCAATCAATTACAGAGACAAAAGGGGAAAAAAAAATAAAATAAATCAAGCTACCGAGAGAGATTACAGTTATCCAGCTCAATGCAACCAAAAAACTCCAGGGAGGCCTTCACATTTCCAATTCCTTTATCAAGAAAGTAGAAAACCTAGAGAACAAGCCCAGGCACTGAGCACACACGACCTGTCCTACAACTACAGTATTACCACAAAACATGAAGGCTCCAAGCACACATTATTTGCTGGTTTCTATTTTCCATTTAGATTTTTAAAACTTAGGTAATTTCACTGGCACTATTTTATCAGACCACTTGAGAAGCTCAGGTACACACAGAGTGAGGAATAAAACATTTACATGTAAGAAAGGTACCAGTTCCAAACCCACCAAATGTTACCCGCTTCCTAGTCTGTAAGCCACATCAAATGAATTTTCTGGCCTTTTACACTGACGACACATCTGCAATAACAGGTAAAACACCATTCTTAAAATACACAGCTCTGAAGATTAACTTGTTTTGTTCTTAATCCAATCCTCAACATTAAAAGCCCCTTATTTTTCCCCAGAGCGCAGAGCACTCAGGCTCAATTATACTGTCCCTGCCATAAAGGTGCTACCAAAGAAACAGAACCACGCAGGGTGAAGAACGTAGCGGGAGGCCAAAACTTTGATCTCTAATCCCAACTTAACCACTATCGTTTGATCTTAGAAAAGTCACTTTGCCTTCTCCCACACTAGCATTACAGAGACTGATATAATGCTTTAAATATTACAGAATTTTTTACAAGTACAATGCAAGTAAAGCTCAACAATTACGACATCAAGTTAATTCACTGATTAAACAGACCGAAGGCACGGTTTCATAGTAAAGTTACGCTCCACTAACAGGCCAGATAAGACAGCCACACTGGTTAAGATATTTTCATACCTGCTAAAGTTCCCTACCTCAAATTCAACAACTCAGTCATGCTTTAAATGCAAACCACCATTAATCATGCAATTTTTTTTTACCTAGCAAATATATTAATACCGTAACCACCACAAAAATTACTTTAATAGGCAGCTCATAAAAAAGGGCTTAAAGTCTGTAACCTATGTTGAGTGAAACGCAAGCTCTGATGTCTCTCTAGAAACAGGCCAGCAACCAGACTCATTTCAGAAGAAAAGCAGTTAAACACACATTTTTGAAAAACAGAAGTATACACTACCCCAGTCTACTCTTTTTATATCCTGGCATAAAGTTATTTGGATAACAATTAAAATGTTGATGACAACATTTAAGTGACTCAAAACAGTAACGTATCCAGTGCACTAGTAATTTTAACTAGAAGGAAATTTATTCCTTTGGAAAACACAACATATGCTTTTGATTCTATTTCCGATTATAGTCAGAGATGTTTAAGCTCAGTAGCTCTGACCACTACCTCCTCCAATTAAGAAGCATCTTTCTCACTCTTCTGCTATGAAAAGAAAGCAGAAAAGCACGATTCTCCCTTGACTTTTATCTTTCAAACAGCTGAACAACCCGAAATGCAGAAGAGTTCTGCACCTGCAGAAGAATACTCCGCACTATGCCAATTAAGCATTTCATTGACTTGGTAGAAAATCAGTGGTAAAGTATTTGATATCTTTCTGGAGGTCTGAATTTTTTTTTTTTTTTAAAAAAGAATTCTAAAAATACACAGTGCTTAAAATATGCTGTGTTGATAACACTTTAAATTGACAGTCTACAAGTAGGTTCTCAAAACCAAAACTTTAAAATTGATTATTTGGTATTTTAGTTTTTTTTAAAAAACCAAACAAATACTGTTTTCTTTCCTTTCAACCTATTCTTTGCTAAATATTTGTGTTAAACAGCTTCCCTCAACATTCACACTACAAGCCAGGCTCCTGTACCAGTCAACCACAGATCCAACGCTCCTGTTTCTTTAGATCCAGAATTACCCAGCAAAGGCAAGGGAGGACTCAGTTTAAAGACATCCATGGTAACAAAACAGCAGCTACTGAAATAACGTGATCACATTCACACTGGCTAACAAAAGCAGTGTATCTTTTCTTTTCTCTATACTTCATGGACTCAAAACGAAGGTTTCAAGTAGTTGTTTCCCCTGCTTATTCAAATTTAAAAGTGTCCTAGTTTTTCTGTACCACACTAGGAAGAAAAATCAATGGATAATGGTAAGAGTAATGGTCCCAGTTTCAAACTTAGTTTCTCCACTTTATAGAAACATTTCTTACAAGAAAAGTAGGACCATCCTAAAAACCTACGGAAAAAAAGGCTGCTTCTGCAGGCTAACTGCTTCTAAAAATCTTACCTACTACTTGTAGCAAAGCAATGTCCAAACACGATCTTCACTGACACTATAACACACACAGCAGCTCTCTCAAATCTTCCATTCACTGTAGCCCAACTTTTTAAAAACGGGCTCATATGACTTAGACAAGTTCCCCATCCATTTGCCAATGTCACTGTCACTTCTCTGGTACTGTCCAAACAAGCTGTCAGATACTCTAGGGCCAAAACTAAAAGTTGTATCAACAACAGTAACAGCTAATACGTATTTCGTCTGCTGTCACCTCCAACACAAAGGAAACGTTTGAGACAACATCTGACCTTGTTCCCTATCACCCCATGTGCCACCCTATGTTTACAACTCTTGACTTTTACTCAGAGTCTAAATATCAAGAGCTAAACAGTAGGGATACACAGAAGTCAGTTATTTTAACGAATTTCTCAGAGCAGCACTCCGGGAAGTCATTTTTACATCAGGATACAGCCCACGGCATCTGTGTTACAGCAGGCAAACTGCTGAGCCTAAAACCAGCTGACAGAGCTCTTCACAGGCTGACAAACAAGGACAAGGCTGCAGACAGGCACCTTTGGAAAGAAAACTCAACCCAAAATGACACCAAGATGTCCTATCAATGCCTGGATGTCACCCCAGGAAAAGCTTCACCTTTGGCACTGGGTATCAGACAGTATTACAGCTAGACAGGACCAACAGCCAGCAAACTACTGACAGCAAAGCAGGCTTTAAGAGGGGAAAAAGAAAACCACAAGCAAGACATACTACTCAAAAGACAGTGGGGTTTTCATGAGATGTGCAGAACCAACATAAGGGCTTCTACTTGCTGAAGATAAAGTGTGATGCAAGGCACACTTCTGCTTCTCCCTGCACTCACCCTGCTCTGTGTTTAATGACAAAACTATTCCAGTAGAAAGCTGATTAAACCAGATGATAAAAAGGTCTACCTCGCTAAAATGGCAGAAAACCAATAAGCACTGGAACTACGAAAAGAGAAGGGAGGGGCCACACAACTGGAAAGAAAGGAACAACAAGAGCCTGTTGTTTCTGGCAGGCTGGTAACTTGGGAGACGCCTCCTGTAAGCGCTGGTTCTGAGATCCTCTCAGAGGGGGTCCAAAAGGTCCCAAATAGGTGGAACAAACAGTAAAGAACAAGTTATTCAGGAAGCAAATATCAGAGCATATTCTAACTGTGATAGATTTTGCATCAGGACTCATTTAAAACATCTACCATGAGTGTTTCACTAAACCAGCTGCCCAAAATTAAAATGTGAAGTTAGATAAAAATCTAAATTATTTCTGGATTTTAAGCCAGGAAGTAATCACTGACACTTATTGGTTCAAGACTCTCCTTGATAAGAGTAACCATTAAGTCACTGCCATCTGCTGCCTCTGCAATAACGGATGAGAAACAAGAACATATTTTTCCTGACTTCATTTCCACTTGATAAAACACCATTAAAACTGACCCAGTCTGACATTCCCGGACTTCACAGCAGAGAAGCCAAGAACTACACACACCTCAGCGCCGAAACAGCTCACCAAAGACACTTCCCCCAGCCCAAAGGCTTCTTCAAACTGAGCAAAACCCACCAAGGAATGAATGAAAGGATGGGGCTAGAAAAGACTCAGAGGCGGCAACTCGGGTTTTTTCTTGAGTTAGGCTTAAATGGCTCACAACAGTCGTTTGGGAACAACACAGATTCCCCAGCCAACCTCCTCACGTAACCTAAGCCCAGTCTAAAGACTGTATATCTAGTTTCATACACACATAGGTGAGCACTGGAAACCAGCCGCCTCTGCAGCTGAGCTCTACGCGAAGGTAGGAATCTAAACGTGAAAAACACAAGTGTTTTCAGGTCACCCCTGCTACCAGCCAGGCACCTTTCCTCAGCACTCGGCGGGCAGGACTCTCCCCACACCCTGAGAGCAGAACAAGCCCCTAAGGCACCAAAGCCAAAACAAAGCCATCCCGCTGAGACCTCTCCCTCCCAGGAGGGCGCTGCCAGGGCGGCAGCGCAGAGCCCGGGGCTGTAAATTAAGAGGGGTGGGGGCGGGAGAGCGGCCCCCCCCCCCCCCCCGAGCCGGCCCGTCCCCCTTCCACGAAGCCCCACAGCGGCGGGGGCGCAGGGCGGGAAGCGCAGCCGGCGCCGGCCTGCAGGCAAATCCCTGCTTTTTAAACAACAACAACAACAAAAAAACCGTGAGGTAAATAAGGAACGGGCGGCGCTGGGTGCGCCGAGGAGCGGCGGGGAGCCCCGCTCTTTGTTCGCCGCCGCGGGTAGGCCCGGCGCGGCCCCCGGCCCTCACCTCGCGGACGTCCTGCAGGCACTCGAGGACGGCGAGGTTGTTGGCCCAGCTGTGCTTGGAGCAGAGCCGCACCACGTCCTCCCGGCACACCGCCTCCTCCGACAGCTTCCACCCGCTGCCCGAGCCGCCGCCTCCGCGGGAAACCCGCGGGGCCGCCGCGCCCGGCCCCGCCGCCTGCCCCGCTAAAGCCAGGCCGCCGCCGCCGCCACCAGCGGGGCCCGCCGCCGGAACAAGAGGAGCGCCGCCCGTCGCCGGCCGCGCCGCCAGCGCCAAGAGCAGGAGGAGCGCCGGGCCCGGGCAGCGGCTCCGGACACGTCCGCACGGCGCCATCTTGAATCCGCCACCTCCGGCGCGACCGCCCGCCCACCCAGAGGCACGCACGCCGTATGCAAATCAGCGCGCCGGCTGACGTCACCCACGACGCGCCCCCTCGGCGGGCCACGCCCCCTCTAGGAAAAACGGGGCGTGGTTTGTCGTGGCCCCGCCCCTGTCCCCGGTGGCTCCGCCCCCCCATCGTCGGCTGGAGGGGTGGAGGCGCCGTCATGGCCCCCGGCCGCCATTAAAGCCCTCGGCTGCCCCCACACCCCACGCGGGACAGCACTCGCCAAAATGCTGAGCCAAGGCGAGGAGCCGTGCCCCCTGTACCCTCACACCTCTGGGAAGGGGGCCCGGCCCCGCCCGGCCCTCAGCGGGTGTCTGGAAGCTGTGGCCGGCTTTTGCTCTAAATCTCTCAGTTCCCACTCGTGACGTGGAGCTGGCGGTGGCCTCCTCCTCCTCCAGAGTCTGTCAAAAGCCGAGAAGCTCTCGGCTGCCCTGGTGTACGAAAGGCTGTGAGGAAATGGTGCTCAGGCGCTCAGTAAAGAAAACCTAGGGCCACATATAAAACAACTAAGAAAAACTGCTGAATAGCGGCTAAAAAAAACCAAAAACTTGAATAAAATACTGGGGAGAAAAAACACAGAAAAACCTGACTGACAGACAGCCAGGATGCTCGTGGGCAAGCGCTGACACCAACAAAACAGCGTGGGATCGTGCAATCAAGGGTTGCGTCCCGGAGACGCGCAGCAAACGGCCCCAACCTGCGCGCCGGCATGTCCCCACGCCGGGTGCTGAGCTGGCAGCTGGGGTGGGCCTCTGCCCGCGCAGGGGTGCACCCGTGGTCCCTCCTGGGGCAGGCCGCGTGGGCTGGCGGGAGGGGATGGGATAAATCCCACTACCTACACCAGGGTACCCAACCCTGGGATACCCCCCAGGGAGCAGGCAATCAAACAAGGGCAGAAAAAAAAAAAAAATCACATTTTGAAGTGCCACAGGGCTGCTAATTTTAGGGTTTGGTGGGCTAGCTGCACTTCTGCCCTTCCAGTACGTGATTCTGTTTTGGGGCTGGGATTTGGCATGTCACGCTCGATTGTTGCTCTGTGCTTTCTTCATGGGGACGGAGAGAAACCGGCGCTTCTGTAGGACTGATCTTGTCCCCAAAGCAGGATCTGCAATGGCTGATCCCTTTGTAGATGGGATCTGCAAGCTCCTCCTAGGGCAATGACGTGGAGCTGGGTGCTGAATTTGGTGATGGATCATCTGAAAACAGCATCTGCAACCACACAGCCTCTGTCAGAGCACCGTTTTGGTAATGCCGCAGCCCCCTCCACCACGGCAGCCAGACCTCTGAATTTCACAGTAAAGAAATATCTGTCCGTGTGTTGAGTCAGCAGCAGCAGTGGGACACAGGTCTGCCACCAGCCCAGCAACCACAGCTTTTCGGGTGCCCTCCCAGTCTCCCAGCAGCAGGATCTCACCAAGCCAGCTCACAGCACCCTCTTGGGATGGGTTTACCTCAAAATCTCAGCTTTGCTTCCAATGGCAGATGGAAACAGGGGACAGGGAGAACCCTGTCTTGATTCCTCTGCCTGGTTGACTCCAGGAGAAGTTTTCCTAGCACAAGCCAGCATTGGTCCAAAGGCAGAAGCTTTTGGCTGGATGCCTGGGCGTTCCGCGGGTCTGCCCTGGCTCCGTGAGCTGGAGTGAAGCAGAGCTACAGGGCTGCTTCCTTCCCACCTGGGCTGCCTCATCCTGCCTGGGCAAAGCCCTTCTTTTGGAGATGCCACCAGCCATCTTAACTGCACCAGGAGCTACCAGAGCACTGTGAGCAAGCTGGAGCCCACCGTGGCCACCGACCTGCAGCCGCCTCGTCCAGGTCGAGACGAGGGCAGGAGAGGGCAGGGGGGTCAGCTGGCAAAGTCCTCGCGCTTCTTGCATTTGAGTGTCACACTGGGACACGGCGTTCAGGAAAGTGGCTTTGTGCTGGCACCCAGGGGCGGCGCAGCTGGGAACACTTAAAAACAAAAGCTGGCAAAATCCAGCCCATGGTTGGCAGTGCGTTTGGCTTAGTGGAAGCGAGAGCTGGCTCCGCTCCTCCATCCCTCAACAGAACGAGGGTGGAGGGGAGCAGCGGAGCTGGATTACGGCTCCTTTCTCCTTCCCACACCCTTGGGAGCTCTCCAGAGAGTCGCTTTTTGATGAGTAGCAGCAACCCGCATCCTGCTGAGCATCCTGTGCTCCGGGGAAATCTCTCAACCTGGAATTTTACCGTCCTGCATAACTCACTGTTAAATAAGCATTTCGTAAAAAAGAGCCCTGTGCTCACCGTGTCCACGCAGCAAGTTAAACAAGGAAGAGGTATTTCTGTGCGCACAGCGACATCTCTGCCCGTGCAGTAACCCCAGCGGCTTGTTGCAGCTGCAGCCGCTCTCCGTCGCACAGGCTCGGTGGAAATTCCCTTATTGCCACATTTTAAGCATTTTATCAGCAAGGCTCTCAGACTCTGGGTGCTGCATTAAGTGCTTGCAGTCATCTGCTTTTGTAGCAGCGTGCCCGCTTCAAGCAATAAACCTACATTTATAGAGCCCTCGGCTTTGCAGAGAGAGGCAGGGGTGAGCTGAGCTGCTGGGACGCCTCTTGCTCCTTCTCAGCAGCATCCTCACCCTCCAGCTCTCCCCTTCAGGGAGACAAAAAGCTCTTCCTTGGTCCGTACAGAGGAGCTGCTCCAATTTTTAATTGGATACAGACCGCTTGCTCCCACATGGCCACGGGCACTGCTCCGGATCTTGGCTCAGCCTTCACGCAGACTGGCTCAGCTGCCTCCCTCCAGTGCTGGACCCCAAAACTTCAGCGCTGCCTTTCCCAACTGATGATCATCTCCACCAACAAATGGCACTGCAGAGAACCTGGTCGAGTGCTTCGTTACTGCTGCCATTCAGTGCTTTTTCTTGCTGGCTAAGGCAGCAACACTAGCCTGGTATTTCGTGTTTTATTTGCGCAACATGCACAAGTTCAGCTCCACTTTCTTTCAGCTTTTCTCCTAGGCGAGAGCCCTGCAGCATCATTGCTCATCCATGTTAGGAAGTAACCACACGTCCACGGAAGTCTTTAGCTTCCGAGGAAGCTGCGGATGAGCAGAAGACAATACTCCAGCTATGACTTCGTTGGTGTAAAGTGCAAGGGGAGCTTCATGCCTCTCACGCACAACTCTTCAGCCCAGTGTGACATTTGTTTTTCACAAGAGCGATGCTGTTGACACATCTTTGCTTCAGGAAGCCTCAGAAGCGCCGGATTGTTCCTGCAGAGCCTGTTGCTTCCATCGTGTTTATGCAGCTCTGTGTTGCAGTTAGCACCTACCTTTAAAAAAAAAAAAAAAGGGAGGGGGGGCAGTTTTCCAGCCCTTCCTCCAACCTGCCACAGCTCTTTCCCAATCTCGCTTCTGCCTTCCCAAGCACTCAGTGCTGCTCCCAGTTTGACGCCGTCTGAAGCACGGGGGGCTCGCTCCCCCTTCCGCCACCTCTGCTGCTAGCGGAAACACCAAATCGGACTTGATTGGACTAAAACCCCTGGACCCTCAAATTAATTAGGCTTCACTGGGTGGGATAATCACTGAAATTAGTTTGAGGCACTTTTTTTCTCTTGACCAGCATGGGCTGGACATTGCCTGTTACCTGCTAAGTTTGTCCCAAGGATTAGAGAAGCATTTTAGGGCACCGTTCCCCAAACTCCTCTATTTTTCCGCTATTCTCTTGCAAGAGACGGGATAGGTACAACATCCCCTTGGTGTTCTCAAGATGCTGCTACAGCTCCAAGACTTTACCGAAGTACCGGAGCAGGACTTTCCTGTGGGTACCCACCCCGCAGCACCCAGTGCTCGCTCATGCCGCCGGGGCAGCCGCAGCTCTGGCTGCCGTCCGAGCACAGCCCATCTTCTTCAGCAAAGGGAAGTGATGCGAGCACGAGGCACTTCTGCCTTCTCAGCAGTATCTCTAAATAACTATCCCAAATGCAAATAAACGAGGATAAATATTGTTATCCTAAATGACAGAGGCTGTTTGCACCAACACGCTCACCTTTGCAGGCTGAGCGTGCTTGCAGGGGACAGCGGCTCGGCGGAGGGGCAGTCCCACTGCCAAGGTGCCACAACCCCCTCTGCTCAATTTCGCAGGCGACTCTGCAGCGTTTAGGGATGCAGCTAGACTCAGAGGGTGGCTGAGCACTCAACTCATTCCCATTTGAGCTGGGAAAAGCCTTTACTGCAGATTTGCTGGTCAAAATTGCATCCCAGCAGGGAAGACCTTACCCCTTCCTCGCTGCCTCTCTCAGCAGTGAAATCTGTTCTTTCACATGTTCTGGTATTCCACGCAAATCTAACTCAACAGAAAACTAGTTTTTGCTTGCTCATGCCTTTGTTTCCCCCCATCTCCTCTTCCTTCTCCCTGAACTCCTGTTCCTCATATTCTCTCTCCTTCATAAACCAGCAGAAAGCAAGGTCTGTTAACAGATTTACTGCCTTGGTAGAAAATCTGCTAATCTACATTATCAGAAAATCTTACCACATCTCCTTGCAAACCAGAAAGGAGAACTGAATGAAATCCCACTGGGATGCTGGCTACCTCAGTGTAACACGGTTCAGATTAAGCTGCTTGTTTCACTGGCTGCATCACCTGGTTTTAATCCAATTTGGTTCAGGACACACAAAAAAGCCGCTTTTCTACCCTCTGGAAAGCGGCAGGCACAGCCAGAGCCAAGAGAAGCGCTGGCAGGTCCTGCCTCACATGCACGCACACCAAGCTGCACTCACACTTTTTTAGTGCTACGTTTTGTCATCTGCAACATTTTTTGTGATTTTTATTGAAATCTCACTCCTGAGTTGCAACAAACCAACAGCTAAAATGCAAGGGTAGATGCTACGGCTGTGAAGTCCCCACGGCGCAGAGGCCACACGCAGGCAGGGAGCCAACTGCCTGCTGACCCTCCCCTGCCCAGGCTTTTGCTCACTCTGCCAGTGTCATCTCTCAGACCCGGCTTTACAAGAATTAAAATTAGCAAAGGTGCTCCCTTGCAACACTCTGCAAAACAAAACAAAACAAAACAAACTAAACAAAATGCCTGTGCACAGCTCAGAGCAAGGCCTCAGCTGCAGGAGCCACAGCGCTGCCCGCTTTTACCTATCGCCTCGCATCAGATTTACTACAGGAATTGCCAAGGGGCCGCCCTGCTCCACAGTAATAAAATCTTCCCAGAGACAGAGGCAGAAATAGCCACACCGTGGCTTATTGCCTGAAACTCCAGTGAAACAGCTCAGCCTCTAATGACAGCTGCCTTGCATGGCATAGACACTTTATTTTTTTTTCTTCCTTCACTCTCAGAATCTGCCCCTTTGACTCCAGGCAGAGATGAGCAAGTATTTAACACATTTGACCTTTTATCAGTCCTCAGTGCTGATGGCTTTCTGCACACAATTTAGGTGCTCTTTCCCAGAGCCTGCTGCCAACCTGGGGCTAGGACAGCATTACAAGGTTCTTCACATCTCAAATCTTTGAGCTTTTTCTTAAAACTCTGGATTTGAAAACCAAGACAATATGGAAGTGTCATCTTCCATTATTATAATAGCCTTTAAGTTTATTGTATGGTGGTGTAAAGTAGAAAACAAGCGCTACCTAGAAAAATCAAAAGCTGAGAGATCTTTTACTTCCTTTTCATGTATATGTTTAAAATTTTCCAAATTGCTTGTGGCAAGGAGCTGGAGTTGACTGAGCATAAATGATGCCTGAAAATGGCTGAGAACAAGCAGCTCATTGCACCAAGGTAGCAGAGAGCAGCCTGTTTTGTTTTTTTTTTCTTTTAGCTGACATTACCAGAGAACTTGTCACAGTGTTATCCTTCCTACTAACCCTTTGTTCCTCATCATTGTTAAAATGCCAAAAAACTCTCACCTCAGGGAGTTTATTTCCAGTTAAAAAGCTGCCCCAGGTGCACAGCCTGACTCTGCCCAACCCTGTCCTCTCCCCATACCTGGTCCGAGCAGCGTGGTTGGATGAGGACTCTTCATTCAGTAAAAGCCTCCCCTTATTTCAGGCTGAAGCTCCACGTGATTTGGAAATATTACAAAGCACAGGAAACCTTACCTACACACGGGGATGCTTGTTTATGTTCACAAGATATGCAGTGTACAGCGCCGAGATATATTTTTGAAGTACAGCAGCAGTTATATTTGGTAACTATAAACACTTTATTTTTACAGTATATAAAAATATAGAAACAAAATACTATACAGAAAAATATAAAGTTGAGATCTTCCCAATCTCATTTTTAAGAGGTAAGACAAACAGGATCACATTGTGCAAGCCCCAGACTTCAGAAAATAAAATTGTTCTGGCAGTTTAAGTGGTGACGCACTCGATCGGAACAGGATGGATGCTGCTTACCACGGCCAGAAGCGTGCCGACGGATATGTTTCCAGCACAGGGATCTTGTCTTGCAGCTTTCAACATCCTCGCAAGTTTGCTTTAATTAAACATAAAATGAAATCTCTTTCATGATCTGACCTGGAGATAACCATTCTCATACCCCTCAGCATATTTATTGAGAGGGTGCTGAGAGCCCACCTGGCCAGCACACATCCCCTGACCCGAGATCCCACTCAATGGGCTCAGATTTACGTAAGCCAGCGATTCTGCAGCACATTTGCACACAAACACAACTGGAAGCTGTCTGTGACTCGCCAGCGAGCTGGCAACTATGACTTAAGGGAGGCAAAAGGTCAGTGAAAGCAAGCTGGTGAAATCTCCGAGTTTCCACCAGTTCCTCAAAGAGGAAAAAAACCAAAATAACCCAACTGAATGAGGAAAAGAGGCAGCCAGCATTCTTTCCAAGGTACTGGCTGTTTCAGGACACCATGGACTTCAGCAGCCAAGAGTACAAGAATCCTCTCCTTGTTACCTGTACTTCTCTCGTTTCATTTTCCACAACCAAACTGTCCAAGTTTGCTTGCAGGTGAAGCAGGGAAAAGGGGAAGGAAACAGGGGCAGAGAATTAAAGAATTACAGTGCAAATTATATGCTCACAGAAAGAACATCCACAAAAGAAGGTTCTCTGTAGATTTTTCAAGCTTGTTCTCTCCATGGCCCCAAAACAGGGTCTGTCCTCATCAGGGGATAACTGACCTTATACTGTCAAAAGAACACGGGACTGTGTTTCCTAAAACAGTTGAACTTGCTTTTACACCATGTATCAGCCATGCTACCGAGATGCCAGTATCGCCACCTTTTCATCACCCAGTAATCACAGCAGGACTCCACAAGAAAGTGCAGTGGGAGTCTCAAGTCTTCAAGTTCCTTGTATTTTCTTGATTCCTAGAATATATTTGCAAGTCCCTGTCCTGTATTCACACTAGAAAAAAGTGCAGCAACACACGCTGGAGACAGTCCAAGAATTATTGCTGTGCTGAGGCAGCTTGCAGAGTTTGACTGAAGAAGATTGACCAAAGAAGAAGTGAGGGCAGACTGGAGAAGGAAGCTGGAGGAAGGAGGGAATTGCTCCAGGAACCAGTGTGTCCCAGTTCCCGCCTACTGCCAGAGAGGTGCTGTAGTGGTTCCTGTCTCCTGGAAGCAGCAGGTGCAAGACAGTAGAGTCTGGGACTGAGCAGTTGTGTAGGGGTAGTCAGCAGCATATTTGGGAAGCCTCCCTGTGGCAGGTGTAGGCTCCGCTCTCAATGCCACTTGTAGATCTTCACCGCCTTCTCAGTCAGAGTAGCCAGGAGGTGGGTTTGGTTCACTTCCAAGGGGCAGATATCCAGCACAGGCTGGTCAGCCTGCAGCTTCTGCAGCAAGGAGCCACTTCCAGCATCCCATAGCTGTGGGACAGACAAGGTCAAAGATTGCAGCATGCTCCCCTCCCATCCAAAAGAGAGCTTCCCCTCTCTAGAAAAAAGGCTTCCCTCAAGTCACAAGTCACTTACAGGACCCTTTCTCTACTTTCACAGCCTGCCTGGATTGTCTTTAACAGACTCGCAGCACGGTGTCACCCTGGCTGCCCTCTCCTCTGACCCTGACCCATGAGCTCTCATGCAGTCTGTGGCCCATCCTCTACATCTGAGCTGCTTTTTCACGTAAAGGGCAACCTTTCTCCTCATCTTCCCTGTCATTCCTGAAGAGCCTGCGTCCATCCCTCACTGCACTTACCGCATTAGCTATTCTGCTGAGTGTGTTGCGCCCCTTACAGAGCCCGGTTGTGCCAGTGTGCCCAACTGCATTCCTCTGGTGCACAACAGGGGCTCGCTGCCTGCATTCCTTTCGATGGATGTGGACCACAGGCCTTGGCTAACAGACTGTCCCGCTATCAGAAACTTGTGCCTGCTATAGCGACTACAACAGACCAACCTGCTCAGGGTAATGTGCGTGACAATTCCCACCAAAACCCACTGACGCTGTGACTGTCAAGGCTTCTCTCCTAAAACCTGCAATAAAACCCTCCACCACACTGAAAGGAACGATAGATACCAGGGCAGAATTAGATGCCTCATCACCAGCACACACAAAGACGCTGCCATCCTCCTCCGGGCTCTGAAAAATGGCATTCTTGGTCAGCAGCTTGCAGGTGGGCCCAGCACTGAATGTCTGAACCGGGTTCGAAGAACACACCACATCTTCAGAGGCCTCCGTCAGTGGGCTGCAAGTCAGTTCCATCATCACACAACGTACACATGGGTTATTTTTATCTGCATGGCAGAAATAAAAAGGTAACCTTTAGCAAATTTAACTGCAGACAAGATTTAACTGTAGGAATACAAGCACCACCACCCCGCAGCTGCCTCCTTTTGCCCTCACTCAGTTTTGCTGTTTAACTCAAACAGCAGCAGGCCAGAGCGGCAACGAAAAGCGCATTGCGGACACATGCCGTTACATACTAGGCCTGTACGTCGCGAGGCAGTGCCGCGTGCTGATCTCTGTTTGAATATCGATGCATCCTCCAGGTTCCAGCGGCAGGTGATGAGGCCGGTAGGAGTTGCCAGCTTTCTGTTCCCAAAAGCAGGCTCCTTCCAAGGTCCCAGCTAATATTCCACCGCAAGGCAGCGACGCTGAGGCCATCCGGGGCAGATAGGACAGCGATACCATGGGGCACCTGAAAGTGTGATTGCCAAGAGTCAGGGCTGCCAACTGCAGCCATGCTGGCATTCTGCCTCACTGCTTTGAGCTCCAGTCTCTCCAAATATATGCAAAGAAAGGGCCTAAGCAGGCTGCAAAATGGTCCTTCAAGCAAGGAATCTCAATGGATTTGTCAAGAAAAAGTGAAATTCAACATAACTACTGAGCCTTCTGTTTTAAAGAAGCATCAGTCAGCACACATCAGATGTGTGTAAATCAGCATTTGATTCCCTGAGTAGAAGAGATGAAGTACCAGCATCTCACGTCTCTTTAATTTGTCCTTTCCAAATTAAATACTACACCCAGTTCCAAAACAAATTCTGTTCTCCTGCTTAGGCTGCCCCAGTGGGCCCATTTCTGACCACTGTGTGCCTTAAAAAGATTCAGGTGCCAAGCACTGGCGTTAAGTTATACACGTACCACGCAACCTTATGAGAGGCTTCTCACATCTGTGCTAAACCAGGATTTTTGAACAAGAGATTCCCATAAAACAATTTAAACTGTTACAATTGCTGTGTGATTTATGGAAGAAGCTATGTTTACCTTAACGTATATTAGTGAAGTTGAGAGGAATGAAAAATGCTTATACTATACCTAGACTTCTGAGGGACTAGTTCCTGGACATGCGAGTTCGTGTCTCTCAAATCATATATCATGATAGAGCCATTGACCAGTCCGGCGTAGATGTAGTTCGTATCGTCGAGGCACCAGCAGCAGCTCCAGACAGGACGGCCAGCATTGTACGTCTGCACCACAGTGTTTGTTGCCAAGCTGCAGAAGAAAAGCAAAGTGTTGGCCCGTTGCACAAGCATCTACTGATGAGAAAATAGCATAATTATGGTAAGCAAACCTAGCTTTTAACAGTCTTTAGACAGAAGCATCTCTCTTTAGACTGAATTCTGAATTAACTCCTCCTTGACTCCAGACACAAATCTGGAAAATCTAGACAGAATGATCACTTGGATGTGGTCAAGTGATTTATAATTCTTCCGGACCAAAGCTTCCTTTTCCAGATTGATCTTTGGAGACTGGGAAAGGAAGTCTCAGAGCAGGGTCTCAGCTGCCTTACTGGAAAGAGAAAGCTAAGTTACATTTCTGGAAACAATTAGAAGTTACTCTAGTGTAATCCCATAATACTGCAGGTTCCTGAGATCACAGGGCTCATCTCTTCAGATTACATCTCTCACTAATTATTTGCCTCTTTTTTACACGAAAGGAACACTACTTATGCCTCAAAAGAATCCAATTTAAGCAAGAGTGAGACAGTGAGTGGGGTAAAGACAGTTAAAAGCACATTTACAGTGTTAAATCTTTAGAAACTCAGTTTGTTGAAGGAAGAAGAGGGGAGTACACAGAGCAGTGCAACCCAGGACAGCAGGTGGAAGTAGGTGTCAGATTAGAATGTGTTTGCAGAGGGCAGCGTGGTCAACGTAGGCTCAGCACATGGAGGTCAGTGGGGGACAGAAGACAGCACATACCACAGTAACTCTGGATATCCTTCCCAACACATGTGTTTCTCCCTGGGGAAGGCGATTATGCTTAGAACTCAGAGAAGCAAGTAATTGCTCCCAGGT
The DNA here is from genome assembly GCF_036417535.1 of Chlamydotis macqueenii. Classification (NCBI taxonomy): domain Eukaryota; kingdom Metazoa; phylum Chordata; class Aves; order Otidiformes; family Otididae; genus Chlamydotis; species Chlamydotis macqueenii. The sequence continues at coordinate 15,651,123 of NC_141568.1, forward strand.
AAGCATAAGGGGAACAACCACAAAGATAAACCTGGCTGGGGAAAGCTAACAGGGCGTTTGAAATCAGAACAGTGACTGTTCAAAACAACGGGGGGCGGGGGGGAAACAACCGAAACCACACCAAAGTCATGGTGCTATGTTAAACACTTGCAAGCCAGAACAGGAAACTTAAGGGCATTTTGGATAATTCCTTTTGGATGACTATGAAATCAGTAACTAGAGAAGATGACCAAAGGAGGACTTTTCTTTCAGAGGGAGACTAGCACAAGTATGAAGATGCTGCTGAAGCAAGCACTTAACTCCAAGACATTCTGGGATCAAGCACAAAGGCAAGAGGATCAGAAGTTCTGATGCAGCCAGCCAGGCAGATGTGGGAGTCAAGTGTCTGAGGAGATACTGCAACGAGAAGCTGCTCTCCAGATTAAACCCTGAAAAGAATATCAACCTCATTGGTTAGAATGAGACTGACATGCTGACTCTAGCATCAGTTTTGTTTACTTTTAACTAGTCTAGCAAACACTTCAACATGATAGCAGGAAAGCAACATTCTTAACATTTTTGTTGCAGGATTAAGTTCATTGCTTCACTTGTGGGAAAGAATCGGGACTAATCAGTCATGTAACAGGCAAATATCCTGCCTAACTCTATACTAACCGACAGGCAGATGTGCATAAAGATAACTCAGTAAGAATAAATCAGCAAACAAAGTTTTGAAGCAGCCTCAGTCTGAAGAGCAGCATAGAGCAGGAAGAAAATACATTCATAGGTTGTGAACTCTAACAGGACTGGGCACATTTTTCTCTCAGCCTCTGCATAATTAGTCTCCAACCTGCTGGATTAAGTTTCTACTAGCTATAGAAAGCCTGTGTTCCTCTAGCACATGTTCAACAATGCTGTCTACACACTCATATGCCAGATGAATCCCATGGCCTGCAAGAAGGAAAGTCGGGAAAGGCAACATTAGTCACCTTCCTTAGACGAAGTGCCCAACCTGAATACCCCTTGTTTCTATTTTAGGCCATGCAAGTTCCGATGCCTCACATTTCCCTGCAGTAACAGAAAACCAAGTGCACAGTAAGTTTCACATCCATACATCATGCTACATTTGTTCTCAACACAACTTGGCCAATCTGTATCAAATTACTTGTTTTCCACCAAATTCTCCATGGGAACAGTATCAGAGACAGCTACCTCCATAACACCACCACCTAAAGGATCTGAAAGCAGAAAGTCCTTCCCTCTGTTAGTTCCCAGATGCAGGAAGAATATGCAGACCTGATCTCATCTTAGCAGCATCTTTTGGAAAAGAGAATAGCAAATGCTGCAAGACAGAACGAAATCCAACCCAGCCTCTCGCACATAGCAAAACTCCGCTGGGACAGGTTGCTCACCGTGACGGGGCTCACCTGGTAAGTTTGAGAGTGTTGTCCAGAGCAGCAGAGAGCAGCAAGCCATCTGCTCGACTGCCAAAAGCCAGGCCCCGGATCTGTTTACTATGGATGGGGATGTACTGACTGCTCTTCAGGTTGGCCACGCTCATCATCTTAACACCACAACCTGTCACACAAGAAGGATAAAGCAGGTTATCGCAAAGCAGACTATGTGTAGAGCTACCAATTCTATGCCAGAACTAGAGTGTCTCTTCTGAAGCCTGTTGTGGGATGAACAAGTAAAAGTTATTCGCTGTTTGGGATACGAATTGCCACAAATTGTTCTTTAGTTCAGATGGCAACAGGGCTAAGTCCTTAAGGATCCCAGCCAGGAAAAGCAAATTCAATATCAGCACTACAGTTCTTGTTACAAGAGCTTCCTGCTCTTTAACCAGTTTCTTCAAAGACATTCCCGCCTAGATAAAAACACACGCAGTAGGATTACATGGCTATTTAAGAGAACAAGCGGCACTGCAAAGAATGGTTGCAGGTGAACTTGACCCGTGTGCTACAAGAGTCACCACAAAGCCTCCATTCAGAGATTCATGCCCTGGCTCCAAAAGCCGGAAAAATAAGGTCAGCTGAATGCAGAAAACAATTTTGTTAGGCCTAGATAAGGCATATTCATCTTCAAACCATTAACCAAATCAAGTAAGTTTCATTATTCAGAAAGCATTGAAGTGCTTTGTAAATAAAACCTCCTCAGACTCCTAATGCTACATCTATTCCATTGAAAAAGCCAGCTGGCACTGGTCTAGATGTCAGGTCACTTGCCCCTGGCCATTACAGCGAGACAACAGAGCTTCATGGCTTCCTCGCTGGGAAACAGTGCTCTTATCACTCATATGAAAACTTTTTTGCTTTTGGGTTTTTTTTGTTCTTGTGTTGGTTAAAAAAAAAAAAAAAATCATGTGGATTAATGAACCCACAATTTGGGGAGCAATGTTTCTCACACAAGCACTGGAAGCTTCTGCACAGGCCCTGGTGTGCAGGTCCCTCATTCTTTCAGAGGAACCACATTTGCAAGGACTACCAGACACAGCTTTTACCTTCTTGTGGATGTGGCACTGCAGCAGAAAAGCCAGAGACCCTCTGCTAGGATTCCACTGTAAAAGTGGCAGGGGAAACAAGCTACCTCGCTAGGGAAAAGCTATCAAGGCAGGGACTGGATGAACTACAGGGAGTTTTATGAGTGTTCCCCTGTTTACAAGGCACGTGCAAAGGTGAAGCAGATTAAGGGGGGAACAGGAAATAAGTAGAAAAAAAAAAAACCAAAACAAAAAACCAACAAAACATTCAACTTTCACCTATGAACCCCAAATCTTGACTTGCTTAATTACCAGGAATAAAAGTAGACTGTGGAGAAGGCTGCGATACCACGAGACAACTCAGCGAGTCACAGTACGCCATTACTCTGCAGTTCCCAGTCTGAGACACCACAAAAACCTTTTCCAAGTGGTACTTGCGCTGGCTTCGGCTGGAGGGGAAGCTGCCTGGGAGGCCAGTGCGGGAGCTGCCAGGTTGCTGGGAAGCACTCACATTGTGCTGGGCCACCAGAGCCTTCAGCTCCTGCAAAGAAAAAAAATGCAGAGCTTTGATGTGCCACTGGCGATGTAACCTACTGTGCTATCTGTTCCAGATGCTCCAGCTGTGCTTGTTCTCAGATAAAGAGGGAAAATATAGTCCCATTTCCATGCTGTTTCTGAAATGCTGAATTTCCAAGTCCACTGACTATGACACTGAGCAATAAAAGCACACAAATGCTACAGAAGTTCTGGCATAATGTAGTCAAAGTCTGTTATTGTATGTATTGGACCCCGCGAGAGAGAGGACTCTGGGACAACACATAAAAGCCAGTAACAATTATTACCAGATCAATGCTGTTTAGAAAAGAATGAACTGCCAAGTATTACATGCAGCTAAGCCACAAGAGAAAGTCAATTAAAACCATTTTCCAAAATTTCCAGAATACCCCATAAAAAAAATAAAAGCCGAAGTTTCAACATAAAAGGCGTTGCAGGAAACAAGTCAGTCTATTTAATTAAGATGACCCTGTTCTTGTAAACCCTGGGCAGCAAATTCCAGGAACGACACAACCCTCAAGCTCCAGCCCTGTTTTCCACCACCTCCTCCCCCTTCTTCCTCCACCTCAACAAATGAATGCTGAAGGATGCTCAGCAGAGACATGGCCAAGGACAGCTTCCATCAGCAACAAGGTATTCCCAGAATCCCTCTTTCCATAGAGATCAGAGGTGAGGTGGGTATGAGTCAACTAAAAATGCACCCCCCCTCCAAAAAGCATTTTGTCCAACTTGTTGTAATCCAAGGGCAAAACCAGACAGTACAGAACCCCAGGGATACGAGAGGGAGCGTGTATATTAAGAAAATTGCTACTTGCTTTCTGTTGTCTGAGCAACATAGATTATGCTTCAAATACTATATAATTTTTAAACAATTAAGGACCACAAGAGTGATATTATGAATATATTAGTAGATTGCAAGCTAGCTTCAATATTGAACCAGCCACTACCACTTAACTCACCTCTGCGCAAAGGCAGCGGTTCTCAGAGAGGGAAGATCAAAGATCAAGCTCTACATTAATAGTCATCATCAAGACCTTTAACTTTGGAAACTGCTCAAGAGGAGAGCAATTCTGATATTTTACAGAGGTCTGTCTGATCTGTTTTACATCAAGTGCATTGCAAATTCCCCAAGGGAATTAAAAAAGAAAAAAAAAAATAATAATTGAAGCTGAAGACTCAAGATGATTCCATTAGAGCAAGCAAAGACAAAACAACTTGAGGAGGAAGAAAAGGTGTGCAGGTTGCCAGAAAATGCTTATGATGGAAACTATGGCTTCTGGCTTAGAGTAAGCAATCAGTGAAAACACAGGTAACTTAGAAGAAAGTGACTTTTAATAGAAAAATTAATAAACTCATTATTTCTAAGAGGCAGGAGGATACCACCACCACCGAGGATCAGAAGAGACTACAATTATTTGTTGTTCTGGGGAGTTTTCAAAACTCTTCTTGTCACATGCACTCAACATTCAACTTTTACACAAGTTAGTAAGAAAGAAACACAGCAATTAAAGCCACAAGCGGTATTAGTACAATGTTTACATTTAAGCACAATGGACAAACCCAGCAGAATCAGGAAGTCTCACTGGAGACACATTACTACGGTGACTAAAAATGTTGCACTGCAGAACAAGTTCCACTAATTGTGCTCAAAAGAACGCTCTTCTGGTAGTGTAAGCCTACACCTTCCTTTAAGATGTTTGCAGAGTTTTCCCTGATGCCTGGTGTTGACTAAGGGCCTCGAGGGCACACTCGTCTCCCTGCACACGCTATGACTGCCTCCTAGGTTTCAGCTTACCATTGTAGTGATGAATGAACACAGTCATACAGGGTGGGGAAAGAAGAAGATAATGGAGCAGAAGCCTTCCTGAGCAGTACAGATGAGAAGCAGAAGCAGGAGAGCACAATGAATAGGAAAGGAAGACAAACAGCTACAAGAAGTTCAGAACAGTTTTCTTTTGAGTATTAGGTTACAGGCTTAATGGCCGATATGAAGCTTTGAAGACAAAGGCAGTTATCAGATGACTGTCACTCTCTGGCTGTGCTCCCACCGAGCTCTCACAGAAGTCACGTCTGCTGTCTTGCACCACACAGCCCCAGCCTTGCATTTAATAGAGATAAATACACGACTCTACAACTTCAAGCTGTGGTGCAGCACTACAGGCATTCCACTTTCCTTTGGTTCAGGTTCAAATTCAGTCAAAGGGATACACAGGATTTTTAATCTGTCTCACTATAAGTAACAGCTAAATGAAATATCAGCTTTTACTTGCCCAGACAGCAACTGGAGCTGAATACAAAGGTCACAAAGATGAAAGATTTTTAAGCAATAAAGCCATTAGCCTAAAATTTTTCTAAAGGTGTTAGGTTCAGAAGTTTCTATGCATATTTTGCCATTCAATTCTTTTTGGATGCTCTGACAATCCTATTTAAAATAAGCTTTTCCAATACATCGACCAATATAAACTGGCCTCTCTGCAAGGCTCATGATTACACTTGCTTTCTTCTCCACAGCAGCAGGCAATCTCCTGTCATTTCCCTGCCAGTTCTCCCTTTACTGCTCCATACACAAACAGAGCTACTGGTTCCCACTTGTAAAAGTTAATCTCCTACCCCAGCTGATCAGTGGCATTAATGCCAGAAGCCAGAGATAGCTTGCTTATCACTAGCTAACTTTTATTGAAAATGTTGCCAGATTCAAGAGGAGTACTACAGCAGCACACATCCAATTCTCAAGTTCTTCGGTCTCAAAGGAAAAAGTAAGGCTTCAGTAGCACTGAATATAGCTCAGCACAGCACACACTGCAGGTTTACATATAGAAAAAACCACTGTTCAGAGCTTTCTTCCAGAGTTTTAGTTAGCTACCTACCCTCTCTCCTCTCAAGTTCCTTTCCTCATATATTTTCATACAGCTGAAGACTTTTAAAAAATCCCTTTTCTAAACTCAATCATCTTAAATACTTCAATAACAAAATACAACAGTCAAGATTGTTAATGGACAAAAGCAGGGAAAAAACACATACAAATCTAAAAAAAGGTCATAACCAGTGACATGACTGCTGATGAGGCACAACTCTCAAGTACATTACCAACAAAAAAGGGTTGACACAATGTCTTTTGGGGGGGGAATCGCCAATACCATTTGCTTTCCATAAGACTTCAGACACCAAGGTTTGTATGCAAGCAATGAGCATCGTTAACTGTTCCAGTAAAGTTTATGCAACTGAACTTTGCCATATCAAATGTCCCCCTGGGCATACAGACATTTCTCGCTTCGCTTTTGCGATCCCACAGCATTTTGTTTTCTATATTGACTTACAGCTTTGTACGCCAATTAAACATGTTTTCCTGTGCCATCAGTAACACTGCTTGCTGGAAGGACCAGGGCAACAGACTCAAGATGCATCAAGGCATATTCAGATTGGATGTTACAATAAAAAAAAAAAAAAAAAAATTCTCAATGAGGATGGTCAAACAACAAGATGTCCAAAGATGCTGTGGGATCTGCTTGCATACACTCAAAATCTGGTGTGACAGTGCCCTGAGCAACCCAGCCCAAAGCTGAGGTTACTGAACTAGGGTCCCTTCCAACCTAAATGATTCCATGCAGATAGTTGCTTTACTAGATGACCTCTTATAAGACAAGGAATGTGTTAGGCATGTGCTCAAAACATAATCAAGTAACATAGAGACTTACTCCAGACTTCCTGCTGATTTTCTGTTCCCCAGACTGTTGCACTTTCAGTTTATTCATAGTATAAACATGCACCTTAAAATTGCTTCCAGCATTCACATTAACCGCTACAGGACAGTGATGAATGCAGTATAAATACTGAAACAGAGCTTAAAAAACACAGGGTACTTAATCTTTATAACACGTGACTTCAATTTAGTTAGACTGGATACTCTATCACTTAACACCAAAAGATTTGCAGGAAGACATCATGGACCTGGAGTTCTCTCTTATTCACATTTTCTTCAAGCCAAAGTTTAAAGTGGACCAATTCTCTTATTAGCTCTGGTGAGCATACAGCTTCATGCAGGAATTTAGACAACCAATTTATAAATCTTACATCACACAGGAAGACTTCAGCAAAGAGGATGTTGCTTAATGTGCAGATATTAATAGCCAAGGCTATAAAAAAAAATAATTCCAGAAGTAGAGAAAAGCACAAAAGTAAGCAACGTACTAGACAGGGAGAGATTAGATTATCATCTACTTCATATAGTAAAAGTAGCAAACTGGTGGAACATGCCAGATAATTCAGTTATAAGCACCAAAGTTCACAATTTATAGGAATCCTGCAAAAGCAGCTGTGATGGGTTACAAAATAGAATGGAAGCAGTCCTTTAGCAACCAGTCATTTGTTTTCAGTAATTTGTATTCTAAGGGGACAGAGCAGCAGCTCAACCCATGTATACAACCTTCCTTATTGACAGGCCACATCGCATGGTACCAGAAGGTGCTTAAGTAAAATGTTGACTGACCTTCACCAAAAAATTAGGTGTTTTTTGTTGTTTTCTTTTGGTTTTGCAAACAGCCATGCCTCTTCACAAACTACTTCTCAAAGGCTCTTGACTAACCAGTGATAATAGGTCCCATTACAGGTTTACTACAGAGATTTTCCAAGCTTATTTTGATGCAGTTAAGAGAAAGATGAGGAGAGTAAGTGTGGTGCTGCACTACCAGGCCTTGCTGCGCACCACAGCAGGAACCTGCAACATCAGTAGCCAAAAAGTTCTACTGCTAAGTTGTACTTGGAACTTTGATTAAGTCTTAGAAGCACAAGAAGTCTGTGTTACGTCATATAAGTGAATATGCGTGATGTTTAGGATACTCCTGATGATTGACCAACTGAGTTTACTAAATCTTGGTGTTTATTAAAACTGAAAGCCTATCTTCTCTCCTCTAAGGGAACATGCAAAAGTTGAGGAGAAAGGGAATCCTGGGTGTATTAGTAGCCTAAGACTCACCTGAACTTGCTTGCGGAGTTTGCTGCATTGGTCTGTCAGAACCTGCAACTGGAGACGGCTCCGTGCAGATTCCAGCTCTGCCTGTCTCCGCAACATTTGCTCCTTTTCTAAAGAGCTGGAGGAATGAGAGAAAAGCAAACTTTAAGACTAGGTACTACCTAGCATGCTTCTCCAGGCTGCCTACTCCTACCCCTGGACTTCATGCCAATACAGGTCCTATTCAGAAGTTCAAAAGTAACAGAAAATCTGGAACAACCCTCATCCAGTACATTCACCTCGAGATGGTCTCAGTTATGCAATTGTACCAAATGACTCACTCAAGTATTGTTCCACAGAAACAACAGCCTTTCTCCTCACCCTCTCTAAATGTGCTAATTTAGTAGAGGAGAGTGAAATAAATCAGTTTTTTTCTTACAGAAACAGTTTATCAAATTCTATATCATCAATGTCCATGTAATACACTATGTCAGTAATACAGCAAGTCATAACACAGAGAGATCTTCAAGCTTGTTTCTACTACCAGTAACTAATTTTGTATTTCAGGAAAATATAGTTGTATTAGAAACAGACAGATACAGATAAATTCTCTGTGAATGCCCATATAGAAGCCATGCTTACTACCTCACCTTGAGCCTAAAAGTGCATATGCATCACTTTGCAGCAGCAGTTTTGATAACATACTTTGAATTCTCTTTCATATAGGCTTTAAGTATGAAGGAACAGTTCAAGAGGGGAAAGAAACACCAGTAATCCTTCAAATTATCTCCACGTTTGGTCTATAACATTGACTGCTGCATTCTGCACTTCAAAAGCTACAGTATTCCACTTATTTCAGTAGTTCAGCTGCAGGGAGATCTAGCTTGCCTAAGTACCTTCTAAATATACAGACCTAACCTTGCATGTTCACCAAGCACAGAGTTCTGTCGTTTCTCTCCAGCTTCTTTGTGTGATTTTTTATGGTTGCATAAGAAACAGGTGAAACGCGGTATTTAACCATCGCAAACACATTCTTTTCACAAGTACCCAGAGCCTGAAGGCTGGCTTTTTTGAATGTGAAGAACAAACTCCACGATCTTATACCTAATTCAAGGCTACGTGCAAACAGTATCAATGTGTGCATCAGTGTTCACATTTGTCCTCCAATGGTGGCTGTGTGCCGCAAAGCGCCCACGGCCAGCAACTTTGCTGGCTCTCTGCCTCCCAACAAAAACAGGAGGCAGAGGAGGAGCAGGGCAAGTGCAAGGGCTGCAGCAAGATTCTGAAACACAACCAGCAGTTAGACAGCTACCTCTCCCTGAGAGATAAGGTTTAAACATCCAAATGCCTTCTGTGCTTTTGGGTGGGTGGGTGGGTGGGGGGATCTTATTTATAATTTATTTTGCAGCATTGATCCAGTAAGAGAAGCACAATCCTTCTAAAGGTAACAGCTCAAACAACATCAGGCAGTGGGAATCTGGACAGAGATATATTTTTCCTTTGTGACAGTTACTCCTCAATCATTTCTGATTAGTAATTACCAGGATAGCGAGGTTTCTGTTGAAAGACTGTATTGAAAGAACAGCTGTATAGTTACAGACATGTGAAGAAGGCCCCAATTAAATTGTATTCACTACAAGATTCAAGAGAACTCTGATATCTGCAGCCTTTTAATTTCAGAATAGTATCTGTGACAGCATCTTACTGAAAAGAAATTAGTCCCCATTTTCATACCCACTTTTCCTTTTTTTTTTTCCTCAATAAAAAGTCTACATTTCAGTTGGAGGGGAAAGTAGAGTCATAGTAATGCTTGCTGACCTTTTGTAAGTAAAGCTACATGAAGAGTTTGACAAAGCAAGATGGAAAGTGATTCATATGAGAGATTTCTCTGTTTAATGCATGCAGAAAAGGTCAGCCCTTCACTCCACTTGCATTTCTAACCATGCCTCGCTTTTCTCATCTAATGATGAATTAGCAGTATATGGCTTTTTGGCAACAACTCTGCATGTTCTCCTGTGATGACATTTCAGGGTACAGCACAAGGTAGCTTTTGCTATTTCAGTGCTGCAAAACGCAAAATCAATAATTCTGTTTCCAAAATAAAATCCTCCTTCCAGGTAAGACACGTGCAACCCAGCAAGGCCTTGGTTTGTTAAGCCAGCCACGCTCATGATAATCCCCAAGGGAATCCACAAATTGCTTTACACAACACAGGAAATTAAAGCAAGAAGTAGAAGCCAGAGTGCAGCTTTCAGTGGCATGCAGTCAGTGAGGTCATATCTTTACGTGGAGACTCCGTACCTCTTCATGCGTTCCTGTTCACTGGTATCCAGCGCTTTCAAAGTGCGAGCGTACAGAATCACAATGTCAGAACGTTTTGCTTTCTTATTGCACTGAAATAAAAGACAAGTTCAGTTAATCTACAATAATTTAACTATCCAAACTATACAAGTTGCTAGGTATTATTTTGAAAAATCCTTATAGCTCTGAAGGGAGGGGTTCTCTACTTGAAAACAAGTCCACAAAACCACAAACATACCGCAGTGAGTTTGCAAGACACTCCTTCATACAGATACCAGAGCTCTAATTGGGGCTACAACAGTTTAGGTCATGTGTCCTATTGCACCTTTGATAATGCATCTGCTTGTCTTCTACTAAGTTTGTTTTGCTAAAGCACCAGCGATGCAGCATGGTCAGGTAAGTTCCAGGTATGAAGAAGGAGGAGAAAAAAAAAAAAAAAAAAAAAAGAAAAAATCTAAAACAAAACACCAGGCAACTTCTATTTTGAAAGTATCAAGACCAGTTGCTTGGCCAACAGACAGATTTGGGAACCCCTGAGTATAATCCCAACTCTGTTATTTGCGTACTATATTCCTCTGATGAAATCCTATGGTCCCAAATCCATAAAAGCATTCCAGTGTCAGTAAAAACACTGACATCCCACCAATTTCAGTGATACAAGAGGAGTCAGATATTTCAATGATTTTGTATATCTGGCTGTGACCATTTAGTACTTTAGATTCACCTTAAAAAGAAGGGATAATGCCTTCCTGAGTCAGGACTTGGAAGAAATGATGGCATCTGCAAGCTTACGGTTTTGCAAATATACTTGGTTGATTGGAAAACAGGCACTGAATACTCAGATCAAGTAACCTCCACTGAACATTAAAGTACTACATGTCCTTAAAACACAGACTTCCCTATTATTTAGTAGCACAAAGAGATCACAGGCAACAGTTTCAGATGAGACAACCTCCCTCCCTTTGTAAAGAGCTGCCTTGCAGAGCAGTAAGTGGCTAAGAGAGCTTTCCTGGCAGCCAGCAGCTGTCTCTGGCAGGATCAGGAATGTTGCTATTTCACAGTAACTTGCACTCAAGCCACTTAGTATACAGAGCATCACGCACAGCAACACTGTGCTATTCAATTAGAGAATGCCCAGACACAAAGGGCAGCGACTGAAAATGAAGGGAAGATGATTTAGCTGCAAGGTTCTCTCCAGAGTGAGAATTTCTCCCAGGAAACTTTCAGTAATTCTATCACTGGAAGAAAAAGAGGGAGCAAGCACCTCTTACAAGTTGTTAGGGTTCAAGAAGAAAGCAGTCACAAAACTCCAAAGAGCAAAGAAGCCCGGAAGGCCTCTGAGAATTCTGTCTGGACCTGGAGTGGGTGAAGAAAAGCTTACACAGAAGTGATAAGGATAAGAAAAATAAGGTTTGGGCCTTTGCTATAGCAACAGTGATTCTTTAGGTTTAATCACAGTGCACATCAGCAGGAAGTTTCTTGTTAAGAGGTGGGAATATTGCACAAAGTCAAGCAAGACTATAGAAGCTCTCAAAATGACAAAGCCCAAGAAATCCTGGGCTTCCAGCCACCAACTTGGAAAGCAGCAGAACTGAATCCTATTTACAAGGTACTCATTGACCTGTTTTTTTGTCAACATTCCTTTCTGGAGAAAAGTAATAAGGTCTACACATCAGAGAAGTGTAGACCTAAATCAAAAGGGATCAGTATTACCTACGGAAAGAAAGCTGAAAAGAGCATCTTGAAAAGCAGAACCACCACTTGCAAATGGACATTAAAGGATACAACTTGTTTCTCAGTTCACTCTCTGCAAGCTACCTAAACAACCTGATCTAAAGGCTGCAAAAGCAGATGCAGTTTAAAACAGATTAACTGAATGAAAACAGTTCTCAAACAGATTTCTTGACCAATAATGTATTCTTTATGCTTAGTTAATTGCTTCTAGGAATCTGTCTGCCATTCCCACACTCCAGGATCACAGTGCAGCATTCTGAAACCGTTTACAGGTTTAGAAGTTTGAGAGTTCAAATGCTGAGTCTGCTACTCACAAACGCTCTACTTGGAGAACATCCAAGCCAGAATTCTCCCTTTAAAGCGGTGCTAGTTGTTCCTGGCCTAATTACATCAAAATAATGGTGACTTTTGTTATTTCTGACAGCGGCCAAAGGTGGATTCTTAATGCAGCAAGCAGGTGTAACAGTTAGGCTGACCATGCCTGCAGCAGAAGTTACCCAACAGCAAGTCCTGTCCAGCACACATAAATGTCCATTTTACCTGGGGGCACTTCCCTGCCTGTCCCTTGAGCCACCTTTCAATGCAGGTGTAACCAAACAGGTGTCCACACCGCAACGCTGAGAGGCGGTGGTCCCCAGCATTGGTCCACTGCTCAAAGCAGATGGCACAGGTATCTCCTTCCTCCTCATCCAGTGGAGCAACAGGAACTGATGGTTCCAGCTTCTTTAGTGGAGTTCTCTAGGATTAAAAATTAAAAAAAAACACACAACTTCAGACAATTGCAGCATTTACCATATTTAATCTATCTCCAAAAGCATTTAGGTCACCTTACCTGCTTTTGCTGGACTTCAGCCTCTTCATCTTCATGATGTGCGTGTTCTGCAGAAGCTTGAGACAAAGCTTGAGGTGGCTCTGCTTGGACCTGACTGGAAACTAAAGAAAGCATTGCTTAAGTGAACTGATATATAACGTGGGGAAAAGGACTTCTCCTTGACTTGATCTGAAATCATCAGCCATAAGGTAAGCAGTGCAACAACGGCACAGGTTACATACAAAGCTTCAGATCGGTGTCCTGGATACTGAAAGTCAGGCAGTCTGTGTGCAACTCCTATTCACCAACGGTTGTGCTGAAGAACTTGATGCTTTCTTTCATAGAAAGCAGAATTTCAGCATATTCAGTGAAAGACGAGAGGTCTTTTAAAGGCAATTGTTATTGGGATTTTTTTTATCTGCTGGAAACAAACGTGTCTGCGTACAGGTCTACAGTTAGGCTGATTTAAGGACACAACCCTGCCTCATTATGCCTGCAGACAGACAGACACCAATATGCAGAAGTTATTTTGCCAGTGGATCTAAGCATGCATATTTCATATGCCAAGAAAGCATTTCCCATATGCTCTCTGTCCATTCACCCTGACTTAAGCAGTTTTCCAGTTAGTAGTTATCGGAACTATCAATTCTACTGGGCCATATGTTTTTGGGGTGGGCCTCTGTTCGCCCTTCTGTTGAAGCATGGGCACACAGAAATGTTATGTTTGGACTACCACCACTAGCATACTGAAAAAGTAGCAGAAATCACAGTCTCCTCCATCTCCTGACAAAATAAAAGAGTTATTACATTTAGCATTTAAGGCAGATATTCTCAATCCGGCAGAAAGGTATCCCCTAACCCTAGCTAATGTCAATAAAATTTGCAGCCTCTGTGCTTCTGGGCTGAACAGGAACCAGTGGCTTATATAAGCAAAAAAAGATAAGGGAATTCCAGAAAACCCAGCAGAGAGCATATGTTCACACAATATTAGGCAGCACTTAACAGCTTGAGCTCCTATCACGTGTAGGGCTAGCTCAGAGCAAGAACAAATCTGTTCAAAAGACACCTCATAGATGTACTCTCAAAAAAAAAAAAAGTGTCAAGGTGGGCTGGCCAATCAAAAACAAAACTAAGGGCAGAGAGTGAAGCATAAGGACATTCTTTAGAGACTGATGTAAAAAAAAAAAAAAAACACTAATCTTGTTCTCATATTCTCTGGGCATCAATAACCTTGACTAGCAAGTTAACCATTTGCCACTCTTACATAAACTGCATGTATGCATCACAAACAATGTCAATGAAGCGTGTGGCAGCCTGTGAACATGAGTCTGGATAAAGGACTGCGAGCCAGAAAAACCCAAGGAAAGAAAAAGAAACAAAAACCCCACTGTCCTAAGTACCTCTACCACCTCAGCTAAGTGTCACAAGAAGTTAAGAGAATTAAAAGAAAACTCTAAACTGAAGCAGACTGAAATCCCAAATAATTAAAAAACACTGAATCAGATCCTCTGAAAACTGAAAGCACTGCTAATCTCCAGAAATGTGACTCAATGTCTTCAGTAATATTTCTTGACAATATAAAACAGAGGAAGTATTCTAAGTACTAATCTCTAAATTTGAAGTTATTCTGAACATTTCCAGGATTAATTATAAGCAGCCTGCAAACAGCAGAAAGATTGTATGTAACGTTACAGTAGCAATCACCTATTGCTGCTACTGCTCCTAGGAGCTGCTTGCCAGAAAGCCTTGTGGTAGCAACCTGCTCCTGTCGGCTGCAGGCATAATGATCTCTTAGCACCGTCTGTTGTGAAGCTCTAAAGTATTTCCCCACTGAGTTTTGAAGCAGCAAGATGAGTTTCTGAAATAAGTCTCCGCACAGCTCAAATACGGTACAAACCTCCTGAGCTAGCTGCTGGAGGTGTCTCCTGGGCTGACGGTGCTGCAGCCTCCACTGCTTCCTCCTCCTCAGCAGAAGAACTGCTGTCAGAGTCACTCACTTCTATTACTTCATCTGAGCTGTGTCCCTGGTTGTCCCCTGCAATATGTGAGGGCTCCAGATGCAGAACTGGTCCTGTAGATGGCTCTTGGGTCCTGCTGAGTTGAAAGTAACTGTCCAATGCTGCCCTGAGTCCAGAAAAGAAATAAAAGCCACAATGATTTCAGGTAAACTAAAGACTCAGCATGTTTCTCCATGCTTGTTTGTGGTAAAATCCCTAGGCTCTGACTGCAACAGGAAGTTATCAAAGTTATCAAGACAGACTTTCTCTGGTAGGAGTGGCAGTCCCATACAATTGCCTGCCTTGTGAGCAATCAGCAGTATCATACAGCAACCATTCATTTCACTCAGTTAAAAAAAAAAAAACCAACAACAACAACAAAAAAAAAAAAAACAAAAAAAACCCCCCAAAAAACAAAAACAAACCACACAAAACCAACTCATTCTCATTACAACAATGATATTGTCTTCTTTTGGGGTGAGGTGGTGGTGTCTAGCCTTTCCACTTTTCCTCGTTTCCTTCTAGAACATCATCCCTGGATAGAAACATCCTCTTCTCTCCCCGCATCAGCTCAGCTATCATCTCAATTACCCTTCAGATTAAAAAAGAGAAGTTTTTCAGGTTGCCTTCTAGCCCCGAGAACTACAGTGACCTTCACACACAATCCAAGGGCAAACAGTTATGTGTAATCATCTGGGAGCAAAGGTTCTTGGTCTCACTGAATTTAAAGGCAACGCTGCAGTTAATTATAATTTCACCCTTGACATTTACAAAAGCTACAAAGGTGAGACAAAAACCAAACAAACCAGAAGTGGGGATTTCTTTCTGGCTGGAAAGCATGCCCATTCATCACCCTTAAACCCATCACTAATGGTATTAAAATACAGATTTTTTTTTTTTTTTTTTTTTTGCCTGGAGGTAGCAAAAAAAAAAAATCCTACAGAAAAAACGACTAGTTTGCATGTTTGTGGACGTTTCTGCAGCAACTGTCACCAGAAAGCTTAATCAGGCAATCCCCAAATCAAAGGTTAAAATACACAAGCTCCACTGAGCTAAATGCTGGCCAGAACTGTCGAGAGGCAGCACGGCTGCAGGGAGCACCAACAGGAATCTGGCAGAGCAGGGGGGACAGTGCGAGCAGCAGCTCTGCAAGCGAGATGGAAAGCATAGAAGGGCTCAGAAGTCAACACCACCATAAGAAACAGGGGGGGATTTACTCAAAGATACTGTCAGTATTCTTAGATCAGAGAGCGCTGTGTCATTATACAGCCTAAAAGGTACACGAGCTGCCCAGCATTTGGCCACAACCACACGCCTGGACTGAGCTAGGCTCTATAAGCCAGGCAGTTTTAAACTGATGCCAGACTTGATAAGAGCACAGTTGCACGGTTCAGATCCAATTTCATTTCTGCTTTACCTGGCACCAACCGTCCTCTGGGAACCACCAATTCTCTGTTGCCTGCGAGCTCTCCTCACTCGCGGACGCTGCGTGACCTGTGTCACGGGCAGTGGCCGATTCGGGTCAACCGCCCCTTGTAGCCTTTGCAGTCCGTTGAGAGCTGACGCAGGACTGAACTGCGGGTCGGGCTCAGCAGATGCTTCCCTTGTAGGAGTGTTTGGTATGACAACAGCGTCATCAGCAGGAAGAACCGCAACGCTGCCTCCTCCTTCACCGAGCACTGGAGCACTGGACGACAGTACTGCGTGACCAGAGGGCTCTGTGGGAAACGTCCTCAGGTTCTCTACAGAGTAACCAGCCGCTGGCTGGAGATCAACTTCCATCTCTTCTTGAGCCATTTCTGCAAAGAGTCGAAGAAAAATAACATTTATTTGCAAGTCTGTGCCCTACTTCTAGCCTGACGGTGGCAAGAATCAGGTGCAGCAATCAGTGACTACAAAAGCCTTTAGAATTCAGGCTTGAGAAAAAAAAAAATTGTCCATTTGCAGCAGAGCTAAAGAGTCTCAGGTCGATACAGGTATGTGAGCTGGGATACAGGCAGCACCCTCCCAGAGTCCTGGACTCAAAGTCTTTGGTTCAACAGCAGCTAGCACCAAAGGCTCACTGCAAAAACTGATTTAAGTAAGCCTTTGGATGAATATGGGAAGATAGGGATTTCTTGCTGGCATCATTAACTTCCCAACATGGATCTTGGAGAAGAGAGTTTGGAAATACTTGAGAGATTCTCCATGGTGAGCAGCACTGCACAAACACGTACACATACAGCCAGAAACAAGCTCTACAATGCAGCTGTTTGCCCCTCACATTGTTTGCAGGAGATGGGTTTATTTTCAAGTTTCTTCAAATAAAATTCCATTATGGTAACAGATCACTGCGACCCTTACTCACAGGTCACTTAACAGGCCTTGCAGGTAACTTATATTTACCCAATACCACGCCAACCCAGAAAGGGCATCACAGCAGAACCCACAACTGAGATGTTACGCGTAGCAAGTTGCCTACAGCACCAGCATTTGTAGATCCAGATTCAGTCTGAGAGTAGATAAACATGAAATCTGCGGTAAAACCTCACGTATTTATTTCAGGATGGTTGCCGTGCAAATGTATTTAGGATAAAAAGATTTCAAATTACCTTCTAAACAGAAGTACTACCTTCGGTTTGGAAGAAAAGCAGAGGAGGCAACAGTCTGTGCGTTGCTAATTATTATAGAGCTGTCAGCCACCTAATTAGAGCACTTCAATCACCCTGCTCTACAACCAGTTTTACAACACAAAAAAAAAAGTTCAAGATTATTTCATTGACTGAATAAACAAGTGTGCCCAAAAACACAGGCAGGGTGGCATGGATTAAGTTCTCCAAGCCGCTGAAAGTCATTCACATTCTCAGAAAATACTTACACAATCATAAATCTGGAAGACCTTGGGAATTGTAGGCTTTTAGTGTTAGAATTAGAGCCCAAAGCACACACCAAACTTATTAGGCTAGGTGCTGCGCAAACAGAGCAAAGGCTGCTTTTAGCACAAAGAACAGCTAGAAAATGTATGCAAGAATCACTAGAGGGGGATGTACTAATGCTCAAATATTTTTATGGACCTTTTAACAAATTCTAATTTATGAATTATTTTATAATTCTTATCCTAATTACCTAGGAGCAGCCTAAGTTAGGCCACAGATAGATGTTAAATGCCACCTCCCACCAGAACAGTCATACAGTCCAGACATGATGATATTCAACGACCAAGTGCTGCTTCTCTAGTACTAAACTCTCATTCATTATAAATTTGCCACCTATAAGCATGACAGACCCCTTCTTTTCCCAACAAATTAGCTGTGCGACTCAAAAATACAGTCATCATTGTGGGTTAACTAAAACCACGTATTTCTTAATTAAGAAAAACTACATATTTCACCATTACATTTTGGTGTCTTCCTGAAAGAGGCAAAGGCCAGTGCCTCCTCAAGACAGCCAGCTGCCCACCCGGCAGCCACTGCAGGAGCCCGCAGACGGAAGGTTCCTCGGGCCCAGATGAGGGAAAACCGGAGTGCTGGCAGAGGACTGAGCCTGGGAAGCAGCGCAGCAGGCAGGCTGACAGCAGCCTCTGCAGCACTCACCGGAAAGCTGAAGGCTGAAGCACAAGCATCCCCTTGCGAGGGCCTCAGGCAAACCCAGGCCCGGCTCTGTATCTCCAGGAGCCCTGCTTTAACCTCAAGTCAACCGAAAAACCCAGACACCACCCAAAATTAAGCACACGCTCCAAAAGCATGGGTTTATTTCTGTTTGGGTTTTTTTTTTTTTTTTTACAGGGCTGGCTTATTTTGACTAAGAAACAGTGCCATGAAAGGCGCGGGAGGGGGAACCCTCCCCTCCGACAGCCGCAGGCACCCCAAGCTCTCGGGACGCCGTCCCCGACCTCCCCACGCAGCCCCTCAGGCCACCATCACCCAGGCCTCCCGGCTCCCGAGAGGCCGGGCCGTGGCAGTGCCCCGCACCGTTCCTCGGCGGCCAAGGCCCGGCCGTGCCCGCGGTGCTCCGGGGACGCCGGGCCGGGGGGAAACCGACCCGAGGGGAAGGGGGAACCGGCCCCGCCGCCCCTCGCTCACCTGTCGGCGGGCCCAACCGCCCCGCTCGAGCGCCGCACCGCCCCACCTCCACCGCTGCGCCCGCTTGTATTGGGCGAGCCGGGATGAGACCCGCCTTCTCATTGGCCAACCTCTCTGTCCGTCTGTCCGCGGGAACAGAGCGTGAAGGGGGCGGGGGGAAAGGAGGCAGGGCCTGCTCTGATTGGCCGGAGCGCAGTAGGGAGGGCTCGACTGATTGGGCGGCCAGACTCCTGACGGCCGCAGGGGGCGGGGCAAGCGTCGGGGAGCGCATTTCCATTGGGGGAGCCGCCTCTGGGACGAAAAGAGCGGGAGCTCGAACGGATTCAAACCGAGGTGGAGGCGGGCGGGGCGGTGTCATGGCGGCGGGGCACGCTGCGCCCGGGAGCCCTGAGGGAGCCGGCCCCCCCCAGCGCCCCGCGGGCAGTGGCGCGGCTGAGGCCTTGCCGCGCCTCTCTGGTCCCCCTGACCGCTGAGGTTCCTGTGGGCTGCCCAGGACAGAGCCTGCGGCGGGGTGCCCTTGCCCACCAGCCGCCTCCGAGGCGAGCCCGGGCCCCTGGGAGAAGTGAAGGTCTGGGCATGCAGAAATAAATACGCGTGTATTGAACGGTTGCTGTCAGCGAAGGCAGTGAAGAGGGCTGAGCAGCACGCTTCGGCCCGCGGGAGGAAGGCCTGCTGCTTTCCCTTGGCTTGCTGTCCGAGGCACCTGGCTGCTTTTGGTCACCCAGCCCTGCTTTCGGCAGTTAGCTTCCTTGGTTTCTGCTTTTCTCCAGGTCAGCCAGCAAGTCCACAATCTCTGCAAAGCGCAAGGATGGCATTAATCAAAACAGGAGATTTGTTGTAGGCTTTTTTCCCCCCTGCCGATGAGATAGCTCTCCCTCACTGATAACAACCAGGCCGGGGCGCCTGGGCAGCCGTTAGCAGGGGACAGCCCCGAGCAGCCACAGGTGAGTACAGCCCAAAAAGAAGACGTGTGTATGCAGAGAGGTGCCTGGAAACAGCCGTGAGAAGACATCCTTCCAGCTCAGTACCGCCCAGGCACAGCTGGATGTAGGATTAGAGCAATAAAGACATCCTGTATCCTCAGTGTGGCTTTGGCAATGTCTCTGATGACTTTTTTTTATGTTTTCATTTCAGCCGGGGCAATTCCCTGCAGCAGGGTCTGCTGTTGGGAGACGGATGCACAGAGAGTGTGGCACACAGTGGTTTCTTATGGACGTTTTAGAATCATAGAATGGTTTGGGTGGGAAGGGACCTTTAAAGCCCATCCCGTCCAACCCCCCTGCAAGGAGCAGGGACATCTCCAACCAGATCAGGTTGCTCAGAGCCCCATCCAACCTGGCCTTGAACGTTTCCAGGGAGGGGGCCTCCACCACCTCTCTGGGCAGCCTGGGCCAGTGTTCCACCACCCTCAGTGTAAAACATTTTTTTCCTAATATTTAATCTAAGTCTATCTATCTCCCTCTATTTTGAAACCATTACCCCTTGTCCTATCACAACAGTCCCTACTGAAGAGTCTCTCCCTGTCTTTCCCGTAGGCCCCCTTGAGGTACTGGAAGGCCGCTATCAGGTCTCCCTGAAGCCTCCTCTTCTCCAGGCTGAACAGCCCCAGCTCTCTCAGTCCGTGCTCACAGGAGAGGTGCTCCAGCCCTCTGAATAAACAAGTGTGCCCAAAAACACAGGCAGGGTGGATTTTCCACATCTCTTGTACGAAAACTGGCCCCATAGCATGGGGTGGGTGAGTCTGAAGGAAGCTTTCTCCCCTTGGAGAGATGAACTGAGGGAAGGGTACAATCTCTGTGTTTTCAAACACACCCAAAAGATTCCTCTATCTTTTCCTGCTGTTTCTGTTACATCTTCCGATGGAAACCAATTATTTATCTGATCAGACCCAGACCAACTTCAGAGACAGTGGAAACTTCCCTGCCTTGGAGCGATTCCTGAGATTGCTGTTTATTGCTCGAAGCCCAAGGCAGGAAACGTTCCTGCACCACGTTGTGGCTGCTCCTCCGGCTTACAGGCTCTGCAGGACCTGAGCGGGGATGGACCTGCACACCCCTGCTCCCAGTTCTGCACTTGCCTGAGATAAATAGCTTACTCTTACGTGATGCCAAATAAACAGCCTGGTGATTATTGTCAAGGCGTGGATAAACGTTAACTGTCTGAACCATCACACTGCTGGAGAAGGAGAGGTCTGGTTTTAGGGGTCTCGTTAGCATAAGAAGGTATGTCAAGGAGGGATCCCAAAACACAAAGCCAAACAAATTCTTACGGAAAATAAGGGGCAAACTGACTGCTGAAGCAGATGATTGAGGGATACAAAGGGCCTCTGAGCAGGGAGCAGATGTCCAGGACGCTTACCCTCGGCAGAAGGGCGTTGGGAAGGGTCAAAGGCCCGGCACTGCTCGATGACTTTCCCCAGGTCTGCAGGACAATCTTCCCCGACAGGGTCCTGGTAAGGGTGGTCGCAGATTTTCTCCATGATCTCCTGGGGAGTGCAGCCTACACAACACATGTGCAAACAGGAGTGTCAGGACAGGGCTCTGCTGCCACAAGGTGCTGGGAAGGAAACCCAGGGCACAGCCACGCCAAGAGCCTTCCTGCAGCCTACGGCACGGAGAAGCCAGCAGAGAAGCCACCCGGACTGTGTCTGCAGTGGACCACCCTGTATTTGGCATGGCACTGGTGGGCTCCAGTGGAGCAAGGAGACGTGTTAATGCTTCAGTGCACAAAAACATCAA
Organism: Chlamydotis macqueenii; assembly: GCF_036417535.1. Classification (NCBI taxonomy): domain Eukaryota; kingdom Metazoa; phylum Chordata; class Aves; order Otidiformes; family Otididae; genus Chlamydotis; species Chlamydotis macqueenii. The sequence goes on from NC_141568.1 coordinate 15,672,726, forward strand.
ATAGAGACAAAAATTATTTGCATATTTGTGGTTAAAGCATATCACTGAAATGCTTTACGGTACTGGGGTCCCAGGAGAAGCCATGAGGCTATCGTGCAGAGCCAGGCACACCAGGCACTGCCACCGGGACCTGCATGCCGTGGGATGCTCTGGGAAGGAGCCGGGAGCATCCAACGCCAGCCAGCAGCTGCACTGCGTTGGGTGGCTTTTACGTGGGGTATAAGATACTTCTGTCTCACCTTCAAATGGGATTTTGGAGGTCGCAATCTCCCACAGCACGATCCCGAAGCTGGAAGGAGACAAGCAAGAGTCTCAGCATTGATCCTGTCAATTTCTACTCCTTCCTAACAGAGGGGGTTGTTGGGCTGTGCCAACTGCGAACGGCTGCTTTTCTGTCTGATTAAACCTGACCTGAACAGCTGCTCTGGCAGACATCTGCCTGCTTACGGGCATCACTCCCGGGAGGGACAGACACACCTGTATATTTCACAGGGCCTCTTGTAGGGGTAGTTGATGTCTTTCAGGTTCTCAGGGGCGACGTAAGCCAGCATGGAGACTTGTTTCCAGTCCTTCTTGGCTTTCCTCTTGATGGATGACTCTGTTTCACACAGCTCGAATCCTGACAGCTGATTGAGAGAATGAGAGAGGGAGACTCGTTAGAAACGCAGCCTGCAGAAACCTGTTACGCGGCTGAGGACTGCCCCGAGCTGGAGAAAACGGAACGAGGTGTCCTGAGCAGCGAAGGCTGGCATGCAGCCACGTGTGCTGCCTGGCACGTGGCTCCTCCTGTGGAAGCAGGTGAATTGCCCTAGCTTCAGCTCGTCCCAGGGTGGATGGCTCAGTAACACTCACTTTGCTGATGATAAAGCAGAGATAATGATGAACTGAGATGTTAGGTGTCTAAGGTGACAGGGGAGATGCTTCTACTCCAGGTGTTATTCTGGACCATCATAATTCCCTTCGGTGTTGGTGGGGGAAGACATCCACAGAAACACGCAAAGCAGCATCCAAAAGCTTCTCCAAGAGTGGTCCTTACCTTCACACAGTAATCCCCAGCCACCAGGAACTTGCTGCTGCAGATGCAGCCATGGAGTCGGGACTTCTCCTCCGTCTGGTGCAACCTGCAGCCGGACAGAACCGAGGGCCGTTGATGGACCCATCCCCACCTTGAGTCTCCCTCTGTCCATCTAGGGGATGGACTAACGTGCACCTAGAGAAGCCAGCAGCATTCTGCCTGTGTTGGTGGACCAATCCTGCCAGGCCATCCTTCCCAGCAGCTACTGAAAGAGCTACTGCAGGCAAAATAAAGGGCCTTGTGGATGAGTGGGGCCCATGAGAACTGGCTGTGCTGTAGGGTGCTCCTGAAGCTGCCCTATAGATGTGGGTAAGGGGCTTTCTCCCTTCCAGGCCTTTGCAGGCTGGAAGCCAGATGTAGAGGCCAGTGACCATGGGAGATGGTTCTACTGTATCCCACCCACCACCTACCATCTCTTCCAAGGTGGTGGAAACAGTGTCTAAGAGGATGCTGAGAGATACCAGGAAGCTGAGTCAGGAGGACTTACTCACTGATTTAGGCAGGAGCTCACCTGTAAAGGCCTCTAGCGGCTCCCAGGGCCATCCGAATGCGGATGTCCCAGGAGAGATGCCGTTGCTTGGTCAGCACATCCCGCAGCGTCCCATGCTTACAGTACTCCATGACGATGGAGAAGCAGGGGCTCCCATCTGCAAGGCAAAACCATGAGCATGCCACCTTGTGCCACCTCTTGGGAGGGGACCACCACAACCCGTCTGCCACGGGCTAGTGCTGGGGACAGGCAGGGGAGGAAAAGGGTGACGTTAATGTGACACCCCCTACCTTTCTCCTCAATGCAGATCCCGTACATGCGCAGGATGTTTGGAGACTCAAACTTCTTCAGGGTCTGAATCTCCTTCTCAAAGATGTCTCTCACCTTCCTGTAGAAAGGGACAGCACGGTGAGGTCCACAGAGCAAGGCGTGACATGGTGCTGTGCCACCCTCCCTCTCCGCTCCTGGCTACCCCATGTTGTTCCTGCCCATGACAACTCACGCCGGGTCAGTGGTCAGCGGCCTCTTAAAGGTTTTGATGGCAACGGGGTACTTGAGGTACTCGCCCTCGTAGAGGTCATATCTCTCGGTGTCCTGCAGGTGTCTGTAGAAGGTGAGGTGGTCCCGATCGATCTCGGTGATGTCTTCTCTTTTACCAACATTGACCTTCTTCAAGCCTGCTCCCACCATGTGCCAGGAGGGAACGAGGGACACGTTAGGCTGGGCTCAGGGGGAAAGGACACAGTGTACAGAGTGCCTAGAGGTGTGACACCGACTTACACTCCATCACGCGCACAATTTTGTTCAGTTCGCTTTGCATCCAGTCTACTTTGCTCTCCACACATTCCCTGTCGATGTACATCTCCCCAGCCATGTCCTCGGGATTCTCGGTACCTGGAGAGAGAAAAGTGCAGAGGTAGGGCTGCTGGGTGAACGTGCAAGGCTTGATGCGGTTAGCTTTTCTCAGGGCTTAAATGTCTCTTTGGATCTCCTTGGGCATGGCTATCAACCCAAAGCTGGGCAGCAGCTGGGGAGAGGGAAAGGGAAAGAGGGTTTGCTAAACGCACACTTACTTGCTATCACCTGGTCCAAGAAAGCCCTGTCGTCCCTCAGGTCCTCAGCGTCCTGCCTGCGACAGGTCTTTGTCTGGAAAGCCTGCAGGAAGGCCTGCTTCTGCTCCGCCTGCAGCAGCAGCGAGAGCCCCTGGGCCATGTCTTCCAGGCTCTCATTCACCCAGACGAACTCCTCGCCAGTGCTGTGGGCTCTCAGGAACTTCTGGATCCAGCTGGTCTGGCTGTATTTCATCACCAGTTTCTGGGCTTCCTCCAGAACCTGGAGCAGCTTCTTCAGCAGTTTCTCTTCGTGGTGAGAGTTGTGCTTTGCTGGCTGAGCCTCGAGGACCCTCACAGGCTCCAGCAGGATCTGAATGCGCTCCACGAGGCGCTGACACTGGTGCTTACAGCACTTCACGTGCTCAAATTGGGCGTGGATGGCCTGGGCCAAGGAGAAGACCCTCTCCACGATGTCCATGCTTGTAGCAAAGGGTTTGGCCACCGGGGATGTGAGCTGGCGGCGTCTGCTGGAGGTGAGCCTCGGGCACCAATCGGAGATCAGCTGGATGTGGCTCTTCCACGCGTTCCACCCTACGGAACAGCCTTAACATGGCACGCTGCCCTCCAGGTCTCCTACAGCCCCTTACATCCCCTCTGGGTGCTTTGCTTTCTTTGCTTGGCCCAGCACCGCAGCCACTTGCGCAGACCAGAGCGGGCACTGGCAGAGACGTCGGTGGCCACGATATTGGCACATCTCGCTCCACGTTAGCAAGAGGTGTTCTGGCTTGGTTTAGCCATACCCAGAGAGTTTACACACACCGCAGGGTCGGTGACGATCCAAGGAGCATCCCCCCGGCAGCGCTCCCTGGCACCGGCCCCACACCACCCCGCGGTCCAGCCCGCAGAGCCCGTATCTTTCACCATGAAGATCCATTTTTGTTCCTAGCTGACACCTCTCTGTTATCCCCCATCTAACAAGAGCTTTAGCCCATTCACAGCCCCAGCATCCCCGACTCCTCCGTATTTTCTCCCCGTAGCCCTGTATTGCCTGCTTAAGATTTTAAATCAAACTCTTTCTATGCGCTCAGCATCCCCACAGGGTCAGCCCCTGCTCCCCAGTCTGCTTCCAGGCAGCAGGGACAGAAAACCACCCCGGATGCAGGGAAAACAGCAGCAGCCACCCGCGCGGTTAACGCAGCCGACACTGAGATCCTGGGCTGTACCAGCTGGAAACGAGACAGAAACTCATCCAGAAACAAGCTGCAGCCACTCTCCCTTCCCCTTCAGACTCTCTCCAGCGTGCCCCCCAGGGAAGAAGCTCGTCTGCTTGCTAAGAGAAATCAGCTGGGCTTACCCGGCCCCGCTTCGCTCGCCTCCGCCTCGGCTGCCTCTGCGGACTGGAGCGGCAGGGCAAGACGAGCGCGAGTTTATGGGGTGCTTTCCCCGACCGCAGCTCCTGCGGGCAGCGGAAGGGGCATTGTGCAACCTGGCGTTGCTTCCCACACCGACCTGTTACCGGAAAGCGGCTCAGGGTGGCGAAGGAAGGGGCCATATCCCCCCGCACTGTGCTTTGCCCACTGGAAGAAGGAATTGCCTGCGGGAAGCGCATTGGGAAGAAGGGGACAAGGGAGGCCGTGCCCCCTATACTGACATTTGCTGCTATTTCGAGCATTACAACCCCTTCTGCTGCGCCACTGGCTATGGCAAGGCTCGTCCAGGGCCCTGTACCACCCTTGGCATCAGGACCCTCCAGCACGCACCCATCCTGCACGCGGGATGCTGGTCCTTTGGGACCTTCCGCTCCCTTCCCCGTCCCTGCAGCCCACGGATCCTCCAGCATCAAAGGAAACAGGCTGCGGGCACCAGTGCTGGAAATGATGCTTGATGGCTGCTGGGAGCACAGGAAGATTTGCGAGCGGCTTCGTCAGAGGGCCAGGCTGATTTTTGGGAAGTGCAGGGCACTACGCGATGTCGTTGCTCAACGTCGGAAAAGCAAACTTCCGCTTACCCAGAGTCTGGGGTCACGCAAGTTTGCTGTGGTTCGCTCCTGTAAAGAACATCTCCTTTTTCCCCGCCACCACAGTCGACAGCACGGCTTTTGTCAGCACAGGGAGCTGAGAAGTGATTGCAAGGTACTGCGGCACCGAGGGCCATCGGCGCCCGGGAAGGGACACACTGAGAGTGGGAGAACGTGGGAGCAGCCCCAAGGAATATGTTTGCCAGACCCTTTTTAAAAGGCTTTATTTTTCAAAATATACAGTTTATTTACAATTGTAGTGTCTACAGTTTTATATATAACTTTATTCCGAACCTTTAAATATCCACAGTAAACATCGAGGGGGGGAATCAATCACAGGCAATCAAAAGGCATCTCTTAGCAATTCTCTTCATTGGAGTTTAAGTTTCAAGTAGCCAATGTCTACAAAAAGCACGAACTTGATAAATCTGGCAGAGAGATACGGGTGCATCGGTTAGAAAAAGGCAAAATCCAGACCTGCGGGATCCCCACCCCACGGGCCGCAGGCCAAGAGAACCATGTGCTGGGATGGGGCCGGGAGAAGGACCCGGGATACGGAAGCCCCTTGGCACGAGTTAGGTGATGGGGTTAACTGCAGCGTGTTGGGCACCCCGGGGAAGGGGCACCCCGAGAGGGCCACGGGCTCAGGGGGGCTCCGGCGAGGTGCCAGGGCGGAGGAGGGAGGGCGGCATCAGGCACTTCATCTCTTGGGCAGCAGACCTGCCCGCGCATCCGTGGCCTGGAGCGGGCGGGCTGCGAGGAAGGGGCAGGAGCCCCCAAGGGAGCCCCACAACCTCCTCCTCCCCTTTCCCTGCATCCTCGCCCCCTCCGCCCCCCTTGGCAGTGCCACAGCTGGACCTCAGCACATCGCGGGGATGCTCCGGTGTGGGGCCACTGCTGGGGCACAGCCCCTGGGAAGGGGGCAGGGGCCGGCCGGCCTCGCCGAGCGCTGGAGAGGGACGCCAGCCCCAGCCTGGGAGGGACGGAGCTGGCAGCTGGTGCCGTGCCAGGGCTGTCAGTCCTCTTTCTCAAAAGTCTCCTCGGGGATGAGCGTCCGGAAGGGGTAATCCCAGAAGCGAGTGCTGATGCCAAAACCTGCGGACAGGGGAGAGAGAGCTCAGCCCGTGGCACCGCCATCACAAGGATGCCACCGGCGACAGGGCGCAGCTTGCTCAGAGAGCGGCAGGGCTGGGAGCAGTCAGCACAGCCTCACCCAGCTGGGTGCAAAGGTGGTGGCAGCTGACAGCCACACAGAGGCTGGCGAGGGAGGAGCGCCTGCCTCTCAGGGAGGGAGGAAGGCAAGGCGAGGGCGAGAAGGAAGAGCAGGAGGAGCTGGCTGGGCCATGCCACCAGCCTCATGGATGATAGCTTATCTAGATGGGCTGTTTTCTCCTAGGAAACCGGGCAAGAGCAGGTTGAGCAAGCTGGGAAAGGTGTGGGGTGGACCCAGGGAAGCCTAGGACCTCACCTTGTGCCTGCCCGTACGTCTCGGCAGGAAAAGATGCTGCCCTGGGTGGGGACGTGCACCCCAGCACCGCGGGGGCTCTGCCAGCACCTCGGCATCCCCGGACGGCACTGGTGCCTGCTGGCGAGACAGGCTGCCCCCTGCGCTCGGCCTGACCGCAGCCACCTTCATCCCTGAGCCGCTCCGGCTCCCCAACCTCAATGTAGGGGGCGAGAAATGGGCCCTGTGGGGCTGCAGCACCTCATACGTTGCTTTCCCAGCAGCACGGTACTTGGCCTTCCCCACCCCAAATGCCAAATATTTCAGAGCATCGGCTGCACGCACGCAGGCAGGCTCGGCTTTGACAGCCCTCGCCCCTGCCAGCACGCGCGGGAAAGGCGGTGCTACCTGATTTTTGGTGTTCAAAGTGGTGCTTGACGTGATAAGCCTTCAGCCCGTACAGGTAGGTGCCTTCCTTCGGCGAGCCGTAGTGGAGGTAATAGTGCATCATGTCGTAGATGACGTAGCCGCAGAGCCCCCCGACGAATACCGAGAGCCCCAGCACCTGGGGCAGCAGGAGCCGCAGGATGCCGTAGAAGAAGCCCATCACCAACGAGGCCGGCACGGGAGGGAAGACCAGGCGGGAGCTGTCGAAGGGAGACTGGAAGCGGAGAAAGAGGGTGGGACAGGCAGCTCCTGGTTCACCCCACGCCTCCCCAGCCAAGCACTGGGGATACCCATTCGGGAAAAGCCAACACCAAAGTAGCCCCCAGAATTCACCCCAAGAGATGTACATGGTGGCGAGACCAGCCCCGCGCCAAGGTGGCCGGCCAGCTGTTGGCTTTGGCTGGCAGGTCCCCAAGCTCCAGAGGGACATCTCCTCCAGCGAAGCTAGAGGGAGCCCATGGCTTTTTTGTTCTTCCCCTTCGCCCAACCGGAGCTTGCAGATTTAACTCCAGCTCCTCCGAGCCCGTCTTGCAGCCCTCGCAGGTATTAGGTAAGGGCCCCGCTTGGGGCGAAGACGCCACGAGTCACGTCGAACACGCACAAACAGGCTCCGCCTGAGCAAAGGCCACCGTTCCCACGGCCCGGCGGGCGCCGGCGGAGGCGTAAGCTTGCGACTCACCTTGTGATGCTGCCCATGCAGCAAGAAATGCAGGGTGATGAGATAGTAGTTACTAGCGGGTGGCTTCATGTGGAAGACAAAGCGATGGATGAGGTACTCTAGCAGGGACCACAGGAACATCCCCAGGAGGAAGATGAAGGGGAAGTAGTATTTGTGGACGGGGATGGAGTACTCTACACAAGGAGACATGCAGCGGTCAGCGGGGCAGGCAGCGTGCGGGTGCTCTCATCCATCGCCACCCTCCCATTGGCACCTGGGCGAAGCCCGGCTCTCCCCGAGGCACAGCCCATCCTCCCTCTCACCTCTCCTCTGCCTCCTGCCCCGAGCTTCCCCGGGGAGCTGCCTTCCCAAACCACTCCAAACCACCTTTTCCTTTGGTTCCCATTAATTTAGACTCTTTATGCAAACAGTCGGCTTCCCGCTGCCACAAAGAGCCGGAGGCGGGGGTCCCCTGCATCCCAGACGCCAGCGGGGCTCAGACGTGCGCTCCAGGGACAGCCCTGTCCTTACAAAGCTCCTTCGCCCACCAGAACAAGGCAGGAGGGACTTTGTCTGCGCAGGCAGTGCTCGTGACAATTAAACAGTGTTGCTGGCGTTGGGCTTTTTTTTATTTTTTGTGAAAAAGAATAGGTTTGTTGGGCGCTTTCCCCCGCAGAGCATTTTTCAGCCACCTCCTCTTTTCGGGGCCGGCTGCCAGCTCTGTGTCCTCGCTAGCGGAATTTGGATCCCCCTCCAAACCAAAAAAACCCAACAACCCCTTGGCAGCAAGGTGCCGAAAACCAGAAGGAGCGAAGGGGGTGCTGGTGCAGCGGGTGATCCACCCTGCAGCCGGGCACAGCTGGCACCGGGTGGCACCTTGCAAAAAAAAAAAAAAAAAAAAAAGGGAACCCAGCAGAAAAAAAAAAAAAAAAAAAAAGCACAACAAAGAAGACAGCCTGCCCTGGCCACACTTGTTATTCCCGGGGAAGCAGACAGTGGGAGATTCAAGGGCAGGCGCTGCGGGCAAACAAGCCCCGCACTGTGCGACGCCGGCGGCACTGAGAGCTGGGTTTGTTCCCTCGCTGCACCAGCATCCAGCCACGGTCCGGGGTGGGCGTCAGCGGGGGGTGGCACGCACCGCAGCACCGGTTGGGCTCAGTTTTGGGGATGGAGGGATAGGAGGCTGCACCCTGGGCCAGCGGGCTCCGTGCCTCTATCAAACCCCTCAGTGGGAACCGAATGGTGGGCAAGAGGAGGGGATGGAGGTGGGCGAGCTCAGGCTTTGCAGCAACGCAGGCGGCTTCGTGCAGGGGACATGCCTGTGGCCTAGGGAACGGGGGCTCACCCGCTGCTCTTGCATGCGGCTCGTGGTGAGCATGCACGGAAGGAGGGATGGGGAAGGGATGCAGGGGTCTCCCCCCACCCCTGGACCCGAAGAGAGGGCAGCGGGCCGAGCCCAAAGGCTTGGTGGCTGCTCGTACCTGTGGTGAAGGAGGAGAAGAGCCTGGTGTCGCCCCAGGCGAGGGAGGTGTAGCTGACCCAGCTGAGATAGAGCACCACGGGAGCCCACACCATGAACACCACGTACCTACAGGGCAGAGGAGATGTCAGAGGGAGCGTCCCGTGGGGCGGCGAGCCATCCCCCTCTCCCCTCAGAAGCACCGGCCACGGCGCGGCGCAGACCCCTGGGAGCTCACCATGCCGTCTTGGAGAGGGACTCGAGGAGATCTGAGTGGAAGAGGCGGATGGGCCGATCCACGGGCTGGTGCACCCACTCGTCATACTTCTCCCCCAGGTAGCCCACCTGCCACAGCAAGGGCTTCCGCCAGTCCACCAGGTCCTGGGGGAGCAGACAGCAGTTGGACCCCCGCAGGACCCACACACTGCCCCGGTACCGGACACAAAGCTGCACCGCAGCCACAGGATTTTGGGCTGCAAACCCCTTCCCATGCCCCACAAGCAGCTGCTTCTTGCTCCAAGCAGCCCTGAGCTCCCCACAGGCACCAGTGCGGGGCAGACACGCAGAGCCAGACACACATCCACCATCTACCCGCAAACGTTGGGCTGAGCTTGCCCCCGTGCCACCGGGGACCGGCCAGGGGTTCAAGGTGAAGGCGGCGGTGCCTGGCGCAGCATCAGGCCCTGATAACAGAGGCTCCTTCCCCGCTGGGAGCTGCCCAGATTAGATAGTGAGCCGCGATATTCCCTGCTCAATACCTGTGCCAGGTAGGACACAGAGCCCGTCCCAGTAGCATTGCCCTGGCCAAGGACTTTTCTCCTTGCGGAAAGGATGCGTGGGGTGGCCGCAGCTGCTCAAGGATGAAAATAGAGAGACCCAACCGGCAGCACCGCCTCTGCCGCCGCTCAGCATCCCCAGACGCGTCTTCTGCTGGCCCGGCTGGATAAGGTGGTTTCTCGGTTCCACCTCCACCCCAGGACAGAAACTGCGCTCACCCGGCTGTGCCCCGAGCCTGGCAGCTCTGCATCGGCCGTCCTGCGCCGCACAGCACCGGCACGACACGCCAGCACCCGGGGATGTGCCGCCAGTCGTTTGGCAGTCGGGGGATGGCTCAGTTTGGGGCATTTCAGGGCAAGGAGCCGAGGTGGCCATGGGTGTTTTTGAGGTTCTGCTGCAGGCAGGGATGGATGGGATCACTCAGGAGGGGAAATAAACCGACCTCACAGCGGGTGCATGGGATGGAGACACCCTCTGTCAGGGAGGCAGGGGAAAAGTTAGAGCAAAAAGGTCTCTTTGGGATGGCAGATGGCTTTTAAAGGAGGCCAGCAGCAAAATATTAAGATGAGGGGGGTGAAAGATGTTGTCCTGCTCAAAAAAAAAAAAAAAAAAAAAAGTTTTGCAAGATAAAAGCAGGTTCACTGACAAACCGAGGACCACTCAAGGCACAGTGGTCAGATGGTGCCACAGAAGGCAGGGACGTCCAAAGGCACCTTGGGGAATGAATCCCTGCTCCCGTGGCACGCTTGGACAGGAGCTGGCAGGGCAGGGAGCACCCTGCGCAGACAGGGATTGCCCTGCCCGGGCCAGGGGATCCCTTAGTGCTCATTACTGGTGCTCAGTCAAGAGGAAAAAACATGAAAAATATAAATAAAACAAGCAAGGAAAAAAAAAAATAAATAAATCAAGTGAGCAAGGTGCGGCTTGGCAGCACGTCGTGCTGGAAGGCCACAGCCCTGCCAGAGAAAGCCATCTCCGCCCACGCCGCCCGGGCAGGAGCCTCCCAGCGCGGCCACGCCTGGGCAATAAAGCGCAAGCGATGCCGTCTGCTCCGGGAGAAAGGGCAGGAGCGGCCGGATCAGCTCGGCTCCCTCCCAGCATCCCTGCCATCCTGGGGGCCAGCAGCAAGCCAGCGCTCAGGCGGGGAAGAGGAGACCTGGTCTCTCCCAGGAGCTCTCTGGCAAACGCTGTGCTGGAGAAACCCCCTCTTACCTTCTCCACATCCACCGTTTTGCAGCGGGGATCCATCCGCCTCGGGGTCTGGGCTGCAGCATCCGCCACTGGCTCATCCACCGACTCAGGGCAGCTCTGAAAAGTGAAGGAAAACCCTGTGGTGAAACGCACACACGGCGGCAGACGTGGTTGGGGATGGCGGTGGCCATGCCACTCAGGGGCACGGGCATAGCGAGCTCGCGCCTGCCTGCTAAATAAATAAGGGGAAAAAATCTGATGAATTTAAGCCAGTCAGTTCCTGCAGAGCAGGTTCCCAAGGGATGCGGCCACCAGCGAGCCGTGCCGCCCTTTGAACCACGCGCCGAGCATAGCACGCTCCATTTTTTTTTGGAAACCTGCCCCTGAACCCAGTTTTTTGGGCCACCTCACCACGCTGCTGGGAGGGCACCGGCCACCGGTGCCGGGACACCGGGGAAAAAGGCAAAGCGCCCAGTGCACAGCAGCACTGGGATGGGCACCTTGGCCCAGGCCATGCACGATGGGGCGGGGGGTTGGTTTTGGGTAGAATAGGCCCATCGAGGCCTGGTGGACACACTGGCGCGGCAGCGGCAGGATGAAGCCCAGGCTGCGGTCCCGCTGCCAGGGCCGGCGGAGAAACAGGAGAAACCTGCCTCGTCTGATGCTTGGAAGCAAATGCAGCGCCAGCACCGGCCTCCTTCCCGCGGCCCTGCCAGCTCCGGCGCCTGCCTTGCCGCCGGCGGGGGGCTTGGCGAGGCCACAGCGTGCCCGTGCAAGCCTCGAGCCAGCCGTGCCCCCCGCTGCTTCCCTGGGCGGGACGTGCCGAACATGCCTTTTCTCCCGCTTTGTCACCCTGGGTTACCCATTAACCCAGCAGCAGGGTACGGCGCGGCCCGGCACGGCACTGCCCGCCGGCGTTTCCAGCTGTGCTGCTTACAGCGAGGAAGGGTTTTTTTCGGCAGCCCCTCGCCCCAGGGCAGAGCACGTGTGCGAGCAGAAGCTGTGGACCACCACGCCTCCCTCTGCGAGGGTCCCCGCCCCTATTTCTGGCTTTGCACGCTCCGTCCTCCAGCCTGGAGACCCCGGGGAACGTGGGATGCCTTGACGCCCAGCCGAGGATGGTCAAATCATCATTTTGCCTCCTCCCCACGGGTGCTTCGGAGGAAAATTTAAGAGAAAGAGAGAGAGAGAGAGAGACAGCTTCTCCATCCCCCCAGAAGCGAGCCCGTGCTCTGCACCTCAACGCTTGCACCGCAGCCACATTGTCAGCAGGAAGGATGCTTAAGAAAGTCGGGCTGATGCAACACCCCGATGCCTCTCCTCGCCCTTCCGAAATGTCCACGGGCCTCCAGCCCCCCTGCCCACAGGTGCCCCAGCACCACATCATGGCCTGAGGCTTCCCTGCACTCCTGGTCGGGGAGGCAGACAGGGGGCTCAGACAGCACGGCTGGGGCCACCAGCGAGATGCCATCGTCCTGCGTGCTTCGGCGGCTCCCTTCCCTGAGTCACCTGCTCCTCCTCTTCCTCAGCCAAGGAGCAGGAGGAAGGCTCTCCCTTGGGCTGGCACTGAAAGGATGGGCAGCCGTGGCGCAACCGGGGCGCGAGCCATGCCTGCGTGTCCTGGCTCGCTCCCCGGAGCGGTGGCATGCTCCTGCCTGCCCCCAGTGCGTGGGGGCCCTGCGGGAACCAAGCCCCAACACCTGTACAAGCACTGGGGCTTTTGCCCGTCCTCCTCCTCCTCCAAATAAAAGCTGGGTTCGAAGGCGGCTGAAGGAGCCTCTGCAAGCGCCGGGCTCTGCCTGATGCATCCCAGCTGTCCCCAGGCAAACAGGTCCTGCCAGAAAAGATGCGCAAGAGGTCTGACGTAACGAAGGGAAAGTTAATGCCTACGAAGCACCGTCTTCCCGCGCCACCGCCCCAGCGAGCAGTGGCCCCGGCAAGATGCTGGCCCTCCTGCCAGGAGGCAACGGGGCCAGAAACCCAGGGCATGGCACCATGCGGTGACCGGGTGACCCAGCACCTGCCTCCAAGTGTCCCGCTGCCCCGCGCGGGTCAGGCGGGGAGCCTGGTACCCGTCCTCTGCCAGCTACGCTGCCCGGTGCTGCCCCGCGTCAGGGCTTGGGGTGTCAAAAGGAAAATAAAATCCAGGTACAGACAGGAGGGACGGTCTGGTCACCGAGCTCCCAAACAGCTTGGAGTGCCAATGTCCACGCAGGACAGGCTGCCTTGGCAACGCAGGCTCGGGCACATCGCAGGAGGACACCCTGCCAGGCGCAGGGAGCCCAGGATAGGTCCCCACCCGCGGTGGCATGCTCCCAGCATCATCATCCCACCGGCATCGCAGTCCCGGGGCAGAGGCGTCGCAGCCCATTAAACACTGGGCGTAGCAGGACTATTAAAAGGAGGTTGAAGGGAACTTACCCCGATGGTAATAATAATTTATAGAAGCCACTTTTGTTACAACACCGCCGAATAATGCGCCAGCACCTACGTCCCAGCGCATCCAGGCTGGGATGGAGAGTAGGGCAAGACTGACGCGCGGCAATGCAGGTGAGAGGAAGAGGAGGCCGCCGGCCCCGAGAGGGATGAGGGATTTACGGTGACTCATGGCCACACCACGCACCCCAAAGAGGCTGTGATGAAAGTCTCGTTGCTCAAACTGGCGGGGTAATTAGGTGATCCAGTTTCCCTCTGGCAAGGCTGTTAAAATCCACTGTCTAGTTTGGGCAATTATCGCCTCTCACTTTGATCTCCCCTGCACTTTCTGTTTGCACAGATAAAAAGTTTGGGGGTTGATTTCTCCTCCGCCAAACCAGGTGGGTGACGCAGGAGAGGGACCTGCAGCCGAGGGACACAGCTGAGCTCCCAAGAGCAGAGAGGCGTGTCGGCGGGATGAAGGCTGGCTCTCATCTTCCCCTTCGCCCCTCCGGCATTCAAACATTTATTTTTCCCCGCCCGTTTCCAAAATCCTCGAGGTCTCCGGGTGTAAGCAGGGGGGATGCTGGATGCCCATGGGACCACAGGCTCCTGTGTCCCTCGGACGCAGCGTGGTCAGCCTCGCCACGCGGCAGGGAGCTTTCGCCCCCCCCTCGCCCCATGTTACAAGCTGGGAGGATTTATCTAGTGCCAGGTAGCGTCTGATCTCCCCGTGCCCCGGCGTTATCACGCTGTGTATTTGCATTGGGACGGTGGCAATTCCCCTCGGCACGGGGCTGCGGCGCAAGAACTCGTTTGTCCAGTACCTTCCTTTGCCCCAGCCCGTCGGGCTCGTCACGCCTGCGAGGAGGCGGCAGCGACGGGTGTCCCAACAGAGGAGGTGCCATCGCCGGGATCTGGCGAGAAAGCGGGCGTCGCAGCGAGGCTGAACAAAGCCCTGTCTGTGGCGCTGCCGCCGATGGGGACCGAGGCCGTGCCGTGGGGAGGAAAACCAGCGAGTGCAAACAACCAGCTCAGGGGGACCGACCGGTCACCGACCCTGCTGGGACGTCCCGAGGGGAAAGCGGCTGCCGGGCTGGGCCCTGGCAAGGGCCAGTAATGGGGGCGGCAGCGCCCAGTGCCACGCTGCCTCCTGGAAGCGCATGCGGCGATGGCGATGGCACTTCCTCGGGGCGGTTTCCCTTCCACCTGGGCATGGGCTGAGCGCGGGAGGGCATGGCACTGAGTCACGGCCACCCTTGCCCCGCAACCAGACAGCTGTGGAGGTGGCGGGGCTCCTCTTCCTGGCAGTGGCCGCTCATTGCCGGTGCCCAGGACCCCGCTCCCCGGCCAAGCGCTGGTGGTGATGGGGAAGGGCACTCTGCCCCATCGCCCACCCCGTACCACACGGCCCTGCCGAAACTGACACCCAGCTGCACATCCACCATCTCCCACCCCCTTCCACGGACCCCACGCTGGGGTCACCCATCGGCCCTGCCTCCCAGCATGGCCAGGGCAGGGCATGACCAGGGGCTGGGACCCCATAGGTACCAGGAACCCAGCTCATGTGTCTCGGGATCCTCTGCACCTCAAGCCCCATAGAGCCCAGCCCCATGACGCTGACAGCCCCACAGACCTCCTCGGAGCCAGCGTGCCCCGTGTACCGGGACCTTTGCACCCCGTGCACCTCAGGCACCATCTGTGCAGGACCCAGGGAGCCTCAAACACCCCCTGCCCCACACACCCCTCGTGCCCCGCCCTGCCACAGCCTGGACCCCAAGCGTCCCATGCAGCTCAGACCCAGCACGCACCACCTCCCACACAGCTCAGACTGGGGTGCCCTATACACCCTATGTGCACCCCAAAGACTCCATACCCCTATACAGCTTGGGCACTGAGCACCCCAGACCCAGGGTGCCCTAGGGATGCCACATGGCTCAAACCCTGCCCAGCCTGGACTTGGGGTGCTCTATGGACCCCATATGGCTCAGACCCTGCCCAGCCCAGATCTGGAGTGCCCTGTGGACCCCCTGTGGCTCAGATCCCGCACAGAGCTGTGGTGCCCTACAGACCTTGTACAGCTCAGATCCCGTGCACCCTGGATGTGCTCTACAGATCCTGCACCACCCAGACCCCACACACCCCAGACTCAGGACACCCTATGGCCTCTGCACACCCCAGACCTTGGACAGTCCAGACTGAAGACAGCCTATAGCCTCCATAAATCCCAGACCCAGGACACCCTATGGCCTCCATACAGGACAGCCCAGACCTGAGATGCTCTATGCCCTCTATGCATCCTGAACCCAGGACAACCCAGACATGGGGCACCCTATGACCTCTGCACAGCCTGGACCGGGACACCCTATGGCCTCTGTATGTCCCGGACCCAGGACACCCTATGGCTTCCATACACCCTGAACCCAGGACTTGGGATGCCCTAGGACCTCTGCGCACCCTGGACCCTATAGCTTCTACGGACCCCGCACCCGGGACACCCTATGGCCCCTGTACATCCCGGACATCCCACGCCGTCCACGCGCCCCTGCCCCGGGACACCCGAGGGCCCGCCCCGGGCGGTACCTGCTCCTCGCCGGGCTCCATCTCCCCCACGTAGTACTGCTCCAGCCAGCGGCGGGCGTTGGCGGAGTGCCGGTGCGGCGGCCCGTCCAGCGCCGCGCTCACGTCGGTGCCCGCCCGCCGCCGCAGCAGCTGCTCCCCGCCCGGGTGCAACCGGACGAAGCCGCTCAGGTCGTAGAGGCGGCGGTGGCACCGCACCAGGCAGGCGCCCCGCGCGCAGCGGGCCCGCACCTCGGCGGCGCTGAAGGAGCGCGGCGCCGCCATGGCCCCCGCCGCCCGTCCGGCTGCCGGGGCCGCGCTCTGCCCGCACCTGCTCATCTGCATACGGGCATATGCCGCCCGGCCACGCCCACCGCCGGGACACGCCCACGGGGCCACGCCCACCCATCGCCGCTCCCCGGGGTGGGGCGGGGCTGGGGAGGGGCGAGGCTCCGCCCCGCGGCAGGTGCCCGGCGCCGGGGGGGGGGGGGGGAGGGTATGGGGGAGGGTGGGGGAGTCGGGGGGGGACGGGGAGGGGCGTGGGGGGGCTATGAGGCACCTCAGGGGGACGAGGGGTGGGGGAATGGGGCACCCACGGGTGGGTGATGGGGGGAGCGGGGGCACATCCAGGGGGGTTATGGGAGGTACGGGGCACCCCAGGTGGGAGTGGGAGGGAATGGGGCACCCACGGGTGGGTGATGGAGGAGTGATGGGCAGGCAAGGCAGGGTATGGGGGGTATGGGGCTCCCCAGGGGGAGAGTGGGGGGTACAGGGCACCCACAAGTGGGTGACGGGGGGAGTGGGGGCACATCCGGACTGGGGAATGGGGGGTATGGGACATCCCTGGGGAAAGGGATTGTATATCCCAGGGTGGGAACAGCGGCACGTGGGTATGCTCGGGGTGGGGAGGGGCGCGTCTGTGAAACCCTGGGTGGGTTATGGGGGGGCACTGAGGCATCTCGGAGGGAGGGGAGGGGAGTATGGGCACCCCGGGGGAGAAATGGGGGTGTGGGGCACCCCTGGGGGAGATTGAGGAGGTTTGGGGGCACCCCGTGGGGATAACTGCGGGGTACAGGGCAGCCCCAGGGAGTCGGGGGGCTATGGGGCACCCCGGGGGTACCGCCCTTCCCAGGGTCTGCGGCGGCCAAGGCAGAGGGCACCCCAGCCCCGGCTCAGAAACGCTCCCGGGCCGCCCCACCCCGGCGTTACTTGCCGCCAGGCGCTGCGCGTCCCCCGGCACTTTGCAGATCCATTTCAATATTTAATTAAATTTCATGCATGCAATCAGCCCCGGGTGGGCGGCACCGCAGCCGGGGGGGCCGGGGCCAAGCAGCCCCAAGCCCTTCAGAGAGCCCCACACAAATCAATCCCCAAGAACGACGGGAAAGGAGCTTTTCTCCCCATTTTCTTTTGAAACCCTTCCCTCCAAGCAGCTGCTGGGGTTGGTGGAGGGGGCTGCTTTGGGGTGACACCCTTGAGCACAGGAGCAGGCAAATTTTGGCATCACCAGGCTGCGGCCAGTGATTAAGGTGGGGTTTGCTGGCTCAGGAATGGGGAGGCCCCCCCCGGCCCCCCCCCCGGCCCCCTGGCTTTGGGGCGCCGGCAGGTGCTGAGGCCTTTAATCAAGACAGACGCCAAACCTCCCGTGGCGGCCGGCGTCAGCTCCAGCTCCCTGCCTGGCTCCCGCCATCGCCCTGCCACCAGCACGAGGGGAAAAAAAAAAAATCCCCTTTTTTTTGGGGGGTAGACGAGTTAATTTTCCACCCTGGTGGAAGCAGCAGGGGTTGGGGGGGGCGCATCCCCAGCCAGTGCATTGATGCCAGCTGATGGGTGCAGAGGGGTCCCATGGAGAGGTTTTTGGGGTGGTGGGCGCACGGGCCGGAGGGTGGAGGAGCCCCCAAACGAGCTGCCAACCGGCAGCCCCCAGCCCAGTGGGTGAGCGCAGCCCCGGCAACCCTCCAGCACAGCAGGGTGGCTCCCGGGTGAGGATTAAGGTTTTTTTGGGTGAGCGTGGGGACGAGGTGGATCCAGGTGAGCCGGGGCGCTCAGCCGGAGGCTGCTGCACCCACATCCCAAGTGCGCTCAAGGCAGGCGTGATGGCCACCGCCCCATCGTGGGGTGCCGGGGGAGGCGGAGGGGATCCCTGGCCCTGACCCCATCGCGCCATCCCCACAGGCTGGTCCCGCCAGTGGCATGGGTCTGGGACGTCCTTGGCGGCCCAGCCCTGCCACGGCATCCGGCGGCCACGGCGGTGCTGGGAGCAATGGCTCCCAGCGCTTCCCAGTCTGTCCCAGCCTCTCCTTGCAGCCGCAGGGACTGGCGAAACCGGGAAAAGGCATTTCCGTCCCTTCCCTTCCCACCCACGCCCTGACGGGTGCTCAGGGGTGAGGAGGGCGAGGGAGCGCAGGCTGGGCACCACCGTGACAGCCCAGGAACGGGGGGGACGTGCCACACGGCCGGGTTTTGGGCACCACGTGCTGTCAAGGGCCAGGCTCGTGGTCACGGCGGCGATGAGTCCAGCCTTTGCCAGCCCCCTGTTCCCTGGCACAGGGTGCAAAGCTGCCAGGCGCACTGGGGAGTCCCTGCCACCGCCCCCTCCCAAGCACGTGGGGGTTGCTGTCCCCTGTCCCCAGATCGGCTGCATCAGGGCTGGGGGACATCGGCCAGCCTGCCGTGAGCTGACACCCGCCCCTCATTCCGGGATGCTGACAGGTCCCAGGCTCTGCGGTGGTGGCTCTGTCACCCACTTGAGGGACAGGGGTGTCCCCAGGGTGGGCGAGCTGACCCTCAGCTCTGCGGTGGGGATGGGGGAGCGCAGGGACTCTGTTACCCCCCAGAGCAGTGGTGCGGCAAGCACGGGTGATACTGGGAGAGGGACGGTGCTGGGACCGAGGCGTAGGGCAGACACCACCATAACAGTGCCAAATCGGCTACGGGGGCCGGGGTGGGGGGGGGGGGCTTTGCCAAAGGCCACCTCTCCCTGTCTCCATGCTGAGCAGCATCCTGGAGCAGAGCCGGCTGATGATCAGCCTGGCCGAAACGAGAGCAGCCGGGCGGTTTAGGCTCATCAGTCCCTGAACTGGTTTACCCACCAGACAGACGCTGGGGCCGGCGCGAGGGAGACGGCAGGAATGTGCTGCCGGGCTCTGGGCAGGATCAGGCCCTGCAGCGCTGGCAGGGGCTGACGCTGGACTAATAAGGCTGCGGCCACAGAGGAGGAGGGGGCCGACACAGACGCGGTGAGGAGCAGCATCCACAGGGAAAAATTCTCCTTGGCACCTCCTCCAGTATCACGGTTCTTCCTCTCTCTGCCAAATTCTTGGTCATCGGGGATTAAACTTCCTTCTCCACGTACTGAGAGCCTCAGTGGGGATGGGGAAGGCACGCCACGCTCCATACACCCCTGCTAGCTCTGCGGAGAGCAAAAAGGGTTTAAAAAGCTGACGGTGGCCACGAGGGCACAGCATGGGCCGTCGTGGGAGCTTTCCCTTCCAGCCATCCTCGGGAAAGCCAGCGTGGACGCAGCCGTGCTGGCAATGTGCTCGGCCGGCAGCTCAAGCAAACCCTGCCAAAGCAGCTACTTGGGGTCGGCCCAAAGTCCCCCCGCACTTGGCATCCCCCTCTGCAGGGGCCAGCAGCCACGGGCAGGGCGCAAGAGCAGGCACGAGGTGCGGCAGCAATCGAGCGCTGCTGGTTGGGGATGCCCAGGCAGGGCGCTCCGGCCAGCGGTGGTCTGGGATGGAGCTTCCCTCCCTGGAAGTGCCCGGTCGCTCCCGGAGCCCTGGCAAAGCTGTGGCAGCGGCGATGCCCTAAGGGAAGGGGTTTCATACGCTTCCCACACAGCGTGCCCGCCTCACGCCAGCACCCGGTTTGATTTGATGTCCCCTGGTAGAAACCATGAAGGGGTCGCTCCCATCTCCGGCACGCGGGGCTGACCGTGGTCCACGGCACTGTTGTTTCGCTGGATGCTGTTTGATTTGCCCGATTTAACTGTGGCGGCAGCAGGCCCAGAGCTGGTTCTGTGCTGCAACCTACTTCCCAAGCAGCACCTGCCTCCTCTCCCACCCCTGCTGCCGCTCCCTTCTCTAAAGCCAGAAATTCAGAGTGAGATTTGGCCAGGTTTGGGATCTTTTTGGACTTTGACAAAGACATTCCAAAGAGCACGTGGGTAAGGGGACCAGCAGTTGGGGGACAGAGCAGATGAAGGGGCTGGTGTGGGCCGCCAGCGCAGCAGGACACCCCATTTCTGATCACGCTAACTATTCTATGATTATTTATTCCAGAGAGGTGCTGCCGAGCACAGGGAGGGCAACGCGTTTCTCTTCACGCCGGGCTCCAGGCAGGTGAGGATAAGCCAATTCCTGTTTCCTTGCAATAGTCACTTCTGCATTGAGCAAGGCCACTCCCACACCACACACGCTGCAGGGTGTGAGACACATGCCTGTAGCGTCCAGGAAGAAATTCCACCTACCTCTGCGGGGTTGCGCAAGCAGCCACGGCAAAGCGCTTTTCTGCCTTCCTCCAAAGCGCCAGCCGCCCTCCACCTCGGAGGTATTCAGATACTCTGCAGATAGACCGTAATGAACGCTAATAACACACATAAATACCACGATCTGTCGGCCTGTCACCTTTAAATAACAAGGCTCGTTTCCCTTCCAGCCTACACGCGGCACTCAAGCATGGAAATGAAAATACTTCCCGGCTGAATGGCTGTCACGTAGGAAGGCGGAGGGTGGCAGCCCTCTCTCCCCACGGCTCTCGGCAGAGAGCACCCTCGCCGGAGGGCCTGCACCCCAGAGCACCCGTCGCGGCACCGGGCAGGACCCGAGCGCGCCTGGCTGCTTGCTGGGGGTGCAGATGACGCCCGGGCGCCGCCCCCCCAAGTTGCGGGACTTGGTGTTTGGTTCGCCAGCAGCTCAGACACCGCCCGGCTTCGTTTTCGCAAGAGGTGCCTCACGACCCACAGGCAGTTCCCAGGCTGGCGCAGCCTCGCAGTGCCACACGCCATCACAATGTCCCTGCATGATGCAGCCGCTGCAAGAGCCAGGGTTGGAGGTCCCAGTAGCAGCCAGTGAGCCCCCCAGTCTCTGCTCCCACCAGGTACAGGTATTTGGAGCGGGATCCTTGCTTTGGGGTGCAAGGAGAGGGCCATGGGGTGCCACGCTGCCCGCTGTGCTGGGAGGGAGAGCTGCTGGGGGCTCCCCACAGAGGGAGAACTAGCACAGCAACACCACTTCTATCAGAACAGCAGTTAAAAAAATAATTTTAATGTTTTAACGTTTAAGGTACACCATCTGTTTATTCCACAGCAGGATCCCACAGCCTGAGTTCACACAAAGGGTGGGAGCAGGCACGGCACATGGCCCTGCTCAGCAGGTAAGCGCGGGAGGAAGGGATCAGCGCCGACGTGGGGCAGGGGGTAACTCCAGTGGGCTCATCCCTGGCCACACATTTGCCCAAAACCA
The DNA here is from genome assembly GCF_036417535.1 of Chlamydotis macqueenii. Lineage (NCBI taxonomy): Eukaryota > Metazoa > Chordata > Aves > Otidiformes > Otididae > Chlamydotis > Chlamydotis macqueenii. The sequence continues at coordinate 15,693,775 of NC_141568.1, forward strand.
AAGCTCAGGCTGAAGCCTGCTTAGGAGAGGCACAGACTGCATGCTCAGGGTGTGCACACAAGCGCACGGCAGCATCCCCGGGATGGGAGCGCCCAGCAGGCACAGCCCCAAACAGACGGATCGATCCGGTACATTCTCCAGTTGAACCTCCACAGGGAGAAAAGGCACAAACCTTTTGCCTCCGTGAATCCCACCACCCTTCCAAAACCCCTTTTCCCCTAGAAATTGCTGCCTCCCTGGCTCAGGAGCCTCGTCACTCAAGCACACCAGCAGCAAATTTCAAATTATTCATCTGCTCCCCCCGTAGAGCCTGGAGAAAACAGCCAAAAGGAGTTGCACAGAGCAAGCGTCTGTGTGTTTTCTCAGTAAAGAAAACACAGGCTTTCCAAAACGGCCTCAGATGCTGCCATCCACGGAAACGCCGCATGGATCCCAAACTCAGGAGACAGATGCCCTTCCCAGTCACCAGGACTTGTCACTGACAAGGCAGGGACAGGCAAGTTAAAGTGCAGTATATCACCCGCTCGGAGCGGCACGGAGACACCTTAACAGCAGCGTCAGGAGAACTGCCGGAAGGAAGTGACTCATCCTCGTGACCCCGGGCACGCTTTCACACCAGCCGCAGATCCTGACCAGCGAGTAGGAAGCTGTTGAGGAAGCAATCCTGAAAATGTAGATTCTTTTGCTTTACAAGGCAAGCTAAGCCATGTAAACAGCCATTCAAAACAAGGACCCTGCTGCTTCCAGAAGTAACTCTGAGCACAGTCCCAGGGACTATTTTCTCTTTGAGCGCAATCTACAGCTCGCTGTTAGAACTCACTGCTGCTTGCAAATTATTTCTGCTTTAACTGTGCAAAGATGAGTGTTTTGCTCACTTTGAGCCCCTGGAAAGACACTGCATAGCTGGAGTGAATTTGGCCCTGTCAGGTGAGAGCTTTCCAAAGGAGCTTTCTAATACCTCTTCATCCCAACCGAGACTAGCCAACATCCACACACCCTTCTGCAGGAGAGAGCAATTTTTCCGGTCTGGCATCCATCGCCAGCAATGGAGACAGGAAGTTTGGTCCAATCAGTCTGAAAGCAACCTGGGAAGTGTAGGAATACTGGAAGCACTTGTAAACGTCACTGTAGCGCAGCGCCAGGACATCCTGCTTTGGCTCCCCAGGCATCTTCTCCAGACTGCTCTGGAGCAGAGCTGATTCAACACGGCTTGGGAATTAAATATCACATCCAGTTCACGGCCGCCGTGCTGTCAGGACTGCTCAGAAGGTGCTCTCCAGCAGGCAGTGGCACCCACAGCCCGTGGGACACACCTCCTGGGTGCGAAACCACTCCATCATATGGCTGGTGTGGCCCCCGTGTCCGCAGGTCAGGCAGAAATTGGAGGAGCCTCGCACCGCCACGTGACAGATGGCGCACTGGAAGGTGAAGCCCTTGCAGATGGCACACTGGGTGCCACGCACCTCGCTGCGGCAGTGGCTGCAGAACACGCCGAACTCTGTTGGGAGGGAAGAAGTGGAAAGCAAGGCGATCAGTGCTGGCAGAATGGTGGACAAAGCAGCCCTGCATACAGTCCCCTGTTTGACAGGAGTCCCCCAAACCCGCTGCCTCAAGGGAGCCTAGGAGGGATCCTGCTTCAGGGCGGGAGAACAGGATGTTTTACAGGTCTCCATTTGGTCTCCACACAGGAGCAAAGACGCAGGCAATCGGTGTGCTGGGGCACAGACTGGCCCCCAGATTTCCCTGGCGGCTAACCAGCTGTCGACTGGGGACGTGTCTCAGATTTCTAGCTCGGGACATGCTGGCACGTGCTGCGGAGATGAAGGCTTCCCGCTGGTCTCATCTGCCTCACATCACTACGAAGTGTAGCTAAGAGCAAACCAGAACAGCCTTTGTTTCTCATTACTGAGAGAGCACAGAGCGCTCCCAACGCGTGCAGTATCAGCATTGTGACTATTAGCCATGCAGGGCCAATGGCAGTGGTCAAAGTCACCAATTTTCACTCCAGTTACTTGCCAGGAGGAGTCCCTGGTGACAAGGTGAGACTGCAACAAGAGCTAAGCAAGCAACCTCTGCTTCTCTGGCATCTCTCACCTGCTTCTCTTCTCCCAGAGGCCTAAGCAAAAGACATTCTGGCAGCTGTCCTTCAGTGGCAGTTCTGGGCAGCTACACTGCTGAAAATATTCTGGGAGAAAAGTCCTATTTGCCTATTTCTTGGCTAGCTCACCCAGTTAGAGATCTTGTAATTTTATACATGCACTATAAGGATGGGGAATAAAGAGTAGCCATCAGCATAAACAGCTGAACACTGCTAGGGTATAGCAGTATGTGAGTTTCCAGCTTTGCTGGAGAGACGTTACAGTCTACACAGCCCTTGAACCAACATCTGCAAGCTTCATCTCCACCTGAAGCTGCAAAGCAGCCAAAACCATCTGCTGGCAGAGCTAACCTCTGGACGGACCGACGGACACTTCTCATCCCGCCTGCTGACCACACGTTCCCAAGCCCCCGAGGCAGAGCCGTGACTCCGCCCGGGCAGCCAGAGCAGACCAAAGCAGGAACTCACCAATTCCTTTGTGGGGATCAGGAGGACAAGAGACAAACTTCAGAACCTCAGCCCGCTTCTCTCGCAGGCCCCAGCGATAAAGGATTTCTCCATAGCACTTCTTAAAGTCATCAAATTGCTGAGTGTTGGCAGGATCCAGGAGCCTAGAGGAACAAACAGGGTTGTCATCCACCTGACCAACTCTCCGAAACTCTGCTTGCAATCCTTGTCCCAGTGATGGCTATGCAACCAGCTCACATTGCTTGAAGAGCAGCAGATTACGTCCCACGCGATGCCGAAATATCGCTGAACGCTAACTGATCCGGCCTTCACTTGTTCTGCTCTCAAGGGTGTGACAAATGGGTGGAGTACCAGCTGGGGCCTCCACCACTGCCACTTATAGATGCATCATAGGCAATCCCAGCAGAGCTGATCCGCAGTACGCGGCTTCTCCAAACGACTCTGAACGGAAAGGTCTAGGAGCAGGCGTGCTGCTTCACAGCACGAACACAGACCTGGCTATAGAGTTCCAGCTGACCCGAGCACAGAGTCACACAACCCTGAATACTCCCCAGGCACACTATAACCCACCTTTTGTTTTTCTCATGTTGGTCTTTTTCACGCTCCCGGTGATCAGGATACATTACGTTTCCGTAGCGGAATTCATCTGGAGAAGACTCGCACCAGGGAGTGGAGGCCTGCTCTGCGTCTTTGTTTGCTGCAAGAATGAAAAGGCTGTGAGCGTACCTCAGAAAGCGCAGTGCTCACAAGCACAGCCTCCTCAAAAACGCGGTGGGGAAGGAGACACAGAAGACCACACACGCACAGACCCTGGTTTTCTCTCTCAGACCTGCTCATATCACCTTCTGCATTCCTACAAACACTGCTCTGCTTTAGAGAACTCAGTGCCAATCTCTGCTTGCCAAGTGCTTCTACTGGACTTCTGGTGACAGGATGAGAATGGGGATCATCAGGCAGAGAAATCTAATAGGGAGGAATCCCTTCTGCCTTCCACTTTAGACAAAAAGTATCCAGGCAATCAATCCCACGGAGTTTGCCTGGGAATATTATCCTTGGCAGCCCAGGCTCCTCTTTCCTAGACAGGGAGGACGCTCATCACCAGGGCTGCTGTTACGTAAAGGGGCCTCTGTATGTAAGGTATTGCCCTGGAGGCAGGGAGAAGAGTGCTAATAACCACTACAAGACAACATCAGCTCCGCTAACCCCCATTTCTCCACTCTTCCCCGTGTCACAGATGCCCTGATATCGCACTGAAAAGTTACAGCTTTGGTGCTAAGAGGGCTGATGCTGCCCCAGGCCATGTGCTTCACCTGGAATCAGCCGACAGCTCCAACTCTGACACTGGAGCCCAAGAGTGACTTGTCTTTGAACAGAAAATGGCCTTATGCCAGCGGGTATTCATGCCACCAGGAACCCAGCCTTCACAACTGCTGCTGTTCTTTCAGTGCTTGCTCTTCCCCCAGAACCCTGTGGAATTAGCTCGCTGACAACACTGCGAGGTCACTCTTGATAATCACTGAACAATGGTGGTGAATGGGAGAGGTGTTTGAGGACTAGAGAAAAGCAAACGTCTTCAAAAAGGACAAGAAGGAGCCAGGGAATGGCAGGCCAGTCAGCCTCACCTAGATCCCCGGGAAGGTGATGGAGCAGCTAATCCTGGGAACCATCTCCAGGCACAGGGAGGACAAGGAAATTACCAGTAGTCGGCATGGATAGCAGCCTCAAACTGTGCAAAGTGCTAGGGCTGTGGAAAGCTTACGGCACCAGGCAGCATCGAGGCAGTCACCCTGACAGCTTGCTATAGCCATGCTGGAAACAAAATGGTACAAACTGGTCTCTCTCTTTACTTGCCTCCAACTGGAAAAGGCAGCAGTGGAAGCTCTTGGCTTTGGCTTAACCTGCGATCCAGGGGCCTAGCTTGCTATGTCTAGGCTGTCCAGTTGGACAACACACTACAGAAGTCAGAAGGGGCAAGGCTGCTGGAGCATTGACATGGTCACTGCAAGCCCTGCTCACTTCCAGCCAGAGTCACATCATGTTGGCCAAACCCTGGAAAGCTGCTCTGGCAGAGCGCATCTGCAATCACAGCTAGTACTAACTCCCTTCTTTCCCCACTGCAGGAACGACCTAAAACGTTGCCCAGAAGGCAGGCAGATCCCTCTATTTGCTACCCAGGTCTCAGTACCTATGTTCCAGCCTCCGGTGCCAAGTCCAGGATCTGACATGCTGGAACAGGAGCCAGAGGAGGTAAAGCTCGGCTGTTGAGGGGGAAAGGAGAGGAAATCATGTCATCTATACGAGAGATGTTCAAACACATCCAAGACAAACGGGAAAGAAATGGCGGTCATACGTATCGGCTGTGGGAGGTCAGGTTGGAGGCACGCTGAGGAAAGGGGCCGTAGGAGTTTGGGCACCCCTGTAGCCTGGATTGGGCTTCAAACACACTGCACAGCATGGCCAGGGTCTGCACATCATGGAGCTGCGAGTAATGAGCCAGCCTGGGAAAGGAAAAGGACAGACAGTATGAGACTGGGCAGAATTCAGTGGCAAAAGCATCAAGGCTCCAGGGCAACTAATTTCAAGCCTGTTGCATAAATCGATTTGGGTCACATTACTGCCCACAGGAGGCACGTGCGCTCTGCAGGACTGGGTTGTCTTTTCCATCACACCTTTGAGGAGCCAAGTCCTTCTTCTGAAAACACCCGTGGCCTAACAGGTGGGAAAGATGGGAGCTCTGGGAATCCAGCAGTACTTGTGGTCTGATTACCCCAAGCTTGTGCAGCTTCAGGAATAACGTCCACAGAACTGATTTTAACCAGATGCAAAGCTGGAGCCATTAGACTCACCTCCAGCCACAATGTCTTTTTGACAAAACCCTCTACATGCAAGCGTCCTGCATCTAGATCACAAGGCAAAACTCCATCACAGGTTTTCTGGATGGCTATGAAGTCCCTGGATTCCTCTGAAGACTCGGAGCGAATAAGAATTACCTGTCCTCCCTTTCCACTGCTGCCGCACAGCAGGGAAGAGCAAGGTCAAGCAAGTGTGCAAAGTACACCACACAAATCCTGTGCCTCCACATAGGGTAGGTCAACACGTAATATTCATTATGGCCCCTCCTGAACAGATTGACTGGCAGGAGGACACTTGCAGCTAACACTTGGCTTTGAGACCAGTGGAATGATTTTCCAGTAATGCTACCTGGCAACAGTGAAACTGAAGGTGAACAAATCAGCTGCAGCCACACACACACTTAGGAGGTGAGGAGCAGAAATCCAGAACATCCAAGTCAGGCATCACGGGTGTACTGGAAAGCAGAGCTCCAAGTGGACCTGGACTATTGCTCAGTGTTAGCCAAAGAAGATCTGGCTGCTGGATGGGAGGCCAGATGCTGCCTCCTGCATGTCATAAACACACTTGCAGCTTCCCTTCTTGATGCACCTCAGGCTTGAGATGAAAACATACACAAGCTGTGGCTCTACTCCAAGTCTGAAATGATGCCTTACAACGTGCAGAGTTATGGAGGGTTCTGCTTCAGCAACCATTCCCCAACCCCTCCCCAGCATTCAGACACCTACAAAGACTCCAGTAATTGACGTCCAAATGGATGTTGTGCCCAAGGTATCTCCAAATCTGGGTCAGACTTCGGTCCAAGACAGAGATCAGTGGCTACCATGGCCAGTGACCAAACCTGGCAGACAGGAAGGAAGAGCATCAAAGCTACAATTAGAAAGAACCACACTCCCAGGGCATAGGTGTGCACAAATTCACTCACAGACAGATAATAATGGAGCTTGCAGCAGTTTCGGCCTCCATGTCACAAATTATATATAGAATAACACAAAACCGAAGCTTTCCCTGTCCCACTTGCTTTGAGTTTGGGTTAAACTTTGAAGAATAGTCTATAGTCTAACAGACCTGTCACGGTAGCTTAACAGACCTATTAGTGCATTTTATATTCACAAACCTCAAAAGGGTTTACATTTGATACAGTTCTTGGGTTTGGAGATGACTGGTGGCAGAAAGTTTACTGGTGAACCACTATTTGCATAAAAAAGTATCTTTTGCATAGCTGTGAGTGTTACCGACCACCTCTGTTCCAGCACAGCCCCAGTACAGTTTGCTATTTCTACTCCAGCAGTTTAACTATTTCACATGAAATTTCTCCTTCATTTAGTAACCTTTACTCTGAAAGTGGTTCCATCTTTTCAGTCTTTATACCGCTGATCTAGGACTGTTTTCTTCTGCTGTGCCTTTTAAAATGGGGCAATTAGAAAAATGTCAGGGAAAAGCAAAGCTCCTAGTTTGGCATGAAAAAAAGAGTAAGAAAGGAAAAGGAGCACGGTGCTGGAAAGATAGCAGAAATCAGAGAGTTGATAACACGGAAAAGCAAAGAAAAAACAAGTGCTCCAAGTACAAAGAACAGCCAGGAACAGTAGTCCCACAGTTGTTCACTGTGAAACCAGAGAGAAAGAAACAGGAGAGAAACTGAAACAAGGACAGAGTTGAGTACAAGAGAGCACAGAAAGGAAATGGGAAAGATGCCACTTCCTACACTGGTACAGAGCACACCGTACACGTAACTTGCAACTCAAGCCTCCATGTCTGCTAGGAACCAGGCAAGCTGCAATACAGGCTAGAGTTACACGGAACAGGGAAAAACAAACAAGAAGCAGAGGTATCTCAGAGAAATCTTGCTGAAGTTATTCCACCCAAGTGCTGGTGCAACATGGGCAATCCAGACAGCAAGATGAAGCACAAAGGGGAATCAAACCTACCTTCTCTCTCCCGGTCTAGCAGAACCCACCAAGAATCAAGACAACAGCTTGAGATTGCTTCTGCTTAGATCAGGTAAGGCTGTGGGTGTTCCCTGCCCAGGTCCAAAAGAGCCAAACGCTCAGGAGAGGTGCACAGGCTCCTCTGGCAGTGCCAGCCCTCTCCCACCTCTTTCAGGCACTCCTGAGTCCTGTCTAGTGTTCTGCCTGTTGTGATGGACTCATCACATGGAAAAGGATGGGCCATGATAGCCATTTTTCTCCCATTACTAGCTGAAAGTAAGGGGCCAGCTCCATTCTGGGGCAGAGTCTCTTGGGGAGAAGCTAGCTGCAGATAGCACCCACTGCCAGCACAGATGGATGCCAAACAATGGGAATGATTACATAAGTAAAAAAAAAAACAAAACCAAAAAAACCCACACTGATCAAAATGCTGACAGCAGCTAGGCAACTCTGTGCACAATTACTCCATCTGCTGACTCAAAAGCAGGCTGCATTCCTCGTTTTGCCTGCAGGAATTCCCTGAAAAATGTGCTTCGCTCAGTTTGGCAAAGGGCATAACACAATCTGCTCGCAGCTTTGGGAAGGAATCTCTAGATGCCAAGAGTCAATGAGGCAGAGACCACCTCTGTGGCTGTTCCACGGGCCTCGGTTCACCAACCAGAGATTCCCTGGAACAACTGCTGAGCCCAGGTGGCTCCTGGGGTAGGAAGGTGACAGCAGAAGCCGTTGGAGGGTAGCACAGCATGCTGGGGAAGAGGTCTGATTCAACGTCATACCTGTACAAGATCCCTCCGTCCCACAGTCAAGGCTGAGGCAGCATTCTTCTGGCAAGTCTCCTGGATATTGTTCACATTCAGTCTAAAAAGAAAAGAGATAGCTCAGCTCTGGTTGGCATATTACCTAAAAAGGCGGGGAGGGATGGGGGAAAAAGTGGTACTGGCAGCAGTGAGAAGCCCAGAAGTTCTAGATCAATATGAGCCTGTCAGCACAGCCAAGATCTCATCCTTTCCTCCTCTGTTATTCAGAGATCACTGCCATCCTTCCGGCAACCCCCACTATTCACCTTCCCTAACACACCACACATCAAGGAGATATCAGACCGAACTTGTGCCAGGATATCACCAAGCCAAGACTCATTCTTGTTGCTAGAAGCTGCTACCATCAGTTACACGATCCCCGTTCAGCCTGTTGGTCTGCTCTGACTGACCTGAAGGGAGACAGCACTACGCTGCGGAGAAGCGGGCTGGTCTTCAGCCTGTTCTCCAGTAGGATAACGCACCCACCAGGGAGTCTCCGAGAGGCTGGCAAGGTGGGCTGAGGAAACCCAAGCGGGCTTTCCTGCTTATCACCAGAAATCTTCCTGAGACACTTGACGCTTCCACTGCTTAAGACCTTACAGCAGACGGGAAAGGGTCAGGCTGTTTACACATATGAGATCCAGGGAAGAAAGTTTCAACAGGTCTTTAAAAAAATATTCTTTTTAATAATATAGAAGAGAAGGAAGATTATTTTTTTTTTCTCTCTTCCTCTCCCCTCCTCCCCTTTAAGAAGGGAAGCCTGCTTCTTCCCTGAATGTTCATTGACTGGAAATTCTGTGACAGACGAGACAGAGAGAGCTAAGAGAGAAAAAACTCAGGAACAGAAATTTTGTAACTATCTGAATTAGATTGTTTGGAAAAAGAAGCCCCTTGTTATTAGGAAAAAAACAAAACAAAACAAAAACCAAACCACAGAACTTTTCCATCCCTTCCATTAAAGCAGAAGAACTTGCTGTACAGACACTGGTATGCACAACCAAGTTTCCAAGTGAATGGGGCATTACAAATACTTCTGAAATTAAAAAGCCTTATGAGCTATTAACAGTTTTATAGTATGAAAATGTGCATTTACTGGGATTTTTAAGCCTATGCATTAAGTATGGAGCTTAACAGGGGATTTGAAAAAGAATTTGTACTGATAATTTCTCTCTTTAGCTGATGACAATCTGAACCTGTAAGATTTGCAGTGGCGACGCTGGAGCACTGGTTCAAACTCTGCATACAATGCAATCACAAACTTCTTCCACCACACTGTTCAGATTTATAAGGAGACAAGTCCCCTCTCACAGGCAGAGAGATACCATAAAAAAGCAGCAAGGCAAGAACAGAGGAAGAAGGTACAGAAACATCCCAAGATCAGTGCTGACTGATGTCAGGATTAAAGCAGAGCAGACAGCTGCTTTCATTTGGGAAAGCATGCCAGCCTGTACTCACATGTAGAGCTCTCCCAGCAGCTTGTGCACGGGCAGCAAGCAGGAAATATCTTGGATAATAACTTTCCCAGCGGCTTTGATGGGTCGGTTGTTGGCATCTGTCCCCTCTCGTTTGCTCTTCCACCTCCTTGATTTCTGCAGAACAAACAGCAACGAGTTACTGGGGAGGAGGACAGCAGGCTTCCTGGGCCAGGGAACAAAGCACTAGGGTCAGGAATAATGCAAGCAGCACCCAAACCTGCCTTTCAGAAGGCTCTGTGTTACCCTGGAAAACATCCATGACATGCCCAGGAGAGCAAGCATCTCCATCTGTAGGAAGTGAAAAGCAGGTCAAGGCAGCGAGCTCAAGGTCAAACTCACTCAAAAAGTATTTTGTGAGTTCCCCTGTGAAAGCCAATAAGAGAACAAATCAGCATCGGGATGCCAATCAAACCTGGGCAGGTTTGGCAGGAGGACAGCTCAATTATTATTCTCATTAGAGGCCTGGTCTGGGAACCCTCTGCACACAGACCACCGCTGACTTCAGCCAGCATCAGCATGGAGACATGTGAAAGACAGCTTCTGCTTGCCCTTAGCTTCAGGGCAAGCCAGCAGCTCCAGACTGTCTCTTTGGGTCTCTCAGTGTTTGAGTATGCCTCTGTTTAGCGCCGGGACAGGACTCCCACCTCCTGCTTTATCAACGGCTTCAACCAACCAACTGGGCAGGCGATAAAGCAGGGCCCAAGTTTTCCTAGCAAGGCTCCTCAGCTACCATGCTCACAGCTACTTACAGCTGGCTCAGCACATACGGTGGAGGGGAGAAGAAAGGAGAGGAATCAACACAAGGGAACAAAACCAAGAAGCCAAGATTCCCAAATACTCCCTGTAACAAACAGAGGCCATCTTAACGCCAAGCTGCATAAAGCTCCCTTGGCTGTATGAAACACTGCAGAGTATTTGGCTGGTATCCTGGCCTCTTCAGCTCCTCACTCTAGAAAGAGGAGGACGAGGAACGAGAGGATGTGCAGCAGCACGACAGGCAGAAGGCACTGGAGCTCTACCGAGGGAAGCACTGGCCGCTACGCAGGGTTCCCAAGTGCAGGGCAGGATGTTTTGCAATGCTGCTCCCCTGTGGCATGTTCCCTCACTGACTCACAGAGTGGAAAGTCCTACACAGAAGCGTCTCCCGGTCATACTGAGTCTCCTGAGGCACTTGTGGGGCTTCCTTCACCCCCATCTGAAGCAGAACCACCCCTTTGCAGGGGCAAGCAAAGCAGCCCTGTGCTGCTGGCTCCGCAGGACAGGTAGAGCTCTCACAGGTCACACATCAGTGCTCCTAAAGAGCAGGCTGGGCTACAGGAACAGCAGGGCTTGGACCTGCAAGCAGGGTCACCTCTACTGTGGATGCCATGCCAGCTCTGGGACAGCTGGGTGCCAAACTGCCTTTGATCATGATCGTGCAGTCCTGTGAGAATCTGTGCAGGCTTATCTTAGACAAAAAAATGCCCTTAAAAAACCCCAGAGAACCTTAAGAAATTAATTCCTCCTTCACTGCCTGCCTAGCTCAAGCTTAGACCAATGTGCTGAGGAGGTCTTGCCATGCTGACCATACTGCTGGCACATGCCACAAGAAGCAAAAAGGATGTGCTCCTGGAGCCGCTCTGGACACTGAGTGAGCAAGGCTCAGAGGCTCAAGCACAGGCTTGGCAGTAAGTGAAGGAAGTGTTTCAGACTTGAAGGAGGTGAAGGTGGATTTTTTTCAAGAATGCCCACATGACAGAGCATCCCCACAGCTCCCTGATCTTCCATTGCTCCCCAGAGTAAAGAGGAGCAGAGCGTGCATGCTGCCCAGTATTCAGAGGTGCCAAATGCTGGTGGAAACAGGGCTGTCCCCATGCAGTGCTTTGGAAAAGCTGGCTGACTAGGGCCTAATTCTGTTCTCTGCCATGTCCCCTCATCTTCACTCTGAAGCTGAGAAATACTATGCAGTGGAAGGTGGCTAGAACATGGTGGGGTGGGAGATGAAACTCTCTTCAGTCCTTCAGCTCCTAATCAAGGTGCTGTCTGGATCAGCTCTGGCTCTTGCGGTCGGGCAGGCTATACCTCTTTTGATAACACCTAAAAACGTAGCTATGCTTCCTGCGTTGAAGAATATTGGCTGCACTACAACAAGGTTCCCAAATAACAGTGGCTCCTGTACCTCATTCCTTGTCAGGGCAGCCAAATGCTGTCTCCTAGGTGCAGCGAGCACCTGCTCATGCTGCCACAAACAAGACTTGAGCAGACTGGGAGCCCCAGCACAACAACATGCCATCAGGGCAAGAGCTCAGGTGCTGTCCTGAAAGGGTTATCAGGCTTCTCACAACAACAGCTGTAATTTGTGCTGTGTCTGAGCATGCATTTGAACCCAGGCTTGCGGATGCAGAATCACATTCTGCAGGTCTATCGCCAAGGGCTTCCAGACCTGGGCAGGTAATTTAGAGAGCAGCTTGCCACCCCCTGACCATCCAAAAGCCAGCTGCCCCCAGGACTCGCAGCCGATGCAGAGTTCCCTCTGACCGAGGGAGGTTCACCGCCCCGCCACCAGGAACAGATTCAACCTTCTCCTGCCCTCTGCAAGAGCGGACTGAAGAAGCATCCAACAGGCATTTCAAAGACTGGAAACATGGACAACACATACCACTTTCCACAAGTAATTCAGTTACTTTTTTTTTTTTTGAGGAGAATGACAACAAACGAGGATGAGAATGGAAAAGAGATCCCATGAATGGTTTCCACAGCTTGCTGTTAGCATATCACCAGACAAATGAAGACACTAAATGTATCAGAACCCCCGAAAACTTGGACTCACAACAAAATCGTCCTGTTTTCTTCCTCTTAGCACTGTCTATTTAGTGGGAAAAACAGAAGCCCTAATTCTTTACTGGTGCAGCTCCTGGACTACAGTCAGCTGATGGTCATATGCCCTGCTAGTACTACACTTCCATGACCACTACTTCCTGCCCCTCAAGCTGTGAAAGAAGAAAATCATAAAGCCACATGCAGAGTCACTATTAAAAATGCCTGGTTTTTTGCAATTCAAGTTTACCTCAGCCACAGCAACAAAGCATTAGAAAAAAAACTACAATCAGAAGTATGGGAACCACCACAGATGAGGTAAAGCTCATCACCACCGACAGCAGCAGCTCTGCTTTGAACCAAATAATTGCTGGCATTAATGACAGGACTAGCTTTCTACCAGGCAGTGTTTGAGCACTTTTAAGAGGGATTACCAGAGGCAAGGAGAGCTCTTGCTTGAGTCTGTCTGGACAAGGTCCACCACAAGGTTCCTATCTCCCTTCTGCTTCACCTCTTCTCCCAGGAGAAGCTCCCACTATGGTGTTATCAAAAGGTGTCACCAAGGCAAATGGGCATTAGGGTAGAACAGAAAACACATCTCTTCCTCGGGGCTGGAGCACAGGTCACGGAGGGGAGCAGGGAACATAACAGCTGGAGCTGAAGCAGAAATCAACATGCCTACAGCAAGCTAACTACTGACAGCTGAAGGTCAAAGACACAGGTCTTCTGCACTGTCCCCCCGACATTTCTAGTTCTTTCTGCAGTCTAGAATCCATGCCAAGCAGAACTGCATCTACCCAGCTGCTCCTGAGAGTTTAAGGAGAGGGAGAAAAAGAAAATCGCTACAGTGATAGCAAATTAAGACTCATCAGTTCCTTGGAGCACCAGAAGGGAAGAAACAAGAGCATTTATGACAATCATGGGGTTGGAGGTGACAGCGGGGAACAGCACTGAATAATGACTAAAAAAGCCAGCCTGCACCTGCACTACTATACATACCCAAGGCTATAATTTGCTGCAATCTGAGGTGATAACGATGGCAGTAAATGGGTTACATGTAGAAACAGATAGCCCAAGAATAAGCCACCAACTGCTTCGTAGCAACCACCATCATCACTGCATACTCAGCAGAAGTAGTTACAAAATGCTGCATGCCTGCTCGCAAAGGATGCTGAACAGTTGGGTGTGTGTGTCTTCGGATCCTGCTGAGGCACGCAGCGCTGCAAGTAGCACCGTGAAATGTAAAGTGCCTGTTTCGCATAAACATATGCAAAATTTCAGGGTTTGTGGTATAAACTAGTGTTAGTAGGGCAAAGGGAAAGGTTGTGGACAGAAGGGAACAGACTTGATGCAGAAGACTAAGCTGCAGCAAGGCATTTACAAAATAAAGAGTTAAACTTGCTCAAAGTCAGGTTCAAGTTGCCGCTAATATATTTTTTTTTCAAATAAAATTTGAAAATTGCTGTCTCCCTGTAGAAAGCTATGCTTCTTTATTCTGAAAAACTGCCTACAGATTAACTCCCCCACGCAGGTCATGCAGCACTGCCTGGATTTTCTCTTCAAAATAACTTACTATTTCCAGCAGCTTGCACAAAGGGGCTAAAAAAATCTCAGGCACATTTGAATGAAGTGTCCCCCAGCAGGAATATTTTTTACAGCTTCCATCAATTAGTAGCCAGCACCTGCCCTGAAGCACAGGCCTTTCTGACATGGATGCCAGTCATTACCTAGAAAGAAGGAGGAATCATTCCTGCTTCCAGACATGCTAAGTTCTTGCTTTCCTGAGCACCATGAGCAACGCTAAGCTCTTCTTCCAGAAGGAAGGGACTTGCTCTGCACAACTAATCCACGCTTCTCTTTGTGCATACCTGCGTCTTCGCCTTGGGCACTGCTGCCCTCTTTAGAGCATGTGATTAGCCTCTTCCAAAGGTTATCCACAAACACAACCAGTCCTTCAAGGACTTTGACTGAACCACGTATCATTTTTAAGTATACATTACACAAAATTATAACTTTATCACATCACTACTCGCTCTTCCTTCCAAGCCAGTGGTAAGGGAATTACACTGTGGCTCTTTGTGCATCACAATTTACCACACCAAAAACTGGCAAGTTCCTTGCTTGGTTTCCTTTCTTTCAGTCTGTTCCTGATCCAAGACAGAACTTTATTTCTTGCCTCCGCTGCTCATGTTTCTTTATTAGCTCTCTGCAAAAACCCTTGATGGAGTCAAGTAAATTACTTCTGGTTTCTTTCACCTATTATTTGCTAGTACAGTCTTAAAGCCATTGTAACTAGGAAGGCTTGATCCTATTATAGCATGTTAAATTAGGTGTTACAGGATTCTATTTTATTCTCTGCTGTCTTACGAAGAGATAGCATGAAGGACAGCAGCTGTGAAAAAAGTTGCTCACACAGACATTACGAAAAAACAGACCTAAAGAGATCATCCTTAAATTGAAATGGAGTTTTATAGGCTTTGCCTATGCTTGGCAGATGAGCGATGAGATAATAATTGCCCAAATTTACAGCACAGCTTGAGCAATGCTGATATCATCAAGATGTTCAAATGAATGATGTTTAAGCTTGAGGGACATGTGGGCCTGCCTAATGGAAAACAACTGTCAAAGCAGTCTTGGAAGGGCAGGTGCCAGGAGGAGGGACTACCGGCTGGGGTGGCTGGAAGTGCAACCACTCGACCTGAATGCAAGGTGGTGTGATTCTAACAGCTGGGAGAAGATCACAAATTAAGGAGAAATTCTATATGTTTCTCCAGGAAATAAGACTTCATGGTGCATTGCACTGAGAACAGGCAGCTCACTTTCATGAGATGACTGATAGTTGTCAGCAACTCACTCAGCTTGTTTCTTTCACAGCTCTTTAGTGATCCTCCTGCTCCAGCAAGGCTTCATCTTTCTCAGAAATGAGGTGCTCTAATGTCAGCCTCATCAGTTGGTTGATGATGCATAATAATCATTCAGCTCCTCTGCAGTGCACTCTGTTTCTTGGAGGCTGATCTTTTCTTACCCATTTAAACTACCCCTTGGCATCCTTTCCTGACTGCAAGGCCAGGTTTTGTAGGTCAGTATTTGAACCCTGCAATCTAGCGTCTGCTCCTGTCCGCTTACACGTGCATTCACTCTTACTGAAGCCCTAAGCCCTGTGTGGAGTGCAAGTCTCCCACCTCTGTGCAGGTTACTCAAAGGCAGGCAGGTGGCATTTTATTCTTGGGCCCTTGGGCAGAAGACAGGGTTATATCAAGGACAGCATTAGCACAGCGCACAGTACCGGGAAGTCGTTAATTGCTTGTATGGACCAACGTCGCCGGGCAGAGCGAGGAGACATCTGTATGTGAAAACGTTATACCCAGGAAAAGGGAAGAAAGACACCAAAAAAATTAAAGACAAAGGTAAATAAACTGAAAAGTGCCCTGAACCAGCAGAGTAAAAGATACCATTCCCAATGGTTCTGTTACACAAAGAACAGTTGCAAACCATGACCCCCCCCTTTCACCCACACACAATTGCACTACACAACATTACCTATGGTCCCAGCAAAGCGAGGGCTGCTGTGTCTGTGCCCCACACCAGCCTCTGCAGAAGACTTCAGCAACCACAAGTCTGAATAAAGTCCTTCTCACAGAATTGTATTACTGCAAGAAGCACTGAACTGCTTCATGCAACCTTGTTCACACCATGAACTGACAGCAGAGGAGAGGACAACACCCTGGTGCCCTGCATGCCAGGCTCCAACTCCAACCAGTTTTACTCCTCTTGGCTGAAGAGGAAGGCAGCTAAGTGCAAGCTGCATCATTTTTAACACAGCTGTCCAGCACCATGGCACTGAAATCTGCAGGAAGCTGAACAAACAGTCCTGCATACTCAGATATCCCTTTAACGTCCAGCATCCTCCCGGACTTCATTCACTGGAACCTGCTGTAACCGTTCACTTTCATTTTAAACAATAAAAGCCATATGTCAGGATATTAGAAGGGATGTAGAGACCCTGCTACTTGGCAGGGCCATGTGGAAATTGTCATTATGGGTTGAGGAACTAATTCAGGTTGAGTGAGCAATCAGATTCACTGATTTACTACGCAGAACAGCTTCAAAGTAGCTTTCATTACAAACTTGCAGACATTTCATTAAGTACTCAACACAGTATTACAGCACCAATAAATGAAATCTCTCAAAGCACATTACTGCGCACTCACTTGAAAAAAAGAAAATTCTGTTAATAGTTCTGTAAGAGTTAACACAACAACATGGGGAAGAACATGGTTATCTGCATCATGTGCAATATATTTTACATTTGTTTTCAGCTGACAATAGGCAGCCAGGACCATCAGCCATGCCTTCAACCTCTGCCTCCCCTTGCATCTCACTGCTGGGAGAACCCTGCAGACGGGGAGCTGAGGGGTGAGGCTGGCTGCAGGGCTCCACAGAAAGAGCGAGGGGAAGACTGCAGCCTTGTGCTACATGTTCCTCCACCAGGTCTCACAAGAGAAGGAGAACAGGATTAGTAGAAGGAAATTTGGTATAGCAGAGAAGAAGTAAAACTAAGCTCAGTTCCCCTACAAAGTCCTGCTCTCCTCTAGGCAGCCACTGCTGCCAACCTACACTCCCATGTGCTGAGTTTCAGAGGTCTGCAACCAGATGGGCACCAGGCAAAGCCTGAGGGATGTCCTGAGAAGCAGCAGTTTCCAAGCCCTGCCAAATTCCCTGATGGGAAACATGAGGCCACCGCAGTCACCACCACTGCATACGGCTGTCCCTCAGGCAAGGCTGAGCTGTACCCAGGTCTCCACTGGCATGACCCTCTAACCTGGGGGAGAAAACCACAGTCATGCACCTTCTTTGAGAGAAATCCAGGTTTGAAACACTGACAGCATTGCCACAGTCTGGATACAACTTCTCCTTTCTGCTGACTACTATTCTTTAGCGGGGTCTTTTTGAGGAGTGAAAAAGGAGGAAGAAAGGAGAAGTGTGCACACGTGAATAAAAAGTGAGAAATATAAGTGTATACATACACACACACACTCTTAAATGAGCAGAGAAAGGCTCAGTGCCAGATTTAGTTTCATTTTGGTTTAGTAAGATCTCTGTTGGGTTCAGCAGCCCCTGTGCCTTTATGGGAACATGACTATTTCCTGTCTAGCAATGGGCAAATTCCATTTGTTTGCTAATGGTAGTGATGCCAGTCGTGGCTAAATACCTGGTTATCACTGACTAATTCAGTTTTGGGGCTGAAGTTATATAACAACAGAATTTAACACACAAAATTTCTTTTTTTAATTTAATGTAAATACAAAATCCAAGCTTCAGAGCAGGGAGCTAACTAGACTCAGAGTCTAGGCTTTTTAAAATCCTCACAATGAAATGACAAAAATATGTAGCATTGATCTAACAGAGGCCATGACATCAACTCCTGAAGAATCAGGAAATCTTTGCTGAAGAGAGACATAGGTTTTGGTTTTTTTTTAAAAAAAAAAACAAAACTATTTCATCTGCAAGAACATTTGTGCTAGCTCCCTGCTAGGGCCCTTACACTTCTTCCAACTCAGCATGCGAGGAGACAGCTTGGCAGAGGAAGGGGAACACAGGAATTTTCTCTGGCTTTCAGCAGACATGGCTACACACATGCTTTGTTCTCTTGATTCCCCCCCCCTCCCCCTGACAAAAATCTTGTCGCCATCAACACGAGGGCTGGGGAGACAGGTCACATGAAATTGCACCAAGCTGCTTCCACATATTATTTTTAGCCTTGTCTGTCATCTTAGAGAGCTGCGTGTCAGAGACTCTTTAAATAAACTCTCCTGTAAAGACTAGAACAGGCTGTAATTCTTGTACCAGGCAGCACCATTTTCTCTTCCCATCAAAAAGAAGTTTGTGTGGGGAAAAAAAAAAAAAGCACCCCACAACAGAATAGGGACTCCAAGAGTCTTCTGGGGTCTGTATGGAGGCAAAGCTTGCAATGGGGATAGGGGCTCACCCCAAGGCTGGTAGGTGTAATGACTCTCATCACATAAGCAGGACACAGCCCCAGAGGAGTCAGCTGTCATGTCCAGGACCACTGGAAAATTAAGACCTCTTTCAGTGCCCAGGAAGGATGAGAGCTCAAGGCTCTGACTCTCCCTCTGCTCCCAGGACAGGAGTCCACAAGCTCCACTGCAGCAGAGTGCAGACAGCTCTCTGCTTTCCTTGGTGTACCTGGAAGCTCTCCATTGCTGCAGCGGTTGTGTGCCTTCAAAAGGGACAGCAGGCAAACTACTCAAATACCCTGAATTCTCAGGCTCTCGGTGGAAAGTTACCCCATTTTTGCGAGCTGCTTCATCGCCTGCTGAAGCACAGAGAGTTTGTTTCCGAGCAAGCTGCACAGCTTTTTACTCCCCACAGCATCTGCTTCAGGCACACTGGGCCCTCAGTTGCTTCAGAACTACCCTACGGTCACCCTACAGCTACCAACCGCTCTTCCTCACCCACTATATCCCAGAAGGAAACAATCCCACTTCTCCCCTAATGCCTTTCTTATAAACAGCAACGACAGCAAGACCTATACCTAAACCAGAAGCATGTGGATTGGAAGATCTTTGGAGAATCACGTAGGAATGATTTTTGTTTACAACAGTCCAAAGGGGCACATATCCCTGAAAAAGACATCTGTAATAGAAATAACCCATAATCCAGGAGAGGCTGTCAGTAAGCCGCAGAGATTCACAACCCTTTGCAGTTACATACATCAGGGAAAAGCAGAGTTGCGTATATGTACTTATCTGGAGACTACAGCTTCTTAAGTGTGAGATTTTAACCCCGTGTTAACATCAAAGGTAATGCAACGAAGGAAGCTGTGCTGGTCAGTGTAGAGAGATATCAAAACAAGCAGGTCAAATCCTAGAGAAGGTCAATAAAGAAGTTGCTAATAGGAGATAAATCCATGTAACATTTTTAGAGATCTGCCTGTAAAAGGATGCCTTCCTGAGAGAAACATGAAGCTTCTGTTACCAGCAATGCTCACAGCTATACGAAAAGAATACAGATCACAAAAGCTGAAGCGTTAGGAAAGGCTTTTTGGTCTGGTACTTACCCTCTCTTTGTAGTAGAAGGAGCTAATGGAGACCTGCTCCTTCTCACTGCGCGTCGGACTCCCACTGTACAAACGTAGATTGCCTGGCGTCTCTGTGCGGATCTTCATTGGAGTAATGAGGCCGCTATGGTAGGCTGATAAAGCTGACAGGGACCTGGAAACAAGAGAATACATTTTCAGGAGCTTACACCCACTGTAGTGCCCTCGAGGCTCACATCGACATCTCCATTAACCCAAGCTGCTGGCAATATTTCAGGTGTGCTGAAAGGAGTCTCTGCTGAGGGCCGGTGATACAAGGGACCAGCCTCTCTGTGTCGAGGGCACAGCTAACACTAGAGGTCACACCTTGCTGAGGGTCAGTAGCTCCAGTGTAGGATATGACATTCTCCTGCCTACGCAGGGTACTCACCTGGGCGTTGGCTCCGTCGGGGACACCGCACGGTGCATGGTCATGGGTCTCGTGAAATACACCAGGTACCCTGAAGAGACAGGACATGGCATAAAGATCATGCAAGAAGCAGCAGACTACCCAGGAATGGTTTACATAGAGAAACTTGTCATTTAAGGTAAAGTCAGGGAGCTGGATGCTTATCCACTACCTTGAGGGCTTTTAAACTACAAGCAGACAACCTCATTTTTTCAACCCAAATCTACTCCCTGCAATCTCATTAAAGAGCATGTTTTGCTGAGATGACTGTCTCAAAAGCACCAACTCGAGTGGCTGGACGATATTAGAGAAAAGACAGTAAAAGAAAATGAGCAATTGCATACTCATGTTTTAACTCTTCACCAGAACTTTTCAGGCACTTTGATACTCCAGAGGCAAGTGAGGTGACGTTTAGCTATGCAGAGAAATCACCACAGCTTGTACGACTCTTCTCTTCAGAAGGATAAACCAAGTCATCTGAAGCCAACTCCAAAGCAATCTCTCATGAGCCTTACCCTGTTTGTTACAACATCTCAAGTGTTCTCAGCCACCCACTCTTGCAAGAGTTTCAGGGCTTCGCAGGTTTCACTGAGCCTATTCAACGCAATACTCCTCTGTTTTACTTTTGCTGGGAATTTGGTGAGGCCTGTATGAAAAGCAGCTTTCAGAACATGCTCAAACTGGGATGCGGTCAGGCCTGGAGGAGGCATGCTTGTATCTGAAATAGCTCAGTGAAACTTAACAGCTCTTACTCAGACCTTAGTCTGTTTTATTTCAAGTATGATCTTTGCATTGTACACTCTCCTGGAAACCTGGACATGATCGTACCCTCTCTCCCATTTAGGAGAAGTTTCCCGATCACCTTGGGAAAGCTATTTTGGACAACAGAAAGGGTGCAGAATGAGAAAAAAAGTGGTCAGTAACAAGAATTTGGCTTCAGCAAGGGGCAAGTTCAACCCTAAATCACAGTAATTTTGTAAAGACAGAGCCAGAATATGTCCATCAGTTTGATGCCGGTAGGAGGGAACTAGGCAAGGAAAATATCTATTCCCAGTCTTCTGTAAAAAGTCTGTCAATGCCTCTGTCATGCCACAAGCCAAAGGCCACCTCTTCAACTAGTCCTGGATTTCCAAATCCTAAAATCCCACATGCAACACCAACTGCAAACAGTGGCTAACTAGTCTCGTTATCTATAAACCTATCACTACTTTAATTTCATTTCTTACTCATTGCGTGGCACTGCCCAAAGCCTGGTCTTGTTCAGAGGCAAGTGTTCCCCAAGACATTAAGAGGACCATTCCTCAGGTAGCTGTTGTAACGTATCAGCGATGGGGCTAACCTGCACCACAGAACCTGGCTCCAGAGGTCCGTGGAAATGGGATGTTAGAGTCCTGGTAGGAGCCATAGGCATTGGAGACCCGGGCGAACGTGGGCAAGGGGGGCGTTACGGAGTTTGACAAAGCGTAGGGATTGCTGGACGTGCTGTCCTCTTGGTTCTGAAACAGAAGTTACCCAAGGTCACACTCCTGCCGCCACAGGAAGCCCAGCTGGAGCACTGGGCATCGCAGCGCCAAGCAGCCTCACGGAAGGTGCTCGTCCTTTGAGCCAAAGCAGATCAGGCACAGAGCATGGTTACTGCTCTGGCTGCAAAGGCACTTGCAAGCACGTTCACCTTTGAGGAAAAGGCTTCTCTGGCTCCTTGTCCAGAGATTTCTCCCCCACCACAGCCTTGTTGAAATACAGAGTTTAACTTGGGTGAAACAGTGGGAAACTATACAGAAAATCTGCTCTTCAGACTCTGGATATCACTCTCAACCCAGGGAGCTGAGCTAAACCTGATACTTCAAATGATGCAAGTGAGGCAACGTCTCCTTAAACAGGAATATCAGACAACTGTTGGGGGTCAAATGCAGGTTGGGAGTCTTGAGGTGAGGAAGGCAGGTGGTGTGAAATTCTCGGGGACCTCAGGCCTATCCATAGGAATTTTGGCAGGAATCTGCATTTATTTGGATAAAGACTACTACAGCTTTGGTTTAAAGGAATTCTTTAAAGGCAGCCGTGCCTGGCTTGAGTCATCAGATTTCCATACAACGGAGAAAGTTCCCACTCTTACAACATTACTGCTGAAACCAAACAGAATTAAGCCTTCTCACGTGAAAAAAAACCCTTTACTTGTGATGAATAAACAAAACTTCTTGGAAAAGAAACCTGAGGAGACACTCAAATCTTTTCCTGAATGCTAAAAACACCCACTCCAGTACACTTCACCCACACACAGACCTAATACTGACACTGGGATGCTGAGTAGGTATCACAGATCTCTCAGCTAAGGGTAGAGTGTGATTTGGATTTATTTGCAGTATCATCCCTACAAAACCTCAGCACAAGGCTTCAGAGAAAACAGACTTTCACTTTTTTTTTTTAAGGGAAGAAAACAAAGACCCTAGAATAGCACTAGCAGGATCTTTGACTAGAACTTTCAGACAAGAATGATTCAACCAGCTCCTTGAGGCCTCTTATTCTCTCTCACAGATGATAACCATGCCCTGGCACTGAGTATCTCACTGAGTATCTCACTGAGATACCCTGAGAACTGGGAATCTACCAGGCACCACTGAGATGCTCCAATCCCCAGTCATTCCTGCCAACCTGAAAATCAGTGAGCATGCAGAGTTCCCCAAAGCAGCAAACCTTCAGGGCCTGATTTTTGGAAACAAAACGCATCTAATCATCCACTCAGTTTTCTTCATCATTAACTAGAAGCGCTTACACAAATGTAATGGCCAGTCACAGGGGTCTACTTACACATCTAATGAGGCCAGACTCTAACTGCAGAGTCAGAAGTGTGGGATGTGGGAGAAGACAACAAACTAGGGCAGAAAGCCCACACAGTTCTCCATACCACAACAGACTCCAGCCAGGAGACCAGCTGACGCAGGCAGGGCTCCAGGCAGCTCTGGTTCCGCTTCACTTTCTGCAGAGAAGTGTCTTTCAGTATCTGGAATACATACAAAACGCAGCTTGAATCATGGTTACATCCACACCTTTCCCACATTCTTTTTTGTCCGCAGAGTGGCTAAGATGCCAGGATCCAGAGAGGCCAAAGACATCACATAACATCCACTGGAGCGACACTGGCCCACTGGTGTGTTGTCTGCTTTGAGGAACAACTGAGCTTTTATCAGAGCACCGAGGGTTCACCTAGATTCAGCACACTGAGCCAGGATCTGAGCTTCTATACTACTGTAGCCCACACGTTCCATACCGGTTTGTGGCAAATGGCATCAATTTTTTTCCAGGAAGGAACCCAAACTGATCCATCTACTTGCTGCTGGGGAAGGGATTTCATCGGCAATAGGATTTCCTACACCAGATGATCAAACACCTGGTCTGGAATCAGCAGGACCCGTGTAAGAAGTCCCCTCATTTTTAAAGCAGTTTGTGGAGGAGAGCAGGAAGCAACACCCCAGCTCAAAAATATTATCTTTCTGCAGCTGGATGCTTAGCTGGTCATTTTGTCTGTTATGAGGTTTAGGGGCAACTGCATGAGGAGCAGGATATTAGGGATCCTCAGGCAATACACATCACACAAGAATACAGCAGCAGTGAAGAACACATATTTAAAAAGCACCAGCAGAGAAATGCAAACACTGGGCTCCAAGGCCAACAAAAACCTCACCCTAGGAGCTCCACAATGCATCAGTTCAAACATGGCATGTTTCCAGCAAGGTCAGATATTTTATTGTGTCACTAATCTAGACATGAAGTGTCCAGCATTTGTATATTTATAAAGACAGCATACGCTCCTCACACACCTTCAGCAGCTTTGCCTTCATGGAGGCAGTGATCGAGGTTGGGTTGATGAACTGGAAGGACGGTGCAGCGTTATTGGGATACTGGACAGGGAACATCACCAGCATCCTGACTCGGTGGTTGCCGCAGTGCACTGACACCGTACAGCTACGACTCACCGCATCCATCTGTGTGAGGAAAAGCAATTGCTCTGTAGTTAGATCTCCAAGGACCTTCAAACTTACAGTGGCTTAAATTCATGCCTAGGAGCCGATTCCTCTGCACACCCATAAAATGAAGTCATGCTGTTCTCAAGGACAGCAAACACAGTGACAGCAAAAAAACCCAAGCAGATGTGAACAGACTCAGCTTGCACCAGCAGACTGCCAGTCCAGCATCCCAGCATCTGGACACCACAGTGAGCCCAGGCTGCCCCAAGAATCAGGCTCTGCTCCCAACAGCCACCGCATCCCAGCCCACTTCACCCGGCTGTGGAGAGCTCCAGGCCCAGTGCAGCAGAAATAGGCATCATCTAAGATCATTCAGCACTGTCTCAGAAAAACTGTATCAGGATCAGGCCATGAGCTATGAAACCACAGCGGTGGGAAAAGGAGATAAGCAGCTCCCTCAAGCCTCCCATTCCAGTACAACGCCACGCCTCCTGCCAGCTTCCATGCACAGAGGAGGGTTTGGCGTGCAAGGGAGATCTCAAAACGGAGGGAGTGCAGGACAGAGAGGAACCAGCAGACCAGGTTCAGAAACATTTGAAATGAGATCAGCTGCATGTAGTGGAACAAGTCACTTTCCACTCTGCAGTCTAGGCAGAGAGGAAAACACTGTCCAGCCTTCTTGGGACCAGCACCAGGGTACTCACTCTGCTGAAATACTTCCATCACTCCCAGTGTCTGGGATTATCCTCTTTCCTACTTCCCCTGGTCAAGAGGCTCTCTACGGCTCAAAATGTTTTGTTTACAGACAGCAGCCATTGCAGCAAAGAAAGTTCTGATGAGCCAGTCTGCCCACATCCCCTCCTAACAAGCCAACAAAAGGAAACTCTTTACCTCCACATTGACATTTCGGATCTGCACGTTGATCAGTGAAAACTCTTGCTGCAGTGTTTGAGGCAGCCCCAGTTGGTCAGTTTTCTTTCCCAGCAGGGGGTCATTCAGGAAATCTTCTTTTAAGGCTGACAGGAAAGACAGAGAACAGGTTGAAACAAGCTGTAATAGACAGACTTTGGGCACACAATGCCAGGAGGCAGCCAAGACAGCAGGCTTTCCTCTGCTCTTCTGACACATGGAGGTATGAGTTTTACCTGGCAAAGACCTGCAAGCTGAGGGTCTCAGCTGTTGTGCAGAGGCAGGCTTCTGAGCCTTGCTCTTCAAAAAAAGCAAACCCGTCTGCACACAGGTTTCCCAGGAAGGTTGCAGAAGCTGCCTGTGCTCTGTGCAGCCCCAAATGGTCTGTCTCCACTCATTTGAGACTCTTTCTCCTCCCTATACAGTACCACCAGAGTCACAAACAGCTGAACTGGAGCCTCTTGGTTCAGGGGGAAAGAACTCCTGCCAAAGCAGTCTTCAGGAGGAGCTCTGGTCTTTGAGACTCACATCCCACGGCTCTCTGCTTTCACAGAATGCTTCCAAAGCATAATAAGGCTTTGGGAGAGAGAAGAGGGTACTTCTGGCCCTACAAGAGTCTCAATTCATTTGTAGCAGCTGTTTGCATTTAATACTGCAAAGCACTCCAGCGCTTTAACAGCCTTTAAAGACTTATCTAAATGCTGGGTCTAGCTGTTCAGTTCCACCAGCAACAGTTTTCAGGACAATAAGCCAGAATACATTTAAATAGCCAGCTGCAGGACACAAGGAATTATGGTTAAGATGGCAAACTTGACTGAGTTTCAGAAGAATTAGTCTCTGCCTGTGGCTGTGCCTGGCTTTTGCCTCAACTCTTGCGATGTACCCCCATTATGGCAGGGGCAGCTTCCTCTGAAGGGGGTTTTGCTGTGGCACCACTTCCTAAGAAGAATCAAATGCACTTTTTTATGATGGTTCCAAGGACACATGGGAAGTCCCGGTTATTCAGCTGTCATTATCACCCTTGCAATATCATATTCGACAGACAACTACTAGCAAAAAAAAAAAAAAAAAATTACAAGAAATGAAAAAAAGTTGCTGAATTTGGATAGGCAGGACACTCAGTTATTCATTCCAGTTTGCAGTTTTATTATAGTGCTTCGATATACTTCACAAAAGGAAGCCAAAAACGGGATTAAAGGAAGATCAGTGGCTCTCAGGGAAGATAATTATTTCTAGCTCAAGACACCACACAGCTTACTGAAAAGCCATCTCTGAGGCTCCCAATATGGGTAGTACCCTCCTTTTGTCTTCTCCTCCCATTCCCTTCCAATTAGTTTCTAATCCCCAAAAGCCCACATATTTGTGTAGATTCCTAAAGATCCTTTATAGGCAGCAGCCAGTGAGGAGAGCTGTATGCTGAAGACACAGCTAGCAGGCTTTCCGATTTATCTGCAAAATGCTGCCCTCTTCAAAGATCCCCCAAAGTGCTTTATAACATGGGGACTTTGTCTGCAGCTGAAATGCAGCCACCTCGAGGGTGAAACATCAACAGTCCACAATAGCTTTCAGGCAAAAAGGAATTGAAATTCCTACCTAGGGACTTGCTTGTGCATTGATCCTGCAGTCACAGTATTTGCAGCAAAATCTACCCTGCTACTGAAAAGCCATTTTCATTCCCTTTGACCACAACGGAAACGTTAACAGTCTGAACCAAGGCCAGACCCACGCAGAAACCACACAGGACATATGAACATGACCTCATCAGGGACAGTGAAAGAGTTAACTCTCTCCTATGGAAAAACAGAGGTCAGGCAGCCAGGATGAGAACACTCAATGCTCCAGCTGCAGCAAGAGAGGCTGGAAAGTACTGCTGATGGTGAGCACAGGCAACTGGTGCTCTTTCAATCATATTATAAAACCCTCACGTAGACAGCAGTGCTGACAACTTCTAGAAACTTGTTCTGCTGCTACACAGGACAGGTGGCAGACAGGAACTTCACAAGGATTTGCTGGGCAGGAAACTTCCACCTAGGAAGAGAGGCCTTCCCTAAGGGACCTCGGAGCCGGCTCTTTCATTCAGAGGTCATATCTTAGACTGCTTCCTCCCTTTCTCTCCAGTTTGCTGGCAAGTCAAAGGGAGAATCAAAGTGCTTTCCTGTAAGCCCTTCACATGGGGATCCATTGTAGTAGCCTGCTACAATACAGAAAGGAACTGTGAATTTAAACCCAATCTGACACAAAGGCATGGCAGCACCCAATTCTCCTTCCTCAGTATTAGATATAGAAATCTGTTTAGATAGCTTTTTCACGTGCACATCAGCACCATGGCTCTCAGCTGCTGCAATCTCTTCTATTCTGGTACTTGTGCTCTTCAAACACTAACACCCTGAATGTTTGACCTGGCCAGAGCCTTAACCATACAAACCCTCCTTCACATTCCTTCCTTGTTTGCCTTCTCTTCCAAAAAGCCAAATCAATGCTTTCTGTTAAAGCCTCTGACCCATTCCCATCCACCCAGCTGGTACTGCAAAGTCAAAGGTATCATCCTTCCTCTTCTCCTCTGCCAGCTTTCAGCCACCCTTCATCAGTTCATGATGAACAAGAACGCACAAGCTCTCTCTATACTACTGCTGGTGGACAGGAGAAGAAACCAGCAAGCATCTCCACATTAGAGCAGTTCACACAGTGACCCCAGCAGAAGTGTTTAGGTACCAGGTGTGATGTAAGCAGTTTGTGTCAGAGTGCCTTACGCATACGCTCTCCTCTTCTGTGGGCTCATCTCTCAGTTTAAACTGAACTATCTTCCCAAGAGCCAAAACTGACTTTCCAACTACCTTATTCTTGGCAGGAAGCCACAACTATAACCTAAAGTCAATTCAATTAAATGCTACTAGTGACAAGGCGGAGCTCTGTTTTATAGCTAGAATGACACCACTGTGTTAGAGGAGAAAAAATTTGGTAGAATATCCTAAGAAACCTCTAGTACTGGGGAATCCATTAATCTTTGAGACAGCACCAGTTTATGCTTTGCCTAAAACATTATTTTCTTATACTAAGATGCATTATCTTCCCAATACAGAGAGCTGATGCTTGAAGTTTCACAATCTACCACTTGTCTCACCTTCCTCATCCCCATGCCCGGAGTTATGCTGGGGCTCAGAGTCCTGGGAGTGAAGGGTCTTGTCTTGCTCTGGCAGATGAGAAATCCCATCGATGAGGTCCTCAACTCCATCCAGGATATCGTTAGCACACAGCTGAAAAGAACAAGCACACCCACGTGCTGCACAAAAGAACCAAGCTGTGGAAAGAGCCACTGCTAAACAACTCGTTTCTCCAGGGAGCTGGATTTGCAAGGCACGTCTGTCCACACAACAGTCATGACTAAGACCTCAGCACTGTGACAAAGACAGCTGATCCTCCACTTTCCAGCATCCTCAGCTCTGTCACCTCAGACAGCCTGGCCAAACCTCCTTCTCACAAAGCCACGTAATTGATGTGGCTAGTCTAAGTAACGGAGGTTTAACTTTAATCAAAACTAAAGCTGATATGACTTTAATTCTTCCAATTTATTTGTCAAAACTGGTTTCATTTTTTAGATCAGATATAGTAGTAGCACACTTCCTGCTTTTGGTATTTACACTCCAGTAGGATCTAGAGAACCAGGTACACACTAGGGACCCTAGTGTTCTAGATCCTGTATCAAAGAGAGACCATGAAAACTTGTATTTTAAATTCAGAAAAAAAAAAAAAACAAGGAAGAAGAAGAGAAGAAACACAGGGAGGAGAGGATAAGGGTGCAATGTAGCAAATTACAGCATTGGTCACCAGGAACATGCCATCATGTGTGTAGTTTGATCCAGACAAAGACAAGGACAAGGACAAAAGAGTGGGAGCCAGCAGAGGAAAAGTAAAGGCTCTGACATGGGTGAACAATTGGTTTAAAGTTAGGAAAGAAATAAAAATGTTCACAAGTATATCAGGTAGGAGTAAAGGGTCATTTTTCACAGAGAAGGTTTGTTACAGACCTGCAGGACTCCTGCAGGATCTGTGCTGGGAACACATGCTTCACAACATATTCATTAAAAACCTGGAATAGGAGGTGAATAGTGACATGACGAGGTTTGCTGATGCCACCAATTTATTCAGGGTAGTAACAAGAGTGGCTGACTGCAAACAATCACAGAAAGACCTTACAGGAGTAACTGTATTAAAATGAAAGATGAACTTCAGTTCAGATAAATACAAAGCAATACATACAGGGGAAAAACAGCAAGTTCAAGCTGACTGAGGGAACAAGACACAGAGGCCAGACTAAGCTGATGTTTTCATGGAATTATGCCTGACAATTTAAAAAACAAAATGAGTACTGGGAATTCTTTGGAAAGAACAAAGCTTAGACCCCATCCCAAAAAGTACATGGTAGAACTGAAAAAGCATCTTGAAAGGCAAAAGGGCAATCAAAGTTCTCATACAAGGGATGAAGTAAATCAAGACCTTTGGACTTAAGAAAGGAGGCAGCTCAGGAGGGATCTGATGGAGGTCTACAGAACCATGAGCAGCCAGGCAAGATGACTGCTCATCTCGTCTTCAAGGTAATGAAACTAGCAGGCTCCAAATAAACAAGTGATACGCAGAAAAGGCAAGAAACTTCTCATTCGTGGGATGTTAAAGATGTCAAAGAATTACACATTCCAAGAAAAGAGAGAACAAGTCTATGGAAGTAAAACTCATCAAGGTCTGTCAAATACAAAGATGCCAGACTCAATGAGCCTCTAAGCTGCAAACTGCAGGAGGCTGGAGGGCATTTGAGAGAAACATCACTCCATACTTGCCTTGTTCTTCTCTTCCTCCAAGACATCCACAGCTGAAGATGAGACAGGGCAATATGGACCATCACAGCCACGTGAACCTCTGGTCTGCCCCAGTGCAGCTGTTCTAGTACTTGCAATCAGCAACTTGTAACTGCTGCCAGACAGCAGAACTACAGGATTCACAATGCCTGCACCAGGCTAAGAGGCAATGGAAACATGGGCAGGAAGTGAAGGGCAGAATCCCTACATTTACCCGATACCTAAAATGCCAGGAAAGGGTCATACAGTCTTGCAGCCATGGAGGTGACATCTTCAGAGGCAATGCAAGCAGGAAGTGACCTCCACCTTTCCCAAATGACTTCTACACTCACTGTTATACAACAAAGCAGCCCTGCACTTCCACAGAAGCTTTTGAGGCACAGACACAGAGAGGCCTCATCACAGGTCTCCTTGGGGATGTTTCTGGGAGGGAGCTGAAGAGGAAAGTGAAGTGGCAGCTGGCTGCTGTGTCTGCAGCTCTAAGATACCAGAGGAGTGACTGGGAGTGCAAGGAAAGGGAGGGTGAAACCAGCCTGTAAGAAAACTCTCACAGTTCAAAAGCAAAAGCATTTACGTACCCTCTGCAGCTGAGAGTCAATCCGCCACATCCGCAGAGTCTGATCACGGGACCACGTAACCAGCTGGTAGTCCTTAGAACCTAAAAAGGACAGATATAACTTATAGACCCCACGGAAAACAGAGACTATCTCAGCCCTGCATTTAGTGTAAACATATTAAAGCAAGCCAGCAGGGAGATCCAAGGGATAAGGTACCAAACTGAAAGGCAGAATGAGTCCTGTTCTGCTTTGAACTGACCTGGGTGCATCAGCCTTTACACCTGCCCACACTACGGTTACCGCATCTTCACATGGGGCATAATTTACAAGTGAGAAGCACAAAGTAAGTATCACGCATGTGATTCGAGTTTTCCAACTAGAAATGAACAAGTTCTACTACAATTCTGATTTAAGCAGAAGTAGTAATATAGTTCGAAAATGGATTTATTTTTACAGTAACTGTAGAATCAACGTATCTTTTAGTTTCAACATGCAGATGTTTTAAAACACTACGAAGCTAAGAGAAGCTGGTTGTACCCTCCCTCCTTTTCCTTCCAAGACTTGGATGATGCCAAGACTCGTTCAGGTTGTAAGGAAATACATCTAGCTACATACTATCTGTCAACAGATAAAGGTACACAGACTTATTTATGCCCATGTTTAGGCTGTGTGATATAGTTTAAGTTTCCCCTGTCAAACAGCTGCTGCCTTTAGGAATTTGCTGCTGCACAGCTGCTTCTTACACCCCTCTGCAGAGGCACAGTGGCTGTCCAAATACAGCACAGCAGACTCTGTGGAAGGAGATTTGTGTTATCTTGGTTGTCTCTGCATTGAAGCAGACTTGGAATGCCTGTATGATTGGTTTACACTGCTCGAGACAAGCACAGCTTCCAGCCTCAGATATATATCTGCTAACTCAGCTAAGACAACACCTGAACTGTAGTTCAAGCTTGCTTGAATGTTCACACACAAGCTGTCTTACGTTGTGCCTCCAGATCCTAAAATGGTCCTGTATCGCCTTCCCCTTTTTGAAAGGGGAAAAGCAAATTATAGAGAAGGTGACTTAACTGAATTGCCCCAGCAGCTGGTGTCAGAGGGCCAGACCAGAACTTTTACACAGCACTGCAAAGCAGTACCACAAGTAAAACCCAAGCCAGACGCGCTTATTCTGTCAATGGCAGCTGAGGTGCCGGAAACAAAGCGGTGCTGTGTGGTTATCCAGCCTCTAATATTGAATCTCCTATATTTAGCTGCCTACTCTGGAAAATTTAGTCGGGACTGAACTCTAACAGCAGCCCCTCTATCCCACGCTCTCCCTCCCCTGCCTTGGCCAGCACACAGAGAACATGGGTTCACTGGTTTTGTGGTCTAGGATATGCTGGAGGCTGCTGATCCAGAGAGAGATGTGAGGGGTTAACTGGTTAGCCGGCAGCTCTGAGCAGAGGGAGGGTGCCTGCACTCATGCACCCATCTAATAGTTTGTACAATTTATTCTGAAAGATCCGTTTAAAAATAGACTCACAGGAGAGTGGAAGCAATTAGAGTCACCGCTGACCCACTCAGCATTCAGTGGATTTGCTTTGTTAGCATGGAAATAACAGGGCAAAGCTTGTGGGCGCTGCCATAAAATAAGTATAAAAGAGCTGTAGCTTGAGGGGGGGCAGCAAAGTAGGTAGGAGCTACTCCAAGGAAAGGCAAGAGTCAAACGAGTCAACCGGCAATAGCATAAGCACTGCAACCAGGAGCTGGACCTCCACACCCCTGGTTTGCAGATGGCCACAGCGCAGGGGAAAGCGCACATCCAGCCCTGAACTCACCTTCTTTCTGCTTCCTCCACTGAAACTCCAGCACCACATCATCATGTCCCACAAAAGTGTGGACAGGTGTGTTCAAGTCAAAGACATTCCAGAGAAGGAGACTGTTCTCCCGACGGAGCTGGGGGACCATCACTGTCACCAGTCCATTGCTGAAAGGCTTGGGAAAGAAACACCTTTCCAGTTAGCCTTGGGGAATTATACTCCCCTGCCACTGTTATCATGCTCTAATTTTTTTTCCTTTTCCTACCAAGAACATGTGGGTTTTAAAGGAGCTCAGCACAAAACAAAGGCAGGCCTAAAACTCAGGGGTTGGTCCAAGGCAATTGCTGTGCAAAACCAGTGTCTCACAAGGGAAAAGATGTAGTACACTTTGAGATATTCAAAGCAGCTCACTTAAGATTAACTATTTCCTTCTGCTGCTTCCTCATTTTTTCAGCTGTGAGGCGGCAAGGACTTCACCCATGACTTTTCCCATGGGATCGTTACTGTAATTTGCCTAGGGCTACAAAAACTGCTACCTAGGGACTGAGCCCCAGCAGCTGCTCAGGGTCACGATGCTCAGAGGAACACTAGAACCCAGTCCTACACCCCCCACCATGGGGACGGGGAAAAGAGATCAAAGATTCAAGGCACAGTACTGGCTTCAGGCCACATTCAGATGTCTGGGGAAAAGAACGGATATGACTGATGTTAAGAGCCTTAGCTTCACATGGCTGGGCGTTTGCTCTATAAAAGGCAACAGTTCTTGGATTTGATATGCTGTAAGAGCCCACTGTGGCACACTTGGAAAGCTTGGGAGTAGAGGAGGTGCTCAAAGAGGGCAGAAGACCGCTGCATTGCTCTGTGCAACAGGTACCAATACTGAGCTGAGTGGAAAAACAGGACAGCGAGAGCAGCCACTTTCCGAGCCTCCTGCTCCCAGAGCCAACCACCTGCATCTGGGTTTTCCTCCCTCCCCTAGAAGGACTACACCAGAGACTGGGATCTCACGCTGCTAGTCATTCCTTCTCCTGAGTGCCCCCATTGCAGACATCGCTTTTCTGGGCCTTTTAAGCACCAAGAGGGATTTTAAAAATCAACTTAATCATGTCCAGCAGTAGAATTGGTGAGAAGCCCTTCAGCAGTTGTTCTGTATTTAACGTCTCTCTATGCATTTGCTCTCACAGCACAAGTGGGGTGGGTGGGAGTTTCTCACTCACCGTGTATCTTGCCTTCCAGACAGGAACCTGGCAGGGAAGGATATTGAGGTATTTCCGAGGCTGACGGTAATCCCAGAACTTAACAAAAAAAAAACCCAAAGAGACAAGCAACAGCAGGAATCAGCTGGCTATACTTTCAGGATACAGTTTTCCATGTGGCTTGCAGATGTAACAGAGAGAAAAACATGCCAGGGTGCCCACAGTATCATTAGTGACTCCAATCATTAACAGCAGAGACGGCCCCAAAGGACAAATATCAAGCTATCGGCATCTGGCAGCATCCCTTAGACAACGAGTGACTTGAGGTCATACTCACAGTGATCACAGCTTGAGTAATTAGAGCAGGGAGAAAGGCAGCCTGCTTAGGCTTTCAGAGCCACAAGGTACCCCGCAGGCTCCCAGCCAATGTGCCAGTCCAGACTGGAGGCAGGCCCATCCTGCTGTTACTGCTAGGTCTGTAATGAAGAACCTAACCTTTTGCTTTGCTAGAATACACATCGACTGCATTTGCCTCAGAGCTTAGCTAAATGTGAATGAACTTCATTTGGCTGATGTACAAATACTATTTCCCCTCAAGTAAAAGGCCCTGCATAGCAATACTTGCAGGCAATCTCTTATTGATAACCCAATCCGACATGAGCTTAGGAACCCCAGGGATTGGAGTATGTCTCCTCTCAAGTTGTTGCAATCAGCTTGAGGCTGGCTACACTGCAGTTTCGGGAGAAGGCTCTTCTGGCATGTGTGGCCAGCTCCTTTCTGGCAAGCAACAGGCAGAGGCAGTTGTTTTCAGCTTCCATACTGCCCAAACTACCACAGATGTATGGCAAACCTACGTGCACCCATCCCCTAATGACTCCTCTGCCCATTCTGTAAACATCCCCCCGGCTCAACACACACAGGCTTCCAGAAATCAAATCATAAGGACCCAGATCTTGCTAGTGGCAAGCACTCCCCAAGACTTCAGCAGCAGTAGAAGGGGATCTGCTCCACCACCCTGACATCTCCCAAGCAGAAGTCCCAGAAGCAACACTTACCCTGACAGAGTTGTCCTGGCTGGAAGTGGCCAGCGTATACTCATTATCAGGATGCCAATCCAGACCATGGATTTTAGAGAGATGAGCTGCCAAGTACTCTACTGCAGTGCTGGGTTTCTGCAAGGAGAGATAGTTTCCTTCTCAGCACGGGACTTCTGAAACCTGATGTAGTTCTTTGGCATAAAAAGAGACACTGTAACAAGGGCAGGAGAGGTAGAACACCCTCCTGCTGGGGAAAGCAAATAGCTCAGCAAAAGTGGTTGAAGGAAAGGTCCTGTGAAGGTGTGGTAAATTCCAGTCACCGAGCGCAGCCCTGAACCATACTTAACACTCAGTAAAATAGTTAAGTTCTAGGAGACCAAAAGCAAAATATTACTGAACACAATTTGTGGGGAAGAAAGCTATCTACATGCTCTCTTCAGGCTCATGGGCTCCCAGGGCTCTCTACTTTGAATCAACCCACAAGAGAGATTTGAGATAAAGTAGAACATTTTTCTCAGTATTTATCTGTGATCAGAGGGATATTTGGATTGGGTAGGTGGGAATACACACAGACTGCTCAAAACACCCTCATCTTACCCTTTTGTCCCATATTCGGACATCCCCATCGTGGCTTGTTGCTAAGCAGTTGGCATTTTTCTTGTTCCATTTCACCTGGGAAGCTCCAGCTGCAGAACAAACAGAGCAGGTCAAAACAAGCAAGTAAGAAGTAAAATGGCACAGCAGAGCCTTCACCTGGGCTCCGAGCTGCTCTCCTTAGCGTAGGAAAGGCAGTTTGGAGGAAAGAGATCCCAGAAGTCAGCACGAAGGATGTCATAAAAATGACTAACTGCTGATTCTTCAGCTTAGTGTTTCATCCTGAAGACCTCAAAGCAAGAGTGTTCCAGTTACACACTTAGAGAACTCCATCGCAATTTCTAGCCATAGGCTGTACCTGATTAAATTCTCATGTCCATTAGCTCAGATGGAGCAACTTCCTGCAGACAAGAATGGCAGGTTCATCACTCCCCTCCCAAACTCCTTGTTTTCATTCAAGCCACTTCTAAGTGCTCAAGGATCGATTCATTTGTCTCCCCAACACCCCCTATACTATCCAGTGCTATACAGGGAACCAGTGCTATTGATCTCTTATTAAAATGCAGGTGCAGAAGGCCACTGCAGTGCAGGTGGACCTAGTGTCTGGCCAGCTGGAGGCAGACTCACTGGGTGGATCCAAGGCCCAACTCTCAAAATACACCACAGAAGTCAAAGACATCGACGGCATTGAAAGAAACTGAATGATGGTCCAGACATGATTATACCATATCACAAGGGACTCAGTCAAGGGCCTAAAATCAGAAATTGGTTGCTCATTTCTAATAAGAAGTAAAATACAGCTTCAGTTGACGTGGATTGTTCAGATATTCTAAGAGAAATTCGTGTTCTGTTCATCCTTATTCTGCCAGTATTTTCAAGACATCTTAAGCTATCAGAAAGGTGAGGTCCATGACAAAGCTAAATGGATCTCAGCCTGCTGCTATTCCCCACCTTCTGCTGCACGGTGAGCAGATTCATCCTGACAACCTTGCAAAAAGCTAGTCCAGGGGAAAAAAAAGCTGCAAATAGGCTGCCAGTTGATTGATTTGATCCACTCACTGCAAGGTACACAAATGTCTCGACGAGCATTAAACAGAATCAGGCATGGGAGGAAGGAAGTTTTCTGGGGAGCTAACTGCTGGGTGGCTCAGCTGACCCGTGAAACCTCAGCCCAGAATGCTGCTTCTCTCCGACTCAGATTTTGCATCGCTGTGACAGAGAGGTTTGCTGGCTGCGAGGGAAGGGGGAGGCAATGCAGATGTGTAGCCTAAGGAGATCTAAGCAGCAGAGCATAAGAGATACGTGTTACAAGGACCGCTGTAATACTGGGGACAGTAACTCAGGAAAAGGGCATTTTAGTTGTCATCCATACTTCGCCCAGTTCCAATACGCAGCCGGTGAGGACCGACGCACAGCGCCTGCCAGCAGGCTGTATTACGGACGACTGGGCAGTCGCAGTGCCAACAGCCATGCCAAGCGCCTTTCCAGAGCAAGTGCAGCCCAAAGAGAGCACCTTCGCGTCACCGCTGCAGTGCCTGCGCGTTGAAGGTGCCCCAGGGGAGCAGATAGAGCTGGTTAATGTACCCAGCCCCTCAGTAAGGGGGCGGGCTGGCACTCGGCAGCATTCAGCACAACTGCCTGGGGTGCAATTTAGTTTCTCAGCCGATTCAATCAAACATAAAAGGAGACAGAGAAATTACAGACAGACAACACAGGGTAAGCAGTGCAGCAGGGTGGTTAAGCAAGGAAGAAGTTACTCATGTCTAGAAGGCATAAATGCCACGTGACTATCCACCAATTTTAGGACAGCCAGCCCAAGCACCACCACTGCCCTCCACGCCTGGGAACCTCCAAGGGCTCCACATTCCTTCTGAATTCTGCTCCTCTAAAAGGAGTTATGAGCTGGAGCCTCTCAGATCGCTGCTACATGGGACAACCACTCGTGGTGGCCCTTCTGTACTCTGCCACGTTCAGCCTCGGAGAGTAAAAGGAAGCAGGAATAACAGCAGGGCCATACGACACTAAACGTAGGTATTAAACAAGCCTATATCACACACACCCCGTACTTACCAACTGCAGAGAGCGAGACCATAGGCTTCCTGGTGTCTCTGAAACACAACATGGCTAACGTGAGTACCCACAGTGCAGCCCAGCAAGTCCAGCCTCCCCAGTGAGCTCCCTGCTATTCCAGGACTAATTTTACTGCTGCCTTTTGGGAGCTAATGTGCTTTCTGCTTACCAAAATACACCACGTTAAATGGAGTAAAGAAAGAAGTGACCAGCTGGAGGACAACAGCCATTCTGGCTTGCCACCACATACAGCAGCACGTTTAGGACACAGGATGGAGTTGGAGGGGACTAGCAAGAGGAGAAACTCATGCAAAGTGTGGCATGTTGCACCTGGGCAGGCAAGGAAACACTGGGCTCAAAGCATTGCTGCAAGAAGCAACAGAACAGACTTTCCCAGGAGGATTAAAAGGAACAAACAGAGCTGTGGAAAAACTCAACAAAAGCCACTGATGTGTTTGTCAAGCCTTTGCAGACCCTGATTCAAGGCAGACGGAACAGTGACTTCAGAGCAAAGACTTCATGTCTAGCATGTAACAACAAAATTAGTAGGAAACAAGCCCAGCTGTGTGCAGACTCTACAGACCAAATTCTGTGGTAGTAGAAGCCAGGACACAGATCAAGGCAGTAGTTCACTCCTTGACCTTACTCCTCAACAATTCACCTGCCCTTTAATGAAAAATGCCAGTGAAGATAAGGAATATTGTCTTCAGCTTTTTGTGTTTGCTGAGAAGAACATTTTCTGGAATTGATCGCACCTTTCCCTCTAAGAATTTCTGCCTAAACAAAGTTATTTTGTATGAAAAACTAAGCAGGGAATTTCCAGCTACCCTTACTGTAGGGCTACCTCCCTAGGGTGTCATTAGAGACAGCCGCTTCAGCAGGATCTTCATTTGCTGGAGGCCAGCACCTCCAGGACTGCACTGCCCCAGTAAGCTCAGAGACCTTAACAGCACAAGTGGGACGTACAGGCTACTCAGGCTGCCTAAGCAAGCATTTCTGGACAAGGCATACACAGACACAAAATAATGGAAGGGCACAATAGAGTTAAAGCAGAGCTTCTGATAACAACCTTCAGAGAACCTTATTTTTTCTTGGCACTAAGATAGCATCACCGGAAAACACAACCAGCAGTTATTGTCTCTCTATGCCTTTTAATTACACATTAATAATATATTGCCATTCTCAAGCACCATTTAACCAAGGATCTAAGTGCTTCATAGGAGCTAAACAGGCCTCAGGGCAGCCTGGTGCAGCGGGGTTATATAATTATCCTTCTATTATAACTGAACAAGGGAGGCAGAGAGGAACAAAGTGACTTGCCGGGGGTCATAAAGAGTTGCTGTACAGCCAGCAAGAGAATCCAGCAGTCCCAGTGCCAGCTCCAGGAGTCAAGGGAAGGCATAAACAGGAAAAAGGTGCTTGAATACCACTGCCAGTCTTCGCACCACTAAGGGAGAGCCAGCAGCAATCACTTAATTTAGTGGAAAACTGTGGCAGGATCATTAAATGGTGCTCATTCACTCAGCTAAAAAAAAAACCCAACAGGCTGAGGACCACCCTTGGGTTGCAAGAAAAACTCCCAAGGAAAAATCTGAAGTGGATAGGGAGTGAAGCCAGTTAGTATTTCTTCCAATCAGGAACATGACTGTGGCTTAACCATAGCATTCTACTGCCCTTCTTTGACTCTAAACTGGCTTGGAGGTAGGGGAACAGAAGTGATCTTTGAGGTGATGGGAAGCAGACGAAGCTCCTGCAAGCACAGCTGAAGAATAGCAGCCATCAGCGCATGCTTAGCTCTGCAAGCTGCTAATTATGGAAAGGAGTCCAGTGATTTCCCCGCAGTGTAGAAACATACTGATCCTTACTTGATGTCCCAGATGTAGATGTACGTGTCAACAGAACTGGTGACCAGCAGGTCTGGCTCAAACACCGCCCAGTCCAAGTCGCTGCAAATGCAAAATTATAGTAGGTTGGCAAAGAAAAGTGCACACTGCTTGCATCAACTTCTCAGCAACCCCAGTACATTTCTCCAACAAATTTATGGCCAACTCCATGACATCTGCTGAAACTTCTTAAGTAAAAAGCAAGATCTTAATCATTTATCTAAGTAAATTACAAGAAGCAATGAAATGCTTCTAAGTAAATTCCAGTGAAGCATCCTCCTAGCCCTGAACTTTACAGCTATCGCGTGTGTGCTCTCTCCTCCACAGGAAAAGGGACACTGTCTCAGCAAGCTCCCAGTTACCCCACATTCTTGACATCAACCCCTCACTCTGGCATGCCTTCCCCTTGGGCTCACCAGGTGCACCTGGGACACAACAGCCTCCAGTCAGCCGTTTCAAGGGCTGCCATTACTTTCCACAGTCAGGAGCTGGAGTAAAAACATTCCTTCACCTGCATTTCCAGCCCAGCACTAAAATGCACCCATAGAACCAGAGGTAGAAATCTCCCCTGCACCACCATAACACACTGTGAACTTGATCTTTGGGATTACCTGCATTCATAGAATGGTTAGAGTTGGAAGGGACCTTCAAAGGTCATCTAGTCCAACCCCCCTGCAAGGAGCAGGGACATCCCCAACCAGATCAGGTTGCTCAGAGCCTCATCCAGCCTGGCCTTGAACGTTTCCAGGGATGGGGCATCCACCACCTCTCTGGGCAACCTGGGCCAGTGTTCTACAACTCGCATTGTAAAAAATTTTTTCCTAATATCCAATCTAAATCTACCTCCCTCTATTTTAAAACCATTACCCCTTGTCCCATCACAACAGGCCCTGCTGAACAGCCTCTCCCCATCTTTCCTGTAGGCCCCCTTGAGGTACTGGAAGGCCACTATCAGGTCTCCCCGGAGCCTCCTCTTCTGCAGGCTGAACAGCCCCAACTCTCTCAGCCCAGCCTCATAGGAAAGGTGCTCCAGCCCTCTGATCATCTTCATGGCCTCCTCTGGACCTTCTCCAACTGGCCCATGTCCTTCTTGTGCTGGGGGCTCCAGAACTGGACACAGTACTCCAGGTGGGGTCTCACCAGGGCAGAGCAGAGGGGGAGAATCACCTCCCTCGACCTGCTGGCCACACACCTCTTGATGCAGCCAGGATGTGGTTGGCCTTCTGGGCCGCAAGAGCACATTGCCTGCTCATGTTGAGCTTCTCATCCACCAGCACTCCCAAGTCCTTCTCCTCAGGGCTGCTCTCAATCCATTCCCCGCCCAGCCTGTATTTGTGCCTGGGATTGCCACGACCCAGGTGCAGGACCTTGCACTTGGCCTGGTTGAACTTCATGAGGTTTCCCAGATTACAGTTGCTGCTTATTACAAGGACAGCAGCCTAAGGCAATGACACTCCAGACATCAAAGGCTAAGTTAATATACCGGGGGGAGCCATGAGAGGGTGAGCCGCTTCACATCTGATGTTGTCTCCAAATGGGAAGGCAGGACAGAGGGGTAGACAGTACGGCTCAGAAAAGTATGTAAAAACAGGCTCAAAGCAGAGCCTGAGCAGGGCCAGGACTGAAACATTTGCCTTCTATGAAACAGCCCATTGTTTTCCACCCAGCAGTCCACAGCAATCCTCTTCCTCACCTGATCACACGTGTGTGTCCTTGCAGCGATGTGCAAACTTCACCGTTACCTTCCTTCCACTTATACAGGTCAACTCGCTGATTGCTCTGAAATTAGATGGAACGGCGAGACAGTGTCAGGCAAACAGGGTAGGACGTGAGGAATTTGTGTCAGGACCAGGTTCCCTTCACTTTGAACAACATCGGTTACCAATGAGTCACACTGTGATTAGCAAAATCCTTGCCCAAAGCAGGAGAGCAAAGATGAACCTTCAGGCTGCAAAAACACTCAAAAGCTTACACTTTAATTACATCCACTTAGAAATGGAGATAAACAAGACTGGGGGAAAAAAAAAAAACAAACCAAAACTATCACACTGCAAAATGTTTCCATGAAATGATGTTCTCAGAGCTTTTATTTCCTAACATGCTGTAACTGCAGGCAACAGGCAGCCAAATTCTCCCTGCAGGAATACGCTACCAGCCTGTTCAGATTCACAACTGGAGTTTTCAGTGAGGGGGATGATGGATCACCACTGGTTCTCCTCAGCTCTCCATCGATTCCCTTCTGGGATAATCAGGGCCATTGCCAAACATGAACAATACAGTTTAACGGCGTCAAGGTCACCTCCTCAAGGGTACTTCTATCCTGGCCAGCCCAGGAAAGAAAAAGCCTCAAGTACTTATCACTAACTGTAAACCACAGGAGCAAACCAGATGAATCAATTATTTAGGGCTTCTTCGCTCAATACAGGAATAAATCTTCCCCCAAATCCAGCCACATACAACTGAAACTAGTTATTCTGGTTTAAGTTCATGTTCTGCCTCAATCAAGGTTCACTTCAGCCCAGGACAACTCTATAATCTTTCTAAGGCAGGAATTGTCATTTTGGGTGCATATATATATATCGCTAAGCACAGTGGGTCTTGGGCCATGACTGAAAATTCATACTGATTTTGCAGATACATGACTTCAAAATTTGATCTTCATTAGCCTCTTGTTTTCAGACTTAGAGGCAGATGAGGGAAAAGAAAATGGAGAAAAGATTTATTTTTGTTAGAAGCTTGTTTGTTTCAGCTTATTTTACCCCAAAGCAGCCCCATATGAATTTGAACTTGTGGATCAACAAAACACTCCAGCATTCCCTGAAACAGAAGGTCTCCTCCCAGCACAGCAATAATACATGGCATTTCTCTAATAGCTCACAGCAGGGCTGCACAAGAGCTCGGGGCAAGGAAAACTCCTTGTATGTTTCTCATTGACGGAAGGATTTAAGGGGGTAGAGTGAAATCACCCAGTGGGATTTGTCCAGGACTCCACAGTTGATGCTACAAGATAAGGATCACCAGAAGTTTCAGACTCTTTGTGGGGCATCTCACATGGAAAATGTTGCCTGTAGCACCAGGTGTCAGAGAATGACAGCTTCTCCCATCAGAAGCATTTTATAAAAAATGTGCTGCTTATGATAAGTATCAGTATACACTTCCAGCAATTTCATCACCCTCTTGTTCAAACATTTGTGACCACACAGAAGAAGTAACAAGGATCAAGGACAGAAAACAATGGCATTTCTGAAACAACAGCTTAGGAGTCCTCAGGAATGTGCTTGAGCCAGAGGGCAGACATAGCCAAGCACAGCAAGAGGACAAGTTTCAGCTCTTTTGGAAAGAGGCTAAAAAAATAAGAAGCCCTTATCCAAACAGAAGGACAGACTTCTCCCGTTGGCCAACAGGACAGTAGCCTTTTACACTCGCTTTCCAGCCACAGGGAAGCAGAGGGATAGCCTCAGGGCTGTCTACAACACTTGCGTGGTACACCTGAACACATGACAACCTCAATAGTGGACTTATGGGGGACTGACAGCCAGCTTGAGTCCAGAAGTAGCAAATCACATCTTCAGAGTACTGAATTCAAGCTGATTTAGCCTTCCCAATGCCTCTTTGCTCCCTTAGGTACAACCCTCAAAACACAGCCACACTGCCTCCAGACCTGACCTGGGACACAGAGATCTGAGCAAGTGGTATAAGTCTGCTTTCCGCTTCTAAAAAACACAGCTTAAATTCTAGTCCTAGGATGGGGCTGTAATGCATCAGCACCAAAATGACAGTCAACTGTGAGATGGCTGGAAAAGAAGTGTTTCTGATCCAAACTGGAAAAATTGCCTTATCTCACCTTGGGGATTCCTCACCTGATGTGTGCCAGCAACAACTAAATCGCCAGAGCATTTTAGCATCTTCATTCACAGACAGGAGCAGCAAGGTTTGATGCCAGCTGCACCTATTTCAGTCTGGAATAAGATGAGTTCTTGTGTCCACTCGGGGTAGCAACGGATGGGGGTGCTCAGACAGGCACAGCTCCCCTTTGCAGCGAGGTCTCATTCAGATCAGCAGTAACCGATCACTGGATATTGCCTTCAGAGTGCGTCTGAAAAGAAGCTTTCCTGCGCTACTTACAGCCTGCACAGCACGTTTCCTTATTTGGTTTTGATTTTCACAGACTATATCCAGAAGTGGCACTAAAGGACACCTTTCTGCAAGTTTTATTAACGGTCCACACAGCAGCAGACAGCTGCTGAAGGCACCTTTAAGATGTCAGTCATGTACCAGAGCTGGGAGGAGAAAGGCTGGGGAATGTCAGAGAGCAAAGAAGCAAAGGCTCCTAACTGACAACCCTGGTCCAACTTTTAAGACTGCCTTTAATTCCAGGAAGCAAAAGGAACAAAAATCCCAGGAAAACACCTTCAGCTAAGTGTTTTCTCAAAAAAAACCAGATGAAATCTCTCTAACCCCAGCTATTCCAGGACTCTCAGGCTAGAGAAGCAGATGCAACACGGCAGCAAAGGCACCTCGCCAAGAGAACAGCCTGCGCCCGGCTAGTGCCGGTTGCTGCAGTGCTGTGGCTGATGGCTACGACTGCCGCCAGCAGAAGTGCAGGGCTCTGGGTGAACAAGCTACAGAGCATGACAGACCGAGCAAGGATCAGAGCTAAAAGCTGCACTCAAGTCTCAGATGGCCACTACTACTTCTTCAGACCAACTGATTTACTTCTCTACACACTGAATAAGAACTCCTTGCTGACTCAGTCCCGGCCCATCTGCAAACCTAGACTGTTACAGTGGTGAGCCAGTATTGACCTGTGCTATTTACAGACTGCCTGGTGCACCACATCCCACCAGGAACGCAGGGAAGTGAAAACAAAACAGCACAGAGCAAGAAATTAAATAAGTGTGCAAATCTCATAACAGAATGGAAGTCAAAATGAGAGCACATCCCCCCTTCCTTCCAGAAAAGGACCATTTGGATGCCTGATTTCTTTGGCAAGGTGTCTTACAAAAGACAAGCAAGCAAAACTAGATTCAGCACTGACCAACCAATAACTGAGAACCATCAAGCCAAATAATCCCTGGCAGTAAATCAGAGTCAGGCCTTGATCTTGTAATGCAAGATATGCCAGGCCCATACAGCCTTCCAGGCCTGCAGAAGTCTACCCGTTGAAGACTGAGGCAGGTGAGGAGTTACAGCTTGTAAATGAGTGAACTTACCGAAGCCGCAAAGTAGTACGCGTAGCTGTCGTGTGGGTTCCACTGCACCGCCCCGATGTCCCACTTGCTCTGTCGGGAGATCTTTCGATGACCTTCATTCGGTGCATCCAGGTTGACTATGTAGAGGAAACGGCGGCTGCAAGACACACAGATACAAAGATGCTGTATCACACAGGACCGATCTCAAAACCCCAAGCTCACATGGAGCTCAAAGCCTTGTGCCTAGAGGACCAAAGAAGAGAAGCATTTGATGACACAGATGAAAATACTGTTCCTGAGAACATCACATTTGACCACGTACTTCCAAAAGGGCTACACTTAAAAAAAATATATATGAAAAGACACACTGAAATTAGAGAGGATCTGCAAATGTAGCGGGTAGGTCAGACCACAGAAAACCCCAGACAACTAGGATACATAAGGAAGTGTTGGGAAACGGTGCAAACACATTCAGATACGCTTTGCTGGCCTAATGCAGATGCAGCAGCGGCTAGACGGTGCAGGGCTGGGAGTGCAACGCAGCAGCTTCACAGGAGCCAGCTTCAGTCTGGAGAGG
Organism: Chlamydotis macqueenii; assembly: GCF_036417535.1. NCBI lineage: Eukaryota > Metazoa > Chordata > Aves > Otidiformes > Otididae > Chlamydotis > Chlamydotis macqueenii. The sequence goes on from NC_141568.1 coordinate 15,738,321, forward strand.
TTGCTCTGAGCAAGAGTTAATGAGCCTTGACAAACACAAGACGATTCTGCGTGGCTGCGTGTTTCCACACCACAGTCTGGGGGCTTGGCAGTACACCTGCACAGAGCTAGATCAGCTGCAGCAGCTTATTAATGCGGGTGGACAGAGCACTGCACTGATCTGGTTACATTACCGACCCGAGCTGACCCTATAGGCTGCAGAGATACATCTGTGCGATGATAAACCTGAGCTTATACATCCTGCTGGTTGTGGCCCACTCCCCACAAAGTCAGGCAAGGTATCATTCTCTCCACAGTGTGATTCATCTTACAAGCAAGATAAACCACCCGAAAATAATTGTGAGCCAGCTGAACTCTCGTGGAAGACCAGCACCAAAACATATTGAACCATATATCATTAACCACACCAGCACCACGTGTCAGCTGCAGAGCAAGCATACAGCTGCTCTGCGCGCTGTGAATTTTCCCAAGAGAAGGAACACAAAGAACATCCTTCCTGCCTTTTCAGACCAAAGTTCTCAGGGCTCCCCACTCCAAAGTCTGAAGATGCTGGGCCCTCTGAGGCTCTCACAGGGCTTTAAAAGAACGGAGGCAAATCCTGAAGGGCTGCTGAGCATGCAGAAGCCTGAAAAGCAGATGGCTGTGGACCTGACGTCGAATTGCAGGCAGGCCACCCCCAGCTTGCTGTTGGACCAAATAAGCAAGCTGTGAAACTGGGCAGGCGTAAGGAGGAAAAGGCATCAAGTTAGACCCAAATGAGCCACTGAGCTGGTTATTCCTGTGCAGGGCTGCTGGACTAAGGGGTTACCTGGGAACGAGTGGGCCTCTGAGTTGTACCAAAGGACTTGTTTCCTCTAAGGCTGAACAAGGGTCAGCCACACCTCTGTGATCCTGAAGTGAGCATCCTAACTGGTGTGGTAATTGTGCCACTGACAGTGGGACAGGAAAAGCTGTTAGTACTAAAAGGTGGCAGCTGGGCAGCCAGCTGCTGAGCTGTTTGAAGACTTGCCCTGGAGGTGGCTACAAAATGCCAAGCTCTCCTGGGAGCTCTGGCAGCCTCAGGTCTATGGCACCTACTGCTCTTGTTGAGTATCAGCCCATGCTGAACCAGCAGAGGAGCAGTTTGGAGAGCTCAGCTCCCCTGCCCAACTACACCACAGGAATATCTGGGGCAAATTTTGTCTTAAGGAAATTATTTAATCTGTATTCCAAGCAGAATCCAAACAGTACTTCACGATGTTCCTCCTCCCACAAGTGGATTTGTGAAAGCGTCCATCAGGAAAGCCAGCATTTTATTTCGCTGTTGTTCCTGAGTTTCCACTCCGTATCCCATTGGAAATACGACCCAGAATCCTTTTCATCAAGCCTTGAACAGAATTCAGCTGCACCTTTCTGAAACAATACATCAGCCCTTCAATTGAGGTCAGCCTGAAGGGTGCTGATTTGGCTTGTGGAAATGACTGTCATACATTTCTAATGGGGACTGTCACACTCACCCTGAGAGTACTGCGCGCTGTCCCAGGCAATCCACCGACATCGCAGTCGCCTGTTAAAGAGGAACAGAGAACAAAACTAAATTATACCTGTCAGGTCAGCTTCTCAGTCAAACACACAGCTTTAGGAGGAGTTCAGGAAAACCTGCCAGCTCATCTTCGAGGTATAAACTGCTACGGTAAGAGTCAAGGCTGATATCCGTCAGGGACGGTAGAAGTAACATACCCTTAAAGAACCACAGATAGGTGGCGGGGTGTAGTGGTCGCTTTTGGGGTGCAGGATAGCACACAGAAAACAGCTTTCTTACATTAAACTGAAGACAAGACCTAGCAGACACCATTACAAGCACAGAGACCTTGCTCCCCTCTCCCTGCTATGGCAATCACAGCTGCAGCCTTTCAATCAGCAATCTCTAATAATCCATATTAATCAGCCTCTGCTCCCGCTCAGGAGCTTTCTCAGTCTCTCTCTCTTCCACTGCAGGGCCAGATTTAATTATATATGTACTGGGAGACAGAATTGCAACCATTTGTGTATGGCTAGTCTCCAAAAACAAGAGATGGCTAAGAGGCATCAGAATTTACTTTGGCATTGCTTGTAAAGAAGGCTAAGAGATAACTTAAATGCTATAAGAACTGGAAAAAAAAAAAGTTTTAACATTGTCTTCCCCTCTTTTTGTCCAGAATGGAATCGATCAACCATCTCATTTAATTGCTAAAAGAATAAAGGAAAATTAAATTTTACTTGGAAAGCCGAACAGTTCGTCCCATAAACATAGACATGGCTTCAATGCAGTTTTTAGCGCTCAGAGTACAAAATCAGAGTATGCCCCATATTCTTCACACAAACTGCTGTCATCTTCAAAGCTACCTCTCTGAAGGCTCAGGATGTCTCTGCTGCTGTTCAGGATCTGCTAAGTACTCTCAGTATGGATGTAACAAGACTTCAGGATGTCCCACAGCTACTACTTATAAGCGTCACTAAAACCAGGCAGACAACATGGCAATCCCACTCCATTTCAATCAGATTTGACAGGACAATAATCTCACAAAAACTTTTTTTTTTTTTTTTTTTACAACCAGGGCCAAGTACCCCTGCTAAGGGAAAACCAGCACCACCACCTCATTCTTCACTAGAGATCATGAGGTCACAGGGGAAAGAGCTACAAACACCTGCAGAGTTTCAGTGGGAGTCAGTAGTAAACCCCAGGCCTAGATCTACACCCCAACCAACCGGAGTTTCACTGCTTTTGCTGCTCCAGGAACGACTCACTTTCACTGCTTTTTCCCCTAGGTCTTCTGGCAAGGTTTTCCTAGTCTTAAAACTAACGCTGTAAATAAGAAGCCAGTTTTAATATCCCTAAATGGTGAAGAAATAATTCCAGCTTCCCTAATTTCACAGCACCTTGCAAAACAACAAAGCGGGTTACTAAAAGCAAGCAGGAGAAGAAAGTTTTCCTAGATGATACGCATTTCACCTGTGAGGAGTTAAAATGAGGATCACCAAAATGATTACTGGAACAGAACTTTCTCATGTGACGAAGAGCTAGTCAACCAACATATTTCATACAGTTGTGGTCAATCTTTCCCCAAGACAGAAAAAACACCCATCGATTTAAAGTGATTGACAATTTCCTATACGAGTTTATTTTTTCTGGTGTTGGCACCAGGATCTTATAAATCCTTACAAATTGTTTTTAATAATGAACATTTGTAAACTGTTTTTTCAGGCACTGAACATCATAAAACGTAATGAGTAATTAGAATGAAGTAAAAAGCTTCACGCGTCAGATTGCTACTCTGGTGGGTCACAGTGTCGTTTTACGGCAATAAACACTTCCCTACAATACTACAGTCGGAAAAAAAACCCAAACCGCTATCATCTAATGTGCTTGGTGTCTGGATATGTCAGTCTTCACAACACAACCTTGCAGAAGGGGGGAGCTGAAAGTGAACATACCAACCTGAAAGCAGCTTTTATCCTAAAACAACACTCGTGATAGCTAGAATTGCTGTTCATGAGTAACAATTATGCGAATAAGCACAGCAGGAGTACCGCACACTTCAAAACCAGCTCTGAGCCCATAGCCTAGGCAGCATCTTCTCAGACTTCAAACGTCTACTTTGGCATTTCACTTGATTTCTGCTAGGCAAGCCAAGAAAAACACCTTTTCATGTCTGAATTTCCATTAGTTTTGAATCTCGATTCATTTTCTCCACCCGAGAGGCAACAGAGCAACCCGATTTGCCAAGGCTATACAGGTTTTCCAGAGCTGCAAACTCTCAGCAAGACAGACCAGGTCCCTGCGTAGCTAACGTCCTGTCTACACACCAACACATTGCTACAAATGGTACTATTTTACCGTTGGATGTGGCGAGTTTTGCTCTCCTTTTGGTAACGCAGACAGTCTGACAAGAGCCTGTGGGTCACATTTAGATCAGAAAAGTACAGAGACTGCCACCTCCGCTGGCTTGTACAGAAAGATGATGCTTGTAGCCAATACTGGCCCCCAAACTACCCAGAGATTTTCTGAAGTGTTACAGGTTGAGCACTGTATTTTTCACATGACACACTCCAGCATGGTGAATAAAGACAACTGCAGTGCTTGCAGACACATATGGGCTATAAACGCAACAGCTGCCCGCTATTCTGACTCTTGTTTCCATTTAAGTTGGTTTTGGGGTAGGGATTTTGAAGACAGCACAGCCTACGGGCAGAGCTCAAGCCTGGAACAGGATGACTACAGCTAAAGTGTTTCAATTTCTCAAGCTTGGGTTTCCCTGCTACAAAAACTTTTGTGCAGACTCCTAAAAAAAGCTCAAGCACAAATATATAAATGAGTTCAGCGGGAAGCAGTTGTCTAGCAGCCCCAGCCACTGAAGCTCTCTGGTTTCACACGAGAGAGGGGCAGGTCAGAACAGCTCTAGAAAGATCACACCAGAGTAAACCCAAGTGACCGAAATACCAGTGGTTAACCTCTCTGTTAAGGTATATGCCTGCAGAACAGCGAGATTGAAACCAACTGCTGCAGAAGAGGACAGCAACACCTGTTCTCTCCCCTCTTTGCTCCCACACACCAGTCATTACAAATAAGCAATCAAATCACAAGGCCACATATCTCCTGAACCAGATACAACTCGAATCTGTGATCTAGGAAAATGTACCTTTTGTATGTCGTTACCGGTTTCCTGAAAGCAAATCTTCAAGACCAGACAAGACTGCTTTAACATTTTTTTCCCAAGAGAAAAACACCACTGATATAAAGCTTTTGAGGTACAAAAGCAAAAAGCTTTGTTATCTTACAGAGGGTGGGCTGGATGTAACACACAGGATCCACTGACGCTATTCGCAATGGTGAACGCTGAGCTGATGTTGCTCCAGCACAAGAGGACAAACTAGAAGATGAGAGAGTTTCCAGAACTACTTTTTTAATCTTTCTGGGCTTTCTGCTGAAGTAGTTCGTAGTTCACCCACCACACCCAGCTTTGCTAAGCAACTGCCAACATCTTAAGAAAACACATTTCTTAGAATAGCTTCTATGAAAGCACGTAAGCAAACTGTGAGGGGAGTCCTCCTGTAATTAGCAGCTTCAAAAACAAAAGCTGACCTTTTTGCTATTTATAAAAAACATCTAACCTGCTCTTCCTGCTAATCAAGCAATCCTCAACGATTTACACACCAGCCGAGAAAGCAGCTATAATGGTGTCAGGGAAAATGAGGAAAGATGTGTGGGAAGTGGTAACATCTTCTATCAGGCCTGCCAATATAGTTTAAAAAAAAAATCCAAGACCTAATTAAGATTACAAATAAAACGTCTCGTGAGTTAAAGCATTATCTCCGCGCAAACGGCTCCAACACGGGCTCAGCCCTGTCCGCAGCCGGCGAAAGGCCCCGAGGGGCCGCCGACCCCGCCCCGGCCGCGACCCACTCCTGCTCCTCACGGGAAGGACCGGACCCGTCCGGAGCGGCCCTCCCCCCCGCCCCGAGGGCCGGTCAGAGCGGCAGTTTCCCCCCCGACCTGGGCGTCGCGGAACTCCACCACCACATTCTCGCTGCTCCAGCGCGCCGCCATCTTGGGCCGCCCCAGCAACCCCCGACGCCGGCAGGGCGGGGGAGGAGACGCCGGTAGCGCCTGCGCAGAGCGAAGGACACGGCGCGGGGGCTGCTGGGAAATGTAGTCCGCCCGCCATGAACCCCCGGTGAACCGGGGCACAGCGGCCCAAAGAACCGGCGGGGCCTCCCGTCCCGGGCGGCGCAGCGGGGCCCGCGTGGGCCCGGCCTCCCCGGAGGGGCTCGCTGCGGCGGCCTCCGGGCGGTTACGACCCTGCCGCAGGCCCCTGCGGAGCGGGGGGTGTGTGTGTGTGTGTGTGCGGAGTAGCGGGCTAGCGGGGGGTCGAGGCCTTGTGCTCGGCGGGGCGGCGCCCTCCCCCCCGGGGCAGCGGCGTCTACCGTGAGCCGCAGGCCGCAGCGGCGAGCGCAGGCCCGGCCGGCAGCAGCTCAGGGGTTAAGGGCGGCGGGCCGAGGCGGGGGGGGGGGGGGGGGGCCGGGGGCGGGAGCATGCGTGCTACCGGCCTCTATTGTCTCCGGCGCGGCGCCCAGCACCCAGGCGGCTGCCGGCGGCCGGCAGCGAGGCCCTGCCCGGCGCAGCGCAGCGGAGCGGGGCGCGCCGCCCCCGCCGCCCCTCCGCCGCCCCATGGGCCGCAGCTGATCATCGCCCGGCTGCCGGCCGCGCCCCGGGCAGGAACGAGGCGGGCGGAGCGACCCGGCCGGCGCCCACCCACCCCCCCTCCCCTGCTGTCCCCTTCCCCCCCTCCCCTCCCCGCTCCGCGGCCCCGGAGCCCTCGGCGGCCCCCGCCGGGAGTAACGGCGGCGGCGGCGGCGGACTCGGGGCGCCCTCGCCCCTGCGGGCCCGGCGGGGGGAGGATGCCTGGGGCGGGGATGGGTTTTCGCCCGTAGCTCCCCGCGCCCCCCCCCCACTCCCCCCCCTCCCCGCTTCCTTCCGCCCCCTCTCGCCTCCCGGGGGCGGCGCGGCCCCGTTCCCCGGCGGGGGGCTGTCGCTCGGCTCCCTCCGGCCCGGCGGCGCCCATATGGGGGGCAAACAGAGCACGGCGGCCCGTTCGCGGGGCCCTTTCCCGGGGGTGTCGACGGATGACAGCGCCGTGCCGCCGCCGGGAGGAGGGGGGGGGCCGCCCCCCTTCGGCCATTACCGGGCGGGAGGAGGCGGCGGCGGCGGCGCCATGGGGTTGCGCAGCCGCTCCGTCAGCTCGGTGGCCGGGATGGGCATGGACCCGGCGGCGGCCGGCGCCGTTCCCTTCGGGCTTTACGCGGCGGCAGCGGCGGCCGAGCGGGCCCCGGGCAGCGGCGGTCCGGGTTCCGACTCCACGTACGCCCATGGCAACGGTTACCAGGAGACGGGAGGCGGTCACCATAGAGACGGGATGCTCTACCTGGGAGCCAGGGCCTCGCTGGCCGATGCGCTGCCCCTCCACATCGCACCGCGCTGGTTCAGCTCGCACAGCGGTGAGTGACCGGCTCCCCGGAGCCTTCCCACCCCCCATTTCCTCTCCCTCCCTTAGGTACCCGGGGGGGACGGTGGGCACGATTCACCCGGGAAGGGAGGGGCTGGTCGAGCCCCATCGTGCCAAACCTGAAGGCAGGACCCTCGTGCCCTTCCCCAGCGTGGGTGAGCGCCAGGGCTGGCATCTGTGTCAAGGTCAAGGGAGGAAAGGGCTGTGGAGGGAGGAGGCTTTCTAGAAGGGATGTGAAGCGGTGGATGTGGCACCCCCCCTTGCCCTCAGCTTGGGGGGGAAAGTGATCTGAGGGTGCTGTAGCTCGAGCCCTTCGTTTTGAAGACCAGGCTGAGCTCCTCGTGTCTCTTCTGAAGGTGTTTTGGTGGGATGCTGCTCAGGTATAGCGGTTCCTGTGCCTTCGAAACTGGGAAAGGGGCAGAGGAAGCCTTTGAAAGTGAGGTGTGGGAATTTTCCTCCTTTGTTTCATCTGATAAAGGGCCAGGGAGAGGCCGAAGTGGGTTTTCTCATTCAAGCCAGCTGGCACCGTCGTGGTGCCGGGGAGGAAGCAGAGGAGGAACTGCCTGCCTCTCTAACAGGGCTGGGGAGCCGGCTGGGCTCTCCTGCAGGAAACCTGTCAGGCTGAGGGATTGGGCACGGTTGCCCCCATCCTCACCCTCCTGGCTGGACCCTTCTTGCATCCTGGTGTCTGGAGAGGAGCTCTGGCTGCGAGCGGGGCTGTGTCACTGACCTAGTTCTGGCTGGGTACAGGCAGCGAGGTGGGAGGTCCTCCCTTCCCCTCCTGGCTGGAGGGGAAGTCATTTCGGGGATGTCTCCTTGCATTTCCTGGAATAGTCTGGGATTTCTCTCCCCCCCGCCCCCTTGCAAATGCTGTAAGCGTTCTCCTTGTGTGACGTGGTCTGGGAGTTTCATAATTCGCCTTGGGACAATGCCTCATTTTCAGGAAAGCTTGAAACTAAACCAGTGGACAAGAGCAAAGTGCAAAACGAGGCTCATGGGGCCTGTTTTCCTACATCCATCTTGGGATTTTTTTCCCCTTTACCCAGTCTCCGGGGGGCTGCTCTTCTCAGATCAAAGCTGCGTCTTGCGTTGCATCCTCGGTGGCAGAACGCCCCGGGCCTGGTTCCTATGGATCCGGATAAGCGTGGTGCTTGTGGTCCTCCCTGGCAGATGGAGAGGGCTGGCTGGCGTGTGGCGCCGGAGTTGAGGCCGAGCGCTTCTGCAAACTTTCTTACTCCGTGACCTTGCACAGACGGTGCTGCTGCTCTGGTTTTTGAACATAGAAAGAAACTAAGGCGCAGCGTCCTTCCAGGTATTCCGCAAGAGCCTGTGTGAACGAGTGCCACTGGGCCTTCTGCTGAGGCTGGCGGTGGAGTGAAGAGGGTTTTGTTACAGAGACACCCCATAGCTAATATGTACGAAGAGGTGGTTGGTCAGAGAGTGTCAATGACATTAAACTACAGCTCTTAAACTGTGATGCTGAGATGAAAAACCTGTTCATAAAAATAAATCAGCTGCAAAATGGAGTAAGCTTTTTCCAGCCGTTCACACGAGTTAGTGCAACGCTGCTAAGTTAAATCCGCTGCCCCTGGAAGATTGCAGTGCAAGCTGTTGCAAGTGCTGCAAGAACTGGGTTTCTCTGGTGCCGCTTTTGGTGCCTTCCAAGAGCGTTGGAGCTGTGCGCGGGCTGCAGCGAGAGCCGTTCAGTCCGTGCTGAAGCCTCTCCCGGCAGAGGTTCTTCCTCATGGCTAATTAACAGCGAAAGGAGCAGAGGATGCTTAAAAACCATTTATGAAAACTTGTCAGAGCTCATTAAACTTTTGCCTTCTTCCTCTCGGTGTAAGAGGTTAACGGAGGATTTGGAGACCGAGGGGAAGGGGAAGTAGGCCACCTCAAGACTGCTAAAATTCCTGCTGATCTCCCATCGCAGCTGGTTAACTTACAGCAGGGCAGGCAGGAGCTACTGCCTTCTTCCCCGTTGCCTCCCCGTCGACCCGCTCCTCTCGCGGCGCTGAGCCACTCCATTAGCCACCGGAAAGTGCTGAAGCAGCAGCGCTCCGGTAAATGGAGAGGAGCTTTGACATTGCTGTGCGTGACCGTCCCCGCTGCTTTTGAAGGATGACTCGAGGTTGGGGATGAGGGGACCCGCCAGCGCACCGAAGCCCCTCGGCAGGACATGTGCCTGGAGATCTCGGGCGTCTGCCCGAGTGGCTGTACTGCCTCAAGGAGAGGAGCCCCCTGACCTCTGTGGCTTAACAGGTCTGGAGGGCAGGTCTTTGCCCTGCCTGCCCCTTTCCTCCTGCTTCTGCCCAGGCTGGAGACCTGGATGGTGCCAGTCTTGCCAAGTAGGGAAGGTGGTATCCCATGGGCTGGCTCTTTCAGGAGTACTTGGGTTTAGGGGAAGAGCTGAGAGCCTCGGAGTGCAGCCTGGGCTCTGCAGGGACAGGTTGGGACAGCGAGGAGTCCTGGCTTAGTATCGGTGATAAGGCACTGTCGCTGCGGCAGAGGTCCGCGATAACGGCGGCACGCAGATAGGCTTGGCGCCTTGCCGCTCCCTTTGTCTGCGACGCTGATTTTGTGCACCTCTCCGGCTGCTTCATGGCTCCTTTGGCCCAGCAGCAGGGACCCCCAGGAGCAAGCTGGGGCGGGCTGAGCTCTTCTCCCTGGCTGGTGTCACTCCTTCCCCTCTCCGTGCGGTCAAATGCTTGCAGAAGAGCCAGGCGTGCCTGGGGAGAGAGAGAAGGGGCCTGTGCTGGGAAGCCTGTGCGGTGGGAGGTTGCAAAGTGGTCCCCAGGGCCAGCTGTGCTGCAGCATCAACTGTAGGGTGCTGTGGGTCGTGACGGTCAGCGAGGAGAGCCCGGTACCGAATACTCCAGGCTCTGCCGGGGCACAGGGACAGCAGGAGCAGTTACGTACTGATGGCCTCTAGTCCTTTGAGGCCAGGGGAGGAGAGCTGCTGCTCTTAGGATTAGCAAAGCCTAAATGCACGTTTCAAACGGGAGCTCTGACATTTGTGGTGCAGCTTGTTCCTCTCTTTGAGGGTAAGTGAATCCCGTTTCCCGACAAGGATTTTCCCAGGTGTGTCCGCCATCCACTTGAGCGACGTAACTGCTCCAGCTCCACCTGAAACTGCTCTGGGATTTCCCTGTCTGCCCGGGGTTTCTGAGATCCGCTTCCTGGCCTGCGCGGGTGGAAGATGAAAAAACATCTTTTGCAACTTCGGAGTTTGCTTGTAGCGCTTGACCCTGTTCCTGTAGCTTCATGACCAGTAGGTCTTCTCAGCAAAGCCAAGGCTAGCGGGAAGAAGGGAGAAAAAGGAGAAGTGTGGTTTAGTGCTGCGCATCTCCAGCTTTGTGCGATTCTCTTCGTATCGCTCGTGTTATTCATCTTCATCAGAGGATCTCGGGGAGTTTGCAGAGGCTGTAAGTAGCTTAAAGTTTATCTGGAAATCCCCCTCATCACCCAAAGCCTCTGAGTGTTTGAAGCTCTAATAAATCCATATCTCCCTGCCTGCTGGCTAGCCCAAGAAAATGCCTAGCTCATGCTTCTGCGCGGAGCCCTCAGGAATGTCGCAGGCTTTCCGTGCACCGACAAAACAAGTTGTTCGTCCGGTATGCTGGCAGCAGCAGGGCTGGGACGTCTCCTTTGCCAAGTGAGCTGCTGCGTTCTCAGCAATGCCTTGCCCGGAGCGGAAGGGCCAGCCTGGGGGTGTCCAGTGCGTAGACAGCAGCCAGGTTGCTGGGCTGGGTCCTCCTCCAGGCAGGGTTAGAGAGTGAAACAAGCTATCCAGCTCTGGAGTAAGGGATGTGCGATAGGGATGGCTTGTTGGAGGGTGAGCGGAAAGTGTGTGTGGACACCTATGTTGGTCAGCACTGGTCTCTGCGGAGCCAGGAAGAGGCATCTCTGTGGTGGATCCTTGCTGTGCTCCGACAGCTTCGAGTCCTGAGCCTTTTCTCACTGGTGTTTGGCGATCCTCACACCTGAGTCAGTCCTGCCATTGCGATCTCTACACTAAAACCAGAAGGCTTCATGCTAGCTGGCTAGTCAGCGAGCTGCTGGAGGGAGTTTGCTTTCAGTCCTGACTTTCCTGCCACCAACTTTTCAACATGCAGACATCATAGGTGCTTCCCTCCCCGCTCGACAGGGGCTAGGCCAGGGGAAGGGCGCCACAAGGTCTGCAGGAACTTGCCATTGTGAATCTGTTTTTGCCAGTGGGAATTTCCAAAGGGGACCATGCTCAAACCATCTTTTTGTGGGCTTGGTGCTGGTGGCTGCCTGGGAGCCGGGCCAGGCACCCGCAGCGTTGCCAGGCCTGCGGATTGTTTGGGAAGCAGCGCAGGAATGGTCCTGATGGCTCCCCAGGCTGGTGATATTCAGCTGTTGGACTCTCTGGGCCTGGAGGGGTTGCTCTTCCACTTCTGCCTTCTCTGAGCCGGCTGCAGGACAGCCTACGCCTAGGGCTGGGGGAAGAAGCCGCAGCTACCTTGGAAGAATGAGGCACCGAGTACCAGAAGATGGGAGACCCAGAGGCAGCTTTAACACGTACCAGACCCGCAGCCTGGGGATGAAGTTTAAGCGTGTCAACGTTGGTGTTGTGCGTGAGAAGCTGGCGGCGGCGGTTGTTATCTTCGGTCTCTGCAGCGGGAGCTAGCGCAGACCGTCGCTGCGCTGCCGTGCCGCTCTGGTGCCCTCTGAAATCTTGTGGCCGCCTTGCCCAGGAGTGAGGTGCTAATTGCTGTGTGTGAACTGGCTTGGCTGGGCTCGCTCCTCTCTACAGCTGTGCATAAATCGGCGCAGGGGGTCTGCGTGCCCTCTCCCCGCTCTGCACGCGTACGCACCAGAGATGCTGAGAACGATGCTCTGGTGCTCCCGGGGCTGACCCACTTCCCAGCCAGGATTGTCTTCCCGGCCCGTGACGTAAGTTTATCCCATGCTGGTTTGTTTTGCTGAGATGTTTGTTTCGGTGACTGGAATAACCGTAAAGGCTTCTCTTCTTTATTAATGTGCTATTAGGGCTCCTCTCTGCTCTCTCTCTCTCTCTCCCGTTCGCTGGCCGGAGGATCAATCAGATGCAGACATCTTTGGTGGAGGAGCGGTACCAGGGCTGGCGCTCGGCCAAGGGAGCCGCGGAGAGTCATGGGGAAAATGCTGCTAAATGCTGAAAATTAATTTCAAGAGAAACGCAGGGAGGGAGAAAAACCCACTTTGGGGAAAAAAAAAAGAAGCAAAGCTTTTTTTCCTCCGATGTAATCTCCCATGTGACAAATCAGACAGGCAGCAAAGAGCTCTTTGAATGAATTCCCTCCGCAGGGAGCGGTCCCAGGGCACCCCGGCCAGCCGGTGGGCATCCGTGAGGCATGTCTGGTTGCCTCTGCTGCTGGTACACCGAAACCCCAGATATGTCAAATATTGGAGTCTGAGTAATGTGACCTGGCTTTCTCCGGGTTCCTTTCAAATTGTAAGGGCTCGCGACTGGCTTACACAAGCCTCCAAGTGATGCTGTAAAGCAACAGCGTCGTTTTTCCTGCCTGCTCTGCTGTGGCTGTGCAGTGAGGTACAACAAGCCTCTCTGTAGAGGCAGACCTGTTTTTTATTTCAGCTAGTGGTTAAAGTTGGGCCTTCGAGGTCTTGCCTGCAGCAGGCAACTTTCAAATGTGGACAAACCCGTCGGGGGTTTAGGTGTGTCCCCCCCAGGGATGCTCCTGCTGTCCCTGCGGGCGCAGCTTGGCCAAACGCTTTTGCTGGGCGCTTTCTGGTGGGAGGCTGTTGGGACGTGCAGCTGCAGGAAGCTCTGCTGGCCTGAGGCCTCTTCTCGTGCCGCTGCACAGCGTTTCCCGTGGGCAGAGCCCGGCTGCCGACGGGTTTCCTGCCCTGCTGGCTTGCGGGCAAGGGAGGGGAGTGCCTGTGACGGGGGACAGAGGCTGCTTTTCTCTTGGTCTGGTTTAGCTTTCCAGCCCACTGCGGGTTCTGCAGAGCCCAGGATTTGGGGAGAGCGATGGGGAGAGCTGGCGAGGCAGCGGGCAGGTCTTCGCGGCTGCTCTCTGTGCTGCTGCCGTGGGGCTCAGCCCATCGGTGCTCCCTGCTGTGGTCCCTGCGCGCTGCTGGGTTTGTCGCGTGTGGCCGGCTGAGTTTGAGCAGATGCGTCGCTCAGCGCTGGCGTTGTCCTCCAGGCCACGATGGCACGTCTGTGGGCAGCTGGATGTGCTTGGTACGAGGTTTGCTGGCGGGGATGGTGCCTCGCTGTTGGAGAGGCTGCGGTGCACCTCCGAGGTAGAGCTGACTCCTCTCCCCTCCTTCCCCGCGGAGCTGAGCTGTGCCGGCCGATGTCAGCAGCAGGTCGGCCCCTGGGACAGCTGCGGTGTCGTGTCGCTCAGGAGGGCACGAGCCAAATTAGCTTGGGAAATTCCTGGCTCTCTGCACTTGTGTACACTTGTGCAGCTGTGGGCCTCCCATCAGTGGTGCGGAAACCAGACCGTGCACCTTGTGCGATGGCTTTGTGGCACTTTGTAGAGGAGCAGAGAGATGCAGTGGAAATATTTACCCTTTTGCTAGTTTTAGCCACTCTAGCAGAAATTTCCCAGGGCTGTATATTCCCAGCGAGCACCCTTGGCTCGTTGGGGCCGTGTCGGGTTATGTCCACGGTTCCTGAGAGACTGCAACCTGCCAGAAATGGAGCTGGGACAGGTTTTGGTGAGGGAAGCGCAACGGCACAGATGAAGAATTGAACTGAAAGCCCCTCAGAGCTGTTTCCTGCCCCTAGCAGGCAGGACGGCGTGACAACAGCGGGTATTTTTAGAGGCCAGCTGCCTGCAACGCGAGAGAAGGAGAGCGGCAGTCGGCAGGAGAACTGAGCGATGCTCCCCCTGTCCCTCATCCTTGCTCAGCATTTTATTTCCTCCCAGGTCAGGGCTGCTGGCGTTAAGGAGTTTCTGCATCCTCCGTCCCTCTTTGCCTGTTGCTGCCGTGGAAGGCAGCTGGCTTCGGTCTCCCTTCGGCTTTCGCCATGGCTGCGCGTTTGATCACTGCTCAGCGGCCTGAGGGTGGTGTTGGGGGCTCTGCTCTTCGCATCCCAGACGATTGTGTTGGAGCTTGGTGTGGTGGGCGTTTTGGGGGTTGTTTTTTGAAATCTTTGTCACCAGTGAGGGACAACGCACAGTTTCTCCTGAAGCCAGGGTAATTGCGGTAATTTGTTTGGGATACAAGGCGATGGAGCTGCATTTCATCCGAAGTGCTGCAGGGGAATTAGATCCACCTTTCAATCCATCCGTCCAAGGCCTGTACATCTGTAGCTGGGGAAGATGAGGAAGGATTCAGCTCTAGGCAGGTGGCTTAAATTACGGTCTGCAGGAGATCCAGTCAATATGGGCAAAATCTCCCAAATCTCCAGGCTCTGGCCCTCATGCTGGGCAGCTCGATGCTGTCGAACATCCCTCCCAGCCCGCAGCGCGCACAGCAGAGGTGTGTGATCATCCTGCAGATCTGCACCCCATTTTTCTCTTCCTGCTGTCCTGGTAGCCTGGGGAGATTCACTGGGCATCCCTCAGCACTTACAGACCCTCCTGGGGAGCAGGGAGATGCTCTCTGCCCTGCATCTCTTCCTACCAGGCAAGGGGCAGGTGAGGCGAGGTCTTGCTCTGAGGTGTGCTTCTCCCCAGGATTTTTTTCCAACAGTGTCGGTGTGCCTTTCATGCTCTGTTTGCTGCCCACGACGTAAAAACTGCCCTTCCTCCGCCCTGAAAAGCAGTGCTCCGTCCTTCCCACGCACCCCAGGGGCTCGTACCCCCAGTAACTTCTGCCACCTGCATGGCATGTCCCATGGCCCAGGCACAAAGTGCCATGAGAGACCCTCCACCACTCCATTCGTGCTGTATTGCCATGGGATGCCCGGGGAGGAGGCATCCCAGGAGCTGGATGGGATTGCTTCCCGGCTGGAGGGAGCGTGTGGGTGAGATCCGTGTTGGGCTCTGCTCCCTCTGCTAGCATCGTGAAGCCGAGGCGTGTCATCGTGTGTCTCTGGAGTGTCCCCTCGTCGTCCCAGCGAGTTCAGCTGAGGTGTGACACAGCCTCAGCAGCATCAAGGCAGGAGGTTTTTTTGCTTTGGAAAATCCCAGGGGTCAGGAGGGAGTTAGCCAGGGAGCTGCCACTTCACCCCACGGGGTCAGGCCCGGTTGTGTTTGGGAGTGGCTCAGGTCAGGCTTTTGTGCTTAAGCCTTTCCGAAAGCGGGAGTTCCTCTGGCAGCTCGGCAGCGGCTGGTGCCCGGCGGCGGGGACTCCGTGGGTGCCTCCCCAACGATGGGTTAGTCACAAGTGACTCACCCTGCCAGTCCCCGCGTGACGTTCCTTCGCTGCTCCCTCCCAGCCGAACAAAGCATCCAACTCTTTCCCTTTCTGTTCCGATTTCCGAGTTGCCGCGTCCCACTATGCTGCAGGAGGATCCCCTGCGCTCCTTCGTTTTGGTACCTGGAACCCCCTCGAAGCCCTCTTGGCTCCGTGCATCTTGCGGGTGATTGCTGCTCGCAGTTGGGCTTCCCCCTTCGCACAAGAAAGATTGGGGAGGAAAAAAGCAGGTGCGTAGGCAAACCCTTTGGAAATTCCCTGGTGTGCCCGCAGGATCCCTCTCCTCTCTGGGAGGGATCTGAAACCCCCAACACCCCTTGCGAGGCGGGGAGGCAGTACCGGGGCATCCCTGCAGCTCTTCTGTGCCATGAGATGGCCCCGGGCCGGTTTTGTGACTAGCAGGAGCCCTGCATGAGGTTGTAACTCGGAAAATTCAGGCCCTGCAGCCCAGTGGTGGGAGTCTAAGGTGTTAACGCCTTCACCGGGCTGTCGCCCAGGACCCCTCTGCTTAACTTTGCTGTTCTCCGGGATGCTAGAATTAGCTTTGGGCTACACGCTCGTTCTTACGAAGCCTGTCCCCAGCAGCTGGGGGAGTGTTTCTGCAGTAAACCAGGACTAGCTGGAAGGCAGGGTGACCCCGGGAGGTTCCCTTTCTCATCCAGGTGTGGGGGAACCGATCCTGCAGCATAGCCTGGGCTGTGGGAGGGAGATGCTCTCTACCTGTAGCATGGGTACTTTTGTTCAAAACTTGCCGTTGCAGCCATGAAAGGGGCAAGGCGAGGGGAGTGCTTGGGGTGCAGAGTTCTCGCATGTGTTCCCTGAGGATGTGTGTACACGGATGGTGGCTCTGGAGGTCCTGAGACCGTGTAGCCAGGCCTCTTTGCCCTGCCACTTCTCAGTGTTCACAGGCTGTGCTTGGAGGTGTCTTGTAAGGCTTTGCTGTGTCTGTCTGCTAAGGCTTGATGGCTTTTTGGGAGCAAATGTCTCTGTGGGGCTCATGCATCTGCTGCCCCTTCCCAACTCAGCCCCACTACTGCAACCTGCTCTCCTTCCTGTTTCCCGCTACACCCTCGTAAGAAACCAACTGGCTGAAAAAAAAAATCTCAGCCCCCTTCACTGGGCTGCTGTGATGTGATGCCACCCAGCCCCTCTGCTCTGTGTCCTGCATCGCTCTGGCCTCACATCCCATCTGGAGCACCAAAGCCTTTTCCTTGCTGCTGCGTCTTCTCTTTGTGGCTTGAGTCAGGTGGGAGCCGAACGAGGCATCTCCAAAACTGAGCTGCGTGGTCCATGGCACGTCCCTGCCACCCTTGGCTGGTGTGCGGCCAACCTGACAGCAAACACTCACAGCACGGGGACTTTGCCAGGAGCCACTGCGAACCAGGGTCAGCTTTTCTTAGACGTTGCAAAACCTGGCCTTGCACAGAAGCAGCTTCTTTCTGGGGTGCTGCTTCACGTTACAAACATTTGTTTTCTCCCGGCTCAGCCAGCTGAACTGGCTCAATCAGCAAGGAAGCGGTGGGGTGGGATGGGGCTGGAGCAGGACCGTCCCCCCGCCGAGGCAGCAGCCTGCACAGTTGGGTTTCTCTCCAAGCACTGCCATCCAGGGATGTCCCATCCCGGCCACGTCCCTGCTGCCTGACCGATCATCTGGGGCTGGCCTGCTGAAGTTCCCCAGCCCTGCCTCCCTTCCAGCCCCAGGAAGGTGGGATGTCTTGTTTCCACCCTGGACCCATCCTTTACGCTCTCCCCACCTCCCTGCAGCCTTGACTTGGGAGGAAGGACCCTCCTACAGCCCTTCTTTGGAGCCAGCAAATGAGGCCACTTAAGTGCTTTACTCCTTCCTGCCTACGTGTCCCCGCTCGTGTCAGCCCCTGTGCTGCACAATAGCCGAGCGGCGTTCCGGCGCCTTGTGTCCTGCCGGGGCAGCAGGCCACAGGGCCGTGCTGGGCTCCGGCTCCCGCGTCTGCCCGTGCAGCTGATGCCATTTCCTTCTGTAGGGGGAAGTGGGTTTGGGCCTGATTCTGCTGGGTGTCCTGGACTCCATGCGCTCAATGTGCATTTTGCTGCTGGAGGGAGCGTGGTCCTTGGTGGGACGGGTCTTTGGAGCTGCCTCCTGGCCCCGGTGCGAGGCGGCGTTGCCGACTGCATTGCTCAGAGGCCGGTAGAGCATCACTTTCATGGTGGGTGGTGCTCTCGGAAGAGGACACCCGTGGAGGTCCTCAGCTGCCGGGTCCCTGTGGTACCCAAGTGCTGGAGATGTGCGCCGTGCACCCCAGGTGCCGTCTTCGATGCGCTGCCCTGTGGCTATTGCTTTAAAAAGATGAGACTCTGTTAAGCCAGTAAGCAATTTATTTTCCAGGAGATGCTGGGTCTGGTTATCTTGGCTCGGCAGGTTTCCTTTGCTTGGCTGGCGAGGAGGACAACTCCTCCGTGGTCCCTTCCTTCCTGGGGCTGCGCTGGAGCCCACGAGGGGTCAGGGAAGGGGAGGACTTGGGCTGCCGTTGCCTCACCCAACCCCACGTGCTTCTGCTTCACGTTGGCTGCCTGGGCCCGTAGATGTGGTCTTTCAGTCTTTCCCTCCTCTTCAATCGCTAGCGTGGGATTTTTAAAGATGATCCATCTCTTCCAGCTTCCACCTGGTGCCGGTTCAGCTGGCAGTGTCAGGGAAGCCGTGGGAGGAGGTGGGATGCTCAGGGCTTGTTCAGCAAGGAGGAGGCACCAGGACTCTGCTTCAGTTGTGTGCTTGGCCCAAATATTCCATGCATTCATCTCCCGCTCGGATGCATCCTCACCTGGGGTAAGCCAGCTCCCTTGGCCGGGGCCTGGGATGCTCCCTGGAGACATGGAGATGGGCTGTGGAGCTGAGGTTCCCAGATCTCCTGTGGACACCAGGCAGCCTGGGGCTCACCCCTGAGCTCCCTGGCACTCAAGGTGTCCCGTGGGGTGGCGGGGCACCAGAGGAGGGACCCCTCCTGGGGCCGGCGGATTTTGGGGAGTTTGTGTAGCCGCTCCCACACGCAGGTCTTCTGGTGCAAGCCAGGGTCTCCTGCCACTGGGGCAATACTGCATCTCCTGGTGGCACCGTGGCCTGTAAGTGGTCCATCTGCAGGCACACTGAGCTGGCAGGGTTTGATGAGTGAACGTGGACATGGTGGGTGCCTTTCCCTGCAGTCAGGGATGGGGTTGTAGCTTCTGTGGACACCATCTCACTCATCCCCAAGGGAGGCAGCCACTTCCACTTGAAGGCCGTGGTGTGGTTGACCCCGCTGTTGTGCTCAGTGGCTTCCCCAAGCTGTGCAGGTCGTTGTGGACATCACTTGCAGACACAAGTGATGGAGATTTCCTATCCCAGCTCCAGAAGCAGCTGCGTTTGAGATGTTTACGGGTGGGTTGGAAACACATCTTGACCCTCCTGACACCACCAAAGCACCAGCAGCCTGTGTGTTGGTGCTTTCGGCACCGTGAGGGTTAACCACGGGGTTTTTTCAGCTTGCACAGGACCTGGTGGAGGTTTTCAGAGGTTCCCAGCTCTGCTTTGCCTGGGTCTCTAAAATTAACCATGTAACCTTCCTAAAAATACTCAGAGGGCAGTAGTCCCCGGAGAGCACCAGCTCTGCTTGCTCCCGGTTTCTAGACCGAGCCATCAGAGAGATGAGGTGACCTGGCAATGGGCGTCTCGCAGCCCTGGAAAGCCCTTGGCTTTCTCAGAAGTCGCCTGCAGGATACGAGAGGCCAGGTCTGGATCTGAACCTGTCTTTCTGGACCGGCCCGCTTCCCGCAGCACCCTCCTCTTCCTTGCTTGCTCCCGGCAAGACCTGGTGCCTGCCGGCACGTAGAGACGGTGCCAGCCTCAGGTGTAACGTGCCCCGGGCGCCTTGGGAGGGAGGAGGGGTCCATGGCCTTTCCCTGGAGCATCCTCCGAGCCTCCCCATGGGTGTGGGAGGCCCAGGCAAGGAGGAATAGCTGGGCCCTTCCTCTCTCATATTTTTTTAGGCATGTGGGAGGAGGGCGGAAAGGGCTCGAGAGGGAGGGAGCTGAATTTTCCATGAGCAGCTGTCAAAATGTAATCTCCTGCGTCGCTCGGGCTGGCAGCTTAGGCAGGATAAATTAATGGGGATTTCGGGGGAACGTGGAAAATACCACGGCCCGGAGGGGGCCGGCTGCGTGGGGAGCGGCCCTTTCATCTGCGGGATGGGCTCCGGGCCCCAGCGCCCGCCTGACCGGTGGAGTGATGTTCCGTGGCGCTGGGCTCGACGCCTGTTGGGTACTGGCTGTCCGCTGGCCTCGGCAGTTCTTCCATCCGCCACCTTCCCCCAAAGGTCACCCCGAAAAGGGGCGAAGGAGCCCGTCTCCCTTCTCTGCCTCCCCTTTCCCGCTGGTGGGGGGCTCTGTGGTGGGGGATGCCAGCAGTTGCTCTTGCAATGCCAAATATTTGTGCCGACAGCTGGGGTGCAGGGTGGCCCCCGCCCCGGGGGCCTTTCCACGCTGGCTCTTCGCTCCTGCTCAGACCCAGGAATTTGTGCAATTGTGTTTTCATCATTTTATTTATTTCTTTTTTCCCCCTCCATCTTGCAAAATGCAGAGCCAGGAAAGCACGTTTGCTTCTGCGCTTGGCTCGGCCCCCGGCCCTGTGCGGCAGCCAGCGTCTGCGGCTGGAGCACGCCGTGCGCGTGCCGGGGTTTGAGCCCGGGCCCCTCCATCTGCACCGTGTCCCCACGCCCTTGCCACCGGGCCCTGGGGTGTCCGTGACCCCCAACCAGCTGCCCAGGGAGCACCGAGGAGCGTGCCGGGTGTTCGTGTGCCGGCTATTTATAAACGTGCTAACGCTACCCCAGCCAGCAGAGAGGCCTGGAGATACGGCAACAGCCGCTCGCTGGAGCCTGCGGAGGGCCCTGCTCTTTCCCTGGCTCCTGCCGCTTTGCTGGCAGCCGGCGGTCGTGCCCTGGCAGCCGCGGGCTGGACGGTCTCGTCCGCGGCCCTCTCCCTTTGGCCTGGTTGCGCATCCCATAGGATCCCTTCGGGTGCTGCCGGAGCTGACGGATCTGGGGCAGCTGTTTAAAATAACACGTTGGCACAGAAAAAGGAGGGGCCGGAGAAAACGAGGTCTTCCCGTGCGGGGCGCGAGGGACGGTACATAACCTGCCCTGACGCCGAGTTCGCAGCCGAAGCGCCTTTTCCAATGGGAGCCCTTCGCAGCCCCTCCCCGTGCTGGAAACCAGTCTGCAGAGCTTCCCTGGCAGGGACCCGTGCCCGCGGTGCTGGCAGACCGTCCGCGTTGGAGCAGGATCGGTTCAGCCGGGGACAGGGGAGCCGGGGGACAGGGACGGCGCCTTGCAAGGGGAGGCTAGTTGGGTCTTGCAGGAGGCAGGCTGGGAGGCTATCCGAGCCCGCTCTATAAATACACCAGGCGAGTAAACACTTGGGAGGAGAAAAAAAACCCAACTATTTCAGCTAACGGGCACTGCTGCCACAAGGTATAAATCGGTCAGGAGTAAAATTAGGCTGGAGAGGAGAATGCAGATGGGTGCTGTTGCCTGCCGGGCTCCGGCTGCCGGCACTGCCCTTTTGGCTTGGTGTGAACGGGGCTGGGCTCGCAGCGGGGACCCTGCAGCTCGGCCCGGCTGGGACAGGGATGTGTCCCTGCGGTGGCACGCTGTGGGCCAGCCTGGCACCCTTATTTTAGCAGGTCCTTTCAGACCCAGTGCCCCGCCACCCATGATGCTCATCCTTGCCATGCCCTCCTGGGAAATAACCGCCCTGCGGAGGAGCAGGAGTTGGTGTCCGTGTCCTCGTGGCTCTCGTCCCAGGAGCAGGGAATTAATCTGTATCGATCACCGCCGCTGATGGGAGGGCGCGCGGGTGTTGAGCCGTTATCCTGGCTGTTTGCACGGCGAGGGTCTGAGCTGCCTCCCGTTAAAGCCGCCCGCACTTTCTCCCTTCCAAGAAGCAAAAAAAAGCCACATGGATGCGGTGGCAGAGAACCTGATTCATCCTCAGATCATTTGTGTATGTGTGTTCCTTTTCTCTTCTTTCCCAAGCAGCCTTTGCATATATATGAAGAAAGCTCTTAAGCGGCACTGCAGTCAAACCTGATCTGCTTTTAGAAGACAGGTCCTTAAATTACCCTCTCCCTCTCTGCAGGCGGGGAACTGTTCGGTGTTCTGGTGCAAAGCCACGGTGGTGGCACGCGCCTCTTCGGCTGCGTTGGCTTGAGCCCCGCTGCGCTGGGCAGTGACGAACTGCGCGGCCTCACACCGGCTGCGGTGGGAGGGCAGGGAGTCCCGAGCTGGTTGGGGATTTGATCCCAAGGAGTTTGGAGTCTGGAAGCCTGGGTTTGGGGCAGCCTCGCTCGGTGGCGCTGGGGATGATGCGGTGGTGGTCTGCACGGCTGGAGCAGGTGGTGGCACTGGTGTGGTACCCTGGCACCAGCCGGGCCCCGTCCTCACGCCTGAGCAAGGGCACGGAGCAGATCTGGACATCAGATCTGGACATCAGCTTCACCCAAGAGTCCAGGTCACCGGGCAGGTGCGGGTGACAAGGCAGAGCCGAGGCCAGGCTGGGATGTAAGCCTGCGGTGTCCCCCTGCTCCTGGGGCTGCTGGCTGGCATTGGAGGGGCGAGCACCCACCTCACTCCTGCAAAAAGCTGGAAAAAGCAGTGGTTTGGGTTCACTGCTCCAGCCTGCCCGCTCTCTGCTGTGGCCCTCCAGAAAAACCTCCTTCCTTGTAGCGTTTCTGGCTCAGCTGTGCGGGGCTGAGCTACGGCAGCGGGGACAGCACCATCCTGGAACAGGGACGTGCCCCTGCGCTTGCCAGCCGTGGGGTGCTGCGCGCCCCGGGCTGCTCCTCGCCCTTTAAGGCCCAGCAGCAGCTGGTGGCCACGTGTGCACTGCCTTGGCACGCTCTCCGTGCCCTCTGCGCCACGGGCACGGGGACGACCGACCGACGGGCCGGCTCGGGCGGTTGTCCCCCACCGGGTGGCTGTCCCCTGCGCCGGCGTTGCTGGCGGCCGGCACAGGATGAGCGGGCGCCCGGCGGGCGCTGCGTGGGGTGCGTGGCACCATGCAGGCGGCAGGTGAGGGGCTGCCCACTGCCTTGCTCTGCCGTGGCCTCCGGGACTCCCCAGGATGCGGGATGGACTCTTCTCCTCCTCCCCTCAGCAAGGGCTTCTCTCTCTGCTCTCCCTCCAGGTTTCAAGTGCCCCATTTGCTCCAAATCCGTGGCTTCTGACGAGATGGAAATGCACTTTATCATGTGTCTGAGCAAACCTCGCCTCTCCTACAACGGTAAGGGTCGGCGGCCAGGCTGTGCGGGGAACGCGGCGTCCTGCCGGCTTGGGATGGCTCCGGGCAGGCTGGAGAGACGCTGGCCGCAGGCTGCATGGGCAGGCGGCTCGGCTGGGCTTGCCAAGAGGGCTGTGCTCCAGCGAAGCAGCGCAGCTCACGGCCCCTGCTCCGCTGCGCTCCCCCGGCGTGGCTCGGCCCTGCTGCTTTTGCCTTGGGACCCTTTGTAATGCAGCCCCCTCCCTGTTGCTTGCTAGGGCGTGCCGAGCCATCCCGGCCGGGCATCCTGCGTGGCCAGGGCACAGGGGACCTGTGTCCTCCTGGGCTGCACTTCCGGAGGGTTGTTGCCTTCCTCCCCTCCTTGCTGGCAGTGAAGCTTACTGGGCTGAGCGCAAGGTCTGCAAGCCCCTGCATCTCCCATCCTCTCTCATGATCACTCGTGGGAGAGTGACCCTCCTCCGTGGTGCTTTTTTGGAAACCAGGGGTAGGGGGGTGTGTCCACTGCAGCCACCCCAGCCCCATCTTCCCCCCCCAACCCCGGTGCCTCCACCTGCTCCTCCTGCCAGCATTCCCTGTCACTGCTGCCACTTGGATGCCCCATTCCAGCTGCCTCCATGGCGGTGCCATCACGGGAAGGGGGACGTCACAGTCTCACCGTTGTCTTCCCCTCCACTCCCAGATGACGTACTGACCAAGGATGCCGGCGAGTGCGTGATCTGCCTGGAGGAGCTGCTGCAGGGGGATACGATAGCCAGGCTGCCCTGCCTCTGCATTTATCACAAAAGGTACCGCCGCCTGCGTGGGGACATGGCCAGGCGGGTGGCAGGGGGACGGACGGGGACATCCCGGGGCTGGGTGGCACGGTGGTGACGTGCTCTCCTCTCTCCAGCTGTATAGACTCATGGTTTGAAGTGAACAGATCTTGCCCGGAGCATCCTTCCGATTGACCTGCCGGGCGTGCTTGCTGACTTCTCTCTAAGGTGAGCGGTGAACAGCGGCTGGCTGTTCAGACGGGATTTCCCCCTGCTGGGTTTAAATTCGGGGCTGGGAGGGGAGGACGGGCTGGGACGGGGTGGCCGTGGCTCCCGCTCCTCACCTGCCGTCATCTCTCTCTGCCTTTGCAGGGCACCTTGCTATACCTGCTGTACCTCCTCTCCCCGTCCCCTCCGCCCCGCCTGGAGTTTTGGGCTGACTTCAAATTCCTCAAGAAGACAAAAATAAAACCCAGAAACTTGAATCCACTTGGGACAACGGCTAATTTTTTTTAATTTTATTTTATTATTTTTATTTGTTTTGTTGTTTTTTGGGTTTTTTTGTTTTCTTTTTTAATTTAAAAGATTTAAAAAAAAAAAAGAGAAACATCCAGGAGAAGACAGTGTGAGAAAAGCAGAGCGACCCGCTCTTCCCTCCACAGCCACTGGTCACCAGGAGAGCTCTGCCCACCAGAGACGCCCCGGGGATGCCCTCGGCCGAAACCCCGCCATGATGTTTGGCTTTTCTCCCCGAAACGAAGGGGAAAGCTGCCGGGGGACAGCCGGCCAAACGGAGCACGCGGCATTTCTCACCGGCAACCCCCCCACCTCCCACTCGGACTCGCCCGGGGGCTCTGCTCGGTTTTTTTGCACTGACTAAACGGGAATTTTCTCCTCTCTCCGTCTCCCTTTTGGAGATCTCCACCCCGGCCCCGGCAGCGTGAGACGGGGACTCTGACCCACGCCGGGAGCGGGGCCACTGCTCCCCCCTGCCAAGCTGCGGGGGTCCGTCTTTCAAGTGTTTACAACGAGAAAAAAAAGGAAAAAAAAAAAAAAGAAAAAAAAAAAGAGAAAACCAACAAAAAAAGAAAAAAAAACAAACCACAACTGAAGCTTCGTGTTGACTGGCGTGTTCTTCGATTTTGAGCTTCTCTGCCCCGGTGATGTTTACAGACTGGTCACTCTTTAACTCAGCTATAACCACTCAGAGACTGGAGAGCCGCAGCATCCCTGCCGCCCCCCTGCCGGGCTCCTCTTGCCAAAACCACCCCCTCCTCTTTCTTTCCATCCCCTTTGAGTCGAACCCTTTCGAGCTGGGTCTGGGGGAAGGCCCCCGATGGCCCCCCTGGACGCCCCCGGCCACCCTGGCCATGGAGGTGGCTTCGCTGGAGGTGCCAAGACGGAGTCGTTTCATGGCAGTGATCCCCCCCAGCCCATCCCCGTCCCCTCCCGGCGCGGCGGGTGCGTTTTCGTTGGTGAGACCTCCCCTGCCGGTGGCCGTGCCCCTGCGGGAAACCTTTCTGTATTTATATATTAAAAAAAAAAAAAAAACGGGGAAAAAAACTTAAGAGTTCAGAGCTTGGGGGGAGCTTCCTTCATTAGTCAAGGTGTTTTGATATGGTATTAAAACAATGTTCAATAAAATATTCACTGTTATTTTATTTCACTGCCTTTCTTGGTGAAGCAGGCGATGCCTGCGGGGTGCCGGAGCCCCCCCACCCGCGCCGATGCCCCTTCCCCATGTGCCCCTTGGCGTGGGGATGGCCACAGCCATGTCCCAGAGGGCTCCCACCCTGCACCCGCTGCCTGGTCCCCACAGACCATGGGTGAGTGCATGCGCACTGCCTGAGACAAGGACCCCCCCTCCTTGGGACAGGCTGAGGTCCCCATCACGCCCCCAAAAGACATCCTGGCACACGGAGGCTGGAAGTGCAAAGGTATTTATTGTGGAGTTGGGGATCCCCGACCCACAGGGGTGGGGATGGGAGGCAGTGGGGGAACAGGGAGGGTGGCGGTGCG
Source organism: Chlamydotis macqueenii (assembly GCF_036417535.1). Classification (NCBI taxonomy): domain Eukaryota; kingdom Metazoa; phylum Chordata; class Aves; order Otidiformes; family Otididae; genus Chlamydotis; species Chlamydotis macqueenii. The sequence continues at coordinate 15,763,734 of NC_141568.1, forward strand.
GGGCCCTGACTGAGGGGCTGCCATCCCCCCACGGCTGGGTGCCAGTGCCCCCCTCACAGCACCTTGCCGGGGTTCATGAGGTTGTGGGGATCCAGCGCAGCCTTGATGCGGCGCAGGGTGTCCAGCCCCTCCTGGCCCAGCTCCTCCAGCAGCAGCGCCCGCTTGCCCAGCCCCACGCCGTGCTCCCCGGTGCAGGTGCCCCCTGCTGCCAGCGCCCGCCTGCGGGAAGGGGCATCAGGAAATGGGATGGGGACATCCACCTGCCCATCCCCGTTCCCCTGGGATGTCCCCGTCCCCACCTGCCCAGGCGCTGGGTGAAGCCGTGGATGCGCTGGGACTCGTCTGGGTCTTGGGCATTGAAGATGAGGAGGCAGTGGAAGTTGCCATCACCCACGTGTCCCACCATGGGGCCTGCGAGGCGGAGAATGAGGCAGTGAGGACTGTGGTCCCCAACTGTCCCCCTGTGCCCCAGGGGAACCACAGCTCCGCTGACCAGTGAGGCCGGTGTCCTGCAGGTCCTTCTTGGTCTCCACCACCACGTCGGGCAGGCGGGAGATGGGCACGCAGACGTCCGTGGAGTAGCCCTGGGCCGGGCAGGGCACAGCCATGTCACCCACAGCTCTGTGCAGCACAGCCGCCATTGTCCCCGTCCCCGTGCCCAACCCTCACCTGGCAGCCGGGCCGCAGGGCCAGGGCAGCGTACCAGGCGTTGTGGCGCATGGCCCAGAGCCGCCCGCGCTCCTCCGGCTCCTCCGCCCAGGCCAGGCTGGAGCCACCGTTCAGCCGCACAATCTCCTCTGCCGGCAGCCAGGAGCCCTGGGATGGGGCCGCAACGGGACCTGCGGCAGCCCCGGGCACCCAGCCCTCGCCCCGGGACCCCCAGTCCCCATCCTGGGCATCCCTGGGCACCCCTGACACACCTGGTCCCCCCGTCCCTTGTCCCTGGGCATCCCTCTGGACAACCTGTCCCTTTGGCACTGGTCCCTTCCCCTGGGCCCTCAGCAGACCCCCCCCGCCCCCAGCCCATGCACCCATCCCTCACCCTGGTGACCCTCCAGGTCCCCAGAGCCCATTCCTGGGCACCTGTCCCTCATCCCAGGACACCCACGGTCCCCCGTCCCCGGGCAACCATCGCTCATCCCTAGGTGCCCACCATGGCCCCCAGCCCCAGATACCCTGTCCCCAATCCCGGTCACCCCACACCCGTGCCGGTGCCGTCCCTACCTGTCTGCTGCTGCTGCTCGGCCAGGCTGTGCCGGGAGCCATGGAGCTCCAGGAGGAGCGTGGCCGCCTCCAGCATCTCCAGCCCACTGTAGCGGCTGCAGGCGCTTGCCATCACCTCATCCAAAAACTCTGGGCAGGAGGATGCGGCGCTGAGCCCTGACACTGGCCCCCAATCTCCAGCCCCACCACCGGACCCTGGCACCCACCGATGCGGGCCACGGGCACGGCGGCCTGCAGCACCTGGACGGTGCAGGCCACGGCCGCCCGCACGCTGGGGAAGGTGGCGATGGTGGTGGCGGTGGCCTCGGGCAGGGGGTGCAGGCGCAGGGTGGCCTGCGTCAGGAAGCCCAGGGTGCCCTCGGAGCCCACGAAGAGCGAGGTCAGGTCGTAGCCGGCCGCCCGCTTCCTGCATGGGGCCGGTGAGCAGGTGCCCAACGTGGCCACCATCCAACCCGGCCCGGCCCCCGGCACCCACCTGGGCTGGCGCCCGGGGCCGGCGGTGTGGAGCAGGCGCCCGTCCGGCAGCACCACGCGCAGGTTGAGCACGTTGGGCCGCATGGTGCCGTAGCGCACCGCGTTGGTGCCCGAGGCGCCCGTGGCCGCCATGCCGCACAGCGAGGCATCCGCCCCAGGGTCTGCAGGCGCGGGATGGGAACGGGGACAGGGTAGGTGGCTGGCATGGGGATATCCCCACAGCATGTCCCCATGGAACCCCATGCCAAGCCTAGCCGGCACCCCTTGGAGCCCCAGCCAAGCACCAGCCCTGGGACCACGGGGACCCAGCACCCCAGGGACCATGGCACCCACTCCCCCATGGGCACCCCTGGGACCACAGCACCCCATGGGCGACCCCAGCACCCCAGCCCCACGGGCTCTCCAGCATCCCTAGGGGGCACAGCATCCCATGGGCTCCCTGGCAACCCTGGGATCACAGCACCCCCAGCCTCACGGGTCCTGCCAGCACCCCAGTGCCGCTGGCACCCCTGACCCCACAGGCATCCCCAGCACCCCCAGTGCCCCCGGTACCGACGGGGAACCAGAGCCCGGTGCCGCGCAGGTGGCTGTTGAGGGCCTTGCGGGTGACGCCAGGCTCCACCGCCACCGAGAAGTCCTCGAGGCTCAGCTCTGTGATGGCGTCCATGCGGCTCAGGTCGAAGCAGACGCCGCCCTGGCACAGGGGCACCGGTGCGGCTGGGCACGGCCGGGCAGAGAGCCCCAGGCCGGGGACCAGGGGTGTCAGGGCGCTGGGGGGGGCCAAGGGCGCTGGAGGGGCCCATACCTGCACGGCGTTGACGCCACCCTCGAGGCCGGTGCCAGTGCCGAAGGGCACCATGGGCACGCGGGAGCGGTGGCAGAGCGCTGCCAGCTCCTGCACCTGCCCCAGCGCCCGGGGCCACACCACGGCATCCGGGGGGGCGCAGCTGGGGGACAGGGACACACCGCTGCCCCACCGCCCTCCCCCTCCCCGCACCCTGCCCCTCCCTAGCCTCGTCCCCTGTCCCACGACCCTTCCCCTCCGCAGACCCTTTCCCTGCCCAGACCCTGCCCCTCCCCGTGGCCATTCCCCTTCTCTTGGCACTTTCCCAGCAAAGACCCTTCCCCTCCCCAGACCCTGCCCCTCCCCACGACCCCTCCCCTCCGCAGACCCTGCCCCTCCCCACGACCCCTCCCCTCCCCAGACCCTGCCCCTCCCCACGACCCCTCCCCTCCGCAGACCCTGCCCCTCTCCTGGACCATGACCATCCCCCAGTACCCTTCCCTTCCCCAGGACTCTTCCCGAAAGCAGACCCTTCCCCTCCCCAGGACCCTTCCTCTCCCCAGACCCTGCCCCTCCTCATGCCCCTTCCTCTCCCATTGCTCCTCCCCAGCCCCTTCCCCTCCCAGCCCCCTCGCCCCGCGGTCCCGGCCCCGGACACCCACGTGTGCATGGACTCGTCGTGCCCGTGCTGCTCGCGCACCGCCGTGGCCGTGGAGACGTTGGGACCCCCGACCACGGCCCTCAGGGCCTCCACGAAGTCGGGGGGCAGCGGGCGCTGGGGCGGGGAGCGGGAGTCCCGTCACGGTGGGGCCGCAGGGACCCCCGCCCGCCCCCCGGCCCCCCGCGCCCCCACCTTGGAGCAGCAGCTCCGTCGCCCCAGGGCCGCCCCCAGCCCCAGCACCCGCCGCAGGGCCATGGCGGGGACACGGCCGGCCCGCACCGGGACCCTGCCCTCCCCCGCCCCCGCCGGCCCTTCCGTCCCCTCCCACCCGCACCCGCACCGCGCCTTAAGGTGGCTCCGGCCGGCGGGGCCGTGGGGCTGGGACACGGCTCCCGTCCCGCCCGGGGAGGGGGGGCCTCTGCCTCCAGCACCCACGGCGGGGGTCCCCGTGCCCGCCCAGGTGTCCCCACGGCTGACCAGCTGCCACCAGGCCTGGCCTTGTCCCCACAGGGCCACCCACTTGTCCCCACATCGACCCAGCTGTACCACTCCCAGCCATATGTCCCTGTTCCCGTCCAGGTGTCCCCGTGGGAGCCCACGTGCCCCCACACCTGGGCTCCTGTCCCCATGCCTGGTGTCCAGCCAGGTGTCCCCAGCCTGCGCAGGGGTCCCTGCACCTGGCCAGGGCTGTGTGTCCCCACGCCTCAGGCCTCCCGGCCAGCTGTCCCCATGCCCGGCCAGCTGTCCCCATGCCTCCAGCCGTGCCGCCCACGTACCCCGTGGCTACAGGTCTCCTGTCTGTCTGTCCCCATGCCCACAGAGGTGTCCCTGTGTCCCCCTGTCCATCTGTCCCCGGGCCCAGATCGCTGTCCCCACCCAGCCAAGTGTCCCCACACCTCCAGCCGTGCCAGCCAGGTGCCCCCATGGCTACAGCCCTCCCAGCCAGCTGTCCCCATGCCCTGGGAGGTGTCCCCGGGCCCGACGCATGCCCCTGTCCCCATCCACGCGTCCCGCAGACGTCCAGCCGCCCCGCTCCCGCCCGTCCCAGCGCCGCAGCGAGGAGACAGCGCGGTGGGGAGGGCAGCGTTTTATTGCCGGCCTCAGTTGGCCGCCAGGATGGAGTCGATCCAGCCGCGGAGCGCGGTGACGCGGGTGTAGACGCCGGGCACCTCGGGGCTGCAGGTGCTGCTGCCCCAGGAGACGATGCCCACCAGGGTCCAGGCGCCGTCCTTCTGGCACACCAGCGGGCCCCCGGAGTCGCCCTGCGGGCAGCGGGTGAGGGCAGGGGCCGGGGGCCAGCGCCAGCCGCCGGGCGGGGGTCCCGGGGGCACCTACCATGCAGGAGGAGGCGCCGTCGGCGCCGGCGCACACCATCATGTCTTTGATGCGGTAACCCCAGTACTGCTTGCACTGCGCGTTGGTGAGCAGGGGCAGGGCCGCCTGCTGCAGCACTGCCGGCGTCCCCGAGGCTGCGGGCGAGCGGGGCGGCCTCAGCGCCCGCACAGGGGACGGGGATGAGGGATGGGGATTGGGGATGAAGATGACGATGGGGATTGAGGATGACGATGTGGATGTGGATGCGCATGGCGATGAGGCCGGGGATGGGGATGATGATGAGCACGAGGAGGGGATGGGGACAGGGATGGGAATGACCACGGGGACTGGATGGGGATAGGGATGAGGACAGGGATGGGGTCAGGGTTCAGTGTGGGCACAGGATGGGGATGAGGACAAGGAAGGGGATGAGGATGAGGCCGGGGATGAGGATGAGGCCAGGGATGGGGAGAGGAAGATACGGTACCGTTGGGGTCAGTGAGCCCCCAGCCCGTGGTGACGCAGGTCATGCCCCCCGGGAAGTCGTCGGTGGCCTGGGGCAGGCAGACGGGGGACACGCGGGTCGACAGCCGCGCCGGGGTGGCCAGTTTGAGCAGGGTGATGTCGTCGCGGATGGTCAGCATGTTGAACTTGGGGTTCTTGAAGACCTGGAGCAGGCGGCACCGCTCCCAGCGCCCGCACCCCCACCCAGGGTGACAGGCACCAGGGGCTCCACAGGGGCTGACGGTGACCCCGGGGACTCGTGGGGAGCCCGGGGAACGGCCCTGTGCGTCCTGGGCTGACAGGGGTCCCGGGGGTGCAGATCCCTTGTCCTGCGCCAAAGGGGAGCAGGGACGCGACAGGGACCCCAGGGAGCAGAGCCCAAGTTCTGGGCTGAAAGGGGCCTGGGGAGCAGATCCCAAACCCAGGGCACAGATGGGTGACAAGGAGCAAACCCCTGCCGCTGGGGCACTGGGCAATGGGGACACTCCAGGGACACCAATGGGGACTCGGGGGCATTCTCGCTGTGGGACAGATCCCAAACCCTCAGCTGAGCTGTGCCCAGGGAGCAGGTGACGCCCCCAGGCATGCAGGGGTGCCAGGGCGCAGGAGCCAGACCCCAATCCTCAGGACGACGGGGCCGCCAACGCGCCCATGTCCCAGCCGGGGTCACTGCTGGCCGGGGACCTTAGGGCTGCGCCGGGCCCCGCACGGCAGCCCTGAGCGCGGGGCACAGGGGAGCAGGGACAGCCCGCGTCACGTCGCCGCAGGGACCCCAGGTTGCTGAACCGGGGGTCACTTGAGGGGACTGGGGATGGGGTCCCGATCCCTGGGATGAGGGGCAGTACAGACACCCCAGGGGACCCTCAGGATAAGGGCACCAGGGACCCCCTGGGCTCCCCAAGCCTGGGACCAGGGGGACCCAGACCCACAGGGCTCCCCGTGACAGCTGTGGGACCCCGCAGGCGCACGGCCCCGCGCCGACCGTACCTTCTGGATGGTCAGCTTCTGCTCGCCGGGGGAGGTTGTGTCCTGGTCGTACGCGCCCACCACCACGGTGTCGGTGGTCCTGGGCACGGGCAGGCGCTGAGCACCGGGCACAGGGATGGGGGGCCCTGGGGACCCCGTGCCCGGCCCTGGGCTGGTGGGGAGCAGGGCTGGTGGGCGGTAGAGCTGGTGCCTACCTGACGCCGCAGTGGGCGGCGGTGACCACCCAGTTCTCGCTGATCAGCGACCCGCCGCAGAAGTGGAAGCCGTTGTTGCGCTGGCGGGGAGAGCTGTGGTCAGCACCCAGCGCCACCGACACCGCTGCTGGGGTGCTCCATCCCCAGCCCCTGCCCCGCACCCACCCCGGCCTCCGCCCCACACCCCGGCCCCACCGCGGGCGCTCACCTGGAGGGACACCTGCCACGGCCAGGACCCCGGCACCGCCGGCTCCCCGTTGACAATGCGGTTGTAGCCACGGATGACGGGCGCGATGGCGGGCACGCCACAGTCTGTTGGGCACAGGCACCGGTGCAAAGGGGGCTCTGGCTGCCTGGTGCCATGTCCCACTACCACCACTGCCCTCAGTCCCTCGCCCGCCCCACCGAGCCCCACGCCCCTACGCACTGTCCAGGGAGAGGGTGGCACGGGCAGAGCCCGCCAGCGCCAGGCAGCTCAGCAGCCACAGCAGAGCCATCGTCACTCGTCGGAACAGACCCTCTGTGGGGCTCAGCCCTTCTTATACCCACTGCTGGGCACGGCCCTGCCGCTGGCCTTGGCACTGTGGCCTCGGGAGATAGCGTGACACCCGGCATGGCACCAGGACGGGGTCTGGGAGCACACCACCTGGAGCCAGTGTCCTTGGCCAGGCCTGTGGACTGGCACTGGTGAGCTCTAAGTGCTGGCTGCAGTGTGTCCCTTGTGCTGGTGCATGGGGTGGGCTGTCACCGTGTCACGGGGTGGGCTGAGGTTGAAAGGTGCCCTGGAGCTCACCTGGTCCAATCCCAGCAGGGCCACCCAGGGACCTTGTCCAGGCGTCTTCTGAGTATCTCCACGGATGGAAGCTCCGCAGCTACCCTGGGTAAACTGTGCCAATACTCAGTCACCTCAGAGTGAAAACCCGTTTCCTGACGGTCTGAGGAACCCTCCTCCTGTCAGGTGTCCCATCGCCTCTGCTCCTGGCTCTGGGCACCAGAGGAAAGAGCCTTGCTCTGTCCCCGTCACATTCCTCTGTTGCCATCAGAGATGTCCTGTCTTGTCCACATCTCCCTGGACTCTCTCTGTGTGTCCCTGGCGAGCCCAGCACTGGACCCAGCACTCCAGGGGTGGCACCCCATCTCCCCAGTGCTGGGAAAGGGGACAGGGTCCCTCCCTTGACCTGCCGGCAATGTTCTGCCTTCTGTGGCCACGGCTCTGGCGAGGGGCCCGTGGCACCATGCTGGGGCAACCTGGTGTCCACCAACACGCGGGGTCTGGAATGCAGAGTTTGTCCAGCTGCTGCCCAGGCTGGGGCACCAAGTGCACTCGTTCCCGGGGCCAGGACCCCGGGGCACCCAGAGCCTGGTCAATGGCCATGGTGCCAGGGCTGGCACTGTGCCGGCGGTGCAGCGCCGGGTGTCACGCTATCTCCCAAGGCCACAGTGCCAAGGCCAGCAGCAGGGCCGTGCCCAGCAGTGGGTATAAGAGGGGCTGAGCCCCACAGAGGGTCTGTTCCGACGAGTGACGATGGCTCTGCTGTGGCTGCTGAGCTGCCTGGCGCTGGCGGGCTCTGCCCGTGCCACCCTCTCCCTGGACAGTGCGTAGGGGCGTGGGGCTCGGTGGGGCGGGCGAGGGACTGAGGGCAGTGGTGGTGGTGGGACATGGCACCAGGCAGCCAGAGCCCCCTTTGCACCGGTGCCTGTGCCCAACAGACTGTGGCGTGCCCGCCATCGCGCCCGTCATCCGTGGCTACAACCGCATTGTCAACGGGGAGCCGGCGGTGCCGGGGTCCTGGCCGTGGCAGGTGTCCCTCCAGGTGAGCGCCCGCGGTGGGGCCGGGGTGTGGGGCGGGGGCCGGGGTGGGTGCGGGGCAGGGGCTGGGGATGGAGCACCCCAGCAGCGGTGCCGGTGGCGCTGGGTGCTGACCACAGCTCTCCCCGCCAGCGCAACAACGGCTTCCACTTCTGCGGCGGGTCGCTGATCAGCGAGAACTGGGTGGTCACCGCCGCCCACTGCGGCGTCAGGTAGGCACCAGCTCTACCGCCCACCAGCCCTGCTCCCCACCAGCCCAGGGCCGGGCACGGGGTCCCCAGGGCCCCCCATCCCTGTGCCCGGTGCTCAGCGCCTGCCCGTGCCCAGGACCACCGACACCGTGGTGGTGGGCGCGTACGACCAGGACACAACCTCCCCCGGCGAGCAGAAGCTGACCATCCAGAAGGTACGGTCGGCGCGGGGCCGTGCGCCTGCGGGGTCCCACAGCCGTCACGGGGAGCCCTGTGGGTCTGGGTCCCCCTGGTCCCAGGCTTGGGGAGCCCAGGGGGTCCCTGGTGCCCTTATCCTGAGGGTCCCCTGGGGTGTCTGTACTGCCCCTCATCCCAGGGATCGGGACCCCATCCCCAGTCCCCTCAAGTGACCCCCGGTTCAGCAACCTGGGGTCCCTGCGACGACGTGACGCGGGCTGTCCCTGCTCCCCTGTGCCCCGCGCTCAGGGCTGCCGTGCGGGGCCCGGCGCAGCCCTAAGGTCCCCGGCCAGCAGTGACCCCGGCTGGGACATGGGCGCGTTGGCGGCCCCGTCGTCCTGAGGATTGGGGTCTGGCTCCTGCGCCCTGGCACCCCTGCATGCCTGGGGTCGTCACCTGCTCCCTGGGGACAGCTCAGCTGAGGGTTTGGGATCTGTCCCACAGCGAGAATGCCCCCGAGTCCCCATTGGTGTCCCTGGAGTGTCCCCATTGCCCAGTGCCCCAGCGGCAGGGGTTTGCTCCTTGTCACCCATCTGTGCCCTGGGTTTGGGATCTGCTCCCCAGGCCCCTTTCAGCCCAGAACTTGGGCTCTGCTCCCTGGGGTCCCTGTCGCGTCCCTGCTCCCCTTTGGCGCAGGACAAGGGATCTGCACCCCCGGGACCCCTGCCAGCCCAGGACGCACAGGGCCGTTCCCTGGGCTCCCCACGAGTCCCCGGGGTCACCGTCAGCCCCTGGTGCCTGTCACCCTGGGTGGGGGTGCGGGCGCTGGGAGCGGTGCCGCCTGCTCCAGGTCTTCAAGAACCCCAAGTTCAACATGCTGACCATCCGCGACGACATCACCCTGCTCAAACTGGCCACCCCGGCGCGGCTGTCGACCCGCGTGTCCCCCGTCTGCCTGCCCCAGGCCACCGACGACTTCCCAGGGGGCATGACCTGCGTCACCACGGGCTGGGGGCTCACTGACCCCAACGGTACCGTATCTTCCTCTCCCCATCCCTGGCCTCATCCCTGGCCTCATCCTCATCCCCTTCCTTGTCCTCATCCCCATCCTGTGCCCACACTGAACCCTGACCCCATCCCTGTCCTCATCCCTATCCCCATCCAGTCCCCGTGGTCATTCCCATCCCTGTCCCCATCCCCTCCTCGTGCTCATCATCATCCCCATCCCCGGCCTCATCGCCATGCGCATCCACATCCACATCGTCATCCTCAATCCCCATCGTCATCTTCATCCCCAATCCCCATCCCTCATCCCCGTCCCCTGTGCGGGCGCTGAGGCCGCCCCGCTCGCCCGCAGCCTCGGGGACGCCGGCAGTGCTGCAGCAGGCGGCCCTGCCCCTGCTCACCAACGCGCAGTGCAAGCAGTACTGGGGTTACCGCATCAAAGACATGATGGTGTGCGCCGGCGCCGACGGCGCCTCCTCCTGCATGGTAGGTGCCCCCGGGACCCCCCGCCCGGCGGCTGGCGCTGGCCCCCGGCCCCTGCCCTCACCCGCTGCCCGCAGGGCGACTCCGGGGGCCCGCTGGTGTGCCAGAAGGACGGCGCCTGGACCCTGGTGGGCATCGTCTCCTGGGGCAGCAGCACCTGCAGCCCCGAGGTGCCCGGCGTCTACACCCGCGTCACCGCGCTCCGCGGCTGGATCGACTCCATCCTGGCGGCCAACTGAGGCCGGCAATAAAGCGCTGCCCTCCCCACCGCGCTGTCTCCTCGCTGCGGCACTGGGACGGGCGGGAGCGGGGCGGCTGGACGTCTGCGGGACGCGTGAATGGGGACAGGGGCATGTGTCGGGCTCGGGGACACCTCCCAGGGCATGGGGACACCTGGCTGGGAGGGCTGGAGGTGTGGGGACACACAGCCCTGGCCAGGTGCAGGGACCCCTGCGCAGGCTGGGGACACCTGGCTGGACACCAGGCGTGGGGACAGGAGCCCAGGTGTGGGGGCACGTGGGCTCCCACGGGGACACCTGGACGGGCACGGGGACCCCCGCTGTGGGTGCTGGAGGCAGAATTCCCCCTCCCCCGTGCGGGCTGGCCGTGTCCCCGCCATGGCCCTGCGGCGGGTGCTGGGGACAGCCCTGGGGCGGCGGAGCTGCTGCTCTAAGGTGGGGGCATGGGGGCGGGCAGGGGTTCCTGCGGCCCCACCGTGACAGGACTCCCGCTCCCCGCCCCAGCGCCCGCTGCCCCCCGACTTCGTGGAGGCCCTGAGGGCCGTGGTCAGGGGTCCCAACGTCTCCACGGCCACGGCGGTGCGCGAGCAGCACAGGCACAACGAGTCCATGCACACGTGGGTGTCCGGGGCCGGGACCCCGGGGCGAGGGGGCTGGGAGGGGAAGGGGCCATGGAGGGGAAGGAGACTGTCATCCTACCCCCCTGACCCACAGCCTCACAGCCCCCACGGTGGGACACTTTGGTGACAGCAACTTCCTGTCCCTTCTCATACAAGGACACCCCTGTGGGACAGGGATGGACAGACAGATGATGTCTCCATCTTGTCCCATCCCTTAATACCCCCTCCTGCACCCCTCCATTTCCCCCAAAGCCCCTCATTCCCCCCCACCCCGTGTGTTGGGGGACCCCCACTAAACCCCTCGGCACCCACAGCCTCCATGTGCTGTGATATCTTTTAGGGGGGACAGGACACCCCAGCCCCTCCCCAGAAGAGCCCCTCCCCCTGGCAGGCACACGCAGACACCCAGGAGATGGGGGGGTTTCTAGGCAAATCTTTATGCTGCTGGGGGGCAGGGGGCTGAGTTTCGGGGGGCTGCGACTCTGTAGCTCTGGGAACCAGCAGAAGCTCCCCCCGCGTTCCAAAGGCACCAATTTCGGTTACAGCTGGTAGGGTAGGAAAACCCATGACGTGACAACGCACAGGTTAGACCCCTCCTGCCCCAGCCCCCCCTTGTCACCCCTTACCCCTCTGGGGACCCATATCCCCAGCCCCCAGCGCAGAGAGGGGACGGCACCACCCCTCCCTGCCACACTGTCCCGCCACGAGTGCTGGGTTCCACACCATTAAAATCCGCTGGCGGCCGGAGGTTCCTCAGGAGCCCCCCTGCCCCGAGAATGGAGCAGCCACAGCATCGCCCCCAATCGCCAGGCACATCCCTGTCTCAGGGACACGGCCCCACGGCCTCTCGGCCAGGAACGGCTGCTGATTTTTTACGGAGAGAGGACAGCGGGGAGCGAGTGGGCACGAATCCGCCTCCCAGCTTGGCTTCATTACGGGCACGGCTCCGAAATCAATCCTGGCCTCCGGTCGGAGGAACAGGAAGGGGGACGACAACCGCAGCCCCTCACCCCTCTATCAGCAGAGCCCCAGGCCCCCGGTGCGCGTGGAAGTCTCTATGTACATGTCCGCTTACACCGGGTGGAGAGGGCTCCCGTGGAGGGGGGACGCGTGTCTGGGGACGGGGCGAGGGCTGTGGGTAAGGGACAGCAGCCCGAGGCCATCACATGGCTGCCAGCTGGCCCAGCACCATCCTGAACTGCTGCGTGCTGTTGGCAAGGTCCTTGACGCGCTCCACCATGTCCTTGGAGGCGGCGGGAGAAGGGTAGTGGAGGGCGGCCGCCTTGGTGCTCACCACGATCTCCTTGAGCATCTCGCAGAGGAGGTTGCTGTAGTGCATCACCTTGTGCTGGACGTCCTGGGCCTTGGCCTGGCGGGACAGCGTGTCCCCGATGAAGACCAGCTTGTGAGCGCTGAGGATGACGAACTTGCTGTGGGCTACGAAGATCTTGGGGGGCTGGTTGGTGCTGACGGCAGTGAAGAAGGCGTCGACAGCGTTGGTGAGCGTGGTTAGGTTGGCCTCGCACTGCTCCAGGTAGAAGAGGAGGAGCTGGCGGTCGGCGGGACACAGGGCCCCGCCGCCCCGCGCTGGGCCGTAGTGCTGGGGGGGGCTCCAGTTGGACAGGTCATTGTCGATGGGGCGCGTCACCTCCTGCTCCAGCCGCTCAAACTGCTTCAGCTGCAAAAGTGAGGGGCGTGAGGCAAGACAGCCATCAAGCCAGCGCCTGCTCCCCTCCCTGGAGCCACCACCATGGGTGGCCGTGGCCACCGGCCCCAGGTGACGGCTGTGCCCCAGGGAACACAGCAAGGGACAGTGCCAGCCCAAGGGCAGCTGCGCCAGGCTCCTCTCCAGGAGCAGGGTGCCGGCGTCCCTCTCTGCTGGCATGGCGCTGGGGGACAGCCACGCAAGACGGGGCCGTGGTCCAGACTGGCGGCGGGGAGTACAAGGGGAACAGAAGCCAAAACCCTGCTGCCCACCCCAAGAGCTGTGCCCAGCAGCACCCGCCTGCCCCGGCTCCATCACCTGCTGGTGCTCCAGCTGGTCCTTGCTCTGCCGGATGATGTTGCCTTTCTCCAGCAACTCCTTCTGGGTCTTCTCAAACTCCTCCTTGCCCTGCAGGGAACGAAGGGGAGCGACACGGGGGTCAGCAACACCAGCCTTGCCTGCCCTGGGACCCCCCTGCGCCCCGCAGTCCTCAAGCCAAAGATGTGAGCAGCAGAAGCACCACCGCAGCCAGAGCTGCCCAACGTCCCTGCGCTGGGGAGCCGCCGGCACAAACCCACCCGTGGGGAGCCGCCCCGCTGCCCGCACCCACCTGGAGATGCACGTAGTCGTAATCCTCCATCCAGCCGCTCTCGCTGTTCTCGTAGGGCCCGTCGGGCGACTCCTGGGCCAGCAGCTTGGGCGGGGAGGGCAGGGGCCGTGACTGGATGCTGCTGGCCTTGTCGGAGGGGTGAGGGGGCCCGTGGCCGCCGCTCTCCGCCGCCGGCTTTGTCCGTTTGAAGAGGAGGGAGGCATTGCCGTGCAGGAAGGAGGCCAACTGCTTGGTGTCATCGGGCACACCGCGCGAGTGCATGACAAAGTGCTCCAAGTCATCCGTGCCTGGCTTGCCGCCGGCCAGGGCGCTCGGGGCCCAGTGGCAAGCGTCCAGCGCTTGGCCGTGCCGTGCCAGCGCCTGGTAGACCTCCTCCATCTTCTGCAACTGCTTGCTGAGCTTGGTGTAGAGGGAACGGTCAGAGGCCTGGGCGGCGTTGCCCACTGCCCCCCGGGCAAACTCCAGCAGGTCCCGGAGGGCCGTCCGGACGCCCTCGGCTGCCCCGCGGATGCTGGCGGCGTTGGCCTCCATGTGCTCGGGGCTGCGCCAGTTGGCACCGATGAAGGACATGAGGTAGGAGACGGCGCCGCCGACGCCATGCTGGAGCTTGGCCAGCGTCTCCATGGCGGCATCCAAGTCCAGGGAGAACTCCTTGCCGGCTCCCTTGGCCAGCTCCTTCACAGGCACCACGTCGAGCGAGGACGTGGAGATGTTGCTGCGGGTGCTGCCCGTGCTGGAGGCCGAGAGGCGCTTGGCGTCGGTGCCCTTGGCCTCGCGGTCCACTTGCGGCGGGACATCGTAAATGTACTCGCCCTCCGTGTCCAGGGAGCCCTTGCCCAGGGCGTGCAGGTCCCGGGGCACGTCGTACACCTCCTGGGAGGGGAAGGCTGACCCCCCCAGCTTCCTGAGGCTGGGGGGCACATCGTAGATCTCATGGGAGAGCTGTGGCTCCGGTGCGCCTTTCCCGGCCGCTGGTGGCACGTCGTAGACGTCCTCCGGTAAGTAGGGCTCCTGCTGGGCCAGGATGAGGGGGTGGCGGGAGGGGTCGAAAGCTTTCTGCTTGGCGAAGGCGGGGGGCACATCGTAGGTCTCCTCCCGTGCCAGGCCATCGGGCACGTCCTTGCTCACCGAGGGGGGGACGTCGTACACCTGCAAGGGCAGCGGCAGGCACTGTCAGCGTTGCCGGAAGAGCCCACCCAGGTCACGCTTCGACGTGCAGGTGGGCTGTGCTGTGCCACGGCGCACGTTAAGTGCCAGCCCCGGGGAAGGGGACGGTGCTGGGTGCGCATCAGGACAGAGCCGTGTGCCCCATGGGCACTGCTGCACCCAGGGAGGCTGCCGCAGCCCTGCCGCAACAGCCCCAGCCTCCCGTGTCCCCTTTGAGGCAGGGATCACAAAATCCTAGAGCAGCCCAGGTCGGAATGGATCTCAAAAGATCACCTAGTCCAACCTCACCCTCAGATGACAGCATCTAGCACCCCATCCCCTCACATCGTGAAAGCCTCCAGTACCGGAGACGCCACCGCGTTCCCGGGGAGGTTGTTCCAGTGAATGAACAACTGTTTTCCCTGTGAAACATGCCTTTCTTACATGGAGAAGCTGGGAGCTTCCCAGCAGCACTTACGGTTTGGTGCAGGTTCTTCTCCACGCTGGGGGGCACATCATAGATCTCCTGCCCTGGGTCCTGCCCGTTGGGACCCTTCACTGCCATGGGGGGCGTGTCATAGACCTGGACGGAGGTGGGGACACACAGGATGGTTGTCAGGGATGTCGCGGGCACCCACCTCCTCCCAGGGACCAGCTGGAAAGGATGGAGGCCCCAGAAGAAGCCCTGAAGCCCATAACACTCCCAGTTTGGGGTGTAATTTGCCCAGGTTTGGATCCCAGGCTGAGCCCAAGCATCTCCTGTGCTGGGGGATGGAGCCAGTGACCCCCCGCAACCCGCTGAGCGGCCTCACCTCCTGGCTGAACTGGCTCGGGACCCCCCCTCGGACGGGCGGCACATCGTAGATCTCCTGGGAGCCTGCGGAGAGGAGGTGGCGAGGGAAATCGTACTCATCCTGCTCGCCCTTGGGGGAGTCGTAGACGTACACTTGCCCCACACGAGTGGGCACCAGAACCTGGCAAGAACAAAAAAGACAAAGTGGGCACCACCGAGCATCCCCAGCTTGCCCCCCAACCCCGCATCACCCCCCCCCCCCCCAAAACCCAGCGACGGGGCTGGAGAAAGGACGGATGCCAGATTTCTGTACCAGACTGTACGGCACCAGGCAAACCAGTGCCCACGGGAGGGCGCTCCCCGGCCGGGCGTTGCACGCTTCTTGCGGCGACGCCGGGGACGAGGGATGATATCACCAGTTATTTATAGCGGCGAGCCTCGGCGAGAGACAAAGCCCAGCCGGCACGGCCGTGGCGTGCAGGATGGAACGGCCGATTTGGGCATCGAGCCGCGGGCAGGGATCTGCCAACGCCCGGAGGGCGTTGGCAGATCCCTGCCCGCGGCTCGATGCCCGCCTTGCCGTACCGTGGGGACACGAGGAGTGGCAAATAACCAAACCCAGAGGGTTGTGGCAGCCAGCTGAGGTGGTGCCAGGGGGCAAGAAGGGCTGAGCAACCGGTGGAGGTGCCAGGTAGGTCCTCCCTTTTAGGATGCCCACGCCCTGGTCATGATTTGGCAGCGCCCCCCCTCCACCCCCGCCGCCCTCACTGGCTGCTTCCCAGAGGTGTGAGTCAGGGTAGCCTTCCCGGAAAACATGATGCCGAAAGCGCGCCCCGACGGGATGACGTGCCAGGGAAGGGGCAGAGCCGTCGGGAGGAGTCCGGTGGCCGGAATGCAGCCATTAGGCCGGCCTGGACAGGGCCACCACATCGGGATCCCCGTCTTGGGGACAGATCGGTGGCTCACGCTCGCCTCACCGCCAAACTCAACCAGCAAGCGCTGGCAGGCTCCCTGGCATGGCTGGGATACGCTGGCACTGGCTGCGCTGCCCCTGCCCGCACCCCCGGGAGGAAGAAAACATGTCAGCACCGTGCTGGGTACCACAGCTACCTCTGTAGCTGCAGAGTCCAGCCAAGGGGCATCTCCAAGCAGCTCTTGGGTCACCAGCACCCTGTGCCCACCCTGGGCATGGCTGCCGAGCCCTTGGTGACACTGGCAGAGCCCACACGAGAGACCAAGAGACCTGAGAGCCAAACGCCACGCCAGCCCTGAGCTGGGTAGCCCGTGCCAAGCAGGGTGCCTCAGCCACCGCAGGGACCTCCCCGGTGCGCCTGCTCCCGCCAGCGGCGTGGGGAAGGACGCCCACGGACCCCCCCCGCAACAGGTGCGAAGACGTCCTGCTCCAAGAGACGGTGGCAGGTAGATAAGCTGAAGCCCCACAGCCCTGGCACCCACTCGCCACCGCAGACCACCCTGCAACCGCGCTGCCAACCCCCAGGACCCCCATCCTACCTTTCCCTGGGGCTTGTGCCCTTCCCAGCTCCTCATGTCCAAGGACGGGGGCACCTGGTAGATGTCTTGAGCCTGACCAGCCGAGGGAGGAACCTGGTAGACGTCCTGGGGGGGGCTGGCAGAGCCCCCGGGGTACGCCTCGGCCGCTGGGCCCAGAGAGGGGGGCACCTGGTAGATCTCCTGGCCGGGGCTGGGAAAAGCGTGGGGAGGTGTCTGCTTCGGGTAGGCGGGCGGCTGCTTAGCCGGGGCAGGCGGAAACTGTCCGGTGGGCGCCGAACCCGGGTAGAGACCCTGCTGTCCCTTGCTGGGGACCGGCATCAGGTAGACGTTGTCCCCTTGTGGGGCATAAGCAGGGTGCATGGGCGTGTACTGCGAGGCGGGCGACAGCGGGGTGAAACCCCCTTGGTGGTGGTAAGGCAGAGCCGGCTGGGGCACCGGTGGCTGCGGCGGTGTCTGCCCTTGCGCCGGGCCGGGCGCTTGCTGCTGCTGCTGTTGCTTCTTGTCGTACATCCCCACCAGGATCTTGAGGCGGTTCCCGGGGACGATGCCCTGACGGCCGTGGAGCGAGCAGAGCCACCAGCCATCCAGCCCCTGCGTGTTGCGTTCCAGCACCGTCATGATGTCGCCTTTGCGGAAGGAGAGCTCGTCCGGAGACTCGGCCACGTTGTCGTACAGCGCCTTGGCCAACACGTTCTGCAAGAGAGCCCCGCGCCGGGGCGGTGAGCCGGGCCCGGCCGGCCGGTGGGCCGTCATCCCGGCGGCGAGGGGACGGAGGGGGTCCCACCGGCTGGGGTTTCTCTCCGCTCCGGTCGCCTTTTCCTTCCCCGCTGGAGTTCAACCCATCCTTCCCGGAGGTGGTGCTGGGAAGGGGCCGGGCCCTTCCGCCTCCCCGGTTTCGGGGGGCCCTCCTCTGCCTTTCCCTCCCCTCTCCGCCGCCACGGGGAGGAAGTGCCAGGGCGGTGAGTCAGCCGTGGCCGTGGCCGTGGCCGGCCCCACGCCAGCCGCCGCTGGGCCCCAGCCCCCCCCCCCCGCCGGTTTTCCAGCCCACGGTTACCGGTTGTCCCCGCGGCGGGCCCCTGCGCCACGACGTCCTGCCCGCGTCCCGCCACGGGGGCACCTGCCGCAGCTCCGCGGGACAGGCCGCGGCCTGCCGTGGGATGGCGGCACCGGGGGTCGCGATCGGGGGCCGGGGGCCGCCCGGTCCCGCGTGGATCCGCCGCCCGCTGCCGGCGCCCATCCCGCCCGGCAGGGAGGCCCGCGGCCCGGGGAGCGGCGGCGGGACAAGGCCTCACCGCCCGCGGCACGGCGGGGCCGGGCCAAGGTCAGGCGCGGGGGCTCAGCCGCCCGTGATGAGGCGGGGAGGGCCCTGCCCGGGGTCGGGGGGCGCCGGGCTGCGGCCTTCCCTCACCCTCCTCCTCCGCGCCGGGGGGGGGACCCCGGGGGCCGTCCCCCCGCGGCCCCACGCGTGTGCGCGTCGCGTCCCGCGTCCCCCCCACTCACCAGGTAGTTCATCTTCCCGCGGGGCTGCTGCGGCCCTAGCGCCGGTCGGCCGGGGGCCGAGGCCGGGCCGGGGGCGGCGGGGCGGGCGGGCGGCGCGGTGGCGGCGGCGGCGGCGGCGCCGTGGGGATCATCGCCGCGCGGGGCCCGCCCGCGCCCGCGGCCCCCCCGCGCCCATTGGCTGCGCCCGCCCGGCGGGGGGCGGGGCCGAGCGGGGTGGGCGGGGCCGAGCGGGGATGGGAGGGGCCGGGAGGTGGTGGGCGTGGCCGTGTCGGGGTGGGCGGGGCCTGGCGGGCGGGAAGCGGGGGCAGCGGCACCGGCAGCGGAGGGGGCGGGCAGGGGGTACCGGGCGTGCAAGGGGTGGGCACGGGGCGTGCAACGGGTGACGGGGGTGCCACGGGGGTGCAAGGAGTGTGCAACGAGTGCGCGAAGGGTAACGGGGGTGTCACGGTGGTACAAGGGGTGCATAACGGGCGTGCAACGGGCGTGCAAAGGGCAATGATGTGTAGTGGGCGTGCAAAGGGCAACGGGTGTGCAAGGGGTGTGCAAAAGGCAACGGGCACGCAACGGGGGCGCAAAGGGTGAAGGGTGTGTGATAGGTGTGCAAAGGATGTGTAATGGGGGTGTAACGGGGGTGCAAAGGGTGTGCACAGTGTAAAGGGGGTGCAGCAGGGGTGCAAAGGGTGATGGGTGTGTAACAAGGGTGCCAAGGGTGTGTAACAGGTGTGGAATAAAGGGGGTGCAAAGAGCGTGCAAAGTGTAAAGGGTGTGTGATGGGCGTGCAAAGGCTGTGTAAGGGGGATGTAAAGGGTAACAAGTGTGCAAAGCTGTGCCAGAGGCAGGGGGGGTGCACCGGGGGTGGAACGGGTGTGACGGCAGCGCTGGAGGTGTGCCCCGGCCAGGGGCTGCGGCGAGCGTGACGGGGGTGCAGTGTCACAGGTGTGCCACGGCTTTGGGCGTGCACCTGCATCTGTAGGGGGTGGGGGCAGCAGGGGAGGCGTGTGTGAAAAGTGCACAACAGGCGTGCAGCGGGCGTGTAACTGGGCGGGTAATGGGGGTTTAATGGGTGGGGGGATTGGGGCAGGTAATGGGGACGCAGGCGCAGCGCCTGCGTAAGCGCGTGATGGGTGTGCAAGGCGGGGGGGGGGCGACGCGTGCAATGCGGGGGCACGGCGGCACGCCACGGCACGCCGCCCGCCCGTCCAACAGCCCGGCCACGTGGCCCGCAGGCGCCTCGACGGCGGGCGAGCCTGGGCTTGACGCCGCCGCCATGCGCTGAGCTGCGGTCCCTGCCCGCGGCACCCGCGCGGGGCTGGGAGCAGGCCGGGAGCGCAGCCGCTGGGGCTCCCTGCGCGCTTCTGGGAGGCACGCACGCGAGCTGCACGGACACGCACGCCGCTCGCCGAGCCAGCGTGACCCCAGCACGGTGACGCACAAGAGCGAGCAAGACACAAGGACGCCCAGTGAGTGCGCAAAGCACGCACGCACGCAGCGAAGCACGCACAGGGTGCCCGGGCCCAGGGAAACCGAGGCACGGCCGATACCCAGCAGCGGGGGCTGCGGTCGCGCCCACAAACCACGGCCGCCTCAGCAGGCGCAGGCGCAGGCCTGTGGTTTCCTCTCGACGGCGGCAGCGGTGACAGCGCAGGGATCCCCGGGGCGAAGCCACCACCACACGACTTCAGGCGAGCGCTGAGGGGCCCGCGAGCTCCCTGCTTTGGGAGTCGGGAGCAGCAGGGATTTCACGTTTCCCCTCCTTGCTGCGACGCTCCGATTAAAGCATCCCCTGTCGATAACTCTGTCCTGGCCATTGTTGCATTGCAGTGAAAATCGCTGCTTGCGTCTGCGGAGCACCCCGAGCTGCCAACGGCTCCCGCGCCCCCCTGCTTCCGCCGAGCGCCCGGCGGGGTGACAGGCACCAGCAGGTCTCCCTTTGGCTTCTCCCACCTCTAAGAGAATGAAATACCAAACAGAAGATCAGCAGCGGAGCGTTACAGGGGGCCCTGCGGCGTTGGGGATGCCCAGAGCCGGGCCGGGGCAGCCGCAGCGTCCCTGTGCCGTCGTACAGCGAGGGCTCCTCACTGACGGGGCTGGGTGTTCCGGGAGGGATGCTGCTTGGGATGCAGGTTGCCCCAGCGATGGTTGCTATGGAAAACACATCGACGGTGAAATTTCCAGCCATATCCATGTGTCCGTCCTTGTTTTTGGGAGAGTCTCCCTGCGTCCGGTGAGCCAGGCATGGCCGGCTGCGCACTGGGCAGGCTGCTGCTGCGTCTGCCGGGGGACTGCATGCTCAGCCTGGCTTTTCCTGGCTTTTCCTGCTGGGTCCTGGCACAGGAAGGTGTCAGAGGACCCCAAATGGGGGGTTTGAGGGAGCACTTTGGGGGCGCAGGCTGTGCCGTGCCATGCCGTGTTAATTGGCTAAATGCTGATTAACGCCCCGTTGGCCCAGCCACGCCCCAGCCACTGGACGGGATGTGTTTTGGTCAACCCATGCCAGGGACAGCGGGACGTCCCGGGAAAGGGGGGTGGCACTGGGACGCTTGTTGGGCTGAAGCCATCCCCAGTGGGGAGCAGCGGCTCCGGCCTTGGCTGCCAGCTTCGGTCCGCGGCACCCAGTCCGTGCTTCGGAAAGCCGCTCCCGCCTCCCAGAGCGGCAATGGGATTACACGGGACTGAGTCTCCAAGCAATGAACGGAGAAATAAATCCTGTAAGGCAGGACAGGATTTATTAGACTTCAGTATTCTGGAAATAATGAGGACATTTCTCTCGGCTTGTACTATCACGGGACCCTGCAGGATCACAACACGGATTTATCCCCGGGCCTCTCCGAAGTGCTGGGTCGGTTTCCAGCCTTTCCGGAGAGTGGGATGGCGGGGCGTCCCCTTTGCCTCCAGAAAAGCCGAGGCGGAGCGCGGGCCTCGAGCTGCCCCAACAGTAGCGGCTCTGTTCGTCTCCCCATTCATCCCGCGGCGAGGGCTGGCACCGCTCCTTGCCCCCGGCCAGGGCTTGCCCGACCTCAAATGCCGGCAGCGGCACCCACCACCCTGTGGGGGGCTGACGTTCCGGCTGCGGGGGGACGCCTCCTTTTCCACCTGCCAGCTGCGGCGCGGCACGCCATCACACTGTGTCCCGTGCCCCAGATCCCATTGCCATCCTCCCGCGCTGTGAGCTGGGCCTTTACTCCCGCATCCTTATGGCCGAAGCAGCTTTAAACGCACGACGTTACCTCCCCGCTCATGGCTCCCATGGCCCCGTGACAGCCTCCCCCGGGCAGCGTCCCCAAACGCGGTCCAACAGCTCAACAGGGGCGAGCCCGCGGGCGCAGGTCGGCCGCAGCGGGTTTTGCCGCGGCTCCAGAGCACGGCCGCCCCGACAGTCGGGGCCTGCGGACACAATCGCTGCCTTGTTCAGGGCCCAGCCGCACAAGGGGCCCCTTCAGGCGGGCGGGGAAGGGGGAGCTCCTCCGAGTGAGGTGACGCTAGGGCTGAGAGGGGCTCTTCCGAGAGCCAAAATTATCCCGAGCGAACGCCCCGGGTGGGTCCGGACCCACGGAGGACACGTGAGCTTCCTGGAGAAGGTGGGAAGCTTCCCCCCCTGCTGAAGGTGGGAACGTCTCAAAAGAGGGACCCACACCTCCTGGGAGCTTTGCTCCTTCCAGAAAGCTCAGGGCTGGCGGGGATGCCGGGGGCTGGCGGGTACCGGGACCACCCCCCTTCGTGGGAAGGCGGCTGGGCAATGGAAATAGCAAGCGGATTGGCTTTTGGCTTTTTTTTTTTTTTTTCTTTCCCTTCTGAAGCAGCCAAGCTGTGTTTTCTGGAGACCTGTAAATCACTCCTCGTCTTCAGGAAAGAGAGGCGAGGAATACATGATCCAACCAAGCAAAAACGCGAGACGCTTGGGAGCGTGCGCGCGCGCGGAGGAAGCCAGGAATCGGCCCCAGGCTGGCGGCCGCCTCCCGACCGTCCCACCGAGCCCGTCCCAGCTTGCCGGGCCGGGAGCTGGCACCGCAGCTCAGCATCGTCCAGCCCAGCATCCTCCAGCCGAGCCGAGTTGAGCCAGGCATGCCACGCTGCCGCAAACTGGGAGCCCAGCGGAGAGAGGAGCCGAGGCTCTCGGCCACCGCTGTTAAACCACACTTTTCCAGCAGGTCAGGTTGCTTCCAAGATTTCAAAATTTTCCACGTTTGCTCAGCTGAAGAGAAGGAAAAATCTCAGGGAAGAGAGGCCAGAGAGCTTGTGGAGAGCAGAGCTGGCGCTGGCAGGCAGGATCCCGTAAACTGGGGGTCACTGATTTTCCCAGTTTACCAGCGTGCTAGCTGGCCAGATCCCACTAACACATCGTCTGCATGCGTGTAAATTCAAAGCCTTTCCCACAAACCATCCAGAGCCTGATGCTGCTGCAGGGCTCTCTCTAGACACGGCCTGGAGCTCTTTTTTTTTTTTTTAAGGCTTTTAAGAGCAGGGCTGGGTTTGGTGCCTCCAGCTTTTGGGATCTCCAAAGGTTTCCCTGAGGCATCTCTGTTCAGCTCTTGCTTGTAACCCAGCACACAGAACCATCTTCCGTTTCCAGACCCCAAGACGCTGCCGAGCCCTAAGATGCAGCCGCATTGGAGGCCCGACAGAGCCAGCAGCACCCAGCAGCAGCCGGGACGCCCATGCCAAGGCAAGGATTTTGGTCTGCAGCCCCCGGGGAGCCAGACACCGCAGGGACCCAGCCTGTGTGGGGGTAACACCACCC
Source organism: Chlamydotis macqueenii (assembly GCF_036417535.1). Lineage (NCBI taxonomy): Eukaryota > Metazoa > Chordata > Aves > Otidiformes > Otididae > Chlamydotis > Chlamydotis macqueenii. The sequence goes on from NC_141568.1 coordinate 15,786,405, forward strand.
TTCCTCGCCTCCGTCCAGCGCGCAAGGAGCCAGGACTGCAGTCACGAGGTGATACAGGGCAGAGAAATCCCCAATATCCCCTCCTCTCCTCAGCCCCAGCAGAGCAAAGCAAAGCAAAAGGCAAATCATTTCCCCTGCCACCTTACACCACTGCTCACTGCCAGCCAGCAGTCCTGAGCTGAAACCGCCTCGCAACAGCACCCTGGATGAGGACTCCAGTTGTTTCTGCAACCCAAACCAAAGCAGCAACTGGCTTGGAAGAGTTTGGAGAGGAAAACATGGCCTCACCCCCACTTTTTTGTTTCTGTCCAATTTCAGGCTCGTTTAAGCAGGTCCCTAACAGCCGATCCCGTACGGAACAGGGCACCAAAGGCTGCAGCTCCCCCAAGCACATGGTGTTTTGTTCTCATCTGTCCTGCAACGCGGCCACAGAGCAAGGGCTGACTCAGCAGCTGACACGTGAGCCCAAAGCTGAGACCACGCTCAGAGCCGTGGGCAAGTGGCCAGCGGCAGCATCGCTCACCACCCCGTCAGCAGGAAGGATGGGGCTTGCGCGGCTTTCCCCTCGCCAAGCGGGCTCAGAGCATCCCGTGGGGGAAGGCTGGTGAGCACCTCTGCTCCATGGATGTGCACGGGCCAAACCTTGGGAGGCAGAGAAGGGACAGCCGAGATGACGGTGCATTGCTGGCCTCCAGCTCCGGCTGCTTGCTTCCCACACAAACCACGCTGCCAGCAGGCAAGAGTGTCAGGATGGAATACTTTATTCACGTGAACGCTCGGATCCTGGCTCGTCCTGCCTGCTGCAGCTGCTCCCATCTTCTTGACAGCATGAACAAGGAAAGATTTCTTCATCGCCTTGCTTAAACCCCCCCAGCATCATCAGACCCCACAAACAAGTACAGACAGTTCGGCTTTGTCCGGGCAGGAGTGCGGCACGGAGGGGCAGGGAGCGCTGCGGGGCTGGCAGAGCGGGGAGAAGGGCTCCAGCCCCCAAACAGCTTACGCAGGCACAGCAGCTGTGAAACCTTCCTGCAGCTCCTCTCTCAACCAAATACACCAGCTGAGCCTTAACCCAGGCTCCAGCACCCTCCCAGCCTCGGGAGCTCATCCTACTGCCAGAAGCACCCGGGGATGGTAAAGGATGGATGCCACCATCTCTTCTCCTTTGAAAGCCGCCTACCAGAATCACACTGGTGTCTTCCGTCACCTGCTGGACAATTTACCCCTCAAAGTGTCCCCTGCCCACTGACAAACACCCTCCCCAAACTATTACAGTAAAAGGAAAAACCTGTACGTTGAGACATACAGGCTGAGTCCTGGGTAGAGAACAGTTTCTGTGCCTGGTGGTCCGGTGGTGGCTGGCAGCCCCCGACCAGCACTCGGGCACAGCAGGGAGCAGGATCCCCCGCCGCCACCCCCCGGAACCTCAAGGCTTCATCCTGCTCAGTCTGATGTCGCGTTCAATTTCGAACTGCCTGTGATCCACGCGCTCCAGGAATGCTTTCCTCTCGATGTACCTGCAGGGAGACAGAGGCAGGGGCTGTAAGCAGCGCTCGCAGCAGCCCGGGGCAAAGCCGACCCGAAGAGACAAGCAGGGAGGGAAGGTATCACCTGCCTCCCTCCCTCCGTCCCCATGAGCGGATCCCCGCACTGAGCGTCTCCTACAGACACCAAAACCGCTCCACAGCCTGCTGGGTGTCTCCTGGGGGATTTGCAGGTGTCTGGGGTAAAGGGTCCTCACAGCTTGTAGGTCAGAGCTACAGGTTGGCTGCTTCTGGTTCCAGCTCTTCTCTTACGGCTGAGGAATGACCTTGCAAACAGCTCGGACGGGCGCAGGGCAGGTCCTCAGCGGGAGAGGAGCTCAGAGTCTGCCCAAGCGGCTCTGCCCACATACCCCCGGCAGAGCAGCTGGCAAACCCAACCGCAGCAGCCGATAACGGGCGCAGGGAGCGTTAGGGATGCAAAGAACTCCGCTGAGCAAGCCTGCAGCAGCTCAGGGATGCAGGCCAGGGGTTTCCCAGCCACAGACCAGCTCCTAACCACTGCTGAGTACTTACTGCTCCCTCTCAGCGAGGCACCTGAGTGCTGCAAGGAAGAAGGCAAGCACGTGTGTGCCTGGAAAAGCACCTTGCCGCTCATTAACGGCATGCAGCTGAATTTTAATATACTTTGCTGCAAACCCTTGCCACAGATAGCCTGGGGCTGTGCTACTAATTAACCTACAGAGGGAGTGAAATTGCAATTCAAAACAGGAGCCGTAATTGAATCATCACGATTGTTTTGCATTTGTTCCAGGGTGGCAAACGCTCGGCTGCCGTGACAAGGTCATTATGCTTGGCACTGGCGGGAGATGCACAAGCTGCTGCGTTCGGCTTCTCTCTGTCCATGGCTGCTTTTCCTGCGCCGCAGCTGGTGCCTGCCAACCAGAGAAGCCCACTGCTTGAAACCAAGACTGAAGGCTGCAGCAGACAGAGAGATGAACACTGCAGGCTCTGTGGGTTTTCCAGGCTCTTGGGTGGCTGGCAGTGTGCATGAAGGTGCCTAAGACCCAACTGGCTGGGAAGGCTGAAGCCTCCTCCCACCACCATCAATGGTCCCTCTACCACAGCGGGGCTGCTCTGCCTTTGGGGACAAGGTCTACAACGATCGAACCGGCGCTGAACACGCTCCCAGGACCAGAGTGCCTTCGCCCTTGCTGCAAGGGACTGCCCTGACACTCCTGCCCAGCCAGGCAGTGGAAAGGAATTAATCCAAATTCACTTCAGTGAGTGATTCCCCCCGGCTCCATCCCCGAGCGGATGAACACCCCCGTGCATCCCTGCTGCCACCCCATTCCCATCGCAGCCTGAGCCCGTCTTGCACTGACACAACTGGGTCAGCTCATCTCCGCCGGCTGCCAGGGGCAGGGGCTCAGCGTGGCATAAGGCAGATAGCGCGCTGGCTGCGAGGAGGTGTTTTTCTGGCCCCCTGCCCCTCACCGTCGGAGGAGGGCCGTGCGCCGAGGCCCATTCCCCGTGCCAGCTCAGGAAAGGCGGGCAGGGGAGTGTCGCTTCCCTTCACCCCCCTGAGCAGGGAGGTGACCTGCTCCTGCAGCCAGGCTCGGAGAGGCCACGGGAAGGAAGCTGGGGGGGGTCATGTTGTATATTAGCGTGTCATATCGCTGGGCGTGTGGTTGTCCCTTCCCGCTGCTGCTAAACACCAACCGCAACCGCAGCTGGGAAGGCAAGAGATAGGGGTTGTGGCTGTTAACCTGGGAGCACCCCGACTGCATGGGCAGCAACAGCCCGAGCTATGAATTTGAAGCTCTTTCGGCCCCTCTGTGACTCACTTCTCCCAGCCCCAGCAAGGGGTCAGCGCCTTCCTCCTCCTCCGTGGCTGCCATGCTTCTCTGACAGGCAGGGACTTGCTCCTGGGGGATCGATATGGATCATGAACCAGGAATGCGGTTCCACGGCCGCCGCCAGCAGCTCTGCGTGGAGGAGGAACTGCGACATTACCCCGCGGTGTTGTCCTTGGCCGCCCACGGAAAAGCGCCGCAGGGGCCAGAGCAGACCCTGCAAGGCACTACCTGCGCGTACCCTGTCCCACTGCGCCCGAGCTGCGGCTCCGTCTCCGGTTCCCAGCCTGGCTCTGCGCAGCCAGCAACAAAACGCTGCCGAACAGTGGTGCAAAGTGCAGGAGCGAGGCACAAACACCCGTCCTGCGCTTGTCCACACAACCTTTGCTACCTGAATGAATACCTTCCCATAAATTATCAGCCTGTATGGAAACAGCACAGCTGTGATCCGCAGCAGAGGAAGGTAAAGTTGTTGGGAGAAAAGGCGGTCTCTGCTAACGAGGGCAGCTGCCAACTGCTCAGGGGAGGGTTTAATCGGTGCTGCCTGTCCCGTCCATCACCATCGGTCACCCAGTGCATGTGTCTGGCCCCGCACCGGGAGCGGGGCCGCTCCCCCACTGGGCCTGCCCTACAAAGGTGGCCCAGTTAAGAGGCTGCTACACATTTCCATTTATAAAGCACACCAGAGAGATGGCCAGCAAAGGGGACAGCCGCCTCCGCTCCTTACTCAGCTGCTCCTGTCAAATCCAGGACAGGCCCTCAGGATCTGACACAACCAGGCTGCGCAAGATCCCACTGCTGGGGAAATGCAAATCGCCATCTGGGGCCGCTGATACGAAGGGCAGAAAATCAGAGGCAAGGGTGGACACAGCCACGGGGCAGAAGGTCTCCCCTCTGCCTTGGGAATCCTGGGGCCAGGCTGCAGCTGGCTGATAACCGGCATCAGCAGCAGAAAGACGCCACGGCCCCGTTGCGCTGGCTGGTATGTGTGGCTGTTGGAGAAGGGCTGGGGAGGTCAGACGTATGAGGAGCTCTGGGCTGCGAACAGCAACTTCTGCAAGGTTACTGGAAAAAAGAGCAATTCGGTCTGCCTTCCCTTCTGAGCAAAAAGAAATGCCTCCTGCCTCCCTCCAGGCACGCATGGACCATCTCTGCAGCGCAGGCACACGTGGCGTTGGGCAGACGCTTCCAAGAGCCAGTTGTCGCTCTCCTCCTCAGGCAGACATTTACAATTACAAAGCAGGACACGCAGGGACCAGAGGTTTCTGACGCACGTCGGCACCAGCGATAAAGGCAGCGCCCTGCTCCCTCTGCCTGGGTTGAAGGGTTAACAACCGCTCATTACGGTTTTTATAGAGATGTGTAAATGATTGCCCACTGAAGGGTGAGCAGAGCCTACGCTATTAAAGGAGAAGAGGCAGCTGCGGAAGGGACAACAGGCTCCTGCAAAATGACACGAAGCCAGCAGCAGCTGTGTCTGTAGGACCTGCCCCTGAGCAGGCTGGCTGCTCCCCGACGCCGCAGCACACGCCACACCACGGGCCTTTACGGCAGCCTGTAAGCAGAAACGCAGCAGGCTGTGCATCCATCGCTGCTCCTCCCTTCTACCTTCCCTCACCTTGAAGGTGGATGTGAGCAGATACTCGGCTGATCCTCTCACATTATGTGCCTGACTAGCACAAACAGATTTGTGAGGAGCGACTGAAGCTATCATGGCACCACATTTCTCATTTGGTTTAATGACAAATATCCCTCGCCAATAGCGGATTTTCTAGCCTGGGATGTGACAAAATCCAAAGCTGTCCAAGCTTACAATGCTCTTAAAACTGCTGCTCTGCTTTGCTCATCTTTTCAATGTGCTGATCCCTTCTTCACCTTCAAGGACCGTTACATCAGCGTCTCTGGAAAGGTTTGCCAGGCGTAAAGAGCGAGCTGTCCTGCTTGTACGGGGCAGGAAAGGAAACAGCACTGTCCAGGAAAGGTTGACATACTAGGTTTGAACAAGCAAGAGATGCCCCAAAACGCTCGTGCGGGGTTTGTTCTGGCCTGTCTGGGTGTGTACAGCCCAGCTGAGAGTGATGGACCTGGATTCAGGCTGATTCCAATGACTGTGGAAAAAAAATACTACGCCCTAGCAATTGACAAGAGGTGGTCTGGCTTTTAACGGTGGTACTACCACCATCAGCCCAGTCCAGAGCAGTGAAGGCCCAAAGCTGTTACCACACCTGGCAGCCACTCAGGACATCTGCGTACAGCAAACTCTCACTCCACATCCGATTGGGACAAGGACAAGCCAGCCAGGTGCCACAGACAGAAACAGGACCCTTCCCTGGAGGTGGGCTCTCCCAAAGCAGCGTGCAGCTCCTGATGGGGCTTCATGGGAGAAGCTAACCATCCTCCTCCTCCTTGATCTCGGACAGAGCCTGGTACACGGCCTGGCTCTGCCTCCAGACTCCCAACACGGGCCATTTCAATGGAGACCCTTGCATACGGGGCTCTCATCATGACGTTTGCCATGCTGTGGAGAGCACCGGTGATGATCTAGTGCACGTGTGCTGTGCCACCCCTGTAACGATGTAAATTGCTCCTCTCCTTGGATTTCAGGGATCTTGGAGGAACACCTGCCCCCCTCCAGCACGCCTGCTGAATCGCTGTACTTGCTCAAGGGCAAGCGTCCAGAAACAGATCAGGGCGGATCTGATGAAGAAGGGGTGATGTGGGAGGGTGCAAGGTCAGACTCAAAAATCTCTGCAGTTATAAAAGATCTTTTTGAAATACAAAATCCAATCTGCTGGAATGCAGAAGCTCTAAGTTTTTCCCACAGAGCAGAAGAACAGCTTACAATAAAAATACATTTTATGAGCTGTCCAGTAAGCCGGTTATGTTTTCCCAGAGCTTAGCAAAGCACTCGTAGTGGAAACGCCGCTTCTGATCTTATTATCCTTCCCTGCAGTGCATGTTATTAACTTTCTGTTTTATTTATAGCATCGCCATTTACTTTTACGAGACACTTCCATTAACTTCATTGGAGTGAACATTGCTTGATGCACACAATCAACGCCCAGCGCTGCCATAATCTTTAACACACCTTGCCAGCTGTTCTGGGTTTGCATACCTCTTTACGCAGGAGGAGGGAGGACAGGCGCAGCTGGAATATGTCATTTGAAGAACATAACAAAAAACATACCTCCCAATTTGAGACCTTTTTTTTTTAAAAAAAAAAAAAAAAAGGAAACAGGGCAAAGGCAATAGTGTTTCCTCATGGGAGTGCTGCATTAGACCGGTTCACGCTGCATCTGTGCCACTAGCACAGCCAGACTCTACTTTAGCTGGACTTGAAGAACTCACAAGGTCGTTAGCAGAGAGCAATAGGTGCCTGCAAACTTACCTGTCTCCCTGCGATACCTCGAGCAGCTACTGGCTTTACGTGTCCCTAGAATAAATCCTTAAGAAATCCCATGGATTTGCTGAACTCTCTGTAAAACCGAGGGGCTCCTACACATCAAGGAAGTGGTGGGAAATGCTGGGCTACTACTAGGTAAAGTCCCTCTTACCCGTCTTTCCCTCGGTTATGGATCGCCAGCTCCTCCACAATCCCCTCCTCCTCCTTGAAGTTCTCCCAGTCCAGTTTAGATTTCTCCAGTGTGCTCATCTTCTGCTTTTTGGAGCCAATCTTCCCCAGGAGGCTGCTCATGCCGCTTGGCCTTTTCACCCTGGCGGAGATAAGGGAGCAAACGTTACTCAAATGCAGGGAGACCGCGTCAATTAGCAATTAAAAACAGAGCTGAGAAACGTCACACGTGAGGGTGGTGGCCTTGATGGTGGTGATCCACCTCCACTAAACAGATGGCCACCAACTTCAGGCAGCCTGCAGGGAGCAAGGTCACGCTTCCCGCAGATCCTGCTCCGCTGTTCCCCTGGAAGCAGGAGAGTTCATTACATACGTATCTCAAGTGCTCGCTTTTTGTGAAAGGGCTTTTTCATTTATCTTCTTGAGAGAACAGAAAGCTTTCAGGCCAAAAGAGATCATTAAATCATCTAGTTTGACCCCTTGTATATACCAGGCCAAGCCATTCCACTGATCACCTCCGTGCTAAGCCCAGTTCTTTGTCTTCCGTTTAAAGTGTTGTTTTCTGGAAGGGATCCAGCCCCAGTGCGTCACCAGCGCTGACAACACATCTAGGAATTAACCATTTTGTTGGTACCAACTTGATTTGGTCTAGCTTTAGGTGCTGGTTGCCGTTTCTTATTTTAAATCCAAGAGTACTCCTGTGCCCAGGCAGGTCTCATCAGTAACGTACTTGTACATCGTAACTAACTTACATCTGAATTTTATTTTTTTGACAAACGAATGGAGCTCTTTATGCCTCTCATGGAAATGCATTTTGTCCCAGACGGTACATTATTTATAAGGTTTTTGTCCCCCTGCTTACGTTTCAACGCTCTTTGAAGATGGGGGCACCAGAACCACGTGTAACCCCCACCCTTCTCCTGATGGCACATCTGTTTCTGTCCAAGGATTGCCTACATCCCATCAGTGACACCAGCACGCAACACGTGGAGTCCCAGTGCACGTGCACCGCCATCCCGCGCCGTCTCCCACGTCCTCATTTAGCAGGAAGACCACCTTGGTCTTTCATCTCCCTGTTCTTAGAGGACCAAAATCCCACCCGTGTGGCGGGGCCCCCGATTTTCCCCTTTCCGCTGGGAAACGCACACACAGCCACTCGGGTCAGCCGGGTCACTCGTGGAGGAAGACAATTCTCAGGGCTAGGAACCCGTAAAACAAACTCGTATTAACCCTTCTTCAACCCACCCAGGAGAGGGGGGCAAACAGCATCCCATTGAACTCCGTGTTTACACACATTCCAGAGATAACTTCAGGCCTGCAGGGCCTTTGCCTCTGCAAGAAGCCGGAGAGGAAATTATTCTCGTTCCTGAGAGATGGAGGAATTTGAGGAGGAGGGGCGGGAGGAAGGCAGCCAGGTGAGCGTGGCAGACTGCTCTCCATCAGTGCTCTCCAAGCACAGTCCTGCCCGGGGTAGCCGTTCTTGGGAACGTATCCAAAGCTGTCCTTATCGGATCATTAGCATGGTTTATGCTTCCATAATTTGCAAGCCTCTAAAGGAAAATAATTCCGCAGTTTATATGGAATTAAATCAAAGAAAATGACATCTTTGTAAGTCTCAGCCAGAAGATTCTCAATGCAAGAATGGCTGGCCATAGCCACCTGGGATCGCAGCTTCCTGACAGATATATTTGGGCTACAAACCCTGGATTGAGGGCATCTTGGCAGGCTCCACAGCCACAAGGCAAAACTGCCCGCTCCTCCTAAATGCCCAGCCAGAGGAGCAGAAATGTCCTCTTCCTTCTTTCAGCCCCTGCCCACCGCTGGGGCACGTGCCGACAGCCAGCGCTTTTCACTCTGCTGGGACACAGAACGGTGCGAGGGGGCAAAATGTGCAAAGATATTCTCAGCAAAAGATAAAATTTAAGAGATTGGCTTTCCACATCCGGCTATCCAGGGCTACACACGAGCCTTGCGCAATCACCAAACCTGGTATCAGATGTGCGTTTAAGTTGAGAGGGAGTGGGAGGAGAGGAGATATGAGAAGTAAGAAAGGCAAAACCAAACCAAACATTGGGTAAGCGTCCCCCGTGGCACTGATTGCTGAGCAGCCGCCTGGACTGAGCAGAGCCTGGCATTCGTGCACGGCAGTGCCTTGTGCTGCACTGGGAGGTCTGGGGTTTTAACACTGGACTTAGATGCTCTGAGACAGATCTAGAGAAGCGCTATGGCTGATCCAGCTGGCAACGCTCCTCTCCCCCTGGCCCGGCAGGCAGAAGGTGTTTAAATTGACACAAGGTACTCAGTAACACATTTCTCTGAATATACTTAACTTTCCTCGTGCCTACCCTTTCTCCTGCCTTTGAAGCAGGAGAAGCAGGGATGCAGAAACGGAGGGTCTTGTCCCTTGTCCCCAGATGTCTCCTAAATGGTTTTTGGGGCAAAGAAGCCCAATGGCCTAAGAGCCGTCTCACCTGTCCAAGGGCACTCACAGCTCACCTGCACCGGCCAACTCTTCCGTGGGTGGGAGCCCACAGCCCCTGTAACACAGACAGGCCTGACTCTGTGAAAGACACAGCGTGCACCTGGAAAACCCACCTCAAGCCACTTCAGGATCAATCCTGGGTGTAAGAGCAACGCCTGCCCTGCAGAGTGACAAGCAGGCTCAGAGGCAGGCTCGCACACGCTGAGATTGATGGCTTTGCTGCCAAACCGCGGGCTGCCAGTTGCTGGTGGGGAAGAGCTGAGCTGGGACAAGGACCAATCAGCCAGGCCGGGCTGCCACACGAAACACAGCCTGGGACATGCTGACAGGCAGCTGCCATCCCCAAACCACAGTGGAGGATATACACCAGGGAAGGGAACAAGGCAAGACGGTTCGTGGCCAGAGGTGGAAGCAGAGGCAGCGCTGGCTTCACAGTGGGGAACGGGGGCTGCAGGCCGGATGAAGGTCGCTCATCACGCATCTTCTCTCCCATGGTAATTCCTGGCATAAATTAACAATGTCTGCACGCACACAGTCATCTGTAACAGTGCTCAAGGCCTCTGTGTCTCCTCTTGGCCATGGATCTCAGGAACATCCCTTAAAGGATACAATTCACCCCGTGTTTAAAGCTACAGAGTCTAGGTTAGGAACACGGATCTCCATCAAGGGCTTCCAGATACTCACAAAAATACTTGTAAGCCAACGATCTCTTTGAGGTAAGGGAACCTAAGAAAGCAGGGCAGGCTGTGCTGCACCCTCGTTTCGATGACTACTCCAAAATACTGCCAATATCCGGTGTCAGCCCCATCCTGGAGACGAACCCTGGGCTGGACGACCTGGCTCTGCTTCTGCCCAGACAATTCTGCGCTGTTTGCAGCAGGACCAAGCCTGGGCCAGGCAACGAGACGGGGCCAGACACAGGCTGAAGGACATGTTCGAGTCTGCTGCTGAGTCTTCACTCTGCGCTGAGCCTTTCATCGCCCTGAATAAATCCAACAGCAAACCTGGGGGTGGGAATTCCTATGCTTGTGCCAAAATGAAGTAAATGAGAGACATTAAAGTCCAATTAAAAACTTGCTTGGCCTTAAATGCCTCATCTGTTTAAAAAGCAAGTAAAGGGGCCTGATTAATTGCATTCAGTGCCAACAAGAGGAATTATTACCCTTTTTGTACTCATTAAGGGTATCTGCTGTGGCATCTTTAATCACCAAGGCATTTAAAAGAGAGAAAGCAATTTGCTAAGACATAATGGATCCCGGGGATGAGAACCAGGACAATCGCCTATTTAGGACACAAAGACAGGCTCTTACTCTCCACAACTGAAAAGCACAGCCCAAATCAGCCCCTGAACCGGCAAATTAGGGTGCTGGCAAGCCCTGCCTTGGCGAAGGGATTCCCTTGCACCCATCTAATGTCTTCAGGACACGGACCGTGCCTGTACGTCACCCAGCACGGTCACACACAGGGACAAGCAAGCCAAGGGCTCCCTTGCTGGCCCACCGTAGGCAAACTGGCTCTGTATTCCCATCCTTAACAATGCGGCTTCCTCCCATCCCAGTGCGAGCCTGCAGCCCGGCCAGGGCCATGGAGAATTGCTGCTACACCAACGATAAAGTGTCACCGTCACACGTAATCCCTGCTGTCTTCTAACATGAAGGTTGGCAGCATCCAGGAAATACGTGCCTGCCTCCAAAGAGGCAGACTCCATCACAAGCTTTAGAAAATAATCTTCAAGCAGCAGGAAAACAGGGCTACAACGGTCTCCTAGCGCATCCCGCCAGCCAAGGCAAGACGAGCTCCTCTCCCTCCCACCCGGAGACGGGTGCTGGGAAGGCCTCCTGACGCCAGCCCCACACACAGAGAGGTTTTGGTACTCCATCAGCCTTTCACTTATGTCAGTTTTCCCCAGTGACTAAATTTCCTTGCTCAGCCTATGACTTATCTTCTTCCTAGTAGCTACTAAGAACAGATCATTCCCTCACTTTTCGCAGCAGCCTTTTACGTCTTCGAAAGCTTTTGCTATCTCTCCCCCTGCTCAGCTTGCTCTTTCCTAGACTAAACAATCCCAGGTCCTTTCAAGCTTTTCTCATTCCTCACTGTTTCCAGCCCTCTGACCACTCTTGCCACTCTCCCTGGACTCTCTGCTATTGGCCCACATCTTCCTCAAAATGCAGCATCCAAAACGGGAAAGAAAGGGCTCCAGCCGCGGCTTTACCGGCACCGGGAACAGCGGGAATACTTCAGATGCCTTGCGAAGCATGCAACTCCTTACACGGTCTCCTACGACGTGTGCCTTTTTCACAACCGTGTGACAGTGTTGACTCATGTCGAGCCTGTGATTCACTGAGATTTCTGTCTGCTCCGCTGCCGCCAAGCCGGTTATTTCCTTCCTCGATCCGTGCAGACCATCACTGCTACCCAAAGGCAGAGCTTTGCACTAGTCCTGCGCTGTTCCTCCTGTCTGCCCTCGCGTTTCCCTCGACACAGAGGAGCTGGGATGTCTTTGCAAACCAGGCTCTCCTGTTCGCACCACCCATGTTGCAGCTGTTGAGGAGTAACACTGGGGAAAGTACCTCCCGTCTTTGTGAAATACCAGCAGAGACAATTCAGCAGCTTGAACCAGCACCAGTTGGCCAAACAAGACCAAGCTGGTGGCCAGAGGCAGGCAGGCACCAGCAGGTCAGACTGCACAAGGAGCCGTGGCAGTTCACGCTGACTCCAAAAACCAAGGCTGCCCAAAGGACACCTGCTCATCCGTGCATCAAGGAGCCAGCAGCACTCCCAGCTCCAGCCTGACCTCCACCCTCGGGGATCACAAACCCTCTGCTTGCTCCGTTTCTGCTGGCTCCACGGGAGCGCACAGACCGCAAACCCTGCGCTGCTTCTCCATCTGCCTTGTATCATCCTCCTTGTTGTGGATAACAACAACTTCTGTAGCAGGAAGGTCCTACTTCTGTTTTCTAACAATACTTTTAAGAAGGGCTCAATTAGCAAGAAGCAAACGCTGACCACAAAATAGGATGTTACTGTTGCTCAGCTAACACCCCAACACTCCCCCACCCCCCTTCTTGTTAGCTCACGTTTTGGGGAAATACTGCGAGTAAACGCACTTAAGAGGACAGTCACTGATGGACATGAATCACAAGCAAGACGCTTGTTCCGCCCCGCTTAATGAAATCCAGCCCCCTGAGCCCCCGTTAAACAGTGGCTAATGACTTGTTTTGCCAACGAGGATCTTGTGACAAAGCGGCTGCTGCAAGACTTGGACCAAGCAGCACATTTTTTCAGATGATGCTGATTCTACCAAGGCATCCAGCACACCCTGCGGCTACGTGGTGGAGGAGACAAGATAACAGAACAGGACATCTTCTCTGGCCTCATCGCAGGCTTTTGCACCTCCCAGAGCGGAGATGATTTGGTGCTAGCCACTCTGTCACCTTCCAGCACACAGCCAGAACATCTGGTGACTCTCCACGAGGCACTGCAGAGCAGCCTTTCTTTTTGCAGAAATAAATCTGGACTCACAGAGATGAGATGATTCCATCAGAAGGAAATCTTGTGAGGCCAGGGAAGAACCCATACCTCCTGCCGCAGCCTTTGTACACAGATTATTGAAGAAATCACCTTATCACTTATCATAAAAAGGCAGGTTACACCTAGAACCTAAAAAAATCCACTCTCAAGGAAGGTTCAGAGCCAGGTTGAATATTTTTTGTTAGACAATGAGACCGTTGCAATGCGCAAGGGTGCTTACGCAGCCTGGCAGAAGAGGACAAGCAGGAGGCATCCGCTCACAGGTCCTTCAGCATGGCTGAACGGCTTCGCAGATCTTCAAGCAGAAGAACCCAACTCAAACGTAAGCCGTAACACAAACCGCTTCCCTGCTGGCTACCCGCTGATCTGATAGTGTGTCAGATCCTGCTATCAGAACAGGATACCAGCACGTTCACCTCACTGGGTGCAGAAAGGTGGCATCTCAGGCCACGCAGCCCTGAAAACACCACGTTCATCATCAAGTCCTGGCTCTCCTGCAGCCCCTCTCCCACCCAGCTCCCTTCCCCACTGGAGCCTGCGATATGCAGTGATGGCAGCTCTGCTCCTGTCACCCCAAGCCCTTCGGTGGCAGGGACACAGGTGAGAAACTTTGCTGCTCAGCAAAGAGAAGAAGGTTTCATAAATAGCAATATCTATGCCTGCCATGAACTGCTGTAAAGCTGAATAGTTTCCTTAACGGCAGGAAATGGTTCTCATACAAACTAACCACAGCTGGGCAACCGATGCAGCCAGTAAATGCTTTCATTTTAATAAAGTGGAAGATTCCTGCCCAGCGCACCATAGATCACCCGCCCCGCTGTCCTCCCTTCAAACAACAACACGCGCGGGTGCGTGAGAGACGCTGGACAAGGAGGATGCGTGCAGAGACCTGGCTGGTGGTCCCAGTGCCAGCTCTGCTGTTCACTCCCAGCCCGTCCTCCTCGACAGCGGAGTGAAAATGCCGGTGGGGAGGAAGATGGGCACGCGGCAGGGAGGGAAGCGCGGTGCCATTGCTCCTCAGGGTCAGGGTGGTCTGGCTGGACGGAGCAGGCAGCAGCAGAATGATGCTGCCCCGTATTGCCAGCTTGCAGGAACTTCCCCAGAACGATAAAACAGGTTTTCCTCTTCAGACCCTAAAACTGACCAGCTCTTTCCTGTCAAAGACAGAAAAATCTCCTAGGCCAAACCTACCCGCATTTTTCGCCCTCCCCCCGATTTGGCATTGTTTCCCGAACAGGCACTCGGATGGATGTGGAGAGCAGCCCAGCTCCTTCTCAGCCCTGCCTGTCACAACAGGTATTTAAAAAAACAAACAAGAAAGCCTCCCCCATGTCAAACAAACAAACATTTAAATCCCAGGTGGAAAAAGCAAAGCAAGCGAGGAGGAAACGAAGATAAAAGGCAGGGTGGATGCTGCTAGAGGGCTGGCAGGGCGGTGCTGATCCCGTTCGGATGGTGGTGCCCAGGACTGAGCAAACGCGGGCGAGCTGGCAGGAGAGGAGCGCCCCGTTCCCACTGCTTGGCCAGGGCAGCGCTGCCCGAGGAGCTCGCTGCCAGCTCAGGTACGGTGCCTGTCCACACGCTCTGCCTGCTGAGCTGGTAGCAGATACTCAGCACTTACAGCCTAAAGCACGCGTAAACCGAGCCTGCCTGAAACGCTCTAGGAGTAGCAGCGATTTCTGGAGCAGGGTTATAAACCCGCCTCTTTGTAGCGAGGATGATAAAGCCTCTTGCACTCTGAAGAGCGACATGCGTGGAAAGCAGCCCTCACTGGGCCAAAACCCGCTTGGCGGTGCCACGGGGCACAGTGGAGCAGGCAGCTACATCCAAAGGCAGCAACAGACGCAAAATGCAATTACCTGCCTGCAACCCCGCCAACAGGCTGAGGCAAACCCGCATCTGCTGCACGGAGGGCTTCGCTGAGAGGAGCCGTCAGCAGCTCCCAGTGCAAATTACAGGTACAATTACCCCTGCAGAAGGTGGCGGGTCTGACAGCAGCGGGACTTACAGCAGCACTTACAACAACAAGGAAACGTGGGTTTTAACTGCAGCAGACAGCACGAGTTAACTCCTCTCGGGCTTTTGTTCAACCCCAAGTTGCTCTGCCATCGCTGCTGTCGCGATGCAAGCCAGTAAAATCTGAAGAGCTAAACCCAGGTGGGCTTCTGGGGCTCAGTTTCTGATGTCACCCCATACCCCTGAGATCTCAGGACAGCCTCACGGTGAAGTCCCCTACATGAACAGTGACGCGCACAGCTCCTCTCCGTTTGTAGGAAGTCTTTGACACCGACTCTGCTGTGCTGAGGATGCAATCCAGGATCACAGCACAAAGCACAACTGTAGTTAAAATAAGCAACGTGCTGGACACATATGGAAGAGGAGGTGTAACCCCTCAAGAAGCGAGAGTGATCGCTTTCCTTCCCACACACCTGCCTGTCTTCCTACAGCCAAGGTCTACAGGGAAAAAAGTTTAAGATGGAGATAAAAGGCACTGGCAGGCAAGGACAGCCGGACTGCTACACCCCGGCAGCCCAGCATCGAAGCCTGGCTGAGAGGACGTGGTTTCCATCAGCATGGAGAGGCAAGGGTGGATGTGACAGACTAAACGCACGTGTGATGCTGCTTGGTAAGGATTGCTGCAGGCAGTGCTGAGCTTGCCACAGGCACAGCTGATGGTGGATGTATTTGTGTCTAAATACAGTTTGTGGGGAACAGAGATTTGCCACAGAAAAAAACATGTCACTCTCACCTCCCAGCAGCAGTGCGCAACGGCCCACCAAAGGGCAACGCTCTGGTGTTCCACTTGCTGGTTTACGGCTGGATTTGTTATTAATCCAGCGCAGCGAGTCTCTGTGGGACTTTACCAGTTGCGCAATGCTGCTTCGCTCTGGCAGGCTGCACCCCACCTCCACGAGGGAAATCAGTGTCACGGTACCAGCTTACAAACAGCAAAACCAACGTGGCAAGTGGTGAAGGGGCTTGCAGAGCATCGTGCCAGCGGAGATCCCTATTACTGACTTCCTTTCTGGCGCACTCTCCAAGATATATAAACACTTTATGCCCATCTCCATGCCATGAATCGGGCCTGACAGGCCTTTCCAAAGTGCAGGGCTGGAGAAACAGACCTAAGAGTTGCCTTGCTCCAAAACAGGACAGCACAGATACGGTACCACCTCGTTCTCCAGTCTGCTCCCTACACTCAGGAACACTCCAAGCATAAATACACAGTAATATGGCACAAATGAATACAGGAATAAAACCAGAGTTGGGTCTCCATGTACACAGAGATGTGAATTCTCTGAGCAGGGACAGGTGCACAGCTCAGCTGGAGCTGGCCTTTCCTCAAGCAGGTCCCATCTCACAGCATCCAGAGCTCTGCACCCGCCTCTCTGGAGGACCTGGTGGAGAAGGAAGGGCTGGAGCCTCATTTTACGCACTCATTAAGCAGCACATCAGTTATTGGGGAGCTGGCTGCCTCAGGCAGAGCCCCTGACCCACAGGTCCCCTTATCAGCAGGAAGGGCTCATTAGGGAACGGACCGGGGTTTCCTGCGCAGGACCGAACCCTTTGTGAAGGGGCTGCTGCCATGGAGAACCTGCTTCCTAACAGCCAGAGGAAGCACAATATTTTCCTTGGGCCTCCGAGACCGAGTTGCTATGGGGTGGTTGTCAACAAAATAAAGTTGCAGTTGTGGAGCTGGGCAGTGCACGCCGCGCACGGGTTGTTACTGCAGAATAAAGGTACCTCCAGCAGCGTCACCGCCTGCCCCCGCAGCCGGGGACAATTCAGAGCGGCATAAGGCCCCTCTGTACCAGTATAACTGCAGCTGCCCTCCAGGCTGTACTGGCAGAACAATTTTAGCAAAAAACAAAATCTCACACCCTCCTGATCAGTATGACATTGTGCGGAGACCACGGCTCGCTCTGGCTCCTCTCCAGCCCGGAGCACAGACGGAGGCTGTTTCAGGAGCAGACTCTCCTAATGCATTTGCAGTGGGCCAGCCAATTACGTTACAATTTCTGCGTATGGAGCTCAACAGGAGCTTAATTGAAAGAGCTGTAGCATTCAAATGACTTTTGATACTATGAAGACGTTAACGATTCCAACCCAGCGCTAACCAGCCCTGTCTGATGCTTGGCTGGCAGGCAGGGACCTGTAACTCGGGGCCTGGTCTGCAGCCAAGGCTACACCCCCGATAACTCAGCACAGCGCTGCGGCTGCGGCCAAATGCTGACGGAGTTGCCCCTTCCCAGCTGGAAGCTGCAGCAACTCCTCACGTGAGCTCTCCTCCACGCAGGGCATCCAGGCAATACAAAACAGATCTGCTCCTGCCATGGAAGGACCACATGCATGCCCCAGAACTCCCAAAACTGTTCCCACACGGACTAATTTGAACCTGCACAGCACTGCTTGCATGTATTTTTTAAATTGAAAAATATTATCCACGCTCTTCATATACATTTTGCGTTGCTTTTAAGTTCCATAAATGTTTTGGGATAATAAATACGCCAGTTTCAGATGGATTTTGCTACATCGGCACAGGACCAATACATGTACCCCACTCCAAGGCGGTGGGCTCCATTTAACTTGGTATCTTAGTGCCGGCACTAGGAAGTGGCAAGAAACGCCTTTTCTAAAGTGTAACTGTCCGCACTGCGTACATGTATGCGGGGGGGGGGGGGGGGGGGGGGGAGGAGGTGCCCCGCTATTCTCCCTTCTGATCCAATGCGCAGAAATCAGCAAAAACGCATACAGAGACACCCTGCCAGCAAGCTTACGCTCCTGCGGGGCTGCGAGGCATCTCACGCACCAACAGCGGGCAAGAGGAAGAAATACGTGAGGAGGCACGATGCTCATCAAGCCATCAGCCACATCTAACGGGCTGATGACCTGAAAGCTGCCAGCACCTACTGCAGGTCGGTAGCTGTGGCACAGAGTATGCTTGCTGGGCTACGGCTTGGGTCATACGCCGGAGCATTTCGGAGTAACACCCTGTGTTACGCCCATATTTAGCCATGGAAATAAGTGTGACTTGACTTTCAAACACTTGCAGCTCTCACTGACTTCACTGGTTTCAGTTGAGACATTTCAAATAAAACAATAACGACCACAGCTCTGGGCTGGGACCAAGCACAGACCATTTTTATCTTAAAAGGCATTTGTTTGAGAACATTCAGAGCTGCTAGAACCAACAGCACTGAAGTTATTTCACCGTGCAACCTTAAGAACGTTGACAGCTTTGTCTGCAAAATGACACGGATTAATTGGTGACCAATCCTTAAAAAAAAGAATAGTTAGAAAAAAAATGCTGGCAAACAGAGGAGAAATTCTTCCTCTCTTCAGAGGCTCACTCCTTCCTCCTTTGTCTAACAGCAGATCTTTTGTTCAGGATTTCAGTTGCAAGCGGCCCTGAGGTACGTGGGGAATGTCTTGGTTGCGACGAGCACTGGTGCACAGACTCGGTTTTAACCGGCAGAGAAACCACTCCAAATCACGCCTAAGCAGTGCTGCTAATGGAATTGTTCCAGCGCTAAAGGGATTTCAAAGTGAATGAGCGCTGACGGCAGAGCAGCTGGTGCGGCTCCCAGGTTGCTCTTCACAGTGCAGTGTGCCACGCAAGGACATCTAACGCCCCAACCACCCGAGCCTTGACAAAACAACCCCCAGCGCGTCCCCCTCCGACCCCCAGCATTTAGTCCCCATTAGCTTCCCACTGTACCAGATCAACGCCAGGCTTTGCGGGAAACGAGATGAGAAA
The DNA here is from genome assembly GCF_036417535.1 of Chlamydotis macqueenii. NCBI lineage: Eukaryota > Metazoa > Chordata > Aves > Otidiformes > Otididae > Chlamydotis > Chlamydotis macqueenii. The sequence continues at coordinate 15,805,087 of NC_141568.1, forward strand.
GCCAGGACAGAATTAGGGATGGACCCCCCTCCCTCCTCCCCCAGCAATTAATCTGACAGCTTTAAGAATAGTTCTGATCAAGCCAAATACACCGCCTTCCACTGGGAAATGTTTGCAAAGCTCGGCAGTCTCGGACAGGAGAAAGTTCCCAGGAAACCAAGTCAGGGCAAAGGAGCCAAGGGCTCCCGAACACAAACACGCTGCTACAACCAGCCACAAACCAGAGCCCAGCGGAGCCGGTGCTTTGCAGCATCATGCAAGTTAATAAATAGCACGGATATAATATATTATCTTCCAGTGGAAAGACTGGCCTGGCAGCACGTGGGACTATGGGGGACAATAAACATTTGGGCACAGCTACAAGCAGCCATAAAACAGGAATGAAGGTTTGATCACATTTAATTGCTTTGGGGAAGGAAAACATCAACGGGGTATCCATCATAATCACCTTCCCTTCCCCGAAACTGTTCCGTCACAGCTGAAGAGCTGGTCAAGTAATCCAGATCAAAGAGCGTATTTCAGGGGGTAAGGAAAGGAGGGAAATACCCCAAAAGCTTAAAAGGTGTTTGCCATATAAAACCTAAAGTCCAAACCACAAGAAAGCAGTCGGTAAAAAGTTAACTGATGAAAGGATGCGCTTTTCTTCCCAACTACAACTTTCTAAGGCTGGTGGCTGCAGAAAAAAGCTCAGCAACGAGCCAGAGGACAGAGCAGAGAGCCCAAAATGCATGCAAGAGGAGAAACTAAGATTATCCCACGTTTTTTTTTCCAGGGTTTGACTGAAGTGTTTCAAATGCCTGAGGCTGGCAAGGCTACCCCTGAGTGCCTTCCAGCTTTGGCAGCAGCCACTTAAAAGAGCTGCCCTTCCTCTTCCCAGGGACCCACCTCACTGGAAATAGATTGCAAATCCCCAGAGGAAGAAGATGGAAACAGCTGATTTCTCCCAGCCACAAGCTCAGTTGTCACTTCCCAGCTGGAGCCAGGCAGAGGGGTAAGAGCAAGGCTTCCCTTCCGCCCACGCAAAGCAGGAGGCTCCCAAACAGATTTTGCAGCTACCAAAAGCCGCTCGGAAGCCGCAGTTCTCGCTGAACGTGGGGACCGCAACCCGGCACGGCTCCCACTACCTCCAGCAGCCCCGTGCAGAGAGGGGTGGCAGGGCCGGGGTTTTCATGACACATCATCTCTGGAATTCACTGGTGAGCGTCCCACAGCCTCTGCTTGGTACGATGCCAGAGCTGCTTCTCAAATCCTGCGTGACCTACCAGCTGCTGAGGGCAAAACAGCAAGGCATACATCATCCAGAGAGGAGACAAGATCAGCGGGCTGCTGATGAATGAACAGACAAATGCTTCAGAAAGCTTGCTCCCATACTCCTGGTAGGAGGGAACAGGTTCAGGTCCTTGGCTCTCCTACACAGCGTGCACGACTCCGGGCAGGTCACTCAGTCCCTTTGTAGCAAGACTTTTGTCTCAGGAGGCAGAGAGCTATGCAGCAGTGCTGAGCAAGGTAGGCAGGCTGCCAGCTGAGGATGCAAACTTCTTCAGGGAACTGTAACAGTTACGCGGTAAACGCATTAACCATGGGAACGGCTTCCCAAAGGATGTGGTGGATCCCAAACTGTAAGTCTTTCCATTGTAAGTGGATGCCTCTTTCAAAAATGCAGGCTGTAGTTCAACCACAAGCGCTCACAGGGAGCTCTCAAGGAAATGCCATGATCCCAGTGAAGGCAGGAGCTCAAACTGGGAGCCCAAGCAGCCGCTTCCAACCTTCAAGCAACAAACCTATGAAATCCCTGCTCTTTGCACCTTGCCATGGCAATTCAAGACTTTTCTTGGCTATGCTTCTTTTCCATGTCTCTACCCAGCCAGATTTTCAGCTGTTTCTGTGATCTGCCTCAGGCCACCTAAATTCCCTCTGACCTGACCTGTTGAGCAATCCTCTAAATTTTGTCACCTCTCTAGCTGGTTTGGTTTCTTTTGGGTTTTTTTTTAGCTACAAATCAGATCTCCTGGCACAAGTTTCTCTCTTTGCTTCAGATCCTGTTTCCCCACCAACACCTGTCTTGGGGACACTCCCAGATGAGGACTAGTGAAAGCCTTCACAGCAAGCATTACCCAACGACCCACACTGCTAGAGACAGGTCCTCCACTACCCTGCGTGCTCTCAGTTCCTGGAGAAGATTGCTCAGCAAGAGAGAGATGAGATTGAGTCTCACCCATAGCACAACCCCTCCTTCTCTTTGACTTCATCTGTGACAACTGCATCAAGGATCAAGGCTACCACGCTCTGCCCAGGAGCTGCCTCAGGATACGCTGACACAGGTACCGCAGCGTGCCAAATGATGCTAAGCACCCAGTCACAAGTGTATTCAGACTCCTCTCCTGTCCCACCAGATGCCTCAAGCTGCTCCAAAACATTTGGTGGCTTCCAGTGGTTTGCAGTGGAGAATCTGCCTGCAAAGAATTCTGATGCATTTCAGAGGCTACTGTTAGCAAAGGGGGAGAAAAAGACATATGGAGGGAGCAGAGAGGTAGGGATAACAGGGGTGAAGCAGGGAGAACACTTCACTTTACTGAAGTCCACCCAAACCAGCCTGTGCTCATCAGGAAGCTGGAGCAGCCAGGTGCTGTGCATCCCCCGTGACTGCAAACCAGGCTACAGCGCTCTCCAGTGCCAGCACTGGGCTCTCTGCAAATAGCAGAGAGGTCACGCTGAACATCCCAGGAGACCAGCGTGAAACTGGAAACTTCCTGCAGGAACAAAAAAATTCCCTTATCTGCCTCAATCACAGCAGTATTTGGATAAAGTGTTCTTGTCCGTATCTGGACTGTAATCTGGTGTTTCAGCAGGCCTGCCCTCCGATCCCTAGCAGCGCTCCGCCGAGCCACACGTGCACCTTGGTGGAGATGTTTATTGTATCCTACACAAAGTTGTTCCTCCTTCTCTTATCTCTTGGCTTTTGAATTTCTAGTTCTCTTCAGGGTCTAGAATCAGAGATTTGAGGAGTCAATTTACACCCAATAAAAAGTGACAGCCCCCTCCAGGATGTCTCTGCTACAGCACTTCTCCTTCTGAGACTCTCATCCTTCCATTCCCAACCTAAACCACCCCTACGAGCAGAAAAGGCCAAGCAGGGTAAAGCTTTGCCAAGGGAAGAAACTCTCCCGTTATTCTCATCCAAGGAAGCGGCACAAAGGAAAAAAGACCAGAAGGGATGGCTCACATCCCTGGGTCATGGCAGAGAGCTGGAAAAGGCTCATCTCCAGGAGGACCGAGTGCCAGCACTTCTTTTTTTAACTTAGCCAGCAGCTGCAGAATTTAAGCTTTAATAAAAGTCTATTTTGCTCTTGCTGCTGCAAAGGAAACTGCCTCCCTCCTCTCCCCTCCCAAATAAAAGGCCAAAGTCTGCAGACAGACATCCTGTAATGTCACCTTCGAAAGAGGTGGCAGCTTGACTCATCTCAGCGGGACGTGCAGTGCAGAGCAGCTTTGCTTTCACTTCAGGTTACAGCAGGAATACACTGCTCCCACGGCCGATCCTTGCTTTGAGGTTTTATTATGAGCAATACAACAGATCTTCAATATTCTCTGATTACAAGTGTCTGGAGCAAGGAAGGAAGAGATAGGCAGGGAAAAAAGCAGGCTGCATTCTGAGGCTCTCGGCACCGCTCATTACCCAGTCTCCCACTTCGCAGTGTAGCTGCATGCAGAAGCCCTCTCTCCTAGAGATACACAGAGTCAAAAAGACTCCATTTAAACGGCCTTCCTACAAAATATTTATGCAACGCAAACAAGAGGCCACGTTATTTGTCAGGCCAGAATAACAAGAGACAGAGAGCACTGAACTTGATACCGTGTACTGTTCTCCGATGGCTGTTCAAAGCCCACCTCAGTTTATAGATTAATCTGCCGGAGCAGTAATTTAGGCCACTGGATGTTAGCATTTAGCAGTGCACATTTCTGGGAAGGCTGAAAACCTGCTTGTGATTTACACAATTTCTGTGGGGTCTCTAGTGGCCGGGGCATTTGTCAGAGGCAGGTGTTCTGCATTAGCCACATTCTCCCTCCTCTCCTCTCATCCAGGTTTAATATCGGCAATGAACCAACTGCTCCTGCAGCATTTACTCTAAAGCAGCAGAGCAAGTGTGAGTCTTGTCCCCCTTCCCGTTCCTCGCCCGCTGCATCAATCGCCATGCAACATTAAGGCTTTAGGACGATGTCTATCAACCAGCTGGGGTGGGGGAGAAGGGAACCAGAAAGCATCCAAATAATCTGCACACTCCCTGAGCCTCCCAGGACAAGGAGCATTCCTCCCTCGCATCCCCGCTTGCAGAGGACGGTGCCAGGGGCTGGCCCAGCCGAATAAAACAGAGCAGGGTTTGAAGAGGGGAAAAAGCAAGCCTGTCTCTGCAGCTAGCCCCTCCTTTCGCCCAGCCCTTTCTGACTCCGACCCCAAGCTGCTGCTGTCTTTCAGGCCTGGGTTGGGATTCCCTCTGGAGTCTGTCAGCGGAGCTCTTTAAAATGGCAGTGGGAATCCTCGCTAAGCCACGGGACTAAGCGTCCTTCCTCAAACACCGAGTGCATCGGCTCCAAAACCCTCCCAGAGCCTGCAGAATCTGTGCCGGCAAACGGCATCTTTGCGACGTGAGCGTTGCTGTAGCTGGCTCTCAGCATGCCCTGTTTCATAACACAAAAGGAAGCTTGAATCCCTCAGGGCTCAGATTTTTTTCCAAACTGAGTAAACACTCACAAACACCCATTATTTGCATGCACAGCAACTGGGACAAAGGATCCGTGGCCAGGTAGGTGTCTAACCGGTGGTCCAGGCGTGCGGTAACATGTGTGCAATCCTAGAAATCTTGAGCTAAAAGAGACTTATCTCTAGATTGACTCTGTGCTGCTTCCAAGTCTCACTTTGAGATTAAAAAGCAGCCTTTGTTGTTTGGAACATTACCATTTCAGAAAAAAACCCCATCCCTACTCAGCCCCTCACCCTAAAGGCTTGGTTTGCAACCCAAAACATTGGCACCTTAATACCAGAAGGTCAAAGCCCTGAAGTCATTAGGCAGATTATATTTAAGAGCCCTGTGTGCAGCTGATCAGAGACTTATTCCTTAAAGGATTGAAATGGCAAGACAGTGCACCTCAGCAAGCAATCTCGTTTAATAGTCAATTAACAGAGATGTGCTCTTCTGAGCTCAAGATCACTGCAGACAGAAAAGAAAAAAAAAAAAAAAAAAAAAAGCACCACCATCAGCTTTCCTCTGTTTCTGCTATTAAATCAAGCTAGCTGATCCACTCTTTCAGTTCATTGTTAACTGGCAAGACTGGGATGCATCTAAAAGTCACCCAGCAGTTTCATCTCAACCAGGCGGTAACATTTCTGATAATAAAATTTTTTTTTTTTTAGACTAGAGGGGACTAGGATGGACTAGAATGGACTCAGAAGCCAAAAGACAACCCCCAACTTTCTCAATGCAAAGCCTTGTCTCTGAGCACATAATTAAACCAGGGTGAATTACAATCCTCACAGCAACTCCCCTTGCGCACCCGAATACCTAAACCCCATACGCACTGGGATACATCTGGGAGGAGGAAACTGCTAACTCCAGGCAGATTTGCGTAGTGTTGATGTATTAGCACCAGCCAAACGACAGATGAGGGCAGGCCTCCTCCATCCAGCCGCACGTTGGTAACAAGCGGCGCTGCAAACCAGAGCACACGCCCAGATTTCACAGGCACGCGGACATCAGCATAACCAGGAGCACATAGGAGCTCTTCTCTAGAGCTGCCAACCCCAGTGTTCAAAAGCCGTGAGTCAGCCTCCGCACCCCCTCCAGTCGAGGTTAGCTCAAAAGCTAGACATTGCAGAAAAATAAGAAAATCAGAAACAGTATTAATGTGTCTCCTAGTTTCTAAGTATTAGGTTAAGCCAGCCAGAGTGGCTGTCCTCTCCCTTCAGCCATGAGAGACAGAAACTTTCTTTTCCCTGCTCGAAAGCTGAGGTTCTTACCTGATTGCTTCCCTCCAGCACTTGAGCATTAGGAGGAAAATTGGCCAAATATTTTAAGACTCAGAGGTTCATTCAAAGCTAGTGTCCCCCTCTCCCACAATCAATCAAATACAACACTGGGGGACTCAGGATTTTCAACCAGAGGCTTGTGCTGGCTGGTTAATAGCAGAGGAGAGCTGCTGTCCCACAGCCCAGCCCAGGGAGTCTGATGGAAAGATTTATGCTACCGAATTAGTGCTCTTCAGAGCCCCTTTTTTAAGTTTCAGCAGGGAGACGAAAGGCTTAAGCTGTCCATGTCCTCTGAATGACCATGTTGTGACCATGGACTGCATCAATGACCCTCTAAAACCCTCTGTGCTGGATGAGGTGCAGTGCAATGTCATGCTGCAGAAAAACAGGGTTACTAGTGCAAGGCTCCGAGAAGCAGCAAAAGCAGGGTATGAAAGCTGTCAAGACCAGCACAGCAGCATCAACAGAACAGAAACTCCAGAGATTTCAGAAAAATGCTCCTTTGATGCAACACAAACAATTCTGGACAGAGCAGAGAAGCAAATACGAAAGGGTCTGCATGTCAAAGTAGGGTTCCTCCTAGCTTGTGGGTTACCGCAAACATCCGATAGCCAGCCGAGTGACAACGTGCAAGGAGAACTCAAAGCTTACTTTCCCCTCTTACAATTGCCACACTGACTCTGCGCAGAGGTAACAAAAGCAAAGCAAGCCCGCCTGAACACCCTTTTTCAGCAGCAGAGCTAAACAAGGCCAATTCTGAATGGCAAAAGGCTGCAGAGTGAAGCTGCCACTAGAGACAGTCATTTTTCGCAATATACCCTCGCTTGAATGCGGCAACAAGAATAAATTCAGATGGAAGAAAAACTGACAGCTCTTGCCATTTAAATATGTGCCTAAGGGCACAGCTTAGAAGTAGGATTCTTATGTTATGAACAAAAAAAACCCTTCGGTTTTCTTCTCTCTCATAGTGAAATCCTACAGGAACATCTCCCAGGTGAGGTGATGCTTACCTGAACAGACCCTGCTGCGTTCAGCTCCGTAGAGAACAGAGCAGATGGAAAAACCTGTGTCGGTACAGTCCCAAGTAACCACTTCAGACGGCAAGTGTTTGTTTTACCTGGTTTCTCTGCTTTACAAGTTCAGGCAGAATTTTCCTGCTGGCTTCCTAACCTTGCACATTTGGTTGAGATGAAGGTGTAAAGCACCAAGCACTTCTTTCAAACTCAGGAGGAACAAAGGACTGCTGGGGCGCAAACATAGGAGCAGAGGGACCCAAGTTACAGGTGATGATAGTTTATACCAGGAAAGGTGAGCTGGAGGTATTAACTCTCAGGGTTAAACCATCACAAGGAATGATGCTGCACTTGAGAAGAGGACAGACACAACCCTTCAGCCCTCCACGGGTGTGAATGAGGCACACCCTGGGACTTCGGGGAGAGAACAGCGGTACGGAGAGATGAAGTCTCGCAGCAAACTCGGAGGCAGGGCTGAGGAGCTGATGTGTACTGGCTCCTAGCTACACCCGGCTAGCAGGATCACCTCCTCTTCACCCTGCACTTCTTGTCTTTAGGTCTGAGGCTGTTACAACTGGCTAAGCTAAAAAAGCAAAGGAATCAAGGCACAGCAAGGAAAATCCCTGATCTGGATTAGGCACGCAGCTGAGTTACTGGCATTCCACTGCACAGCAAAGCTCTACATACAGGTAGCATACAATCCAACTGAAAAATCAGACAAATAACAAAGGGCACTTTTAGCTGCAGAGGTTCACTCTGCGTGCCCAAAGCAGCGCTGTGCCTGGGCTGCTTGGCACTTCGACCGCTCTCCACCGTGCAGACACGCTGCCTTAGTTTGGGCTGAATCTCCCGGTGTCCTCCTCGCCCACATCACGTGCATCTGGAGATACAGAACGTACTCAGCTCCCCTGCACATCCCCGAGGCTACTGCTCATCAAGTCAGAGATTTCCGTGTCCAGCTAAGCTATTAACAAAGCAAGCATCCCAAGACATCAGTTAAGTCTGTTTTGCCACACACAACCAGCTCACCGGCAAATTCCCTTGAAGCAACTCCGCCACTTGTTTCAACCTGCCAGCGTGAAGACGAACGGCTGGCAGAAGGAGGTTAAATACAGTTTCAGGCTGCTCTTAGAAGGTTGTGTGGGAACTGTTCACACCCTTCTCCAGAGCACACGCTGGTGTGAACGCAATCTGTACGCTACTCATTTCTATGATCATGCGGCTACAGCGAGGAGAACATCTTTGTTCCTGCCACATGTGTCTGCCTTGAAGGGGACATGAAAGCTGCTGGGTTTGTTTTACACTGGGATTCATGCCTTTCTCCCTTCTTCCCATATTTTAAAATATAAAACAGCTGGAAGCCCTTCTCCAAACTATTCTCCCTACTCTTTTTTTTTTTTCCCTCTTTTCTTTCTCTTTAGGACAACATGGATCTGGTCCTCCCTGATTTTGTGAGATTATTTTCTGGAGAATTCAGGGATGGTTATCTTCTGATTGAAGGGCTGGAGCACCACACAGCTAATGAAGACATCCTCTCCCCAGCAAGGGTTTGATTGTGGAGACAGCCAAAGCAAGTGACTACAGGAATCTTTCAAAGCTTCTCATGTTACATGCACAAAGAGACCATCCTCCCCTTCGTTGCTCATGTTTACAGCATACAAAGCCCAATATATTTAATTCCCACGTACACTGCGCGGTCTCCTGCATTGCAAGCAAGGCTATGTCATGAGAACTCCAGCACGACTCATCCTTACCCATCAATTTTGGGAACTAGGGCAGGGCTGTGGTAAGCAGCAGACCGAGAGGGACACGGTTTTATTCCCTGTAGGATCTCCACATGCTCCCCTACCCCCACCCCACTCGGAGGAACCAGCAGGGAAGAGCAGCATGTTAGACGCGTCAGTCTTTGGTCTTTTTCATATCTGCAAATACAAGTTTCTTATTAAAAGATAAAGAAAAAAAACCCTTTCATCCTCTATGCCTGACCTAATCTTTAAATACCTAGTGAAATATAAGTAATGGAGAGATGCTTTTAGCAGCTGTGGGCTCAGTCATCCCTTTCATGTACACAGACAGAAGCTGACTAGGACTAAGGGTTGCTTAACTTAAAACTGACAAAGTTTGATTGCTGTGCCTGGCAATGAATATTAAAAGCAACGACAAGATTGACATTATCTAGCTGCACTGTAGCTTTTTTTTTTTCTTCTTTATTTAAATGCTCCATTTCTCAGTTCTTACTGCAAGGATCTGAGCCAGAAAAATACAGCTCAGGCTGACATCTTCCAGAAGTGCCTGCTAAACCCCAGCTTTCGGGGTGCCAAACTTAAGACACTTGAAAGGGCTCAGCTTACAAAGCAACACAATTTCCTGAGAGCAAACATGAATAAAAACACTGCTCGTGTGCCATGTGCCGCACACACGTTCGAGGCTTCAAAGACGCACCGCTTGATTTCTCTAGATGTAGGGCAGTGGTGCTGAACCATGTTCTTCACCTTTTACAGCCAGCTCTGTTCTCCGAGAAGTGATGGCACAGGAGCCATAAGGAACTGGAGGTCTCCCACACACTCCAGGTATCGCGTTAACTACAGCTTCTGCTCCAAACGATGACAGATGTTGCCCTGAATGCATAGAATTCATCTTTGCCCCTTAAAGAAACATCTTAAAAGCTGCTAAGCGGCTCTAACTGACTGAGCGGTAGTAAAACAAGGGTGTAAGACAGAACAAGCAAGTTGCCAAATTGCTTTTTCTCTTTAAATAGGAGGAGAAAGCACCATTGCCTGCACAGACTTGCTCCAGTGCCTACATTGCTCTCACCACAAGACGTACACTTTATTTCTAGCTCCAGCTCTTTCAAACACTGCTGACAGTTGCTTCTTGGTGGGCTGGGTTACAGAGCACCTCCCTCAACTCGAAATGACGTCCTCGCACAGAAAACTACAGGCAAAGGTCAAGTCCTATGGTACACAATTCCTTCTAACCCGAACGCTGGACTTTGGCTTTCACGTTAATCAGAGCCCCCACGTGATCCGACAACAACTCGCCTTGTTTCTTGTAGAGGAGGTGGGAGCTGTTTCCACATAACAGAGCCAAAACCTTGGGCTGCCCAAGGTCGCAGAGGATATCTCTGCTGCGGAGCATGCCTAGGTGCTTCTGCAGCTGCTGCCCCAAACTCCACAGAGAGCTTACAAAGCCTCTCGGGATCCCCTCGTATGTTAAACCTGGGCCAGCTGGTTTCTCTGCAGCTGTAGCACAAACCTAAGTGGAGCTCTGACGTGGGCTGAGAGCCCCACCTATTCTGCAGCACGGATGCAGGCTGCAGGAGCACCAATTTTCTCTCCACAGCAGAGGAGTTCGCTCCCCCAGCTCCCTGGGTTTCGCCCCTCTGCTGCTCTCGCCCTGCAGCGACGCATGAGCATCACTGGCAGGCTGGTCCCATGCTGCCACCGAGCATCAGTGCTTACCTCTGGACTTACTGTGCTGGACTTCCCTCAGCTTCACCACAGCTCCAGAGAGGCAGGGACCACCTCTTGCTATCCCTTCCCCGCCCCCCCCACTATCCTTCAAAGAAAAGAGACATTTGCTAGCAGTCAACCAAGGACAGTGTTTTCATCATCAGATGTTCTCCTTGAGCATCTTGCCATCAGACCTTGTGTTCTTAAATCTTTAAGTAACACGACGCTTGCTGAAAGCTGATGGTCAAGCACTTGCACAGCAAAATCTAGCTTGGCCTGGCCACTTTGCAAGTAGGATATTGTTTTAGTGTGCACGAAAAAAGGTAAGAAAGCCCAGCACCGGGCATAAACAAGCTGACTGTATATAATGGACATTGTTAGGTGTCTGAATAGGTCACTGACTCAAAGGAAAGTTCAGCTCCACAATGCAGGTCCTGAGCTCTGAATACCAAGCAGAAAGCATCCCTATGCACTCATGCCCCATGCATTCAGTGCAGCTGGATCTTTTTGTATTTCTCACTATTTCCTCCTGAAATTCCCCAGTTTCCTTCCATTCGTATTATGAGCCTTTGTTCTTTCTCTGCCCTCTTCCTCCTACTATTTTGAAGTGTACAGATGGAGTCTAAGGGTGGGGATGCCAGCAGAGCCACAGCACGTTAGAAAAACAACATTTGCAGCTTAGTAAAAATAAGATTAACCAGCTCCAGCGCTGTAGGGAAGTAGTGACCCCTGTTGCAAGAGGCAGGACCCTGCCAAACTGCAACTGCAACCACAAATAAATTTGTGTGTTAAGAGGTTAAAAATAGGGCCTTTCGTGGAATTAATTTCATCCTAGGATTTGCTAGGTGTTCAAACCTCGTATGTGGGGCTTTCCACCAGGACTCCTATGATCCATCATGGTGGAATATTCTTCCCATCAACAGGTCTCAAAGTACTGCAGCAGAGTTATCCCAACTTTGAAGATGGCTTAACGGAGACATCCTGAGCAACCGGTCTGAGCATCACTACAGTCTCACAGCACAGGAGGAAGGTATTCACTCCTACAGGAGAAGTTGTCCAGTTGTCGTTGTCCTCCCTTTGCTCCAGAATTCACGACCAGACGTGCTCCCCATTGAGGGCCAAGACACCCTGTCATCTTAGGGGTGCTCTGGGACTAAGATGGGTCCTGCCCTGACAGAGCAACCCTCAGCACTCCCGCTTGCACCAGCACAGACAAGCCTCACACTGTGCAAGTTTTCTACAGCCTTTCTTCCCAAATATTCAAAGACAACCTGTGTGCATTACAAGTAGCGTCAGGACTTCTGCAGCACTTGAGACTACCAGAGCTGTCAGCTCTTTCAGCGATGATAATCGCCTGTCAAAAACGCAGATCAGACTGCAGAAGAAACAAGGGTTAAAAGGAAGTAATAGGAATAACTACCTGGAGCTGTAGCCAAGGCAATCAAGAAACTGAATTCAGCTGCTTTGGTAAGTACCTTTCAGTGCAACACATTCCTCCTCCACTGCAGGAGTCCTAGGGTGATTCCACAATAGTTCTGTGCCTGTGGCTTTAAATTCACTAATAAATAGCCTATACACTCACGCACACGATGGATGCGGGGGAGGGAGAAAAGAAAGATTTCAGATTACAACAAGAGCAGCATTTGTCACTTGCTTTAGATGGTGTGAGAGGCAGTTTCCAGGCTCTTGGACTCAAGAAGAATATTTTCTGTTCCATTCCTGATGTGCTTGGCTGCCTTCTGCCAAAACCTGTTTTAAATCCATTAATGAAACTAGGCTGAGTCTGCATAACTTCTTAATTCCCTGGTGGAAAAAGGGCACTTGAGCATATTTCCGGGAATGACAGACACCCACAGTTCCCACCATTGTAATGTGAAGCGCTGCTCTCTGGCCAGCTCCCTCCTCAAAACCCACTTTCTCCCTGGAACATTACCCTGAGTTGTCACTGATTGCTTTATGGAGAACGCAGGAACTCGATGATACTCACTTTTCTCTTTACAGCAGCACCTCACTGCACTGGCCAGTCCTGCATTGCTGCCAAGTTCGCATCACACACATTAGCGAGATCACACTTGGGCACACAGAGAAGGTCTTGACACCCGTCTGCTCCGAGGTCACAAACTGATCTACTCCGGGTAGTAAAGACAGTGAGAATGACAAGGAAGGCTTTTTACTCCTGTATTGCCCTGTGCCTGCTCTAAAGGGACCCACCTGGCACCACTTCCATCCTCCCTTCTCCTCAAAAGGGGAAGCACAGAAGAGCAGCGATGCATCCCTCCAGCTCCACAGAGCGAGGAAGAGCCAGGCAGATGCTCCTAGCAGGAACCAGGTCTGGAAAGCTGGTGGGAGGCTCTTTGTAGATTTAAGTGCCACGTGGAGAAGTCCCATGGGGGAGACAAAGACCTGATCTACAGGACCACAGGTGGGCCTGAACCCATAAAGACATTCCCATGTGCTGACACTCATATTATAAGCAAGGCACATTCATTTCCATACAGCAATTCCCAGCACTTCAGTTTGCATCAGCGGAAATCCTTTAAGGACAGGGCTCACGTGTTAGTGGCAACATGAGCTGTGCCTAGGACAGAGCTTTTTTCCTGAGATCTGGAGAAGAGATGCCAAATATTTCTTATAGAAAAATCAGAATTATTGCAGCATATTAAAAGAAAAGTCTCTTTGCCAGAGTGCTAAGACACTAGTAGGCTACATTCTTTGAAAAACTGAGTTAAAGGACACAGCAACAGCCAGTAAAATGGGCACCAGTTCCCTTACAGCAGCAGTATTTTTTGGCAGAAGTATATTAAGGCTAACCTCCTGTTCCATGAACAGCAGCAGTCTAAACGGGAAGGATCGCTGAGTCAGCTTTAGCTTTGGGCTTCACAATGCGCTCTGTGTTTTCCAGCATGCTATAGTCTACCACGGAAAGCTGAAGTGGGGGTAAGGGGGTGAACATAAGAGCTTTGAAGACACATGGAAAGAAATATATGAAACTCAAGCCTCTGTTTAATTAAAAAGCTGAAGAAAATGATATCACAATGTCATAGGTCTGGGTGAGCTACAACTGCAAGGACCTCAGGCACCAGCAGTTCCATCTATGTGACTGAAGCGATGCTCTGCTGGGACACGAAATATTTTTTCTTGCAACTCTATGCAACAAATGATGATGTTATTCTAACAGTCACTTAAACATACGTGTACATGGAGCAGCTTTCATAACAGGAGACACTGCAAGTCATCTGCTGTCCAAAGGTCATGTCTAATCCAGGACCTTGTCTCTAGCACTGCCCAAGAGCACACACGCAGGGAAAAGATGAAAGTTCAAGCGTAAAATGATCCGTCCTCAGTGCACCTTCCCTGCCTCAGGCAAACAAGCTCATCTGCGAAAGATGAAGATCTTTAAGACTGAAGTTCCTTCACAACTTAAACTGCAGCCACCTCTTCCCTGACCTTGGCTCCAGCACTCAGCTGTTGCAGAGCTGTTTTAGCATGCGATGCTGGCAGTCAGGCTAGCTTCAGCTAAGTGCACTGAAACAGCTCAGCAAAGAGGTCCAACAAGCATGGATGTGAAAGGAACAGTGGGAACACAACAGCCAGTGGACAGGTCTGCTGGCTCATGCTGCAGCAGAGCCTCAGCCTGAAAGAAGTGTCAGGCACAGGACCATTCTGCTAACAGTATCTTTTACAAGTAGCCAGGAAAAGCCTTTATGTTTAAATAAAGGACTTGGCAGAGAAAAATAGCTTCCTCTCATTCACTCTCTCTACGTTAAGTGAAACTTCAGTTGAATTAAAAGAGTGGGGTGCCATCCCCCTCCCCTGCAGCCTCTTGGTGTGGTTTGCTTTTTTACATGAAGATAGTTATCCTAAACTTTTACAAGCTTGCTTTTCCTTTACCAAATAAACATGCTAAGGTTTTTGAACTCTCCAGGGCAGCACATGCAACTTGCATGCACACTGACTCATGATGATGTGCTCCCATGCTGCTACCTGACATCAGATGCTGAGACCCCTCTGGCACGGGACAAAAGGTGAGTCCTCCTCTGCATGGCTTTACCTTCTCCAGATGAGTCTGAGCTGTGCTGTGATGTTCTCCACTACCCTCAACAATTACCCCTGTATTTTGAAGATTTCTCCCAGCAAGAACTATACCCTACACTGGAACAGCCTGCAAAAATTAAATAACTATGGACTACTACTTATGTTGTAGACTACACTTATTATAACCAGTTAACATGAAAGCCAGCACTGAGATGCAGAAACTGTCCTCCAGTCAGCTCACCGTCTTCACAGCAACTGGGGAGGAAGTGGGGCTGCAATGCCCAGACAAAGTGCCAAACCTCTGCTCGCTGCCACGCAGCCAGCCCGCGTGCCTCGACAGGCACAGCCCAGCAAATCCCAGTCAGAGAGCACTTATTAGACCAGGCACAGCAAGGCACAAAGCCAGCTTGGATCCGGAAGCAGGACAGTTCAGTCTGCACAAAGCTATGCCTTTGCTAGTGAGCCCTCCAAGAACAGGCAGGTAGGCTCTGCATGGAGCCAGCTCAGGAGTCTGCAGGTCCTTGTTACCGTTCACTCACCACGTGATGGGCGCCTTGCTGTGGAACAGGCAGCTGCACACACAAGAAACCCAACGTGTTCTGACTGCGTATTAGCCCTGCGTGTGGCTCAAAGTCCTAAAATGATGAGAATAACACTGAAATTTACTTTAAAAAAAAAGTTTCTCAGCTCTTATAATGCTTTCTGGATGACTGTTCAACTTGATTAGCTGATGAAGAACTACACAGCGGAATACTCGGTAC
The DNA here is from genome assembly GCF_036417535.1 of Chlamydotis macqueenii. Classification (NCBI taxonomy): domain Eukaryota; kingdom Metazoa; phylum Chordata; class Aves; order Otidiformes; family Otididae; genus Chlamydotis; species Chlamydotis macqueenii. The sequence continues at coordinate 15,820,370 of NC_141568.1, forward strand.
TCTCGGAAGTGAGGCTCTGGAGATGACAACGACCTACCACATCCAACTCACGATGCCTCCAGCATTTCTAAGGAACAGGGTCTTCACCTCTTCCTCCACAGCAATCAATCCATAGGCGCCCAGGTTTCTGGGCAGCTGCTTTCTTTTCAGTTACATCACAAATCAAAGTAAATAAAAAACTCTGTCAGGGGCCTCTTCCCAAGACTCAGTCTGAATCTTCCCTTTCCCACTTTTTGAGCCCCACACATTGACAGCCTGTGGACCCCAGAGGTCTCCGTCCATTATTTCTGCATACGAAGCATGTTATCACTTTGCAAAGCTCTTTCTTTTATTTTGCACAACGCTGAATTCCCCACGGCGTTCAGCATAATCTCTGAGCTCATGCTTCAAGGCTCCCAGATTGTCACAGCCACAGCCCTGTTATATTGCTATCAATATTTAAAACCAAAAGGCCCTCTTCCTCCAACACAAGTTGCGTTTCCAGGTTTATCACAAACAGTAAAAAAAATGCATGCAGGTACTCTCGGCTCAACGTGCACATACGAAAAAAAAATTCACTCACACACTGGCCAGACAGCTGACATCCATCCTGACATTTGTCTCCATGTATAAGGAGGAAAGATGAATCACTCAAAGCTACACAACTCTGGAGTTTGCCTTTGGTCAGGCTGATAAATGTCATAAATCAGCCACTGTGCATCCTCAAATAGAGAGACGGGCACTTAGAGAGAGCTGGAGAGCAAGAGGGGCAGCAGCAGCCTCTTCTGAATTAAACAGGCATAAACACAACCGTGTCCTAGTGATATCTAAATGAAACCCACGAGAGCACAACTCAAGCAATTTGCTGTATTCTGGGAAGTTCTGGTGTATTTGTAACTGTTTCAATTTGTTCAACAATTAGCTGCCGCAGTTAATTAACCTCAAAGAAAGGAGAGGATTCTTCATTTATTGAGGTCTTCAAGTCAAGATTAGCTAAAACCCTTTACCAGAAAGGCCAAACAAAGGCCACTGGTTTGGCACAGGGGTGGCTGGGGAAAAGTGTGCCGTGCAGGAGTTTAGCCCAGAGGAACTCATGAGTATTTCTGGCACCAGCAGCCAGGCAGAGGTTGTAGCTGAAAGCAGTTGACTAACGAGCTATTTTGCAGGCCTGCCACACTGGGCATGTCCAATTCAGAGAGGGTTTTTTGGTATTTTGTTTTTACCTGTACAACCAGACTTTTCACTTAAAAGCAGCAGCATTTAACCCAGCAGACACCAAGGCTACGTGAAAAGCACGCGCTACAAGAAAAGCAACCCAGAAGCTCGGGATCAGCCTCAGATCTGGGAAACCTCATCCATCAGCCTTCCCAGGTAAGCTCAGGCAAGCCCGCCCGCTGCTGCCTTCACCTCTCCGTTTAACGGTCGGGATGAAGACATTCACCACACCGCAGTGATGAGGCATCTCATCACTGGCGAAAGGCATCTCCAGGGGGTACACAAACAGGGCAGCTGGTCCCAAATATTTTCACCCCATCCAGCAACAGTTTCGTTACCTTCAGCACACATCATGAACCCACTTACGTTGGCTCAAATCACCTAGAGAATGATGCTAAAGCCTAGAGTCCCTCCTGCAAAGCACAGCTCCTGGCAAAGAAAAGGCACTGAGGGTTTGCATTTTTTCATTGCTACTGAAAAAAATAACAGCGGCGAGAGGCCAGGGTGAGCTCGTGAAAGCGCTGTGCTCCTGAGGGAGCTGTACATACTGCCCAAAGCTGCTCCAGGCTAAGAAGTTTGCAATGGTTTAATCTGCCCATGTGGAAAAAAACTGGATAGCACTCAAAGCCCTCCTTTTGTTTCAGGAACAGATCTGACTTCAAAAAAACTTCTAGTGTGACTTGGGACCCTGCACTTCTACTGGCTAAAAAGTATATGAGCTGACTGAGGGGTTTAGGATTCACCCCACTGAATCCCCAGCTACTGAGCTCTTGGGACTTCCAACAGGATGAGGGGCCTGGATCTTCTTCCAGAAGCTATGTGTCAGGTAGTGGCAATAAATCTGTGTATTGTGAAGGTCCTTTCCTCCTGTGTACTGTACTTAGCTGTAAATCATGAAGCCAGTCCACCAACAGCAAATGTACAGGCGCCCTCAAAGCTTTCCCCATCACCCTGAGAATGGGATTGCCAGAAAGCCGATCCAGCTTGCCTTGCTAGGCGGTAGGTGCGGAAGCGGGAGAAAAAGCACAGCAAACAGGAGAAGAGTCAACTTCAGGGAATTACTTGGGAGTTTCCAGGACTGTCCCAGGCTCCCCTGGTTTGCAAGTTTGATACAGAAAATGAAGACTTTTTAACTGCAATGGCTGATATCCAGCCACCTCCCTTCCCAGTCTGTCATACATCAAGTAAAGCAGAAGCTCTGGCCCAAAGACAAGTGCGCGAAGGGAATGTGCCAATTTCTTCCTGGGTTTTAAGCCCCAGCACACCTCACTCAGGGTTTTCCAGAACCCATGGCAGAGCCTACATGGGTTTATATCCTCAGTCCTGTCAATAAGATCTCATTGCCACCTAAAGGAAGAGCTTGGCAGAAACCCCATGGCCAAAGACAACACTCATTGATTTGTTTACAGGTCTTTGTGGTGCCAATGCTGTCCCAGACTTGTCACTGAGTCCCATACTTGTTAATGACGACTTCAGCAGCTAAGGACAATGCAGCACGTACACCCACGAACCCAGCACGAGCACAGCAGGCCATGGAGCAGGAAGGTATCAAAGCTGACCAAAGGGTCCTCGTGCCACGCAGAGACAGGAAAGCACTCCTTGCATCAGCAGCACTACCTACTTCCCATCCAGCTCGATAGTGCTAAAGGAAGGAGGCAGAAGGCATTTTTTTTTTCCAGGAGACATTTGTTTGTAACAAAGGAAGTTGAAGATAATCAACAGCTATGACCAACAACCTCTTAGTAATATTCACCAATACTTTTACTCCCAAAGGCTTTGAGGAAAAGTCAGTATGAAAAACCCTACCCACTTGTGCGAATGCAGATATTCTACCCCCACAAGAGATTCCAACCCTGCCCTGCAATCACGGCACCGACTGGGGGAAAGCTGCTAAGAATCTTGACTGTCCCCTAGGACCAGTAAAGCTGGCAACATACTACTCCTTCAAAGGTTTCTTAAGAGTCCTTGTTAAATGCAGTGGCCATGAAACCATAAGTGAGGAAGGAGATAGCTGTCTTGTACAGTCTTGGGAGTCAGGCCAAAGCACACGACCTGTTTTGTACTGATCTGTTTGCAGAGACCATGTAGTTTTCTAGAAGTGGTTTTGTTTCCAAAACAAATGCTATACACTCTTCTTTGACTTGGGAAAGTAGGAAAAAAAAAATCCCTCCCCAACGCAAATAGCCAAACAGTGCTGGCGAGGCTCACAAGTGCACGCGCGTGAGCAGGAAAGGAAACGGAGAGCCCTTCCAGCTTTCCAAAGGGTTATTGCAAACAGCAGGGAGGGAGAAGGGATTTTACACATTAGGAAAAATACCGTGATAGTGCTTGTCCTTAAAGTGAACGCCATACAACAAAAGGCCCTGGGCCTGTTTAGCACTCCTTTAACACAAAACGTGCGTTATACAGTGAGACGGAGACCTTGGCAGCAGGGTGTACATCTCAGGAACCGTTCCTGGCTGCGGCACAGGTCAGCGTGCTGGGTGCTGTACAAACCACTGCTGAGCCACCTTCACATTTTCCTGGCCTAATTGACTCTGCTGTGCATCATACAGAGCCTACGGCAAAGCCAAGGACGTCCCCGCGTACCGGTCTCCAGAGAGTTAGCGATATCATATACACCAGCTGCTTCCTCAGCCGTCCTGCAATGAGAAATCTGCAGGTTGCAGATGAAGAGGCAGGCGTGCTGCGCACCAGCCATCGTGTAAGGAAACAGCACGACCACACTGGAAAACGACTCTTTCAGTGCTCTCCCAATAAAGTTTAATAATCTCATCTTTCACACGCTTACACCTCTGCTCGTTTTTTGCAGAGCTTCACTGCGCGAGTCGTACTGGCAGGGACGCAGCTCCAGACCAGTCAAGAAGGTTAGCCTGCCTCTAGCAGTGGGGAAGGGGGGCAGGGGGAGATGAAGCCTTCGGCTGAATTCCCACCGGCTTTGCATTATGAAAGCCATGAGCTGCAATCAGTCAGCCTTTGAGGGTTTGCTTTAACCCCCTCCTTGCTGCCAAACAGGCATCTCAACCGACCTCCTAACAGCATGCATATACCAGTGACATACAGCATACACACACTCAAGGCAAAACAAGCAAACACCTCCAGAACAGCCATTTGCTTTTTTTCAGTGAGTATTTTCCAAAACGTGCAAGTTTCCTCTGCCCTTGCGTTCACGGATGCTGCAACCCGGCCTGCTCCTCTCAAGCCTGCAACTTAAAGGAAAAAAAAAAAAAAAAAAAAAAATAGTGCTACAATCCAACCCTGCACATGCCCAGGACTTGTTACTTCAAGAAATGCCATCATTGTTCTCGAGCCAGGCAGTCAGGCGATGAACAGTCGTCTGCATTGTCCACTGCCTGCCTGGAGGCTTAGAGCAACTGTGCTGAAGTGGGAGTTCCTGAAAGAGTATCAAAAGCTACCGCACAAGGTCGGATCAAACTTGTATATCCATGATTATTTGCTGATAATCAACAGTAGATGCTATGAGAAGAGAAGGTACAAAACACATCTTCCCCTGAGATTCCCAGAAAAGAAGAGCGGTCTCCAACAGAAACTGCAAATAAAACCCAGTTCCCTCCACTCCCTGCCTCAGTGGGTACAAAAGCATCTCACACACGTCCTTGCGCACCCGGAGGGATGTCTGCACGGCTGCTGCCAACGCGACACCAGTTATCTGCCTCTGCAGAGGGTCCCTCGGTAGAGCAATCGCCCCAAGGACTCTGCTCGCTTTGCAGAGCGCACCGGCAAGGGCTCCGGGGCAAAGCCAACTGGGCTGCAACCCAACACATCAAGAAGGCTTTGAAATTCCTCGAGTAGGGAAATAAAGTGCTCCACGGCTTAGCAGACTGGATTAGAGCACCCTGGAGAGCTTGAGACAGTCTGGAGTTTGTTTAAGGTGCCCTTTCAGCTCAGCCCGTGCACCAGCTCACTCAAGGCTTTGGGTTTCGTGCAGGAATAAGTTAGGAGAGTAAAGAACTAGGGGGCTCTGCCACCTCCACGCCAGGAGAGCAACAGCAAAAGCAAACCCCAGCCATCCTAACCATCCTCACGGCCAGAAACCAGCAGAGGAAATCTCCATGGCCGGGGCAGACACTTGCTCAGCCTCTCTTAGCCTTTTTTCTGGAAACAAGCAAAAGAACAGTTGCAGAGACTGCTGCCATCCAAAGAGGCTGGAGCTCTGAAGAGAGATCGAGAGCTCAGTCACACCAACATCTTTAAGACAGGAATGGAGAAAGCCAGCATTTTAATTGGTAACTAACCCTAATTGCTTGACTTCACATCTTGATATCAAGCCAGCCAGCCTGGGCACACCCATTTTCTAAGCCTGGTCCTGCATGAGGCTGACAACCCAGCATGCAGATCAAAGTTTTGGCTAACAAACTTGCTGGAAAATACTGGTGTGCTGATTTTCCGTGAATGAGGCCACCAGTATGCGATTTTCCATGAATGAAGCCACTAGTATGTGAAAAGCCTGGGGCAAGAAGACTGCCTGAAAGCAGGGAGCATCTCTCTGCTCCGACTGCCACTCCAGCCTTACTTAGCTGGTTCATATTTTATGAAGAATGATTCAGCTGAACTTGTTCCTTGACGTGAGAAAAAGGGAGGAACGGGAGTGTGGGAAAGCAAGAGGATGTATCAGAAGCATCTGGTATGGGGGAGACACTCAAGGGACATGGTGCAGCTCAGTTAATATGCAAGGAGGCACTATAAAAGCAAAATAAGACAGGAGTGGAAACAGTCTTCTTGGTAGACACACCCCCAAGCCATGGCACAGCTGGGAACAGGAGCTCTTAGTATCCATCTCCAATCCCAGGCTTTAACCGTAAGGCAAGGTGCCCCTCTCACCTCTCCCTCCAGCCAAACCGAGTCTAACAAGGGAAGACACAGGGGTTTCCCTCCACAACCTTGCAAGGGGTCTGGAATAAAAATACAGCTGGCTTTGTTCCCCATTAGCAGTTAATTTCCTCAATCATTTTCACAGAGGGAGAAAGAGAAATGCTCATGATCTAAGAGATGAAAGCAAATGAAAATAAGTCTCATAAAACCTGCACTGCCCTAAGGGAAAACTGCCCTAGAACTTTCATTGAGGAATTATCAAAGGCCCCAGAGTGGTGGGGGGTTGTTTGTATTTTATAAGACAGATGCTTTAGAGAATATAAGTCCTCAAATAGCTGAGATTCCATTCTGCTGAACCTCCAACGAGGCTAGAAAAAGAAACAGCTGATCCCAGTTAGTCCAGCCCAAGGATCCAGCTCAGCCACATCAAGACAGAGGGCTGGAGCAAGGCACAGAGCCATACAGGCACTGCTAAACTTATGTTCAATAAGATGCCATTGCCCCAAGCAAAAGTAACCACACGCTCGCTAGCATGGCCGCAGGAAAGCGTGGAATGAAACTGAACAACCTCATTCATTTCTATTGCAAAACAGCGGCTGGGGCAGAAGGCACTGACTCAGCCTGAGAGCAAGAAAGGACTGCTCCTGAGAGACTGGTTTAGAAGAAGGATGTTTAATGCATGTTTGCTTTGAGTCTAGGAGAGTGAGTATGAAACTTCCCACACTCAGAAATTCGTTTCTTATCAGAAAAGGCTTAACGTAAGCTCAAGAGCAAGAACTATTCTGAGAAGGGGCAAAGACCCAAAATGGCAGAGCTCGCCCACCCACAGCTGAGCCTCAGTGATGACTGCAGCCCTGGATAAGCCTGCCTGCAGGTAGCGGTCAGCTCTCTAGCACAGGATTTGATGCTGGTGCGGCCACCGCTCACAGCCTGGACAGCCCAACTTACCTGGCTTCTCAGCTGGGCTGCAAAACCCACGCCGGGGCCCTTGCTGCTGCCAAACCTGCGCCAGCCAGCGATCAGCATCCTCACTGCTGCGGGCTCTGCAAGGGGTCGAGGGACACTGGAAGCCTCAGCCCACACTGGCTTTGAGAGGGAGGGCAGATATTCAGAGGATAAGGCTGTTTGGCATGCTTTACAAGTTTGCAGCAACGGGCATCTTATTTACTACAGCGGATGAAAACCCCTCTCTTCAATACTGAACCAGTCATAATTTTTCCTAATAACAAATGTCCCCTTCCCCAGGCATACAAACACCTTTCCACACTGATCCCCACGGGGTAATTAATTTCAGTCCAACTAGCAAATAAACATAAGACACTCCAAAAAATCACCCAGTCTCATTACCATGTTCATTCAAGGGGTGGATATGTGTAAACCAGTAGACAGACACTAACAATGAATAATTAAAACAAAAATAAAACCAACAAAGGATCTAAGACCTGAAGAGAAATTACTCACTTGGAACAGCTACCGCCACATTTAATCTTTCATTACCAGAGTGTATGAATAGGAAATAAGTAAAACTAGCTGCAGGGCACATGAATATTGCCCCTGGCTGGTTCATCTTGTTGTGCACAGAGAAATACGTCATGTACTACTCACACCCAGACATTTGGCTGCCGTGCAAGGGGCTGGATCTCTCCATCTGGGAGAAGAGCACTCTCTGGAGCACAGTCAGGGAAGCGCAGGAGAAAGCTGAGAAGCCCTGAAATCACTAGCAAGAACAGAGCTATTCAATTCCTTAAGTGGCCACTGAAAAAAATCCCACCTCCAGCTCCCCCAAATGTCTTCATTACTTGCTTGATTTGCATCTTTGTTCAGCCCTCCAAGCAAAATGTGCAAGAGTTTCAGCTAAACAACCACTTGCAGTTGAAGCTGAGCTGAAATTTGACTGTAAATGTCTGTTTTCTGAAGGAAAAAAAAGCCTGTGGAACTGCTGTGAAGTGGAATTGCTGTGAAGTGGAATTGCTCCCCGGAGGCACGCGAGCGCTGCAGCACTTGCTCTAGATCATCGAATCATAGAATGGTTAGGGTTGGAAGGGACCTTCAAAGGTCATCTAGTCCAACCCCCCCTGCAAGGAGCAGGGACATCCCTGACTAGATCAGGTTTCTCAGAGCCTCATCCAGCCTGGCCTTGAACGTTTTCAGGGATGGGGCCTCCACCACCTTTCTGGGCTTACAGAAGCTGAGAGCCTGTGCCCGTCTCACCAGTGCCCAGTTCAGATCCGAAGGAATCAGTTTTGGTCATGACAGCAAAGGGATCCAATTAGCTCCAGCCAGCTCATGCAGAAAGAGCATCTTCTGCCAGAAAAAAAAGCTTTGGATGCAAAGCACCTCCTAGGAGCAACCAGACTTGAGGGGCAGGTTAGCTTAGGAGTTACAATAACAGTTCAGGATGCTGCAAACAGGCTCAAGGCTCTCACACCATCCATATCCTCCCACAAAGACGGCCACCGTTCCTCCTCCTGCACACTGAAGGTGGAGAGAAACCATGGACATGTCTTCCTGCTGGAGTCCCTCTACTCCGACATCAGCACGCAGCAGAGTAAATGACTTCCGAAAGCAAAGGCCTGAAGCTTTTCACACCGTATAATGGCCAGTCCACGTGAACTGCTCTACTGTAGACTTGGGGAGGAAAGCATCCACGAGGAACAGGCTGGAGTTTATCTTGCTGTCTTGCTCAGACTGTCTGTCTCTGGGTCAGAGCTTTCTTGCAAGGGCCTCTTCCTGCCGGGTCTTGCACTGAGGTCTAAACCCTCGCAGACCAAACTCACCCTCGGAGTCAGCAAGCGCCGTACCTGAACTCCGTGGGAGTGGTGCCTGCTCGCTTCAAAGGCAAATTTTACCCTGTGTTTATGCCAGCCTACGAGGCATGAAAAGGCCTAGGAGGTCACACATCCACAACTGTAATTTCAAGCAGGATCAAACAGAAAAGCAACAGCTGGGCTGAGTGAGCAAGTCCACGTTTAATTACAAACGGTTTTGGTAATAAGCAAAGGCAAGAACAAAGGCTGTGCAGAAACAGCTGCCTAGAGGAGAATCTCAAATAAGATCCACCAACTGCATTTTTTTTTTTAATTTTCAGGACTGCTACAGCAGCACTGCTCCCTGTGCAACGCTGCTGTGCTTTGGCAGGCATCAAGGATCGACGGGCAGATCGCAGCCGCTCATGCCGCAGGGCTTGGGTCCGGGCAGGTATCTCCCAGCCTATAGCTCAACCCCCCGCGGTGTCTCAATTCACACGTGCACAAGTACACGCATAGTCATTCCGCAGTAAGCTGCACGGAGGATTTCATTTGCTTTAACACCCTCTGAATATGAAATGGTGGTTGCAAAATAGGATTACTAACTCAAGAGGATGATGGACCCAGCTCACGGGTCCCGCCTACCGTGGGGAGGGGGCACAAAGCAGCTCTCAGAGCTCCAGGGATGCCCACAGCACTGACCCCTCTATCAGGTCATGCATTTACAGCCAGGAGCTTCTCCTGCTGCCCCCAAAAGGCCCAGGAGCATTGGTAAGGATAGGAAACAAGCCCTAAAATACACAGACAGACAAGAAGGCTCAGCAGGGTGGGTGGAAGACTTTTTTTGAATGCTGGGAGCCTTCCACCCATTTGTTGTGAGAGCAAATTAGAAGGGATTAGTGGATTCCCTCATCACATCTGACACCTCTGACAGCATCAGGGAGAGCCTAACACAATCCAAGAGCACCATAGAAACATGGCTGGAGCAGAGTATCAACCCCAAATACAGTGATACTGGCTGCTGACAGACCGCTGCTTAGCTGAGTGTCGTGGGGGGGACACGATGGGAATAATGGGAAGGCTGGGAAACCATCCTATCCCTGGGAACCAAGGGCTTCTGACCTTTCTAGCAAAGCCTGCTGAGAGAACTGGGTGGGTTGTTTTGTACTCCTGGCTTTAATTACAGCCAAGTGTTTAAGTTATTCTCCTCCAACCAGCCCCATGTCCCTCACAAGCACAAATCCAGCTTTTTATAGCACATCCGGTATGGATGTTAAACACATTCAGGAAATGCACTTTCAGCCCCAAACATCCCTTCCCCTGGACCAGCGAGGCTGCAAGAGTTTGTAATGTGGAGATGTGGAACCGCATGTTTGCTTTTGTGACCACTGCTTTCCTGGATTACTTCTGTCTATTTAGAGAAGGGATATTAAATAAATGCAGGGTAGGCTGGTTGCATCCAGAAATAACGCAAGCTGCTTGCAAGGTGAAGAAAGAAAAGCCAGATGGAGAGGCCACTCTTTGCTGCTTGAATTCCCCACACACAGGGCAAGGCACTTTTTTTTTTTGTCTTTAAATAGCTCACAAAGCTCCTGCGGGCTGACAATGGCTCACAGCACAGTGGGTGTCCACCGGCACAGCTAGGATCCCGAATCACGTGTTTTTAACTGCCTTCTAGCGACGCTGACCCAGACTGGGGGTCTCCTGTAATGCACAAGGAAGAAATGCACCTTCTCCCCCTAAACTTCTATTTTAAGTAGTCAAAGGGCATCAGCGAAGAATCATCAGGCTATGCAAGGCTCCGTCGGACCCCAGGCGCCTCTCTGGCATGTCACTGAGGCTCGTGACTCTTTGCTCCAGAGGAGCAGGGCTTGGACAATAGCTTGGCTCCACGTCTAAAATCTGCCCTTTGTAATTTTCTTAACATATGGGACTCACCTCTGGCTTTAAGGACACTGCAAGCCTCTTAGTCATTTTCTCACCTGAAAATATCCTAACTTCTCAGCTGGAAGCACCCTCCAAAGCCCAAAGGCAAGCACATTCGCTAGCAGTCTCAGGGATCAGCCTCGGATACTGTCCCAAGGCAGAAGATTCCCTGCAGCACTCACATGCTGGCCAGGCTGCCCCAGTCTCCTGCTAAGCCCTCAAGAGCCCTGGGCTGTTTCACACTGATCAGAATGCCACTGCTACACCTCTGCTGTGGTATCACTGCACAAACCCAGGATATTCTGCAGCAGGTTGTGAAAGGGAAGGCACACGGCGCTGCACTGCATCAGGGTTTGCTGCTCTGGAGGAAGGCAAGCCATACAAGTCCAGGGTATTTACACCCTCCCCTGCCCTCATATTCTGGGCAAGCAACTGTCAGCAGGACATCACACATCAGCAAGCTGAACAACGACCTAATTAAGCTGCTTCCAAAATAATCACACTGGAGGAAAGTTAAAGTCCTTGAACTCATTATTTCTTGTATTAATTTTTATTCCTTTTTTTTTTTCCCCCATATTTGATGTGGATTCTTCACTTCAGATACCTACAGTGTTAAACTGGGCTCTGGCTATTCCTCCTGAGCGACCAGAGCTCCAGCACACAAGTAGCCATGTGCCTTGGTGATGACTACGCTGAGCAGGCCTGCTGGCCATCCACCTCCTCCCCAGGCCAGTAAGATACAGGAGAAACATAGATTTCGGCAGAGCAGGAAGGTGAGCAGCCCGTGGGGCTTTCCCAGTGGGCTACCAAACCTGCCTGCACTCAGAGCAGTAGGGCATTTGCTGGGGGAACTGGAAGGCGGGTTTGAAGACACGGGACCACCAGCAGCGTGCATGGCAAGGAGCTGCCTTAGCTTCAGTTGCCACCAGAACCACCTCTGTGGCCACCCAGATTGAACAAAGAATGCCATTTCACTCAAGGCAAGTTTTTCCAGCACAAAACCCTGCACAGAACACTTAGATTACAATTAACGAGCTCTGCGGGGACAAACCCTCGTGTGGCGTGCACAACAGCAACAAGACTCTGCTCATCTATGCGTTCATTCATCTCTGAGAACAGCAGCTGTTCAGAGTCACAGATAACACACAGTATGTTTTCACTACCCTGATCTAACTACAAGCTATGCAACACTTAGCTGGAAAAATGAGTGACAATCCAGCTGTAGCAACTGAATACCAGCCTATCTTGGGGAAAGGCAGCCTTAACTCACGCTGGAGAATTGCTCTTCAGCAGATGGGAAGGACAATGCATTTATATGATGGGGTTGTTTCTACGTGACCAAATCGTACACAGCTTATGTCTTTCGAATATAAATGCAAATGACTGACTTAAGTCATTGCTGGAACACAGAAGCATCTCCTCTATCCTTGAGAAGCGGGTGATCTCCCAAGCTTGCAGCACGTCAGATGCACAGGGGACCCGACCTCTTTATATCTCCGACAAGCATTATGATAATCTCAGAATTAGGTGTTAGAGCTTGAACAAAAAGTGACAAATCCACATCGAAATTATATTAGAGAACAACAAAGAGGCAAGAGCATATCTCATTCAAATGCTCCCTCAGAGTTTCTAAGAAGCCACAGCCCAGCCTGTCATGGCTTTTTATGGTCCCAAGAAGCACCTTTCAAAGGAACTGCAGGCAATCGCAGGCATGTTCCTTGGCTACCTGCAGTTTCATCAGGCTGCACAAGACATTCAAAACAATATTTCCTTCCTAGGATGAATGATTTATGAGGATTGAGAAATTTGAGCCTGAACCTAAGAAGTGAGTCACTGGGACTCATGAGTTACTTCCCCCGCTTCCCTCCCCCCAGATCATCACACCTTCCAGGCCTAGGCTTGCTCCCACTGAAATCCTGCAGAAAACAAACACCCATTAGTTTAAATACTGCAGAGCCTATATTATCGGCTCGAGTTGTTGTCTTTCTCACCAAGGGTCCACACCTTGGCACAGAAATCACATGCTTACCCAGAGACTGTTGGGAAGGAAGCTGGAGCTGCTGACTGACGCTTCTCTTGTTGCTTCAGAAAAGCTTTAGCTTCTTTTGAGGTCGAGTCCACTTCTTTAGTCACTCTGTTGGAGGAAAAAAGATGAACCAGAGGGTAAGAAAGAGCCATACTCACAACAGCAAAACCAAAGATCCAGCAAGGAAACACAGAAGACAGGTACAGGAGTTCCCACACCACCTGCAGAGAGATCACCTCCATCAGGTGCAAGGTGAAGAGCTTGCACCTTGTTAAGATTTCATTCCAGTGACAAACCCTCTATATTCACGGCAGGAAAAAGGAAAAGAGTAGCTAATTAGAGCTGGGGGAGGAGGGGATTTTTTTCTTCAAATGAACAAGAATGCTTATTCATTCAAGCAGGCCTGTCTCACTAGCAGCTACTGAACGCTCTGCTCAGGTCACCGGCGGCAATTCCACGCTCTTAATTGGGCTCTTGATTTCCTCATTTGTTGGTCAGTGAGGCAGCTCTTCTGCCACAGCTGTTCTGCCACCCACGTCTCGCACCCCATGACACATGGACTTGGCAACATCTGCAACCCAAACCAGAGCACGGAAACTGGCTCCGGGGATGGGGAACACGATAGAAAGCTCTAACGAGGCAGAAGGCAGAAATTTCCTCTCATTTTCTAGTTAAACTTTTCCTTGAGGCCCTGAGGGTACAAAATATTAAACTTGAAAAAATTATAAATCAATACTGCATCTACAGCAGGGAATGAGTTACAAACATGAGAAAGAATCTCTAGGAAACCACTCAATAATTAATTGTCAGAAAGCCCCAGCTACTTTAGCCCCCTCATTTACAATGACCTGCCTCCAGCAATATGCTTTTCACTCTCTCCGTTGCTCTTAATGAGGTTGCCCTGGTTTGCCAAGTTAACAATTTCGCTCCCTTGGAGCACAAGCCGGACAGCCTCTCCAGGGCCCTGCAGCTCTGCGGGCACAGAGGCAGCCTGACCCACAGCTTGGCCAGCCCAGAAGGTGCAGTCCTCCATCCCACCCTCCAGCAGCCTGGGCCTTTGGCTGCATCCGCTGCCAGCAAGGGTGGGCAGGCTCGCCCCTGGTCCAGAGCACGCGCCGACGACAGGCTGGAAGCCTCATCGGTCGCAGGATCTGCCCTGGTTACGAGTGAGGCTAATCACTGCTTGCCTCTTACCCACCAACCTGACCCTGCAACTTCCACGTAGAAACTGGTTGATGGACATGGAGAAACCCGAGGACCTGCAAACCCAGCTGGGTTACTGCTGGCTTGGCAGTGAGGAACGTGCTGCGGAGTTATTTTTTAAGCCTGGAGGCACTGATGCTCTGAAATCCCAGTTGCACACAACCGGTGCACAGATGTCCCCACCCTGACAGTGAATCAGTGTCTGAAGAAGGGGTTACAGAAGAGAAACTGTTCTTCCTCCTTCTCCTCAGGCTGCAAATACAGTAGAAAAGGCATGTTCAGAAAGAAGAATAAATTTCTGTGCTGTACGCCTCCTGCTCAGCCTTGTTCTGCCAGTGCAGAAGGAGATTAACCCCGGTTCCCCCCTGCACTGTCACATGCCTTTCAAACCAGCGGCAGTCACGTGGATAGAGACAGATCCCACGTTATGAATATTTAGAAGTGTTTGCTGATCAGATTGGAAAGGAGTGGGGTGGGAAAAGGGGAAAAGCAGTTCAGGAAGAAATAAAAGCCTTACTCCAGCACTGCTACAATTTAGGGCATCCCAGACACACCACCCAGTCACAGCCCTCGGCAAGGACGGTCACATCGTGCAGCAGTCGTATGCCAAAGGTTACTCTACATCCATGAATTTCCCTCGACAGGATAAACTGCTGTCTTCATGCAGCAATTAGCCAGAACTCCCCACACAGCCTCTCCCCATTCCCCCCGAGCCACGAGTGCCGGGTTCAGATTAATACAATCATGCAGCCTATTTATTTTCAAAAGCAGCGTCCAGAGAGCCGGCTCCGTCCCCTGCCAAGCTGGGGAGCAGCACAGTTTCTCATGCGTTCTGCAGCACTGGCTCCCGGCACGGTCCCTCTCTTCCTGTCACCTCCCCTGCACTCTTGCGCCATCGGGGTCCACCCCCGGTGTGCAGAAAGTGCACAAGCCGCCGTGAGAAACATCAGGCAGACCCCAAGCGCGCAGGAATTTCAGAGGCGTAGCATAGTAACCACATGCCCTGGGAAAAAATAAATAAATAAAAAAATTCCCCTGTGCTATCCTTGAGACAGCTACAGGACCTGCTCCTGGGTGAGCTCCCAACTGTTAAACCCTGCACGCTTCTGGGACTCGCTGAGTGTAGGACCGAGAGGAGGCAGGGGTTGGGAAAGGAAGCAGAGGTCACAGAAAGCATGTCTTGCCATTAACTCTGCTTGTCGCGCTAGGAGATGACAGCTCAGTTCAGCTCCCATAAACCTACAGGAACCTGGCAATTAAATAGCTTACAGGATCTGGACGTGCACAACGGGGAGCAGGTCTTCAAAGCCTGTGGCAGAGCCGGGGTCTAAACATAAGGCCCCTTGTTTTTAACCTCATGACTACCTTCAGTCTTTTCCAACCCAGAGACAAAACGGAATGATGTCCATCCCACCAGTCAAGGTAAAGGAAGGCACAAAGCCAAGATGCACATGAAAAAATAGCTCTAGGGATCTGCCAGCCTGCAGCCTGACTGTTAGGACACTGTTGGTTGGACTACTGCTACAAGCCACAGCTCTCGGAGCACGGAGATGGTCAATCCCAGAAAGGGTTAGAAAGGAGAAACCTCTACCTGCTGTGGCCCCTCAACATGACGTGCCAGGAGGGTCTGGCACAGCCCTTCAACGACAGTCAGTTCACCAGAAAAGAAATCACTTTGCTATCCAGGGCCACGAGACAAGCTGCTACCAAGGGATCACTTAGGCTTTGACACTTGCTTCCTCCACCACCTCAGGGCATCAGCAGCAACGGCTGGGCACAGAATAGAACACGGTCATTTTTTTTTTTCCCTCCCCTCTTTGGCCTGCCAGCAGCTGCTCTAGAGTATATTTTTGAAGTTGTCTCCTGCAGCAACAGAGCTGCAAAGCTGGGGGCAACCTGTTCCACTGGGACTGCCCAGCTGGCGACAGAAGAATACTAAAAGCTATCTTTCAAGACAATTCCATCACAAGACTCACCGATTGCCTCATAAACTGAAACAAAAGCAGCTCTGAAGCAGGCTGCTGCTGGGCTGATGCCAGCAGCGACTCCTGCACCACTCCAACAGGAATGACAAAAGAAAGAATATTAAAGGGCTTTACAAGGTATTAATTCAGGTTCTACACATTTCAACCTTTCCCAGATCCCAGGCCAGGAAGGGGAAAAAAAAAAAATAAATCCTCTGGTCTGCATTATTATGGGAGACAATAGCTCTCCATGTAGAAACCAAAACACTTCTTGTTCTTCACAGGGAGAAATGGGAGCCATTGATCCAGCTGGAAGAAATCACAGTCATTACCAAGGAAAATTACAAGACCTTTCACTTTTAAATACTTGATAAATAACTATTTGCCTGACTGTTTACTGGGATGCTATTCACACATTGTAATGCAGGAATAAACATGAAAATAAGTATATTGTCAGCAATAAAACAAGTAGCTAGTGTCTCACCCACTCGCAGACCCTGTAATTCACATACAAAACCACTCACTCTCATCACTTTCCCGTAAAGATTTCATTATACTGCTGTGCTATAAAATTGCATAATAAGACTCCCAAAATCAGAACAGCTATTAACTTTTTGGACTGTGCTGGAACCTGGTAGCACAATGCTACTGTACAAGGTGCTGTGCAACTGTAAAATAGAAAGGTCTTCCATATTATAAAGTTATTATAAGGAAAACATGCTAGAAACTAGATCACTACGTGCCTCTAATACTTAGAGGTGTCCTCCTTAGGATACTCCATCTCTGAACCGAGCTCAAAGTGGTACCCAAACATCTAAGCATACCCATACCCACCCAGCCTGCAAAAGGGGCTAAAAACCAGAAACAGAACTAGAGTTAAGGGATGCCAAGGGTGCAAGGCGTCAGAAAGTGCCCAGCTCAGCAGCGAGCAGCAAGGTGCCCTGCAAGCCCTTACAGAAGCCCATCAGCAGAGCCATGTCCTTGCAAGGAAGGGTTTTGGAGGCAGGATAGGGGAAGTTGGGAAAGAAAAACAGCCACATCAAGAAGGCTTGCAGGCTTCTGTCCATAGTCTGCTGTGTAATGGCAACCTTACACATCCCAAGTGCCAAAATCCCTCCAGCTTACCCCCAGGAGACTCAACACAACTGCACTCTCCTAAACCAAAACACCTTGTGCACATCAGGCTGAGAAAGCACATGGTGGTGTCTGGGTATAAAGGGACTTGCAGCTGAGAATATAGTTAAGATCCCAAATCGCAGTGACACCAAGGCACCATCTCCCCTGACCTCCATGCTGAGAAAGAGAGAGCAAGAGTGGAAACTCTGGAAAACACGAGCTCTTTACCACTCGTACTCAGGACACACAGTCCTCACTTGGGAAACCTGCCCCAGTTTAGACCTGATGATACAATGATAAAACTTTGCACACGATCTTAATGTTGCTCACTCTGGGGAATCACAGACCAAGGAGGGGAAAAATGAGGCTAATTATCCTTTTTCAATATTTCCTATCTGTGTCTAGCCTCATTAAGTAGTCCTCCAGCCTTCTGGAATGATCACTTGAGGGGCAAGCAATACTCATCTACAGGGGTTTGTAAAAAACTAAATCCTTTCTGAGCCAAGAGGAATATTTTGTCTGAGTATTTTTTTGGTGGACTCTTGTGCTTGAGCTGCCACGTCCTGGGTGCCTTCCACAGACAGATGCGCTGTATGAGAGGCAGGTGCTCCAGCCTGCAAGATCCTGAAGCCGCTGGAGTGCACACGTTCAGCACCTTCCAGGAAGCAACTAAGTCCTCACACAACTGAACCTCCAGGCCACATCTGCCTGCACACTGGGTATGTAGTTATTTTATCTGGATTACCTGGTACAAAGCAAGCAGAGCTAAAATTAATAGGTGTCCATCACTTTTCTAATTTCAAAGTAAAATACTAGTTTTCTCCTTCTCAGAAAAAAACCAACATTCTCCAAACCTTGCTCTTCAAACCAGGTGGGAGAAGCCGTTCCCTGGGAAACTGAGCCTACTCCCTGAAGCAACACAGACAAGACCAGGCTGGAGTGACTGATAATTCTGTGGGCTGCCTATCTGCACAGAAGCTGCTGGCTGATTTTAAAAAAGAAACAAATCTGATCAGAGCTCTCCTGGAGTCAGGCAAGGGCCAAGCTGCCTGCCTGGTGCTGCTCCTCACAGCAGGTGTGCTCTGCTGTCCAAGCAGTCAGCCCAGACTGCATCTCAAACAATTTATCTGAAAACAAGCAGAGATTAATGGTATTTTAACATCAATAATGCACAAAAAGTGCTTTTTGACATCTACGTCCTAACCTTGTACGCCTTGAAGGAAATGACCAATCTTCCATCATCTCCTGTATGACAAAGACTCTGTGACAGATGTAAAGAAAATGTATGGACAGTGCTGCCATCTGAGATGCTGACCGAGCTGTCAGGCCCCTTTTGGGCTTCTGCCTGCTACTTCCGCAAGAGGCTCTCTAAATCCAAAAGGAAGTAACACTCTAGTTACCGAGCTCCCACGGGGGCTTGCAATAGGTAGAGCACATCAAACATGGCTCTCTGGAGTAGCTGACCCACAGCCAGGGCACAGGGCTTCACCTCCCTGTTGACTGGAGCTTTATCCACCCCAGTGGATCCAGTCTCCATGCATCGGGTCTCCGCTTGCTTCTTTGGATAACTATTCCCTTGGCCAGCCCCAAATCCCAAAATGCAGTATGCATTTCAATCTTTGAGGCAGCCCAAAAATTAACTTCAAATTATGGAACACACCTCTGAGCTGAGCAATCCAGGTGAACAGATGCAGCTGCTGTACGCGTGAGCGTGACAGTCCTCTGCCCCTCTTAACCATGTCTTGCAGGTATGCTGAAAGCCAGACAGATCCCTGCAACCCCCCAACTCCTGCAAAAGCAGTGCAGTGTTTGCGTTACAGATCTCTTCTCTATCTGAGGGAAGGAGTATTGCAGGTCTCAAGAGCCAGGGGTTCAAAATTCACTTACAGCTATGAACACTGGGCACAAAGGTTACACAGATCCCAGCAGGAGCCAACACACACTACAAAGCAGAAGCATCCCCATGGGGAAAAGGCCAGAGTAAGCTTGACTTGTTTGTAATGTGTTAATGAGATAGCAAGACAGGGAAGAGCTCTGCTTTCCCTTCAGGCTAATGCAGAAAATCTCCTGCTTCAGAATCCCTTAGTTACAAGAAAAATAAAAAAAATCCACCTCACAAGCTGCACTTTCCAACAGGGGAAACCCCAGGCCCAAGGGCTGCAAAGCGGGCTCTGCCAGCATCTCCACAGACATCAAAAGCCCCTTTCTGAGCCTGGAGCCGTCAGGAATGAGGCGGCAGCTCGGAAGCAAGGGAAACAGGGCAAATAGCAAAAGGCTGTGACTGGATCTGAGGCCCGTGAGATAAAGGCATGAACAGAGGGACAAAAGATCCCCTTACTAACAGCAAAAGAGCCCCTGAGAGACCTGAATAGGTCACTAAGCACCTTCTGTTTCCAGATCTTTAAAAGTCAGGAAATTGCCTGAGAGACAGGTACAGAAACAATGTCTCCTCCCTTACCGGCTAGGGAAGGGTGAGATTTTTACTTGAGTATTTCCACACTAACTACACACAACACAGGCAGAAAACACCTGGAAGAACCTGAAAATGGGAGAACACAGTCGGCCATCCAGTTCCCAAAGCTGATGCAGCACTGGGATACCACAGGTCTGAACGCCCTAGAAATGCCCAAGTTAGCCTGGAGGTCAAGCCATCATTTCGGAGATGCTCTGAGACTCCTCCTACCTTTGGAGATCCTGGCTGCACCTTCTTTTTCATCACACTGATTACCAGCAAAAACGCACAGATGAAACCAGTACACGTCAATTATTTCCTTGAAAGCATCAAGCCATATTAGAAGCATAAGATGACTTTAAGGTGGTCATCTGCTCAGTCACTTTGGGATTTTCAAAAGCATGGTAACAGAAAGGAAGAGGACAGGAGCCAGCATGTCAGTGAATGGCAGATAACGCACTGGAAAAAGCTGGCACTACTGTGTAACACTTTGCAAGTCACAACCCCTCTGTGCTTCCAATTCCCCATCTAAGCAGAAGCACCATCTGCACATCTACTAAATCCTGAAAGTCCTGAACAGGAGCTGCTCGCTAGGCCACTCCCCTTCTCAGAGCACATTAAGCAGACCATTACATGATTTACTTTAGAAACAAGTGCTCTGGCTTAGAGTTCTGGCTAGGCTTGTCACATTGTTTATGAAGTTTTAACTTCTGCAGCTGCCTTTGAGAAAGGCAAACGCCTAGCGAGTGAACCAGCACACGACACAGCTCCTGCTCCTGCTTAATGACCTCATCTCTGGGCCACTGCCGTGCCAATCAGCATCGCACAACACCAGGATTCCCCAAGGAAATTCTGAAGCATCAGGGAATGGATGCACACAGAGGAAAGGTTATCAAAACATGCCCCCGAGATCCTGTTCATTCTTAAGCATCTTTGGAAAGGTAACATATTTTCACTTACTGGCTTAAGAAAAAAAAAGTAAAAAAAAAAATCAATAGCTTTTTTTTTTTTTTTTTTAATTGGAAAAAGCCAATATAAAGTGTGGATAATAGAGGCGTGCTCTGACCTCTAACAATAACAGCATAAGGACAGAACAGGCTGCTGCCTACACTCCATTACGCCAAGATCAGCATTTTGGTGCTTGTCTGTAGAAAAGCAACCAGTCACTTTTTAGACTGCCACCTCTAAATAGCAGTCACGTTGATATTCTGTGTAATTCCAGGTGGTCTGGTGTGCCTTACAGTCCCAAGGCATCATCCCCGGGCTTCCACTGCTCAGATTAAATTTCTGAAAAAGTCTTAAAAGCCCAGGTTTTTGCACTGCGCAAGCCTCTGAGGAAGAGGTATGTCACCGGAAAGCGGCTGGAACACATTTCTCTAGAGTCTCTCAGCCAAGGAGGATGGAGGATCAAACCCTATGAACAGCTAGCATCACTGGTCATCAACGCGAAACAAAAGCCCTCGGAGAGGCTGGGCTTTGGAGCAGCTTTGCTGCTTCATTACTACATTGTGCTACGGAAGTTCATTTATCTTGCTTTTCCTACCATTTCCTTGCTACTGTTGTCACAGGCACTGCAAAAAAAGCAGACCAACATTCAATGGAGTGGTTTCTTCCTCTGCCCCTATTAGTTCAGTTCAGGGGCTTCCATGTCTAATCTGACAAAACTCATCTACCTCATCGGGTGGAAGCTGTGTATCACTTGCAACCCACCTGGAAAAAAGGCAGGACTTTCCAAATATAAGGCTTCAGGATACAGATTCTGGTAATGCTCACCTGCCTTCTCACTCACATGTGTAAGCAGTACAGCAAAGGCTTTTGCAGAAAAGCACAAATGGAACACGTCACACACACAGATCAGCTTTGAGCTGACGTGCACCACACTACCTACAACATCAATAAGAGACGCACACCCAAACTACCGATCCTTCTCCTGATTTTAAAAGCAACTGTCCTTCACTCAGCATTGCGCAAAACCCCACGAGTACAAAACAAATGACCAAGATTCACACCCAGCAAGAAGTGTGAGCATGCTGCCCAGCCTTTCCCATGATTCATCCACTGAGTTTCCTGAAAAGCATCACAAGGTAAGGAGAGAGTTAACGGTACTTCGTGTTCTCTGAGTGCTAATTAGCCAAACGCAACTGACTGAGCCATGCTGAGACCATGGGGCAAGAACCCAGATGGACAACTACACATTTTAAAAATTGCTCTCTGTGCCAGCTCTAAATCCTGAAACTTGTGGGAGTGAATTCCCTGCTCTTTTCCCCCCCTTGAAATACATTAACTCTGTCAGCCTCAGCATTCTCCCTGCTCCCACTCAATGCTTGCCATGAAGAAGCAGAAACAGCAGCTATTGCTCAGCTACCTTCCCTGTCTTCAAAGCAATAAAACAGAAGGTAGTCTTCCAAACTCCCTGGCTTACATCCCCTCTATTTCCCAACTTTGTCACATTTGGTTGATCTCCATTGTCGTCACAGAGATGGACATCACAGCCACCGAGAAGGAAATCAGAGGCTGAACAAGGACTTTGGAAAGCTCGAGTTGTTCTCAGATGTCTGATCTGTCTCTCCTGCAGCCATTTCTATCTGCTCTCTCCTGAAAAGGGTTGAGATCAAGGAGATGAAGTTCCGGAAGAGGTTAGCAGATCTGGGGCTAGAAACAACAAGCAGTCAAGGACATGCTGCTATTCTTCTATTCAACAAGCACACAGTTAAGCTAAGATTAAAAAAAGAAAACCAATATTTCAGTAATAAGAGGCAGCATCAAGAAATCTGCAAGAAGCAGTAGAGCTGCAAAGAACTGAATTATAACCTCAGTTCTGCTGTGCACAGGTCAGCACTTCTCCTTGCCATGAGGGAATAAATCAGTGCTTAACCAGCTCTGCACAGCTCTCCCGAATAGCTCACCAAGGTGAAGAGTCCAGTGGCCCAGCTAACAACAAATTGGACTCAGACCTCATCATCCCACTCCACCAGGCCGAAGTTAACAGGATATGTTGACCTTGAAGACACCGTGGGACATGAAAAAGAATCTTTAGATATGGCCTGTAGCCCTGCCCACACAATTCCCATCTTCAACAGCATTCTTGTACAAAGGAGATCTGCACTATTGGCCAAGAAAGGGCTTTTACTAGCACAGGCAAGCCTCCTGACAAGAACCTGCCCTCAGCCACCTCACTTCACCTTTGCTTCTCCTGCTCAAAAGGTCATGAATTGCACCACCAAAACCCATTGATGCCAATTTAGGTCAAGTTTAAGGTCCTTAAGTTCCAACATACGAACAATCTCCTCTAAATAATCTTTTTTTTTTCTTGAATCATAAGGTAGGCTGAAAACTTGTGAAGCAGCAATACAGAATGAGTAATGAGGTTTTTTTCCAAGAACATCCTAGATGATAACCATTTACAAATAGTAACAGATGAAAATCAGGTTCTCTTCCATCCCACACTTCAACTGTGGCAGATAAAATATCAACCTCAGGAAGTATAAAACGCAGTAATTGCTACAATGATTTACGTTTATAACTGGTTATTAATCAGATACTTTAAGGCTTTGTATTCTGATTTTAAGATGCAGCAGCCGCACTCTGAACCATCATCTTTCCCAACCAAGAATACAAGCTGCCTCTCAACCCTGCTCAGCACACGTAGCCAGCAAAACTTGTTTCTTCACAGTAGGGTGGACACACAAATAAAAGCAGTCATACTGCAACAGACCAGAAGCTATTCTAAGTCCCAAATTTGGTCTCCTACAAGAGCCAACAGCAGGGAGCCCTTATCCTGAGATGGAGTTCATGTCTCATATATAACAGCCCAAATTTTTCTGACATGAGTTCGCCCAGTTCCTTCTACAAAACTGTATGAACTTTGAAGTTTCCATTACATCCGGCAGCAAGTCTCACACTCAGCATGACGCTGCTTATTGTCCAGCATGTTTGGCACCTGACCCTGCCTAGTCTGATCTGGTACACGCAACGCACAAGGGAAGCTTGGATCCCTTGGTATCTGGAGTCATGAGATCCAGGAGCCCCCATGAATCAGGGGATGTCATCAACTCTGACATGCCACAGTTTTCATTTTCCCAAATGGAGTATAACAACACTTCTTTTTAAAGTGCTTTGAGATACATGGACAGAGAGTTCTGTAGGAAAGCTAAAGATTTTCCCTCCTTACATCTGTTCAAGGACTTCAAACACATCAGAGAGCTTTCTGCTCCTTTGTATATACTTCTGGATTAAATGCCTTGTTAAAACCCACCTAAAAGCAATCTAAAAAAGCAAACAGTATCTGTGGAATTGTGTCATCATCTGTCCCTTGGAGCAAGAAAAAAAAAGACCACCATAAGTCAGGTGATTTTCACAGCTGTGAATTTAAGTTGAGAGCTCTCCCAGCAAGAGCACTGCACAGGGCTTGCTGCCCCACCAAACATGGGCATCCCAGCACCAAGCTTCAATGCACCAGTAAGCTTTAATCAGGCAAACACTGAAGAATACCTTTAGGAGTAGCCTGAATTAATCAGGAAACAGGCACTTAACAAGCTGATAAAGATTATCGAGCTCAACCTGAAAATATGAGCTTCAAACTCAGCAAAATCTCACCCATCTGCACAGCCTTCAAATACGAAAGTAACCGAAGAGTTCACCAGACAAACATTTACCCATGCAGGGGTCACGGTAAACCCCCAGCTCCCTGGCTGCAGACACTTCAGGTTCAGGGCTTTGCGGTCTGGCAATTTCTGTCATAGCAGTAAGAATGATGCCTTCAGCACTTAGCAGCTGCTCGGCAGGAGAAAGACACGCAAGATGCAAGAAAGTACCGGCTGGATCTTTGCACTCGCTTATCCCAGCACCTAGACAGCAGAAGGGAGCTCACACTACAGACATGGAGAGGAGATCTTGAAATCTCTTCCCAAAACATTTCTACACGGATCCAGGCCCAGCGTGCTGCCAGCGGCCATGCAGCTTGCATGACAATTCTGGCCCCAGCTGTGGTGAGAAGCCAAAAATTACTCACATCACAGGAACACCTGCCAGACACGACAGTGCTGAAAGAAACAGGTCCAGAGTGTGCAAGCACAGTGAAAAAGCTCAAGAAAAAAAATCTCAAATGCAAAATCTAATCCACAAGTTAGGAGCCTCTGAGAAGTTAGCTATTGCCACCCACCAGCAGTAAGGACTGGGCAGGAAGGGACCACAGTGCAGAAAATGCTTCAGACTAAAACCTACTCCTGCCAGCATTCAGCGACCAGATCTTGCTCTTCCCCTACGCGCTGTTACGCTGTGATTGACACCACGGGGCTGGGCCAGCTCCATGTATGTGAGCCACATTTCTGTGCCAGTCCTGGACGGACACAAAGTTGACTTTCATGGAAGGAGCACAGAAGAACCATTTTGATATGCTGAGCACAGCAGCAGTTTTAAGAAAGCCAAGGGCCAAAGTAATTTGGACTGCCAAAGAGAAAACAAGCCTCATCACACAGCAATCACATTTTGCAACATATAAACCCTGGCACAGGGATGTGATTCCCTATTAATGCAACCTCACGTCCTGCATCACGAGGCAAGTTCATAAACCAGAGGCTTCAAAGGGGCTTCAGTCTCCTCTGCCAGTGAGAAATGACTTGAACTTCCATCTAGATGCTGAACTGCCTTTGCAAATTGCTCCCACTGCCCACAGTTACAGCCGTTGGGTGACAGTCACCTGCTGCTCCTAAGCTGTTTAACACCAGGAGGGAACCAAAAGCAGGCAGGAAAGTCACAACTGGAAAACACAGAAATCAGACTGTTTCTAATTCAAGGATTCAATAGCTTTGGTTTTACAATGTAATACTAAATCATATATTTTATAAAATTAAAAGCCACTCTATTTAATTATTTATTTGGTAATCGGTGATTTGGAATACAGTGAACCTAAAACTCAGCATTAGCAACTGATGCAAGCATGGACTAATCAAAGTGGACATTAAGTGCAACAACAGCCTTCAGGGGAGTTGCCAGCTTAGAGGAAGGTCTTTCACTGTTCCAGGATAGCCCTGTAGCTGGAGATTTCTTTCAGGAGACTCCTGCTACTCCAACCATGCAAGAGAGATTATACTGTCTTCTTACAGGAGAAAATAAACTGTTCTGCAACATGAGATCAAGGCTGAATCAAGGCTGTTCAACATCTTTGTCGGCGACATGGACAGTGGGATAGAGTGCACCCTCAGCAAGTTCACCGATGACACCAAGCTGTGTGGTGCCGTCGACACGCTGGAAGGGAGGGATGCCATCCAGAGGGACCTTGACAGGCTGGAGAGGTGGGCCCGTGCCAACCTCATGAAGTTCAACCAGGCCAAGTGCAAGGTCCTGCACCTGGGTCGTGGCAATCCCAGGCACAAATACAGGCTGGGTGGGGAATGGATTGAGAGCAGCCCTGAGGAGAAGGACTTGGGAGTGCTGGTGGATGAGAAGCTCAACATGAGCAGGCAATGCGCCCTTGCGGCCCAGAAGGCCAACCGCATCCTGGGCTGCATCAAAAGAAGCGTGGCCAGCAGGTCGAGGGAGGTGATTCTCCCCCTCTACTCTGCCCTGGTGAGATCCCACCTGTTACTGTGTCCAGTTTTGGACCCCCAACATAAGAGGGACATGGACCAGTTGGAGAAGGTCCAGAGGAGGCCACGAAGGTGATAAGAAGGCTGGAGCACCTTTCCTATGAGGACAGGCTGAGAGAGTTGGGGCTGTTCAGCCTGGAGAAGAGGAGGCTCCAGGGAGACCTGACAGAGGCCTTCCAGTACCTCAAGGGGGCCTACAAGAAAGATGGGGAGAGGCTGTTCAGCAGGGCCTGTTGTGATGGGACAAGGGGTAATGGTTTTAAAATAGAGTGAGGTAGATTTAGATTGGATATTAGGAAAAAATTTTTTACAATGAGGGTTGTAGAACACTGGCCCAGGTTGCCCATAGAAGTGGTGGAAGCCCCATCCCTGGAAACATTCAAGGCCGGGTTGAATGAGGCTCTGAGCAACCTGATCTGGTTGGAGATGTCCCTGCTCATTGCGGGGGAGTTGGACTGGATGGGCTTTGAAGGTCCCTTCCAACTCTAACCATTCTATGATTCTATAAATGATCTTCTGTTAAGAGCTTCAGTGAGCAGACTGTCGAAATTTGTGCCCTGAATCTATCACTGCTTAAACACTGATCTAAATTCTTCTCAAGCTTTCAAAAGAGCAACACCAAGAAGTAGCCTCAAACCATTTAGAAAGGAAAGGACAGAGACAGCACTCTCATTTCAGCTCTTTCAGCCCAGAAATGCACACACACAACTACCATGTGTTGGCCTTTGTAACCAACAATTTGCCAGCTGCTTCCCCAGGCAAGGAAGTCGTGTTTGGTATTCCGAGCATCTGCAGACGTTAAGGTTGTGCAAAGACAACTTCCTGCTATTCTAAAGAAAAAGCAGCCCTCTGGCCCTCACCTACTGCTGTTGCAGGAAAGTACCAGGAGCTGTAAGCAGTGGTAACTCCTTACATCCTACCCACAGCTAACAGCGTAACACATTTAGAGATGCAAGATGTAGCAAACAACACAAAAGCTTCAGCTTTGAATATCACAAAAATCAAGGGGCAAAAAGCACCGAAGGATTTTCTGTTACCAAAGAGCTAACGCAAGTAGCACGTTGTAACTCTGGCACTGGCACAGAACAGTCCTCCAGACCTCGCTGCAAACTTGCTGTTGCTGGCTCTGTAATCTCTTGATACAACAGATGCTGCAAACAAAAAAATCCTTTAGCCTTGGTGCTGTGCAGGATTACAGTCTCGTTATCACCCAGGCTCCAGTTTTTACCTATTTGATCAAAAATTAGTAGAAACTTGTATAGATTATTTTGCAGTTCCCCAAGTGGAACTGAGCAGTACGAAGGACACTAGAAAAGCAACTGGTGCAGAAAAATACGCCTTTATCTGACTTAGTTATAGCTATTAAAAAACTGCAGATAAGATACTGATGTCAAAAGCACAAACTCAGCATCTTCGGAGCCCTGAAGTTCTGTTCACATAGGACAAGCTGCTTTTTGAAGGATAGAGAAAGTTTCCCCAACTCCTCCAACTAGTATTACCAATAAAAGCAGCAGCAGCACTGGTAAAGCTAATCTGCAACCACCAGGCAAAATCTAGACTGCCAGAATTAGACCAACATCTGAGTAATTCTATGCTTAAATAATTATCTGGGCTTCTTTTCACAGATACAAGTAAAGAAGCAGCTTCAAGGCAGATGTTTGTACTAGTTGCCTACTTGAAAGGGTCCTGTACTTCACAGAAAATTGCACAAAAAAAAAAAAAATTTCCTTTCCCCAAGCGGAAGACTCATGTTCTGAAGTAAGCCTACGAGGCACATTTCCCTGTACATCAGCCCCCTCCTTTCAGTGACACACCTCTCTGGTCATGTTGGGACGTGACACTCACAGATGGACATGTGCAGACTCCAAATGAGATTGCACGCTGATTTCACACAACCCCAAAGCACCAGGAACACAGCTGTGCTGTATGCCATCTGATGAGACGTCAGAACCCAACAAGGCTTTTGTACGACAGCCCTGCAAGCCTACACTTCACCCATTCTCACCCGGTAGGATGTCATGTTCGAGCCAGAAAAAAACCACAGGAAAAACAGGGACAAACAAGCTGGCTGCTGAGGAGGGGAGAGTGCATCAGAAGACAAAATTTCTGTCTGTAATCCTCCTACAGATTTTTTTCTGTGCATGGGAAAGACTTATGGATACTCTCTCTCAGAAAAGCCGCAGTGGTACAGTTCTTTGTCATTTCTCTGGTGAATGAAGGGTACTCCTACGGCCCGGATTGCGCAGGGAAACAGGAATGTCGCTGCTATGACTCATGGCTCTCCTCAGATTTTTCAAGCAGCTCAGGCAGCAGAGCTGACACGAAAAGCAATCGCAGCGGAAGCCCCTGTGCTCTGTTTCCCCCTCCAGATTTAGGCAGCCTGGTTGTTTTTGCTGGGAACTGCTGCCCTCTGCTGTCACACAAAATAGAGGCGAAATTCTCATCTGACATAAGCAGGTTTACAGCTACATATATTAAAAAAACCCCACCATGGTAATAACCACAAGGTCACAGTGCATTCAGATTTCAGGTGGATTCACCCAGGACCCTCAGTTCTGCTCTTACACATTTATAAAACACCTGCCCCTTTTCGCAGCGCATCCCGAGATGCATCTTGCAAGCCAAACTCAGGCTAAAGGATGATTTTACCTCGCCTGTCACCTTTGTTGCTGCTGTTTCAGAGGTAAAAGCACTGAGCTGTCAGTCCACACAGCAAAGCACCTCTCACTGTCTGCAGATCTTTGCAGTGGACTGTGCACATCACCAGGGAAAGCAGCAGCAAACACCCTGCCCCCAGCAGAGGGGACCAGACTGAAGGAATTACCGTCGTATCTGTGGGGCCACACACCATTCTCTCCTTTTCTCAGCCTTCACAGCAGCAGTGCCACCAGGAAGTTTTGCCAACTATTTTAAACACTGTCCAGATGGAGAAGCCTAAATTAATTTATAGGTATATTTGAAGTTCAGCAAAGCCTGAGGTCTGCATATAAGGATACTCTGCAGCCCTCAGGCAGAAAAATCTTGGCCTCATTTTCCTTGAGGTCTGTATGCGCTTGTGATTAAAAAAGCATAAGCAAAAAAGGAGAAGATACATTGTGCTTCACAGCTCATCTCCAGCCTGCCAGCAAAAGAGCAGCACCCAGTTTGCTCTGAGCCCGCGGGAGACGCGGCACATCTGCCAACTTACCTGACTTCCTCACCAGCGAAATCAAACACTTTGGTGATTGTCACTTTTCCTGAAGCTTTTGGCTTCTCAGACTCTTTCTGTTTCTCTTGAAGCTTCTTCCCACTCTTCTCTTCTTCAGCCTGTGAAACATAAGAAGGAGAAAGCAAAACAATGCATTTGTGGAGCCAAGCCAAATCACCACTCCAAAGGGCCGAGGACCGAGCGCAGACCTCAGGTAGCGCTGCGGTTTAGGCTGGCTGGTCAAAGCAAGTCACACACAGACAAAAAACGGAAATAAACGCCCCTGCCGCCAGAAGGAAATTCCCCACTTTTGTTCCAAGCTGTCACTGGAGCTCAAACCAGACCCAGAACAAGAAGTGAAATTGTAATCAAATGTAGGACGGAGCAAGAACATGCTGCTGAGGTTCAGAGAGCAAGAAAAAGCCGGAAGATTGAGTTCTCCCAAACTAAGCTCCACCAGGCAGTACAGCTGCCAGGGTGGATTTCACAGTAATAAGTTTATTTTTACTCAAGAATAGAGAGGAGCACAACCCATCAGCAGGAAAAACAAGGCTGATCTTCATAGAAGACCCTGAAAATATCAAGCTACTTGTCAATAGCATCTCTTTAATTGGAGAGGGAAATATCTTCATTAAGCAATTTGTCTGCAATGCCTCTTAATTTCCTCAGTCACAGCTACAGCTTTTAACAGCATATATAATAAAAACTCAGACCCTATAAATAATCAAAACAAACCCCAAAATTCTTGCTCTAAATCAACCACAAACCACAGAGCAGACAACTTAACTCCAAATTAAGAAGTTCACAAAGAGAACACAGGAACTACGTCTCTCCATGAACTATTCCAGGCTACGGAGGAACTTCCAAAGACCACTCATGCTTTAACAATCTGCCCATAAAAGCAGAATTGCTCAGCAGAGAACTCTTCCTCTGTCCTTCTCTCCAATTCTGTAACCATCTCAGCTGTTCAGCCAGCAACAACTGAGGTGGAGCGTTCTAAAAGTTGCAAGCAAAGATTACGCAACTACACTTGTTCTGCAATCTTCCAACAGCCATAGAAAGAAGCTTCACACAGTGAGGAGAACTGCACTTGCCAGGCATCACTGATTCAAGAGTTCAGACTTTCATTACAAAATACTTTTTTGGCCTACCAGTCCAAAAAACCAAGTCAATCCTAGCAACGGAGGGTCAGTTTTGGTACCTTCTTTCCTTCTGCCACCTTCAGTGTGAAAGGCTTTGCAAGGCAAACATATGCATCTAGTTTTATTAAGACCCAAATGATTTTAGACAGATTTGTCTCTACAGAGAACTTCTGCAGACAGAGAGCACGAGCATGTTAATGGGGTTTACAATGGAAACCAGAGAAAGCTAGATTCATTCCTGTCACTCGCAGGAGCAGCATCTTCCAGCCTCACTGGACAAGGATGAAGGGCAAGGCACAGAGATGCCAGCACAAGTCTCTTCCACTTCTCCACTCACACACACACAGAGTCTCCCTTTTTTTTTTTTTCCTTTTTTTTAAGCACTGGGAAAGGCATAAGCCTTGGGAGAGAGCTGTGCCCATCAGTACAGCTCAGACTGAAGCCCACTGTGCTGCTCCTACGTCACAAAGAGAATTCAGGACCAGGAAAAAGCCAACAGGGCTCCATGGTACACTCCAAGATGCTGACAAGCAGCTCCAAAAGCAGCACCTCCAGGCCACAGACCTCCCCAGCTGGAAGAAAACCAGCAGCTTACAGTCTGCCCCATGACAGGGCTCCAGGCTCATACAGCAGATGGAGTAAACCCAGCCCCTTCCCAGCTCTGACTGCCAGGTGGCACCAGCTGGAACCAACGCTGCATACTCTAAAGCTTCAGGCCCTTCCCGCACTCCCTAGGTGAAGGCCCAGGCCCCCGTTACCTTCTTAGCTTGCGTCACTTGTGTGGTAGCCACTGATTTGGGTTTCTGTCCCACATCGCTAAGGAAACTGGCCCAAAGAGCATCCTCTTTCTTTTTTTCTTCTTCTTCTCTGTTTCTTTCCACCTGCTCTACATTGTCCCCTTCCTCCTCCTCTTCATTCTGCTGAGCCTTTTCTTCCTCTTTCTCATCTGGCTCTAGCAAGAGGCCTCCTTTCTTCCTCTTCCTGGAAGCAGATGCCAAAAAAAAAAAGTGATACATATATGCACTGAGGTGCTGCAGCGCTACTCCAGAGCTGAACTGTAAGCACAGGTGCAGCAATACGGTATTTCGTACTCTAAGACAATCTACCTGGGAGGCTTTTCCCTAATCTTGGGGGTGAAGCTACTTAATTAAAAGACGATGCTGTTCAGGAAACACAGCAAGACGGAGGCAGGCAGTCCCCTGAAGCAGGCTGGCCCGCGTGCGCGCGTATCTGTGAGCGTACAACGGACTCTGGGATACTGCAGGAACCACGAGGAGAGGAGAACTCGGGCTGGACAGGAACCGGCCTCAAACAGATGGTGCATATACGGGGTTTTTCCCGCGCTGCTGCGCCTAAGAAGGCTTATTAAGAGGGAGACAAGCCGCTCCCGGGACGGGTTTTCGGGCACGGTGTTTTCAAGCCTGAGGGTCTCTGCCTCTGACGCCAAAGCAGAACGAAGAAAAGCGTTTCTCCTTTCCCAGCCCCTCAGCCCTGTGCCCGGCGGAACGAGCCCCGGCGGCGGCGGCTCCCAGCCGGGCCGGGCCGGGCCGGGCCGAGCTCACGCGGACTCTCCCCCGCCGGGAACGCGCGTCTGCGCGCAACCGGGGCGGCTCGGCCCGCGGCCCTACCTGCTGGCGGGGCGGCGGGGGCTCCTCCTGCCGCGGGGCGGCCGCGGGCTGTCCGCCACCTCCTCCCGCACCAGCTCGCTCACGTCGTCCTCGCTGTACTCCGCACCTGCAAGCACAGCCGGTGAGGACCGGGACCGGGACCGGGACCGGGACCGGGACCGGGACCGGGACCGGGACCGGGACCTCTGCCCCCGCCCCCCCCCCCACTCACCTGAGGGCACGTAGTCCTCGTCCTCGGCCGAGGAGTACTCCTCCGAGCCCGACATGGTGCCGGCCCCGCCGCCGCCGCCTCACGCCCGCTGCCGCTCCAGCCGCCGCCGCCTCACGCGCGCCCGCCGCCGCCCAGAGCGTCGCCGCCGGTGCCCAGAGCGCCCCCTGGCGGGGTGGGAGATGGCTGCGCCTCCGAAGCGGCGCCGAGCACGGGGAGCAACGACGAGAGAGCAGCCGGCGGGCTAGAGCGGCCTCCCGGCGCCGGCCAATAGCACCGCCCCGCGCGCCACCGGAGACATCCGGGGCAAGGGCGAGCCCGGCATCCTTTGCGGCTGACAGCGGTTCCCATGGCAGCGCGGGGGCGGGGACGGGGCCCGGCTGCCCGGACACTCCTCGGCGAGCGGCGGTTGGCAAGGAGCCCTGCCTGTCACCGCCCGACGCTTCCCATTGGCTGTGACGGGCGGAAGGGGGCGGGCGGAAGAGGGGCCGGCGGATGGCGGCGGCCGGGCCGGTGCGATGGAGGGCGGCGAGCCGGGCGGCGGCGGCGGCGGCGGGGGGCTCCTGCAGCAGATCCTCAGCCTCCGCCTGGTGCCTCGCGTGGGTAACGGCACCACCACCTACTCCAGCCCGCTCTCCACCTTCCCAGGTACCCTCCGCGCCGCGGGGCCCCGCCGCCGCCTCCCCCGGCCTCGCTGGAGGCCCGCGGGCCCCGGGCCTGCCTGACGGCCCTTCTCTCCGCAGAGATGTGGTACGGCGTCTTCCTGTGGGCGCTCGTCTCCTCCCTCTCCTTCCACGTCCCGGCCGCTCTGCTAGCGCTCTTCACGCTCCGGCATCACAAGTACGGCCGGTTCATGTCCGTGAGCCTCCTGCTGATGGGCATCGTGGGACCCATTACCGCCGGCATCCTAACGAGTACGGTAGAAAATACCGACCGGGCGGCTCCGTAGCGATCAGAGGTCGCTTTCGGTAGCGCGCCGAGCTGCGGCATTCCCCAGGGTAGAGAGGGGGTGCACGTTTGGGCTATATTGTCCCCTCACCCCACCTTTGAAAGAGCTGGACCATCCCGGCTGTGTTGTCGGGCACCAAACATGTCCGTCAGGTGCAGCGCGAGGGGGGATTTCGGGGTTCTGAGCACTCAGGGAAAAAAACACACACAGGTTTGATGCCTGTGCCCAGAACTGGGTAGCGCTCGCAGCCTGTGGGGTGTGGTGTAGAGGATCCTGTGACGACAGCACGTCCAAAACCGCCCTGACCTCCACACCTTCCGGAGCCCTCCGCAGAGCTTCCCCACCGGTTTACCCGTTGCCAGCAGCGCGCGTTGGTTACTGGCTGAGTTTTGTCGCAGTGAACCCAGTCCAGCGGTTCTGACAGTGGGTGTGCACCAGTTCAGGGTCCTCTCCTGCAGATCCTCTGAGAATTCCCCCATTGTCCCTGTGGTACAAGTGTCTGTCTCACGGGGGCTGTCACGCATTCACATTTCGGCTTTTTCCCCTCTCCACAGGTGCTGCCATTGCTGGAGTTTACAGAGCTGCAGGGAAGAAGATGATTCCCTTTGAAGCCCTCATTTTGGGAGTGGGCCAGACGTTCTGCGTGGTGGTGGTTTCGTTTTTACGGATTTTAGCCACCCTCTAGCTCTTCCTCAGACGCTGGGGATCACAAATGGAGGGAAGAGCGAAGGATCTGCTGCCTGCGCCGTCTCGGAAGCGAATCACGAGGGAGCGCAGCGCAAGGCGTGCCTCTGCGTGCGCTTCCTCCACTGGTTAAAGGATACGTGAAGGCCTGCGCCTGCCTCCAGCCTGGCTTGAAATTAAGCTACAAATTGCGATTTTTGTTACTTTTTGGTAACATTAAGTGCCAAGTGAAACTTTATTTCTCTGGAAGATACGAAAATGGCTTCCCGAGGAGGAGGCCCATGTACCCTTTACCAGTGATGAGCGGGAGCAAGGCGACACCGGCTGTTCTGGGCTAGACAGTGCTGCAGAGTGACGTGGTGTCTTCAGAGCTCGCTTAGTGCTTTGACTTCTTGCTGCTTTGTTTGCAGTGAACCTGAAGCTCTTTTAACGTTTAATTTTTTTAATTGAGAAACTTAATTTGTTTTCTTCCTGGCCCCAACTTTCTAGTACCAGGTCTTGGTCATAGTGAATTTGGGAGCAGCAAAAGGAAAAATCATTTTAGATGGGCGAAAGTGCAAATGTGTGGCTGAGAGCTGTGACTGCGAACGCTGCGTCGAGGAGATAACTGGTGTGACAAGGAGCGCTGGTTTTGTGAGTTTTATTACAGTGCGGCTCTTTGGGCGCTGCGTACCTTCTGCCCCAGAGTCGAAGCGCGGCTGAGCGGGCGCTACGCCCCGCTGCCCACGTGGGAAATCGCGGGGCGTGTGTGCGAGCGTGTGCTGCTGCTTCTCGGGCTCTGGAGGGGACTCCTGGTTTTAAAC
Organism: Chlamydotis macqueenii; assembly: GCF_036417535.1. Classification (NCBI taxonomy): domain Eukaryota; kingdom Metazoa; phylum Chordata; class Aves; order Otidiformes; family Otididae; genus Chlamydotis; species Chlamydotis macqueenii. The sequence goes on from NC_141568.1 coordinate 15,855,019, forward strand.
TTCTCCTTTCGCTTCCTGATCCTGTTTATGTGAGTGGTGGAATTGGGTGTCTTCGCTGATGCGTCAACATCACCGGCCAGCTTACATAAAATTCCGCACGCTGCTGCTTTGGTGACTGCACCGGCACAGGGCTGCTGTGACTCGGGTGCGGAGGCAGGGAGCGTGCCGCGTTTTCGGCATCCAGCCCGCAGCGTGCCGGTGGGTGGGATGCCTGCGGGGGTCCTGGGAGGAGCCTGGGTGATGCCCGTGGCGGTCAGGGACGAGCCATGTGAACACGGTCCCAAACCAACCCTTACCTGAGGGCGGTAGGGTCTCCTCTAATGAATTCTTTTAGTTTGTTCTGTTTTAGGTGATTTTTAACTAACTCTTAGATCCGCTCGCTTGCCTGGAGGCATGTCGCACAGCCGGGGCTCTCGGGTGACTAACTGGGGGCTTGGTTTTTTGGGGCCCTTGAGGTTGAATCTCAAGGATGTGGCTGGGCGGTGTAGCCGGCCCGGTGGCTTTCCTGTCACCCCCGATTGTTTGTTACCGGCTGACAGTCGCGTGGGCTGGCGAGGGAAGGCGCTGCCTCCGTCCAGCCTCGCAGGACACGCTTCCCCGTCTCTGCTTTTGTTGAACTCCTTTGGTTTCCAAGCCAGCTTGCCTTTTGTACCTGAACGTTTCATAAGGCCAGTTATCTTCCCTGAAGCCCACGCCCTCTGTGCTGAAATAGCCTTCAAAGGGCGCTGTGTTTATAATGAAAAAGAGTTTCTCTCTGCGTACCAGCTTCTCCGGAGCGGTCTGTTGACAGCTGATGGCAAGAAGTGTTTTTCTGGAGCTGCTTACTGAGATTACTCTAAATTTTAGCCCATGTTAATTCAGGGAATAAAGCTGTGATTTTAGGGAAGACTTGAGTGTAAATCCTTCTCCTTAGGTGGGTGAGGTCCAAGCGGTATAATCTGCGTTAAACCCTGGATTTTCAGAGCGCCCCGCGTGCTGTGCTGCTCGTAGAGCCGGCCTTTCTACCGCGGCATTCCCTGGGGGAAGGCTGGGCCCCTCCTTCCCTCTTTGCTTCTGCCCCCAGTGAAAAAACAGGAATAATGATCTCTGAGGTGTCTTTTTCCTCCCTTCCCACTTCTTATTTCAAATGGCTGCATGCACAGCGCGTGTCCAGAGTGCCTGGTGTGATTCATATGGATTATCCTGTGTTTTCCTGGATGGATTAAAAGTCTCTCCTGGGACCTGGACTGGGCAGGTCTGGCTGTTCCTTTCAGGTGATGCCAGAAACCAGTGTCCTGGGCACCCGCTGTGCTCCCCCGTCCCCCTGCCCGGCGTCCCTCGGCAGCAGGGACTGAGCTGATTGTAGCTGGGAGGGCGCTTTCTCGGTGTGCCGTGTGCTACGGCACGAGGCCCTTCCTCTGCTGGGAAGGGGCTGAGGCGTGCAGGACGCAAATCCGGGCTGTTAAGAGCTCAGAACAAATGAAAAACTGCTCAATAAAATCACTTGATGCTGGGTGAACTGAAAACCTCGTGTTTTCTGCCTGCTGTGATCTCCCAAAATCTGTTTTGAGGGGGGTGCCGCTTCTCTTGAAGAGTTGCCAGCTTGGCCACTGTTTGGAGCGTGAGTGGTTGGAGCCGGTGGTGCCTCTCTGTGCCCAGGTGCCGCGAAATATTCAGGGGATTCTTGCGTGGAAGGTGAGCGGTCAGCTGCTGACTTGTCTTGGCAGCTGTTCGCGCTGGGGTGAGTTCTTTGTGTCGCCTCGCAGAGCGTCCTCCATGCCCCTGGCTGCCTTCCTGACCTCCCTCTCCAGTAAAACCGGATCCGAACAGCAAGGAGGAGTCGTCTTGAGCACCGGATGGGTCGCTGCCAGCAGCTTCCTCCCATCTCATCGCATCGCTTTGGGCTTCCCTTTATGTTCCTTCATCCTGAGTGAGGCGAGCAGAGGGATCCCTTCGGTTTGCAGCAGGTGCGCTCAGCCAAACTTGCCAAAAACTGCGACGAGCTTGTAAAACACATCCGTGCCCAGGTGTCCCAGGCCGGGCGGTGCTGTGAACCCCTGGCCAGGGAGCCCAGCCGGCAGCGTCGGCCGAGGAAACACCGTGCAGAGGAGCCGCCTGCCCTGGAGAAACGTCGCTGCTCAAGCTGAAACTCGTGACCCTGCTTTCTGCGTGCGCCCACCCCCTGTGCTGGGCTGGTTTAGGTACCGCCCGACTTCTAGCTCGCTAACGGCCGCGGCTCGCGTGAACAAATCTTTGTATGATAGAAAACTCTGTAAATTTTATTTTTCTACTGACGCTTCTAATCCTGGTGGTGATTATCAGTAAATTCCGTAACGATCGAGGCGAACGGCGTGGTGTGTTTCTCCTGCAGGGTGACAAGGGGTTGTGCTTTTGGAACTGAGCCTTCCTCCTGCCTCACGCAGGGCCGGTTCCTCTCACCTCAGGCAGCCTGTTTTGAGGCCGAGAGTCCCTGTCCCGGACGTGCAGGGTCCCCGCAGCCCCTGGGCTCGGTGCTGGCCCACTCCCGTCCCCCGGGGCAGTGGGTCAGTCCCTGCGCATCGCTCGGGCTCTCCTGGGGGAGTGGGGATGGGGGTCCCGCTGTCCCTTTGCTGCTCCCAGGGTGGGACCCAGCACCTCACCTGCATGGCTCTGGTTAAACCCAGGGCCAGAGCAGCGCCTGCACTTTGTGGCCTGCGTTGTTCTATCTCTGTATTCACCCTACAAAGGCTGGGATCGGCAAAACAAGCCGTTGTAACAGGATGGCAGCTGCGCACGGTGGACGTTTCCCAAGAACTGGTGACCACGCGCCTTCGCTGCTCCCCCAGACCCCTGGGCGAGTGCGCCCTGAGATCAGAACCCGCCTGAAAAATTCACATCCCGAGCCAGCACGGGTCCAGGAGGTTTTATTGGCAGTAGAAGGTCAGCACGTTCTCTTGGTTTCCTCGGGTGAGGATGACGGGGGGTCGCAGGTCCTGCGAGAGGGTCTCGAGCCAGGCCATGTAGAGGGAGCTGGGGCAGCGACCCTTCCTGCCGACGGGCAGCGTGCTGCGCGGGCAGCGAGGGGCCGGGTGAGCACGGCGGAGCGCAGCCCCGGCTGCCCTGAGCTCCGTCCCTGGCCCCTCTCAGTAGCCCCCGTGCTAATCCACAGGTTATTTCCCCAAAAAGGAGCAGCACCATGTCCTCCCTCCCCAACAGGACCCTGGCTGGACCCCTTGGTGCCTTCCAAGGGTGTTTCCCCGCAGAGCGGCACTGTCCCACTGTGGCGCTGGGGTGTCTGTCCGGGATTTCCCGGTGCAGGGCGGGGGGAAATCCAGAGGGACCGTTTCCATGGGGCAAGGACTGGCACGAGGGCGTTGCTGGCACCTACATGGCTATGAGCGCCGCGTCCCGCGAGTAATCCAGCAAGATCTCGTTCAGCCTCACTTGTCGGAGTGACTGGGAACAAAAAGGGTGGACAAATGCAAAATATTTGTTTCCAAAAAGACTGAATTTTGCCTCAAAAGCAGGAGACCCTTGGCAGGAGCCAGCCCCTGGCACCAGCGCTACCTTGGCTGTGTTTTTATTGACCTCCTCGTCTGAGATCTTCCAGGGACAGCCCTGCCTCATCTCGTTCACCGTGACCTCGTCTTTGAAGCCGTCGTTCAGCCTGAAGGGAGCGATCAGGTCCTCGAACCTCTTGATGCTGCAAGACAAGCAGAGGGTGCCAGGGAGGGGGTCCAGGCAGGTTCCGGGGTGCTGGGCAGGGGGAGAAGGGGAGAGGGGTGGTTACTGCTCCAGCTGGGGTTTCTGGTTGATGTCAGGGAGAATGTGGACCTCATGGAAGCCGAGGCGGAACTTGCTCAGCAGAGAGACGATCCTGCCAGAGATAAAAGGACAAATTTTCCAAAAAATTAGCAGAGCACGGTGGCTCTGGCTGGGACCTGTCCTGGCAGAAACCCCTGCTGCCATCCTCAGTTTGCACTTGGGATTTTCCCACTCCACAATCACATTGATTTTTGGAGGAGCCAGGCAAAGCAGCCAGGTTGGAGCCCACAGATCTTGTTATGGCAAAGCCTGGGGGGGCTCACAGGGGGACGCAGCTCCTGTCACCCACCCACAGGGACAGCAGCGGTGGCCGCGTGGCTAAGAGGGACTGTGGGGCGCGAGCAGTCGCCATCGCTTACGCCTTCCTCTCCTCGTCCATCCTGTTGATCTGCCCGCCAACAAACACCCGGATTTTGCACTTTCCCCACCGCTTCTTGCGCCCCAGGAGGTAAGGGATGAGCAGCGTGAGACCTGGCCCCAAAACACCCCATGGGAGACATGGTGGCGGCGACCCCCAGGGACGCCCTGGCACCGTTCAGCGGGGACTGAGCCCCCCTGGGCAGCGCGGTGGAGGTGCTGCATTTGTGTTAGCTGGACAGACGGACAGTGGGGAGCAGGCGAAGGTGGAGGTTACCTCCATCGTCGAAGAGCCAGTAAATGTCGATGGTCTTCTTGCCCTGCCCGCTCTGGAAGATGGTGCTCGCCTGCTGCTCGCCAGCCAAGGCGGCGTCCTCTGCCAGGGCAAGAGGGTCCCAGCGTCGGCGAGGGGCACCGCTGGCCGCAGGTTAAAGGCATCGCTGCCTCCTGGCCCCAGCCCTGCTCCCTATCGCCGCTCGAAACCCGCGCCCCTGCCTGCAAACCCAGCTCCCCAAAAATAACCCTTGGAGCTGGGGATGCTCCGGGTGGCCCCGTGCCAGGCCCAACCTGTGCCCAAGGCTGCTCTGCCACCGGTGCCATTCCCCCCAGGGTGCTCCGCTGCCTCGAACGTGGGGTTAACTGGGGAGGGAGGAGAAGCACACAGGTAGCAGAGCAGCCCCCCGGTGTCCCCATCCCCTTTGTTCCCAGCCCAGGAGCGATGTCCCCCCAGGACTGTGACCTTTGCCTGGGGACACGGTGCCGGCTGGCACATCCCGCAGCTCCGGCACATCTCTGAGCATCCCTGGCTGCCCCAAACTGCTCACCGTGAGCGTGCATCACTCGGGAAACGTTCAGCCCTTCCTTCGTTCTCATTAAGCACACACCGTACTTGAAATCAAAGGCGTCGCTGGAAGGAGGGAGGAGAAGGCAGTTAACGGTGGCCAGCTTGTGTTAGGTGGCACTGCCAGCCCGGCCAGACCCTGTGCACGTGGCTGCAGCGTCCCCACACCCAACCGCGGGGCCACCGCCAGGTGCTGGTGTGCCCAAGAGGGTGGAGGAGCGGGGGCGGCCATACTGCAGGATGCCCACGTAGTCCTCCAGGCTCTGCGGGGACGCCGTCCGCCAGTTCCTCTTGTAGCCCAGCACCAGGATGTTGGGTCTCATCTTCCCGAGGCCGGCAGCCTACGGATAGATGTCCCCATGAGACCCCCTCTGCAGGGACAGACGAACACGGGCAGTGTCAGTCCGCAGGGCAGCGATGCAAAGTGGGGTGCTTGGGGGTCAAGGAGGGGGGTCAGAGCCCCCCGAGCTGTGATGGAAGAGGAGGGACCCTCATGGTCAATGGCCAAGGATGGCTCTACCTGGATGAGCATTTGGACGCCGCTTCTCAGATCCTCAGCCACCACATCTGTGTAGAAAGCCTTGATCTTCCTCTTCATGAGCCACTTGCTGTGGCCATCTGCTGTCAGCCGAGACTCAGGCATCGTCTGCTTCCGTGGTCCCTGGAGGGAGCAGGGGCAGGGACAGGGGCTCAGGCACAGGTGGCCCCTTCCAGCTGGTGGTGTTGCCACCAAGGACCTCCGGCTCATCTCTCCCCAAATCATTGGCAAGACCTGGATGCAACCACTGCACACATGGGAAGTTGCAAACAGAGCAAGAAAACCAGCAAAGTTTGGGTGTCAACAGCCAATGCACAGGATGCCAGTCCCATGGCTGAAGATCAGCTGGTTTGCTGCACCACACATCTTCATTTGCTCTTGAGGCTTCAGGGCTGCAGGACCACCCCTGTCCTCTGAGAAACCACCTCGTCCTACTACATCTTTGCTTTGGCAATTTGTTGGCACCGGGAAGCCGTTAGCCCACAGGGACATCCTGGTGCTTCATCAGTATCGCTTAAACTGGAGAGGCTTCCAGACGAAACCTTTCATAATCCAGCGGCACAAAAATGGGCACATTTCAATCCCCACCCCATGACCCCACCAGGACGCATCTGGATTTTCCAGCCCGCTGCCCACGGGTGGCCGGAGCCCCCAGGACAAGGAACCAACTGGCTTTTGCGGCCGACTCACAATCAGCACGTTGCCGCAGAGCATCAGGCTGAGGTTCTTGGTGAACGTCCCCACAAAGTCCACCAGGGCCGGGCGGAAGTTAGGAGGGCCGGTCAGCACCAGGCACTGCGGTCTGCAGGCAGGGAGAGAAAGGGGGCGAAGGCTGGTACTTCGGAGGCACTGAGCCTCTCTGGAACCAGTCACATCTCCTCCCCCATGCCTGGCCAGCAGCAACGACAGGGAGCATTTTTAGGATGAGACAAAATCGTGTGGCTGAAGGTCCAGCCTCGCTCTTTGGTCTTTTTATATCAGGTGAGGCCAACATGCCTGCGCCTGCCTTGTACGGGGAAGGCAAGGTTTGCCCTGCTTTCCACCTCTGCCCACGTGGCGAAGATGTGGGATTTTGGAGACAGCCATACTTTGCTGGGGCTCCTCGTTACCGAGGATGGTGGTGAGGACATGGCCATGGGCATGAAGCCATCCCAGGTTTGCCGGTGGCAGTGGCTGGCTCTGTATCCCCCCTCCCTCCGGGCCCAGCACCGCGCCAAGCCATCCTTACCTGTAGTTCTTGATGTGCTCGTCCACTTCGCTCAGCCCCACTGAGTAGTTGAGGGCCATGTTGTATGAGCTGGCTTGCATGGAGGAGCCCCAGTTGACGTCTACGTGGAGAAGATGGATTAGCAATGGGGCCAGACACCTCCCAGGGCATCGCCAGTGCCGGGTTACCACCACGCACCTGGCTTTTTGTAGAGGACGTATCCCAGGAGGAAGATGACGATGCCGAAGGCGATGAGTGCTGCCCACCAGGTCAGCAGGAACATGATCACCACCGAGATGGCAGCCCCGAAGAGCGCGGCCCACTTGCTGTAATACCGAAAGGAGGGTCGCCAGCCTGCACACAAACACACACAGCGGCTGCTGCCGGGATGGGGAGACGGACTGGGGAGCCACCCGTGGCACGGCACGGCGCTGCGCAGCACAGCCCACCTGGGGAGTTGGTGATGGAGGCGTGGAAGCAGCTGAAGTTGATGAGGGCGTAGGAGCAGAGGAAAAAGTTGGAGATGATGGGGGCGATGGCGTTGAGCTCGGCTGTGGGGAGGAGGAGGAGGAGGAGGAGACCGAGTTGTCGGCAGTGGGGACTGACCCACCCAGCTGGCAGCAGGCACCGAGAGGGTGCCGGGGTGGCAACACCTACCGATGAGGATGAAGCCAACGGCGATGACGTAGGTGAGCAGGTAGCCACGGATGGGCTCGTTGTTCCTCCCGTAGCCCTTCCCAAAGAAGCCTATGAGAGGGTAGAGCTGGTCCCTGCAGAGACACTGCGGGGAGAGACGCGTTGGGGATGGCAGGCTTCGCCGGGGACGTGGGATGGCAGCGCTGTGCTGGTGGCTTTTGGACCCGTAAGAGCAAGGGCCAAACTGGCCTTGTGCCTTCGCTGACAGCAGCATCCTCCTCACCCCGGGGCTGCTCACGGCCGCAAATCCCCACAGCACCGAGCGCGCACCCGGGAGTATCGCCTGCTCCTGCTGCCGGGCTCGGGGACAGGAGCTGGGGGACACGGGCGCACCACTCTCTCACCTGGAAGACTTTGGGGGCTGAGACAAGGCAGGCCAGCGCCGAGGAGAGGGTAGCACCAAAGATCCCCGCCGTGATGAGCGGGCCGAATCCAGACACCATGCTCATGCTCTGCCCAAAAACCAGGCGGTCAGGAACCCCGGCACCCCCAGCGCATCCACCTCCGCCCTGGCCCTAAGGGATTTCCAGCCCCCGGGCCCCATCCTGCTGCCCTCAGTGCTTTTCCATCAACGTTATCCAGGCGGCAAGGTCCAGCCATGTCCAAAAGCCCAAGGAAGACACGTGCCCCGGTTCATCCCCGTTACACGCGCCATTTAACCGCACCAGTACCTCCCAGGATGCTGGGGGGATGCGGGGCACGGGCTTCCCCTGGGAAACCCACCCCTTGCCGCACAAACCCAGCCAGGAGCAGGGACCGGGACGGGCGATGGCCCCGAGCAGCACCTCGGGTACCTGGTAGTAGTTGCTGAGCCCGTATCGGCAGCTCTGCTGCTGGGCGCAGGCGGTGAAGTTCCAGCCGAAGCCGCAGGCCAGTCCCTCGCAGCCCGGCGAGCCCGCCGCCACGCTGTCGTTCAGGCTGCCCGAGGCGTCTCGGACCACGCAGGCGCCTGGGGGGGACACGCGGCGCCCGCTCACCTCCTACACCCATGTCACCCCGGCAGCCCTCCGGCAGGGCTGGCATCTCTCTGCAGTGTCGTGCAACCCAGCCCCACGTCCCGTTGCCTGTGACGTCCCCCAAGTCCCTGTCATGGGGCTGCCCCCCACACGATGGCTATGAGCTACGCCGTGAGCTGCGTTGCCCACCCAGGAGGACTTTGCCTCCCATGGGGACAGGAACGAGGTCTGGCACCTGCGGCGCTCGCCCCGGGGTATCGGTGCTGGAGTCCATGCTTGCTCCCGGCTCCCACCACCTGCATCCTCCCAGGCCACCCATTTCGGGGCGGGGGGTCCCACCCAGCTCACCCGAGGACGTGCCGCTTACCGATCGTAGCAGAAAGCACCAGGTAGGACATGGTGGTCCAGAAGATGGCCATCAAGGTGCCCTTGGGGATGGCCACGGCGGGATCCTGCCCAAGGGAGTCACAGAGAGAGGTGAGAGAGCTTTCCAGCAGCGCCGCCAAAACGGCGTTTTAATTGTGGCTGCTGCACGAGAGGGATTCACTGCAACACAAAGCTGCAGAGCATCTCCTGGCTGAGCCCTCCCCAAAGCTTCCGGAAGGAATAAAATAGGGTCTGAAAGTTGGATCAAAACCAAAGCCCTGGGGAAAACGGGGCTTGAGCCTTGAGAAATGCCAGCGCAGGCACCAACGGTCAAAACCCACCTTCAGGTCACCTGAAATGTTGGCCCCAGCCAGGATGCCAGTTGCTGATGGGAAGAAAATGGAAAACAGGCCAAAGAAGGAGCCCTCAGGTCCGCGCCAGCTGGGCACGAAGTTCTGGGCAAAGATGTCAGCTGGAGAGGAAGCAGAGGAGAAGCGTGTGGGGCCTCCCAACCGCCTCTCTCCCGGCTGAAGCATCTCAGCGCTGGATGGAGGCACATCGCTGGTGGTACATAACCCATGGGTGGACGGCAACATGCATTTAATGACATCTGTCAGCGAGCAACACCTTCCCACAGCAAACTTCTTCCTCAAGAGCAAAGAGCCAGGCTCTGGCAATGCGCTTGGGCCTGTTGAGCACGGCCCCAGCCCGTGGCGGACCCACCTCGGTAGCTGAAGAAGCCCTTCGACTGCTTCTCGGCGGTGGCTGGGATCACTGTCCCCACCAGATAGTTTATGAAGGACACCAAGATGACCAGGAAAAACAGTATCTGTGCCTGCCAGACCAGAAGAAGCCAGCTGAAGGGTTGGGGTTTGGGCACCGAGAGGTTGAAGGAGAGACCCTCGCCCATTTTTGGGGAACTACAGGCATCCCCCACTCCTCGGGTGCCCAGTGGGCAGCAGGGACGGCCGTTATCAGGGAACAGGGCGAGCAGAAGGGAGGGTTACCTTGGCCTCCCACTCCATGCCAGCCAGGGAGATGCCCAGCAACACCGTGACGGTGACGACCCCGATGATGCGGATGTCGTTGGTGGGGTCCACGATGAGGGAGTTGTGCTCCTGGGGAGGGGGGGCCGTCCACAGCGTGGAAATAACCCTTTCCCTTACCCAGCCCCCGGCATCGCCACGGGATTTAGCAGCCAGGGGTTGAGTATCGGTGGTCCAGCGTTAAGATAAACGTTGATGTTTGTGTGGGGAGGAGATGGGGATGGAGGGGGTGGAGGGGATGAGACCCACGGGGACACACAGAGCTTGTTTCCTACCTGCAGCAGATCCCGGACGGTTTCGGCGAAGCCCACCGTGTGCATGGCCACGGCCACCGCGTTGGCAAAGGCGAAGATCAGCCCGATGGAACCGCCCAGCTCCGGCCCGAGGCTCCGCGAGATGAGGAAGTACGTGCCCCCTGCGGCGGCAGGAGCACCCCGGGGCGTTAGCTGCCTCCCCCGACGTTTTTGGGGGGGTCCTCCTCACACCTCACCACCCATGCTGGGAGTTTACATCCACGGGGCAGCCCCAGGGTGGAGGAGACCCCCCCCGGGGCGGCCGGAGGCTGTGCCAGGCCCGGGGACACGCTACCTGACTTCACTTTGCCGTTGGTGGATATGGCGGAGATGGACAAGCCGGTGATGGTGGTCACCGTCACAGACATCAGGATGATGAGCCACGTCAGGGCTGCGGGGAGAGGGCATCGCTTCGTTGCTGCGTCCCCCTCGGCCCCACAGACCCCCGACCTGTGTCACCCTGCGCTCAATGCTGCCAGCATCCACGTCCCCCCAGGTGTTCCAGGCCGCGGGTCCCGCCGTCCCGCCCACGAAGCACCACAGCACCCACCGATTCCCGCCTGGGCCGTGATCCAGGGCAAGCGCAGGTAGAGGATGACTCCCCAGATGTTCAGCATGCAGCGAATCTGGGGGGGCAGGGAGGGGGACCAGCCGTCAGCGTGCAGGACGGCCAGGGCCACACCGGCTCTCCTGCTCCTCTCAGCCAAAACCAGCCCACCACAGAGGGCAGGAGAGTCGTTCAGAGTGCAGATGTGTGCAAAAAATATAAATATTGAGGAAAAATGTGATTGTGAGGGGGCAAACGCGTGATGCTCCTGCTCAGAGGGGGTGGGAGGGCAGAGTGATGCTCTCCATGGGACACATCGCACTCACCATCACACCCTTCACCCACCCGAAGCGGACAGGCTCCGGCGCGGGGGCTCCGCCCGGCTCCCCCACTGTCTCCTCCGGCCCGGGCTCCGGCAGGCCGTTGCTCCGCTGCGGGTCGGACACGGGTGCGTGGAGGCGGCTCGGGTCGGGCTGCGGGGACAAGGGGAAGGCAGCTGAGGGCAGGCAGGGTTGGAGAGAGCTCTGGCTGAGTGCACAGCTGGAAACAGCTGGACGATCCCTCTGGCTTCTCCCTGGGGATGCGCGCATCCGCACGGCATCAAGAAGTGGGAAGACACCCACGCTGCAGGGACCAGGCCCCGGCAGCGCGGCCAGGGGATGCCGGGGGCACGGCCAAGCCCCTTACCTTGAGGATGGAGTGCAGGTCGGACAAGGACGGCCTCCCCTTCCCCGCGTCGCCCACCCCTTTGCTGTTGGCGTAGTGCTCGTAGGCGGGCACCACGTCCACCGTGTTGTAGCCGAAGGTCCTGGTGCAGAGGGTGCTGCCGGAGAGGTGGGTGCTGTCGCAGCCGGACCCCTCGGTGGCTGCGTAGGGACCCCGGCCGCCCTCCTCCGCGCCCAGGAGGGTGCTGATGGTGAAGCGGCCGCTGCAGCGGGACAGGGCGGCGGGCAGCTCCGGGACGGGCAGCTCGGCCATCGCGCCGGCCCGGGTCCCCGCTGGCAGTGCCTGCCGGGCAAGGGATATGGCGGAGAGGGGCTCACCGGCTTTATACCAGCAAAACCGGAGCACAGCGACCGGCACCCACCCACCGCTGTTGCTAACGGGGGAAAAGAATTGGCTCGAACCACCCTGAGCTGGTCAGGGGGAAAAAAATAGCCGGAAGGGATATCAACACTGCTGTGACGGGCATCGCTGGCTGCCGGTGTTCGATGGGGGCGGCGATAACAGATTTGAGATTAAGTCCCAAGGACAGATCAGCAGAGAATTGTGGCACTGAGTTTGCCTCCGGCCCCGACCCAGGAACATTCAGTTCCCACCGGAATTTGTTGTGGAAAATGGCAGCGGACTCCCACACTCGCTCGCCCTTCTCCGGGATACGGCCCCAGACCCGGCCGATCCCATAAATCATCTCCGCCAGCCTCCAGGCCGCCGCCTGCGGCGCTGAGCTGTGCTGGATGCAGGGAGGGGAACAGCCCCTTTTTCTCACGGTGAAGGCAGGGGTAAGAGGGGAGTGCAACAGCGAGGGATGCCCCTGCCCGGGACGTGATGCCGAGGAGCTGGGAAGGGGAATGGAGAGGCTGAGGGACACGGAGTGGCGGCAGCCGTGGTCCTGGCATGGTTGCCCAGGGCTGAGGGCTGGCAGCAGAGATGCCCACAGCCCCCTTCTCCTCCCAACCCCAGGGAGGGGGAACCGTTGAGCACCCAGGGTTCAGGACTCCCCCAAATCCCACCCCTGATTTAATAAGCCACTTAAACCCTTCCCCACATCACACAAAACACGAGCTGAGACCATGCTGCCGCTCAGCGCTCACCATGGGACCACCGGTGGGCGAGGACAGGGGGGAGGGACGGACAGACGTGTTTTATACCTGTGCAGCCTGGTGTCACATGTACCCTTTAAAGCAGTTACAGATAAGATCAGTGAAGACAGCAAATAAAGCAGGCAATAAAATTTGAGAGCATTTGAGCCCATTTGAATTTCAGCCCCCTGTACTTTGCAAGTTAATGGAAAATTCAGGCAGCCTGCCCCGCTGCCTCTGGCTGTCTTTTGCACAAATTGTAACCAGCTTTTTGAGGACTCATTTCAGCCCCCTCGTATTGTTTGTGCGCGAGCAGACAGCATCCGCAATTGCATAAGCCCTGCGTGGGCCGGCGCGGACCCGCTTACCCGGGAAGCTGAGCCATGCTGCGTCCGCACGGCTCGGCCCTCGTAATGCCCGGGCATCGCTGCGCAAAACACGCCGGCACAGGCGGTGCCGCTACTGTTCCCAACACCCGGTGTTGCGAACATGGAGACGGGTGAGATGGAGAAGAGGAAAAGCCTTCGCTCCAGCTCCTGGTGCAACACCTCCTGCAAGGTGGGCACCAGCTTCCTCCCACAAGAGATGCAGCAGCAGACTCATACTCAGCAGAAATGGCTTTATTTTAAAACCTCCTTAGTTCAAGCAAAAATGCTGACTTGCCCAAAGCAGCACAAATCACAGAGTCTCTTAAACAGGGGAGGGTCTCTGTTAAACACAGCACGGTCAAAGATGCTCCAGGAGAGACGGGAGGACTCTGGACGCCAGGTGAAGAGCGAAGCAAGTGGTATGATGCAACCCTGGTGTAGTGAAATAGCCGGATAGTAGGATGCGCTTGTCGTCGGCCTGATTCACAACACCAGCTGCAGCAACAATACCGGGGTCGTCCGGCGCTGGGAGCTGCGAGCAGGAGAGCAGAGCTCTGCGGCACGTCCCTCCAACCCCTCCGCTCACGCAGTGAAGAGCTGCCAAGCTGTGTCTGCAGGGCTTTTCCTTGCTTCCAGCCGATCCCCTGGTCCAGTCTGGCTGTTAAACGCATCAAATGAACCTGAATCCAGTTACGCAGAGAACGGTGCAGTGTTTTATATAAAATTTCCTTTAAAATTTGCCAAAGATCTAAATTCTGATGGGCCTTCAATGCTGTTTTAATTGTCCTGTTTTCATCCCTGTGGAAGAGGGTACCTACCGCCCTGGGTGACGCAGGCCACGCAAACAATGCAGGGCTCAGCACTGCAAACCCACCCTGCGAGCTGGACCGAGTTTCTTGGCACTGGAGGGAAGGAAGCCTGGGAAGAGAAAATAAATGGTTATTCAGGAAATTGCCGGCAGCTGTACCCAATGGGGACAAAGGGATCACCCCTCATCCAACTCATTTGATCCCTTCCAACTTCAGACCCAGACTGAAACAGGACAAAAACGCTGATACAGGCACACAAACTGGCAGTATTTGAGCGCTGTCCCACCCTAGGGACACAGAACTGGAATAACAACATCCCCTTCTTTCCTCCAGGCTGGAAGGAAAACAGCTTGCTTCCTCGAGAGGCTGGGGTTTATTAAGGTTGGGGAGACAAATATTAAGTGGGTAACAGGATCAAAAAAATTCATTAAATCCTTTTTTTCTGAACGCAATTCCTTTGGCTCCTGCAAGAAACAAGGTCCAAGCGCTGTCTTAGAAAAAACGCAGCAGTGGTGGGAGACTGCGTGGAGAAGGAGGAGCCTCCTCATTTAGCAGGTCTACTCCAGTCAGAGGGTCTGGAAAACAACACAAGAAGTCAGGACCATGGGGAAATCCAAGAAAAGGCAGAGGAGTAGGAACACATCTCGCGGGCTGTAGGCGGTAACCTGACCGCAAGACCAGCCGAGCCAAGCATACGCTGGGCTAACAATGCAGGCACCACTGTGAAAATACTTCGAAGAATTAGGGATTTAAAAAAAAACAAACCCTAACACCAAAGAAACAGAGCTGAGGAGACAGGACCCACGGACACCAGCTCTGTGGCAGTGTTTAGGAGGGGCCCTCGAGGCACATTTCAGCAGCTTTTCTGCTTGTTGGCAGAAAACCTGTTAATTCTCACTGGAGCTGGTTGTCTTCCATTAGCACAGCTCATTTTTTACCCCTGGGCAGAACTGTAACTTCTTTTTTCCTTACTGGACAGGTAACACAGGGCAGAAGTTTACAATGAGTATTCCTAGATTCCCCTGCAACTCCCCTGTAAATCCAGATCACATCAGCTCAGACCTTGTTTGTCGAAGGACACGCAGACCGTAAAGCTTTAGCAGCTGCTACGCCGACACCGTGGCACTCGTGGGTGTTTCACTACCAACAAGCCACGCAGACTGTGGAAAACAGACCTGGAGACTCGGCATCTCGCTGTTCCACCTGTACCAGGACAGAACGTCACACGCTCTCAAGGCAAACACCTTTTCACTTGCTCCTCAAGTATTTTCCAGCAACACAGGCATGAGCTGCATTTCACTCAAAATAGTGAGCCACCCTTAGGATGCATCTCATCTACCTGGAGGATTTTATTGCTGAGGACTAGTCCTGGGGTAGTAAAAAGTAGATGGAATTATCCTAAATTTGATCTGCAGCATTCATCTGTACTTCTTTTCTTGTACAAAGGGGCAGAGCTTCACCGGCTTAGAGAAGATTTGTCAGTTTATATTAAGAATAAATTCAGCTCAGATGAACAACCCCAGCTGTGCTGCAAACTGTGCCTGGCAAACTACAAACACCAACTTGCTCAAGATGCTGCTGCACGCTACCACGATTCTCAGCTTGACCTGTGCAAGGCTGTCCAAGCAGACTGAAGCCCTTTGTGCACAAGGAAACCAGAGGTAGCTCTCACCAAGCCCTTGACAGCACCATGCCGTACCAGCGAGCGCCACTGCCTGTGTTAAAGGGCGCACTTGGTGGCACCACCTTTGAGCAGGCTGTGCCAAACACAAGGTATGAATTTACTGACACCTCAAAAAGCCCTGCTAGCAGACAAACTATTTAGAAAACCAAGGCTAAGCCTGCATATCAGCAAAGTCAGAGCATGATGGTACAACGAGTTAACGGACTCCGCTCGAGCAGCAGCAGGTCTGCTGGTCAGAAACTTGAGGGAGCAGAACCGGGTTGTTCTCTCCAGCAGAGTAAGTGTGAGGTGGAGAGAAAGCAGAGACATCTGGAAACCCACGGGGGTGCCTTATTCAGCAAAGCACCAGTACATGCGTCAGCATCTACCTCAATGCAGCAAAGCCCTTAAGAGTCGTGCAGAGGAGAGCCAGGTTTGCCAGAGCCAAGTCTATGCATAGAGCTGGAACCCACCGCTCTTGGGAATGTGGGCAGATGGACGGGCTGCAGTGTTCACCACCTGCACAGACCTAGGAAGAAATCACAGGGCAATTAACAAGAAATAATTTAATTCCAGCTATCCATGGCACCTTCTGTTATACCCACAACCTCTCACATCTTGGCTGAAACAGGGCTGGGTCTTACCTTTTGAAGGTTAGTCCCAGGATTTTGACTCCCTGGGGTTTATTTCTTCTGTCCATCCATCACAGAAAGACCATCTTGGCTTTTGAAAGTATAAAATAATCCTGTTTCTGCCTAGCTTAGAAGGGACCAGATGCTGGAGTCACAACCACTGAGCACAAAGGCAGCAAACTGCATAGAGCCATCAATTTTCTCTTTTACCAACACGCATGAAGGCTGAGAAGCACCAGAAAGCAACTGCTACAGCTGTCCTTAAAGGGCAGACAGAGAAAGGGCAATGCTGTTTTTAAAAGGTCCCTAGGTTCAACGTTCGCTATCATAAACATGCCAGTGAGGCAGCACGATAGCTCAGCTGACAGGGGATGGGCAAAAGACAGGAGAACAAGGTCCTGCAAATAGCAGCAGTAAGAGGCAAGCTCCAAAAGATTTCTGTCCCTGCATGAAGGGTGGAAGGAGGAGAGGGAATTATAGCAGGGAAGGTGGCCGCCTTCACCCTTCCGAAACTCCGGCAGACACTGTGCCTCTCTTGCTCAGGTCAGTGGTTGCCTGAGGACAGGTACAGACTCACCAGCCTCCCTGTACGTGAGGTGGTTTGATGCTAAGAGTAACTCAGGGACAGGGACTGAGTGCCAGCAGGAAAAACACAGGAGGAGGGTTTATCCTGCAGGACCGTATGTGGGGCAACCCTGGTCCAACCAGGGCTGCCTGCAAATGTCAGGAAAGATGCCTTGCTCTGCCACCTGCTTTTTGGTAACCCGTTCTCTAGGGGACTGGATGAATTACCAACTGAGGCATACCAAGAAAGCATTCACACACAAATACACCAGAACTGTTAACGGCTAATAAAGCTTTCCACACTTACCTGTTGACAGTTTGTTAGGCGATTCAATTCTCCCCCAAATACCTCCTTAGTATCTCACCAAAGCCCCTTTACTCGCAGGCTGTTGTCCAGGTCTCTTTCAGCCCTCAGCTGAACGCGCTACAGGACCACTCAGCACCACGCAGTCCCTAGCCCTGTCGGCTGGGAGCCTCAGCAGCCAGTTTCCTGATGCTACAAGACATGGGTTCGGGTGGCTTGGCAAGCCGTCCCTTCGCTCCCTGTCCAGAAGGCTGACAACATTTATGCTACAACATTTCTGGTGGAAGAAGTAATTAGGAAATTGTCATCAAGTCAGACAAGTATCCCTCTCTGCTGTTAAACTTAGACATTGCAAAGCGGAGATGAATTCTCTCCCACAACAGCTATGAATATGCAAAGGTTGAAATCAGCCCCTACGTTTTCTTGCCTGTTCTGTATCGAGAACCACACGTGTTCTCGTATCACAGGAACACAAACAGCATGCAGGCAAGACAGCAAGGGTGCGGAAAGGCGCGTCACAGGGAGCAGTAAGAGTAACCACCAACACTCCTCCCATTTCATTTCAAAGAGAGGCAGCTAAAGAAAAAATGCTCCCTGGGCTTTCACACTGCTTTAATTGTAGCACAAAACATTTAAAGCTAACCATTTTTTACTGCCCCTCGCTTCTGTGGGATGCAGGTTCCCAACTAACCCAACAGTAATATCCACTCCCAACGCATCCACACATGGACTTGTCTGGTCAGCTTCCTTATGTTTCCTGGTGAACTCAATATGGGATCACTTGGAATGCAAATGGCTAAACACTCATGCGTTGATCACAAAAATCTCTCCTACCAAAATAAACTTGTTTCCAATCCCAGCTGCTCCTGCAAAAGCTTCAGAGGAGCTCCAGGATTTGCAGAGCTGTGTACATCTGAGACACCCACCCACGAGTTCAAACTCCGTTAAGCGTGAGAGAGTCTCTGCAGCCCATAGCGCTCGTTTGCACCACACAAACACACACACCACACAAGACAACATTATGGACTGACAGGGCGTCACATGTGGTGTAACAAACAGATTTTCAACATTTAACATGCATTCAAAAACAAAACAACTCTAAAATTCCCAAGCTGTATGCTCAACAAGCATTAAATCAAAGTTTTCTTCTTCACTTCCTCTTCTGCTACAAAATTGCTCATTCACCTCCCCGTACTGCAGACCTATGACTTCTTCCTCTGCACAGCCCATTAACTAATAAAAACAAATTTCTAAATATAAACCAATTTTAAAATAAAAAAAATAAAACCATAAAAACACAAAAATCAGTGAAAATGAAAATGTCAAAAACAAATAGAAATCAAAGAAATTTATTTCCATCAACAAAAATACAGAATACAAAACGATACTGGTCCCACCCGCTGAACGTGCGAAAGACAGGCACAGGTTGCTGCAACCCTAAGCAAAAAGCTTCTGCTAATTCATAAGGACCTCCATTTGCACCAGTCTTGCGTTCGTGTCTCCCGATGTTCTGTACGGGATCATTCCAGCAAACGTTATCAGTGCACGAGCTTGAGAGCGAAGTTGCTAAAAACCAGAAAAATAAAGTGCAGTTAGTTCAGTGTAAAACCAGCCACAATGAAAGCGGAGTTCGACCTGAGTTACACACTTGCCTTTTCAAACAAGCAAATGTCATCTGTAGTGCTCAGAGCTGCTCTCTGGATAATGTGTCTCTGCATCTGAAGGAAATCCAATTATTTCCTTTTCCAACCATTAAAAGCATGTCAAGTTACCCTCTTGCTTAAAAAAAAACCAAACCAAAAAACAAAAAAAAAAATCCCATTTGTTTAAAATTACCTGAGAAAAAACATTTTCAACCACACAGGGTGTTGCTGTACTGCAGCAATCTTGCAATTTCTGCAAGAAAGGGGCTTTCCCAGGGCAACAGGATTCTTTGCCACCTTGCAAAATACCAAGTTGCTCCTGCTGACGTGCAGCATTAGCATTCTCAAAGCAGCAGCACTAGAAAGGCACGCGGAGGTCTCCAGCATCACCTACAACAACACACTGCCATCCTTAAAGGCTCTTGAGTCCGTAACACAGAGAGGAAAACGTACCAAGAACATTCAGAGGCTTCTCCCTAAAGTAACCAAACCCCTTCTGGCCCACCGGAAGACTATGTAACAGCTGAAGGAGTTCAGGAATAATTATTTTCATGTGTTAAAAGCATTAGTAAATTAAAAGGAAAATCATGCTGATAACTGGTAGAGGTCGGGAAAAAGACAAAGACCAAATCCTTATGGAAAACCGTGCAGACTGATTGTTTTAATCGCTCACAGTGTTTTCTTCTTAAATATTAAGCATCTCTAAATTACTGTACTGGAAGATCTCACTGTTCCAATGTTCCTTTCATCTCCTCACTGCAGGGAAAGCTGAAGCAGCTTTGGCTGCTGTGGGCATGCGGATGGTAAATCTGACAGCAGGAACTCACAAATTGAGAAGTGAGTTTCCTTCAGCACTGCCACACTGCCATTTAACTTTGTTGCCATTACCCTGTCTGAAGAGAAGCCATAACTGTCTACCAAGCCCAGCGGCCTGGCTGAAATAGAGAGCAGAGTTCCCATCTTGTGTGGTACTCCTGACTGGCTGAGGATGGATGAATAGCTGGAGCTGCAGACGGCACAGCCAGCGATGCAGCGGGAGATCTCCTCCCTTCCTGAAGTGCCACAGCTGAGGAACACCAGAAGGCAGTGCAGCACATCAGCGGGGCTTTGGGGTAAGCAGCAAAACTGAGGCTGACCCAACTGCTACAAGCTCCCAGGACAGTTTCCCCACTGTAAGTTACCACCAACACACTGACTGCTTAACAAGGTGGCTTGAAAATTACTCCTTCAGTTCCAGCCATGGTCAACACTTCTGTCTGCTTCCAGATCCGTTACCCAGCGAGGTCGTGTATTTATGTCTGACCTGCTACATTTCAATAGAGGCCAAAACAGGTGGCAGATGAAAAAAGAAAGCATGTCAAAGTGTCTGACTCTTTGGAATCAAAACATTAAGAGGCAAAAACTCTGTGTCTAAGAAAGGCTTAGGAGCAGTGTGAGTTACTGCTCCCTTTAGCTGCTCAGTAGCAATGATACTAGAGCCAGTTTATTTTTAAAAATCAAACCAACATGATAGGCTGCAAGCAGCAATACCTCAGGAAGAACAGTCAGAGGCGTGCAGAGGTTAAGAGCGGCCTGGAGGTCTAGATGTTCTATTGGCTGTAATTACTAAATGAATGTTAGAATCACTTGCGATTTAAAATAAGACCACAAATAAAAAATAAAAAAGAATTCCATTCCTTTCATGACCTAATTTTGCCGCTGAGATAATGCCCTCAGGCTGCTCCGGAGAGTTTGCCACCTCAGACAGGGTCAGGGAGCATATGACATTGCTGTCGTGCACTCACAGCATCTGGGGTCAGGGCTGTCATCGCAGCCATGGTTTCCGGCACCGCAGTCTAGGCTCGCTGCAACCTCTGCCTGAAATCTGACAAAATGGATCAGACCAAGTGGGACAGGACTTCGCTTCCTCATTCCCCAAGCTAATTAATGTATATACATTAAAAAAAAAAAATTAAAAAACCCCGCCATCCCCAAAAAAGTCCCTCTAAACACAGCTTAGGTAACTTCATTCTGGAACAAACAAAACGCATAGAACACTAGTTCTGACTCTGGAGCTGATAATTTCTAAATAAAGTCCCTTTCCTCCCCGAACTGTGACAGGACACATTCTAGCAGAGAGCGTTACTGTGTTCCGGGGGTTCCAGAGGTACTATTTCTTCTCCATCCTGCCCTTGCTGCTGGGTCCACACCGTTCCTGCCAAACCTCCCTTTACTCCCTACCCATTACAGCAGGATCCACTTAGGGGAGTCAGCAGAGTAGTGCTTGGCACCAGAGGGCAAATTCAAGAGCCATGTGTCCCCACTCTGGGAGACTCTGTTCCCTGCTACGCTGAATAAGCCTCAGACTTAGGAACAGCTACTACTCCATGTTTTCAAATTCTTCTGATGAACAGGCGGGTTTGAATCTGTCTGCTCTGACAGATAGAGAGAATACCCAAGGACTTCAAGGACCTATTCAAGGAAAGGTTATTTTTCCCTGCACTGTCTCCTGGACAAAGTGCTGAGCTTGTTAAAGCTTCTGGAAGATCTGCAGTGTTTGGGACTTCCCCTAACATTTGCTTCTCCATGGAAAAAGAAAAAGCTGCCTTTCTCCCATGGAAGTTCAAAAGAAAAGTTCTTGCCTGCAGAAGCTCGTATTTGCTGTCCCTGTCCACCTGAACGGGAGAGATCCTGCTGAAGAAACCTCTCTCTCCTCACATTTGAAATGCTCTCATTTCTTCCCACCTCTAAAATCCCCAGAGTTGCTTCCTAGACAAGGAAACTGCAGTGATTGTGATTCCCTGCTCCCACAGTCTTAGAGGAAATTGTTCAGGGCAAGAAAAAAGTGGAACAAGTGCTAAAGCTATTCTTACCCTACCTTCCATGTGCCAGTGCCTGCTATTTTTCTGTGCATGCAAATTGTAAAGGCAGCCAGGAGCTACAGGGCTGTAGATTTTTTTTCTCTCTAGCTCATCCTGCATGAGGAGTTTTATGCTCCCTTCCAACACGACAGGCACACAGCTGTTCTCTTACCACCTCCCTGACTGCAGAGACAGCAAGCACTATGGGGTAAGCACAGCTTATTGCACAGGGCAGCCAGAGATCCATGACTCAAACTCTGGCTCTCCAACACCAGTGATACCCTGCTGCCATGAGATTCCACCACAAGGCCAGAAGCTTGATTAACAAAACTTGAAGCCTGAAAAAAGAAAACTTTCAAGGGTTTTTAGCAAGGTACGTCATCAGCTGGTCTCCACAACTGTAACAGCACGAGAACGCAGAGCGCATTTACTAAATACTCTCACACTGAGCATGCTGGTGACAGGCATGCTGTCAATACGGTACAATCTCTTGGTGGCTTCCTTCTACACAATCTCCTGCCAGCAAAGCTGCTGATTCCATCACCAATCAGCTCAACAATCTTTGCTAGGATGTGGTCATGGTACTCACACGGAGAAGACACCTGACAGCATTACGCCCCTGCGGAGACAGTAAGTGCTTCTACATAGGACACAAGACTGAAATCACAAAACCAAAATAAACGACTGACTTGGAAAGCAAGGAGCTAAGGCTGTTTGCTCAGTGTCAACCTTGTGAACAGACCTAACAGCTTGCATTAGCCTGGGAATTCTTCACATGTGCAGAATTTAAGGTGGGAGAAGTCCAAGCAGCATGTGTCCTTCTCCAGTGTAGCCAATCTAGAGCACAAGTGCAGTTGCAAAGTCTGTGCTCACACACAGACTGTACCCCAAAGGCAAAAGCTGTATCCCTACTTCAGCCTTTCATTTTCTAATGTAATTTAAAAATGCCACTAAGACTTTCACCAATACTGCAATTTACAGATCAAGGGCACTTCTGCAGATGACTAAAACCTGGAATAAAGCTGGCTGTGGCCCAAGTTGGTTTTCATTCTCAAAAGGAGGATGAAATTTATTTCCTAATCCGTAAGACAGGATGAGTGGTTTGGCCTTGGTTTTCAAGTGCCTGTAGCAGCTTTAACTTAATAAGAGGTACAAGACCAAACCTGAGGACAGCTGAGCTGAGAACCCTTCTGCTCAACACAGCATGCTGACAGGGGACTGCCCACAAATCTGTGTCCTTTAAGTGGCGCGTATTTGAGGCAATGAAGTCAAATCCACTGGTTTAAACCAGGAAGCCAGACCAAGCACCACGGCACCTGCAAGCTGCCCACTCCGCTGCAGAGGCAGCAGAACAACACTGGCAAACTGCTACAGCCATTCACCAAGTGAATGCACTTGAGCATCTTGGTGTATTGCCCAAGGACACTTTGAAAATGTCAGCCCACATCACTACAGAAGCAAGCCAAGGAGAGTAGTCAAGGAAGGCCTTTCCATCAGAAATCAGTTTTGCACTAACTCAAATGAAAGGAGTGGAAATCGGGTTCTTGGAAAACACAGCTCAATTGCCAAGGCAGCAACATCATTCATCCTAGAGACTCCATGCTGTCCACATCTGTTAACCATGTAAGATCCCACCCAGAAGCAAACTGAACACTTGTTTTCTCTTGCTCGGAGGTGGATATATAGTGCAGTATATCTTAATTAGCTCAGTGCCATTTACAGCAATATCCTTTCTTTACACAAAGCTGAAGGTATGAGAAACTAGTCTCAAGACTCTAAGTAACTAAGCAAACAGAGTAGTCTAATAGTCTAAGTAACCGAGCAAGTCAAAAGCGAAGACCATCAGAGATGCACAGTTATTTGAAGCCCAAGCCTTGAAATCAGCGGGAAAAGGGAGTATGAAAACTTGTGAGACAGTGAGGATTATAATCTTACCGAATCTCTGTCTTCCATTACCCGCTGGGGTCTCGCAGGAGTGGCTGGGCTTGTGCCTTTCATCCTCTTATACTGGGTGAATAAAATATTCATGGTTGCAAGCAGGACCTCAGACAAATTGTGCCTGATCTACAGAAGTAAGGGGAAAAAGACAGACATATTGCAATGAAGAGCAGGTTGACAGAATCATTAGCCTTGCTATATGACATCAGAAAACCAAGTAATGGTGACTATGGTTGATATTTACTGATGTAACAGTCAGACATTTAACGGTTACCCCTGCTGTGACTGCACCACCTGGTAAAAAAAAGTTACCAGAGTTTTGAGACAGACATGCATAACGGCTGCACCTTCACGTTTGATAGCAACAGCTCAGACAAACCCGCAAGTGCCTGAATACAAAAAACCCCAAAGCACCCAAATACACACAAACACTGTCTAAAACAGGAGTGTCACTCTCCAGTTAAAACAGTTCTAGAGCCTTCCATTCTGCTTCTTTTGCTAATGCCCAAATACATGAGTTCCTCTAATTTGGAGGGAAGGAAACCCAAGATCCTAGAAATGCTCAGTGACCACTAAGAGCATGGAAGAACTAAGTACAGTTAAAAGTTCTCAATATTTCAAATTCTTGAATCAAATTCAGTAAGTTCAGAGAGATTCCTGTCTGCAGATGTCTCCTGCAAAATGGAGACAGGATTTCTGGGTAGAGAATCTTAGTGCTCCAAAGAGCAGCAGTAAGGGCAAAAAGTTGCAAGCCAAGAGTCTACTTGTACATATGCAAAATAATTCCATCTTATTTAAAGAATAAGAATGATGAGATAACAAAGTTTTAAGATCCTTTTAAGTAAGCAAAAGGCTTTTGGAAGCTAAAAGCAAAGGATGTTACTTACTTCATCGCTGAAATTCCGGAAGGCAGCAACTCTCTCTTCTATGCAATCTTGGCTAAGAGGTACAAGCTTTAGGCGTTCAATAATCTTCAAAAAGAAAAGCAGGAATCAGGGTAGATAATCAACATTCTATGCACTATGTACTAATAAAGTATGTTTTTGAAGCATTAATGCAATGCTCCTGATTAAAGAGAAATAATTTCATTGTTACTTATTGGTTTATCTCCTCACTTGGAACAAAATATTCTGCTACTCAACAATGTCTACAAAATAGCTTCAGAAAGATCTTCCAGATTATCAAGCAACAGGGAAGAAACATTTAAAATTCCTGTAGCATTGCAGCACCTTCTAACTCATTAAATAGAATTTTTTTATTTAAGTGATTTTAGTTGAGACATTCTGGGCTTTCAAGGGCATTAGGAAGGCTGCACTTCAAACAGAACTCTTGAAACTTACATCAAAGGCCCTGTCAATGTGACCGGCGTGATATTCATCAAAAAATGTGATTAAGTCTAGCAGAAGGTAGAACGTGGAGTCAACAGATTTCTTTGCACTTATCCCTTGAGCTTTGTACCTGAAAGAAATTGTTTTACAATTTTATTGTGCAAAATGGCAACCATTTATAAATGTGCTCTTGCAATTCTTGGAAGCGGAGACATCAAGCACAAGGACAGAAGGCATCTAACAAAAGACACCTTTTTTTTTCTTAACCAGGAGGCAGAATTTTCACAAGTTGTGGCTTTTTAAAAACACTCTTATTCACTTCTAGTTTTCAATCAAATCCAGCATTTGTTTCCTTTTAAATGTTTACACTTCCCATAATCACAGGGAAAACAGTGACAGGAACCAGAGAGCTGCAAGGCAAGCGCTGCAGAAGCATATTTAACATGCTGTTTTCCAGCAGACAATTCTCCAGCACAGCTGCCTGCTTCAGGCAAGAAGTTAAGACTTAAAAATGGATTAGACCCGTCTGCATGCTCTCTCTCTGGCCACCCTCGCTAGGAGATTAACTGGAGGGCTGGCAGCTCTCACTCCCACCAGCACAAGGTCAGAAAGGAGCTCCTTCCCCAAGGTAACAGTCAGAGTGGTCAAGTGCAGGGTACACACTACGCACTGTGCTGCTGCAGAGGAGGAAGCCAGGTAGCCTGTTGGCCTTTTCTTAGCCCTTGAGTGTCTCCCTTGTTCCAAAACCACCATAAGAACACACAGGAGGAAAGCGGCATCGCTACAGTACTGTCTGCAGTACGGTACGTGAGGAGAAGCCCTGCATTACCTTTAGTTGTCAAGAAAATGAGCTAATCAGAACCATTCTGGCTTTGCAATCATGAAGGTTTGCAGCTGTGAAGTGGCATTATTGAACAGTAACATTTAGTGCTCTCATGCAGATCAAAGCAAGTAGCAAAACAAAGTCCATTATGGCCTTTGCTGAAGCTTAAACTCAAGCCACAGGTTTAATTCTCCTTAACGCCTGCTACCAAATGAGTTTCTCACTAAGACAATGTGGCACCAATTTTCATTCAGTCTGCAGCCTAAATGAAGGAAAGGCTGACTGAAGGAGTGACTGACAAATGCCACTTGTCAAAAGAATAAAGGCAAGGGCCTCTGACTGAAATAAATACATTTCTGTATCTGTCTTCCCAATTTCAAAGTGCCAGCGAGCATGCTTGGCTTATTTTTATTCCCTTTCCACCAGAATGGCTGAGGAAAAGCAGCAAGACATTTCTCAGAGGTATCATTTTGCTCTAGTCAAATATAGGAACTGTCCATGGCAGTCACGGTGACAAGATGCACCAAAAGAAGATTATTTAAAAAATCCCAAAGCTATTTTGCAATTACAGCCTTTCAGAAGCAGGTTACTCCTAACTTCCAGTTACTAACGAATTGTGAGCGCTGATGTCTCAAACATGTATCCTAATTAGTACACCGACACTGCAGGTGACATTCCTTTTGGTCACTTCCATTTCTCTCTTTTCTGAACACCACATGGCACTTTCTTAAGGTAACAGGCTGTGGAAGTGAGCTCCACTGGTTACATTAGCCAAATACACACCTCGGCTTAAATGTTCCCTTTCTAGCTTTCATTAACGCAGCAGTGACAAGGTTTTCAGACTTGCTCTGCTGTTACAACTTAGAATTACTGGTTTTGTACTATTTCAAACAAGTGAATTGTGTACAATGATTCTGCAACTGTTATGATATTTTGCTTTAAAAATAATCTAAACGATTACATCTATCGCTCCTTACTTAGACAGTCTCCAGTTGGCAATCCTGTAACTCCCTTTTCCTGCTTCACCTACAGGTAAAGCTTCTTGGCAAATTTACCTGACCTGCCACTGAAGATGATGTTTCTGGTTCCAGCACTACAAGCCATCACGAGCAGGACAGGGTAAATTCTGATCTCTTTTCTGTCATCTTGAATGCATTGCTGTGGATGCCACGCTCCAGCCAGCAGAAACAAAATCAGGAACTAATACCCACTGAACTGACAGTCCAAGGTCAGGTCCAGGCGAATCACCCAGTCCTGCCGCCTTGTCTTACCTCTCAGCAATGGAATGGGCCATGTTCTTCAGCCGCTCTTTGTTCGACTGAGGAGTGCCAATCTGAGGAACGACGGGACTGAGGAGCTTGTTCATCAGTTCTAAAACTTTGTCAGGGTTCTGTTGGTATTAAAGTTACACACAAATAAAAGGAGCATGACGTGACTTAGTGTTTTAATCTCACTGAAAAAGCAGAAAGGTCTCATGCAGTGGTGCCTAGTGCAAGCTCAGAGATAGCTCTCCCCCACAGAGTCAAAATTATATTCGCTATGAACAACATAATGCTGCTGGCTCATGTGAAAAAAGTATTTTCCCCTAATTTTCTTCTAAAACAGTGGCTATGGTTGTATCCACTTCTATTTCAAATATATTTCAAAAGGAAACGAGAGTACTCACTATAAAGCCCAACTGTTTTAGACTTCAGTTCAACATCTATGAAACTGGAAGAGCACACCCCAAGTAAATAACTTCACTAGCCAGAACAAAGTAATGCACGGGGCAATCTCTTCAAAAGACCACAGTGATCAAGAACCAGAATGCCTTAAATTAGAATGGGTTGGAGCGCAATCCACCTGGGTTTGCTCACTGAAACCCCTCTCCATGCAGCCAATGGCTCTGCTTTAACAGCACCAGAAATAATCTGCTTCAACAAGGGCAATTTAATCTCCAAGATGAAATGTAACCAACCTAAGAATGTTTGGAAATAAATGGTGAGCTAGGTACATATTTAAGGCAGCACACAAAAGATATTTACCTTTGCAAGGTCATAGAGTTTTGCAGCTTCTTCAAACAATCCTTTATTTTCTGCAGCAGAGGCCACTTTGTTAATAATGGGTTTTGTGTCACTGGTAAACTTGTCTATCACTCCAGGCTAAAGAGGTGAGAGAAAAACAAAAGGAGAGAAGAGAAACGCTTAAAAACTCCTGAATATTCTGCCAAGGCAATGAATATTTCACATGTTGGATTATGACTAGAATGGCCTGTACATTTCCATGGGAACGTGCAAAAGGGACATGTCAAAAATAGACACAGCTCTTGTGAGAGAGACTTTCTCCAGAATGCAGTCAGCACTGAGACTTCTGCAGTTTCCAGTTCATTCAAAATGACCCAGACAACAGGTCAAATTGTAAGTTATTTTAATTGCTGAAGACAGAGGAGAATAAAACATGAAAGACTTCAGCATATAACATGCCAGGGTCTCCAGAGATGCTGTTTGTGCATGACAGGTTGCAAGTGAAATCTTACGTGGATATACAAAAAGGCAACAAGAATTTTAAAAGTGAACAACGAACACAAGTAGAATAAGAGAGAGGAAAGAGTCAAGGATATCTGGAAAGTATTTTACAGTAGTTGAGGAGGTAAAAATAAGACTATATAATCTAGAAGAATTTATTTTAAAACTAAGATTGCTGGTTTTGTATCAAAGAAACACAAGAATACAGTTATATTTAAAAGGAATTGAGTAAAGGCAAGAAAACAGGATTCACCACTAATAGTATAACCAAAAAAACTATCTCACAAAGATCAGCAAAATGAAAAAGCACTTGTAAAGATGACCGAGATACCTTACTCTCGTGTGTGCAATCTCACTGCTTTTAAACTGACAGAACAAAAATAACTAGAAGAAAATTCTGCCAGAAACAACTTTTTTCTTGACAGTAGCAATGATTGCAGCACGAGCCCTAATCTTAAAATTAAGATTTAAATGATTCTGAAGTCTTCTTTACACAGAAAGCTGTCAAATTTGCTGCAGCGGACAGAAAAATTTCATTGATTATCTAAAATTATCATAATTTGCATGCACTCTCCTCTTTTCAGGTGAAACCTTAAGGTTTCCTTTATCTTCTGACTGTGTAAGCTTACATTTAACTTTTAGATTACTGCTTTTACAGCAGAAGAAAGATCCAACAAAA
This sequence comes from Chlamydotis macqueenii, assembly GCF_036417535.1. NCBI lineage: Eukaryota > Metazoa > Chordata > Aves > Otidiformes > Otididae > Chlamydotis > Chlamydotis macqueenii. Next base: position 15,883,546 of record NC_141568.1, read on the forward strand.
TGAAAAATAGCTGATCTTTGACCCAATACTTATCTGTATTATATATAATCATACATTATATATTATTAATATATCAATACATTATATAGTAATAAATTGAACAATTATACAACAATTTATGCTAAATAACAAATATAATTATAGTAAATCTAATAAGTATATTAGAGACAATATTAACATATCGAGATGTTGTATAATATGATATTAATTATATATTAGTATTATATTAATTATATAAAATTAGATATTATATATCTCTGTCTATATCTTCATCTATATGGAGAGGGCAGATCAGTTGTGGCTATGCCTGTAGTCTTTTAGCCCTTGCTCTCCTAATTACAATAATTTTTAAGGGGCAGTAACATATTTCTCCTCTGAGGTGAATGGGGATCATGTCACAGAGACACAGTTTTCACACACAGCCCTCAGTAAACAGAACAGTCTTACATCCACTTACAAGCAAGTCATTTTTACTAACTGCTTGTTACTAATGTGTACTAAATTTCATTTCCTCTGGTAAGGATGAAATTCTGACCTCGCTGAAGTTACCTGATGCCATTTGTTTCTTTAGTTACACCGGCTGTCTGCAAGGACACAGCTTGTCCCACGGCTCCTGACCTGCCTTCTGTCAGGGCAGGTCATAGATTGTTCTGTAAAAGCATCTCATACTTGGATAATTTGTATGTATTCAAACACAGTAATAATTTGGCTAGTGAAAAATGAAAAAGAAAAGCAATATAGCCTCATGACTACTTTGGAAATCACACATGCTTTGTACTTTTTATGTAAAATACAAACATAAATTGTCAACTCACCTTCCTACTCCCATCGTTTTCCAGCTTTCCAAGAATCATATCAAACTATATCCACACAGACGCAAAGCAAGGAGAAAAGAAATAAAAATAGAGAGATGAATTGCACATATTTCACAACATATTTAATAAGTACAAAGATGCAGTCATGGATGAATGAAAAACAGTAATCGATGTCAAAATTATTTATATACAAATAATAGGCTAAAAGACACAATTAAATATCTTAAACTTATGGTCATTGTGAGATCTCCCGTCATCTAGGTCTGCATCAGGCAGAAAGAGTAAACAACTGTTGAAGACTGTCCTGACTAATAAAGATTTAAAAATGAATAAATTAATTTCAGTTTAAGCGAGGATGGCAAAACATGGCCAAACATACCTCTCTGCTTTCAATTACCAGTTCACTAACACAACGCAAGAACATATTCTCTCCTTGGCTGTCCTTCTCATTCCTACAAAAGAAAGGGAAGGAAGAAGGTACTCCTGTCTATGAGGACTTCTCAGATAAGAATAACTCAGTAGTAACAACTTGGAGAAAATCTAGAGACATAATTAGCTCGTACCTGAGAAAGTAAAAATACTGCAGAGCTTCTCTTGGATCCGTTGATTCAAACTTACGGGTGTAAAGCATCAAGAGCCGCACAATATTTAGACGCCTGACACCAGGAGGGTCTCCAGCTTCATGGCTTACTGCAATGTCAGAAAGAATACTATCAGAGAATTTAATGCCAGGAAGTGTTGCTCTGATCTTCATCTCAAATTAGTCAGAGCCATGATCCAGAGCTCTAATGCAAGTACAACAATTAACTTTTAGGAGATTGTTCTGATAAATGCTGCTGATTTGATCAACTACATAGACATGCAGTGCCTCCATGGTACTCCAAGGGCTCAGAAAATGCTCCTTCATTGTAAAGTGAATGTGCAGGACTTACGTAGTTGTGCACTCTGCCCAGAAGATTTCAGGAGCAATTTTAACTCAAACAGGACCAACGCAACATGAACAGCATGACAACGCAAGCGCTCTGTCCGAAAGAGAAAAGCAATTGCAGCTTCAAACTGTGCTGTCAAGAACAATACTTGGAAGTAGAGGAAAGGCTGCTGGTTCACTGCAAAATGTGATTCACCTGGAAGAAAAAAAAAAAAAAAAAAAAAAGAACAGAGCCTAAGTGAAAATGATTTTACAACCAGAGATCACTGACAGTGGCTGCTTCCTGTCACAGTACATCACTATTGCTTATTCAGGGCCAACAGAAATAAACACACTAGACAAAACCAAATATCTAATCACACATCAGGGACTTATCTATAACTGTTCCACTGCAAACATATCACAAAAGGTCACAGCATAAAGACTTATTCAGGAAGTGAAAGAGAATTAAACAGTTATTCAAAAAAGTTCCTTTCTTCTTTTCAGACAACCAACCATCAACTCTGACAGACTGAAATAGTTTCTCTAAAGACCACAACCTTTTGCCTCCATTTATACTTATGTCAAGTGGCACAAATAATGTTAAAACCCTGGATTTTCCTACTCAGTGACACCAATGGTAGCTTATTGTACTACTTTTCCACACATTTTTACCTGCGTGTGAGTCATTGCTATAAACCAGGAGACTGCGGAGAGTCAAATTCTCAATGTTTTGGATAGTCCAAGTGACCTGATTTTGATTGACAGGGAGATACTAACAGGAAAAGTTAATTCTCTTGGGGTGTGGACATTCCTAAAACTTTCTAGAGGAAGGAACTGTCATTTGGGTCCCCAGAAAATTACTTGAAATCTAAGGGAAACAACGAACAGCGGATGCATACAGAGAAAAGCCTTGGAAATACACGCCTACGTTAGGTAATGATTGCTTTTCTGTTCTGTATTCCAAAAGTTGAAACTTTTGCTAAAAGACCTTAGCACATTTATAGTAAGAGAAAGCAATTCATAACACAGTATGGATAAAGCACAAACAGCAGCAGTGTTGTTCACAGATGAATAGTCACTCTCTGGATTGCCGGGTACACAGAGGACTCATTCATCGTGTTTTACTGAAGTCTGCCATTACTCCAGGGAAGTAGGCTGTCCCTGAACACCCTAAAGATGCCGGTCACTCATGGAGAGCTACAGGGTTTTATGTGGAGTTTGGGGCTTGTGTAATAACAATTGGAAAGTGCCCTAAGCAGAAAAGTAGAGCCCCAACACATCTCTGTGGTTTCTTACCATAGTCTTCCAGCAGCTGCTTCTGGAACTGTGATAATGTTAGTCGGTCTTGTTGAGAACTTGCGCCATCGTCATCAAAACACACTTGGTTCAGCTGAAACACACATCCAAAAAAGGAAGCACAGATACTTCAACTTCACCTTGCACAAGGAATGCACTCAGAAGATATTAATTCCATCTGAAGCCCCTCCTAAGATTTGACCAACTGACTAGAAACTACTTCTAATCAAAACGTCAGGTCCATCCATTGCTGGGAAGCAAAGACCTCCAACTTAGCAACAGCAGAAATCCATGCAGGTATAACCTAAGGGTCCTTTTTTATCTGTCTGTGACATCAAATCCCGGTGATGGGACTCCAAATATGCACTAAGCAATAATTAAAAGTAGTAGCTTTTTACCCAGTGTTAACAAATACATCATTCTACTCTCTCTTTCTGATAAGGAGAAATGGGTACTAACCAGTATCTATCATGCCCCCAACAAAACTGTAAGGATTTTGAACTACTGAGACATTGACAGCGTCTTCTTCTGCCAGTTGACACCAATATTTCAGCCACAATCCATCCAGAAAGGAAAATTCAAAGGATCCTCACTGTAGCAACCTAACACTACTTGTAAAAATGGCTGACAAAGATCAGTGTCAAATGAAGAACATGACACTTCCGAAGACAAGTGTCCCCAAATTAACCTGGTAGTGCAGAGGGTAACAGAGCAGCCTGGGACTCGGGTTCCCAGCCCGTCACTATCTGCAAGGTCAAGTCCCACGCATTGCATTGATGCAAAACAACAGACCTAGAAGCAGGGAGGCTAGCAGAGCAGTGCAGAAATGCAATACCATTAGATCTGTTCTTCAAAAAACAAACAAAAAGCAACCAAAAAAGCAAGACACAAGAAACCAAACACCACAACCCCAACACCACACTTACTTTTAGCCAAATATAATCTTCTGTTTTATCAGCAACTTCACTCTGGTTATCTGTAATGTCACAGCGGCCAATAATACAATAAACAGCCCTTTTGTACGGGTCAGTATTATTTCTCAGAGCTCGTCTGTAATGAAGACGCAATTTATTTTCTGTAGCAGGAGACAGTCTAAGGAAAAAAAACATTGAAGGAAAAGAAAAGATACGTAACTCAACGTGGATACAAATCAATGTAAATAGGTGAATATTCACAACAAAGGCATAATGACAGTAAGCACTGGCTGCTATTTCCTGCTCTTTATATCTGTAGGTAAAAATTTTGCACACATGAATTTAAACATTTAATTAAAGTGATGGAGGATCATCTTCAAATACTCATTGTAGGGGAAGGAAAAAAAAAAAACCAGATGACAGTCTCTTTAGGGGTGCATTAATATTGTGGAAGATGAGCTATTTTTATCTGACACTGCTATTTCATCATTTCAGAAAAAGAGTGCTTAAAGTCTTTGGAACTCCTTGGGCTAGTAACTAACAAGTGATGGTCGTTGTACCATGAAGTCTTTTAGGAGACACACCTTCACCTTTATCATTAAATACTGTCATAATGTTCTTTGTCATTCTATTTCTTGCACCTTCTTGTAGGGAATTTTACAGAATTGAATCAATAGTGTTCTCCTAGACTACTATACTGTTTGTCAAACCTGGAGGCAGAGTACCTTTTCACAGCTGCAGTAAAACCAGATCAATTATACTGTATCTCATTAAGGTGTTTGCAATGAAAACAATGACAATATCTTCATTAAGGTTTCTGGAACAAACTTATAATAAGCATTCCTAGATATTCTCTACAAACCAGGTTAAATTATAGAACAATATGGTGTATACTACTCTGTAAATATCATTGATATTTTTTCCTCTTAGTTTGTTGTTGGGGTTTTTGTTGTTGGTTTTTCTGTTTGTTTTTGTTCTCTTGTTTTTTTTTAAGACATGCAAAATTATGTTCCTGCTCACATTTTCATATCTGAAGAGCCTCAATACATTCAACATACTGCAGGATGAGGGCTTCCTACATACACATCAAATTGTCACAGGCTGAGGTGGGATATTACAGGTTCATGTCCTGGCACTTACCTGGGCTCCTCGGTTCCCCCCAGTTTCAGCCAGTACCTTAGCACAGTGCCATTCCCCTGAAGGGAGCACAGCTATAAGGCAATAGCTGACTGTCCCCGTTTGAAATTCATTGCAAGTGGAAAGATAAAGAAGACAAGGTAAAAAACCACAGGAGAGCTCAGAGCACACCTTAAGATGTGCTAACTCAGCTGCTCGCAAACACATAATTGTAGTTTGGCCAGTAGTCTCTGTCAAGTGATGGATAGCAAAAACTGGAAGAGGAGAACAAGCACAAGAAAGATGCGAGAGTGAATGCCTCTAAAGGCCTCTATCAAACACTACTTGCTTTTATCGGGTGGCATTCTTAGGAAAACAGGTAGTAAAGAGTGTTCCCCAAAGGAAATTCAACTAAAATAAGTGATGAGGGAAATACAAAGACAGGATTCACGACAGCAGACTAAATCTGATCTATTATATACAGTATCCTACCATTACACAGTAGATCCTACAGTAAAAAAGCAAAGCTACACCACTGTATTATTTTTTAAATGTAAATTTTGCGTATTTTCAAACATCTCTTTCTCTATGGAGACTTGTAGACTTCAAAGCCACAAATTAAAATACGCAAATTTCTTTCATGTAATTTAGGTAGGTAATTTAAATACCAGGTAGCCATCACAATCAGAAGAGACCCGAGCTTCTCATATTTCTACCAAGCCACTGATTATTTCAGTACTCAACAGCAATTCCCACCCCTCAAAAAGGTCTCTCCTAGTTCACAATTACCTTTTATCTTTACTGTGCATGTACTCCTGGAACCAAGTTTTAAACTCTCCCAGCTGGTGCTGTGCCCGCTTCACCACGTGCATGGCTGCAGTCAAATCCCCACAGCGCATGCAGTAGTAAATCAGTGCCCAGACAGGATGGCCTTCCACCTCACCATCCTGAAAATAAAAGAAGAAATGATTTTTTTTTTTCTTTTTAAAGCAGCATATTTGAATTGAATTTTCTTTATCATTTGCCTCATTCATTATTTCTGCCCTTATATCCACACTGATTTCGGTAAAAAATTCTGTGTCACAGAAGCCAGAGGTCCTAAGGTTTAAGTCCTGTGAAAGCTGTGCACATCCTAGCAGCAAAGGATGAGACTCTCTTCTGCTTGCCAAGATTTCAGTTCTGAGTGAGGTTCTGACAATCCCAGAACTAGCATACAGATATTCTCCCCACCCAGGAGGCGGATTTGGATTAGACTGCTGAGATATTAAAAACATTTGTACTGAAAAAGATAGATACCAAACTAATCACAGACCTAGGCAGGTAAGAAAAGGACAGCTAGACTCAGCTATGTGGTCTCCAATGTTATAATTTATTATTACTTCATCTAATTTTTCTGCCTGTTTTTCTGGGAGTTTTGTAGGTGCACAGCTATGCACTTTCTTCTATGTGCAGGTGAGCAGGATTTTATTCAGATTCCTAAATAAAAGGCTTAGACTGCAATTCAAATTAATTCACTACATATTCAGTCATCAACAACTGGTGTCACCACCTTACAATAAAAAAGTAAAAAAAAGAGAAAAAGCAAACCAGGGAGATTAAGTTATGGCTTTTTTTTTTAAACATCATAATGTATTTTAATATTTGCTTGTTGATCTCTAAAAAGACCACCAGAAGAGACCGTAATTTACAGAATTTAGAACTCAAACTAAACCATGCTTTGGGACTAGCTCTGAACTCAAAGTGATTTTGTCTACTATCTCCCATTTTCCTAATGAAAAATTCTAGAGAAGGAATAAGAGCCTGCTGCCCTAAAAGCAGCTTAAACCACAGAAAAACCTGAGTTTCCTGGCTGTGCTGAAGCAAACAGATTTTTCTTATTATTTTTAGCTCAGTTGCTGAAAGTGATGGACATACCTGGAGACCAGGGACGGGCGCAGGGAGTTTGATGTTCAGGAAGCTGCGGACTAGCTGGTAGGTCCCTGGGACTCCACCCAGTTGAGCCTGGTGCAAGTTTCCGAAGACTGTCACAAAGGTGTAATTTTTGTAACTGAAAAAGACCACAAATAGAACAAACATGTGAACAGACTGGAATATACTTGCTACAAAAACATCCATCTTCCAGATACAACCAAATTAGAAATTTGAAGTAAATTCCCTTGATGTTCAAACATTATCATTACAACAAAATGAGGTAAAAAACTCTGTCGATTTAAGAAGATCCTTGTATTCAGCAGTCTCAAGAGAAACCATGTTTGGAGTTTGTGGTGTGCTGCTCCAGCTTCAACTCTATTATGAGGTTCCTCTCATTAGGTTCTCTTAGTACTAACTTAAACTCAATTATGTAACTGGCAAGAAGTCTTTCCAGCCTAATGCTTTAGCTCTCAATCCTGTCACAAAAAAAACAGTTAAATAACACAGATATATTTGTCTCTCTTCTCTGCCCTATGGAGAAATACAAACTTGAGGACCAGGGACTTACCAGAAGAAAATCACAGAGAAAAATGGAATTTAGAGAAAAACAACTGGTAAAGGCAGCTTTGCGAAAACCTTGTAAAATAACCCACCAAAGCCTTTAATCAAGGCAGGGCAATTTAACAAATATTCACATTTAGAAGCAGGAGTCTCGAAAGTCTGTGCACTTATACCTACATAAGCAGCAGCAATACATTACATGAAATTCTATTTTTCTCTGCAGCACGATAGACTTGTGCACCACCAGACTATTAAACTGAAAGGCTATGCTAAACTTAAGCAAGTATCCGTGTATCTTGATAACTAACATTATGGCTGAGTTAAGCTCCTCAGGGCTTAAGATCACAGTTACTCCAAAGCAACTAACGCAAGAACCACCGTGAGGAGCGCTACATCTCCTCCTCCTCCATATAGAGGGGCTGGTGAGGCATGGAAATACCCCAGTATTAGCTAGTTCCTGCTAGGAATAAAAAGGTACAAAGCAACGCACAGGCTTGGTGGTGTTTTTTTGGGATGTTTGTTTGTTTGTTTTTTAAATCAAGCCTGAAGGGCCCAGTTTCCACAACTGGGAGGGCTAGGGGGGAACAATATATGTACCTAATTCCTAATTTCAGTTAGCAGTTAATGGCACTGTGAAAATTTACCAAGTTGGATATTTGGCAAATCAGGTTAAGAATCACTAGCTCATTGCACACTGCTGAGACCGAAAAACTGGAAACAGAAGATCCTTCTGATGTGTCAGTTCATCCGTGCGCAGGCAGGCACGCCGCCACCACCGCTGGGTGACAAGTGCTGACGAGGTGTGGCAACCAACTGTCTGGGGCCAGGACGATGCTGTGCCAGGAGGTGAAAACATCTCCTCCCAGCATGCTGTATCGGAGTGCGGACTTTCCGTGCTTGGCTGGCAGATCTGTATCCTTAAGAAATGCCCACACACTACACTGCAGCTATTGTTTGCCTTCCAGTGCTGAGCCAGCCTGCTGGCGTTACATCGGCAGCTCCGAGATAAGAGACACTGCGGTATCCCCATGTGCAGTGAATAGGTAATGGAGCCACCCAGGGATTCAGCTTTGGGCTGCTCCATTGCCTGCAGTTCTCCAAGCATTGTCTTGGTCAAGGAGCTTAGATCCCCATGATATTTGCTGATACAGATGGTAAACCACTTTTCAGAGTCTGAAAATCATTGCTAGATGCCTCAGCTTCAGTCTCTTCAAATTTTACAAAAACCTTTCAGTGCAGAATGATCAGAATCTGACTCATTGCACCAGATTTGTCCCCAGTGCCATCTTCACTTCCTGCCAGCACTAGCTCCTGACAGTGATCAGCAACCAGAAAAGGAGCACAGAAAAGGGGAATTTTTGAAGTAGAACTCTTTCCACAAGTGAAAAATATTCACATATCACTATGGGAGATATAGATTATTTAAGGGCAACATAAAAGAAAGAATAAAACATCTTTGTGTCTTCTAAACAACCTCCCCAGGGATTCAAGGTCTTTTTAACTAAAACAGTTTTATACTCAAGTGGCTGCTCTAAGCCCTGCAGAACAGAAAAGACAGGCAACAGACAATTCTGTGAGCAGCAGGAGATATCTGACTGAATATGTTTGCGTGCATTACAAAGTAATTCTGGCTTCTTATTAGGCAACTCTATTAAACTGTGCTGCCCAGAGCATTCACCTTACCTTTGTTCTAGATACCGCAAAGCCTGCCTCACGAACTCCATTCGCACCTCCATGTTGGTTCGGACTTTCAAGGCATCGCTAGCAGGAACCAGGGTAACATCAGTCATTTGTTTCACCATGGCCCACATCTCAGAGATGTTCTATAAACAAGCCATTCCATGCAACAGTGATTAGTACAGAGATGAACAAGCAGCACTGTTTTGAGCTACATGGTGTTTTGATGCTTAAGAAAAGCATAAAAACCCAAAAGTAATGTCAGTTTCGATCTGCAATGGAGATACTGGACACAGTCATGAAGACAAGCTACTTCTGTCATGCAGAATTCAAATTTCTCAGGCTTCTCTGCATAATTCTTGCACAAGATGATGGCTATAAATATTGTACCTGCAATTGTCACCCAGGATTGACAATGATTTCCAAAACTAAGTTGGGTACTTGGTGCTCAGCATCCTTCCCCATTTCCAGCTTGTACATCCCACTCAATAAATACCACAACATCAGCTTTCCATATAAGAAATTGCTCTGGCTGCCATTGGAAAGTTGTGCAATCAGCTGTGATGAGAAATACCTAAAGGACACTGATCACTTGGACAACGACTCAGGTCTGAAAAAAACATTGAAAGTCATCCAGGTCTGCTCATCCATAAGGATGAGATAGTATCAGTATCTGCAGGACTGAAACAGCAAAATATTGAAAACTAACAGCACTGTTAACTCCAGCAAGGGCAGATGTTTGATCTCAATGCTTCAAAGCAGCAAGAACACTGAAACTCCCTGTGCTGTCCCTAGTAAAACAAACAGAGCTGTTCAAAGCAAAGATGGACGTCTGTAATTCAGATCTGACTGAAGTATTTACTCCTCAGCTTCTCAAGAGCTTTTTGCTCTCCTCATTTGCAAAGCTCTTCCATGACTTGATACTCCTGCAGTATTCTGCTCCAAGCATTTCTCCAAGGTGACCAGGTTTATGCATTTGTTTTATCGGGGTGGATCAAGGCAACACAATTAAAGGAGGCGGGGGGGAAGAAAAGCAGGCAGATCATCGGTTTAAAGTTAATCCTAGGGGCATTACCTTTTGCTATGAGAGCCTACCTAAGCTCTAGCAGGATCTGACTGAAGACCCTTCACCTACAGCTAAACACATTCAAAAGATATTAGGAGTCTACATTTTGAAAACCAAACACAACAGAATCCTTTTAAAATGAAAAGCAATTTTTTTTTTCCATTGACAGCTCATCATGATGGGACATTCATGATGGGACACTGTAGTAAAAGCAAGGTTCTTTTCTTCCTCACTGTATTAATAAATTTTCACCATGACCAAGTTCATCACAGGTAGGCCCTTCTGTACTAGAGAAGATTCCAGTATTGGCTGTGTTTTCTGCGGAGTCATGCTTTTTTTTTTTTTTGGCACTATCAGTATTTTTCCACCAATATCAGCAGGTTGCTAATCACAGTTGAAAACAGATGAAATATATTTCTTTATGTTAACTCACTGGCAGTACCTTATCATCCAGTTCTGCAACAGCAGCGCAAAGGTCCACCAGGTTAGGCTGCAGATGTCCATTCACTATCTTCTCATTATAAATATAAATCTGAAACATATTGAAAGTAAGCAAGTTTAACAATAGATATCATTCCCCTTCCCCCTCCCCAGCCACAGCAGCAAAATCTGAATCAGGCTTCAAGAACAGAGTGTCTCCAGCAAGTCCCTTCAGCTTCCCTCCCACATTAGCCATTTCTAATCAAACGCAAGAGGAATGGGCAGCAGCACCAACCAGGCTTCCACAACACACCAAAGCCCCAGGCCTGCCTGAAGGCAGGCAGCAATCCAGCTGCTCAGGGCTTCTGCACAGCAAAGAATTCCACTGAATCCCCTGTTAGACTAATGGCAGCTAATTGTTGGAGGACAAAGATTCAGGAGAGATCTGACAACTGAGTGGCTGTGATGTTCCCCTGCATGGCAGCTTCCTACCTGCTGACATAAAGAATTTTGCTGGTTTGTGGCAGCATTCAGGGAAATCTGACACAAGGAAATGAGAACAGAAACCTGGCCGTTTAAAACCTGCCATTACCCCTCCCCTCGCTTTGATTTAAATCTTGGTCTTAATTTAGCTTCTTCTATTACTGTTTATTCTACTCTCAGCCCAAAGACCTTCCAGCTACGTCTGAAAATAATAATTCTCAGTGTTAGCAAGGCAGTGCTGTCATACTTCAAGTCCCTTCTGCATGCACTATAGCACAGACTGCCCGATCTCCAGGACTCCTAAGTACCCACTGAAACCACAGGAGCCCCGCAGCCAGCGCTGAAACCCAGGTATTTTTGCACTCAAGCAGGGCGATGTTAAGGACAGCTCAGCCAAGCCAGCTTCTCCAGAGGGCTTGCTGGAAGCACATGGCAACTGCACCAAGTGTTTTAGTAGCAGAAGCCTGGCCACAAATACCATGGTTCCACAGCACATCGCAAGCAGCCTGTACGCGACCTGTAAACCTGATGAGAGCCCACCTGCCCACCCAAGGGGAAGACACCGACTCTGCAGCTACCCCTGGTACTAGCACTGCTAGAGAGACTGAGCTTTCCATACCCCAAAAACATCAGGGTCCAATGACATCAGCCTCAAAGTACAGATGTAATTATGCCACAAGGAAGATCCTTAATACAGGAATATTACAGTAGAGATGGAACACATTAATGTACATTAACAACCACCGAATCAAATGTGCACTTTATCAGCACAACCATGCACCTCATTTTGCAATTCATTTATTCACAGTTACCATAACTGAACGCAGACAGAAACACAGATGTACACGCTGCTATCTGTCTCAGCAAAGACTGAGCCAATGCACACAATCACAGTAATTGTGTGCAAATTAGGCAACGCTTTGTCTATGCAGTTTTACATATTCCATTTTGAAAAATCAAGTCCTTCTCTTTCATTTTGTTTCCAACAGTGCTGGTAAACAGATCATCTCAAACAACAAAAGTAACAAATTGGTTATGTAAAGGTTTATCCGTTTCCCCTGAAAATTTTCACAGGTACTCTAATGCTACCAGACACATTAATTCATAGCTGGTGCACTAAAGCTTCTCATAAGTGATGCCATTGAAATGGGATATAATTTGACAAACATCAAGATTAAGACTTCAGCATGTTTTTTCCTACATGCACACATCAGAAAAGCAATCTTCCACATGTGACAATCAAGGGCATATAAAGTCTTAATTTGTGTGCAATTAAGCATTGACATAAATTTTAAAAACCTTTGTTTTTGAAAGGTTAAGAGTTTCAGTTTACTATATGAGCATAAATGATTTCTACATTCATATATAATGTTTGGGATCTCTGAAGAAAAAATCCTGTAGCAGACAGGTGAGTACACTTCTAAAGCCAGGCTAAATTTCTATATTTTCCAATCTCATTTTAACTGCAGGCAAATATTTTCATGTTTTACCTACCATATCTTCTTACACACTGCACTCACAGACCTGTATTTTCCTCACCTCTCTCTCTCACTCTAGAAAACAATGACCAATGACATTTTTTTCATTTCCACTCACCTGCCGAGCATATGCCATCTCCACATTGTCCAAAGAGCTGCGACCTGGAGGACCCAATTCACCAACGTAGCTAGGCTGTTCAATGAGAAGCGTATAAGAAGGTATAAGGTAAGAAATCACTGCAATGCATTTTACCAGTATATCTACTCCAAAAGAACAACAAGAAAACCATGTTCCTGACAGAATTAAGAACAGGGGTTTGAACCATGTATAGAGTAAACAGCGTAGTTTCACTGCAATACCCTATTATCTTCTCAAAATAGCTTAAACTTTCTAAAGTGACAGAAATCCTCCTCATTCAGTGCACAAATCAACCATTAGCTCTCTAGAATTAGGACATCAGCATCTCTCGATAACATCTTATAATTTTAATTCTTTCCTTTTGTCTCATGGAAGGTTGCTTACTGTCATGTTAGTATCTCACTGTGAAGCATCTAGTCTGAATCTCCATCACTGCAAGGACACAGAATTTGATGGACCACCTCAATGGATCCAGTCTAGCAAGGCCGACATTCCAGTTTCTTCCTAGTGTGATGACATGGATACAAAATGTGACCCCAGCACGCAATTATCTGCCAAAAAGTGCCCCATTGCTGGGCTGTTGTAGGAGGAAAGAGAACGCTGGCGATATACTGACCTGAAAAAATCACCTTCCTACCCACACAGACTATGTCAAGATTGAGATATTCTCAGTGGAGAAGGGCAGCAGATGGAGTCATGGCATGGAAAATTTGTAGTCTTTTATGAAACTTGAAATATAATACTGACATAGTACTCTAATGTTGCATAAAGCAGGTTTTCAGTATAGCCACTACTTAACATGGATGTTCACCACCTGGCGGGGAAAGAATCCTCCTAATTAAGTGTGTAATACTCTCCGATGTTTCCTGATTCTAAAAATGTAATTCTTCATATCAGCATTGCAAGTCTTGGGTTTGAAAAATAAAGTGTAATCATTTTAAAGACAGATCCCTTTGAAGTAAGCAGTCCTTTAATACCAGCTTACTTCATAAGCAGTGCTACAGCCACGATGGTCTGAAGATAAAAGCCAGACAAGCTCAGTACAAGAAGCATAATACTTATTATGAAGCCACCTGACACAGGTGAAGCAAGCAAAGAGGGACAGACAAGCTTTCAGAAAAGCAAGCTTGTTTTGGGGTCTGAAACTGAAGCAACAGCCTTTGAATTTCAGACTTTGAACCCAAAAGCTCATTTGACTCTCCCAGGTATAGCTGGTCTGGTAACAGACGTCACCTCTCTGCACAAACCTGGCTCAGCTAACTTTAGGTGTCTAGCCTAGGCAATTACAAGGATCTAAGACGGTTATTCACTTCCACCAGGAGAGGGGAGGCAAAGCACATAAGCTAAATATTGAAAGTGGCTGTAAGCAAACACTGGGAAGGGGCCTTGCTGTGCCTTGGTTTGTTACCAGATGACTTAAGTCCATCAATATTCCTCTAAACTGGCATTAGTAACTTTTTACAAGAAAGACCAAGTACATCTGCAGAGTTTTAAAATTAAGCTTTTTACCATCAAAGTCAGTTAAAACTAGCTCACATTCTCATTAGTTGTTACACTGCACCTTAGCAATACTGTCAAATAGCTTTACTTTCCTTAAAGCAGTTACCCAGAATGTCAGTACTTTTCTGTGTAGACAGGATCACTTTCAAGCATTGCTTAAGGACATGTTCTAGCCTTTCCTGGAAGAGTTCAGCTAAATGTGACTGACTTGCTGCCTGTACAAACAGAAAACAAAGCCCAAATGCAATGTAGAAAGTCATTGTTTTCACTTTTTTCCTGCCATGACCCAGCCTGTGTGGATTTCAGGAAAAGATCCAAGAAATGGGTAGCTTTTCTCCAGATGGTGTCATCAGTCAGTTTCTTGTTTCAAATGAGGATGAAATGCTGACAGGGTCTGCAAAAGAATCTCACTTTTTTGGGGAACTGGATCCCAATTTTGAAATGAAATAATACAAACATAGGAACTTCCAGACATATTACGGATCAGTCTATGCACTGAACAGTGTCTCAGTCATTCCCAAATGCTTATAATTTTAATTTGGTGTCAGTTTAACCCAGGTTATCTTCTATGGTGTAGGACTTCCCTTACACTCACGCCTGTATGTTCTTGCAAAAACAACGGCTATCCGCTGTCCTAGGCCAGGAGTTTCGATTGGGAAAATTTTCACAATTGTAAATTTAAAGACAAATAAAGTGACACAATCGCAATGGCCAAGCAGCTGTTCTGAGTTAGCTAGGATTTCAAACGTGAAGATAAGGGCATTGACCTCTACTGAGAAACGGTAAGAACTTTATGATATGACACGATTACTGCTTTCTGTGTAGCACACAACAGTTGACTGCAGAATTAGAATAATATTTGGCTGTGTTTGTCCCCAGTATAGTGAAATATAAATGAATGAAGGTATCAAAGATGAACCTGGACAATCCTTTAAAATTACTGGAATTAGTTCAGCACTGTGTTAATTTCTCAGTAATAGTGCAACTTAAATTATGTCCAACCTGATAAAACCAGGCAGATGCATTAAGGCCTTAGGCAGTATAAAAATGCCTTACTGAAAACCCAGCAGAAATCCCACTTTTTCTTTTTGCAGCTGAACTTAAACTAAAAATACTCTTCACAGTCACTCCTAATGGATACTGATATTGAGAAGCATTTGCATTTTTCTTCCAGTGCCAGATCATCTGACACAAATTCCTTTAAACCCACCTAAAACCCAACAAATTCTTTGTTCCAAAGAACAAAGCAGCTGTTAAAGCAGGTTTCCTGGGAAACAGACGTGATGGCAGAAATAGCACTTTGCAGCCTTCCCCTATGCTGTGCCAGATAAATTGCAGAGTTATTTAAAGTAACACTAAATTATGGACGTTGTCATTAATTACTGATGAGGTTTCATCTTCTAAAGCAAGTGAAGAAGGGCACATTGTGACTTAGTGTCACTTCTCAACTAGTGCCTAAACACCAGAAACATAAGGAGTGGGGCTTTGTTTTGCGAATCTAGTTCCTTTTCCTCCTGCTGCTGCTTTGCGGCACACCAAAGAGTATCCACGTGGCTGCAGCTCCAGAGAGCGGTGTATGACTGACGGGTTAAACCCACAGGTAAGGATCTGAATTCAAAAGTAGACGCCTGAAACTGAGGAATAATGGCTCTGGGCTTTTGGCTTATTTCCTTTTCTTTCTCCAGTTTAAATTTTACCCTTATCATTATGTTTTGAGAATCACTTATTAACAATCTGACACAGCTGAGAACTGCCACATTGAAATTAAATTCTTTAAATGCCCACTGCTTGGCACTTCAGCAAGGAAAAAACTCAAGAACTCTAGAATTTGTCTTGCTTATCCTTCCTAGGCCAAGAGCCACAGGAGCAAGCTCATTTCCTACTTTTTCCATCTCATACTTGCATTCTGGCTTCACCTTTGAATTATTAAACTGAAAAAGCGCTAGCTCACTGAAATCTCTCATGGCTGTGCTAAAAGGAAATTTCAAAAGGAAAATTAAAGCAGTGAGTCAGCATGGGGAAGGCCGTTTCCACTCTTCACCCTGAATCGCAGAACTGGAGAGCTGTGCAACCCCTCTGTAGCTGGTAACCAGCGTCTGAAAAGGCATCCCTACAAGCTAAGAGGGGGATCTGGGGAAAGGGGAGGATATCCTTCAGTGGCAAGTCAGAACACGTCAAATTTTCAAGCAAGGAAAAGATTATGAAAGATGTGATGGAAACAGCAGCTACGTGCATACGAGAAGAATCCTGTTTCAGGTCAGGTCCTTAAGCTTAACTCAAGCAGCAACAAAGAAAAGCAGAAAAGTATGTAATGCACAAAGGACTGCATAAGTGCAAGTGCACACACATCTCTTCCTCCATCTCCAGACTGATATTTCTTAAATGTCTTGTGCTGATTTTTATCAGCTACATTTGCTTCTCCCTGCCCTGAATTTAGGTCTTTCTAAAACATTCTTCAGAACTGCAATATTTATTCTGAATATTATCAATTTGTGGAAGCTGCAGCTATACTGCACTGCCGTCACATTTTTATCTTTACATTCATTTAGCCTAACGATGCTGCTTTTCAAAGGCGTCCTCCTTCATTTGTACTCAGCCAAGCATTCAGCTTCACTTGCACACCAAACCACATGCATATAAAGATGCATTATTCATCACCCTCATACGCATATGCACATTCCTCAGCAGAAGTCTGGGCAGACATTTTGTCAGCACTCCAAATGGCTTGGCCAGTAGATGCGGTGAATAACTGGGCAGGAGACTGAGCTGGAGAAACACCATCAAAATACATTACAGTGCAGCAGGGGAGCGGAAAGTATCTTGCAGTGCTTGGGATCTGAGAGATATGAAGACACGATACAGAGGGGCAGAACAGAAACTGAGAGCAACAGCGTCTCTCCATCGCTGTGGGAGCGGGTTGCTTGACAGCAGGAGCAGAAGAGTTTGGAGCAGGGGTCCAAGAAAGGAAAACTTGGAATAAGAGGACAAAACAAATGTCTCAGCACCTAGTGGAACAAGACATGGAACAAACACCTTGAGGGCATAAGTGTTTCATACCTTGAAAACAAAACCCAAGCTTCCCTCCGTATTCCTCAAGAAGCACCCCCTTTTTTTTTTTTATTAGCAGCTCTTTTTTTCCCCTTCTCCCCTTCTCCCCTGGGGAGAAGGCCAGGCTGGAGGACAAGGGGGAGCAGAAAACCCTAACGGCAAGTCCTGCGCTAGCTTCTTTGAATCATGAGTTTTGCTTGTTAATTGGTCTTATTTCCATGAATAACGTGTTGGTATTTCACTCTGCCCAAATTAGCTTGCCCAAAGCTTGAGAATTGGCTCACAGGCAGACCGGCCCCCTGCTGCGTTTGGATCTGTGCCTTTTCAGTTGATTCTCCATCTCCAGAGGATATCAATTAAACCTCTACTATATCCTACAGGCTGTGTCTGTTTGTGTCACACACACACACAAAAAACTTATTTGACTGGAACAAGGATTTAGAAGAACAACCTGCTGTGGGGAGGTTAGATAACAGGCTTTTAACACAGTAGATGCACTTCAAACCTCTCAGACCTTTGACTTCTTGAGGCTAAGACTGGAATATATCAAGGATTTTAAATGCTCTTGAAATGACATACCGATACCACGAGTGCTTTGAAACGGAGAGTGGAGTATTACTGAATGATGATGCACACTGAGTCTTTAAACTCATTCATGAAAAACATTAGAGGGTTTTTTTTTCCTCACCTTCCTCCCACCAATTTGATGCTTGGCATCTCGAGTGCCATGGACTGAGGGTAGTGTCCATTTGACACAAGAAGCATTAGGAAAAGGGTTCTACCTTTTCAGAGTAGGTTATTAAATTGCTTCTCCTAGCAGTTAATATCCACGCTTCAAAAGGAAAACCTTACACCAGTAACTCACACACAAATCAAAGATGTTAGAAACTATCCGAGTAGCTGCCAAGTCTTCAGACTCACATCCTAAAATAATGTGATAGCTGTTCCTAGTTTTAAATTAATTCAGCCTGCATTATTTAGCATTTCTAATACTGGAAAGCTGGACAACCTTCTGAGAAGTCACAGTAAAGTATCAGTAAAATACTTTCTGGGCAAGACAGCTTCTATAAAAAGATGTATGCTAACTGGGATTAACCTATATTTAAAAGAACAGTAATCAGAAAGGGATATTTCATTAACAGCTTTAATTATTTCCAAATCCCTATACAGGTCATACCCCATTAACACCAAGGGCTTTTTTTATTTTAATGAACTTTGCAGCTTTGAAAGTCACTCCAATGAACAGTAATTCCCCCCACCTCCCCCCAAGAAAGGGGAGTATGGGGAACATGGCTATAAAACTGGGTCTGTTTTCTGGCCTGAAAACACAGCAGTTTGCATTCCCCCACCCCCTATCGCCTCTCCCCTCAAGGTTCCATTTTTCAGGGGCATTCAGGGGCTGCAATGTAACTTTGTGCTCCAGGGATCTTGGCTGAAGTCTGATGCCCCTAGCTCAGAGGGGTGGAGGTCCCACAACTCTGCACATAACTGTGCTTTACTCTACTCCTGTAACTGCAGCATTTTGTTTAAGAGAATACACTGTAAAGTTTTAAGTTGTAACATAAGACAAGGACTGTTTTAAGTTGCTCGTCAATACTGTTCCACGTTAAACACAGTGTCTGTCTTGCCCAAAGGATTCGGCCACTTAGATTGCTGAACACTAGAGGTCTTGGAGACCCAAAACTTGAATCTGCATTCCATGAGAGAGTAAGGTAAAAAGGAAAGCTTACTCCCTGGTTTTTTGTTGTTGAATATTCATCTAGTTTTGCCAAGAAACTGAAAGAATTAATCAGTCTCTTTAAGAAAAGCCATAAATCCTGGCTAGGACACAGTGGTAAGAGACAGAGATACACTAAGACCTATGTGTGAGCGTTGTTACACTTGAGAAACTGTCTGGTCTCATGAGCCTTGCAAAGGTTTCCTGCAGGTGAAGTTCACCCTCATGCATTTCCCAGGTGTACTGACGTAATATGCATCAGTGTGACTTTAAATTTCCAGCTTGCACCTAGGTTGCTTAAAACCTAGCTTCAGCAACAGGATTTCCACTGCCTGCACATGTCAGTCAATAAAAACAATCATAAAAGGTCTGATGCTTTGCAAGATAACGCATTCTGCTAGTCACAGTCATTCTGGAATTAGAGATTTGATAGTTCTCATTTTTACACAGATGTAGCTACAGAGTAATCCAGAGGTGGTTTCAGCAATGCTGGAGTGCCAGCCGTACATGCTGTATGTGACTATGCACAGTGTTTAGGAAGACAGTTACCTCATTTTCCTGGGTGAAATCAAGAGCATCTTCCCCTGATGCAAGCAGAGTATGAAGAATCCTTTGTTTCACCTGTTCCCATTCAACCAGCATTGATTCTCGGTGATACTCCTCAGCCATAGCAAAAGTCTGTTGGTGAAGAAGAACAAGAGCTAAGGAACCTATAGAAACACCAAACAGCCTAGCTCTGCTATTAATAGCTCAGCTCAAAAACGAAACAGAATAGCAACTAGGTAAATCAATCAGGTCAGCCCTCCAGAGCTAACGATGTGCTACATACTATTTTAACAGGCTTCCTGTTCAGGTAGGAGGGGATTTGGAAAGTAGGTATATCTGGAATTAAGACAATTCTCACATACCCCCAGTTGCTAAAACAGGGAAATCTTTCTCTCTTCCATGGTACTGCAACACACACCAAACTTCACAGGCTGGAAAGTCGATAGCCTCGCTTCTTTAATTTAGTGGCATGCACATAATATCCAGGTCAACGCAGGTCTGTGCAGTTTGTTGAGACTAACTTCTCCAGTGGCAACTAGCTTTTCACCTCCCTGGAGGCTATAAAGGTTTGACTTACCGCATTCTTACCAAATGTGTGTTTATTGCCTATATTTCATTTTCAGGTCTTTACCAGTATGCTTTCATTTTATCCTATTTCCCATTTAAAATGAAAGTATGAAGGAAAATTAACCCGTGCCAAAGAATCAGAAAGTCTCTCTCATCAGTAATGTAACTCAGGAAAGCATGTAGGAAAATCAAATCCCAAGAAGAATCATCCTTTTACCTTTAAAATGGCTGATGTGCTACATTCTCTTCAGATCCAACTGAGGAACTCATGGAAGGAAACAGCTTTTCCCTTGAAATTCGTTATTTTGGCAATAGCATTAGGATAGAGATGTTTCACTGCCTTTCCTGTTATTGTTTGAGTGATTCTAACTAGCAGCTTTGAGTATACTAGGACAAGAAAAAAAATATTTCCACTAATTCTGAACAGAGAATAAACTATATTAGATCTTCCACCTCTTTCCCTTTCCCAACCTTTTCTTTCACATAGCTTTGTGCTGCAGTGTACATAACTAAATGTCTTGGTTTAAACCTGATGCCCCAAGTGTACATGGAGGGAAACAATTGTAACATAAGCACTAGGAAGCATGCAATGACATTTCCACGCAGCAATTTTAAGACAAACAACAGGAAGCATTTTTCCACACTGCATAATTCAATTCTGGAAATCATTGCCCCAGAACATGACAGATACTGAAAGCATAAATAGATTCAGAAACAGGATCAGATGAATTTCACATAAGAAAACAACTTCCAGTTCAGAAAATCCTTAAAAAAACCTACTTGCTTAGAGGCAAAGAAACAGAAGATGAACAGGAGAAGGCTATCTCAATTTTTTTTTTCCTTACAGATTAAGTACTGATCCCTTTCAAGGGGAGAAACCGGACTCAGCAAACCCTGAGCATAAGTGACAACTCCTGCTTTCTTACTATAGCATTTTCCTTTGCACTGCTTCAAAAACTTTTTATTTTTCACTTATACAAGAGATTTGCTTTGGACAGCGTCATGCAGTAAGGTGTTCTGGCTCTTCTAGAGACACAAGAATTAAACCTTACAGCACTTCTGCAGCGTAGCTCTGGATGTGGCCGTATATACTTCAACTCCTGTAACTTGGAGAAACAGCTACAATAAATTCACTGAGTGTCATCACTGTATGGGAAGTCAGCGCACATGGCATTTCTCAAAGGAAATAAACCCCATATCCTAGCATTTTCATCTCTAGAGAAGGCAGCATCCAAGCGGAGAGGGTCGGAGGAAGCATGCTGTGCCTTACGAACAGCAGCTGCTCTGTTCAAACAGATTGAACACTGTGAGCCTCCTGACTCTACAAAATACTGCAGCTGAAATACAACTGACAAGTATTTCTTCTGGAAAATCTAAGCAAGTATTTCCTAATGTCTAATTTTTCTATATTCTCAATACAGTCCTCTGAAATTCCAGTAGTTTTTAAAATATCTAATTGATTAATTCCTTAGGGTACTCCCCCTCCTTGTTTTTTTGTTGGTTTTGTTTGATTTTTTTTAAATTATTTTTAAAGAAAGAGATGGTTGCTCCAACTTACCCTCTTCCTAGACTCTTCAATGGCTGACAGCAATGCATTATCTTTTTCATTCTTCAGGAATCCCTGCAGAAAAGGAGAAACAGAGCTTCAGTCAAAAAATCAGCTTTGGACTAACATCAGATACATTCTGTAGTACTCAGCTCTTTCAACTCTGAGAAGTGCTCACAGCTCTCGCCCCAATCCACTCCTGAGAAGTTTAAAGGTCACTTTACTTCATCAGAGGTACAGCAAGATGTTCCTACAGAGCAATGTGAAAATGAAAATGCATTAATCCCCTATTTTAATATGCATTAAATCCTAGTGAAGTGTCCCGCTTCTGTTCTTTTATCTCTGTGTCCCAGAAACTGCTTCCTCTTGCTCTGCATTTTAGAGAGAGGGGATGAAAGCTGGAGGGAACGATAAGCCAAGATAAGATTGTTGGACTCGAGTATGTTGAAAAGAAATAAATAAATAAAAAAGGTTTCAACTTGGCAGCTTCAGGCAGGAGTGGAGCTCTTGGACACCCGATAGGAACTGTGAAAAAGAGCCTTAAAAATAGTCAGTTGAGGAACGACAGAAATAACTAAACAGTTGGAAAGCATACAGGAGAAGTTTACTGCACAGTCTCTCTTCATGCATACAGTTGGAATGGGTAAAAAATAAATACATGATAATTGTCTTTTTAATTTTCAGTATATCAGTAAATCTCTAAGAGGCCAGGTGTACATGAACAGATTGATTCATATGAGCTGTTAGCTTATTATTCCAAAGGTTACTTTTGTGACCTGTACTAGAAAACATACAATATTTTGGATTTTAAACAAATAGCCATGGGGTGAACTGCAGTAAGGCACACAGACAACAAACAGAAAATATTTATTACACTCTAAATTGAATATCTTTATTTTGCAGTTTCACTGTTATATCACCAACTAAACAAACCAAGTTGATGTGTACTCCCAGACTTCAACTTAATCACTATTCAAATCATAAAAGAAGAAGAAGCCTTTGTCTCTCTTAATCAACTATAACATTATCAACTCCACTAAGTGCTAGTATCTTAAGAGTCTGGATGCTCACTCCACAGCTCCAAAATTAATAGCTGCTAACAAATCCAGGCAACAGGAATTCACTGTTACCGTGCTTTTGCTTTCCCAGTGAGGATACACAATTGCAGCAGTGCCCAACCAAACTTGTCAGGAATCAGAAGGGTTTCATGCCCTCCATTCCCCCCATCTCCCTCAACTAAATTGCTCCTGCCCCAACAATCTGACAATATCAGTACTGATCCATACAACCCACGTGGAGCTCAGGATCTCCAGAGGAGCACGGATCCCGTGGTGAGACAAACTTGCTGGCATGAGGATTTGGACCTTTGGAAAAATATATTTATGGCAGGTTTTAGAAACAATCGTCCAGCAGCACTACACACAACCACAGTTATGCTTACTTGCTACTTAGCTCTGGGAGGTCAGAAGGGCTTGAAATTTCCCTGAAATGAAGAAATCTGCCGCATAGGTGTGATGTCTGCCTTCCCGCTACCCAGCGCCAGTATGTGAAATAAAGGGCATTGCACCCTTTCCTTCTGAAATATGTAGAGCAAGCATGTGACGTGTGGGACAGCCTTTGACCGTCTTCAGCTGGAAATAGGAACGCGTGACCCCTTTCTGTATAGCAGATGGAGAACCAACCGTCATCCTCAGAGGCAGACATGCGATGCAGTCCCCCCAGAAACAGCCCTTTGATTACATACGGGAGAGAGCAGCCACTTCTATGCAGTCTAGTCTTCGTTTCATTGGCCGCCATGTCCTGCTTTATTTTCAGAGAATGCCCGCAGAGAAAGCGCGGGCACAATCCGAAAGAGGGAAGCTAAATCCAGATCCTCGCAGATGCCTGGGGAGCAGCTATTAGAGCAGCTGTCACCACGGCAAGGGCTGCCGCAGTCACCTAACTGGGCCAAGACCCAGTCTCAGCTCCGTGCAGGAGAGGTGGGGAGGGATGGAGACATGGCTTTGTACGGCTTGTCCATGTCTGCATGGGCAGAAAGTCTTTGGGAGAGCAATAAGTTGGGGTTTTTTTTTTATTTCCCTGCCTCCAATATAAGTCAGAGAAAAATTACCTGGAACTGTAACAAGCAGTGCTTCGAAACCTTCAAAGCACACACCAACACACAAGCAGAAGACACAGGCGCATTTCTGATGGTAGGGATCTGATGCTGCAGAGAACACTGTGTGTTTGCCGTATCCTAACAACGTTGCTAATTTTACAGGCAAAAAAAAAAAAAAAAAAAGCCCACCGTCTCTAAGACAGACCTACAGCTATCCAGACGTGATGGAAGGTGCTGAGTCCTCCCTCTCTTCCTGGAGGGATGTGTGCCCTGAGCTGAGCAGGTACTGGCTTAGAAAGGGACACAGCAACGATGGCAGCCAGCAGAGTAATTTAGGATGTGCTTGAACTTCCCTGGAAGTCAGTAAATTCAGGCTGACTATCTTTCTTAATGAAACCTCTCAGCTCCCAAAGAGTTCACTAGGTCCATTTAAAGGATTACATTACACCAAATGCCAATTAGGGGATGATAATTGTCTTTTTCAATCTCAAAACCGACTCCTTTTGCAAATAAAAATCCTCACGCATTCCCAGTAATATCTGTAATGCCCCACTGAGGAGAGGTACATTTTTAAAAAGTTGCCCTATACCTTGTGCTAAATATTACGACTGTAGCGTGACAATTGCTGCTTCAGTTAATTACAGGCTAACTGTTAAACCTCAGAAGAGCGAGTTTCAGTAGCTGATGCTGGGGCTCTTGCTCCTGCTTAGTTAGGCCAAGCAAAAGCTCCTTGGGTTGTCACTCTGGGCTTTGGTGGCCAAAATTCCACACGTTAAGAAAAAGGAGTGCCCAGCTGCTGTAAGTCTGCATTCCCTGCGTTTGTTGCATTGCCATCTAGTGGTGTACTGTGTTTCAGTCACTGGGCATGAACATTGCACAGATTTATATAAATGCACGCAAATGTCCATCTGCTGTGAGAAAAAGCAGAGCTCTCTGCAACAAGGGCAGGCAGAAAGATGGAAGAGACTTGCTTTATGCTAGAGAATTTCGGTCCTCAAAAATCCCAGGCCACATAACAGCTTTCAGGGTTCACGTTTCTCTTAAATCTGGACCGTGAGCAGTGCTAGTTGTGCACACCCAGTTAATCTGCCCTAAAAGCTCTCTGCAGTCTCAGAGGCGAGGTTTGACTTTGCCATGAATGCTTGCAGACTGTACCAAGGATATGGAGGTACGGCGTTGAGCATGCCCAGGGAGTACGCAGCCCACATCGCCGGAGCTGCCCTCTCAGGGGAGACGCTGCTGATTGTACGAGCAACAAGACACTGCTTCATATTCAGCATCCAAAGGGAGAAGCAGGAGGAAAACAGAGGTATTGTTAGGAGACAAAGGGCTATTTCACAGCAGCAGATGGCAAAGACAGGAACTGCTAACATGAGCATCTCTAAACCCTCACCTTGCAGCTCTCCATGCACAAGCTCTGTCGCTGCAGGGATCCCAATGTAGCCTGGATTTTGCTTGAAAATTTCTCTTATTTCCCTGGGGCAGGTTTATGCAAAAAGCTCACAGAGCCCTAATGTCACATCGTGCTGTCCTGCTTTAGTAAGTGACATTTATTTTTTTCCTTTCTTACTGTGGGACTCCAACACATTCTTTCTGCTTCTAGTTTGGAAGGGAAGCAGCACAACTCTTCTCCATCACAGGTTCTCTGCAACACTCGCTGCTGAATGTTTCCTACACACAATTTGTACAATAGCTATTGAGACAGTGTTTGCAAAACAGGGACACAGGCACAGAAATACACCCACTCTCTCACCTGTAGGTTCCCACTTATTCTTACATGTCTACTGGCTGCCAGCACCTTTGCCCAGCACGTTCCAGTTCCTCCTGGATCTCTCACCTCTTAGATTCCAGTCTGATCTTCTTATGTTCTCCCGTCTCTACTGAAATCCAGTCCCACTCTGCCTTACTCGAGGACGGTTTGTAAAAGTGGCCCCACCAGTGGAAGAGCAGGACTCTGGAGAGGCCATGCCATTTTCCTGTTCCTGCCATGCTCCTTGCTCCATTGTCATTTCTCATCTCAGTCAACTGCTGCCTGACACAGGCTGATGTGACAGGAACTGCCTTGCTCCAGCCTGAATTCCAGCAAGAAAGTGTTCCAGTAACTAATTCATTATCGGTACAAAAGGGCATGCATGCACTGATGGTCTTTTTTTGACATGAGATTGAAAGTCTCTTCCATTTACCGCGGTAAATGAGGTTAGTAAACTCTCTCCTGGCTGACAGAAGTCTCTTAATTACTTCCACCAGCCAGGCCATACTTTTAATACTTGATCTTAGTATTCAAGCTGTCAAGAGAAGGTGAATGTTGCCAAATAGTGTACTGAGGCCTTGGATGTTGACAGCAATGCTTACTTTTTCACTGGCAGTGGAAGAAAGGAGAAAATGAAAGGAACAATCTGGGGCCATTTCAAGTCAATTGCTCTTTGATTGAAATTTTTTCCAAGTGCTGGATTTCCAGTAGATCCAGTGAATCCTGTAGAGGACTAGCAGGGATGATGGTTATACGGTTAATTACATGTGCCCATGGCTGAGCACGCTCCTGGGGCGGTGCGCCCTGGCACAGGCCTCCTGGCCACGTTCTCTCTGGAAACAGAAAGCAAAGCAAAACTACCTGGAACCCACTGCCACAATAACACACCATACAATATATTATTGCTTTTAAAATCGAAATTATTGTTTCTGCTGACACAAGTATTAATGCTTGCTGGCTGGCTTTAAACAGATAGGCCGATGGACCCACAAACAATGGTGTGGCCGACCAACGTATTCCTGACGATGGGGACATGCCAGCATATCAGGGGCAATTTTTTTCTCTACTCAGACTCTTCCTTTGCATCTCTTCAAAGCTTCTCTAGATCTCCTAAAATTTGTTTTAGCAGAAAGCATCAGCTTTTGCTAAAAACACGCAGATAAGGAGCTTCACTACACACCTTGGCCTGTGCAATACAGCGTCCTTCAAAGCAGCAAGGCAGCTGCCCAAAGACGAGCTACCGAATGCAATTAGCTAAGAGCATTTGTGAAACAGGCTTTGTCCTTAGAGCACTTCACATGGTAAAACTGCTATGGGGCAAAGCAGACTGAGGGCCCAAGTGCAGAGATCCTCAGAGAGGAAGGGTGATTTACCAGTCAGCATCACTTCAAAGCTGCATGAGAGACAAGGCACCAATTACTGTGCACAGACACAAAGGTCCTCTGAAAGGGAAGGTCTGATGAGGCTTGCCCCACAGCCGTACACTGTGTTCAATTCAAGTATGGAGCAATACAAAATTTTCCTACTCTAAGACAGCTGAGCTTGTCAAACTACCATACGCATTTCTCAAGTTGCTTACCATTGTGTTTAGAATGAGAAATCCTGCAACATTATTCTAAATAAATAAATAAATAAATAAATTTACTGTTGACTAAACAGGAGAAAAAGCAAGGGAAAAAAACCCAGAAGGCTTTACGGTTTGCTAAGACCCAGGAGCCAGCTGTTGTATCAGAGACTTGCAAAGCCACAGCTATGTTGAAGCTTAGAGGGAAACATGCAGACCAATAGCTGTAACACAAAACCCTGGAAACACAGCCAAACGTGGGCTTAGGGAAGATTTGCTGCTCTGCTACCTGCCTTCTCAGGGGTCTCGAACCACGTCCCCCCATGCACCATGACTGTGCTCTGCTTGTAGCCAATATTCAATGTCCAATTTGTTTAAAAGCCAAGGTAGGAGAGCACTTCCCCACTCCATGAGCATTTCAGTGGCAGTAAGTCATTCAAATATACAAACCTCTGCCTAATCTCTGCTTCATTGCGTGACTAACAACAATTTTAAAGATTATTTCACTTTTTTAAAAGCAGTTTTCTGCCCCAGGAAAATAAAATTTTGCAGAGCTGCAGTACTGTCTCCTTTCATGATGGAGGAGCAGCAACATGGACCTCACTCTGGCAGCAGCAAGAGCGGATGCACGCCATGCTAGAGCACGTGCACGTTGGCAATGCGCACAACTCCCCGCGCATGCTCCACGGGCGGCGGCACGCACTGCAGAACGAAGAAGGGGCACCGCCATTTGCCCGCCAGCGTGCAGGGTGGAAGATGCACAGCAGCAACCTTCACTGGAGACAAGTTCTGGGGCAGGAACAGGGCTTCCCTGCCCCACCATCAGCACGCCATTGATGTGATGCTCAGTTTTGAACACAGCCTTTAGTCTGTGTTGCAGAGTGAGCTTTAGGCAAATATCCACAGAGCACTCTCTGCAAAAATCCAGCACATTTTTTGGTATTATTTGACTGTTTTAGATTGTTTGATCTGCAAAACTCAGGCAGTTTTCACAGTAATCTTCAAGACTGTATGTAGGAACATTGGATTTTGCTGTGTTGGATAAATATAATTAGTCCTTCTAGTTATGACAGGAATAAACTCAAATTGTCAGAAGAAGCGCTCCTCAGGAAATCACAGATCAGCTCCTAACACAAGCAGGGGCAGATGGTGCATGCTCCCTGACTCTTGCTGGGATCGACTGGATCCGGCAAGTGAAGACTGGAAATGTGCTCCTTAGACACACATGCCTCGAGGGAAGAAATACAAATAGCTCTTAGCTCCTGCTTCAGCCAGGAGACCATCCACGAAGCGGAAGGCTAATGTCAAACACCAGTGAACATCAAACCATCCCCCAGCACTCAGACACCACTATATCCCACACCCAACCGCAGTCCTCAAACACATTGCAGCATGTGGCTGTCAAGGAGAGTGCAAGCTGTTTGCAGCAAATAGAAGCAATATTTGCCATGAAATATACTGGAGTACAGCTTTATCACACTGGAAGTGTCTTTCCTATCAGAATATTGTGCTAGGCACTCACACAGCAGCCCCAAATTGAACTCACTGCTACACGGCACTGCTTGTCCTGCGTAGAGAGACCATTGCTGCTGGCATAACTGTTCAGTTTTTGTTTCTCCTAATTCAACATCAGATGCTCAGCGAATTCAGGCTTTCATGCGTTACGAGATCTCAGTATTTCACTTAAAATTGTACTGACAAGCAGCTTAACTCCTAACGTAACATGGAAATCCATTGCAGTGTTCCTATGCATTTTAAGATTTTACAAAATACACCACAGAAATTTGCAAGATTCAACAAACCCAAGCATAATGATTGAGTGAATTAGGACACCATTCTAAAAACCACAAAAATATCAGCCATCATAATATATGCAATTTATATATACTGTGTAGTTAATTATTAAAATATTAGTAATTATTCATATTGTTTGTTATATCTTTCCCCTTCAGAGTAAAACTAAAATAACTTAAATTACACAGTTTACGCCCTTTTTCTCAAGCTCTAAAAAATCTTTGCTGTGTCATGTTGGGCCACACAGCGCATGGGAATGCTGTTAGAAGTGGTTCTAGTAGGCTTTTTTTCAAAGTCACAAACACTATAATGCCATAAAACTAAGATAATACCTTTTTTAAGCTAAAATTTTACAGCAGAGTTGCTCAGAATGAAGTTCTCTTCCACATACAATTATTAGCCTCCACTGCACAGATAATTTTGACAGCAATTGTTAATGCAACACAAAAATAGTGTAAGCAACAGTGCTACCTTCTCTCGTGATCCTCTCGTCTACCCCAAGCGTTTACTCATTTTCCTTCTCCCTACAGTGCAACTGGCAGCTGTAGAGAAAGAATGCCAGGTCCTACCAAGCTACAAAGCACCAAGGAATAACAAATGCACCATGCAATAACAAAACAGAAAGTCTTGAATAATTTCAACCTGCTTAGAGGTCATGCGAAGAACAGAAGGAAGAAAAAGAGTGGGGGGAAAAAAATACCTAAACTAGAGAAAGAAGGTGGACAGACTCTTGCCTGCAATTATGGCAGCAGGAAACAGTACTTGCGAGCCACCAGAAGGAGCTTGTTCAGCTGGCTAACACTGGTACATCACACCTGAAAACATCTCAGACAGCGTTTCCATTTGTCTTAATAAAGAAACCAAAATGTCACAGAGGCAGTTAAATGCAACGTCACCTCACTTGGAATACAACTTCTTTGTTAAGAAGGGAAGCAGGACCCGCAGGAAGCCCATCTCCTTCGGCATCAGTGTTTCACCATCAGCCACGGCATCAGCACAGCGCAAACGAACCACACAATCGGAAATCTGAGCTTGTTCCTCAAGTTTACACATACATGGCTATCAGTTTTTCCTCAAGACTTTTAAATGCAGAGGGATGACCTTGGTGTGAGGCTTTGCTCAGTGCGATGATGATGAGTGGCTAGTCTCTCCTCTGCCCTGTACGTGTCCTTGTATTAGCATTTCAATTAAAAAACCAGAACCCTACAAAAATCATAAATGCATCAAGAGATTCACAATCAAAGCAAAACTCAGCGCTTTGGCTCTTTTTTGGAGTTTATTTTATAGAAATTAAATTATGAGGTAATTCCAACAGGCTTGACATCCACAATGCAACCTTATATTAAAAATATTTATAGCATGCAAACAAAGATAATTCCTGATCATCCACTGGAATAAGCAATTGTATCCAGCTCTCTGGTATCACGGTTTTTAAGGGAAAACTGGGGCAAAAACTATAGATTTAAAGGATTTAAACAGTATTTTTGTATAGTCCTACCCTAAGCCTGTAATGTAATACCTCTTGTGGAGAACATCCTCGCAGCAGGCAGGACGTCCTCAAATCAAGCCATCAAAACTAATTCCACTGATGACGCCATTTTCTTATTCCATTCGCTGCCATTTTAGCATCGTGGTTACTCCACATTTTCTTGAGAAGTAGCTGCTTGTTCTTCCCCCTCTAAATGGAAACCATGCTCAAGTAACGCAGTGACAAATAAAAGCTGTACGTTGAATTTCTGCCTGTGTCACATCTTTGCATGGCATGGCGGAAGCAGACAGTTGCCACTGCAGACCACACCTCAATTTACCGTACCGAGAGCTGGTGAGGAGTCTCCCGAGACGGTGTAAACTGAGATTCCAGCCACTGGAAATCTGTCAGCACCACACAAAAAAAAAATCGATTAAGCCGAGGAAAGAGGAGCATCCAGCCTGGTTAGGGGAGGATAGGCTTCTCTCCGAATACCACAGAAAACACTAGCTGATAAGGGAGTAGTTTGAGAAGAAAAGGAAAAGGCATAAAGGAGGCATACTGGCAAGCCTGCAGTGTCTGTTGTTGGACTAATTGTACATTAGCATCAACATATAAGCAGATACAATAACCCACTTAACCTGGTAGCAGAAAATTCACTTCTCCACATATACTGTTCACATCCAAAAGCCAAACTGCCATCCCTATCAGTCAAAGAAGTATTTTCGAGCGTGGAAGGGCACATTCCTTACAGAACTCCAGAAAGAGGGACAAAAATATATATATAAAAAAACCTGCTAGTCATTAACATCCAGTCTCCTCTAACCCACTTCTGCAAATTTTTAGTGCAATCCCTCAGTCTCCCCCCATCCCTGTAAGTGCTTTATTCTTCTGTCTGTCAGGTTGGGAGCACATAACCTTGCTGTTTGCAAGAAACAGGCGTGTTCTCAGGCTTTTTTTGAAAGAAAACACATTATTGGTATTTGCACATCTCTTCCTTCACAATTTCAGATGTATAGAAACAGTTAAATGCATCCAACTGTATGTGAAAAAGAGTAATGAAAAAAATTGGTGTTCTCTACCTCCTCAGGATAGAAGTAGCAAGCCTGGCAGCACTGAACCTGACACTCTCCCTGTTCTCAGGGAGAGAACTCAAGCTGAAGGATTTCAGCTGCCATGCCCCCATCCCACAGCAGAAAGCCCATGCACTGCCTTCCTGAATGTTCCTCAGGAGCACTAGTTATCTTTCTATTTTGGTAAAAAAAAAAAAAAAAAAAAAAAAGGCAAGCGAAAATCTTCCAGGCTCCATCTGTATGTCAGACACAAAGTGATGCATGCAGCAAACGCTCACTGCCTCGAAGGGACAACGCCTGGTTCAGAGAAATCAAAATCCTGTCAGCACTGTAAATGCAATACCCAAGTTAAAACGGGATGCAAATCCTAAGCCCCAGCATAGGTGGCTTTCTTCAGTGCTGCACCTCCACAATGGGGTTTCTCTGTAACGTTTCTATTGCAATTTGAAATCTCTCAAAAAAACTACATAGAGAAAGAAACCCTTCCAAAGTTAAATCTACTCTGTTCCACCGACAGCGGCTGGCTAATGCTACAAAGAGTGAAGATTACATGCATTTTAGTGTGAAGAACACAAGGTGGGGTTTTTTTTGTTTTTGTTGGTTTGTTTTTTTTTTTTTATAATACACATTGAAATGGCAAGAAAATGAGCAAATTTGAAGTTCAGCTCTCTTAAAATAACATGAGATGATCTGGCAAATTCATCCACCTGAGTTAGAAAAATAAGCGCAAATCAGCTCGTCCTTTCTCCTAAATATTTGTAAGTAAGTTGTAGCTACTTCGTTCACCTAATAGGTATTTTCACCATGGCAGCGTGTCCTTTGGAATAAATATAAGTATTTTACTGACAGTGAAAGCAAGCAATTTGGAGGAGTTCATATGTGTCATGATATCTTCAAGTCCTCAATTTAAACATGCCGTGGTCTTTAGAAATGGTGTTTCCTTACTACATTACTGATACATTTCACAAAGTTAATTATTTAAATTACCTATGAATTATTAATTACAGATCATTAAAATAAAACCCAGAAGTCTAGAATATGCCTGTTACAATTACACAATTTATATTTTACAGTTTTAGACATTATAAAGCTTGGAGAGAAAAGCATGTAATAAAATCCTCTGCTGCAAGAAATGATAGAATAAACACATTATCCTTTCTCAGCTTATTTCTCCTATTGTGTAATAAATCCAAGGTTT
The DNA here is from genome assembly GCF_036417535.1 of Chlamydotis macqueenii. NCBI lineage: Eukaryota > Metazoa > Chordata > Aves > Otidiformes > Otididae > Chlamydotis > Chlamydotis macqueenii. The sequence goes on from NC_141568.1 coordinate 15,916,201, forward strand.
AAAAACTTTCCTGACTTGGGGCATGAGACCAGTACGCTGAGGATACACTGGAGACAAAAGGTTTCCATTTTTCTCCTCCGGCTGTACTCCACCCTTGCTAAGGAACTCTCTAGCAGCACATGCCTGTATTTGCGCGTTGCGTTAACAAGGCACGCAAGCTTTCGGACTTTAATGTAAATGAAATGCCAACTCCAGATGCTGCCAACAGATATCACAGCAAACCCTGCTATAAGAGACCTACAGCTAATTAATAACTGCAGCGGCTCAGTCATTTTTCCATACATTAATTTATGGAGCTTAGTTGAACTCTGTCTCCCATCCACTTCAGACAAAGGAAAATAATTTGCCACACTGTACCAGCCGCAAGGATAATTGAGCTGTCTCCCATACGGGGTCAGTGGAGATGGCTTCCTCCATCTTTTCACACATGCAAACCACACATTTCATTGTCTTTTACTTGACTGAGCTGCTTTTGCAGCAGGATCCTCCTCAGCACAGGTTTAAATTGTTTAAAAGAGGCAACTTTTTGGCCACGCTGTGCCACTGTTCTCGTGCCTCCCCTTCTGAACAGTTCAGATCTCCCTCAGCCAACAATAGAAGAGTGCAGAGGATGGCACACAGACACCTCAGTATTTGGTGAGAGAGCCCCGAAGGAGGCAAGTCATCCTGTGCTGCAAGAGCCCAGGCGCCGTCCCGGCACAGCACATTTCATTAACTTGCTTTTCTCCGTACAGAGAAACAGAATTAAAAGGAAAGGAGAAAAAGCAGCCCACCCTATACTTATGTCCCCATACCAAAGGCAGGCAGAGCTTCCAGTTTGCATGCAGCCTCCGAGTGCCCAGATCTGAGAGTATTAAATCAGCTGCCATCCACCCAGCTAGTCACGGCCACATTTCTATAAATGTTAACTCCCTGACTGCTTCCCTTTGCTATGATTTTACTGGCTTAACCCCTTTCATAACATATCCTACTCACTTGAAAGAGAGGTGGGGTCTGGGCTGCAAACTCCAGTTGACTAAGCAAACATACTTCACCACCACATTAAAGAAACTAACAAAACCAGCAAATCTCCAAGCGTCTTTGTTAACTCTGGGAAAGTAGAAATATTTTCTACCTTATTTTCATTTTCATTCCACATTTGAAATCCTTACTTCAAAATCAAATTATAGAAAGTTTAGGGTGTCTTCTAAATAAATCATAAGTACATCTGTAGGAACAGAGGAAACGGAGCGGACCAGTATCTTTGCACCACAATGAAAACGAAGACAAAAATCATATAATCGAGTAGCAGTTTTATTCCTTGTATAAAATACTTCCGTAGACATTTCATAGCCTAGGGAAGAGAAAACAGGAATAAAGGCATTCAGAAAGTTACGCTACTATATTTCTGCTTAAATGAAAAGCAAAGTCAGCAATGTCAAGAGGGTCTTTAAAGAGGCAACACGACTGAAACCCAAAGCAGACGCTGGACTGCCCCACCCAACAGCTGCTCTAGCGAAGAATATTAGAAGGTAAAGGCACAGACCTTGAGGTTTCTTTTCTGTCAGCAAAGGACGATTTCTCCAAAACTACCCACCTGTTCTCTTTAAATACTCACCTACACATTTAAACAACCTGCAGCAATAGCACAAAGAAAAACTGCCAGAGAAGACACCTGAAGGAAAACTCTCTTATCAAAGCAAGCTTTTAACCTTCATTTTATACATTTTAAATACATACATTCCTACCTGTAGATCTCAGTACTGAGGAGTTACAAACCTGTTAATGCCGGCTGTAACTGCCACCCTTCAGTTGCCTGGTATTTAGGCTTACACAGCTGTATCTTTCTGTATTAATGCTCAAGTTTTCTCATCTTAAAAAAAACCAAAAAAAATTAAAAAAAAAATCAAACCTGCAAGTCCTGAAATGGCTGAGACAGTCAAGAGTCCAGCAAGACAATAAGAAAGCAGCTGCTTTCCACGGCTGAACACCACTGCCTGTAAAGCATCTATATAATTTTTTTTTCCAGTGGTGCTTTATTCAAATTCTAGGGAAAGCATCAGTCTGAAACCAGTAACTGATGGGAGTAACAGTTTATAGGTTACAGAAGGATATTTTATTGTTAACGGACTGTACCATGTAAGAATTGGGAGGGGGTGAGGCGGCAGGCAGGCAAGAGGAGAGAGATGCTACTATTTTTTTTTTCCCCGAGCCACTGCAATTACTCTGATGTGAATTTTTGATGACTTCCGACATATTGCATGGTTAATAATCGTTTCAGCTGTCATGTTTGGTTAATGTGGAAAATGCATTTGCTGCATTGTGATGCAGCACTCCAGCCACAGATTGTAACACCAGTTGTGAAGCTATTCCCTTAACTGAGCTGCATGAATTTGCACATACCATGAGGCTGAAATAAATGGTAGTTTGATTTTTATACAGCAACAGAAAGCTTCTGCCATTTTAGACCTGCAGAGCTGTTGAAACAACTTGTACAGGCAGATGATTTTACTGCATATTAATTGCTGTCAATGCGCTTTAAAGGAGAGCTTCGATTCTCTATTGTTTTGCTGGGTTTGGTTATTTAGCAGTTAAAGGACTTAAATACTATTTACATTAAACATTGCTCTTTTTTGTAGCTTTGAACAGCTTATTTAATTGTAAGCGTATATACCTCAACGACATGGTCAGGACCACAGAAAGAGCCCCGTTATTAATACAGGCTTAGCCAAACGACTTCTTCCTCCATACAATACTTACAAACGTGTTTTTTATATAGAACACTCTCTTACAAATGATTGCACAAGGGGTGAAAACACACTGCTTACAAATACAGAGGATTTTATTTGCAAAGTACCACTTCTTCACCTACACGTTAAACAATCAAACAAAAAATATAAGGTTACATAAAATACAAACATGTGCCTTTCATTGTCACCAATAGAAAAACAATGCTGCTAGCAATCGTGCAATTACAAGAGGGGATGTAAAACAGCAGAGATGAAGCCACGCTAAGAGCCAGCCACCCGATGATTAAAGTCAGGCCAGTATATTCCAGCAGTCAGGTGATGGTGCCATCATTACAGTGCAGAAAGCCAGAGAAAAATCGAGAAACGGACCACCCCCATCTTAAGAAAAAAAAAATTAGAAGCACCAAAGAAATAAGGAATGCATTTGCTAATACACAAAACATATAACCATGAAGAAGTGTTTCACAAAACGTGAGCGTAACACTACCAGGAGGTTACTTCCACAGGTCCCAAACGCACATTTAACCCATGGTGCCAACACAGCTCCTGTCCGTCTGCAAACTGCTGGTGACACTCCCGAAATCAACGTTGTTTATTTTTAAGCCCCAGAATGACAGCCCTGCTGCAGCAGTACTGCATGTCACAATTTCATAATTCTACCTACCAAATGCAGGTCTGGTATTTGCAACACATATACACAAAAACAACCCCCAGACTCAGGATGTCTACATTCAATTTAACGAAGCACAGAAAGCTGTCAGGAGAGCCTTTCACTGCGCATTGACGAATCGGCAGAATCACCACCAATACCACCAATTCGTTATTTCCACTTCTGTTTTAATTAAAACAACACTGCAGGGGTATCGGTTGGACACGAAGTACCAGTAAAAATGGTGCAGGATATTTTATATAGAGAAGAAACCCGAGTCTCTGAATTAACACTGTACTCTGGTTCGGGAGCAATTCCCATTCAAAGCGTTACATCTGTAGAAGATGCTCTGTGACTGGGTCTTACTTACCTCAAAGGCATCACGGGGCACCTTGCACAATTCGGAGCTTCACAAGTGGCAGAGTGGTCTCTTCAATACAGGGCATTTTGGCTTTGAAACTAGCAAACTTGATCCTGAGGGTGGTTTTCCTCAAATCACTGCAAGGAGCAAACCCTCCCCACTTGTGACCAAACAAACGCTGTACTGAATACCTGAATCCTTGGTACCAGGAGTCTCCTAAGTGGAAAAGACAGGTCCAAACTCACCTCCTTCCTTAGAGGAAAACCATTGATCGTGACCAGCTACAACCAAGAGTGCAAGCAAGTCCCTTTTGAGAGAGGAAGGGTAAACATTTGCAGGAATAATTTAACCCTGGCACTCCTCCTGCATTTCTAAGCGTCCATGCCTGGCGGTGTCCCTGCGGCCATACTTGCCTCAGTAACTTGCAACTCACCTCACACACACTGCGCCGTTTTTGGATGGCTTCTGCCCCTCCTTAACTCTAGTCTGCATAACCCACTAGTGGTGCAGAGCCAGGAGCACAGGGGATACATAGAGATTTTACTTTCTAGCCAAACCTTAAAACAGGTAAAGGCATCTGGAGGGGCAGTCAGCTCTCTGGGACGGTCTGTAGCCTTGTCAGGCATTTCGGGAGCGTAATGGTCCACCTGGAGCTGCTAGCCACAACTTTAAAGATGCTACTTTTACCAACAGACATTCTCTGTTATTTTCTGGCCATGTAATGTTACTGCAGAAGCTACTCCCAACTGCAGAACTACGCATTACAGATCAGCACAGTTCATATATATATAGTTTTTTGTTTGTTTTACGTATTGCATTGCCAGTTCACAATGTTGTAGGGAAAGCTTTGCCAGTGTGGCTCAGCACAGCACTGTCTCCCCTTACCTATGGAGTTCTTAAAGCAACAGTTTTGAGGGATACGAACAGAAACTACTCACCCCAAATGGCTGTTAGTGTAAACAACTCTGAGTGGTAACCCAGCTAAGATGTTGGAACCGCTGTCTGTTTCACCGGCAATCAATTTAGTGGAGTGTTCAGTCAGCTCACGCATCAATCACTTCTGCACTCAGATGTGACTGTGGGAGGAGAACGGAGAAAACTACTGTTCAGGGCTGCTGGGCCACAGCTAAGGAAAACCGTAAAAGTTTTCCTTATGAGTCAAAAGCATCATATCCCTAAGAGAATGATGATGCAAAGACTGTGCAGAAGCTGTTGGAATATGAATATTCTCCTCTGTGTCAGGATTGCTCCCTCTCTCTATCTTGGGTGTCCACAATGACCTCCTTCCTTCTTAGGTACAGCTGCATCTCTGGAGTGAAGGAGATTCCTTCACCATAACTACAAATAAAAAAATGCTATCATCCCTACCTTAAATTCAAGGAGAAAAAAAAAAAAAGGAATAAAACATGCTAGTCTACAATCACTGTAATCTCATCTCCCTTTCTTTCCCAGTCTTGCACTGGGCAGGGGTAAGGGGAAGAATCTAAACACCATCCATAGATGTTCTCCTGTATTAGCTCCTTTCTGAAGACCCGCAGCTGTGATGTCTGCTGTCATCGGCGAGTACACAGCAAGAGACATCGCTGGCAGCGAGTCGAAACAGCGATAGGTAGCTCCTTCCCAAAAATCTTTTATTCCCTGCTTAATCCAGCACTGTAGCAGCAGCAAATACTGCACTGTCATACTGGGTCTGGAGAGCGCCTTAAAGCATTAGCTCCCTTCCTCCCCGCAAGGCTGGCAGGGTGATTATCCAGCATTAATGACGTGCTAGGTCTCTTCGGAAGGAGGGCTGTCATACCCAGCGTGCTGCCTCTGCTTTCAGCTCTGCACACTCATCCTCTCCCTTCAGAGGGATGCAGAGAGAAGAACAGGTGGGTTCAGGAGTCTGATTCAAGCAGGTCACGATGAAGAGGGTAAGAAGAAAATCCAGGCTAATACTTCCACATCAATACAGTCATATTCCCACGCAAACAGTGCAGAGCGAAGTCAGATGGGCTGAGTGTATTATTATGCTACTGGCCTATCTGGCAGGGAATTTGGGCTTTGTAGCAAAGGGCTAACTTTTATGGACTAAGAGAACCTGAGTTATCCAGAGTCAAGGCAAAAACTAGAACTGGGAATGACCAGCTCCAGTAACATCTAGTACCATCATCACAGAAAGCCATCCTCTTTCGGGGGAAAAACCATCAGCTCACTCAGACTGGGAGTTACTGGCTTATTACAGAGCACAATGAGACCCAGAGTTTCAACACAGCTTTCCGGGGCTAAATTTGCACCAAACAAGAGGCAAGATGTAAACGCACAGAACGCTCCCGGGAAACACTCCCAACAGCACTGATTGAGGAATAATGGTTTTTGTGTGTGTGTGGGGAGAAGGAAAAACACAAGTCCTGTAAAATCTGAAGAGCGATGGTCCCAAGCAGGGGAGAGGTGGGGAGAGGCCCAGTCAAGCAGAGAGGATTAGCAGCAACACTGGCAGTGCTGTTTCTGCCATCCACACCCCACACCCCAATTAACGGTATCATTTGTCAGGATGAATGGGGAGCTTGCACTCAATTCAGCAACTTGACAGAGTGTCACTGAACTACCTCACGTCCATATTTAGCCAAGAGGCAAGAGCAGGAACCAGTTTTAATTAGAGCCTTTTTAACAAAGAACCAAGGGTATTACCCATGCTCTCACCATCAAGCAATAATTGAGATGCAGTCATTTAAACAAAGCGCAACAAGTGTCCATTTACCCAAAGCCATTGTTAAATATCTACTAGTAGATAATTTTCAAAATTATAATGTGCCATGAATATGTAAACCACTCTCCATCTTTAGCATTAAGCATTAATCACCTTTAAAAAAAAAAACAAAAAAGAAAACCCCAAAAAACAACAAGAAAAAAAAACACCGCCACACAAGAAACACAACTGAAAGCCAAACAGCTATTTTGCAGCAGAATTTGAAGAGTGTTTTAAACATGTCAATGCTAATTTAAAAGGAGGGTGGGAAAGAAGTGACGGCTCCGCTTTTGGGCCATTAAACTCTGCCTGGAAAGCCCTCTTTTCCACAGCATTAGCGTGTGCTGTAAGTCCGCAATTATGCGGAGAACATGTTAATTTTTAATTCAGAATGCTAACCCCTTTTTTATATACAAGCCCTGAATGTCAATTCCTCTCACAGATGACTGCAAGCACCGACATGCCTGAATTCAGCTCTTGGTGATAAAAGCATGCTCTCCCTGGGAGGTTAAGGCGCTGTGCGTCGGAAAGCACCTCAACGCCGTAGTAAAATAGCTCTTTTACAGAAATGTTGTCTCAGCATCGTAGCAGGCAAAATCCTCTCAACCCCACAGCCTATTAAACCAGAACCACATGGTCACTGATAGTCACACCTTCATTTCAGCATTCTTCTGTCTAGCTACTGAATCTCACCACAATTTCACAAGAAGCTGAATTCCCATGTCCCTCGCATTCCCAAACACAGGGAAGTGCAGGATGAGGAAGTTAACGTAACGCTGCCTAGAGGCCCACACCAAGTTAATGACTGTCAAACACTAAGCCCATCTTTCATCTCTTCTGACTCCTACTGATGCCTGCAATCCACAGAGGGACCTGACTTAAGAGCACGCTTTGACACAGTCCAGCAATGAATTATTAACTCCAGCAGAAGCCGCAAAGCATCAGCTAGGAGCAATCATGATCCTCCTGCTACGATTAACCAGAATGCAATTATCAATGCTCCTGCTTTTCACAAAATGTCTCCGAATTCTCCATCACACAAAGCCCAAAAGGCACCACACAGCCACGCACACTCACACATAGGAAAGCAGAAACAATTCTGTGCTTTTACCTTTGTTTCTTCAGGGTTATATTATCAAATGCAAAGGGTCTGAGAAAAGAAAGGTCTGCCTTCCCTGCTGCATTACAGCAATTATACATAGCCTCGCATCACTGGAAGAAGGGTGACTTATGCAGAATCACGCCCATATTCTTAATTTCCACAGTAATTCAATCCATGCAGCCACAGAAACCTGCCAGCAGTTTCAGAACCATCCTTTCCCACGTTACATCACATAGCATAGGCTGTTTCCAGCCCAGGGCCTGACTGGGCACTTACACGTGAGCAGCTGTGGCTCCCAGCCTGCTCACCCACAGCGGACAGCTGAAGGCAGATACATCCAGCTCTTACTGCGATGAACGCTGCCCAAAAGGGTGCCCCTGGCTCCCTCTGAAAGGCAGGCAGGTAGGGGCCACCCTGCAAGTTGGATGTAACCTGTGAACCTCCTGCAGCATCCCAACGTACAGGAATAACCACTTGCTCAGCTCTCTGCCAAAGGAATCTAGACAGTCCCCAGTATTAAACCAAAAGGTGTCAAGAGGCAACAAACATTAGTGATGGACGTAAGAAGACCTGCTGAATCCTAAGATGTGCAAGGATGTTCGCTTGGATACCATGCAGTTCCACAATTAGCAGTGAAGATGCAGAGTAAATACAGCATTTTAGGTTTTCCTTAGCAAGGAAGCTAAATTTGTACTTCTCCTTTAATTACAGCTGTCAGCTCTGAGGAAAGCGGCACTAGAACTACCGGCCCGCATGGGAAATGAACACTCACAAGCACAATGCTTAAAATCGACCACAGCAGTGCATGCCTGCTTTGTCAAACCATCCCTGTATTTTTCATAGTGAAAGCACAACTGAAATCATTATTGGCATCTTGGCGGACTTAATCAGAAGTCGGGTCTGTTCTGTTCAGGTCTGCTCTGTTCAGGTCTTTATACTGCACTTGTTACATTAACATCCGAGCGCCTTCCAGTCCTGTATTAGTGACATGACTAACATCTGTCACGTGTTGTTTGTTCTCTTCTCCCTTTCCTGGGGGAGTGGAAATGCAGCGCTCAAGGGGATCATGGAACAGCCAACAACTGGGACAGGAGATTCCCTCAGCCCTGGCTCAGCCTTCTCACACAGAGCACGTGCTGACCGTGCCTGCTTGGTTAGTGGTTTATTATCACCGACACCATAATGATTAAGAAGCTGTACATATTGAAAGATAGGTTAGCACCAAGTCTCTTCCCAGTAACATTTCTATGCAGGACTGACAGAATTGGAAGATAAACAAAAATCTGTCCTTTGTGGACCAAATCAAGCCATGAGGAGTTTTATCACTTCATTCCTCTGGCTGACAATCCTTGCCTTGTCATCTTACATTAGACAATACTGAGGATACAGCTTCCAGCAGAGGAAATAAGAGTGTCCACCTCTTGAGCTTGACTCAAAAAAGGAAGACTAAGGCACGTACAACTTATCCTGCCCTTAAATCCCTTCCAAAACACACCACATCTTAAAGCTGTAGAGGTTTCACCTGGAATATGAGAATTAGAAGATTGAAGTTAGTGATTTTATTTCTTTTGTGCTTACATGCCTTTCACCTTTTCCTCATGATCGTCCATCCATACATGTGTACTTTTTATGTTGAAAAGTACTTACATCACCTTACTTTTGAGTTATCATCCAGTAATTTTTTTTGCAAAGACAGTTACAAGTATTGAGATAGCTAGAGAACAGGAAGAGGTAGAAGGAAAAGAACTGGGAGGGATCAAATCTTAGAGCTCAATCAAGATGAAGGATCAACAATGTTCTGTGTCTTAAGGTCAGCTAGCTGTGATTAGGCAGACACTTCTAGTAGAAGCAAATGCCTGGAGAAAGGTCAAACTCAAGAACATAAACTTGGTAGAAATTTGGAAACAATGGGCTGCAGGGAAGGAGACCCTTGCATGGTATCCAAGGAGACCCCATGCATGGTATCCACCTCCTCCCCACGTGTCCATGCAAACCCTTCAAAACTGAAGGTAGTAGAACCCCCTGAAGACTGAGTTACAAACTGCTAGAAGAGAAACAAGGACTCATTCAAGGCGAGCGAGGGGAATACACGTAGCTTCCATTTAATGCAATGTGCATAGCCATACAAAACGGGGATTAGCCTTTCACAAAACAAGAACAACCTTTTCAAGTGTATAGATAAAAAGAGTCTCAGGAAGGGACAGAGGCTGCCTCAGAAAAGTATTAAAAGGACAAAGTGACTTCCAAATAGAGGTCTCTAGTTCAAACACAAACTAGATCAGTAGTGGCCAAGACTAAAATAATCTAAAGACTGATTAGTGGTTTAGACAAAAATGTGTTATTAATCTTCCTTCAGCTCTTGCTACACAAGCACCCATATTGCAAGTTCACTGCAGAAAGTAACACTGAATTTATGTTCTGTCCTGGCCCCCCAGGAGCAGCCAGGGCTCCGGTGGGTACCCAGAGAGACATGTCTGTCACCACAGAAGCATAAAGGCTGTGCTGCTCCGTTTGCTCAAAATGGGGAAGTTATTTCTTCCAGCTATGATTCTACCTTAGTGTGCTCACCTGTTTGTTGCTGGATATATACAATCAGCTACTGCACTTAGAGACATCCACTTAGCATTTACCAACAAGCGTAACGATCACACTGCAGGTTTCAAGAGCATTATTTGGTCAGTGAACTTTCTTGTAAAATTACTTTGCTGATTCATTAACTCATGTAACTTACATGTTCATGAAAAACAGACCCACCAAATATCATTTATTCTTCTCCCCCCCACTGATCAGAGGAGACTCCAGTTGTCACTAGAGATCTTGCTGCACTGCAGGCTCAGACGTGCACATTGTAAGATGCCTTACTGCAGAAGATCCTTCTGCACGCAAAGAGGGCAGACAGGATATCAAACATACATTTCACTAATGAAAAGTGCTAAACACAACGTTTAGCACTCAGGAGGCACATCCAGTAATACGGCTGCTTTAACTCTGGTCACCAAGCAAAACTTAGGTGTCTCCCACCCGTCTTCACAGGGAAGCGTAGCTCTACTACTGCACTGTGCTGTATAATAGAGACATCCAGGGAAGCAGCTTCCTTCCCACTGTTACTGGGCACAATAACACTGGCTGCAGATGTGTTTACTTGGAGTGGGTGAAACCGCTCTCCGCATACTATTCATGAAGCAAACACTTCCTTGCGGACTAGCAGTTCTGGTCACACGGTGAGGATAAATCACACCAATGCATATTTTTATATTAAAATATCACTTGCTATCAATTATGATGTAGCATATTCTTAATGACCCTGAACTAGAGTCTTGCAAGTAGCATTAATTCCTGTGTATATTTCTTGGAAGTAAAGACATGCTGGAGGCAGAGATAAAGAATCTTTCGTTTTCTTTTTAAAGAAAACTTTACTAATATTTGCTCCAAATAAGATGTTCCAGCTGCTGAAGTCTAATACTACCGAAAATGCATTCCCCCTATGGTCCTCCATGATCAGCAAGGGCCTCTCTTGCAAGTCCACGTGTTCTTTCAAAACAGATTCTCTTTGCTATCTAATTTGAGAGCCTCAAGTGTTAAGCATTTGAGGAATGCAATCAAATTCTGCCCCTTCCAGGCCTACTGGGAGACCTATTAATTCACCCTCCTGTAGAGAGGGAGTTTATAATCTCTTGCAATTGCTAGTATCAAAAAAAAGTAGAACAGGGCAACTTAAATTGGCATTGCAATTATTTAAGTCTATAAATAGTTGTTGCCACAGTGTAAATTGAATTGCTGTACAGTAACATCCTTTATTTTCTACCTTTTAAAGTTAAACTCTGATTAACTCAGGTAAACAGGGACCACACCATATGAGAGTCCACGGAAAGTGAATATGAGTGCTTAGAAATTGGGTTGTACTCCACACAAACATGAGCTGAAAATCCAAAGTAGCTTGTTAACGTCTCTCTTTCTCACTTAGTACGAAAGAGAAGAGACTCATTTCCAAATTGCTTTATCATCTGTCACCCAAACTCAAAATATTTAAAATTCATCATAAAATTCCACAGAGCAACCACAGTATAGAAAAAAATCTGAACGTTTTTCTCCAGCATTTTTGTATGTTTTGGAAAAACAGCTGAACAATGATGACAGCTGCCTTTGCACAGAACGATCAGATTTGGCAGACTACTGAAATAGGGGAATGGAGAAGATCAGATGGGTGGGGAAAGAGCACTAAACTCAAAATATTTCATGGCAGAAAAAAAAAAAGTTTGAACACAAATACCAGCACAAGCTTCATTTGGGTAACGACCACTCACATTGGTATTTGCTTCAGAGATGGAGCAACTGCTACTACTTCCCAGTGAGACAAAACTATTTTTTTGGCAAAAGTATCACACTAATTTATTTTAAAAAGGTAGACTCTAACAGGCAACAATCCTACCTTACAAAATCTTATTATTTAATGGAAAGCTGAAACGACAGGAAAGGAACTGCAGCAAGTCTTGGCTACAGGTCTGAGTGAGAAAGATTAAATAACACTCAGGAGAGCAGCCAGAGGGCAAACTCTTGGCTCCTCACCTTTTGTCCAGTGTTTCTCCTCACATTCGGTAGAGCAGAAAGGTATTTAAGTCTCCTTTAATTTCCAGTATTTGTTTCTGTAATGAAGTATTTAGGTTTTGTGTAATTATTGTTCTTCATGGCAGGTTATAACAGACAGCAATATGACCCAAAAGAACCAGACAGCTGAAACTGCCATTTTCCACCAAAACCGTGCTCATGTCACCACCCAAGACCAGAGACATGCATAAACCAAAGTAAGCTTAATTCTTTTTGTTTTGTCAAAGTTTGTGTTTTTATAAAAGCGAGACAGAAGAGGACAGAGAAATGGCAGACAGAAAACTGGAGATGTACCTGAAGGAGCACTGGGTACCTGTTCCAGAGAGCAATTAGAAAGGAAGGGCTTGAGGTAACTGCTGGCTGACTGCAGTGGCAAATAATTCCCAGCAATTAAAGTTTCCACTCCTGTCTATCTTACCAATACAAAAAAAAAGCCACCACTGCAATCAAGACAGCAGCTTTGCACAAATATTGTTCTTGTACAAGAACAACAGCATCAGGCCTTCCATACGTAGCTCTTCAAAACCTGATGCAGTCTTTTCTACAAGCTAGAAAGTGACCCAGTTCGTAGCATGGCCCTGAGACTCGAGCAGAGGGGACCAAGAGGAACATGTACCATTAAAGAGCACAGGGAAGCATCCCTGGGAACTGAGCACAGCACAGATTATTGATGGTGCTGCAGGGGAGAGAGAGCACGCCCTATCCCACAGCTGAGAAAAATTAGAACATGACAACAGGCATATTTTTATGGGCAGTGCTATTAACATGCACCATGCTTGTGAAGCAATACAAACAAACCTTTCCTCTAGGAAGAAACAATGACTAGTTTTAAACTAATAAATTAAAGAGTCAGTAATATTACTCTGCATCCCTGAACAACTGTCAGCAGCTCTGCAAGCACCACGCATCTTAAAAGGCGGAAAATTTTAAGAGGCACAAACCCCAAAACATCAGGATGCCTGCCTGCCTGCCTCCCTCTGTCTTCTTTTCAGCATCTCCTGCTTCAGAGGTTCATTTCAGTTTGTGAAGGTTAACAAATACAAAAACACAAAGAAACTCAAGACTTGCCTATTTGTCTTTTTTTTTTTTTTAAACCCAAACCACATTAGTACTTTTGGATAGCCAAATTGTATTATAAAATGCAGGATTTCAACATTCTGGCACCAAGCCAGCGTTTTAATGGCCATTCAAACACTAACTAAGGAAATGGTTGTGCATTAAGCCTACCAATAAGTCAACAATCAATACTTCAGTATTACAGTAAAAATACAATGCACCCTTTATAACTGCCTCTGGCCTCATCCTTCTTTGTCAAGCTAGCTCAGCTCTTAAAAAAAAAAATAAAAAAATAAAGAGAAGTGTCTTGAAGCAAGAAATGAAGTACACATGATTTTACAACCAAACATTTTTCTTAAAAGCTAGACCTAATTGGTCCTCTAGACTGCACAGATTTTTTTCAGCTGTGTAGTGACAGGGCAGAAAAGTCAGGAATAAAGAGGACAAAAGTTCAGATACAAAATTAATCGAGCAGGTCAATAGGTAAGAGCAGCAAAATAAAGAAACCTCAAACAGCTAAGCCCCAAGCAACTGCAGATTAGGAGCCTGGTTCCAATTTTATCTCCAAAAAGCATCTCAGTCAAAAGAAAACAAAAAAAGGATTGCATCAAAGCATACTAACATTCAGCTTTTAATCCAATTCATAGATTTTAATTGCCTGCAAAGCATCAGTCCTGTATGTCCCCTCTAAACATATTCTATCAGTTTGATCAAATGAAGCCAAAGGCAAGCTCTGCAGAATAAGAGACTTGGACTCTCTCTGGAAAGTGTGAGCATCAGGCAGTATTGCTCTGCTTTAAATTTCGTTAACTCTGGCTTCCCATTCTGAGCCATGGCCATGAAGCCAAGCCACTGCTGTATTTCCGAACAGTGGAAAAAACCCCACAGTTTATGGATGCTTGGAGCAGTTGCGTATGTCTGCAGAAAGGTTCAGGGCAAGCCTGTTTTTCAGGAAGAAATGGTGGCAGTCATTGATCCAATCCTGTGAAACCTGAACATAAAACCAAAAGGACAAAAACAATCAAATTCATCATTTTTATCTCCACAGCCTAGTAAGCTCAGTGCTGAAATGGAACTTCATCATGGAACAGTTAAGCCAGCGTAATAGCTTGGGTAAACAAGCTAACCGAATTCTCCATTTTCTTCTCCGAGTCTGCAAATACACAGAGGGAAACAGAGAATGATTGTTTCAGAAATCCCTCCACAGATCCCTTACGTTTATTTGCTAAAATTATCTTGCATCCCTGAGGTTTCAGTTACAAACAAGCGCACAGCAAGGCTGGGAATTTAGAAAGACTTTTTGCTCCTGTTTTGAAGTCAGGGCACCTGCACCTTGAGGCTGAGCTCTCCAAAAGCCCAACGATGGAAGCCTAGCAGCCAAGGAACAGACGACAATTCCTTGTAGACCTCAGAGCAACTCATGGGTGCATGACGCAAGCTCAGCAGCTGGGTACACGTCCAGCAATAGGCTAGGCCAGACCTCTGATCATTGGGTTTTGCTACCTCATCTCTCTCTACAATCAGACACATCCTAAATAATCCATCTCAAGAGTCACCACACTACAAAATACTGCTGCATAAAATTATTATATTGGGTAGCAAGCAGAAGTTGTCTTGACTCAGGCTTTAGCCTATGACTCTAATCAACCAACAGTTTAATCAAAGGATTTTTGCAGGACCACAGTTCCAGCTCAGGGCAGTAACTAACAGCAGTCTTAGTATACTTCCAGCTCACAGAAGCTGGAGATCTCCAGCCCAGACTGGTGACAACCACCACAGGCATCTTTACGATGAAAGGGTGGTTTCAGTAGAGCTGGTAATGGACAGGCGTTGGCAGCACAGCTTCAGTTTCTTGTTTCAGGTGGGGAAAGGAGCTCTGCCGACAGTCACCGTACCACAAGGCTAGCCAAGGGCTGCGCTTCTCAGCACTGATAAACCAGGAAACTACTGATGGAGAGAAACCACCTTATTTTTCACAAGGTCTGGTATGTGAGGGAGGACAGGTGGAGGCCAGTTAAATGCTGTCGAATACAGATCAGGACTGTCAACAATAAAGAAGTCTGAGGAAACAGTAAAAAGGAAAACATCCATCTAAGCATCCACTACAGTATCTCACAAGCCAGTGTGAGCCAGTGGTAAATGCAACTTTTATTTCTCAGGTGAAGGAACTGACGCATGGAAAGGCATTTCTTGAACTCAAAGTAGAGCATGAAAATCATGACAAAAATTGGATCAAAATCCAGCTTTCCCAATTCCCTGCACTGAAAAACAGCTGCCACAGAAGGCTGTTTTCTAAGTAAATATACCCATCATGGGGTGCCAGTCAGGCAGGGATCCAAAAATTCAAGGGTCAGGCGCTATTCAATATTTGAATCAGTGCAATAAAACACTGTATAAATATTTAAACTGGCACTCCTGCTCCAAAATACTCTTGGAACACATTTCAGTCGCCTGCTTTCAAAGTTTATAACAGACATTCCCTTCTTCCTTCTGTCCTGTGGAACCTCTGATAAAACCCCGTTCCCTGCTTGTCCGCAGCACATCTGTCAGCAGTTTGCTGTTTTGTTTTGAATGTGCTGCTTTCAGTCAGCAAGGACAAATGGATAAATCTAAAGTGCTGAAATCCTATATCCTTTGCTCTTTGAGGCCTTGTTTCCAAATTCCCCCAACAACAACAAAAACCCAGAAAGAACAAAAAAAAAAAAAAACAAAAAAAACACCACCACCCCACACCAAAACTCCAGAACACTCTCCATTTTTATATCTCAGTTATAACCTCTGGCTTCAAAGGCTAAAGCTTGGGCTCCATTTTAGCTGTTCTTATGATGTGTGCTATAAAACAACATAAGACAATTTGTTGTTAGACACTTCCAAACTATGAAGGACACATAATATTTGCTTAGATCTGAATATCTGACTTCTCAAGAAGTCAAAGCACAGTGACGAATGCATTTTGGTATTCCATGTGCAACTGAATCTCTTAATTGTTTTAGCTTGACACAGAAAAAACACCAGTCATTGATATAAGTCATGATTATGAGACTGTAGGGCAACATTTTCCTATTTTTAATAATCATTACTTGTGCCACCCTGCCCAGTCTCTACTTTTAAACTATGAACAGTGAGATAGAAGTTGCTGTAAACAGAGGCAAAAGTTATGCAGATGCGCTCTGCCAAGACCCACCTGGTTGCACACTGACAATTCAATCCATTCCTGAGATCACTCAATTCCAGTCCTGCAATCTCCCCAGTTACACTCAATACTGGTTAGCAGAACCTGCTCCTATTTCAGCCTTCATTTCCCTGTGCTTCTATATCCTAGGCCTGTCAGTGTAATTGTGCTCCAAAACAGCTGAAGATTCTCTTGAAAATAAAGTTTAAAACTCTGTTAAAAGATATTTCAATAACACCTACATTCTAAGATCACTAAGTTTTTTCATAATAAACATGTCTAACTACTGTCCACAGAAATGTGATATAACATCTGATATCTGCAGAGTTTTGTTTCTCCTACTGGTAGCAATACCTTGTTCAGCAGATGTTCCTAATAGCACCTATCCAAGTCCCTCAAGAGATAAATAGTAAAAACAAACAAACAAAAACCCCAAACCAAACCCAAAAACCAAGGAACGAAAGATAGCTCTTCCTTAGCAGTTTTATTTTTGCTGGGCTACCAGAAGTAACAAGCATTCAAATCTTTGTTATGAATGCAAAAGGAAGCTCTAATGATTCCGTAGAGAAGATTACTCAGTCAGAATGTCTCATGGTGTATCGAAAGGCACTGCTTTCATACAAACACTTTGAAGGGTAGCGCAGTACTTGCATCATTTACACTCATGATGGCCCTGGAAAAGTCCAAAGCAATGAGCTGTGAGACTGTCAGTCTGAGTAAAAAGGATTTAGACTGCGAAGCTGTGCCCATCAACGACAGTTAAATTTATTAGTACACTGCACTGCTTTCACAAATAGTACTAGAAAGGGCAGTACTTCAGCCTTCCAAATCTGGCGCTTTTCAGTGCCACCAGCCTTACTCTAAGCAGCATTACTGTGTGACCACGTGGAGGCCTCTCCATCAGAGGAAGAGGTTGCCACTCCTGGTGCTGACACGGTGTCACTCCTGATTTGTTCTGAAAGCTGTAAGTTGATTTTTTAAGATAATTAGTCAATTTTACATAGCAAGGCCAGTGATCTGGTGCTATAACTGCAGCAACAGGTTGTTTCAAAATGGGAAAAACCTGGAGTAAAATAGATCAATAAGCTTGGAATTATGTTTAAACTCTGAGGTCCTACCTACCCTGCCCAAGAACAAAAACATGCAGGAATTTACATATTTAACAGAACTCCTCAGCTTCTCAAAGAAGTGCATTAACTACACATTCAGCTTATAAAAGTAAATTGCAACATTTGCTTAAAAATAAACTGTGAAAGAAATGAAAAGCCCTTTTCTTTACTCACACATGACAATGATTCAATTTCACTGTCTACTGCATGCATTTTGTATAGGGCAGACAGGTACCGGATACCGGTCATGACAGTTTTCAATTTATCACTCTGGAACTTCAGTTAGAAAAGGATTAAATCAAGCAAGGCACTGCCTTTGACACTAGAAAGAGCACCTCACTACTGTGAAGGCACAGTCTGCCTGGCTATTGATGGTCTCCAGTGGCACCTACAACCAGATTGTAACTCTTGCACCATGTGCAGTGCAAAAGTGAGCCTCTGCCTGTTCAACTTAAAGTCAATTAAACAGCATATAAAATAGTGCCAGTAAAAGCCATTTCCATTAGAAGTGGTGGCCATCTTTCTCCTCCTTCAGCATCCGACTCTTTCTAATTTTGAATTTTCCATGTTAAGGTTCATATAAAATATCAGAGAAAAAAAATGTTTTAAAAAACCAGTTAAACACTTGCTCCTACAAACTGAGATACATGTGGCCATGGACCATACAAAGAACGTCTTCTGCACAGTATCTTCATGTAACGAGTATGGGCTTCAGAGGAAAATGGGAAAAGCTTACACCGCTGTCTTTGGTGTGAGATGGCCATAACCATCCAGCATGCTTGCAACAAGACAAACACTGGATTTGCATATCCCAGTACCAAGGTGCGTTCTTTCCTGTAGATGACAACAACCAAGGGTGCTAAAGGCAAAAGGATCCATGTCAAAGGTCTGCATAAAATAAATGAAGTTAGAAACTCCTCTGAGGTGGCAAGATGAACCTTCTCTGGGTCCACAGGGGCACTTCCCACACGCAACATGTTCTGCTGAGCCGTCTCTGCAACAACATGAGTCTTTAAATTGTGCTTCCCACCTTCCCCTCGGAATACGCGCTTTCAAGCAACATTTGTTGCCAAGATGCATTGCTAATACAGAATATATTGGCTGGAAATTAGTATTTTATCTCAGAGAGAAAGTGTTACAGGCACTTCTTAAAAGGCAATGAAGGCAAAAGAATTTGAGGAAGAAATCTGGTGAGACAAACAGAGCAAACCTATAAGCAACAGAAGACAGATCTATCGAGACCAATGACTGAATCCTGCCCTTTAAGACAGACTGCAGATTCAATCCCCTGATGCTCATTTTACTGCTGGAAAGAGATCTGTTCTTCTATTCTGCTGCAAAACAATATTATTTCCCCACAAAGCTTAGCTTTGGGTATTTATCATAGGGATAACTTCTGACTGAAAAGCAAGACTTGCTTCTGCTGCCTTTGACAGCTTTCAAATGTCATAGCTTAACACACCTGACATGCTGGAGGGATTCCTCTGGAAGAAAATGCAAAAGGCTTGGACAAAGCAAGGAAAAAGGAAACAAGCACGGTAACACATAGGAAAGAATAAAAGGAGTTAACTATTTTGCCACAGTGACTAACAGGAATATAACTGAGTGATAAGTTACAGATCAAGTCTTAGTCAAAGTTTTTCCATGACTACTTGATAGCAATCCTTTCCCAGCTCAGCTCCCACCTGTCCCAGCAACAAGCCAGAGGAGGTGGGCACCTTGAGTGCCTATTCACGTAATTCACTAAATCATAAGCTTGTTAAAAACAGAAACTGTTGAGAAGACACAAAGTTTTTCCTCAGAAAAGGAAAAAAAAAATATCAGGAGGACATTAGAAAAAATAGCAAATAAGGCATCTAAGGGTACAAAACCACAGACAAACAACAAAACATTTACCACAGCACATTAACTACAATTATGTACAGCACTATCACGCACTTCATCCTACAGGCAAATATGAAGCCAAAACATTAACCTCAAGTCAAAGAGCAAAACAAAAATAAGAGAAGCAATATTGATTCACTGTATCTTTTGAGTAATCAAGCTTCTTACCATTAGAAATGAGCTGCAAATTTCCTGGATAAGCCATCTTTAACGTTGGAAAAATTAAATCAAGCTAGACAGGGACTAAGAAGAGAAACGTAGCAGGGTTTGCTCCATGAGAAGAAACAGAGTACAGCGTCCAGATGTGCATTTTCGCAGCAAGGTGGATCTTTGCATTCAGCTTCCACCATTTAGCTTTCACTAGGACCTCAAGATGGGCATGGTCTCTTTTAGTTGAGACAATGGTGGGTCTTTTGACTACTGAATTAGTGCTTATTTCAGATTCGTTAAAGTCTTTAGGTTTTTGTATGTACTTAACAGAATAAGAGGATTTAAACATGCTACTTTCTGTTACAAGCCTTGGGGCAGGAGAGGAAAAAAAAATAACAAATGTTTCAGAGTTACTATAAGGGAACAGCAGGCAAAATCAATTACTGCTGAGAGGGCGGAGATAACATGAAGGTTCCCACTCATCTATTTGAGATGTGGGGGATTTTTTCTCTCCCCTCTCTGTTCCCTCCCCTACTTCTATTCAGAAATGTCTTTTCTCATACATTAGAACCTGGCCTGTAGAATCCTACTGGCTTGCAAACACATTTGGAGATAAGGATTTGTCATGATACTGTACGGTATCCCCACGTGTGCACTCCCACTTATCTGAGATTAAAATCGAATCCTTCACAGATTGCTCCTTCTGCCTTTCACACTGAATTTGGCTACACAGAACCTGATTATCAGAGAAACCAAACAATGACATGGCTTTATCAAGAACACCGTGTAAGCTGGACAGCCACTCAAAAGAAAACCGGCAGGACAGATTTGGGGAATTAGCAAAAGCATGTATACCCTCTCACGTGACGTGAGATGAGAACACTTTCAGGATGGATAACATTAAAAAGGAATCAAATAAGAGCTGGTACTTTAAAAGTCTGTGAAATAAATTATCTAGAAAGGGCAGATCCAGAAATCCAGTCCATACAGGTCTGAACAACAAGGAAAGGATGTCTGTCTAAATGATGCCAAGCTCAAAACCAATAAAAGGAAATAAATTTTAACACAAACTGTAATTGAATTGTGGAGCTTACTACCACAGGAAGATGGCAAGGCCAAAAACATAATGGGATTAAAAACTGACTCAGTATGTATATGGATATTGACAACATCTAGAGCTGTGTTTAACAATAAAATTGTGGAAAGAATTTTTATCCCACATGCTTCAGGGTTTTAACCAATCTCTAACCACTAGAGAAGAGGGTGAAGTCTAATAAAGCAAGCAGATATCCCCATGAACATCTCTGTCAGTGTTTCTCCTCTGAATTATCTCATGCTGGTCATAAGCACATAAAGGCAACTGAATAGATGTGTCCCAAATCCGATCTAATAAATCAACAATGACAAGTTCTGTTTCAGCTAATCCCACATCTCCAATTCAAGTCTAGGACTGCCAATTGAACCGTTCGAAAAGGTTTAAAAGCTGCTGAAATTGAAATTAAGCACCAACGTGTTTACCACAGTCTTTCCTCATTCACCAGCTTCTGAAAAGCACTCACAGAACACTGGCAAGCTTTCCCTTTGCTCCCTCAAAAATACCACAAATCAGAAAACCTCTCTCCCCTTCCCCACCTCCACTCCACAACAAACACGGAAGATAGCACATAACCCAGAAGTCGGTGCTTTGACAGTACAGTCCACAGAGACTTGCACTGCAGTCACAAAAGCTGGCAACACGCAATTTTATTCTATATAAAGTTATTTTAAAACTCAGTGTCTCCAAGCTCTCAAGCCATTTTTACCAAGCAACAATTAAGCATGCTGTTCCAATTAAATTAAAAGGTAATCTGCTAGCTGTAGCTCAAAACGCTGCATAAGCGGATCCTTTCTGGCAGAAGCACCATGCACCCTGCATGCTTGCTGGGATACAAATAATGGAATGGTATAGAAAATTTCCAGCTCGCCTCCCTAAGCTTCTTTTGATCATTTCCATGCACACAGAAAAACAAGACGAAACGTTTTGCAACAATCGCTTTTTGTTTAAACGGAAGTTTAATGATTTAGCTCAAAGTAAGTAAATAACCCTCTTGCACCCAAAATACTGTCAGAGCACAGACCCCAGTAAAGAGTGGGGAGGAGGTAATAAATGGATCCAAAGTATGAAAGCAAAGGGAGTAAGACAAAAAATATGAGAGTGGAAGAAAGATGAAAAATAAAGGACAGGAAGGAAAACAGAAAAGAGGCAGCGAGAACAGAAGTTGTGCCAAAAATCTAAATGAGTGAAGCAAATGCATGTGTCCTTAGTTCCACCTCAAAAGGCTGCAACTTTCTTTCAGGAGTGTATCTTGGCAGGAATAAGAATTCATTTTGACTTCAAAAAGGGAAGTTAAAAAACATACATATACACAACCCAAACACTTCTGCAAACTGCCAAATTTTCAGGCTGCTGTTTTGCATGGGGAAGCTTAAGTACATCCACAGTACAATGCCCAGGGACTGGTAAACAGTTTACACACTTATTAGTGAGAGACTATTTTAAACGAAAGCTTGATAATGCCTAGGATTAAGATTTTGGATGTGGAGTCAAACTGACTAATTACCATAGCAGAGAGGAGGGCATGCACAACAATATACCTGCAGCCTTTCCCAGACTGATGAATTACAGAAATGGCTTGGTAATAAACCCCAGTGGAATTCATCAGTGGAGTAACACTTTCAAGAGGACTGAGTAAATTAGGGGGGCTTGAAAGGAGGGGAGGGAGTCAAGAGCTGCAGCAGCTGCTGGTTTTCCTAATAGATTTGATGAACAGCCTTGCTGGCAAGAAAGTGTCCAGGGTTTTATGCTGTTTGTGATCACAGGAGTACAGTGAGACAGCCTGGCCTGCTCATGTTACAAACTCCCCTTGTGAAAGAGTGATTTGGTTTGTACAGCTCAAAGCACCATGAGGGATTAGTTGAGAAAGATGCTCAAGACAATGCTTAAGTCGTAAAGACACCAGCAAAAACCCCTGCAAAAACAACAGTTTAGGAGAAAGGTAACAAACCCACCCCTCTTTGTATAGGTCAGCTCCAAGCCACACTGTCCCATTTCAAAACAGTTTACTGAAGATCAGAATTCTTTTCTTCCTATTGCAGTTGGGAAATTTTCTTTATTTCTGCCTTTTAGGAGTATGAACTGAAAAGTCATACTGACTTAAATAGGTAAGTGTTCATTTTTCAGCCCCAAACCTATAGCCTTAAATCCATTAACCCACCGCAACACTGGGACTTAAAGCTTCCGCCATCTGTGAAAAGTCCCTGCAGTGAGACCTCTGCATGGCTACGAGCAGGGCTTCCCAAAGCCCAGTGTCTCTGTTTCCAATTTCCACAGAGGCACTAGAAGGACGTACCATGGTCCACTCAGGAAAGAACCTGACTACCTCAAAAATAAATACATTAAAAAGAAAAAATAGAAAAACCAAAACCTTCACACTCCCAACTGTGGTCTTATCCTGTTACTATCCAAAACGCTGTCAATATTTTAGAAACTTAATTTACCTTCTTGTTAATTTTTCACATTTCCCTAAATGGAACAAGGATGAGCTGAGTTCACTTCTGTGTGCTGTTAAATTCCAGCACAGCCCTGCAGATCTGTTATTTCAGAGCTATAACCAAGGTACTGGAAATCTCCGAATCCTCTCCCATAAAGTCTGTGCTTTCTTCATAATGGTTTCAAAATTGATGGAAATGTCAATATTTTACAAAACAAAATGGAGTAGAGCTTTGCAAGAGCTGCACTTGAGCCTCAAATAAATAAATAAACCCATCTCTTTAGCCCAAGTAATTGTTCTATCACATGATACCTGGAGGTGGCAAATTGCCAGGTTGCAAGAATTTGCATCATTGTTTCTTCTCACCATTCTTATAGCCACAGAGATGAAACCATTCTACTAAATTCTTCCAGCACCACGAAGGCACTAATTCCAACAGTTCATTTGCACATGCTGAGCACACGCTGTCTAGGTCAGCAGTCAATACAAGACCTCAGCAAGCACTAAATTAACGCGACGGCGTGATGTTAAGAGGTACCGTGTTGCCAGAAGTGCTGTCCTCCTGGTAAGATGCACAGATCCTGAAAGTCATTAACGATCCCACAATACTACTTGCAATAGTAACACTGGTCCAAGCAGGGTCTTGGTGAAATTCTGACTCAGATAATGACATCCCATCAGCTGAGGCTTCGTCTAGAGTTTCGGCTACGAGTGGCATTTTAAAGGGTCCTGCAATGCTACTGAGACACACGTCTACACCTCAGCACAGTAGAGGCTGCAGTTTGGATCCCCAAACTGCCTTTTGTATCATATTTGCCCCTTCAGGGGGGTACAAGTTAACATTCAATTAGGAACTGGAACAATTTTCAAAGAACAAAACTACACAGCATAAGGAAAGAAGGGGAGGGGGGAACCAAGTAAAGTGTTACGACTCAAAATTGGGTCTCTGTTTTAAGATGTTTACGATAGACACTTCAAAGATGTTTATTAAAAGTCTACAGTCGTACCTATTTGAGATGCAAAGAACATATCTGGATTAGGCAGGCAGGAAATATAAAGTGTGCCAGGACACAGCAGAATTTAAATAGATCAATAAACATAGCTACTAGAACAAGAGTTCTCAATTTTTCTGTCTCATGACCTTGTATTAGCATAAAGTTTTGAAGTGTCCCTTTCATACTCTCTTGTTTACCCATGATGAAAGGAAAGGCAGAGCATGTCACTTCTCTCCCAGTTCCTGACCCCTGAGGGTTAGGAATCCATGATCGGAACCATGATGAACTGGAAGATCACCACATAATTACTCCGGATAGCATGCAACCAAGCAAAGAAAAGAAATTTGAAATAATTCAGTATCACAGCATTTATGGAGTGACTATAATCTGGTCAACTAACAGAACACCATAGAGTATTCTACATTAAACATGCCATGGTTGGGGTTTTTGGGGGGGTGCACTTGTTTGTTTTTAAGGTTAATACGGTCAGGGTAATTTAAAACTGCACTACTAGATCATGCCACTAAAGCAGTAACAAGAACTAGAGAAAACTGCTGCTCAGATGTAAACTACATGTGTGAGAGAAAAATAAAACACAAAAACCCCAAATACATTCACAATGTTTTGAGCTTCTCTTCCCCCACTTCCCCCAACTTTTTAATACAGTACTATTCACTCACCTGTCTGATGCCAAAAGGAGCTTTTTGGGTTTTTTGGTTTTGTTTGTTTTTAACTAAAAAAAAAAACCCAAAATAAAAACCTTACAACAAAAACCCCACGCTGGCTACGAAATAGAAAAGTCTGCACTCTTCAACCCCAGTCACACCCCAGTCTATGCACACCTTGGCATTTCCCAGGGCATTCTTTGACCAGCACAGGCCTTGGGAGGCTTGGGGCCAGCCTGTTCATTCGGAGGGGCCCTGGGAGACCGCTCAGTGTCAGGAAGGTGGCAGACAGGCCACCGAATCCCCCGCTGCCTCGCCAAGGCTGCGTGCTGCAGAAGCCCTTGCAAATCTCATCACTGGGCAGAGAGCCACAGACAGGCTGCAGCTATCCTTCAGAGGTTTATGTAAAATTGTTACACATTACCTACAGGAAGGGAGACACGCAAACACATTGGAGACGAGGAAGTTTCTGTAATTTATATTTCTAAGGTCCACATCCTTAAGTCCATTTATTGCATGTCAAAATACTCATTCATTCCATATCACTGCATTCTTCAATTGTGTTAAATGTGGCCAGAGGCAGTTTTAATTACCAGGATATTTATATTCTTGATTTACATGCCTAAATGTATATATTAAGGATCAAATTCTAAATTAAATCAGTGAGAATCTAGGCAAGATAGCATGCACTAGTAATGGGAGGAAAAAAAAATACTTCTAAGAACTTTTGTAGAGAGGTATTTTTGGAGTATAAGATTTCTACAGCTTTTGAAGAATTCACAACTATAACCACAAACAATATTTTTCATTTGGATTGCAGCAACACCAAGAAACCAACAGCTAACAACCAACCCTAAAAAACCCAAGGTAGAAGGTCGTCCTCTTGCATTCACTGTCCTGGGTCTGCAATGGTTAAAAGGTCCCCACAGCTGTGCTGGCATCATCGATTAGGGTGAATAAGGAAGCTACAGAAAAATAAAGCCACCTTAATTTCAAGCTCCATTAGAACTGAAGGACTTGTGGGGGGAGAAATCAATGTTTGGCAAATGGGAACGGACAAAATCTGCAAAAGGAAAAATGCATTTTCAGGCTAAGCTAATGCAGACAATGGATGGTGAACAGCACTTGAGGTTGCCCCTTTAAGGTTGTGTCAGCATTTCCATTTATAAACTCTGATTTTAGTCACACTCCAGTAGATTACCACAGGCTTTGGTATGATTCTAGCAGATACCACAAAGTACATCACAAATGGTAATATAAAATAGCAGTAAGAGCTCCCTGGTTGAATAATGCACCCTTTCAGTACCTGATGTCAGAGTAAGCGTTTTTAAATTCTGAGTCATAGGCACATACACACACACAAACAGAACATACAGTGCTGGGGCGAGCATCCTGGGACCAGATTGTACCGACACTAAAACAGAAGTCAAAGCTGCCTTTGATGCAAAGCCTGTTTACGGTACTCTGAAAAACTTGAAAGTATCCCAGATACTTAATTTCAGTCTGCCTCATTTGCCACTTGGACAGATTTCAGTCTAACCTTCTGCCCTCATTTAGATAAAAGCTCTTATTGCTGTGTCTGGACCTCCAAAGAGCTACTCAGTCAATACTCTGAACATCCACACCCAGAAATCAAAACCAAACCCTGGTACGCAACCTTTAATTTCAGTTCTGCCTAGATCAGAAGGTCAAGGTGAAACTGTCGTACAAATGGATAATTCAACAAAATGTTCCTTCAGTGTAATGGACCAGGACTTCACCGCAAACTTTCTAAGCAGACAAGCAATGTATGCAAGGAGAGCTCGTGTTTGCTTCTAGTATTTATTTCACAGATCTGCAAAGAGCTGGACCAAGCCTTAAAAAAGTGAGAGCAACACCATTTCTTAAAATTACCACCATGCCTTTGGGCTTAGACATTTCAAAACAAGCATACAGGGAGTATAAATCTAGTATCAAGCCATCGTGACACGTCCAAAACACAAAACACACAGAAAAAGCATAACATATACTGTAATCAGTCAAGAAATCTTGCTAGGTATGAAGCAGGCCTTGGGGTACCTACCAGGTATCCCAAACAAGTCCACTAGAGCAGCACTGAACCTCTCTGACATCCGCACATAAACCAGACAGCACACGTGCAAGAGTCAAGTCCCAGCAAACACATTACAATAGCGCAACCTTCCCATATTCTCGTAATTATTCCTCCTCAGGCTGCCATTACTGGGACCTGAGAGAGGTCTGCTATGACAGTGCTCACTAGAAGAGGACATCTTAGTTTGTACCTTTGGAAGTGTGAAGACAGACTTTTCTGAGCAGAATGTCAATATTAAGCTTATACACGTATCTTATCTTTGAGATACCAGCTTGAGTGATCAACCCTTACCTGGGATTTTTAAAAGCCACAAAGAAACAAACAAACAAAAAAACTAACCACACATATATCTGCTAAATATGGCATCAAGAATCATCTGACTATCATATTCAACTCCAAAAAGATTTTGCCAAAATAGGGCTTTTTGACAATTTAGAAAATCTCCATCTTTATAAACTCTTGGCATAGGAATTGTTATGAACTGGATTTGCTGTGAGAAGTGTTGGTTGTGATCCATGCAGTTTAAGAACACAATCTTTGAAACGAGAGAGGGAAAATACAAATTCCTATAATTTAATGGCAAGCCTACAATCTTTTTCATAATCTTCCCGGCCTACTGCTCTAGTGGGAGACATTTCCTGGACTTACAACCCTTTTATGTGCAAGCAATCTACATTTTACAACTGATAAATAATTCAGATAATTAATTGAGCTGCAATTTGGTGCACTTCTTTTTAGTCAGCACTATAGAGCACCATTTAAAAGAGGTTCTGTACAGAAAGACCCTCTTGCTTGTTAACCCAAGCTGAGGCTTCTACTAAGGTGAATTCCTATATTGTCTTAACACTTTCTGAATGTCTCACATCAGCATCCTGGGATTTCATGCGCTAGGATACTCCCCTCTGATTTTTCTTGCTGTGTTTTACTTTCTATGTAAGAAACGGGATATTTCCTGAAATTCTCCTTCTGCAGTGCTGAGTGCCATCAGCTGAGAGATTAGATTCTAGCGTATCTCTCTATGCTGCCCACATACAGGCTGCTAGAATAGACCGCAACACAAGAAGCAACAGAGACAATAAATAAATACTCTAGGTAAGAAAGCTGGAGAAGCTTAAGCAAACCATCAGAGAAATCACTGGATGCAAAGGAGCGATGTGGGAGCACACGGCAGGAAGTCTAAGGAGTATTTTCAGTCTGTAAGAGCTTTGATAGAAGTTAAAAGTCAGCAGAAACCTAAAATTCATACAATAACGATGTAATCATATTTGTAACCTTTGCATAACTGCAACAGTCAGCAAAGGCTATGCTTTAGGTCTGTGCCTCTGGCACAAGTGCCCACATTCACCTCCAGATGCACCATCTCCTCCTGCGCCCTGGTGTACACGGGCTGTACCAACGCAGTCCCCCTGCAGCTTCACAGGGAGGAAGGGCACACAGACTTGCAGTTTCAGGTGCTTCCCTGAAAAAAGGTTCAGCCTCTTAATCAAATAATGCTGTAAAGTATTTCCAAACTAATAACAATACCTGCTCAAACTGTAGCTTGAGGGACACCACACATACAAGAATAATTAAAGTGTTAAAGAATCTAGAAACGACAAGTAAGTTTCAGACAGGATTTAAGCTAAATAAATTTGCTGCAAACTGCACAGGCTTGTGAGTATGTGTGTTGAGCACCAGGAAAAGATGGGACTAAGAAAGGACAGCTGAGCCTACAATACTGATGATAAACTGTAGACCAAGCTCATTAAGTATTTGGGAAGAAGTTGTTGGTTTTAAAAAAAAAAAAAAAAAAAAAAAAAAAAAAAAAGAAAAGAAAAGAGTAATGGTAATGCTAGCAAGTGCAGGCTGCAGGCTTGATACAGAAGAGCCCTTCCCAGTACACAGAATTAAAGCCTACCAGTATGTCTGTGTAAACACTGAGTAACAGCAGAGCAATGGTCAAGTCCTGCGAAATGAACCAGATCCCTTCCTTGCATCACTCTGCACACTGCCTTCCAGAACGCAATGAGAGCAACTTATGGAGGGGGAATGCTACACAGAGTAAAGGGAGAGCTACATCTGCCCCGAAATAAACACAAGCCTGAAGAAGCCTTATGAAACTAATTAGCTAGGAAGAATGAAAATAAATCCCAACAATCATCAGAAGGTATAAGTAACATAGGAAGAAGCTTTTGTAGCCCGTCTTTATCTAAAGCATCAAATAATTTTGAGATTTACTTGGTTAACAGGGCCAGTTAGAGGATAATCAGCAGCGTATAACATTAAGGTCCTCTTGTGTAACTAACAAAAAAATTTAATAAAAAATGCTCTGAAAGGACAAGATCCTGTGTTGATGACTGCATACCAGGACCTACAGATGAGTACAGACTTGGTCAAATTCTAAGGCAGTTACTTTCAGGTAACAGACCATAGTCAACATCAGCCAGACAGCTTGAGGTTTGACTGCAAATATCCTCAGACAGAGCAGAGCATGAGATTCTGCAAAACAACATAAAAATCCTTGCACCTGTTAAGTGCAAACCAAACAGGGACAAAACATTCCAAAAAGACACTTTACTCATGTGCCTGCAAGATGATCTAAAACAGAGCACCTTGCCATGCTTCCCACTCCAAATGGGTTTTAGCTAATTTTCTATGAAGGTTTTCTGCACATAACCTGCAAAAAAAATTAAACATTCAAAGCACACATGTATTAGCCCTCAGACATGAGTAGTTAGATTAAAATTAAAGTGATCACTGATTAAATCACCAGTGTTAATCATGATTCAAAACAGCAAGCAAGGAACTTTGATTTAAATTATTGATTTTAATCTTGTTTTTCATTTGTACGTTTTTAGCTGTTTTCCTGAAGGAAGGGCTGAATCTCATTGGCTGATTTGGCCATTTAAACACATTGATTTGCTATTAACCACTGTTTTTATGCTAAATTTGAAGCTTTTCCTGGTCAGGAGGGTACAATTTTATCTGTATTCACAATATAAAAACTTATTTTAAAAGCACAGTATTCAGAATCTTAAACATTTTTATTAAGCTTGAAAACAATCAATGAGAAATTTCTTATTTACTAGATGACACACATGCACTTACACATGTGCTTCGTGTCAAGCTCCACTGGGATGGACTAGAATCCTATGAGAAACAGGCCATATAAAAATGTTCAGTCAATTAAAATGCCTTATATAAAGAAAGAAGTATCCAGCTTGTATTTCAAAATGTTTGAATTTCAAATTGTCTCTATGAGACAAAAGAAATCATTAACTTCTGTAGCAAAGAGACAGATTGAAAATGATGCCTAGACACAGAGGCATGTCAGAACCTAAACAGGCAAACGACCAATACTTAAGAAACTTTCAAGAAAGCCTACGCAAGGTAAGTACCCAGTTCCCACAGAAATCACCTGCAGTTGAAATTAATTGGTCTCAGATACCAAATTTGTTAAGCATGGCTAAAAATCTCTTGATTTCAGGTGGTAAAATATTTTAAAAAGAAAGTATCCTCCCACGTCCTTCAAGCTTTTCCAATGAAGAAATTTCATCTGTCACTTTTTTTTGTTTAAAAAAAAAAATGTTTATTTTTAATTTAAATAATTTTAAGAGTTTATAGCAAGCTTAGTCCATAATGTCAACCACCATGAATTCAAACTTAAACACTTCCTTTGTTAAAGAAATAAATGCATTCTAATGAAAAACATTCAAATATTGACATGAGTCATAAAAAAAAAATCTTGGTTAGGTAACCAGTAAAATAAAGTAAAATGTGAGTATTATGCAATCCTGTCTGTTTTCTCATATGCCACCAATCTCAGATCCAAAAACTCAAGAGTTCCACTGCTTCTGGGCTTGAGAATCTAGAATAAGATGGCTCTTTAAAGCATAAAGGAAAAACACCAGAAATCAAAAAGGAATTAACAGCAGTAGTAAACAAACAAAAGAAAAACCCCAAAAAAAGATTTATTGAAAAAATCTAGACAGAATGAGGTCAAGGAAGACATGTACCAAGTTTAACAGCACCAATTATAAATAGAACATAAGAAATTGGAACAAAATAATAAAATGAGAAAAGGTAGAAAGTGAAAAATGCCAGTGGTTTAGAGCTCTCACTCTAGGATCGTGCAATAGATAGAGTCTCCAGAGCACACTAGTTTTTAGTGAAAGAGAGGGGAAAAATCATCTGGGAAGGGTGAGAGAAGATAGCCAAATATGCCAGGAATTGCCAGAGGGTGAAGAGGTGCAAAAGCACAAGAAGAAATCTCATCTTCGAGAAACGTGTTGGATGCTCCCAGCAGTCAGTTCTCACACACGGTCCCCCCTCTGCATTCCCAGCCAGAGCACACACAGCCTGCCAGAAAGGCTATGGGCTTAGAGAATAGGAGATTAAATAAACCTGCTGGAAAACAGGAGACCACGGGGCTCCTAACACTAGAATGAGACTAGAATAAGGCCCCGGCATTTGGACAGCACCAGATGCTTAAATAAAACACACCATTAGATAAAAATGGGGTAACTTCACACACCTCCCTTCTCTCCTGAAGTTAAGTAGTTCAGGGCATACTACTTCTGTGAAAAAGAAGAGCTTACAACTCTTTCGACCCTCCTAACTTAGCTATCTGCCAGTAAAGAGAGAATGTAAGCTTCATTAACCAGTAATTCAGACAGTTATCTTCAACGCAACGCATAACATCAATTCCGTAACGTGTTCTTAACTAATAATGAATACCAGGGATTTCTTTATCATGAAGATATTCTACAAGGGCAGGCAAATATCATAAAGCAAAAATAGATCGGGTCACATTAATTTCTAATGCATCTGGAGAGATCTACAGGAAAATTTACAAGATTAAATCACACTGGTAAAGAATATGAAAGATGGCAAAGTCAGTCTACCACCAAGACAAGATTATGACATCTGAAATACAGTGAAAGGAAAAGCTATACTCACCTCCTTTGCATGTTGACTCAAATGCCCCCTATTCCAACACCTCAAAATTGCCAAGTGGTTCCACATATGTTGTTCCAATCAGTCACATAAAAACTTCTCTAAACTACGAAGGAGAGGTATCCCTGTGCAATTTAGGCTTCAAAGCCAACAAAGACAGGTTCTCAAAGGCAATAAGTACGTACCTAGCTCCTCTTGACTTCAGCGAGAGTTTGGAACTTAAAGTACTTCTGCTGATCTGGTACTTAATGCCGCTTCTGGCGGCCACCTCAAACATCTGTCACTGAAAGTAGCATGTCTCCCCTGTACTTCCTCTAGCCAGTGAATTAAACACAGGGCAAGACAATTTCCACAATGTGCCTAGAAGAGCTTTAAATCAGAACACAGGAATGGCAGTTACAACGGCAGTGTAATTCACGCGTCAGAAACGCTCCTACCTGAATGTCGGTGTCCTTCACAGGTTCAAGAGGCTCAAATGTAGTCGCTGCACTTAGACTCTCTAGTCGCTGAGATATGTGCGATATATCAAGCCCTCTAGACCCAAGAAGAACAGACCTGTAAGGAAGAAATCGTACAGGTATGAAATCAGTATTGAACAGGTAGAACTCCAAACACAAATTCATTGCCAATATTTAGGTCAGCAGCTCACCATGTATAGACAGTGCTCCCAGTAGCGTTATGAAAGCCACATAAAAACCAAACTTTGAACAGCCCTGGGTGTATATATCTAACCACATCAGCCCTGCTGAACTCCTTCTGCTGTTCCACTGCAGTACTGCACAGCTGCCAAGTCCTTCTAGATAGAAAAATTCTATAGCATGTTGGTAAATGTCTTCAGCAGGAGCCAGAAGAAGGTACTGCACTTTTTAGATTTAGTGCCTGAAATCAGGAAAGGTAGCTCCTCAGATAAATCATTCAATTACTTATTATTTTTCCCCCCCTTTTTTTTTTTCGTAAAACCAGCTTTGCAGTCATTCTGTTTCTTGCAGGCATGTCCTCCCAGCAAGACTCCCCACATGTTAGAAACCAAACCCATAAACAGCTTCTACCCTCTGCATAGGGTTGCCAATGTCGGGGCTGCGTACTTACGCCTTAACATCTGCAGTCTCCTGGGAAGTGCGGGTCAGAGTGCGGGAACGCAGGCGCTCCCCAGCTTGCTGGATCTCCTGCAGGTTGCGTTCTACATGAGGGAGCTCAGAGATACCTTCTGTCTCCGCTGCAAGCTGTTCTGCCTGCTGGAGAAGCTCTCCAAAGCCTTCGGTGTCCATCTCTGTTGCAGGTTTCACTCAGGATGCCCAGAAACCTTTAGAGAAAGAAAATTCTAGCTCAGCTATAGACAGTTCCTGTACCTATGGGGACACAGACCAGCAAGAGCATGTCTTCTAGAACAGGATACTCTTCTGCCCACCCTCCCCAAGCACTAAACATCAAGCAAATACTTTCAAGTGGTCTCAGAGCGCTTTGCTTTGCAGGACAGCGTTCTTAAGGCAGATCTATAGACCTGCCAGAAGTGGGATGCAGATGCCACATGACAGTTCATGTATTGCCTTGACACAAAGGAGAGTGAAAGCGGAGACGTCCCTGGGAATAATTTGGTGTTAATTTAGCTATAAACTAATTGTACATACATATATTTGTATATGTTATAAATGGAAACACATACATATGCATGCACAGATATGTAAGTATAGATATGAGGGCTGAAAACACACATAACTTATCAACATGAGCTTAAACTACCAGCAAACCAGACGAGCGTATACATGTATATAAAACAGCTGTAACTAGCCATCTACTAAAACGTGTTCATCCGTACATCATTAACCCTCAAAGTCAAAAGAAATAAGTACATGTTGTTCCAACATAGAAGATAAGTGTCTAACTTCAACACATGTGGAAAATTTTATGAATGTTTGCAAGAACTGCTTGCATACACCAAACAAAAGAACAGTTAAAGAAACTATACAGCGTAAGGCATGGGCTGTAACAGGGGAGGTCATTAGTGCATCACCAAAAATCAGAACGGAGCCTGTTATTTGTACAGAAAGGACAAAAATGTACGTGCTTGGGATCGACGTGGAAAAAACACATAGCTGCAATGGTGTTCACGTTAATGAAATACGAAACTCAAACCCTCAACTCCAGGCACCAAATCCATGATTTGCAGCTAAATCAGCTACGTGCTACGAGCACCTGGCACCTCCGTAAAGCCACGGGACATCATAGAAATCCAGTCTTGCTGAATGGTGCTACAGTCATGGGAATCTCCAGTACAATCTCTCTCTCATTTGCACCCTAACCCAAAGTGCCTGGGATCAAAAGACAAACCAGGTCTCAAGCATTAACTCCAGCTCTTTATCATTTACTCAAAAGTAA
Organism: Chlamydotis macqueenii; assembly: GCF_036417535.1. Classification (NCBI taxonomy): domain Eukaryota; kingdom Metazoa; phylum Chordata; class Aves; order Otidiformes; family Otididae; genus Chlamydotis; species Chlamydotis macqueenii. The sequence goes on from NC_141568.1 coordinate 15,950,339, forward strand.
AAAACAACAGAGACTATCTGGTTCAAGGGAGCCCACAAAGAAGAAGAAAACAGGGCATTTTTACAAACCAAAACCAGTCTGCAATTCAAGTATTGCTTGGTATCCCTCAATCATACCAAAGCGATTTAACAGTACAATTTTAATATTCTTCACGTTCTCAGTCTCACCACCATTCTCAAGTACAACAGCACTGCTTCCGTCTGTCTGGACAAGTGATTTAAAAGCACTGCATGATGATTCATTCAGACATATGCAATTAGAAAGAGAAACTGATCCCTGCTGCCTGGGTGCCAGGACAAACCCAAACAGCCGGCATCCAGGAACGGAGAATTTCACAAGCGCTCCCCACCCACTTCTGGAAAGCTGGGAGCTACTGGAGGAGGCAGCAATCATACTCACACTGACTGTTAATCAGGTGAGATAGCAGAGACTGGATTTGTTTGAACAGATTAGCATGTCACCGAGATGGAGGGGAGCAGGGAGGGGTGCTGGTGGAAATAAGCAGTTTCATGCCCTGCAATGCAGTACAGAACATCTTTGCAGTGTTTACTTGCGATAACTCAGGTGCACCCCTGCCAGAAGCAGCCTCTGTTGGCAGACACTGACCAGCAAAGCCACACTCCGGTACAGTTAAGAATTGATCAGATCCTCCAGGAGCAGCAACTGCAAAAACAGCACAGACTTGAACTTGATTTGATCCAATCTGGTCCCCTTCCCCTTTTCATTACCAACGAGATAAAAAGCTAGGAGCATAAGAAGGCACTAACTTCTCAGAGCACTGAAATCAAAAGCATGGAGAATCAGTGCACCATAAAACTGCTCCCAAACCTGCACTTTATAGCTGTAGACTCCACATCAGTACTGTATAAGCTCTGTCCCATAAATATGCTGATGTAGGACAATTGCAACAACTCCGTGAGATTGAACTGAATTCAGCAAATACAGAGTAAACTAGTTATTCTGGAGTAAGCTAAACTACCTGTGATTACAACCAAGCACTGGAAATAACAGCAGAAATCTAGAGAGCCAACACTAAACAGCTTTTTCTAAGCGACAGAATTCAAATACTTCGACTAAGTAACAGCACGAACAACTTTGTCTCCACCCTGACAGAATTTACTGCATTCCAGAGACTGCAGTCTGACTCTTAATGCTGCTGTGCAAGACGGAAACTGCTACCACAGTAACGAGCAGAGCGATGGCAGATTTTCATGTCTGGCTGGGGAAGGAGCAACAACTGACACCTAAGGGAAAGAAAATACATGAGAAATTAAACTAACTTTTGTGAAATCAGATCGACCTTGGGCTAAAAGCCAGGACTGAAAAGGCTCTTCTGTAAAACAACTTTGATGACTTATCAATAGAAGCTGCTGCATTAGACTACTATTCCATTAAATCCCAGTTTAATGTTTCCCCAACATTTAAAACCACAAATAAACGCTATATATTGTACAGGTTGGCTGGATTTAAGCCAAAATGAAAGCAGAAAAGATGATGACAGGTTTCTTAAGTCTATTCAGAGGGATTACAAATTATGATTTATTACTTAAAACCCCCTAAAAACTCAAGGGCGCTGCAATGCTATCTAATGAAGAACGCTGTAGCTATTATACTCCAAATACGGCCACAATGAACTTTTTACTGTACTAGCCTCAGAAGGACGCAAAGCTGGAGTACTACAATGTGCGCGCAAGGGTCTGTTGTACGTCACATACTGACAGGCTTTGTGTCATCCAAATAATTAACTTTGAGAAATAGACTGAAAAAAAAAAAAACAACTCGATTTTTCTGGTGCTTTGAAAAAAAAGAAAGGAAAAAGACTTCACAGGGGAAAAGGAAAGCCTCACCCACTACATTCAGAATAGCTGATGGACCAACACAGATCCACAAGTCACAAAGAGATTCTTCAAAATGGGAAATAAAGAGGAAGAAACCCATCGTTGCCCTCTCACAGAGGCTTCCACCCTAGAGTGCTTAAGAGACGCAGTCCGATGAGTCAGGATCAGGTTCTTTTGGAAGGAAGACACAAGGGCACACGAGGAAGAGAAAGCGGGCAATTCTTTACTTGCTGCAGCCAAGATCTGAGGCCAAAGTGTTTTTTCTACAGGTTTCAAGCCTGAGCTGCTACAGATAGCGTAGCAGCTTCTGTCTACTAAGCTAAACATGAATAAGTAAAAGTCGCATTCCGCAGGCCTGGGGAATTCTGTGTGAGCAGCAGTAATAATACACAGCTCTCACACAGCACTTGCATAAGCAGACATCCAGACATTTCAGAGAGGAAGTCAGCAACGTGATCCCCATGTTACAGAGAGGGGAAATGATGATTAAGAAATTCTGTGATTAAGAAATGCAGAGATGGAAATCAAAAAGCAGGGGATCAAATTTTTGTTTGTTTTTAAAGGAAAGCACAATGACATTCACAGGATACTAGTTAGACACTGAAATAAGCTGCCTTCTAAGGCCGCAGACACTCTGTCACTGGAGCTTTTTAAGAGTAGGAGAGGCATAAAATAGAAACGGTGGAGACCTACTGACCCGCTCACCAGGAGCGGAGACACATCACTGAGGTCAACTCCTGAGGTCTCTTCCTGCCTTATTTTTCATGTTCTAGAAGTGGAAGCAACCAAGTACAACCCAAATGTCTGTTGCACATTTTCAATAGATCACCCTCTTGTACTTAAAGAACAATAATAAATATTTAATCAAACCTAGCAAAGGGAAAACTTCCATATCCTAGCTATGCTATAAACATATTAAATCAGGATAAGCCACCTAAAAAACAACTACCTGAAAGCTCCAAGCTATTCTTGGTACTCCATCTGGTATGACAGCCCGTTCCCCCAGCAACAAAAGGCTGGTGCAGGAAAATCCTGAATAGGCCACATAATCTTCCAAACTTTTTTTTTCTTCTACCACCTACCAATTAATCCTCCTCTGCCTTCCCACTGTGGTTTAATCCCTGTCAGCAACTAAGCACCACACAGCCACTCGCTCACCCCCTGCTCCCCAGGGGGATGGGGGAGAAAATCGGAGAGAAAGGAAGACTCCTGGGTTGAAATAAAAAGAGTTTACTAGGACAGGAAAGGAAGAGATAATAATAATATTACTCTCTATATATAATGACAATAATAACAATAATAGTAGAGTATAAAAAGCAAACAACGCAAAGTTTCTCACCACCTGAGGGCTGATACAGCCCATCTCGAGCAGCAGCCACGGAACCGAGAGCAATCTTGGAATGATCCCGAGCAGTGAGAGGGCTGCCCCCCTTATATACGGAGCATAACGTTTATGGTATGGAATACTTCCTTTGGCCAGTTGGAGTCAACTGTACTGGCCACACACCTCCCAGCTTCTTGCACCAGTACATTAGCAAAACCCGGGAAGCTGAGAAAAGTCCTTGATCTCTTAGCAACAGCCAATAACATCAGTGTATTATCAGCGTTCTCCACATACCAAACCCCATACTAAATCCAAAACAGCAGCTGGGAAGAAAACTAGCTCCATCCCAGCCAAAACCAGGCCACTCCCATGAAGACTACCAGTCCTGTATGTTTTGCTCATCTGTAGGTAGACATGCAAAAGTCCAATCTTTTTATGACCTCAGAGCTCTTACACTAAATATGTTGAACAAAAATGTTTTTCAAAGTTTTAAAGGCACCAGCATTCAGTTATTTGTTCTTGCACTGTGGGCAAGGGCAAACAAGGGCACACGACTCTTCTCTATCCTGTTTATTATTTAACCTGGAACCAAACAGTAGGCATTTTAAACTATTTCTCCCAATATACACTATCACACATTTGTCAACACTGCCTTTTATCTGCCGTCTGACTTTGAAGCTCCTCACAGAGGTCTCAAGTCCCCACTGTCCTGAATAACTGACTCAGCTGGCAGTTTTGCCATCTCATCCCTCTCCCTCTTTTCCAAACACTTAGGACTTATTTTAAGCACCTGACTCTCACCCAACTCAGCAGGGCACTAACTTCCACGGGGTGGCAAACTGCCCCTCATTAAATAGAGAGTCTGGTATTTGAAATTCCTTGGATGAAAACCCAGATCCTCCCACTGAATTTCCTACGATATTATCGCCACGGGAACATTATGGATTTAGATCACATAACCACATACATTCTCCAAGAAATTTTTAAGCTTTTCCTATTTGTAAGCCCCTAGAAGCTTTTGCAAGGAGTCCCTTTAGAGACACAACATAAGTGAACAGCAGTAAAGCCCAGAAGAACTGGCTTTTCTTTGTCACCCTCACCTTAGTTCTCCATGACCTGACTACTGTCCCATAGGACAACATGGCCAAACTGAAGGAGGAGGGAAGTAGCCCTTGTTCACACTTGGACTGTAACTCAACCCCTTCCACTCACTGTGAATATATTCTGGTTTAGGATAATGTTGGGACACAGACAGCACCCAGTACTCCACAGTAGTTGCTAATTAAATACTGATACCCAGCTCAAGTTCTAACACAAAGGCAGTTCCACATCACGTCACAAAAGCTTGGCTGTTGTCGGCAGCTGGGACCAAACAGCGAAAGTAAGTTACTTTGTACACTTTATGATGACTTTGAGAAAATCAAAGCCGTAAAATGGAGTAAATCTTGTATAGGAGAGACTACCAAATAGCATTCTTTAGGTTCAGAAATAGAGTTCTGCATCCAAGGTGCTCTGTAAGTAATCCTTATAGTCATTTCCACCAGTTTTGCACAAGGAATCACCACTGGTGTTGGTAGAGAGGACTTGTGAGCCAGGGTTAGGGGAAAGGGCTAGTCATCATCCTTATTCAAGGACAGTCTGAAGGGTCCACGATGTGTTTAAAGAGAGCTGTCCTCTCTTGCATCAAACTTACCGATCTGAAAAACACAAGAGTCCTGAGTATCATGTATGGTTCATCTTCTGCATTCAAAAGTCTTCTATAGTCTGACAGGCATAGAGGAAAGCAACGTGTGGCAACTACAAGGTCACAAGAGCTTACCAAAACCTGCTGCTTGAGCCAGGGACAATGTAGAGAACACTGTGCCTTTCCTGAGCTCCCACCACCAGAAGCCCGGCAGCAGGTGCTGTTTCCTCAGTCAGGAAGCAACCACTACCCCTGCCATAGCGAGGGATAAGCCCCACACAAGCGACCTGAAACACTGAGGCCAAATCACATGCACAGACAGACCCACCCTCCTGACACCTCCCCATTCAAACAACGAGCTGCTTCTTCCTGAAGCATCAACACGGCACCTTGGTTAAATGCTAAGCTCCCCTTCTACAGCTGGGCTTTGCATTGCCCACCAGCACAAACCAGCCTGGATGAAGAGAACACCCCTCGCACACACAGAGCCAGCCTCGATGCTTTAACGCGAGCCATTTTGCGGGCAGACACACACAGAAACCCCCGAGGAGTCCCAGAAAGGCCCACGGGGAGGCCTGCGAGTGCCCCTCACCAGCGCCCCGCCGCAGCGGCCCGCACTGCGGCTGAGTCGCTCGCCAGGGAGCGGGGCTGGTCACGCCCTGCCTCAGGCAGCCGCCTCCCTGAGGGGACTCTACCCAGGGGAGGCCCCGCCGGAGCCCCCCACCGCAGGGCCCGCCCTGCCGCCGAGAAGAGGGAGCCCCGGGAAGGGGGAACGGCTGCCGATGGCTCAGGACCCGGCGAGGAGGGAGGCTGGAAGGCGCCAGCGCGCACCGAAGGAGGGAGGGAGGGAGGGAGGGAGGGGAAGCCATGACACTGCCGCGAGGCGCCCTCACCTGCCCGCCGCGCCGGCCGCCGCGCCTGCCGTCCCCGCGCCGCGCGCCCCGATTGGCCGCCCTCACGCCCTTCCCCGCGCTTCCATTGGCCGAGCGGCTGCGCTTCCCGGCGCCGAGCCCTCCCATTGGTCCAGTCGCCGCACGTCTCCGCGCGCCGGCTCCCGCCCCTTCACGACAAGAACTTTATTGAGGCGCTGGGAGGCGGACACGGACAGCGTGTTGGGAGGCCGGGGCGGGGGGGGGGGAGGCGGTGCGGTGCCTCCGGAGGCCGCGGGTTCGAGGCTGGCCCCCGCCTCTCCGCAGCGTGTGCTCGGTGCAGAGATTTGGGACCCCATTAGAGCGTGGGGCGGCCCATAAGCACTTCTGCTAGAAATTACAGCCCCGCGAGAGCTGCCCCAACTCCACTGGCCCTGCTTCAGGTCTCCGAGGAGGTGAAGGTGACTCGCAGCCATTCCAGCTCAGCCGCCTTCCCCAGAAGAAAAAAAAAAAAACCAACAAACCTGCAAACTCCCACTTTTCCCCCTCCGAGGCAGTGAGGTTGCTCTCCCCGTGCTGTGGCGCTTGCTGGTTGTTCAGCAGCTGGCTAACCACCCCGGAAAACCAACGTTTCCCAATGCTGGGTGCCCGCCTGGCTCCCCAGAGCCTGCGTTCTTTGTAAACCTGGAGTTTGAACTCCTGCTGCTGTACTCAACGCCGCACGCCGAGACCTGGCGCGCACAAAGCGTGTCTTCCCCGTGGCACAGGCTGATCCGTGCCCTGGGGCCTGCTGTTTTTGGGCTTGGCCCTAGGGTGCCCAGTCACACCCTCTGCGGACCTTCATCCCGAAAATTAGCAGGGGAGAGCGCTCGTGGCACCGGGATGTTTGGGGCAGACACTTTGTGGGGTGCGTGGGACGCCGGTAGGATGCCCTGGTGGGACAGGTGTCCTGGTGGGACGGGTATCCTCTGGTGGGACGGGTGTCCTCTGGTGGGACGGGTGTCCTGATGAAGCGGCGCTGGGACCCGGAGCCGGCAGGTGGCAGCAAATCCTCATGGAAGCGCTCGGCTGCGCCGGGCCCGCAGCCGCCCGCCCCGGGGGGTCCGCTTCGGCAGGGGTGGCGGCCCTCTGCGAGGGTACGCGGGCCGCCCGTCCCCTCTGCGCTGGGTGCGCTGGGTGCGCTGGGTGCCTGTGCCCTGTACATGAGGTGCACCGGGTGCACGTCCCCGAGGACAGGGCGCCCATCCCCTCTGCACACGGCACCTGTCCCCTCGGCCGCCCCCCGCCGGGTGCCCGTACCCTCTGCACACGGCACCTGTCCCCTCGGCCGCCCGTCCCCTCTGCACTGGGTGCCTGTCCCGTGTGCGCGTGTCCTTGTCCCCTCTGCGCACGGTGCCCGTCCCGTCTGCACAGGGTGCGCAGGGCGCACAGGCTCCCGCTTCATTAAAAAGCAGGGGTTTTTTGTTATAGAAAACACTCCCGAGGGGGTCAGAAAGCCCCCAGTCACCTCACCGGGAGCAGCTACAGGCAGCGCCGAGTGCTGGGCACACCCCAGGCCAGCACCTCCCGTGGGCACCTGCGCCCATCCCGCCGGCCTCGTGGCTTTCCCCACCCCGAATCACGCCTGCGGAGACTGGAATGGGCGATGAGCCAGGGGTCCACAGCTCTCGGGCTGCTGGACGAGTGCAGGGGCAGAACCAGGAGCAGGCAGGGGAGGCTGGCAGCCGGAGGTGCGTGCCCACGTACCACCCTGGCACAGAGCTGGGAACAGGGAGCGGTTGATGCCCGGGGCGCTTCCTGAGAGGGGAAAGCCCCATCGGCACCCCAGCTTTGTTTCGGGTGCCTGCAGCCCCTCAGCTGCCTCCTGGCTGGGGTTGCAGCCCTGCTGCAGCGGGCTCCAGCATCAGGGCCACATCAGCCTCCCTGACAGTCTTATTTTCCAGCAAAGCACCTTCCCATGAGATTCATTGGGTTGTTTTTTTTTTAAATGCATTTAGGGCAAGGCAGGCCCTTAAGCCCCGTCTCCAGCCTTGAGTCTCTCCTGCAACAGTTGGTGCTGGGAGGCTGCTTAGGCAAAAGATGCGCTCCTGCAATAAGGCAACACATTTAAAAGGCAAATGGGTGCTGAGCTGAGTGTCGCTTTTCTCACCAGCGAGCCTGGGCGCTCATTCCAGAGCCATGTGCTGAAGCTGGGCAAGCTTTTAGGGAGAAGATGAGCAGCTCCCCTGGGTACCTGAAGGATCCCAGCAAGGGGCTGGGCATTAGGGACTGGCAGTGCCACGCTCCCTGCTTCTCATGCCACCTAGTCTAGCAAAAAAGGACTGGGGGGTGTCTGGGTGCCCTCATTTCAGGGCTGCCCCAGTGTGTTGCTTTTTGAATTTGTGCTGTCTCTGGTGCCTGGCCACCAAGGGCTGCAGGGGACATCCCTGGCCAGCTGAGCTGTCCCCCTGTCCCAGGAGGCAGGGAAGGGGTGACACAGCAGCAGTGGGGTGCCAGCCTTGGGAGTTGGGCTGGGAACTTGCCCCCAGGGCCAGACACACCCCAGAGATGGGTACAGGCAGGTAGCAGCAGCCGTCTCAGCCAGCGGCAGAAACTCCCGTGCATAAAAAGCAACTTTCACTTGGCAGAGACTTTCGGAAGCAAAACAGCAGCCCACACAGCTTCCCATCGCCACCCCCACCCCCCCACCCGCCCCCCGCAGCCACCCACCATCAGGGCAGCCAAGTGCTGCATTTAACCTACACTGGGCTTATTCACAGCTACAGTTGTCTGCCCTCCTGGACCTGGAGGGCATCACAGCTCCAAGCAAGGTGCTCCCAAAAAAAAAAAAAAATCTAGAAAAAAGTGCTTGGAGGTCATGCCCAGGGCTGGAGGAGCTGGGCACTGTAGCTGGCGGTATTCAGCACGGAGAAGCTGCAGGGAAAAAGTCCCTTTGGGGATGATCTACTCTGCAAACAGATTGGAGTCTGCAAAGCACCAGCTCTTGGGGGGCTTTGTGTCCCTGTCCATGAGGCAGCTGCACTGGGGTTTGGCCAGGTGCCCTCCAGCAGCAGCACAGGGCCATGCTGGAGGACCAGCACCTTGGAAATGCCCAGAGACACCTGACATGCAGGATGAGGTCCATCCCCTGCCCCAGGAAGCTGCTTTTCTCCCCCAACGAAGTGCAAAGCCCATTTGAGGAAGGCCATAGGGGCTGTTTGCGAGTAGGCCCCCACCACCCCAAGGCAACAATTCCCACACAAGTCATGAGTGGTGACAGGGCTCAGCCTCCACCCTAGCCCAACAGCAGCACTCATACCTTCAGCCAAACTCCTTTATTTCCATCCAGTTTCACCACTGGTACAGAAAATACAAAACATGAAAAAATAGGGTTTTTTGTGCCCCCCACCCCCCCATCCCTGAAGCGTTCTGGCTATTTACAGGCAGAGGCGAGCGGCTCAGTGGCAGCAGCTGCACTTGCTGCTGGTCGGCTCCTTGCACACGCAGCCCTTGGCGCAGTTGCTGCAGCTCGCAGGGCAGCAGGAGCAGCAGCCTGAGGGGGGGACACGAGAGTTAGGGGGGGGCTGGGAAGGGAGGGGGGGTCCCATGGGACAGGGGCAGCCTATGGAGAGTGGGAAACACCCCTTTACACCCCCCCCCCCCCCGCACCGCCCCCCATGGGCAGGGCTGGGATCCCAATAGGGCAGAGGGTCTCCCCGGGGGTCCTACAGGGTTAGGGGCACCCTCCCAAAACGGAGTAGGGAGGGCTCCACGGAGGCAGAGGGAGGGAAAACTATGGGGGTCTTACAGGGCATGAGCACCCCCCCAAAGGGGAGCAGGGGGTTTCCAGGACATAGGGGAAGAGGAAGGGACCCCCGGGTCCCACAGGGCTGCAGCACCCCCATGGAGGGGCAGTGGGGTCTCCAGAGCAGATCCCACAGGACAAGGGGAGGGGGTCTCTATGGGGCAAGGGTGGGGAGGTCCCCATGGGGGTCCCGCACGGCAAGCGGGGGCTCTCCTATGGGACAGGGCGGTGCCCATGGGGGTTCCGAGGGGATGGAGGAGTTCCTCTAGGGAATGGCTAGGCACTCCCCTGGGGCAGGACCCCTACCCCCCTCCCGGGCTGAGCCCCCCACTCACTCTTGCGGCAGCTCCGGCAGCGGCAGTTCTTGCACTTGCAGGACCCGGCGCAGGAGCAGGAGTCACCTGGGGCGGGAGAGCGGCCGTCAGCGGGGACCGGACCCGACGGGACGGGAGCGGCCGGGCACGGCCGGGACGGGGCGCTTACCGGCGGCACACGTGCAGTCCTGGGGGTCCATGGCTCGGCGGGTTTCGGTTCAAAGCGACCTAGCTCGGATCAAGACGACGTGGCTCGGCTGTGCTCGCAGCGGTACCGAGCGGCTCCCGCCGTCCGGTATTTATGGCCGGGAGGCGCGGGGCGGTGCTCGGCGCTGCGCACGGCGGGGCTGTGGGGCCGTGCTCAGCGTGGGGCCGTGCTCAGCGTGGGGCCGTGCTCACCGCGGGGCGGTGCCGTGCGGCCGTGCTCAGCCGGTGCCGTGCTCAGCCGGTGCCGTGCTCAGCCCGGGTCATTGCCCTGTCCGCCGCCCGCCCCCCCCCCTCGCCTCGCCCCGCCTCGCCCCGCCGTCGGCTCCCAGCCAGGGGGTCCCACCCGCACCCCTTTCTGCCACCAGCCCCCCGGGCGGGGTGCTGCATCCTTGGGGGCCCAAGACGCTGGGAAGATGCCAAGGGCTGGTGGGGGCGTGACAGCACTGGGATGGCACCGCCACCAAGTCCCGCACATTTGGGACAGCCTCGCTGTGCTTCCTGGCCCTTCCCAGCCCCGTGTGCCCAGAGCTGGGGTGCAGCTGGGCCCCCTTCCCTTGGGGAGACCGTGGAACGCACGTGGCTGTCCGTGGGGATGGGACTCAGAGTGGGGCAGCCCCTGTGGGGCTGGAGTGCTCGGCTGGTCCCCCAGGAGGGGTGAGCCCGGGGCTGCAGCAGCGGGATGCGGCACGGCAGCATGGCACCCCCAGCCAAGGGCTGTTGGGAATCACGGCTTCCCGGCACCACTGGTGCCCGTGGGTTTTCCCCCTTGTCGTGGCGTTTACGTGCCAATTGGCTTCCACTGCCCTGCTTGTGCCCGCGGCCGGCTTGGCACCCGGCACGGAAAACAGCAGCTGGGCCAGGGACAGGCTGTGCCCGAGCCCGCTGGTGGTGTCGCAAACGGGGCAAGCGTGGGCTTGAAGCTGGCACTGCAGATGGGGTCCATCCCTGTAGACCCTGGGCCAGCAGGCCCGGGGACCAGGAGGGGGTTGGTGGCTCTGGGTGGCTGTGCCAGGGAACGGCTCGTGCTTCTTTGCAAAAACACTAACTTTTTTTTTTTTTTTTTTCCTGGCAGTGTTTTGCAGGCAGCAGCGAGGGAGTGTAAATATGAGGCTGAGCCAGCAAGCATTGCATTCGCCGCTGGCTGAGCGGGAAAGGAGTAAAGGTGAAATCACGGTACACGTGTGGTCTTACTGCACGTGTGGTGTTATTGCACGTAAACATGGGTTGGGAAATCACTTCCCAAACACCCGCCCAGCACAGTGCTGCCAGCTGGTCCACTGCTCCCCAGTGGGAGCACTGCTCGATGGGCTCCGGTGCACCTCCGTTTGAAGAAAGGAGAGCCTCCCGCTATCCAAAATGGGGATGCGCACCCCGCCATTGGGCTGGACCAGAAAGTGGGGAGTGAGCGTGCAGGGGCGAGGCTGAGGGGGAGGCAGGCGAATTCCCAGATTTCTGGTAATCCTACACGTCACCCATGGACGGACTGTCCTGGATCCTGGAGCACGTGGCCCTGAGCCCTCGTCACAGTGAGCAGGAAGGGGCAGTGCAACATCCCCTAAGGACGGTGCATGGAGGCGGGGCGGGAAATGATCCCAGAAAATGCCCTGTTTCCCAATCGAGGCATTTCCAGTGAGTAATGAAGTCATCCCGCAGTGAGACAGGGAGGGATGAGCTGTGTCTCGCCTGAGACGTAGGTTTGCCAAAATGCCGGGGTGCAGAGCATGTGCCGGATGCTAAAGGAGAGAGGGGACCTCGAGGGGTTTCCCGCATCGTTGCTGGTACTCTGATTTCCTGGGGCCGGCACGGAGCGGTTAATCCCGATGCTGTTCCCGTGTGAGAGGAATGCCGGGTGCAACTCTCATTTTATAGCAGCCATAAAGCGAGCAGAGGAACTGCAGCTGCCCAGCACACATCTCAGGGAAGCTGAGCTTCCAGGACCCCTGTGTGCCCCCCACTTCCCACGCAGGCAGGGGACAGCATTCAATAGCTGCTCTCCATCGCGCTGCCGTGGGGCACAGGGACGGGGAAGGGACTGGGCCATGGGGCAGGACTGATGCAAACCCCCTCCTAGTGTGGGTAAGGGATCCAGTGGCATCCCCCACAAAATCTTTCTCTGTGAATTGGAAAGAGATGGATTTGATGGATGGACTGTTTGGTGGATGAGGAATTGGCTGAATGGTCACATCCAGAGAGTAGTGGTCAACAGCTCGATGTCTAGATGGAGACCAGTGATGAGTGGTGTCCTTTAGGGGTCCGTACTGGGACCAGCACAGTTCCATATGTTCATCAACCACATAGGTAGTGGGATCAAGGGCACTCTCAGCAAATGTGCAGATGACTCCAAGCTGAGTCATGTGGTCAACACTCCTGAGGAATAAGATGCCATCCAGAGAGACCTGGACAAGCTGGAGAGGTGGGCCCATGAGGTTTAACAAGGCCAAGTGCAAGGTCCTGCACATGGGTCGAGGCAACCCCCAGTATCAGTACAGGCCGGGGGATGAAGGGGTAGATAGTGTAGAAGGACTTGGTGGATGAAAAGTTGAACATGAACCAGCAATGCCTGCTTGCAGTTCAGAAAGCCAACCACATCCTGGGCTGCGTCAAAACAAATGTGGCCAGCAGGTCAAGGGAGGTGATTCTGCCCCTCTACTCCACTCTGGTGAGACCCCACATGCAGTACTGCATCCAGTTCTGGAGCCCCCGACATAAGAAGGACATGAACCTGTTGGAGCGAGTCCAGAGGAGGCCACAAAGATGATCAGAGGGCTGGAGCACCTTTCCTATGAGGACAGGCTGAGAGAGTTGGGACTGTTCAGCCTGGAGAAGAGAAGGCTCCCGGGAGACCTGATAGCGGCTCTCCAGTACCTAAAGGCAGGTTGTAAGAAAGATGGGGATAAACTTTTTAGTAGGACCTGTAGTGATAGGATGAGGGGAATGGTTTTAAACTAAAAGAGGGTAGATTTAGACTAGATAGAAGGAAGATTTTTTTTTTTTACAATGAGGGTGGTGGAACACTGAACAGGTTTCCCAGAGAGGTGGTGGATGCCCCGTCCCTGGAAACATTCCAGGCCAGGTTGGATGGGGCTCTGAGCAACCTGATCTGGTTGGAGATGTCCCTGCTCCTTGCAGGGGGTTTGGAGTGGATGGGTTTTAAAGGTCCCTTCCAACCAAAACCATTCCGTGATTCTATGAAACCTACCAGGAACAGCAAGGCTGGAAGGATGCTCTCAGCCCTGCTGGTTAAACCACACGTTTGGGGATAAATCCCATTAGCAACCACTCCTTCATGCTTGTTGTGGGCTCACCAACAATGTTTTTGCATGGCTGGCACTTAAATCTCTCTGGATAGGAAGGAATAAAGATAACCATGCTATTTGCAGAGTAGAGCTCAGTTTGATGCTCCAGAGCTGATGCTGTGCCCTGCCTGTGGCGTGCCTGCCCTGCCCTACATTCAGCTGGCGTAGGGACATGCTTCACACCCATCAGAAGCAGTGGAGTGATGGTAACATCTCAGGTGACACCCTGGGGAAGGAAAGAGCCCTCCTGGAGCAAGGGTTTAACCCCTGGGCATTGGCACCTCGAGCAGCTGGTGGCCAGGGATGGCCTCGGCCGTGCTGAAACCCTGGCTGAGTCCTGGCAGCAGCGGCTGGATGGGTCAGGAAGGGTTTCGCAGCTAAAAAGAGGCCATGAAAGGCTTTATTTGGGATGGGGACAGGCAAGACCCTTTGTGTGTCCTGGGAAGCAGCACGGTGCCGCATGGCACCTGGGGTGCAGCACCTTGGCAGCAGCGTGGCTGTGCTTGGGCAAGGCGAGCATCACACCCCGGCGTGGGTATCGCATCCCATTGTGGGAATGGCACCCTGGCGTGGGCTTTTGTCCTGGTTTCAGCAGGGATGGAGTTAATTTTCCTCTCAGTAGCCGATATGTTTTGGATTTTGGATGTGAAGAATGTTGATAAACACACTGATGTTATGAGTTGTTGCTAAAGAGACCAAGGACACTGTCCAGCTTCCCAGGTCTCACTAATGTGCAGGTGCACCAAGCTGGGAGGGAGACAGCCGGAACAGTTGACCCAAACTGGCCAAAGAGAGTATTCCATCCCATAAACATCATGCTCAGTATATAACTGGAGGTTGGCCAGGCACGGCCTTGCTCTCCCTCTCACTCCTTTGCTTTCTGCTTTGTTTTATTTCCATGATTGCTGCTCAGGATCATTAAGATGTCAGGTGGTGAGAAATCATGCATCGTTCATTTTAAATATTTTAGTATCCTTAGATTCTGTTATTATTGTAATTTTTCTTTGCTATTCTAGTAAGCTGTCTTCATCTTAACCCAGGATTTTTCCTTTCTTCCTGATTCTCTCCCTCATCCCCCTGGGGAGGAAGAGCGAGCAACTGCATGGTGACCAGGGCTGAACCACAACAGCATTGCAACCCAGCACGGGCATCCCACCCCATTGCAGGCATTGCGCACTGGCACAGGCATTGTAACCCACTGCAGATATCGCATCCCGTCACAGGCGTTGCACTCTGGCACGGGCGTTACATCCATCATGGGCATCATAACCCATCACTGGCATTGCACCCCAGTGTGAGCATCACATCCCATCACAGGCATCGCACCCCATCACAGGCATCCAGGCCACCTGGGGCTCCCCGCAGAAGCTCCCTGGCAGGCTGGCAGAGGTGGCACGGGGAGAAGCAGGGTGGTTCTTCCAGCCAGTTCAATGAAACTGCCAGCAGGAAAACTAAACCTGTTTCCCCGCTGCTCCACCTGCTGTGGAAACGTTACCCCTGGAAATGGGTAGGGCTGCAGCGGTTATTACACTGTTGGTGAAGGCTTGTAATAACGAGCTGCTCATTAGCCCTGAGGATTTCTGGTGGAGGGAGAGAGCATGGGATTTGCCCTTGGGTAACAACAGGGTGGGGGAAAAAAAACCCCAACACACCTATAAATTACCTTGTTGTGCAGGGAAAGTGTTAAAACAAGAGTCAGAGCTGCTGGTAGGAAGGGCAGAGCCAAGACTGGAAGAAAGGAGCAAAAATAAGACACGGGCTCTTTGCCATGACCCGCCAAACGCGCTGCCCTCCCGCTGCTCAGGGAAACCGCCCCGTCCGACAGAAGTGCCAGGCTCCTTACAGACCTTTATATACACATCACTTTATTTAGGCAGCTTATTACATCTCACAAGTGGCAAACGCTAAACATATCTGAACATATATAAAAAAAACAAACCAACATAGACAATAAGGTTATTCTTCTTCTCCGGCCCCCCAGATGTGCAGCACCCCCTGATGTGCAGCTGGGGGTCCCTATTTGCAGCAGCTGCACTTGGCAGAGGGGGGTCCCTTGCAGACACAGCCCTGCGCGCACTTGGCACATCCCGCTGGGCAGCAGGAGCAGCAGCCTGTGGTGGGGAGAAAAATAAGTCAGGGGCATTCCCAGGGGGGGTCTCAGGGTGGGGGGGAGTCCCATGGGTGATGGCTGGTTTGGAGATGTCCCATCAACCCCTGTATCCTCCCCTTTTAGCAGCATCCCCATCCCCAGTGGCATCTCCTGGGGTGTTTTTGCATCCCAGGCCGGTGCTGGGGAGGCAGCAGGAGGGTGCAGGACCCCCAGGGGCTCCCCGGGCCCCCCCAGATCCTCTCTGTGCAAACTCTCCCACTCCCTGCTCTGCCCGGGGCTGGTGGCATCAGGAGCAGCGGGAAGAAATCCCAGTGCTGGTTTCCTCCTAAGTCTGGGGGACCAGCAAGGGGTACGCTGAGTTTTGGGTTATAGCAGGTGGCTTGTCTTGCTTGGGGGTGTGGGAATTCACCCTGTGCTACTTTGGGGGCAAAAAATACAGGAGGAATAAACTCATCTCTGGTAGTACTGAGCCTGATTTGATTCAGTCTGTCTAGGGATGTGTCGTGAAACCCCCCACAAGTGTTTCTGCCCCTGCTGTGTACTTGAGGACCCCCCCCTTACCTTTTTTGCAGGATGTGCATTTGCAGTTTTTGCATTTGCAGTTGTCCCCGCAGGTGCAGGTGCCACCTAAGACACAGAGAAAAGGAGAAAAAGGATTGAGTGATTGTGGTGGGAGGGGATCCCCACATCCCTGGGGATGCTCCGAGGCGAGGGCCGCAGGGAGAGCATCGCCACCCCTCCGAGCATCCACTCTCCAGCAACACCGGCCGGGGCTGATGCTTCAGCCTCGCTGGGTGGGAAGGTCACGGCATTCCCGGCCGCTTCCCGGTGAGATGCTCTCCAGGTGCAACACCACAGTGCTGGGAGAGGATTTCAGCAGCCAGCCCAGCCAAGATGAGAGCATCAGCGAGAGCAGAAGAGGCTGGCAGGCAGGAGCATCAGTGATCCCGCCGGGATGCTCCAGCTCCCGCAGCCTCCCGGGGCCGAGGTGGAGGCAAGCGCTGGCTTACCGGTGGCACAAGGGCAGTCCTGGGAGTCCATGTCTGCCTGGGCTGGGTGCCGGCGGTCGGAAGCGTTGAGTAATGGGAAGAGCGGCTTTGGCAGGACTCGCAGCCGCCTCCTATTTATCCTTGGCCAAGCGGGAACGAGTGCAAAACCTCCGCCCCTCGCAGCCTGCGCACGGCTCGACCTGGCACCTGCCCCGGGTGCTGCTGATTCACTGCCCGGCCTGCCGGGCAAGAGCCGGGGTTCCCATGTCCCCCCTCCCCGGGGTGCTGGGGGGAGCAGGGGGGGCTGCCTGGGCGGCCACCGCTCCCCGCTGAGGTGTTGGAGGGGTGCAGAGAATGGCCAGCTCTCATCACACGGATGGCACCTGCTTTGGGAGCACTGCTGCGCTCCCATGGGCTGGGTCCTGAGGGGGGGCACCCAGGGAGGCCCCCGCAGCCCGACTCTTTTCCAAAATCAAGCTGCTGAGCCCCTGGATGTCTCAGGCGGGGCTGGAGGGCGGGGTGCATTGACCCCAGGGGTGTCACCGCTGCAGGGAGCGCTCAGCCCCCTCCTCCCAGAGCCGGCACAGTGGGGTGATGGGGAGCTGGCACAGCGGGGTGACAGGGATGTGGTCCCCTGCCCCAGACCTCTTCCCGTGGTTCTGACACCCTCCCCTCGAGCGGGAGCAGCAACAAGCCGGACTGGCCTGGCCGGAGCCTGCCATGCCCTCCCAGCGCCCCAGGACGGCGGCACCCTCGTCCCCTTGGCGCCACACATGGCACCTCGGGGGCCCCATCTCCTTCCCAGCTGCGATGCTCCGTCCCACTCGTCTGAATTAATTTCCGCACACCATTAGCCGGATGTGCAGGGGAGGAGGGTGGCGGGCGAGCTGCCATCACCCTAGTCAACTCCTCCGGCGGGTTTTACCCACCCCCTCGAAAGAGCAGGGAGGGTTTGGGGTGGAAGGCATGAAAAAAAAAAGATGGAATGATGCTTTCTGAGATTTTGGGTGTGAGGAGGGACTGCCTCATGGCCAGAGGGCATTGCCAGCCGTGGAGCATCCTTCCTTCTTACGCCTGGGGTTTTTGTGTGCTCCTCAGTGTTGGTGGTACCCCATCCTGGCTTCCCTGTGCTCCAAAACTCCTCTGCTTCGGGATTTTATCCTGGCTGGGCTCTTGCCTGCAGTGCCTGGCTAAGGCGGCTTGTCAGAGGCGATGCTAACCCAGCCCAAACAGCGGGCCAGGGAGTATTTTTACCACCCAGTTGTCTGGGCATGTTGGGAGCTTGTTGGGTGACCTGGTGGGGAGCGGTGCCAGCGCCCCAACTCGGCGTCTCCTCCAGCTCAGCCAGGCCAGGGTGGGAAATCGGTACATAAAAGCCTGAGGAAGGCAGAACCAACGGGCCCCTTCCTCGCCCCTACCGCCCCGGCAGCGGCTCGTTGGTGCCCCGACGTGCCAGCCCTGCGGTCGTGTGAGCATCACGCTGCTGCTGATGCACTGGGGTGTGATGGCGGGGACGGTGCCAGGGACCAGGCACGTGCCAAGGGCGTCAGTCGCTCCCACGGGAGCAGGGAAACACAAACGTGCAGGGTAACACACGTTCAGGTAGCGACCCACCTGCGAGCCCCAGCTATGGCCCCCTGCGCTGTGGGTGTCATGGCAGAGGGGGGACATCTCCTTGGGGTCCCGTATGTGCTCTGCTCCCAAAATAACCGGCTGAGCACTCCCACAGTGCAGGAATATGCCCAGGAAAATGTTTCCAGCCATGTCTGGATGGATGCACAGGGAATAGCAATGGCACCGTGGCGTCCACCGTGTCCTCCCGAACTGCCCGGCACCTTTGGCTGCCCAGGCACAGCCATGGGGCATTGGCACATTGTCCCTGGCCCTGGCCCAGGGATGCGGGGACAGGCAGCCCCTCCGAAGTGGTCCCTCTCCTCCAGCTTGGGAGGAGGAAGGCGAAGCTCACGCTGGGGGAACAGAACGACGTCGGCTGTGCTGTGCAACCGCTGCCCCGCAAGGATGGGGTGGAGGAAAACCTCTTCAGCAGGTTTTCAGGAGATCAAACCCCAGCCCTTTTTCCCTTCTTTCTTTCCTTTCATGAAGGAAAAAAAGCATCTTCCAGGTGATGCAGGACTGGGGATCAGTGCTCTGGGAGGTCTTGTATTGTTCCTGGTGTGTTCTGTAATTAATTTGGGGTAGGGCTGGAGCAGTGGGTTGTCAATCGGACATGTGCCAGCCATGTCACCTCCAGGAGCTGCCTGTAATTGGGGTGATGAGCTGCAGGGCTAGGACCCCGGGGAGGCCTTCCTGCTGCTGAAATACCCCTGTTACAAGGCCCTGCGGGCCCCAGTTTGCCTTCTGGCCACTGCCCTCCATTTGCTGGGAGAGCTGGAGGGTTCTCCATCATTTACATAAGCCTGATGCTGCTCCCCGGAGCTGAGCAAAATGGGCACAGTCCCTATGTGGCAATTATTTTGGCAGCCCTTGCCATGCCAGAGCGGTACCCCTTGGCAGCCATGTCCCCTGCTTGGGATTCCTGGCTCCATCTCCAGGCACATCCGTGGCAATCACCCCAAGACTGCCGGGTGAATGAACGTGGGTGAGTCAGCGAGATGCTCCGGGGCTCCAGGCAGAGACGGAGATGACACTCGCTGGTGGGATGTGATGGCTGAGCTGGGATAATGGCTCTGCAGGGCATGGCAGGGACGGGGCACTTCGGAAAGGAGTGAAGGAGGTAGACAACCTTCAGGAAGATGTGGTGGTGGCACCCATCCCTGCGACAGGTGCCTGTGACACCCGGAGTGGCTACAGTCTGTTGCCGAAAGCCACGGGACATGCCAGGGCTGGTGCCAGTGGCTGGCGGTGACTCAGTGCCGGTGCCAGGCAGGCGAGGAGGAGGGGGCAGCGGCCAGCTCCCAAGGAGGTGACCTGGCATGGGTCTGCTCTGACTCCCCACTGAAGGACGTCTGACTCCAGTCACCCACAGTGACGCAGCGGCACGTGATGAACCTGCTCCTGCCTCCGGTTGCCCGTGATTTTCTTCAGTCGCCACAGCACATTGTCTTCAGGGGACCCTGCAGAGGACTGCAGGTCCCCTTCTCCCCTCTCTTGAGGGCACATGCCTCCCCAAAGCCCTTGCTCTGGGCTCGTTGTCCCCTCCCAAGCAGTGCCAGATTTGGTGATCCATCCTTCGCTCAGATACGCCATCCCATGCAGCTGTGAGGCTCCGCTGGCAAAGCACCGTGGCTCAAATCAGTGCGGACCATGGGCAGGGATGCCAGGGAGCTGCGAAACCTGTGTGGGCACAGGCTGGAGACCCCAGGGGACAGTCCCTGGGTGTCCACTGCCCTTTGGCATTGCCTGCTGTTTGCCAGGCAGGGAGCTGATGCCCCGTGGCACCTTGGATGTGCAGAGCACCCAGGGGTGCCCCCGAGGCTGTGGCAGCAGCGAGGGCTGCTTGGCTCTGCCCGCTCCAGCTGCCTGCTTGTCCCAGACCCTGGGCGGCAGAGCCACGGCTGGCTGGGTCTGAGCTGCCAGGGGTGCAAGGAGCCATAACTCACCTGGGACCAGCCTTTCCAACTGAAATACAGACAGTAAGGGGACTTATGTATCCCCCCCCTAGCACCCAGCAAACGCCCAGCGCACTCGAAACTGAAAGCCAGCAGGAAGCCACGGGAGTGATCGCTGCTTAGAAAGCAGGCTTGGCTCTTATTCGATGGGTATCTCAGGTTATCATTTGCTGCTGATAAACAAACGCTTAAAACACCGGCAATAGGTGCTGACATCGTTTTGTTTTGCCAGCGCTTGCCAGCCCTTTGGCAGAGCAGCAAGAGGATGAATCACCCCTCACCTGCCCCGGGAAGCCATTCCCAACCGCTGCCCATGTGCATAGGCAAAGCCTTGGAAACCATTTGGGAGTGAAACCGGATCTGTGGGGTGACCTCACGCTGTGGAGGCTTCTTTTTTTTTTTACCCAGAAAACGGTGAGCAAAGACTTGTTCTGGTCTCGGTGGCAGACATGAGCTAAGCTGCTTTCCCTCCTCGCTCCTTCCCCAGGAGCTGCCCACCTTCCTGCCCAACCCCTGCCTGCACCTCGGTCGCAGCTTTGGGAAAACACATCCCAGCTGGTGTTTCTCCAGATGCTCAGCTATCAGCAGAGACCCGGGTAAATGCAACCCTTGGAGGGCTTGGCTGGCCCACGGTCACATCTGTAGCGACAGAAACACACCTTCGGTGAGGGCCCGCTCGCCGCGGGAAGGCGATGAGCCAATTTTTATGAAGCAGGAATTGCAACGCGTGCAATACTGCAACGCTTTCACAACCCGGCAGCGCGCTTTGATGTGGGCTGTTCGGGAGCCGCCTTGCAAACCAGCCGGCTGCGCTGGGGCTGGGACGCCCGGGTCCGGGCTTCTGCGCCGGGCTCAGCTGCCGGCTCATCCTATGGCTCCAGGCAAGGGCTTGAAATTTATTCCGTATTTCTTATCTGGAAACGCGCTATCGATATTACCTTCCCCTTGAAAAAATGGTGTGGAGAGGGTGGCGGTTTGCTGATTATTTATTTTTAGGGGGAAGGAAAAGGAGGAAATGCTGAACTGATGCTGTGCAATTGGGCCTGGGAGGGTGAGCCTGACCCCGCAAACCCCCTGCCAGTTTTGGGGTGTGCATCCCAGGGAGGGGACCCCAGCACAAGCCCCCACCCGGCAGCACGGGGTGTTGGGGCTGGGCGATGTGTGTTCGGGCATGTCTGGAAGATGAAAGGGCTGATTCCTCTTTTGATCATGAAACTCTCATAAATGTTAATGGGAATTACTCCGAGGTCTAACGAGGGCAGAATTGCAGCCTCCAAGGGGAGGAAGGGGGTGAGGAGCGACCAAGCTTTGGCTGGGAAATAAAAGCTCGAATTTACCCTGACCCCCACCTGTGAGAGCGGAGTACTGGTGCGTCAGGGGCTGCCACACATCCCTGCAGACCCTCCCAGGAAAGGGGGTCCCCAGGAGTCCCCCGCCTTGCCCAGCGCTGCTGGCGCCTGCATAGACAGGCTTTAAGTGTTGCCTTAACTCTAGGCATCACTTTAACTCACAAATCTAATGCTTTCCCAGTGTACAATTTGGATTTTCTTCTTTTTCTTTGTTTTTTTTTTTTTTTTTTCCCCTACCTCTTCCCTTCCCTTTGTGTCTTTCAGGTTCCCACAGACTTCAGACTCACCTGCTCCAACTACTCGCCACCTCCCCCGGCTGAAACGTGACCTGAAGTTTCCAAGTATCGTTACCTTGGGCATATTTAATTATTTTATTCCCCTTTACTTGCTAATTAGAAGCCAAGAGTAGAAGGGATGAGTAATCCCCTGGGATGTTGAGCAGACACTTGCCTGAGCTTGTAAAGAAAACACCAACCCCTTCGGTATAAAGGCGTGAAATAAAAGGATGTGATATTTTCCTTGATGTCTTCATAGCCCTGCTCCTGAGATCCAGAGATGGTGGTTGTCTGTTCTGGGAATGATTCATGCAGCTACTGCACCGGATCCTGCCAGCGGTAGCTGATCTCTAGGCAGGATCCGACTCTTCACATCCCCATCTGAAGGCATGGGGAACCTGTCCCAGGGATGTGCATGGGGCGTGGGGAGAAACACTGCTCCGGCTCGAGCAGCAAACCTGGGATGGAGAAAGAGAAAAGCCCCTGCAGATAGCAAAGCTGGTTTGCTGCTGCTCAGACAGGCTCAGTCTTAATTTTAAGCAGTATTTAGGTGTACAGATGCAATTGCACGTGGCTTCCCGCTCCCTCCAGCCATGTTATCCCCTCCTGGGCTGGGGGTGGTTATTTTTGCCAACATTTCCCCAAACTCGATATCTGAGCACTCCTCAGGGTTTAGCATCTCACCAGGGGAGGCCAAGCAGAAGGATCTCTTGCCAGGCAGATACGGGCACTGTGAATTTTTGGTTAGATTTGAAGTCTTTGCCAAGAAACAGCTCCTGGGTGGGTGACGATCCTTGTACCTGTGGTGCTGTCACCGGTAGCTTCTCCGTGCAGCCTGCCTAGAAAGCCAGCAACTGGGGCCAAGTGTGTTTTGATTGTATTACATTATATTATAATGTATTATAGTAACAGAATCATAGGATATATCAAGTTGGAAGGGACCCATAAGGATCATTGAGTCCAACTCCAATATATTATATTGTATTACATTATATTATATTGACAGTCGCCTATATTATAGGGTAGTCCTCCAAACTCAGGACTAGATGCTGTGCATGTAATGCAGATGACAGGGCTTTCAAACGCAGGGAAGCGAGTACTGGAAAGGCACAGCAAAGCCAGGGTTTTATTTGCAAGAGTTTCAGAGCCAGCAAATTCAAAGCGGCAGCTGTACCAGGCAGCACAATTTAACCGTGCTGCAGACACACCAAGCCCAATACCACAATTAGAGAGGCAAAATAATATTTACAGCCCAGATCATGCATATTTAGAGAGAAGTTGGAATTTTCATGTGTTTACAAGTGTACCAGCCTAAAAAAGTCTCTATGCTCAGTTTTTTCCCCAGTTTTGCTCAGCTGGGTTTGCAGAGCTGGGGATTTTCCCTGGGAAGGCAGCAGCATTTGCTGGGCTCCAGCAACTCCCTGTTGCCCGTCTGAGTTCACACCGGTGCTTTGCCTTCATGCTCCGGTACCCAAACCAGCACCCAGGGGGGGAGACCCACTGCAAGGCTGGCACTGAGACCCACGCTCGCCCAAAATGGACCCACAAAGAGGAAAAAAACCAACCCTCCCTCTTTAATATGCTGCCCGCGGTTGCTGTGTTATTATCCGCCAGTGTAACGGCACATTGATAGAACTGCCAGAAAAACTTGGTAAAAACAATTTAAAAAAAAAGGAGAAAAAGGCGGTTGTCACATTCGGAGTCGCATGATCTCCACTCGAGCGCTGCCTTTGAGAGCCCTCGTTGGCATGCAGGGCAGGGACGCCGCTGCCGGCCGGGGCTTGGCCGATGCACAAGCGAATGTGCACCTGCAAGCGGCTGCCAGCTTTCCTAGAAATAAGTGAATCTTCACCTCAATCCGGTGGCCTCTGGAGGGAAGGGCTGGTGTTCCCGTGCGTGCATCCTTTTCCAAACCTGCCTCTGGCTGGGATGAGGGTGATAATGTGCTGGCGGTGTCAGATTTGGGTACAGGTTGGAGAGAGTGGCGTATTTCTGGCGCCTGTGAAGGCTATGGTGTTAAAATTATTTCTTAAACTCAAAGTAATTGAAGATTTTCTAAAGGCACGACGTTGAGCCAAGGTTTTCCTGTCCAGCCTGCGGATGGACAGGGAGCGGTGGCTGCGGGGAGAGGGGACCCTGGAAACCCATAAGGTACTGAAATCCATGCCGGGATGGGGGCTGGCATCACCTTTTACGCAGGGGCTTGGCAGGGGTTTGCTGCCCATCACCCCCTGTTTCCAGCCTCCCCCTGGCACCTGAATGGCCCCAACTGGGTGCTGACCCCTTGGGGGAGCTTGGACCGGGATGGTGGTGTGGGTGTCGGGGGCTCCTGCTGCTGCCTGGGGGGTGATAGCCTCTGAGCTCCTGCCCCCCAGCTTTCCCTGCTGCCCTCCAGCTCCCTCAACTGCCCCCCTAGCTCCCCCCACTGCCCCCCTGCACCTCCAACTGCCCCTCAGCTCCCCTGACCTCTGCAAACCCCCCCATCTCCCCCCAATCCCACACCCCAGCTCCCTCAGCTGTCCCCCAGCACCTCTAGTTGCCCCCCAGCTACCTGACCTCTGCAAATGCCCCCCATCTCGCCTCAATCCTACACCCCAGCTGCCCCCAGTACCTCCAGCTGCCCCCCAGCTCCCCGAGTTGGCCCCCAGCTCCCCTGACCTCTGCAAATGCCCCCCCATTTCTCCTCCATCCCACACCCCTGCTGCCTCCTAGATCCCCCAGCTCCCCCCCCAGTACCCCCAGTTGCTCCCCATCTTCCCTCACCTCTGCAAACGCCCCTCTCCAGCTCCCCCAGTCCTACACCCCGGCTGCCCCCCGCACCCCAACCGCCCCCTCCCCGTCACCCCAGCCCCACCGCGCCCCCCTCCCCAACCCGCCGCACGCCCCGCCCCTCCCCGCCGCGGCCCCGCCCCTCCCCGCTGACGCAGCGGCTCGCGCAGCGCCCGGTACCGGCGGAGCTTTCGTCCGGTGCTGGGGGCCGCGGCCCAGCCCGGCTCCCCCCCGCCCCCCGCCGCCATGTTGGTGCCCGTGTTCACGCTGAAGCTCAACCACAAGATCCTGCCCCGCATGGTGGCGCTGGGCCGGTACGACGGGACGCACCCCTGCCTGGCGGCCGCCACGCAGGCGGGCAAGGTAACGGGGCGGCCCGGCCCGCCATTGCCGCCCGCCTCCCCTCCCCTCCCCTCCCCGGGCTGGGCCGGGCCGGGCCGCGGCGGGCGGGGGGTCCGGCTGCCTGCAGGGCTGAGCGGGGTGCAAACGTGGTTCGTCTGTGTTGTTTCCCGGCGTTGTTATTAACCTGATCTCGGAGCCCGTGGGAGCAGCGTAGAACTTGGCTTGCTGGAGACACAGACAACAGTTACAGCGCCGGAATGTTGGTCAGAGAGAAAATAAAACCGTCATTAGCACTGGCCCCTTTTAAATTAACCACCTCCACCGACAGATGGAGGTTACAGATAGGTACCGGGTAAATTGCCCTAAGTGTCTGGGGTTTTTGGTAACGCTGTTACCAGCTGGGTGTGATTTGTTGTTGCTGCCTTTGGCTGGTTTCTCACCTCGCTCTCAGGCCTGGTCAGTTGTCCTTTTCAGAAGCAAACACACAGCTCTGCTGGCCGGAGCAGGGTTTTTCCTGCCATTTCCCTTTTTATAGTTTAGAGAGTTAACTGCCAGAAACAGTATTGTTAGTGAAAACCCCAGGTTTTTTGCCCTCACTTTTGTTGAGTGAATGCCCTTCTTCCTCCTAGCAGTTATTATCCACACAGTAGTCTTTAACAGTTGTATACAAACACATACAAGCCTTGTGATAATATTTATATCTTTGTTTCTCCAGGTTTTTATTCATAATCCTCATGCCCGAGGGCAGAGAACAAGCACAAACCGAATGGTGCAAAGTAACCAAGATTCAGACATTTCTCTTCTCAACATTAATCAAGGGATCACCTGCCTGGCTTCCGGAGTGCTGAACCCTCAGCTTGGTTATGATTGTCTTCTGGTTGGAACACAAACTAATTTATTGGCTTACGATGTATATAACAACTCAGATTTGTTTTACAGAGAGGCAAGTTAATTTAACTGCCTACTTTTTTTTTTTTAAGTATCTTTGTTGTTTTCTTTTTCTTTCCATTCTAAAGATCAAATTTTTTACATTATTTTGTCAATTAATTATGCTTCTGTTCTTGACATTATTTATATTACTAAATCCAGAACATTTTGCCTTTAGTATATATGGAATATTTCAAAAGAAAAATATGAATGTCATGTATGTCTGTGTATGCACATGCAAGAGCAAATTTCCATAATATGTCACACATCACCTAGCAAGACTAAATTTAAAAAATTTGATAGACATTCAGAGTTCAGCTAAACTAATATTGATAATGTTGGAATCTCTTTTTAATTTGTGTGCTCTGATGTCTTATTCTCTGCTACGTTTCTTTTTCCTTTTGTCTTTCTCTGTAGGTGTCAGATGGAGCCAATGCAATAGTTCTTGGAAAGTTGGGAGATATTTCATCTCCACTTGCTATTATTGGTGGAAACTGTGCCTTGCAGGGCTTTGATTATGAAGGAAATGACCTTTTTTGGACGGTAAGGCTACACACGGTCCTTTTGATCTTATTACAGGATTCTTTCAATGGCACTAATTCCTCTTGATTTTTTTTGAAGTATGGCAAATACTAATTTAGTTGTTGATCAACTCAGAGCTTTCTTAATTTATCTCAGATCTTAAACTGTATTTTAACTGTGTATTCAGTGCACTCAGATGTTGTTTGTTGACTATGTTAATTGTTCTATTGCAGTTGAGATAATAAAAATAATTTAGCTTCTGACAGATATCATCAGTATTGAGGACTGTCTTTCTCGTTTTAGGTTACTGGAGACAATGTTCGTTCATTAGCACTGTGTGACTTTGATGGTGATGGCAAAACCGAGGTTTGTACCATTTACATGTCAGTTCAGCTGTTTTCGTGGTCCCGTAGTGAAATTATAATGTAAACAGGTGGATTACCAAATATGACTGGCTTACATTACTAGTTAAAGTGATTCCTGTGTGGAACTTGTGCCTTTTTCCAGCTCTGGTCTGGCAAAGACATGCAGAAATGCTCAATGCACGTACAGGGAGTAGCGCTGGTCTCTGGGACTACTTGGAGTTTGTAAAACTCTGCACATCTGGGGTCTTGACAGCGTTACTGCCTTGCGTGGCTGGATAGATCGGCACCTGTAATGTAAAACTCACCTTTTTTTTTTTTTTAACTACACCAGGAGAAATACAATTAAATGCTTCTGGTCGTTAGTTGTAAGGCATCTATTTCAATGATATTTATTGAATATGGTTATAAATACTTTTTGAATTTCAGAGAAACAACTTGCAAACATGTCTTGCATGTAATGAGCTCTTAAAAAGCTTTGCTGTGAAGAGCTTTCCTTACAATTGATAAAATCACAAAATCTTTCTTCACATCCAGCCCTCCTCTTTCTTCGTAGTGACATGGGCAAATGAAATATTCTTTGCTCTTCTCATTTCAAATGGAGGTAACTTCTAACAAGCATGTTGCTGACAAAATGTGAGAGAAACAACAGGAATCAGCTGCCGTTCTGATCATGCAGGCTGCAAGGGATGGATGAAGCTGTTAATTTGTATGGCATTCTCTGTTGTAAACAGAGAATGAAGTGAAGTATTATGCTTATAAATATGAATCTGTAAGAAAAGGAACAGCTTCCTAGTATAAGTCACATGCAAGTAAATATGATGTTAAATCACCATACTAAAAATACTTTTATCATCTGTCTTTCAGTTTGAATCGTAATTACTTAAGCTCTCTGTTTAGTTCCCCAAAAATCCCTGTTTGGAATGTTTACTTGGACTTTACTACACCTTTTATGTGTTTTTTATAAATACTGAACTGTTAGAAATCCTGTGCTTGGTTGGGATCTTCAGGAAGTTAAAAGGCCTGGTTTTCCAATCAATTTCTGCACAGCTTCTCCTAGGGTGTATTTTTTTAATGTGCTGAGAGGTGGTTATAGAGAGTGGAGACAGTGTATAAAGATTCAGAAACCAGGAAATTGCTCTACGGTGCTAATTGTAAATGTTTTGCACTTGTGCTTCAAAGTGGTTTTTTTATTGTGTTGCTGGTTTTTTTTTCTGCTTGAGAAAGGTTCATTCTCAGCAGTTGGTGTAATCTGATGCTGCTTTGAGCTGAGCAGAGTTGGATGCATTATCCGACTAACCTACCCTGCCAGTTAGCCCAGCATACTATTTTTTTTTAGGGTTCTTTTTAATCTTAATTATCTGGATATTTTTTTTTTTTTTTTTTACTTGTGGCTTTTCTGAAACTGCATCTGGATGCACAGAAACATCTTTTAAATTGTTGTTTATAACTTTGTGTCTTATCTGATAAATGGGTGTGCTAGCTTCATTTCCGTTCTTCCCTCTCCCAGTAAAAACATGTCTGCATTTAAAATTGACTTATTTTAAAGCTGCACGAGTATACATCTGTTGTTTAGTAGCTAATGAAACTAATTTGTTGTAGTTGCTGTCTTCCTTGGGATTTTAGATTGACACAGGCCGTCCTTTTCAGTTATTACCTTCTACCTGCTCAACTAGGAAACAGGAACTAGGAACTAAGATGTAGGAAAGGAGAAAGAATGAGAATGCGGAAGAACCAATTCAGTGCTGATGTCCTATTTATGTGATCATTTACGTCAAGTTAAAGCGCATTTTACCCATGCTTTTCTTATTCCTACTCCAGATACTTCACTAAGCTTTTGTAGAGTTTAGCCTGACAGAAAAAGGTAGAACTAAGATTCTGAAATCTTTCCGTGACAGAGGGTACCTTTTGTTCTGCTGGCAACTTTTTATACAGCTGTTAAAACCTCTTCATTGCTGAACTTGCAATATTTATTTGCCCCCTATGTCTTGGAGTATGTTCTTTTTATTTCCTTAGCTTGAATAACTATTTTTAAGGTAGACTTTATTTTTTTCCTAGCTTCTTGTTGGCTCTGAAGATTTTGACATACGAGTGTTTAAAGAAGATGAGATCGTGGCAGAAATGTCGGAGACAGAGGTAAATTACTTCTAGCTAATATTTATTATAATTGCTGATGGAGCTGAAAGTATTGTGTACTGTAAAGCTTCTCTGGTTACTCTAGTTCAAATTAATTTTGTAGCTAGTTACTTAACTATTTGGCAAAGGATCTTTTCTGCTAGAACTGCAAAAGTTAGAGTTTAATAATGTCTTTCATTATGCATGGGGTTTTTTGCTCTGTTTATTTATAAACCTTTCACCAGGTTGAGAAAAGTAACTATTGCTTGGCTGAAAGTCAGGGCCCTGTCCAAAGATGATTAAGGTTACTGGATTGTGACTGAAGCTTCGTGCCTTCTGAGCAAAAGAGTATTTTCCGCAGTTTTCCTCAAATGCGTTGACACAATCACGGTGAAGTAACTTGCCCCTCTGTGTATCCAGACTGTGCGTGGCAGGGTAGAAGGGGGTTGCCCAGGCAGAATGAGATGTTTATATTGCAGTTGAAGTTACACCTAGCTGTATGAACAGAGCTGCACCTTTGCAGTGCCTAATGTGGGGTAGATAGCTTTTCAGAGGATAGCTAAAAGGTGTGGGAGTTGCTTTTTAGCTTAGGAACTGAGAGATCCCTACTGCTAAATTTTGTTTCTTGGACGGGAGAAAAATACCCTTATCATTGTATTTAGGAGTTTTCTGAGCCTTCTCATGGCCCTTCTGGGCCCAGGGTAGAGTAAGGACACACTACAGACCTTTGTCCTTGAATATGTGAGGTCTCCCTGCTGCCCACGTTTGGGACTAAAAGGCTTAGTTAGCTATTAAACCACTTAGGAAGAGCTATAACAGACAAATCCAGGCAGTGTTCTATGGAAGGAAGCTGTTGCTGTAGCTGGAATTAGAACAGGGCCTATAATACATTCTGCTGTCTGTGCAGTAGCCAGTCTGGAGTCATGTTGTGATTCCTAGTTAAAGGGAAGCTAAAGGTCCATCACTGTCTTGTATGATTTATTTCCAGATCCGCAGTAGAATTGTTTTAAATTCACACCTGCAGAGTCTTTAGAGGCCAGTTACAATCCCACTGTTCTAATTTAAAAGGACAGGGCTGCACCTAAACCTTTCCTTTTAGTAAGGTAAATTCAGGGAACAGTGGTTTTGCACATTGTGCTTGTTTCAGAAGACTTGAACAGATCGTGTTTTCTGTGTTTAATCACTTACTGTGGTGAAACTGAAACTGTAGACTGTTGTGATTCTTGAATTTATAAATGGACAATCAGGTTTTAAAGAGAGTATTGCTGCCTTTATGAGTTTCTGACTGTTGCTGAGGTTTTCTGTCCTTACTCGGTGCTTGCGATTTAGAGGGTTTTAGTACTTGGGAGGAAGGCTTTGGAGAAGATCTGTGAGACGGAAGGGTAAAGGGTTTGGAAACCGTATTTTATGGTAAAACATCAAGGAGCACAGTCAGCTGAGTTTGTGAAAACTGAGTTGGTGAAAGATTTGATTTAAGGAAGTCTTCTCTACTACCTTCTATAGAAGACCAGACACACAATTAAAATATCTAGTCTTAGTGGGTGGAAAAACTACATTTCCAAGCCCTGAGAGCCTTAGCTCAATGAAGAATTGTAGCGTAAAGGGTCTTAAAAGGAGTGAAAAGCAGGCTGAGTTATGACTCTAGGGTCTTTCCCTGGTGCTGTTACTTATTCAGGTAACACCTAGCCTGGTGTTCTAATTGTGTTCCAGAAGAAGTCCAACTGTGAGAGCTGTTCATTTTTATCGCAATTACCTTGGGCAAAAATTTTTTGACCAATAAGATCTGTAGGGCTTTCCCGACCCATGTAATGTTGAACTCATTGGCATCCTTAGGTCCTGAAGCTTTAAGGGATGTTGTGTGTTTGGAGTGGCTTTCAGTGATAATGTGTTAGCACCGATGGCCACAGGAATCCTGTTATCAGTTGTGCTGCTGCTTATGGTAGGAAATATTTGGTCACAAATTACACAATTTGAGGGAAATTCTGCAATCTTTGCTGAAGTGTATCTTAATACTGGCAATGCAGCTTGCGTGAGGAAATCCTACAAGGCCTTTGGTGATTTCCAACTAATTTTAAAAAATAGTTGCTTCAGTATTTAATGCTTCCTACAATAAACTTATTTATCATTTAGGTAGTGTACAGCTCATGATAGAGATATTGTGTAGTCTGTTCCCTGTTACTTGAAGATGCAGAATTTTTCAGTCCTGTGTCCTCTATCTCTCTCCTTTCCCCCAACAAGACGGTTACTGCACTTAGCCCTATGTACGGCAGTCGGTTTGGCTACGCTCTTTCTAATGGAACAGTCGGAGTTTACGACAAGACAGCTCGCTACTGGAGGATTAAGGTTAGTCCGATGTTAGAATACCATCACTGAAAGCCTGAAGGCTGCTGGGGGCTTTGGTACCTAAACTCAGGTCGTTCTGATGTTATCCTGACTCCTTAGATGAATTTGAAATTTTCTGCTGAGCATAACACTTAATGTAATTTTGTTCTTAAAAAATCTACCTTTTGTAGATATATGCAAAATTAATACTTTGTCAGTTCCTTCGGTGCTTTTGGGACTGTTGGTGATGGCTTAAACAACACTGATGCAACGGTACAGCTGGGGATGCTTCAGTTTTGCAGGGTCGCTTAAGCAGCAGAGGTGCAACAGAGAAACTTGAGTTTGCTGGTTTTAAATCAACATGCTGTTTTTCAGAGACTGAATTAATCTTGCATTGTGTATGTTCAAAGCTAATTTTTTACATCAAGAGCAATTTGCTGCTGCAGCAAATCATATTGGGAAGATCCTTTCCTGGTGCTCATTTTGATATTCTTAATATAACACAGATTAGAACAGTCTATTTAATAGTAATAAGAGAAATCCCTTAGGAGATGACACGAAGAGGCTTTTAATGGCTTTTCTTGGTGGTCTCATTTTATGACAGTATTGGAGCTCTGATTTTTTTTTTTTTTAAGATAATTTGGCTTTTTACACCTTGTTTTTTGAGTTCTAATCATCTGCTTGGCTGCAAATGTATTTAAAGGAAAGATCAGTTCCTTTGAGAGCAGTAGACTAGATTTGTAATGCAAAGGGCTAAGACTTCAGGTGTGTGTATAACCTTAGCTCAAACTTCCTGTTAAGAGACCTTTTTCTATTCCTTTCTGTAATCTCTGTAGCCTCATAGTCCAGTGTCTTGCATGTGTCACACGTGTGGAATTTTGAAAACATACCCAAGCTTAATTTCTTTGCTTTCTGTCCTCAGTCTAAGAACCAGGCGATGAGCATACACGCGTTTGACCTGAACTCTGATGGTGTGTGCGAGCTGATCACTGGCTGGTCCAATGGCAAGGTGAGTTTATACAGAGGGGAAATGAGGAGCTGTGAATCTGGAAGCTGTGTTTGAACAAGGCTGTTAAATTGTCTGAAGGAGAACAGCCAAAACATTTTAAAAGCCTGTTGAAAACAGAGTGCTGATGAACTATTGCAGTAAACCTAGTTTGGCTGGTGACAAATGCAAGATCAGAGAAAAGCTGCTTCCTCTGCTTAGCTCAGTCAATTGCTAAGGTGTGGTTAAGCTGTTTCTATGGTAGCGGGGATCATATGCCACATCCTGGAGCTCTTGGGTGTCTCGTTTCAGCTGTGTCTTGAGCACATGCTAATGATCCTCTGCAATGTTTCCTGAATGTTCTCAAACTACAGGGAAGACAAAGCAGTTATGTAACAGTAGGGCAGCATCAGTCTTGACTATGGCAGGATTAATCAAGCATTATTTAATTTTATGTAAAGGCGTGCTATCAGCTCAGTCTTAGTCTCTTAAGCCTGTTGCTTGGTGTTCCCCTTCGCCAGAAACGACTGTTCTAGCTGCCAAATCTCTCCTGGACACAGCTTGCCAGGCTTTTTTTTTTTTTTTTGTAAAGCTATGCTTCTTTCTTCACACCTCTCATTACTCTCATTAGCCTGGGGGAGTTTAATTAACTTCCTATCAAGCTGGCAGTCTAGACCCCAGGTATGTTGTAACTCATATTGGATTAGGAGCCTAACGTTGTTAAAGAGAGAACCTCTTCTTGCTTTACTCCTTTTTCAGTTCTTTTCCACTGGCAGTTCTCTACCCTGCTTGCCAGTCAGAAGCAGTCCCTAGCTCCTAGAAAGAGTAATGCTGGGTCCCACACTTTGGAAAACGCACACTGCATGGAACTGAGTCCCCCTCTCCATTCCTCTCCAATGAAAGATCATTAAAGGTTGTGGTATTTGTATATGAAAAGAATTCAGCACACAAGGGCTGCAGCTAAGAGGAGAGATTGTAAATGCTGCGTTAAGGTTTCTGGGTTACTCCCATCACTGCTGCATTCATGTGTGCATAACCTTCCCAGTGCAGACTTGCAGTCCCCTTCTTTCCTTTCTATTTGTAACTTAGGGAAGCATCTCTGAAGAGCAGTTTCTTCTAGCTGAGTCTGCCTAGAGGTTATTTCTTGATGGTATTTTTTTCATGTGTGGTGTTCTGACTAGCAGAGCTGCAAGTTCCCCTGCAGTTCCATGAGCAGAACTGGCTTTTGGTTAACAGCTCTGAGTACGACATGACATGTATTTTGAAGTTAGCTCTTCTGTTCATGCCATGCCTTGGAACTCTTTGTTTTTCTAGGTTGATGCACGCAGTGACCGAACTGGGGAGGTCATCTTTAAGGACAACTTTGCTTCCTCAATTGCAGGAGTGGTGGAGGGAGATTACAGAATGGATGGGAGCACCCAGTTAATCTGCTGTTCAGTTGACGGTGAAGGTAAGGGCATTGTTCTGGATATTAATTTAATACACAATAATGTCAGGCATATCACATCATCTCAGATTAGCTAAACGTTGATTTAGTTCCATAGGCATTTTTCTGTGCCAAATTCCCTTCACTTTATGCGAGGTTAACGGAATTTTGAGTTACGCTACCTGCAAACAGGATTTTGAATATTGCCTTCTCTGTGATAAGCAGTATGTGTTTCATTGTGATCCAAGAAACCATCAAAATGCATTTGCCCAGCAGAAGAAGTTCCCTCCTAATAATGCAAAGATAACTACGTTCAGTACAGACTGTGGTTCTTCAGGCAACTTTATTATAGATGAATGTATAGGACATCTTCTGTCCTATATGTGATAATGTGGGTAAAGGTGTTTAGAGAGCTAATGGGATGTGTGTGTTGTTTTTTTTCTGAAGATGAATGGTTTTGATATTAGAAATTTTAGATTTCAACAGCGCTTTGTTTCCTGGAAAATCCTATCCTGAGACTGGAGAACTGGTAGATTTATCACACCAGGCATTCAAGAAGTCAGACCTGGTTACTGTGAGTGGAAACAAATGTGATCACAGATGATTTAAATAAGCTCAGCATGAATTTACAGGGATGGCTCCAGGAAAGACATTGGTGTGATTATCCGACTGCTTGGCGTCAGTGGCCTGAGACAAGCAGGTCTGGCACAACCCATTTGGAACAAACATCTGTCCTCGTTAAATAGCACAGTATTTTGCTGTCTGTCTTAATCACAGGCCGCGGGAATTTGCTGCACTTGGGCTTCAGCATATAAACCTTTTTCCCAAGCCTACAGAAGGGGAACATTGTACACAGTTCTGAAGGTACCTTGTCCTAGCAGGGCTTTGTAGGTTAATGTCACTGAATGTGATCATGCTCTTCTGATGGGTCCATCATAAACAGACCTTGGCACACAGCTGTAGAGCAAAATGGAACTTTATAGCAAGCATCTTTGTCTCATCATCTGTTCAGCTCCTCTGTCTCCACAGGCCGTGGAGATACTTCCATAACTCTCTGCTCCACTGGGCAACAGATCTTACCCCTTGAAATGAAGTATCCCTTGATTTGGGGAAGAACCAGTGTGGGCAAATCCTGTTTACTGGCTCATGGACAGTGACTTGCAGTCACTTCCAGACAGTAACAGCTCCTCTGACCAATTCTAGAAATCCAGGTACGCATTTTATTAATATTGCATAACTGCAGACTTGCCTGAGCACCTGGAAGAATGATTGCAGTGGGAATCCTTTCGCAAAAGGACTG
The DNA here is from genome assembly GCF_036417535.1 of Chlamydotis macqueenii. Classification (NCBI taxonomy): domain Eukaryota; kingdom Metazoa; phylum Chordata; class Aves; order Otidiformes; family Otididae; genus Chlamydotis; species Chlamydotis macqueenii. Next base: position 15,985,017 of record NC_141568.1, read on the forward strand.
GGTGCTGCACTTGTCTGGTCAGGTGAAGGCAGCTTAAAGACAGGTTGGAAATTCACCTTTTTTCTTCTTTAAATGGGCACTTCTCTTGTCCTGATCACCAGGAAACGCAGTCTGTGGGTGTAAGTCAACACTGAGGTTTTCAGCTGAATGGTACCAGCTGAGTACCAGAACCAGTGTCTGCTGCTGAGGTGGTACAAGGGCGTCTTGTTGCAGAAACTAAAGTTTTGGGGAGGCTGTGAAAGGCTTTGCTGAAATTGGCTGTGTTTTGTTTCTGTACAGTCCGAGGCTATCTGCCAGGAGGTGAGGAGATGAAAGGAAACTTAATGGATGCAAGTGCTGAGCAGGATCTGATCCGAGAACTTAGTCAAAAGAAACAAAATCTGCTGCTGGAATTAAGAAATTATGAGGAAAATGCAAAGGTACTACTTAAACAATGTGTAGGGCCAAAACACACCCTCCTATTGCTATAAATCCAGAGTAATCTGGGAAGTGGTTGTGAGGTAGTCCAGACAAGTCAGAGCTGTAACCCGTGAGGATGCAGCAGGATTATCTATGGGGATTCCTGCTTCTGCATCTGGCTTGCTCCTTGTGCAAGTTCAGAACTTGCTTTTTGTATTTTAATAAGTAACATTTTCCCTGCTCCTTTGGCTTGCCAGTTCTGTTTGGAGCTGGATTCTCTTCAGCGCTAAGCTTTGGCTTGTGACTGCAAATGGTAATTTTCAATGCATAAACCAGCTCAGGCGTCAGGGGGGATTGTGTGAGAGGATCAGGAAATGGGGTGAGGGCTGGCAGCACTGCCAGGGTGTAGGAAGCACACTTGTGGCTTGATAATGAAGGTGCAGAAATTAAGAGCTTCAAAAAATAGTCTGAGGAAAGAGCAATAGACGACCACCGTAGCAAAAGCATGGGATTATATAAGCTCGTGCTTAAAATTGAATATATGTTAAGTGCATTTCTGAATAAAGGTTTGGGTACAGAGCTGAGCTCCATCGACAGTAATGCACTTGAACAAATTGTAGCACAAGTGTCCACAGCTCCATGCCTACTGCAGCCGGTATTCATAGCTTTGTGAAGTGTCTGGGAATTGCTGTAATACAACCTTCTGTAAGAAAAGAGAACTGACTTATGTTTTCTAGGTTGCTTGAATGAAAATCTTGAAATTCTGATACTGAAGGGTATGTGTTCCGCAACAGGCTGAGCTGAATGCTCAATTGAAGGAGGCTGATGGGCAGAGGGGCATGATTCCAGCAAATACGCAACTCCAGACAGCCCTCTCGGTTAATCTGGGCTCTGACAGCCGGTCTGCCCATGTGGAGCTGTGTATTTCCACCACAAATGGTGAGTGGTAACCTGCAACCATTGACATTGGTTTCATGTAAATTCATGCAAACGTTCAGTTATATTTAGCTAATGATTTGCCTGTCTCCCCTTTATTGTCTGTAATTTCCCCTCTGTGGTTGCTTTCCTTTCACAGAGTTTTGAATCAAGCTATGTTCCTTTGATGAGTCTTGGGAGAGGAGTTTGATGGAATTTATTTCTTGTTATGTGTAATTTTCCAAGGCAATTAACATTTAACTGGGATGAAACGAGTCTTGGTGATCTCTGCAACACTCCTTGTGTTGACTCGAAACATTAACCTACAGCCATGTTGGTGAGGGTGCCGCCTGAATGCGGCTGGACCTCAGCTGGTTTTATATACAGAACTGGAAGTACGCTGAGATAGCAAATTCACCTAGCACCAGGCGTGCTGAGGACACAGTCAGGTCCAGATGTGGTAGTGCTCATCATCTGGACTATTTTAACAATCAAATAAGGGGTGGAAAGAGTTGACTGTGCTTAATTCTGAAAACAGTGGTGGTTTGTTGCCAGAGGACAGCTGTTAATTTAGGAACTGCTTTCTCTTCCTGTTGCTAAGACACAATCATCCGTGCTGTGCTGATCTTTGCTGAGGGCATATTTGAAGGAGAGAGCCATGTGGTACACCCCAGTCTCCAGAACCTCTCGGGCTGCGTTCGTGTTCCCCTTACTCCACCCAAAGATGTCCCTGTGGATTTGCACATCAAAGCCTTTGTGGGTTACAGGAACAGGTCAGTTTTGTGCTGTGATCTCTGGTCTCCAGAGCTAACTCTGTGACCAGGAAACAGCAATGATGTGACTTCAGGCTTGTCTCATGGGAAGTGCACCGTTAATTCCCTGCTGACCCATTTCTCTGTGTTACTGGAAGGAGAGCTGGAATGCTTTCTTAAAAGCACAGTTGCACCTGTGGTGCTGAGCTCTTCTCCAGACAAAGTCTAAATCCTCTGGAGTCACTAGGACCTGTTGTGCTCCAGCTCTGCCTTCAGGGGAACAGTGAGCATTTCTTGTCCAGAGGATGCCTTATTGTGAGTCTCTGGAGGGAATCGAGAGCGGCAAAGGCTGTATCCAGGGTGGCTGCCTCTCCAGAACCCTTGAATGGCGGCCGCTCTGGACGAAGTACTTGAGCAAGCCTGCAGGCACAGTGGTGTCTTTCCTGGTAACCCTGAACCCATTCAGGGCAAGTAGAAAGTAGCATATGCTTGATTTCAAGACAACACTTTTCCAGCGTCCCGTAGAAATAAAATGTCTCTTCATGTACACTTGACACCAACTTTCTCCCTGCTCACATCTGCCAGAACTGGCAGCATCCCAGGAAGCAGCATCCCTTCTCTGAACAGGAGGCCTATTTTGAGAGCTAGCCAGCCATTGCAGAAAGAACGCATGGAACGGAATTCCTTTTTGTTTTCTCTATTTATGTTTATTATTCTTTTTAATAAGACTTCACTGAACCTGTAAAGAAAATATCCAATCACATAGTAAAATCGTATATATGGTAGCCTAGAGAATCTATTTAATTGGAAGGATTATGGAAAATGTAAGCAATGGGGAGGAATTGTCCAACCTCATGATGTGATAAGCCTGGAATTTCCAAGTTCCAGCGTTTTTTCTGGGAAACAATAAGCAGCTGATCACGTAGCTGGAAGCTGCTGATGTCAGTAGCCAGCTAAAAAAGAAGCAAGAACTGTTGCAATAGGTGAATCCCTGGTATGTTAGTAACTGTCTCTCTTTTTCCTTTGGATTGCTCCAGCACACAGTTCCATGTATTTGAGTTGACAAGACAGCTTCCCCGCTTTTCAATGTACGCCCTGAGCAGCCCGGACTCGGCCACAGAGCCGCTGAGCTTTGTTAACTGTACAACAAATGAGAGACCCCAAAGGGTGAGTTTCTGCTCTGCTTCCTATTCCCCAGTCCTGCGTACAGATACTGCGGGTGGAGGGTTTGCCGTTACCTAGAGGTATCCAGCAGCAAAGGAAAATCATGCAGTGAACTGCACTGCTGGCCTTTGGAGTCTGTGTTACAGCTTGACTCAGTGTGTTTTTCTGTTTTTTAAATGATGCCTCGATTGAGGTAGTCCCTGCTTCAGGAGTTCCTGCAGCTGCAGAAACTAATGGCCTGAAATCATGAGGCATTTCAGATATTCTGTTGTTTGCTGTGTGAGAACTGATGGAGTGCCAGCCGCAGGAGTGCTGTAGTGATGAATTTTGTAAATGAGCAGGGAACAGGAAAAAGGCAGTACAGCATCCAGACAACAGCTCGGATTCCTAACAGATGAGCAGTGGTGCTATCATTTTGCTTCTAAAAGATCTGAGTAGTGGGATGGCAGTGATTACAGCTGGCTATTTCCCCATAACTATAGGGCACTGCCGTGTTTGCATGGCCTTTACTGTGTTAAATGGCCGAGGCAAAAATCAAGATGAAACAGAAGTTTCCTTTTGAAATTCTTGCAATAGAACCAAGCCTAACTTCCCAGCTTTCTCTGGTCTCCAGGCCTGGGCTTATGTTTTGACCTTGGGCTGTGGTTTCTGGCTGTTGGATTGGGTTTGCTTATGAATATTCAGCTTTGGAGCAGTGAGTCAACTGCCCCCATTCTCACAAGTTCCTAACATGGGTTCAGGGGATAAAATTTAGTAAATGAAATTTCCAGGGTACCCTGAACAGAGTGCTCTGGTGCACATCACGTGCAGGTACATTGCCTGGTTCGCCAAGCTTTCCACACAGGTGATGGCTGATGCTCTTCATTTTATTTTATAAGGTTGTTATGTGGCTGAATCAGAGCTTCTTGCTACCAGAAGATGCAGAGTTTCAGAGCGCTCCCTTTCAGGTTTGCTTCACTTCCCTTCGTAATGCTGGTCAGCTCTACATCAAAATCAAGCCTGGCGGAGAGGTGAGAACCTTAATGGATGAGGGGAACACCCATTTAATTATGTTCTGGTGAAACTTAAGGGTGGTGTCAACATGAGGCAGTAAAAATGAAGGAGGACTGAACAGGCAGAGAAAGTACTCATGTTTTAGGGACGTTTTTTGGAAGCTCTTGTGTCTGTTTTACTGTTAGTGGGTAAAATTCCAGGGCCAGTTAATGAAGAAAGCTGCTTAGCCTGCAGATCTGTAGGAAGGCATTTGCTCCCACACAGAGTGGTTTCAGGGAGCCGTAATTTGAGGCACAAAGGCTGCCTGTAACTTTTGCACTGGTCCTGTATGCACAGATGCCACTTAATTCCAGGCCTGAATAAAAGCCCCTTTGAAATCAGTGTCTCCTTATCTACCGAAAGCCCTAGAGCTTGCTCCTGCAACAATTTTGCCTCTTGAGAGAATGAACTGCTTTGAGCCTGGGTAACTGAGAGGCAGTCCTGCTGGGCAATTCTGGGAGGTGTTTTGGCATGGAAGAGTGCTGAAGTTCTTGCTTTCTTTTCTGACAGATTTCCATCAACACAGATGATATTGATCTAGCTGGTGACATTATCCAGTCAATGGCTTCCTTTCTGGCCATTGAAGATTTGCAGGTGGAAGCAGATTTCCCTGCGTACTTTGAGGAGCTGCGGAAAGTGTTGGTCAAGGTGAGAAGGCACGGGGCGTTTCTAAAAAGGCAGCTTATGCAGTCACTGGGGGCATTTGAGAGGATCTCTAAACTGCTTTATCTTTGTGGAAATCAGCCAGCGATGCTTGCTGTATATTCTGTGGAAAGAACAATGGGACACCCTCAACTTGCTCTTTGTTCTGTAGAACAAGACCTTGGTCTCCCTGGCAGTTGATTGTTCAGCATAATGTAAATATGTTGCCTGGGAGACTGAGCTGTGGTTTTGTGTCAGGACGTAAGGTCTGTCTCTCAGCCTGATCATCCCGTTCTGGGGGACAGGGTACCACTCTGTGGAAGCAGAATGGTCCCAGGGATGCTGGCAGGTTTAGTTGGGATGTTGTTCCCTCTTACACTGGGCCAAGGTTTAGCTTGAACAATTACTTGGATGTCCAGAGCACTGGGGGCCCTTTCTCATGACTGTTTGCCTTGGACAGGTGGATGAACACCACATGGTGAATCAGAGGCTCACTGCTGACATGGCTGAGCACTCCAACCTCATCCGCAGCATGCTGGTTCAGGCGGAAGACGCACGACTCCTGGGAGACATGTGAGCAATTGCTGCTGAGGTTGTGTGTTTTGGGTTTAGAATGGCCAGTCTTTGCTTTTCAGGCAGAAAAGAGCACAAAAACCCATTTGTGTGATGTAGGGGTTGCTTAGTTACAATTCTTGATGTAGAATTGGTACTTTTGCTGGTCCCACCATGAGCTGTCCTTGAGCCTTGTCTTGTTCTTTAGGTGGAAAACCAGCCTGGGGAAGGCAAAAGGGCAAGGATATAGCATAGAGCCAGTAGTGTGAATCAACCTCGAGATGGTGATGTAATTAGAGAAGATACAGTAAGGGAAGAAGGCAATAAAAGCTGTCTGTGGTGTGTGAAGTTTTGAGAACACTAAGAAGGAAATTTTAGGTGTCAGGCCTTTCACTTTGACCTGCTGTGTTCTCCTGCTAATGTCCTGTCTTAACTGTCAAGAGCAGCAGCAAAGAGGTCTGAGCCGAAGTGGAGCAGCGTTACTTTCACTGTGGAAAGTGGCATCTCCTCTTTGGGTTGCTGGATAAAATAACTGCAAAAATAGACCATTTTTTTCAGTAAAATAATGGGTATAACCAGCATGTCTAGACGAGTCTGCTGTGTTGTAGCTGGCAGACATGCGGGTAACCGTGGTAGCCATCACAACAGTGTATGGCTACACCTTTATATTGACAAACCAGGAGTGACTTTCTTGTCTCCAGAGATGCAAATAACTGGATTGATTGTTCCCCCAGGAAAAACATGAAGACACGGTACATTGAGCTGTATGATCTTAACAGAGATTTAATAAATCAGTACAAAATTCGTTGCAACAATCACACGGAGCTGTTGAATAATCTGAAAGCTGTGAATCAGGCAATCCAGAGGGCTGGGCGGTTACGTGGTGAGTATGTGTGTTTGGAGGGAACGGGGAGTCTTGGACCCCACCAAAGCAGATAAGATGTGTTTCAGAGGCCACCTGGGTTAGTTAAGTGACTTCAGGATTTTTGGCCTGAAGCTGAATTAGAAGTAGTAATCTTTCATTTTTCAGTCATAGCCAATTGTCTGTGACAGTCAACTGAGTGTGCCCACTGTCATCTGGGATCACAGTTTTAGAACAGTTCAAAGCAGTGGTATAGAAATCATTAGTTTTGTTGAACACAATTTAAAAAAAACACTTTTAAAGTGGTGTTTCAGTTCTTCATATATAATTCTGCTTAAAAAAAAAGCTCCCAACTTAAGCAAGGCTGTTTATCTATTTGTTAGTTCTGTAGGTTAGCTCTGTAGGGGAAGGAGGTATTTTTTGGTGTGTTTATAGCATTCCCCTTTCAACGAGCCCTTTAAGTTCTACTGTTATAATGCTACAGAAAATTCTTCTTTAAAGAAAGGATTTTTAAAAATGTATTAGAAAAAAGCTGTCACTTCACTGTGTGTTTAAAAATACTTGAAACAAACCCCTACATTTTGAAACTAGACCTAATAAATATTTTTGCCAGTTTCTTACTCGGTAACTGACGTGTCTTTTTCTTTCCTTTTTTTTCTCTTTACAGTTGGCAAACCTAAAGCACAAGTGATCAGTGCTTGTCGGGATGCAATAAGAAGCAACAACTTTAACATGCTGTTTAGGATAATGCGTGTGGGAACAGCCTCTTCCTAAAATCTCTGGAGGAGTAGCAGTTGCACAGAGGCAGTGCAGGACCAGTAATGACAAGCGGTTAATTCAGTCCCCTACTCCACGGTAGGGTGAAGTAATTGCAAAGGTAGCATTTTAGTTAAGCCATCAGGTGAGAAATGTTATCGTGCAGACCAAAGCTTTATGAAGAAAGCATCAGAGTTTAAGTGCGGATGTGGTATTTATGCAAGACAGAGGTATAACCTTGGAACAGTTATTTTTCTTACAGTAACTTATTTATGTATTTTAATATATTTTGTAGTTAAGGGATCAGCCTTTTCCATTAAAACATAGACTGGTTTGACTGCTTTTTGTCTGATTAAGCTGGGGAGATGCACATGGTTACGTTTGTTTGTTGGAAAAAAAAAAAAACCAAAACCCAAACCAAACCACTTTTCTAGTTCTGCCGCATAGTCTATGTGCACACTAAGCACTTAAAACGTGTTGGAGAATCCTGGCTTTCATTGCAGGGATGTGCTGCTTTCTAGGTAAACTGCAATTCAGTGCACTAGAAGCACCAAAGGGATAACATCTCCTTGTTGGCTTTTAAGCCAGAAGATCTTTGAAAGCTGTCCAGTTCCATGATCCACGCAGGTAGGAAGTGGTCTGTTTCACCTCTGACACTCTCCCCACACCTGGATTGCAGGAAATTTTGCTTCCAGCTACTGGTTCCGTGCTGCTGCTGGAAAAAACTGCAGATACTGAGGTGGGCAAGGGCACATTTCAGGCACAACAGAAACAAACTGCACACCCAAGATGGTGCATACTTACGAAGAGCTGGCAGTACTTAATGGGATCAAAAGAAGACGGTATTGAAAAATGTCTTGGGTCCTGGCTCAAACCTGTTTATTAATTCTGGGATCTTTTAGAATTAGATTAAAATATTACAGTAAGGCTGTATTTTAGAACCTTTACCAAAGCAGATTTCTTCCAGAAGCTAAACATGTCCTGCACAGGATGGCAGACGGGCCCCAGCTCTCCTAGCTTCTGCACCATTCATTGCATCTACTGCTGTACGGATGGGTGTTTGCAGTGTGGGTGGTGCACCCATCCACCTCTGCGAAGCGGAGTTCTTGGGTAGCTGTCAGGAGTGTTGGCAGCCTGTAACTGGATTAAAGCCAGCAGCCCACCATTCGTTACAGAGCAAGCAGTGAACATGCAACTAGTTGAATGGGCAATGTAATTCTTGCAGCGTGTTTTAATCCCCAGAATGGCCCCTTGCCACTGCTTTGGCCCCTTCAGTACGGAGAACCGTGCTGCCAAAAGCACCGATCTCTGTCACTGCAAATCTGCAGCAGGAGCTCATTTGAATCCTTTTAAGAACCTGGTCATTAGTCAAATCCAGCTCCTTGGCAAAAGGCTGGTGAGCCACCCATGCTGTTCTAAGCAAGTGAGCTTTAAGACTTGATTATGGAACAGTCTCCTGGCACAAGTGCTGGGCTTTCTGCCACCTGCTGTACCTGTTCCCACTGTTTCAACCTCTTGTTCTTTATGTGCAAAATCCTAATGCTTGCTTACTAACATTTATGTAGTCCATTCAACGATAAGAGAGCGGCTCTGATCAGAAAGCAGCTTTCCCATCAGCCTGACTTTCAGGGTTACGCACCAGGCGCTTCCAGTCCCAGCTCTGTTTTGCTCTTGGCAGTGAGGTCAGTCCCTTGGTCACAGTCCAGACCTCTGATAAGGCTGATTTCCCATGATTAAGTTTCTGACAACAAACTTGTCATTTATTTTCCCGTAAAAACAACTTTTATCTTTGCTAAATGTGAAATCCACGTCTCATAAGCTGAAGCGATACCAGGTTTACAGTTGCCTGCTGAAATAAAGCAGCCCTTGGCTGGCACGCAGCAGCACGCCAGCGTAAGCTGAGCCTGCACCACGAGATTGGTGGCCAGCAGTCCCTACTGGTACGGTTCAGCCCAGGACTAAGGCCCAGTGATCCCATTCTCAGGTACGGGAAAGCAACTGATCACAGCAGGTTAAGCCACTGGTCAAGTACAGAAAAACCTCTGAAACCACACTAATAGAGCTGCGAGTTGCTAAAATTTCAAGGGCAAGGCAGCTTAGCTGGCACTACACCTTGGTATGTGTGCTGGGGATCGGCTCTAGACCACGGTCCTGCCCTGCTGAGGCACTGGTGCCTGCCTGAAACTTCAGTCTGGGCTGCAGCCCTCCTTGAACGGCTCCTTCGCTGCCTGGGAAACGCACTGCAGAAGTATGGAGCTGGATCAGCTCCTGCTGAAGAGAGATCCATGTAACTGATTTTCAGTGTCCTAATTCAAGTTCTAGTTTGGAATTAAAAAAAAACCAACAAAATAATTGGAACTGACCCTTTGACAAGGTTATCTGCTTTTAGCCCGTTTCTCCAACTCCTGTGGATTGCTGCTCGTCTTAATTAATACTAAATCACTGCATACACGATGTCAGAACTTCTTTGTGTGTTTATGAATGCCAAAACCATTCCTTCGGTCTGGTCTACAGCTAAACTGTTTTATCTTGCTCCATAATGAGTTGTTCCTGTTTTCAGCTACTTGGCAAACTGATAACCACCAAATCCCGAAAAATTTGTTGTGAAGCATTTGTGTAACCCAGCACTTCAGTAACTGAAAGCTGCTGGTACCCTGCATCAAATGCCAGGCTTTGGAGGTGCAGCCAGCTGGTGGGAAACATGCATCCTCGTACAGCTGAGCTGATGGACGTCTGCACGAGGCCGTCTTGCCTGGTATGAAGTTTCTGTTCTCTCTTGCTCACACTCCATAAACTCTGCTTGATATTCTTGATTTTATTTTTCTATACTGTCCTGCTTACTCATTTTGTGGGTATGTGTATGTTTCATATTCATATTCCTTTCCATAATGATCAGAATACTTTACAAGCAGCTACACCTAATTTTAAATATAGATTTATATCCAGAAAGAGCTTCTATAGAGAGGCGTAGTCTAAATGCAGACCTCTCCCTCAAGTAGCTTCTGTCATTTGAAATTTCGGTCAGCTGAGTGTTTCCCCACAGCGCCAGCACTGTGTGGGGCTGCCTTTGGCTTTTGGGACCAAACAGGAAGGGTGAGAGAGCAGACACATGTTGATTTTTAAATCTTTGAATGCTAACTGCAAATTTGGCTCCTTAAATTACTTCATCTCAGTTTCCAGAGGCAGAAGGGTGGCTCCCTGTGGGATCAGATACAGGCTCGCTCAAGTAGAGGCTGGCATGCCCTCTAGTGTATTATTTATTATGAAAAAGCAGCAAGCTTCAGAGAGCCCAGTCTTCTGGGAGGCTGCTCCAAGATCAGCCAAGCACACTCTTAGGTTGACCATGCAGTAGAATACATAATTTTGTTTTGTTAATTAATTTAGTCCCAACTTTGCCTCGTTAACTATGCTGTGAATAGCTGCGGTATGTCACCTTTGTTTGAAACTACCCCAACAATTTTAATTTTACTTTTTTTTTTCTTTGAAATATCTATTACTTGTCTCTCTCTACTGGAGCAGCTCAGAATAAGAACTACTTTCTCCCCAAGAGAGCTGCTGCTAGAAACTAGTGATTCACAAAGTGTCCTGTCCTTGTATTTAACTGCATCCCCTTGTCTTTTAAGTAGCTTAAAACAGTAGCAGAGGAACATTAAAACTGAGCAAGGAAGCCTTGGCAGTGCACAGAGAAGCCAGCTTAGGGAGACGAGTCAGAGTATGAACAAGATGGTATAGAGCTCGCAATAGAAGCTCGGAGCAACCATGTTCCAGCTGTTCTCCCTGCCCAGCAGTGACGGAGGGGAAAGAGAGAACCAAACAACTGCTCCTACTGCAGAGAGAACATACAACTGCCTAGGACAGGCAGTTGCTGTGCCTCACTAAGCAGCTGTATTCTCCCTTTGCTGTGCCATCTGTGGGGGCTGAAACACCTCTCACTTGAGGAGAAATAGCAGCAGCTTCATGCTTGGGTGCTTCCTTTTTTGATGCTTGTGTGTTGAGATCATAGCTGAAGGTTGTTGCTCTTGTATCTTCAAGAAGCCGTGCCTGAAGGATGCCCTGCAGAGAAGGGTGCAGAGTGCTCAGGTGCCAGCACAGCTAGCTTTAAGCTAACTGCTCCTCTGCTGCCAGCTCTGGTTTTACACCAGTGCTGGTCTTCAATAACAGGCCTGAAACTGGAGAGGCAGCAGACTCTAATCCAAAGCTACCCCCTCCCAGCCCAAGAGAGGCAGGAGGAATAATGGGCATGCTCTCCCCAGCTCACTGCAAGCCTATGGCCTGCACTGTCTGGCTTGGATGAGCTGGAAGTACACCTGTGTTTCTTCATTGCCAAAAAAAAAATTCAGGCAAGCACAGGCAGGCCAGGGCTGAGCCTCTAGCGGGGTTTTCTGGAAAGTACTGCACCAAGACCACTGCCTTTCCTGTCCTGTTTACCACAGGAGCTGGATATCTGCTACCTGGAAAAATCTAAGCGTCCCATCTCCAGTGACAGAAGCCGCGTCAGAGCCCAGCAGACCCCAGGACAAAACTACCACGAGGTGAGGCTATGCTGCTGGTGGCCCTCCTACTGCCTGGGGATGACAAGCCAGGGAGAGGTGAGTTACCACGTTCTTGCTACCAGCCCACCTCCCCTGTTCTGAGGTTGGAGCCACAACCCTTTCACAGCTGAAGCCCAGACGCATCCACGTTCCACGCAAGCAGAGGATGCCGGCGCAGATCTCTTCTCTCATCTATTTAGCTTGTAAACTATTTGGAGAAAGGGCTGCATCTGGATCCGTCTGTGCAGCATTTAGCATAATAAATTCCTGCTCCTTGTTACAGCGCCAGGTCCGTCTCAATGCCAGCAACTTTATAGCCTCCCTGCCTTCCTTCCCAACTCCAGAGAGTTGTGCAGCTGGAAAAACCTCATATTTCCCATGGTAGCTCCTTTATTTCTGCCTCTACAAACAGTGAACACAGCTAAGCCCCAGCAAATGTCTTGGACATTTTGTAATCAAACTTGCCCAACCAGAACTTGAAGCATTTAACTGACCCACTTCCTTTTTTTTTTTTTTTTAAATAAAAAACAATCATCCTGCTTGGGGCAATGTGCAGTTGTAATTTCCACCCTGACGGATTAGAGATGCATCCCCCCGTGCTATTTCCACGAGAGAACAGCTGGAAAGCTGACACAGCAGCTGACTGTTGTGCAGCAAAGCCCCCCTCCACATAGCATTAAAAGCAGTTGGGAGGGAGTGAGTGTTACAATGCAGTCGGGAGGAGACTGGATTTCCATTTGTGCAGTTAAAGTCACCTGGACCGCACGTCGCAGGGTACAGCTCCTATGCAGTGCGATGAAGGTAGCAGCAGCAAAGTTTGTCTGGGCTTAGCCAGGTCCCAGCTGAATGCCTGGGTGGAAACCTGCCCCCACCACCATTTTCTGTGTGACCACGGTCAGACTCTGCACCATCACTCATAGTAGACAAAGGAAAAATCCCAGAATCCTGTTCTGTTTGGGTGCCTTTTCAGGCGTGCCAAGCTACGATGATTGATGTATTTCACAAACTTCATCGTTTCTTTGTCTCTATAAACTAAGGCCAAGCAGTTGTCCTCTGGATTCACTGTCAGCAGCTAGAAGACATGAAAATAAGGGAGAAAATTAGTTTCACAAATATGGCTTTGATATCATTCCTAGGGATAAACACACAAAACAGTTTCAAAAGCCAGTCAGAACAAAGGTCTGGTGTTAGAAACTGAACTACGTCACTATTGTCATTTTAATACCCCTTAACCTGAAGCCTTTATTAGACAGCAAGGCTCATCTGAAGGGATTCTGGACTTCTTAGGACCGTTTAGCACTCTAACTAGTCCTACACCGAACGTGATACTAGTGAACGTGCCTCCCCACCCTCAACGATGTTATCTGATTTGCAGGTTGCAACTGAGGTCCTTACCTCTTCATCTTCACCTTTAGCGATGTAGGAAGTAAAGCCACCATATTCTGCATCCCAGTCTTGAAATAAAAAAGAAAAATTCTTAGAAAGTTCAACACTGTCCAAGCTCCATGCAGCATTCCTGGAGATGCTGTTTTTCTGCCCCAGTCCCCACAGTTACTGGATATAGGATGATCCTCAGTTTACCCCCTGACAATCTATTTTTTTTTCCTTCTGTTCAGAAACAACTTGAAGCAAATGTACTGGATTTGCCATTTACCACAGGTGGGCCATTGAAGGTCGCTTGCCTCTCTTGGCTCCTCGCATGCAGAGCAGTTTTGCCTTAGCAGATATGGAAAAGGCTTTCAGTAGAATTATTGCCATGTGCCAGGTAGTTTCAGCCGTGCATTCTGGGCTCAGCTGGTCCAAAATCCTTCTGTTTAGATTTTATTTTTCACCACTATCTAACTAGCAATCAACCTAAGATGCCTAGACATGCGTAAAGTCACTTTGGAAAACCCTAGGCTTTGTGAATTGGAGGTGCAGAGATTATTTTTATGAGAAAAGCAGCGAAATGGAACACTTCTAGTGGGTATTCTGGCCACCCACCCTGCACGGTGCCCAGAGCCACTGCCTAACGAGAGAGAAGGCCGGGGAGACGCAGCCTTTCCCTCTGCCCAAGCGCCACCTCCTGGCTCCAGCCGGAAAGGCCAAAGCAGATCCCACGGCCACACTCCCATCTTTGCGTAAGGACTACTGAAACCAGGGCTTGTGCAGAAGCAAGGGCTAGGAAAAAGTCTACAGAGCCCTTCTGTGTAGGAAAAAGCAGGGAAATTCTGGCTATTGTAGCACTGCTGAGAATTGAGAAGTCCTTCCTTTACGCAAACCTTGCAAGGAGAGTCTGATATCTCTCTTGTTCGCTTACCCTCACAGCCACAGAAGAAGAGCAGGTCAAGAGCAAATTCTGTTGCTTGAGTGTCATGGACTAGAGTATAGTGCCCGTGGGTCCAGCGCCTCAGCTCCCCCGCGCACACAGGGGTACCCAAGCCTAGAAGCGGGAACAAACAAACAAGCCAGGGAAGCCAGTGTGTAGGAGACAAGCCCCTGTACTGCCACGCCATTGTGGAGCTGTGTTTGCCATCCCCAGCAAAGCGTAAAGGAAAGAAAAAGTAAAAAGACAGATCTCATGTTAACTTACTTCCTAGTTATGTCTAAGTTATGTTCTTAGACCAATGTGGAGGAGGAAGGCCAAGATTTGCTCTTTGAAAGGGGCCAAGCTGCCATGTGCTTTGGTTTAATCAGTTCCTCCTTTTGTTCTGGGGTTTTTTTTTTGCCCCCGAGATTTACAGTAGTGCACCAAACTTCCAAAGCCAGCAACCTATCTGTTCGTGAAGTACTGAAACTACCAGACGCTTCAGTGAAGAAGAGTATTGCTCTAACTCACTCTTCATGTGCCATCCCAGGAAGTACATCAGAATTTGGGGAAGTTGTTTGTTCTGTTGTTTGGGTTTTTTTTTTCTCATAGGTCTAGCTCAGGTTTCAATCCATACAGCTTCAAACTATGCCCTCCTCATATCTGAGTTTAAAAATCACATGGCAGGAGCACGGCAGCCAGAAGAAGCAAATGACTAGCCATGGAGATCAGAAAAACAGAGCCTTTTACCAGGTAAGTGTTCCGGTGGGATTTTCAGTAGGACTTGGTCGTTTTATTGCTTTTTATTCCAGTGTCTACTAACTTGCCTCAGTGCAAGATGACCATTTTCAAAAATTCTACCCTTAAACTTCAAAGCCACCGTTTTAAACAAACAGCACCAATCCATGAATCCAAAATGAATCTCATCTGTTACAGCAATTGTATCTCATTGCTGACAGCTAAGTGGTTATTTAGGCTGGCAGCTTTTTCTGAAACGTTAAATCCTAGTTCTGGGTATCGGTTTTCTAATTCTAAAATTATCTTTACTTGTGATCTGTTAACCTTTTTCCTTTTGATTTGGTCTCTCATATGAGAATCTACTTTATCTGAAGCACCAATATGTGGATGCAGAAACCATGTAACTACTGGCAAAAGATCATCAGCAATTAATTAACATACCCTCCCCTGCCCCATGCCTTGACTCCTACAGAATTCTCACCCTTAAGTTCAAAATGGTATCTTCAAGTTAGTAATTATTTTAGTCCAAATTCTTTTGCAATGGTCGCTTATTTTTGGATACCTGATCTGACGTGCTTCAAGTCCCATGTTTATGCTGGTGCCTTCTGCTGGCCACAGTACAAGGTGAAATGCTAGTTCCCTAAAAATCACTGGGAATTCTGTTGCTGACACCCTTAACGACAGGATTCTGCTCAAGTCCTTTTACACTGCTGCTGCTCAACTCACCATTCTGCATCTCGCCATCTTGTGCTTCAGGGACGTTGTTGGGCTCGTCTGGCTGACAGGGATTGCTATCTGTGTGGTGTTCAGTCTCTTTCTCCTCAGGCTTGGGACTGCTGTGCCCAGACATGTCTGCTGTTCTTCCTTCCCCAACATCTTCATCCTCATCAGAGGGAGCCAGGAAGTGCAGCTTTAGGCCAGTGAAGTTGGAAAGTAGTAAAAACAAGGCCTCGGAGCGCAAGAACTGCAGGAATTTCTTCAGCATGTCAGGGAGGCTGTCTTCCTCTGCTGTCTCATAGAGTCTGAAAGACAGCAGAGGTATCAGCAGTGGAGAACCAACAAGGACCATGTCCATGGGGGCAGCACCAACCAGTGCAGCCTCATGGCAGCTCCTGCTTGGCCTGATCAATAGGTGCAGGGCGCTGTCATTCCCCACCTTTTATTGGCAGGCCCCCGGCTACTCCACTGGATGTCTTTGTTCTCCAAAGCTTCACATAGTAGTTGGTATTTCTCTTTCTAGGAGAGAAAAATAGTGCAGAAAACTTAACATTTACCTCCCTTGGTGTCCTAGAAATAGCCATTGTCTAGTCTCAGGTAAGGCACTCCAATTTTTTTCAACTTATTTGAGGCACCTAAGGACTGCTGAATTAAGGGGCATAGCCTGAGTGGGCACAGTGTCTTTTCAATGCCAGTGATCAGCAGGTATCAAGTGCTACTTGCTGAGTGAGAATGTAGTTTCATTGAGATATGGATGCTCAGTACACCAGAGGCAAATCAGCCTTGAGAAGCAAAGCCTTTCAAGTCAGACAAAACCATTATGGGTCACTTGTTTCACACAAAGGTCAAGTTCCTCAAGTGCTGTGAGAACTTGAGGGACAGGGAAGGTCACCACAAGGCTCAAAAGCAGGAAGGATGACGTGTTTTCATCCTTCTGCTTTGCTTCTTGCAGGAAAACAAGAATATTGAAGCAAAGTGTTTGAGTTTTGATGAGTGCCTATACAGCAGTGTCCAAGCAGGCAGAGGGGATGTACCCACAGAATCACAGAACGGTTGATGCTGGAAGGGCCCTCTGGAGATCATCTGTTCCACTCCCCTTTAGAGAGGAAAACTAGAAGGGGTTTTAGTTGACAGCTGTAAAAGGAAGCCCTTTCCCAGCCTGCATGACATGCGGTACCTGCCAGCCATGTGACCCTTCTAGCAGACCCCACCAGAGTGAACCACTGGGCTCACCTTAAGAAAATCTTTCAGGAGAGTTTCTGATCGCTCCTCAAATTCCTCCTGGATTTGAGCTTGGGACTCCATGTCCAAATAAACGAGATTGATCCACTCATACAAGATTTCATGCTGGAAGAGAAATGGATTTGAATGCTGAATTTGCAAAAGTAAAAAGGATTCCCTAGTTCCCCCTTACCCAGCTGGCCACAGCCCTGGATTCCTCCCCACACACACTCCATTCCTTTTTTTTTTTTTTTTTTTTAAATTGCACCATGAGTATTTGCTGCATTCTCTGCACTATTGTAGGTATGCAAAATGTACAGATATACAAGAAAGAAACCAGCAACAAAGTTACGGACAGGAAACAAACAAAAAAAAAAGAGAATGGGGTAAGTTACAGATTAAAGCATCCCTAAGCATTACTGCATCCCAAACTAGGTATTCCAGGGACATAAAAGAGATGCAGATGAGCAGATGTAAGCTTGCGACTCACATCATAGGCGATGTGTGGGCTCCTGGGCAAGGGAGCTTCGATGTGGCGTGGAGGTCTGACTATCGACGCGCCATGAAACCAGCCGCTCACTGACAAGCGGCACTTGTCCTCAGACAGAACTTCTGACACCTGGAACGAGGTTGAGCAGCATGTTACTGTTTAGACTATAAAATGTTAAAGGACCGGCTGTACCAGGCACCACGTAGACTCCTCCTAGGAGATGGCCCTGACTCCAGAGAGCCCACTGCACAGACAGAGAAGTCGGACAAAGCCTAGACCAGGCTGGATTATTCTTGGCTCACAGAAAGAGGACTTAAAGCAAACTTTAATGCTCAGGTCCATTTAAAGTTTCTAGAATTCCAGTTCAAGCTTTTACTCCAAGCTCCCTCTGAGAGCTTTGAGTCATTCTGTTAGCAAAAGTAGCTGTATTTTATTTTTCAACCATTTATTGTGTTGAAGAACCAGCTACCCTAGGTTGCAAAAATTAGCTGTCACAGTTAAATCTGGCAACTCAGAAAACACTGGGCATCTGTGGGCCATAGTACACTATATTTGTTTACGTTTTTGTCTTTTAATTTTGAAGAAGTGCTGTAATACAAGCCCTCATGAAGGGCATTTGCCTGATGCATCTGGCTCTGGATTAAAGGTCTACCTATCTGTCAGACTAAGAGCAACCCCTCTCTCCTGGCATTTAACCTGGTCTGTGGAAACCCTTGGGTTTTGCATAGTGATGGCTGCCGTTAAATCCTGATTTGATCAAATTGCACACTGAGGTAAATTGGGCTAAATGGAGCAATTTCACATTCTAGGGTGCTGTACTGTAATGGCAGTATGGAGAGAAAGCCAGGCCCTTATGACTGGTTGCTAGCCACAAACTGTGAATTTCTGAATAGCACATAAAGACTTTATGCTGGATTTTTAATGTTTGCTTGTTTTGTTTTTTTTTAGAGGAGTCTGATGGAACAGGAGGAAGAAACACAGTCTGTTGTGAGGAGGTTTTGGTTTTTATTGATTGTTACCGAGCTGTAATGGCCCCTTCCTTGCACGACTTAGGGGTGTTCCAAGTTATTTGTGAATGGCTACCGAACCCTAAATCACTTTGGAAACAGAAACCAGAAAAATGCGTGGCATTAGAAACTCATGGACCTGCTCTGCTCAGCAAACACACACAGCTTTAACTGCTGTCTTCTGAAGAAATGTATACCATGAAGGCCAAAACCTGTAGATCTATTAGGAAGTACTGACTAAGTGCTCTTTGCCCAATGCCTGAGAGGGCTTCAGGGCTGGCATGTGCTGTGAAGGTGTTGTATCAGTCTGACCCTTACGCAGTCTGATGGTAATTTGCAGGCTCTCCGCTTTACTGACAAAAGGGTCAAGGCAATGATTCAGTTGTTCTGCAAATCACTACCTGAAAACAATTAGCGCAGTGACCAAACAGATGCTTCTGTTAATTAAGTAACTGTAAGACATAAATGACACAAAAATAAAACAAAACCCTAAGCAGTCCAGGTGAGGACATGCCCAGCCTACATCACTGGTCTTCCTCTCCAACCTTCTGCTCTGTGGCCCCATTTGTTACAGTCCATGGTATTCTCAAGCCCACAGCAGTTTCAGATTTCAGCCAGGTACTTGTGTCGCGCAGTTCCACAGATTATTTATCCTATTGCCAGGCATCTTCCTGACAAGTGCCACAAAGTGCTCCTTAACCATGTCGGCATTTCTACTGCAGGGTACCACGCCTCAGCTAGGCCTTCACAGAGAGGGTAAAGCCACGTCTGCGTAGCGCCCTACTGCCAAGGTGACGTGCTGAGGAGCTCTTCTGGAGCAAAGTCATGGCGTCTGCGTGAAAACTGTGAGCTAGTTTCAAACAAGCAAACATCTCTCTTGTCACCACAGCCAAACCCACAGCAGTGGCTTTCCAGGAGAGCAACACAAAATAGAAATGGCAATTTTTCTTCCCCCAAGATGATGAAGTTAGACTGGCAGTTTAAAGTTGGCTTTGTCAGTTCTTGTCCTCCTTGAAGTCCTGCCTTTAACACACAGCACTGAGCATGAGTATCCGTTCTAGCCACACTTGCTCTCCCTTTCTCTTCTCCCCTCCCTCCCCATCAGGATTGTAATGACACACAGAACAAATAACCACAACAATGAGAGCAAAAATGAACAAGAGACAGCTCCTTGCCTGGTGGAAAGAGACTGGAGACACTTCAAAGAAAACCAGTGTGTTCCACGAAGGCACTAATGACTTGATGACTTGCTGTGGCTGGAAGTGTTCTGAGGAGGAAGAAAACATACTCTGGTTAAGACAAGAACTGGAACTCACTAGAAACTGCCATTTCTCTCTGACTTCGTGATGTTGTGACTGGTGAGACACCTGGGTATAAGGGATGGAGCTCTGAGCAAGGACTTGCTGAGGAATCAGTGGACTTCCCCTCTTCATTACCTTCCCCTGTTCCTCCGCTGTCACCCATTAGCATTGTCTGCAAAGCCCACTACAGCCCATCTCTACAGTGCAAATTTTACTTATACATCATCTTCTCTGGACAAAGGAAAAACTGTCTGCTTTGTACAGTTTGAGGAGAGAGCTGCTGCAAGGGGCAGCATAAGCTTCATCTTTTTCAGCCACCTCAGGCTGAGCTCGGAGCTCTTACCATCTGTGCTATACAGATCCAACGTTCCCCCGTCGCTTTTCTCCCAGGGTGGCACGAGGTAGAGGATGAAAGCAATTCTCCGCCCTTCCAGCTCATCGTCGTGGCACAGCAAGACATCTGCAATTAGACACGTTTTGCTGCAGCAGCGCCTTTCCAGTGCACGCATGATTCATTCCAATGGCTGCTTCCCAGCTTTGTCCCCGCAAGGATACAACAAGAAAAAACATGCCCTTTCAAGAACTGCATTTTCACTTGTCAGCATCACCAGCCCAAGATTTGCAAGATTAACTTCTGTGGGATCGCGCTACGATCAGCACATTAGCCCACTCTGAAGGTAAGGGCAGCTGTAACTCATCACCTCCTGCTCCGCAGCTGTCACTGGGCTCAGTGGACAGAGATTCCTGACTTAAATGGCAATTCAAGCTCCAACTTCTAAATACAGAACTGCCCTTTGAGTAGATTTGTTGCTGGAATAGAGGCGAGGGGGAGCCCTGGGAACAGAAAAGCTAGGCCAACAATTAGTTGTGTGAAAGACTTAAAAAGTAGAGTTGACAGCAGTAAATTTTTTTCCCTTTCCTACAGTGCTTTTTCATAAGCACTAAAAGGACAGGTGTAGTGGTAACCTGGACTCACCAAGGTGATGTTTTAGCATCAGACTTCACAAACTCTACTGTGGCATTTGGAAGCTGAGCACGTCATGCTTTTACACAGGAGCAGGCACACAAACACAGCCTGAACATCTCTAAAAAGCTGGGAGCTTGTAACGGCACTGGGCCCAGTTAAAGCCATCAGCAACGGAACTACAGCCACACCTTTTCCATAATTTGTACTTCATTTTCTGAGACTTTGGTTTGCTGCTGATAGCTTCTTCTCTGGAACTAGAAAGGGGTTGGGGTGGGCTATGTAATCAGGTATTCTGTAGATATTTCACTTCCTACACACCCACAGAAGCTTTAGGGAAAGGACGGCTTACAGACTGACCAGTATATTCATATTTAGCACAGGAGATGTCAATAGTTGGCTCCAGCTCAATCTGGGTGACAGCAGAAAGCCACGCTCGGAATTCTTCGCACAGAGCATGCCTGAGAAGACAAGCACAAGGTAAGCGTCCCCCTGTGTCATAAAACATATCGCCACAGTTTATGTTATCCCCCTTCCAACTACCGAGATGGCGTTGTTCCCGCCAGAGATGCTGTATTCCTGCAGAACCACGCAGGAGCCGGCCAGGAAAACAGCACAGCATCTACAACATCGCTGACAACAACCAGCAGCGAGTGTGCTGACAGTTCTGTGGGACACAGGTAAGCATTTCGGAAGCGACAGGCACATGAGGGCTGAATCAGATTACACTGCCGGGAGGAAAAAAGAGTGACCCGACCTCAGGGCCGCGACCTACACGGACTCAGCTCCTCAGGGCGGGCTTCTGGCCCACCCCGCAGCCCCTCGCCTTCCCAGGGCAGCCAGCCAGGGCTCTTCACCTCCCCGAGCGGGCACTGCCGTACCTCAGCGCGGCGACGTGGGGCTCCGGCCTTCCCGCCAGCTCCTCGGACTGCGGCGGCCCATGGAAGAGAAGAAGGGACGGGGGTTAGGGCGGCGCGGCGCGGCCTGGTGCGGCCCGGCCCGGCCCGGGGCCCACCTGCCGCAGCGAGAAGAGGTCGTTGCGCCGCGGGCGGAAGCCGAAGCCCAGCAGCTCATCGCGCAGCCCCTCCGCGAAGGCCGGGCCCGCCAGGAAGCCGGGGATGACGCCGTGCCGGAACGGGACCGGCTCCACCGCCGCCGCCTCTGCAAGGGAAAGGCCGCCGGTGAGGGGAGGAGGGGCCCCGCCGCCGCGCGGGCCGCGCCGGGGGAAGGGGAGGCCGGGCCGGGCCGTACCGTGGCGGAGCGGCTCCCCGCGGTCCCAGGCCGCCGCCGCGCGCTCCCGCAGCGCCGCGTCCCGGAGGGCGGCGCAGAGCTCGGCGCGCGCCTCCCGCTTCCCGCGCTTCTTCCCCGGCGACGGCGCCGCGGCCCCTCGCCGCTTGGCACCCATGACACTCCCCGCCTCGGCGGACTACAGCTCCCGGCGGCCCCCGCGCCGCCCGCCAGACCAATCGGATCACGGGAGGGGGTGGAGCCGCGTTGCGTTCGCCAATGAGAGAGCAGAGGAAGGGCGGGGCGCGCCCGCCGAGTGCCGGTGAGGGCGCTGGGGGAGGTAGAGCGGCTCCTCTCTATGGTCGGCGCCGGAAGCGCGGCGGGCGGTTCCGGCGCGGCGGCGGGTGTGCGGCCTGGCGGGGAGGTTAATGGCGGACGCCGTTCCCGCCGCTGAGCACTGAGCGCTGCCTCGCCGCCGCCTCCCGCCGCGCCGCCATGTCCGTGGTGCCGCCCAACCGCTCGCAGACCGGCTGGCCCCGCGGGGTGAACCAGTTCGGGAACAAGTACATCCAGCAGACGAAGCCGCTCACGTTGGAGAGAACCATCAACCTGTGAGCACCGCCTCGGGCCTGCCCGGGCCCTGCCCCCGTCCTGTCCCGTCCCGTCCCGCTAGCGAGCCCTTCCCCGCGCCGGCGGCAGCCCTGGCGCCGTCCCCGGGCAGCGTGCGGGCGGTTTTCCCGCAGGGGCCGCCGGGGTGCGGGGCTCCCACCGGCCGGGGGGCTGAGGGGAAGGCGGTGGGAGGTCTCCCTGCTCCCACTCCAAGGGCGTGCTGTTCAGCTGTGAAACGCCGTGCTGTAGAATATTGCGGGCACTGAAAGCTGTGTGCAGCGTGTAGTGTATATGCTTTAGCGTACAGAAACAGCGTCTGGCTCGGGAAGCGTGAACGCCAGGTAACACAGGGAGTATTTAGGTGTGAGGAGCATCGTATGTGCGTCTGATCTTGTGTGGGCCCTCACAGGCACCTGCCTTTGGCGGCAGAGGGAGAAACAGGCTGTAGAGGCGATGTGGACTCGCCCTGTACAGCCGGTAGTATGTAGCTAGGGGTGCCTGGTGTTTGCTGATTGTCCAGTGCAGGTATTGTAATTAAATTCAGAGTGGTTGCTACCGGAGAAAACTTTACTTGTGTCGTCAATACAAGGTATTTGCTAATAAATATTTATTTACTTTATATGAGAAGCCGTATAGTTTAGCTGCTTCTAGTAAACTCTGATGGATGTATTCTTTGCTAAGTACATCTGTGAAGCTGCAGAAACAGCAAATGTTAACTGTAACAGTCAATATTCAGTTTTAGCTGATAATCACAGACTCATGTATTTTTTTGGTGTAGCAGATAGCACAGTAGGTAATTAATAAAACTATCTGTATATCTAAAAGTGGAAATGATTCTAAGCTGTAAGTGAAAGATGAGGAGTGCTTGCTAATAAATGTACCTGCAGTTAGGCATCTGGTTGTTCTGGCTC
The DNA here is from genome assembly GCF_036417535.1 of Chlamydotis macqueenii. Taxonomy (NCBI): domain Eukaryota; kingdom Metazoa; phylum Chordata; class Aves; order Otidiformes; family Otididae; genus Chlamydotis; species Chlamydotis macqueenii. Next base: position 16,008,095 of record NC_141568.1, read on the forward strand.
ACTTGTGTACATGAGAAAGGACTCTTAACTGCAACTGGCTTGTTCTTTCTCCACTACAAAAAATTAGGAAAATTTGGGGAGGAGGAAAAATCTAGGGGAGGAAGAGTGTATGCTACTGAAGTCTGGTGTGATTAAGTATTGGGGAAAGAATACATGAGGAGATGCGTCTCAAGGAAAACGTTCTCCATGAAATTGGCCATTTATTCCATTAATTCAGTTGCTGTATGCCACAAGTCGCTAAAACCATGGTGGTAACTCATTACTGCTCTGCCTGGAACCCATTTTCCTCTCCCTTCTTGACTCAGCCTGATGATCCTGCCTTCCCTCCAGGCCTTGTGCTATCAGATCTCTGTGTTAGTTGGATTTTGTTGTACAGTAGCATTTTACTGTTGCCCTCTGTGCTCTGTAGGACTGACCAATTTCTTGCCTGAGTTTTTCTTTCTTTTCTGACTCTTCTCATCCTTCTTACGTGGAGAAATGTCTCAAGTTTTTGATGGGGTGTCATGTGAGAAGGCAGAGGTCCAGCAGCTAGCCCAGCAGAATGATCTCCTTAGACTCTTGATCTCACCCCAGGCTGCCGACCCTGTGCTTAGACACTCAGCATGTCTCCTCTTCTGGGATCCAGATGTCTGATTTCCCACTTCAAAACAAAACCACTTCTAACAGTTTAGTTCTCAGGCTCTTCGTTTACTTCTACAGAAAAAACACCGTTGTGTGCCGTTTCCTTCCTTCCCAGCAGAGCTTTTCTCCCGTGTCCCTTTCCCAGCTCTGCTCAGAGCCTCAGCTGCCTTTTCTCTGTGGCGTGGCAATCAAAGAAGGGTGGCTGTTGAATAACAGTTGCTGCTGGTTCTTCTGGGCTTTCCTTCTCTTGAATCAGCACCATGCTAGCACGTTGATCAGCAGGACTTTCCGCGCTTGTGCGTATCGTAGTGCAGCTCTTCCTGTTACAGGGGCCCCGTCAGTCACAAACAAGAACTTCTAGCCCAGCGCTGCGAGCGAGTTACTGGTCCATCAAGCACAGAAGGTTCAGCCTCAGAGTAGATGCTGTGTTGTACCCATTTAAATTTAGATTTCATTATGCAGTAACATTTTTTTTTTCCCGTCTCTTACAGGTATCCTCTGACAAATTACACATTTGGTACAAAAGAACCCCTGTATGAGAAGGACAGCTCCGTGGCAGCGCGGTTTCAGCGCATGAGGGAAGAGTTTGACAAGATTGGCATGAGGCGGACAGTGGAAGGAGTTCTGATTGTACATGAGCACAGGCTGCCCCACGTGCTCTTACTGCAGCTGGGTACAACTTTTTTCAAGCTGTAAGTGTCTGCTTCTTGAATGTAACTTTTTAGTTTAACTTTATGGTGACAAACCACTAAATGTGCAGGCTAGAGGTTAAAGTGTGACTAATTGATAGATGTTTTCAATGTGGTTTGTTTTTGGAAAGACTTAGCATGTGAATTTGTAACTCCCTGCCTGGAAGCACATCCAAGCTTACCTGTGAAAGTCTGTAAATGCAATAAAATGTAACTTCAGCTTTCATCGTTGATTATTTTAACAGACCTGGTGGTGAACTCAATCCAGGAGAAGATGAAGTAGAAGGGCTCAAACGCTTAATGACAGAGGTCTGTTTTCTTTTGTTATGTTGCTATTCTGGAATGTTGGATTATTTTAGAGTTAAGGAGGAGAGAGGAGGTTAGAGGAGAAGCCAAAGCATTAGAGTAGTCTCCTTAGTGTTTCTGTTACTTTGGTGCTTTTGTGATGTTTTTGCGTAGTTAACAAATAAAGCAGTAAGTTTTCGTTTATATGCGTTATGGGCGTGACAGAGTGGTCTAGTGCCTGACCCCTGCCTGCTGCTCAAGTCCTGTGTTCATTTGCAGCTTTGCTTTTTAGCTGGCTTCAGGCAAGTGATTGTGCAAATGGGCAATAAAACATGTTGCGGAGCCCAGCTGATGAGAACTTGCTTCTGAGATAATCTTCCCAATGCACCAGTTAACCTTCCGTGCTCTCCATGTAACCTAAGTTAGTTCTGTCAGGTAGCGTAACATTGCACTTCGTTCTTCCCATTGGTCTGACAGTTCAACTGAATACAGCAAGGAATTTGAAATGCTCTCTAAAGTTTACTTGTCCTGTCTGGTGAGGCTTTTGCTGTAAAATACTAAAATTCTGTCAAAAGCTGTTCCAGAGAAGTTCTGAACTCCATCAGACCCTTATTACAGCAGCTCTTCATGCTTTCACTGTATGTTTGCTAAAAAAATTGACTTGGGGTATTTAGAGTTTTGACTGTAACTGGATTTTTGGTAGATACTGGGTCGTCAGGATGGTGTTCAGCAAGACTGGGTGATTGATGACTGCATTGGTAATTGGTGGAGACCGAACTTTGAACCTCCACAGGTGAGTACTCATGTTGACTTTCTTCTTCTTCGGTCAAGTATTGACTGTTCTTCCAAAAGCCTTCAGCCTGCCAGTTGGGCTTTTTGAGTATCTGCTGCATGAGCAATTAATTTTTTCTAGTTTTTACCCATTTCACCTCCTTTTTGTGGCTGAGGAGAAACTGCAGACTTTTTCTTCTGGAAACTCCCCTCTCCCTCCTCACACCCATCCTGATGGATGAGAAACCTCTGGCTGTAAAAGCTTCCATGCCTGTGCCAAGCCACCCACACCATTTGAATTCCTGTTTTAGCCACAGCAGAAACTCTTGCGCTGCTGCATATGGAACAGATGCCCTGTGATTAAAATAATCTTGCTACCCTATTTCTAAATGCTTTGTTACTGAAAATACTTGCTCAGTTTGCTTTTACACATTTCCGTCTTGTTGGGTTGTTTCATCTGCTCGGGAGTACTGGTGCCTCTTCAGATCCTGTCAATAGTTGTGACAGCAGCAGCATTCCTTCCCAAGTACTTTCTTATGAAAGTGGTTTTCATTATTTAATGTCATGAAATAGCAATATACAACGTATTGAAAGGTTGAACAGTGCTTGATAACTTATAAAGCAGCACTTAAGATTGCACAATATTTTCAAAACTCTGTATAATCAATTTTTATTGCTTTTCTTCCAGTATCCCTATATCCCAGCTCATATTACAAAACCAAAAGAGCACAAAAAGCTTTTCTTGGTCCAGCTTCAAGAAAAGGGTAAGTGTTTGTAACAAAAGATTGTGTTTATAACAATGTCTAAATGCTTGCATTTAATGGTAGGAAGTTTTGTGTTCATGTTCTTGCAGTTGTTTATAGTTGATCACCAAAAAAGCTAAATGCTGATACCGGTTTTGAAGGTAGGTCATCCTTCGACCTCGAGTTCCTAGCACATTCTCATTCCTGCCCCTGCATCAGTATCTGTACAGCATGTGAAGCCCATGTTTAACTAGAAAAGAAATACACCTGCTCTAGTACTGTGGTGCTCTATGTAGTGATCTTGTTTTGAGGTGTGTGGGGGGCGGTGGTACCTTGGCTGTGTTGGTTTTTCTTACTGATCAACTTGTATTTGTTTTTAGCTTTGTTTGCAGTCCCAAAAAATTACAAGCTGGTCGCTGCACCGTTGTTTGAGCTCTATGACAATGCACCAGGATATGGACCCATTATTTCCAGCCTTCCTCAACTTCTGAGCAGGTATATTATGATTTATTTGTATTATAGTTCTTGGAAACACACTTGCTGTGGGACGACGGAGCAAGGCTAGACGCTACAGAAACCAGCTTGAAAAGGTTGCAGTTGTCCCAAAGAGCTTAGAATTTACCTCAGAGAAGATGTGATGGACAAGTTAGAGGCACTGATTGCATCTTCCTAGCACCCCAGTCCTATCTAACAGTTGTAGCAACGGAAAATGTGAAAGACAGTGAGAGCGAAGTTGTGCCCAGGCTAAGGAACAGCTTCTGGCAAGTGTTAGGGACAGTCTGAGAGTAAAAGCCAAGATGTGTGTCTGAAGCACTGAGCTATGTTACCGCAGCTTTGTGCTGATTAAATGTGGTGGGGTTTTTTAGACTGTGCAGTAGAGTTTCTAATGCATTTATAACACACGTATCTGTAAGGACAGCCAAATTTTTTCCCTTCCTTTTTCCCAGTGTACACACTCTTTGGCTTTCTTACATGGAAATGGCTTGTACCTCCAGAGCTCACTAGTCTCGCTGGTTTCTGTTACTTCAGCAAATGTTCAGGAATGCCAGGCATCCCACGGCCTGTCAGCTGGTACTCGGGGAAGTGGTTCTGTCATCCACCTACTTTGATGAAAAAAAGTCTGTTAGCAGGATGTCCGCACTGGTATTGCCTGTCACAGGCTTGTATCGTGCTAGCTTTTCCCTCTATCTAGTCCCAGTTTTGGCAGTTGTAGTTACGGGGGCTTCCCCCTCGCCCTTCTCTAAAGACAGCAGATACTTTTTCCTGAGTACCAGCAAAACACCGACTGTTGTACAGCCAAATGCCAGTTTGGTACCAGTACAGCAGACACATACGAAGGATGGACACCTGGAAGTTGAGAGGGATGCTTGCTTTCACTGTGTAAACACTGTTGCAAAACTGAGTTGAGAATAATTAGCTGTTCTGTGGAGTATGTCTGTCTGTTCCCCTCCGAGCGTACGAGGTCGGCCCTGATAGCAGAAATGCCGCAAAAGAGTTGCTGAGGGGGGTACCTAGCTCTCACTGGTATTTTTGTATCTGTGAAGTTTTCTTGAGATGAAATGTTAATAATTAGTTCTTCTGCAACCTTAAGAGACTGATGTGCAACGCTCATTTAGCATTGGCTGTTAAAAATGATGTTTCCTGCTATACTGTAAAGCTGTCTTACTAAAAAATACACTTTTGTTCTGTCAGATCGAGGCTTATCAAGAGCAGAAACAAAACATTTGCTTATTGTTTCCAAAATCTCACTTAAATAAAAAGAATGAAAATTCCTCACTTGGTATAATCCTTTTGATTTTAGGTTCAACTTTATTTACAACTGAACTCATGTATACCTGAAGAGTCTGATAGAAGAAGCCGTCTCTGTGAGCACAGCTTTAAAATGTAGAGAAAAGGATACGTGTGACGCAAGGATATTTTTTTTTTTATGTTGTTCTTTTCCTGAAGGCCACTAAACTTTCTATTGTATGAATAGAGAAGTGAATGTCAGCTGTTTAGATAGTGGGATGGCAACGTGATATCAGTGTGTTAATCACTTTTCATTGTAATACTCACCAAATTTTTTTTGTACAACATTAAACAGAATGGTTAAGATTCTGTTTGTCTTGGGTGTTTTTGTTTTTTTTTTTTTTTTTTCTCTTGCTTTAGTTGTTTTCTAGGTACATATTTTAAACTATATTACTTTCCCTCAGGAATACAGAAGATCTGGGAAACAAGAGGAGGACCTAACCCATTCAGGGACCATTCGGATGTTCTGATCTGCATCCCTGAGCAGAAAATGAGTCTGAGGGAGAGATTAAACAGTATGAGTAGGTGCAATATAATTTTGAGGCCAAGAATTCTGAGAACAGAATTGCTGTTTTGAGGGAGCATGACTACTTAAAGGCAAGTGTAGGCATTGTTCAGAGCTTACCAGAACTGATCTGGCAGCATTACTGTTCGTACAGGGCTTGGAGGAGATGTAATGTGTGTCTTCTTCCTCTGTGTCCCCTTAAGAAAATAACCCAACAAATTCTATTGGGCTGGCCTGAGATCCAGTTAAAATAGGGAAAGTTAAATTAATTTTGTATATTTTTCTATAGCTGCAGGACAGAATTTGGGTCATGTTTAAATGTTTTGTTGGTGCCGTATGCGAGTGGTTCCATGTTATGCCCAGCTGCTGTGGTAGACCAGCATGCTGTGTTGCCTTGCAAGGGGCACCCACACTTCTGCTTGCTCTTCTCAACATTTCAGTCTCTTGCAGGTAGTAAGTATCAACCTTTCAAGATTTTATATATATTTTTTTTTTTTAAATGCTTGGGCTAAACATCCATTCCAGTTGGATGTGTCACTTCCTAATGCCTTTAGCCTTCTATAGTTTTACTTAATAACTGTTTTAAAACATTGTTTCCACATTCTGCCTCTAACGAGAAGATGCAGTGGCGCTCGTGCACTGTCCTCATTTATGAAGACAAAGTTAGAGAGTGTGTGCTCCAAAGAGAAACTTGCCAAAGTGTGTGGTTCTGTTGCCAGTTGTACTGGTAAGCTACCTGCAGAACAATTGCACCAGCTTGGTGCTTCAGTCAAATTGAAGCTGTGCAGTGTGGGATCAATACTGAAAAAATACTGGAAAGTTCAGTGATAGGGCTGTTCACTTGATGGTTAGCAAAATATATGGCTTCTTAGGCAACTGCCAGGTGAGCAAAATAGAGCCAGTGGCAAAGTGTGGAAGGGAACAATTCTTGCCCAGGGAAGCGAGGAAGGGTGGGGTGGAGGTTTGGAAGTCAGATGCTACAAGAACAAGGTGCAGCAGAGCACTGCTGTCGAGGCCTGGTGTTTACCAGTGTGCCCCATCATCCCCCGTTGCACACCAGTTTGAGTTGGAGTAATTCTTATTCTGAGTGCGTTAAGCTACATGTGGAAAGCGCCGCAGGCGTGGTACGCAGTGCTCTGCTTTCTTCTTTGACTACGTGCCTGCAGGTTTTGGGGTTACCTAAGGAGTCCCCCTCTAATTTTCCCCACCCCTCCAAGCTGCGGTTGCTGGAGGGGAGGCCGCCCCGCGGGCTGCCAGGCTGCTGGGGTGCGGGCCCCCTCCCGCCGCGGGGCAGGGCCGGGCCCGGGCGGCAGCACCGCCCCGCCCGTGACTCAGCGCGCCGGGGAGCGGCCCGTGCCGGGGCGGGGGATTTGGGCTCGTTCCCTCCCCCGGCCTCCATCGGGGGCCGGCCGCGGGGAGGGGCGGCGGCGGGGCGGGCGCTAGGCCGCAGGAGCGCGGCGGGCCGGGGCCGTTGGGCCGCAGGCCGGGGCGGCGGGCAGGGCTCCGCGATGCCGCTGCTGTTCCTGGAGCGCTTCCCCTGGCCCAGCCTCCGCACCTACACGGCGCTCAGCGCCCTGGCCCTGCTGGGCACCGGCCTCAGCGCCTACCGCGCCCTCAGCCAGGCCCCCGCCGGCGCCCAGCCGGACGGCGAGGCGGCGGCGGGCACCGAGCCGGCCGAGCCCCCGCGCCGCGGCGGCCCGCGGGCCCTGGACGTCGCCTACTACCTGCTCTCTGACAGCCTCTGCGTCTGGGTGAGCCCGGGGACGGGGCGGGGCGGGCGGCGGGGCCTGCGGGCCCGGCCGGGCGGTTGGCGGAGCGGCGTTGCGGGCCCCGCGGCCTGCCATGGGGCCGGGGGCGGCCGGCGCGGCCTCTGCCGCACCTCGCCGCGGCCGGGGAGGGAAGGCGGGCGGAGGGCTTCGGAGCGGGGGTGTTTCGTTAGAGCGGCTGCCGGAGGGCTGGGTGAGGAAGGGCTTCCCCCCACCCCACCCCGGGTCGCTGCCCCAGCCCCTTCCCCATCTTCCCTGGCTGGGGTGTAGGGCCGCGTTAAAGCCGAGCACCCCGAAAGGTCAGCTTGGGGCTGGTGCCTGTCCCCCGGTGTCCCCCGGCCACGGGTGGGTTCGGGGGGAAGCTCCGGGAGTGTTTTGCTGCGGTGCCTGGTGGGTGCTGCACCTGCGCTTCTCGAGCCGCTGCGTGTCCTGCTTAGCTCTGTGAGAGACGATCAGGTATTTAAGCCCCAGCTTTGCTTTCTTTTTAAAAATAACATTTAAAGTCGTGCAGGTAAGAGGAAGCATTCTCACCATTTAAGAAAAAGTGAAAAAAAAATTCAGTAGCTCTGTAAGCCTAAACCTGGCAATGGTATGTGAGTCTTGGCTTGCTGATTTCTGTGGTTGAAAGAAAGGCTCAAGGGGGGAACTGTTGAACTTGCATGTGTCTGCCTGTCAAAGGTGGTATTAGCTGGATGTCTGCTTTACAACGTGCTGGCTTGACCGATGCGCTGGGCTTTGAGCGTACCAAACACATTCAGCCCGTTGAAACTTGGTCTTGGGACTTAAAATTAAGAGCCCTGGAAAAGCTGATTGTAGGTCCTTTAGGAATTACAGGGTGAGGCTGCTTCATCATTCCCCCCCTCTCCCCTTTTTAGTGTTCTCCATAGGTCAAAAGTTGTCTTTGTCAAATGTGAGAAACAGCTTTCTCAGGCCCGTGTATTCTGCTGCTTGCTCCTTTGCTCTAAAGCACTTTCCTGAGCAGGATTTAAGCAGTGTTGTTACAGAAGGGTTGTGTGTTATTCAGTTTGTTTTGAGACAGCGTCTGAATCTTGCTCCAGTAACAACAGATTCAAACAGGAATTTTCTCGTCTGCTGTACGTTAAACAAAATGAGCATCTCCGATCTGTGAGTTTCGTCCCCGTGTTCCTTGGTGCTAAGATTTGCTAATCTATATTAAAAAAATTATCATTAAGATGTAGGTTTGTTTGTTGGATATACTGGCGAATCAAATTGACTGTGTTAGTATTCTAGAAAAAGGCTAAGTGACTTATCAACTACTCTAAGTGTTGTGGAAGAGGCCAGGCTTAAATTTCACGCACATACCAAAAAAAAAGGCAACTAGTACTGTTCTGTGAACAATGGTAGGTTTTGTTAGACTTGTTCATTCCCCTTCTCTCTCCCCCTCCTTCTAAATAGGGCAAAAGTATTTGTCGCTGACTGCTTTATTTCTTTGCAGGTGCTGGTGAACACTGCCTGCTGTTTTCTCATGCTGGTTGCTAAGCTAATCCAGTGTATGGTGTTTGGCCCTCTTCGTGTCAGTGAGAGGCAGGTAAGACAGCCGTTTCTTGCCTGGGATATCTGTGGCGTTTCAGAATTTCTTGGTGTATGACTGGTGTGGTTTCCTGTGTGGAATTACTGAAAGCACACAAGAAAACTAAGTTTTAGAACAACTTAAATCTTACTGTTTGGACTTCTCACTTTTGAAAATGTTGTTCAATTAAACCATACAGAAAACACTGCCCAGGAAACCCTTCATGGTTAGCTAGGATATCCACAGCCACAAGCTTCCAGTTTGTTTCTGAAGGGAACTTTTCTTTTTCCTCGTTGCTATTGTATTTTATAAGCCCATGGTTGACTTGAAAATCCTGCCTCCTTAATGAACGTGGTCAATCTTCTTACAAGTGCACCTCATTTGAGAATATTTGTAAAGTGTTTATCTCTATTCAGTTCGCACTGGCAGCATTTCTGCATTGCGTTTTGTAGTTAGTTATCAGTGCTGGCGGGCTGAGTTCCCTCTGGTACCTTGTTTTGTGCCCTGACTGCTGGAGAAGCGCTTTCCATCCTCAGGCACTGAGCAAATGGTTTAGCTACCTTCGGGTTTAGGAGGAAGTAGGCAGCATATGCCCAGAGAAGGGAGGTGAGCAGGGCTGAACACTCAAGCTGTTTAGTCCTGCCCTTTGGCTAGGTGAGAATGTTTTCAGAAGTTCAGCAAGAGGGCTGTTAAAGCCTAGGCTTTTTAAAAACAGGATCCTGCAAAAGGCACAAGCAGCAGCAGTGGTTGGAGTAGTATCTGTGTATTTTTTTAAAAAAGAAAAGTGAATGCATAAGTTGCTCTGTGTAAATACAATAGTAGTAGTTTGGATTGTGTTCATGTATTTTATTTAAAAGTGTGTAAATGCAGTTCTTTAGGAAGAATCAGGCCATGAGGATTTTTAACATACAGAGCTGGGACGCATAATGCTTCATTAATAGCCATGGATCTGTCAAAGCCTGTTGTATCTGCAGTTCACACCCCCAAGAGCCTCTGAGTGAAGTATTAAAAACAAGACACTCTCAAACAGCGTTGACACAGATTTTCTTTCCAGTCTGCCGTGACAATAAGGATGTGGAATTTTAACCAGCGATAATTTCCAGGATGTTCTGTATCCTCTCAAAAACTGAAGTGAAAAGCAGTAACGGATCCGTTGTGGATCCGTTTGCGTTTGGACAGTGGGAGTATGCTTCAGTTCTCATGCAAAGGAAAGCTGGTTATTAATATTGGCGAGCCAAAAATGGCAGCATCTTGAAGGAATTCTGGGCCTGTCTTAACTAAACTCCTGGTGATTTCATCATGTTCTTTAACAAAACATTTTATTTCATAATTTTTTTTTATCCCCAGCAAGCTGGCTTGCTATCTGCTGCTTGAGACCATCGTATTGTTTCTTTCTCACTGCGTGTGCGTGGGAATAATTTTTTTTTTCATTGCTCATCCATCACATTCTCCACTGTAGGCATTGTGCTTTTTAAGAGCAGACTTTGTCGTCTTTTCTTAATCATCTGTACTGTTTGACAGGTTTTTGGAAGCAACGCGCTAGGCTATTTGGACATCTTGTGTTACTAACTGCGTCAGTTCTTCCAGCAAAGAGGACTTTGAGTTTGCAGCCCAGGAGCTGTGTTGCTTGGGTGTGGAGAATGAAGCTGAGCTCAAGCTTGGTTTGTGCTAGGCACTCTTTTAGAAGTGTGGCAGGACACTACGTTGTGCGCCGTGTTGCACAATTGTGCTGCGGTGGTACAAAAGACTAGGTAGATACCAAGGACTGCTAATATTTCTGATATGTTTTTAATTCAGTAAGGGTAACAAATACTATGCAAGATGTGTATGCAGCAGGCTTTTGCTAACATATTGTTGCATCTTTTTTTTTTTTTTTTTTTTTTTCTTTTTCCCCTGCTTCTCTGCCGTGCATGTGGATTGTCAGTGTTTTCCGCTATAGTAACTGAACGTCTTCCTTTACAGCATCTCAAGGATAAATTCTGGAATTTCGTTTTCTACAAGTTCATCTTCATTTTCGGTGTGCTGAATGTTCAGACAGTGGAAGAAGTGGTGATGTGGTGCCTCTGGTTCTCTGGACTTGTGTTTCTTCATCTTATGGTTCAGCTCTGCAAGGATCGCTTTGAATATGTAAGTTTTGATTAAGGGCTGTCTTTTGGGACATGTGAATTCTGTTTCTAGTTTGGGCACTGGCTCGTGATGGTTTAGGAACAGATCATTTAGGCCTTTTCCCCACCCTGCGGTGCTGAACACGTGCACCTCCCAGTAGCTTTGAATACTTGCTTTAAAGTGCAGTGTCAATCTTACTCCTTCATTTTTCACATCGGGCAAATTGAGCTGAATATAGTTATTTTCTTTGGTAAATTGCTCATTCTATGTGCCCTGTAATTACTATTGCATAACTCTGGGACGTGTCTTTGTAGCTCTTAGTGGAGAAATCTTGACAACAGAGCATCCCTTAGACTGGTGCCTTTTGAGATTGATGCGTAAAGCCTGTTTTTGCGGATTCTGTGCTCAGGTCTCAAGCTTGTTTATGTCTACCAAATGTTGACTGCCGGTGTCTTTACAATACACAGAGCAACTTTCTCCATAAGCTATATCCCAGTTCCTTTGGATACCAGGAATAAATTAAGTAGAGATGCAGAAACTGAAGGCTAGGCAAGGAAGAAGAACTGGAATCTGAACAGTAAATTGTGCCCTTTAAACATCTGTAACAAACGTGCATTTTCCTCAGCTACTCTGTCCTGGAATAAAAGTTTAAACTAAATTGAATCCATGAATTTCCTTTCGGTAGCTCTGTGCTTTGCAATTTTTTAAAATTAATATCCAGTAAGGCTTGTTAATTTACAAGTAGCTAAGCAGTAAGCTTGAAACTAGTTTGGTTTGGGTTAGGAAAATTGAGACAGAAGGGAACAAGGCAGTCATCTGGTATTTTTAGTGGTGTTCAGAAAGCTGTAAAAGAACAAAGCTTGTGGGAAGAAATCCTTATTATATTCTTTCTGCATTCAAAGCATGTATCGTAATTCCTTACTTGGACAAATGGTACTTGTGTGATCTGCCTTGCAAACTCAGGGTGATGTGGAACTGAACCAGATATAGACAAGGAAAAGAGAACCAATTAAAAACAAAACATGAGAGTCAACTTCATCAGTCAGACCAGAGTGAAGCTTTGGGCAGCTCCTTCTTTCCTTGGCCTGTTCTTCCCCTTCCTGCCCTGAAAATAAGGGTGTGGACCACCTGAATACTTTGCCTTTTGGGCCGTCTTTGACCTGCCTAAGTGTAGCCTACCATTAGGGTAGGTTAGAGAATTAATACGCTGCATATGCTGTTGAATGAAAGAACTGTTTTCAGTAGTCTCTGTCTAGCAGCCTCCAGCTGCAAGTTAAATTTTTGTGGGAGATGTCTCTTTTTTCCATGGGAAAATGACGTTGAAAGATCTAGAGGCTGGAAGACAAAGGACGGCAAATTCAGAACAGCTGTAAGGTGAAAAATTGGCAGAACAATTGTTCTCCTTGCTCAAAGACTGTATATTAAGGTTAGGTGTCTTTCTAAAACGCATGCTCATCCTAAGCAGGTGCTGTGGATTTGGCGCAGAAACTACCGTGTGAGAAAGTGTCTGTGGTTTTCTTGCACAAATTATCTAAATGTTGGATCAAATAATCGTAATGATCCCTTCTGGCTTTAAAAGCCTGGTGAATGTAAATGACAGTGAGATGAAAGAGACTTTGGGATGATGTGTGGTTGTAGCTTTGTTCTGTGCCGTTTATTACTACGTTGCATGGTTGAGGTCATGAAATTGATTTTATTTTAGAAAGCAGCAGATTTTCCTGAAGGAGGACTTGTTTGTGAGGTGTCTCTGGAAGGCAGGGTGGATGAAGTACTCTTTAAACCTGTTATGTGCTTATGTATTTGTGTTGCAGCTTTCTTTTTCTCCTACCACACCGATGAGCAGCCACATCAGAGTCCTGACGCTGCTCGTAGCCATGCTCCTGTCCTGCTGTGGATTGGCACTCGTCTGCGGTGTTATTGGCTACCCCCATGGCATGCACACGTTGGCTTTCATGGCAGCAGAGGTGAGACTTCCTTCATACATGTCGTGGTTTCTGCTTTGCTTTTCACCCTTCACTTGGGGGTATCTTGGCTTGCAATGGATATTCTTTTAGTTTCCCACAAGGAAGAAACTCTGAAGACACAAACAAGCCCTCCCTTGTTTTAGAGTAGTTGCTAGATTTGCACACTTTCTCTCTTTAGATTTTAAGCCTGCAAAAAAAAAAATCTTTGAAGAAGGGAATGAGAGCATAAATCCGTAAGATGATGCTGAAATCAAATGACAGCCTATGAAAAAATAATGGTTGTTCTTCCTGAGTATTGCAAGAAGGGTTGGTTGAAATGGCCACTAGAGAGAGTGTATGTGAAAGTGTAATGTGCACCTCAGCCTGTTTCTTTGAGGTTATATTTTCTATTTCATTCCTCCCAAAAAGGAATGAGACTAACATCCTTTCCTCAGGGCATGCCATGGGATTTGCTTATGTTTGTGGAAAGAGACACATCTTAGCTGAGATGAGCAACTCATGTTTGTGCACTCCTGCACCCTTTGCAGTGTGGACCAAACAGCAGTGTGTTGTGGAGTGAACATCTGTATGTTTTTGATGTTGTGGTGGGTTGTTGTGCTCTGCCAGAGGAAGTGATAATCAACAACAAAGGGGAGGTAACCAGTATAATTGCCAGTCAGTCATGTTGGCACGTCCTTAGTTGGAGTGAGTCCAGAGGAGGCCATGAAGATGATCAGAGGGCTGGAGCACCTCTCCTGTGAGGACAGGCTGAGAGAGTTGGGGCTGTTCAGCGTGGAGAAGAGGAGGCTCTGGGGAGACCTGTTAGTGGTCTTCCAGTACCTAAAGGGGGCCTACAGGAAAGACGGGGAGAGACTCTGTAGCAGGGCCTGTTGTGACAGGACAAGGGGCAATGGTTTTAAACTAAAAGACCAGATATAAGGAAGAAACTTTTTATGCTGAGGGCGGTGAGGCACTGGAACAGGTTGCCCAGAGAAGCTGTGGATGCCCCATCCCTGGAAGTGTTCAAGGCCAGGTTGGATGGGGATTTGGGCGACGTGGTCTGGTGGAAGGTGTCCCTGCCCAGGGCAGGGGGTTTGGAACTAGTGATCCTTAAGGTGCCTTCCAACCCAAACCATTCTATGATTAGTTCAAATAACAAGTAGCATGTACAGTTTAGTTTTATTTTTGATTCATACTTGTAGTTAGTGAAGAGGAAGGAAAACAGTTAGCTGATAGTAGGAGAACACGATGCTGGTCACACCACAGGTCAGTTATTTAATTATAGTGGTTTCCTTTTGCCTAAATAAGAGAATATGCAAGGCCAGATTTGTAATTACACACTGGAGGGGTATTGATGGTTTGTCAGTATCTCGGATAAGTGGAGTCTCGTTGGTGTCCTGTCTCTTATCTTGGCCTGTCAGAAGGATGTATCCGGCTCCTGCCAGCGTGGGGTACGTTTATCAGGGATGTGACAGTGCCGAAGTGTTGCCTCGTTAGCGCTGTGCCATGTGGTGGTGTATGTGTTTTGGGTTGCAGGGTAGGGCCCAGCTATTCATTTTGGTAGGAGATGTTCTCTCTGCTTATTAACAAAGGAGTGGCTCAGCCAGCATAAGTGTACGGTCCTCAGCCAAGCAGGTCCTCAGCCTGCTGTGCTGCTGGTGGGCGGCAGAGGAGGTCTGTGGGGAATGTATAGGAAAGGATCTCTTACCCTTGCTGGCAGCAGCTGGCATTTGAGGGTGTTCCCAAGCTGAGGGTTGCACAAGCCCGTTGGGTTTGATAGCCTCAGATGGACTCTGGAAAGTTGTCTGAGCGTTTATTGAACTCATTTATACTTTGGCCTCCACAATATCCAAAGGCAACAAATTCCACATTTAACTTGGCTTTGTGTACACAAAAGAGCACTTTTAGTTGTTCTGAATCTTCTGTCTGACAATGTCCCAGGCTATCCTCTAGTACATTTATGGTGAAAAGCTGCAAAGAATCATTCCCTGTTTACTCTTCTTCATACCATTTGTGATTTTATAGACCTTTCTCCCGTTCCCCTTCTGGCTTTTCCTTCCAAGCAACAGAGTTCTGGTCTGTTTAATCTGTCCTCGTATGAAATTGTCTAATATCTTGCCCTTTCCTGAGTGTTTTAAATATGCACTGTATGGATTGGGTGACCGTGAATAGTTTCCTTGATTTTAATACCCTGCACTCATGTAAGTGGAATAAAACATTGAGGTTTCTTTCTGTACAGGTGCTAGCAGTGACACCTCGTGGCAGTCCTCGAGCTCTCGGCAAAAAGCATTAAATATTGCAGGCTAAAATGTTTTTCTGGTGGTAGCTTGTGTGATGCTGTATGAGAGAGACCCTGCCAAGTGTATTCCATTAGTGTGTATTTAATTACATCAAGTTACATTAAGCTATTAATCTCTCTCAACTCTGCAAACATTGATTTAGCTTGATGCCTCAGGGTTTTCAATAAAGCAATATAGATGTTTTTCTCAGGTTTTAGTTAGGCTTCCCCTTGTTCTGTGTTGTTTGTCAGCATTTTCTTTCCTGCAAAGGATGGATGTGAGATGCGCAAATGCCCAGAGAAGACTGAATAAGCACAGTCCACATTTTTGAGTAAACATTAAGGTTTTTTGCCTTAATGTATGGTATTAGAGAATTATAATTTAGTAAGTAATGTCCAGTCTCTCTACCTTTGCACCTTTTTTACTGTAAGAAAGAATTACTCTATTCCTATAGCAGCCATCCTCTGATCCTCTTTCATATGTCGCAGTTAAGACCGTATAAAGATAGTGATATCTTAGAATCATACCTTACAGATAATAGTATTTTATCTTTTATAGCTTCTCATGCTGCCTCCATCATTTCAGAGCTTGAGTGCTTTCCAGTTGTGCGCTGGTCTACGTGACTGGTATCTGCCAGTACCACGGAGTCTGCAGGGGATAAGTGTGTGTGCAGTGGAGCAGAGCAAGAGCTCTTGAAGTGTCAGCGCTGAAAATGTCCTACTGTACATTTAGAGCCTTAGATTATGGAGTTGTGTAACTTGTGATGCAGTACTGTACTTTCTGCAAAGTATTTCTCATGTCAGAACATTTCTGGAAACCGTGGAGGAACTGCAGGACGGTGCCTTGACCAAGTTTGTGCTAGCTTGTTGTAATTTTGATGCTGTTGCTGCCTCAGCACTAACCAGTATCAAGAATGTGTTGGCAACAAAGTGGTGGATGAAAGGTAGATAGTGAAATTCCCCAGATTCCAAGTGCTTACTTATATTTTAACTTCTTAAAAGTTGCAAAGACCAGACTCTTCAGATTTCTGCCTGACAGATGTCTTCCTTACAGACTTTACGCCACATGTACTGGTTTTGACACAGATTTGTGCTCAGTGGCATATCCACCCAGCAGCTCAGGTAGTCATTCTGCTTCCCCAGTTGCGTGGTTAGAATTTGGACATATCTACATTTTCTCTGTGGACTGTTCAGAGCTTCTCCGTAGCCAAAAACCTCGTGTGAACAAGGTGTAGTTTCTTTCAGGCACCCACATGCAGAGTAGCAGGAGGCAGCAGAGGGTCTCACCGCGTGCCTTGCAGGAGCAGCCCGTGTGCCCATTTAACTGTTTTATAAAAGGTGTTTGTGATGAGAACCGCACACCGTGCTAGGTGACTTGCTGTAACCTTCTTGACTTTTTTTTTTTTTTGTGTGTGTGTGTGTGTGAGTGATGTGTGCATCTTATCCTGAAGCTCTTGTTTGGATACAGGATTGCACTGGTGTTTAGTCACAGGAACACTTATTTTAAAGCCAACTAGTAAACAGTCGGCAGCTACGTTGGATATTTTTACAGATGGAAAAAATTATTTGAACCAACTGTTTTATTGCTATATTGGGAAGTTAGTGGTTTTGATAGCTCTTCTGTACTGTTTTTAACACTTATGCTGAAGGCATGCTATCAGACCAGTTTTGCAGAAATGGTTTCAGTAGCTCATGATAAATCCCCCGCGTCTTGGTGTCGGTTGGCCCCTGCTAACTTCAGGGCGGGGTGGGCAGTCTCTGAAGGGGGTTCGTCCTGTCCCATTTTCTTTCACGGGGAGGGTGCAACAAAGGCATGGAGCACTGTGGGCCTGACAGGTTAGGGAGAGATGATGAGGCCACATTTCTTAGATGCGAAGAACCTGTGGAAATGTGGTTAGGTATGCTGGAAACAGACCTTTCTGGTGACTCGTCTTTAGACTTCTGACCTACTTACACTTCCTGATGTGCTCGTTTTTTGTCTCTATACTTAGCCTAGAGTAAGTATGATTAAAGAGAGAAGTTACTTTTGCAGTGTTCACATTTCAGCAAAGGGGGGAAATTATTTGAATGTGCTTCTATGGTTCTTCCTCAAATTCTTGCTACTATTTGGTTCTTCAGATTTTTCTTGAGCAGTGGGATAAGGAGAGGCAGTTGGTGGGACTGTGGTCTCGGCACTCACTGAGTGATAAGAATTGAAAAAGACAATATGTCCCATTTAATGGGAGAAAAAGTGAGACTTAACAGGAGTGATGCTTGTGCCTTTTCCGTGAACATTGTGTGTTTGTGAACAATTTCTTATGTATTTATTTATAAGCTTCCTGTTTGTCACAGGTATTTTGTGCGCACAGTCATCTGTATGGCTGTTGGTTCACAGGAACTTGTTAAGCTGCAATAAATGCATTTTATGTTTTAGCCCTTCAGCTCCTGCCTCAGTATCACTGTCCATACCAGAATGCTGTTAATGCTTTTTCTTTTTTTTTTATCTCCCCCACTCTTGCGCAGTCTCTGCTTGTGACAGTCAGAACTGCTCACGTGATTTTACGGTGAGTAGCTTATATTTTGCAGGATGGTTGTTGAAGAAGGTAGTGCATATAGCATTTGTTGATTTAAGAGATGTACGTACTTACCTTGTATGAAGTTACCTTGTGGAATTGCACGTGCGTGTTTGGAGATGGGGAAAGGTGGTTAGCCTTAGCTTGTGCTATTTTTAAGCATGAGTTCTTCAGTGCATGGATAGCTTTAGTGGTGCTAATAGCTTGGAGCATGGATTAAAATGGATTGGTGCTGCTGTATGAGGGTTGATATATGCTACTTAATAGCATCCTACTGGGTTTCTTTTAAGATCTTAATCTCTATAACTTTGTCTTTGCAAAAAAGTAGCGTGTGTGTGTGTCTGTAATGGCCGTGTGTGTGCATGTGTAGGACCTGACGTGTAGCACAGAACCTCTTTGTCCTGGTCACTATTGACGTTTCAGGTCTGTCACCAAGCTGTAATGCCTCACCTGAGAAACACCTCGCTGAAAAATGTGGGTCTCTTGTTACTATAATCCCAAGATTGGCTTTTGGTACATCCAGGAGTTTTTAGCAAATGCTACATCTTTGTCAGCCAATAGTATCTGTAATGCCAGTATGGGCTAAGCATTGATTGCTTTTTGCCTTTTTAAAATGTTGCTGTTTAAAACCAGTAACATTAAAAAAAAAATCCCCCAGGAAAGCACAGAGTGTTGGTACTGGGCTTAGGAAGGGCAAAGAATCCATATCCAGAAGTTGTTTGGAAAATGGATAAATTGTTTGAATGCTAGAGATACTATTTAACAAAAACAGATAGAATAATGTAAGTGTTTCTTCTCTTGCAGATACCTAATTCATCTCTGGGATCTCAACCATGAAGGAACGTGGGAGGGCAAAGGCACTTACGTCTACTACACAGATTTTGTCATGGAGCTAACCTTGCTGTCACTAGACTTGATGCATCATATTCATATGCTGGTACGAAATACTGGACATAATGTTGAGCAAATAGACTGGCCTTAAAATGAAGGATGCTGGGTATATGTATTTTATATGATTTTTTGCTTTGCTTATTTTATGAACCAAATATTGAAGGGAAGTTCTTTAGATAAGGAGGAAAATGTGGTGTGGGGGGCTGACATTCTTTCCTCCTGTGTAATTGGAGTCCTCCCAAATAACTTTGTTATGGAATGTTAACTACTGTGTAATTATCTGTTTAATAGATATTTAAGAGGCTTTGTTATTGAGTAATATCAGACTGAATTATTTTCGTTGGCAGCAGGGAACATTAAGCTGGACAGGACTGAATACAGTTATATTATAAATGCTGTGCTGCTTAAGGTATATCTGAAGATGTAACGAGTAGTAATACCTGTGTGCATGTGTGGTTAGTCTGAGTGGTCTCAACATAAGAAAAATTCTTCAGTGTTGGTTTCTTGATTTCTCTTGCACTTAAGACTTGATGCATTTTCTTGTGGCGGCCTCTGTTTCTAATCACCCTTCTGCTTTTTTCCAAAGCTGTTTGGCAATATCTGGTTGTCAATGGCGAGCCTGGTGATTTTTATGCAGCTGCGCTACCTGTTTCACGAGGTTCAACGAAGAATTCGGCGGCACAAGAACTACTTGCGTGTCGTTGGAAACATGGAAGCTAGGTGAGCCTCTTACTTGCTCTGGCATCTTGATGTGGATCTTGGAGAGAGGATCCTGACAAAGAAGCTGGGATTCTTTTATGTTCCTTTGATGCGCGATGGCATGGTGTAAACTGGAGAGATGTAATCTTGCAAATCCAACTCTTAAGTTTTTACACTTAGAGTATGTTTTTACCCATCTGTTACTGGGGACACCCACTCTGGCTTTAACAGATATGTAGGATTGACTTTTATAGTAGCAATGCTACTGGTAACGTATTACTGGCAACAGGTGAACTCCCCTGTCCAGTATTTCTTCTCCTGTTCTCTCTTGCATACTGCTCTGGTGGGGTGACATAAGCTCTGCAGAGCTCTGCCTGTTTCATTTGTCAAATATTGGCTTTGGCTGTTATAGAAGTAAATGCTCTTAATTTCATTACGCCATGCTGTTCAGTTACTGCCTGAAATTAAATCAAAATATTAATTAAAACCTGCTCAGCTTTAAGTATGTATTTATTAAACCTGAAGCCAACTCTAAACAGACTCTGCACTTGTACTTGAACTGGGAGTGCTTTGGGATTGCTTTAGTCCATCCCCTGTACTGAAGCAATACAGAGAAATCCAGAAGCCTGCTAAAACCTGGGTTGTGCCAGTTACTACCGCACCTCTGATCCAATGTTTTCATAACTCAGCTGTGTCCTTAATAGTTTTAAGAGCAACAGGGAGTTTTACTCTTTCTGTACATGTTCATTGTGTACTTCAGGGGGTTTGACTAGCTCTGATGCCTGCTGCTGTAGTCCAGTTGGAGAAGACTGGCTTCTCTAGAAATTCCTGAGGTTTTCTTTGTGAAAAGTAACTTAGTGGCTGTAATATCAGGTTAAGAGCCACATTTCAAAGTTCATCCGCAATGCATTGTTTCTTTTCAGTAGGATGTAGCCTCTAAACCCTTTTAAGCTGCTCACAATGCTTCTTGTCTGAGCGACTTGATGTGGTTTTGTTATTATGATTGTTCTGGAAGAACCACATTCTAGCTTCCTCCTGAAGCTGACAGTGGAAGCTAGCTCCCTGCATTTGTGTAGTTGTTTTTCAGGTATACTGCACGCCAGCAGTACTGTGAAATGTTGTTATACCGCTCATCTCTATATTGTGTGTGTTTGGGTACTATGTAGCAACTGCTTACATGGTGCTGTAGTTTAAAAAAAAAGAAAAAAAAAATCAAAGACAAATGGGGGTTGTCAAAATCTGATCGTAAATGCTTATGATCCCAAGAAGACATCTTAATGGGTACAGCTATTAAAACTCATTTAGAAAAATTACGTAAGCCAAATCTGTACAGATTATAACTTGGGGTTCTCAACCTAGCTTTTGTACTTCTTGGAAGATACTAAATCAAAGCTTTTTTGCACTTAGGACATATGCAGAGATGTGCAAAAAAACATGCCCATAAAGGCATGAGAGGGATGTGTGTGTTTTCCTTTGCAGTGTGAGTTATGGAAAAAAATAGCAAACCTGCTGGCACACCTCTTCCAAGGAAAAGTTAATGTGAAGGGGAAGGTTTTCTCAGTGCGAGATTCTCTAGACAGGAGGCCATGCTGAGCTGGTGTAGTCATTACTTCAGTTTCTTCCTTTTTCTTCTTTGCAGGTTTGCAGTTGCGACGCCAGAGGAGCTAGCAGTCAATAATGATGACTGTGCCATTTGCTGGGACTCCATGCAATCTGCCCGTAAACTCCCTTGCGGCCATCTCTTCCACAAGTACGTCTCTGGCACTGGAGAGGGTGCACCAGACTGGAGAGAGGAGGGGATATAGGGGCATGTCTGAAAGTTACAGCAGAATGACAAGTAACGAACTGTCAGCATGCCTTGGTCATCTTGGTCGGCTTCTAATAACGAAGTACTAGTCGTGTTCACTTCAGTCATTTTCGTGTTTGAGCTGTTTCACCTTGTACATTCTTTTTTCCCCCAAACTGAGAGTACGCATCTTGTCAGCTAATGAGTAGATAGCGTGGAGTTACGGTATCTCAGTTGCAAGTCTGGCCTCTCTCTCTGTACTGTTTCTTACACTCACTCATAGTGAGCAGTAGCAGATGCCCGTGGAGACAGTGTGCTGAGCTAGATGTACTTTTTCTTAGGTCTTCTGTAGCAGCGCTTACGTTTTCATGCTTATGCTTAAAAATGAAGGAGATACGGGGATTGAATCAGGAGTTTCTGAAGTGCCATGCGATTAACATGCATGGTCATTTAAATTGTCCCGGTGGTGTCATTTCAGCAAGTTACTTTCTGCAAATAGCTTTTTACTTTTCTGGTAACTGTCAAACCAGAGGTTATAATCTGTGTGCTAATTTGTTGTCATTTATGCCATAAATATTTATTGGTGTTCCAAGAAGTCTCTAATGAGATAATGTGTCTCCATAGCAGAAACTCTTCCAGTGCTACTGAGTTGTATGAATATTTAATCACCTACTGCGCACTTGAGAATCCCAGGGTCTTCTCTTCAGAAATTTGTTTTCTCTGTGTCTAAGAGGATCCTTTTGTATTTTTTTCTGAAGCTAAGTTACACTTACCTGCTTAATGCATTTAGGGAGGGAACAGTGAATGACTTAAGCTGGCATATAAAACCAGATGTAATTATAACCCTATTTACAACCCAAGAACAGTTTGTCTCCTCATAAAAGCCTAGCGATTTTGCCAACAGGCTAAATATTATGTCCATTCTCAATTACATGGGAATTTTTTCATAGCCATTTATTTGGAGTAAAAGAGAAGATGGCAGGGAAGATTTGCGTGGCTGACATCAACTCTGTGCCTAAATATTAAGGAAGTTTAATAGGAGTGGGTGTCTGAATCTTGTAGGCTTTGTTGAAACGCTTCTTTTAGGAAACAGTCAATTTCAAAAGAGTTGTTGCTCTGAAACGTTGCCAACCTTGACCTGTTGTTAGTCCCCCTTCTTCTGAGGTGCTGTAGGAGGCTGAGCCCTTCTGCCTGTGCGGTACAAAACGGGTGTAACTACAGCTGCCTTACTGCAAGCCTCCAGGGCTTTGCGCTGGTGCAGGCTGTCCGTTCCAGCGTCTCAGTGGTTGAGCTGTTTAGGAGCAGCAGCGTGGTGGTAGCTTGTGTCACTCTAGGTGTTTCGCAAGTGACCTTTTGAGTACAACTGTAGCAGAGGTTTGAGCTTGCTGCATGCAGGGTAGTTTTGCTGTAGCAATGGAGGTGAAGTTGGACAGCATCGGCAGTGCTAACGTGCTGGCTGTGCTGATGACCGAGGTGGTGGAAGGTGGTAGATTTTTACTGTACTGCTTTGGTTGTTTCTGGGAAACCCATCACTGTAATTACTGAACACTGCGTATTGCTCCATTTAAACATGGTGGAAAGCCCTTTGGCAATATGTCTGTGCAGCGCAGCTTCAGGAATTGTGCAGAGTGCTTGTATCCTTGACTCTGCTGTAGTCCTGCAGTTGGGACTTTTTTCTTCCTCTGTCGGCCCCAACCTGTGATGTGTGCCTTTACAATTTGGGAAACGGGTTTATTTTACCTTTTTGTATGTCTCTACCTTTTTAAAGTGTTTTGAGAGCTTCTGCTGGAAACAACCCCACCCTGCAGATGTGAAGTACACGTTGTAATAATGAAATGTGTTCAGTTCTGTGAAATTCAGTTCTTCCATGCTGAAAATTACCTTAAACGCGCTGACAAATACAGCGACTGGGTCGTGTCAGTCTGAATCAAACAGTAGGCACAGCTGTGAGTGTTTAAACCTGCATTTTGAACACTTCTCACTTTCTACAAGGCAGCAAATGTTCAGACTTAAGTAAACATTGTGATGGCACTGCACTCGTTAGTATTAATAAATGGGTTTAGAAAGCTGGAGTGGTGGTTTGGGTATTGATATTTTTGAAAAGATATTTGAAAAACTTTGGAGGTGCCATTGCCACATCTCACGGGCAGAACTGCTATGAAAATGTGTCAGTATATTTTAAATATTTGTCCAGTTGGTTTTTGTCCTTTTTCAGTTGGGGATGGTGAGAGAAGAGAAACACTTTGGTTCCACTTCCAGGCAAAACTTGTTTGTTCTGAGCTAGAGGGACAACAAAGTTGGAGAGTGTTTTAAGTTTGTGATAAATCTGCATGCTTGTTTATAAAAAGTGAACACTTGAGTATTTGTAGCTGAAAGAAATAAAAACCCTACGCCAGCGTCACCAGGAGCTCATCAAAGATCCCTCACATATTATCTCTGAGCAGTCCATGTCGATGTTCTGTACAGAATATGTTACAGCTGCTTGATGTGCTCATGATACTGATGTCTTGGAAGAATGCTGCAAGCTCACCATAATATTACTGTTTTCCTGTCAGCTCATGCCTGCGGTCCTGGCTGGAACAAGATACATCCTGCCCCACGTGCAGAATGTCTCTTAATATCACTGACAGCCATCATGTGAGGGAGGATCACCAGAGGGAAAATCTGGATGAGAACCTGGTCCCCGTGGCGGTAGCGGAAGGCAGACCACGCTTGAACCAGCACAATCACTTCTTCCACTTTGACGGTGAGCTAAGCAAATCTGACAGCTGATGCTGTTCCCCAAATAAACGAAGAGAACAGCGTTCTGTAGAGGGGAATTCTGACCATGCTTCAGTTGAAACTTAAACCGTGCTTCTGCTTGCGTTTGTCAAACACGTATGTGTTTCTCACGGTTCTTTTGCAAGAGCTTAGATAAGCCTCTGTGAGATTGTCTGGAGCTACAGAGATTCCTTGAAAGATTTTGTACAAGTACTAATTTTCTTGATTTGTTGTGGTTAGCAGCTTTAATGCTGGCACTTATTCATTGCGTGCCGTGTTGATGTGCAGAATGGGAAATTAATGTGTCTTATTTTGTTACCAGGTGGCTGGTTAATCAGTGACAGTCAAAGAGGAAAGAAACCTCTGCGGTGCAGTCTGAAGGTTGATCTTTCCCCTATCCCCTAGCTAATGCGAGGTTGTCAAAAGTCCATTTGCCACTCAGTTCGCAAGAAACTTAATAAGGTGGAGAAGTCTGCAGAAGCTTATTCTTAGAAAGAATCATGTAACCAGAACAGTTATACATGGTTTTGGTTTTTTTTCCAGTGGTATAAGTACTCACTAAGCAGATGTGATTTCAGACCACGATGAGTTCTTTGTGTGCAGACAATTTTCTTCTGAAAGAGACAATTTCTGTTGCTTCTCTTCCAGATTTTTTTAAATAGCTTTGGTATCAGTGTGTACTTGTCTTGCACAAGTTTTCCAGGTTTTTGATTACAAAGTCTTGTGGCTTCTCAGTAGGTTTCACTAGTGCAAGTACTCAGCTTTGGGCTCTGTCCTTGTGGAGCTCCCGTGATGTAGCTGAGATGCTGCAAGCTTACATAGTGACCTGTTCTTTCTCTGTGCTGGTTTTGCAATCTTTGGAGGTTGTGGGAGGAGAGTAATGGGCAGAGGAGAGTTAGACATTTCTAGGTACACTGAGACTGGCTGATAGCTTCATGCATGGCTCCCACTTTTGGGGTGCTTTAGATCTCCAAAGGGTGTTTGTATTTAGAATACCACTGTTTTTTTTTTGATAGCTGTCCTCCCCAGTGCTCTCCTATGGCTTGGAGACCTGTAAAATTACTGTGGAGATAAAAAGAGAAGTGGCAAAGAGCAAACCCTGTGTTTGTTTAAGTGGAAGTGCAGGAGGAGGAGGGAGCCAGCCATGTGCCTTGCTCTGTTGACCATAAGCACACAATTGCAGCAGTCCCTTTGTTCCGTTACTCTGTGTTCCTTTATAGTAATATTTTCTCAGTGGTGCCAGCCACCCATAGCTGACCCATTTGGGGGTCAGATGCAGCCTGTTTAGAAGCTGGCTTGTTTTTAGTAGAGTTGCTGGAGTTAATGTATTCCAGAACTGAATTCGACTCTGGATTATTTTAATTTTCCCTTTAATGGGGACATTAAAACAAGAAAACAAGGATGCAGTGTTTTCTTGATCCTCTTCTGTCCCTCAGATTGTTAAGCCACTATGACAGTGCGTTTGAAGAGAGTATTGGCAGTTACTGATTTACTCCAGCTGTCTCTTTGGTAGGGAGACCTTAGGGATGGATTGCGCTGCAGAACTCCCCATGTGTACCTTGTGGAAATATGAAGACTTAAGTTAAATACATGCAGAAGTACCTTGCCTGCTGAGACCCTCATATTCTTGCTTGACTTTCTTGGTGATTTCTTATTCTTAGGCTCTCGAATTGCCAGCTGGCTGCCCAGTTTTTCAGTAGAAGTGATGCATACCACAAACATCCTCGGTATCGCCCAGGCCAGCAACTCCCAGCTTAATGCTATGGTAAGCCTGCTTTAACGGTTTGCACCTCAGCCTTCCTGTTTGTGTTGTGTTGGGCAAAGGGATGCATGTAGATAGAGAACAGAAGGGAGAAAGAAGTCAAAACAGTGTTTGGATGCTACATGAAAGCTATTTTTTTGAGTGGGAGAAGCTTTATTTCAGTGAAGTTAGGGCTATATGTTGGTTCAAAAGTGCAAACGTGAGAGGTCTGGAGGTAGGTAAGTGAGGGAGAAAAATTACGTGTACTTTCTGTGTTGGTAGGCAGACTTTTTCTCTGCTTGCTTGGCGCAACTTCTTCAGCTTTTTCTCAGCACTTATCTTCACTCACGACAGTAGTGAAGGGTGTGAGTCTGTAACCACAGAGTTTAGTTTTTGGTCAAGTGGTAACTGATCAAACTCATTCTGTAGCTTTTGACTTTTTTAGTGTTTATTTTTAATAGCCCTGAGCTCCAAGATAGCTGTTCCTGTTTGAGTGCCTTGTCAGTGAGATGGGGCTCTGTAGCACGGTCAGCTCTTGCTGATTCATGATGATACAGGAGCGTTGAGGATGAAATGTCAGGTTTGTTGATGCCATTCAGAAACACTCTGATGTAGTACAAAGAGAAGGATATGGCCTTGTGAAACACACTTAGCTCATTTAGTTTGGGAAGTGCTGTTTTCTCAGAGTTCTTAAAGCTGCTGTGTGCTACAGCACGTTAATAAATGTTTGGTGAGGTATCTGATGAAAGGGATGACATTTTCTGAATGGGAGATCTCACCCATAGCCTTCACTACTGTTTGAGGGTCAACAGGATAAGGCCACGATTTTTAGGGGGCTTGAGGCAGAGTGGCCAGGGAGTGGTAAGATGTTGGCAGACAATTTATGAGTTAAGTATGAAGGAGCTCTTCATCTAAGGTCAGTTGAGTTTTACTGGACACAGTGGCACAAATGGGCTTTTGTTAAGGATGAGTAATGATTTCTTAGCATTATCTATTATTAAAAGTACAGTAGCAACTTATATTAAAATACCTACTTTAATGGAAAGGCCCAGGTTAGCAAACTATTAAAGTGATAAACATTTTTAATAGAAACAAAATGAAATTTTCCTTTGTGTTACTGAATGAAAACCTAGGGAAGTATTTTGAGGGAAAGGGCAGAGGCTGAATTGCTAAATCAGTTGTTTTGGTCACAAGTTCGTGCAATGGAGAGTTCAGTTTGCTGTAGTTGCTTGTGTTTGAACTCGCTGTCAGCTGCTGCATAGTTTTTGCCTTGCTCTCAGAACTCCTTCCACCCTTCTTATTGTTGTAGTTCTCATTTCTCCCCCTCCCTGTAACTTTCAGCATTAGTTATAATATAGATTTTAATATTTAATGAAGTCTAGCTGTTGGACTCTAAAAGCATATTATTTGTCTGCACTCATCTATTTAATTTGGATATTATTTAAGTAACATGAAATTCAATAACTGTTCCCTGACAACTCAGTTTAATTTACTTGAGCTTTCAGACCAGGGAGTAGGTTATTAAAACTGATTCCGCTTGTCCTTACCAGTACCATTTTGGAACTTGTCTGCAACAAATAAAACTGACTTTTTTTTTTAATTTTTTTTTTTTCCCAGTGTTGATTTAACTTTCAGTCGCTCACGTGGACTTGGTATAGATCTTAATAAAAAGACTGTGGTAAAAAGAGGGTTGGGAAGCTTTTGAAACCTTTGTGCATCTACAAGCACTGTTCAGGAACCTAAATTTTCAGTACCATGTGGCGTCTCATAGGAGTTGTAGTTTTGCTGTTGGTTTCAGTGAAGTCAAAATATTGCGTGTAAGTCAGTGCCAGCACTGACTTACATTTCTTTCTCTTGTTTTTCTTTCTGCGTGTAGATAATCATATCATAAAGACCGTCTTTCAGCTGTTCAGTTTTTTTTAATCTCTTTCTGTTGAGATACTGACCAGCTAACTTTTATTTACTGCTCATCCTGACTGTATAAACCTTGCTTTCTCCAGGCCCACCAGATTCAGGAGATGTTCCCTCAGGTTCCGTATCATTTAGTTCTGCAGGATCTGCAGCTAACCCGTTCCGTAGAGATCACCACGGACAACATCCTAGAAGGGCGCATCCAGGTACCTTTCCCCACACAGGTAAG
This sequence comes from Chlamydotis macqueenii, assembly GCF_036417535.1. Lineage (NCBI taxonomy): Eukaryota > Metazoa > Chordata > Aves > Otidiformes > Otididae > Chlamydotis > Chlamydotis macqueenii. The sequence continues at coordinate 16,035,690 of NC_141568.1, forward strand.
TCGTAAGACCGTGCACCTAAAATGACTGATTTTCTTACTTACCACAGAAATGAGTATGTTAATAGTGAGGGAGGGGAACCAGGTAAGTTGAAGCACTGGTGAATCCAGCTTAGCTTAATACAATATTATTCTTGAGATTTTACCTGTGGGAAGATGTTGCCGTCGGCAGCACCAAACCAGTTTAGGCAGTCTAGTGGATGTTGTATCTCCGTGTTGCACCGTCTGACTCCATTGGCGTGTGTGATTGAGCTACAGGCATCTGTTCGTTGCTGTGGCCCTTAGGAGAAGGCCTTTTGATGTATTAGGGTGCGTCTCAGGTGTGCTTTAGCATTATCAGTTTGTAATACAGGGCATTTTCTTTACAAAAGAAACTGAGTCTCTCATCCACGCTCCTGATTGGTGTGATTGGAATGCAGGATGCATGAAGCGCTTGCTTGTACAGTCTCAAACACGTTATATAGTGCCAAACTCTAGTAAAAAGCCCTCAGGATTTGTTTTTTCTTTGTTTAAATCACTGTAAATGCAGTATATCCAGTCATGTACCGAAAATATATTGCAAATGTCCTAGTTAGAGTAGGGACAAATATTTGTTCAGTTAAAGCAGCTCATCTCAGTCACTTGTGCAGAGCCTTTGGAACATTTCCAGTTGATTTCTCCGCTGACAGATAATTGAATTGTACCACTTAGGAGGGTTTTCTGCAAAGAAAGTAGTCGGCAAAATGATGCCTTGTTCTTAATTAGTGATAGCAGATTTCAGTAAAGCAGTCTGGGGACAATGTTTCTGTTAACGAGAATATTGGATTCTGTTTCTGTGCACATCAGATAGTACTGTTATCTGGAGTCTGCGTGTGGGGAAGCAGAGAGAATTCTCTTTCAGCACAGTGCATTCTGTTTATTGCTAACTTATCTGTTTCTAAATTGAACATAACACATGACGTTGCAGAGGGCAGAGTTTGAATGTGTTCAAAGAACTCGTTTTTGTTTTGCCATTTCACACACTGTATTAAACCCATGATGTTTGCATTTCAGCGTGCAGATAGCATTAGACCTGCATTGAACAGTTCTGTGGAACGGCACAGTACTGATCAGGAGGATACTGAAACTGTCACCCAGGTAACTTGGCATAAAAAACAGGCAAAAAGCACAATTAGAATAAGCGCATTTGGTTGCGTACCAGGTCACGTTGGTGGCAGCCCTTCCTTGCATTTCACACCAGAACTAACACTCTCAGGCAACTGAAGTAAGACTTCAGTGTGGTGCTCCTCTAAAGAATTACCTGTGTGCTTTTCTTTTTCCTCCTTGAAGGAAAGTGCTCTCACAAGGAACAGAAAAAGACCATGTCTCTATTCATGTCTGGTCAGGCCCATGGAATTCTGTCCGTGGAATATGAAGAGCAGGATGCTTTGCCCTTCCCCTTCCTCTTCCCCTTCCCATTCTGTATGTCTCCAGACACTTCCCTTAAAATGAGTAGTATTTCTCTTCTGGGTGTAAGAATTCTTTTGTGTTCTGGAGGAGGCACTTGGAGACATGGGGAGCTGTGGTGTGAATGGAGCGGGATACAAACAGGACCAAGAGAAAAGAGCCCTTTTACAATAATGGGTTTTGCTGTTCTTCGCTAAGGGCTTTGTTAAGCAGCGTGTGCTAAAATGTATCAGGAAGAGAAAAAACTAGCCTGTGAGTAGAATAAGGTCTCATTCCACTTCTCTTTTCCCTGACTGTAGTAGCAAAATTGTGAGGGTTTCTGTTTTATAAACCTCACTTTCTGCTGGCTTAGAATGACAGTGAATTTGTGAGGTGTGCAACTTTCTGCCTCTGCCTCTGCAGCCTTTAATCTAAAATACTGATCTGTTACTCACCTGAAATTGAACTGTGGCTGTTCCCTCATTAGCAGGTTGAAAGACAGAAGAAACTTTCATTTGGTTGCAGTTGAGGCTGAAGAAGAGGTGGTGGGATTGGTACAGGTGTTTGGTAACAGCCTGGGGTAGGAGATGCAGAGCTGCAGGAATTAAAATCTTGATCTGCGTCTAGCAACTCTTTAGTAACTTTTTGGGTTAACTTGAAGATTTTGGTGGCATTTCCCCGGTTGTTTATGAGTAAAATGTCTCTTTCTACAAATGATGTCTAACTAGTTTTGGTACTGGCTTCAGATCCCACTTTGAATTATTTTGTTGCTGCTCGCCTTCCTTCCTTCCTGCCCAGCACTACTTGGGTCTGTCATTCCTTCTACAGAACTTGAAAAACCTGGGAGCGGTGTTCATAGGTCACGTAATTGAGCACGTGCTCTCTAATAGTGACGTCTTCTTGCTTTGAATTACAGCTGAGCACTTTGCTCAAATGCTGTGTTTCAGTTGGAGCGAATGGCGGTTTGGATGGAGAATGTATTTTTGTTTTGTAGAACGGCACAGTGATAGCCTGGGGATACATGAACAGTTGCAAATTTCCCACAGCTGACTGGGGCTGCTGGTGGCTCTCTGTGTCGGACGAGCTGGTGGCCTCTCTGCCGGTTTTCCTGGATGGATGTTCACTGTGCCGAATGGGATTCACAGGCAAAGGCTGAAGTGGGACACTGAGACTGCTGTGCACTGAGAGAAACTTGCTGCTGGGTGGTGTTGTGGAAGCTCCAGTTGCTGCTGTCCTCCTCCTGCCTCGTAAATGCTTTGTGCCTTCGGTGTTAACTTAGACTGGCGTTAAACAAGCTGATCGCCCTTGTTACGTAGCCACAGAGATCCACCTAGGAGTCAAGCTTGCTTACCTCCTTGCTATTGATAGTATTTCTGTTGTGGAGAGAAGACTTGGGAGCCTAGGGCCATCCTTCCTCTAGGAAACTCCTGTCACTTATGCGTCTCTTTGATTTTGATTTCAGTTTTTAACCGTGTACCTAGCCTGTTGTAGATGTTCTCTCTCCTTGCCAGCAGAATGTGTTGCTGTAGTCAGTCAAACTCTTGTCTGTGTGGAAAGGGCTAGCAGCAAAAAGGCTACTTCAGCAGGTTGCGCTTTTTAAACGCAAGTGGGAAGGGACATAAGAAGCCATCATCATCTCCTCTGGGTGAGACTTGAATTTCCAAATAGCAGCTAGATGTAACTCCACACTTTATGACTTTATGACACAGTCCCTGACACACGTAACTCCACACTTTATGACACAGACCATGGCAACTCTAGTTGCTTTCTGCTGAAGCCTTAGAGTAAATTTTACAAGCTTTCCATCTCTTTTCTTCTTTTTTTTAAGTCAACGTACCCACTGAGAATCTTTGTAGATCTCCCACAGCAAGTGGCAGACTCATTGGAGGTCTGCTTGTTGGAAAAAACACTTCTTAGGGGAGCTAAGGTGCTCAAATAAAAGCACCCTACTTCATGAGTAGCATTGGTATTCCTCTGTGCCATATGTCATGTAATGACTTAATTCTATGTGGAATTCCATGGTCTTAAGTTAGAGATAAGGACTGATTCTCCCCTCCAGCAAACGTAGCTTTTGGTTTTGGGGTGTCAGTGCTGACATGAGGTACGGGTAGTTGAGAGGCATCTCTGAGCACCATGATGGTATAAATTGTGTTAAACGTTTGTGAGATAATGCTCTAAACATTGACGGCTTCTGACAGTCCTGGTCTGTACCCTTGGTAAGATGCTGTGCACGTACTGTTCTCCAGTTATGCGCTGAAATGCTGATGCTTCCAGCGATGTGCTTAGTGCCCTACACGCTCGCTCTCCATCCCTATCATGTTTGCACTCCCTCCCCTCTTTTCTGACTCTGCTCTTACTCCCTGTAAGAAGGGATCCCTGAGCAGCTGTAGCTGCTTTCTGCAAGCTTGTATTTTCATGTGCTAAAATGTTTTTAAAGATTATCCTTTGAAATCTTTTGTGTGTTTGTTTATCTGTTTCTGTAATCCTGGGTGGAGGTTGGGTAGGACTGCTCAAACCTAACTGGTAAGCTGTTGTGACAAAGCTGAAGCTTGCTTGGTGCAGCTCTTGTTCTCCCCTTGAGAATCGAGCTTATTGTCATTGCTTCAGTACTTGGTGACTATTTAGAGGTGTTTGAGGCATCCCATGGCTTTCACAAAACTAATTCATTCTTTCTTGGAGCCTGAAGGAGGAGTAGTTTCTGCAGCGTACAGGTTTCTGCGTCTGAGATCTGCTCTCATGCTAAGGCTTGTCATAACCTTTAGTGCAATTAGGTTTGATATTTTTGGCTCTAAAACCTCCTCAGTAACCACTCTTGTGCCAGTAGAGGAATGGGCTCTGGGTATTGATTTCTGCATCTTTGTAACATTATGAAAAAAACAGCTTAGGTCAGCTAGCTTCCATCTTCTGGTACAAATGGCCCAGAGGGGAAAAAAAACCCTAATCTTGTCTGAACATCCGCAGTAATGAGTGCCCTCCTCACTGCTTCACCCAGCAGAGCTCCGCTTTTCCCTGTGGTACTGGGAAGCAGCCGTCAGGCTGCTCCATACCTGTTCCTCTGGGTCTGCCAACGTTGTCCTGGCTCTGAGTAAAATCCATGGGATCGTTCTGTGGAGCTCTCGCTTCCTCCTCTCGGATGTGGCATTTGAGGCAGTGCAACAGTACCCCGTGGCATTATCCCAGTGGTTAGAGCATGTGATACGGGGAGCCCTTCCCCAGCACGCTGGAATTTACAGGTTTTGCTGAAACAGGCTGAAGATGTGTTTGTGTTTGAGGTCGCAGTGTTTGTACTGCTCTGGCCTGGGCCCTGGCATTCCTGCTTGGTTCACTCAGTTGATGGGAAGTGACATTTGCCTTGGTTTTTGCTCTCCGAAGGCACTGCGTCGGGGAGATGGTGTTACTGGTACGTCTCTGGGGCTTTGGAATGACTCAACTTGTTTTGCACATCAGCTGCTGAAACCTGTGCGTTGCACGCTGTGATGCTGCTGAGTCCGGGCTGTTGGGACTTGAGCAGCGGTCTCCCCACGGTGCCTGTGTCACCGGCTGTGGAAGCTTCTGCGGCGGGAATAACGAAGGCCCAAAGCTGGGCGGTAGGAGCTGACTTGGCTCCTCTGAGGCATCCTGCTTGTTTGAGTAATCCTCTGGGATACCAAATGATGGTTCAACCCTTAAACCCTTCAGTGAGGTGATTTGTTTCTTGACGCTAGCACGCTTCGGAACATCTCGCTTGTCCATTGCAGAGCTGAGCTGATCGTATATGACAGGAGATGCTGTTTCACCTCCGCTGGTTCACCAGCGTCGTCATTCATCAGCTCGATTTTCACATTAGTGGTGTCGGCCAGCTGTCAGGGGTGGAGGTACTACGTGCGGGCTGCCAGCTTCTTCTATTGACACGCCGTGCCTGGGACAGTTGCCAGCCTTGCTCCAGCAGCCCGAATGTGCAATGATTTGGGTGCTGCAGGATGTGATGAACTGAAGCCTCATAAATTCCCTTCTCAAGCACACATCCTCTTTGCAAATACATTTGCGATTCTTTCCTTAGTTTCCGGATTTCTGCTTTTTCAACTCTTTGCTGTTGCATTGCTTGTCAAGTCAGCTGCAGAATCTGACTATTTCCAATGCCCCATTTTCGTAGAGCATTTATGATGAGTAATTAATGTTTGTCTTTGAGATTACTTTCAAACATGGCATAAAAGACACAGCATTAGAGAATACAGGCTCTTTGAACGTGTTTTGAAATAGCTTTGTTCTGTATGTTGGCTGGGGTTTTCAAAGGAGCCCAAGGGAACTGGGTACAGCAGGTGAGACTCTGCTTTCTTCCAGTGCCTCAGAAAATGACAGTTCTTTGTAGCTTGGTGATTTGATGCAAAGAAGCCCTGTTAGCAAATTTTGCAGAGACTTACGACTTTTTTTTCCTTTTCTCTTAGACTGAGAGAGTGCCGCTTGAGCTCAACTCAAGACTGGAAGAAATGGTGGAATTCAGCGAAATGGAAGCAGAGCCTAGTGAAGCAGAAGATTTTGAGGCCAGGGGAAGTCGCTTTTCAAAGTCAGCAGACGAAAGGCAGCGTATGTTGGTTCAGCGGAAGGAGGACTTGTTGCAGCAAGCTCGAAAGTACGTTCCTTCCTAAAACTCCAGCCTGGCCACTGGGTTATAGTCCCTCTGTCTGGGTTTCAAGTGAATTATGCCAGTGAGAGCCTGGGTTGATGCAAAAAGTAGTAAGAGGAATGAATCCATCTGCTACAGCAGGCTCAGGAGGCTGTGTAAGAAAACCATCGCTGATAAACCCAAGTCTGAAATAGCATCGTGTGCCCCAACATGTACACAGCTTCCTAAGCAGCTGATCCAAAGCTCTTTGAAATGAGAGGATGATTTCTCCAGCTTCAACGGCCTTCAGTCTGAGCCTGTAATAAGTTAGAACGCGTTACTTGTGCTTGTCTCCTGGCACAGGCGTCAGCCCGTGCTGCCTCTGCTGTTACAGCTGAAATTTGTCAGGCGCCGCTCTTTCCAAACACACAGCAAATGCCGTAAGCACAAAGCAGCGGGGAGTTGACAGGTGACCGCTTACTGAAGCACGTCAGAGGAGCTAATGACCAGCAAGTCAACACGGCTGAAGAGAGTGACCGGCTTTGTTTCTTTTAGCCCAGCTAGTAATGGGTGCTATAAGTAGAATTTAACTTTTTTCACATCCTTTGCAGTCGTGTTGGTGAACTTTGCTAGCATCCAGTTGCTGATTAAAAAGAGAAGGAAAAGTGCTTCAGTGGTGTAGGGAAAACTTCTTAGCATTTGTAACAAACGTTTTCCCTTCCTTTGTGTCGCAGGGAGACGCCTGGAAGGGTCTACAAAAACTACATTGAGTTACTCGTGTTTTGTCCCTTGATGTTATCCGGCTACCTACGCTCTTTCCCCGCCTGCCCCACCCTCACAGTGAAATACCTTCATATAAATAACTGGGGGTGTGACACCTTTTACAAGTTTGTCTATAAATAGACCTGCTCCTGGAATAGTTTTCTCTTTATGTTTGAAGAATGTAATTTAGGGAGACAAAGTATTTTTGACTTTCTGGTTTATTGGTTCCCTCCCTTCACTGAAGGGCTGTGGAATTGCAAAGTGCTGCATTTTGTCGCGAAGTGTAAAAGTCGTTGGGATGTTAAGTGTGAGGTAAGGCCAAAATGCAAGGAAGCAGCTGCCCGAGTTAACATCCCCACAAATTTTTACACTTGGTGACAAAATAGAGTAGTTTTTGTCACTTCCCTTACACTTTGCAGCCCTGGTGCCCCTTCTGTCAAGGTTTACTCATTGTCATCAGCGAGCGGCTGCTTGTGGCAGGCACTGCCAGCGTCTTGCAGGTGGTGGAATAACGGGAACAGAGAGATTCGGTGACTCCCCTGCAGTCACAGTGAAGTGCTGTGTTAAGAGTAGAGCCCCTGCCTTTAGAAGTGGCTCCCTCCCACGGGCACAGGGATCTTGCACAAACACTAACAGCTTCTGCCAGCTCTGCAGAGTCTACTGTAGGTTATTGGGGCTTTTTTTTTTTTTTTTTTTTTTGAACATAGGTTGTGTTGGGCTCTGCTCACCCATCTTTTTCTTCTTGCAGACGTTATCTAAACAAAACCTCCGATGAGGAGCTGACCACAGAGAAGCCCTCTCCTCTGCCTGAGGGAGCATCCGCCGATCCCGTCACCCTGCGTCGCAGGACGCTCGCTGCCGCCGCCGAACGGAGACTTCAAATGCAGCAAAACTCTTAGCGCTCGTTGCCCTTCCTTCCTCCTCCTCGTGAGCAATGTTGAATAAATGAATTAAATGCAAAAAAAAACCCACCCTGCGCTTTCAATACCAGCAGGAAAGTGTCTCTTCAGAGTTCAGCTAGTTGAGCTGCCGAGTGAGCTGGCTGCCTCTCTGCTGTATAAAGCATGTGGTCTAATAATGTTTGGACAGCTGACAAATTAACCTTTTTTTTTTTTTTTTTGTAATATTTTCTATGTGACGTTGATCCCCTCCACAAACAAAAGGCAATTTCTAAACCGTGGGCGTGATTTCTGCAGCTAGCGTGAGCTGTTAGGCTGCGCAGCAGAGGCTGAGGAAAGCGTGTTCTGAATTGGCAGCTGTGGGTGCCGGTCGCCGAGGGCCCTGGCACGTTCAGCTCAAGATCAGGGAGAGTTATTCCAAGAGGGAAGAAAGCTTAGAAATTTGCAGCAAACCCTGTTGTTAGGTGAGCAGGTGCCCGCTCTTCAGTCGCTGTTCGTGTTGACAGCGAAGGGTGTTACGCGGGACAGCTTGAAGGGCGAGGGTAGCGTCGCTGGGAAGTCAGCTCTTAGGCTGGGTGGAAGTTGTCTGGCTACGTAATGCAGAAAAAAAACCCAAATTCATGAATTGTGCAGCGATTCGCATCGATTCCAGCATAAAATGGTTTGTTTACTGCTGCTGGGTTCTGTGCTGGCAGACACCTGGCTGTGGTCGCTCGCCAGGGCTGTGTTCTTTTCCTTTGCTTGTTGTGGCCAGAAAGCTGGGGGAGACTGAGGGGAATCCCGTGAGGAAGAGGGGCCGTAAGGCGAGGTCACAGCCCCTGCGGTTCAGTGTTACCGCAGACCAAGGGAGTAGGATAGAACACCCTGCCTGTTGTGGGCTGCGGAGCCGCGCGGATGGGATTTCACAGAGGTCGCTCTGATATCTTGCTTTTTATTTCATTTTTAACCCCACACCTTCACCCTGAGTTTAAGACTGGAGGAACTGGGGCAGCTGGGCCCTAGGCTGGCTGCAGCCCCACCTGCCACGCTCTGATTTTTCTAAAGAACTTTTGACGCGAGATCCACGTGGAGCTGCCGACACTAGCTTGCGTAGTTGAATTTTACATGCAGTGACTTAATTTTTAAACTTCTGAAGAGTGAGTTCCAGTAGCGCTGACCTTTAGAAGGATCCAAGTATTACCTAGAATTGTTGGTAACTTTTTTTACTGTTGGTTTTTAGGACATTTGAAGGTGAATTTAATGAGAGGAGTTGCATCGATGTTTAGGTGAAAATAATTTATTTCAATAAACTCTTTGGGAAGCCTTATCTTGCAATGCTATTAGTAAACTTGAAAGATTTTTTTTTTTTTTTTGAGATCTTTGGTTTTGCTCAGAGCACAGCTGTTTTGTTTTTATTGTTTAAAAAAAAAAAAAAGAAAACACCAAAAATAAAATCTTGGTCAGTGTTGGAAATTGTTTGGAAATTTCTGTAGTGTGACTTCTCATGTTCCCGGCACGCGTTCGGTTTGTAAATGTGGCACCTGCACTTTGGTCCCCCCTCAGTTCCCCCTTTATCCGGATGCAAGGGAGAGCGGCCGCCCGACGCCGCGTTTGCGAGCATTTTCCCAGGCCCTGGGTTAGAGCAGTAACTGCCACTGGAGTTCAGTCAGGCTGTGAACGTGGCAGTGGAAGAGGAAAGGTGTCTCAAGGGACTGTAAAAATAAAGAGGGGTTTTGAACTGTCTGGCAGCGTACGGGAGGGCTGAGGGCTATCGTACGTGTGACCAGTACAGAGTCTGGGTCTTTAAGGAGCAGCGTCGACACCTCTGGGAGTACGGACGGGAGAGGAGAGAACAGAGAGGAGAAATCCTTCTTGAGGGGGTCTGGGTTTCCTTGAGTTCCTCCTTGCTGCGCTTCTGGGAGATTTTGTACGCGATGATGCATTTTGTACGCGGTGATGCAAAATGACCCCTGCTTCAGAGGGGGTGCCTGCAGCCAGGACAGGCTTTGACTTTGCTTTGGGCTTGATCCAGCTTTGCACTTGCAAGATCCCCACCACCTTGCCATGTCCTCTCCCGGCCACCCACCTTCCCCGGGAGGAGAGCCGTGCGCTGGAGAGGTTTCCTCCCCCTCAAACACTGGGTGAAGAGCCGCTGGCTCCCCGGGGCTTGGCTGGGCACCAGGACTGCACAAACCACCTCTGCCTACGGCTGCTGTTTTCTGAGCATGCGGCGTCTTGGCCACCCCAGATTTCACCACTGAAAAAAAAAAAAAAATCAATCCCTGTTTTTGTACATTCATGCTGGCCTGGAAAGGTACCAGTGAAGCAGCTCCTCTTGGCCACCAACCCTCTGCGCGCTGAGGGGCCCTGCTGTGAGGTCCAGTCCTTGGCCAGCAGCAGATCAGTGGGGAAGGAGATGCTGCGAGCCCCATGAGCTCCTTCAGCGACGAAAGGCCGGTTTGTGCAGAGGGGAAGGGAGGTCGGCCGAGGAGAAGCCGGATGGACTCCTCCAGTGCCAGCACCAGCTACTTCTGAGTCGCTGTGAAGAAGCTGTGCGGGTCAGGAGATGCTGCTGCGGGACGGAGCAGCTTTTCGAACCGGCCTTCCCTTCTGCGGGCAGGGGGTGTGACATTCGATGGGTGGCCTGGCGTAAAGCCGGGGGGGTCCTGGCTGTTTGGGCTCCTTCATTGGGTTTGAGGGCGGGCCTTGTGGTCCCGTGGGGTTTGGAAGCGTTCCTGTGGCTCGGGAGGGGATGGTGAACGCGATGCCAGCCCGTCCTTGGCTGGGTGAGACCTGGACACCAGCCTGGTCCTGCCTGTGGTCACGGTGCCTGACCCGGGATGGAGGAGAACATGAAAAACCCCCCAAACTGCAGAAAAAACCCTCTAAATTGTGGAAACCCTCCCCCGGAACTGTGAGAAAAACCCAAATTGAGGGGGGGAAGCCACCCCAAACCCTCCAAATTGCTCCTGCAGCAGAGAGGAAAATCTCTGCCTTCTGGCTGAACCTTCCTCTGTATCTTTCAGAAAAAAACCTCGCGTGTTTTGGGGTTTCTGATGTTGCTACAAGATGAAGGACTCACCCTGCTGACTATCTTTGCATTCCCAAAATATTTTTTTTTTTTTTTTTTTTGCCGGGGGCGGGGGGGGATTTTTGCTCCCAGTGATGCTCTGGACCAACCTGAGCCACCCAGAAGGGCTTCCACGCACCGACTTCCCAAGATTCGCACCCAATTCTTAGCTCAGCCCCTCCTAAAAACTGATTTTTAGCATTTTTTTTTTTCCTCCCTCCCTTCGGAAGGAGGCGGGCAGGCGCGGGGCGAAAGAAGCAGGCGGAGGCGCGGGAGGGGAGAGCCCGGGGTACAGACAAACATTCTCTTTATTGAGCTACACATGAATTTTTCCATTAGTCAGAGAAAGAGATTGGCAGTGTGTAATATATCACAGAAACCTCACTGATTGGTAATAGAAAGGCTTAGAAAGACCTGGCGCTTTATATATATATATATATAATAGTTTTATTTTTTTTTCTAGTTTCCTCTTTATTTAGTCGTTTTCTTTTAAACAGGTGTGACTGCTCTTCTTCAGCAAAGGTAACTCGTAAAAGTGAAACGGTGACGACGTCTGGTTACTCATCAAAGTAGAAATGACGAAGGGTTGGTCATGAAAACAGTGGCCTCAATGTAAACACTACATTCGATTTTTGTTTCTTTTTAAATTATTTTTTGTGGTTTTGTGTGTGTCTTTTAAAATTTTTAAATAATTTTCATTCTCGCTTTTTTTTAAAGTTTGTTTTTTAAGCTTTTTTTTTGCTTTTTTTTTTCCTTTTTTTTTTTTTTTTCAGCACAAACATCCCAACATGAGAGAGAAAAAACACCATTCACTAAACGGGAGAGAGGACTGGGGCGAGGGGGGAGAAAAAGCAGCACAAAAAAGCATTCACTGGAGGGAGTTAAAAATGAATAAAAACTGAACAAAAAAAAAATACCCTAAACAAAAAAAAAAGGTAAAATAAAATATATATATATGTATAAGCCTCCCAAGGCCCTGACGGGCCCGTCCGGCCTCGCCGAGCTGTGCTTCTGGATCCAAACCCGGAGAGCGAGCGGCGACTCGGAGCGCGGAGCTGTGAAAGCAGGAGGGAGTAAAAATGGGGAAAAACCCGCCGGCTCCCGGCTTTGGCCTAGAGCGGGCAGGGAATGCCAAAAAATCGAACCCCAAAAAACCCAACCCCTGGAGAGAGCGGCGGGAGGATGCTCCCAGCCGGGACGGGAAATGGGAGAAGGTCTTGTTGTTGCTGTTGTTGTCTCCCTTTTTAGTTGTGACACAGGGCCAGGGGGGGACTTCTCAATTTTTTCCCCTCTTTTTTTTTAAAAAAATAAATTAAAAAAAAAAAAAAATCTATGTTTTAGTTTCTCGAGGCAGCGGCTCGGTCTGGGTGCGGTGGCAGGGCCGGGGTTGGGCAGGGGCGACTCGGCCTTCCCCGTGCTGGAAATAAAAATAATAAATCATAACATTAATAATAATAATAATTAAAAAAACCCAACCCACGGTAATTTATAATAAGTAAAAGGTAAAACCCCACGGTGAAACAGCTTGGGGGGCGAGAAGCACCCCCCGCACAGGAGCAGCCAGTGGCACAGCCGCGGCGGGGGCGCAGGCAGGACCCCCCGCCCCAGCGCCCTGGGGGCTGGGGGGGCCCCGAGAGCCCCCGGGGCGTCAGGGCCCCCGTTACCCCCCGAGGGGTGACACCGGGGACGGCGGGGGCGCGGGGGTCGCCCACAGCTCCTTCCGACAAACTGAGGAGGTGGGAGTGGATGTTTATATATATATATACGTATATATAGAATTTTTCCTTATGCCTTTTTATTTACCAACTTGCATGATTATGATTACAATTTTTTTTTCTCTCATTCAATCTGTTTTTTTTTTTTTGTTTCACTTTTTCTTTTTTTTTTTTCCACGCGCGCACTTGTGTGTGTGTGTGTGTCTGTGTCTGTGTGTGGTTGCGTTGGGTTTGGTTTTTCTTTTTTTTTTCATTTTTACGCTTTTTTTTTTTTTTTTCCACTTCTTTTCTCCCCCCGGCGCCGGGAGCACCACCACCCAAGTCGCTCTGCGCCGCGGGGCTCAGTACAAGCCGCAGCCCCGCAGGTTGTTGGCAATGATGATGTCGGTGACGGCGTCAAATACCACCTGGATGTTGTTCGTGTCTGTGGCGCACGTCATGTGGCAGTAAATCTCCTTGTTGGGGGAGCGGTTTTTGCTTTCGAATTGTGCTTGGATGTAGGCGGCCGCGTCCTCGTAGGTGTTGGGACCTGCGGGCAGAGGCGGGGGGACAGAGCGGGGGGCGTCAGGGCCGTGGGCCACCACCCTTCTGCCCCGCGCCCAGCCCCTCGCTGCTTGCAAACTGCTTTATTTCTCAAAAAACCAGGCAAAAATACATTTGTTTTCCATTTTTTTCCCCCAATTCACCCCTCAGCAGGGTCCATTTACCCCTTTTTGCCCCCATCTTCCTCCTTTTCCCCCCACCTACGCTTTTCCACCCCATTTCCCCCCTCTTTCCCCCCAAATCGCAGCGCACCTGGGCTCCGTTGGAGACCCCTCCCTCCCCAGGTGTTGCCCCTTTCCCCTCCCCGCCCGCTCCCCTTTTTACCCCGGGGAAGGGCAGCAGCCCCCAGCTGCGCCCAGCCGGGCAGTGCCGTGCCCAAGGGATTCTCCCCCCGGCATCGCTGCTGCTCCGGCATCACGGTGAGTCCCCGTGGCGCATCCCAAGGGAACGAGGGGTGGGGAGAAAGGCTGGGGGGCCTGGTGGCCCCCCGGCCACGCAGGCAGGGGGAGGGATGGCCGGGAGGGTTGGTGACCACTCCAGTGTCACCCGCGGGTGCTGGCCGTGTGTCCTTAGCGGGGCTGGGGCTCTCCGGGTGCCGTAGGGCTGGGTGGGGGTCTCGCCCCAGGCGCTGGGGTGGGCAAAGGGAGCGGTGGGGCAGCAGCCCCTCACAGATGTGCTGTTGCTCGGTGGACCGGGGGAGTTTTGCTTTTGCAAGGCGGGCTGGAGGGGGGCCAGACGTTTGAGCAGAAAAATGTGCATTATTGCATTAAGCCGCTTACGGCAGTGAGAGCGGCTGCGCCCGGCCCCTCGTGGGAAGCCACAAAGCCCAAGTTACGCCCCTGAAATCGCCTTTGAAGTGCTGCTGTTATCTGGAGATTTATTTTCCTTTTCCAGCTTGCCAGTTCCCCCCCTTCATGACGCAGGGGGTGGCCGATGGCGAGGGGAGCCGGTCTGGTGTTACCGGGCTGTCCCCCTCCCTGGGCTGGCTCCCACACAACTCCACGTGGGACAGTTTGGGATTTCCCACCCATCGGCTGGGCAAAAAGCACTGCCGCTTTCATGGCGCAGACACCTCAAAGGTGCTGGTAGAAATGCTGGTGTGCTCATGCCGTAGGGAGTGGGCGCTGTCTTGCTGCAGGACACCGTTGTCCCCAGGGTCTGGTGTCCAGGGTGGGTGTGCTTTGGGTGAAAGAGTTCAGACGCTCAAGTATTTGTAGGAAGCGCTGGAGCCTTTGAACCTGAACTGATTTCTTTCTTTCCCTTTGAGAATTCCAAAGGGATGTCCATTCTTACTCCATTTTCTTGGGTTTTGTTCTTCCCAAGCCACATTGGTTTAACTTAAAAATACGTGATTCTCTTGTGGTTTCACAGATTCTGCTGTGAACAGGCTTTTTCCTTCCCCAGCTGTATCCTGCACAAAGGCACTCCACTCCTGGAGGACATGCACAGGAGATGCAGCTTGGAGGACCGTGTGTCTCGGCTCCTATAGCAGGAGCTTCTCCAGAACCACCAGCAAAGAGGACGGCTCAAGTGGTGGGCAGCTGGTTTTCACCAAGGCTTCTCCTTTCCACAGCTCCCTGTGGCCAGACTCATTACAGCTCACCTCCATTTGTCTCAATCCATCTTGAGCATCATCTTGAGCATCTGTATGCCACCAGCTGGCTGCCCGCCTTTGCCGCAAGAACTGACGCATGCAACACACAACCCCAACCCCAAGAGCAGGGTGATGGAGCTGCACCCTGGCTCTCAAAGGTGGGCAGTGCTTTTGCCCCCTCATAAAGGTGCTCTGTCCCCCTGCCCACCTCTGGGGAGAGACGCAGCCCCTCCCAGTTCCCATGGTGTGGTGGTGGGCGTCACACTGGGCTGCGTCGCGTCAACCCTGGCACGTACCTGTGTATTCAGGGAAGCAGATGGTCAGAGGCGACTTCTTGATCTTCTCGGCAAATAGGTCTTTCTTGTTGAGGAAGAGAATGATGGAGGTATCGATGAAGAATTTGTTGTTACAGATGGAGTCGAAGAGCATGAGAGATTCGTGCATGCGGTTCTGCAACGGGGAGCACGGAGGGAGGAGAGGGGAGAGAGAGAGAGAGAGAAAGGCAAAGAGAGAGTTAGAGGACAGGAGAACATTTTTCTGAATTGAAATGGTTAGAAAGCAAAAAAAAAAAATCTCTGAAATCAGACAGCGGTAAATGTGAGATGGTTACCACGGTGGAGGAAACAGTGTTGGGCTGGAGGACAAGGCAGGTGTGGAGGCCACAGCTGATCCCCCACCGCATCCCTGTGGGGCTGCTCCAGCAGGGCTGACACCTGAGGCTTCAAGGAGCAGAGAAGTCATTTGCTCATCACCTGCCTAACCAGAGGAGGTGCAGGGGGCCCTGTGTCCCTCCAGGAGCCACCATCTGCAGAGCCAAAATAGAGGATGGACAGACAGCACTGGCCAGCAGCTGGGATGTGCTGGGCGTGGGGACTGGGATGGAGTTTTGGCCACCTCAGGGTGGTTCTATGGACCTGCCTGGAAGGATGCTTGTGCCAAGTGGTGCTGTCATGGTGGGACTGGTGCTGAGGGACTGCCCCGAGGTTGGAGCAGGTCCTGTCCCACCTGGGCCCTTCTGTCCCTGGAAAAAACAAGTCTTCAGCCCATCTTTGAAAAGACCGCAGCGGTGGCTGGGCTGCTGCTAAGAAATCCTGATGCTGCTGCGTGGAGGGAAGCAGTGCAGGTGCCTCTGACAGCCCCCTCGCAGCTCTGCGGAGCCTTCCAGGCTGTGGGCCGCTCCAGCGAGGCTTCAAGCACGGAAGAGTTTTAGTAGGGGCATAAGTAGAAGCAAAACTCTAAAAGCTGCAATTTAAAAAAAATTAATAGTCCTTTCCCATGAGGACAAAAGCCATACGAAGCCACTTCTCCCCACGCTATGGAAGCAGTTACCAGAAAGGAGCAGAGAGCGGACAGAAGGACAGGAGGAAGAGGAGGATGTGGGGCTGTCCTGTGCCGAATCGGCTGTCGCAGGGCACCCCCAAGCCAGGAATTCTCATGCTTCGCTCGAGTGGCCGCGGGGTGTCTGTGCGGGCAGGCGCACGCACTCCACGTTAGCGTGGAGGTGCTGCTGGACAGGACGGATACGGCTCTCTAGGAGCTCTCAGAAACGTTCTCCATCGTTAACCTGCTCCTAGGATAAACAAGAGAGCCGTTCCCCGCTGCTCCATGGGAAAACTGCGGGGGACACTTGAGGCGGTCTGTGCGCATACCCACCTGGTTCAACACTCAAACCTGCAAAGCTTCTGGGGCAAAGCCAAGGCTGGGCGAAGTCTGAAGCCACTGCCCCCTGTGCCCTTTGCTGCAACCCCCTCTTGGGGCCGAGCCCCCCAGGTCCCGGCGTGGCTGCCTGCCGCTCGCGCGTGGACACCCCGCTATTGGGAAAAGCCTTGAACGAAGCGGAGAGCAGCCGACGTGCTCCGGGGCAGCCAGTGGGAAATGCTCTGGCAGCAAACAGCCCCCCTGAGCCCCTTCGTTTTGGGGGTGCAGCAAGGGTGAGGGGCTTTGGACTTGCTGAAGGCTGGTGAGAACACACGTGTTTGCTCATGAAATGATGACCCAATTACACATTTTGGAGTTTTCTATGAATGTTTTATTAGTGAGTCATTTTATTAGCTACACTTCAACTGTAGCTTTGCATGCAAAATTTAGCAGATGTCTGATTTCATCTTGAAAGGCTCAGAGATTACACTGTCGGTTCCTTGACAAAGAGTAGCTAGGGATGCCAAGCAGTTGCTTTCCGAAGCTTCAGGACCTCATTTGATCCTTATCTTTAAAAAAAAGCCTTATTCATGGGGAAAACAGAAGCCATCACAGAAGGATGTGGCTCTTCTTGACTTGCGGCTGATGCAAAAATGCCAGGTCTTGAGATTTTGATGTATCTGGGTGGGGTTTTTTCCCTTGTTCATCCCCTGTGCTGTCCCACAGATGAATTTTATTTAAATAAAGAGGGATGATTCTGGGGGAGGAACAGCTGACATAAAGCACGTGCCCAGGGGAATGAACATCCCCAGTGCAGGGAGAACAACCCTGGTGACTTCTGAGCCCTGGACACCTATGGAGAAGATCTGGGCAGGATGGCATCCTGGAAGGAGTTTAATAAATTCCCTGTACAAATATGCAAAGAAAAATACCCAGAGCTGTTAGGTTTTTTTTCTCGGAGCTGGCCTGTAAGTCTGTCTGTACAGGACGAGACGTGGGGATATGAGTCCAGCTGAAGTTCCATCACTGGAAATTGGTGAGGTTGCTAGGAATAATGGTTCATTTTCCTTTGCTGAGGTTTATGGAAAAATCTTCTCTTGGTTTCTTCAAGTTCTTTGCTTCTACTTCATGCCCCAAATAACGGAAGATCTTTGATTTAAATATAGAAGAAGAAATGGTCCCAAGCGTTACTTTAAAGGGAGGGAGAGGTGCTCCCAGCACTGCGTTACTGCAAGGGGGAAAAGGCACCGCGTACGGGATCGAACCGGGAACGGCTGCTTTGCCCCTGTGCTCGCAGGACTCGTGTGAAGAGATGGCGGAAAAGAAATGCAAAGCTTGCTCCTCGTAACAGATCTGCAACCGAAGTACTGGGGGAAGCAATGGGGCGGGGGGAATGCTCTGCCCTGCTGATGCCTGTGCCAAAACAACGGCTGGATGCAGGCTGACGGACGCCAGCGCCGGGTCTGGCAGCGCTGGAGGAAAGGCGCGGATGGTCTGATACAGATATGTGGGGCAGGGGACTTCAGGAGGGGAAGAGTAACTTCAGGAAGCCAAGGATCAAAAAGAAACCACAGTAAAGTTGTTCTACTTACAACCAAAGGAAAACAAATTCCCACCAAATACTTACATAAAATTAAATGCTTTTTGGATATATCCTTTTCAAATTCGTTACTTCCAGGTGAACGAGGCTGTGGCAGACGATGGACACCACAGGCGTGTGTCCTGTGCTGGTGCGCACGGAGCAGGCGTAGGGTGAACAACGGCTTGGGGCGCTGGATGCGCTCAAGGGAGGCTCAATAAAAACCCTCTCACACTAGAAAAGAGCTGGCACTTTATTAACATTTGTAACTAATAAATACATTACTGACAGCCAATAAATTATTACAATGACTAAAGCTCTATTAAACCAAAGGACAGTCACTCTTCGTACAAAATTACAGTTAATACAGTTTGGGCCATCAAACATGCAGGAGAAACGATTCCGTGGGAAACCAGCAAAAGGAAAATCGTGACGGCCTCCGGCGATCCTTCGGGAAGAAACGTGGTGTAGGGAGCCCAGAGGCAGGGTGATGGTCACTGTTCCCTTGTCGAGCCGAAGGGGGGGAAGGGAGGTGGGGGGAATTGGGCTGAGGGTGTTAAATTAGGGGCTGGGCTATTTAATGGGGCAACACTGAGCATGCCTATTTGCTTGCCCAGTGCTGCTGGGTTGCTCCAGCACTGGAAAAGCTGGCGAGACTCAGGCAATGATGAAAATTGTGTTGTTACCTGCTATGATCTCTTCCCACCCGGAGCAGGGGGGGTTTAGACCCAGAGTCACCTCTCTGTGCTACAGGACACTCAGTATTTGGTCACGACATTAATTTCCAAGGCACTGAGTGGGAGAGGGGCCGGGGCAGTGAGCGTGGGGCCGGCTCACGGCCCTCCACCTCCTCCCTGGGTCTCTACTCCCCATCCCTGGGGAGAACTGAGCTGCCCTCTCTGGGAGATGGAGGTGTTGTTCCCTGTCCCCAAACCAGCTCCCTCCCCTCTCCTTCCACCACAGGGTGCCAGCTGGGAGGCTCCGGTCCTCCCGTTCGTATGAACACATCAGCGTTCAAGGGTGGCACTTGCTGAGGTTCGCTAGCTGGCCTTTGCAGCACGAATACAGAGCTCACAGGCTGCTGGTTCGGACAAGAGCGGGCCTGTGAGAAGTCCCTTTCCACGGCCGCGTTCTCGGCGTAACATCTTATAAAGGTCACCTACCTATATCTGTCAGCATCGATTATCTCGTGCCATTGCAGGAGCTCAGAAATTATAACGTACGCTCACGTCTCGGGGCGCTTTGGGAGAGTTTCTGTCTGCTCTTTCCCCTGGGGAGGCAAAGGCAAGACCGCGGTCCGCTCCCTCGTGCCACCCGGACCACGTCTCTGCGTTCTCGTGCGTGCTGGGGATGCGGGCGTGTGATGGGTTTGGGTGGCTCCGGGTGATGCTCAGCAGCGCCACCCCTCCTGCCCTCAACGCTCCTGGCGTCGGATCGTTATTGGGTGTTTCAGTCTCCTCGGAAACGGTTGCAGAGTTTTTGGTCATAAGCCTGAAGACAAACCTGGCCCATGTCAAAGACACAAACACACTAGCATTAAGCTGCTCTAATCGACTCAGCCTTGTTCTCAGGAGCTCAACAACAAATGTCTCCCTGGTCCCAGCAGACTTTTTTGGCCACAAAATACTCGGACACATCGCAGGGTTGGTCCCTTTTACAGCGTCGACTGCACAACCCCTGTGGGGGACGCCCGCCACCCCCAGCTGAACCCCGCGCCTTGTCGGGGACCGAGCTGCACGGTGAGGGATTGCCTGATGATTTTCACAGCAGCAACTGGGCACACTGGGATGTTTTGGCTAAAGGACATCATCTGTGCCCCATCCTGATCTCCTGGAGACGGCACTCCTGGCCTGAGGACAAAGTCCCTTCCCTTGCAGGCAAGCACCAGGCTCATGCCACAGCAGATTAAAACCACCAGACACATTTTAATGCACATTACAGTATAGCCTGCTCTCATTAACACTTTTCAATGCCCTGTAAAACAAATGCCCATCTACTGGGGAGGCAGGACAGCCTCTCCTGAGGATGCTCTCCCCTCCTGGAGGGACAGGCTGGCTGGCCACCCAGGAAAGCTGGCTGAAGGCAAGAAGCTAATTCTCATACAGAACTCCTGAGAGAGGCTTCGTTGGAAGAACGTCTGGGAGGGCAGTGGCGGGGAGCCGACCGACCCCTCGCCAGACCCGCGGGAGGGCAGGGGCAGCAGGGCCAGCCCGGTGCCGGCAGACGGAGGGGCCAGATGGCCTGGCTGAGTGCTCCCGCTGCCCCGCCGCGCGCCCGGGCTCCTCCGGCCGTATGTGAAAACCACGGTGTGAACTCTGATTTGCTAAGGAAAAACTTGGCCTTTGCAGCCTGTGGCTGTATTCTGGTGCGCGCTTTCCCGGTGCGTGGTTATCGCTGGCTCTCCCAACGAGCCCGCTACGGAATGCTCCCGGGGAGCACCGTGCCCTGCAGCTCAACCCCGCGGCCGCATCTGCGGGCTCGTTCCAAGGCCTGCCTTCAACAGCTTTCTCTATTTCAGTGAAACTGTTGTTTAAATAAAGGAATTATTTGCATCTTTTTTGCCTCGCAGCTCCATGCACCTGACCGTCTTGTTGCCGATGGAGCAAATGGCTCCCTCCATTCTTTTCACTGCAGCCTGACGCTCATCGCGAGCCGCTAACGCATCTCTACCAGCTGCAACAGCCCTGCTATGGGGTGACTGCAAATCCAACACGGCTCGGGGCCTCTGAGGGTCCGGATTGGGAGCGTTGCAATTGCCAAGTACAAGGGGGTATTAAGAAGAGGGATGTGAAAGCGAGGGATGCATTTCAAGATCTTCTTTCCAGGCAATTGCTGCGAGGATTGCTAGCGTTCAGAAAAGGCACGGGCAGAAGATGGCCCGCAGAAGGCACATCTGTCAGAAGAGGCTTGGGAGGACGCAGAAAGCCAGCGGTGAGTAATGCTTTGGCAGGCGTTCTGGAGACAAAAATCTATACAGGGCCATCAAGCGGCAGAAATAGCAGTGTTTAACACTGGAAGCGTTTCATCTTCCCAACGCCCTTCCCAGCCTTTTGTCAGCGAATCCTCACGACGTGTGTGAGGGAGGGGATGTCAGCAGCGGCAGCTGAAATGAAGCTTTAGATACACAATATGCCAAAGATAATGAAAGAAAAGGCTCCATCTGTCAACATTTCCTCCTCTTTTTCTCCTTTTTCTTCCTGTGGAGAAGTTGATCACCACCAACGTGCCGGGGAACCAGCCGGCGCTGCGGAGGGGCTGGGGCAGGAGGGGTTCGGACCTCCCAGCCGGCACGGGCAGCGTGGGCTGCTTGAATCCATCCCGGAGCGCGGCACAGATGCACCAAGCCGGCCCCCGTGACTCAGCTGCATTCGGTAGAGTTTGGGGTGGAGTTAATTTAAACTGTCTTTACCAAAATATTCCTGTGCGCTTTATGCTGCGAATTCTCGAAGCCTTGGCTTGGTGCTGCCTTCACTGGGAACTTACTTGCTTGGGTAAAATGTCACCCACAGCAAGGAGTGGAAGCAGAAAACCTCCAAACTTCTGGTGCTGCTGATCAAATCCTCCTGAAACAGCTGAACAGCGACCGGCCTCGCTGCTGGCTCAAGGCATGAGCGCACCACTGCACACAGCTCTGGGTTACGCACCAAATGCAACAAACGTTCAGCTTTTCAGCCCTTCCTTTGACACTCAACGCACATTTGAACACTGGGTGTTATTGGTGGGACCTGGTCACCTGCACGGGACAAGCTCTGGGAGCATCCCACATCCTGCCAGCTAATTCCCTGCCCCGCTCTGTGGCAGGAGCACCATCCCATTGCCACCATGTCTTGAAAAGCAAAGCGAGGGGCTAGACTAATTCAGTGACCTCAGACAGCAGCCCAGCTTTCACCTGGAGCAGAACAACCTCTGAGATCAGCAGAGTATGGAGGCAGAAAGCTTGGCTTGGGCATGAGGGGAAGTTTGGTGGGGGCTGAATCTGAGCCCTGCGTATTTCTTTTTCACTGAACTCCTCTTCCTGCAAAAACAAACAGGCTGGGTACATTTTGCTGTCATTCCCTTGGCTTTGGTCTCCAGGAACCTGAGCTCAACACGCATAGAAATCCTTTCAGCGCCAGGGCACACAGCTGGTCCCCCCCAGGGAACCAGAGAACTGGGCAGGCGCTGCCCGCTGAAAATCCTTTCTTTCAAATTCCTTCCCATCGACTCTGAACATCCTAAGCTAAACCAGATACAGTAAAATGCACAGGCCTTGCTGCCAGGGTTCCTTTGGTTATGGTCATGCAGCAGAGCGTGCTGGCATCAAATGGAGGCGGGATCGGGGCTGGGAGCCAGGAGAACAGGACAGGCGGGTGGGATGTAGCAACCTGTGGTGTGAAGAGCAGAGCGGGGCTCCTGGTTTCGCTGCCCAGCCAGCTTTTCCTGGGAGGTGTTTTAAGGCTGAGACACTGATGGAAAGGTGGGTGCTCCCCTGGGGCAGAGCAGCAGGAGGCAGACCCGGTGTTATTGCTGTTAGTGCCCGGCGGAGCAGCAGGGGGGGTACCCACTGCACAATACCAAACAGTTTTATCGTTTAAGGCTCTCTAGGGGGTCACTGACACGGCTGCCAACCATGCTGTGAGCGGGTTAGATGGGCCAGGGCCAACTCGTCCTCCTCTGCAGGCCGTCCCTGTTTGTCCCAGAGTGCTCCCGGCTCGCATCCCTGGCTGGGGTTTGGTCACAAACAACCACCGTCCTAGCAGAGCGCAGCCTCGGATGGGGACTCTGGCTCCCAGGTGCCCTTCTCTCCCCTCCCTCCCTGCTGCCTCAACCTGCCTCATCTCCCTTCTGCAACTTCTGTCCCAAACTGACAACCTCCCCTGTGGTCCTCTCTGTCCCCTGCGACCGCACCCGCAGCCTCCCATGCAGCAACGCTGGCCTGGCCTCTTGCCTTCGGGCTGTGCTGCTGCGGGCTGCTCTCGCCTCTCCTAGACAGGCACAGCAAGAAAACAGATATCGTCCCTCTCAGGCACAACACTGGAGAAAACACAAGACCTCCTGAGACCTGAAAGACACCCCTAGCCTGGGCTGAGCTTGCGGCTGGCCTGGAAAGACTCACATTTTCCAGGATCATGGACTTTCCAGAGAGGCAGAGAAGAGGCAGCGATCAGCGTTGCCTGCCTGCTCCCAGGTGCCACGTTGAGTGGAACGTCGGAGGTGGCCATCTCACCCAGACACCAAACAAGCTTTTGGGGTGGACTTCTAAGGGTCCCTCCATGCTCCCACCTGTCACACTCCCCTCTGCCTTTTACTCCAACGGCACCCAGAGCTCTTGGTGATGGCAGACAGACGGCCACCCGTACCCCAGCCCAGTTTGTGCTCCTCTCTGTGCCCCCCCATTTTGCTGTGCTGGGCGCTACCCTTGCCTTTCCACACCTCTCCCCCTGCCCTTCCTTCCTCCCTTCCCTCTCTTCCTTGCACTTTTCCTTTCCACTCCATCACTTGGCTCAAAGCAGCTGCCTGAGCCTTCCCTCGCCGCTACACGGCCAGTACAAACCATCCCTCTCACTTCAGATACTGGGAAAGAGACGGGTATTTAGGTGCCCAGGGTGCAATGCAGAGGCGCGAGGCTCCCGCACGCCCCGCTGTCACCCAAGCATGCTGATGTTTCCCAAAGCACCTCTCTGCGTTCCAGGTACTTGAAGATCAAACCCTGCTCACAAGAAGCCAGAGGTAAATATTTTTGGTGCACTCCAGCGTTTTAGGGCCAAAGTGTTTTTTGCAGGAGCACCAGTTGCGCTGAAATCACGAGGCTGGGAGGTGCTTTGGGAAAGGTTGCCGGGTTCCCAGGCTGGCACCCTGGCCAGGACGCCCTCCTGCACAGGGTCCCCATCAGCCCCCCATCCCCAGGGCATCCTTGCTGCCTACGCTCCAGGGCTCCGGGCCCAGCCGCCCTGCTCAGCCCCGCAGCTCCAGCGAAGCGCCTCGGAAACGGGTTACTGAACCCGCCAGACACATTTTTAACATTAATTTTGCCAAACTTGAGGTAAAACGGCTATCAGTAACGAATGCTTTTAGACAAGGCTTAGTAGGTTTTGTTACTGTGTCCCTCAGACCCCAGCAGAACTCGGTGGCTGTTTCACTTGTTCAAACAGCTGTCTGGAAAAAAGCAGAACACGCAAATCCAAGCTGCGTTGGCTGCGTTCAACACCGACCCCTCCGGCTTTGGGGTAGGAACGGGAGCCGTAAGGTACCCTCAAAACGATCATGTCGTATCTAGCACTTCCCAAAGGAGTAGTGTTTAAAAAAAACCGGAATAACCAGGAGAATGAAAAATATCCCTTAATTTCAAGGAAGGGGGCAGGGGGGGAAGTTTCGGTTCCAAACTACACCGTCGCTGACCAGTATTTTAAGGCTTTGATTTTTTTCTTTTTTTTAAAACTGAAGTATTTTTGTCTTTTGGCAGTTGAAATGCACTTTGTGGGAAACGCGTTAGCTCCCTCTACAGCGCTGTGAATTGGAACGGAGGAGTGGAACGAGGCAGCAAGGGAATGAACCAAAAATAAACCGAAACGAAATAAAACGGGGCTGGGGAAAGCAGAACTTGCTGCAAAGTTTTCTGGGACAAGAGGAGGGATTTATGTATTTCTTCCTCGTCACCTTCCGAGGAGGAAAAAAAAGAAAATGAGGACCTGTCCGCAGGGCCGGAGGATGCTCCCGGCGGGTGTGAGGAGAGGAGGGGAGGAGAGGGCTTTAGTAGAGTCCGCATCCCCGCAGGTTGTTGGCGATGATGACATCCGTGACGGCGTCAAAGACGAACTGGATGTTGTTGGTGTCGGTGGCACAGGTGATGTGCGTGTAGATCTCCTTGTTGGGGGACTTGTTCTTGCTCTCGTACTGAGCCTGGATGTAAGCCACCGCCTCCGTGAAAGAGTTGGGGCCTAGAAGAGAGCCGAGATGAAAGGAAAAAGGGTTAAAGCGATCCCGTACCCATAAATCTGTAGGGTGCCTGCAAGCACCCCGTTGTAGGGACATGGGGAGCTCGTACGGGGCTGCTGCAAGCCAGCCACCCCATCTGCATCTCAGCGACGGGCGCTATGAGCAGCCAGGGCTCCTGCGAGGGAGGAGATGCTCTCCGACTGTCAGCTCAGCTGTATTTTTATTCTGAGCTGCTGTTTATAGTCTGTGGAGATGAAATGGGTGAGGGAACCGAGTGCTAAACAGGCTATGACGGGAAAACCAGAAGAAATTCCACATAATGCTGACAAAAAAAAGAGCAAAAACGTGCCAGGAACGTGCAAAGTGCTTGACCTGGGGCAAAGGCTTAACTTTTTTCCTTTTTTAGATTTTTTGATTGAAGTTTCAGCTTTTGATGGAAAAGAGGAGTTAAAATGTCCAGGAATGGAGGGCAGTATTGGTAACTGTGCCCTCCTTTCCCTGAATTGCTAAGAGAAAAGGACATGAAAAGATCCAGCCGCTGGATCCAGCCGCTGTTACAGAGCAAAGCAGGGTTTTTCTCAAATGAAATACAAAAAAGCGCATACAAAATGTCCCTCTTTTTGAGAAATCCAGATCACAGCCCCCTCTGCTAGATCTGTGGCTACAATTGCGCCACGAGGAGCTTCTCCGTTTGATGTACAGAGATGTCTGTACCAAACCTTATTAATCATCGAGTTTTGTGTTAAAAAAGCCGGAGACCGGTCATGCAAAGGAGCAGATCCCTTCTCCTCTGGCCAGCCCCGAGACTGCTCACACGCACAGCTCCCCTCGGGCACCTGCCTACGTCTGGTGAGACCTGAGAAGATGCTTGAAGGAAGACAAGCAAAATGTGTGCTGGGAGCAGGTTCTTGTACGATGGAAAGACTTTGGGAAGAGATCCACATGCTGTGCACAACCCACCCAGGAGGTATCTGGTGAAAGGGAAGCTGGCTGCTCAAAGGCACGAGGGTTGAGAGGCTGGGTTCCTTCTGGGAGCGCGGGGAATCACTAATGCCAGCTTGGTTTAAAACCCGCCCTGGATTCCGCTGCTGCTTCGCTAAGTATTGCGGATTAGTTAAAAGCAGGAGTGAATTAAGGGGATGGAAACAGTGCTCCAGCATACAGCAAGCACATTTGTGGATAGTGTCTTCTAATAATTCTCTGTCAGCAGAACTAATGGACATCAGAAACTTCATTTTCTTAAAAGCATTTTGTGGAAACAACTTGTGACGTTGAAAATCCGCTTGTTTGATTTATAGGCTTTCATCAGATAATTCTTTTTAACTCCACAGCAACTTCCTAATCATGCTGCTTTTTCACAAGGCCGTGAGGGCTTCATCTTCTGAGCCGCGGTCACCAAAGCAGGGCCGAGCAAGGTTAAGTGTCTGCTTGGGTTTAAAGCCTGGCTTAAGGTTAGCATGAGGTAACTTCCAACTTCTTACAGTATTGCTGAATGCCTTGCAGTGAGATATTCTTCACTTCTGATTCAGACCCCGTTGGATCAGCAGAAGGGCTTTCAGCCCTCCCTGACGGCACGAGAGAGAAGAGAGGCCTGTGGAGGGTCCCTGGCATTGTGATAGCTCCCAGCTTCCAGAACAGCTCCTCAAAGGAATTCAGAGCATCTTCAGGGTCCTCTGAGATGTGGGGAGGACTGGTTTGGTTCACTTGGGGCTGAAGTGCTCCAGGTACAAGCTATGTTTGTTTTCTTCTGCATAGTCACCTGGGAGCTTGGCTACGTCTGTACCAGGGTCTGCCTCCCCCACTGAACTCCTCTCTCGGGCTGAGACAGCTTGGGAAAGAAAAGTTACATCTGAACCGACGTTCCTTCTTGTTCTAGTCTCTCTGCCGTCAGGGTTACGCAAGAATATTATTTCCAAGCAGTCTTCACTGGGAGACTTCAGTGAAGATCCACAAAACCACCTCCACAAAATGCGATCAGGAAGGAGCGAAAGGTGCAGGTTTGCTTCATGGAAAAAAAAAGGAAAAAAGGGAGAGAGCACGATGAAAATCTTGCAGTATGTAGAAGTGCTGCTATACAGAGGATGGTGATGAGCTGCTGTACAGGCCATCCGAAAGACGGCAAGCAGCAATCTAACTTGCAACCAGAAAAAAATTGGAGTTGGCATTGTTGTGAGCTTTCAACTGTAAAGGCTGAAATTTCCATTTTTAGACCTTTTTAGGCAAACATGTCAGGAATGTGCTGGTTCTGCCTGGACCAAGCAGACGAGTAGATGGCTGCAATGTGCTGGTAGTGACACACATCCAAACCTTCCCTGGAGAGGAAGCCTGCAGATGTTCTTCTGAATTCAGCTGGAGTCGCTGAGCTCCGCAGCCACAGAGCATTCAGCCCAAAGCAGCAGTGATGGATGGCTTTTGCCTATTCACAGTGAAAAATCAAGTGCTCAGAGATAGGAAGCTCTGGTTAATAATTTGTTGGCCTGCCCAGAAACGTGACACTCTTGGTACTCCCGGTTCACAACTATGTTTCCTGACAAAGAGATCTGCTGCTCTGTCTGTCGGCTTGATTCATCTGGATGTCTCCGGTGAGCTTAAATAATGCATGATGATAAAAGTTTATTTTTATGCTGTCTCGGAATGATAATGAGGGTTTGTGGAAGCGGGCGAGATGCAGCGGGAAGTGGTGGGGTGCAGCTGCAGCCTTTGCACGGGTGATGTATTCTCAGCATTGGCAGGCCAGATGCCAGGCAGCCAGCAGAAGCCAGGGCTTCTTGCATGCTGCCCCGCTGCAGAGCCTCTGCTCCGATCTTCAGGTACCACCCAGGCCTCCTCCTCCCAGCCAGGCTCAGGGCACGGCTTGCTGTGGCTCTTCCCTGTCTGCGCTACGGGTTGAGAGTGGGTGGCCAGTGCATGAGAAAAATCAAGCGCCACCTTTCCTATCTGCATTTAACGGGAAGCGTTTCCATGTCCAGATGCCTGATATCAGAGATCCTCGTTGTGGTCGGCCAGGACCCACAGGGGAACAACGTGATGGGTTACGGCACAGCAAGCCTGGACTCTGGCTGAGGACAGCCTAACAAACCCTGTGCGCTGGTCTCCCAGAGACCAATTACTCTGGTGATGGGTAAGCTTGTTACGTTTTTCTGAGACCTGCAGGAGGGTTCATTTTCCCGAGCGACGCTGGAAACCAGGACATGGGTTTAGGGAGCGTGCTGCCAGCCCTACGCCCGCAGGTGTTGGCTCGGCACTGAAACCACCCGTGGGGAGGTTTCAACATCCTGCTTAGCGGTGGTGGCCCTTTGCAGGCAAGGAACTGGGGTTTAAGTCATCCTCACACTTTAAGTGGACCACTAAACACAATGGGGGTGATCCTATGGCATTCACTGAAATAAAGCTTGCAGGGAAGCGAAAGGGAGCTCTGGCTCTGCATCTTTAGCCTCACTGCCTGCGATACACCACAACATCAGAATTGGGGGGCCTACAAGAAAGATGGGGAGAGAGACTGTTCTGGGGAGTCCTACTGCAACAGGACTAGGTGTAATGGTTTCAAAATAGAGGGAGGTAGATTCAGATTAGATATTAGGAAAAAATTTTTTACAATGAGAGTGGTGGAGCACTGGCCCAGGTTGCCCAGAGAGGTGGTGGATGCCCCATCCCTGGAAACGTTCAAGGCCAGGTTGGCCGGAGCTCTGAGCAATCTGATCTGGTTGGAGATGTCCCTGCTCCTTGCAGGGGGGTTGGACTGGATGGCCTTTAAAGGTCCCTTCCCACCCAAACCATTCTATGATTCTATATTTGCTGTGCGTTCCTCTGCAGCCAGCTGTCTCATTACCTGTATACTCAGGAAAGCAGATAGTCAGTGGAGATTTCTTAATTTTCTCCTCAAATATGTCCTTCTTGTTTAGAAAGAGGATGATAGACGTATCTGTGAACCATTTGTTGTTGCAGATGCTGTCAAAAAGCTTCAGTGATTCGTGCATGCGGTTCTGCAACAGAAAGGAGAGATCACATCAGGGCAAAGGCAGCGAACGGGGGACGTTCAACATGAAGGGAAATCTAAAACAACTAAATTATGGAGGAAGACAAGAAAAACAAAAGCTACAATATACATAATAAATTTATGTATACATACAGCTGAACATGTACGTACACAGATGCAATCCCTACAACATCTCACATACAGTGAGGAACTGAAGGGCATTGAACTACACAGAGCTGTTTTGATTTTGCATAGCAGGTCATTTACAGGATCCCAGCTCATAAAATCATCATGCACCATGCATGGATG
The DNA here is from genome assembly GCF_036417535.1 of Chlamydotis macqueenii. NCBI lineage: Eukaryota > Metazoa > Chordata > Aves > Otidiformes > Otididae > Chlamydotis > Chlamydotis macqueenii. Next base: position 16,064,652 of record NC_141568.1, read on the forward strand.
GGGAGTTACTTTTGCCCTTTCGTCAGATTTACGTGTCGCTGTAGCTCATGCAGATTTTTCCAATACGTTTTCATTACTTTTTTACTTTTTTTTTTTTTTTTACTTTCTCTAGTGCATGTGGCACACAACTGGTTGGATACATTAACCAAGGACTGGTAGATCCTTGAATTAATCTAGAGTTGGAAGCAGACATCCAGGTGACATAATTTTGGAAATGACCTTGCCGTGACCTTTGCCTGGTTTTGTTAATTTGTTTAGTGTTGTTGTCTGTTTTGGGGCTTTTAATTTTTTTAATTGTTTTTTTTTTTAGTTCTCTTGGAAGATGGCTCAACAGAAAGTGTCTGGCAGAGAGGAAAAAAAAGTGAAAAAAAGAAGAGGAAGTAGTATAAAAAAGAGAAAAGTAATGAAGAGCATCTAAGAACAACCAGACGAGAAGTCAGGCACCACCGCTGATGTTAGTTCATGCCTCTAGAAGAACGTTAGCTACTCGCCAGCCGAAGGGCTGTACGTTCAAACGCACACACAGCGCAAAGCTGGTGTTTTGGTTATAGGTCATGCAAAAATACTACACAGGAAAGGAGAGAGGTAAGAGGAATGAAAAAAACCAGACCAGTTAGAGTTGTAAAGTCCGCCACGTTGTTTTACGGTGGTGGAAAGAGCTCACGGCAAAGTCAACCAAGTGTCATGTTCCCTGCTGCTTTCAACTCTCAACTTGGTTTTAATTTTTTTTTTTTTTTCTCAGTTCAAGAGAAGCTTCATACCTGCCAAATTTGGTTGGTCTCTCAAATGCTCATTTTTTGGCCTGTTTGGCTAGGTAAGGTCAGACGGCCGAGGAAAAGCTGTGAAGGTGCCGAGGCTGATGATGTTTGGCGCGCGAGGCCGACGCCGGAGCGCGCACGCTGGTCGCGTGGCCATCTCTCAGCCGGGTGCCGGGTAGCGGAGAGAGCAGGCGCGGTGAGGACGAAGCACACCCAAGAGTCAGGGGGGTTATCAAAGACAAAGCATGGTACAGACCAGACCGGCTCCTCGGCTTTTCCCAGCGGCATCTCCTTGAGACAGCACTCCCCAAACCCGCTAGTGTGCATACGAGACTGGTTACAGCGACCGCCGGAGAGACGATAGGGAGAACAGGGCTGCGTGGTCTCATTGGCAGAGGGTTTTTTGGGGAGGGTGTAGTGTGTGTCCCCCACCTCATTTGGAAATTCAGAGTGGTGCAGGAGACAGCGGGGACCTTCACCCCTCTCCTGCTCCGTTTCACACCCGCACTGGCAGCGTGATTGAGCCCAGCGCTTTACCGATTAACGCTTTCCTTTTCATTGCTACACTTTAGCTGCTGGCGAACTTTTTATGTAGGTACCGGTGGTTTTGTGGATGAAGGAGACATCCAATCAGATCCAGAGTGAAACATGGTGTGTGCGATGTGCCGTACCGCATACCACGTGCTTTACTACCCGACTTGAAATGACAGAGCACCTCCCCAGCGTGGATTGCGCCGGCGCACGGGGAAGATACGACCGTGTACAAACGTAAAAACACATTTACTTATTTGGTCTCATTTGCAAGATGTTGCTTATCTGGATCATCCCATGTCTGTGTGCTGTTTCCTGCTAACCCAGTTTGTACTGGCTGGTGGGGACAGTGGAACAGAAAGCAAACACAATTAACCGTTTTTCAAGCAGGGTCCCTCACAGAACATTCTTAATGACCTTTCTTATAGCCCTTGCTGATTTAGAACAAAAGCACGGAGAAGCACATGAACGCCACTTGTGAGTTAAACCAGTAGCTCATCCCCAGGTCACCGTACTTACCGCGCTGCCCCTCGCCAGCCCCATACCATGCTGCGCAGCCCCGGCAAGGAGCAGCGGCGTGCGGCGGCGCCTCGTGGCACGGGAAGCACCATGGGTGACATCGGCTTTGGTTAAGACATAGAAGCTGAGGACTTCTGCTGAGTTGTGCTTGGTGGTTAGGGTGAAGCTGACTTTCCTACAGTAGCAAGACTACACAAGGATCCTACAGAAATCCTTCTGCTGCACTTACATGGTTTGATTAATTTGCGTTAGTACCCGTTAGAAATGAGAGTGTTTTCCCAAGAACAGTGACTCTTAGCGCCCAGTCGTAACCAGAATATACACACAGCACAAACCAATACATCCCTGAAGAAAATGAGAATGACAATAAAAATCCTCTATTCCTTTCAAATTCCAGAGACAAGTTTTGAAGCTTCCTGGGGCTGCCTGACCCGGCTTTCTGGTCACTCCGTTGTTTTTCCCCCAGCCCTGCCGGTTAGCCAAGTAAATATAACCACTGCTCTGCCCGCTGCTCCTTACTGACCTGGGCACGGTTCTGATCTGCAAATCCACCCCTTCCTTCCCCAGCACTAACGAGATGACAACGTTATTCAGAGGGAAGGAACTGCTTTCCACGTACGGCAAAGGTGCAGAGCGATATCAGGGCGAGCCGGTACGGACACTGCTGTTGCCGTACCTTGGTGCCACGTGGGGAATGCTGTCGCATCCCAGCAGGGCTCCTGGGAGCCCACCCACGGATGCAAACTGTCCCAGTGCTGGCTAATACTGGGAATGCCTCATTCCCTCTCCTTCCTTTCCTTTTCCTTCCCTTTTCCTTCCCTCCCTCCAACAGGAGACGGTATGACTGCACAGAAACTCCATATCCCCCTCCACTTACATTTCCTAAGATGCCCAAGCCGCTTCCACTTGCTTTGTCACTCCTAAGGCAATTTCTGAGCGCTGCAATCCAATTTTCCTTGCCCAACGGCAGCAGAGGAAGCACGCTAACCAGGTCACGCAACGCAATACGAACCAACAGGCCAACACTAATGCACACCAAGGGTCACCGGCACAGCGCCTTCAACCCATCCCATGCTCAGCACTGGGGACACGAACAATACTCGCGTGTCTTGGCTAGATATGGATGACCTAAATATCTCAGTTTCAGAGGCAGCAATGTGCAGCATGAATATTTCCTGCTCTTGCCATGACTCCTCTGAATTTGTGAGGAAAAAACCAAAGAGGATGGTCTCAGTTCCCACCACAGGTCCCATGCTGTCTTTTTAAAAATTCCATTGGAATTCCATTTAGAAGGAATAACGCAAATCTACCTTTGTTAATTGTCTTCTCCAGTTGTACCGATCAATATGACTGCTGTCCCTCTCTCCTCCCAGATCACAGATCTGAGGCTTTTCCTCCTGTAACCTCAGCTTATGAAACATAAAGATAAGTCACAAATGAGATGAAATAGCCTCGTTACGCAAAGCCATAATCCATAACGTTGCTCAGTCAGTTCAAGCAGGACGTTCTCGCCCTGTGCTTCTGCCTCACGAGCTCCAGCTGTGGGCTGTGGCTGGCAGCAAGGGGACTGAGGAAGGCACTGCTTGAATTTCCCTGCAGGTTTGCTCCCCTCCCTTGGGAGCTGGGCACGCAGGGAAGCAGTTTAGATCTGCCAACAGCAGCCTAAGAAGGTGTTTGGGGCAATGGGAGAGTTTCTGTGCAAAACGTGTTCTTTATGTTTATATGGGCCTAGAAATCACAGTTCTCTTTATTTTATTTACGTTTTTCTGATCTGGATATACAGAAGTGCTCGCCTTCCTTGGGTCCTGCAGCATTGCTCTTTGTGGCAAGGAATTGGAGAGAAAGTTTACACCTTCTAAAAGACCACCTGGTCTCAGGGAGAGATGGCTTTGAACACAACAGCCCTTTTCAGCTGCTGCAGGAGGACGGGTGCTCTGTCTTTTAAAACAATAAACCACAAAAAAACCTTTATGAGCCTAGAGCCGAGTGTTTCACCCAGCCTTGTTTAACCAGCTCTTTACTCAGTCTCGATTGAAAGGATTCACAGCAAACCTGCTGTTCATGAATCTTTTTCAGTGAGACAAGCCGACCCTACAGCTACGCTGGTCCCAATGCCCTGGTGCTACCTGGAGCTTACCAAGCTCCAGTTAAAGCTGATTCTATCTGAACCACGGTTTCATCGGCCTGAAGCACAGTCTGACTTAGGGAAGTGCAAAAAGCCCCTGTGAAATCCTGTGATTGTTGTCAACAGGGCACTGAGAGCAGGAGGAAAAGCTGTTTTTCCTTGGCAAGTGGTTTTTTGGGCACCTGAGATGCAGTAGGGCTCTTTCCTTCTCACTGCTCCGCGCCAGCACTGCAAGCTCTACGAGTCTTTTCATACTCACAGAGACATCTGTACAGCCCCCAAATCTTCAGCAGCTTAATACAGCTGGAAGTGCCCAGCCCGTAGTAAGCATCTCTACAGAAAATGAAGATGGAGGAGCAGCATCCAGCTCACTCTCTCAGCTGCCTCCTCTTTGTGTTTTCTAAGTGAGAAGCAATAAAAGCTGATTTACGTCATTAAAGCCAGCAGATGTGATGGATGCGGACAGACGGCAAATCAGCTGACTGAAGAGATGCTGCTTTTACTGCTGGGTTTTCGGAGAGGAACCGCGTTAGCAGGGAGGAGACTGAACGCTTGGGGGCTGAGCTGGGAGAGGACTAAGTCTGTGGGTGCTGCGTTTTCCACCTGCCGTTCGTGCCGAGCGTACAACAGGGCAGACAAGATCCAACACCGTCATTTTTTTTCCTATTTGCCTTGGCCTCGCTCGGGGTTGTTTATTTGGGTTAGGCGAGGGCGTCCTGCAGGCGCGGCGGCGGCAATGCCGAATCCTTTCCCTGTTTACGCCGAACGTGTAAATGAACAGCAGCTGCCTCTGCCCTCCTGTTGCTCAGCATCCCCAGAAACGCTTTGTGAAAACGGACTGAAATAGCAAGCCAACGTCAGCGCTGCGCCAGAGCGCAGCTCCAACTTTGCTTTTGCGTCCGGAGAGCAGGCAAAGCCTGCAAAAGCAAAGTTGGAGCTGCACAAATCCCGGTTTCTGCAGCTTGGCACTTCAGCGGGGAGGCTGAGCTGGCACCCTGCTCGTCACTGGGGTGGTGCTGGGTGACAGGCAGTGGCTGGCAGAGCCCAGCATCCCCAGGAGAGATGCTGTAACCTCCATCTCAGAGGAGCTGAGTTAAGGCTGACATTTAAAAAAAATGGTGCTGGCATTCAGACCCGTCCATGTTGTGCTCCGTGGCTTCGCATCACAAGTTCTGGCTTGTGTAGACCGGCACCCAAAAGTGACCTGTATTAAAGGCTGCCTTTGGCTTCACGGTTTGGGTGTGACTGCCCAAGTTTTACCTACAGAGCACCTTGCTCTCTGCTCTGATCACAGCTTCGCTCCCTGCCCGCCGACTCTGCCCTCACCCTGCGTATTCTTCATCTCCTGGCTGTGATTCCCCTGCCCAGCGGCAGAGCCCTATGGCATTGAGCTAATGGCTGGAGTTTTCAAATCACGTCAGCAGATTTTGGTTCCTTCACAGTAAATCCTACAGGACTGCGCATTCTTGAGCATACCAAGGCCAGGGATAGAGGGAGGTGACAATGAGGATTATAAATACATGGACATGAGAGGGTGTAGGGCGTCTCAGTCAGTCTGGAAGGACATAGCTGTGATGCTAATACCACCCTGAATTCTGGCATCAATATGACCCAGACAACCAGGTGACTTCATCAATCAGTTTGCCAGAGCTCACAAACCTGGCTCAAACAGGCTAGAAACCACAGCCCCCCAGTCTTTTTGGGAAGAGACAACTGATACCTAACAGCAATCTTTCCCTCGATTCCTTCCTCATCATCAGCTTTCCGCAAGCCTGACATCTTTACCAGCAGGAGAATAAAGATCCTCAGAGAGACAGAGCTGGCAGGGACAAACCCTCCAAGCTGCTGCAGCCTAGGCAGAGAAGAAATCATTACCACATCTGAGTGTGGCCTTCGATTCCTTTTCATTAGACAAACGCAACCGGGTGCCCACCACAGTCGTCGTCAGTCCCAAAAGCGTGCGTCCCCATCACGCTGAATGAACGGCCAGAACACAGAAATGAGTCTTCCTGCATCTCTTCTGCATATTTAATTCACTTGTATTAATTGCACTCTAATACCAGGAGCACACAGGTCCTCGCTAGCTTTATTTCCAGATGGTATTTTGAGCTTAATGTCACAGTGGGAAGTCATAAAAGCTCTCCTAGAGCAAATTACCTGAGGAATCACACAGTTCTAGTCTCACTCAGGAAAATGAATTTCTCTAGCCTGAAGAAATAGGTTATACTAGCCCGAGCCTGCCCCAGGCGTGTGTGGCCATCCTGCACCTGAACACCACGGCGCGACCGCTTCCTTATCATTTGTTTTAAAAGCCCACCTAGCTAGATCTCCTCTTTCTCGATACAGGGTCCCATTAACTCGTTTTTGAAAGACACAGGTCAGCCAGAAAGGACAAATAAAACTCTGCGACTTTACCGGTGCAAGAAAGCATTACCTGGGCATGTAGACTTCATTTTGAAGAGTGTGGAGGACAAAAGTCCCCAGAATTTCAGGGTCAGTGGGGAGTGACTGACAAAAGCACATTACTGTAGCACCCCAGCGAGCACTCGGCGATTTCTGAGGAGTTTCTGGCTATGCAGTATGCCATAAAGAAGTGTTGGGGCCTCCAAGACCCAGTTAGACTCACCGTGGTTTCGTCTTCATGGAGCACCTGGTCGTAGCCGCTCAGCGCGACGCAGAAAATGATCGCTGTGACATCCTCAAAGCAGTGAATCCACTTCTTGCGTTCTGACCGCTGCCCCCCGACATCGAAGAGCCTACGGCACAGGAGAGGACCATCAGCACCTCTCTTTCTTAGTTACAAGGAAACTTCAGCATTCTCAGCATTTTCTGACCATATGGTCCCTGGAAGGCTCCAAGCACAAAGCAACAAGTCTTTCACCACTGGCTTGGTCTTCTACTCCAGAACCCGGAGCTGAGGAGGATCAGGAGGAGCAGTTACAGCTCGGGATAAAGGGATTTGTGGGAGAGCCTCAGCAACCTGCTAGATCCCAAAGAGTCTGCATATTGCTGACCCCCTAAAATGCCGTGTCCTGTGCTGTGGGGGTCATCCATGTGTTAACCAGCAGTTTAACAACTTCTCCTTTGGGAACTACAGGGAACACAGTCACAAAAAGACGCCCTGAAAATTTACTGTGCAGTTTTAGACTGACCTGAAGTGGAGGTTTTTGAATGTGAAGTGGGTTTCTACGATGCCAGTTGTTTTGACCCTGGTTCGGAGGATATCCTGCTCCGTGGGCTGGTAGTCTGCAGCTCCGATTCGATCTAAGCTGTCTAGGTAGCTAAGAGAAGAAGGAGAAAGAAAAAGAAAACAGATAAGAATAAGGCACATGTTAATCTCTGTCAATCTCAGATGAATCCTTCAGCTTCCTATTAATCTCTTTCAATCTCATTTTTCATGGCTGAATGTGTTGTAGCTAAAGGAAAAAAAAATCCTATTCTGAGGAGAAAGAAATGTTAACAAATCCCAGTAACCTAAGAAGAAAATCTGATAGTGAACCGAAAGCAGGAAATTAAGTGTGCATGTTTTGTGAGCCCTGATGGCAATCTGTGAAAATACACAGTTTTAATATTACTTGCTATTTTTATTCCTGAGGGATGAAGGTCCCAACCAGTCCATTGTGCTGGAGGCTGTACTCACACACGCTTTTCTGCAAGGGTTTATTCAAAACGCCCCAGCCTTTTCAGATAAGAGGTTGGAGAACTTAGGTCTCGCTCCCAGAACAGACAGACGGAGTCACCTTTGGGAGATGCCCCTCTCTGCTGGGAAGAGAGGGAGACAGGGCAGGCTGCTCTGACGAGATGCCTTGTCTTCAGTCAGCTCCAGCGAAGGGAGACGAATCCACCCGAGTGAGTCACGACTCCGGCCTGAAACCCAGCATAGGGCTGCGACTGCGGGCGATGCAGCGCTTGGACAAAATCCAAGGGCTCGCTTAGACGGTGATAATCTGGGAGTTTAAACTGAGGGTTTTTGGGGGTGCAGAGGGAAGATTTAGCTTTCTAAAACATTTGGATAGTTTTAAAACTTTTGCCCTTATTCTGCTCCAGGCTTAAAAATCTATGAACATAGGCAATGCCTCCACAGGCTGAAACTTTGGGTAGGAAGCCCTGTCTTTCAGTGTGAAATGTTTTTGTAGAGGAAACCAACAGCTGCGCACACATGACCACAATCAATTTTTTCATCCCCATTCAAGACAATTCTTCAAAACAACTCAGCCCAACTAAATATAATTTACGAAGAAAAGAGGAATTTGGATTACAATTTAATATGAATTATAAACACAGAACTGCATCACACAGTAAATTCTTTCTCACCACCGTTGAGCTGCACACAGACACTCCAGTTCCTCTTAAAGAGGGTTTGATGTGCGTTACAGGACCTAGATGCCCACCTCCAGCCCCAGGAGCATCAACCTAACCCACACGAGATGCATTGTGAATAATAATAAAGCAGGTCTGTGCACGAGCGGTGGTCTTGCCCTTTGCATCTCTGCGCTGCATGTCGCCCAAAGAGGCAGCAGGACAGAAGGTGACGTGCCGGGGGCAGGATGGATGGGTACCCGTCCAAGTGTTAGCCAGAGGATGGCAGCTTTGCCCAACGCAGCTCGCAGAAATTAAAGGGTAACAAGGGGAGCTGTGCAGCTGTAGGTAAGGAAGACACTGTCGTCCCTGGACAGCATGAGTTTACCGGTGAGTGCGAGAAGGTACACGCTGGAACCACTCACGTAAGACAGCCATGATGTCTAAGCTTGACTTTCTCTTTCAGTTTAGCTAAATGTGTTTTTTTTTTTTTAACACAGCGTGTGGGTTTAGTCCTGATGAGTAAAGAGTCACCCCAACTTGCTCGTGAACGTGCTTCCCTCTGCGCTTTGCCAAAGTACGTCCCGCCTGGCCTGGACGCGAAGCCCTGGCCCACCGCTGGAGATGCTTTCCCAGACGCATCGGAAGGCAGAGGAAGGCTTTCCACCCGTGTCCTGGAGGGACTGCTCTCAGCCAGGGCTCCGGAGCAGGACGCCGTGCGCTCTGCTACCTGAGAAAACTCACTGCCACCGGCTCTCACGCCTACCCTGCCAACCTGGAAAAACAGACAGACAACCAAACTCTACGCCAAGGTGAAAACCAAACCTCACCCCACTCGCATCACGTATTTTGGCTACCCATCATTTTGATCACTCTTTTTTGCTAAAGAATTGCAAGAATCACATCGCCCAGGGAAAAGTGTATCAGCTAAGCAGGGTTATTTTTATTGTGCCCCTTTTCAAGCAGCTAAAGCCACTGTGGTTTTGTGACAGATGCTCCCTTAATTGCCCTGTGATGGGCCCTGGATGGATGAATGGGGCTTCACTCAAAATCAGATCCTCCGCCGTGACGGCTGAAGCCACGATCACTCATCTATTCACAACCGGTGTCAACTCCTGTTATTGAAGAGACGGCTGCATTTCTTCACGCGTCCCCGCAGACCGAGGCTGCTCTGCAGTGCTGTTATTCAGCGACCCAGGCTCTCCTCTGTCCTCAGGAACAAAATACTGCGAGGTAACGGTAAAAAGTGGAGGTGTAGGAGAGGGAAGGATTTTCTTTCCCTCTTGCAGGTCTTGACAATACCCTGAAGAGCTTTATCACTGCCTCCATCTTCATTTCCTCTATTTTCCTGTGATTCAACTCTCTTCAATTTTACATTCCTTATTAATTATTCTTGCCTTTGAGATCCTCCTTTAATGCTGGCAGTGCAGCAAATTAAGACATCTACTGCTAACTGGCCAAAGGACTCGGTATCGCAGCAGCTCAGTGATGGAAGAGTTCGTTACAGTAATTATGGCCTTCAACGCACGACGATCTGCTTGCGAACAGCAGCATCCTTTAAACCCCAGGCCACGTGCTGGGACTCCAGAGGGATCTCGCTCTCGCCGCTGGCGTGCACAGCCTATGGTGCTTCCACGTGGCGTTCCCCTTGGCTGCCTGGCAGCGAATTAGCTCCAGATTTGATTTGATCCTGCAAGCAGCCTGGCTCTGAGGCTTGGAAAGCCTCACCCTCCTTCATGCCCTTGTCCATGGCAGTGATGCGGCCTCATGTGCCCGGCTCCACACGAGTTACTCTGGGGATGAGAGGTCTGGGGAGCTGATGTGGCCTCTCAGGGGGACAGGATAACAGCAACAGAGGGAGGAGAGCTGAACAGGATCCATCCCATCCACCCTCTCCTTCCTGACAGCATCCAGCTTCCAACCCCAGCTGGAATATCTCCATAGGAACCTTGGCTGGGGTATCTCTCACATCTGCCTGGGTGAGGGCACTGCTTCCCAGTGCTTAACTGGTGCTGTGACAGAGGAATACTCAGTATCCCCAGTACCCAGCCTGGCCTGGCCTCAGGTGAGCTGAGCTTCGTGAGTCGGGTGCCCTGGGGTCACTCCCACGCTAACGCAGTCAGCCTGGCTGCGGGGCACCCCAGCGCCGATACCCGCTTGCCAACATACCCTCTGCCTTTTCTCCTAACTGCTGTCTTAATGTCTTTCCTGATCTCAACCATTTCCATCTTTCTCTGTGTGTTTCTCAGTGACTTAAATTCCTTCAGCTGCCTAGGTCTGCTCTTCATCTGCCCCCGGTAGTCTCAATGAGGGTCAGCCATCAATTTACGTGAAGGTATACAACATTTTCAGTGCGGGTTTTGAGGTCACATTCCAAAACTGCTTACTCCTCTGGCTGCTCTCCCCTGGAATTTCTCCCATCTCAGGCTGCAGAAGATTTTTTTTTCTTCCCCTGGACTTGGCGGCAGCTGAGCTGGACCCCACGAAGCTCAGCGGCGGGAGCGTGCCGTGGCACGGCTGCCACGCCAACATCCAGCTGTGGGAACGGGAAGCTCAGGCTGCCTGCTGTTTGCATGCTGAGTTGATTTTAGCCACTGCTTGCTCCCCTCAGTTCCTGCTGGAGGCATCTCCAAGGCTTCGCAGAGTGCTGGTGCTCCCTGCCCATGCTGCCTGGAAGGACCTGCTGGTCTGCTGGGGATGAGCCTGAGCTGGGAGAGGCTGGGATGTGCTGGGGGTGTCACCTCTTGGGGAACAGGGAAACCCAAGAGGGGACAAACTGCTACACATGGTGCTGGTATGTCCTTTGAACCACAAATCTCAGGGCCAAACTGTTGCTGGAGATAATTAGTTGTCGCAGCCAAGAGGCTGGATGACACATAATCCCCTCTGAAGCTGGCATCTGTTTAACCAGCAGAAACAAGAGCACTTTGGAGGCCGCAGAGTAAACGCTCAGCTCTCCCCCTTCCGCGTCATCTCTGTGGCACAGCGCTGGCGTCGCAGCTCCTTCCACTGCCCAGCTCCGGGGTTTGCACGCTGGAGCGGAAGCATATCTGAAATGACACGTCGGCTCGTATTTGCAGCCGGCCTTGCCCAGGGCTTGCAGGGGTTAAAAGGAGCTGAAGAAAGGTGAGAAGGGTTTTGAGTACATGAGCAACCCTCTAGCATTTGGACTCCTGAGCTGAGCAGCTCCATCACTGCTTATATCTTTTATCTGAAATGCTTTGTTTTGGAGCAGATTGCAGGTTTCTGAGTCACTCTGTCGGGCTCAGGGAGGTGAAGCCTGACTGTACTGTGCTGCTGAAAGCAAAATGTACAAGAAACGGCATTTCCCAAACACAGGGAGAGGACCTCATCGAATGGAGCTACAGAAGGCAGACGCTCTATAAGGAGTAGCTGGTATTAAAATCTCTACTCAGTAATATGGAAAACAAGGAGTAAATATAGTCTCTTGCACCTTCATTTACTGTTCCAAACAGCGTGTGGTAGCAGTGCCGTTGATGCCGGAGACACTGCACGCAGAAAGGAATATTGTTCAAGTTATCCCATGGGAACAGAGCGGTGGCAGCAGCCTACGTGCAGCGCGTGGCCGGAGACCCCTCCCCAGGCACTCTGCCACCACGGGAACCTTCTCCCCAGGCTGCACGGCCTGTGCCAAAGGCTCTGCTGCCTGCCTTCTCGGAGGAAGGAGCATAGCTGGCCACCGGCTGTGGTCAGGGCTGGATACCTGTGGGAAGGCTCACACAGATGGACATTCACCTCTGTTGAGGTTAATGGCCATAAACGGTTAAACGTCTGTTGGGGTCTTCTTGCCTCAAAGGTGAAGTCTTTCTGCAGGCAGCATCCAGCTGGCACTGCGCTCACTGGAGGTGCTCACACCACGCCAAGGTCCATCTCACGTCCCAGCAGCGCAGTGGCAGGCACAGCCTGGGACTTGGTCTGGGGTGGGATTGCAGACAGGGGAGTGGGAGCTTCAGGAGAGCAAGCCTGGAGACAGCAGTCTTCCCAACTGCTCCTCCGTCCTGCAGGTCCTGGCCTCTGCCCACGGCTCCTCTGTGAAGGGAAGGCTGTGCGTGGGACACCCCAGGCTCACTTTGTTGGTTTGTGTTGTATTTGATGGAAAAATCAGATCCCCGTTTGTCAACAGACGCAGCTGAGTCACTGCTGGGTTATTTTCTAGTCTGTGTACATAGGCGCTTAAGGGTCAGCTCCAACGTCATGTCCTGGCAAACGCCAAGTTTTTAATTAAGGTTGTCACAAGCAGGAATCATCTCATCTAACTCGTCTAACTTCTCACGTGAAGCTGTCTCCACCTGAGTGCTCCTTCCCAGTTCCTGGATGGAAATGGGCATTTCTAACATCTGTTGTCTGTATCTGACCTCAGCTTGTACCCCGACTTCTTCCTTTCTTTTACTGATGAACAAATAGCTCGATGTCTATTCAGCGTTAAACCCATTTAATATTTACTGACTGCAGAGTAAGGATTCAGAGGAGAAGCATCGGGCTTAGGGCGCATCAGTAGTGGCTCTACAACAGCATAGTAAACTCTCGTAGCATCTGCCACCAGAAGAGAAAAACCACGTGGGCGCCGCTTCCCGAAGGTGCGACACGGCTCGGTACGGCTACCCAGGGCAGCCGGCGCTGGGCAAATGCCCAGAAGCTGTGGCACCGCAGCGTTTTTCCTGCAGACACCGCGCCCAGCTGTATCTGCTGCATTATTTTAGGGGAAGGGCAAAAGTAAACCCCAGCCCACTCTCAGAGCCCAGCACTCATCCAGCAGCGATGCAAATAATCACCAGTTACTTGAAACACTGCCGAAGAGCAGCATCCTCTCCCTTCAGAAACCAGTCCCACCTAAGGACAGGGATCACGGTGTGGATGTGTGCGCGCAGAGCCCTTCTCCGAACAAAAGACAGCCGGAATCACATGCTGCTCCTCCGACACTGCCAGGTGGGTGATGGCAGGCAGGAGGAAGAGCCTTCAGGGGATAAGTAATTCAGCTAAGAGGGCAAAAGCATCGTCTGGCATTTCTTGAGCCCAGCCCACAGAATAAAGTTCTTGGGAATTTGCTCCTGAACTTTAGGCAACGCATTTTGTGCTTCCGGCTGCATTCCCCGCTCGGCCAGTCCCGACTTGATGGGAGCCACATGACTTACACAGCAGGCTCTGCTGTCCTGCTGCTGCTCCTGATGATAAATCTCATCTCACGTCCAACCAGATGAGATACCGGCATGGACGCTCCCCAGCCTCCCTCTCCCGAATCCAACCAGCAACAAGCCACTTCTGGTGCCTGCTTCTTGCAGGCTGACGGTCTGCTTCTTGCAGAGTGATGGTCACCAGGCCCAGAGATTACTGGGGTTATTTTCCTGAATGGATGCTGCCGGATGCTCTGAGCTTTCATTACCCTTCCACGGGAAATGAGGAGGATGGTCCCTGCTATTAAAGGGTGGTGCCAAACCTTGACAAGAGGGATGCTACACTGTGATGCATATTTTTTGCCCTGCACTGAAGTAGGACCTTGCTGAGCGCACGCGAGAGATGCATCCATGGAAAAGGAAAAGGAGTCGTGCAGCGTGCTGTACCGGGCTTGTACGTCAAGATCAACTTGACAAGTTGGTATTAATGCTAACGATAGGCAGGAGGGATGAACAAAAGCAGGTTGGAGCTTAGCTGTCCTAGTTAGACCTGCAGTTTTCCAAGGCATGACTGGATCCAGAATAATTTTTAGCATTGCATGTGGATGAGCAGAGTCACTAAATAGGAACTGTATAACGAAGGTGCTTCAGGACACGAAGAGTCTCCAGGCACAAGCTGCTGGCTGGCTTTGCTCAGGGTGCAGTTTGGTCAGCCATGTGTCACCGTCCTGTTACTGCTGGAACAAAAGGACACCGTGGTACCGCGTGAGCTTGTGATCAGAGAGCTCTGGCTGGGGGAGAGGTGGGGTTTGGAAGAAAAGCCAGCGCCAACAACGTTCTCAGAAAGGGGTCTGGAGCCGCCCTGGGAAAGCAGATGCGGGCTCATCTTTCTGCAGGGAAATTTGAAAATTGGACAGTATATAGGAGGGGATGATAAAGATTTTTTTAATACATATTGGAGCCCTTACAAAAGACGAAAACAACGTGTCTGGATCAGATCAGTGACCCACCTAGCTAAACCAGTGTCTGAGAGCAGATGTTGAGAGAAGAGCATGAACACAGAGCAGGTATGCAGCACTCAATTTTCCCAGCCTCCAACACTTCACATGGATAACGGAGTTTCAGAGAGAAGGGAGATATCTTTGTATTTATTACACTTCAATGATTTTTCTTCCAGAAATTTGTCTAGGTGCTTTTTGAAGCAATGTAAACTTCTAACATCTGCAGCAAGGTGTTTCCCAGCTCAGCTACCCCGCCTGGGAAAAACTGCCGCTTTCTGGTTTTTAAACGTTAGCTTCATTAATTATTGTACGGGAACATCTGTCCTCTCTCTCCCCACTATTCCCCACTTGTTTCTCTGTAGACATCTCCACAGACCTCCACACAACCCCGATGGAGCACCTCTGCTCCGCTCCAAAGACATTCTTGCATGGAAGCTCTTCAGAGCCTTTCAGCACGCCAGGAGGGGTTTTCCTCATCTCCTAAATCCAGTCCAAGATGGGGAAAGGAGGGGGCCACAACTGCCTTGCTCTAGAGGTCACTTGACACGATGTTACGCGGAGACCCAGACCATTTCACGCCAGCCCCACGGGAGCTGCTGCACAGGCAGAGCTGGTGACCATGCTTTGCTAGCAGCGGTGCGCTCCCTTTTAGAAGTGTCCTCATCTGGGCAATACCGCTGTTTACACAAAGCCTCTGTGATTTAAATCACTGCTTAGCGCAGAGCCGCTGACCACAGGGCACCTCGCCTTTGTTTTATAAGCAAAAGATTTTTACGGGGGCCGGCTGGATCTTTCCAGCGGCGCTACGTAAAGCCAAGCCCGCCGGGATGACGCGTGGCTCCGGCTGTGCAGGGTCTCCTCTCCTGGTGTCCTCTGCACGCCAGGGCAGATGCAGGCACTCGTAGAACCGCGGCTGAAGCGGAGGAAGGCTCAGCAGCTCCAGGCCAGCTCTTGCTTTATGCAAGGCTCTGCTTCCTTCTGACGGCCAGCTCTGAAGGACAGCAGCTGAGCTGGAGCAGGGATGAGGCGTGGCGGAAGCGAGCAGGATCTATGCCTAAAGCTTTACGCAACAGAGTAAGTGGGTTTGATGCTTTTTTTTTTTTTTTTTGCTCCAGGACTGCTGTTATAAACCTGCTGACAGTGGAGCTGATGGCTTTCTACACTGTAAAATAAAAAGAAGAAAGAAAGAAAAGAAAAGGAAGGGCTAAAAATAAGCTGTGAGGAGTTTGGGATAATGAAGGGCTTGTTCTGGGAAGGAGCCCTGAGCTGAGGATGCAGCCCCCGCGCTGTGGGGCTCTGGAAGCATCTGTGCAAGGTGACGGGTTCACTCGCACAGCACTGGGCCGCTCAGCCTAAACAGGGGAGAGGCATGAGCAGACCCAGCCTGCCGCAGCCACGTCCCCCAGCGAGCACGCCGACAGAGGCGTGAAGGCTCGCTCGCGCTCACCCCAGAGCTCCTTACGTTGCACGGCAGGCGATTCGAGTTGGCCCCAAGGCAATCTCGCGAGCTAATTACACAGGATTTGGAAAGCAAACAGCTCTGACCACAGATGAAACCGGTCCCGTGGACTTTAACCTCTCCATCAGCCACCGGCCAGGGAGATTCACTAGGCTGTGCACGAAGGCCCAGGACATCCATTTACACACCTCTGGTAGGAGGGGAAGTGGCGTTAACGCCTCAATTTCTAAGCTGGAAGGAAAATAATAGATATAGCTGCAGTGGTTTTGTAGTGCTGGGTGTCCGTCTGTGGCACGGATAGCACTGGCGAGGGACTCACATCTCGTGTTATGCAGGAAAGCACTCGTTAACAAGATCTGTGCTCTCATACCAAGCGGACAGAGGGTGCCCATAGCCAGACGACGGCACAACTGTGAAGAGCCGGGTGGGTCTGTTGGAGCTGACTTCAATCAGGGGCCTCATTCGTACACTCACCGTGCTGAGGAAGATGGATTGCTGGTGATGGAGTGGAAACCATGTTTCTGGATCTTCTCATTGTCCTGGTTCTGGCCAGGATAGAGTTAATATTTACCTGAGCTGGGTGGAGAACTGAAGCTGGTAGCCCCTATGGCTGGGATAGTTAACTAATTAGCTAACAGCTGGGGTTAATTTACCCAAATTAGCCAAAGGGCTATTCCATCCCATCTGACATCATGCTCAGTATATAAGTGAGGAGGGTGCTGAAGGGAGGCTCTGCTAGTTGGAAGAGACTGGATGTGGAGATCTGTTGTGAGCTATTATACTGTATTTGTGTTCCATCACTCTCTTGTTTTCTTGTCATTACTGTTAAATTTACTTTTTGTTTAATCTCAACCCGCATGTTTGGTTTTTTTTTTGTTTGTCAAATCTCCTCCTATTCTCTCGGAGAGTGGGGGGAGTGAGAGAGAGACTGCGTAGTCTGGTCCCCGTTGGGGCTGAACTACAACATCATCTGTCCATTTTCCCGACCTATTAGCAAGCTATAGGGACTTCCGCTTTCAAATCCCATTTAAGCATCCCTGCCAGGAACTGTGGGTACCAAAACCAGCCAGTGCTCTGCCACGGATGGATGTGACCCACAGCTAGCAAAAGCAAAACCTGGAAATTTTACCCTTGGCTGCACGCTAAAAACGTCTTCGTTATCGCAGACATGGCTGGCTCTCTCGGGCGTATGAAATCTGTGCTAAGCAAATGGACTTTCTGGTCCTTCCCAGCGCCCGTCAGGCTGAGGCTCCTCCGAGAACGGCTTTGCTTGTGGGACTGCAGCATTCTGGTTTCAGTCCAGGCCAGATCCAGCAGCAGAGACGTGTAAGGGAAAATTCATGGAGTTCCTTATCCCTTTAGCAAACGTTCAGCTGAATTGTTGTTAGGAGGAGACTTGTTTGCTCTGTATCAAAACAGCTCTGTCGTTCCCACTGGGGAAGGCTGTCACCTGGGCTGGGCTGGGCTGACGAGATGTCCTGCTGGCCACCTACTTCTTCTTTCCCTCTGTCTCTCATGGGCATGAACAACCTCAGAGAGGGCTGTAGTCACAGCCTCCTGTCACCAACCCTTGGAAGGTTAGCCTCCTAATAGCAGTTTGGGTTGCTCCTGGCTCTCAGCAGGAGTGGGCTGATCCCCGTGCTCAGCTGGAGAAGCACCAGGGATGTGTGCATGATAAAATCACCTTGGGATACTCTGTATGGGACAGCCTGGCCACAGAGCTGGTGTGGGACATGAGCTGAGGAGGCATGTTCCTCCATGAGGGCTGGGGACAGCTGCTGTCTCTGCACTTGAGGTTGTGCAGAGATTTTCCCTGGTGCCCTGAGGACACATCCTTGCCAGCAGCAGGCTTTATAACAAGAAAGATGGCCTCTGCTGTCTGCCCATGGACCTGCCGGTGACCGTGTCTCTTGGGAGCGAGCCGCAGGCCAAGGTGCTGCTACTGCAGGTGGACAGACCAGGAGTCCCTCCTTGCTTGGTGGGAGAAGTTTGAACCAACTCAGGAGGACTTTGCTTCCAGTGGGAGGATGGAGCTGACCCAGAGCAGCATTAGGTCTGGAAAACATCAGGAGTCCTTCCAGACGATGCGGACTTTATTGCCAACAAATGTTTTTGCTGAGTTGCCTCTTGGCCACAGAAGGGGAGGAGAGCATCTCAAGCAGATGGCTGGCTAGCACAGCATTGCCCTTACCCAGACCACCCTCTGCGCCCCGCTGCTGGAGCACCTCTGCTCATGTTAAGCACAACTGATGTGTCCTTCCAGCCTCCCATGGGAGCAGGAAAATGTTCCTAATCACACGTGCTTTAGGAGGAATATAAGAATTAAAGGGATAGATGGCTTGCCTGAGGACACCATGGGGAGTCTGTGATGGCACCTGGAAGTCAGTTTGGATTCCCTAAATCGCAGTCAGGAGCTTTAACCACAAGACCTTTCCATACTGAGTTCTACAACTCTTCAGCAATATTCTTCCATGCTTTCAAAAGGGATTTTGCCCATGTAGGGGTAGATACTGAAAGGCTGGTAGAAATTTCCTGGCCTATTATGAGAAAGAAATATATTCCCTACACGAAGAGCAGCCGGCAAAATGGTGTTACAATTGGTGATTAAATCGTAAGTTAACCCAAGAATTAGAATCGAGATACATAAATGCTTTTTTTCTTTTTTTGGTGAACAAAGCAGGCTGAAAATGGATGTTGTCATGTACTTTTTTGCTCCAGCCCATGTAATTTCATGCATTCCTATATGGGTTTTGATGAGTTCTGCAGATCAATGACGCTGCATTTTAACACAAGCTAAGCAGTAATTACAGCTGCATGCGAGATTTATTCATCTGGTGGCACTGCACCAGCTGATGGAAGGAGCAGCCGTATCCAATCAATGTTTGAAGCTTCTCAAAACAAAGAGCTTTTTGGCTCCCACTGCGAAGTGAAAATAAAAATAACCCCCAGAACCCCAGGAGTGCCCCCGATGTCCACACAGGGAAGGCTGCAGGATGGGTCTGGCTCACATCTGCCCCGTTGCTGGCGCTAAGCCTTGCCTTGCACACCCAAGTCTGCTGTTCGTGTTGGGTCTTCCTCACGCACTCGCTGCATGACCCACTTGTCTCTAGGGCTGAGAACTGGACTGATGAGACTTAGGACATACGTGAAGGAAAAGGAGGAGGACGAGCAGTGGAGAAGTGTGGAGGAAGGAGCCAGGGAGGAGGCAGCCAATGTTCCCCAGGATCATCTCCCACGTGCCGGAAGGCAGCCAGGCTTGGCGTGCGCCGGCGGGGAGCCAACGTGATGTGCCACGCTGCGGCGCGAAGGGAGCAGCTGGGGGACTGCAGCCGAAACCACAGAGGTGCGTAATGTGGCTCTGTTGTTATGGGAACATGGAGCAGCGGATGCAAGGTAGCATGTTTAAAGACAGACGCTGAATTTTGTCCAATTTTTCTTCAGGTTTTCCCTCTTAATGAGGGCTACATGGCCAGAGAGGAGCTCTCCTCTCCCGCGGAGCAAAGGCGGTTGCTCCCCACTGTCACTGCAAAAGCGTCGCTGTCCTGCTGATGTGCTCCACTTCAAAGCTGGCTCCACCAGTGCTGGGAAGCACAGGCAAGTGGGAACCCATCCAGCCCTGCCCAGGGAGCAGCCATAGGTGGGAAGACGTTGCCCAGGGGTACGCCTGGGGTGTCCTGCGCTGAAAGCTCCCCTCTGTCACCTTCAGAACTGGCACTGCCACCACTGCGTGCAGGTGGGACTCGGTCGAGGCTTTGGACCATGGGATGCAGCTCTTCATCGCGGGTGGGAAGAGGCTCTTACATCCTTAGGGGTGGTCCCCTGGGCAGGACACAGGCAGCTGAGCTTCTGGGTAGAACCGCATAGCCTTTTTTCCTGAGTTCATCTGTAACTTCCATATTTGTGTCATTTCTTTGTTTACGTACTTTTGTATGAGATACTCCACTGAGGATTTCTTAATGCAAAGTTCCTGCATCCAACTTTAGTCTAGTTTGAGCACAGATTTTTACCCGGACTCGGTTACCAATTCCCAGCTCTCCGCAGCTGCTGGCCAGTGTCAGCTTCCTTCTTCTCCTTCTGTCTCCTGTTCCTGCCTATTGCAGATTTGGCCTCGCTGTTCAGCACACTCCGTGGCGCAGTATTTCTCATGCTGGGCATCACGAGACCATGGAACTGTTTAACTGAAAATGTTTAAACTGACATTAACGCTGCTCGGTAGGATGTACTGGCTGGCTTTTTCCTGAACGAGAATTTGGAAATGGTTCTTCGGCTATCGTTAAACCTTACGCACCAAGAGCAACACCGAGGGACTGGGAAATGCTGCTTTGTGCCATTAACCGTGCTGTCAGAGCCTCAGAGCTACGGTGGCTGCTCACGCGGTATTGCACAGCCTGCGCTTGTGGTTTTGGAGCACTGAATTTCTTTCCAAGTGCTCGTGCTCCCAGCAACCCTGCTCCTCAGCACTGGGGTGACAACAGAGCCCAGCAGAGAAGGGGTTACAGCAAGGCAAAGTGCATCATAAATCCCCAGCAAGGCTTGGACTAACCGCCAAAACCCGAGCTGACGCTGCCTTGGCCTGGCTCCACGGTGCGGCTTGTGCCTGGTTTCTTTCTCCCTTGTGTCTCCTCCCTCCCCTCCCAGGAGCACGGAGAAGGTGCTGCCTAAAACCAGGCTGCATGCCATTTCTCCTCTTCTTTCCCAATAAATTCAGCCCCAGAAGAGACCCCCAGGGACCTCTGAGGAGGTGCCTTCTCCAGGCACTCAAACATTTAAATGCATTAAACACATTGGAGGTGGGGAAGGCGTAAGCACGAGGATTTTTGGCACAAGGATGAGCGTTCGCTCTGCTGTACTCCAGCCTCCTGCTCCAAACAGTGCTGTCGCAACCGGACTAAGCAGTCCTGCCCGGAGCCCGTGCCTGCCGAGCGGAGTGAGCATGTGCTCATCGACAACAGCCCATGCAGAATCACCCTGAGAGGGTAATAACAGGAAAGGTAAAAAAATCTGCCTAGACAGTATCTGTCTCACTGTGCCGGCTGGGCACGTGCCTGGCACATACAGGACAGTGACATGTGAGGCAGTAACGCAGCAGGGTCATGTTCAGCTGCCTTTGGTTCCCCTGCCCAAATCAATGACGGTCCCATCAGCGTGCACATTGGGAAGAAACGGGTATGAACCCCTTTTCGGGTCTCCAAGAGAGGGAGGAGGCTGGAAGGTCATCCCTGGCACGGCCGCTCTCCACAGGGCCGCTCATGAAATCCCAAGGGAGAGCACGGCCCTTCCCGCCCGCCCGGCCGCGCTGCCCGCGGCCCAACGCCCCTGGGGCCGGGGCTCTTCCAAGACGCCCCACCGTACGCACAGCGCACGCTGCCGAGCCCCAGCCACGTCTTCCGTATTGAGAAAGAGACCCTGTATTTTCCCCTTTCCCACCCCAAAAGCAGTCGGGTATCAATGGCTGGGGGTTGAATATTGGCTCAGCGCTTGGCCTGGATAAGCAAGAAACAAAGTGGTGTTTGCTACAGGGCTAATTAGAGCTATTGTATCAATTAGTCTGCAAAACGATCAGTGCCCGGGGCTCCGCCAGGCGAATCCTGATTTTGGCAGCGCTTTCGTGCCGGGACTCTGCTTCCGTGGGGCTCCCCTAGATACCCCCTGCCACGCTCTGCCCGCCCGCCCAACCCAGCGGGCTCCCACCTTGCTCTGCCGCTACCTTCGCTGCTCTCGCCACTGTGGACCTCAGCATATCATAAAGAGGGGCGTCTTTATGACCCCCGTTGCAGAACCGAGACGAGGAGCTCCAACCCGCACCTCGACGGGCTCGATGGGCTCTCGGGGGGCCCCGGAGAGCTATGCCTTCCTACCGGGGGCTGTGCCACCCTCCCTTCGCAGGCACAGCTCTGGGTGCTTCATCCCCATCACCGCCAAATCCTGTGATTTTATGGCAAGTGTTGAAATGTTTGCTACGTTTATTTTTTTTTAATTTCATTTTTGTTCTCTCTTAAAGCCCCAGCCCCTCAAGGCTGTGTATTAGATGGACTATTTGCTTAAGGAAATAAAAAAGGACTTTCCAGCTCTCCTGTTCACAGACAAAAGGCTTTAAAGTCTAAGCCAGAGGGCTTAGGAAGCAGCAGATAAAAGCAATTTTCCAATGGTTGTCTTAATATATATTGAAAAACGAGGGCTTTTTAGCTAAACTCGTGATTGGTTCTGGATTTAACTCCTAAACTTAAACACCCCAGCTTGGGGATGTTGCACTGCGCTGTGGGGCGTGATGAATCGCGCTGCCCTGGCACAGGCACCCCCTGAGCAGGTGTACAACGGGGACGGGGTGACCGACGGAGGAACTGCACCCCTGCGGGCTGCGGCTGGGGAGGGGAGCATGAAAAACCCAGAGCAGGGAAAGGCTGGTGGCTGTGAAAACAGGGATGGGGAAAGGGAGGTAACTGCATCCTGAGAGCATGGAGCTTCTCTGATTTCTGGGACAGGACCCCTGGGGGGAGCAGCTCCCCATCACGCCATTGCCACCGGTGTCTGCTGACCCACGTGGAAGACCGTTTGCTCCGTGCCGGAGCCTGGCTACAAAGAAATTCCCACGTTCCTGCCATTCTTTGCCATTTAAGGTTTTCAAATAGACAGCAAATACCTCAGGAAAAGACGTGCCACTGCCACACTCGCCTCCCCGTGTCGCAGACGGTGCCAGAACCGACGCCAGCTGCGTGAGGAAGCGCTGCAGCACGGTGGCCTCCTGACAGCTTTGCCTGCAGACACGCTGCAGATCCACGGGGCTGAGAGCGGTCCCCACCTGGCCACGTGTCCCTTGTGACCCATGAGCCTGGGTGCTGACGAGCTGGCACAGTGCAGGAATTACCCACGCAGAGGGACATCTCCCTAGCTGGAGCTGCCCAGTTCCCTAAGGAGCTTCACACAGCAAGAGGATGCCCCGAGAGCATCGCTGGTATGGGACACCCCATCTCCTGCCCCCACGCCATAGGAGGGATGCTGGGTGTCGTGCAGGGTGGGCTGTGACAGCGGAGCTGGGGGTGCACGGTACGTCAAACTGCAAGGTGCGGGAAGACAGAGGGAAGCTGGGGCTCCCTGGCTCTGGAGCTGCATCCCAGCACTGCATCCCACATCACGGAGGTTGGGGTGAAAGGCAGGAGACCGCAGTGACGGGTGAGCTGCAGGGCATGAGGGCTCCCTGCTGAAAGGCAGAGCTGGTGGGAGAGGGGGGCCGCGGCCAGCAGCAGGGGTAGCAGTGAGAAAACAAACTGAACGGCACAAAAAGAAAAAACAAACCCCAACCCCAACCCTGGGTGGCAGCCTGCCAGCTCCAGCTGGTTTCGTAAGGACATTTCAGCCTAAAAATACACAAACACCCAGCCAAAAAAAGTCAAATCTTTCTGCACCGAATCTGTCACCCACAGCCCTTCGCAAGGCAGGAAGAGATTCCTGTTGGGTCTGTCGCTCGGCGATGAGAACAGATTATCCAGGGTTCAGGACTGCGGTTCAGCAAGTTTCCTTGGGGGTGAGTGCTCTGTGCTGTGTTTATCGGTGGTGCTGGCTGCTCCTCATCTCTAAGCAAAATGTGAAAAGAGAAGAGATTGTTCCCAAATTCTGGCAGCGTTCCCTCCTCCAGGCAGCGTGAACTCCTGCCCGGCTCCTGCCCTTCTGAGTGGGAGCTCTGGCAAAAGTGGGACAGCCCTGATTTATATCGGGGGTCATTAAATAGCAATTTCTTTAATCAAGATGTCAGGATTTTACTAATCCCCAGGCCAAAGACAACATTGTTAGGATGCGACGCGGCAATAAAAACCAGCAGGGAGGTAGCAGGTACCGCTACAGCTTTGTCCCTGAGGAACAAACTACCTTAGTAACCCTCCCGCTCCTCCTCACAGTACAGTCTGTCATCTCCTGGGTCTCTTCAGACAGTTCTTAGATTTTTCTGGGGAAAAGGAGGATTTGGAGGGGGGAAGTGACAACACTATACCACCAGTTTTTGCCTGCAAGATCTGTATCTAAAGAGGAGCTGAGTTTTTAGTGGAGCTGGCTGCAGAATTTGCTATTTCAGATGGAAAGGCAGCGAGCAAAGCATCGGAGCTCTGGTTCAGCTGGTGAATGCTTTCCTGGGTGTTCCCACATTTCTGGGTGCTGCCACAAACTCTGCTTTAAAGCCCAGCTCTGTACAAGTTAAGCAGGGAGGTGATGGCACCTCAGATACCTTCACACAGACCTAGAGGGGACATAGTCCTTCAGAAACTGATGTTCACAAGGGACAGGACCTCCTGCTTTTCCTTCTCCTTCATTTTCTTTGGAGTTTGCATGAGCTCCAGCCAGGAAATGTCTTTTGAGACAGTTCCCCCTTTCCATGATGACTTGCATGTGTGGCTTGGAAAGGGTAAAGGGAAGAGCCTGGATCTGGGACTAAGCTTCTGCATGGCCTCTCCCCCATGGAGAAGCTGTGCCCCAGGAGAGAGCAAGTCTGGTGGAGCTCTCCTCTGTGCTGGTGTCCGAGAGGGGCCAGGCAGGGTGGGCATTATAAGAAGAGGCAGTGTCTTAAGATGGAGCTGTGTTATGCAGAGTCCTGCAGATCTCTGCTCTCCCTGCTTGTGAGTGAGTTTTCCAGTGAGGAAGCTCAGTCCTCACACTCTCCTGGCACTGTTTGGTGGGATGGGAAGGTGGGCATTGCTTCATCCACCTTCAAGACACCATGATGCGGTCTCCACTCTGCTTTGGGCCAACAGAGGCAGCTCCTGGAGAGATTGCACCAAATTTTGGTGAAATTGGGTCTCCAAGTGGATGAAAACAGAATGAGATGCTGGAAAACATCCAGCTGATTTCAAAGACAATGTCTTTCCTGTTGTGCTCTTCCTCCAGCTCACACTCACCCCTAGGTGTAGCCGTATAATGACAGCGATTCCCTAATTTATGAGGATAATAACAAAGCCTGAGACCTCTACCAAGGCCAAGCCCCGATGCTCAGCCTGTCCCTGTCTCCACCAGAAACAGCCCTGCTCCAGAGCTGGCAGCAGCAAACGTCGCAGAGCTGCTCCTCCCTGGAAATCTATTTGCATCCCATTTGTGGGAACTGAGCAGGGCTGGTCATTCCAGTCAACCAGCTCTGGCCTTTACGAGCTGCTCTGTTTTGCTTATCATAGGGAGAACTTAATTATTCAAAGCTGGTGGGCATATTTACTTACGGGGGTACATTAAACCATAAATTCAAACAAATGTATCTACATCTCCGCTTGCAATGTATTTTCTCTATCTGCTTTATTGGTGCTTGGGCTGCAGGACACAAAGGTGGGTTGTTCAATAAACAGCACAAGGCAAGTCATCCCAATTAACTGGATTGTTCCATTTATGCTGCTGCTCCCTCCAATTAAATGCAAGGGAGCACAAGTGACAGGCACGAGTAAGATGGGCACGCAGAAAACGATATTCTAATGCAAAAGCTGTGATGAGAAAATGGAATCTACGCACCTGACAGGAATATTAATGCAAAACCTTGACCTATAATTTTCCTTTCTTCAGTCTGAGAGAGCCAGAAAGAATTGCAGCTCATTAAAAAGGATCATGTCCTGACAGTTCTGCATAATGCCCACATCCCACAAGTCCCATGGTCTAAACGTTTGCCTTGCTGGCTTCACCAGTTTGGATTGGACCTCTGGAGATCATCTGGACCACCCTCCCGTTCAAAGCAGGGCTAACGTCAAAGTTAAATTCAGTCTGAAAGTCAGCTCAGGTGGCTCAGCGTTGAGTATTTCCAAGGATGGCGATTTCACAGCCTCTCTGGGCATCCTGTTCCAATGCTGCCTTGTCGAAGCTCAGTCTGGAAGCCGTTCCCCACATCACAACAACATCTGGCTCTGCTTCCTTAACTGTTTTCTTGATGCAAAGTGTGTGTTGGCATGTGGGATGCAACGAGTACCAGTAGGGAAGGTGATACCATCACGCAAAGACAATTCTATTGCAAGGAAAGGTGATCAGGAAACAGTCCCACACGAGACAGGGTGAGAAGGGAGGCACTGCGGTATTTCATTCTGAGTTTGGTGCCACTTTTCTATCAGGCACTGCCAGAGGAGTTCCTGAAGATGGAGCGACCAAAGTGTTGCCCAGATTGGGCTTGGTATTTGGCACAGACTTGAGATGTCAGGGCTGCGGCTAGCCACGGCAGAGCAGCAGACACAATTGCATCTCTCTTTCTTCACCGAGCAGCGAGCTCTGCATCCCTCTCCGGAGGCATCTCTCCCTCCCTTCACTCCCTATGGAGAAAGCCAAAGACAACAAGCTTCCCAGCCCTGACACCTCTGATATGTGTGAAGAAGGATGGGTTGAATGCAGGCCTGAAATATTTTACATTTTCACGGTAGTTTCACAGCCCTGGCACTATCAAATTATCTTTCAATGTACTTGGAAGCAGGAGGAGAATAACTCGAGATGGATTCTGGCTTTTTTGTGTCTGTGTACTTGCAAATTGTCTCTGCCTACACATCTTGCAAGGCCTGTGCCCGTTTGGATAGGCACACGGAAAACCGGTGCTCGTGTGGATGCTCCATTTGCTCCGTTTCCCGCCCCAAAGTTCGGAGGCCGTTCAAAGCAGGTCCCCATCCCTGGGTGGTTACGATCAAACTTGCCCTATGCACTGTACTCCCCTGACCAGGCCGGTTAGGAACTCGGGGCTAGGAAACATAAGACAATTTAAAAATCTGAACAAAAGAGGAGATGAAGGAAACCAGCTGGAAACCTCTATTTTGCTGATTTTGAAAGCAAAATGTGGGTCACAGATGTGCTTCCACAGACAGAAACTGGCTAGAGAAGAAAAAGGCATCAGCAGTGCCCAGACTCTTTGATGATCAGAGGTAGATTTAGCTCCAAGGCATGGAGACAAGAAAGGAAGAGGAGATGAAGTAGGAATAAAAACATAATCAAGAGATTAGGAATGTGGAACTCAACCCATCCGTAAATTTGCCTTAGGGAACAATGAAAAATGCAGTAAAGAAAAAAGATGAAATCAACTGCTACATCTTACTCTCTCTTCCCTTCTCTTGCTGTCCCTATAGTTTTACTTTTTGCTGTCCAAGAGGCCCTTTACAGAACCTCCCCTCCTCCTCCATCATGTTTTTTCTTCGCAGAAGTACTGTTTTCTACTGTTCCTCCACAGTAGCTATGAAATCCTTGCTAAGGACAGGCTGACTTCAGAGCCTACAAGAAGTAAAGCTCTGCAGGGAAGCCCACACCATCAGGCAGGCATGCATGGGACAGCAGAAAGCAACGCACTCCTGCCCATCTTTGCTAGGAGAGAAGAGCTATTACTCCCTTCTTGTTTAGGCTAATACACAATATTAAATCTATTTTCAGTGAAATTAATGACAAACTAATAAAAGCCACGCTGCTAGCTCTTGCAGGCTGTTGATTAGCCTGTGACTTGGTCTCCCAGGGGCCATAATAGAAGGCTTGTTGTTCCAGCCGTTTAAAAAAACTCAAGGAAAAGCACTGGAAGAGCAACGTAGGACAATAGCAGCACTGATGCGAGGAAGCCCAAGCGGTGGTTCCTTAGAAATAGCCAGGCAGTGGCGGGGCGGGCGGGGAGTCTGAAAAGCACTATGGATAGATCCCACCTGTGCTGGCCAACCAAGACCCGGTTGCTTGGTGCCTTCGGGCTTTGCGACGTGTGCCAAGCAGCTGTGGACTGTGATCTCTGACTCCTGCAGCACTCTTCCCTCCTGCAAGCGAAACACCAGTCCCTACGGCTTAACACCAAGAGAAGCCTGAAACAGGAGCGGTGCTAGCCCAGCTCACTGCCCTTCACTGTTTCTCAAACGCTGGGGAACTTCAGATACAGTTCTTGCCCGGAATTTATTTTTCCCAGCCCTAATGAAAACACATTTTGTAGTTGCTAGTGTTTTAAACCCAATATCAGTGTCAATAAAGATAAGCCCTTTCCCAGGGTGGGGGAAAAAATAGAAAACTGTCTCAAATCTTTCACTCATGCAGAAGAAAACAACCCCAAAGCATTAAAGGATTAAATGAAAAATCTGCCTTCTGCCTCTTTTCACTGGGAGTCCACTGGGCGTGAATAAGTGCCAACTGAGCTCTCGCTTGCATCACCATCTGGTGCGGTGGCAGCAGGGCCTGGAGGTGCCGCAAGACGCGTGACAGTGCCCTGCCCTGCGACAGCATCCCTGCTCCTGGTGATGGAACCACCAGAGGCTCCTAAACAGCAGCAGGTCCCTAAACGCGAAGGACTTTGTTCTCTCCAGCTTCACCATCTGACCTAGCCTAGAAAAAACAAGGGTCCAGCCTTGGCACGACTCACAGCGTGGCTACGGAGAGCGGCAGCACAGCTCTCCCCTGGCAAGGAGCACTGTGCGTTCTCCTCCAGATCCAAGAGATTTTGTTAAAGACACCGAAATTAATTTTGCTGGGCTGCAACCACACACTGGCCTTACTGTGAATGCCACAGCACAAGAGCCTCTTCAGCTGATGCCGAGAAACTGCTGGTGGTTTCTGAGCTCTCGCTGATGAATTGCCCAGCAGCTGGTCACATTGGGAGGGCTCTGCTTATTATTTTCAACTGCTCTCTTGCATGGAAGGAAAATCAAAATACTTTCTTCAAGGTAATTGGCTCTAAAACAATTGAAGAATTTTCCACAAGGTTGTAATGCAATTAGGACTGGTGTTTTACAGAATTTATATCTCTAAAGGTATGCTTATGCCATCTGACCCTTCTTCTGTGGAAAAAAAAATAAATGCTGGCAAGAAAAGGCTGATTTTGTTATACAGGCAATGAAATATAAATTAAACATGGATGTCCACCTAGGAGTGATTAAAGGGCAGCATAATGTCAGGATCATCAGTAAGCTGCAGTCGCTCGTGGTGAGAAATGGTTGGGTAGGATGCTGTGGCACCAACCACACATCTGCAGGCTTGCCATTTGGTTTTTGGGCAGTGCCAAGTGATGTGTCATCCCCTCGCCTTCTGCCGCAGCACCGCAAGAGCAGAAAGAATCCAGCGCTCCTGAACTGCCCTGCCAGCTTGGATGGGAGGAGCTGGTGCAGACCGGGGATGATTAGAACAGAACCATCAGCTACGCCGGTGCTTGGGATCGTGTTTTGATAGATACCCAGGAAAACCCTAAGCAGCGGTGCCAGGCAATCCAAACACGCAGTAACAACTCCAGAAGTGCATGAGTCAGCTGGTGAAGGGAATATTGTGAAAGCCAGAAGAACGGACGGAGCATTCCCCTGTCATTGTTGCGGAAGCCTCTATCTCCCTGACCACCAAAATGTCCAAGGGTATAACTGGGGAACCGATCGCTCTGTGCTTGCTTGTTCCTTGTGCTTAACCCTTAACCATGTTTTACTGACAATGCCCAAGCCCCAGCGCAGGGCCAGGGAATGTTCTGCCTGACAGCAACAGCTGCCCTGACTGAAATTATGGGAGGAAAAGCTTTAGCCTCCTTGCCTAGGTGGAGGCAAACAGATTGGATGAATTATCTTTAGAAATGGGTCTGAACTGAAACTGAGGAGGCACTCAACATTTCTTCAGAGCCAGAGCAGCTGTTTACAGGTAAATGCCCTGACCTTACCACAGGACGACCCAAAGCCATGGATTCAGACAATCACTGTCAAAAAAAAACCTGGATGTGGTCCCTAATGGTAGAGACGCCACCGACTGTATTATAACGCAATGCCACTGTAAAAGCAAAGATGTCCCTTACCCTTGGTTGTAATCCAGCTGCCTGTCAGTACAGTGTATGACTGTCAGAAAAACAAACCCCAGAGCTGTACCGCTACACAAAGAAGGTGATCACACCCTTCTGTTATCTATGAGGTAAATGAAGAAACCATCAGCCACGTCCATGGGTTGGTCTGCCTCTGCTCACTAGATCTGTGTTAGAGAAACCTACCTTGAGCCGTTTGGGAACCTGGCCTCAGGGTCATGGACCCGACCCCACACTGGCCAGAGGGGACACCAACGTCCTGCCCGATCCTTTCTGCCTTGCAGCAGCCTGTGACACCACACGCATCGCAGTCTATAAGCACAGGCATGTTCAGATCCCCTGCTACGAGCTCATTAACTTTATTAACGAGCCCAAATGCAGCTTCTGAACACAAAAGACTATGGACAGGGATACTCACTATTGGGCCGAGTCGTTAAGTTGATACTCCCGGGACCGGTTGAAGCATTCTTGGATCCCAGAGTCTGCCCAGAGTCTCATCATAGCTGACAGCAGCTCTGGAGAGAAGGGCTCTGTGTCCTCCATCCGACTTACGACATCGCAGACCATCTTGGCATCAGCCTGCAGAGGAAAGAAACAAGAGGTCAGATAGATGCTGAAGGCAGAATGGGGAGGCAGAGATTTCAGAAACCGTTCACCAAACTGTCAGGAGTAAAGAGGCTGTGTTCCTCAGGATGGGGCTTTAGGACCCACACCGTATGATCCAGAGAAAGGGCAAAAGGAGGATGGAGCAAGGAAAGGGGTTATTTGTGCAATCCACCTCACGTCCACAAATATTTCTATTCAGCAGACAAACCAGACGGCACTGCGTATGTGTGGAGCTTTGTGGGAACAGAAGGAAATTCATACCTGTACAAGTGTACTTTAAATGGTCAGCGAAGTGCCGCACATCCTGCAAGGTGTTAACCGAGCGTGTAACCTTGCTGAAGTACGCGCCGTTTGTACCAGAAAAGACAGCAAAAAGGCTCCAGAAACATTTTTTTTTTCACATGCTGGTTTATCGCTTTTCCCAAATTCTTGTTCTTTGCTACCAGCCCCTGCGACAGGGACCAACTCATGCTACCACAACCCCCTTGGCTGGCTGTTGCGCTTTGTGACTCAGAGGGAGAGGAATCTCCCGCGATTGAGGAGTATGGCAGCCAGGGCAGGGCCAGCTGGCCGCTTTCACATGGAATCTTTTTTGGTGAGAAAAATGTGATTCACTGGAACAAGAACTTTTTCCTGGAGGACGGCGTTCTGACACAACTTGAGTCCAGAAGATGTCTCAGATTTAGGATGGGAACGTCTAGACAGCCTTGGAATAGCTGGGTCCAGCCCTACGGTAACAGTGCGCAGTGACCGATGCTTCACTCATTTGCGAAGCAGGACACCCAAATTCATGACCCCTTCTCTGCTTGCTTTGCAGTAATTGGATCTCCCACACCCCGACAGACTCCTGACACCCCAGGGGTGTTGGCTAATCTGCAGCGTTTTTCTTTCACGGCTTTGAAAATTTTGGAAAAGTCTCATATTTCTACCAGCTGAAAGAAAACCAATTATCATTGCTATAATCAATTGGAAAAGAGGAGCTCTCACTCCTTACGTGCGCTTACAGCAACCTAGAGAAGACAACCTCCTTGTTTTATCACTTTTTCTCTTGCTGCTGGACCAAACCCATTCTTGGTGGAAGTCTTTGCCTTCCAGGGTGTTTGGTCTAAATCACTCTCACTGGGAACCACCTGAGCGCCGGGGTCAAGGTGTTACAGGTTTGGTGCCAAAGCAGGCAGATTATTTCTTAGGCCACAGGCACGATTAGAAGTGGAGGAGCACCGACACTGAAGAGCACCACAATATCCTGATCGTCTGGGTGGGAACCACAGGCTGTATGACATGGCCAGAGTCACAACTCCTCTGCAGCCTTTGTTTATAGAACCCTGAAACTGCTGTAAAATCGCAGGGCACCAAACCAATAGCACGGGAGGCTGGAGCTGCCGGAGACTTCAACGCTCAGACAAAGAGCCTCAAGTCCCCCAACACCCAGTCTTTATGGGCTGCAGAAATCTCAGTACTGCATGTGGACACCATCCCATAAAGCTTAATGGGGTGGAGCCTCCATGCTTTGAAGACTTTACGAACATAAAGTCTTTCTCGCAGAATACTTAACTTGGTATTTCAGTGCCCAGGATTCCTCCCAGCCCTCCGTGCAGGCTCTGCTTATTTTGGAGAGACGGTATCGGTGACTCACACCTCAAAGCCAAGACAAACGAAGAACCTTGAAGAGCCCAGTTAATTTCAAACGCTTGTTTTCTGCCCCGGAGTGCTTCGTGAGCTCAGTGAATATTCATAAATCGTCATGGTTTGCCTGCCCTGCTGCAGCTGCAGTTCTGCTCTTTTCGCAGAGACTAAATAACACAAAGCCTGCTAACGGCCAGTCCGCTCAGGGCTGCAGTCTGGCAGGGCCCCGTTGCTTCTGCATGGGTGGTGCAGAAAAAGCACCCATGCTTTCAGCCAGGTAGGAAGGAGATCTTTCGGGGAATTACAGGCGTAAGTCATAGACCTGTCACTCTGTCCGTGATGGCAAAGCACATCTGAAGCTCTCCAGCTGTTATGGGCAGGGTCTGGGCTGCTTCTGAGCTTTGTGGATTTAACTGCAGGTTGCTTTCTGCAAAGCATCAGAGGGAACGTCACAGTGATCACATTTTCTGAGCTGGGAAACAGCTGCCTCACCTCTTCCACTGCTGAGGCTCGTGGCAGTCCCCTGTGATTTAAGACCCAACGCAAGAGGTTTTGAGCAGAAGACACAGATGAACAGCGACGACAGGGCAGAATGGGACTGATCAGGGACAGGCACCTCTGGCTGTGGTTATCAGGTCTGCTCGGGCCAGAAGTGGGGCTGAGCTTGTAGGGCAGAGAATTACTGTGGCCCGTGCTCCTCTGCAGTCACCTGCGGTCCCTTTTGGGGATGGGAGAGGTTGTCCTCCCGCAGCGCAGACCGGGAGCTGGCAGGCTGGAGCAGGGAAACAGCTCCTAGGAAAGTTTATTGCTCTTGCTGAATGGTAATAAAAATATTCCAGATTGGTTTTATTTCGTGAGCCATAGAACTCTCAATTTTACAGACCCAGAAAAAGCAGGTGAAATGAATATTTTTAAAAATTCTCCTCCCCCCTACCAAGGGTGAAGCCCCTCTGCCAAGGAGCATGGGGCCATTCAGGAGTTCAGGCATTTGTTAGATGATTTAACAAGCAATTAAGGATCCAAGAAGAGAAGATATCCCTTTCTCTTCTCACTCTCCAGGCTGCATCTCAAGCTGGGAATGACATTAAAATCTCCAGCCCCCCCTGGGCCCAGCAGGTAGATTTTTAAATACTGCCTGATTGACTTTTCCTTCCCCGCCTCCCCCGGGTCTGGCGCTCCCGCTTTTCCCGAGGTGAGCGGAGCCGAGCCTCCCGCCACGCTCTGCCTCTGTGCTGAAGCCAGCAATTAAATAAAGCAAAACAAAACAGACCAACCAGCCCCCCCGTCCTTGCAGTTCCCATCCGACGGGGTTTTTGTTAATGAAGATCACGGTGGTATTTCGGCCGCCTCGAGAGCTATAAATAGGCAGCGCTCTGCCCCCGGGACCGCTGGAAGGAGCCACAAAATGGTGCAGGGCTGCTTCCTCCATCGCTGCCTCTGCCTGTCCCCAGCTGCTCTGTCCCCCATCGTCTCGGCCCCTCGGTCCAAGCTGGCTGGGAGGAGAGCAAGGAGTTGTGCTGGTCTCCTTCAGGCTGGTGCTTATCCGGTAGGAGCATCCCACTCCATCCCTGCAGCTCTCCCATGCATCCTGCTGTCGCTTCCCAAGGGCTTGTGTTTTCCACGGCAGGTCAGAGTTACAGAAACCCCCGAGCCGATTGCCTTTGGGTTACTGGGTACCGAGAGCTCTGTGTCACTCCTGAATGGTGAAGGTGCCCACCTACAGCGGGAGAACTGGAGCTGGCTGGGCTCGGGGAAACAGCTGAGCTCAGAGACCCCGGGATGATAAATTTACACAGCCAGGCTTTGGCCACCGAGCTCAAAGACAAAGAGCAAACCTCAACCAGAGCAGTCAGGGAACGGGTTTTGTGAAACCGAAATCCACAGGCAGACGTGAAGGAGAAGCGCGGTAACTCAGCGGGAAGTCGGCGTGTCTCCTCTCTAACCCCGCGTCTGCCTTTGCACCAGAGACGCGGTATAAATCCAGTTCATAAGGGGATCTGTTTTCCCACTAACCTGGACGTAACCGCAGTTATTTAATTGTCTCCCATATGTCACTGTCACCGAGCACACAGGCGGTGCTCAGCACGCAAACTTGTGACTCTGCCTGCCACAGCCGCAGAGCCCAATTAATTTGTTACCTTGCTGGAGGGGAGAGGGGCTCTTCCCAGCAGCCTGACATTACTGACAGGCATGTTTGTCTCTCCAAGCTAGTTATGTTTCACCATGCAGATACACATCATCCTAATTCTTTGCTCCTCACCACCAGCCGTGATCCGTGCCCGCCGAGGTGCCAGCGCTCCTGCCCTACCTGTGCTGGAGTGGGACCCGGATCCCCATCTCTCTGACCATCCCAGGGTAAAGCCTGGCTCTCATCCTTTGAAAATGCCTCAACACTACCTAGGAGACTTCTTTTTTTTTTTCAAAAAGCAATTGTTTTCTGGAAGGGGGCAAAGCCTTACGTGAGGCTATGTGGTACAAATCCGCTAACCCCCGTAAGAGCCGCGCTGATGTACGCCCACAGGAGAGCTGACCCAGTGTGTCACGCCGTACCGCGCTTTCCTTTTGGCGAGCTAAATCCCAGTAAATATCATTTTTTTGCTGTTATTTACTCTGATTAATCATACTTGTCACTCAGCCTATCTCAAAGGTTAGCACTGGGGCAATTTCCTTTGGCAGCTGGTTGTACTCAAAGCCGCGTCTCAGGACATTTCAGAAAATCCATGTCGTGGGGGGAAAAGAGAAGCGGTGCATTTTGCTGGTGGGGAAAGTTGAAGTGTCTTGAAAGCATCCAGCATCCACAAAGGATGTCCCCGGAGGGGGACCTTCTCGGGGGACCCAGATCCTGACGTCCAGGCAGAGCACTACGTGCCTCTGCTACTCCAGTGAGAAACAAGGTCCTGTAACCTGGGGGCAGAACATGGCTCATGAACGGAAAACCTCCTCCTCCTCTTCCTCCTCCTTAGACAGTATCTCAGAAATCTGGACCCCGCTTCACAGCTGAAGTGTGGCTGCATCACAGCCAAAGGTGGTTATTTTCACACCACTTGCAGCCTGAATGACTTCTGGAAACAAAGCAGAGCTGGTGAATACGCCTCTTCCAGAGACATCCAGGGCCCAGCTCCAAGCCCATAGGAGTTATTGTAGATGTTGAATAAATAGCTACACGTACGACTCTCCCCCTCACTCACCCTCTCTTTCTCACACATCTGCGTTTCAGAGCTGACCCCTCAACCTGTGGACATCTGTCTGGCGTGAAGCAGCTGCCGTGCATCGCAGCAGAGACAACCTTCTCCCTGCCTCCTCCTCTCTTCCATCCACCTTCAGAACACTCAGCCGAGGCCTCCCACCTCCGCCTGGCATTTGGCTTGCTGGGCACGCCATCTGAGAGTCCCCGGAGGGAGCTGAGCTGGTAAAAAACCATCCAGTGACATTCAGATCTATTCCTTTAGAGAACACCATGAGGTGGGCACCCAAACTATGTGCCCTCTACCTGCACTCGTTGATCAGGAGCAGATCTGGAAAGCTCCGGACACAGATCCCAGTGGTCTGGGCCCCTAGACCTGGGTACAACTCCAAAGGGTTGCTGTCTGTCTGCGGGCAGACAATTTTGTACAGAAAGCGTAAGCCAACAGCCACGGTGACATGAAGCTCTCTCCTCCCGAGGCTGTGCCGTCAGGCTGGCAATCAGTAAAGCTCTGGTTTTCATATCCTTCTGGAGCCAAGACAGTCCCATCACCTCTGACTGTCTCAGCCAAACAACTTCTGTCTGTCTGTTACTTAGCCCAGGATCTCCATCCCGAAACCTTGTTAGCGCTGTGCTCTCTGTCTGCTGCTTCCTATTTGGGGAGACGTTGAGCAGGACTGATGTTACAGACTATTACGGCTCCAAAGCAGGCCAATCGCTTCGTGCTTGGTACTACTTCTATTCCCACCCGTTCTGCACGATACTGCAGCTGAGCAAATCAAATTTGCTAGCTCTTGTGTGGATATAAACTTATTTTCCCCTCCTACAACACACAAACAGTAGCATCCCCTGCTTGCTCGGACTGCTGACTATCTGGCAATCCAGGGACGGGATAACGCAAGGACTAGACTAAGACCTTGGGCTGTCAGTTGGCCACCACCACTGCAAGAGTTCCTACAGCCCTATGTCTTGTAGGAAATGTCGGAAAAACCACCGCCCAACAATGCAGAACTCAACCTGCAAGAGGGATGCCACTGAAGGATAAGTCATTTCCCAAATTCGCTTTGTTCTAGGAAATTGTATGGGCCTCCCCTGTTCTTGAGGAGCTCAGAAAAGCTCCTGAGCTGGGCAAGACACACACGGTGGATAGCTGACCCGATTTTTCCAAACAAGAATGGGAAAGCCAGAAAGCACACGTTAAATGGTCTCAAAATAGGTCCTGACCCACTAGCTGCAACGGAAGGTGAGAAACGGCGCTCTGTCTGTCCCAGTCACTTCCAATTCAAGAAGATGGCATCCCTGAGAGACCAGGAGCCACTGCAAACCCCGCCAGCATCCCTCTGAGGGCACGATGCTTTGATGGGTCCTCTCTGTCCTACAAGCACCAAGCAAAAGGGCGGAGTATGGGACCTGCAAGCTCCACATCATCCCTCGCTGGCGACGTTCGGGCCATGCGGGCACCGGCAGCGCTGCCCACCACGGAGGGGACGAGACAGAGAGTCACAGATGGGGGACATTAGCCGCACGGCTTCACGCTCCGCAGGGAAGCGCTCCGCCATGGTGCTGAGGAGGCTGGAAACACGTAAAGAGGAGAGAGCAAAATCCTTGCAGGCTACTGCCCTTCCTCTCTGCCGGGTAAAAGTCCATAAAATGTAGTGGCCCTGGAGTGTCTGGGCTGCAGTAAACAGCAGGGAAATGCCTGATATCCCACAGTGGGAGAGGACGCAGGGAACTGCATCGGCTCTGGGAATTTGTAAAATAAATGGCTATTTTACATTCATTGCTAAGCAGATAGCTGAGGACAAGCTGAGTGGGAATGATGGCAATTCTCCGGCAACCCGCTCTGGGTTTGGGAATTCCCTGTGGCTTTGGCCTGCACATCATCCACTCTTCAAACATCCTTAAGATTTTCCACACCAGCATCCCTCCAGGCGAGCGAGTAAGGGTGCCAGGGCAGAGGGGGCACGATTTCCTTCCAAGCTTTCCCACCACAACGGGTGAAACGGGCTTTGTCCTTGGAACAGAAAGGGAAACTAGCCCCTATGGTGGGAGCATTCCCAGGACAAAGCCAGATTTAAATTTTTTTTTTAACATCTCTGGCTAAATGCAGCTCATGTAGGATGATTTATAGGGCAGTGCCTTCCTGCTGGGAAGCCGTGCAGCGCTGGAACCCCGTAATTAGTTTAACGCTCAGAGCCTGATGCTGAACGGTGGGTGCTAATCTCCACTCCACAATTAATCCGGCAGATTTACCAGCGCCCCGTACGATGAAGGACAGAGTCTGCAGGTCACAGTCACCTGTCCCTGAAGAAAGCGCCGGTGTTTCGGACAGAAAGACCCTTGTTTCATTTCATGGTCCTATTTTCCTTGGTGATCTGTGGTGAAGATGTACACTTACAGGACAAGATGGAGAGGAAAAATCTCCCAAACCCAAATACTTTAAATGTCCGCTCCCTGTTGCCTCTTCCCTTCTCTGCAATTCATAACTGGAATATGGCGGTTGGGATTTCTTACTGCTCACTGCTGAAAAAACTACAGCAGCCACCTGAACGAGCAGGTTTGGTGTCCCCAGCCTGTCTTCTGCCTGACGGGGCGCCTCAAAATTATTTATTGCATTGCTGGTGTGAGAGCAGGTATCACAGCAGCCAAATAATACGGGATTTTCCACTTGGAGGCAGAACCGAAAAATTAGGTGGTGTGAAAAATCAGCTTGGATCAAACATGTTCCTCTGCATTCTTCTGTGGACCCCAAATCCTCTGAAAAATTTCATTTCACATCCAGCCAAAGCACCTGCATTGAGCCCTTGTTTGTTTCAAGTTATTTGAGGGGTCAGTATTATTCTTATTTTAAATGTAGGTCAGTTTTCAAACAAAAATTTTGTTTCCAAACCAGAAGTTGGAAAAATCAATGAAAATAAAATACTCTGGCCTTTCAGGAATGCAAAATCCTTCTGAAAAATTCTCCAAATTTTCACATAATTTCCTCTTGGCCATGACTACCTGTGGATTTTAACCAAACTTTACAAACGTTTTGGCTTCTGTTAGACTGTGCTTTTTAGCAGATTCATCAAACATTTCTGTCCAGGTCTAGCACTAAGTACAACAAGAACTTTCTTATCAGGAGTCCTTCATTCACCACTTACTTGCTGTTCTAATTTGGATTCTCACCACCTCAAATCTTCTGTACTCTTTCACCAAATGTCTAATGTCTTACAGGAAGACCACTGCTGAGATGAAGGGGTTTTCTTAGGTTTGATTTGGACTTCACGGGAGCGAAACGAAGTATGTGAAGTCCAACACCTACCCGGTCAGGATCCAGGTACTGGGGGCAGGAGGATGTGTTGGCACTGTGGTTTAAGCGCTGTCCCACCAATTGGGTCAGTATTAGCGAATGGGGCACTTTGAGAACTGAATTCCTTCTGCAAACTTCAGCAAATTTCCCTTATTTGTTGCAAGATGAGGCACTCTGGGAAGAGGAACCTCCAAAGAGATGGCAGTCCTTCACTTTACCCAGCTTTCCCTATTGCACATCGCTACTTTCTGGAGAACCTCAACAAAAAGGGACGATGGCAGTGTGCAAAGGCAAGCGTGCAAACCCACCGTCATTTCAGGATGGTCGCTGGCAGCAGTTCCCAATGCACTCAAGAAGCTGCCTGAGTGATGCATACGCTTACTGCCTTCACCTGCAACGGTTGATAACGTTTTGCTTTTCGGTCTGTGGCTGCACACAGCCATGGATGGAGGTGCAGGGTGACCCCGGAGGCCTCTATGGTCTCAAGAGGTGTCCTACCAACACCAGGAAGGGACGGGCTCAAACGAGACGTGCCTCAGCGAGTGGCTAGTTAGCAAAGTTTTGCCCATGACTTATTATTACTACAACCTTCGTTTAGCTTCCCTCCCTCTTAATTTCCAGCTGCCTGTGAGCCCTCCTCTGCAGGGAGGATCGGGATTTCTAGGACTTGGGGTGAAGAAGCATTTGGCTGAGGTCCTGCTGGGAGCAGAAGCTGCATCTGACGGGGCTGAGGCTGAGAAGCAGCTCTTCGAGGTGTCTGCTTAGAAGAAGCCCTGGAGTTCAGAGTGGAGGAAAGACATATCTGTCGCTAAATCTCTCCCGTGCTGCTGTATCTCCAGCAAAATCAGGACTCGGGTGCTTGTAACAGGCTCCGAGGAGCTCTCGGTTTGATCAGCGGGGATTACGGAGGCCAACCCCCAGCAAGGTCCTCCTCACTGCACCACTTCACAAACTAACAGATCTGCTTAGGTATTGTTTCAGGTTAGGTTGCTGCAGAGGAAAACTGTCCTATATTTTCCCTACAATAGCATCAAGAAAATTCCCCAACCCTTCAGCGAGGAGCAGATGGGATGAGGAAGGAGAAGAGGGAAAGCGAAAGAGGAGAGAGGGGAAGGACTGGGAATCTGGTGGGCTGGGTGTGAGCATTGCCATGCCAGGGGAAACTGCTCTCGGGGCCATTAACAGGAACTTTTGTTTATTAACTGCTCTTTTCAGAGAGAGTGGATAAATGGGGCCTCAGGTGCAGCATCAGATGACAGGACGGTCTGTAAAATAAGAGGCTGGCAGAGAAATATCTTTATAGTGGCTTAACAAGGGTAGGCAGAAATAGGCTGGGGGCCTGGAAGAAATCTTTGATGCTGTTGTGTGTATTTATTATTTATTCTTCTGGCACAAATATAGCATCAAAGAAATGTCAGAACCAAAACACCCATAACCTGCTGTAGCTGGATCAGTGCTACAGCTCGGTAAGCACGGCATCACGTAGTACTGACAAGGAAAAGCAGCATCAATGGGAAAAAAGCACCCGGCATTTATGACACTTGCGAGGATGAGGCAGGCGTCCTCGCGTTGTTGAGGATGCACCAGAAGGGGTAAGAAAATCCCTGAGCGCCTTGCTAGCCTGGGCATCTGTGAGGCTCCACTACGACGGAAAATGCCACGGAACAGCGAAACTGCTCCCTTGTGTGCAATCCCACGTGCCACATATCGGGAGTACAGGGTGGATCCCCCCGAAACATGTCGCTGCCATTGCAGAGCAC
The DNA here is from genome assembly GCF_036417535.1 of Chlamydotis macqueenii. Lineage (NCBI taxonomy): Eukaryota > Metazoa > Chordata > Aves > Otidiformes > Otididae > Chlamydotis > Chlamydotis macqueenii. The sequence continues at coordinate 16,104,664 of NC_141568.1, forward strand.
CTCGAGAGAACGCTGGGGCTGGCACCAGCACCCGTCTGCAGCTGGGAGGAGAAACAGCTGCAACATCTCGAGTACCGTGGTTGAACCTCTCCGTGGCTGTGACCCCGCAGCAGGCGTGACACTGCGGGTCTCTCCGGCCTGTCCTGGCTCAGTGCTCTCCTTCCCTCCCCTCTGCTGCTCCCCCTCTCTTCGTGCCAGCCTTCCTGGCTCTGCAAGCACCGCGGCTGCTGCCGCTGGAAGCCCTCCCTCACGGCTGGGCAGGGCAGAGGAACCGCGTTGACACGAGGAACAAGGCACAGGCTTAACGCTGTGCTGATTATTTATTTGAAAATAGTATCTATTCACTTTTTTTTTCTGGAATACTTGTGCTGGCTTGGAAATAGTTCAAGTACCGGCAGGGGATTAGGGAGCTTCTTTCAATCAGCTTTTGTTTTGATTCTTTTTTTACATCTTTGCAGAAGAGGGAGTAAAAGCCTACTCCAAAATGTTCTCCGTGGAGGAACCGGGATTTGGCAGTGTCACACAGTGACACCTCTGGGCAAGGGGAAATGGGGACACTGGAGCCTCTCGCCGCCTCCCAAAGCCCCTTGCAGGGGGCCAGACCTCTCCTGCAGCCAGATTTGGGGCAGGAGGAGCTGGTGCGGTCCAGCAAAGCTCCGGCTGGGGGGGTCTGTTTATGCCCCCGACTCGCCCTGTGGCACAGAGCAGAATTGCCAATAAAACCACAGAGAAGAGACTTTCACAGTTGTCTAACGGGTCTGGAAATCAGATTTCCTCTGAAATAAGTAGAGCGGGCCTACAACCACCACGTACGTTTCAGCAGCGGTGTGCGCGGCGGTCCCTCTGTGGCACGATCAGTTGGTTGGAAAGAGAGAAGCCCCGACAAACCCAAATTTCTGCCATTCTTAGTTTCTCTTTCCCTTCTCTGTTACTCCTGCTTTTTCTCTCCCGGCGCTCTGCTCTCTCCCTGGCGCTACTGCGGCTCTGCCCGCCCGCAGCCATTTCCAGCCTCGGAACAGCCCTGCCCGCGCAGCGCTCTCCGGAGATGCCATTTCTCTCGCAGGCGTTCAGCCCGTGGTGCATTGCAAAAAAAAACCCATCCCCAGCGGAGTGAGCCATGCCAGTAAGAAGCTCGCCTTCCCTCCACCTCCCAGGGCTACTTTCTGCCTTGGCTACGAGCCCGCTGCATCTTTGTGTGGTTCATAAAAATAACCCAAAAGTGCTCGGGAGCAGACAGAGCAATCCCAGAGACTCCAAACATCTAAGGGGCTTTGTTTCCAAGGCAACATCTTGTCTCCTAGCTGCAAAAGGCCACGGGAATGGAGGCAGCCTATGGCAAATGAATAGCTCAATGACAACAACAACAACAAAAAATCTGCTGGGGAGCGTATGAGGGAGGGAGGGGTGTGAGCGGGGCCAGGAAAGCGGAGCAAGCCAGGGCTGGCCGCAGGGAGCAGAGGGAGCGGGTGCGATGTATCTCACGAGAAGCACAGTCCTGCGCCCATTGAAATGCAGGGCACCGCTTCCACCGAATTAATGGGAGCAGGGGAGCCTGCACAAATCAGCCATTCTTCTCCTTTCCCCCTTTTTCTAAGCGCCAGCATTTGACGACCTGAGCTGGTTAAAAATACTCCACTGCCCGAGCAGAGCCCTCCCGGGTCCCAGGAGCGTTTCCGGCAGGGCTGCAGCACGCGGTTGGGTTTCACCACCCCAGGTTCCCACCGCCCCTGCCTCCTCCCCTCCACAGCCCAGGGCAGCCAGGCTGGAGGTGCCCGAGCGCGCGGGCATCCCTCCGGCTCTTCCCAATAAGAAACAAACATGTTTTCACCCTTTTTTTTTTCTTTTTTTTTAGGCTTCCAGAGCTGTGCAGTATGTGAATATCTGTGTGCAATCCAAGCTGCAGAATCAGTTTTTTCCCTGTGGCTGTGAGGATGGTTTTGCCCTTCGATCTAGCCAGCTGGATAGCAAGCCTTGAGGCTTCAGGCACGGGGAAAGCAAAGACCCCTCTGCCCTCCAGGTCCCACCGGTGCCAGCCGTGGCCCCTGTCTGACAGCAGCCTCCCTCCAAGAGGGCGGGCGGGCAGCTCCGTGGCTCTGCTGTGGTGCTGCCGGCGGTGGACGCTGCCCTTACGTAAGCGCCTGCCGCAGTAAAACGCACCCGAGATCACCGATGGGATGGATATCAGACCGGGAAGGGAGAGGCTCCCCAGTGCCAGCCGAGACGCTTGCCTGCAGACGCCCTGCTCTTGCTTTCCTTTTCCCTCACGTCCCATGGGAATGCCTAAAAGCTTGGGATCGTGATGCCAAGTGAGCTGACGGAGCTTGTCCTCCACGTCCCAAGAGGCGGCACAGATGCCCTGGGAATGTGGCAGGCCAGAAAACGTTGGCTCCTGGCTCCTCGGCAGCACGACCGACACAGAGCTTCACCATGATGGGAGCGGGCTCCTGACACGGGGCGGGGAGGAGGAGGGAGCCCAGGCTGGGGCTGGGGTGGCCAGGGGGACAGAGGACATCGGTGTGTGCTGGCGCTGGTCTCTGCCCTGGGCTGGAGCCAGCCTCAGGCTCGCGCTTCTCCCTCTCCTTCTCCTCAGAGACTCTTTGGGATGATGAACAGCTTGGCCATTGATGTCCTGCCTGATGTTAAAACATTTTATTTAACTAACGTCTTTTCTTTGCACCTTCTCCCAATCAATACCATGTGAGCAAGAGGTCTGCAGCGGCAGAGCTGCTGGGAAATGCTCCCCTCACTTTTTTTTTTTTGCACCCTCAGCTGTGGGCAGAGCAAATCCACCGCACGGATGGATGACTGCTAGAGATTATTCATCTTGGTATGCTGTGCAGAGCCCTGTCCGAGCAAGTTTTGAGATGAAGAGGTTTGCTTCTCACGTCCCCTCCTTGAAATGGTTTTAATTTAGCCTGTCTCCAAGGAATTCCTCCGGAATTGCCCCAGTGGAGCAAGGCTGGAATTTGGCCCCTGTTGCCATGCCCTGGGCACTACCTCCAGCCACGGGACGTCTGCCTGCGGGGAAGTACCGCTGCTCTCACCACGTCTTCCTCACCTGGAGCCCACGCCCGAGTGGGCACGCGACAGACAGTGCCGCTTTGTCACCCTCCCGCGCCTCGTGAGCAGATGCTGCCCGGGTGACCGGCTGCGGAGCGCGGGGCAGGGACGCACGGTCTGGTGGAAAAACTGGGGACAACCAGGCTGATGTGTCACTCTGCTCCTCCTCTTCCCAGGGGACACATGGCGGGGGCAAGCTCGGACGACCGGGAGCTCGTGGGGCTTGGGGATGGACTGGCAGGGAAGAGATGTGATTTTAAGAACCAGGAACGCATGGGACTGGGATGTTTGCATCAAAACCAGCACAGCCATTTTACCCTCTGGCTCCAAGTTCTTCCCTCTTACGAGTACCCACCAAGCATATGGCATGCTTGGTAATTTTCTGCCCTAAACTCCTTTGCAGTGCTCCTGGGTCACCTTCCACCGCTGCAAGGTTCATCCTTGCGTGGCTGAACTTCACTGCTACGTGAAATGATTCCCACAGACCACATCGAGTTTTCACTCTTTCAAAGGGCTCAGCCCCGCTTCGACACGACATCTATTGTGTGGCTGGTGCCACTCTGTACAACTGGCTCCCAAAATAGTTCACGGTATTAATATGAGGGCTGGGATTTTTCAAAGCACTTGGAATTGACCTAACCTGATTCACATCAGGCTTGGCTGTAGCTTGTTATCAACAGGGAACAATTAATGTTCCTGAAAATCCCATTGCTTGGACGTAAGAGAGAAAATAGACTTCGCAGGGCACATTATTATTGGCTTGTTAAAAATTCTCACCTAGACATCTTTAAAAATGTATCTGCTCAGGTCATTAGTGGCATCTGCATGAACGGTTTGTCATTATGTCTGAATGAATAAATAGCACTGATTTACACTATAATAAATTTATAGAATAAATCAGAGCTAAAATACTGCCAGCTGGGTGGCCAGCTACCTCTTCAGAGGATTTGCTGGCTGAGCTTCAGTTTTTCAAGAGGCATGAACAGGGCACAATCCAGCTGTTACCCCCGGTCCTAACACGACCAGGTGCTGAGTGCCCGCTGAGCAGCCCGGGGCACTCCAGCCCTTTCCTGAAAACCCGCCTGCCCCTCAATTTTCTGTGCCACCCTTCTGCTTCAGACGGCTTAGCTGGCTTGCTCGCTCTTGACAGACACGCGCCCAGGCTGGCACCCAGACCCCCAGCCCAGGGACAGACAATACGCACTCGCATCTCCTCCGCAGATGACAATTGTCAAGCTCTCAGCCTCCCTTTGAGCTGGTACCTTCAGAGTAACTGGTCAAGCTGGAAATGCATTTCCGGCCCGTGTTTGCCGACCAGCAGAAAGCTCTCCGTCGCTCCTTGCGAGCCCCGGTGCTGGGCAATGAGGCCATTGATGGAGCAGTGGTATGCTCTTTTGTCCCTGCCAAAACCCCGCTCCCTCCTATTCAGCTCAACAAGATGCGAAGCCCTGGTGCTGCCAAGCGTCCTTGCAGCTGCCAGAGGAAAAGGAGCTAATCAAATCAGTAAAAGAGCCCCGGTGCCGGGATCCGTTCCCAGCTCAAAGCCCACGGATACAACACCCACCGGCTGGACCGCTCAACTCCGAGGAGCTCCTGCTCCGCTCATCCCAGGGCGAGAGCCACGGGCTCCGCCGCTCCCGGTCCGCGTTACTGCTGCCTCAATTAGCCCGTGTCGGAAAGCTGCCGCGCCGATCCCTCTCAAGGCACACCACGGCCTGTACTCGTTAGTCCTTTAATTTTTTTAAAATTCCTTCCCACAATGCCAGCTTCCTATCTCCCCTCCTTATTTCCCACACCGAGGAGAAAAGCCTCACGCTGTGCCTTTCACATCCCTCGGCCCATCAGCGGGCGGCGTCTTTGAAGTCATCTTTCTTGCCCCAATTTCAAACTCTGCTTGGTCAGAAACGAGAGGAGGCTGCTGGTTTTCAGTGTAAATATTTCAAGCATCGTACGAGTCGTTCTCCTGTAGCGCCGCTCGCGTTATCTGCTGGGCACTGGGTGTAAACTGGCACCGCTGCGCTGGCTCCGTGGCTGCTCCGCACCGCTTCACACCAGATGAGGATGGGGTTTGTTTTCGGCTGCATCCCAATCTGCTTCTCCAAGGACATTCTTCCATCTCTTCATTTTTAGCTCTGACATTAAGTATTTAGAGCATAAAATGACTAATTTGCCTCTCTGCAAGCCGCTATGTTTTGAGACCATTTGGGAATTGCTGAAGTTATTTGCCACCTACAGCCCAGCGAGTTTAATAAAGAGATTGTGCGTTTCTGTAGCACTTCTGACTTCGTGCAAACCGCTTATTTACTACCCAGCCACCACCGCGCAAACGGCCGGAGGCAGCTGCTGCTGGGGTTAAAGGCAGGGGATACAGAACAGTCCCGTTACCATGCGCAACAGTTGAGAACGGGAGGTGAAAACATCTCTTTGCCAAGTGAATAACACCAAGTTATCTGTTTCAGCTGCTCCAGCACTTCTGGCATTTCTAGAGCTCACCGACACCGCAAAGAATATTCAAAGAGGCAAAAAGTAATTTGTACGCTTTGGAGGTCAGCCACGGCACCACTGCAAATGCCCCTCCGCTCTCGCAAAAAAGTGCCATGGGCCCTTCAAAGGTCACGGGGTGCTGTGTTTTCGGCAATCGTGACCTGCTGTGACGTGGAGGTGGCGCAAGAGCTTTCCCAGCAGCTCCGCTCCCGGCCCCGACACGGGAGGTGAAGTGGGGACGTGCCACTTGCGGGTTCATGTTCCCCCCCGTCACAGCCCACCATCCTCGCGCTGCGGCAGAGCCCCGTGTTTTGGCTCATTCCTCAGCTCCACGCAAAGCTCTCCCGCTCTCTGGCTGGACTAGGAATCTTCTGGCTGCATCTGTAGCTAATGCTCTGCTGAAGCCCCAAGAGATGAGTCTGTCTCCTTCCTCCAGAGTCTCTGCTGAAGGGGTCATGGTCTACGGCAGGCAGTGTTGTGTCAACCCATTTTCTGTTTATTGTCATGGGTTTGGCGAGTCTTGCCTTCAAAATCCATCTTCAAGCTTTGACGTTGCTGTGTCAGGGATAACAAACTCGGACAGCACCACATTCTGCAGCGAGCATCCTCCTGGGGCTGTGGTGGCAGGTGCTGGTCTCCTCTGCCTGACTTTTGTGCACTGGACTGAGCTTCGCTTCCTCCATGGGAGTGCTAATGCCCCTCTCCCAACCCTTAGCCGTCCTACTTTCACCTGCCCACCCATCCCCAAACCAGAGCTTGTGGGACATGGCATCTCTACCCACCCTCACTGCTCCTCAGCAAGGTTTTTTTCCCCTTCTTCCATCTTCATTTCTGTGAGAAGCCACTCAAAACCTCCTCCAACATTAGGGGCTTGTCAAACAGCTGAAAAAAACCTGTGCACAACCTACACCCAAGCCAAACTCTGCATCCCACCGCCAGGCCAGCCTGACGGATTCATCATTTAATGAGCTTTTCCATTTTAATGTCAACTGTCCTTATCCCCAGCTGGGGTCACTTTTCTGTGTTCGTAAATATTTCCCTGCGCCTGGGAAGAGGCTGTTTTTCCCCTCTCTCCGTACTGGATGAAGACGGCTGCTCTGCCAGCTCGCCATGTAAATTTAATAGCATTCCAAAACCTCTGTCCTACATAAACACGGATGTATCTCATCCGAAAGGAACCTGTTAGCGAAGGAGCTGCATTGCTAAATCATTCAGAAGGTTATTGTTTGGAGCACCTGCAGTCAACAGTGTGTTGGCTATCAAAAAAGGGGAGGGAGGGCGGGGCGGGGGGGAAATGAGTGGGGCTCATGGAAACCTCTTTAAATGAAGGAGCTCACGCGCCGAGATCAGCGAGGGATAAACAGGGCGTCGCCAACCAGCAGGTCTGGCCCCGGGAGGACAGGCCAGCCGCAAGCAGCTCTACAAATTATTCACTGGCAATTGCTTTCTCGCTGCTGCCCTGACTTAGTTACACTCCAAAAGATTTCTGAAGAGTGTTTATTTAAGAAAGAGGAATCCAGAGGCTCTGGAAGGGGAGAGAAGCTTTCCAAAGGCATCCATCCCCGTCACGGCACAATGCATTTCACTCATTAACCCCGCCACGCGAGGAAGAGGTGGGGAGCACGCTAAGTGCTTATGCATTTTGCATTAGCGCGCCGCGTCAGGAGGTTCTGATTTGATGGAGGCTGAAGGTTAAGAGGCATTTCTGTGCTTTTCCTGACTCCTCGGTGTCATGCTGGAAGATGGAGCAATGTTGTGGGAGTGGGGAAAATTGGGGGAATGATAGCTCCTGCGCCCAGACACCAACTGCCACAGTGAAAATGGAAGAAGCTGCACGGTTCCTGAAGGATGTGTGTTCCCCTGACGTTAACATTGCTTACCAAACTCAAACCTTTCAACTCCTCTTTAGTAAATTTCCTCCTTTCTCTGAACAGTTTTGTGTCATCAGTACATGAAAGCACCCAAATCCTTGTCTGCAGCCCTGTTAAGAAACATAGTTCTGGGTACTGGAAGGTCTCAGAGGAGGCAGAAGGTCCAAAGAGAGACCTTGCACAGACACTGCCCCTTCTTACGAAGCTTGTAAGCCAGCAGCTGACAGAGCCCTCAGTTCCTGAGCTGTTTCCAGTCATTTAGTTGATGATGCGACGTACATATCTGCATCTCTGTCATTTACTCTTTACTGATTCATCTGCTCCCCAAGCAAACGTTTGAAGTGAATTTGCTTTTTTTCACACCTGCAAATCGCAGAAGCAAAATAACTGTCTGCGCAAGTGTTGCATTTTAAGATGTCAGTTCCGTCTTCGGGAGGGCGTAACTAGGCCGACGTTTACCTGCCCACAGCGCGTTGGGTTCACACCACAGCCAGCTCTAAGGGACAAACCCGTAAATCCCGTAAAAGTATCTTTTAGGTGCACGTGCCCCACAGCCAGTAACCCCCGCTTGCATTTCGGAGATGCCCACAATGGACGCCGCTGTCCTAGTTCTGGTGCAAGGCATCTATGGCGGATGCCTGGAGAAGCCCGGGTCTCTTGGGTTACCACAGGATGCCAACGCCATATCATTTTGCCATTGATCCAACTCCGGATAAGAAGAGGTTATTTTCCTGTTGCTTCGCTCCTCCACGTGATGCTGTTCAGCACCTTGCAACGCCAAAGGGTTAGGACCCCATCTTGTTTCCAGGTAAGTCCAGCTGCATGCATCATTAATGTGAAGCACTCGCTCCGGTGCTGCCACCAGAAAGGCACCTTTGACACCACCTGGCCTGGCCCCGCTCCGGCGCGAGAGCGGTCTTTCACCATGAGTGAAAGACGTCCTTCACCGCTCTGTGTTCAGAGTTTTGATTTTTGGCAACGGGCTTCCACATTCAGATACTCCTCATGAGTAGCAACCTGGCAAAGCTATAAAAAACACAATTTAATTTTGGTCTCATTGCTGATCAGTCCAGCGGGAATTCTCACTTAATCAAACTTTAATGTTTTCCTTGTAAACTTCAGAAAAATCAGTAATTAGTCTGATAATTGAATTTTCAGGTCATATATCAAAGGAATAATGCCATGCATGGGAAAAGCAGCAGTCTGCCTCTGGAAGCCCAAACATCTGAAATGGAAAATTCTGCAGAATTTGGATAAAGATTTGAATATACTGCTGAAGAGCTAAGAATAGACCGTATTATTTATATCGCGAAAGGAAGCGGCTGAAATCACAGAGATCTTCAGAGAGCAGAGATGTTCAGACAGTTGTGCACAGGAATCGTGTTCGTGGAGCTGAAGTGGAAAGCTACTGACGTCTCGGCATAGGCACGCCGCTCCCAGCGGGCCCCGCGGACCAGACAGCACTTCATGCAGAAGAGAAACACCAGGCTTTTCCCTCCTGGAAGACACACTCAGGGTATCTTCCAAGTACCCAAGTAGGGAGAGGGGGAGTAACTTCCCTGTTGCAGAGATGTCTTGTGCCCCAGCGGGTGCACCTCCACCGCGCTGAAGTCCCCGTGTGCTGCATCTGTCCCATGTCCCCGACGGGAACCTTTGTTTCGGAGATTCCTTAGTGTTTTCCCATCGAGTTATTCTCCAGGTCCAGTCCTTCTTAGAAGCTGATTTCTGACTAGATCAGAGAATGAAATGAAACAGCTAGTGGGAAAAATGCAAAACATCCTTTTAATTAAAAATAAAATAAAACAGGGGCCTCATAGCCATAACAGATGACTGCATTTCTCTGAAGTTCACATACTTTGAGAACTGTGCCCCTCTCTCCTGGGACCATGACAGCAACACTCAGTTTTTCCTGTACTTCAGATGCTTTCAAGCTCAGAACTGTTTCTAGAAATACAATAAATGCTTGCTTTCAGTCCTTGTTAAATTTTTCTCTCTTTCCTCCCAAGAATGTTTCTTGTATCTTCACTGACATTTCCCATCTCCCCATCTTGTTCCCCATCTCTCCAGCTGAAGGTTTCTCCAACCCTGGAAAGTGTAGAGACGGAGGAGTCCTGTTTCCTCTCTCTCACTGTTAGTAACTCCAGTGGCTTTGGTGAAATGGCTCCTGTTCATGCTAAGATCCAAGAGAGGAGAGTCGGAGACCATGACCCTGCTCCTCCGCTCCTCCTGCGATACCTTTCTTCCATCAAGGAGCGTGTGAGATGAAGGCTGGAGTGTGCCTGTCCACGGGACTAGCAGACAGATGCTTGGCAGGAAGCATGCCTGCAGCCCGCTCCAAGAGGCTCAGGTGCCAGATGAAGGATCTGCTTTCCTGGGAGAAACAAGCAGCGGCAACCGCGTACCGTGACCAGGACTCTCCCCTGCAGAGGAGGGGAGCAGGGGCTGTTTTCACACCGCCCACCGTGGGTGCCCGGCTAAGGTGCTACCAGCCTCTTCCAGGAACCGGAGTCAACACTTGCGAAGAAGGTGATCACTCATCACTCTCAGGAATTCAGGTGCAGGAGAAATGATGTTTATGCTAATTCAGGCTTCTTTTTTCTTTTTGGACACTAGATGTCTATTCGGCTTTGCCAATCCCATGTCCGTCAGAGCCAGCTGGATGCCTGGGTTTCTCCTCCGTGCCACGACAAGAAGTTACGCTGGTTTTTACAAGACAAACGCGCCAACAGATTTTGGCAGGTTGTTCTCTCCATGCCACATTCAGACAGTATTAAGTTCTCTCACTTAAGCAGTATCAAATGTTTACACCAGAGTAATGACAAAATATCCTCCTGGAATTTTTTCCTTTTGTTTTAATTTTCCTCTCACTTCCACTTACCAGCTAAGCGTTGCTATTGCTGCATTGCAAAAATGAAGATATTCAAACTGTTCCGTTCAGCTTTTCATTGTCAAAACTTCCAGCATAACCTATTTCCCTAAAAATTCTGGGATTTTGAGATAGTTGCGTTTTTAGTCAGAAAGTTACTTCCAGGGAAATAAACAAAATTGGATAGAGTGCATGTGCTGGCATTAGCCCGGCTCCTTCCACCTAGGGGAAGGGGAGCTGTTTTTGAATTCATTCACTTGGATGTGCAGGAAAAAGTGGCTCTGATTTGTTCTGATGATTAAAACTCCAAAAATATTGGTTTCCTGTCCATCATTCAGAATGTCTTCATGTCAGACAGCAAGGCGAAGGAAAGTTTATTCTTGATCAGTGACAGATCAAGATCACAAGACCAGCCACCTCCAGCTGCAAGTGCCGCCTGCCGCTGCCAGCCACGGCGGCCATTTCCACCCCATTGGAGATGGCCAACAAGAAGGGGCTCTACAGCGGTTTCACAGCCCACGGCATCCTCAGGGGTGAGAGCCAAGGCGTGGGGCCAGAAGAGCTCCTGGGCTGCCCAGGTACCTTGCCCACTGCTGGCATCAGGTGTCGTGGGAGGGAAGGGGTGGTTGTGTAGCTCTGAGACATGCGTTGGGTGACAGCGAGCTTGGCAGCCCCTTCTTCGTGAAAGCGCTGATGGAAATCCAGTCGAAGAGGAATTTTCAAAATGGAGGCGAAAGCTACGGAGAAGTAGGTGGTTTGGAGGCAATGACAAAGAAGTGGCAGAGGGAAAGGGTCCTCCTGACAGCACATTACTTTCCAGAGTGATATGTGTGACATCGCACCCCAGGCAGCACCAGGGATGTGTCTGCAGCCAGAGCCAGCTCTTCCCCCATGCAGTTCACACAGCAACCGTGCTTTTCCAGGAAAATGTCAGGGGAACACACCGCTGGGATGGCCTGAGCTGCCTTCCCTCCTCATACATTCCTGGGGAGCCTGATAAAGACAAACTTTCCTAAGTTACCGGGTAGCGCCTGCACAGGAGAGCCTCTCCACACGGCACACACCCCCAGGAACCCCCAGCCTCATGGAAACATGCACCTCGCCTGAAAACAAAGCACCAGCCCCTCTTTCCAGTACCCAGCGGGCTTACTGTAAGGAACAGCAACGGGAAGGGCAGGTGAACAAGGGTTAACAAAACCGACAGATTCTTCCTGCGCCAGCTGTACAGAGGTGCGGCATTTAGGAAAGGCTAGTCGTGGGATTTAGGAAACGGGTCTGTGGATGAGCGAACATCACAGTCGGGCAGGGCAGGAAGCAGCCCTTGTGCTCATGACCAGTAACTGCTGCAGCTAGTCTCAGCCTAAAGATGCTCTGTCACATATTTTGGGCCCAGTCTTATTGGGCAACTCCTCCTCAGGTGATGACACAGGCAGTACTCCTCATCTGCTAATGACGGTTAGCGGAGCCACATAAATGGGGAGAGCAGTGCACCAGGAGGGCTTTTGCTGCGGGGGACTGAGGAGTGCAGGACATGGGAGAGATGGGCAGATGCAGGTGAAAGCCCAGGGCACGCCTCGCTCCTGCTGCCTCGGATAGCTCTAGGGCTCCACATCCTCAAGAGGACAAGTCGTGTTCAAATGTAGCGGTTAGGGCTTCTGTTAGAAAATCCACACTCTGCTTTAAGGGGCATCCGACAAGCATTGCTAGGAGATGAGCAGAGCACAGAGGGGCTCTGAAGCACCTGACAGCTTCTTTAAGGTGGAGCTGTTGATAGGCAACCAAGTGAAAAGTTGGAGGGATACAGGTGATGTCTTGTCTCTTTCCCTTCACTATCATCCTTCCAACCCTTTTAGACTCCATCTGCATGCAACAGACCCTCCCAAATAGCCACCTCTCTAAATCTGGAGAGGAAAAAATGTCCATTTTCCAAAGGCTACCCAAGCTATCTGCTCCCAGTCAATCCCGCCTGCAGCCTGACTGCTCTTCAGCCAGCTGTTTGTCTGGAGGCAGCTTTGTGTCCTCTCCCAAAGCAGAGTGAAAGCCACGTCTTGGCTTTGAGACTAAGAAACTAAATCTTAGACACTTTCTTCACAATAAAGGCTTTTCTGGGCTCTGGCTCAACTGCTTGGGCGTTGCAGCAATGGAGGCGGCACTTCTGGCTTTAGGGTTCCTGTAACTGAGAGCAGTCAGGAGCTCAGACGAGGAGGAGAAGGAAATCCAAGTGTGAGATCTAAGCCCTAGCATTGCTTTTTTAAAAGTTCCTAAGGAAGAAGAAAATGGCAAACTGTACCATAAACCAGAGGCAGGACCCTCAGGAACTCCTCAGACTTCGACTCCTGAACACGTTTTATTTCTCTTTGCGGCTAGTTTTTGCTCTTAGTTACATCATTCAGACCTTTCTTTGTGTACGCGCAATTCCCGTGCTCACCTTCTGGAACCATGAAGCCGTCTTGCCACCCTAAGGCTGTTCAGCAACCTACTGGCCAGAAGCAGCCAAAACCCCTCCATCAGACAATCCTGCGGTGGTGCCCAAGAGGGCCAACGGCCACTGCTACAGGGAGTGCACAACAAACAGACTTTGAACCCTACCATGCCCTAACTTAAGGCGTTGCTACAGACCGAAAGCCCTCTTTATCTCGCTTAAGCTTAATTGCACAAAACGCTCAAAGCTTCCACCATTGCTCAGTAGCAGCTCTGATACCGATTGATTCAAACCCTGGGTGCTTCCCAGCCCCTCCAGCGGTACGGAGGATGGTGGATTTGGATCCACGTATCGAAGTTCCCAGCTGGTGAACCATAAAAGCTTTTAACTTTTAAAGTCTGCGAGGGTGGTCTCTTTCTAATGCCTGTGTATCCACGGCACGAGGCTGGAAGACTTGTTGGGACTGAGTCACCGGGAGCCAGAACTTGGTTTGAACCATACTGGGAAGGTTCACAGCTCCAAACCAGCCTGACCCTATGACTCAGGGTGTGTGTGCGTGCAAGCACTATGTAAAATTTCACTTTAAGGTCAAGTTTGAAAGAAGAAGATTCCAGTATTATGAGAAATGACTTCAAAGAGTTTAGATGAGTAACAGGAAGTAGAGACTTAGCTAAAAGACACCCAGCATCTTCAAAGGCAGGAGAACCTCAGGATCTGGCAACTGAATGGCCAAGTACTGCAACAGCCTCAGATACTCAGAGACTTTCTCACCCAGCATCAGGCAGATGAGTTTGAAAATGTTGGCAGCCACCCTGCAGATGACCAGCATGGAGTGCGCTCCATGAGAGACCACTTACATGGGCTGAAAGTCCCAAGGTCTTTCAAACCTTGCTTCAGCTTCCCAAGGTAGTACAGCAAAGCCAAAAGGGGAAGGGTAAAACTTGTGAGGTGTGGAGGACGAAAGGCAGAAGGAAGGATAAAAACACAAGACAAATCAGCGTTAAGTACCGTCTCACTTCTGAGTCCTCTTTAGTGTAAGGAACGTACTCCGCTGGAGTTTTTTCCTCCCTGCCAGTCTGGCACAAGCCCAAATTAAAACTAGAAAATATTTTTCGCAGTGTAGCTAATATAACCAAGAGAATGAAACTTGAAGTAAAGATCAGGAAAGCAAAGCTCATGGGCGCGGGAATGGCCACTGGATACTTGGACGCCTTGACATGACTGACCTCACCGGGAAGAAAAAGGCTGAGAGAACGGGAAGTGACGCTGTAGGGTGACGAGGGGAAAGAAATAGCAAAGGAGATTTACTGTCTGCTTGTACACATGCACAGCACTAGGTGAAAACAGAAACCGAGACTGCATACCTCGCTGTCGGTTATGGGTCAGGCTGTCACCTCATGTTACATCACCTTACTCAACGTACACGATCTCTTGCTGGGTAACTTTCCCCAAAACGCTCAGTTTCTCCTTCTATCAGTTTCTGCTCCAGCAGCCGCGTTCCGCACGAGCAGAAGCTGATGTTTATGATTAGGCTTGCAAGTGCCAAAGTTCCCCAGGAATCCAAACAGACCCACGTTTACCTGACAAGTACATCATTTTAAAATCTTTTGCAGGGAAAAAAAAATCCACGCTTAGGCAAGAATATACATAAATAGCAGTTGGCTTGGCGTCACTATCACAAATACAAAAAACATCCTGGGACCTCGTTTATGTGCTGAATATTTCATTCAGTCCTGCAGTGCAGTGACTCCCGAAACCTTTAGTGAGCCGAGCTCTGCTTTTGAGGCTCTAATTTGCTGTTGCCATGACATTGTTAATGTCTGAATTGCTTTTTTTAACCGCTCCTCTCCTTATTTCAACCTCTTGCAGAGGCATTCTGAAACAGTGGGCATGAGCTGATCTTGGGGAACAGCCTGCGTGTCCTCAAAAATAAGAGAAGAGTGTTGGTTTGTACAAGCTGGATGGCTGACACAGACCTGACGGGAGGATGATTGCCGTCATGATGGATGACAGCTTCTTAACTGGAGAAGCCACAATGAACCCACCTGGCCTACTTGAGACAATTTTGGCTTCGGTGCAGGGGGTGAAGGGTGGGGGGCCATTGCATCTGCTGGATTTTTTAAACAGTGACATTCAGAAAAAAAAAAATGTTATTAAATAAGCAAAAATTCATTGTTCTCTTACGCTTAATTTGGCTTCCAGAGTGAGTGGAGTGTACAGAATAACATCAAGTTGCTCAGCAGCGAGTTTATTACCATTTTTGCTTCCTAGACCCAACTGAGAATAGAGAAATCTCTGTCAAGGTCAACCTCAGCAGAACGGCATTGCTTCCTTAGCAAACACTGTTTGCAGAAGATGTGCTTCCTTTAATACCTTCCAAATGTCTGGCTCCTCAATAACAAGGACACAGAGGTACCATCGCCTTTGCTGCACACGAGAGGGTGACTAGGGCGCTTGGAGAGCTGGCCTAGGCTCCGGCCTCGAACCCTGCCAGCAGCTGGGATGGGGCTGAGACTGGGACACTGGCAGATCCCACGCTGGTGAGCTGTGCTGTGGGATGTGCATGGCTGCGGGGATGTCTCTTCATGGCACTGGTTTTAATCCTGACTCATCAAGCAGAGATCGAGACCAGTTGCTCCCGAACGCTCACTCTTACAGGACAGACAGGGGTATCCTTAACGTCCTGGCCAGACGGAGCTGGTGTCTTCTCAATCTGATCTCTGCTGGGCTCCACCCTGGGCGACTCAGTGGGCGAAGACTCCTCTCTTACTGGGGCTTGCTCAAGTCAATGACAGAATTCCTGTTCAATGGGAAGAAGAAGGAGCCCAGAAGTGCCAGAACTTCTGGGGCCATACAGAGTGCAAAGCACTACTTAAATCTTAATAACCTCGTAATGGCTCTGAATATTTCCTTGCTCCACTCTTCAGTTTTTATAGGTACATCTGAAAACAAACAGTGCTCTTGGAATGCACTAACAGTGACATCTGAGTATTTCCAGGAACCTGCACTATAAAAATGTCTGCCCACCACTGAAAGGAACAGAGATCTACATTTCAGATAACAAACAAATGCCTTTGATTTTCTCTGCGTGCCAAGGAACACTGATATTGTCTCTGTCTCCTGGGCATTCTTCAGTGTGCCTCATTAGGACGTTATGAAATGTTGCTCTATTTGTTCTGTTGTAAAACAGCAAAACAAGCTTCGGAGCCAGACTGACTTCACGGAGCTGGACGTGCGCAGGCTGTGGATCCGTCCTCCGTGCCTGGCGTGGCGAGAGCAGGGAGGGCTGGGGGAAGAGGGAGCAGAGGGAGGGACGATCCCCTGGCACCTTCTCACCGTTTGCTTCTCTTCCAACAGCTCAGCTAAGGAAGGCCCAACCAAGGGCTGCTGCTCTCTTGAACGCAGAAGCTTGGCAAGACCAACTCTGCTGTGCTAGCACGCATCTGCAGGATTTCAAAGGTTTTGGTCTTTAAGATCGAGGTGGAGGCAAAGACAGACACAGAGCACTTTTAGAAACTGTTGGTTTTCCCAAATTGGAGCTCTTAAGCTAAACACACAGCTGAGAACAGCCCCCTGGAAATATCACAGGGACTCTACAGACTTACTGTGTTTTTTCACTCTATGAATACCAGGGAAATGTGTTTGGTTCTTTTTTTTTTTTCTTTTTTTTTAAATAAACACTTGGAAAGAGCTTATCCGAGGTCCAAGGTTACACCATGCATGGGAAAAGTTTCTATGGCTAATTTTGCCAATGCCTTTAGCAAATCTTTGGTATTCACACCTACTAAGGAGTCCCTTAACCAGTCAAAGTGGGCATCTGGTCTGCAGCAGCAAGGCAAGCAGCTGTGTGCACATACTGAGGATAACAGACAGAACCAGCCCACACCTCTCCTGCAATTCCGCGTGCCAGCCTGCTAACGGGTAGCGTCTAATCCTGCCCTTTGCTAATCCAGTCATGTTTGCTTAACCACATTAGCCCAGTTACTCCCAAGATCTCTCCCTCTATAATGAATAATCTTCAAGTTCAAGTGGCGAAGGCCCATTTCCATTTTTAGAGATTTGAATGTCAGCCACAGACTTAGATGTAGATGGCTCTGGAGATCTACCAAATATGGGCTCTTGAAAATCCAGTTCTTTTGGAAAGGTCAGAAGTGACTAGGATTGCAAAATCTTTTCTAGCCTGGCAAGCTCGCTCGGAGTTGCCGTGCTTTGGACTATGTGACCCCTGACTTTGGACAGAGCTTTAGTGGTGTCTTTGAATCCCAGGTTCTCAGATGTCACGATGGGATGTTGCCACGCGAACTCACCTCAGCTTTATGTACCCAGCAAAGCCGTGCATAATTGCTAGCTTCAAACCTTTGAAGAGTTTGCCCTGCATGATGTATTTAAGGCAAAACTTCAAAATCCTGATGGAACAAATTAGAGTGGTGTGAAATAGGACTGCAGTTACAACAGCTAATTAGAAAGCACTGTGAGTTACACACTTTTGATAACATATAAGGTGCCTATAAATAGGACAGCAGGATAGACCAACAAAAAGTTGCTTCTTGAAATCTGGTGATGCAGAAGAGTATCACAGGATCGGCTCTCTCACCACAAGCCAGAGCACTTTAAGGTCCTCCCATCTCCAACCCTGGATGGCTGTCTCCCAGGATAGCAAAGATTAGTTTCTCTAGTTCCACAAGCAAGTATTAAGTCTTTCAGCTTACGTTTTCTTCTGGGCATAGACCAAGGGGTTGCTGACAACATGTTTAAAGTTTTTGTCTGAAGATGGGCTGCTTTCACTGAGAGATCACTTCCCAGTCTACATCAGGTGTATCAGCCTAGCAGACAGGGCTGCTGACACAGAGGGCTCCTGGACCAGATGCTCTGTTCGTAACGGGCACAGCTCCAGCACCTCGAGGTGCTCAAGGACGTTCCCTCTGGGGCACATGGAGATGGTGGCAGCAGCAGGACCGCACTGTGTAGGCTGCTGAGGTTTAGCACAGCCTGCAGATCTATCTGCCTTCCTCCACCTACACATGGACATGGGAATGGCTTTGCTAAGACAGGTATCTCGGGGCCTGGCTGGCTCCAGCAGCCCTGGTCTGACGTGTGAAGAAGGCAGGATGGCTCCTTCGGAGATGACGGCAACGCGCAGACCTGAGGAACTGTCCCCTTCCCCTCTGGGAATGTCGTGTTTGCCAGAGGAGTCCTGCTCCCGGAGAGTCACTGCGCTCCCGTCTCGGTGCCCTGGGGACATTTCTGTGAGACATACCGACTTGGTCTGACATTTAATAAACTGCTTTTGTTTTAATTTTGTTTCTTACTTGCCAATTAAAGCGCCTTGTTGCCACGGCAACAAAAGGACATCAATAAAAGCACCGGAAGAGCAGGGCTGCGTTAAACTTGGGAACTCAGGTGGCAGAAACATCACAGCCTCACCTGCCCCCTCTGTGCAGAGCGGCTCCCTTGCTCTGCCCGTCTGCACCATCAGGGCTGCGTGGCCCTTCTGGTTTGACTTGGTATGAGAGAGAGAAAACACACAGGCAGGATTGCCAGGGTTTCTTTCCTGACATCTCACCTTAGGGGGTGGAAAAGGAAGCCTAACTCCAGATAAATAGTCTTGGGCAGTGCACACAGAACAGAAGACTTCTGGCTTCTGCCCGTACTTGCCAAGGGGTGTTGACCAGGAGGTGCGCGCTCTGTGTGCGTTGTCAGTGAGAAGGACAGCATTGCTGTCTCTCCGCAGAGGGGCACTGCAGCATTTTGAAGCCCAGGGATGAAGGCTTGGTGGTGAGGATGGTCCACGTGAGCCATCTGCCCTCTTGGGTTGCTCTCTGCCACACTGTGTGTCCTATCCGCAGAGGCAGAGCCTGCTCTTGGAAATGAGCCACTCCCAGCGATAACGGATGGGACAGCTTTAGCCCTGTTTATTTCAGCCCGTCCTAGTCAAAACCTCAACTTGTGGATGAAAGGAATTGCTACTCACACAGCTAGGAGAGTACATGCAGATCTGACCTTTAGAAGGACCTTTTACAGTTATGGAGATGCTACTTCTATCACTCCACTACTTGGTATCCTGTTAGCATTCAGCTGGAACCTACTGCCCCTTTCCTGTAAGAGCTGGAAACAACCATCTAAGCAGCTTTGCTGGTGGTCCAGCACATGAAACTGGATTTCCTTTCCTTCGGTACATCAAGTGCTTTATTTCTGACCGCTTCTAGCACACTTCCACCCAGATGTAGGTGCTAGGCACTGTTTCAGACGCCTTGGATTTACAGTGGTAATTGTACGTGTGTGCACCAAGGTGCTGGCCGTTCAGCTCGCTGTTTCTCACAACATCCTGATGGCTGGTTCAAACCCAGCTATGCCTTATGGTAGCTCACAACAGAGGCCAAGGCCTGGGTCCGTGTGGCTTTGGAAGAATTTAATCTCTCAGAGCTAACACCTTTACCGCAAGTATTAACGGGCACTTTTCATCAGCAGCCTCCCCTTCCAGGCCAACTGAGAGGAAACAAATTAAGCTGGTGTCTCCCTGTGATGTGCCCGGACTTGGGCTGCTCTTTGCAGAAGGTGCTTGAGTGAAGCTCACCCAAATCCTGCCACTTGCCTTGGAAGGAAGCACGGATACTTCCCCCAGCTCCTGTCCCGGAGGAGAGGAGCTCTTTGGTTCAGAGAGGAAGAAACAGAGCAAAGGCAGCATCGCCCTTGCCCACCTGAGAAGACCCCGCTCTTTAGCCTGTGGACGATCACCCCTCTGCTAGAACAGCCCGGAGAAGAACCCAGTTCAGTGCTGGTCAATGGGATAGGGACACACAATTCACTGGAAACTGTCTTGGCACTACCAAACCTCCTTCGTGGTGTTGGCTGCAGCAATCTGGTCAGCAACTCCTGCTCTGAACCAGGAGCTGTGTGATCAGTATGAAGAGAAATCTGATTTTTCTGGCTCCAGGAACTTGCTGGACTAATTCTTCCTGATGCCAGGCGACACAGCCTTGCGTGCTGCTACAAATTGTCCTGTAGCCTTCCCTCAAGTTTTCTTGTTGGAGAGAAAGTTGGGGAAGTAAGGATTTTTGCCTACTCACTCGTCACAAGACCAGCCTGAACTTGGCTCACGATCTACTGTCATGCTGAATACGATCTTTTCAGCCTTGGTGCATCTTTTGCCTCTGGAGTAAATTAAACAAAGAATCCTGCAATTGCAGCCTGTGCACACCAACCGCAGAGAGCTGATTGAACCCCGTGCTGTTTCCCAGCTGAAGGATCTCTCCAGTGGAAGCGAGCAAGGGAAGGCACATGGACTAGGACTTGAACTCGCTGGCAAAAAGCTGGGCGCCTTGGGAGGGGCTGCCTGCAATGCGCATCGAGGGGAGCTGTAGCGAAATAAAAGTCTGTTTAAAACGAAGGGACTCGAACAAGGACAGCACAAACACCACTGGTTAGAAACCTTTGCATGCCTCATAAATATGGCAGGGGAACTTGGCAAGAGAAAAGCTTTCCTCAGCTTATAGTACCAGTAACAGTAATTAGGGAGAATAAGAGCTGGAAGAAAAATGGCTTTGAGACCTTTGGCTAAGGTGCTGGTGAAGTGGGTGAGTTAAAACTAGCCTAAAATTCCTCTGTCTTTGGCATCCACGGAAATGTCACGCTGCGCCTACAGATAGGTTGTGTTGCCAAAACCTGCCCTGCATAGGAGAAAAAAAAAGCACACAAACGCGATGACATGTGGAAGGCAGAAAGGGAGATGAGATGTCGTTCTCACTTGGAAGAAACTAATTCATAACTTTACAGAACTAACTCAGACGCACTAGATGGAGACTGCTGGGATCTCTTTCTTCTCAGAAAAAAACTTCCTTTGTTGCCTGGAATATCATCTACTAGCACTAAAAGCTCTCATAATTTTAAAGGAAAACTCAATAAAATTGGCAAGCCAAACATCCTCCTGGCCCCAGAAAATGCTCTCTACTTCCCTGTCGCTGCCTCCCGTTGCTTGGCTGTGCCCTTCCCACGGCAGGCTTGGCAAGGAGGGCTCCTCCTCCGGAGCACAGCAGCTGCCAGCAGGTCGGAAGGAACAGGGTGGGACCCTTTTTGCTTCCCAAACCTGCGAAGAGCTATTTCAGAGCTCTAAGTCTTTTTGCATCTTCTCCCATTAACGGGCTCTGGCTTCCCATGTGCGATACATTCCCTTCCATCCCTGCTGGTAAAACCTCTTCAAATTGGAGGCAATTTCTCTGGAGGACAGCAGGTAGAGATCAGATCAGTACACCCCCTTCCCACAAAGGAGCAAATATCTGCTCAGGGACAGTTTCAAAATGCAGAAAGATGGGTTCACAGGCGGATGACAAGTACACAGCTAACCAGAGCATCTTACTGTGGGACTGCTCCTACGTCTTGATTCTCCACTCCCACGATCTCAGCACAAACCAATCTATATAGGAAAATGAAGAGTTAATTATAAATAGCCGACCTAGGGGAATTATTTCTTCTTAAGGGGAAAGTATCTAGCAACAGTCGTGCCATCCACACAGATACAACATGCTGCAAGCCAGAAACTCCTACAGCCCTGGAAAACGGAGAGAGCAGCAGAAAGGAGGAACTTTGTCCAAAGCCCGTGGGTGAGATTGGCTTTGGCTCCTGAGTGCGTTTTGACACGCGGGAGGGATGTGCTGCGGTGCCTGGAGCAATTCTTGGGGGACGTGCCGCGGATGTGGAGCTCTGGTGGGAAAGGATGAGGTGTCCTGGGGCACCTGGCAACTATCTACCGAAAACCGTAAACCGGACACCAGCTGATTTGCATCTCCTGCACGTTTTCCCTCTCTGTCTTTGCCCACAAGGTTAAACATTGCCACGGTGCAAAATGATATTGTTTTTCAGCAGCCTTTGAGGCTCTGCTGTTTCTAATCTTCTCCCAGAGCTCGGCTCTTTCCTTCCTTTGAATGAAACTCCGGGAGCTCCTGCCTGGCCTCCTGCTGCCACAGGCAAATGGCGTCTTTGGGATCCGGCTGCCCTGGGTGAGGCTGGTCCCTGCCGCACCATGACATCCTCTCACCCCACTCATCGTAGCTGATAAAGGAGTTCCCATGAGCTGTCTTTAATCAGGTATTACCAATGTACACCATACTGACTAACAGCCTCAGTAAAACCTGTATTCCAGCAAGGAACGCCCCGTCTGTGGCAGATCTCCGTGACTGACGCCGTACCAGGGACATGTTCAAGGTACCATCGTCTCGCTGCACCTCCGCTCGGGGAAAGGCGGCTGTGCCCGCGGTGGCTGGAAAAGCTCCCTCCTCGCCTGACTTACGCGGGCTACAAGGCGCAGCCGCTCACTTTGGGGGGACAGGACAGGAGGAGCAGGGTGGCGTGGGGCTCAGGCAGAGCGTCGGCACATTTTCATTTCCTCAAGGGCAGCGTATGGGCTGGGAGCCTCTGCCTCCTTGCCTTGCTAGCTCAGCAAAACTCCACTTTTGGGAGGGCTGGACTTCACAGCCACAGGCCGTGAAACGGCTCCTCCGCTCCGGTCTGTTCCTCTGTCTGGGCTAATGTCAGCATGCAGCGGGACCAGGCTGTCAGCAAGGCCTCCACATGCCTTCCCGCCAGAGCTGACACCGAAACCCACTCTGCGCAGAGCCGAGGGCAGCCGAGCACCCAGGTTCACCCCGCCTTGAGGGGCTGAACTGCTTTGGGGTCTCTAGTCCTAAGTTTAATATCACCTGGCGTAAAGAAGGACCATGCTCCCTACCCCTCCTCTCCCACACGCCCCTGCTCTCCATCCTCTCCTCCTTCCCACCTCAGAAGCCGCTCTCCCAAGCCCAACCCGCCCGTGCTGTTCCTGTTTTGGAGCAAAGCCTGTGCTATCCTTCACTGCGATCCCTGAATAAACATTAAACCTCAGAGCCAAGGCAGAGGTCCCTTCCCAAGACATTTGCTTTATGCCTTTTCGTGAGTTACATACCAGAGATCTGTTTAAGGCCAGGGATGCCCTGTGTAAATGTTTTGATTTTACATCTGGAGACATTCAAATAACAGGAACAGCATAGAAAGCATTTGGAAAACAAATATTTTAAACGGCACTCCTAAAACCAGTGAGTAAGCAGCGTGACTCAGCAGCGCTTCCCAACACTTCCCAGAAGAGATGGAAATAAATCCACTTAATAACTGACACGGATCCGAAATGTGCTGAGTAGTTTGGAGTTATCCGCAACTGCTGCGGAGCTGGCCCTGGCCTGACCTGCAGCCCTCCTCGGATCCTGGGGCTACCAGGAAGCCCCTCTGGGGCAGCAGGGAGGTTTTCACCTTCTCAGGGCTCTGCTCCAGCTGGGCTTTCCTACCAAATATTTTTGAACAACTTGTCTTTCGCGTTGTCCTGCTCTGGCACTTTCCAGGGGCTCCCAGAGAAGCCATCTTCCACTGTTATCTTGTGGGAATGGAAAGCAGCGCCCCACCTCTCGTTAATCCGCCGCTAATGTCACAGTCTCGTGGCTGCTTGGCTTTCCCCTGAGCGCAGAGCGTTTCCCTGTCACACCACCTCCCTGGCAGCCCTCGCTGCGGCTGCATCTGAATAACAAGTCTCACAGGGGAAGGCAGGCAGCCCTTCTTCCAAGGGAAAAATACTCCCTGCATCATCCAAAAAACCAGTATCAAACACATACAGCTCGTGGAGGAAAAACACATGCCCCTCTCAGTGAGGAGAGAGCTTGCAAGCAGGGACCAAGCTCCCTGTGGCACAGGGTCTGCATTTTCCCAGGTGAACAGGACGTTGGACAGTTTTGGGGAAGGTGAGGATCATTTTCAAGGATCTTTTGGAGGACTAGTGTTGTTCATTACTCAGCAATCAAGCCCGAGATGGCAGCTGAAAGCAGAGGTACCAGGAACAAAAAGCGTATCTAAAGATGGATTCACACCGGAAGAGGTTGTGCTTTCCACCAGTGAGGGAGCACGCAATGCCAGGAGACTTCAGCCCACAACCTTTTCTCCTGGCAGCTAGCTGAAGAGGAAGACAATACTCGTAATTTAAGAATCACCTTTTGAGTATTTCCTGTTTTCACTGATCCTCCCACACACAAACATCCGCAGGCCTCTCTTATCCCCACTTTTAATGCCCAAAGGGCTGGGTGGCCGTTGAAGAGCGAGTGGGTCATCCTGGTCTCTCCTGATGGCACGCAGAGAAGGAGGAAAGTGCTCTGAACCTGAGTCCAAGCCCCTTTCCTGGCACTAGTGACCACTGCCTTGTCCTCTCACTGTGTCCCTCTGGGAAGACTCAGGCACCATCTTCTTTAAAGTCCTCTTGAGGTAGTGAAAGATGTGATTAGACTCAATCTGGAGCTTGGAGCTGGAGCGAGATGACTGTGGGCTCTCTCTTATCAACGATCCCCTGAGAAATCTCCTTCCCTCCTCTGCCTTTCTTCAAAAGAAAATTAAAAGGCTAATTTTAATTGATGGCGCCTGCTCTGGTCAGTGATTTTATAGGATGGTTAGCTAGAAAGCTAATCCCAGAACTGGGAAGGCGGCACCCATCTACAGTGCCTGGCCAACGCCAAGCGCTCACCAAAGAAACAGATCTGAGTGGCATTTTGAGGTGTGATCGCATCAATTATTCTCATCTGGCTCACTTAGAAATGATGCTGAAGTGCATCAAAATAGTTTTTTTCCTCCTGGAAATGTGTTTCTTAGGAACAGGCTTCTGGCTGCTCAGAGGGACTGGAAGACCAGGTGAGCATCTATCCTAGCCCGTCCCCTGACTGCTGCCCATTCACCACCCCTGCACCAGCCCTTGGCGACAGGGAGCACCCAAAAAGCAGTCCCAGTGTTTACTTTTGAGTGGGGATTAAAACGTTGCCATGCCAACGCCACCGATACCATCCTGAAGCAGGACCAATGTGAAAAACATCACATGGGCACATCCACTGCTCAGTAAGGTGGCACCTTCTAGAGAGCAGCCTTCCCCACGCCACGCGTTCCCAACTTGCTACGCAACTGCCGCCCACTCTCCCCTGCCTCCTTTCGGCTGCATTTCACACGGCCTTTTTTTCACTCTTGAGGAATTTTAACTAGAACTGGGTACACTGGGCCACCCTGGGGAAGGTTCCGTTTTTAGAGCTGTCAGCGATTGATCGTTTGCTGCTGGAAGAAAGGTTAGATGAGACCGCCTCTGGGCGCGGCAGTGTCCGTGCAACTCAGCGGCTTGCCTAGAGCACCCAGCTGCTTCCACTATTACATTTTCTAGGCTATTTCTAGTTGAGTCCCCATGCCTGCCCTTCTCCTCAGAGCCCGTATCATCTCCCTCCTTCGCAATCTCGGGATTTCTTCCTGCCCACAAGCACTGCTACACGTTTGCAGGAGATCGGGATTCTGACTGCCGTTCGTCACCGCTACGGCTGCTCTATGAGTAGCTGCATCCGCGCGGTGCCGGAGCCAAGACCATGTTTGAGCCCTAAATGAATTGACGGTTTTCTAGTGTAATTCCCCAGGTTGGAAGGGAGGCCAGACCGACAAACTGAGCCTAAGTAAAACTCTAAATGAAGACTTGGCAACCTCCTACCCTACAACCTGCTTATTTAATTGGATGGCTCTTGGAGACCAAATTCTGTCTGAGAGAGCAAGACACAATGTTTTTATAGGCATGATACAAGCTTATTTTGTCTCCCTTCCAAATGCTATCTCCATTCGTAGCACGACTAGAGAACCCGACACCGGTTCTGAGTTGATCACTTTTGCTAAGTGAAGATCATCGGATGTCACTGACTTGATGACCGCAACTTCAGCTTTGCAGAAGCTCAGCGCCAAGCAATGCAAGGTCTCCTGGGTCCAGCTGGAGGTCTCGGCTGACCTGGTTGGGATCTCTCTGGTGATGAGTGAGTCTGACTGTCCCAAAGAGGTAGAGCTATCATGACCTGTCTTCACACTCTGCTATTACTTTACTGTGACCATTAATTAGACAGAGATTTTGTATTTTCAGGGGCTCAAGGGATTGCAAGGTGGCAAAGAATGAAAATACATTAGTGGGAGGTGGAAGATGGAGTTTTTGTTTAGAGAGACTCCAGAATGGATGCAGCGAGGCTGGTGGGTCAGGTACTCTGCACCATGCAGAGAGAGCTTACTCTGGGATTTCCCTTGCTCTTTGCTGTCTCCATCTTTCTCCTCCAGCCTCATGCTGCAGCAATGATTCCCAACAGACTGGCCACCTCGGCCAGCAACACGCCTTTCTTGAATGAGCCAGCCATCTCCCTGGCAACAAGGCAGGCTGTGAAAATAACAAGTGCTTTCCTCTCTGTTTTACGTTTCCCACCTCTCAAGCAATGCCCTGCCTTTTCTTTGTCTCAGCTGCTCAAATACATGAATGGTGGTATCCGAAATGCACCCCGTGGAGGGACGAAGAGGGAGGTGAGCGAGAAAGATGGCTTTGGTCTGAATGGAAAAGAGTGACAGGTCTTACACCTGAGCGAAGGGCAGGCTGAAATATCTGTCCAGTGCTGTTACAGTGATGAGCCCAGTAGACCCAGTATAGCAGGAACAGTTACCTGTGTGCTGTGGCTACTGCTATAGGGTGTGCAGCAAGCAAGCTGACCTCAGCTGCAGCTGGGTATCCAGAGAAATCCTGAGGATGGGGCAAAATTAATGGGGTGGCTAATGCCCCCTCACTTTCCCTTTTCTCCCACTCCGTCCTGCTCCCCGACAAAGCAGCCCTAAGTCACGCTTCACCACGCTGACGTTTCCATCGCTTACAACAGCAGACCAGCAAGGGTTGGCGCTATCCCCAGTGCAGAAACCCAGGAGCCCTGAGTCCATCCCCCAGATCACCCCAGTAGCTACCAGTCAGCAAAGAGAGGCTTCCTACCAGCACAGCGGTGCCTGATTAACCTCCCCAAAGTTATCAGCAGCTCTTTTGCGTTTCTCAGAGAGCTTGGGTTAGGGACACGCAGTAGGCACCAGCTGGTCTAAACACACACCTGCCTGAAAGGAAGTAAAATCCACAAATATTTCAAGCTGACAAGTTGGAAAAGCCGGTTAAACAGGCGCAGGGCTTACGAAAGAGAGCTCCTCCTCCCGCACACCGCTCCCTTCCAGCAATGGGAAGGCAGCAGGTGACAGCGGCTGCGTCCTGGGTCCTGTCACTGCAGAGATGGAGTGAGAGGGAGAGGGCAGCTCCTAAAATCGCCTTTGGCACATGCAGAAGGGACGGGGCTGGAGGCAGTGAGTTTTTGCTTGCACCTCGCTGCCTAGGAGCAGGTTAGATGAAGCTCCAGTGCACGTGGCCCCCGCTGCTGGCCGCCTCCAGTGGGCTGTTCAATTGCATTACACAAATTTTTAAAATATTACTAACCAGTATTTTAAAATGTCCCAGGAATATTTTTTGTTTCGCTCATAGTTCAGGAGTTACACACTGCATAAAGCATAAAGTCACCACAAACACATTTTGCTACAAAGTTTGAAAGAAAAAAATTCCTTATCAAGATTTTTTAACATTTTAGCAGCTTTTTAGTTTTCCCTTTCACAGTCGAAGCAGAGACATTTCCAGACTCCCACTGAGAAACAAGTTCCATTTGAAGGTCACTGCATGCCACCTCTGCACCCCGAGCACTGGACCTGCGACTGTGCCACCTCAGACACCCGCACCTGAGCCACGCGACCGATACTGGGATTCTCTGCCGAGTAATTACTGAACAATTTTGCCTGTTTCTGGTTTATGCTAACATGAACACGCTGTACAGCCCTTTTCGTACCAGCCTGCACGAGGCAGCGTGCTTGCCCGGCTGGCTCTCTGCAGTCCGGGACCACCCCAAGCTGCAGGCACCCCCGGACCCCCTGCACGGACGCAGCTCTGGAGTTTTGCCCAAGCGGCGCTGTAGGCGCTGCATTTCTCTGAGGAGAGCACTGACCCACCACAGAAGGGACTTCACACTTCCGAAGCCGGACTTTGGAACTGGCTCTTCCAATGGAGAGACGAAAATCCATCACTTCCCTGCCCTTCCTGCTCCATCACATCCAAACACTTGTGCTGACTTCCAGATTCCTGGCTTTAAACCTCCATTTGCTGTTTCCTCTGCCTGGGTGCACTGGAAGGGAATCGGTGAGGAGCTCGCTTTATTCATACGTTTGCACCCTCGAGAACCATTTAATCCAGAGTCTGCATGTCACAGCTGACTCTCCTGTCTGCTAATCTGACCAGAAAGGTAAGGACTCAGTGGTGCCCTACGGACCAGCTGGAGGGTCTGGGGCAGCCAGGTGAGACCAAGCCTCAGCCCTCGCTCCCTCGTGTACCTCCTTCCCCTTGGCTAGCCGGGGCTCCAGACCTAGCGCGGTGATGGCCTTGGAGATGAGGAACACCCACGGACACCGCTCCTCCCGCAGCCGGCTCCTGTCTTCTTGCCGACTGTTCCTTCTTCCCCTGCCCTCTTACAACACATAAAGTATTTGGGACTTTGCACTTTCACGGCTTTTCCAGAGTTTCAGACCCACCTCCTGGCTGTGTGCGGTGGTAACGTGCTGCGAGCGGGCAGGACGCGCTCCTGCCTCCCTGCGCCGAAGGGTACGAAACAAGGAGCCAGGTGCTGCCCGCAGGTCACGAACGTTTTGTGAGCCCGGCACAGCCGCAAGAAAACCTGCTCACCTGAGCACGGAGCACATTGAAAAGCGAAATCCTACAAGCAGACTGTTTTGTTCTTAACTTGGGGACAGGGCCTTATCAGCAGGGAGGGTCAGCAAGACCTAGAGCATCTGCTTGTCGTGAATTATTTTGTCTTTTTAGCTCCTATTTCCTACATTAATCTCACCTTGACTGACAAAAGCGAAGGGATTTAGTCTGGACTCTTCCCCCAGTCTTTCGCTTCTATTAGACTAAATACTGGCGGTATAATTACGAGCAGGAGAAAAATGAGAACAGTGTGAGAGGATTTGGTTATTTTACCTCAACAACAAAAGCACAAATCATCTCATTCGCGTTTACGAAGTAGAAGAGGAGTTGTTTTTCCTCTGAACATTGTCAGGGTGCCATTTGGAAGCGACACAGGGGCAGATGCATCTCCAACGAAGTCGGGGTGGGAGAAGCTGTAAGAGCCAAGCAATCCCTGGGGAAAACCTGTCCCGCGCCCGTGCCCCCTCCTTTGCTGCTGCTGAACAAGGCTCGGAGAGGCAGCAGCCCCGGCTCCCCTTCCCGGGCCCTCTTCTCTTGGGGGCTTAAGTGATGAGGAGGGGAAAATCCCCCACTAGAAGATTTGCATTGGAAACCCTTGGCGGAGGAACGACTTTTAAAATAGAAAAGCTTTGCTTGGAAAGGGATGAAGCGTGTAGCATAATACCCAACAAATCGCCTGTTTAATGGCCTCTCTTTACAGCAGCTGTGCATTAATAACAAAAGCGGGGCAGCAGAAGCCGTGCGCTTCTTTGTAAGATTAAAATAAGTACTCTTCCCTGCTAATACCAGCAACTTTCTGCAGAGGTTGACTAAGAGAAGGGAGCAAGTGGAAGACCACAGCCTGGCAGACTTGGTTTCTTTCCCCTCCGTCGACTGCCGGATGAAGGAGCGAAGGGAGAAGATGCTCTGAATCAGCCGCTGGTTTAGAGCGGTTTGTTGCAGGCTTGTCTGTACGCGGTCAGCGTGACACCGTTGTAAGACAGGAGTAACTCCTCCAGGACTAAATACCTCAGGGCAAACTAGGCTAGGGAGAACTTCATCTAACCTGCTTTTTACTTTGCAGGGAGCAACTGAATAGCCCTACTGCCATAAAGCATAAATGGAGACAGGAGTGGTTCACACCGGACGTAAGGAGAAACCTTTGCATCGTGAGGTCAGTGAAGCAGAGGACCAGGTTGCCCAGAGGGGCTGTGCAGTCTCCATCCCCGGAGGATTTCAGAACCAATTGGATAAAGCCCTGAGCAACCTGGTTTGACCTCAGAACTGACCTTGCTTGAGCAGGACGTTGGGCTAGGTGCCTCCTGAGCTTCTTCCCAGCCCAAGTTATCATACGATCCTAGGAACATTTGGCATCTTTTCCACAGGAATACGAACAGAGGCGACATTTTGTGCAGCCCAGTACTCTGTCTCTCATTCCTGGCAGTCCTGATAACGGCTTTCCCCCTCCACACCCCGTACGCTGCCAGGCCTGGCACTAAAGCAGTGCTGAGTTTCCCTCCTCAAATTAGGACTTCAGGCATTAAAAAAAGAAAAGAAATTCTACATTTTAAAGCTGTCTGCTACAGACTATTTATCAGACATGGAGAATGGTTTGTTTCTGTTTTCCTGGGCATAGGTTTTTAGCTGAGACGAGATACGTTGCCTTGCTGAGAGCTGAGTCACCGAGTAATCAACAGATTAATGTATTCAGCTCGAAAGCCGTCAGCATTAGTTCTCGGCAAGCTCACAAGAACTCCATTATGGTATCATCTCTACATTTGGGATGGAAATGTCTCCAGGATTTAGAGTTCCTGTGGGAAAAATCCCTAGATGCAAAGAAATCAAAATATCCCTTCGCAACTGGGAGACATAATGTACCTCCTCATACAGTAACACCACAGCGGGGTGTTGGCATCCTTTCTAGCGAATGCTTCTATTATCAACCCACAGATAAAGAGTCTGGGGTATGTTGTACATCTGTCATTCAATAGTTACCTAAAAATAGTCACGATAAACTCAGTGGCATACAGGGCTTTGCCTTTACCAGGTCTTAATCTGAAATTATTTTATTTTCAGTGAAACCAAGAAGTTGTACTTTCTCCAGGATGTGAGCACGCAAAAAGGGTGGTCTTGACTTCAGGGCTCTGAGTTTCTCCGTGCGGGCTTGGTCTGAGCCAGAAATGCAAAAAGGCAATGCAGAGGCTGGCAGGGGCTCTTCACAGAGGAGCCACTGTTTAAAAATAGGGAGCCAGTTAAGGTAACAACAGAGCAGCAACTGTAAAATAACGTGCTGCGTTAGGTGTGCAGCACGAGAAGGCTGCCAGACATCACAGAGTTATTCGGATAAGGCGCATGCCAATGCTGCTGCCTCAGACCTTGTCCATACGAACTCCACTGAATACGTGCTCTCGTTCGCAAGCGAAATTGCTGTTTGGGTACGCTCGAGTGGGGGATGTGTGAGTAAAAGCCAGCCAAGCCCCCGCAAAAGGCAAGTTAATCCAAAAAGCTTTCCTACATGAACAGGCTGGTGGAAGGGATTTGAACAGCAGCAAGTTGTCTCCCCGAGACACTTCTCGCAGCCTGCCTTCCAGCACATGCACAGTGGACAGAACACGTGTCCTCACCGTTTCCCCAGGTCTGTCAGTACCGCTGTCTAGGTGGTCCCTAGATAACAGGATTTTTTTTTTGTACAGGCCTGGCTGGTGCCAGGGCATGAGAGACTGTGGCTGTGGTGACACAGAGGTCCCCAGGGCTACACTGTGTAGGTGTACAAATGGCATGGCACACACAATTGCGCCTACGCCTCTGTTTGCTGCACAAAGTGCACGTGCACCAGGCATACGCAGTGATGCAAACCCCTCCCCTCCCTCCTTTTTCCTCCAGATTGTGCAAACGCCTCCTGTTTGCGCTCTGGAGTCTCCAGGTGCTCAGTTCTCCGTACCCAAGCAGTGGTGATTTTGACTCACCCGTCGTTCCTTATCACCGTACTCGATGCCCAAGGTATCCATGGCACGTACGATAGCTGCCAGGGACTGTATGGTGTTGCTGTAGACCACTGGCTTGTACTGCTTCACGTCTTCTCCGGAGAAGCCATCCTCATGGATGATCCTGAAGAAAATGCAAAGGACAAAAACCTCTTGAGAATGTCATTTCAATGGGGAGATGTTTAAAGAGAGCTGTGCTCTTTTGAAGAGCACATCTGCTGGCTCGATTCACTGAATTCAGTCAGCATTTCTTTTTAAACCGTTCTGGTTGTTCACCAGCAGCGTGTCTGAGCCCAGTGCCTGGGATTAGCATCCCTTTTGCTGTCTCCGAAGGAGGTTTTGTGCAGTGTCGGCGCACACGGTACCTCCCTCCCAATCGAACCGCGAACGCCAGAGCCTGGAGCCTGGACAGCCTCGTGTGTGCGCGCTCACCGGTCAGAGGGGAGGTTTCCAGCTCCTACATTATCTTTCCTGTCAAGATCTATGGAAGTGTGTTCAGTGCTTCCAATGACCATCAGATCGGATCTTAACCACTGAAACAAGAGGTAGAAAGCCCTAGTTCTTGTCTAGTCCTTGTCACAGTAACTCCTGGGGTGCCTTACAAAAGAAATCAAGAGTCAAAACACCCCTGTACGCATGGGAACACAGGCGTGGATGGGGAAGTGACTCAGTTGTGCAGCACTTACAAGTATCTACGACCCTTCACACCTCCTCCCTCCTTTAAAAACAGGGCTGGAAGCTTTTCTGCCCACAGGCATGTTATGTTACGTTACGTTATGTTACAGCAACGCAGGAATGAGACCACAGGGCTACCAGCTCTGCATGCTGGATGCTCTGTGTGTTCGTTTCTGTTGAACCCCGCAAAAGGGACTCTGTGATGGACCAAGTTCTTGCAGTCCCTTGCTGAGGTCAGAAGACCAACCCCTACAATTTCTTCATCTCTAAGCAGCTCAAGAACTAAGCCCGGGTGTGTCTAGGAAAGATTTGCAAAGCTAATTGTGTTTGACAATAATTCTTCCCAGTGAAGAGCAAAGTTATGATCCTGTCTCTTACGTATTGGCAGAGAGGATGATCTGCTGAGCCGAAACGAAGTCCTGGCTGGCTCATCCTCAGATCTTACCGGACAGCAGAGAAGCCTTCGGTAACAGATCTGGTCACTGACAAAACCTAGCATCCTGTCTCTACAGGAGCTTTGTTTCCTTTTTTTTTCTAAATCAGACACACACAAACCAAGGTCCTGACCACGGCTGGCATCCCCCCGGGGAGAGGGAGCGCTAGCGGGGATCACGGTGAGCCTGCAACGGATACAGTGCAGAACAGGGCTGGATGCCAGCCCCCTGTTAGTAACAGATGACTACGTGAAGAGCAAGGCTGACAGAAACACGCTGACAGACACAGAGCTACTTCCCGTGATGTGAAGCTCACAGAAAGGTTTTCCTAACACAAGCGACCAATTCTGCTCTCCCCACCACAGCCTTCACTCGCTCACCCCCCCGCACCAAGCTCCTGGGAGCAGATGCTCCAACACACCATCAGTCCTGGAAAAAGATGACTACGAGCAAAGACAGCCCAAGACAGGCAGTAGTTCAAATTAATTGATGTCTGGGAAATTTCTAAGCGACTGATCCAAGGAACTGGGCAGAGCCCCCCGCTCCAGGAAGGCAGAAGCTGGCATTCTGGAAAGAGCGCGAGGGGCTGCTGGTGTGTCTCACCTCGGCTGAGAAGAGCAGGGGTGGATGAAAACCTTCTGGCTTAGTAAATCCAGGCTTGCCAATTTGTCAAATGTTCTTCTATAGCTAGTTTTGATTTTGATGGAGAGTTATGGGCAATAGCAGGCCTTCTACTCTGTGGCTTTTATTTTGTGCGAATCCAGTGCTTGTGCCGAGGTTTGGAGCAGCAACATCTGAGCAACGGGGAGGGAAGAGGGCCACCAGAGCCGTGTGTCAACACCAGATCACACGGATCCTTTACCGTTACTCAGAGAAGTCGCTGAACTTCTGGGAAATGTATTCTTTGTCAAAAGTTGCCATCAAACCTGAAGAGTTACGGCTGGCACAAAGCCCCTGGATCTGCATCAATCCTCTCTGAATTCAAGAGAGACCGTACAGCCTCTGCTCCTCCCAGCTACGAGCACAACAGCAAGATGCCTGGCAGTGCAGGGGTCCCGTGGGAGGCAGGCGGGCAGCTAGCAAAAGCATCACCAGCAATAATTCACTCTTTCTGGTTGGCTGGCTTGGGGTTGGATTGATGGCCGCACCAGCGGAGATGGGAGCAGCGCCCACACCTCGGGCTGGCTTGGTTTCTGCTTTTCACTGACCAGTATCAGCTAGGGACCCGATACGGCAAAAAAAAGGGAAAGAAGTGAGCTTGGGTCTTCCTCAGCATTTAAACTGTCTCCAGCCTTGCACCATTAAGTTGCTGCCTGACATTTTAACTTCTAAATACTCAGCGTTTCTAAGTACTTCAAGCCAGAAAGCTCCCTACCAAGCAAAAGGGCTCCCTGAGTTGAAGGGGCAGAATCAAGCGATGGGAAGTGGCTGAAGCATCCCTCAGCACACAAACTGCTGACCGGGCAGCACGTGACATGGTTCAACGTGCAGACATAAAAGCATTACTTTTAAAAGTACAGGGCGCAGAAAAGAGCGTGGAGGAAAAACACCCTGGTTGTTCTTCTGTGAATCTCTCTGGGAAGGCAGCCATGGCGACGGAAAGCAGTGCTGGTCGCGGTGCTGTGGATGCCAGCATCGAAGTTTTGCTGTAGGAAGTGCCCACAGATCAACTGATCATGCAGTTAGCACGTTACCCAATATCTGAGAGAGCAAATCCCCACCGACTAGAGCTGCTAGGACACCGCGAACTGGTTTATGCTCCTTTTAGTAAATGCTTCTCCTCTCGCTCTCCTTGGCGGTCGGATGGCTGAGCTCCCACGGCAGCTTTCTCCGTGGTCCTTTGGAAATGCTCACACCGCCGCTCGCCCGCTTGGGACACGCCTTTCTTCTTGCCCGCTGTTGCCTAGAGGACATCTAAAGCTCCAACCATGCTCTTGGGAGCTACATTGTTAGGGGGGCGGCTTGAGCCAGCTCGTGTGCCCCGGGACACAAGAAGCAGGGGGGTCTGGATACCGCAGTGAGCTGCAACCACTAAAAACCCACAGCGTGCAGGAGCTCACAGAAGTGAGCCGTGTGTCAAGACTGGGAGATCTTCAAAGGTTCAGGCAGGGTGGGCTAATCCTTAAGCAACCCACAAATTAATGGGAACTGAGGGCTTTCAGCACTAAAAAATGTGAATCCTCTGTTTTCTAAATGGCCTGTGTACTTTTTCTGTGTCAGAAGCACAAAGGGAGCTGCTGCAGGCAGGTTCCTCTGCCACACCAGCGCCGGCTCTCTCCAGGGCACAGGAAGAAAAGGGATTTAAGAGGATCCCCGGGGGCTGTGGAGGGGGGAGGGACAACGCTGTCATTTCTAAAAGCAATTCTGAGCAATTAAAAAGCCATTTCATTCACCAAGTGACTAATGAAACACCCTGCTCTGAATGGAATGATGAGAGACGACTGAAGCAACCGGACTGTCTGAGGTGCCTGTCAGCGCCTGCTCCCCGGTCCCCGCCCCGCTAACAGCCAGACCCCGGTGTTTGCGCCTTGCGCTGCCGTACTCGTTTCAGAACGGCATTAACTGACAAGAATTTGCCAAGGAAAATGGCTCCACTGCAGATCAGATCTTCTGCCATCCCCCAGCAAGTCATTAATCCTGACGAAGTGCCCAGCGCCTCAGTGATTATTGCTTAATTACAAAATAAATTAAATACTTGGAAACGGGGGGTGCATTCTGCGTAGCAGCTCGCGTTGGCTTCCGTTCAACAAAGCACTTACCCGCCTTCAGCCCTGCACTACAAACGAACGTATTAGGCAAAGCCAAGGATAATTTTGCCGCACGTCCCTGCTGACAGGCGCTGCCCCAGCAGCAGCAGCTCGGAACAAAGCGCACGGCAGCTCCAGCGCGGCAGGGCTGGATCTCAGCCGGGGCTGATCCCAGCAAGGAGCCAGTTTGCCCAGGTCACTCCCGGGGGGAACGCTTGTCCATAGAATCACAGAATCACAGAATGGTTTGCGTTGGAAGGGACCTGTAAAGCCCATCCAGTCCAACCCCCCTGCGAGGAGCAGGGACATCTCCAACCAGATCAGGTTGCTCAGAGCCCCGTCCAGCCTGGCCTGGAATGTTTCCAGGATGGGGCATCCGTCACCTCCCTGGGCAACCTGGGCCAGTGCTCCACCACCCTCAGTGTAAAAAATTTTTTCCTAATATCTAATCTGAATCTGTCTCCCTCTATTTTGAAACCATTACCCCTTGTCCTGTCATAACAGGCGCTACTGCACAGTTTGTCCCCGTCTTTCCTGTAGGCTCCCTTATTCTATCTTATCCTTACCCCCCTCATGTCCATCTTATCCTGAAAACCTCCTGGAGCAGAGGCTACAGTTTCCCTCTCTCCCTGCTCCATTCCCAGACGAGCCATTCTGGTGCTCTCCTTCCAGCCTTTCCAGGTTTTGTAACCGCAACGACTCTTCCCTATACCTTCTCCAACTGAGCCCTCCTTCTTCTGAAGGCACAGTGCCTCAGTCCTAGACTCAGTCCTCACTTCTCCAATTTCCCAAGATCATTTTAACCTGTAAAGCTTGTCCCCTGATGTGCTGAAGTTCCTCTCCCAGTGCCATGTCACTGCCAGGGGTAATTACATATTTTCATCCAGGCCATTGATGAAAGTTCTGCAGAAAATCAATCTTGGCCAGACCCTGCAGAGTCCTGGTTGACAGAGTCCTCTGCTCTGACCATGAGCCATCAGTAACTGTGCTCTTTGGGAATGAGTTGTGCTACTCATCCGTTCTTGTCTAAGATCTGAACCAGTTTTACCCAGACTTTTTCCAGGTCACTTTAAGAAGGTCAATTGTCAACCATGTCAAACCCTTCCCAAAATCTAGATATGGCACCAACTATTCCTCTCCTACTTCTGCTGAGAAATCAGATGAGATCGGTTTAACATGCCTCATTTTTGTATAATCCATGCTGGATGTCACTCATCTCCCTTTTTATCTCCTAGGTGCTTGCAAACCGTTTGATTGATAGTTTAATTCTCTCAAAAGCTTCTAGAAGTTGACTGGTCTGTAATTCTTACTCCTCTCTTCGCCCTCTATATTTAGAGATAGGCACCACGTTTACATTTTTTCCTGTCTTCTGGTACTTCACCTGCCCTCCAAGAGCTCCCAAGGAGAAGTGTTTGTATCTCTGAGACGGCGCCAGCAGAGCTGTAAGTATGCAGTACGAAGTTCCTTAAACATGGCTGGAATGGAGACGTTTAATCTTACAAAACTTGCCCTTCTTGTGCCAGAGGGAGAGAGCCGGCAGCGCTCAGCAGTGGAGCCTGTTGTGGACATCTCTGCTCTCCCTCCTCCTTCCAGTGGTCGGTATCCTCCAGCCTGACTCTCTCTCTTCTCTTCTCCTGACTGACACAGCCCTGCCTCATCTCCTGCGCTTTGTCGTCACTCCAAAACCTCCAGCCAGTGCCTCCGAAATGTTTCTTGCTAAATTCAAGGAATTTTGTGAGGCTTCAAACTGTCTGCGTCACTGTAAAAGACACACATGGAGACTTCCAATGGCCTCCCAGAGAAAATGAATCCCACACTGTTTCTGTTTTACCTGAGGTGACTTACTTTCAATCAGCAAGATGCTTCCAGCTGAATGAAGTTTTCCCATATCAATGCACATCCCCAAAATTACAGTGATTTGCTTGAATAAAACCAGGCAAGAAACCACCAGGAGATTATTACACTTGAAGAGTATCGCAAGCAAATTCCCTGCCAATAAATGGCCCAGCCCTCGCCCCTCACCTTCGTCTGGACAAATTAACGGACTTAAAGGCACGGCTTTCGTACGGAGCAGAGTGCCACAGCGATGAGTCTCACCTCCCGGGGCTGCAGGACGCTGAGCTGGTTTCAGCTGGCAGTGGTACCCTGCGAAGCATCCACTACTTCGGCGTGGACGGCTGTATGCTCCTCCACAGCATCTCCTTCCACGGCAGGAAAGCTAAGAGCGTGAGATGCTACGGGGTGCAAACGTACACGTTCATATCTATGTGTTTAGGGTGCAGACCGATCAAAGGCAGATTTTACATGAAGAATTTTGAGATGAACACACATACAAATCTGAGTTTGCTTGGCAAACTTTTTTCTCCCTTTTTCTCCTCTTTTTCTTTCAAAAGCAACCATCTTTCATGTTTCATACCAGAATCGCGCAGGTTATTCTGGTGAGGCTGGGCAGAGCCTGAGTCAAAACAAAAAACCCCAAATTTTGAAGAAAACTCTGTAAGCTTTGTTTGCAAATAGGGACAAATAATAATGCAAAAATCCAACTTAAATATATAGGGAAGGGGTTGATCAAAATTTGATGGAAAATCCTCTGCTAGAGGTAATCAGCTACTTTCAAATTTATTTTTATCTTGATATGAGGTTTAAAAGTTTGTTTACAGGGGAGTTATGAAGCTAAATTCCAGTGATTCTCTTCTCACTCATTTAATAGCCCGAAATGCGATTAAAAACTCCTGGATTATGTTAAACTAAATCAACGCAGATGCCCATGACCTTGTGTTTCACTGACTGCAAAGGCACAGCTCAGACCTCCACGACAGGGTGCAAATCTCTCAAAACTCTCATTTTTCTTCCCCTCTGGCTGGCCTTGAATGACACGTTGTACATTGTATACCCGCAAGAAATCCTCCGAGATGGAGATCAGGATGACGGTTTGCCGACACGCCCACTTTTTTTTGAAAAGAAAAACAGCTTCCTTAGTCAGGGTCATCTTAAAACTGCAAACAGAGCTCATTTTAAAAAGCATAATTTTTTCAACCGGGATTTTTAACGCCAGGCCAAGAAATACTGATGGAGTCCTGCGATAGACTCCCAGCTGGGGGAAATCTCCTCTCTGGAGGAAATACCTTTGGGTCACTCAAACCTGAGTTCTTACCACCAAAGTATTTCTTGCATGCAAAGGCGTTATTCTAACTGACCAGCTGGTTCATGTTAAAAAATAAGCAAATCCATCAGGCGACTGAAACACTGCCAAACTCTTCAGCCCTGGAAACGGTCAAGCTTATTCAAACCAATTGTGGAAGTTTCATGGACCTGTACGGGGCAGAAAGGTTCCTGCTCTGCTAAGGCAGCTGTAATTGTTTCTAATATCAATGCCTGTAAGCAACCAATGCCTTCATGGGGTCTGGTTAAAGCCAGACGTGTGCTGCTGCACCTCACCGGCTGGCCCCAAAGCTAGAAAACGATGTCATGAGAAACTCTCTTGTGTCTCCTCGGAACGGATGTTGCTGCCATCTTATTTTTGCCTGTAGATGAGCAGCTATTGAGGTAAAGACGACGGGCTTCTACACATGCAGGGGTCAGATACCGCATCTTCCTGAAAACCTTTGATTCGGCTTGTCTTCAGGTCTGTGGAACATAGACAGAATTCTCTTCATTTCCAGTTTAATGCAGACCAAAAGCAGAAACAGGTGCACTGAAGAAAGCTGTGTCCCTGCAGTCCTGTGGCTTTCTGCAAGCAGTTCTTCATCTTTTAAAAATTATTATTATTTTTTAGTTGAGTTCTACATCGGTGCCGAATTTTGGCTATGGGGGGGGTCTTGAGGGGTGATCCCCACTTCGGTTGCTTCCTGCAGCGCGTGCTCACTTCCCTGCCACGCGTCCTTCACCGGCTGCGGGGTCTGGGTTGGTTTGGCACCCTGCATTTGGAACGCACCACCAACCCTCTGCTCTGCGAGGACTGCTTCACCATTTACATTTCCTAACAGGAAGCAGCGGAGTGAAATACGCTGTTTTAAAGCATGCGTATAAAACAAGTTTAAGAGCATAAACAGTCTACTGCATCCTGAAAGTAATTAATTACTGTTGATAAATGAAAGACTACGTCGGGGAAACGAAGCATCGCACAGCGTACGCATGAGAAGCAGCGTTCTCCACACGGAGCCCATCTGTGCACAGAGTCAACCGCAGAAGAGGCTTTCCCCACCCGAGCCACCCCAATGACGGCCGCGTTCCCGCAGAGACCGCCGGTCCCCAGAGGAGTCGCGGTACCGGGCTCCCGCGTGCCGACGCCTGTACCGCCGAGCACCTCGGTTACGGGGAGCCGCTGGTTCCCGCGCAGGTCAGGCTGGGCGCTGGCCGCTGCAGCACGCACGTCAGGGGTCTGACGCCCAGGGCTGGCTCAGCACCGAAACCAGACCTCAGACCCTTCCGCTACGGCACGGAGATGGGGGACGACAGCACAGGGGTGCAGTTAGGGGAAAAAAAATCCCCATCACGCTCGCTGATACAGAAGCAGGACAACAGACCCGCTTTCTGGCTGCCCCAGATCAGACTTTTACCCTCCCAAAAGCCAAATCTGCCCGGATGGGAAGCAAAAGGCGCAAGCAGGGACGCGGGCGGAGGCGGCCCCAGACCCCCACGTCCCGCGCCAAGCGAGGAGCAGGGCAGACCTGGGGTTCACGCAATGTCAGGCCACCGGCACGGTTTGGTTTCACTAAAATTTGCAGTTGTGTAACTTTGACGATGTGCCCTCTCCCGGGGCCCTGAATATTAAGATCAAATATTGAGCACCCTACATGCAGCTAATTAGCTTCAATATGCATCCTGCTCGGCTCAGTAAGAACAGCGAAGAAACACAGTCAGAACCAATGAGATCAGGACTTTTTTTTTGATTAAAACAAGACAGCTGGACTGCACAGACTCCCGCAGCAGCGTTTGCATTAGATGATTTTGCATTTTTCTGTGGAAAAAGCCTGGGAGCCAAAAGGGTTTCAAATAGCACCAGTGGAGGCTGACAGCTGCGTTCTCCTTTGTGAGTTCCCAAATAAAATAATACATTCAGCGAAGGAAAAAGGGTTCCTGCTCCCAGTGACTTATCTTCTGATCCCATGCAATGTGCTCCAGCGTCAATCTACTTTGTCCACGCTCTGCCCCAGACCAATGAGATGCCCCAGGAAAAAAAAAAAAAACACCGGGCCGGTGATGACCCACATGAGAGAATTCTCATTAATTCCTCGGTAATGTTACATAAGGTCATTTTGTTGAATTAAAATTATTGGGATTAATCCTCTTAAATGTTCTCTTAGATGCACGGGGGATCCAACTGCAGCTGGATCACCCCACAGCTGGTTCGAGAAAGTCAAAACAGTGTTTGAAAGCCCCGTAATGGTTTTGTTAAATTCATCCCCTGAACAAGGACACAAAGCAGCTTTTCGTGGCTTTTTTAGATCACTTACAACTTCTGTAAGCTGTCATTAACTATCATCAAAGCCTGAAAAACGAGGCAAATGGGTTCAATGTCAGTTTTACTGCCCAAACCTAAATAATATTTTTGGTTTCCCATCTGCCTCATCTGAAGTGTTTTGATAGCTGGAAGGTGACTTTGCCTTTCAAAATCTTTTCAGACGTTGCTCTCCATCACCAAATATTCCGAGGACAACAGAGGAAAGAAGGGACGCACACAGTCTCTTTATCGGCCCGTGCTTTTCATCCTCCCAACCAAGCACCACCACCAAACTGCACAGCAAGAACAGAGTAACCTGTGTATTTTACCCAGCTGTTAAGGACCAGCGCCCGGCTCTCCATGTACCGAAGCAACAGCAGGGTGCACCCAGTTCCTAGCCCCCTCGTGACAAACCCAGCTTCCAAAGCCCCCCATGCTACTGAGATCCACGGGGATTCCGTGTTACTCCCCCTGTTTCCAGAGCTGGTTTTGCACGCTGACGTATTTTTCTGTGTGTCCTAGCTGTACCGTCGCTCATTAGGAACCGCGTGCTGTCACGAAAACACTCAGCTAAAATAAAAAGACGCTTTAAAGCAGCTTTGCTTTTTGGGGATATCAAATCTAGCAGCAACTGTCTTTCTGAAGCAGTAATTGATGCGTTTGATTAGGTCTGGTAGCAGACAGGATATTTTTCGCGAGAGCGATGATGCTGTTCCTCGTTTCCTGTCCATCTTCCCTGGCATGATGACAGCTCAGGGGCTCCGTCTCCGAGCAGCGTGCTTGCCACCAGCCCCTGGGTGTGCTGCCAAGCTGACATTAGCCTCCGCTAATCTCCGCTCGGAGATCTTTGAGTCATGGTGCTCCCAGTCCTGCAACGTGCCGCCTTTCCTTCAGAGGATACAACCGAGCACCACACCCCACGGATCACGG
The DNA here is from genome assembly GCF_036417535.1 of Chlamydotis macqueenii. Taxonomy (NCBI): domain Eukaryota; kingdom Metazoa; phylum Chordata; class Aves; order Otidiformes; family Otididae; genus Chlamydotis; species Chlamydotis macqueenii. The sequence continues at coordinate 16,146,172 of NC_141568.1, forward strand.
GCCGAGGGAGGGTATCTGCCTGCTGGGAAAAATCCCCAAAGACTGCAATGGATCCTCCATTCCTGGAAAATTTTGCAATCAAAGTGGGGAGGGCTGGTGTAGTCCTGGGCAGAGGAACATCAGTTTGGCCTGTCGCTGCTGCAGGCAGCATAGAACCAAACCGTGCCATCCTAACTGTGGTATTTCTCGCAGTGGGGCTGCAAAGTTTCTGCTGGCTGGACTCACTGGAGCCTCAGGGAATTCTCCGCCTGCAGCTGAAAGACGGCTGGGATGGAGCAGAGGAAGGGAACTCTCCGAAGAAGAGGAGGTGGACGCTTGCTCAGGGCCCTGTGCTCAGCAACGGCCGATGATGGGTCTGACCCCTTGCAGCCCGGCTGCGTTGAGGCTTTCCAGCCGAAACGTGGCAGATACGGTGCTTTAGGATTCCGCCTGCAGCGTTAATAAGGTTTCGCGGCAGGAAGGAGGTATGTTGCACTTGTGATTAATTACAAGCATTCTGATGTATTTAAATCATAACTTCCACACGGTACTCGGAGAACAGGTTATGTGAAGGGGAGACAAATGCACAGCTTTCCCCTGCCACCAGGATTCAGTCAAAAGTTAACCCTTCAGGGATTCCCAAATGCAGCTGGTGTTTAGAAAACACCAGTGGGGGACAAGATCTTGGCTGCTCTAACGTGGCACAGGCATCCCGAGAGCGGTACCACATCCGTGGCAACGGGGGAAGGCTCAGCTCCACGTCTCCCACCTACAATTGCCCTCAGAAGGAAGAAGGAACCGTTTTTGCTCAGCATTTCCCTGAGCCTTTCAGCCAAGCCATTCCAAAGGAACACGGTTTGAAAAAGAATTTGAAGACCTCAGGCAGCCTCAGTGCCTCGTGGCATTTACTGGCGTGAAGGACACTGAGGGCTCTGCTCTGGGGTCCTGCTGCGTGTTTCTCTGTGCCCCCGTCCCTCTGAGCCGGGACAGCGGGTCAGTGCCTCCCTGTGAGGCTCCTGGGGCACTGGGTGGAACTGGGAGGCAGCGTGCTGCCAAATGTTCCCATGCCTCTCCCAGGCAGTGGAAGAATACAAACATATGCCACAATGAATGGACTCACTGCCAGAAGTCCACAAATAATTACTTGTCCTTGCTCAGCAGAGTGAGCTGGAGCTTTGTCACCACATCCAGCCACTGCCCCGTGACCTCCTGGTGGCAGCAGGAGAGGAGGTGGCTCCGACCGGGAGAGCTCCTGCACAACCCGTGGACCAAGGACGGGCTGCTGGCAGAAAGCAGAGGAGCTCCCCTGCACCCTCGCGTGACTCAGCAGCCTGATGGGATCCTTAGGGTGCCCTTGTCCCCCAGGCACACCCAGGGCTAGAGGCAGCCTCTCCCACCCTCGCTGCGTGAGGGACAGGTCCCTGTGCTTTCCTAGACCTCCATGTCAGCTTTCGGCACGCCAGCTCCTGCCAGCAGAGAAGGGAGCGATGAAGAACCGAGTGTCTGGGGTACCCTGGCCAGACGCTCTCTTGCATCTGAAGGCCTGGCTTCGAGCCATGCTGGCACTTAACTTCTCCTCGCCGGGCCTCCCATTCTGTTAATGGGAGCCCCAGGAGTGCTGCCCTACCAAGAAACAACGCGGAGACTGCTGGGAAGCGAGCCTCTTGGGACAGCCGTCAGCGAGCACCTCCTCCCCATCAGCTTCTGCCACTGCCTGGCCTGGTGGCCACCAGCCCCTGGCAGAAGCAGCAGGAGCCATGGTGCAAGCGGCTGTCACCGGTGCACAGACCGGTTCTGGTTCAGCAAGCCACCTCCGGCTTTCCAAGCAGCCACAATAACTGAGAGCAGAACGGCATTTCGCACGGGTAAATGCGTTTGCTGGGAAGCGACCGCTGTGACAAACATCTCGGGAAAGAAGCATGTTCCTCCTACAGCTTTCATCAGTCTTTGTCATCCTCCGTGTCCTCATCTTCAATTGAGAAAATCCTTATTGATTTAATTTGCAAATGCCTATAAGTCTTCCCAAGAGTGTCTGAGAAGAAGACACATCGCCGTTCAAAGCGACGGTCTGAACCACATCATACAGCAGCAAGATTTGGGAAATCTGCCTCGTCATAAATTTACTCCACATCTGATCATGAGAGTTTAAGCTTATCTCCATTATTATTTAACTGTCTCTGGTGTAAAACATTCCTGCCTTCTGGAGAGGTTGGATGGGACTCACAGAGGCTGAGGTTTCGTTAGCGCAAGAGACCCCCTCTCCCCATCCACACCGTGGGTGCACTGCCGGCGTTTGGATGAGGCACCGTTCTGATGGAGCAGGCTTCGTTTCTTCCAGACAGTACTTAGGAAAGTTTGGCCAGCTCGGCCCTTTAGGGAACGTTGGTGGGAAGAAAAAACAAATACAAACTTGGGAAACACAGGTAAGGGCGTGCTGATTTGGCATTTAATAGCACTCCGGGATAAAAAGCAGCACCTAATCTATGAACAGACTGAAGGCAAACAAGCAGCTCGTTAGCGCACCGATCGCTAAATGGAGTAACTCACGCTAAGGACCCACTGCAGCCAGGCTGGGGAAGGCAGGCTGGGCACAGCAGGCTGAGCACGAGATCGTCCCCACTCCGGCAAGACTGCCTCCGCTTGGGAACCAGGGCGGAGAGCTGGAACTCGCATTTATCCCAACTAATATCCCAAAACAAGAGCCTGAGAAAGGGGCAAGGGAATGGGAAAGATGGGAGGGAGATGGATGGACCGGGCAGGGGTCCCCTGGGAAAAATGTTCCGCGAATGTCTCCAAGGACCAGGTACAGCACGGGCACAGCTGCTCTCTTCTCTCGGCGTCCTGGCCTCTTGGGGACTTCTAGAAGGTGGCACATGCTGAAACCACTCTAACGTGGCCTTCAGGGACCAAACTACAGCATGAGGGATGTCTCAAAGGTGCAGGCTGTGACATCCCAAGGGGTTCCCATCCCACACCTCATATCCTGGAGCCCAAGCCACACAGGACCCCAGCGTGGAGGTGCCGTCCCTTTCGGGGGACGGACAGCAGACGTATCTACTGAGACACCTCCAGACCAGCCAAGTAGCATCTCACACAGGTAGGACGAGTCATCTGGTTGGCAGCAGGGAGCCCATGCACACCCGAGAGGGGTCAGGATTTGGCCCTCGGAAGGGGGGACCTGAGCCCTGCAGCCCCACTCTGCCACTGCCAACCCCAGGAACCAGACCCAGCTGATGGAAATGAGGTTTCCATGGTCGTTCTTCACGGATCCCTCTCAGGGACCCCCAGACACTCAGAATACCAGGACATGACGCAAGATTGTTCCCTCCTCTTCATTCCTAAATCCTCCCTTTAAAAGCTTCCAGGCAATGCGGCTTTCACCTCTTCTCCAGCAATAATAATTCACATTTCATCATTAGAAATATTCCTGCTGTCCACTCAAAATTTATCTCTTGACAAACTCAAACACAGCTTCCATAATGTCATTCACGTTGTTATTTTTAGCACCAGCGTTGCCAGCAGAAATAACAGGCCTAAAGTATTTCTGCCCCCACCTTAGAAAGAGGCTTCTGAAATTATAGATGTGAGCACTAATTGAGTGCCAAGAACGCTACAAACGAGATTTCCACTGCTATGGGATCTGGTAGCAAAGCAACGTGCCTCCACCCTGCTCGCACGTGCAGTTCTGCCACTGGCTGCTCAAAGCCGGCGCGTGTCCACTGGCAGGGGCATTTCTGACCACAGCTGATGTTTGTTGCTAGAAACTCTCTCCCTGGCGAGGAAGCATTTCACATTTTTTACCCAAAAAGAACGTTCATCTTAAAGAACTTCCCCTTCCCTTGGTTTTTATTTGTGGTTCTTCAGACATAATAAGACCGAGAGGAGTCCTTCGATTCTTTCGGCTTCTGTGGTGGGGCAATGGACTCACACCCATGGCTCCTGGACTCTCCAGACCACCTCCCAGCCCCACACTGGGCCAGTCCGGGATGGCTTCCTTGCCAAAGTCATGCAAGCAACTGCACGCAGCTAAGGCTGAACCCTAACACAGCTACAGAGCAATAAAAGGAAAGAAAAGCTTTCTGTTCTCCAGCCATTTAAACAAATTGGATAAACAGCATTTGCCAGCCCAGGAAGATTACGTGTGGCTTTTGTCTCCCCTGTTTTGGTTTCCTGTGCTAAGCGCTCCCTCACCCATTCCCAGCCCCTGATGCCCCAGGCTCAGAGCTGCACTCCCTTGTGTTGATCTCCACGTGTACTTGAGGGTTTCTTCACACACCCAAATCCCCATTATCCCTCTAAACCACGGGAAATTACAGGAACAGGGGGCTGATAAAAGTCCTCCTCATTCAAAGCAACAGTGAGCCTATTACCACGGAAAGCACTGGTCCCCAGCTGGAGGAGCACGCAAGGATGGAGTGGGAGAAAGAAAAAGAAACTAGCTGTTCACACAGCGGGGAGGGAAGGATGTACCAGTGGCAGAAGTGGCACAGATAAACGGGTGCAGGAGGCAGGCAGAGCCTCCAGCCGGGGCAACACACACATTTCTGGTTTATTTTTCTTTCAATTGCCCCTCATTGCATTATTTTGCTCACTCTCCTTTTCGTGGAGTGCGATTATTAATGTCAGTCCTGGCTCAGTGTCACTCCTCACTAACCTGTTCCCTTCGCCACTGCCTTTCGCAGTTTGGGTCCTTCCTTCGGTCACTTTATCCAACCGGGAACTCATCATTTCGTAAAACCCCGCAAACCTGCGGCTGCAGAAGGAATCGCATCACAGGGAAAGCAAAGGCGGCGGAGTTCAGGTGAAGCCGGTTGGCAGCACGGCTGTGGGGGAACCGTGGGCTCCAGCTCCCACAACAACCTGTTGGGTGCTGGAAAGACACAACGGCCTCAACGCTGAGCCCTTACCACCCAAACTTCCTGCGTCCCGTGCAATCAGCCGTCAGCAAAGGGACCGTTAAGGGCTGGGTAGAAACTTCACCTGAAATGCATGCAGCTTTCCTTTTTCTTCCTGAAGAGCTGGATCTGGCCCTGGGAACGCATTTGTTTGTTTTTCCCTTGTCACCAGCCTGCCTTCGGCTGAGAGCTATAATCCAGCCAGGGAGGACCTGTTTATCTGAGAACAGCAGCATCGCTGTGAAGAGGTAAGAGTGGGAGTGTGCTTCAGGCAAAAAAAATGCAGATTATTGCCCCGCTAGTAATGAATCCAGCACAGAAAGAAAGAAATGCAGATTGTTCTAATTTTCTGAATAGATTTAATTCCATTTTGTTCCCTGCGAGTCCCTTCGCTGATAATTGTCTGAGTGAAGGGAGGAAAAAAGGGTTCCAAGCAAAACACTTGTCCATGAAGGATGTTATTAAAATGTCCTACTTGAACACTGGCGCTCTGCAGACCAGCGTTACAGAATATAAGCATTCTCCCTGCCTTAGACGAGCTTTGTCTAAACGCAGAATGTTTGTCAATTATTTTCCAAAAGCACAATTGCTATCATCAGAATTAGCCCTGGCTTGACTTGTCCTGCCTGATTTAGCACCCACTTGAACAGGGTGGGTTCAGGAGTTCAACAAGAACTTGAGGGCTGTTGGGTTTGCAGCAGGCTTAGAAAATGCTCAGGAGAAGAACAGGGGGAGGGAACAGATGGGGAAGAGATAGAAAATGGCAGTGAAAACCAGAGAGTGGTCAGAGAAATTTAAAAACCTGTGGCAAGTAAAAATTCAGTGAAGAAACATGGTGGCAAAAGTCTCTGACTGGGTGAACTTCCATCATTTGGCTTCAGAGGACCCATGGTCACTCACACCTGCGGACAGACCTGGTTGCATACATCTGCTGAACCTGGCAGTCCTTCAGCAGAGAATTTGGCTGCGGGTCTGCAGCATGGATGTCAGTCAACTTTTAGCAGAGAACTTGGCCCTACCATCCTCCTGTACAACTTCCTTTTCCTTAATGATCTGGGCAACCTGTCCTGTCCCCACGCTGCATACGGGAAAGCGTGGAGTCTTGTGGCCAGCTGTGGGGCTTGGGGTTTTGCTCCTTGCAAGATTCAAGAGCGCTGGGGCTTCCCAGGGCACTCCCTGCCACGCAACCGATTACACCACATCATGAACCATCTGACCTGTGAAGTCTGAACGCATCTCACCCTGTCCTCCACAGGCTCTTCTTCAACCTCTTCTTGATTTGGGGGAGGGAGGGTGTCTTAATTCTGCAAAGCTGGCTTTTAACTAGACCTGCTTGCCTACCACCATGGGCTAGAGCTGTCTGTCCCTCACCCCACTGCTCCCTTGAAGGCTGAAGAAACTTCTTCTGACCTTTCCTCTTAAACTAGAGGAAGTTTTTGCATACGAATTCTGACCTGTATTTGCATTCCCGTACCACAGGTACAAAGGGCACCAAAGCTTTATGCCAAGAGCAAAGGCAACTGGAGAAAACTGCTGAGGACCGTCGCTTTCTGGTCATTATGTGAGCAGCAGCATTGTCCCCAGAGCGCTAGGGCCTCGTCCCTTGTGAAGAAGACACAGTCCCTTCCCCCAAACTCTCACGATGTGACTGTGCTATTATTGGTACATTCAATGCTGGATGGCCAAAGGAAAACACTGCGCTGGCTCCTGCTTTTTCCAGATACAGAAAGGACAGCAGGCACAAAGGCAAACATCGCCTCTCCTGCGCACATGTGACAGTCACAGCATCCGCCACTCGCCACCAAAATGCTTCATTCCTCCTGACAGGTCCTGTCCTAAAACAATGTCTTGCAAGTCTGCAGCTGGGCTGGATTTTCCATATCCAGCTGGAATTGCCAAAGGAACAGAAAAAGCCCTGCTAGCAGAAGATGCCTCTCAGTTTGGAGAGAAAAGCCCTTCCCAGCAGGCTGTCTACGACCAGTAGACAATGTTTGCCATCCTCCTCCTGTGCCGCTGTGGCATCTTACGGCAGAGGATTCTGCTGGGCTCCACGCGTGCACAGAGCAGTGGATAATGGGTATTTCACAGACCGGGCGTGTCACAGCTCCTGTAGCGGTCAGGGCAGGCTTCCTCTGCTGCGTTCCCTCACATCTGGACTCTCGGCTCCGAAGCACCCAGTCTGGTCCCTGCAGCTCACCTGGATGGTACCAAGCGCACCTGCGTAAGAACGTGGCTCAACCTGAGCGAAGCACATACAGGGCAGCTGCAGCTCTGGGACAATCTAGTTTCTCACTCTCAAATGCAGCACCTCTGTGTTCGTTACTGGGTTTTACCTCCTTGTTTTTGCCGGGCCACTTCAGCAAGGCTGTTTCTGACGCTGTCCTCCTCAGCCCTTGCAGCTCCTCCCTCATATTTTTGAGCTGTGCTCTTCTTGAGCTGTGCTTTTCTAACACTACTGCCCTAAACATGAATGGGAATACTGAATGCCACCGGGAGCAGGACCAGATCATGGCAGGAAAAACATCCTCTCAGTCTGAAAGCCGATAAAAACCATGTGGGCACTTAGCAGCCCACCGCGTGCTCACGCTATGCTCAACATCACGTCAGATGTGGTGCTCTTTATAAGGCTGCTTGTCAATTTTTGATGGCACCCCTCATCACTAAGTCCAGGTACAGAAAAATTCACTCCTGTAATCTCTCTTTGTTTTCCTAAGCTAGTAGTCTCATTTTTCCCCCTTGCACTGAGCTTCAGAGGTAATCCATAAAAGAAAAAGGCGTACCTCTCCTTTCGCATCGTAACAATCGCTTCAGAGCTGCTTTGCCATAAACAAGCCGTCCCTTACAAATGCATGAGCGCACTTCAAACGCAGCAGCCTCTAACGCTGCCACTGCAAAAGTCCTTTTGGTTTGCATGGCTAGTGAGGGAGCAGGGGAAAAAAATCCCAAACAGACCAGCGACACACCAGACCCCCAGCCCTGATGATCCCTGGCTTCTTTCCAGCCTGAAAGAGCGGTGCGCACAAAGCCCTGAGCATGCTGCCTCCGATCCCGCAGCGCTCAAGCGACGGATGTGTTGACACCAAGGGCTGTAAGAAGACAGATTCCAGCCATGCTGACATGCTATCATTTTGGCTGGGTGACAAAGCGCTGCTCGGAGCCCGGTCGCCGCAAGGGCAGGTAGCAGGGGGTGCCTGGCTGAAGGGACGCTGCCCAGCCTTCACTTGCTGGGCTGGGACCACGGGGGCTCAGCCCTCGCACCTCCTCCCAGGGGAAGGTGCCTGTCCTTGTCCCCACTGATGTCCCATGGGGAGCCTGGTTTTTGAAGGCTGTGGTGGCCTTGGCAAGCAATGGGGGACCTGAGTGACCAGACTGGAAGGGGAACTGCATGGAGAACCGGGAGATCAGTGCTGCACAACGAATTAACCCCGTTAACTAGTACACATTCCTCACCGGCACGTCACAGGGAAATCCCGGCCGGCATTTCTAAGCTGTATCCACCTTGCAATGGTTTCCACCCTCGCTGTTGTTTACAAGCTTAACAAACTGAAGACAGTTTGGAAGAGATCACTCCTTAATCTGGCTTGTCCTAAGACCAATAGGAAGGCAAGGTCATGCACATCCAAAGCCAGTGCAGAAACATCCTTATTTATCTTCCTAAGCTGTTCTAAATGTTAACTCCTTCAAGATATATTGAAATGCTCAAGATCAGAAGCTGGTGGTGACTGCGACCGTTAGGGAATCCCTGGCGCTCTGTTATCAATTAATTATTCTTGGTGGGGTTGAAATTTCACCCCTTTTGGTCCCTTTGTGCAGGTCCAAGTCATGGGACCAGACATGCAGCAAAGCCCCAGGTGAGCATCTCCTGCCTCTGACCTCCTACGCAGTGAGGAGCTGCGGGTCAGGGAACATGAATTCAGAGAGTGAGACAGACAGCTGAGCACAAAGCTATTTTTAGAAGCTGAATTTAAGGTTGGCTAAAAATACAGCCTATCCCTGTCAAGGGTTACTTTGCCTACAGCGTTGACAGGAATAAAGCTATTAGTAACGGAGCATTCCAAGTATCTGAGGCTGGTGTTTGTCTGTCAGTCACCCATCCTCCAAAACAGTCTTGTCAACATTTGGAACACAAGTGGGATGTATGCTCCAGCTCCCTCCCGGGAAGGCTGAGAGAAAATAATGGAGCTGTGAGAACCTGGGGCTAAAATAAACAGGGAGGAAAGAAGGGAAAAAAAAAATCTGTTAATGAAGAAAAATATTAGAAACCCTCAAATGTCTAGAAAAACGAAAGGTAGGTTTTAGAGGAAGAAAAGTCAAGTATAGAAGGAAAAAATTGTTTACAGAAAATACAAAGGTTGAGAAAGTGACATAAGAGGGGACAATGAGTGGAGATGACATGGGGGAAGAGGAAGAAGAGAAGTGGCCATGGCAAAATACAGGGATCAGCTTTCCCCAGCACAGAGTAAGAGCTGTGTTTGAACAGCATGAATTCACAAGCCAGCAGCAGGCCCCGCTCAGTGAATCACAGCTGGCCCAAGGTGGGCCTGGCTGTCCACATCAGAAACCAGCATCACTCTTGTGACTAGGGAGCTCCAGAGATCAGCTCGTGTTTGTCACACCTAACAAAGCAAAGGCCCCAGCTGTGGAAGCTGTGCTGCGCGGGGGACTCCCCTGAAAGCCAGGCGTGTCTTTTTTCTTTCCTTAGAAAATGAAATATTAAACATGACCGGATGTTATAGTCCCTGTGTGCAAAGGGGAGCAGGAACCCAGTACGGGTCGCTCCCTGCACCCATTGTCTGGGGGAAATCTGCTGGCTCTCTCCCCAGTCACACCACCAGCTCCAGCCTCTCCCCTACGTCTCCACCATCCAGGTAAAGATCTGCAGAGCCAAGCGATATTCAGTACTTAGCACAGCGGTTTCTGTTGTGACTAATGCTGCAACTAGACACCTTTTCCCAGGGATCCCATTGCTGACACACGCTCGGCTCCCTCTCTGCCCGAATCTGCAGCACACAGTGGAGGAGAAGGCGAAGAGAGCTCAGCTTCAGCTGCTGCCTGCGCCCACGCAATACCGACAGCTAAACCAACGAACAGCCGCAGCGGCGTGGATCCCCTCACAGGGGCTGTGTTGGGAGGAATCAGCTCAGCCAAGGATGCCAGGCAGTAGCTGTGGTCTGCAGAACTGGGGCAATGATCTGGTAGTGCAGGAAATCCCTGAGGAGCACAGCCTTGCCTTCAGACGATGGAAATGATCAACTGAGCAGCTCTGAGCAAGGGGGTTTTGCCGTTAAGGTACCATTTGTGACAATGAAACGTGCACAGGCGAAGTGCTGCTTTCCAGGCATAACCTGGGGGATAAGAAGTAACTTTACTCAGGCTCAATTTCCACCTCAGTCCACGAAGTTGGTGTAAACAGGTTGAGAGCTGAGTCACTTAGAGCCTTCTTCACAATGAGCTCATCAATTCGAGTAAAGCATCAGCCCCAGGCTACAGCGGGTGGCTACCCTGGCTTCCACTCTCCAGAGCAGCACCGCTGAGGTCAGCTCTGCGGATTTACACTGGGAACAGCGAGAGTGCACCGTTTCAGTGCACAAAACCAGTTCTGGTCCTGCTCCTGTTGAAGTTCATCTCCAGCTCTCAGATGTAGCCAGGGGTGCGGCTGATGTGGCTGGCTGTGCCCAGCTCAGAAAACACCAGTTATTGGAGAGGAGGAAAGCCTTGAGATGGGGCACAGCTCCTCTCATCCCACCCGTCCCCTCCGCTCCTTAGCAAGTCACTGGAATCTCGCACCTGCCTACTGCTAAGCCTCCAAATTGCCTGTCGCTAGGCCTGAGCCCAGCCTGGAAAAGGCAGCCATGATCAAGACGCACAACCCAAGCGCGCAGCGAGATGCTTTCTTTGCACAGAGGAGCTCGCTCTCCAGCACGTCACAGCACGTGTCGTGAGGAGGGGAAATGGTGAGCAAAAGCAGCGGTGTTAGTGGAAAAGGTGTGAGCTGAACCCAGATCTCCATGCTCTGCACTAGTTCACATTAGCTCCACCGCAGCATTTGGAAGAAAATGGAGGAATTAAGTTGTTTTGTGAGCAAAGACCCTTAAAGCCATCGCAGCTTTGTTATTACGTTTCCAAACAGGAGTTTCTATGATGAAAAGCGCAACCCATCCAACTAACTCCGCAGAAAGTGATGGGGCAGGACTGCAAACTCAGCGAGGTGAAACCCCGTCTGCTTCACTTGTGGGCCTTCAATGCACATCAGCCAACAGCCTGTAAATGCAGCTTGCAGCAGGTTTACAAGGTGGAAACCCTTCTGAGACCTTTTACTGCAGGGAACCTGGGGTAAATACGCCAATGATACCAGCAAATTCTAAATATTTAGGTGTTTAAATAAATAAAGCTTTTACAAATTTTTGGAATCTATTATTCATGGTGTGCTGGGGGTTGGCCAAACTGTGCACCAAGGCATGTAAGCAACCTAAGAGGGTAGAAAATTACCTTCAGGCTCAGAAAGTTGAGTCAGTTTGAGTGCCAAGAGCTGATCCAGGCCTTTGCACCACTAGGCAGAGGAACCTCAATGACTTCATGACCAAAGGAGCCACCGCTTGCTGGGCATCATGGCCAGACGACAAGTAACAAGGCCAGAATGGGATTTTTTTCTTTTCCAGACATGTTGAGCAAGAAGGGGATCTGGGTCAGCCATTAACATCCCAAGGCACACAACACGTCCCTGGGAAGTGGCTCAGCCAAGGTGGAACTCTGCAGCTAAGCTCATTCATTCACTGCAAGTGAAATCAGTCTGGAAACAACCCGATTTTCAGCTTCATAAAAACACAGAACATTTTAAATCCTTTGTTGAAAGTGATGGTTTGAAGCGGTTGAAGAACTAGAAAAAATGTCACTGTAATCCTTCTGGGATGCAGCTTCCCAGTTAACAGTATGCCAACGCAGTGCCACCATCAGAGCTCCCAAACAGACCTCCTGACTTCATCAAAGCACCACCATCTTTCTCCGTGACATTAAAATGCCATTCAGAACGCGGTGTTTTCCCCGTGCCCATGTCTGTAATTACACCGTACGGTCTCCGAGCGGGCACAGCGAACTGAAGATGGGCTGCTCTGACCTGAGGAACTGTCTCCTTTTATTTGTGCTTTTTGTCTTGGCATTTTCAGCAGGGTTACAATTAATTAAAATTCCTGATTAATTAAAACGTTTCGCAACAGCAGTAAAAATTGCTTGGAAAAAAGCCTGTGCAAAGTGAAACTGGAGCCTGGCTGGTATGAATACGCATGGGGCCCAAAGGACAATGTATTGGCATGCGCGCAGCCTGTCCCCAAAGTAAATGATACAGCAAAGGAAGAAGAACGTGGAGGCTTGGCAGATACTGAGACAGGGGTATCAAAGTTTGCATCACCGTCTGTATTTCTGCCTCTGCCTGTAACTCACAGTTTAAGCGCGTGGAAATAGAGCAGCTTTCACTGCAGCTGGATGAATGTCTGGGTCTGCCAAGGAACGAGGACTCGGCCAGCACGCCTGCTCCTTGTTCTGACGGTCATCAGCCAAAAAAGTCTGCACAAGCCGCTTTCCCCTTCTCAGCCTTGGTTTCACCTCTGGAAAATGCAGGCAACACCACTTTTCTATCATCTCATATGAAGTGCCATGAGGAGTACAGGGAAAGAAACACACTACAGACAGAGAAATGCGTGTTAGCGAGCGACTCCGTTTCCTTTTGCCTTTGTCAAATCTGAACCATAGCGGGCGCCAGCTCCGGCCGCCCAGCGCTGTGAAGAAACCTTTGTTGTGCTCTGAAAGCCCCGCAGCGGACTGCCATTGCCAAACCTGCTGGCGAATGGTTCCACTGGGATCCAGACCCTGCTCACGCTTGCAAAGGGGATGATGCTTCTTCGCCTTCCCCTGTTCTTTTTTAAAACAGGGGGTTTTTGTTTGTTTTTTTGGCAGGCACCACTCCCACTGTAGAAATTTAAGGGCTACAGGGAAGAAATCATACTCTGAAAGAGCAATTTCAAAAAGTATCTGTCTGTAAATGGCATGTGTTTAAGCAACGGTTCTGTTCCTGGGGTTATGCAGGGTCGGGTCTGCTGATTTTTAGGGACAAAAATTAAATTTTGGCACCTCCAGACCAAGAGCCAAAGAGCCATCTTTCTTTTGCCTTGAAGAGGATTACCAGAGTCCTTTTCCCCAGGATATACACCAGTCCAAGGCAAAAAACTTTCTGGGAGGGATGAGACACCTAATGACCATCCAGCCATGGTTACTGACAATGGTATGAGTCAGAAAAAAAAAAAAAATCTTAATTATTAGATGTTTTGCAGATTTTCAGGTATTTAAAGAGATGACAGATATGGAAGTGCTGCTCCAAAGCATACAAGAATTGTGTTTTTCTCATCTCTTACTTTAAAGTATAACGAATACACACACTTCTTTCTAGTTATATGTGGATTTTTAAGGTTTATGGGTCCATCTTCAACTCCTATGCTGCTATAGAGGATGAGATATTTTTTTTCCCCCAAAAAAAATCCTAGAACTGAGGTCTCTCAAACTCATGTGCCTTCAGGGGCTTTTGAGGAAAATCCAGGAGGTATCCTGAGGCTTGCTAGAAGAGCAGCCACCCTGCAGTGGCTCCTGAGCATAGTGCGCACTGAAATTCTGAGAACAGAATCTTAACACTACAATTTATTTTTTATTAAAGAAACAAATCACCAAGCTCAAATTGATCATTATACACAATTATTTACTAAAGTAAAGGCCTGGTTATGTTAAGACTGCTCCAAAATTTTGGCTGTCAAACTGAAATGCATAATCCCTTATGCCTGTTTTAAAGACGACCAACCCTGCTTCTTCTTCATTTCAAATAATATTTGCTTAGATGATGCTTCAAAGAGGGACTGGGTTTTTTTTTTGTTACTTACAATGCAGCAGATAACCAGCTAAGAGGCTCTCAGGCCAGCCACAGTTTCACAGTAGTGTGCAATGTGAAAGCTCAGTGAATCAGATTCATTTCCTCCAAGACCCAAAGGTAGCAGAGTGTTGTGGTTTTGTTTAGTAGGGGGGGCCTAAGGTGGTAGCTTCTGTAGGAAACTGCTAGAAGTCGCTCCCCTTTGTTCAGGGGACTTGGCCAGGCCTAGGGCGGACCCACTGCTGGCCAAGGCCGAGCCGATTGGTAGCAGAATGTCTCGTGATAACGCCTCTGCGATAACGTATTTAAGAATGGGAAAACAGAAAAAAAAAGAGAGAGAAGAGAAGATGTGAAGAAGCTGAGCGGGGGCAGAGGCGCAGAGGGGGAGGCGCAGGCCTCATGGGCCTTGCAGGCCTCACCCTCTGGCCTCTCGCCAGGCAGCCGACTGGGCCCGACTTGGTCCAGCCCGGCTGCAAGAAGTGGAGAGGAGATGAGAAGTGAATGAGATGTAAAAAAGATCCTGAGAGACACCTACCAGCCTGTTGTGAGGAACGGCTGCAGACACCAAGGTCAGTTCAGAAGGAGGGGGAGGAGTAATGCGGCTCCTGGCCAAGATTCCCCTGCAGCCTGTGGTGACGACCATGGTGGAGCAGGCTGTCCCCCTGCAGCCCATGGAGGTCCATGGAGGAGCAGAGATCCACTTGGAGCCCGTGAAGGACCCCGCACCGGGGGAGGTGGATGCCTGAAGGCAGCTGTGGCCCGTGGAGGGCCCGCTGGGACAGCTGTTCTAGAGGGACTGCACCCCGTGGAAGAGATGACCCACGCCGGAGCAGTTCCATGAAGGACTGTGGCCTGTGGGAGGGACCCCACAATGGAGCAGGGGAGGAATGTGAGGAGTTCTTCCCCCGACCATGAAGCAGCGGCGTAAAACAACACATGATGAACTGACCGCAACCCCCATTCCCTCTTCCCCCCTGTGCCGCTCGGGGAGGGGGGAAGGTAGTAGAGATAATGTTAAGCTTGGGAAGAGGGAGGGGTGGATGGAGGTTATCTTGTTCTCTGTCTCATTATCCTGCTGTTTGTAGTAATACATGAACAGTTTTCCCCAAGTCGAGTCTGTTTTGCCCGTGACGGTAACTTTAAGGATTTCTCCCTGTCCTTATCTCAAACCTCGAGCCGTTTTTCCTTATATTTTCTCTCCCTGTTTTTCTCGGAGTGTGGGGGGAGTGAGAGAGAGACTGCGTAGTCTGGTCCGATCGGGGCTGAACTACGACACAGAGTCACGCCGAATACTTCCTGAGAACGTAAGTGGCCACGACAAACAGTCCTTCCAACCCAGAGAGGCACCAACCTGTTCTTCCAAATGCTGCAGGGATCACTGCCATTTTATTGCTTCTGATCCTTCACGCTGCTTTGTTTAAAATACGTTGGTGTGTTGGGCATCCTACCTCTCTCTTCCTTAGGCTCAGCTTTGCAGACAGCTCTGTTTTTCTGAGGGACACCAGGGCCAGCTGCTGAGAGCTGCAAAGCCCCTCTCCAAGGGAGTGTGAAGCCATGAGCAGGTACCTTGAGTCTGCCAAAAGGGGACATGTTTTGGGAAGTGACGACTGGAGGTCAGGATGCGAAGGAGGGATGGGAGACCCTCTGGGTTTGACCCGTGGCTTGGCCAACACGCTGCCAGATGCACAGGCCAGTCCCTCAACCTCCTCTCACCTCAGCTTCCCCACGTGTAAAACAGAGCGGTGATATTGGCCTCACCTGGTGAAGGGCTTTGAGATTCGCTAATGAAAATGCTCTGGGCAGGTATCACTGTCATCTGTCCACCCAGTCCTGCCACAGCAAAGCAAATCCCTCACTAAACAAAACATCCTGCCACTGGGTAATGGGATAATCCCACTGGATTGTGGGGAACTGCGCCGCTGGATGTACGTGAGGACAGAATCTGGCTCCAAACAGGCTCAGCAAATGTCTCCGCCTCACTGCCCAGAACGCAGGGCTGTCCCACAGAGAGACTCTACATCGCTTTGACAAACAGAAGCGACGATTTGTCTGTGCTCCAGCACAGGACACAGGACCGCAACCCTGCAGACACAAACGCCCCATTTTAGCCCCTGAGCAGTCCTGTTGGTTAAACAGGCCCAGGGATGTCAGTAAAGTATGCACAGGAAAAATGCTTAGCATATTCAGGACAATATGTCTACAATAACAAGCATAATACAATATTAAATAATAATTTATATAATATTTATATAACATTAGGGCATATTTAGGGCTAAGAACTGGTCACAGAACAGAGCAACTGACCAGCACAAGGCAATAGTAATTAAAATTACAGTCTTCATTCACTCATAGGTTTTCTTTCCCATTCTGCTCCTCTGCTTTTTGATTAGAAAATAATAATCACATTACACAATATTTTCCTCATTAAACTACAAAAGCAACAAAGATCCCTTGCTTCTTTGGCCAATTAGTGCCCGTGTACAATCACCAGGAACGCAACTCAAAGCATGTTCCAGCTCTGACCTAATAAGCCATCTACGCAAAAATCTAAGCTCTACATTTTTCTTTTCCTACAGCAATTCTTTTTATTTTCTTTTACTCCAAAGCAATCAGGACTCAACATTATTCCCTCTCTCAGGAAACGACGACACAAAATCACACGGGCCGAGGGCTGCCTGCGGCCTCCAGCTCTGGCAGTGCTCTTCCGTGGCTTTGTTTTAATCACCAAACCCGAAATGAATCCTTCTGCACTCTGCCCGGGTCTGGGGCTGGCAGGGAGGGTGGCTCACAGGACCTGAGCAGAAGGAGGGAGCTCTGGGATGTTGGAACAGATCCGTATTTTCCTCAGGGCACATCCTGCAAACAGGGCCCTTTGTTCCTGGGGGCTGGTCCTGGCTTCTCACCACAAACGGATCCCTTCCTGGCCTCTCCTTTTCTTCTCCTCGAAGAAAAAGGCTGTGTTCAGAGTTTCTACATCCACCCCCGCCCCAAATCCCTGCAAGTTGTTCTCACTTAAACCCATTTTGCTCTCCCACCGAGCGCCGAAGTGTCACAAGTGACACTGCGCCGCGCCGCTCACGCCCACCCCACATCCATTTTCTGACCAATTTCCTCCTGACACGCATCGTAACCGTCTTCAGAGCCACTCCTCAATCTGGCCTAAATTGGAGAATAATATACCAAAATGCTGTGTAAAAGCCGTACGTAACTGATCTCTGCCAGAAGGTGGATCCGATCTTTTTGGTTGTTTCTCAGGGAAAATGGAGGGGGAGGCACTAAGAAGGGGGTGTGAGCCTGGAGTTTCAGCTCCCAGTTTCTAGTTCCCCAGCTATGTTACAGAAGGCAATTAAGCAGTGTCTGTTCATTAGTGTGATCCTATTTATTGACACTGGTTAATAGGCCAGAAATCATTTTCCTTGTCAAAAAAATGTTTTCAGAGTGGCTTTAGTATGTCTACTCACCTACAAGTAATTAGCTTTAATATTTGTCCAGTGGTGCTGGAAACCTGGGCAATAGGTCCCCCCACTCAATGTGTTTCTCAGTTTCTTCAAGGTCCCCAGGTTAGAGCATCACCTGCTGAATGTCTGCCCGCACGCTCCTATGGGATCCTCCTGCCCCTCTTTTGGTAATGTTTCCGTTTCTTGGCCAATTTTGCCAAATCTGGTGGAGGCCCCTAAGGCTCTGAGCTCCTAGAAGTGTTATGAAAACACAAGGCAGGGTAGAGGAAGGACACCCTCCCTGTTCCCTGTCTCAGGGACAGGCACATACCCCCGAGACATCAGACCAGTGTTCACTCTTGAGACAAAGATCCCTGAAGCTGGAACTCACCGTCTCCACTGCTCAAGACATGATTGATTAACCTGGAGGATTAAAAGGAGAGGGGAGCATCAGCCAGAACATATGCCTCTCTACAACAAGGACCGTCTTCCCACGCTGCGGGTACAGTTCTGAGCACAACGGGATCTCGCTCAGGTTGCAGCTTGCGTGTGCTCCAGCAAAACCTTGAGTTCCTTACAGCCACAGAGCTGCCCTGTGCCCTTGCTAACTTCCACCGGGTGGTTCTCCATGGAGGAAAGACCTCCTCCATCACTATGACCTTCCCTAATCCAGTGACTGCTAATCAGAAGCCTGAAGAAACGCATTTTCTCCGAGCCTCAGGTACGCAGCAGGTGGGGCAGCAAACTTGTGGAGTACAGATATTGGTTTGTTTAAGCGAGCGGGGAAAGCGATGCACACCGCAACTCCTGCAGCATGTCAAACAGCTGAAACCCCCGTTAAACGTCGGAATTCAGCCTGGAAGCTGTGGAATACCTTTGACTTTTCTAGGAAGGGCTATGGCAAATATAATGATGGTGAAGGGGTGGAATTTGCCTATTTCTGCTGTGACTCACCTCGCTGCAAGGCATGCGGCCCCTGCAGCTCGGGCCTGACCCAACGGATATCTACGGAACCCACCAAACCACCTCTTGCCATGTGCTCCCGTCCTCCGGCCCAAATTAGCAGCGGCTCTGCTGCTCTGAGTGGAACAAATGTCAATGTCGTGTTTTGCTCGGTCTCCTGCCACAGCTTTGTTTTATTTTGGGTCCTGCTGCCTATCAGGGAAGAAGCACAATCCTGGTTTTGCAAGGTTCACATGAGGAATTACACTTTAAGCTGAGCAGCCCATCACCAAATGTTTAATGACCTTTTTTTATGAGTATCCTGGAAAACAGAAGCTTTCTCTCAAAGCCAGATCTTCAGGGTGTGTTCTGGCCTGCCCAAGCCAGCACGTATCAATTGCTGTCCCTAAGCTGGCTGGGCAGCACCGGCACCGAGGGTGTGATGTCCCCTGCATGCCCCGTGCTGGCAAACCACGCTTCTCTCTAAGCACATCCGTCGTCCCAAGGCACCACAGAGGCGAATCATTCCATCAAGAGACCTTGGCCTCTGAAAAGCAAACCCATCAAAGGCACGCACCGGTTTGCATTAATGGGATGCATTTCCAGGGGTTTCTGCTGTGCAGATCAATGCCTAAAAAAAATGCACCCGTGGTTAGGTGTGCAGAAACACGCGTCATCTGCGGAACACGAGTGAGAGAACAAGCCTATCTGATGCAGAGAGAATTTTGTTAGCCTGACACAATCTCAGAATAGCTAAACAGAGCAAAACACCGTGTATTTGTGCTCAAATCCTGATGATGTTTATTTACTAGGACAAATACAGCTGAGGGTAGCAACTTATCAAGGCTTGCTTTATTTCAAGAGCAAATTGCTACCATGGAACCAGACATTTGATGTTTCCCTCCTATCACCCAACAAAGCAAGCTCGCTTTACTAACGTGGCTAACAACCAGCAAAGTCGCCTCACGTGGATTATAAAAATAAAAAGCACAAAAGGTTCAGGATGAAAAATAACAATTTCCCTTGCTCGCTTTTGTGATCAAACAGTGGGGAATTAGCAGCAGCAAACTCTGCTTTGAAATAGAAAAATAATAGTAACAGTGAAAAGAAATGACAAGGTCTCGCTTCTATTGAGCTTTCCTGAGCCTGAAAACCCACAGGTTTTGCGGCGGGAGAGCGTACGAGGATTCATTCAGAAGTCGATAATCAGCAGAGAGGGATTAGTGCCTCCCAATAACTGCTCTGACTACAAAGATGGTGAAAGGCTCAGCCAACATCCATTATCTTATCCTTTTACACGGACTCGTGGCCCTGATTTGCACACGTGCCATGTTCACTATTACGGCAACAAAGCCTCTTTGATCAGAGCAACGCCAATAAATAATCCACCAGCATCTCTGGATAAAATCTTCCGTGATACTTCATGCATCTGCCGAGCTGCTGGACCCCAACCTGGCTTTCCTGGAGTGTGGGACACGCTGGGGCTTGCGCAGCCTGGCAGCACCTCCACGTGTGCAGCCGACTCCTGCGTGCAGGGCTGCGCGCTGGCTCACCTCCGGCCCTCGGGACAGGCTCCCTTCCCACTCCTGGAGTGACCAAAGGAGCCCTCCACACCCCAGCTAGGCTGGACAGGCCTAGGATGCTTTCATTTTGTTCTGTGCAGGCATTAAAAACCCACGTTTTTCTCTCTCCCCAGCTGTGATAAGAGCTCCGTCCTCCCATGTTCTGCAGCACCCACAGACAGATTTACTGAAAAGATTCCTAATGTAAGAAATCGACTGGAAATGGAAAGCTCAGTATCAGATGAAATTGGTTTGGGTATCTGTGAGACGGCATACTTATCTGCTAGGTTCCAAGAGACATCGAGCACTGAATCGGTTATCTTAACACAAATCTACAGATCCTAAGTTCTCTCATTTTGGGTTTGAAGTCACACTTCCATCCCGGTCAGCAAACAGCATTTTACTGCCATTCCTTACAGCCACGTGACAAAATACCCTGCCCCTTCTGCTTTACAGTTGACATGTTTCTAGGATTAAAAAAAAGATAAGTAAAAGCAATCTGCATGCTTATGTATTCTCCTCTCTATGCAAAAATTTATTTATAGCAGAACTTCTTAGCTGAGGAGCTCAAAACACTTTGTGAACTGATTGATGAGTCACCTGGCCCTTTGCATCTTTACCTTAGCAGCCACCCTAACGAGATAGCGACCCGAATTTTGTCTTGAGCGTGAAAAATGCACATGCCAAACCCTACTCTGAAGAGTGGCGCAGGCTTGTGGAGCACATTTGGTCCCGAGGGCTGATCTGGAGACTGGCTGCACCTGGAGCTTTGCAGCAATGAGACCAGCAAGCACGGGGAAAAGCAAGCAAGCAGCTGTGTGTTTAGGGTCACCGGATGACTCCTGTAGCCAGGTTTCCACTTCTTTGGGAGAGAAAAGCAGTTGTTTTTACCTTTTGGGTTTGTATCTTGGAGGAACCCCAAAGCCTGACCTTTTTCAGCTTGTAAGTGAATTCAGTGTAGGCTGGTCTCAGCTCCAAAGCGTTCCCTTAGTTTGTCCTGTGTTCACACGGTGTCTCTCGGGGAGGGGGCCACATGTGCAGTGTCTAGGCTCTAGGAAGACGTGAGGCTACTACACCGGCTGGCTTCCACTTCAGCACAAATGCATCACGGGGCTTGTTACAAGGGGCTCTTATGTGATGGAGAAGAGCCCACCGTGCTTTCCTGAAGCTTCGGTGTCAACCGGCGAGCAGCAGCCCCTTTTTGCATGGGTGTAGTGCAATCTTGAAATCAGCTTCCACTGCCTACCAGAGCAGTACGGGCCACTCGCGGGCCGCACATCGACTGGAGAAACCCACTGCACTAAGGGAACCACGGCAGGCCAGACGGGATCTCTGGATGGGAAGTTTGTTACGTATTGCAGGGAAGGGGCCTTATAGAGATCCCTAAGCTTGAAAACATGACTCCCTCTGTTCCCATGCCTGTGGTTTTACGTTAGAAAAGGTAGAAGGGTTGGGAAAGATGGGGAGAGCCTAGACCTTAGACACCACCAAAGAGATGCAGACCAAAAGAAAAGATAAGCCCAACAAAGGCGCTTGCTGAAAAGCCAACTGTATCAACAAACGCCAGCTACCACAGCTCAGCGACTCCGCTGCCCGGTGACTCCTGTTCAATAAAGGGCCGATTCTCCTCCCTTTCAGAAAACAATGTGTTCCACACACTGCAATAAATAACAGCCCCTCACCAAGCCCCCGGCAGTGTCAGGGGATGTCAGGCTCTGCTCAGCGGATAACAAAGGAGTCAGCGTGCCGCCAATCTCCTCCTGCCATCTCGGGCTGCCCTCGTTGTGCTGAATGAAATTTTTTCTCCTAATGGAAATGAAGAAAACCTCCAGTGCAGATAATCCTCCGTTATAATGGCAGTACATGCAGGACAGGGGCCAAGCGGTGTAAAGAACAAGCCAAATCTCTTTTACTCAAAGCCTGGCCTCCATGTGATAATGTAATGACTTTGGTTTGGATGTTTCAAAGGCCATTCATTGTGATTGACTTATCAGCTAAAATAATTAAGAACCAGGAACTGAATAGATAGCATCAGCCACCTTTTCCTTCCCAGCAAAGCTAGTATCCTTTTGCAAGTGGTCTAGAAGACCACTAGGCCTAAACACGAGTTAGGCCAACCCAGCCAGCACCCTTCCACTTCCGTCCCCACTGCTTCCTGTAGAAGGATCCACAACGTCCCTCTGACACACAGGCTGAAGACCCAGGCACCCTCTTTGCAAAGGCAAAACTCCTGATTATTTTGCGGCTGTTCCTGGCCACTGCTGATTACACCTGGCATTCAGAACCTGACTGAAAGCCCACTGAAGTCCTTGGGAAGATTCACTGGGTTCTGGATCAAGCCTATGTAGGTTTCCAAAAGCGTGGTAGCCCCGGCTGGTGTTTAGCTTCCTAGTATCTGTCATAGATAACTATAACTTCTGTTTTACAGAAATAAAACAGAGCTTAAACTCAGCTACTACATGCAAGCTTAAAATGGCTTTCCATTACAATCAGCAGGCTTTTAAATGGGATTGTGGTGACACCCCAAAAGAAGCAAAATACTTGCGGGAGAAATTAAGCTACTGGAATGACTGGTTATATTGAGTACGCTCCTCACGCAGCTGGCAAAGAGCAAAATAAGGCTGCAATAAACTGATGACAACCACTTTCTGGAGGAATGACAGTTTCTCTTAGGAGAGAAAAGACCATTCGCCTTCTCTGCTACGACGGCTTATGGCACCGAGCATTTGCACACCTCTCTCACAGAACAGGAGCTCAGTAGCAACCAGAACAACCACAACGGATCACCTTCTGTATCCCACACCAGTGCAACGGAGGGCAGAGGGTAAAATGAGTGCCAAATGTCACCATTCTGATTTTAATACACCCACTCAGCATCATTCTGATGGCTACATAAGGTGGAAAGCAACAGGAGATTGCAGAGTTCACTGCCCAGTTCAAGTCTTCCAGTTGGCAAACAAACTCAGTCCTTTAGGAAAGAAATAAATTCTTGTACATTGGACAAGCTTTGGGATGGTTGCAAGCCAAGATCTATTGTTCTGGTTGAATTTGTTACAAGCTCTAGGCATGTCATAAAAGAAGATCCTTATTTGAATGTTTTTATCTTCCTGGTCATCTAATTGAGCTCCTTCCAGGGTGATCATTTATTTTCTTCACTGCTGCCTTCTTCATTTGCTAGACTTGGAGATGAAATCAAGACTCGTCAGCAGCCTTGAGCAGGGCGTCAATGCTAGTTTGAATTTTCCTTGTCTTCTGTTTAATTGAATTTTCATTTGTATCTCCTCAGCTGTTTCCCCTCCAAGGTCTTTCCCCCTCCTGCCCCCCTCTTCTCCACTCATCCATACAGATCACACAAGCATTTCTGGCAAGCACCAGCTGCAGATACAGCGACTTCTTGGGCATCTTCTACTTTTAGAAAACCACCAAGAGGCCAAATAACACCCGTGCTTGTTCTGTGAAGCTTGAAGCTTGCTTTTCAGCAAGACCAGACTCTTTATTCACTCCGCTGCTCTCTCTGAAACACATGTAAGACACGGGGGACTGCAGAGCTGTGCATTTGTCAACGCAGAGGAGAAAAAGCCACGTATGGGTTTACAGTCTCTGTTTTGCTGGGTCAGCCCAGCCGACCAGGACTTTGAAACAGCATTACAATCACGTCTAGATTTCTCCTCCACGTTCCTGCAAAGCTGCCTTGAGCTCCTGGCAGGCCAGCACCCAAAATGCAGTCCAGCCATGACCTCTCTACTCAGGTTTCATTTTCTATCATTATAATCTTTCTTTCAGCTTTGACTTTGTTTTCTTTGACACCGGTTATTACAAATTCACTAAGAGGAATGTGAAATGCAACCGCTGAAACCTTCTACCTTGAACTGGTATCGCTTCCTCTGACCACTTCCTTCCATTGTGGGGACTGAACAATTCCTGTCTGTGGTTGAGGGCAGCCTCTCTTGCACTGGAAATCTTCAGTACGGGAAAAGGAAAGCCCCACCAATGTCTCCATCCAAACTTTAGTAAAAAGGCTAGGAAAGAAACAGTTTGGCCCAGAGACTCACCAGTTCCTATTTCTGCTCTGATGGACTCTAACAGCTGATACTGTTAAGAGTTGTTGTGTGCTCAGAAGTGATTAGGAGAAGCAGGAGGAAATTTCAGACAAAAATTTCAGGCTATTGGAGAAAATTCTTTAATGCGAATCTATCTGCAGTTAGGAGTGACATACAATTGTGAAAATGTTCGCATCTTTAGGTCATTTATGAGTAAATCACACAAAACACTGAGGGATACGTGATCAAGAAGAGTTCTGCACTAGAGCAAAGCTAGACTGAACGACCTTTCCATGATCTACTCCACCACTGACTAGTACAGTTCCTGTTTGTAATTCATTATTCTGAAGCTGTTTACCATTTTATCCTTGACAAGGGCAACTTCCATCAATCAGTTCTTGAACCTGGAATTCCTGGCTCTTTATCCAAACAGCGTTCGGAGGAAACGGAGATTCTCATTTGAACATTCACCTGTCTTGCTCTCATAGACGGCACTTGAGCCATCACTGAGAAGCTGACATTGTCTTTGCCAGTGACGCTCCGTCAGTCTGACACTACCCGAGAGCCATTCGGGCTATGTTTCACTACTAAGTGAAAGACTACAGCACTTCAGTCATTAATAATTGAGCATGCCTTTGCTATTGGATCTAAGATCTGCTTCTGTTCCAACGTACGCTTGCATTTGTCTTTACACTCATTACACTGCTGTTGGACATACACTGCATGAACCTTGGGCAAATGGTCCAGCGTTCCTCCAGTTACAGTCAGGACCGCTACTGCTGATAACTTATATTAAGGAGGTCTTCTAGGGGAGAATAAATTAAAGATTAGAGAAGGCTTGCTTGTAACTGAAGCTAAATTGAAACAGTTTCTCTCCCTTTCCTCTGTGCGTTCGTGTTGGTTGTGGAAGGATATATTTTAAGAAAGGAAAAGCACACGGTATCATTTTGGGTTGTTGCTTGCAGAGTTTGGGGTCTTGCTTCTGCAGCCTCATTAAGGAAATCAGTCTTCAAGACTGGCCATGAAAAGCGGGCTTGCTAGGATCTCTCTTGTTGTTGGCATTCTCTTATTGTCACATCCTACCACGCGCATCTAACACTGCAAATGGGGGCCTGCCATTTCTGTTGCCAGTCTTTGCCCTTAACAGCTCTGATCCACTTATTCCTGGCACTTGCTTTGAGCAAGGTTCACATAAAGGTGTTGGTGTCCAGCCCGTGCACTGTTGTATCAAGCTGTTGTCAGTCTTCTGGATGACTGCTTAGGAAACCACCTCATTTTGTTACCCGGAACCTGAACTTGACCACGATTCCTCGTTTGACTTGGCTTTTCAAGATCAAGCTCTGTCTCTTTCTGCCCCTTGTCTGCATTTCACTGTCTGCACTAAGTTCTTGTCTTGACTGGTGGTGCCACACCTCTGCCAGGCTGGGCACTTCTCTCCTGCTTGTTTAGAAGCCGTGTTACAAGTCAACGAAGTAAGTACTTGGGTACTTCGTCTCCATTCCCTCAGGGAACAATGCAGGAACTTAGTTGAAGCCAGAAGGTCACTGATGCAAAAGGGAATGGGAGAGGTGGTTTGCTCAAATTCCAGAGCTTCAGAAAACACTAAACTGGCGTGTTTTGCGGTTATTTCCTAAGCTACTTAACACATAGCATCTTCTTCCTGGGTTAAAGGTTTATTGTGTGAAAGCCTCTTTTAAGGAAAAGAGGAAACAGAAGACTTCTGGAGAAAAGTTGACCCAATAGAAACTCCTTTTGAAGCTTTTGAGAGGCTATGAATGTGACAAATATCCTTCACAAGAAGGACTTTCTAGCCTGGTTTACTTACAGTAAGAGCGCAAAACGTGTCTCACTGAAGCTGTGAACTGGTGAGCCCTTGTGAGGCAAGGGGAGCACTGGGACAGCTCACTGGATGGGGTACTGGGTGAAGATGGTGACTCTGTATGCAGGGCTCTTCCCTTCAACGGGCAGCAGAGACCTACGCAAACCTCGGGCACCGCTGCTAGGTTAACCACAGCCATACCACCCTTCCGACGCAGGCTTCAGAATCTGCTCCCAGTCAAACGGAATTTGAAAATGTTGTTCACCACTTGTGTATCCAGGATTGTGCAGCATCCAGCAGGAGGAAAGTTACCTTATAAATTACAAAGACTGTCGAAGGCTGAGGGGGAATAAAAGAGAGAAGTCTCCAAAGCCCAGGACAACTAAAGTTTTTAACAAAACCAGAGAGATCATTCTAGTGTGAAGCAAACCTGAGCTTTGCATTAAAAATGTAAATGTGATTGAAACAGCATAGCCAGATTAAATGGGTTTGACCTCCACAAGCGTAAAAGGTGCTCTAAGTACACTGGAACACCAACAAACGGCTGTACTTGCCTTGTCACTGTGCTGCAGATCACAGCAAATTTATGTAAAACAACACAGAAATTTAAAGCATTTCTTTTACAGGATCTAATAGGAGAAAATAAGGCTGGTTTGAAAAAAAAAAATCTATCATTTAAATGCCAAAAGGTACAGAAAGACTTTTGAAAACTACTTTTCGAAGTCTTTGAATGTGACTGATTCACCTTCCAAAATTAAGCCCCAACACGCAAAACCAGGAGTGACTGAATCTTTCAATACAACTTCACATCTCAGCCTTCAGTACACTGCTGCCTTACGGGAGCATCCGATGGACATTTCTTGCTGGGTTTGGGGTTTGTTTTTTTTTTTCTGAGTTATGTTAACCCAGATCAGCACCAGAGTCTGGTTCCCCGCACTGCCCTACACCACCATACACAGTACCATAGCTGAGCAGGGACAGACAGAGGGGCTTACACCCACACCACCACCAAAGAGCTGTTAATCAACCCCCAGCTTAGGATTTCAGAAGGCTGCCTGTGAAATGCTGCGTGGAAGAAATCCAAGAAAACAACACCTAGAAGCAAAGAAACAAACCAAAGTGGTGTGATGGGGAATTAAAAACAGTAACCAAATACTCCCAGCTCAGCCTCACTTTTTATGCACTCCAAGGGAAAACTCTGGTAACGCTGCACAACATTGTCCCTCAACTGGTTTCCAAAGAGAGGGGCAGTTCTTTAGCTAAAATAGGAGTTGGGAACATTGGCTAAGGAGAATAATTTGGATTTTCTTGTCACAGAATCATTGAATAGCTTGGGCTGGAGATCCCTGCCCAGAGCCGAGCTATAGTCTCAGGTAGGTCTGGTTGTGCAGGTCCTTGTCCTGTTCAGTTTTCAAAATCCCCAGAGATGATGATTCTCTCTTTCCCTGGGCCCAGTTCCATCAGCCTCCCTGTGAAGCATTTTTTCTTTATATTCTATCTTAATTTCCATGACATGCGTCTCTGTTGCCTCTCACTGTGTATCTCTAAGAGGAGTCTGGCTTCATCTTACCTCTAGCCCTCTTGGGTGGTGGAAGGCAACAGTGAGATACCCCTCAGCTTTCTCTCCTCCAGCTCCCTCAGCCTCCCTTTGCTCAGCCTGTGCACCAGCCCCCTGACCACCTTGGTGGCCCCAGTTTACCACTGGTTTACCCCTTGGTTTAGGAGACCCCAAACTGAACACCACATTTCAGATGCAGCTTTGTCAATGCCAAGTAGGGGGGAACAGGCAAGATCTAGTCCCAAATGATTTCACGCAGCCTCATTTCTTGAAGTAATTAAATATAAATATAAATGCTCCGGTTAAACCTGCGCTTCCTAAAACCAGACAGCACTTTTTCTTCTCCTGATACAAGGAACACTGCAGAGAACTGTAACTGAAATAAATTTGAGAGCTGGTACCTGAGAGCACCCGAGGCAAACAGGAAACGAGGGTGCCACGAAAAAGGCCACCACACAAGAATCTTTTTTCCCC
Source organism: Chlamydotis macqueenii (assembly GCF_036417535.1). NCBI lineage: Eukaryota > Metazoa > Chordata > Aves > Otidiformes > Otididae > Chlamydotis > Chlamydotis macqueenii. Next base: position 16,173,786 of record NC_141568.1, read on the forward strand.
CGATCTCTGTTTTCCAAGAGGTGTAAGAAACAGAATGAATATTTGGACAAAGGCTGCATACACAAAGGGACACTAAAATTGGGTGGCAATCAGCACAAGCAGAGGTGATGTGGTCTTCAACAAAGCTAAGGTGCACACAAACCTATTTGTGTGCAATAACCCTGTTCTGCTCAAGCCCATTGATGCTGATGTGCTCGTTATTAGAAAACTCAATTGTCCTGGGGTTTGGGATCTGAGTGTGAATGAAACATGAGCTACATCTAACGCTTGGACTTAACTACATCCAGATTAGTAGCATCTCTAATTTGGCAGCTCCGCAAGTCCTGTGGCCTCGCTGTCGGCGGTACTGAGCAGTTGTACTGTCTTGAAACCAGCCAGCTGTGGGGCTCAGCGCTTCTGAACACTGACAGCAGAGAGTCAAGCACTGAGCAAGTCTTTGGGAGGATCAAGACAATCGTTCTGCTGAAGGAGGAGGATTCTCCCGGAGAACAGACAGAGCAGGATGTGGTGGCGAACTCCAGACCGGCTCTGCGCTGCATGGGTTTGTGCCCAAGTTTATGATGGAGCCAATAAAAATGTTATGATCTTGGTTATTTTAAAAATCTCCATATATTTCTCCAGATACTGTGGAATCTAAACACAACACTTTGCCTGGTTTTGTATCACCATTATGGACATTTTGTAAAAATTTTTTCTACCTTTTACTAGAAACTCCAAAAAGCTACTTCAAAGTCCTATGCAGAAGTACTTAAAGAAAAAACAGAACGCAAATTTAATCCTGAATATCTGTTTATGCTAGAAGACCTCACGTATTTTTTTGATCATAGATGGGAAAAAACAGTACAATTTGATCTCGCCGATCAGAACTAAAAGTACCAGTGTAATGGTTCAATTTTCATGCTCAGTCATGTAGGAAAAACTTTACAATTTGTTCTTCCAAATAGGAATTAAAAATAGACTTACTGCTTGAAAGGATGGGTAAACAGAAGAAGTAGATAAATAAAAAAGTAGATAAATAAAGCCTAAATTCTGAATTATTTACTGAACCATATGAAAATTACTTATTTCTAATTCTTTATCTACAGGCTCTGCCTTGATATCTTTATTCTCTTCCTATGTTTTTGTTGTTGTTTTCTTTTATTAATTAGCTATGGTGAAAGACACTGAACAGACATCAGCATCACCAAGGACCATACCAAGTTTTTGACTCACTATCAGTACCCACGTCACCCCCAACTGCCAACACCAGCTTTCATCTCTCCTGCGCGTCCTACCTCACGGCACAGGTAAGACCTGGCTGGTCCCAGCAACGCAGGGGAATTCTTATCAAGTACAAAGCCTCTGGCAGGATGGGGGTCTTGAGGGCCCTTTCTCTTTTCCAAAGTGACCCTGATGCCGTCAGCCAAATGTTGGAGAAACACCGACCCTCAAGCTGGGATCTGGCAAAGTGCTCTCCTGCTCCTCCTCACCGGTGTTTCACGAGGGCACACACGGAGAGAGGTGGATAACAAACCAAGGACCATCAGCTCATCGATCTACCATGGAGCAGCACCAGGTTTCCTGCTGAAGAACTGCCCGGGCAGCAACCACCTTGAAAGTAACAAGTTAATACAGCACTGCGGGCATTTTGCTGAGCTGTAAATCAGGAGAATATAAATTTATCGCACAGCTAAATCAGGGAAAACAAGGGCATGCTACTAGAAGCTTTCTGCTTTATTAACTAAACATCTTCCCATTCATGTGGAAAAATTTATCCAATTTGGCTAAATAATTAATCACCGAAGGGTGACTGGTGATTAATGAACAGTATGACGTTCTGAGGTGCATGTGCATCACGGCAATTCTCCTTCATCCAAGTGCCAGTGTGTTGGAAAGGAGCATCCACCCCGTGGGCATCCGTGCACCTCACCAACATGCCAACAAGGGACTAACTTTGGGTTCTCACAAGGGCGATGCAGACCTAGCTGGCCAGTGGAAACAGCTCTTTTAGCTGCAGGAAGCTCTAACCATCCCCCCTGGAATACCCTTTTGCACTGCTTATATGTGTCAAGAGGCTCTGAATAAATAAGAACAGATTCCCAAAACATAGTGAATCAATGACTCAGTTCTGCACTACCTGTGCAAGTGGCCAACCTGATTTCATTACATTCAAAACTCATTATGAGGATGGTACGTCCCCCCTGTGCATGAAGCTAAGCAGAAATGTCCATGCTGCGGAGGAGCAGATGCCCTGCCATGCCAGCCACAGAGGAGCACGAGAGGATGATGAATTCACGTAGGCTTAGCTAATGCCATCTCAAATTAGGACATGCAGATCCACGTCGTGGTGCCCTGGGAATGATTTTAATATCTCACCACGAACTTAGGGGAGACCCAGAGCTGGCCAGCATCAGTTCCACACAAAATTCCTCCAGACTGAGAGCCATCACAATGAGACAACTCCACCACCTTTGCTGTAGAGGCAGGAGCTGGATTACAGCAAAGCCCATGCTACGGAGGCGCTGAAGAACAGGGCTGTAATGAATAAGGAGCATGGAACTGGCAGCGAGGAAACGTCGCTGCATCACTGCAAGCTACTGCATACCAGCTCCAGAACTCTAGCAATAAAACCTCTCATTTGTTATCTAGATTATTCTGCCTAACATCCATTTTGTGCGCTCAGCCTTTCCTCTGCACTTTTGCTTAATGCCTTAAAATTGGAGATACTAACTCCAATCAGTTCTAACAGGGAGAGGATAAATCACCAAATTCTGCTAGGAGGTAGTACACATTTTTACCATTTAAGTGATATTTTCCTCAATAGGAGCCTGTTCTTATCTCATCCCCTTCTGTAATGACTCCCAGGTGATGCAGAAATGTTCCAAGTTTTGTACCATACTGTTACGGTGTGTACAAGTTGCTGTTGATGATGCTCTTGTAGACAGGAGCATTTAACACAAGTCTGAAGTTGCTGGAGAGCCACAGAGCATGCTGAGTCGCTGCTCTGCCTTTCAGACTGTTCTGGGGGGTGATGTTTCAGAGAAGGGACACGCACAGAGGTGAAACGTCCATTCCCAGTCTCCCTGCCAAGCTGCCAACACTAAGGTGATGAATTCTCTGAACAGGGCATTTCTGGAGGGTTCTGCTGTACCTGTGAAAGCTGCTGAGCCCCTCTCCGCTCACTAAAGCAGCTCTTGGTGACACCCCTCACACCCTCCCAATGCAAAACACATACCCCTGCATTTCTACCCAAAGTACCCTGCCACCTGCCAAGGAGAAGAAAATCCCCTTCCTTCTTATTAAGCTCTGTGTTTCCCACCAGCATTGGATCCTGCTTCTGCTGAAACCCGCTCCCAGTTTTCCCTGAACACCACAATCCTAAAATAGAGCCAGACCAACGCCTTCAGGCTTTCTCAGAGAACAGCCACCAGCACCTCCACACGCTTACTAGGATTGGCGTCTCTAAACCTTTCCCCAAAAGCAACTCCTGCAGTGTTAACCGAGCACAATTCCTGCTGAAAGATTGCACCAGTTATTCTGTATCAAATGGAATGTATGATCAACTGTCTTTGGCTCCCGAGGACACAAAATCCCACAGGATGGCCTGACGTGGAAGGTGGAGGGGTTACTAATAGCCAGAAACTCGTACAGTCATGGGAGGACCCCATGGTACCCACACCTTTTTCTCTCTCTCAAGCTGGTGTACTTCACTCCTTTGTTTTAAGCTTACAGGTTTTGTATTTCGATGAAAGGTCTGCTGAGGAACCTATATAATTTTTGGTGACCAAGCAGAGCAGGACATGACCAAGAATAAAGAAAAAACAAAGCAATTTCAGCTCTGCCAATCCTTTTCTTTCAATGTCAAAAATATTATTGATTAGCAATTGGAAAACAGGCGCGATGTCAGCTTACTACACAGTTCCCTGGGCTTCCTTCTGCGAGCGTGCTCCTCAGTTCTTTCTCAATTAACTCGAAAGCTGGGGAGTGTAAGCATTTTTATTGGTAAGCTAAGAAATGCCTCCATCAAGAGTTTTATTCTATTATCACCATAAGCACACAATGATTGAGCTTTGGATTAAAGGTCTTTTTTCTCCCTTTTGCTCAGCACTAGAAAACCATCAGTTCCCTTGCTTTGTGTCACCCAGTAGCACTTTTCAGGCTTTAGCATTTTCAGATTTTAGGCAGAATCCTAACAGAACCTTATCAGGACTGTAATCCTCCAACCTCCCTACGTCTGCCACTTGCAAGAATGGTCTTCAAAATAAAATGAGAATGATTCAATTAATGGTTTGGGGGGATCTTTACATTAGACAGAACATTTCTTCAGCATTAGGAAAATCATGGCAAAAATCATTAGTATTTCTCCTAAGAACGAAACAGAAGAATGTCTGAGGCAAGAAGAATGGCTTTGGGTGTAACGTGCGAATGATTTTTATAATGTGATTTCCAGACCTTTTTGTTTCCTGGTTTTGTTTTTGTGAATGAAACTGAGCCATTTCCAGTACCCCACCAAGTGCCACGCAAACATTCAAAATTCATCAGCTCTCATAAAAATCGTACATTGAATAGACATCATCTTCAGTGTAGGGAGAATTTGGCCCAAAGTCCGGTGAGGGCAAAGAGAGGATTTAGGGTCAGTAGTATTGAAATTGATTTGAAATGAGTGAGGTTGCTTGCTATTGAAAAAAAAAAAAAAAAGAAAAAAATTAGGCTTTAAAAATAACCAAGCGATTGAGGTGTATTTTGTTTCCATGCCTTAAAATCTCAGTAGATTTGCAATTGCACCAGGAAGAGTGACAAGACTCTTAAATACCCTGGCCACCTGAATTTGAGAAGGTTTTGCCAATTTTCTTCTGCCAGAGCTCCTCTTGATACTCTCATAATGAATAAAGGACCAAATCCAATCTTCTGCATGCAGGGTTTAACGATGGACTGCAGAGTATAGAGGACAGGTCCTTCTGTGCACTGGGAACTGCTGCTGGCTCCTGAGAAAAGCTTTTTACCTTCCTCACGGCTCGAGCAGGAGGTGAATGAACTCAGCAGTTTGCAAACTCGAGCTCTTACACCCTGCACTTGCATCAGGCTTCCTCGCTGCAAATCCACCAGCTTCAACACGCAGCTCCTGCAAATCCAGGAGAAACCAGGGGAGCTTGACTCTTAGAGAGGCAGGCTGTATCTCTGCAAAGCGCTGAAGAAAACGAGCTCTGCCACAGGCAGCTATTTATGAGTCTCTAAGATGTTACTGACTGCCTGGCTCTTATTCTCCAGGTGACCAGCTCCTACCTCGGCCAGAACTGAAGCATTTCCTCATTCCACTCTTTCTCTGGATCCAGCAGAAGAGCCAACAAAGTGCCTCGACCTCCATGACTTTGTCTCTTTCCCGTTCCTCCCCCATTTTGATTATCTTCCCCGTATGCCCCAGGTAAGCATACTGGAGAACTCACACCAGACATGAAGTTGTATCCCAGACAGATGGGAAAGGACAGACTGAAGAGGAAAACCACAACCTTTTTTCATTTGTCATGACTCAATCTAACGTCTCTTGCAACTTCTGGGTTAGCCAAGCCAAACATAAAACAAAACAGATCCCTGGTTACATTTCTGTGGCAGATTTGTCTCTTTCTTCAGTGCTCATTAAAAGAACCGCTTTCATCTCATTAGATTGCTAAAACATTTCCAACAGGACTAGATGTGTCATGTCAGAATATGACAGGCAAATTTCTTTTAAGGTTTAAAAACTAGGTTGAGAGAGGAGAAGCTCTGCAGTTCAATGTTGTCACTGAAAGATATTTTTACTTTTATGAGTCCCTAAAACAAGAAACAAATTAAGAACTGTCAAGGAAAAAAGGAAAAACCCAAACCCAAAATGTATTCCATTTTGCCTGCTAATATTGTTACTGCTTCTCTCTGAAACCTCTCTCAGTCTAACAACAGGAACCTTAAGTATAAAAGAATGAACTGTGGTTGTTAATGTTTTGGCTTATAAGCATAATTAATAACCAAGAAGGAAGGAAATAAGTGCTGAAAATATGATTACCCTTTGCAACTACCAGCCAAAATGGGCAGCCTCCCTTTCCCAGCTCCTACTGCTGCCCTGTTCAGAGGCAGTCTCCCTGCACTGTGCCACTGCAGGGCGTGGAACGCGGTACCCACAGCAGCCAGGGATGCAAGAAAGCATCTGGGAAGGAGGTGGGCAAAAAAGCTGCAGTGAGGGAGAGCCCCCTCGAGCAGCAGACCCCACTGGGAGGATCTCTCATGCCCTGGCAGGAGACTCTGCCTTGCTCAAGGCGAGCAATGCGCTGATCAGCCGCACCCCTGCACCCCAGAATTCCACAGCGGGCGGTTTCCTACCAGATACAGGTTTCACGGCCAGAACAGCCCTACCAGAGTGGCCTCTCTGCTGGGCTCTGAAGAGCAGCAGTATGCTGTACGTACTGCGCCAAATCCACACCCAGGGCAGAGGGCACCGGAGCGGGTCTTGGGAAAATGACACAACTTCATCAGAGGGCTGCAGCTCCTTCCCTCGCTTATTGAAACCCAGTTCAAACACTGCCGGGGTGCAGCCGGTTGCTGCCCTACTTTGGGCCTTAAGTCACTGAGATCCTGGAGAACAGAGCAGGAAACAAGTAAGGAGGAGGGTGGCTCTGCCTGACCTGATGCTCTAGTGAGGCTCCTGCCTTTGGACTGCCAGCCCACACCGTGACAAAACACCTCCCGGACGGCAGCAAGGCAGCGCGGCCGAGTGGGGTCTGCACCCAGTGCCGCAGGGCAGAAAAGCTGCGCTGAGGAGCGGGACAGAGCAGGAAGACGCAGTTTGCAGTCCTCTTCCCGGGAACATGCCGCAGAGGCGAAGCAGTCCCACGCTGTAAGCCCCTGCGGGGTGAGGTATTCCCGAGGGAAGGGGCTGCAAGTGTGAAATTACTACAGCTTTGAGACACAGACATGCGGCAAAGAGCACTCAAGTGGGTGTTCACGACACATCATTTCATTTCAGCGGCATTTACCACCACATTGCTGACATGGGCTGCAAAACCAGTGGGCGGGGACTGCTTCTCACTCCGAAGAAGTTCATTAGATTATAAGTAATTCAGTTACACAGACAGCAAGTAGAGCCTGGGGCTGTTTAGGGGAGCTTTTTGGAAAAGGTCAAAACAATATCTCGGACGGCTGTTGGGACTCATGGCTCTTGGGGAGAGGACAGTAGATACTTAAAGATAAGTGTTGTACATGAGTGTATTTTTCTTCTGATTGCATATTCCCATCCTTCTCAGACATAACATAAAAACATTTTGCAAAAAAAGGGCACAGCAAAGAAGTCTACCAACTGAGGTACTGCCAGCTCTGCTGGTGCAGTGAGACACGGCTGTTTTGGAAGACATGCCGGGCTGGAAGCTCCGGCATCTTGTGAAAGGGAGCTGGATCCATCTCTCTGATCCCAGCTCAGCAGGGGACAGAAGCTGCTGCTTCTGCAGAGGCAAAATCCAAAACCGAACCCCAAAACTCAAGATTTTTCCCGTGGGCAGGTGAAGCCATGTCTCCTCCTGAACGCCACAGCCATCACTAACCCCTCGTTTGGGAAGGTGCTGTATTGCCTCGGCTCACCATCTAGAACGGCTGCTGCTGAGTAGGTGCAGGACCTTGTTTCGGAAGCCACGCCAGCTAACTCAGCCTCCCTGCGTTAGTAATTAAACACTGAATTCCCTAGAAGCTTCATGCTGATGGCAGCGGATGGTGTCCCCACCCGAGTAGTCCATCCCTGCTCACCACTGGACCGTTGCACGCATTTAAGTATTCTGCTGAGCAGTAACTCAGGAGATATGCTTGGTGTCTTCCTAGGCTGGGGCTTTTGATGAACAAACACATTCACTAGAGTCATAAGTCCCCACAAAAATATCCTAGAGTTACAGCAGTCTTGATTCCGTGCTGCAATTCAGGTATTCCAGAAAATAAGATGACATATTCCAAATTCTGCATGTGCTCAACATTTATTTCAAGATCTAAGATCTAAAAAATGTTGACATCCATTGCGGTCTGTCCAGGTTTTGGCTGGAGCTAATTTTCATCCCAGTAGCTGCTGTGTTTTGAATTTAGTATGGGGTTTGGTATGTGAAGAACGTTGATAATACACTGATGTTATTGGCTGTTGCTAGGAGATCAAGGACTTTTCTCAGCTTCCTGGGTTTTGTTAACGTGCCGGTGCAAGAAGCTGGGAGAGGTATGGCCAGTACAGTAGACACAAACTGGCCAAAGGAAGTATTGCCATAAACAACATGCTCAGTATGTAAGGGGGGTTGGCCGGAGGGCAGTTGTCTTGCTTTCTATCTCCTGGGATTGTTCCGAGATTGCTTTCAGTTCCATTCTGCGATCGCTGCTCGGGATGGGCAGTATCGGTCATTGGGTGATAAGAAATTTTGTATCGTTTGTTTCGTATATTTTATTATCCCTACAATTTTAAATTATTATCATTATTTTTACACATGTATTTATTCTTTCTTCCTTTGCTGTCTTAGTAAACCATCTTTATCTCAACCTATGAGTTTTCCTTTCTTTCTGATTCTCTCCCCCATCCCCCTGGGGAAGGGGAGGGGGAGAGGGAGCGTGACACTTAGTTGCTGACTGGGGTTAAACCACGACACAGTCCTACATCAAAGGGAATTTGCTCCAATAACTCTCACTCTCTGGCTTGGATCTTCGAAGGAGGCCCCAGATTTGCTTAGTTAAAGTCGGTTTTTAGTTTAAGCTGAATGAAAACAGAACCTGGTCACAGCCTGCTGCTGAATGCTGTGGCACACTCTGGAGCCTCACTGGCTTGCACGGCACAACCGCACCTTTCGGGACTGCTCCCCTGACTCGCAAAACCCCTGCGTCTTGAGGCATGGGTGAAAGGATCTGAACTGCAGGACTGGTTGCAAAAAAATAACAGGCAAACCTTAACACCCCTGAGAGGTGTAGTCAAAGCGCAAAGGTTAAGGGTGTCAAAATGACCTTGGGTGCTAAGACAAGTGCTGTTCCTAGCCTGTGTTGCCACTGTTTGAGATGTGCACACTCGCCTCCAGTTCCACCTCTCTGCCATTCACCAGTACCTCTTTCTTTGCTGGACAACCCCCTGCTCAGCAGCTGAAAGGTATCTCCAAATATTTCACTAAACATCCTTAATTAATTTTACAAATCCTAATCCCCATCCTGGCTATGCTCTCAAATTATTGTAATTTCTACCTGTCACTTCTTCTGCTACCTAATATTTCAAGGATTAACTGGACAGCGTGTAACAACTTCTTAGTCCTCTGTAAAAATGTCTGCTCTCTGCTCCTTTGTCTTAGCATTTTCTCATCTGTCTACAGATTCCTGTGCTTCTTTTCAAGGCAATATCCAAGCGTGAGGCTGCTTTAGCCATTCATGAGGATGAGATTTATTATCTAGAAGCACACCAATAACACACTATTAAAAAAATAAAATAGCAGTCTCTTTCACCAAAATCTAATGAACATGCGATTTAATCTTTATTAAGAATTCATTAGGTTCTCAGCAAGCCTGTCTAATGGAGCTCGACCAGGTAAAATGCTAATGCCTACATTATATTTAAATTAATTTTCAGAAATGTTAATTTCCCCGAGTCGTTCCCTGCACATCACTCTCCCCAGTGCCCGCGGCTGCGCGGCTCTCTCCAGATGCCTGCTGCCGCGCTCATAGCAACACCGCTGTCCCCACCCCAGCCTCCGCACAGTTCACTGGAGTTTCCACACTGACGGACGCCTCCCAGTTTCCGACACTACAAGCCCTTTCACCACAGCATCCTCCTCGGCATTTTCAAGTCAGGTACAAAGCTACAAGCCTAGTATGCGTTACTGTAAGACTGCTTCATGGAAAATAGCTATATATGGGCATATATATATAAAAATAAAATATATACCTACATAACGGTGTATTTCAGTCCTCAATATACTGATCTACCCAGCAAACAGGTTATTATCTTGATGCAATTTGCTTAAAAAAAAAAAAGAGCTCTGCTCTCTGGAAAATAAGAGTCACTGTACGCTAATTGTGTAAGGCGGGTGGTCACCGCCGGCCCTCCCGCCACGGGCTCTGTGTGTATGCACTGCTGCGCAGCTATTGTGGTACCTCCAGCCTCTCCCTCCAGCCAAAACCCAGCGCCTGCCATTCCAGCCTGCTTCTGCAGAAGCCGTTCCTAGAGATTAAATAATTTATTGCTGTTCGTCTGCAAAAACATCTCCCCTGATCCACCGTTCACACACAAACAAGTGCAAACCCACCCCGCCCCAGCCCCAAACCAAACTGTCAGGGTGGGAAGCCTCCTGTCAAACCATGCAAGGGGAAGCTCGGCGCCCTTACAGAAGCAGGGTACGCAAACGTCGGTGGGAAAAGCTATGGAGACCGCTGTGCGCTGGAGGCGAGCCTCCACGCAGCGAGACCTCCCAGCCCCGCAGCGCCGTGGGAAAAGCACTGCCTGAGGCGGGGATGATGCTTTAGTCCCCCGCGAACCCCCGAGGGCTCGGACACAGAATTGATACCGAAATATCCGGGTCACTCGCTAAGCCACTCCGTCTGGCGAGGAGCTGGGCTGAAGGCCCGGATCTGCCCCCGTGGCGCACGCACACTCACACTCACGCACACTCACACGCACACTCACACTCACGCACACTCACACTCAGGGCGGCGGAGGGAGCGCAGGGCAACAGATTGCCGAACGCCGACGAGCCCCTTCGGCTATTTCCGAGCCCGTTCGGCTTCTCCCCGAACGCTCTCCGAAGGCGGCCGAGCGCGGCGCACGGGAGGAGCCGAGCGCTGCCGAAGCGGCGGCGCTGCCGGCGGTTCGAGTCCCCGCTGGGCGCTGTCCACCACGCGAACCGCCTGAAAGCCGCTTAGCCGCGCCGAGCCCGGTCCCCCGCAAAGAAACCCGCTCCCGGGACTGCGGAGCGCAGCCCGCACCCCCAATTCTCCCTGCACCCCCATCCACACCCAGCTCTGTTGCCTCACCCCTTTCGCTAAGCAACCGCGGTCTCCGAGGTGGTGGGGAGGGGGGGGGGTCCCCACCGGCATCGTTCCGTGCCTCGACCGAAAAAAAAAAGATTTAAAAATAATAATAATAAAAAAAAGAAAAGAGACCGTGCGGTGGGGTGTGTTTATTGCAGACGGGTGTTTAATTAAGGACAGAGAGAGGCTGTGTAGGGGAGACACGGCGAGGAGCAGCCACGAACTGGACCCCGCGGGGACATCGGGGCGGTTTCGCCCCGCGGCTGGGGAACGGGGGGGGAAGGCGGGATGCGAGCGCGGCCGCGCTCGCATCCCGCCTTCCCCCCCCGTTCCCCAGCCGCGGGGCGAGGCTACCGGTCGCCACTTCAGCACCACACCGGCCCTGAACAGCAGCGGGAACGGCGGGGCCTTTCGCCCCCTTCCCGCCCTTCGCCTTCCCGCCCTCGCGGTCCCCTCAGGTAAACATGGCGCCCGCGGCCCTCGCTCACCTCAAGCGAGCCCCCGCCCCCGTTCTCCCTCCCGTTTACACCCCCTCCTAGTCCGTCGTCCCCCCCGCCACCCCCCGGGACTTACTTCATTTGCTTGACGATGGTGCTTTTCCCCGATTCTCCGGCCCCTGTTGAAAAAGAGACGAAAGAAGAGGGGATAAGCGCAAGGGGAGGAGGCGGTTAAAGGGCCCCAGCGGGGTGGGCGACCGGTTTCTCACCGAGCAGGAGGAGTTTCACGTCTTTGGCGGCGCTGATCCCGTCCTCCTTCAGGTTCTTCTCGATGGCCTTGCTCCGCTCCAGGGCGGCTCTTTCCTCGGCGCTCAGGGTACATCCCATGGCGGCGATGAAAATTTCAAAAAAAAAAAAATTTAAAAAATTAAAAAAAAAAAAGGGGGGGGGAGGGGGAATGCAGCCCCCGCCGCCGCCGCCTGGGCTGGCTCCCGCGGGCAGAGAGGAGGAGGCAGGGGCAAAGCCAGCCGCGGGCGGGCGGCGGGGCGGGGGGGGGAAGAAGAAAAAGAATGAAAGCAAATGGCCGTGAGCCTCCGGGCAGCGCAGCGCCTCGGCGGCGGGGCGGCTCCCGGCTGCCTCCTGCCCCTCTCCCCGCTCCCGAACGCTCAGTGCATCCAGCGGGGCTGCTGCGGGCACGGCGAGCTCTTCCCGGCCGGGAGGCGGAGGCGGGGGAGGAGGAGGAGGAGGAGGAGGAGGCGGAGGAGGAGGAAGAAGAGGGCTGGCGGCGGGAGGAGGGTCCTTCCCTCCCCTGTGCTCCCGGCTGTGGCGCTCTCCCCTCTGCGGCGGGTCTCTAACGGGGGACGGCGGCGGCGGGGCGCGCTGGCAGCGCTCGGCGGAGCCGAATGGAGGGGCGGGAGCGGCGGCGGCGGCGGCGGAGAGAGGGAGGGGGCGCGCCGGGGCTCCGCGCTCCCGCCGGCCTCGCCCGCTCCCGTGACGCGCGCGGCTCGCGCATGCTCGCGGCGGCCCCCGCCTCGGCCCCGGGCCCGGGGCCGCGCCGGTCCCCACGGGCGGGCCTGGCTGCCCCGCTGCCCGCAGGTGGCGGGGGTCCCTCCAGAGGGGTTGCGCACCCTCCCCGCCGCCCGCCGCGGGAAGAGGTCGCGGCCCGGACACCGGTCACCCTGGCCTCGGGTCAGAGGGAGGCCGCGACCCGGGCTCCTGCCTCCCCCTTCCCGCTCGCTCGGGGCTCCCTCCGTGCTGGGGGCCGGGGAGACGCGCGGCGGGGGCACCCTGTTTCTGTGGGCGCTGGGCTCCCCAAAGGCCCGGGGCTGCCGTACCCCAGCCCCACGCTGCGTGGAGGCCCTGGCTCCCCGCGTCCCCCATGCCCACATGCAGTGCCTGCAAGGAGCCCTGCTCCAGCCCTACAGTAAATCATTTCCATCAGCGCTTGCGATGGAATCGTTTACGTGCTCGATGTAAGGCATCAAGTTTCTCCACCATTTTGGATGATGTTTTCCATCAGTGTAATTAACAAGAGGGTTTTTTTTTTTTTTTTGTCTGTTGCAGTGTCATGACAGATCTCATCCCACCAGATGACCTGCTGCCTTGTCATAACCATTCCGCAACATCTAACCGCTATTTAGGAATTCTAGCGAGTTAAAATCCTGCAGTTCTCCGGGCAGGATTTGCCATTTCACAGGGTTGGAAATAGTGAAGAAAACAAACGTCAATGGGGAAAATAAAATAAATAGGACTTTGTTTAAAATGCTTTCCTGCTGGCCCGGACGAGTCACGATATAGTCAACTTTGATCCATAGCATTGATTGATATGTGACAGTGTGACTATAAAAAGATCTAGAGAGGAAAGAACGAAGTGTTGAGCGCAGCAAGCTGAAATGCATCAAACCAAAATGAGCAAAATCAGGGACGGCTGGCTGATACGCAGAAAGGACACCCACCACTTCCATAAACAAGAAGTCTGCAAAGGGAGGTTTGGTTGTTAGGGAGGAGACGTGAAATGGCGAGGCAGCTGATTTCGCCTCTAAACCCCACTCCACCTCCCTGCCAAAAAGTAAAGTGGCTACGGGAGACTTGATGGGAACACCCCTGTGTTGTGGGAAGGAAACGCTGGGTCCGGGCTGCGCAGGGGCTCGGGGATAGGCACCAGGCTGCCGTTTGTGGTGTTGGGTGGGGGGGCCCGTGCACTCACGCTGTGTTGGTTTTCCACTTCAGACCTCTGTTCACTGCCACCTCTGGGCTCTTCTGTCCTGAGTTCAGCAGGTCACATATCCACAGAGCCTTCCTTTGGGGGCAGAAATACAATTTCTAACAGCCCTTCCAGTATTTTAAGCACGACTTCCCTGGCGCTTTCCTTTGAGGCGAGCTTCATCTCCTCCCAGCGCTGTTTCCCATCCCGCCTTCCTCCTAGAACATATTCTTCCCATTTTCCGTCCACACCTCTGAAGTGAAGGGGAAAAACACGGCATGTCATTAACGAGGTGAAGAAGCGATCCAAGGCAGAAGCAGACAAAAGAAAGCAAAAAGGAACTCATAAACAATAGCGTATTTGGGGATCAGTAATATTTACCGCACATTTGTGAGCTAATAGGTACCATATATTTGCATTTTGGGTAATTTATTTCTGGAAGCTCAGGGGATTGAAATGGACAAGCAAGCCTACCGCATGTGTTCAGCGGGGAATTAATGGAGATGGGAGCGGTTACAGAGCAGTTCCTGCTCTTTCATATTCGCGCAAATCTCTTGTGCAAAATCAATAGGATCAGAATTTCAATCAATAAGTTTCATCTCAATGGTTCTGGCCGGAGGGCATTATGAAAAGTGCCGTATAGGGAAAGCACAGTCAAGAAATCCAGAGGCTGTGTCCTCATGAGATGGGTGCATTTACTTCCCACCTTCTCCAGCACCTTGCCGGCCTCGGAGCTGTGTTGGGATACTCTCCAAGGGTTTTACTGGGAGAATGAGTCTTTCGTATCAGCCTCTGGCTACTCGTAACCTGGAAAATTTGTAGCCTGCACCTCCAGCCGTGGAGAAAATGATTGCTGTTCTGCTTGGCCAGTGCAGAGTCCACACTCAGCCCTTTGGCCCGTGTGCATCCCCTGCTAATTTCTCTCTTAAGGGAAAATCAGAAATGGACAACTCTTCTTGCTCTCTCAGCTCTCGGAAAGATTCAGGGGAGCAGCTGTGAAATTGAGCCATTTTTTGAGCCATTTTATGCCGCTGCTAATTGAGCGGAGCTGATGGAAATGTTTCCTTTGAAATTTTCTTAGAGGGAAATTTCATTTTTTTAAAAAATTGCTTATTCATGGCAGACGAATTTCCAGAAACTAAAAAGAAAAAAGCCTGCCTCCCTCAGCAAACAATCAAAATACGTACCAGCCTACTTGGCTTTTGAGATAAATATGTTGGGTTTTGTTGCTGAAAATGATGTTTCCATTTTTCAGGAGCTGACAGAAGTCCTCTTTAATAAAAAGTGGTTGCTGTTAGTAACAGCTTCAGATAAAAATAGGCTTTTTATTTCTTTAATATGACAGGACCTCTCCGTAAAAGGTGGGGAGGAGAAGCTTTTTTTTTTTCCTGCCTGTTCCTGCAGTTAAACTATTTCACTCGAAGTGCATAGCGAATACGCTTGCTTCTGTTTGGACTGTTATCTTTACAAACCTGAGAGTCAGCAGTGTATTTTAAACCAACGTCCTCCTTCTCCTGTATCCTCGGCACAAACAGGCTTCATCCTGCAGTCAAAAAGAAGAATGCTAGCAGAATGGTGGAAAAATTAATCAGATAGTAATTGCTTTAAGAAGTGAAGGATGGTAACCGAGCTGATGGGTGCCTTTGAAACAGATTGTGCCAAGTGATATTAAGGGATAGATGATGACTTTGTGATCCCAGGTGTGTTGTCTTCCTGAGGGTGATGGGTATCTCTAATGATTCTCCTGGCTGCATCCAGACTGGGCAGAGATGTGCCCTCCAGTACCTCTCACCATCCCGGGCTCTGACTACCCACCTCAGGGGTTTGTAGAGAGCTCTGGCTTTCTTCCAGCCCAGGATTCTTGTTTTCTTTCACATGGAAAGGTGGTGGAGGTGGTGTGATGAAGTAGGAAAGAGGGAGCACATCTGGACACAGGACTTAGGAAGCCCATTGGGGTCTCTCAGTCCAAACATGGCCTCAGGGAGCAGTTGCAAACCTCTGCCACAGATGCCAGCACGTGTTCTTGGATGCCACCATGTATGCCTCACAGCTCACAAGGAGGTAGTACCACAGGGTAGGAAAACTCTCCAGTGGGCCTCAGGAAAGATGAATCTTTGACTTAAAGTCCCACAGCTACACTCCCACCACCACAACTGAAGTTGCAATAATATTGGAGGGAGCAGCACATTGGATCCCGTTCCATAATTAGTTGATATTGCTGGTTCTGTGTCCAGCTCTGGAGCCCTCAACATCAGAAGGACATGGTCCTGTTGGAGCGAGTCCAGAGGAGGCCAAAAAGATGATCAGAGGGCTGGAGCACCTCTTCTGTGAGGTCACGCTGAGAGAATTGGGGCTGTTCAGCATGGAGAAGAGGAGGCTCCCGGGAGTCCTGATAGCGGCCTTCCAGTACCTCAAGGGGGCCTACAAGAAAGATGGGAACAGACTTTTTAGTAGGGTCTGTAGTGATTGGATGAGGGCTAATGGTTTTGAACTCAAAGAGAGTAGATTTAGACTAGATAGAAGGAAGATTTTTTTTTTTTTTTTAAACTGAGGTTGGTGGAACACTGGCACAGGTTGTCCAGAGATGTGGTGGATGCCCCATCCCTGGAAACATTCCAGGCCAGGTTGGACGGGGCTCTGAGCAACCTGATCTGGTTGGAGATGTCCCTGCTCCTTGCAGGGGGGTTGGACTGGATGGCCTTTAAAGGTCCCTTCCAATCCAAACCATTCTACGTTTCTGTGATTCTATATCTTCAGTGTGCTAGTGGATGGTATGAATAGGGAGTGGTGCAAATCCAGGATGAGATGACCGTTGGAGGCATGCTGCAATGCTTTGCAGCTTGTCTTTCCCCTCCTACTCCAGGATTGTTCTGTCCAATCTATACTCTTAAATTCCTTCAGTGCGGTTTTAATGCACATGCTAATGGAGTGGCCACCAATCCCATGGAGAGACAGCAATGCATTCTAGCAGATCTCACCATTAGGAAGTTTTTCCCGGATATTCAGCCTAATTTTTCATTCTTTAAATTGATGTCAATTACCCCCCAGCTAAACCTAGTTATGCAGTGGAAGACACGTTTAAAATACTGCATGATCTCACTAAATTGGAGAAATGGGCAGAAATCAATACAATGAGAGGCAATGAGAACGCCCATGAAGGTTAAGTGGTTGATGGAGGAAGGATTAATGAAATGCACAGATACTAGGTCAAATTGCAAATATCCTTACTTCACTCTTACTCACTCCATACCCCACAAGCATGTTCCAGCAAATCAAATGAGGAAGCACCTTAGAATTTGACTAGCGACCTGGAGAAGTAGTGATCAGTACTGAGGGAAGAGAAGGTGTGGGGTGGGTTTATTGTGTGGAAAATTGGCATCAAACTAAGAATGAGAAATCAGTATTTTAAAAAAAATAATAACCTATGGGTAAGAATATGATCTGCAATATACTTGACGTCAAAAAGTTGGACAACTTGACCAAGTTTAGAGAAATGCTAAAAATCCTACTTTTGTTGTTCGTTTTTCCTGCCCACCCAGGTGGATGATGGTAACTCCAGGACCTGGGAGTCACTGACAGCTCCCATCTTGGAATTAGGTGAAATCTTTGGGCTAGGGCTCTTGGTGCTAGGACTCTTGGGGCTACAGTTGATTGCCATCTGGAGTGGCAGTGGTTAACACATTTTCATGTCACAGAGATCCAACAGCTTGTCTTCAGAATACTTAGAAGCAACCTTGGAAAGTTGAGTCTCTCATGCCTAAGAGAGGAGAAGAGGAGCGAGAGACTGGGATGTGTTCAGGGGAAAGTAACAAATGCCAGATGGAAGATCTGCCGGGGAAGCTGAGGAGAGCTGCATGTACCAGGGCTGGAGGAGCTCTTGGAGCTGGTCTGTCTACCAGTCCCAGGAGACAGCAGCTGAATGAAAGCATTGCTCAGTACTGTGGCTCGCACCAATGATTTCCCAAGGATCCACATCAATTTCTGCACGATAAAGATTTTTTTAATATAAAATTAAAGGTTTCTACTACTTATCGGGAAAATAAATGTATTGTGTGGCCTGACATTACCTCCGTCTGCAGAGAGCCCCAAGTTAGGGTTTCTCAAAGTGAGAAAGAACTTGTCAATAGCCCCTGATGAGGTGTGAACTCCTCGCCCTGTTCTGCAGTGACTTTCAACTCCCAGCTCTAAGGGCAGTGTCAGTGTTTTCCATTTTCTGGTGGTTCAGGGACACATGGCAGTTAAAGACAAAGGCTGGTAGGCCTGAAAAAAAATAAACCAGAAGCTAGATGATTAACTATTTTGCTGCTGATCGTTGAGAGGAAATCAGTACAGATTCCCTTGTGGGTGTTTTCGTTGTTGGGGACACATTTACATAAAGATGCACTATTTTCTGTCCCTTCATCCGATCCAATTTCTGCTTGTATGGTACTGCAGATATCCCACCTTTGGTGGTGATGTGGGAACCTAAGTGGAACAGGACTAGAAGTGGGGAAGAAGCTTACTTCTATCCACTTTCTGGAGTAAGAAACTGATAATAGCATGTGTGATTCAGCAGGTGCACCAGTAGCCTTGAAAAGCCACGAAACAGAAGCTGCACGATGTCGTCCTTCAGGCAAGGGTGCGACAGTGCCGAAAATGAGTCAGGCTGACCTTGGCTTGGGGCTTAAGGCAGCCAAGGATCCCGTCGGCCCTTTACCCTTCCTGTTTCCGCAATGTCAAGGGTGATGATTTAGCAGGAATGAAAGAATTCCTGCCACGATCCAGGAACGCTGGTTAGAGATGCGGCTTTGGTTCCGCTGTGTAGGAAAATCAGCCGTTGCTTGGTCTTGATCAAACCGCGCTGACCCTCCTGCATTAAGCATTCAAGCTCAAACATGCAACTGATTGTGTGTGAGTGTTGTTTCGCTCAGCTGCTGTCATCAGATGCAAGATTTGGACAGACGATTTAAGCAGCTCCGTTTGCGGCACTTCAGGAGCATTCCTGTTTTTATATATATGCTATCCAGACGCCTCGCAGCGCTCGTTCACACAAGCAGTCCTGGTGAGTGCTCCTATTGAGGAATGCTAATTCAGCCCCTGAAAATATGCCCACGTACTTCCTTCACAGCTCTCAGAAGCTAGCCCCAAGTACAAATGCATACATACACCTCCTGCCCTTCTTCTCTGCAAAAACCTTTAGGTGTTTTTTTTTGGTACGGAATTATCACATTGTTCTTCTATTAGAAATGCATGCTAAAATATTTAAAATAAGCAGCAGCTTTGCCAAGTGTTATTTGGGTGTCATGCGGCACTTCCTGCTTGTCAGCGCCGATGTGATTCACGAAGGCCAGTGTTAGCTGACAGAGGATAAAATCAGTGGAGGAAAAGAGACGCTCCTCCCGCAGAGGATGAATAATGGGAATCATCTCTCACCTTTGGTTTTGAAGAGAGCCTATAGAGACTGGCTGTCCTTGGCTGGAGTTAGCCGTCATGAGCATCCCTCACAATGCTCTAAGCCAAGGACTTGCTTTCACCGGGAGGGAACGGCGGAGAACAAATCCTGCATGTGCAAAGCGGGCAGTGTTATTCTGAGAAGGTCACACCGGGGGAAACGACATCTCAGTCAAGGATGAAACTTTACCTGAAGCAAACTCTGTATTTGGAGTATCAGTGCACTCGGTTAATATAAAAATATTGGCTGGATGCTAAACCTGATCCGGGTTGGAAAAGCAGGAAGAAAAAGTCATGAAGGAAACATCCATCAAAGGTTATTAACTACACAAAATTACTGCCTCTGGCTAAGGACGTCCCCGGGTGACAGGCTGTCAGGATCTGCGCGTGCGAGAGGAGAGGGCTGCTGTACACGTGCCTTGCTCCCATCCCGCAGCCTCCCTTGGCCCCGGTGGGAATCACAGAGGCTGGGCGGCCCGTCGGGCCAGCCTGGTGTAGCCATCCTTACCTCCTGAGTTTGGCCGTGGCCGGGAAATACCACGGAGGAGCGCATTTCCCTAGAGGGCTGCTGTTGGCAGTCTGTCATGGCTTCCGCAGGCAGCAGCAAAGCTGCCCTTGGTTTCAGCGGTGTCAGAAACTTTCCATCTGGCCAGCTCAGGAGCATTCTGCATTAATGATTAAGATGTTGAAAAATGCATCGTCACAGCATGAAGAACCCAGACTTCTGTAGTAGTGCAGTGTGTCTGAGATGTGTTTGACTGCTGCCTGGACTGGAGGATCCCAGCTTTGGCTGAAAATGCTTACCCTGGGGCAGAAGAAGTGTTTTTCAAATGTGCTGCATGAATTCCCTCATCTCCCAACAGAATTGTGTCCAGGAGTTTTGGACGCTGGGTGGGATCTCTGGCAACCTGCGTTGATAGTTCACACGAGTATTAAGCTGGCTGCCCCTTGCTTTCTCTCCCCTTTAATTCTTCGTGGAACATCACATTCTTTTCTTCACCCCGTACACAGCTGGGTTCAGTTGCACCAAATTATTAGATACGTGCCCTATTCCACCTTTCGGCATTGGGTAACACAAGATGTAGCTAGTCCTATAGTTTGGTGTTCATATTTGGGATGAAGAGCGTTGTATAAATGTAAGGTATTAATAGCTTCTTGGTTTTTGAGTAGACAACCTTTGGAAAAAGGTAGATGACCCCCTAGCATACATATTTCTTTCTACCCTCTCTGCTTTGCTTGATGCGAAGAACAAATGAGGGTGATGAGAATTTTTGGTACTAAAGGTAAAAGTTATAGGATTAACCCCCATGTGCAAAGCTGGAAGTTTTTTGGATGAAGGTGCTGAGAGAAAATTCAGGCTGGATGTGAGTCCGCTGCCTTCAGCAGGCTGATGCCAAGGCAGAATGAAAATGTGTTGTCTCTAAGGCAGAGACTAAGGGTCTCAGCAGCCATTTTTTCTTCTTGATAATAATCTGTGATGGTGGAGGGTTTGGAGATTGATGTGACAACCATAGACCTTCTCTGTCGCAGGGCGGCCCTGACCTGCGTGAACGTCCTACCGACGGCGTGCGTATCTCCACAGCTGGATCACAATGGCACCTGCACCCACGGCGAGAAGAGGATGGTTCGGGAGGGATCTCTGGCTGCTTAGCTCCAGAAGTGTTGTCAGGCAAATAAAACCTGCCTTGCCCTCACATCAGCCGTGTGTACCGCAGCGTGTGATTGCTAAATAATAAAACCAAAGCCCAACAAGCAACTGAGGATACATTCTGGGCAGTTTTGACATAAAAAGATAGTGAGGGCATGTAATTCCTCTGTCCATTGTAGGAAATGGGTCATACGACTGGCTGGCTCAGAAATAAATGCAGTTTTAATCTCTCACCGAAGCCTGCAGCAAATCATTCCCAGTGAATCCCAGCTAAATGAACAGATATAATGGATGTATTTGAGGAAAGAAAGATCCATGTGCACGTGTCGATGCCGCTGGGTAAATGGGTTGCTCCGCTCACCCGCTGAGCCAGGACAAGGCTCGGCGTGGCAGGCGGGGCCGTTCCCCTGTGCCCAGGCGGACGCTGGCAATGACCCTTCAGACCCCCACGGCCGGGCTGCGCCGCCGACGGATCCCCGATTGCACCAGGCCAGGAGCAGCCCCAGGGAGGCTCCGTCACCTTCTCACTCCTTCTGCGGTGAGCGTACGGCATCGCCGGTTGCTGGGTGATGCCAGGGCTGAAGGGCAGTGTAAACACACGCCTGTGTCGCTGGGCTGGCCCGGGCAGGTCTGGCAGGGTGTAAACCTCTGTCTCTTTTTCTCTTTCCTTGTAAGAACTTCAGCCCCTCTGTCTTATTCTCAGATCCCAGCCTCTGCTGAGCCACAGTGAAACTGTAGTGCGTTTTCCTGTGGAATAAAAGACAAGAGGGAAAGGCAACTGTGCCTTACTGCCAGGAGGGTGACAAAGAGAACCCCAGATCTGAGTGCCATCCTGAAAGGGGCTGCCTCCCTAAAAATACGCTTTACCGTTTCTGTTTCAGGGCTATGCAGAAACACATGCCACGTCCTCAAAGAAGCATTTGCTCGAGGTGCAGTGATAGGAATACAAGGCAGGAAATGGCAGAACAGGGCACAGCATCCTGGAATATGTACAGGGTTACCCAGCAGTACCTAAATCCTTTGGGCTATGACCACAGAAGGACATGTAAGACCCTCCTGGCTCCCTCCTAAAATCTGTTGGGTCTGGTTCCACCAGCCACATGGGAAGGAGGATGGAGAGTCTCCGAATAACTCTTGTGATGGTACTGTAGAAGTCTTCTGCTGTGTAGATGGAAATCTAACAAAATTCATTGCTTTACAGAGAGAACTGGAAAAGCCTTGTCTGAAGAAAATCTTAACTTGTGCAAATCTCCTGAGAGCCTTCTCCAGACCGGGCTTTACATTTCCTCTTTTCTTTCTGCTGTGCTTTGTTGCCAGGTTTTTTCTCCTTCTCTCCTAGTTCCCTTTCCTCCTTTCATTCCACACTGTTACTCCCAGGTTTGTTTTCTGACTCAGATTCCTGCCCCCCTTCAGAGAGCATTGGGCATAGATGGGAAGATGCCTGCAACCCACAGGTTGTCCTGGTTTCGTCAGGGATGGAGTTAATTTTCTTGTCAGTAGCCAAGGTGTTTTGGATTTCATATGTTGAACCACAAGACAGATAAACAATCTCCGCAGCGAGTCACTGTTCCATCTCTGGCTGCGCAGCAGCACCGAGTGCTGTCACTGCCCGTTAAACAGGAACCCCCCTCTGGGAGTGCGTCCTTGCTCTCTGGGAAGCTTTTATCTTCCAAATACCTTTAAGCCCGCGCTTGAGTCTGAGTTTGCCAGCCTCAAGACAAAACTCAGCAGCTGTCGTCAGTGGTGCCAAGGCGAGATGACGTGAGTCCACGGGTGCCGGTGTCCCGCTCTGGTTCTGCTGGCTTTCTGCGCTGCCGGGGAGCCGTCTGGAGGTGGTTAGAGAAGCTTTGTTTGCCGGGTGCTGCCGGAATCGCATTCACATGACTTCAGGTCAGCTTGGAGCAGGGCAAGCCCTGGCAGAGGGACGTGTCCCCCCGCCCCGTGTTCGAGCGGGAAATTCTGGTGGAAATGTCATTTATTTGGGGCAACATCATCACACGTTGTAGTGGTCTGCCTGGGACCCTCCCTGCCAGGGTGACAGCCTGAAAAGTGCCTTTCTCCTTGTGTGACGCTGAGGTGGGAGTGGGTCTGGGGAGCAGCAGGTGTCCAAACCCCTGGTTTTGGGTTTCCCAAGAAGCCTCTCCTCCAGGACAACCTTGTGCAATGAGATGAAGAACCGCGGGTTTGCGTCACGCTGGCTGTGGAGTTTCAGGAAGGCGCAGCGGGATCTGCCTTGCCGGCCCTCGCTTTCCTTGCCGGGAGGTTTGCCCAGTTGGTGTCCCTGTGCTGGTGGCCCTGGGTGGGCCTGGTGTAAGAGCGGAGCGGCTGGCAAAGAGCAAGAGAGGCAGCTCCCATCCGTGCAGCGCCTTTGCTGATACACACCGCTCTGCTTTTCCCCTGCGGCAGGACGATCTTACCTTGGTTTGCTGGGCTCTGTTGAGAGACGGAAGCTGAAGGGGTAGGAGTTATCTGAAACTCCCACTCATCCGCCTGGTACATTGCTTCTCTTGCAGAATATTTAGCTTTCAGGCCATGGAGACCGCATCAAGCTTCATCAGCCGAAGTTGAACGTTTTTGAAGTTTCAATTGCTTCCTCGCCTGAGATGGAGCTATCATTTTTATTGCTTTGGTTGCTTAGGCAGGGAAAGGGAAAGATGAAAAAATCAGTACAGCCCTCGTGAATTAGGATTGATTTTCATGAATTCTTCTTGTTGATTTTGAAACACAATTGTTTCTAAAACATTTAATTGATTGAGGTTTTTTTTTCCTTCTTTCTTTTTGGCAGCATTTGTCCTCAGCCGTTTTCCACTGCTGGGAGAGGAAAAAAAAAAAGGAAAATAAGCTCTGTGTGAGATCAAGATTTCAACGCATTACACACCAAAACATTTGTTGCTATTTACTTTTAAAAGTGCCCTTCTGAGGCGGTGTGGCTGGAACTGCCATCTGTTCGGGATTACGCTGCGGAACTCCTGGTTTCTCCGCAAACCTCCCGCCCCGCGCTGCTCCGTCTGCCGAGGGAAGAGGTGATGGGTGAGGGGCTGCTTGTGGGGGAAAGTTCCCCTCACAGCTGGGTCTGCAATCCCGGACGGGTTGTCAGGGGACTGCTGAGATAGAAAAAGGTTCCTGGTAGCAAAGGTGGCTCCAGAGCGTGTTTTCTAAGGTTCACTGGGATGTTACCTGTGAAAACAGGAGAGCAGTGAGTGTGTGCGTCACTCACTGAATCGACGGAGTGAGGTCTTCTTCAGGAGCCTGCGCGGGCTTTGTGCTTGGGGAGCAAAGCGCTTTTCAGTGCAAGAAGCGTGAGGTTTCGCTGCGGGGTGGTCTTTTTCTCTCTTTTCCAGAATAGGTTTGTGCAAAAGGGCTAAGCAAAGTCCCTGGGCTCTCATTTGGCAAGAAAGAGGATCAGGTCCTGCTGCCAGACACATAGACCCCCTTCTAAACACACAATTTGCACTGTCTGCAAGAGGCTGCGCCAGTCCCTGCGGGCGCTGGGACACTGGAGAGTCCCAGTGACTGGCCACAAACCCACTGGAGATGCTGGCTCGGCGCACTGCACTTCCATCCCTGCCTGGATCTGCCTTACAGGCTCTGACGGCAGCGGATGCTAATTATTAACATGGCACTTGTCGCCTTTGCGGCTGTAACTCTCCTCTACCAGTCTCTCTGGTACCCTTAGCCCATCCCAGCTCCGACATCGCTGATGTGACAAATGGCTAAGCCACGCAGGAGCTCTGTGAGCCTGGAGGTGGGTCTTTATTTACCAGCTTTAGGAATCAACAAACCGAGGTGCGGAGAGAACAGAGGCTGGTGCAAGCCCTGCCAGCGGCTCCGGCATCGCTTGAGCCTGAGCACAGGTTTCCTCTTGGTTCAGAGGGTCCTGGTTTTTCCAACGCCATCTTCCGGGGCCAATTGTATGAAATTGCCGAGAGACGTGAGAAGTGAGCAGCGCTTTTTACAAGTATCCAACAAACAAGAGCTCTTGTTGTGCCCATGCAGCACAGATGTAGGAAACTTGGTTCTCCGGGCCTGATTTTGGGTGGTTTTTTACATTTTTGGACATTGGTCTTGGTGAGCCGGTGGAGCTCTGAATTATGGCAGATGCGGCAGCATGGCTGCTCTGAGTCCCCAAGACATTTCTGCCACAGAGGCTAAACAGATCAGCTTTTCTAGGTAGTCTCTTACCTGGATTTGTAAATACAGCCAGAAGTAATACACTTTTTAGAGATGGACAGAACTTAAGCTCTGGATTCCTTGAGCAGTTCTAAAGAATTTCCCCGATTCTTCTCAGCGACTTCAGTGACTCAGGGCAATACATTTTCTTACCTGCTTCTCCTCCATTTACTTACACTTCCGCTGCACAGAGAGCATTTGCACAGTTAGCAAAGAGGCAAGCCGAGGTTAGTTAATGGCACCATCACCGTTTCTAGCGGTGCTGCCCTTTGGGGCATCTGTTCTTGCCGCGGATAACCCAAACCGTGCAACCTTCACCCCCCGGGCAGCACAGCCCCGGGGCTGGGGCACGCTCTGTGCTGGGACCCGGAGTTTCTCAGGGGAAAGGGTTTGGTTTCAAATGCTGGGGCAGGGGAGAAATCGATGCGATTCTCTGCTTTGATCCTCAGCTTCGCGTGGTACGGAGCTGCCCTCCCTTTGGTTTGCGCAGCACAGCTGCACCAGCAGAGCCCTGCGATGGGCTCATCCAGCTATTTCGCTTCATCCACACGCGGGATTTTTATCGGTTTATCGCTAATCACTTTATATAAGGATGGTGGAAACATATGCAAGGTTGGCCATGTAGAGGTTTTGCGCTAGTTTAACCCTGTTGACTCAGAAAAGAGTTTCTCTTAACCCAGCGCAGGCCTTGGGAGAAGCTGGGATGGGGAAGAAGTGCTTGCGAGGTGCAATCATTTAGCAGAGCTATTCTGGAATGAAAATGTGTGTTAGACCTCCTCTGCTCCTCTAGGAAGGTGTTTTCCCCCTCAATATCTGTGTGTCGATAAGATCTGGACTGAAAGTGTGCCAGTGCTCTTCCAGATAATATCGTCAAACGTGGAGGAAAGCAATAACGAACTTCCCAGGGGCTTGCAGGGCTCCCGGTGACCGCAAGGATGCTGGCTCGGGGCAGAGTGGGAATCAAGAGCCACCTTAACAGCACTGGTCTGGGATGGCACTGGCCGGTTTTATTCTCCGACTCATCACATCGGGCAATGGAGCCAGCAGCAAACTGTCACCAAGAGTGTAAAATGTTGGCAGCGTCCCAGACCTTTCTGTTAGGGCTGGGTTTCCCATCTCCTCTCCCTCCTTCCTCAAGTCCATGTTGCTGCTGCTCTGTTTTTTTAAGAATCAAAAGTATGTCAGATTCTGGCTTCTGCCAGGTCTTGGTGCTGTCAAGCCTGGCGTCCTGGCGAGATGCTGCACCACAGCCCGGGAGACTCTCAGAGAATCTGCTTTCTAAGGTTACGAAATCAAGGCTTGGATTGTAATAACAAATTAATCTTTTTAAATTCCCCTTCAGCCCATGCTGATCTGACCATCTCTGTATTAATATTTTAAGTGGGTTTTATAAGCTTGCTTGAAAAAGCAGAGCCGAAGAAGATGGGATAGATTGCCTTCTCCTTGCTGGAAAACGACGCTGTTTAACCTTTTGGATCCACCATGGTTGGCAGCCTTGAATAGTTTCCGTCAAAGGCTGGGCTAGCAGAACCTACGCAGAGGCCTTCATGGAGCTGCACACAGCACCCGGTCCTCGCCCTGCCAGCATCCGCGGCATGGCCAGGTTTTGCCCTGCTTTTCTGAAGCAGCTGCTAGCTCCAGCTGAGGATTCAGCAGCTCCTTGGGCAGAGATCAAAGGCTCCGTCAGAGAACAGTGGTGCCGTTACTTACGCTCGGTCTTCAACCCAAAAGACACCACCCATCAGCGAGCCTTGCTGACGGGGTGCACAGGGTGGTGCATCCCTTCCTAGGGAGGTGTTTTTGATTTTCGGATGCGTGATTGTGTTCCTCAGTTGTCAGGCTGTGCTTAATTATTTAATTAGTCACACAAATTTCGCTGGAATTTTTGTACATCTAAGTCGTTATTCTAGCAATTAAAAGCTGCTTTGATGAGCTCCTCTCACGGCGCGTGGTGCAGCGGAGGTTTGGGTGGGGTGGGTGGTGAGTTGACGAAGGGGCTTTGCTGCCTGGCTCATTGAGGGAGCATCAAGGGTATGGAGAGGAGGGTTCCCATCCCGGCGGTGGAAGACCCCGCGTGCATTTGCACGCTGGTGATTTACCAGCGCTTGGGAAGCCGACGGTAACAAGCAATAGAGAGTTTCTCTTGGAGTAAAAAGTTGGCCTGGGGCACTAAATGCACTCGTTATGTGCAACCTTATTGATGCCAGTGGGAGTCCCAGGGAGGCCCTCACAGGATGCATCATCAACCGCCCAACCAGGCAGAAACCTCCCAGTTTCCCCACTTAGATAAACTCACGAGGAATCAATGGGAGGAGATTTTTCTTGGACAACAGTGAGCTTCTCTGAAAGAGAAAGATCCAGGGCCATTTTCTGTGGTGCCTTCAGACCAAATTGTGCGTATCTCCTAGTGAAAACTGGACAAAAACTGGCCAGGGTAACTGGAAGAGCTGCAGCCCTCAGGCTTATACGATCGGGGCAATGATTTTCTTGGGAGTATGTGTCCAGGCTAAGAAGGAACATTTGTAGATACCTCTCCTGCCAGAGGAACCAGTGGGGAATGAGAATAGTTTCCAGTGGCCCATGATGCCAAAAAGAAGAGGACAGTTGCATTTCCCCACTGCTTTTGGCTCTGGAGCTGGTGGCTGTGGGATGGAAGGTTGACGGCAGTGCCCAATGTGGGGATGTGGCTCGTTATACGGAGTGCAAACCACTCCTGTGGATGGGTCCAAGGTTTATGGGCCCAGAGAGCCTTGAGGTTAAAAAGATGGTTTACTGGTTCTTGTATGGCAGGAGAGACCCCCTGCTCAGAGGGTGCTCAAAGGGCACGACCTGCTGAAGTGCTGGGCACTTTCATTCCAGCCAGCGTCAGTGGGCCTGGAGTGAGGTCAAAACCTTTGATTATTGTTTCTTTCAAAACCCATTTACCCCACCTATCACCCCCCTAAAATCAGGTTTCATTTCTCTGCCCTTAATTGCTTTGCTTTGTCAAATATTGTTTGATGGGAAATCAATCTCAGCATTTTTGCTATTGCTTTTCCAAGGAAGCCTCCCCTTTCTCCAGCTTATTCCATTAATATTTATTGCCCTGGCAGGTAGGATCCTGAATTAAAGTTTCTGTTATTTCCCCATCTCCCTGATGCTTTCTCCGTCCTTTTGATCAATGCTCCAGTTGCTTTCACGCTATGAATTTATTGCCCTACATTCGCTGTGGCAGCCTCTAGGCTGCAGCTGTATTTCGCTCACGGATCTCCTGAATCCGCATCTCCTCAGTGCCATCTTCTCCCAGCCTCTTCTGCCTTTGGCTCTTTTAGATCCACTGCTGAGTGCCTTGTCACCCACGGCTTTAATTGATGCTGTGTTGGAGCCATAGTGACCTCCCAGTCACTACTGGGGGCTGGCTGGGGACAGATTTCGTGTTGGAAGGTGATGAAGAAGTTCCCTGTGGAGAAGGCATTAGCTTGAGACACCGTCCTGCCCCAAACAGAAACATGGCATGGGGCACGCAATGTTTTTGGCATTGGTGACCAAAGTGCAGATTCCTGCCTTTCCTGGCAGGAAAACTGAGTTTTAAGAGCTAAACCCAGCCCTGAGCCAGACTCTGCTACATTTCGGAGAGGGATAACGTCTGTACATGGACATGGGTGAATCGTGGGTGAACGATTCCTTCCCATGTGCGGCTTTGTTCTCTGTGTTTCCCCACAAACTCCAGATGAGTGACAGAGCAGCTTTGCCTTTTGGCACAGAAACAGGAAGGATCATCACCAGTTTTCCAGTATCTCCCTGCAAAATCAAGGCTGTCGTGTCTTCGTGGGGGCCTGAGGTGTGGTGCTGGAGCCCTTCAGATGGGTGCTGGGTGCATTGCCGGAGGGAGCAGGGGAGGCATCTCTGCTCGCGCGGAGCTGGAGCGATGCTCTGGGCGTGTGGACGGCCGCTTTTCACCTTTGCCAGTGAGACGCTTGATCACTCCCACTGGGAGTGAGACTTCCTTCCTCCTGGAAATCCTGGTACTGGGCTGGGAAAGCGGAGGAATCAGTCTGATGAATCCACTGGGAAAATTCACAGAATAGGAAAACACTGGTTCTGCCTTTTGGAGTGAAACAGTTCAGGGGCCAGGCGGTGGGCATCTGAAGGGGCTTGGCTCCAGTCTGGGAGGTGACGCTCCCCAAAGGCAGCAGTGATCTCCTAAAACCAACCTCTGCCTTTTGGGGCAGGGGAGGGGAAAAGGTGTGGAGGGGGGGCGGACTGGGCTATCAGCACTAATACAGCACATGGCTTTTGTAAGCTGCCCTAGAGAGGAGAGAGGGTGTTGTCTTGGCTGTTTTTCCCTCCCAGGCACTGCAGCAGCCAGGCACCGTGCAGGCTGGCAGTTCAACTGCCCTCAACTTACCTCCTCCCATGCTCCCAACCTCCCCGCCATCCCCAACTCTGGTGCTCCGGTGGCACCCAGGGGTAAGCTCTGGCCACCCTGCGGCCCCCAAGGAGGGGATGCTGTAACCCAGCACGCCAGGGACACCGCAGGGGGACCAGCACACGGGGTGATAAGTTGTGATGGAATAACATTTTAGGCAGTTAATGAAAATCAGAATGGTCATCTGTTCCATGAGGCCACCTGTGATTCAAGGACCACCAGATCACTTAGCAGTTGAGCATGGAGCCAGCACAAGAAGAGAGGATAAAGGCATTATTTAGTAATAATTTATTATGTATTTATATTTCTGGTGAGTTCTTGCGTCAGCACACGGGTCGGTGTGGGGAGGTGCGCTGCGGGCTGTGTTTGGCTGAGGGACGGGTCCCAGCTGCCTGCCCCAGGCAGGGCTCTGTTCTGCACGCTCTGGGAACCAAAAGCCAAATTTTTAAGCCCTCCAGAGCATGAGGTGCAGTTGGTGTATGGCTGAGGGTGGGATCTGCCCCTCAGGGTGCCGTTGCAGGACCCTTCTGCTGGCGTGCTGGGTGCGGAGGGCACGCGTCCCATGAGGAAGATGGATGTGGTGCGTCGTGGCCAAGCCCCTCACCCAGCTCAGCCCTGGGCATCGACACGAGGGGCACCATGGGCTGCAGCCCCCTGAGGCTGGCAAGAGCTCCATCTGCAGTCGGTGTTTGCTGAGTCAGGCCCTCGTTTTCGGTCCAGGGCGGCTGCTGCCACTTCCCGCTGCTCATTGTTTGGCTGTGCTTCCTTCCTCCCCGGTCCTGCATCGGCAAGGGAGTGGGATCCACAGGCTGTGGGATGAGGGGTTCAGCTCCCAGTTGCCACTCTGCCCCATTTTTTGGCACTCCCCTTTCTCCTTCCTGCCGTGGCAGCCCTTTACGAGGAGCAGTAAGGCCACAGCAGAGGGGAGAGATGCTCCCTCCCTGCTATCTTCTCTACGCTGCCCGTCCATCCGTTCGGCACCCAGACCCACCGCTGCCTTCTGAAACTGATCCCAGGTGACAGGCTGAGTTGTGGCAACGTCTTTTGGGAAAAGCATGCTTGAATGCCCTGACCAAAACATCTCACTGATCGCTCCCTCTTTTCGGGCTCTGATTGTGTAGAAATGGGTGTTTTGGAGAAGATGTTCTTCGGAGCATTTTGGTCTTATGCAAAATGAGAGATAAATACAAATGACTTGAAAAGTGCTGAGTGAATGATGGATGAAACCTGGCTGTGTCCAACCGGTGGAGATTTTATTCAGAACTCACTTTCACTCGTCATTTGGCACCTAAGCTTTGCTTAACCTCAGGTTTACAGAAAATAGTTTTAGTCCTTTTCAAATATGTCCTAACAGTCATTCAGTCCCATCTGTAACAGCAATTGTACCTTCCTCGAGGCCAAACAGGGCTCATTTGTGCTCGGTTCAGCCAATTTTGTCTTTCTTCTTTGTGCCACTACCTTTCAGCCCTCTTTGAATAAACCGGAGCTAAATCCTAGCCTGAGAAGGGGATGCAACAGGTTTATGGAAAGGATTCTTGGGGTAGGTATTCATTTCTAAAGGCTTTTGGAGGTAGCAGAGCTCCCTAGGGATCACATGACCTTGCGTAGGACGGGACGATGGCTGGAGCAGAGCAAGGCTTGGGATAACCCTCCGTCCCAGGCAGAGCTGCATCCCTCCTGCATCTGGAGGCTGGGACTGTCCCCAGAAGATGCCTGGGCTGACCCAATGATCCATCTCATTTCAAGGCCCGACTTCAGCAAATTTGGCTGATCCCAGCAAGCCCCCATGCTCCCTGCCGGGCTGGCAAATCACTTGGTAGCTGCTCGCTGTTGCTGCAGCTGTGCCAGCATGCATGGTGAGCAGCACAGGGATGCTCGGGGCGGCCCGGCTCCTCCTGCTGTTGTTGCTCACCTGGCAGAAAATTCTCCAGTAATCCAGGTTTTCTCATGGCCTTATGGTCTATGGCACCCTGACAGTATTTTTCAGCATTTAAAAATCATCCTTCTTAATAAAAAGAATAAAACCCTTTGTCCATCTTGCCTTGGGTTTCTTCTTCTGTGTTTTCTCTTTTCCCCTTCCCTCTCCTCACCCTGCAGCGCAGTTTCACTCCGATAGCCCTTTCCAGGCTGGGAGAAAGCCCTTTTCAGAAAACAAGGAGAGAGATTTTACTGTACATCCGTTCTAAAAATAAAACTGCTCTGTATTTCTGGAGCATCTTTCAGCTGCTGATTTCAAAGACCCTTGAAATTCTCAATTAGCGAAGCTTCCCGGCTCCCTCGGGAAGGAAGCGCTGGGTACCACCATTGGCACGCCCTGCGGAGTGAGGGCTGTTGCTTGTTCTGGGTTTTGTACAGCCCCTGATGCCGCTGGGTCCTGCATGACAAGAGGGGATTTGAGCCCTGGCTTGCCGTCTGCCAGATCCCAGCTGGAGCAAAAATTCTATTTCTTGTCCTAAATGAAGAGATTTGGTCTTGTGCTGCCGTTGCCTACATCCTCCCCCCAGCTTCTGTCTTGTATTTCAACTGCAAGAGGAAACCTCACCTCCTTATTTTAATTTTGTGCAGCACTGGGCACAGCCAGGGCTTAATCCAGAATCCCACAAAAACAAGAATTGTGTTAAAATGAGGTTTTTTTCCCCAGAACAGGTTACATGGCAGCGGAAGAGGGGATGATTCCTGTGTCTCATCTGGCAGAACAGCGACAAAAGAACCCGCAGTACAGACGGACCAACCCTTCTCAGGCTCCCCAACTCTCCTTGGAACATTTCACTCCCGCAAAAACAGGAGAAAAGGATTTAGTATCTGTGTAAAAGTCTCCAGCACAACCCACGTGCTGAGCAGGCTTTCAAGGGCTTGGTTTTATTTTATTTTTTGCAGCAAGTGTCCTTATAGTACTCCATTCCTCACGCTAGATGCTGTTTAAAAGCTCTGAAGGAGCACAAGGGGAGCGGCGCAGAGAAGCAGAGCATCCCGCCCCAGCGCCCCGAGCCCCTGCCCTGGGGAGAGGCCTTGCCTGGCTCTCTGAGCAACCCGGAGCATCCCCTCCCCACGTCCTCCGATGGACCCGGAGCAAGGAAGAGCAGGGATGGGCAAGAGCAAACCAGAGCCCTTGGGACCTCTTCCAAGCCTCGGGGCGGGGCAGAGCGGGAGGGGATGGGATGGGATGGGATGGGATGGGATGGGATGGGATGGGATGGGATGGGATGGGATGGGATGGGGGAGGTTTATTTTAAGAGCTGTGGCTGCTCTTCCCAGCTCTGCAGTGGCCATGGGACGGCCACGGGCTCTGGTGTTGGGTGTTGTGTTGGGCTTGTGATGGGCTCAAAATGTTTATAGAAAAGGGTCTGCATGCTAAGGAGGAAAATGTGGAATTTTCTTTTTCCTAACCAATTAAGTGCATGGAGAATGAGATATTTTTCTTCTAAGCTCACCCCTTCCCAGACCAACCAAACAACATTTGAGTTACATCAAGCTGTGGGGACTGAAACTTCTTGATCTTTCTTAAAAAGTCATATTGCACTCCATGGGGAACAAGGCTCCGTGGGGACCGTTCCCTGTCCCTGACCCCCAGCAAGGGACCCTTCCTGCTCCCCTCAGGGTACGCTGCTAAGGGCGGAGGGAGAAGGGATGGACATTCCCGGGGAAAGCAGGAGAGGGGAGAAAAATGGATCCTGAGGCTTTTTGTGTGGTCTGCAAGACCCTTCAAGCTCTCAGACCCCGTGTTTCAGGGCTGGGAGCCCTAGTGAGGTTTTCCCGTAGTTACAAATCCATGCTGCCAGCTTCGTTGCAGCTGCGCCTGCAGATTTCGAAACGAGACCGCGCAGCCCCGCAGGGCTCGTGGCAGCGGCGTGTCGCCGGCACACAGAAGTGCATGCAATCCCCGCAGCCTTTGATATCCTCACTCCTCTTTTCAGCATTTTTATCTTCCCAAGAATCGCTCTTTCCCAATCATCTGTTACTACCACTGTAGCAAAACTTTCATGTGCGGAGCCATCAAAAGCTTTTCTGAAGCCCGGGTTGAATTACGCCCGCTCGTTCCGCCTCCCCGTGTCTTTGGTTGCCTTCCGAGCAGATGATGGCTGCGCATCACGTCGTCAATCCCGGCTGCCAGCCGGAGCTCAGCCAGACCCGGTCCTGCCAATGGGGACCTCAGAACCATCCCATCTCCATGCTGCTTGGCTGTAAATCGTGAACCGAAATGCCCACGTCCATCCCACAACCAGCTCTGGAGCTGGGAGTTGTTCAGGTGGGGAAAAGGGGTGAAAAAAGGCTTTTTTTTTTTCCAAACATGATTTTTGGAATTATTTTTAGAGCCTAACGCTTGAATTTGAATCATGGGTTTAGCCACATGAAGCATCCTTTTCATCTTTTTACCTTGCCGTTATCCCAGCACGCTGAGCTTGACATGCAGTTTGACATCTTTATACCCGGCCTGGCAGACGGCAGAAATCAGGGCAGACCCGCTCCCCGGCACCTGAGGCGCTGCGTATGCAGGGCACGCCGGTGGGAAATGATAATCTTCTTTTTGTCATACCCTCCTACTGTTTATTGTTGCTGTATATACCGCTTGTTGTTTTAGTTTTCCATTTCATGCAAAATACATCAAAAAAAAAAATGCCACGCATGCTTGAGGTCTGTTTGTTATTCTCTGTGTTCAAAACTATT
Organism: Chlamydotis macqueenii; assembly: GCF_036417535.1. NCBI lineage: Eukaryota > Metazoa > Chordata > Aves > Otidiformes > Otididae > Chlamydotis > Chlamydotis macqueenii. The sequence goes on from NC_141568.1 coordinate 16,207,718, forward strand.
TCTTAAAAACGAACCCCCCCCAGACTGCCGGCGTTTGCACTCCGCTTGCCATCCCACTGCCTCCGCTTGCGTTGGCGCAAACCTGGTGACCTCCCAAAGCAAACTGCAGAAAGCTCCTTGTGTGCCACAGGCTGGAGGGAAGGCGGAGGGTGGGTTCCCCGAAACAGGGAGCTTGTCCCTTCGCTGTGATTTGCTGGGTGGCTGGTTTAATTTGGTGCTGTTGGTATTTCTTTGCTGTGGCTGGTGCTGTGGGTCTGCGATGTTCATACGTAGTCGTTATCCTGTCACTAATTGCCGTGCTGCCTATAGCTTTTTTGCGTGGCCCTTTTTTTACCCCCTCGTATTTTCAGACCAAACAAAAATACATCAAATGGCATTTTTTTTTCCCTTGTCTTTAATTTGGCCCCAGCCTGCAGTTTTGGCAGTCGGGTGAGCGCTCCAGCACTTAGCTCCTGGGTGGAAACAGATCCGAGAAAAAGAGTCCAGGAGAGAGGGCTGTGTTCTGAGAAGATGGAACCAGACCCGCCAGAGATGCTGAGTGAGGGAGGGAACCAGGGGACACAAGCTGCGCGCAGGGAAGTTGAGGCTCTTTTCCCTGATCCGGGGTAGGAAGTGGCTGATGTCCCCAGATAAAAGCGCAAAGCACGATTCTTCTGTTCAATGACGTTACACAACCTGGCGCAAGGAGACCTCATTTATTTTCTCCCATCAGCCTAATGTGATGATTTCAGAGAGGGGGGAAGAGGCCGGGCAGCGATCTCCCGAACAGTTGGGCTGGGATTACACTTTTTCTATTGAGCTCATCACCGTAATAGCCAGGAGCTCTGTTTATCGGCCCACCAGCCATGCCCATTTAGGAGATTACCATTTTTCCAATCTCATTTCTCATAAAAGAGGATTGCTGCCCGTTGCCTCCCCATCCCAAGCCCCTTGCTTATGAGCGTTTATCTGCTCAGGGTGTTTATGAAGCCCCAAACAGGAAACTTCTGTTTATCCTCTGCGTCATCAAGAGCTGGAAACTCAATGGGATAATTACTCTTCCAGGAACACGTGTACAGCAGCCCATCAGTAGACTTGGGCATCTTGCTGGTGTCAATAACATGTATGTTTGCCCTGGGGAGTGATGTAATGCTTATTTGTTTCTCTTTTCTGTCCCCCCGGTACGCGGCACTGGTGAGGCCGCACCTTGAATACTGTGTGCAGTTTTGGGCCCCTCAGTACAAGAAGGACGTTGAGTTGCTGGAGCACGTCCAGAGAAGGGCAACGAAGCTGGTAAAGGGTCTGGAGAACAAGTCTTACGAGAAGTGGCTGAGGGAACTGAGGTTGTTTAGTCTGGAGAAGAGGAGGCTGAGGGACACCTCATTGCTCTCTACAACTACCCGAAAGGAGGGGGTAGGGAGGTGGGTGTTGGTCTCTTCTCCCAAATAACTTGTGATAGGACAAGAGGAAATGGCCTCAAGTAGCAGCAGGGGACATTTAGGTTGGATATTAGGAAACACTTCTTTACTGAAAGAGTGGTCAGGCTAATCTATAATCAATGCTCCGGGAACCCAGTCCTCTGGAATCTTATCTTAATGCACTGATTGCAATATCCTCCTGCTGCCCAAGGAAGTGCTGGAGTCACCATCCCTGGAGGTGTTCAAAGAACATGTAGACATGGCACTTCAGGACATGGTTTAGTAGACATGGTAGTGTTAGGTTAACGGTTGGACTTCATGATCTTGGAGGTCTCTTCCAACCTTAAGATTCTGTGATTCCATGATTCTATGATTTAACTTGGCATGAGATTGGGATTTCTGGCTTTCGGGGTTTCTGGTGAAAGCAGGGCTTTTTACTCAAGGTTAAGGAGAGGTGCTGTTCCCCTCAACACCTTGCCCACGCAGTGCCAGCCCCACGTCATCGCTCGCCCTGGCAGGGCGTCACTGTCTGCTCCCGCCATGCAATGGGAGAAGCCACGTGCGGAGACGGCTTCTGAAGATGCTAACACGAGCGCCTAGCCTGGGAGAAGGCTGGGTGATGAATCATTTATTTGACAGAGCTCTTCCCTTTTCTCTCTCTGCAGGTTGCAGGGAAGACGTTATGATTCCCTTCATCCTTCAGCAGACAATTTTTGAACTACGGAAGAATGCAGAAGTAAGTTCATTAGCGATATCCACCAGATGAAATTCAAGATGTGAAGTGTTTTGACTAGCGCTGTTCAAATAGAAGAATCGCTCAGGAGTATATTGCAATCAGTGCATTAAGATAAGATCCCAGAGGACTGGGTTTCCAGAGCATTGATTATAGATTAGCATCCCACTGCCTCAGAAATGGAGCTCGCAGTCCCTGTACAAACCAGGAGAGCTGACGGGTGCGGGTGGACTCGTGATGGAGAAGCGGGGAACACCAGCAAATACCAGTGTGCAGCGCAATCCCCCGTGCCACGGCCAGCTGAGCATCGCCGGGCATTTCGCGTTCCCCGAAATGTCATGGGAGCTGCTTTTTCTCCAGGGGCTGAATCTTCCCCGCTGCGTTGGGGTTTCCCCGCTGGCCCCCGGGACTTCACCTTGCTGACCGAGTGCAGAGTGTTTTTTTTGGCGAGGCTGCAAATGTGGAAACCTCGTGTGGTCGGTCAAAGCAAATTCATTCAAAGTAAATGAACGGGTGCCAAGTTTCTTTTTTTTTTTTTCATTCTTTTTGGCTGTATTCAGAACACAAAGCTGAACGCAGAGCCGTGTTTCTAATTTGGTATGAAACTTTTATTCCCGCTTGGCGCAGAGCAGTTGCGAATGATGGAGGCTGTTCCTAATCCCCTGCCCTGCGCATTGAAAATATGCTGTGTCCGGCCGGCACTCTTGGAAATGGGGTAATTTGCATTGCATAGCAATTTTTGGGCGATAAATACAAGGTTCAGTGCTTGTGGGGACAAGGACGTGGCATCCTTACTGCACAGTATGCAACCAGAAAGCAAAGACAGCAGTGAAGCAACAGGAAAAGTCTGCATTTCAGGAGCTTGTAAGTTCAAGGCTGCATTAAAAAAAATTAAAATCTACTTTTGCCTTAGAAAACAGAGTATTTTTGAGATCCTGTTGGAGGAAGTAAGCGCTTGGCTGTGTGCTTAGCAAGATTTGCCCAAGTTTTGTTCCAGTCAATAGCATTAGCCACATGTCTGGGGATAAGAACCTGCTGGAATACCGGGGTGCCGGGGATTTGCGGAGCGGCCGTACCCAAACGGGGCGAGTCCTGCTGACCCCAGCGAGTTTTGGGTGGTGCTGGTCATCAGTCAGGACGTGATGTGGGAACGCGCGGGGGTACGAAACCATCATGCGTCAGGGGCAGAGGGTGTCTTCAAAGTCATTCACCAGTCCATGAACTGATCCTGGCAAACCGCAGGAAAACAAGCTGCCTTTTACAAGTAGATGCATTCATACGTCACCTACGCGCATCGCTTTTCTGCATCCCCCACCATAACCCCATTATTTCAATTCCAGATGAAACCAACCCCTCAGCTGGATGCAGCTGGAAATGATCTCTCCTCTTTGACAGTTTTATGGCCTTTTTTTTTCCACACCCTGTCTTGAACTCGGATGTTTTCCGTAGAGATAACGCTTACCCAGGGGATACCCACAGGATTTGTACCAGGGTTTAAAAATCCTTGTCGGCATTGCTACGGCTGCTAACGCTGCCACAAATCACTGTGGCTCCACGTGGCAGCTGGCTGTGGGCTGTTGTTCTCCTTCCTCCTCCTTTTCCTGGGGCTGTATTTACCGGCAGAGAGCTTGTCTCCCCGCTCCCGTGGTGGGAACTGGATAAGCATCTCCTGCCAACTGCGAGCAGGGTTTGCGTCACTGCTGGTGAGGGGCAAGAATTTGCTTGTCAGCTGTATTTTTTGGCTGGCGAGTGTCACAACCCAGGGAAGGTGGCGGATGCTTCACCTCCATTTGCAGAAGGATTTGTGATTTAATAGCAGGGAAGGTGCGGAGGAGAGGGACCAGCGCGATGTGTCTGGAAATGTGGGAGGAGAGGGCTTCATTTGATACAGCACGTAATTGTCAGATGTTGTGTTTCATAAAGGGTTTAATAGTGATGGGGAACTACAGAGCTTCCAGGTCCCGCAGGAGAGAAGGTGGGAAGCGGTCGGAAGAGCTCTGCATACCACCCGCCAGCCTGGCACAGCCGGAACGAGCTCCGGCTCCTTCACCAGCCCGGCTCCGCGGAGCAATCGAATCCCTCCTGCAGCGCCGGACGGAGGAGAGCTGGCGCGGCATCTTCCCCGAGCTGCTCGGAGCGCACGTTCCTCCTCACGCTGGCGTGACACCGTTAAATCACAGCCTGGGAGAAGAAGTGGGGGGCCGAGCTGCAAGGAAACGTGTGTAGGAGAGAGAGGGGTCGGGGTGAGGACAGCAGGGCTGTGATTATTTGCCAGAATCTGTTTAGAGACCGAGGGGCAGCAAATTACAGTAAGAAAAAGCCTCATGTGTGGATCTTTCCTCACCTAAACTTTATTCTGCATCACCCCGGGCCAGCAGCCGGGCGTTTCCGCATGCCACCTGCGAGGACAAGGCGTGCCAACGGACACACGTGGGACCCACTGAATTACCGCGCGGGTGGCTTTGCTCCCTGCCCCTCACCGCTGCCCTCGGCCTGAAAATACCACGAGGAGCGATCACTCGGGGAGAGGCAGGAGCCGGGGTGGGATGGAAAGGCGCCCGCGGAGATGAGGGGTCTGATGCGGGGCATCTCCCAGGGGTGGGAGCCGCAAGGCTGGCTGGCACGTGTGCGATGCTAGTTGCCATGGAAACCCAGCAAAAGATGTGCTTCCACTGAGGAGCTGCCAGTGAGGCAGGGTGGCCTCTAGTCCTCGCTTCGGTGGCATGGGGGGGGGGGGGGGGGCCATAGGGCAGAGGGGCCACCCCAGGGGTGTGGAGGGAATCCCTGACACATCCCTGGGATGCTCAGGCCCTGGCTGAGATCGGAGCGGGGCTGAGATGTGCTCCCCTGGCTACCGCGGAGGAGAGTCACTCTGCTTCTTGGGGTTTTCTGGCTGTCTCTGGTTTGGCTTCCTCTAAGGGCTGCTCAGATTTTAATATTTCATTAAATTGCTTTGCAATTTTCTCTCCATGGCCAATGGAGAGAGCGCAGTGTCTACAGTTCATCCCATCTGGAGGCAGGTAGCGTGAGCCACATCCTGGATGTCTCCATCGGTGCAGGCGCGACACCTGCTCCTTGGAGATGCAGCGACCCGAAGCCGATGGCGTTGAGCTGCACGTGACAACGCAGCTGGGAGATGTAGCCGAAAAAGGGCAGAAGGGATTTCTGCTGCCTCATTTCTGCTGCAAGGCGCCACACTGAACTGGTCTCGTAGGAGGCAGCTTGGGTTGCGGGAGGAGGGAGGGAGGCAGGATGCGGCCCACCGGGGCCACGTCCCCGCATGCCGGTGGCTGGGAGCTGGGATCAGTCACGCTGGGTTCGTTGCCATTCCCGTTGCCCAGGATTGCTGGTTCCCAGTGGAAAACCTGTTTGCAAGGAGCGGTACCCACTCCAACACCCGCTGGCGTCCACAATGAAGGAGAGCACCTGAGAAAGATGCTCTTCAGGGTCATCGTACGGAGCAGAGGGGCTGTGCTGGTGTTACATTCCGTGTCAGCACAGAGGCAACGCTTCCAGTGGGAGCACTGGTGTCACACACCGCCGGGCCAGCCAGGGTGTGCGGGGATGGAGAAGCTGCACCAGTGCCCATGCTCTTGGCTCAGCAGTAGCTGTCATATTCCATGGAATTTTTTTTTCTAAGTAATTTCTGAGTGGGATGAGATCTTTCTCCCAGCTCCAGAAGAACTTCTTCATCCCTCCTGCCCTCCACCTGAGGATGCTGGGGGGTTTTGACCATCTCTCAGCCTTCACTGGCGTGAATCCCAGCACGCTGCTGCTCGTGGGCATTCGTTTCAGCGCCCAGGTTTCCATCAGCTGCGACCACAGGCTTAGGCATTCGGCAGCTGCATAGGAGAGGGTTTGGAAGAAAATAACACCAATGTAGGTGAATGCAGGTGATGGCTGGCTCTGCCTGTCCTACCCGCTGGTGGGTTTCTTGGAGTTCAGGATGGAAAAAATCTCTCGAGGCCACGTACAGCTGGGGGTGCAACGCTGATGACTTCCAGTGAGTCTCCTGGTCAAATTAATCACCCAGCTTGCAGCAGGCAGGGAATAATGAAATGGGCTGTGGGAGATGCACGTAGTTCAAATGAGCGTGAGGAACACGTGGTGCCCAGGAATCTCCTCGGCATCACTCGTGCGTTTTGCCTTTGGAGGTAGAGCAGAGCCGTGTGGCTGGTTAAATGGAAATGTAATCTCCCGACCTTTTTTGGGTTTCTCTGCTAATCCCGATTCAGCCCTTGCAGTGCCTTTCAGATTTAAGGCAAGGGCACAGCTCCCCAGGGAAAAGCAAGCTGCCGGGAGGAGAAAGGCAGCTCTCCCTGGGATGCTGTCCATGGCCTTTGGCAGATTTTGGGGTCGGCTCTTCCCCAACATGGATGGACCCGGGGGGGCCCAGGGGGTCCAAGCTGCGGTGCTGGGCTGGGGAGGGGGCAGGCACCCCCATGTCCCCGCAGCCTTGGCTGTCCCCAGAGGGCATTGCGGAGGAGGCAAAGGAACAAGCGGAGAGACTCGGATTACAAATGTACAAGCATAGGAAGCAGAGATATATATTCCCTGGATACTTATCGCCCCTAAAATGTTGTCCTTGTTCCGGTGAGCGGGTACTTTAGGCAACTGGATACATGACAGGAAGGAGACTGTGTCAGGCGGTGGGAGGACGGACACGGCGAGAGGTGGCCCGACACCCCTGAAGGGCTGGGGGCTGCGCGCTGCAGCCCATCTCCGGAGCATCCCAACGGCCCTTAGACGTGCTTGTCACCGACCCCATTCCCCACAGGGACACCAGCCTCCGACACTGCCCAGTGCTACGATGGTGGAGACGCCAGCTCCAGTGCAAACACCTGGCTGGTTTTTTTTTTAAAGAGGGTTGTGACTTGATGTGTACCGGGGGTTTGACTTCTTGGGCAGCACGCTGCTTCTCCCACTTGCTCCCATCACCATGTAATTCATAAAGAAGAGAAGAATAGGGTGCACGGTGTGGCCGTCTCCTCTCTTGAAGAACAAGCAGGCTTCACTCCGAGCTCTCCGTAAAACAGCGCTGCTGAGGGCCCTGCGAAGCCCCTTCCTTGTGACTGGTCCCTCGCTGGGCACACCAAGCCTGAGAGCTTAGTTCAGATGGAAACCCCCACCAAGCCTGGAAACCCTTGGGTTTAAACAAGAGTAGGTCCCAAAAAAAAAGTGCCATATAGCACTGTGGTATGTTCTGAACTGGGGCCTTCCCAGTTCAGAACTGGGGCGCACGGGGGCAAGGGGCAGAGGCTGGGCAGCAGGATGCTGCTGGGAATAGGCACGGGGATGAAAGTGGGGATCTCCATCACGTCACCAGCCTGTGAAACTTAAATACTGGAGTCACTGAGGAAGGCGTTTTGGGAACTACGCTGAAAATTAGGGTTAAGATTTTTTTTTTTCCTGTAGTTTGGAGTAATATCTCTGCACTCACGCTGCCACAGGGCTCTGATACCCTGGCCTGGGCTCTGGGGACCAAAGCTGCATTCTGAGGAGGACTTAACATGGCATAAAATTGCTTCTCCATGAGGGCTAACCTGCCAGCCGGTTCCAGGCAAGGCCAGCATCTCCCTTGGGCCCCAGGGGGTTCTCACACCAAGGCACAGAATGGCAGGAAAACCAGCAACATGCCTTCCCAAAACAGCAAAGCCTTTGCTTTCACTGTTTTCTAAGCAAAACACTGCAAATGTTGGCCTTGAACTGGTTTTTGGTCATGAAATTACCTCTCCTCAATTAAATATTCAAAACAAACAAAAAGTCTTGAGTGTGGAATGGGGATTTTTTTTTCACTTCAGTGGAAAAATTGAAAACCCAGTGTCACACTGGCTCACCTTGATATGAATTTTTATTCTGGCTTGCCATCATTAAATGTCAGCAAATGAAGAAAAGCAGTAATTTGAAGAGCATTTTTATGACACGAAAATCCATCTCCCCATCACCACCTCTGTTTGGATTTCAGCGGTTATTTATTTTTGCTGGGAGTAGGGAAGATCAGTGAATGATGCTGGACCACAGCTAGACCTACAAAGCTGGTGGGGCTGACAGCCAGGGTCTCCCAGCCTGTGGAGAGCCTGCAGCAGGGTACCCATGGGTGCGAGTCTGTTGCCATGGGAATTGTGTTCCACACGAGATTGGGGTCAGTGGTTTTTCTCCCTTAAGCCTTTGCTCCTGGGGTCCAGTGATTTGTAAGATGATCTTATCTTATTCGTCCTCCTTACTGAATGATTTTAGCTTTTGTGGTTTCAGACTGAAATGAAAGAAGAAAAATGAAAGAAGAAATACCGTAAGATCAGCAAGCAAACAGAAAAATTAAGTAGTGTTAAAGCTGAGATACCAATGCACAGCCACAGAAATGAAATGAAGAGATTCCAGGAAATTTTGGCTAGTGATGTGTTGCTTCTCCCTGGCCCAAACCACCTTGTGACGGTGAGCAGCGTGTGACAGCGCTTCTGGCTCCATCATCCCCCGGCCTCTGCCCGGGCTGCTGCAGAGAGCCAGGACTGCTCAGATTGTGCCCCTCTCCTCAGCTCTGGCCGCAAAATCAGCGTCCCCAGCACTAATCCCACTGCTTGGGACCTTAAAACGTGCTGTGCCCTCCCCTGTGTGCTCCCCGTCGAGCACAGCTGCTCACTTCCAGCCGCCCGCAGCTGGATGCGCAGCCCGAGGAGGGGGAAATCCTCTGCACGCTGCGAGCCCTGGGGTGCCTTTCACAGCTTCCCCTGCCCGAGGCTGAAAACATTTCCGCTTGGGAAAATGCTCGTGTGGCGTTTAAGCACCCCAGCATTTTGTGCAGATCATTATTTGTGTGCTCCCTTGCTTTTTGTGCCTGGTGAGCCTGGGACGGATTGTGGCTGCAGCATCTGAGATGCCCCCACAGCCACCGCAAGGTCCGGGGCCAAAGCCTTCCTGTTCCTTGGTGCCTACATCGGCACACTTAGTGTTTTATTGTATTATTTGTTCTACATCGCTGCTTTGTTGGTTTCCCCCCTGGGATGCTGAAAAATCAGCACATTTAAACATCCATGAATAAAATGGCACTTGAAGTGGCTGCTGACCTTCCTGTCGGCCCGAGAGGAAACGTTTCCATGAATCACCCTCCAGAGCAGCCCGGACCACTCCTGGGGCAGCTGCTGTCTCAGTGCCTTGATGATGTTCAGCAGCCGGGTTTCACAGCAGGTTTTCCCCTTCCCTTCAGCCCCTTTGCTTTTTGGGATGGATGGGAGAGATGGGATGGCCCCGTCTGTACCTGAGACGTGGATCTCATGCTCCAGCCTGGGTCACCCAGGTTGAACCTCACGGAGCGAGCTGGCCCGGAGAGAGATTTACAGCACCAAATCCCATCCTGACCATGAAGATGGATATTCACTCTCAGCAGGGATGTTTACCTGTTTAGGAAAAGAATAATACAACACTAAGTGCTTTCTTCCCCCGGCATGTTTTTGCTTGACAGTGTATGTGATCCTAATCCCTTGGCAGGGCTAAGCCAGCATCTGAGCGGGCAGGCGCCTGGCACGGGAGGGAGGCAGGGTCTGGCCAGGCACTGGGGCTGGAGAAGGGCTGGAGACATCAGATGAGATGGCTGTGGAAGGAGATGGAGAGAAAGAGTTGGTGTAGTTAAAAGGGATTTGGGTCCCTCACCCTTCCTGATGCCAAAGGCTATCCCGGGACCAGGAATTCTGGGTTCAAAGGCTGCGATGTGGGAAAGCTCAGGTCTGGTTTGGAGGAAAACCATGATGGGTTGAAGATGGGTGGAAAGGGCTGGAGGATGCCAGTGTATCAGGTCCCGGGCTGGGACCTGGACATGCGGTCGTCCCTAGCATTGTCCTCCCCCAAGGCTGAACCTACCCAGCTTCTAACTTAGAAAAGGGATGCTGAAGGAAGAAGGAGCTGGTTTATATTTTCCCAAGAAAAGCCGGTCCCTTGCACTCTTGCCTCAGCCAGGCAGGATTAAATTGTAGCTCTGGGCTTGTACAAACATCCCCTTGTTTTCCCAGCACTGAGCTGGTTGAGAGGGCTTACAGGTCATTACTAAAGTTTGGGTTGGTTTGGTAGCAAAAGGGTGACTCAGAGAACAAGTTCAGGTTATGTTGTCGTAGGATTATGTGGACTTTTAGATCAAAATCATCTTTAAAGTCCTTGGGTCTTAGCCAGATGTCAGATTCCCTGCCGAGCATCCAACCCGGCGGGGCTCAGCTGCAGTGAGGCACCCCTCAGACAAAATGGCTTTTACTGCGGGCAAAGAAAGTCAAGCCCAGAATGCCACAGAAATACAGAAGAGAGCAGCTCGGTATGGCCCGTGACTCTACTCGAGAGCTCTCGGGGCAGAGGGATTCAGCTCTTTGGCCTTTAAATTGTTAAGAGCTGCCAAAGGATGAGCAGCAGCTGGTGGGCTGCTCGCGGGGATTTCTCCGCTCACATTTAACGCAGCAGCCAGGAGCCCAGGAGCTCAGTGCGCCGTCGCTCGGATTTCATAGCAAAGAGCATCCTTCGTATCCCTGACGGTGCGAGGCAAGGCCTGCTCTGCTTTAGCATGGCTCTTCTTCCAAAATCTTCTTGTGCAGCTGAAGCTTCTCACGCCTTCTCCGGAGCCAATAACCCCATGGGGACAATAACCCCAAAACCTAAATGTCTTTGCTCTGAGTTAAACCAGAGCACCCAAAATTTCAACCTTTTCTAGCAACCCTGGGTGATGGCGAGCTGAATCCCAGGACTGCCTGTTGCCAGCATCCCCCATGCCGTTGAATTCTTTAGAACGGCTTCATCCGGGAAATACTGTGGTGTCTGGGCTGACTTTGCATGAAGCGAGATCCAGGTGGCATTTTGCAGCGCCAGCAGCAACCCTGTTATCCTGGCTGCGTCTTTTAAACTCCCTTCAGTTCTATGTCCCTCAAAAAGACGAGGCCATCAGCTCTGCAACTGTTGGTGCTGAAGGAATAGGAAGCTTTAGAAAACCCAAATCTTTGTAGGGAAGAGCGAAAAAAGCAGTGCAGCGGCAAGGCCGTAAGGTCGGAGACGTGTTAGCCCAGGCACAGGGCAGCACCGGGGGAGCCTCCTTTCCCGGGATGCTTGGGGATCCCGATGGGAAGCTACCTGAAAAGAAGTGGTGAATCCAAGTAAAACCAGGGCTATTTTGGTGGGTGGAAAATGAGCTGGCTCCTCAGCCCACTGGGGAGATGAAAATAGCATCCTCTGGGGCTTTGTTTTGGAAAATATCTGGAATGTTTTCAGAAAAAAAGAAATAGGAAAAGTCAGAGTTATGTTTAGTAACAGAAGCCGGTCGGCTCCCAGACTGGAAGACAACGTGGATAAGAGTCATTTCAGTGCTCCGAAATCACACATGGCGCATACTGGGATTCAGGTTCGAGGTCCGTGAGGAGGGGCACCCTGTAGAGGATGGGGGATCCGTGCTTTGCAGAGTGAATGAGTTTGGGGCAGCGGTGGTGGGGACACGCAGTGCTTCCGGCCCCGGCAGCAAGCCCAGGATGCGCAGGTGAAACACGGGCAGTTGCTATTCGGGTGATGAAGCACACTCCTCCCCGGCAGCCTGGAGGGCCCTCAGCCTTGTGTTTCTCATTAGCATCATTCATATTTTATACCTTTTTCAAGCCTAATGATACAGGAATGCTGGGGGTTCATAAATAATATCCTCTGGTACCAGACTGCATTAAAGCTTAACGAAATTTCTTCTGGGTCGAGCGAGTGGCAACAACCGCAGCCCTTTGTCGTTCCTGACTCAACTCTGCTCCCCGCAATGAGTTGCTCTCCATCCTCCACTGCTGTCCTTCCCATCCTCCATCATCTCCTTCTCCATCCTCCATTCTAACCCTCTCCATCCTCCATCCTCCATCATCACCCTCTCCATCTTCCATCATTGTCCTCTCCATTCTTCATCACTGTCCTTTCCATCCTCCATCATCTCCTTCTCCACTCTCCATCGTTGTCCTTCCCATCCTCCATCACTGCCATTTCCATCCTCCATCATCGCCCTCTCCACCCTCTCTTGCTGGCCTCTCCGTGTGCCCTGTGTGCAGGAGCAGCCCCTTGGCTCTGCCAGACACCAATGCCCGGCAGGAGCCGTGCAGAGCCTTGGGAGCCAGCGGCCAAGCACCTCTTTGCACGTGACCTGAAATTCAGGGATTTCTTTTGGACTCTAGGGGAAAAAGGAGCTGAGCGCTCACTTCTGGTTCCCTAGCAACACGGCTGCTTCTAATTCCTGATTTTTTTTTTTCTTTTGGGGGGATCCTTCACGTGTTGTGCTCTGAGCCGCAGAGTTGCACCATCCCTGGAGTGAGGGAGAACCTGGGCAGGCGGCCAGCAGCAGCGTGCCCACGGCTGCCCACCTCCTGCAACCCAAACCATCTCTTTTTCAAAACAAATGGCATTCGTGAGGGCGTGTGACCACAGGGAAATGCACGCCAGTGCCCTCCGCAGCCCCGCCGGCGCTGGGTGATGATGTTGAGTCAAAACGTAGGCAAAATGATGATGCTTGATGGAACACCGAGCTCTCCGCAACCAATGGGTTATTTTCCGTGCGCACAGGAGGAGTTAGTCAATAAATCAGCCATGAGCATCTCAGGGAAGGTTACTGCAAGTAAAAACTATTATGTTCTTAAGCAAGGAGGGGAAGAATTTTAAAGGTGTATTTAAAGTTATTTACAAGTGTGCCACTGCTTGGAGGAGAGTTTTCCTCGCAGTGGTGGGGTAGAAAGCTGTGTCGTGACTGGTTAGGGCGGCTCTTTGCTGGGAATGGTGGTTTCAGGCTTTGCTGGTTGGGTGGATGCTTTCCATGGGGAAAATAAATAAAGCTCTGGAGGAGACAAATGTTTTTGGGGTCCTTTAGGTCAAACATAAAGAAAACTCTCCCATTATTGTTTGGAAAAGAAAATTGCAACAAAACAAATATTTCAGGACTTTTCAGTGTGGTATCCACCCAAAAACCTAGGGACGTGCCCCACTCGCTGGACACCTCTGCTTAATTTCTGCAAAGAGGTTTTGGGGGGTCCCCAACCCCAAATAAACCCAAAATCTGGGGGCACATGCAACATGCACAGATTGCAAAAACCAGTCCACAAATGTTTGGGACCGTTTTTCTGGCAGGGACCGAATGCTTCCAGGTCCCAGCAGTGCAGCTGCACGATGGGATGTGCCTTAGAGAAAAGCCCGGCTGCATTTCGTGGAGCTTCTTCGCTTTTCTGTAGCTTTTATATTTTTTTCTAAGCAACATAATGGAATTTAATACAATGCCATATCCGCGCTGGAAATTTCTTTTACAAGTAAAAGCCTGCCAGAAATGTATGATTTAGCTCTTTCAAATTTCTAATTATACATTTGCATGCAAATTTGTAACTTAAAATTCTAAATTTAAATGTGCATTTCCCCTTTGCTGATGTTAGGAGTGTTTTCCTTAAGCCAGAAACATTATCCTCATGATCTGACCGAAACGTGTAAGAATTTCATTGCCTATAGAATAAACGTTCTGGCTATTTAAGGCGTAGTGCGAAAAAGCTTTCTATACTACTCTCTTGGCTTCATTTCACAACGAATGCATCATTTCCGATGACTGGCATGGAGCAGGAGCTGAATTTCAAGTGTGTCTAGAACCAGATGGTTTATTCCCCGTGCCGACGCAGACATGGCCAGGAAAGCCGAGTAGCTCTGAGCATCCTGGTGTCACGGTTTGCAGCTGAGTCCTAAAATTTCTCGTTGCCCTGTATAAAACCTGGGGCAGATTGCCTGATCTCATCCACCCTGTTCCCACCTGCTCCTCCCGGAGTCAGGGTCAGCCCCTTGGGAAAGGAAAATCCCCGGCGAGGCATCGCGCGCCGCCGTTAGGCTGGTCCTAAGGGTGGGAGCTGGGCTTGCAGCGGCAGCGCCAACTCCTACCTGGAGCTGTGCCAGGCAGAGAACGCCGAAGGATGCTCCAGGTGTTCATCACAGGACTATTTTCATCCCTTCGTTGCAGGAAAATTGCTTCGACAGGTTGTTTGGGTTTGTTTTTTTTTTTTTTTTGATGTAAGCAAAGCTAGAGTAATTACCGCGGAAAAAAAAGAAAAAAAAAATTTAAAAATCAAATGTTAACATTTCTATGAAAAAGGTCTCATGATGATTAAATATTTCAATGGAGTTGCTCTTCAGTAATGCAAAACTAATCAACTTCCAGATGATGTTTAAAAAGCAGAGAACGGTGTATGGTTTAATATCATAATTTCAATAGGCCAGGGCTCAGAAGACAGTTAATTATAAAATAATCCTTTTATGTTGTGTAAAACATCATTTTAAAGCAGATACTCACTACAAACACAGGGTTTCCTTATTGCTGGAGGTAATTAGCTGGGTGCTGATTTAAAAAGTGACTGTGAGTGCGAAGCCGCTCCCGGGATGCGCTGAGCTGATGGAGCTGCTTTTGGGGTGAAACCACCCCTCTTTGGGTTCAGGGCTGTTTTACCCCCAAGGGTGTTTTGGCAGCGTGAGGTCTCACTGGGGCGGCTGGGAAGAGGGACGGAGACGTGGCTGAGCCTAGTGCCGGAGCACAGCTTGGTGAGACAAGGGGTGGAAATAACAGAGGGGGAGCGGCCGTGTCAGGCAGCCTGATGCACCCCGCGGGGCCGTATGCACACCCTCACCCCAGACAGGAGCCTCCTGCCCCCGGGGTTGCAAAACCCAACCATTTCCACAATATCCCAGCCAGGGGTTGGTGGCAGAGGCTGCCGGGGATGGCAACCCACGCCCTTCCGGCGCAGTTACAGCGCATGCATATTTCATGGCCAATAATGGGATTTTGCTGTCGATACCACTCCCGGATTTCTTTCCACTCTGCTACGTTTTCAGGTTAAATGAATGTAAGTCTTTGGGATCCCTCCAGCTCCAGGGAAAGGAGCTTTCCTGGGTGAGCCGGCCGCATTCCCATGGTCTGTGGCCGGCGCTGGCCGCGTTGCAGGCGCGTGGGGGCTTGGGCTTGCCCGGTGCAAATCTCAACCACAACAAATCATCTCTGTGAGCCCATCCGGGGCTCTGCGTGCCAGCTGCTGCCTGACCGGGTGCCTTCACCCCACCATCATCCTCACCTCTGCCCGCAGCCTTTGGCTGAGAGGGACAGGGAAGGGGATGGGGATGGGGCGGGGATGGGGAGCGCAGCCCTGGCGTCACCCACGGCTCTGCACACGGGAGGGCACCCACTTGGGACCTCGAGTGTCCCTTCGCAAGGGGAGGGAGAGCAAATTTCTCCAAGCATCCTCCCTGTGGTCCCAATCGGCTAATAGCCCAGTAATCCTCTTACGGGGGTCAGCCTGGGTTGCCCATAGGAGCCTCTGTGCAATGCCGGGGAGGAGAAACGCGTTTTCGCTGCCGGCTGCCGCTGCCCCGGGATGGGGCCCAACACCGTCCTATGCCCATGGCTGCTCCTGACATCCCGGCTCCGGCCGTGCCAGCCTCTGCCCTCACTGCCCTTTCAGGGAGCTCCGGCGCAAGGGCAACCTCCGTTCGGGCCTCCCCTCACCTCGGCAGCCTATTTTGGGACCCGTAAGCGGCACATTCCACCTCGGCTCTATTAATAACACTGCTATCCTCCCCAGCCTGTCCGGGAGGTTAAGCTCCCGTTTAATGCTGGGCCGGCGCCAGGCGAGCCTCTGGGAGGATGAGGATGAAGATGAGGATGAAGATGAGGGTGAGGATGGTTTGGCGGCTGCTCGGGGTTGCCAGCCCCAATGAAGCCTCGGCACATGTCCCCCGCGAGCCGGGCAGGGCTGGGTGGGTGCGCGAGGCCCTGCCCTCTGCTCCCCGGCTCTCGCCACCAGCCGGACAGCATCCCACGGGATTAGGATGGATGACCTGGTGCAAGAGGACTGTACATTTTTCTATCCGTAATTTCTTCCTAAAACACCTACTTTTCTCTGCAGGTAGAGGAAAATTAAGTGCAAACTCCAAGGCGACCTGGATTTTATGGCAGCATCAGGCAGCAGCTTGGTGCTGAGTGGCGGCAGGTGGGAAAGAGCCGTTTTCCGCCGTACCCCAAATGCTGGGGATCGGTGACGTCGCTGATGAGGCACGGGGTGACGCTTCCCCCAGTGATGCCATCACAGCCATGGCCATGCCCTGAGGTGTGACCCCGGTGCGTGTGTTCCCGGCCCCAAACCCCAAACCCAGCCCAGCCCCTTCCCTGGGATACAGGAATTTGCCCTTTTTTTATCTGAAAGACCTTGCAAGCGCCAGCACGGGGCCTTATTTACATTTTTTTGCAGGAGCTTTGCTGGCTGCATAGCCCTTCTCGGCCGATCGGTCTGGCCACGGGCCAGCACGGGTGATGCTACGGCCCAGGAGAGGGTTTGGGGGGTGCCAGACCCCCAGGCGTGAATTGGGGTTGTCACCAGCTGTAACATCCCCGGCGAATGAGCTACTTCATGTCAACATATTTATTTCTTCTTTGTAATGAGGCAACTTCATTTCTGTGGGTTGCTTGAGCAGCGCACAGCATCTGATTATTAAAAATGCTGCTGGCAGCCGGCCCACAACCTACTTAGGCATTAATCTTCCCTGACAGATGCTGACGAGGAATCGCTCCGGCAGCCGGGCCCAGCTCCTCTGCCCAACACGCTTCATCCCTTAAAAGCTGGGTATTATCCCCATTACCGCTGGCAGGAACCGGTGGCTGATGCCACGTCGCCAGGCGATGTTGAGCCGGGCGAGTGGCAGGACAGACGTCCCGCCCGGGAGATGCTGGCTGGACTGACGGCCGCAGGTGATGCTCGGGGCAACATGGAGCTGGGCACGCTGGGGGCTCGGGGCGCGGGAGCTGCTGCCGGCACTGGGTGGCATTTTTGAGTCACGGCGTTGTGGGTTTTCTCTTTTTTTTTCGCTCACAGAAATAGGCAGAGTCATGTCAAGTCGAACGTTTCATGAATTCCTGTTTTGTTCATCACATTTTTAGGAAGGAAAAAAAAAAATCCATTTTTTTTCCCCAAGTCAGTTTCACACCAGTTGTCTCAGAAGGATTTTACACTTTTTCTGTACTGACGTTTCCTCACCAAATGTACCCCAGTGCCGTTTAAAGAAGCGATACAGGCTCCAAAATGAAATATTTCACCTGCCTCAGTTGCCCTTTTCTCGTACCAAGCCCAGCCGAACTTTTTGTATCTCCACTTCCCCCAAAAGAAACTCCTTTCCTGATGTTTTTTCCTGGCTCGTGGTGTGGAGAAGAAGCCTGTTCTGGTCGCTGCTCCCCCGTCAGCTCCCCTGTGTGTATATTCAAGATGCAAATATAATTCACGAGCAGCCGAGTAATCACCTGGATAGGATAAAAATACGTATTTCTGGTCCTCGCTGGGAACTCGCTGAGAACTCTCAGCAGTTTCAGTCAGCCACCATTAGAGGTGGAGGAAAACCTGAGGAACATCGTCCCAGCCTCTCAGCAGAGCTGTGACACCTCCTGGAGCAGGAGCCGGTGGGCGGGCGCGAGCCGTGCACCCAGATTGCGGGTGCGCGCACCAAGGCACAAGCACGAGCCTGCCACCCGAGCCCGGATAAAAAGCTCAAAACCACCCCAAAATTCCCAAAGGAAACCATGCAGGTGGCAAGGGCAGCGCTTGCAGGGCTCCCCGCCAGCTGATGCGAGCCGAGGGGTCCCCTCGCTTACGGGGGTCAGTGGGGGCGCAGGGATGTGACCAAGGCCATCGGGGCAGTCGGTGGCAGGATCAGCACCGTAGCTGTGCACAGTCGTCCATTGCCGGGAAAGCAGATGGGAGGAAACCAAACCGGGTCTGGCACATTGGTGGAGCTTTCCTAGCCCTAACTGGGGGGCGGATGGGGAAAGGCATCTCCCCCCCCCATCTCCCCGGGCCCCTTGGGATGAGAGCGTGGCCACGTCAGCCCATCCAGCCCCATCTGCCAAACTGAAAAAGCGATGTGAAGCAAAGCCGTGGAGGCTTGGGTACTCATCGCCTTCTCTTTGCTGCCTCCAGATTATTTTTAGCAGCCCGATACTGGGAGAGCGGCACGAAGCCAAGGCGACACGTGGCGAGACCGGGTTGGTCTCCAGCCCGAGCGCTGCTGGCGCTGCCAGGCACCCATGGGTGCTGCAGAAGACGTTCTGGGGATTTGGGGACTGCCGGTGCTGGCGGGGGCAGACAGCCTTGCCGGGGTGCAGCAGGCGCCGGCCGATCCCAGTCTGTCAGTCGGGCAGATAGAGCAGGATCATCGTGTCCCCAGGGCTTATCAGACCTTGGAAAACTTCCCCTCCCTCCAGCCGGCTGCTTGCTGGCTGCGATTTTTCCACCCAGCCGCTTCACCCAACACCCACGTAACGTTATAGGTCACTGTGATCCCTCGGGTTTCACTTTTCAACAGGTGAGAGCAAATCACAGCCAGTTTTCCTGCTTCACTCCAAATTGCTACGGTGTCCTCGCAACCTTGGCATCACCTACACGTGACTTTTCTCGGGGCCAAGATGAAATAAACCCAAGCATCCCGTTGGTGGAGGGCCCGATTCACCCCCCCACCTCATCCCCACAGCCGTGGGGTCTGGCAGCTCCTCCAGGATATCCTGCGGCCCTGGCCGGATCCGGGGAACAATGTACGCGGCATCCCCCAGCCACCCGCGTCCGGCCAGGGCGAGAGGTGCCGGCTGGTTCCTTCCCGTCCCTCACTCCTCGCCTCCGGCTCCGGCCCCTTCCCCAGGGTCCGCAGCACCAGCGCCTGACCCGCAGTCGCATCTCCTTCAGCACCCAAATTTCCATCCTGACGCTCTTCCTTCCCACTTCGGTGGGCAGAGGCTGCTCTCCCTCCCTCCTACTTTGCCCAAAACTCACTGCCATTAATTAGGAGGACAGCTTCATCCTCCACTGCTCAACATCAGGGAAATCAGTGGTGGCCTTGCATTTCTTTCCCTGTTTGCCACAAGCCCGCAGGCGCTGCGTGGCCCAGGGCCACGGCGGATGCTCCGGTCTCCCCGGGGTGTTTCGGTTATGCTCTCGGGCTGTGCCTCTCCTTCCAGCTGCAGCCCTGTCCCTTTGCAGGAAACCACTGATGTGCTTCCAGTTTCTGTAGGCCAGCTTCCTCCCTTTCTCCATCATTGTGTGCCGCACAATCGCCGCGGGCCGTTGTAGCACAAATAGATGCCCAATTTCTGCCCTGGGAGTGGGAGGACTGGGCTGGGAAGCGGCAGCTCCAGTGCATTTTCCAGATGTAGCAGACGATTAGGGGGTGAGCGTGGGGCTGCTTTTGGTCCCCCCCGGTGAAGTACTGGGGACTTTGCGGCAGGCGGTGGCTGCCGGGCCAGGCTGGGGGCTGCGAAGCCCGTGGAGGAGCAGCCCCTTCCCAGGCAAAACTGCCACCCCCGCCACAAAAATACAAGCAGATGGGAAAAGAAAAAAAAACAGTAAAACCATCTTTATATCTGTATTTTTGTAAATGAACGCAGAGGCACAGGTGGGATGCCCCTTCCCCAGCCTTGGCCGCTGCCATCCTCTGCGTGCAGCCACTGCCCAGGGTCACGTCAGCCCCCAGGACAGGGTCAAGGTGCTCATCAGCTCTAATAGCACTTTTGGTAATTAAGAGCCGTTTTGTCTGTCAGGTCTCGTTAGGCAATGGCTCTCCCTACCGCAGGGCTCTGGTTTTACAGAATCCAGATTTTGCTTCCTCATGGTCCATCACGGTTTTGCATCCTCAGGCCCACGAAAGCATCCTTGCCTGTGGCAGCTTGTGACAAATTACTGCTGCGAATCGCCAAACAGGCTTTCCTGAGGGAAAACCGCCGGCCCACCGCAGCAGCCCTGCGTGCTACTGCCACTAAATCCCGGTCAAGCACCAAACCCACCCTGCGCGTTGGCCTCTTGCGCTTGCCGTGTGTGAAGGCAGGGATGCCACACTCGGGACGGCGCGCTTGGGACACTCAGGGATTTTGCGGCACTCAGAGGAGCCAGGATTTGGGCAGGCGCCTGACCATGTCTCCGTGGGACACAGTGCCTCCTCCACACGCTTAGAGTGATGCTTGTTTGATTTTCTCCGTGCTCCGGGCTTCCATTCAGCTTTGCTGCTGCTTCCATGGGGTGCTAGATGGTTCCCCTTCCTGAGTCTTTGAGGGCTGTATCAAGGGGGAAAGCACTTTGTTCTGTGTACAACAAAAAGAAAAATGAGTGAGTCAGCTCTGGTGCATTATTCATTTAGAAATAAGCCTCTGGAGTGACTATTTTTTGTTTTCTTCATTTCTACTCTTCAAGATGCCTTCATTTCTATTTTTTCCCCCCTTTAAAACTCCAAATGTGCCTTTAAACATCTCCAAACTGAAACTAATTATTTCCAAAATGAAATACTTCTCATCTGACAAAGCAAATCTCCCAGGTTTGAACTCAACACCATGGGAAAAAAAAAAAAAAAAAAAAAAAAAGCAAGCCAATCCCAAGCCCAGACCATATTCTCCATCAGTTTTGCAGCATGACCATTTCCCGCAGCGGCCCGGCAGGTGTGACGCAAATGCCGCTCGCGGCGTGCCTCGCTGCCTCCCTGACTGCTTCGCGGGCCAGGCACATCGCTGCTCCTTGCCCTTGCTCGCCCCTTCGCCCGCTGAGCTGCAGCCGGCAAGCTGCGGCTGTCCGTCTGTCTGCCGGCTGGGATGCCGGGGGCTTTGCGTGGGTCTCCTTTTTGGGGAAACTCATCACCCCAAATCTCTGCCCGTGAGCTTTTTGCAAGGGAGGCAGCAGGCGAGGTGGCAGGGAACCACCACGACACGGTCCAGGGTGAAGCCTCTGGCAGCTGGGGGAATGAAATACTCTGGACAAAAAGTCTGTCCAAAGTGTGTCCTCCTCGGGGTAGGGAGATGGACATCGACACAAGCTCCGCACGTGGCTTTCATCTGCAGAAATTATTTGCATCAAACCCTGCTCTTCCCCAGGAGCATATACTCATGCACGTGCACGGCTTTTCTCATGGTCTATAAGACTGGAACTTGTGAGCTTTGGGGTTTATTTATTCTTGCTCCTGGCCTATAGCAAGAAAAATCCATAACTCGTGATTTTTTTTTTATTTTGCAGAGAGAAGAGGTTTGCTGCCAGCCAGTTTGTTTTTGCTGGTACATGCTGCCATCTTCAGCATCTCACAGGAGGAGCCTCCAGGAGGACAAATTAATTTTAATTCCCTTTTCAGCCACTGAGAGCATCTCTGGAGGTGGGGAATCACCGACAGGCTGGGATCGCGCATCCATCCCGCCTGGCGATGCTCCACGCTGCTGCCGTTAATCACAACTGCTGTAATGAAATTAATGGCCTGGGATCTCTTCTCATTACGTCTTCCCCAAACACAGGTCTGCCTCTGCCTTCACCAGGGGACTCCGCATGGGTGATTCAAGCTCCGCAGGCTCCGGATGGCTCAGATTTATAACCCAGCTTTGGTTCAGATGCTGGAGTCCTGCCTTTCCCCCAAGCAGGCTGCCTGGGCAGCAGGACACCCTCAGTCACAGAGCGTTTCAAGGCAGACTCGTATTTGTATCAAGTTTTTAATAGACTGGTTTGCAAAAAATAATTCAGTCCAGACTTGAGATCCAGAGCTCTCTGCAGCTCCTTGCAGCCATGGGCCCAGGAGAGCCACCCTGATACAAGGAAAATTTGGGGTGGCATCACTCAGGGAACCTACTTTGGTTTAATAGCTCAAAGCTTCCTTGCTAACAGCTGGCATTCAGGTTTCTAAAAGAAAGCTAAATAAGCTTCATTTTTCCCTGGGACTTCTTACAAGGGGCGTTTAGTTTTTGTCACTGTAGGACGTTAAAGGCAGTCACAGTTCACAGCATCCCCCCAGCGAAAGCATCTCTCGCAGCACTCAAAGCACACAGTTTTTAGAAAATAATGGGAAGACTTCAAAAGTTTCTGAGGGTGACGTCGGACCCCACTTCCGAAAGCTGATCAGGTGCCTCAGATGATAAAAACATCGTTAAAACTGTGGAGGGGAAAAGCTGAAAGGCGTCATCCTGAACGATGCTTTAGTTTTCTTCCTCTTTGTCAGCGTTTTACACAGCAGTGTTGAGTCACTCAGGCGTTTAAGACTCCACAAGGGATAGCTCCTCGTACAGCTGGGGACTCGTTTTCTGGTTTGCCCAAACCCCATGAGTCGCTGCCCCGAACCGGCAGCGGAGGAGCACTGCTTGCACCCCGGGGTAAAAGCAATGCGTTTGCACATAACGCCTTTATAAACGTGTGGGGCTTTCGGGTTTGTCTGGCGCTATTTTCCTCCTTTTCCCCTATTCTTCATATTCAAGCCCTAAATCAACACCATATGATGTCTGGCTCATTTTCTCATTAGAGCAGCTCTGTTAACCGTGTAATTTCCCAGCGTCACGTTGCAGCCCTGCTGCTTCTCCAACACCACCCCAGCACCTGGGGTTTGTGTGTCTGAGCTCAGGGCTCTGCTTTGCACATGGAAAAAAACCCCAATTTGCCTCCTAGATCCTAGGAGGTTGGGGGAATGCATCCTTCCCCACCATCCCCTCCTGCCCCAGCTGCGTCCCCACCACCCACGTCCAAACCCCCAGCCTGGTGCGGCTGCTCCAGGCGACAGAGTTTGCTCACTGCAGGGTCTGGTTTTGGGGCTGTCATGCCCCCCTGAGCCCCCCTGAGCCCCCCTGAGCCCCCCTGAGCCCCGTGTCACATCCCAACTTATCGCCTGCAACTATATCGCATCCGATTTACTCCATCCCAGCACACAATGGTGAGAGGAGGGAGAGGTGAAACCTTATTCCCCTGGTTGGAATAAGGTGTATAAAATACCAATCCATAGGTAAACAGAGACCTGTATTCAATAGTTAGGCTCATTGGTAAATAATTGGATAGCAGAAATACTTATTTTTTACCACACATGCAAGGACTTTATGCCTTGCATTACTTATTAGGAAAAAAGGTTAAAGAGTAAGAAGAAAGAGGGAAAAGAGAGAGAGAGAGATCACCAGTCTGGGTTCCAGCATTGGTCCAGCCAAGGTGGGTCTCTGCTCTGTTGAAGCACTCACCCAGAAAGTCCCACTCTTTGTTAGGAGCCAACGTGTTTTATCAAGGTAATTTGTCCCTCCTACCATAGGTGATGCTTGGCATGACCTAGGCAGGGTTAGGTGAAGTTTAGCATCATCTAGGCAGGGTTACGGATGATGTAACTTAGCACAATCTCCTCAACCTTCTTTAATCAGTCTGTAGTTTTACAGATACATTACGCAATGCGCTCAAACCCAGTCATTTGTCGGAGCACCTCTCCTGTGAGCATGGGCTGAGAGAGTTGGGGCTGTTCAGCCTGGAGAAGAGGAGGCTCCAGGGAGACCTGATAGCGGCTCTCCAGTACCTCAAGGGGGCCTACAAGAAAGATGGGGAGAGACTCTTCAGCAGGGCCTGTGGTGATAGGATGAGGGATAATGGTTTTAAAATAGAGGGAGGTAGATTCAGACTGGATATAAGGAAAAATTTTTTACACTGAGGGTGGTGGAACACTGGCCCAGGCTGCCCAGAGAGGTGGTGGATGCCCCATCCCTGGAAACATTCAAGGCCAGGTTGGACGGGGCTCTGAGCAACCTGATCTGGTTGGAGATGTCCCTGCTCCTTGCAGGGGGGTTGGACCTGATGGCCTTTAACGGTCCCTTCCCACCCAAACCATTCCGTGATTTCTATGATCATTCTCTCCTGGAAAGCAGGATCTTGATACTTTCCCATCCTCCTCCCTGCAGTACCACGGGTGTTTTGGACAGGCCCTCACAGGTCCTTTGGTGGACCACGAGCATCATTGCCCCGTTATCCACCTGCCTCCCTGCCCCCCATACCGAGCAGCCCAGCCATGCTTTCAAAGAGTGAGGGCACGTGTGAGGACGGCAGGGGTTTAGGGGTGGTGTAACGTGGTCTGACCCCCACCCCAGGTGACGCCTCTCTCTGGCTGCTCTAACCTCACCCCACGCTGGCGCCTGGCCTGGCTGCAATTGCTTTCTATGCAAATGAGCATCCGTCCACACCGCGGTACTGCTGGAGCCACTCGGTGCCGCAAAGGCACCCAACACCCCAGCACCGCTTCTGGTCACACAGAACAGGCACAGAGCGGAGCCCAAATAGGGAACCAAGACAGGAACTGGCCTCAGCGCCGTGACTGGCTTAGTCACGTCGGCATGCGGGCCAGGGATAACGTGGGTCCCCAAGCTGAGGTCCCTGCTGGCCACCCGCCTGCGCTCGCAGAGCCCAGCGCTTCCTCGGCAGCGTGTCAAATGGCCAGCTCGAGGTACGAGGCTGCAATACCCAAGCAGTCAACAAGTTTTAGCCCAGAAATGTGGGTGACAACACCGCAGGAGCGTGGTGCAGCCCTTCTCCCAGCTTTGACAGCAGCCACGGGTCGAGTACCCGAAAAGCCAGCAGCACTGCATGGCACCATGGGCTGACCCCTCTGGTGCCCGTGCTGCTGCACCCAGCCATTTTCCAGTGCCAAAGCTGTAAGCGGCCAGAGAAAAGCTCCCCGCAAGGGCTGCCTCCCCCAGGGAGGAGTTTTATTTCCACTCCTGACTCCAGGGCTGGCACCGGCAGCCTGTTTTCAGTAATGGAGCCAAGGCTTCGTGCAGAAATCACCAGTGGGAGGAAGAGCTTCGGGCTGGAGTCCGTGGGCTTGGCGCCAGGTCCTGCAGTGGTTTTCTCTGGAGAGGGCTGGCCGGGGAGGCTCACACCTCGCGGAGTTTCCAGACAGGATCAGTGGGCCAGGCCCTTTGCCGTTATCGCTCTGCTGAGGTGCCTGGAGGGATCCCAGCAGACACGCTGGTGTGTAATACCACAAATATTGCGATGTCACAGTGCCTGCATTAAATCCAGATTCAAACCCCTGGTCAGCTGGATAGATGAGGAGTTGGTACATGGAATTGGGATAGAAGACAGGAAAACAGTGAATAAAACACTGAGACAGAGGGGACACAATGTTTTGTTTCCAAACCGTGCCAAGTTTCACTCCCAATTTTGCAAATCAGTTTCAGAGAGTGTTTTGATCCGCCCGCTGCCGGCAGCCCAGCGCCCCCGCCGAGCTCCGCGCCACTCGTTTCCACGCCGCATCCCCTCTTCGGAAAATAAGGCCGCAGTAAAATGTTAGTAAACAATTTTCAGTGCTGGAAAAAATTATTTACAACCCAGCGGGGAGTAGCCCAGGCACTAAATAGCTTCTAAACGCTGCGGGATTTCACAGAAAACGGCACTTTTTCGCTAAAAGCCCACTAGGATTGGCAACCACTGGACGGGACGCTGCGGCCGCAGGGGAGGGAAACCGCCGCCGGTACCGCCCGGTGCGGCCGCCAGGGGGCGCCGCGGTGCAGCCCACGCCGCGCCGGGCGCCGCGAGTGGGAGCTGCGCGCGAGGCGGGGGGGGGCGGGGGGAGCAGAGGTTTCTCAATTCCCTTTGAATTTGTTTAATTTCCCCCCTCCCGCAGGCTGTGTTGTGCCCGGCGGGCGTGGAGAGCAAAATCCCAAAGCGATGTCAATGGGAGAACCTTCTTTTATTTCACCGCTGTTATTTGTAATTCCCGGGTACAGTTTTGTTCACTCCCCCCTTGGCTGCCCTTATTCTTTCACATTTCTGCTGGGGTTTTCCGCCTTGTTCCCTTGAACCTGTTTTCGGGCTCCCTTCCCGAAAGACTCGGCACACCTGGGGTATAATCACTGCCGTGGGGTCATATGCTGAGTTCCTTTCCCTTCTCCACCCCACTGGTGATGTTCTCTGTTCTCTGATTCCTCGGCCGCTGTTCAGAAGCACAGATGCTAATCTTCCCCCACCCGCAATGAAACCCCAGTGTGCTCACAGCCCACCAGCCTGCATCCCAGTGCCGCCCATCATGGGCTGGCTCATTCAGCTGGGACCTGGCCGGCCACCGCCAATGTCATTTGCTAGAGAAGTTCCGACAGCCGCAGATTTATTCACGGAGATAAGTGCTAGCATGGCCTAAATCATCTTTTCTGGCCTTAAATAGGAGGTGGGAGCAGCCGCAGGGTTCCGGTGGGGATCAATGGGGTGTGAGCCCATGGGATGCAGCTGGGGGGTTAAAACGACCACGGGCGGCAAAGCCCAGGTGGTGATGGGGAGAGGTTGCAGAGGGTTTGCAGCCATGACCACCCCAAATTTTGGCTCCCTCTTATTCCTGGTGCCGCCGATGTGAGTCATGGTGGCTGTTAGCCATGACAGCCAGCGCCAGCGCTGCTGGGGACAGGTACCAGCTCCTTCCAGAGATGGGGACATTTTAACAGCAATCGGCAGAGCTTGCTGTGAAACCAAAAATAAGACAAAATTGGGCTGGGGGAGAGGATGGGCGAAGGGATGATCCTGTCAGGGATGTGTGGGGGCTGGCCAGCTCTCCTGAACACCTCTTGTATTTACGGCATGGCTCTGCTGCCTCTGAGCCATAAATTTTGGTGGTCACTGTCGCTCAGTGCCTCTGAGAGATCCCCCAGCCGGGATTTACTGCTCAACTTTGCCACGGAGAAATACAGCGCCGGCCACAACTCACGGTGACGTACCTGCCGCCTTCCCAGCTCGCCTCTCCCGCCAGAGCCCGGCCTCAGGCAGTGTTGCTTTTTATTTAAAACTTTGTTGACCACTTTGGCCCAGCCCTTCAGGTCAGGATCTCTTGCCGCAATACCTCTTCAAGCTAAGCAGGAGAGCTGGTGCTCCATGGGTGAGCGGGGTCTGCCCTCAGGGGCCACAGGCGAAGGAGAGCAGTGATCTTATCGCGTGTTGCTCTTGGGTTTTACGTGATGCTTACAGGCTTAGGCTTCCTGTCCACTTGGGTATCTCAGAGCCCATTAAAGTCTCACATCTCATGTTATGAAATATGCCACACATCAGGGTTTTGGTTTTTTTTCTCCTTCCTGGGCTCCTCTCAGCTTTTGTCTCACTGCTGCCCTTCCGCCCATCATCCCTCCCGGCACCATCCCACCACATCACTCCCTGCTGGTGGTCTCCTCAGAGCTGGCTGTCCCCCACATCCCCTCTGCCCCTTCCAGAATGAAGGGACACCGCTGAGCCTGGCTGCCCTCCCCAGCAGCTGAGGCCAAACCCTCTCGCTACACAAGTGGCCACCCCACATGCGTCACTGCTCCACTATTCCTCCCGTGCTTAATCCAAGGCGATTTTGCCCATGAAGCGATCCTCCCTTGGGGTTTTATGGGATGAACCTGGCCCCCTGCCACCCCAAGCAGGGCGGGAGGGAGTTTCCCAGCTTCTCCCTGGGAGTGGGGCAGCCCCAGTGCCAGGGCAGTGGGCACAGTGGGAGCCAGGGCATTCCCGCGACACACACAGCCCGGCGCTATCGGCCCCGGCATCTCCAGCCGCGCCTTCCGGGGGGATTTATCTCCGCCAAATCTGCAAATGGGAGCATGTAATTTTCCCTCGTTCTAGTCCGGGGGAGGGTTTGTGGCCGGAGTGGAGCAGACGGATATTTGAGGCTGGGAGCGAGGAGCCTGCTGCGCCGTGTTCGCAGCTGACCCCGCGGGGCAGCCATCACGATCAAAGATGCTGTATCTGCTGCCCGGATCTGTCCTTGGCGGCCGCCGGCTTCCCACAGCGAGTCGGGTATGCCATCTCGGCGAGAGGAGCCGTCCAATGTCCGGATGGAGGGGACAGACAGACAGTGTGTGTCACCGCGCTTTCCAAGCCTGCTACATCTGTGCCCTAATTTTGGGGCTGGGCCCTTGCTGGCTGCCCGCAGACCCGGGTTTCCACACCAACATCCCCATTTTTCAGCCTCAGCTCTCCGCTGGCAGCGGATGAGGCTGTTTCCAGCTGCCCAACGTGATGCACAGACGCAGTCTCTGCACTTGTGGGTTTTTTTTACTGATTTTCCCCTTTTTCAGGTCTCATGAAGTGGCAGGCTTGGAGGGCGATTTTAACGGCTTGCATCCCGATTCTGCTCAGCTGTAAGGCACAGGAAATAACCTTAAGCCAGATGGAGGTAAAACAGCCTTCAGTGTAAACAAAAATGTGAGTATCTGGCCTCAAAACCTGCTTTGGGAAAGGGGATAAAAGTAAAGGAGAAGCCCCTGAGGATGGGTACCCTCTGCTCCAAGCAGGGACCTGCTCCAGGGGAGGAGGAGGAGGAGGATGGCCCTGTGTCCCTGACCTCCCTGCTCCCCTCTCGGCGCGGCTCAGCAGCGGCCAGGCCAATTAGTGCAGATATAAATTGTCACCCTGTTCCTCCTCCAGCTAGGGTGGGTCAAGCACATGTGGCGGGCAGCACGCTCACCACGTCCCCCAGCGTCCTGCGCCCCGACTCCTCAGAGGCGGTTAATGAGAGTCTGCAGTGGAAGGCTGGACTGGGGCTCTAATTGCACCCGCCGGCCGGGGGTCACCAATTAGGTGGTGAGGTGCTGGCGATGCCACGTGGCCACGCGCCCCGCTGCCATGCAGTGATGAGACGGCAAGGTGCCCGGGGTTGCTCCCGCCTGGCTGGCTCTTTCAACAAGTGCTTTTGTCTCTTGGCCGCAGGCTTGCGCACGGCTTGCATTCCCGGGGGCTTCGTTAGCGCTGCGGGTGTCGGGCGGCGCGTTCCTCTGCCAAAGGCCGAGGCTGCTCGCCCAGCACCGTGTGATGGGAATAGCAACGTCAGCCCCGGCGATGGCAGGGAGCATCTTCCCCTCTGCAGCGGCTGTGTGGCGATGCTCGATTTAATAACGCTCTCCCAGTCTTCCCAGTATAAATAAATACATGCCCCCGGCCCCGAGCCAGCAGCTTGATGCCTCGGTACCTGCCACGGATGGGGCAGTGGGAGGGTGAAGTGGAGAACCCAGAGGCATCCATCACCCCTCGGCTGGTGCTGACGGCAGCGTCTTTTGGGGTGAGCTGCAACCAGGGCCACCAGCGCCCCGGGGAGCAGAGCAGCAACGTCACCACCCTGCCTGCCTCCTGCCAGCAACCGCCCCACTGCGAAGACAGGGGGCTGGGGTGGTCCCCCAATTCTGCCCTCGGTGGCGGAAGGCTGGGGCTGGCCCCTCCAGCCTGGGACACGCAGGTGGGAGGTCTCTGCCCCAGTGGGCTCAGGGCGGTGTGACTCTGCGCTGAGGCAGATGGGGAGCGAGCACAGTCCTGCTGTGCAAGGTGGGGACCACTCAGGGGTCTGCAGCCCCTCAGGGTCCTGCCCAGGGGAGCGGGGGCATGGCGAAAGGGAGGCTGTGGGAAGCTGGACCCTCTCCGGTCCTCCACCGCTCCACAGGCTCAGACGAGGGTTTTGATTTCTCACCACCACAGCGCCGTGATGTTCGGTGAGGATGGTAGCCCAGCCCTGTGTGCCCGTTTTCATAGGAAAGATGGGGAGAAACTCTTCAGCAGGGCCTGTTGTGATAGGATGAGGGGTAATGGTTTTAAACTAAAAGAGTAGATTCAGACTGGATATAAGGAAGACATTTTTAATGCTGAGCATGGTGGAACATTGGCACAGGTTGCTCAGAGAGGTGGTGGATGCCCCATCCCTGGAAACGTTCAAGGCCAGGTTGGCCGGGGCTCTGAGCAACCTGATCTGGTTGGAGATGTCCCTGCTCCTTGCAGGGGGGTTGGACCTGATGGCCTTTACTGGTCCTTTCCCACCAAAACCATTCCGTGATTCTATAATCTCCTCCGGCGTGGGCGGCCGTGCTGACCCTGGATACTTCCCAAGGCTGGCAGGTCCTCACTGCCGTGGGCCAGAGCGTGGCTGCGCGTTGGTGAGCGATGCTATCGGAGGCTGCTGCGAGGGTTGGCATTGCCAGCGGTGACGTTGCCATTGCCTAAAATAAAATCCAGGGGGAGCAGGGCTGGGGCCGGGGGGGGGGGAAGAAAAAAAAAGAAAAACAGAAAGTAAGAAGCCCAGCCAGATTAATAATTCAGGCTGGCAAGAGAACAAACCCCTCCAGAATCCACCTTCCATTATGTGCCCACAAACCACATAAAATGGAAAAAGAAAGAACAACAAAAAAGCCCGACGACCTTGAGCCCCGGCGGCAGCCCCAGATGTGCAGGGGTGCAGGGCGGAGGGGACGGGGTGCAGGGATGATCCCTGTTGGGGGGGGGGTCCGGTGCCCTCCCGGAGCAGGGATCCGGGCAGGATGGGTGCCGGGGTGCCACTGGCAAGGTGGGGCACGGGACGCCACACTCGAGGGGTGGCCAGACCACACAAAACGCAGCCCGGACAGCCTCGAGCCCTCCCTTGCGAAAAACGGTGCGGCAAAAATGTGCTAAAGCCTCAAACTCAAACAAGGTTTGCCTGCCGCAAATTGCAGGGGAGATTTGGAAAGGAATTTGCTACCAGAAAAGCGGTCCCAGGCTGGATGTTAAATATTTGGGCTGGAGACCTCCGGGCCCTTCGTAGCCCGTGCCTGGGGCGGAGCGGTGGATGCTTTCCTCAGCGCTGAGCTGGGGTAGGGCTGCGAGGGACGGTGGGAAATAATTATAATCATAAACAGGTAATTACAGCCCCCTTTCCAAAAGAAATCCCTTTGAAGGCTCTTTTCCCTCCACAGGGAGCACGGCTGCGCGCTGCTCAGCCTGAGGCCTTGGCGGTGGCTGAAGGAAAGGGGGGACCCAGCCCTGTCCTTCCCTGTGGACTCTCCAGCCTCCAGCCCGCCCCGACCAGCAGACCCCTGTGCTGGCAAAGCCGCTCATCCCATTTCTCTCCCTCCCACTTCTTGTTTCCTTGTCTTTCGCCCCTGCTAGCCAAAGAGCAAGGAAACGCAATTTAATCATTAGAAGTGCCGCTCACACCGAGCCCAGGAGCAAGGTTTCCTTGAGTCTCCCCAAACGGAGAAGCAAAGCATCGCTAGGACAGCCCCCTTCTCCCTTGCTCCATTTTGCATCTATAACATCAGTATTATTATTTTATTTTTTTTTAAATAAACTGCAGCGCAGTTTATTGGCTCCAAGCACCGCTTCAGCCGCTGCTGTGCCAACTTAAACTCCTGATTTTCTATTAAAAGCTCCCAGTGTCTCCCCGCCAAGGTGTTTTCCACGGAGGTGGGAAGGGGAAGGGGGACGGAAGGGTGTGGGACGGGAGCCCTGCCCGGCCGCAGTAGGCAGGGGCTCGCATGGAAATCGTTTTATCTTCATCCCACCCTGGAAAAACTCTCCCGCCTGCCCAGTTTCCATCTCTGGTGGTTTGGGAGCTGGTTTGTGCCCCGGCAGCAGTGCGGGGAGGGTCTCGCCCTGTGAAAGAGGGTGGTGGTTTTGGGGTGACCGACCCTGCGTCCTTCACTTAACCAAGATATGTGTTTAAATGTGCTCTGTAGGTCATGAGATAGAGCCAAAGTGGGGGTTACCTGCCTCTGTTTCCCCCTCCCCTCCTTCTGCAGCAGCAATTTTCCCCTTCCCCAGGGCTGAAAAGGGAAAATCTCCATAAAAACACTTTTAACCCCAAAGAGGGGTAACACTCCTGGCTCTTGGTGGGACTGTGCACACAACAGAGCCGGGCTCTGGTGGCTCAGCCTGGCCAGAAGAGACTGGAAATCCAATACCTTAGGAGAAGAGGGGAGTAAGCATTAATTGAGCTACGTTAATGAGCCGGCAGCCGGAAGGCAAAAGCTTTTAGCATGGGAGCGGGGCGGCCCCAGGATGCCGAGCAGCGCTGGGACGGGGACCCAACCAAACCCACAGGCTGGGAAAGCAGCAAAACCCCCGCCCTCCGAAAATCAAAATATATATATGTATTATTAAAAAAAAAAAAGCAGCACAGGCGCTGTAATGAAAAGCTATATGTGGTTTGAAATCCCCGGCTCGGCTCATGCCAAAGGAATTTCCAGGCCTGGTTTAGATCTGATTCAGCAAAGCTTTTATAGCGGCGTGGGGCGTGCGGTGGAGCCAGGGCTGCGGGAGCTGCCGGGGCGCGAAGCCCCTGCCCGGCCAGGGCGCTCAGGCCAGAGTCCCAAAGGGAGCCCCTTGGGGAGAGGCTGGACAAATTCTTCAGGGGGAGAGATGTGTGGGACATTTCTGGGTCTTGTCATGACTTCCACACAAGGTGTCGGCCCAGTGGGGCACAGGATCGGGCCAGGGCTGGTTGTGCTCCTGCAGGTTTCACGAAATCACTGGCTGGGGTAAAAGGAGGGACTTTCACCACGAGCACAGCCTTTTCTAGCCACCCGAGAATCCCCACAGCAGGGTGACTCCTCCAGGGGGCGGGCACGTCCCCAGCCCAGCTCTGCTGCTGGAAACTCTGGCAGTGGGAGAGAACCCCCCAGGAGTGAATAAGTCAAACGAAGCAAAGGGGAACGGCGAAAGTCGTGGTCTCCCAGTGCCAGGCACTGGAGATGATGGTTTCTTTAGGCTGAAGGAGGAAGAAAAATAAGTGTTGTGTTCAATTATCTCCCCTGTGAGTCACTCAGAGGGCTGGGAATTTTTTTTTTTTCCATGGCTAAGAGTTCCCAGAAACGGGTGACTCGTCTGGCTGGGGGGTGTCTGTCCAGGGACGGGTGAAGCCACGCTGGCTGTGATGCAGGGGCTCCGTGGGTCCTCTGGCCAGCGAAAGCCTTAAAGCTCTAAAGGCAGGAGAGGGGATCCAGGGGTGCTCCCTGCACCCATCCCCAGGGATCTGGAGCCCCCACAAACCCTGCAGACACCCCTTCATCCTTCAGCCCCTGACACCGGCTGCATTTAATCATCGGTTCAGAGAAACGCTTTGCTCCAGGGCTACGAGCAGAGGGACCACACAGACCATTGGGGGCTTCAGAGTCGGCGCTGGGAAGCCAAATCCCCATTGAGCATGAGGATACTTCCACCCATCTGCAAGGAGCATCCCTCTCCATCTCAGTGTTCCAGCCTGGGATCCGGCCGGCTGGGAGGGGTTATCCGGGGCCCACAGCACAGCCCCATGACCCGGGGCAGGTTTTGCACGTGGAGATGCCGCTGCTTTGATCAGGCTCTTCAGAAGCTTCATTTAAATCTAGCAAGCCTCTTCCGAAACACTTTTCAGCCTAATTATTTTTCAAGATAAAAGGAAAAAAAAAAAAACAAAACCCAAGCCCTCCTCTTTACTCCTCACTTTTAAGGTGAAGGCTTCAGCCGGCTCCACGGGGAGAGGATGCCAAGGGCCAACGGCCTTGGCTAGGGGCTGCGTCCAGCTTCCCCGCAGCACCGGCGCAGCCCATGCGTTACAGCTCCCGACTACGATTACACGCTCTCCCCCCCTCGCCTTCCCTAATTATATTCCATTTCAAGATTGTTGCGGCATAATTGCATTACGAAAGACAGCTCCAATCTGGCATTAAGGAGCGCTTCTCCCCAACTGCACGGTACCAAGCCCCGGCGCGCGGCGCGGCGGCGGTAATGGAGCTTCCCGCAAGCACTCAGGGAAAGAGCTCCCGTCGCTGCAGCTAATACACGGATTTGCTCTGAGCACACCCTGGGTTTCCAAATCCCTTCCCTTCCTTCAAAGGCCCGCGTTGGCCAAGAGCGCAGCCGGGATGGCGCAGGGTGACAGCACAGGGGAGGCTGAGCTGCGCGGGTGTTGGACAGGCAGCAGGGCAGCACCTTATGCCCGCGATAAACATGGCGCTCCTTTCTCTGTGCCCCGACTGGGTTCAAATCCCAGGCCTTCGCTCCCCCTCTCCCCTTCCATTCCCCTCCTCTGAAGAGGGGGGAGCATTGCCATCCCATCCCGAGCAGGAGCTGGCCCCCTCGGCACAGCCGCCGTGATCTTTTTTATTTGGAGCCAGGTCTTTCTTTGCCGCCCGGATCCCCGATCCCTTTCAGCTGCCGCCGCCGTCTGCCTTGCGGTTCTTTATCAAAGGCTGTCTTGAAACCCCGATAAACAGAGGCTCCCAACCTTACACGTAACCGCTCAGACATGCCGCAGAGATTAGCCAGAGCCCAGCTCTCCTCTGCTTGCCTGGCTCTGCTGAGAGCCCTACCTACCTAAGTGGCTGGTATCAGCAAGCATGTCTCCCTGAGACTGACCACTTGCTCGCGTATTAGCAAATGATGTGCACAACCGTGCCATGCAGACACTGCCCCGGTAATGTGCTGCTTCCAGGAACAACACATCTGTCTGAGACGTATGGTCCTCAGAGGTGGGTCGAGGTGCGGTATTTGGAGCCGAATCTGGATCATATTTTGGCTAGCGGCCGGGCTTGTCAGCGTTGCAGATGGATGAACTGTTATGCGTATGACAAGCCTTATGACAAATGCCCCCATGAGTCTGAATGTGAAAAATCTGAAAAGGATCCAAGAACAAGCCCACCTTCAAGCTTGGACAAGGCCTGGATTGGGCACCATCCCTCCTGTTCCTGTGTAAAGGGCTGAATGAGGGCCGGGCCAGGCTCAGCACCAAACAGGATGCTCCCGTGGGCAAAAGCTCTTCCAGGCAGAGCAGAGGCAAATCCAGACTGAAAATGAAAAACCCCTGTTTGGAGATGGGAGAGGCTGGGGGACTTGGGGATGGCCATGACAGCAAGAACCGAGCTCAGACTGCAGCTCTCCACCCCAAAACTATGATGCTGCGGGGTGGACAAGGTACCATTTCAGCCTTGGCAGAGAAGAGCAGATGGGAATGCATTGATATTAACCGGCGGCACCCGGCTGAGCAGCCGCTGCACTCCCTGCAAAGCCAGGTATCACCGCCCGGCTCTGCAGCTGGGGAAACCGAGGCAGGAGCTGGCAGGAACTTGTCCCGGATCGTCCTGCAAACCTGTCTTTTCCTGCTGATGCTCACGTCTACCACCCACCCTTTCAACTCTACCAGAGGCAGTTCACACCCTTGGGCCCCGGTACAGCCAGCAATGCCAAGCGATAATGATTTATTATTATTATTATTACTCCTGCTATTATTATTGCTGCCTAGATAATTCCCTGTCAGAATATAAATGTGCCTCCCCTTCCAGCCTGAAAGTGTCCTGCTTAATGATGTTGTTTTCCTCTCGCTGGTACCTTCAGCTCTGACATATCGAACGTTAATGGCACCGGGAGGGCTTCGGTTGCTCTGCCTCTTCAGAAGACAGGGTCATTATACCACCAGCCACCCCGGTATGAGTGCTGCTCTTCCCTCCTCCTTTATTAAGATTTGTCTCTCCGTGATTAAATTAGCCGCACGTTGAACACCTTGCTTCCGCAGGAGGGACGGATGCGTCCATTATCGCCTCTTCTCTCTGA
Organism: Chlamydotis macqueenii; assembly: GCF_036417535.1. Taxonomy (NCBI): domain Eukaryota; kingdom Metazoa; phylum Chordata; class Aves; order Otidiformes; family Otididae; genus Chlamydotis; species Chlamydotis macqueenii. Next base: position 16,242,922 of record NC_141568.1, read on the forward strand.
AAAGGATGCGAGGGGGGGAAAAAAATACAATGAGGCCCGGGATAATTGAATGAAAATTTAATGAGCACTTGCGAGAATACGTTAAGAGAAACGGCAATCGATAGAAAACCGATTTCCTGTTTTTAACACCAAATGGACTCGCGCCGGAGAAGTCATTCCCCTCTGCCCCTGGCAGAGGGAACGGGAAAGGCGAGAGTGGCCGGCCTGGCAAACACCGCTGGGAGCGGGACTTGGAGGCAGAATTAAATTATTAACACATTGTTAATCATTTTGCAAATGAATACCCTGCCTGTGCTTAACTGCCCTCTTACTTGGGCAGAGCGGGGCAGCTATTGTATGAGAAATAATAGCCGCTGACCGCAGAAAACAGACGGAGGCTCGGCTGCCCATACCAGTGCCCTTATTTCTCACCCAGGTTTAACTGTTTGGCGTTAACCGGCCGGGTGAGCGGTGGGTATGGGAAGCCTGACCACCGCCATCCCACAGCGAGGGCGCAGCCAGTCCCACCGCCTTCCAGAGCTCTCGCACAAGCATCTCGCTGTGGGGGTTCAGCTCCCCCGCTACCTCGCACACCTCCCACCCCAGAGGTGCCATGAAGGGATGGCTTTTCCTATTCCATAACTGGCTGACCTTGGATATGTCCCGCAGGGAGATTTTTGGAGGAGCACCATGCCAAGTCTGCCAGGAGCAGCATGGGTCCCAGCCAGGTTTTCCCCAGCCTGGATTTTCCTGGGAGCTCAGCCCAGCACCTTCCCCAGCTCAAAGCCTCATTGGCAGCTGAGTCCTCGATGAAAATGTGAAGATTTTGCTCTTGGGGCTGGAGGCATCGCTGATGGTCCACTGGAGCTGCTCCGGATTCCCTTCTGCGGGTAAACTCTCAGTACAACGGGTCAATAAAATAAATCTGCTCAGAAAGAGCAGGGGCTGCAGTGCTCTGCCCTCTGCCATTGGAAAATGCTTTTCATCCTCCTAATGAAAGAGCAGGAGGTTGCCCAAAACCTGCACTTCATGAACGAAACCAGCCCGCACGTGGGGCTCTCAGCAAGCGGCAGGGGCATCGCCCCACCGGCCCCGCCTGCACCAGGGCACACTCCACCGTCCCTTGTTCCTGCGAGTAGAGACCCACCTTTTCCACTTTTTATTACCGTCTTTCCAAAAAGAAGGGGTTTGACCAGCCGTCCTGGCAGGAGCGGTACCCCGGCTGCCCCACACCATGAGGACTTGTCCCCGTGTCCCCGAATGGCCCTGCAGCACAGCAGGGGGTCCTCTTACACCCGTTGACACTCCCATGTGCACGTCCGCCCTGCCCAACCTACAGACCGTACCCAGCTCACACCCAAGGTCCACTGTGCCCCCGGGAAGCCTGGTTTCAACCCAGATGCCACCAAGCAGTCAGAGGGGGGTACCCCTGTGCCACCCCTGGGCACACCCACCCTCCCGCAGCCGCCCCGCACAAAGCAGCTCATTCTCGGCAGCTTCCAGCGCCGCTCCGCAGCAGTAAATATTGCATTAGCTGCGGTGGGCCGGGGCTCCGGGCCCTCCTCCAGCTTGGCAGGCTCCGCTCGGCCGGCCCGCAGAAGAAGCACGGATTATGCGAGCCGGGCGCGGAGCAGCGAAGGGCAGAAAGCAGCCCCGGGGGGGTGCAAGAAAGGGGGACGCGTAGCCATAGCCAGGGCACCGATGGCTTCTCCCCATCCCGCTTTCCACGCTGCGGCGGCTGACAAAACCCCTCGTGCAACAGGCGGCTTTGGTGGAGTTAAAATTTTCCTCTTGCGGGGGGGGGGAAGGAAAAATAAAGTGAATTTTTAAAGCGAAGCATTTGGGAATCAAAGCCGAAAAGCTTCCAGCGTTGATCTGAAAAGGGCTTTTCCGCTCCCAGGCGATGCTCTGGGGTTTTGCTGTCGCGATTTTGAAACTTTCTGGAATTTGTTGGGTTTTGTTTCTGCTTGCTGGGAAAGGTCATGGCTTCCCGGGCAGGGAGGGAGAGCTCTGCTTTCTGACACAGCCCTTCGCCCCGTCATTTGGGAGCCTGGCTGCCCCAGCTCGCCCGCCGCGGAGGCATGGGACAGAGGGAACCCGAGAAGACGAGACGGAGGCATTAACCGATCGCCCCACGGATGCAATCCGCACGCGGAGGCCAAAAATAGCGGGATAAAATAAATCCGAGGTGGTCCTTCCAAAACTGCCTGGCTAAGTGAGTTCCCGGTCCTGACTCCGGCGTTTCCCCTCCGTTCCGCACACAACAGGCCTTTTGTTAAATTTCACATCCTGAAAGAATTTAATAGCATTTTTATTTTTAATCCATCACATGTGTTTTGTTTGGACTAATCCGACGGGGCTCCGCTCACAGGCAGCTCTTTTCCAACATCACTAAATTTCTCATGACTTAACCTGTTGACAAGGAGGGGATGTGTTCGGCCCTCGTTAAACAAGCATCGTTAGGCACGCAAGGACCCCGCAGCCCCGTGAGCAGACAGGGTGGTCAGGGTTGTTTTGCCGAGGATGGGAGGAGAAGCAGAGCCCAGCTTTGGAGGTGAACCTGTCCCCCCCTTTCTTTTGGAGGGGGCTCCAGGGCTGCTCAGCACCTTGTAGTAATTTTGCGTGGACCTGTGCTTCTGCAAACCATCTTGCCCATAAAATGGGACTTTGCTGGGGAGGAACCAGCGTTCCCATCACCCAGCTGACGGACTGAGCTTGGGACTATGGGGAGCAGCAGCACTCATGTCCCTTAACTGCCATAACTCAATTAAGCCCTGTGGCGGGGTGCATCAGGGCAATGAATCAGCCAAGGGCCGGTATGCGGCCACAAGACATTCAAGCGTGGGCTTAACTTCAAGCCTGGGCTGAAGACTGTCTCTGCTCAAAAAAGCATTTCCTCCCAAGGTGACACGTGCCGAGATCCTGTTGCTTTTCCCTCGGGAAAGGAGGAAGGCTCAGGCGCTGGGTTGGGCAGCAGGCGTGGATCCCGTCAGCGGGGTTAGAAACGTGAGCGGGAGCTTCTGCGGGCGCCCGGCCTGCCTTCAGGCTTACGCGCGCTGCGGATGCGCCTTTGAGCACATCTGGATCCTCTAATAATTTGGGCCGCGAAGAAAACGCGCCGACGTGAGCGAACACCCCCGTGAAGCGCCTTTGTGCGATCCCTCAGAAGTGCCTGAGTCCTAATCTGCGGATTGCTGCTCTAATGAGCTCCAGACTTTGTTTTGAACATCAGATACATTTCATTTTGCTGCTCCAGAAGACATCCCTCTCCTCTCACCCATCCCTCAGCCCATAAGCAGGCCGGTCTGGCAGGGCTTTGAGATCCCTGCCCGCCGCGACTGAGGGCTGCCCACCCCAGCGAGGCAGCGTCCACAGACTAAGGCTGGACGGCGGCTTTCAGGGGACAACAGCACAGCGAGAAACCCCACTTCAGACACTCCTCGCTCGAGAGAAGCCCGGCCAAGAAACCGACAGCGAGGCGTGTTTTATAGCCGCGCAGCTCAGCCGTCAGCCTCCGGCGCGGCCGCTGCCAGGACATGTGGCTGCCCCTTCGGTCACTTCTGCGTACCAGGCTCTCCTGGGGTTTGATTTCAGCTGGGACCTTTTAAGGGGCACCAGATTGTCCCAGGGTCGTTATTTCTGCGTGCAGCTGATAATTTATTTTAAATCCCAGCTAGCAGATGCGGTTATCCCAGCACATCATCTCCCAGGCTGGCAGGTAGCTGCCGATCGAGGCTGCAAACGGAGTGGATGCGCTTTATAAAAATCCATTTTTTTGAGCCACTCAGTGACAACTGGATTTTCCTGGAGCAGCCCAGGATGCCGGGCACAGGGGTGCCCCGGGAGGACACGGCTCTGCAGGAGCTCGCTGGCTGTGGTGGCCAGATGGGTTTTGCAGCATCGCAGTGAGGTGCCATCTCCAGCTACTGGGGTCTGGAGGTCTCCGAAGATTTGGTTTGGCCAAGATACAACACCAAAGGCAGAATAAGGTCCCATGTGCTCAAGTTTGGGTTGCAACCCAAGGCAGGCTTCTGTTTCAATGACCTCAGACACGTGGAGGGCAAACCGAGGCCATCAGCCTGCCGAAAGGGGCAGGAGGACATGTCCCCACCAGCAGCAAGAGACAAGAGATGGGGGCTTTCCTTCTTTACCAGCCATTAAAGAGAGCAGTTCCGTGGGCCTTTTGGGAGGTCTGGAAGGATGCCTTCACCCAGCGGTCCCACGGCGGTCACCTAGGGACAGCCGGTGGGTGCCCTGCATTTATTTATCCCCCTCCACAAAATGCCCAAGCAACATGCGCCAAACCACTGCGGCCCCCTCATTAAATCAACATCTGCCCTGGTGTGGCAGGGCTTTGAGACCGCCCAGTAGATCAGCTCAGGGGTGGGTTCTGTGTTTGGGGTTTTTTTTTTTATACCAGAGTCAAAATTAATCACCTGACAAATCCAGGCTTTGTCACAGATTTGCAATAAAGCCCCAAACCGGAGGAAAATTCTGCGCTGGGTGGAGTCCAAAGGTGCCGCGTTGCACACAGATCATGTTCAACTAATGGATTTATTTTGTCCCCGGGAACTGGATCCCTTCGAGCTGGCTCCCGGGCTGGGGCAGCGCAAACCCCGGCCACTCCCTGAGAATAAACCTGGCTGGATAAACTGTGAAGAAGCAGGAAACAAACATCCCATTCACCAGCTCTCCTGGAAAAGCCATCGGGATAAAAGCCGTTGCCAAAGCCACTGCACCAAAGGCATCACTTTCCGGCACACTGGAACGGGCAGGGATGAGCCCAGGGGTGAGGAGACGGGAGTGATGCGGCTCAGCGGGGCCGTCGGTTTGCTGCGTGGCCGTGGGAAACCTCTTCGCGCGGTGCTAATCTCCACAGGGGAAATCTCTCAGCACGGCACTTTGGCCCTTTGCCCGTAGGAAAGGACAGCAGTGCTTCTGCACTGGGGAGATTCGAGTACAAACTGAGGCTTTCTGTGTAAAAGCTGACTTTAGTGCGTGGAGAAAAGGGGCTGAAGAATGGCTGGCAGGAAGCAGAGCGGGGACTGAGGCTGCCTCATGCCCGGAGCGCACCGGGATGTGATGCTGGGAACACATTGCAAGCGTGTTGGAGAGATGAGTTGTGCTGGCTGGCTTGTTGGGGGACAAGACCCCCTCAGCCCTTGCCCTGCTTCGCAAAGGAGAGCTCCCAGCCACGCATGCACCCCCGCACCCATCTGCACCCATGCACCCCGTGCCTACCCCAGCACGCTGGGTCCGCCCTCTCACCAACACGGTGACCCCATACCTCCTCTCTGCAGGGTGATTTTCCACTTAAACCACTTACTCAGCCCAGATCCCAGACTACTGCAGATCCAGGCCTGTCCTAACCTCATTCAGCTAAGCCAGCTCAGCCAGCCTAATTTAATAGCACCCATTTTTGGCAGGAAAGAGCCACTTCCATGTGAGTCTGGAGCTGCCCTGGTCCGTCCACGCTGGGCAGAAAGGGATGCGGTCCAGGGCGGGATGCTGCCAGGGATGCTGCGTGCCGTCGCTCACCGGCTCTGCCCTCTGTTCTATCTGAATAACAATTTCCTCAGCCAGGAAGAAGCATCCCCAAAGGCATCTGACCCACCGCTGCCTTTCCCTACCGGAAAATCCCTGTCCCGCAAGCAGAGCCTGCTCAGGTGCAGCCTCAGCAGCGGAGCATCCCGTGGAGGAAGTATGGGATCCAGATGCCAGGAGTAGTGTTTGGTTTGCTTTAAGTACAAGGCATACGAAAAAGGTCCAAGCAGAGACTATTTATTGATTTTAATGAAAATAACATGTTGCCTTGAATGAGGATGTTAATTAAAAGGCACCCGCTGCTGTTTATCGCTGGCTGAGCCTCTGGCAGCAGTAAAGAGAGAAACGAGCAGGGTAGCTCATGCCAAAACCTCCCCGCGGGGAAGGTGGATGGTGCCGGGAGCGGGATGCGGGGCCGGAGCATTCCCGCTTCTCTCTGCTCCGAGGGAGCAACTCCGAAAATAAACTCTTGTGTAAGCTGGGCCTGGCAAGCGATGTTGCTGGAAAAGGGGAACCAAAGCTCTGGGCACAGCCCACCCCAGCTCTGCTCCCACCAGCCCAGTCACTGGCAAATCCAGCCCCGGCTCCCCTGTTTACTTAATAATTTCACACAATAGCATCCTTTATATAGATAGAATTTTTTTTGTTGTTTTTCTTCTCCTCATTATGCATGAGACCACTACACAGACAAAGAGGCACCACGCGCATAAAAACTTGCTACATCTTGCCTAGAGGCAGCAAATTTAAAAGCAAAATTGAATTCTTAAGGCCCCATTGGAAAGTCACTGAACCTGCCACGCAAGGTCTGCTGGCACAAAGGCAGGGCCGCGAAATAAAAACCCCTGGGTGAACGCTGTCTTTTGCTGATGGAGATCCAGCGCACAAAGGCACTGGGTGCAGAAGCCGGGTAGAGCTTCTGAGGTGGTTTCTAAACCTGGCAAAGAAAGACGATTTGGGCTCGTGAAGCATCCCGCCGGCTCACCAGTAGCTCCCCCCGGGCGCTGGCTGGCTGGGTTTTCTGCTCATCCCACATTTCTGGCCCCGCACGGCACCTCCTCCCTCCACAAAACCCTCTGCAGGGTTTGGAGAGTTTGTAAAATTATTTTTCCCCTCAGCCACCCTTGAGCATTGTCCTCGCCTTCCTCCTCCAAAGTCACTTCCTAACGAACGGCGGTGGGTCAAACACTGCTGCTGGCGTGAGACGCCGAGTCCGCTCCCATCTCTCAAAGAGCTCTGGCTTCCTTCCACATCTCTTTTTCCCTCACCTTGTACAACCCACCTGTGCACCCCCAAAAAAACCCCAACTTCCACTGTGGGAAGGGGGTGTTTGAGTGCAGAACGGGGCCCTTCAGCCGCAGAAGGGCTCACAGCCCCACCCGCGCCCCAGCTCCCTCCGGGAACACGGGGTGAAGCTGTGGAGGCCCAAATCCATGGAGAAAAATACACCGGGTTGCTTTATTAAGCAATAATCTATTAAGAGCGCTTCTGTGGGCTTTGGCCTACTTAATATGGAGCTTGGGGCTAAAAGTAACGTCAAAGCCAAGATCAACCCATTCCTGGAGGTAATTCCTATAATTTTGAATTAGATTACTGGTATGAGATGGTCAGGAGCCTTCCAGAAGCTTTTGAAGTATCGGAGATTTTTCCTGCTCACCCTTTCAGGGTTAACTCTTGAGCCGCCCATCTATGGCTGCTCTTTTGGGGGGTACCCTGTGTCCCCTCCCACGCACAGGGGAGACGGGGGCAGACAGGGACGTACCCAACATGCCGGTGCAGGGGTAGAGCCTGGGGTCTGCGCCGTCTGAGCGCAAACGGTGCTCGAGGGCCTGCGCAACCAACAATTAGACATGTTTACTCATGTATTCGCCAAAGGTGCCTCCCAGTAAACAACATCAAGATCCACCTCTCCTCCACAGAGACCTCCTGGGCAGATCCCGACCTCCCCGAGGCTCGCAGCCACGATGGCCACGCTACCCCAGGTCCGTGGCAGCGGGACGCCCAGGTCTTGCCCATCAGATGGTGGCAAGTTTTTCGTAGACGGGGAAGAAAGAGAGAGCACAGCCGTTCACCTGTATCTACCCCATTTCTTGCCAGGCTCAACCACATCAAACAGCCCACGTGGATTACTCAAAATTCGAGTCAAGCTGTGCGTGGCGGCGGGCGGGCGGGCAGGCTTTGCAGGGCTGGTCTCGCAGCCTGCCCACGGGCACGCCGAAAACAAATGCATTCAAACATTTGGTTAGAAAATGGTTGGGGTTTTTTTTTTCTTCTTTTTTCTTTCTTTTTTTTCCCCTGGGTCTGCAAGCCGAGGGTGAGTCATCTCCCAGCTTTCCTCAATGAGAGTTCTAAAGCGCCTGGAAAAAAAAAAAAAAAAAAAAAAGACAACCCAAAACACGTCTGTTGTTTTAATCACGGCTGGGTTTCACAAGACATAGCTGGTCTGGGCTGTGATGCAACCCCGTCTCTTCTTCCAAGTCACACACGCGGACTTTTTATGTTTCTCCTGACATCCTCTACCAGGCTGGCAGAGCTGCTCCGCCCGCAACCCAGACCGCCCCGGGGACCTCCTGCCCCGTACCCTGGGAGCACCTAACGCCACGACGCGAGAAGCAGGACTTCTTGCCTCATTCTGTTCCTCTCTCACGGAACAAGGCGGCTGCTGTTCTTATTTAAGCCAGCAGCCATTGCCATCAGCTGCCCAGCAAGGCCGTGGTGCTGCTGTGCGTGAGCAGCCGAAGCACCAAGTGGTTTAGGAGCCGGCACGCTGAGCGTTGGTGGCTGAAGGCGGCTCGCCTTCTCCTCTGGCTTGCTCCCCGCTGCGCGAAGGCACCCATACGCGTGTGGGGAAGGTTATGGCGTGATTTGTTTTGCCCGTGGGAAAGGGGTGAGCTGCAGCGTGGGGATTTCTGATCTAAAATAACAATCGATCTTTATCCGGGGGTGAAACCCAGCCAGAGCCCGGGGCACGCGGTGGAGCACGGGCAGAGCCAGCTCCCTTTGCCGGCTCTGGAAGTGCTCAGGTGAAAAACGCAACAGCGAGGGGCTCGGAGCTGGCTGCCGAGCCTGCAAGGGCAGGCAGGCGCGCGGAGCCTGGCATGACAACGCTGGAGCAAAGGGCAGCGCTGGTTTCTCCTGCAACAGCTGAGCCCTGGCAGCTCCGCATGCAGAGCTGGGTTTTTGTTTTGGGTTTTTTTTTCCCCCTTGCATTCAACACAAAAAGAGAGCTCACCACCCCAGCCTGCTGCGTTTTTCCCCCTCCCCTCCAAAAAAACAGGATTCTGTCCCCCTCCAAATTGTGGAGTGAGTCGGAGTATTTATGAACTGAGAGAAGATCAACAGCAATGTTATTTATAAGTTTGTTTTTCGACAAGCACCTCTGGCTTTTCCACGATATGAATCAGCCGTCGCGTTGCGATCTGCTGCAAGTTTGGTTTTTGATCTGAAGGTGATATTTCCATCTCTGGGAAACACCCGGAGAAGGCTCGCATCCCACGGAAAATTGTGCTGGGCTCTTCCCATCTGCTGTCGGGATCATTTGCCACGTGTTACTGTTCAGAAATGAGCTCTTTGCATTTGGCCAGGCAGGAAAAGCAGTTGGAAAACATCGCAGGCAGGAGTGACCCGAGGAACCTTTTCCCTTCTCCCGTGCACCCCGTGACTCCTGGGGGAAACAGAGCACCTGGCTAACGCAGGCTCCTCTGTTTCGTGCTCAGTATCAGACAGCCCGGATCTGGCCCATGAGCCTTCGGAGATGTCATCCAAAAGGAGAGCGAGCTGCCCAGTTAGCTCCTGCGGGCACCAGCTCTGAACCTGCTGGGAAGTGTGGGGACGACCTCATCAGCCCTCTCCCTCGCCCTGCAACGGGCTGGAGCTCTTACCCCACAGAAATTCCCACCTTCTCTGAAGAAGCCCAAGTTTACAATGTCTCCAAACATCAGCTTTCAAAATCTGCCTCTCTACAAGACACAGAAAACACAGATTTATTACGAAAAATGTACATTATAAAAATATTAAACCTGCTTATTGTATTATATGTATTTTCCAGACAACAGCTTTCCTTCAAACACAAGGCTAACCCTGCTCACGTGGGCACCCATTCCCTCATACCAAACCCGGAGCTTCCCGTACTCAAGGGGAAAATCAACCCTTGAATCCTCCCTGGGGTCCTGCCCTCCCGACCAGTGACGCGGTGGGCTTGGGCGCAGGGTCCCCAGGGGCAGGCAGGCTGGTGGTGAGCCCCTCGGTGTGTCCCGGGGCCGCACCCGGCTCCGCAAGGGAGCTGTGACAGCCCCATTTTACAGATGGGGCTGCTGAGGCCAACGTCAATGAGGTGGGAAGGGATGGCGGGACATGGCAGGGGGCCAGGGTCCCTTTGGGAACAGGGAGGGAGGCAGCGGGAGGGTGGCCCATGGGTTTGGTTTCTGAGGGGCAGACCCAAGGTGGGGAAGGGCTCGTCCCAGGCACATGTGGAGCCCCACACCGGAGGAGCATCAGGCTCTGTGTTCATTGGGGTGTTTGTGATGCTCCTGGAAAGAAAAAGGGCTTGTGCACCTGATTTCAGGCCAAGGAGCTGCTTGAGCCTCTGCTCCCTGCAGAAAGGGAAGAAATGCTGTAAAACAGCTAAACACGAAGCAGCGGGGCCGTGCTGCTTCTTGTGGGGTGTTCTGCTCCATGGGGTATGGTGTGGGTCTGGGTGTTGAAGCAGGGAGATGTTAAGGCAGGAGTGTCTCCTGGAAAAAAAAAAAAAAAACAAGAAAAAAAAAGAAGAAATTGAGCCTCTTGGCAACTGCAGGAGTCATTTAGGGATCTTAGAGGGGGGATTTTCTTTCTGGTCTGGGAGCCTGGAGGTAGGGACGGAGCAGCCTGAGGATCCCCTGGAGTTCAATGTGCCTCTGCCCCGTGCTATTTTAGAAATGTGCTGTTTGATGGCAGGGGTGAGCAGAGCCAGGGGCTCCGAGAGAAGCTTGGGTGGAGACTGTACAAGAGGCTGCATGAAAGGGATGATGGGGTCAGGGCTTTTGGTCCTGAACCCGACACTGGATCAAATGCACTGGCAGATCCTCAGCTGAGAGTTGTGGGGTTTTGAGAGTCACAGACCCTGTGTGTTGTCAAACACCCCTTCAAAGAGTAAAAAGCATGCACATCTGTATGATTTCTTCTGCTAAACACCATAGGTGCTGCAGATGGTCTCCCCACGTGTGCTGCTGGGAGTTTTGGGACAAGGGACTGAGCAGCTGCTGCCACAGGAGGGTTTGTTTAGGGGGGTTGAGGGCAAAAAAAATCGAATATTCCCCTGCCAGGCTGTTTGGGAGTGAGTCCAGCTTGCCTCTTGCATGCTGGAAAGGGGAAGAGAAAAGACTGAGGCTCTGCTGGAGCCCAGCAGCTTGGGAAAGGGTCCTTGCTGAGACCACAGCCCTCGGGGTGCCCGGGAGGGACACGGTTGCTGTCAGCTGAAACAAACCTGCCAGAAGGGCTGAGGAGGAGCAGGCGGCGTTATCCGTGGTTGTTTTTGATGTCAGGCCTTGATTTGAATACAACAACAACCGCAGCAGCAGGAAGGCGAGGAGCTGTGGTGGTAGATCTAGAGAGCGATTACCGCTCCCCGCATCACTGCTTGTGCCTGCTGCCTGCCAGGAGCTTGGGTCTCCTCTGCCTGGTCCTTGGAGGCTGCTGCACCCCCAAAAAGAGTCCTGGTCCCATCCGGGCACAGCCACTGCGATGAGATTTGCAGGGCTGGGTGCTGACGCCTGGGCTCGGTTAGTCCTCCCGCTGCTGAGAGCTGTGCTGGCACCCTCCTGGAAAGCACGAGGCTTTCTAACTCAGAATAAGCTGTTTCCAGCGTGAATCCTGCATAGAGCTGGCACGGGAACCAAGCATGCAGAGAGGGCAGTGGCCCTGACTGCCTGAGGGCTGAGAGCTGGGCAGCTCATGACTCGAGTGTGGGGCCGCTGGGAAGCCCTGGAGCACTTGCCACGGGGAGGGATGCGATGCAGGACCTGGTACGTTGGCCCAATGCCGCCTCAGCTGGCTTCATCCCAGCTGGGGTCAGCCGCCAGCAATCACGGTGGCCAGGGTGCAGTGCGTCCGGCAGCGGGCATGCACCTCTGGCCGCTGGCCTCGCCAGCGCAGCTGGGTGCGAGGGTGCCCCGTTCGAGGAAGCAGGAGCGTATTTGCATGCCACAGCTACGCCCTGCCTCAACCAAATTACCAGCAGATGAGCACAGGCGCAGCCTCCTGCCTCTTCCCTAATTTATGGCAGCAGACGCAGGGAGGGGAAGGTGAGGGGGAGTAGGGAAGGGAGCAGCAAACACGGACATTATACATGCAAATACAGTGCTTTCTGGTTCCCCAATGCTTTCCCTCCAAGCACCCCCGTGTATTTTCCCACCGCTAGCAAACCAGTCGTTACTCCACGCATTTTGGGGTGCAAAGGGCAGCTCGTGCCATCCTGTGCCAGCCGTGCTGGGTGCCTCCATCCCTGCACCCTCCTGGGCACCCAGGGCTGCGAGCGGGCACAGCCGGTGCCCACACCTGCCTGCGCGGCCGCGTGGGAACCCTGGGGCTCACGGGCTCGCCCGAAGCCACACGTTGCGTCTGGGACGGAGAACAAAGCCGACGCTTTGCCTCCCTGCCGACCAGAGCAGACTTCCTCCTTGGAGTATTTACCATTTTTTCCAAGGCAGCTTCCCATGGGGACGTGCCAAGCAGAAACACCTGTGGGGGTAGCTGTGGGCGCTGGGGACGTGTCCTCCTCCTCTACCTGGAGCCAAGCTATGAAACGGGGGATGTACCAACCCTCTGCCTTGCTCTGGAGCCCTTTTGCGAGGTGCATCTCAGCCTCGGTACCTCTGGCTTTGGGTCAATCCTGCCGGAGAGGCTGAGGTTTGCCTGTCCCTGCAAATCAGGAGCAAACCTGCTGAGCAACTTTGGTGTTAAAACAGCCAGGATCAAGCAGCGGGAGAGCAGGATGAGTCCATCCGCAGCTCCTCCAGAAAGGCTCCGTAATGAAGCGGTCCTTTGTGCATAGCAGGAATGGAAACAACAGCCCTCGAGTCTGACCCCAGACAATTGTTTTCAGCAAAGAGGGCTGGGGAGGCAATTAATAATGTTTAAACGAAAGAAATAAAAAAAAGCAATACTGTATCTAGAAATTCTTCCGAGGGCCAGAGCCGTGACAGAAAGATATATGCTTTAGCATTTCTGTCAGAATAAATGACCCTCCTGAGAGAAGGAGGTTTTGAGGCTCTTTCTGCCCCACTGGACATAATTTAAGAAATGCATTACCACTGGAAATCACTATTTTTAGCCAGTAGATGAGTTGCAAAGGGTCATGCTTTTCCTCCTACGCTGGAAGGACAGGAGATAGATTATTAGAGAGCCATAACGCAAACAGTAGTTTCTGATTAGAAGATAACATCGTCAGCCTTTCTCCAATTAGGCGTGGGCATCAAGTTCCCTGGCACGCAAAGGGACCGGGAGCAAACCTCCGTCTCCTCTGCTGGGAGCGCAGGAGCGGGCTGAGAGAGCACAGCCCATCTCTTCAGAGCCGCTGTGAAGTTTCTCAGCAAGAGCCAACTTTTAGACTGCAGCTGTCAGAGTGCTCCAGCCCTGCTGCAAAGGGACCCCCTCTAAGAATAAGAAAAGAGGGGTTTTTTTTGTGTCTCCTTCCAGGCCTTGCTCTTGCAGAGGAGCCACGCGGTGCCGGGTTTTTTTTAATGACATGGATGCGCATCCCCCGAGACACGAACCCAGACCACCAAATTCATTTTGCAGAGACCACCAAACGGCCATCTGAGATCAATTAGCTTGTCATTACTCATCCCCATCAGATCTGAACTGCTGACCTACACGAGAAAGTCCATATATTTGTCTCCCAGCAATGTGCAGACCCGTCTAGCTATCTAATGAGAAGAGCTTCCTCCGTAAACAAAGCCGAGGAGGTCATGCTCCAGCTGTCCGTTGCCTGCTCCCATTAGCTTGAGCCTAAGGGCCAACGTGAGCCCAGCTTGATGAAGAGGTAGGAGTCTCTGGGGCATCCAGCTCTGGGCCAACAGGCTGCTGACTGGAGGAGAACGGCTCGAGAATTTCAAACAATCTTAGAACTTGAAACGCCATTTTAACTTTGCATTTGAATGGTTGCTTTGTTATTTTAAACGGCTATTCATAACGAGTTAGTAGTTGAAATTATAGCCTTATTTATTGAAGACACTAAATATGCAATCTGGAGGCAGTATTTATTGGGTTGTGTGTATTGAAAGTTTATTATTTAGATGAGGATATTTAACATGGAAGGAGATACAACCCTTTTAATTAAAGGAGTGTGAACTTGACTGAAGCATTTTCTGCCTGCAAAGGCTGTAATTATCGCACACGAGTCAATTCTTCATTTAAAAGATTCACAACCCCTTTCTTCATTTAAATTTGTGTTCTTGCATATCTGTTTTCTGCTGGTGTATGGGGATACATACATTAATCAGAGCATGGCATTAGGCTGAACTTTGAATTACTGCAGGATGGCTGGGAGGCATCAGTGGCTTTTACGCCGTTTGGGAGAGTCAGTCCAAGTTTCCAGCGGTCTGGCACGTGCGGATGCCGTGGTGCAGGTGGGGTGGGTGGTGGTTGGGCATCTCATCGTACAGCCTCAGGAACAAGCTGGAGCATCGTCTGGGGTAGCAGCTCTCTGTGCCCAGGGAGGGTCCCAGCTCCCTTCCCTCAGCCCCCCCCCGCTCTGCAGGAGATGGTGCCCAGCAGCCAGCCCCTAAACCAGCTCAGGCTGTAAATCATCCCCTCCCTGCCACTGAACACATGGCTTCAGCTGGGTCAGAACCTCCATCCCTTAGAGTGATGGAGAACTTTATTGTAAGCTGCATTTTCCAAAACCTTCTTGAGAGCGTGATGGCTATCAGGGATGCAAGCGCTTGTTCCAGTGGGTAGCTTTGTGTTTGTTTTACGCTTACCCACTTCGGGGTGGGTGAGGTCCAACGCTGGGCACTTTATGATTATTTTAATTAGAAATACCCAAAGGCAAGAACATGACAGATGAGGCTAGTTCAGTGTTAGAGCTGCATGGTAGAAACCCAAAAAGTGATGTTCTGGTTTTCAGAAACAATGTGCCTCAACCTAAACTGTTGATATAAGGAGAAAGGTTTTTGGAAATTGCCACAGCTTGGAAAATAATTGGTCCTTTCTAAAAGAATCCTAGAATTGATCAAAACTGTACTCTTTATGATTAGGACTCTGAATGTTTTCTTTACTACACCTTTAAATTACAAATAAATCAATGCCTCTATGGAATTATTCAATTGACACAAATTTGTTCCACCTAAAATGAATAGTAAGCCTGAGAAAGCGATAGGAAATTGTTAATTCATCACTGCCTGCCTTCCTCTGGTATATATTTCGCCTAATCAAAATGCAACCTGATACTTTATCCAAGGAAAACATTTCAGAGTCCATCATATGCCACAAGCTTCCAAAACTTTTCTAAATCTGATAGCAAGAAAACATCGTACGTCTTAGTCACTAATGTATGCTCTGGAAAGATAAATGTAAGGCTTGGTTTTTACCACAGTTGCAGCAACCTGTAACTGATGGCCTCTCCACAAGATTCATGAGCTGGTGGGACAGCGGCAGAGGGACGTTTCAACAGACTGTGGTACAGTCTTAGGTTTCAGTGTTTAAACGAGCAGGAAAAAAATATATCCCATCTTTCAGGCCTTGATTCAGAACAAATCTGAAGCACAAGCTTGAGTCTCATACAGGTCAATGGCTTTTAAGCATCTGCTGAATAAACGTCTTCCTGAACGAGGGTCGTACACGTGAGCACCGGTCATTGGAAACGCTGGCAGCTGCTCTTGATCTGGTATTTCTGCCTTTAAAAGTCAGGATAAAGCTGTGCTTGACAAGCCAACCCTGTGGGGCTAGGGCAGCACATCTTGCAAGAAAAACCCATGAGAATCATGAAACTTTGTAAGAAAATGAGGCGGAACCTTACCTTTCGCTGCCATTAAAGCACCTCTGAGCTACGCGCTATGTGCGTGCGTCTTGCTTGCACCGGGAGTGCAAGAAATGGAAAAGCGATCCTTTCTTCAGCTCCAAGCCATCAGCAGCTGGAGCACCTTCTGCCCCAGATGACTGTTTTCTTGGCTCAGTATCCCAAGAAACTGCAATTGTCCTTTTGCACGCACATCCGCTGGCAGGTGCTGGGCACTATATTTAACCTAGAGGTCCATCGGCAGAGCAAGGGGCATGCTGCTGGGGAACGCTTGTCATAGCAAAGGCTTCACGTGCTTAAAATGAAAACTAGAAAATAAAAAAAACAATGAAGGTATTGAAGTACTTTCTGAGTAGATCGATGGAAAATGCAGTAGAGTAACGGAGGGAGCGTGGCCTCTGTAAGGGTTCAAGATTTTCTGAAACACTTGGTGAAATAAGGTGAGGATAGGGCAAGGAATGCATTAGAAGAGTTTGGTGCTGGGCTGCTTTCGCAAACCCGTAAGCGAACAGTTGGTGAGAATATAATGAGCTGTTACAAGGGACGGAGGCTGTGACTGGAGGTCTTCGAACGGCAGTTGCTGCTCCACTCCAGCCCTTTTTATGCAGCTGAGCAGCAACATAAACTATACCCCAATTTCCCTACTTCTGCTCTTAGGATTTGGAATATCTTTGTTTTTTTTTTTTTTTCAATTGTCTCTAATGTTTTTTTTCTGAAGTCTTTGAACAGAAAACAAGATGGGGAAAAAAAAAATCAAGTACTTTGCGGAACTGCTAATGAAGACAAAGTGCTGAATTTTACTCTCCTTTTAATCTTTGGGCAGTCATGTGCTCCCTGGCCACGCATGTTTTCTTACAGAGCAAAGCATAATCAGCTTTGCATCCTGCATTGCCATGAGCACTTCCTCTTCAGTTCAAAGGCGGTGAAGAGGAATCGAGATGGAGAGACCCGTCTTCATGTCCATATTAATGCACACCTCTGCTTTGACTCTACTTTAAATGCATTTTCTTGCACTTTAATAACTCATGATCCTGTTTTCTCACTTCTGTGTTGTGGCAATGTCACTTTCCTCGGAGAGAAGCTCTTGTTTGTCATTAAATACCGGTGTTTGAGAAACAAAGCGGAGGAGGATGGTGCTTTCAAACCAAGGGCGCAGCGTGTTTAACAGCCTGCCTCTGTGCTCGGGACTGCAGCTAGTCATCCCAGGTGCTCAGTTTTGCCTACATAAGCGTAAAAAAAAGGTGGATTACAGGCAGCTTCAGAGAAAAATGTGCAGACTTGACTTTCAAACTGCTTTGCACGCTCTTCTCGTGAAGCGGTGTGAAAGCCGGTGTGGAGCCGGCTCCACGGGCAGGAGCCGTGGGAGCAAGGAGCTCCCAGGCAGCGAGGTCAGTTGCTGCACGATGCTCCTGGGCTTTTGTTAGATGCTTGCTGACAACCACGTTATTCCTAAATGCAGTGCTGGTGATAAATGCTGGGAAACAGACCCATGGGAGAGCACTGCTAGGACTTTCTGTACTCCTGGGCCTGGGTGGGGACGGTAGCGGTGTGTGGCTTCGACACTGAGCTCTGGTTACCTACACACCAGACTGACTCAACCAGCTTTAATTTCAGCATGCTCCAAAGTAATTCAGGGACTGTACCTAATTGAATTTAAAGTGACTAGGGTATTTTTTTAGCGGACAAAGTGGAGGCTTTTCCCAGCTTTGTGGTTCTCGTGGGGAATTTGCTTCCTGGAGACACTTTCAGGTATCTATGGCCTATTCTATGGGATGTAGGAACAGCTTAGGGGAGAAATCCCACGGAAATACAGCCTTTTGCAAGCAAGAGCCACAATGTGGTGGGTGACACACCTTGAAAGGGGGAGAGCTGGATCGTAAAGCTCTCTGAAATGCTTTATCAGTAGCCCTTATATGAAAGTTGAAGTGCTTGAATTACTATCTTTGCTAAGAACAATTTCCCTGGTCATTGTCTCATCCCCTCTCAGCTGAGCGGCACCCAGGCTATGTCTCTCCTTTGGCAGAGAGAAACAGGTCTGCCATGACAATTTACTAACTGGGAAGGAGCTGTGAAGTAACTGTTGGTTAAGCTTGTTTTCCCCTTCGTAACAATCTGCGAGCTTTACCTCGGAGGTGATGAAGGACTATGGTGCCTGCAGGCAGATCTGTCAGGAAGGTAATCCTTGAGTGCCGTTGCAGGTTGTCTTCGGCACACTTCCATCCAGACTGGTTACTAGTGAAGCCAAAGGTGTGGATCCCTTGAATCTGTACTTGGCTTTTACTTGAGGCAGACACCTAAACTGGGTGGGCAAACGTACCCCTTCTTGACCTTAAAATGGTAGCATGAAGAGCACACCTGGTTTTCATCCTTGGAAATGTGTGTTGCTTCAGGTTCCTGCCAGATAAAGACATATTAAAAGGTAAAACTCTGAAATAGCTGTAGACTCCTTACAAAAGCAGAAAAGAACCATTAAGATACCACGGTGGAAAATGACGACATTGCCAAATTGAGTGAGAGCAGATGTGATAGAGGCCAGAATCCAACACTGTGGGAAATCAGTCTGCAGAGCACAAAATAAGAAGAGATCCTGAATTAATTGTAGCTGTTTCTCATCTAGAGGCAAACCAAAGAACAGGTGAACAATTTGGAGCTACTGAGAAAATGACCATAAATATGAAGGATGTGAAAATCAAGTCTAAAAGACAATGGAGTGGAAGAAACCAAAAACCTCTAGATCTCAAAATATCTGTGAAGCTCAAAACTGATAGGCATACATTTGTTGGTACATTATAACGTCGAGGAAGCTGCTGCTAAGAGCAAAAGAGAAGTGGTAAGGAAACAAGCTGTTCCCAGGGTCATGAGCTGCCAGTGGGCTGTCATGGGCTGGGCAGTGGTAGGACATTCTCTGTTGAATCTTCTGACACCTCAAGTTGCTTCCTTGGATTCCCAAAGGATTCCTCTTTGACTTTCTACAATTAAAATGAAGCCTTGAAAGAGAAGGAACAGAAGCAGCAAATAAAGAGAAATCCCCATTTTATGAAGTAGACGTACAGCAAGGACCTGCCAGGCTGGAAGTGAAGTGAAGGGAAGGAGTCGAAAAGTAGATGACAAAAACAGAGAGGAAAAGCTCCCATCTGAGATCTTTCCTCAGAAAGATGAAGCACAGCAGACTGCTAGATAAAAGGAACGTATACAGCCTTGGATCTGACAACAGTGTGGAAATCCCCTGGCTGGAGAAAAGAAGAAAGAGAGGATGAAGTAGCTGTAAGGAGATTCTAGGTACTGGGCTCAGATAAACCCTAGAGCAGAAGAAGCAGCAGCCAAAAAAAGGAACTCTATCAATCAGTGGCCATGAAAATGTGTGTCTTAACTTCTGAAATTCCCAGGGAGAAGAACGATTTGAGTTGAGAAGTGACAAATGCAGAACTCTAAATATTGGTGTCATCAGCCGTACCCAAACTCGTTTTCTATGAGCAGGGACAAGTTGCACAACCTCCATGTGCCTCTCCTTCATCACTGCTGTCGGATGGGGTAGAGGTATCGTCTCTGTTAAAACGGGGATGTGAAAAATAGATCCCTTCAACAGTTATAAAATCCTTCTAGTAAGGGAAGAGCATTATTGCTCATTGTTAGCATCTGCAAATGACTGTTGATAGAGTAAATATTGAGGAGTCTTGATGTATCACCTGGTTCACTTTCAAGCTGCTCTTTGCGGTGGCTGTACTCCATCTGCTTCTGACAACCTCCCATGATAGAAGCTCATTTCTCCTGGGAAATGTATCCCAGGACTCAAGTTATCTTTACAGTTAAGTGTTCTCCGGTTACCTAATCTCGATCTCACTGCTGTGATTTGAACCCATTCATTACTGCTCACCCTATCTGCTGTGGAGCGTAGGTTTTTGTTAGATACGAGAGGTGTCTGCGTTTTTACGAGTGGGTATGCACCGATCAAGTGTGTCGGGTGGTTTTTGTTGTAAGAAGCAGTCTGACTGCTTACAGCTTTGCCAAAGCTCAGCTATTTAGGCTAAAGCTTTTCCATGCCAGGCATTTCCCTCAAGCTGTTTTCCACCCCCTGCTTGCTTTTTCCCCCCCTCCTTTTTGCCTTTTTGTTTTAAAATGCAGCCAAAAATTTCAGCTGTTTCTGAGAATGAGGTTAGGGAATGATACCGCTGCATTACGGCTGAATGGGAAACTTCAGTGATTGGGACTATTTTTGGAAACCTTGAGTGCTGTGATCTGAAATCTGGGAGTGGGGCTGTGAGTTGAAGATCAGCTGGCCAGGCACCCAAAATGACAGCTTTCTGTGGTGGACATCGGTCGGTTGGTCTGGCTCCAGCCTGGGAATCTCAGCTGAGATGTTTCTTGTGAGAGGTTCAGGAGCCACTTTCTTTGTCCTGAAAGGGTTTCCTGTCCAAAAAAGTCTTGCCCTGCACAAACTCAGTTTGACACTGGACTCACAGTAAAGCAAGGTCTGGAAGATCACTACACCTGTGCGCCTTTTTTCCTCTTTACTGTTCTCCCACACCACAAATTGTTGAGTCTGCAGGTCAAATTCAAGCAAATTTGAGAGTGGGAACGAAAAAAAGGTTTCAGAAATTCCTTCGAAACCCTTTAAATTAGGCGGTATGGGTGAAGGGGAGAACAGATGCAAATCCTGAGGAAACCAGCCTACCTTTGTTTTAATGCTCCCCAGAGCAGCCTGTGTTTGTGTAGAACGCTGTCATTTGTTAACTCCCTGCAACAGGATCCAACTTTGTATTTGAGCTGTATTTTCCCTCCTTCAGCACTCAAGGGTGGGGTTTTATTCTTCCCCAAATGGTTAAGACTGTTCAAAATCCAGGATCTCTGATGAAACCAGATCTGCCTTTGACACACATTAATCATGGCTGGATTATGGGGTTGGAGTAGCCGCTGGAATTTCTTTCTGGTGAAACTGGAAGTGACCTTTGCTTCTCCTTGTTCTGTGGGTCAGTCTCAAGCTTAACTGGACATCTACAAACGCTGCAGCTGCTAACAGAGACCACAAAGGTGATGGAGAGGTGAAGAGCAACCTCTGCTCTTCTTGTGCCTTCTTTCTTTTGCTCCTGCTGTACTGTTGGCTCATAGACATCTTGCTGGTCTCCCTGGTAAGCAAAGGCCTGGGCAGGGGAGGCAAAGCACAGAAATGCAGCAAATTACAACACTAAAGACCTGAGGGTGTAAAATCCACATCTAACAGGAAAATCCTATGGTACTGTGCTGAGGAATCCATCCTCCATAAAGAAGGCAAAGGAACATGCAATCACATCTGCACGGGGAAGTTCTTGCGCTCTCACAAAGCCAAGGGAAAGTCTATGAGACTTTGTTCTGACCCAGGGCATGCCTGTCTGGATCAAGGTGGAGGACTGGGGCCATCCTAATTCCTAGTCAGTGAAAATAAATAGCTCTAGCAACAGAGGAGAAGCATGAAAACAAGGTTACCATCAACACCCTGCCTCTTTGAAATCCCTTCCAAATTCTCAAAGGGTAAGATCAATGCGAACAAAAACAATAACAGCACTGTATTAAAAGAAGGTGAAAAGGCAGCTCCCTCAGCAGGACACACCCAAGGAACGGGCTTTGCTTTGCTTTCTCGGAGCTGACATGAGGCAGGCAGAGCTAGGAAGAGCCCCAAAGCAGCAGCCAGGTTTTTTCGTTTGGTTTTTTTTTTTTTGTGAGCTCCATAATGAAAGCAGCAGTCGGCACCCCCTGTGCCACAGCGCTCCAAACCTGCCCGTGATGGAATGTGCTGATAAAGAGGAATATTTCCTTGCGGATTCAGTTTGAGACACAAATCTAAATATTGCTAATTTCCAGTATCAGCCTCAGCAAGAGACTTCACCTCTCAGAGATCCATCTGTAAACGGTGGCAGCTCTTCCTAGCCTTGACTGTCTAAGTAGACAGCACACGTTGTGACTTTGTCTCCCAGTCTCTGCGCTCACTTCAGTAGAGCACTGATTTTCCAGAAAGCACAACAAAACAGCCGACAATCCATTTGTTACGACACGACGTGGCAGCCTGGTGCATTAGGTGTATGGAAATGCAAGGTTTTGATGTGTTTAGTGTGTAGCAAGAGAGCTGAACTCTACTCTGTTCTGAAATGCAACTTTCACCTTGGAAATGAAATTAATTCTTTAAGAACAAGACTTTTAGAATAATCTGACAGTTTGATAGTAAACGTTTTGCTGCCTTTTATGAGGTGAATTTGAAGGTGGGCACATGCTATAAAGGTGGATAAAGTGTGAGTGACCAAGAGGACTGAACGGCAGTAAAAAAACATTAACTTATACTATCTTCAGGAAGGTTTCCTAGAAATAGAACAGGGGATTTTAACAAAATTCTCATTATGATTAATGCAATTTGTGCTGATAAATCCCCTGGAGTTGTCTGACTCTTCTAAACAAATAAAGAATTTTGGAAGGATGTATTTTTGTGCATAAAGTTCGTAATTTCTGACTAGCAAAACAGCTTCAGCTAAGATGTGCCTGTGGCAAATTTCCCCTCCTGTGAAGTTTGACATTTTTATTTCAGTTGGGCAAAGTCTTAAAATCCTTTATTACAGCTGGGAGTTCCTTTCTGCTTTGACCATGGAGAAGGTAAAAAAGCTTCAGATGTGTAATTGCTTTCCACCATTGGATCTACAAGAGGAAAGAATTACAGCTCAAAGCTCACAAGAATAATCTTTTGAATCTGGAGAGTCACTTGGACATTATCTGTACCAGGACTGAATCACCTCTAACAGTTGTACTGAGTATAATCAGAAGTACAACCGACTGTAACACAGCTTGCTCAGAGATAAACATTCACATGCGAAACAAGAACAGGGCTTTGAGTCACTCTGTTTATTTTGTCCCCATCATCCCAAATTCAGCCCATGAACAGCTATCCCTACAAGGGTTTGGTTTCCATGCTTTGAATTTGAACATACTCTGTCCTGCTGATGCAGGAGTGAGAAGGGATGGCTGCAGGACCAGATGCTTGTGCTGTCCCTCACAGGAGCTCCTCTCTCACATCAGCCACCAATGTAGTTTGTGGCAACCAATTTCTTATAGTGCTGTGTGTGCTAACAGGAGGGCTGGGGGGAACCGAAACAAAAAAAAACCTGAAGACTGGAAACAGAAGAGGAGCAAATATCATTAATCCAGCGATGATGTTGCATCTAGCTTATCAGGTAGAGATTTGGCTGGTGGAGGCTACTAGAGCACGTTCATGTTTTGACTGTTCCTTGACAGGCTCTCTGCTTGTGATCACTTAGTGTCACCTGGATTCCTTTATGTGGAAGAAAACCTCAGATATCCTGGGTGGGCAACTTCATGTCCACTCTGAACTGCCAGAGTACTACAGCTGGCCTGTGCTGGGCCTGAGGAACTGAAAGCATCTGCATCCATTTTCATGGAAGCCCTCGAGATCTGAAAATCTGCAGGGACTATAAGCTATAAGATTACAGATCTTGTCCGGCCCTTTTAGGTCTTGTTGCGCTTAATGTTTTTTAAAACATGTAAAGGGCTCCCTACCATAGCATGCCACCCCCTAAAACAATGCCTGTATTTTTGAAGGAGTCTTTAATGGATTAAGAAATGCAATATAATGAGACAGTGTGGACGACAGCAGCACAGTAGATAATACGCAGAAAAAGCTATGCCTGAACACCATACAGTTGAGTGCCGTTGCTATTGTCTGTATGCCGATAACAGCATCTTCAGAATGAATTCCACAAAGGCAGTTTTCAAAAACTTCCTTTTATTTATGTAGGCTGGGGTGAGTCACGCCTTGCTCTCAGTTAAACTTTCTCCTCATTGCTTAACATCAGGATAGTGAGAGTGCCTGGCTCTTTACACAGAGATCTCAAGATCCTCATCTGGAGATTTCAAGTCATTTGGTAGGTGGGGGAATTGAGGCATAAGAGGTGAAGTGAAATGCCCAAAGTCACTTAGCAGGCCGCAGGCAAGGCTGGAAGAGGCACCCAGCCCTGCCCTCTGCTCGCCAGACAATGGAGACCCTGAGTTCAGATAATATTTCTTTTCACGGTTTGTGCTGCCATTGGTAAAATGAGAAAAGGGGTTTTAATATAAAAGCTGCATAGTTCCATTGCCAAAACATGGACAGCACAGAACCATGGAAACAGACACCTACTTTGCTCATCATCACTGTTCCCAATAACCAGTACGGAAGTCAAGTAGTCTTCTGGGATAATCTGGTTTAGTTCTCTAATTGTATAGTTCAGCCTCCGTTGCATCACTGGAGAATAATTGGTTCTGATGCTCTCAAGTTTCACTTCATGTTGGTTTCTAGAAAAACATCTGTACTCCTCTGGTTAATTGAAAGGATTTAAGCAGATTTTCAATCCATTATGACGTTGTGTTTTCCTAAGGCAGCGCCAGGCTCAATCAGGGTCCTTCTTCACTACATCAGACTCAGGTACCTGGTATCACCCTGTACTTCCACAGCTGCATGTCCCTGATCTTTTTATGATTAGTTGCTGGCATGCAAGTGTCAGAAGAGTGTCTTCAGGTAGATGTCTCAGGCTGTACAGGCCACGCTTTCATGGGAGATGCCACATATGTATGTTATTGAAACAAAGGCTATTTCTTTGTGAAGCACACTGTTAAACTGCAAGTGCTCAAAACCAGAAATAGCCCAGGGTGTCCAAATCAGCCACCTGGGAAGGGATGGTTGTTTTTACTGGCTTTACACTTAGGCCTGCCCATGAAGACTTAGGTCTCTTGTTGCACTGTGGTAGTGACCCAGGTTGAAGCAGAGGTGTGAACGCAGCTACTCCAGCGCAGGAGTCATTGTGACTAGGGTGCTCACTAGGGAGGCTGGGAATTTGGACTTCAACAACTTCAGCGTTGGAAGGGTCTCCTGTGTCCTGGCTGAGTACTCCAAATGCTTGAGAACAACAGGGGCAGGCAGGAGTCACGTCATGATCAGGAAGAGTCCCGTTCGGTTATTTCAAGTAGCACCTGCAGGCATCTTCTTTTAGGAAAAAGGTTCCAGCTTTGGTATCTGGAGCAGACATATCTGTCTTGTAGCCTGGTTTAGGAAAAAGAGACATCAGGTGCTGCTTTCACCCTCTTACCTGCCGTGCTTAGCATTTTTTAACTGGTAGGCAGCTTCCCACTCAGAATGCAAAATTAGATCATTTTGTTTAACCGTTGTGGTAGGGCTCTTATCTCTCTCTGTGTGCTATGAAAGATGTTTAGGCATCAACTTTGGGCTTAGCCAAGCCCTGAAAGCTGCGTGCTGTTGCATTTGGAGTCCCTACATCCATCTCTGCATAAGCGCTTCCACAGACGTGAATTGACTCTGACAGCTCACGGCCCTCTGCGTTGCCCATATCCCTCATCAGGGTTGCTTTGGGAATCCTGAGATAAGAGAGATATTTATGCTGATGTATGCAGGCTAGGCACGAAAGGCTGCTCCGGAGGTGGGTTAGAACATTTCAGGATGTTTTCTGCATGTGACTGTGCATCCGTGAACCGATCAGCAATACCCCACATCACTGGTGGGACGACTTCAGTGAGAACATTCTGGCTGGGAGCATGGGTTGTCGTGGTAGGGAAATAAAAATTAGTCTGGGGGAAAGAAGTTAATTCAGCTGCTCAATTTCTTCCCCTCTCCTTGAATTTTGTGGAACCTGAAAGCATGTACCTTGCGTAAGTGGATTGCATTTCACATCTAATGTGCATAATTATATCTTGCGAACAGTTTATTAGTGGATCTGTAATCACAGAGTAGCTTGTATATGCATAACACTGGTGTTTGATTATGTTGCAGCTGCCATAGATCAATGGATACACAGGAGTCTTGCTCATTAGTGTCTCACACGCGTGAAGTCTAGAGAACAAGATAACATCGGTGCCATGCGGTTGTTCATCAAATACTGCTACCTAGGGGAAACCAGAGGTTCTGAAGACGTGGCAGAGAAGGCTCACAGAAAGAACCGTATATACAGGACTTGGCACTTGAAGAAAGATCCTTTTCTCAAAAACATCCCATCTGTACACCCTTGAGTGGTATTCTGTCTCGATTATCCACACACTGTAAACATATTAGATGTTATTTTGGAAAGGGGTCTGTTCTGAGAAATCCCTCGAAAAGCAGCAGGCCTGCAAGCTTGACCATTGCTATTTTCTGAAGGTGACTCACGCAGAGGCCTGATGAACAGCCCAAGCTCTTATTTTGTGAATCAACAGACTGAGGATTTGCAGACCAAGGTAAGTCTACTAACGTTTAAGCAGCCTGAACTACACCGAAAAGGGTACCCACAAGGAAAAACATTCTAGCTTGGTTTGGTGAGTTGACGATATAGTGCTAAAAACTAAAATCACAAAAAAAAAAAAAAAGTTCGGTGAGCTGCAGAATTCCCATGAGTTTGTATCCCATCTCTAACACAATAACCCCAGCTTTCCCTCTCATGTCCCCCAGCTACCACCTGCAAAGCCGCTTCTGATCTATGTCGACCGGCTGGCTGGTGGCCAGCGACTCTGGCCAAACGGGGTAAATAACTGGAAATTACGCTCTAGCCTTTCTTGCAGCAAAGACATTAATTTGTGTGCCTCTCCTCTGTCTAGCTAGGAACAAAAAAAAGTAGGGACTTCTCTGTCTTTAGGACCTGAATTGCCTTATCAGGGCTGCATGGAGTAAAGAGAGGAATAGCTGCTCTGATTTTATAAGCTTCCCTTGATGAGAAAACAAGCCTAAAATAATTGTTTTATCCCAGTTATGTCTGTTACAATACAAAGGAAGCAGTTCCTTTCACTAGAGAGGTATTCTACAGAGCAGAAGTTAGTTACTTTTTTCTTTTTTTTTTTTTTTTTTTTTTGTGTCAGCTTAGTATAGAGAAACTGGATAAGTCCAGAAGAATACTATGATACCGTGCCACTGTTTTCTATCTCAGCCCTCCCGCAGCAGACCAACTGGGGCAACAAACTGAGGCAGTGTCTGATCTGCTACAGACTTTCCGATAACATTGACTCACTTTCTTTAAAACAAAAACTTCGCAGTGGAGAGATGACAAACATTCAACAAAGAGGTGCCTGGAGGAAAGCAGTCAAATTTGATGTTGTGTCCAAAGTCTTGAAAAATATACGCCAAGGTCAAAAACCCAAACTTGTTAGGTGATTATGTCTCTTGCTTCTTATTTTAGGGCTTTACAACCACTCATCTTGCTTTTGACCTTGGTAATTTTTTTTTTTTTTTTTTTTTTTTTTTGCAAATTGCTGTTTGGAAGAAGGCACAGCCAGTTTGGGGGGGTGAGGAGGTGGGAACCGGGCGATGTACTAGCAAGTAGTGAAAGATTACTGGAGGTTGAGAGAGCAGACTTCTACCTTATGAACTTGGCAGTTCTCCTGCAGGTCTTGGTATTGATCTCACTGTAAGATGAATAGTGATATGGATTTTTCAAAAAAAGGTCTTATTTTGGGACCTTTAAATGTGGCTGACATTCACAAGAATTCCTCTTAAGGGTTGGTAGTAATCTACATTAATCAAGATAATATACAACATTTTTATATTTTCAATCTGAGTATATCTTCTTTTCAGATTTGGTTATCGTTGAAGAAAGTGTTTAAAACCACTCCTTTAGTGCTTTTAACTTCTGAATTTACACATGTAAATTACAGTAACGAACAAAAAAAATGGGAAGATATAGCTTAAACACATACGGAGTTACTGCCTAAATCTGCAGTTCACAAATTTATTAAACATCTCTTAGAATATTTTCTACATTTAGACAAAACAACTTTTTAAAAAATGAAATCTGTATACAATTAGCTAAGGGATACAGACACTTCCCTCTTTTTTTTTTTTATTAATTTGCTCGTACTTGATTCAAATCATGCCTTCTGGCTAACCTTAGCATTGCCCTCTTCCAATTTGCATGAGTACGTGTAAAGTTAAGACTGTAATACCGAGAGATTAGAAAACCTCATTTCTTTATCAGAAGATCTAATAAGCTCTAATATTTTTATGTTGGCAATAGGTTATCGTAATATCCAACTGTGTTTTGGCATGTGCAGCTATCCTTGCGACGCTCCAGAGTTGCTAAAAAGCTGGAGGAGTGGTTGTACAAAAAAAAAAAATAATCAAAGTATGTAGGAAAAAATGGATTTAGGGACAAGTGATGTATGTCCTGCTGTGCTCCTTGATTGAATCAGCTCCTGTAAAACGCCCGTTTGTGAAGATGAAGAATCGAGAGTTCAGGCTGCAGCCTTGGTGCCGTGTAAGTGAACTTTTTAAGCGCTGGTGAACCCAGGCGCTGGGTTTTTTTTTTGCTGTAGGCCAACGCCAACATTTCAAAGACACCCAGCAGCCTTGCCTTTGAAGGGGTGGGTGCCGCCTCAGGAGCAGGCCCCTCGCCGCGGTCTGTGCCCGGACGGAGTAGGCACATGCGGCCGCGTTTTGGCCGGCAGCCGGAGAGCGGGGTGTGGGGGTCCTTTGGCAGCCGCGGGGGCACAGCTTTGGGATCACCCTTTGGGCTAAGCCAGGCCTTTACTCTGCCTCCGGGGCCGGAGTCAGCCCTCGCTGGGGAGGCCGGCGGGACTGCCCTTCTCCCGGCCCAGGCGGGGCGGCCGGAGCAGGTGCAGGGGGCGGCCGAGACCCCGCCATCAGGGGACAGCGCCCGACCGCCACCGGGAGAGAGGGGGGCGGCAGCCGCTCGCCCGCCCGCCGCAGGGCTCTGAAGCTGCTCCCCTCGAAGCAGGAAGCCGGAAACCATCAGGCCGAGGCGCGTTGAGAAGGAGGGGAGCAAGTCGGAGCGACCCCGCGTCCCTCAGCCCTGCGGGGCGAGGCACCACCCGCCTGCGGGGCGGCGTGGGGGGGTGGGGGGAACGTGTGTGTGACTCAGTGACCCCCCTCCGTCGCCTCACCCCGCTTCCCGCCTCGGAGGGAGGCGCGCGCGCGCGCCCCCGTGGCGCATGCGCGGCGGCGGCAGCAGCGGCGGCGGAGTTGTGAATGGTGCGGCTGTTCGGCCGGAGTTTGCCAGCCGGGGAGGAAGTCGTGAGGGGCGGGCGGCGGCGGCGGCGAGAGCTCCGGCAGTGGCGGCGGGGGGAGGCGGGAGAGGGAGGAGGCGGGAGCCGGGAGGGGGGGGGGCCGGCCGGCGGCGGCGGGGGCTAACAAAGGGCGAGGCGAGCGCTGGGGCTGGGACAGCGCGGGGCGGGCGGTCAGGCGGCGGCGGCGGCCCCACCACCATGCCGCGGGTTGTCCCCGACCAGCGGAGCAAGTTCGAGAACGAGGAGTTCTTCAGGAAGCTGAGCCGCGAGTGCGAGGTGAGGCGGCGGCCGGGCTTCCCCCCCCCACCCCGCTTCGCCTTTCCTTTCCCTCCCTCCCTCCGCGGGGAAAGTTTCGGCGGAGGGGCCGGGGGCAGCGCGGGGAGGCGCAGTCTGTGCTCTCCGCTGCCCCCTTATCGCCGGGACTGGCCCCTCCTGATTTGCGCGCCCTGTTCCCCACAGATTAAATACACCGGCTTCAGGGACCGGCCCCACGAGGAGAGGCAGGCCCGCTTCCAGAACGCCTGCCGCGACGGCCGCTCCGAGATCGTAAGTGGCTCCCCGGGGCCCGCCGGGACCGGCCGCCGGCGCCTGTCAGCCGCGGGCGGGGTGACGGCCTCCCCCTCCGCCCCAGCCAGGTCCGGGCAGCCGCTCCCGGTCCCCTCCGCCCCTTTAATTATTATTTTTTTTTAATATAAAAAAGTTTCAGGGAGCCTTTGAGGAGGGAAGGCTCCGCGGGCGCCAAGCTTGAGCGGCTTTAGCGCGGGGTGTGGCGGTGGTCGCGTCCGGGTGGCCGAAAAGTTTTCCTGGTGGGAAGAAAAAAAAAAAAAAAAAATAAAAAATTCGCATCTGCCGCCTTTCAGACGCCAAGGGGGAAGGAGGCTTTCGTTAAAAGGCAGGGGTTCTTTCCCCTCCAGAACAGCGCTTTTTCCCCAAAACGTGTCGGCTCGCTCTGCCTCCGCCGGCGCGGCGCGGATCGCGCAGCGGGGTGAAGGGTAGGTGAGGAAAATCTCTCGGAGCCACCCGCCAGTGCGAATTGGCTCTGTTTCCTTCCCTGGGCACGTGTTGCAGTTGTAAGCTGCTTATTTCAGTGTTCGGCTTTTTTTTTTTTTTTTTCTTTGTTGGTTTTTTTTTTTGTTTTTCCGAGAGGAGAAGAAACAGTAGCTTTCAGAAATGACTACAGTTGTTCAGAAGATGCCAGCTAAAAGTCTGGAATGAGCAGTTTGATGTATTTGAGGACTACATCAAATGCATTTAAAATTAGGCTTTGCGGCTCGCAACTTGAGCCCCGTTTTTCTCATTCATTCGGGTTAGTTACAGACTACTCTCTCCTGAATTAAGTGAGATGGAGTACGGCTCAGAGTAGTCAAGAGCCAACTAGTTATTTCCTCGTTTAATTTCTGCTATATGTTCCTTCTGTAGGATCAGTATCTCATAACATTGTTGTTAAGTTCTCAACTCTTTGCTGTTCTTAAAATGCAGAAGTGCTTTCTTTTTCATTTAGTGTATAACGAAAGACGAGGTAAAAATTCCCTTCCCATAGGAAACAACCCCTGCTTTCACCAACTTCGGTTTCTGATGATTCTTTAATTTCACATGGTGTAGATATTTCGAGTCAGTTCACAATGAAATTGTTCTTGCACACAATAAAATTATTCTCATGCACATCCAAACCAATATAATTGAATGCCAGTTACTGCAACTGATCTTGTTCATTTGCATTTGTGAGTAAAAGTACACACCCTCAAGTACACAGTTATTTTTTACGGGGTAACTTCAGTTTAGCTAAATCTTATCCCTGTTTTTTATCTGTGGTAGTAGAACCTGTGACATTATTTTGTGAGAGGCCCTCTGTAGTCAGTCTCTTAATTTTACTGGCGTTTTTTTACGCTCATTTTTCATTGTGCATGTTTGCTTCCTTTAAAAAGTCACCAGGGAAACAATAGGTAGGTAAGGAAAACATAGTTTGCTAGCATTTGAAGTTCCTGAACAGGTGAAAGTACATAGCGTACCTTAGTATACTTGAGTCCTTCCCTAAATAAAAAAAAAAAACCCAAAACAAAAGACATGTAGCTTATAAACTAGCTTTCTAATGCAGCCTATGTGGATATTTATATAAATGGGAAATCACTGTAGTTTCACCTTTGTGCTTCTAAGCCTGCTGCTGTCTTGCCCTGCCAGAACTTCATCCCTTGGCAGCAGTGATGCCTGTTTTACGTATTTTTTACTTGTACTTAATTATAAAACAGCTTCTAAATTTCTTGGTCTGAAACATCTGGTTTTGTTTTGTGAACAGGGCACAAGTAGTCAGGTTTATTTAGAAATGTTGTGTGTGTAATGACTGATGTTAAAAAGAGCTAGAAATTTTACTTTTTTGTTGTTGTTGTTGTGAATGTTTTTCCAGACATCAAGGATTTATTCTTTTATCCCCAAAGGGAGCCTTTGCAAATGACCTTCCATATTTTTAAACAGGCAAAAAAAACCCCCAAAAAAACCAGAGAACAGCTTAGGGATTTAACGTAGAGCTGGCAATAGGTTGTTGGCTACTTCTCTCAAATAACTCTTGATTGAATAAAGAAAATAATTTCCAGTATTACTGAGAAAGTAACTGTGAAAAATTAAGTAAGTTTTTTGGTTTACTGGTATTGCTTTGATAACTTGAAAACAACTTTACATGTTCAGTTTATTTTGGGAGACTTCCTAAGTACCTATTTTTTGGTATGGTACTTGTATTTACATTGTGCGCATATGGGTCAGGTCACCCTTGTACTGCCTGATAAGGTTTTTGCAAAATTTGAGGCATATCTGTATGACAGCATTTCAGATTAAGCTTTAAAAGGCTCTGTATAGAAGATTATAGTTTTCACACTTCCAAATTTAAGATTGAACTAGTGGTGTGATTTATTATTTATTTAAAAAAAAAAAATTAAGATTTGTTACTAGAAGAAAATTGTTGGGTTTGCTGTAGTCGTGTGGTTACTAGCGAGACTGTTCTCGAGTTTTTCAGTACTGACCTGCGATTTTGATTTGAGAAGCACGTGGGTATTTAAATTGGATGGTTTTATCTGTTCAAAGGGAGGGAGTAGGCTTCAAAAATCCAGAGAATAAATACCTACATAGCTTTTTAAGTAGCCTATGGTTTAAATGTTGCCTGCTTGACTCCATGAGGATGTGGGAATGTGTGTAGTTTCATTTTCTTCTCTTCTTTGACATTTTTCCCATGGTTTTTCATGGCCCTCTAGCACAAGTTGGGGGGTGGAAGCAGGGAGGCGTGAGCCCTTCGCTGCCTCGCTTGGTTTCCCAGAAAGCAATAATGGTACTTCTCACCCAGTATCCTTGGGACCTGCAGAAACTGGAGGGGTCCGACAGGCTGTGGTGGTCAGCTGGTTTACATTCAAAGATCTCACTCCTTGGCATTTTGTTTTAAGTGCACAAATTAAGGAGTATAAAACACCTATTTGCTAAAGGTGCTCGGAGGTGGGAAGGTAGTTCTTCAGCAGACTAAGTGGTGATGACTTACAAGTCAAAAATATTTGGAGATAGGTGCAATTTTTTTTTGTTCATGTGTAAATAGAATCCCTGAGAAAAGCGAAGGGATCATACAAGCTAGTCAGTCTGCAGCCCTCACAGTTTTTATGTTTCCTATTTGTGCAAGTGTATGCTCTAGGAAGCTTTTATTAACACTGATTGAAATGTTTGCCTTTGCATATTGTAGGGCAAACAAATAGTAATGTACCAGTACAACATCCACCCCCCTCCCCTCCAGTATTAGTAGGACCAATTTGTCAATTTTAATGAGATTGAGAGCATGCTTAACAGGAGATTAAAAAAAAAAAAAAGAACCCCCCCCCTGCTTTGAAAAGTAGTCTGGAATAGAACCTGGTTGCAGGGTATTGGTCTCCCTTGGTGGAGGGGAAAAAATCAAGACAAAGCACTTCTACTTTCAAAATGGGAGATATTAATCCTGTGACAGACAGCATTGCAGTACATGACCGGAACTGTCTTAAATAACATGTAGAGCTATTGTGTCATAGGTAGCTGTACAGTTGTACCATGAAGTTGCTGAATTCTGGGTGGCTTGAAAGAAGTCTGCTTTCGGGAAATTCCAACTACTAGAGTAGTATTTGTATAGCTTTTAAGAAAAACTGTATTCTGGATTAATGACCATTTACATCTAAGTGATCGGGGTAATCAATACAGTTATTTGATTGCAACAAATTAAGTTTAACCCTGAGATGTTGAGTAGAGTTATATTCCAGGAGCATGTTTGAGTATTTGTGTGCTTACAGGACGTTCTCGTGTGTACCAGAGAGAAGGGTGTAAATACTGTGAATCCAGCTTCTCCTTGCAAAGATGATTTTTTTATTTCATGTCTAGAAATCAACAAACTCTTCATGGCTTGGAGTTGATAAGATGTATAAATAAACACAGAGTTTATAAAGAAATCTGAATTTTATTTTAATTTGAAGCCATAGAAAATTATTTACTTGAAAGCGAAGCACGCTTTTGCTAATATGGTTAAGTCAGTCCCTTTTGTGATTTTATAAAGGGCTGCAGCTGAGAAGAATTCCTGCAGTTGCCTGTTCTCACTGTCACGGCATCTGCTGACTTGGATTTCACTGGTGCCTTACTGTGGCAAGAGGACTTCATCCTGTGAAGTTTAATTGAGCTGTGCATTGATGCTGCTTGCCTGTAGATGATAAAATAGGAATATTTACATTTCAGTTCACGTGAGTGTTTATCTAGGTACAAGTAGATTGTGAAAGGAAACAAGTCCTTTTATTTAAAAAAAAAAAAAAGATCTCAGGAGTTCATTTTCCTTCAGCAGTACTTCTTTTAGAGATATGCGAGCTCTTTAAAAAGCATGGGAGATTTTTAATGTTGCAGGCACTGAGTTGGTGCAGGGTATCTAGACAGAACTGAAAGGACAGATTCTAATGTCAGCAAAACTGATTTGAAAGAAGTATTGATTCCATGTTGTATTTTATATCCGAAGCAGCCAATGGCAAATGTTGTCAAAATGGAATCAGATGTTTGTAACTTAATACTTAAGAAAAATGATGAGTGCATGTTTTTGACTTTAAGTATTCTCTGTGCTGCCTGGCTTAAGACATAAACTGATGTAAAAATAAATGACTGCCTGCATAATTTATGTAATGTCTTGCTCCCTGATCCTGTTTGTATTGATTTTTCTAAAAGGCTTTTGTGGCCACAGGAACCAATCTGTCTCTCCAGTTTTTTCCGGCCAGCTGGCAGGGGGAGCAGCGACAGACACCGACCCGGGAATATGTCGACTTTGAAAGAGAAGGAGGCAAGGTAAGGAGGAGAGAGTTGCAACTGAAAGAAATTGTTATGTTGTGCTTATCATCTTCTTAGTAATTTCGCATCATACGTGCAGTCTATACTGATATTTCACGTCTTAGTGCATGTAAGTAATCACATGAGTACAACTGAAAGTTAGCAGGATAAAATCTGTTATCGCTTTGTTTTAGGGCATGTTAATATTTCTGGAGGGAAACACGTGGGCAGTACTAGTGGCTTTTTATTGTTTTGAAGAACAGAACTTTATTTCTACTGTCATGCTATTTAAATTCGGGCTTGAGTAGGTGTTTCTAAAAAGGTTCAAAATTAGACTTTGGCCAATGGATTGTGGTAAACTAATGAAAATTTGCACTTTGAACAGGTTATTTCATTGGGTCTTAGGTTGCTGGTTGCCATAGCAAGCATTCAATGTGCTGCTTAGTGGAATTAAGCTTTTTTTTTTTCAGTTTCACCAGAAGCTATAATACAGAAGAAGCATCACTGTCATAATTTATTTCTTATTTATTTATTTATTTATTTATTTTCCCCTGAGGTGGTTGTCCCACAAACTGATTCTAAAAGCTAGAGTACCCTAATGACAGTGATGGTTACTGTGAAGCTGTATTAGATTTAAAGTCAGAAACCTTGCTTAGTCTCATCAGAATAAAGTTACTGAAATCACTTACAGCTGGTTTTGTTTTACAGGAAAAACATACCTTCAAAATGTAGATGCTGTCTCTTATCTATTCTGCTGTAGATGCTTTGGGACTGATCCAAAGATCACTGAATTCAGTAGGAGACTTTCTGCAGACCTCAGTAGGTTGGGATCAGCATTTAAGCCCCCATAGCCTTTCTGTTTCAGGCTAATTTCTGTATATTTTTACTTTAAAGAATTCTAATAGACTACAAACATCTTGATTTGCCTGAAATGTTTTACCCACTCTTATAACAAGTAACAGCTAATGCTACCAAACCTACCAAGCTGGAGGAAATATTTGAACCGTATTCAGATTTAATGGCATATTGGGTCTTTTAAATGCTGTTAGGTGGAAGATAAATATTTCCTATAGTGGGAAAACTTGATTGGAATAAAAAAAAAAAATCCTGAGGGCAGATATGGTATTTGGAATTCAAGTTAATGAGGTTTTTTGGGAAAAAAATTGTTTTCCATTTAGTCCTGTGAGGCTTGCAGAAGTTTGACAAATTGGGGGAGGAGTGAAGTTAGATATGCTGGGTACTGAATGCTTTGCTAAGGAAACTGAATTGAATCTGACTCTTACTGAAAAATATTGATTCTGGCTCACAATTGAATGAGGAATTTTTCTTGTAATGTGTAAGAAGACTGAAGTCTCTCTTCTTGCTAGTTCAAAACTAATTTTATTTACTCCTATGGTTTTTTTAACTTTGTTTTCTCTGAATGAATTCTTAAAGTACTGAACTACTTCATCCATTTTCTTGTGTTGGCTTAATCATGTAAGAGCATGGCAGATATGCTGTGTATTAAAATAGAACATGAGCCTCGTTAATGAATGCCACTCCCTGTTTTATGTGTGTTTACAGTAAATTCTAGAGTGCTTCACTAGACTGTTTAGAAGAATTCATCTGAATGAGGCTAGGGGTGGGCAAAGTAATAAATGGGAATACTGCTATGCTGTAATAGGAACAAATGACAAATTCTCTGTTGTAATCAAACTTTACTGGTGTAAATCTCATGCGAATGCAGCCTTGCTCTGCAGAGAATTAAACTTGTCTGAAAGTAAGCCACTCCCATAACTTCAGAAGAGGAGTCGGCAGAACGGGAGAGCTTTTCTTATGTTATCAACAGAAACAGCGGAGTGTTTCACATGAATTGTCTGAGATTTGGTCCTCTGGAGATTTTTCTCGTTTGGTTTTATTAAGAATTTCTTTCATAGGCTTCGGCAGTCTCTCAGTACCATGTGATTTTTGTAGCTCTGTGCAGCATTGTTTTATGAGCTTTGATTCTTGAGGCAGTGCATAATGTGTGTTTGTTCATCACTGGATTTAAGCCAGCAAGGCATGTTTTTAATTATATAGATAAAAAAAGGCTATGGGGGGAGCTGTCAGTTAATTATTATTTTAGGCATTAGTTTGAGATCTAGAATGTAGATAAACTTACTAATGCTGGAATATTTTTATTCTGGAATTCTGCTTCGGTGTTTGGCAAAGGAAATGATGGCCCAAAATAGTTTATCCAGAGTTGAAGTATGTCACTGTTGTGCCTAAGCAGTTTTGCACACAGATTGACAAAGCTTCCAGTGCAGCATCTGCTAGAACTGCTTCTTAAATGATTGAATCTTAGAAAAAGGAACACCCTTGTGAATCCATGTGAAAGCTGGGATTCTGTGAATATCTCCTCCTTAGGCTTGAGGTTTTTCATTCTGGTATTTCTTAACTGAGAGTTTTTTCCTATGTTTAATTTGCCTTTTCATTTCATGCATCTGATGTTCACGATGGGTGGGTAGGCCTCTAGTGGATACCCTGTCTTCATTAATTCAAGACTTGCATAGCTAAGTGTTCGTTTAATGTTTTTCTCATTTTAAACTCAAGCTTACCTTTTTTTTTTTTTTTTGAGGTAGTTTTAACATTCTGTGCTGTCTTTGACCTGTAGCAAATTGAGTTGTGTGTTTGAGCAATTTTTCAGGTTTGTCATCGCCAAAGAAAAAGTAGCACTAGAAATAGGTCCCTAGATTATAAAAATGATAGACCACTGTATTTCCTTGTGGTTGTGGGGGCTGTGTCAAATTCAGTGTGTCTCCTGTTTCTGGATATCTGAACCATACCAGAGCTTCCTGATCCTTTCTGTTATCAGCTAGTGTCTAGGTTTTCGTTGTTGGTTGGGTTTGGTTTTTTTGATTGGGTTTTTTTTTTTTGTTTTTTTTTTGTTGTTTTTTTTTTTTTCCCTTAAAGATCTTGTCAAGAAATTCAGAGGCAGACAGTGTAGTCGTGTAATGTGTTGCCTGGAATATTACGTAATTGAACCCTGGAATGACATGGAGAGCTTTTTTTTTTTTTCCATCTTGGTTCTCTGGTATCATTAATTACTTAGACTAATTGTATTGTCCTTAATGAATTCTTTGATTTTTACTTCAGCTTTATTCTGGTACCTTATGAACTTCAGGCTCAGCTCTGTGTGTGTGTGTGTGTGGACTTCAGTGCTTCTTACAATCTAATTTTGTTGAAAGTCCCCTTGCTTTAAGAACAGTGTGATCGGCTTTCTTTGCATGATTCATTTTCTCTACTTTTTACAGTAAGATAAAACGTCCTCAGTTTTCATTTGTTATTTGAGATATTTATATAGCTCTGGTCTTTCTTACCCAGAGGAATGTTAGTTCTTGGATATTCTTTTTTTGTTGTTTAAATACCAGTTAGTACCCTGATGAAACGTGTGAAGTTGCTTTACTTCCCCTCCCCTTCGTAATACTATTCTCTGTCTCATTTCTAATGCAGCTTGACTTCCTGTCTGCTCTTCGGCAGCAGCTGCTCATAAACCAGAATCTTCAACGCAGGCTTATTTCAATATAATGCGCTATGAGCTCCACAACTCCAGAGGAAAGCACATCAGACATGATTTAAATTGATTCAGAGTGCCTGATATGCCACATGTGTGATGTAGCTAGGATTTCTACTCACTAGACCGTTAACTTTGTTCCAGCCATAACTGAGTATTACGGGACTTCAGTTTTCGTCCTGAAGATGCTGAATTTCTACTCATGTGGAGTTTTTTCTCTTGTCACTAGGAAATTTTATTTGGCTATAAGTCAATGTTAAGTGCTTGGATGAATCTAAAAACTGGAAAATTTCTGTTGTGCTGCAGACATGACAGCAGTTACAGAAATGTAATGAGAAGGAAAGGTGCTGTATTTAAATAAAAACGCGGTGGTGGTCAGTGAAGGCACATCAGCTGCTGAACTGTCTGTGTGCTCGGGCCCTTTGAGGTGCTTTTGCCTGCTTAGCCAAGGGAACTGGTGTTGCCCTGATGAAGCCCACATCGCTGGCATTCCTTTTTATCTTTCTCAGGCTTTTTCTGTAAGCTTTAAACAAGAAAGTCAGTGTGTGGTTATTCTGACAGCAGATAAATGGGTTTGGTGGTGTATCCGGTTTGTACCCAGCCTGGCTAAACAGCTTAATATTTTCTTGGAGTTGCGTGGTAGGAGTCCTGCGAAGGCTTGGTGAGTGAGAAGAATCCACTTTCCTGGATCAATCAATCACTTTCCCTTGGTCATTTTTCATCCAGGATCATCTGTATGGTTTGGGTAAAATACTAGCTTTCTGTAGATGCCTGTGATTCTAGATTTTATTACTGTGTTTGTGCTCTTTTATTTAGCAGAGATTGCTCAGTTTCTTTTTTTCTTCTTTTTTTTTTTTTCCGGATATGTCATTTCTTTGTTTATGCTCCTATACCATTTTTTCTTTGGAGGAGAGTGAAACTTTTTCTTACTTCGCCTAGATACTTTGAGGTGTTATTCATTATGACTTGCTGCTGCATAGAGGAGAGCTATTTAACTGAAACTGTGTTTGAAGCCAGGTAGTCATAGTGTATCTTTGCTTATTCACTTCCCCTCAACACTGGGAGATGCATCCAGTGTATACACTATTAACAGTTAGGAACTTGGGTTTTGGGAAGAGAAATCTGTCGAGCTTGTAGCTTGTTAGGTGCGTGTTATCCTGTGCTGGCGAGCAGCCACTGGCTGAGATCTGGACAGTTGTTCCTGAGGAGTGATTTATCATAGGGTGCCCTCTGCCACCAGAGCATGAGTCACACCAGGCACCTCTCATGTGACAAATATCCACAGCCTTTTCCCCGTAATCCTTTTGCTCCCCCCATCCTCCAAATACTTTTGTTACTGCACGCAGCCTTGTTCATGCATTACAGTGGCGATGTCATTTTGAAGCAATACTTACAAACAGTGCTTACAGCACAACTGTGCTGTCTGTGGTGCCTGCCTATCAACCCCCTCTGATCTGCCATCAGTAAACCTGCTCTTGATTAGCTCTTGTTACTAGAAGCAGTTATTCAGTCGTGTTTTGTACATTACCTTGAACTTTTTCCAGTGGTCTAAATGCACCCATTAGACCTGTATAGACAAGACTTCAAATTTACTCATACCATCATCCTCAAGTTTCCCAGAAGAGGAACAAAACCAGAGTTAGAGAGCTGAATTTTGCATTTGGGAACCAGCTATATATAAGGACAGAGGAGTGCTGTGTGGATGAAAGCAGTACTTGAGATCTCTGCAGCGTAGATACTGGAAGGAATCCAGACATTTGGTTTGTCGAATCCTCTTGTTTGCATATCAGACTCCACTTACTAAGCAAAGTTGTTAACATTATGCTTCTCTGCTCTTATAAATGAATGAGAAAAGTAGGAGCATTGTTGGTGGAGGATGTCTGTTTCTTTGTGAAAAATCACTTAATACTTATATTTAAAAAAAGAAAAATTCAGTCAGATGATGAAACACTTGCTACAAGAAACTGTAATTTTTCTGAAGGTTACTGAAATGTTTCTTCAGGCTTTATTGTCCAAAGTACTAGTAATGAAATGAGCTAATTAGCTTGCATAATTGCATATTTGATGTTTTAACAAGTTGGCATGGTGAAATATGTACTGTGACAATAATAAGGGAAAAAAAAATGGGGACTCTTGCACATGACTGCTGTTCCAAGAACGTGAGTGCTAATGAAAGGGTCATTTTGGAGGGAATAGCTGATGCTGCAGGTGGTTTGTCTAAGAAGAAAGTCTATATATTTTTTGTTACAGTAATGTGAGATCCACATTGTAGCTACATAAGGAGTCTGTGCAGAACTTCTGCCTTCTTTCTGTGTTAAGATACCTTGCTTGAACAGTTGCAGGCAGCAGCTCTATGTTGTGGGACTTCCAAGTATGCAACTTATTTTATCTGTTCATTTCAGTGTAAGTATATAGAAGATAAAACCTATGGAAGGTGACAGAGTTCTTAAACGTGGTATAATTTTTACAGTAAGGGCCATGAAACTTTAATTTTCTATTGAAATACAGTGACTGAGGACAAAGTGTTGTCTGTTGGATATTTCAAATACTTTTGAGGTCTGAAATCTAAGGAAGAAAGCAGCTATAGAAGACTTGATGGGGGCTTTTATGTTCTGATGAAATACCTCTTGATGACAGTTGAGGAGTAACCAACATTGCTTAACAAAAGAGATCAGAGGTGACAATAAATTTTTAGCTTCTTTTTGACCAACATATTCCTTTTTAAAGTCCTTTTTATTTCTTTAAAGAGGGAAAAGCTTACATTCTTCAGTAGAGGGAATGTTGGACTTTTCCTTTACGGTACCCTGCAACCTCATTGCACAACCTGGCAGCCTGGTGGGTTTTCATCACAGAAAACTATCAGGATTTTAGTTCTAGCAAACCAGGAAGCTGTTGTTTCTGATCACTTCAAAAGGTTTTACAATGGACTGTGAAACATACAGGATGGTACTTTCCTGACAAAGCAGTATGAAGTTTTTCTAAGCTCTATTCTGATACCTGGAACTTGAGAATCAGACTTTTGGGGAAGTATAGTTCACGGCAGCTATAATTTTTTTGAACTTTAAGAAAATGAATCAGTAGGTGGTTTATAGGGAATAAAAGTAAATGGTGCATAAGAATGTAAATCCATTCCCCTCTTCTGCAGATCATACAGTGTTGGTTCTGTCCTTTCCTGGTCTTGTGCTAGGAGAATTTTTGTTGCATTTTGGCTAACCAGAGCTGTATTTATATTATTCACTGTCTTTATAACTAAGTCACTTTTTCCAGGATTTTGCTGTTCAAAGAACTTGGTGTTAAACGTATCTGCAAGTGCTAATTACTCTGTTAAAATTCACAGCCATTGCTAATGATGTTTCCCTGCAGAAGCT
This sequence comes from Chlamydotis macqueenii, assembly GCF_036417535.1. Classification (NCBI taxonomy): domain Eukaryota; kingdom Metazoa; phylum Chordata; class Aves; order Otidiformes; family Otididae; genus Chlamydotis; species Chlamydotis macqueenii. The sequence goes on from NC_141568.1 coordinate 16,283,645, forward strand.
GATAGTTCTCTACAGAATAATTATGACACTATGAAATCTTATTGGATGATGAAGGCTAAGTAGTTTTCTTGGTTACAAAAGGCAAAAAAAAAAAAAATACTAACTTGCATCACTTCAAGGCTTGGTGCAGTACTGCTTGTTGAATAAATGTTCATGCACTTATTCCAGGCTTGAATCCTGCTTGAGGGGGAAGGGTGAGGCTTGTGGGAGTGCTCAAGGACATAATAAAAGCCAAGGGGCAGAAGAGGTGACTTTTCTTGCCCCTCTCCTGCTCGAGTCAGTTCCTCAATGGCTTTTATTAGTTGCTTGCCTGTGCTGTCAAAATCGGGTACCTTCCAGTTAAGTATACTTGCATTACATGTTTCAAATTTTCAATTTAAAAATACAGGTTTAATAAGCTATTTATTTGCACACAGGTGGCGTGCTGTGTAAATGATGTTTTACATAAACCTCTCTTTCTAACGGTCTGTTGGAATTTCTAGTTGTAACTGCTTTTTGCTATGCTGTTTTCTGAAAGCTCAAAAAAAACTAATTTCCCAACCAATTTTGAAACTTCCATCTGGAAAATATGTTCTGTCAACGTGGCAGAAAACTGTGCATGTCCCTGTTAGTGAACTGGTTTTGTGAGCATAAGCATTTGTTGGTTATGTGCATGCATACTTGCAGCAGCAGTCTCCTGGCAATATTTTGCTGCAAAAAAAAACATTATTCTTTTCAAATATTTGGTCTTTTTTTAATGCATGCTGTTTTGGGAGAGTAAGTTTAAAATCCAACCATCTTTCTGATGTAGAATCTAGTGGTAAAGATGTACTGATAAAAGACTGTAAAGTTTCACAGGGGAAAACCTCAGCATGTATTTGCCTTTCGGATTGTCCTTCTGCTTATGGCATTTTTGTTGATTCTCAGTTCCAGCTATGGCATTGGTTTTGTCTTTTTGAAGGAAAATGGAGTCAGTCTGGGCATGAGACACATTTCATGTAGAGAGACATTTGACTTTTGTAGTTACACTGCAAAACCAAGAAGCCATCTACTTTGTGCTTTGTATTGGTGGGTGTTTCTGGCCAAGTGTAGTGTATGTTTCCTTCTCAGTCCAGCAGTTTTGCAGTATTTTGGAACTTTGTCTGGAGACTGTCTTGTTACTAAATGATGAGTATAATTTCTGTGCAGTAGCATTTCTCTTAACTTCTAAGCATAAGCACTCACCAGTGATCATAATCCAGGAATAAAATGCTGTGGTCTCCTCAGATTTTAATCACATTTGTTCTGACATCCTTAATGCTTCATATCTGTTCTTAGTTACAGACTTGTTTTTTGGTTAGCTGAAACAGTAACCTGCATAATTTGCTGAAACAGTAACCTGCATAATTTAATGAAACATGGCTCTGCTTTGGAAAAGGAGTCATGATTACATAGTTGAGCTAACTACGCAGAAAAAACAACCGCCAAAAAAAAAAAATCAGGTTTTCTAAAAGTGACTTGTAAATTCTCTCTCTCCCATAAAGTGAGGAAGATTTTTCTGCTGTTCTTTTTTGAATTTTGAGAAACCAAACCTAAAAGCATCACCGTAGTGTTTCAGTAATACAGAAAGCACGTTGAGAGAGGGTTTGTCACAGCTCTGATACTACTTACAAAGATGTTTTTAATGTGAGTCCGTGTGTGTCTTTGTTTTCTACAAAGAATTGCAAAAAAAAAAAAAATGGATTGTGCTGCTTCTGAATTTTATCTCGATGGGTATTTTCCAAAATGTTACTTTCGTTTGTAATAAAACCAGGTTATTTATATAACCATAGTAAAAAATTGGCTGAAGTACATAATACCAGAGCCATCAGCTTTTGCTATGAAGTTGAAAATTGTAGCAAGTGTTTTCTGAGACTGTTTTCCAGTTGCAAATCAAAGTGTGTTCTTTGTGAGGACGTACACTAATGGAATGCTATTACTTGCTATCTGAACACCTTCTGCTATAATTAGAGAGCTAAAATATTTGTTGTGTTGTTGGTGTTCTCGAATTGAACTTACAGCACAGGTTTTTTGAAACTTTTTCCTCCCCCTTGCGTGTGAAATACCTTAAGCTAATATTTCAAGCTGTATCTTGAATCACCTTTGACATAAGCATGTGTATGTAGGCATGTATACAAATTGATGAGTTTCTTGGGGGGGGATATATATATTTAAGAGTCTAAAACTTGTATTAAAAGAAAATTGTATGCCTCTGACTATGAATCTGGCAGGTATAGTATTTTGATAAAGGTCAGACTAAACTAAAAATCTTTCTGAGAAATTAAGTTGTAGTTGCAACTTTCCTAATACATTTTAAATTTGTCCTAATAAGCTCCAGTACTCAGAAGCAGAATGAATAAGGAATATATTGCTCTAAAGAGGGCCAAATACAGAGGTTTAAAATCTTTAACAACAGTTTTTAACTGCTTATGTGCAACCACCCCCTGGAAGTAATAGTTAAATTAGTTACCCCTGTGCTCAACTATTTTTGCTCGTTGCTATTAAACTTCTAGTAGAGGCTGTTAGCAATTCATAGGTTATTTTTTATTTCAGCAAATCGTTTTCTTCAAGATATTTTGTTCTTGTTTGGTGAGTTTGTATTTCTGCTGCTTTTTGTGATCCTGAAACATTGTAGTCTGAAAGACTGCATTTACAACTTTTATTTTCTTCAGGTTTTTTTCCTAAGTGCAACAGTCTAGATTGAGACTTTTAGCAAGCATGCTACTTCGTTAATATTTCTGGGTTTGATTCAGGAGTTGACCTTTGTCATAGCTGATGAAATAGAGTAACTCTATTTCATGTTAAATGTTAAACTTTTTTTCCAGAAATTATTTTTGTGGCCTGTAAAAACCAGTGCCTGAGTTGTTTTTTTTTTTTTTGTTTATTTGTGTTTGGATTTGTTCTTCAGAAAGGAACAGGTCAGAGGCAGAGAAGTGATGGTGCTGGGCACTGTAGAGTCCGCGGTGCCCGCTGTGATGTCCCTGGGCAGCCCTGCTGCTCTGGCCCGCGCTGTCCTGGGAGTCTCATGTTGGGAACCGCTTGTCAACCAGCAAGGGCCCGTTGTCAGTGGTGTGATGGGGTTGTGGCATGGGTGCCACCCTTGAGAACCTTAGAGTTGTGTTCATCTCGAAAGCCACAGTTTGGTCATCCATGTACAACTGTTTAGGAAAGACTTGTGTTTTGCCAGGAAGTATCACTTCCTTTGCATTTTTACAAAATAGTGTAAGGCTGAAATTTTAACAAAAAACATCATTATCATATAGTGATGTAGCTTTCAAAATAACATAGAAAACACTTTTGTGTATAAAGGAAGAATAATGCTTTGAGGCATAAGACAGAAGGATTGACCTAAATTTGTTGGATTTTTGAGTATCTTATTATGTAATGATGTGTCTGTTGTTCTAAGATTAAAAACACTAAAAAGTCTACTTCACTCACAGTGACTTTCTAAATAGGATTCTTTTCGTCTGTTTCTATTTACTGTTTCGCTCCTGGTTAAAACAGTGTTACAAAAGCTTTGTTTCAGAACTGAACCAACAAAGTCTGGTAAGTGCTGTAAACTCTGTCTAGAGTTACTTATAACTCTGACTTGCTTATTTTTCATTAGTTTCTTTTAAAGTATGAGTGATCAGTATCTAAAAGTGTGATCTGAAGCCTTGTACGGAGTTGTCAGCTTTTGCTGTAACTTCAGTTGTTATACTAGTGAAGACACTATTCTGTTTTGCTTCCCAAATAATTGAGGATTTTAGTGTGTAAATTCTGTTGCAAAGTTTTAGAAAAGCTTTTTTTCCTTTTTTTTTTTTTTTTTTTTTGGCTTTCGTAGATTGCTTCCTCTCAGGTGCTCTGCTCTTTTTGAAACCCAGGGTAGCAACCCTTCTTTGATGATGATATGCAAGTGAGAGTGCTGGTATTTGGGGAGGGAGGACTGACTCAACTTTACATTTTGAGTAAACAGTAATGCCAAGTCTGTATGGTGAGACCACCACTTTTTGTTTATGAAAATGTCTATTTTCAGATTTTAGATTTCTTTAAGATTTCTGTTAAGGGAAACAGAAGAATATGTAGTTTCCTATTTGAGCATTTTGAATAGGTAGTCTCCTTTTACTCAGCAGTGTATGCAGACCATGTTATTAAAAGCTGAAATGATGGGGTTAGCCTTAACCGATTCAACATCTTTCTCACTTGGAGTAAATGTTTACAGCTTGCTTTCTTTCTTAGTGGTCGGTGTTTCATATGTGAAGTCACTGGGGAGACTGCTGTTTAAATATTTGAAAGTGGGGTATGATTCAGGGGAAGGTGGGATCAAAACTGAGACGTACGTACTTGGCTCAACCGTGAGAGGCAGCTTGTGTGAGCGATTATGAATGGGCAGATGTGTGTGTGATGAGGCAGACCGTGAGTCAGAGCTGAGCTCTTCTGAAAGAATGCGTTTTGCTCCAGTGTGCTGGGAAAATGAAAACAGGAGGGTGAGGACTGCACCGCTTCACTAGGGACTGGTGTTTCCTGGGGGGGTGAGGTTGGTCCCATGGTGGCGGTGGCTGTTGTGAGCGTGCTGATTCATTCGTCAGTGGGTGGTGAGAACTGTGTGCAATCTCTGGGGGAGGAAATGGCTCGGTTGCTTTAGGGAGAAGGAACATTTTCTGTAACTGCAGGATGTGTGGATGGAGAATACAGATAGCGTATCTGTAACACATCAGTTAAATACTCTGGTGTTGTGAGATAAGGATTTACTAGAGGACTAAAATAGGATGTGAAACTGAGGTTTTGTGTCTTGTGCTCGAGTAAAGCAGCTTTTTTTAAAGTCATTGAGAATTGTCCTTTGTCTGCTTCACTATACTAAAATCAAGTTTGGCTTTAAAAATACAAACAAATGGTGTCAGAGGAGCCAAGTCCCTGCCTATTTTGAACAACAAAGCTTAACTCACAGTTAGCTGAAGGAGAGGGCTGCTCATTTAAATGCAGATGAAAAGAAATAACAGATGAGTTGAAAGAGTACAATAAGGAAGGTGAGATACACTGTACATTGAAGGTGTGGCACAGAGGTCTTTGAGGTCAAGCCAGCTGGTGGGCCAAGAAAGCACACATGGAGCTCAACAACTTGCCAAAGGTATTTGTGCAGCACCTTCTCAAGTTTGTGTGTTTATGGTGCTGTTCATCCTCCATCCAGATAATCTTGCAGGACATCAGAGTGTTTACTCTTGCTGGTTGTTCAGTCAGCAAGCAGAGTATTTGTTTTAACTGAAGAAGCCTGTTTCCAATGTGGAAGTAACGTGTCTACCAGTTCAAAAAATCTAATGCTGCTTTGATTTGTAGTAAGAGTTTGAAGTGGAAGATGTAGTTTGAAGTGGAATGAAACTTTTGCTTAACAGTCACCTGAACAAAAACTTTGTGCTGGATTATGAGGTATAGTAACAGTTCAAGTGCTCATAGACAAGCAGTAGTTTATTAATATCCTGATAAGTTCGGAAATTGAAAGGGAACCAGCATGGTTTTATCTGAAAAGAAGGAAATCTGTGGTAAAACGGTTTTGGCTACAGTCTTAGGTTGTTTCCATTCTCCAGAAAGAGGAGAGGGGGGAAAAGAAGTCTTAATTCCTTTCTGTAAAATACAGGAAAAAGCACTGGTGTGCTTTGTGTGTTTTAGTGAAAGAAAAGTTCCTGCGTAAGTACATGTGATTTCAATATGAATTATATTAAATTTGCATGATTAGTTATTTCAAAACTCAAATATCTTGCTAAGGAATTCATCCTTTCAGAGGTGAAAAATGTTTATTATTTGAGTTTTGCTGTTGGTAGAAACAAAGACGTACTCCTGAACCCAGTGGTGTCAGGCTTTCAGGAGCGGAGGCAGAGTACTTTATCTGGAAAGGTCAGGCTGCGTGCCAGCGGTTCACAAGCTGCTTTCTCAGTAGCTCAGCTGTTGGTCAGCCTGCTTAGGGCAGATTGTAGGCATCAGTAATCACATCGGCTCTGTCAACTGGTTTCCCTTTTCCTCTTTAACTTTTGAAGACTTTCACAGAACTTCCAGCACTGCTCAGGCCTCCAGGTGATGGGTAAGGCATTGCGTTTGAAGTACTGAGCCCTCGGCAGCTGTGCCTGAGCTACCTGCTCTTTGCACTGAGCTACGAAGTCTGCACGATGCGCTAGCAGCTGCAGTGACCAAGGCTGCTGAAATGAGGGAGGTAGTGATGGCAGAATATTCCTAGTCAAAGAAACAGACAAAAAATGCTCTCATTCTGGACGACTCAAAGCTAGGTTTTGTCCTCTGTGGAAAGTCCTGTGTAGCTTTTTATTTCACAGGCTTTTGTTGTGGGCCAGGAGGACAGGGGAGGCTAGGTGAAAGGTAAACCCTAAATGAAGATCAGCAAAATACTTCTTTGCTTCTGCAAAGAGTCAGTAGCATTAGAGTACAGACTGTTTTTGTCTTTACAGACCAATAGCTTATACTGCTTTTTATTTCCTTTTGAATTATTCTGCATTCTTCTTAGAGTGGCTTCTGATTCCAATAGCCTCTTTAAGTGTCTTTCACTTCTAAACTAGTTAAACATATCTATTAAATTGATGGTGCGTACTTCGTTTATTTCTTGTGAGATGAATGAATGAAGACTCTGCTGAAAGGCAATAATGTTGTATTTAGTGTGTTTGAAATGATTAATCTTGAAATGAGGGCTGTGGGAGGTGATTTCCTGGTAGTCCACATCTTACTCATGCTGTTTCTGACGCCTCTGCTCGCAAAGGCTGTTGGCCGGGAGGTCTGCACCCTGCATAGCGTGCTGTCGTCACGGAAGCCATAGGTGTGATGACTTGCGTAGTTGGTCTGTGAGTGCAAGGACAGAAAACCAGTCTGTGCTCTTCTTAGTGGAGACCCTGCAGTGGGAGAGCTGATATGAAGAGGATATACTTAAACTAACTTTTATTTCTTTGTTATTGAGCTACAGCATATTGTACTTCTAGAGCGTATCACTTCAGTATGAAGCGTGGTAAGCTGTAAAAATCAAGCTCAGAGATCAAATATGGATTTTATATGGCAAATAACATTACTTGTTTGTTAGCTGCTTTCATGTTATTTGTTCCCTTCCTTCCACTTACAGATTGCCTCTCATGTTACTCAGCGCTTAATTTTACCAGGACAGCCTTTGCATAAGGAAGGCTTATCCGTCTGTACCTCCTGTAACTCTTTGCCTTTTCCACTTGAGTGGCCTTAGCTAGTAAGTGTGGAACTGAGCAGGTAGGCACAGTTGGGGCGCTTTGAAATGCGCTGTAGCGCTAAATATCAGTTATAGACTGAGGATTTCCTGGAGGATGAAGTTAGAGCTATTAAAGGAGGCACTGTATGAAACTTCCCCTACTTAGGTGGGCCACTCCTGAAGACCAAAAAGACTTGCCAGGATTTTGAATGTCTAGGCAGTCTTTAAATCTGAAGTGAGTGTGGGCCTGTGTGCGTGGTTTGCCTCTCTGGCCATTCAGCATAGACAAACTTCTGCTCCGTTTGGAGTTTTGACTTGGCAAGTAGGCTGCAATTACTATTGGAGGTTGATTTCCCTGCTCTTGGCACCCCTTAGCAATTGCAATAATTTTTTTTTTTTTTTTTTTTTAGGCTCATGTCATTAAATACAGGGTGTCCAGCTCATTTAGTGTTGTATTTGCTGCTTTTTAGATTTCCTGTGTGGAGATGAATCTCTAGTCTTTAGAAGGGGAAATACTGCTGCTTTAAATCACTGTATCATCTACGGTTGTCTGGGTACAGGGCCCTAAGCTCATGCATTATTCCTTGCTGCGGCTCAAGGCGCTGTGCACGCTGATGCTGTAGATGAGTTTTGATCATCTGGTGTTTCCTTTGAAAAGCCTTTGACAAATGCTAGAAGAGACACGGAAAGAGTTTCTTATTTTTAGCATGATGTATGTTTATAGTGTATTTTACTAAACTCTGCCTAGTTTGTAAATTTGAGGAGGACTGAAACTGGTGCTTGTTCTTTGTTGAAGGAGTTGATGTATTGGGGTAAAATACGGTACTGCTTGGGAATAGGAAAGCATGTGTTCCTTTAACCATTTAAACGTGTCGTAAAGGATCTTCCCTGTCTGGCAGCATGCCGCTGCTTTTTTTTTTTTTTGTGACATAAAGGTAAGCTGACAAGAAAAACAGCTACTTTAACTGAAAGCAGTAACAGAATTCTAACCAAATCCTGGTGCACGCCAGTTTATAAAATGAGAACACAGCTTAAATTTATTCCATCCAGTACAGTAGGCAAAAGTTGCAGCACTCACTTGATTAAAACAAGTTCTTGGAAAGGAGGCAGGAGAAGCTGTTAAGTCGAGTCTCATGTTACCAGCTGCCTTGGATGTTCTTCTAAGAATACATATAGAAGCTTCCTGCATCAGTATTTACATTGTGCAGGCATGTGTATAAATGCTTTCAAATCCATAGCATATGTTTTGCTTTTATTTCAGGTGTACTTGAAGGCACCTATGATTCTCAACGGTGTCTGTGTAATCTGGAAAGGCTGGATAGATCTACAGAGACTGGATGGTATGGGCTGCCTGGAATTTGATGAAGAGAGAGCACAGGTAAGACAGTCTGCACATGGCTACTGTGTTTTAGACATTTGTTTGTTCTTCTGGAAGGAAACGTGCGGTCAGGTAGTGATGACACATTCTAACTTGTTTTCTGCCTTCGTTTTGAGTACAGATTCCAAAGAAAATTCACAGCATAGAAGTTCAGAAATACGTGATTGTAGCTAAACTAGTGTTTTAATTAGACCAAAATATTAGAATCGGGAATCATCTTTAGTTTACAACTTCGTGAGTGATTTAGCACTGTTACTATGCTACAGAGTAGTAAATTTTAAAATATTTGAACAGTTAGATATAACTTGGAACAATTTAACTGGCAAGTCTATTCTAGCTGTTTAGGGTGGATGGGTTTTTTTTAAGTAGCTTTTTGTTTTATTACCTGTGAGGGGGAGAATGAATAGGGGGTTTTTTTGGTTGTTTTTTTTTATTTTTTTTTTATTTGTTCTCTAACAGTGATAGACTCTCTGCTCTGCTAAGGTATGGCAGCTTCTGAGAACTTACTTCCTATCTACCTGCTTTCTACTGTCAAAGTGACTGTCTAGCAGCTGAATCTTCGTACACACACAAGAACAAAGTAAACACAGAGGAAATAAGTTTTAAAGTGCATATCACACACATAAGGCTCGCTTACATAGCTGTAGGGTTCCTTAATTTAGACTTGAGACAGATCTTCTTTACTTTTGAGATGTAGCTTGGTACCAAAGCAACTTAACTGATATTAAAAGCTGCTGCACTAGGTTTCTTTGGGCTTGCACGCAGATCACCTGTCAGTGACAGTAAATTTGGTGTAGTAATATCAGTTACCAGAGTTATAACTTAAAAATCTATATTTTGCAGTGAACTCAACAGTTCATTTCTGTAGTTTGATAGTTTAGAAATGTTAGAACTATAGGAAGGCACGGTCCAAACTGCTTCAGAATACAAGTATCTGTTAAGCATGCAGAAAAAAGAAGGGTGAGCAATTTCCTGCAGTGTTTTTTTTTTTTTTTTTCCTCCCCAAGTTTTGTATTGCTACCCCAGCAAACGATTCTCCATAATTTACTCTGTACCTGTATATTGCCATTTTCTCCTGACTTCTCTCTGAAGACTACTTCTTTCACTCAAGACCATCATGACTTCCCTTAACTTTTCTGGAAGCTTGCGTAATTCACTTTGAACCACTGTTCAATGTCTCCTGAATGGTAACTCTGTCTTTTTTATGTTGATAGCATAATACAATTGGAGCTTTCTTTATCTCCTTCCTTTTGTCCCTTAAACTCAGAGACCCAAAGCAACTCACCTGTGAATATTTGAACCGGTGACTCCCTTTGTCTTTCCTTATTACACCTCATATGTCATATATATGGGTGATTTTTGCAGAAACTTGGTGTTCACACAAACTGTTTTTCCAAATTACCTTTACTTTCCATTTGTGCCCTTTGGGAGGCTGCTTCTGCCAGTTGTGTGCTGGAACTGATTTAAACAAGGATGTGTTTTCTGTTTCCACTATGTGTCCGCCCTCACTTCCTTGGGCTTTTCCTTTCACTCTTCTACAGCCACAGTTGGTCACTGGGTAACAAGGGGGAACCCTTTGATTTCATCTGAATGCTGAGAGCACTTTTCTGTTCCAAGCATGCAGAACTGAAGGGTGTATTGGTTAATTTGTTTCTATTCAAGAGCTGGAAGTAGTCAAATCAAATTTTATATGTTGATTTGTATAGTTGTAAGCTTTGTGGTGCCTTGCCTGTCCCGAACTTTAGAAACTAACTTGCACATTAAAGAGACTCTGTTACTGTGACTGTGTTCTGGGTTTAATAGAAATACTTTGTGTCAAAACAGTGTCTTTGAAATGGTCACAGCCCTGCATGCTGCCTTGAGAATGCGTAGAAAGAGAAGTATGCTGTTCTGAGAATAATCCTGATGCCTTTTGTTAATCCACGAGAAAGGCCGCGGAACCAAGCTTTTACTTGAATGCTGTTACTCGCTGTGGCATTCGCTTCTTCCAAGACTGGGTGTCAGCATTGGAGCTAGCTAAGTTCCTGTTGCAGCACTGTTTTCTTGGGAAAGAGAGTAACTGCTGTAGACTCCATTGACTAGAAGGCCTTTAAACCATAATGGCTTACAAAGCAAGGTCAAAGGTAGGCCCCTGAGGGCTGTGCCAGATAAATCCCAAGATTCATAACTGAATGGTACACAGCGCGAAGTCACGTGACTTCTGAACTGAGAGGAGACAGATTTGAGCGTGTGCTCAAAAGGAGATAGCGTAACTCTTTTCCAAAATTGGACAGTAACTGAAAAAAAGTGGGCACCCTTCCAAAAAGGAGGCTGGTCAGGTGACCTGTGGGTTAAATTTTTTCTCTTTTTAACTTCTTGATAAGTGGTTTTGCGCACTCTTGGGTTATTTAAGCTTCTTGATGCCTGTCTTAACTATATTTACTAATTCATTTTTCTTGTCTTCAGAAAGCGTTTTGAGTACGGGGTGCTGAGCTGGAAGTAGTACACAGTGTGGGTCTACAGAGAGATGTTTGCATACAGTTAAAGTGTGTAGCTTGTTTTCAGTTTGTGCTACTCAGCGATTATGAGGAGGTTGTTGATCATCTCATTTGCTACACTAGTAATACCTACGAGGTATAGTTGTAAGGCACTATACAGACCCAGAGAAGTAGCTGCACCCTTCTATTTGTTGGTGTTGTAAACATTTGGGCAATCTTCTGTATCCTTCAGTTTCCTTTTTCCTGTATCTGTCATTTCGCTTCCTTCTAAAAACTGTTTTAATATTGGCAGTGGCAGTTAACTGAACTGCTGACTTTAATCCCCAAATAGTGCTGATGTCAGAATGGGTTTCAGCACCTCAGACTGTGCAGTGCGGTGCCAGTGGTACCCACTGTTTTTTGCAATAAGAGGTCCCGCTGACATTCACACACCCCGATACACACCGCTTACTCCTGTTTGCTGGAAGGCTTGCCTTGTACAGATGTAATGCTCTTGCATTGTCCTGTCTCTTGCCACTTCTTACTAACCAGTACTGGCATCGAATAAAATTCTTCCTTGCTGCCACGCTTTGGAAATGATACTATCCTTCACCAGATCAGAGAGTATTTTAGGAAGAAAAACCACATGCATAACAATGAAGTACTTTAATTGTAAATTTTAAGCTAGTATTCTTTCTGCTTAATTCACAGGCTGTTAATGCCTTGCTCCTAAGCAGCCTTTTTGGTACTGGAGGTCCCGATTCAGCTGCTTGCAGTGGACTAACACACACAAAGCTCTACGTGCTTGCCTGTCTTCCCATTTGGGGCTGAAGTTTCCATGGATTTGATATTTATCTTGTTGTTAAAAAACTGTTTCTGTCTTCAGTACTTTTGTCTCTCTTCTGTGATAGCACGTTCTTGCTACGTAGATTCGGTAGTTATAAATGGTTGTTCTCACAAAGTCTTTTCCTACGGGGCTCCTGGAGTGGGGAGGTATGTGAATGAGTGCGGTTGTGTTTAAGCTTCTCTTTTGTTTTTAGATTTTCTGTGTTGGAGAGGTTATTTTATTCTGTTCTCAGGTTGATACGGCTCATGTTTTGCTTATTCTTCTTTTTCTTAGTAGATTAATTCTTAAAAATAAGACTGATAAATGATTGGGTCTTATATAGCCAAATTTGGTAGGCTGTAATTACTAGATCTGAGTGACATTTTTGGGGGAAAAAAAAAAAAGTTAAATTCCTGTTGTACAAGATCCTGAGATGTTTTTTAATTCCTGTTGTTACACATCACCAGGAGTAGAGCAAAATTGGATGGGGGGGGGGGGGTGTGTTTTTTGTTTGTTTGGGTTTTTTACTTAAAGTAAGTTCTGATGCTTTTTTTTCCCTCCTTTCTCAGACATTAGTAAACCAGTGTTTCAGCTGTCAACATGCATTGATTCTGGTTGTCAGCATACTGACTCTTTTCCTATGAATTTCTAATTCAGTTTCTTTTGGTTATGACATTTCTTTAAAATATTCTGGCTGAGGCTGTATGTTAGCCTTTTATTTCATGACCACTTTAAATAGTGGTAAAATGCAAAAATATTTTATTTAAAAAGTCTGCTTTCATTTAAGTCTGTTTAAAAAAAAAAAGGGTGATAAAGACATACGTAGCTTTTGTAAATTCAAAATAAAGCGCTTTTCTGTAGTCATCTGGGAGACACGCGTATCTGTTTTATCTCTGTCCTTCTGTAAGAACGAACTTACTTCCACTGTCTGACCTTGGTTGCTGTGCATTGCATGAACATTAAGATTACTATAAAGGGCCAAATGGTACTTTAAAAAATAGTAGGTAGTGTTAAAATGTTATCTTATTGGCAGCTTTAAACATTGCCTTTGAACACAGCTTCCTGGGGAGCTGGCTGTGCGGAGTTATTGACTGACAGATGTTTGTATTTAACTGTGCTGGGCCACGAGGGGCACTCACTCACATCGTTTCGCAGAGCAGCTTCGGGGTGCACGACTGTGCCAACGGCAAAAAAGGCAATTTAACATTCTCTCAGACTAGGGATGCTTTAGCTTAAATTTAAAAATTCATGCACTTAATCCCTTGGTATATTAAAATTTAGTTGGGTTCTCAACATGTTTATGTCCTCTAACAGTGAAGGTTAGGATTTTTTTTTTTTTTTTTTTAAATCTATCAACTTGAAAATAACATTCATGTGTGTATGGAAATCATAAGCAGAGTTAGTAGTAATTACAGCTGAGGAGTTAGGAGGAGGGAGAACTGATGCAGTTTATCCCTTACTGTTTTGTGGAACCTCCTTAGACCTGACTTCTCCACCCTGAACACTTTAAGACTGGTGGGGAACAGAGCCATCCATTTTCATTCTGAGCAAGCTATATGCTAAAAGGTCTCTTTAAGAAAAATCATTTGTAACCCAATTAATAATGGCTTACATTTAGTAATAACACTTTATTTAAACTTTTCTAACAGAAAATCTGAGTCAAAGGATTTTTGTGACCCCATTAATTTATTAAATCCATTCCTGTGCATAAGCCACTGTTGAAAATAAAAAACGGAGCTATTCAAAACCTGCAGGTTTCTTCCGCATTGCGTATGAACGTGTACGAATTAGTGGAGCAATAACTTCTGCTTTGCACTTTCTAATGCATCTAAATTTAAATAATTTAAAACATTTAAATGATACATGAGGACATTCTATGATTCTGTGATTATGAATGTTCATACTAGTGCACCTTTGGCAGCTTTTGATAAAATGGAGGGTTTGGTTTGTAACTTAGTGAATGCTTTTTAAAAATTACATTACTCTTATTTATATAATGATGTTAGTGAACTCTAGATATACCAGTGAATACTGTCTTCAAAACGACTTTTGTAAGGGGAATAAAATGTATTGCCCCTTTCATCTAATTTTTGAGAATTCCTAGCTTTTAAAAGGACATCAGCATTTAAAACTACTTTGGAAAAGCAGTTCTTTGTACTTCAGTAGTAGCTGCGCTTGCAGCTTTGGTTATCTCTACTGCAGTGATGAAGGTGAGTGTTATTAATCTATACTGGCGTCTGCTACATCTCCTCTGTGTTGTAGCACATTCCGTAGGACATACTTGTCTTTGCTGCCAAGTGATCCCTGATATTCAAAAGAAATGTGATCTGGTAGAAACCAAGAGTAGCCTTTTGTGTCACTCTGTGTTGTCTGATTTGGTAGCAGGAGGATGCATTGGCACAACAAGCCTTTGAAGAAGCTCGACGAAGAACTCGTGAATTCGAGGATAGAGACAGGTCTCATCGGGAGGAAATGGAGGTGAGGGTTTCACAGCTGCTGTCAGTAACTGGTTAGTACTTTCCCAAAACTTTAGATTGTTTCTATTTATTTGTCTGTTTGTACAATGTTGTGTATTTTGTTTGCTGTTCAGTGTTGTCATATGTTACTACATATAAAACTTGCAAGATGCGTTGTCTTTAACTCTTGTAAAATGCATTTTAAGTTTTTGAAATTTTGATAAGAATTCTCCGATTTGATCCTTTTTTTTTTCCTTTCTGTAGATGGTACTTGAGCTGTAAGGGTACATTTGTTCACAGAACTACCATATCTCTCTCAACTGATACTTTAACAGCAGAGAGAGGGATCTTTTGCCCCATGCATTTTTTATGAACACAGGAAAGGCTTTGGAGCTGTGGGCACGTAATTTTGTAGCTCGCTACCCCGTGTTGTGGGAAATATTAGCAGTGAATTTAACAGTCTGCTTTCTTGAATAGGCTAGTTTTATTTTCCTCTCACCCTTTTCTTACTGGTGGGGAGTCTCACTCCTCTTCTATTTTTCACTGGTGTAGTTCCCCCGTCTTATTTTTTGCTTCTTTAGGGCCCCACAGTCTTGAATCTTGCTCTTTCTTGATGAGAGTAGAAATTACGGGATCAAGAAAAGAGGAGCCAGAAAAGGGAATGGAAACCAGCTGCTCTGAGATGTCAGAAAGGCAAGAGATGTAAGAAGACAAGTAATACATGAGGAGAGTTGGCAAGTTAAGGCAGGCTGTAGCTCAGGCAGAGAACAGGGAGAAACAGAAACACTTTGAATTTCTTCCCCGTACTAACTCTGTTTGCTGCTTCTTGCTTCATCAGTACAGCCTGAGTTTACTATAATCAAATGTGATCAATCTATCACTTCTCAGATTTTTAAAAGATTATTGTTATTCCTAAGCTACTTTTCTTCTGGCGTCCTTACTGATAATAAGATGATTAGACAGACTTTCTTCCCTTCCAAATACAATTGTAAGGCACTGAGCATGAGAATGAGAGGGAAAAGGCAGATGCAGAGAATAGTATCTCTCACTCTGAAGGGGTGGCTGGTGTGCGCCTCCTTGCAAACACTGATGTAGCCAGGTCAGATGTCAGCTGGAGCAAAGGTAAAATCCTTACCACTGGATCCTTGGAGCAACAGCTAGATTATCTGAATAATTCTGTCTCTGTCACAGCATTGCTGGAACCTGCTTGTAAGTTCAGTCAAAAGGGAGGTAGAATTAAAGTAAAGCTGTTTGTGAAGGTCCCTGGCAGCCTGCCTTAATTTTAACAACACAGTTGGAACTTTATGCCCAGCCTTATGTCCTTGACCTCAATTTACTTCTCATTTTTCTTCATTTATTTTCCTTTACTGTGCCCTTCTTCCCCGCTCCAGTTACTACAGAGAAGCAGCCATGTGCTTACTGAATGCTGAAGGTTAAAAAAGAATGAGGATTCCTGAAATAAGTGTAGAAGTGTAGTATCTCCTCCAAGGGTAGAAGATACTTATTTGCAGCTAGGATGTACAAACACTCTTTCAATTAACAGTGAGACTGAGGTAATATTGAGCATCTGGGGCTTCATGACAGACATCAAAACTTGTGACACAGACACAAAGCAACATCCCTCGCCAGCTGCAGGAGCTGGATTCAATCACTTCTGAAAAGACTCTTGCTTTTAATAAGGCAGCAGACAGTTATTAAATGATGTCCTTATTAGCTGCCACTACCCATTTTCTCTTAAAACAGCAATAGTTGTTGTCCCAGCTCTAAAGCACCGGTGTAGATCACCTACAGAAAGGAAGAAAAGGAAAAATTACTGTCTTGAAATATGTTTAAGCAGAATGAAAAACATCATCAAAAGGTACTTCGAATTTATGTGATGTCAATTACAGGTTTTTATAATTGCAATACATTGTTATGCATAGTTTATTTTTTACTTTACTGTACATGTTTAATATGTGTAACCAAGAGATCTGTCCTTCAGTTACTTGTGGTTCTATAATTGGGTTTTACATTTCAATTTTCATTTGTGTGTTTGAGGGAGGATGTCCTGGCCACATATCTAGAATGTTTGCAGATGATTTTTTGCACTCTGGATCTGCATAAAAATCAGGATCTTTTGGGCAGGGCAGGGGAGAAAATGGAGATAGTCTTACAATGCATTCTGAAGGAGGAATCGGGTTTACCAAACCATTCATTGTTTCCCTGAGTTTCACTTCAGTTGTCTTCTAATGCAGCATTTGGGCAGAATCAAAGGAACTTTAATGAGTAAGCACTTGCGTGTGTACAGAATTCTCAACGGAGAGTAATGCATGAATGTGTGTTCCCATGTTTGTTGTATTTATGGCCTGTATCGACTTTTCCAATGCTCGCATGCTTGATCCGCTTGGAAATAACAGGTTGCCAGTTGCAGCCTTCTGACGTTACGCTGCTGACAGCCATAAAAACATTGGTCCAAGCTGTATTGTGTACTCTTTGTGTCATTTCAATAGGTCAGGCAGTGTCTTTGGTTGCCCTACGGAGATGGTATTTGAAGGTTTTTATAGGGCAGCTAGAAAAGGTTGATTCTAAGTGTGCTGAGTGAATTTTTCTGTATGCTACACTACACACAGATGAAGATCCCCTCAGCATACTCTCCTCAGTATGATATCTATACCTTTCATCGTTACTAAAACTTGAATTTTTTCTTTCCTGCTGAGCTTGGCATGGACAGTAAAACTCGGAATTGCCAGACCTGAAACAAGATCCCATCAGCGTTAATTCCTGTTTTAGGAATTGCAACGCTGTATAAAACCGGGATACTTCAGACAGTAGAATTACAGCTGAAAAGCCTTTAATAAAGACCAGATTCCTCTTCAGTGCGGGAGGGAAAGGGGAATCCTACAGAATTCCACCCACTGCTGCCCAAAACAGAGGCGCCAGTGCTTTGGAAACATTTATCCATCCAAAGTCTGGCAGCATATGAAAATGATCAGATTCAGTTCTTTATTTATACAGCTTTCCGTATAGAAAAGATTCCCTATTCTAAGTCTCTCTGGAGACTTTTAGAACAAAGTGGTATATCCTTGCCTAGGAGTGGTCTGTGAAGGTTGTTGAAGACAGTTGAAATGGCTTGTATGTGGCAGCTGGATGTTAGAATGGTGACGCTTTGAAGGGGAAAAAATAGCAAGTGCAGTAACAATTCAGGAGTAATCACTATGCTAATTTCAGTTTTTAAGTATCCTAAAAAACCCCAACCAACTAATTAAAAATAAACAAACCCCCCAAAACAAGAAAAAAACCAAACCCTTAAAGTGTTTGTTTGCCTTCCTTTCATCACATAGTATCCCTTCTGCTGATGACTTCGTTAGCACAACAGATCTTTATTTTAATGAACGTATTCTTTGCATCTGAGGGCAGAATCGGTCGTGGTTAGTAGGTTGTGCTAGGAATTTCCAGAAGTGATCGTATTTTTGTACAGTTACAACACTCCTCTAATGCAAAGAGGATGTGAGTTGATTTTAGAATTTTCATTGAAGTTTTTAAGTGTCTGTGAGTTGAACTGCGTTCTGTTGCATTTTTAACATGGTTTCAGTTTTGAATATAAGACACTCTGGGGTTTTTCTATCAACTTATGTAGCTTGGTAACATCAGACACCACAAATCTGCCTCGGTGTTCAGGATTCTTGTGTTTCAAAGATGCTTTTGAAGTCAGTGAATCAGTAGTGTGTTCCAATGGCTTTCACTTTCACAAAAACCTTGGAATGCGGAGACGGTGGATGTTTAGTGATAGACATGAAGAAAGACCTTATGCCCAGTGAAAGACTATTGTAAAAATAAATGATTGCGTGAAGCTTTGTAAGTTTAGGAGCACTGAGCTACTTGGCAAACTTGCACTTTTCGGTGGCTTCATACCAGATGAAAGTAGAATTCTGTTTCCATGAGCAAGTGCCACACCATGGGGAGCTTGCTCCAAGGCCATTACTTCAGGGCTGTACTCTGGAACTGATGCCACTGAACAGATACATGAACTTGGAAGTACTGGTGTGTTTGCCAAATTAATGGAAGGGAGCGAGGAGACGGAAGGGCTGTCAGTGAGGCAGATGCTTGATTTTTACTATCTCTTTATCCCCTTGTGTCTTGGTTGAAAGAGTCAGTACTAGTGTTTTCTTCTGTTTGATATGGTTTTGGTATGAATGACCAAAGTTCAGTGTCAGGATGAGAAGAGTTCTGCAGAAATTACGGTGAGGTTGCTGTCTAGACATGCTTGAATCTTCCAGTAAAAACTTTTGCTTTTTATTCAGTGTTCTGGCCATAGTAGCGTGACGCAAAATGCACTACAATGTCCAGAACGACTTTGAGAGATTTAAACAGCCCCCAGTTGCTGAAATTAGAATACATTGAAAGTAGTGACCTGTGTTCCGGCCAGAAAGGCAGTAAGGAGGTGCCTCCTGCCAGCTCTTCACCGGAGCGGAAGGGACAAAGCAGTGGATTGTCAAGGGGATGGATAAAGAGAAGATTGTTGCTGTGTGCAGATAGGGGTGGGATTTCTGTGAAGGTTTATTTTGTAAAGGCAAACACTTCAAAATTGATCTATTTGAGTGCACGGTTTGTCCTACTGTGTTACTCTTGAGCTTAACTATAGATGTTCTGCTGATTGCTTTACCTAGGGGTGGGTTGGATCTCTTCTCAGTTTTCCAGCACAATTTGTTCAACTATCATTTTTGGAACGTCATATTTTTCTACTTTGTGTTTGTTTCCTATGTTTCTGCCATGCTCTTTATTTTAGCAACACCACGAGTAAAGAGGCAGAGTGGTTTGCTCTTCCCTGAAACAATCTAGTCTAGCAATCTATCTGTGGTCTTGTGCTAAACATAAATTACATTAATGGCTAAGCAGAGCAGTTTTAGGAAACTGCATGAAATTCTCATTTTAAAAAACCCCTTCATTTTGCTGAAAAAAAAAAAAACCAAACTCCTGTTTTGAAACTTCCGTTTCTTCGACTAGAAATCCCTCTCAATACAAAGCACCAAAAAAAACCCCCACTACCCCCCACCCTTTAAAAACTGCTGGAGTAAAAATTCACCTAAATACTCAGTCCTGCCGACACATTTTCACTGTTCGTTGGGAATCATGAGTAGAAATGGGTGAGGTGTTATTTCATTTAATTCTGCTGAAATTGTGAACTCTTAGCAAACAGGATTTTGCTGCAGAAATGTAAACAGTTCACAATTGAAGCAAAATCAAGTAATAGGAGGACTAACTTTCCTGTTTTTCCAAGGTTCTAGACAGTGAAGTTATTCTCTCTTCTTTCTTAAAAAAAAAAAAAAAAACAACCACATCATTTAAGATGAAACTACTGATGTAAATAAATGCTCTAACTAGTTCTAAGTGTTTTTGTCAAGTATAACTTGCTTCAGAAGAAAATATAATCTAGTAAGGTCCTCTTCTTTTTAATTCCCCCCCCCCCCCCCCCCCCCCCCATCAAACAAGCTGACTTTTAAGGGTTTGGGGTTTTTTTTTTCCCCTCAAAAATTGATCTGGAATGAATTTAATTACTACTTATTGTATGTACTCTTCAAACTGACAATGATATAAAAATAATATAACCTTTAATACAGCTTTTTGGCTGCGAAAGAAACCCAAACTGTTAATTCTTCATGTGCAGTGAGAAGTGTAGGCTTGGTATGTGTTCGTGTGTGTCTATGAGAATATGTATGTGTGATTTCTTTATATTCAGGACAAATGCAAACACAATTTAGAAAAAAGCACTGCAGTATGTGTGTGAATGTGCATTGCCTCAAGAGGTCTTCAGTGTAAGTACAGTACAAGTAGGGCAGTAATGTTATGACTAGATTGTTTCACAAAAGTTTAAATAGCTGATATTTGTGTAAAAGTGCTCTGGAATGCATATATCAGAAAAAGCATTTGTGCTGTACAGAATCAATGCTGCCTGTGGTACAGAGGAGATCAATCTTGCAAATCAGGGAATACTGTAATATAAGCGTCTTCTTGCAGTCGATGAAGGTTAGAAAGGGGCTGAGCAACAGAGGAATACTGTCTAGAGGCAATCAATATTAATTATAAATTTATAACCTTTATACCAGCCTTCAAACAATACTTTCTGAAAGGGAGCATTTCAAGCTTTTTTTCATCAAAAAAGCAAAATTTTAGTCTGTACTCAATGCTCTTAAGAGCTTACTGTGTTGCCGAGCTTTTTCCTTTCTTGGTTTGCTGTTACCTTAGTCCAGTCACCAGTGGGGTGTACCAGCATCTGTAGCTTCGTGAGAGCTTTCAAACAAAGATGCAACCGTTGCAAAGATTTCAAGCAAGAGGATTGGTAAGCAAATTGTGCTGCTTGGCCTGGCCGCGCTGGGTAGCTCTTTAGCGGCTGGCGGTGGGAGAGCACGCAGCACAGCTGATGTGCCCTTCTAGTGAAGAGTACCCTGTTTCTAGGAAGTAGCTCATTGGAAGCTTGAAATGAAATCTTGATGGAAGTGGGTGCTAAACGATTTTTATCTATGACATTTGTCAAGAAAATTGTTTCTTTTGACTTCCAGTGAGCTTAAAAGGCAGTGAAAATGGATGTAGGATTAAAAAAGAGCATTGGATAATAGAGCTCATAACATTAATTGTTCTACAAACACTGCAGTCTAACATCCAGATATCTTAGCAAATTTAAGAGATTGTTTTCCATTATTTGCATAATTTCAGTGGTACTTAACACTGTAATTAAGAAAGACCAAGGCTGCTTCTTCCCAGGTTTCAAGTGAAAAGGAGAGATGATTGCAAAATGTGAGATGATACGGCCAGCAAACAAAGCAGCTCCAGAGGCTTGGATGTAGGCTACAAAGTCTCACTCATCATATCCCCTACTGACTGCCAGTGGCTTACAGGTGCGGTGGGTAGTGATGATGGGGTCCCTTTGCTGCTGCAGCTAAAGTTCTTCTGAGAAGCAAAGGCTGAGAGGGAGAGCCTCTTTTCGAGCCCCCCAGAGACCTGAAAGCATACCGGGTGCTTCATCAGGCTGTAACCAAAGCGGTTGTATTACGTACTAGCTGTCATTCTTGCTGTGGTGTGGTGGCCCAGTTTTGCTGACTTTAATTCTGAGAAGGCCGAGTTTCCCCTCCCCATCTCTGCTGTTGAGTAAGGGTAATTGAAGTGGAGGCATGCCCAGCGTTTCGACCGTGTTCACATCTCTACAGGAGAGGCTGTTACTAACCAGCAGCTTGGAGAAGAGCTTTCCGTTTGTTGCTTTTCTTGATGTGGGTCAGTCTCAGTTAGCAGGACTAATGTGGAGGTGTGCTTGATTGTAACTGGTCATTTTTCTGAGTATTGCTCTCTTTTGCGGGATTTTTTTTTTGTTTGGGTTTGTTGGATTTTTTTTGTTGTTGGTTTTTTTTTTTTTTTTTTTGTCCTGCGGTTCTATGCTTTTTAGAAAAGTATCTGCAATGTGTTCTCTGTTGGTTGGTTGGCTTTGGTTTTTTTAAAATCCTTTTCAGGAAGTTGACAGTCCTTCTAAGAGAATCCAAATGTTCACTGTTTAGTTTTTCATAACATAGCCTGATTTTTCACTTATTTAGTAAATTATAGATGGCAGATGCCAAGGAACATAATGCATCTGCTCTGTCTGTTTCAGCAGTATGGAGTTGCCAGAATGCAATTAAAGAATTGCAGTGGAGTTGCCCATGGAGAGACTTTATTTTGGCTACTCTTTAGCCCTTCTTCAAATTATCTCCCTCCTCCTCCCCTCCTCTTCACCAGTGTCCCAAGTTATTTATGCAGCGCATATTGCTGTTGTTGTGACTTCACTGTCTAGTGTTCAGAGATCCCAAAAAACCTGCTCTTTTTTTTTTTTTTTTTTTTTTTTTAGTGATTCATGGAAAGGGAGGGCTGTCTTCATGGCAACCCTGTCCATCCTTACTAAATTTACCTCCTTTACCTTAAATTGATTTAAACTTTCCCGGTTCTGGTTTCTCAGAGCTATCGTGTAAACCACATGGTGGGACTGCGTTATCTTTTCCTGATGAGCTCAGGTGGTGAGAGGAGGTGGTTTCCTTGGGTATGTTGGAGGCCTCTGAACATGCACAGGAAGGGGGTAGTTACAGCTGCTTTCTCAAAGCCAACTTAAGGATTTTTTTTGGCACTCTTGGAAGCACGATCAGCTGCAGCATGGCTCAGGATTGAGTGGCTGGAGGGAGGAGGATGGTGTCCGACTGTCCTGGCTGCTGGAGGAGCTGCTCGTGTACCACCTTCCTTAATTACTGTTATTCTTAGATTTGTTTTACTGAAGTGTCCCCGTAACAGATGTAAATGCTCCAGCATGATCCTTGTCCAAAGGAGTTGCAATTCTAAGTTAATTATTTGATGACTTCAAGCTATCTAATTTATTAAGAAGAAAATTAATACAATACAGATATTACTACATCACACTCTCGGTATGACTTTCAGCTCTCACCAGTTAGCCTACATTTAGGCTTGGGAAAAGCTCCGAGACAACAGGGTTGAAGAGAGAATAGGTGTAAGAGTATTGCAGGGGATACTTGCATTTGTTTACCCCCCAAGTCAAAATGATTGCTAGTAACTTTTCTTTTGTTAGTGTGTTATTACCCCTGTGGTGTCAGTGTTATGAGTTCAGCGTGGATAATAAATCTACAATAGCATGCTGTAGGAGGCTTTGAAATGTTTTGTTGTTTTTTTTTTTACCAGATAGGTTCCTGCAGTTCTTTCAGTTGGTCATCATGCAGTCTCCAACATTAAAGGTTTTAAATGGCCTCTGGCCAGTTATAATTCCTTCCGTATTGCAGAAGATCTGCACGGCTTCATGTGCTGAAAAGTGAATGCAAAATATTTTGGGGTACTGAAACTCCCTATGTGTCCATTGCATTAACTATTCAATTTCAGGATATTTGGAAGGAAACTGGCAGTGTTGGTTAAAATACATAAATTTTTAGGGAAATTACAACTGTGGTGGGGTTTGTGTGCTATTTACAAGTTTTTTCTCACCAACAAATATTTGTTATCCTTTCACTAAAGAGCAGATTAATAACATGTAGCGCTCCTTCAAACTTCAAATCAGCATTTGACTGAAAAATGAAATATGCTGAGATAAGATGAATAACTACTGTTTTCTCCTGACTCATTATGCACGGCTCGTGGCACAGTATTCCATTTCCCCATGGCAAAGATAGATGCGTATTTCTTAATTGAAACAAGCCTCCTTAATCTTGGAGAAGCTGAGCTCATCATTCACCGAGAGTAATTCTGATGCTTCTGCATGGCGTCATCAGGTATGCCTGTCAAACATTCCGGCATACGCTGCAATTCCGGGGATTGATTAGCTGTGCTGAGAGCATGAGACACCAAACTGAGAGAATTCTGCAAATTGCCATTTTTACATCTGTAAAAGGGAACATTTAGCTTCCTGTAATAAACCTAGGAGAACTACCAGATACTACCATACTGGTAGTCACGCTTCTCCTGCAAGTGAGCGTGAGGGATCTTGTGGCATTTCTCATGAAAGTTATATTTTGCCCATTGTCAGTGGACAAAAATATCACCCAGTGCCTGATGCTCTGCAGTGTGCTTGCTGTCTATGTACAGAGTGATTTCTCCTGGCTTTTATCAGTGTTTCTGTTTTTTAGATACATACATATATGGTGCTTTTACCTTTTTTTTCAGCATGTAAAGCACAGTTGTTGTTACACTCTGTGCACACATGCTTTGGCAAGGTGGTGACTGACAGAACAAGCGTGTTTCGCGTGTGCGTATTCTTACATTGTAGTAGAGCCCAAGTAAAGGAGGGTGTCTGAGTGAGAGCTGTCATTCCAGCATGTTTGCAGTTGCTTGTGTAAATCCCCACTTACTGAAAAGCAGAATTACTCCTTTATCCACATCTCCTAGTGTAAGATATTGTAATGACTGCTGTGGGCACGTTTGAGGGTAATTTGTCGTGCCTTTTGTCTAGCACTTGAAAGGGCAAATCTGGTAGTTGTTCAGTAGTGGCTTCTGCAAGCGCTACGAGTAGCAATGAAGTCATGAATCATGTGAAGTCTTTCATATGTTTTGATAGAAAAGGCCACTTTTGGCAAAGCATAAATGCAACCATATGCCCATACCTTGGCGTCTCCACTGACATTTGACAGTAAAATTGCTGTGCATATGATTTGTTTTCTGAAGAGGAAACTTGTTTTAGAGCAGTAATATAGCAGCAGTTAACTTGCTGTTTTTCTAGTTAAGTGTAAAAATGCTTATTGAGTACAAAATTGGTAATTAGATTGATGTAATTCTTAAAGACAGTGCATGCATTTGTTTCCTTTTGGAAGAAAGAGGCAGCAGTTAAAACCAGAAGAAATCTTATTACAGTCTGTTGAGTAGGAGAAAAGCACACAAAGTGGAACTGTTATCCTTTTGTTCATCTCAGTACAACTCTTAAACTGGTGTGGCAGTATCTATTTAGAGTTGTTAAACAACCATTTTGTATGAAGAAAAGTCTTCATGGCACAGTTCTCTGTTGAAGAAAAAAAATGTGTGGGCTTTCCCTCATTAACTTTTCAACAATGATCTTGACAGTCAAAGCTGAGTGATTTGGCTTTTGGAAATAATGTGAAAATCTCCATCAAATGCCATCTCCCAATATTCTACGTCTCTGTGAAGGAGCACAGTTTCCAAAAGTTGCTTCAGGGGCTGAAACGAATACACCCTTTGGCACTTAAAATCTTCAGCACTGTATGTGATTGCAGCTGTCTGTTTTAGCATGATTCCTCAGAAAGATTACTGAGAAATCTGTGGGTTTGTGCACCAGCAGTGATGCCGGTTGTCATGTTCAGAGTTCTGCACGTAGGAAAAGCAGATTGTTTCCTTCAGTCAGAGTATGACCAGCGCAGATAGAGCAAAGTGAGCGGAAGATCTAACCCCTAAATACCTGAAATGCAGCTGACAACAGTACTGGATACATAAATGTAGTAGGTAGGGCGTTTCCAAAACAATAATGGCAATACATCCGCTAAAGAAAGTGCAGGAGGGAGCTGTCTTCTCTGGAAACATGCCGATTACTGGGGGGATTTACTGAATGAACTCAGTGTGCATCGGAATGGGATTGTTGCGCGTGAAAGAAAACATAACTTTAAATTGGTACTTACATAGAAGAAGGAAGCAACACTTCTCTGTTTAGGTGGAGCTAACCAATTGCACTGGGAGCATAAAATTAGGCAGACAAGAAGAATGGTAGGTAAAGGAGGAAGATGTGAATGGAGAAACAAGAGTCTAAATCTAAATCGGAGAAAATTCTGTTGGCTGTACGTACGTGCCAGAGGGTTGGGAGTTGAGAGACCCTGCCCTCTTGCCGTTTGGTATGGGAGCAAACAAGCAGCGCGCTGTGAGCTGGGGTAGCCACCGCGCTGGCGGGAAGGCTTCCGCTGTGTCAGTAAATATGACTCAGAAGAGCCCAGGGAACACCTAAGAGCAGCACCGGTGTCACTGTTAGTCAGTTTACTTGAAGTACTTGTTCAGTGTGATCGTGTTAATGTGGTAATTGCTTAAACTGCATATCTCAGTGGTACAGCTGCCTGCATTAAGTCTGTTCCTGCCTCTTTCAACAAAACACGAGAAGTCTGTCTGAGGAAGGAAGCAGTCACTTGTTTTGCATTTTTTTGAGAGCTTGGCTTTTTTTTGGTGGTTTGTTGTTTTTTTAAGCAATGAATGTGCTAAAACAGCTAACATATATTAGATATTCCCAGAATCAAAGTATTGCTTTAAAATTTAATTGTATCAGTGTTTTTAAGTATTTACCTGCAGCATTTGTGAGTGCTACTTGAAAGCATCCTGCATGCGTGTAGATAAAGGACATCGCTGTGTCTTTTACTGTGGCTGATACTGCTGTGACTGACCATCCTTAATCCCCTCCTTAGTGGCCATCAACTCAAACTGTTTAACAGAATCCTTTAAATAAAGGAGAACTGATGTTACTTTTTTAATACAGGGGCGCAATCATAAGTACCAGAGTTTTCTCAGTTTTGTATTATTGCTGATTTTTCAGGTGCACCAAAGGAAAAAAATGTGTGCTGCAGTAAAACCCCAGCTTCTGAGAAGTGTTAAAATGTGTGTTGGTCTATAGATTAAATTGTGCTGGTGTCTTACCATGTCATAAGTCTTTTTATTCTAGAAAAAGCTAAATTAAGTATTCACTACATAAAGATACCGAGGGGAGATTTACTTGGGAAGGATGTAACATACTCTGCCATCTTGCATTGTATCCTTTCTCCCCAAAATCTTGATCCTGAGAATATCACAGAAAAGGTTAACGGGAAAGAACATGTCTTTTGGAAGAAGAGACACAAAACTGTTGCCTGCCTGTTGCTGACTGTTAAAGCGACGCTGGAAGCGTTTCAGCCTGGCTGTAGGAGAGCCTCTGAGGCAGCATCTGAGCGTGCGTGTGCGTGCACAGTGACTCCCCAGAGCACCCGCCTTGCTGCCCCGGGCTGGGTGGAGAGGCAGAGCCAGAGCTCTGTGCCCCTTCAGGGAGAGGACCCTGCCCGACTGCTGAGTCCGCAGCCCTCCTCTAAGATTCCTGTTGGTCTGGGGGATTACTGAATTGAGAGGGAAATAATGATTTTGATGTTAAAAATGAATGCGTTGGTTACTGCCTGAAGTGTAAAGTTTCTACCTTAGCATTGATTGTGGTCTTAGTCATGCTAATACACTTAAGAAATTAACTAAAATGCTAAGTTTGATTTTGATTTTTTTTTTTAATTTTTTTTTAATCTTAAATATGTGTTTATTAATACAGGCAAGAAGACAGCAAGACCCTAGTCCTGGATCTAACCTAGGAAGTGGCGATGATCTCAAACTACGTTAATCAACAGCGGCAGGCGTATCATGGGTCTGCGCACGTGCATTGCTTCTACTCGGCAAAGGATTTAATAAAAGACCAGAAACTGTGATAACTGGGTATACTATGGTCTGTTTCCTGACCTGCGGCAGTCAAAATCACCGTGAACTGCCATGGTTTGCACTATGTTTATGTTACAATACCTGCATTTCCCATTTTAAGCATGTAGCCAGTGGCAATTTGAAATTTTGTTTTTCTATGCAAACTTATTTTTGTTGGCACTATTTTAGTGAAATGGAAACGTATGCAGCTATAAAACCATTTTTCTCAACTGTAATAAAAATTGTCACTTAAAAATAGGTCAAGATATTACAGATTTAAGACTTCTTTTTTTTGTTTTTGTTTTTTTTTTTTTTTTTATAAACTGCTGGAAGCCAATGCATTCCAAGCTTAATTTTTTTAATATGGGCTTTTGGAATTTTGATTGTCCTTATTGTGCTCCTGCTTTATTTTAGATACGCATTCTTCTCTTCCTTTCAGTTTTCTTTTTTTCTAAATTTGCAAGACCTTCTTAAAACTGCTGACATTATTTTGCATTATTTCCAAGCTAAACCCAGTGAAACAGAGCTGTTGGAATCAGTTTTCAAACTTTGTGGGTTTGTAAACGTTACAGTTGCAGTATTCTTTTAACCGCTAACGATTCATTGGTTCCACTTTTTAAATTATAAAATCTTAAAATATATATTTTCACGCATTAATGTATTCTGCCCCAGTATCTGTAATAGATTTCATTCTGTATCAGGTGAGTTTGGGTGGTGGTTATACCCCTGTATATAGTGCTTTACTGAAACTCATCGGAAGTCGCAGGCTGGCTTCTGTTTTATTCAGGGATTTTTTTAAATAGTTCTTAAAAGGGATACTGCAACTCTGCTACCAGATTCCACAGCATGTGAAACTGGGAACAAAAGTGATCAGCTGCCAAGGTGATAAGTATTAAATCATGTTTAAGATAGCTGCTTTAAGTATATTTTATATCTTAGGCTTTTTGTAAAGTTGTGCTGAATGGCGAAAAATTGAGATGAGGTTGTGTGCAGAAAATCTCATGCTGTGCATAGGACACTTCTGTTAAATCTTCTGCAAATTAAGGCTACATTGCAGTATATGTTGCATTTCCTAACAGGGTAAGATTTGGGATGAGTTAATCTGTGTGAATTACCTTGGTTTATTTGGGGTGGTGGTGAATGGACTTGTTCCAAATTTTTCATTGCGTCCAATACTTGGTGAAAATGGATTGGAAAAATAACGTCATTTGGCTTTGTTAAAATGTGGTGCTTCCTGTACAGCCTGATTAATTAAAGTGTCACTTAAATACCTTTTTAATATAGGTGATCTGATTTCAGTGTTTTAAGAATGATTTGAAGGTAGAAACTGTATGGTTAGAACAGTTGAATCTCTTAAATTCTACAATTAAGATAATCACATTCCTTACTAATGGCAAAACAATTGATGCAAAAGAGGTCTTGCAAAAATGTAAGCAGATGTCAATGTGAAGGAGAATCTTTGTATGTTAATAATACGAATATTTAACATTCACTTAAAAATGTCAATAACTGTAAACTGTGAGAATGTCATCAAAGAAATATTTTGATACTTCAATTTAAATGTGATTCACCTGAAAGATAACTTTTTTCACTCTGTGGCCACATATTCCTCTTGCTCTTCTTCCCCCAAAGAAATAATTTTTTTCTGAAGTGTTTCTGCAGTGAGTTATTTAAGGGACACACGCACGCATCCGCACGCATCCCTGGCCTTGGATCTTCTCTGCCATCTGTGTATTTTTGATGGAATAGTCTGAAGATTTATTTGAAAAGGCTTTCCTAACGTTTCAGACAGTGGTTTTAAACCATAAGTACACAGGAAATTACGCTATCAGATATTAACGTCGCTGTCTTTGTGTAAATACTGAACTTTCCCTATCATCAGTTAGCATTCTGCTGCTTTTGATATCTTAATGCTGGCATTAAGATCACAAGCCCTTACCCTCTGCTGGTTAGCGCAGACTTTTTAAAGTGCATTTTAAGTTATTGATGCAATTTGATATTTTTCATAATTTCTATTTAAACTGAAGTTGCATCATCTTTCTCGAATTCATCTCCTGTAAGAGTTGCCTTAAGCTACAGGATTGCTTTTGCTACTTTTTGTGTTGTATGTTTAACTTTCATAATAAACTTCTGTGTAGTGAAAACAAGTCGCTGTGAATTCATTCCTGACGTCCTGGTAGTCCACGCTGGGGTGTTTCTGGGTTGTCTGTCCAACTTGCTGCCCCTGCAAGGCTGCCTTGGTGTCCCTGGCGAAAGTGACATCCAGTGGTTGCTGCCCTGGCCCGAACCCCCCCCTGCTCAGGGGCTGGGCTCCTTGGGATGTGGCAGTCACGCGCGCTAACAGAAGAGCCTTGTTGATGGGCACGTTTTTATAGCGGCTGTTAAACCTTGCTGATCGTGCTGGTTTGGGCAAGGAGGAAAACAAGGGAGTTTGCATGTTGAAATGGAGAAATGTGGTGAGGTACTGTGGGGAAAATGAGAATGTTACGTGCTACACCTGAAAACCTCCGCTGAATCTGCTGAAGTCCTGGGTGGCGTAACTTCAGATACCCAGCGCTGAATGATGGCGGTGGTCATGCACCGAGGTCAGGTAGAGGATTGCCGCCTGCATCGCTTCAAACCTGCAGCCCACTCTGGAAGAGTTGATGTGCAAAAGGGCGAAGTATAACCTCATTTCGTACTTGAAAAATCTGGCTGTGAACAGATCAGAGAGTGCCTAATAGAAACGGCACTGACTGTGGCCTCTGGTTCCGAGGATGCTCTGTAGTTTGGAAGTGAGGTAGCTTTTAAAACAGACGTAAGTGACAAACTCTCCTTGCAGGGGGGTTGGACTAGATGACCTTTGAAGGTCCCTTCCAACCCTAACCGTTCTATGATTCTAACTCTGTTACTCTGCTTCTGGGTGGGTTCCTGGCAGCGGACAGTGCCTTTGTTAGCTACCGTAGGCTCTGCAGTCAAAGCAGCTCGTTTTCTGAGGTATCTGAAGAGCGGTTGGTAAAGCCGCTAGATAACTGCTCGGTTTACCCGCAGGTTCATGGAATGATTCGCTTTTCTACCCAAGGTGCATCACAAATGGAGGAGCACCCTGTTCGTAAAGCGTTGTCTTGAGTGGGGGCATGTGAAGGGTGGAGACGCTTTGTCCCCTGACTCCTCTTAGACTGCGTTTGCCTCTTGGGTGCATGAATAGCAGAGGGAATCTGAAAAAAAACTTTCTGCATGAGGCACCTACAGCGGAAGAGGATTTTTAAAACATTGCGATCCCTTCCCTCTGTTAGTGTGACTTGGGGATGGATGGCTGTGTGCAATCTGTGAGTGAAAAGCCCCTAGAAAAGCTGGAGCTTACTGGAATGGAGAAGGGTGCTGGTGACCTGGAGCCCAACTGGAGCAGGTGAGATGCCATCATTTCTGCCTTGCTTTTTTAACCTCTTGCAGTTGCCTGGCCTCTTCCTAACCTGAGAGAGAATCCAGAGTATGACCGGCGTAGTCCACTTGACTGAAGTTTTCAAAACCTGAAGGAACAAGTTTTCTAGTCTCTCTTGAAAGAAACAGCAGCTATCAGCTGTCCTGGTCTGGGCTGCTGCTCCCCCTTTTGAAAGCAAGAAATTCTGAAAATGAAACTGGGGGTGAGAATGGCAGCTTTTCTGTTCCTGCAGGTCTGTGGTGTTCTGTCTAATAACGAGCTTTGTTCAGGTAAGGGCTAGGAAGGAGATGTGGTTTCAGAGAAGGATCTTGGAAGGACTTGTATATTGGTTTTGTCTGCCATTAGTTCAGGACTCCAGTCTGTTACAGATATATTTAGGAATCCATCCTGTCTGTGTAGAAATAGGACCAATTTCTGTAAAGTTGCATTACCTCATTACTACATTTCCAATGCAAATAAGAGAATGACAAAAATGGCTTCACGGATGAGAATTACGGTGAGAAGTTACAGCGGAGCGCGTATTTGCATAGGCAACATTTCTCATAACTCATTTGCCTGACATCCTGTCTCCGTGCTGCCACGACATGTAAATCCCAGGACATGCATATTCATCAGCTGCTGCACGGCTCCGAGCTGCTCGGGGTTTAAGTAACTTTATTAAATAGCTTTCTCAATTACAGGTTGAGATAAGTGAATTTTCCAAATTGCTTTGGGCTCTTTTCTTAAAGCTCAGGAGTGAGGGGGGGAAAAAAGTAATGCAGAAGGGCTGAGCGGCGCCTCGGCCGCTGCTGTCACCCTGCAGTGGGTGGCCGTGGAAAAATCCGGCACCTGTAGGAGGGGAAGAAGTGGGAAATGCGAAGTCTTTGTTGCTCCCCACAACTCTTCTGACAAGTAACTCTGCTTTCCGGCCTGACAGACTGGACGGTGGTGTCTTGGGGGACGTGGGCTTTCCCGGTGCTCCACTTTCCCTCTTTCCACAGGTTGTAATTCTCTGTTTTTCACAGAAACTGGTGGCCTTACCACCTTTCACCCTTTGCAATCCCCTCTCTTTCCCATAGCAGGTGATGGGTTATCTTGAAAACAGAAAAACCTGGAGCTGGAGGAAAGTACCCCTGAAAGCTCCTGTCTTTCCCAGCTGTTACCGCTGGTTTGCTAAATTTCCCTGCAAGCCCTGCACGCTGGCATCCCCCAGCCCTTCAGCTTTTGCTGTTCCTGCTGTGCAAAAGTCCAGCCAAGTACAGGCCTAGAAAAAAATGAGCAGAACGAAAACTTTTCGGCCACTGGATGCGCTTGGCCTTGACAGCTTCCGATGTGAACACGCAGCACGTGTCTGGGCTGACAGCACTGCTGCTGCGATGTTTGGGGATGCAGGGAGCGGCTCCCTGGGCTGTCTTCGCTGGGGACATCTCGGATGTGAAGAGCTGAGGTCTGTACCGGGGGGAAGAGAGCTGGGTCAGGCAAGAAGCCACGCCAAGGTGGATTTAATCACAGAGGCTGGGCGGGAAAGGCTTTGCCTTCAGGAAGTGAGCAGATAAACGAGCTGTTCAGGCTGGAAGAGAAAATGGGGGTGGGTGGGAGGGAAGAGGGGACCCACTGGCGCAGGCATTCCTGACGCTGATTCCTGATATTCGGTGGCCAGAAGTAGGGAACAAATTGCCAAGGCTCACTCCTGGCTTCTTCTGTTGGCTGGGTGATTTGAACTCAACAGTGCAGCGCCTGGTTCCCGTTCCATGGTCTCGGGGAGGTGGGCTGCTGTTCTCAGCCCCTGCAGGCAGCGGGGTGGCAGAGGCCGGTCGCAGCTCGACGCATGGCTGCGGGTTTCCCTCCTGTGCGTTGTGCTTTCTCCTGCGATATGTCTTGTCCAAGAGGGACACCTCCTGCCAAAACCCCGGGAGCTGTAAGCTTGGAGGAGAGCAGAGAGGTTGGCAGGGGCAGCGTGGATTTGCTGCTGGATTGCGAAGAAAGCCGTGGGGGGAACAACTCTCATCAGAAGACAAATCTTAAGAAACGGGCAGCTCCATCCAGAAACGCCCGTCTAACCATCACCTCTGAGCTGGGAAGGCTGTTGAGCATCTCGCTTCCCAGAATGATGTGTCCCCTACCCAGAAAGAGCACCAGGTCCCCACCTGCCCCACCAAGAGCTGAGCAGCCCTGTGCTTCGCAGCACCTTGGCCCCTTTTCCTCAGCAGCCCCTGCTCCAGGGTAGCACCACAGCGGGACACTGCCCCCAGAGATGGGGTGCTGTAGTCCCCTTCTCAGCACCATCCTGCTCCTCAGTGGCCTTCCCCAAGGGCTGCTGCCCAGGTAGCCCATCGCAGGCACCAGGAGCCTGTGCTCACAGCTGCCCCGGCGCAGAAGGGGAGGATGTTTGGGGATGCTCAGCTGCTGTGGTCCAGCATCAGGTCCTTTGAGGACTGGGGCTAGGGTAAAGAAAATGCAACACCCAGGAGAGAGGAAGGGAGGGACAGGCGGTGTTGCACTCACAGACTGCCCAGCACTCACCTTCTGCTCGGGCCAGAGTTGTGTTGCTGCTGAGAAGCCCCCAGGCCCCTTCCCGGCAGCGACGGCCCTGGCCAAGAGCCGCTCGGCGGATGCTCCCACACAGAAAAGGACAGATCCTCTTTTTGGTTCTGCTTTCGGTTCTGCTCTGCAGAGCACAGCGGGCGTACGACCTGGTGTCGGTGGGCCTGCGGGGTGCGTGACTCTCTAAAACCACTGACCCCACCAAGGTGCCTTAGTCACCGGCTTCTTCAAACCCTCTGGGCACCCTGCTCTCTGCTTCTGCATCCAGAGCAGGAGGTGCTGGCGGGACCACTGGGTGCCACACTGCAAAGCAGGACCAGAACGGAAGAGGGAATAAACTGGAAAGCGAGACCCTGTGGTCCAGCAGTGTGAGAGAGGGCTGCAAAGGGAAGAGGAGCGGGGTGAAAAAGCAGGGTCTGCGGGAAGAACCTCGCTCCACCAGCTCACCCCAACAAGCAGGGATGTTGGCTCGGGTGCAAAACCGATCTTTTGGGTGTAAGACCCTTTCTCACCAGGGCTGGGCTGGCGCTGGGGGATCTGCACAGCGAAGCCCCTGCCAGCAGCGTAGGGAGGATGGACGTGCTCCTCCCGGCTCCCCAAAAGGCTACAGGGCAGTTGGCTGGGGTCTCGCAACCATGAAAAACCAAAAATGGGACAGAAATGTAGCTGTGGCTATGAGGAATGCAGCTGCCACTGGCCTGAGCAAGCGTCCGGGCAATTTCACCTGCTGTTCCCTGAAACTGGGCGCTGCGGGTACCAGGGTCGCTCTCAAACACCATTTAATGGAGCTCAGCTGCAGGGAGGGATTTCCAGTGATGCGCACTTTGGACCAAGTAATTTCTCGCTGAGAGACGAACAGGCTGCAAAAGGGGGCTGGGAGCCGGCAACGAGGCTCAACGAGCATCTTCCCTGTTTGTTTCATCCACCGCAGCCTGTGAGTGAGATTTGAGTCACAGAATCACGGAATGGTTTGGGTTGGAAGGGACCTTTAAAGGCCATCCAGTCCAACCCCCCTGCAAGGAGCAGGGACATCTCCAACCAGATCAGGTTGCTCAGAGCCCCGTCCAACCTGGCCTTGAACGTTTCCAGGGATGGGGCATCCACCACCTCTCTGGGCAGCCTGGACCAGTATTCCACCACCCTCAGTGTAAAAAATTTTACCCCGAGTCACCCCCACGCTGCTCGTTTGCCAGAAGCCAGTGACAAAGAGGGCAGCTGGAGACCTTCAGGGGCTCTGAGAGGGCTCTGCCGCCCAGACCTGCTGCTCTGCCTCATCTCCCATTAAAGGATGGAACCCATTTTTACTTTTTATAAAAAACTTCTGTACTTTTTTTTTTTTCTTCACAGAAACGCTGTGCCCTGCTCCAGGGTGAATTTTCCCACAAGTTTTTTGATGCCTGCTTAAAAACCCCAAGCGCCTCGCTAGGCAGCATCCGAAGGAGGGTCGCAGCGGCCAGCAGCTCGTGGGATGGATGATCCCCTTGCCCCAGCTGTGCCAATGCCAGCAGCTCCATGCTGACTGATTTGGGAAAGGCCGAAAGGCCGTCACCTCCACCTCCCTGCCCACCAGTACCAGGAGCTGGACTTTGCACCCTTCCCATGCCTGGCAGCAGCTCCCAGGCTAAGCCACCCCGAGAAGGACTGAGAAACGGGCACATCCGTTTCTAGTGAAGCTGAAGCCAAAGAATCAGAGCTTTTTCAGTATCTCTCAAAGGGACAAGTTCTGCGAAACACACGTAACCGCAACAGCCGTTGAGCAGGGAACACTGCCGCTGCGCCCGGGCGATGCAGAGAGCTGCTGCTGGGTTAACGGCCCCTCCTGCTGCCAGCTGTTGCTGCTGCTTGTTTTCCTTCTTGGAAACACTTCATCGTCCTCCTCCCCTGCCCTTGTCCCAACCTGTGGCTCTTCTTCTCAGTCAACATTTAACGTAACATCTTGGCATCTTTGGGTGAGTGCTGGGAGCCCCCCATTTCTGCCCATCTCTAGACACCAAGCCCTGTGCAGGGGAGGTTTTGCAGATTTCGGGTGCCCAAATCCGGGATGTGGCAAGCGGTGCCAGTGGCCACCACGGTCCTGATGGAGCAAAGCACATGCCAAAGCCTTGCTGCAGTGTCCAGCCCGTGTCGGGCACACACTACCTTCCTGTCCCCAGCCAAGCACAGAATCACCACAAAAATCCCGTGCTCCCTGGGGCCTCCCTTGGTGCTGCCAGCCCCTGCCCGGCCGGGGACCCCCACCCCGGCACCGACGGGGCACGGGGTGCAGCATCGCTCTGCCCAGGCTGGGTCCATGGGTGCTGCCTGCCTTGGGGGGACCCACGCCATCAAAGCTCTCGGTGGCGGGATAAATCCCCCTGGAGTGTCAGGGTACACCTTCTCTGGGGGGTCCCAGCACTTCCCCCGGCACGGGAGCAAAGCCTTCCTTTGCCCTGTAGCCAGAGGAGCTGCAAACGCTGCTTGGAAATGTTTCTGACTGCAAACCCAAAGCTTTTTAGCAGAAAACTCACCTCCAAAAAAACAACAGGAACTTCAGAGCTTTTTAGCAAGTATCTTTCCCTGAACAGAAACAGCACTGCCAAGCCTGGGGTCTGCTTCCAGTGTGTTTGTCCGGGCGGCTGCAAGGCAGATTTCCTTACGGATGTGATTTGTGCTGCTATTAAATCTCATCGGGAGAGGGCAGCTCGCGCTTTCCTCACGCGCGGCTGCAGCCCCAAGCCTTGGTGCGGGTTTTTTGGTCCCTCCTGGTAGCTTCTGCCTTTTTTTTCCTCCTTTCTTTTGACCAGCCGGATTGCAAAGCCCAGCTCTTCTCTGCTAACATCTCCCTGCAGATGTGTGGAGTTTAGGAAAGTCAAATAAAAACCCAGTATTTCCCTACAGCTGCCGATCCCACCCCAAAATGTGATGGCATCGCAAGCCTTTGGTAGCAGGGAGCCCAGATCACCTCCGATGCACACGCTCGCTGCAGTTCCTTTGGTTTGAACCACTAACAAGACAGCTAGTCTTCAAAAAAAAAAAAAATTATTATAGTTTACAGAAAGCTGTGCGTTGCTTTCTGAACCCAGGACTGGACTTAGATATTTTCCAGGAATTGCTCCATAATCTGGAAAGTCAGAAGGATAATGTTGGGGGTTTTAAAAATTCAATTTTTATCTGTTTCTCCTCTGCTTCTCAGAGGTGGAGACTCTCCAAATGGTGGTGCTTTCCCCAACCTGCCTTGAAAATGCCGTCCCAGCCTGGTGTCACCGGGGGAGCACGGGATGGCTCCTCCAGCCTCTCCGTGTGAGGAGAAAGCCAGAGGAAGGATGTGCCCAGAGGTGATGGAGGTGATGCCGGTGGGTCTCCAGCCTCTCCACGGAGCTGATGGTCCCCGATGCAAACCCCCCACTCCTGCTGCCTTCGGAGCAAGCAGTCCAAACACAGCCCTCAAGCCGTTTGCCTTCGGTGGCGCAACCGCTGACCATGCAAACAAAGCCTGGGGTGGGTTTTCTGCCTTTTAGTGACTTGGGATTTTTTTTTTTTTCTTTACTGGTCTTGGTGATGGAATGAGAACTGTGATCTGAAAGGCAACCAACCTCTCTGGGAACCTGGAGGATGCCTTTGCTGCGTGAGGGGTGTTTTCCTGCACCCGGGGAAGCAGCAGGCTGGGGCTGGGTGGTGGAGACGCTCCGTCTCCGGCTGTGCCTGTGCTCAGTCTCCTTCAGGATGCTGCAGCGGGATTTACTGCTGCTCCATGCTCGCGCCCCAGGACCTCCCTCCTGGCCCTGGGGTAACCACTGCTGTCAACTGGAAAGGGTCCAACGCGCCCGCTGCCCCCACCTGCACCTCTGCTCTGCTCTGCCCTCCCTGTGACTGCAGTTTGAGCTCAGAGATGACAGCCGCTTGCCAACACCCCAGTTATTATTTCAAAGAGCAAAGCCCCGGCACAGTGGGGTGGGAGGCAGCGGTGGCTCGGGCATCGGCCTCGGCAGCGCCCAGCCCTCCTCTGCCTTGGGCCGGGGTTTGGGGTGATGTGTGATGGCAGGGTAAAGGCACATCCAGAAATCAGTTAGCTCAGGATTTATTTTTTTTCTCCTTGCTTTCTAATCTCCAAAACCACACGGGGAATTCAGCTCACACTTCAAATATTCTTTTTCAAAGGATACTGATTTTTTTTTTTTTTTTTTGTAACGAAAGCCCAGCCTGTAGCTTTCCCCAGTTCGCAGCACTGGGCGTTCCAAGAACATCAGCCAGCACAGAAATTGGAGAAAAGTTTCTGTGAAGCCCGGCCGATCTCCCTCTGCCTGCTTTCCACATGAACCAAGGGGTGCGTGCGCCCTGGGCCTGCTTAAAAGTGGGTGCTGGGGTGTGCTTCATCCTCCACTAAATAAATGGAGTATAAAAAGATTTCTAGCTAGGTATTTCTCCTCTCAAGTACGTTCCTTATGGTTGTCAGTACATATATATATATGGTGAGCTGGAGTACCGCAGGCGGCTCCTGATGAAGGCTCAGCCCGTGCTCCGGGGAGAGGAAAGGCCAATTTCTCTTTTTGAGCCAATAAAGATGTGTCAGAGGGCTGGAAGGAAGGGGAAACATTGGCAGCACCCCTGCACTTTTCAGCATATTAAGATGTCACCATGCTTAGATGTAAAAAAAAAAGCCAAGCAAGGCATGAATAATAAATAGAGCAACATGCAGATGACTTCAAGGGAAAGCTAATTTCCCTGGGGCTCGCTCCACACTGTAGACATTAAAACCTGTCCTCCTTTCACAGGCAGATGCTGAGAAAGGTGGTGTTCAGAGCGGAGCCTGCCCGAGGCCCCGCTCCTGAATGCGCCAGGCTTTGCTTTTTTAATGCTTTGATTCCCCCCACCAGCAACGGCTTGGTCTAACCACGGAAAGAGAGGTGTGACTATGCCTGTTGTAGTATATTAATACATACTGGTTGTTAAACGAGTTGTTTGGAAGTGGAATGGCCAGCTTTTCTCGGCAGCTGGTGTGGAAGCGGTGCCTGCACCGCCAGCCTAGGCTGGGTTTCAGAGAGCAAAGCGCGATGCTTCGCCGTGCAAAAGCCGTGTCGGCACGGCAGGCATCCGCTCCGGCAGGAGGGAAGAGCAAATCGCCGCTCTTCCACTTCCTTCATCTTGGACGGAATTTCTGCCATAAAGATGGACGATGGTTTGACGCGGGGCGTCCAAGGCAGTGGCAGCATCTCGGCGCCATGGGTGAGCTGTGTTGTCCTCGTTTGCTGCGTGGGTGGCGGCTGCTTGTGCCTGAGTCTTCCAGGCAAAGCAGGTTCACGCATGGCACCCACCTCCCCAGGGAGAAGGTCGGACTTCTTTAGGGAAAAAAGCTCAGGTCCCCTGGGTGGGAGCTCATTACGACTTTCTTCCTCACTGAGTCATTCCTGAGCTTATTCCAGTACCCTTGCTCGTGCCACTGACTAATTTCTCCCTAACTCCTTCCCCCACGCCTTTGTCCCCCACCCTGGCCATTCAACCGGAAAAACTGGATGCAACAGTGTTGCTTTGGGTTTGTTCTTTTTTTTTTTTTGAAATCCTGAGCTTATGGTGGACGCCGTGACAGAGTGCAGTTAGGGCTTGTGCTGTAGGTCTGACACTGGTCTGGAAGCAAGGACAGGGGGTGGCGGTGGGGCTGGACCCACCATCCCCAGGGCAACCCCGAGGCTCCAGGGGCGGGACTCGAACCCGCGGTCTCCCCCTCGCCAGGCCGACACCTTCCCCTCTCCCCCACGGCCTGGGGGCGGGGCGCTCCTCCTATGGCCCCGCCCCTCCACTCCGCCCCGCCCCCCCGCGCGGGCTCGCCTGACGACAGCTGCAAAGCACTTTTTCAGCAGCCGCAAGTGAGGTGAGTCGCGGCCCCGCGGTGCGGGGGGGAGGGGGGTTGTAACCCCCCCGCTCCCCTCCCCCGGCGGGCGGGGGCCGCTGTCGGTACGGCGGGGCCCGGCGGCGGCTCCCCTTCCCTCGGGGCGGGGGGCGGGCGGGCGGGACAGCGGCTGCCCACGCTCGGTGGCCGGCCCGGGCAGGGCGGGCGGGGGGAGGGGGTGCAGGCGGCGGGGCCGTGAGGCGGTGACGGGGACCGGGGGGGACCGGCTGCTGCGGTGGCGGTGCCCGGGCCTCCCCCTCCCCACAGCCCGGCTCCGGGGGGTTCCGCTGTGACTCAGCGCCGCCCCCCGGGGGGTGTGGGGGCCGGCTGCCAGCTTCCCTCCTGCTTCCCTCCGAGGTCCGGCGCAGCCCCGGGTGCCCTGCCCTGCCAGCCCGCGGCCTCCGCCCTGCCCGAGCCAATGCTAGATCTGGAGGTGGTGCCCGAGCGGTCTCTGGGGAACGAGCAATGGGAGTTCACCTTGGGTAAGTGCGTCCGGCCGTGTCCCGGGGAGTTCGCCCGGCAGCCCGCGGCCCCGTGTGCCTGATTCGGGTCCCCTCTGGACCCGGCTCTCCCAACGCTTCAGGGAGCTGCAAGAGTGAGGGGGAGAGAGAGTCAAAGCTCACCTTGCTCTGTCGCAAAAAAAACCAAAACAAACGGTTGTAAGCTTTAAGGATTCCCTTGTCTCATCTTTAGCTTTCACACACTGAGTTGTGCTTTGTTTACCAGCTTGTGTGCTTTCTTCTACTCGTTTATATTCTTTTGTCTTGCCTTGCCGTCTTGAGCTGTTAGTTTTTTTTAAATGACTCCTAAAAGAGGAGGCGTGGATGTACTGTCACCTGAATGTCTGTCAGGCGACATCAGCATCTTCAGCTGTGCGCTGGCACTTGGCGTAAGTACTGTGCTTTTCTGTACAAACCCTTCACAAGCAGGAGTTGAGTTTCACAACTTCTTTGTGTGTTGCTGGGTTGTGACATTATAGTGGAGCAAGTAAACTTCTGAGAGGTTTCCTCAGGGTTAGATAACAAGTATTTCTCCCCCCGATGGCCCTTACTGTGTCATCTCTCTGAGAGGCCCTTCCTTCCCAGCCATTGCTCTGGTTGCTGCGAGGAGAAAGAACTTTCCCCAGCTGATGGAAATTTGGCTGGTGCTCAGCCTAGGGCACTTAAATGTCCAGTTGAAACTTGGGTGGTACGGATTCTTCAGATGACCTGTGTTTCCTAACAGATACTGAAAGTCCTTAAAACTCTCAGAAAATAGAGTAGCTGCCACATTTTCCGAGTGATTGAGATATCAGTGTCGGGCTCTTTCCGTTTTCCGTCTCTGCTGTTGCTCTGTCTAAAGCATGGTGAATGGGAGTAGCAGTTCTGCTGGTGTTAACGGCAGCCAGAACTTGAGTTACGTTTCTACTTC
Source organism: Chlamydotis macqueenii (assembly GCF_036417535.1). Classification (NCBI taxonomy): domain Eukaryota; kingdom Metazoa; phylum Chordata; class Aves; order Otidiformes; family Otididae; genus Chlamydotis; species Chlamydotis macqueenii. The sequence continues at coordinate 16,324,067 of NC_141568.1, forward strand.
TGCTGTTGTCACTGGTGACAGCAGGGGGACAGACTGTTCCTTAAAAACAGTTGCACAGCTCCCATGAACTTGGGTGGCACCAGAGGAGGGGTGCTGTGAGGTGGAGTTGTTTATACAAATACCATCAAACACAAAGGGCTGTTTGTGCTGCTGTGACTGCAAAGTTAAGTACAACTCGATGGTTACAGGGAGCGTTAGAATGGCTTTTGGAGGCTAATTATAGTGCCCCAAGTCCCACCCTTTGAAATCTGGGTGATCTCCTTATGCCACTAACACGTTACTGTGCTCTCTTGGCTCTGCGTGACCTTCTAGAATCCTTTAGTGCCTGTATTGCCTGAAAAGAAATGCAGTCTCGAATTCTACAACCTGACAAGCTTCATAAATACCTAGTACTGACTCCCCCCCATTCCCTTTATAAAAAAAAAAAACAAAAAACAACACAAAAAAAAGGAAGAGAGAACATTATTTTCATTTTCCCAGGAACCTCCAAAGAAGCCCGTTAATTGCAGTCTCATGGTTAAAATTATATACCATGTCTCTGTGTGTACACACACACATAGATGTGAGAGGGAGGAAACTCCGCTGTAATTCCTGGAGTAAACATAGCCACCACGTGATGCGTCTAATATATAATTAGCATGACCTGCTGGTATAGAGCAGGAGGCTGACTAGGTATTAAGGCACTTGACTTTGTCCTGCGCTGGCGATACTGTGTGAAAACTGTCCCTGCTGATAAAGCTGGTTCAGCTGCGTTGGTGGTAGCGAGGCTGGAAGCGCCGGTGTAAATGGGATTCCCCCTGCCAGCGGTGTTCCACTCCTCGTTTGTTTAGATCCGCTCTTAGCCGAGCTAATGGCAGTATTCCTGACCTGCTGCTGACTCTGGCTTCCAGTATTGTGCCCACACTGGAGATGACTGAGGGGAAATGCCAGGAAAATTTTTTACATGAGTTTTTGGATTCTATTTCTGGCTGCAGTATTGACTCACTATGTGACCAGAGCATAAAAAATTTAACCGAGGCTGAGTTTTGTGTTAAACTAGGTACCTGTGTCGCTGCACTTCTCGGGCTGCATTCCTGCTGTTTTAAAGGAGAGCAATTAAATACTTATTCTGTAGTGCTTATAGCTGTGTTATTAGCATTTGAAATACATAATTTCTAAGGCACACTTGCATTTCTCTTGCTTTTTGTACTTTCTTTTCCTAAGTTTCACTTCTCTTTATTTGATGTGTTACAATTCATCTTCTCTTGGAATTTCTTCTTTTTTTAATCTTTTTAATTTTTATTCGCTCCTCTGCCTGCCTCGCCCTCAAGACACATGGTCTTAGCGTAGACTAAAGCTTCCAGCCGTGTTGTCCATGGCCAGTGTATGTGAGAGGAGGAGTGTCCCGTGTTGCTCGTATTGCTCCAGCGTTCAGAAAATGGAAAAGTTTGTGATAGGAGGGTCCCAGCACTGATCTTCGTGGGCGTTATTTGCCAGGGCTCAGTTGGGTTGACTGTCTGATGTGCTGGAAACCATGTTCACTTCCCCGTTCCCCCTGACTGGAGAGCAGGGGGAAAAAGAATTCTTTGTTTTCCTCTCTGACTGCAAAGGCTGACGGATGTTGAGGAAAAGGGGGTGTTGTGTGTGTGCATGAGAAGGGTGGAGAAAAACAACCCAGATTCTTTGCTCCTCCTTTGGCTCTCTGCTAATGGAGGCAAAGGGAGGACACTGGCTCTTCCACATGTGTTTTAGGTTCTGTGAACTTGGAGAACTTAAGTTGCTCACTGCAGTTGTGCTAAGCAACTGCGTGGCAAAATCTGCGGGATTCTCAGTTGCTGAAAACTGATCAAAATCAGTCCGTGTCCATTTGCTTCCAGCTTGAGAAAGCTCTGAGTAAGAGAGTCACATGAGCCATCTGTTTGCACACTTACCAACCCGGGATTGCATCAGTTTACATAGGACTACAAACTGAACTTCGTGTTTGTGCACACTTTTTTTTTAAACCACATGCTTTTTACTGAAACCGTGCCTACTTCTGACGCTTGCTGTCAGCCTATAGATTCGGTCAGCTTGTTCACTGGCTTCGCTTGAGCCTTTGCCACTTGTTTTTTTTTTTTTTTTTTATTTTTATTTTTTTTTTGTAAGAGCTCATAGTCTTTCCTCTCCAAGTCTCTTAAAAATACTGACTTTGAAAATGGGGTTTATACTTGTAAATCATCTTTACTTTTTTTTGGAATCATAACTTTTTACTGAGTTATGAAATGTGAAACACTCACAGCGGCATCTTTGACCATAGGTTCTTGCCGTTATATATGTTTCTGTGCCATTTTGAAAATATTATCTAATATGTAATAACTCTCTTTTTAAAACTCAGCTGCTGACTACAAGGCTGTTGTTCCTAGATAATAGGAAGCAGTGCTGCTTTATTGTGTGGCTGTGTACATTTTAATTTTATTACCATAATTAAAATAATAACTATTCTTTTTTATTTTATATGATCTTCTGGTATACAATTTCTAGCTGTAAAAAAAAAATAAATCTGTTTTCAGGGCTAACGGCTAATGTGAAAAACAATTTCACAGAAAGAGTTGTATCTGGAATTTACAGACTGAGTCACTGTAGTTCTAATCTATGAGCCTGTTTTGCCAAAACTTGGTTTCATAATTGCAGAAAAGCTGCAAAGTATGGGCATGGCAGGCATGTAGTTTAGTGCGACAGTGAAAATAATAATTTTCTTATTTAGTGCTATGCTAGTATTATATGAAAGCAGCACCTATGGTGATTTATATATATATTTATATGTATAGGTAGGAGAGAGGGAGTTTCCTCACTTTGGTACTGTAGATAATGTGCAGAAGGTGCTTTGGAACATGATGGACAGTCTGAGTTTGAGAGGTGTAGCTAGTAATTAAAACTGTGACTGCCTGAACTGTTAACGAAATAAAAGTGTAGGTCCCGCGGTAAATTTTCTGTAATCAAGGCAACTTTCTTAATGTTTAAAAACTAGGAATAGGGAAGAACAGGGCAAGAAATGTAAATAAAATGCCAGATAACTAATCTAAATTGATTTGCAACAATTAGTAGGGAAATAGAACTCACAATTATGAGCTCATAACCTCTCTTTATAAATGCCTGCTTTGAATCCAGGAACATGATCCCATTTCATTGGAAAGGCAACAAAGGTTTTAAGTGCGATAAAAGATGAGATGATGTGGTGCTCCTCTTTCTGCAGTATCAGCCGTTTCATTCCACTTTCAAAAATTTATAGCTGTAAAGATAAGATACACACTGAAGAGGAAAAAAAACACAACAAAAAGACCCCTTGAAATTGTATTAGAAGGTGAATTATTATTAAGTTTATTACTTCAATTGAACCAAATTGTTTAGTATGTTTATCTTGTCCATAAACTGAGAAGATAAAGTTCCTTCCTTGACACAAATGTAGCCCTGTCAGGAGCTAATGTGGCCTCTTAGGTCTGAGGAGAATCATCGCCCCGTTTTAGTGTTTGTATCTACCTTGTCCGACTACCCAGTCCTTAATCAAGCTTGATAAAGGGTGCACCATAAAATGTGATCCCGGAGCCTGCTGAGTGTGTGTAGGGGTGCTCTAGCCAGCTCTGGGGGAGTTCGACACAGGCTATTTTGTCCGTTGTCAGATTGTTGTCCCAAAAAAAACCAGAAAAAAAATGTGCACACATTGTAGAAAGATCTCTGCTTTTTCTGCCTGAATTTTGCTGTTTAATTCTGTGGCAAGAGATCCTTTTCTTTCGTATACGCCTAACAAGCTGGGAGATAAACAATGACTTTTCTGTTTCAAGAAAACAGGTCTGTGCTGATCCCGTGAGTCAGGTAGGCTTGTGTGCTGATTGCACACCTTTCTGTTGTAATGCCCTGTTTGCTCATGGCAGCTCTGTTACCTCATCTGTAACCTTTCTGTTAAAAACATTGCTAGCTGGTCTCCAAACTGAAGACGTGCAACTGTTTTTTATTTACAGGAATGCCGTTGGCTCAGGCTGTGGCAATCCTTCAGAAACACTGTCGCATTATCAAAAATGTCCAGGTTCTCTACAGTGAGCAGGTGAGTGGTGTGTGCTCTGGCCAGGCCGTTCTCCTCCTTGTGTCCCAGAATTAAGGCATTAGGTGATATACTGATGCTGGGTCATGCTAACGTATGTTTTGTACGAGTTGTGGAGCTGCTTGAAATTGAATTACACCCCATTGTTGCCACCACATCAGAGGTGTAGCTTTTATAACGGTTTCATGTCAAGTGTAATAATCCTCAGCACAGTGCAGTGATTTAACAGGTATCAGGTTTGTACATGCAGTGGTGGCTTAGTATTGTTTTTCTTTTAAGAAGGGTAATGTTCTGTAATCAGCTGGATAATCTAAATCTGTTTTTTTTTTTTTTACGTTATCCTTGTCAAGCACTGCAGTATTTTTGAAGTACCAAATCACTCATTACTTTCCGCTTTCTTGTTTAATTCAGTGATGATGCCCTGAAAAGGCTTCCACGTTTTCTCTCTGGATCTGCAATTTTTTTTTTGCAGAAAGCAGATGCAAAAATTTAAACCAGCTGTAGATGTTTTAATCACCCTTCATAACTAAGTGTTAAGTTCCTAATGCAGTTGGCTTCTATCAAAATGGGACCTAGAAGTGAAACTTTTCTGCTAGATAAAATAAAACGGGTTAGACACCACCTTTACTTTGAAGGAAGAGGATATGAGACAAAGGAGGATTGTGACTCTCAAAATGTTTTACGTGAAATGCACATTTATCAGAAGATTATGTTCTTATGTGGTAGCTTACAGATCTTTGCATCAAGCAACAAGGCAAAGTCTGCTAGGATGCCAGTTTGTGTGGAGATACTGCTGGAGGCCTCGTGCATTTGCAGTGAATACTGAAAGGCTAAGGAACAAGCTTGACTCTGGTGTTGGATACATATTTCATGTATTTAAATGAATTATCCTTTTTTTGTTTCACATTATGTAGATTTATGGGTTTTATGATGACTGAATTGTGAATTAGAAATCAAGCTCCTTGTACTTAAGGCATGGGAGCATCCGCCTGGCAGTGAATGCATTCCTTGGTTTTTGTATGCTTTGCAGGTTTTTCAGTTTTTCTTATCACAGGGCATTCCAGAATTATTTCTAGGTTTGTTTAGATGAATGATGAGATTCACATTCCTCTCAGGTTTGCAGAATCGCAAAAGAATTAGTGGTCCAGTGCTAGAAAGCAAAGTATACTGCACTTGGCTTTTTACACCTCTTGGAAAGCTACATTGTACTTTGACCATGTATGCTGAATTTTTATTCTGTCTGTGGGGGACAGAGATAGGGTTTTTCTCCTCAAACTGTAATAAATGTAAAGATGTTTTTAACATCTGCATTGTCCAACAAAATAGTAGTTCCCAAATTTGTGGAACAGTTGTGCTGTGATTTTTTTTTTTTTTTTTTTTTTTTCTTCTATATATTGTTCTGATTTAGTACCTGATACTGGTGCAATTTCTTCCACGTGCCACTCAGGCCCTGCAGTCGACTGTCTGGCTATATCCTCACCCTCGTGCAGAACATCATGTGCTTTGTGAGCTGCTGCTGCAGTTCTTAAAAGATTCAAAGCTTTAAATAAACTTTGTCATGCACTGCTCTTATCTAGCTGAACTGTACCTGAACAGCCTTCATGTCTTTCCTCTGTGCTTTCTAAAATAATGCCTTTGAGCATGATGAGTAAATCTAATTTAAAGTTGTTGCATCCAAAGCTCTAAATTTCTGTTTCTGGAACTCCAGCAATGAGTATTTCCTTTCAAAATTTATATGACAATTAAATGCAATTAGGTCTGCCCACAGCACTCTCTTTAACTTGACATAAATGAGATGGCCAAATGGTGCCAAAAAAGCTTAATGAACCCTTTTCTGTGACTTAAACAGACCAAAAAGGAGTTTAAATTCTTAAGTGGGGTACTTAATTGCCTTTGTGTGTTTTCCTAAGTCTCTTCCTCTGGATTGGTGTTGATGGGATTGTTCAGTGATAACAGTTTTTCCTGTGGCTTTATGTGGATTAGCAGTGTAACTGTGCTGCTGAGCTGCATCCTTCAGGATGGACTCTCCCGTGGCTTCCTGGCATCATCTTTCATACTTGAGGTTCTGTTTTGTGTATTAAAAGTCACATGAACTAAATTTGTGCCCTTGAAACTTTCCTTCTATTAGAAAATATGCCAGCACAGAAGAGAAGCTATTTGCTGTACTAATTATCAAGCTTTTCCTCAGACATTTGGGGTGGTTTTTCCACCCACCCAAAAGTACTTGTAATGCTCTCATTAATTTTGGAATGCAAATTCTGCATAGAAACCAGTGAAATGCAGAGCATATCCCATATTGGAAGAACTCTGTTGGTATATTTAAATACAACATGACACATGCTTTTTTTTTTTTTGTTTTTGTTCTATCTGTAGCCTTTCTAAATTAGATTTATAAGGGATTTTTAAAAAGATCATCAGGATCAGCATTAGACCTTTTTTATCTCAGGGTCATGGCTGTATTGCCGCGCTGCTTCAATTCTACACAGTACTGTAAAAATTTGCCAGCAGTGGTGAAGTATTGATGCCTTTGTGCAAGGTGCTCTGAAGGTTTCATTTAGGAGACAGCTTACACACCAGATCACCGTTGTTGGAGGATGAGCTCGAGCTGAACCTGCTTCAAGAAAAGCTATGGGAGTGACCAAGGGGAATGGGAAATCTGCGTCATGGGAGATAGAAAGTCCTGTGGCTTGTTTTGACCTAGCAATGTGACGTCTGGGATCTGATCACTGAAATACATGGTTTGGGAAGGGGTGCAAGGCACATGTGAGAATGCACAGAAAGTATCCAGGCTAGGAGACAGTGCTGATATGAGAAAATTTAGGATGAAAGTTAGACTTCTGACAGTCAAAACACAGGCCTTCTCCCAGTAGAGCAAAGGGGAGAATAACAGTTTTTAAGACAGCTTATGCTTAATTCATGAAGAGGGCCGTATGGTGTGGCTGCTTGCGTTAGAAGCCTGTACGTGCCCCAGATGTCCCAGCCTCATTCTGTCTTCTGCTAGATGACTGCTTAGGGCAGTTTTAGGGCATGAATATTGCTGCCTGCCTGTTGTTCAGCCCTTTTTCTCCTCTGAGACAGCTGTGGAGGGTAGAGCTTTTTGAAGCAAATGTGCTTTAGATGGTACACGATCAAATAGCTGAATTAGTGCCAACTGACTGTGTATGCGTGGATTGTACCAGTACAGGAGTGAGCGGCTTCCACAGCGTCGCAGCAGACTGAGATGGCGTAGAGCCTATACAGACACCAGTGCAGCCAGTGGAATGTCTCCTATTGACTCCAGCAGACTGCAAATTAAGCCTTTAGTTGTTATGATTCACAGTAACTAAGGAAACCTAAATTCACAACATAGGAGTCTGAAGCCTTCCTTTTGAGGCCTGAAAAATCCTCTGACACTTTTTGATTTTTGAAGTGGAAAACCCTCTCACCATCTTTTTGTCAAGTGTATGCTTGGTTCTGATGCAAGGCTGGGTGAGATGGGGTGTTATTTTTGTGTGCTGAGAATGCAACAGACTGTCTCTGCACAATGTTTCTATTTTCCAGGTGTGGAGTTTGTTCCCGTGCCCTCCACCCCTTAAAGTAATGGGCAACTACTGTTTTGGGAGTTCTTACACGGTGCAGATCTTACACATGCACTTGTGTTTTTTGTCATAAGGAAGCAGAAGGGGTGGAGAGGTTTGGCCAAATGCGTTTTCGTCATGCTTATCATTGAACAAGTGGTGGTTTTCTGAGGCAATTTTGTTTTTCCAAAGTAACTAATTTATACAATGATGTATATCTTAACAAAGAAGCCTTGAAATTAAAAGCCTACGCTTTTTTTTTGTTTGTTTGTTTTACAGTCACCTCTTAGCCATGACCTCATCCTTAACCTGACTCAGGATGGAATCAAACTGCTGTTTGATGCTTTCAATCAGAGACTTAAGGTAACAAAACACCCTTCCTGCAAACTAAACAATGCAAACCAAAACCCTAGGATATATTGACACTTACAGAGCATAAGTATGTGGTTCTCTTGGACATTTAATTTGCCATATATAGTGCTCTCTTGTGATAAAGCACTGCAGTTCTTTGGTTTGGGGGTTAAATCTTTGTTTATAGGATTAAGACACTTTCACACTGCTCTGGAGAGTGAGTGCCATAGGAGTACGATGGTCTGGTGTGGTCTCGCTTGCCCATCTTGTCTCAAGTTGCAGCAGAAGCTGCAAAAGGCCACACTAAAGCTAAGCCTAGGATTTGAAATCAGATCATTTGTTAATGCAAACCAGACAGCGTTATTTTCTGCTCAGCTTGTTCCTTTATGCTGCCATTTTATTTTTGAAAGTGGACTTCGTCCTATTCTTAGTTTTCAGTTGAGTTAGGCTTACAGAGTGGGTGACTCTGACAAAATGGGTGACTGTGGGACTGAAAAGAGATGACCAGATCAGTACAAAATTTTGAAAAGCTCTCTTAACTGAAACATTTAAAATATCTCTGTGTAACTTCTTAGTTGTTCAGGGTGGTCCTTCTGGCAGGACCAGCTGTGCTGAACAACTGTCAGTGTGGTTCTCACCTGGTGTGCATAAATCTCTCTGTGACCGAAGTGCCCAGGTGCTGATTTAGCTAATTGGATGAGAGTGTACTCCTCTAACTGCTGTGCTGTGTGTCATTTGAAAGCACAAGTGTGGGGTTAAATGCGATGCTAAAAAATGAAATGCTTACCCTTTAAGTAAGTCTAGAATATGATGCTCACATCCAACAGTGGTAGGTGGAGCCTTGTTCCCCTTACTCACTCGTATCTCCAATAAAACCAGCAGCAAAACGTCAGCCTAGTGCTTTATCCCAAAAACGACTATAAAAGTGTAGCAGTGTGCTGTCAGCTGAAACTGGAGCTCTTCATATACTTTAAATGAGTACATTAAATTGTTGAATGGCAAGCCGAAATCAGTAATTGTTGGAAGTAATTATTTCTCTAGTAGTAACTTGTAACACCGTGGTATGTTTATATTTGTCTTTTTCAAAGTATCTTTTATATTAACTATGAAAGTACACATTTTGAAGAACAATTGTCAGCTCAAATTGCGCTCAGATGGGGGACAACTGAGCATTCGTTTGCCAGATTTCAATTTGTAAATGCCTTATGGTAGATTCTGTTCATGAACTTATTCTCTAATAATGGGTTTTTTATTTTTGTGAAGATTTACAACTTAATTATTCAGATTGCATGTGTGAATTTACAATTTTTAAGAGAATGTCTTGAAAAATCTCTTTGTCAGATCGATCTTTATCATTGTAAGCTATACCTGCTGTATGAAATCTTTCCAAACTGTATTTCATTCCTAAGGGGACTAAACTCAACTGACATAATCACCTCAAGTGCATGGCTTGCTTACTGATGTTTTTTGGAATGTTGCAATCTTGTAGTGTTTTTGAAGTGCTGTAACTGGTGTATGCCATGTCTCTTCGTCTCCAGTTTTTGAGTTGTCATTTCAACACCTGAGAACTATGCAAGAGCTTTTCTTCTCACCTTTCTCTACAATGTGTTTTTAAAATTTGTTTTAAAGGAAAAACAGAAAAAAACCCCAAACTCTTTTGATATGTGTTTTTAGGTTTGTTTTAAAAAAAAAATTAGAAAAAACAGTCTCTTCTGGTATGTTGTGGTTCACTGGTCTGTCTAGTGATACCTTTTGTTTCTTTCCACTGTGAGTAGTAAAGCTGTGTAAAAGCATACAATGCTGTGGAAACTTACTTTTATACAAGTGTTCAGAAAGCTTTGCAGAAGAAACTCTATGGGATTGGCTCAGAAGTGAGCAACAGGACTTGTTGAAGAATAGCGTAGGTGTGGAATAAGTACTGCCTGTTTTTAAGATGGTATGACTCCGTGTTTTCAGTGTTGCTCAGCAGCAGCAAAACTGGAAAAATAAGGATGTCTTTTTTTCTTTGGGTTGGATTTTTTAATACACACTTGCTATTAGATTTGGTTGTGAGAAAGAGATTGAAATACAGGCTACTAAAATGGAAAGTCTTGGCAGACCCAAAGAAGCTGGTGTAGGAAGAAACCCACAGCAATATTCCTAAAAAGTTTCCTCCCTCTTTTTCAGGGAGGGAGGAAGGCTTGTGCATAGTCTCTCTGCTCACCTTCAGCAGCCAAAGCACTGCAGAACTCGTTACTATCGTGAGCTAATGTTGAAGAGTAAATCCAGGACCAGGTTCTGAAAACATTGCTATGAATTTTAGCAACAAGGCCTCTTGTGCACACTGTCTCTGAAGTGGAGAAAGAGTTAGATTTGACAGCATTGGTCTGTTATTGCTGGTTAGTAGATACTCGAACATTTCTGAGTCTTACTCAGTAGTAATTCTCAAAACAGTGAGTATGACAAAACATCGGGTCTTAATCATTTAAACCAGCTGCCTCTGGCTGCATGGTAAACCCATCACTGGATGATCCTTGGTCTTCTCAGTTGTTTGTTCATCTGTACATAGGAAGAATCACATTAATCCTTTTGTCAGTGTAGCTTCTGTAGTTTAAAAAAGAAATCTTCTTCTAGTGCTGTGGCCTGTTGCAATGTTTCTTCAGTATATGTGTCTTTCATAACTTCTATGAGACCTTTTGACTACATTTACGTTTTGCTGGCTTGCACTTCCTCTGCTGTTGGTAAAAAGAATTGTTGACAGGAATAGATCTGTCGGAATCGTGGAAGGAGGGCTGATGGCAAATTGGTGCCTGTTGGCTGCTGTCAGGGTCCCTCTCACAAGGGACCTTGTTTGTGCAATGTGCAATTCCTCCTGCACTGCTCCTTCTTGTTGTTTGACTCAGGCTTTTGTCTTCCACCACTGCAGAGTGTTTCCGCAGAACTTTGAGAGTGCTCGCTGCTCTCTGGTAGTTGCTGCAAGACTGGATATATGTGTGGGATGGTTTTCTCCATTTTCAGAAACATTTTCTGGGGTGAAAAGAAGATGTGCAAGGTCACTAAAATGTAAAATCATTCTTAGCCTTTCATAGTAGCCTTTGTTTTCAACAAGCTGTGCAGTAAAGGAAACCTGGACATGTCAAACTGCAGTTCAGTTAAAATACTGGATAACCAAGTTTTTCCAAGAAGCATAATTCAACGTATATTTATTAAGAAGAAAATTTTTTTTGCTCTTCTTTGTGTTGGTTCTGCCAGAATGTTCATTTGTTACTTGTTTTGTGCTGTACTTGTTGCTTATATCCTGACGCACATGGGCTTCCCGAGCAAACAAAGTGCTTCAGAGAACTCTTCCAACTTTTTATGAGTCAATAGTGTACCATTAAATGTGGGTTTTTTTTGTTTTTTTGGTGGTGGTGTTTTTTTTTTTTTCTTGTTTTGTTTTTAAATATAGTGGTTTAAGCATTGCAAGTTGTTTTATGTAGGGTTATTTGCCAGGCATCTTCCAAAACCAAGACTTCCTCCTTAGCTGGTGGTATTTTTAGGCTTTAAAGCCACATTTGGTAGCAAGCTCCCTTGGCAATTCTGCTTTATTCTCTAGCTGAAGAGAGACTCCTTCCTAAAGCTGCCAGTGATTTGCTGGAGAATTATACAAAGCCATAAAAAGCACTTTACCTTTTCTTTATAGTGGTTATGATGTGCTTTACGTATTTTCCTTTTCCTGCTGACACGGGAACGCGTATGTAGGCTGGAAGAAGCTTGTGTTTGACCATGATTACTCGCCAAAAATGATCTGCTTAAAGCCCGGTCTAGCCTCAAGATCAAGTAACATCACATAAAAATCATATCAAATCAATCTCGGATGCATGTTTGCAGTAATGTATTCAGAACAGAGGATCCATTCCTAATCTTACCTGCAAAGAGAATATTCAGTAAGGTCTAAAATATTTAATAAGTATCAGAACTCGGTATTATGGCTTGCACTGATTCTTTGTGGGCTGCTCTTCTGATTATTTTCTGTAATGCTTGGAGGGATTGGTAGATGTCTTTTGATGTAGTATTGAAGTGGAATACTACTACTTAGTCTTGCTGCATTCATCTTTTACTTCAGAAGGAGGTGGAAAGTTAGAACAGTGCAGTCAGTGCGGGGACTTACTACCCTGCACAGGCATTCTTCAGGGTAATAAAAGGAACCCAAGGAATGGTCGACTGTTTGGCATTCATTAGAGGATTTCCTAATTAGCTAACCTTTGGTATTACTTTCCTTTGAACTTGCTTAAGAGTAATCTTTGCAGAAATAAAGATGCCGATGTTTTAGTGAAAAGATTACTTTCTTCAGGTCAGTACTGATTTACACGCCACCTGGAGGTGCTGTACTGAGCCCATAGTTGTTCTTCCGTACCTGTTCCAGATGTGCAGTTGCTGAGCCAGTTTTCAGAATTTCGTCTCTGTCAATATGATTTGTCCTAGCAGAGCTCTGTTAAGGAGAGGAACGAGCAGCACTAGCTCATCTTGCCTTTTGACAAGAATTTGCCTCCGTACTGATCCACGAATGTGTGAAGTATGGTAATGTTTGTGTTTCCTCTGTTTCAGGTGATTGAAGTTTATGACTTGACTAAGGTGAAGTTAAAATATTGGTAAGTGATCGAAGACCTCCCATTATTTCCTCTTGATTACAGTGGCTGGTTTATCTCCTTTTTTTAATCTTAAATTCATTTTTTGAAATATTCTTGTTAAAAAAAAAACCAAAATAACTGTCAAAAAAGAATATAGATAATTATCCTTTCTTGAACATAGTCCTTGGTTAAATTACCAGTTTACTTTTTCTTTCAGTCTTGGAGAGTTCTTCCAATTTTCATGTGACACTGCTATTAGTAACTGTTTAAGGTGTCTGTTTGGTATTCTTAAGGCAGATTAGTTTTGTTTTCTTTTTCAGTGGTGTCCATTTTAACTCTCAGGCAATTGCTCCAACCATAGAACAAATTGATCAGTCATTTGGAGCAACACATCCAGGAGGTAAGCTGAAGTATTTCTGAGAAGTACATGTAGATTGACAGGCTTCTTTCTACGAAGTCTTTCCTGTACGTCTGCCTAGAGAAACGTGTAGATGCTTTTGTTGTCAAATGATCTGAAGTTGTGCTTCAGAATGGTTGTATTCGTATAGCTGGGATATCGTGTAAAATGTACTGTAAGTTGGATTGTTACTTTCTTCAAGTGAAATAGTGAGGCAGAGAGTCATTGGCACAGAGTGGTGCATTCAGGTATCGTTAATGATCTGGTTTGAACTGCCACTACCAGAAAATGGTGAGCGTTGTTGTTGATGGTGTTGTTTTTAGACGTTCTTATGCATGGTCAGCTGTCAAGTGCCCTCAGGGATTTAGTATACCATGAACATACAGACATTTGGGCTGATCTCTGTGTGGAGTCAGCCAGGAGTGTTTACTCAAGCTCTGCTCTGAGAACATGGTTATACACCTACTAGGACAGGACCAAGCTTGAGCGTGTCTGTAGCTGGCTTGCATCTCACTGTGCCTCCTTCCTGTTACTGGGAGCACTGGGGAAGTGCGAAGCTAGCCTACGTGCAGTGTGACTGGAACCAGGACAAGTTTAACCTGGCTGAACCCACTCTAACACTTGCACAGCTGCTTGGCTGTTGGCCACTTCTGTAGCAGGAAAAACACTACCTTTAAGCTCCTTGTTTACATGGGAAAATGGAGAATTTATTTCAGGGGTTTGTTACGTGATGAAAATAAGCCAGTGGTGAAACTTTTAAGAGGATATTTAGAATTAAACTGCTCAGGAACCTTCAAGAAATGAGCCATGAAGTGGCATAACAAGAAAGAAGATTAACTCCATGTAGGCAAGATGCCCTTTTTAGAGCATAATTTTCTATTTTTAGCTTAACCCAGTCCAGTTGCAGTAGCCAGGCTGATCCCAAATAGGCTAGCGTTCTTTGTGATTGATGGCAATTGCATATCCAGTCTTTGTCCCTGTTCTCTGCAGGCAATCTCTTGCACATTACAGAACAGGATTTATTGACTGTGGAGGGTCATGTGGCTGAAGTAATACAATTGCATAAAAGCCTACTGTAGTAGATGGATATCAGATCGAGATAAATGAACCTTGGAGGATTTCTAGCCATAATACTCCAAGGACCAGAATCAGCCTCTTTGAATTTCACTTTGGTCATGATCCTAACATTTCCTCTTAGAAACTCTGAGAACTAGAGTTAGCTATTACAGAACTAGTATGTACAAGACTGTTTATAATTTTAGCTTGTTCTGTGACAATGGCTTATTTGCAGATATTTAGAGAAGTGCTTGCAAAATTGTAATATGATCAACCATAAAAATAAATACCTAGCTGTAAGCATTGCATGTACCATAGCATGTTTTATTACTGCACAAAATTGTGTACAAGCACTTAAAAGCATAGCTTCGCACCACATGTCTTTGAATTTGCCAGGTCTTGTGCACTTATCATTTTCCGGTAAGAAAACTTCCACACTTGCTTCACCTGATGATAATTTTTTATAACATCTTTTCATCTAGTGACAGGTTGATAGGAAAATGTCTTTATTAATGTTGGACTCCGTATTACCATTTCACTCGTGCATTTGCTTATTCAGTTTCCTCACTGGAAATTCAGTATCTTCCATTAACAGTCTACTTAATGGACATAAAGCCTCTATATAAAGTTTGAACTGTATCATGCAAGAAAGATCTTGATAACTCTTTTTGTTTCTTTGTTTCCTGAAATAGAAAAGGCAAAAAACCATGCTGAATAGTTTTCAGCATGTAGGAGGGATGATGATGATGATGATTTTAATGTCCCGCAAAAACTTGAGCTGGAGTAGGGAGAGAAGGGTGGGAAGAGAGACCTTCCTCTTGATGTGACCAAAGTACCAAATGTCAGTTTTCATAAATGAAAGTATGACATAACCATCCCTTTTCTTCTCTCTACCAATACTCCTCCAAAACCCCAATGCAAGCCCTTTCAGTTTAAAAGTATTTTGCTGTTTTTCTCTGTGCATTACCTCCACTAGAACTTCAAACAGAATGTCATCTTTCACTTAAAACCAAGATGGTTGCAGCAGAACTTTCCTGCAACAGGATACAGTGATAGTTTCAAAACATATTTCAAAAGGTTAGCAATGGTTTTGTGTTGAAACCGACCTTCAGTGAGCAGTTTTGTTTTTGCCAGATCAGTGGTTTTAAAAAAGAGGAGTCATCAGGAAAATTGCAACCAGCTTCATTACTTTTTGGCTAATGTTAGCCTGAAACATTGTAGTATCTTTGTCATGGGGCTGATTGAAGTATGACCACTTTGGAGGTCAGCAGCTTCATCCAAGCCAAGATTTTATCCCACATTTCCATGATTCTCTGACCTGACCTCCTGCTGGGAAGTGCTTGCTCTTGCCAGTGGTTCTGTTGAAATCGCATCCTGTTCCGAGCCCTTGTGGATGTGGCTGTTTGCCGAAGTGCCGTTCAGCATGGATAAAGGCTGTGGGATTGAACTGAAGTCATAAGGTAGAAAGAAAAAAAACCAAACATCCTTCCCTCCTGCCCCAGTGGCCTTGCAAGGATGGGGAGATCCTGTCTTCTCGCTGTGTAACTCTCAGAGACTTTGGAGGTTGCCCAGGCTCCTGTGAGGTGCCAGAGGAGTCTTGTGCTTGTTACCAGGAAAACTTGACTATTGGATCTACCTCTGCTTTTATCAGAGCTGGGTTCCTTCTGCAGCCTTGCTGGTGTCGGTGGCTTTGTCCTGTCCTGCTCTACAGAAACGTTTCCCAGCTGGTCACGCTCTGCTGCTTTCCTGCAAGGCAAACCCTCGCCCTCACCCAGAGCGCAGCAGCGAGGAAGTCTGCTTCTGTCAGCAGTTTTGAATAGACTTACTCTGCAGGGTACTTGTGTAGTAAATACATTTTTTAAATAATAATAATAATAAAAAGGCTTACCTAGTTCAGTCATGTGGTTGTAACATATGGTCTTGAGTGAGACATGAGAGAACTTCTTCAGGATAAAACCATTCCTTGCCCTTTAAGCCTAAGCATCAACAAACATTGCAGGGATGGGAACTGATGCAGGGATTTGTATAATCAGATATCACACTTGGCATGACTAGGGGAAAAAATGCTTCTCCAGCTGGCTGTGGGCTTTGGAAAAGATGCATCATAATTTATCACATGAGAGAGATTTGTGTAATTTTCCTGCAGATCAAAACATTTCCCTCTTCCCCACACGTTTTCCTTTGAATGACAAGCAGGGAAAATGCTCTTAACCAGCACATTCTGCAGAAAAGGCAAATGATGACTTTTGAAAGCTTAATGCTTATTGCTCAACTATTATTTTTCTATCCTGGGTGGTCTGGCATTGACCAGATATCTCGTGACATGTCTCCCAAGTTGAACATTTGAAAGGCACTTTGTGGGGGGAAAGAAAAAAAATGTATTTATATGCATTTTCTCTCTGTGCTGTCACCTTAAATACAGACTTGTGAGAAAAAAAGAGATTATTGAACCAATTTGCTTTGGTAAAGTGGAAGAAAGCAGCTTCCCTGGTTGGAGTGTTTCTTCATTGTTTTTTACCTCTGCTATTTTCAAACTGTTTTGCAAATGAATCAACTTCAGGGTGTTACAGGGACACTGCATTTTCCTGCAGCAGCTACTGGGCACAAGTTTAAGTTTGGTACCGTCAATTCCAAAATTGTTTCCAAGCTCCCAGTCTTGTGGGATTTCTTTTAAGCCTTCCCCAGTCTCACAAAACAGGATGTCTTGTTAGAATAAGTACTGGGATGACTTCTATTGCTGTTTATAGTTGATTATGTGTAATCAGGACATCTTGTGACGTGATGACAACTGGAAGTCTGCACGTGTTCTAATTTATTACTGCTTCTTGTAAAAGCTGACTGATTGGCTGGTGTTTTTGGTGATACTATTTTTAATTATCACTGTAAATGGCCTAGGACCTGCGTTTCTGAAGCATTTCTTGTGCTATATTACTCGGGAACGCAGGTAGCTGAATGGGGGTATGCAAGAGGGAGCTGCTCTTGGGGAGGAGAGGTGAGCTCCCCCTCAGGAACGTGCTTCCTGGTGTGAAATACAGAATTTGTCAGCGTTCTGGGCACATCTGCCTGAAAGACTTTCTGGTTAATACTGTATAAGTGTTTCACATAACAATAAACAGAATTGTTGTGTACTAACAGTAGCTGTTTAAACTACTTCAGGGCTATTAAGGTACAACTGATTGTGTCGTGTTGTATAATTGTATCGTTAGGGATGGGTTAGTGGTGACAGCCTGACATAGGCTGCTCTTACTTTAGTGAATCTAAGACTTTTTTTTATTGCTATGTCTTTAGTGCAACGAATTAAAAGGAAAACTGTTACTGTCCTGTGTAATTGTGTTTCCCCTGCATCTTGAGATGTAGTAAATTCATTGAGGTGACGAAAGTGCTGTTCGATATGAACTGGAGGATTTGTAGTTGATATTCTGGTAACTCTGTTTTTACTTTCTTTTCCGTTTTAGTGTATAATTCAGCTGAGCAGCTCTTTCACCTCAATTTCAGAGGACTGTCGTTTTCTTTTCAGTTAGACTCCTGGACTGAAACTCCGAAGTACGAGGTCAGCAATCATTCTTAGTTAATGGATAGTCTTTTGCAAAATATCACCTACAGCGTGTCTTGTTTGCAAGCAGAAGAAACCAGTAATTTGGAAGGAATTTAACTCCTCAGTTGTGCTCTTATTTATGCTATGTAACCATTTCAAAGTTTAAAATTTTCTTCCTTTTAGCAAAAGGCATATGCTAAGAGGTTTTGCTTGCATCATGAACTGGGGCTAGCAATTCTGTTGTTGAAAGGAGTCTTCTAAAAATATGAGCACTCTCTATGCAAATACATAAATATTAAGCAATGTACTGGGAGGCTGTTCTTTTATCAGATAATTTTGAATCTCATCAAAGAGATTACACAACTAAACTGGGGTAGAGTTCATAAAATGCATTTTTATCTGAAGTGTCCTTCAGTATGGGTGCTTTTAGAAAGCCAAATTAATGAGCTTTATTTGTAATGCCTGCTTGCGTGTTCACCAAATGTTTGATGAGTTACTGAATAATTGAATGTATTACTGTGTTCTCCAGAATCTTTGGAAATCACTATCTATAGTGGGAACAAGATCAGGTGATTTCCACCTCTGCTAACAAAAATGTATGCATAACTTGTTTTGCTTTAGTCTGGAAACGCTCTCAGTTGTATCACCTAGGCTTATCAGTTAAAAAAAAATGCATGCTGTATGGTATTAAAATAAAAAGAAGCACATAAAGAGCCAAAACAAAGTGGGAGAAATCAACCAACATGTTGACACATGTTTCTATGTCACAGCCTAGTACTTTAGTAGTTGAATTTTGGTATGTGAGAGAACAGGGTCACCAGGGGAAGTTACTATTTAGCAGTAGTGAAGGTCAGTCGGGTTTCAGAAATATTGGAAGGTAAATAGAAACCTAGTAAGCTGAGCAGAAAGAATGTCCCAGCACAGAGTGTTTGCTTTTCATGCAAGGATTCTCAGGGCATTTATTAATGAAATGACCAACCTGCTAGGAAAGTCAATTGTTACACTGAAGAGTTGAAAAGATCATAGAATCGTAGAATATCTCAAGTTGGAAGGGATCCATAAGGATCGCCGAGTCCAATTCCCTGCTCTTTGCAGGACTGCCTAAAACTAAAAGGTGTTTAAAGAAAACTACTAGAATAAATTTTAGGCATTGAATCTGTGTGTCTTGTTTTGGTACGTGGTTCAGGTAACTAGGAAAATAATTGGCGATAGTTACAGAATGCTTGGAGTGAACATGCTTTGAGAGGGACGTTAGGGTGGTTCTTGGGGATGATGCAATTCTTCATAGCTGCCGGAACAGTGGAGAAAATAATTTTCTGTTCTCAAGTGTCTTTCATCTAGTTGCTTAAATAAGGTTAGTAAAATGTTTGCACAGAGTGAAAGGCAAAGTTATCCCCAGGATTATAAATAGGTAGAAATAGAATAGTTTAGAAAATGGAGTAGAATGAAACATTCCACAGGGAAGACAACTATTTTTGGAACCTTTCAGGGGGGAACATCAGGGAAGACTGAAGAGTGAAATGAAATTTGAAGATGTCAAAATCTTTACAGCTCAGAGAGCATCATGATAGGAATGCTAAACTAGTTAACAGAGCAGCGTAATCTCTGCTTATGGAAATGAAAAAACTCCGAAGAAGACTTTGGGGTTTTTATGTTGCTTGTAACAAACTGCAGGTGAGGAGAACATGAAAACCTACTCACTGTTTCTGTTAAGAAATGAGGTATAGATGGCCCAGGCACTTCTGTGGCTCTAGAGAAGATTTCTCTGTTGCTAAGGCATAAGTATGTTTAAAAGTAATCTAAAGTCTGACTACTTTAGAAAGCTATTTTGAGGTGTTTGTGCTCTGGGCAAATTCAGAAAGAGTATTGACATCAGGGCATCTCTAGATTTGCTCAGTAGTGGAGGTTCCCTTCTACATACCTACAGGGGTGAAAGTCATTACTCTGCGTTTTTGTTTTTCTTTTTCCCCTAAGGATAACTTTTCCCCTAAGGATAACTTTTCCCCTAAGGATAACTTTTTGTGTTTATCTTACCTTTCATACCGTGCATCTTGTTTTTGTCGACGCCTTGTGACCAAGTTAGTTTCTTTTCTGTCCAGTGCCAGCAAAGTATGTTGACGATCTTGGAGAAGGTGCTGTCATCTTCAGAGTTGAAAGTAGTAGTCTCTTACTGCACTAGGAGAATGAATCTGACTTCGTTAGCGTGCTTTCTATTTGATCAGAACACTCAAAATCTCTATCAAAACAATGTTTAAGAACGTGGTCATAAGGAGAGTGAAAAATCTATTTAATGACTGAGTCTCTGTTCATCAGATAAAAGCATTTTACAAACAAATAAAAACATTAAAGACTGAAATTAATGCAGTGGGAGAGAAAAAAGAAGTTCTAGCTTTAAGATAGCCGATTTCCTAGAACTCAGTACAGATACTTCTATATTGCTAGTTGCCAGTGAGCCAACCAAGAAAACTTGAATTTTCAGAACACACCATGGCCAGCTGTCAGACTAGTGCCATCTCTTGGTGGATAAACATGGTGAGCATTTCACCCCAGCCTGGGAATCCAGGAGTGGTCTAGTGTAAATAAACACCATCTAGACGGGGGTTTTATTGTTGCCTTTTCCCCCTTGTCTTTGGCTAGAGACTCACCTGAATTGGTAAACATACACTCTATTTCTAATGTAATTTATAACTGTGACCTGAAGTGGCCAGTGCGTTGTGTAACAGGAATGATTTTGTATATCCACAGCCTAACTTTGCCCATGGTCTAGCCTCTCTGCAGATCCCTCACGGTGCGACTGTGAAACGTATGTACATCTACAACGGAAACAGTCTGCAGGATACCAAGTACGTACAGCTGGCCGTGCTGGTTTGATCATTCAGAATATACCGTTCCTTCCTCATGTATTTAGGGTTTTGTGAATGCTAAATGTAATTGTATACTTTTTTAGTTCAGTTTGGGTCTTCTATGAATTTGGTAGCGTGCAGAATGCCTTCAGATACCAGCCTCTTTCAAATTTCCATAGATGATGTCCTCAGATCTTATAATCAAATGTTGGTTTGATTTCTGTTGCTATAAAATTGGCTTGGCTCAGCTGTAGTAGGCTAATTCGATTGGTCTGAAAGTGAATTCATTAAGTAAAGGAGGAACTGTAGTGAATCTAGTAAGAGATGCAGTTAGGATATTCTTACTCTATATTTTGTTTGCATGCTAATGCCCTCTCCCTAGACAAATCAAACTTGGTGTAGGCAGTCAGACATTCTGTAGCGTATTGATACTCTCTGTGTCGTGGCGGGGTCCTGCCAAGGGTCTTAAACTCTCTCACTGCATGAAAACTGTAAAATACATATTTTCAGGCTTAAGCCATATACATAGTCTACCATATATTCAATGTATTTACATTTACCTGATTGAACTTAGCATTCTGAGGAAACTAATCTTCATGCCTTAATGCTAATGGAATAGTTGTATTTTAATATGGTTAGTGTTTTCTATGGTATTGTATTCTGTCTCCTTTTAAGGAGTAATTTATTGTACAACATCTGATGTTTTGTTCTTTCTAAAAACATTGGTCCCCGGGGTTCCTTTCTCCAGGAGAAATTGGAAGAACTTCTGTAAATTCTTCATTTCAGCTTATAAATACCCAGACTGATAAGGCAGTAGTTTTTGCAGAGACAGTTATGGTTGAAGGCTGGGAGAAAATTACTGCATCTGTGGATTACTGCTCAGAAGGGAGGGAACCTTGTTTATGCAGACACTGTCTCCTAATTAGCAATAAGTGCACTTCAGAAAAACTTTGTTGTCTGTGGCACAGTGAGCTTTAGTGAAAGCACTAATTGTCACGTGAGGCTCTGGGGCTGTGTGTGTGAGAGAGCTCAGAGCCTGATTTTCAGCTGATGTCATTCACACAGAGGAGAAATTAACATGAGAAAAGTGAGTTTTACAGAGGATATACAAACTAACATTAAAAAAGCAGCCCTTCCATTGAAAATATTTTTATTTGGGCTATTATAATTTTCTCAAATATTGTAACTGAATTAAAATGAGAACTGTCCCAGTAAAGCAGAGGAACTGTTTGTGGTGTACCTGCACAAGCTGAATTCATGTTCTGGGCTATGAAGTACCTTCCCAAGGCAGTGAGAGCATCACAGAGAAGACTTTGCTGCTGCATTTGAATGATATGCCTAGTTCAAAGAGTAGGTATCTTTAAAAACTATACAACTTCCATTTTCCATGAGAGAAGTCTGAAATGGTATGTCTTCATAGGAGGCATCCAAAGGCTAGACGCAGTTTCTGTAACTTCTGGAGTCTTTGAAACTTGCTGTTTGTTTCATTGATACTAAAGGTCCTGCATTTGAGTGATGCCTTGTCGTTCCTCTTTGGTTTTCCCCAGATTTTCTTGTGTTTAATATAACTTTTAATCTACAGTCTGAGTTAAATGCAGCTTTGTCAAAATTAACATGCTCTGTTCCAGTGAGATGATACCAAGTTGTTAATGGAAAATGTGAAGATTAAGTGAATTCTATGCACATTTTTTTGTCTGATTGGTTTCAGGGCTCCCTTGATGCCCCTCAGCTGTTTCCTTGGTAATGTGTATGCTGAGAACGTTGATGTTCTGAGAGATGGAACTGGGCCCTCAGGTTTACGGCTTCGCCTACTCACTGCAGGTATTAGTGACACTCAGAACACTGGACTGGTTGCTTTCCTCAGGAAAAGAGGAAAATGCAAATCAAGTATAAATTAAGCATAGGTTATTTGATGATTTTACAGGTGATTTCAAAGTGTTCTATATACCTTATTTTGAACTATTGGAAACAAAACCCAATAAAAAACCCGTGAAGGTGAGTCTACCTGCTACTGCGTTTCCCTGGCCCTGGAGAAACCGTGGAGGACTGTAGCCCTGTCTTCTCTAGTTCTGAGTCCTTAGAGTCTGTTTGCAGAAATGGAACTTGTCTCCAGGTGTATATGTAGAATAAAACAAATGCAAGTTCATCACTAAAAGAACTGTGAGAAATCAAGAAGCCGAAGCCTTATGTACATGTGCTTTTTCTGAGATTCCAGTGAGCTGTATAATGTTGATATTTTTGTGATTAGATCTGGAAGGCTTTTAAAAATGCCAGCAAGAGACTACATCAATGCTGCAGCCTTAGACTGCACTTTAAATTCAATTTCATTTTCATTTGCTGTAGGAGAGAGCAGTGAAAGTGACAGAGGCTGCTGAATACCTTCTCCTTATGGGTGCTTTCAGAGACAGAGGCAGGGGCTTAGAAATTAAGGAAGGATAAGATGACCACAAAGAAGCCTTGTTCAGTCACCATAACTTGAGACTTGACAGTGTTTTTAAGAAAAAATACTGAGATGTTTTCAGCAGTTTTCATTAGCAGGCTCAGGTTTTGACCTCCTCTGATTACTAGCTGTATGTATATTGAGGAAACATTTGGAATACATTCCCAACATGCAAAAGTTAAAAAGGAGAAAATTTAAGATGAAGAATGAAAAACTATGAATAAAAATGGAGCAGATCTTTTCAAGTTACTTTGCTTCTCTCTTTACAGAAGAAGATAATGGAGAGCTGCCTAGGACAGGGAACATAGATCCTCGTGTACTAGGGAAGGAATTAGCTATAACATTGTAATAATATAAATGATTTTGAGAAATTGGACACTTCTAAGGTAGAGTGTCAAGTTTAGTTAAAAGTATATATATGCAGCTTAAAGGAAATATTGTCAATGAATAAAGTAATTATTAAAGTATATCATTAATGTTCAGACTAAAACTTGCAGAGGCAAT
Organism: Chlamydotis macqueenii; assembly: GCF_036417535.1. Taxonomy (NCBI): domain Eukaryota; kingdom Metazoa; phylum Chordata; class Aves; order Otidiformes; family Otididae; genus Chlamydotis; species Chlamydotis macqueenii. Next base: position 16,347,393 of record NC_141568.1, read on the forward strand.
CTGGATATGTGCTCTTCTTGCCTTACTAAAGCTTGCAGAAGCTCCTTTGTAAAACATATTACACACCTGTTCTAGCACAACCTTCTCTGCAAGCCTATTAATTTGAAGTAACTCTTGCTTAAGACACCAAAGATGACTCAGATCTTTGACTTATTTTATTGGGTAACTGGCTATATGAATAATGTAGAGTGGGAAAAGCTAAGTGTGCATTTAGAGCACATCCTGTATTTTGCAGTAACTGCTGCGTATGTGTACGTGCATTCTCGTAAATGTAAGATGCTGCATTCCTGAAAGCAAATGGGGTCACGGACTGTAAGATCTTTCCATTTCTTAACATATAGTAACATTGTCAGCAACTCAGTAAGATCCATTTTAACGCTGTTTGTGTAGGAACGTATTTGCTATTGATTTAATAGGCTGTGGGAATCCTGAGTAAAGAATGCATGTTTTCTGATACCGTTAATATGGATGAAGAATTTCATCTCACAGGCTTTACTTTTTTAGGTGGAGATACATTTCTAGTTGCTAAAGTAGAATATTTTAAGGATAGAAATAATTCCTGGTACTTACTGCTGATAACCAGCTGATAAATTGAGACTCACTAGGAAAACAAGTCATGTTCACGTGAATGGCAAGGGAGTGAGGATAGCATTGCTGAAGTTGGAGCTTAAGATGGGGATCTATGCAACAGTTGGCACATACATCACTTTGATAAGAAACGTTTAAACTGTTGCAAAATAAAGGGTTAAATTTAGTTTGGCACTGCTGTCTAAAGAATGCAACTGGCTTGTGATAAATAACAAAATGCCAAGCTTTTGGTGTTGATTTGCTGATGTATTCTCTGATCAGAAAGGATGCATTTTGAGTTGTTTTCCGTTCCTCAGGTTGTGGCCCGGGTGTTTTAGCCGATGCCAAGATGCGGGTATTTGAGCGTTGTGTGTACTTTGGTGATTCGTGCCAGGATGTGCTGAGCACCCTGGGGTCTCCGCACAAAGTCTTCTACAAGTCTGAAGATAAGGTGAGGAACAGGTTCAGGCAGAGAACTTTGTTTCTGTTCAGTGCTGTCACGTTTTAATCACAGGGCCTGTGTTCTGCAAGGCCACCGAAGTTAAACTTCTGTGTAGTGCGACTTATGAGTGCTTCACCTGACATATACTAGCCCAGGATGAACCGTTATATAATTTGATTTTAAAAAGCTTTTGTAAGCTAAATTGATGAAAATCTGTTTAAATTTAAAAACAAAACAAAAAATTGCATGACTTGAACTGACTTAAAAATTGATAAAAATGGGAGCACTTTTGAGTCCAAATAAGCCTTAGGAAATATGCATACTACCTGGTTTTTAATTGTATTTTATGTAAAATAAGGTTAGCACATACTTTGATCCTTTCCTAATGTTTTTCATAGCAGCATAGGAGTAAACCTTTTACTTCAGATAACTAAAAAGAACTGTGTCATCGTGCCCCTGCAAGCAGCTGATGGTCCTGTCATGGAGCACGGTTCTTACATGTTTGAACAAGGACTTCAAATGAGATTATGGCAATTTGAACGTAATGATGTTGTTAATGGCGTTCATCTTTGTGAGCGTTAAATACATCTGAAAAATGTGTTTCTTGCAGATGAAAATCCATTCACCCTCGCCCCATAAGCAGGTCCCATCAAAGTGCAATGACTACTTCTTCAACTATTTCACGCTTGGAGTGGTGAGTGGGAAGCTTCCATAAACAAACTCGTGTAAAGTTTTGATTTAGTTACACAGCAATCCTTTCAGAAGGCCAAAGGCTGTGGGAAATGAGACTGCAAAACACTTGATTGCTGCCTTAGGAGTCTCTGGATATGAAAACCAGCACTGACTTTTCTCTAGCACTTACAAGTTCAGTCAGTAACATTTTATTATCTCCACTAGTGGATGGAGAGCTCTTGGTTTGTGCTTTTGCATTCTCTTAGGTTTTCTCCCTGTGCCGTACCTGATGCATAGATACCCTCGTTCTCGTTTCTGAAATCCACGCTCCTGTCCCACAGACCCGATAGATGTGCCATAACACCAGTTGTGAAAGTTTGCCGAGTGGTGGGATGTAGTTCAACCTTCGTGTCCCTCCCTACGTTACTGTAAATATGTAGAAAAGCAAGACCTCCTTGGAAAGCTTGCCAGCATTGGCAAATGAAACTGCAGTTGTGATTGACTGCTGGAGAAAATGTGCGTTTACTTGAATGTACGGAGAGTCTCACTTTCAGTTACTGCTTTTCATTGTCTCATTTGCTTCCAGTGAGATGGATATTTATCGCTATATATGGGTGCCATTGTAACTAATGTCAGATTAGTTTGGGGAAAGCCACCTTCCTCTATCCAAATTGCTTCATGTCTGTCTGGTTTTTCTTCAATAGGATATTCTCTTTGATGCAAACACTCACAAGGTGAAGAAATTTGTCCTGCATACAAATTATCCTGGTCATTATAACTTTAACATGTAAGTGTAAAGAACTGATCTGTTAACAGATTATTTTAAAATATCTGAAAAGGAAATCTTATGTTCCCTTTATAGAATTTTTCCCAAGTAGTTTTTCCCAAGTGTCTTTGGTGTATCTGGTAATCCATGGAGGTCTCAGCCATAATAATTATCACTTTTAAAAATTATTATTTTCTTTTTACTTTTAAATGCCTTTATATTGTCAAGTATGTCTTAAAGCAGTAAATGAGGTAAGGTAGTTCTTGGTCCAGCTATATATAATGTGCAAACTGTCTTGCTAGAGGCAAACTTCCTATTAGCAAGACTGTCCTTTTACTGGTAGGTAGGCTGCTGGCTTTTTGCTGACATCGTTTCAGTTAGTAATTAAAAAAAAAAAAAAAACAAACCTCGTGCTTCAGAACATGTTTTCAATACTTTAAAAATGTTAACTCTTTAAGGGAGGAATCTGAGTTACGAAGTAAGTGATTGGATGTCTGATTAAAGAGAACATGTTTTCAGGCAGTTGGCATTAGTGCTAAAGAAATCTCTAGTACTGTTTCTAAGCTGAGTATTTCTCCATCTACTCTGTGTAACAGCAGAATAATTTGTGCTGTCCTTTAGAAAATTATTTTAGGACATTCCCAGGCTGCTGCCTTCTTTGATGTAGAAAATAAAAACGAGAGCTTTTCTTAATCTGTTAACATTGAGACTCCCAATTTATTATTCGCATGACTTTTCATTAAACTGGTTATTAAGAGCCCTAAGTTTGTGCTATGCGGTTTATTTTGGGGTTTCTGTTTTCTAATAGCTTTGATTTGCCCTTTCTAGTTACCATCGCTGTGAATTCAAGATTCCACTAGTCATTAAGCGAGGTGAGTAGTTCATCTGTTGTCCTGCTTCAGGGGGCAGGTACCACAAAATGCTCAAAAGGGGAGGTATGATCAGTTTTCATTTCTAATGTGTTCTGCATTATCAGAGGATGCTAACAGTGAATGTCATTGAGACAGAGGAGAAATCCTAGGTTTAAGCTTCTAGTTTTTAAGAGAAAAAACTACTTCAGGTCAAGTTCAGTACTTCTCTGATTTTTATGTACACTACCTTGTTTACTAGTTGGATCCTGCAAATATTTAGCTGCAACATCACTAATTTTCTGTAATGCTGCCACTCTGCTAAAATAAATTACCTTGTATCTGGAGGCTCAAATCCGTAAGGCAGTGTTGATGTGAGCTGGTCTGTCTAATCCACTTTGGACATTTAAATGCTGAACGTGCTCTTGAAAGGCTTATTCATCATATTTAATATAAACTGGTTTAGCTGGGAATGAGAGTAAACATCCGGAATATGTTGGCTCCATGTGCTATAAACAAAGTGTGTCTGTTGTGTTCACTTGAAAATCTCCATTTGAAAATATGTGTGTGTGTATATGTATGTGTTTATGAAAAAAAAAAAAAAATATATATATATAAAAAAAAATCAGTAGTGCTGAATTCCCCAAGACATTTATATGTGCCCACTCTGTGCATTTAAGTAATGTTAACCTTTTTTGACTGAAAATCACAGTGATTGTGGTAAACTTCTTTAATGTAAGAATTAACAGAGGTGCTGGGAAAGTGTATATTTTGATTATCCAGGGAATACTGGACCCTGGCTAGATTTTGGTCAGTGATGCTTTCTTCACTTTGATTTGCGTTCACTGAAAGTACTTGCCTATGTGCAATTTTCCGTTGCTGTCACAGCAGTTTGAACAAAAACCTGGAAAAACAATGTCTGTATACACAAGCTTATATGAAAGTTGATTTGTGCTTCAGCCAAGAGAATACGTGTGAAGTGCTGCTCACTTAAATTATTTTCCCTTGGGTTATTCTGCAATACTTCAAAGGCATTCACTTCTGATTATCTTTATTCACTTCAAGTAGTACCATGAATCTCTTCTGAATGTCTCTGGCTTTTGGTTTGTTTTCAACTGACCTCTCTGGTCTCTAGCTTATGTTCAGGACATGTAGCAAGCTGTAAACAAATGTTGTAACATTTATGAAGAGCCCTGTCTTTTAACATCAGGTGGCACTGCCTGATGGAACTTTATTAACTCCTATCTGTAGTTCAATTTCAGACAATAAATTGACAGCCAGAGTTCAAGTCACACAGACACAACTCTTCAACACAAAGAGACCATGTTTATTTAGCAGTGGGAAATACAGAGGAGCTTTCAATCAAATTAAACTCCATTTTGCTGTGTTTGACTTGTTCAGTGTCTACCTTCATTCCCACTGCTTCAAGAAGGTGCTTTCAGTATTCAGAAGTGCCCGAATGTACTCATGAAACAGTGCTTGAAACCACCAGCAAACAATTTGGTTTTAAGACTGTAAGCATAAATGCAATGCTGTCCTCACCTGCAGCTTTGTTGTTGTTTAATAAGTATAGGGTTGGGGTTTTTCCTTTTGCCACAAGAATGATACTGGGGACTGCAATTCCTGAGCACTCTGCTGTCTGTGTTTTTGAAGAGTGGCCTTTTAGCTGATTTCAGCCCTGCTAGCTCCTGAGTCTCAAGCTGTCAGTTTAGCTGGCTTCCTTTCCGAGCGCGGCAGAGTGTTTGGGCTCGATGAGTGGCACATCACGCTGTCCTGATGAGGCACGTTAACCTATTGCAAGGAAATACAGTTCCTTTTACACTGATGTTCTTGTATGTGAGATTACAGCTTAAATATAAATAGTGTTCAAACTTGGAGCTTGCTGTGGAGAGGCAGATTTGCTTAATTGTCTTAACTGGCATTTAATCAGTGTTGTTGAAAATTCTGGTTGCTAGTAAATGCTGGGAAATTTGTATATGAACCAGTCTAATGTTTGTATGTCTCCCATTATCTGAACTAACCTCCCAAAATAAAGGATTATATAGGAGGCCGTTCAAGCATGAGCCATAAAGGCTTTTCTGTTTTTCTTTCATAGATAGTGCTGATTCACAGACGGAAACATGCACAACATACAGCAAGGTAAGTCTGTGCAGAATTGAATGTTTTCCTTCTTTTCTTAAGCCACCTAAATGATCTGCTGAATTTGCAATGCCCTTTGGAGAAATAATAGCAGGTGTATCATGTTGTTTTAAAATAGAAAAGTTGAAAGCCAGAAGTTAATGTATGTTTGTGGTTTAAATATTTTGTTTGTTAAGGATTGAAGGTTCCCACAGCTGCTTTGCACTCTGAGGTGTCCCTGAAATGCTACAAGACTTTTCAGCTACATTTTACCCATAAGACCCGTAGATTTTTTCATTAATAATTCTAATTCAAAGGTATTTTGAGACAAAAAAGAGAATAAACCCTGAGAGAATTTTCTAGCTCTAGCAATGGATAGTTTCCACTGCTGAATATGGCTCTAGTTGCAAAATACTTCTGTAAATACATCTTCTATGTTATTCAGCAAATGAACATGTCACAAACAAAAATGTACACTAGATTCTTCCTAGATTTAAGAACAAGTTTTCATGTGCCTCATTTTAACACAAAGTCTTTGATGTATTTACAGTGGGACAGTATTCAGGACCTTCTGGGGCACCCTGTAGAGAAGCCAGTGGTACTTCACAGGTAAAGATCTCTCTCTGTTTTGCTTGGCATGGTTTGAGCTGATGGCAGAGGAAGGGTGTTTACTAGTTACTCTGAGGCTGCTTTGCTGTTAAAGGTTCAGACTTTTTGGCCACTAAGAAGACTAGATTGCTGTTCTCAGAGGAAACACTGACAAGCAGAATGAAAACATTTCTAAAATTCCTTGAACTGTAATATCCAGATAAGAGCTAAGCAGCATATAAAAAGTCTCTGTCTGTATGTGTAATAAATAGTGTAGATTTTGTTACTGACGTGCATTTCAACAATGTGACATCGTGTGGCACAGTCTGTAGTTTATATGATAGCAGTCCATCTGAAGAAGCTTGCTTTTATGAACATACATGGTTGTTCTACAGTTCTTTCAGGCTGATGATAGAATAGTCTTTACGTTTGCTGTATTTGTGCAGGGATTGAGCTGGGTATTGGGTTAAACAGGCGTTATCTGTTTGAGTTTTCATTGTATGGTATGATATGAAACTATGATTTATGCCGGGACGAGGGTAAGTCATGGGTACTATGAAAATACTGCAGCAATTTCAGATATACCAAACAAGGTATTTCGTCAGGCTTTCATGTGATTTTGTTTTACTTTTTTTCTTTTTTTTCCACCTAAATCATTGTGCCCTTTGCTGCCCTTTACTCCTGTTGTATGCCAGAGAGATCATTAGAGCAGAACCCATGTAAAGAAAAGCTGAGGTGAAACAGTGATTACATAGAGCCCCTCTATTTTTCATCTGTGTTGTGAAGGGTAGTTCAACCAGAGTTTGCTTTACTGAGCACATCTCAAATGTCTCAGATATGCAATCTGAGAAACTGACCAGTTACAAGGGAGGCCAAAAGGTAAATACTTTCCAGGGGGATTTTTTGGCTGTAATCTAAAATCCGTTGCAGTCAGCAGGAGTCTGCCATTGTCATATATATGATCCAAAAATATTGGAAATAATTCAAAGACAAGTGATAATCTTGAAAAACACTGTTTAATAAAATTTGGATTATTCTATTTCAGCATCTAAAACCAGTGGATTAATAGACAGCATATAGTAAATACATATGGTAGGGGCTGAGACATGGAGTAGTCTGAAGAGTGGGAAAGGATCTTGCACAAAAATAACTTATAATAGATTACATTATGCTTCTCTCTTCCTATGTATCTGTTTATTTTCAGGATTCTTCCTGTTAAGTGAAAAAGTTTTCCTGTAGAGGTCGTTAGTAACTCTTTGATTACTTTCTCCCAGAGTATTAATAATGGCTCTGTGACACTAAGCAGAGGTGTCCTCTGGCTCACTTGGAGTCTAGCAATGATGTTGCATAATGCAGATTATCATGGCTTTCATCAAAAGAAAGTTAAAGATGCTATAATTTACCTTTTATTACTGAGTGGTTATCTTCCTTAAGAAGTTCCTGATTCTCATACTTTTTTTTGTTTACCCTCCCCCCTTTTCTGTTCAGGTCGTCATCTCCGAACAACACTAACCCATTTGGGTCAACTTTTTGCTTTGGACTGCAACGAATGATCTTTGAGGTTAGGAGAAAAACTTTTGTATTTGTTTGAGCAAGAGAAGGTGAGGAGTTTGCTCTTATTATGACTAGCTGCTTATTTCCCATTTCAATAAAACCCAACGCTTGGGAGTGGCTATATTTTTAGAGCTTACTGGCAGAAACAGCAACTTTCCAGTCTCTTCTCTGAGGTTGTACATTTGTGTGTGAAAGCGGGAACTTCAATTTTGTCGCCTAGAGCTGAGCTTGCACTCGGCTCTGAGTAGTGGTGGGGCATGCTGGTGTTTAGGTGTGTCATGGAAATCTAGAGACCGTTTTTAGGAACTAGCCCAAAGCTTGTTGCTTTCTTTTGTTGCTGGAATTTCTTTTTTTCAGGCAGATCAGTTGCATATTCACCTTTTCCACTCTACAGAGTTCCTGTTTGGTGTACAGCTCTTTTAATTTCCCTTTTCTCTCGCTGTCCTTTTGCAGGTGATGCAGAATAATCACATAGCTTCTGTTACTCTCTATGGCCCAACACGGCCCAGCAGCCAGTTGAGAACATCGGACCTTCCCCAGTGAGCATCCCTGCAAAGTCAGCTAATCTCAATGCTACAAAATTAGTACAGCGTGCCTTGATTTGCTGCCACTTATAACATGGAAAGCACGTTACGATTTTTTTTTTTTTTTTTTTCTTCAATAAGCCTTTCCACCCAGGAGCGGTGTGGAGAGGAAATTCTCTCAACCCTTCATCATGGGGCATGGAACTGTTGATGGAGGAAAGCAGCTTAGGTGCCTGTGCCGTCGTTTATTCCTCTCCGTTGCCCTCATCCTATGCAGCACAGACCTGAAGAGACTGTCTCCCCTTCTTAGCTGGCAGAAGGGGGAAATGGAAGAGGGGCACATAATGACTGCAAGAGTTAGAAGCACAAACTTTCTGAGCCTTGGAGCATCTGGAAGCAGGTATTGATTTTAGTCTGTTTGTGTTACTGTATTGATGTGGTGGTCACATTTTAAGAAAACGTGTGTGTGTATATATAGATATAAACACATCGGTATTTCTGTGGCTTAGGACATTGTACCAAGTGTGACAAGGATGTATATATGTCCATGATTTCAGGCACCACATCTTTGTGTAACTTTAAACCAAGCAAGTAGCATGTGCATAATACTTGGTTGTAACATTTGCACTACATACACTTTAATTACTTGATAAACGTTTATCTTCACTGAGGAGCATCTGTGTACTGGGTGTGAGTGGGGTGTGATGGTTATTTAATGTACGCTGTGCATAAAGCTTATTTATACAGTGGATCAAATTTATCCACCTTCCTGCACTAATATGTACTTGATATGCTGAAACATTTTTTTTTTCCTGCCATGGTTGGTTTACTAATTTTTTTTTCATATGCAGTTAAAAAAAAAAAACCTGGAAGAGGTTGTTTCTATGATTGAATTATGTTTTAGTGAAAAGGTTTGATACAATTTTTCATACTACAGAAAAATTTAACGAAGAAATAATGTTGCCTCATTTGCCTCTGTTCCAAAATCCTTTGTACCTACTCTTTCCTTAGAGAAATAAAAGATGTATATAGTGGTATCTCAGAAAGAAATTCCCAAGCTCTGCCATCACCAAGAAAACCTTTTTTTGTAACTTTTGATGTATGATTTTAATTTATGCCAAAGGTTTAGCCAAAGACATCCTTATTGTAGTTTCACCATTTCTGTACATATATGCTAACTGCACACCCCACCCCAGCAGACAGGATATAGGCTTCTTTCTAGTTGGGAGATGCTGCTCGCGACATTTTATCCCAGGAGGATACTTTAGGTTTCTAGTTATCTTACCAGTCTTATTTGGGGGAAATAGATGGTCTGTCTTTGAAATATTGAACCCTTTTTAAAAATGGACAAGAGAAATGTATAATTTTATCCCATTTTTAATATTTTTGGTGTAGCAACTTGTGATACATAGATGACAATTTTGTGAGTTTTACTATGTGTGTACAGATTTTGTAAATACAACATTTTTGTAATTTTAACTCCATGTACAGTGTAATCCTGTATAGTTTATCAATGAATGAGAGATAGGAAATCGAATGTTGACTGAAGTTTTGGATCCTGGACCAGTAGCAGGGATAAATGTGGTGTGTGTGTGTGAGACGTTCTTTGCCATTTAGTCTTCCTGTATACTGTGATACTCTAAACTGTTTTGCTAAAACAAACAAAAAAGCCCCATGGAGAATCTAATGGATAAGGAAAAAGTTACTGTTTACCTTTATCCCTAGGTGTCACTCCTGTTGAATCCCTGTTCAATCTGTGCTGTCTCCTGTGATCATTGCTTGCTAAGAAAATTCTATGCCTCAACCTTCCTTTTGTTTCCTCTCTAACTTTAGTTTCATTTTACATAGCCCTTCTGTAAATTAAATGGAATAATAATGAGCATGTACACTGAAAGAAAAATAAAATGAGACTCTCAGTTACTGTTTTTGTGTTAAATACAGTTGCTGGGTGTTTTTGTAATAAAATCATGGATGTGTTTGCTTTTTTTTCTTATCACTTAGTCCTTTTATTTTGCTGTCTTTCAGACGTTATATTTGAAGTACCTGACTAGTGTTCCTCCTATACAGCCGATACAGTATGTTCTCCAAAGAAGCAGTAGAAAAGCTAACATCACTTGCAGTCTGTTTCCTAGTAGATACATGAAAGCTTATAATAAATTGTTGCCCTGAAGTCAAGAAGGAAGGTCTTTAAAGTATGGTAAATAACACCGTGCCTTCTGTATTGTGTTAAAAAATGCAGTTGTTAAACTGATGTCAGCCTTTGGGTGTCATTAAAATCAATCAAGCTTCAGAGTTTGAATATCGTACAAGAGGATAGGAGAAATGTCTGCAGTAAAAGGAGCAAATGTGAATTCTCATGCTGCTTTCTTGTGCCCTGAGGTACTTCAACAGAAAAGCATTAAAAGTCTGCTTACCCTGGGGTAGCTTAGAGGGTTAGCACAGGGCATAAGGACTGGGACTCCTTTTTCTGTTCGCGTTTCTCCTGTGCTGCCTGCGTAGTGTAGGGTAGAGCACTTAGCTCTGCCTCCTCTAGCATCCTTCAGTTTTGGAATATAAAATGACCTTGCATAGTGCCTGGTTTAGTGTGCTCTTGGAAAATTGTATGATCTCTGAATTGAGAGGGTGTGCATGCTTATGCTTTGTTACTAAAAATATGACAGTGATTCTGCTAATCATTTCAACTAACTTCTAATTAAATCCTTTTCTAGTAAAGGCTCCAGATTAGCTGCAGGAGGAGATAAATTCTTGACAAGATGATTTAAGTAATGGCTATGCAGATGCTTCCAATGCCCTGCTCTCAAGCATCTTCAGCTGAAATTAGTCAGAAGTGTGAGGTCAGGACTACTGCTGTAGCATGTGCCTTGAGATTTAAAACAGGATGTCAGCAGCTAACCAAAGGTATTTAACAACTGCAGTGACTCCGATCTTCACTTGTAACACTCTGGTGAGTCAAAGTGAATAAAACAGTGTAGATAACGAAATGTGCTCTCTTAACAGCCCAGATACTTCCCTATGTCAGTCCCTCCTTCCTGAAAAGTTCCTCTGTAACAGACAAAAATTAAAGGCAACTTTGCATCTTGGCTGTTGCTGACGAGTTGGGTGCAAAGCATTTGACTTCTGAGACAGGCAGAGCTGAAAAAGGGCACGAGGAGATAATGTGGAGCAGTTCTTTTGGGTTTCCTCACCCTTTTGTGATTGCAGCTGTTCATAGCTTGTGTCTCTGCGATGTTTTGATTTATTTGCTGCTATTTGGATTAAGCCAAGCCTGTTCCTGTGCTGATGCATTAGTGGGGTTGGTATGGAGCCTTAAGGACTTGCTGGCATGAAAAGTTTAGGACTCGGGGAGGGTGGGACTGGTGGCAGTTTGGAATCAGCAGAATGAAGAGAGGAAGGAGTAGGGAATAGAGGAGCTCTGGGAGGGGCAAGGACGGCAGTGTGTTAGGAAGGAGGGGCTAGGCCAAGGCTGTTCATTTGAACCAAAAGCTCTTCCTTTCAGAGGGATGGGTGCTTGGGGTGCAGCAGCGCACCAGCTTGCACTCTGCCAGGTCAGCTGGGCAGGAAGCAACCCCTTCCCTGTCTGAAGGGACAGAGAGATTTGGGGGGTGTCAGATCCCATCTCAGCAGGTGCCTTTGTGAGAGTTACATATGGTTTGCCAACATGCAGGATCTGTATCAACATGTGCATTGGTCCATCATTTTGGTTTCATATGATAAAACTGATAAAATGTTAAATACAATTGCATTTTTAATAAAAGACTGTGCATATGATCCCATTTTGATGTGTGCCTTTTTCCTTTGTATAGAAATTAAGAGCTTGCATGTGTTTAACTTGAATATTGCAGTATTTCCCGCAAAATTTCATTTATTTATGCTTAATAAAACTGACTGCTGTGCCCTTCTTTTTGGAGGTGAAGCTGACATTTCTTCCTGTGTTCCTTAGGCCTGCAAGCAGTCCTTGGGCTCCTGTGAGTGTTACAGGCAGTACTGTATAGATCAGTGCTGCTGTGTAATACTAGAACCCTCTGTTCCCCAGGTGCAGTTCCTGTCAAGAAAATGCCATTTCCTCTTGCCAGGAACCATCACACTCCTAATTCTAAACAGGGTTTTTTTGTTGGTTTTTTTGTTTGTTTGTTTGTTTTTTTCTGAAATAGTGATTGAGTGGTGTGTGAGAACTGATTCATGTGTTCATGGTCATTCATATTCCATAACTCCCATCAAACCTGTTTAAAACAAAACCTTTCCTACAGCTCAGCATTACAGCAAGATGGTGATTCATCGTTATCAGGGGCTGGCGGGAGGTTAGATGCCAGCTGGCATTTTCCAAAGGGAAACCGAGGGTGTTGGTGCCCACTGCGCATTGACTTTGTACGTGTGGTTCGAGCCTGTTAGTCGCTCAGCGGCTCTGCTAAGCTGAACTCCTCTTAGGTTTTGTGTTTGATGGCTCCAAATGTATGTAAGAATAAATCTACACGTGTGTGGCTGTTACTTCAACAGGAATGTTATATCCAAGCTGTAGCTGTTTGCTTGTTTCAGAGTATTTGGACAAGGACCAAATATGGCAGAATTCCACGTGGGCTGGTTGTGTTTTACACTTCAGGTTCAGAATAATTGTTGATGTCGTGATGCAAAAAACCTTGTTCTGTGCTAGCCCTGCAGATGCAGTTGTTCCATGTCCCACTTACACCTTTTGTTCCCGAACCTCCTTTATCTTGGTTACACCAGTGCGAAAGCTCTCTCCTCTGTGGCTGATCCTGTCAGACACAACCTGACACAGCACGTATAGCCAAATAAATACATCACTCTCTGTTTGGGGAGTTAATAAAATGCAAACTAGTTCTAGTTGTTACTTTCCAGGTAAAGTATGGCCCAGGATGTTTCAGAGATATGGTAAGGCTGAAGCAAAACCAGGGGAAACTAAAAATGGAGCTTACTAAAGGTGTAACTCTTGACCATTAAAATAGGATTGGCAGTTAATGAAGTACGGGGCTTTGTTCAAGGCCAGAGTAGAACCAGTTCACTGAGTGAAAACTGCACCTGCGAAGAGATTTGGTTTTGCATAGGGTGTGTGTGTTTTTTTGGAGGGTTCAAGTTGAACTGAAATACCATATCCTCTACCTATGTGAATTTTAGCTGTAACTAATAAAGTCACTGTTTAAATGTTTTATCTACCAGACTTTATATCCAAGGCTTTTGTTTTGTTCGTGGAGATGTGTATTTTTCCAGCAAGCAAAATCTTTCCTTTCCATCATCTGGGAACACTGACTGCTTGAAGGAGCAGGAAAGGTAAGCTGGAGTTTGCAGAGCAGGTCATTTACTGTGGTGTAAGATACTGTTATAACCGTAACTTCTGTTCTGGACTAGACTGTAATGCTTTTTACATAACCTTTTTTTTTTTTTTTTTTCCTCATACCCTAATTAATCCCCATTGAAACGTTACTAGCTTCGTTATTTTAAAGTACTGCATATTGCAATTTTGGAAGCTGGTTTTAAGTGCCTTAATGTTTCACACCTACACTACATATTCCCCTTCGTGCCTAAGTTTCATTCCAGTGTTAATATCCTTCAGAGAGACATTTATTTTAAATACCAATCACCAAAAAACACCCCTGCATGGTTATGCCATGTGCAGTCTAATCAACTAAGTAATCAAAACAGCCTGAGTCTCTGTGTTCCCTTTTCACCTCTGCTGGTCTCTAACAAAAACTGAACCCCTGAAATCCCAAGTTTGCCCTGTTCCTCCATTATGTCTATAAATGTGGAGGCTGCTAAGATTGTTTCACCCTTTTCTTCTGCGTCTGTGACTGCAGTGCACATTTTTCTTAATGTCACAGCTTTATTCCCACCCAGCTCAGTCAGCCCCCCTGGGGACAAAGCAGTCAACATGAACCTGTATTATTGTATGGTTTTCCCTGGTCTCGGCACTGGATTTGTCTACAGACGGACTGGAAAGGGAGGGAGAGGGAGAAGATGCGTGAGCTGGGTTTGGATGAATTGAAGAAAGTGAGCGTTGGGCTGGTCAGGACTGGTGGGGGAGCTGTTTGCTGCTCTTGGAGGAACTCAAAGGCACTCATACTTTGGGCTTTAGTTTCCTCCTCATTCCTCAGTATGATTTTTCTTACTGACCATAAGCCTAGGAAATCCTGAAAAATTGGATTTAAACGTTTTACTGGTTTTGATGAATGTCAGCAGAGTTAGTAGCAGCATGAGGGAGATGTGTGGGCTGATTTTCAGGGCTGCTGAGACCAGCAACTGCAGCTGCAAGATATAACTCGGGAGCCCAGCAGTTCTTCAAATCAGACTTTGGGGTAGACTTCCCCTCCCACCCCCCAAATCTGATGGTCTTTCAGCACTCTCCAGGGAATGTTCTCAGTGCTGCTATTTGGTGAGGGTTCTCAGAGATATTTGATTATTTCGTACTGCTTGATTTTTGCAGTTGAGGTTTGCTTCTGAGACTCTGCTGTAGAAAGATGAATAATTAAACTGCAGACAGGAAGCACAATATTTTAACACTCATTTGCTTCAGAGCTGTCTTTGGCTTTCTTTTTTATGATGTCTAAGTCAGGAGAGGCCTGACGGAATGATGGATCTTGGCATTCGCTACCAGTTTATGTGTTGAGAGATGTACTTGGAGGTGCTGAATGTGAGGTTCGAGCCAGCTCTGCTCATTATAGTGACCAAATCTGGCTATTAATGTCCAGTAGGAACAAAATTTGACTGTGTGGGGATCCCTGGGTTTCAATAAAACTTACTGTACTGTATTAGCTTCAGATGTTTATGACTGTCTCAAGGAAGTCTGCTTGCTTTCCTCGCTACTGGTGGAACCCACTTAGGATGTTTTTACGTTGTCTTTTCTCATCATGGGTTAGTCATGAAAAAAAATTGCCAAGCAAGACTTTGTAGCAAAACCCTGACTGGTGCATTGAATTAGGCAGCTAATAAAAGCTACTCAGAATGTCATTCTGAAATTAATCACTTTGGTTTTCCGAGATGCATCAGAAAGGTTGGTAGAGGATGGTCCTTCCTGCTGGTTCTCATACACACCTAGGATTTTAAGATTTTTCTGAAAAGACTCCCATCTTTCAGGAAACAATCTCCAGCTTGGGAGAAGTGAAAGACTTTTTGCCAGCTGTAGCGGTGAGTAGAATTTAATAAACTACAGGAAGTGCAGCATTGCCCCCCAGCATCTCCCAGTGCTCACATATGGGATCTGTAAACTTCCAGCTCAACTGCAGAAGCAAATGGAAACTTTTAAAACCAGGTCAAACGGACCATGTGGCAGGGGCTGATGAACCAAAGCAGATGTGTCTTTTGTTACTAGATACTAGATTTAGTATTCCTTGGATAAAAGAAATGAGCTATTCTATAGTCTAAGACAACAGAGTAAACAGTTTGCTTTAGTTCTGCTTCTGCCAGCTATCAAGGTATGTGCTGGCACAGGTGGGTGTTGAACAACGACTTTGATCTGGGATAAAATGCACTCATTAATGCTATATTGTGGGTAGATTGCAGATCTGAAGACATTATAGAGGAGCCAAACTCTGTGCATCTCCAAGCTTAAAAGGAAGATATTAATAAGGACTACTGAATGCAACTAGCTACCTTGTAGGAAATCATAAGGTAAGCTGTGTTTTATTTTTCTGTCATTACCATTAAATTAAGTCCAGCATAAGGAAAGTTTTACCAAGTTATCCAAAATGATGAATAATGTATTTTTCACGTTGCTGTCTTCATGAAAAATACATGTGGTGTTAGTTTTACAATACACGTACAGATGTACTCAACAGACTCACTGACAACTAGAGGCACGTCTGCATGCTGTCTTTTAATTATAGTATAAATAATTTCCCAAACTGTAAGCTAATCACAGGTAATACATTTCTGTACAAGCTCATAAATACATAACTATCACACATGTTAGAAGACAGGGGCATGACTGGCTGTCTCCTACCAGCAAGGCTCTGGCTGATTTCCATACCCCACAGAGCTCCTTGTGAAGCTCACACGAGCATTTTGTATGTCAGGGTTGCATCTTGAAGATATCCCAGATCCCAAAAGGATCGCATCTTGAAAATATCCCAAATAGGGTCTTTTTGATTTCTATATAGCTGACCTTTCCTTGGAAATACGTTATTGTAAGGCTTAAACTCTTACGATGAAGATAATATGTATGACTGTTGTTAATAGTCTACCAAGAGACATTCCCAGCTTGCTTTCCTCCATCTTGTGCATAGTTAATACAAGAACTGAGCCCAGACTACTGCTGGGTGGGAAGAAGGTTATACCCAGATATGAAACGCAGCTGCACTGCAGGCTCTGTTTAAGGGAAACCAACTTCCTGGATATTTACCACTGATTAAAGTTTCCCTTGAAGCTGTGTGTATGTGCCCTGAAGAGGGATGGCATTCGGGGTTTGCTGATGGATAGGAGTTTTGCTGAGTGGGAAAAAATCGTAAAAGAATTAACAAACACAGTATCAGAGGGGAATTCAGGCTGTTTGCCCCATGAATTTCATAGCTTTTTAACCCTGACTAGAGGAATTTATTTCCTGTTTGCTGTCCAAGAAAAATGTGTTCTTCTAAGGTAATGTGCTGCTGGCTAAAACAAAATGCTTCAACGTATTGACTGTTCTTTGAAAAACTAAGTAATCCAGTGTTCTTGTCTGTTTAAAATACTTCTGAAGTTAGACACTGACTGAAACTTGGAAAGCCCAACAGAAAGATTGCTGTGTGGTTTTGCTTTCTTGCAATAAATTTAGAAAGGCTTTTATTCTGAAGCCCTTTTGTCTGAAGAGTACTTTCTCCCTTCACATGACACCCGCAGCGGTACGAAAAGTCTTGGCTGCTCTTTGCAGTTGACTGAATGCCAGGCAAGAGCACCAAGGTCTATAGAAACCAGCCCAGACCATTGACAAGTTTTTCTTTGGTTTGAAGAAGCTCCCAAATGTGATGCAAGCAGCAGCTCTGTGTGGTTTTACCCTCGGAAGCGAAGGCCAAAAGATGCCTCCAGATGCAAACCCTGCGACGATCTGGATTAGATGGTGAGAGAGCTCAGATGCCGTTGGATGACTTTGAGTTTTCACTGAGTGCCAGTCAGCATCATATAGAGAGTTGAGCTCATGAAAGTGCCAAAAACTGGCCTCCTAAGTCCTGTGTTTGTCAATGAAGCAGATGTTTGAACTGAGGTGTTGCTACCAATCATGAAAAATCAAGACTCGGAGGGATCAACTCAAAGTTCTTCTTGCCCTTTGGAAGCCTGCCCCTTCCCAGTTGTCTATTTACCTGTCCTTTGCTCAACCGGCCATGACAGCCTTAGCCTCTGGTTTGTTTTCTTGTTGTCCGTCTTATCTGCAATGTATAGGACCCCATTTCAGTAGCTGCTAGTAGTACTTTTCTTCTCTTCTTATGAGGCCTACAGAAAGCCAACCAGGCAGCGGTGATTTGATTTGTGTACACTAAGGTGACTTATTTTCTTTACTCTGGTTGCTGTGTAGTTTGTTCGTTTCTCAATGAGTCTGAGTCAAGGTAACATGCTGACCATGATCCCTGTGCTCCTTATCATCATCTCTTACCCTCTGTCTTCTTTCATTTCTCACGTTTTTAACAATGCTGAAAAATCTCCAAGGATTGGATTTTGCAATGTGCTTTTACACATTGGCCCACTAAGCACTACTATAATTCTAATAAATAATAATAAATTAAAGATACTGTTAGGATTATTTTGATTCATTAATGGAGGAGGACCTACGTAGTATATGTGTGCAAATGTGGCATTTTGTCAAATTCCTGCAATAGTTTGTCATCTTCTTTTAACACTGTAAATGTGCTAAAATACTACTGAAGTCAGTTGATTTGGCTGCAACACTTCCAGGTTCCCTTTCCCAGCTGGTTTGCTTTGTGTTTCTGCTGCACTCCGCCTGCATTATCTGGGGGGTGATGCCTGTGGTGTTATCTGAGCTTTCTTTTTCCATTGGAAAGGCTTCTTCACTTGCTTCTTCTGAGTACAGGAAAGATGTGGGCTGTGGAGCAGGTTCCACATGAGCCAGATCTCAGCAACTTTCAGACTGTGGACTACCATGAGATCTTTGTAAAAACAGGGATCAAATGTCTGTAGGTGTGGGGCAGCAGAAGGCTTGACAATGCCAAAGGTCTTGAATCCTTCATGCAAAATGGGCTTGAGGTTGATTCTCTGTAAGCACATGCCCAAAAAGACATCGTCGATGGGGAAGAGTTCCACCTCTCTGCAAGCCCTGGAGAGCTTCCTCATGGTGCGGCAGGACAGCAAAAACCCTCCTCCTCCTGCGTAGGCTGGATAGATGCTTAGCCCATACATGGTCTCAGGGATATAGTATTTGCTCTTTCGGACACGGATAGGGCGAGCATTGTAGATGATGTCCCCAACAAAGAGATCCTCGGTGGGGTCATGTCTCTCAAGGAAGTCAACAATATTCTCAACGTTCACAAAAACATCGGCGTCACCTTTGAAAATAAATTTCACGTTGTGGCAGAATTCAGCAGCCCAGTTGAGGAAGTGAATCTCCTTCAGGGTCAGATTGAAGAAAGTGTCCATGAAGTCCCAGAGCAAAATGTCCCGGTATGTCTGACTCTCCTGGTGGATCAGGGTCTCCCATGTTGCCAGTGCTGTCCTATTCTTTGGTGTTCCCAGGAGAAACACTCGCTGGATCTGCTCCCCGTTCACCAAACCCTCCCTGCCCCAAGTTTTCCGGACAATCTCACGTCTGTCAAAGTCTTCAACTACGGATTTGATAGCAATGAGCAGAAAGGGACCTCCAGGTGTTTTCCTGCATTTCCTGGGCTGGTTAATGAGGAGATTGAAGTTCCTGTTATCCTTGTTTAGGAGATAGTGCTTGAAGTTGAAGGCAGAATCAGTCAATGGAGGTGGAGTTGTAGTTTGGACCTTGTTGTTGGCCACTTCTGTTCGTCTAATGATAGGAATTACTTGGGGTCTGGGTACAGTTGCTTCTGCTGTCATTGGTCTCCAAGGTGCTCTGGGGTTGGAGAATGTTTTTGGTGTTACTGAAGGCTTCTTCTGTGGCAGCTCCTTGTTTCCTACTGGGATTAAGTGTTCCAGTTGGGAGTAGAGTAAAGAGCAAAGCGCTACCAGCAGGAAGAGGGTACAGATTGCATCCCCTTTGAGACGCACTCTCATTGTCTCCGTGGTGTTTCTGGGACCGTTAAAAGTGGTGTTTGAGCTGCCGGGCGCCAATGTCCATCTGCAAATAAACGTACGGTGTGTCAGCAATGAGGATTCAGCAGCTGTGAAGCACGCAGGCAAGACTAACATTTAAAAAACTAGCAGCGAAGTGCATTTCACTCGTACAAACACCGAGACGCATTAAGGAACTTGCCAAAAGGCACATGGGTTGCAACCCTAGCTCTGATTCTGGTACTCTGGCCCTGGGACTTGGTTCATTAAGTGACCAAGCAGTCATCCATCGTCCTGAAAACCACTCCCCAAGCACAGTGTGAAATCAGCCCTTCCTCCCACGTCTCTCTCTGCCAAACACGTTTTGCCATTTCAGAGATTTCACTGCTTTGGGGAAAAACAAGGTGGAAAACGAAGAACAAAGCCACTCTTCCAGAAATCCTTAGATTATTTTTTTTAAATCTTTTTTTCGCCCCTAACTTGGTAACTGTTTTTTGCTGCTTTTACCCTTTTTGAGTCAAAATGGGGAGGCACAAACCTGGCTGCTGAAGGGCAGACCTGTCAGTGGCAGCGTGTCGCTGGCGTTTCCCTGCATGCAGAGCCAGCTCTCGTAAACCAACTATGATTTCTGCCTTCACAATGAATACATTAGGCACACTCTTGAATGCACACAGGGCCTTTTTGCTGCCAGTAATCTTTATAAAATATTAAACCATTATAAATAACTTCCATCAATAAGGTTAGAAGGGGCACGGGTGTTTTGCCTCTGCTGAATTGCCCTAACCAGTAAGCAAGAGGTGGGCAAATAAATCCCAATACGCAGAAGCAAGGCAGAGCCTGGCGTTAGGAATGTTTTATTCACATGTGAGAGATGAAGCACCGTACGTGCAACCACGCTGTTCCCCACAGCAACTAACAGCCACATTGAGCAGAGGGGACCCAACAGTCACTCCTGGCTCCCGGAGAAGGCACAATCGTAATCCCTACAGTCGTTAGCAGGGAGCGTGATCCTAAAAGTTGAGCTCTACCCAACAATTTTCCCACGAGTGCTGATAAGTATTCTTACATAACTTACTAATAACCCCTGACACTCGTTTATGTGATTTACAGCTCTCTTGCCTGTGCTGCATTAGTAGAAGCCGCATTTGAATGAAGGTATTACAGTTGTCTGCCTTAATTAGCCAAGATCATCTTACCCAAAAATTTCTTCATCGAAAGCTGCCTGGCTGAACGTCAGCCTGCCTTCACTTAAGGAACGCTGCTTACTGAGGACTGAAAAGGGTGGAGGAGCCAGGGCTTGCGGCTTCCTACGCAGTTTATTACGGCATTTCACTGTTTTCAGCATTGTTAGCCTATGGAGCGCACAGATGGGCGCTCTGCCTCCCGGTGAACTCCGTAGCCACTTTAGTGACTCAAATATCTAATGGGCAGACAAGTGCTTGGTGAAAATACTGTTATTCAGCGAGATTAAACAGGACCCTCTTCAGTTCAGCAGCATTGGCTTTCAGCAAATCCTTTTCACAGTCATGGATTGTGTCACCTGCTAATTGTTCATTAACCATCAATTTTGTATCAGCCATAACATTATCTTTTTGAAGCTCAAAATTAGACTGATGAGTCTGTAGTTACGAAGGATTCTGATAGTGGCACAACATTATCTCCAGACCTTGTGGGATCTAGGCAATATTTCAAGACCAATGAAAAAGCAAAGTTAATAGAACAGTTTAAATGAAAATTTTTAGATGCACATTACCTGGACCTCATAATCTTAAAATATTTTGCTTTTTCATTACTGGTTTACTGCATCTCCAAGTTACTGTTGAAATGGAGAGTATTTCGTCATCACGTGGTATCAGCTATCTTTTCCCCAAATATTTACTGACCTGATCTGCTTTGTCTCCAGTATTACTGAAAATTTTATTTTAGCAAATGGCTTATCCATGCCTTGGTAAGGCTCTTTGCATTCAAAATCACTTCCTCTTTGTCCTGATGACCATGCTTTTGTCCTCAGGTCGCCTTTCTTGCCATTTTCTGGCCTCTAATAGCAATTACTGGGGTTTTCTCCATTTGTTGACTCTTTCTACTGTACCTTTTACTGTACCTTTCACTTCTCCTGTTTTAACTGGCATAGCTTTGATACTGATAGTGGGATTGTAGAATTTTATCTCATTTTCAGCCTCATGAAACAGTCTCTTCTAACACGTATAGGATGTTAGTTTGCATTTTACCTCTGGTGTGTGCGAATTACCCTTGGCAAGTCCCAACTGCCGTGCTCTGCAGCAGCCTGGTGTGTTTCAGTTTTGTGCTTAATCATCCTTTATCTGTCAAGATGCAGTTCCCAGCAGGCTTTCCCTCACGTTGCCTTCAGTAATTTTGAAGGCAAGCTCTGGGGTTATGAAAGGATGGTTCCACTGCACCCAGGATGTGCTACTGAACAGGATCCGCTAAGGAGGGAGAGTCTGTTCCTCTTCTGCCCATCACAAGCAAGAAATTTTTCTGGGTGCTATTGAGATACCTGAAATAGGGATCTTGTCTCAAAAAGCTCCTAAGAACTGAAACTGAGGCATTTTTGCTCTTTCTGTTGCGATCTCCACTCAAGCTCTTCATAGTCTCATCTCTTTCCCCACTGCAATAGCATTTTCTTTTTTCCTTTTCTGTGCAAAAGTTTGATCTTATTTCAGCTGCCAGGCTCCAGATGGTAATTAAGGAACTGGATAAAAGTCCTGGCTCTTTCCTGTGTTTAATTTTATCGGCGAGGGTTTGGAATGAAACGTGTGTGTCATGAAACTCGTAATTTCCATGACTTACAGATTTATCCTGCCAGCATCTCGAAATCTGGCAATGCACGTCCTTGGAAAAGCCAAGAAAAATCATGAATTGTTACAAGCCTGGGCTGATAGCCCGAATTTTCTTCTGTGTTTTCATTTATTGAAAGAAAAAAATCCAAAATAGCGATTTCCATGCTGATATAAAACAGTTCAGTGCTGCATATAGACATCTCATTTTCAAAAGAAGTTGCCAGCCTTTGAAGTGATGCCTTGATCAGATTATATGGACTTTCCAGTCTTTGTTAGATATTTCCTTCTTTTGAAGGAAATCCCCATGATTATTACACAGGTGTGAGCTCTATCCACGGATGTCAATGTGGGAAAAGCTGTCCTGTTCTTGAATTCAGAGGGATTGATGATTCTGGCAGACACTCTGGAATGTCCAAAAGCCAAAAAGATTATTCATCCACCTTGACATCAGAGGGGGGGAAGAAATTACAAGGCTATCAAAGCAAGCAGAAAATATTTGGTGCCAAACAAAAAGAGGTGTGAGCACAGCAGGGTGTTTCTTGGCACAGCATCTCGCTGTGTGCCGCATCAGAGGCAGACGCGCCTCTGCTTCGTATGCTGCTGTGGGAGATCTCCATCCAACTTGGGAAACAGAGCCGGGGTTATAAAACTGCTGCATCACTCGGTGCCTCGGGGAACGTGGCCGTAGCTGCCAGAGCTGCCTCCTGTGTCCTCCATCTGGGAAAACTGGACAGTTGTCCCTCTTTGGCTGCCCAGGGATGGATACAGTAGGGATCTGGAGTCCAGCTCAAGTGGGTCTGAATGGGATGGTGTAGTTTGCTCCAGTGGTGGGACAAGGAGGGTCCTGGGGAAGACCGGGAGGGTCATGTGTTGGGCTGCAAGCACCAGCAATGTTAGAGGGCTGAGCCGGGCTGCAGGAAGAGCCTGAGAGGTCCTGTGTCTATCAGGTAGCAACATGGGGAACCTGTACATAGGGAATGTGCTGGAAGGACCAAGGAGTCCACAGCCTGCATGGCCTGAGAGGCAACAAAGCGCTCGAAAGCTGGAAGCGGTTGGAGCTGGGCACGGCACCCTGGTGAGCATCCAGGCAGGGAATCTGACCTGCGCTGTTGCACACTCGGGCAGAGGGCCCAGTACTCCGCCTGGTTTTCATTTATTTAAGAGGAGGATTCTGAAATATGGCCAGGGAGTGCTGCAATAAAAGCAGTTAAATTACGATTTTTAATTTTTTTAAAGTTGCTAGACCTTCATTCCCAGTTGAATGACATGAAGCCTTGAGCTCATCCTGGAAACTTCCTTCTTTTGCAGCAGCTGTCATGTCTCCATCACTTGGCACTTCTGCTCACATGGACCCAGATGGGGAAGAGCCTCTGGATCCTGTCCCTGAATTTTGTTGAGAAGCCTTGGTGACTCTGGCATGTTGCTTTGTGCCTTGAAGAGCAGTTATTCAACCCACCCAGCCTCAGGGAAAGCAGCTGCAATAGCGAGGCAAGTTGAAAACATGGTACACCAAGAGGTATGAAACATGGCAGCGAGCTCTCCTGCACGCTCATCCAAGCCTGGCTCACAGGAACATCTGTCCCCACCAAGCACAGCTGTGAGTTGTCCCCAGATCAACTTGCTGCCCCACTGCACGTGAAGTGTTTCCTGCTCACTCCTGAAGCCAGAGCTGCCACTGGTAGGTTTGGGTTGGGCAATGGAGGGGCTGCATACGTTGTGTGGGCCACGCAATACATGGGGCTGTGGTTGCTGATTAAGATGTCTTATCTGTTTCTCTGTAAAATGAGCTAAAGAAAGCGTTGGGGATCCAGCACCAGCGGGTTCAATGAGTTTTTTGCAATCCTTAGGGAAGTTGGAAAATTCTGAGTGGTGAGGGTGCTTTGAAGCAATGCCTGAGGTTTTGGATATTTGTTTCCATTTCACATTGGTTGAATGCATTTCACGAGAACAAGCTCGAATTGTAACACCCAATGCTGGAAACTGAGACGTGGGCTCTGGCCTGCAGTGAGGAAGTCTGCGCACATGTCCCTCTCCCATCTCATTTCCAGCAGTTTTTCTGCCCTGGTTCACTCAACAAGAGCAAATCAAGCTCCTAGGCCTCTTCTCACCTTGTGCTGCTTTTCCTCTGCCTCCTGCTGTTCAAGAACTCAACCAGCAACAACACCACCACCACCTGCAGCTGGGACTGTGTAAAATAGACATGTACAGATTAGCTTCGTCCCACCACACCAGGATGCTGTCAGCAAGAAGCCTGCACTGCCTGAAGCTCTGGTGACTGCATCTTCCTACCAGCTCTTGCTTGGTCCCATCCTCCAAGCCCCTGAGGACTGGGAGCGTTTGATTTCTGTGTCCGTACCAGTTTAGTTTAAATGCATTGCTGAACATGCAGAGACGCTCTGTTTGGCATGGGGCTCAGTCGTTTTACTCTCTTGAAGCTGCACTGGGCTGCTGTCCTTCTCTCACCCTTGCACAGAAACCCGAGGTGAAGTGTTAAGGCAAAGATTTCAAAATCTCAGCTGAGTTTTCTCGGTATGGGTCTTGTGCAAGCAAAACCTTGTCTTCATTTTGCATGGCATGGGTGTCCGGGCTCTTCGGAGTACCCACAGGGAAAAGCATCAACTTGCAGTGCTGGGTTAGTTCTGCCCCGCGTACAAAACCATGTATGGAACAGCTCAGGTTTAACAGTTTGAACTGGTTTTGGAGTGTTTGAAGGGGAAAAATAGCTCTGTGTGTTTGACCAGTGGAAGAAGCATGCTTTCATTTCTATGTTTGGATGTCACGTAACGAGTTTTATTCCTGCATGATTTCTTTTTTGGTTTTGTTTTGTTTCGTTTTCCTCCCCAGAAAAGTCAATAACCTCATCAAAGTTGATGCTTCAAGTGGCTTTGGTGCCGGACCATTCCCCCCTCGGCATTACAGAGTTTGTGAAGAGGTCTCATTTAGAGCTCTAGGATTACAACGCCACGCTGAATGATTTGATCTTTTTGACTAGAAGACAGGGCAAGCTGAAATACAAGAGACGCCCTTCGACATGTTGGTTAGTGAAAAGCTCTAGAAAAATGAAGTAACCAAACCAATTGCTAAGCTGCCTTACCAGGAAAAAAAAAGAGCCCCTCTCATTCAACTGCTCAGAAGTTTTGAAGTCTGTAAACAAACTGAGAATAAACTGTAGGATTCAATTAGCTGAATGTCTTGAGAGCTCTCCCAGGAGTCAGGATCGTGAGCCAGAGCCAAACGAACACAGTGCAGAGCAGCAGAGGCTCGTGGTGCTCAGCCACACACCACGGCGCTGCTCGGATGCCGCTGGCTGGTGCCGCCGTCGCAGCAGCGTCATCGGCACAGTGTCACCGCTGTGGTTACCTGCATTGCAGCGACTGGAAGCAAAAGCTCTGTTGGTTGAAACACTGCACAAGCAGGTAACAAAAATGCAGGCCCCTCTCCAAAGACTGTTTCCAACTTTCCTGTCAGAGCTGCTTTTCAGGCCAGTGTAAACAAACGGATGAGATCCACGCTGTTACAGGACAAGGTGCCTTGTTTATCTCTCTGCTTGCCCCAGTCTGGAAATACGTGGTTCCATCAGCTTCCCAGCTAGCCGGTCCCATTTTATTACCGTCTCTCCTCTCAGCGCTGCCAGCCTGGCCTTCGCAATGCCAGTCACGCGTTAGACAACTGCTTGCAAATGGCTGCTGCGGTTGCCTCCTTTCACCCCAGTCAGTGAAACTTTTATGAAGTACGCAAACTAGAACACAGAGGAACTGCAGAGCTGCTGTGCGAAGGCTCGAGATGGATGCCACGATGTCTGCTCTCATGCACAGGGGTCCCAGAAAGGAACTCTTCCCATCCCCGGCGGGGAGTCGCGTGGTACCACGGCAGAAGCCAGCGGCAGTTGTGCAGGGGAGCCCCAATGACCCTGGGCAGCGCTGGCTGCTGCCTGCACGACCGTCCCCACGACCTCCGGGAAACGCTGGCTGCCTGCGCCGCTCCTCCCGTCACCCTGCTGACCCGCTGCTAAGTTGCTTGCGTACACGTGGCACAGTTTGGGGACTGCAGCTCTTGCTGCCTTTAAGCAGTGCGGGATGTTTCCCAAGCCCTTTTGGGGCAGGACTGCACTGCTGCCAGGCACGCCATGGCAGGCCCAGCCAACAGGGAAAACTCCAGCTCCTCCTAAGCACAGTACCATGTCTCTTAACGAGAGCGTTCAGCTGCCTGTGAGGTAGGAGAAGGTAACAGGCAATTATCTTCTGCAGCCTTAGCAGCCTCAAGAGTTGCTTTCTTAAACCCAGATGCAGGCTTGCGTGTAGGTGGTCTGATTTTCAGAATTATGGAGAGCTCAGCTCAAACTCCAAGTGCTTTGGGGAGACAGGCCCCTCCCGAAGCAGCCAAGCACAGAGTGAGGAACTTGCCTTCTCTCTTGCAAACATTCATTTTCCCCTGGCCTCAGGAGGAGAATAAAGCCTTGCAGGCTCATGAAGAGGTAAGAAACAGCCCCACCGAAACAACCACTCTCCTTTCCCAGCCCTCGCTGCCTCTTCAGCTCCCAGACCCTCTTCTGATCCGATAAATAATTTGCCTGATGTGCTCCAAAACCCAGGAATTACTGTGCATTAGACTTATTGTTGTACCCAGACACAAGTGGGAGAGGGGGAGTATGTGCTGACTTGCCCTGCTAATTTCAAGATGACACTCAAGGCATAGGTTTCCCAGACTCTGCCCAAAAGCTGTTAAAAAAAAAATGGGATCAGTAACTGCTCGTTTCACTGGGACTGAACTTTTTTCTTTCACTCTTTGCGACACAAGAGAGCTTGAAAATTCCCATGTCTTGCTGAATGCGTACAGTAGTGTAACACAGGGAAGATTCATGTCCTTTCACTGGCGAAGAACAGCTCGTACGTGTAATGTGCCGCCACTGGAACATACTCTCATGGGAGGGAAGAAACCCTGTCTTGCAGCACTGGAGACATTCTCTAAAGAAGCCCCAAACTTTCTTCTGTAAAAACACACCTACAACACACAAAGAAGGTTCTTTGGAAAGGAAAGTAGAAAGCAGCTGTAAGCGGGGCTGGAGACTTTATGTGCAGAGCCTGTAGCCGACCCCGCTGCATGTTAACCATCACAGTTCACGTTCCTGCGTGTGGCAACATCGCAACAGCAACAAGGCAAAAAGAAAAGCTGGAGGAGGAGGAAAGCAGTAAGGACAATCTCCAGTTCTCACCGCTTGCTGCACAGCTCTCCCCACCCCACCCCGATCAAACATACATAATAAATACTTACATCTCATTTGATAGCGCTGATCCTGTGTCCCCTTGGTAATGGCTCAGCTGCCAAGTAGGCACATCTGGATATCGTTAGCGTTAGACATTCCTCAGCCTTTCAGCGAAACCGAGGAAATCCTCGCGGAGCAAAGCAGCACTCCTTCCCTTGCGCTCTGAGCCGTTTTCATGCTGAAAGCCAGCAAAGTTTCCCCACGCTCGCGTTGCCTACGAGGCGGGCGTGCGTGTGCCAACGGGGCTCCGAGACGAGGTGCCGGGCTCCCTCCTCGCACACGCTGGCTTACTGTAGCGTGGTGGAAGGAGCGACCGCATCAGGGGAAGGAGCTGGGTCCGCTTCCAAGGGCCTGACACGTGATCGGCAGGCTGGGGAGAGCAGATGGCCGCCAGTGCCGCGGAGCCCCGCGTCTGTCCTTCTGCGCACGGTCATCCCGCGGGACAGGGCAGGGATGGAGGTGTCGAGGGATTGAATGCAGAGCCAGGTTGGGGGCTTCCATCAATTAAAAATAACAACCACAAAAAGGCTAATTTTTAAATTGTAACTTTTTTCAATAAGAAACATACTAATTTTTCTTTTTTTTTTCCTCCCCACAATTTGGCTTTTTTTTTTTTTTTAACCCCCTTGTGATTATTTACTTCTGCAAAGGCTCAAAATTAGAAATGGAGGTTGGCTTGAGCTCAGAAGGAAAATCCACTTGGGGGCTGGTTTCTTTTTTTTCTAGGAGGGAAACAATGGGAGGAGGTGGGAGCTGAGCAGTGCAGAGGCTGAAGAGAGATGCGAGGGTCCCTCCCAAAACACTGAACAAAAAAAAACCCCACCCTTTTTTTTCCATTTAATTTTAATTACTTCAAAACATTTTTATTTGCAGCCAAATCTAAATTGCCTTCACTACCGATCCGCAAGCTGACCGCAGCTGTAGCGTTTCCTATCGCTGTGGCTGTTTCTTTGTCTCTGCCGTGGAAACGATGACCCTTACTCTTCTAACAGAGGCCAGGGATCTGCAGAGTGCCCAGACCACAGCCCCTTTGGTAGGAAAAGTTTTTCACTTACAGTGATCTTGTCAGACCAAAAGCAGGTTTTGATCTACTCTGTTGTTTTCACAAACACCCAGCTGGTTTTTAATCATAATGTAAAAATGCTTTTTTTATAAGTGTCTGTGCTTTTTTGATTTCAGCTCAAACGTTTTGCTTTTTTGAACACAATGTCACCGTGAAAAGCTGTTGTATGGACGGTTCCTGACGAGCAGCCCTCAGGCCCTGTGTTCAGGTGCTCCAGGCTGAGAAAGCCCTTTCCTCGAGATCTGCAGCTGTCTGAAACAGCAGTTCCCTGCTGAATAGTGCAGCTGATCGGAAACCTCGGCCATAAACGTTACTCAGCTGCACGCTTTCCCTCTGCCAACCCGAGGTACCTTTATCCTCCTCCACAGCAGCAGCCCCAGGCTATTTTTCGTCTCTCCTCAATAAGGAGGCAGACGATGGCCACGGAGGTGAGGAGCAGACTAATGTGGGCCCTTGGTCTGTCCCGTGGCATGTCACTCTGTCTTACAAGATGGGGTCACTTGACCCTCACCAATAGGTCACCCCTGTGGACGACAGGTTGGTTGTGTTGTGTCCTTCCACCCGCTGCAGGGCAGAGCCCTGCTCCCCGTCACAGGCATCAAGCCATGCGGTTGGGAGTACAGCTTTGTGGTAAAGAAGGGCTGATCTTGTGATTTTCAAGTACTGTCTGAGGTTTAAGTGATTCAGGCTGAAAGACTGCTCTGCTCCAGTTCATGGCAAAAGGAATTTCCCGGAGTTCAGCTGTCAGGTCAGCCAGTGGCTTCCTGTGCAAAGCTGCTGGAGATTTAATGTCCAAGCTCCTTGGCTCCCCACCTAAGGGGCAGGCAGCCTTGTGAGAAAGCTCACTAATAGTGAGGCACTCGGGATTACAGTGATGCTGTGGCCTTGGAGGAGTCCCAGGTATATAACGGCACTAAAAGGAACATGGGAGGTCTGCCAGATGCCAGGTTTGGGACAAACCTCCCCTTCTGGCCATGTTTGCTACAAAAGCGCATCAAAGCAGTAACTGGAGGCTGAACAAAGGTGGTGGCTTAGCTTGGTTTTGACTTGAAATCAGGGCTATTAACTTGCAGATGGGGCACCAGCCTTGGCGTGTCAGTAGAAACGTGTGATGTTGGGCAGGACCCTACTGTGCGTCCAGATGCTTTGGCTGGATACTCCTCTGAGAGCTGGTGGTGGCCAGAGTTTAGTGAACCTCTTTCTGTCTACTGCATTAAGTGTTTAATGAAAGTCTCTGAGGCACTTTTCATCAAAAGTGTGTATTTATTTATAAAAAAGAATGGAGAAAAAAAGTAGACCAAAGTGCTTTTTTCTACAAAAGACAATTCCTTGGAGGTTGAATGTCCTCGACCTGAGTATACGTGGCATTGCAGTCCATAGCTGTAGATGGCTGATCCGGATTTGATGCTGAATATCACAGAAATTTGGAATGAGAAGGTCAGCAAGGGATTTTTCCACTGATGACTAACGGACTTAACCACACATCTCCTACAGATTTCAGCTACAGATAGTATGGCCAAATGCCTTCAGCGGCTTTAAAATTCAACCCAGAGAAGAAAATAAGATATAATTTTGACTCCAGGCCTTAAATTGCCTCACCATTTGAGCCCATCTCTGTGCAAAAGACAAATGGCCAGACCATTGTCCGGTGTGAAGAGATGTATCTCACCAATTCCATGTACACACTGCAGTACATGGGTCAGACTGAAGAAACCCCCTTGACTCCCATTCCAATATCTCCTCTAAGGTGTACAATACCAGAGGCTCTCAGCTATACCAGAATTTTCAGATAAACTAAATCAGCAGTTTAAGTGAATTCAAGGCTCCTCATTGCTGTATGTGCTCCCTTTTGGTTTCAGAGGCTGTGGGCAGCTGCCAGGTGTGCCCCAGAGGTGGCCCTCAGGTACCTTTTGAAACTGCAAAGGGGAGCTGACACAGTGACTCAGGACGGCTTCTCAGTGCTGAAGCGGATTTTGAAATTAATGGCAAAATTAACAGGTAAGGAAAAAACCCCAGTTTCCTCACACTGGGAAAAGACTTGTCTGGAGCAGTGTCTGCACCAAGCACCTAGGCCTTCTCTGAACAAGCAGTTTCCCTCAGCTCTAAGCCTACGTGCTTTCTTTGGCCATATGTTTTCTGTATCTTGACAGTGGTGTAAAGTATATTCTGTTTTCTGCCTCAGCTTCCCCCAGTTTTGAAATGCATACAATACTGAGACTTCCCAGCTATGAAACTCCTGCAAAATATCCTGAAGATATTTTACTCTGAGGCTTTAATTTTTTCATGAAGCTCAGTAACCTGCAGTGCTGTGACACAGGCACCCTCTTTTGCTTTAACAATAATCCCGATGGCCACCTCTTCAGTGGAAGAGCTGAGGCTGAAAATGGAAACTCGGAAAGTGTTGCTGTGAGCTGTCGACATTCATTTTTAATTTGACTTGCTATGAAAATCTGGAAGAAAATGTTATGCTTTCTGTAAGGTCCGGCTCATGACTTTTAAGTGCTTCTGATCAATAATGCTGAACCCTTTCCTTATTTTTGAGTCAAGTACTGTTTTCACCTGACAAACCAGTTCACTGTAAGCAGTTGTGGCATGTGAGAACTGATGCTGCTGGAAGAGAGCGCTTTCCCTGTCTGCTGTGATGGTGCATTGTCCTCTTCAGCAGACAAATTAAGCTGTGGTGTATTTTTAACAAGCATCTAAGGGGGTTAATGTCAGCCTTTCACTAACTGTGCCCTGCAGGGCAGTTTGATATTTTCCTTCGTGACAATTTTATAGAAGGATACACTCTCTAGTTTACTTCTATCAGATGCCTCATGTCAAAGTGTACCTCGTGAGCATTTTAACTTGCACTCTCCTCTTTGTTATTATCCGTTCAAATGCTGTAGCTTAGCTATGCCAAAACAAATAATTCAATTCTCCTTTAGATGGATCTTTTTTTCTTTCTGGCAGACTGAAAGGAGCCACCTTCAAATCTGAAGCACTGCTAAAACTACAGAAACAATCTGTACCACAAAAAAGCCCTCTTGGATCTCTTTCTGTAAGTGCATTTTGGCTTGGTTTCTGCTGTTTGTTTTAGACTTTGTCTATTTCATTTTTTTTTTAATATGCAACTGATTAGCATCTTTATTTGCTTTTAATATCATGTGCTGGTTTGCTGCATGCTTGATTCTGAAGCACCACCACCACCTCAATTTTTTTTTTTTTTTTTTCTTCCCCCAGGCACATCTCTGTACGTAGAGAAGAGCTGTTATGGGATAAGGCCAAACCCTCCAGCAGCAGCGCTGCCCATGGCTTATCTCACACACTAGACATTAGCTAATCAGTATAAATAGAAGTAAGGGAGCGTTGCTTGCATGTCTGGCATCTGAGTAGATGCAGTATGTGTGCAACTAACTTGGCACAGGCAAGGAAGAAAGCACGAGTGCGCTCCTTGTCCAACAGCGTGACAGCCAGGCAGTCACCGGGGGTGCTTATAGCCCATAGTCCAGCATATAGCACCAAGGTTGTGATGTATCAGCAGGTATCCCCAACATCTAGCTCTCCTTCAGTTCCACTCATTGCATTACTCTCTGAGGTAAAGACATGCCTCTAGTTTCTTCAACAAGTCTCTGCTAATGTTTTTTCCTTTGTGAGTGGCTCTTCCTTTCCTGTGTGATGCGAGTTCCCTTGTCTTTGCACACTGGCATAAAACTGCTGTAAAATCTTCTGGGTAAAACAGCAGTAAAGTCAGAGTCAAGCCCCAGCCAGATGCCAAATCAATGCAAATGACACTGGGTACTCACAATCCAATTGATCTGTTTCATTCTAAGGCTTCTGTGAAAATTGTCTCTATCTATATTTGTGCCAGATAATACTAAAAACCCCTGTTCTTCTAGTAGGAAGGAGTCTGCTTGAGAACAGAATTGAGTTTTTGCTGCATCTAATGATGATTATGATGACCGATCACGGAAAAGAAGGTATGAAACAGCCACTGCTATGGTCCCAAACCACGCCATGTGCTCAAGACAATTCCACTACGGAATATCACTGGAAAACCCTTTTCCTTTGAGTCTCCGCAATGAAGGCACCTGTGAATGCTGTTAAAGATGATGACATTCCAGAAAGGTTGCCAGGAGCTCCAGCACTTAATGGCACTTTTGAGAAGGAATCTGTGAGTAAGAGGAAACACATATGCCAGTTGCTGGCAGAGGAATAATGGCCAAAGTTTGCATTAAGAAAAAAAAAAAAAAACATTCATGCTTAGTCCTCTCAGATACAGTAATAGCAGCAAAGAAGTTTTCTGGACTTGAAGTAGATGCTAAATAATAAGCGTTTCTCATTTTGAGCATTAACAGATGCTATAAAAGCTAGCAGTTCTCACTACTCTGTGGCTGCCTTATAACTGCGTATGAATGTTGTGCACCGGAATAGCTCGGCTGAGAGCTTAGAAATATTCATTACAAACAAGACAGCAGGCCATACGACCTTGTATTCTAAAAAACCATTTTTGCAAAATCAAGAGCAAACCCTCTTGCTGTTAAAGTAATTTTCAAGTTTCTGATTTCTTCTTCTTTTTTTTTTTTTTTTTTTTTTTTTTTTAATACTCTTTGCGGGGTGGGTTGCTGCCAAACAGAGTTCCCCAGCTGGGATCTGGCAGGAAAGTGGAAATACTTTGAGGTATGGTTCCACAGCAGCCTAAACTAACTAACATCAGCATCGCTGTGCCGGTCCCAGGAGCAAAACTGTCAGAGAGATAATTGCTTCCTTTTGGGAAGAGTATTGGTACTACTTGTAAGGGAGAGGGTAGGACACGGAGCACGAATGGGGGAGATGAGACTGGAACAGCACCGACATAGAATGGCTTAATAAAATGCCACAGGGCCACAGTCTTTGTAGAGAAGGTGACTGCATGAAGTCCTGCTTCCTTTGAAGCTAAGGGCAAGGTGGAAACAGATTCACACCCTGAAAGCATTCTCCCCATGTCTGACCCCCTCCATTTCCTTTCCACACTATGGACATAACCTTGGGGATTCAAAATCGCCAGGCTCCTCAGGCTTACACTGAGGAACACGATGCTCAGCACATCTGAGGCATGTGGACCCTGACTGGGTAGAAGCTGGCCATCTAAATCCTCCTGGTCCAGGTCTTCAGTTAGCTGATGCTCACACCATGCATTTTAGCAGAAGCTAAGGGAGCAGCACCAGCCCCAGGAGCTCAGATCTGAGCCCATGCTGGAATCCAAGGTTGTGTCCCTCCTTACTGAATTGCAGGTCTGACTCCAGGAAGGAGTAGGATGTGAGTTGTGGTTTAAAAGGCCATCTGGGCTTGCCTGTCTGAAAGCTGGTCCTACCAGGACTGCCAGTGGCCCGATGCTCATGCACACACAGGCTTTATGTGTGCTGGCAGAGCCACCCTCTACATCTGAAATAATTTCCAAGGCCCACTGCCTATTCCCACAAATGGGAAGGGCAAAGAGGGACAGAATTAATGGCAAACAGTAAATAAAAACCTATCAGGAAAGCATAGGGAGTATGTCAAAGGTAATCAAGCTGCTGTTGTGCTTCATGGGACCAAGGCCACGCTAAACACTTGTTGCTTTGTTACATGCAAAGGTGTAAACTCTGCTCTGTTGCAATCTGCATCATCTATACCAGGGGACAGCTGACTTCTCCCAGCAGAACTGAAAGCCTGAGTCAGCCCTGGGGTTTGGGTGCTTTGTCCCTTAAGCCATTTTTAACCCTCAAAATCAGGGCAGGTAAATCCAGGCACAGCAGCTGATGCCCAGTTGTCACACAGTGTCACACAGTGACAATACCACCAGGGAAAGGCTCTGTGCAAATCCCGACTCTTATGAGACACGGTGGCATGAGCTGTCCTCTCCGGTGAACTCGGCGGGCTGAGGGCAGGTGGTTCAGAAGAGAGCGAAGGCACTAGCAGCCAGCTGGTTAGAGGCGATTGCTCAGCTCCGTGGGCTGGGGTCAGGATGGTATTTGGGGCTGCGACGCACCTTGGAGCAGCAGTTCCAATCTGCGCTCCACAGGTCACTTGCTGATTAGGAGACAATTTTCCTTCCAGCACTGTGTTTTGCTTTTCACAGATGCAGGCTCCCTCAGGTTGGTGGGAAAGAGCTAAGCGTGATGCAGTCCAGTTGTCCACCATGGTTCAGAAAAAGTTGGGAATCATTCTCTGAATTTGTGTTTGTCCATATTGCTTGTTCAGTGCCTGAAATTTGTTCTGCAGCAGCAATCTTGTGCCCTGTGGAGGATTATGACTGTCCCAGGTAAAAGGGAAGCCTTCAGGCGGTGAAAGGTGGGAAGGAGCTATGCTAGGGTAGGGCAGGGCAGGACAGATGCACTTGCCACAGATCTTCCTCGTTTGAAGAACAAAGAAAGGAAAATAATATAAACTTGACTTTTCCTTAATTTCCCCTCTGTCTTTGCTTGATATCATGCCTGAGGGCATAAATGTCTTCAGTATAAAAAATATATTGCAGCTCTCTAGGTGATGGCCCCAGGCCATAGCCTGAGAAACAGTGGCGTTGTCTGCTTCCCAGAGTAATTCTCAGAGATGCCTCCCTTGCTTTTCTCCTTTCCCCCACCCTCCCCTAGGGCTCTCCAACTGTCTGGCTGCTTCCCTGTGATATTTCGGTCCTGAAGGAAGTCAGGCTGAAAGCCTCTCTCACCAGTTCATGGGAAGGTAACGTTGGCTTCTGGAAACAGGATGAAATAAGGAACGTAAGAGGTCCATGCTGGCTTCTGCAAGCACAGACCCTCTCCCCCAGGCATTCCCATATACATGGAAACCTGCAGTGATTTTCAGGACTACCTTCTCAAACACTGGCAGCAGTCTCATACGCTAGCTAAAGCAAGAAAGCCCTTAGCAATGCCACTACCCTTCGGGGTCTAGGAGCAGTCCTCATTGGAATGGAGGCCCAAGAGCTCCTCTGCCAAGCTGATAAGACCATTTTCTTCCAAGGCTGCAATCAGCCGTGCTATCGTGGCCTTCTTGCCCTCCGACTGGATGAATCTGAGAAGCAGCTGATAGGCTTGTTCGTATAGTCCCTCTCGGTCATATTCAAGGGCCAGGTTATCAATGACGGGATCACGCAGCGCACGGCAGGTCTTCTGCAAAGAGCGACCCACTTGCTTCCATTTCTTGGACACGAGCTTGGCAAATTTCTGGTGGTCGTCTGGTGTGAGCGTTCTGTTGGCTGAAAGGGACAGAGGGCAGGTAAAACACAGGGGTTTCACAGCTGATGTGATGCAACTTGGGCCAGTCCAAGGTTTGCTCAAGACTCCTTGGAGCAGGGAGTCTGTTCAGTATCCACAGCACGTTATTAATCTGCTGTGGAGCTGCTCCGCTTGCCCTGCGGTGTTTTAACACCAGGGCAGCACTGTGCGTTTGGAGCAGAGTGCAAGAGCAGTGAAGCTAAAGGGAAAGCCCCACCACGGGCAGGGGGTCACGCGCACAGATCTGTGCACTCCGATGGCGTTCCTCCACCAATGGGACGGGAAAACCAGCTGGGCTGAGCCTCACTGCTTAGGGTCTCCCTGCTCCATGTCCCCTCTCCACATAGTCCACCAACCCCAGGCAAGTGCTGGTGCCTCGGGTGGCAAACTGTAGCACATGGTGACACACTCACCTGCCTGCTCACAGCCATCTGCCCTGGCACATCTGAGCTCCCTGCCTTGCTCAGGCCGTTCCCTTACTGAAATCCTCCCACAACATCAATCTGGGCTTGCCCCCACCCTGCTAGCTTGGCAATGCCTTTTTCCCCCCCTTTTTTTTTTTTTCTTCCCCCCCCCCTTTTTTTTTTCCTTTCCTCTCCCCCAGTCCCCCAGGACAGGACTAGCCTGTGGTTTGCAAGAGCTCATTTTTTTTTTTTTTTTCCTGATGGACATCCTCTTTATTTGTTTCAGCCTTTCAAAAGCAACTTGGCAAGGTCTTTCTGACCGAGTCCCCTGTTCCCTACCTAAGCCTCCTCAAAATACTGAAATGCAGACCGGAGCGCTCTCCTAGCACTGGAGACTGCATACACAGCTTAAGCATGCTCAGAAATGATTCAGCTGATCTCAAGCTAAAATTGCTATGTGAAACTATCTGAAAGCTCTCTGCAGGGGACAGACACCAGGGAAAGCCAGCGTACTGCAGGGAGCCTGGAGAAATCAGTCCTGGCTGAAAGCAGGGCTGATGCTGTCCGTAGTAACCTTCCAACTCTGATCTAACATACACTACTAACTCACGTCTGCCAAATGACGTGGAGGAAGAGAACTACTCTGTATTCCTCCTTTCAGTATTAAGGAGTTTTAAAATGTGAGGAACCTGGAAGGGACACAGACTCTGAAGCATTTGTGCCACCCCAGACAGAAACCAGGTTGAGGCCTGATCTGAAGCAGTATGGCAGCATCTAATTCCTCCCTTATGGGATGCTGGAAACCCTTGATTTATCTGAGGTAGATCCCAATATGTAGTCATGTTAATCCTCCCTTTTGGGCTTTGAGGCGAGGAAGACCAAGGGCTCTCTTGGTCCATTCTAGCTACTCACCAAACTGTTGTCCCTGAAAGATGAAGGTGATTTGTGGGGCAAGGGAGCTGCCTTGAGAAGGATAAGGTAGAGACGGGGAGTTCAGGGACGCGCAGTCTTTTACAGCCATATTGTTGTTGATGCTCTGGTGAACAATCAGGCTCTTGAAGCATTCCTCCAGCTCCGTGATTTCCTCATCCCGCAGGCGGTCAGGCTGTAATGCAAACAGCATCAGTAATTCGTGCCAGGTTCACCATCTTGCAAAGCTGCAGATTCTGAAGATGATGGTGTCAAGAGAGGAGCAATGAGATCGCTATGGCCTGAGCTGTAAACTGATCAAATGAGACAGTCTAATGGAGTTCTGGCTGTGAACCTGTGAATTTGAATCTGTAATGTGATATGAAATAGGCAGTCTCCCCCTCCTGGGTTTTTCAAGTGCAGGAGTCCTTACAAGTTGCACAAAACTGTTACTAGTCCATGCTTATTTTCAGCAGCCTTCTGCAAGAATTAGGGTGCACCACCGGCAGCATGGCTTCTCTGACTTACTCCATGTGAGGGTCAGACTCACAGAATTGGGTGATCTGATCCAACAGCTCATGGTCACTGAAGCAGGCAGCTCCTGCTACCCCCCTTCTCTCTCTTCGCCCCCATGTTACCTAAGTTTTCTTGTTCCTGGATTCTCCTCAGGCCAGTTTTTCTCTCTAACCAAGAGAAAACTAGTCTGACTTCCCAAAAGCAGGTAATGAGAAAAGGAGTAAAGAAGGCAAGCACATGAGAAGAGTCAAACCTGGTGAGTGCTCTGACTCAGTCTATTGTTTAGCTCATGTACAGCACGTTAGTACCCAGCACTGCCCTCAGCTACCGACAGCTGTGCCCTAGGGTCATCTTTCTGGCTGTTGCGCTGTTAGGCAGAGGTCAGACTGAGTCAGTTTTGGGGAACTGAGCCCATCTCTTTTGTCAGGTCAGCTAGTTCAGCAGCGGGGAGGCAGCAGCAAGCAGAAGCTGACAGGGTATGGGATATCACATGTTGTTTGGTCCAGGGCTGAAGGGTTTGCATTTCATTCTCTGTGCTTGCAGAAAAGCAACCTGGCAAAACATGCTCTTGTGCCTGATCTTCCCGAGTAGATGGCGACTACCTATTTATCAAGACCATCTCAAGGGGAACAGAGCTATAAGGTATTGGGTGGGGAAAAAAAAGAGAGGAGAAAGGCAGTCAGTGTAATCACATCAAGTGCCTTGGTTTTGCAATGAGATGACAAGATCTCACTGTTCTTGCTAGCAGGATTAGACTGCCAGTGCCAAAGTGTGCGATGAGCTAAATGTTAGGTATTGCCCCCGAGAGAGAGACTTTGCCTTCAGAAGGGCAGCCTACTCCTGCTGGCAGCAGATGCTGCGTATCCCCACTCTGTCACAAGTTGTTGGTCTAATGTGCAGTATTTGCACTCACACTCATTTCTGGGTGCAGTTACCATTGCTACTCTCAGAGGAGGTGGTGTGTGAGGCGGGGGAGGAAGATGCTGAGCAGTGACGGTTCCACACAGGACTGCTGTCCTCTCTGCCTGCCTCACAGAGCTGTTTCTTCATATTACAGTTGAAAACTGAAGGACAGAGAGGTCAACAACCCAGCACACTGCAGCAGAGCAAGATTTGCACCCACCTTCCCGAATCCTGTGCTACCATTCCTCATTGCTGCCTGGCCTCCCACCCTCTCCCATTCACCTTTTCTCTGTAGATGCACTCCAGGCAGCGATCCTCATCCTTCAGCATGTCATCAAGGTGCTCGTTGCCAGCCTTCAGCTCCATTTCAAGAGGCACCGTGGTCATGGCCAAGGAGACCTGGAGGTGATTCTGGAGCGACTCCTGGAGTGCTCCTTCCCGGTAACTCTGCAGGAACCGGCGGCAGTTCTCCTGCTTGCAGAACTTGAGCTGGACTATCAGGTGCGGGTAGCTGCAGTGCACTTTGAGCATGTCCACACCATTGATGCTGCCGGTGGAGTCTGGCAGGGAGAAGTGAGCAGAGTCACTATCCAGGCATGAGACAGACAAGCCAGACCCACTCCCATCCACCACCAAGCCTGCAATGGAGCGGCTTTTGAATTCTCTTCTCTCTGTGATACAAAGTCCTCTGGGACGAAAAACCTGTATGCAAAACCAAGAGGAAAGGACCGAGGTTTTGCTGCCCTGCCACCATCAATCGCCATGAAGTATGGTGTCCAACTGAAGCCATATGGTACTACAGCCCAGGTAATTATCCCAACACTTTATTAGAGGAGGTTTTGAGGTTCTGTTTCCAGGACAGAAATGGTTACATTAAACCGGTAGCACAAGAAAGTTTTATAGTTGAAAGTGCATAGTTCAGCTCAGTGCTCAGTCTTCACTCCTCGTGACTGGAGTTTTACGCAGTGATGAAGGTCCTGGAAAGAGACTCAGCATTTCCTCTCCACCTTGTGCGAAGAGGTAACTTTTGGCTGGCTCTGAGCCTTCAACACATCTCACAAATGGTGGATGATAGACACCGCACCAGGAATTTAGGCTGCTTGAGGCTGGGCCTTGACTTGTTAAGCTCCTTTGCACAGAGAATTAACTCACGGTAAAATCTAAGCAAGGAGAAGCCAGAGATGGACCCTCTAACATTACTGCAGAGGGAGCATGAGCAACATGGACAACAGCACTTGTCCAGGCCTTCATTCTTCCTTCTCACAGCAAGATTTAATTTTGATTAGCTGTGCACATTGACCTTGTCCCCACAGGGATTCTACGTGCTGATTATGACAGTTTAGAGTACGTGTTTTTCTCTTTTTTGCAGCAGAGACCTGTGGGGGGCTGGCTGCACTGCTTTCAGACCCAAGTTAACTTCTTGGCCTGTCGTTGCACAGGGCTGTTCGGAGGTGGCAGCTCAGGCTGGCACTGCATCAGGTGTTTCTAAACCATGCATGATGGCGTTATTTAGACATGCTTGGAGGACAGTCCCAAGGCAAAGCAGACTTGTGGGCTCCACATTAGGCAGGACAAGTGACCCAGCATTTAGAAGTATGTGACCTAACAGTGGCTTTATGGGGTTTACTGAGTCCTGGTTGCATCAGGAAGTCTAGTTTGGACCAGATGTGTAACTATGACATGGGGCTGGGCACCTGGGAGAGGCATTTTCATTCACTGTGGCTGACCAGAAATGTCTTTTATCGCTTCCTTCATGCTTTGTTTTTCATAAGTGCTGGTTAAACAAAAGCTTCTATAACA
Source organism: Chlamydotis macqueenii (assembly GCF_036417535.1). NCBI lineage: Eukaryota > Metazoa > Chordata > Aves > Otidiformes > Otididae > Chlamydotis > Chlamydotis macqueenii. Next base: position 16,387,502 of record NC_141568.1, read on the forward strand.
GGGTAAGAGGGCTGGGGAGGGAAAAGCTGCACAGACATGGAAACTTTTGTGAATGGTGTACAAGGCAGCCATAAAACTGCCTCAAAAGACAGGACTTTGCATGCGTTTCATCATGAAACTTCAGACAGCTTCAGATTTTATGTCCTTTTTAGGTCTGAATAAGCATGGTCGGATTTAGCGGTTTTGTGGGCTTTCCTGTAACTGTATGAGCAGATTCACATTCCAGTGACACAAAGCAGCCATAAATCAAGCCTAACTGGACAACTGTGCTGGGCTCCCTGCTGCTTCACATCATTGGATCGAGCTGCGAGATGAGCAGGCCTGTATTGGATAAACTGGCTGAATTTGCTAAACTGATGATTGCCAGAAAAAATTACAGAATAGTTACACAAGCCCAGTTAAACAATACAGGCTCAGCTGTATGACAGGTAAAGAACACCACAAGAGTAATTCTAGGTAAATTTGATAAACTCTTCAAATTGCTATTATTCTGAAGTCAGCTTAGTGCAAGGGTGAATAGAGAAATAGTTTCATGGCCATTTGCATCTCAAGTCCTTTTCTGGTGTAGACAGGATCACATACAACTGAAGCCAATGTAATTGTGCCTGCTTGTATCAGAAAAGAACTTATACTGCCTATCACTCATGTTTAAAAATCGGCTTCTAAAAGCAGAAATCATGTTTCTGTGGGAGTATAAAGACAGAAATTAAATCTTCTTTCACAGCAATTGCAATCTTTTCCCCTCTTACGTAAATGGGTTTAAACAAACAGTCATAAAGTGGGATAACTCACAGGATAGTTCAAGTTGGAAGGAAGCCCAGGAAGTCTCTAGCCCAACCTCCCATGCAAAGCAGGGTCAGCTCTGAGGTCAGACTAAGTTTCTCAGGGCTTTATCCAGTCTCCTTTTGAAAACCCCCAAGGATGGAGAATACACAATTGCTCTGGACAACTGCTTGACTGTCCTCATGGGGAAAATGTTTGTCCTTATGTCTGTGCACCACTGTGAAGAGTGTGGCTCCGTCTCCCCCGCCCCATCGGTACTGGCAGGCTGTTGGTAGGGCCCCTGAAGCCTTCTCTTCCCCAGGCTGAACAGATCCAACTCCCTCAGCCTCCCCTCACAGGACAAGTGCTGTAGCCCCCAACCATCTTCGTGGACCTTTGCTGAACTTGCTCCTCTTTATTATCTTTCCTAAATACAGCGATCACCAGCTTTCCTTACCCGTGAGTGTGAGATTAAAGAAAGGCATGGCATTGCGTGAAGAGATGAGACATTGTGCCAAGGTATCAGAGAGGATGGGTACCTGCTAATGCCAGCTTCAGCGCCTTGAACACGCTAGGTTTCTTCTGGGAGCTTTCATAGAGAGACGGCAGGACAATAGTCTTGCACGTGGACTGGAGGAAGAGATAAGCGCTGCCGATCCATGGAGTGGAGCTGCCTGCCATCTTCGGCACCCTACAAAATCACAGAGGTGAGCTGAGAGGGGAAAAATTGCCTGATGCTGAGTGAGTACTCATAGCAACCACAAGCATGATGGGATTACAGGGATTTACCCTTATTTCCTAGAGGAGGTGGTGATGCTGTTAAAGTAAGTGTAACCTTTGAGTTTACTGTTACTCTGTAAAGTACAGCACAGTTTGGACATGGTGTCCAAAGGCTGAACAGCTCACAAAGCTCTGCTTTCATTTTCCACTTGAGTCCATTCATTTTACAGTCCAAAGAGACTCCAAAGCAAAGAATTTCTGACCTTGTGCCTCTGACTGCCCAGCCAAGCCAGCAAAGTCTGAAGATGCATAGCTGGGACGCTCCAGGGAGCACCCAGCAGTCCCAGTTCCAGCACGTTCACACAGACTGAAGCCCTACTGCAGGCAGAGGTGTTTTGCCCAAGGTCCCGGTCCCCTGGCTGTCCTCACTAAAGGATACGTTACAGAGCCCAGAGCTCATGTAGCAGCACAGGGGCTATCCCTTTGCTTTATGTACTGGCTCATTTGTTATTCTTCCCTCTTGCAGTAATGTACCTTGAAGGCAGCCCATCCACCTCTCCATTCTCTCTCCATCATGCCTGTTCCTCACTGGCCAGGTAATGCAACTTACATCTAATGCAGCTGCGCCAAACTCTGCTAGCAAGGCAAAGATGAACAAAAACACCTCCAAGGCTACAGATACTCAGACCTGTGCTAGATTGGGCAATGCCAAACTGAGTTGTGACAGCTGGAGAGCAGGCATCTGACAGCCCAGGAGACAGCCATGGCCACCTCTCCTTTCTGGTGCGTACACAAACTGTCTGACTGTGTCTGCGAGCTGGACACTGCAAGCCCCCCAAAGCTGCTCCCACAGAGAGTGGCACTCTGAACCAGCCCCTCCATCACATCATGGTGGCAAGTAATTTGGGGCTTTTGGCTCAGCCCCAGACCCAAGTCCTTCCCCCCCTCTCTGATTACTTGCTTGCACCTCTGTCACGCCATCAGCTGCCTTCCTGCAGGCATCCCTTCCTTCCTGCTTTCTGCCTGTTGCTCAACCTCAAGAGCTTTCCCTTGGCTGCCAAGCACCGGCCTGACAGTATGACTGCTGGTGACAACAGCGTCCCTTTGTTCAGATGTCCTTTAGATTGTGGGTGTGAAGGTCTTTTGTCACCAGGGGCTGCCAGACCAAGAAGGATGACGTCCCATGGACAGGCTGTCATCCAGGTGGTAGCTGGGGCTGGGAACCGTTTCCATCCTTTGCAGCACATCAAATGGGCACTGGGACGTATGGCCCACCCTGTTTCCTTATTGTAACTTTGAACTGTGCCCAACATGGGAGCCATTAACTTCTTCAGAAAATAAAGGAAATAATCAGCAAATCATAAAATTCACACTGAACATCAGGAGTTGAAGGAGTGCCTGTGGGATGCAGGAGCGGGTGTTTCCAGGCCGTGGGCTCCCATGTCACACGGGCCTTTTAGAAAAGCATCTCGTAAAGAAGAAAGAGGAGGATGCGCTGCTGGTGCAAGTCCAGGTCTGGTCTGAGCCTCCAAACACCGGGAAGTTTGGGATCTGGGCACCCACCTCTTAGTGTCTCTCAGAAGGAGGGTAACAGAACTCTGAGTAACATTTCAGAGAACTACAGACATGGAATATTTAAAAGATTTAACTCACGGAACAATTTATCTTTTGCAGTGCAGACACCTGAGAGCTGCCTACCAGCCCAGCCAGCGGCACGCGAAGTACAGGGACCGTGTTTCATCCTGCTCCTGTCGCTGCGGCGTGGACCCCGCTGCCCCTGCACCCCTTCCTCACGCAAACCAGGCTCTTGCCCCCTCAGCAACCCCCTCGTTGGACTCGGCAACGCTGGGAATTACACCAGGCTTGCTAAAACTCAGGTGAGGAGCCCTTGGTGCTGCAGTGGTATCCCAGCCGGAGAGTCTTCCATCCCAATGGGCGCTGCCCCGTCCCACTCGGGACGTGGACTCCTGGGTTTGAGCAGCAGCAGCGGTCAAACCAACTGGAAAATCCCACCCCAGGCAGTAAGTAACGTGTGCCATCACCGTCATTGCCTTTTTTTTGACATCTGGCACGCGTCAGCCTGCTGCCGAATTCCCGTAAAGGACTGTCTGGCAGGGGGCTGTCTTTATTTCAAGGAAAAAGAGCTCGGGTAGGGAATCCGGGGCAGGCTTCGGCCCCGGGCCCCGCCGGGCTGTACCGCCGCCTTGTCCCCGGTGCCTGGGTGTCCCTCCCGGGTGAAATGCCGGGGCCCGCCGGCGGGGCAGCACCGGGGACGGGAGGGACGCGGGAGGGGGATGATTTGGGGGCGGAGAGCGCCCGGCCCGTCCAACCCTGCCCGAGGCCCAGCCCCCGCGCCCCCGGCCCCGTCCACTCTCCGCCCCGCCCGGCCGCGGCAGCCCCGGGCCCCTCCGGCGGCTCCGGCCGCCTTTACCTTCCGCCACCGCCGCCGACCGGGCCCCGCCGCCGCCACTTCCGCCTCTGCGCGGCGCCGCCCGCCGCTCCACAGGGCCGGGCCTCACGGGTGGCGGGCGCGCTGCGAAACGGGGCCGTGCGCGGGCGGAAAGAAAAAAAAAATAAAATAAACCCATTGAAACGCAAGGGGTATTCCACTTTCCGTTAGCATCTTCCGTTTCTCGCGTGCTGCCCCCCCAAAACAGCCCCGGGAGTGGGGTTCGGCCCGGGGCAGTCCCACCCGAAGGCGGTGGGAAGGCCAGTCCCGGAGGAAAGGCTGCTGTGTGCCCAGGGGCTCCCGACGGTTCGTGCTGAGGGGCTCCGGAAGGTTCCTGCCACGCCTTGACGCCTCCCGGTCTCTGCGCCACAAGGCTCCTGCAGCAGCCGCGTGCCCACCCGGCTTTGGGCACTCGTGTAGGTGAGGAGATGTAACAGTCGGAAACGGCTCGGTTCGGGTAGAGCTGCCCGCCAGCTGGGAGCGGGCACGTGCCCCTGGTCCGTTTGGGATGGAGGAAAGCGGGGTTGTCTGAACCCCCCTGCATAGCTCATGGCACCACAAGGCTGCTGCGTCCCTGCCGGCACTCGTCAGCTTTTGCTGCTAATGAGAGTGAACGGTGAAAACGAAGATTGGTTGGATTAGTAATTACTGAGCAGCAGAGGAAGTTTGGCTCTTGCACCCTGCCTTCCCTGGAGCTCATTTTGAAAAGACGTCCTAGGATAATTTGAGGAACGCGGTAACTCTGCAGCATCTGCAACAGCATCCAGGGGCATCCGAGTGCTCAGGAGGGGAGAGGGATTAATGACGTGCAGTTTTCCTTCTCCAGGCAAAACCAGCAGGCTCAGCGGGCTGCAGCTGTCCAAGAGTGCAGTGGGCGAAGGAGGAAAGCTCCCAAAAGACACGAGAGGGAAGTCTGGCGCCGTTTGTGAGAGCAACGCTGATGGAGGAGACCTCTGGGACTCTGCTTACCAACAGCAGAGCAGAGCGGTACTGCGCAGCTGGGCTGGTCCTCGCGTCCCCTCCAGGAGGGGTAAGGTGGTGGTGTCAGTATAGCTGCTGAATTCTGTGGGGCGTTCTGGTTTAATTCTTCCTGCAGTGATACCTGAGCGATCTCCCACCTCTTTCTGAGCCAGGCCTCTTTCTGTTTGTGCAAACTCTCCAGGGAACTGAACTTCAAACAGAAGTGGAAAGCATTATTAAAAAAAAAAATTGTATACACATATTTTAAAAATACATATAAATTTAATGCTATTTTACAACACTAGTTTAACAATATTAACTAATTTGTTTGCCAAAGGAAAAACATAATTGAAATAAATCCCTGAAGGAGTTCATCCAGACTGCCTCTCCTGGGCACTCTCCTTTACAGGGTCGGTGGGCAGGCAGCATCCACAGTCCCCTTCAGGGTCAGCAGGCTTTGTGGTGCCAGCACTTCTGGAAACCAGGCATTTACTTGCTGACAGTTTAAAAAGCAACTCTTGAGTTCATGCGTTTAAGGGTTCACAGGGTTAAATGAGCCCGGACATCCCAGCCTTTCCACATGAAAAACAAGCCTGGAGCAGTGCCAGCTCCCAGAGCCAGGCAGGAACCACAGGGTGAGTTGCTGTGGGGACCGTCACCTGTTGATGTACTGCAAAAATTTCTCCTTGAAGCTCATCTGTTCACTGTGTATTGGGGGAGCAGAAAAGGAAAGGGTAGCCGAGACCCGGGTTTCTCCTCCGCTAACCCTTGCTGAGTGTGCGCTTTCAGGGACCATCCCGCGTGTGGAAATCAAAGGGCTTGGTAAGCACTCGGGGTTTCACTCTTTTATGTCCCAATTGGGAAGTAAAGGTGCCAGTGAGGGGAGAGGCTGCGGCTCAGCAGGGCTTAGCCAGCACAAGATTTGGGTGTCACGATTCTGTGGTGTGTCTGCTAGGGGAGGACAGAAGTGGGGTGCTGGGTAGCCTGTAGGGGGACAGGTGCTGGAGGAGGAGAAAAACAGGACTATTAATCTGTGCCTTCCCATAAAGGACAGCACAGCATCCTGGCTCCCACCCCGTGGGCAAGGCGCCTCTCTCTCTGGTGTTATTTTTGGCATCTCTTCCTCCGCTCCTCCCTCTGGGGCGCAGCTGGTGCTGGGAGCCGCAGGCGGGTAGTGCAGAGGAAGACAGGCTCTGCTCCAAGAGGTACGCTGCACCCCTTCCCGCACTGCCTGGTGGGGCCTACGTGGGGCTGGAGGGATCAGGGGCTTCCCCGCACTGCTGGGCTCGAAGGGAGAGCGGTAGTGTTGGGCGTCTCGCCTGGGTGCAGCACCGCCTGTTCCTGTTTGGGCTGCTGGCTGCTCGCTCCCAGCAAGCGTCTGCCTGGCTTCCTTGGGGCCTGCTGTGCTGAGAGCTGACAAAGCTCGGTGCAGCAACCAGCAGTGCTCCTCCATCACGTGGTTAATAAAGCGCGGAGATCCTTGGTGGCTCATGAGATCCGGTCCAAACCCAGCTGTCCTCAGCAGGGCAGGCACACAAGGTGGACCCAAGCCAACCCGCAGCATTCACAGCCCACAAAAGTGCTCCTCACTGACTCAAAGCTGTTCAGTTACTTAAAGTTACGCTGAGAATTTTGCCTGTCTTCCTGCTCTCAGGCTGTATGTTTAAGCTTTTCCGAGCAGTCATCATGGCTAGAAATGCACTCTTACTTTCTAAGAGATTTAAGCTCTTTTTTATGTGACTCCAAGGGCTTGGACTTTAAGGAAAAATATCATCATGAAAATGAATGGAGCTGAACACGTGAGACTTCATGTAGGGCAGAGAGCAGTTTAACATTTTGGCAAACGTGTATTAGAGACAGTATTAAGCTAAAAGTAGAAAAGCAAGGTCCAAGCTGTCAAGGTGACTGTCAGAAAATGACAAAAGATAGTGAGTTCCCAGGAAGGAAGCAGGACTGTGTCACTTGCCAGTTCTAGCTCACGGTGGGTGGAAAGGGGGTTGTCACTGATACGATGGGAGATAAGATAGTATAGCTGCTGTGCTGCTGCCACCTCACACTCAAAATAATGAGTCATGCTTCAAAGCTGCGTATTCTAGAAAAATATGCACTTGTGTTCCTCTCTGCATTATGCTTTTTGCATTGCGACTCCATGCTTGCTTCATATTTTTCAACTCTTTCCCTACTTTGAGAATATCTAGAAGGGCAGGTTTTCATTTAAATGAAACGCGTGATGCTGAGATAATGCTGTGACTCTACAACCTGGGGCTTCAAAAGCCAAGAGGGCATGCTGTGAAATTCGGAGTGAGACTGGTCCGTGCTCCACTGCTAGCCCAGGAAGTGGAACGTTTGTATTTTAAAATCCCTCGCTTGTTTATGAGAGGGTTGAAAATATCTCATGTTGGTAGTTTTACTTGTGCAGAAATCTATAAGATGGATAAAACACATTTTGGAAGATGATGAATGAAGAAGTTAGGTCATGGCTTGATGCTGTGAACCTCAGCCTTCTTCTGGGACACTTACTCTTTTGTATTATAGTTCACATGAAAGGTTAATCAAAATATGCTTTTCCGTTTCTAAGTCAGACGTGTATAAATGCAATTTCTGAGGACTGGAGTCACAGTAATAAAACCTTTTTTTTCAGATGTCACATCACAGGCAAGGACAACTATGATTAAGCTACCGGTTTTTGCTATAGGCCACCTGTTTCACTATCGGTAAAAAATGGACATGTGGGGCTGTTTTCTGTGCAGAGCTTCTGCTTACAAAGAGGTTTTTTTTTTCCCCCTCCACGGTTTGAGAAATCTGTCTCAGCTTTTTGAATAGCAGTGCAGCAGTACTAGAAAATTCTCTTGCATTTTTATTACTCAGAGTAGCCAAACCTCACTGCAGGAAAAAAAGGCTTCCCCCGCCACCCCAAGCTTTGATCTGACATCTTTAACTCTTGAAAAAAGTATCACCCAGCTTCTTAGGATTGATTGAAAAAAAAACTGTGCAAAACAATTGGCCAACAGGTTTTCCTCATTTTTGCGTTCAATTTCAAAATTTGGTGAAATTTCAAGTCTGAAAAAATTTTTTACCTCCTCTGTGATCCAGTTGCATTGGTTTGATAACTCCTAATGTGTGTGTCTGTCTTTTTTTTTTTTTCTTTTTTTCTTTTTTTTTTTTTTTTTTTTCACTGAACAGGGACTTTTGAGAATTGGTTGCAGTTTTGGAAGTTGTCCCCATTTTTAAACCTGACTGAATCATCAGAATGCCTGCTCCAGTTCCAGAGCTGTGGAACTACATCCCAGAAGAAATCCTCATCCAAATTTTCTATTATCTTTCTCTTCGAGATAGATACGCAGTCTTCCAGGTGTGCAGGCAGTGGGCTACAGCTGTTTCTTCTAGCTCTGTTTGGCATTTCACAGAGATCAGGTAAGAGAAGTGGGTCTTTCTGGGGACTGACTCTTGTCACCTCCTGACTCCTTCCATGTTTGGCCTTACAGTGACTCTCCAGGCACCAAGTGAGAAGGAACGTCTAGGGTACCTGCTGGTGTTTGCAGAAGCACTAGTAAAGGAGAGTATCTGCTCTGTGCTTGCTCAGCTCAGCGCTCACGGTGACTAAGAGTTTGTTTTACCCTTCCAGCTGTGATTCAGAGGATGAGGAAGGCATGCTGCAGAGCCTGCTCCAGTTCCTCAGCCAAATCAAACACCTGAAGATTATGTTTGACCAGTCCAAGGAGGTCAACCGGAAGAACGTGACGCGCATCTTGGATGTGTTGGCAAAACAGAACCACAAACTGCAGCAGCTGTGCATTGTGTGCCATGGGGAGAACCCTTATTTCTACTCTGGCCAGGACATCCTACAGAGCATACGGAACATATGTGTCACTAAAAACCAGATAGATCTTCAGCATATTGATTTTCGAAAAATGCCCTTCACTCTTGATGATGAGCTTGTTGAACTCTTAGCTACCACCAACCCAAACTTGCACAGTTTGTTCATCAACAACCGCACCCTGGTATGCAACGTGGCACCAGACACCATTAGGAAAGTTCTCAGAGCATGTCCCAAACTCTCAGCCTTGGGGGTTTACTATGCCAGTTTGTCTGACGATGTATTTCAGGAACTGCTCAAGCCCGAAAGAGCAGCTTTCACCCATTTAGACATTTTCTGTGAGCGCCTGGACAAATATATACCAGTCATCTCAGAAGAGCTCTGGGCTGCTGTAAGTCAAAAGCATCCTCAACTTTGCGTAGACCTAGAGTTTGATCATACAGTCCCTGCCTGCAAAATACCACGGATCCTAAAGTTGAATATACCTGTGAGCACGCTGCAGCTCAATACCTATAATTACATGGTCAATCAGATCAGGTTTGTCACCCAGAGCTACAGCAGTACTTTAAAGAGGCTCACGCTGCAAACCACGTCCTCGGAGGACTTAAATTCCTCGCTAGTAGATCTGGCTAGGCACTGCAGAAGTCTGTTGGAGATCCACTGCTACTGTGTGGTCAGCCAGGAGGTGGTGGAAGCGTTCCTCACGCACTGCCCCAGTCTGAAACAATACACTCTGAAGGTCACGAAGGAACGGCACCCCTGGAAACCAGTGATGGTTCAGTGACCAGCTCCCACTGACTTGCTGGGAAAATCACAGGGATCTACAAGAGGACAGGGAAAGAAAATTTAGGGCTATGAGGAAAATGCTGCAAAATGCCCTCTGCGCTCACAGCGAACATGCTGTTTCACCAGCACTGGCTGTTACATATGATGCACACCTGTTCTGCAGACCAAGCATTTACACTCAGATGTGACAGAGAAAGGATTACACAGAGAAACAGGATTGCCCCCCCGCTTTGTTTTTCTTTATGGAGGTATGTAGGGCAGGTGTTTTTTCTTCTCTGCTTCTTTATTTAGCAGGAATGCTGAGTCTACCCTTTGCGGGTTTTTACTGAGGACCTCAACGAAATTTAATTTTTATTTTATATTTTAAAATAATCTCAAAGTCCAGCACATTGTGTCAGGTGCCAAACAACTACTTAAATAGACAGTTAAGGAAGTGACAGCTTCAATGCAGCTGTTTTCTGCCCAAAGAGGTACTTTACCAAGCAGATTGAGTGAGCTACAGCAACAAACTGTGGTCATCTGATGGAAAATGCACTCTAACCTTGATAATTCCTCTTCTGGCATTTCAGTGACGGTGATGAGCTCACCTGGCATCCGGTTTCGGGTAACTTCCAGCTCGGAGGGGTATACCAGGAGCTGAGTTATGTTAGAAAATAGAAGCAGGAGAAAAAGCACTTAAGGAAAAAGATTCCTCAAGGTAGTAATAAAAGGCACGTGGCCTGCAGATTTCCATGTCTATCTTTTCTTTTGCTCAGGAATGCAGATTTCCAGGTTATAATTTGAATGCCTTTTGCAAAGACCTTTGCTTTAATTACATTGTTGGTGTTTCTTAGGAGAATCAAGAGTGTTGACAGTTTTTGCATCTGCTGTCTACATTCACAGGCAAGTTATCTTGCATCTGAATGAGGAGATGTGTGTGTTGGTCTGTTGTACCAAAGATTTTGGTGAATGTTATTTGCAGAGCAGTTTCTGACCTGACATCATCCTGGCATAAAGCTACACTGCGAGCACCTATTTAGAGCTGAAGCATTTATAATAATAATAATAATAATAATAATAATAAAAATATTATTGTAATCTAGATTCTATGTGTAGCTGTTTTTATTGCCCTCTCTTCTCACCCAAGAGCCAAATCATTTCTCTTGACAAATGACATAGGATCTGTAGCCTAAGCAGCTTATAATTTTGACTTTTCAAAACCTTGCTGAAGATGTGCCTCTAGCCAGCCCTTGTTAATCTGTGCTGGCCAATGTTTAGGACAAGAAAATTCCAAAATGACAATTCAGGTGCCTTGACAAACCTGGCATTGCTGTGCCTGGGCATCCCGCAGGCTCTGGGCAGGTGGGTTCACTCCGATGACTTGCTAACCTCCCAGCATAAGGTGTGCAGCACGTGTTCCCTGTGCATGACGCTGCGTATTTATTCACAGCTCTGTGAGATCGGCTGCGGTGCATTTTCATTCTGTGTATTGTTCTCTGGGGCTGGTGATGCCATCGCATTGTGCTGAGTTTTTAAGAGTGCAAGCAGCACTGCTGATGTGACTCCCTGGGAGCCTACTTTCCACTGGCCTGGGATAAAATTCAGTGGTTCATTCTCTGTTGGACGCACGCGCGTGCAGGGAGGCAGGCACGCCAAGAGCAATGGGGTTAGTGTAGCTGGGGCACTGAAAAACTATGCAGGATTCACCCAGCTCGCTGGTGATGGATGGATACTCCAGCAATGTGCCAGCCTTCCTAACCAAACTCTGGACGCTGGTGGAAGATCCTGAAACGAACCATCTCATCTGCTGGAGCAGTGTAAGTACAGCGAATATCGGGTGTCGTGGCGTGCCTGCGACACCGGGAGAAACTGAGGTGTGAGGCCCAAATGATATCACATTTGCTTTAGGAGTGCTGACCAGCTAACGGGGAGAGTGAAAGGACTGATAGGTCGTTAGGGGAGCTTTTGGATAGACTTGATATTATTTATTTTGCAATATTGTGGCTTTTCTGTTTCAAAGGGACAACTGGTTTGAGAGTAGTTTTATAACAATATTTACACATTTCACTAGAAGCATCTTAAAGGGTGTCTAATACTGAATCTTCTAACAATCCAGACTCTTTGCAAGAGAAGTTTTTTGCCTTGCTTCAATCTGCAGTTCCCTAAAATTTTCTAGAAAAGCTGCAAAGACCTTAAATAATTCCAGTGCTGTTTGTGTTATTTCACTTGTGTTTCTTACCAGCTTTTCACAAATGCCTTGGGAGAAGGCAGCAGATACACAGCATTCAGATCTGAGGCTGAAACCTATAGTTTAAACAGATCTCAAACTGGCACCCTAAATCACTGACTATTTTGGAAGAGCTTTACCTGATGTTTCAATTAGTCTGTGTGGTGATCGTCGTGATGTGTGTATGTATTGTCTGTACAGCTTCGTAGGGATAGATTGCTTTGGCTTCTGATTTGTAACTGAGGCATTAATAAGTGCAATCAGAGAATTAAAATGATTTATTTATCCCCCTGATACAGTATTTTGATCTCACTCTGTGCTTTTGGCCTGGCTAAGACTTGCTGCAAATAATAAGGTAATCTGTCTTCAGCAGGGAGTTACCAGATAAGTTGTGTGCATAAATTTGTTGTCCAAAATCAAGAATCTATAACAAAAGCAGATTTAAAAGGAAAAAAAGTCTAAAGCAGCCTTTCTGTCAGGTGCCTGGTAGAGTTTTTATTCAAAGCTTGAGATGGGGTTTGAGCTGCTTTGTTATCCAAGGCAATGGTTGCTTTCTGCTGTTGGTATTACATGGCCATACCTCTCCCAGCCACTGAGTTTTGATATCCTGTGTTTTAAACAAGGACTTTGAAATTAAGAAGGATTTTCTAACATGTATAAATAGTCCCCTCTCTGTTACAGTTGTAGCACTGTTATTTTTGCTGGACCATCACCACCACGCTCTGCTTTCCTGCAACCTAACATAGGCTACAGCTATGTTCTTGGGAGGTTTGATAGGCTTTTAGATGTCGAAGTTTCCCATGTTGCATCCTCCTCTTCTATCCATCAGTGTTGTTGGAGCTGAGAAATTGTATGCATGGCTAAGATTTCTGGACACAGTCAGAACTCTTAGAAAACAGGACCTATAAGGACCTATGAACTGTTTCTTAGCATAAAGGAGAAGAGATGGAGAGGAAGCATAGTAATGGTTTGTATGTATGCTAAAGGCTGTCATAAGCTGGAAAAGAAAAGTCCGCTGCCTGTGTCCATGGTAGATTGGACAGGAAGTAATTAAATGAATTCTTTAAATGGAAAATGCAGTTAGGAAGAACTAGCAAATTCCTGGAGTAGCTTGCCTGGGCAGGGCACAGGGTGTCTGTCTCCATGGGTCTGTCAAAAACAGTTCAGATAAGCATCTGCCAAGGCTGACATGCTACAGAGTCAATTTTGCCTTGGGCAGAGAAGACTTTCAAAGTTTCTCCGAGTTTGTGCTCCTGTGATGTAAGACAAGGCACAGCTGCTGTATGGGAACAAGCTGGCACACACAGGCTTCATCGGTGAACACACAGTAACTCCAAAGTCTCTTGTGTCTGTAGGAACCCTTTTGGGTACACCAGCTTCTGAGAACATTGCAGCCCTGAGTTCAAATGAATGACCTCTCAGGAGAGGCCATAAGGAGATGTTCAGGTACACAAAGCCCTCCTGCTTCTCATTTTACAGCAGCCTGCCCAGCCTAGGACACAGCTGTATCCCAGGGAGAGTGAGTGGGCAGAAGCACAAGGGAAGCAGGATAAACTGGCTCTGTCCCCAGAACAGCCTTTGCAGTGCTGGGAAACCCTGGTCCCTGCGGTTGTGTCTGCAAGCTCAGTCTGTGAGGATAATTCCAGCATATATGTTATTAGTGAATCTCTTGAGAGCTTGATCAGCCTTTGCTTCTGCTGCGTAGGGTAAGGAACAATAGGAAAGACCCTGGTGATGGTCAAAGGGCACAGTTGTGTTCAGTATTCGCAGCAGCGAACAAGTACAGCTGACCCACAGTCGCATGTTTGTGGGTGCGCGGGGTTATTGTTAGAGCTGACAAACGAGCCCGAGCACACAGGGAATGGGCACCTTTGGGTGATGGAAATGTAGCAGGAGTAGGGCAGCAGGATTTGCCAGCTGCTCTTTAGTCACTGAGCTTTCTCGTGGTCCTGATTGCACTCCCTGTGTTAGAAACTTCCAGGCAGCTCTGAGTGCACCCACAGAGCCACGGACCCTGTGATGGGTGCGCGGTGGGACCCAGGCATTGCTGGTACGCTCTTACTGCACGCAGAGCCCGAGAGCTCAGTCTTACGAAATACCATCCTCTTCTGTCAAAAACGAGTCCCCTGTGAAATAACCCCCCCAGGCTGACACACCGCTTGACCGCCGGTACTAACGCTGAACACAACGGGAGGGTGACCATGGCTGTGCTGAGGTCTCTCCCTGACAGCATCACGCAGACCCTGGTGTCTTTAGCTACTCAGCTGCAGCTGAGTTGGTAGGTCCCTAAAATCTGCTGCCCCTCTTTGCAAGGGCATAGGTCTCTGCATTTTGCCTGCCCCTCCGTCACGCTGCGGTGAGCTTAGGCTGCACAGCTGAGTGGCTGTTTGCAAAATGTTTGAAGTTAGCTTCAGTGTGTTGTGTCTCACAGGCCCTCTCTGTACCAGCCTAACTGTTAACAGGCCAAGCAGGGAAAGCACATGGCCTGCAGTGTGTCTGTATCTGCCAGTGATCCCAGGCCATTTGCACTGTTTTGCAATCACAGATCTTGGCAATGCAACCCCAGAAACAGCTATTTTATCTGGTTAACGTGCATGTTGCTGGCTGGGTCTGTAAAGTGCGACTGTTAACATTGTGAGGGTTGCTCTTGTGGCTGTGTACTTTCAAAAACAAACAAGAGAAGGTGCATAGAGCTTCTGGATCAGTGTGGCGTCTCCAGAGATGGTTTTCTTTCTTGCCTTGCTGTGGCCTCTTGGGCCACATCTGCAGGCAGTGCTCCCTCTGGGACTGCTGTGCTCCAGGGCAGATGGGTTGGAATTAGACCTATACAAGCAGATTGAAGGGTTATAATGGCAATTCCCACTTTCCAGGACCTTCTTCAGACACCAGAGTCTTTTTGTGAGGTCCACATAAGGGAGGACGATCACAGGCTACCCGCTGTTTGGATGCAAAAGTCTGCAGTTCTCACATCCAAGGCTCTCAATGAAGCAGTGGCAAAGCTTAGTAGAAAAAGATCAAAACTGCAGTCGTAGAGGACTGACTGTACCAGAACTGAAAGGAGGACATCAGTCACTGAAGGCTGTTGTCACTCTTCTCAGCTTCAAGGTGACAATTCAGAGAGGATGACTTCCCCCGCTGTAGGACTCAAGGGAATCACCTCCTCCTGGGCCCTTCTCATGGTCAGGGACGCTCCTCTGACTTCGCCTTTCTCCTTGTCTCCTTTGCAGAATGGCACCAGCTTCCATGTGTTCGACCAAGGACGCTTTGCCAAAGAGGTGCTGCCCAAGTATTTCAAGCACAACAACATGGCCAGTTTTGTCCGGCAGCTGAACATGTGTAAGTTCAACCTCCAGAGCCTAGGTCATGTGGGTTCTACAGGCACGGGGGAGCGACAGGAGGTATGAAAGAGAGCCGTGGAGAGAAAAGTTGAGATCTCACATATATGTGTTATTGTGACGTTATTGATTTTGCCAAAGAGGACTTGCCTCTGAGATTGCAAGGAAATTACTCCCTTGCATTGATCTTGGATTCCAGCATGAAATTTCTGTTAGATTACATTGTAAGATGTGAGCTAAGACATTTCAGCTAACAGGTTTTCTGCTTCTCTTGCATCAATTTGATGACCTGTTATTGTTTCTTTTCCATTTTATTCTGTATGGGGCTTTTTCCAGCAGTCTGATCCTGTGAGACCTCCCTCAGAAACCATTGCTTTTGAGGGTAGCATGCCCAGAGTTTATTCATTTTGCTAGCCAAATTGCTGAACTAATTATGGACAGTGCTTCTCCCTGCAAACCTTGCCTTACTTTTTGGATATGTTCACCTCTTCATGGAGATTTAGATGAAGGAGGTTTAGGTGTAGTTTTTAGCCACATCTAGACAACAACTCTATTAAATACGGTTCTTTTCTGATAGTTTTTGGAAATTTTTCAATGACTAATTCACAGATTTCCTCAGTAAAGTTTTAAGTTTGCTATTTTAACTCTACAGTAGCACTATTGTAAATTTTAGGCCAGTCTTTAGGTACGGTGTAGAAACCTTTCTAGGAGGAGTAATCAAAGTAGATTTCCAAATGTGCATATGATGCTTTTTTTTTTTTTCCCACAAGTGGCACCTGATGCTTGTCTGTGCCTTTGAAAAACCTTCCCCTGAATCCCCTTGGCTTGCAAATTAAACCAGAGATTTCAGCTCCTGGCAGATGGAGCAAGAGGCCTGAGGGATTGCCGGTGAGGCTTTCATGGCGTGGGCTGCAGCAGGGGTGGCCAGTGGCACGCACAGGGCTCCCCTTCACAGTGGATTCTGTGTAGATATGGCCGAAAAGCATGCTCAGCCGCAGGGAAGGGGCACAGCTGTGCCTTGAGTGGGGCGAGTGAAGGGAAATGACGTCCAAAGTGACGGGGGTCGGAGGAGAGGAGGAAGGCCTGGGTCTGGCGGCCCTTCACCCGCACCCTCTCCACGCAGACGGCTTCAGGAAGGTGGTGAACATCGAGCAGGGGGGTCTTGTCAAGCCGGAGCGGGACGACACCGAGTTCCAGCACCTCTGCTTCCTGCAGGGCCATGAGCACCTCCTGGAGCACATCAAGAGGAAGGTGAGGGGGGCTGGGCGGGGGGCAGGCACCAGCCTGGCCTCAGCAGGGCCCCGGGGCGGGAAGGCTGGGGCACGGCAGCCCCTGTTCCGGAAGGTTCCACACCCCCAGTGTGGAGAGGCTGCCTGGTGCTTTTTCAAAACGTCCCTCAACAATATGCCCCACAACTTAACTAATGGTCTGCGTGGAAATGCAGCTCCCTTGGTTTGCCTTAAGCCTGCTGTCTCTTTATGTAATTTGTTTTCCCCAGGCTTTCTGCTAGGAGGGAAGTAGTGAATACTTGTTTCCTGTCCCTCAGACATCTTGAGCAGGAAACACCTTATCTCTCCCCAGGCAGGAGCCCTTCCATGCCTGCCACCATGGCTCTCTGCCCTGGGCCTTTCTAACCCTCCCACATCCCTTTTTTTGAGGTGAATTGACCAGAACAGCACTGTGTGGTCATTGCGAGGCTTTCTACCACAGCTGCATACTTCTCTTGATAACTCCCAAAATGCTTGTTTGCTTTCAGACCATAGGCTGCTGTGCTATATACTGCTCAGCACACCTCCAAGATCACTCTGTGGTCTGATTTCTGTCCTCTCCATATACATATACAGTTGGGGCAGGAGTCCCCTGTGTGCAGGACTTGGCTTTCATCAGAGTTTTGCCTGTGTTTTTTCGCTCTGTCACTCCATATCACGAGACCTTCGTGTAGTGCTGCACGGCCCAGGCTTGCTTTGCACCGCTGCTTTTCTAGATAAGTACAACATAACTCCTGCTGGGTCTCCCAACAGCCATCTTCTGTTATTATAGAAATTATAACCTACTCCTGCCTCCCATTTGCTATCTTTTAACCTGTTATTGATGCCCAAAAAGGGCTGTTCTCCCACTGAATTAGCATCTTGACTTCAGAAAAGAGGCTTGAGCAAAAGCCTTCTAAAAGTGTAATATATCAATATACCATATATCAGTCTCATTTCTGGAAAACACAAGGCTGGATTTCATCTCTCTGTAGTTAAAGTAGAAAAAATTAACCAAATAACCTAGTTCAATTCCACCCTGTTTGTCAAAATACCCCCCCGCCCAAGCCAACTTGAAATAAGTCCCCACTCTACTAGAGAATGTCCTGCTGCCAACAGACCCTCTGTACAAAAGCATTTTTCCTGCTCTTTGCTCTGTTTTATCCCTTTGACCCTTGCAGTAATACCCTAAGGATAGTTCAGGCTTTTGTGCGCGCATTGCCGGTCCCAGTATTTCAGCATGTCAGAGCCCGGCTGGTGGAAGTCCTGCACCCAAGCCACAGCAATGACTCTGTCTGTCCATGGCCCTTCTTGTGTTGGTAAAATCCACCTTTGATTTTTTCCTCCTCAGGTGTCAGTAGTGAAAAGTGAGGAGACCAAGATGCGCCAGGAGGACCTCAGCAGGTTGCTATATGAGGTACAGATACTGAGAAGTCAGCAGGAGAACATGGAGTGTCAAGTGCAGGACATGAAGCAGTGAGTTGAATCCTACTCAGGCTGCTTCTTATGGGCATTTGCTTCTCGAGAACTGATCTTGGGGAATGTTTGAAAGAAGGAGCCTTAGACACCTCCCTCCCAGGGAGCACGTGCTGAGCCAGGGATTAATCATATGGACTAGATCTGTTGAGACAATAACATGTAGGACTTCTGTGCAGACCCGATGATCTCAGCCTCTCTGTCTTCTGTGAAAGGCAGACATATTCCATTCATCTGTGCTTTCCCTTTACAGATGAGGAAAGCACAGAGGAGGCCATATAGGAAATATATATATAACCTGGGGACTTAACTGTGTTTCCTCCAGGTAGAAATGAAGAGAGATGTAACTGTTTCTCATCCCTAGAGAGGAATTGTGACTTGGCAGAATGTGGTGCTGCCCACTCCAGCTATCAAAAAAACAGGAGACCTCTCTCTGTCATCCTCTACCTCCAAAATATGACTGGCATAAAGTATATGAGAACACAAACTGCTGTAGTGTTTAGTCAGTCTCTCTAAAGGCTGTGTCTTCTGGCACAGCCAGAATTGTTGTATAAGTGCAAACCAAGCAAATGCAACGCATCTTCCCTGTGGCCGCCTGACCTCCAGCTGTCTGAGACACTGGGATTTTCTGAGTCAGACATGGTCAGTAGGAATTTAGTAAATGCATACGGTTTTATAAATCATGTACTTGGAGAGGTTTTAATTTGCCTCCAAAATTTTAATCCTTACAGAGATTTTTCAAGTGCTTTTTAAATAATAAGACCTAAAAATGTCTTTTATAGCAAAAGCTGATATTCGTACATTGCATCCTGGGCCTCAAGAGAGCAACAGATACTGTGAGATTTCATTGCAGCCCAGCCCCTTATGTGCAACAGATAAATGTGTTTATTGTCCCTCAAATTTTAGTGACTTAGCACATGCATGAAATAATGAAATCCAGGTATAATGGCAATTAAAGTGTTTTAGGCTTGTATCTTCTTGAACGCCAGTATCACTGATTTGGCCTTGCTTTTAGTTTATTCTCCCTTTTGATTTGCTTGCTCCCTCCATCCATCTGTCAAAAGGCAGAATTGCATTCAGCTGATGAAAATGGTGCATTTTTTAAATAAACTAAGACAGACCAGAAATCCCAGGCTGAAACTATGTTAAGAAATTTGCACTGGTGAAGAACCGTGAGGACCTAACTCCAGTGCCAGCTCTCAGACTAAGGAAAGCTGCTTTGCTGAGAATCCTCTCAGAACCAGTACAGAAAGTTCACTGCAGAGATTCTTGCTGTACAAGCTGCTATGCTAGGGCAGCTACTGTGCTCTTTTGAGCCCTGGACCTTATCCTTCCACATCAATCCACACTAGAAAGACTAAAAATCAAAAAGATTTATAAATTTCACCCATATGATGGGTTTTGCTGGCCTGTCAGTTTTGGTACATCATACACTTTTGAGATAAATTGACTGGCGAAACCTTTTGCAGCATGGACTTAGCTGGCATTCAGATTTGGAGGCAGCACAGCAAATAAACTCTGCATCTCCCCATCCCACTTTACAGGCTTCCTTGAACAGTCAGCCCCAGAAACTCCCCTGGGGGCTGCATTTGCAAACAGAAAATAAATCCGCTCCATGCAATTGCAAGCTGGATGCAGGTCTGTGCTGGATGAAATCAGTGACTCCCACTAATAAAATCATTACAGTCCTCCTAGTTCAAGGCTCTTGGGTGCAGAAGTGTCTCTTTAGCTGATCTTTATCCATAGGATCTCTTGGCCTTTAGCGGCGCTGGGGGCAGTTGTGGAGAGGTTGGGCTTTCTTGGCTCCCACAGGAAGAACAATCTTGATGATCTGAATCATTCAAAGTCACAAATCAGGCCTTGCTGAAATTTTGACTTTGGCTCAAATATTCCACAAAAACTGAACCCATATGTCCTTTTGTTACCCTTCTCTACAAATGTAGATTCCTCTTTATTTGTTTTTCCTCTATGCTTTGGTGTGGGGTTCTTTTGAGGTCAAGATAAAACAAGGAAAGCAATTGTGTGACCCCATTTGGGAGAGCAAGAGCCCCAAAGTGAGACAGATTTTGCACAATTGGGTCTGCTATGCATCATGGCAGCACCATGGGCGATTGGGATGTTTCTGTGCTCACAGAAAGTTTCTGTTTCACTTTCAGGCAAAATGAAGTTCTTTGGCGAGAAGTTGTTTCTCTCCGGCAGAACCACTCACAGCAACAGAAAGTGATCAACAAGGTAGTGGTTCTATAAACTCCTAACTCACTTGTACTGCACAGTGTATGTCCTCCTCTTTTTTTTTGGTCTCATAATCTTCTCCATACTCTGATATCACAGTATGTTTATTTTCCCTCTCTTTCAAATTGTGTGATGCTCTTACATGTCCTATGGAGAGTGGTCATTAGCAAAGCACAGATTAATGCCCTTGAGCAAAAGATTTTAATTTGCCTGTCAGTCCTTGCTGTGACATTAGAAACCAGTTTTCTGCCGAAGTCCTGAGCCAGAGAGCACAGTTCTCACCTATTGCCCTGTATTGGCTGTGTTCTGGCTGTACTCATGCCTTTGGGCTTCCCAAACCTTTCCTTTTTCCTCCCGCTCCTGCTAGCTTTGAAGCTGCAGGCAGCAGAGTTGGCTAGCCATCCAGTGGGGACCTCCAGCCACTGTTCCATTTTCTGGCGTTACTGATATAGTTGAGCAACTACTCTACATCCTTCTAAGACTGAAGGAGCACTGCAGAGCCATCTGCCTTAAAATCTAGCACACCTCATGCTAGAAAAGGCCTCTCCAGTGATTCCCAGATGGTTCTGGCGTGACTAAGCATGTCACATTTCCCAGTCCCCCCGAGACCCGCGTTCTGACCCTCACGTGGCATCACAGACTCATAGGACTGGGGTGAAACGCATGAGGCAATCAAACCTTGCTCCATCTCTGAGGCTGGACCAGCCACACCACTCTTTGTAGAGGCATTTGTGCAACTCTATTTTGTTATACTGAGCTATGAGTAAGAGCCAGCTGCAATATATAATAATAATAATGCTTTCTTTGTTAGGCTCAAGCTGAGCTGGGAATATGCTGCTAAATGATTCCTCTCCAAAGCCATTCTACATCCTTTTTAGTGTCCTGTTGTATCAACATGGAATTTCATGGGGCTGAAAAACTCGAGTGAAAGAGCAAAGGCTTCCATCCTGGGTCTCCTGTAGGGAGTTGCCTCTTTCACTTGCAAACTCTTTGTTAGACTTTATAGAGCCTCTTGTGAAGATCTCTAAAGACTTTTACAGAGGCCAAGTTTAACTGCAGGCCTAGGAATGTTTGTGTGTGTACTTTACAGGCAGATTCCCAAATCTAGTAGGGCTTGCTGGAGTTCTGCATGCATGGGAGCGGAGAGGGAAAGCGCTGAGGATGTGCATCTAGCAGCCTTCACACAAAGCAGACACCTGGCTGCGTTTCTTGAAAAGCTTAGTTTGCTTTCAGGCTCCGATGTCTCATGCAGTTTGGCTTCCGTAGTTCATGGCTGCTCCCAGCTTTGGGGTGGTGTTGGGAGGGAGGAATCTGTGAGATAAGAACGGCTGCGAGAGCAGGGAGTGCTGAATCACTCTGCTGATTAACACCGGATTTTGATCTCTCCTGACAGCTGATTCAGTTTCTGTTTGGCCAGCTCCAATCAAGCCCTAGCAGCACTGGGATAAAGAGGAAGCTGTAAGTACCCTTGTGTGGTGCGCACACGCTCACGGGTGCATAATGCTGCCCCCTCACTAAAAGCACAAGCTCAGCTCGCCCAGGCAGGCGGTCACCGGACCAGGGCACCATGGTGATGGGAAATGAATGGCCTGAACTGCCGAGTCAGACCTGCTGACATGCCCCATTCAGTGGTCTTTAGAGAAGCACCGTGTCAGCTCGTGACCTTTATTTGGGGAATACAGAGAGAGATGGGTGACGGGAACGCTAACTAGTGGGAGGGTAAAGGGCAGGACCCCACTGCTGGTCCTACACGTTCCAGTTTTGCCACTTGTCATCAGTGGGAGCAGGGCTGGGCCCAGCCAGCCCACAGACACCTTTAGTTTGGCCCACAGTCACTGAATGGGGTGTGTGTCCAATGCAGGTTTGGTGGCGTGCAACCTGCAGGCCTTACAGAGAGAAAGGTGGAGAAAGATTTTTAGCAAAGGGGTATCTTTAGAGTCGTACACAAGCTCTACAAGGCAAGTGAATAGAGGAGCTTGAGTTAGGAAGCTTAGTGCCTTCCAGGAGAGCAGCCATGCGTTTCTTGCTCTGTGGTGCTTGTGATCTAAAGAGGGGAGAGGGGCTACTGAGAGGAGAATTTGCCTTTGTGGCTCAGGCTGATGGCAGAGTTCCTCCTGCCAGAGTTCCTGCCTTCAGTTCCCACCTTTATTACCTTGTGGCCTTTGGCGAGTCAGAAACTTTTCCATTTCTCAGAGAAAGGAGCCGGACTTTCCAAGAATGGCTGCTCAAGGGGATTGATTTTTCTTTAAGTCAGTGTCCTTGTTCTTGGCTGACACTTCTCTGCTTATTCCCTCTGCTGAGCCTCTTGGAAGGGATAAACACTGCATGGAGAATGACAGCAAAGGAGAGGGCCCAAGAGGAGGATATCAGCTGCTCTGGATCGCTGAGGTTCATGAGTGGGGAAATTTTCCTCCAGTGGATCGTGGAAGCAGAGAAATGGGATGCTAGATCTGATCTCTACTTTCCATGGTCAGGGCCGAGCCCTCCATGTAAAAGCTTTGCAACCAAAGAAATGTTGTCTTAGACCACTGCTTTTTGAAAAAAAGCAAATCATTAGTGAGAAACTGTGCTGAAAGGGGCAGAAGAGCACAGAACTATCTGCACAGCAACTGTATCGACCTCCTTATGAAGAGGGATCACGCTGATACAACCTAGCTGCCCTTTGCATGGTCTTGTGCATGTTGAGCTTCCGCTTCCTTGGAAACATGAAGTTCTGTGTTCGGGGAACCTTAGTTCTTGTGTCTATATCTGCACTTCTGGCTTTCAGAGTTTTGTCTTCCTGCCTCTCTGCAGGAAAGCATAGTGTACAGCCTGCAGCAGCTGTTGGCACAGACCAGAGTGCTGACCAGGGACTCTCAGGAGATTTGGACAGCATGGGCACGTCTGTAGGTCCCACCAGCATATCTGACCCGGGAGGCTGTTAGATGGGTTAGATGCCAAAGTTACTTGGAGAAGAAATCTTGAACAGGGAGGTTAGTTTGTGGCTCCTGGAGCAGAGAGCTGGATGCTTACAAATTCCTAATTGTCAGAGGGCTGGCTATGGTATCTTGGTGTGTACTGAAGGGTGGCTTATGCCATGACAAAGTTCATGTCAGGGTAATTCAAATATTCGGGTTTTATTCTGTGTTGTTAGTTAGTGTCATAGAATAGAAAAAGGCTGTTAAACGAGCTGTTAGACAACACTGGGATCTCAGGCGCTGTGTCCTGCTGTATAATGCCCTTCACTGTGGGATCTAACTGGAGTCTGAGCAAACCCGTAATTTCTCCCAACATGTTCAGCTCCAGTGTCTGTAGGATGACGGGAGTCAGGAATTATCTTCTGTCAAGTCTGTTAGGCTGTGGAAAAAAGCTGCTGGCTTTCCCTGTGCCCTCAGCCAAATCACTGTCTTCTAAATGAACACTGAAGACGCTTTTCCTGACTGCAGGGCAGTGGGAGGAGAAGAGGAATTTGCTAGGCAGTTTTATAGGATTATCACAGCATTAACACCAGTGGGTGTGTAGCGAAATATACCAGTTCCCAGCTCCTCTGGGAGCGTATCATGAAACCAAGGACTGCTACCCATGGTGGAGAGGCAATACCATTTTGAGGCTGCTTCTCGTTTTCTCTTGGTTTCAGTCATTCACTTAAACATAAAGCACTCCTGGTACAGGACCTAGCACACAGAACCGCTTTTATTGTCAGTGACCATCTGTAAAAGCCTGTCAGACATTTTTTAAAAGCCTGTTTGCAATGAGTTTAGACTCTGCTTTGCTTTGTCTTTCCCCTTGTTTTATTACTTAGTGGGTGGCACACATTCTCTTTATGCAGTGCTACGTACAGAGACATAGCTTTGCCATCGAGGCTGTGGGTGTGAGGGAGCTGGTAACGAGGCCAGATTTCCCAGTATTGCACTAATGATTTCAGCATAGCAACCTCCCATCACACAAGCTGAGGATCCAGCCTAGAGCTTGAAATCACTAGCAATTAGAACAAAGTATGAATTGAATTTACTCAATTCAAAATATGAATTTAATTTGTTGTTTTACTTGCATCTTTCAAATAAGATCTAGAAAACCCAGTTCATCCCTTCTCTATATGGCTAATGCCCTTTTTAAAGTGACCTCCTCCAAAACTGTTGTTTCCCTTCTTTTTCCATAACACTGGACAAGAAAGTACCTTAGAGCTGAGGAAAAACAGAATACCCAGGGGAGAGACATTTCTTGTATGAGCAACCAGGAACCAGTCAGTGTGTGCTGGGAAAACAAATCCATTTCTCTTCCCAGACCTCTGATGCTGGACAATGGGATCTCAGCTCCGCAAGTGTCCAAGTTCAGCCGGCATTTGTCTACGGACCCTCTCCACGACCCCTATTTCATACAGTCGGTGGGTTTATGCCAGCCTCTGAGCTTTGTGGGATTTCTTTGGCCAGGGTGGAAAAATGTTTGAAGCAGTAGTACAGATTACAGAGTAAGGAGTTTGACAAGAGTTTGGCAGTGGAGAAGAGAAGAGGTTTGCAGAACTGAGTGACATGTATTATTTCTTCAACTCCCCTGTTCCAGAGAGAGGCGCATGCTTGCGTGTGCTGGTGCTGCTGTGTTCGTGTGGGAGGCCATGGGTTGTGGGAGGGAAAGGCAGACCCCACACACCAAACTCTCCGTGGTGTTACCCCAGCCTGGCTTGCCTCAAGGGCAGAGAGGAAGGAGTGTGTTCTAGAAGTGGGTACCATGCTCTTTCTGACCAGAGCCAGATTTCTGCAGTTGCTGAAGGATCCCCACCAAAGCAGACACCAGACACATGGCATGTCATGCAGTTAAAACACTTGAGCTGGCATGAGAGAGGTTCATACTGCCACGTCAGGCTGTGTTGGATCTTTCCCTCCAGAGGAAGCAAAGCAGTCTAGGCAAAATGTCAACCATGGTAAAACCTCTCAGTAGCTGACACTTTAGTCACAGTGCTTATTTCACACCTCCACTTCTGTATGGCTGGAGGAAAGACCAGAGAAAATTATAATGTTGCTTAGTAGGTAAAAGCTTTCTTGGTTTCCATACACAGAGGCCTTGAGGGCACAGTGAGTAAACCCTAACTATCTCAGATAGGACCTTGGTTCATAGTTCTGATCCTCCGAAGGATAAATCTGTATGATTTTTGCTTTCCTCTTAGCCATCGACAGAACCCGCCTCTTGCTTAAACAGCCCTGCCATTGCTGGAGGTCCCATCATATCTGATGTTACTGAAGCATCACCATCCAACCTCATAAATATGCAACCCCCTCCTGAAAGTGACAGGTAAACATGTTTGTGATTAAAAACAGGAGAGTCAGTTATAGACACGCATAACTTCAAAAAAGTTTTTCCTGCTTGTAATTCTACCAAAGTTTCTGTCTGATTGGTGAATCTCTATAGAGATGGTGAGCCGGAATATTTTTTCCAGTTTGCAATGTGGGTCAGATTTTCAGAATTAGGGAGAGGTAATAACAGCATAACTGTCAAAACAGAGTTATGAGTTTCATGCTGAGAACTTCCACTCACCGCTTTGAGAAGTAGTCTATGTTTCTTTATATTTTATTCTCAAGACAAGGGCTGTTTCAGACTTTATCAAATAATGAGATACTAACACTTGTTGGGTTTCTCGAGACAGAGAAAGGAATTTTCCTTTTGCCTTTGACAAAGAAGAAACAGAATCAAACTGTACATCTTTCTGCTAATGAGAACAGAAAGGTTGCATCACAACAACTTCCGATGTTTGATAACTTTTCTGTGAAAAGCTCCCAGTAACTTAAGAACTGAATGCAGAGGTATTTTAATGCTTATCTCTTCCTGCCGCAGACATGCAGTGTATTTAGGGCTAGTAGCAGAATAGCTACAACTGTGTCAGTGGAAAGTAAGTAGACAGATGAATCATGGAAACAGTTTCTCAGGCATAGAGGCAAGGCAGTTATACTTTAGAAATTGCCCCTAAATCTGCCATAAAATTAGCTAGAAGCAGGTAAAGAGCTCCAGATTAAACCACCCCCCCCCAAAAAAAAACGCAAACAAAAAACAACAAACAAATGAAAAGAAAAAAAAAAAAACAACAAGACCAACCTGGTAGCCATTTCTAAAGCAGAAAAAAAAAATTAATATAACCTTCAAGTTAAGTTGCTTATTTCTACTAATTATTGAGTGCCATCTGGTGGCCTCTGATCTATGCTATGTCTGCATGACTCTGGAATCTGAGCGAGCAATGGCCCTAATCAGTTCAGGAGTGTGGTACTTCTAAATCAACGTCAGCTTCCTGTGGGAGTTTGGGATTCACGAGGCGAGAAGATGATCTGAAAGGAATGCCGAGGAAGGCTTTGTAGTGTCACATCCCATCCCATATGTGTGACACGCTCGTGTGTTGTCTTGCAGCAAAGCAGTCTGTAAGTGTTGTAAGATAATATTTTTTTCAGTACGGCTTTCCGTGCCCTGTGCCTGTTGATCTACACGGCTTTGTCACTTCAGCTCCAGTTGTGAGCTGTAAAGTCTCCTGTAAGTAATACAGAGTAGATTTACACACAAAATGCTGCTGTTCAAAACTTCAGTGTCATATCTCCATCTAGGAATAACGTGGAGTGCCTCTCCCACTGGAAAAAAGCAAACATCTGATTCCAAACAAGTAAAACATCTGACTGGGACTGTGAGATTTTGATAGTTTCTGTTCCAGGGCCACAAGATTCTGACCTGTGTCGTTTGGGATCTCCGGAGTGCTTGCTGCTCCAATCCTAACTCCAGCATGGGAAGGTCTTACTGATCCTATTCCTGTCTCTACAGTAGAGATTTTTCTTTTCTGGGGAACCTCTCTAGCCTAGTGACCCTTTAACCTGTCTCAAGCCTAGCATTCATCTGAGGAATGATGAACACATGGAAGTGTATTTTCCACATTTGCAAAGCAACTGAGTGGGGTAAATTCATTACAGCTGTGACTGATGAAGTGACAGAAGATATTCCAGCTGAGCACATTTCTGGAGCTTGCTGAAAAGAAAACAAGGTTGCTGGTTTCTTTTGCTCATCTAGGGGAATGGAAAGACTCTGTGGGGCAGTTTGGGAACTCAAAGCAAGCCCTTGTGTTATTGCCCTTCCCAGTAGCACGAGGCCTTCGTGGAGCAGATGTCTGCGTGGTGCTAACTCTTGTCTCTGACACAGAGAGAAGTGCCTCATGCTGATCAAGGAAGAGCCAGTCAGCCCTGGAGTGAAAGCCACCGCTGAGCCTGATGTCCCCCTGCCAGGCTGCCGGGCTTGCTCTGAGCCCCCTGTGCTCCCAGTTGCCATGGTTCAGTCTGTTCTGGAAGGCAAAGGGAGCTGTGGTGCAGCCCCACCAGGGACCTCTCAGCCATCCGAGAGAAGAGGCAGAAGAGCATTGCTGGACAGGTGAGGGGAATGAGGGAGAGCTATGGCCCTCTCTTCCCATTATCATAGAATCATTATGGTTGGAAAAGACCTCTGAGATCATTAAGTCCAACTTACCGTTGCTTCTTTAGCTGCATGCCTCCAGTAAATACAGCCTCCAGGCTGAATGCCTGCACATAAAAGCCATTAGTTAGTAGTAATTCTGCCATATTAGACCCAGGAGGATGGGAATGTAGCCTGTTCTGGATCCCAAGTGCCTCTCTAGAAGGATTTTCTCTAAGGAAAGCTTTAATTTTCCCAGTCTTGAAGAGATGTGCACAGACTGTCCATTTCCAAACCACATGCATCACCCAGGAGAGCAGTCTCACTCGTTTTACCATCAGTCCAGTCCCCTCTGTGCTCTGCTGAGTTGTACTTCTGGGATTAAGGGAAATGGCATAAACCCAGGCTGACACTGGGCTCTTGGTTTTCAAAATGAGATTTAATCGTAAACCTCATATTGGAAGGCTGCTCAGTCCTGTATGTATCTATGTGAGTCTCATCCGCGGCAGTATTTCCCCTTCTCTTTTCTCAGAACAGATATTTCAGACCCGTTGGAGGGCACCGACTGGAGCTTGGAGGGGCTGCAGCTGCTGCTGAGGAGCCAGCAGTATGGCCTGGAGCCTGCCAGCCTCTTGGATGTGAGTGTCGCGCCCTCCGCCGGGGCGGCTGCGGGAAACTGTTCTGAAGTTCACAGCGGTGCCTTTGGGCTGTAAATCAGACAGACCATGCTTCTGCTTCTTGTGTGGCACTTTATCTGTCACGTGCTGCCACTAGAGTCACAGCTCTGTTTTGACTTGCTCATGGGAACTGGCAGGATTTCAGACTCTAAATGGTGCTTTTTTACATTTCTTCTGAAAATACAGATATTTGAACTTCTAGGAGCACAAAACAGTGCATTTGGTAAAGACACCATCATGAGACCTAACACATGTATATAAAATAGGTTTAATATGACTCTCTAGCTAGTTTGATAGCTGCTTTAGGTGGGTTAGTTTATTTTTTGCATATTCTGCATGTAAGATACTCCTAGGTTGTGTTTAGCTCTGCTACCTTCCCCTGTTCCTTACATTCTGGGAAGTATAGCTGGTGTCAAATTCTCTCTCTGCTGAGACCTTTGCAGTTCTCAGGTCGCTTTTCTCTAGAAATGGATAATGGCTTTTTTCTTAAGTACATATGCAGAAATATGAAGATTTGTTTCTTTCTCTCTTTCACTCTCTCTCTCCTTGTACATGTAGTTAGTACATCAAATGTTTTTGCCAATAATCAAGTAACTTTACGTAGCAAAAGAATCTATCTGTCAGAGAGATGCTCCCTTGAGGAGGTGCTTCAGATACAGGCACAAGGTAAACTTGCACGGATTAACAGGAATGATAATCATTTTTAAAAAAAAAAATCAATCTTATTTTCCTAAAGCCGGTTCTTAAGTGTCTGTGATTGATTTTGACTTTACGGAAAGCTTTTCTAATGGCCTGCTCTGTCACGGGCTCTGTTGGTTTCTGTTTCTTATTTCTCATTAGGAGGTGTTTTCCGGTTACTGACACACTTTTCTCTGTCTGTGCAACTGAATGTCACAAGAGTGAGAATGAATCATAAAACTGTACCCCAGAGCAACAGCTCCTTTTCCCAGACTGCTCTGACTTCTCAAGAAATTGGCATTGAGGCGTTGATGCAGCGGTCATCTGCTGTCTGCTACTGTGTTTTGGAATGCTTTTAAAAACTGTATGAGTCTGGGGGGGTCCTAGGACCCAAGAGCAGCAAAAAGGGGCTCCCACTTGCACGTGCAGTGACACACACAGCTGCCCTGATTTACAGCATGACTGTGGCACTGGGTGCCTGCGCTGCCCCTCCGCTGGCGTGTGCCCACAACTTAGCCCTTGCTGTTCTGGCTCTGCTGCAAATCCACACAAACGGGCCTTCGCCGTAGCTTTGGTTAACGTGTCAGAGCAGCTGAGGTGCCGGCAGGCGCTGCTTTCTGGCATCTCTGCTGGCAGAGCTACGGCCTCCAGCAGACAGCTGAGAACAAGGATCTCGAACCATTACACCTCTCAGAGCCCTCATTGTATTTTTCTCCCAACAGGTCTTTAATCCCAATCTATCTTTGAGCGAGTGGAATTTGACTGAAATGGAAGCCAGTCTGTCCCCGGTGAGAGACATGTATTTCTGAGCTATGATGATGATGAAAATAATAATAATAATAATGTCATTCTGAAGCAGAGCTTGTGTGTAGCTGAAGAATGCTTTGTTATTTTATAGCCAGAAGGGAGAGTGTGGTAAAGCACATCCAGTAGTCATCTCCTGAGGGCAGGCTGAGTGTGTTACCTTGTACTCACAACTTATCTCTTGCACTCAGCCAGAGCTTGTTTAGAGACATGTTGATGTCCTGGAGTCTCTGATCAAAACTGGGCACTCCAAACTTTCTCTTAGCATGCATATCACTTCCTACTTATACCATGGATTCATAAAGTGTCGTTGTGCCAAAGCCCTTTACCAAGGGGTAAATGAAGTGCAGCCATCTCTGTACGTTTCAGGAGCAGTAAAACCCCAAAATTTGAATAGAGGTTCACGCATACCCGTACAGGAGAAACAAGGAGAAATTATTTGCCAGTATTTGTTTGGAACTGACATTGACACAGGCATTTCTGAAGTGCATGTGGTGATTTAATAAACAGTGAAGGAAAAGTGCATTTCATGTCTGGATTTTTTCCCCTGCTTGATGGAGGTTGAATTTTCCAAGCCTTCACTGCCAGCCAAGTAGGAGAAGACTTGGATGGTTCTGCCATCTCTGCAGATGTGCAAGCAAAGCGTAATATATCCTAATGTGAAGTGCAGAAGGTCTCTAAGCCTTCTTCATGATATCACCATACCTTTTAGGTTTTGACTTAATAAGTTTGAGTTTATTAGGTAATTCCATTTCCTGAATGTCAGGAAGGAGAGTCTCTGCAGAGGTAGATGATGTTAGCAAGTGTTGGAAGCCAGGGGCGGTCTCTTTTAAAAAGGATTACATGAGAGAAAAGGTCAAGAGGGAGGCTGCAACGTTCAATGCTCCAGTCCTCGAGTCCACTGCATTTCCCAGCATCTGGTGCAGCCTGCCCTTAGGCTTGCTTGTCCTACAGAAAGTCATGAGCATAGAGAAGCCTGCAGGAACTCCACACCTAGAAGCACCGTGCAAGCAAAAGCGAGTTTCCCTCTAAAGACAATCATAGGGAAATGAAAGGAAAATTCTTTTCATATTTGTTGCTGGCTGCAGAGGACCGTGCGTTTGCTTTGTATGGCACCCAGGCACAGTGATGCCAGCCTGGCCTCCTCATGTGACATGAGTTTCACACTGTGTTAAGCAGTGCTCACAGGGGATTACATCTCCCTTAGCTGTCTCCTTCAGGCATGTCTGCCCTTGAGATACGCTCTTGGCTGTCTTATCGAAGTGCGCGTGAGGCTGGGGGAGAGGCAGGGCAGGGAGGACAGCTTGCGTTGCTGGTGGATGTTGTGCAGCGTTGATGAAGCACTGATTTTCAGAAATGGCCTAGTTCTAACAAGCTCCCCTGTCTTTGTATAATTGTACATTGTAGTTTATATTTTTGCATCAAGATGCAGCGACTCACAGTGGATCTGGAGAAGAATGCAACTGAGCTGTCCTCAAAAGCGTTCACCCCACCGTTCAACAATGCCAGCCCAGGTAGGAGCGCAGGCAGCTCTTGCAGACTGCGGAGTGGGGATGTAATTAAAGTGTTAAACGTGCCAGCGGCTACATGCAACCTCCAGTGCTGACCATTTGCCACTTTGAGGGAACAAAACACGTTTGTTATTTTACTTCCATGTTCTCAGTCAGCAATGTTTCCACAACAACTGCTAAGATAGTTGCTGAGCAGTGGGAAATACATGGGGGATAAACTGAGGTGTAAAAGTCAGTGAACTGCCTCTGCTCCTGCTTGGGTCCACATCATATCTACCAGTGTCTCCACTGTTTTCTCTGCCTGTTCATCACCACCTAAGAGCAATGTGGTGATGTAAGTGAAGCAGGGGTGGTGAGAGCTGTACCAGTCCTGTGTTTCCTCTGGCTTCGGCTGCAGAGGAGGTGACCTGGGAGCTGCTAGCAGCCAGAGGCAAACGCTGTCTCAGTTTCTCCAGACCTCAAGGGAACCGCTCAGCTGATCTTCTTGCCTCTCAGTGACACTGATAAAGTGTCAGTGACCTTAGATATGAATCTAGAAGTGTTTTCCTGGTCTTGAATAGTGGTATATTATTATTTTCATGTGTATTCAGCTGAGATAGACTTGAAAGAGAAGCTTTTGTGAGCCTTAGTTTGGTGCTGTGGCTGCCTGACCCCACCTCAGAATTTTGATGTATTGTGTGTTGTTCAAGGATTCCCGTCGATTTGAATGGGCTTTTGAGCGAGCTCAAGTTTGACTCAAGTGTTTCCAAGCATTTTTTTTTTGCCTGGAGTGAGGTCTCTCACCTCCTGTTGCAGTGGGAATTTGCCACTTTTCAGTTCTACATGTCTAAAGTCTTGCCTTCCAGAAACTGAGTTTGCTGTTGTCTATTTGCATTCCTAGGTAAAGATGTTCTTGAAAGCACCCAGCAGTTCCTCCTTGATCGTCAGTCAGTCTTTGGAAATGACCCCATCAGCTTGCCTGAAAGTTCATCACTTTATGCTCCATCTGAAAATATGGCTTCCTACCTGTCCTCTGTGGGTGTCCAAGGGGATATCCCATTAAACCTGAGCTCTTCAACTGACAACAACCCGTGATGTAGCTTCCAGGGAACATCATCTCCCTCCCACCCATCCAAGCATCCACAGATTTGAATGTAAAGAAACAGAAGTGTCTCAGAAACCCACAAGAGAGGTTTTTTTGTGCCCTTTCTTTTTTTTGAGTAGATGGAAATGGTCAGTAGCTGTTGCATTGTCCTCTCTCCACTTGGATTTCAGTGTTTGCCCAGGATAACAATTTTAAAACAAAATACTGCTTCTGGTGCTTGCTTCTATGGGGAGTGAGAACTTGGCAGGATTTTTTTTCTTCCTTGAAAATGCTTTTAGAAATTTCAAATCTTCTGATGAAGTTTAAGTGAAGAGTAGCTTGAAAGTATGTCAGGGACTTCATAAAATAAAGTGATCCTGACTAGTGTCTGCAACAGCAAACTGTTGGATTTTGTTGAGGCAGCACAGATTAGCTGAGATGCCTGACCCTTCTGGATGCTGGTTTTTTAAATAGGAAAATAGTTCTATATGCCAGTCCAATGCTCTGAAAATATTATTTTATCCATTTTCTGGTTTTGATACTTGTGCCTCTCCCTCAGCATCCTATGCTGAGTAGGAAAATTAAGATCTCTCAGGGTGTGCAGAAGATCATTTTCTGAGTGACCACGACAAGAATGTGTCTCTGGCTCCTAGGGGAGCTACAGACCATCACAGACCCCAAAACATCGCATGCTGAGTTAAGACAGTTTGTTGTTTGGGGGATTTTTTGCCCCAATTTTATTTTCTCTAACATAAAGGCAGGCCACCCGTACTTTTTTTTTTTTTTTTTAAAAAAAAATATATATATTCTGCACACACAGTTTTCCATGTGCAAAGAGGACTGAGGGAGTGCACTTTGGGTTTTGGTGCTGGCTAAGTATTCCACGTGCAATGATTTTTTTTTTTTTTTCCTTGGCCTTGACCTGTTCTATTTCCCGTAAAGATGTGCCTGTTGGTTTATTGATGTATAAAATCTGATAAACCAGTTTAATTGACTGGATCCCCTTTTTAGAAGGACTCTCAGCTGCTCAGTGCAGGAGAGAGGCAGAAGGGTTAGTCCACCACGTCCCGCTAACTTTTCTTCTGTCCTTTGTGCATCTGAGACCAGCCTCCAAAGGTTGCATTAATTTTTCTCTTCTACGTGGTTTCTGACAACTGAGTTTCTCAACAAAGCAGAGCTTTGTTTTTTATGCTGTAGTTCTAATGAGAACATGTTATTTATCTCAGTATCCTCTAACTGAGTTGCTTTTCCTTAGGAAAGCTACCCAAATGCAGTAAGGCAGACCCAGGAAATTCACCTAACTCAGACCTGCTAAGGGCATAGACAGGGAGGCATAAGCTGTGCCGGTATCATTTGAGGAAACACCCCGCCCACTTTCATTGCCATGACGATTCTTGGTTCTAAACCATTTTTCTGAGCATCTGGAATGATCAAGCAGCATGCAGCCCAAAATGTAGTCAATCGATCAGAGGAATGCAGGCTCAAATTCTCCTTAATCAGGAGACCAGCATGTCTTAAATGGACCTTCCTGTCATAGCCCTTTTCTCCATCCATTTATCAGTATGTGAACAGATGTGTTAGTTCAGGAACATTCACTTCTGAGCACATTTTTCCTCAGCTAACTACTGTGTGCTGGGAGCTCTGTCACAACCTTGGTGGGGCAGCCTTTGCAGGCGTAAGGCTGTGAGAGCTTCTGAATTAATTCCAGCCACTCTTTTCATGTTCAGGACCAAGGGAAAATTCTGGCAGCCCCCATTGGCCTGGTATTTCGATTATGTGCTTGAGTGTACCATGGACAAGGTTTTCCTTTTTGACAGCTTTGTGCTTAGAAGTTCACCTAGACCAGCCCATTTGCCACTGTATTTTGTCATTTCCGGTGATGGAAAGCGTTGAGTTGCACTCTGTTCACTTATTTTCTCATAGGTAACTGAAAACTGTCTGGTGTCTCATATCACCTGGCAGTGGATGTTATCCCCGTTCAAGACTTACATCCTTCTCTGAACCTTCACACGCTAGGTTGCCTTAATGTTAACACTGAATGTATTGATTCAATAAGCTATTTAAGCATGTGCCTAACTTCAAGCTCAGGAGTAATTTTCTCATATTTTTATGAAGCCTATCAGATGCCTGAGGTCAGACGTATGCTTCAGTGTCTTACTGGGTTGTCTAGTTGGGGCTGAGAAACGAACCATCTTAGGAGAGCTACTTGCAAGTAGGCAAAGGTGCAGCTCAACCAACAAGGGTGTCCAACTCTATCTCAGGCCGCGGCGTTTTTCATAGTGCCAAGCAGCAGACTGCATTCGCTGTGAGCAGCCACTCGGGATGGTTCTTGGGTTTTTCTTTAGGCTTTTTGCTCGACTATAAACGTGAGACTGGAGCTTGAGGGTGAGAGGGAAACCTGCAGGAACAGTATTTGAGAGCCACTCCTGTGAAGAAGCAAGCTTGTGTTCCTTGGCTTTTTACATTGTTAATTTTACTTGAAGGTGATGTGCTGAGACTGCGTTTTTGCACTATGCTGTACATTTGTAAAGTTTTACAGAAAACACTAATTAAATATGTTTCCTTTTTCTCATTTAGTCTTGCTCTGGCATTTCTCTCACTACTTTCGTCTACCCTGACTCCTTTCCTCCTTTCCAAGTCCTCACTGATAAGTGAAAACAGCTTCTGGGAATTCAGGAGATTCACCTGTGAGATAATGTGGGGCTTGGATGAGTGAAAAAACAGGAGCATGAAAATGTGGCAAAGTAAACACAGCTCAGAAAGCAGCTGAGTTCTTCAAATGAAAACACTGGGTCAGTGTGGGTGCATCAGGTAAAGGCAGGATCAGAGTAAAAGAATCTATAGCTCTTGATTCACTTTTTTTGAACCCTTTTACCTTTTTTTTTTATTGCTTTCAGTGGTAATAGAGCTCAAACTTCACTCTTGGAATGACTTTTAAAAATCTTTTGTTTATAAACTGAGTTTTTAAAAGTGTATTTTGATAATCTGGTCCCTCCTATTTATTTGTTCTTAGTGTAATAAGGGGGTACCAGGACAGGCACTAAAACACAGCAAGTTGTGCAAAAATGCATAACCCAAAGCCCTCAAAGCAGACCTTATCCAGCTTTCTGTCAGAAAAGGAAAGCAGATAATTTTTAGGACTGAGCTCACAAATGTTGTTGGCAGAGGAAGATTCCTGTGAAGAAGCTTTCAGACAAACCTGTTCTCCACAGGCCCTCGTTCATCCTCCTGCCCTGTACTGGAGACCAAGGATTTTGCTTTTACTGATAGAAGGTGGGAAATGGCCAAAGTTTAAAGCAATTATGTTGTCTTCCCTGAGGGCTCTTAGATTATTTTGTGTTATGGTTAGGACCAATTCTCATACCACCAGATGGCACCTAAGCCCAGATAACTGGAAATAAATCTTTCCAACAAGCCCATAGTAATATTTTTTTTTCTTTAAATGTGCACATCTACAAGACCTGTTCAATTCTATTTTTCACAAATTATTAGAGATTTATAGAAATAGGAAAAGAGACATCCAGCTCAACTTGGGTATGGCTTAATGAAGTGAGGTCACCTAAAGCATAGCTTCCACTCCTGATGTTGCAATTGTTGGCTATATCACAAAAATACCAGGCCTTGAAGATGAGGTCAGTGCTTTTATGTTGTGCTTAAACAATTATTTTCTAACTGACTAGCACAGCCGCTTCGGTGTGAGGAAAATGGGAGCTGTTAATGCCACAGCAGAATTGGTCAAGAGTTTTCCATTTTCCCCAACTCTTTTTGCGGTGTCACAGAAGAAGCGCTGCTCTCCAGCAGTCTCCACTTCCTGGAATTTTATTTGCTAGATCAGAAGAGGGGGGGGGGCGGGAGGGAGGGGGAAAGGAAGAAGAAAGAACCCGGCTGAGGCATCACTGCTGTTATCTTCCATTTCGCTTTGGCCCAAGACTACCGCTGCGATGTAAGAGTGAACCTAATGAAAGAAAGCCCTTCAGTTGGCTTCTTACACCAAAGCTGTCTTTCTGCCACCACTGACTGGCTGGTTACCTTTTCTGTTATATTCAAAATCCAGATCCTGAGACACATCTCACCATGAAAAAAGATGAAAATGGCAGATGTAAGTATATGTGTCACCATATCTGTTTCCCTACCCTAAAAGGTAAAACCAGATTTTTCCATGCATGGATGCTATTCCTGCATCTGTTTTTGCATAAACAGTCATAGTGTCTATGAATATTAGATCCATCAGATATCATGGTAAGAAGCAATCTCCATTTGTCATTGAAGTCCATCTGGTATGACACATACTGATAAAATGAAAGAAGCTA
Source organism: Chlamydotis macqueenii (assembly GCF_036417535.1). Classification (NCBI taxonomy): domain Eukaryota; kingdom Metazoa; phylum Chordata; class Aves; order Otidiformes; family Otididae; genus Chlamydotis; species Chlamydotis macqueenii. The sequence goes on from NC_141568.1 coordinate 16,423,924, forward strand.
AAAATACCTGTGCTTACAAACAGAACCTTTATTCAGTTCACACAACAGAAACATGTTACATTACACACTGAAACTATGTAAGTAATTGAATTCTTATAAACACTTAACTAAGTATTTCTAGAAGGCTGCAAGGGGAAAAAATCTGATGTAAGACAGTGGAATTTAGCCTTAAAACAGTAGTGCCCTCACTTTCACAGCTGCCCTGAAGAGCTTGGAGCCGAGGGATCTCCAGCAGCTTTGGCAGTGGGAGCACAAGGCGCTTGCTACCTGTGGGGTACAGGGGATTATGGGTTTTTTCATGCTGACACAACCAAAAGCTCTGCCCTGAAGGTGCGGTGCCGGAGGCCACAGCAGCCTCTGACTGGCTGAAGCACTAAGTCCTCCTGTTGCAGGCGGTGGTTTTATATCACAGTAACTGTTTTGTCAGTTTTAACTAATGGTCCCATCGCTGAGCTCTGCATTTTGAGAATAACTGCTCACAGTTAGCCAGGCACTGTGCTCCAGATTTGGTCTTTTTTTTTTTTTTTTCAAAGTGATTAATCTAATCCACTCTCACTGTCTTTGTCATCTTGTGCTTCGTGAGGACGTCCCTCACCGTCAGCCAGGCTCTGTATTTCCCCATCAGTGCTATTCCCTGTTAAAGCATGAAGGCAAAAGGCAAATGAAACTCACTGGTGGTCCTTTAAATACTGGAAAAAGAAATGTAGAGCCCAATTTTTAAAAACTATTTAAATAAAACTCAGCAAGAAATCCTGTGTAGAAAAAGATAAAATAACATTTTAATTCCTATTGTATTGGGATTCCCACATAAATGAAAGGAAGAGGTGATGGTTAACTCACAGTGGATTGAAAATTTTTCCAGCAAGAGCTGAACAAATCCTTACTTTTAGTGTGTGCATGCCACCCACCTTTTTGTCTGTGACAAATTATGTCACCATAATCTTACCAGGGCAAGTAACTGATCTTACCGTCCCCTTCCTGTGGACGTGGGTCATCTGGTTGATCGCAGACTGGTGACAGCAGTAGATCATCTTTGGACTCAGGGGTAACCTCTTGTATCAAGGGTTTCAAGGGGGTTGCTTGTTTATCTTCGATCTCCAGGTATCTTTCTGAATTGGCAGGCTCTGTAAAGAAGCTTTCAACAAGGGGTCTTAAGTGTTCCTTTTCATGCTCTTTATGTATCTTACACACATTTGAAAAAAATGCTGTTGGAACTTCTTCTCCTGATGAATTCTCAGACATGCTTTTATTGTTTTCCTCTAATGCAGAATCGCTGTCATTTGTCATTTCAGAAATTATTTCAATCTTTGGGTGATATTCCTGCTGTAAAGGTAGAAAATGTAATTGAAAATATGTTACTTTAGATGGAAAAGCTAAAAGATGTGTAAATATCTGTTGGATCCACATAACAGCTGTCAGCTTTGATGTGCTGTTCTCCCAAAATGTATGGAACATGTGCTCCATACCCATAGCTCTGTTTCTTTGTGGATGAATCTTGGGTTAACTATTTTTCAGGCAGTAACGATGAACTGACCATAAACTATGAACAGTTCACAAAAAGAAGACCTATTTCAGCAATTCAGCAACGTGTGGGCTCAGTTCTATGGCTTTACCTCCAGAGAGAGCTGACTAACATCTTCATCTGACTTCAGTTCAGAACTGAACACCCTTCAGGGCGTGAGAGCTGCTAACACTTACGCCTTCAATAATAATCTTTGTTCCCTTCCCTTATCTTCTTTTAATTGGAGGCTTTGTTGGCCAAGACATCTTGCAACGCTGCTATGAGTCTGTGACCAAAAGAGCACTGACTGTAGGAAAAGTTCGCATTATCTTGGAGAGACTTGTAAAAACACGTACAGTATCAGCCTGTCTCCAGCAAGGCAAGTATGAGTCAACATCAGCACGAAAATCAAAGCTGGGCTTTTAATATTTATTGTTTTCCTTTTCCTCTTCTGCTTCTCTTTATAGGCTTTTGCCCTAGATTGGCAACAGCACAACGCTAATGTTGCCATGAACTGTGCTGTATCTGACTAGCCCCAAGTGGAGCAGAGGAGTTCCAGTCTCTCTGTTTTCAGTTGAAAAGTCTGATTTTATTCAGTTGCAGGTGATTTGTACTATTACTCAGTCCTTTGCAGCGTATTAGCACTGGTAAAGTATATTTCAAGAGTAATCTTTGTTAAAACACTACATGCTATTATGAAATCAATCTTATTTAACTGTTGCATTACTTGATCTTAGGTTTTCATTCTCCTATTTTTGCAACACAATAATGTAAAAATCAAATAAAAAAGATTTACAAGTGGGTAGAGAAGATCTGCTGAAACATCCATTTTAGTTTACAGATGCATAACTGATTGCATCTCCCAAAGCAGCGTTTCACCGCTTCGATTATCCTCATTTTGCAAAACATTTGTAAATGTATTTAGGGAAGCTTCATCATTGGAATTAATAAGAATCTTACCTTTTGGATGAAGATTTCCTCTTCTGAGGGAAAGTCGTTTACATCTATATCTTCTAAATCTGGCAGTTCCTGAGGACAATCACAAGATCATTAATCAGTGGGAAAAGCTACTCCAACCAATAAACTATGACATCTCTGTCTCACTGGGAATCTTCTTCAAAGCTATGCTTTTCAGGGTAAGAGGCCACAGCCAGGAACACCACAGAGTCATTCTCTCCAAGATGACAGTTTCCTCTGCTAAGCACATGTGGGAAAAGGAAAATTCATCCGTTTCTAGAAATAGCAGATGGGAAGGCAATAACCTTAACGTCAGGCTGTGTGCTATTTTCTACTATGCTGTATGATTATGAAGGAAAAAAAGGATAAGCAACGAGGCATTAACAGGATTTTAAAAGCAAATATGGTTTATGTCTATTAGCTGTTTATTATTTATTTAATAGACTTAATCTCAACTGCAACACGTCTTTATGGGTAAGAGCCAAATCAAGATCTGCAGTCTACCTGAAACTGTTTATTACTGTTAACCTAAATGCATATAACAAAACAATGTTTTGCTTTGAATGCCTCATAATTAAGCGTATAGAACGGCAAACTTGCTGAGAACTGGTTTTCCTCAGACAGATGCAATCATTTCAGGTTTCCATTATAAAATATTATCTAAGACAACTGCCACTCACAGACATGAAAGCAAAAATAGAGGGTGGGCATACAAAATCACAGGTAGAAAGACCTTTTTGCCAATTTTTTAATGTAGCTCAATACTGGTAAAAACATGTCCTTTTGGTTTTAGATGTTTTTAGAGCTTAATGATTTCATAGCAAGCTGCTTGGCATGGTAGCATCAGGAACATCTAATTTGTACTGTCTTGCACAGTGAAGATTGTCACAGAATTAAAATCAACAAAGGAAATTTTCCTGAGATGGTTGTAGCTAGTGCAGCATGTCCTGAAGTCACACAGTTTTGTAAGAATAGCATTAAAAATGTACAAATTAACATTTGAGACTGATGTTAGTGAGTGGAATTTGATGTCAATAGGGAAATGAAAGAGTTGTTACTCTTGTTCCAATCAGCAGGGTGCTCTTGCAGATTAATTAAAAAAATTGCTTACTAGGAGTTATTCTGGTTTAGGTACAGAGAATGCAAACACTGCCAAGGCAAGTGCAGCAACATGGGCTTGTTTCTGCTTGACAGAGGGATGTCACAATCACCTCATTACAAATCCTCCTCCACTCTTCTCCCTTATATTACTACTGAGACCATCTACTGACTGCAGGATAAGAACAAAGACGACGGTGCTGCTCCAGAGCTTCTCACCACTGGCATCTTCACAGCCATTCCCTGCCATGTCAGCACTAAGTCTCCTTGGAAAATCTGCAATAGCGTAAGTATTGGAGGCTGTTGTGAGAAGCTCTTTCCATCACTAAACATCAGTTGGAGAACACTGAAATGTGTATTAGAATGTGATTTGGGTTTGGTTTTGCCTCTGTAGAATTAGAATAGTCACACTTCTTATGTGTCAAAAGAAGCTCCATGCACATATGCTGAAGAGTTCCTTTTCTACTACATTAAAGTTTGTGCAAAGTAGTGTGCTACGGGGCCATATAGCATCAAGAGAAAAAACAAACACTGAATCTATGAGCTTATCATGTTGTGGGTACCTACAGCATTGCTATTTATTTAAAGCTTTTATTTCAAACCCTGCAACATCTGCCTATAAAAATAATATTGTATATACTTGTAGTTGCTGCCAGTTCTCTCCACTATCCTTTTTAAACTCGTATTATTAAAATAGCCAAACAGGAGGATGCAGCAGTAAGCCCTCTGCTGAAGCAGTGAGTTGAGCCCTTCGGTAACAGGATGGAATTTTTTCCTGGGAAATTAAGAATATGGAAAAGATATAAGAGACTTTTCTAAAACATTCCAGTAAGCCTTCAGTTAACAGTGGCAGTATAAGATATCAAGGATTATATTAAGTGCTCTGGGAAATCACAAGCTCAGAAGTTTGTTATTACTTGTTATATCGTAATCTGACAGTGTCAGTTTAGCAGCAGTGTCATAATTAGGACATATTGAATAGTTCTCCTTTGAAGTGAGATTGCATTTTTCAGCAGTATCCATGTCCCCCTCATGGTTAAATGTGGTTAAACATGTTTAAATGTTTGCATCATCAGACAGAAATCTCAGAAGACCATATTACAAATGTCAGTTGCTTATTATATACCTGAATAATGCACATTCTGCTTTTCTTGGAAATATACTTAAGTTATATTTTGAGAATTAATTTATAATACCTAATACTGCTAGCTAACATTTACAATGAGCGGGTGGCTATTTCTTCCTCATGCTTTTTCTGCAGTAGTCCACATTTTCAACTGCATATTTCATTTGAGTTTTGCCTAAGGGGGGACACGTGTCCACTAGATTCTTCTTGTTGTGATTTCTGGCCTCATTAACTTCTCCAGAGGAATTACAGAGATAGAAGGTCAGCTTCAGGTGATCTATACAAAGGACAAAATAAACCATGGAAGCAGTAGCAAATCCTTTACACGTGCTACACTGGCGAGAATGAATCCCCCTAGAACTTCAAGTTTTTTCTTTCTTTCCTTTTACTTTTCCTAATAGTAGACCTTTCTTAGAAACCTCACTATATAGTTTTATTAGTCAGGATGTTACAAGAATTATTTTGGGAGCAGACAGCACCCAAATCTGAACTTCCCAAAATCAGAACCCAATACATACATCAAGATAAATTTTCTCCGGTGTCTCCAGTTTGACCTGTTCAATTTCAGCACATTCATCCAGTTCAGGAAGCATGGCCTTCTCAGCAGCTGCCTTCTCTCTTGCTAGATCTAAAGAATAAACACTAGTCAGTTGCAGAGAACTAACTGAATAAAAGACTTTCTATATTGCAACAGCAAGCGCTGCAAAACCAAACTGCTGGGGACCTGGCTACCATTGCAGAATTCGCAGCTGAATCCAGCTCTTTGTTTTTCTATCATATTCTTGGTCTCCCTCATATTCTATAAATTAATACTTGCATTTTTCAATAATGTAGTCCACAAATCTACAAAAGCATTCTTCCATGTGTGAAGGCACAAAACCACGTCCAGAGTGGCAGACAGATTGCACAGTTTATTTGGGAGCAAGGGAAGCCTGTAAGCTCTCCTGTCCTATTGCTAAACCTGCCACGTATGATAAGTGGAACTCCACCTGTATGTAGCAGAAGTTGCAGATTGAGCCCTCAGAATTCTTTTTTATTTGTTGTATCTAAAGAATATTTTATCCAGTATTACTTGATTTTCAATTAGTCACAGTGGAAATCCAATGGGATGTTCTTATCTATCAATCAGTTGGTTTGAATCGGGGCAGAGGTGGTGCTGCACTAAGAGTTTGGCTCATCGACTGCATCCTCAGTTTGGTTTGGTTCTTCACTGTGTACATTACCATCTCTTGTCTTGTTGAACTTTGAGTGTTTGTAAGAGCTTGATTCTTGTGCATCCTCTTGAATTCTAGCAGGAATATTTCCAGACGGGAAATCTGTGTCACCTCCCCTATTTGGTAGAAGTGTTAACATTTCATCATGAGTATCCAAACTTTCATTTCTAAATTTCTCAGTTTTCTCTTGAGTTTCTTCCTTTTCTGATATATTTGAAGTCTCTGCTGTATTAGGATTTCCATCATTGTCCTCTGAATTTGCAGGTGCTCCTAGAGAAGAAACAAGTTCATTACAACTGCAATTACAATGTATCAGATAAACACTCCTCTGCGCTGTAGTACTGCCTTCTTATTTGACTTCAGTCCTGTTTATTCTGAAACATTCACACATCTCCAGAAGGGTTAGGTTGGGACCGATTACTGGCCGTAAATGTATGCCTCCTTGAATAGTGTGACGGGAGAACTCGTGGCATCAAAAAGGGCAGTAAGTGAAGCAAATAATTAAAAACCTTCCTCTTACTGCCTGTATTACCACTGCTGTAGGCAGTTCTTACTGTTAGTGAATGCAGCAGGAGAGGTGCCTGCATGAGGACTGGTGAAGTGGTTATGACTGGGTCTTACTGGAGCTCAGATCCCTACTGAAGCCAGCCTAGTCCTGCCTGTTGTGGAAATATCCCTCTCGGGCCGCAATTGCCTGCCTCGACCCATGAATGCCTGCTGCAACCATCATTGCCCTGACTAGCACCTGGTTGCTCTGGTGAATGGAACAATAGCCTGAAACACTGGGACAGAAAGTGGTTTGTTGGTTTTTTTTTTTTGTTTCATCAGCAATGAGGAAGGTGATAATTGCTTAAAATCATTGTTGTTAATCTAAAATGTGCCAAGATTAATAAAGTATTTAGTATGGGAAAGAAGAGTCATAAACATATTCCAAAAATTGCACCAGCCTGCTTCTGAACATTTGGGAACTATTCATTTATTTTAAACATTCAAATTAAAGCAGATACAAACATCTTCCAAAATATTAACCACAAACCTTCTAGGATGTCTGTCACATCTTCATTTCCACATTTTGCACTTGCATCTCTTTCTTCCATATACTTTTTTCTTTTATTTTCCTCTGCTTTTCGTCTGATTGACGCTAAAGCATTGATGCTATCTTGGATTTTTTTTCTGTCTCTGGTTTCCCATTTTTCCCTTTCTGCTTTCTCAGCTTCAAGCCCTCCAACAGCCCAGGCTTCTGCACAGGCTCTAATGAAAACACAAGAACTTACAGTAATATAGCTGTAAAAGCCCATCTTTATAATGAAAGACAAATTTAAAATAGCTTGCAACAGCATAAAATAGCTGCAAGAGAAAAAAAAAAAAAAACAAACCATACAGCAAGGACAATCCCTTATGCAACAGGGATGCATGTACATCTTATCTCATATGTGGAACTTCAACAAAAAAAAAAAAAAGATATCCAAATGGTGATCACACCATCAGAGGTCTGCCAGGAGTGCTGATCTTGGCTCTGCTTTTCCAGACACCTCTTCAGTTCCTGTCAAAATCAGGATTTGCCTCTGGTCTACAGACTTTGTGTAAAACAATTCTGTTGAAGAATTAATTCTCTTGTGAAAAAATACAAGTTTTGTTTCTTTTTTCTAGGTATGTTAGATGTAGAACTTCCTTTCTTTACATGATAATATTGGCAAAACATGGATGAGTTATCATTAGCATTTGAGCTTTATTGCTGTGTAAAGATGTCTCTGTTTCTTACCTATCCTTTGGGAAAACTGGTCTGTCATCCAGATACATTAGTTGTTTTAGTTTAACAGTAAGTGTTTTTCTATAATTAGCAATTTTCTTTATCACTTGATTTCCCATCAAATTCAGCACACGCTAGAGAAATAAGGGAAACAATTTTTAAAGTTGAGTGGCAAAAAAAAATCCCAATCTGGTTATGCACTTTCCCTATCATTTCAAAAACAACAAGTGAATAAAACATACTGGGTGTTACAGGTAACCTACAAAAAACAAACACTGTTTAATAACATTCCTGTTAGACCAATACCTATTGTGCACCGGACTATACCACAAAACCATTTAACGGGATTCACCTATATACATGATACAAACTCTCAGCTATTTAGCTTACCAAATTGGGCATGGTCTCCAGAATAGTTATGATATTTGGATCACTTAGGTTGTTGTGGGAAAGATCGAGAACAGAAATACTTGGGCATTCTTGCAAGTGCTGTATGTCTTCCACTGTCTGTAACTTATTGTGAGCAATCTGTAGAGTCTGCAGGACTTTCAGACAAGCTGTCAGACAAGAACAGTACAATGAAAGGGAAGGTAAGAGGCATGGCTTCACAGAGGGTTTTCTGGAGCAAGAAGAAAACGGTATTGTCAAAATAATTGGTTATATTGAATGGTGGGGAGCTTTTTTCCTAAATTTGTTGTTCTGCTATATGCACTTTTTGGCTAGGCCTCCAAAGCTGCTTTCTTCACCTCAGGAAAAATAGTTGTTTGGGTTTAGGATGCTGGTTGTTTTTAATTCACATTTCAAACTAGTCAGTTACACAAAAGCAAAAGCTTGTGTTTCAACTTACTCTCAATGTACACAAATGACAACGTAGAGGAAATCTTTTTTATTTTCTGCTGAAGATGGAATAAATCCTTTAACAGACATAGAAGACTTGGTAATCATGTCTGCAACTGCCAAAGCACATCTTAACTGTAAAGTAAATGGATTGTCAGCCTGTCTGCAACACCGATAAATGCTGGGACAGTACTAAGAAGTGAGGAAAAGTTATTTGATTGTCCTAGATACCCACGTGAAAGTAATTACTACAGCTTTTCTATTTTCTCATCTATTTAATTGCAAAATACATAGGTTTGACTCTCCAATAGAAGCCTTGCGGACTTTGGTATGGGATAGTGTGCAAAGTTCTAACATTAATAAAAAACCCTTTGAACTAGTGCCATTAATAATAGCTTAGCTTAGTCAAAGCTTATGAATATGGGCTCATTCTAAGTCAAAATATGTTGCATCAACGGTTCTTACAGAGATTCTCAATGGTCTTAATGTAGTTGTTGCTGATATTGAGGGAATCCAGCTTTTGTAAGGGTTCAAGGTTTTCAATTTTGTTAATTAAATTGAGTTGCAAGTAGAGGCAACACAACTCCGTCAGAGCCTCCAAATTCTCGATTTTTGTCAAGCCATTGCATTGCAGCCATAAACACTTCAATCCAGTATACTCTTCAAGATTCTCCAGGCGGACAAATCCTGCAGAAAAAAAAAATATGTTTTAAAATGAAATTATATTGGCTGAAAACAAGTCTTTGGAGGAGTATTGAAATTGATGGCAATGTTTCCACTGAATCAATGGTACAGTACTTGGCTCATAAAGGGCAAAAATGTATAGGTACCTACGCTGGTCTATACCTCATGCAGCCTTTTAGGTTCTCAAATAATATAGATTGAGAAAACAGCAAAACCAAAGCCAAACATAGCAGGTACGTTTAGCATGTCCTATTTATTTAAAACAATTCTTATGCTAACCTGAAGCAGCTAACCGTATCATGGAAAAACCTGCTCAAAATCACAAAAGGATGATCTGTGGTCATTCTAGCAACTTCTTTTCTCTTTCAGTAGTATTTGAGAACACGCAGCAAGTGTTTACTCTTCCTTTTCTTCCTGACCATTTTTATTTGGCAGTACAAAAGTCCCCAAAGCTGGAAAACAGCTTCTTTATACAAATAGATTTAAGAAGAAATACATGTATTTTCCTCTGAATGCAACCCAGACCAGTATTTTAAGATATTTCTCAGAGGCTACCATTTTGGGGGAAAAAAAAAGTGTCCCTTGATTTCTTTTGATCCTTTCAATGGCTCCACAAAGTGAATTAGTTTTACAATCATTTCACATTTCCACCTTCACATTGACTCATTTTGTTTCACAATTTCAATATTACATAAAATTTAACTATGTTTCTAATGTAAAAGAATTTTTAGATATCTTAGTTCAGTAAGCCATAAAATAATAGATTCTCTGCTAAAATGCTACTTAGAATGCTAAATCTAAACAGTTATGTCCACATCTTACCTTTATAATGCAAGTAAAGTGTATCATTTAAGTATGGGGTCAAGTATAATTTCTGCTGTTTACAGATGTCTTGCAGAATCTTTTTCGTCATTCTAAAATAATAATTGGACACAGAAGCAAAACAAAAAAAAAATGTATTTCAGTGCACATTCTGAAATCTTCAGTTTTTTAACAGATTTCAATGCAACACAAGAGTTCTTTTGTGCAAGAGAAATGGCTACAGCTTTCGAGACTATACTGAAAATAAACAAGCAGTAGGTTTTTTTAGAGTGGCTTTCCATTTCTACCTGTTTGAAGTGAGTTATCAGGCTCTGCTGCTAAAAAAAAAAAAGAGTACATAAGAAAGTGAGTAGGGAATTAGAGAGTCCACCTTTGAAAAGAGCAGAAGGATTCTATGTCAGAAACCAGATCCTTCCTCTCCAATTCTTTCCTCCATTCCTTGCTGCTGTGTTGCAGGACCTTTGGTAGCACAGCCAATACACAACATTTTTCTCAGGCTAGAAAACTGAATAGTTACCAACCTAACATTTTAACGAAATGCTGACTCTGAACTAGCACTCAAGACAGTTTTAATATGCAGCTGTGGTTGGCTAGGAGTGCCACAGTAAGCAAATGAATAATACCTGGTCAGGTGTAATTGCTTAACGTTCAGCTCCACTCCTTTTGGGATTCATGCCAGCGAGAAGCAAGGAAAGGCTGCTCAGGGAAGCTGTGGGCTGCAGCCGAACAGTGCAGGGGCAGAGGACTCGGCAAGAGGGTTTGAGCAGAAAGCTGCAGTGTGAAACAGCAGAGGCTGCAGGGGCAAAGCACTTGGGCTGGCACCCAACAGCAGCCAAATGAGGACAAAGCAACACACAGCAGTCAGCAGGACAGCAAACCCCCAAAGAGGTGCATGGTGCATGGGTGACATAAAAACTGTTAAACCAGAAATGGGTGGCAGTGAAGAGCAGCTGATGGGATAAGTTATGCCATCATCTGGGACCCTGTGCTAAACAGCACTGGATTCACAAGTTTCACAGTTGGCAGTCCCTGAGCAAGGACTTTGCAAACAATGACAGGACACTGGTTTTGGAGACAAGGTGTCCAGGCCTGCATAAAATCTAGTAACATTATAGACAAGAAACTTGGGAACCCATAAGAACACACCTAGCAAAAACATTCCAAAGCAGAAAGTATCTGTATCTTCCTGTTTAGAAAGATTATATTCTGCAAAACAAAGTTCCAAAATAAAACTTCTAGTAGATATTCCTCACTTAAAGACATATTGCAGAAGTACAATGTTAAATGGTCCAAAATTATTTTCTACTTCTAAATTCCATATTAACAAATTGAACTTTGCATCTCTGGTCATAAGTATTCATAGGACTAAAGCTTGTAACAGTAAGACTTTCTTGGTGGGAAAACATTTTCAAAATAACAAAAAAACTTGAGTAAAGATAGTGAAGTTAAACCTTTCACAGTGAATTTGCTTTTAGATTCATTTATTTACTACACTAAAAATCTCAATATTGCTGAAGAACAAAACTGTAATAGTGTCAACTAGTTAATTGAGTTCCTGGGACAATACAAAATATTGTCAGTCTGTAACTGCCCTGGAAGCCAAATGTGCCTGGCATAAATCTCTGAAGGAATGAAAGATTTATAAACTTTGAGCAAAAACTTTAAATATATGCTGTTTCTTGTATTGTCAGCCCAGGTACATGATTGTATGCTAGCTGCTTGCAGTATATCCCACTGTTTTTCATTGCGCTATTTATAGTAGCATTTCATCAAACTATTAGCATCCTCAGGCAACTTACAGGATCATAAAATGTGTTTCCTCAAAACACTTGATTATCTTATGTGCAGTTGTTGCTCTCTGCCATAATTCTTCATAAGAACTTAATGCTGAAGTATGCCAGGCTGGTTAGCCTGGGTTAATGAAGATTTCTATGTAAGTACATTCCAATCTACCCCCTGATAACTCAGTGGTTCAGGAACAGAGGGTAAATCTTCACTGTTCCTTATCTATCACTCCATAACTAGCCAACATGGCCAGACTTTCAACAATGCTATTAAACAGTACCAAATAAAGTTTTTAATTTTATTAGTTGCTTGCCATGTGCCCAGAGACAACTATGAATGAACAGCCATCGCAGCGTATGCTGGTTTAGGCTGGATCAATTAGAGGCAGACCTTACAAAAGACTTGTATCTTATTGTCAACTATCTGAGGTACCTCTGGATTTCCTCTGCTAAAAATTACCGTTACCACTGTAACACTTACATTGTGATGAATTAATACAATGCATTGTCTGAATTGATGCTTAGAAATGGTCAAATCTACTGACAAACGACTCCCACAAGAGCTTGCACAATTTTCTCTAAATCCATTACATAGACTACATCATGTAGTTAGAATGTCGTTTGCTACTGTGGCCATAAAAAAGCCGTACGGATGTTGGAAATACCAACAATTCCCAATTTATTGATTAGTCTCAAATTCTTCTTCAAAATTGCTCTCCTGACTTGATTTATAGAATAGCAAAACTCCCATTTGCTTCAATAATGCCAAGATTTAAATAAAAACCATCCACAAACAATGTATTACCTTACACAGCCCCTCTTCTCTTCTGTCCTTTGACTGAATGAGCTGGTTACCCATTTGTGATCACCATCTGAGTTTTGTTCATTCTGTTGATCTGCTCTGGACATACAGCTCACGGCTTTCTCTTGAGTTTTAACATCTTTGTAAGAAAACAAGTTGCAGTTTAACAGTATGAGTGGGGGAAAAAGTGTCATGTTGCAAATTACTTTAGAGAAATATTGAAGAGCACTTGAATGTGAATGTCAAGAAAATCAGTGTGCTAATAAACATTTTTAATGAAAGGAAACAACTTTTTTAGAAGGCAAAGTAGCAAAATAAGTAGTAGCAAAATAAATTGTTGAAATTTACTTTTTTTTTTTTGTTTAGATCTGGAAGTCAGGTAGTACCCATTAGTCTTAAGAGTATTATTATAATACAACAACAATATAAAGTACTGGCACCAATACTCTTACAGTCTTAGACATCTACTATATATTTTATTTAGTTAACAATAATTTGATTTTAACATTTTGCTAACTTTGCACATAAAGAGACGGCAGTAATGGTGTATCTGAGTCATCTCAAGCACTGTTTGTCAGCTTAGCTCATCTACAAATTTACCCTTTTCCACTCTTCGGAAGGTGTCTCCAGTGCTATACTCATTCAAGCTGTCTTTAGACTGCCTTTGATTAATTGCATTTTCAATGCTCTTCTCTTCAGATTCTTGCTCTGCACCTTCTAGTTCCACTTGTATTCTAGACACTTAAAAAGAGACAGTGCAAACAAGATGATTATACCAGTTTGCTTAAATATGGTTGCAATTAAAACATTTAGAGGTTAGACGAGCTTTATGCTTGCAACACAGGAAAAGGTATCTCTCCAGATAGAAGAAAATTAAAGAAACAGGAAAAAAAAAAAAAGAAGAAAAAGCACAATAAGATAGCAATGGAGTTAGGCTCAGTTATGGCAAGATTTTCAGTGACTTCAGTGGGAGAAAGAATAACCTCATATTGCATCCAGATGAGTAATGACAGACTTTATTTCTAGGCTTTATGTTCAGTAAAGTTCCCTAAATTCATCCGAGCGAGCCAGCTGGAAGGGCTCACCGGCATCAACAGAATTGCCTTCATTTTCTGTTTGGGCAGCTTCGTTTCTGCTGTCGTTCACAGCCTCCCCTGACACCTCTTGTGCAGTAACCTCCCCTGCAAGGCCTTTGTCCGAGTCTCCATTTTGTGACTGCATTTTAAGATTTGTAATTTAGACCAACATCAGCTAAGTCAGGCTTTGACTCACAATCCAACTTCCAGACAAAATGTGTAAAGGCTTTAGTAGGTGAACCTGTTACAGAGAAAAAGACAACACGAGTAAATTATGAAGCCTGTACGGAGCTGTACAGCCCAGGAGCTCTCTAGACAAGGCCCATGTCCTACCGCGCGCTGCTCCATCTCCTGTCAAACCTGCAACTCCCTTTACCTCACCCCGGGCCCGGGTAGGGCCGGGTGTTCCGACCCAGGCCTCGGCGGCCGCTCCTGACCTCGCCGCGGTAACTCCGAGGCAGCAGGAGACGCAGGCCCCGAGGGACGGGACGGGACGGGAGACGCAGGCCCCGAGGGACGGGACGGGAGACCCAGGCCCCGCTCCTGCCGGCGGCCCCGTGGCGCGGGCAGCGCCTCAAGCGCCGCCGTCGCCATGGCGACGCCCCGCGCTGGCCCACAAGGCCCCGCGGCCGCTCCCGGCGGCCCCGCGGAGGAGGCGGCGGGCGAGGCGGGGGCGTGGAGGGCCGGCTGCCGCAGGTGAGGCGCGCAGGGCGGGTAACGGCCCCTCGGGGCGGCTCTGCGCCGGGTTCCTCCCCGTGGGCCGCGGCTTGGGCGTTGGTTTCCTTCCGTTAGAGCCCGGCCGCGGCCAGGGAGGACCCTGGGCAGGGCTGGGGCCGAGCGAGGGGCGGAGGGGGCGGGCCAGGCCCGCTGGTCGCCGGGGCTCGCTGTGCCCCCCGGGAGGGGGGAGGCCCGCGGGGCGGGGTGCGGTGCGGTTGGTGTCGCTGGGCCAGGGGAGGGCGGTGCGTAATGGCGCGAAAGCAGGTGGCAGTGAGCTGCCGAGGAGGCGGCGATTGGCTTCTGTGCTTGTTTTGAAAAATTATTCGCCCCTCAAAGCCTTGCGAGGCACAGCAACCCGGTGTGCGATGTGACATTAATGCACGGCCCTGTCCCTTGGCCCAAGGGTTTTCAAACCCGAAGGACGCAGTACATGCGGTGCGAGCTGGGATAGAGCCAGGGACCGCAGTTATGCTTCTGCCTCTGCGCTTCCTCTGTCTCTCCTGTAGTTTTCTGTGCTTGGAAGGGCCCGTTGCTTCCTGTGTGCTCAGCTCTCTCCTGCTGGTTATTCTTGCCTCTTTTGTAGGTGGGTCTTTAGCTTCCAAATTTAGGTTTTACGTGTTGAGCTTCCCCTATCTGCTTGGACTGGAATTGTTTTATTTACAGTATCATTCCTTAGTGTAATTATGGTGTAACTAATTAATAGCTAAACCCTTCAACAAGGGCTAAACAGTAGCTTAGCCAGTGGGGATGGTGCTAGGTGATATTCAAATTTTATCAGGCTGATTTGTGGCTTTTCAGCATCAAAATGGTGCTCATACTGTAACATGCTGAATCTCAAAGGTTATCTGTTCACTGTGGAAAGTTTACGTGGCCCAAGAGGTGATTGTAATTGCCTGCGTCTCCTGTTTTTTTCCAGGCTTGTGATCACCATGGCTGCAGTGGATCGTTTCTACCTCTTGTACAGAGAGATCAGTCGTTCCTGCAGTTTTTACATGGAGGCCCTGGCTATAGTTGGAGCTTGGTACACCGTCAGAAAGTGTGTGTCTCTTGCGTTTGACACTTACAGCATGCTTAGGTTGCATGTAATTCCAAAGCTGGCCGGTGAGGTGGATCTTGTCAAGCAGTATGGAAAATGGGCCGTGGTCACTGGTAAGAGACTGAAGCAGTGTGTTTGCTTATGTTTCTATCACATACTGTGCCAGTACTGCAAAACTTGCTAGCTTATACTGCTGGGTGAGCTTTATGTTACAAACTGGGGCCTGTATTTTCTCAGGTTGCAATTTAATCTGCTTCAGCAGTGACAGTTTTTCAGTGCCTTACTAAATTTGATTCCTCAGGAGATGGGCAAGCTCAGTGTGTTGACTGACTGCTGGGAAAGAACCACAGAGCAACTTTTCCCAAAAATTGCACGGTACATCCTGAACACGTACAGACATAGACAGAGATGCAAACAAGATCCTTTTTTTGCTATGGGCTTTTCACATGTGCTCAAGTTCTGCAACAAGGTTTAAGTCATATACCTCTGACATCCCCACCTTTAAGGTTCTACTCTAAACTCTCTGTTGTTGTAATGGAAAATATAAAACTTGCATGAGGTGAGATTGCAGAAGGCTGCTACTGACAACGCTGTCTTTAATATTGTGGCTTTGAGATCAGCGTATTCAGTGCCACATGATCTTCAGAGAAGGCAATAAAGCTATAATTGAAATAACTGTCAAAATAGAAGGCTGGAGTTGCTCTGGTTTTTACCTTGGTTTTTTTCTTTCTATTACAGGTAGCACAGATGGTATTGGGAAGGCATATGCGGAAGAACTGGCGAAGCGTGGTGTCAACATCATCTTAATCAGCCGAAACAAAGAGAAGCTGGAGGCTGTATCTCGGAGCATATCTGAAACCTATAAAGTGGAAACAGATTTCATAGTAGCTGACTTCAGCAAGGGGCATGAGCCTTACCCAGCCATTAAGGAGGCTCTGAAAAATAGAGAAATTGGGATTTTGGTGAATAATGTAGGAATCTTTTATACTTACCCGGACTATTTTACCAACCTGTCTGAGGATGCGCTGTGGGATGTGATCAACATAAATATTGTTTCTGCCAACATGATGATACATATTGTGCTGCCGGGCATGCTAGAGAAGAAGAAAGGGGCAATTGTGAATGTTTCTTCTGCATCCTGTTGTCAGCCGACACCAATGTTGACGGTCTATGGAGCCTCTAAAGTAGGTTGGGATGTGATGTTTAATGGTGTGCAGTGGTTTTGGGGTTTGTTGGTTGGTTTGTTTGTTTGTTTTTTAACACATTCAGCAGAGATATAAAAATACTTGAAGGTTTTCTAGGGATTTGTTCAAATATCGGAGGTGAATGTTACACGTATGGTGCAGTAAACTCTTTATCCTCACCAATACTGGCTTTGAACCAAAGTCAAGCGCTATTTGGATTGTGTGTGAACTGTGGCATAACAGTAGTTCTAGAAGAAATGTTAACCTTCGTCAGAGAAATGATGCGCAAAGCAAAGCGGCAATTCTATGACCCATCAAAAGGGTCAAGAATTTCATCTTTCTCTTCTTCAGCTGAACTGTGCAGATACATCTCTAGCTACTTACACACTAGTATTTGGTAGGAAGAGGTGCTATACTCGTTCTGAAGCCACCACTATGACAAGGGCTGTGGCCAAATCAAGCCACTGCTTCACCTAATACCAAGGGGAAGAAGGCTTCTTACATCACTCTCTACCATATCTGGGGAGAAGTGAAAAGAACTTCTCCCCCCAGATTATTCTTCTTGAGGAGATCCAGTCAATAATGATTAGCATGGGGCAGTTGGGTGATGCTGGATGTATGAATGCATGTGAGGATGTGGATTTACACTGAATGACTTGGTGCTGAATCCACAAAAACAACCGACATTGTAGCAGGATCTTGTCTTGATCCCGTGTCTAAACACAAGTGGCTATTGCTCCCAGCTGTTCGTGGCTGCCCTCTGCTGTAGCCTAACCCCCCTGCAGCCTTGCTCCTGGGATAGCTGTTGCAAGTACTTTTGCCTGGAGCAAAATCAGCTCTTATTACCCCAAGGTATAAAACTCCTTGCAGACTTTCTTCATTGTGGAAACTGGCTTAAGATTCCTGTTTCTGTTGCAGAATTAAAAGGCCTGAATGAAAAAGAACAGAACAAAACCAAGTGTACTGAAGTTTCTTCCTTTAGCTGTCATCATGAACGCGAATCTTAGATCAGCAGTCCAGTTTAAAGCCTGGCCTCTGTACAGTTATGTTGGCACAGAAGCGGGAGCAAGCTGCTCGAGCATCCTAAGCCTCGTTATGTGCTAAGTGTTAAGGTGTTTGAAGTGGTTGGTTGGTTTTGTTTGTTTTCCTAAAGCAGATGGGGTTTGTAGAAGATGCTGTCCCAGCAGTTTGTTGGGAAGGGCACTTTTGTGAGGCTGTTTGGGAGCAGAAACCTGTTCACTAACAAATTGGGTCTAAAATGCTGTTTCTCAGGGGTCACTGGCTGTGCAGCACAGCAGGACCTTCAGCATGGCATCGGTGCTGCTGCCTTGGTAAGACTGAGCCATGCTCGTTCTCCCGTCTGTTTGATTCCAGCCATGCCACTTACCAGCCTTGTGCTTTTCTATGTTATTCTGTAAAAGTAAAAGGAACTAAAGGAGATCATACAGATACACAGAAACAAATACGTGTCTAATTTTGCACAAGAGAGTTAGTTGCCGAAAGTAATTAACCTAGCTTCTGGGTAAGATCAGTTGAACATGAAATTCACCTGTCAATGTACTGAAGGATGGAACTTCATTTTGTCCTTTTGACTGCGGTATGTATAGTTAGCTTTGGAGTGTCTCCTGCAATGCCCTGAAACTAAACAAGGTGTTTCTTTTAGATGAAGTAAATATTTCTGTACTGTTTTTAAGCAGAAATTGTCAGATTATTTGTTAAATTCACATCAGAGAGTTAAGCAGTTGCTTTGTCCTGCAAGTTACTGTACTGCTGTACTGTACTGCTGTACTTTAGCAAACAAATAGCTTAGAAATGTGTATTTTTATATTATTTATTCAAGGTTTTATTTTTTAGCTGATGTATAAAATATGCTACAGCTTTTCTGTAATTTTAATAAAACTCTGCCCTAAGACTTGATTGTTTAAAAAAAAAAAGAAAAGAAAAGAAAAAAAGGTGTCTCTGCTTTTGTCTTTCTAGGCCTACTTGGACTATTTCAGCAGAGCACTACATTATGAGTATGCCTCAAAAGGAATTTTTATTCAGAGTTTAACCCCTTTTGTAATTGCAACAAAAATGGTAGCATGCAGCAGCACTGCATCAAATAGATCTTTCATTTTTCCTTCTGCTGAAGAATATGCAAGTCATGCTATTACTACTCTTGGGTTATCCACAAGGACTACTGGTTACTGGAAGCATGGAATAATGGTAATGGAATTAATTAAACTATTTAATGTTTGTAAATAGAAGTAAATAAGCTGGTTTACTTTCTTAGGAATCTGAATGAAAATAATGCTTGTATTCCGAAGAAGTCAAATATATATATTGGGACTTAAAGGCATTGTGCCATATTTTCTCAGTAATTCAGCTTTAGAAAATCATGCTCAAACATGCTTATTTTAAAATGAGAGAATGAATCCAGTTCCCACTGGAAATGCACAGCAGAAATGGGAAAGAGACAATGTCTTACTCAAAAGCACGGAGTATCTCGTTTTGCTTAGGATGTTGCTGGCTAGGCAAACATGTCACTGTCTTCTATGAACAGAAGTAGCTTTTTAAAATCTTAATTTATTGAGCGTAGTTCTTCTTTGAGGAAGAGTGGGCAGGGTGGATGGAATAATAGCAGGAAAAAAAGCCCACATTTTAATCCTAAGCTACCTGGAAGCAGGGCTTCCATATTTTAGGTTTTCATTTTTGGGGCAGGCTGTGTGCTCCAAAGTAATTTTATGAACATCAGTCACATCTCATATGGCCTGTAGAAAGCCACTAGGTAGCATTAGGCTGAGTAGAAGGAATTGAAGAAGTGGAGATTAGTGCAAAAGGAATAAAAGGGATGGGAAGGACTCTGGCAACATCTGGCAGTTAAAGGAAATGGACTGTACTGCTGTTGTGAACTTTATCAAACCACTTCAGAATGTATTTGCAGAAGCTGACTCTTCAGCTGTGTGCACTGCTTCCAAAATGGCTGAATATATTTACTTCTGAGGGCTGAATTTAAGGCTTTGTTGCTGATGTTCAAGCAGGTTTCGCCTTGCTTTAGTAGTAATTTGAGGAATTGTTTGTTTACTTTAATGGAATGTATATTAATCTGTCTCTTCCTTTCTTCTTTTTCTCTTCTCTTGTGTCCCCCCATGCTTCTCCACAGTTCACATTGACTGAACGCCTACCGGAATGGATCTGGGCATGGTTTGCGATGTATTTTGGCAGAATTGTACGCAAGGAGGCTTTAACATGCAAAGTGAAATAGGATTACCCAGATGTCCTATGTAACGACTACTACATTCTGACCAGAATGCTGCAGAAATGTTTCATGAACCTCGATGGACTTACTGTAACTTACCCATGCCTTGCTAAACAAGCTATGTGTAATCTAGACATCAGAAGTCTGGATCCTCTCGGTATCCTTGTATTAAATAGCTCTTCTGCTGCTTTTCTCCACGACAAAAAGCTGATCTTATGGAGCTTAATCTCTGAGGTAATTGGGCAGAAGTAGGTACAGTTTTAATTCAGACAGTAAATTACTGTCTCTTGCATAGCACTACATGATGTCAAATTGAAAACATGACAGAATTTGAGAATTCTGCAAATCTGTCAGGAATGGGCTCCCCAAAAATTATGCTGTTCAGAAAGACAGTCCAGTCACCTGTATTAAGTTTCTTTAATAAGTAGTTTTGCATAACTCTTCTGTCTGCTAAGGCAGATGTTTGTATGTTTTAAGTACAAATATTACTTTTGAATTATGTTATTTAAGGAGCTTCTCAAACTTAAGGTACATGGCAAGGTACACTATTGCCTTGGAGCTTTAAATTATTGAAAAGGTCTTACAGAGCTGTAAAGGCATTTGGAGATAAGCTTGTATGTTTTCTTATTCCAAATGTGAGTGAGCTTGATAATGTATTTCAGAGTGCTGAAGCAATATTTAAAGTGGCTGGAGAATTGAATAGAGAATGTAAAGCCACATTAGCTAAAGAAAAATAATGAAGTAATGTTTTGATTTAAAAATACCGATTTAAAAAAAAAAAACTGGAGTTTTGATGCTGTATGATTTTGATGCTTTTGTTTATATAAATAAATATGTTTATGTATGTGTACTTAGTAGAGGTCATCTGCTGTCATACATTGCTCATGTGTTGCAGGCTCTACATCTCAGGAAAGCTGTCCTTTCGGTGTACGCCTAATTGGTGCCTGAAAGAGGGACATGACGTGGGGAGAACGTTCTCAATCTTTTTGTAATTTTTTTATTATCATGGGCTTGTCAGTACTGCTTCTGTAATGCTGTAGTGAACTATCAAACCCATGAACTACCTCTTGCCGTACCTCATACACAGCAGCATGCCTCAAGGAGCATCCTCCCCTCGTTTGTGCCAGTATTTGCTGATTGAAACTCCCTCAGCCACACGTGAATAGTCAGAATCTCAAAACAACTTTCTTCAGGAGGCGGCTGCTGCGCGGCCTCCGCCCCGGCTCCCGCGGGAAGCCGCTCCCCGGCCCTTGCCCGTTACCGCCGGGAGCTGGCTCACCCCGCCGCCATCGCGACCCACCCGCGCATGCGCGCTGCAGCACAGCGCCCGCCCCTCCAGGCCGCTGCGGGGCTCTCGCGAGAGCGCTGTGGTAAACAGTGCACAAAATGGCGGCGGCGGGCCCGGCGGCGGCACGGTGAGCGCGGCAGGCGCGGGGAGGAGAATGGGACGGGGGCTCTGCTGCTGCTGCTTCCGCCGCGCCGCTGCTGTGCGCGGGCTGGGGGGGGAGCGCTGTGCCGTCAGGCTTTGGGGGGGGTGAGAGCGGCCAGCACCCGGGCCTGCAGCACCCGGGCGCCGTTCCCGGTGCTCGCTTCCCCCTCGTTCGCCGCCGAGCAGCGGTCAGCGGCTTCTTCCGTGGTCAGGGGCCGAGCTCCCGGGCCCCGGGGTGCAGCTCCCAGCGGCGCGGCCCCCGGCCGGGATGGCTCCTCGGCTGTCCGGTGGCCCGAAGCCTCCACGTCGGTGCTCTTTGAGCCTCTCTCAGCCGGCGGTCTCCGCGGGGTTCCTGTCGCTCGCTCTGGGGTGCCCTCGCTTCGGAAAAAACAGGGAGCACCTCCACGCGTGGCTGTTGTAGCCCATGGGCAAGCTGACGACTTTAAGCCCCTGTCCAACTCCGCACGACAAGGGTATTAAACAGAGTAAAGTTATGAGTGTGCTGTTCTTTTGCTCTTAGGTTTTTTTTGTCATATTTCAGCATCATGCTCGCATACAATCTGTTATCAGCCATAAGAATGTTTATTTTGCTTGTTTGTGTAGGATTTTTTTTGTTTGTTTTATTGCTATAGGGTTATAAGTTAAGGAAGTTATAAGGTAAACAGCTCAGTCAAGATCAGCAGACGACGTACTGTAACTGTCTCTAGTTTAGGGATGAAGCGGAAGTTTTATAATCGCAAGCAGTTCACAATCTGTCATGATGTCAGTCAGATTGAAATTGAGAAGCATTCTGTCCCTGTTACAAGGAAATACTTGAGAATGCTAAGTAAAGTTAAATAAAAATGAAGTAACAGCTGTCACATGAAGACTCAGTTCATTCTGTTATTGTGCTAGGAGGTCAGCCCATTTTCTCCTAAATAGTGTGAATCCCCTAATAAGGCTCCTGGTTTTCAGTCGTGCTCACTGAAGCAATGTATAGAAGCTTCCCTTCCACATACAAAACGCTTTCAACAATTTCCTTTAACTTCACATTATTACATCTGTAATCCCAGCCCTTATTTTTTCTGGTCCCAATGTTGTGGTAACACGTTCCACCTCAAGAAAATTGGAAAGACTTTTTTTCATGCTGATTTCCTCTTTCAAGCACAGGGACAGCAAGTTTGCTTTCTGTAGTGTCTCTTGTCCTTACCACGCCTCGGCATAGAGTTTGAATCTGATTCTTCTTGTGTAAAATGATGTACTATAGCAGAATTGCTGTTTGCTACATTTCTGCTTGGAAAAAAAAAATCATGCTTTTTTTTTAAGTGGCCAGGGGCTCTTTTTATCGTGTTAATGTTTTATCTTGCAGTTTACTTTTTCTTTGCCATGGGACTGGCATCTCATTTTGTTCTCTTTGCTCCACAAAGGGTGGTAGAGTTTGGTTGTCATTATTGCCTGTTCTGTTGTCAGGTTAATACCAGAGTGTTCCAAACATGCTCTGGTGTGAGCAAGGAAGAAACTTGAGCATTCATGAAAAATTACTAAATGAAAATATAAACAATTTTTTCTTTATTATTCCTAATACTAACTGCCAAAGGCGTCTGCCTTTTGTGATTTTCAGGCTATACAGTTGCACGAACATGAATCTAATTATTTTCTGTATTGCTGTGCCTTACAGGTTGGCTTGCAGACAGCTTTGTTAATTCTTCAAGGGAGTTAAGTTTTCCATCGGAAATGG
This sequence comes from Chlamydotis macqueenii, assembly GCF_036417535.1. Lineage (NCBI taxonomy): Eukaryota > Metazoa > Chordata > Aves > Otidiformes > Otididae > Chlamydotis > Chlamydotis macqueenii. The sequence continues at coordinate 16,446,896 of NC_141568.1, forward strand.
AGTACAGGACTCAGCTACCACATCCTGAGTGACCGAATCCTTTAGTACAAAATGGAGAAGAAGCGTAGAAAGAAATGAGCCTGTTTTTTAGGCTTCACCTCAAAAGACCATGAAATCTCTACTTATTTTGGACACAGCTTTAAGAATATCCAGTTGATTGTCACAGTGAAAGCAACGTTTACTGAAAGAAAAATGAACTAGTTTATAAAGAAGAAAATTGTGATTTGAATATATGGAATTTTTGGAATGAAACCATTTTCTTCTATGACCATGAAGTTTGCAAACATCTGGTTTGTTCTGGTTGTTATTTTACTCTGTGGCAAAAAACACTTCGGTACCAGACTAGGGAATTCCTCTCATGAGGCTCACATATGTCCTGGATGTTCTCGCCTTACTTTGAAAGTGGAATTCACTTCTACAGTCGTGGAGCATGGTAATAAAGAGCTAAGCAGTGAAAAAAAAAATCCATGTGAAGTTCAAGTGTATGTTACCGATTTATGGTATTTGTGCAATTGTAACATTCAGGGTTTCTGTAGAAGCATATCATCTGCTAAATTCTCTGTATTCAAAAAGAGAAACATTTTATCAAAGGTTTGTAGTTTAACTGGGGACAAGATACAAAGCAGAAGAGAAGGAAGAGAGGGGGAAGTAAAGGGCATGTTAAAAGTGAAAATGGAGCGTGAAGGCTCAGGTGGGCAAGTCTGGTCACTTTGGTGTGTTTAGTAGCCGTTGTTTTCAGCCTGGCCGGTGGAATGGTTGAGACTCTTTTATAAAGTGTAACCGCAAACAGGCCTTGAAGGAGTGAGACAGGCAAGAAATCTCTGTGGGTTTGTTCAAGAAAAAAGGTTGGAAGTGATAATATATGCGTGGAAAAATTGCAAAGATAATTGTGAAGGGAGCAGATGAAAGGCAAAGTGAGGCAGATATCACTGCTGAGGTGGCAGAGGATAGCAGTAGGACGCCTTGACCCTGTGTCCGCTTATTGCCTCAGGTACCCGGAATGTTCCCACAGTGAAGCCGTGTGTGTGCCTGGGTGCTTGCAGGCAGGATGTCAGCAGGGACATTTCTGTGTGTAGTTAGCCAGAGACTTACTGAGGTGAATGTGGTGGTGTGCTGGGGCTGAGATCCCCTCACCGATCACCGATGCAGATCAAGAACTGGGCTGCTGGGTCTGGCTTCATTCTTTGTGCGTGTCGTGGCTGGTGTCAGTAATTTGCACTAAAACTCAGTACCCTGTGGAGGCTAGATTCTTTAAATCGTACGTGTCAAGAAGCATATTGAATTGGCATATCAAGCAGTTTCTGCTGCTGGATGTAGCACTAAGTCTGTTCCCTCTCCCCTGCTCCCCCCCACATCATTTCACCTTTCCATGATATTTACAGTTCTACTTTCCTTTCAAAATTTTTTATCATATTTTTGCCAATTTCCTTTTTTATTAAAAAAAAAAAAGCATTATGTAGTGCAGAAATAAATTGCAGATTTCTAAAAGAGAAAAAAGTGCCTCAAATTGTGATTATTTGCACTGATTAAAGAAAAAAAGAAATTTTTGGACCTTTGTGATGTGATTGTATGAGTAAGCTGCTTAAACATCAGTTCTGATAAGTTGTGCTCTTGTTCCAGAGTATATTGTGGCTTTTAATGGATACTTCACAGCTAAAGCTAGAAGTAAATTTATTTCAAGTGCGCTAAAAAGTAGTGATATTGAGAACTGGAGGATTGTACCTCGCAACAACCCAGCCAGTGACTATCCTAGTGATTTTGAAGTTATTCAGATCAATGAGAAACAGAAAGATGGAGTACTGACACTGGAAGATCATCCAAACATCAAGCGTGTAACACCTCAACGGAAGGTCTTCCGATCGCTCAAATATTTGGAGTGTAAGTAATTTTCTGTGTAATTGCATGAGATCTCTTTTGGAAAAGTCTTAGCCCTATTTTAGACCATCAGCTTAGCATTACAGAAGTGGGAATTGCCCTACAGTTTTTAATTTACAAAACTCTATTCTTTTACCTGAAAAAATTATAGAGGTCTTATCAAATTGTTGCTAAAATGTGGCAACAATTCCATCTGCAACATAGAAACATTTATTTTGCAGCAGTTATCTGAGACTATGGACCACTATATCCCTAGTACATAAAGCAAGATTTTGATTAGAGAAAATGGATACTCACTTGTCTAAAACTTTTGTTATAACAATATGATCTGTATATTTACATAAAAATCTAATCTTTTCTGATTTTTCTTATACTGTTTTTTTTTTTCTATTTTCTTCCTCCTAATTCTACGTAGCTGATCCAATGTTGCACTGCAATGAAACCAAATGGACTCAAAAATGGCAGTCATCTCGTCCCTTGAGAAGAGCAAGTCTTTCTTTAGGTTCTGGCTTCTGGCATGCAACGGGTCGACACTCCAGCAGGCGTTTGCTGAGAGCTATCCCACGCCAAGTGGCTCAGACCTTGCAGGCAGACGTCCTCTGGCAGATGGGTTACACAGGTAAGCTTTTGTCTGTTGGCTTGGAACAATTGCCTTATTTGAAAAAGCAAGTGAAGTGTAAGGAAAGGCTAATTGATTCCTGTGTGTTAATCTCTCACTGAGTGCCAGTTCTGGAAAGATTGAGAAATGCTTTGTTTTGAGATGCGTTTTGTACTTACAGAGTGCTCTTTTGTTTGTGTGTGTGGTGTACTTAAGAGAAGTTGGTCATATTTATGATCTGTGGTTGAATTTTTGAATTGGAATATGAATTTTCTCTAAAATCTGTAATTTAATGAGCTTGTAAATTGCATGCTGCATTAAGCATAAAAGTTTTCTTTAACATGATAGAGTAGGTTTGCTATGAAGCTGAATCAGAAAAAGCATTGCTTTTCTTTTACAGGTGCTGGTGTAAGAGTAGCTGTGTTTGACACTGGTCTGAGTGAGAAACATCCACATTTCAAAAATGTAAAGGAGAGAACAAACTGGACTAATGAGAGAACCTTGGATGACGGTGAGTTAACATGCACAATGGTCCAACTATTCCTGACACAGGCATGTTTTGTTTTCCGTTGTAAAACTGCTGTTGCTGCTGCGGTGCTAACATCTGTTGAAACTGTTTATCGTGCGATTTTAAGTGTAAATCTTCAGTGTCCCGAGCACTTTGTTCTCATACCAAATTCTGTGAAGAGTATTAAGGTCCCAGTAGGTTTTGTGTAAGCCTCCTTTGAACCATATGTGGCGTTTTATCATAGGTTTTGAAAAATGTCAGGCTAAGAAGACTTTATGCAGAGTAGGTGGAGGTGAGAGCAAACCACACAGAAGTGTTTATTTCCTATTCCTTTTTATGTTTTCTGCTGTTTCACAGTGCATATGTATTTTCATACTTATGAGAGAGAATTTTCCTTCTTTACTGTGCAGTCCTAAACTAATCAGAGTTGTGCCAGCTTCCTGTAAGCTTTTTCTAATCTGTATAGTTTTCATCCACAAACACTGTGCTAGCTCACACCCATCAGCATTCCAAAGAACTGTTTATATTCTGGGGTATGTTTGTATTCCTGTTTCATACATCGACCCTAGCTTGCCCTGACTGTATGCTTTCACAGATTATTAACTTCATACAGTCTAAGTCAGTGAGTCAGTTGGCAATTTAATCCCTTTAGGGTTCAAGGTATATGCATATCTTGCTCAGTGTTGTGTGCACTGTATTATATGCAGTATTTCTTTGCATTGCAGCACCTGCTTTTGGTGGTGCTTTTTATTAGTTCTGTGTCCAGATGGTTGCTGGACTGGTAGATTTAGAGTACAGAAGTATGATGCAGGCAGTCCCATAAAGCAAAAGCTAAATTATTTTTTCAGAAAAGGAAAAAATGTGTTTTCTTGTCTCGTTTTTCATCCTTCACAAACTAAAGTTATTTCAGAGTCAGGATAAAATTTTTTTAAGTTTACATAAAAATACATTGGCCTTGTGACTTGCATTATTCCAAAACAACCTTTCTCTCAGGATTGCTTTGTGTGGCTCTTGATTTAATTGGTAGCGATCAGGAGTGGGTAGACTGGGGAGCGTATCACTCAGAATTTCGTCAGCTGGTTGTCTGGCTGCACAGTGCTGGAAATTCTGGCCCCACTGAACTCAGTAGCAAAATGTGATTCGAGAAGGCTAGGACTGAACCCAGTGTTTGTGGTTTGTTGTGAAGTCTGCTTGATTGATGTGATTTTTTGGTATAGGCAGTGTTTAACAGTACAGATCCTTGACAATTAAATGGTTTGTCTTCTAACAGCTTATTTTGTTTCCTTTTCCCTGTGATAGGTTTAGGCCACGGGACTTTTGTGGCAGGAGTGATAGCCAGCATGAGAGAATGCCAGGGATTTGCTCCAAATGCAGAACTGCACATTTTTAGAGTGTTCACCAATAACCAGGTATCTATTTTAGATGTGTTTCAATTTCTACCCTTCCAGATTAATGCTATATTAATTTTTTCCTTTGGGAATATTGCAAGTACTTGTACATGTTGACATACTTTATTTGATAAATGAGAAGAATGCATCTTTCTGTTTAAAGGAGCCTTACTACAAGATGTCTTACACTTTCCAAACCTGGTATATTTTTCAGAAATAATGTGTGGAAGTCTGATCTGTATAGTGTTGGAGCAGTCACTCAGATGTGCTGAGCACTAGAAATACTAGGAGACCACTGTCACTTTTGTGCTTTATTTTGGTGTCGTTTCTCTTCTATTGTGGTGGAATCACGACAGTAGCTTTTTTTCCCACTGTGTCTTACATAGGTCTCATATACATCTTGGTTTCTGGATGCCTTTAATTATGCAATTTTAAAGAAGATAGATGTATTGAATCTAAGTATTGGTGGGCCAGACTTCATGGATCATCCGTTTGTTGACAAGGTTAGTACGAGGAAATAAGGTGGTTGTGGTGTTTTGTATCCCTCACACAAATGCTGGACTTGCAGGGCTACTTGTTTGCCACAGCTGCTGACAGGTTCCAGTGCTGCTTACAATTTCTGTGGAGTTTCATTTGCGTAAGAGAAATTCTGTACAGTGTACAGGCTTTTAGGAATGTATTTAAGGAATGGATTTAGAAAAAAACAAGCAAACCCCAAACATTCAGAGAGCTGTGGAAGCATGCCCTTTTGCAAAATGCTATACGTACTGCTCAGAATTGTGACTCTTAAGCAGGCAACTAAGTGGGCCCTTAGTAGAAGAGTTTAACTGAAATCCACTCTTGGTTTTTTTTTTTTTACTTCTCTGCATGGTTAGTTTATTTCATGGTAAAGATATGGATAGCATTAATTTAGTAGCAAATTGTTTAAGAACAAATAGATAAAAAGACAAGTAGTTGATTCAGCTGTGTGATAAGATATTTGTTTCAGGAATTAGGTTTTTGTTTTTGTAAATGTCATGGTCCCCTGAGTTGTTGATCTGTCCTTCAAAAGCACTAAGTGAATTAATTTACATTTTTTAAAAAAGATAAAATCTTTCTTTGTAAAGAGTAATTAAGGGATTTGAGGCATAGAAATTATTCCTTTTTAAAATAATAACCTACACTGAAATTTAGTTTGACAGTGACTTCGCTACTCTTCCCAGAGTATTACTGGAAGGAATTCAGAATAACTTCGTTTTGCTTTGTTATGGACAGGAGTTTTTCCTTTGGTGTAACCTAAGTATGTACTAATAGCAGTGTTGCTGGTGAAGCTGGGTTATTGGTCACACAATCTTAAGAAAGTTTGGAGCTCAATACTGAATATACCAATGAGAAGTATTCTATAAGTCTCAGTAAGAAAGGAGGATTGGACTAATCATTTGCTTATGTCAGGCCCCATGGAGTGTGTGTTTGTTAGAAAAAGTCTCCTTTTTTGGTGGCAGAGCCTGATTCTAAGCATAATTTTTTGTAGGTATGGGAACTGACGGCTAACAATGTCATCATGGTCTCTGCTATTGGCAATGATGGCCCTTTGTATGGGTAAGTTTCAACGACCACTTCAAAGGAAAGCAAGTATGTTGTTATTATATGTTGTTGGAAGTAGTTGTGCTTGGTCAGGAAGTTTTCCCTCCTCCTTTTTTCTGTAATCTATTTATAGAAAGTGACTCAAGTTAAACTCTTTCCGCTATCTTTGTCACTTGCTGTAGTAGTAATTTGTGAAGTACTTTGCTGTAGTAGCAATTTGTGAAGTACTGAGCTCAATATTTTTCATTGGAACTGTGGAAGGTCAGTAAAAGAAGAATGGCAGTGCTTCCAGCTGACATTCCCTGTTAGCGTGAACAGATGTCTGTGGGTACTGATCTTGGGCTTAAAGAATATAGAAGGGATCAAACCAGAATTATTTGTGGTGTATTTCTAAAATAAATGCCAAAAAATAGACTTTGTTTTGTTTTCCAGATACATGATTTTGTAGTTACTGAGTTAGTTACTAACTGCCTGAAAAGTTACTCTCACTGGTGAGTTTAAGTGTGTGGAGTAGGACTAAAATTTTTTTCTGTGGAGGTTAAAAAGAGTATCTGACAAAAACCTGGTGGCAGCATGCCCATGATAAACTTATGACTGTATCTTGCTTTTGGTTTTTTTTTTTTTGTTTTCCTATCTCCCAACTTGTTCTAGGACTCTCAATAACCCTGCTGACCAGATGGATGTGATTGGAGTAGGTGGCATTGACTTTGAAGATAATATAGCTCGCTTTTCTTCTAGGGGAATGACCACTTGGGTAAGGGACCTAGACTATGGCCAGGCTCGTTTGCAGCCAAAATAAGGGTCTTGGAAAGGCAGCCTTTTTTGAAGGGATAGTCCCATGCAGATGGTATGTGTGGAGTAACCAGTGATAAAATATTTCATCAGGGGTCAGAATAGAGATTCTAAGTCTTTAAGCAAGAAGCTTAATGTTCTTTGCATGTTTTCTCATCATTAATCTAGACCACTGTTGACATTGTTGTAAAATGTCCAGTGCCTTTTGATTTTCGGTGAGGACTCGCCTGTGTGGTTAAACCTGCAGAAATGAAGGCTTGCTCTTGTCCTTCCTTTAGTTTAAAAATGCTAGGATTTCCAGATGCTATATGTAACATTGCACTTATTTGCCTGTTGAACTGAGGTGATGGGTACTGCACACATGATTTCGGATGAGATTGTGTTGTGATGTTGATTAAGGGAACTATTACATGTTTCTGTTGGTGCTGCATCTCGTTCATTTGCCAAGTAGCAAATGTAGTGGTTTCATGCTTAGCATAGATGCTAGGTTAATCAGTAATGTTAACGTTGAAACATTAAGAGCTTGTCATGAATGGCTTGAGTCTTTCTTTAGGTGTTGCTTGCTATTCTGTGGTGCTGAACCTTGCCTAATTTAGTTGATAATTTTACTTCTGAATAACCTGCAGTTATTTTAAATGCGTAAGTGAAGCAACCAGTGTTCATGATGTGTTAGGACAATAATCCATCCATTTTCTTTCATAGGAGCTGCCTGGAGGTTATGGTAGAGTGAAGCCTGATATTGTTACCTACGGCTCTGGAGTGAGAGGTTCTGGTATGAAAGGTGGATGCCGCTCTCTCTCTGGGACAAGTGTAGCATCTCCTGTGGTGGCAGGTGCTGTTACTTTGTTAGTGAGGTAAGTCTTAAATAAGAGTCTCTAAAAAGATAAGGTTGCACAGGGGGCATAAAAGGCCCTAAAAAGGAACCCACCAGATAAAACTAAATCGTGTTCACATGTAGGAAAACAAATTCGGAGGATAAAATCAGGGTTCTTCTCCCTGAGACACTACCTTGTCTGACTAGCTCTAAGTTTTCTGGGAAAAACTTGAGAACTCTTTTCAGTAATACTTACATGTTTGAAAATATAGCTAGGGAGGACAGTACTACAAAGCAATTTGGTCGCATTTTTAAATAATTTTGAATTGCTGAGCTTCTGTCAGTTGTGTTGTAGAAGAGCAGCTACTCAAAGTAGGCCCCTGTAGTAGATAATTATCTAAGTACTTGTAAATTTTATAGGATTTAGGGTTTTATGGTGATTATCCAGTTGCATAAGTAATCTGTTGCACACCGAAGAACTTGGAAAGGTGCGAGTTGCAAGTCTGTACTTTGTGTTTGTCATTGCTACTACATGAGGATGAGACAGACCTTTATTTGAGAAACACTTAGGCCAAAAACTCAAAGTCATCATTGTATTTCTTCCATAAAATGGTGCGTTTGTCTTTGAACAGCAAAGCTGTTTTCCGCCCCCTGAAGACTCATGTGAAAGATACCAGCAAGTTTCCAGTTACAAAGGCTTTGATTTTCAGAATATCTTATTTGGCATATAAAGACACTGCCTTGATTGTAATGACTGCTGGTCATGGAGCACATTGTAAGGAAAAAAAAAATCATGTAATGTTAGTTTTTAAGAGAAATATGTCAGAAAGTTGTCACTCTTCTTCAGCTGTTCCAGTGAGAAGTCAAGTAGTAGACAAATATGAAGGGAGGATGTTACTGACAGCAAATTGATTTTTGATTGCATTTTCTTTAAGTCAGATGACTTTTTAAGGCAGAGTGGTAAACAAGACTAGCTAGAAACTAGAATAAAGGCCACCTAACATGATCTAATTTTTCCTATTTCAGCACAGTTCAGAAGCGTGAAATGGTGAATCCAGCAAGTATGAAGCAGGCACTTATTGCATCAGCACGTAGACTTCCTGGAGTCAACATGTTTGAACAAGGACATGGCAAGTTGGATCTTCTGAGAGCTTATCAGATCCTCAACAGCTATAAACCACAAGCCAGGTTAATTTTAATCCTTAATTAATCACTGATACACTATAACCTACTGTATTTATTTTAAGAGAGCAGGTGATGTGTGTGTAACTCAGTTGAGCAATCTGTGCTTATGCAACAAAGAGAACTTGCACAGATCTTATGTAATCCTGATGCATGAATTTTGACAAGAGAATAGATGAAAAGTCAAAGTATTTTCTGCATAAGTTACAGCAGTGTAGGGGATGAAATGTCTATGAGAGCTAAATTTACTTTCTCTCTTAGTCTCAAATGTTATGAATAATGTAACATAAAATACAATGGAAAAGTACTTGAATTTTAACTTTTGAGAATAAGAACATTCTCACTGTTCTGAAAAGTTTTTTTCTTGTGTGTGTGAAAATCTTTCCACAAAACTTAAAATTTAAAAAGACTAGAGGAGAAGGGAAGAAGATTTTTGGGCAGATTTGGAAAGTGAGGTAAGAGCTTGACAGAGTAGCTGTGACTGGCAGGTTTTATCTGTAATTTTTTCATAGTTATGTATAATGGTGTGTTCTTCTTCTGTTTATTGATTTATTTTTTAAAATTTATCTTCTCCATCCTACTGTAGTTTGAGTCCAAGCTATATTGACTTGACAGAGTGTCCCTACATGTGGCCCTATTGTTCTCAGCCCATATACTATGGAGGGATGCCAACCATTGTTAATGTTACTATCCTTAATGGTATGGGAGTCACTGGGAGAATTGTAGACAAGGTAAGACTTAACATTGTTCCAAGTCTTGACTATTAATGTTGCTAAAGGCTTCCCAGAAAAGAATGTTTAGCTATGAATTTAATGGAACGAATCAGATTTCTTACTGCTAAGAGCAAGAGATGCAAAATGTTTGATTTCAAAGGACGCACCCAGATTAGTAAGATTTGTCAGCATGAGCTGTCTACAAGTTTTCAAGCACTGCATTGGTTTCAGGGGTGTGTAGTGTTTTATCTTTGTAAAACCAGTTTGGATTGACAGGTTCTTGGAGATTTCTTTGTATTCTCTGATAGCGTTTTAAAACTTTTGGATAGACCTTCTTCTTTATTTTCTTTTTTTTTTTTTCTTTTTTTTTTTTTTTTTTTGATCTGGAGCATAAGCAATCTCAGTAAATGATCCTGACATTATAAATCATGCCTCTTCCTTGGGTCAGAATGACCTCAATGTATTGACTTACCAAGGTCTGCTGCAAAACCTATTCTACAACAGTGATGTTGAGCATGTTGTTTTGACTAGGGAGGTTTTTAATTTTTTTTTTTTAATTAAACTTTAAGTAAGTTTAAATGCTGAATAGATTTGGAAATTGATGCAAGTTAAATAAGACACCTATCCCATTTAAAAATTGGACATAATCTTCAGAAAAACTAAGATTTGTTACTTCTTTGTGCAGAGGAAGAGGGCTATGTGTGCAAAAATTAGTGACTGCAGATACTGTTTTGCCAATGTTCTGTATTCTCCATTTCACAGCCAGACTGGCAACCCTATCTCCCGCAAAATGGGGATAATATCGAAGTGGCTTTTTCCTATTCCCCTGTGTTGTGGCCTTGGTCTGGATACTTAGCTATTTCCATCTCTGTAGCAAAGAAAGCAGCATCTTGGGAAGGCATTGCTCAAGGTCATGTTATGATCACAGTATCATCCCCTGCAGAAAATGAAGTAAGTTCTGTACATCTTGTTTTTTTCACTATTAATAATTATGAAAACTGCTTCTCTATATACAAATACCTTCTTTTTAAGGGGTTACTCTGATCCCATCATTTGAAGCTTAAGTTAGTTAACTGATGAATGTTCTGTGGGGAAAAAGGATTTCACTGTAGTTTGTTCTTTCCTTCAGTCTAAGAATGGTGCAGAGCAGACTTCAACGGTGAAGCTTCCAATAAAAGTGAAGATTATTCCTACTCCACCTCGTAGTAAGCGAGTCCTTTGGGATCAATATCATAATCTCCGTTATCCACCAGGATACTTCCCCAGGGATAACTTGAGGATGAAGAATGATCCGTTAGATTGGTATTTATCTCAAGTTCTATTAAATCAGTATTTCTTGATTGTATGTTAACAATATGGGATAACTTTACTGAATGCCAGAATGCTCTGGCCTTTTTCACTGTGGCAGGGAATTATCTTTTCTAAAAAATCCATGAAAAGCAGTTGGACTCTGCATGCTTTTGGTGCAGGATTTTTTTTCGGCACTATAGTTTTATTCCCATGAAATGAAAACCTTTTAAAATGCACATTTAAGACACTGAGATTTTTGTTTGGCTTTCAAAGTGTAGCATTTTTCTTTTCTGCCCTAATTTCACCCAGGAAGTTAAGGGGGGCACTTTGTTAGCTGCTTGAGCATTCGCTTATCAAAAAACTTTGAGAAATTTGAAAGACTGAATCCTAAAGAAGAAAGCCTTTGTCTGTTTAGGGAGACTCTCTTTGAAGCAGGGCAAGGCTCAGCTGACTTGCTGTCTTTCATAGATGGAGAAGGAAACCATCCATAGGAAGAACTGCTTAGCAATGTATAAGTCAGAATTGTTTGAGTTGGTGACCAAGACATAGGCTTTTGGAAAGCTACTTGGAGCATGCAAATATGGCAAATGGACAGAAACAGTTATTCAGCAGTTATTTACAAGTGGTCTTCTGTGCTTCTTCCAGTTAGTAGTTAAAAATGCGGCTTTTTTGCAAGGAGGAAGTCCTGTGGAGAGCATCAGTGTTTCTCTGTGGTGGGATGCAAACATGTAGAATTGTGTTTTGTAAGGAATAGGCTCAGTCTCTAGCTTTAAGTGTATAACTCTTCTCTGTAGCACTTGGAACCAGTGTAATTTGTGAAGAATTTTGCGAGGAAACAACGATGCTTTGAAAACTACAGGTTATGATTTGAAAAAAATTGACCTTTTAGGAAGTAATCTGTAATTAGAGGATTTAAATCAGATTTCTGCATGCCAGATTTAAGTGTCTTCAACACTTTTCTCTTTTCCTAAGGAATGGTGACCATATCCACACAAACTTCAGGGACATGTACCAGCACCTAAGGAGCATGGGGTACTTTGTTGAGGTTCTTGGTTCCCCGTTTACATGTTTTGATGCAAGTCAGTATGGTAAGCATGAGATAATTGTCTTGTTCTCCATATGGTGAGCTACTTCCTAAAATGGCCTGGTTTTTGGAAGACCAAAAACGTTGTGGGAGCGCAAAGAAAAATTACCATGATAGTAGAAAAATGTTGTAACAGTGAGTGTGTTTATTATTTATATGCTCATATTTAGCGGTGTGAAGTGTCACTGCAGAAGCTTGCTTGGGAGCTAGTAGAATTAGTGCTGTTTTATATTCTTATTGTGAAAAAAGATGAAAGGGAAGGCCCACCTCTGAGTGGGTTGGAAGCCCCACTGTATTCCATCCCACAAAGGCAGAACTGTATTTGCCAAAAGATTTTGGCACAGTCAGGATGAAGCATGACGTGAATAGCAGGCTAAAATCAAAAGTGTCCATTCTGTTTCTTTTTTTTCCTCAGCAGTGGCATTTTAAAACACTGATCTTTGTGGATAGATAAAAGAGTGGGGAAAGTATTCCATCTGGACATATGTTATAGCAAAGCAGTATGTAGCTTATTTCTTCTGTGTTTATCAGGAAGGAGATTTGGTAGATTTGCCGGGGAGGAAACAAACCGAGCTGTCTGTGCTCTTTTCTGCTCCAGTGTGCCTCTCTGACCATGACATACTCCAACAAAATCCTCTTCTCTTGTGGACTGTGGTGTTCTTCAGTGGCCTGTAAAGTCAGGGTGCATTCTCCTGACAGTTTTCTAGTTATGGAAGTGTTGTCAGTGGTGAACTTTGGTCTATCTTGATTCTTCAGTAAATAGCAGTCCATGGCTTTTTGAGTTCAGTGGATGTGCAACTGGATACAGAAACAGTAGCCCTTAAAAAAGTGACAAAGCAGTTTATGTTCTGAGACCGCTGGTTTTATAGCTGATAGGGAGCAGCGTTAGGGAACTTGTCTCTCTTCTGGTTGACTGTCATTTGGTTGGAGAAATGAATGGAAAACCTGAACCAGTTTTCTCCTATCCAGTATCCCAAAGAAGTAGTTTAGGATGTGTACTGCACTAAGTGGGAAGAGGATTTGGTACAGTTGATTTTTCATCTCTTCTGGTATTCCTCAGGTGTTCCCTGTGCAGCAGCCGCGTTAGTGATGGTATGAGCCCAGTCTTACATTGTACCTCATTTGATTAGTAGCTTGTTGGGCTTCCAGAATTTCCTCAATGGGAAGAAGTGAGGGGTGGGGAATGCAGTGATCTGTGGTCCAGCTGCCACTTTTCCCTAGTTTGTGTTGTCTGCAAACTTGGTGATGGTACGCTCTGTCCCATTGTCGGAGTCATTAACATGGTTTCTACAGGAGCTTTATCACAAGGCCTTCCAAACGCAAACTGCTGGGACTCATAGAATTGGCCTGGTTGCAAGGGACCATGAGAGACGGGGCCGGTGTCAGTGGTTGAGCAGGTTCCTCAGGGTATCATCCTGTTGAAATTTGTGTAATTTCTGGGGGTGAAAGTTCCACCATCTCTCTGGACAATCAGAAATTGAAGAAGCAAAGTGGTTTATTATTCAGGAACACTCTGAAAGCATTGACATCTTTTCGGAAAATAGAACTATATTTTTCTGGTCGTATTTTTCAGTGACACAGGGAAGGTTGTGCTTGCTTGTGCACAGGAGTGAGAGAGGGTTATGTGAAAGTGGCACGACACTTTAGTTGGATCTGTTGAAATGCAGCTGTAGTTTTCAAGGTCTGAATCAAACCAAGTTTCGGAGTAATTGTTGTCTACCTGGCTGCAAATCTGCAGTAGTGAGCAGAGTACCTTTTAAAATTGGACCAGGTGAATCTCCTGATTGTCCTCTTCTGACACAGCTTGGCTTGGTTTATGGAGCGTTTGAGTGACACCTGATATATGCAGGCATTCAGTTCATGAGACCATACAAGCACGAGTCGTAACTGACACCCTTAAAAAGCACATTATGCTGCCAGAATAATTTTTGGATACATTTGTGAAGTGAATTGTCTTATGTTTCCCATTCTTAAATGTTACTTCTTTAGATGAGCTGCCAGAGCAGGGCACATGGACCAGATGTTGTACAAAATGTGTGCTTGTGTTGACTTTTGCGTGGGTTGCGTGGGTAGCGATAACATTACAGTGAATAGCCTGTAACTATTTGTTGTGAACTTTTGTTTTTGCTTTTACACACAGGGACTTTACTGATGGTGGACAGTGAGGAAGAATATTTTCCCGAAGAGATAACCAAGTTGAGGAGGGATGTTGATAATGGACTTTCACTTATAGTGTTTAGTGACTGGTACAACACGTCTGTGATGAGAAAAGTCAAATTTTATGATGAAAACACAAGGTACCAATGTGTGTCAAGTTCTTTGGGAAATAAAATGCCATAGAATTGACAGTTTATGCACATATTGCCCTAAAAATCCCAACTGGGATAGGCTGTACTTTAGTGTTTGCTTACTGCCTGTGGGAAGGTACTACCTGAAGAGCAAAATTGATGTTGAGCTACAGCTTACAGGGAATAGCTACCTATTTTGTGATGATTGCAAAGGCCCCCTTCGTAATGTAATCTTCTTTTAAAGCCCAGAAAAACATTTACAATGAAAAGAAGTAAGAAATGGGAGACTGACAAACAAAGGAAAATGGATAAGTTTTCACTTTTGGGGAGCAGAATAGAAAGAAAATGTGGGTTGCAAACAGAATTGCCCGGTTGTGCACTTATCATTGAAGTAATTCTAGTGTATCGTATAAAGAGAAAATAAGGTAATACCAGCAATGGTGGTGGAGACCCTCATAATTACTCTAGTTGTCATCCTGGTTTGTGTTACTGTTGAGCTAGAAAGACCTGTTCTGCGGTTCGTGAGCAAGTAACATTTTGCTTCATTAGAAAAATGAGAAGCAAATGACAATGACCATTGTTTTTGCCTCATCTTAGCCAGATGAAGAGCATAAGACTGAATTTCTTTCTGGCAAACTGAAGTTTTCCATGGAACTGAAATGGACCGAGAACTTTGCATTAGTATTCCTTAGCTTTTGTTCAAAAGCATTGGTGTCAAAGAGAGACAGCTGCTCACATGCCCCTGGAGTTAAATAAGGCTTTGAGATGTAGTTCATTATTTAAGTGACTTTAAAAAAGTCTGCATGTACAAAGGTTCTCATTCTACAAACTCTAGGATTGTATTCTGTATAGTAATAAACTAAAGTAATAAAAAAATATTTTTTACAGACAGTGGTGGATGCCTGATACTGGAGGTGCTAATATACCAGCTCTCAATGATCTGCTTTCTGTCTGGAATATGGCCTTCAGCGATGGGCTGTATGAAGGCGACTTTACCATGGCAAACCATGAAAGTGAGTACTGGAGGCTGTTGCCTGTGCAGGCTACAGTGTGTTGTTTGGAAAATAGTTTTGTGTGAGAATGAGCTTGAGTGAGAGTCAAGGGAACACTCAGGTTCAGTGAAAAGAGTCTCAATAAGCATGCTTACTTCCTTTGTAAAAGTGTATGAAAAATTTTCAGACCAGGTCATGAATGTCCTCAGTTTAGGCTTGCGTTCCAGGTGCTGATACTTGGAAGAGTCTTGTTGGGGCGTGTCTGTGTTTCTCTGGACTGTAAATGTTACTTGCTAAGGTGAAGCCTTTGGTTTTAATTTTGTCAATTACATGGAAATTTGACATTTTGGAGGAAGAAAATTGATAGGGACTTTTTCCTTGATATACACCAATTCAGGCATGCATCGCAACATCCTGAGATGTTTCATAAATTCCTGTTCTTATAATCTTTTGAATTGTTCCCCCTGACATGAATATGTTTGATTGGTTCCCAGTTCGGATTTTGTGGTTAGGCCACAACTCTGTGACCTTACTGTTTTCAGTCTTTCTAGGTCTAGCCAGTCTTTCTTTTTATCTGACCAAGTCACTTGATGTTTTCAGGCTTTGTTTCCAAATCTGTCTTCTGAATGGTTCATTCAGAAAGTGTGTGTGAAAAGAGAAGGTACCAGTGCTGAGGTCTCTCTGTGCTCACCAGTGTTGATTGAAGGAGACAGATTCTCTGTAGTATAAACAATGACTGTTAGTGTGAACTACTACGTTTCTCATGACATTTGATTAAGCTTTTCATTTAAAAAAAAAGATGTCTGTCTCCTAAACAGAAAGATTTGAAAGCTGTATGTAATGACGAACCTGCAAAAGCTGTGCTTAGAAATACCTTCTCTGTGAATGCACATATTGGTCAAAATACACAAATTCAGAGCGGTGTTCTTGGGCATATTTTCTTTCAGTTCTTGTTTTAACAGCTCGCTGAGTGTGGTGAGAAGGGAGGCAGTGTCATTTTCAGTCTTTAAACTGCAATTTTGTGATGTCTTTCAGTGAATTATGCATCAGGATGCAGTATTGCAAAGTTTCCAGAAGATGGCATTGTCATTGCACAGACTTTTAAGGATCAAGGTATGCACTTCCTTATCTTTTTTCTGTGCTTTAAGTAGAACTTTGGAGTTGGTGCACAAGCAAAGTTAGAAAGTCTAAAGGTGTAAAAACAATGGAGTGAAAAACACGTCGACAGAGTAGGTTTTTTTCCATTTTGCGTAGAACATGTAGTTGGATACCTAACAGACAGCTGCAATATGACTCTGTATGCAATTTTTATATAGTACAATGATACGCAAGTGTATATATGCAGTCTTTTATGATGTTTGCTGTATGTAAACACGTCTGTGGGGAGAGAGAGTATGAATTTGACGAGTAGCCTTCTAGACCTGCCTTCTCTGTTGAATCCGTTTCATTGCAACCACAAAGCAAAAGAGCTGTGTGTTTTGCTTCTGCTATCTAAAGACAGTGTCTAAAGAAAAGGAGATTAAATACTGAATTTGAAGTTTGTCTTACTTTGTTTTTTGAAATGGGTGTTTGAGGCGGGAAGCCTTTAACCTAAAACCAGCTTTCTGCAGACTTCATTTTAGTTCCTTCATGAACTGGGGTGTTTTCCCTCCTGAGATAAAATGATCGGAGGGATTTGTAAGGTACAGGTGGCAGGTTTATAGCCAGGTGCCCTCTGGGTTTTGCTGCACTGGGAAGGTTCCTGTGCTTTTTTCGTATTTTCTATTCATTGATTATCTCAGTTACAATTGTAAATATCTCGCAAATGTGTCTTAGGTTGCTGGTTTATTAGTAGCATACTTGCAATGCTTTTGGAGGCAGGCTTTTAAATGATACTCCTTCAGAAGCTGCTCTTACAATATTGGTGCAAGTGTTTCAGAAAAGGCTGAGTAGATCTCTGAACCATGGCAGGGCTGGATGTACTGAAAAGTGGCTGTGCCTGCCAGTTCAAAGAGCAGTTGGGGTAAGGAGGGAGTAAAATTTGCCAGAGTTTAAAGCAGAGGAGGAAGCTAGGAAAACCTCATGTGAGTTTCTTGAGGGTTTTGGTTTGTGCAGCTTTTTTTTTTTTTCCTTGGCTTGGCTGTCCTTACTAAACAATACTTTTCTTTGTTCCTGAATTGAAATCTGAACAATCAAAGCACAGAGGTAACTAGCAACTGACTGCAGAGCTGCAGAGAGATGCAAGCCCAGCAGTCTTTAAAATGAGCTTCCCCTGAATGCGTGCTTTAAATGAGTTAAATCAAAGCCTTTGTCTTGTGGCTGCTGCTTACAGAGACACAGATGTTGTATTTGATGGAATGTCTCTGTTCTCCTTTGTTAGTTCCAGTCAGTTTTATTTTAGGAATAGGTAGGCATGGCAGCAAAGTAAGTTGGCGAAGAGCAGTGTGCGTTGTGATGGCTGATTTTTAAGTTACTATATCCCATAGAATTCTGCAGAAGGACTAAAACAAAGCAATTTGTAAGGCAGAACACTTTGGTTTTAAACCTGTAGCTGAAGATATTAGAATTTTACGTTTGAGCATATTGAAGATAATCCAGGTTGTGAGGTCTTTTTCTGCTTCTCCACCAAAGTAAGACAAACATTAGTATCAGTAGGAAACTTCAGAATCAGGGTCTTGGAGCACTTTCATTTTTATCATAACATCATGGGGTTTTTGAAAACATTTGCGTAAATGTGTAACATGAAGAGTGGCGTAACTGCATTGGTAAGTTTGCAATGTGGGCTGTGTTACCTTACGGGTAGATTGATGTTGATGCTTTGCAGGCTATGAGATTTATTTATGCTTTGCTTTAGGTCTTGAAGTTTTAAAACAGGAGACTGCTGTAATTGAAAATGTCCCTATTTTGGGACTTTACCAAGTTCCTTCAGAAGGCAGTGGCAGAATTGTTTTGTATGGCGACTCCAATTGTTTGGATGACAGCCATCGACAGAAAGGTGCGTAAGCTTTGACACACGGGAAGAGTTACTGTCTTAAGCTGACAACTGTCCTATGGGGTTTTTACAGCTCTCATCAGAAGCAGCTGTTTTCTAGGAGTTCTCTGAATATTCCTAACGGGGGATTAATCTCACTTCTGCCAACCGTTATGCATGCTTGGTTTGAAGCTGTGAAGAGGCTATTAGGGGATCCCTTCACTTTTTCCCCAGTTGCATTTTCAGAATGTTTATTTAGGGCAGTGGATTTTATCTTTTGAGTTTGCTCATCAGCTTGCATTATTCCCTTTGCAATGTTTGCCTTGTGCCCTTTGCAGTGTTTCCTGGGAGGATATAGGGTAACGTTCAACATTTCAGTTGTGCATTGCTATTGACAGAAACCAGCTGGTGTAATTATGTCAGAAAGTAGAAATTTCTATTTGAGTTTTCAAAATGTTTGTTTGCAACTCTAGGTAGCAAGTGCATGCAGTTTGTTTGACTCCCAGAGAAGCCATTCTCTCTAGCACTTTTAAAATTTTTCAGAGATTGATTGGATTTCTCATAACATGTAAAGCACAAGGTGGTAAATCTGTGGCTCAAGAAGCCAAAGATAATCCAATTATGTGAGATCTCTTTCTGCATTTCCACTGAATGTGGTTTCAAGCTGAATTTTCTTTTTGTGGTGAAAAGTACATTTATAATTTTTTAAGCTTTTGTCACCAGCATCTTAAAATACTGGGTTATGCAATCCATCCCTTGCCTAGTTTATTAAAGTTTAAAGGCACTTACTGCCTAAGGGAGCTCACCATCTGTAGCTCATTTCTTTTTCTCCAAACATTTTCTTTTTCTTTGAAAGTTCTCCAGTTTCTACTTGTCTGCCTTTGAGTGGCTTCCAGTGAGTTGCCATAACACCAGCATAGCGGTGCCTTATGTGCTTGCTGTAGGTTATTGAAAGCATGTAGCATGAAAGAGGATACCTAGCTTTAAATTAAGTAATAGAAAATGACACTTTGTTACCTCCCTAATGCTGTTAAATTCGGTGTGACCTGTGAAGCAAGAAAACGTGGAAGGCTCTAAAGAAATCCTTTAAAATTAGCTTTTAAGTTGTGCACTAGGAGCTATGTCTCCTGCAGAGACATCGGTGGCCTTAACTGAGGTAAATTCCTAACATTTGTGACTATAAATCCTTAAAATCTGATTGACCTCTTTAAAAATCAAAGGTGAGGATTTAAGGGACACCAGGATTATGAAGATTAATTCCAATTCCCAGCCAACTGTTCCTGCGGGGAGAAGTTCTGAGAAAAATAGTTTGCTGTGTAGTGGAAATAGCAGATAAGGCATTGTCCTACTCCTGCAAAGGGAAGTTTTAAAGACTTGATGTGAACTAGCTGGAGTGCTTGTTTGTTAGGGCTGGCTCTGGATTAATAGTAATTCAGGAGAGAATCAAAATGAGGGTCCATGTGCTGCTAAAGTGCAAAGGAAAGCCACGATCGAATATATTGTGGCTTTGATTCCCAGCCTGGTCTGTATCACAGCTGCTGGAGGTGCTGCTTTTGCTTTAACTGGGATGTGGCCAGAACCTTTCTCCTTTGTTTGTTTGTTTGTTATTTTGTTAAGCTTGGGAAAGTGAATGAGTTGTAACTTTCCACTGAAGATACTACTTTGTTCTTACTTTCCTTTTCAAGATGTTTATTTTGTCCTTTCAAAAATGTAATTGATTCTCCATTTCCCTCGTAAAAATGATGTCAGAAGCTCTGAGCTTCCTGTGTTTCCACACAGAAAAACCTTATAATTTTTGCAGGGACTTGGGTGGCCTTGCACAACCTGGAATTCTTATATCTGAGACCTGTTTTTTTATGTCCTGCTCCCCAAAGAGCCTGATTTGGTACACAAGAGAAGATAGGTTAAGACTGAACAGATTATTTTTGCATTTGTATATGGGAGGTGGGAGGATGGGGTGTGTGTTGAAAGTTGCATCTTCTTGAGATTGAGCCTAGAACTTCAGAAGGAGAAAAAAAAAAGAGTCAGAAAAAACGGTTGTACTTAGAAATGTCGTTACAGCCTTCTTAACTGATAGATAAGCCATTTCAGATGTGGCATAATGCGTATCTTGTTTTGGGGCTTGGGACTGTGAAATCCACAGATTGCTTTTGGCTCCTGGATTCCCTCCTGCAGTACACTTCCTATGGGGTGACGCCGCCAAGTCTCAGCCATTCCGAAAACAGACAGCGACCGCCGTCAGGAGCAGGCTACTCTCTCCCCGAGCGGATGGAAGGTGAGAGACTTGATTACTAAGCAGAGCCCACAACTGAGGAAGCGTCAGGGTAGAATTTGGGAAGGCCCAGGCAGACCGCTTGAGTTCTACCCCGGTAAGGTTCATTTGGTGTGAGCTCTACAATGTTCTGTTGTTTTACTAGAAGGGAGCAGTTACTTGTAGGGATTTATCACAGTGTAGTTGTGATTCAACTAAGGAAAATGTTCTGTTTATAGAGTAGGAATTTTCAGATACCTAGTTCTGCTAAGGGAGCATTTTAGTTACTAGCAGCAGAGCACGTATGAACCATTCAGTCTTGTCTCACGTGCTCCAGCAAAACCTGGATGACCTACTATTGTAGGTGCACAGCCTTACTGTTTTGTAAGGAAGGTACCCCTTGGTAATTCTAACCAAGATTTAGCTACGAGTCGTCGTTACTGTAAAGAGCTTCTGGTAACCCAGTCTGTCTGTTCTGCGAGTTACAGGTAACCATTTGCATCGGTACTCAAAGGTGCTCGAGGCTCACTTGGGAGACCCTAAACCCCGGTCCCTTCCTGCTTGTCCTCACCTGTCCTGGGCCAAACCACAGCCTTTGAATGAAACTGCCCCCAGGTTAGTATTCATCTTTTCTTATAGTTATACAAGAAGCCTTGCTTTTGAGTTTGGCTGACAAATTATTTGTTCCATCTGCTTGTGAAAGGGACAGCTGGAATGCCTTTCCGAGAGAAATACCAGATTGTAAAGAGGAAATAATGATTAATGCCTCTTCAGTGAATAATTCTGACTCACCTTATAGCTGCACTATGTAACTGGGGGGATTTTAAAAACAGCTCCACAAGTCAGTTCACTGTTGTGACTGAGTGATCCCAACTTAGAATGGTCTTGGTTAAATCTGTTGTCGCTCCGTGCCTTTTGAAAAGGTTTTCTGAAGCAGCTTCTTGGACAGCTCGCCTAACTGCCTTCTGTTGTATCATTTGTCAGTCACTCGAAGGAAAACGCACCGGCGTATAGCCCCTGCTTGTCTGCTGAGCTGCTGATGGTAAATTTTGGTAGCCTGTGTGCAAGAGAGTGAGTTGTTAGTAAATAGTTGCTGATCTAAGTGTGTCCCTGTGGCACCTGAATTTAACTTTGGAGGCCTGCAAACTGCAGAACGTGGAGAGTGGATCAGGTTATCATCTCAGCCAGCGAGTTGTTTGCAGGTTCCAGCTGTCAGTTTCTCTGTGTTTCTACAAAATTCCTTGCACTGCTGAAGTAAGTGGCAGACACCTCTGTCTTTAAATTTCTTCTAGTAACCTTTGGAAACATCAGAAGTTACTGTCCATTGACCTTGATAAAGTGGCTCTGCCCAGTTTTCGACAGAACCGACCCCAAGTGAGACCATTGTCCCCTGGAGAAAGTGGAGCATGGGACATTCCTGGAGGTAAATACTGAAAACTTTGAAAGTTGCTGGTTTGCTTTCCTTTTTATATAAGCTTTGAAAAAAAGCAAACACGGCGCAACCAGAAGAGAGGCCACGTGTTTATTTCCAGTTGTGAAAAACATGCAAATAATAGTATGGCTGTGTTGTGAAAGGCTGACTGGTGAAGCCTGAGAGAAATATTTTTGCATATGAATAGTTTATTCAGGAGAAAGCGTGTGTGACATACTGGGAGGAAGATTTTGGGAGGTGTTTTTTGGGTAGTTGAGGTTTGTTTGGTGCTGTTCAGACTGATGGAGGTCAGCAGCAGTTCTTGTCCTTGGGAGCTGTGGGTAGGTACCTCCTGTTAGTTAAAATTCTTTGTGTGAGTGCACAAAAGCAGAGTCCAGAAGACTTTTGTCTGAATGGTGCTTTGGGCAAGGTGTTACACTAACAGGTGATGTAGAGCGCTTGAAACAGCTTTCAGTCTCATGGCCGGCTGCCCTCCTGTACAAGCTGGACGCTGCAGGTAGTTGGGAAGCTTCATGCATGCCCTTTTCCCAGGCTGAGCTGCTAGACCAGAAGATGCCTATAAAAAGGAAGAGTTTGGCTCTACAGCTCATCCTCACCGTGTGCACACGCGGTCTCTGGAGCAAGCCCAAAATCACTTCCTTGCGGCATCAGGATTTGATGCGATTTATAGAAATTACTTAGTGGTGAAATGATGGTCGAGCATTTGCACCTCTCTTCTAATGCAGAACAGAAGATTGTTGTTGCAGGGGAAGTCGGGGTTGTACGTTCATGTGCCCAAATAGGTCAAGGTGGAAATGCTGGTGCTTTTCTGTAACGTTAGCATCCTGTCTTATTTTCGCTGATCGGTCTGCAGTTGTTAATCTTCCCGTCTGAAATGTAATCTGGTTAATAGCTGTTTCGTCTTTGAACAGGAGTTACCATCGGATCCTTTTGGTAGATAGCGTTAACACTGCAAAGACATGGTTGCTTACACGGTCGTTAGTCGCTCCAAACCTCTTTGTCTTTGCAGGTATAATGCCTGGCCGCTACAACCAGGACGTAGGACAGACTATTCCGGTCTTTGCTTTTCTTGGTGCCATGGTGGTTCTGGCGTTCTTCGTGGTGCAGATCAACAAAGCGAAGAGCAGGCCAAAGAGACGCAAACCACGAGTGAAACGACCGCAGCTTATGCAACAGGTTCATCCACCAAAGACGCCTTCTGTGTGAAAGCTCTCAGTTGCCAAAGATCACCTCCTTTTACCAGTTGCTTTCCTGGGCGATCGATCGCTCCCAGTGAACGTGTGGCGAATGCGGCACTGATCGTACTGGTGATCCACACCTGACATCATCTCATAGTCTTTGGTTTCTGTAGAGAAAACAAAAAAAGGACCTCGGTTGATCGTCTGTACAGAAAACTGCAGCTTTAAGCAGCCAGAGCCACCAAAGACTTGAATACTGTTTAAATGGCTGCTTAAGTCACTACAGATCCCAAGAGGGGGAAAATGGACCTTTTTTTTTAAGCTGACCAAACTAAAATTTATTTGTTTAGAGGCTATTTTCTATATTTATTGTTGGGGAGGGCGGGGGGGAAAGTCACTTTAAGGACCTCTGCTAAGGCAAAACAAGTGCATTTTTTTGGACAGAATGCAATTTTCTAGAACGGTATTATTCTGAAGAGTATAACGTGCACCATTAAAGGAGGGAGGGGGCGAGAGAAACCAGTACAAATCAGTGAGGCATACTCCTGCAGTTTATTTTTATAAAGCCAACTACCATGATGTTTTGTAATTTTTGGTCATGATTTCACCGTTGTTGGTGAAGCAGATTTTCAATAAATATGTTATCTATATGAAGCCGAGACAATGTGCTAGATGGCTCTTCTTTCCACTGCCAGTCAGAGAGAGCAAGTTGTTGAGTAGAGAATATTTTCATATCTCCCCGTCTTTGCCCCATACCTTTTAACAGCAGCATCCCAAGCTCCAGACTTTGCTTTGGAGCACTAACTGGGCAGTCATACGAACGGTGCTCGCTTTTCCATCAAAGAGAAAGGAGGAGGGCACCTGCCAAGGGGACACAGCAGTGGGGAAAGCTGCCAACCCACAGGGACCCTCAGCTTACGGCTCACAGCCCAGGGGCGGGAGCAGCCAGGTAAACAGGAGAAAGGGGGGAAAAATGTAAGCGAGGGAACCCAGAGCCACTGAGCCAGGAAACGACCCAGTGCTGGTGTGGGTGGTGGGCTATGTCCCTTTGATTTGAGGTGCTCCTCTCGAAGGGAGCCTGGAAAGCTTTGGTGCCGCTGCTCGGGTCGGTGCTAATGAGAGATTACAGCTCCACCACAGCCTTGAAACCAGAGTCAAGCTGTATCAAAGCGCCAGTCCGAATTAAGAGCTTTTCCCAGTGGCTGGTATTTTACAGCCCAGTGGCCAATTTCTAAATCATAGAGGCCAATTATTTCCGAAGCCTTTGGTGTGCAGCTAATGAAGTCCTAGAAGGGCCCTTGTAAATGGTTATAAACCCCACAGGCGGTGGAGATGTAATGGAGGTGGCAGGCACAATTAGCCATCCATAATTCCTCCTAGCAGCTGATTAAAGTCTCTTTATCCGTCTTACTGAGATCAGAAGGGCACATATTTGGGAAATCAAAAATGCATTAGGGGCTGTCAGCCAGTGTTGGGGGGGGCCTGTGCGCTGAGCCCTGGGGCAGCGGTGTGGGTCGGGAGCGGCACAGAGCTGCCCTGTGTGTTTCCCCGTGTAGGGGGGGCCCTGTGGGGTGCAGCCTCCTCCTTGCGGGTCCCCTGCAGCATCAGTCACCTCATCCTGGTTGTTCCAGCACCCCCTTTCCCTGCACGGGGCAGGGGATGGGGTGGAGTGGCTCCTCGCTGTCTCCTGAGTGCAGGAGCACCCGGGTGGGCTTTTAGCTGCTGCTGAGACACCCAGGGGTGCTGGCCTCATCCTGCACCCGAGGAGTTGGTGAGGTGCCCACCAGCCAAACGCTCTGAAGCACCCTGGCTGCAGCCACCTTCCCTTGCCCTCCTTGCCCCGGGATGCTCCAGAATGCCCCATGGTGGGAATTGCATGGATGGGGCGAACACAGCCGGAACGGGGAGCCCCCCAGCCTGCCCAACCCAAGCCCCGTGCTGGGGGCTGCTGGTTTTGCTGTGTTCTGCACCAGCAGTTTCAGAGCTGGGATGCCCACAGGCAGTCGGACCGCTGGTCCCGAGGGGGGAGGGTTGCGTGAACCGTGCCCCCTCACCCCGCGTCCACAGGGGCTTCGAGGCGATGTCCCCTCCCCTGAACTGGGGTGGGATCAGGATGGGGCTTTCCTTGGGGCGGGGGGGCTGAGTGTTCCCAGGGCCGGCTCCTGCCCCGTCCCCCCATACCCCCCCTCCCCACGGGGGCGGAGGGGGATGCGCGGAGCCCCCGCTCTCACCCGCCCCCGCGGGGCCCGGCGGAGGGGAGCGGGTTGGGGGTGGGTGTGGGTGGTTGGGGGTGGGTGTGGGTGGTTGGGGGTGGGTGGGCTCCCCCGGCCCCAGAGCCCGGCCAGGGAGGCGCCGGGATGGAGCGGGCGGCGGGCGAGGCCCGGCCCCTGCTGCGGGCGTCGGGCAGCGCCGGGCTCTCCTCGGCCGGCGCCGTCTTCATCCTCCTGAAATCCGCGCTGGGCGCCGGGCTGCTCAGCTTCCCCTGGGCCTTCGGCAGGGCCGGGGGGGCCGTCCCCGCCCTCCTGGTCGAGCTGGTAAGGGGAGCCGGGGGGGGGCCCGATCCGGGGTGGGCGGGACGAGGGGCTGCGGGCAGCCGAGGCAGCTGCCGGACAGGGACCAAGGTGGGGAGGGTGCGGTCACCTGCCCCGCGGTTTGGGGGGCCTTCGCTTCGCACCCCGACCCAGGCTGAAAGGGAGGACAGACAGGGCAAGGGTGCCAAAGCCGTGGCCGCCTCAGGGCTGTTCTTCACCTCTGAAGCTCAACCTAAAATAAAATTGATGGCTAGTCCCCTACCGCCAAAAAAAAAAAAAAACAACACCAAACCCAAATCTGAACCCAAAATATCGTGCAGGGCTGTTTCTCCATCCTTTCGCTGACCCGTGTTCACCCAGCCAGCAACCTCGTCCTGGCCCATGGGTGCCCTCGGGTCCGGGGGGGGGGGTGTGACGGAGTGTTGGTGTGGTGCTTCTTGCCGGTTCCTGTCCCCACAGGGCTCACTGGTGTTCCTGGTGAGCGGACTGGCGGTGCTGGGCTACGCGGCGGCCCTCAGCGCCCAGCCCACCTACCAGGGGGTCGTCCGGGCGGTGTGCGGGGCAAGGGTGGGGAAGCTCTGCGAGGTCTGCTTCCTCCTCAACCTCTTCATGATCTCTGTGGCCCTCCTCAGGGTGGTGGGTGACCAGCTGGAGAAACGTGAGTTGTTACCGGTCCCACCCCCCCCGTTCGGGGCTTACTGGGAAGCAAAGGGAAGGTGGGCCCATGTGGGCTGGGGGCAGCCCTGGAGTTTTCTTGGGACCCCCGACGATGTGGGGCTCCCTGGCCCTGTCGTGGTGTGATGCTCTCACACCTTTTGGGGCAGAGCTGATCCCCCTCCCACTGCCCCCCACAGTGTGCGACTCGCTGTACCCCAACGGGACCCTGAGCGGGGTCCCCTTGCTGCCCCCCTGGTACACGGACCAGCGCTTCACCCTCTCGGCTCTCTGTGTCCTCGTCATCTTCCCACTCTCTGTCCCCAGGGAGATTGGCTTCCAGAAGTACTCCAGGTACCACCCACCCACCCCCCCCCCCCCCCGTGGTGGTCCAGCCTGTACCCCGGGCCACCACCTCCCAGGCCCCTGTGGGGCCATGGGACCCCGTCCCTCCTGGCTGCCGGGGTCCGCATGCCGATGCTCTCCCATGCCCCGGCAGCATTCTGGGCACGCTGGCCGCCTGCTACCTCACACTGGTCATCGTCCTGAAATACCACCTGCAAGCAGAGAGCCTGGGCTCGCCTGAGCCCCCACAGCCCTCCAGGTATCAAGCGGGGAGGATCAGCCCCACATCCTCCCTGCCCCATCCTCTGCAGCATCAGCAGTGGCATGGGGCAGGGCTGGAGGCAGTGCAGGTGGCTGTGGTGAGCCTGGATGGCGAGAGTGAGCTGGAGGCAGCTCTGGCCAGGGCGGTGGGTGGGTGACAGCCCCCAGCTGTCCTTTCAGTCCCGTCCCCCTGTCTCCCCACCCCCCGCAATCCCCTCTTCTCCCAAAATCACCAGGCAGGAGGTTCCCACAGTGGCATCCAGGCTTCACAACTTATGTCACCAAGGTCCCCTCTGCCTTAGGGTACCTCACACTCTTTGCTCTCTTCCTCCTCCCACCCCCATGCCACAGGGCCTTCTCCTGGACCTCCATCTTCAGTGTCATCCCCACCATCTGCTTCGGCTTCCAGGTAAGTCACCCTTGCCCCGCTGTCCCCTGCTGCAGGGGCAGTACTGGCAGCTGCCCGGATGAGGGGGACACCGTCCCTCCAGGACGGGGTTGCACCATCCCTCTGGTGATGTAGCTGCCACCAGAGGCAGCTGTGGGGCAGGCTGGGGCACCCACGGGTAGGAGGGAAGGTGGTGGGGTGGGGGGGGGTTGTCCCCAGCGCCGTGCCCCCCATGCCTTGCAGTGCCACGAGGCCTGTGTGGCCATCTACAGCAGCATGCGCAACCAGAGCTTCTCCCACTGGGTCGGCGTCTCCGTGCTCTCCATGCTCATCTGTCTGCTCATCTACTCCCTCACCGGTAACCACAGCACCTGAGCCCTTCACCCGCTTCTTGTCCTGGGGGGGTGGGGGGGGGTTCCTCTGTCCCCAGAGCTCATCCATCCTCCTCGGGGGTCCTCAGTCCTTGTCGCTGTCATGGCCACCCACCCTTGCCTCCCCGTTGGCAGGTCTCTATGGCTACCTGACCTTCGGCAAGGCCGTGGCGTCCGACGTCCTGATGTCCTACCCAGGGAACGACCCTGTCGTCATCGTCGCCCGCCTGCTCTTTGGTGTCTCCATAGTCACCATTTACCCCATCGTGGTGCTGCTGGGCAGGTGAGGGGGCAGAGGCGAGCCGAGTGCCCCACCTCGGCCAGTGCAGCTCCACTGGGTGCTGTCAGCACCCCATCACCGCGCCACCCCCTCCCCCCAGGTCTGTGGTGAGAGATGTGTGGGTGACCCCCAAGCGCGGGGCCATGGCGGTGCCCGACGCGCACGAGCGACGGAGTCGGGTGGCACTGACAGTCGCCTGGATGGCCACCACGCTCGCCATCGCCCTGTTCGTCCCAGACATCGGCAAGGTCATCGAGCTCATCGGGGGCATCAGCGCCTTCTTCATCTTCATCTTCCCAGGCAAGAGTGAGCCGTGGAAGGCAGGGAGGGGGGTCATAGGGGCCAAGAACATTGCAGGGGGGTTGGAAGAGTGGGTAGGCGGGCTGTGATGGTGGGTGGCCCATCCTGGTTCCGTTTTGAGGGCTTGGGGGACACTGCAGCAGGATTTGGGTGAGGGATGCCGTGGTGGCAGGGGGCTGAGCCTCTGCGTTGGTGGCAGGGCTGTGCCTGGTGTGCATGACCGGGACCCACATCCTCGGGCCACGCAAAAAGTGAGTGTCCGTGCGCTCGGCAGCGGCCGTGTGGGAAGGGGTGGGGGCAGGGTGCGGCACCCCATGCCCCGTGGCCCGGGCATGGTCCCTAAGGGATTCCCCTCCTGGCCAAGGTGGGAGCCCCACGAGGAGGGGGATATGGGGCAGCTGTAGACTTTCACTGAGGGACGTGGGGGCTGCGGGTGGGGGGGGGGGCTGAAGGGTGGGAATGAAGTGATGTGCTCTGATTTGGGGACGTGCTCGGTACCAGGAATGTGCCTGGATACCAGACCCCTTGCAAGACAGAGCAGCTGTAGGGGAAAGGAGAGCTGGGTTTGGAGGCACGGGGCGGGGGGGGGGGGGGGGGGAGGTGGGCGCTGGGGTTGGGGTCAGGGTGGGGAGTCAGAGGGGCACAGTGCTCCAAGGCAGGGCATCCCCATCACCACTCCTGGTCGGGGGAGTGCTGGCGAGTTTTTGGGTAAGAATGTGCCAAAGCATGTCTGTGGTGCCTGTAGGGGAGCAGCAGTGAGGATGCTGGTGATGCGGGTGATGCGGGGAGTCCTGTCCCCCGGGGCAACTGGAGGGAACACCCCATGACCTTGGCCAAGAGGGCGCTCTTGGGCGCGGGGGCCATGGCTGTCTGGGCAGGGGCAAGTGTGCCCCCGGGGGTACCAAAGTGCTGGGGGAGCCAAGGCAGGAGGTGAGCACAGGCACCCAGGTGGGCGACAAGGACTTGGAGAGGTCCCTCTGGGAGAGCTGCCAGGGCGTGAGCCCCCCAGTGCCAGCACGACGCGAGGGGCCAACAGGAGCCAGGGCGATGGGGACGGCGAGGGGACAGCCCCAGCCCGCCCGGGGCAGTTCGGGAAGGTGCACGGTGCCGACAGCCCTGCGATGGAGCAGCAACGGGGTTTGGGGGGTGAGTGTCGTGTCCCCGGGGCTCGGTGTCTGGCCGAAGCAGGGTGGAGGGCACGGGGACGGGACGAGGGACGGGGGGGACGACGGGGACGGGACGGGACACGGACGAGGACGTGAAGCTGGGGCGGGGAGGGGATAGTGAGGGGGGCATGGGGCGGTGGGGAGGCGCTGGGGGGCTGTATTTGGGGGCGGCGGGGCTGGGGGGGGTGGCCTCGACAGGGCCGCTGGGTGCAGGCAGAACTGGGGGGGGGAGGGGGTGGTCTCGTGGTGGCGGTTGCCAGGCTTTTGACCAGGTTTTGTGTGTCGTTGCAGTGGGCACGGGGGACGAGCCGGAGGGGCTGCTGGGGTCTTCGGTCATCCGCCGGGAGCGATGCAGAGAAGCGTGGCAGAGGAGACTGGGACCCCGCAGAGGACCCCATACCCGTGGGGTCCCGGGGCCAGCGGGTGGCATGTTATGGGGGGGAGTCAGCTCTGTCCCACTGCCCCCCTGCTCTTGTCCCCCGCAGGGCTGCTCTCATCGCCTGGGGTGTCCTCTCCGTGCTCGGCGGTGCCTTCGTCTGCGGGCAGAGCGCTGCTCTGGCCGTGATGGGGCTGCTGCGCTAAGGGGCCACAGACCCCCCCCACCCCCCCTCATTGTGCGCTCCACCATGTCCCCAGCCCCATCGCCCTGTACAGTCGCCCCCAGACACGGCTACACCGCGGGATCCTATCAGGGTTTTATTTGGCGTCACCGTCCTGGTTTTACAACGGCTAATAAACACGGGACAGGGTATCGGCGAGGGTCCTGTGCCACGCACCCCGAGGGACCCTCGGGCACGGCGGGGTGGGGGACAGGACAGGCAGCGAGCACTGCGCACACACAGACAGACGGACACAGACAGACAAACGGACCCCCGGAAGCAGGGGGGGGCTCAGCCAGCCCCACGCCTGCGTGGCACTCGCTGCCACTGCCCGCACGCAAAAGAAACCCCCTCGGGACCACCCGCACCCCACAGTAAGGGGCACCCTGGGAGCGGGGATGCTCCCCTTTGCCACCACCCTGACCGCCCCCCCGGGACACGCGTCCCCATCCCTGCAGGCACGCACAGTGCGCCTCAGCCCCCTCCCCCAGCCCCCACCCCAGGTGGCCCTGGGGACGCAGAGACCCCCAACATACCCACCCTCCCCCAGGGGGGCTCCAGTCCCCCACGCCCACCCCTGCTTCTCATTCCCGGTCCCTGCCCCTGCCTTGCCCCTTCCCCATCGCCTGGCTGCGGTACCTGGATGGGGTAGCTGGCGGGGGGCCCTGTGGGGTGCTGGGGACACACACGGGGCGGGGGGGGGGTTTCCTTCACTGCAGACAGATCACACCGACACCTCCCACCCCCTCCCCGCCCCCCCCCCCCCCGGCCACGCAGGGAGGTCACGGCCACCCTGCAGCGGGGACGGGTGCTGGGGGGGCCCCCCGGCACCAGTGGTCACTCTCGGCTCAGGGTGCACCAAGCAGCTGCAGGGGAACAGCACCCAAGGGTCATCCCCGCCCGTCAACCCCCCTCAACCCGTCCCACCCAGCCCGGTCCGTGCTGCCCTCCCACCCCCACCCCGTGTCCCCTGCATCCACTCCAGTGCGAGCGGTGCTGGCCGCCCGGGGGGATCCCTGTCCCGCACCCCGCGGGGCGGCCGCCCTCCTACCTGGCACGGCCACGCTGGAGATGGCCTCGGGCTGGCTCAGTGTGTCCACCTTGACGTGCTGGAAGCCCTTGCAGGTGGCACTCTGCAGGTGCCTGCGCCCGGGCGGGAAAGAGTGGGTGACAATCTCCCCCCACCCCCCCCCCCACCCCCCCCCCCACTGGCTCTGGCAGGGCCCGGGTGCCAGCGATGCCGCTCACGCTCTCCTCGGGCAAAGCTCCCCGCCGTGGTTCAGGCCAGCGAGACCTCCCATTCCCCATGTCCGAACGCAGCCCCGGGTGGGAGATGCATAGAGACACTCCGCGAACCCCCCCCCCCACCCTCTCCCCCCCGCTGCCGCCACCGGGGATCGTCTTCGGTCCCCGCCCCGTCCCGTCCCCCCAAGCCCGAGCACCCCACCCCAAAATTAGCTTTATGCGCTTCCTCCCCTACCTCTTCCAGTCTTCCTCGGTCTCCCAGAACTCATAGACAATGAAGGTGACCCCGTCGGGCAGCTTCACCGCGGTGACGCTGGCGGAAGCAGGGAGATGAGTGAGCCGTGAACCATGCTGCATCCCTCCCTCCTCGGCCTCTGCGGCCACTAAGATGCCTCAAGGGGACACCCTCCCCACCCCCACCCCCCCCCACCCCCCCCCCCCCCCCCCCGCCCCAATGCAAAAGGGTTTTGGTGGCCGAGCATCACTACACTCCCAAATCCTAGCTGTTTTGCCTCAGCCTTTCACTTGCTGGGGGTGCCGTTGCTGGGAGGGCAGCTGGACACCCCCTGCTCCCCCACCCCAAGCCCCCCGAGCCCCCTGGCCCCTCTATGCACGGCTGCAGGCGGTACCCACTGGAAGCAGTCCTGCTCCCCGGCCACGCTCTTCAGGTACTGCTTCAGGGAGCTGCAGAACTCGCCCAGGTGCTTGTGCGACACCGTCATCTCGTCCCGCACCAGGAGGAGGTACTGCCGGGTCCCCCGAAACACAGAGGCATGTGAGACCCGAAAAAAACACAGTGATACCCCTGCCCCGAGCCTGATGCCACGCTGCGGGGCCACGCCAGCACGCTCTCACCGTGCAAGCCGTGCTCTCGCTGTCCGACAGCCGCTGGTGCAGGTCAAACCAGAGTGTCTAGGAAAACGGGGAAAAGCAGTGAGAGTGGGGTGGGCTGAGGTTGCGTGTCCCTCCCAGGCTGGTGAATTGGTCTCCCCAGCCCCTGGCATGACGGGCTGTGACCCCTCCTCTGCAGGGCACGGCTCTGAGAGCTGTTGGCACCCTTGTGCCTTTCTGTCAGGACCCTCTGCAAAAGCTCCCCGTGCTCCCAGCACAGCTGACATCCTCGACACTGTGTCCTCACATCAGCCCCAAAGCAGCCGTCACCTTTTCATTATCCCCAGGGTGGCAGGAGCAGGGGTACCCATCCCTCCTCAGTGCCCCTCCCAGCCTCGGGCACACCATGACGGACATTTTTTCTCTCCTCAACCTTCACGGGACCTCTCTGCCCCACGTATGGCACACCTTTCCTCTGTCCCCTTCTGCCCTGGAAGTGCAAACCAGGAGTGCTTCAGAAAGATCTCCTGCATGTTGTGTCCTTCAGTCCCTAGATGGAGTAAGATTATCTCTGCAAGAGATGTTGCCTTCTGCCTTATGTTTTTTCTTGTTTAAATAGACTCACAGTTAACTGTTCCCCATTCAACAGCTACAGTCAGCTCATCAGATACAATATCCTCCAACACCACCACTACCAGCAACCCAGCTCCCACCCGCGACCCGTGCACACTGCAGCACAGGGATGGGCATGGCCACCTCT
The DNA here is from genome assembly GCF_036417535.1 of Chlamydotis macqueenii. Classification (NCBI taxonomy): domain Eukaryota; kingdom Metazoa; phylum Chordata; class Aves; order Otidiformes; family Otididae; genus Chlamydotis; species Chlamydotis macqueenii. The sequence goes on from NC_141568.1 coordinate 16,479,525, forward strand.
GGTCACCCCCATCCAAACCAGGGTAGGGAGGCGGTGGGGCTGCGGGGACCAGCCCCACGCGGGGAGACGCTGGCCCTTACCTTGTCTTCCAGCCTGCCAATCAGCTCAGCCAGCCTATTGATCTGCCCCTCCAGCCCCTCCGCCTTGGTGTCGGGGGAACCTGTGTGGAGCCAGGAGGCAGTGATGGAGCGAGGGGGACCCGTGGGCTTTTCCCGAGAACCCCGCTGCCCTCCAGGGAAGTTGGGCATCTCCTCCCTGCTGCCTCTGGGACCACAGCTCACTTCCCCGAGCCCCCGTGCAGCAGGGAAGCGGCCATCGCTTACCAGCTGGGAAGCTCTTTCCGTGCTCCCTGGGGACCATCCGGTTGGTGGGAGAGTAGCTGGGCACAGGGCTGTCGTACCAGGTGTCCACCAGACCGTGGCCAGCCTTGCTGGGGTGGTGCCTGCAACCAGAGAGCACGCAGCCTGTCAGGGAGGGCAGAGCTGGCCCCAGGGACTCAGCTCTGGAGCATCCTTTTAGGCACCTTTTTTCTCTTGGCGAAAAGGAGCACATACGTGTGTGTGTGCATACACTCCTGCGGCACACGTACCCCTGAGACACCAATGATCACCCAGCCCCAGCTCCTCGGTGGTCCCACAAGGCCCTAGTTCATTTGCAAGCCAGAGCAGACACTAAGACCTGCCATCCCCACGACGGTTTGCAGCTGCCAGCTGTGCATGGCAAGATGGGAACGGGTTTTGGGAAGAGTGACCCTCTCTTTCCTTCCTCCTCCACTGATGGGAAGGCTGAGCCTCAGAGGGAGAGGCTGAGGGTTTCCAGTATCTCCTTCCAGCGAGAGCGGCTCTGTGCTGGCTGCCTGCTGATGGAGGTGCCTGGGAGCCCCGGCTTCTCTTGGCATCTCTTGCTGGCCATGCGGCTCTTGGCTGGAGACAACACACCGAGTGCTGGGGAGCAGATGAGCACAACACTGGCCAGCATCATCCCTGGCCTCCTGCTCCTTCCCAGGCACCGAGCTCCCTCCAAAGCGCAGCAGCCAGGTGCCCTGTACCATCCCTGGCTATCCAGGGAATTTTGGCTGGTTCCTCTGGTGTCAAGGGAGCAACGTCAGGGCTGCTGTTGTCCCTCAGGATCAGCCAGTGTGCACTTGACCATGTGCACGGGAACGCGATGAGCGGATTGGGTCCTGAAGAACATCCCCAAGATAAGGAAGCAGGAACAGCGATAAAGGCGGCAGGAACATCCCCGCCACTCCAAGCTGTGCAATAATCCCACTGCCTTCACTAAATAATCCCTCGTCAATAGGCAGGAAATTAGGCGAGAACAGACAGAGATTTCTTTTTAATCACAGTTTAATGAGGTGTCTCGGGCTTGGACACTCTGCTCTTGCACTTCATTTTACAGCCCTTTATTTGGGTGCTTTGTAGGCCACTTCTTTGTCCTCATGTGGATGCATGAGATCATTTTTTTGTGGGTTTTTTTTTTTTTTTTGGCTATTATCACCACGAGAAAACAACTACAATACTCCTCATTATGTACTGGGCCCACATGTTGGTGAATAAAAGCCAGCAAAGTCTTTAATGAGCTCCAATTCCTCCTTCTGATGTTGGGCTTGTTTCCTCCTCATTGTTTCCCAGGAGCTCTTACTTTTTCCTCGTGTTTTGTACAAGGTTTGCCACAGGTCAGCGGTTTCCTTCCAAAATGAGGAGAAGAAAGAGATGTGGGGTGATGAGACTCAGAGCACTCCTCCTAGGAAAGCTGGTGAGATGTCACCAGAGTTGCCCAGGGTCTCCCTGTGTCCCAGGTAGCCACAGCTCCTGTGCTGCTGCCCGTCCAGGACGCAACTGCTGCAGATGTTAAAACCCAAAATGCCAAGGCCTGGCTGCAGTGAACCATTTGGGCATGCTGGCCCCTGCGGTGTCCCAGCGGGGAGCTGGGATTTTCACTCTCTGTGGTCCCACGTGCCTTGGCCTCCTCTGCCCATCTGCGGCTCGGGGAAGCCAAGGCATCCCCCCCCAGCACCCCGTGGCCTCCTGGTTTGCAGGTAGGGCAGGAGAGGGATTCGCTTCATGAGCATCTGATGAATGGTTTCCCCGGCAACCTGTCCTGGTTACCGCTGGTGATGGCAGTACACCGGGGAGGCGAGTGACACTGTGACACCCAGGGGGGCTATGCTGTCAGGTACACCTGACAGCTCTTGAGAAATCTTGAAACCATCTCCTCTGTCTCCTCCAAGCTCGGTGGCACGTGCCAGGCTGCTGGGATGGTGCCCGTGTTTTGCCCTGGATGGGACCGGTGGCTTTTGCTTGGAGAAGCAGCCCCATGCACCCAGTGCTGCCCAGCCTGGCCCCAGGGTGCTGCTGCCTTGTTTGTGTCCCTTCTTCTGCACTGCTTGTGAGTCAAGGTGTCAAGAGGACTGTGGGAAAGCAAGAGACAGGGCAGGACAGAGCACTGGAGGAAAGCCCCAGGAGCTCTCAGGAAGCCAGGAAGGGAGGCAAAGAGAAAGGTGGCTGCTCACCTGGCTCCTCTTTGCTCTCGTGCACCGTCTGCTGCATTTTCCCTTGCCCCACAGGAGCATCCTCCTCCTCTCCCCCCACCCACCTGTGCCAAACTCAACCGGGAAGCAGGGAGGAGGGCAGGAGGTGCTGCAAACCTGGTGGGCTTGGTTTGCTCGTCGATGGCGTCCACGGCACTCTCCACAGAGCTCAGCAGTGACTGGGTCTGGTTCGCCGTCTCCTTCAGCAGGAAGCGGGTCACAAACTGGTCCACGTTGCTGCCGCTCTCGTACACCTGCCAAGGGAGACAGCGAGCAGGGTGAGGCCCAGCTCTGAGCACCGGTGTGCACCCTGGATGGTGCAGCATCCGTCCAACATCCCATGAGCAAGATAGTCCCCTCCATGTTCCTGACCGTAAGGGCCACAGGAGGAGTGAGCACCCACTGTCCCACCCCATGGGAAGCACAGAGGCCTCCAGCATCCACGGGTTGCCCAGCGTATAGCCCCTCCAGCATCCATCAGCCAGGGACAGACTTATTGGAGATCCCTACTCTGAGAGCTTCTGCCTGTTATTTAGTGCCTTAGTCCACAACAGCACGGCCAACCCAGTGCTAAAGTAAAAGGGGTTTGGGACAATTAACATAGGGAGTCGCACACTGAAGATGCCTTCAAGCCAGCAGCAGAAAGCTCCGGCAGTGCCCACCCAGCCTACCTCCCGTCCCGCGCTGTGAGACAGAGCCTCAGCGTATTTCAGCTTTCAGGGTTGGTTTTTTTTTTCCCTGAAGAGGAAAAAAGGAAAGCCCTAGCTGTTTGGGCACAGGCAGGGTGCAGACAGCCCGCCGAGCAGGATGCAGGCTGCTCCCAGGGAGCTTTGGCGGAGGAGGACCAGCTGTTTGAGCAGCAGAAGGTCCCAGTGTAATCCAACCCCCTCCAAGACAGAAAACACTTCACAAAATGTCTTAATAGCACAACTGATCTGCTTAAAGCACCCAGGGTCCCTTCCCCAGCACAGCCTTGCTGTGCCCTGCCCATGGCACGGTCCTGCTGCTCCACCTCCTGCCAGCCACCGGCACAGGCGGGACACCGGCACAATCAGACCCACACCGGCACAACCAGACTGACACCAGCATAGCTGGACCAACACTGGCACAACCGTACTGACACTGTCCCTACCAGTCTGACACTGGCCCAACACCACTCCAACCAGTCCAACACCAGCCCAACTAGTCTGGCCCCAGACCAAGACCAGCCCAACCATGCCACTGGCCACACCAGGTCTGGCTGAAGCAAACCACTCAGCATCAGAGCTAAAAAAAAACTTGCAGTGAAAAAAAAAAAAAAGGCTCCTCTAAACTCCAGCTCAATATTTTTCCCCAGACTCTTTCCAGCCGGTCAGTGGCTGCCGGGACAGCATGTGACCCAGGCAAACTCCTGCCAGGTAGCCCGTCCCTGTGTGCCTGTACCTCTTGGCTCAGGACTCCACCAGGACTCATGACTTTTTGGTGCCATGAGATGGGGACGGACGCTCCCAGCTCCCTGCCTGTCACCAGCAATGACCAAACTCAGGGGTGAGATTGGAGTGGACCCAGCACCACCAGTTATCTGAGCACACAGAGGCACAACATGAGCACCCCAAGCTCCCCAAAGCAAATTATTCTTGTTTGATGTCGAAGCGATTAACAAGGGTTATTTCCATGGCAACCGGAGCAGCTCTGCAAGAGCCTTTATCTCCTATTTTAAATCATAAAAGAAGAATGAGCTGCAGAAAAACACTTCTGGGGAAACTGGTCACAGAGCAGATTTCTCATCCCTGATTTGGTAGGGGAGGACGAGGTTCTTGACGACTTCTTGAGCATCCAACTAGCACGTTAGGCGGTTAATCACATCTCTCTAACACAAAAAACTTGCTTCCCTCCCCGCCACAGCCATGGTGTTTCTGGGGGATGCACATGATGTGGCAGTCATTGTCGGACGGTGATGCTGAAGCAAGCTGCCATGCAGTGTGCCACATGCACGATCTCCTGTGGATGCTTGGTGGCAGGGAGGGAGCAGGGGTTGATGCCTTATGTTGCTCCTTCACCAGCACAGCCCGTCCCAGGACACTGGTTAAACAGAGAGGGGACTGGCTCAGGGCACGCCATGGACCACAGCAGACCCGCATGATGCCCAAGCACTGGGATGCTCCTCAGGTTTGGGGGATGCGCTCAGCAGCGCACACGGGACCCTGTCACCTTTTGAACCTTTCTCCAAGCAGGACCATGCTCCCCAGTACAGCCCAGTGTCCTCCACTTGCACCACCACCATTATCTGACAGCCGGGTCAGAGGGAGGAAAGCCAGCATCAGTGCAGGATATGGGGGGATGCATCAGAAGACCGGGCAGGAGAGCAGGGGCATCTCCTTGGCCAGAGATCATCAAAGCCTCGGAAACACATCCCATAACACTGAGTGGTCGCCTCCAATTTATCTCCTTCCTCCACAGCCTGGTGATGTTTGAAAACAAGGTCAGCCAGCCTAGAAAAACCCGCTTGCCTGCTGCTTGTTAACAGCGGGAGTCATAACACTCTGAAACCAACTGGAGCCGGTGTGGCACCGCTCGCCTGTGTGAATGAGCACGGGACAACGAGCGTGGTGGAGCAACGTCCTCATCCGGGCTGCCTTGAGACCACCTCCGCCTCACCACGGGGTACTGAGGATCGATGTCTCCCTCACTCTCTCCTTTGAGATTTTGCTGTATTTTACCAGGGATGCCGTGCTATGAGGCCATACAGCCTCCCGGGGCTGGCTGTTCTTCCTTGTCTGCTACAGGGTGGGTTACTGCTGGGCTTTTTGGACCGGAATGCCAGTGCCACCATGCCAAGCTCGGACACCTCCAGACAAATCCTGCCTGCTTTTCCCTCATCCCACGCAGGCAGGGAGAGCCATGAACAGGCAGCCTGGGACCACGGATGCGGCAGCTGGTGGAGCACCCCACCGAGCCCCCTCCGTGGGACGCACAGGCACCACCGCGAGACAAATAAACAGCAATAGAGCCAAGGGGGTAATGTGAAAACATTTGTTGAGCGTTTGGATTGGGAAAAAAAAATTTGGATGCAGTCACAAATATTACTGGATAGCTGGACGATATCTGTTCTCCCTAGAAAAACACCCAAACTTGCTCAGAACATGCAATATATACTATATGTATGTGTGTGTGTGTGTGTATTCTTTTCAAGCACCATATTATACATATATACATGCCACATCTGAACAAATCTGTACAGACAGCACATTCAATTCACTCTCAAGGTACCTCACCCCTCATCTTTCCCCGCCAGCACGCTTTGGAAAGAGCCCTGCACCGGGCCAAATCCACCCCTTCGCCCAGGCAATTATTTTATAATTTAATACATCTTTCACTATCCACACTCTGGCTAAGGAGGGGGTATTAAATCCATAAATCTCCTTGGTAAAGACACACCATTGCATCTGGGATCTGAGACAATTTCTTTTGTGGTTCCGTCTCCTCCACGGCTGCTCCCCCCAACGCGTGCCCCTGCCTGCAGCCAGTATATAAATACATTTCTGCCAGTAATGAAGGCAGAAATACATTAATCAGGCGCTCAGACAGGCTCTGCTATAATTACAGATAGGTTCTGATTAACTCTCGCACCCAGCCCTGTGCTGATTGTTGCCTCGGCGGAGGGCAGCCACTCCCGTGGGCCGGGGGCTGTGTCCCTCCTCGCGGGTTTAATACAGACCCACAGGCCTCCGCCGGCTGCCGCTGCTCCTTTAGCGGCTGATTGGATTATTCTTGTAATTAAGAGCTAAACCTTGGTTCAGCTTTAGGAAAAATCATACAGGTGATTCCCACATGCATTTAAATCAGCTTGGCTCCCTACGTCGAGGTTCCTTGGATGGATGGATGGATGGATGTTGGGTACAAAGCTACACCAGCCAGTGCAGAGGAACAGTGGGGTGTCCATGAAGATCTGGTGCTTTTTGGCAGGCTAGTAAGTCCAATAGCTCTGAAATTAAAAGAACAGTGTTTTTTCTTCCCCACTGTTTAACTAAATCTGGTCATTTGCCAACCCACTTGTGACATTTGCTGTTGGGAGCCAGGTCTGAAACACGTGTGCCCAAAGGCTTTTCAGAAATCCCTGGGGCTCGCCTTTAGCAAATGTTTTATCTGGCGTCGCAAAAACAAGTCATTAAGAAGACCAGCTCCAAAGGAATCCTTCCCGTGATCTTATTAAAACATTTGTCAGTCTGTCCTAGGGAGATTTAATGAGGTTTGGTCTTATTAATTCCACCCTGAAGAGTTATTTCCTCTTCGCTGTGCTGTAGAAGTTACAATATTTATGGAGATAATATAATAATTGCTACTTAATTAAGCTACTTTGTGCCAGAAGCACTTGGAGGGCTGCATCTTCAAGCCTTGGTTAAGGAAGGAGCATGGCAGCCACCGAAGAGGCAGAGGAGGGTGAAAAGAATCATGTCTCCCCTTGCTACATCCCTGGTCGCCTGGCCTTGACGTCTGCTGCTGAAAACAGGCGGCTGTGTACATCTGCAGTGAGGAGCAAACGTAAAAACCTCATTGAAAGGATGGCCTTGAGATTTCTGCAGGGGATGGCTCTCAGGAGAGCCTGGGGAAGCATCACTGCTTGACAAACTGGGGCACGAGCCAGAGGCATTGTAAAATGAGAGAAAGGAGGAGTGGGAAAAGGACCAGTTGCTTTAGCGACGGGTAACTGGGGAAATATTGCCCAGTGCTGGGTCCTCTGGTCAGTTGGCTGAGGTCCAAGCCCCAAATCCCACCCCTCTCTTTACATCACAGGGTTTTTATGTGCCTGTAACGCACCTTCCCCTGCACCGCGGGTGCACGCATCGGGGCACAGGCTGCTCAAAGCCCCACCACGCCTCTTCCAGGTTTCCGCTTCCATATGCACCTGTCCCAAATCTGCCCAAATTCTGGCACAGATTAATGAAGATGCTCTTGGGATGTGTTACCTGGGCAAATCACAGCTGGGACTTTGGTGCCATTGAGTGCTCGGCCCTGCCAACGCTGGTGTTGATCATCCCTCACCAGGCATTGCAAACTGATGCCTAAAACAGGGCTCTCGTGGCTGTGTTCCTGTGGGCATCAAATGACTGAAAAATATGATTTTTCGATGTTGTCGAGTGTCTCAAATCTTCTTTGCTGGCATTTTTAAAGGTCACTATTCAGCTCGTTAAGACTGCAGGATGTAAAATATAAATGATTCTGTGCCACCCACGGACTCGGAGACCCCCCTGTGACAACGCCGCACCTTCCCTTTCCCTTGCAGCATCACAGCCTGCCCAACGAGGCTTTCCAGTGATGTTTTTTTCAGTGAGATTGGCCAAATTGACTGACATTTATCAAGCCTGGGGACACTGATGGCTTCTCCAATTTTTATTAACTCCAACCACTGCCGAAGCACACCCACGGAGCGATGGCACTGAACCAAGGAGGCTTTTCAAACGGAAACCAAAGCCAATTCTGTTTCACCCACACTTCTCCTCCAGTTAAAACAAAATAACCCAACAACAAACCCATCGCCATGCCATGAAACACCCTTGTCAAACCTCATCCCGGGATGACGACGAGGTTATCTTCCACCCACTCACCCCTTCAAAAACCAGGCATGTGTTGTGCTGAAACCTCTGAGCAGCTGATTTAAATTCGTTGCTCATAATTGCCTGTTTTCTTCCAAGAGATATTTTCTTATAATTAGAATAACACTCAGACCTTCCCTTACCTCCCCTCTGACTCTTAAATCCCTTCAAAAGCAGAGACCCAAAACTGATTGCCTGGCACACAATCAGTAGAAGAAACCTGAAGAGAACAGACACTCAAGTAGCTGATAAACGAAAGCATTAACATATGAAAGATCCTCAGCCTCCCTGAAATGGCTCTGAAAAACAAACGAGACACCTGTTCAGATTAAAAAAAAAAAAAAAAAAAAAAAAAAAGAGGATGGCATCACATGGGTTTTAAAAGCCTTTTGCTATAAAATTCTCCTTTTATAAACCTTAGTATTGGACTCTCCCCAGCTCATGTTTGCCTTGTCTGGTCCTGAAAATCTCCTGCCACGGACCCTTCCCAAGCAACTGATCACAGGACTTCCCTCTTCTCATTACTAGAAAGTCTCCTCGCTGCATTATAATCCCATTGTTTCTCGTTGCAGCCACGCAGATGTGAAGGGCAGGTAACTGTTGGCCCACGCAGGTGCTATACAGCACATCCCCTGAGGGCACCTATGGATCAAGAGGCATACGGCATCTTTGCACCCTGTCCACTTACTTAGCGGGCAAAGAACAGACTTTGGAATGCAGTGTGGCCTCCCGCTTCTGAACACCCTGGCTATAATTAGCCCTTCCCTTCACACAAGTTCCCAATTAGCTGTATTTAGTATCCACAAGACCATAAATTAATACATATTTTATTTCAATTTTTCTGAGGAAAGTACAGATTTTGTTTTCCCAACAGGACCTACTCAAAAGACCCCACAGATGTAACAACGTGGGACGGTCAAGCTGCTGAAGGCTCAGCCTGGTTGTGCCAGCTGGTTATGTGTGGACTTGGTCCCTGCCTTTCCTTTTGGTGGCTCCTTCAAAGCTGCTCTGAGGCTATCTGGCAAGACCACAGCACTGACGTCTGGTGGATTTATTCTCTTCACCATACGGTTTATCTAATATCAGAAGGAATAGCCTTAAAACAGGAGGAAGGAGGAGGAAGACCATGTCCTACAGGAGGTCCGTGACAGCTGGAGCCAGGGCAGCATGAGCAGGACCTCCAGAGAAGATGCTCTTCCTTCTCAAAGCTAGAGGAGGGACACAAATTTTGCAGTGACAGACAAGCAGAAGAGCAGTGAATAAACAACTTATTCTAAAAATAGGCTCCAAGACAGACCTTCTTAAGATTCCAGTCCCTGCCAGCCCCGCTGTGCTCCCCGGCAGTCTGGCAGCCCGGCTGGATCTCACGCACAGCCCTCGGGGGCTGGCAAGGAAATCGCTCGGGATGGCATCGCACAGAGAATCAGTTTTCTGTTCCAGAGTCTGAACGGAAAAGTTGGGGGGAAATTCAGCTTTTGCAGAACCGGAGTAGCATTTGCTGCTTTAATTTGTGCTGTAGTATTTTTAAAAATTAATTGTGGAGAAGAGTTGCAGAAATACTTTCTGAGAAGCTAAACAAATATGTCTTATTTCCTACTACTACTGAAATATTAAGTTCCATAACTTTTCCAGAAATCCACATCGGTTTTTTTTTTGCTATAGAAACTGATATTGAAATTGTTCAGCATTTCTGGTCAGAAATGTTTCATTCAAAATATACAGAAAGATGACTCAGCCTTTATTGATTTGCTTCTGCATTCCCACTCCTTTCTTTTTTCAGCCAAAACCGTTTACCATGAATACACCTTTAATTACATTATAGGAGTGTCTCAAAAAATCCAAGAAAGGGGCAAAAAAGGAGTTAGCAATCCCTAAAACCACTCTCTCCCCATCAGGGCAGACCTCTGTGCTGCAAAGGTGAGGATGGATGTCTGTCAGTCCGTCCAGAAAAGGCAAACTCATCCCCAGCAAAGGGCCATTTGAGCAAACATCCCGACTCCCAGAGAACAGCCAAGCACTTCCAAGGGGGAAGACCATGACAAGGCAGCCAGGACCTCCCGGGGTTCAGCCAGGTACAAAGCACCAGGAGACAAGCTGTCCCCGTGTTTGGCAGCAAGGACACCAGAGAAGCGCTTTGCCGAAGGACAGCCTGATGTGCGTCAGGGCACAAATACACCCAGGAGGAAAGACGAAGCAACCGAGGTGGTGGTACCCCATGGGCTTCAAGCCCAGACAAAGAGAGAGCTGATGCTCATGTAACCACCACGGCTTGGTGTGAGCCGAGCTGGGGCCAGATCACAATGTCTATGGGAAGCCTGGAGCCACTGATGCTGTTTGGGCTGGGCACCACCCGGAGCTGCTACCACCATGCTGCTGTCACACCCTGCCGCGGGCCAGGCTCCTGCCGCAGCAAAGCGCTGCTCCAGGGACCTCGGACAGCCTCAGCGTGAATGCCAAGTTTGTTCAGCAGAGCAGGAGAAAACCTGCTCAAGTAAAACGAAAGGGTGAGATAAAGGATTAGCTGGAGGGTGGGAGAAAAAGATTATTTTTAAGGATTATTTCTACTGATTATTTTCTCTTGAGGTGTCATCTTTCAAAAAAGAGGAATATCATATTTGGCAAGCTTAATTTTGGCAGGTAAGAATGCAAATGAGAGCACTCTATATTGCTGTTCTGGACTGTGCTATAATACAAAAAAAACCCTATCCATCATTTTTAGCATCCAAGACTGGTGGCAGATGGTGCTCACTCTGGGGCTGTAAGCGAGCTGCTCAAACAACCGAGTGCTCCTTTGCAGCGTGGCTGCTGGTGGCTGAAACCTGGGGAAGACCCGCAGCCATGCTGGCACCAGCAGCGGGGAGAGCTGGTCCACTGCAGCAGCTCCCAGTGAGCCCCAGAATCCCAGCATCTCCTATTCACTGCGATGGCACGTCACGAGGTAGAGACAGGAAAGGTGAATCGCAACAGGAACAATTTAACTCACAAATAATATGTGCAAACCTATTCACCCTTATGTAAGTACCTCCAAGCTCCCTAGCGCTGCCGGAGCATCAGCAGCTGGTACGGAATGTCAGTACACTCAGATTTACATATCCTCTCATCTAAATAACGATGCTCAGAGGAAAATGCGTTTGAGGTTAGTTTGTGTACAGTGCCTATCCCTAAGACGCACATTGTGGTATTTGGCGCCTTGACATGAGAAGGCTCTCAAGGGGTGTGTGATGTGCCACCATTTGGTCATATGTCCTTCCTGGTTTGTTAAATGAGATTAAAAAAAAAAATTTTGGCAAGCGAGAGGCTGGTAGCGGAGCTGGCAGCAAGCAAGCAAGGAGTAAACCATCATCTTTCACATCTCCTTTTGCTCCCTTCCAGGACCAAAGGTGATGCTGAGCATCGTGCAGAGTGTTGTCCAGGGGCACTCTCAGGCCTCCTCCATAAATCCCTCCTGCTGCCCCTCACCCCTCCCTGAAGCCAGTCTCCAAATCCCCCCTAATTTGTCAGCTCCCCCACCCTTGCTCTGCTTGCCCTGTACTGGCCCATGACGAAGCCGAGCGGCGCAGTCTTCCCCTGCACCATGTCATGGACACCAGAGAGATCAGCCCCCTTTCATTTCAGTACATCCATGGGGGGCTGCTGCAATTTCAGCTCTGATTTTGAGCAATTGTGCTTTCCGAGCACTCCCCTTCCAGCTGGGACAGAGCACGCACTGAGGATGGTCACCACTAAAGGTCAGCCCCGCCAACGTCTCCATGCTCCGTGCTGCAAAACGCTTATCTAGCAAAAGCAGGGAGCAGGAGCAGCCCCAGCGCGGCAGGCGGTGGAAACTGTACCCGGCATGAACAGGGCTAATTGAGCCTCTCAGGTTCAAAAAAACTACAATATATGCTTTTTTTAGCAAGCTAAAGCACACTTCCCAGGTTGTCTGGGTGGTGTTCAGTGGTAACCATCACCCAGCACCGTGCCTCCCCGTCCCCAGCACCCCTCAAGGCTAGCAGGGGTGGTGGAGGCATTGGGTGGGCCCCATCCCACAGCAGACAGCCCGAGGCAGGGGGTCAAGTAACTGAACAGGAGGGACAGCATCCCCCTGGCTTCAGTCCCCCACCATACCCGATGTACCCTTCAACACCAGACACACAAACTGTGTCCTTCCTGATCATGTTGCTTTTGCTATTTGCTGACTGCACTATAAAACAGTAAACGAGAATTAAATAAGAACATTTCCTGTCGTTAGATTTTTTTAGATACTGAAAATTCATTTCCTTTCTTTCCAATTTAACTTTGCATTCCCCATCATCATTGGCAGTCATTTCAACATGGCACGGACATCGCCGTATTGGAAAATAATTACAATGACAGGTTTTGTTTTGCTGTATGAGACCTTCCGCTATTGAATCTAATTACTGCTGATACTTTATGAGCTTCTCCAGCACGAGATAATCTCTGCTTTCTCATTTTATGAGCAAGAAATAATCAGTTGTCTTTTAAGGTGAATAATATAAACAGCAATTAAATACCACGGCTATCCAGCCGCTCTTGCCAGCAGCCACCTCTTGTCAGAAAGCCAAGGCAGGAGAAGGTGAGGCTTCATTTATCGTTTGCACCAAATACTTTTTTTAATGGAGGGGAGAGGGAGGGAATAAGGAACAGTCTCAAATGATCAATAGTTTTCTCCAGCTGATGAAACGCTTATTGTAATACAGAGAGGCAGGACCATCTCACAGGCAAAGCAGTTTGCTCACAAGTCACCGTGCTCAGCATCAGCATCAAGCCCTTTGCAGAATCTGGCCCTGAGGAAAAGCTGCAGAGACAGCAACAGGTTCAAGCATCAGGGTCACAAAACCACACTTGGCTTCTTCCAAAACGTGTTGCTTTGGCAGTCTTTTCCCTGATCCAGTGTGTCTAAAAATACATCTATGTGTACGTATCTCCTAAACATCCTGACATCAGCACAGGGCCCTTGGTAGCAGCATCACATGTGGAGGGGATGGAGTAGAAGGAGACCTTTATGGTGGGACTCACCAGACAAGTGGGAGCTCACACTGGCTTTTGCAGTCCTGGCATGGATCTTCTCCCGAGGCTGAAGCCTTACCCTGTAGGTGTGGTCCCAGCCCTGGAAATGAAACGCGCCTGCAATGTCCTCCAGGCTGGGGTGGGGTATGGGAACACACATCAGCTGGGAACTGATGGTGAGAAGATCTCAGCCAGATTATTTTATCAGTTTGGATTGTAAGAAGCCTTCTTCTGACACTCTGTTTTGGCAATCCTGACTCTAAAACCAGGAAGTCTATTAAAGAAATAACTTTTTTTTTTTTTTTTGGGGGGGGAAACATATAGTAAAAAATGTCTCAAAAAAAAAAAAAGCACTAAAGGTTTGCACTCAGGAGAAGCTTCTGATGCTGCCTGGAAGTCTGTCCTATCTGAACACTAGAGATGAATTTCTCTACCGCCTACAACAGTTTATGTTCTGGTGTGAGGTTTTTTTTCCTTCAGTTCTTTGCTTGAACAAAGCGCCTGTGTTTGAATAATTCATTGATGAGGTTTGTACCACTTTGTTCCACAGAATCACAGCAGGGAGCAATGTTTTTAATGAAATACTTCTTTGACAGCGCCTCTCTGTGAGGGAGCCTTGCTTGGTTTTCTTGCTTGCCAAAAGTTTGCCAGGTGGCGAAGAGCAGCACACCTCATGGGCTGATAAAAGGGGGGTGACGAGGGGATCATTCCCTCTTTCAGCTTGGGCGATCTAGAAGGGGAATGTCTGCTTCAGAGGTGAAGAGTGTTGTGATTCTTCAGCGTCCAGTGCTCTGGACCTCCCCGGTTCCCTCCACAAGATCATGATGAAGGTGACCAGCTCCGGTTTAGGTAAATAACCTTTTCCAGTTGCAGCAAAGGCAGGTGAATCCTGCCACAATCTCCTGAATCAAGGAGGGAGAAAGATGCTATTTCTCATGAAGGCAGTGGATTGGGATCATGAATAACCATCCTGCTTCTGCTGCGGATTTCTGACACAAGGTAATACTCTCATGCTCAGATGCCTGGTTTGTAAAGAGAGAATAAGCCGTCTTCCTCTCACAAAATACTGGGAGGAATTAGTCATATGTACTAACCTCACATTTGAAAAGCAACAGCGGAAGGCATCACAAATAGCAAGTTTGAGTGAATTCCCGAGGTATCTATTGGCATATTAACACGTATTTGAAATACATAGTTGGCAAATCGGACTGCCAGAAAATTTGTCAATAATGAGGCATGAACAGACTCAGAAAATTAATCAGAAAAAATAAACTATTACTGTTGTCCTGATTTCTTTTACCCTCTCATAACGTTGATAAAAGATTCACAAACTCTTCAGACAGATGAGTACTTGGCCAAACACTTTTGCCTTTCGCTTATTACGGCGAGACATCACCACGTGAAATACATGGCTTCACTTTCCATGCTGCCCTCCTCCTAAACATTAAAAAGGATGGATATTGACTAAGCAAGGAAATCAGGCTCTTTACTCAGCAACCAAGTGGAGAGAAATTTGCTGTTTCCCATTTTAACTCCTAAAATTTCTTATCAAGAAGGGAGATTTCAATTTGGATTACTCAGAGGAGGGCTGGTGTTGAATTGGGTGCTTGGAAAAAGCAAAACCTGCCTCTGTGGCTTGGTCCTTGGTGCACCACCTTACCACTCACCAGTGAAGAGGAAGACTACTTTTCTCTCGACATAGCACAAAAGAATGACAGAAATACAGCTGAAGGTAGAAGTGGGAGAAGGATTGATTATCCTGAGGCAATAAATATCACTGCTACAGCCCAGTTACTTTATTAAGTGGCACGAAAAGGACAAGAAAATGGTTTCAAAGGAGCAAGAGCTCTGTAAACACTTCTCTGTTCAGAGAGGTGCACCTCTCAGAGAGGATGTTTATCTGGTACATCAGCTCAGATTTTCTAGGTATTTGTAAACAAACATCAATATGCTTCTCAATCAGTGCCACTGTCTGGTAGTCCATTATTAATAGTATCATTAAGGCACACGGTGGATTTTTTAAGAAGCTAGGGGTACTCTGCACATATAAAACACGACATTGTGTCCTGGTTTTGGTGCTTGCACAATTCCCCTGTAGTCCTTCAAACACACAGCAACTCAAGCTTCTAACACAGCAGCTGTGCACGTGAGCAACCATACTTCTAGAACTGAGGATACCTTCCCACAAGGAAGCTGTATTTAATGGCAGCTCTACAATACGAAGTTTCCAAAAGCACTCCCAATGATGCTAATAAAAACTCACACATTCAAAATCCCACCCAAGAGACCCATGGGCCATGTTGTCTGAAGACAACTGGAGCACCTTCACCCTTCGGGCAATGGAGAGTGTAAGCTACAGAACAGTCAAGACCGCCTGACAGAATTAGGTAGGGTGCTGAGAAGGTGCGGTGCTCTGCCACAAAGCCTCCATGCCACCATCTACTGCACATGACACTGGCACCTTGGTTCACAATCTGGCCAAGATCTTCATGATTCATTTGCTGCTAACACACACACACACATAAATCCACTGGCATCATGTTGCTGTGACTATCCACTTACCACATAAATGCAACAGCATGAGGAGACAACACTGCTGAACAGGATGAAGACCTTCAGATTTAGGTGCTCTGTTAAGGCAACATCTGCACCATCCACTCCAAGCCCATAGAGCACAAGGCACCGTCAGGAGGACTCACCCGTTTGGTGTAGTCCATTGCCTTCAGGATGGAGAGGTTCAGTGTCTCCAGTGAGGCCAAGACATCTTCGTAGTCTCCCATATGGTCAGCGAAATAGTCTGGGAAAACCAAGAGGAATGTAGTGGGAACTGTTGATGTAATCTAACATTTCAAGGCTACGCGACACAGCAAGGTCTGTTTATTAGTGGAGGGAAAAACCTGAGAGGGTGGTTTCAGGTATATTTTTATATTCTACATCCTGAGCCAAAGTCACAATTTGTCCTGCAGAGACAGGAAATGGTGCAATTCCTGAGAAGTTTAGGACCACTGTAAAAAAGGGATGCAAGGCACAGCAGCTCCCATTGAAAATAAATTAGCAGGTGCTTTATTTCCATGCCCACTTCTGCATTTGACCGTATCTTAGTGCTCTCCCTCTTGCCAATATAGAGGGAGAAGTCTCCAAAGAAATCCCCTTTCCATTCCGTTGGTAGTCTTTACATCCAAAGCATCCAAATACCTCCAGGTTCACCCCAATTTATGCAAGCTGAGACTGGCTTTACATCTTTCCCTACGTTCCCTCTGAGAGCAAAGTATGCCTTGAAAGGAAGAGAATGGAGCTGCAAGCTGCGCCCAAAGGCACATGTTCTCCATGGAGAGCGAGCCCACACTTTCTCCGTGCCATCCTCATCCCTTCTGCGGGTCACAGCTGGGATTGCAGTGGCCAGACACAATCCCAGTTGCTCTTCACTGATGCAAAACACAGCCAAAATCAGTGCGTTCCCATGCAGCTGGTGGCTCCATGACACTTATGAGCCCCAGTGGGGTTTTGTGCACGAGCTACGGCGTCCTAAAATTCATTGTTCACAACGGCAATGGTGAAATGAAGCGAGGCGTGCAGTGAGCTCGCAGCGTAGATGCGAAGCTACTTGGTTTCTGGGTGATTGACACAGACTACAGCTAAAAGCTGTTCTTTAAAAGCCCCCAGCGCCGTTCCTTAGCACTAAGACACAAACCTTCACACCGAGGTGACATCTCTGCAGAATGCAACAGGACATAAACTCTAGGAAACAATCCCGCTAATTAGGTTCTCTTGGCTTAATTAGAAGTGCCTATAGCTATTTACAGTCTGAGAACATATCCAAGGGGAAGAAGATTTTGGCAGAAACTGGAATGTCACAGCATGACTGACAGCAACTGTTTGCTGTTCCACGATAAGCCAAACAGCTTATTCTCACTGCAGCGTGTTTATTTGTGTTATTCTTATGATTTTAAATGGGAAAGAAAAACTGAGCAGAGCTTAAAGGTAACAACTTTCTGTAAGTCCTGAAATAAAAAGTTGAATTCATATGTTTCAGGAGAAATGAGCTGCTGCAGGCAGAGCACAGCCCTTGAGACCGACCAAGGAGCGCCTGGGAGGAGAATGGTGTTGACTTAACCAAAGTATTCCATTCTACTGCTTTAGCCTCATTTACTCCCGTGACCATCTGAGATCAGCTCTTCCTACCCTGTGTGGCTCCTACACGTCCGCAGAGAGCAATGATGTCAATACTCAGGATATGAGCATCGCTGCAAGACAGGGATGGTACAGTAGGAGGTGGGGGCCCGCCGCCCCACCTCTCCCCAGCCCACCCATCACCCACCGCCCTGGCAGTCTGTCACAGGTCAATGTGCATCTCCTGGTTGTGGAGCACACCTCGGTTCACCGGATGGCTTGTGCCTTTGCATGCAATGTCTCTGTTTAGTTTAAAATGAAAGGGGCAGGTATAGTTTGGTAGCTGCATTCACATTTTCTGGGCATGTTAAGTGCTCCTAGCTATGAATGGGAGCTCCTCTGTGGGTAAGAAGCCACACAACTGTGTGTGTCAGTCGAGGTGCTGGTGATGGCTGCACTCATTGGCAGGAAAAAACCTCGGAACTTTTTAAGATGCCACCTGATACGGATGACATCATATCAAATTTCTCATATAAGCTGCAGGGCTCGAGAATCCCCTTTTAAGATGTTCTCAACGTCTTACAACACACAACTGATTTCAAGAGAGAGACTACAGCGTCCATTTGGCCAAAACATTTCCCAAACCCAAGTATCCATGGAAAAATACGCCCAAGTGAGCAGCAGGAGCCCTGTGCATGAGTCACCTCCCATCGAGGCAAAGCTCTTCAGAAATCCCAGCAGAAAATATTCCCTTTCTGGTCAAGGTGTGGGACAAAACATTATTGGAGATTCTATTTCCAGCCTTTAATTTCTGCAAGCTGTGGGAGGTGCAGTGGAGGTGGTGTACGCCTTAGGCAGCCTGCTGGGAAACACAAAGGTTTGCCTAAGGAGAAACACATTACGGGTATTGAGAGGGATACTGGTTTATTGAACATCAGAGCAGAGCTGGAAGCCGTGCTATTCTCAGAAATTAAACTCCAGCTTGTTATTGAACAGCAGCCATGGGCTCCGCTCAGCTCTGACCCCGTTTGTGCTGCAAGAAAATAAAGCAAAGTTTTGCCAATTTTCCTGTGGAATAAGGGGCAAAGCAGCAGAAGCGCTGAGACCCCACCAGCTCTGCAGCCGCCATGGCACCACCAGGTTTGTGAAGGGTTTCATGCATCCTTGGAAAGCACACGTGCATGTAACGATTGCTTTTGCCCCAGGAGAGGGACCGCACTCACCGCAAAGCTCCCTGGTGTCCACGTTGCTGGAAGAGGGGGAGGACGAGCAGGGGAGGAAGCAGGAAAAAAAGAGAGAGAAAGAAGTTTTTAATGTAAAGCTCAAATGAAGGCTACAGTCAGGATTTCTGCAGGCTTAACTCCGGATACCCACCTGCAGCATCACCCGTGCCCCCAGCATCCCCCAGCCAGCAGTGGGGACAGTTTGAGGAGAAGGCAATGGTCGGTGCTGCTCAGGGCATCCACACACCTCTGCATCTTCAGCATCTGCACAGTCAGGACGGGTTCACACGTTATTTTGAATATTCCCTCAGGGGGAAATGGAGACTTGTGCATCTCCCACCCAGGGGTGGACCTGTGCCTATGGGGGATCCGGTACACCCAGTGCAGCATCTCCTCTGCCTTCTTCCCAAATATCCACCATGGAAACACCCTGGTGAGGCACCTGATGTGGTACAGGAATGTGTTCGATCCCATTGGCTCAGAATAAAAATTTGCAAAATTTACTTTTCTAGCTGGATCAATTCTCCTGCTTCTGTCCCCATGAAGCATCCACGGGGCTGTGCACAGTTTCCACCTGGGACTCTCTCCAGATAAAATTGCACAATTACTTCTTAATACATGACACTTAGTTTACGTAACGACCTCTCAACAGACAACCTGCTTGGGAAATAAAGATCGCTACTAATCTCTTTGTGCCTCAGATTCCCACAAAATTATTGGTGCTATTCAAGCACTGGAATGATCTCTTAATAGAATTATATTTTATCAATCCATTAATGTCCTGGAAAGATATTTCTTTAACTAAACTCATCCCTGCTTGTCTGACCTGTCAACATAAGTGGATTAAGGAAACAGATGTTTTCAATACAGCTTTCATTACTAGCATCCTCTCGCAGTCCTGCCCTGGATCCCGAAATCCTGCCGACCGCTTGCCTGTTCCTTGACTGACAGATCTGCTCCTAGCCCTGGGCTCTTCCCTCCCTCCATGACCCGAAGCTTTCACTCACTGCTGACCCTCTCTTGGGATGAGTTATCCTTCTGAAGGGATGACATGTGGTGAGAAAGCATTAATTTGGGATTCCTTTCCACTACCAAGGCCATGCTTGAACCCTGGTGACAGTACTGGGGATCCCTTCACCACCATTCCTGAGCTGTGGGGCCTGCCGGGCGCTGGAGGCAAACACAAACATCTCAACCCTGTGCCATCTGTGCCACCCGACCTGCCTCATGCTGTAAAAGCACCCTTGTGGGTAACCAACATCTGCCACGGTACGAAAAAGTCATCCCTCATCTCAGACACCTTTGCAGTGCAGGATACATGGCGTGGAAGCTACTGGCGGCAAACGTGCTGGCACAAGCTTCAGCCGGAGCTGCCAGCAGCACGTGTGTGTCTGCGAAATGAGCTGTTGCACTACTTTATCTTCATTCCCTGTTGTGGTTTTGTCTAGTTCCCTCAGAGATTTATGATCTTTCTCACATCCTGGAATTACTTCACTGAATCCTACAAAACCTCCCGGGGATGCTGTGAGTGAAATTTCCCTGATTTCCCGTTCTCATGCCCAAATCCACTAAACATGCAGATCCGAAACCCCACCCAAAAGAGCCGACTCATAACCGAAGAGTCCACAGTGCCTTGGCAGCATGTGATTGCTAAGACAAAGCCTCAGCAATTTACAGGCAGAGAAAACTCAGGCGGGGGAAGAAACCCAGAAGATGCATTTCCAGCACCGGCACAGCCCCATGCCCGCCCAAGGACCATGGCCGGTCTTTCATCAAAGCTCTCACAGCACAGAGCCTGAGAAGTCAACCGATACTCTCAGGCACCTGCACAGTTTTTAGGTCAGCACCACACACAGAGTGCTTAAATAACATTTTTCAGAAGCCAGTCAGTGTTTACAAACACCTACCAAAGTTGGTTACGAGTTTGCAACTAGGGCACGTTACTGAGAAAAATATATATTATTGTATTCCATGTGGTTTTGGATTGTAATAATTGATCTGCTGCTGCCAAAAAAGTTCTTTTATTTCCTCAGACCTTGCCATCGTAGTATTTAACTTAATTGTGCTTGAATGTTAACTTGTCTGAGAAGCTGCTTTTAATTTCAAGCCATCTTGCATTAAGAATAAGTCTCATTAAAGAAATTATTGAGTCATAAGCTGACTTAATAAAAAAATATGGTAATATTTAAGTGAAAATTTATACGTAGAAATCAATTGGTACCTGAGCACAACCCATGGCGTTTCCTGGGATGTTTCCATCCCACAGGAGCGTGCCTGTTGGGAACACTGCTGACACACAGCCACGGCCCCATCGGTGTTACAGGGGATTTTGTTGCCCAACGTGGACGCTGCACAGCTGAACATGTAATGCAAGGGATGTGCAATATCCAGCTACAAAACAATTTACAAGCTGCTCTGGTAGTTTAATGCTTCAGTAACTAACCACCCCATGGGTTGTGTCAGTAGGATTTTTAATGATGCAAATATTCAGGATCTGGGTTTCAAGCCTTGTGAAACGGGAGGTTGCGGCTCCCCACCATCATCTTCCCTAACCCTTCATCCCAGCACTGCCCTTCAGAGGACATTTTTGGAGTGGTCACATATCACAAAGCCCTTTGACATGAAAACATTTGGGTGAGCATTAGTTACCAATTTTTTTTTTTTTAGCTGCCAAATATTCAATATTCCTGTAAGCCACAATAAACTAAAAAGAAAAATTGCAACAAGTTGTTCTCATTTTTTTTCAGGAAAAAACCCAAAACTTTCAGCTACCAGAACACTTGGCTGTGAATTAGCTTTTAATTTTAAGCATTCCTACATTAATAGTATGACTAATTAAAGAACTTATTGAAGTCATAACCCAACTAAGCAGAATATAATAATGTTCAAGTGAAACTTTAAATGAAGAGATAATTGAAGTCTGTGCTATGCAGTTATTTTCTGCATAGTAGAGACCACATCTATCTGATTTCTTTCCAAAACAAAAGTCTTTCTTTTAAAGCAGAAAAAAAATCAAGAAAATTAAATTCAAGTCTTTTTGGTTCCAGGCCTTTTTCTCTGTTTTCCAGCCAATGAAGTTGTAATGTGGAGCAGCCCAAACTTGCATCCCCAGTCTTGCTGGGGGTGTGCACCCTTCGAGACTACTGTCCAAGGCAAAGATATACTTTGGAGACCCTCCATTTGCCACTTGGGACCTAATTTGACTGACAGAAATACGAGCCAAACACGAGAGTTCAGCTTTCAACATACAGCATCTTCTGAAAAATCAGAGCCCAAGCCATAAACTGATTTGGCCACAAAAAGGACTCTTGATTGCTCACCACCCACCACCATTTAAACACACAGGGATAATTTGACTAGATAAACATATCGGCAATGGGGAAATAGTTTTCCCTGCTGGTTCATATCCAACTATTTCAAAGAAAAAGAAGAGTCCTCAAAGCGTGATACTCCCCCCTCATACGTGGGAGTTTAAAGAGCAAAAACCACACTGTGAGAGCATCTCCTCAGTGGGCTTAATTAAGTGAATTTGCCCAGAGAGTAATTAACGCCACACGAGAAGGAAGCGGAGGCAGCTGCCCAGAGTAATCGCTGTGCCTCCTGCATACTCCAGAAATATACACATTTCTCCCCCCAAACCCTCACCCGACGTTAAAATGCGAGAGGCAGCTTGACGAGCGCCCGAGCTACGGAGGATCCCTGGGAAGTCGCCTCTTTGCCCTGTCACGTCCTTGATTGCAGATTATCCAGCGGATAGGCTTTTATCAGAGTTGTCCCTGTACTGACTTTCTGCTGCTTCTCCATTGGTTCAAAGCACTTATAAGCTTTCTTTTTTCTTCTCTACCTTTCTTGCAACACGTTGCCATTTCGCTATAGCTGTTAAGCAGCAAGCCCAGTGCAGCTTACGCAGAGGGCATCCCAGCAGGTCTTCAGGACTCAGCATGGCCAGGTCAGGGCTGTTCCAGTCCAGTGCTGATGACAGTCCCACTACCAGGGACTAGAGCCCTGCAGAGGTCCCTTCCAACCAAAACAGCCCTGAGTCTACCGTCCAGCATCTCTCCCTCTCTTTCCCAGCATATCCCTAAGGCAGGGCTGACAGCCCCTGACTTGCTGCTGTTAATGCCTTTCTCCAGGCTTCTCTTCAATCACAGAGAAGAGCAGGAAAGTTAGGAGAAGAACGGAAAGATAATGTGGAGGAGTGGAGCATGAAAATCCCTTCTTCAGCTGGAGCTCAGCCAAGGGAAGATGTCCTAGGCTCTCCCAACAGCAGCACAATCAAAAACATAATGGGAATTCAGAAGTTGCAAATACATCAAAGTCTCATCTTCGCAGCGTATTTCTCATGCAAATATCTGCCTGGCTGTGACGCTCAAATGCCACTCAACACCTGATCGCGTCGGCTGAAGATAATGACTCTTTCACTTGGCCAGATGAAAGGTTTGCATCAGCAGCCACACGGCTTAGCTGCTCCACCAGCACAGAAAATGGAAGTTTTTCTGAAATCACGTTCTTCTTTTATTTCTGTCTTTGGGTTTGCTACAAGGCTTCAAATGATCATGGGAATAATTTATCCTCTAGCATTAGCCACCTGCAGAACTCATTCCATTTAGGAAAGACTAAAAAACAACATGTGCAGCTGGAAAGTATTATTATATCTGATGAGATGCCTCCTCGTCCCAGCAGCAATAGCACTGTGTTATCTCAACAGCTCGGAAGTGGAAAATGTACATCCAGATGCCTACTAAGGGGTCACAGATGGTCACTCTTGATCATCAGTCTCTGAACTCAATGAAACATTTTTACACAAACCCCAGAGTGAGAGAAATTATTCCAGGAAGAGCAAGAGGAATATGAAATACCGGGTGCCAGCCAGGAGACAAATAACTTTAATTCTAAAGAACTAAGCAACTTTCCAAGCCCATCATTGTACTCTTCTGGAGAATCCTGCTAAATTCTCCCCGCACCTACCCAAGTACCTCCTTCACCTGCCCACCCTCTTTGAAAAGCCCCGCTCTTACGGCATAAATAAAAAAGGACTTCCAAAACCGGAGGTGCCACAAGCAAAGAAACAGCACCAACCATATGCCAAGGCCATCCACAGCCAGAAGCACATCCAGCCACCTGCAGCTTCCAGTGGCACAGGCAGACAAGTATTCGCAACATATGTCAGTTTTGGCTTTAATTTCTTTAGCCACAGCAAGCTGATAGAGTCAGGGCTCTGGTGGGCACCTGGGTCTTACTTTAAAGGATGGTCCGTATCTCCTGCCAAATGTCCCTGCTTCCCGCACAAAATCAAGTGAAAAATACGTTCTGTGATGTGCTTCAGCAGGAATAATTCAAAGACACACATACTGGTGCAGGCACACTCGTCCTGCACAGGGCTCAGTACAACCAATGAACAGGGCGAGCAGCAAGCCTTAAATAACCCAGCAGGTATTTTTTTATTCAGCTCTGCTTTTTCCAGCAGGGCTGAAAGTACCACCTATTTAAATTCCCAGAGTGGAAGTGTTGTCCCAAATCTGGGCTCGTTTTACCTGCTGTGCGTAAAACCAGTTCACACACTGAGCCAGGTATTGTTTTATTTCATGTTTGCGCAAAGACGGGCACTACGTGATGTCTCACAAAGCTAGCACACCTTTTCCATAACACATGGTTTCTTCCATAGACAGAAAAATGCAGAAATCTCCTTATCTCTGCATTTATTGATATTAGTCTTTACTAATTATTTGCTTTCATTTAAAGTGGTAGTGCTCTAACTCTATACTACGCACGCTCAAAGAGTGGGGCCGTACTTAGTCTAAGGGGGGGTATTTTAGTATGTGAATTAGCATAGTTCGCTCACCGTTCAAGTAATTTTCTCTGTTCTGCTCTTCCTGAGCTCGCCTTGGGATTTCCTTGTTTTGGCAGATTCATGGTGTCACCCTGTTCTTTCAGGGCCATGTCTGCCGTGTTATTCTTTGCTTTTCTTGATTAATATTTCCCTTGCAGCTCCCTCTTCATTCCAAGATAAGCTCATCAGTAAACACTTTCTTTCTCTTTTGACATAATTTCCCTTATCTGTTTAAACAATTAATTTTAGGTTCAACAGATGGAGGAGACCCCACTCGCATGAGCTGATACGGGGTTCGCCATTCACTCAAGACAGAGGTTTCCCAAAAATTCATGTTATATGAAACAGGTGCATCCTATAACTGGGATGTTTCCAGAGCTGGAGCACAACAATTTACATTAAAACACCTGTGGGGAACAGCTCCCGCAGGGGCTCCTGAAAGGGAGATAGATAAATGCTGCCTTCTAAAGCAAAACTAGTAACTGTATTCTCCCCTTGGCACGTGCTCCATCACCGAGCTCTTGGGGAGCACAGTAAGGGGGCCTGAAAGCTGGCAGCGAATCACATTTTTCTCCAAAGTGCTGGTAGCACAGAGAAGAAAAAATAGGTACAAAGAATTGACCAGAAACAGAGAGGCAAAAGGAGGATTTTTGTATGAAGTTTTCACATACAGATTTTGTATTACACCCACGGTGCCTGATTTGGGATTATAACAGATTCTAGGTACTCTGAGAGACAATCTCTTTCCTCCTAGTTCCTCTTGCCACCAGTAGGATTTTCATTCACCCATTGGTTTGAAGTCTAGTGTCCCCGAGGACGTTTCGCCCACCTAAACCCAGGGTGTGGCTCCTTCCAGCTCCTCGCACAGCTTTCCTCTGGATTTAGGCAGACGATGACGAAGAAAAGGGCAGTTTCTCTGCTTTTCTACAATGCACGGCCACGGCGGCTGATGTCGCTCAGCAACAGCAAGCCTGTATTCAGACTCACTGAATATTGATATTTTAATATTTATATTTTCATATGGCTTTCCCTGTGGCTCCTTGCCTTGATAAGCCATCTGCTTTCTCATTAATACAGACACTGCCCAGATCCAGTTTTCAAACCATAAAGCCACGTTTATTGGAAACGTCAGTGCACAAAGTTGTGCACTAGGGCAGCAGAGTCCTCATTACAAGCCAGTAATCTGGAAAACACTGATTTTTCAAGGTAAACTGAACTGACCTTCAGTACAAACAAGCACAGTGAATCTGGCAGGCGCAGGATAAAACAGACTCCTTTACTCATCCTGTTTCAAGGTTGTTCCCCCCCTACACAAGAAGTCCCTATGCAGTTGCTGCAGTACCATGCAGCAGGACAGGCCAGGACGGATTTGCTCTTCTTGCAGAAACACAGGGAGAAACCACCAAGCCCTGCTTCCCTGCTGAGCACCAGCAGGTACGGCTCTCGCTGTCTAAACCAGACAAAAAGCATCTCAGATATCCACATCTGTGGTTTCAGCATCACCAAAGACCAGGTGACCTTCTAGCATCACGGGGAAGATCAGTAGAAGACCTTCATGCCCTTCTCCTCTGCAGTGTGGAAGCCCCTGGGCAGACCCATGAGTGTGGCTGGTGGCTCTTCCAGGGACAGCCACATCCTCAGCAAAGTGCCAGACCACCTTATGGCCACAACACAGCCCAGAGCGTAGAGTTTACAAGCAGACCTTCTCACTGGCATCCTTCCCACCATGACAGAAGATGCCAAGTTCAGCTTGGAGCAGCTCTTGTGCCTCAGCAGTAAGGTCTATGCCTTACAAAGGCTACTCCAGCTCTAACTGCGAAGGGAAAAAAAGGACAGTTGGCACTAAATACTAACTCCTGATTGATTTGTCATGATGCTGAATGCCACAGGTGGGTGGCACACTTTGGGGAATAACAGGCCCCCAAAAAGCCTGGACCTGCTCCAAAAAGGCTGCGACACCCGAGTGCAGATGGCCTGCCTGGCAGCGCCTCGCAGAAAGGCCGTTGCCATAGCGCTTAGTGTGAGCGGTAATTAGGGATGTGACAGGAAGACGTCTCTTCTCTAGCCAATGACCCGCAATGCGATGGCATTTTCTTTGTAGCAGTAATAAACCTCGTCAAAACAACGCGAAGAGGCTATTGAACTTGCTAAAGAGAATCTCTGAAATCCAAAACCATCAAAGCCAATGCAGCAGCTGAAAGGATCTCTGCCTCTGTGACCCCATCTTGGCTGCTGGTCTTCTCCTACAGGATCCATCCCCGCCTCTCCCAGCAGAGCCCCATTACCCCCGCCATGGTTTCACACTCACCACGCTCCTCGAGGAAAGGCTCTTGGTGTAACACAGCATGTTATTTGCTTCGTTTCTCATTTCTAAAGAGTCCCACACGCTGCTCTATTTCAAGACCGGTTCTGCTCCTCGGGCCCTTGCCTGCCCTGCCCAGGCCGCTGTGCAACATGGTTTCCCACCTCCAGCTGCAGGAACAGGTCAGGAACAGGACGGCGAAGACCCCAGTTACCTCTCCCGCACCCCCAGAAAGTCCCAAGCTGCAAACCACCCCTGATGCAGGCCAGATGCTTTATTTCTCCAGTGGTTTCAAGACAACCAAAATAACATTTTCTGTAGGGTGGAGGATTTTTCAGAACAAAACTCTCAGCTCTAATCATTAACGGCACCAAGAAAAGAGATTGAATATGGAAAAAAATGAAACAATGTTCTGGATGCTGTTAGAAAACAGGCTCTAAGCTCTCGCTAGTTAAAAGAGAAATAAATGTCACTTTGAAAAAAGGCAGGGGCATTAAACTGGCACCTGTGGAGCACCAGACGTTTGTTTGTTCATTCTTCAGCAACTGCAATATGGCATGCCAGGCTGCCAGCCGGCGCTCCGCTGCCTCGCACTGTCGCACAGCTCGGGAGCCGGGGTCCTGGTACCGCCGATCAGCCGGGCTGAGCATCAGTAAGGCTCTGCCCTTCCTGCCCTATTGCTTCTAGAAATTAACACAAAAATGCAGCATAAAGGTATAATTTTCCAGAAAGTGCCAATCATGAATCCAGACACCATGGGAGAGCAGGAGAAGCCAAAGGCAGAGATGTCCCAGCGCCGCTCTCTCCTCCTGCCCTCTGCAAAGCACAGCAGCTCAGTTGTGGGCAAGGGGATTTTATTTTTTTTCCCTCTGCACATCCAATCAAGCCACCCAGGATTTGCAAGTTAGAGGCAAAAATTGGTGGGGTTGTTTCTGCCCACAGAAGAAAATTTGGGGTGATCAAGGCACACTCTTCTTGCATCTCTCTTTGTATCTTGCAAGACCATTTTACAGTCTATTAAAAATAATCAACATCGTCTCTCTCTGCTTTGTCAGAGGTGGCTGGAACCTCTAACCACTCACTCACAAAAGAAACACCTCTTGAAAAGCTCCTAAAAACTCAGAACAAGATGACAACACAATAAAACGCTTGTTTACAGTACAATTGATATCCTGAAAAATACATCGATGCAGCACACTGATTTACTAAGCTTAATCCAACAGTTGGTCTTTAAGCTTTAAATAAAACAGACATTTAGTACAGTACTAAACATTTTCAAGTCTCTGCGTGTGCCAGATCACTAATAAATTGCATCTATACCCTCAACCTTTTTTTTTTTTTCCTTCTCTTTTGGCTGGATGACTTGATCTTGAAAATACCACTCTGCTCGCAAGTACATGAAAGAAAAGAGCAGCCAGGTTTAATTACAGCCTAGAAGTAACTTAGCTGCTGGGAGGGATGGCACTTCCGAATTTATTAAGTTGCTGATTATTATACATAGGCTTGGGTCCAGTGTGTATATACACTGGGTCATATCAGCTCTCATTTAATTTATCCCCAGTCAGTGCCAGGCAAAACTGGGACTCTCATCCTCGGAAGGACGGGCTGTACACGCCACGGCCAGCACGGGGGTGGCACAGGCAACCCCCTTTTGCTCTCAGGGTATTCCCACCAGCTCCGCTTCAGAAACAGAACAAAAACCATGAATTTTTGAGATCATTCCATCATGTTGCATTGGGATAATTGATTATTTAATTTTGGCACCCCTGTCCCACGTACAGCCAGTATCCTCAGCCCGCATGCTGCATCACAGCCCCCTTTAAACCGAGCCCTTCATCTCCCGTGCGTTTCACAAACAGTAAGTACAGCAATTGTCTGAGGTAATAACACATCAGTTTTGCTGTCAGGCTTGTTCAAATTGATCAGCCTCAAGACAGACTTTTAAATACCAGCCGTTTGTGATGCATTTGAACTGCTTTGTAATGTCAACACTATTATTGGGATAGTTACTGTAACTATTTCAGTTTTGCACAATAGGGATCCCCTGTTTGCAGAAAAACGTATATAAAAAAAATGCAGGAAGGAAAATAAAGGTTTCAACCTATGATGCTCATTTATGAAATCACGACGTAGCCCTCCTGCCATGGAGTGCTCCATAAAATGCTTTAAAAAACAAAGAAACAGAGAGATGCCCAGATGGGCTCCCACCCACCGCTCTGCCTTTGAACCCACGCCTGTTTTCCCAGTCTGGCCAGTCCAATAATATTTTCCCAGCTGCTTTGTTAAAAGCCAACAACACCCACAAGCATGTTAAAGCCCAAGCAACACTCAGCCGGGACCGCTTCAGGCGTGCCCTGCATACAGAGAGCAATCCTATGGTGCCACGTGCCGAAAGCAAGACAGGCATGGGAACACGGTGATACCAACCAGTTACAAAGGTGGAAAAGATTTACATGTTCCTAACAGGGACTGGAAATCACTACCTGGGTTTTGGAGCAGTACCGTGCTTTGAATGCCCTTGTCCCGCCGGGCGGCTGGTGTCCCAGTCCCCCTGAGCAAAAAGCCAAGGGATGCTGTGATTTCTCTCCTGCGCAGGGGCAGGATAACGGCACTGATAACTCTCCGTGGCTTGCAGCAAAGCTATACTTCAGCTGTTTTTTCCACGGAAACAAACTTCCCTCCACTTATTGGCCCCCTTGTTTCCAGCAAAAGAAGTCATTTATGCATGTTTTGAACCTCTCATTATTTCTTTCGGCTCAATTTTCAAAGCAAATAATTGAAACAAATAAATATTCCTTCCTTTTTTTTGGAGAGGAGAAAGTCTCTCAGGTTTGTTTGCACAAACTGCCAACAGTATGAATCAGTCCTAAAGGGCCTTTTGTGATGAATGAACATTTAACTTTTTGCCTATTTCTACTTGATACGGAAGCCTGGACTAATCTGATTTGTACTTGTAATCTCTGTAATACTGAACTGCAAAAGAGGCAGGGAAAAACTAATTGTTCAGAGCTCAGCTGAACGATTTGCTAACTGCCAGAAGCCAATGGTAAGGCATTGAGAGTATGAGTTCAAATTAAATCAGCTTCCTCCTCTTAGATTTTGCAGATGTATCTGTTGTCACCGAAGTTTTATGTAGGAGCAGAAGAAATCAGAGCAACAAATGTGCAGGGTAGGGTACGTGACAAACAACTGGCAGGGAACCAGTAAAAGAATAGTAAAGCAAGAAATCCCTGTACTCTGCTGCCTGTATTTTCCAATATCTTTGTTTCTCATGTATTATCTTCTCTTGCTACTGAAAAGTGATCTGGAAAACCTCTCCCCAAACTCAGTCCCAAGGCAGAGGACTTGCTCTGTCTGCCAAGGAGCAGCTGCTCCATCGCGTGCCCTATGCACACTTATTCAGAAAAAAAACACACGGATAAGTTTGTAAGACCAGAGTGTAAACCAAAATCTACAATCTCTTTGAAAGTCCACATGACTCACACACAAGTGGCTGATCAGAATTAAATATCTTAGTCACTTCTATGGTTTAATGCAAGATCTTGGTGTCTTTCCATTCCCTAGAAAATAAAATTTCTCAGGCAGAATGGCCCTGCACAGCCTGAAAAACAAGCCATCCAGCCCCAGTCCCAGCTAGAAAACCCTCTGGTGTGATACTTCTCCACTCCATTTGCACAGACAAACCCTCCCTATTCCTCACCCTCGGCAGCAAACACCATCCCGCTGCTCTCAGCTCCCATCTGCCTTGCTGCCAGACTAAAGAGCCTCCCGTCAAGGACCCTGCCGAGAGGCTGCCTGGGAAAACCCCTGGGAAATATGATTAGAAATAGAAAAACGTTCTCAAATGTTTTTTTCAGACAAGTTTCTGTGCAGCTTTTCTAGTTCCATGTTTCTCCCGATGACCTTCCCACTGAGTGATTTGTTCTAAAAGACCCTTTTCTTTGGAGAGCCCGAGATGTTTTGTAGCTCTATCAGCACACAGCTGCTGAGCACCAGCTTTAGCACCAAGATTTTCTTCACTTAAATTAAACGCAGAGCACAGTACAGCATAAGTGACATGTCAGCACAGGGAAGAATAAGCTAGGACTCAAAAAACATCTTCCACATACACAGAAAGAACAAAATCCACCAAATGCCCAGGCTCTTGAGAGCCAGAAATTCGAGCCAGACATATAATTTTTGTGCAATTATTTTGTCCCTTTCAGAAGAGACAAGAACTCTCTCTTGAATCAGTTAATCAAAATCTCAGCTGATTATACCATACATAGTTTGTTTCTCAGACAGCTAATTGAGAACATTCAATATTCAAAAATTACGTTGGTTTCAATGGGCACATCCATCTCTGCAGCGTGGGCTTCAGCTCCCAGACGAATCTGGCACTCCGCTGAATCAGGTTGGCAATGCAAATAGCCAAGATTAGGGAGGGGGAGAAAAGACAGGAAAAAAAAAGTCAATCATAATCATCATTGTTCCTTGCCCGAGAAGAAGTATTTTCTCTTCAACTTTGAGAGGAGTGGACTGCAGAGGCCTGGAGAAAAGTACAGGCAGCATGAGCTAGAGGCCATAGTGGCCTCTATCAGATGGAGTCTCGTCACATCAAAGGGCACCAGACCTGATGTAGGCTGTGGGAAGGCAAAGCATCTCAGAGGGTATGCCTGGGGGGGACGGTGGTACCCACACAAAGTGGTAACGACAAACCTTTTCCACCAGAGGAAAACAATTGCTGGAGCAGAAGGGCAGCAGGCTGCTGCATGATCAAAGGTGTCCAGGTCTGGAGCAGGGTGGTGTGCTGGAAGCAGGGTCTTGAGAACCTCACGTTCACGTGTGATGAGGTGAAGCTCCGTTTCTGCCCAGGTTATCGGCTGGAGCACAAAGTGTAGCTTTAACTTGCACACATCAAGCTTCCTTGCAAGCTGTTCGCTGCTTGCGCTTCGCTTAGGGATAGATTTTGAGCTCCTTTGCCTTTGTCTCTGGCCCCTTCAGAATGTCACATTACTCTTATACAACACCAAAACAGGAGTTTCAAGAGCTTCGAGTACCACTGAGCCAGGGAGCTGCAGGGCTGCTATGGAGATGTCTTCCTTTGCCTCTTTTCATGGGGAAGAGCATCAGTCTGGACCCCTAGCTACACTAGCAGCACCCTGATCTAACGTAAAACAATTTTGATCTCCGAGTATCAACACAATCAAAGTTACAGAGAGGTAGAGTTCTCCCGTGCAAGCTATCAGCCCAATTTTGAGAGTTTTTGAGCCTTGCAAATGCCCTGACGATGTCTGCAGAGGGTAGAAATCAGACAAGACCTGGGGGGATCTTTCCTTGCTGAGTTAGAGGAGGTTCATGTTTTCCTGTCCATCCCCACCATCGCCCCCTCCAAGTCCCGCCCTAGGGAACTGCCACGACGGGCAGGAAGTGGCACACTGCCGGACGTGGTACAGGGTGGAGGACCCGATCGTCTTCGGTTCTCTGTTTGTCACAACTCTCCAGCAAAAGTGACAGTCTGGGGAAGCTGGGAAGGGCTTCTGAGAAGAGATACCGCTTCTATTAATTATCCTACATGCACGCTCCAACCTTTTCTAGTGTTTGCCACCAGAGAGAAGAGCTCATTTAGAGATGGGGGAAAAAAAATAAAGCAATTAAAATAATAGCTATAAGCCTAGCAAAGAGATAATAAACGACAGAGCAGCAGAATGTTAATGTCATGTTCTTGGCTCCTTCTGAATGGACCTGTACAGCTCATCGGAGAAGTCCTGCTCCAGTGAGTAGATCTCTCCCCAGAGAATTGTCCTCCGCAACTATGAAAAATGTACGAGATAGAAAAGAAATTTTTAAAATCCCCTGCCAGGACTAAATTAGTTTGGTCAACAACCATAACTGACCTCCTGCAGCTTTCACCAGGACTGAGAGGTGCTCCATCCTTCCAAGGGGATGCAGAGCGGGTAAGCACTGGCTCAGGGAGCTGGAAGACCATGAAACTGTGGGTCAGACAAAGCAAGTTTTGTCCAGTAGCAAAGGGACATTTTGAGAGGGTTTGATCCGGTCATTCATGGCCCTAAAATTGTTTGATTTTCCATTTGCAATTGCTTTTCCCCTTCAAAACTGATAGGTATCATTAGAAAAGGTAAGAAAAGGTGTAGATGATTCTTCAAATATAACAGGGTTTCCCAGGTGAACATCAACATAACGTTTTATAAAGCCCTAATCTGCCACTAAACGAAATACATATGTATTAAAATGTGTGTGTACATATCATATACATAATTTGTGCGATTCCAGCAGCATTGATATTAATAGTAACATATCATTACCTCCCCATTAATCTTCAGGCAGCTCCCCATAAAGCACTGCTGAAACGTCCTGAAATAGCAGCCAAAGTCAAAAATGAAAAACCACCTAGCAACACCTTGCTTTTGCCTCCTGCTCCAGCTGGGAGGAGAGCAGCCAGTGTGAGCAATGGAGAAAAACACCATTTGATCATCATTTTTAAGGAACAGCAGGTTTAGGAATATAATTTTGTCAAAAAAGGGTTGAAAACATGATACATTTTGCATGTTCCTGCTGTCAGATTAAATAACCGGCAACGGTGGGACTAACAGCGCAGTTCTCACACCCTGCTATGGATGGCAGGCTCTCTTAGGGAAATAGCCTGTAATAAAACCCCAGGGTGGGTGTTTGAAGCCCATGCCCACCACGTCACATCATCAACCTCCTAGAGACATTTCCCAGGCAGTTAAGAAGAAAGAAGGAGCCTCTCTAAGGTCCCTGGGCTATTTTGGAGTATCCCACTTCAGTTAAGCATCCTCCTAACCGCACCTTGCTGCCAACGGGGTGTTTTGTGTTTTGCTGGGGAACTGTAATGCCCAAGACAGAAGCACACAACTTCTGTCATCATGGACTCCCCACAGCAGCACAGCTACTCCTGCATCCTCATCTTTCCGCTCATCTGCCCAACTTTTCTCCTTTCCACCATCTTCCCAACTAAAGCAAGTCAAGAAACCAATACAGACATTCATTTTGTCTACTCCAGTAAGGCAGCTCCCTGCTCCTAAAATTACTCTAGGAAATTGAATCAACATTTTGTAATTTAGCTGGTAACAGCAATTACTAATAATCAGCAGGAACAATTTTCTTCATTTTCTGCTCTAGCTGTAATGTAATTTCAACAGCAAACTTCGTTTTGCACACTAAACAAACACGATGGGCAATACAAAAAAAAACCACAGATAAAACAAAATGTCAAAAAACAGCTTTAAAATAAACAAACTTAAAGTAAACAGCAAATAATTGTCATTCAAACAGCCTTTTGGAAAGATAAAGTTAATATTCTTCCTGTGTTACCCTGTAAAATGGAAAAATGCTCAAAATTTGAGGAATATTTTATTCCCCCAACTTGATAAATTTGCTGTAGGTGTCTGTGCTTTCCAAATCCATAAGCAAGCACCAATTTCACGCAAGGATTTAACTTGGAAGGGTGACCAACTCATTGCTTTTTCTTTCAGCCAAGAACAGCAGATGCTACACTGCTCTGTGCGAGCATCGGTCCCTAACGAGTATTGATGACTGGATCAAGCCAGCTTGGCAACAGAAAAACACTCCTGCGTTGTGGGAACTCTTGCCATGCTCAGGAGCTGCTCAGCAAGACGGTGCCTGCCGGCAGTGCTGTTGCATGACATTTAGAAATGGCACGTTTTCTCTCTGTTCAGTTTAGAGGAGATCTCTTAGTAAGGCTCAGAGCAACCTGTAGATTCTCTACAATCCCCCAGCAAAAACTGACTGCGATTCAATTTCTCATTTCCAGAAGGCCAGCAGAAATATCCACACACTAACCCCCACACAACCTGCATCCTTTCAAACTCCAGATGAAGGTTGGTAAGCACAGGCAGTCCTGTAAATTCTGTCAGAAGAGAGGCAGGTGAGCACCCAAGTCCCAGAGCCTATGGAGAGCCCAGCTGGGAGCATCGCCTGGAGCTCAACAGACAGACCTGGAAAGCACAAGGCAGCACCTAGTGTCTGTTGAAGAAGAACCATCAGAAGGGACAGACCATTCTCAGCTAATTTTAGTAACAAGATCACTTAAGTTCCTTTGATTAATTACTCAGTGAACAGTATATACCAAGCTGACCTTTGGCATTTCTGATCTTAGAATCAACTCTGGGAAGTACACACATTGGAAAGGTGGGATTTTTGAGAAACAGGACATTTACTTTGCTTTCAGAAATGTCTTCAGCAGCAGCCCCTGTACCAGGTTGACGGGTTTTACATCGGCTGCGTTGGTGCCAGCGCACTCTAGAGCCATCACTGCTTTCCAGGGGATATTTTGGATGGGTGGCAAAGCACGCACCACTCACACAGGCAAGACTCAATCTACCCGCTGCCAGAAGGCTTTATAATTAACCAGACTATTATTTTTTTAAGCACTTACTGCAAGACTTCTCATTTGAAATTGGATTCTCTTTTAATCTGCTTTTTTGGACAGATTTTTTTCTCTCTAGAGAAATAAGAGTGACACTGGAATATGATTCAAAGCTGGATTTCGTTTGCATTTCCAAACAGACTAAACTACTCAGGCTTTTGAAGATGGGTTCCTCCCGGAAGGAGAAAACCCACCAGTGGGCTGTGTCCTTTGTGCCGGTGCCCAGCGCTGTCACCAGCTGCTGGCCGGGGGGCTCCCACTGAGGCCCCTCAGACCCCATGGCTTCGTGTCAATCCCAAACACCACCAGTGCCAGACACTTGTCAGGGGGCTCACAAGCCTCTCAGACCCTGCCAGAGGGCTTTTGACCCTTGTCCAGGCTTTGTACACATAGAAGCACAGCCACATGAGGCTGCTGGGATCAGAGCAGGGGTAAAGCATCGGCAACAGTGGCTGCAGGGCTTAGGCTGCCCTCCACACAGCCCAGTTCCACCTTGAAGAGAAGGGGGCTCATTTCTATTAAGTGCTAAAGTGATTGCTGCATCAGGGGATGTTTTGGACGGGGGTAAAGCTGGCATGGTCCAAGTGCAGGGGATACAGAGAGATCACAAAGCAACAAGACCGCAAATCATTCCAGTATGTTGTGCGTAAAACAGGACAACACTTACAGAGGTTCACACCATTACCCTTTGTAGCACAGCAAAGCTTTTAGATAAAGTGGAGAAGCTGAAGAGCCATTTCAATGTCCTCATGGGTAAAACTAAGCAGTATTTCAGATGCTGTAAAGATCAGGTTGCACTAAAGAAAATGGCCTGAAAAACCCACCAAGACAAAGGAAGTCACAGTGGCCATCACGATGAGACACAAACTGGGCAGAAATGGAGATTTTGCAAAGTTTCGCAGAGCGAGTTGCACCTCCGCAGCCTCTGTGGTGCCTAGCTCTCCAGAGCAGCACTACCCGTGCACACCAACACCGCGATCCAAAGACTCTGTGAAACAGGGCCATGTCAGCACAAAGAACTTACTTGGTGTTGTCAGAGTCAATGGTGTGAAAGAGTTTCTCAAGTTCTTCTTCATTGAGTGTCCCATCAGAAAAAAATGCCTGGAACTCCTCCAGGGACAGCTTCCCGTCATCTGCAAACAGTAACACAGCTGCCATTAGTGAAGGGGCAAAGTGAGTGGTACAATAACTGAAAATCAAGGGTTATGTTCAGATGTAAAGATTCAGACCAAAAACTATCTCAAAGTGCTTCTGCAGAACTGGCCCCACACCAACGCAGAGCTCACCGCCACAGGGTGGGACCTGGCAGCACCAGAGCTAGATGAAGCTTCATCACTCCTGGGTAGGGATGCACTGGCCATCAGCAACTAACCGGGCTGTTAACCCAAAGCATGACTCAAACCTAAAGAGGAAAAGCCTGCAAGCTTCAGCCTAAAACTGAATTACATTTAAGAAATTACAGAGTGTTTAGTTTACCATATGTTCAAGTGATGCAGGATGCTCGTTAAGGGACATGTAACAGATAGGCAGATACCCAACACTGGATTTAACGACAGACCCACCCATATATTTTGCCATCTCCATCCAGCTGCACCTTCTTCAACACAGAGCATCTCCCAGTTCTGCACAGAAATGCAAAACAGCAGCCACCAAGCACACCAAGACAGATCTTGCTGCAGTTATGTTTAAACACACAAGGGCTGCATCCCCTTCATGTTGTGCCTTTTCTTCCAAAGGGACCCGATGACACACAGAACCCATCTGCCCAGCCATACGGGCTACATCTTGCTGGCTGCCTTTTGGCAAACCTACCAGCACATGAAGGAGCCACCAGGCAGAGGTTTAATGATGTTCTCCTGGGCACCTAGAGATGAAATTGCAGGAATTTCAGCAGCAAGCTCCAAGCTCATCCTCGAACGTTTTCATACCAGCTCTGGCCAGAAGTGCACAGGCACTTCAGCAGCCTCCAGCCGTACGAAGCGGCCACGCAGACAGCCAGTGCCTGGGGGAAAGCATCTCTGGTCTTGACTCAGAGATCCAAGAACAACATCCAGATCTGAAAATTTGGCCATACACTTAGCGTATTATTTTATATATTGGTCCCAGCATTAATTTAATATTAGCCTTATTACAGTCTACTTAAATGACCAAGAAAGAAAAAAAAATATTATCAAATCCATATACAAGGGGATACAGGCAAGACTCCTTTGCAATTCTTTTTTGGCTGATAAGGTGACAAAGGTTTACGCTTAATGGTTAAATATGGAGCCTTTCTTCATGTGCTGTGGACAGGTACAGCACAGCTTTAAAGCCACAGCTGGGAGTGAGGTCTGGAGAAAGCTCCTGTGAGGTCCAGCAACAAAGAAACAGGAGAGAGACTAAAAAGCCTTCAATTAACCTCAAGTTTCTTGCTCAGGTCGCTGACACTGTGCCCTGATGTGCAGCAGTGCCTCTGGAGGAATAACTGCCCCCAGTCACATCCTGTTCAGAGTCTCTCCATTCATATCCACTGGATAGATCCAGCCTATCCATATTCATAGACTGGAAACGCTGCCTGCTTTGCAGTAGGAGAATGTATCATTTATTATTTAAGCAAATCAGTTATAAACCCTGTTGCTTCTCTTTCAGGAAATGATGCAAGAAGAAAAAAATTAGGCAACTTACCACATACACATCAATATTTCTTCCCCAACCTAAATAAGTCTGCTTCTGTTAAAACATACCTGCATTGCCAAATGCTAACCCAGTTTCCCTTGCCTGGCAGACGAATTTAGATCAGTGATAAATTGAGTCCAAGATACTTATTTAATTGGCAATTACGAAAGGAACACAGCAGGAGAACAAAATCTATAGCAACGCCGGGTGAAAAGAGTACCATTTTCAGAGCACCACAATGGCTATAGAGAGCACTCAGCTGCCTATATTGTTTTTCTGCCTTCCTTCCCCAAAATATGACCTCTCTGCAGTAGGCAGGGTGCAGATACGAACGCACGGCTCAGAGGATGGGTCCCAGATTCGCTTTCTGATTTCGATTACAGAAAACTAAAGCATCTGGTGGGAGGAAAATGCTTCGACAAGCACATATTGCCTGAAGCATCCCACCAGTGTCGCCTGGCGGGGAACCCACTTTTGCCAACGGAGACGAAAAGTCTGTGCCCAGAGCAAGAGCCCCATCCACACCACTCGTCTCCACCTCTGCACGTTGCATGACTGGGTGAGAAGCTTCCCCCCACAGCGCTCCCATTTATGCAGAATCCTCGCCAAGATCAAGGTTTGGTTTCTTTTGATCCTGATTGGCAATGAATATTTGTCTTCAAGCATCAAGATCAAAAGGATAATGGTGTTTCAGTCCCAGGAGGGCTAAACAGTTCCTTACCTGGGGTATAATTCCTGCAAACCTTAAATCAGAGCTTGCTCACCTTGAAATCGTCCTTCCACATAGAGGACAGGCAGAATTAAATTCCCAGGAAAGTCTCATAAATCAACTTACAGGGAAAGAGAAACTGCAAATCAAGCAATTTTTTTTCAGGAGAGTATTTTAAACAAAATTTACAGCTTGCTTACCTCTGAAAGGCACAAAGATGTTTCTAGGTTTAAGGAAAACCATCTTTTTCCCTTTCCTAGTTTATATATTATAACTTGTCTTTCATTTTACTCTTGCTTGATTTTTTTTTTTAATAGTAAGTGCCAGGCTGCATTTTTGCTGCAGCCTCTGAAGCATCAGTGTTTAAAATCTGTGCCAAAATGCTGCTCTGATTCCTATCTTGCAGTCTCTGGAGTAGCAGGTGAGTGCAGGGAGGCAGGTACCAACACGTGCCAAATATTCATTGGCATTTAACAGCCAAAGTAAAATGGGATGAGCAAAGGATCTAGAGGAAGGAGGAGGTGACAGCAAATTTTATTTCATTTTTGTTGTTTGGAGATGTCACAGAATTGGTTGGGTCTTGGCAGGAATTTGAATAAAAGTACAAATTTTACTGGTAAACAGTGCTCAAGACATTTATCCCCCAACAAATAACACCACAAATTACCAGTCAGCTTAAAGCTGATCATTATTTTACACAAGCTGGAATACTTGTCTGCAAACACAGAGAGCAAAAGCCGTCCAGAGCAACAAGATAATCCTCGAGCTGCGTATCTGTAAATTGTGAATCAGCCTGAAAGCCACAGGTTGCTGGAGCCCATCAGGCAAGGAAGCCTTCAGGGAACTTGGGTGATAAGAGGAAGCAGACCAGGCTGGGAATTGGCAGCTGAAATTAAAATGCTAGGAAATCCTAGGCAAGGAGGATTGACCACAACAGTACCGACACCAGGTCCACCCGCCGGCGGGCGCTGTGATAAGAGCTGACGGAGATGCTGCACTCCAGGAGCAGCCTTATCAGAAAAGCAAGCTTTTTCTGAAAGTGGAAGTGTTCTGTGAAGAACACTTATCCAAAGAATGGATAAGACTTCCAGAAACCTGCTTTTCGCTGGAAGCGCCTGGGTGCGAGAGATACAAGTTCTCCAAATGAACCGTCAGGCGTCTGTACCAGAGTGGCAGCGTCAATCGTTGGGCTCAGCCTCACCCATGCCCTGCCCTGCAGGAGCTCGTCTGGGGACACATCAGCCCTAGGCAGCTGACAGGAAGGATAATAGAAAAATTGAGATTCCACACCTCATCTCACTAAAAAAAAAAAAAAAAAAAAAAAAAATAAAGCTTCCGTCACTTTTAAGATCTAGAGAAATCTTTGTGACTTTTTCATCTGGACAACCACATTAAAGGCAGGAAACCTACTTTCACCTACTCACCCCACCACTCTTTAAACCCCGTACTTGAAGTCAGCCCCTAAGCTCGCAGTGAGGACAAACGTCACCAACTAGAAATCGTCTACACTGGCACTGATCAGCCAAGAAAAGAGATACTCAGGGCACGGCTATTCTGCCATCATTTTTTCCTGAGAGAATAATCTTTGTATTATGCTAGCTTTTCAGAATAATTCAATCACAGGCAAAGACCCAAGCACATTACCGGCCAAATGGAGCTATCAAAGTGACAGCTAACTGGAGAAGGATATAATGGAGAACATCAGAAAGCCCCAACTGGGATTTCATTATTGCTCCATTTGCTGTCATGAAAATCTGAGGACTCTAGTGGCGGCTTTTACTCCTTCTAACTCACACAATCAGGCTGTTCTCACCCACAAAGGCAGCCAAGATTAAAAAAAAAAAAATCAAACTAAGATGATAAATTGTCCAAAATATAGGAAATCTGATGGCTGAGTTTTTGTAAATTCACTCAGCGATACAAATAGCTTAAAGCATCTACAAAATAACGTCACTGTTCTGAGCCCAAGTTTGCCAAATCCATTTTCAATTACATCAGGTTGAGACTTCTCATATATTTTATAGCTATATTATGAATATATTTCATTACTTATTTTTATGACTCAATAAGTTCTAAAATGCTAAAAGCCCTGCTTAATGTGCAAGTGCCAGCAGAGCTACAGGTAAGCAAATTGGATTTTACCGTGGCCTGTGAATAAAAATGACAACTAGATGTTTTTTCTTCTTTCTTGCTGGGGTGTGTGTGCAGATACACGAGCCAGCGAGAACATGGACTGGCTACTACCCAGGACCCTTCATCCAGCCCCGTTGGAAGTCAGCAGGAGGGTTTTATTCATTTAAATGAAGCTGGATATAGACTTGAGTTTTCAGTCCTGGGCTGTTAGGAAAATTTACCTCCAGGTCCACAGAAGTGATGTACCGGCCAAAGAAGAGGTGCATTTATCGCAGCTCACTCTCTGCTCCCAAGTTCATCCGCAGCTCCTCTGCAGCCAGCTGAAAATTATCCGCCCGCTTCAACTCCCCTACCCCCATGTTATTTCAGCGGCAACTGAATTCGGTTGGAAGCAGGCCTGGTGATTCACCACTGTCTTTGGCTGAAGCTGTGAAGCCACCGGAGCTCTGGGTGAGGAGCACAGCCCAGGTTTTGGTGACTCCTGACAAGGACGGTCCCCTTGCCACTGCAACAGGGCCCCTGCAAACGTCTTTGCTAATGAAACGTAACACACATTGTTAAAAGGAAATTACTAGAATTATAGTAATTTTCTAGAGAAAGGAACTTATGGAATGACTCCAAAATAACGTTTTTCTTTTTTTTTTTTAAAGTTAACTAATGCCCAGCCCAGTTCTTTTCACAAGGGTTGGTACCACACCAGGCGATCGCACAGACAGCTTGAGAGACTGACCGATGTTTCCATCACAGCTGATGACCTCTGTTAGAAAGACCCCTGTGTGTTTCCTGATGCTGGTTGGGACTGCTGATGGGACCAACTGGTCCCCTTACTCCAGGGCAGACTGGCAGACTGTGCACATGTGCCAGAGCCCAGCACCAAGAGCTGCCACAGGCAGCTCTGCTTTCAGCATCACTGTTTTCCTTTTGCCGTGTGTTAATACAAAGCTTTGGGATTTTTTTTGTCTTCCCAGGACATCTTTCCTTCTTATGCTCAGCTGAGGGCTTATAGAAACACAAGCTGCACACAGCAAATGACAGAACATCTCTTAAGAAGGCAGCCAATACCCCTCCCTAGTCATTTACCCCAGTGATAAAGATGAGCTCTTTAGTAATTTGAAGGTACTTCTCTCTGTATCAAAGCACAGAGTTCTTCAAACAAAATATTTGCTTAATTTAGGTCTTTGCCTTTCTGTGCTGCAGCAGATGACACAGTTTTGTGGTACAAGTGGAACTGGTGCATATTCAAAATGCTTCAGGGGCACTGATAGAACAGGACTGAGGCTCCTTTTTGTGCCAGGGTTAACCTTTCATTTTCATTAAGAAGGGAGAAAAGTCACTTTCATTTCAAAACGACCGCATCAGTCAGCATTAGATGTTGAGGAGTGACTTAAAGCCCGGTTCTTGTCTAGGATGATGAGTATGCATGTGCCAAGCAGAGGACAGCTGGCAATCTTCCCCGTAGGACCTGGCCTGGGGAAAAGTGGGGATTTCCACTGCAGTCAGAAACCTGCACCTCGTCCTCCCCAGAAATAGCCTGGGCATCCAGCAATGTCCATTAGCATGCCAGAATGTTCCCCAAGCCGCTCAGCTGTTATCATCAAATCAAGCCTTTTGTCGTTCTAGAATTAGAAGTAATTTTGAAATTATTTTTAATAGCAGCTATAGATAGATATCAAATGTAGGCTGGCAGGCAGGGAGACACACGAGTGATACACCACATGTTCTCCCACTGTCTTTTGTGAAGACTCTGCTTTTTTTCACTTTCCCAGATAACCCTCACCCTGCTGCGACGGGCTGACTTAAATAGGGTTGTTTTTTTTTTCCTGCACTCTCCAAATATATTGACTTGGATGTTTTACCAGAGCTGTTTAGGAGTGTCTTCCAAAGAAATTCCCAGCTATTGACAAATTAGATGCTGGGATCAGACTGCCCCAGGGTGCAAATAGCCTGGCCAGGTTCAATGCAATCGCTGCTTAACAGAGCCTCTAACAAACCCTACCCAAACATCTAGAAGAGGATTGGGGCAGAGATGCCAGCAGTCCACAAAGCTTTCCTAATCCACCATTTTCCTGTGGAAAACAGGAGGTAACCTGTTTCAGTCTTCCTCTGGCTAATTAGATTTATTGCAATTTATCAAGAAAAGTAGTGTCAACTGCTGATTTCAACACATTTGCTTCACAACCGTGGTTGCACAAGAAAACACTAAGTCAGCCCCTCCACGTGCTGCTGCTCTGTCATAATTCATGAAAACCGCAGGAGAACTGGCCCCCGGGATGTTTTGTACATGAACACATCGGTCTAGCTTAGGGCAGACTAGCGGGAAAATATTTGGGAAAAGAAACTGCAGCCTGCAGTAACCAACCTCCTGGCAAATAGTTCAGGTGAAGAGGCAATACCTGAACTCTTGATTGGGGTCCTATCTTTGGGGTCTAGCCCAAGCAGCCAAGAGAGGCCGGAGGGGAAGCAGTGCAGATGGATGCGCACCAAGCGTCAGTGCGGTGGCACGCAGCAGACCTCTGGGCTCCTCTGGGCTAAATACTACAAATATACATATAAATAAATAAATACAAAGAGATTAGGGACATACCTTCTCCCCTTTTCTTTGCCCTCTCCATCAGCCACAGAGGAGATCTCTGTTTCCAAGCTGCTACAGCCATCAGCAACCCCAGTTTAGCTCCAGACATACAACTGTCACTGCCTCTCGGTTATTTTTCATCTTTGTTGGCCTCAGCCTGTCTCCTTTATATTGGGTGCTATTAAATGGCTGACTTTGAACCACCACAGCTCTTT
This sequence comes from Chlamydotis macqueenii, assembly GCF_036417535.1. NCBI lineage: Eukaryota > Metazoa > Chordata > Aves > Otidiformes > Otididae > Chlamydotis > Chlamydotis macqueenii. The sequence continues at coordinate 16,522,800 of NC_141568.1, forward strand.
ATTGCCTCTGATTTATTTGCCCATCCAAGCCGTTTCCCCTGCGAGTTATGCAAGCACAAGCCACCTCGGTGAAGCAGCAGATTCCTGTGCAGAGCTGGCAGCCTTCTGACCCAAAGAGCCCAACTCTCTCTCCCAAAGGCTTTGATTCTCCATGGGTTCAAACACCTGCCCTGCTTTCTCCAGCGTTACTCAGCCCCAGCTTTCCCTCTTATCCCGAATGTTGTCTTCCTTCTCCATCAATGTGCCTTCAGCATCTTCCCTCCCCACAGTTCCCACCTTCTTTTTCTTTCTGAACTCCAGTTGTGGATGCAGCAGTACAAAACTAGGATTTCTGGTTTAGAAAAGATTTTATCAATCTTTGATCCCTACCACTTGACCCCCAAAGTTTCTATTTATTGCCCAGGCAGTCTTGTTGCAGACCCCTTCTTTAGTCCCTTTCCTGAAATGCTGCATTTCAGGAACACCATGAAGCTCTCCACCACCAAACCCCCATTAAAAACACAGGGGCTACTGACAGCCTATCTAAACATTTGATCTAAAGGAGAAATAAAACAGAAAGACAGCACAGCTTGTCATTAATACAAGACCGTTCCATGCTCCAGCAACCCCAAAGCTGTAAATCCCGACTTCAAAACTTCCTCCTTCTATTTAAGGGAAAATTCTCCCGAGGAGACCTTGCTAAAAGAGAACAGAACCTGCCTCCTACTGTGCCCTAAAAATGACTATTCTGCACGGGAAGTACTACAAACCACAAAAAATACACTAAATAGTGGCAGAAAAAATGCCATTTGGATACGTATATTAAAATATTAAATAGTATAGCTGCTGTTTTCCTATGCAACAAATAGTTCATTCCTATGCATCAGCAAACCACAGTGCTATACGCAATCCCCTGCAAGGTTAAGTGTTGCTTTGTATGCACAACAGAGGTGGCCTGGGAATCACAGAGAGATATTTAAATCTGCTACTGAGCTCTGCCACCATCAAAGCAGAGGAGCAAGTTTATTTGGGAGACTTTTTTACCATTCCCATCACACACATCAAAAGCTACACATGTTGCAAAGCTCTTGCTCTTGCCACACCACGGTCCCGCTCCGGATGCATCACACCGAAAGGCAGAAAGCTCAGGGTGGTGGGCAGGGACAAAAAACCATAGCAGCACTCAGTGTGCTCTCCTTCAGGTCTCCTACCACTCAAGTTTGCCCTTAAACAAAGTTTTTTTTCTCGTGCATATCTCTCCAAATGACCCAAACCCATGCCAAGCAAATGCTCCAAGCCATGACATAAAGAAGTGTCTGTAAAGTGTTCCTCCACCTCTCATCTCCCATACACAATTGTAAAAGGAATCTTTTCTGGCTAACCATCTCCTCCAGCATCGAGCCACTGCCTTGCATGCAAGCAGTGCGTGAGGAAGGCTGCATTATAGATGTTGAATGGAGGAATTCAATTAAATTTTTAAAATTGACTGAATATCAATATATACTGAATAGCTGTAAATAGACGAAACGCACCATCCGAGCTGCTGGAAGTCGTGCACCTTGTTACTGACTGAGAGAGCACAGCTCCCACACTTAACACAACCTCTCCCTCCTCCGAGCCACACTGGGTTCAGCTTTGACCCAGGACAGTCAACTTCCAGTTGTCAAAAGCAATTTTTCTACCTCCTCTCCACCTAGCCCAGTGCTTCATGCTCCTCAGTTCTTCTCCTGGCTGAAGATGGGGCCCAAGGGAGCTCATGCACTCCTGAACTCCAGGTTACCTTCATCTTATCTGAACAAAAAGGCTCTGAGAAGCTACCATGGGTAACGTATTGCAGTGTCTCTTCTCTCCAGGGTGGCTGAGGAGACCACAGATACACCAGGGCCTGCCCTCCTGCTACGTTCAGCAGCAAAGAAAAAAACAGGAAACCTGGGTTCCTCTGTATTTACAAGAGAAAACATCACTTCCGGAGCTTCTCAGAGGGTCGCTTTATTTCCATTTCTGTAAGGGCAATCAAAAGCTCCGTTTTGCTGACAAGCAGATCCTAGAGTTACAGCTCCCTCCCGCACCCAGCCAGACCGGGACAAGTAGGACTGATAATCCTGGGAAATCGTTGGAGCAGCCAGGCATGGGCACGACAGCTCTGATGCAGCTGTCAGATGTACTCTGTATCCCATCAGATTTAGGGAACAGCTCAAACTGGAGGAGCCTCACAAATCAAGTTTTCAAACTCAATCGTTAAACTTTGGCAGAAACGTCAAGAAAAGTGAACGTGGGATGATGTATTGAGATGTTTCTATCAACATGAAGCAGAGGCCAGCGCTACCAACTCCAATACACGCCGGCTCTGCAATAGCCTATTAAATCCAGGTTTCCTGGAAAGCTCAGAAACAGGCACCAAACAGCCCTAATCCCCCCTGCTCCTCATTAACCAGCCTTTCCTACTTGTTTTTCCTTCTCTAAGGAGCAGATGAATATTTCAGAGGGCCAGGGTAGGGTTTGGGCTGTTTTCAGCTCATTACATCCAGCACTCAGCTTCAAAAAAGAGGGAGAAGCAAGCGTCTGAGCCAAAGAGGACAAATTTATGAAAATGCATGTTGTTGTCTATCCAAAGTGCGGTCCTGGTGTGGCCACGGCGAGGAGGAAAAGCGCTGCTCCAAATGACCTTTTACTGCCACCAGTAAGAGGAAGGCAGCGGCATCGTGGCTGCTTTGGTGCTGTAGCCACTGGAGTTGTTGACTGTTGACAAATTAGCAGCAAATTACCATGGATTAGAGAGCTACAAACTCATGGTTTTCTCCAGTCCCCTGAAACAATATCCAGATTGCATTGGCAGCATCAAGAGTTTTCCATTCAGCTAATAAGACGCGCAGAGATGGAGACAGCAAATTAAACCAGCTCAAAAAGCTGATCCCTCATTTGCATTCTCAAAAGGCAGAAAAAGGTCACCCTATGGCATTAGCTTTGGCAGAGTAGGACATTTAAGTCCTTGTGCCAGGACTTACAAGACATTATTTGAATGGCAAATCAGAACCTGCCTAACTAATAACTTACTTCCTTGTCTTAGCCCCTGGACTATGAAGTTGATGCCTTAGAACACGAACATCTCGTTTCTTGAAACCTAATGGTCTCAAAATTCCCATTGAAGAAGTTTGCCAACAACAAAATCTCCTCCACAAACTTCTTTTTTGGGGTAATCTTTGCCTCAAGACTCCGTATAAACAAGAGCCAGAGCTGTCCCTCCTCGCAGGATGCTCCTGTGGGTCTCCAGTGCCGCCCATCCCGGCTTCCCATGGAGGGCAGCCGAGCGAAGCCTCACTGAATCTAGCACAGTGGCTCTTAATTTTATGCTCCTGCTTAATAAGCTTCTGCGTTTCTTATTTATTCTCACAAATAAAAATGCAAGCCCTACGCTCCGTGCCTCCAGCTATTTGTCCAGGGCAGGACAGCTCTGTCAGAGACATTTAATGTCGCTAAAGCAAACAATGCAGATCTTTTCCACGCTCTTTGATCTGCAAACCGGCTGAGCAGCACAGAAGCAGAACGTTCCTGCAGGGGAAGCGCATCTGCTCTGAAAAGATTGCAAAGAAAAAAAAACCAAAAAACCCCAAATATGTTTTTGTGCTCCAGTGAATCCAACAAGCACATCTTTAATCACATACTTCTGCAACTAGCTTTTAACAAAGCTGCAGCATTAATATCTTTTCATTTTAATATCTTTTCTATTTTTTTGTAGTTGGTTTTTTCAAAAGTAGGTTTAAAAAAAAAAAAAGACTCTTAACAGGCTTTTTGGTTTTAAGAAAGGGGAAAGATATTTGCTGTGTTTTCCACAATTCCCCATGTTGTAAAGAATGGAGAATAAAGTACAAATGACAATACCCACGCCAAACAGGCGCTGGTTTAACACAGCGCTGGGAAGGCTGAGGCAGAGCATCCCCAATGCACCCGTCTGATGTGCTGCACTCAAGATTTAGTTGCAAAAGCAGCCAAAGCCTGCTAGTATCAGCCGGAAAGGCAGAGGGGACATTGTGTACCAGCCCAAGGCTCTTGTCTGAAAGCACCCCAAGACCCCTTCCCTGCCTCAGCATCTCCCAGTCAGCTCCTTTCAGCCCCCATCACCTGCATCCCAGCCACCGGCTCTGGAGCTCAGCCCAGCCCGCTTTAATTTGGCTAAACTAAAATGAGGAGACAAAGCCATTGGAAAAATGCCCACAAGTTGGCTGGTTGTTTTTCTTTTCCAGGGGAAAATGGGGTCACCTGGTTTCTCTTCTTAGAGAAAGCTTTCAAAGCAACACCTGAAAATCCCAAAGTGTTTCGGTTTAATCCTGACATTTTCCCCTGAACACTGACAACAGCCTCTCAACTTTTATTTTACTTTTCCACTGCAAACCTGAGTAAGGTTCCACCGAGTGTGAAAAGAAGATGAAAAACGCTCTAGTAGAGTTTTTCGCTGAAAACTGAGAACAGTGAATGTGCAATCTGCCGAGGGTGACCAGTGCACGGGGGCCATTGCCTGGCCCAGCGCTGCGGAAGGGTCCCCCGCTCTCTCATCCAGCCATGCTGCAGCTCATCAAAATGCTTCTCCAGCAGAGCAGGTTTCAGAGAAGCCTTTCTGAATTTTTAATGCCATGTGCTACTTAGCTTTTGCTGAATCCACATTTTCTCTGCACCATCTCGGTAGCGCCCGCTGCAGCTATGAGACCTGCAGCAGCACGCAGCCTTTCTCGGCACGACTGATAACACGGGATCAGCCGAATCCCAAGGGAATGCCCGTCGACACTGCTCGTATCGGCGCGTCCAAAGCCACCAGCGCAGCACTGCGTGCAGCCTCTGGCTCTCTCCCCTTCTTTGCTCTCCAGGGTCTCCAGCGCTCACTGCGATGCTCAAGAGTTTACAGGATAAAACATGCTTGTTCAAGCTGTCTCCTCCTCCCCTGAGCTCTGGTAACAAAATCATTGGAATCTTTTTATAGTTTAAAAAAAAAACCCCAAAAACAAACAAACAAACAAAAATCCCACCGAAACCCAACAGCACCTTTGTGATTTCACAAAAGTGCCGTCCCAGGAAACACTATACAGGCTACTCATAGGAAATCCAAATTGTTGATATTTTTTTCCAAAGCTGGGGAACACAGCCCTGCTGTGTTCAGCTTGGAACTTGCAAAAGGTTTAAAGATAACCAACCAAGAAAGAAAAAATCAGTAGTCACTCCGCACATGGAGATTTCACCACGGGTTGCTTGACTCAGCGATAGAAACACTTGAGGGAACACTGTCCTGCTTTGAAATACTCGGCGCTATGAGATTTAGCTAATGGAATAGAAACTGTGAAGTTTAGCCCTTGATGATATCTCCTGTGATGTTCGATCAAACCTTCCTCCGGTGGAGGAGGTGATTTTATTAGCAGAGATTGGATCCATTTGAAGCAATAAGCATCATCAAAGGAGCAGTTTACAGAGATATTTTCTTTCTCCCAGCACTAACAGCTCACGTGTCACTGACAAACCTGTCACAGCAAAGCTTTTCAGAAAGCAGACAAAGGTTGTCGCAGCCTTGGAGGAGCACAGCTCTCTCCAGGCTCTCCTTTGCCTATAGGAAACACACTGACCATACCTGGCATTTCCAGGCTATGAGCACAAGCTGGATTTCTAAACTGGTCCAACACACAAAGCTATGGGTGAAGTTAACACGGTTTCTGAGCCACCCCCTGCTCTTAGGGACCTGTTTGCCTCATTGTGCAGACATGAGCTTGCAATGTTTTTGTCTTATTTAGGTACAAAAGAAAAAAGAAAGACATAAGAATAATGGAGGACATAGGAAATAAAACAGTCTTTACAAAACCGTTGGTCTTGGTGAGGTGGTGGTGCTGGTCAGACCTACTACAAAGCCTCAAGCAGGAGGAGGTAGCGTTGGCCAAGCAGACCATGGGTGCTCTGCTGCCCTCTGCGCCCATCTGAGGGTGATCTGAGATACAGTTACCCTTCAGGGAAACCTCAGCAACCTTCCCAGCAAAGAGCGAGGTCTGGCCAAGGAAGACCTGGGTGATTACACGGTTTGATGCCATTGATTCCTAGGAAACCTCAGACTGAGGGCTGAGGTTACATTTTGCCACAGGAGATAGCACAACATTTGCTGTTGCCTGCTATTTCCACCCTAATTAAAAAGAAGCTAATTCCAGACCTCATCCGTTTCTCTCCCAGAGCATGCTGATGTGCTGCTGCAGAGAGAAAGGCACTGGCAGATGATCGGCTCGGTGGTTTCCCACCCAAAGTCCCGTGGGACGTTTGTGCTATGGAATAATGTGGCTCCTGCCACAAGATCAGCCTCCTTGAATCGGCACTGAGTGCTGCAACACGAGCACTGTGAGAAATACTTAATCCTCATTCTTCTTTTATAAAAGGATCAAAATGCTCAGCATGTTGATAATTCAAAGGTTTAGCAGTCCCAATATCCAAGTGTCAGAGCAAAGAAATACGTACTACGAGCTTAAAACCCGAATGCCAAAATTGTAGAAGACAGGAGGTAAAAGGGAAAAAAAACCTACTTGTGCTACGCTGCAATGGCCCAGTCCTGTTCTGTAGTGATTCATGAATTTAAGAAAACTGCTTGCTTTCATGCTGCCTTCGTTATTCGGTCTATCACTGTACGAATACATTTGGTCAATTCAGCGCATGGCTCTCAGAAAAAGCACATGGGAAGGAAGCAAGTGGCTCCAGCGACCCACAATTTGAGGTTCTTGATATTAAAAAAAAAATGCAGATCTGTTCACCCAGCTCATCTTTCCTCCAGCTGTAACTGGTCGGGTTTTGCACTGAAGAGCCCGAGCCTTCAGCCAAGGGAGGCTACAGCCGGGGAGGGCTCACCGTGCCGGGATGGGGCAGGGACACGCCAGGATGGGACACATCGCCCTGCATTCCCCAGCTGTCAGCAAGGCAGGGTGTATCTCTGCTATTAACTGCTGCCTTGGTCTGCAGAGAGGTCTCCCCTGCCAACAGACACCTTCTGCTTCCATTTCCTCCACCCAAATCCACCCTCAAACTACCATGAGGTCTCTCTTCGCTCACTTCCCCCTTTTTAGCTCTCCCAGAGAGAGGAGAAATGGGAAAAATATCAGGTATCCTCCCGCATTTGGGTATTGCAAATCTGCCTTTTTAGGAAACATCTACAGAAATTGTCTTCCCAGACACTTAGGGAACACCAGCTCCCGAGGTAAAGGACATGGCAAACCAGTAAGCACAGTCTCTGACTGTATTTGCTTCACAGGGGTCACCCTCTCCCTGCCTGCTGACCTTTAAAATGTCAGGCTCCTCATTTAGAAAGCAACAACTGGTTTTGAGAAGTTTTAAGTGTCTGTGTCCTGCTCCAGCCATGTTTGCAGACAATGCTTTGCAAGAACATCCCCACTGCTTGGTTTTTCCTTTCCGCTTCGTCTTCCCTGGATCTCGGTGGATTTATCACCTTGTCTGTTCATGGTACTGTTGGTATATGTGGTTGTAATATTCCTTACGACGTACAGTCCCACTTTTGTAACACCTTCTCAGTTAACCCTTCTTCCAATTAAACGCTACAAAACCAATTTCCCCTCTGTTTTCCAACCTAGAAATTCCTTCTGAAAGATCTGAACTCTGCTGGTTTCCAACAACTAGATTGTAGGACAGAGGGGAGAGCTATCAAGCCTCATTCTTTTCTCTGAAAAATATAAATATCTCACCTCGGTTTTACAGTCTTGTGCAAGAAAGCAATGAACCTTGCACGTTTGCTATCTGCAGCCAGCACTGATGCTGAGGAAGCCGGCAGCCCTGCTGTGGCAGCTCCCGCCAGCCAGGGGTGCAGATTGCCCTGTTTTTCTCCCACAGAGCCAAAAGTAATCCCTATTAAGAATAACAAACCACTAAATAGCATCAGCTATTAATGCCTAACAGGTGTGTCTTAATTACAGATTAAGAAAGCAAAAAGCGCATTGTTCTGTGGGGAGCCTGCTAATGTAAATACACTGACTTTGGTTAATCTTGGGCCATTTTCCAATATTAACTCAACCTTTTTCAGAAACTGGGGAGGGAAGTGTAAGGAAACAAAGCAAGCAACTGATGGTACTACAAAGGCACGGAAGGAAAAGCAGCCTTGCTTAACAGAGTGCAGCATGTTTGAAAGGCAGCAAACCAGCCAGCTGCAAAAGTAACATCTCCACGAGGAACAGAAAATCCTTAGGAAAGGAAAGTAAGTCTCAGCATACTTATTTTTATTAGCAGACCAGGTGCAAACTTGGGTTTCAGTGCTGGCACAGCACACATAACTGAACCACGACGTGCCTAAAGAATACACAGGCTCTGTGGGCTCCTGGAAGCAATTTTTTTGGCTTAAGGAGAAGAAATCCTGTGTTTACACACTTAGCACCAGAAGTGCCCGAAAGCCACCCGTTCTGGTCATTATTGATAGCAGTGCCCTGAAATCTGGCCCCTTTCACAGTCTGAGGTTAGGGAGCGATGAGTAACGAGGGCTGAAGTGACCTGTGCCTACACTGTGTCCGGCTGGGTGCCCAGCACCAGTGTCTCATTAAAGCAGAAACTTGGCAGCAGGATCTGATCTCAGATCCAAACCTAAAGCCCAGGCCAAGTCGTTTCTTGAACCCAAGCCCAGCGTGAACCAGCCCTTGAAAGTTTTGCTGAGCAGCAGCGGGAGCACAGCCAGAGCATCTTCCCTGGCAACTGAGCTGCGGCTGGGTCGCGGCCAACACACAGGCAGGTTTCCCCCTCCGCACTGAGGCTGCAGCAGGGTCACTCAAAAAAGAGAAAACTTTCCACTCCAAAAATAATTTTCAATTATTTCCACCTGTAAAACTTTCTGAAAGCACTGCAGGCTGTTTGCAGAGCTACGCGCTACCCTTCCACAGTGCAGACAACCAAGCGTAAAACCAAAGGCACTTGGGCTCCCACATCTCATGTCCATGAACATCTGTTTTCACTCTTCACTAACACATCTACCCAGGAAAAAAAAAAATCAGCTATTCCTCGTCCCCCAGATTGTCCTTGCTGGGAGTTACAGATCTGGATGTATCATTGTTGTAGCTTCAGACACTTATTTCCCCGCTGCCAGTCACTAGGACAATTATTCCCCCCTCTCCAATGTATATTATCTTTTAATCCATGGATTTTAAAACAGCAAGAAAGATAATGGGAAGAAACAGATACACATGATTCATAGCTGTTCCTGGCCAATTGCCTGAACGCAGGCTGCCAGAACATATTTTCTCACAATTGTCTGGCAAAAATTGCTAGCAAATTATAAGGATTACTTGCAGCAGTGTATTTATTCTGGATTCAATTTTTTCCTTATTTAATTTTTACAGCTATAATAAACCATCTTCAATAGATACAGCTGATCTGCAGAAGATACCTAATTAAAAAAGGGGCCAGAGCCCAGCACTGCCCCTCGCTCCCACGCTGCCAAGAGCGGAGGACAGCACGCAGGCAGCAGGGTGGGAGGCAAGGGCAGTGATTTTTCCTCCACGCAAGATCTGCTCCACTGCTTCTGAAGGAACTTCCCACAGATTAAACAGAGAGGCAAACACTGGAAAGCCCTGCTACTGAGAGAGAAGCAGCAAGGGAAGCTATAAGTGAGATTTAGGTGTGGGTGGAAGAGAAAAAACTCAACCTGAGGGTCACACAAGATGCCTGCGGTGGCGGCGAAGGCATTTTAAGGGGTTCCTATGTGCTGGTCACCTCCACCCAGGTGTGTATCACCATTGCTACACTGTACCTTGTCACTCATTCCTAATACATCAGGAGCACACAAACTACATCACTGGAAAAAAAATAAGGTAAAATATCCAGACTGAAAGGTCTCTCCACCAAAGGCAGCATCGTGTGTAAGTGCTTCCAAGGGAAAGCTTCTCAGCCTGGAGAAGGCTCCAGGGAGACGTTATAGCAGCTTTTCAGTACCTGCAGGAAAGATGGGGAAAAACTCTTCAGTGGGCCCTGTTGTGACAGGACAAGGGGTAATGGTTTTAAAACAGACGGAGGGAGATTGAGACTGGATATCAGGAAAAATTTTTTTATGCTGAGGGTGGTGGAATGCTGGCACAGGTTGCCCAGAGAGGCGGTGGATGCCCCATCCCTGGAGACATTCAAGGCCAGGCTGGACGAGGCTCTGAGCAACCTGATCTGGTTGGAGATGTCCCTGCTCCTTGCAGGGGGGTTGGACTGGATGGGCTTTAAAGGTGCCTTCCTGGCAGCTCATCCCTGCACCCAAGCCATGCCCTGTGGCCGCTGCTTTGCGTCGGCCGACTCCCCCAGAGCCCACAGTCAGCTGCACCCATTTAATCTGCCAGAGTACCACAGCCAGCTGAGTCACAAAAGTCCTTTCCAAGCACTTTAAAAATTAATCTCTGCTAAAAAAGCAACATGAAGGATTCAGCAGGAGGAATATTGATTGCTGGACCTACTTTGAAAAGCTTCCCAGATACAGCAACATGAGATATTAATGAGACAGATCGAGAAGTGCCCTGGGCATTAAACCCTCAGCGTCCATCAGTTCCCTGCATTGCCATTATAGCCCGAGCCTTCCCTTTGCCTCCTGCTGCCATTTCCATGCAGAAAAAAAACCCTTCCTGTAGACACCTTCCTCTCCTGAAACTGAGTACAGCATCATGGTAAGGTTGGGCCAGCGCACACAGTGACATCTCCACGAGCTCACAGTTTCGCTGTGGTGGGGGAAGCACCCCCTCTCCCCACCAAACCTGCACTATTTCCATCCCCGTCCGCAGGTACGGGGCACGTCTGGTGCAGCCAAATCTCAGCAGACCCACGAAGCACTCACGGCTGGCGCCTTTCAAGGATGCCCTGCTGTTTTGGCTTTCTCTGCCCTTTGACGGTTGCTGCCTGCTACAGTGAGTGCTGTGGGTGAGACAGATCACATGGACACTCCCCGCACCCGACCCGAACAAGGAGCCTGGGGTCGGTTCGGGGCTTGCGTCATGAACTCAGGGGGGAGAGATGGCAGGGCGGTTTTGCACAGACTGACCCATCCGCATTGAAAACACAGGAATGCCACCTTTCAAGTGAAATGGCCTTCAGGATGGCTACAGCAGCGGCTCTCCAGGCCAGCTGGCAGCATCTAGTGATTTCCATCCTCAAAAAAGCCAGGGCAAGAACCACCGCTTTTCTGGCACCGCCAATAAAGCTCACTTTTTTTGGCTAGGGATCACCAGCAGGTAATAGCTCCATAAATATTTCATAGTGCCCTTTGCTGGCTATCATCGTGCCACATAGACACATTTGCGTGCAGACCCCAATTAAATCTCTCAAGTTTGGCTCCAGAAAGAAGTGTCTTTAAAAATCCTCTTGGCTAATTGAGCGGCCTTTCAAAGTCTCCTTGGGAAACCACAATCCCTCATTCCCACCCTCCACAACTTGCAACAAGGCCATTAAATCTGTCACCATAACATATCCCATTTGCTCCTGTCCAGTCTTAAGTCTCTAATGAGGGCTGCGGAAGAAAACCCACATCTCCCAACCCGCAGAGAGAAGAAGAAAATAAACCCTGTCTTCTTTGGGTTACATCGTATGTCAAACCGTAATTGGTGCACTTCAGAGCAAAGTGGGAGTGTTTTGAAACGCTGCCCTCCAGATCAAACGCTCAGCCTCAAATTGCCAGGCTAAAGCAGTAACTCCTGCTCGACGCCCCCTCCCCACATCTCTCGGGGACACCTGAGTGCTGCTGCTTGTCTCCAACACTCTGTGTTAAAGGAACTGAAAGGAGGGGCCAAGTGAGATGGATACAGCAGAAAAAGAGCATTGCCCATAGAAACGCTCAGGCTCCATCACACAGACACACAAAAGCGGCTGTTGAGGTATCTGACTGTCTTTGATATTCAAATCTATTCATCATCAACGCAGAAATGCCAGGAAGCCTTGAAGGTTACAGCAGTTATTCACTTTCATCATGGGTTCTGCTCAGCAGCTGAATTTTTGAGAGAGAGTGGAGAGAAAGGCTTGGAGCCACAAGAAGGGAGGGTGCTGGGCAGGGAGGGCGGCCAGGACCTGCCAGCACAGCCCCGGGGTGGATTGGCACACAAATATGCTTTACAGTCACAGGGCAGCAAGTACTGTAGCCCAGCAAGTATGCCTGAAGAAGGACAAATATTGGGTGATGATGATTTTTTAATTTTTTCCTTTGACTCTGGCTTGATATCCTAGCTGTGGGTTTTACAGCAAAAGGGCAAGGACACAGATGATGGCCACCAACACCGCAATGATTTGTACCTTCAATAAAGAGGAAAGGGCACTCTGCATGATACCAGTTAGGCACCTGAGCTATCAGATACCAGTTGAAGTGTCGGCAAGCCAGCTGCATGGAAGGCCAAGCACTCCGTTTAAATACAGCAACTGTCCCAGCTGTGGACAACCCCCAATCCACCTCCCTGCACTATGATTGCTGCATAGCTGTCAGCCTTTAGCACATGAGGATGCAGCTGTTCATGAAGTCCTGATCCTCAATCCAAGGTCTGCTCTGCAGAATTAAGGTGGTCCAGCCAAAAAAGTATAAAAAAGCCCCTTGATTTTAACATGCATTTGCCAACAAGAAGTGACATGAGAAGAGAAACAGACCCTAAAAGCTCTCAGCTCTTCACTTCTGCTGCACACAGTGTGCAGCAGTTACCTTCATGTCTCTGCTGAAAGAAAAAAAAAAATTAAAAAAAAGTAGCTCTGAAAGGGCACAAGTGGCTGAGATGTGCCCTCTCAAGCTAGTCAATGATGAAAACCAAGTCCTAAGGTCATAGGGCTGAAGGGTGGACAAAAGTACTGGACACATCTAGTGATAGCCTATAGAGCATGGCCAGCAACCACCTTTCACAATTTCTGCATTGTCTCACAATCCATCATCTGGTTCATAGGTTTGCTTACTATTTCAGGAACAGCATGTCCTGACTTAAACAGATGTCATCTCTTCAAAACCACGTGCTGCTAACTTTGCAAGGACTTGGAAGGATAACTGCATGTACAACAGAGAGAGGGAGGAAATTATACAGGAGTACAAATAACTGAAAACAGGGCCAAACATTTTCCTTGTAAATTAAGGTTATTAAGCAGTTTTCGAAGGTGCTTTTTGATTGTCACATGAAATCTAGACCAATCTAACCACAAATATTTATTTATTTATTTTAAAAGACAAATACTGTTACACTGGTCGTCTGGTCATGGAATAATCTACTAGATTTACCCGTACTGAGAAAACCCATACCCATACCGAGAAAACCCAATTCATCACTGCTTTTTTCCATGTATATATGGGCAGCTGCTAATAATGTTTTTGTTATGCAAGAATTATAAATATTCTCACTTAGAGGTAATGATTTAATTTGAACACACCAGTGAGATGTGAGTAGCTCAAGGTTTTCCCTGTGCGTGAGGAGCAGTAGCCACGCAGAAGGTAATCACCCAGGTCTGGAAGACAAGTGGCTTTTGATGAGCAGTAGCCCATTACCACAGGGACTGTGAGGCTCCTGGGAGCTCTCAGTAAAAGTATAATTTCAAAATAGGGGCACAGCCGTGGAAGGAAGAGTTCTGCATGCAACAGGAGGCTTGTTAGATGTTTGTTGTTTTTTTTTTATTCAGATACATAACAGGGAGGTATCACGGCCCTGGCCTGGCATCTTTTTAAGATCTGACAAAGCACCCGAAGCTGCGATGTCTTTTCTTTTCTTCTGTGATGCCTTGGGTGCCATATTATTGAGGTCCCAGCTGCTTACTACCATTCAAGTCCTGTGCAAGTGTATTTTCCAAAAGGGCCTCGAATTGATGAGGGAAGGTGTGGAGATAAGTACTTTGAGTCTTAAAACCACCTTGTGGACAATTACCATGTGGGATTTAACGCTGGGATATGCACACCTTTACTTAGAAAGAATAACAGCATCAGTCTCCTTTTACGGGCTCCTAAGTGGCTAACAGGTATCTGTGCGCACCTATTTAAAGGACAAGCACTACCGGGATAGGAACGGGCACCATTCTATTGCCCTCGATGGCTCTTCACCAAGAAGCCCTTTCCAACCATGCACTCACGCTGCGCTCGCGCTTCCTTTTCCCCTTTGTCAGCTCTGCTACGTCCCCTGCAGGCCTTCAGCTGATCATCCAGATCAGCTAAAAAACAAAAACTCCCCTCTGCATTTGCACTCCAGATCTCTGTGCTAAATTTATAAGTTAAATGAGTTTAATTAATGTTCACACTTCATTGCAACAGCAGAAGCTATCCAAGGCAGCAGGGGCTGAACAGCTTCGTTCCCATCCACACCTTCCCTAGATCTGATGAACTCAAGGGAGAAGGGCAACCTTTTGGGCCAGTTCTGGATGCAGAAGTCACAAGGACAGCAGCAACAGGAAGGTGCCAAGTTAACTTAATCACGATACTCATTCATCCCTGGTCACCATCCAGTGAAATACTGCACCACCGCCAGCTCCCCCTGCCAACTCTGCCACACAGAATTTTTGGCACGTTTTCTTTTGCATCTCTCCTCTTCCACGGCAGAGATCCAGAGGGATCACCTAACCCCGAGCGCCCAGCAAGCCAGCCCCATGGATGGAGCAGCCCAACGGCCATTTCCACAAACAAGATGTAGTAATTAGGGCAAAAACTCAAAACTAAACCACTTAGTTACACTCAAGACATGGGAGTTGGGTAGTCGAAGTGACTGGAGATTTCAAGATAACAAGACTCCAGTTTTCAGAACGCGACATTTCTATATTGAATCGTTAGCAATTAGGCTGTTCTGTCAAAATAAAACCGTCCTAGTCTTTCAAAGAGAATCCTGGGCTATTTAACTTATAATTGATGAACAGCTTTCTAATGAGAGGATTAAAGTACACAGTAGATAATTCAGATGATTGACAGCTCTGCTTCACCAGCCTAAACCAAGATGCTTCTGTTTTCCTACCACATGCCAATTAAATGATTAAGTATTGTTTACTGGGACTGGGAGGATTACAAGACAGTAGGTGGATTTATTAGCAGAGAAAGGAAAAACACTCCTACACTGGAGAAAAAGATTATTTTGAATGATTAACAGCCATGCCCCTGCAAAGCACGACGAGAGCGAGCCGAGTTACTCACTGTCAGAAGGTAACACGCCAGCCCTTCTCCCTTTTTCGGACCATTTGCCAGTTTACCCAGCTATCTCCAGGGTGCGCATCATTGCAAGGTGTGCTGCCCAGAACATTTGCTGGGTTTATTGTTATTGATGGGGAAAAGGTTGAGGACTTAACCCACCTTAGAGACAGAATCTCACTTGTCTGGGGCAGGAGAGCAAGATGTCTTTTAACGAGGAAGAGCTGCTTTGTTAGCCGTCTCTCAGTACATGTAGGCATGGAATCAAATCACCTTAATACAAAGTACCTGAACATGGCAGGGACAATGATGTGTTTTCACATCTTGGGCCAAGAACATCCAATTTTACATGAAGTAACAATTTATGCCAAGGAGTTTTAGAAGGAAGGGGAGGAGGGAGAAGCTCTTGAATTCACACAATCAGACTCCGTAGTTACTGTGTCTGAACCAGCCATGTTGCTTTAGCACCATACGTGCCATTTTTACCAGCTGAGAGGAAAAAACAAAACAAAACAAAACAAAACCAACACACCCAGATGCTGAAAAGATTTCCAAATTTATGACCCCTTGGCTGTAGGAAGCTGCGCGTTAAACAGACGATTCCTTAAGCTCACAATCCCTCCTTGATCTCTTAGGTGACCCTTTAATAATCTGATCTCTGGAAGGCAGAGGTTAAATGAGATGTTCTAGTTAAACTAGATGGCAAGAGCTGAAGTTTTCTTCAGATCTCCTCCTCAATTTCCTACACAGGTCTATAAGAGAGGCTTTATCACAGCCGAGGAAAAAGAGAGTTACCAGTTCTGGTAAAGCTGCCAGCACTCCCTGCCCCAGGAGCTCTCTTCCCCAGTATGGCACCAGCACACAGCGCCGGATAATGACTTGTCTCAGCTGGTTAATTAAAAAGAGCAAAGTCCCTGCCAGACAAGAACCTCTGCAGGTGTGGAGACAGCAGAAGCCTGTTAACAGAGTGAAATATTTTGGGAACCTGCAAGCTTGTGTTTTCAGCAGCCTGGCCAGGGCTCAGGGACCCTTCCTGGGATTCTGACAAAAATCGATAAAGCGTCAGATTTTCATTTTTCAGCAGAGAGCTGGGTAAAGCACACAGGCTGCCTGCGGCGAGACATGAAAGCAGCAGGCTGATGCTTCCACTGTTCCTCTGAGCTGTACCAGGTACAGCCATGAAGACACTAAATTTCAACAAATCGGTAAATTAAAGGCCAGGATATCAAAGAGAAAATTGCAAAAAGAAGAGTCCCCAGGGATTTTAAACACAAAGATATTACCTCTGGCTCTGGAAACCTCTGAGCCACAGCTTGCGGGGAGCTGTACAATGGGAAATATTCCTGCACATCTCCTGCGGCAGCTGCCGAGAGCCACGGGGAGCTGGAGGGGCTGCTGTGGGGAGCAGCCCTGACCCCAAAAGCCTGGGGAGGAACACACTGAGCTAATGATGAAGAGTGGCAGACTCTGCTGTCAAGAGTTAAGCAGATATGAGTGGCTGCTGAAGCTGGCCACCACAACCAGCAGATGTTGCCTCAAGAAAAAAGCAGCATCTGGAAAAATATAGGGGAAAACAATTGCAGGACATACAGTCCTTCAGAAGGCAGCCCCAAGATCACAGAGACAACTCGAGTCAGTGGGACTGGAAAGCAGCTGCACTGACGCATGCTTGGCCACCTCGCCTTGCAGGAACCAGCATGGGGATAGAGCTGCTTTAGAGACAACTTTCTTCAGAGAACATCTGGCCTTTATTAAGAGAGCCAGCTGTGGCACCTCTTCTGCTCAGGGGTGTTGGCCTCCTCATGCCCCTGCAAGCCCAGCGCTCAGACCAGCTGCGTCCTGGCAGCGACAGCTCTCACCCTCGGCAGGCCAAATTCTTGCCCAGCACCATCTTCAACAATGAACCACCAATTTAACCACCAGACACGGGGTAGGGCTTGTCCTGCTGGTGCATGTCTGTACCACCCCAAGCTGATTACGGGTCCTGACAAGCCAGTCCATCCCCTTTGCCCCCAATGCATCAACAGCTACAGGGTGGCAGACACGCCACTGGCAAACCACACTCGTTTTAACATTTTGTGACCTAGGTAAGAGCTCCTCCAATTCTCCCAATCCGTGCAAGCATCCTTGTTTGAATTTTAATTGGGATACTACTGGTTATCATGGAATAACGACGTTGAGACAAACAGTATCCAGGGGAACACCTGCAAAGGGGTGAACACCTTCTCATCTCTGCACAGCACAGCCAACCAAAGAGAGCACTCATCCATGAGCGATGCTCCCCATGGGCACTATGTTATGGGGTCCCTGGTCCCCAGGAAGGTACATCTGCTGGGCAGGACAGCAGCTCCATGGAGAGGTGTTTGGGTGCCCAGGGTGGCCAAGGAACACCCCAAGGACAACTCTGGGGTATTGTTCCCTGCTTCTTTGCTCAAATCCAAGCTCCCTCTGGTCAGATGAGCAGGACAGGAAAATGCTTTTAAGTGTCACACTGTACCCAAGCCACTTGCTGTCTTCCCGTCCATGTGCAGTGGAGTGATCCTGCCTGTTATCTGCATGGATCACTTGCTGGAGCCTTACAGAGCGGGGAACATACAGGGAAAAGACTATGGAGGAGCTGGGCAGATTTTTCCCAGGGTGAGGGGCAGAGGTAAAAACAACAGGTTTGCTCTTGCTGATGGAAGCACCTTGTTTGGCCTGTACCTGTTATTCATGCTAGAGCACTAAAGGAGCGTTTGCCCGTTATCAGTAACAAAGCGCAAGGTTTGAATGGATTTCAACAACGGCAATTTCAATTCCAGCAAAAGTCATTAGCTTTCCAAAGGTATGTCTCTCTTCTCAGAGAGCCATTATCCGAACAGACCAAGGGGGCCCAATGGCTCATCATTTCCCCAAGTTACCACCCACGCCACACAGATTCATGGCCTGCCACTGGCACCTAACAAATACACCAAGAGAGTTGTCCCTGTGGCAAGAACTGCACTAAAATTTAACCCCCATGACCTTGTGACGTGGCGAAACCACCAAAATGACAGCTTTGCCCTCTTGGCTGGGTTGGAAAAACATATCTGTCCGCCCCTGGCATGCGGCAGCTCCTTCCATCGTGCTGCGGTGAGCCAAAGCTTCAAGAGCAACTTCTGAGCTGCTCTGCTCACCCATCCTAGAAAAGCATTAATATTGCCACAACAGCCAAGACAAGATTTTGTGCTTCAAGTTCCGATTCTTCAGCCCCATCGCAGCTGTTACAAATTTAATTGAGACTGAAACAAAAGCGCAGCATCATTTGACAGAGCTCAAAAAGCAGTCACTGGAAACAACGACATCAAGACCAGGACCTTAAAGTGAATCCTTTCAAGCTTTGTTCAGCAGAGTAACATTTGTTATTGAAAAGGAAAAAAAAAAAAAAAAAAAAAGAAAAATCACTGCTTTGGATTTTGGCTGCCCTACGCAGAGGCTGTAATGGAAATTGAAGTTGGCTGCGGCAGGAGAGAGGCTAAACACGAGTTTAACAAGGAACAGTTTCACTGGCTGAAGTTTGGAGCGGCATTTTCAACTTCAAACGGAGATAGGAATAACTAAGCACAGATTTTAGCCCAGTATCTGCCTATCACCAGGCTTCTGACGGAGAGCAAGTGGCAGGTAAGGCTTCATCACAAGCTGGCAACCTCGACATTCAGCTCCACGGGGCAGGCACACCAGCCAGCAGAAAGCAAGCAGGCAGCATCTCTCAATATTTCATCAGACAAAACCTTCAGGTCTCCAATTATGCAACAATTAAGTGCTCAGGAAGCTGTGAAGTACGACAGCCTGGGTGTCAAGAGCACAAATTCATTTTTCCCTGTAAGCGGCGCTCGGGTGCCCAGTCCCGACGCCAGCGCCCCAGCACTCCCCTTCCGCCGCACAACTGCTCCGCTTGTCTAAGCAACAAATTTCAGTGTCTTATTACAGTGTCAGCTGCTATAATAAAATGCCTGCTTTAACAGGGCATTTACTGCTTGTATGCCAGCCAGCTCACAGCAGCCCTCACGGCCTTGCCCAGGAGCAGTGAGCATATGAATCTACAAGCTCTTGCAGAAAGCGGGTAGGGAAAAACGAAAAACTCTCCCCTGTGCTCCTCTGCACAACCCTCCTGTGTGTCTCTCTGCAAACAAACACCGTTTTGATGCATGTTTAATTTTCTTCTTGTACAACAGGGAAAGAATAGAGACTAGCTCTTGGGATTTTAGCAAGGAGCTAAAATTAAATTGCGTTTCAGGGTGGAGAGAGATCCTGGGATTGAACCCATTGCCTCTTTTTTTCCCATAACTATGTTATCTGACAGCAGGGCAGCTCTCTCCTTTCAGGATCCCAAGTTATTTAACGAGGACCTCTGTGTTATGCCCCATCTGAGGACAAGACCAGGCTCAGTGAAGCTGTTCAGCTTACTACAGGCGCAGACCGAAAGCACACATCAATCAATTCATGTTGCTCCTTGATGCATGTGTCCAGTCCTTCAGAATCCAAACTACTAATATTCACAGACTAGGTCTGTTCTGCAAAGCTGTTCCAAGATTATAGAGAGGTGGATCCTCACTTATCACTTAGCTGCAACTTATTTTTATGGGGTTTTTTTTTTGTGAAATTGCCCCAAATCTGGTGGATCTTGCCATGCCAACTTGCACACTAGCATCACATCTGCTCTAACAATATCTAAGTCAAAGAAACGACAAAACCCGTTCTGACGCTTATAGACTGTGTCAGCATCAGACCCAGTAAATTGAAGGACATTTAAACAGTTAGATGTTACTGTCAGGAAAAAATACAATACTGACAAAAGTTCAATCAAGAAATGAGAAATGTGAGTGTACAGACTTACCATTTTTGTCAGCTCTTCTGAAAATCTAGAATTGAAAAAGAGAAAGAAATATTTTTACTATGTTTAACTTGAAAAGGTGAAGCCCTTAGCACCAGGACAACGTTCAACCCCATGCACAGGGCAGGACCACACGCTCCAGCCCCCCAGGAGCCAATTTAGGCGCTTTACTGAGCTCACCCTTCCCCAGACTCAGCCCATCACCCTTAAACCCACACGATGGACAACCACGGCCAGGGCAGATCATCCACATAGTTGCCTTTATTATAGCTACTGGAAAAGGAGGCAGCTAGCAAAATAAAGACAATGCAAAATGCTTCCAGCAGTTCCAGCATCTCCTTCGCAGAAGAAAGCCAAAAACGTGGATCCAACACAAGAACAATACCCGCTAAAAAAAACCTGCAACAGCCGTGCAGCCAGCCCAGCCAATTTCTCTAGCATCGGTAATATCTCTTAAACGAAGTTTCACAGTTCTGCACCTCTGAAACAAATTATTTACAATACTTTTTTTTTTTTTTTAAAGCAAGTTTCCTGCGTGGGAAGGAGATTATATTTAGACTTAAAACTACAGAGTGGTGGAACGGCCCACAGAGAGGAATCAGATAGCCCTTTCAGAAGAAAAAAAAATTGCAATAACGTGTAGTGCAATAGAATTTGCCAGGGAGAAAGACAGCAGAAACGGCTGCTATTTTTCTGACTCATATGAGGAATAGTCCCCTGACACAAGGCAATTAATAGCAAAAGGCTTGGGCAAGGGTTGAAGTCTTAATCGGTTCCTGCTAAAAATGGCTGCTAGCACAGGTTTGGCCATAAATTAACAAAAAATTAACGTGGTCATAAACCGAGCAGAAAAGGGAAAACATTCTCATTGTCTCTTCAGACCTGACCCTATTAATTTGAGCAAGAGCAGAGATTTTGGCTGCACAAAGAAACTTCTCTGGGGAGGGAATAAAAGCACCAGCAGGACAGATCAGAGTCAGCTGTAAAATAGAATATCTTATTTTCTGGGTCATAAAATCATTAAAAAAAAAAAAATCAGAAGAGAAACTGCTGCACAAAACAAGAAACCCAAGAGATAAACTGAATAGCAGAATGTACTATTTAAGTGAATATGGCTTAATTAAGGAGCATTAATCATTCTTTCGCCCAGAGTTCTTCCTAGGCTGCATAGGGGAAAGTGAAAGCTGGACTTTCTGGTGTTCTGCAGCAGAGGCAAACACCCTCTATCTAAGCCAAACCCAAATGGTGGGAGTCACTGAGGCCCAGCTTCACGAGAAGAGGGTGATAAACACCCTAAAAGGATTAATGACTTGTGACCGCTTCAAAACTCCTGCCTGTCCCTATAATCATGGACTTCACTGAGGTTAAATGTGTGTTTGAAGGGCTGGCCAGTCATGGCTTGTCTATGAGAGGAAAGAATAAAGCCAGGCAGGACAAGCAGGACCCTGGCAAATCCTGGGGCTTTGGCACATCACCCACTTGTGCACAATATGCCCTGCCCAGAGTATGAAATATTCTTTTTTTCCTGGCTTGGACATCCCAGCTCCTCACTCCCCATGAACAGATCCAGCTGAGGCACTTTTCTCTGTAGATGTCGATTATTTCTGGGTTGGTTTTTTGGGTTTGGTTTTTTGTTTTTTTTTTTTTTCTGTTTCATGGCCACATCCTTCTATTACTGTTCCCACTGCTTTGAAACAAAGACGTTACGTTAAGCCTAACACAGAAGCAGCGATGTCTATTTTAAGGTCCTGTGGGAGATCGCCACCACGCTATGCACAATTGTCAGAGGGAGCACGGAAAGGCAAAGACAATGGGTAGAACGCAGCTTCAAGTGGGAGGAAGGCTCAGTAGGGCCTGTTGTAATATGATGAGTGGAAGCAGTTTTAAGACAGAGGAAGGTAGATTCAGATTAGATATTAGGAAAAAAATTTTAGGACGGTGGTGGAACACTGGAACAGGTTGCCCAGAGAGGTGGCAGGTGCCTCATCCCTGGAAACGCTCAAGGCGAAGTTGGACGGGGATCTGAGCAACCTGATCTGCTTGGAGATGTCCCTGCTCCTTGCAGGGGGGTTGGATTGGATGGCTTTAAAGGTCCCTTCCAACTCAAACCATTTCGTGATACTACGATGGAAAATCACATCAGCTGTGTTACCTACCAAGGTTTATTCTGCAGGACCAAGCTATTTAGCTTTTATTGCTAATGAGCAAGATTTATTCTTCCAACTTAATTGGACCCCCTAAAATCTGCACACACACACAAAAATTTAAAACAGGACACCTGGAGGGAAAGCAATTTAAGATAAAGTCATCTGTCAGCACAGGCAGGCAGTACATCAGGGTCTGAACACTGGAATGAGCATCAGGAGCTGATAAAGACATAATACACTCTGTGACAGCTTGGTAATGCTGCCAAAAGAGCTGCTTCTGTGAAGACCCAGGACTTATGCTCTAGCTCAGCAAACAGAGTGCTCTCACACACACACACCCAGAAGATGCCTTCCGTACATGTCTTGAATACATCGTTCCATCGCGTGAAGGACGTGGTATGCTTTCAGTGAGAGAAAGGCATAAGGTCTGGTGATGGGAGGGAAACCGCAGCCCCTCACACCTCCTCGAGGGACCAGTTGGGAAAACCCTGAGGGCAACTCAGCACCAGGCTCCCAGGGAGCTCAGGGAAAGGAAAGCTCCAACCAGCTCCAGGAAGAAGGGAATATAAGCAAGGATGCTGCATCATCTCCAGTACACAGGCTGCAAAGCTGGTCCGCCCCGTGCTCGCTCTCTGCAGGCTTGCAGTAACTCCATCGCTGCTATTCTTAGCAGCAGAGTTGCTTAGATTTAGCCAAGGCAGCAGACCAGCAGGTCAGCAAAAGCAGAGGTGATGAAATATTGATGGAGAAACACTCTTTCCTACCAGGCCCTCGGCAGCGATTGGCTTCCTGCGCCTCCACCTCAGCCGAGGGCTGTCCCCAGCGGCTGAGGGCTCCGCAAAGCGGGAGCTGGCAGCACCACAAAGCCTGAGCAGGGATGCTCTTTCTGCTCCATCACCCCCAGTTCTCCAACAGTCAGGGAAACGTGCTGCTTTCAGATGGGAAACGAGAAATTATCCAGTCCAAAAAGTACTACAGCAACCATCTCCCCCATCAGCTACGCTTCGCACGGTGAGCCTGCAGGATGCCCACAATATGGGCCAGATTATCCCATTTTATAGGATTTACCCAGGCAATGCATGCAGTTGCTGTCTGCAGCATACTTGTTCCATTTACCAGGTGTTTAGATTAATACAAAAATCTATTTTATTTAGAGCAAGGAGCCTCTGTCAAGATTTCCAATAGCTTTTTAAAAAATGTACATTTTTGCTGTACTCTCAAATGGCTACTACAGATATTTGGCTGTTAGAAGTAAGCAATTCAAAACACCAGTTGGTAATAATAAACTTGAAAAAAAATTGTGGTTTCAAACTTAAACATTCAGTTCTGCCTTCTCAAAGCTCCTGGATGAGAATGTGCGACACTGGAGGCTGCTTAAGGAAGGTTTTCTCGGCAATTTTATTAAATTCACACAAGCATTCCCCTAACAAGCCTAAGAATTATTGCAGAGTTTGTAGAGTTTATTATTGCTTCAGCAGGTTGATATGATGTTGGTTTAAAACAGAGTGCAACTGAGCTAGAGCTTTGTTTTCCATCATAATCTTGGTGCAGAACTGAGGACAAAAGAAAAAAAAAAAAACAACAAAAAACTAAGTCTCCTGGGTGAGGAAAGCCTATGGGTAAGAAAGTATCCAGATACACAGATATACATAAAACCACAATTAATCTGTTCACTGTGGTTCTTTTCACAATTAATCTGTTCCTGTGCTTCCTTTCTGTTCTTCTCCCTACAAGTCTTGACACCTCATTTGGAGCCAAGACAAGGTTTTCTATCAGGCACAGCCTTTAGCTCTCTAACTCAAGGTACCAGTAGGAATTTCCTCCCCTACAGCCTCTCAGCATTTCTCCTTCTGGTACCAACGCAAGAAAATAACGACTCAAAGCTTTGCCATTTTGGACTACATTGTTAGACATCATCAGGCTAACAACCTTTCTCCATGTAGGAGAAAGGTTTGCTTTTGGTGTTTCAGTAAGAAATAATGTCATTGGCATGGAAACATTGCCCCACCCAGAGCAGCTCCCCCTCCAAAACAAGGATGCTATGAAGCTCCAGGTCCCATGGCATTTTCCCCACTCTAAAGCAGATTATTTTTTTGTCTCCTTTCACTCTCACTTTCTGCTTAGACTTTACCTAGCTGTCCTAAGTAAAAGTTGCACAAGACAGGCAAGCATTGCAGTAGATGTTACCACCTTTGCAGCACTGGGAGTTACTTTTCCTTGAACACCGGCCCTAGGTGCAGCTTCATTTCAACCACCGCCTTACAGAGCTCTGAAGAGCAGAAGAGAAAGAATGAGCTTTTCTGTGTTATTATGTACCTTGTGGTGAGCAACCCCTGAACGCAGAGAGCCCAGCCAGCCCCTGTCCCTGCTTTCCAGCCATGCACTGCCAGCATGACATGAGGGGACGACCTCAAACCACGGCTGTCACATAGGGAGGATGAAGGAGGAAAAACAAAGAGCTTTTACAGCTCTTCTTCTTACAGCTCTTCAGAGAAGTGAGAAGGTAAAGAGGACACAAGAAGAGGAGTGAATCAACCTTAAAATAAATAAATAAATTTAAAAAAAAAAAGGCAGAAGGAAAAAGGTCAAAGCAGAAGGGGATCGATAAGGGATTCCTGTGGCTACGATAGCTTTGTTGGTTAGGGCTGCACTGGAAATTGCATCACTGAGAAAACAGTTGGAAAACAGTGCCAGCTCTTGGATCTACACTTGGAAATGCACCCTTGGCACAAATCAAATTATCTGTATCTTCTATCCAAACACCTCACTCAATCCCTTGTGGCTGAAGAAGCGTAAATCAGATTTGGGCATCTAAGAGAGGGTGCAAGAGGAGCCATAAGCAGTGGAGCTGGATTCAAAACGATCTTTTTGACCCTGTTGAAGGAGGAAAGAGGAAGACAAAGGTCAAAATTAGTTGTCAGCAAAAGACAGAGCAGATCAAAGAGCTTCATTTGACCTGAAATGAATGGCATTGCTTTCTTCAGGGGCTTTTAAAATAAAGCCAAAAAGCAATGCATTGAGTCACTACTGGCAAAGCCAGAAAGGGAGCAGGGATGCCACTGCCCCTCAGAGCACACAGTCCTGCACCAGGATGCTCACCCATACCTAAGGCTGGTCCTTATTTCAGACACCAAGCGGGAGCTGAGCTCTCTCAACAGGCTCTCCCTGCTGTGAACCAGATGGGGCACCTCAGCCTGCAGCCGTGGCGGCTGACCGGGCCTTGCACCGGGTGGAGTTCACACGTCTGCTGCCAACGCAGGCTTTTGACAGTGGCATAAAGGCAGGGAGAGATGAGTAAGGACAGTGGGTAAGTCAGTACTGAAGAACTCCCAGACAGCAATACTAGTCTAGACATGTCCCACGCCTTGGGAGCCATCCACATCAGCTCTGTTCTGCACGTGGACCCGTTCACACTCAGCAAACACGATCCGACACAGGCTCACCGCCACACGCGCTGTATTCTCCCTTTCACGAGTCTTGTGACGTTTGCGGATTTGTTCTGGACTGGAAATGCCACTGTCACCACACATGGATTTAAGCAGCATCATGACAGTTTCAGCTTCCTTTTAACAGAGAGATTTTGTCCTCGTGGGTGCAAAGAGAAGCCCAGAGCCTTTGGAAGGCATCTTCAAGCAGCCCAGAGGGCAGATAGAGAACGTAGCTTTACCACGGTCTCATGTCATAAGCAATGGCTAGACACCAGCTACCTACAGCACATGCTGCCCCCCCTGAGCATGTGGCTCTTGCAGACGGAGCAGCCACGTGCTATCCAGACCCAAACACCCAGAGGCAAATATCTGAGGACAAACACAGCCCCTTTGCTCAACCTCAACACCTTACACTGATTTGATTGACATTTTAAGAGCTGATCATTAAATGCAAATGTAAAATGATGTATTCCAGGTTCCTAGAATGACACATCACCTCCGCTTGATCTACCACCACCACTGAAGAGCATCTCTTGCTCCCTAGGTTTACTTGCTGCCTGTTTTAGGCAATGCTTAGGACTTAAATATCTTCTTCATTAGTTTGTTACCAGGGTTTAGTTAACCTGCAGTTTTAGCTATTTTTACACTTGGAAAACTGTGATTTTGAGCTGAAAAATAAACTTTATTCAACTTTTTTTTTTAATCCTTTACCTGAAATGGCACAAGCTAAATAAAAGTACTGAAACTAGCCCAAAGTCAAGATTCATCCTCCAACCAGCAGTAGCCAGGCTGATAGTAGAAGATATCCAGCTCCCTTGCTGTGTTTCGTTCTTCCTGAGCCCTGTTTTGCGCCATAACACTATGGTTTTGTTTCTCTGGTGGAAAGGGTTCATACTGACGCACCAGCCACCCTCACAGTCTGGAGCAGTCAGAACAAGCACGTTGGGGATGGTTGAGTCAAAAGAAGAGGAAGAAAAAATTACTAAGGCACCATTAGCATCAGAGCCACCTTACCTAATCCATAGCCAAAACCAAGCTTAACCCTCCTTCCCCAGCCCCCGATGAACTGCCTACCCAGCACACCAGCTCAGGCAAACGTGTTAGTTAAATATAAAATCTTCCAGGTCTTTTACTTCATTCCCACCCACCGAGGAGCCGCACTGCTGGGACTCACTGCTTCTCCAGCACATCCACATAACACACAAACGTGAATGAGTTAATTGAAAAATATGTTCTCATCCCCAAGGATTCAGTGGGATCCTTGTTACTTTCCTGCTAACGTGTAAAAAATTAATCTAAATGCGTGTTCCTACATTTAAACTCTTTGTATGAAAGTGGGGGTCTCACAGTGCACTTGACGAGCCTGTTACAGCAAAGCCACAGCTGCAATTGATGTTTCTGTTGTAACTGGAGAAAAAGGAGAGAAGCAAGCACTAAGGAAGGAGAAAAAAAAAAAATTAAAAAAAAAAAAATGAACAAACCCTCAAACCTTAAGTTTCCAGCATCTGTTTCTACTTTCAGCAGGTGAGAAAGGGCTCCCAGTCCCATTGTGAAAGGGAGAAAGGATCAGGAGCTGCACACCCAGCTCTATTGTATTTCCCACCAGTGAAGCCGTTCTGCAAGGTCAGGGCTCATTTTCTCAGCTCATATCTCAAAGTGGGAAAAAAAAATCCCAAACATTTAAAGATGGTAAAGTTGAACAGATAAGACACCATTTTGCTGGAAAAACAGTCCTAACTCAAGAGTCTCTTGTGCAAACTTAGCGTTGCTTCCCAACTACACTTATGTTCTGAAGCCCAGATTCCCAACTGTTGTAAAATTAAATTTAAAAAAAAAAAAAAAAGAAAAGAAAAGAAAAAGAAAACAGAAGAAAACAAACAACTTAAAAGACTTAAGGGTGTCAGTTGCTTTTGGTTTCCCCGTGAAGCAGCATTTCCTAGAGCCCACAGCTGCCCACCTGCAGCCCATTTCACCACACACGACCACCCATCAGCACTCTGCTCTCCAAGCCGCTTTTGGCCCTTCAGTATACACAGTCGAACCGGTTCACTCAGGAACAGAAATGCCTGTTAGCCCAGGGTGCTCAGAGACGTAATGAGTTTTGGACTCAGCAGCCCATGCCAGTGCCTACCAGGGATGTGGCAGAAGATTCAGCAAATTATTTAAAAAGGCAAGGGCTCACCTGAAGAGTTACTACTGCCTAACTCCGAGGAGGCTGGAGGAGAGTGAGAGTTATCCTTTACTACAGTCAATGCCCCAGCAGCTTGTTTTTGGTTTCACTACAGTTTTTTAGAGCTAGAAGATAGCAAAGCTGAGGATCTATGTTTAATTACTAGATGCTGCAGAAAGACTCTGTAATTACACCGTTTGCACTCTGGCTGATTCTGCTCCATTCTCCCAATTCATTTAAGTGGAAATAGCCTCCTTAGCTCCCTAATCAGAAAAATCTATAAATATTGCAGCCCAGGCACTAAGCACACCCTTGTCTGCCCAACCCATGCCTGGGTAAGGGAGCCCCCAGCCCCAGGCACTCGCAGGCATCCAGGACCACACTGCCCAGCTCCCACTGCACAGCCCCTCAGGGACTGGGGTACAGAACCCAGGTGCACCCCTGTGCCAAACTAGCCCAGGGCAACCCACGCTGCAAGACTGGGGTCTTTGCAGGACCTGGAGTCCCGTATCCCTACCTGGTCGAGTTAATACCAAGATTAAGGACCCTGAGTGCATCCCCATCCCAGCTGGTCCAGGGGATGCAGGACCTGGAGTGCACGCCCATGTCCAGCAAACCCAGGGGTGCAGGATCCTGACAAGGGGATAAAGGATACAGGCTGCACCCCCATGCCCAGCCAGTCCGAGACCCGGGACCGATGCGGGACCGAGGTGCACTTTATTGCCAGCTGTCCCAGGTGTGCAGGGCAAACGGATCCGGAAAAGGGGTTGCCAGGTCTGGGCAGTCCCCCGCCCAGCCAGTTCGGGAGACGCAGGACCTGGACTGCACCCCATCCCCAACCGGCCGGGGGTGCAGGACCCGCGGAATAACACCCTGACACCAAGCTGGTCGAGGGGTGTAGGATTCGGGGCGCACTCCCGCGCCCACGCAGCCTGGGGTTGCAGGACCCGGCCAAGCGGACAGAGGAGCTGGGCTGCAGCCTCTTGCCCAGCCGGTCCGGACCCGGGCACAGCAGCCCCACGGATGCAGAAACCGAGAAATAATGCCCATCCCCAGCTGGCTGGAGGGATGCGGGACACGGGCTGCGCGCCCACCCATCCCGCGCAAGGGGATACAAGCTCCAGGCTGCACCCTCCACGCCCACCCAGCCGGGGGTCGCAGGACCCGGGGTACAACCCGTCCCTAACCGATCCGGGGGATGCAGGACCCGAGGAAAAACCCGCAGCATCCGCCCACGCCCGCCCGCCCCCGGGGGGACCACTCACATCGAGGATGACGGAGGTACCCTTCCTCTGCGCGGCAGCGGTGGTGGCCGGGCTGAGCAGCCCCCTCTCGCCCACCCCCTTGTCTCCCATCCTGGCCAGCAGCCCGCGGAGCAGCCCCTCCAGCCCGCGCAGCGCCGGCGGCGGCTTCCGCAGCAGCCTCTGCACCCCGGCCCGGCAGGACCGCGCCGCCTGCTCGCACATCGCTCAGCCCGGCCTCATCCCGCGCCCGGGGGCTCCCCCCGCCCCCTCCTCCTCCTCCCACCGCCACACGGCGGGCGGGGGCGGGATCCAGGAGGCTGGTGATGTTGGGGGGTCGTGCCCCAAGAGCAAGGCGGGAGGGGGGGGCGCGGATTTTAGAGGTGGGGGTAAGTCACCCCGGTGGGTGCTACCTGCGGGCTGCCGCCCCCATACAGCCCCCCAGCTCCAACACAAAGCATCCTTTTAGGCGTTTTCTATCTTAAAAAAAAAAAAAAAAAAAAAAAAAAAAAGATTATTCTTCTCCCCTCTGCAGCCTCCCTATCCCCACAACACGTTTTCGCAGCTCTTTGTAAGAGCAGAAGAGAACAAATTTCCTGCTAGTAAATAAAACTTGCCCCTGGTCCCCTACCCCTTCTCCCAAAAACCCCTTTACGATGAACAGCCAGCGATTCCAGCTGGGGTATTGCAGCACTTGTGGCTACAGAGCTAATGACAGTGCTCAGCTGGACCAATATTGCTAATCCTGAATTCTGCATTCTGAGGATGTTCCTCTGGGATGCTCCCATGCTCACCTACATGGGTCAAGATCTAGACTTGCAGTAGGGGTAATAAGTCCTCTGGCCAAAGTGACGCTAAATCATTTCATCTCCCCTCCACACTTGAGGGGATGCTCCCAGTTCGAGTTCTAGAGAACTTCACGCCCCACAGGTGCCACGTCCCCACATTTGAATATCTCTGACACAGGAGCCAGCGAGCCCAGCACCCCTGTGCAAGCATTACACACTTCCCACACTGAGCCCTAGGCCTGGTCTCCAAACGAGGAACAGCATGATCATGCCAAAAGCCCTGACCAGCTGCTGTTTTAAGAGGTAAAAGAAAAAAAAAAAAAAAAAAAAGCAGCAATAAAGACTTTCTTTAAACAGAGCTTATATACTGCAGTGCACCAGAGCCCAGACCCCCCCAGTCAAGCCTACCTGGAGGTATTATTTGGCCTCTTTTTCTAACCACCCATCTTTATTCAGCTAAATTAGAGTGAAACTTCTGTGTTTGAGGTGACAGGTGAGGGAACAAGCATTTACATCTCAGCTGCTGCTCATAGAAAAGTGGGAGCCCAGTTCTCTCTGCAAGAGTATGCAGATAATGGCTTTGAGGCTCTCAAAAGGCTTTTAAATAGATGGGGCACAGAGAAGCGTGGCAGTAGGCCAGGACGCCTGTGGGTTGAGACCCTCTTTCACTAAGCTCTCACCTTTCAGGGGTTCCTTCTTCTCCAGCAATACAAAATTAATGGGGGAAAATTGAGGAACTTCAGGGGGTTTATGTGGGCTCACAGGAGCTGTGTGGAGCACTTTAATGGCTCTGTGTTCATTTACAGGGACACTCAGAGCAGGCTGCTGTACAATCCAGCCATCACTCCATCTCCACTTAGACCTCACAGCAGAGAATCTACAGCAAGACCAGTTGTAGAGGGTCCAGAGGAGGCCACAAAGATCATCAGAGGGCTGGAGCACCTCTCCTATGAGGACAGGCTGAGAGAGTTGGGGCTGTTCAGTCTGGAGAAGAGGAGGCTCTGGGGAGACCTGATAGCGGTTTTCCAGTACCTAAAGAGGGCTTATGGGAAAGATGGGGAGAAACTCTTCAGCAGGGCCTGTTGTGACAGGACTAGGGGTCATGGTTTTAAAATAGAGGAAGGTAGATTCAGATTAGATATTAGGAAAAAAATTTTACTCTGAGCATGGTGGAACACTGACCCAGGTTGCCCAGAGAGGTGGTGGATGCCCCATCCCTGGAAACGTTCAAGGCCAGGTTGGCCGGGGCTCTGAGCAACCTGGTCTGTTTGGAGATGTCCCTGCTTCTTGCAGGGGGGTTGGACTGGATGGCCTTGAAAGGTCCCTTCCCACACAAACCATTCTATGATTCTACATTTTATCATCCTTGCCATGGGCTTAGGAGGGCTGGATCCCTGTGCACCGACCGCTGGTGCCAATCGGCCTGTACCCCTCATGGCCTGGATTATTGCTCTATTTTGTATTTCTACAATCCTTAGATTATTCATATGCTACTTTCTCCTCTGCTAAATGGCTGGTAATTAATGTATTAATCACATTCACTTTAGGATTACGATATGCTCATTATTTGTAAGCTTATTGAGTAAATAGTTTTAAATAAGGTTCTTGGAACTTTCTTTTCTGTGTGCCATGAAGATTCATTACTTGGCTTGGAAGTCTGGGGCTATTTCCATGCTTCTGTCAAAAAATCAGTTCTTGTTAATGCCAAAACCAGCTCCATGGCATTTAAATACTCATTTTTCCTACTAAATGGATCTAGATAGGAAAAGTTTCAGCCACTCAGGCATTAGGAAGAAGCCAGCCATTCCCACAAGAAGTTAACCAGCCGTATTGTTAGGGGCTCAGTTATTCCCAGATTTCCATGAGGCTGAAGTCTCCCTTTGAGGAATAAATGGAAGAGACATTTCTGTACTTATCTGAGCCAGGTGAGAAGGCACAGGAACCCCAATCATGTGCTTAGGTTGGTCCCAGCCCCTGCCACACCACAGCCGAGGGCAAGGGCAGAGGCACAGACCTCGGGTTGGGCTCTGTGTGACGAAACTCATCCCCTGCCTTTTGCTGAGGGTGACAGGACGCTCTTTGTCCTGTGCAAATAAACACAACCACAGCCAAGACGTCAGGGCTCTGCCAGCCTCTCCTGCCACCCTGTGCTACCAGTCGCGGCACTGCCCAGGTACCCGGCAAGCAGCCGTCAGCCAGGGCCATGGACAAGCGGAGACAATATGGTTTTGACACCTGCCTCTTTAGCCAGATGGTGGAGCATCTCTTTAGCTGGCACCCGGGAGCTTTCTGCTCTTTCATTAAAGGCACAGAGCGTGGGACCACCAGCAGCCCCTGGCTGCCTTGAAAGCTTTACGCATAACACAGCTGCTGAGTGGCATAGGAAAAAAACAAGAGAGACTAGAGAGGAGACAACAAAAAGCACAGTTAAATCCAGGCAAAGCGCATTCCAGCAAAGTGGTAAATGCCAATTACAGGTCTTGACGGATGCAGAGCGGTCAGGCCGCGCAGTGCCCAACAGGCAAGCCCAGAACGCAGTGCAGCCCACCGCCTCTGCTGCTGACCCAGCCGCATTTTGTTTTCAATGCTACTTTGAGGGCAGAGAGCTCAAACCCTGCCCAGCTACGGTGAGGGCGAGCTGCGGAGGCAGAGGCAGCAGCTGCAGCTCCACCTTTTCTTCCTTGACATTTAACGGCAAGCTTTCCCACCGCGGCGCTAGCCGGGCACAAGCACGGTCCCAGACCACTGCAACCTCGTACATAAAGGGTACAGAAAGGATGGGAAGGTTGTTGAAGGCTGGGAGAGATCAGACCTGTTCTTCCTCACCCCCAGCTCCAAGCTCAGAAACTCAGATCTCAGGAAAAGGCTGTTGCCATTCCATTTTCCAAGTTTGCTCTTGGCCCGGTGGGTTTTTCCTCCCTGGTGTGCATGGGGCTCAGCACAAAGCACTGGTTTACTCCTATTGCTGGCGATGTTTGCTCATTGGGCTCATTCACTCGAAGTTTTCCAGCAGCTTCTGGAAAGGCTGTTGGAGCAGGAGCTCAAACCACAAAGAAAGAAGCCGCCTGAAGAACCCAAGGGCTCATCAGAAAGAAAGGTCCGAGACAGAGCAGAAGCCCTGCCCGCACCCCGGCATGGCAGCGGCTTTCATCTCCCCTTTGAGTTCTGCCTTCTCCCTCCAGCCCCTCCGCGAACAGCGGGGAGCTCTATTTAATTAAACACTTCCAACAGGCAGGAATTGCAGCCCCGCTCAGTGCAAAATGTCACATACGACTGACTAATATTTGCTAATGACCGAGGGATTGGGGTTAATCCAACAGTTCGATGGCAGGAAGGGGAAATGGTGACCCCGTTACAGAGACAGGAGTTAGGCAGAGCAACCTTAGCCTCCGGGCTGTGCAGGCGAAATACCACTTTAGTCACTGCTCTAATTTATGTTTATTATAATGCAACATGTAGTCACTGGGTGATTTTATAACAGATTTGTACCCCAGCTTGAAAACACCACACTGCCAACAGCACAAGGGTAACGCACCTGTCTGAACTGAAGAAGACCCAGAGAGACCATGTAATACGTGCAATGTATGTTAAACCCTAAAAATACAACCAACCCCCCTCCCCCTCAGCAAGTCCATCATTTAGGGGACACAGCTCACCCACACTAATCAAGCATCGACCCCAGTCACTGGGATGATGGGTTTCTGACTCGGGCAGGAGCTGAAGCGAGTGCGCAGCCTCAAATGTACCATTTTACATCGCATTGATCTTAGAGTGCGGCACTGGTTCTTGCTTTAAGACAAAACATAGACCTTGACTTTAAATACCTCCAGAGCCTCTTCCAACTACAGGTACGCTAATGAGCAAACCCCCCCCTCTTTTAAAGCTCTCCTGCTTGCATCCAACCATTCCCTCCTGCTACGGGTCCAGTGCTGCAGCCGTGGGGGGAAACAGGCAGGTCCAGCCCAGGGATGGGAGAGCTCCTGCATGAAAGCAGGGGACCAAAAGGGATTTTCTGAGAAATTACTCGTCCCACCCAATTGCTGCAAATTGAGACCAGGCACAGTGTGAGAGTTCACAGGTTATTGCTGGTCATAATCCTAAAGGCAACTTGCAGATATCCGGGAAACCTCATAAAGGGGAATTACCTGGACTGACCTCACCATCAAATAAAACTCCTGTACCATTAGGAGGTCATAGTCCTCAGATGCCCAGATTTCCCCAGAGCTCTGAGATAGTTCTCCAGAGCAACACAAGGAATGACCACCATAAGAAGAAGGAAAAAAAAAAAAAGTTCCAAATTGTAACAGACTCACCTTCCAGGACACAGACAGGCTCATCCCAGAGAGGGTCCAGGACCTGCACAGCTTCTCCCAAGCCCTCTCCAGCAGCACAGCTCCCAGCTGAGGCTGCCCATGGGCTACGGACATCCTGGGAAATTCAGGACACCTGGGCTGGGGGCACCAGCTCCACCCAGCTCCAGGCACGGCCTTGCCCTCCCAGGGAAGCTGCCACTGTTTAGCAGAAACCTGAAAAACCAAATAATATCGTGTTTTTGTTATTCTGAGGTGCAGGGATGCAGGCGAACATCAGGCAAAACCCTTCTGCTGATGGCTGCTAAATAAATCCAGAGTGGTTGGTTTGGTTTTGGTGGTTTTTAGCCTGCTTCTTTGGGTTTTCAGGGGGTATTACCCAGCTGTGTTGTTTTGGCAATTGAGAAAATTAGCATTTAACACCAAAAGCAACCCACCCTTGTTTAAAGTAACAGGCCACTGACTTGATAGAGCTTGTGATTGTGTCTTCACAGGGCAGAGACATTGCAACATTTTTCGTGCATGTTTGTTACTTGTAATAGCGTTCACACAAAGCAAACCAAAATATTTTTCTCTTCAATGTGTAATTTAGGTCAGAACTCTTAAGAACCCTTGGAATAAGCTAATCCATTTCTGATGACCTTTCAAAATTACCCATTGTTTCTCGTGCCTGGTACATCTCGTATTGGATCATATATAATAGCACACAAAGCACAGAAATGGGGAACTGGAGACTTTCAAATGTGTAAGCCTGTGTGTGGGCACGACCACCAATTAAAAAAACAGTGGAGTTATTGCACCTAAGAAATTCCTGCCTCTGTATAATTGACCTCGTGTCCTCCCCAATTGCAATGTAAAACTATTAATTTACACGAGTTTAATGGACAAAATGTGACTGCAAATGTATTCAAATTAGAGCTATCAAGCTTTGTCATAGCAAAAGTGGGGAGGGAGGGACTGGCATCTTTCCCATCGCCCTTCATAATTAATTTCTAAAGTAATTTCCTCCTTTGCCCAGCAGATACCACCTCTGGCTGCATTTGTGGGAGGAAAGAAGATTTCCCCAATTTATTACTGACATTAAATACAATTAATTACTGCTCAGAGGGTAAAATCTGACAGCTCCTAATGTGAGAGAGATTACCTCTGGGGTACCCAATCCAGGCAGGATGGCAAAGCCCCTTCCAGCAAGGTCAGGGTCACAGGGCACAGCCGGGGCGCGGTCAGGACTCTGGCTGAGAGCTGCCCAAGGGGATGCTTGGTTTAAAGAAATAAAATAGAAATTTGCCTTATTCTTAACATATTTAGCTTGTGGCTGAAGCTGGGAACACATGGAGATTATTCAGAAGGGGAGCAAGCACCTGTGGTGAGGAGGAGAGGCCTGTCAGGGCTCCCCAAAAGATACTGCAACTCCCGGAGTGAATCAGGATTTCGTGTACGGACCATCAATTTAGTAGCATACTCAAGGCTGCTCCTTCCTGCTCTAGTGCCAGGCACGCTCATTTTCCCCACTGCATTTTATTTGTCCTTATTTCCTGTCCTCGAAGTGACAGAAGTGGGGAAATTATTTATCTCTTAAACCCCTCCAGTAATTATTCACTCACTAAGAGTTTGGGTGAGTAACATCTTCCATCTCTCCAGCCCTGCACACCACCGGACACAAGAAAATTCATTTTATAAGCAGATATTGGGTTTCCTGGCTGTGAAGCTATTTTAAAATGCTGCTGTGTTTGCCACTTTCGGATCAAACTCATGTAATTTAATGGGTTTCACCGAGACACCAACAGGCCTGTGAGGCAGCTATCGATTTCCCGCAACAAAGTGCTGCTCTTGAAATAATTTAACACAATCGCCATTAAGTGACTTCGAGCTGCAGGCGCTGGGATGCGCACAGATGAAAGCTTGCTAGGATCTGACGGAAAAGGATCTCCTGAGTGAGATCCCAGACTGGCATCCCTGGGGGAGCATCACGGCGAGTGAAGCAGCAAGCACCTTTCCTTCATGAAGTCCTCTCCATCCTGCAGGACCAGAGCCACCTTCATCCCGTGGTTCATCCCGTGGAAATGTAACGCCCGCAGCCTGTGCGGCACCGGAGGGCTGCACGCCTGCGGCATGGTGTGCAAGGACATCTAGTGCCTGTTGCTGAGGCTGCAAGGAGGCTCTGGGTTATGGCAAAACGGGGGGGTTTCTGGTGGTTTATCTCCTGGCAGCAAGAAAAAAGCTCTGTGGGCTCAGCACCAGTGGTGCTCCGGAGAGCAGCGTCCCAGCGGGAGGGTCGCTGCGAGGCCCTGACGTGCATTTCAGCTGTCTGCCATGTCCGAGGCTTCGTCTGGCCTGCTGTACCCCCCCAACAGCCCATGCCCCCTTCCCTGAACCGCAGCGTCTCTTACAAGTCCAATTTGGGGCAGTTTGGGGCTCTTTCCCCAGCTGAGCTCCGTGGGATAACGCAGGTAGTGCAGCACCTGGGTGAGAATGTGAGATTTGTGTCTTCATCCACTTGCAGTGCCCACTTTTCCATCCCTATGTCTGTTCTGTGGGCTTCTCAAAGCCCAGCACAGGTCCAGCACCCTAACTGAGAGCTGCACCTGGGGACGGAGCTGATGGCAGGGTTTGCAGCGTAGGAAACTGATCCCACTGCTGCGCACAGTCCTGTGGAGAACCTGAAATAATTACAGATTTGGGATGTCTTAACCCATCCCATCCCCGCAGGTGGAGATGTGTTCCTTCACGTGTTGAAGGACCTCTACTCTGCAAAAATGACCCTGTCTCACAGAGAACTTAACATCACCTCCATCTCGGAGCTGGTGAGCGCTGCAGACGGGAGAGGGAGCTGCGCTGCTGCAGGACGGACACCCCAGGCAGGGCCGAAGGGCTGCTTTCCACCAGGCTCTGCAGCATACTGTGTTTAATAACATAATTGCGTTTCATCAATGTTTTTAAAATTGTCTTTCCCACCGCCAGCTGCTTCCCGAGTCACACGCACCTGGGTTTCAGCCCTTAACTGGTGTTTGAATCGCACCTTCAGAAGCCCGAAACTGTTTCCCAGCAAAGCCTGTCCCGGCAGCTTTACCGCTCTGTGCAAGTCCAGATTGGTGCGTCGGGGTTGGCAAGACAGCTAACCACCTCCTCGAAGGCATGCCTGTACAGTCCGTAACCAGGTAATTACGTAAAGCAATGTCCAAAATACCCTGATGGAGCAGATCCCCATGTTGTCTCTGTGCAAACACCCTGAGCATCGCTGGCAAAGCCCGGGCTGCCCGCTCCTGCTGCCAGGCACACGTGTGGAGCCCTCGGCCCAGCAAGAACAGCATCTCCTGGGGGCTCCCTGGCACAGATTTCCAGAGAAACCCCTCTTCCAGCATAAGCAATTGATATCTGAAGGGGTTTACCCTTCCTCTGTCTACTGCTTAGTGACTTCAGATAGGAAGATGCAGGGTGGCAATTGAACTCCAGGTAACTCTGACTTTGTAAATTCTGGAAGATCACAGAAAAAAAGATCCACAGCAAACCATAAATTTAAGTGGCAAAACACCTATTGTAACATCTTTCTCATGATGCCCTCATTCTCAATTTCTAGGTGTGCCTGAGGGTCCGCATATTTCAGTAGGAGACCATGCAGAATGAGACACACCAGCAAAAATATGAAGCAAATAGTTTACTGCATGACTTTTCACATTAAAATGGCAGAAAAATAGCTATTAAATTATGGATTTCTAACTGCTTTACTTCTAACTATTCTTCATGGCTGTGGAGCATTTACAGCTATTAGTCTCAAACTTGTAAAATAAAATAAATCCAGAGTTGTTTGTTTTATAGCATTACAGGGCACACCTCAGTGTCCCACTGCAAACACAAATTACATCAAGGCTTGGACTGCAGCAGGGAGATGTGAGTCTCTGAACAACAGCTCCTGAGAGGAGCAGGCGTGTTTGGTCCTGGAGAGTGAGCAGGCTGGAGAACACCGGGGCTGTCGGCTTTGGGAGCGGTGGAGTGGGATGGGGAGACAGCACAAAGCTCGGTGGAAAGCACTCGGGAGCCCACAGGGGCTCGGAGTGGGGCCAGCTGGGCTGGTGTGGCTGCACTGGCCAGGTATTGCTGGGACTAATTTTGTTGCTAGGAAATTCAGGGATCAAGGAGATAAACTGTTGGTAGGGCCCCAAGGCATTTGGTTGGAATTACACTTGCCGCACGTCGCGGTCCTGAACCGGTTGGGGGAAAAAGTCCTTCCAGGCAGCTGTCTCAGATTTTGGAAAATGGCCATATGGGTGATGCTGGCTTACTAACCCATCCCTTCCCCAGCCCTGGCTCTTGCTCAGATTTCATTATGCTGGCAAGCCCCAACGCTGGCAATCAAGACATCCCTGACAGCAAAGCTGCCTCCTGCACACCCCTCCTGCCACAGACACCAGTGCTCACCCACCCCAGCAAGCTGCAGACGAGCACTGGATCCTCTTTTTTTTTATGACAAATACAAAAGCTTGTTTCCAAGTCCACTTGCCAAGAGGAGGTTTTCTCGATAACTTTTGGGGATGGAGTTATGACAACACAAGGCCATCACGCCTTCATCCTCTGTGCACTGCATCCTTCATGCAGTGACTTGATGCCCATGCTGCATCTCTCATGACGGTTCACGTGCCCCCGCTACAAGCAAAGCTCGTGATGGAACACACTCAGGTAACAGCCTGGCCCAGTATCAACCACAAAATGTCTGGAAGTATGGGCAGTGCCCTCCAGCTCTGACAGCCAGATTAGGTACTGCCAGGAGGCCATATCTGGGGCTGTTCCTTCGACAAATAAACAACAGTTTATTTTAATCTTTACTGAAAGATGAGCAGCAGCTCACACAGGGAAGTTTTTATATTTGCGGTCACGCTAGGAGGTAAGCTGGCTGGGGAGCGGGGCTCGGCGGTCCCACCCCGGGCGAGCAGGCCGTGATAAATACAACACCACTCCTCCTAAACCAGCACAAGGATGCTCCCTGTGCCCTGCGCTGGAGGGGTTCATGAGAGCCGAAAATGGAGAGAAGAACTGGAAAGAAAAAGGCACCAGACGTGCTGTGGCTCCTAGGCAGCCCAGTTTGAACACACCACCTTTACGTGACAGCGCAGCACAGCAAACTGCCTGCCCTTCCCAGACTGAAAACACAGCAGGGACCAGCTTCATCCAAGGTCAGCGTGGCGTCAGTGAAGGGCAGTTAAGCATCCCGAGAAGATGTCCACTTTTAATAAAGAGCAAAAGCATTTCCTGGCTCCCTGTAACAATCTCACTCCTCCTCCACCAGGAATGCGCTGCATTTCTCAATCAAAGGGCAGCAGGAGGCTCCCAGCCCGTGCCCGGCCTGCCCACGCCTCGGCACAGTGCCGCTGTACGAAGCAGCAGCCTCCGAAGAGCCACCAGCCGCTGCGAGGCCGCGCACACCAGCACTCTGTGCACTGCCACG
Organism: Chlamydotis macqueenii; assembly: GCF_036417535.1. Taxonomy (NCBI): domain Eukaryota; kingdom Metazoa; phylum Chordata; class Aves; order Otidiformes; family Otididae; genus Chlamydotis; species Chlamydotis macqueenii. The sequence continues at coordinate 16,562,249 of NC_141568.1, forward strand.
CTTGCCTCCTTCAGATCCTCCAGCCCAAATCCGAGGACATTTCCTCAAATAGTCCATTTTCTCCACGCTTGTCCCCTTTTGGTCTTTCACACCTTTGCTGCCCTGTAGAGGGCTTTCCTTCAGCTCCTGGTTCGGGGCAGCCCTGTTTGCTGAACCAGGCACCGTCCGTCACTGGGACACGTCAAATCCTTCTCGTAGACAGGGTGGCTGCCTACCCACAGCCACTGTAAGGATTTTGAACCCAAACTTAGCCAGCAGTCATATCTCCTGTGGTGGACTGTTTACAGAGAATGCAACTCGCATTTGTTATTGTAAGAGCTGTCAGAAAAGAAAAAAACCACCACATTCAGGCAGCGGTTTCAAGGTGTGATCAAACACCTTGGGAGAACAGAGATATCTGGGGGGACAAGACAACAGCCCAGATTCCTTCTGGGAGCTGGGGAGAAATCAGAGGATGCCAGCTGAGAAATTGTGTGGAGAAAGAGATGCTGTCAGGTCCCCCTGTTATCTGTTTAGGCAGCCTGTTCTGAATTTATTAAATGAAGACTGTCAGCATGAGATAACTGCATCAAGCAAACCACATGTCCACGCATGAACACCTATGCTTTGATCTCAAACCTGAACTATGTTGAATTTTCCGCCAGCAAAGAGCCTGATGCTACACCACGAAATGGAAGAGCCACAGTACAAGGCATGCGGCATCTATCCCATCGCCTGCTGCCTTGCACCAGCCCTGGGCTGCAGGGACCAAGGCTGCCTCTGTGCTCCTGTCCTTGGAAGCAGCAGCTCTAGGACAACTAGAGCTACAAATAACACTTTACTGGGTAGGAAAAAAAAAAAGAAAGAAGAAAAAAAATATCCCATCTGAACAGCAATATTCCCATTCACCTTTTCCCTGTGTTTGCTTGAATACGCATCACTAGTCACCGTCCTGCTTGCTGGGTTTTTTTCATGTAATATAAACTTTAAAGTAGTAAATAATTCATGAAATATCATTCTGACAAATCTGAGTATTAGGGAATCAGAAAAATACAGAAATTACATTTCCATACAGAAAATGCTTAGTATTAGTCCTTCCACCAAGCAGGGGCCGTTGGGACCTTCTAGCCTGGGAAAGAATCTGGGGCTCATTCAGCCCTTACCAGAATAAGCACCTTTATCCATGCATTTCCACTTCCCTTGTCAGTGCTGTATTCAAAGCCTACCGGGACCGCTCACACGAGGAAAGACAGTTCATCCATAATAATATTCGGCCAGAGTAAGACTTTATTTTTTTGCTGTGGGATTGCTTTCAAAGCCCCGTAATTTTCTTCACCTAGCGCTAGGAAAGCGGCACACGCTCCGCCTGCAAACAGGGATCTGCTCCAGCAGAGCCACATCGCTTCCTCTGCAGCGAGCCGTTTCCCAGCGCGCGAACGGAAGGGTATCCATTACATCGTTTAAAGGAAGGAGGAAAAAAATAGCCTTTTGTTGGAAATGGATGTAACAGAGCGCGAGGAAGGTCACAGGGAACAGGCAGCCTGGGAACGGGTGATTCTGCCTCCCTTTGATTTGCTTTCCTTTGTTTCGGGGTGAGAACATTTCACTTGGCCAGCTCTCGTCCAGCTCCCCCTGATGTCACGTCCAGATTACTCAGTGCTTGAGATATTTGGAATGTTACATCAGACAGATAACATTTGTTTATATAACTTTATCTTTCTCTCAGACACTTGCTTCTCTATCTTCTGAAAAATATAAATATTTTTATTGTCAGGAATGTGAACTTATTTATATCAACCTCAGGATGACAGTCACTTTAAGTATAAATTGACACAAGTGGCTGCCGCCGACCTCCGCAGCATCGCCTGGGACCTTTTTTTTGCTTCTTACAAACACCAGTTCATCAAACCCAGAATTATGCAGGGGAAGAAACCAGTTCCGGTCAAACACAAATCTGGAAGTGTTGCTCAGCCGTGAGATGGAAGCGCTAGCCAAAAAGGGAACCAGAAATCCACCCTAAAATCCCGGAGGTTACAGGGTTCACTGCTATGTCAGAGTGCTGCGTCTGAGGCTCTGCTACAAGTCCCCAGTCAAACACTGGTTTCTGTCTCTGTTTTTCATGAAAAATTTCCAAAGGTCTCACTTCCACCTCTATGTAAAACAGAGGGAGGATTTTAAAGCTTTCATTTTCAGGGGAGAAAACCTTCTTACTGTTGCATATTTGATCAGATCAGCCCATCACAGAGGGGACGTGCTGCCTGCTTTAACACACTGCCCTAAGCCATCTTATTTATACTCCGGCTGGGAAAAATACTGCCAGTTATCGACGCTCCTGAGAAACCTCTTTAGCCTAAACTTTGTGAAAGTGCAGCTTGGGGAACAAGGTGTGTTTTTTTCAAACGGGTCACTTCAGGCAGGGTCAATCACGTGTAATTCATTCATACAAAACGCGGCCCTTCCCTCTCGCTGCTTATGTGTCTTGCTGCTCATTAATCGCCTTAATTTCCTGGGCAGCTGCCAGAGCTGCCGTGACAAAAGCATTTACAGGAAAGCTGCTCCAGCAACCCCTGTGAACGGGAGTTCGGCAAACAGGTGCTGGAAAGGGCTCAGGGAAAGCTTTGCCACATCTGAGCTTGGAATTGCAGCCAGCACGGGCTCTCGCCTTTCTGGCTGTGCCGACGCCATCCTTCCCAACCAGCTGCAGGAAAATTGCTGGGGAGCGGACACCGTGTATCTCCAGTTTCCCTTTCCTTGTGTTTTCCCTATGCAGGGTCAGACCCCGCTGAACCTCTCCCATCCGCAGGGCCCCCAGACCCATGCAGGCACCCACACTTGCCCTGGGGAGGGAGGGCTGGCATCTCCGGGCAGCGCTGCCACCCACCACCCTCGTGGGAGCAAGCCCACGGCACATCCCACCCGCAAAGCTGTTCAGAAGCATCGACTGTGATCAGCCCCGAGCCACCACATGTCACCATCTGCTGCCACGGCTTCTTTTCCCAGGCTGCGGCTCGATAAAACAGTAAATCCAGCACTGGCACTCCAGCAACTAGATTAAAAAAAAAAAAAAAGAGAGAGAGAAGAAAAAGAAAACTCAGCTGCAACAGCAAAGGGATTCACATGGCATAAACTTCCCACCGGTGCACATTTGTTTAGAAACAACACTGGTATGTTAACTTGGTGCAACTTGACTTGTTGTTCATCTTTTTTGCAGCTGCCTTAAGGCAACAAATGGTTACAGCTTGGGAAGAGAAACCTCTCCCCTCTCTCCATGCCACGATGCCCATCACAGGAACCCCTTTCCTCCCAGCTGGATGAGGCCGGGCAGTCCCTCTGTCCCCTTCGGTCCCCGAGCAGGATGCTCTGCGAGGGATGGGCTGAGCCCCGTGCAGCTCACGGTGCTCCCGGCACTGCAGCTGCTGAGGCATCGCGTGCAGCAACCCACCACTTTGTCACTTGCTTGTTTTTACTAGACCTTAATGTTTAAATTGAAAATTCCATTTATTCCTCCAGAAAAACACAAAGGAATTTTTTTCTGACATACAAATTCCCTGGCTTCTTAAGCTGAAAGATCTACCAGCCGGTTTATTAGCTTTGAAAGCTATCTGTGCCTCTGAGACCTCCGCTGACTCGCAGTTACGGTAATACTGGGTAACTCAGGTATTAATGCCAAGTTGCAAATGAGGTTTGCTCCACCGGGCCAGCTCTCAAAAGGAATGAATGTTTGAGGCCTGAAACTCTGTCTGTGGTCTCATTAAAAAGTACAGCTCTCCTGGTTTTCTATTTCTTTGCCATTAAAGGGATGATTTCATCCTGCCCCTTGCTTGTCCTCTGGTTAAAGTTTGCCTCCCTGGCAAAAGGATCAGTGGGCTAGAAAAGCACAACTCAAATGTGGAGATTTACCCAACGTCATATCCCAGAATCCGTACTTTGTCATCAGCAGTAACTTTATATGCTCACAACCCCTGTTGTGCCACCTCTTCATTCCCGGCTCGCAGTTAGCTGCTATTTCACCGAGCGAACCCCCTCCGACCTGGCCCCGCTCCAGCGCTGCCGCCAAACCAGCTCTGTTTACCCCCAGAGATAGCTGGGCTGTAATCAAACACCGCGGCTCGGCTGGCTTTGCAGCTTCATCCCAGTTTGTGAAGGTGCTTCCTGCGGTTATTTCACCAGCCCCTTTGGTTCCAGTGAGACCGAGATGTGGCAATTCACCTGCTGGTAAATATCTTAAATAAATAGTGCTTTCACCTTCCAAACAGGGCTTCCCAGCTGGCAGCGATGCCAGTCACGGAGCAGGGCCACGCTGCCCACGCATGCACGCGGCCTTGCTGCAGCATAGCTCTAAACAGGCAGAACCGTTAACAGCCCTTCCAAGAAATGAATGCCACAGCAAAAACTGGGCTGGAAAGCAGAATCCCTTCTGCTTCCTTCGTAGAAAGTTCACAGAAGCTGCCTGCTCTGCCCCTCCTCATCAGGCTCCTGTAAATTGATATAGCAGTAGGTCCCACTTCTCCGAGCCACGCTTTGTTAAAACGGGTGCCCGCACAGAGCAGAAGGGCACATTCATACGGCCAAAGGTAGAAATGCCGTGAGACTTTTTCCTTCCCACGCCGGAGCAGAATCTCACTGTCTCTGAGCTGCACAGCAGAGGATCCAGGTTTTGTCCTGGTCCTCAGGGCTTGGACTTAAGGGACAGCAAAGGAAACTTCCTGGAGAGTGGATCCGTGCAGCTTTCCAGGCTCTGGCAGAAGGCAGGATCCAGCCAACGATAGCAGCAAAATTTGTGCTCCTTTTTCTTACCCCTCACTTAGCCCCTCTCTAGCCAGGCGCTTGCTTCGACCCTCGCAGCTCCAGAACCCTGGAAGTCAGATGGATTTCTCTGGAGCCTCCCGGCTTGGTTCCAGCTTGAAACTCCTTCTGCTAGAAAATCCACCCCCCGTCCACCCCCAAGTGCCCCCCAATTACAAGCAGCTTAGCACACCCTCGGGAGCTGTCGGTTAGCAGTGATGCACTGGCTGCTGGCCTGCCCACAAATATCTCCATTTCCTAAACAATGCAGGTTAATTTAAGCCACCACAGCCTGCAATAGCCTGACAGCTCCCCAAGGGTCCTTAAAAAGCTAAGATTTATGCAATCATCTGACTTGCAATATAGAGTAATGCTCTCTGTAGAGCTTTTAAATAGAGAGGTCTGGCCAAGACGTGGCTCGATTTAGTCCTGTGCTCAAAGAGAGAAGTGAATGCTGAGCAACCAAAGAGGTTCCCAAGGCTACTTTACCAAAATAATTTCAATTCGGACGGCTCTTTTTACAAAGATGGTATCCTTCTCTTCATTTAAGAAGTGAAAGCTCACAACAAACATGCTCTGACATCTCGTAAGTCCTTCACCACAGCAAAAAGTAGAAGCAGTAAGTTTGTACCAATAATTGCGTAAGAAAAGGTACCCGAGTTTAGACTTGTACAGTCAGTTCTGTCACACCCACAAGCATGTTTATTTAGAACACATCAGCCTTGACTACAAGGACTCACTAGCACAATAAAATAAAAAAAAAATAAATAAATCTGTAATTATCTTTTAGTCTTGCTGGTAAACTTCCAATTCTTGTTTCTGTTCCGGGTGCATAATTTTCCACCGTTCCTGGTGAGTGCCGGCAGACCTCAGGAGCTTGTTCTGCAGACACAAACTGGGGACTGACCAGTTCAGGGAGGAAACCAAAGGGGGCGGAGGAGCCCTGAAGGACAAAAAAAGGGAATGGGTGCCTGACACAGAGCCCTTATTGTGGAGCGACGAACATCACCTCCTAGCAGCAGCCAGAGGTCTGAATAAAAATAAAGTAGCTCTATCCAAATTGAGCAGAGCAGTGAGTTGCTTGAGGCTTCCCAGACTGACCTGCTCTGGTCACCATGGCTGCAGAAGGTCCCCACTGAGCAGCACGGAGAGGACACCAAGGTCTTGCAGGGGACAGAGAAATGAAGCAAAGCAGTCTCCAGTTTTAAATAGCCAGCTAATTCACCAAGGTAACCTCCTGGCCAGGCCTCACACACAGCAATGGAAACGGTGGTGAAAGTGTTTGCTACCTCGCCTGACAAAGCCGCGCCACTCCCACTGGGGACACGTGATGTGCAGAATGCCCAGGAGGAGGCTGGTTTTTTTCCTGGTCCCATCATGTGCTGTAGGTCAAGGTTATAATGCACGGGTGAATGCCACAAATAACAAAGCTGCTATCTGTTGACTCTCATGGCTGATGTTTTGGAACAATCATTCATGTTTGTCTCCCTGGATACAGAGAGCTGAATGGCAACTTGGATTAGCACCACACAGCCTTGCCCCAAGGACTTGTTGTTGAGTAAACCACCACCTCTTCTACCGAGGCCCTCTGCTTTGACATCCCTCCAGAGCAGAATGTAGGATATTTTCTAAGCATCAGTTGTGAAAAATCACTTCCCTTTCCGGTCCTGCACAGGGCAGGCCATCAGCTTATCCCTCTTGGGCAAGAAAGCCGGCTATTTAAAATACGGCCACCCAAGCTCCCCCAACACAGGCACAGGCTGCTGTCCTAGTTAGGAGCTCTCTGGTACAGGACAAGTCGGATCACGGCAATGCAATACAGGATACAGGAGAATCATCCGCCTGAACACAGTGACTTTGACCTCAGTGATAGGAAGAGCAGCATTTCACTTATCCCCGGCATGCTCCAATGCCTCTTGTTTTTTTAAGATGCCCTTTGGCTTTTGTTCTCTGCTTCATTTGCTTTTGATGAGGGAGCTCAAGATCTGGCCCAAAATGGTATTTTTAGAAAGGTGAACACTGATCAATGATTTTTTTTTTTTTTCTAGCAAAGGTCAGCTGTAGGGGAAGAACAGCACAATCCTACACTGCTTGGGACGTGGTCTAGAGGAACATAAAGTCGGGCAAAAGGAGTACTAGCTCATCTCATCTCTCCTGGAGAGTACCAAAAATATGTAAGAGAGCACAGGACCACATAATTCATACTCAGGCATAACCATATCGCTAAAATAATGAAGAATAACCTCATTTTGAGCAATGCTGTCAAAAAGATCCCTGGGGACACTGCCACCCCTCTGGCGAGTGGGGAATTACACAGACCAGGAAACTCATCCATACCACACCTCTGCACCCACAAAATGAAGATTGGTGTTTTAACACATTGAGCCAGACTCTTCTCAGAGCTGTGCAATTAAAAAACCCACACCAAGAGGGAGCAGACAAGCTGCAACAGGGACACTTCAACTAGTTAAGAAAATACCCCACAATTCTCAACAAAGGTGGTCAGATGTTGAATAGAGCAATCTAATGTTGATAGTGCAATTGCCATCCTGGGAGATACTCAAAGCTTTCCCCAACAAGGCCCTGAGCAACCACATCTAACTTCAAAGCTTGCCCTGTTTTCATGGGGTTGGACAAGAGACCTTCAACTCCCTTCAGATCTGAACTGTCTTATTGACTTACTGGACTAGGCCATGATCTGGAATTTTTCCAGACAGGAGAAGACACTAAATAACAGGAACAACATCTAAGACACCCTAGGCAAGAACATGCTTAGCAAATAGCTTGGTTTGGTATTGCGTTTTAGCCTCACAGGACACAAACACTGCCAAAGCATTCTACAAAGGTTCTTCATCCTGCTCCAGAGAGGAAGATACACAGAAAGCAAATCCATAGGGCTGCGCTCCTAGGGAGGGGAACAATGCAGGATTTGGCAGGCACATCAAACCACAACCTGGTGCTTGCCAGGAAGCTGATGAAGAACAGTTCATTAGACCTCTGGGTCAGAGATTCAAAGTCAGAGTTAAAAAACAAACACAGACTAAGTCTGAAATCACTTTATTGAAAAATTTCATAAAAGAACAGTCAGTGGCAAAAATATTCAAGTGCAACAGAGCAACACAAGAGACAAACTCCTTACATATCTCAACTTGAGGCCGATTAATTTACAAACAGCCACTGTCTCCCCAATACTCAGCTTTCCAGAGACATACGCGACATCCTGACATGTCAGTGACATTCAGTGCATGCAGCACAAGGAGCAGAGTCTGGCTTTACATCAAATAAGATCAGCCATGTCTGTTTTTTTTTTCTAAGAGCACTATGAAAGGCCCTGTAGGTCTGTTGAGAAGGCTGTTCGCAACATAAGGCACCATTCCCACCCACTCCAGCTCATTCAAAACACTGAGTGAAAGCCTGTAAGAAAATATTTTGCCAATAAAAATATTTTAGAATAAAAAAAAATCTTTTAGTATAAAAATTGCTATATACAGCACAAAACTATTGAAAGTGGCTGTGCCATTTCCCCATTACACAAATAGTATTCTCTTTAAAAAAAATAAATCACCTCAGATTAGAAATTAACACAATATATAACATATTGTTTCTTTCTGAAATACTCTGTCCAGCACAAGCCCCGTACGGCACCTGGGCAGCAAGACAGACTTTTAGTTCTGCTGTCTCTACAGCAGCTGCCAAGAGTTTGGCCATCACAGTTTTAGGATTCAGATAGCAGAAAGCTGCAAGGTAGCAAACCAAGTGTTTGTAAATCAGTACCATCCCTTCTCATGAAGGAGAAAAAATATCACGGGGATCTCTTGATTAAAAAGATATACATATTACTTGCTGCTATGTAAGACAACATAGTTTTGACTGTTTCCATGTCAGTTTTTATTTGCAGAGTACCACTTCATGTGCCAGAGAGGTACCTGCAGCACTTTTCAGCGATTTCTTGTCTGATAAGAACATATAGCCCAGCCACAGGAGCAAAGAAACCCGTATCGGCTTGCTTTGTTTCATGAAAACACTGTAAGACACTGACAGACAAGGGTTGTCAGCCTGCTGTCCAGCAATAATTACCATTGATTGTTCCCCAATTCAGTTTTCAGCAATCTGGAAGGTGCTGTATAGAAGAGCAACCACTCTCTTGCCCCCTGCTTTTCCAGGCACAAGATCCAAAGCCCCTGCAGCCTTCAAGCACAGCTATGCGGGAAAGGAGCTGAATGCTCAGGGACGGAAGGTACTGCCGTGTGTGAAACCCACTCTGTACTTGGTGACTTAATCTTCCTAAATAACTCATCCAGAACTTAGTAACTCTCTGCATAACCTTGGAGAATACCAGGGGTGGGCTTTACACTTGAGGATGTAGAAATCAGATTATTTGCTTCACTACGAAAACAGCAGTAACGCATTCAGTCACATTTAGCATGGGGATTTCTCTTTGTTAGGGGGGATTTTTGTCTGCTTTCTTTAACAGAGAGCTGGCCACAGCCAGAGCCCCTCCCTGCACAAAGCGTACAAAGTGATCTCCAGCTAGGGGTCCTAGAGCATAAAGCCCTTTCTCCTGAGTGCATTCGTAGGTGAATGGGTCAACATCTATGGGATTCCTCTTTGGATTGACTGGTTGGGCACTGTCCATTGCCAAGTCAATGCCATTATTTGGCAGAAAGAAGAGGTTAGGGTTTGAACCAGTTAAAACAAGAGCCATGGAAATTTTATAAGCTTTCTGGTAGCCATTCTTGTCTTGAAAGATACATTTCTTGTCCTTGCCAAAAGAGAGCACATGATGTTCAGGAAGGCTAACGTAACGCTCATAGGGCCCAGCACAGGCAGCTGATTGTTCTTTCATCATCTGATGGACTTTGTGGTATTCTGGGTACATCATTTTGGGGAGCTGGTTAAAAATAAGACCTGGATCACTGACTTGTCTCCGAAAAACATGGATTACTGGAATATTGCAATGGTGAGCAAAGAGAATGGCATCAGCAGCTGTCAGACCAGCACCTACAATCAAGACCGGATCTGACATGATGCCAATGCTGTTGTTCTTCACCGCTTCCTCTAGGGCGGACAGCTGGTGATGGACATAGGAAAGGTTCTCCCCCTTGACCCCAAGCCAAGTAGGACTATCGTATGTTCCTGTAGCTAAGACCACATTCTCTGCATAGATGGAAAAGGGCTCTTTATCACCTCTCACACTTTTGAAAAATCCATCCACCTGAAAGACCTCTGTACTTTTCTCATTGAAGTTCTGGAGTGAGTCACTGTTGTCGTGCATATCTTGTGCGTGGTTGGAGACACTCTCTGCACTCACTTTCCTCACAGAGGTCACAACAGTACCACATCTGAAGTTCTTCTGCAACCCCTTCTTCATCACATAGTGTTGGTAGTATTGAGCAATATCTTCTGCTGTGGCTCTATTGTTTCTGAGGCCTCTGTAATATAGTACAAAGGTCAAGCAGCAGTTAAGTAAGAGACTGGAATTTCTCCCCGCTTCCACTCAGTGTATGCTAGAGCCATCTATCCTAGCACTACCAGAGAAGACTTATCTAGTTTCCCTGACTTCAGCGAAGTTATTCCTGGTATACAGAGGTAACGCTCAGGTTCACAAGCTGCTGGATAGAGGGGGCTTTCTCTAACACGAGTCCCATCCCTAAGAACATGATTGCTCATTTATGCCTTCCTCTCACATCTAGCTTCTATTCCATTTCTTACTCATGAACTTTTTAAGATTAACTGGTACACATCTCAGGAAGAGCAGCACCTCAGAATGCCCAGTAGCTGAGCTGATTATACTTGTCATTAGAGACAGCAAGAGTAGACACAGAAGTCAGATGACCGTGCCTTTACCAAGCTTTATTCAGAACTTAGGGTCACTGTGATCCATTGTCCCAGTGGGTGTTGAGACGGACACATTCCACACAGCAGTGCAACTTCACTGAATCACTGAATGCAGAATGGACTTTTACTGGAGGGTGAGAGAGTATCCTTGCTCTCACTAGAATCATCTGTAATAGACGGGTAGCTACATTCAAAAAGTCCACTCCAGGTTCCCAAATACCCTCCACATGTTTGCAAATAACCACATCACAGATATCTCACCTTCTCTTCTGCTTTAGCCAGTCCTTGAATGGGAGATCTGGAAGTCCCATCCACTCCCCTCTGCTCAGGGTAATCATGGAGCCCTCAATAGACTGGAACAAGAAACACAGTAAAATGACTTTTAATCACTTAATGTAAGAAGTGAAATGCAATTTTGTCATATCTCAATATGGCACAGATCATGAGATCAGTGATTTCCTCTGATCTGCTGTCATGGATGAAGCATCCATGTTGCCCAAAGAGAAGAACAGATTGGAAATACAAACGCCTCTTGTGCTTTTTTCCCTTTTATACTTTTACTTGTCTATATACATAAAATCAAACATGGCTGACTGGCATATTAGAGCTTTTATCTCTCCAGTCACATTTGGCTATCTTACAAGGCGCAGACCCCTAAGCAGTGAGACTTTGATTCACATACATGCCAGGCTCCTCCAGGAGCATTTCTGCCAAGGACCAGGTGGGGGATGGCTCGGTCAGTCTCGTGCCACCAAGTGAGGACGGATTCTGCTGTTCCACCAAAGTCTGTGTCTGGACGCTGAAGAGTATCAAACAGAAGAGCCACAGGGCTGTGGGATCGTCCTTCCAAGCCTTCAGACAGATACTCCAAATCCTAAAGAGAGATAGATCAGATAACTTAAAACCACATGTCCTGTCAGGCAGCAGACTGTTTGTTGCTCCAGTATTTCCAATCGTGGTTTTGGTGTTCTGTGAAGCTCATTTACTGACACACAGACCTTGTTATTTCCCAAGGACTACCTCAAGGACCTTAACAGCAATGCTGGCATTTCATACAAGGGAGATCTGGACAATGAAAAGCACTTTGCTTAAGGCTCATTCTGCCTGTGCACTTTGAAAATTCAAATGAGGTTATGACTTACAATATACCCCCAGCATGCTTTACTATGATGTTATACTGTTTCTCTTTATACAAACCTGGTCTAAAATGGAGACATCTGGTGCCTCTTCCAGTTTCCTCTGAAGAATGGGATGAGGATGAAGAGAGTCTCTTTTGAAGTAAGGGATGTAGCCTGACAGCAAATAGGAGAGACAGATTCCTGAAGGTCCATTCCCTGAAAAACACACAATGGAGAAGAATTTATACTCCTGCAGATAGAGCAGCCCTTTCAGAAGTGTTTCTAACATCCAGATCAATTCAAAGGATAAGACACTGCTGTGGATACAGAGGACTTTCTATTCCAGGTTGATCTATTGGATGGAGGTGAGGATGTCATTTTACCCTCATATGTCCGCCTCTCCTATCCATTGCACCTATTTGCATTGCAAGGTCTTCAGAACTTGCTGAAAAGACATCAAGTTAAACAAGCCAGAGGTTAACCTCACCTGAAGCTTGAAGTCTCTAGCATGCTAATGAATTGAATTATTGCTCATTAACGTCTTCAAAGGTTTAGAAACAGGTCACATACTGACTGGGGGCCTCAGCTCTCCTGGAGGCACATTTCACACCAGTGCAGAGTAGTTCACTGTGCACAGGATACAGAGTAAGTCCAGAAAAGGGACTATTGAAGTGAAGAGGAAACAGCTCTGCTCAGTAAGAAATCCCATCTAATAAGGGATATTTGGCTACAGCAGTTTTGACTAAGGGGTCTTAAGGACACTTTCAAATGGGAACCAACCCTACCACGGTACTGTAGGCAGCGTGTTAAGGAAAAAGGTCTCTGCCATGCCAAGACAATTCCCCAGAATACAGCACTTCAAACTGCTGGATGACCGAACTCTTGCTGCTGCCAGTGGAAAAACTTGATGTATGCGACTCCAAAGTCCTGTGAAAGTAGCCCGTGGAAAGTTTTCACATGGCTGTTCTCCAGTATGTTTAATATTTTACGCTGTCTACATAAATAGGTGTCAGCCTCTCTGGCTGTTCAGGGTTTGCTGCTCACTAGCAGGTGACTAACCACCATTACATAATGCTGTGACGATGTAGGGGAGGAGAGATGAAGTGACACGGCAGCCTGTGTTGACACAGTCCCCGTGCTGCACGTGTGAGTGACTGGAGCACAGGCTGCTTCTTGGGAATCTGAGATAGAGGGAGGCCCAGGCTGTAAGGGTAATAGTGAGCTGAGCTATGTGAAGGGCAGTACGTGCCACGCCGAGGCCAAAGTCTGCTGAGCAAGGACCAGCAGCTGCAGGTCAGTGTTTGGAATATTCCACTTGCAGGAAAGTTATCTAAAACCAACAGCAACAGAAACTAAAAGCAAACCAGACTGCAGCTATAGTAAAATCTAACACCTTTCAGCTTACTCCTGTGCTTTAGGAAGTACAAGGAGGTACCTAAGGCAGACTTAATCATCTGAGTGCACGCTTAGCAACACATACAGAGAACTTACTCTGAGCCACATCTAAGTTTCATACAGATGGTCACAAGCACAGCTGCCTCTGGGGCTCACGCTATTCCAGAAAGAAACCGCTTTCATGAGGCTCCCAGCAGAGCAGAGGGAGTGCACAGCCTTCCTGGAGCAGGGCCTGGGGAAGCAGCTGGAACCTGCGTGCAACGTTCAGCTGCAGTGAAACAGCTGAGCTGCTTCAGTCCAACAGCCTCCTCAGAGAGCACATCTTCACACTGGTGCTTCCAAGGCTTTAGTGATATCTCCACACTGGATTCCTGTATAGGTGCACTAGGGATGTACCAAAATATCCTCCCTTCCACCTGAAAACTTGTACAACTGGGCAGTAGAAAGTCACTATCAGACTAGAACCTGGTGGTAGTAGTGTCCTTGTTAATTTGCTGTTAACAAGGATGAAGTGTGATTTATGCGGTGCACTAACTTTGGACCAGCTCTCTTGGGGGCTGTAAGTTAGATGACAGATAAGGAAGGAACCCAGCTCTACAATGCATTTAAACACATGTTCAGATGAAAAGGGTCCAACATCTGTGCTCCAGCACAGCTCATAATCAGTCACACAGAAGAAGGCACTGACGTCACTACTTCTGCTTTGCTCCAGGAATCACCTTGCATTACAAAGGTCCACTCTGGCAAGGGAGACAAGACAGTTACTATATAACCTGTTTACTATATAACCTGTAGCTGACTTGCATTTTAAAATCTATGAAAAGTTTCCATAAACTTTAACAGCATCTGGAGTACTTTCTAAGCACATGATGAGGAAAAAAGATCACACAAACCTACTCCCAATTCCAGCACTACAGATAACCACTTCACAACAAGTTGACTAGTTATCTGTAGTGAAAAGGTTTAAACACCCTTCTAAATATCCAACAGAGGAAAACCAGGCCCTGCCGAACTGATGTCCAGAAGTCTACCAATTTTGCTATCAAAAAATGAGTATGGGGTTTAGTTTGTCAAATACCTAGTTCCCTACTTCTCACAACTCTTAGTGGTGTCTCTCAGTGCTAGCGAAAGTTTGGCTGTCAGGGAAAGGATGCAGAAACAGTGGCTAGGCATTTCTGGTTTGAGTAAGAGCACACAGAACAAGAGCTGAAGACAGCAAGCCCAAAGTAACAACAGCGCTAGGAAACACAGCAATGCTGTCAGGAAAAGACAAAACAAAACCAAACAAGTAAAACCAAAACAAACTTACCTATGATCACAACAGGCAGTGGCTTGAACCCACTCTTATTTTGGGGTCTGTTCAATAATGCATACATCTTCCTGTCCGGAAGCATTTAGGTCCTGGAGTCTACCTGTTAAAAAGAGTAAGTTTTTAATTATTAGTTTTTTTGACAAAACACATGACTTTCTATAGCCCACAAACCCAGGCTGATCTCAAGCATTATCCTTGCATTGCAGACCATCACATTACACTTTCACACTCAGGACAAGCCTGCTTATCTTCTTCTGCTCCTGCGTTCAAAACCAAAGCATGATTCCTTGATCATACCATAAAAAAAGGGAGAGAACCCATATCTTTCTCTTCCACACACAAATTCCAGGCCCTTCAGAACAGCTGGCAACTTCGGTAATTCTCTGACTATAGTAACTGACGTCCTGCAGCTTGTTAAAGACTTCACTTCTTTCCATACTGTGTAGAAAAACATTATTACCATAATTATCATGAACACATTCATTAATACTTCGTACTCTCTAAAGCCATTTGTGCATTTATTGATAAGTAGAGCAAACCTCACTCAAAACTTCTGCCCAAATACTGAAAATATTTTGGCTGCATTTTCAAATATGTGCCATTCCATCACTAAAGGGCTTTTTGGGAAGTGCTAGTTTAGTTCCTGAACCTTCTTTCTTAATTTTCCAGAAAAATAGAGTTTTCTAGGTCTGAACAAGTAAACAACAGCAAGTCTTTAAACAAAACATACAACAAATTTATTATCTTGGAGACTAAGGTGGCATTAGAGTGGAATCTACAAAGCTCATCTGATTGCTGTGCAGATGTTCAACGAATAGTGAATCACAGTTTTTTGCCATTCCTGCAGGTATCCTACTGTGTCAAATAATTACTTATATAGTCACCCAAGGGATTCAACTACACTATCACTAATCTAGAGAAGTTAAAAAGTTTTTCACCACAGTAAAAGTTAAATTTTCAAAATTCAGCATAAACTTTTAAGTTACTCTACAGAGAACACAGTATTTTCTAAAAACATGACTCATTTTGGAAAGCTAAGTAAAAATTCACTGAATGGCATGACTTTGTTCAGCGGGCCATGCTCTCCACACCCTTTCCAAGCGCAGAAAGATCTTTGGCAGGCACGCTGCACACTCCCATAAGGTCTGGCACATCACTGCCTTTGACGTAGGTATTGCAGCAAATGTCATCCTACAAGTGGAATGCTCCACTTTAAGCCTGACATTTACATCACCAGCAACTACAGTACTGTGGTAAGACCCTGGTGATTGAATGAGCAGCCAGAAAACCACAGGTGAGTTCACAATTTGCAGAATCCCAGGCTTTTAGGGAGTCTTGTAAGTGCATTTGCCTGCAAGGATGTGACAATTCTCATATACACCAATATACAGCCATCGCTGGGCTAGACACAGCTTTTCCAAGAGGACTGGGTTCACCCAGGTAGAGAGGCACAAAATAAGGCTTACAAGTTGAATTGAAAACTAGCAGCTTTGTTCAAATTTTTGGATCACAGATTAGTAACACTTACTGGTTGCCTACTGCCACTTAAAGCATTAGTCTAAGACTCTCACATATTTTGCCTGACAAGAACCACTTAAAACAAATAATAGTCATGCTTTCTAATTTAAGTAATTTCAAGCATCTAGCTTTGAAGAGTTGGATTTCAAGGAAACTTAGGTTCCCAGTTTAATTGAGACTCGAAGGTAGAGGCATACACTGGAGAAGAGGAACACTTCCCTGGGTTGTGTCCATACCAAGGCACGCATCAACCCCTTAAGGCATATTTAGCCCAAGCCTGGAAGCTGCAGGAGCACAGCGTAACTGCCCAAGTATTTCCCCAGCCTTTTGAGTTCGTTCTGCCACACAAACCAAGACCTGCACCACCTTCAGCAGATTGTTGTGTAAATCTACCCCCCAAATAATTCCCTACCACAAAGCTCAAGCTGCAATTGTTAGAATCCAGCACTAGCACCTGGGAGGGCCCGAGGCACCAAACGAACAGGACACTGGACCAGTATTCCCTCAAACTAGCTAAATCACAGCACCTATCTGAAGGTTAGCAGAGGTTTCCTCTCCATGATAACAAATAAATTCTTCTCCATGGCTGTACTACACAAGAAGACAAGTTCTTACTAATTTTTCCTAACAAAGAGTGCACATCTTATTTCTGTGAAACTACTGGGAGCCTGGAAGAGGGAAGCAAGATCTCTGGGAGCAATCTTCCAGGTTTCTGCTCTGTAGCAGTCCACAGCAGCACGCACAGAAAGACTGTATGCACTCTGTAGACAGTGGTAACCCAGCAACATCTTTGCTGGAAGCAAGGGCTGCTAAACCAACCCAGTACAGCACATGGCAACAGTTCCAGGAGAGCAGCAAAGCCAGCATATAAATAACGAGCCTGCAAGGCTGTTTGTAAGGCTTGGGCGTAAAGTCATGTAATTGTGTGCCAGCATTTTTCTGGGGGAGCACAGAAGGGGACAAAAAAAAAAGGCACAGGATGGTAGAAGTCAGCCTGGCAGCCCAGTTTCATGTAGAGGAAGGTTGCCTTGGCTCCCGGCCATTGCACTATGCCACCCTACCCCACCCTGATAGCAAAGCCAGCAGCTGCAGGTTCAGTGATAACACTCCCCTTATTTCATTCTCCTCCTTCATTCCGTACCTTCTGACACACGAAAAAGGAGCATTTGCTGGAATTAAACCAAATCTTAATGGCCAGAGGAGCGCAATTATTATTCTGATGAAATTACTAGATCCATGCACATACATGACCATTTTTAGCCATAGTTTTATTCAGGATTTGGGTTCACAAAACCCCATAATGACCAATTTAGTGCTACACGCTTTGTTTCCTGAAGTTTTGACACTGGACAATTCTAGCAACACAAGATTAACCATCAGAGATGCTTCTGTTTATTCTAGCATTTTTCTACAAATGGGAGAAGTCCCTTTCACATCCTATAGCTGCCATCTCTGTAATTCATAGTTAATAATTCTTCTTTTTAAGTAGAAAGTGAACCAGATGCTAAACCTGTTTATAGCTATTCCTACCCTGTAGGCTAAATGTTTGACTTCTGGGGGTAAAACTGTTCTCAGGTCATCTCAGGCAAAATGTTCACTTTTCCTGACATTAGAAGTAAATGTGGATTATTATTTTTTTTTCAACATTAGAATCAAAGGACCACATATACCTCGATAATCTGTACAGCTAATACAGTGTAGTAGATTAAAGTCTGTTCTTGCAGAGGCTATCAGAAAGCACACAGGACACTGAAGTTCATGTCAAATCTCTACAGAACTAGTTAGCAGCAGAGAGAGCCTGAGCTAGCAGGAAACCCAAGACTGCTCTTCTCACCCTCCTTTTATGCAGAATAGGCTCCTGGGCACTCACATGTAGTCAGCTTAGTGACACTGATTCCTCTTTTGGCTCCTGCTTTAAGTTTCCGACTTTAAATGGGTGTCTCTTTCCTCCTCTTTATTTAGGACCATGTTACAAGCTCTGCAATTTATCTCCTCACTGCTTCCAAAGCATTTCAGCGTCTATGTGATGTTACATAATTATTCTGGCTTGGAAAAGCATCCAGCTTATTCTGGACCAAACTCCGCATACCTTCCCAACACAGCCTTAAGCCTGGAGGGACTATAACTCAAAGCCAGTCAGTGTGACCCCCAGTAGTCCCAGGCTGCACAACTAAAACCAGTTTTCAGTAAGCAAAAGAAAAAGCAAAAATGTATTTAACAGGACAAAGCCACTAAATGGTCTTTAGCAGAAATAAATGGCCAAGTTACATCAGCCATACGCAAGCAGCTCTCCCTATAACATCCATGAGACTTCTGCTCAAGTAAGGACCACCAAGTGTGGCCTGTACAGCACATGGGGAGAGTTCAAGAGAGCAGTGCAGTCAGTATATAAATAATGGAAGAGACCTAAAGTGCTATCATGACACTTAAGTTTTAAACAAGTACAATGCTAACAAATGCAACAGTTTTCTACAGCTTTATTTCCTCATCAACCCATTAATTACATCAGTATTTTTTTAAGATTTAATTCATTAGTGCTTTTAAGAAACAGAAATCTCAATAGCTTTAACATTGTAAAATTTCCTACAAGTTTCCAAGAAGGGTTTTTTTACCTATTTACATTATTGCTCTTACATGCCAGGCCAGTTACCCCATAAACATGATGAAAGTATATGGAAAAATTCAACTTTATGGTACATAAAAATAACACCTCTTTCTAAAAATAGCCCTGTGATATTCAGAAAGCAATGTTACAATAAGGCAGACAAAGCTCTTCACGTTTCCTTAGTCTTCTTACCCTTAGCAGCAGTTCCAATGAGAGGTGAGATCTTGATGAAAATGCCTGTAGAGTCAGGAAAGCCAACCAAACTACAAGCCTTGAATCCTGCCTCTGCTCTAAGACAGCTGCTTAAATAGAGTAGGCTACCAGCACTAAGAGAGGAGAGGAGGAGCCGAAATGAATGGAGGCGGAGCAAGGAAAATACTTATAAGCATGAGTCAGCAGGAATATTCCCCTTGCCAGCTTGTGAATGAATGATACAGTGATCTTTCTTAGTAATGTTCAGCTGACTACACGGCCACAACAAAAGCAGCCTTATAGGAACCATGCATGGCAGAAGTCCTGCATTGACCAAATATCTTCATTTTTAACCCTCAGGGCAAATTAAAATCTGAGACTTCATAAAATGTAATGCTTCCTGGGGCAGAACTGGGTTTTTCCTCCGTATCTAAAATAAAAACTGCTAGTTGCAATTACAGGTGGGAAGCAAAGTGATAGGATAACACCATGTTTGTTTTAAAACTAGTGATCTTTTTGGCCACAAAAGGGTAAGAAAATGTGATGATGACTTCCCACTCTGGACAGTTTGTGGTTTTAGTTTCACCTTATCATATTCATGGATATAGTGGGTCTGAAAATACAGACTTCAGTTTATATTTTTTCTTCAGTGAGATAAAGTCTTCAAAACCTGTGGCACAGTAGCAGTAAAATGAGTCAGACTGCTTCCTGTACAACTTACAACACAGCAGGATTTTCATCCAAGGTATCTTACTCAACTCAGTGAACTAATCGATCAAGCTAGCTAAATTTAAAGTGCCCTTAACAAATGAAATAAACTTTTGCCAGTGTTCAGGTCAATTATTAAGTGCTGCATACTTTTATCTCTGAGGGCATCTATTTTGAAACAACAATCTCCAGGGAACGAGGAGGACTGCTGATATCCAGTTAAGACACACACTTTCAGCCATGTGATATAAAAAACAGTTCATGAGAAGGAATTCTATACTCTCACAACTCATATCAAAGTAGGATACTTCATAATCTATTTTAATTCCACCAGAATAAGGTTTTTTTAATAAATACGAAGCCTTTGTTTCACTTAAAATTTAACTAACAGTGATCCCTCTGAAAATCTGGTTCAGTACATAATTGTCAGACTGAGGGGTGTTTTTTTAAGGTCTCTTTCAAGTCGTCTGGGCCTTTATCCAAGGTAACATTTGCACAGAGCTCTTAAATAACTCATACAGATTTTTAGACAGGAGCAAAGGCTTTTATATGCATTATTTAGATATTTATTGGCAAGTAACAAATGTATCCACATCAGTCAAGGAAAAATTAACCTTCCAGAGAAACGAAGGCATTTGTTTGGTTAGCTGATTTAAGACTGTCTTGTTACTAAGTTTTTCAAAAACCATCTTTAATATATTGCAGTTTTGCATGTCAAACACTTTAGAACAAAGGTGTTCAAGCCCATACTTGCTCATAGCATCGATGCAAGAGGAAACCACATGACGGTTTGGCATGCTTTATAAGCAGTAAAACCAGGAATACTTCCTATGTGTGCAGACCTGCAGAAATAAAGTTGTCCTCTATGCACAAGAGGAGATCCATTCCGTTTCCCACTGGAATTTGGAAAACTCAAGTCTATTACCTCCAGATAAAGCCAGGATGTCTCTCCAAAACAACAAGCTCTATCATATTTTTCCACACAGTACAATTCTTTACAGGAAAATGTTCAGGTACAATAACCCACTGTCCTGTATTTGCTTGTATAAAATCATTGAATACAGAAACTTAGAGGCTTCTTTTTTATAGCTAATCCCAACAAACATATCAGATGGAATATATATCAATGTTACTGGTTTTCATTGTGTACCTTGTCTGGAAACAAATCATTCAGCTCAACACTTAGCATAAACTTTCCAGATGAGGAAGTAATTGTGCAATCTGCATTTGGCCTGGCAGCTGGCCTTTGACCTACAAATTCATGTGATTCATTTATATTTTCTTCCTGATTTATTGCATGCAGTATCACTCAGATTAGTTAAGTGCTCAAGTAAAAAGCCTGGAGATTTCCAGCATGACTTTGCACTGTCTCTTCATAGCTGTCAGAGTACGCAGTTGACTAACAATACTAACTTCTTTCTTTGCACAAACTGACAAAGACATTTTATTCATGTACAGATTTAAGGTCTTTAAAGGACTTCAGATTTTTACAGGAAAAAGACTCTTCTAAACCACTATTCTGTAGGCTAATTGACTGAAGTGTATTGCACTATATTTCAGCTGAGATTGGAGGAATCCACATCTCTATCACACAAGGTACAAATAGATCTGTCTGAGTTAAGTGGAAGCTGTCAATAAAACAAATTATTGGCAAGGGTTTCTCCTCTGTTCTTTAAACATCTTTTAAAAATAAAATAGTAAAGCTTAGTCTCTAAAAAACATTATCCAGAAAACAGATACCAAGCTAGATTAGCAAGACAGCACCAAATGATCTAGCAAAAAGAAAACAGTTATGCAGCAGCTTGTGAAAAGCTTCAAGCTTCCTTCTTTAAAGAAGTTGCTTTTTTTTTAATGGGATCCATGACATTAAGTACTGCCTTCAGATAGAGCCTTTACACTATCTTTTTTGCACTTGCAAAAACACAGGGCACAGGGGCAGAGCACTACATTTGCTTTTATAGGAATGAGCTCCCCCATACTATAATGGTAGCTAGGCCAATCACCCCCCATCAGTGCATAGGGAGGAATTCAAAACACTGCACCACTCATCAGTCCCCACTTGAGAAAGTTTTGGCCTGCAGAAAAGAGGGGCAGACTTCACTGGCAGTCATTCATTCCACCTTCAAGTTGTACTTGTAGTTCACAGTATCAGCAATCAAGTGCATTTGTTGTCAAGGTCAGTTTGTTTCCCTTTAGGTCAGCCATGATAGAGTTCTCAGAAGTCCAACAAGTCGATGCTATGTTTTCGCAAGGTAAAGTTTGAAGAATATGCTAGAAAGCACGAACAGAGCCATAGCACTGTTCTGGAGGAATATTTTGCACCTGAACCATTCCCTATGGGAATAAATTTCCTTGTTACCAATTGACTTTTCACCTCAGGTCATTAAATTCTAACCATCCACATCCTACTCACATAACCTGTCAGATAGCCCTGATTCTGCTGTCTCCTGATTTGAGGGAGCTTAAGGAGTAACATCCTTCTGGTGTCAGAATTCATTGCTGCTACCTCTGCAGCTGACAAGGGATGGCAGAACACTTCTTACAGTACCTTTCAGGCATCCACCCTCCCCTCTAGGCAGGCTTAAGGTACCATCACTCTGTGCCAAATTATCATCACATACTACATTGTTTCACACATTAGAACTTCATGTTCTGCTGGTTTTTCATAACCAGAGGAACATTCCCAGTGTGATCCTCCATGGGCCAAGTAGCGTTTGATGCTTTGATGTTTCTTCCAATTACAGAAAAACACAAATATAAAATTCTGCATGTTTTCTGTCTGAGGGAACACCAAGTGCTTTGCTCATCTCCAGTGCAGATCATTTAATCTAAAGCAGAATCTCAAACTCAAGACTTAGAAGACCTGACCAGCTATTTTGGTTCCATATGATCTCCACGCAGTACCCAAAATCCAGCTTCACTCTGCTACTGCCAAAAGCATCTCCACCTTTTTCACACAGGAAAACTTCCACTTACAAAACTGTAAGTTAGCCTACCCACCAAAAGCAGAATCCACATATTTAATGATAATAAATGGTTTGACATCAATGCCAAAATGTTTTACCTCGTTTCTTTTTGCTTCAACTACAACCCACATTTGTCACCAACACCATAACCTGGACCCACATCAGCAAGATGCTCTCTGTGGATGTCCTTGCACCCTCCAAATTAGAAGAGGCAAGCTGTGGCCACACCACCTCTGACAGCAACTGGATCTCTGAAGTATGCTACTTGCGCTTGTAAATAACAGAGGTAAAAAAGCCATGGGAAAGTCCAGGCTTGACAGAAAAAGCAGCTTAGGCAACTTTGCAAGTGTGAGACCCAGTTCCGCTCCCACTTACACTCGTGAGTTCCTACATGCGTTTGTGCTTTCACATGGCTTCCTCTAAAGAAAGATTTGGCCCAGAGCACGTGTCCTACATTCCCAAGGCCATACCTGTCCTATGTTCATACTTTTTGCAGCAGGGAGACAGCTGTGTTGAAGGGGAGAGAAGTAAGGGTTCACTGCACCTATTTGCTACTCAAAGGAACATTGACCTCCCAGTCAAATAAACAATTGAAATGGTTTTGTCCTAGTAACCTGGAAAATTGTTTGAGGAAAATAAAAAGCAAAGTCCTACATTTTGCTGGAATTATTTTAAAACAGTGATCTTTGCTTTTCCCTGCTCTCAGCTCATTATGTTGAAATCATTCTCTGACTGTTCTAAGATGGTCGTCTTCCTAAATCAATTAGGCCAAACTCTACTGTCTGCATTCATGCAGTCATATCTTTGCAGTCATACCTTTGGCTACTCTGCAGTGAAGACATGCATGGGCACTCCAGTGCATACTAAGAACGTCTTTTTGGGAGATCTCGCATCTTCCCTATCCAGGCTAAAGGAACAATGATGGAGAGCTTTAGCATAGATCTGGCTAGTCTGCATAAACACACCCCAAAAAAGAATGCTCCTAGTAAGTACAAAGTAGCCCACTACACTGTGAGACAGTACTGGATATCCTGCAAAAATACAGCCACTCTGAGTTCACATGTGAAGAGCCCATGTAGAGAAGTAGCACAGAGTGCTGAGTGGCTGTGCATGCATTTCCACCCTTAGAAAGCAGGGCAGGAGGACTGTTCTCTCCACAGATGACAGTGTATGGGGATGATAGCCAAATCTAACGCACTTTCTACTTCCCAGCACATATGCTTCCTTTCAAAAACTGGCAGGATGCAAAGAGGTACAGTCCTTAGGCTCAAGGGACTACAGCCATGCTTGTTTGCCAGAAGGACCGGGCCTTTGCAGATTTCTTGTTCCACAAGTGCAAGATGTGGAAGAAAGCTCAGCTCACGTGTACTGCACGCAGACCTCCATCATGATCAACACTGATGTGGTTTGGGGAAAGAGTAAACACATGCACTTTCATTTCAGACAAATAGCAGCAATGACCTAGTCAAAGATTAAACTGCACATGATGCTGGTAGGGAATTTTCATCTTATCTTAATGTCAATATATTCATAAAGATTTATATGAGTTCAGGACAGCAGGATCATTTGAGACACAGCCTTCAGTCTCTACAATCTTACAGTCAGTGTTCAGTTATGTTCTTTTAATCTGCACTAGCATTTGGCAACTGATAGTTTAATAACTGCTGTATCATTATGATGTGCCAGACTTAGCAACTTGGCAAGCATATGCCCAAAAGCAGAAAATATCCCACAAAAGCTAACGCTCATGGTTTCTTGACTGGAATAATCAATAGAGAAGAGATCTTGAAGTAGGAGATATAGTCTGTGAGCACTGAGCATCTTTTCTGTACAAGGTAAAACAGTAATTTTTCATATACAAGTGGGTAATTGAAAACTGGAAAAGGAGCACATAATGCAATGAGCTTAATTCAGTAGCACAATTTCATAGAGAGCTGCAGAAAGCCTTTGGAGATTTAGATTTATTTCCTTGCCACAGCTTAAGCCATTCTGCAGCTCTTTAGCTAAACTTTAAAAAGTTTTCTTTCCTTCACTTTATCAAGATCAAGAATCACTTAATTAAGATAAAGAATTTAGTAGCATTCCTGAAAGGCTTAGAAGTATGTACAGCTAAGAGCATCCAGAGCTCATATAACCAACATAATTGATTTCCTCAAAGGAAAATAAGCATTTATGCAGCAGAGCACAATAGTTTTTAGCTGTGAGCATTTAGAAAAGGACTGTGCTAGGGTTATCCCACAGCTTCCCACCCTTGGGGCTTATTTCCACCTTCCTCTGAAGCAGCGATACTATCAGAGGTGGATGCTGCTTAGATCCAGGTCTCCAGTTCTGGTGTTCTTGACTTGCAAGATTTTCTTTCTGCTGTAACTTTAAGAGTCTCTGGGAAGTTCTAAGATTTTAGCAGGCAAGTCCCTTCCTCTTAACAAGGCAGTCACACACATTGAAAGATCAGCTGAGGTGATATATTCAAACATAAGTTTCTGTTAGACCCCAATTTTCCCTCACAGTAGTGCTACTTGCTGCAACACAGACTGCCAGGACTGAAATCTGAAGTCCCTCAGAACTGTTCTGCGTAAAACGGGATAAGCCAGTATCTTTGAAAAAGACAATCTTATCACTTAGTCACAGTATAACAGTAATGCATTAAAGTGTAACAAAATTATTTCATAGGTCAAGGTTTCTCACCTGTAATTGACAGCTCTGTTTCTAGACTAGTTTAAGGAGGCTGGAACATGAAAGGAGCTGCCACTTGCAGTAAACCAGGATGTGCTATTTTGAAGTATGTGCATATATTCTGGGGTCATTTCTCTGGTTTAGGAACATAGAAAATATTCGCTATGAACCCTGAAAAGATTTGTCACAGTGAACTTACAGGAAAGCAAGAGGCAAGGTTTCTGCACAAGAATAAAGCCATTCAGTAACTAATGCCCCGATACATTTGTCTTAGAAATACCTAGCGATTTGCATAATTCCACATTTAGCTGACAGTCATTCATTTTTGCACATGTCAAAGCTCAAAGTTAAGCACAAGTCAATGAAACAAGTGTGCAATGCTGCTGTAGCAAGAATTATCTTTCAACCTACATATTCAGCATCTAACAGATTAAAACCCAAAATCTCCTGAAGATCTTGTTCAAGTTGCCTTTTTTTGGGGGGAGAAATTTCACTAAAGGTGTCTTACTTGCTTCTCCTCCCCAGCTATTTTACTGAAAGCTTACTATTCCTGTTTCAGGTGTATTTTTTCCTTGAATGACTTTGGGTTTAGTTTGGTTTTTGTTTTATTGTGCTTTATTTTTTGTCTATAAAACAGCTATTTCTAGACTAAAGATGAGGGACTCCAGATTAGTCCCATACCCTTGCCAATAATTGTTCTATAGAGAGAAATAACTTAATTATAATCCACTCACATTTTTGGCAGCTGTCAGACCAGCTGCAGCATGCACCAGTTTTTCTGTTTTTTCCACAGAGAAACTGTCCCAAGCGAGGATGAAAAGGAGGAGGTGTCTCTGGTTCCCTAGTCAATATTTGTCTTGATTGTGAAAATGCTAAGTTTGAATCAAATAAAAACTTCTACCAAAGGGCCTGAGGGCTGCAATACTAAGTGACCCTTTACCTCGAGGCTGAAGCCACACGGCAGAGGTGTGACAATGGAGTACCCAACTTTCTCTGTTTATCAGTCCAGATTGATACATGCTCAGCAGGGCAGGATGGTGGGGCACCAAGGTGGCCAGAAGCACAGGCTATCATTGATATCAATTCCCTGGGACCTCTGACCAGCATGTTATCCAAAGCCTTCTTTTACACACCTGACATTCTGCAGATTAACATTCAAGGCTATCAGCAATAACTGCAGATCAGAGCTATTCTGCCATAGGAGCTTATGTCCTTGTCTCTACTGGTGCAGTTCACTGTGCCTGAACACATATGTGAGTCATCCCACTGGGTAACCAGAGCTCACTGTATCTGCACTGCCTGTAGGGACACAAACATAAGGTAGGCCAGATTGACTCAAAGGGTCCATCCAGCCTGGTATCCCATCCTCAGCAGTGGGCATTAGCAGACACTCACAGAAGAGAGAAGGATAAGCATGTGATGCTTGTCTTGGGTCTTCCCCACCCACCAGCTATTTGCAGCCAAGGGAACTGGCTGAAATCTGATGAGCTTTATTCACTTGCTAATGCCATCCATTTATTTTTCATCTAGTTCCTAGTAATTTGACATGTGGCCTCTAGTACTTGAAGGGAGATTACACAACCGATCCCTCTTCACACCACTCAGCTCTATATACTTCTACTATGTTCCTCTCAGTCTTCTGACTTATTCCCAGTACAGAAGCTGTTCCATACCTTATATCAACCTGTTTCGGCTCCTCTAGACCTTCTTCAGATCTCTTATATGCCAAGATGAGAAAAATAGCACATCATTCAGTCATCTAAGCATGGGTGAACCATAGGTGTATGCAGCAGCCCTCTGGTTTGGCCTCCATTCCTTCCTAGCACTTTATTTGCTTCTCTACCAGTATGCACTGAGCTGACAGTTCCACAGGACTATTTATCATGACCTTAGATTCCAGTTCAAGCTAGTCCCTTCTGACTGAGCTTCCTTTCCTGCACCTGTGCCAGAGTGTGAGACAACACACAGGAATTGTGCAAAAGTGTGAAGTAACATGACAATACAGAAGCATTGCACAGCTTGTTCTTCAAACCAATGCAGTCACTCGTATGTCTGATAAAAAGTGAAGTGGAAAGCCCTGGAGACTTTTCTGGATACTTCTTGTTCACAGAGAAACCTCAACAAAATAACTGAAGGGCAAGCATGTAGGAGGAAGCATGTTCTCACTTTATGCCTCAGGAGGGAGGTGGCCTTTGGTAAACACAGCAGAGAAGCACGAAAGGCTCATACTGCACTCCATCCCCTGGCCTAATCTTGATCTACTCTTATTCTCTCACCTGGAAAAAAAAACATACATGAAGAGCTTATGCAAAGTCACTCCTAGGTTTGCCTCAGGAGTGGCTGTTATTCATGCATATTTGAAAGAGACAAAGTACCTGCACAGCCAGTGAAGGTATGAACCCTTAGCTAACCTGGAACAGACAATGGATATTAAGCAGCACCAAGGTAATGTGCAGGACTTCTGAAGTACTCCCTACCCTTACTGCAACTGGGAAACAAATGAGGCTGTTGAGCCTGGGAGAGCCAAATCTTCTGTGTATCTGCTACCATCACTGCAATGTTAAACCCCCTTTTGCATCCAGGCTTGCTAGAAAAGCAGCCTATTCTGTTGACTTTCCTCTAAGTTTTGCTTCTCCACTTCAGGCTAACAATCCCAGCATAAAACTAAGACTGTTGTACAACATCATTCTCCATCTGTTGTCCCTCACCCCACCTTCCACGTGGCCTACCTTATAATCTTCATTCTTCTCTCCCTGCAGTCTTTCCCTACCCATTTCTCACTGCTGAGCCCAGAGTTACATGAAAAGCTTTTCTATTAGTGACCATGAAGAAAGCCAGCCAGGCATTCATAAAGGTCTCAGCAGCAACACTGAGCCACATGCCAGTTTGTCAATTCGCTCATGTTTGATATCCCTGCTATGGTAAGCTGTAATGGAAACAACCGATCCTAGGTTTTTGGCACTCAACATTCACTGCATTGCAAAGTCAGTGTCTCTTTAAAATACTGTCACATACCCTGCCATGGACATGTTTCATGGCACATAGGAACTCAGGTCCTGGGCCAGAATTGCTCCAGCATGCTGACTTGCACCATGAAATGCACTGCAAAGGATGAAGACTCCAGAGTTGAGAACTGAGTTTCTAAACAAATGTTTTGCACTGGAAGTACAGCTGAGAGAATTTATAGTTTCTGTGAAAGACATGTAATAATTTCAGTTGCATCTAAATATTACGAAAAACCCCACATTTTATTTCTTTACTCACATGATTTAAAAAAAAAATTCTAAAACTTTAAACTTAAGACTAAAAAAACCAAGGAAACTAACATGCTTCACTATTCTAAAATGAATTTTTATTTTCTCACATCACTTACTGTGCTTGCTTTGGCTGGGGTAGAGTTAATTTTCTTCATAGCAGCTAGTATGGGGCTGTGTTTGGGATATGTGCTGAAAACAGCATTGGTAACACGAGGATGTTTTAGTTACTGCTGAGCAGTGCTTACACAGAGTCAAGGCTTTTTCTGCTTCTCATGCCATCCCACCAGTGAGTAGGCTGGGGTGTACAAGAAGCTGGGAGGGGACACAGCCAGGACAGCTGACCCCAACATGATGTCATGCTCAACATATAAAGCTGGGAGAAGGAGGAAGGGGGAAACATTTGGACTTATGGCACCTGCCTGCCAATGGGAAGTGGTGAATGAATTCCTTGTTTTGCTTTGCTTGCATACACAGCTTTTGCTTTCCCTATTAAACTGTATTTATCAATCCACAAGTTCTCACTTACTCTTCCAGCTCTCTCCCTCATCCCACCAGGGGAGTGGGAAAACAGCTGTGTCGTGCTTAGTTGCCAGCTCAGGTTAAGCCATGACACTTACCAAAACCACTACCAGTGTTCATGAGTACACCAGACACTTTATTCAACTCTTCAGTTCAGTCTGTTAATAAAACTATGAGTACAACTATATTGGTAAATAAATTGCACTTCATACAGGCAAGGTGACAGAAACTATCACTGTCAAACAATTATATTGAATTACTTTTTCTGTTTCATGTATTTTAGCTTTAATTTAAGCATACATGTGATTCCAAAAGAGCAGCTGCACTTATAGTTAAGGGCAGACATGTGATCAAGCACTTTTGCTGAGGAAAGAATGTTTCAGTGCTCAAGATCCTCAAGTTCTCTGCTGAATCAAAGCTTTATACTTCAGGTCAAATGTTACAGCATCCAGTAATCTTAAGACAGAATGGGACAAAAGTGTCTTTAGCAAAATAATTTGAGTTACATACATTCATCTATAGACTTATGCAAGCTGCCATATACACCACTGATTTTTATGAATTGTTTCACCTGTGTTAACACAAGCTATTACAATGGAACATAATTTTAGGAAATACAGGGTTTTTTTTTAGTTGCCCATAAAACCTTGCTGCACTTAACTTCAGCATGCTTTCATACCTTGGAAGAAGTGAAGTGCATTCAGTATGGAGTCTTGATGGTTCTCCCTGTTCTGTCATTTGGGAAGGCGTGAGCAAACTTCTCCTGCTCTCACAGTACTGCTGTTAGTCTTAGAACACCATTAAAGGTCAGTGTGTCATTACTAAGCTTTGTCCTGAGAACGCACTCAAAGATTGCACAGTTCATCACAAATACACAAAAGTGTAGTAGAAAAAGTCCAATCAAATAAGCAAGTGGCACACAAATGAACATATAATAGAATAAATCCTCTTACAAAACAATAGGCAAATTTCATAATAGAAAGAAAAATCTCTAATCTTAACAGGGTGTCAGCCTGTCACATGAGTGTCACATAGGTGTGACTGGGTGTCAAATAAATGCTTTCAATCATTTAAGGACACAGAAACAGTTCACAGATTAAGTATCTCCTTAGTAATTGACATAATAGAGCCAAGGAATGAACTCAGATCTCCTGGCCTGTGCTTCAGCCACAAGGCTACTCCAGCACAAGAGTTATTCAGATTTCTTGTGCTACAAGAGAACAACCTGTGTCACACACACACCTCTGTGCCTGATCACAAATATTGAGCATCTCATTAAAAAGTGCTAAAACTTTCTAACACAACAGACTAAGTGACTTGCAATATTAATTTACAACACCAGTTCACTTTTAGTTATAGAATATTAACCCCTAGAAATTAATTCACAGTTGCATGCTGGAGTGGACTTTGTCCCAAGATGCCTGTCCAGTTTCCTCAGCCATGCAGCATCTTATAAAGATAACCACACACTGTTTAGGCATGTTCTGCTGTAAACAAGCATCTCGTCTGCAGGATTGAGCGCATTTCATATCAGTCATTCTCACTGAAAATCCCCAACAGTCCCTGTATAACAGGTCACTATAGGAACAGTCTATGACTTAGATATTCCTGTATCTTTATAGCTACATTATTTTCAGTTTCACATCTCTCCAAGATGTTGCAAGTTTCTACAGAAACTTCTACAAAAGCTTCGCATATTTTCCAATATACAAGCATTTCTTTCCTAATATTGATGTGAATAACTAAAACAAGCAGTCTAATATAGCAAGTTCATTGAACTTCGTGTTAAAACTATTTGTATGCTGCAGTTATTCTGGAGGCATGTTTGTCCCACAGGTTCTGATCTTATCTTTAGCCTCTACTGAGAAATTACTTCCATGAACTTTGGAAGGTCAACTCGTTAAACATCTATCCACTCTCCCCTACTCTTCCTAATCTTCTAGAAATAATAATTAACTTAATTTTCTGAGAAGCGGATGGTGACTTTACTACCCAATTCATGTTATGGGTTTCAGATTACTCCTATACTGCAACTATGCTGCCTCCAAGGGTTTTTCCCTACAAAAATTCCTCACTGAAACTTACCAAATTATTTTTTCCCGTTCCTTATTTCTTCAGCTGAGCAGCAACATACTTTTCAAAAACTTGCAAAAGTTGGCTTCATGCTCTGGTACAGGTAGAAGCTCGTCAAAAGCAACATGCCACAAAGCAGAGAGCTTGCATTTAGGATTCTGTTGGGAAATGAAACAATGGAGTCAGGCAGAACCCCATGCCAAACTTCTGCCTAATATCAACTTCAGTCCTTTAAGGATTCTGCCAAAGTCTTTGAAAATCAGTTGCCCAACACCACTTCAGGAGTAATACTGGCATATTCACTGAAGCAGAACAGGCATTTCAGCAGCTTGCTGAAGGAGTGTTTGGTGCATCAAAAGCATGTGCCTAGCAGGGAAAGCAGGTTCACTAGTTAGAGCTAACAGAAGGAGAAAAAGAGCCTTAAGGGAAAAATCCCGTCTCTATCTGATTAGGTGCAACAGTTCCTGGGAAGAAACTTGCTAGTTTCAGCAGCAGCTGGCTTCCACCAGTGGAAACAGGTATCACACAATATTCCACAGGACATTGCTCACCACTGAACTGCTCTAAAAACTGGGAAATACAGATCAGTGTATTGCATTTGAACGACTCTAGCCCACATCTCCAGAGATGCCTTGCCTATTGAGTAAATCACCTGTTGGGAAGCCAGCAGGTACCCCACATCCCTCTTACTCAAAAAGAAAACCTTGCTGGTATGTTTATTTAAACTCCTAAACATAAAGCAGTTTTGAAAGAAGTCCAAGACATACAAAAAAAAGTCTGAGCAACACATTAAAACAAGCCTGAATTTCAAGTTTGTAAAGTTTCATTATAACAGCTTAGTATCAGGTATCACAAAGGAGTTCTATCTGGCTAAGTATCAGTGGTGGATAAAGGGAATTTGTTAGCTGGACACCATAAGATAGCTGCCACAATCGCATACAACCTTAGCCACTTAGTTCCTTACTTTCAGAATAACATTTTTCATAAGAACTAGGATCGTTTTCCTCCTCTTTTTTTTTATTCAGTCTAGTGTTGAGCAAGGCAGTCAGTCTTTAAGGGAAAAAAAAAACAATAAACATTTTTTCAGCTTGTAAACGCAGCTCATACATGTTAATTACCCACTTCAATCTCCTCATCTGAAACACTAACAAGAATGAGGTTGTTGTGGGAGGGCAGGAGAGGCTGTCAAAATTCTGAAAACATACTTTTGGAACATCTTGTGTGTTTTGTTTGAGATGTTAGAGCCAAATCACACCACATTAAATAGAGGCCTGTTGAAACAAAGGTAAGCATCACCATTAGTTTAAATGGCTTTTGGAACAGCCACCTTATAAAATTGATATATTACAATGTTTTAGTAACATAGGAAAAGGTACAATGTTTTTCTGTACACCAAGGCAGTAATCTCAAAGTCTTAGGAAGAAACCTGGCAAAGAGAAGATTAATCAAACTAGAATCAGATTGCTCCTTTTCTAGTAGGGCTTTGTGTTTTCCTAGAAAACACACTTGCGTTTCTAAGCATGAAAAAACCAAATTAATATTAAAGGTGGATGTAAGTCTTAGAGCTTTGAGCTGGACCAGTCTCCTATCAAAGAAAAGCCCAGAAACACGTTTCCAGTGCATGCATATAGGTAAAATACAGTAACAGTAACCAGTAAAAGAATATAGCCTATGGCTCTGTGGGCTGCCAGTCCCTCTTCAATTCTTAGGGGTGTGCTCATAACCTGTCTCTGGGGCAACCTCTACCAGAGACATTTATTCAGACTCTTTTCAGAAGAGAACTAAAAGAAGGTGCATGAGTACTTACACAGTAAGTACCAGCTCTACATGATGCAAGACTCTGAAATCTTTCTGCAAAACACTGAGTTAATAAATAAAAACAAATAGATTATAGTAACTTTAAACCTGCTTGCAGTTGTATTTATGGTAACAGCTTCTTTAAGTTATATCTGCAAGTCTTTTCTTCCTCTGGCTCACAGCAGCAGCCTGTGCAAGTAATTCCAAGTTGATCTGAACACAAGTCTGCTGCAGTCCATCACATGCTCCTTCCATTTATGTGAAAACAGGCATTCAGAGATGCCTTTCATGCTTTCAAAACATCTTCAACTCCTCTTTCAATTCCCTAACTGCTGCTGAGAGCAGCAAAAATGGGCTCTAGTTTCTCCAGTGTAACATCTGCCCATTTTTAGCCCCTTACAAAAGCTGGGCAGGCAACTCCTGAAGTGCCAGTTTGAGACTAACAGGTACATTTTTAACCTTTCAGCTCCAGGGTTTTATTTATGCTGACAAAGCCAGGACGCTGCCCTCACCCACACTGATCAGACCATACTGATCACTTGTCTCTTAACTTCCTCCTCCCTAACTCATCTTATTAAATGTCTGCCTGTAAGTTCACTTTATCTTTACTCTCACTGCCCCATTCATGGTGTTTCATTAGATTAAAAAAAAAAAAATAAGTGGCATCTGAAGAGTCCTGTTTATATTATAAACTGGATTTTACCTGCATCTCACACACACACGGATCAAACAAGTAATGTGCAAATATAAGTCTCCTCGTCATGGGTGATTAACAACCAGCTATTTCCTACAATTCAGTTAGCAGAAAAACCTTGCAGAAGTAACTCACATATGAAGCTCAGTTGCAAGTAGCACTGAACTCAATCAAGACACCAGTACCCACAGTTTTGCAATCACATTCCCCTCAGTTCCAAGTTTGGTTTTACTATATAATCAGAGAATAAAAGATGCAGATCTAAGAATTCAAAAACGGAAAGGGTTCCAGTGTTTTGTTGAACTAGAAGTATCCAATCTGACCAAGTCTGAGATGCTACAAAAGATAAAGACTCATACCTAGGGAAACCAGAAGGCTGTTACTTTGCAAAGGCATGCAGCTTCCCAAGATGTGAACTACATTAGAGCAGAAAACATTGGCACCCAGTCTGCTCAGGGACATGATCCCTTATTGACCTGTGCATCCCCAGGGAGATCAGTCAGTAATGGGTCCTATGAGGGATAAAAAGGTTTTTATCCATGTCAAGGATTAACTCAGTTACACAGCTTGTTATAGCTCCCTGGACATTCTCTATTCACTGTCCAACACTTCCAAACTGTTGGAAGTTGTGACAGTACCACAGTCACCTTACAGTAGCAGAAGGGGCTTCACTTCAGTCTCTCCTGTGCCTTAGAACACTTTTCAGCTATGCTTAGCTATTAGAAGTGTTAATTCAAACTGAGAATATGATTTTTAAAAGCAATGGGTAGAGAGCTTTAGAAGTCTTGTGTCTTGAAACAATCACTCTAGCATAAAATGAGTTTTCCTGATCTGTATCTATGGAAAGTGGGAAAAATGCAGAGGAATAACAGAAGACATCTACGTGAAACCAAGAGTTTACATTGTTAGTAAACAAAAGCATTACCTGATAGATAACATTAATATCTGGGTTGGTTTTATCTCCAGACCTGAGTCATGCTTAGTAAGTCACTTGAGCTCTCTGAACTTCCTATCCTCTGATGGTAATTACATTTCACGGACAGGGAATATTTCTCAAAGCATGTTTGTACAGCATTGAGAAGAATTAGATCACAATCCCTTTTACAGCTTCAAAAGCTAATACAAACAGTTTAAAGATCATTTCTACAGACTTATAATGATGAACATCTCTTTTTAAACCACATAATTAGAGGCGTTTTCCAAATATGTAAGTATACTTTTCATGCTTCTGGATGAGTAATCTGAAAGTTCCAGCACTTGGTATATTAACACCACAGTAGGAACTGAACATATTCCAGTATGACATTTTCATGGTTTCTTGAGAGCTTTTAAAGTTATACACGATTACATTTGTATTGAATCAATAAGATGTATTACCCTCCATTAAACAACTGCCTCTCTTCCTGTGGTATTTCATTGTCATATCTCTAAACCCAGCATGGTCTTTGTGAACTCCAGCTGACACTCTCAGCAAACTTCTGGTCACATATCTGTATTAAGTGGCCTGCAGCCATACCTCTGAAAGCTTTCACCTCATACATCTTCAAAACAGGACTGACCAAGATGTATTTTGATGGTGATTTCCAAGGAAAACAGCTTAACAAGCATAAAAGCTAGTTTGAGTGAGATGACACAATGTGACTGCATTCAGAGGGTCTATACCTGGGGATACAGGTGTCCATTCTGATTCCAGTCCTAAGACACTGAAAAATCAAAGGCAGCACACTGCAAATCAAGATGTATAATGCAGTATGCTTTCCTGTATGTTAGCACTGAACAGATGCCATCACGATACTTGAAGTGCCATCTTGTGGAAGGTCAGTCTGAGCTACTGAGCAACACTAGCAACTGAAAAAAAAACACCCAACACTGAAGATATTTTAAGTCCAGTTACAAGGGAAATTCAGATATAGTATTATGGTGAAATTCAGGTTTTATCATTATAGCCTGAGGAATTAGCAAAGCAGTAGCATTCAACAAGCTGCTGGCTCTCAGTCCAGTATTATTTGCATTATAGATACCTAAATATTGTGACAACAGTCTACTTAGCCCAGCTTGATCAGAAACCATCCCACTGCAGCCAGAAGAACTAAACAAACAACAGCTGGTGTGAAAAGAGAGGAAAAGGGAGTTCTAGACAAGGTGTGAGGTACTTTTAGGATGAAAGGCACTACATAGGACACTTGGCTTTTGAAACAATATAGCTGTAAGTTAAAATGGACAGAACAAATCCCGTGCCAACACCACACAACCACGTTCCCAAGAGAGTAACAACGTGGATTCTGGCTCCATAGCTATAAGGTGAACTCAACTCCAGTCCATACAGCACAAGTATAAGACAAGAAAAGCTAGGATAATATCTGCCTCATGAAACTCCAAGAAGAGCAAATGTGTATTTTAAGATAAGTATTTTCTTTTCGGTAAAAGGAGGCAAGAAAATCACCAACAAATTCTTTAAAGTATCACACTGTGCCTCTAACCACTGGCTGCATTGAACCACCACAGCTGTTCCTGCAGAAGGTAGAAGGGAAGGTACACTACACAAATTATTACACAGCTAATAAATATCAGCAGGCATTGAACAGCTGCAACATTATTTAAGCTTAGACTTTTATATACTTAATAAAATGTACTTTAAGATGAAGAAGAGAAACCTTTAACTACTCATATCTCAAGAAGACATTAGCAATTAAATTTACAATTTAAAGCCATACAAAGTGTCCCAGAAAAAAAGTTTGTTTTAATTCCCACACCTACTTTTAGTGATATTAATATTGTTTATGCACAGTAGTAAGGCATATTGTTCTGATTTCCAAATATATATATATATATGTATACACACCATTCTAACCACTTCAAAGATAACTAAGCAGTTTACTACAGATACTAAGGCACTATTAGAGAGATCAGTGTGTTTTACATTATAACATCTTTTTATTAGCTACACCTTTCACTTCTCAGCTACAAGAAATGCTTTGCTTTGTATCATTAGTAAGTGCATAAAAACAATTAGAGACTAATAGTTTCCCAACTAGGTGACTTAAAAATGACAAAGCCTTAATTGCAGAGGCTGCATCTTGGCAGATATTACTGATTTCAGTAAAATCTGTACTTCGACAGCCACTGAAGAAAAAAATTTTAATGGTCTAAAATCAAACTTAAGTGCCCATCATTAGGGATTCTCAGTGAAAAACACAGGCAAGTTTCAAGTTGCTAACACTTCACACTTCCAGATTTTCTGTCAGAAAGATACCACCAAGAAAACAAAGGCTTTGTTCACAGCAGCTGCTTAACATTGCTTTAAAGATTAACTGAAGTGTTAACATAGAAAGGAATGGTTTGTCTCACACCAGGTTACATTTACACTACATTTAATGCAACTGACAATTAGATGTTATTCCAACATAAACACAGTTACCTAAGGTTTGATTTCAGCTCCTGTGAGTTCCCAACCTGGCAGCTCCACACAAAACACATATGCAAGATGCCCAACACTAGCCAGAGATCTGAAATAAAAACTATTTCCAGAGAGGAACACTGAAACCAATTAAGCTGTCACGGATGTTATCACAGCTATACAATTACAGGTGACCTTCAAGAACTATTTAACCCCTATTTGATCTTGTAGTATAATACTATAAAAAATAAATTAAAAAATATTAAAGTAATTTGCTTTTAATTAATGCTTATATTTAAAAATTGGGTCAGCATTGCAGTTAAAGTGAAGAAGCCTTGGCATAGAGGGGAAGCAATCTTAACAACCCCTTAGCACTTGTTCAATCAAGTTCAAGTGAATTCAATCTCATGGCACAGGTGCAAACCCACTTTGAACAACCTTGAAAATCTCAACACAAAAATGATTTCTATAAACTGTGTTCCACTGTAACCCCTAAAGCCATGCTGTAATTACAAAAAGGACTCTCAGGATATAGTGTGAGGATAAAAACTACTAGCAACAGAAAGAGCTAAGCCACCCTACTTGTCCACCTTATCTGTCAGTGGTTTCTCATCCTGTCACCCTCTGCCCTCAGTTGTATCACCATGCTGTTTGTTGTGACAGTCAATTAGAATCAGCAACAAATTCCTATTTAAAAAGAAAAACTCACTTGCATATTCTCTAAGCCAGTAAACACTAATCCAGGTTGCCTTATGGCTCCAGCCACTATACTAGTCATAAGAGCATGAGCTAGGTTCTTGCTTTGCTTTTCATCTGATTATTAATATTTCATTGCTTCCAAGCTGATTAAGAGTGAAAGATCAAGGTAGCTCATGAAAATCAGTAGCTACCTGGAAAAAAAGTGTTGAAAGTTTGAAGGCTCCCATGACCAGGTCCAGCTGAAAGCCCAGATCTTGAGAAAGGCTCCTGGTAACAAGGCAGGTCCACAGTCAAGTTGGGGATTCAACACACAGATCAGCTCCAGCAAGGATAACCAAGGTCAGATGCAGGCCAGTGACTGCTAAACAGCTTCACAGAGACAAGGTTAGTGAAAAGTCAGCCCACAAGCCAACAGCAGCAAGAAGCAGCGCCAAACACATAGAGACTACCACATCCACAGCTCAGACAGGGACCAGAGCCCCAGGACTGAGCTTAAATGAGCTCCTGGGCCCATAGGTGGGGTGGGGTGGGATGGAGATCCCAGGTGAGGCTGCCCAGGGCCATTAAAGCCTGCCCTCAGGTTCTCATAATTATAAAAATAAGCCCCATCAAGTCTCCTATCAGTGTGTCCAGAGAGGTAAAGAAATAAATAATGTCAGTAAGACCACCCTAATACTCTGAAACTCATCTTTCCCCATCAAAAATAAGCACATTCAGGAGAACATGGCTAACTTTTCCTCCTCTTGCTGTATGGATGAATAGGTGATTTCCATCTCCACGGTTATTAGTCTGAGTGGCTCCTAAGCACTACTGTTCTCTCTAAGCTTTTGGTAGTTATTATATATGTACATATATATATACACACACACATGTATATTAAATGATTGGCACCTAACTTGGGCTCTTAGAGTCCTTTCTGCTCTCCTGCCAGTGCTCTGACCAATGAAATCTGTTATTTTGGGTTTTAAAAACTTAAAACATAAACTTGACACTGGCAGTTCTGACATATGGATTCTGGGGACAGGTAAGGCAGTTGCCTGAATCACAGGAGCAGGTAAGCATTAATTACTTCATCACATCACTTTCCTAATAGAAAAGCAGAAAACTGGCCTTTTTGGCATAACAGAACATTTTCTCATTCTCTGGGCAAGAGGAGACTGTATTTAGCTGTGTAGCTTCCTGTAATAAACCATACGAAATTTAAATTCCCACAAGTTTCTCACTGATATGTCCTCTACGCAAAGCAGTTGCAGAGAGCACACGACAAGGCCACCAAACACTAAGAAGATCTCAATCATTCTCAAGAGAGAGAAAATATCTCAGGCTTCACATCGGGATTAGCTGTTCCCTATCACCTTGTCTGACTCTCTACACCTCTTCTGGCACCATGAATTCCAAAGGCTCCTTCATTCAACTGGTGCCTCTGACAATCCCCTTTCTTCCAGCTGCGATACACAGGGTGCAAAAATTAGGGGTGGCAGCAGCAGTGGATACTGCCCAGGTGCCATGGGAAGCAAACTGTGGACAGCAGCTTGCACAGCCTCCAGTCTCAAGCATTGACTCTCAAACCCAAATGTTTCAAAATGTCCCAGATGAATTTCTGTTCCTTGTGGGAGTTTTCTGCCTGTTTAAGTCATCTTTTGATCTTCGGAAGTCTTAAATAGGCTCTAAATCCATTGTTAAGAAATGCTTCCTACTTCAATTCAGTGTGAAGGTGTCTCCTTCCAATCCCATCATTGGCTTCCCTACCTAGCAGCAAGGTCTGTATGATTACTTGCTGTATTATTTGCCTTTATTTAACTTGAAAAAGTAAAGCAAAACCATCCTGACTGAAAGATCTTTCAACATACATGAATTTTACCTTACCCAGCATCTTATATCCTGTGTCTGCCAGCTGCCAGAGTGAAAACTTTGACTATTTGTGAAGATAATACAGTGTAATACTGGTTCATAACTCTCTGCTCTCAGCTGCGCAATGTACCCAGGAGAATACTCCTCTAGGTCCATCAGAACATCCTCAGAGAGCTAAGATGTCTGCCTATCTTCAAAAAGGAAATGGAAGAGAATAAGAAAGTCAATATTCCTAGAGTATAAAGACTGTGTTAATAGATAGAAAGGTTTGTTAGTCAAGATTTATACGCTGACTTTATCTCATTAGAGAAGAAAAAAGAAGTTTCACTCTGTCATTTATATCCCAATGCCAGTGTTACAAGCAGAAAGGGCTTCAAGCAGATAACTTCTTTCCATTGGATTTTTTAACCATGATTCATAGCACAGTACTGCTGCCAGGCACGCGTTTTAATAGATAGGGAAAACAAGCTAGCCTGAGAATGGCTGTGTCTGTTCTGGGTTCAAATAAGTTTAAATTACTTTTCTTCACAGAGGAGCTTTGAAATGATCTCTGCCTCTTGTTTTGGGGAAAACGGGTAGCCAGCTTCTTTAACTTCTAGTCTACTAACTTCAGCACGGCACTATATGGAGATGTATTTGTACATTCCTTCCAGTATCTGGTGAAATCATAGATTCTTTATATAGAAGAATTTTTATACTCATTCTAAATGAGATAGGACCATGCAAAGATATTTTGAGAAATAAAATCCATTAGATGAAGGAGCTGTTTTCCCACGACACGCAAACATTTAGATAACTTAAACTGACATTCTTGTCTCAGCTCAGATTGGATCATCTATCCTTCTCCAGCCTCCTCATTGCAAGGATTCATTTATTTAGGAATCTTATTTACTGTCCAATAAATATTTACTGTACTGGAAGCTAAAATACACTCCGATTAGTGTGCTGTGCTAAATAATGGTCAACGTCCTCAATGTTTTTTAAGACCAGTGTCCAAATAAAAGCTCTGCAGAGTTAAGTTGAAGACATACTTATAACAATGAAAAAGGCAATGTGCAGAAAAAAAAAACCTTCCTGCAGAAATTTAGGTAGTGAAAAAGATAACTTAAGTCCATCTATCCAAGACAGTATTAGATAACTAGAGGCAAGGGAAAGAAAAAAAAAACCCACCCAGAAAAAACCCTTGGTTTCTTGTTCCAAGGCATTCTGAAACTATGCGTCCTTGGAACAGTCTGAATAACAAACTCCCTTGTATAAAGTTTTTCTGGTACCCTGGTCCAGATCTGCTCCTGCTCTCTCAGCTAATGCTGCACTTACATTCTTTTAGCCCCTCACATTGCAAAACATACGACTTCCATTTACAAAAGCAGAATCTTACTTATGTACATTTTTCTATTTGCTGGAATGTGTCAGGGCCCTGGTAGCACCAACAGGTCCTAATTGCCCTCATCAATAAAATCTGGGGCCTCCACCCACACACTGTTGTCCCACTGGCCCAGGAACTGCATTTAAACTCAAGGCCTTGCTTTTAGATCTTGTTTGAGCTGTGCACAGCTTAGCATCTTGCTTCTCCTGTCTTGCTTTCAGCTCCATCTTACTGCTTGGGACTTGTGTAATAACCACCAGACCTCTTGTTCAGGTATGGGAACTCTGCAGCCTTTGCTGGGAAGGACACTACTGCTGCAGAGCATCCCTTTCTCACTTCTCCCTGCCAGTGTGCTTGGTGAGTAATGTACAAGAAAAGTAAGTTATTGTAAAGGGATCAAGCTGACAAACAATTAAATTGTTGGGAAAGGAGGTTGAGGAAAGATGTAACCATAAATCTCTCCAGGTAACCTGAGCACTCGGAGAAAGAACATAGTCAGGGTCTCCAGTTTGCTCATTGCTGGGAGCTAAAGCCACAGCTGGAATCCTTGAGTGGGCTCTGCTCTATGTAGTGACACTTCCAGCTCCCCAAGGTGCGTGCCCGCTGATGGCTTGCAAGAGGGAGCAGCTGCTTGATAAACAAGTTGAATCTAAACAGCAGACTGGAGTTTCTAATCCTTTGGGAAACCTTTATTTTGCTATGGGTCTATGTTGCTCAACTTGGCTCTTTTCTATTCATATACAATGTAAGCCTTTAAGTGTTTTTCTGATACTGTATTTACTTGTTTGTAATGTGTATGGAACTAACAGTCTGTGTCTCAAACCATGTCTAAAATGTCACTTACAAACATGGAAGATGCAAACTTTCATTGCATACATTAACTTCCATCCTGGTGAGCATTCTCAAAAAAATCAGCTTCCAGCACTTACACTTTTATCAGAATTCAATTACTTTCTGTAAGTCAGAATATAAAAGGATAGTGTTCTGTAATCCCAATAAGTACTGCACTGTGATCTTTGGCCCAGAAACAGATTAGGGAGATGTGTTCTAGATGCCACAGTTTCATTACTTTGGCTTAAAAATTCCTTCTAGTTTAAAGTATGTAGCATCTTGCAGACAATAGGCAAACTAAAACAAAGCCTGTTCAATTAAGCTTAAATAACCATTCCCATAGATGTACTTTGTTACTGCTGCTTACAGCTCATGGCATGAATTTAGCATGTTAAATATACAAGTGATCTCAGTCAGATGCCAGTGCAGGCTTTTTCCATCCAGTATGATATGCACAGGATACCACAAAAGCGTAAGTATATGCTGGTTTCAAAATAAAACACCACAAACTCCCAACAGGAAAAAAAAGGTCAGTTCTACTCTAAATAACATCAGAGTTAAGGCAGAATAATCACAGTATGCTTACTGCAGATTGAAAAATAAGGTAATGATGTACCAAATGTCACCCCAGGAACTTCTGTACCATAATTTCTTATGGTTTCTGAAAGTTGCCTTCAAACCCTGTCCAGAGTTTATCCATAAACCAGAAGAGGAATCAGTGATTCATTCCCAGTTCCAAGAACCAACCCACATACTGTTTCTAGGTAATGAATACACAGAAAATATAGTCCATAGAAAATAAGAGAAACTGGGAACACTGACCCACACAATGACTGAAAGAACTAGGATTGCTCATTCTGGAGAAGAAGGGCCTGTGGCATGATAATGAATTTAAAAACACAAAAGGCTGCTACAAGGCTCTATATAGACCAAACAGGGCAGGATGCAGTGCTGTAAAATTACAGCAAAGAAGATCTAAGTGGGACATTTGGGAGGAGTTTCTCAGAAAGCAGACTGACACATGTAATAGTCAGTTAGTGGAGCAAACTGCCTGAGGAGGCCTTGGGATCCCTACCACAGAAGATTTTTGAAAACAGGTTGTATAAAAATCTTCAGTGGAAGACAGATCTATTGATCTGCCTTGGACCATGGATCAACCTTCAGATTGCTGCTCTAAAGCCTACTTTGGGGAGGAATGTGAGGTGCCAGGATCAAATAGTGAAGAACAGGTATCTTCTGATTTTGCTCTTTGACTATGTTGCTACTTTAATAGCAGACTCGCTTCTCTGATCTTCTCAGACTTGCAGTCAAGGTATTGTCCTTTACACTGGTGGCACTGGCATCAGTATCCTGGTAACTCTTTAAGAAGAAGCCATCATCACACCCTTGTGATCGTACTTTGTGTTGAGTAATAACAATATCTTGGGAATCAAGTGACAGCAACTTTCAAAATTACAGATAGGTACAGAAGTGTCTCACAGAAGCTTCAGTAAATTTCCAATTCTTTGCATTAATTATGAGTCTCAGTTACAGAAACAAAACAGTCCTTTACCATCACTTTCAACGTCAGTTGCATTTGCTGAATATGAGGCTATCAGATTGGACATTAGTAGAAGGAAGTCAGAGTTTCTGTATGCTTTTGGTGTTGGTATTTTTTTGTTGATGGTAAGGCACATTCCAGTACCCACACATGCTATAGAAGTAATTATTTGCAAGCACAGAGTGCACCTTGAGAGACAAATAAGTGTTTGACAGCTTTTGAGAGCAGACTATGACCAATGACAGGTCATGTAGAGATGGATCTGGAAATGCAGACAAGCAGTTCTTCTGACCTTCCTATAGACAAACCTGGTTTAAGAAAATTGGGAAGGTGCCTCTTTGGGCCCACCTCTACATTAGTTCAAGACAACTACAGTGGAAGAAACAGCATAGCCAGTATACGTCGATTAGGGCTTCTTGGTTTAGTTCTACATCCTGTTCTTTCCCCTCTTACTGAAGCAGATGTTGATTGGGAAGCGACAGAAAAGAGTAAGGAGCTAAAAGAACCATAGAAAGGGACAAGCCAACAGAGGCTGGGAAGACTTTAAAAGAAATATCTCTCTATAAACATCTGGATTGCCAGGACTACTTCTGTCAAGGAAACGGAAGAAAATATCTCAGGTGGAGAACTCAATTGTGAAAGCTTTGCTATTGTAGTTGTCCAGCAGCAAGAATTAGAAACTTTAAATGAGAACCTAGAGATAAGTCTAAACACAACTTGAGCTCTTTGACAAGCTGGACAATGATCTCCACAGATAAAAGACTCAGATAAAATGACTTGCAGAAGGAGGAAGTGGAGGCCTACTTTTACTGTGAAGGTGGCTGAACACTGGAATAGGTTGTGCAGACAAGTTCTGGAGCCTCCATTCTTGGATATATTTAAAAACTAACTGGATAGGGCCCTGGGCAACCTGCTCTAGCTGACTCTGCTTAAGCAGGA
The DNA here is from genome assembly GCF_036417535.1 of Chlamydotis macqueenii. NCBI lineage: Eukaryota > Metazoa > Chordata > Aves > Otidiformes > Otididae > Chlamydotis > Chlamydotis macqueenii. Next base: position 16,606,301 of record NC_141568.1, read on the forward strand.
GGCTTGGACTAGATGGTCTCCAGAGGTCCCTTTTAACCTCAACTATTCTGTTCAGCCACACTGAATTTAACACAATGTTAAATTATCCACAAGCACAAATTTCAGCCAAGGCTTTCTTTGGATAGAAGACAGAAATAAAAAGGTAGATTTCTTAGTCCTTAACAAGTGATGGTGGATAATTTTGTATATGAATCATTGCAAAAAAAAAAAAGTGTCAGAAAAGAGGCATTTGGGCCCCTTGCATACAGAAAACTGGAGAGAGGCTTTGGAAGAACTTCCAAAGATATACCAAGGGGAATGATCAGAGGGAGAGTGGACAACCAGGAAATCACTGGAGTGAAGGGAGCAGGAGGTTTCAAAACTGTTTCGGCATGGTCAGGGATCACAAGGATGAAGTACCACTCTTGACTGAGCATTCATTGTAAGCTTTGGCAAGAACAACTATCGACTCAGGAAATAGCTCACATTTTTTGCTTTACTTAAGCACTAATTAAAATATTAAAGCAATGCTTTGTTTTGTTGGTTTTTTTTAAATCATTAATCATCTTTTAGAGTTCAAGTTATTCCTACACACAAGCTTCTGGGTAAAGTTTCTGAACACATGTAAGTCCCTCGCATGCTTCTAAAAAAGCTCATCTCCATTGCTTTGCACTGTCAGTACTGCAGACAGTTGAACACTTAATTTGGTCCAGACATTCCTGGCTAACTGAAAGCATGATTGCAGCACATCTCTGGTGCAACTCACTTGAAAGCACCAACAGGTTTTTCAACTTATTCCCATTCTTGACTGAATCTTACTCTTACTGCTGCTCTCCAGCCTCTGCTGCTGATGGTTTGCTGTCTTTTATAGCTGAAGGACAGTTATATAAAGGACTCCACAGCACTTGCCTGCTAGTATCAGGTGGGAATTTATCCAAGATGCTTGGTTTCTTAAATAATTAGGAACATAACAGACTATAATGGAACAATATGAGGGAATTTTAATGCCAGGGACAAGTGCCAAAATCACTCTGGAGTTCTCATGCTAAGATTTCCTGGGACAGTCTGGTTTTGTTTATTCACTGTAGGATTTTTTTCCTCATGCCAACACTGATGTGTGATCATAATATGTAAAAATCTACTATCTGAAATCTACTGGTAAAGTTCTGGGAAAGAGTTATATAAGCTTCATGTATAAAGAGATGATGGAAATATTCAATCCTGCTTTTAAAATGTTCAGCTAGCACTGAATTCAGCAGAATCTGTAACAACTGGAGATCTACCCTCTGTATCCACTGCAGAACTGCAACTGGTATAGGAAGATCCACATGTTTGTTAGAGACAAGTATAAACAAAAACCTCTATTTGTGTTGGTAGGTCAGTTTAATACATAGCTTGGACTGGCTTTTCAGAGAGCCTGAGGACTCACAACACCAAACAGGTGCAAACTGTTAAAAAGAAAAGAGCTTGAGACTTTTCTGGAAAAGAAGAGTTAAGGATTCAATAATCCAGAAATTCTGTTGGAAAATACAGCTTAAAGCTGTGAAGCAGAGGTTAATATAATCAGTCACGTGAAGAGTGTCTTGCTTGGAGGACTGAGCATGGGGTGCAGAAAGGCCAAGAGTAGCTTTGCTATTGCTCAGTCTCGATCTCGAAATGCACCTTCTGAATCCTACAACCCTCCTTAGGCAGATTAAGGACATACTTAAATAACCTGCTAGACTGGAACCAGAATGTACAGAACTGTAATGAAGCCCAGAATTTTACTTTAATACTAACCTGGCTCAGTTGTGATTGGAAATAATCTCTGTGTAAACAGTGCTCAGAAATGGTTTAGACACCACCCCTGCTAGCTGTTTGGCAGAGGTGAAATCTTTTTTTCTATACAACCCCTTTCATTTCAGTGAGGCTTTGACACTTATGTCTCACATAACTCAAATTCTAGTTTTAAATTCTTTTTGTGTTGCTCTTAGGAACAAAGGAGGGTAACAAAACTCTTCTTCCTTGCACTTGTGCTATGTTTTTGACACACTTCTTCAGAACATTGGGATCTTGCACTGCTCCCTTCTCTGTCTCCCCTAGGCTTATGCATCCTGACTGACCTCAATGCAGTCTTTAACATTTTGAAAATCATAATTGCTGGTTCTTTGTTCCTTTTCTTTGCTTATCCCTTGATCACTGTTCTTACAGGATTATGCCTGGGAACAGAGAGATTTGATGCTGTGCTTAATTAATTTTGCTTTTAATGGACAAAGGCCATTCATTACACTTTTCTATTGAGGAAGTTCACCACACTTCCAAACACTCTCTAAAACCATGATTAAATTTATAAATAACCCCTGATAACATTCCAAAAATTACTGAAGTGCAATGGGCTTGTTTTTTTGGTGTTTTTTTTTTTTAGGATTACATAACAATGCTGATTTACAGATTTGAATTTAAACTTACTACTTAATCTTTCTGCTTAAATAATGAAAAACAAAGTCCTGGCAGAATACCACATTTCTCCATCTTTCTTCCAGGTTGAGTAGTCAGCACAGGGTAAAACATTGGGTGTAATTACTTCTCATCTTGACAAACATCCTGAAAAGACTTTCAGATGCCTGATGCTATTGAGTCACTGGATCTAAACCACATCTTGGACTCTTCTGTCCCACCTCACTTCAGAATGGTGCTGAAAAGTTGCAAAGTTTTATAAGATGATCAATGGTGTGAAATGGGTAAGTACTCTTAAATGAGTAAGTATTATTAAGGCATAATGCATAAGGAGTAACTACATTGCAAATTTATGGCACAAGGCCTGTTCTTTACTAACAAGCCCCACAGGGCATGTGCTTGAGGATCTCTGCCTTGGAACTGGGAGCATTTCAGGTGCCCTGTTTCAACTGAAAGACAAACCTGCAGTGACTTCTTTGTAAAACTGCTTCTTGTCAATTCTGTGGACGTTAAGAGTGAAAGACATGATGTGAAAATAGGTGCCTGTGTTACATCTGTCTGTGAGAGTTTCCTATCAGCCTGTGAAACGGTCAAGACCAAGTTTTTCAAAGGGCTGCTGAATCCTGGGAGTGCAAGTTCTGTATATATGGCTCATCTGGTGCTTTTCCTCTGTTTCTAAGAAACAAAAATTTCAGGGAAATTTTTCTTTTATTGACATACAATATTTCTTGTGAATTAGAAATCGTTTTGGTCAGGGCTATCAGCCACATGGCAGCATTTATGCCAATAATGCAGTAGTGACCTCTGCTGCCTGGCTGATGCTATTGCACACTGGTTCTGCTAAAATAAATCTGTTAACACTCTTTCAGATAAATTAATACAACTTTTTTTTTTCCAAAAGCAAGTATTCTTAACTCAAGGTAAGAGCACTCCTCTTTATTCTAATAGGAGAGTTTAAACAACAGATTATTTTTCAAGTTACTGGCATGAACACACCACAACTATGTTTTAATGCTTTCATTGGTTATCAAAACCAGTATTAGCATCAAATGAACCTAGAACTACCCTCAAAAATATTTCTGTTAATTTTACTGGGAAGAAAACTGAGGTACAAGCTACTGAGTGACTTGCCTGCAGTCACCCACAAAAATCAATGGCAGGGGCACCAAGTTCAGGGGAAATAATTATTTAAAATCTTCTTTAATCACAAGATCATCTCTCCCTTTCCTGTGCAGAATCAGCAGAATATCAAACTACTGTAAATGGCACGGTCATGCCTGTGTATTACACTCCACACTGCCCATGGGACAAAGCAATACAAACTGGAAAAAAGACAGGATGCTTGTTTTCAGCTCTTGACTCTATTTGAGCATATGGGAGCAGTCATAAGCCTCTTGATTTGATTTAATGAAGTACTGAGCAACCATAAATTGTACTAAATCAACAGGAGCAACATGTAAAACACTGTTCTTCCCCTTCCCTCTCACCACCAACTCTTCTTCTCTTTCCAAGGGACCAGGACCTGTCCCTGTATTGCATACATGAAGAATGTGAGTCTGGGCCCTGCAACAGTCCAGCCTTACTGCACACTGCCCTGTCCAAAAAAAAGTTAAAGCTGGCATGGAGCAAAGCTGTGTGATCCCACGCTGCCTCCGCGTGGTGAAACAAGGCTGAGCAAGTAGGAAACTTTCACTCAAACCCTCCAGCCATAAGCAGAAAGCTTCCTGGCAGCATTGTGAAGTTATTACTCATTTACTACAGCTGGTGACACCCAATTCAGCTGGTAACAGGAGTAAAAATATTTTTCAAAATTTGAGTCTCAGATGTGCAAAGGCAAAGGACAGTGAGCGAGTGAGGGAAGCTGGCTTGCTGGTGGCATCAGTGAAACACTGATGCCAGCTGTGGATTAAGATTGCACCTATAGATTTCCTTGGGAAAGCACTGGAGGGTGGGATTTATGAAGTAGGAGGGTTCTGACTTCTCAATTTAGACTACTGAGCATCCAGGACTCCTATAAAGATCCTTCTTTATACACCAGTATCAGGGAATTGTTGAAAAAAAACCCAAGGCTTTTAAAATAATACAAAATGAGAGCTAGTGCAATATACTGTACCACTGACCAAATGCAGCTCTTCTCCAAATACTTAACGCAAATTCCAGAAGCTCTGCTAAGAAGAACATAGCAAACTGTTTTGTCCTCAAATCAAGCTTTGCTGTGAGGAATTAAAAACATAGGCCTTCAGAAGAATATACTGAGTGATATGTAAAAAGAGCCCTGTCATCCTCCCCAGAAGTTATGTAGATGTGTCTAATCTTATGGGCTTGACTAAAAACAACAGCCATGGTGATGACAATTTAAAAAGAAGCAGATGAACCCTGATCTATCCTAGTAGCTTGTTTTTTGGATAATCTGGCTATATTTTTGTCAGTGCTATGCATACACACACATCCGCACTGTTTCAGATTGTAAGACTTCCTATACATGATCCAGTTTGATCCCTTACCTCCTATATTGTAGGTGAAAACTTTACCTGAGTAACGTACCTCTTCTAAAAGGTATCTAGTTGTTGTCTGAACAAATCAAATGGGAGACAATATACTCCTGTGCCTGTTTCTTTTTTTTTTCCCCACAGCCAATCACAGCCACTGTTAAAAAGGCGTGCCGCTGTTTCACACTGCCTTGTTTTTGTCTCCAGTCACTTCTGCATCCTTGCTTTTTCTGTAAAAGCTTATCTGTCCCATTTTCCCTCCTCATAGAAGAACCTAAAACCTGTAAGCAAGTTAGTTATTTTTCAGTGTGTTTTTGATAAATGAAACGTACAACATTTTCTAGTGCCTTGCTGTGAAGTGTTTTTGCCAGTCTTCAAGTTTTCTGGCAAATCATTCTTTGCTCTTTCCGGTTTTTCAACATTCTTTTCAGAAATGTGCTGGAGCTGTGCGCGGATTTTCACCTCACTGGTGCCTCTACACAAACATTACCACTCTGTTCCTATCTCCCGAGGTACTGCTTTCCAGGATAAGTCTTATTATTTAGGCCGGCTCACACTTTTTTTTTTTCTCTCCCCACAATGCATTAGCTTCGGCCTTACCTTTATGGAAAATGCATTTTGCTGGAATGAGCCCAGCAAGCAAGCAAACTAGCTCTCTTCTGTATCGCTTCTTAATATTCTACCATTTTTTGCATCAATCTCAAAAGTTGATATTTCATATTTACTCTCAGATAGGTAAAGGTATTGGGTCCTCTACAAACCACTGTGAAGCGCTACCAGTGATATATCTAATAAAAGGCAGTTCTCCAACAGCTACTTTCTTAGATTTTCCTGTAAACTAGCTCATCATCAACTTCATATCTGCTTAATATTTGTAAAATGCCTGTTTAGTTTTGTAAAACTTTCTATTTCAAATGTCATAGCATACTAAAACTTTTAACAAAACTGTTTTATCTATGCAGCTACCCTCCGAACTTGCAGTCTCAGAAAATAAGGTTAGTTTTCTCAGAAATAAATATTTCCCATAAAAATATGTTAGCTGGCATTATATTCTAATCACTTCTCAGCTGAATCTTTTCCATGCTTTCCTATGATTTTGTTCAAAACTTATGTCAAGCAAACTTGTCTGCAGTTACAACTTGATGTCCTCTTTAAATCCTGGCAATCAGAATTTTTCTTTTGTAAATCCTGGCACCACCACTCTTCTGGTTTCACAAAATTCTGCAAGTTTTTCAAAACATTTAATGCCTGCAACATATTTCATGTTTGAGCTAAGTAATAATCTGGATTCATATGTTTAGAATGCTTTGTACTTCTGCCATATTGGCACTACATTTGTAACATTCCTTGGAACTAAGTGTAGAAATATCCCAGAAAGCTGGGATAAATAGATTATCTTAAGGATATTAAACAAATACATACTCGGTACCAGTAAGTACATATATTCACTTAGCATTCCTGAATGTTGTCCTCTAAATGAGATTCAAATGTGCCTGCAAAGCTTTCTGGATCCATGGAATGATCTTGTATCATGACTGGTGTCAGAGGGGTGTTCATACCAGCAATGGTGGTACCATCCCTCCTCCAGGAGTAATATGCAAGTTGGTGGGTTTTCAGCTTATTATATCTTTAACGTATGAACTTTGTAAGTTTTATCTGCTTGACTTTGTGAAACAACAAATAAAATATATTAAATCTTTCTAGAGATAATGAATGGATTATCACTAGTACTCTAAGTCTTGGCAAAATTAAGTATCTGGAGACAGATCTCTTCAGCAGCATTTTTGGAGAACTTTTGGTTGCAAATGATTCATAGTCAAATGAAAAATTTCTTACAGCTGATGTTGTTTGTCTCTATGGTTACTTTAGGATTAAAGTGTTGTTTAATCCTCAGCTTATACAAGCACTCAGATTCTTTTGTCATCAATATGCAAGTATTTATATAGAGTTTTTTGTACTGAATTACAAATAATTTTACCACCACTATCTAAGACTGAGCTGTTGCCATTGCTAAAATGAGACAGGTCTGTACTTTTCCTTCTAACTTTTAAATTTTACACCCTGGACTACATGAAGTAACACACCACGTTCATCCTCAGTTTCCATCATTAGCCATTCCTGTTCAAGCTGTCCTCTCCAGCAGTCCCATCCAACCCTCCAGCACATTGAGTTTATTTTAACTAACCTGAACATAGTAATTTCAGTTCAAGGCATAGCTGGGTCCTCATCACCTCTGTTCTGGGCACAGTGGGACAATTTCCATCCTTACACTGAACAGTGTACCTCCCTTGGGAGATCTGCACAAATACACGAGCAAAAGCTATGTCTGACAGAAAGCTGGAGTGAGCATTAAAAGCCTGTTGTAACATTCAGAGAAGGGAAAGAAACATTCTTATCATAATCCTCCATAAACTAAAGAGCTGAACCTTTCTTTATGTTGGTCCCGGAGTTTTGCAGTCTCTTAAGGCTCCTACTGCTTGTGCAGCTCTTTGTCCATACCCACCACCCTCCCAGATGCTTGCTGGAATCCTCTACCCTTTCTGCCTCCTATGGCCTTGAAAATGAAGGCTTCTGCTCCCTTCCTCCCTTACCAACTCTGCTATAAGCTCAAAGTCCAGTTCACATTCACCTCCTTGCTTTAACCTCTCCTAGATAATATTAGAAAATGCCATATTTTTGTTTACCATTTAACTTCCATTCCTCTACAAATCTCACTGTTGTTACCACCATTTTTGGTAGCACTTTCCACCTCAAATATCTGTATATCTCATCATTTCACCTTATACCTATTTGTTCAGCATTGCTATAGCCACTCTCTGACCTATGATCAGGACCTTTTTGTGCTAAGCACTATAAAGACACATCAGCTGTGCTTGAGCCACAGCTTACAATCCTCCCAAGCAATGAGGTAAAACAAGGGGAGAGAAAGCAAACTTGTGGAAAAAGCAGCAAGAAAAAATAGCAGCTACACAGTACAGCCCAGCAAGGAAGACAATATTGTCAACATACAAACTGTCTGTTTCAAGGCCAGGAACAAACCAACAGTTTTCCACCCTACTTTCTAGAACCATAGTATTCCGTATTTTCTGCCTGTCGTAGTTCAGCCCCAATGGGGACCAGACTACGCAGTCTCTCTCTCACTCCCCCAACTCTCCGAGAGAATAGGAGGAGATTTGACAAACAAAAGAAAACCAGAAAAAAAAAAAACAAACACACAGGTTGAGATTGAACAAAAAGTAAATTTAACAGTAATGACAAAAGAAAACAAGAGAGTGATGGAACACAAATACAGTACAATAGCTCACAACAGATCTCCACATCCAGTCTCTTCCAACTAGCAGGGGGCCTCCCTTCAGCACCCTCCTCACTTATATACTGAGCATGATGTCAGATGGGATGGAATAGCCCTTTGGCTAATTTGGGTAAATTAACCCCAGCTGTTAGCTAATTAGTTAACTATCCCAGCCATAGGGGCTACCAGCTTCAGTTCTCCACCCAGCTCAGGTAAATATTAACTCTATCCTGGCCAGAACCAGGACACTGCCTTACATATGCAACGCTGCTAAGCATCTTGAGATTACACTTGCCAGCAGAAAAACAAAAAGCAATTATGTTACCATTTGCTGAAAGGGATCGTTCTCCCTCTAAAGTGAATCTTAGAAATAGCTCCCAGATACTCAGAATGAAAGTGAATGTTTTGCAAGTAAGGCTACAAAAATTTACCAGAAAGCCCCACTGACGAAATAGCAGGAAAAAACCTCAGCCACATTTTTCCCAACACTGAAAGGATGAGAGAGAGGAGTAGTGGTAATGTCGTAGCTGGACAAAATTAAACTATGTCGAGGTGCAAGAAGGCAAAATAAAAATAGATTTTATTTAATACATTTTTATTCATGTGGATACAGCATTGTGAACTCTGTGTCTTTAAAAATGAGCTACGATTTTCAGTTCTCAGATTTGAATGCTCAGATTAGCACATGACCTCACAAAACCAAAGCATCATTGTTTTTGTGATTCAGTATATACACTGACTTTTCAAAGCATGCATAGTATTTTCTTGGAAGACAAAACAGCAGCAATCTTTCAAATGGTATGTAATGTGTCACAACATCAATATACTATATTCACATGACAAGAATAATTTATTTTTTAACATCTTCATTAACGTTTAAGTATTACTTCTTCTTCCATTATACTCATCCTGTACATAGAGTACTTGGCTTCCATGACGAAAAATCAAGTAGCAGTCAGCAGACCCTTGTGAGCGGTCACTGCATGACTGCATAGAAAGCTTCATGAACAGAGTAATCCTTCTCCATCTGCCAAGCAGCATTGAGGCCTGAAGACACATGCAGTGTTTTCTGAACACCGTTCTCACATCAGACCTGATTCTAGTTATGACTTTTGTAGTTTTACACACTGACCAGACCTACTATCATGGACAAGAACAAAGCCTTCATCTCCTAAAGTCTCCAGTAGACCACAATGTGTTAACTTCTAGTTTAGGAAGAAGCTAGCTTATATGAAACCTTTCAGAAACTATTTAGAGAAACTTGTTTTCTTCTGCTACTTCCCTCATTTCTTTCCATCTGCTGATGAAGTTCCTCTAAATAAATCATGACTGTTTTCTCTAGGAGGATACCACAGACATGAAACTTGAAATGTCTGTGAAACAATCCCTGTGCTAAAAGAAACAAAACTTATCCACTCGTCTGTCAAAACATGCTTTTTTGGGAGTATTACCAAAAAGAGAAGAGAGAAGACACTTAGAGCACTAAAATTAGAGACTTTTTCAGAAGATATAACAATATAAAATTATGTAGCTTTGGCCACTAGCTAATCAGAACTGCATGAAGGTAGAATTACAGCATATGATGCTATTAAAATTATTCTTTGTAAGATCTGTGTTAGACATTCAGAAACAGATCCTACCAAAGCCTACTGAACAATTACAGATTAAAAATTCATTATAGCCTAATAAAACCACACAAAATCTTTAATTCGAACTCAGTACTTTCAAAGGGCCTACTATAAGAAAAGATAGCTATGACTACTGGAATTTATCTTCTGTCAGGGCCCTGAGAGCACCAGCAGTTCCTAATTGTCCTCATCAGCATCATCTGGGACCTCCACCCAAGTGCTGACTGCCTGTTGGCCCAGGAATTGGATTTAAGCTAAGGCCCGCACTAGTGTCTCTTCTTCAAGCTACCTTACTGGTGTGTTTGGGTTCAGTGTAGTACCTTGCTGACTAGGATTTGCCTTCGGACCTACCTCTTTGCTCAGTACTTGCACGTTGACTTGCTCTGTTGCTTGGGTGCTGCAGTCTTTGCTGGTAAGGATGTGGTCCCTGCCTGTCCCCTGTGGCTCCTGCTCAACTTCCCTTGCACAGCAGTCCTCTCTTGCAGCCCTCTGACACTAATAATAATAAGCATCGACTAAAAGGAGCAACACTGTAACTTTATTTTGGTTAAAAAAAAAACGTTCTAATGGATATAGAATAACATCAATATAGGATAAATCATTATAGTAGCCTTTCTCTTACAGTTTGTTTTTGTTTCTCCGGAACCAAAAGAAGTAGAATCAAGCCCGTGTGAAGTTAGGTGAGACAAAGAGCAGCTGGGATGGACAGAACTGAAAACGTATTTCAATTATAAATAGCTGCATTGGTGTTGAAACTAATATAGCATGACTTGCATCTTGTGGTTAATAATTTTTTAAATTCAAGTATATTGAAGTTGCAGCATGAACCTAGTGACAAGTAGAGTCTTCAGAGTCTTGTAAGAACTTACCTCTTGCTGTAGCACTGCCGATCGATCTTCATGTGTGTTTCTCTCTTCTACCAAGCTCCTTATGTTCAAACACCTTTGGGAAGTCAGTATCTTTGGGAATCTTCTTCCTGAGTAAAAGATAGTTCAGACTTTTAAAAGTATTACAGCACTACGGAAAGGGTACAGATTGAGATGTGCTATGATAGTTTTAGCATTGTGTTCCTTCTAGACCAAGCTTTAAGAAGCTCGTGAACTCTTGCTTGTGAATGCTGAGAACTCAATTATACTTAGAATTGCTATTAATAAACTGTAACATATCATGGTAGGACTTAGTACTTCTGTCTTTCATTGTTGTCAGCCTTTCTGATTGCTTCACTCACTTTTATTTCCGTCTATGGTATGCTTATAACACATGTATCACAACATGACACTGCAGAGACTCTCTACTGTACATTTTTAAAGCACCAGGAACTGAGCTTTTACAGTAAAGTTACAAGAGCACAGTGAAGTTGCTAGTTGTGCTATACCTGATCTGACAATGCAGTTCACATAATTTTTTATTCTATTAAAGATGTAGGACAGTAAAGTTAAGCAACTACACTCTGCAGGCAAGCAAGAAAAGGCAGTGATGAAACTCATGAGCCTCTGACCTAAATCTCTTCATGACACTGAGGCGAGGCAAAAAACCTCTGAAAAAAACCTGTAGATACCCTTGATTTTGGTTATCTGATGAAGCCACATGTAACAACTCAAACTGGGTTGACAGGCCCAATTTACCTATTTATTATGTATTAATGACAACAGGTATTATATGTAATCTAAAACTTAAAAATTTAGAAACTGATAAAGTCAAAGTTTAGCTGAACCTTTCCAAGCTAACAGTCTGTATTCTACTCTATAGTCTGGAGAAAATAAGCACAGAAAAATAATATACTTTTTTTTTTTTTTCTAGACAGTATCATATCATGGCAAAGTCAAAAGCACAAGACTAGATAAAATTCCAGATGCCAGTATAATACTTTAAAAAAGGTTATACATGTGGCCATAATATCCAATATTTAGTACCTGATAAATTATTTTTTTTTAGTTTGATCTTTCTCATGGCTCTGCTTTCTAATGTTGTTTAAGCAAGACAACAGCTAGTGATGCACGTGTACATACAAATGTGAACCAACTGTGGAAACTCCCATTTTAGATGATGTTAATTTTAGTCTGTAGAATCAAGGCTAGAAGGCAAAGATACTTCAAAGAAACTCCAAATCTTACTTGCTTAACCATGAATATGCTCATATTTATTTCATTATTTTTATGACAATGTTGTTTGCAGGTATCACTTTTCACTTGGGAGGTACCAACAGACAGGTTTCCGGAAACAGCCAGTCCGAGCAAAAGCAAGCGATTTAAGCAGTGCTGTTTTCCTTGCTATTGGATTTGAATGTCAAATGTTACACATAGAAAACTACCTGCAGAGAAAATAATCTCAAATGGACCTCCCCTCCTCTTGATGCCGCTTGAGATTAATTTCTTTTTCACCAGCTTTCTTACCTGAATGTGTACACAGCTCACCAGACTCACAAGAAGTCCCTCATCTTATATAATAAAATGCACCAGATTGTAGAGCTTTCCACACCCAGATTTAAAATATTTGACAGCTTTGTGTGGCAGCCGCAGCAAAAGAGCTAAAAAAACCTCACAGTTTACTTCTTTAAGTGGAGATTTTTCCTAATTTTTCAGCAGTTCAAAGCTAGTTCAAAATGTTTGATGTCACATCCTTTCTTAGAACTGTATGTCAGTTATTTTGCAGAAAACTCTTTTTGAAAAAACAGCAGAACTGTAATCAAGCTACGGTTATAGGACCATGTCCTGCTGGGTTTTAAAAATCTTTAAGGACAGAGACTTCAACCTCTCTGGAAAACCTGTTCCGGTGTTCAATCACCTTTATAGTGTTTTCCTATGTTTAAACAGACTTTTCTGCACATTGCCTTTTGTCCATTCACTGAGCAGCATTAGGAGTCTTGCTCCACCTTCTTTACTTCCTCCCATCAGGCTTTTATGTACATCAGTAGATCCCTCTGAGCCTTATCTTGAAGCTAAGCAATCTTCATTCTCTCAGCCTCTCCTCCTATGTTAGATACTCCAATTGCTTGATCATCTTCTTGACCCTTTACTAGACTCACTGCAGTAGGTTCATGTCTTTCTTGTACTGGGAAACCCAGAACTGGGGATGCAACTCCAGATGTGGTGTCACTAGTGCTGAGCAAGATCACGCTTGACCTACTGGCAACATTCTTCCTAACGCAGCCCAGGATGCTTATTGTCCTTCTTTGCCACAAAGGCACATTGCTGGCTCAGATTCAGCTGCTTATCTACTAAGAACAATAAGGTCCTTAGTAGATAAGGTCCTCTTCGTAGATAAGGTTCTCTTCTGCAGAGCTGCTTTCCAGCTGATTGGCCCCCAGCATGTGCTGGTGCCTGGCACTATCCCTCCTAGGTATCGAGCCTGGCATTTCCCTTTGAACTTCATGGGACTCCTGTTTGCTCATTCCTTCATCCTGCTGAGTTGCTTCTGAGTGGCAGCACAATCATTGCCTATTAACCAAGAGAGTTACTAAATTTGGTATAGACACTGCCAAACGTATGCTGTTGTGTTTTGCTTTAAGAGGAAAATATTTTCTGGAGACATGCATATCGTTGTGCAAATATACTTGATGCCAGCTGCTTCTCACAATCATGAACCTGAGCCTATATCTGGCATCTACGTAAGCTGGAAAGACCATGGCTTTTCCCTAAGCCTGCCAGTGTTACGGGTCATCAGCTTCTCTTGCACAATTTCTAAATGTTTCCTTTTTAATAATTCCAATACAGCTGTCAGTTTTACTACCTGCTCTCCTGTACTACTGAAAACAAGAGGAAGTGGGTGTATACATCACTTCAGGACATGGATAAGCCTTGGCGTTTTCTTCTCTCTCACACTACAAATGAGGAATTTGCAATAGGCAATTTTTGTTGCTGCTTCCTGCAAAGAACATAATAGAACGAAGTCCACTTTGTACAGCTTGTTTTCACTCATGCCATGCCGCTATTTTCAGATCTAAAAAGCAAAAAAGTACTTAAGGTGATATTATTAGAATAACAGTTTACTTTTCAGTTAGGTTCATTCGCCTCTATTAAAAGGGATGGATAGATAATTAAGAAGTTAAAAAGTCAGAATATTCAGTCTTAAAAGAAGATTATGCTGCATTACTGAAACATTTTTCTTAAACCATGTGACTAATTATTATATTTTTGGCTCAAGTGTCTTTGCTACAGATGAAATGCTGGTTTCCAAAGAATGCTAGCAAGATAGCTAAACAGGCAACATGCTACTGAGGACAGACAGAACTTGGGTTCTCTTAGCTGTCTGGATGCTGCCTACATGTGTCTCTTGCTCCGTGTCCCTCTTCTCTCATCACTTTCACAGGAGAAATGATAGTGATCTCCATGGGCTAAGCAATTAAAAATTTACTGGAAGATAGTACTAAGCTGTCGTAGTTCAGCCCCGATCGGGACCAGACTACGCAGTCTCTCTCTCGCTCCCCCCACCCTCCGAGAGAATAGGGGGAGATGATATAAGAAAAACGGCTCAAGGTTTGAGATAAGGACAGGGAGAAATCCTTAAAGTTACCGTCACGGGCAAAACAGACTCGACTTGGGGAAAACTATTCATTTATTTTCTAAAATTAGCAGGAGAATGAGACAGGGAACAAGATAACCTCCCCCCACCCCTCCCTCTTCCCAGGCTTAACATTATCTCTACTACCTTCCCCTCCCGAGCGGCACGGGGGGGGAAAAGGGAATGGGGGTCGTGGTCAGTTCATCACGCGTTGTTTTACGCCGCTGTATCATCGTCAGGGGAAGAACTCCTCGCATTCCTCCTCTGCTCCAGCGTGGGGTCCCTCCCACGGGCCACAGTCCTTCGTGAAACTGCTCCGGCGTGGGTCATCTCTTCCACGGGGTGCAGTCCCTCTAGAACAGCTGTCCCAGCGGGCCCTCCACGGGCCACAGCCTCCTTCAGGCCTCCACCTCCTCTGGCGTGGGGTCCTCCACGAGCTGCAGGTGGATCTCTGCCCCTCCGTGGACCTCCATGGGCTGCAGGGGGACAACCCGCTCCACCATGGTCTTCACCACGAGTTGCAGAGGAATCTTGGCCAGGAGCCATATTACTCCTCCCCCTCCTTCTGAACTGACCTTGGCGTCTGCAGCCGTTCCTCACAACAGGCTGGCAGACGCCTCTCAGGATCCTTTTTACATCTTATTCACTTCTCATCTCCTCTCCACTTCTTGCAGCCGGGCCGGGCCGAGTTGGGCCCAGTCGGCTGCCCGGTGGAAGGCCAGAGGGTGAGGCCTGCAAGGCCCATGAGGCTCGTGCCTCCCCCTCTCTGCCCCCCACTCAGCTGCTTCACATCTTCTCCTCCTCTTTTTCCTGTTTTCCCCTACTTAAATACGTTATCACAGAGGCGTTATCACGGGACATTCTGCTACCAATTGGCTCGGCCTTGGCCAGCAGCAGGTCCGCCCTAGGCCCGGCCGAGTCCACTGAACAAAGGGGAGCAACTTCTAGCAGTTTCCTACAGAAGCCACCACCTTAGGCCCCCCCTCACTAACAAAACCAGAACATTAGCAAAAGCCAAAGACTGTAGTGTTTGCTTCCTTTGAGGAGTTCGTATGCAATGTTGCCATCTCAAACGTTCAAAAATTCAGCCTCTCAAACTAATGTTTTCCACGAGATTATGTGTAATAAAAAATAATGTCTTGTGTTCTTTTTAGTTGCCTTCCAAACTTGTAGGTCTGTAATGAATAGAGTTTCAGAGGGTTTTCAACTGGGCAGCTTCCAAATGAAAGCTGAAACTTGTACTTAGCCCCTTCATTACTGCAAGATCTGTTAAAACTATTTTATTAATAAATTTTTAACAGGACTGAAGTTCCATAAGTAGATTTTTTGGTATATAAAGACCTGCTTTCTCTTTTTTTTTTTAATTTTTTTTTTTTAGGTGCTATCTCTTCACATCACTCATGCAATTCAGAAATTCTATTCTAGATAAAATTTCTCAGGTTGACAAAGGCTTCTTTAATCTGTAAAGGGCAATGACACTTGTGGTTGGAAAGACTGTTGGGAAACCAAGGTAAATTGTCCTTTTTTCACGTTCTTTGTGTTAGTTGGCTGCTTTCCACATAAGAGAAGGAAGTACTCGTCTCCAGCACTGTTGGACTTAAATCCAGTTTAGTGTATTAACATCTTAAGTCAAAGACTATGAACTGAATAGAAGTCAATTTTAGTAGAGCGTATTTTCACCATAAGCAGAGTGTTTTCCTAAATGACTGAAAGTCCACTGACGCTTACTGTAGCAATGCAGAATTCTTTCTCCATGTCACTAAATGCAAGTGATTATACCAACACTTAAAAGGAAGTCACTAGCAATCTGTATCTTTCAGATGCCTTTAATGTACGTGTCCTAGCTTCAGCTGGGATGGATCTAATTCTCTTCCCAGTAGCTGGTGTGTTTTGGATTTAGTATGTGAAGAACGCTGATAATACAGTGATGTTATTAGTTTTTGCTAAAGAGACCAAGGGCTTTTCAGCTTCCCATGTTTCGCTAATGTGCAGGTGCGAGATGCTGGGAGGGGTATAGCCAGTACAGTTGACTCAGACTGGCCAAAGAGAGTATTCCATACCATAGATGTCATGCTCAGTATACAAGTTGGGGTTGGCTGGTGGGCAGCCCTGTTGCTCTTTCTCTCACTGCTTGGGATCACTTCAGGATTGCTTTGGGTTTTGTTCCATGATTGCTGCTTGGGATGGGCTGTGTTGGTCATCAGGTCATCAACTGGTGAGAAATCGTGCATCTTTTGTATATTTTATTATCCCTATATTTTATTATTATTATCATTATTTATAGATATACTATTATTTCTTCCTTTGCTATCGTAGTGAACTGTCTTCATCTCAACCCACCAGTTTTCCTTTCTTCCTGATTCTCTCCCCCATCCTACTGGGGAGGGGGAACAAGTGGCTGCATGGTACTCAATTGCTGACTAGGGTTAAACCACAACGACTTGTTGCAACTTTGAAAAAACAAACAAAAAATCCCAAAACAAACCAACCCAAACCAGCCCCACAATGGAAAAACAACATTTAGTTTAGATTAAATTTGTAAAAAAAAATTTTGTTGATTATTTGTGCTCACTTGTATATTTTCATATTTTCAGAATTGTCAGGTACAGAAAACACACCACTTAGGATCAAGCCAATTAAAAAACTTACCTACTTTCCAGTGGAAAATCCAGGAGACAGACATGGCAGTGGTAAAGATGTTAGTGCTGTGCTCTTCTACAGAACAGGCTTCTTTGGGGGATTTGGTGAATATGGCTATACTTTCTGTCTCCGTGGAACAGGTATCCTTAGGGGAGAACAGAGAGGATGCTCACTATGTTCCTTTGCCTTGAAGAGCTTGAAATTTGCTTGGTATGTGTAAAGGCTTTGAAAGCCTGCTTATATTCTCTTACATACCTATGCTATACATTCACAGCGAGGTCATACAATCTAAGCCTCTGCCATTTCACCATTAGCTTACTGGAACTATTTATCTGCAGGTGTATAATTGATAGACCTGGAGGCTTAGCATTTCTCCACCCTGTCTTAATACTATTTAGTACATCATGTTCCAAAACAGATCACAAATGCTTGGGATGTGGACTAGAGCACTTTTTACAAACTATTTAACAAGCTGAGGTATGATACCCTAAGCTCTCTGCAGTCTAAGAGTTCTTCATCTTATTGTTCACATTTACATGAATTATGAATTGTGTGATACCTGCTTAAGATTCCACTATTTAAAACAGTTGGTTAAAAAATTAATAAGTTTCTGTGGAACAATTTAATTAGCAGAGGTGCTTGGCACTGCTTATTTTACAGAAACTGCCTAAGGCTAGCAGCTGTGGTACTCTTCTTTAGTCATCTCATTAATTACAAGGGGACTGTTATGACTATTTTCCAAAATAACATGGCATGGGTGTTTGAGGAAACAATTTTCTTAAACAAAAAAAAAAGAAGCCTTAATTCAAGTGCAAATCCATGAAATGGACATCATAATTTTGTATCTTGAAGTATCCCATTACAGTGGGCAAATATTGTGCCTGTTTGGAGTCCTATCTCCTAGAACAAGATGATTATGTCATTGGCTGCACTCATGCACTACATCTTAGGTTTTATAAAGGTGAAAGACAGAGCATTTGAATCCCGCAAATTTGAAGCCTAACAACACTTTAATATTCACTTCTTGCAAGACCTCCTGAAATACACAAGGTGTCAAAGAAACAGCACCTTAGAACTTAGCTCTTTGTCAAAAGTTATCCTGTACAGATGCTCAACTGGAATAACCAGATTGAGAAATGATGATGATAACTCTTCTGAAATATCAAAGTGTAGTATTTACTGAACATGCATCAGAGGCTTTGGTATTTGGGTCATCTGAACGCTTCGATCTTCTGGTACTGTGTCATTCTTTTATTGCGCATACTTGCTCTATTACTGCTTTGTCTCGGTCCTTTAAAGGACCTTGTGGTCCTTTAATACTGCTGCTTATAAAGATCCCATTTTGTTTTAAATGTTACTGTCACTGGGCTCACTCTGCTTGATTATTATGAGGGAGAGACCTACAAACCATTTAAGTCTTAAACCATGTTCTCCTTTAGACATCACTATTGTTCTTAACTTCTTAACATCCTGAAAGTAGGAATATGTTTGTGTTCCCTATATACTGTCTTCGCTTGTGAGTGAGCCACAAAACCAAGTTTGGATTGAAAAAGCAAATGTTCTCGTTCTTGCATTGTTATAGTTAGGTTTTAAGACCTTCTTTGGACACTTTGAAAAGCTGAAATATGGTGAGGTTTTACTGTTCATTCTTTGACACTCAGAGGCTCAGAGTTTTGTTTGTCTTATGAATGAAATAAAAACTGGTCTTCAGTTTTTTTTGAGACCCGTGGCTCTTCTGAAAGACCTGGGCTGTCACTTAGCACAAACAAATGTACATAGGAGAAATAACATACTGCGAGTTCTTCCTGCAGTTATAGTCAGATACTGTCTGCTATGTGTAACTGCAATGCTGCTTTGACGGCTGGATTCGCTCACTAAATAAGGACTCCTGCGGACACTCACATAATGGTCATCTTAAGTGCTCTTCAGATTACCTTCCTGTTTGTTGTTGTTTCCCCTTGCATGTCGTCAGAGGTGCACTCAGTGGTATTTCTGTTAGGATCTCAATCTTTCCCATTCCTTGATGATATCATGCAGTCTTTAGACAGCTACTGTTTTTGGCAACAGTTGTCTGTACGTCTCCATTATCAATGTCTTTAGGTATCTGTATGAAAATGAATGAATCCTATGGATAGGAGGCTAGAAAGAGTCAATGTCTGTCTTACCTATTATTCCTTGCTGGAAGGTTTTATTCCAAGTACTTCCCATAATTTAAAAAAAAAAAAAAAAGGAAACAACCCAACAACAAAAAAAAACCACAAACCACCTACAACTTACTGACAGTCAAACAAAACTTTAGTTTTCTTAATTTTGTCTACTTACTTCACAAGACAGCCCTTGTGTGAGCTTATAGAGGTTTTTTCCTTGCCCATTATTTACAAGCTTTCATATTATGTGACAGGCTTTAAATTTCTCTGGATAAATTATGTGTAGGTAAAATATTAACTGATTCTTTTCTAAATTAAAATGTTTAGTAATAATGATGTTTAATTAGTTCTGACCTGCACTGCAAATTGGCCTATATGTTTCTGGTTTCTCCAAATATGGATTAAAATGAAGCTTTATAGTTTTATACTGAGGTTTTTCTTTAAGCTGAAAACAATAGTCAAAAGGAGTAAACAAATGCACAGTTGTTCTAGTACTCTGCTTCCCCAGCATGTGATATTCTAAAAATACAGAAATACCTAAGGCTACTTTAGATGTCAAAGAATTTCTGCAAAATTAAGTCCTTCAAACTGTCTACAATGCCCCCCCTAAGAAGTTTCTTTAATTAGTTGTAAGGATTTTGAACAGCTCTGATTCTGCTGCAGTACAGTCTGAGCCTGACAGGCTTAAACAGAGGAAATAATTTTTAATGTACTTCTTATAGAAGTGCAGACTGTGGACATAATTTAATGTGTTGTTGATAAACCAAAGCCAAGAGGAGGAGAGTCCTGTGGCCACAGCAACGTGACATGCTTCCAGCCTTCTCCAGGACTCTTACAGCCTACTTGTTCTACCTTTGCTATGTCAGCTCCCTCATCCTAATTCCATTTTTGGAGGGGTGTGCTGGGCAGAGAAAGCTGATACTAGTCAGATAGCTACAGCTGCCAGGAAATAACGCATTGTACATTGAGGCGTACTCCACGCTTCCTACTTGCAATGTGCTTCCTCTCAGGCCACAGAGCCACATGATTTTTAGATATAAGGGACTTTCCTGGAATCATAGGAGGATTAGGTAACTGCCCTACTGCTTTTTCCCCTCCCTGTTGGGGGTTTGGATTTGATCCAAAACCAACAGAAATCTGTGGACAGAATCTCATCGACTGACATTGGTTTTTAAAGTCAGGCTCTAGAAATAGACAGTCTTCACAGAGTGGAAAGTTAGAGCAAATGTGATCAACTGAAATGCCTGCTTTCTCCTGAAGTCTCCACCATGCATCCAGCAGTCTCATCAACTTTCAATGTGAATATATATGCCAGGGGCCTAGCAGGAACACAATTAGGCCTTACAGAATTTTCATAAAAGTAAAGATATTCTGGACTTCTGGCTTTTTCTAGCCCAGCCTCCTGCTCAAAGCAGGACTACCAACCGTGCTGGATCAGATCAGCCATGGCTTTACCTAGCTGTCTAGAAAACCTTAAAGGATGGAGACTCTGCAACCTGACTGGCCCATTCCAGTACTGCATTACCCACCTAGTGAAAAAAAAATTGTCTAGCATCTGGCTTGAACCTCTGAAGCAGAGACATGTGCCTATGCCACTAATTGTTATCTGCCACTATGGAGAAGAATTTGGCTTTGTCTTCGTAAGTGACCTTTTAATAGTTAGAGCCTTCTAGTAGATGCCCCACCCTGAGCATCCTTCACCTGACTAAATAAGACTGGCTTCCTCAGCCTCTCCTTGTTAGGTACATGCTCTAGGGCCCTCTCTTGGTAGCTGTCTACTGCATCCTCTCCAGTGTCTCAACATTTTCTTTGAACTGAGGGCCCTAATGTTGACGACAGTATTTCAGATGCAGCCTCACCATTTCCGAGCACTGAGGCATAATGACTTCTCTCACTTTGCTGACTGCATTTCTACTGTAGCCCAGCATGCAATTTTCCCTACTTGTGACCAGAGCACACTGTTGGCTCACAACCAACTTAGCTTCCACCATAGCCCCTACATCTTTTTCAGTGGGGCTACTTGAGAGCCAATTGATCCTTACTTCTTCTTCACAACCTGACATTACTCCTCTGTTTACCTACCCTCTAACCAGAAAACTAGCATTTCTCATCCTGTTTTAAGATCAACTTGACTTTAAAAGTTTAAAGGGATTTTGGACCTGTGCTGTTGCTTGATCTACAGAGATAAGCACCAGCTGCACAATCTGCATACAGCTCTACACACTTCTTGCCTCTTACCTAGGCTGCATCCAATGTGGTGTTTTTCCCTGTCACGTAGCTTTCCCTCTTGCCATTCCTCTTTGTGGAAAAAGCAGCTATCCAACCTCTTCTTCTGTAATTCCTCTCGTTAATTACAGGCAGTCACGAATCAGCCTGTGAAAACACATCTGCGGTCACTAAAGAGTTACAGTTGGTATATCCGACCAGGAAATTTTAGATGTTTGCAGGCAGCCAATAAAAGGAGAGATCGCAGCTGACTCACAGGCAGGAACGCTTGAGCCGTGTCTGAATGCAGTTCAAAGCCAAATCGCACTTGGTATCTACAGCAGTTTCACTCCATCGTTCGAGAGTTTTTATGTCCATATTCCCAGAGGTAAGTTTAACTTTTATTTCCAATTTCTTTTACTGAGATATCTGAATATTAACACAACATAGAGTTTCGGTCATACTAAGAAAAACATCTTTGTTATGAATTACTTTTAAAAAAATTATCTTTAAAATTAGAAACTCAAAATAAGTGGTTTTATAGCACTCTCTCTCCTGTCCTGCCTGCCCAACTAGGGGAAGATGACAAAGTTGTCTGAAACTTTTAGTGTCTTACTAAAAAATAATATGAAACCCTTCATTGCACAGGTCACCTAAGAAATATTTGGTTTGTGGTTGGACAATTGAGTTTTAAAAATGGGTCTAGCAGAAAAAGCATTCAGAAGAGCAGAACTACTGAAAAATGGCTTTGGTACCAAACTTGCTCTCTGGGGGGCAGAGAGAGACTTTGTTATCTGTAATTCCATGACAGTCCCATATTCCATTATTAATCCCTCCAACTGTTTTAGGATTCTGGGTAGCACCTTGGATAAAAAAATAAAATAAAATAAAATTCTCACTTTAGAATTAAACTATTTTGGAGATTAGCTGCAAACCACTCCAAGCCTAGATGTAAAAACATGTACAAACCCAGACACAGGGACAATGGTGTTTGGCATGTCATGGTTCATAACAGAGAAAAATTGAAGTGGTTTTGGTTTTGGAAAATCTCTAGTTAAATTAGGTTTTCCAAATCCAAAATAGGAGCTGGTGGCTAGCTTTTATCTAAGTAGCCAGTTAGCAAGAGTTTAAAAAACTGTTACAGATTTACTTGATTCAATTTTAAATAGAAATAGATACTTTCAGGAATAGTTTAGTTTATGTATTCATTCTTTGACCCTCCTTCTACTATGTCTGGACTTGAGTAAATTATTTTGGCTGTTTAAATGACTGTTTATCACAATATACAATAAAAATAAGACATAATTTAGCTCCTGCTAGTCTTTTGATTACTTCCCTTATACTTAGGATTTGTAGATCCATGTGGTCTGTCTTTGCAACTTTAAGGGATAAATGGCTCATTTGGAAATTTACCTTAATTCACAGGAATGTCTTCACATTTTATGAAACTCTTAACCTGTCTGTCAACCTCACACCATACTGGATTTATTCTTTAAGGAAACTTGAAGTGAGGCTCCTAAGGCAGCTATTGCTTTCAAACTACAATAATCTAATAAAACCCAAAAAGTTCAACTTTGCTTTCCTATCAAAATCAGATACTGTTGAAGCTGAACTAGTAAATCAGCTCCTGAATTTTTATCTGTATTTTGGTTATGGTTAGATGCAAAACTGAGCTTAGTACCCCTCTGTGACTGTGAACGTGTCTGCATGACACAGCTGAGATACTGAGATTAACTGAAAATAAATTGGTCATAAACCAATGAAGAAGTTCAACCATAAGAACAGGCTAATTTGTCTTCAGGGCTTTGTTTCTATTTCCCTCATGGAGAACAAGCGATGTGTTCAAAGTCAGAAGACTTTCAGGCCTTCTACATCCCAGAAGCTCTTTTTGTAGAGCCTGTCTTCTAAATAGACGCAATGTATGCTCAACAGTCCTAACAGGTTACTTTAAATTTTTGGCCCTTCAGTTCCCTCATGTGTTTCCTTTCCTAGCCCATATACCTAGTTGACATTGAAGGGAGTATTCCAGTTTGAGTTCTTCTGACTCACTGACTGCTGATCTTGCAGTAATCCTTACTAATGGTTTTATCCCTTCTGTTTTCTTAGCTTGCTTGTTTTCCTCTTTTACCACTGACTTTTGGTTATCTCTAGTCTAATGTAGCTTCACAGATGTAATTAAAATGTTACTCTTGTAGTAAGCCAGCGATACTTTGCAGAGGTTATCTCTAATCCATGTGCATTGCCATGCAGTGTGTCTGAGAGATTCAGATGGCCCTACAGAGGTAAAGTGTAGAGAGAGTATTGGCCAAATTAGTGACTGCTATAAAGAGAACTCCATTTAGCAGAGTTCTGCCAGCTTCCAGCAGCAGGAAATTTGCTTTTGTGTTGACAAGTGATCTTCTATTAAAGAAGATACACAAGAATGACGCAGAACACATTGGCATGTCTTACTGAATAACTGTCTTTTTTATGAGAAGCGAGAAAACTATATTTGTCTAGCATGTAACTATAAGATACTAGGTTGTTGTTTGCACAATTCAGTATCACTTTAGAAGCACATTTTACATTATAAATAATGGCCTAAGATTTCAAAGTTGTCAGATGGAAATAGTAATAAGCAATTAATTAGCACCTGGCAGTCTCAGATGGCAAGTTATGGTCCAGACACTCCTTTGCAATTAGTGTGTTTTTCCTGTATTTATAAGGAAAGTCTGACACAGTGGTAAAAGGAAGCTTGTTGGATTAGAGTAATAGTTATTTGGAAAGTAAGGGGTGGTGCAGCTTCACTGAGCTTTGGTAGTAGTGACAAAAAGTAGTCCTTAAAACTGTTTTCTTTTCTGCCATTTTTCCCCCCAAGCCAGCCATCAAGAAATGGCCAAATCATTACCTGCAGTAGCCCAGGAAGATTTGGATAGCTTTACCTTGATCAGGACAGGCTCAGGCTTTGCACTCAAAGCCTTTCATGTTTCTTGGAACACTCACATCTCGTTGAAGCTTCTGACCAGCCAGGACACTACACAGAGGTACGTGTCTTATTTGGCTAGCTAACCTGCAGCAATGGCACCAGAAGGAATCATGGCATGCCCAGGACCATCTGATCCCTAAACACATCTCCATTCCTAGAAATCCCGACTAGCCAAGAGGCAATGTAGAGGCAGTTACACTGAGAAACAAGCTCTATGGTTTTTTACAAATTTTAATAAAAGTAGAGCTTAATCCTGAAGTCATTAATTATCTCTACTGTAATAATGTCTACAAACCTTGATCAGTAATACTCAGCATGCTATGGTTTTACATCTTTCTGGAGGTCCCTGAAGAGATATCAGTTGAATTTAATCTAAATCAGCAGGTGAGGGACTAGAGAAATGGGAGGAGGGGAGGGATAATCATCAGGATTACAGGGCAGTGAGATGTGTACATGCTGTAATTATAAAAACGAGTGAGCAGTAACTGATGGGCGTCAGCCTACTGACCACAAAATTCCAGCTTGTTGACAAAAACACAGAAAATGTCCAAGAATAACCACAAGCTACTTCTGATGAAGCAAAACGAAAGCATTTTAGGGAATGCACTGACCTGTTTATTGAAAGAAGAGTCTGATGTGCATCTATGGACTAGTTACTCTTGTTAACTGAGAATGCTGCCATTCAAATGATTTTTGTTAAAAGTAAAATACAAAAGTGTCCTAGTGGAACACATAGTGTTTAATTTGTTCCATTATAAAGGCAGGGGAGGAAAAAAACAGTATTTGACACAAGTATTTTACATTGACAGTTTAAATTATTAGTGATACTTCAAAAACCAAATACTGCCAGAATTCAGGAAGAGTTAAAAATTTTAAGGGTGGTTTTATTTTGTGGTTGGGGGAGAGGACTGCTTGGTTTTTAGACAATAAAAGTCCAGTAATTTTGTAATCTGAACAAATGTTATTTGTCTGGCAGTTTGTTTAAAGAAAAAAAAGCTTCCTCTGTCCACATTTTCTTTAAATCAAAAAAACCCTAAAACAAAATAGTGATGGAAATCAACATTTTACATTGCTTTGAGTTTAATGTGCTATCCTGATTTGGCATAATTTCACCCAAACTTGCTCCCTAAATCTAAAGCCACTGTTCTGCTTTTCTCTTTCTACCATTCTGATCTCCTGTTTATACTACACAGTGTATAGGAAAGCTGGGAGAAAAAACTGTGTTTCACTTGGCTGCAAATGTTTGAGTGTGCTGATAATAATACCAGAACAGTAGGGAAACAGGTAGGGCTGTGAATTGCTTCTGGTGATTAGTTTACAGGCTTGTGAATCAACACTGTAAATATGAGAAACTGAAACTGAAGTCTCAATGTAAAGGCTGGTTAGGATAATGATAATGTGTTCCACGTCTGTTGAAATCAACTGTGTTTTGAATTAATTTCAATGAATTTTCAGCTCACAAGTACCTTAGAGATAATCAAATCATATAAATCAAACATACAATTAACAAAAATTGAACCTGTAGAAGTTCAGTTATTTCCATGAAAATGCACAATTGAATTGACAGTTCTGTGTTTCCTGTGCATGAGGAAGCAACTGTTTGAAGTCCTTAGACAACAAAACTTTATTCTTCTGATGATGATCAAAGCCAAGCTTTGTTATTCTCTGTAAATAAACTGTTTGAATTCAGTTCTACAATCCAACCACAGCTGAGCTTGATTCACATTTGGCAAAGTCACTAGAGTTGTACTACTTATATCTGAATTTGTCTTCACTTTTTATATCAAGCTATGACATGTTATGGTATCATATATCATTTATAGAACATGTTCCCATTAGATAAGCATGGATGATCATAATTTCCTTGTAAATGTGGATTACAGTAGAAGTTATTGGGCACAGTAAGAGGGGAAGAAAAATGATTTTTTTTTCTTAATCTAGCATTTCATTTTTCTCCTGCCTTCACACTTCAATCCTGCTTTAAACTGTGCTCTTACATTCCTATTAAAGCATCCAGAGGTTTTTCATGCTATATTAGAAAATTACACTACACAAGAGATTGCCTCATTTTCTTAGAAATGTTTGGAAGATGATACAATGCTGGGTTTATTGGTAGAAGTCTATTAGCTTCTGTCCAACCATATGGTTATCTCTCACTTCCATATCCTATACTCTCATCTCTGGCTGAAATTCCCTCCAGTCTAATCTACCTTTAACCCTTGCTGTTTTTTACAGGGAGTGGAAGTTGCTACTTCAGGATATAGCAAATGTCAGATGCTATGAGTCTGAACGTCTCCTGCCCTCTCTTGGGATTTACCAGTATCATGGACTTGTGGGTATAGTGACTGAATGGATGAACAGTGGATCCCTCCACTCACTCATCCATGAGGTACAGAAAAGAAGTCATCATTTAGGTGACAAAATTAAAAGTCAGCCAAAAGAGAACAATCAGCATGTAAATTATGCCAGTAGTCACAGTCAATCTGTTCTTAACTTCTGTATTGCACTTCTGTTTATTGTCAAATGAAAATGTGAATAGTAACAATTCCACACTAACAAAACCTGTATTTTGTGTTACTTAGCATCAGCTGTACCCAGAACTTCCGTTTCCCTTACTCATAAGGATCCTGTCGGATGTGGCTGAAGGGCTGCATTACCTTCACAGCCTCAAGCCTGTTTTCTGCCACTGCAGCCTGAAACCTTGCAATGTGCTTTTGGATACACAGTACAGAGCCAAGGTGGGAGCTTCTACTTTTAGCCTATTAATGTAAAATCCAATGATTGTCCTGTTGTTGCATATATTTATCCTAATAGTCAATATTTAACACCAGGACTTGAGGTATTGTTACTAAAACTTACTTTTTCTCTCATCTCTGTAGATATCAGATTATGGTCTAACCAACTGGAGGAAACAGCAACTGAGGTCAGATCTGCAGAACTGCAATCAGAGAAACTGCCAGGATTTAGTATATCTCCCTCCTGAAATACTTGAAGGAGGCCTTCCTTCCCAGGAAGCCGATATTTACAGGTGAATGGGATTTCTAAGGGCAGGTCATGCGTAGTCCTTGCTACATTCTGCAATGTTGCCAAAATACTTTTTCCAAAGACGCTACAGTAAAAATGTCAGATCTATATAATGCAGTAGGATAGTGTTCCACGTGAGGCCGATTACAGCAGTGAATTGAATTTGAAATTCCCATAGTTAGTAAATAGTAAACAGAGGTTAAGAACTGTTCTCAAAGTTCATCATATAAATATTTATATAATGGACCTAAATGTTGAAAAAGTGTAACATAGCTGCCAAAACTGTTTCATATACATTTTGAAACCTAATTACTACAATTCACAGAGATTCTAAGTATGAACTGTTGTTGGCTTTAGATTCAGGAAGAACTGTTGATGCCTAGATGAGGCCCCAGTAAAAATAAGACCTTTCTCTCAATAGTATCCCATTAGGAATATCTGCTGGAATACTTATTGAGTCACTCAAGCATTCATACTTTTTAACTAATGTGATTTATACAAAGGAGGAAGTTTACCTACCGCCATGTGTCCCTTTTGGATATGTTACATGCTTTGTAGTTGCCTCAGCAAATGAGAGAACCTCAAATTGCAACTGTTGTCTGTATGGACATTCATATTTACAACTGGCATACAGAGCCTCTGGACTAACACTATAAATAACTTTTAAGCATGACCACTCTTCTGCTCTCAGAGCTTTTATGGAGGCAACAAATTTAAACTCCTGCTTTATTGTCAGAGTGTCCTGGTTTCAGCAGGGATGGAGTTAATTTTCCTCTCAGTAGCCGATATGTTTTGGATTTCAGACCTGAAGAATGTTGATAAACACACTGATGTTATGAGTTGTTGCTAAAGAGACCAAGGACACTGTCCAGCTTCCCAGGTCTCACTAATGTGCCAGTGCAGGAAGCTGGGAGGGATATAGCCAGAACAGTTGACTCAAACTGGCCAAAGAGAGTATTCCATCCTGTAAACATCATGCTCAGTATATAAGTGGGGGTTGGCCCAAGGGGGCATCTCTCCTTCTCGCTCCTTTGCTTTTGTGCATTGTTCATTTTGTATATTTTAGTAACCTTATATTCTGTTATTATTGTTATTTTTCTTTGCTATTCTAGTAAACTGTCTTCCTCTCAAGCCACAAGTTTTCCTTTCTTCCTCATTCTCTCCCCCATCCCACTGGGGTGGGGGAGAGAGAGGGAGCAACTGCGTGGTAACCAGGGCTAAGCCACAACACAGAGGCAGGCTCTAAGATGAGTCAAATAATGCATACATCTGTGGAGACCTATAAATGATGTGACTAATCTGATGTTGTTCATAAACATAAGATTTTTGTGCAGGGAGAGTGGCAGCTTACTTTCAGATGGCATAATTCTCTTCCAGCTTGTCATTCTTACATAATTTGAGATGCTCAGATGTGACTCAGGGCATGAGGTTGTTCCACTACTGTCTAGACAAGCACCTGAGAAAACAAAAGTATGTGTCATGTGAAATATTACTTAAGTACATGGAAGTTACATGTGTGTCCACATTAATACTTTCCTAGAGGATATTAAAGTAAAAGCACTTTCAGATTTTATGTGGAAAGAAGGCAGAAGAGAAGATTCTTTTAAAGATTGTAATTCAGCACTACAGCAAGATATATGAGTAAACAGATAAGTTTATCCTAGAAATACTTCTTCCCCTTTCCATTGCTTTGCTTCTGACTCATCCATACCCTGCTTTCTTTCTTCCAGCAGACTCCTTGCTTCTGCCTCCGATTTTGCAGACTGAGCTTTTTATCAAGCTGCATTTTACACACAGTTTTTGTTTATACATATGGATCTATGGTATCACTGGCATACTTTCTACGAGGTTAGAAAAGGAAAAAGGCATTTGGAGCTCCATTAAAATTTGCTGAAGAAAACAGACATAGTGAGTCAGAATCAAGTTTTTGGTAGGTTAACTTATGTGCTTGTCAGTACTTACTGAAAAGTCCAGCTCTTTCAGTTGCTACTTAAATTACATTAAAACAAAACAAAAATGATAGAGAAAGGAGAATAGAAGGTTCTGAAATTCACAGGAGTAATTTAAAAAAAAAAATTCTGATTTATTATTTTATGAGAACAGTTCAGTTGAAAACTGAAACTTAATAATGCAGGAAAAAGGATCTTATCAAATTATGAAAGATTTGGATAGCCTTTGTCTTGAAAAAGTCCTTTCCCTTAAACCAATAAACTTGCTCTTGGAAATGAGAACATAGATATGGATTACAAACTAACGAATGGTCTTTTGCTGTTCTTTTTTTTTTTTTTTAATTCTAGTTTTGGAATAATGTGTTGGGAGAGCCTAAGCAGAAGGAAACCTTTTGAAGGTATTTATCTCTTTTGTTCATGTCAGACATTGTGTTACCCTAATCCTTTTCACAAATTCCCTTATTGTAGGGGAATTGTGATACAAACAGCACTGTCTTTTCAGATATCTCTTTGCTTTATACTACTGTTACAGCACACTGCTCCACATTATGGAATGCAAAGATTGGAATCCTTCAACAAATCCACAGTGTTTCCAAAGAAGCTGGTGTTTCTGCAGGGGAAAGCTTCTTAGCCCACTTGTACCATTGCTCTGTACTTGCTGAAGCACTCTGTTACTCAGTTGGGTTTTCTGCTTACCTTTAGTGAGAAAGAATACTACTTTATATTTAACAGTTGTCATTTTAAAATCACAGAATATTTCAGTGACAAGCAGCTAACTGGATGTTTATAAAGTTGTGGTAAATTTCAAATCCTGATTAAGAAATGCCAGTTCATGCTGGGTTCTCTTGACTAAGCAGGGAATCTTACTTTCTTAGGTGAGTGTGAGCAGTTTTTAAAAGTTAGTTTGGAAAACACTGTATAATAATTGTCACAGTGTAGAAATTATCTCTGTTTCATGGAGGTGGAGATCAATGAAAGGCTTCTTTGCTATGGGCTCCATTCTGCATGGCAAAACAGAAGGACCTCCTGTATTTTTACAGGTTGAGGACCTTTTAGAAATGCTGCATAGAATAGTATCTTAATGTTCATGCAGTTTGTGGCTGCCCAAAGTAGATTTTTTTTTTTGGTACAATAGGAGTTATATTATTGTAATGCAAGTATAAGGCTTTATATAAAATGATGTGCTTAGAATATACCCAGAAAAATTACCGGAGGTATCTGTGCATGTAGTTTACAATGCCTGTATACATAGCCATTTATCACTTCTTGTTTGGACAGATTCTTTGTTCTGATATGGCCTGGTGCAATAAGTAGCTATGGTTATTGCTAAAGGTTAGCACATCTGTTTTACAAGTGTGTTAATACTTTTTTTTTTAATTTTTGCTTTTAAAAGCACTTTTTGTTTTAAAATACACAAAATAACTTCTGCTGAATATAATTTTAAGAGAGTTCTGAGGTATTTATTTTTTTGCAGTGACATTTTCCTATAAATTGCAGGTCAGACAACCCTGCTGGAAGTTTTGACAGGAATCTGCAGGAGTTTGCGGCCTGGCGTTTCAGAAAAGTTTATACCAAGCAATTTGCCTGAGAGGAATAGACTGTTGTACTTTATCACTCTGTGCTGGCATCAAGAACCAGATTACAGACCACGTACTGCAGGTAACATTCAGGATGTGCTTTCTTTGCAGGATTAATAATGGAGATACTCTTGCTGGGAACAGCACTCTAGCACTCTACAGCAATGAGAGAACAACTGATGCGGAAGGAAAACCGGTCTTCAGATGATCAGAGTACCGTAGATGTTTTTTCTAACTGAAGCTTCCTATCAGAGGTGGCATACTTATCTCCAAAATTGTGTTTGGTATAAAGTAAAAGTGAGTACAAATAAAGGAAGGGATACCATCAGCTATATATACTATTTCAACAAATATCAGCCTGTCTTGATTGGAATGCATATCCAGTTCCCTCCTGAAGTGTGCAATCATTGTTTACTCTAGTGGAATGGTTATGTTTATCGTCTGTTTCTAAAAAGACAGCCAAGATACGTTAAAATTGTGATATTTGAGGACTTTTGAGCAAAATTTCAGCTTCGAAAGATACAAGTGCTGAGGAAGCAATCTGCATACAGCTTTACTCTGATGGATTTACATAGTCATGTGTAAACCTTTTGCAAGTGAGTCCACTACATCTGTATGAACATTTAAGAAAATGTGATTCCAATGTGACTGTAACTGTTCCCTAAAATCAGTTAAAAAAGGAAACCAAGACAAGAGGTATGATATGGAAGTTGTATTAAATTTCATAGAATCACAGAACGGTTAGGGTTGGAAGGGACCTTCAAAGGTCATCTAGTCCAACCCCCCTGCAAGGAGCAGGGACATCTCCAACCAGATCAGGTTGCTCAAAGCCTCATTCAGCCTGGCCTTGAATGTTTCATATAGTTAATCTAGCTACCCATCATAATAGTAAAATTAGTTGCAATAGATTTTACTAGATTTTAGATTGAAGCCTAAATATGTAAATACTTTTATATGCAATGTGGTATTTAAAATGCTTTATTCCCTCTGCAGAATGTGTAGATCTTCTAAATGGAATTTTGACTAGTATAAATAAGGAGGCAATTTCCACTGCGATCTACAATCTGATGGATGCAAAGGTTAGTGCAAATTAAGTTCTGTTCTCCTACAAGGACATTAACTGATTCTTTCAACTGCAGTCTTTGTGGTCCAAAAATAGAAAAGGTTTTGTCTTCATTGTTTTATTGGACATGCCAGAGAGCTGGAGAGTATCCTTTGGTGCTTCAGGTTCATTCGGGAATTATAGAAAACAGATATTGTAAGGTTCTCTAGAAACCATGTCAATTGCTGCCTGTGATTATAAGTTATGACAGCTTCTTTCTAGTCACCAGCTGCAGTCAGACTGGGAAACTCACGAGAGAACAAATATCAGCCTCAAGTACATCAGATTATGGCTAGAACCAAAGCCAATTTTTGGCTTATGTACTGGTAAGAAAACATTTATTCCAAAACCCAAACAGCGTTAGTACCTGCTGCAGCAATACTAGTATCAGCACTTTTTTTTTTTTGTATGCTTCACTGCTTCTAAACTGATGTGCTTTAGGCACAGGACACTGCTTGTCCTAAGGTCTAAGAGGGTTCTCTGATACCACAGGAATGGATGGGGAATGGCCAACAGCTGAGGGATACAGCTAACTCCATATATGTCTACATTGCCTCGGGAAATCTGGCACAAATCTGACTGCCGTAAATATAGCTATATCCTATCTAGTCAACTGAGATAGTCATAGTGGGGAAACCAGTGACACATTCTTCAGCCCTTGAGCAAGTATTCTGAGTCTGTCTGGATTTACACAACCCATGTAATGTTGTTGGTTTCATTGCTGTGCTTACATGAGTTGTTTATGTTAATGCATGCTGGATTACTTCTATGTGTTGCAGTCACTTTCTGGGATTATAGAACAGACTTGATCAACGTTTTAATAGGTGGCATAGTTATAGTCCAAGTCATTTTTACTACCATTGAAGTTTATTTAGGATTGTACTACCAAATATTCCATAATCTAATGGAACAGATTACATTAGAATCAGTCTCCCTTGAGCAAGGTTTTATTTTTCTATTTGCTAAACTAGCAAAGAGCACTATTTATTATTCAAAAAACTGATAGTATGTCTAAAATAACTATGAAAATACTACTGGAGATAATTGAAAATTCATTGGTTTGTAAGTGGTGAAGTATACAAACTAGATAATAGCTGATCAAATCTGCTGCAGATGTACAAAATGGAAAATAAGTTACAAGTATTGACACATCCTTATTGCAGACAGTTTGGCACACTAAACATAGGATGGCCCTGCTGTTTGGATACTTAAAGAAAGACATGTTATAGCTAGCCCAGTCTTTCCCTGTCTCAATACAGGGCTACTTTCACCTTCCCCTGCATCATTCAAAACTGGGTTTTAAAATAATTTGAAACTTACATGTGTTAAAATGCAAAACTGCTCTGTCCAGTTCACTGTTACTATATATCAGCGTACCTAAGAATATTATATCGTCAGTATAAATTGTTATAAGTATAAATTCTTGCTCCTGACACCTGTGAATTGAACAAACCATATGTATACTTACTAGAGTTACTGTGCTCTTTTATTCAGGAGGCAGCACTTAATGCATGCAAAGGCTCAGAAATATACACATTGCAGACAGACATATGCAATTCAGAGGTGAGTACGTGGTGTGAGTCTTACGAGAGTACTTCACAAGCTGCTTGTTTCTCCTGCCAGTCCTGATAATGTATAATACAAACACTGTGGGGCAAAATGTCCCTAATCAGGATAACTCCATCTGGTTAACCAACAAAACCCACTGGTTTACCTTCTTCCAAGCAGCTGACTCTGATGTTGCTTTTGCAAAGACAACCTCCTCCGCTTAAGAGTTGCTCTGAACCTCTCTTTCTTGAAGGAGTCCTAATGAAATGGCAAAAATCTAACCTTTCTTGTAGTGTGTTCAGAATGATGGCTGGGAAAAGTTCTAGGCTGAATTCTAGCATTTTCAACCAGTTTTCTTAGAGCAAGGCCAACTGCCTTGTGATAACTCCAAAATACAGTTACCTTCCATTTTGGTACTTGTGTCAAGTCTGCTAATATTGAAAGATACAGAGATAGAAATGAAGCTCACATGCCTGGATCAGAGCTAGCTTTAAACTGATCAAGTTCTAGTGATACCACAGCTGCTGGCAGCGCAGGCTGCAGAAGCCATCTAGGACTGCAGTAAACCCTAGAATAGTTAGCCTACGGATCTATGCTGCCACAGTGACCCAAGGTAACTAGCTAAAGTTGAAGTAAGTCCGTAGGCTCAACAGCTGCATACCCACCTGCCCTGCACTGTGATACTACTGCCTTATGTTCCAAAAGAAAATTGCTTAGAAAAGGTATTGGAACAAAAGTTACCAATAAGATAACTCTTCTCTATTTTGATCTTTTTCAGGTCATCTGTCCACAAAAAAATGACCGTGTAATCAGCAAGAAAACTCCTTTTGTAGTGCCAAGCTTGTCAACTATTCTACTTGATAGCAGTGCAAATAATGCAGGAAGAGGAAATATTCTTGAGTTGGGTCTGTCGAATTCTATCCCACAGAATACAACAACAACAACAAAGAAAGGTCTCTACTTTGAAACACTCAGCTCCAACTATTCTAAGAAAAGGATAAATCTTAGCAGTTGTTCCAGATACACATTATTTTCCATGTAAAACTGTCCCTTCTCAGTGTACAGCTGTGCCCTCTATTAGTATCATCTGAAGCATGAGTTCACTACAGAAGACCAGAGACGCCACAACACCTTTTGATTAAGTGTATAGATAAAAAAGCCTCTTTGGGTATATTTTAAAAAAGCACTGACCTGTAATGTGCAGCTGCACATCAAATATTGCTGTTGCTTTTGACAGAACAAGTCTCTCCCAAGAACGACACTGTGCCACCAGAAATAACTGGTTTGGTTTTTTTTTTTAATTTGCTAACAAGAAAACTACGTGTTTTAAAAAGACTGTGTTGCCAGGAACATGTGAATGATTCCCAGTAATCACCATTCCTATACGGATAACTTCCTTTGCTAATGTGGATTTGTCCTGTCAAAATGTTTAAATTTGTGTCAAGAAGTGATGTATTTCCCTAAAAGCTTTTTCTGTATTCCTCGTGACTTTGGGTACAAAAGTTGAGCCATAAGAAATCAATTCACTTAGAGCAACATCTGCGTTTCCAAGCACTTTAGTTCCGATCAATAGCTGTCAGACTTATGGAACATTCTATTCTGTCTGTAACTTCAGAAACAAATTCTTACAGACAGCTTGAAAAAGTCAGATGTGTGCAGTAACATATGCCAAAATCTTCCTTGGAATAGTGATGTATTGACAAGGGCCCAAAGAACACCTAGTAGTAAGTAACCACTCTCAAGTTAGTTTCCACTTCAGTTCCAGTGTTCTGCAGTGGCTGACATATGTATAATGTTCTGCTGCTCAGTTCAAGGGTCTCATCTTACTCATCTTAAACTTAAACTTCTTCTAGATCATCCCGGCTCTGACAGTAGAAAATCAAACTTTTGCACCGTTCCTTTATCTGATTCAACTGCAGACAAAGGAAGCACTCAGCATAAGGACCCACCACTGGCTCTTAAGGACAGACCACAAACTATGCATCTCGAACAAGCAGTGACAGGTAAGATGCCATTTCCAGTTTGAGATGGCAATATTCTCCTTGGCCAGATTTTAGTGATTAAATTGTTTAAAGTTTGGAGGACACAAATATCTCTAAATCTTGTGCACATTTTCAAGTATTTAGTGTAATAACTCCTCCAAACTTGATACAAATGTCTCATGAGTCTTCTTGTGTACAGCTACTCCTCTGTTCTCAGACCTTCAGGCACCGGCTACTGAGAACATTTTCTTCTTCTTTTCCAGGGTCATATTCAAGCTGAGAACAGTTATGAAAAGACTATAATAAAAATGCAGAAAATGTAGCACACAGTGAATGTGAAAGACATTAGTTGTTTAAGTCTGGACTTTTTTTATTTTAAGCTGTATTTTATACCTCTACAAAATAGCTGTTGACTACAGAAACAGGAGGAGAGGGGACCATTCATTTCCTTACTCAGATGGTCTCAGCTCTTCCTAGTGAAAAGAGGCAGGAAAGGCCAGCTGATTTGTGAAGCCTGGCTCCGCCTGTAGGCGAAGCTTTGTCAGGTTTTTTTGCTAACTCTTCGCAAGCTGGCCTATGATAGTTCTCACATCTAAATGGCCATCCTTCTCTAATTCAATTTACTTCCAAATGGTGATGTAAATTCTAGATAAATCAACAGACTAGTTCATGCAGGAAAAATTAATCACAGAACTCTACTGGCAACAATCAGGAATCAGGATGACAGAGGTGTGTTCTCCAAAGCAGCAACGGCTTTTGGCTATTAATTTTCTCTTGCTGTATGGCATGTACTGTACACTAAAAACCCTAATGTCAGTACTAAGTATTCCAATCAGTTTGTGAAAAGAGACAACCTAAAGCTCTTGACCACTTTGCCATGAGTATTACTTTTTATTACTCATTTGGCTTTGACATATATTCAAGTTCCCAGTTTCAAACAGTCCTGCTACCCTGAACTCCCCATTATCTGTTCTTCCACTTCCTATGGGACAAAGTTTTCTCATCTATGTCAAGCCAAGCTGCTTTGCATGAAGTTTGATACAGATGCTAGATGAATAGTGCAAGACCTGAACATCTCCCCTTACACAATCTGAGCACTTAATAATCTTTAGAAACACTTATTTTTTGTAATCTGATCTTTGAGTTTTGAACAAAAGATGAAAATACATTGGACTAGTTTTGAACAAAGAATGCAAATAAACTAACTCCTACTCCTTTCCTCCACTGATTTCTGGTGTTTATGCTATCATTTGCTAATAACTTCTGGAAGAAAAGAGCACTTAGTTTATCTCATTTTGTTTCCTTTTCACTTAAGATCCTTGCTGCAAAGGAAACTGCTGTCAAATACTAGCCTGCCAGAGACAGACCATATTAAGCTGCATGACAGAAGGACGCCTCAACCACATCCTTGATGTCCTTCGCTCACAGCAAACATTGTCCCGAATGGATTATGAAACAATTACCTCTTACCCTACAGTGACTGGCCGTGCTCGGGCATTGTTGGACACTTGCCTTTGCCTTGGAGAGAGGGCGGCACAGGTTGTAGTGACTGTACTTTCAATGACCAAACGTGGTCCTCTGGGACGAGGCAGCCATTGCCCAGACTGTTCTTCTAAGGTGAACAGGCTGTTGTCATGACTTTTTTTTTCTGCAGTTTGTTACATACATCAGCACTGGTGATTTGGAATGGCAATCATTCACATTAATTCCTCACAACCTATTGACTGAAGTAAATTCTTCCTTCAGCCCATGATTTACGTTCTCTAGTAGAAAAAGCTAGCTGGATTAAAAGGT
This sequence comes from Chlamydotis macqueenii, assembly GCF_036417535.1. NCBI lineage: Eukaryota > Metazoa > Chordata > Aves > Otidiformes > Otididae > Chlamydotis > Chlamydotis macqueenii. Next base: position 16,643,558 of record NC_141568.1, read on the forward strand.
CAAGTCAACCACTGACTGCAGAAATTACAAAGACTGGTATAACAAATTCTAATTTGGACCTCAGAGATGGGAGGAGTGTAATGTGTACCAGAGCAAATATAGTTCATGTCAGATGACACCTTATTTCCTTGATTTTTTTTTTTTTTTTTCTTCAGAAGGGAGGAAAATGGATTGTGACTTTCTGGAGGTCACACTGTGAAAGAACAGCTGTTACAAAATCCTTCCAAATAAGGATAGCAAACACCAAGGTTCTGGATGAGGAGGAAAAAGTTACTGCCTTTCACTGAACTCATAGCTGAGCCAGCTGTTAGAGTGAAAGGCTTAAGAGAATCAAGAAATATTTCTTCAACAGGGCCTGAAGAAAGGCTTGGAAACTTTCTATTATGCATCTAAATAATTTTATTTTCACTCACAAATGGTCACGTGCTCTGAAAATGAGGCACTGATAGCATAACATTGGAGAGGTGGGGCTTAAATACTAAATGGAAAAACGTTAATACCTTACATCCATGTAGTTCTCCAAGTACATCTGCAGTTCAAATGTAAAATTAAACCAGGAAGAAGAGGTGCCACGTTGATCATTTTGAAACGGTGATTTTGCTGAACTGTAAAGGAAAGTAGTAAGATTATTTTAATTACAATGAAAATGAGGTTATATAAGATGCTGTTTTTTTGAAGGCACAGTGGGATTCCTTCAGGCTTCATGGCACTGGATTAAATGAGAAATTTTTACACAATCTACAAGTATTTCAAATGCAAAAGCATGCTCTATGTTGCATTTGTTCTCTCCTCAATTTCAAACTGTTTGACAGGCTGCAATTTTCAATACAGTAATAATGTGTTTTCTAGGCACATTTAAGACATAATTTTTTTACATCACGCACTACAATGCTGCTGGAAACATAAACATATTTTTAAAAATGTAAATTGATTAAACTTTAAGACTGCCTTGAGGTAATATGTTGTTAAAATTAAAAGCAATGTCTATCGGAATGTATTGCCTATTAAAGGAGCTAAACATTTACTTCACTGTTGAATTTTTTTTCAATCTATACTTTAAATGGGAACTTTCAACAGTCTCTGCTAAAAAAGAACGTCTTGATTGTGAGGAAAAGAACTGCTGTCATGGGGTTTTGCCTGTTTAGAAGGTATAAAATAATCAGAGCAAAACAGATAATCATTCACCTGTGGGAAATACTTACAGACTTCTAAGAGAGAAATCGGCAATACTGTTCAAATTTAATTATCAGCTTTCAAAAATTAGGCCATTCAGTTGTTCTGCTGGACACTTTATACTTTTGTGAAAGATGTGCCAGCTGGCAGGTTATGCTGATTTTTAGTCATTATGTTTTTGACACAGAAACAGTTTTTGCTCTTTTCTTGAAACAGCTGCCTACTTGAGCATATCATTTGATGCCAGACCTAAACTCAATCTTAACTGTTATTTGCAGAACTGGCATCAAACCAGTGCGAGCACAAGTTATCTGTTTTTCCAGACAGATTTTTGTTCTCATATTTAGCTTTCCAATTTAAGTATTTGTAATAGGATGTGACCTTAAAGTTAGATCTATTCTACCATGCAATAAAAAGAGTTAGATCAATTACTACCCTTACTATCAAAAAAGATACTATTATATTTTTTAAAAGATACCCCTAGTAGACAGTTTATAACCAATTACAAAACAAAGGCAAATTTGTTATTTTATGTTCAAAAGAGCCTGAATAGAATTCTTTAAATATGTTATTTAATAGTTAACTCTATCCACAATCAGATTTTTGCCACCTTGCTCAACTGAAATCAATGCATCGGTTAGAGATTTTTTTTTTGTATTAATACTTTGTCTAAAAGCATTGTCATAACTAGCTATGCTACTGCTAAAGCCTTGCTATAAACATACTTAAGTTGATGTAGTCAAATGCACAGATTTCCTCATAACTCTCCCTTATGAAATATAAATATTTAAATTTAGGGGTTTGTTGACAGTTGTAGCTGCTGGGAGTCTTTAAGTGTGGTATTTTTGAAGGTTTGTTGAAACGAAACTACTGTTGATATCATGTTTTTATACAAAACTAGAATACAGTGACCTGCAACTAGCATAATTTCATTTTGTCTCACCAAAAATACATCTCCTTATCAGGCCTATAATGTGTTGGCAATGTAACAGACATTAACATAATGTGTTGATCACTGATGTGAAATATCAAAGTGCTTAATGCTCATATATGGTATTCTGCTTGTACCCAAGCTAGTTCATTAGCTAAGAGTTCTATTGTCCTTGCCTCTGTGTTCTACAGTTCTCTTGATATCACAAAACAATATGGAATAAATGACATTGAGCAAGAGTAAAGATAGAATAATCAAACTGTTCTTTAGAATCTATGGGAAGAAAAAAGGCTTGCATGTGAAGAATGTCTAGAGTCCCAGAAAGGAAATATAAAGCATGGATAACTCTACAAACAGCAAAGGGAAAAATAAAAAGAAGTCACTTCAGGACTGACCATACAAAGTGATTTGTAAAACTCTTGCAGTTACTCAGAAAAGGCAAAACTGCACTTAGTAGATGTTAAAAATAAGTCATATTCAAATTCTATGAAACTATTTAGATTTATTAAAGGAACAGTAAGTGGAGTAGGCAGATAGTTATTTTTCTGATTTTACTGTAATGTGTTTTTTCTTCTGGATGCTGATTGCAGATATGTTTTGCTGACTTGCAAAAAGATGACTGTCCCTTGCCCTTTTTCCTATCTATACAACACCTTTATCTTAGCTGGGATACTTCCTGCAGTGTAAGAACGTCTGCACTAGAATTTGTTTGAGGTTAATTTGTGGAAAACTAATCTGAGGTACTAGAATGAAATGTCTAAGAGATTAGTCCTTCCAGTAGGGAGCAAAACAAACAAAGCTATAAATACCACTCAATAGTTGTTGCCAGTGCCTGTTAAAAACAATTCCAGAGAACAACAGAGGAAGACAACAAGTGCATATTCATAAAATACTAATCTACAAAATTTTACAAAATGCATTAATGGATTGCTAATGTACACAGAAGAATTTTACACCAGGTAGGTAGTCTAAAATGTACAAAAACTAAAGCACTAACCATAACATACTAAACTTCAAGTATTCTTATTTTATTATTTCAAGTGTGAATTCTACATAGCCTTGTAAACATTTTCATGCCTGCACAGGTTTAGTCACTCGAGCTATTCATGTGAAGGTTTGTAAGGAAGGTTAAGTGCACATATGGGACTGGTATGTTAGGGAAGGATCCAAATATCATCAAGGCAAACATAGAGAATTTAGGTTTCTTTACTGTTATTTATTGATCATAGTGCTATACAGCTATTAACTATGCTCTCTTCCAGTAATATATGTTGTCTTTTTTTTTTAATGGGGGTTTTTTATGCAGAAATTTTTATGAATAAATTGTCTTGCACTGTATTCCCTTTTGTTCTTTTCTTGCTCCCTTTGCAAAATATTACACTGGAGCTCAAAAGACCTTAGCATGGTTTTGATTTCGTTCTTCATCAAAAGAAGTAATCCCTCGCTCCTCTAGTGATCGCATGTTTGACTTGATAGCTGGTGTATCAGCACAGTTAAACAAAACTCCTGGATTTTGAAGGTAAGTCCACCAGAAATTAAATGACCTGGCAAGGTCTGAAAATAACCTGGAGTTATTTGTGTTACATTAAAGTTGGCCTAGCTGCAAGAATACATTAATTGTACAGTTAAATGCAGTATGTGTTGAAGAAAGGCTGCTAGTAGTTACAGCATTGTATTTTGCTTAATCCTAACATGATAAAAACAGTAGACAAGAAGCTCAGAGGTAGTATTTCCAACTCTTGTGCTGATATGACAGAAACTGGTGATCAGTATTTTGTTACTTCCTGCCTTTATTCCTCTTTCCAAGAATACATTGCATGCAAGAGTTAAAGATCTATAGCCTCAAACCGCTGCTTTCACTGGGCTTTAAGGTTGACCTTTCCTCTTCAACAGAAGTAAGAGATGCAGCAGTTGAAGAAACTGTGGACTCCTTCAAGCAAGCTGAATTAAATGGTAGTGACTTAGAAGAAAAACTTATTTACCCCTTGAAATGTGATAACATTCCGAAGTATTTCGACACCTGTTCCCAGCTGTTGGTCTTGAACTGTCCACACAGCAACAGCAATATCCACATGAGCAGAAAGCGCAGCTGAATTTCACCCTTTCAAAAGTAACCTAGCTGTACTCCAGAAAGTTCTGTACAGTTAGTCCTGTCTTTAGATTTCAAGGACAAATATTTATATTTGTCAACAGAATGACTATCAACATTATATTTGTTTTCCTTTGACCGAAAAGGGCTCAAAGCTTTTTTTCAGCTCATTAGAATGTTACCTGGGGGGAAAAAAAAACCTGAGAGAAGTGACAAAGGAATACACCTTGAAAATTAAAAAAAAAAAAATAATTTGTATGAGACTTCTAACCTTGGAATAGCTGCAAAATATGTTCCCAACAGAATTGTCTTTATGCCACATGTGCTGGATAGTGTCCTGTCACAAAAGAAGATAAAATTAGAAGGTAAACACTGTGAGGTGAGTGCCTGCCACGTTCACTTAAGTGTGTGCAGGGTGTCGACGTAACCACTGTTTTCCATGCCACACTGGCAATGTTTTAATCGGAAAATAGTATTCAGCTCTAAGCAGGGACTGAGGAGAGCCCAGAAGAGAGAGGAAGGCTGATAGGCAGTGAGGAAACCTGGCGTGCAGGAACAAGTTGATAAAATTGTGTGTGTTTGGTCTAGCAGACAGAAGATGAAGGGAAGATATGAGTCTGGAGCAGAGGCAGTGAACATGCAGTGGTGAAACAGAGGATCTGGTACCAACCAGTTGTCAGTTCTTACAGCTTTACGATTCTGGAGTGGCTTTCAAGGAGGTGTTCAATAAAGACTTAAAGGCTGTTATGAAGGCAGTCTCCTTTCCCACACCCGGAGCGACTGGCAATATTCGTGGAACTTTTTTTTTAACCTGAACAAGAGCTCTTTAGTTGACAAAATTAATATAAACAACAGTGACTTGCTAAGCCTTTCCCCTCAGCACGTTCGGTTTATTTATGCAAAATACAAATGTTTAAAGTCATTTAAGGAAGAAATTAATGTCTTTTTGATGGGAATTACGTAACATCAATATTTATAACTGCCCTGTAACTCAAATCACTATTTATTTCACTAAAATCTACCTGTGAAGTCATGTGCCTGTTAGCAAGTCAGCTATCAGGAAGATGGAATAGAGAAAACCTGAATTAAAGAGCCATGGAAATTATTTCCACCCTCTACAGTGTTTCTGTGAATTCTAAAAAGAAAAGAAGGTGCTCCTACATTTTTGCTCCTCTGCAGATCATGGTTGGTCATCTTCTCTAAAATACAATGAAAATGTTTTCCATCTTTATTAAAACGCAATCATTAACAAGCAAGATTTCTGTCAATCCCTTAAAACTTTGGTGAGAGAGCCACTAAAACATGTAACATTTTTCATTTAGAAAAATAATTAAAACTATTTAAGATTCTTTATTACTCTGAACCTGCTCTTGTCTCCTTTGTCTATTTTTACAATGGGATTTTCTTCCAGTTAATATATTTTCCTCCATCCTTTTGCATGAAAACACAGGAACATAAAGAAAAACTTACGACATACAATGTTAAAGTGCAAACAAAATCATAGAAAAAAACCCAGAATGTTATTTGTGCTGAACTGGTATGACCTCACACAGAAATTCGATTGTTTTTCTGATAGACTGCATGTCTCAGACAAGTTTTACTAAACTCTGTATGAGACACAAAGATTTACAGCCAAATAAATATTTCAACTCAGGGAGGCTTTCTGCAAAACAAGCCAATACTCCTGTCTCCTCCCTCCTGCTCTTGACTCCTGCAGAGCTGGTTCAAATGCAGTCTGGCATCTCTGGCTAAAACCTGTTCTCTCTGCTAAAATCAATTGTATGCTGGTATTCAAAGCTGCAGATTTATTTGTTTTACAGAAATCTCTCACTTAAGTACAGAATTATTGAAATAGTCAAGAGAAGAGAGATTTGGATGCTGGTTCATATTATCATGTCTTTCAAAACCAAAATTGGATAGTCTTTGATTTCATTTTCTATATGAGAGAAATAATAGGGTTTAAATTCCTCAGCTGTTGCATTTTATTTTACTTTAATGGGTTCAGTAGGAATGTTTTCTGCTATTCCATTACTAGTATATCCATATAGCAACTTAATTTGTTCTTAACTGGTCTGAGACAATTATTTTTTTTTCAATCCAATAGCAACTCTCAGTTTCTTTGCCCAAACTAGCCCCCAACAGTGAAAGCTGTCATTTCTTGTTCAGTGTTCTTTACCTTCATCTTCAGCAGCAAAAGAAGGTGCACACACTGTGGCCAGGCCTCTCCTGCTTATGACAGTGCCAATTAACTGTACCAATTACTGTGCACAGTGAAAACTGCCTAGGTAAAGGTGCACTACAAATTTGTTCCTTTAAGGTATGCTTGGGATTTTTCTTGTCCATTTTTACAGCTGACTATTTAATCACAGATGGTTTTACTTGGACAAAGGAAGACTTTTTAAAAAACAAAATAAAAAATAATTATTGGGATTTCACAGCTGTTAATTTTACTGTACAGTATATACTGGATTTAACTCCAAGAGTATGTAATACAGCTGTCTTCTGATTGTTTCAGAAGTACAACCACCTAAGAGAAATCTGCTTGGTTTTTGTTTTAATGATAAAACATTATGGGCAACTATAACATACATTATTCCAGCACAGAATAATTAAAAAAAAAAAATTATCCAGTGACAGAACACTTCAGTAATAAAATTTGTCTTTTGTAATAAGAACAAATACAGAGTTGTTGATATAAGTGTGACACTGAGCAACCTGTGTGATCAACCGATTTAAGTGTGAGGTGAGGACGCTTACAGGACTTCAACCATAAAGTTTGTTGCATGAGATGACACTGATGACCCATCTTAACAAGTAACCTGGACATCTCCTAGTTTCAAAATAAGCTGAGGTCTTCCAAGTTTTCCTGTACTAGTGACACTGAGGTAAAAATATCCCCCTGACCTCCACAAGCAGTAACGTGACACCCATAACCACGAGGTTTCGCTTCCTTTATCATACTGCCTGAGCTCCCACATAGAAGCACAAGTGCTTGCTCTCACTTCACTTACTCTTGCAGATTCATGTGACAAGACAATGTCACCAATGTTGCGTAAGTGATCATGTCTCATTAAATCAATGTCACTGGTATTAAAAATGCTCTTAGCTTGTGTGAGTTAAACTAAGAAAAACTGAAAGCACTGAAAAAAAAAAAAACAGTAGTAAATTTTAACAAAAGTAACTACTTTCTCTTGGAGCTAAAATGTACCTGGAAGTATCTGCAGCACAGCTTTGAGTGTTTTCAAAAGTTTGATTTATGGCACTTCACAGTATGTGACTGGGAACCTGAAAAGGCTTTTCATAGTTGTGGGGATATTGCATAACTTGGGAAACTCTTGGTAGTTCTTAATTAGTCCACTACCATTTGCTCTGTGGGACACTGTATGCACCAAGTAATCAAGAGCCACGTGTGGAACAAAGGAGCAAAGTGCAAAATACACAGAAATAGACTGCTGAGAAATCATTTTTTAAAAGTTAGCAAAGCCAACCATAATTTTAATTTTAGGGCTGAATACCTTCTAATATTAGCAAAGAGTGGATTAGAAATTGGAACAACTGTGCTGGCAGAGAAAAGACTAAATGCTTTAATAGAGCTATCATACTTACTGCAAAGGCAAATAGACTGGCAATAAATCCTCCCATGTTTCAATAAAATGCAATTTCACTAATCTTCAAGACTCTCTTAACGTTAAAATATTTTACATCTCAATTTTTAAGGTCTACTTTCAGGTACTGAGACGTTCTGAAAATCTTACTCATGGACTACGCAGCCTTGGGCAAGCACTCAGCGAAAACTTCAAGGGGGATCTGATCTCGCATTTGTGAAACAACATGGTTTTGTTTATTTTACAAGGAATGCCTATGCGATATAAACTTAAGAATTAGAACTTGATTAATTGACACGATTTCCACATGTTTAAAGGAGTATCCATTAATCTGTTCACTTTATAGGCAAAATGTATTAATTCTGGTCAACATGCGTAGGCATATTTGATTTGCATACATTGTGTGGGAATCTATACAGAAAGGTCTTTGGGTTTATGTTTTGGAAAACTTTACTTCTAAAGACAGCCTAAATTTGGAGCAAATACAACTACAGAATCCTCCAGAAATCTGAGAGTTTTGGGAATAAAGGCTGTCCTTATCATCTCTTCACCCAACAGTTGTTCCCACCACTGTAAAGTATTGCACTATTATAAATTCTCTAAATAAAATTAGAGAGAACTTTTTTAGAAAAGGTACAAATGTATTTGTATTGTACAAACTTTTCCGCATAATTCAGTAATTAGGAGAAAAGTAATAGGAGTGCACTAAAAGCAAAGATGCATCAGTGGGGTCAGTACTGGTGGAGCTGTACTGTAGCATGCTGAATTCAAAGCAGCTCTGCTGAGGAACATCTGGTTGAATTTAAATTGCAAAGTTTGGACTCAGCATGATAATACAAACAAAATAATGACATTGGCTTCAGCCTCTTGTAACTAGCTGCTTGCAAATAGGGTATCAATGTAACTACTGCTGAGTATTATCAGTCTTCTAAGCTTCCATACTCCTGCTTGTAATCAGAGAGAGACAGGTATCACAAGTGAAGAAAGTATATCCAAAAAAGAACTTACAATAATATAGGGAAATCTGTAACAGAAAGGAATTTTGCTGGTTTGAAGAAAGTCTGAGCAGTTATATTAGAAGGCTGAGAGTTGCATAACATTAAAAAAACAACAGATGTCTTCAAATTCTTGTCCAAAATAAATTTATCTGAATACTGTGAAACCGGGTTAAAAATGCTACCACTAAGGACTTCATAATCTACGCACACTCACATACTAATTTGGGACTTTAAACAACAACAAAAAAATATTCCTAGGAAGCTATTTTTTTCCAGCTAGAAATCCTCCTTAGCTTGTTTTTATACATAATCATTTTAATTTGCCTTCAAAACAGACATGGACAAAGAGCATTATCTTTAAAAATCCCTGCAGCTTTCTAAGTCTTGGTGAAACAATGATCGTAACTCCTACGTTGTTTTCCAAGAAAATGAAGCCAGTGGTTCACCCACTCTCATTAATAAATAGCCAGATCCTTATTAAGTTAATTCAACATAGATAAGACAATTTGTATCATCAAAGGTAGAGTCTTAGAGCTGAATGATTTAGTTGTCTAAAAAATTAAGTCAAACCATTTATTTAAAAATAAGTATAACCACTAAGAATTATATTTTTCCAAATAAACCCTCAAAATTGACTGAAAAAAAACATGACATACTGCACATTCCACTTGTAATAGAGAAGATTAGAGTAGCAAAAAAAAAAAAGAAAATAGAAAGTAAAATAGATAGAAAGCTTAGGGTATTAATCAAAGTAATGTGGAAAAAATACAAGAGTCCCTTGAAATTTATCTGGAGATTTGGATATTTTTTTTGGCTGTTGTTTCTTTGCTCTCCTAGCAAAGCTTTATTGATAATATTTGAAAATTTGTCCATACTTTAGAAGATATTTATTCCCACTTCTTCTTTGCAGCACGGACAGCACTGAACAAAGAGCTTGTAATCATGTGCAGCAAAGATATGTATAAGCAAATAATAAACTTTGATGCGAGTGGATGAGGCAGTGAAAAGGAAAATGCACCTGAAAGGCAATAGAAGCAGATAGAAAAATAAAACTAAATTATGGGATGTTAAAGCTTATTTTACAGCCTGTTTTTCAAAACCGCTGTATACAGAAGCTAAGTTTTCCATAAAAGAAGGCCTAATATTAATCTTCAGAGTATTTAAATAAGAATGCAGAGCTCTTATTTAAATAGGACAAGACAGAGCTATCCCACAGTTTCTGGTCCTTAAAGGGACATTTTCCACTACCTCCTCCTCTTCCTTTTCTCTCTGCTCCTAGCTTACTGCACATTTGTACTTTTGTGATTATGATACTAAAAAAATAACCTCCACAAAAGTATTGTTTTCTGCCATCTTAGTGAGCAGAATTGCCTCACAGAGGGGGCCAGGCAAGTGCCAGAGCCAGTCAAATGTGGAAAGCCAGTGGAGTAGGAGGAGATATGCAGCTAGGAGCAAGGAAAGATAAATTTAGAAGCCTAAATTTAGACTTTTTTAATTGCCTAGCATTTTGGTGCTTGTAGTCACTCTCATTTGTAAGGAATACTTACTCTGCTTAAACCACCTACAGTTTGTATGGTGGGAAGAGGAAGGTAAAAAGAAGGGGCAAAGGATCAGCTAATTTGTTCTTTGTAAAACTAAGTTACTCAGCTTTAACCAAAGAAAAGAAACAGAGGCACTTACACTCATTTTTAACTGTTTCTGTTGCTCTGCTGAAAGACTACAGAGTACATGGTTGACACTGTTACTTGAGATGATGAAGGTTGAAAACTACTGAAAAGAATCTCTGCTTTTCAGTACTTATAAAAATTGTCATTTGCTGGGATCTGTCTGAAGCCACAGATTAATTGTCCCGAATCATTTTATGATCCCTGTGAATAACTCCTGTGTCCACAGAATGTGCATTTCAAAAGAAGAACAAAAGTGGTCCCAAGGCACACTCTTGATGATAAAATTTCAAAAGGAACCAACATAAACCCTCAAACACATGGCTGGAAGCAAGATCTCCATGACAGTCAGTTCCATGTAGCAATGAGTACTACTTACATATACACAGCACAGCTTCAACACTGACCTTTAAGGAGCTCAGTACATGCTCATTCTTCCATGAATTAAGTACATGAGCAACACATTCTTGGGAGACTTATATAGTAAGGATATACTTAAAATCACTCTGCACACCAGAATTAACTTGCTAACGAGCACAAAGCTGATGATTAGGCTTCAGATTCACTTGGACTTAACAGCAATTTTACCTTGGCTCTGTCATGTCCTAAAACCATTTAATGAATATCCTGTGGATTCAGTTCCCTTTAGTCTGATGCAAGTTCAATTTTGATTTGTTTATGGGTATTTAATCTGTTTATTCTTCAAGTTTTTTTAGTTGAATTACATTTTCTAAGATGTATTTAAGTTGAAGTATTTGTTAGGCAAAAAAAAAAAAGAGGCAAATAGGGCAAAACTTACAGACTTACCAAAATTCAGTTTGACTTTGTTCTTTCTAGCTAAAAGAGATGTGATCTTAACTTGATTAAATTAGTATCCAATAAAATCCTAGTGGAAACAAAGTCTTTTATAAGGTTTTCTCTGCTAGCGCTTACAGAATGCCCACTCCTGTATAAAGACAACTTACGAGTGGCCATTTATGGAGCATCAGGGATGAGCCATACAGGTAATCTGTAACAAGAGAAGAAAAAGTAAAGTAAGAAGTCTAGACTTACATTTGGTTTCCACAGTAAAACTGAAAAAGTAGTTTACAAAGTTATGAACCTTGCCAAAATGGACAAAAAAAAAATTTATTTGGATTATTACTCTGAGGTTTGCTTCTGGTTACTTGCAAACACTTTAGAAGCATTGTCTAAGCTTACAATGAGGTCTTAACTTGGGTCTCTCCTACTAACCTCTACAGCATGGTAAGTTTTCATAATTCAAAGGGTGAACTTCTATTTTTAAATCCCCAAATGGGCATTTTTTCCAATAAGTCTTTTTCAAGGTTCTAAAATAAAATGTCATCCTCTATAGTTACAGCATATGCCTAATAATTTGTTTCCTATGTCTTTTCAGCTCTCATCTATTTCTTGTTCCTAAAAGCAATTTTGTAACTAGCTCACATTTTATGAGTCCATTTTTTTGAGGAACAAATGTTGTCTCCAATAGATTCAATTTACGAGAGAGCTTAAAAGACAGTCTAGCAACAAGTGAAATCAGCTGCATCTTTTACACTCAATCAATTTTTTGATTAATGTGCGAGATGGCTGTTGCAAGTATCTGTCAGCCTGAAAGATGTAGTAGTGTTAGTATTACAGAAAATAGAGCACTATCAACATTTGTAAAAATGACTAAACACTATTACCATCTAATAACTGCTTTCTGGTTCATATTTTCTTTACAATGGCAATCAATTAAGTTTCATATTGTACAAATTTGAGTTATATTCCGACGATGTCTTCTATGTTTTTTATCTTTTATCAGTTCTGAGTAAGTGGCTTAAAAACAAAGAAGCCATGTTACAGGGCTGTTGAGGTCACAGAAGGCAAACTGGTTTTGTTTGCTGCTTTGCAACATCGTCAGTAGTTTCAGGAGGGAATAGATTTAGTGTAGTTACCTCTGCATGTACTTGCACAAGATCTAAACCCGACAAAAGCCAAACAAAGAGCTGAAACAAAGATAATTAAAGAGCTGAGATGATCAGGCTATTTCAGAGTATGAACTGCAAATGACAGTTTGTTTTGCTATGGTGCTGTATAGTTTGGAAATCAAGTCTAATGTAATTCTCTCCCATATATGCACTTAAAAAGCCAACTTTTAACAAAGGACTTCCTTCACTCATTGATGTCCAAAGACAACGTAAGGAATATCTGGAGATATAGAGGAAGGCAGCAGCCGTTTGTATGCTGATTGTCTCTGTGACAATGAGAGAAAAAAAAAAACCTCGATAGAACGAACAAGCTTTGAGAGAGGAAGTAGTATGGCAATTAAAAATGTAAGCCTCATGGTAACAGAACTGGACTCCACCATCACATTTACTGGCATGTTTATAGGTATTACAGTGCATAGTTTGCCTTTCTCTGTTCTTTTACAACCTGATAATTTTTATTTGCTTGTAAGGCTTTTACCCCGGTATAGCCTATTGAAAAAAAAATCCACCTCTGACTCATCTGTTTGAGACTGTAGATAACGATCATGGACTGGGGGAGGGATAATTAGATTGTTTTGAGCAAGACAAAGACTACGTCTCCTGAACCCCTTTGTCTTTCCAGACAGTGACCTTCTCTTTTCCTAGCAGGGAGCAGCAAAAAAAGGACAGTAAAAGAACGTTAAGAGAGGGCAGGAACACGCTAATGGTAGTATTTTAGGGGTCTGCTTTTTAGTTCCATATCCATGATGGCTGGTGCGTACCATCTCGTAGCTGTACCCCCAAATATTACCGAGTTCAAGGGCTTCGACCCTCTCAGGCCCCTCATTTTCGACCAAAACCATGTGCGTGTGTGTGCCCCGGGGTTTTACAGGAGCTCCGCATCCCCGAGGCCCTGGAGTTGACGGCAGGGCCCACCTCCACCTGCGGCAGCCCCGGAGGCAGGCCGCGGGCCCACGCCTCCTCCAGCGAGCCCAGAGCGGGAAAAGGCGCCGTCTTCGTACCGTCTAAGCTTTTTCTCCATCTTGTGCCTGAGGAAAAGGATGGTTCCTGGTCCGGCAAGAGGAGGGGGAAGCGATCGTCCATTGCGGGGGGCGCGGGGGGAGTGGGAGCTCGCCGCCCTCCTCCCCCACAGGGCGCGGCGGGGCTGAGGTAAACCCGGCGGGGTCAGGCGGGAGACCGGGCCCTGCGGCGTCTCCCTCAGGCAGACCAGACGGGAGGCAGCCGGCGGTTTCCTGCCGCGGAGGGGAGGCGACGGCGGCGGCGGGCCCGGGGCCGTGGGGCGGAGCGCCCGCCATCACGTGTCGTGTGGCAACGAGCGAGCATCCCCGGGACACGGAGCGGCGCGGCCGGCAGGAGCGGAGGTAACGCGGACGGCCGCGCCGCCAGGAGCCGGCGGGGACGACCCGCGGGACTCCCCGGGGGCCGACACCGTGGCGAGGCGCGGTCTACCCTTCCACCTTGGGTAGGCTTTGCCCGGAGGGCGGTGGGCAGCGCAGCCTTCGCCCTGCGCGGAGGTTTCCGGCGTCTCTCCGCGCCGCCGCCCTCCCCTTCAGCATCCGGGGCTGGCGGTCTGGGCGCCTTGGGCCGGGTGCAGGTGTGCGGGGTGGCAGTGCGACAAATGCCGTGTATTTGTTTATTATTTTTTTAAACAGGGTGCTTCAAGGCAGCACCTGCGGGTGCCTCAGCCCTGACAGCCCCGGGCGGGAAGCGGCTGCCCCACGCCTGGGGGCTGAGGCGTCCGCTTCCCGCCCGGGGCTGTCCAGGAGGCATGAATTTTGTCTAAACCTGTCTTGTTTTGTAAGAACAAGGTATAACCACCGCTTGGGGAGAGAGAGGAGCGGCCACCAAGGGGCGAAATGACCCCAAATCCTCCCTTGCTGCGGGAGGGACCTTGAGGGCCGCTTGTCTCGCGCCGTTCCCGCCGGCGGCAGCTGCTCCTCGTGTCGTGCACACCTCGACTTTTTTTTTTTTTTATTATTTTATTTTTTGAACCACGTTGTTTTATTACATTTGGCAGCGGGCAAGTATGAGGGTTGGTGCTCAGGTCGGGTTATAACAGGGTGTTCATAGTGGCGGGTGCACGTAATTATAACTGATGTGTTAATTAGCTATCGCAGAGAACTGAAGTGGGTTTGGTAATGCCCTCAGGCGAGCATGTCTTTGTTTACTGGCATTTGGCAGTGGTTTTGATGGTTTATGTGTTTTTTTAAGTGGCATGCATTAAATGCAGTCTGATCAGGTGTGACTGTAAGTTGCAGCTAAAAAGTACACGAGTATAGATTTGTAGGTAAGTGTGTGCTTTCTGACATTACTTTTCCCCTTTTTAAGAGATTTTCGCTTTTGTGCCCCAGCATAAAAAATACAATAAATTATTTTAACAAATTCTATTACTCTCCCTTCTGTCTTTACCTGAGGCTTTTGTATAAATTTCACCTGCTGCTTCATGCACTCCCAACCTCACTTCTGTCTAAATCAAGACTGTCTACCACAAAGTCTCTTGTTGTGAGCTTGTTTCTATTTTTTTTTTCTTTGGAAATATAAAAATACTGTAAGTGTAAAGGATATAGTGGCATGTTATTTTCCACTTGTAGCTAGCACAGTTCCCTAACTTTAAGGTGACTTGGTTTAAAATCTAGGTTAATATTACTGAGGTGGATTTGTCTAGGATTGGTGTTTGAAGTTTTGAAAAGTTTCTGAGCCATTGTACCTGAATATCTGTTTGTGAGCTGATTATAGATCTTTCCCTTATTTACTGTTCGTAGTCTTATTCAGGATTTGTCAGAACATGTGGATAGTATGTGTATTTGCTGAACATCTCATGCAGCTGTGTTACAGGTGGGTATAGTTGATGATATGATGACTTAACTGCCCTTGCTGATACACTGTTAAGTGAATAATTGGCATAGTAACTTATGTTCCATACCTTTTAAACAAATTGATATTGCAACTAATTCTGTTTGATCAGAGGTTTGTGTTGTTTTTTATAGCACTAAAGATGGTGTGTTTGCATATGTGAATACAAAAGGCTTGGTTGAACAGATTAAATCTTTACATTGGGAATTGCTTTTGTTGCAAGGGCTTCCTGTCTGCTAGCTATATGTATGGCAGGGAAGTGATTCTTCTCTCACCAGAAACAAGAAAAACACATATTAGACAAACTCTAAGCCTTTCCCACTTGCATGTTCAGACTATGAGGTGCCTAAATAGATACATTGCAAGGAATAGGCATTTTGGGGACTTAGAACCTTTGCTCTTCTGGTGCTTAACTCCCTGAAGACTTTCATGCTGTTTGCTTGTGTAGGGCAATCTTGACTCTGACTCGAACGGCCAATCATTATGTTCAGGAATAGGACTTTTACAGCTGGTATATATGAATAGTCAAAGTATGTGTGTACAGCCATGCTACAACAAGAGCTATTTTATGCAGTCAAGACAGCTGCAGAAGACAGAGGCAAGAACAGTAGAAATCTTTGCTAATGAGCAGGTATTGTATAAAGAGTATAGCAAAAGACAGTAAGCTTTCAGCAGTTTGGTATTTCACACTGGTCGTTAACCCGCTTGCAGGTTGACCTCAAGTTGAACAAATGGCAAGTCAGCTGCTGTTCTGCTCAGTGGGAGAGAGGGGATCTTGGCGGGTAGTTCCTCTTCCCTCCTCTTAAGAGAGCCACCTTGTAATGCTGTGTTAGTTCTTTGGTAACTGCACTGTTAACCTTCAGTAGCTCCTTTGGTACATGGCCAATGTGTGATAGGCCTTATCAGAATATACATTTTTGGTGAGACAATGAAGTGATACTAGCTTCAGGTCACTGTGTCCTGGTTTCATGTCGAAGCTTTCCTTATGAACAGCAGTGTCATGTCAGTAAAAAATTATATGCATATCAGCAAAAAGATTCCTCACAGCTGCAGTGATCAGCAAAAACAAAGAGTTTAAGACTTTGTATTGCACAAGGGTGAGTGATGAGGAAATCCATGTGTTAGCTTGTGTGAAGGTATAAGCCTGCATTAGCCATAGCAATCCTGTGGCAAGGCTTTGGCAGCATTAGAGATCATTCTAACGGTGTTTTCAGCTGCAGTTACAGGATTGTTGTATGTTAGAAAATACATACTATTCCTCTCTGGTTCTTCTCTTGTAAGCCTGTCTTTCTGTTTCCGCAGAAGTAAAGGTCTTGTGAAAGAATCACAGATTTTAATATATGTGAGTTTTATTCTCGATATTGCTGTGCTGGTTTTGGCTGGGGTACTGCTGAGCAGTGCTTACATGGAGTGAAGGCCTTTTCTGCTCCTTACCCCACCAGCAAGTTGGCTGGGGTGCACAGGAAGTTGGGAAGGGACACAGCCAGGACAGCTGACCCCAGCTGACCAAAGGGATATCCCATACCCTGTGACACCATGCTCAGCATATAAAGCTAGGGGAAGAAGAAGGAAGGGAGGGATATTCAGAGTGATGGCATTTGTCTTCCCAAATAACAGTTACACTCCCTAATGGAGCCCTGCTTTCCTGGAGATGGCTGAATATCCGCCTGCCGATGGGAAGTAGTGAATCAATTACTTGCTTTGCTTGCGTGCATGGCTTTTGCTTTACGTATTAATCTGCCTTTATCTTAACCCATGCGTTTTCTCAATGTACTCGTCTGATTCTCTCCCCCATCCCATTGGGAGGGAGTGAGTGAGCGGCTGTGTGGTGCTTAGTTGTTGGCTGGGGTTAAGTCATGACAATTGCTAATTTTGTCATAGCTTCAGTTTTCTCTAGTCTCTGCTCTCCCTCTTCCTTTGTAGTATTTTTTTTTTTCAGTTGGTCAAAGCTTCTGAGTGTAGTTCCAGTTAAGATTAAGTAAAGTGCTTGTAGGAAAAAACTTGCCAATAGTTTAATTTCTGTCAGAGATGGTGTGATAAGATGTGCAGCTCAGGCAAATAAGTAGTTCCTGCCCTGAATGCTTTAAGGATATAAATCAAACAAAGTCAGAGAACAGAATGAAATGCCAGATCTTGAGTGAGCTGTTGCACATACCTTCATGCAAATCCTAGTTGTCAGCAGATGCCTGAAGTTGGGAATAACAAAAGCAGAGTCAGAGAGGAAGAAAAAGTATTGGGGGACAAAACAAGCTAGGTTGAGAGAAACTGTGGTTGTTCTTTCTTGGGTAGAGTAGGGCAAGAAACAGTCAAGGTCATCAGTAACAAAATTGAATAGAAGTGCAGTCACGTGTTGCTAATTGAGGTGGAGGCATTTGAACAGTGACAGGGTCTGTAGTTACAGGTAATTAAATGTACCTCTGAACTTCAGACCATGAGGCAAATCACAGTGACTCTTAGTGCAAAACTGCCTGTGTGTGAGCACATCTGATTTGATTTGATGTGAATGCTTCAATTGATTTGAATCAAATCAAATAATCAAAATGCTTGAGTAATCAAAGTAATGTTTTTGCTTCTGAACAAGTAGTACTTTGAAAGGTGTTCCAGGAAGAAATGGAAATGATCATTAGGATATATGGAATAAGAAATCATAAAGCTGTGTAGTTATCACCAAAATGTTATTTTTATGTCCATGAGTCAATTCTTTACATATAACTTGGTTTTATCCTTTAGCTGGACGTGTTGAGAAGGAGCGTGACATATTTTCAAACTGACAGTCAGATGTCATATTAATAGCTGTAGTGTTCTTATTTTTTCCACTGAGATTTCTCCAGAGTGATTTACTTTCTGAAATACATTCACAACTAGTGTCCTGTCCAAGTCAAAATATAAATGGAAAGACTCAATTTAGAGTCAAATGTTCTTTTTACAGCTGACAAATATTCTGTAAATCCACTTCTTAGGGTCAAATTAGTCATGAAGACATCTGCTTTGATTATTTGTCTTGCTCTTTTACACATTTTATGCTTTCTCTTGTAAAGCAAACCAGATGATCTCACAAGCTCATAGGCCACTTGTCTTTTTGAAGACTTAGCTCTACTACACCAATAACAGAAAAATCAGCCAGTATGTGTTTGCAAATGAATTTGGCACAAGATAGATGGAGAAGTAAATAATAAGGAGAACTGATAACAGCTGGTGAGCTTCATTTGCTTTTGTTTTTCTTTGCAGTATTGGGCACACTAATCTGTAGAAAACTGTGTGAGTCCCTCTCTCCTGGTTAGTTTAATTTTGTTGGAGATACCTCATTGTAACACTCGAGCTTTTAAGTTCTGAAATAGCAGAGTTTAGTTTCTGGAAGGTTGGCGATTTTTAGTCTAATTAAAAGTATGAAATTTGATGGCTTGTGATGTAGGCTGGACATCAGGAAATATTACTTCTCGGAAAGGGTAGTCAGGCACTGGAATGCACTGCCCAGGAAGGTGGTGGAGTCACCGACCATGGGGGTGTTCAAGAAACGTTTGGATGTTGTGTTGAGGGATATGATTTAGCTGAGAAGTATTGGTGATGGTTGGACTGGATGATCTTTTAGGTCTTTTCCAATCTTGATAATTCTGTGATTCTGTGATTCTGTATATATGACAGTAGATAAGATGTTCACTCATGTATAAATGATAAAATATGTATTTAGTCATTAACCATCTTTAAAGTGTTTATTTGAAATATTGAGGAGGAAAATAAATCAGAAGGTATCCAACTAAACAGATTGAGTATCTCATTTTGCATTATTTAAAAGAACACAGTCTCTATTTTAATGTGGAAAAAGCTAGTAGATTCTTGAGCTGGAGATGAATGATGTAATGTGTTTCAATAAATGGTTTGTACTCCATTTCAGTAGAAGTTACTTTTTTTTTTAATTGAAAATAAATTTTCTGATTTTCACATCTTTAAGACTATTCTAGTTCAGGGATGTCAAGTCAGATTTTCTGTACTGTAGTATGCAGGTGTTGGCTTTATAATAGAGGACAAGTATGATTATTAAGATTATTCCAGAAAGATGTGCCTTTAACTGCATGGGCAAAACCTTGTATGTTCAGATGTTACTAGATGCATAGATGTATATGTAGTTTGGGTGATTGCACACTGGCCTTTCAAAATCTCCATAATCAGGGGTTTTGTTCTCTTAGTTAATGAGTTTATTGTTGGAATAACAAAACTTTTTGTAAAATTAGTGTTGCCCCAAGAAAATGCAAAAAGGTTTGTTTTTTTTTTCTCCCTGCTAGATCAGCTCCTTTGTTCTAGTTGACTCAGACTTTTTAATTTTTCTATTCTATAGGAAATGGCTGAAGTATATACTGAGAGTTTAATGAGGGGCAGGGCAAATGAATGGTAGTGCATTCTGGTAATCATGTAGGGCCTATTATTTTTGCAGCTGATAACCTAGTAATCAAAGGTACATTTGTGATTTAAGCTGATTTCTATACAAGACTTGTTATTTGAATAGGTTATTTCTTACTTCTATAAAATGGGCCTTATTCAGAATTGTGCTAATAAATGTTATTACCAGTTAACTTGCTTTTGGAAGGCATGGGAGAGTTTCCTGGAGTCTTGAGAAGAAGGTGGTTCTTTTGCAAATGGTCAACTATGAGGCAGAGGAAAATATTTATTTCGTATCTGTGTTCTTAGGTGCTGTTAAGTACAGTTGCTAGTGGAGGAATTTGGATTGAAACTACTGTGGGTTTTGTCATGTATAGCCAACACTCTTAGATAACCCTAAGAAATGAGGCAGTGTGAACTGGGAACGGTTTCATGGGGGGTGAGGGGAGGGAGCGAACTGAAGTTATCAATTCAAAGTCAAGAGTTAGATCAAGGGGATTCTGGAGTAAGTATCTCTTCATACTGCCCTTAGCAAAAGCTTACACTGCGTTCATAAAATGTGCAACCGTCTTACTAGATCACTCATAACTTACTTGTGTAAGTACAATAGTTTGATTTTTTTTTTTTTTTTTTTTTTTTTTAGTGCTGCAATAAATCAGTGTTCATGCTTAGCATTTCCAGCTTGGTCTTACAGTGCTTGCTTTTCTGTATCACCTCACTTTGCTTCTCTCTGTTGTTTCTTCATTTTCTGCACTGGAACGCCTCAATTCTGCCCTTCCTATGTTTTTGGTGGTTGGTTGTTTTCGTGGGGTTTTTTTATTATTATTTTTGTTTGGTTGTTTTTTGGGGTTTTTTTTTTTGTTTTTGGTGGGGTTTTTTTGTTTTTTTTTTTGTTTTTTTTTTGTTTTTGTTTTTTTTTTACCCTAGAAGTTCCTTTCTTAGCTTAACTTACATTGGAATTTGTCTCTTTCACTATGTGTGTTGGTTTTTCTGTTTATTTTAACTATGCATGAATTTATCTTTGTGTAAGAAAACATATGAAGTAACAAGGTAAAAAGGCAGAAGGAAGATTTGGGAAGAAAGTCCTGGGATAAAAAATTGAATAATGACTTCAGCTGTCTATATTTTGTTTTAGATTGTGATTTGGAGTCATCGAGAATTCGCAGTCTTTCCACAATGGGAGAAAGGACAGATTGTACAAAGTCACATAGTTCACTGGCTGAATACAGCCCCGTCAGTAAATCAGACAGGACAGATCCAAGTGATGCCTGTGAAATGCAAGATGGAAACCAAAATACAATGCAACTGAAGAAAGAAATATCTTTGATAAATGGGATAAGCCTTATAGTAGGCAACATGATTGGTTCAGGTATCTTTGTCTCTCCCAAAGGAGTTCTCATCTACAGCAAATCTTATGGATTGTCTTTAATAATTTGGGCAATCGGAGGGATTTTTTCAGTCTTTGGAGCTCTCTGCTATGCTGAACTTGGAACCACTATTACAAAGTCAGGAGCCAGCTATGCATATATCTTGGAGTCTTTTGGGAGCTTCATTGCTTTTATTCGTCTGTGGACCTCGCTCCTAATTGTTGAGCCAACTAGTCAGGCAATTATTGCCATCACCTTTGCTAACTACATAGTTCAACCCTTCTTCCCTTCTTGTGATCCTCCATATTTGGCTTGCCGTCTCATAGCAGCTGCTTGTGAATGTAAGTATTTCTTGAAATTTACTATGGTAATTTTTTATCCAGGGTTAAGCTTTTGTTAAAACAAATGCTACCAAGTTCTTGCATACTGAACCTGCAACGGTTTGAGTTACAGTGGGGAAAAGAACAATTTCCACTCCGTGAAAAACTTGCAAGTATTCAATCAGTGAAATTACCATTTTCCCATTCAGAAGCAGAACAAGGTATTTAACTCTTCCAATTTTACTTACATTGGAAAAATGAGGTGAAAGGTTTGTTTTCCCTCAGAGAGGTATATTAAATCAAACCTCAGGATACTCTTGGTGTGGTCTAAGAGTTGTTGCAGAATAGTTTTTACACTGTGAATTCTGCTGTAATTTATTTTACAACAGCTTCTCAATGTAGATGTAGTTAAGTAATTAGTCTGGAAGAGTTTCAAAAGATCATTCAAGATTATGCTCATGATTAACAGTAACATGAAAAAGTTGTATCTGTTGTAAAGCTTTTTTGAAAAGCAGAAATTTTGTGTGCACTTAAAACATCAAAATGTTTGCAATCAGATAGCTAGTTGTGGTAGTCAATATGAACAACGGTCCAGGGGCTTCGAATCAGGACTGTTCTGCCATGTTAGGAGAATGAAACTGTAATTGTACTGTGTGTGTCTTAATTTTAGGTATTTCCTATTAAAAGTATTTATATACATATTTTACTTCTGCAGTAAAAACTGAAAAATATGTTTCAGAAAGTCTGTATGACAATCCTTCATCATGTACTGTTCACCACCACCACGCGCTGTGGAGTCTGCCATTCCTATTGACCTGATGCTTTTATCATAAAGCTAATACAGAACTTGGGCTTTTTTACTGCCAGCAATGTGCTAAGGGAGGAGATGTGCTGCTTCTATTTGGTTCATTTTTCAGGCAACAGGGAGTCCGTTGAAATAGCTGTAATGTTCCTTGTTACAGTTGTCTATTTAGGACTAGAAGAGGGGAAAGAGAAAGAGAGCAGTAGTGTCTCCTTCAGATATTTGACCTCTGTCTAACTACTTGTGTACGTTTATAGTGTCCCCTTCTAATTTTGTAAGTTAATTTGTTACTGTTGGGAAAGCGCTAATGTGCTGGTCCAGTTAGTGGGAAGAATAATCACAAACTTCAAAAAAACCTGATGGTTTACTGAAGCTCTGTTCCTTTCGTCTCCCTGCTCCCCCCCAAATGCGTGGCCACGCTTTGTTGTGACAGCTTCAGGAAAGAAATGAAGGACCTGTCATGGCGTGTTCAAATTCCTTGAACAGACACTGCCCAAGGTATTGTGGCACAGATTCAGAGTGTGGGGGAATCTGCTCTTCCATTTAAGATATCTTGCATCTGAGAGGAGTTAGCCCTTATAAAAAAAAAACCACATTATTAAAAAGCAATAAATTAAGATAAAGTTATTAAATTAAAATGAATATATAGTAGATGCAGAAAGACAATGTGATGTCCTCTACCCTTGCTGCTAAGAGAGGAGATTTAGGGCCTTTTTCTTTAGTGGAGATGTGAGATGGCAAGATCACTCTCATGTAGGTGGAACAACTGACTCTAACAGTCTATTGTATGGTTTAAGTGTTTGTTCTGCCCTGCTCTAGGTGTCGGTGCTGACTCTCACTCCTGCTCTACAACTTCATTTAGCTGTTTTTGTTAAAGCCTGCACTTCTCCCTGGCCTGGCAGGGCTGATATTGTGTGTCAAATCCTTACCTCTGGATAAGTTAGTAGTTTATTAATAAAGTTGCTGGGAGTGGAAGTCTGAACATTGGTTAGGTACCGATTGTATGTGAGAAGGGGTGGGTTTGTTGTGAAATTTCCTTTTGTTCTTTTTTTTTTTTTTTTTTTTTTTTTCCCCCAACTGTAGTAATAACAATACTAGATCTAATGTGGTGTCAGTCTTAGTGTTATACGTCATTACTTTGTCAATCATTTTGGCAGCAGAGGTGGCATCTGGTGCTACAGAACTAAACTTGATAGTCCTCAGGAACTTTAAGTAGCTAAACTATAATTAATTTGAAGAAAACATGAGAGAATAGTTTTAGTAAAAGAAGGAGGGAGGGGATGTGGCTTATTCAGATTCTTTATTATCTTGCTTTTTTTTTTAAAAAAAATTATTTTAAGATATCAAAGACAGAGTAACATTTCATCTGGAGTAGAGACCAAGCCCTAACTCATTAAAATAAGGAGTTAATAATAATTACTACCATAGAAAGTTGCTTAAAAAACAAAAAAGACTGAAATAAACCCTCTGAGCAGATACTCTGTGGATAACACCAGTCATTAATACTGAAGAGCAGAGATCTAGCAGAGACCAAACAGAGTTGTTTTTTTTCCTGAGGGCTCTTAGGGAGCTGCAGCAGTGACTTTTGAAATTTGATACAACTGTTTTTTCCCTTCATCTTGCCAAGCACAGTGGAATCTCGTTCAGCTATTCCACTTGGCCAGGCTGTCTAGTATACTAGTGCCATGCTTTTGAGATCATTACTTTTCTTTTGTTATCTTTTAAAAATTATTACTTTTCTATTTGGTAACTGTGCCAAGTACATTTTTATCTTAATAATACCACATTATTCTTGGATTATGGGGAAGGAAATAATTTATCACATCTTTTAATTTAATTTTGATTTGCTATTACCTTACTCCTTAAACAATCGAGTTTAGTTTTTGTCTACATGCATATTTAAAGTACATAGTACAAGAAAACTCTTGGGAGATTAAAAAGTGGGGTAGAATATAACCACTTTTTTACTAGGTAGAGGAAAAAATTAGGTTTGGTGAAAATATTTAAACTTCTGGGTTGGAATCGATAACATAATGATAATCTGGATAAGAAAAATATGTACTGAATTAGTATTCTCTTTAATGAAGAATACTGAAGATACTGAATCCTATTCAATATTCAGCATTCAAGTTCAGGCAGAAGTTGTTTTGCTCTCCACTTGAGGAAGAAAGTAATAAATGCAAAAGGAAAAAGTTGTAAGCCATGTGAACAATGTATTTCAACAATAGCTTGGAAAGTGTTTATTGGGGAACTTGATCACATGAGTAAGTTCAGTCATCCACTGTTACCAAAACATTTCTGAAATCTGAAAGTCTCACTTCAGGTTCCATTACAGTCTTGTGAGATAGGTCTGACGCTGATTTATTTTGTGATAGGAGGAGAAATATATTCAGAATACTTGTTACTTACTACCAGTTCTAAAAAACCCAGATTAATGCTGCACTAGCTGTAAAGCATGTGTTATTTGTTCAGATCTGTTCTAACCTTGCTTAGTGATACAGTTTAATACAGCTGGAAAAGAATATCGAATCACCTGTGACCATATTCAGTATTTCAAATACTCTGTGTATGTTGAACTCACCCTCAGACTATCAAGGAAGAGGAAAAAACTGTTTTAATATGTTTCCCTAAAGAGTTTCTAGATACTCTTTCATTTATCAGAACGATATTGATAAATTGAAATGTATAATGTCATGTAATGGTTTCTTTAGCTTCAGGATAGTTGCAGAATGCAGCTGTTGATTATTAATGTTAGGAAAATGGGCATATAATCAGAGAATGGGAAGGTCTTTCCTTCCATCTTTTGAAACAGTATGTATTATGAATCTTCAGAACATCTGTTTCCTACTGTTTTGTTTAAACGAAGGTGTTTTCAGTACCAGTGTATTTTGCTTAAATATAACAGGTAAGTGCATGTTTAGATTATACTTGAAAATATTTGAAAAAGGAATTAAACAAGAGTATTGTTCAAATAGTCTTTTCATTTTTCTTTTTTCTTCACCCTCCCCAGGTCTCCTAACGTTTATAAATTGTGCCTACGTTAAATGGGGAACACGGGTGCAGGATATATTTACTTACGCTAAGGTCACTGCTCTCATTGTAATCATCATTACCGGACTTGTTAAAATATGCCAGGGTAAGTTATAAAATTAAAGCAAAGGTTTATCAGTTAAACTAAGTAATTGGTCTAAAGACTGTGAAATACCTCTGTATGTATTATCAACTGCCTCAGTACAAGCATGCTATAGCCACTTTGAAAACACATTAATACCAGTGTTAGGCATTATCATGATATTATATCATGAGAAGCTATTCTCTCTCATTTGACTTTGAACTGGGTAAAAGAAGGTAACTGATTGCTCAGCAACGTTGTGCAATTTACAGCCTGCAGTATGGAATAATAAAGGAGATGAAAACAGCAAAATACAGAGCTAGCAAAATAGGATGGGAGCAGAGAAAGCTGTAAATTTCTGTAAGGAGCATACTACTTTACAATGAGATCAACTGAATATTTTTTTTTTAAATTATTTTTTTTCAAGTCTGAAAGTGACTAAACTTAAAGTAAAAATAGATTTGTAAGAATATTTGTAAGTAGATTTGTGAAACAGCAAGTTGGGTTTTTTTTGTGTTTTTTTTTTTTTTTCTTCTCAGATCCTGAGTTCTTCTATAGCTGTTGAGAATTAGAAAGTTCTTGGGTTTGGTTTTTTTTTAATTGGTATGTGTGTTGGGCATTGTGCCCCATTCCTGTGTTAGAGGAATTCTGATCTTAGTTTTGTTCATATGTCTTCCTTTCTGGAGAATGTATTGGTGTGTTAGCTTAAAATAATTACCCTGCTTTCAAAGCTGCCATAAAGGTCTTTTCCTGGCAACCTGGCAATTTGTGTCCTTTGTTCTAGCTGGTAATTGTTGAAAGTCCATAAGCAAGGTAATTATCGTGAATGGAACAAGAATATCCATATGTGAGCACTGTGCTGGAGCGTTTAATCCTTAGCACACCTGCCCAGCCCTTGTTTTGTAGATACTGAGCTTGTTCCCTATGAGCTTCCTTGACATTGTCTTGCTTTGCTGTTTCTAAATCAGCAGTTACTCTGCCTATATCTGTGCCAAGGGAATAGCAATGTATGATGAGGACAAAAAAGAGAAAGAAGTGAAGATGTTTTAGAGGCCTCAAATATTTTCTTGGCCAGTTTTGATGAAGTCTAGATGTTGCAGGATGTACTGGGCACATTTTGGAGTTACATAGTTACTCACCTTTCTGTATTTGGTGTTTTTGTGTGTGTGTCTGTGTATGGAAAATAGTCTGAATATAGGAATCTGTCATTGATGAGCTTGTCTTGACTTGCTTAAAGTCAAAAGATGGCAGAAGTTCTCACAAATACTGGTGCAAAGAAAATAAAATTTTTCCAAGCTAAGAGAAAAAGTGTATCTCAAGTATTGGTACTATTTTATATTCTGTTAATTGTTCTCAGTTTTCTGTTTTTAATAGCTAAAAATTAAAATCCATTTTGTGGGGTTTTTTTTGTCATAATTATCTAAAATCAACTGTAATCTTTATTTTCTGGATAGGTTAAATGATTGAAAATTTTAAAGAACATAGAATAATAGAGTGGATAATTTTATAAATATGTATGTTATTAAAAATGCCCTTAGCCTGAGTACTGTCATCGGCAGTTGTTTGTAGCTTAATGTTCCTGAATTTTCTGTGCCATTGTGGACAAACTAGGTGTTTAATTACAGAACAGTATCATCCACAGAACATAATTTTTGGTAGTTTAAATGCCATGCTTATTATTCTCATGGTTGAAGCACAGAGTAGAACTGGAAAAGGGCTTAATAAGCAGCTTTTTCTGAGGTTTTTTGTATTTGTGTGCCAAATTGAAAAAAAATTTACTTGTTGTATTTTATTATCCTGTGCTTCATTGTCTCTCTTCGACATACAGGATATACATCGCACTTTGAGAACTCTTTTGAGGGATCCTCTTTTGATATTGGAGACATTTCCCTTGCACTCTATTCTGCCTTGTTCTCTTACTCTGGTTGGGATACGCTCAATTTTGTAACAGAAGAGATAAAAAACCCGGAAAGGTAAACAATTCGAGCTTTCTAAACCTAGATAGATACCATGTTGCTTGTTTTGTGGCTCTCTTTAACTGATGAGTCCTGAGCCTATACAGAAATGAGTAGAACTGCTTTATACTTGGATGGTTAAGCTGTCAACAACCACCAGCAAAGATTGACTAGTTTGAAACTGCATTAAAAATGAAAAAAAAAAAGATTAAAAAAAGATAAGAATAAATAAGTCAAATGATTGCAGGATTGCTGTATTCGGTGCTTGATAAGCTTTCAGTTCAAGATATTTCTACTATTCATTACAATAGGTGTTAATACTGGCGTGAAATAGTTACAAAGTGTAGCCTGTGTTGTGTTTATCTGTGCAATAATTCTGATTTCATATTTGAGAATGTTATCTTTTCCATTAATTTACGCTATGGAAGTGTGACTGACTAATCTTGTTCGGTTGTGAGTCTGTAAGCAGATGCCTTTTATGTTAAAAATAGAATCCCATTTGATCATTCTTCCTTCCACTTATAAGCAGCAGCTCAGATTGCTACAACCAGAAGATAAAGAATGGAAGAGAGATTTTTTTTTTTTTTCAATTCTTCCAACTGATTTTTACTTCTGCAGTTTGTTCTGTTACTTCTGAGTTCTGTGCTGTGTGTTTATTTAACCAGGAAAGTTATTTTTTAAAATTATAAAATAGCAGATAAGTATTTTAACTCTAAAAATAACTATTTTTAGTCAAACTGAATTTCAGGTTGACAGTGTTTCCATAAATTGTCTAGCAAAGATTTGTTATATGTATTCAGAAGAGATGTATGTTTTGCATCACTGATTTAGTCCTTCAAATTGTTTTTTTTTTTTCTTCTGCTGAGAGAGCTCCCCTTTTGAGTGAGGTTGCAATGCCTTTTCATCTTTTTTGAAATTAATGTATTGTTCTGTGTTATCAGTTGGGTAACTCTTGTATTAGATGTATTGTTCTGAAAAATAATTTTTCTCACAGGATATTTATCTGATGAAAACTTACCTAGATTGATTTGTTATTTATAGGCATCAGTGCCTAATATAAGCTTACTTCTTGGTAGCATTTGTTGCTGATAAAGTAAACTTAGATTTCAGCTTTCTACATTAACAATTCTTGGGGATAATGAGATATTCCAGACTTCTATAAAATTACTCCAGTAATTACATATTTTTCGTACTCAATTGATTCATAGTGCCTTCATCTTTGTCCAGTCAAAAGTTGCAATCCACAAGTTATATTTGACATAGCCCCTTGACTTTAATTTTGGGTGTTGCAAAGTCCCCAAAATGCCTTTTAAGCTTTTTGTTACATTACATAACATTTCTGAATTAGTGTGTATGTGGTTTTCTAATTAATTTCTTTGCACTGAGGTTCAGATCTCTTACTGTGAGTGTGCAACCTGCAGGCAGAGTCAGAACTCCCAGTTACTAATTTACTGATTTATATGGAGGGAACGTGGTATGTGTTTGTCTTTCTGCTTCCATGCATCAGACAGACTGAGACGGAGTTCTGGGCTTCAGGAAATTTTTGAGGAAACTTCCAAACTGCATTTCATTTTTCTGCTTTGTTGGATTTTTTTTGTTGTTGTCATTGTTGGAAAACATGTTCATGGCAAATACTCATCCGTGCCAGCATGTCATGTTTGATTTCAAACTGTTACACTCTCAGTTCTGCTTTCCCTTTTGAGACATTTAAATATCCCTGCAAGCTTTGGGGTAAGAAAAAGGCTGAGTAAAGCCAGAGCCTAAAATTAAAAGTTTGCTTCTGCTTCTACTCTGCAGAGTTTCTCCCTATAGAGCTGCAGACTCAGGGCTATGAGTTTCTCAGCTTTAAATTAAGTCTTGTCTGTTTACATCTAGAGGTTTGCAGTGTTTTCATGTTACTCTAGCCTAGACATATGTTTGCTAGTAAGGTACACCACATCCTGAGATTCACAGCTGTGTCGCAGTTTGGGATCTGCCCTCTACATCTCTACTTTCTACAGTTACGCGGCCCAGTTAATTTGTTCTCTGCAGTGATGAGTGCAGATGAGAAAATATGAGGTTTGGTTTGGTTTAGTGGATTTCCATATAACAATTCTAGAAGTAGGTGCTAGAACAAAAGCAGCATTTCCCAGGGAGAATGAGTGCAGTGACTCAGAGCTCTGCCCCTTATGGGTTCTAGTTGTGGAAATTAACATGACCAGTAGGAAATAATTTAAAGTACATAAATTTAAAGGGTATTCTTACGGATCTGGAAACCCTAAAGTTAGGGTACTAGAAGAGCAGTTGCATATAATATCATTTTACACATATTTGGGGGTTTTTAATTATTGCAAAACATTATTTTTTTTTTCCTCAGTATTCTATATTAGTATTTTTAGTTTAAAAAAAAAAAACTCTTACACAGATACCTATTTTGAAATCTTTGTTCTGTCTTCATACCTTTTTTTTTAAGGTAAAGGATGCAAATAAATTTATTCTGTTATTAACGGATTTATTTTTTTTCCCCTGGGTTGTGGGTTTTGGGGCTTTTTTGTCTTCCAGGAACTTGCCACTGGCCATTGCAGTGTCTATGCCAATTGTGACTATTATCTATATTATGACCAATATAGCTTACTATACAGTGCTGAACGTTGAGGCCGTTCTTTCTAGTGATGCTGTGGCAGTGGTAAGTTGACCATGTGGTATTTTGCTATATTATTCACTTTTCACCTTTTTAAGATGCATTTGATTTTGAGGAAGAAAATAGGAAAAATCCCTAGTTTATCATAGCACTTCACTGAATACAGAAGGACAGAACAATTCAGCATAACTTAATCTTAAATAGAGAAGTAGTTAATGTAATCATGTATAATTATAATAATAATATATTAATCAGATTTATTAAAACAAGCACAGATGCATCTAGTTAACATATTTTGTGAAGATACTGATTAGACTTGTGCCCTTTGAGCTGGTTGTAAATTAAGACTCATTAGTACATAATTGTCTTCTCTGTTCCTTCATGCTGCAGTATTTAGAAAGCTGGAGCAGTACGCAAAACAGTGTTGCACTGAGTTACATTCTGTTTAGCTAATAATTGGTGCAGTGCGTATCTGTAAATGGATGTGTTGCAGCTTGGCTATGACAAAGTTTAGCTTTGTATCTCCTTTTTAATAACTTAAATCACTGTCTTCCCAGCATTGTGCTAATTCCAAGAACTTTTTAATATTTTGAAATTTGTTATTTTTGTATGTGAATGAAAGTTTGCATCCAATTAAAACAGATAAGCTTCTTAAAGTAAAAGCTGTTCAAAACATGTTTTATACTTAAAGCTAATCGTTTAAAAAAAAGTGAAGGGTTTTTTTTGACCTGTAGGTAGTGAATTAATTGGATAGTTCTGGTTACTATATCCTTTAGACTTGAGACTTGGAAATTTAATCTTATTTTTGGTTATTTCTTTTCCTCCAATGTAAACAGCTTTCCTTGTTTCAGATTCCAAATTGGCTTCCAAAATTAAGTAATTAGACAATGGACAGAGAGTTTATATGTATCAAAATTAAGGAAGTATTCCTCTGTTCCCACAGAGGATTATTGTGATTAAAAACTGGCTTAGCAAATCCGTGAACTCGTTTCAGGTATTTAGGCAAATGGTGAACTCGTTTCAGGTATTTAGGCAAATGGTTCCACAAAAGCACACACTTAGCTTTCTTTCAAACTTGACAAATACTTACATTAAATGTAAGCTTTCAAAATAGTTTATGGTAAATGCGGGCTGTAACTTGTTATTTCAAATGTAATTATGCAGATGTTTATTTCAAAATGTATTGAAAGTAAATAAATTCTAATTCTTTGCATCTTTTTATCTGGAATGTGAAATACAAAGTTGTCATAAAATATATTGTGAAAAACTTGGTAAAACACTTCAGAATGAAACAAAACAAGACAATTACAGAAAACATTTAGTTTTGAATCAGCATATAGTAAGGGGTGGTAAAATCTCCAGGAATATTTATTTCTGTTGTAGGCTATGGTATCCCAAATAAAGTACCTTCCAGTGATTCATAATGGAATTTTAATTCTTGTCTAGAATTTATTAATCCAGATGAAATTAAAAGCCAATACACAGTCTGTTGTGTGTCCTGACTTCTATAAAGCAATACACTATTGGTTTTTTTTCTAACAAAAACTTGGAAAATACACTCCTTTGACAGCAGTGAAGTTGTGCCATCCAGGCTATCCCCTAAGAGTATTCTGTGCATACTCTACTGCTCCTGGCCTTTGTCATCACAGAGGCTTATACAGCCATTTGGTGAATGGGATCAGGAAAACTGATCCACCCTGGGAGATGGGGGGAATAATTCCCCTGTGGGCCTGTCCAGTTGGTGTTGCTGTACACAGCAAGGGGTAACACTGCAGCAGCAGTGAGTGGCCAGATAAAGGAGGGATGATGGATGCCTGAACCTTACTGGACATGTGAAACCCAGGCCTAAATTTTTATGATTTTTATGTACACTTCATTTAGTTGTTCTTTTGACATTGTTCTTGACCAAAAGTGATATATTTTAAATATATATATTTTGTATGTGTATTTATGTATGTACACATGCTGTGAAATTTTACATGAAATTGTAATCCTCTCTAGGATGCATCTGGACATGGAAGAGAAAAAAGGAAGACTTGAGAATGATATAAATCCTTAGTCAATCTAATTGCATGCAGAGATATTGGGCGACCAGGATAAGAATGAAAAAAAATGTTTGTGATTTCAAAAGTTATTAGGGGATTTACTTCTTGTGCTAGTTTTAATGAAACTTAACCGAATGAATGACTTTGGAGGTCCAGAGCTGTGCTTTTTCTCTAGATCTCAGGATTGCCAAATACTTACACTTAAAATTTTAACTAAAGTTGTATCTAAAGGCATTTTTGCTGAGATGTCTCATCAACTGGCAAACAATGGTTTTCTGATTGCCACTACTTACTTCCCTTTTAGAATGACACAGTGAAGGTGCAGCTGAAGTTTAATACTTAACACATGACTCATTAAAGATTCTTTTCCATTGCTGATAGGAATTTAATTGCCTAGTTTTATGAAACCAACTTTAAGCGTGACCTACTAATACATTAGCAAGTAGTGCGGCCCTCTGGAAGGGTGTCTGTAGAGTGGAACAGTTGCCACTGAGGACCTGGCACGCCCACTATACACACTTCACGGGTATTTTACGTTGAACTGCCTCGACTGAGGTCCCGTGGACTGAATGCTTGTGTGGCTGGATTGCAGTAGGGGAGTGCAGTAGGTATGCTCTTGAAGGGCATCTTATGTAGCCTTCTCTAAAAGGGAAGCTCCCTTTAGCTCCAATGCTAAACAAAGTGAACTAAAAAGCAATAAGTGGCAATAATTGAAAGAGTTGCTTCAAAAGTGCACTTGCAGTCCAAATCAAAACACTCGTAATGCACCTGTAGTTTTCTAGTGAAGAGGGGTGGGGGGGAAAGAGCTAATGACTGTAGTGGTCTGTATTGGAAAACTGTCCTATAATACAGAAGTATAAAATTCTTCATGGTGAAATTTCTCTGGGTGGCAGAAGATAATTTTATCCTCAATGGAATCTTTAAGAAGACATAGGCCATTGTGTTCAGTGGATGAATGAAGAAAGGAGAGGATAATTAAGCCAATCCAAAAACTAATTGATGAAAGTGAGCCACTTTGATCTGCTCACATGTTCTACATGTGATGTATGATATAGATTGCTGTAGTTCCTTTATTGCCCTCTCTGCAGTTGTAGGCTGAAAATTACGGTAATGATTTTTCTAAAGAAACATGGTAGTAATATTGCTGTGTTTTAGAGCCTTTTGTGTAGTAAAGCAGCAGTTTAAATTTAATCTTTCTTTGTTGGGAAGGAATGGAGTAGCTTTCTCCTATTCATTTCCGTCAAGAGGCTTTGAGCTGGAAAGGAGGAGAAGCTGTTTCTGGTTTCTAAACGATAAAAGTTGCAAGTAAAAGAAATACTAGTAATAGTGTATCTCCACATCACCTTGTATACTGTTTTTCATGGTGGCTGGGAGGTGAAAGAAGTCTTACCAAGGCGTGATGCAGAACAAAATGATAAAATGTCCTTCCTTTACTTCAGTAGTAGCTTCATTGTGGTATAGTCCCAGTGCTGAGGCTAAGAAACTCAGTTTTTTTGAGCTCTCTTTTGTTGAAGTAATACAGCGACAGCTAGCTTAGAAGTTCTGCAAATGCTCTTCAGAGGGTTGCTGATTGTGTAAAAATTGCTTCCTTTTTTCAAAGATTCCTGTCAGTTTCACAGTTGGCTTCTGTTTTAACTCCTTACACAAACCATCACAACCCCTTACAGTTAAGTTTTATGCATATGAAGCTGTTACTTTGTCGCACAAACACACTTAAATAAATAAAAGCAGAAATTTTCTCTCATTTTCCCCTGTTACTGAACAGTTATTTTTCTGTATCTGCAAGTGCCATTGTATTTTTTGTTTGTGAAGAGAGCAGTTGGCTCCACAAGGACTTTTTGGGCTGCTTCATCTTCTGACAGGAAAGAACATAGTGGCTGCCAGTCCGTAGCTTATTACCTACTTCCTGTGTTTGGTCATGTCTGGGTTTTTTTTTTAATTGAGTTCATACAATAGGTGATATTTGGCAGCTTACTACTTTTACTTAGAAAAGCTAAAAATTATCCCTGGTTGAAGCAAAGAGTTAATTGTCCTGCATAGCCGGCTGTCTTCTTTCTTGGAGCTGTATGGCTTTCTTGGTAGATTAGGGGTAAAGATCACTACTTCAGTTGCATCTTTGAATGCCATCTTGCGAGTCTTGCATTGATCAGTCCAATTTACCCTGGTGTACTCATATTCTATAGTGGACTTACTTTGCTTCAACATGCTCTCTCCCTCAGTGAACCAGGCATGTGGGAGGCCCTGTGCTTTAGCTGTTTTATTCTTCTTTGGTGTATAGTTTAACAAATGATGAGTCTCTTTCTTCTAACTGAATTTCACCAGAAATTCTTAAGTTTAAACCTCACAAAGCCTTTTGAGTATTACTTCTCTTCCTTCATTTGGCCAGTCACTGGCTTCTTCCTTGAAGAGAAAAATCTGCTTGTCTTTGGCTGCGAGTGTCATGTCCCCCTTCTTTGCTTGCACTGGCACCTCCTAATAAGGTTCCTTTGGGTGAAACGCACATTCTGTACCTTACAGTGGAGGAATTCTTCATTGGGAACAGGCAGTTGCTTTTAGAAGAGAGCTGTTCAGTAAGTCCTTTGCCTTCTTTCTTGAAGCTAGCCGTAATTCACTACCAATGCAGCACTCCTGTGGCCACTTCTATATAGGAGTTCTCTGGCCTTGGAGGCCAAGCTGAAAAATTGAGCCAGAACTTGAAAGTGTGCTACCTAGTATTTTAAATATGAGAAAGGTAAGAGACTTTGGAAAACACTGAACCAGTGTTATGCTACAGCTAGCTATTAACAGTGCTAAGAACAGGATAAACACCTGAGAAGATTTAGGTCAGGTATCTTCAGCACCTCCATGCAGACATAAACAAAACTGTTTTACTGTTGGAGCTGGCATCTGTAATCTTAATGTGGGCCATGTGGAAGAGATGTAACGTACAGTAAACATGCAATATATTAACGCAGAGTAATGGTGGTTTCTGTTGCCTCAAGATTGTATTGGGTGACTGAAAGATGAAGAGAGAGTTTCACACTGGACCTTGCACTGCACTGGCACCTTTTTCTCCAGGAAAAGGCATTGCCCATAATACAAGGAGAGAATTATGTCTGTTTGAGTAGTATCAATTGACAGAATGGTGATTGAAACAAGATTTACAGGAAACTTGAACATTTAAATTGCTTTCTTTTGCACCTTTACAACTTTCTGACTCTGTTTTCGGTTGATGTGCACTCTTTTCTTTAATATATGTGATGTTAAATCTAATTTGGCCAAACTGAACAGATGTCATACTGTAGCTTGACAAATGTAATCTATGGCAATGGAAGAAAACTTCATCTACTCAGTGGCTTTTTTTGCATGTGCGGCTTCCTGATTGCCATAAATCATAGTTTCTTAGTTTCCTTTAGGAAGTAGCTCCTTAAAGTCCTGAGAAGATAAAAATTGTGAAAACAGACCGTAGTTGTGACTAACAAATCTTCCTGTAATGTGAGAATGTATTTGTATTCTGCCTCATTAGAAGAGTCAAAGCAGAATTAATTGCATTTCAAAGATACTAGTCAGATTGCTCGTATATATTAATCTCCTCACTGCTATATGTGACTTTCAGGGTAAGAATGGTATAGAACTGAGCCTGGAAAAGCTCACATGTGCAATAGGATCTTGAAATGAGCTACATAAAGAGGTTCTGTAGTTGCCTTTTAAGCCTTCCTAACAGAAACACCTCATCATCTTTGGGTATAGTTTTGTGTAAGTCTCTTACTCGTGTTAGACTACACTCTCTTTGCATTTGTCCATCTGATGAATACTGTTTAGCGCTTTGCCAGCCTAGCATGTGCTCGTAGCTCCACACGCTCTCAGTGTGGTCTGACATTTTTTGTGTGTCTCTAAGTGCACTTTTTGTGTGCAGCTAAGTGTGATTATATGGTTCTCATCTTGTAATTCATAACATAAATGTGGGTCTTTCTAATCATCTGTGTGCCTGAATTTCTGAGTGTGAGGCAGTATCCTGTGTATTTTGCTGGGGCAGCTCTTCATGTGGGGCAATTCCCGCTGCTTGTAGATCAACCTGTTTGTATAGAACTGTTGTTTCGACCTTCAAAAGGACAAAAAAGTGTTTTTGCAAACCATTCACAAGTTACCAGCTGATGATCATGAGATCAAACTAACCCAGGATAAAAATAAAATGTAGTTGAATCAGTCATTCATGTCTTGAAACAAAGCTATAATTCAGTTTTTGACCGTTCTTCAGGGAGTAATGTAATGTTTTAGTCATGACAAATGAGGGCAGTTCAGCTGAGAAGTGCATGGCTGGAAGCTTCTTCCTTCATTATTATTCCCTGTTGATGGTTTGGGAAAAAAAAATCAGAGCTAAGAGGAACAATTCCAGGTGCCTGTCTTTCTACAGTGTGCGTGTATGTGTGTGTATATCTTGTGTGTCCAATGGATGGGAGGGCATAAAAGGACTTTATCTGTAATTGCAAGTGCTGTATCAGCCACTGAATTCTCTCACTGTTTCCTAGCAGTTAGAAGCAGTTATAGTTCAAGTCTGGACTACAGGACTTGTCAGACTATAGCAGAGATGACAATTTAATTTCTTAATCCTTCTTGCTCTTTAGACTTTCTCAGAAGAAACCTGAGAAGAAATCCATCCCCATAGTGGTGGCTTTCTCCTGTTATGGTGGACTAAATGCTTCTGCTATAGCTGCCTCCAGGTAGGCTCCTCTGTCATCCTCCGCATACCCTTGCGAATGCTCCATTCTTTCCCCTGTTGCCAGCTCATTTGTTTTTATAAATGCATTTCACTACTCGCAGAAGTAGTGGTAGTTAAAGTGGAATTGGTCAGGTGCTCAGTTCAGAGCCCACGTCTCGCTGATTTGTGGAGGATCTATGATTGTGCAGTTGTGGTTTTAGCAGAAAGCAGCCACTAACTCTTCTCCCCACCCCCACCCCCCTTTTTTTGTTTCCACTTGTTACAGTGCACATGGTGTATGTCCTTGATAACTTGATTGCTTTTTGTACTTTTCTCTGCCCTTCTCTCTTATGCAAAATAACTCTGACATGCACACAGCTGAATGCTTATTGTGGCCACTTCTACTTACACTTCAGTAACACTTTCTGCAAGAAACACTGTAGAGATCTTTGGTTTTCTCATTGTTCACAAGAGAGTGTGGCTCAGTTTGGAGAAGACATTTCTTGGCGTCTTAAAATGGGAGTGTTGAAGGATTTATAAATGTGTACTCTAAAGTATAAAAGTGTGTTTATTGTCTGAGTAGTAATACACAACTTGGGTGATTTTTATGTTAGGAGTGAGGGTGAAATGCTGTCAGAAAACATCTTCATAAAGGCAGCTGGGTCTATACTTGCCGTGTTAAGCTAGTTACTATCACTGGAAAGTTTAGCCAAACTTCAAGTACCTTTCAGCTTTGTTTTGCTGAAAGATCATTTGGCAGACAGGTCTACTTGGCAAACCAAACTGAACTTTTTAGATAATTTTCAATTACAATACTCTTTTGCCTTACCTCACTTAGGGAGAAGTTAAGCTCTTGAAGTTAATGCTCCATCCTTTGCTCTCTCAGGAATCCCAGCTACATTAGAAAGTACACTTGAGATGAGTGTTTGGTAAAGGCTGTCACTAGGTTATTCTCTGTTTTGAAGAGTCTGACTCATACAGATATAGGGAAATTAATTATTTAGACTTTGAGCTGCATCAACAGTTGTTACACATCATATAGCTTGCACCCAGAATACATTGAATCTCTAACGTCTTGATCTGTGTATAATTCGTGGAAGGGAAACGATAGCTTTGCCTTAACTCTTGGTGGTTTTTACTGCTCGTGGAATGATTGCTGTTTTCCAGGATGTGTGAAACAGCATCAGCATATCTTGGAAAGATTGGATATATATTATAGGATGGAAATGGCCTTTGAGTTAGTCCCACATCTGGCATTCCACACTGGCCCATTACTAGATGTTTCAAAAGAAAATGGGAAGTGCTTGCAAAGAACAGATGCCAGCCTGCCTTTTGGGGAGAAAAGTTTCCCAAATTACATATTAGCTCCTTTGCATCCTGCAGCGTAAGATTACATTCATACATGTTCTCTCTTCTTTAACTTTAGCTGTTATATTACTTATCTAAATGCTTACCCTTTAGGCAATCATACTAAACATCTTAACTCCTTAACATCTTTTTGAGCGAGTTCTGTATCTTAGTTAAAAAAAATAATCCTCTAGCAGTTAAGTTTGGTGTCTAGTAATTTCATTTGCTGTTTGGGTTTGGAAATCAGCAGTCCAGGTTTGAATAATCCTTTAAAATATTACAACAATTGCCTATTAGAATTTTCATCTTGTCCTTATTCTTGCTTGTTCTGGAGAAGTCTGAACTCGTTCACTGGATCTTTATGAATTACATTCTGCTTTACGAGACCAGGTTTCTCAGAGCTGCATTTAGATCCAATAAGGATCTGAGAGAAGCACTGTGGGTTCTAGTAATTATTCTTGAGCAGCAGAAATCTTTTATATACAGTAATGTAAATTATTGGTTCAGGTTCAATTGACTGAAAATGGGTAATCATGGTGTACAGAGCATTTCTTACAGCATGGTCTTTTGCTAAATTGATGTTCTAATTTCAGCATGAAATAGAATTCATACATGGATTGGTTCTTTTATACTTGTGCTAATTTTTATAATTTCTGAGGGAATCTGTGTGCGTACATTTTTCCACCCCTGTGTGGAAGCTCCTTTTTGAGGGAAGCTATGCTAACACGTATAAACTAAAAGAGGCCAGGAAGAGAGGTGCTTTAGTAAGAATCAGGGTGACTAACAGTTGATGCATTGACTTCGAGCCTTTTGGCAAGGTTCCCATTAAAGTGATTTTATGCTTTTGCCTTGTTCCTTAGCAGCAGGAAATCCTATCTGCCTTTGCTGAGGCTAAACTGAATCACACAAAAGGATAGAATAAATTTTGATTTTTAGTGTGGATGATGGTATACAGCTAAGCAGAGTTGAATTCTGAACCTTAACCTGGATAATGGGCTGAACAAAGCTCTTTGTCAACCCAGACAAAGAACAGGAACCTTTAAACCATAAAATGCAGAAAAAATTGTTAACATAAAACAAAGCTTGGCTGGTTAAAGATTGACTTTATATGCAGGGTTTTGCCTCATAAAAATCAATGACTCATTTAATGAAAAAAAAAATCTATATTAATTCATTTAGGCTTTTTTGACCTACAGAACCATTCAGAAAATAGATCATGATGTGCTGCTTTTGGCGATCTTCTTCCTGGAGTAGTTAAATAAAAATTTGACCACTGTTAAATCCAGATAACTTTATATGCTACAAACAAAGGCCAGTTCTGAATGTTAATCCCCTTTGACTGAACTTCTTAGCTCATAAATGTTATAGTGAAGACCAGTTGTTTAAAGGGAGGTTAAGGAGGAGGTGTTTCAAAATACTAAAATATTAAAAACTGAATAACATTTTTGTAATAGGAAAGACAGACCTGCAGAAAGCTGAACTAGTATATATGCTTTTTATGTCTGAGGATCTTGAAATTGATAAAGCAAGAGAGAGCTAAGAAAGTGATTTAGGGAAAGGTTCATTAAAAGGTTTAGATTCCTGCTACGTGCTGACGTGTAAAATGTTCTAATACCCACGGAATCTTTGGGGTTTGTTTGAATACCACCTATATATAAGTAGTATTTGTTTCTAAAAATAGTTATTTCATGCTGTCTAACATAAACATGATCCTTTTGCTACTGTGGCTGTTAGTTTGTTTCTGTAAAATAAATCATGGAAGTAATTTACCTATCAGTAGGTAGAATTGGGGTAGGAAGGCTTCCATCCATGTCCTCTGAACACAGCATGAGCCGATTTCAGACATGTACAATGCTCAGACCGAGATGGGATTTAGAATAGCTGTCAGTCTTCACGTATTAAATTTCTTGATTATTCAAATATTTTGTCTAATATTCTAAGTCTCTCTCCCTTTTTTCTCCATCCAGGAGGCCAAACAGAATTGACCAGGACAATATCTTGCAAATTATTACCCATTTTCATTGTAGGTCCCAGATCACTGTCCATCGATAACTCTTACCACTTGCTGTGAAACTTTGATGCTCCTGGCTTCTTGGTTTCAGAGCTCTATCATGGAAAGTCACCTCAGTTGGCCTGCAGTATTGTCTAGCAACATTAACAAATGACTGCTAATAAGATATTTGCTCGGCCATTTGCTATGTTGTGAGAGTAGAGCTCAGAGGCCCTGCTGGTGGAGCTAAAGGAAAATATGATGTTGCTTAGGAAACTTAAAAAGAAGGAAAATAAAATAGATTCCTAGAATAGTGTCTGTAAACAGTAGGTGGGATGAGGTTATGTTTTATCATCTGCAATATGGCACTTCTCTTTTTGGCTATTTTTGTCCTTTAATCTCTGTAGTCACTATGTTGTTACACTTGAGTTCTGTAATTCAGTTAGATAATAAAATATATTAGGATTGCTGAGAAAATTCTAAAAACATTTTGTTTTCCTTTGGGAGCATTATTTTTGTGAGCAGAAAATGAGAGTTCAGGTGCTTGGCTAGAGAAATTTGTGCTTATTTAGAATCCATAAACAAATAAAAAAGCTGTATGCTTCTTTGTGCTGCATTATGGATTGTCTTTACTGTATTAATATTTTTCCACACAAACTTACTGCGAAAGATTTAATGTCATTGTTTTATGTGTGCTTTGTTGCAGATATTTTCATGTTTCCTTTTTCTTTTCCCTTTCCTTAGACATTTGCTGACCAGGTATTTGGTATCTTCAGCTGGACAATTCCCATTGCTGTAGCCTTTTCTTGTTTTGGTGGACTTAATGCTTCAATTCTAGCATCATCAAGGTAGTGCTTATCTCTTTCTGTTTGACAAATGTTCATAAGTTTTTTTTACATGTTACTGTTAAGCTTATCTATCAGGAGAGTGGCAAAAATTCTTTTTAAACTGAACCTATAATGAATAGGGAGAGTAAAATAACAGACCTAAATAAACCTCTGTCTATGTCTACATACAACCTTAACAGTGCCTTACTTCCCCAAAGCATTCCTAGCTGTATACAGAGTGCAATTAAAGATCAAATGAATGTTGTCTGTGTGGTGAGTCCTCAGGCCTTCTGATTATTTGGGTTGTGTTATCTTCCTTTTTTTTTTTTTTTTTTTTTGATACAATAATTCTAGCAAGTTCTTGTTTTCAGATGTATTTACTTAAAACTTACTGACTTTTTAAAATCAGTATATTTAAGGTTTTTTTTTCTAAGTAAAAAGTTTTAAAGGTTGCTATTGGCTATTAAGCTCCAGTCAAAAAGCTCAGGATACAGTAC
This sequence comes from Chlamydotis macqueenii, assembly GCF_036417535.1. Lineage (NCBI taxonomy): Eukaryota > Metazoa > Chordata > Aves > Otidiformes > Otididae > Chlamydotis > Chlamydotis macqueenii. The sequence continues at coordinate 16,684,775 of NC_141568.1, forward strand.
AGAAGCTTTCCTCTGAGCGCTGATTTTGCATGTGACTAGTGAAAGTTTTAAATAGATTTATTCAGGCATTTTAACATCCTTCCTGTCCACTGAATGTATGTACAATGCCTCTCTACTGAGAACAAATATGAACATGATCTGGTGAAGCAGTCAATGTAGAACAATTTGCAGTTGATAATAAAATTATGTATTTGTGTTTTTTGAGCATGTGGTTGTCTTTTTAGAGGCCTAGTGATCTCTTCTGGTTGGCATTGAAAACTATTCAGCTGTAAGCTGGAATGTTTTCAGCACTAGGTTTTAGAGCTTTTTAAAACAGTAGAAATTTATTTCAGCTACTATAGATGTTTTCTATTTTACCTCTAGGATTGTTTTCTAAAAGTGGATGTTAACAGCATATTTCTAAAAGCTTATTGGTTGTTGTACAGTACGTCTTTACTAGAAGGGTTGAATCCTTGTTCCAGTTCAAAGAATGGAAATTCAGTGGTGTAAATACTTACTTTGACTGGTATTGTTGTTTGATTTTCTGTGATACATTCTCTCTCGCCTGTGGCCTCAACATCCGTTTTCTAATGCTTGTGTTTTTCAGGCTATTTTTTGTAGGATCTCGAGAAGGTCACCTTCCTGATTTGTTGTCTATGATCCACGTAGGGAGGTTCACGCCTGTGCCAGCACTGCTCTTCAATGTAAGTTGTTATTGCTTTTCTTTTCAACTGTTTGGATGCGACTATATGAATTATTTAAAGGAAGACTTTATAAAAGCGTAAGAGAGAACTTCAGATTTACTGTAATTGAGGTGGTTTCTGAGTGTGAGTTTTGAGAGGCATAAAATCGTGCCAGACACCAAGGAGTCAAATGTGTTACTTTCATGCAAAAAGCAGCATAAACAGTGAGTTTCAAACTTCCGTTGTTCATCTTACTCCTGTTCTTTTCTGACAGTGTGCTATGACCCTTATTTATCTGGCTGTGGAAGATGTCTTCAAGCTCATTAATTACTTCAGTTTCAGTTACTGGTTTTTTGTTGGTCTGTCTATTGCTGGGCAATTATATCTACGTTGGAAGGAACCAGATCGACCCAGGCCTCTTAAGGTAATATTTATTTATTATATAATTGTTAAAAATACCTCTTTCACATAATGTAAAAGTACTGGCTAAAATCTGGACCATACATGTTAACGCCTAAAGGTTACAAATTGATCAGGACACAAAACATAGCTTTCATTTTATGTTGCACCATGAAAACTAACTTGTCTGCTAGATAAGAACGAGTGATTATTGGAGTAGTATCATCTTTTCTTGTACGTTAGTTCAATCGGTAGCCTTTCTCTCTGAGAAAGTCTCAATAGGTTAACATAGTAATTAGCCTTTTTTTCTTGGATTATAAATCCCAAATTAGGAATGCTTAAGTTAATTGTGTCAGTGTGGACCACATTTAGATCTGATGATGTTTCAGTTCAATATCTGATCCTCTTACCACCTTCTCATACTTAAAGTTCATATACTACATGAAGAAGTAATTCTTGTTTCCTGGGATTTATTTGATTTGTCTAAAACCACTTGATGCTCTTATACAGTTTCTCTAAACACAGCAGAGTTACCATACTTTTGCAGTTTTTATCAGCAGTTCTGTATTCTGCAATCTGCTTATAGTTCATATAGCCAGATACAGAAGAGAGAGAGCAGAGAATTCATAAAAGTGGGGTTGAGAGGGAAAAGTCTGTAAATCCCACTAAAACATTTGTAACTATAGACAACAAATATTTCAATAACATTTTGTTCTATTTTTTTCTGTCTCCAGCTGAGTGTGGCATTCCCAATAATATTCTGTATATGCACAGTATTCCTGGTGGTAGTGCCACTCTATAGTGACACTATAAATTCATTTATTGGAATTGCCATTGCTTTATCTGGAATTCCAGTCTTTTTCTTGGGAGTATATTTACCTGCGTCAAGGAGACCTCAGTTTATCAACAAGATTTTAGGTAAGTTTCTTTGTAGATGGAGATATTGTTAGGAAAGAGGGAAACTAAGTAAGTGAATCTTGGTTTGTTGAGGAAAAAGGTTGCGATCAGTTGACCTCAACAAGCAGCTAAGTACCTGGAGAGCTGCTCGTGCACCAGCATCCCCCAGCAGGATAGCGGAGAGAACAGGAAGAACAGTCTTGTTGGTCAAGACAAAGACAGTTGAGCGAGTGAAGGAAAGATGGGGAAAAAAAACCCCAAGTGATGCAAAGGCAACCACTTACCACCTCCCACAAGCAGACCGTTGCGCAGCCAGTCTCCGAGCAACAGACACATTGGAAGACACCGTCCCACATGCATGCACTTCTTCCTCTACCACAATTAGTATTGCTGAACATGGTGTTATATGGCATGAAATATCCCTTTGCTTAGTTTGGGTCAGCTGTTCTGGCTGTCTCCCTTCTGATCTTCCTGCCCACCTTGTGGCAGGGAGGGCAGAGTGGAAGGGAAAAAAAAAAGCCTTAATACTGTGCAAACACTGTTCAGCAATAGCCAGAACACTGGTGTGTTACCAGCCCTGTTTGAGCCACAAATCCAAAACATAGCACCATATGGGTGCTAAAAAGAATGCTAACTGCATCGCAGCCAGACCCAGTAAAGGGGTACACTGATTTTTATAGATGTTCTTACACTCAGATTTTATTTACTGTCTATTTAAAAGGCCATACACTTTCTATAGATTCTGTCCTCATGTTTTTTTACATTTCTTTTTAATCAGGCATATGAAAAGTCTTTTTCTTAAGCAAGGCTGATGACTGTAAAAGGGCTGGACATTCCTGGTAATACAAGCTGTCTTGCTTTACTGAATCAGTTGTTTGAAGATGGATAGATTTTGTCACAGATGGAATTCTGCCTCCTGTTGAATTGCTGCAGTTAAATGATACATTTTTCTCCAGCAGTGCATTGTTGTCATTGTTACTACGTGAGAAAACTAGGATGAGGGATGTGGAAAGGAAGTTTAGGATGCAACAGGATGTGGTGCTCCAGCAGCTAGTGACTATGTAAATACTCAGTAATGTTGTCACTTTCTTGTGTGCTATTTGATGTTCTTATTTTATTTCTTACTCAACCAATTTTGCACTCTTAACTATAGAGAAAAAAAGATTTTATTTCCGTTACTTTGTGGGATGCCTAAGAAGAAAAACACCGTGGGATATCAACAGAACAGTTTTAAACATTATTTGTTTAAAAATTGAGTGGAAGACACTTTTTGTATTAACTTTTATCGTTTATTTCCTTTAAGAGAAGTGTGGCCGCATTCTTGACAACTAACTTTCATTAGTCAGATGCATGTTGTGTAATTAGAGTTGTTCTGATGCATCTCCAATTTCCTACACAGGTGCAGTAACACGAAACATGCAGCTGCTCTGTTACTGTGTTTTAACAGAGATGGACACAAATGAAGAAAAGAAGTTAGAAATCAAATCTAACTAAAATTTCAGAGGCATTCAAGAAACGGGAGGGAGGACAAAGCAATTATGACAACAAAAGGGAAGAGACGGAACTGGAAAAAATAGGAATACTGTTTCCAGCAGTCTTTCAGAAAGACTGGAAATGTACTTACTTGCAGTTGGATTCCCACATAAATCATGCCCTTGCGTCACCCTCCTAAACTGTGGCATGTTTTCAGGACATGTTTTCATTGGATGATGATTACCTACTCATTTCAGGCACACAAGCTATGCGTCAATGTTGTTCCTTCTTCAGAATTGGTATTTAAATGGTAAGAGCTAATGGATCAAATTAGATTTTTGCAGAACCAGGTGGTGAAGTAATGCTTTTTTAAGTTAGACTGAAAACCACTGTGACTCAAAAGACCAAAAGTCATTTCCAGCTTAATTCTGATGGATGTTTGCATGAAATGATTTGCTGTGCTATCTCAGTTCTTATCCCAGAAGACAACTGGTCACAACAAACTACCTAATTTGTCATTATTAGCAGAAAAATGAATAAAGTTGTGCTACATTATTTAAAGACAGAACCAACCTTTCTCTCAAAGTTAAGTATTTTATTCTGTATGCCATGTGGAAATGTGGTATCTGACTGTGGCAAGGATTTAATCAACAAAGCACCTTGGCACTAAAGATTTGATTAACATTTGATGATTCTTTTCTGTTAGCTTGTTAGTACTTGGTCGATTTCTGACAGGCTTTATGGAACTTTCAAAATTAAAATATTCAGTTTGAAGCTTCTAAGTATTTGTTTCTGAACTGTTTCAGTGAACACACATTAGCAGTGTTACTTCAGCAGTCAGAAAATTTCCTTTCAAAATTTCAGTGCTGTTAACTAGAAAATGGCCATCCAGAAACTCACAGAACAAATCACTTTTTTCTTCTATCGTAGAAGTGAAGTTCTGTTGCAGCAACTATATCTTGAAAGATAAGTAGCAGGGAGATAAAATACAAATATAAGCAGAAATAAAAAGTCGTATTGCAATACAGACCAATCCTAATTAATAGTATTTCTAATTCCAAAGCTTTAAACCTAACATCAGGATGCTTCAATACTGAATTCTGGTGCAGCAAAAGGTAACATAAAGCCAGCCTGTTTGGCCAGCAGAGTGAGATACGCTTCAAAAACATACCTGGAATTTTTACCTTAGTTCAGAATGCTTACCTCAGTTGACCTGAGTTTTTTCATACATGCATTTTTTTGTGCGTTTAAGTTGAACTAAATCTTGTAATCACAATAATATGGCTGAAGCAATGTACGTTTCAAATGCCGCATCACATTTACATCACCCACTAGAATAGGAGTGGGAATATTTGGGTTCTTGTACTGACTCCCTGCCCAAGGTTGTCTTAAACAAAAAGCTACAGGTAATGGCAAGTGGTAGTACATGGTGAAAACTAATATAAAAATGGAGTCTTGGGCTACTTTTGTGAAGCAGCATTGGAACTTAACATAGCTAAATTCTACTTGAGGAACTCTGACAGATAAACATGTAAGGTCTTCTCAGTATTTAACGAAAATTTGCATTTAGCTATTATAATACATATTTTTAAATCTTGCGTATGATTAGAATGAATTCAGTATCTAAGTTGAGACATCTGTCCAGTGGGCAGCATAGTTTTAACATGCTACTGTTGTGGCAAAAGTTAACAACCATATTAACCTTTCTGTGAAACCAAGGGAGAAATATTTTGCCTCCTCTACCTTGTGGACACAGAACTAATTGACCTAAAGTTACTGCTGCAACCTACAGCTCATGACTAACATAGAGCTAACATCCTATTAGCTATTTTTTATAGACTCAAGTAGGGGAGTGCTGAAATACTTTGTGGGTCCAAACAGGTAAGATTAAATTGTTTTAAAGATGAATGCAAGTTAAATGCTGACACGGCTTCAGCTGTACCAACTCCTATGATCTTCAAATGAGTGGAGAAAACTTAGTCAAAAATTCTTTATTTACAATTTAAGTGCACATATATTATTCAACTCCAACAGTAAAATTACTGGAGGGAGATCCAGCAATAAAATGGAAAGGCATTTCATATGCTCAAAAACACGTAAAGAAGGTAACATGAAACTTGGGAAGAAATACAGTAGAAAGCACTAGGATAGAGTACCTTTTTCCAGGACTTCTACTTGCCATCGTGGCAGACGTGTTGATCTTCTTGTGAAACCTGACACTTTAGTCATGACAAGAAGGGCTCCTGCCAACAGTGTCTCCATATATAATAATGCAGAGGCACTGTCAGTACAGGTACAAATGCTTGGGCAGCTTGCTTTTTTTTTTTTTTTTTTTTTTAAGTCCTTTGGAACCTCAGCATCACAGAATGGGCAGAAAAATCTAATTTAAAGCATATATTATCTTTTGCTTGGAACAAAAATTTGTATTGTCGACTGGCATACTCACATCCATCTATTGAATATCTACCAGCTAAGGTGGCTGCTCAGATGATAGTAAAAGGTTCTAGCATTTACTGGAATCCCAATCTAGTATCTAATACTCAAAGCCTAAAGCTCATCCATGAAGATTCATCTCCTACTGTCCCAATGAGCACAACTTTTAACAGAAAGTGGTTTTCCAGGGTTTTGGTTGGTTTTTTTTTTTTAGTTCAACATTATTATGAATAGCCATCTGTCTGGATTTTCAGTTCTACTACAACAGCAAAACTACATCTTCAGTATGCATTTCACCTTCAGAAAAGGGCTGTTAGTCAGAATCCAAATCCTGGATCTCATCATATTCAAATTCCTGTAGAACCTCCTGTCGGTATTTGTTCCATGTTCTTCTCCTATAACTCTGGGCCTCATCACTGAAGCTCTCTTCAGAGTCTAAAGAAAGAGCATCAATACTTCTAGATTATCCTTTCTTTTTACTTAAACAATTAGGTTAATTAGATTATTGTAAGCTGCTTGAGTAACTCACATTAACAAGTACAAAGTCTAAACAACTCTACATCAGGTGAAGTTTGAATTATGCTTGGAGTGCACTGGGATAGGGAGTTAAGAAAGCAAAGACAGTGTTTTACAAGCATGTGGAACCAAGTCATCTATTCCTTCTCAAAACGAGCAATCTTCTGCAAGTGTAGTAGCCTGAAACTGAGTTCTTAATTTTGACTTTACAAAACCCCTGAGATCCCTTGTAGTTCCAAGAAAGATCCTTCTCTAAGCAGCTTTAATCCATTGTAAGAGCAGAACATTGCCCCAGCAGTGCTTAAGTTAGTTGTTTTCCTAGAAACAGCATGTAAAAATGGATGGGATTTATGTGTGCACAGCGTGAAAACAAACAATTTATGACAGGCATACCTTTTTCTCCATCACTATCTTCCTCAGGTAAGAATTCATCTTCATCAGGATAATCATTACGCCAGTTATTTTCATCATTTTCATCATCTTCATCTTCATATATTTCCCCTGGAACAGGATCATCATCTACCTGCATGTCACACAAAACATAGCATTCACTATAAATACAGACACTCAGCATTAAGTAGTTCTTCATCCGCCAACACATTACAGATCATAAACAGCCAAGAGATACTTGTCTACCACAAGCATAAGTTATTCAACAGTTGCACAAAGACTGCTGTAGAAAAATTTCTGTTGTTAGTATATTCACCATAGCACAGCAAGCTGCTTTAGGTGAAAAATCAGTTGTTATGCATTTAAATGTTCCAGTTCAGCATTTAAATGCAGAGGTTAATATCTAATTAATCCTGCTCACTTCAGCAATAGTGTAATACATCAAAGAACAGGACAAACAGCTTCAGGTTCCTCATATGCAGGTCTGTTGATGACAGTATCTGCACAATGAAAGACTGAAGCTTACATTTAACTTCCTAACTCCACAGTCGCTCACTGAAAGACAATTCTATTACAAGAAAATATCTCTTATTAAAATTAAAGTCAAGTCCTCAAATACTGGAAAAAATGTGTGTGTTCCCTTTGCTCCTTTTTTTTTACCCAAGCACATTTACAACTACATTTTAATTGCTGCCTCCTAGTAAAAAATGAGATGTGAATTACTTATATTTACATTTGTCTGCCAAAATTTCTTTGGCAATTTGAAGCCAGACAAATTTTTCTGAGTACATGAGCACTATTCCTTCCATTTTCATTGTCGTATCATAATTTGCTTGAATCAACAGTAACCGGTCAGAACACAGGACTGGCAGTTACAAAAAGCAACACATAAGTCACTGAGCATACCTGTAGTATCTCAATTTTCTTAGCATGGCTGCTTCTAAGGATAGGACTTTAAGGACGTTTATTTGTGACCTTTCTATTAAAAAAAGATCTCTTTTCCCACATCCTTACCAGTTCATATTCTTCTCTATATGGTTGTACAGAAAGGATATTTTGGATCCAACCAGGGGCTGATGTTTCCATATAGTAGATGTCATAAACATACTCATCTTCTTTCTCATGGTGTTCTTTTTTACCATCTTCAGAAACATTTAAACGCTCACGGATCATCTCTACTGCATTGCAGAGAATCACATCTGGATCAGTCTTCTGCTGAGAAAAAAATTAAAAATGCATATTTCCACTGAAAGTCTTGGCATACAAAGTCTTAGTTACAGCCAGCAGTTTTCGTTGTAGTTCTCCTTAGCTAGCAAATAGCTAGCTAAGGATGACATTCTGAAATATTAAGACTGAAACACTTTCCCACTAGAATGCTGACACTTGGAACATTAACAACCTAGAACTGAAAAACGTCAAAGAATTTTCTAATTACTGTTGTACTGTGCAACCATGCTTGGTTTCAAATAATAGAAAACTTCTGGGACAAGCTCATTAGAAACTATTGAAGGGGATATTACTAATCCTGTAGAACTGTTCATCTGCTTCTGATCACATGTTGGTTGAAAAAACAAGTTTTAAGACAGCCTTTGCTTTGCAGAGCATTACACTTGCAACACTGCAGGAAAACTGTGCATACAGTAGCATGGATAATAAGCAAGTAGATTACAGTATACAAAGTGTACAGGAGAAACAATGAAAATGTGACAGATTAACAGGGAAAGGCTGACAGGCCCTAGAGATATGCTTTTTCTTTCCTTTATTTCCTCACTTCAACATTAAGACAGAAGAAATTTCTCTTCCTAAAAAAATACTTGCAATATATTTGCTTTAGCGACCTGTATTTGAAGGTCTACAAGGGCAGGTTCTTGCTGCCAATTTTTCTCTGCTAGAGCTTTTCAGAATATCTTTTCCAATTCACAGCGGTGTCTCCTGAACTACTTAAGTAATTCTGAGGAAAAGCTACAGACCAGCCTTTCATTCACTTCTAAATACTTACAGAATGACAGAGAAAGCTTACTTCTTGTTTTCAACACTTACTGCTAGCCCTAAACGAATACAAAAAAAAATCTGATGCTGCCTCAGTTTGATTTCTGTTTTTCTAATCAGCAGAGCGATAGATAACAGTGAGCTAACAGATGTCAAATGTCTGTCTGAACTGCTTGTTATGGCTTAATAGAAAGTGAGATTTCCTACTAAAGTTTGACAGCAAAGCCCTGACATTGAAGGATGACAGCTGGTTGGGCTCTTGCTCACCTGAGTACCTCTTTTAACGTTAAGCATGTAAGTTCTCCTCGGCTGTGATGGGCTGCGTAAGTAAAGCACACAGTGAAGAAACTACTGAAAAAAGCATACGCAGCCCTCTTACCTTCTTTTCCATGTAGTTACGAGTCTCCAGTAACGCTCTGTATGCAGGGCAACTCTACTTAGAAGGCAGAGCTTTTCCATAATTAAAACCATGCTATATTTTGAGTAGATACTCTTCCAACTGAAAATATACTTAACTCATAATGCCAACAGAAAGAGGACATAGGGGCTTAAGCAACCTGCCAAACACCTAGAGTTCTGCTAAAAACAAAATATACAATAAAACCTTATATTGGAATTATGAGAAGGGAAGGCTCAAAAATATCTTTTCCTTTAGTGAATCTTGCCTATAAGTGACATTCCTAGGCATCTGAGTGGATGAGAAGACATTGAATTAGATTTTTTCTTTTTCTAGGTAGAGATCCACCTGACAGAAAAATGTGAGAATGTATACATCAGAACAGGGTTCAGAAAAAACAGGGACGTATAAGCCCTTCCTGTAGCAGCCAACTCCACACGGCTCTCTGCCTCAACAACATTACTGCACTTCAGAATCCTCATGAAAGTTATTTCCTGTACAATATATTAACTGTTCCAACTTAAAAATATCTAGTTAAAGCTCCTATTAAAATAGCAGAATACTTACAATGCAAAAAAAAACCACCTACAGCAGTCAGTTTGCCCACATGTACTAGTTAATAGTGATACCAAAGTACTTCAAGTACACTAAGTTTGTTTGCTGACCTGTGGGTTTGCAGCAGTTACACGGGAGTCTCCCATCACCTCCTCTTCTTGTTCGATATCAAACAACTGAAATTTCGCACAGCAGTCCGAGCTCTTATCCACAGCACCGCTCTCCTTTTGTGAGGCATCTTCCGTTGCTTCAGAGCCTGATCTGTCACCATCAATCGATGCCTCGCCATTTATGACAGGTGCAGCTGTTTCAGTACAGTTAGGTCGATGGCTGGCTATTACACGGTAACGGTTTTCCTTCCTTTTCACTTGCTTGGAAGAGCGGAGTTCCTGAATGATTCGCTGAGTGCTTCCTAAAGAGGGTCGAAGACTTTGAACTGCTTTGTCTCGAGTGATCACTTCTTGAACGTATTTCTGAACTGGTTCATTCTGGGTAGAGGAAGAAAAAGGAGGAGGAATATCATGACACCATCAACACAGTAGGTCATATTCGTAGAAGAGATTAGTAACTGCTATTATTGGTGCTCCCCATCTTGTTAGCATTTCTAACAAGATTCAAGTAACTTTACTATTGCTTTAAGCAACATAACTATCATAATATTCTCTTGATATAGGGGAAAAAAAGTATAAGATGTAAATGTTTCGATTTGACTTTTAAACCATGTACTTTATGGTACATAATAACCCTCCAAACAAACCACATGCCTTTGGAAGACTATGATGGTCCTAAATTTAAGGCACAATATCGTTTGCAGTCTCCTGTAAAGGCCAGTTCCCAAGAAAGGCCAGTTCTATTCCACATAAAAGACTGTAGAGCAGATGGAAGTTGTTAGCCTTGTTGACCTGAGCTTCAGCACCTGAAACAGGAAAAATTCAGGCTTCACTTATGGACTGTTCTGTAGTTTATAAGTGAAGAGCAGGCTCTAACTATGGAAAAGTCAGTGTTGAACACAGCTACTCACGGAGGTCGCTGTGTGCCTTAACGAAGAAATAACCTTAACACGCGGCCTTAACGATCAGCCTGCTTTGCACGCAGGTACGCTGCAGCTGCTGCGGAACGGGCTGCTCGGGCGGGAGGGGAGCGGAGCTCAGGCCGCCGTATCCCCATTCACCAGGACAGGCCGGCGTCTCGCACCGACACGCCGCTCCCCAGGCTTCCACCGAGAGCTTCGCACCCCCAAGGGATCCGGACAGACCCGCGTGGAAAAGCTGGAGAAAGCTTTCTGCTTTCCAGACCCCACTTTGGGAGCGCCACGAAACGCCCGGGCTGCACCAAACTGCCACCGGCCGCGGCGGTTGGACGGCCCGCGGTACCTTGGAGGACACAGTCGCCACCAGCTTGAAGAGGCTCCTCTCCACCGGCTGGGCACCGCCGCCCTCCGTGCGCAGCCGTTTGCAGGCGAGGAGCAGCGCCTCGGCCGGCTCCGTCCCGCCGCGCTTCCGCTTGACGCGCAGCACGGCCGCCCGCTCCATGGCGCCGCGCAGCACGGTAGGAAGGGGCGGGCACGGCCGGCGGCTCACCGCCCCGCAGCCCTCCCCTCGCCGCGCGGTGCACGCCGGGCAGGCGGCGCTTGGCGGGCCGGGGGGCGGCCTGACGGGTAGGTGGCGGCCGCCATGTTGGGGGGTGCGGGGGTGCCGCCGCGCCGGCGGGGGACCCTGAGGGGGAGATGAGGCTGCGGCTGCCCGGGGCCAGTTTCGGGCACGGGGTAGCGAAGGACGTTCTCGCCGTCTCGCGTGGCAGCTGCTTCCTGAGGCGAGGGGAGGTCCGGGCCGAGGCTACGTTCCCCCCAGAGAGGGCGGTTGGCCTCCCCCAGCCCGACGTGCTTCGCCTCGGGGGGAAAGTTTTTCCTGGAGAATTTACTGGTGATTTTTCTTCCGGGCTGAGTTCATGAACGGGGCTGGGTGACAGGTTTGAGCTTAAAACATCCATATAGAAAAAGTGCAACGCGATGACCAGTGCTTCTGGCCAAGGCAGGTGTAATAGGGAAAGTGTATATATATGTATCCAGAGCTAATGTCTGTTGTTTTAACTTTTGTGGGTTTTTTTTCTTTTTTTTTTCTTGTCCAGACAGGAAAATAATACCCATTTTGGGTATTATACTGAAGCCAAAGCAGAAAAACTGCACATAAATAACAGAAATTGAGATTGATCATGAAGACTTTTTGTGGAAGAGCTAATCCAACCACTGGTGCGATAGAGTGGTTAGAAGAGGATGAGAACTATGACTACCACCAGGAAATCGCAAGGTATGCTGGGAAAAGTAGCTTGTCGTTCCACTTAAGCTACAAAAAAGAGCAAACCCATCTTGTTTTTATGACAGTTTTTGGTTTTATCTTTGTAAAAGCTCCAGAGGCATGAGATGAGCCTGTAGGACAGTCTAAATGTTACAGTGCGCTGTGTTGTACAGGGCAGAACTGTAAACGTAGAATTTTGTAAGATGTTCTCCAAGTCATTTCCTTCTAGATTTTTTAAAATCGTTCTCTGAAGTGCTGATCTTAATGCTGAGAGCAACTGAGTTGTGGCAAAATGCATTGACTAAATTTCTTGTAAATCCCTAGTGCAACAAAGAATTGCCAGTTGTCTGTTCCTGCAATAACTTTTTAAGAGCTTAATGTAACAGCCAGAGAAATTGGGAAGAATAGATTTTGGTGTATTTTTAAATAGTGTGACCCATGAAGAAATTTGGACCAAAGGAATTTAAATCTTGGTAACAAATAATAGACGCTATGTATTGCTCTGTATGAACCTCTTTCTGTCACAGCTGTTACTTCACAGCTGTTTGTCCATAGGTCTATGTATTGGGTCTATTGCTGAAGAGAGGATATATGCCAACAGTTAATTAGTTCATTTATATGGTGATGACCAGATCACTGAAGAGACATTGTTTCTGAGATGTGGGAAACAGTTCGGATCCTCAGAGAGCATGTCAGTTACCTGCATGTTCATGGGCCGTGAGGACCAGCTGCCTTAGTAATTACTGAGAAAACAAAGCAGGCTATATAAGATCTAGCGGTTTGGGAGTGTTTTGCAGTATGTAGTATTTTGACTGCAATTTTTTTGTTGTAGGTCACGCTATGCAGATATGCTTCACGATAAAGACAGAGTAAGTATAGAAGCAAAAAACTTCTGAATGGTGAGGAAATACTAATTTCCTTTCACTTGACTAGCTATCAATGCGTGATTATACAGGTTTCTCTGAAAGATGAAATGTTCAAATTTGTACCCTGTAAGATACCAGATCTGCTGTTAGATCAACAGATGTCATCTTACTGACTCTAGTGTTCTGTTGTTTGCTAAAGAACATGATATTTACATTCAGTAGCTGATTTTGCTGTTCTACATTTTACATTTTTGACAGAGCACGCTCATTAGATGAAATTTCAAAGACTGTAAATGTGAATCTGGGTCTCTTAGTTTTTTGTAAAAATTTAAGTAGTCTATTCTTTTGTGGTATTTTTAGCTCTTATTTACTGCTTAGGATTGATGAGAAAATTGAGGTACCCAATCTACAGACATGATAAAGTCTGGAGTGAATGGTTTAAATGTTCTTTCTGCTCTAGCCATGTAGTCAACCATTTCATCAATAACCCTTTTAAAGACTAGACTATGAGTCTTGAATTCATACTGTATTGAAACATGCCAGTGGGATCAGCCATTTAATAAGCCATATGTCTAAGAGATTAAAACATCTCTACTGGAATTATATATCAAAAGTGTTAATTAGAATTATTCGGAAAGGGATCCAGCAGACTTTCCAGATTTATAATGTCCAGTGATAGTGTACTATTTGGAAAGGCTTGATTAATTATTTGGAAGCAATATCTTAAAATAGTCTGTTAATTGAGTAAATGTAAGCCTATATTTTGATATCTATACTGTAGCTGACCTATGACAACATTTGGTTTTTTTTCCTGTTAGTGCTAGTATGCTTGTAGCCCCGCTTAATGGCACATAACAGTATTTGCACGCATTGCTTTCCACGTATGAATGTTTTCAGTAGATGTAGAGAGGAATCTAAATCCAAGATACTTTAGCTCTTGTGCTGTCATACACACTATATATGACTATTTGAGTGGTGCTGCAGGGGAAAAGTAATCAGAAAAACAGTAGTATCTCACATGGAGATTTTTTTCTTTGCTCCAGGATTTTTATTTGCTCCAGAAAATATATTGTGTTTGTAAATTATGCACGCGCTATAAATAGCTGACTGATCAATGATGATGTGAATATTGTGGTAGAAATTTATGTACTTTAAATGGACTGATCCCTCCGAAACCGCTTGCTTTTGCTGAAAATGGCTTTGGTGTGACCATATAGAATAACAAATGTTTGTAGGCCTTTCTCTAATTATAAACTCATATTCAGAGAATGCAAGATTTCTGCATAAAAACTGAAAGTATAAATTGATAAAAGATTGCTGATCTTTTTTTCTTCTTTTTTCCCCTCCACCTTTGTTTCTTGTCCACAGAATGTGAAGTATTACCAAGGTATTCGTGCTGCAGTAAGCAGAGTAAAAGAAAGAGGTGAGAAAGCAATTGTTCTAGACATAGGGACTGGCACAGGACTCCTGTCTATGATGGCAGCTTCAGCAGGTGCAGACTTCTGCTATGCAATTGAGGTAGGCATTTATTACAGGTTGCATGTACTTCTGCGTGCGTGTTCATACCTTCTTTTTCGAGCTTCAGTGTAGTTGTTCCGTCTGCATGATCAGTGGAGTTGATGCTGTTTTGTGCTGTGGCTTCTAAAGTGCAAGCTTGATAACCTTTATGTGTCAAAATCACTTTGATCTTACAAGAATATAGTTGAAAAGGTATAATACATTTTTCATTTTGGGGATAGTTTTTGTAAATGTACAGATTAAAATTACTATGTCAAGTTTTATAGTATTTTATTTTCCCTACATTTATTGAAACTCAAGTGTACTACGGAAAACTTTAATCAAGGTTTTGAAAAATCTGAGTATTCTTGCTGATATTCTTAAGTTTCAGCTCTTGGAGATGGGTTCTGAAGTCTGTTGTTATTTACAAAAACAAGTTATTTTAAAAATAAATTTGTTTACTGTAAATACTAAAATATTCTTAAGGTGTATTCTTGTCTTTCGAAAGTTTAAATTGGAGTTGCTTTCAGAGACGAGTGATAGTTTGTAACAGGGACATTGGAGCTCTATGAACTTTTGAAGTGAGGCTTGCTGTCTTGTTTCATGGTAATAAACTTCAAACACAGGAAAAGATATAAAAGATGTTAAAAGTTCTTGCACGACAAAGTATGCTGCATTTTGTCTTGGTGTCTTGTCATTTTTGAAAGCTAATGTTACCTTACTAGTTTGTTACACTCTTGCTAATTACAGGTTTTCAAGCCAATGGCTAATGCTGCTGTGAAGATAGTGGAGAAAAATGGTTTTCGTGACAAGATCAAGGTAATCAACAAGCACTCCACTGAAGTCACAGTTGGCCCAGGTGAGAAAAAGAGGCTAGGATTAAAAAAAAATGGGCAAATACCTCAAAACCATGAAGGAATATGTCTTTTTCCTGTTTTCTGAATGTTTTAATTAAAACAAGCAAATTCTTAACTCTTTAGAAAGTAACATTGGAAGTTTACTTCCAAAGGAAGTGTTGTAATAGTACTTCAGTAGTCATTTGTATTTCATAGTAAACTTCTAAAGGAAAATAATTTGGACTCTTCAGATTCTTTGGCAGGAATAAGTTTTTTAATTACTTGTGTTTTCAGTGTAGCATCTTCTAATATTACAGTATTAAATTGTGTCTTGTAGATGGAGATATGCACTGTCGTGCAAACATCCTGGTAACAGAATTATTTGATACAGAGCTGATAGGAGAAGGAGCTTTACCAACCTATGAGCATGCACACAAGTATCTTGTAGAGGTAAGAAAACAGAAGTTGATAGTTTGTCAGATTTATCTCTAGAGAAACTTTTGTCTTTTTTGGAGTAGGATTTAGGCTTATGTGTCCTTTGTAAATACATCATCAGCTGTGCTAATTTTTTATTCAGTGAATAATTTACTAGATGAATTCCTAGAATAAAGCTATTGGAGTACACATTGTAAATCACAGGCTCTGAAATTACACTTAGTTGCTTTGTATTAAAACTAATAACTTTCTGGTTAACAAATATCTTTCAGGAAGGCATCCAGTTCTGATTCCTTAGTAGTTTGTTCCAATCCAAATAGGTTCCAAGATGTTTTAGAAAATTAATTATTTTTTCTCCTCCTAAATTTGATGGGCTTCACCTTCCAACCATTAATTATTTGTTGTCATTTTTTTTTTCCCCCTAAGGAGCTCTTTTCACATGTTTTTTTGCCTGTGGAAATAGTTTAAGCGCAGTAGTCACGTTAATATCCAGTGGGGTCTTTTGATACGTAATCTGTGGGTATAATTTAGGGCTTTCTTATTTACCCTTTGTAATTTTTGCCTTTAATTAAAATGTGGATGGCAAAACTTTATTGAGGTTTCTAAGTTTCATTTCACCAGTCTTACATAAAAAGGCAATGGCACTCCATAACTTTTTACTGCTGTCCATACATATATCTCTAAATTGTAATTAGTCCTTTGTGTAAAAGCATTGTTCTTGGACTTCACAGTTAGGTCGTAGTTCACGGCGAGTTTTTTTAACAGCTTACACGTTTTCTACTCTTTAAACATGGATACAAAATTGTCGTTGCATAAATACTTGAGCCATTCTTTTTCTTATTTACTCATTGCAATCGCAAACTTTTTAAAATGTTGATAGCTTAGTTGTTATCTGCCTTGAGAAGCTCACGATAGATCTCTTATTTCAGAATGACAACGGAAATGCAAGTTTAACTGAGGCTAGTAAACTGATAGTGTTGCATGGTTAAAGTAATCTGGCCTATTCACTGAAAGTGTATTGTATTTCACAGCTAGAGAGACAAAAGAGAATGTTCTGATGTTACAGAAGTCTCTGAAATAATTTGTGTTTAAGATTTCAAAGCTCCTGGTCCAACTTTTCTTTAAATTGGTTCACATTCAATTTTTATGCTCGTTAATAAGTCAAATTTGTTGAATGTGTTTACCCTTTGTTTTGAACATGCAGGAAGGATGTGAGGCGGTTCCTCACAGAGCAACAGTTTATGTCCAGTTGGTGGAATCCAAAAGAATGTGGTCCTGGAACAAACTGTTTCCTGTTCGTGTCGAAGCGGGGGATGGTGAAAAAATTATTCTCTCACCTTCAGACATGGAGAACTGTCCAGGTGTTCCTTCTGTTTGTGATATCCAGCTGAACCAGATGCCTTCAAGTGACTTCACTATCCTTAGTGATGTGGTGACAATGTTCAGGTAAGGTAGGCATTGTTTTGTTCAAAACAAAATTTTCCTGTTACACCATTTATGTAACTTCTGTATTCAGCTCAGGAAACTAGTGAGAGTTTCTGAAGAATGCTGAACTTTCTTTTTACAATTTTGATGCTTCTCCACAGTGTGGATTTCAGTAAGCCAGTGAGCAGTGCTTCTACCTACTATAGAGTGCAGCTGGAGCCTGTAAAATCTGGCAAGGCACAAATCGTACTTTCCTGGTGGGATATTGACATGGACCCTGCTGGGATGATAAATTGCACAATGGCTCCATACTGGGCAAAATCCACTTCTGATTTCCAGGTAAAATACTGAGCCTTCAGATACTATCATCAGATGACTGCCTGTAATTATTTTGAGTAAAGGCCATACTGGGTGTTTTAAGCAGCTGTTCCTTAAACCATTTAGGAACTTTGCTAATGTTTTATATATTGAAAGATACTAAATAAACAAATAATATAAATGTTAACCTAAAATGGGTGCATACTAAAGTTTTCTTTAATGTAAAACTTAAATGTAATCTTTAATGTAAAGTTTAAAACCTGAAGCTGCCTTCCGGAGTTGACTCCTCCTTTGCCTCCTCAACCTCCTTCTCCCCTCTTGCTTCCCCTCTCTTCTCTTCTACTTTCAAGAAATAAAACAAAGATTTCCACATATTTTTTCTTAACTAGTCTCTATCACTAGTCAAAATACTAGTCTGTGTTTTGCTTCCATCTAGTTCTTCTTCTACTAAATTTTCAAATAAGTGTTAAGTTCACAGTAATATATTTATACTCCCTTAAAAAAGGCTGTTGTGGGAAAATGCTGGGTTGATACTGGATATTTAGGAGAACAGGAGATGACTATTAAATCAGATTCACATGGTTTTGTATTAATGTATTTACTAGTAGGATCAACTTAGTCAAAAGGAAACTAGAAAACAATTGTTTGCACTTGCTGTGTTTGAGAATAAGATTGGAAACTATCAAGTTGCAGGGCGTTCAGTCAGCTTAGAATGACTGATCAGCTTGGAATATTTGCAGTGGAGAAAATAGCTTTTTGAAACAAAATAGTTTTGCTGTCATATAAGAGTGACATGAAGTGACCTCACTTGATGCATGAGGCTCCAGCCACTGGTCGCTGTCAGCAATTCAATACAGGTTTCTACCATTAGTGAACTATAGAGGTGAAACAGCATTAATAAACGTATTTTGTATTTGGTTTTCATTTGATTAAAATATGAGCTTAGCTAGTCCGCAAGCCAGTGGTCTGAGGCTTATTCTTTTGTAAGAGATCTATATAAAGTAAGTTTATTCTATATATGGTATTAGTCCTTATTCAGCCGTGCTGACCTGAACAAGATTCTTTCAACTAGTGGTACGTCAGTGCTTCAAAGTTGTGCCCATTCTTACTGATTGATTTCCTGCTATTTGTTTACTTTCTTTTTATTATTTATGAGTTAATTCCTAAAGTTTTGTTTATCAACCCTTTTCAGTGGAGAGATCACTGGATGCAGTGTGTGTATTTTCTTCCAAATGAGGAGCCAGTTCTCCAGGGTGAGATGGTCTACCTGACTGCCTGTCGTGATGCGTACTCTGTGTGGTATAAGCTGCAGAAAGCCAGGTAAGCATACACGTGCATGGAAAAAGGATGGTATTTTATTCCAAGCTCAAGTATTTGCTGCTCTTAGAGCAGGCATTTTGTGGAAGAGTAAGATAAGAACCTAAAGACTAGCAGATTATTAAAAGCCACTTCATGGGCAATGCACAGGTGAAAAAAAAACATGCAATGCATAAAAACACAGATGAGGTTTGGACTGCAGGCTCTTGCCTTATACCTGGTGGCATTCTGTGACAGAGAAACAAAAACCACTTATGGTTGGTTCTGGAAATCCTAAAATGTAGCTCAGGTGAGCTGGCATGTAGGTAAAGGACTGAAATAATTGCCATTCTGTCTCTCTTTATTTTCCTAGTCAGCACTGTCTTTTTGAGATTGATGCCTTTTGCTCAGCTTAAGAGGAGCTTAGTCATGTTGGTTCTGATGACAATAGCAGCCACCATTTTTAAAAATAAGTGCCAGCTTTAGAAGTTAAATGTCTGAATTTTATGTGCCTTTTTTACTTAGGAATCCAAATGAGTAACTTGTTTTCTAAAATATCAAAGCCTAAAATACCTAGCCATCACAGTTAGTGGGAGAGTTTGGGAGGTTCTTGGTTTTGTCTTTTTAAAAAGGTGAAAATTTTCCCTTTCTCTTCTTTTAATTTGGAAATGCAAAGCTGGAAAAAAGGTCCCTGCAGAACTGGTAAATTTGAACAAGTAACAGTGGAGTCCATATGCATTAATGTACACACTAGTTAGAATGCATAAATGTACCTGTTTGTGAAAACACCTTACTGATGCTGTAGTTAATACTTCGTTGAAACCCTTTTTCAGAGAAGGGGAGAATAAAGCAGGTGTTCGTGTTGAGAGTCCTGTTTGTAGATGTCAGGCTCATCTTCTTTGGAATAGACCGCGCTTTGGGCAATTGAATGATCAGAACAGAACACACCAATACATCAAATCTTTGATGAAGGTGAGTGCATGTTGCCTGTAGGGGTTTGGGTTTTTTTTTTGCTTCTGTGATAGATGCTTGTGTTGTTTTATTTGCAGTATGTTTCTCCCTCGCTAAAGGACTTTGCTTACAAAGTATATTTTATTTACATCAGCAGATGTGAGTTTTATTTTGTCGTGAGAACTTTGGTATTACTTTAAGCAGCCATTTTTGCATATGGATTTGTAGTAGCTCTGGAATAAGGGCACCCTATACATGTTTGTGCAAGCTTTCTCTGACCTAAACCGAGGGATTACATAAACATCACTTACACTATTCTGTTCTGCTTGCAGTGGTTATGTTAATCACCATATCTCCCAGTCCTTAGCTGATATGGAATTGTATTAAGTGGGGAAAAAAATTCCCACCAAAATGTCTAGAATTTGAAAGCCTTTTCATCTGGAATAGGAATAGTAATGACTATTTATTTTCTATAGGTTCTGCAAAGAGATAGTGTTTGCCTCTGTATCAGTGATGGCAGTCTGCTGCCTGTGCTGGCTCACTATCTTGGAGCAAAGCAGGTACAGTAGTTCTTCCTGTTTTTCTGATCTTTGCATGTCAGTATGGTATTTTTAGTTCTCTCAATCTAGTTCAGCATTTTCAGCCTGTTATTTAATTATTTCCAGTGCCTCTTCAGTGACAAGTGAGAAGGAGGCTCCCATTATGTTTAAGTGGCGGTTAAATTGATCTCTGATCAATCTAAAATCTAGGGAGATAATAATTACCAGTTTTGATGTTTACCAGTGTGTAGCCTTGAATGAAAATGGTGTTCTTCATTCCCCACTTATTCCTGTTTGCCGTCTCGTATCTTGGTGCTTTTGGAAATATTCTTTCTACTGACCTAAGTGTCTGGCAATTTTTTTCTTCTTTTATGTTTGCAATTCCATAAGTACATTTATTATCTAGTCTAAAATGGAAGATCTGTAACAGTAACATAAGAGGCATTAACAATGCTGAGTCTGTGTGTGAGAGCTGAGAGCTGCCTCGCTGTCTCACTTATATGTGTGCCTTACTTGGTGTGTTCTCTTGTGGGGCTCTTCAAACTAAAATCTAGTGTAGTTTGACTGAATATCTGGGAATGTGTAACATAATATAATCCTGAGGAAGATGCTAGGCAATTCATAGAAATAAATAAACATGCTGAGTTAAACCAGTGATCTATAGCCCCTGTATTTTGGTCTTTAGTAGTGGCTAGTCACAGATCACATGGGCAGACACAGATTTCCATAATATTTTCCTAACCCTGTTGCAGCATATTGCTTAACTATTCTCCAGTTTTGAATAAAACTTAATTATTTTTTCTTACTTTAAAGGGCTGATGTGCTGCATTGCACATCTTGAGCTCTTTCCAGCTGATACAGTAAGATCATGTTAAACAATGCTTACAAGGAGTAAGCTCACTGGCAATATGCTTGCATTTGTTCACGATTAAATATATGCATAAAGCAAATGTTAATATGCTTTGTGCAACTTAAAAATGGAAAATAAACATTTGCATTCTGTTGGGTTTTTCTCTTGTATAGCTGTGAAAACAGCATTATTCAGCCCGTAGTTATTGGAGGTGGTTTTGGTACATGACAGCGGGCTGTGGAATGGATGCATGGTTCTTAGGAACTGTGTTCACTGTGGCATCAAAATAGTCCCTTCATTGTTCATTTACATATTCTTTTAATTAAAGGTTATAAAGCTAGTTTGACTATTGTGTATTTTCTTCAGGTGTTTACATTAGAAAACTCTGCTGTGTCCTGTTCTGTCATGGAAAAAGTGAGTATTCGGTTTTCTGTTAAAGCAGTCGATGAACTCATGGCATTTCTAAGGCCAGAGCTGATGCCTTTGATTGTCCTTGCATCAACTGCATGGAGGTTAAATCGGGTTAAAGAATGTATTCGGTCATACAATCTGACAAAACTGTGGGAGATGGGATATATTGAAAGGAGGAATTGCTCTTTATTCCTGGTATTCATACGGAGCTTTATGCACATACTTGGAAGAATACATCCCATTGGAGATAAATCCAGTCTCATAGCTTTAGCTACCACTGAACAGGCCACTGGGGAAGTTGAGCTCAGCAGAGTAAATTACGGTTGCCAGTGCTTGATCTTTCCTTGCAGATGCCTTTTGGCTTGTCTGCTCGAGCTGCTGCTCTGCTGCCATCATTGCACTGGGGATAAAAGCCAAGCTATTTGTTTCTGAGGCCTGGTGGAATGTGAAAGCATCCCGTAGCTCACACCAGTTTTACCTGGAAAGGGGAACCTAGCAGTTGTGTCTTCCAGCTGAGGCAAGTTGGGAATGCTTCTCTGCTCTTTGGCTCTTAGGAGATGGTAGGCAGTGGTTCTTAACTGCAAGCGATATTTCAGCTGGTTCTTTAGGGTAGAGCACAGAAGGCCCTGCCAGTGGAGGGGAGGCTGTTCAGGAGAGGCAGCTAGTGTCTAAGTGACTGGAACCAGCTTCCTGAAGTCATCCTTCGGCTGTGTCTGTTTTAGTTGGAGCTACATATTTACAAGAGGTCTGTCTCAGCATGTGGCTTAGGAGTACGGAAACCTCAATGGTAGGCAAATTGCAACACAATCCTGGTCTCAAACGGAAGCCAAATATGTGGTGTATTGATAGTTGAAGTAATTTTTATCTTTCTTGACTGTCCTTCCCATATGCTCCAAAGCTTAAATGAATGAAGGTGTTATCTACCTTTCATATACTTAATTGAAGAAATATGTAGGGCATGTGCTTTAGTTCCCTAGGTGTGACATGTTGACTCTTAAGTGCATACGCCCTTCCAGAATAGACTTGTATCATCCTGATGAATTATGGTAGGCAGTTTTTAAAAAATTTCTTCCGGCTATTGATTTGGGGTTTTTTTTGTTTATTTAATAAAATTATTATTTTGGTATGGGTTTGAGTGTCAATTGTAGTTTTTGATAAAGACAGTATTTTTTTTTTGTTTGTTTGGTTTTTTTTTTAGTTTCTTAAAGCAAATGATCTTGAAGATAAAATAAAAATAATAGAAGCACGTCCTGAGTTGCTGACATCTTCTCATTTGGAAGATAAAAAGGTACGTTACAGTTGTCCAATACTGAATTTCAGTGCAGTGGTGGGGAGCAGAAGGTGAAAATGAATCTTGCTTTCCTACTATGCTACTGTAACCACAATGAATCCCGTTATATCTGAGTTCGTATAAAGTGTAATGAGTAAATGGTTCAGACCTTGTCCCGCTGAAACTAAATAAGGCTTAGACTAAAGACTGTTGGGAGGATTTTCACTTTGTTTTTGAAAGGGTGTGACTTTCCCTTCCTGCATAATCTACACCAATTGTAAGGGCAGTTAAACTGGTTTCACTGCATATGTGCTACTAGTCTGTAGCTCCTCTTTCTCAAGCCACTGAGAAGATTCCAGTTTACTTGGAAGTACTAACATCCTTAAATTAAAAATTTCAAAATTCTATGACTCCTATTACAAAGCCTTCAAACCTAAAACTGCAGTATTTTCTCTCAAACTTTGTTGCAGGAAAATTAATTTTAAAAATTGCCTACTAAAAACACAAAAAGATGTCTATTGTGCAGCATATGCATTTTGCAGTAATTAAATCCTTATGGAACAGTAGAAGTTTTTATCTAAATTACTTCCCTTGCTATATTGCATTGTCAGCTATTGAAGTTATAAACAGCCTGTGTTACTGAGTTGTTGTTCTTTGTTATAATGCTTTTTATCTCCTTTCTTTGCCAAGATTTCTGTTCTTATAGGAGAGCCATTTTTTACTACAAGCTTGTTGCCATGGCATAACCTGTATTTCTGGTATGCTAGGACAGCTGTGACCAGTCACCTTACCAGCAATGTCACTGTCCTACCTCAGTCTGCGTCTTTGCACATGATGATTGTGGAATTTGAGGTGAGATTGTTTAGAACTATCCATTTGATATTTACACAAATTCACTTAAAATTGAGTACTCTTCCAGGATTTTTTAACAAGAAGTTTATTTCATCTTAATACTGTCCACGTCTCAGACTCCCTTAAGAGTTTCCTTATTTGAATGCTCTTTATTCTTGAATATTCTTATTTAAATGCTCCTTATTCTCTTACTTCTACCTTTCATTTGTCCCTGCGAAAACATGTATGTTGCTTTTCCCTCTGGGACTAATCAACTGTGCTGCATGTTTTAACACACTTTTCAGATTTCTGCAAAAACGTAGAGATTTTAAATACCTACTGAGCAAATAATGTAAATCTGAATCTTGTAATAGGAAGCAGATGTTTAAGACTAATCAACAGCAATCAGATTGAAATAAGCAGTTAATTTTCATTCCATGCTCTCTTACCTGGAGGATTTACTTTCCTAGAACTCAGAGCATTTTCTAAGGAAGCAAGCATTATTCTCTTCATGTTCTGGATGAAGAAACTGAAGTATACAGAGTCTTGACTTAAGATTACTCAGCAATCTAGTAGTAGAGTGTTGAGTAACATCATGTCACCTGAACCTCAGTTTTACATTTTTATGTACAGGGTTGTGGTCAGAGATAATTTCACATAGCTATTTTGGTAGAACATTTAGCATATGTTTCATTCCATTAAGCCATTTCCAAAGCTATTACTTCAGTTTTACCTTTTGCTCTTTATTCAGTGGTGGATCTAGACTCAAAGTCTGTGGTTTTTAAAAAATAATCTCTGCATTTACCAGTTCTTGGTTAGACAGAAGGAACAGACATAGTGTTGTAAGGTATTCTGCAGAACTGGTTTTGTAGGCTATTCCTTCTTGTCAGAATAGAGATATGTCACTAGAGTTAAGCAGTTAGCAAAAGCTGGATCCAGGAGAAAGAATTTGATGAAATTATTTCTGTTATAAACTTGTTTTCTCCATAATTGCCATTAGCAGTATGCTACCTATCTGATTTGATAGTTCTATCAGGTATACCATTCAGAGATTGTTTATAGTCACTCTAGTTCATGCTGTATTCAGGCATAAATTGTAACAGCATTTATTTAAATGTATAGTAGTCCTGCTGCCATCTTGTAAAGCAGGAACATTTGAGATTGCCAAGTGCAACAATGAACAGGTAATAAAATGTATATAGCCACAGCTAGTGAATGTTCTTGTTCTATTGAGAGACCACTAACGCAGTCTAAGAAAAGGCAAAAGTTGAACTGAGTCATTGTCTGTCCAGTGGATTGCTCAAGTCAGTGAGAGTCATAGTATGAAGTGCCTACAATGATTTTACTAATCTTTGGCATGCTAAAGGGAAGTATGGTAGTTGAATAGGCTGTAAGATGTTTGATGCAACTGGGAGCACTTACCTGTGCTGGGTAGTGGAAATGGGAGGGACTGTAAGGGTTTAATCTTGGCAAATCCATACTTACTCTAAAGTAAATGCATGGAGATGGTAGAAGATGTGGCAAATTCTTTAGAAGGGTTGAAAAAAAAGGCTAAAGAAGTAACTGTCTTCAAAAACATTTTCCCAGAATACATCTCTTCTGATTCTTGCAGTAATTCTAACTGTTTAGAAATGTATAGATAGTCTTTACCTGACTTGTTATAAAATGACTAATCTACAGCTAAAATTATTTTAAGATTTACTACTTCTTTTTATAAAGCCAAACCAAATCCTATGGATTTTTTTAGGATTTATGGAGAATCCGGAGTCCATGTGGCATCTGTGAAGGTTTTGATGTCCAGACTATGGATGATATGATTAAAGTAAGAAAACTAAAATAAATTTCAGCACAAGTCTCAGCAAAAAAAGAGCAAAACTCACCTTGGCTTTAAAAAGTATTTAGTGACTGTTGAAAAACTTGTATGTTAGGCAGAACACTTTTGTTTTTAGTTTTTCTTAAATATGGTGGTTATTTAGTTCTTGCAAAACAGTAACTTCTGTGGCATGGGGTTTGGGGTTGTATGTTTATTCTCATTTGTCAAGCTCTTCAGTACTTTGCACCATTTTGAAAATACTTCTGTTCATTCAAAAAGAAAAATACTGTTCTCTACATTTTATTCTGAGCTTGAAATCAGATCATCTGGGAGTTGTTCACAGATGAATCCTGCTGCCCTTACTTGCCCTTGCGGGTACTTTTGAGAGAGAAAAAAGCTTTTAGACTTCTGAGTAATAGATATGAAGGGAGAGATTTATCTGTATCAATTTCTAGAGCTGTATTGTCAAGATCCATATTTCAGTTAGCCATTAGATTGCCATTTAGATTGCCTTATAATAATTGTGGAGAAGTACGGGCAATTCTAGAGTAGGATTCATCTAAAAGGAGAAGAAAAGTTAAATGCATTGTATTTGCAAAGTGCCTGTTTCTGTTTGACTACTGAGGACCATAGTCATAGCAACTAATTCATGCATGTAGTACGTATTTTCCCTCGTGCCTGAAAAATGCAGTCTTGTCCTCTTGCAGCTTTATTGCTTAAATACTTTGAGTTCAGGACACATAATTAACTTGAAAACAAGGACTGTTTGCCTTTGGATTGTTTTCAGATAGTTTATTACTTTCTTTCTTTAGAACTCTCTGAATTTTAGGGAATCCAAGGAAGCAGAACCTCACCCTCTGTGGGAATATCCTTGCAAGTCACTCTCTGACCCCCAGGAAGTTTTGACATTTGACTTCAGAAAGACCGTACCCCAACACTGTGTCAGCACAGAGGGTTCTGTAAATCTTGTACGGTGAGTTTTCTCATTGCAGTAAATATTTTTTGGTATCTTATGCCATGTTACTGAGTGCATATGACTCAATAACATGGTGTAAGTTAAATGACTGTGGTTAGGAGCAGACTGAGTTACGACATATTCTCCTTTTCCTAGTCTTCTTCTATATTTCATATGTGCAAATAATTTAAAAGTTGCTACCCATTTACCAAATCATTCAGCTGTTCAACTTTTTTTTCAAGGAAACAAGTTATTAATGCTTTTACAGCTCTCACCTAAACTATGTGAGGAATGGGTGCAGTGTTTCAGCTGTCAGTATGGTCTAAAGTACAGGTTTTGATCCTCTCCCTAGGAAAGGAAAGAGCCATGGAGCAGTTCTGTGGATGGAATATAATCTTGCTGCTGATATCTCCATTAGTACAGGACTGATGCAAATTTCAAATGAAAAGGTATTTCTTCTATCTAATTTATTACATAAAAGTTTGTAGGATTACAATGCTGGAAAATGGGTTGCTTGGCCATGCTTGATTTATGAAGTGCTCTTTGTTACGCTGTTTGAATACTGTGTAGACAGAACTAGTAGAACTGTCTGTTCATATTTTTCAGGGGAGCAGAATATGTAACTTAAAATGGCAGAGCCTGAATTGGATCCAAATGCTTGCATAGTTTGGAGCCACATTCAGAACTTTAAAATATGATGCTAGCTCAAAGTAGGATTTAATCATACAAATTCCTTTTCTTAGTTTTACAAAAGCAAAAGTTTTGGGGGGAAGAATTAAGTATTTTCGGTATTCTATCTAAATATTCTTTGACCAAATCCATTTTTTCCTCTACAATTTCTGTGCAATGTAGCGTATAGTAATTGAGGTTATGCATTCCTATAATGGAATGGGATGGCAATGGAAGTGATATCTCTATCTGATCATTGTGAACTGAACTGGGAACAAGAATTCTTGTGCTCTTACTGCATTATTACTGTCTAGTAATAATATCGCAGAGTTTTAACTGCTTTCGCTTTTAACTCTCTCCTGAAGGGAAACTGTGAATGGAATCCCCACTGCAAGCAAGCTGTCTATTTCTTCAGTTCTGTCCTTGAATCAGAAACTCCGTCAGACCTTCCTAGTGCTGTCACGTATGCTATAAATTTTGACACGAAGACGGGAGAAATTGCCATGGATTTTAAGCTATTATAAACCACTTTCCTTTTACTCATGTTCCTAAATTATAATAAACTTATACAGTATTTTTTGTATGGCAGAAGGATTTTTTAAATTGTGCTCAGAGAGAAAACTGTTCTGAAATATACTTTAAATCTTTTTTGGTTTTGTTTTCAAAATATATAGTTGGGGAGTTAGAGAGGAACTTTTTCTTAAGGACAGGTATTCCTGATAGGGTTTATATATCTATGTACACATACTTGTTATCATCTATTTCAATGTGAAACTCTGGTATTTTGAGGGTTTGAATAATGTTATGGAGCTAAAAAAAAATTGACTTACTGGTGATTGCATGGCACATCAGTGGATGAAGACACTAAACCTTACACTAACATTAGATAAAAGTGAGTTAAACTCATCTTTTTCTAGGCTTTGCTCTTGTCAGTGTAAAATGGGAAATAATCTTCAGAGGGCACAAAAAGAAATCCCATCAAGCTATATATGTATATTAGTACACTTACTAGGGAGAAGGAAACAGTTTAGCTGCTCACAGACAAGTGTAAGCTGTGGCTAGTATTAATCTGAAGTGGTCAATGAATTAAAGTATGATGCGCTGACATTCTGCTGGAGTCAGAGATGTTGCATTTCTGAAGAGACATTTGCCAGACAGTGACCAAAGTCTGTGAAGGTGTAACTGGAAATTAGAAAATGCACATATTCAGGTTAATTGGAAGTGACAAACTGATGGTAGTCTGACCAGAAATAAAATAAAAAGAGCCGTAGTCTAAAACACTTGCAGATCTGTAGGAGATATGTAATATGCATTATATGGTAAAAAATATGGCCTTATACTCATTCCATCAGAGGTCTAAATATCTGCCAGTATATCTAAGTTGTTGGTTTGCAATAGCACAGATCCACCAGTGAGGTTTTCTTAGTTGCATTCCAAATCACGCTGGCAGAAATTATAGTGTGTGACCATGTGTGTGCAATTAATTCTGCTTTAGATGAACAATCAATTGGTGTATCCATTTTGTATGTGTGACCTATTAAGGGAAATAGAAAATCAATGTACTGCCTGTCCTAAATTATGTCAGCCAGCCGCAGGGATAACTCTGCTTACCAAAGCTACTCCTGTTTCCTCTGAGCAGCAACTTCAGCAAAGTGAAAGGAATGCCATAAAGAAGCCATGAAGGGAGCAGGAGCCTACTCTGCTTTGCTTTCCTGGTCACCACGATGAATAGCTCTGGTGAGTAGGAATTCTTCCTCTTCCTAAGAGTGTGATCGTATTTATAGACCTGGAAGCCATCTGAAATATTCCTAAATTTTTTAAAACTATTTTCCTGAGCTAGGCCTTAACAATAAATGTAAGGAAGCAATGAAATACATGACTTCTGTAGAACAGAAACCCTGCAGCTCCTACTAAGATCTGTGGATTTCACTTTTCAAAACTCTACTTTTAAGATGCTTAACTTCAGACTCTTATTTCTTACAAACTTCACTGGAATATATGGCTTCCTGTTGTTTCTAACTTTGATACACTGCTCCTAGCCCACAGGCAGTATAGTGGCACAAATCTGTTTGTTGTATGTTGGAAACATAAGCTGTGGAATTGTAAAGGGAACAATAATATGGCCAAGCCTTTTAAATGGTAAAGGCTTGGCCCTCTGTGAAAAAAAGGCACAGAGATAGATGTGCAAGTCTGAATGCATAAGGCTTCCATTGTGTAGCTTCTCTTCTCCTGGAGGAGATAAGACGGCAGAAAAAACTTAGATGCTGCCTCCTGTCTTTGCTCGTGGCCTGACACAGAAAGCATGAGCTGCTGTTCCTGTTCTGCAGTAGGAATAGCAACTGAAGGTGCTTAGCATTTAACTGCACAAATTATTCTGGATCTAACAGAAGCATACAGTGTTACAAAGGGAACACAGGACTAATAGACACCAAAATATTAGAGTTGAGAGGCTTGAAAAATGAAAGGCAGATAAAACCACAATTGAATTTACAGTATTTTAATGTCTAGTATTAACTTTGTCAAAGGTAATTGTATACGTACGTGGCTGAATCATACTTCCTAAGAAAAAAATAAAACAGATACATTTGCTAAAATGGCAAAGGGAGGAAATCCACATTAATGGGAATTTGTATTTTGTTATCACTATTATCTATGTTGAAGATACGTGGGCACTGCAGCAGATGCTAGGCATGGTGACAGAGGTGTACCCTTTTTAAACTCTTTTGGTATTGTAAGATTTGGCACTATTGAGTATCTCGGAGGTGAGTGTAGTGAAAGTGAAGGGTGTAGTCTATATGTAGTAGCTGCATATCTGCAGAACTGGACTGTGGCCATTAATATGAATCATCTCCATGTGAGAAAAAACGTCTTAAATTTCAATATACCTGGAGTGGTAAGTGTGTTGCTACTGTCTAAAAAACTAAAAAGGCTGGAAAACTGAAACACTGAGCATATTTTAGCACCTGTGAGTTGCTTAGAGGAACAAAATCTGATGCATGGTTTAATTCACTGTGAGTGTGATCAGCATTACTAATGCTTGCTGGTTATGCCTATGCATTTAGACAGGTACTGAAACCGCTTTGAGGATTTGGTTAAAACATGCTGGAAGCTGTTATGTTGAAGCAAACCCTTACCACATGTATGGTTTGAACATTTTCATGAAAGTCACACCACTGCTTAAATTCTGGTACACATAAGACATATCTATGTTGATACAAATCTGGGTGACTTCAGGAAAGATTTGTTCACTTGTAATTAGGAGTGTTTAGTGTATATATCAGTCTTCCTTAGCTTCTGTGAAGTCTTTAGGTTGGACTGGAAAACCTAGTGGGATCTGTAAATCGTGTGGAAAACAGCTGCTTGTAGGGTGATACTGGCCATTCCTTAAATGTATGCAAAAACAAAACAAGAAAGTCCTTCTATCTCTGTCCTCTTCCACGGGGCATTTTCCTGCAAGCACACACATGGGGGAGGAAAGCTGCTTTATCAGAAAAACACATCTACCCAGTAGCAACGTTCAGACTCCTTTTTTCTCTCAGACCTGACAGAAGCATTGCTATGATGTGCTGAATTTCAAGAGCTTTTGGCTGCAGGCATCTTAATAAGCAGAGCAAGAATCCTGTTCTCTCTTGGAAGGAACTTAACTCTGTGTGGCCACCACAGGCAATTTTTTTTCTAAATGACAACAGCTTTGATCCTGACTAGGCCTGCAGGCATAGATGCATGTTTTAATAGAAACAGGATCCCCTGCCACCACTGAACTAACAATACTACAGTTCATATATTGCGTGAGAGCTAGTGTATAACTGGCAAGATTTTTTAATGTGTCACAGGAGATGCCTGCACTAAAGTCATAGGTTTTATTCGGGTATTAAATATAAACTACTAAGTTTGGCCATTCACATTTAACTTCCCTATTGTAGTTTTGCTGCAAAAATAATAACTTTACTGTAGCTCTGAACTGTATCGAAAGTTTTACTAACACTTCATACTTACCACACCGCAAATCCACAAGAGGGTGCTGATCATCCACTTCTAAATTCCTACTGCACGTTCAGATCATGTTTGCCTCTAATAAGGACTTGCAATGCAGCTGTATCATATGCAAATAAAATGCATGTGATGCGTAAGATACACCATACATACATGCACTGAAATGGAAAACTAGTACAAAAAGTGGCAACTGCTAGTAAGTTGGACTTGCAAGTAATATGGACTTACCATAAAACACAGGCAGGCAGGCAACAAAGTGCCTCATGCTAAATACACAGAATAAAGAATCCTTTTAGGACAGTGAAATTGTTATGGCCCTAATGAAGGCTAAGTCTTGCATTTAATTTAAGGGATGTTTTCTAAGTTGTGGCAGCTGCGAGATTTTTTCCTTTATTTGCAAAACAGGTACCTTTTGTCTAAAGGTTGGGCAATTCAAGGACTGAGATCCCAGAGCTTGCCTTTCTCCTTCATTAGTCCCTTTGAAACTGTCTGTGTAGGCTTTCTGCATTTAACAAGACAGAGGAAGCAGTTCAGGGCTAATTCATTTAGTCACTCGTCTTTTGTGTTCTATTTGTAGTTACAGCTGGTTGTTAGGAAGGGAAGAGACTATTACAGCTTCTTAGTGTTAGATTTTTCCAGTGACGATTGTGAGCTGAATACAATGGGTGCTTGTGTTGTCATTTTACCTTATTGACTCCAATGGCATTGCAAAATGTAAATTTGGTTTGGTACTTAATAATTTTAAAACTTCACATTTCCAAGCATTTAATGCAGCTGAATGATTAGGATGCTTCTTGGAGAGAGGCATGTGTTGTTATTTCCATTTTTCAGATGAGGAAAAACTAAGTGTGCTTTGTGTGGGTGTTCAAATGTTCCATCTGCCCCAGGCTCACTATAAGATTAGGACCTCAGAGCTAAAAATGACTTGCTCAAGGCCGTGCAGAATAAACTAATCTCCTGACTCCCTTGCTCTGCTTTAATCATTTGTTTTCTTAGCACAGTGTGATTTCAAATGCAGCCTTACAAGATTTGACCGAGATAGAGCAGATAAAGGCTCACAGGCAGCAAATCCTTAGGTACTTCCATAATTAAAGTCACGGGGTTTATTTATATAGGATTATCTATATTAAAACCATATATTTATATATAATATAAAAATATATTTAAATATATAGATAATACCTATATATTTACAAGGCCATAGAGTTTGGTTTTGTTTTGAAAGGCTGTCATTGAAGATGACCCACTTTTTTTTTCTTTTTCTTTTTTCCCCTCTCCCCTACCCTCAGCAGGATTCCGTCTAGGATTTGAGAGCCCTAAAGATGCCTCTTTGTAGACAAGGGCACTAATGAAAGAATGAGAGCTGATTATTTTCCTGTGCGTGAAGGGAAAGCCCCGCAATTGCAGGGCTGGTGGTACTCTTCGCAGTGGTGTGGGCAGTCCCAGGGTATCTTAGCTCTTGCGTTACACCCTACAGCCTGGCCACGTAACCTCCTGATCTTCCTCAGGGTTTTGCTGAACTGCAGCTGCATAACGTGTTGCAGCAGCTGCCTCTTTGCTGTGGGTTTTGTCTCTCGCTTCTGTTATTTTCTGCAGCCTCTGCTTTCTTGCCCTGTGCATCACTCTCCAGGTGAAGTGTTGCACTCGTGCTTTGGAAGAATGAGCACTGCAGTTTACAGGACTCCTGCTTCTCAAGGCTGATGCATCCTGTGATATCTGTACTCCCATAAAGTGACTGCTTGCTTCATGTTAGAGTTTCTAAGAAACCAATTATTCACAACCCTGAGAATCAGCAAATAAATCAAGCTGCGGCAATGAATGGGCTGGGAGGGAGAGACAAACGGCCTTTGCTGCACCACTTGAAAATGTCATTTCTTCTCAACTGCGGTGTTTCTAGGAACGGCTGAACGTACTGAAGGTCTACATGCATAACCTCGTGCCTACCTTGCAGGCAGCTGCGGAGCCATTCGGAGGGAAGGGCTGGTGCTCACGGCCCTCGCTTCAGGGGGAAAGGGCTGTGAGCGCACCCAGAATTAATCCATAATACCCCACGCAGAAGGGGAGGAGGGAGCGGCAGCCGCTTGGCCAGGGATGCCCGTCGAGTCTCCTGGGACTGGGGGACTCGGGGCTCAGTCGGGGTCCTGCCGCTGCCGCTCCTCGCCCGGCCCGGCCCGGCCCGGCCCGCGCGCCCCCGACGCCCCCTTCTCTCGGGAACGCGCCGGCCGGCCCACACCTGCCCGGGGCGCGAGCCCCGCCCTGATTGGCCGAGCCCCCTCCTCAGCCCGGCCGGGCGCCATTTTGCCCTCCCGCTGCCACCCGGGGGGGGGCGGACATGTTCTTGTACCCCCCCGCCCTTCCCACCACCGCGCAGGAGGAGGCGGCGGGGGAGCAGCTGGTGGGGGTAGCGGCTCGGCTCGCCTCTGCGCCGCGGGAAGGCCGCTGTAAGCCGGGCCGGGGAGGCGTTGCGCTGCGGGGTGGGGGGTCTGGGTTGGCCGGGCCTTTTGCGCCGCGGCGGGCGGCCCTGGGTGGCCCCAAGCCCTGCAGCGGTTTGTGGGCCGGGCGGGCCCTCAGCCGTCTGGCCGCGGTGGCCCTGCCCTGCGGGCTGTGGCTGGCCTTGCTGCGCCCGCCGGGCCTGCTGCCCCTCCCAGTGAGCCTGGCTGTTTCCTACGTAAAATAAATCGTGTCGGCACCTGCTTCTAGGCCACAGGTTTGCAGGAGACTTTGGCTGGCTTAGAGGCCTCTTTTGTTTTAGAAGTAATAGTGGGACTTCAGAAACAAAAATTCGTGCGTCGAGTATGTCTGCGTGACTTCCAGACTGAGGAAACCCAGGCGTACGCATGGGTAATGAGTGGGTGCTGAAAAAATATTCATACCATGTAATTTTGCCTCCATTTTGCTACGTGTATATCCTGGCGTGCTGGGACGTTGTACCAAGTAGTAATCTGAGCACCCAGACAGTGGCTTTAGTGTTGAATGTTCATGCCCCTGGTGTTCTAAAACAGCAGTAGCGTTTAGGGTCTCATCTCCTTGTCTGACGTTTAAGAGTTCTGCGTAATGCTTCTCATAGCCTGTTTCCTGTGAGTGGAGCCTCTGGCTTTTTAGTGGAAAGCTTGTGAAGAGGGAAAATGTTTTGAGCACACCTCTGTAGAGCTATAAACCGGCTTAATTTGTTTGTTTGTTGTAGTATCACTGAAATGTTGTTGCTTTTAGGTCTAATTTGCTGTAGAACTTTATTTTTTTTCTTCTAGATATACCTTTACAAATAATAAAATAAGTCTAAAGAGCTGTTTTTAAGCCATGCTGACTGACGAAAAGGCAAACAGTATGCAAGGGTTTTTTTGTGGATTCTGCCATACCTTTCAGTATTTTGACTAGCGTTTATTAGCTTTCCTTGTCCTAGGGGGAAGAAGGGAGAGGGCGATGGGGGATAAAAGGAAAATACTAGTTGGAGAGCCCAGTTTTGGGTTAAATTTAGTGTTAGTTCTGTTGTAATCTATACATGTAAAGCTGATATCTTGGGGAGAGTTCATTGTGTTAAAGTCCAGTCATCCCTGCCTATAGAATCATAGAATGGTTAGGGTTGGAAGGGACCTTCAAAGGTCATCTAGTCCAACCCTCCTGCAAGGAGCAGGGACATCTCCAACCAGATCAGGTTGCTCAGAGCCTCATCCAGCCTGGCCTTGAACGTTTCCAGGGATGGGGCATCCACCACCTCTCTGAGCAACCTGTGCCAGTGTTCTACAACTCGCATTGTAAAAATTTTTTTTCTAATTTCCAATCTAAATCTACCCCCCCCCCCTATTTTAAAACCATTACTCCTTGTCTTATTGCAACAGGCCCTACTAAACAGCCTCTCCCCATCTTTCTTGTAGGCCCCCTGAACATGGTTCATTTTAAAACTTATTTTAAAAACAGGAGGGGAAAAAAACACCAAAATCTGTCATAGCAGCTTTATCATACCTCCTGTGTTAAGTGAGGTGGATTAGCTTCACCTGCCTACATACACAGCTATCTCTGTTACTATGTGTCTCCAGTAGCATGTTCTCATCCGAGTGATTAAAATGGTAAACCCAGCAGTTTCGTTCTGTTCAGAGAGTTTTAGTGATGGTCCCTTAAGTGACCCTGTTGGCATTGTTCATCATTAAGCCTTGCTTAAAGTCGGTGGCTGTCCGTTTCATTCCTCCAGCCTCCCTTGTGCCCAGCTGACCAGGCAGTCTATCCGGAGAGCAGCGCAGAGGTTTCAGAGGCTAACAGAAAAAGCACGCTGGGAAGTTTCCCAGAATTAGGCAGGCACTTGCACTTCTCTTCAGCAAAAAGTGTTTCTGCGTACAAAAATGTTTAATTCAAAGTTTGTGCTTCTGGAACTGAAGCATAAAACCAAAACTTTATCTGAAGGCACTGGTGAGGCATGGGGAAAACACGATAAGATTACACCAAAGTTATCTCGTGCAGCTTGTGTGTCATTTTAGAGCACTAATCCTGAGCATGCCAAAGGATGAAGATCTTGGTGGAGGCAGAATGTAAATATGTTACGGTCTTGTGTATTGCATTATGATGGCTTAGTAGGTGTTTCTGTTTGGTTTTTTTTTTTTCTGAAATTGTTAGGGATCTTGCATCTCTTCTCCTTCATACATTAAATCAATTTTTTTTTTCCTCTTCCCCCCTTTTCTTTTTGTGTAACATTGATTAGTGCTTCACAAAGAGTAGCAGTTGCACAACAGAATAAATTAATCATAAGGTCAACTTCCATGTTAAATGTTATATTTTCACCTTGTCTTTTATTATCTTGGCATGTATTCTGCAATGTACATCCAAAAAGTCTCCAGAAAGGAAAGAAAGCAGGAAAAAAATCTAGGAAAGACTGTGTCTTCATATTTCAGTATGAAATAGGCTTTATGTCTGTTGTAGCAGGGTGCTCCACTCTGCAGGTTTCATGGGTGTATACTGACAAAACATTTAATTTCCATGTGTTTCCTTTTGTGCTTGTCACAGACAGGAAGTTCTTCGAGGCTGGTCTCTTCCTGTATTTGTGCGCAGTGTCTGCACTGCCAGGCAAAGGTTTGTATTTGATGTTTAGAGATGATGTGAAGGAAAGAGCAGGGCAGGAGTGTAAGTAGCATTTCCCTTCCAAAAAGGGGCACCAGCACCTCGGGTCATGTAAGCAGTTCTTCCTAAACCAGGTTAGTGTCAGGGTTGCATTACAGAGAGTTGAACTCCTCTAATTATCTGCTGCAGACAGGGTAACATAGAGATGTGGTTGGCAGCATCTTCTGTGTTCCATAGTGGTGGTCATCGGGTATCAACAGCTTTGCGGTAAGGACGCGACGTGGCCCTTTAAAGTGCTGTTTAGCCCGTTCTGTTTCTTTGAAGCCTCTCTCACTGGCAGAACGTGTCTCCAATTAGAATGCTGCCATTTTTGTATTTGTCATGGTGCCAGTCAGCTAAGCGTGTGGTCTGCCTGAATAAATAAAGGTATTTTCTCACAGGAGATCATCTGTTCAGATCGATGCAATGCCTTGTATCCACTGCCAGCTTCCTGTTGCTTTCTTGGATGCTACTGCCCGTATCCCTGTGCTTACGGGGAGAATATTCTGCTGGTGCGTCTGTCTCTAGCTGGGAACTAGATACACTGCTCCATTGTTTACCTCCTCTTAAAACTGAGAGCTGTGACTCTTCTTGAGACAGTCTGTAGTTGCATTCCCGGGGTTGTCTGGGCAACAACTAATCAAATAATTTCTATTTAAAATAAAATTTAATAAAAAAGCATCTCTAAAAGTAAAGGCAAGGTGCAGTCATGCTTCTCAGAAACAAAACAAGTCAGCAATGTATGTACTGTGGAATGTTTCCCAAATAAGGGCCATTTAATCTTTCTTAATGTTCTTTTTTTGTTGCTGGTGGTTTTTTTGGTTGTTTTTTTGTTGTTGTTGTTGTTTTTTCTTTTTTTAGATGCTCATGTATCTTTATAGTGTGTCTGCAGATTGAGTATCTCCTTCCATTCCCTGCCCTCTCCAGGCTGGACAGGAGCTTTGAGTAGGGTCTTCATACACAGCTCCTGGACAGGGAGCTATTCATACTTGAATGGTTTCTGCTAGTAAGTGCCAGCTCCATCCATGCTTAAAATGTGAATAAAACCATCATTTAAAAAAAAAAAAAAGAGTAAGCTGAAGGTCCCAAACAGATAATTATGCTTGCACTTGTAAATAATCATTACCCAGAAGCAAAAGAAATTCTGTACTTTTCCCCTGTCCTCAAACCAAACAGGACTGAGCAGGGCCCTCTTGGTTGCTCTGTATAGTCCCTTCCTGCCGTGGGGCTCATGCATATAATCTGTCTTTAAAAATACATCAAACTCTGTTTTAAAAGCAGTGGGGTTTTGGAGAGGAATCTTTGTTTGTTTGTTTGTTTTGCATTCCATTGTGGTCATTTGGAAGCTGGTTTTGAAATTCTCTGGTCTTGTGGTCAGAAACCTCCTTCTAATTGTCAGCCCCTGGGAATCCAGGCCTGGACAAGGACCTCTTATACTGGGTACGGAGCCACTGCCCAGCATTTAACCAGAGCCAGCGTTTCTTTCTGTTGGTGTGTAATAAATGCTACGTTTACAGCTTCTAATTTGCTCTAACATTGGAACACACAGCCGCAGAACAGTGTGGCTGAGGTTTTGCAGTGAGGTGGAAGGACACTCAAGGTCAGCTGTGGGTAGGAGGGATCTCACCAGAGTAAGCACCGTTACTTCTATGCACCACAGAGTTCCAGGAACACCAGTCTAATGATTAAGTAGCTACAGCATGAAGTCCTTCTTATGTGCTTATTGTGGGATACAATACACGTTTTGTTAAAAGTCTGGGTTTACTGTGGCTGTAGCTAGCTTTCTCTGCAAATGTGGAAAAGAGAAATTATATGTAACCAAAGCGTAACTGAAAATAGAGTTTAAACATCTGTTTCATAACAGTCTTATTTTGGGGCTGAGATAATGGACCAGGCTGTGTACTGAGGATTAGTTTGTCTTGTGTGATACACCTTTCATTAGAAGTATATTTAGCATAGGGCTTGGCACCATGCTAGGCCTAGGATTTTTTTTCAGTTGGTGTCTTGCAGACCTTGCCACTGCCTTTTGTTTCTTGATGTCCTGAAGGTCCTTACTAAGCAACATAAAACATTCAGCGTTGGCTTTGCTGAAGGTGGTGACAGTGTGACAGTTGACTTCAGGAGAGGTTTTTAATTGTAGAGAAAGATCTAGCTGGATTTTGCTGAGTATTCAAAATTCTAGATTGGCATTTGAAAGGTGTTTAAGAACCTGTTGCAGCCAAGCGCAAGGAAGGTAACGATTATACCAGATCTGAAAAGGTAGTGAGGATGTTGCCCAAACTGCAGCAGGACCAGGGTGTTCAAGCTGACAGTCTTCTACTAATTTAGAAGTTCATTAAGCTCTTTAATGAGAACAGAGGTACCTAATTACACTTGATCTGGAAAAACATCCTCTTCCTCTCACCATGCTCATCTCTTCCTGTTCATGGCAGCGGGATCCGATCAGAATACTCTGCCACTGGGCAATTCCAGGTTCTGAACTCCCACATCGCTTCTTTCCAGTACCAAATGTTGTGAGGCTGCCTGTACAGGCGATGTAGCGTGTGACACTGGCAGCATTGGAAAGCCCTCTGGTTGTGTTTACTACGTCATCTGCTAGGCATTTGTAGAATCGCAGCTCACAGGTTACATGTGTAGGGTGCGTCCCTCGCTTTACTGACATGTTACTGTCTTCCTACAGGCAGCTCTTTCTCTGGTGTAACATTGCAGTGCCTTATCCACCGTCCTCCATTTTGTATCGTTAAGGCAGAAGGATTTATATCAGTTACTGGCTAATACACTGTTTAATGTGTGTGTCTGTGAGGCAAATTTCATTTTAGCAGGGTGGAAAGCGGTCAGAGATATCAATATTCAGTACACTAATGACAGTGCGGCATTCAGGATCACATTAAGGTCTCTGCTGAGCTCATCAGGCTGACGCATCTTGTTGCTGGGATTTGGAAGAGTCAAACGTTTGCAAATAGGAGTGGGACTTTGAAGGCTTCTGGCTGCTTTGGGCACATGCTGTCATGACTTGAGGAGCTTTAGCAGAGCTTTGCAAAAAATCTGTTGTGACAGATGTAGTGTAACAGTGAAAACTGCTTGATTTAAGAAGCTTTAGGCTTTTGTTGCAGTGTTTACGCAGATAAAGGGCATTCCGACACACCTGGTTACCAGCTGTACCTTGGCACTTGCAGCAGTTTGGAGTTGTTCTGCGGGTTTGGCTTTGGAGACTTTATCAGAGGTTTACTTACAAAAGGGAGAGAGGGGGCTTGGCAGTGGTGCAAGCTGTGCAGGCATGTGTTGGTGAGTACGAGATGCTCGTGTGGGAAGTGAGGGGAGGTAAAGCATCACCTTATGGACATTTCCAGAGGAACAGAGTAAGCAGGAACTGTTTTCTAGGAATTACACAATTTACAGACAGGAAAGCAAGCTGAAAGCTAGTATGTGAATAGGAACATGGGAAAAATGTCCCTTTATTTTATGCGATTCTATTCAGTTGTCCTTTAAAGCACACGGGAAGGCTGTAGCGTTTTTCTACTACAGTTAATCTCCACTTTTGATTTCTGTTTACTGTTTCGACAGTTCTTGGTGCCTAGGAGCCATTTTCCTTGGCAGTGTAGTGCTGGGTGCTGTATAAAGGGCAGGACAGTGACACAGTCTTCTGCCCTAAAGAGTCTGTGGGTCAGACAGGAGGGGACGGAGAGGACGAAACAAACGGTGGAGGCAGGTGCATTGGGCTCACAGGTTGGAGAAGCCGCTGTCAGTGTGAGATGCAATGTTGTCAGAATGGGCGCTGTGGCATGTGCAGGGCTGAGCACAGTCTCTGCAGCTTGTATGATGTGCAATAGTAGGACATATTCATCGGACCTACAGAGGGGTTTTGGGAAGTCAAGGGAGGAGGGAAAGGGAATGAATGTATGGCCCAGATTAAATGTTGATGGAGATTCCATGATCTTTCTGGGTACCCAGACCCAATGTGAAACTATTATTGGATATCTTTTTTTTTTTTTCCTCCTTTCATTTTCTTCTAATCTTACCTGCTGTTAGTGCATACTTCTTCCTGTCCACATCTAACAGTTATAAGGAGCAGTTGTTAAACCTGCCATTATTTAACAAGAAAAGATTATTGTTATCTTGCCAGTCTTCCTAGCAAGGCCCGTTCACTGATTTCACAAATGGCTGCTTGGAGCCTTCCCTAAATGTCAGGGAAAGTGTGGAAGAAAATATGAAAGGTTTACAAAGTTAGGAGTGGTAGATGGGGAATCTGGATTGGTCAAACACAACAGTAGAGGGTAAAAGCATCTTTTGAAAGGCCATGAAAATGTAGACTAGCAACTTGAATTTGCTGCAAGAAGGAGAATTGGTATATCAAAGTATTAGATAGTCAAAGAGAAGGGCTAGAAGAGTTAATGGTTTCAGCAGCATTCTGAGCAGGAATTTCAGTGGGGTAAGGAGGTTTGTATTTTATTAGGTGCTTTGCCAAGAGAATGTGTGCAGTAGCCAAAGAGGCAGATGGCATTGCAGTTACAGTGCTGACTGACGGCAGCTGTGGGCACGAGTTCATGATAAACTACACTATGACGCCAGGGGCAGAGGCAGCAGGAAGGAGTTACCATTTTCTGCACTTGTTCTTCTTAGTTAAATGTCTGGGAGATGCCAGCTGCCCAAGAAATTGTTTTGCTTCTGTAGCCATTTCTGAGCCCCTTGCATAATGCAAAGTGCAACGATGGGGAAATAAATACATCATCAGGACTTGCAGGAGAGGCGCATACCAGGAATCCACCACTGGAGAAGGAACTCTGTCAAATGCTAAGGTAGCATCAGAATGCAGGCAGAAACCACCTCTGTACCAGTAGAGAAGGCTGCAGAGATCTAACAAACATCCTGTCTCACAAGATGGAGTGGTTCCTTCCTGAGCTAAAGAAGACAAATATGCGCACTGTGCTCTTCCTTAATAACTTGCATTCCACTCATTTCCTCCTTTTTGCTTGTGGAAAAAAAATAAATTCTTTGAGGTGGGGTTTCCTACTGGCTTTTATAAAGAACTTTGAGGACTGTTCCGAAAGACTGAACCAGTAAAATGGATTATTTTCCTTTGACATTGTTTTGTTCAATTACTGGATTTCTTAAGGACATGCATACGCGGGGGATTTTTTGTTTTGTTTTTAAATAAACTTTGATTGGACAGTCTACAGATAAAAACCTGCTCTCAGTTAGTTCAGGGATTAGATAACTGTTGAGCTGTTAAGATGTGCAACTGCAAAATAAGAAATTTTTCTTGTGAAGTGGTCTTATGTTAATAGCTAGCAGAATGCGATGTGGAGTGGATGTCATTGTACTTAGGGTGGGGTTTGGGTTTGCAGCCCGCAGCAGGTGCTGTGAATGCTTGTGTGAAGGCTGCACACCTTGAAAACTGAGTGGGGTGTGTCTGTGCAGGGGGATGTCTGGGCAGCAGAGGCCAAGGCGGAGGGTGAGTTAAAAGCACTCATTTCTTTCACTCTATTTTCTGCAGATTCACTAGAACAGGCGTAGCACAGGGAGACTGTACTTGACCCACCCACCAGACTGCATCTTAGAGCGAGATTTCCGTTAGTGCCATCAGACTCCACATCACAAAACCAGAAAAAGTGGACTGCACAGAATCATTTGAGCCTTGAAATTTTATTATCTTGTTTGCATCAACCAGTTACTCCTTTCAGCACCAGTAAAAGACAAAAACCCCTCCCTGTTGTTCAAAATACCTTGTTTTTATCAGGTCTGAGATTGTGGTTTTCTTGCAGGCAAAGAAACCAATGAAAATATTTAAATTTTTATTTTTTAAATACATTTATAACAAAATGTCAGAAGGTGTGTGCTTACCATATAAAAACATTAGGTTCCAGAAGGATACAATACCGAAAAATCATTGAAATAAAAAAGGTTATTCTTATTACAGGATTTCTAAACCTTAGCAATCATACAAGTCTTTAAAAGCATCAAGATTATATTTAAAACAAGATAGCACGGAAAAATGAGACCTTCAGTAACAATTTGACCCTCAATCGTAATGGATGATAAAATTGGGGTGTTTTTTTAATTTTTTTTTCAAAGTGCTTGAATTGTATTTCTGTTCTCATGCTGTAGTTCCAGGAGAAGGTAAAAAATGCTTTATTTCAGAGCTGATGATATGTGCTGACACTGACGTGCTGTGTGTGATCCCAGGGTAGCTCAGAGACCAAACTGGGGACAGTCAGATCTTAATCTGCACCACCAAACAAAGGCCGTTTTTTTAAAAAAATTCTTCATTGGAATTGTAAGTTCCTTAAATCTTACTGTCCTACCTAACGAGTAGGACTGACAGTCTAGCCAGACTAGCCAAGAGTGCTTCTGGGAAAACCTTGTCATCATACTAGCAGAAGACAGGTACCTCGTTACACCCGATGGCTTTCGCGTGGGTTTCTCTGCAGGAGGATGCAGCTCAGTGGGCTGCAGGCTTCTGCTGGAGCCAGTCTGTGGCACAGTTCATGCTTGGTTACTTTAGATGGCTTCTATTAAGTGTCCAGTTTTTGTAATAAAACCAGCTGGCCACCACGTGAATTAGTTATAGTAAACGCTTGTTACGTAGCAGGAAGCTGTGCACTAGGCATTACTACCCTGGTCCTCAGTGGCTGAGCTGTGGTGCAAAGCAGGTGGATCGCGTATCCCTCAGGCCAGCACTGCCCAGAGTAACTGGATCTGAATGTGCCTGAGAGGCTGCCACCTGTAGGTTGTGTTTTCAAAGTGATCTAAATGTACCAACTTTGTCAGGACCTGACATCCTTGAAAACTTCTGGAAGTTCTTAGTTTTTGGCTGTTCTTATTTGTGTCTTTTGTTCACTTGTTCTGGAAGTGCTGTTGTAAAATGCAAACTGAACATGAGAAACAGAAGGTGTTATCTAGCTTTTATAAAAACAGATGACACTTCATCTACAGTATCCCTGTTGAGTGGCAGTTATTAAGCGAAGAATAGCATTATCACCCACTCTTGAAGATACCTAAAATTCCTGTACAAAGTGGGGTAAGCGTAGTAGAGTAAGCTGAACTCAAATTTCTTATAAATATCATCGTAGTAATAAATTGGGTCATGCTGTCCTTAAGCAAAGTGGGATTGACTTCTGAAAAAGCTGCCCCCCTTCCCCTTTTGTTTTAAAATGCAAATATTCTATTACATAGAGTCTGTCTAAGGCTTGTAATGATTGGATTGATAGCCTGCCGGTACAGGTGTGTGAATGACTCTGTGAGACCGTATATGGAACTGTAGTAGTAGTGGTGTAGACAAAACTCACTTCTCTCCAGAACGTTACTCTTGTGGAGTGGAAAGCCTGTTTGTTACAGTTTACCGGTGTGTATGCTCTCTGACTCCTGCAAGCATACCAAGGCATCAGAAGGCACAGGATCAATGCAAAAAAAACCAAGGAGCATCTGTACAGTGGTGCCACAACGCTGTACCTCCCAGCATCACTCTCCTGCAAAGTTAGATCCTTAAGACAGTACATTAGTAAGAACTACCTAGACTGATTAAATGTATGTGTATTGTTTAAAGATAACATTTTACAACTATCTGTTTCTTGATCACTGAGAAACTAAGAACATCAAGATCTAAAACAGTTTACTTCAAATGTGAAAAATATTTTTCAACGTATCTCAAAAAGTTGACAAAAGTGTCTGGTTTTTAGTCAGCACAAAGCCACAGAACTCTTTTTGAAGTAATTTAGACCATGTTAGTTTTACTGTAAATGTAACATCGTTTGGCAGTAGTTTTATTATTATATCCCACAGTGTCAAATTCAGCTCCTGCAACTGATACTTAGTGAAGTTGATATCAAATTGTAATT
Source organism: Chlamydotis macqueenii (assembly GCF_036417535.1). Taxonomy (NCBI): domain Eukaryota; kingdom Metazoa; phylum Chordata; class Aves; order Otidiformes; family Otididae; genus Chlamydotis; species Chlamydotis macqueenii. The sequence continues at coordinate 16,728,655 of NC_141568.1, forward strand.
TACACTGTTAGGAAAGCTATTAAAAATACTGTACCTTACAGTTAATCTTAGTACTGAGAAATAGCTGCTGGACAGCACACAAATTGCTACTGATACTGTCTTTTTTTAAAAAGGTTAATAAAATACAAGCAAGGTAGAAAATAGGATTAAAAGCATTGTTTCAGGTACAAGTCTTTCTGAATTGGGATAAGAAACCAGAAAAACACATTGCACATAGGTGCACCCTCTGTATAAAGAGAAGCATACAAAGTGGGAAACTGGAGGTGCACTGGGATAGTACACTGAAGTCTCTGATGCTGTAAACTTGAATTCCTAATTTTATCAAAAAGGGGAATTGGGTCTGGGTCCATTTTTTAGTCCCCATGGGTTACACTTGCAGACTACTCCGTGATTTGGCACAGTACACTTTTAAGAGGCAGTCTCTGCTGAAGGGATGCCAGGACTGGAATATGAGGCATAAAACATGTCAAGACCAGGTGCAGCGGGAGAGCGTGAGCAGTGGCTCACTACTTACTTGGAATTAGACAATACTGTCAGTCCAGTACTTCTATGAGTTTCTCTACTTTCAAAATTAGGCTGATCTAAGTAAAAGTTCTGTGGTTTACTGTAGCTAATTAAGCCAGTACCAGAGGCTGTGCAGATTGGGATTTCTAATTTAAATCCATTCTGATTTAGCTTAAGCTGATTCCTAGCAGGTGTAAACTAAACCAGAACAAGAGCATCTTCAGGGGTTTGTGGGTGGCGTAACTAAAACATTTTACTTAATGGAGTAAGTGTAGGTATTAGGTTAACTCTTTTTAACACAGGGAATTTGTAATGTAAGAGGAAATAACACTAAAATTTAACAGGACGTAGGCAGAAGAAACTAAGCATCTGTTAAAACGCAAGGGCATCTCATTGTTCTCCCAGCAACACAAACCCTTCTCCATTTAAATCCCTAAAAAACTCCCTAAGTCTCATTATGGACCTGATTCTTAGCTTTTCATTATTTTTGTGAAGGTTACAGAGGCTGGGTAGGTCAGGTCACGGGGGTAAAATGGCAGAGCGGAGCCCCGCGTTTAAAGAGCTGCAGTGGAAAGAACACATGAATTAGATGGCACGACCCCTGTTAAAGTCTGTGAGTGCATAAGAATGGAGAATTGTGTCTCACAGACCAAAACAAACCCTCTGCTCCTAGCAAGTAGTTACCTGAGGCTGAGGTCACAGGTCTGTTCTCTAGTAGCTAGCCATGCCACGCTTTCCTTTTCAGTGTACTGATTCCTTTGGAAAATTGTTAGGTTATTCTGCCTTATCGATCATACACTGTTCTACACTTTTTCTCCCAAAATGTCACTTACGTTTATTTTAACTCTATCTAGCATGCATTTTACAAGCTATTTCCCACTTATTCTTTCTAGCTAAGGCAGAATGTTGGCTCTGGTATTACCAGTGGCACTACAGGAATCTATTCACTCTACTGTAACATACATATCATCCCATAGTGTAATGCAGAACTGCCCCACCTACGGGAAAGAAAGAAAAGACATTGCAGGGGAACTATACTCCTCCTTAAGGGAATAAGTTGCGCTTAAAAAGCCAAAGGCCCAATTCTAGAGTCATTATTCAGACAAAACACTTCATAATTTCAATGGGAACACAGTTGGAATAAGGGTAGAACTGTGTTCTTAAAGTCTTAATTCCAAATCTCTAAAGCATCCTTAAATCAGACAGGAACATATTGGTCTGCAAACTGAACAGAGTTTTTGTTTGTTTGTTTTAAGGTCTATCTGCAATGACAGAATGGCTTGCCAGTCCCAGAATGCCTTACTTTGGCTGGTATCTGATTTTTGAACTCACTTCCATTCTGATATTTCCCCATGGTATCATACTGACTATTTTATCTCAGAGTGGCATGCAGTGCGGGCGCATGCTACTGATGCAAGCACGCTACTACAACTTTAGCAGGCTAAAAAAAAAAAAAAAGCTTTAGCTTCTTAGTTATACAAAGAAATTATGCAAAAAACCATTGAGCAGCACTAACTCACAGACTAATTACAAACTAAATTGTGCTATATATTAGTATAAAAACATGTTTTAGTAAGAATGGCACTGGTTCAGAAGGAATTAGGACTTCCATCTTGGTTCCGTTCGGTCCACAGTGAAAGCATTGTAGTACAGGCCTGCCCTGTTGCCTGAGCAACTTGCGATAGTGGCGTCTGGCCACAACCCCTTCCATTTCTTCCCTTCCCTTTTAAAATCCGCCATTGTTGGTACATTCTGGGAGTAGCCCAGGTCAGGTCTGGCTGTCTTTCCTAACATGGTACCAGAATAGTTCGTTCTTATCCTCTGATACTTTCGTAGTATTGTGAATGTTTCCCTCTTCCAGTCTCTCAAAGCTGGTCAGTTTTAAGGGTCATCTTCTCCTGTAGACACCATGAGACGCATTGCTACTGGTAGGTGGTCTGTCAAGCCTGCTAACTGGGTAATAAAGCTGAACTCTTCCACTTCCTGCAGAAGGAGAACAAAAGTAAGACAGAAGGAACTGGAAAACTGAGCTATTATACCACATACCATGACTCAGCTTGTATACTTTGAACTACCTTACTGTTAGTAGATGCGTGGGACCAGTCTGGCTTGGCTGGGCTAATGGTCTGGCACACAGGGCATGTCGGCGTGGTGCAGCTGATGAGCTGAACCATTTATACAAAACACAGTTTAATCAGGCTGGATGAAATCAGCTGTACTTTTCCTCTCCATTTACAATAGCATCTGTGTTGTTCCAGATAGACTTACTGGTCGTGCTGCGGTAGGTAAGCCATGTGCATTAGGAAGCGCTCGCCTGGGAGGAGGAGCTGGCTGTACTGCAACTAGATGTGGCATGCAGCTAAAAAGGAAGCCCGTCTTCATTAGACGGAGGTGTAAAACTTCATGGGAACTTACGGTGATCAGGAACTCAGCTCCTCGCATCTCTCAATTCCAGCCTTTGTCCTGGCAGTGTTTCACAGGACCAAATTAAAGTTCTGTAGGAAACACAGCATGCTGCCCAGCTTCGGAAAGCTGGATGGAGCAACCCAAGGCTGGCTTGGTACAATGTAGTTGTCCCCACCCAGGGGCAGGTACTTACTTTGCCAGTACTTCAGGAATTGCTTACAGGAAGCATAGGTACTTTAGTTCTCTTTATGCTGCCAGCATGAGCCTTATCAGAGACCTATATTGATTTTGTTGCTGTCTGTGCAAATTGTGAGATGGGTTTAATATACAGATGCACCATCGGCATTTGCGCATCTGAAACAGGAAACCTCAGAAGCATTTAGCTGCTAAGTTGCTGTGTCCACAGATGGAGGTATGTGCTAAGCTATGCTGAACTGTTCTGTCACCTGCTGTTCTACAGCAACTGCAGTGGGGTGTGGTAAGTAAGGGTGAACCAGTTCCTCATTTTTGTCATGGAATTCTGTATAAGGTGAGGTCCTATACTAGGAAGCAGACAGTGCACTACAAGTCTCATTCTGGTTACCCTGTGTCAGCTTCTGCCTGCGTATCACAGACTTGTAGCTCAGGTAGGTTTCCATAGGCATAATAAAAGCACATCCAAACACTTGAAAAGACTAAAAAATATTCAGACTGCTGGCATGGAAAGCATAAGCCAAAACATTTTGTCTGGCAAAAGTTTAAAGAATGGAAACAAGTTTTTTTTTAATTTGTTTCTGAAGAGCAGCCTATCTACCAGTGTTGCTACCAGAATCCCTAAACCAATCTTAAATTTGGTTATGCAGTAGGTTTACAGACTGGATATTTGCATGCAAAAGTAGAGAATAGCAAAGCCGCAGGTTCTCTGTGGAGTATGAATTTTAACCCAAGGAGAACGGGCTGCAGTGCAATCCGGACAGTTTGTTCTGTGAGTTATGGCTGTCATTGTTAAGTTTGAAACTCACCACTTTCCATTCCAGGTAGAGACCTTCTTCTGTATAGAGCATATAGTCAATCCTCCTCCCGTTTCCCTTCAATGATGCCTTCCTCCCCTTTTGACTGGAACTGTGGTTCTTGCTGGTGGGATAGACTAAGTATCCTTTCCTCCCTTCTTCACTTTCCAGCACCCTAATTCATTAAAAAAAAACAAAACAAGGGCTTTAAACACTTGCTTAATCTGCCCCTTTGTGTGTTACACTAGATGCTCTCCATATCCCCAGTAAGGGTAACGCCTGTCCAAAAGGACTGTTAAACTTGTAAAGCGCATCTTCTTCCCAACAGTGTTAGTACTGGCCCCATCTTGCATGGAGATTACTCAGCCCAAGACTATATACAGAAGCAGTCAAAATTAAGACTTCCCATTAAATTTTTAGGTTGAGTGTTCAAACCTTAAAAATAGATTTTATACAAAAGACTATTAAGGCCTTGAGCAACCTGATCTAACTTTGAAGTTAGCCCTGCTTTGAACATAATTTTGGACTAAGCCCACAAAGGTCCCTGAGACACTATTTTTACAATAATTCTATGTTGCTGTGGTGTTCTGTGGTGTTTTGCTGTTGCATTGGGTTTAAAAGGAAACTTGATTTGCCTTCTTGTGTTCTATTTAAAAGACCTGCCAAAGGAGCGCTAAAGGCAACAGACACAACTGTGCATGCAGCAGCAGGAGCTACGCACTGTAACTGCATGTGTGAGGTGTTACATAGACAGTTAAAGATCAAGTACAATCAGAGCTGGTTTACATCATAACTGTGCAGGTTGTGGTTTTGGTATCTGGCTGAAAACACAGAAACAAACTACTTTCAAAACCACCTCCTTGAAAATAATTTTCTTTTACTTACCTGCCAAAACCCTGAGCTCAAGGTTCTGTGGCTTCCCTTGTAAGAGTTGATTAAGCCATTAAGCTACATCATCAACTGCTGCAGGAAGAACACTGAGCCATGAACTTGGGTCCTAGCAGGTACAAAGCCTTTCATTTCACCTTGGAAAAAAGTAAGATATTTTTTATCACCCAGTTTTTTAAGACTTGACTTTGGATGGATTTTAAGGGGTTGGATTTAGAAGGTTGGATTTTTTTTTTAATGCATGCATATGAGAGTACAGAATGAAGGAAAAACAAGTGACAAACACTAGCCTCTCATAATGTGTTTTAATGTTTGAGATTCAAATGGTTTCTTTGTCAAATTTTGTCTCATTGGAAAGATCTGAGCGGTGGCAGAGGGGACATAGCACTTGGTACAGTTGATTAGGTCTCAGTAGTGTTATAATGTGTAAGTTTGGGTCGATTGATACATAAAAGAAGTACTTTCTGTGCCTTCAAAAGATAACAATGACAAAATTCTGGTCATACGGTTATTTAATTAGAACTTTTCTGAACCCCCTTTGGACTTAGTGAGGTATTGAAGATTTTTAGAATTTATTGTAACCAGTTTATAAAAGTAAGCTTCATTTTATGTATTACTCAGGTTTAGACTGTAATCTTATAACTAGTGTTAATTAGCTTACTGTCTGCAGCCTATTTGCAAGCTGATTCTACAAACAGCTACTGCAAATGATTCACTTCCTGACATTCTAAGTTCAAGAAAGCAAGCTCTTTGATGGGACTGACCTGTTTCAAAAAGTGTGTTTATATTTGCCAAAGCTGATTAAGTAACAAAGTAGAAGAAACTGCTGATTAGTGCTGCAGTACTATTGCAAAAAATCTTATTTGCATTAATTTAAAAGATGAATTTGTTTTCACTTCAATTGTGTCCTTTTAAAAAGTCTGTGAACGCTGAGTATTCACTTAACCTGTACAACTGCTTACGGAAGGGAAATGTTAATTTCAGATACATAAGGAAAACAAATTGTAAATGTGCGTGCATCTGCTTCTGACTAAAACTTCTACCACTTTGTATGCAGTGGTTGCTGTTTGCCTCTACAGGAAGTAGACACACGTTCTGGCCATCTGGCTATGCCATGCTAACAATTTAAGTGAACATAATTAATTAGACGGAGTTGCACAACTAAACCTGAATTTTGTCAGAATAATTGTCTTAATTCATAGGACACAAAGAAAGGGAGGATATAAAGTAACTGGAACTTCATTTTTTTTCCTTGAAAAATTTTCAGTCCCAGATAACTCCAAAGCTTAAGTATGAACATTCTGGCCAGAGAAGCTGCGTGATGATGGTTTCGCTGTAGCACTGACCATAGCTGCAGTGAACAAAGATTATGAAAAGCAGTTTATGTAAGGGAGCCATAAAACAAAACTTACTCCCTCATCATAAAGCTGGAGGGACTATCTCTCCTTCAGGCAAGAAGCACCCAAATGAAGGAAGACTTTCCTTACTGGTGTTCCAGCCTGTGCCCAGAGTTGTGAGCCACTGTCCAGCAAGTGGAGACTGGAAAAAAATTGCATTTAAATCCTGTTTCTTAGCTGTGCTGTAACATGCTCTCCTGTGGCAGACTCTATTCAGGGTTTAGAGATGAAAATGTGCTTATTGCTGTGCTTTGCTCGAAGGTGACAGTTGTCTTTGTGAGATGAGATTATTTGTGTGCATTTCATAAAAGCCTTTCTGAGCAGAAGCTTGTTTGGCTTCCAGCACTGTGGCATGGCCCAGATTGTTACATCATACAAGAAGGACATGGACCAGTTGGAGAAGGTCCAGAGGAGGCCACAAAGATGATAAAAGGGCTGGAGCACCTCTCCTATGAGGACAGGCTGAGAGAGTTGGGGCTGTTCAGCCTGGAGAAGAGGAGGCTCCGGGGAGACCTGATAGCGGCCTTCCAGTACCTCAAGGGGGCCTATAAGAAAGATGGGGAGAGGCTGTTCGGTAGGGCCTGTTGCAATAGGACGAGGGGTAATGGTTTTAAAATAGAGGGGGGTAGGTTTAGATTAGAAATTAGGAAAAAATTTTTTACGATGCGAGTTATAGAACACTGGAACAGGTTGCCCAGAAAGGTGGTGGAGGCCCCATCCCTGGAAACGTTCAAGGCCAGGTTGGACGAGGCTCTGAGCAACCTGATCTGGTTGGAGATGTCCCTGCTCCTTGCAGGGGGGGTTGGACTGGATGACCTTTGAAGGTCCCTTCCAACCCTAACCATTCTGTGATTCTATGATCTAGCTTATTAATTGTTCTATAATTATAAATGACTTGCTTATTATTTATACCAAGTATGTTCTTCTAGTCTGATGTTTTACGTATGCTGTACTTAACTTGAAAGAGATATTTAAGAACTAGTTGTTCTGCTGCTTTTATGGCCTAATTACTTTAGTAATGTGAACTACTTAATTTTATTTATAAACTAGAGAAGAGTGCTGATGAAGAAATAATCCTCTGGATAGCTTACGTTGCCAATTGGAATGTCTGCTTTAAACAACTGTAAAGTGTGATCAAGGTTTATTACTGAAAAATATAAGAACGGATCAATTTTAGGCTGTACTGTATTTTGCTGTGTATGTGAATGATGTTTGTTAGCTAGACAGTGCTCCACAGGTGCTTTGCTATTTCACGTATTTAAATGTCTTTAAAGCCCAGATTCCATTAATGGCTTTAGATTTTACTGAACTTATTGGCAATTTTTATGTTTACTAGTTCTTTGCAGAGATGGGAGGACAGGCTCTCTTGGCCTCTCGTGAAGTGATGGTTTCGCTCAAATATGAGCATGTCTACATAATGTGCACATGCAGAGCTCTGATTCCCTGCAGATCTGCATAAAAAGCTAGTGGAAATTCCTGTCTAACAGAGGGGTTTTTCCATCAGTTTAAGAGAATAGGAACGCATTGCAGAAAACTGAAAGCCACATCAAAAAGTATTATGTATATTCTGTTACCAACACTCAAGAATATTTTCCAGTTATTTCATACTGAGATGCTGTACAGAGACATAGGAAATAATACTCTTAAATCTTCATCAGTCATTTGATGGCTCTTTATCTATCAGGCAGGTATATTCAGCAGTTAAGTTCCACTGACAAATAAGTAACTAACTCTTCAGGAAATAAAACAAAATACCCCAAAATTAATTTGGTGACAGATTGCAGGTTGTCTCAAAAGGCACTTGAAACAGGGTTGGCTTTTAAAAAAAAAAAAAAAACAAAACAAAAAAACCCCTTTCCAAGCCTGCTCTTGGAACTATAAAATAGAATGTTACACCCACATACAGATTTGCATTTGCAAGCTTGATTGTAGGGCCAAATTACCTTACTTTTGCTTTCCAGAAACCCCTTTCACATGTACCAAATTAATGTTTTCAACACGTGAATAGAAATGCCTGGAAATTGTGCAGGCTCTTGAATGCACAAAGTGTGACTTGCTGTAACAAATCTTTATTTTGGATATAAGCTAAACCCAGACCTTATGTCTAGAATTCAATTTCTTTGTTCAAGACTGATAGAAAGAAGACTTCAAGACTTTGCCTCACCTAATACATTCAACCAAGTGTCCATCTGTGCCATGCAGTGTACTGTACTTAGTGAGTAAAAATGCCAACATGAAGTGTGCCTATATAATGCACTCTTTCTGTTACGTGTGTTAACTGAAGCATCTGCAGGGACTCATTAATTCCAATAACTTTACCTCTTTAGTATATTTTGGTAATGAACAGCTAGAACATCTTTTATAGTTACTCATGATAACAACAAATTTAGTCCATTAACCTGGCCTTCAAGGTAGAGATGGTGCAAAAAGGGTTATTACATTCATTAAAGGCTGCTCTAAAATGTACAAAGCTTATAAACTTTTTGAATACTCGTACTGTTTGTTAAATAATATGCCAGTCAAGAGAAATTAAGACTTCTGCAAATTAAGGGGATTTTTATTTCTCATAAGTCAACTAGCTCAAACCAAAGATACCTGTTTCTCAGTATCAAACGCTCCAAACATGCTGCACTAGTATCACCCATAGATATTAAGCCATATTCCCAGTTACGTCTGATGTGCTGTGTAATTCCTCTCTATATTTGTGAACTTGCTTTTTTAGATGTACTGCATTCTGCAAGCTTTCTAGAATGGGTAATTAGTTATTGGGTTGGGGGTAGAGTTTTAAACTTGATGCTTTTTTTATTTGAGGAAAACTACATTTCCTTTTGTTGCTGCCTTTATAGTGCTGTGACCACAGAACTGGCTGCCTGGAGAAAGACTTTCAGACAAGCTGCGTATCGCTTTCAGTAGTGCTCGGAGTTTCTCGTCCTATGGGCCTGTCCAGGTAGGACCAACTCTAGAGACATAAAAACACTGACTGGAGTTGCTCTCATCTTTTCACCCACTGAAGCCAATTCTATTAGACTTAGAGAAGCAGCCACTTTTCCTTCCCTTTTTTCCTTTTCAAGTACCCCTGAGTAAAAAATTATGTTAGGAGTTTTTTACAGTTCATAAAACACCCCTCAGTTTTTGAAATGTTAAATAGCAAGCAATGAACTGTCTTTTTAAGGAAATGTCTAAAGCATGTGGGAGGATTAGGAATTGCATACTTCTGTAGGTTATCTGGAGTGCACACTTCTTCATCGTACAGTCCTTCCGGATCCAACAAGGTACCTGTGAACAGAAAGGGAGATGTGACTGTCCCAGCGTACCGCCTGTGACTCACCTCTCAGGAAGCCCCTCTTCCAGGGCGGGAGAGGGGACGGCTCTGACTGAGAGTGCTTTGTGTTCACTTTTCTGTCCAGAGCTTCCTCCTGCCTGCCCCCTTTCAAAACACTGCCTCTGCCCTTCTGGTTTCTCAGCCCCAATGTCTCTGATTTTTTTGTTGTTGTTGTTTTTCTGCTACAATAGAGTAAAGCCACAGTATTAAACAGTTCCACATTCTTACCTTTACTATCTTCACAGTTACATAATTGCTCCTCTAGAGAAAGTCTAATTCCTAATCTAAAACTTCACCAAGTTCAACTGAGTTTCACTAGGTTTGAATATCTCAGAGTTCCATGAAATTTTTTATAAGATGAACCCTACAAGTTCGTACTGTTGTTGAATTGCTTTGTTACATCCTCACTTACAGTATTTATAGAACACCAAATGGAACATTGTGATCAGGCTTTCACTTTGTGCAGAAAGTACAGAAACAGTAACTTAGCTCCCCTTCCCCCCTGGCCCCAAAGTAATCTAGAGATTAATTGAAAAGTAGAAAAGATGTGGGAAGGCATTCAAGTAGCTTGATGCGGAAGTTCTAGAATGTGGACTGAAGTTTGAGATCTGTTTGGTTCTTAATTATAATTCAACAAGACACTGTTAAAGTCTATATAATACACACTACAGAAATACCCCTTGTAAATTTGGTCTCTACAAAATTCTTACTGCCCTTTAGCTGAACTATCTGCTGCTTATAGATGTCATGTGAGTGACAGACAAATGTTCACAAACCCATAGCTAGGGAAGGTCTTACCGATTGCCCATGGTTTATCCTCCCCAGGACCAATTCGACACGGGTCTTTGTAGTGTGTAAACAGAGAATGCTGTTGCTCCAACTTGTCCTCTGCAAGGAAAGAACCAGCCCAAGAAAAGGCATGTCAGCTAAATCTTGTAAACCTGTGGACAACTGTGTTCTGCCACAACAGAAAAGGCAAGTCCTTCCTACTCAGTAAACGTATACAGGGTGGATTTGAACCAGTTCAGTAGTAGCTTTACTGCACAGCAGTATCTTGTCTTGATTAGAAATTCCAGCAAATGCTTGTAGTTTCTAGCTGTAAACTGAGGTGAAGGTTTTCCAACATATTTCCATACCCTGCAATTGACATTGCATTGCTTACACCAGTACAAAACTTTTGTTGAGATACAACACACCATGGAGAATTGGACTGACTTCACAATGTAACTGGCTGATGGAGGGCGTATATGTACATCTTGGTGAGTTTGAAGATAAAAGTTTGTGCTTGACATGCTCCAGAAGAATTTATTGAATGTTTTCCAAGCTATAATAGATACGAGAAAGGACAAAGAATTGATAATTTGCTTGGGATATTATCTTATCTAGAGCATTAAAGCCATTCTAAACATGATCGGCATGACCTTTCTAAGATAGGCTAAATTTCTGTCATTATTAGTTTGTAACTGTGGCACTGATAGTGACAAGTCACAGATGATGAGACAAACTTAACTCATCTGACTGGAAAGCTTTTTTTTATAGTATGCTAAAAGATTTAAAAACATAATAGACACTTACTCAAGTCAGCCCAAAGCAACCTGACAGTAAGTAACTTTCTAATAATGTTCCCACTAAGGGTGAATTGACTGTATGAATGTTGTCGTAATGTTCTGTAAAGCTGGAGGGAAAAACTGAGTTGCAGAAATTTTGTCGCAAGCATAAGCTTGCTCATGGCCCTGGAGATCTTTGAAAACTGTATTGCCAATACATCTAAGAATAGAAGCTTGATATTCATGGAAACATTAATTACATGCCGTATCAGTCTGTGGAGTAGGAAAGAATACAGAAAATCATCTACAGAATTACAGGAAGCCGATTATTGTTGAAAAAAAAAAATCTTAAAATATTCAATTCTGTGCAATGCTAACAAATGTTCCTAAAGCAATGAGTAATGTAAAAATGGAGAACACCGCACAAAACATTGCATTAATCGTGCTTAGTTCATAAGAAATGAAATAGCCAGCTTAATTTCAGTTTCCAGCCTGAGTGAATTTTAAGGAGGAGGGGGATGTAAATAAGCTGCAGAGATACCAAAAATAAAATGTTGGGTTTTTTTATAACCTACTTTTCAATTCTCTTTAGTGTTTGCAATATTTACAACTATTATTTGCAAAAGCAAATAGTTGGTTTTACTTTTCCTTCAAAAGACAGGTCACAATAGCATTAATTATACTCTGTACTTCTTGTGCAAGATCTTGGTTAGAGTGCCAGAATTTCTCAGGTGGAGAGTACTGACCACATGTTCTGCCTCACAGTTTCACTCCCATCATTTTCTCCTGATGCTGCGCAGCCCCATTCCCTTTCCTGTTGCAGTCTGGCTGGGCAGTCTCTCCTTTGCTACGCAGCAGATTGTTTATTTCCTTGATGGACATTTTTGCCCCCAGGCCACTCCATCCGTCCAATAATATTGCAAGTGAAACAGTCAAACAGATGTGTCTGTCTGTATCCCCCAGCTTGTGTCTCCCTTCATCAGTGCTGCTGCAGCAGCCTCCTCAGGGTGTGTGTATCAGCTTGGCTAACTGAAGACGTGTTACTGACCACATTTCTTCCTTTCGTCCCTAAAAACTTAGTACCACTGCTACCAATACATTTTATGCTAGTACTCGTTTGTTTAAATACAGTATCCTGTACCCGTTACTACTTACTGTTCGCCTCCACAGTGCATAATGGATTCTTCTACCAGTCAGAGCACTTGCCAGCACCTTCTCTGACCATTCTGAGTTTACTTTGGATGATACAGTTGTGACGGAATTATTTTTTTGTACATATGAACTACAAACAAACAACAGAAGGGCTGTGGTTTGGGTCTTTTCTACCCCATTAAATGTTTCTCCAAGTTTGCTAAAATCTTCCATTACAAGTGTCTGATACAAGTCATAAGATTAGAGAACACTAGTTGTTTTTGAGATCAGACAATGCTTACTTAGCCTCAGTTACCTAGGCTTCTTATCAAGACTACAGAATTCTCATTAGATGCCGTTCACAAATTCACCTGTTAATCCACAAACTCTACTCTGAATTGCTGCAGCCTGAGCTCCCCTGTACACTGCACATCTCCCTGTAATGCAGCACAGACAATGAACATCTCCCTGTGATGACACCCCCCCCCCCCCCACTGTACCTGTCTTGTACTCTTTGTATCTCAGTATTTTGGTTTTGGCACAATCATGCAAAAGGCATTTTGGCCATCAGCCTTGCATGAGGCTGGCTACTGGCTGCTGCAGATCCATTTGCCAGCTCCAAACCAGTAGAGTCAATTGCCATAATAGAAAGTCAGCATGGAGCTCTCCCTGGATTCCTGAGCTGAATGAAGCAGGAAGGCAGAGAGGATACACAAACACAATGCTCTGCGCTCTATGTTGGCAATTCAACTGTTAACAGTTAATTTATGTTTGGACAAGGCTACCATCTCTGGGAATTCACCACCCGTTAATTACGGTTTTGTGTTCTTTTTCTGGTACCCTCAGTATCCAAATATAGAAAAAATATTAAAAATTTATTAAAATAAAAAACTTCAGAAGTACACAGCATTAGTTAATTTTTTCTAACTAACTGATTCACCACTGTTTAGTTCTCTCTGCAGCATTAATCTCCTATCTCTAAGTATATGCACTATCACAATATTTTCCACTGCATGAATTTACTACTTCTTCTCCACAGAAATCCCATAACATACATGTCTTTCATGAGTGACTAACATTCTAGGACAACTGGTGTCTGCCTCATTCAAGTAAAGCTAAACCACTGGATCTGTCCTTATTATCACTACCACAAGTCACAAATTGTTGCCCTTTGTGCCTTAGAAAGCATCATGCTTAAAAAGTCAGCAGAGCTCATAAGCATGAACTACTCTCCTTGGCTCACCTCAAGGCCAGTACCTATTTTAGAAGCATATGTAGCAATTAAGTCTTCCTTTGCAAAGGCCAGTCACTACTTGGCATACTGCTGTAATCTACAGGAATCAAGAAATTTCCTGTTCCTTTTTTGGAATAGGTAGACACCAGGAAAAGGAAAACTTTGTCTTACCAGAGGAGCAGTTATCGAAGTTGAGATCTCCACAGATTACATCAAAAGCCACCAGCTCCTCTGGATTGGCTGTACTGGAGGAGGAGGTAGATTTTCTGAATTCAGACAGCCAATCTTGAAGCATATCCAGCTGCTCACATCGAACAGTAGTATCTCCTGTAGCAAGCAAGCAAGCAAATGGTTAACCAAAACAAGAAATAAGACCTCCTTTTAGCATGTTACTCAGAGACATATTAGCTGCTAATCAGATATCTTGAGAAAAAGTGTGCAAGATAAAAAAAGGTGTGGCTAGCAGTATAGCGAGTACGTAGAGCTTATGAAGTACATTAGGAACCATACTTTCTGACAATTCAAGTATATCCTTCAGGAATCAATCATATTAGGCACATCTGGAGAAATAAGAAGACAAGTAATCTGTGCTGCAGACAGCTAGCCAAAATGGTGACGTTTCTAGCCACAGGAGGAGGGTGATCTGACGTATTACATTTATAATCAGGAGTTCAGAGTTAAAATCCTACTTCAGACAAAACTGGACAGCACCTTCTGGGGTAAATCACTTGATCATTCTTTGCTTTCCAATTTTTAAACATGAAAAATTTAACTTTCAAGTGTTACTAGTAAATAGACATCGATGGTAAATTCAGCTTACTCATACTGTAGTAGTGCATCCGAGTAAGGGTTTTATTTGTGTAATAAAAGTAAGAATGCCTAAGCTGGAGGTATTTATTTTTTTCCCTATTTTTAAAGGTTTTGCTAGGCACTACTTCAGAAATAAAGAACCAAATCCTTTTCACCAGTTGCAGGGAAGTTATACTAAGCTACATGTACTGAGGATGTGCCCCTATTCTATAGGAGTGGTATGAAAGGGTTGAGATTGATTGGTTGCCAAATATTCTTTGTGAAACCATCTGACACACAAAACAGCTCCTTAATTATAGCAACTAACCACACTTAATTTCAAGCGCATTAGGTGACATGAACTCTAAGGAAAAATTAATTACTGCTCTCTTAAAATTATTACAGCAAAAGCTTGATGTGGGGAAAGGAGCAGGAAGAGACACATTCTAGAAATAATCGTTCACTATATTGTCGTTCCTTTCCTTTTGTTTTTGCTGTACCTGTAGCTAACAGTTAGAATTTTGCTTGTTTCAGACTTGAAATGATATGTCAAGTCAGAACAACATTACTTCTTTTCAAAATAAAAAACTTGTTTTCAAATGCCTCAATTGGAAGGAAAAGCAGCAAACCCAAAATGACGTATTCTGACTACAATTTTACTTTAACCTAATTCACTACTTTGTGCTAGCTATTAAGAAGGTGTAAAACACAATTAGAAACATCAGCTATGTATGTCCAAAGCTGCTTTTAGTGTCCACTGTGGAGGTGGTGAATATTCAAGTCGACATGCTCACAGCTTGTTAATCACTCGTCTCAAGTGCAGCTGTCCCCAGCAGCTTAAAAGACATGTAAAAGGTGAACTCTGCAGCACACTGTAACTGCATTAGCATACAGACAGACTTTGGGGGTCAGGACTTCACTTGCCTACCACTATTAACCTGTGGAGGGTTGGATTTTCAAGAACATCTTGGGGGAGGGGGTTAAAACAACAGTTAAATACAAACCGAGTCAGAAATGTTCAACCAAGCATGATTTGATACAATCCTAAATAATTAAAATAGGGAAAAGAATATGACCAGGGAAAGAGAGAGCTTTAAATACGTTCTGACAATGACTCGTGCCTTCAGATTGGTATTTCCAACAGCAAATAATCTGATTTTTTTTTTCTTCCACATGCGTTATTCCCAACAAATCTTTACCAGTTGGGCTGCAGTATAAAAACAGGTACTTGCACCTCAAGTTCACATAATGCCCTAATCGCACAGCCTGACGCAAATCCAGACCAACGTATTCTTGGGAAAACCCCTTGCTGCAATAGTGCAAGAAATCCCCACAGTGAAGACGTAGCTAGACAAAAGCACAAGAAATAGGTCACGTGGAATAAATACAGCCTGGAGCAGGTGACACTACTCACAAAAGGTGTGCGTGACTAACATATGCATTCTGCTTAACTATAGATACAGACAAAAGTACAGATTCACAGAAAGCATGAGCTTGATAGGGACCTCTGGAGATCATCTAGCCCAACCCCCCTGCTCAGGCAGGGTCACCTACAGCAGGTTGCTCAGGACCGTGTCCTGTCAGGCTTTGAATAGCTCTACGGATGGAGACTCCATACCCTCTGGGTAACCTGTTCTGGTGCTTAGTCACCTGTACAATAAAGAAAAAAAAAAAAAAAATTTCCTTTGTTTAAATGGCATTTCTTGATTTCAGTTTGTGCCCACTGCCTCTCGTCCTGTCACTGGGCCCCACTGAGGAGAGTCTGCCTCTGTCTTCCTTACAGCCTCCTATCAGGTATTTACATGCTCAGGATCCTTCCTGAGCCTTCTACTGCTGAAGCTGAACAGTCCCAACTTTCTCATTCCTGGTGAAGCTTATGGAAATTCATGGACTGTCGTACTTCTGCAGCATCTTAATCTCTCTATCCTATCTTATCTCCTTAGGCCAGTACTTTCTTATGGCCTGCCTTCATTTCCTCATAACGTAACTTGTAAGCATGGTGCTTGTTGACAATGCAGTAACCGTCTTGCTCCCACAAAGTCCTGATAATATAAATTGCTTAACTAAGACCGGCTTTTACATCCCTGAACTGTCAAGGTTTTTCTTCCATTTTCTGTGAATTACCCGTCAAACATGGCTTTTCTAGGATGAGTGATAAAATAATGCGGCCATTACTATATGAGCATAAACCTCAGGCAGCAACCTGTCACAGACCAGAGTGAAGAATGCAGCAAACCCACTTAACTGAAACACACAAAGGTTAAATTTGTCCAAAACAGAAAACTCTTGAGAAAAACAAAACACAGGAAAAAATGTTTTAGGAGGATATTGTGAAAGGTGTCTGGTAAGGTGCATTGCTATTATTAAAAAAGCATCAACTACATAGTGACATACCTCTTCCTCAGTAAGAATGCTGAGACTTTGTAGCAGCACTGTACACCAGATAACCTCAGGGCTCTACAGAAAAATAGTAGCCTTGGCACTCTAGAGATCACTTTCATTTCTTTTTAGAAAGTGTAGAACTTGGGATAGTCTGGCATCTCTGATTATCCCCACTAGGGGTCACAGAAGTAACTGCACTTCAGTACAGTACCTGGAGCACGTGCAACCAAATGAGCTACATTTCTGTGACAAAAGATACGATCCTCTAAGGCGACTCGAATAGAATTGTTTTCTGAGATTAATGTTAAACTAATGGTTTCCAGCTTACTGCAGCTACACAGCAGGTACTGCATGTATCTGTATGCAAAAGTTATAGTGAGAGTCAGTCTCACTAGCTCCCAATGATCAAAAGCTTTCGAGATGAAAGATAACTGAACTTATCAGACACCTAAGCGGAGGAGAAGCCTCTGAATCCAGAACAGTCAGGGGAGCTGCTGCTGAAATGAAATAGCATCAGTAAATATTAACAGAGGAGAATTAGGTATTAACTCGCAACCCTAACATTCAGCTTATTGTTCTTCCAGCCTTCAGCTCTAATTAAACTGCCACCAGTGATTAGCCAGAGAATACAGATTTGTGCTAATTGCTCTACACTCTTTTTCTCAGTAACTGGCCTGGAAAATGCAAATAATTGTGTTGTGACTGGTTCCTGCAGTCAGCATTTCCAAATTCTTTGCAAGTTCCCTTCAGCTTCAAATTTTGTGGAAGGATGAAAGAGTAGTGTGAGTAAGTGAAAACCTCAGCCAGGGTAAATAAATACTGCACCTTTGTTCATTATAGGATAATCATAGTTGCCCTTACCATTCACTTTGGAAATGCTTAAGTGGAATAGGTAGGTACTACACACTGAGGAAGACTTTTTTGTCCAGCTCTGAAAGATGTTAGAAGGAGCACTGTGGTCTTTGAAAAAAGCAGCAAACAGGCCTAGTCAGGAAATGAAAAGATCCACTGGAGGCTTTTAAAACCAGAGTTCTCAGCACTGATAAGCGCTATGGGATATATTGGCGGAATATGAGCAAAAAAAAACTTGTAAAGTGTAGGATGTAAAGCCTAGTCAAAAGGAAAAGTTGTCTCCATATCACAACCAAAGGCTTCAGTTTAGCCATGAGTCAGGCTGTGTCACACCTGACTGTGTGACAGATTAAGTAGATCCCTACATTCATAAAATACTTAATCCAGGATAGGCTGGGAAAACAAAATATAACAATAAAACCCAACCACTCAAAAAACCAAAACAACAAAACCTCCCCTTTTATTTTGCTGGGTTACTTTTCAGCTAGGTCAGGTCCCCAGTCAAATGCAACACAGCCTACAACAGCTGTGTTAGCACACCTGAGGGGAGGGGGCAAGGGCAGGCTGCCATGGTGTGGACACGCCAGCTTTGCTATTTCAGAAGCATATGTGAAATCGCTGCCTGAGGATGTTTAGCACTGAAGTTACTCCTGACGGCACAGTCAGAATTTCAAACACTGAGGGATCTCTCAGTGCTGAGCCGAGTTCTGCTTAAGCTGTGTGTACACTTGTGGAACATGAAACTGGGGCTAGAGAAGTGTGAGTTGCCAGTGTCTATGCTGCTCATGACTAGATTCACACTAAATGCAAAACAGGGACGTGAACGAAGTTATGAGATAGCATCCAGCATGCTACATCGTCTGGACCTGGGCTGGAGTAGCTTGAGGCTAACTCTGTTTTGATGACGTGGTGGAGTGTCTGAAAGGCATGGCTCAGAGGGACTTGGGAGGTGGGTGGATTCTAGGCAGCAAAACCTGTCCAGAACATTAATCACTGACTAATTGAAAGACATAAAAGAACCATGTAAACTTAACAGCCCCTTGGAAAATAATTACAGTCAAGTCTCATTAAAAGATCCCTTCATTTGTCACTGAAATGCAGCCATTTCCACAGTGGAAATGAAGAGCTGCTTCACAGCACCATTTAGTAATAGGTAGAGAATTGACAGGATAAGCAACATCTAATTCTAAAGTTTTATTGAAAAAGGTGAATTTCAGGTCTGAAAAAATAGTAATTGCTCAGAACAGAGTTGAGCCAGCACATATCTTGAAAAAAGCATTAGTAGTTCACCCCTGACCGTAAGCAGTTGGATCCTGTCATTTTATACTCATGTAAGTATCAGAACTGTCAAGTGTAAGTTTATGTATCCTGGAAGGGAAGCCAAATTGTACTCAGCCATGTGTGACAAGAGGATTTAAATGGCTAACCTTTTAAACAGTACTTGTTTTTATAGATACCACATCTTTACATTGTTGAACTGGTTTTTAGATAATTTTTTAATGTGTGAAATGTTATGAATCAGATGATACAAATCAGAAAGCACAGCTCTGCCAAACTTATGAACTTTAGTTTTCCATTTGATTACATAAACTAGTATGTCAAAGAACAGTTAGAGTCTTAAATCATTGTCTGCTCTATTTGAATCTAGTTTGAACCAGATAAGCCTAAAAATGTGAAGGAAAAAGCTGGAAAATGAAAGGTTGCATTTTACCCTTGAAGAAGCTTTAGGCTGATTTTGAAAATAGAACATTACTTCCCCATTCTTCTTCCCTCACCCCTCTTCCTCTTTAGTATATTAGGGATTTCACAATGTGGTTATCAAAGACTAACTGAGAGTACATGACTGGTAGTAAAAAACAACAGGACTAAAAATGGAGGTTTATAACCTGAACTAGAACAGCAACGAATCTCAGCTCCACAACAGCAATCTCACAGTACATTACCATAATTCCAGAGTTAAAAATAGAAAACCAGAGAAGGATGTTACATTGTCAAAATGTAGCTGAAAAATTCATGAATCTTCTTTAGAACTATCCAGTCTCTCTAATGTACTTCAGGGACTGGCAGTTTTGTTCCCAAGTCTGTCTCTCTGCAACTGAAGCACTGGCAAAGTAGAATAAATGCTAGCTGCCTGACTGGGTTAATCCAGACATGCTGTAGCGCATAGGTTCAGAGTTCTACCATTTATAATACATTACTGCCTTGCCTCCGTCTGCAGCATACACGCTATCTTCAAGCGGTGTGGGAGGGCTGTGTCATGCTCCTCAGCTCTCAGGAACACAAGAATGGCAGTTGCTTTAAGTAAAACTAAGGAAATCAACCCCTCTGGCTAAATTAAATTCTGATCTTACACAAAGTACAGGTTTGTAGATTTGGCTTTTATTTTACTACTGCACCTACTCTAAGTATAGAATGAATAGTTTTGATGCAAAAGATCGAGAAACATAGAAAATTTTCCATAGGCATGGCCAAGAATTTAAAGTATTTGTCAGTTTTAATTGACGAGTGTTCAGGCAAACAGCCAAAATGGAGAAGCATTTTGATTTCAAGTAATCAGAATACTAAAACTTTAATAAAACAGCCCGAAGTTACTAACTTTTCTTCCCCTTGCTTTCTGGACTTGGGTTGTAAAATGGAGATAAGGCCACCCACCTACCTTAGTCTTGTTCTGAATTTTAATATTAAAAGGAGACCCGAGTGTTGAGATACTATCGTAAAAAGAGGTCATAAGATAGTTGAGGAGGAACAGTCTCCCCCAGCAACCTGACAGAGCTACATGAAATTCCAGTCTGGTTACAGGAAGCAGGAGAGTCCACGTATCTCACAAACACAGAAATCTGCTATTAAAGAACATCTCATTCTTTGTTAAGATAAATCAGTGAAAATTAAATTTAAAAAAAAAAAAGCCTTTGACATCCTGCTAAGAGTTTCTGCATTTTATTTATCTTTAATGACCTTAGAAAATATTTTTTCATGAAACAAAGGACACAAAGCATGCTGTGTCATGCAGTAGTGGGACTGCTTGTCCTACATGACTAAGAGAATTTTTCAGTGAGTGTATTAGCTTGCTAGCCATTTATGTATGATATTTGCACGTCAAAACCCCAAGAATTTGGGCTTGTTCCAGCTGCTGATTTCTGACGGAAAAATTGTCACAACTTGTATATTCTGACAGCCCCCTAGTTATGTATAAAGAAAATACTCACAGTATGGGTTGTTAAATGCTGTTGAGTAATGATGATAGGAATGTATTTACTAGAATAACAGTATTTGGTTAAGAGGGAGCAAAGAGAAGAAGAGCTCTCAAGGGATGTTTTTTGTTTGTGTCCTGTAATACTTAATTACTCTGAGACTGAAAATGTTTGGGGACATAGTTCTTTACCCTTCTTTTTTGGCTATTTCACTGCTGTTTGCAATGCACACTGCACTTTGTCAGAAGTATTGGAGGATAAATGCTCGCTACTTTTGCACAACAATACCACCATAGACCTAGAAATAGTAAAAACTAAGATATGTAAATTGGGACAGTACCTGCAATAGCTTGCAAGTGAGTGCAGGAAATGTATCCCACAATTCTTTGGTCCTGAGGTGTACTTCCCACTTGCACCTGGAAGGGAAGGAAGAAATAAAAAGGTGATTAATGGAAGATCTCGTATGACTCCACTTCCAGCCTGGCTGTGCAGCCTTTGTACACGGTATTGGCCTTTTTCACCACTCCTTCCACCTAGCTTCACTTTGAAAACACACACACACACACACACAAAACCCACCAGAGACACAGACTGGGGCCTACTGAGGTCACGCTTGCTGCTAGCACAGTGACTCCTCCCTGATCACCACTACTTCAACGTTTAGATTTTGATCGGCAACACACGCAAAAATTGGACTTTCTCGTGCTCTTCACAGTCCCCTTGGTTCTCAGTCTCAGTTGCATTGCTGTGCTTTTGCATCTCAGCCCTTGTTCATACGCAAGATTCAGGCCCACCACTGAAGTGCCTTATAATACTAATATCAGCAGTCTAACTCCTGGTATCTGTGTAAGACTAGAATGCAGAAGGAAAAAAGGCCAAGGGAGTCTGAGGAAAAAGATGAAACATGAAATAAATACTGGTTTTGACCATGTTTTCTCCATTCCACAGCAAGTTTTGGATTTTGGTGGATTTTTTACATTCTTCTACAAAAATGCTGAGGATTTTTGCTTTCTCTCAGCAAAGTGTTTACATTCTTCACCTCACAGCAGCAGCCCCCATGTCTGTCAACCAGATGAAAACACAACCTGAGCCCCTGCTCTTACACATAGGTGAGGCGGGGCTTCCAGGGAAGCTGAAACGTAGTATAACTCGTCATCCATATCATATGCTGTGGTCTTTTAAAAAAATTTGCTGGTGGACACACAAGCAAAGTAGAATGAAGTTCTGGTTTAGGTTTTCAACTCCGTTGAAGGTTTTGGCAGTTCAGGACTTAAGCTGCAAGTCAAAATTCCCAGTGATTTGAGGATGAAGATTTGGACTGAGGCAAGAAACTAGTTTGAGAGTATGGTTTTCCTGTTGACAGTTAACGTGGCAACACTGCGTGGACTGCTAAAGAAAAATGCCCACAGAGGAAAGTTGTACCCAGGGCTCAGAAAATAAAACCACAGATGACTCTCCTTTACAAGGCTAGGCTTAAATTTCATCTGACACCTCTAAATAACAAGCAGAGCTCCATTTCATACAGACACAATTTTGTCAGCTTGGTTGGTTTTCTTCTTTTTCAGCTATCCAAGAACCATCTGATTCATTTTATAACTGGAAAGTCAGCTTTACAGTAAGTGAATTTAGAAGTCATTTCTACTCAACAATGCCTTTTTAACTTTCAGCTTTTGTTCCAGCTAGAAGAATATGTAATAAGCAACTTGCATTATTCTCTCCACAGTCTGTTCAGTCCTCTTTTAGACAGTTTTCCAAATGGGTATTGATGGTGTTCTTGCTGTTCCCAGTTAACCTGCTTCAGGGAAGGTGAAGGGAGAGGTATACAAGGAAAATACATACAGTCATTGGTGAATCTACCCCTAAGCCAGAGGATTCTCCTAAACTCACAAGATGGTAGCAAATCTTCCCATCCCATCTGCTGGATGGCTGTTCGCGACTACTGCAGGAGCTTCGCTATGCAGACCTCTTTCTTACTCCCTCAGGCTGCCTAGGTCTGAATATATCACAGTGTCACAGGTGAATTAAAGGAGCATTCTCTCCCAATTTTTTATGCAACGTATGCCATTCCAATAAAAAAGTGAGAAAGCATTAGTTTATATCCTCTAAGGCAGGCAGGTGTATGAATTATATTTTCCAAACTTAATAATTCAAAAGCATATTTTCTCTTCAACACTGAAAACTATATATTGTAAAGTCTCTACTAGTTTACAAATTTGCACTGTCTCCTGCTACAGAGAAAAAGTGTGCAGGTCGTACATCTTTCAATGACACCTACCGCAACTACCCTGAAAAGAAAATACTGCACGTAGTTTTCTGCCTTATAAGAATGTGCTGCTTATAATCCTCTTATTGACTAAAGCAGATGGATCAATGTCTCTATCCAAAAAGCATAAAAGATTTAAGTCTAAAGGCTGAACATCCAACCATAAATTATATACAGTTGAGAAAAAGAAATCAACTCAAATTGGCTTTAGAATTTCCTGTGCAGCCTTAGTGGAGTGTCTGACAAGGCCTCACACTCAGCAACCAATTTATGTGTAGGATCACACTCATTTCCATTAATCATAAATAAATATGTAGTGTACAGTGTCCCTGTGTGCACAGATCTATACTGAAATGGACTTGGGATCTTTTGCTCTCAAAGGATGACAAGAAATGGCCTAGAAGAAAGACTGACTGCCACTATACGCAGGTGGGTGGGCACAACAAATGCCCCCCGGGGTTGCCACCACAGGGGGACAGTGCCCCAGGGCTCTGCGCTTTCTTTACACACACCCCTGAGGGGAAAAGCAAAGAGCCTTTCATAAATATTGTGCTAATTAAAAAACAAAAGAAAACAGAACACCAAAATCAAAAGCAAGAGCTGAAGACATTAACATAATTAGAATTTCCTTGGAAAGTGTCAGCATGGAAGTACATCCAAAGCAGCCTGCCTCCTAAATTTCACATTTCCTCCAACTTTGACTTTTGGGTTTTGGGGTTTTTTTTGAGTTGCAGTATAGATGTAAACCACCAAGCAGAGTCATTTTGAGTAGAGTCATAATGGAGGCAAATACTTGTGACAACTACTAGGAGAGAAAATAAATACCATTGCAGCCTCCTTAGTCAATTCCAAGCTACAGCAGAAGCACTAGTACATTAAATATGGTCTGAAATAAAATAGTAAGGAAAATCTGATGATTCAGTCTAATTTGGTATTTCACAGATGGACAAGTACTATGGGATGTGCAGACAGGAAAACTATTTGACCTCTGGAATATTACAAGCCCTATAATTCTGCATAAAAAACATTCCTTTGTGTGGCTAAATACAGTAGCTACTTTTAGACTGTTCCATTTCCAAGGGTATGTTACATTGTGGTGACTCGGCCTGAGCAGCTACGTGGCAGTCCTGCAGGAAGACAGCACTGAGCATTCACTTCAGCCTGCAACGTGGATCTTGGCAGAAGGGTTCTACTTCCACCAAACCAAGTCAGTCCTTCACAAATACAACATCATTTTTGCTGCTTATTACAGAAGAAACTTCTAAATTCATATTTACAGAGAAAATATATGAAAGCAAATAAGCCAGAGTGGCTCCTTAACCCTAAGCCTGACTTGAGTTCATCTCAGCTGTGCTATGTTAGTAGCTCTGTATCAAGAACACATTCATTGAATTACCCCTCTATAGGGAACTACTGCAGATACTGCTTTCTAAATATCATTGTATAGTCTTAGTTGTGTCATGGACCACTCTTCTGTGTCTATGGAAATTCACAAATATATTTAGATACTACCTTCCTGTAAGTTCCCAGCATTTTAAAATAGAATTATTACAAGAGAAAAAAAAATTGTATGTGATATCCTGTTAAACTCTGATGTTACCTAGAAGTAAAGTTAAAACTGAGGGAACATATTTGTGGTTTAATAATGTGTCCCAATTATATAATTTTGACAGGAACAAATTAATATTTTTCAATATTATGCTGAAATTTGCAAAATATATTCCAGTTCTCAGTACATTTGCAAAGGTTAAGTAATCAAATTAGTCAAACATTTGGAAGCTAGGAGTGGATTCTGATCCCTGTTACACCACTGAACATTTCATTTTGTAAGCTGTTAGGGGCAAGGATGGTGGGGGGAAGAGGCATAAAGAGCTCATTACAGATGAGAAGAAGGCTTTTTTTCCATGAAGGAGAAAGCCTGCTAAGGTTGTGTTTGGAATTCAAAATACCAGTTTCTACGGCTACATATTTACATTTGTCCCCTGCCTGTAAATTAAATAAATAAGTGCAAAAGTGACAGCTTTGAATTTTTATTTTCAGAATACTGACTGTGCCAAGTACACAAAAGTACTTGACATCAAGTACTTTTTATTAAAAGATTTCATCTCTGTACCACAGCACATTAGTAAAATCTGTTGGAGAGACCACGCTGATACTGTGCTGTATTACGCAAGGTTGTGTACATTCCTATAATTGTATATAAAATTTTGTCCTATATGGACTAAGGAGTAGTGTCCCCTTCCAATTAGATTGGTATCAGGTAATAAACAGTGCTCATGAAAGGAATCAAGCCAACAAGGCAGAAAGACTCTTGTTGACAAGGGAAAAAAAAATAAATGTAAGGAGTAGCAACAGTTGAAATTTTTAGAGCTAGAGTGAAGGCAGTAACTTTAAATTCAATCACATTACTTGCTATCATGGGCATTTTCTGAGTTAACTGGAAAATCTTGCACATCTCATGTTTACCATGCTGCATTATAGTAAGTATACAAAGCTGCAAACATGACAGATATCTTGTCTTTAACAGTTTATATTTACACACATCTGTCCCAGCAGCGCAAAACAGCTCTATTACATCTGAATGTCAAGAGAAGCATCAACAGATACTTAAACAAAAATAGGGAAATGCTACCCAAGTACCAGGGGTATTTCAATACCAGCTTCAAAACCAGCTTCAAACATATCATTGCTGTGTTAATAAATCATCAGCTACTTGGAAGGAAATGCTCTTTAATGCTTAGAAATTTGGGCCACGCCGTACATGAGAAATCTCAGTCCATTAAAGAATCAAACTATATTCTCAAACACTGACCAATAACAATGCATAGACAAAACCAAAAGGTTTGTTATGAGGGGAACTCAACCTTTAGTGATATTTTCTAGAAGTTTCACGTTGCCAGGAGCCATTCAAAAAATTCTAAATAAAGTAGGACGGTTTTTGTACCCTCCCGTATGAAGGGTTTCTGTACATACGGGTCCAAGCATATGCCATTGCCTCTTCCTTCACAGGAAACAAATCCAGGTGTGCAAACCAGAAGAGAGCTAAAATTTTGGCGTACTCCTGGAAAAAGAGCTCCAAAGAGTTTATCACCCCACAATCTATATGCAGCCAATAAACCCAAAGCTGGGAAAGGCAAATAATCTGAACGCAACATCAAGAATCCTTCAGGGAGGTAGTATACTACACAGAATAGCTCTAACTTCAGCCATTATCATTTAATCACATCTTGGACTGTAAATGAGCAAAGCCCTTCATTTCATCAGCTTAGTTGACCATGAAGGTGTCAGTTTTACCATTGGAATAAATGTGAACTGTATTACCGAGTCCTGTGTTATTTTCTTGAAGAGCGACACTTTTTGTCTCCAAAGTATATAGCTCTATGGCAAACAAATTTATGGTCATGACAAGAACCAAGCTAATGATGTTCATATTATGAAGAAAAACCAGCCAGGCTGAAAAGCACACCTGCATGCTCTGTGGGGAAAAAAAAAACCTCTCTGCTTAAAAGCAAAAGCATGAACACCGCATTTGTAAAGAACATCATCTAAGCAGGGACCTCAAGCTACTGTTTGTCTTAGAAATAAAATACCCCAGACAGAGAATAAGAGCAGGGCACAGAAACAGACTTTACAGTAGATGTGACAGTGACTTACTCCCACAGAAACACTCATCTTACCATATGTGGCCAATATTGTTTAAGTTCAAGGGAAGCTCCATTAAAAATACACCAGCCTAAGATTCAACTGAATTACTGCAGATAAAGCAACTGTATGTGCACAAGTAGCGCTATCCACACGCGCTTGTGTTTCAGACCTCCTGGGTTTGCTGCTCTGAGACATGTTGGTAACGGTGCACGGTTAGTACCTCCCAGTTTCAGCTACTGTGGGAATACCATTAGAGACATCCTATGCAATTATAATGAGCAAACAACAGAGTGAAGGAAAAGAATGGAAAATATAATTTCTCTTTCTTTCCAGTACAACTTTTCCATAAACTCCCAAACTGTATCAAGCCCTCCTGGACATTTTTTTTCAATTTCAGCAATTTTCCAAGACAAATGGGAGAGTCAGCACCAAGAAACTAACTGCAATAACCAAACTGTGTGCCCAAGTCCTCATTCCTGTTTCTGTCAAGAGAGAAGATGCTAAGGAAAACCTGCAGCTGCTCACATTCACAATTCAAACGTTGCTGTTCCACAGAGATGACTTAGATTAGTGGTAACTTCCAACAAAGATATATTTTATTCCTGTACTTTGTGTTCTTTGCAGTAGTTTTTTGTTTAGCTTAGACATATTGTAAAAAGATCTGTCTTATTTGTAGTACTTCGACAGCTCTGTCTTTTGCCTTTAGGGATATGTAGCAGTTTCTAAGGAAGATGCATTAGATGAATTACTAATTTATTATTATAGTATTTAAATGTATTAAATAAATTAGTTTAAAATGTTACAGAGATCAGCTCAAAATTCTGTTTGGTGCTCTGCAGTTCTTTCTAGCCACTTTTGCACTTGATTATTTCAGAATCCTGTTTTTTCCCCATGTTTTCTACCATGTGACAGAAATTACTGTTCCATGAACTCAGAGAGTTAGTTATTTGGCAAAGCTTCATTAAGCTTATATGCGAGGGAAAGTGGCTGTAAATTGGTGCCATGAATGAAGGGCTCTTCCTCTTCTGAAGAGGATAAAGCCCGCAGCTCACATTGTCTGAAACCTGTATTTCACCCTGCACAACAGTTTTAATTTATCCCCATTACTGAAGGACAATATTTAATAACATTAATTATGTCAAAGTGAAGGAACATGGTACAGTGCCGTGGTAGGGTCTTTTTAAAAAACAGTCTCAGGCAGTTTATTGGACTCTATCCAAATCCTGCATTAACATTTTACAGCAGAAACTGAACATGTGGAAAATGTTTACATTACCCTCCTGACTTAAATGGCACAGCTTTAGAGTTATTTAAACAAATTCATGAACAGCACTAGACAGTTCTTTTATACATCTTAGGATAACTTGATACTGGACAACTGATCAAGGACAAGAAAATCTAACCACTGAAGTCTCTAGATGATCTTTTACGGGGGTCAGAAAAAAAGCCATTCCCCTTTTCTGTGTAATCCTTAGGTAAAAAGGCTTCCCCTGAATATGTTGTGCAACTGTGTAGCAGAAGTTGCCCCTTCATTCCCAGCCACAAGAACACACAAGTTGGCATGGGACAGTAAAGACAGCTGAAATTACCCAGCAAAATGTATCTACATCAGTAACATCAAAAAGAAGAATCAGAGGTTAGTTCAGGGAACCCTATTTTACCATACAAAGCAGGCACTTCCACAGTAGCAAATAGTCAAAGCTGTGCTTCCAAGCAGTTCTGCAATCAGAGCTACTGCTCCTTCTACCATCTGTTACCACCGTATCAGCTCTTTTGAAAACAAATTTAGCTTTGCACATAAAGCAAAGGTTGCTAGGTTTCCTTTAAGCAATGAATAATAACATGTTCTCTGCACAATTACTGTACTTCCTGAGAACAGCAGTAATTTTCAGAGAATTTGAAAAGTAAATCTGTTAATAAGCTTAGGAATTAATATTAATTAAACACAAGTTATTTCAGAAATTTAGCAAAAAACACATGACTTTTTTTTTCCTTTTGATTCCTTTTGATTTTGTTAGAATACTATTAGCTGTTCAAACTACACACGTCAGACTGCAGTTTTGCTTTTGCTCTATGTTGACATGCTGTGTTTTATACAAGAATTCTTATTTTTGCTAAAATTCTCTCTTGGCAGATGCCAAAAACCAGAATAATTTCCTACTAAGAATGGTAGGAAGAACAGCCTTCTATGCAACATACTTCTGGATCTCCCAGTCTCAGTGGGAAGAAAACCACTCCAAAACCTCTCCTCATTCAATAGCCATTTTGAGAATACCGCTTTCATTCACCTCCCTACCCCAAATATGTATTTACCTGTCTTGAATGGCTTAGATTTACATTACAGTTATATCTAGTACAGTTTTAAAGATAAGAGAGAGGCAAGATTTGTCAGCAGAAGTGACAGGTTTTATTAGATTGATACATCTGGAAAAATATGGACAAGCTCTCCAACTCAGTAACTCATTAGCTGAAGTTCAGGATGTTTTCTGGTTTTATTACACTACTGTCCAAAACTTACACAGCATCCCTAAAAGCCTATGAAACTACAGCTAAATACTAATCCCTCTGTCTAAAGATGAATGTTGACATTTTGAAATCTAGTGAATTACAAACAGGTGATGCATTACACAATTTCTGCTTAGCACTCATTGGTACCTTTTAAACTTGATTTGACTGCAAAATCATAGAATCATAGAATGGTTTTGGTGGAAAGGGACCTTTAAAGCCCATCCAGTCCAACCCCCCTGCAAGAAGCAGGGACATCTCCAACCAGGTCAGGTTGCTCAGAGCCCCGTGCAACCTGGCCTTGAACGTTTCCAGGGATGGGGCATCCACCACCTCTCTGGGCAACCTGGGCCAGTGTTCCACCACCCTCATTGTAAAAAATCTCTTCCTTATATCCAGTCTAAATCTACCTCCTTCTATTACCCCTTGTCCTGTCACAACAGGCGCTGCTAAAAAGTTTCTCCTTGTCTTTCTCATAAGCCCCCTTTAGGTACTGGAAGGCTACTATAAGGTCTTGCTGGAGAGCCTTCTCTTCTCCAGGCTCAACAGCCCCAACTCTCTCAGCCTGTCATCATCCAGTTTCTGAAAGGGGCATGTATTTGAAAACTCCTTTTAAAGTCATCAAAACCACTGTGAATTAAAACTATGCATGTGTCAAATCAACAGCTGCAAGAGTAACCGAGAACACTGCAATCTGCATTATGCTATATACAAATACATACAAGCTAGATTTTTAGTTAGAATCATCAGTACAGGATAGCATCTGTGTCAGTCCCACTTCGCTCCCCTATCTACAGCAGAGCAGCATTAAGAGACAATTGGAGTTATAAAACCTACAAAGCAGACTCAAGGGTTCTTTTCTTAGGCATTTTAAATTAACGTGAAATGCAATGCTAGAACAGAGAGTCACGGCAGAGTCTCCCAAGGGCCCAGACTGTCAAAGTATGAAAATGGATTGGATTATTTATATATTTGCTAACTTCTCCTCTGAGTCTTTAGCAGCAACTAGGAACAGTGGTTCAACACTTCAGACATGAAACTCACTTAGATGCAAGTGACATTTCCTCCCTTCTTATATGCTATTTTTTCTGTGACTGTGTCCCTCTTACATCCCAATGAGACCCTCAGATTGGAGACAGAAACACTGCTGGAGTTTGAAGAGATCAAAGTGCTGCATGTAAATCAGTCCCCCAGTTACGCAGAAAATGAGCTTTACACAATAGCTACTCAGGACTGTGTCATGGTCATGCCTTCATCCTGACCTGGAAAGCATCAGCCTGTGCAGATGGAGAAACCAGCCTGTGAGCTGTCAGGAAAATGCCAGCAGTTACACCTTTTGTGGCAGACATCTTTAGGAAGAGAACAGACCAAGGCTAGCAATATTCCTTTGCACAGGTCTCCAGTTAGCCATTAGGTAGCATGAAACAGTGTTAAAAGCCTCTGTGATTTACTTCCAACTCCTTTCCTTGGTTGTGGTGCCCCAGGTGTTAAGCCACAATCAAATCACTTTACCATCCTTTAGTTTCTCCTTCTATTAAGCAGATATTGACCTTTCTTGATTATGCACTCTGAGACATATGAATGAAAAGCAGGGCGTAAGAGCTGATTGTTATTATAACTACTAATAATAACCCTTGAGCTGTGTAAGTCTCTCAGGTAAAATAATTCTGTATGACTAAGCAAATCTCTCAAATCCTTTGAAATCTCCACCTGAACTTTACAGCCTAGATGGTGAAGGCAGGGCAGGGAAGAGGGAGGCAGTGCAAAATAATTTCCTCTTCACTGGGAAAAGAATCTATTCCAAAAGCAAAAAATATGTGAAGCACTCATACCTTGGTGGTGGGAATCTGTTTTCTAACTTCCCCAAAACACTTTTGCCTTTTTGTTCAAACTATTAAACTTTCATTAGATGTTTCGTTCTGAGACCTTTAATTTATCTCTTTAACAGTTATATTTGTAGTAAACACTCATTAAATAGGAACCAGTTGATTTCTCTGAACTTTCTTCTGAATTGAGTCTTTCCTCAGCTTCAGAAAGATTTGAATAAAGGCTTCATCCTTGCAGTGAGTGGAAACATAAAGTAATTTTTATCCATTTTTTCAAAACATGCAAGTCTTCTCCCCTCACTTGCTTTTCACAACTTTTTTTATAAACAACATAGAGAGCAACTGCTCCTTTTCTCAGAGATGCAAGCTATGCAAAATAAACAGTCTTCGTAAGTATACTTCAAAAGTAAAACTCAATTGATGTCTTTCCTAATTCAGAAATGGGAGCACTGTGGTTTCCACAAGAGTCAGAAACTTAAAAACACAGTTTGCATAGGACACAGGGACTTAACTCTGTCACTGCTGAATGGAAAGCAATTTGGAGACTTGTTCTGCAAAGCTGTTTTACTGTGTTTGAATCCACACTGAGATAAACTCTAATGTAGGACTGGATTGCACCACATACATACAAAATACTGTAAGCGCCAGTACAAGTAGTAAAAGCAGTGATATAAGCTGTCCATCCTGAATGGCAGAGTACTGACTACAATAACACCTTCCAACCACAGCTCTGATACGCTGTGCTAATTTGCTGCTATCCCAGTGTAAGACCTCAAGACTTCTGAGGTTAATGGATTGATTCTGCCTGATTTCAAAAACAAACCAGGCTTTTATTTACTGTAGCTTTTGTCTCTGGAGTCCATACACACTCAGTTGCTGATTAAGCACTACATCAAGAAAAACCACCTTCAACTCTACTTTGTTTCAAAGCTAAAATTAAATAGATCATTCCTACTTCTTTTTTATGTATGTCGAAGAAAGAAATGACCAATGATCGCTTAATGTACAATTCAGAAAAAGTCATTTCATATCAGGATGGACTTAACTCAGAATGAAAAATATTTTAGGTATAAAGTACAGTAAGTTAGAATGACACAGACATGAAGAAAAATGGTCTTTTAGCTGGGCCAGAATTCTGTCATATTTAAAAGAATGTAGTCATCTTTGAATTTCATAATAATTGGTCCCTATTCCCTGCTCAGCTGTAACATTATTTAAAAACTCGAATCCATAATTAAGTTCATCATCCCTGTAGAATTTTGAAAAGAGGCTTAATTTTCTGAAAGAGAAATGGAGACATTGCGGCCTGTCTAGCATGGTAGCAAATCAATGACTCAGCGATGAGCAGCTGAAAGCAGATTGTTTTTAATCTCTTAATCCCTAGTAGATGCATATGTTGAAGGGTAGTCTTTGTGACCTCAGTAATATTTATACTTCATTTTTTGCAGGTAGCACTGTTTGTAAACTTTAGCTGTTTATAAATATGTAAGAGTACAGTATAGAAAGCTTAGACTCACTTTTTGGAAACCTATATTCAGATATGGATAGGCTTTTGTTTATGTAAATGTGTATGAAATACTGGACTACTACCAGACTGCAAATTCTAATATTTGCTTTTCTTATCCAAGTCACAATACCAAAAGTTTTTGCTTTGTTTAAAAATTACAAACAGTGGGTACAAAAGTCCCCACTGAGTGTTATTAACAATCCATATTCTTAAGGGCTATTCATGGCTTTTGTTGAGGACTTGTGAGCATATGCACTAGAAAGTACATATAATTTGAGCATTTAATGTATTTTGGTAGCATTAGTAAAAAAGTTTAGGTTTTGTTTAGTGAAAGGCATTCCAAACTGTGACAGAAATCACAAAAAATGAAATCTAGTATCCTAGGAGATTTTCAGATCTGTCAAGGTTTGGGTCTACAGATTTGGATCACTGCACAAAGTTTTGGATCTTGATTAATTACAGATTAGAAGATCCCACTTTCTAGTTTATGAAAAGCACAGCCAGATTCTCCCAAGAATTAAGCATGAACAGCCACTAGTCTTGGAAAAGCAAATCACTGCATGCAGACTTTTATTTCTGCTTTTCATGATTTACAGAAGTATAACCCCAGGCTTCCTGTTCTCACTACCATCAGTTAATTTACATAAACTGTGTTAATGAAGTGAGAAACCTCTGTGCTCCCCAATGTCCCAGGCTTTTTTGTTTACTTTTCTTATCTCTCCTTAACAATTCTTTTGCAATCAAGAGAGAGGGACAGTCATACATTTCATTACAATTCCTTCAGTTTTATTCTACTGGCATTTAGACTTTTGATTCCCACATAAACGCACAACATACTTAAACTGGTTTCCAACAGTAATGTCCATTGTACTATACTTGTGTTATGAAACTTAGAATTTGTGCATTTAACTAAAGAGATTTCTGTAAAAAAGAAACTAAAGTTACGTGAAAACTACTCCAAATTTTGACACTTGAAATTATACTCAACTACCTCTGAAAGTTCCTCATTATTTCATGCACATCCATCACTTCAACACAGTATCTAGGCCACAAAAGCCTATATATAGGTCGTATCAGGTAATATTGCTTCCTTGAACTCTAACAGAAACGACTGAGAGAAAATAATGTAACTTTCTAACTTGTCACATATGTAGAGTCAATAGTTATGGCTTCAAAAAGGCTCTTACCTTAAGAAACAAGGCTCCTTTGGAAGCCAAGGAGTCCGTTCCTCTTCCATTGGGGTAACAGTGATAGGCAGCATCCATAACAGGATAGCGGCTGGCAAAAAGTAGACCACTGTTCACAAACTTAAAGCTACAGCAGCCATGGCAACTGTAGACCCCAACATCATAGACAATGTATTCAAAATAGTGATGAAGCTGCTCTTTCAATTTCTCCGCAGCTCTTTTGTCAAACACTTCCTGCAAACACAGAAAGTCCAAGTTGGCAGGGAAGAAAGCAGAGATCTCATGATCAAAGGTCTCATCTGTATGTTTCTTTTTCCGCACTGAAGTCTTCTTCATGATTGAAGCTTTGTAGAGGAGCTTGTTGTTGACAGTGCTTTGGTCCACTGTACCATCTCCAACGCGAACTTTCACTAAGGACTCACGTGAGGCAGAATAGCTGTCTAAACTCCCAGAATCTCCTTCCTTCTGTTTGTGGTTAGGTGTTTTTGAGATCTCTGCGTCACCTTCAAGTGAGGGCTCTGCTGGGCCACTGGCATGAGCCTGGCCATTCACTGTATCTGTTTCTGTGTCTGACATGTGGCCATTATCCTCTCCATTTATGCGGACAATGCAAGTGTTTTCTTCTCCCTCATTTGGCTCTCCAGCTCCACCTTTATCTTCTCTACTATCCTCACTGTTGTTTGAGCCACAATTGTCTCCTTTATACTCCATTGATGTTGTCCTTTTGATACCAGCATTAACAGTACGATTAGTGTTATCTCCACCCTGGGGGGAGACCAAGCTGCTAAAACTTGCTGCACTGATGGATGTGTTGGTAGGAGAATCTATATATATTTTGATCTGTGGTCTGCTTGCTCCATTTCGGATCCTCCGGCCAATCTCTTTAGCCCTAGCCTGTGTATTGAAAACATTATTAAATCTTGCCAGAGAATCTGGCAGCAGGCAAACATTGGCACTGCCGAAGCAGAAGCTTTTCCCATTCCCTGCAGCCTTCCATTCAGTGAGCAGCGTGGCTCCGTTGGCATGGTTCTTGTCTTTGAGTCTGGAGTAGATATATGGCCTTCTGGCTGACTGGAGTGGGGACCACAACAAGAAACCAATCAGGGCAAAAGGAAGAGAGGCTACCAACAGTGCCAAGTAGATGGGAGTGGTAATAATGATGCAGAGAGCATGAAAATAGCATGGATCATCTGCTCTTTGACGTTTTTCATAGGTGGTTGGAACAAAAGAGGCCACAAGCCTATCCGCTAACCAGTAACATGGGAAAATCAGGCCCCAGGAAAAAGAATGCAGAACTGACAGAAAGCTGTTGGGAAATGGGGAAGTGTATAAAACCATTGCAACTCAGTTATGACAACACTTCAGGGTCTACTACATGATGTCACTGTGTCAAGCATCCATGAGAACACTGGGAGAGGGCTGGGGAGAAAGGGTCCAGTCAGGAGTTTTTTTTCCAGGAAGAGTCAATAACAAAACTTTAAGAGCACCATTTCACTGTGTTGGAGTAAAAATGAAACAAGGCCACTGTTTTCTTCTGGCTTTTTGGCATCTATATTTGTCAAAGGATGTCATTGTTCACTGGAGGCTGCCATAACGAAACACTCCGGAGGCAAAAAGGAAACCTGTAAAAACAAAAGACACACAACATATGTAACACTTATTAAAAGTTTAAAGCAGATTTTGTCACACTGATTTTGCCTTACAGTCTAAATTACTTCCCTTTTTTTCTTAGCATTTTTGATAGTCTGTTAAAGACTATGAATCTAGAGCAACTCCAACAACAAGGGACTGGTATTGGAATCATAGAATCTGCAAGTGAAATCAGTACATTGACCATTTAATGCACATGACTAATGTGATCATGAAATACATTTCTATTATGAATTTTAGGCCTTGCATTGAGAAATATAGTTTGGAGTTTCTTTTAGTTTATAATGCATTCACACTAATATTTATATTTATTTATATTAGCTGTTTTCAGAACCTTGCAAATGGTGCTTAGCAGTCATCCCTAGGCTGCTCTAAAAGACTATTACATCTAGTATGCTGTCACTGAAGTTAAATTTGCTTGAATTGCCAAAGTACTTAAAAAAAAATTATATAATGGAGGTACAATGGCAAAGGCACCTTGTATTTAAGAGCAAAAACCATCTGTTTGCTATAAAATATTATTTGCTTTGTTGCGCTTTTAAAAAAAGGTTTAATTTAAATCAATTAAAATACTCTTGATATGGTTGCTGTTGATAAGCTGCAGTTCAAATTCACTCAGCTGCAGTCCACGAAAAACTTCCTCTTAAAGGTTTATTACACATAGGGAATACTTAAGCAAAACATAAATTAATCATAATTAACATTATTGTTTTTAAACTGCAATCTTCAGCCTTGAAGGAAATGATACTAATTGAACATATAAAATAAGAAAAACAGTTTCACATCTCTCATGTGAAGAGAGATGATGTCTTCTAAAAGTTGTCTTACCAGCTGGAAAATTCTGACCTGAGGTATTTAGCAAATGTCATGATTAACCAAAGACAGCAAATTGTTAGGGGCTTGATCTTATTAAAAAAGCTTGGCAGTATACATACAGCTTACATATTGTTCTGCAGGGCACCCAGAGACAGAAGGGCAGTTCTATTTCTATTTAATAGCAAATTAAACAATTGTATGGGACTCAGAAGAGACAAATACAGTTATACAAAGCAATGCCACCTTAGAATCAGAACAAAAATACAATTCTTGAATTTTCTCTCACCTTTTACATTTTTGTCTCTTTAGACCAAGCCCTTGCAATTGACTTATGTTCCTACTATCAGCAAATTTTTAATTGTGGTACACAAGCAGTACCAGACTGCTGACACAGAGTATACTGTACAGGTCAGAAGCGGTAAGTAAGGCATTAAAATACATGGCTTAACTAGCTCTTTTTTTTACTACATGTATTTTTTTTGTTTATTAATGGTAAGAAAATTCTTCCCTCAGCCTAGATTCCTGATCAGCTAAGAGTAGTCACAGCACATCAGATGTGCAGCTATACATTTTTGGTAGGCACTATGCAAAGAAGATTTTAATAAAGGAACAGATGAAGATGAGACAGTTTTGCAGGTATCTCTTCCCAGAAGTGAAAGGCAACCCTGGAGAAAGCACGTAAGTGTTAGTCCAAAAAATCTAGTAAGATGGTGACAGGGGCTCATTTCAAAAACTTACTGGAGACAAGAATCAAATCCTAAAATAGAGTGAGAAAAATCAGGTTCAGTGGGGGCATGATTACAAAGACCTTTCAAGTAGCTGGTACCCAAATACTATAGAGGATCATAGAATCATAGAATGGTTTGGGTTGGAAGGCACCTTAAGGATCACCTAGTTCCAACCCCCCTGCCCTGGGCAGGGACACCTTCCACTAGACCAGGTTACTCAAAGCCACATCCAACCTGGCCATGAACACTTCCAGGGATGGGGCATCCACAGCTTCTCTGGGCAACCAGTGCCAGTGCCTCACCTACCCTCTTCCAGTTTAAAGCCATTACCCCTTGTCCTAACACTACATGCCCTTCTCAAAAGTCCCTCTCCAACTTTCACTAAGTCAGTAAGCGCATACATTGAAAAGGATGGCAGTGTCACAATAGAAAATTGCTTTTCAGTACTGTCTCCTGGGCATGCAAAGAAAGCTGTATCTTTGAGATCCTATGTAGAATCTTTGAGACAGAAAACGATGCTTAATAAATATGCATCTGCTGATATCAGGAAAAGATTGCCAAAACTTGACTAAAAATAAAAGGAGAGGGGAAGATAGAAGAAACAAGAGTTGGTTTACTGCAGCAACACACATCTAGCCTTCCAAGTGTAAGAGTAACACCCCTGCAACTGCTCACAGCAACTGCACAGTTTGCCAACACCAGGCAGCCGATTATGTTTTATGGGATATATGGTCCTGTGTATTTTTTCTGATGATACTATCTGGATGGAAATTGGAAAGGCTGGACCAAGGGAGGTTATTTTTTTTTCTTTTTAATTATTAGCTTAGCATAACTTTCTCAATCTTACGCAACATGTTTAAGTTTAAATAAATGAGTGACTAGTCAAGTGCCAAATAACAAATGCTTGGCATTTACTCACTGCCAAAAGCATTTTGGGATGTTGATAATAGAGGGAAGCTTAGCAGATTTGTTTTCCTGAATGATTTTTAGGACTCTTCAGTAAGAATACTCAAAAGAGACTCTGGCATCTACATATCAGATAGGAAAAAGAAAAAAAAAAAAAAAAAACCCAAACCAAAAAACCCCACCAATTTAAAACCTGTCCAATTATGTAATTACCAGTAGACACAAAAAAAACTGTAAAGAAGTTATCCTGTTCTACTGGATGCTTAAAATGCTTTATAAAAGCCTTGTGTACTTACATAATCACTCAGTAGACCAGAAAGGTTCTTCTTTACAACAGTGCCAAGGGTAACCAGAACACTGTTCTTCAGGGTTTGACAAGTTAGGATGGACTGCAAATCCAACTTTCACGCTAACCATCTTACCAGTGAAAGCTGCAGTTGTGTGGCAGACTACAAGGTCAAATTGACTTTTACTATTTTAAAATAACACACTAGAAAAAATGCAGAACCACGATAGATCCATAATAATTTGTCTAATTAGGTCTTCTATAGATAAGTATTTTCTTAAGTATACAACGACAGGGTGTTACAACTCCTAGGGAAACATGACATCAAGTGACAGTTTTGTAACAACAGTAGTCAATGCCTGCTCGATGATGTGATGAAGTGAAAAAAAAAAAAAAATATATATATATATATATATCAATCCAACATAACTCAGGCAGGTTCTGTTATGGACTGCAGCATGAATGAGCTGTAAGATAAACAGCTGTCCAGCAAACCATAAAATGCTCAACCGTAACAGCTTCACAAAAGCAATCACCCAGATTACAGGGACATACTAAATCTGAGGAATTAATGCTTACTGTAGATACAACATACTATCGTGTATTAGTAAAAAAGGAAGAAAAATGAATGCAATCAGAAATTCTTTCACAGGATAAGATTACACAGCAAGTGTTGTAAAGCAAATTGGTTCAGACTGAGGTCTGTTTTAACAACATTTAGCAAGAATGTAATTCTTTGTAAACGCTAAGAACTGAATGATGGTTCAAGGCCACATTGGTGACTCCCACACTTCCTCTGCCTTAAACAAGGCTAGTACCTTGGAAAATCAGGGATTTGCTGGACAGTTTTTGACCAGGTGCCAGCTGCATTCCTCATTGCTAGCCAGCTGAAAAGGGGAGGCAAAAGGGATCTGAGTATAGAGACACATTCCATCCATTTTAGTCTATGAATTCTAATAGAATTCTCACAACTAACGATACAGAAGTATAAAAACTGGCACCACAGCAAGTTTTAAAATATGATAGCTGGAGAAAAGGGAGGAGAGAATTATGAGTTGCATGTCCTTTAAATTTTTGCATATTGCAGACACAAGGCCCTGTCAGCACATATCAGCACATCAAGGCCCTAATTAAAAACAGTCTTCTTGCAAGTACAATATTATTCTAATTTATTAATCTTATAGATGAAGGAAATCACACAATTTGCCAGAGCTCTCTTACAAACTCACTGGCACACACGCCGTCAGGAACAGAGTCACAAGAGACTCATTTTATCTCAGCAAGATCTTAAAGGGTGAGGGAAGGCACCATGTGAGTAAATTGCAACTTGGAAAACATGACGTCAGTAACATTGCTCTTAATGCAACGGTTTAGATGGAGCCTAAAGTTAAAGTGCCTAATTCCTTGTGATGAAGGGCATTACTTGGTAATCCAATGCTTTATTCATAGGGTTTGAGAGATTAAGGGAGAATTTAAGATATTGCAATGAAACAGATATTTTTATATGCTACAAAAGACGTAAACTGCAGTCTTGTTTAGTTGTTTTTATTATTTTCTAAGTGTTTGAAGGCTAAAAAAAGACTTTATTTTATTTTTTTATGGTGCTGGTATAGAACATCTCAACTTTAGTGATAACAAGACATCAGGTGGAAAGGTTTCAAAGATTTTTATGATTATAATTATGCCCAGAAGTATGCTAGAGACAACATAGATCAAAAGAGATGTTCCTAGCTCCAACACAGCTCGCAAACTAAATAAAGGGCAATACAAGTCAACAAATAATAGAGAAACAGAAGAAAACCAAGTAATGTTGCAGTAACAAGGTTACTGGACAGTCTAGAAATGGTTAGAAAAGTTTCAATGTCCTTTTTCTTAGAAAACTAAAATACACGTTCAAGTTCAGGTAACTCAAATGTCTTCAAATTTGCTATTAACACCTCAACTGTATTTTTAAAATATATGTAAATTACTCCAAGAATAGTTATTTTTTTAAAAACAGAATAAAACTGCTGAAGTGACTAACTGATTTGGAAAGTTACTCTATGGGTAACTTCACAAAATAATTCACATGAATTTATTAAAAGTAGTTTTTCAGAATCTTGACAATTGCTTGGTCTTCAGTGAAAGCTGTAGCAATACATATCTAAAATTGGATTCTAGAAAAGTAGTTTGTTTAGACTGTGATGACTTTTTGTTAGCTTTATTTCATGATTGTCATTGTAATTTGAAGCAGAGAAATATAGCTTACAACAATGCTACCACTACACCATGCAAAAGAGCAAAAATTAGCGTTTGAAACTGAGAACAGGCGAAATGAAGATCCCAGGGAACTGAGAAAATTCCCACTCAGACCTACATCCTTGCTTATGAGACAAACCACAACTTAATCTCTGCTTTCCTCCATGCTCATCTGGTTTTGCTCCCACACACACTTCATAAATTCTTCCTTTCTTCAGTTTCTTTCCCCTGATTATTCTTATACATGCTTTTAATTAGAGTCTAGTTCAATAACTAACTACCCTTCTGGAAAAAAGCCTACTCCAAAAGGCAAAATACATGTGACCTGTTTTCCATGCTTGATTACATGACTCATTACAGAGACACAGCCATCTCAAGGTGCCAATGGCTCTAATGGAGAAGCTTTCTTGTCCCCCTGTGATCACTTCACAGCCTGATGTTTTAACTGAAATCCTGTCATCCTGTATGGGGGCTCATTCCATGAAGCAGTTCAAGATGTAGGCTAAGGGAATGTAAGCACCACTTACTGGCTTACCTTAACTTCCACTTAAATCAATAACAATTTACAGCTTATGAAAATCTTAGTAACAACTCAGTAAAAATGTGGATTCACTATGATATGAAAAGTTGAATTAGGTGTATTACTGGCACTCACGAATAAAGCAGTACCCATTCAAACTAAGGATTTGTCAGAAGGAAAAGGGAAGGAGGAAAGTGTTTTTGCAGACTTGCCATTGCAATGTTCATTTACCAGTTTCTCCCTAAACTTTCTTCCTTCTTTCTAAAGAAGGTAATCAAACATTGCCTAGCTACTCTGCGTCTTGACTTTATTATGCCCATAGGCTGCCACCAGGCAAGAAGCCATTATAAACAAGATGTCTAGCTTAACTGGACTAACTTGTAAAAAGTAAAATATTGAAAAGTGTGAATTTACAAGTCTCACTGAATACCAGTGATGTCAGAAGTTAAGTAAGTGTCTGTAGAAAATAAAATCCAATCACCTCCAGAAGTTCATAGAGCCTGCTCAAATCTCTGGCATATTTAGTGATGAGTAGAGTTATGAAGATGCAATCTCTATTCGAAATAAAGAGGTATCAAGCAGTTGGGCTAAGTTTTCAACAGGAGTCTTTGGAACTCAATGACACCTCACTGAATTTCTGTAAAAGCTTACATTCAAGCAAAGATGGTGCTGTTATTAACCACAGCCTTCGTAGCTTAAGGGACCTGAAACAGGGCTATCAAGTCGAGAGCAAATCAGCCCTTCTGTAACAAAGCCCATCCTACTGGAGTTTGATCGGTAGTGACAGAAGTAGCTCTTGTCACCTATGTGACAGCCTGCCCACAATGAATGGGAGGTAGTAATCCTGCTCATTTGACAAAAGATTGGCTGTAGCCAAACCAGAACACCTGCTTAGACACCTTAGCAGAGAAACTAAGTTTCATACTGGCATGGTATCCTATATAACTCCTCACCCCAAACAGGAGTTTTTCTATCACAGACCTGAAAATTTGCTTATGACCAGACTGTAGAACTTGCTCTGTGCTTTACAGTTAAGTGTGGCACGGCAACAGATTCTCTTTTCCAAAAGCAAATCATCTGAATTTGGTAGTCTCAGATCATATTCCCAGGCCAAAAACCAGACCCACACACCTTCTGCTACCTAAATTAAACTGGATTAAGTTTTAAACTTTATATTAAAATACAAATTAAACTATGTCAATGTATGGAAACACACATTAAAAATATATCTAAACAGATATAGCCAATCAAAAACCATGACAGTTTTGTGCCTTTTTTCTTTCAGAATGGATGGAAAATTGTAGCTAAATTCATTATTGCAGAAAACAACCAGCTTTTTACATTCCTGCAAGGAACCTTCATTCCACTCTGACACAATAGATACTACTTGCTTAAAACTTAATTTTGGAGTCATAAATGCAGAAAGGATACATCCAATCTTTCAATCCTAGAAGAGATTTATTCTTTACTTTACATATATTAACTGCAGTCCCAACAATGAACAGACAATTGGTGTCTACATCAAGCTAAACACCAGCTGTAACAGTGACTCCCAGCAGGCCTAACCCAAACTCGGAAAACCTCCAAATTCTAAAACTAAAAATTTTGTGCATTCTGTTATTTGAACCTGAGTGCACCAATACCAGCCCGCAAACACAAGCTGACTAGTCAGATACATGCCACGTGGGAACTTCTTAATAGGGCATTTAGTCTACTTCACTGTTGGGTGCAAAGACTCATCTGAAAATCAGGACTCCAGAAACTTTCATAAATTATTTCAATGTAAAATAGAAGCAGACTGACAGTTGCTATTGTATTTTAGAGGAGCCAATGCCACAAACGCCTCTAAAACTGTCATGGTTATGCAAACTAAGTAACATAACAACCAGTACTAGTTATGATCAGCAAGAACATTACTTCAAAACATAAATTTAAGTGTATCATTTGAGTAACTTCTTCAGGAATTCATACCAAAAAATCCTAATCAACAAAACTGTCCCTTCTTGTACAGGAGGCACAATCACATATTTACAAATTATCCATTCATAATCAACAAAACTGTCCCTTCTTGTACAGGAGGCACAATCACATATTTACAAATTATCCATTCATATTTATGGCCTTAGGAACTGGTAAGAAATAGAACAATAGTATATTCTCTAATGGCTG
Organism: Chlamydotis macqueenii; assembly: GCF_036417535.1. NCBI lineage: Eukaryota > Metazoa > Chordata > Aves > Otidiformes > Otididae > Chlamydotis > Chlamydotis macqueenii. The sequence continues at coordinate 16,771,533 of NC_141568.1, forward strand.
AAAATAATGGCAGATACTTCATATAGCTTTAAGTTTTCAAAAAAGCATTGCTATCAGGCAAGAGTTAGACAAAACAAATTCGTCTGACCACTTGGTGATCTCACTCAGCACCTGGAAAGCTAAACACTCTCTATTCTGAGACCTTATTTGGCGTACTTCTGTAGTGAGACAACTGTAGCATAAAAACGCATGAATCTGTGACACTAAGCTCTATTTATACAATAGAAATGGAATGGGCTCTATTTACAAAATACCATTTTAGTGTGCTTTAGCCCCCTATTTTACAGGAGCTGGAGTAATTCAATAATGGCTAAATAAATCTGATCTTTGTAGATGGTTTGTTTAACAAATCTTAGTGAGATGGAACAATATTAGCTTTGAGTGCCCAAGACAGAATTGGAGATAAAATTTTTCCTACTCATCTTTCACCATCTAAAAACTACAGAGGCTTGACTACAGCCTAGTCCATAAATTGTTAGGGGGCATCGGCTCCCTGTAAAATGAAAAGCTGTACTTTCTCAAGCAGCACTTTAAGCCTTCAGGATTCTAGTAGTCCAATATGGCTCATCAGATAGATTTTCCCTAGAGTGAGTATTTTTATACTGTTGAAGTTTTTCTTAACAGCTGGCAAAGAAAAGTTATCTTAACCTACAATAAATCCAACACAAATCCCTGACAATAAGTATCTCTTCTATAAAAAAGCTCACCTATAATTCTCAAAATACTTTATAAAGGAAATTAAAATACAGCACAACAGAATTAAAACACAGCTATCCCTATAGAGAAAATTAAAGTACATTTGTGCATGTTCTATATATGGAAAATTGGAAAAGCAAAGCATTTGTAACTTACGTAAGTTTTCATGGAAACCCTGAGATTAGACTCCTTAACTCACAGTTTCCTGCTCTACTCACAAAGGCATATTTCCTCAGGATTCAGAGATTTAATTGTATGGTGTATAATTATAAAAGAATCATCATTATTCAAAACTAAACACATAAACACTGAAATCTTTCCCCAAAACTTGTTACCATATCAGCCTTTCTGTCAAAAACTGAAGAGTTCAAACTCAAGATTTTTTTCAAGATTAAATTGTGTTGAGATATATACAACAAAAATACTCAACTTTTCCTCAAACAGTTAAATATTAGACTACTGAAATTCTGTTTAAAAAAACCTGACAACTCAGAGCACTCTACACTTGTGACTTTTCCAATGTGGTAACAAATTCAAGCAAAATTTTTTTTTTTTACTTATTTGTAAATCCATTTCACTGTAATACACTAGTAGACTAAAGTATACCAATCCTCTCATATTTTTATTTCTTGTTACAGAATAAGACATGAAAAAGGTCTTACTTTTTATGATTATAAATATTATAATTTTTATATATGATTTTTTAAAAACTGTCTCATGTAATCAGTTTGCACTTTGTTTAAGAGAACATTTGTTGCTATCTTTACATAAAGCATGGCTGAATTTTGCTCAACTATTAATCTCTCAAATACTTACGAATAAAATATTTGAAACCACAAAATCTATTTGGTGATTTGTCTTAAAACTGCTCCTAAGAAAGCAGAGAGAAGATCTTGTGCAGGCTTATTCTAGGGAGCCTCATGCCATGTTACAACTACAAAATACACCACAGAACAGTGGCGCAGAATATTTCAACTCTTCATTGTCTACAGTGGAGTAACGTGGCACTCTGTTACACTGAGTACCTCAGGAATAACAGCAGGTTATACCTATGTCATGGTTTAACCCCAGCAGGTAACTAAACACCACACAGCAAGTTTCTCACTCCTCTGCAGTGGGACAGGGGAGAGAATCACAAGGGCAAAAGTGAGAAAACTCATGGGTTGAGATAAAGACAGTTGAATAGGCAAAGCAAAAGCCATGCATACAAGCAAAAGCAAAACAAGGAATTTATTCACTACTTCCCACTGGTGAGCAGGTGCTCAGCCATCTCCAGGAAAGGAGGGCTCCATCACGTGTAACAGTTACTTGGGAAGACAAATGCCATAACTCCGAACACATCCCTCTTTCTTCTTCTTCCCCCCACTTTATATATGCTGAGCATGGTGTCACAGGGTATGGGATATCCCTTTGGTCAGTTGGGGTCAGCTGTCCTGGCTGTGTCCCCTCCCAACTTCCTGTGCACCCCAGCCAACTTGCTGGTGGGGTGGGGTGAAAAGCAGAAAAGGCCTTCACTCCATGTAAGCACTGCTCAGCAGTAACTAAAACATCCTTGTGTTACCAACACTGTTTCCAGCACATATCCCAAACATAGCCCCATAATAGCTGCTATGAAGAAAATTAACTCTATTCCAGCCAAAACCAGCACAATCTAATAAGACTCATGCCAAGAATCCACTTTACTATCTAAGTACACAACTCCACTTCTACACGTTTGTAGAAACACTCTCCAGCATTTTTTAAATGTTTGCCACCAAAATAGCATTCTTGCAAAAAAAAAAAAAAAAAAATCTTCTAGACTCTCACACGAATGCAAAACAGAAGGACTGCAATATGTTTCCCACTCATCCTAAAACTTATTTCACTTTTTATTAAGCATTGGGTTATACAGAAAATGCTGATCCTTTCTCTTTCCCTTCCAAGACATCCTGACAAACTGGGAGACATGCTCAGTATGTTCTGGACGCCTTACTGTTACAGTACAGGAAGCAGTGTTCAGTCACAAAGCATTCTTTGAAGTCTACTAACACTGCCTGATAAGAGCCAGGTTTCTGGCACCCAATACTAAATTGCCTAAGAGTCTTACACATTTTCTGCTGGCAAAACAGATCCTGGCTCACATCTGGATGCTTCCAACCTTTCAGGTTCCATGCTTCAGAGACTCCTATTCTATACACATCACTGTGATTTTGTGCATAAGTTGGGGGTAGATTTGGTAGAATAAAGTGAACGCAAACTTAGAGGGGAATCTTATTTCTGAGACAGAAGATTTTATATCTCTGTAGAAAAACAAGAATAAAAGGAAATTTCATTTTTGTAGCATCAACAAAAAGATGCTTAATCCATAACACATCCTGAAATATCCAAATTGTGTTGTTGATACTCAAAGTGGTTCAGGTTTAGGAAAGAAATAACAGAAGCTATGCTAAACACAGAACATTCTAACACTTCTACCACTAAAACAGAGAACTGCATAAGACAGTAAAAGAGTCTGGCAAGAATTTAAAAGGAAAAAACAATGAACAAGTGAAAAGGAGCAGCTACTTTATTTGGTATGCATATAGAATCATAGAATCACAGAACAGTTTGGGTGGGAAGGGACCTTTAAAGGCCATCCAGTCCACCCCCCACCCCTGCCCCCCCACAAGGAGCAGGGACATCTCCAACCAGATCCAGATCAGGTTTCTCAGAGCCTCATCCAACCTGGTCTTGAATGTTTCCAGGGATGGGGCATCCACCACCTCTCTGGGCAACCTGTGCCAGTGCTCTACCACCCTCAGTGTAAAAATTTTTTCCTAATATCTAATCTGAATCTCCCTCCCTCTATTTTGAAACCATTACCGCTTGACCTGTCACAACAGGCCCTACTGAAGAGTTTCTCCCCATCTTTCCTGTAGGCCCCCTTCAGGTACTGGAAGACCACTATAAGGTCTCCCTGGAGCTTTCTCCATACAAAGTTCACCTTGCAATTCTATGGACTTTTATTTTCCTTAAAAATGCAGTATTGTTTATGCATTGTAAAGATCAGGACAATGTACAGATATTTCATTTTACACCCTAGACCCCAATTTTTAAATTACTCTTGCAGCTACGATGAAATCCGCAAGTTTTATACATCCAGCATGAGCAGGAGGGACAGAGTTGCTTATTTACATATTTTTAAGGAATCTCTGCAGTGTTCTTGTGTGATCACCAACAGCTGATGAATACTACATGCCTCTCCTAGCCATCAGCAGAAAAAAAAAAAAATCAATATTTAATATGCTTTTAAAAAATTCTACTGAGTCAAATCATTATCAGTATTTTCATTGAGACTGGAAGTAAAATATTTAATTGAAACAGTTGTTGTTTAATAAATAATCAGAAGCTGTGCACACAAATGCATGGTATTGCCAGATCAGATTTTCATGCATTATATTTTCCATATACTGAATATAAGACACATTTAAATAAGATCTCAATCCAAATAATAACACTTTAGAGAATCAGAAGCATTGACTCCAAAATAGACCTGGGCCTATCTCCAATTTAAACGCAATCTCAGTATTATATTTAGGATCCAAAGCAAGCATCCTATATCCTCACTGCTGCTTTTACTCCGTCAGGTAAGCTTTGCTGTTGCAAGTATTTATCAAGAAGATACATACTACAAATAAATACTGCTATTCCGGGGGGGGGGGGGGGGGGGGGGGGATTCTGAGTGCATTAAAATTTGGTCAAAATATGGTCAGAAAATAAAAAATGTGGCATTTCTTTTTTAAAATCAAATCTCTGATGCATAGTAATGTGGATGGAACTAATTTTACTTTCACAAAGTTTAGTTTTAGTAGCTTCTACACAGTCAGTTCTACCATGGCAAGTTAAATGGGGTTTTGGTTTTACAAGATTTGCATGAATGTATTTGTCAAGTTTGTTCCATTCCCTGGACCAACTGTGCAGTCTATTATTTTCAAAGAGCATCTGTAGACATGTACAATACCTGTATAAATTATTAGGGTTATAAAAGTGCTAAGAAGCATTCACGTAGCAGAATTTTTGTTAACAGCATAACACAGCATAGAACTTTTGTTTCCAGCATAAAGCTGGAAAGACTTTTGCTACATCTTCCAAACCAAAACAGTATTGTCTTGCCATTAAATAAACTCACTTGCACTGTGATTCACTTCAGAATTCAATTTTTAAGAGTCATTTTGTAGAGTAGAAATACATTTTAAAAATTCAATTGTCTTTACTAGACAAGCAGGCCTTAGTGTGTTGAATGCTGTGATCTTAGAAGTGAAACTCTTCAGCACTGAAATGAAAATAATATTCCAGGGTAAGTTTGCATTATCTCCTGCATGTAACAGGAGTTGTCAAAGAAAAGGTGTAAGCCACAGAATGCTACATTTCTGGTACTTTTCATCTCCTTGGCTTTGGATTATCTCACCCCCACTACAAACCTGAAGTTGTCACATACAAATATCTGAAAGTCTGTGTTAGAAATGATGCAGCTTCAGAGATGAAACAGCAACTGTCATTTTTTTAAAGGGCAAAGTGATCTTTATTAGCTATTATTTGCATTTCTACCTCTGCTAACTGCCTCTTGCCTAAGCTACACTTTGCAGGACATACATTTCTTAGAGTACTGCAGGTAACGATGCTGTCTGTTTGTTGGCCATGGGTTGTACTCCTATATTGCCTTTCACAGGACCACTCCCAGAGGTAAATCTGCATTAGTGAAGCAAATGCATACCGGGAAAGTATCAGAGCACTGTCAGACAGAATAACATTATTTATACAATTCTGATTATTATGCATCCCAAATTTTTTAAGATCTGAGGAGATGTAGAGGGAACATACTGCTAGTATCTTACATAATTCATCCTGATCACTTAAATAGTTTCTTAAAACAGCATCCCCTGCATGCCTGTTTTTGAAGTGTTTAACAAGGTATACATAAAGAGGGTAATAATTATGATGGGGGTGTAATGAGCTTCACTATCAACAGGAGTCAAAGTACAGTAGATTTTTATCTAGGTAATTATTTCTATGTGCAGTAAAAGCACCTGCAAAACTGAGGAAATAAAGCCTTTGTATTACCTCTAGTGAAGGGAATTCACAAAAGGGAACTTCAAGTTTTATTCTGAATTTGTTATATACATCTGACAAGTATTAAGCTGATAAATCAAGAGACCAGAAGCCTCATGTATTGACATAGAGCTTATACAGGACAGCATAGGAAGTAGAACTTCAAGTTCTAGTGTGCCTTGGCTACAGGTAACAAGAAACGACTTGTGTCTATGGAGTTAGATGTCAAACTTTCCACATCAAAAGGACCATTTGTAATATGACTGAGAGAAATAACTGCCTTAGCTATGAGTAGCAGATTGCTATCACAACAATACCCATGGACCAGCATAATCCACAAGCCACACAGTTACCCAAAAGTGAATGACCTTTTCCCAGGGAAGAGAAGTAGTTTATTTACAAGCCACGTTCATACACTCTTAAGTCCAACAGCCAAAACAAGCACAAAGTACTGCTGATCTATTTGCAGTAAGCGTTGTCAAGGTGGTCAGGGCTTGGGCTGAGATCACTGAACTCACACAGGACACTGAAAGCAGGTACCATTAGCTGGTTACATTATGTATTCTGGTTAACGGGATCATTGATCTGTTTTGGTGGGAAATACTACACGGCAAAAGCCATAAGGCCAGTAAGCAACAAGAAGCTATTTCATCCTTCTAAAGGGAAAAACCACTTATACTAGAATAAAAAAGTTTGTGTTCTGGTTTTTTTTAAATTTATATTCTGTTTTTCTTAATAATTTTTCCTTTGTATCTCAGACTGTCTTATGCATTTAAAGAAGTAATTTTGTAGCCGAGACCAAAATTACTCTCTGAAGTTATTATCCTGAAAAACTAATTGAGAATGATGACCAGCTCTATTAAGGCAAAGCAGCCCAGCTGGTAAGCAGTGAGGACAGTAAGGCTTCGTTGCTCACTCAGTTGGTAACCCAACTTCATTTTCAGCATTATGAGAAATTAAGCAAGCAACTCAGGTCAGTTTGAGAGCTCCAGCCTGATCCTGTAAAACTGTTGGTAAACCACAAACCTGTCAAGGTTCTGTCACATGCTACTTGGCATATTAATTATGTCACCATTATACTATGTTTAAAATACACAGTTGATACATATATCAATGAAATTACAAGGAACTGACAGAAGAAAGGAAGGTATGAATACAAACTAAGTAAATTCAAAGCAAATTCATTTAAGCTCCAAAAACACTTCCCAGTATGAAAGACACTCTTTGAAGTCAACTGTTATTTAAATACAGATTTACCAATTTCTTTTTCTACATCCTTGGATTTTCTGTACTGCAACACTGTCTGAAAACAAACAAAGCAGAACAACAGCAACAAATAAAAGCCCTCATTCTATGTTTGTGAATATTTCTCAGAAGCCAAATAGCTGCCTTGTTTTACCACATTTATCCTTCTTTTCAACTCTAAGAACTCTGACAAGTTTTGAGCAAACAACTGCTTTTGTAATCAACATTGATTTCTACAGGCAAATATGTATTGGCTCTTTCCTGCCTTAGGCCTCTAGTAAGCTATTTACATTCACCAGCTATACTACAGCTACTTAGATAACAAGTATGCACTGGAAAGTGTGAAGCACCTGTTTTAAGTTAGGACTCACTTTTGAAAGTTCTTTGCTTAGTCCATCTACCATGGCTCATACCTACCCACCTACACAACTGATTTGCAACAAGTAATTCAGCCAGGGCTAAACTTTTTTCAGGCTGTAGCTCTGCAAGCATGCCACTCTAAACACTAACTCTCCAGTCAGCTACAATCAGCGTCAGTCTCTGAAGACACTCACATCATCTACTTGTGTCTATACTCATGTGAGAAAAGTACTTTGAAGCAGAACTTGACTTGGTAGAGGAAGAAAGATCAGGAAACTCAAACTTTGCATTACTCTAACAGCACAGACAATTATTAACTTATAGAACAGAGTGAAATCCAAAACATTTCTCTACTGTGTTGCACTCAGTAGAATACTTGGGAAGTTGAAATAACAGAAAGATTTATGGGCTTTCTGGTGGGAAGGATCTATAAATAATTATCCTTTTTTTTTTTTGTTCTTGACCTCCTACCCACACATGTACCTCCTCAGCCAGATCCCATTGCGGCTCAGAACAAGATCTTCCTTTGTAATCTTGGGATATGCTTCAAACAATATGCTTGAAAACACAGATGATAAGAAAATTCATCAGTACCAGTGCTATATTTTAAAATAAATGTCAGAGTAAAGGACTTGAATAATACTGAATGCAAAATGCTCACTTTCCCTTTTGTTACTACACACAAAAGGTGATGCCACTTGCAAATTAAGTTAATATCACAGCAGCTGAAAGCCAGCTTCTGTCATCAGGACACAAAGAACTTGGATATGGCTGTCAGATCCCACTAACTCCTCCAATGGACATCTCCTATTACTGACCTTTTCTTTCTTGATTCGATTGCATTAAAAAAAAATGTTAAAAACAACATTAGAAATGCTAAGAGTAACATGCAGAGAAGTCAGACAGAATTGAATTAAATGGCTTGTACATACTACCTGCAAACTCAAAAGCAAGGAAGCACCGAGGTGAACAATGCAATCCTTACTGGGTTTTTGAAGTCTAAATGGACAGGAATGGCTCTCATGAATCTGAAATAAGAATTCACCTATAAAAACCTGGATTTTAATATGCAGTACCACAAATAGAAATAAGAAGTTGCTCTCAACAAAGTGTATGAAAGGCTTTATAAATGAATTCAGTTATTATATTCCACTGTGCAGAATGACCTTTTCTTAAATCCTATTAGTGCAGCAGTCATCCACATGGACTCTTGCTGACACTAACAGATATCAGTGTTAGAGTTTAAAGTGTACTGATTCAAAAACTGGACATCATGTTTACCATTCTGGATGTACTCCTGACCAGGAATGGGACATCTGAAAACAAACGATTTCTGCATGCGTACACTTGGCTCAAAGAACCACTTGTGATTAATACAAACCTACAAACCTCTGGCTTTATTTGGAGGGCAGAGTGATGGCACATTTTAAATTGTGAAAGCTTAGAGTGCCGCTGATCACATTGTGTCAGCTTGCTTTGTAAGTGTAAGATTTCAGTGTTCAAATGCTTTAAATAATTACAAGGAAAATTGCTTTTTTTTTTTCAAAAGATAATAATCTCTGGGATAATCAGAATAATCAACAAACCATGCATACTTCGGTTAGCAACTGGACAGATATCTTGGTTGTTTGGCACTTCAGTGGACCAATTTTTCTTTTAGTTCAGTCATCTCTCCAAATTGTAACGTAAAGAGATGAGAGCTTCGGTTAGCTCTCCTCTAAGTACATTTTTGCTTGCTTTTACAAAATACACAATGCTTCATGTTAAAATACCATCAGGCAGAAGAATCAGAACAGAACTCTATCACCATTAAGAGGTTTTTATGATATGTAAAAATCATATTCCCTCACAAGCCAACTCACAAACTACAGACTGCAGCATGTTTTCCAGACAGGCACTGAGTAGTCAAATCCTCAGATATCAAATTATCACTATCATCAGCATACACACCAATTCTTACAAACAAAACACATTCGTATTCTGAATACCCTCAGTCTGAACCCTGCAGTTACCTATAAAAGAGCTAGTCTCTGTCTGAAGCAACACACTTGAGACTTCCCAGGAAGCACAACATACAGTAGCAGTCATCAGCTGTAACTCTAGCAACCACAGAGAAAACAGTTGAGGAAGATCATTTGATATTGTACCTCATATGAGGAGGCTGCAAGCCAATGAGGTTTAACTACTGTAATTTCAGTTTCACGTGGTGAGGCTAGGACAGACTTTATGCCTTAATTCAATGACAAAAAAAAAAATCTCTTACTTATAAATGGATAATCTAGGCAATGTTCCCATCAAATACTCAAAGTAATTATAATGCAGGATGTGTGACAACTTTCTGTTTTGCTTTATGATACAAACCTGTTAGCTCTAGTTTTTAGTGATTTAATAGCTACTAGATGTATCTGGCTCCATTTTTTTTTCTTTTTAGCTATAATCTGTGACCACTTCTTTCTTTCTCTTCAAAAATTTCTTTGAATTACTTCTATTTCTTCTTATTTGAGGGAGTATTACTGTATTATTATTATTACTTCACAGAAATTCCCCAGATAGGAACAGGTTAGGTACACATACACAAGAAAGACCATCACCAACAAAAGACTTCACAGTTCACACAGTAGGAAATCAGAATCTTACAACAAATCTAGTTTTTTCCTCTGCCTAACATTTTCTATTTTACAGTTTTCTTTTAATGCACGTAGACATCCAAGTATTGTAATACATCTTGTTTCTATCAATTCATAGTTATACAGCACACAACTGCTTTCAAGGTAACACTTTTACCTACTTTTAGATTTAAAACCCTACCTTCAAGACATGCTAAATTAAAGACAAATATCATAGGAATAAACCAGAGATGTGTCTCTTGTCACTAGCTGTCATCCCAAAGAGACAATGGTAATGATGGAATTAAAAACTAACTGAACTGTCAGGCCAGGTCTAAAAGGTGATCTTCACAACAGCCTAACACTGTAATTCTAAATAACTTGTATTACATTTTTTAATTGCATCAGGAGGAAAAACTTGATAACCAGAGTAATGACCAGGTTATGGGAGCCAATCCAGGACAAAACACTGATTTCACAAACTTCTAAACTTGCTTCACAGTTTCTGACATTTCCGAATCATCCATGGTCCCAATTCAAACACTATCCTGCCTTTGTCTCCTTGCCACTGCACAACACAAGCAGCAGAGACAGGGCGATCCAGAAAGCGCGGAGCAGCGGGAGCTATGGCAGAGACACAAAGCAAAGCACATTCCTGCTCCTGTCACCTGCACCTAGGCGAGCTCTTGCACTTCTGTGTGCACCTCCTCATTCACTGCCCAATTTCCTGATTCACCTGCTTGAGTTCTGTGCTGTGTTAGACCTTGAACTTAGGCAGAGCTTATTAGGGAGGGATCTCACTGATTAGGAGCCCAATGAGCTAGTGACTCTGCAGCCAGTCAGCATATCAGAAGACAAGCTGCCTTCTGAAAATAAGAAAAGAATTGTATTCTTTGAGGCAACAATCAGATGTGTAATGCTAGTCAAGCAACTTTCCCCACTGAGATCACTTAATTTCTTGCCCTGTGTCTCAGCCCTTCACAGCATAAGCTTTTAGGAGTGCAGTAACTGTCTATCTTGGTATATTTGATATACAATGAATGATAATTTGTCCAAGATTTCCCATCATACATATATATATATTTCATACTCATCACATTAAAAGCTGACACATTTTCATCAATATAATTAATGTTTGTTGTATTATCACTCAAATAAGTATATGCAGTTGTGGTTCAAGAACAACACTCAGCTCTAAAATAGCACTCTTCATCTGCAGATCAATGCAAATGCAGCTGGTAATTCAGCTTTTGTGAACAGGTCATCAGCATGACTAGCATATTAACATCTCAGCCAAGGAGCAACACTTACAGGCATTCTTTTAACGTTAATGAAATGGCTCAATGTGTACTTCAGCAGTGATTATTTCCAAGAAGCTAGCTCAAGGCAAATGGACCTCACTTGAATGTTAATTCAAATTATAATTTTAATCTGAACAGTTAATACAGGTGTTGCCTGACTGTTATGAATATATGCTTGCTTCTGTTCCTGTTGTAACCTGCTTTCAAATTAATTGTGTATGGTGTTATTGATTAAATTCCCTGGGAAAGGACACAATACTCATATATAATGACTAATTCACTCTCAGCTTATTGATTCTAAGTTCAGAATCATTACGTCAGTACAAATGCAGAATATATGAAAGACAGATGCTATACTTAGTTCACATCGGAAGTTCATACCAAGAGTAGCTCTCCTATGAGCACAGGCTGAGAGAGTTGGGGCTGTTGAGCCTGGAGAAGAGAAGGCTCCAGGGAGACCTTATAGCGGCCTTCCAGTACCTGAAGGGGCCCTACAGGAAAGATGGGGAGAAACTCTTCAGTAGGGCCTGTTGTGACAGGACAAGGGGTAATGGTTTCAAAACAGAGGGAGATAGACTTAGAATAGATATTAGGAAAAAATTTTTACACTGAGGGTGGTAGGGCACTGGCACAGGTTGCCCAGAGAGGTGGTGGATGCCCCATCCCTGGAAACATTCAAGGCGAGGTTGGATGAGGCTCTGAGCAACCTGATCTGGTTGGAGATGTCCCTGCTCTTCTACAATTCTAGCTCATAGTAGCCATAACTATTTAACATTAAAGTTGTATGCTGTTACATACCTAATTTTACATTGATTTGGCCACCCACCAAAATAATTTTCTGACCAAATAAATAAATACATACACCCCAAACATCCATTTGGAAGCATTCACCATATTAATGTATTATTCATTGCAGACACCCATAATGGAGTCCTCCAACAAATTGTCATTACAAACAGATCAAAAAGCATCAGTTCCAAAGACTTAAAGACTAAGGGAAAGAACAGGTTAATGCAGGCAGCCTACCTGCTGTTAACAAAAGCTACAATTATCTTTCATATTTCTTCAGCTGGGCTTTATGTCTCTTGTAGGGTAATCTTCACCTTTGCAGCCTGAAATCCTTGAGGGCTTCTTAGAAATGCATCTCCAGAAAGATCAGACCCTTGAGGTAGAATTGCATCACTCCATGAGTCATAATGCCCCAGGTAAATGAACCCGTTATTCACCAGTTTCTCAGCAAAGGCAACCAGCTAGCATTTCAGCTACAAGAAGAGCTGAGACCAATGTGTAAACACAGAGACCCAGAATGACTCTTTCAAAATTAATACTGTCTAATTGTACATCGGAATATAGCAAACAGAAGAAAGATTTTAAAGAAAGAAATTCTTTGAAATTATTCCTATATCTTACCGAGGGAAAACATAAATGTTAGGGTCAACTTATCCTAACCTCATTATCTTCCAAGGAGAAAGGTTCTATCTGCTGGAAGGTGCCTCTCAGCAATTTCTGGGGATTTTACTTTTAACTAAAGAAGGTTTGTTCAATCTAAGTCTGCTGAAACTCCTCAAGTCATATGTGGTATCACACCCTGAGACAGTGGAGATAAAATTCAAAACATTGTTAGCACTCAGCAGAGTCTACTAAATGTTGCCAAAAGGATTATTTAAAGCTACTCCTTGCCTCCTGCACACATAAGACATGAACTTAACAAGAGATAATGCTTTGAATGCAAATAGCAAAGCAACGTGAAACAATAAGAAACAACAATAAAGAGGCAAGCGATATTATGTTCATAAAAATAATGCAAGAAACTCCCAACAAATAACTAACACCCTTTGCTTAACAAGCATGACTGCTGCCTATCTTTCACAAGAACAACGCTGTTAAAATATCACTCGGAAATTCTGCATTAAACGCTATTTAGCTTTTTTTAAACTGTTCAGTAGCATGCACTGTTCATCAGATTTGTTGTTTTATGTGCTTGCACTGGAAATGTTAAGCAGAATGCTTTCTCCAACAGTACAGTTTTAAAACCAGATGTAGATAGTAACAGGCAAAACCCCCCTACCAGTATGGAGGTTACACAGTGTATGAGAGATGAAACAGTATCTGCTTCTGTTTCTGTGGTGGCATATTTCTTCGCAAGGGTTAGGAAAGAACTGACCTTGACAGAAATGTTCTGTATAAAGGAGGAAAAGACAGAGCTCCACAATCACTGCAGAAATACACAGAGATTTTTTTTTTTGCATTATTGTTATTTATTCTGCTTTATTTTTTTTAATTGTCATCTGTTTTAACATTCTAGAATTTATCATCTAGTTTTCTGTACTTCCTGTATTTTATGCTGACTTTATGGAAGCAGGAGGTAACCTAAATTATTGAAACTAAAATTTCTGTCTGCATCTACAAATTTATTTAATAACTTTCTATACTACTCCTCTAACTGTACATTACTGTAATTTTAAAAGGCATTTTAAAAGTCTTCAGAAAATTTCTGTTATTATCATAAATTAAGTAAGTATGGGTACTATATAAATTAAACATGACACTTGAAAACAAATCCTACAATCTCTGCTAGGCAAAATTCCCAATCAAACGAATAAAGCTCTACCTGAGCTATATCTAAATAAGAGCTAAAATAGATGGTCGCAGTTACCAGCTACTGACTCTTAATAACAAATTATAATTTTTAAAAATCACTCTAAAGCATATACTTATTTTTCCCAACATCAATTAACTACTTCTCTAGATATCACTGAAAATCATCTAAAGGTAACACTTAAAATCCTTTCAAGATACACCAAAGTGAGCTGAATAATCTGTACAGAAAGCAAAAAATGTAATTACTTAAAATCCATAAACACGTGCAGCTTAAGAATACAGTTACAATAAACAACTTAACCTAAAGTTTAGATTTTCTATTACTCAAGCACTATCTGCTCCTAACACCTCCACAGATCAGGCACTATCAGTGGGAACACACGGTTGCAACCAACAGTAGACCAACAGCCACATTTTTAGTCTTTCCTTGCATATTTCACTCCTGCAGGCCAGCTTTTATCCTTCCATTTCTGTGAGCAGCTAAAATCTGAGCAAATGGGAGCTGTACAGATCTGAAGACAGAATCTGTCCACCAGTTCTGTGTTACGTGTTCTATAGGCGCAGATCATGACACTTATGCAACTTTGATACTAATGAAGGAGAAGTGTCAAAAAAGGCAGGACAAAAAGTCCTCCAAAAGGCAGGAGCTGGGAGACATGTCAAAAAGCAACTAGGAGCACTGGAAAACTTGTCTTCCAGAGGGAACTTACTCTGCACCATGCTAGCCATGCCCATGACTTTCCTCACCTAAGACTTCATCTATACGAAGTGATGAGTGTGTAGGTGTGCATGAACTTTTATTTATGTAATTGCATATATTAACATTGACTAGGAGAACTGCTAAGCTGTTTTATCACTCATGTAAGAGCTGTAGGAAAGAACTGGTGGATTTATTGCGGTGTAGATGTGCATACTTAATACCGCCAGTCCACCCTTCTCCATAGTATTAAATTATTTCTTTCATTCACACAAGGGAAAGTATTTTTACTTTATGATATAAAATATTCCTTAAAAAAAAACAGAAAAGAGTTAAAAGTAATCACAGATAATACGAAAAGAATAAAAAAATACTTAGAACTCAGCAAGAATATATCTCTCTACTGTGTACAGAGATCCCAAAGGACAAATGGCCAAGGAAGAGGAAATTTGCTCATGCGTACCTCTCTTCTGGAGATGAATTAAATATAATATGCGTCCCTGTGGATTAAGGAATTCCAAATACATGGAGTATACATTCACCTCCCAAATATGGAAAAAAGGTATGTCTTTCAAGAGACACAAAAGCAAAACAAAAATCTCACTCTCTTGAACTCCCTAAGGAACTAAACAACTGACTGTCCCTTTTATGGCTCTGAAAACCTCCTCCTCTTAAAATCAACTTAAATGCTACTGTAATAGGTGCTGATCTGCATAACATTATGGTAACACATGCAGTTTCCTTCTCTGAACAAAAGATGCTGTTTTTCCAAATTCAGTTGAAATCAACCCACTAAAAATTGATTACATTGAATAGTTGCATTACTAGGCTCTCTTTCTGTAATTATTAGTTTATCTTGAAGATAAAGATAATTTATACTATGAAATGAAATGTTTCTTGTAGCTCAGAATGCTAGAGTTGTGCTTTGGATAGCCATTCTTCAATAGCCTTGATGTCCCTTCCAAACTGATAAGAGGTTTACACACAGTCTGTGTGCCAACTAGTGGCTCATTTCTGCTTTCAGAAATGCAGCTGGCAATACAAAAACTGCAAAAATTTTTAAGCCTTCTGAATCTTGTTCTCACTTAATTGAAAATGCTTTCTTTTTTCTCACAATTGGTATGCAATTCATTACACTTCAGCTTTTCTTCTTGGCCACAATAAACCTGAAACAGTAGTTCACGGTCTTCTTAATTAAAAACATTTTTACTTTGAAGGTTTTGGGACGTGCTTTACCTTTATTGTCTCCGGTGAGTAAGAGTACATTAAGAAAAAAAAAAAAACACAACCCAAAAAACACACCTCTGTGGGCCTTTCTGCACCAGCTCTGTTTCCCTCTCCGTTGCCTGCAACAGTGAGGGCTTTGGATTTGATAACCCAGATGGTTCCTTCTATTCTTACATTCCTTAAAAAGGACACCAAGTACTGTAAAATGATGCCACATGGCATACAAAAATCACAAAATTCTTTAAAATGTCATATAGTTATTGAACAAGTTTTAGTCCCATTAATCCAATTTCACTAAATGAAAAATACTGTTTTCAAATGCAGTTTGGGTTAAAAGCTCTAGAAGCAGAAAACTAAGCTAGCTCTAACTAGCTCTAAACCACAAAGGCATAAACACATCTCTTTCCTCTAGATCTGCAGCAGAAGTAATATGATTACTGAAAAAAACTCTGCAATCTTGACAATAGAAAAAATATTTTTTTGGACATGATAATCTTAAAAATAGCCACTGAGATGTACTTCTGCATGGATATGAGTACTTGACAAATACAGGAAAAGCAACCCTCCATCATTATTATAGAATCATAGAATGGTTAGGGTTGGAAGGGACCTTCAAAGGTCATCTAGTCCAACCCCCCTGCAAGGAGCAGGGACATCCCTGACTAGATCAGGTTGCTCAGAGTCTCATCCAGCCTGGCCTTGAACGCTTCCAGGGATGGGGCCTCCACCACCTTTCTGGGCAACCTGTTCCAGTGTTCTATAACTCGCATCATAAAAAATTTTTTCCTAATTTCCAATCTAAATCTACCCCCCCTCTATTTTATAACCATTACCCATCGTCCTATTGCAACAGGCCCTGCTGAACAGCCTTTCCCCATCTTTCCTGTAGGCCCCCTTGAGGTACTGGAATACCGCTATCAGGTCTCCCCGGAGCCTCCTCTTCTGCAGGCTGAACAGCCCCAACTCTCTCAGCCTGGCCTCATAAGAAAGGTGCTCCAGCCCTCTGATCATCTTTGTGGCCCTCCTCTGGACCTTCTCCAACTGGTCCATGTCCTTCTTGTGCTGGGGGCTCCAGAACTAGACACAGTACTTATGATGATGATCTACATCTTGTCCTCAAAGTTTTTATGCCTTTTTGCAGCAATAACTGTCCTTTAATGACATGTCAATATGCCAGCAAGCATAGTGAGCTCCTGATCTTACAGGAGAACCTTACATGCCATGCAATAAGCAAACAACACAAAACAGCCCAAGAGTAGCATTTGTTCCTGTAGGTATCTTAATCATTCATGGAAGTTAAGCTGGTAATGGGCAGCTCAAGACTGTTAAGAACTTTCAGACAGAATCCTGACTACACAAAACCACCATTCACACATGATGCCAAGAAGACAAACTTCAGTAGGGACCAAAGCCAAGATGGTTTAGAAGCTAGGAATAAGCTAGTAAGAAAACATACGAAGAAAAGCACCAAATCCAGTCTGCAATAAATATGGAGATGTGCACAGGAAAATTTAATACACATTTACATAACAGTCAACAAGGAACTAAAGCACTGCTCTGTGTTAGGCATCTCTTTCAGGGTACACTGCTCACAACTTATCCTCTCCAGGGATCCAGATTCAAGTACCCAAACATTCATTATGGCCTCCTTATAACGGAGAATGCATTTGGGAAAGCATGAGTTTGTTTGTAAGGAAGCAGCTATTAGATTAAGAATGTTTGTCCTGAAACTATGAAATCAGTATGAAGTCTTATGAAAGGCTTTCCAATTGAAAAGCCATTCTAAATCACCTTTGTTTTCACACGAGCTATTTTTAAAAGGCATAAAAACCAGTTTGGTGCCCAAATGCCTTTAAAAATGTGACAGAAAGCCACCAGGGAATTAATTCAGTGTTACAGCTCTGACTTTTTTCAACACTACAAGTCAGTGTTTTGTCCCTCCTGTACAAAAAGTGCAACATAGATTTATGTGTTTTCTTGGAATTAAGAATGAAACATACCCCTCCTCACACACAAAGCATCGAAGGTGGGATTTTCTGGTCTCCTTAGAAGTCAATAGCTCAAATAAGACTCCATCTTCAATTCGCAGGGCTCAGAGAACTTAACCCTTATGCCAGTTTGTAACAGTGGTAACAACCTATAGCTCCCTTACAGACGCAGGCTGATCAACAAAAGGAACACTAAGAAAATGTGGGTCCTCTCCGGAAGGAAACAGGAGATCTGGTTACACAGGACATGGAAAAGGCTGAGGTATTCAACGACTTTTTTGCCTCAGTCTTCACCAGCAAGTGCTCTAGCCGCAGTGCCCAAGTCACAGAAGGCAAAGGCAGGAACTGGGAGAATAAAGAACCACCCACTCTAAGAGACGAGCAGGTTTGAGACCCTCTAAGGAACCTAAAGGTGCACAGTTCCATGAGACCTGATGAGATGCATCTGTGGGTCCTGAGGGGACTGGCAGATGAAGTTGCCAAGCCACTATCCACCATATTTGAGAAGTTGTGGCGGTCCAGTGAAGTACCTATTGACTGGAAAAGGGGAAACATAAGCCCCATTTTTAAAAGGGAAACAAGGAAGACCCAGGGAACTACAGGCCAGTCAATCTCTCGTCTGTGCCCAGCAAGATCATGGAGCCTTCCAGTACCTCAACGGGGCCCTGCAAGAAAGCTGGGCCTTTGCGAAGGTTATGTAGTGACAGGACAAGGGGTAATTACTTTAAACTGAAAGCGGGTAGATTCAGATTAGATATAAGGAAGAAATTCTTCACTGTAAGAGTGGTGAGGCACTGGAATAGTTTGTCCAGACAAGCTGGGGATGCTCCATCCCTGGAAGTGTTCAAGGCCAGGCTGGATGGGGCTTTGAATGATCTGGTCTAGCGGAAGGTGTCCCTGCCCAGGGCAGGGGGGTTGGAACTAGGTGATCCTTAAGGTGCCTTCCAACCCAAACCATTCTATATTTCTATGATAATTAGAAATTTTTTTTTTTTAAAGGTAACATGACAAATTCTTGAAAACTATCTGCAATAAGTGGTACTGGAAAGCAACAAGCAAAAAAAACTTGGCATCAGTAAAAGAATTCTTTGCATGTTTACATGGGAAAGAAAGTACAAGGCTGTCATAACCACTGTGAACAGCTGCTTAAGAATAATTACATAGTGGTTGGATCACTTTTTCTCACAATTTTGCTCACTAGAATACTGACTGATGTGAAGCCCAGTGACTGGTCCACGATGGGATTTACAAGAGAATAATTAAGTTGCCTTCCTATATCTCAGTAACACTGGTAAACCAATCAGTAATACTTTAAAATTTGAAATGCTCCTGCTATGCAACCCCCTGAAAACACTGACAAAGAGAAGTGCATTTGTATAGCTTCTGCTAACTAAAGGAAGATCTGGACAAAGCATGCATCATATGCATGCCACAAATGTGTGCAACAATCCTCTGAATAATTTTACAGGATGCAGTGAGATTCTTTTCCTGTCATCACCAGAACAAAAGCGTAAGTGCTTAAGAATTATGATTAGAAGTCAAATAATCCAAGATGTGACAAAAAGACGTGTGCCTGAAACAAATATTTAAGAACAAAAGTTCTTTTTGAGGGTCTTAAATCCATTGTCTATGCCTGAATGAGTAAATAGCATGACAATGAAGAATAAAACTAGCACAGTTTTGTAGAAACATACTGGTTTGACTTCTGCAAATTAGTATTATTGTCCAGTTAGCTCATAATTTTGAAACGAAAGCTGCCATGAAAAAACATGTCTTTCTGAAAAAAAAATCTCTTCTGAAAAATAAGCATTTCACCACCTTCAAGAGATTTTTTAATAGAATCATTATTTGAAAGAGAATATTCAATTTTAAAGTACGTGCTTCTAACTAGTGGAACAAACAACGATATGCAAGCCTTAAGGATATTAACTCAACTATGGATCTCTGCACTAGAGAAGTGTGCATATGCAGACAATGAAGTTTATCTTACCAGATGTCAGTTCTATCTTTGAGGAAACAAATTTTTATATAAAAGGGAAATGCAAATTTTATATAAACTAGGTTGGTAGAAAGGAATTTATTTTACGAGGTTTAATATTACCTTTAGACTGAGATCAAATATCATTTGCAATAGATACGGACTTTATCCCAAAATCCATTTTCAATGTCAGCCTTTGAAAACCGATCCACTTCACTCTTCAAGGTCACTACTGAATTGGAAACATTTTATAGTAATCACTTTTATTAAAAACAAACAAACAAACAAACAAACAAAAAATCTGTTCCATTCTTACCAGTCATCTCTTGCCAGCAGAAGCTATGTTAAGTGAGACCACTTCCAAAATTATTTTCTGAAATCAGTTTCTGAAGGCAGAAGCGGACCCTCACAGGGTGCTAGGAATATTGCTACAACTTGCTGCTAACATGCTTAACTACCATGAAATACAAATGCAAGCATAACCAACCGGTTATTTTAAATCTCAGGAGGCCAAGAGGCTTTAAGAAAGAGTCAGGAGAAGCACTTGCAATATTTTTACTTAAAAAAGAAAAAAAAATTATAGCGAAAACACTAGGTCAGTCCATCATTCTCTTCATATGTATAAATAAAAGTTGTTCAAGTATGCTTTTACTTTTTACATGGACTACATATATAAAAAAATATATGCAATACATTTATATAATACATATATGTACTCACACATATATATGTATATTCATATATACATAATTTCCCTGACTTTTCATTTGCAGATCCCCCCAGAACAATTTCAAAGACTAATCCAGGAAGATGCTTTTCCCTTTTTTATTTTTTTTTTATTTAAATCTACTAACACAACCCTTTCATACAGCTTGAGTTTACTCTATAGACTGAATCCACAGCCAGATGAAGCAGATTATTTTTCAAGTAGTACCCTAAAAAAAAAAATAAATAAATCTTGCTCAACTGTGATTTAAAGCCTAATAACGACTGTTCTCTGTAAAGAACTGCACCTTTCAAAGCAGCATTTAATTTACAACAATCACAGAGTACATATTCCAAATATAAGCCCTAGTTTTAAAATGGGTATTCCAGCTGCCTTAAAGATCAGCTTTCATTTAAATGAAAGCGTGAATCATTCCTCAAATTTATGCTTCACTAAAATGAAGTTTGCACAGAATAATAATAATTGCACCAAAAGTACACAAGCTTGGATGAAACTGTGTTTTTAAAACTGTGTGAAAAGAAAGAGGTAATGTGTTTGACACTACCTTTTTGTGACATTACTCTGCTTTATAATGGCAGTTCTTGCAGCATATCTGAGTGATGAAGAATCTGAGTACAAGATCATTATCATACTGCTGCCACATCTTTCCTTTAAAAAAAAAAAAAAAAAATCTTATTTCACCCTTCTTTCTGTGTTCTGAGACATACTGTGCTCTCTTTTACCTAATTACAGGAATGCAATGAGTTGCAATTCATTTTAATATCTTAGTCTCTTACATGTGCTCTCAGAAGGCTATCTAATCTCAGGTGATTTTAAAGCTATAGTATTCTATCACTTAAAGCACTGCACGGGGAAGGGAGTATGGGGGAAGAAAGAAAGAGGAAAGGTTATTCTCTAAAGATGTCCTGGACAGGTAAAGAAGCTGGCTATGATCTAACAGAAAACTTCTATTCTTATAAATACCTGAAAGCCATATCATTCCTTAGCTTTTAGGCACCTGGACTTCAGAGGGGAACTCTCTGAACTGGATACCTAGCTTTGCCAGATAGCTCATACTGCAAGCTACCTTTAGAGTTTAGAATTCAAAATAACTGATAACACGAGCAAGAAACTAGCTGGAATTAACTGTTTAAAAGATATTCTGTTACTTGGTTAAAACTCCAACAATCATCTTACAAGGTTGCAGAAAATCATGCCACCCTATTGTCCTTCACAGCCTTGTTCATCCACTGAAGACAGGCGCTGGCATACCTTCAAAGGAACTGTGCAGAGCTCAGTTAAAGGCTTATCAAGAGCACTCACCTAAGGGCGGTTTTCTCATCTGTAGTTTCTGGACAAGGTAACTACATGAAACAGTCCTGGAAGTAGACAGTAGAACACAGACTGGAGTCCTGCTCTCTGTCCTCAAGACATTGTGGTTGTTCATTCCTTAAGTCTTAAACACTCTCTGAAGAATCATGGGGAAAAAATGAGCAGAATGAATGAAATGAGCAGAAACACCACCCAAAAAGTTATCATAGCACCGGTCAGGGCTATAATACCAGTAAGCTGTTGATGTACAATATTTATATTCTTCAAGCAAAATCAGCTAGTTTCCACTATTACCTTTTACAATCTCTTTTACGTATTTCTTGTTTAAATTCTCTAGTATCAATTCACAACAGTAATTTAACTAATGATTTTTTTCACTTTTCCAACTTCCTCCACTGACTTAACATGCTCTGTTAGGTTTTTTGTCCTTGACAGGATCCATGACCAACATGCTAGTTAGAAGGTGGGTATTATCCCCATAGTCTAGGAAATATTAGCCCAAACCTCTCCGGTATACAGCACCGCACATAGGGAATATGGGGTGCTTCTCTAATACACAGCAGAAGACAATAAAATAACCCAGAGAAATATAAAAAGGGAAAGCAAAATCCTCAATTTTGGAAAGAGTGAAGATTTTACTAAAGCAGTAGCACCCAAATGTACAGGGAGATGGGAGGTCCCTGTTTTCTACCACAAAACAATAGGACAACAGGAACAAAAAGATAACAGCAGGGCTCTCCAGAATATACCCACACATCACAACTTTCATCTGTTTATATTTGGGGGGATTCTTAGTTAAGGCTGATAACAAGTTTTTGCTGTCTTTTATCCAGCTGCACTTACCCTAATAGGTTAGGATAGAGGTCAGAGGACCAGTAAGCACACAGCTCACCTTCAAAGAATTACAAAATAATTACTTCAACTGTAAAGGGTCTTTCCTAACGCATATATAAACTAAATAACATTTGAATTATTAGGATATGTGTTACTTAAGTCAGCTTTGCTCTGTCAGACATACAGATAAGCACCATCTGCTAAGTTTGTAACTGTCACATTGCAACTCTAGATTTGAATTTGGGTCTAATACTCTTTACTATTAGCCTTTCACATTCTTAGTTGCAACTTCCAAAAATTCTCTGTATTTTCGTATCATCTTTGTTCCCCTTTTTAATATTTTCAATTAAGTTGGTGCTATAAACATAATTAGGCAACTGGTTATATAGAATACTGTACTTTTACAAACATTTTTAAAATACAAACTGTTAAAATATTTAAAAAAATAAGGTTGATCCATCTAGTACAAGCCTGCTATCCATATGTATATTTAGAAAGAAAATGTATATATTTGTGAATGGGTGAGGAAGGAGTGTTAGGAAGAAGATCAAATTAAAGAATTTTTCTCTTAATGGACACTGTGCATGTGGTCACCTACTTACCACATCACCCTTCCTTTTTACACACTAAGTAACTCTTTGTGGTTTTTTCCATTTACCATCCCCAAGGAATGAACACATGAAAATATGCCCCAGCTGGGGACATTATGCTCACAGATGTTTATATGCAAGTCTCTCACAGGAGACATTTGCAAATCTTCTCCAGCTATATTCCACAATCTGTGAATCTACAGAAAAGTGCTGTAAGCACCTCCCTTCCTTCCGATATGGGTTCTATCCACCAGTTTTCATATCCTTTTATTTACCGATTAAAACTTGTCTGTTATTTTGTGCAATTAGATTCGGAATGCCCTGACAAATAGCCATGCCGATTATAATGCCAAATGATCATTCTGAGACTCAAGGATCTATAGCATCACAAGAAGATCCCAAAATCCCAATCCTGTAACTGCAATATTGTAATCAGTTCTCTTACACTGGTGCATGTATTTCCAGAAACATACACGTATTCCTAATTCAAAGCGCAATAGTCCTGTTATTTTTCAAACAAACACAATATATTGTGTTCATTTTTAAATCCTCACTCAGAAATATTCAAGATTTATCTTTTACATTTTTCATCTTTGCCATAACATTTTGTTTTCTTGATAAGAGGAAAGATGGAAAAGAAAGAATGAAAAGAAAAAGGGAAAAGATTATTCTCCTTTCTCCAGTGACAATAACCTCTCCTGTCTTGCCAGAAGTTGGCTTACCAGAGGCTAACAACTAGAGCTTCTTACTCCCTTATAAACTTCTGTTAATCTTTGGTTTCTCACCTCACCAGCGGCCTGAAACATCAGCCTCAAGTACATCTTGAGTTTACAGACAATATGCTGCTTTCATTAACAAAAGATCTCCCCAAAAAACTGCGCTGCTCACACTCATCTGGAATTGCAATAAATTGCATCAACACAAATCATGGGTTGCAGGAGTTTATCCACTTTCAGCACCAGAAGTGTGGGGTTGCCACAACTGCACCAAAGGCTATAATCAGGGCAAAACCTCTGTCTTCTTTCCTCGTGAAGGAAGTGAGTGAAAGCAGAAATCAAGCAGTTTTACACATGTTGATACACTTCTCCCAATGCTGCACACCAGCTCCAGAACAAAGAGCAGTTCAGCTCCAGGAGGCCTAGCAGAACTGTGCATACAATTAACATGAGGCTGAAAGTTTTGACTGCTTCATCATCCAGATTTCCTGTGCAATGTACATGGATTGTAAGTAAGTTTTGAATCCTGAACAATTAAAATCCATATTTGGTATTCAAAAAACCACTTATCTGCAGCAAGAATTTTCCCATTAAGTTTGATAATTTTGACATTTTGAAAGAAAAGATTCATCTTCCTTCTAGCATATTCATTTCAATATTAGCTCCTTCCTCATCACAATGTAAACTAAAAAATCATACTAGTAGTTGGCACATTTACCAAATCTTGCCAGTTTGGCTTAAATGAACAGCCACAGCAACACCATGCATGTACCTGCATAAGCAGTGGTTATAAAGAAATCAGATTACATTCTAAATTATGAAGATAACATACAGACTGACAATTTTTTAGCTAAGTTGTGCTATATTTCACATACTTCAAAATGATACAGTAAATCATAAAGAATGAGTTTCAAGTTAAAATTTTAAGAAGTCCACAAATTATAAGTAAAGAAGATCTTCTGGCATCAAGAAAGAAAAATAACGAACAGAAAATTCATTATGAAACTTTGTTTTTTACAACTTATTTCATACATGTTCTGAACCACAAATTATAAAATTTAATAAATGAAATTCTTAAGTAGTTTTTAGTTGGCTGAAAGACATTTCTTAACTCATCTCAAAATTAATTAATTCATTTGACATTTTCAAGTGGTTTCAAGATACACTAATAAGTGTAACAGCTAAATAACTCAAAATCTACCTTGAGGTTAACAAGCTTCTCTCACCACATAACTTGTCATAGTTCATGACTTACCAAACATGCAGCTAAGGTTGAACTTCAGATCATGTACTTATTAAAATATATTGACAACCTATTTCATTTCAGTGAACTGGTGAATTCAAAGTTTTCCTCCAGTCACTACTCAATTGTTACATCAACTTCAGTACTCAGATTAACAGCCTGTGAAGAAGGTCTAAATAAAATTAGTCCTCGTACATTAAACAAATCTTAAGTTTATTCAGTTACATTTAAGAAGAATAGGAAACAGGAAAATCAGGAAAAAAAAAAGTTAGTATTCCAGTGAAATGTGGAAAGCACTAGAGAACATAAGAGGTTACTCTAAATAGTGGCACTGGAAGATTTTCTCAGCATCATGGCTGAGACTTTCAAGGAACAATAGGATAGGATCAAACTGTTAAAAATTTCACCTGCTGATATGAAAGGCTTAGGGAAAAAGCTCAGCATGTTTCCAAGATCAATTGATCAAGTGCTTTCAGAATCCAGCAGCAAAAATCAGGAATCTTGACAAGAGCACTGCAATCAGAGTGCTAATGGAACACATGTTGCCATCACAGTACAGACATAAGAGGTGAAATGCTATTATTATTTGTTATTACTAAACCCTGCATGCCTGGATGCCCATTTGTGCATGCAAATACTTGCACAACATAAGCTTCAAGGAAAGTAAAACTACAGGAGTATAAGCATGAGCAAAAAACTGTAACAGAAATGCATAAACAAATAAAGCAGAAAAAATCCCATAGCACAAGCTCTTCTTGGTAGTTTACAATATAATAGACAGTGAAATAAAACTCTGAGTTTTCAGCTCAAATATTGTCTTTTGTTTCAAAGGTCACCAGCATAGACTTCCACTTTCTACACATTCATATTGAAGTATTTCAGATTAGAGACTCCCTAAATAAAACAGAGAATGTCTAATAACATCTCTTACGTATCTTAGTCTTTTTATGATGAAGACCAAGTATGTTATTGCACTTGAAATGCTGATCTCCTTACGCTGACCACCTTATATTCTGCATCCTTTTTTTATCTCAACAGCTCTCCCATCCAAATTTAATATTACTTTTACCACTATTTTTTCATTATTTATATATTTCCTTTCCTCTTTATCCATTACAATGACTCATATTTAATTTAGTTATTGCTGTATATTTCAATGGATTGTTATATAAAGCTCCAGTTTAATAAGTTTATATAATAAACATACTGTGAATAATAAACACTGAAATTACTTGTATGTCAGGACAAACTATATCCAATATGTCAATGGATTATGTTGATACTTTTGCATATCAATTTTTTCAAGACAAGCTGCATTAACACTATTTTAATTCTTGAATATTGTGACTACACTCTTTATAGCTAAACATGTTCAACAGCATTACTGTAAAACAGCATTAAAGAGTGACAGTAACATAAAATTTACAAGTACTCTGACAACTAACATTTCCAAAATGAAATTTTAAGTACTGGCATTAAGAGAACACATCTCAAAAAGAAGAAATAATTAGTTTGAAGAATTTGGTGCTTCATTAACTACAGCTACCTCATTATGAGTACCAAGAACAACATAAGCCATTCAGACAGTTTAGGGTTTTTTCATTTTGTCAATAGCTAGCAAGGTCTGCTAGCAGGGCTGAACCAACCAGCTTTCCTAACAGCAAAAGCAAGGCATCAAGCAGCACTGAGACCTGTCAGGCAGTGTCATAGGAAAACACGGAACAACTTCCCCCTGATATGAGGAACTACCAATAAATTACAGAGGTCTTAAATATTTTCTCAGACATATAGTTCAACTCCATGTTTTCCGCTCTGGCAGTAATTAAGTGAGGTAAATGTTATGCTTAGATTTTAGAATTGCACTGGGATACTCAACAGATTTTACTGTCATCTTGGGAAGTCCTATTCACACAACCCTGCTGCACTGGCTTGAAAACATTCAAAGAGATTCCTATCAGAGCAACTCATTGCCAGTTTAATATAACTGGCAACATTTTTATTATAACCCCTTCTGCCAGCACTGGATGATGATCAACTGTGTCCAGCTCCTTTTTAACCCATTCTTTGACTGCGATTTTCTCCTTCACTCTTCTTTTGCAAATGAAGGCTGATTGAGTTACATAAAATCTCCATTTTAAGTACATCTTTCAGGATTTAAGCCCGAAAGCAGCTCAGCACGTAAAGATTAGCACACGCTAGAATCAAGCTGCAAACTCCAAGGCTCTGGTCTTTATTTGGCAAACAAATCCACTATAGGAAAAGTCAAGTGACAATCTTCTGAAAACATTCCTGAAGAAAACAGGAGTGCACGAAGAGTAACACGTGCTAAAGAGACAGCATCCGTTTATTAACTAGATATTGTAATATGCTCTCTATTTTTACAATGCAGTTAGAGTTAATATTTACAAGACATACTTTCAATCAGGTGGTTAATTTCCGCATTCAGACAATCTGATGTGTTTTAATTCAGTGGCATGTCTTCACTTATGCATCAGAATACCAAGCTCATTTCCTGTGTAGTGGAAGGTAGGTAGATGTAGTGCATAGAGTTACCACTCAAATTATGTTTCTAGGTGTTCTGCCTGACAATGCATGATGTAAAGATCAAAGTATGCTCTGTGAGCTGATTTCCTGTGATTCACAATTAAAAGCTTTACATGAACCACTAGTTAGTGCTAAAAATTTCAGATTAATTTCAGGTACACATGACTCATCTAGCTGTCACGTCCTGCTGTTGCCTGGCTTCTTCTCACTAAAGTAGCTGCAAAAGTAGCATTACTCTCTACAGAAACTAAATTTACACATATTGTTTTACAAAGATATTACATTTGAGGCCTGCTCAGTTCATTAGCTACTATGACCAAATGAAAAAGAGTTTTTCTCCAACCTGGGTCACAAATATAATAGCAAGAGTTCTTTTTTAATATAGTAGCATCAGACATTCAAGAATAGTGCCATGCGGTCATTCCACTGGGTAACAGAAGTTTCATTTGAGTACCACCTGCAGAATTTGGCCTTACGCAATTCAGTTGTTAAAAGACCAACAGAAATCCAAAGCTGATGATATAAGATTAGAGCCAAAGACTTGTTTGCATACGAGAAAAATTCTGCACAGTTGGTATGTGCTTATGGATGTTTTCATCAAGTGAAAAGTTCATTATATTTGTACAGTTGATCAATACACAATCCCTACAGGCTGCAACCTAAAAAAAAAAAATAATCTGATCAACAGAAATCTGTAAAAATACAAAAGGTAAGTTTTAGTTAGTTTCAGCTCCAGGTCCTTCCCCTGAGCTTAATTCATACTTTTTATGGGAAAGGACTGGGGCTATGGAAATCTTCGTTAAGTCAGAATTACAACTCCCATGCTTTCACAGTCAAATTTTGTGGACAAATAAGGAGTCGGCCTTAACTGCTCAAGGAATTCATGCATCATGTAGAGTCACAGGAAGACAGCTTACTGTGCAAATGAGGCAGTCCAAGACAGACTGTATCTATCAGGTATATATCCAAGACAGGCATTTTATGTGCGTGATACATAAAATATAAATGTATCATGCAAAATTAGAGTCCATCACCTGTATATTGTTCTAGGTCTGTACTATATGCCGATAAAACAGCTGTTATGCAGCAGCTCCTAATTAGATTTTCTGCCCTCATCCCCCTTTCTACAGTTTAGGCCTCATTAACATGATACTTGCAGATGTCAAGAACAACTTCTTTGAGTGTAGTGCAATGAAAGACTTAAATACACAAAGCTCTGGCTGCCATCTCACAAAAACACTCCCAGAAGAAACCAATGGTTGACAGGAAAGAGTCAGATCCATTAGTGTCTTAGTTCTCTTTAAACTTTAATTTGTAAATCTCTGGTATACACAGCTGCACCTAGTAGATCTAAACTACAACTCACATGTTTTGGTTTGATAAGCTTCTATCTACTAGCAGATCAGCTTTTTAAACTTCATTGCAATATATATTAATCTAGCTTATAATTCCACACAACTAATAGTAATAAATTTAGTTACCTTTTGGCTGAGATCTCATGTTTTAGCTGCATTTTCCATGTTTAATAATAAACACTGACAAAGTGCACTTGCTGCTGTGCTGAACATTTCTTAGTGGAACTGTGGTCTGGAAGGAAGGAAACCTCATTGGGACATTATATAACTACAGTTACCATTAATTTAACTTTGTTGCTTTATCTCGTTAGCAAAAATCAGTATGCAAAAACATTGCAACATAAGTATTTTTAATTAGCTGATATTGAGTTAAAGACTGCTTTCTTTAACATGACCCAACAAAAATCTAAAGAGTATTAAATTTTGGAGCCACGTGAGCTTTATGATGCTTTCAGTCTAATCTTCAAGACTGGCATTTCTAGTGCACAAAATACCCTCCTAGAGACTTGAAAAAGTGTTAGTAAAATATCCCACAGAATTTCCACTTACATAATCAATCCACAGTCTTCCAAGGAAGTTTAAGTAAACCTGGCATGCTCACCATGTTATACACAGTGCTGTCTGTACTTTCCACATATTTGTGAGCAGAGGACTGAGAAACAAATAAAGCAGCAGGGAAAAAAAAATTAGCTGTTTAACTCATGGAAAGGATTTGCTTCAAGAAGTAAGTTTGGGAAGGTATTAAAAGGTGCCTTCCAAAGCAGTCACTAAATCAAAACATTCTAACAGGACATTGTAGAATTCTAACATAGAAGTCTAATCAAGGTCTGTGAAGGCCTTAGAGATTTAAAAACTTATTGAGTATGATACTCCCTAATCTCATCACCTACCCCAACCTAGAAAACACAAACAGAGTGGGAGAGAGGAAAATACATAACTGCCCTTTTCTTGAATCTAAGGAAGGAGTAAGCTGTAATTCCAAAGGAGGATGCAGCATTAGGTAAACACATCTAGAACATTAAGAAAAAGGAGGTTTGTCTTTGATATTTCACAAATACCTAACGATCAGCTGTAGGCAAATGTAGAAAAATCACATATAAGCACAGAAACACACTTAAATTTTGTCCATGAGACCACTGTCTCAAGAGTTAGTTTTGCTAGTGGTCTTCTTGTGAAACATCTTGCTTATCCCCATACTGCCACCACAAATAGTCTGTGCATGTCCAAAGTAAATGAAAGCAGAGTACAACTCCAACAACTTTACAGAGACAACTAGATGGCAGGCAGAATTTGAGTCAGAAGCCTCTCTTTCTTCATCATATCACATCCATTTTATAATCCATTTTTCATGGAACTTACTATACACTTATGTTTTGAAACGCCAAGTTCCCTCAAACTGCACAAAAATAGGAAACTGTAGTGTGCACACAGAGGGAAAGGAGAACAACAGAAAGACTAGATTAATGCATAACATTAAACATACAAATGGTAAAATACAATGTACTTCTGAAAGCTTCAGCTAGTGCAGAACCACATGGAAAGGCACCTCCCTACCTATCACACAGTTTAATTTCACAGCATCCACCTCTGTGTGGCTACACCTCAGGGAACAGTGCTGCCATGGTAACTGCAGGCTCTATGGCTTTCTTTTTTTTCCTATTAGCAGTCATACAAGTCTTTTGTTAGCTTCAGGATCAAGTAAATTTAGACTGATAGCACTGTTTATTTGGGGAAAAAAAGGAGAAGAGGGGGTTTGTCTGAAAATAACCAATACTGCAGGAGGGAGAAGCAGAAGCACAGCTTAGATTAAAAAAAAAAAAAAAAAAAAAGGAAAAATTATACATGGTTGTACTCCTCAAAACAGTTTCAAGAAAGAACATGCATCAAAAACTTTGTCAGTAAGGACAGAACGGGCTAAATTTCACTTTTACTCTGGTGCCTTCGTTATCAGTTTCAGTAGAAAAGCAGAAGAGTGGCCAGAATTAGAAAAAGTCTTTAAAAGATAGTTCAGTTAATTTTAAAATTAATTTTTGTAATTGAGGATTTTTTCAAATAATTTTGACCCTAAGTTACCTTAATAGCCATCATATTTGTAGATCTGATTTTATACACAGGAAAAATGTCAGGTCTAACCTTTTTAAAGTAGAGTGCCTCATACTATGCTTCCATTATTTTTATCAGAGTAACTTGCAGACTAATGAAACACTACGTATTAGAAGACTATCAGAAAAAAAAGTATGGAAACCACAATTCTTACAGTTTAACCTTAACTGTAAAGTGTCTCAAGGATTCCCTCACTGACCGAGTGAATTATTTCCTATTCGTGTTGCCCCTTTCTACAATCCATTTGCACAATATACACTAACTTGACCCAGTCAAAGCCACGTGGTGCATAACAAACAATCTAAGAATTCATTAGACAATGCTTGTAGTGGACATGCTGTGGAGATGGCAAGGGGCTATAATATATCCCCACAACAAGTACTGAGCGAATTAAGTAATCTTGTCAGTCTAAAGGTTTATGTAACTCTCTCTGTTATACATGCAAGGGTTTACTCAGTAGTCTGAAAATGCACTGAATAAAATTACACTCTAGGCATTCCAGGTACCTATAATAGGTAGTGCCTCTTTGCACCACCATGTAGTAATATCGCCATCTCTTCTTGCAGAAACAGATAGAGAACATGCTTCTGATACCTTCTGGAAATGTCTATGACTGTGAATTAGACATGCTGTCACACTGGTATCTCAACTATGTTTCTTTTGTCCAAAGTGTTTCTCATTTGCCAGATGATGATATAAGAAAGAGAGAGAATTAACAGATTATCTTGCTTTTTTAAAAGTCAAATCTATTTCAAATGCATTTTATCCACTTCTTTCATACTGCAGTCTAGGCAACCATTAATCAAATCTCAACTTCATTTTTTCCCAGTTCCTTACAGCTTTTAAAAAAAAATAATAAAAGCAATATAATTAAGAGAAGTGTCTTGGCTGTTCGTAAGATCTCTCCCATGTCTCAGTTCTTCCACTTTACCTTCCCGATTCTCTAAAACATTAGATCTCTAAAACCACTGTCCTTTCTTGCTACCCACCAAAAAAGCTCACCTTCCTCAAAAGTATTCAAAACGCTTTGGTAGACGTCTGTGGGGATGAGTGGATGTGGAAACACTTCTGTGTTCATGTTCACATAATCTAACAATTGCTATCCAACAAAGAAAAGCCGTAACGGCTGGTCACGCATAGGGCTGTGTGCCTAATGTTTGAAGAAATAGCATTTATAATGACTGCAGGTGTGGAAGAGGGGGGTGGTCTGTGAGTTTCATGCTAGGTTGCTACTGTTACTTTACTGTTCAATTTTGTAGAACCCAAAGAAAGTGCAACCAATTTTAAGCCAATGCTAGAGCAATCAGAGTATTCACTTCCTGTCTATTAGATAGATGAATACTTTAAAACAAACAATTTTCCCCCTCTCAAAGGAAATCATTTTATCAAAAACAAAAAGCTCAAAAAGACAGTGGTATTATCTGTGCTTCAAAGAAATGTTTATAAGATTAAGAACTGAAGCAGCCTGGTGCATTCACACTTTCACTACCAGGAAAGAATATACACAAACTTGTTCTGATTAGCACCTACAATCCCTACTTTTCTGAAGAGCCCCATTCTCACTCGTAAAGGTTATTAGCAGCATACTGATTAAGCAGGTATGGCCAAAAGCCAATCAGGGTCTAAATAAGTATTTAAGAGCTTTTCTTACTGATTGAACAATAGGGTCCTTCACCTGCACTTGAGCTCAGTTCAGCTTTGTAAGCCTCACTCTGCAGGGCTCTGCTGCTTCTTGTAGTGTAAGAGTCCAGACTTGTTCAGTGTGGGTTAACCAGTATTTCTGACTCATTGACACTGAGTTCTGTACAGTAGCTTTGGAATGAATTTGCCTTCTAAACATCTAATTTCTTATACGGACATTGAGAGTGAAAAAAAAAAAATACAATTATTTTCCCATTAAGTTTAAGTGATGCTACTCAATTCTGTATTGTTCCCATTGGCCAGAAACATTTTATTTAAATATTATTACAGAAATTAATGCAATCACCTACTTCTTTTTGTCATTTGACATTTTTAATGACTCTCTAATCTATTAGATGGATTTGTGTGAGAAAGAGGACACTTTTGGTGCACAGAATAGAAGTGCAAGCTTAACTTCAAAAAATCTAGTGGTGAAAGAGCTGTTCATTTGCAAACAGCAAATTTAGAACTTAAAGTAATACTAGGTGCAAATCTATGCCTTTTTCTATTATCACTTTCTTTTTATTAAAGGTTAGAATTGTAGATGATAGTGTTCACTTGCTTCCATAGCTACTGTAGTTCCACATGCATAATAGAGTGCTAAATTTAAAAATCAATGTATTTCAGAGTTAATAAAAAGGATACAGTGGTAAGTGAACATGAATCATAAATAAGATACAATTTCTTCAAATTCATTTTGGAATAGTCAATGAAACATCTGAATGACAGAAGGCCAAGTAAGTACAGTATTCGCATTTCAATGCAAGATGATCGATAAGCCTCTAGAAACTATTACAAAAAAGCTCAAACCCTGCTCAGGCATGTTCATCACTTTATTTTCCATGCTAAGACTCTGACTATAGGCTAAGACCATGTTTTCTTGTTATCTAGGAAGGCTGGAACCAGTCAAGTAACAAAGCTTGTATTATATAACCACATCCTTCTAAAATCCAGAACAAAGATTCCTGTTCTGCATATCACCAGGTTCTGTTACCTGGTGATTTCGCGTTGCTTTTTGTTTTGTGGGGTTTTGGGTGTTTTCTTCCTAAATCATTAGGAAATCTAGATATATTTGTAACATGGGAGTTACACATCTATGTCTTAGTAGGGAACTGAGCAGTGTGTTTTTCTCCTTCTCATGCAAAACCATTCTTTTCTACAACTAAGAAAAAAAACATAGAACAATAACTTTACCTCGTTTTTAAGATTAACTATCATGTACAGTTTTAAAACTGAATGCTAGACAGTTAATATTTAAGAAGCATTCAAATTATGTAAAACTAGATATACAGAAAATACTGAACAGAAGACCTAGTTATCTCTGGAAGTTTCTTATCCAAATTACTGTTAGACCAGACTGATTATCACACTCAGATTTGACTGCAAATGACTGGATGTAAGGATATAATACCATAAACTATTTGTAAGAATTTCTTGGCTTTATGTGTAAAGATTTCTTTTCATATACAGGCTAGTGTTCTCTGTCTAAATCATTATGACCAAAGTCATTCAATAGAACCCCTTACAACATGTTATTTCACAGCAAGGCCTAATAATATGCTATATCAAAATAAGATTTTGTAAAGGCAGTACAGGAAATAAAGGAAATAAGATTAAACTAATTCAAACACTGAATAAAGAATGGAATGACTGTCTTAATTCAGGCAATTTGAATTATTAATGAACTGCTCGCATCTGTAAAGATTTACTCTATTAGAAAGATTTCCTCAACCATCTGGTTCAGGAAATTGGAACCTCAACTTCTGAAAGGTCAGATGCAACAAGCTGGAAAGGGCTGCTCTTTTCCAGAACTTATTTCTTTGACTGAAACAAAATTACCAGGAAGTCCATCCTCATAAGTGGGTAACAAAACGCCACATTTAAAAAGTGGGATACTGAGACAGTAAGCTACATACATGGTTACAAAATTATTCTCAAATACCATAAGGAGATGGCATTTCTACCACCAAAATACCATGGCAGCAGGGAACAGGTGCCATGTCAGCTTTGTATCTGAGTTTTGTATGTCTGTCATCATTCATTACTGAACAGTCACAGTAAGAAAAGAAGTCCCATTTTCTCCTATTCCTGGTGCCCTTAGCGTTCTGCTCCAAAGATAAACTGTTGTGAAAGCTGATATGCCATATCAGTTTTAGTCAGCCCATTAACTACTTTGAGAACAAAGAGGATGCTTTTCACTCTTGAACAAATGTCAACTTTATTTGTTCATTTTTCACACTGGAGAGTTCTAAGATTTATAACATCTTAGATGTAAAAACACTCTGAATACGTAAATCACCTGATTTACATATTAGTAGACCTCTAGACTTACAATAACAATCTAGTATGTTCTCAGAACCTAGTAAATTCTACTTAAAGAACAGCACTATTTGTCAATGTTTAAATTTGACCGAGACTTCCTGTGAAAAATTTGTTACTATTGTCAATATGGCTAAAAGAAACCACCAGTCCTTTGCATTAGATATTTTATACCTTTAATCTTGCTTAATTATATATTTTATTAAGTCTTTTATTTATTATTTTTTTATCTCTCTGCATGCCATTCTTTTGGTAATTGGCCAGTCTTCTTTACAGTTACTTCCACTTCAAAAAACGTCTTCCTTCCTTCGAAAGTTACTCTTGGCTTTTAAACTGGAACCAATATTAAAATCTTACTTTATTTTGGAATTACAATGACAGAGATAATTCCCTTCTACAAAGCCAATAAATCATACAGATTCAGGTAAACAAACAGAGGTGATCTCTTAGGAATTCAAAATGTTGTTTTTGCAGCCTTGATGTTAAAATCTGCACTCATGACCACAGGCTGTCTCTTCATGATAATATATCAGATGCTATTAGAAAAAAAAAAAAAACAACACAAGGAACTTCCATATAACAATGTAAATAAGAATAAGCAACAATATTTAAAAGAAATCTAGTACCAAGCTTCAGAATTCTGCATACAAAAGTTAATACCCCCTGCATTTATGTCTCACCAGTTGCTCAAACACCCTATGCCTTGTAATCATACAATCCTCAGAAGGGATGCATATAATCAGAAAATGCTGTCATTGATTTAGGGATACCAGTTGGTAAATATACATAACATGTACCGTAAGAGAATTCTACTACCATCTGCACTAGAAAAGAAAAAAACCAAACAACAAACTTCTTACGATGCTTTAAAGTCAGCTGGCTAATAGTATATGGATAATTTTCCCATCCATATCATAAAAACTATTATAGCTACACATTCAAGCACTGCAGCTTCTAAAACTGTATAAACAAAAATCTTGCAAGTAAGACAATCAGAAGATAAAGGGACAGATGGTATTGGCAGTCTAGCATCACTGAGGCTTAGAGTAACCACTTCCCTAATAGAGTTCCCCAACATCTCATCCTATCCCACTGCATGTTTTAAGCATCTATTAAACAACATAGCAATTCTCATTATGCTCTTGGCAAATCTTTTTCATCAAATCAAGCACAATATTCCCAATGGTAATCAAAAGTTATGTTTCCAAGCCTGGATTCATCAGCACATTTGTCATACATAATAGATGCCTTAAATTTTCCTGATCAGTGTAAGTCACAAAAGCCAACTAAATTGCATTATGTTTTTTTTGTACCTCACGCTGCATCGCCCCCTTGACCCTGCCATTCATTTCTGCCATGACCGAGACATTCCATAGTTCACCATTTTCCAGTTATAATATTCTTAAAACAAATAAACCCACAAAATAAAAAAAAACAAACACAACCAAAAAATAAATTTTTTACCACCAATATGCTTGCCTTGCTATCATTCATATGAGACATGTCTACTACTCTTCATAAATTTCAGCAATGTCTGTTGAAGAGGAAAGCTGCAAAGAAATACAACAAATTTCTGCTGGAAAAGAACTGCACAGCAAATGATGGCATTTTCAGAGCTGTAGGTATCCACCATTGCTAAGTAAAGCATGAGGAAGGTATGTGGCAAAGCACAGTCATTAAAGCAGTTTTCAGTAATCAGGCAAAGGCTTTACTTTATACTAATGCATCATTCTTGACATTTAGCTGTATGGCTTGTTGTACCATCAAGTTCCACAAATCCTAGAATATTTCTGAAACAAAATGTGCTCTAATTACTTTAGAAACTTCTTGTAAAAAATGGCATAAGCAAAATGGAATGTACAACTGAGTTCCAGGTTCAACAGTTAACCATACACACTTGTCAGAAACCCTTTATACAGTCCCATACCATCCCCTACAGAAGACTGGATAGTCTTACAGTGTCACCATCTGACCTGTGTAAATGAACATATGGCACGAAAGTGATAACACAAAACAATGATTGCTTTTCATTATGCCTCTGAACTACTTTGTTCTGAAGCAGCCAGCCAGAAAGACAGCCATACTCTCCTCCTCATTAAGTTTTCAGAGGCACTGATTCAACATTTTGTATGAGAATACTGAAAAAAAAAATAACTGTGCATCTTAAATCTGCAGATATCAGTAGAACACATTCACTTCCCAAACGGTTCCAAAAATTCATTTATTTACAATATTAATACCTCAGCTATGTTTCCAAAGTTTATTTAATATGAACGTGTTTAACGTTCTACAACATATCAGAAGTTTCAGGCCTTTTTAAAAAAAGAATATCCATTTCTCTTTCCCGTATTCAGCAGCCAGCTATGGATATTTCCAGCAATGTGCTCAGCACCCTCTTCTCTCAGCAGCAGTGTTCAGCACATTGCATTATCTTACTGACACTGCAGATAATTACTGTAGTTTTGCAGAGAGATCTTGACTGCAACCAGTTCCTGCTGTACTGATGGAGAGAGAGTACATGCAACTCTCTATGAACACTGACTGCACGCAAAGACAGAATCTTCTAAGACCTATCAGGGAATACATATCATGGCTTCCCTGGACTGAAGATCTGGCTCCTAAAGAAGGTTGGTATGTTATTCTATTAACATCACTAGGAATCACACAGGTGAATATTCGCATCAGGTTCTGCATACAATACATTTTTTATTTTAACAACTAATGCCAGCATAACAAAGGTAAGAATAGTCCTCTAGTCAGGAATTAGTGGGAGAAAAATAATATATAAATGATTATGAATATGTAAAAATAATTTGGCCATTCAAATAAGGCTTTAAGGAAGAAAAAATTTATGCAATGCCACTAACAGAGACTTTTATCTGATAAATACCCATCTCTGCTTCATCAGGTCAATTTACATGCACAAATCTTTGTAAACTCAAGAGCTATAAACAGCTTTCTTGAAAACAACAACAAAAAAAAGCCCTCCCAGCAGCCCAGTTTTATAAAGACTTCATAGCTACTTGTACGTTTAAACATTCCAGAACACATTCCATGATTAAATTCTTGAGAAGATTTGAAAAACAAAACAAAAGCAAATTACATTCCCAGCCTCACAAAACCATGACTATGCTGTCAGTCCCTGAAAATAATAATTTCTGACTCTAAACTACTGCAGCATAGACAACCTAATGCTGCAGTAACTACTTCTGATGCAGAACTTTCAAATTTAATACCAGACAACAAGAACTTTGTATATTTCCCAATAAACATATTGCTTTCTAATTTTAAAGACCTATTTGGAAATCATTATGCATCAACCTTTTCTCCTCAGTGGGATTCAGCAACAGATTAGCAGCAGTTAAAAACCTGAGATTTGTACCCTGTGGTTAAGCAAAGGAAAAAGCCATGCTGGTTGCTAATATTTTGGTCAAATTTGACTTTAAAGTAAATAAGAAGCTTGGGACTACTGACTGTGATTTAAGTACTATTCTACATGGGACAAGTTCAACCTTCATAATACTAGGACAAATTTTTGATGACAGGTTCTAGAACCATTCTAAGACTTTCTGCAGGGGAACAGCTGGACATACAAAAGTCATGCTGCTAATCACTGCAGCCGTTTGTGAACTAGGTTTACAGACAAGTGAATCCGATTTCCTGCTGACTTCTCTAGCAACTACATTTGGCTTTATACAAGCAACACCTGCAAGTACTATTTTACAGTTTGACTGCAAGTATGGCTGAGCTGATAATTTTAACTTGAGCCCACAATGTCAATGAATTCTTGTGCGATTTTAAGAAATCCTATATACGCAAACATCATGGTTTCCAAACACAATATATCGTCAAAAATTGTGAGTTTATTGTGAAGATCTCCGTAACACTTCAACAGAAAAAGAAAGCCCTGTAGTAGTAATCTCCCCAAACAATATAAAAGAAATAAACAAAGTGGATTATTTTATTTACAAAAATACCTATAAATTGTTTTTATCTTTCTCTGTATATTCAGGAAATGGGCTTCAAATTTTTGTCCCTTTCATGTCAGTAAAGCAAACAGTAATAGCAATATGTTATCATAGTCCTAAAAGCATTATCAAAGCCCTCCATATTACGAAGGATAGATTTCCTTTCCAGGTTTTATTTCAGAAGGTATCAGACTTGTCCAAAGACTGATCCTCATCATGCAATCTCTTTTCTCTGGGCAAAGAGCCTCTAGGCAACATCTAAGCACCCTATTCAATACAAGGTGTGCCTCTAGTCCACCTCTTTCCTATCTTTGTGCCTGGCTGGGTACAGGTGCTGGGCCTCCACACTGATGTAGGATCAGTTTTTGGATTCAAAGTTTGCTGTTTGGACCATTCTAATTTCTCTCCCTTGGAAATCTCCTATTCAAACTGTGAAGTCTTTGGGACACATGCTGTCTTTCGTATATCCTTATAAAAGTTATCAGCAGCTAGAAATTACAGAAAAAAAAGGACAGGGGGAGGGGGAAGATGGGGGTGGAGGCCCTGGTACAGAACGAAGCAAACTTTAAGAGAAATTAAATGCAAAAAAGTAATTAGAAGTTTATAAAAAGACAGCAAACACACATATCCTTCCCCCCCCAAAAAACCCACTGCACTATAGGATTCAAAAGACAGCCTGCACCAAAAAAAAAAAAAAAAAAGCAGAAAAAAAAAGTGGTGCATGGAAGATGAGAGAATTCTCCACATAAGTGACAGGAGAGCTAAAACATGCAGTGTAAAGCCTATGGTAAAGAGCAGATCTGTTCTTCCCTCCCCACTTCAAGTCTCACAATTACTCAGACAGAACTGCTTGGTTACATCCCCAGACTAATGTTTAGATTCTGGTTCTGTCTGAGGCTCTTGCTCACAGCCCTCTGAGATTTTGACATGTGACTTTTCCCCTCCCCATCCCCCTGCCTTGCCACATGTTCTTGCCAGTCTAAATGGACAAGTAAGACTTTTTTCGAGCAGACACTGCCTTCTTGCATTTTTGTACAACACTCATCAAAATTACCAGACTCTAAAAGATCTAACTACTAATAAAGTGTCCAGAACCAAGATTTTGGCATAGTTCAGTATTGCAGTAGACATTGATCTCACTTTTATCATGGGCAGACTGTCATCTAAAAATACATTTTGGTTTAGGTTTCAAAGTAAGTCTAAGACATGCAAGATTCTGTCTCCTGTGAACTCTCATGAAAAGCACTGTATGAAATTATTTTCTCACATCAGTAAAAGGTCTAAAATACTGAAATATTTCTTCAAAAGTGGAAAATTTTCAAATGTCTACCCCTCCATCAAAAGTCATAAGCTTAATTTTAAAGAATTGTATTTTGATTTTAGGACTTCTCCAGAAAATAACTGAAAAATGGATTTTTAATGAAAACTCTAAATATTTCATTTTGAAAATATAAAGTTACATTAATTTGGGTTTTTTTTTTTCCTTAGGGTGAGAGATTTATGAAAAACAGTCCTATTTGGCAAATGATTTTGTTTTCAATTAATCCATATTTTGATATATATAGCTTATATAGAAAAAAAACATCAGGAAGGTCTATTTCCTTCATCTACAACATTCTTCAATAGGAACTGATGATGACTCAGAGTTTGCATCATCAGATTTTTAATTTTCACGTTTCAGCCTCCTCGGGAGGAAAAAATATACTATTTGCCTGGAATACAGAAGGGACACAAAGATCCTTACACTGCTTATCCTGTAGCACTTGCCTCAATATGGTAGAAGGTGAAGTTCACTGGAAAAAAATCCTCCCGGATTTTTAAATGCATAATAGAATTTGGTGTAGAAAAAACATGCAGGGCAAATAACCCAGAGGTCAACGGATTAAAACTACTCTCTGCCATTATTTAGCACCCTACCATGGCACCAGGCCTTAAAAGCCTGGCTTTTGGGTACAACTAGGGCACCAGACAAGGTCCCATCTTCCCTCAAACCAACAGAATTACATGATCATTTGCAACATTTCCAAATACAGAAGTACAGCATGGCAGATTGTGGAGGTTTGCTGTATTGCGAGGTATTAAGCAGAGAACATCCTGTCCTCTTTCAAAGCAGTCTTGAGTAGGAAGCATATCAGAGGAAACTACAAAGTTCATATTACCATGTTCAGCTGAATCTAACTTCTGTGAATGTAAAACTCAGTGCTGCAGCTGAAAGGGCAGTCTTCTCTCCATGTACTACATTCTTGCCATCTACTCTGTGCTTGTGTTAATGGTGAGTTGGATCAGTGCGGAGAGA
Source organism: Chlamydotis macqueenii (assembly GCF_036417535.1). NCBI lineage: Eukaryota > Metazoa > Chordata > Aves > Otidiformes > Otididae > Chlamydotis > Chlamydotis macqueenii. The sequence goes on from NC_141568.1 coordinate 16,812,985, forward strand.
AGGCAAGCCTGCACAGACAGCAGCAGTGTGACATTAGATTGGCTAAAGTGTACCATGAAACCACCTTCAGGTATAATCAAACAATGCTTCTAGCTAAGCATGATATGTTGATATCTGTCTCACTCCTAAAGTTATTAAATCTGCACTTTCCCCACTCCCTCTCTATTAATTTGACTTCAACACTTGGGGCTGTGGTAAGGACCTGGAGTTAAGATGAAATGGTAACTGCTACTTTTCTCAACTGTGCAAAGACTGGGAAGACACAGCTATCAAGTACCTGGTCATCATTATCAGGTGAATAGTCAAATATTTGGACCTAGTTTAGATGTATACTTCAGACATACAATTAGCCATACAATTCCATTTTTATACTACATGGATACTAATAACATTGTTACAACTGTAATTATACAGTTTGCTTTACTGCATGCAAGTTCTCTGCATATTAAATTTACCTTACTAAGCAATAATAAATTTAATTTATTCAATCACGTATGCGCTACACAGTCTTCTTATTAGTTGGTGTTATTACAGCTGCCAACCACTTGGACTAGTAGTAAACAGTTATCACATCATCATTTTAATGAATAAGAACTCAGGTTGTACTGTACATGTGTCAAACTACCACCATAAACCAACAATCGTAGCATACTAATGAGCATCATTACTGTTGGCTGTTCTCAGAATCGATTATTCACACTTACCTTCATTTAGGTTGAATATCAGGATTGTTCAGCACCAACTCTGTCCAGAAGACACTGTACCTGCCTGAATTAGGTAACCTTTTTACTTTGCATAACTCACCTAAGAATTATTCAGTTTAAAAAAGCTTAGCTCATTTTCAGATTAATGCAGGAATTGTCCCCCAAACAATTTTCACCACACATGAGAACGTCAAAGCCCTTAGTGGCCTCTCTATACTCATAGGATCATGGAAAACTGAGCTCAGAAGGGACCTCAGGAAGCATGTAGACCAACTTCCGGCTCAATGTAGGTTCAGATGTGAGGTCAGAGTTATAGAGTCTCAAGTATTTTCATTAATGAGAATAAGGATAAATATAAGTGTATTTAGCCTGTGCATGCAAACACACTTTGAGCTAGCTTCTACTGTTAGAAGCAAACCTCAGTACCAGGAGTATAGTGCAGAGAAATCTGAGCTCGATCCACATGATCCAGGTTGATTCAGAAAACCCTCTGTGGGCTGAGCTTAGTTTCAGCACAGTTCACAATGAAATGACTACGGTATTTCTGGTCTCCAAGCTGGGAAGCATGAATAGAACTTGGGCATTTGCTCCTCTTCCTTTAAACTATTAGCTAGGGCCATCAAGAAAATTGCTTATCCATTTTTTTTCCAAATTTATTACTAAAATAAATGTACAATTTTTCAGGGCAAAATACCCAGTTAATTCAGTCTGTTTCCTAGGCCTGGTTCTTCATGGACTGTTACACAAAAAGAGCATGAAATGGAGAAAAAAACCCTCATGCTTAAACAAAATTTAAAGTTAGTGCTTGATGTTTCAAGCTTTCTTTCACTCCTCTCGTTTCTGCGTAAGACTGTTGTTTCTTAACTAGAAATCAGATTTATATAACTCAAAATTACTGAAGAATAAGTAAACATCATTTTCATCAAATAAAAGTTAATACAAGGCTCATAATCTAATTGAAATACTTTTAGAACAGTCTGTGTGTAAAACATCTAAGTATATAACTTTTTTCTTCCTACATCTATTTTAGATTTCCTAAAATAGATGCAGAAGTAAATGTTAATGTATACAGCACACAAATAATAACAATGCTGATAGAGAATCAGTAGCAAATACAGGATTTTGCTAGTAGGGAATAAATTTAAGGGGTAAAGTTCCCGAAGACGGAGAGGGGATAGATCTTTAAGTTTCTTGCTGCAGTTCACAACATTAAAATTTAAGCACTCTGGAGTGAGAATGAGCAAACTTTATATTCAAGTATTTCTGGCTGTTCAAATTTACTCTCTTGTTAAAACTCTATTAAGAACCTTTCAGAGGCAAACAATGGGCTTTTCAAAAGTAAGACAGCAAATCTCTGATAAAAAGCACCAACCTTGAGTCAAACAAATGAAGATTCTTAAACGTTTTTTAATAACTGAGAGCATGAAAGAATTTTTTCTCCTTAAAAATGTAAGAATTCACACATAGCTACCAATCAATAAATATCAATAGATTTAAGGGAAAGCGGTTATTAGTTTCTATTTTAAATTGGTTTGTATGTGTCTGAAATAAACCAATTGTGTATTACAAAGTTAAAATAACAAAGTTCCTTTGTATATATATTTTTTAGATGTCTGCCAATTTTGAGAAGTGATTACATTTCATATAGATAAAAAAGAATTATAAAGTTATATAATGAAAACACCTTCACCATATAAAGTCCTCCTTGCTTGTACTAAGTCTGAACAACAAACTTCCACCTAACAGTAAAATAAGAGAATCCACCAACCCTGTACCATGGGCTCAGAAACTACAGCTTAAGAATTACCTCAGAGTCACTACTACTTCAGCCTACTGACTGAAAAACTACCAAGCTTCTGAACCTTCGCTGTAGCATTTTAAAACCAGAGGTAGAGGAGAAAAGAAACAGCAAAGAAATAGAGCATCAGTTGCTTGACAGAGTGACTGAGCACTCTCCACTCTCTTCAATTTCAATTTCTGATTAATTTTTAGACTAAACATCTACATGCATCCAGTCACTATAAGCTAAAAAGTTATTAGCAGAAATTATTAGCCACAATCTTTTTCCCAGTGAAGGAAGCAGTAATCAACTTCCATCAGTGTTAATGGACACAAGAAGAGCAGCTGCTTATATTGTTGTTACATCTCTTCAGTGCTCAATTCTTGGCCTGCTCCTTAGAAGAAACCGTTGAAGAAAATCATGCTGTTTCTGCTCAAGTTTACTACCCCACTGGCTTCTAACTAATTACCAATCAGACTAATAAAAGTTAGATATTTGAGGCCTATGAATAGCTTTCCCTTGTTGTGACCCATTTGCTAGCTGCAATCTATGAGAACAGAATGTGGTCCATGAAAGGATCACAAAACTTGATTTGAAAACAACACTTTCCGTGCAACACACACATTCATAAACATGATAAAATGGGAGGAAGGAATGAAGATGTAACAAATATTCAAGCATTAGTCCTATTTTTAGTAAAGAAAAGCCTTTGTGATTAGATTGCAAAAGAGCACATGGATTTTTCTTTCAATGAAGTAACATGACTCATGGCTTTTTAAAAATTATTTTTCTTTAATCAGTAAGATCACTTAGATTAAAGAAGGTGCAGAAACACTACAATAAAGAATGACGTCTGCAAGCATACAGCATACACAAAAATGCCCATATAGCATGTGCTGTATGATCCCTCATACAAACAAAGCAAGAAACAGAAGACATTTCAGCCTGAGAAACCAAACTTCTGACACTTCCCAGGTCCTTCAGCAGGATGTATGCCAGACAATAATATTAAGCTTTGTATACTCTAGGAGAAATTGTTCCACCCCAACAGATACCTTCAAGTAAGACTGTATATTATACACGTGAAGCTAAGTAGTGGAAGATGTACTACATTTTCCATTAACAAAACCTTAACTATCTTCTTTACTTGCAACTTCAAATGTAGTTTTCTATATGCAATTAATTTTGGACTGTAGATCTTTTTTCCTCCTCTTACAAAGAATAATACTGAAGTCACTTCCCTGAGCATACAAATACGTCCTAAATTTCCCCACTCAATCTCTTTAAATTCTAATATATATCAAAATTCATGCAAAGAAAACCATGTCTAGAATACAAAATACGGAATTAGATAATTGTGAAAAACTGTATTTAACTGTACTCTCCCAGGCCTAAGTCTACCAGTTGAAATTGGCATACAACTAGAAAGAAACAGACTGAAAGCAGTCTGGAATTACAGATTCAATCCGCTCCCAGAAGCATTTATGGATGGAACTCACAAAAGGGTTGAGACTGAGTTGCAAGCCTGGGCAGAAACAGCAGCATCTCTGTAATGGAGGCGTTTCTGTCCCTACCATTACGTTTTGTTATTGTAATTTTGTGGATCTTTTATGAGGCCCTCCCCCTCCCCCAGTAAAGCAATTAAAGCGTATTAATTAAGGTATCAACAGAATATACAATAAGAGGCATGGGAAAGTAGTACCCCTATATTCCTCAGGTTAATTCCCTTTAGTTTAGAGATCAAGTTATGCACGAGGTTGCATGTTATTATTACTACTAATTATTATATTATTGCATAACATTATATATATGCAGTCTTTAAATTGTTCAGACTGCAGTTATACAAGCTGATTCAGAGAGACTGTACAGAAACCAAGCCTCCCATATGCAGTTATTACTGTGCTATGTCTAAAACATTTGAAGTGCTTTAGAGCTTATATGAAACGGTCAAAACCACTCATCCCACAAACAAAAAGGAGTACAGATTTTCTGGAAGATAGCAGTAATTGTGCCAAATTTTTGCATTTTACTTGTAAAAATGAGAAGCAATGAGGGAGCTCTCTAGGTAACTAGCACTCTCACAGTTTCTATGGATGCAATTAGTATATCAAGACAACTACAAAATTTACTCAATCCAAAACAAACCTGTAAAGTCTTAGAATCTAACACACTAATTTTTACATTCAGTGTTTTATCCTCCTGCAAAGGCTATACTAACACAATCTGGGACTGGAGTCTAAATTAACAGACATAATAAACTTCCAAAGATAGGTGCCTTAGCAATAAAAGAGGTGTATGTTTGCTAAGTAACTCACTGAACTACTGTAAAAAAAAAAATTACAGCATTGAAAAGAGGCCTTTTGACTTCACAACAGACTTCGGAACAGAAAAGGTTGCCTCTTTAGCAAGAGGCTTACTACTGTTGATGAAAGCCTACAACACAATATAAAATCTTTTCAAGGTCATGCATGTCAAACCCATGAAAAGCAATCTGGTTAAACTCAATTATCTGTTTACTACCATCCCAGTTCCAAACAACTCAAATTTTATATCTGAAAGCTTTAACTTAGGCCTTAAAAACTATTTGAAGGAAAATAAATACATCTCCAATTCCTGAGTGAATTGCTAACGTGGCGAGCCAGTGATTTTTTCATATCAGCTCCAAACTTGATTATTCATACCGTAACCATTGAAATGTAGCAGCAGAATGAAAAACAGACACTACCAGATCCATACTACATGTAGACTAGATTTAAATAAAATCAGAAATGCCATAAAAATCAAACTGAAGGCTTTAGAAATCTCACGTACTGCAGGCCAGTAACAAGAATGAAACGGTGTTACAGCCTTTTAAAACAGACAGAACACAAAAACTCTCTGCTCTACTGCTTGATTGTCTGTAAATAGCTCTGAACATTTCAACCAAAGAAAATATTCATGCAAATACAGAGAATCCTAAAAAGATACAAAAAGCATTGTAAAACATAAATACAAACTTAAGGAACTATTGCAGTAAAGTACCTTTTTCTTTACATAGAATCATGCTGGAAATCAAAAGGAGCTACAGAGTTAAGTATCTGAGCAGCAGAAGGATGTAAGGGATTGAAAACTTTTCCTGTTTTCTACTCCTCCTACTAAAAACATCCAGGACAGACTGATGTTACTTACAAAATGTTCTTTGTGCATCAAATTAGTCAACATTGCATCATATCAAATACCCTCAGGGTATCCCGAAGAAAAACAAACAAACAAACAAAAAACCCCAACAAAATATTATGGCCAGTGTGAAGAATCACCTTTTTATCTGAAATGGCTCAAACCTCAAACAGCATGTAGATACCTTAGAAGAAAATTAATTAGCAACCAAAAGTCTTTCCCATAGAAGATATGACCCTGAAGAGAGCTTAACAAGGAAGAAAAATATGTCTGTATGTGTCCAGCAGTGCCTATAAAAAATATTTTATTAAAGAAGATTTCTTTTCCATTGTGCTGCCTGGCATTGTGCCTAATTACTGTGGTAAAAAGAAAAATGGATGAAAAATTATCCTGCACAGCTTTAACTCTCTATAAGCACTTTGTAACTTGAAAATTATATTTGCTCTCAACAAATGTTAATTTCTCTGCTAAAAAATACCTAGGACTGCTGAAAGGTTAACAAGATATACTTTAAGTAATATTTTAATATATTTTATTATAGCAAGACAGTAATTAGTTTTAATTAATAAGAAAGCAGTAAATCCAAAGTTACACTTTTTATGGACCTAATCCCCTAAACATCTCCAGTCATTTTATAATAATTACCTCAAAGTCTCTACCCAAATAAAATTTAAAGTGGAAACTGCTTTATATCCAGCTCCCATAGTGTTTGGTTCAGACTCCAGACAACTGATTTAATAGTAAGGCACTAACTAACCTGAGCTGGTTTAATTTTCAGCTCTGTGCTTTGTGATTTTTTGGTTTTTGCTTAATTAAAAAAGAGACCCTCAAAACTCTCTAATCTCTCTATACTGTACTTCTTTGTTCTTGGTCTGAAGACGCTGCTATGTCAATTCAAAAAATCATCTGTTTGTTTGAGCATCCAGACAGTTCTATAATTTAACATTAAGCCTATTTAACAAATGGTTCAAACTAGGCTCCTAAGTGTTTTACCCATCATCATAGAGCAAAGCACTGAATGGAAGAAAACTATCTATAAATCCTGCAAGAACATCCACAGCATTTAACACATCTTTGCAGCTCTCGGTTAAGTTTAACAGTGGGCAGGCAACTGAGTAAGCAAGTCTCTGAACTGAAACAGGTAACTTTTACATCAGTCTATCAACCGACATCACACTATTTTTTTCCTTGAAGTGACAGAATAGTTAACAAAAGCTACATATATTTCTCTTAGAACTTCTGATATAAACTTGAGATATAATTAACAAATTGACAGCTTTACTTAAAGGAATTCACCTTGACGGTTGCTGTAGGGTATCAAGTTGTACTTGTCTCTTCCATTACTGGGGAAGAAGCAGTTCTGAAATTATGCTTGTTCTGTATCCTGTCAGCATTCTATTTTATTAATTCTGTCGATGAGAAACAGACACTATGTTTGGTTTTTTTTCTGACAACAGTTCAATGGGGGAAGGCAAAAAGCTTGAAGACAACTCAAGAATGTTTAATTGCTTTACAAAATGGCATGCTACAGGACTCTTTGCACTCTGAGTGCAAAGTAGCAGATGGACAAGATACTCAATTTCTGTAAGTTTAGGACTGTTCCCTAAATCATATCCCTATTACACTGCACAATGACAATAGTTTATGGGAAGAGGTCAGCATCTTTACTGAAAAAATGACACACAACAGACGTTTGATTACTGCCACTGTGCCCACCTCCTAAATGTTAGCTTTAAAACCAGCAAGGTTCCTACTGAGTTATCCAATAAATGTAGATTCTGTTTTCTAGGATGAAAAAGTCTACAGAAGGCAGTCTTCTAGTAAAGCTGCAAAGCAAGCCAAAAGGAGAGAATGTGAAAAAAGAGACACTCTTAGAAAAACAAAAGGTTTTTTCTGCTAGAAGTTAATAATTGCTTTCTCTTTGGATTAGTAAATACTAGCTATTAACATTAAAGGTCTTTCATGACAATATTTAACATTTTATCCGTGGTTCAATCTGATGAGAAAACATCATGCCATATTTTCTTTTCTTTACTTACAGTGACCCATGAATGGAGCATTTTTAGCTAGTAAAGCATTTTAAGAATTTATTTTATTTTCTCTTTCTTCTTCTGTTTCAGCCCTTTAAAGGGCTTTAAACAGCTTCCTACGGTCATCAAAAACGTAAGATTTGCCTTCAACCTGACTGTGACGTACCCACATTCACACGTAGCATTCTTAATGAATCCACAACTAGGTGGACTTCTTACTCCCAGGCTTCAGGAGCATGGCTTTACCCACATTGTTAGTTGCTAGCTATAGTAGGTTTATATGTATTAGCTGCATGAGTGTTGTGTCCCTGATAAACTGTGATGCTAGGTAGCTAATTATCTTCTCCCTCCTTTCTGTCACTCTTCTTCAATACAAGTTGTTTGTGTCTTTTTTTTTTTCTAACTGCCCCACTCCCTGACCTATTGATCTTTTAACATTTCAGAAAACAGTTGTAGAATATGTAGCAGGCTATTATTGCATCTTAAGAAATTTATGATTCTGTTACTAAATCAAACATAATCAGATATATAATTCCATCTTGTAGCTTTAAGTAACCATTGCCACATTGTAAAGGCTACACAGATAAATCAGTGGCTCCATTTCTGAGTAACAAGAACTGATGTTGGATTAGAAGTGGACAAGACAACAAGACAACTCTGGTCACTATGGGTAGATTCTTACCTAACTCCTCCCCAATTTTCAGGCCAAACCTGCTTTTACTGCAATCAATTTGAGAGAATGAAGAGATGACAATACAACTGTCCCACCATTCTTAATTGCAAACTACTAAGGAAAACAGTATTGACCCGTGGAGTAATCATCTTCTATGTTAGACTATGCTTGTGAATCTGTACCTTTCTCAAAATGAATTCTGGAAAGGGCAAGAGTAGGATAGAAAGCAGAATCAAGCAGACCTAGTGCTATTCTTCTCATCTTGCAAGTAATTTCTCAGGAATACAATACAAAGAATCAACCAAACAGCTGTTTAAAGGAGCTATCTCACTATTACAAACCATAATGAAAGAACCATAGTGTAAACTACATACATTTCACTGCAGTATAGAATTATTCTGTATAGTTTTTGGCAGGGTTAAGTATCATGTAGGAGATAACGAGGACTCTCTGTTCTTGCTGAATATAATTTTGTACAAAATAGCAATGGAAAGGATTTTCTTCATTAACAAACCACGATGGGGGGAAGAATGAAACTTGAGAGCTAATTTTTCCAGGATGATAATGGTCTTCACTTTTAGGTCATTTGAGTTCCATATTAATTTAGAAAGATGGAGGCTTTATAATCGCCCTGCTCCCTCTCTAATTGCATATGTAATTGTAAAAGCTACCTTGCTGTAATAGAACATTAATCTCTGTACTTATTACAGCGTCACAGACTCGTAGTGATGGATGACCATGTGTCTGAGCACATTTCCACATTATGCTGTAGTATCACTGAGTCATCATTTGGAATGTGAAAGCACAAGTCCAGAATCTTTCCTAGACTACATCTGTTTGTTTGTTTGTTTGTTTTAAACAAACTTGCTAAAGTATCTTCTGAGTAATATCATCGAGCTACCTGACATGTTATTTAGGCATAGTCATACCTCACTGAATTATTCTGTATATGTAAAATACACAGGACTGTAACTTGTTCAACAAGACCAAACGCCGAGTCCTGCACTTCGGCCACAACAACCCCAGGCAGCACTATAGGCTTGGGGCGGAGTGGCTGGAGGACTGTGTGGAGGAAACGGACCTGGGGGTACTGATTGATGCTGGCTGAGCATGAGCCGACAGTGTGCCTGGGTGGCCAAGAAGGCCAACGGCATCCTGGCTTGCATCAAAAACAGTGTTACTAGCAGGAACAGGGAGGTAATTGTCCCCCTGTACTCGGCACTGGTGAGGCCGCACCTCGAGTACTGTGTTCAGTTTTGGGCCCCTCACTGCAAGAAAGACATTGAGGCCCTGGAACGCGTTCAGAGGAGGGCTACGAAGCTGGTGAGGGGTCTGGAGCACAGGCCTTATGAGGAGCGGCTGAGGGAGCTGGGATTGTTCAGTCTGGAGAAGAGGAGGCTCAGGGGAGACCTTATAGCTCTCTATAACTTCCTGAAGGGAGGTTGTAGTGAGCTAGGGGTCGGCCTTTTCTCTCGTGTAGTCAGTGATAGAACTAGAGGCAATGGTTTCAAGCTGCGCCAGGGGAGATTCAGGCTGGACATTAGGAAATATTACTTCTCGGAAAGGGTAGTCAGGCACTGGAATGCACTGCCCAGGGAGGTGGTGGAGTCACCGACTATGGGGGTGTTCAAGAAACGTTTGGATGTTGTTTTGAGGGATATGATTTAGCTGAGAAGTATTGGTGATGGTTGGACTGGATGATCTTTTAGGTCTTTTCCAATCTTGATAATAATTCTGTGATTCTGTGATTCTATCTGCTGAAACTTGCCCTTCTTGAAGTGTTAAAGACAGAATTCATTATACCTAGGAACAGTAGTACAGGACATGGGCATGAACGTTATGCAGATATGAAAAAAAAAAGACTGGAGAAATACTACTTCATTGCAGTTGATATAACAGTACTTGCTTTGTACTGCAGTAATGATAGAAATTAGAACACTTGTCTTACCTGAAGATCTATCAATGCAGCTTATTTCATCTGCAGACAAAAAAATTTTGGCACATATCTTCATTCAGCTGGTGTTTAAATATGATTTCTAATGTGGCTTTTTACATTTTTTTTTTTTTCTTAATGTGTTCTGTGGTCCAGGACAGACACAATCTACAAATATATGTGGAAGATATATTTACCTATTTACAGTAGCTACTTACAGCTGCTTCTAGATTTAAAAACAAAACAAAAAAAAACCCCACAAAACAAAAAAAAAAACCCCACAAGCAAAAACTAGACTGAAAAGGGTGTCAGTCAGCAGCTTTCACTAAAAAGAAGTAAGTTAAAAGAAACAAACACTTGATTCCCAGGTTCTTAGAAGCCTAGACTGGAAGCTATAGAAAAGTCTAAGCTAAAATTACTGCATTCTCTCAACCTAAGGTTCCTACGTCTTTTATCAAGAACAATCTTCACACAGAAGGTTAAGTACAGTTCTTTCAAATATCCTGCCTCTCAAAACTCATTGCCCTGGTCATGGAAATTGCAGTGTGCAGGTCAGTTAACTTAAAAGTCTTAAAATAAGAACTCAATTTAATTTTTGGAAAAAGACAAAAGAAACACTGGCTCCTTGGTCCTTTTATCCGAAGGAAAATTGGGACCTAACTCTAGTGCTACTGACATTTTTTATGAGAGGAATACATAAATATCAAGATAAGAATCATACAACCAATGCACTGGCATATATATTTATATATACACACAAGTACAAATATTCTCAGCAAATTCTATGCAACTTATATAAACAGGTCTTCTGGAAAGAGGGGGCAGGGAACTCAAAAAACCCTCAAAAATTTGATCTATGTTATGTATCTAACTGCACAGACACAATCCATATAAGTATGCATAAATGAGTTTCTCACACACAGTACTTACACAGAATATGCAGATCTCCCACACCTCTGAGAAGGGAGAACGAATCATAAAACCACACTATCTTATTTGTTGATTCTTATAAAAAAGGAAGGCTTACAGTGGGAAATCCCAGTCTTTGGATCAAAACAGTGAAAATCAGCATCAGATTAGTATAATTGGGATGATGTTGCTTTGCCAATCCTTGTACTTCTCTGTAACTCAAATTATACATGTATACCTTTTACAGAATATTTTCCCTTCATCCTGTCCAACACAAAATGCTGAGTTTCACTTACTCTTAAATTTAGGGGGAAAAAAAGAAAAAAAAAAAGTGTTTGAATTTCTGACTAAGCATTTAACATTTTCTTATCCAAACTGAGTTATATACGAAGATATTTTACTTTCTCAGTAATTATGAAGTAGAAAATACAGAGTAGTAAGTATTTAATTTTAGAGAAAGATCTTAACACCATGCAAACTGAAAAATAAAGGTATGAAATTCCCATATTCAGGTTTCAGTGTCACTGGTCATTACTCACATAATAGGCTTAAAAACTACTTGTAGAGGAGTGACTGTAACAAAGAAAGAGTGTCCATGGTCATTTTTCTTCTGCAAAAGCAAATGTGCTTTGTTGAGGGACAACAGCCATCTGAGAGACCTATGCAGTCCTCTGGCATTAAGGCTAAAGAAGTCCATGGCAAGACACTGCAGACATATGAGCAGGACACAGGAATGGCAAACTGATTATTTCTTACCATAACTCCACAGAATTTCAGTATTCATAACCTAACAGGTCCAGGTCTTTAAGGATTCAAAAAACACTGATTGCTTTAGTATTTTATACTGCCTATCATAGTTCACCAGAGCAAACAAGATGAGTAACTAACTGGAAACTGCAACATTTCTTGTTATTTATACCAGAAATTATAAATTTGCTTTAGTTTGTAAGTAACCCTACAATGCTCTCTTTCCCTAGATATGTTGTTTCTTCATATTTTCTTTTAGTTCTGATTTACTTTAATTGTTGCCTTTAGCTCAAGCATTACAATTAACAACACAACACGGCAACATCCACCTGACATCAAGAAGAAGGGGTAAATACAGTCAATAACCAAATGCTCCACTTTTCAAATGAAAATTATGTTATGCACTTTATAAAACAAGCGTGTCTTGCTGGCGCCACAATTCTTAATGAAGAGGTGACAGTCATTTAGCCATGCGATATGTTAGTAACTGCAATCTGTTACAAGTGACTAGCTTTTGGACAAAACCTATTCAAAGCAAATCTGTTCTATGTTTAAGCATACTCAGGACAGACATGTGTAGTTTAAACATCATCTGAAGTGATCTAAGACACAGCCAACTGTGCTGTGCTCCTCTTCCCCTACAAATATATCCAAGAAGCTTTATGGGCACAACAGGGTAGACTGCTCTGATCTCTGTAAAGCAGCTATTTTCACTCAGATTTACAAAGCTGAAATGAACCACACACTGAAGTCCTTATGTCTTTCCACTGACAATAAAGGTTGTGCAGATGATTAGCTCAGACGCTGTGCAGAAAATGTGTTTATTCTGTAGCTGCACAAAGCTACACAAGTTGAATAACCCTCACAGAAATGCAACCTCCGTGTTTTCCTTGGCCTTTGAAACTACTTTGAACTACTCTATTTTGAACTTTTTGCCAGAACACGTTTCTTTGTCATTATTCTCTTGAAGATACTAGCAGAAAAGGTCACTTGTACTAATAAATCCATGCCAGTTTTAAAATTTTAACCATAATTAAACTGTAGAAAAATACTATCAAGAACAGACAAACATCTGAGTGTTCAAAGAATGGTGTTCTATTTACAGAAAGTACTGGTAGTTAAGAATATTCAAAGTTAACAGTTTTCATATAAGGGGACAGCACAAGACCTCATACAACTCAAACACTTAAACAACGCATATGCTTTCTACCTATCCTCTATAAACTAGTACATTTTCCAGAGATAATTCTTCAGCATTTCTACAGGTAGGAGGGAACAAGATTTCAAAAAGTCATGCATAAAAAAACATGCAGTAACATCAGGGAAAGAATCCAGATATCCCAGTTCCTAAATCTTACATTCAGTCCACTAAGCCTCTTCAATTTTTGTTCAGGAAACACAATTTAATAAATTACGTGAATTTCACCCCTCAAAACTCAATTAAAATTAAATTTCACAAGTTGTTTATTTTTTTTTACGCCAAAAACTAAGAATGAAGGTTCCATACAGAAATGAGACAAAAAAAAAAAGCTTTGAATTTATTAAAGTTATTTAGCTCTGTTTGAAAAACAACAGATTTTTTTCAGAAGTCAGATTTATAGCAAGGGAAAATGAGGAATTGTGAACAGCAGAGCAGAACTAATTTCTGAAACCAGCAAAATCTTTCAAACAGGATTTAGTAAGGAAAAGAAAGCATGCTACACAGAATGCTGTCTCAAATAGGGATTAGACATAGGAAGCTCTCCTATAAATTCTATTTTTTTACAGAGATAGATTGAACAATAACTAGAAATCTGCCAATTCCATGAGATATCACCATTAAAATGAGAAAAGATATAGTATGTTTTAGGGAAAAGTGCTCCTCTGGTGATTTGACGCTTGAAAATACTTGAATTTCTGATTCTAAACCAGCACAGTAGATACATAAGAACCAATAAGAACAGTTTCAGCATTATCTCTTTTTTTTTCTTTTTCAATACCCAGCAGTAAAGAATGAAGGATACAATGGTGATTATCAGTGAACAAAAATTGAGGAATGTGAAATATGTAATGTTTGAGACAAAGCCATAACACTACTTGGGAAGAAAAAAAAAAATTACAAACGAAACATGTCTTATTTCCCCATACATTCTCTTCCCCCTCTCTAGAGTGTCTGCTATACTCTCTCAATTTTCCAGATAAAAACATGAAAGAGATTCATTATACAAAGGGTAGTTCCCAGTTATAGTGGAGAGCCACAGACATTTCAAAAAACACAAATCTTACAGGTCACAAATACAGTCTAGGAATAAACACTTTTACAAGTATATATGACCTTTAATCTTTTGTAAATTCTTCTGGTTCTGAAAGCTGGAGTGCAACACCAGCTTATATGCAGGTTTTTATTGGCTGACTATTTGACTTTGAAAGTGAAAGGCAGATTTAGGTCAGATGCTAATGTATTATTTCCTTTATTTAAAACTTAATATAAAGAAGTCATCAAAACAGTCCAGGAGAGAAACCCAGTCAAAATACTCTATTTTGGAATCCCTGTTCCTGATAAACAATTTGCATATAGCAAAGCAGATGATACCTGCACACTGAAGTAATTCAGAGCTAGCTACTCATCCATCAGATGCACTTTCTTCAATTTCAAGACTTGTGTTAAACCTTGACATCAGAATCTCCTTACTTTTAAAGCACTACTGTCATCCCAAAGTATTCTACGCTATTTTTTTTTTTAGCTAGTAACTAGGTACTGTTTGCTGCCAAACACTACAAAAATAAGAGCTAACTAACATAAGCTATGTCAGAATTGTCTGTCTTCAGGCAAAAACATCTGCAGTCTCCACTGTAGCCCAACTATCTCAAGAAAAGAGAACAGCTGAGTACAATGCCTAGAAAAATGCAGACATTGCTACAGTACTTCCTAATAGCAAACAAAAATATACCACAGAAAGGAGCTAGTGCTTCTCATCTGAGTTCCTCAACCCCTTGCTGTTGCAAGAAGTGCCATGGACTCCTGAGTGACTTAAATTTTACAAGTTTATTTCCAAGGAAAAACTGTAACTGGGAAAGGAAAGTATCTATTATACACAATGCAACCAGGTCACAGTTACGCCCAAGAAGAAATGAAACTACTTTTTGTCAATATTCTCCAGAACCAAAGAAAACAACCTATAGACAATATGTCCATTTATTAGGACCCAAATCCTACTGTATTCTGCTGTAAGTTATTCAGGTAACACTACTGGAACACAAACCCAAGACATTTGGATGAAGTTTCTACTTGCAAAATAGGTTAGACTGCTACTTCTACCAAAGTCCCAAAGCAAGACAACAGATTCTTCCACAGTCAGTTTTTCTTGCTTAGCCTCAGTAATCCTTCCCTGTAGCATACAGCAATCCTTTACAAGTATTACATAGGCTGCTTTTTTGGAGGCAGAGGAAGAATGACAACAAACAAAACCACAGAAGTGCAGGTTATCATTTATTCCTGCTTTACTAAACAAATTATTAGAGTAATCTGTAATAGCAGAATTTGAAAAAAAACCTAATAAAAACACTAAAATATTTCCTTGGTTTGAAGAATCTATGAACAAAACTCAGCTTGTATATATGCTTCTGAAATTTCCAGGAAATGTCAACATTTTGTTTCAATTGCATCTGGCAGTGGAATCTCAGTATAGCTTCATTTTTGTGATGGTAAACTTTGTGGGCACAATTTGGAGATGGCTATGGTATGAAGATGGATAATCAAAACAGTCATTGATTTCCCATGCAATACAACAGAAAAAAGGTCTAACATTCTTTTAAATTTAATGCTGATCTAATGGACTTAAGATTAACAACGCCCAACATACTTTTTCTTCTAAGGTTCCAGCAATTTATAGGAATCTTAATTCTTTTAAAATAAAAAATGGTTCAGCTCCCTGTGGCTCAAGAGATGAGTTGGAAATCTGTGCTGTATAGGCCCAAATGACAGTGACAGATTATGTACTGAGAAAAATTAAGAGAAAATTTTAAAAACTAAGCCACTTATTTGGGGCTGTAAAGCATGACTTGTTTTTTAAAAATTTAAGCAGGTACTGGTAGAAGTATGTATTTTCTTATAAATTTTGATCTACATACCTGTAGATACTTCTATCTAGGAGATGAGTAGGAATTGTTCTCTCCTGATCATGCTTTGTGTACATCATCCATTAGCAACTTAAGCTTTTGAATTTATGAACAATATTTCCGTACAGTCTTAAAGACCTAATAGTACTTTTTGATGCCAAAGGATTATTTAATATTTCATAAGGAAATAACACAAGTTAAAATAAATAACACCTTTCATGTCTTGAATCACTAAAAGCTACAAGGATTCACATGGTATTTTTCAAAGTAATAAAGCACAAGACTGATGCTCATAGCTCCATTAGAAACATTTATATGCAAAACACTGCTTTTTCCAATCATGAATTTCTTTTGAGATTCATTATTGCCCTACAGTACTTTTGTCTGAAAAGAGACTCTAGGGAGATGACACTTTCCTTGGTTAGCATTGTTGTAGCTGACAGAATGCATAAAAGGCAAAACGCTTTTTCTCCAGCTTTCAGCCTGAGCCAATCAAATGCACAAATTCTCAGTGTCTTCTAATCTTGAATTCTGGATTTTGAAGTTTAAAGAATAATTGTAGCTTTCGAGCACAGAATCACTTTGTCACATAGCCCATTCTAGCTCATGTAAACGCTACTGGTACCCTAAATACCGTTAATAAAAAAAAACTTGTTCTTTGCATTGTAGACATGTCAGTCTGATTTAAAATTATTGCATATTGTTAGCATTAATGCACATTTCATTATGAAGAAATGATCCCTGAAGGCACCTTACGCTTACCTTCCTATCAAAAAATAATTTATACCTGGAAACATTTTTTCCTTCTCTCTCGAGCTTGTGTTACAGGCGTCTGCCTGGATTTCTGTGCCCTGCTGTGTTAAACACTTGTACAAAAAGACAATCTCTGAAAAGCTCACAGAATCTTTCATTTTATTTTTAGACAACAGCACAGAGTGATTGGAAAGTACAAGTAACAGGATGATTTTGAACATCATTATAAGCACTGTTTCATCACTGTAAAGGCTTTATAGATATCACAGCAAATGAGAGTTTCAAAAGGATGGACTTGAAAGGAAGGTGACCTCAAGGGATATTTAGAGGCAGCTTCTTCTAAACACAAGGGAAGGTAAAACAAAAGAGGCTTGTTAGAAAGCTTGATAAATAAACAACCAAGACACTTTGACTGCTCATTTGTAGTTCAAAATAAAAACTAACAGCAAGTGAGGAAATAGATAAGGCAGAGCAGACCACAACTAAGTATCTTTCTTTGGAAGTAGCTGGAAAGATCCTGTCACAAGTATACTTAAGAGGCTTGTAGGGAAACCATGCAGGGCAGCCAACTCAAGAACCAAGCAAATGACCCTAGCAGCAGAGTTCTGCATTGATGTTAACTGCACAAAATTGGATTCAAAGTTCACAGAGACAGAGGAGGGGGATTTTTCTGAGAGTGAGGGAGAAGTCTGGGATTTGTAAAGCTTTTTAGGGGGTTCTGGTTCTGGTTTTGCTCCACTTCGGTGCAAGATACTGTGGCAAGTTATTAATGGCAGCAGCATTTAACATCACCCAAGGGTTCAATGCTGAAGAAAAAACAAGCATTTATTTAATTAACAGTGGCACGTAAAGCTACACCTATAGTATCTCTTCACTGCTCGCTCCTCAGTTCTCATAAAAGCCCCATGAGTGGAGAAGCCACCTAGAAAATAAAGGTTTATAAAGGTCAAGACAACCCAAGTACCAGAAAGATATTTCATCATATACTGAGACAGAAAAAAAAAGGCAGAGTTAAACAGGCAGTGTAATCTGGCCCAAGTCTGCAAATAATACAGACACCTGAGCTGGCATCAATTCAAGCTAATGCAGCCATATGGTGTGGCTCAGCCCCTGTGTGGACACAACGGGACATAATGCAACTGAGTTTCATTAACATAGCACGGAGGGTAAGCTAACAACCTCGGCCTCTCCACATGCTCTACTATCTTCCCAACAGTCTACCACAACCACTGCTAGCTCAGCAATTCTGTACCACACTCCATTGCTCTGTTATGCACCAACAACCACCCATGTTCAATAGTAACTGTAGCCATCTGTTTCCCTTCTCCAGGCCCCCACTGAAAATATTTCTGACATCAGCACTGTCTCCATAGCACCTAGAACACTTAAGTGAATTTTTACTGTTTTAAAGCAAACCAGAACAGAAAACTGGACAGATTTAAATGCAAGATGGCATTTAATAATTTAATAAACTACTCCAAATGGCAAGCAGTAACTAAACTATGTGCAAGTCCATTTTTCATATGTTCACTGAAATTTTGACTCAGGGTGAAGCTGTGTAGTCACCAGAAAGGACTGTTTTGCACTTCTTCCCCCCTGCTATATGCATTTTCACCATAACCTTCGCACTGATACTAGCACCTCAAGCAGCCCCACACAGTCAACTAAACTAAGGAACTGATGCAGCTAAAAACTGTGTGGCAGCACTGATTTGCATCATCTTAAAACTGAGCATGGATCTGCATTCCCAAAGTACTATATTGCATCACAGCATGTCACACTGCAACTGACAACTTTGAAATCTGTATGTGACTGTAGATAAATTGGTGTCCTGATCTGGCTAGGATACAGTTAATATTCACCTGAGCTGGGTGGAGAACTGGAGCTGGTAGCCCCTATGGCTGGGGCACCCAGCTGGGATAATTAACTAATTAGCTAACAGCTGGGGTTAATTTACCCAAATTAGCCAAAGGGCTATTCCATCACATCTGACATCATGCTCAAGTATATAAGTGAGGAGGGTGATGAGGGGAACCTCCTGCTGCTTGGAAGAAACTAGGTGTGGAGATTTGTTGTAAGGAATTATACTGTATTTGTATTCCATCACTGTTTTGTTTTCTTCTGTTATTGCTGTTAAATTTACTTTTTGTTGAATCTCAACCCACGTGTTTTTGCTAGTTGGTTTTTCTTGTTTACCAATTCTCCCTTCTGTCCCACTGGAGGGTGGGGGAGTGAGAGAGACACTGTGTAGTCTGGTCCTGATCGGGGCTGAACTACGACAATTGGTAAAAAGGGCAAAAAGAGTATCTAAATCAAACTCACTATTACTTGCTATTCTGCCAGTCGACAGTCTTACTGTTCATATTCCACTGGATCCCTTCCTCTGTCAGAAGTACCAATACCTCAAGTTTGATATAGCTCCTCTGAAAAGAATGTGCAGCTTTTGCCTCTGTTTCTACCTTTTTTCTTAGATTTCACTCTTTATTGTACCAAAAAAGTTATTTCCTTGCTGCTCAGGTTTATTCCATTTTCTCTGGCCACCAGTCCTCTGTGGGTCTGTTTGTTCTTCAGAACGGAAATACTCATACTTTTGAAGCAATATTAAATCATTTGATACTACACATGTAATTTATATGGACTCTGCCCCCTATTGACAGTTATTATCCCTCTGCTTCCTCTGATCCTTTTAGTTTTCTGTGGCACATTCAGAACAATCTCAGTGAAGTGATTTTACAGCAGGCAGGAGTTTCTCCAGAAGTATATCCTGTAGGATCCCATAACAGTCAGTTGCAAAAAATTCTATTCACACAAGAGAAAGGACAGTTTGGAAGGGCACACAAATTTAGTTTCTAGTATCTTAAACCACGGAAGACAGTTACATTGATTTTATATGAATGCTAGTAAGTATTTGTGTCTTCTAGAGCACAAATAAATCCTCAGACACTAAATATCTTATTTTCAAATCTGAAAGCACATTAAACACCAAAGCAGGAAATATGCTTTCATGTTAGATTTTGAAGTGTATCTTAGACATTATTCTCACAAATTAAATAATCATTATGATACCATACTGCTTGACCTTGTTTCAGTACAAGTGCTATGCAGTACACAGAACTACAGAAATCGTAGATATGTGCATCTGAGACAAATTCCACTCTGTAGCCTGGATGAACAGGTGATGGCACAGTAATGTTTCACACTAACACTTCTTGGGGACTCTTCCAAAGTAGCCACCTACGAAAAATGGCCTTTTGATAAATAACAGTGTAGTTTTGGGTTTGGTTTTTTTTTTTTGTTTTTTTTTTTGGTTTTTTTTTTTTGCCTCATTTAAAATTCTTGCCACACTGCGCTGGGTGTGTACCCTTCATTACTAGGCCACTTCTTACCTTCATGCCTGTAACTGTAGAGTAATAATGCCATAATGGGCTCACAATGTCACTGAGGTGTGAGCTAAATAAGATTCACTATATTAGCATCACCAAATTAAATCTCCATTTGCAGAAGGACATTTGAGGGATACAGATGTAAAACAGAGCTAAGTTATACCCCCTGAATGTGTGACAAAGGAAGCTGCGTCTCATCACCAGTACATCAAATATTCTTTGTCCAAAATGAGGTGCATGACTGCTGTGAGATTGATAGCCTTCTGTGATAGATTTTTTTTTACAAGTTTTTAATATTGTCAGTCTTTGTGATGAAAGAGGAAAGATTTATAAAACATACCGCTTCTCAATCTTAGTTATTTACCACTGAGACAACTGTGTACATACTATAAAAGACAGACAGAAGCACAGTGACCCAATGATGTGTCTGGGAAAATAGCTTTCACTGATCTAGAGACTACATACAGTCTACATGCTGCAATTTTAGTGTTCAAGTTCCACATTAAAAAAAAAAAAAAAAGATTAAAAATTAGCAACTGCTACATTAAATTGCTACCAATAATTTTAGAATCTATATGTCACTCTGTATACGTGTACGTGTATGTAATACTAGAAGGATAACTGAAACTTCAGAACTTTGTGTCCATGCTAGCAATGAACACAAGAGTATTTCTCAAAGCCCAATCAAAACCTTTTATATTAAACTTGCTTGCACTTGGCAACAACAAAACAGAATAATGTCATATCATCACAGCTACATTGCAAGTAAAACATAGTCTCCACTCAACCACTTAGACAGGCTCTGAAGCAAAATGGAAGGACCTGTACCTGGAGCTCACAGAATAGTGACAGTGTTTATGGGCAGTTCTCTTCATGCAAGCTTTTTCAATCTGTACAATCACCATACTATTCTAACTTATTAAGCTTTTTTAAAGCCTAGAATTTGCTCCAGCTAACACTGGCAGGCTAGAAACAGCACGATGTCTTAAGTCTCCAGTTAAATTTTATGAAAAGCCTGTAAAGCAGTTATTTTAACAGCAATTAATCTCTTGTCCCTTATCACCTTTATTAGGATGTTTCTGAATCTTACTGCTCTGAGAGTTGTAGCCATTTAGTTTATTTTCGTTCGTTTATCTGAGGTTCATCAGCTATTCTGCAAGTGCAATACTAGCATATAGACAGATATCCCATGCTTCCTACATAAGAATTACAATATTACAGTCTGCTTAATCTGCATTAAAGTCCATATTTAAACTGTGCAAGCATAGCATAAAAGAAGTACAATATATGCAAAAATACAGCTGTCTAAATTTGTTTTGTCTTTTCATTTTCCCTCAAAAGTCCACAGAAAATTATTAGTTTGTTTCTTCAGTTGCAACAATTAATAATCCATTTTCCTAGCGTTTATGCTTGCATCAGGTGATGGAGCTTGTGTGTATAAAAATTTTTGTCCAAAGGCACACTTAAATTATTATAGAACAGTCGTGTTAGTATCTCCTGCATTTAAAACAGAGGATTTACTTTCTCCATAACAAATCATTTTCTATCAAATGATGTTGATCAGTTTTTTGTTTCTTGCTTCTGTGGAAGTAGGACTTGAAATTTTTACAAGGAATCTTGTACTACATTCCCACTCAGCAAAAGAACACAAAAGATGGCTGATTGAAATAAATTTTTTCCAACGCAAAACATTAATTTTGTTTATACTGCAACTATTTTTATACAGGACTCAACACTGCTAAATCAAATTCAGTAGGATTGCACCACTGATGACAGTGGAAGGGAATCAAAATGTTTATCCCAGCCTCTAGGCTAGAAGGCAGCATAGCTGTAGAAGCAGTGGTGGTATCTCAGAATTCACAATATTACGAATGGTTACTTAACTAAATTTTAATTAAAATATTTCTCTCTTTACTTTCCCAAACACATATGACATTTTGCACTCTTACAGCTAGCAGCCTCCCATTCACAAATGCTTATACTTTAAATAAACACACTGCCAGAATAAAGGTAGCAAAACAGTAGTTACCTGCGCTGCTAAGTTTGGTTTCAATCTAGGAAATTATTTGCCTGCACATACCAGAGAGCTAAACTCTGTCTTACACTGTGCTGAGTGGCAGCTTTGGGGTACTGAACTGGGGGGGGAGTGGGGGGGGGGGGTGCGGTGGCGGCAGGGGGGGAAGGGGAGCTGCTATAGAGTTTTGTTGTTTGGGGTTTTTTTTGTTATTATTGCCCTCACAGCGTTCCAAGAATGCCACGCTTAGCTATAGGGACCAAATTTTCAAGAGATCAGTTAAGTTAGGCACAAAATCAAAATGGACAAATCTTCACAAGAGCTCAGAACAGGCAGTGCTAACCTCTTTTGAAAATCTGTCCCCAATTATAGATGCCAAGTACTTGAAAACTTGGCTCCAAGCTCTTAAAAATCTGTTTTCATATGCTCAAAACAGCACCGCAGCCACTAAAGGTTTTGGGACTCCTGACACCATGTATTTCTACCAGGGGAAGAGCAAAGCAAGAGGCAACCAGAATAGACTGAATGTATCTAGTGAATAAATCTACTTTAAGTGACAAAACTTACTAGTACTACATTTAATGGCACTGTCCATGGGCCAGTTTTGGGTTTAACCCCTCTTTTATTTATATATTAGTCTTTCTGAGGCAAAACTGAGCACCTCTTCCTTTTACCAGTTCCTCACTGATGTCAGCCTTGGGTGTTGCTAGTCACAGGAGATCAGAGCCAGAACGATGAGCTGGCCTGAAAGAAAATGCAGCATTCCCTCACACCTTTATTTTCCTGTAACTAAATCAGGTTGAATCTATGTAAATGAATTGAGTTTACACAACACGGACAAAAACCACAACAATAGAATACTCATCCAACTGGCTATTTATACAATTGCGAGAGAACATAACCATTTGTTATTTAAGTGGACTAGGATGCTATCACTCAGCTTTAACACACACTCCAGGAATCACTTCCTAAAAGAAACTGCTGTGGAAAATGAGATTGAATAATACATTTTGAAGCTTTCACAACTTTGAACTTTAACATAAAATGTGGAATACGAAGGCCAAAATTGTGTATTCAGTACAATTCTTTGTCCCAAAGACCTGAATTAAAGTTGTTTTGTTATTGGAGTTTATTTGAGGATATTTTAATCTAGTACAGTAGTTGCTCACACTTTTATGCTCAAATGTAAAAACTGAAATGACAGCTTTGGCCTATTCATACACTTACTACACTAGAAAGTCAGTTTCCATTAGTTCCCTGAACTGCCACATAGAAAAAGTAGAATCATCAGAGTTTTTTGCATGCTGTGATCAGAGCTATAAGGAGAAGTCTCCAAGCATCTGTTAAGGAACTCTTGCCTTTAAAAGATGTGCATGACATCTAATATAGAAGCGTTTGGCTTTTTACTGCTACCACCTGCCCTGATAATTTAAACATGTTATTTTCTTAACAAAGACTCTCTTTACCCTAGTTAAAAATACAGACTTTTTAAAAGAGGCAATGTTAATTCTAGCTTATCTAAACATAAGATTATTCTTATGAGACAACAAAAACATCAGGGACTTTATGTAAAAACCTTCTAATACCCTAGCGTATAATTACATTATTCATTAGCAAGTAACTTCAAGTGGGTGTAATTTAATGTTTCCTTCCTGTCCCTTGAGCAAATACAAAACAGAATTGTTAATCAATTTGATCCCA
Source organism: Chlamydotis macqueenii (assembly GCF_036417535.1). NCBI lineage: Eukaryota > Metazoa > Chordata > Aves > Otidiformes > Otididae > Chlamydotis > Chlamydotis macqueenii. Next base: position 16,836,866 of record NC_141568.1, read on the forward strand.
AGCTACTAAAAACCCCTGTCTCAACAAAATCTGATACAGAGACTAACAGAGGAGCTCCACCCCAGCCTACCCTCAAGGATCAAGAGTACTTATACAATTTACAGGTTTGCTCACTTAAGGAGGGGGAGGATGACAGACTGTGCTTCCTTCACTTTTCAGTAAGTTCAGCAGGAAGAAATTGCCCTGTAAGACTTACTTATATAATCTGTTGTGCCTTTTGACTAACTGTGTTTTGCAAAATGGGCTGGCCATTCATGAGGTGCATTGCAAATGGGCACAGCTGCCCTGATTCTCGCCTCAGACCTCCCCTTTCAACAAAAACAGTAACCAGGTTGCTTTGATCTCAGCCTGCATAAGGAACTGCACACTGACAAAAACTCAAAGCTTTAAGAGTTTTACACAATCTCCCTATTAAAACCTTGCTTATTTAGTAACAAATTGTTTAATAAAACATTTAATTATTTAATAAAGCTATTGCCATTGAAACACCCTCGCTCCATCCTGCCTAGCACGGTCAATTTCCAACAACACTGGAGAAATAGACATAAGAGAGCTTTACAAACAGAAATTTACACTCTGAGGAGCAGGGTGACCCAAGAAGCCCAGCAATAGCAGGCCACGCCTTCCTACTCACTTCCTCACACCTCCCTGTCCTCCTCAGCTTCTTCCTCAGCTGCCACTTTCCTATGGCTCATCCAGGCTTTTTTCCTCCCCTCTTTATTTTTTCCTTCTCCTGCAAGGCTAGCGTGATAAGGGCAAGAAAAATATGAATTAAGAAAGCCGCTTTTAATTACTGCCTTCAGGCTTACCTCCCCTGAGGACACGGAACGTTCAGAAAACCAGCCGATCCTCGTCGCCTGTAAGAAACCTGTAATGGCGCCCTCACCCGCCAACCGACGCGATAGTGGAGAACTCACTTTCCCGCCACCCTCGCTCTGATTGGCTGCTCGGCAGCAAAGGCGAAGACACGGCGGGAAAGCACCAACCAGAGGCGAGGGCAGCGCTAGGTAAGGGCTGTGAAGCTGAGGAGGGTACAAAATGGAGCCCGTTGGTGCTGTGAGGTGGTTTGGTGAAGGAAGGCTTCTCTTGTTCCTGGGAGTGAAATACTTAGTCTTTGGTGAAGAGTGAAATGGCTACTGATGTTCTTTGGATGAAGTATAACGTGTATGTTACTATTTTCAATGTTATATTTGTTTGGAGACATCTAGTGTTAGCTTTAGAAGTAAAATGTCAGTGCCTTCTTCATGAGTAGTCCTCCTTTATCTTACCTATATCTTTCCAATACTGTGCAACAAACTTAGCACCCCAGTTGATTTTTTAAACCAGGACAGAAGATGCCTTAACTGATGTCTTGCAAGTAAGTCCTGCCATCTTTTTTGATGCCAAACTGCCTGGCTCACTTGCTGGCTGTTAGCTTACTTTTACCAGTTCCTAAACTGGAAAATAACTAAGGTATGAAATCAGAGGATTGGCTGGCAGAAGCTGACTTCATTAAGTGAGCACTGCATGGGAAAGATAGTAATCCCCTCTGGGATGTAGAAGAATGGCTCATGTTACCTGTTTGGCCTTCTGGTGTTTTTGTTACTTGGTCCCTCCTGGCATCTTACAGCAGAGATGGCTTTCCTGCCCTCTTGCTGTGGCTTCACATTGCAGCTACCTTCCTTTGTTGGAATGCAACAAAAAGCTAGGAAAGGGAAACTTGAGATAGACTGAAGAAGAAGGGAAATGCTATGAAATTGTGTTTTAATTTCTGATATATCTGTAGACAGATAATGGAATGTGGGGTTTGGGGGTGTGGGAGGTGATGTGAGCTCTAGCAGCTCTCTGTGAGCCTGTTTCCACTTAATGGAAGAGGCTTCCAATTGATATACAAGTTCTCTATAGTTTTCAGAGAGAATGTTTTCATCTCAAACTTGTACTACCTGCCTCTTTAAAGTAGCTTGATCAGTAGTAGATTTATGTAGTCTTGCTGATGAAAGCTCTTAAACTGTTTTTTTTTTTCTCTGAACTGTAAGCATATGAATTAGTTCTTGTCAGTTGGACTGACTTGTTTTTGTCATTCTGATGATTTTTATACTTGTTATTACATTAGTGGTTTGTTTAAATCTATTTTATGTACCCAAAAGTCTGATATGAGTACTTCATAATTATGTTGGCTTTTTGCATTAACGTGTGATCTATAATGTTTTGGAACTATTCCATATTGTTTATTTAATTAGGTTGCCTGGCCTGCATATTAAAAATCTTTCTGCATCTTGGAAAGTAATCTAATTTTCTGAATACCAGAAAGATAATCTTATTCTGTAAGAAATTTGACAGGGTTTTTAATATTCTACTTGTCTGTGCCACAGCCATTTTTCTTTGGCGGTAGCAGTAAAAGTCTCAGTACAGCTTAAAGAATTTTGGAAGGGCTGTCTTCAGCAATGATTTTTTTTTTTTTTTCTTGAACTGTACAGCTTAAATATTATACAGTACATGTTTCATGAAAACAGCATGTACTGAAGTGTATATCTGTGTAGTAATATATCCTTCAATACATAAACACTATCACAGCAATCAAAGGAAGGATGCAGTTTTCTCCTTGTTCTCAATGACTGGCAGCAGTAATGGGCTGGAAAAGTAGTAAGAAAAAGTAAATTGGCTAATCAGTAGACAATGTAAAAACTATTTTTTATTTAGGTGCCCATTTTGGGATAGTATCGTGTATCTCCTTTTTGTCAGGACTATTGCTTGTTAGGACTGTATGAAGTGCTAATAAAATTTGAGATCAATTTTCATGAGACCTCAGGACACCTCCCTGTGCATGCAAAATGTTCAATTCTCAAACTTGTTCTTCCTGCAGTCCCCACCTTCTGCGCATTTAAGTCAATATTTCAAAGAGCTAGCTTTTTGCAAATTAATTCTAGGTGATTATCTTTTCAGTGCTTATGTCTATTGAGCATTTTCTATACTCGCTGGTGAAATCAGTTATATGTCTCTGAACTATTTGCTGCTGTTTTTTCAAGTAATGCTTGACCTTTTAATCATTCCATTGTCTCTTTGCTTTTGCACTGATGCTGAACAGTCAGGCTGGGGGCCTTATGCGCTGCCTGCAGTTCAGCATATCATCCACATTTTTATAGAAACTGTTGAAATTGCATGATTCCTCTCACTTATGTGCTTGGCAGCAGTTCCTTCATGGGTATAGCTGTTGTTTTTCCTCTCTACTGAATGTTCTAGCTCTTGCAGTGTCAGTTCCTTCACGAGCCATCTGTCTTGCTGGCTCACTCACCATCTTAACAGTTCTCCTTCTCAGACTAGATGCAAGTTCTAGTGCGTACACCATCAGCTGTTAATTTTTTATTCAGAAGCTTTTAAAACAATAGTTGCTGCACACAAGTATCTTATACTTCAGTACTCTCTATTCACTCTTGGCATTTACAGTTGCTTTCTTCAGCCTTCTCCTTTTTCGAGGTTCTTTTGCAACTTGTTTGTCTAGCACTTCATTTCTTTTCCTGAAATTTCCTAGAATAATTTGACAACCTAGCTTGCCCCTGAATTCTGTCTGGAAGGTGCATGTCTGAATGCAAGGAAAGTCTAATCCAGTTCTGCTTATTGTTTCTCAGTAACTGTTATTTAAGATCTCTGAAAGAGGCATGTAAATACTTTAAGAGATTACATAAGTCAGGTGGTAGCTCCTGAGAAACGCAAGACTGATATATTTTGTTGAGAACTTCAAGAACAACTTCTTTGTAGCAGTATCAGTGTTAGGATAGATTGTCTTGTGGCTCAGGGGCTGGCATATTGCTAAACAATCTAGTGGTCTTTTTGATGAGAAGTTTTATTCCCTGTAAGCCAGTCAGGCCTGCATGCAAAATTGCTTTATGAAGCCCTGAGTGTATAATATCCCTTATTATAGTAGCAGTTTGTTTTATTTTTGTACACTATACCTGCTTCATAATCTGCCAATAGCTAAGATTCATTTAGATAGTGTCTAGAGCATTGCAAACCACTACTTGGTGTTAGTGCAATTTTCAGGAGAGATAATAAATCACACAGATAATAATTTCAATAGAGGCATACCAGATATTTTTCTTAAGGTATGTTGATAAGCCTTTCTAAGACTCTCTGTTCCTTTCCTGGACAAATTAAAATATTGTTTATTGCTAGTGCAAATTAGCCAAGCATCTGTAGCTGGCAGCTGTCCCCATGAAGAAGGCTCTATGAGATTAAAACTCCTGGGGCACCGATTTGCATGTTAGATGTTACAGTTTGTCATCTTCTAAGAGTCTTTCATACATGTTATTCTTTAATTATAAAGAAAACTGAGTGTGCTTAGAGTTGTAACTAATAATTGGTAAGCTGGATTTTATTTTGCCACTGTACTTATGGACTCCAGGGTAGGTTTAGACCTGTCATTTAATACCTTTAGTGACGGACTGTCTATGTGAGGAAGGTTTGTTTCCAAACTAAACCATTGCAGCTGAAACAGGTATTTTCCTATTGTGATGTTATGCTGGTAAAGGTATGTTCATAATTGGTTTGTCTGTTCTGGGCTAGGAAGTTAAAGCTGTATTACTACATTGGTAATAGAATTTATGCTGGTACAGTAATTCCAGTAGTATAGAAAAGTAACACAGTGTGTCTTTCAGGCATTGTCTTTTTTTTTTTTTTTTTTTCTTCTTTCCCCACAGAAAGTGAAAGCAGTGAAGTAGGATAGCAGCATGGAAGAGAGTGGGGATGTAAATTAATTTATTTTCTGTCTCTCTCTCAGGCAAGTCAGCTTCCTGCTCCCAGGATGTGACTTCAAATAGGAAGGTGGCATAGTGCTAGTATTTGAGGCTGCAAGAAGCTGTCTCCAAAACCCTGTTAAGTGAGGTTCTCAAATGTGGTCATGACAAGCCTTATGATTATCATGAGAGGCAGATGAATTTGAAAATGTCCAGAAGTCTGCAACAGTGAACTGGTAACTAACAAACTTTTCCTCTCATTAAGTGAAGCTGCAGATACCTTACGCTAAAAAGAGCAAGCAGTGAAACCCAATAAAGCTGCAGACAGAAGCTGGTGAACTACAATTTATATTCCCTCCTTGTTACTAGAATGCACTCTGTAGCCGGGTTCAAACTAAGCATTATCCCATTAAATACCAAGGAATGTCATTACTGTTAGGTGAGCACACTGCCTATGTTAATTTACAGTGCTGGAAATAACGAGTAAACTCACTGCAGAAGAATAAAACTATTCACCAGAATGTGATTGGGAAGGATATTTTAAGAGCAGACAAAATCCACTTACATGCTAGGCTAGAAGGAGCTAGCTGCTACTTAGCATCCTATTAATTAAAAGGAATCTCTCAATTAATTCCCCCTGAAAAAAAAAAATCATTAGGCCTCAAGATTTTGAAATGTTGTGCTTTAAATAATCTCAATTATGAAAGAGAATTCCTACTAACCAGTCAAAATTTGAACCAATGCATTTAAGGAAGTGTGAAGTGAATGAAAACTTAACTTACGTATTAGGTTAATAAAATCTTTTCATCATGGAAAATACAGAGGCTTTAGCTTCATCACAGTTTTTACATTGTTTTCTAGTTAAATAATTTACATTATATTAAAACTATCTGAATAAGTCACACCTCCAGTTGCCAAGACATGCTCATTTCCAGCACCTTAAAGTAATAGAAACATCACCGTGCAGAGCTTGTTGATCTTTTTCATGCTTCACAAAACAAGACAGGCTGCTCTATTTACTTGTAATGGGTTCAATAAGAAGTTAAGATTAAGTAACTTTCCCTATTCTGTAAAAATAAGTGATATGAGGTGACATAACTTGTGTTGTGGTGCAGACATAAAGACTGCATATAGTTCTGAATGGAGAAATCTGGAGCTGGGCCCTGCAGCGTTGTCGGAAGTAGCTCTTTGGAGGCAGATTATGAAATTAGAGCTGTAATCTCTGCTTGACATAGAGTTAATATGCAGCCTTTCCAGGGCTGAAGCTGTTTACTGGTTCTTCCATCTGTCAGGACTTTCCTAGCTTCCATGGAAAACAAATACATACTTTTGAAATACATATATTTGAAACTGAGATTGCATAGAGGAAAGCTTTCTTTGCGGATGTGTAATGGAACCCTTTCTAAGAATTGTAGGTAGCTGCTGGCAGGCCACCAGGTGAAGGAGTGAATGGGTGTAATTAAAGTAGTTATTTACAGTAACTAAACAAATTAAAAATCCTTTTTCTCCTATTTGGTGTGACACTTGAAACCTGTCTATGAGAAAAAGTAGTGAGGAAAATAATAGTCAAAAGCATTAAGACCTGAGGAAAATGATTGACCTGAGTGGAAGCCAGTGGGGTTGCGGGTTGAGGGGTGGTGGATTGTGGTGTTTGTTTCTTTTAGGACTGGGCTTGGCTTTTTCTTTCTGAGAAAGTTTAGTGTGCAAAATCTGCAAGGTTAATGTATAAACTAAACTTGAAGGACCTTACCATTGTACAATAATGAAATCAAGCATCATATCAGCTAGCAGAGATTAACTCTTCATATTTGTTGTAAGTTGCTTGCGCAGACTGTATTGGAAAGTCAGAACAGCAAACATGTAGGACTGCTTGTTTCGTGCTGGCTTAGTGATCTGATAAGATAGTGTTCTGCACCTGTAGATTGACTCTTATGTTCCATAGCCTTTTCTTCCAGGGCCAAAACACAGACTAATGTAATTATGTGTTAGATGTATGCATCAGCAGCCTGTGTGCTGTGTGTCAAAGAAACTTTAGGTAAAGGTTTCTCTATACTTCTGTTCCACAAAGATTTAGCTGTGCCTGTTCCTTTTCACCTTATGTACCTTGGATACATTACTCTTTCGCTTTGGAAGACTTTAAAGAGTGGAATATTGGGCTAAAGCTGGAGGATCTGAGAAGTGATCAGAAGGCTGGCTTTTAAAAAGGTGCAATCATCTATTTCTGTCACTCATGTAATTTGAAAATTAATAGTTTAACAAGGAAGCTGAAATGACAAACTCAGGGCCTTCTCTCAGTCATAAAAAATGATAAAAATCATCTTATATCCAAGATATGCCAATCCATTTACAGCAGTATACAACTGGAATTGGGTCTGCCAGTCTGTGGTGGCCAACTTCTCGTGCTTCATTTCCATCGTCTATTGTTCTTTCAAAGGAATGCTTATCATATAGCTGATACCCTGGCAGCAACTAGAGTAATCTACATAATTGCACCTTATCAGGACAGGCTTTTTTTTTGGTAATTTTTCTACCTTTGGTGTGGGAGTAGAAACAATGAAGTGCTGTTTTTTAGACTATACAGTCATCTTTAGTTTTACATTGTCTTGCCATGTTTGAAGGGTACATGCAGCTGAAAGTTAAAGCTCTATGGAGCTTTAAGTTTCATCATGAAAAAGTGATGGTATGTGCATCTACAGTGGCTAGCAATCCTCATCTCCCATATGTGTTGGCAAAATATGCACCCTTATCCTCCAAAATTAATTATGGACACTGTCAGGGTTTCTTCCTCTGTCTCTTTCTCTAAGAGGTACTAAGGGATTCCAGCATGGATTTTACCCTTTCCTTTCACTCATGGGGACAAGAGAACACAAACTTCTCTCTAACCTCTGAATAGATTTGCTGATGTATCCCAGTCCACACAGAAATAATAAATTAACAAGATTGTTATATTTCTTCATTTGTCTCTGCCAGTTCTTTAGCTTGGATAAGAGACTCCTGTCTGTGTTGTGTTTTCTAGCGTCTCCCTGTCTTTTCCTTCTGCTAGTAGAGTCATTGGTGGAATTCAGCTTTGAGCTGGATGAAGCACTTCTGTAGAAAAAGCTATGAAACTCTCATCTGTATGGCCATACTGATTTCACAGAAGTAACTGTGCTGAGTATTCAGGAACTGAATAGTCTTTCTTCCAGTCTGTGGTATTTGAAGCATTTCATGGCACACTCACTATTTTAATGTATCTCCACTCCACTTGTCACTTTTCACTGAGACAGAATTTCTCATTGTTTTCAATATCAGTGACAGACAGTTCTGCTTAGTAATGTGGTAAGGGTGGAGCAGCCTGAATAGAAAGCTACAGCCTTTCAACTGATAGCTGCTATTTTCTTAAAAAAATAATATTATCTCTTCCCAGGCAGGGTTAAACTCTGCCTTTTCTCCATCCAGTAACTGCTTAATAAAGAAAGAAAACAAAGTTGCACAACTTGCTGAGGTGAGTGATCGTGAATCTTTCTGCTGGCCTCTTTACAGTTACGGTAAAGGAGTCTATGGATTTTTACCCCTTTTTCTAACATGGCTTTGTCAATGTTTGAGTAAGTAAAGGGAGTAAAGTGATTACTTAACTCCTCTTTTGGCAGAGAGGAGATTAAAGACATCCTGCTTAAAAGCAAATTAAAAACCTAAAACCTGTGTTGAAGCAAAACTGTTAATTAAATGTTAACTTGTTTCGAAATAGTCAAGAGGGACAGATGGAATCCTGTGATTCTCTCTTCTCCTTCAGTCAGTTTTTAAAATATATTAAAAGCTTGTATACTTCTGAGTGACAGATAAGGCTTGTCACTTTAGGGGTTATTTTTGCTATTGTTAATACTGAAATAGATTGTGCTTGAGTTACAGTAGTTGACAGAATTCTGTAGTACCACAGAGCACATACTTGTCTTGCATTTATTATCTCAGTTTTCAGATTTAAGGAGCTCAGTGTGGTTAAACTTTGAAATCATGTAACAGTAATAGAATCCTGTTCAAGTTGATGCCTTTTAGCAAGCAAGGGAGCGGGGGGGGGGGTGGTATGATTGTACAGTAAACACATGTTAAACTTGTTTCTTAATGTATTCTTTAAGCCAGCATTCAGCTACCCAGAATAGTGCCTAGAACATGCTCTCTGCAGTTTGCACTGAACTCATAGTGCATCTTGTGGTATTTTTCCCATGACACAGTGATCTGAGCCTTGATATACTTCGTATTTAAAGCAGAATCTCTCAGCTTGTGTCATCTAATTTTAACCCTTTTTCTGGTAGTGTATTTCTGGAGTAAACATCCTCTTGATTATCTGAAGAATATACATTTTGAATGATCTCAAAATTGAACTGAGTTGTTAAATCTTGTTCTAATTCTGTAGTTGAACCATGTCATAAGTCACATGCTAGTTTCCAAACTACAAGTTTCAACAGATGCTGTGGGAATTTTAACAAAGGGCACCCTTAATCGTTGCCCATATTTTCAGGATGCCAATTTAATGTTTGTCCACTCTGTATTTGCGATGCTGAAATTTTAATGCACTTCCAAAGCAAAGATACCAAACCATGTCACCAGAGCTGCTCTCTACTTGCAAATACAGGCAAGAATAGTCTCTGTCTGCAGGCATCAAGCGAAGTGGACAGGCAGAGGCTAAACTTCTTGAGTGCAATATTGCTTGGGCATAGATGACTCTTCTATTATAATGCCTGAGACATCTTGGATCCAAACCTAAAGTAGACTGAAGCTACTGGAAATTCTGTCTGTTTCAGAATTTTTAAAGAATTTGGTCCTGTATGTTTCATATGGAATATGTAAGATAGCTGTATTTGCAAATTTTATCAAGTTGCTTTTTTTTTTGAGGACAGGTAGCAAGAGGGTTAAAAAAAAAAAACCCACCAAAAACCCTGTAACTTTTTAATAGTAGCCTCAGATAAGTCTCAAAGAAAGCAAAAAAAGAAACCTGAAGAATGACAGAGTAAGTTATTTTGGTCAGTTCTCGCAAACAAATGCTAGTCCAGGCACATCATGTATGCTAACTGTAGAATAGCAGATGAGTGAAGAATATGAACTACAAAGTAGCATTTAACCTGAAGCCTAGTAGGCCAGCAGCCAGAGGGAATAATCATCACACACAGAACAGCAGGCATGCTGCCCAGGCATCCTTTCCCATTGAGGAGACTAGGGTCAGCTCACACACAGAGTGCTTTCTTTGTGTTCTTTAAATATACTTGTTAAACCTCAGACTCGTAGCACAAGATTCAAGACCGAGAGATTTCTCAGTCTTCCTCACCTTCACCGAGATTTTCTATAACCATGGAGTTGCTTGCTCCTGCTTTGACTTAAGAGGATGTTTGCTGGTCACTTCAGTGAGATACGGATGGCAGGATTCTGCCCGCTTTTAGAATAAAAGCTGAGTAACCCTGACAGTGTAGCCATCAAAGAGCAGTATTTGCATGACTAAGTCAAGAATTGCCAAAATCTGGTGACGTCCCAGTGCATAAATACAACTGTATGTGCAGGGCTTGCCCTCTATCTCATAGTCTTCCTCTTCTTACCCTCATCCCAAGCACTAGAAACAAATCTGAGTAAAATTTAGTCAAGAAGGAAAATCTTTTATCCATTGGCATTCCACACAGATACTGTCCCCAAACTATATGTTTCTCAGAAACTAGTTGTTCGAGACAAAATGAAATGGAATTGTATATTTCTGCACAAATCTTTGTCAGCATTGTATTGTCAGCTCAAATTATGGACTGTTTCTTTTTACAACAGTGGTCCTATTTCACTGCAGTCTAACATTTTCCCAGATTTTCCAGTGAGTTTGACCTGCGATACATAAAAAGTACATGATTATAGCAATCATTCTTGGAGAGTGGCTACAATTTTCTTCTGTTTACTCCTGAGTGTTGTGGAAAACTTACTACAAATGCTTAAAATCTATAGTTAAATATTTGCAAGTTAGGAGCTATACCTTCAAAAATTACTGAAAATATTACTTGCTACTTGAAGCAAGTCACTGGGATTATACCTTTTAAGTTAGCAGGCCCTCTCTTGTAAGAGGAAGCAGTTCAGTAACTGCTTATTGCATTGTGCATTTAAGATCTATGAAGGGCAGACTTGGGAGTATCATACTAACAATTTAAAGACATTTGTGGGGATAAGTAAAATCTAGTTATATTTAATGCCAAGCACTGCTAGAATTCAAGCAGAAAATTGCCACTACACAGTAGATAAAATTATTTTTTGCTTTTTTTTAGAATTGTGGAAAATACATAGGCTATCTCATCCACAATCCAAGGAGCAGAACAGCAGATAAAATACTTTATTCTGTAATACAGAGTGCTTTGGTTCTTTTTCATAAAGGTATGTGTCTTGTCACTCTCCCTCATATAGCTAGCAGTAAAGAAGCAGTAGTCTCTGCTTTTCAACAGCACATGTTGATTGTAATGATAGCATTTTTGTACAGATTGTGCTTATAAGGATTTTTTTAATCTTAAAAAAATCAAACCTCATTGTGTTGCTGTATAATGAGATCATAGCAGTAGCTCTAATGTTAAAAATATTTCCAGGTCAGTTTTTGTGAGTCTTTTTGAAAAACAGACTTTTACTTAAGTGTAATGGAAACATTTCCATTACTTTAGCAGTCTACTATAGAAGTTAAAATAAACATTTCCACTAAGAGATTGCAATTTGAGATTTATTGTACTGTGCTGAATGCATAATAAGTCGGTAGGGAAAGTTACAGTGGATTGTACATCAGAAAAATATTGATTGTTTATTGCCCAAGCTGACATGTAAGTAATTAGCATAAATGTTCTATTTGCAATAGCCTTTAGCGTAAACAATGTCAGGGTAACAGAACTGTCCTTTTTAAAATATTTTGGGAAGACCAGATCGTTGGCTCTATTAAAAGCATGCTGTGCTAGCTTCATTAGCACAAAGCAGCTTTGTCTTTGTCCTAACTGATCAGGTAAAAATATGAATGTGGCAGCAAGCACAGAGTCTCGGTTTATGAATTATAGCAATGTAGGGGTGTGGTCAGAGCATGCTGCTTAGCTCTTCTGATATTTTAGTGGCTTCTCAAGGGCTGTTGCAGGCAGCAGTAACTGAAAACATACAACTGAAATGTCTTCAGTGCCCTTCTGGTATTAAGCCTCTTTCATTCCTACCCAGAAATGAGAACCTATTTTAAGGTTTAACAGTGTCCTTTTAAATTAGAAGCAAACTGCCACAGTGAGATATTCAGGCTGAGTTAGGCAGTGTATGCTATGGTTACCACCACTAAACAGAGCTAGATCTGTTAAGATCAAAATGGTTGACTTGTCACTCTATAGTAATTGTTCTCTGTGGAAAAAATTCAATAGCATAGCTTAAATCACACATAGCCGATCACATGCTCTGAGGCTTCTGTGGTGCTGAGACTAAAAGGCAGAGGTAGGGAGGAGCTGTGTCAGGAAATCTTTTAATTCTACTGGTGGGGGGGGAGCTCTCCTTGCATACAGTCATATGCAGAAATTGATTTTTATTTTACAGTAATGTGCTATTATAATTGTTAACTAGATTCCTAAAAGGCTGCTTTGAAGGGCGTGATGTTATGCCCCTGCATATCCCAGGTGCCCATTAAAGGAGAGTTTTTGGATATGTGATGACTGTGAGATGGTATCAAGTCATTTTATTACGGTAAAGTACACAAACTGTTAAACTGCAGCCTGTCTAAGACAGATGGAATGCATGCTATCCTGGAAATGAATTACATTCGTGAACCTTAAAAGCACTAGTACAGAAAGAGTCATCAATGAAATATGAGAAGTAATAAGCTTCTATCCAGGCTGGGGAATCTTAACAAACTGATATGAGTCCCATCAGCTTGATTTTAAACACCTGCCTTACTGATCCCAGCAATTGCCTTTCTGGCTCTTTTTCTGGTTTGATACATTATATAGTAACATGAGGAGCTGGGGATGCCTTATATGCAAAGAAATTATTATATTCATACAGGGTAGAAGTAGTTAAGAGTATGCCAATTAGACTGCATTTGGTTTTCTAAAGGAAGCAATTTTTCAGTCTTTGTTTTGGTTCTTCAGTTTCTTTTCAAAAATAAGTGTAGAAACTGTGCAAGTTGCTGGTCTAACAGCATGCAGTCTCCTAGGTTAAACTTCTCTCACTATCTACACCTGAGAAAAGTGCCGAGTTTCTGTTTTGCCACCTTCCCCCTTCCCATACCACTCTGAGAAATTGTAAGTCAGCCTGTATTACCAATTAAAAAAAAAGTATAGCTGCAGTCTGCTCTATCTAGGGTAAAACACATGGTCTTTTGATAGCTAAAGAATACTCACCAATCCTTTGACAACAGAAGCTACTACACATACAAGCAGTTAAGAACACTTGCTGGTTGATTATGCATGTTTAATATGCTTGCTCAATTCCCTATTCATCATCCAGCACTAAGAGGAAGCCTGAAGCGTCAGGCATAGCAGCACAATACTTGGCTGTAAATGACTTCATGTAGGATGTAAATTGTCATTTGGCCTTAAACATAGTGGAATTTTTTCCTCCCTTTTCTGATACACAGTGTTTCTGTGAATAGGTATGCTAATCTGTCTCTAACCTGCTGCTGCTTGTCCTAGCTCTTTGGTGGGGCTAGTAATCCACACAGAAATAAGTAAGAAATGAGTGCTGTGCTGAATCTATACAAGCACTACAGCTAAGGAGGGTACTCAAGGAAACCATTTTGCAGTCTTGACTATAGCATTACCTTACCTGTATGACAAACACTGTCTTTATCTTTCCCACTGCTGAACCATAAGAATAGGAACATGATTCCCAGAGCAAATTAATATATTTAGGTGGTTTTTTCCCTGCGTGTATCTAGGCACAGATATTTGCAGTTAACCAGCCGACCCTCTCTTCTCTTCTCTTCCCTTCCCCACCCCCCGGAAATTAAAATAACGAAACTACTTAAAAAGCAAATGCACTGCACTGCTTTGTTCCCCGTGGTCCAGCTCGCGGTGCTCGCTCCCCGCCAGACAGCTCGCCTCTCCAGCAGCCTTCGGGTCGGCAAAAGCCCCCCGAGCCGGGCCCGCAGGCAGCTTCGACCGGAGGGGCGGGCGGGGGTGCAATGCGGCTGGGCGGGGAGGGAGAGGCTTTACCTGCCGCGTTCCCCCGCGGAGCCAGGGGCGCCTGGAGCTGCTGCATCCACGCCGGGGCGCGGCGGGCGGGCGGGCGCTCAGAGTGCCTGGCGGAGGCGGCCGAGCGCTGGAGCCATCGCCGCGCCGGGGAGCGGTGGGAAGGGAGCGCCGCCGGAGCCTCCGTAAGCCGCGGGGAGACTCAGCACCTGGGCGCTGAACAGCTCCACGGAGCGCCACAGGCGGGGCCGGCGCCGCGCTCCCCGCCCCTGGGCGCGGGAGGGCCGCGCCGCCTCCCGCCTCGCTGCCCGGCGCTGCGGCCGCTCCGCCCTGCCCCGCCCCTCTCCCGCCGCAGGCGGGGAGCCGGCCCGCGGGCGGCGGCCGAGCAGAAAGGGCGGGAATGAGCGCGCTTCCCAGCCGCCCCCGCGGCGGGAGGAGATGGCTTTGTTCCTAGCGGCAGCCGGGAGTTGTAGTCCGGTGGGTTGCGGAGCGCTGGGAGCACCGGCATCAGGGGTTCAGTCGGGCGGTGCCTCCCATCCGGTGCCGTAACGGGGGCCTGACTGCAGGCGCGCTTGGGGGCCGGCGGCCTTGCGCCTCCCCGCGGTGTGAGCCCGCGCGAGGGAGAGGGGCGCTAGCGGCGGCGGCCCCGGCGGCTTTCCGCCCCTCAGCGCGGCTGGGCTGCTCCCGCGCCTCGCCGGGTGCGGCCGGGGGCGGCTGAGCTGCTCGTGGAGACTTCGCGAAATGTTTCACTGTGTTCTTTTTTGTTTGTTTTCTTTATCCCCCCGCTCTTTTCTTTAAATCAAGAGTTTAGGATGCTACTGTTCTTCCACAGTGTTAGAGGCTTTTTTTTCAGGAGAGAAAAAAAAAAAGTGATAGAGTTCTTATGGTCCTGGCGGAAGTCTGAACGCTGTACTCCTTCCCTCCCTCCCTCCCACCGAGGTTCAGAAGGTAGAAGATACATGTAAAGCAGTCAGACGGAGTCAGGACTCTACCTTGCTCATCAAAAGATGTAGCAAAAGATACTACAGCCCAATTGCAGCTGGCTTTCAGAAAGACATCTCTAATGCCGATGTTTATACAGGGCTCTTCAGATAGTTGTGAAGTATTTTATGAAGCAAGATATTTTATTAGTTAACTTATAACTGAACTGACATAGTATTTCCAAACAGTTTTTGTATTTGCTTGCTCATCAAAAGAAAAAATAATTATTCAGTGTAGTTTTAATTAGACGTTAATTTACACTTTTAGTAGTGACCACAATAGAAGAATCTTTCAAGAGTTGTTTAAAAAAGAGTTAAGGTTAACAAGTTAATTTAGCAGTTTGAGCACTAGCCCATCTCTCACCCTGAATTACGTGGTGTTGAAAGGTGCTGAAGGCTTGCGTATAGAATCCTGTATGTTAGGGTTGCATGTATGCACCTGCTAGCGCTGCTTGGAAACCCTGATGTTCAACCGTTGCCCTTATCTAGGAGAAGGTTTTTGGCAACTGTGCTGCAAGCTAGCAAGCAGTATGACAGAAAGCTAGGACAACCAAATTAAACTAAGCAGTATGTTTTATTTATGCTTTTAGCAAAACCTTCCTTTGGGTTATCTTCATCCCTATGTTGTTTATGCTAAACTAGTGATGCAGAAGAAGTTAGGTTTACTGCTTCTTTTTTTCAATGGGTAGATATTAAAATGATTTCTCATCCCCTTTCAGGTGCTTTCTTGTATAGTTCTTAAATGTAGCAAGTTTCCTTGATAGCAACTGGATCTCGCAGCCGCGCCCTGCTGAGCAAGTTCAATTCTGCAGCTATCCTTGAAAAGGTGAGAAGTTGACACTGACTCCGATGTTACCTGTTGCATAGCAATTCTTGGATTTAAAGTACTGTCACCTTTGTGTTGTAATGGATGCCTGCTCTGAAACTATGTTATATGCCACCAGCATACTAACTTGTTCACAGCGTAAGTAAAGTCTGTGCAATACATACGGTTGTTTGATGATTGTTCTAATCTTTGCTACATGACTACTCAATTACTTCCTGAAGTACCTTCCCCAGTGTTTTCACAAGACTCACTTAGATCAGAATATTGTACTCTTGGTTCTCTACCTGAACTTGTCAGCCTTATAGAGTTGTGGCAAAATACAGCAGATAAGTTTAAAACAGTATTTACTTTATTACAGCTTCTGTTTGACTGAAGCAAATTGTAGGTGTGGAAAGTATTTACAGAGCTTTGAATAATGGCTCTTGAGATTATTGAAAATGAATTCTTGGTGTAGTAAAGAACAAATAATGAAAAACCATTTCTTCCTTTTGTCATTTCCTTCACATTCAAGTAACAATAGAATGTACTTCCTCAAAGCCGGGTCTTTGGTGTGCTGTTTGAGCTCCCTCTCCAGGACGTGTGTGCTGTATCTGAGACAGTAGGAAACTTGTGCTGATAAAGAGCCTAGCTGAGGTAAACAGTATAGTTAAGGAAAACCTTCAGTAGTCTATGCAGCTGTAGGGCCCTCCCAAATTAGAAGACCACAAATAAGCAAACCTTTTGGTGCTGATGTGGAGGAGAGCCACTACAACTCACTGCTCATTGCTCTTTGTTTCCTCACCCCATTAATCTTAATGAAGCTATGTTCGTTCTTTTGTTAGCTGAAAGGGCCCTGCTAAAGCAGTAACCATTTTCTGCTTTGCAAAGCAGAAAAGTTGAAATAGAGACGCGTCCAAAATACTTTCAAAATAGTTGTGAATAATCTAAATATATTAATTCAAACAGTAACACAGTTCAGATTATCTTTAAATTAAAGGTTTAATGACTACAGCAATTTTATACAAGTTGCAGGTAACTTAGTTAATCCAAACCTCAGATCTCACATCTTTCCTACTCTCCTCTTCTCTTTCGTACCTCCAGTTTGGAACTATAACTTTTTAGGCACCAAAATAGAAGAACAAACATCACTTTGCTTCCAAATTCACATAGAGATTCCTCAGAACTGTCTTTGAAACTGGAGGTAGGTCTGCCTAGGTTAAGTCTGTTACAGTTACATGTGGTTCCAGATAGAAGTAGAAGTGGAATATCTTTTGTCAAGTCAAATATGAAAAGTTCTGTAAGATCTTATGTGGACACTCGTGAGCCGTTTGAGTACAGCTGAACAACTGGATTCGTGGATCCTGGTTTCTGCAAACAGCAGCTGTAGTGTGCTGTTGTCAGCAGCAACCAGTCTGCTTACCCTGCAGACAATGACTCCCATTTTCCTACACACGTAAAACAGATTCAAGGAAACCCAGACAGAAGATTAAATTTCTTCCCTATTTCAATGAGATTCCTGTGTTTATCTCAGCAGCTCATCTGTCTTATGAAGGAAAGCAAGAAAAGATTACTAATGTTACTTTCTACAGATACCTCAATTTGTTGCTTTTTTCAGTTTGTTGTACGTCCAAATTCTTACTGATGGGCTTAGTAAACATTTAATTAGACATACTGAAGGATCACTGATCATTTTGTCTAAGGATTGCCGAATTATGCTTCCAAAGGTTTTCTCTTATTAAGTGAAAGAACAGCAGATGTCATGATTCATCCTCACTAGCTCCATTTTCTCATCCTCAGTAAATTATTACCATACAGGGTCAACACTTTCTTTGCCTTGCAAAGAAAAAAACTGACAAATTAAAGTAAAGGAAGAAGAATTTCTGTCTAGTTGATAGCAGAATAGAAAAGAAGAGATTGTGCCAAATGGTGTAGCTAAAATAAACGGCATAGCCATATACAGTAAGAGCCTCATATAACTGAAAGGATATATAAAAGGGTAAGTTCAAGGTATTTACTCAAAAATGCAACAAACATTTAAAAAAACCCCTTCTTAGAAACAGCCTTAATCTGCCCTTAAGTACTCACTATGTAAATATGTTTTTGAAGTTATTTTTAGATCTTCCAGTTCACAGAGTACTGAAAACTGATTTGAGATGTCCTACACAACTCTTTCATGGTTTGGCCATTTGAAGTTAATTGTTTTATCAGTAAGAGATACCATGGCCCATTATTCTATGCATGTAGTTGTAATAGTTTGTTTGTCACTGTTCAACCATAGATATCAAATGCACAGAAAAAAATAGACTGAACTGAGAAAGCAGTTGATTTTAGTGTATCAGTTAACAAACCAGGAGCAAAAAGGTATGAAATAGTTGTAGGTGTGCAAGATTTCAGAGTTATGAAAGGGGAAAAGTCAGACAATAATGCTAAAAGGAGTTAATTAGACAGTCCAACCTTTTCTGGTAAGTGGGGAATCCAAAGAAGATGATCAAGTTGGCTTCACAGAAGATGACTACAGCTGTCATGTTTAAATGGAGCGCAGTGCCTTACCTCTAATTGTGCTGTATTGTTGGAAAGCAGTCAGGTAAGGGAATTAAAGTAGAGAATGATAGAAGCAGAGAAAGCAAGGTATAGTGAAGACTAAGACAATAGGTATTGGAATTATTGCCTGCAAGTTCTCTTCTGTCACTGCGATGACAATAATTTTTTTAGTTATAATATGATTTAGTTGTGTACTTTCATTTATTAGTATCCACAATGGGAAATTAATTTTTTCAGTCTAACTTTATACTGTGGCTTCTGACACCCTCACTGTGGAGTCTACATGAAGAGTGAAAAACTTGGGTCAGGAATATTTTTTTAATAAGCAAGAAAATCCTATGCTTTGTTCATCAGCTGTACTTTGTCTAAAGAAAAGATAATTTATTACAGTAACTGTCCTGCTGTCAGCAAGGAAGGATAAGGGGTCTCATAATGACTAAACTATATCTGAGGCTATTAGGAGGTAAAAGTTGGTCTAGAGAATGAAGTTGGGTTGGTTTTCTATTAATAGTGTTGTATTGATAAAGAAAAATATTTTACTGGCAAGGTCCTCAAAAAGTAAGTTTGCTTAATCTTCTGCTGCATCTTTAGTTTAACTTCTTTAGGGGAGTGGCATTTCAGGTCACAGTTTCTGAAAGGCAGGCAAACACGGCTATAATTAAGTTTAATAAAAGATATGTGCTAATTAACACCAAATCCTCAAAAACAGAAACGTGATTTAATTCAGCTTCCTAAATACACAGTCAAAATAATGCCCATAAACCCTGGCTTTCAATATTACTTGGATTTGCATGATGAAAGAGTAGCAATTGCTTCTAAATTCAGCTTACCATCGAGAACTGAAGGCCTGTAGTGTGCAAAACCACTACTGCAGCCTTATAAAATTGATTTTAAATCTCTTATTGGACCATACAACCAGAAGGCAAACTGCTGTATATTGAGACATGAAGACACCTAGTACTTGTCAGTTAGTATTCAGATTTGGCATTTAGGGTACATGAAGTTAGCTTGAGGCTGCTCATAATTTATGGAGGGAATTTTTTATTGGTATGGATGAGAATTATTATATTTAGCAGGGAAAAAAAAATGCAGTACTTATAATCTAAGAACATATTTGACCATGACAGGTTATTTCTTTTGCAGTGTAAGGGAAAAAAATAACCTCTCTGCGTGGTTACTGAGTGCAGCCCAACAAAGCTTTCTTCAGGCCACCACCACAAACTTAATTTTAATCACTTTTATACTCTTAACTACAAGCTTTTTTATCAAAAAGCATTATGTTGTTGAAATGTTTCATTAATATAAATTGCAGTAAAATCAACTATATAGAGCAGATTGTATTCAGAAAATGCTGAGAGTTAAAAATAGCATAATTAAAGCAACTTTACTGTACTTTTTTCTCTCAGTATTTCACTCAACTCTCAGAGTTTATATTCAAGACAACAGTATCACACTTAATTTAGCTATCATCAGATACCTAGTGCTAAGAATTTTACTAAGTTCAAAATTGTAAGAGGTTTTGTTACCTCTTACGAGATGACTGGTGTGGGTGATTTATCCAGTATCTGCATGATATCTTCAGAGAACAAGATATTTTGGGATTTGTAGGTAGGTTGTTTTTTTACCTCATCAGTGTTGGAAAGCAGTCTGAAATATATTTTTTTCCTCTCTTAACCTTTATTTCTCTTATTTGTTTGTTAGAAATCTGAGCAAACTCCTTTTAAAGCGCGGCTGACAAATGTCTTGAGTTCTTTCTAGATTTTAGTGGAAAAACAGGTGAAAGTGAAGGATAAAAATTAGAGAGTAACTACAGGAAAACATATATGCTTAGTTTGCGGCCACACAATCCATTATTGTGTTCCCTGGTAGAGTGTACAAAAGACAGCGAAGCAAGAGTCAAATGTTTATTTTCAGCTTCAGATCTTTTTGTTGCTCAGTAAACTGAACAATTATGATTGGGTCTGTCAATTTTTAAGCAGTGTAGTTATCCTGACTAGTGGACTATGCATCAGATTTTTGAAAGAATGGATATTTTTTTTTCAAGTCCTATTGGCCAGGATAATTGTAGCATCTAAGTGAGCAACAGAAGACGAGAATAGCTATTAGCCTCGTCCTAATAATCAGAAACAGCAGGGCATCTCATGCTCTTGTCCTGTGAACAGTTTCAATGAAGTGTAATAGATACTACAAACCTAGTTTCACTGGATAAATAAAAATGGCTTTGATTTTTGATCCTTCTGTTCAGAGCTGTACATTCATCTGTATTCCTTCTTGTTCACTGTCTATCTTTGAGAATGCAGACAGACTCCTTCATTACTGGGTTTATATAACATAGAAAGGTCCCCAGTAAAGGGGGCCATTCCACTTTATTTAAAAAAAAAAACAAAAACCCAAAACAAACCACCATCAGCACATACCCAGTGCATGAAACACTCTTACAGCTCACTTACTAAATTTAAGGATTTTTCTGATTAGTCCTTTGTATTTTTGAATGATTACTAGTTTATGGTGATTTTTTGAAATGCTTGTCCCTTCTTGATTTTTGGGCTAGCCATTTAATCAGAATTTTAATTAGTATCAAGTAGTAGGTGTAATCTCCTAACTTGATTTTTGGCAGTTCTTTCCTCTTGCAAGTATTGCCGATTTTTGAGCATTATAGCTATTTCAAAATAAAGGACAACCTTCTTCTTAGGGCTCAAATTTTATTGGTTATTTCACTTCACGTTTAGTGTTTGAGTTTCCCTTGCAGAGAGAAGGGCTATGCACAGATTCTGTTTAAACCTTGAGAAAATAACATTAAATCAATATTTTGTTAGCAAATCAAAGAATTTGCCCTGCATTTGGCTTTAAAGGTCTGGAAATCATGCTTAATATTTCTTTTTCTGGATAGCCCAGTGGTGGGGAAACTTACATGTGCCTACACATCTGTCACTCCACACTTAGGATGTATGCTTTAATAACTTGGAAATTTAAGTGACTGTAGAGAAAATGGAAAATTCAAGTGTAAAACAAAGATGTGATTTTTTTTTTTTAATTAACAAATGAAATTTCTTAACAGGTCAGATATTTTAATGTAAGGTAGGAGCTCTTTGGCTTTTTAAACCTGCTGAGAAATTGTTCTGAATTCTTTGAACATGATGGATTTGTGAGTTATATTGTTACTTTCAATATTTCAGAAAAGTTTATTTTTACAGATGTTAAAATAGGTATCAAGGAACACACTTCACTGCCAGCCATCAGTAAAAAGCTCCTTGTTTTGGAATACATTACCAGCTTCTGTCTGTGAGATGTTTAAAATACTCTTCTGGGTAATCACGTAAATGATGGGTTGCCACAGAAATAGTGAGTGTTCATTCTGAGATGATTTTCTTAAGTAGTTCAGCAAAATCTACATTAAGAACCTTCATGAAAGGTTACTCACTTTCAAGAAGTTAGTGACAAGGCATGATTTGATTAAAAATTTATTTTATTATATTCTGAAGTCTGCACAGATGTTTTACTCAAGATGACATCGTAAAGATAAAATATTTAAAATATCCTGAAGTTCAATATAATTGATGTCCTATAACATGAGTAACTAGATGGGAAGCTTTTCAGTTACACTGGATGAATGACCAATTTTGTAAAGGGTTTTTGATAGTGCCAATACCTGAGAACAATATAAAAGACATCTGGACCCTGAAAGATGTTTGGCTTTTGCTGAGAGGTATGACAAATACCAATATTTAGTTGTGACTTGTCATTGAAACCATGCCAATAAGTGGCCCTTCCTTGAAAACTGAGATTGTGAGAACTTCTATCTCACTTTATGTCTTCCCCCAGAGTGTCTCTGGAGCACTTTACTTTTTTGGGATTTTTTTGGAACTATATAGCAGATACTTTTGTGCAGCAGTACTGCTTTTGAGAGAAAGAGAAGAGAAGAAGAGGAGGGCAGACAGGCAGAGAGGAGAGGAAAGACGTAGTTCTGCATTTGACGCACAGTACTGGCCATGCTGGATAGACATAAGTTATGATTTAGAACACAGAGGGTGAAAAAAACATTATTTAAACAATGCTTTAGTGGTAGCAAGGGCCAAAAGTTCAGTCTGAATACTTATTTTCAGAGTTTGCATCTTTTCATCTCTGAAACCTACTTTTATTTGAATGCCTAGTACAGTTTTATTAGTGTGCCTAAAAATGGAACTAGAGATAAATTTACAGTTGTAATGTCAGACTTTTGGATGCTTTCATTTTGGGGGTGCCTTGTACAACTTTTTAATAGCAGACCGTTATGATCATTCCCTAAAAATGTTCTTTTTAGTGAGTCAGGCTGGATCACTTGTAGAAGAGTAGCTCTCTAGGCTTGACTTCAAGAACACGAACTGGAAAATACTGGCTGGGCTCTGCAGTTTGTGTTTCATAGATCCAGTTAAATAGTTTTACATAGTTGGATGTTTGTCATGTTGTCAAAGCACACCACTTATTAAAGTGTACAGCGTCTTGTATATATGAATCTTCTTGTTTCAGGTTCTTACTGTTCCTAGGAAGAATGTGTGTACCTTTTATCAGATATGATATTTTATTGTAATTCCACTTTCTAACGTAACCGGATAATTTCTTACCCCACGGGCAAAATAACTCGACCTTCTTCTGGACCAAAAACATATTTAATAGCAGTAAAGACTGATAAGCTGAACTTGTCCTTTGTGTTGTGACAAACACTTCACAGAACTCATAAACTCCAAAATGTTTTGTTGCTTTTTCTTCAACTACAAAATGTGTTAACAAGGTCTAGCCAGTCAAACAAAGCTTTAGAAGACTTGAACGTCATCCTTCACAAGGAGAAATCACTAGCTAAATGAGAGATACTGGGAAATGTTTGTATTACTTTCTCCTTTAAAAAAAAAAACAAACCAAACCGAAAAAAAAAAAAAACCCAACAAAACAAGAAAAACCCCATATGAATCTGATTTCTGGCTGCCTATTTTTCTCAGTGTCTCCTGTCTCCTGTCTCCTCCTAAGCTTCTAGGAGGATAATTGATTGTGTATCATAGCACCTTCAGTTTCCACATTGGCCCTAGGAGGAAATTAGGTGATCTGTAAGTAAATATTGTAAGCATAAAAACTGTGCTGAAGCCTTCATTTGAATTGTCTGTTTTGGTTTTTAGAAGAAAACTTCATTGATGTTATGGGTGGTTTTACTGTTTTGTTTAATGTTTTATTTATGTGGGAGTACAAAGCCACTTATGTAACTTTTAACTGCAAGAACATTAAAATGCCATTCTTCTTTTTGTGAGCTATTTGGGAAATGAAAACCAAGTATTTGCCACTTTCATAACCCTTCAAAAATATTAAGTTTGTGCAATATTTAATTAGTTATGCCTTATTAGGCAATAAAATAATTTTACTTAGCATATTTGAAAAGCGAGACCGTTGATGTAGATACCTAAGCATAGATCAAGCTGCCTATATTTGGACATCCAAGCTGGAAATTTCAGAATCCTTTGTAATTCAAATTAGTTTAATATTGAATAATTGCCATAAACAGTTTGCCTTATTAGGCTCTAGTGAAAAAATAACTTTGATTTTCAAATTAATTTTGAATAACAGATTATTTCAAGAAAATTTGATCTGAGCATAGATAGTTAACTAGTACAGGGAGAGGGGAAAGGATTAAGCTAATTAAAACAGAATTCATTAAGTATTAGTCCATACTGAAGCCATATGCTGCCTATCTGGTGAAAAAAAATTGCTGTAATAAAAAGTTAGGAAAAAGTTTAACAAGATTCGTGAAACAGACTTCATTATCTGCTAAAACAGAAACCTCTGAGAAAATAATATTAGAGAGAAGAGACATAATTAAGACATTATGTAATGAAGCAGATCAAAAGATCAGACCAAAGTCTAGAATTCAGCAGCTTCTCCATTTCCTTCTAATTTTTCTGATGGGGAAAAAAAATACATTTGAAGATATTTGTGGCTACTTTTCTTTGTTTCGGGTGATCTTCCTAGTTGGCTTTCTTGGTAGATTTATTTGTGTATTGAAGATGAAAAAAAAATTAAGTTGTTAAGTAGCTCTCCTCTACCACCCAAATACTCTCTATTATGAGATTCTTTCCTTTCTGTTTTTGGAAGAAAGATTTTGGCTTTTAAAGCTGTATGTTCTACAAGTTTTTCATTTAAGATATTCCCACTAGATGTTTAGTTTTAAAACTTACTGATTATCTAAATCCTTGATTCTTCTAAAGACACAATTCTGTCCAAGTCGCAGAAGGCAAAAGCAGGGACCGGGAGAACGAAGAAAAGCCCGCTGTAGGAGAAGAGCAGGTTTGCGACCATCTAAGGAACCTAAAGGTGCACAAGTCCATAGGACTTGATGAGAAGCATCTGCAGGTCCTAAGGGAACTGGTGGATGAAGTTGTCAAGCTGCTGTCCATCGTATTTGAGAAGTTGTGGCAGTCTGGTGAGGTTCCCACTGACTGGCAACGGGGTAACACAACCCCCATTTTTAAAAGGGGAAATGAGGAAGACCCTGTTCAGCCTGGAGAAGAGAAGATTCTGGGGAGACCTTATAGCAGCCTTCCAGTACCTAAAGGGGGCTGATAGGAAAGACAGGGAGAAACTATTTAGCAGGGCCTGTTGTGATAGGATGAGGGGTAATGGTTTTAAAATAGAGGGAGGTATGTTCAGGCTAGGCATCAGGAAATTTTTTTTTACAATGAGGGTGGTGAAACAGTGGAACAGATTGCCCAGGGAGGTGACGGATGCCCCATCCCTGGAAACGTTCCAGGCCAGGTAGAATGAGGCTCTGAGCAACCTGATCTGGTTGGAGACATCCCTGCTCCTTGCAGGGGGGTTGGACTGGATGGGCTTTGAAGGTCCCTTCCAACCCAAACCATTCTATGATTCAACAAGATAACCAGAAGATATAATTAATGTGAACATATGAATATGGTAGGAATCTCAGTGACTTGCTGACTCAGAATTTAAGAAGGGTTATTTTTTTTTTCTGATATGACATAATATTCTCTTCCAGTGAAACATTTTGAGTTTGTACTATCAGAGATATTTGTTTTTTCAAATGATAAACTGCCAAGTTCCTTGCTTTTATCTCCTGCAGACACTTGAGTGCCTTTTTTGAAACTATTAGCTGTGGTAGGTGCAAAACTACTTCAAAATGTACAGTAGGTGCAAGATCATTTCAGCTGCAGGGTATTGTTCATGTTAAATGCTAACTGAAGACTAAAAAATCGTTACAGACTGGATTTCTGTGCTAAATACTTCTTTCTCCAGTGCTAACTACAAGAATATGAAGATAATATTGAACACCCTAATTTATTTTTCAGACTTCTTTTTCTGTGTGACATCATCCTTGAATTTCCAGTTTTAGTGTTTTGGCAGTTTCACCCTGTGACATAAAAAACTGACTGTGTCAACAAAACTATATAATTAGTTTCTTATGATTTTATGATACTTTCCAAAATATCTTCAGTTAACCAAAAAATAAGATGGATTTGCACAGCGGGCAAATTGTTATTAAAAGGATTATGAGATTTTATCTATGCTGAGCATTTGCCACAAGCCATTTAGTTGTGAAATTGAGAACGATCAGAAATGTGTTTTCATTTAAAGCCATTTAGATAACTCTTTGTTTCTTCTCGACTCAGTTTCCTTTTTTAAAATTGTATCTTCACTGAATTCTGAATCAAGAATTGGATTGAGGGGGCAGGTTATTACTCCAAGGAAAATTTTGCCCAGTCTATTGCTAATGGCTTTCATAAAGGCATATGCTCTAGAGAAGTAGCAAGTCAGCGGTTTAAGGGAATCTGACGTAGAAGTGCCAGAAATTGTAAGCTATTTAATTACCATTGCCATCAGAATATTTCCTGCTAAAAACAAGCTTTCCAATACTCAAGTTGTATATTTAAAATATTGAAGTTCTTATAATTCTGCCATTTCAGAAGTGTTTGCTTACTCTCTGCTTTAACAAACAGGTAAGCTTGTCAACCTTTTAATAATTACTTTAGTAAGAAATGAGCTCTTTAATAATTACTTTAGTAAGAAATATGCCTATGTCAACTAAATACAAAGATGTGATGTTTATACACTTGAAGGAAGTATTTTAATGGGTGTTTTAGAAGTTTATGCTCTGCATTATTCTTTCAACTACATTTTAATTAGGTTGCTGTTTATTTGAGTGACTGTTTCCTAGATATAATAGTAGTCTTGTAGCTGTAGAGTTCAAATTCAAACATCAGTTGTGAAGGCTTAGTAGGTTAGCACCCTTTAGTCCAAAAAAGAGACAACTGGAGAGAGTAGAAAGAAGGTCTAAAAAAAATTACATTAGTTTGGAGGGAGTTAATAGCCATTGTCTCATTGAGTACAATGAAGGGACGGTCACTCAGAAGTAGCAAGAAGCTTATTTAAGACAAACAAAAATATTCTTTACCAAGATAAGCTATAGCACTTCTGAGAATCTGAGCTAATTTACATATTGAGGAGTAATGGTTTTAATATAGAAGGAGGTAGATTCAGATTAGACAACAGGAAAAAATTTTTTACAATGAGGGTGGTTGAGCACTGGCACAAGTTGCCCAGGGAGGTGACAGATGCCCCATCCCTGGAAACATTCCAGGCCAGGCTGGATGGGGCTCTGAGCAACCTGATCTAGTTGGAGATGTCCCTGCTCCTTGCAGGGGGGTTGGACTGGATGGGCTTTAAAGGTCCCTTCCAACCCAAACTATTCTATGATTCAGTAGGCTACTAGTCCATCTTCTGATGTGTAAAATATTGTTCTCTGTATCTAGAAGCAGAATTGGTAAATAGTGGAGAAGTAGACTTTAGAGCCCTCTGGAAGACAGCCACTCCTAAGCTGGCATAGGAGATGAGTTTTCTAGGTTTTTCTGGTTTTAACTACAGAACTGTATTTTACCTTGTAATGTATTTTAGTATGCTTTATACATTAATGTTGTGGTTTTTTACAAATGTATTGTACAACTTTCACCTATATAGCAAATGAAGACTTGGAGCCTAACACAATAACTTCCTGATTGTCCACATTTCTTTGTCTAAGATTCAAAATTCCTGTTCTTTTGCAATCATTGTCTGATACTGGCCAGTGTCGGAGGCAGGACTGAGCTAATCATAGGCATAATCAAGCTAATATAACAATTCTTATCTTTCTAGCTTCTTGCTCAGTATAGTAAAAATATCATCAGAAAGGCCTAATTTTGAGGTCTTTGCTCAAGTAGATAACTTAATCCTTTGTGTATAAAATAGCAGTTGAACAGTATTTAAGTCCTAAGAAATGTAAAATAAAAATTGCTAAAACATTGATCACCCGGAATAGATCAAGATAGCATAAGGAAAGAGAACAAATCCAGTAGTCTTTGGAAAGCTACTATGCATCATCCTCTTTCTTTTTTCAATTCTGAAATCTATATGCAAATGTATTAGACATAAGCGGTATGTTTTTGTATGAGATTGATGTAGCTTTCTTTGCATCACTTTGCCTAATTCTGATCTCTGCGATTATATGATGGAAAAGAGATAACAACACGAAAGATACCAAGGTTAATTTAATTTCTTCAGTTTTACTAACCAGAGCTCACAAATGTCAACAACTGAGAATGCAAAACTGTTGCAGTTCTTAAGCTTGATGAATTTGTGGGTGAAGGCAAATGTGTATTCAGTATAGCATCTGACATCAGGATGAAATGTAGCAGCAAAACTACAGACCTAAGGATGAAATTAGAAATGCCAAAGTTCTGCTTAGGTTATGACACTGAGTAGTTCTAGCTTTTAAAATCATTTTTACAATGAAATTTTTTTGAAGTTTGATTAGCAACTGCAGTGGCTGTGTTGCACTCAAGGCACTCAGTCTAGCTTGAAACGGACCTGTGAGTAACTATTGCTGGGGAAAACATTTCTACAGTACTTTGTAAAATTTTACTGTAGTATGCAGTAGTTTTACTGCTCTGCTTTCCTGTGCTCATGATACTTGTCACCATCTTTGCAATTATGTCGAGTGTTGTCACATGGAAACGAGTTTAAAAGTTTTCCCAAACCTCGGAAATTAAAGGCTAGTGACCATGATGTAGCAGTTTAAGCCAGTCGTACTTTTTGGTTTGTGGCATCTGTGAAGCAAGCAGCTAGCAAGACAGTGTTCTAAATTCTTAATTTCTTGCTGTTGTTTAAGCTTTATTTTTCTAATTCTGAATTTACTGCCTGTCTGTATAATAACAGTTCACACTTTGCATAGTAAAACACTACAATTACAATTATTGTGATGTTTTTTAAAAGCAAAAAATGTTTACTCTTAATTTATCAAGTTAGGAGAGTAATTTCAGAGATGAATGTGGCCCAAAATATCTTTGCTAACTAGTGTATTTTGATCTTCTAATTTAAGCAATAAAGAGTGAAACTGAGACCACAGAGGAGTCTACCATTAGTTTAAGGAGAAGCAAGCCTTGCAATTCAAGCCTTCTGCTACAGATAGAGCTGTCATTCAGATCAATTATGAGATCTTTAATTTGGACTCTGCAGTCACTTTTATATAATTATGTTTTCTTTGAACTGCATTGATGTGGGTCACTAGCAAGCATTGAAAAACAAATCTGAAATCTGAGATGCTGTGGTTACAAAGAAAACAGAGAGAGCTGCGGTCATGACAGTGTATTTTCTGTCTCCCTTGATCTCCTGGGAAACCATAACAAATGGACAGAGAGCTTTCAGCTTCTGAAGCAAGAGGAAAGAAGAATCATCCTTCAAGGAGCAATGAGAAATGAGGAAACTGCACTGTTTAGGCCATTAAGCTTTCCGTTAATACTCAGTCAACTTCCAGGTTTATGTGTTTCAGAAACAGTTACAGCAGAAGACTGTCAATATTCAGACAAGCAGAAGAAAGCTTACAAATATGCCTCTTGTTCTAATGTTGCAGAACCATCATATTTCTCAGATTTATGTACCACATGTTCTGTCTTTCCAACAGTATTCATTTATTGGTGAACTTCCAATTGGAATCTTTCTCAGAAGTAAGTCTCAAGAAGGTGCTCATTTATTGATAGTCATTCCAATTATCTTTCCAGAAAATACAACTGTTTAATGTAGTCTTAACTCTCAGGTCAGTTCGTTTGATGTGATAATTTCAGACTTGATCCCAGGTGAATTAATTATTTTCTTTTTAGTTGAAACAGTTAGAAAGTTGTGCAAAGGACATGAGTGTGGTTGTGTTTAAGGTCCTGTGCTTTACTTTTGTAACAACCAAAAGATCCATTATCAAAACTCAAGTCTTCCCCTGCTGAGGCTGCTTCACCAGCATAAGATAATGAAGATAGTCTTAGAAAAACATAGGACAAATCTCTTTGTGGAAAGTTATTTATTTATTTCTGTTTATAACATCAGAATGCTTACCTTCTGTCTGTCTTGCAGAAGCGATACAGAAAGGTTGTCTGAGATGTGATGCTCTAACATTCCCTGGAAAAAGTATGGCTTCTTTAGTTTTCTGTGGTTGTTGTCTAGATTTACGTCAGGAAGCACTCCTAGAAATTACTTTTTCCTACAGTAAAGGATATAGCTCATCTAGTATTTGGTATTTGCATGTTTTGTCTCTATCTTACCTAGACAACATAAACATTTTATGATTCTTTTTTTTTTTTGCTGTGGCACACCTAGGCCAGCAGGAGGGAGATGATGTTGTTCTTTGTGCAGGTACTGAAAAAAAAATGCAAATAAAGGAGTTCTTGTAACGTAACTAAGTAATTTGCTGAAATAGATTCTAAAATACCTTTAGGAATTTAAACCATCTCTAACTCTGAAGTATCTGAGAGCATAGGCCACAGCAAAGGATTGTGTGTGTTATTCTGTTCTTACATTGAAGGAAGGAAGAAATACAGATTATTTACCTACCACCACAAAATTAGCAAAAATCACTCAGCGTACACAAGAGATTGGAGTAAGTGTTGCTGATTCTAGAGGCATTGCGCACGCAGCTTTACGAAAGTCTTTGTTTTAACTGTTGTAAAGCACATGAGCATTAGTGCAGTAATTTGGTAAGGGTTGAGGAGATGAATCGTTTGAAATGCAGAGGTTGCTATGCAGTGGGAAGTCCCTTCATCCATCAGAATGTGAAAACATATGGTATGAAATGACAGCTTATATTAAGGAAAGCGTTTTCTAATACTTGATGTTCTAAGGACGTTTTTAGAAAGCTTAAACCTTTCTAGTTTCAATTCCTTTCTCACCTAGCTGAAAACATGGTCCTGATGAGCAAGGAATAGCTTATGTTCCTTTATCAGGGTGCTTTTTGACTGATTGGCATTATATATATTACAATTATTTTTTGTATTATTACTTATTTCTGGGGTGAGCTACAGAAACTGCCCAACAGAACTACAGAAACTTAGGACCGAGACTGACCGATCCTCTATCACAGGGCTTTTAGCAAAAGCCATTCAATTGTAGTCTGAAGATGAAGTGCAATGAATCTCTCTTCAGGTAAAAATCCCACTTTGCAGAAATGCTACAGGTTCTGGGGACTATACAAGTTACAACCTAAATAAGTGATGATTTTCTTACTAAAAAAAAGTTTTTTCCTCTTCAGAGTTTTCTCCCAGAATGTTTTTATTTGTCTGTGATAAAGGGAATGGCACCTAGGAGCTCAGCAACAGGAAGCCTCCAGGGCTGATGTTGTTCCCCAAAAGCTCCGAAGTTTTGCTGGACTATAAATTCCATAAGCATTCTTAGTTCACATTTGGCTTCTTTGTGGACAGGTAATAATTTATATCAGACATATATGAATACATGTTGAAATTGCTTTGCAAAAAGTAAAATTACTTCGCTGCATTGAATAACACCACCGCACTGTAGACCAAATAGTACTTCATCTATTTAACGGTGACATTTTCCTCCCTATTTTTGTACGTGGTCAAAATCTGTTAAAAATTACAAGGTTTCTTCTGCATCTGCTTATGCTTTCAGAATCATCAAGTGTCTGTATATCACCTCAGACAGATTTTTTTCTTCCTCGCCTATTTTTTCTGTCTTTCTCTCAGCTTACTCCTCTGTCTCTTCTTCATCTTTCAAAATTGTCAATAGCTACTTTGTAGTTATGTGTTTGCATTTTAAAAGTTCTTAATTTGTGAAGTGAGACAGATAAATCTGTAAATATTTTGCATTAATAACACATTTTAAATGTGTTGACTTCTAAGAGAAGTATTTTTATTTCCAAAAATACTTTAAAATTATAAAATACTACAAAAATAAAACAATTGTATTCCAAAACAAATTTATTTTTAAATTAAATTTACATTTATATATATATTTATCTAAATAAAATTAATTTCTACTACTTAAAAAAACAGTAAATCTAGGTGTACTTCAGAAGTAAACGTACTTTAAACATAGGTATATAGTATTTAACTTGGAAAATATGCTTTAGAGAGTCTCGTAGAGTACTCCTGCTAAATACTGATACTCAGAGTGTTTTAACTCTACAGGATAGCATTACATCTAACATGTCAGTGTTCTTACCATAATTCAGAATTTCTGATCCTAGGCTCTTTTAAAATAAACTCAATAGTTTAGTAGGGTGCATGTATCAAAAGTTACAGCATTCACATGTTGCCTGGTTTGCAAGTCAGAAGTAGAATGATTTTATATGGCTAGTTTGGGCTGTAATTTTTGTAGGATTGCTGATGTCAGTCTTGGAAATTTAGCCCGGCAAGTAACGTTCCTGATCTGAGGTGCTTATGAATAACTCAGTGGGACTTGGTTAATGGAGAGTTTGGAAAACTTCGCTTTACTGCTGCGCGTAGGTTTTGGAAACTGGTTCATTCTTGTGAGATTTGAGGGAGGAATGGGGAGAGAATATAAAAAAAATATATATCTGTAGTTAATCTAGAAACCATGTAAAAGTGGGTAAACTTGCCTACAGTGCACTGATGAGCATATAGCATTGCTTCACTGTGTTAATTGTCCATCTTGTTAAATAATACTGAATTATTGTTGGCATATATGGCCACAGTAATCTAGTTAAAATTCTTTCTTAACAGATTTGAGTTATTTGGTTTTAATATTTGCAGTCTGGTTATGGGTAAAGTAGATATGTAATCTCAGAAAGAATCTGGTGCTACAGGTTCTGACAACTGTGTTCAGTAGATTTAGAGGGGGGGGAAAAGAGGCAAAGAATGTCTAAATGTGTTTAGATGCTGAGTATTTCTGTATGCCTTCCAATGGGTCGATTACTTGTATTTGGGGTATTGAGAACATAAGGTTATTAAAAGTGCCTATGTCAGTAACTGATTTCTGTTGTACAAGTAATGGATCTCGTGTGTGGGAAGAAATAATTTAGTACCTAAAAAAATGGATATATTTTTAAATCTTTCTGCATCCTACCCTAAAGAGTATGCCATGAAGAGCTGTGAATTTAGCTTCAGTACCTGATTGATTCATTCTAGCTGAAAACTGAGCTGGATGCTCAGAATTAATTTATGCAGGAATCTCACTGCTTCCCAAGTGAAATTATTCAGAAGGAGATTTCATTACTTTGCTGTTTTCTTCACAGACTGTTGCTGATTAACTAGAGCTTTAAGATTTTCTTTGTCTGATGAAGCTATTTTTGCTTCTTCAAAGTAAAACCTGCTGAGATGGAGTGGCAAAGGCACTGATGATATAAATGGCACACTGAGTCAGCTCTTACCTCAATCAGCTTTAAATAAACATTTGTTTCAAATGGTGAAACAATTAATGTAAACACAAAGTATCAAATACAGCTCTGGAATGAGCCAGTGCCTGTCTACTGACTCCAATTGGTTTATGCCAGTGTTGAATATGAGCACAATTATGTCTCCCTCATAACTGGTAAGGTTTTCAAATGAACTTCCCTTCAGACAGTCATTGGTGGAAGATGACCTAACAATAGGAGAAGGGATAAAATAACTGTATATGAAAAATGAATCAAGAGCTCAGAGTTGGGCAGGGACCATCGGAAACCGAAATAATTTTACCATGCTAAAACCTGTTTCTTAGGAAGAGTGATGAAACGATGAGTACTGTTCTGGCATACTGGTTTAGCTAATATGAAGTTTTAATAGAAGACATTTTGAGAGGGGAATTCTGCAAAGGCAGCTCAATATAAGAGGTGGAGGATTGTGCTCCGTATTCTATATACTGTGATGGATTGAAAGTTTCCACAAGTTTAGAAGTTGGGTTTTGGTTTTTTTTTTTAAGAGAATGTGTAACGCTTTATTAATCACAGGCTGGCCTGACCCTCTGTAATCAAATAGGCTTCATACTCTTACTGTGCTTTTCTTGACTCCTTAGATCTTCAAAATTTAGCCATCTCTCATCTACATAGACAATTGTTTAAAGCCTAGCTTCAATATCCTCTTTCAACTGTGAATGATTTTAAAATTTCAAATAGGGGAAAAAAAGTACCCAGAAATAGAACCACGAGTTTGAAGTGTCTTAAACATTGCGGTGCTAGTGACTTCAGTAATAGATGCTTCAGTACTATTTAATGATTCTTACTTTACAAAAATGAACATTACACTTCAGTATGGAGTTTCAACCCAAATAGCCCTTTTTCATCAGCAGAAAGATGTTGAACACTAATATTTTTTTGCTTCTATGCAAGAGGCAAAGCTGGAGTTCTGCATTACTTTTGGCACAGAGCCCTTAAATTCAGTCACTGCTAAGTGGTAGTGTTTATTAAGTAGAAAAACCTAGCCAGAGCTGTGTCCGCTATGATCTTTTCCAGTCTCCCAGTTGATCTGTTTCAGATGTAAGGCATGCCAATTTGGGAAAAGAGCTATTTCTGTAAAAAAAAAAAACCAAAAAACCACAAAATAAGATTCTTTTGAAAAAAAAACCCAAGAATGGTTTGGTTTTTTTTTTTAAAAAAAAATACAGTACTTTTACTATCCCACTGGCTGTCCAGTTAGGCACCTTGTTATTACTGCTGTGTGGAGAGTAAAAGTGATAGTTCCTTTCTTTTCTGTAACAGATGACTCATTTATGTATACCAGATCAGAAAAATGTGCACAAAGGGTGCGGAGTTGATTTTTTTTTTCTTTGCCCTTGGGTTTTAATATATGTCATTAAGATATACCAGAAAAAGATTTAGGTGTATAAATGAGAGGAGGTTTCCAGATTAGCTCAGCAAATTTGGATTCTGGACTAGTCAGAGAAGCATTTTCACAGGAAAGACTTGACATTTCTGTGGAAAGTAATGTGAATGTTGTCAGCCACTGTTTGAAACAGCTTCATTTTCCTCAGTCCATCCTATATGCGGTATGCTCCAGGCAGAAATGTTTGGCTATATGAATCTTGGAATAAATGGGATAAGTTGGAGGTAGTATTTTAAAACATAGGATTTAATGTTTTTCCTCCCTGTCTACTGCTAAACTGTTCAGTGTGTCGTCACACAATTTTCGCAATAGTCCTTCCCAGCAATCACTTCACTACAGCTGAACAGTTTCTTGTCACTTAACTCGTGACATATGGCTAACCAACTACTCCACAGTGAAGACTGAATTGCTTGCTTGACCTGTAGTTCCTTATTAAAGGCAGACACATGTCTAGAAAATATAAATTTTATCTATAACAAAGTGTCCTGAAGCCTGAATGCAAAGCCAAATAAATATATTTAAAATTATAACAGGAAGATGCTAACTTGTTGACTGTACCAGTACAGTGAAAACCTAATTGAAAGATGAGCTTGTCGTGCTATTTGTAATAATAAGGTATATTTTGAATCCTTCATCAAAATAGTACTGTTTCATTTTGCAAGGCTAGGTAAGGGAACTGAAGTTTTGCATATTTAGTACAAATATCACTGAGTTTTAAAATTTTTTAAAATGGAAAATTATTACTTATTCTCTATATCCCAAGACATGGCTGTATAAATTGAGGTTGCAGGGCTTGAATCTCATTTTGTATAGAGGGCTTTTACAAACAAGGCCCTGTAAATTCAAGGATGGTTCAGTCATGGAATTAGAGTAAGAATATATTTATAAAAGATTAATATTGAATTATGTACACCAGAAATACTGTCTTCATTGTTCTGCTTAATGTGATGAACATATACATTAGCTTTCTCTATCCTGAATTATCTACAGTATGTGATATACCTTCATTGCCACACTTCTTTTGTTTTCAGTGACATTTTTCCTTCTTTCATTAAGTTTTATCTCTAGTCATAAAAGATAATCTATATTTAATATGACTGTATCCAGCCAGGGGATTAAAAATCTATAAATATTTTTACTCCAACATGTGCCTGCAGGCTTGTATTTCATTGCATTCACTGTCAGAGCAGAGAAGGATGTGGTCAGGAGGAAAGTGGCTAGTCTTTTGATCAGACAGAATATTACCTGAAACATTTTAAGAGCTGATGGGGAAAGGTTTCTTCCCAGAGCAAATTTGCTTTGCTGAAGAAGGCAGCCTGCATTAAGATGTTGTTAATAAATAATATCCTGTCTCTCACGCCCCTCTCTAATAGCTGTACATATATCTTGAGGGAGAGTGGTTTGGACGCGTTCCATATTAGTGTCTAAAAAGTTCTATTAGGTGTACTGTGAGCTCTAGAAATGTACTTATAGAACAGAAATGAGTGAAGGATATATAGACTATTTATCTCCCATTGAACTGTGTGTTGAGAAATTAATGGTTACTAAGTGCCTATACTCTGCACTGGTGAGGTCGTGCCTGGTGTACTGTGTCCAGTTCTGGGCTGCACACTACAAGAGAGAGGTGACTGGAGAGAGTCCAGCAAACAGCCATGAAGATGGTTAAGTGACTGAAGCATCTCTCTTGCAAGGCAAGGCAGAGAGACTGGGACTGTTCAGCCTACAAGAGAGAGGGCTCTGGGGGAACCTCATTGATGTGCATAAATCTCTGAAGGGAGGGTGTAAAGAAGACACAACCAGCCTCTTTTCCATGGTGCCCAGTGACAAGACAGGAGGCAGTGGGTGCAAAGTGAAACACAGGAGAGTCTAACTGAACATAAGGAAACACTTTTTTTTTTTTTTTTCTTTCCTCGTTTTAAATCTCTTACTGTGCAGGTGATTGAGCACTGGAACAAGTTATCCAGAGGTGGAGTCTCCAACCATGGAGGTGCTCAAAAGCTGTCTGGACACAGTCCTGGGCAGCCAACTCTAGGTGACCCTGCTTGAGCAGGAGGGTTGGACAAGATAACCTGCAGAGGTCCCTTCCAATTTCAACCATTCACTAATTTTGTGGCCAAAAGGTTTATCTTTGCACTCTCCGTTAGAGTTGTTGCAGGTATTGTTGCATGCTCAGTTAAGCTAATAGAATGTCAGCTTCAATATATCAGGCATCCTCATTTCATTATCTGGTAAGACTTCTGCATGTTGTCTGTGCTAGTGGCAACATGTCTCACTGAGCTTTATGATGCACAGGGGACAGAAATTCAGGATAGGAACTGTACAGAAGTGCCTACTGCAGGAATGCTGTAATCCTGATTAAGTTCTTTGTGAATACTTCCAGTAAAAGTTTTATTGTAAAAATAAATAAATAAATTTACCTGAGACTGAAGTTCTACATCTCCTGCAACAAATGTGTACTCGTTATTTAGCGGATTCTGCCTTTTCTGCCTTTCATGATGCCCAAATTTTACTTTCCATACCACGTAGGTTTGTCAGTAGAATTCTGAAAATATTGACTATAATTGAGGCAGCTGTAAACAAGCAGAAAATAATGTTTGGCCTTGTGAAACCTGAGTTTAGAGATGTAAAATATAATTTTGGTGCAATTACATTGATGGTGTGAAAAAATGTCCATTTACGTTTTGAGGTGTAAACTGATTGTATAAACAGGTATACTTGCATCTTAATAACTTTTTGTTATCTTAATGGAAAAGATCCAAATACTCTGCTTTTATCTTTCTGCTTGAATATCTGTAAGGTTCCTTTTTATAGTTTACTATGTACAGTAAGTTTTAATGTTTGTTCACTAAACATATTAATGACTAAAATTCTGGAAGAAAGACTTGAAATAAGGAATACATTTTTTTATGAATCTTGCTGAAAATATATGTCCGTATAGACGGCTGGTTTTTTTAGAAATTCAGTGCAGGTAAGATACAAAGGATGCTGCTCTGAAGAACTGGATTGATTTACAATAATATAAACTTGAAACAACCTGGTAATTCTGTGCATTATCTTGCTTAGTGAAATAAATTGTTAACCCCTTGTTCTTCCTACCCGACCCTCAAAAAAATCCTTAGATACATTTGCAAAATGTTACATTTTATTTATGCTGTAGGCCTATGAAAATCAATCACCCTATTCATATAAGTGCAATTTTCTGGATCGGTTTCCAGTTATTGGCAGATTACTACAGTAGCTCTGCTGAAGTCACAGGTGATTGCTCCTGGTTGCTTACTTAGTGATAAAGCGTAGATACGGTGTTAACCAAAGCTCATCTACTGCTAACATTGATAGGAGGATAAATGAGGAAAGATAACAGCTTAAAAGAAGGTGTCACAGATATAAGGGCAGGAGCAGTGCTGTTGTAGCAGATCCCACATAAAAGGCTAGCAGTTTTTCCGGATGGCCAGATGAGTTTGATACATGTGAGGCTATTTCTGTTTGTTGTTGTGTTCCCTACCATGCCAAGTATAGTGAAATACAATGAAAGCGCAAAAGCTATCATGAAAATTAGCAGCTGCCTACAAAAGGCACCTGTAAAAAAGCAAGCAAGCTGATTTTCTTATGTATGCAAAATCTGTCTGGATTTCACAAAGAACTGGATCTTTCCCACTATTGTGTGCGTCGTCTGTGAAGGCTTACTCTGGAGTCCCAAGAAGGTTCAAGAAAGAATTAAGAAAGAATTCAAGCAGTCACTATTCATTAAGTAACCTATGTGTAAATACCATAAACTTGGTGAATAGTACTTTGAATGATAATGATGTTTACTTTTTTTTTTTACCTTTTTTTTTTTCTTTCCCAGTCAGGACTTTAAATCATTACTCTATGCTGGTATGAGCATAAAAGACAGTAGTGTGTAACAGTTCTCCCCCACGTTTCAGGAGGGAACCAATAACATATGTCAGGGTAATCTCTCTAAACTTGCATATTTAATTAACACTATGAAAGACAAAGATTCTCTCACCTGCTTTCCTGAAATGAGCTATAGAAGTATTTGGCATTGAATTTCTTCCAGGTGGTTTGTCTTTGAGTTCCTTCAACCTTGTATGATTTTATAGTACCTTAATAAAACCCCTATAACTACACAGATTACTTGTCTTGAAATGTGTTTTTATATGCTTCAGTTTTGCTCCTTTTTGGAGTAAGGGCACTTCTGCTGCTGTTCTTACCTTGATAGCTGTAAATTATATGTGCGTGCCTAGTTACCAGTGTAGCTGGAGTCTTAGAGAAACACAAGGCACTGAACTCACTGCTTGGTACTTGGAATGTGAAAAGAACGCCCCTTTCAATGGACTGTTGCTGTCCAAGTTCTAGTTGCGCTGTTGTGCTTTATATCACTGTATATTATTTGTTCTTAACTAGTTTTCATGTGTCTTTTTACCACACAGTGCATTCTGATTAAGTTCAGCTTAGAAAACAGTACATTGTGATGTGCTGTAGAATTATTAAAGAAGGTGAAGTGTTTAACAGCTATCCATAACAAAGTATTTGTCAAGTTGACTGCTGAAATAGGCCTAAGTTACTCTCTTCCTATTACGGTCTGTTTATTTTAGCTATACTTCTCAAAGCAGACATTTGGGGCGGGGTGGGGTGGGGTGGGGTGGGTGGGAGGGAAATAACCCCAGCCAACACGACTTCACTGATCAGGCGTTGTTTCTGTTCCAAGTCACAGCTCAATGCCTGGCCTGAGCAAATGAGCCAGGCTGTGGGCAAATGTGCCAGGGCCCAAAGAACAGAAATCGTAGTCGCAGTCATTTCCAACTTCATGCAGCAAGCCACATTTGCAGAGAACACTGTTGGTTTTCTTTCCACTGAGTTTTTTTCAAATGCGTGAGAATTGGAACCTTGTTTTTCCTCTCTCATAGTTTTATATATACTTGCTGGGAAGTGAGTTATTACCAAATATAGCTTATGGGACTGCAGCAGAATCTTTCCAGTCTGGCTGTCTGCCAGGTTCAGAAAATATAGGGCTATCATATTTGTTTGAGATTTGCTGGGAAGTTGTATGTGTATATGAACTATGGAGCATGCATACAGTAAGTCTAATGTTTCACCAAAAGACTGTGCTTACTTTGTTGCTGATACATTGCTAAAAGTACAATTGTGATTACTGTATTTTAGAACAAATGTATATGCTCGTTGTAGTAAGTCAAATACCTTTTGGAATGTACATGCATAACAAATGTACGTGGAATTTTTGGACATATGGTGACCCGTTTGGTGCTGCTGTGTGTGCGTAACTGATGTGACCTAAATACAAAATAAGTAGGGTATGTATATATGTATGAATAACAGAGTGAGGAATCCCAGAGGAACTGGGAAATCCTCAGTAGTCAGAGACATGCAGGGCTATGCTACATAAAACCTCATGACTAAGAATCTGTACGTTAAAATTCTTAGGATCTGGGAAGAAACTATTAATGAAAGAACTGTACAGGAGTTATGTGGCTTGGTGACTCTGTATTATCTGTCCAGCAACAGCTAATGTCATTACTGGTATTCACAAATTATACCACCATCAACATCTTGTCTGTTATAATTTATTTTGTTCACAGATGGGACCTCTAAAGAGACGTTTCCAAGTATAATTCTAGTTATAATTCTGTTTTTGCAGTACTTTGCATAAATGTCTATTTTTGATGATACACTGCTTTAATTCATTACAGAATTTTTGTCAGTTCTAAATTGGACAAATTGACAAGAAAAGCCAATTGCTTTTCATATAGTATTTTTTGTTTCTAAGAGATTTTTCAGAACCAAATTGCACAGACATATGTCAGAGGAAAATATGATCCTGTGTACAATTTGTGTACTTCATGGTGTTGAACAAGGAAGGCTAAGTACAGAAAATAGGGCTTTATAGTTAACCTGTAAACCTATTGATTTTAAGCACCTTAATTTTAAGAAAAAAAACCTCTGGTTGGCCAGTCTACATTAAGCATTGCAGTTATCCTGATAAGTAATATGCTCATTAATATTTAAACTACACATTAGCTGCATCTCTTACAAGGAGGAGATAATATTCCCCGTAACTTCCATTAATTATAACCAAATTAACGTGAACTGAGAATAACTGATTTGGAATAAATCTTTCATGGTTCAAGGCAAATCTTAGTAAAAGTGATAACAATACTTATATTAAAAGTAACAGTTATGATAGTTATTCCTTATTAACTGTACAGTAAGAAGGAGCACTCCACTCATGTTGCTCAACTCAGCAAATTGTGGAACCATCTGAAATAAAAGGAAATTAGTACAACGCCAACATCTATGTAATATACATTCACATGTTATTTCCCGTTCTTCAGATAATCCTGAAAAGAGCCAGTTTAGAGAATTAACAGAACTTTACTATGAAAAACAACATTCTCATACTGTCAGAGAGCACAGATTACAGTAGGTTTTGTTTTGCTGTTGTTTCACATGCTTAGACTTTGGGCAAAACTTCAGTGTCTTAGGTGAGACTTAGTATTCAGGTGTCCTGTGTTAGAGAAGTTAAACATACAAAGCTTTCTCAGGTTGGATTTGTTCTGGCAAATACTTACTGGATCAATCTGAAGTTGTGGTAGTACCTCCTAAATTGAGACAAAGCTCAAGTTTGATATAATACATTAAAGAAATCTGTCAGTACTAGCCAGTATAGGTGCTTGTGGGTTAGGAAAGATGGCATACAAAACACCAATGATCCCTACCTGTCAAAATGTTCTGCGGAGCCATTTACTGCTTATTTTAGAGTATATCAGTTTTAAAACTGATGCAACCTAATTTTGGGTAGGGATTGGAGGACCCTGGGATTTGGATAGTAGTCGTCTTATCCCATATTGCTTTCACTTATGATTTTGTTTTATGTTACTATCCACTTGTATATTCAAAATGAGCCTAAATTTGAACATACATGTAATAGCTGTGATCTCACAGAACTGCAGTATTTACATTTACGTAATACTTGTTGATCTGTTTATATCAAGGTTAAAATATGCAGTTGCACAGAGACCTATGTTAATTGTAAGCTTATGAGATCTAGCTGTACTTTCTAGAGAAAGCTTATGTTATGGATAGGGTGTCAACTGAACCTTTTCTCAATACAATCCAAATTTTATCAGCTGCTGCATAGAAACCAGTTTTTCTTCAATGACCTGACTGGACAATTTGAAGAAGTACTCTGTGCCGTGCCTTACTTACTTGGTTTTCATAGGAAAATATAATTCCTGAAGGGAATTCTATTTCAGCTGCAGAACAAAGGCCTGTGAACAGCTCTTCTTTCTGCCTGAACGTTCCCCTTTGAATTGCTGATGGTTAGGAAAGCTCACAGTGACAGGAGACAGTATCTTTGTGCTTAGATTACAATAGTCTGTGTCTGTGCTAACTGCAGCTGGCACCATTAACTACCTATCCGTACACTAAAATAAGAACAATTATCGCTGCATACATTAGAATGATGAAATCCACTCTGTTTCTATAGTAACATGAGTGACAATTTATATTATGACCTTAAGAAAGTAGAATGTGACCGTTTCTTTTCTTATTTTTGCAGTTTTACATGGAGCAGCAATTCGCAGAGAAAATACTGTTTAAGATGATGCACATAATTGACAAAAATAAAGGTAAGATGTGCCTTACTGGCTACAAAAAGATACACAACGTGCGTTCAAGTTGGAAAGTTGATTTTAACCTTTATATATTCTGTTACGTAGAGACATAACCAATTTAGTGCTGTTTGAGGCAGATTCTTCTTTTTCTTCTTTTCTGTTTATTACAAATAATCTTTAAGTGGAAGCTTTACAAAAAATCAAGAATAAGACAGGAAATAAAGTGAGGGCTTTAGCAAGTCAAAATTTTCAAATTGTTTTACCATCTGGTCTGACTTAAGGTATCATATGACAAAACAGATTTACATTCTGAGCTTTTGTCTTCAGAAGCACATTGTATAAAAGATTACTTTGTGGTTATGTTTATTATATTGCAGCATTTTCAGGCCTATCCAAGCTAGCGTTAATCTAGTTAGTTTGTTTATTAGTAGCAGGAAAGCTGTGGCAAAATGTTGAACAATCTTAGCTAGGATTTGGAGGATGTATCTTTACTGATACTTATGAAGTAGAATATTGTAGTATAGACCTATCAATAGAGTTCCTGAGTTCTTTAGACTGATTTCAGCATTCTGCTTGAATATTGCTTTATTTCAAAATCACCTCCCTTTGCAGAGAATGTAGCATGTGCAGTCATTTAGTAACAGACATAACTCTTGAAGTGTTTAATAATTTACAACCTTCCCTCTCCCTGCATACTTGCCTCACCCAAAACCTCTTTCCTCATTATGTGCTAGATATA
The DNA here is from genome assembly GCF_036417535.1 of Chlamydotis macqueenii. NCBI lineage: Eukaryota > Metazoa > Chordata > Aves > Otidiformes > Otididae > Chlamydotis > Chlamydotis macqueenii. The sequence goes on from NC_141568.1 coordinate 16,879,511, forward strand.
CAGTGTACTTCTATGAGCAGCTCTGGAGCTAGGATCATCTCTGCTATGAGTAAAAGATTATGGAATATCTCTTCAAGTTCCCTAAAGCTTTAGGAGTGTGACAGTAATCCACTGCCTGTTGGCCTCTCCTTGCATGTAGCAGAGATGATCAGATAAAGGAAGAACTTAATTTTAACTCTGTGCTGAAATATCCTTTCAGTCACTTGGTATTCTTTCTGTAGACATAGTAATTAATTATTATCTTGCATTTATAGGATTTTTTTTTTAAATAAGGTTAGTGATTATCATTGTTTGTAATTCCAGAGGTGTCTATAACCATGTGTTTTAGAGAAGTTTTTAACCTCCTGCTCATTTTCAAAATTAATTTCACTGCAGTAGAGCATAAAATATGACATAATACTGTATCTTAACATCCCTTTCTAAGCTCAAGCTTAGATTGCTGGTTTAACTGCATTTAAGTGTACCGGTATTCTAATTTTTTTTTTTTTTATATTATGCATGCCAAACTTCATCTTATTTACCTGCAGTTATGGTGATAAACACAGACATTCTTCTTTTAAAACTGCAAATAATTTAATTTTAGAGAATAAGCAAGCATTTTGTTCAAGGTCTGAAGTATTCAAGTAATGTTATCTCCATTTCCAAGAGGATTCAAATGACTTATCAGAAAAGTTGAGTTGAAATGCTGAATATTTCTAGCATCTAGATTTACACATTAAATATACAGTCAGTTATATAAAAATAAATCTTGTACTTTATGAGCCAGATTGTACATCAGGTATGATTTATAGAATCATAGAATCATAGAATGGTTAGGGTTGGAAGGGACCTTCAAAGGTCATCTAGTCCAACCCCCCTGCAAGGAGCAGGGACATCCCTGACTAGGTCAGGTTGCTCAGAGCCTCATCCAGCCTGGCCTTGAACGTTTCCAGGGATGGGGCCTCCACCACCTTTCTGGGCAACGTGTTCCAGTGTTCTATAACTCGCATCGTAAAAAATTTTTTCCTAATTTCTAATCTAAATCTACCCCCCCTCTATTTTATAACCATTACCCATCGTCCTATCGCAACAGGCCCTACTAAACAGCCTTTCCCCATCTTTCTTGTAGGCCCCCTTGAGGTACTGGAAGACCGCTATCAGGTCTCCCCGGAGCCTCCTCTTCTCCAGGCTGAACAGCCCCAACTCTCTCAGCCTGTCCTCATAAAGAGGTGCTCCAGCCCTTTTATCATCTTTGTGGCCCTCCTCTGGACCTTCTCCAACTGGTCCATGTCCTTCTTGTGCTGGGGGCTCCAGAACTGGACACAGTACTCCAGGTGGGGTCTCACCAGGGCAGAGTAGAGGGGGAGAATCACCTCCCTCGACCTGCTGGCCACGCTCCTCTTGATGCAGCCCAGGATGCGGTTGTGACTGTCACCAGTGCAAGAAAAAAGCTACTTAAATAGAATAGGAAGAGTGGAGAAGACAGCTTTTGTTCGTGTAAAAAGGGCACTGCTTTAAGTTCACCTAACACAGTTCCTCTTCTGAAGCACAAATGGAATGAAGAACTTTGTTTAAGGCACATAATGGCACTTCAGTTTCTAACTTGGTGAGATCAAGTGTGGTCTGAAAAATGGAGAAGTCTAGTTTAACTACATTTTTCATTCTGATGTTGATGATTCATATGCATGTGCCGTGATCCTGTGACAGTTCATCTCTAGATGGAAATATCATGGAAAATTAGCAAGAGAATTTCTGTGGAATGGAGGAAATAGGAATGTAGTTGCTTGTGCTGTTCATGGAATTCTAATGATAGGATTATGTTTTCATAATGTCATAGTTATTTCAATTATTTTAGCTTGTTTGTTTGTAGAAAACAAATTTGTACTTCCCTGTTTTTTTTGTAGTTGCGAAAGTTAGTATATCCTACTGAAACCATGTAGTATTTTTCCCAATTACTTTGGTTTTTAACTTCTTGAATTGACTGCCTAGAAATGCATGTGGAGCCAAAATGAGAATTTTTTTTGTGAATGAAGAGTTAAGATTACAATTGGCATGCAAGTACTATATAAATCTTCCAAATTCCAATTGAAATTTAAAATTTAGCAAATCAAAGAAAGCCTAGCTAGTAATAAGATCCTTAGAAGAATGTATGAGATTAAATAGTTACACTGGAAACACTCATGAGTACACATTGCTTTTTAAGCTAGATATTTTCCTGCCATCAAAAGCTGAAGGATCATAACAATAGTTAAGCAGCAAATTCTGTTCCCACAGGCAGCCATACATAAATAAAATATTGTTGTAGAGAGATTTATTACTTTACATTAACAAACAGTGTGTTGTAATAAGCAGTAAACTGAAGAAAATCTACAGTAAGGATAGGTAATCGCTGTGTTTTAGTAAAGGCAAAATTAATAGCTGAATATGTCTGATAGCACTTTAGTTAACACGTACCAGGTTGGCTTTATGTTTTAGTGACAGTTTTCTATTTGCTGAGCATATTTTTATTTATTCAGCTTTTAGACTATAAAATAATTATTTTTTAATCCCTACGTCATTACAGCTACAATACCATTATTAATAAATATTGCAAGTTTTTTGCCCACGTTGATAGATATGCCAATATATGTAATTGTTTACTCACTGATTCTTCAAAAACAAACATCAGTGAAACAATTAAGCTACACTTCTCTTCATGAAAACACCTCAAGGAAATCTTCTAGTTTTGGAAGTTCATAGAGAGGATCAGGGAACAGGATCCTTCTCAAATTATATGTCCATTTGGAAATTAAAATTATGAAAATAGAAGTAAAGTGAATGAGCTTGTTTTATTCTGCTGGGTATGATCATCTAGGACTAAGATACATAATGTTTGCAGTTCATTCTTGTTTGCCATCTTGTTTACCTAGAGACTTCTGCTCATGATATCCTGAATTTTAATGCATGCCTCAAATTCCTATTAATATCCCTGTTTAACCTCTGTTGCTACAAAGGTTCATAAATACTTCTGCCTCTTGGCGTGGAACCATGAGAGAGTCTATAAAGACAGCCTTCAGTGATGAGCAAGTACAGTGAAAGCTCAGTAAATAATGTGCAAGATTGTGGTTCCAGTTTCCAAAAGTATAGGAGGGAAAGGCTGTATGCAGGACAGCTGTGCCAGCTTCTAAAAGGTACATGGTAGAGCAGAGATTTACAGCCTCTGAGTCCCAGTATTCGTTGGATAGCATAGCTTTCAATATAACTGGAAGTTTCCATTCTGTGATTTTAAAAATATGAATTTCAAAGGAAGTCTAGTGTGGCTTTGATCTGGTGGGATTTTATTAAATGGAATCTATTTCTAAATCTTTCTGATACCTTTGTTTATCCATAATCTTGCCTTGTATTCTTTATAAGAATTATTCTTAAGTTATACAGACCTATAAAAGAAGAAAATACTTTCAAGTGAGAATGCCAAAGGCTAATCTAATTAATAATCTGATTTTACCCTTGCTCCACCGTTTCTTCAACATCTTTTAAAATATTAATTCGATACAAAAACAAAATGTCACACTACTTGCATATGCATATGAATGTAAGTCATGTCTTCGTGGCATATGGTATTCAGTTAAGCCTGGTATAGATGACATATGTCTAAATAAAGTCTTTTTCTGGTATTAGATATTTAAATTTATTCATTTGCGTTTTGCTGTGGATGAGGTGACACTGGGCATTTATGTCACTTATAGATATATCATTTTTGTTGACCAAATGGTTCCTTTTCTTTACACCTTTCAAGGGAGTTACTAGAAAATTTTTGCTGTGCAGAATCAAAGTCCCAAATGTCAACTGTTGGTAATAAATTCAGTTTGCAATAAACTGGAGTCCAGACTGCCTTACTCTGGTGATTTTCACTGGACATTTAGTTTTGTACTGGTCTGTAAATTTACAACATCTCAAAGAATGGCAGACTTTACAATGTCTCCCTCTTCTGCTGTCATTGCATGCTGTTCTATACTAAGGGAGTTCACTGTCTTTTTTCCAAAAAGATACTGTCAGTCTGCTTATTATAGTCTTAAATGCTTTACTTTTTCTTTCTAGTTTGTTTCTAGGCCAGTATTCAATGTGTGAACATCTGCATTGTCCAGCAGAGCACCTTGCGTAGTTCTTCTAATCCCTCACTCTTGATTGTGATAAGCAACACTGGGTCCCAGAACTGAACTGCTAGGTTGTCATACTGCAAAAAGTCTGGATAACGAAACTTTCCAACAATTGGACTCACTTCTCTAATGTTGCCATAGCAATATCATTCTACAAATTCCTAAGTGAAAGATTTTAAATTAATGTGAATAACTTAGGGAAAGAGCACTTAGAAGTTCTAGATGTACATGTTCTACTTTCCTAGACATCCATAATAACAATGTACTTTAACCTGGATTTATTTTAGGGAAAGGAATGAGAACAAATACTTCTTTAGTGGGAGAGTATGATGTGTTTTAAATATGTAGTCTGCAGTGAGTGAAAAAAAATGGAGAACACTGCTTGTAAAGTTAAATTGAAACACACTAAAGGAGAAAGTACTCAGTAGTTTTGTAGCTGCGTGAACTACACTCTTGAGTGATAGTAGTCTTCTACTCTTAGCTTTATTTCCTCAGAAGAGTAAGATAAATTCAGACATCTGTTCAAATTAAAACTGCATTGTTCAGCGTAAGATTAGTAAGAAGCTTGAACTAATACCATAAGTTTGAGATGTTCTGATCTAGATTAAATCTTTGGGGCCTCAGCATCCCTAAAATGTGATATAGGAAAAGGCTTTCAGGAACTCATTTTGGGAAATTGTACTTTGGGAGATTGTACTTCAGGTTGAGGGTAGGCCCATCTCTGACTCGTTTTTATTCTCTAGTAGGTCCAATCATATTTGGGTTAATTTGTTTATAGTATACATAGTGCTTTATAACATAGTAGGGAAAAGATTGTTTTCCTCTGAAAGTTAAAGAATTTATACTGTTAGTCCAAATACCGGTTGTTCATCTGATGATCATGCGTATACCTGCTGAAAATATATTCACCTAAGATCTGTTTTTTGGTTCCGTAGTATTTTGAAGTGCCGATTTATTTGAGTTTGTTGTGCAAAGAGTGGGTGATGCCTAAGCGTCAGTTTTGGGTATTTGAGGTTTATTCATTAAAAAGTGTTCTGTCTACTACAGATTCTGTTCATACAGAATCCTAATCCAAGCATGTACATTGTCTTCTTTTATTTCCTCATTAATCAGCTTTGCACCATGATCAACATTACAGCCTTGGCTTTTTGCTGATTTATACACTTAGAATGTTAACAAGAAATACACCCTTTACAATGAAAGACAGAAATTAGTATTGTCAGGGTGAATCCACCAAATCCTTAGCTGCCTACTGTTTATTAAGGATGCAGAGCTAATGAGTACACCAAATTGGCATGCCAGAAATCTCTAGTTTTATGTTTGCAAATCTGTAGGGTTTTTGTTGCTGCAAATAAGGCAGTACTGCAGTACAGTCATTGCAAATACTGTGGTTGCAGTAAGAGACTAGATGACAGCTTACTCAGAATGGTTCTAGTTTTTTACAGCTATCTTTTAAAAGAAAATGTTTTTCAAAGAGCTATTCTTGACACTGCATCAAGGATCATATTTCACAAGAGCTTAATTCATATTTAGACCTCAAAATTAAATAGTAATATTTTGAAAATACATAAACCGGTTAGAACTTGCTGGGTGAACATCATTTTAGGAAACTTAGCTACTTTCTTTTCTATCCTAAGTGGAAACTGCTGACTTCTTTGAAAAGACTCTTTGTATAATTGTATACTTTGATTGCTAGCAGAAAACTGAAAATCTGGGCTTGAGATGGTAAAGTACAAAGCCCACAATTCCAGTGATTTTTGAAAGAGTGTTTTTTTAATCTAGTTATTAAGTTTCATGTTCTTTGTTCTTCGCTATTTAAAGTCTGCACATATGGTTATGCTACTGTATGATACTAGAGCGACCTTAGAATAGTTAGTGGTAGTTATCCTCAAAGCCTAGACTGCTGTCCTGGTACAAGAGTATGTCATTAGTCCAGGACTACATTATTATCTCTGAATCTTTTTGCATCCTCAGATTTTCTGCTTATAATTTAACATGATCACTAACTAGAATAACCCAAGTAAAATGAAGTCTTCTCAAACTGTTTGATAATTGTCAATTTATAGAGCCATATATATCTGGATGCTGACTTAGATCAGAGAAGGATCTTCCTAATACTTATTATTTGTATCCGATTTCTTATAATCAATCCTACAACATAATGCTACAAATAAAACATAATTTCTGTATAAAATATGTTAAAAGCACCCTAACACTATGACAACACAGCAGTGAATTTGGCTCTTTCATTATCTGTTAGCATCAGTTGCTCGTGAAGAAGCTGACCAGTCTTCCAACTTCCATTTTGCCCCTTGGGTTATGGGGAAAAAATGGCATACACTAAATTAGCTGAGTAAGAGTGTAATTATGTTGGAAGCTGAACCCCGTTGACAGGTGGTACAGGCCAGCATCTTTCTTTAAAAATAGTGGAATTAAAGGGATTTTTGTGGTTATAACCTCAGCAGTATAACAAGAAAGAGGTTAGCTTTAGATGACATTATCTCAGCTACTGTTTTCTCATTTCAGAGTCTCAACACATTTTACTAAGGGATTATTTTGTTTTAAAGACAGAGGAAACTTCCTTCTACCAAAAGGACAACATAAATCAGCATGTGTATATTGGGAAAGGAAAAAAAGCCTGTATTTTTGGTTTGCCACAAAGTTGTTTGCAGTGCAAAACTGCCTGTGATTTCAACATACAAATACAAGCCTGATTACTCTATTTGAGGGAAAGCTATTTTTGAGAATTTGACCTCGAGTGATGCAGTTTAAACCACATTGTCTTTGTGGAGCCCACATCTTTGTAAGGTGCTGTTACTACCAAAATAGCTATGGTTAGTATGTTGGTTGCCTAACTGTACTTAGAACACCATGGGCTTTTTTTCCTATGCTAGTGGAGAAAATAATGTTATACAGCTAGGGAGTCTTATTCTAGGCTGAGTATCTACCCAGAGAGAAGAAAAAATCGTGCTAAAAAAATCAATAAGGCTGTAACTGTTTAACCACAGTTATTTTTGAATAGCGATGGAACTAGACGTTAAAGTACTTTTCCAGTCTTGTTTTTAACATGTGCAATGTTGAACTGAAATGTTGAACAGTGAGACATTATACCAAGATTGTCCGGCCTTACCAGTTTAAGAGATTAAGCAGTGGAATAGACTTCTGAAGGAAAACAGTTGATACTGCAGTAACAGAGATACATTCGGAGTTAGTTCAGAATTAAGATTAAATATCAAGAAATGAAAGCGTATCAAGGCATTTGAAGGCAGCCATGGCAACCATATAAAGTCTCTGTTGTGCAATTACATTGTCATTTAAAACATTGTAGGTTTTGGAATCAGTTTAGATGAACTTGAGTTATAAATTTTATTTTCCAGAAAAAAATACGTTTTGTCATATGTCCTAACTCTCATTTTCTTGCATTTATATGAAGGCAACTATAAGCGTTGTTCACCACTGACTGAAGTGCTTCCCTACAAGATCTTGCTTTTTCTCCCATTTTGAAAGGAGAGGCTTTTTTTTTTTTATTCTTAGATGTAGAGTTTAAAAGAAGTGCATGCCGATTCTTACTCAAAGTTTATTGTGCATTTTATTACAAGATTCATGCATCAGACATCAGTGCAGCTTAAAAATACTCTATCTGTTAAATTCTTACTTAAATGTTTTCAAGCTGTTACAAGGGATATGAAATACAGGTATTTATTATGCAACCATGCGTCACAAATATAATACGTAGGTGAATCGTAGATATTTATTTACAGATCTAAAAATATACTTGGTAGTTACCTTGTGAATAAAATATACTGCTGGCCTAGAAAGCTCCAAACCTCGAGCAGTAAAGCTTTCACCATAGGATCCATTGTGATTAGAAAAGGTTACTTTCAATTATGCTTGCAGTGCACACTGTGATGTGGGGAATACAACTGCACAAATAAATTTTCATATTTGCGACTGGAATCTTGGCTCTTTAATGGAGAAAGAAGGCAAAAAGAGAAAAGACCAATAAGTTAAAGAGTTTCCATCACTTGATAACTGAGTAGGAGGAATCGCCACGTATTTGTTATGATCCATGTCTGGTGCATTTAATTGGTAGGTGTGATCATAACATCTGTTTATGCAGATAAATGTTTAAATATCTAAATTGTGTCCTGCACTGCAGGTTTAGAGATACAGTGTACAGAAGTATGAACTGTGTGAAGGGTTAGAGGGTTTGTAGTCCGTGAATTCTGAGCTTTCAAAGGATATCGGTCTCTTGCTTGCTGGAGTGATGTTTCAGTTCTGTGTAATGCTAGTTCAGCGGTACCCGAGTCCCTCTTCCTTATCTGCGTTGTTCAGCGCAGTAGTCTTGTCTGGAGAACAAGACAAGCTTGAAAATTATTAAGGACTGCTCACACAAAAGTAAAAACAATTGTTAACATATCCTTAAACCAGGGTTTGTTATTATCTTTATAGTAATTTTTTGCCATATTAATGTAATCTAACTGTGCTGCAAAGGACTGTGGGGGAAGCTAATAAATGAAGGCTATGTGATAGAGTGAAGGCTTACTTTTATTTTTCTGTACATTCTTCCTTTGATAACTGGATGTTTCACACAAATATGTATAAGAATTCTACCTGCAGTTGTATTTTAAAGAAAAAAGTTCTTGTAGAATCATAAAATTAAGACTGAGACATGTAAGACATGATATGAATAGCTCCGGTATAATAAAATCCCTCTTAAATAAGAAACGTCTTTAGAAATAATTGTATTTCTGTAAGAAGGAAGGAAAAATGTGTTTATTACAGATTCATTAAATAGTTTCTGACATGTTTCCCATTCAATAAAGTGAAAAACTTAGTTTATGTGAAAAGTTATTGTGTTTATCATATATATAGCATTTTACTTAGTTGATAATTCTTTTTGTTCTCATGCCTTTACCTATAGTATATGTATGAACATTTATATTATGTTAATTGGTTGAGGCATCAGTTGAAAATAATGCTTACTTAGCGTCTGAGCTTTGCGGTTTATTTTGTCTGTTAAGTGATCCAACATTACTTATGAAAAAATGAGGTCTGGAGAACTACGGCTCAACTTTATAGTTACTAATTTTTAATATTAAAAAAAACCCCTGTGTTGCTATCAGTTCCGGGTTCCAAATTTGGGAATCACATTTGATGCTATAAACTGTATTAGAATAATTTTTTATAAAGGAATGCATCAGTAATGAAACTAAAGCACAATGGTATTATTTTGCAAAAAGTTGTGAAAGAAAAGCATAACTTAATACTTGTGATTCTCCTGTGGATATTGAACTGTATTTTAACATCAGCTAATGTAATAGATGTTTAATAAGTAATAAAACCTGATAGGATTAATTTAGTAGTAAATTGCAGAGAAACATCTACCTGTGAATACTGTGTGAAAGGTCCTTTTTCAGAAGTTGACCTGGCGTATTTAATACTGTTATATCACCTCTGTATCCCTCAGCCACCCATGAAAAACAGAATTGAAATATACCTTTGAAAAACAAGAGAAGGAGCTGATACAGAAGTGTTACTCTATTGATTTAAGAAGCTGTTTAAATGACTGGTCTAGTCAGTGTTTGCTTACACTTCGTTGTGTATTTCATGGTGTGATATGCCATCTAGTGTTAAATTCCCCAAAAGGAGCAAAACACTGCAAAGCCCTGATAGAGCTTCATCAACAGCACACTCTGGGAGTCAGTGGATTTTCTGAAGTGGTAGGTGTTGAGGAAGATACTGTATATATACAGTTAAGTGAAGAGACAACGTTTACCTCTGTTTTTACTGACTGTTTATTTTAGTATTTGCTGTCTAGAGCTCTGTTCAATAACCGTTGCTGTCTGTGAATACCTATCTATTCAAAAACACCCTTTCCAGCTACAACCATGCACTTTGATGTTTATGCCTCAGGTAATGTTCATACCTGCTGTGTTCTTTGTTAAGGGCACATGCATTATGTTATATTTACGAAGAAGATAAATTACAGAGAGAAACAGTTTTCTGAGGGCTTCTAAATGCGTCTAGCTGAGTAGGGAAAACATTTTTAATAACCCCAGAGATTTAGTAAGGAATACTCATAGAATACATTTTGTAATGCAATAGAATGTCCTTGTAATAAGCTGAATATGACAACATTGACTTAATCTGCTTCTGTCCTACAAACAGAGGAGGGATTCCATGCATTCAAGTAGAATGTTGCTTTAAAAATGTGCTTTTCTGAGGAAAAAAAAAAGGCTTTTGTATTTGGAGGGAGGGAGGAGGGAGTGTCAAAAACTTGCAAAACTAAGGCTAGCAGTGCCACAGTGAGCAATTTTCTTTCCTTTCCTTAGTTAAAATACAAAAAAAAAAAAAAAAAAAAAAAATGTTATCCCAATGTTTGGAATTAAACATTCAAAACTCAGGAGCAAATTGTGCAGATGAGTTAATTTTCTCTGAGTAAGGCAACAAAAACTGGGGGATGTGGTTCTGTTTCCCCAATTGAGATTTAAGCAAAAATAAAATTAAACAAAAAAAAAAATTTCCTAAGTCCTATATCAGTAAAGGTTTTGAACACGTTTATTTGCTTTGCAGAATCAGAGCCATTAAGTGTCTTTTTTCATTGGACGCTATGCTATATGTGCTCAGTGTTCACTGTGTAGCTATAACTTACAGATTTCATCAGAAATCCACATCAAGGATTTAAATTAAAAAAAACTGTAATTTGATGAGCATCCGTTTCAAATCGTGTATAAATTTCAGTTGTAACAAACAAGGATAACGGTTTCAAGAGATTACATGTTGATATATTTGAGAGGTGGAATGAAATACACCCACATCGTGATGTTCTGCAGCAGTCTTGGGATTCTGATTAAACCTGGAAAAGAACTCGTAATACCTCCCCGCTTAACATCCATCTTCAAATCATTCCTTCTTTGAAAAGAACTAAACCTTCCTTCTAAAAGCCAACATTCTTGTCCTAAGGGCAGTGCCAGTGTGTGAGCAATGTTAAACTAGAACTTTTAGGTTGAAAACTTCTTCATTCGTAGGAGCTTCTGAAATAATACTGTTAAAATCATTTAAAAGTTTTCCGGAATTGTTATTTGAAGAAAATTAAACAGAGCTTTGATATTTTAAAAGGAACGTCTTATTGCTTAGTAAGGCTGATCTTCAAATCAACAACAACAAAAAATTAATTTTAGCACCTCGTAAAGAATCTGAATTCATTACAGGAATGAACATTCCTTGTTTTAATAGGTAGTTGTGTATGTCAGGCTGCTGCTGGCATCTTAGAACATACTTAGAAGCTATTTTGGTGTTCAGGTCCTTTAACAGAGTTGGCTTTATTAATACCTGGTACTTTTTTTTTTCCTCCTCACACAATTACTTACATAAGGATGTGTCATTCTTTTTGATCAAAACAAGCAGGGAGAAATGAAGAAACTCACTATATCCAAGCTCTTTGCGTTTCCGATATTTATTTTATGTACTGTGTCAGTTTTCTAAATTAGCTTCAATTTTTAACAGTTTCAGGCGAATGAGTGTAGAAGCAGCTTGTTTTGTGGTCTGGCAGCCATCTAATCTCAAATGGGAACTATTTAAAGTACTTGTCAGACAAATATAACTTTCTCTTGATGCTGATTGAAGAAGGGAAATAGCTTTTATAGTGAGTAATCTTACTATGATGACAAACTTCAGAATCACTCTATTTATGAGTTAGCAGTCAAAGTAATGGAGTGTAAAGGGAAAATATTAAATGGTATCTCTTAGAAAAATACAGTATCCTACTTTTATTTGAAAGTTAATGTCAGTTGAAATACAGTAGAAAATTGCAGATATTGCTTTTTTAATTAATTGAATCTATTAAGTGTAAACAGAGTAACTCAGAAATCTCTTCTATTTGTATATGTATAAGCCAATAATAACACTACCCTTGTTACATGTCACATTTTGTGAAAACTGGGGTTGAGTCTTCTGGGTTTCTGTAAACTATGCACTATACACATTAGTAGACCTCTGTCCGCAGCTGGATGTGAATCTGTAGACATCAGTTTTTATTGATCCAGTTTAGGTCTTTCATAATAATAGGCTAAATGTAGCCCTGACCAACCTCATTGGAAGTCCTAAACTGTACCTCCTTACGATAAAATGAATATGACTCTTCCTTTAAGAGGAAGATAGTGTTTCGCTTGTACAGCACACCGGCTCAGAGAGGGGCTGAGAACTGATCGATGCATTAGAGTGTCTGTAAGTCACTGAAAAGTGAATTTTGCTATCATATAAATTGCAGGGACAATTTTCCAGAAGCTATTATTTGCTTCTTGAAGCAAAGCCAAAAAGTGAATCATATGATTCGCTATCACTCAACCAAATTGGCGTTAGACACCTGTTCAGTGGATATTCATATAGACATGCCACTCGTACTCACAGTTTTTAAATATTTAAGTATGCACGTGAATTCAAGGTTATCTGACTAAAATTCTGATTCACTGATATTTTAAAATGTTATCTTACAAAATTAGTTTTTATGGGAATTATAATTAGAGTAATATTAAGAGTGTGAAAGAGCAAATTGTTCTGTTCTGCCTGTAGATCATTAGAAAATCTGTCTGCAGAATTCTAATTTCACAATATTTATTGGTAGTGGTGGTGTAAGTATTGTGTGTAGCAGAAGGAGCTCAGCTTGACTGTTCAGATCCCAGATGGAACTTGAGCTGCTGGCACTTTAAAGATTCTATATTTGACTTACAAATGCCTGCAAATGTTGATGCAGAGAAATAATCATAGAACAAGAAGAAATCAGAAAAGTGGAAAAGTGGAACTCAGACGAATATATTACCTTCCATTTCAGATAACATTTTCTTAACACTGCCACTGTCTGACTAACAGTTTGAAGTGTCGAACAGAGTACATTATGGCTCTGTACGTAAGGACAGGGTGCTATTCATGCAAGTTATTAGTTTATAGAGTTCTTCAATGCATATTAAGTCATATTAAGCCATAAAATGCCGTATTTTATGTTGAGACCTACAAAAATCTTTAATGACATTTTCATGAACATATGAAAAGAAGGAATTGACAAAACAGATTTTTGGAATACTGCTGCACTGGCACTGTCTTTAGCTATTCTTAGCCTGGCTGCCTGTGTACCTTTGAGTTTCAAAGTTTTGGGGGATGTAAGCTTTTGAAACACTGTACTAGGGTGTACAGGTTATATCGTATCAGTTCACAGAAAGCATCATATCATAAACTGCAAAATGAATGTATTGAGGGATTTTGAAAGAACAAATGAAAAACGTACCTCATTTGCTATAGTTCGTTTACTGCATAGAACAAAAGGCAGTGATGGTGTCTATTTAGAAAAAAGAGTAGAGTGTTGAATATAGCTTTGTAACTTCATTCTAAGAGAGTTAAAGCCTTGTCTACAGCCTTCATTAAATGCATGTTTAAGGGTTTGCGATAATATCCAGGGCAAATTTTTACAGTGGTTTTCACTTGACATGCAGATTAAACTGACAGAACTAGCTTACAGGTGATATAAAATAGTGTCCCAAACCAAACTTGGTTTAGGTTATCATCTTCGACTACTTGGTTTCACTTTCTCTGTAGATCACTTCAAATTATTTCCATATAATTCTACCTGCCATCTGCTATTATTGATGAAGTATTGACTGAAGTAATTTGGTCTCCTAGGGAGTCACCTCCCCTCTGCCAGCCACAAAGAAAATGAATCAGGGAGAGCAGAATTAACTCTTCTGGGTGCATTTTGCTTGAGGGTTTCCAGAGACCTCTTTTCATGAGAAGTGACTCTGTCTCTTACGTTGCCTTTTAAGGAAATACACATTCAGTTTTGTGGAATGAAAAAATACCACTCCAGGTATTACTACTGTGGCTCTGTGTGTATGTAGGCCTGCTTGTTGGAGGAAATGTGTATAGTGCTGTGTGTTTTGTCGGGGGTAACACTATGAGAGAAGGTACACTGCAAAATACACAAAAGAGGGTTGAAGAGTCCTGAAAAAAATTTACACAGTAAGAGAGAAAGAGAAAGAGGACAGGAGGAATGAATGAGCAAATTAGCATTATGAATACATTTAGGGGAAAACTAAGCAAAAGGGGAGGAACTGGTAGAAGGTAGGAAATTTCAAATGAAAGGTAAAGAATATAAAGATGAGGGAAAAAAGTTTTTACACGCCTGGAAGGGCGCACCTGGAAGCAAGTAGTGCTTTCTAGAATCTGTTAAAAAAAAAAAAAAAGTGTAATGCAAAATTATCTATGAAACCTCATCATAGATCAGGGCATATAAGACTTTAAGTTAGCCTTATGTTTTGGCATGTTTGCTCTCCACCCTGACATAACATGTACAAAAACCATCCAAAAATGTGCTGCCTGTCATTTGTGAGCTCCTGCTTTTGTGGAGAGCCTGTTCCCATAGCAACATTGCTTTAGCATTATAGCCTAGGTACATCAGTATGGCAAATTAAATTTACATTTGTATGTGTGCACATATTTTTTTTTGCCTGAATAAACACACACACGTATTGTGTGAGTACTCGGATGGCATATTGTGTGTATCTTTTGGAGCCCGTGACATTTGGGATCTTTTCTCATACAGAAATAAATGTGTACTATAACTTCAGGAAGAAATACATTTAACTAATTAATTATTTAATCACAAACCCCAAGGCTGGAAGACCTAAAACTATAGATTAAATTAATAATTAGCTATATATTTTAGAGGTTTCAAAACTTATTTTTGAACAGAACGAATATTCTATGGAAGTAGATTTTGTATTTTTGTCCTGCTCCTTGCCAGGGGGTTGGACTAGATGACCTTTGAAGGTCCCTTCCAACCCTAACCATTCTATGATTCTATTGCAAACCTGAAATTCTGTCTGTTTTAAAGATTTACATTTAACTTGTGTGTATATAAGTTACATCTGGAGTTACAAATGTTCTGATAACCCAGTTTCAGTTTTGTACATTTTGACATATTAGATGGCTTTAATGGGGAACTACGCTGTTCTGTGATCACGCCTTGTAAACATTACAATTGTGCTTTTTTCTGAATAATCTAATCAGGGTTCCCTCTATGGTAGGTATAAAAACCATTGGCGTTTTACCTACCAGAGAGAGTTTAATTGGCTAGTTTAAAGGGTAATTACGGTAACTGCATTATGGAGCTAGAATTCTAATATGAAGGTTTGGTGTTACTGAGAATGCAAAGTGTATTAACAATTTCTGGTTCAAATACTATGGTGCAAAACTGGCAAGTGAGAAAGTAATAAAATAAAATACACAATAAGCTTAGAGGGTAAAAATAAATTTTATACCAGCTGTCTTCCGTCACATGTTAGTGGGAAAGATAGTGGTAGTATGCAGTAGTAGGAAATGTAGTATGCTGCAGCCATCTCGTAATGAAGTCACTTGAACACAGTCCAGCTGTAGCTCCACATCTTTTTCCAGCTCCTTCAAAAAGCTACTGAATGTTTTCTTGTAAGTATAGCAGCTGCCCAGGAGCAGCCTGTCTGTACTAAGTCTCCGTTTTACCGTGCAGAACCGACAGTTGTTTTTCAGCAGCTGCAGCAAAAAGAGTGCATTATTTTCTCACAGGTGAATCTGGTGGAGTAATTAACTGATCATTAAGGTGCCTTTTAGGTGATCGTACATAACAGCTTTGGATGCTTTAAGTGTTCCATACTTCTTACAGTACTTTGAACTTTCATGTATTACATTTGTGGAAGGATAGGATAAAATTACAAAACCAGAGTATGTATGAGTTTGTTAAGGCTTAAGACTTTCTGCTTCTGATTAAGGCTGAGTGTTATGATTGACAGCAGTCATGTTAATACATATTCAGCAGATGAAGTTGCTCCCTGACGAGCACTACTCTTAGTCTTTTTCCCCATCATCAGTATCATTATAGGAACTGCACTGTCAAAAAGAAAACTAGCAAGATTAGGAAACAATTGTCTTTTGCTTCAAGCTTTAGATGATCTGCTAACATTCTTTTGGTATGTACAAGGCAATAGTGATAGGTTGGTTTTATGTATCTGCTGAAGAGAAGACAACTTCTGTGTACTCCTGTAGCAGTTACAGCACAAGTTGGGTATAAAGATTTTACTTTCTTTGTAACAGACTCTTAAAAGAACTGGAACCTCTGTTGATGGAGACTTGTAAAGAACAAATTACATAAATAGCTGCTGCAGATATTTTAGGTGTGTGTGATGTAGCTTCATTGCCAGGGGAATGTAGATGAGGATTTCCTGTCACTTTCCTGCCTTCCTGCTATTTTGACATGTTCCCTGAAATGCAGTTTTAGACTGTATCCAAATACTACGGTTTAGTGCCAGCCATAGTAGCTGCTGATGTAATATTACTGTGTAATTAAGTGCTTTTCTTGGAAGGTAGGGAGATAATAACTTTTTAATGAATTTCCTTTTTCTAGAAAGAATTATTACTTGATCCAAGAGAATTATGTGGTGGTGGTGGGTTTTTACTAACTATATATAAAAATTCATTTTTTTTCAGCCATTGACAAAAAAAAAAAAAGAGAAAACATGAGATGGAACATATCAGAAATATGAATAAAGGAAGAAGAGCTGATTGATGTGTAGCAAAACGTTTTCAAGGTAATTTATCAACATTTCTAAAAAATATGTAGCAGTCAACTATAGTATGAGACTCCTTTTACAGCTTATTTCCAAGTGGAAGGAATACAATGAACTTACTTTTAGATTCATAAATCCAACAGATTTTTAGTTATTGCAGTTGGGTCACAAATTGAAATATTTGGGGAACTACTCTTCTAAATATTAGTCTATAATTTTTAAAAGTTAATTTAGATTAAAAAGCATGGTTACTTTGAATTCAGCTTCTGTCTATTGCCTTATTTAAAAGAGAAAAGATATGACTGGCAGATTTTATTGAAGTATGATACAGAAAACAGTGGATGTGGGTAATTACTCTCATCTTCCTAGAATCTTTTTTGATATAACATTACCCTGAGCAACCAATACTTAGGAGACTCTCTAAACCACCTGATACGAATAAACATTGGCAATTTTTTTAAGTTATTCTAAGTGCAAGCACATCATAAGCCTTATAATGATGCTATAAGTACATATAAAGCAAATTGTACTACTTAATATAAAGTTAAAAGAACCTACCAGATACTGTGAGTTACTAAGTTACCTGCTGATGGCATTCTTTATGCAGTATGTCTTAAGAGTGTAAGTGTCTCTTAAGAAATGTGTACTAGTGGCTCAGAAAAAAATGCTACAGGTTTTTTTAACCTTCCAGCAAAGTCTGAACTCTCTTTCTAACTGCATAAAGCAAAGGTGTATTCATTTATTACATAAATTATTAGAAATAAATTACCTGTCCTTTGAATAATTTGTTCTACCAGTACAGAATAAACAAGTATATGTAAGTTGATTCTAGCAGTTCTTCAAGATATAGTCTTCAAGTATGTCTGAGCCAACGTTTCCATAGCAGCCTCTTTATTTGCCCTGCACTAAGGGAGTCCATCCAACTTTGGTAGAAGAAGTAAAACGAAAAAGCATATATAATGCAGTATTGAGTATAACTTGTGGTTACACTTCAGCATTTTCCAATCCTTGGTTTCTAGGGTCGCTAACATTTCAATCTGCATACATTTTTGAATGTAGCAACACTTGATTGATTAAAAATGTACCAAGGTTCTAAACTACAGCATATCACAGTGGAAACCAGCTTGGTGGTCTCTGTGATGAATTCCCAGGATCAGGTAAAGTGTGCAGCATTAACTGAGGGATTTTTTGTATTGCTTTTTTTTTTTTTTCTTTTAATCAAGTAATGATGAAAATATAAATGGTAGCATATATAATAATAATAATAATGTAGTAATAACTGATCCAAGCTGCACAACAGTGTTTCTCATGCCAACTTTATATAAAAATTTGCACAAGTCGATTAACCCTGCATCCCTCCCTTGCTTTATCCAGCTGTGTATGGTAGTAATGCTACTTGAGTGTCTTATGACTGACTGTAGGTCAAAACTGAACAAACTTTTTTGTCTGATTAAAAAAAGAGGGAGGGGTCTCTGACTCCAAAGGGAACAGTGTTTGACTACTATTACATAAATGCTAGACATCCGAATCTGATTATTTTCATTTACAATTTCCTACATGAAATACTTGTAGCCTTCGTCGTCTGCTTCCGTGCCTAGCTGCATTTAGTACGTTTGGTTTAGCAAAGAGCAAGTTGGACAGATTCAGATCAGATAGGTTATATTGAGGTACATACCTTGTATTGTATAACAGTATACCTTTCTAAAAAAAAAAATCACATGAAAATCCTGCTGAATTCTAGAGGTTCATATTTAAGGGTTAGCAGATTGTTTCCGCACAGAGAGAGGTGCCTGCATCAAATCAGCTCTGATCTGACAAGCATGTGTTGCTATGGCAATGGAAACTATTTAATGTTAACGTGCTGCTTCAGCTATGTGACAAATAGGAAGCCTCAGATAGGTGATACACATTTTCATTTTTAAAGCATGTGTCTGCTGTACTTTTCGCTTAAAAATTTGATAGCAATGAGCTATTTTTTTTCTTCTAATATTTTCGTTAGTTGCAAGTTCACTTTGGTAAGTTTCAAAATTTCCTACAGTGTGTTTATAAATAAAACCACTGAATAAGAAAAGCACAGTATTTTACAGGTTCTGTGTTTATTGATGCTCCTATTAAACACTAGAAGCTTATATACTATTTCATTAACAGTTTTAATACATTTCTTTGTATAACTGATGTTAAAGGACAGCAAAGTTGGCTTTAAAAAAAATCATGTGTGTAAGCTGTATTAACTGTCTGTATGCAAGTCCATATGCAATGAACTGTCTGCTTCAAGTTAGCTTATTTGTCTTTCATCCTTTGCATGTCTTGATAAACAATTCTCTGCTAAATGACAAAATATGACTTGAGTTTTTGTAGAGAAAAAATGAAGATTACCATCACATGAATGAGGCACATACTTTAGGTTTTTTCACCCTGCCAGTGTTGCAGGGCATGTCTAGAAATGCAGGAAATTTTAGACACTAGTCCTTAACAACATCTATTCCCTGAAAATTGATGTAAGTGCTCTTTGAGCATTTGAGTGTGTTCTTTCTTAAATGCTGTCCTTGAAGGTCTCTGTTAAAGGGAAAAAATGGATGGCTTTTGATGTCTGAATATCACAATCCCTTTTACATCCAACAGCAAATAAATTGGATTTCCGTGGACAATTTTGCTTTGTAGGCATTTCTGCAAGACAGATTTGCTTGATTCTGTGCAAAGAAGCTTGACTCTTCGCAGTCTCAGAAGACACGCTCTGTTGTTTGCTCTGATAATGAGATGAAATGCTTGTTACTTTTTACACTTTCCGTGCTATATTCTTTTTTGATTTTTATGACTACTCATTTTCCAAATGTTATAGAATTCTTTCATTGTATACATGAGTCCCACCACATGCCCACTTCCCGCGTGGGATCGTTGTACAATGAGCACCCCCAAATAAAATGTCTGTTTCTGCAACCGCTATGCGTGCCCCAGGGCGAGGGTGTGCCTCAAAGGCCCAAGAGCGTCTAGGTAGATTTTCAGTTCTCACCAGAACTGTATTTGTATTAACCTCACTTCGTGTCATAAATCTTTGTCAGGTGGGTTAAAGATCAATTTTCCACGTGTTTTCAGGGATTGCTTTGTAAACCATCAAGTGCAAAGGCCATGATGATATTGGTTACCATGAGCTTGCTTTCAGAGCTGATCTAGGAAAACTGAAAATTGTAAACAGGGTTTGTTTTGTTCAAAGAGGACATTCATGAAAAAAGGTTGTGCTTAAATGTGGAACTTAGTGGCAATTTCCACAGGTTTTATATTGCTGCAGTGTAAAGCATATGGGATACCAGAATTTCATTATCTAACAAAAGAAAAGAATTTTTGATCTGAGCTTACACCTAATATACAGAGTGACTACAGAGAGCATTACCCTTCCCCCGTCAGAATAACTATACTGCACAATTGCTATAGAAACTAATGATTTTCTAGATTTTCTTTAGAGCATGCTTTTAACAATTTTTACTGCAAAAATAATGTCTTTCTATATCTCAAAGGGCTTTACCACAGTGCACTAATAATGATGGAAAGTGTTGGGATGTCTCTCAGTGACAGAAATTTACTTTCATGCTAGAAGATTATAATTTAATTGGGGGATTTTTAAAAATTTACATTTTCTGTGTTCAATGTGTAAACCACTAGTGACTTTGAGATTTCTCTGACTTTGTAAATGAAAGAACATTTCACTGCTTTGTATTTAGAGTTTTCTTAAGTAGCTTTTGTCTGAGAGTTTCGCAGTGTTTTAAGCAGGCGTTCCAAAAAGTATTTGCTTAATAGACAGTTAATTGCATGGTGTGGAGAACTGACATCTCTCGGATGCAAAACTTTTTACAAGAACGTACTTTAATTAATTAAAAATTAATTCCTTCACTTATCTAGCGTTTGTATAGTAGTGCTATTACTTAGGAATACAAATGTTCTGTACCTAGCCTGTATCTGATTGAAGTCTGTTTTATGTGATATTTTGAATTTGAGTCTGAGGTTAGAGAGAGATGCAGGTGTTTTCGCTCAGATCAGTCTCACGTGCTTTACTAGACATTTTTATCTTTTGGGGCTTTGCTCAGGGAGGGCAGGGGGAGCAGTTTTAAAATCTTTTCGGAGCAAATTATTTTTTATCTTACAATGAAGTCAGCCTTAGGAGTCCTATGTTAATTTCTAGAGTAAATTAGAACATTAAGAGTTTTATAACTTTGCTTTATATTCTGCAGCAAAAGCAGTAAGCTTGTGTGCTTAATGAGCATGGTTGCTGTAACAGAAAAAGATTATAATATATAGCTTTGCTGTTCTAGTTTCTGGCTCCAGAAGATAATAGTAGCACTTAAATATGGAAAATAATTTGTACAGCAAAGTAGCAAACATCAGTCTTTGTAAATACATTCTTGTCTGTATATTCAATCTCTCTTAATCAATGCATTAGCTATGCCAGGTCATCTGCTAGCTGGCAGTTACATGAGGAAAAAATAGTCTGAAAAGGAATATCTTAGTTTCCATGGAGCTACTGTAGTCTTCACGGACATGTTTGTAGGTTAGAACTGTACTGTAGGTAGAAATAGCAGCACTGAAATAAATGAGGAGCAGAAAGGCTGTGTAAAAAGATTTTGAAGAAGAAAGAAATTAAACAATAAAGAACATTTGACATTAGGCACTTCAGAGGTAAGTAAATACTTCTACGAGAATCAAGTTCAGATCACGCTGTGAGGTAGATAGATAGATAGTTTTCTCTTCTTAACCTCTCTGGATTTTATTTGTGAAGAGTCAAAGACATTGCATATTATTAGCAACATAGAAATAAAACATCAGTAATTCCTCGGTCGTTCTTTTCTGTTTTGTAGTTTTGTGTTTAGTTGGTCCTGTATTGTGCCCCATTATTTCTGAGCTAGCCATCAGCTTACCAAAGGGTAAGAAAGTTTTAATCAGCTCATGGGCTGATATATCTGGTTCTAACAATTCTGAATGAAAGAATAGGAGAACAACAACTTCATCTAGTCTCCTCCTTGGGCTAGGTATATCAGGGGTGGTTTTCCTAGTAAAGACACCACCTTCCCCCCAAAATCCCAACTAATCAAAAATACTGTTGAGCTCAATAACAACACAATTGAGGGACAGCTTGATTTTTTTTAAACAAACAAACAAACGAAAAACCTAAACAAAAACCAAAACCCTTTCCTCTAGCAGAGAATCACCATTTTTATAGTGGAATATGAAAAGTAACAATGTTCTCATTAGCTGTGCAGATTTCAAGATGCTGGTCCTCGGTGGTCAGTGATCTTTGCAAAAGGCAACTGTGTCTGACTGGACATACAAATCAATTGACTACTTCAGCCAGCATACATGCACCCAACTGCATTTGAACTAATTGAGTCTCCCCTCTAAGTCTAATTATAAATATAAACAATATCATCAAGGGCTCATTAAAAGGGTAATTACTAGTTTGGGAAACCTCTGTAATGAAACCCTGCCATTCTAGAACTGCAGTTTAAAGCCACGAGCTAATTTTAAAGTGTCATCTAATAAATTTCTGGAATAAATGTTATCCTTTCAGGCAGAAGTTTTACAGATTGCCAGAAATAGAGAATTCAGTAACAAATTATAAGACATGCATTCTTCTATACTTGGCCTATTATTTCAGTGCGAGTCCAACTCAGTGAGCAGAATTGACGGTAAAGCTAATGTGTAATGTAGTAAGCTCAGGTTTTGATTTTTTATACAAAAGGACAAAAACAGAAACACACAAATTTGGAATCAATTGTGACTGCTTAAAAATGCTGTCAATTAGTCAAGGGTGTCCAAGTCTGTCCAAACAGCTGGCCCTGATGCTTTTGTTGCCCTAGAATCACGTAGACATGCACCTTTTATAGCTGCGCAGTGTTAGGATTCAAACACTGCTGTTTTGTTAGGACAGCTTTTTAGCCAATAAACAATTCACTTGCCAACGGTTCTAACACCTGTATGAACTAAGAAGTTGCATTTCTTGCAGTGTCCACTGAAAGCTTATATTACAATATGTACTATATACGTGATATATACATTATGTTATGAGTAGCAATTAGTTGGAACAAATAAGCAAAAGTGGCTGTAATAATGCTGCTTGTATGAAGCAGTCATTTTCATACATTAGTAAAGATGATTTGTTACTGCTTTTCTAAGAGAAAGGTGTGAATTTTAAAGCTCTGCACTGCCTTCCTGCCCTTATACATAGGAAAAACCTCTTGATGAAATCTAAGACATGCTACCACCTCAAGACTTGGCCTTGCTATAGTGTTCTTTTTTCAACCCTCTTCGTCAGAGCTAGAGATTTACCAACCGCAGTTGTTAAAGCTGGTTTTAACACAAAAAAAAGCTGTGTCCATTTTTCCACCTTTAATTAGTTTTCTGCATTGGCCCTTACCTTCTCATCTTTGCTTGTCTTTCAAATATATAAGCCTCTCATGCTCTTGATTAGCTCTCTTATTTTATGTGATCTGCAGCACAATGGTACTTGTTGGTCTACCATAAAATATGAACGCCTTTAAATTCAGCTGTAACGGAATTGTACATCTTTGCGAATCCTGGATAGTAACTGACAACTGCAAGCTAGGTTTGGAACTTGCTTTGGGGGTTGTTGCATCATATTTCAGTAAAATTTCGCTTGTTAAAGAGAAAAGGAAGTGGGAGTAAAGACAGGTTTGCATCAAGAATGTAGCACTTCTATTCAGCCTTGAAATAACCCTGTGAAGTAAGAGTGCTTAGGAGGTAAAAGCTGGCACAAGGAATTGAATACATAAATAAAGAGCAAGGAGAATTTTTCAAGTGATTCAATACCTTCCTCTGTTCTGAAGTTTGCCCACCCACTCCTACATACCATCTCCTGTGGTGCAGGACATTTTAATGCAGTGTGGGAGGTTAGCATACAAATTCCTACTGACTGCATTTGTGCATAGCTTCCCACACACCTTTTGAAATAGGGTCCTTTATTTAGAAGAGTTAATGAGTATTATAGCTGTGTCCCAAACTACAAAAGCAGTGGGTTGAAAGTTACCTGTTACATCCATTTTGAACGACTTAGCATTTCAAAATTTTTAACCAGGTTTGTGCGCCAACTATGAGCAGTGAGTAACATGGAGAAAGATGGTTTTGTGCTGAGGACTGGAAAGCTAGATGCTGCATCTTGAAACAGGTACCTTGCAAAGGATGCTGTCCAGTGAAGTTCGGTGTGCTCCAGTGGTTCACTGTGTGCATCGATGACCCACACAGAACTTAGGAGAAAACAGTGCAACTCTGCAACTACTTCACAGCAGTAATATAGTAAAGATGACACAAGTCAGCACCAGAGAAGTAATTAACAGCTTAGCAGTAAAACTTAGTGACAAGTCTCATCCGCTTTCAATGACATGGGTACTTTAGGCTGCTTGAGTCAATTTTCTGTCTTACAGGATGCTGACATACTCTACCCTCATTTGCTGAAGGCAGCCAGAGCTTTCCCATCTGTTTTGGTGTAATAGGTTCCTGGTTCACAACTGGAGCTCAGAGCTGCTATAGTAAAACAGATGGAATGTAAGGGCAGGTCTAAACCCTGCAGCTCTTATTATTTATCACAACTTGACTAATTTCAGCAGATAAAAGATGGCATTTCCTGTTTTCAACCTGACACTTCTCTGCAAAAAAAAAAAATAATTTTATGAGTCATGTGTTTGTTCATTTCTGAGAAGTCAATATGAGCCAGCTCATACCTTCTACTGATCAGTGAAACCAGACAAATCAGTTTAATTTCTTAATTTACTAATTGGAGTACAGGAAATAGAAACAAACAAATGGCAACAAACTAGATTGTTTCCTCTGCTGGTCTGAAACATTAAAACTTACACTTAGCATTTCACAAAAACCTTTTTGAAAGAAATAAATCTCTTATTCTACTCCATTAACTTTATCTTGCTTCTTCAGGGCCTGATGCTAAATACTTATTCCCAAGAACAGTCCCACATAAGTCAAAGACTACTTTTTCAAGTAGATCAAGGCTTTGATCTCCAATTCTGGCTGCTTCATTGTACAAGAATATGGTTATGTTACACTTTGAATTCTTAAGGTTTATCTAGTTAAAAAACTAAGTACATTTGCAATCTACCTAACAAGGACTGGAGATGGAGAACCGTAGCAGCAGTATTTGTTTTTGTGTGCCTCACTGTTATGTGCTTTTGAAAAAAAATAAACATATTTCTACTCCTTTGTCATACTTGGACATGTATCTGACAGGTGTCATTATTACCTTGAAAAAACAGAATCATTATATGGATTAACAAAATTTGGGATTTTTTTTTAGAAACAGATTAGGTAAAACTACCTCTTAACTTTTGCTATGGATCAGTTTCTTCACCTAAACTCTATGAGATTTAATCCCAAAAGATATAAATTTTAGTTTACAAATTAATCCTTCTAGATTGATAATAAACGTATGAAGTACAGATGATAGAACTTGTATTTTATTCCATTGCTAAGCTGCAACAGAGACTTCTTATTTAAATTAGGACATACTCCTTTTTTAGAGATGTATACTACTGTCATGTATGTTTATGTCCTTATCTCAGATGTACTCAGTGGTAATAAATCAGTGATCATCCTCAGAAAGTTAGTAATAAAGACGGCCGAATGAGGAAAAATGTGATGACCTTGAATTTATTGCACAAGCTGGTCTGAACTGGGAGACGAAGTGAACTATGGTCTGTTCTCTTAAAATGGAAGACATGAAAAAATTGGCAAAATAAACTGAGGGTTGTGGCCCTTAGGTGAGTCTCAACTCCTTTGCTAGGAGTCTGACACATCTTAGAGCTGAAGCCTAGAGACTAGAACTAGGCAAGTTATCCACCATGAATACTGGAGGTCTCTGAAATGTGAAAGTCACACACAGTTCAGGGTCTTCTATTAAAATTACTTGTAGATAGGTGGAGATAGTAAACATGGTGTCTCATTGAGTTTCTCTTTCTCCGCATGTAAATCCAGATTCTTTGGTGCTTCTTACAGGAAAAACGCTCTTAAGACACATGATCTATACAAGTATCTTGTGCAAATACTTGATAGCTTCAGGATTTTCAGGCAGCTGCAGTCTTTACTGTTCAGCAATCCAACACCAGACACTACTGGCCAGGACTCACTGGTTGAGAGCCCAGGGAGCACTTGCTATGCAGATTTTGATGCAGCATAGTCAAATACCAGTAAATGCAGTCGAGCTAGCTACTTGTTTTTTCCTTATCTCCCACAGTCAGAATTTTCCTTCTGCTTTGATGAAGTAGATTTTAAAACCAAATATCTATACATCATCACCTGACAGACATCATTCTACCAGCCCAGCCTCCCACTTCCTTTCTGACATTTTGGTCTATCCTCTTCTGATTTCCTGACACTCTTAAGCTCTGAGCTAAATTCTGTCTTTGCATAGGCAACCCTGCCAAGCAAACATGGGTTTCTTAAATTTCATTTGTTACTGTTGAAGCATTTGGTCTCTGTCCAAAAAGAAACTGTGTGTAATGTTTGATTGTAATGAGTTTGCTTCTGTCTGTGTGGAAGATTTTCCTGCAGTGTTTGGCTTTGGAAGGTTTATTTGAGCTTAAGGTGCTGAAATTTTGCTAACCATTTAAGTGGGGGGAAAAAAAGCTTGGGCTCAGTGACAAGAACCAGGTTGGAAAGGCTTGAATCAAAGGCAGGGAGGAGGGTGTTTGAGTCACTGGATTAGGAGCCAAAACTAGACTGAGGGGTTTTTAATGGAATGGTTCTATATTGGATCATATTTTAGTTGTGTTTGTCTTCATTGCGTCATAGTCTGGCATAGAAGTACAAATGAACATAACAGAAACATAGAAAATGTGAAGTGACATATACTGCGATACTCACAGTAGATGAAAAATCTAGGATGCATTATCTTCACATGGGATTAACTGATTTGGAACCTAGAGTTAGTTCAGCAAGATGAAATTGCTAACAAGGACTGTGTTATGCAGAAAATGCATTCATTCACACACTACATTTTTCTCAGGTATTCTTTCCTTTATCAAAGAGTAGCATGTCAGCTTTGCCCTTACTCTCTAGCAAATGAGAGTAACCGCTGAAGGTGGTTTAATGACAAGAGCACTAACTTTAAAGATACACAATTAGATGCTGCCTAAAGGAATCTGAGCAAGTTACCTGTGACTTTGTGTTAAACAGGGACAACAATACTTGCCTTCATCTAGAAATATTGTAAGAGCTCCAGACTGAAGCAGGTGCAACAGAAGTGAGAGTTTCACACAAGTACCAGAGATTATTACGTTCTTTACTTTATCATTTCACCCTCACTAAAACCTCTTTAATGCTTCACACCACAACTTGACCTTCCAAAGATCCTTCTGAACACCTGAACTATATAAGTAGGGGTGACCAGTCCATATTTTTGGACCTGCGGGTACATATTTTGGCTTGGCTCATGAAAGTATGGCCTTGCCATGTGGATAGGCAGGGACCTCTTATTACTACTCCTTGCCAGCCACATCTCCCAGATCTGTTTTCAGATTCTACTGTCATCTTTAATTTGCTCTGGTAACAATAGTTTAAGTATTTAGTGAGATTTCCTATATTCTCACTTGCCTTTTTTTATACAGGTACAAAGAATCTGCTAGCACAGCCTAGATAACAGTAGTGATTCGGGCTCATCTTAATCAGACTGCGTAGACCTGTACTAGAATCCTTCTTTGACTACCTCAGACACAGCACAGTTTCAAAAATAACAATAGTGATGAAAATAGCCTGTAAGCATAGTATTTTCATGCATCTGAATTTACCATCTGGTTTGATGACTTGGTGGATACTTACACGTTACTCACATAAGGTGACATTTTTAGTTATACATCCAGTTGCAGCTTCGTCAATAATTCAGAAATGTTATGAAGTATGAGTCAGTGGTTACGAGCAAACTGAAAACTTTGAGGTACAAGATTTGTCCATTGTTCAGCAATGCAATAAGAAAACAGATCCAGTGGCATTTGTAGCACTTTAAAAAAAATACATTATCTGTTTCATACATCATAGTACTGTACACTGAATATATTTACACATCCAGTCCATGTAGTGGTTAGAGAAGAACATGTCTGAATGACAGATTGCAGACCTGTAAAATTTTGTAATGTAGATGTATGCTTCATTGTTGGTGTGCAGCCACTACACATAATGCTCAGACTTCTGACAGCAACATCCAATTATTTGTGCTTTAATCTGAGCGTGTAGAGGGGAGTGGATATATAATTCATGCTTCAGATTCTTTTACTCAGTTTAAATCAAGCTGAAGTTTCTTGCTTTTTATGTCAGAACAGTCTTTGCCTTACTATTTAAAGTTCCTCCAAAAGCAGAATCTGCATATGGACAATTGCTTTAGGACAGAAAACATGTGGCTATCAAACGTAGGTCTTCACTTCCCTATAATCCTGGACTTCTCAGGTGAAATTAAACACAGATGCCATTTAACATTACCCAAAAAACCTCTGTAAATTACATACTACTGCCCTCTACTGCATTTTTAATATAGGTCCTAAAAGTATGCATTCTATCATTCTCAGAAATTTTCAGAGATCTTGTGGACACAAAATGTAAATCAGAGTCACAATTCAGCAGAAGAACTGCACAATTTGAACTTTTCAACATTAATTTTTGCACCTGGATCTACCACAAAGTCACCACAAAGCAAAATAAAATAAACTCAAACCACGAAGTCACAGTTCTTGTCAGGTTTATGAGAATCATTCGTGTCATCATTTAGCCAGCCCACCTGTACAGAAAAGTTATAAAAACAAAAAGTATTCAAAGTTTTGGGGAAGAAAATCACAATATGTCTGAACCAGGAGAACCAAAACCCACAAGTATTTGTATAGTTGTATTCATTAAGTCTCCCATCTTTCATCTCCCAGCTACATAAGAAAAATGCAGCATCACAGTCATTACAGAATTAAAAGCACCTCAAGTCGGCTCCAGCTGCTCAAATACAAGTTGAGGCGAAAAAAAAAAAAAGCAAAAACAAAACCTGTAGGAGATGTGAAACACATAACTAATATTAATACCTTTGGATTATCTGAGGTTCACAAATCTTTAACGCTACCAGCTGCTGACGATGTCTACCCCTACAAAAGACGTGTCTACACCAACTTATTTCTTTCCCAAGAACGGAGGTTTTCATATTATTGAACATGGCTCTCATATCCAGAGTATGCCTTGGAATAAATGGCATCAGAACAAACTGGGTGTTAATCCTCTTAATTCACTTCCCTAGGAACTGATGGTTTGTTTCAGTATAGGAAAGAGATTTCTGCAGGACATGAGACACTTCAGACTTAAGATAGTTCCTTCAATATTTACAAAGCATTTTGCGTACACTTACATCACTCCTTTCTAACGGAGAATAGGCAGACTGAGGAAGAAAGACAGGGCCGCATATTTGTCATTAAAATATACTGGATTAAGGTCAGGTAAATAACATTCCTTGATGCCATCATGCTAGGGAACGTTTTTTTTCCCTCTTCAGTTCAACTGCCAAGACCAAGCTTTGCCTTTCACTGCCAGGCCAGCACACCCGAGCATTTGCTGAGGTACTCCTCCCTCTAGTGGGGGCCTCCTTATTTGTACCGCGAAGTTTGCATGAAGCTGAGTTCCATTCACGTTTACAAAAACATGCTGACAATCGTGTGGCTATTTCCCAGAAGTGAAATAAATACTGGCTTTAATGGCCAAAGGAGTCCCTGGCACACAAAATTGTGACCCAAGCAGCAGCATATCCCAGGAGGGAAACTATGGCTTTAGATACTGTTGACAACGTTTGAATTCCAAACTTCCTAGGTATTTCCAGACAAAGTAGATATATGCTTTCTAAAAATTTCCATGAGAAGTTGATGAAGCAGTTACAGCCTGAAGGTCTTGATATCACTGAGTCTTCAGTAATTCCTCCCCCTTAAAAATCCATTACCTTTCTAAGCCCTTATGTTTAAAAAAGGTTTAAATGAATACACACAAAAAGCTCTAAAGCCATTGACCACTGAGAACATCCCATTTTCTTTTGTTACAAATTCAGAATTTTTAAGCAAGCTTTACAATTACATGAAGTTGGGGGAAGAAAGGCAGAGTAGTTTGATTCTTCAGTGTTTAAGTGTGAGTATACTAGCATATTCCAAAGCATTGTACAAACATTGGCCAAATTTGATGTGGCCCTGGAATTAACAGAAAGCAGGAAAAAGTAAAACTGATGGTCAAGTTCTGCTCAAGGCAATGCAGCAAGTTACCAGAATGACAGGATTACAACTATTACAAAAATTGCTAGAAGCAACATCTCTCTCCCTAATTAGAGTAAAAGTTACTTTGATTTAACTTTACTGTTCAAAATAGTTATTTTTTTAAATTTTGTCTTGGATAGCTATCCATACCCTCAGAGGGTACAGCTGACCTCTCACATTTACCACTTTTGAGAGGGCAGATAAAACCTGTTTGTCTTGAAAGTTTGTGCTTTGGGACATCCACCGCATTAGTTACCTCTGTATTCGTGTTTGACAGAGTAGCTTACTGTCAAGGTACTAGTCAAGGCAGAATGAGAAACTAAAGTAGCTGAGCGTAAAGAAAAGATCTCTTAGGCACAGTCACACAGTTGCATTGCAGACTTGGGCAGTCCAACAGTGGTTGTGAAGGCTGACTTTAACACTTTTTCCACTGATAGCTGGTCTTTGGTGCATAGAATAGGGATGCTGTTGAAGTGTAACAGATAGGGAAATTGCAACTCATTTTTTGTTCTCTTACAAATCAAAAGACATTCAACCATGGTTTTAGTTTTTTGTTTGTTTTGTTTTGTTTTTAATTCAGTTGTCAAAAACTAGCAAAATCATCAAGTGTTTTTCACAGGTAAAGCTCAACATTGTACACACAAATGCAAGCTCTGTCAGATGACCCTACTTTGCAAAAGCCTAGATTTCCAAATTGTTCAAGTCACCGTAGTCAAACTCAGGCTGATATATAAAGTGCATAACATGACTTCCTCAAATTCCTGAAGGCCATTGAAACTAGCAGTCATTGCATAAGTCTGGCTGTTTAAGAATCATCAGTCTGTAAGAGAAAGTTTCTAGTTGGATTGGTTTGTCAAAAGCCTCAAAATATATTTTCTGTTTGCATTTTTAATCTGCTAAAGTGATTCAGGTACTTTTTACAAATTGCATTAGGGACTTTGCTATTACGGTTCATCTTATTTTAGCTTACTGCTCCACTTTTTGCAGCTTCTGAGCTATTTTTTCCCTCTCTATTTCATGCTAAACATTCTTTCTACAAAAGGATACTCACTTGTTTTTTGCATCACAAAATTTGCTTTCCTTCACTAAAAGAAATAATTTTGTAACTGGTCCTAGTGTTTATATATCCAGGTGACACAGGTACAAAGGTTCATTAGTTCACCAGCCACTTTGAAACAACTTAAAAGGCTACGAAATATTTTCTTTGTAATTTGGCTTTCCAGTGCTCTAAATTTAAAACTACCTGCTCCTTTCCAGATTTTCAGCAGTAACTCTTTAATAGCCCCAGTAACATGCTATGCAGTCTTTGGTTAAAATGTAAATTTAAGAATTTGTTCCAGTACACAGAAATCATTATAGAAATAACAGATTGTTTTCTATGATTGTTAGCCAAGAGTGACACTGATCCACATCAAGCACCTTTAAATGCTGAGAAAGTGCCAACAGTACTGTAAGTGGTAAGATGTACTTCAACTGGTAACAAACTGAATAGAACCTGCAAAAGTGCTAGAAGTACTAGTATGATACTACTATTGCTTCTAAATCTGCTGGGGTGGGGAGAATAACTTCAGCTTCAACTATTTGAGAATAAAACCTGAAATGAAGGTAGCTATTCCACACAAAATGAGGGATCACTTGTTACATAAGAAAAAGAGTTCAAGATTGGGATATTCTGCTCAGATGCTGCATGGATTAGAGGAGAAAGTTTGCAGGCCTTAACAAACTTAACACCAATGTTTTGAATAAAACATTGGATATTAATTTCCTTGATTTCCTGGGATCACATTACATTCTCATTTTGGATAAAGGATGCCAGTTTGGAAACTAAACATTTCACTTTACACTCATTTGTTGATCTGAATAACAACAAAATAAGTTATTCTTAAAACAAAGGAAACTATTAAGCTAGAACTTCAGAGGAAAACTGTAACTCAAGCAAAAGAAAAAGTCAACATAGTTTCTTGAAACTGAAAGCCCATCATTAAAGTAAGTATTTAAGATAAGGCAGCAAAATAGCATCAGGCAATATGCAACTATAACTTTGTTATTTAGAGATGCACAACCCAAGCTAGCACCGATGTTACATCAAAATTCTAGGATTACACAGGACA
The DNA here is from genome assembly GCF_036417535.1 of Chlamydotis macqueenii. Classification (NCBI taxonomy): domain Eukaryota; kingdom Metazoa; phylum Chordata; class Aves; order Otidiformes; family Otididae; genus Chlamydotis; species Chlamydotis macqueenii. The sequence continues at coordinate 16,911,598 of NC_141568.1, forward strand.
CCAGTCTCTCCACTCTAGCCAGGCCCCATTAGCATTCTATCCCCCCTTCCCTGTGCTCTCAGCCTTCCCAGCTTCTTCCAAGAACTGGCATAGTGCTTTAGTGTGGGACTTGCCCTATTTTAATAGGGAGCTGGAGGAAGGCCCCATTCCCCTTTCTCCTGCAGTCATGAGGTCAATGAACCTTGAGGAAAGGAAAGCACAAGAATTGTACTGGGATGAGACATCTGATTAATAGGGATCTAGGGCACAGAAAGGAGCAGCAGTTACTAACACTCATCTTATGTTACAGCCTTTATTATGTAAAATAAAAAAAAAAAAAGCCTCCACAAGGCAAGTTTCAGCCTCATCATTTTCTCTTCTTTCTCGAGAGTTATGAGCCATAATTTCTATTATAGGTTAGTGAAGCATCCAGGCCAGCCACCAGAGGACCTATGCTTGCACAACAAGCTCTTAGATTATTTTGATAAAGGAGATAGACAATGATCTTGTAGGGAAAACACCCCTGGAAACTACCATTAAAGTTTCTTCAGCGCCACAAGGCACTATTTTTAATCACTAAAAAATTGTTTCATACAATCATGAAACTGTACAGTCAGTGTGCATAGGTTTGTGGATCAGTTTGGAAACCAACACTATAAAGGAAACAGCAGGCATTTAGGACACTTTAGGACTAAAGGACTAGTTTAAAAATTATTACCTGAATGGAAGCACAAGGCATTACACTGGTTTGGTTTTTTTAATATGAGAGGAGCAGGAAAGTAGTAAACAAAAGAAATTAAGAAATCTCAGTCCCATGAATCCTCCATGAATTCAAGAACAGTTAGCAGAGAACTCCAAATGTACCACAAGACAGTAGGTACATCTGGAAGGTGAACCAAGCAGCAGTTCCTGTGAGGAAGTGAGACATCAAGAATTCTTGGGAAGAAAGAGCAACAAGTTGACATTCTGTCTGAGCAACGAGACAACACATTATTCACAACAAGAGACAAGCTGTGTTAGATCAACTTTATTATGTTATCAAAGTTTGACAATAAAATATTCAAAATCTATTGAACACATTCATACACAAAGAGCATATAAAATGCTAGGTCTCAGAATATGTTCCATACAAAATACTGTCAAGTGTAGAGCAGCAAAGTCATTGCCAAACATTCCCTGAATTTAAGCGGGCCTTGAACACACTGTGCTCCAAGAACTACCTTAATACCAAACATGCCTTCCTTTGGTCTGCAAGTCCTTTGCAATTATTGCTAGTTATTGAAGCCTTCTGTATTTAAACAGAATCACATAGTGACTCTGAAGCTCTTCAGAAGTATTATAGTGACAGCTGAAAGCTTCTTCAGCATTTTCTGTACATTTTCTCAAGAAGAAACACATTTGGTCCTCAATACTATTTTTGGTTTCTGAAAATACCCTGGAAGAATAAAACCAAGTAAAAATTATGAAAAGAGATGATTGATGTGTGTTAGGTATAACAAAGATATGTCAGTAAATTCAAAACATTTCAACTGTGCAGTGTGGCAAAGCACCTGAGTTACTCCTCTTAAGTGCCACATTCTCCTCTCCTTAAAGATTTATTTCTTCACACCTCTCTCCCCACAAGAATCCAGAATGCTCAAGTGCACGTGGCTCTAGCAAGCCTGTAACAGTAATGCTAAATACTCTTGCCTTGTAGAGGAACATGCCGTAGTGAGTAAGCACTTCTCAACATGCTGAGTGAAGTGGTTCAGTTTCAATGACTAGAACAACATAGTTTACTTGCTGCATTCAATGAGAGCTCCATCCTAATATCCAACAAACTGAAAATGAAAAGGCTGAAGATGATTTGGTAGAAAAATCACAAGTTCTGGACATAAAACAGAACCATTGTCTGCAGAACAGTCATATCCAATAAAAAAAATTAAACAAACTTGGAAGCATTGTGCTTCCTCTAACACAGTACTTAGAACTCAAGTACACATTCTTGCACACCAAGGCTTTTTAGTTGCAAACAATGTAAAACCAAAAAAAAAAAAAGAGCACTGAAAAACCTGGTGAAATTAAGCTGAAAGTTAATTAAGACAGGTTTCTTTAAATAGCCACACTCTAGGCCTTGTCTACAAATGACAAGCTGATTTACAGATCTTTAGGTTAAAAGATACAGTCAACTAATCTCAGAAACAGTGCTAGGTTGATAAAATTCTTTTGGGGCACAAAAAGTAGTAAAGAACAAGAATTTTAAAAAGAAATAGCATATTTTGGAATAATATATTTTGGAACTTCAAATCACGAAAAACCCTGAAGCTAAACTCTTGGCGAGAGACGGAAAACAACACTGATTAATGGGTAAGAATCTAAGTGCATCTTAGAAACATTGTCCAGATCAGGTTAAAAACTGTTTACCTATGTTCTCATTTTTTTCAGCCCTTGATGTTCATGTTGGTAGCCTGCAATACAGCCTCCAGCTCCACTCAATCCAGTGCTTATTAACAGGCATTCTACTTCAGCAAGAAATATGGATTGTGATAACCTGTTTTCTATAATTTCTGTCGTAAACCAGTAACATAGCAATTTATTCAAAAATTGAGTCAGACCACAGGAAGAGCTTTATCATCTTTTAGCAGTCTTGGAACACAAGCCTGAAGTTTATCCAGCTGACAGCCCCAAATAAAACAGAACACTTGGCTAAAGGACTTTTTTGTGGGGGGTTTTTTCTTGGGTTGGTTTTGGTTTGGTTTTTTTTTTTTTGGGGTGGGTTTTGTTTTGATTTTTTTGTTTTCCTTTCAACAGTTACCAGTTATAAACAGCTTGGGACAACTCAGTACTTAGTCTGGAAAAGTCTAGGCAATATTACTGCTGAACTGTAGATTCCTGGGCAACTGATGATAAGTGTCTCATTTTAAAAATCAGGAAAATGCATTGTCTCCCTCAACAAAAGTAACAGGGAAAAATCAAGCTATATAAGGAAGTTAAAACCTAGGAAGATATTTAGCTTATCCATGACCCTAGTTCAAGTTGTTCTGGATTTACAAGTCACTTCTGAATTAAACCTACCTCCTGTGCCAAAATGTTTGCATTCTACAGTAACAAGAGTTCAAGCCTACCATTTGAACACATCTTATGGATACATTAAATGGCAAAACTTGTGTGCTACAAAACCAGTTAAAACCGTTAGACAACTTCAGTTTGTTAAGTAATGAATCCTCAATAGTTCTGATGATTTTCCAAAACACTTAAACATTTTTCTTTGAAGACCTAGCATTTTGAAAGCATTCAAAATTGCGTTTTCAGAAAACTAAGTGCAGTCTAACTGGGTGACTGTTTTTAAAGCAAGTAATAGAAAAAAATCTTTTGAGTGAAACTATTTCTCAAACAGGACTTCAGTGATCAAGGTTGTAAATATGATGGCCTTTAGACTATCACTTCGGTGAAGTTCAGAGTTGTTTGTTTGGGTTTTTTTAACCATTGAGTAAAACAGCACTGCAGGAAATTCACGAGTTGCATGTTCAGCAATTTATATAAACATTCAAGAACAACATTATCGCTGTTCTTGAAACAGCGATAATGAAACTTGTAATCTATGGGAAGTGAGTTTTAGTCTGAAAAAGAGTAGTTTTTCAGCTGAATGCAATGTTGATCAGATCACTACTTGGTGAGTACCTGGATCAGACCTTAAGTATTTTACTGAGAACAAGATATTATGCTGGCTTCCATTCCCCACTCCATTTCAGGAAGTTCACTTTTCTTTTTGAATTAATGCCCACCATCCATTATCATTTCCACTACAGGAGATCATTTTTCACCCAGAAATGCAACTCTGCACTGTATGGATTGTTTGCCAGTATTCAATTCAATTAGCTTTAATTTATGTGCTACTCCACACAGCTATGGTTATTGCAAGCACCAGCCACTGTTCAGCTACTTTCCCTCATTGATAAATAAAGCACAGGGTGAGAATTCCTCAGACTCCAGACTGTAAGTAATCAGGTTCTAGGAGTTGGTGAGCAAACAATTTCTTCCTTGAAAACAATAAAAAGCACTAAAAAGGTACCCAAGAAGCAACTTCAAGTAATTCACACATCTGTCTTTTCCCCAACAGCTGTAACAAAAGAAAGGCTGGATCATGACAAAGGTAGTATCGTACCAGGCAGACCTCTTCCCCATCTTACCTAGTAGATATGCACATTTACCAACCAAAGTACTGGGAACTGTGGATCAGAATATGCCAGACCCTTGAATGGGTTTACTGTGCTTCCCAAATTGTTAATATCATTCCCTTGTTTTATGGGCATCTGAAATCTCAATCCTTCCTAGCCCTCCTACTCCAGACCCTCCAAAGACCACACAAAGGAACTCAGGTATCTATGATTCTATGTAGTATGTGCAAGGGGCTGCACAATCTCCAAATGAAAGTCTGAGTATCGGACACAACACCAGAGGCACCAAAATGCATATTTGACCAAATTTGCAGAATGTGAAAATACCATGAAGCATCATAAACACAAATCAGAGACAAACAATCATTTAGGACACCAAACAACTTCTTGAACACAGCCTTAAAAAAAAACCCACAAAATAAATAATTCAAATATCTAAATATCAAGGGATTAAAAGGCATTTTCCCATATTTAAGGAAAGGCATCACAGGTGAGGAAAATAACGGTCAACACAAGGTATCACAAACCAAAAAGCAGTTTTTTCACATAGGAGATAGTAGTATCATTGGACAGCATTTGAATATGCTCATTTCCTGAAAGCTCAAGTATCACCACTTCTTGTTTTTGCATGTCCACCCACTTTTGACATTGCAAGGCACTCTGTAAGTTTACTGTTCCATCCCCATCGCTGTAAAAAATCTTGGGTTCTTTGTCAGGAAAGCTTTCATAATGGAAGGAATCGGGTGTTTCCACGCCAGTACCATAAAGACAGTGTATACGCACACCAGGTGGTCTCATCTGGTACACCAGGGTTTCAGTGTTTTGTCTCATGAGCCAGCCATCTTCAAAATTGATGTCCCTGTAGAATTTTCTGTAATCCTGAAGAGTGTAGTTAGCTGTAGGTGTGCTTACAAAGACCTTATCTGGAGGCCATGTGTAGTTGTAGGGGAGCATCCAATTTGTGGAAACTGCTGATCTCTGCTGGTCTCTAATCTTGAGTGAACTGATAACAGGTATTCTATTGTTGTCACCTTAAAAAAAAAAGTGGAATTTCATTTTACACAAAGCAATACGTGAATCTCAACCAGCAGCAATTACCACCACTCACAGTGATAACCTGAATAAAAAGATTTCCTTTGCTTGCAGTGACCATTTGAGATTTTCGTCATTCATGATTGTCTTGATAGTTAACTTCTGCAAACTAACTTCTGATAACGTACAAATTTAAATACAAGTTGATGAATGAATGACTGGCAAAACAACACACACAAGAACACTGCTGCCTTTCCAATATGCTTCTTTATAAAAGAGAAAATATTTCCTATATTAACCAAGTAAGAAATCAGCTTTTATTAGGCATTATTTATATAATTTGCCAATTTTGTCCTAAATGCTCTTCTGGAAGTGTGTTTTGAAGAGATCTGGTACCTATCTGCTTAAAGAACAGATAAATACTACTATCCTTACATTTAAGAACTCATGAAGAGACTTTGTAGGCTTAACAAGACATTTAAGGTTTTGCACAATCAAAACAAGCAGAGTAGCAGTATTAAATCAGCATAGCTACAGAAGTTACTATATGGTTTATTTACCATTCAGCATAGTGTTTTACCACTTTATGCATTCCCTTCCTAAAAAAAAAAAAGAACACTTTCTTGAAAGAAAGTGACAGACTCTTAATAGTTACCTAGAAGATATAACTTGGCATAAAAGCAAACAGAAGCAAAGCAGGTATTACTGTCTGCTTATGCTATCAAAGAAAGAATGCTGCACTCAGTGACCAATTCAGTCTCTATGCAAAAGAAGAGTCAGAGCTTGGTAGCTTCTGGTGGGAACCATGGAAAGTCACCAATATCACCATTTTCCCTGCCAGTCAGCATTTCAAGACTGCTAGAATACTCGTGTTGCTCAGAACAGATGTCTTCTCTAATGTAGTACTAATATTGTCTAGCAACTCTGGTAAACTAAACTACATCTTGGCAGGGGGTGGGTGGACAAAACCAACAATTCTTGAAAGACCAATTACTACACTTGGGAAACGTTTTCAGCTGGACAAGCTTTTCCAAGGCATTATATTTTCTTAATGTAGTCTAAATCTAGAGAGCTAAAGCTTATATCGATAAAGGTCAATAAACCACAACATTGTTAAATTTTACCGAATTTAGACTTATTACAGAACGAGTGTTTGATCAAAATATTGCAAGAATTTTTTTTTAGTTATCAGGTCCATTGTTTTCTTTGCAGTTTGTTCCAAAGATGGCTCAAACACATGACTAAGTTACACTTGATAGGCATCTTTCTTCATATTTTAACCATTGTTCTTGCATCTTAACAAAATTAAAAGCTGCTTCATAAATAGCAGATAAAGTGATTACTAGAAACTATTTTTAAAAAGAAAAGCCCTGAGACAGATCTGAGTTTTAGTTTCATGGCAACTGTCTGATCAGACTTCTTTTCCATTATCACAATGGCTGGCACACCTTAGTTATTTTGTCAGCTGAACCTTGAAGCAGATTTTCTATTATTTTTATGTCCAAGTGGTTACAGCATGTAGTGACTGAGGTCAGCCACATCATAAAAATTGTAATACTGTAACCGAAACAATTATTCCTGAAATAGCACCGAAGTATATTTCGGTTCCATAAGGTGGCACTATTGCTTCAGCAAGGAGACCTAAAGCAGTCTTTGATACCATATTTAGGAGGACTACATGCAGACATTGCTAGTATAACTCTGAAATAGATGAAAAGGAAACTCAAGAGAGCACAGCAAGATTCACAAAGGTCCTGAAAAATTTGTTTCATATTACTGTGTGGTACAAATACTTAAGTGTGCACACTCACTGCTCAGCTGTTGAATAGTGCTTGGCAGTTTTCAGCAAAGCAAGCCCAAGTTCTGAACTGAACAATGAAAGGAATGTGTACACGATTTATTTCCAGGAGAATGATCAAACACAGAACCTGACTCTATTCCAGCCTTCTCTTACAGAACTGTTATAAAATGTTTGTCAAATTCTTTACTTTTCTCTGAAATGCAGAAGTAGCATATGGCCAAGCCCACGCTTAAGTCAGCAGGTACGCTCATTGACATTACACTAAACAAAATGTTCGGTGTAAGGAAGACACTGCTAGTATCTCCGGCTGACACAAATACCAAACAAGCCACCACAGTGAACTTTGTCTGTTGGTGTACTAGGAAGAACATCTTCACTTCATTGGCACTGGAATTATAATGATATAAGTATTGATCCTGCAAAGCACATACATAAGTAGCTGAAGGATCTAAAGAAAACAATTCCACCTGTGTACTGTTTACACTTGGATAACACAAGTGTGGATTTGGCATGAAGTTCTCAGCCATTACTGTATTTTGAACAGGACTAGGAGCAGAAAATGCATTCATAGCTTGTCTTGTCTTTCCTGCAGCAATGCAGTATTTTTCTTTAAAGCAACAATTACTCTGCATACTAACACTCTGATAGCATCAATATTAGAAACTCTTTAATAGACTAATATAATCTAAGTGTTAATATCTGGCAGTAGTGATTTGCTACAGATATCCAAACAGAAATAACCTAAAAACATGCATTCTGATATTATGTTCTGCCTATTTAACTTTCCTACATGATTCTTAAATTTCTGCTTTAAAACAGTTTAGTACAACAGACATACAGATTAAGAGATTACTATATTTTATTAGAAATTTAACTATTCATTATGCATTTGTATAGCTAGCCACTTTGGATGAAATGCATTATAAAGGATTAACAAGATGTGAAGCACAACAGTTTAATCCAACAGAAATCTGGGACTGTAGAATTTTATATAATCATGTGGAATTTTATGAAGGTGATATTAACACTGCTCACTTCCTGCTATTTCAGTAGCATGGGAACTTGTCGGATGAAGCCTGTGGGAAAAGGGCAATCAATTTTTTTACACTACTATTGCAATAGATTTAACAATGTATAACTCAATACAAACATCCAATTTAAGTTTTCTAATTGGTAACTGGTAATTGGTAACTGAGCTGTGCACTCCTATTCAGAATCAAATGCCCTTGCTAAGCAGAGTATTCTTTGATCTGTCCATGCATGGCTGGCACTTGCTATGTGTTCTGCATTTTGATGAAGTCTAGTTTCTGATGTCAGCTTTGTTTAGTAAAACGACAGCGATATCCAAAGCTAACAAGTCAGAAACAAGCTAAAAAAAAACTAGCTAGAAACATCATGAACTAAATGCCAAGGCAGATGAAATAGTTATGGTATCACACAACAGGGTAAGTGAACTTTTCCCATTTGCAGTTACTTAGCGAAATACGTTATGCTTTTTTTTTTGCTTTTTTTTTTTTTTTTTTAAAGTCTCAGGCATATCCAGGATGCTAAACCCAAGATCTCAAAGATTCACTTTCCTTATCTGTAGGAGTTGTAACTTTCAACAGGCATTTAGCTGTGGGCACTTCACCACCATGTCTACAAGTTTCCCTTAACGTTTACCTCAAGCAGGTGTGTGATCTTTAATCAAAAGAAACTATTGAATGCTCTGGAGCCCTTGTTAGCTTTGCAATACTGAACAGAGAGCAATCAGGCTGAAGGCAGAAGTGACAGAAATAGAAGACACCAGGCCAAACAGCAGATGACACAACAGTCTGCTGAAAAGAGGTTAGGAGAGGTCAAGAGGGAAGTAGCTCCTGGTTAAGGGATGTAAAAACGGTCCACTCCCATGAACATAAAGAATGACAGTCTGGTCGTCTGGTCACAAGGCTTGAAACATCAAGTTGCCATCATTTATGAAAAAATTATTTTTAACTTCATAGTACCTTAAACTCCCATCCTCCAGTCTTACAGTTAACTGTTTAGTTAGTATCGTGCACTACTAACAAAAATGTATCGCAAACCCTCAAATTACCTACCTGAAGCCAGCACACGTAGAGTTTTAGCCACTCCTCCCCATGGAGCACCTAATGACACATAATCCTTTATGTACTTGTCCTTCCAGTCCTGACTCTGATGGTTGAGGAAGTAGAGGGTGTACATATTACCCATACTGTGCGCAATTAAAACAACGGGACTTCCATACTGCTCATACATCATCTCTATCATCTTGCGAAGGGCCACAAAATAGTCTCCATTCTCATCTACAGTAAACATACACAGGTTACACAGTTATAGTTACTAATTGTGAATGCTAAACTTCAACACAATTCTTTAAAGGGTTTGGTTTTGGTTTTTGTTGTTTTTTTTTTTTTTTTAAGCTGTCTGGGGAATTAATAGTGTAGAGCTTAGAAATTCCACTATTAAGCAGGAAGGGTGGGTGGTTTTGTGGGGATGTGTTCTAGTGATGTGGTTTTTTGTTGTTGTTTTGTTTTTAAGCAAGTCTTAAGTGGCAAGTTGTTTAAAGAAAAAAAAAGAAATAAACCAGACCACAGAGCTTTCGTCTTGGTCCAGGGGTACCCATGCCCCAAGATCTAGTCAAAATTAAGGTTTTAAGTATAATTGTACAGGCAGGATGGGAAAAGAGGCCTAAAACATTATTTGCTGTCTAGGAGAGTCAAAATTTTGCAAGTAACAATACATTATTTACTTGGTGCCTTTCGCCAGTCATAAGGTGCTCCTCTCACATCTTCATCACGTTTGTAGCCCCAGTCTACTAAACTCTGCACCAGCATATAGAAGTAACTGCCTGCAGACATCAGATAAGAGAAACAGAACAGTGAAAAGATTACGATTAGAAGCAGCTGTCAGACACAAACTAAGTTCGAGATGCATTATCTCCAGTACAGAGATATATACAGACATTAAAACTGTAGTCTTAATCTTTGACAATCTAGGAAGCTGCATATTAAACAAAATGAGTTATGCTCACTCTCCCCCAAGAGAGAGAGAATACTATCATTAAAATATCTTACTTCTTGGCTGATCTATCAAACAAATGTGGCAGCAAAACATTGCATACACAGAACAGATAATTTTCCTCAGTAGAAATGTGTCTTACCCTTGAACTGTAAAGAATACACATCAGAAATTACTACACTGGCGTCCTAGCTTTGGTTGATTGCAACTTAAATTGAGGCAGGGTATATAATACATTCATGAAGGTTGGCGTGGACTTCGCCAACATTTATTCTTGAAAACAAATGCTTACAGTGTACCCCATTGCAAAATTCTGGAAATTACCCCAAAACTATTTTTCTGTCTATCAGGTAGTGAACTAAGACTTAAGTGACTGAACATAATGCTTAATAGCAAAGGAGGGAAACATTTGCAGACTGGCTAATGTTGAAAGATGTTACATATTACAAGCTTTGACACATAGGATGTAAGTATTACCACAACTAGTAACAGTTTGAAAAATTAAGTTCCAAAATATCCTACTGAATGTCACAGTCATATTTAAGTTTTGAGCAGAACCTCACCCTCACTCAGTCTTGAATGCTTATCATATAGCCCCTGAAGTAAACATAGGCAATTTTAAATATGGCCCTGTTCTAGTTATGAGAGTCATCTAGTGAAGAGCATTAAGCACATTACTACCTTTTTGGAGATTGCTCCCTAAAGAAAATAAAGAAGTTCATGCTACGAAGTGTGTGAAGCTCAGGGTATTACTATTATGTTAGTTCAGCCACAGCTAACAATGCCTCATAAAAGCTTATCAGATTCAGTGTTTCCTGAAAGATGGCTTCTACAAAAAAAAAAAAAAATAATAATTGCAAACACATTAATGCAGAAATCATTTGCAGCACAAATGTAATTATATAATTATTCTGACACTGACAAAAGCCAGGAAACTACATAGTGTGGGACCATATCTCCCAAGCCCATTAACTCATTCTTAAGGCCAAGGAACATCTTACTCAGAAGTATGCTGAAATGAATGTTTTTGTTTTGTTCTTGCTTGTCAAGCTTCAGTCACAGAATTTTCTGCTCAACCCATCTTATTTTCTAAAAGTGTCCATCTTCAGAGTGCCTACTCAAGTTTCATCCAGACAACTTAAATGTGGCACAAGACTAAACATGGAATCCTTGTCTCAATCTATCAGGCCAAACAACAAAGAAAATATAATGCATTGAAAACACTTAAAAGCAAAGTGAGTCCTGTGCTAACCTACTACCAAAAAAAGTTGGTCTCCTTCTAAAAAGGACTGTAATTTGAAATCACAGTTCTGTAGCTGCTTGTATAAAGACAGACTAGAGAAATCCTACAAGTGACAAAGCACTTCAAACACAGCTTGTACATACCAACACTCCTTTTACTTGGGTCAAGAAATTCCAAGGAAAATGTCTGCCCAAAACCTGGGACTCTGATATCCACTCCATCTGGTGGTTCTGTAACCTTACTTGTTCGATTATATACCAGCCTGAGGGCAGGAGGAAGAAAGAAGGAAAAAAAAAAAAAAAGAAAAGAAAAACATGGAACATGTTATTACCACATGACAACTCTCAGCTACATTAGGTCTTACATTCTTAGTACAGTAACAAGAACTTTAAGTGCTATTACCCAGAAGAAAAAAGCCAGGCAGACTTCTTAAGAGTACTCTAATGGCTAACAGGTTACACAGTGCAAACAATTATTTTAATTAGTTTAATGCTTTACATGCAGAATCTGAAACTTATCTTCTCTGTAAAACTGAGTATACAGAACTGTGGCTGAACTTCAACTTTAGAATATAAGCTACTTTATACAGTTCTATACCATTTTCACTTTGCATCAAGCCACATAATGAAAAAAACTTGTCAAGAACATAAGAATGTGGCAGTAGAATATAAAATGCCTGTAAAATCAGATATCGGAAAAATTTTCCTAGATAAAAACAATGCATTTCTGTTTAACTGGAACACCCATACCAGCATAAGGGAGTACTTGAGATTTCTTGACTTATAACAATTGGTACCTCAGGAAACATAGAGAGGTATTCAGTGTTTTGTAGATATTTTTCAAATCAATTTGAGATATGAAGAATCTGGAGCATTGGGTCAGGAGTTATTATTAGGATTGTGTTTGTTTGTTTTTAATATCATGTCAATACAATTGCCATTTCTGAATGCAAGTTTTTACCCCTACATGGAGCCTTAGAATTGATACTCAAATCATCACACAGCAAAAACCTCTCTAACCTGTAAGGTACGTAGCAAGACTTAAAGCAGAGGTACAACTACACAACAGCTTGGTATATTCACATAGAAGAGCACCGTGCCAATACATTATTTTTAAATTGCAGGAGCTAAATATTTATTGTTTTCATAGAGGTATTTATATTATTTTTACACGAACATTAATGAAGCAGATTGAATCATGAAAGAGTCTGGAAGCTTTGAATTGGGCAATGTTTTAAACCAAAATAATTCTGGGAAGAAGCTTCCAGATTGCCCTTGAAGTACCCCATGTGTCTCAGCTGCCTGTGACACTGCTCTCTAACAATACACAGCCAGCAAAAGTGCAAGCTTGCATTCCTCCTGCCCTCTGAGCTGCCTGAGGTACCTCCTTCCCCCTTGCCTCATTGAAACTTTAATTCATCAAAAAAGCAGAAAGCGTTCTGCTTCAGATAAGCCTACAGAAGTGTCTGACAAGGACCCAAAGCAACACTGGCTAACTGGTATGAGAGAAAGTGGAAGAAACTAAGAGAACCTCTGCTTTTCATCAGGGATGAACAGCTACATCGTGTGATTCAGCCTGTTACTCTACCTAGCAGAATTACAAGTAATTCTTCTCACTGGTCTTGAATCAGAAAAGAACATTTAACACAGCCATTCTGTACAAAGCATGTCAGTCTAAGGAGAGGAGCTAACTGCAAAGAGCAACATTTCTGGTCTTACCTGATATTATCAATCCAGCAGTCAATGATGACAGGAAGAAGCAATTCTAAATTCAGCCAGAGTGTAAAATAACTGTCTGTCTTCTTAGAGCAGAGATAATGCACTACTGATGGCTTATCTAACTTTGCTTCCAGCTGATTACCTAAGTCCCCTGGAACTGAAAGATATAAAAAGGAAACACTTAAAATTAAAAAATGTATAACATTTGACATGGTAATACACATATCTTAATATTGTAGTCCTCATATGCAGTATCACTGCCATCAAATTTTGTAAATGGATAAAGAAATATTACATAAGAACAAAGTACTGCATTCACATTTTCCGCTGAAAATATTTGGATTTTCAAAAATCATTAGCTAGGGAACCAGCATGTAGAATAATTCTGGAACAACAGTTCATAACTTCAAACAGCAGACTATATAGAAACAGGTCATGTCAGGTCATGGGTATGAGAAACAGATGGTCTCAGACATTATCAAAATTGTCTGTATTTTAAAGTACAAACTGAATCTTTCTGAAATAACTTTTTCTTCAGAGTATTACAACAGCACATGCAAATCATTCTCTTCTCTTTAAACAGTTGCCTGCAAACTATCAGTTTCATATTAAAAATGTGAAAAGCAAGAGCAGCTCTGTTTAATTTTTTTTTTTAACTTTACTTCCAACTGCACTTTCGCTACACAAGATTTAGTTGGCTAGCATAGTTGAATACATAGTTTCCTATTTTTAAATTTAGTTTTAGATGCAACAACAGTTTTGATCTTCACTTGTTTTGATACATTACATCAGTAATACTTGGAGGAAAGTGTCTTGTATTTGCACTTTCTCTGAAGCATACTGTCCTTAAGGCATATACCAAATGCCAGTATTCCTTTGATGAAGTTTTATTTTCCTGTATTTATTTTAAACACTAGATGGAGAAAGGAAAATTATTTCTAAATTAGAACTACACTTAAGAAATGCTCTTACAACTTTTAGCAGTAAGCTACCAGAAAAACTTCTTACATCGTTATTTTTAATCATTTTTTCCCCCTCAAGAACCGGAAAGGCAAGGATACTTCAGTAACTGAAAAGTTCCTCTGTATTAGAAAAACTTCATAGTTAGGTGCTTCTTAAGGGTTCCACTCACCCTTTTCAGCTGCACACACCTCACCTTTTTAGGATATGCGTAACTGTATCCTATTTACTTGCCCATGTTTAATATTGAAGTTTTTTAATGCAGGCCTACCTATACAGTGGCTTTTTTTTACCGCCCACTTCAGTAATTTATTTAAATCAAAACAGTTTAAGTTAAGAACCCTGATACTTAACAGTAAGTTAAAGAAAGAGATAATATCTTTTAGTGGAATGCCGAATTTAAGTGGAAAGCTAGATATGCTTTCAGATAAATACTTATTGCAGAACTGAAAATGGACAGAACTTCACACTATAGACCCAGACAACCACACTCTTACAGCCTTCAACCACTGCAGGTTACACCCCACCACAAGAGATACACTTCAATATTTCTTTAATAACTGCCCCTACTTTCTCATTAGGTTTTTAGTGGTTTTATTTCTGTAGTCTTAAGTAAAACGTTGAAAGACCCAGTAGTAGACCACAGTTTATTTTAGGTCATATTTCAAGGACTCTGATATACTGGAAAGCATAGTAAGGGAGATTGTAGTATTGCATCACACCCTAGAAGGAGTTTACTGAAGTTCAGTCTTGTAACCTCACAAAATGCTGTTTAGTTATTTCTTATAGAACTATAAGGCAACAGCTTGTTCCACAGTCTCGTGCCTATGCTGTATCAGTGCTTTTTAATTAGAAAAGGAACATAATGTATTTCTATTTATGTCAATCCTTCATGACTGGCCAGTTTCAGCAGCAGACCTGCCAAGGACAGAACTGGTTGATTTTTGTCTTCAGTTTCAATGCAAAACAAAGAAGAATGACATTCTGTTCTACCCTGGAATCTTATTTCATTGGGTAAAAATCAAATTCTTCCAGCAAAAATACCTTTAAAAGACTTAAACAGCTGGAATATGAGACTTAAGAACTTGCTGAGGTTTCCAGACAGCACTCAAATAATCATAAGCCCTCCCACTCTGAGTAAGAAGATTCACAACTGACAAAGTTTAAGATTATAATCAAGAGACTTTTATCAACAACAGTACTGAAAGTAGGAAGCTGTACAGAGTCTCAACTTGGACTTAATGGAGTTATCTTAGACTAACTGCAAGTTTAATTTGGTTAAGATATTTTATCCTCAAGAAGCTTGAGGATGGAGGCTGTGCTCCTGTGTCCAATTCAGAACAGAAGATGAGAATATTATTTTTTTACTTAAGGAATGATAAGCAACAAGTTGAAAAGTGGTAATTTTATGTAATTCTAAACAAAAGGAACCTGAAGGTGCACAAGTCCATGGGTCCTGATGAGATCCATCTGCAGGTCCTGAGGGAACTGGCGGATGAAGTTGCCAAACCACTGGCCATCATATTTGAGAAGCCGTGGTGGTCTGGTGAGGTCCCCGATGACTGGAAGAGGGGGAACATAACCCCCATTTTTAAAAAGGGGAACAAGGAAGACCCAGGTAACTACAGGCCGGTCAGCATCACCTCTGTGCCTGGCAAGGTCATGGAGCAGATTCTGCTGGAAACCATGCTAAGGCACAAGGAGAGCAAGGAGGTGGTTGATGACAGCCAACATGCCTTCACCAAGGGCAGATCGTGCCTGACCAATTTGGTGGCCTTCTATGACGGGGTAACAGCATCGGTGGACAAGGGATGAGCAACTGACATCATCTACCTGGACTTGTGCAAAGCTTTTGACACTGTCCTGCACGACATCTTTCTCTCTAAACTAGAGAGACATGGGTTTGATGGACGGACCACTCGGTGGATAAGGAGTTGGCTGGATGGCCGCACTCAGAGAGTGGTGGTCAACGGCTCGATGTCCATGTGGAGACCGGTCACCAGTGGCGTCCCTCAGGGGTCCGTGCTGGGCCCAGCCCTGTTCAACATCTTTGTCGGCGACATGGACAGTGGGATAGAGTGCACCCTCAGCAAGTTCGCCAATGACACCAAGCTGTGTGGTGCTGTCGACACGCTGGAAGGGAGGGATGCCATCCAGAGGGACCTGGACAGGCTGGAGAGGTGGGCCCATGCCAACCTCATGAAGTTCAACCAGGCCAAGTGCAAGGTCCTGCACCTGGGTCATGGCAATCCCAGGCACAAATCCAGGCTGGGCGGGGAATGGATTGAGAGCAGCCCTGAGGAGAATGACTTGGGAGTGCTGGTGGATGAGAAGCTTAACATGAGCAGGCAATGCGCCCTTGCGGCCCAGAAGGCCAACCGCATCCTGGGCTGCATCAAAAGAAGCGTGGCCAGCAGGTCGAGGGAGGTGATTCTCCCCCTCTACTCTGCCCTGGTGAGACCCCACCTGGAGTACTGTGTCCAGTTCTGGAGCCCCCAGCACAAGAAGGACATGGACCAGTTGGAGAAGGTCCAGAGGAGGGCCACAAAGATGATAAAAGGGCTGGAGCACCTCTCCTATGAGGACAGGCTGAGAGAGTTGGGGCTGTTCAGCCTGGAGAAGAGGAGGCTCCAGGGAGACCTGATAGCGGTCTTCCAGTACCTCAAGGGGGCCTACGGGAAAGATGGGGAGAGGCTGTTCAGTAGGGCCTGTTGCAATAGGACAAGAGGTAATGGTTTTAAAATAGAGGGGGGTAGATTTAGATTAGAAATTAGGAAAAAATTTTTTATGATGCGGGTTATAGAACACTGGAACAGGTTGCCCAGAAAGGTGGTGGAAGCCCCATCCCTGGAAGCGTTCAAGGCCAGGCTGGATGAGGCTCTGAGCAACCTGATCTAGTCAGGGATGTCCCTGCTCCTTGCAGGGGGGTTGGACTAGATGACCTTTGAAGGTCCCTTCCAACCCTAACCATTCTATGATTCTATGAAAAGATAAGGGGCAAGTTCCACCTGTGCCAAGATACAATACTGGAGTTAAAAAATGAAGTCACATATACTGGTGTGATGACTGTTTGTTTGTAAAGCAGCAATTAACAAACATGTTTCTAAGGTTTACATTTCCATATTAACAGCAAAACTTCTAATCACTAATTCACAACTAGTGTTTTCTAAAGTTTTCTGCAAGCTGAAGAGGGTTCATGATAAAGCTATAGGAAGCAAGATGTAAACTTTGATTTTCCAGATTATGGAAGGAAACATGCAAGATCTTCAGCCCTCACCCCACACAATTTAACAGTGTTAATGATTTACATTTTGGCTAGAGAACTATTTATTGGCTTTTTTATAAGTAACAGGTTAAAAAAGATCACATTGAAGATTAATTCTGTAGAATAAGGACATACTTTGCTGAATTTTCTGTGATGGAATTTGCAAGTAGTAGAAAAAAAAAAAAAACACATTTCCCTTTGCTTTCACACCATACAGAGAAAGCATCTGTGGGCAGAGTAATCTGAAAGCAGTTTTCCTCCTCATCCTTTTATCTACCAATATCTGTAGTTTCTAAGCCTTTTTGCTGGAAACATTGTAGAATGTTCTTACTTTTTAAAGCCTGCAGACTGACCCCATAAGCGTACCAAATAACTGGCAAGGGAAGTTCTGCAAGATAAATCAGCAATCATTAAAACTGGAACTCCAAGAAAAGATCTCAAGCAGTACCCTTGCTTTGCTAATTTGCAATTGTGTAATACACGTATTGACTTCTCAACTGCGACATTTGGAAATACAATGAGGCTTCCTATTCAGAAGAACAGTATTTCCATCAGATTTCATGACCTACCGTTCTAGCATATTCTCATACTTTACAAAGACTGTAATCTGAACAGAAATAATTCAATACATTGATGAGCCCATACTATAAAGTATCCTTTGCTGGGTTTTTGTCTCAACTGTCCTGACAAAACTAGTACAGCTCCCTCTGGGACATGTTCTTGTTTGATTAAATTTCAGGGAAAGCATGTTTACAAGTTTCATTTGAGTTTAAGATATTTAAGACTTTTCGAAGTCTAGGAACTACAATAACTAGCTTTAGGATACGTTGATACTCCTGGCCTATCACTATCCTTACATCTTAATAACTGATGCACAGTTCCCAGCAGAAGATCATAAGCAAATTGCACCCTGGAAAGTGACTTGCCTTAGGAAACAAAACAAAACAAAAAAAAAACAAAACAAAAAAAACCCACCCCAACGGTCTGTATGCAATAACTGGAGCAGGAAACTATTGTTTGTGTGGCAAAGAAGCCATAATTACTTCTTTTATCTGAAATGCAAATATCCTTGGATATATATAAACTGTTGTAACTTTTTAACTGGCATAATTGCCTCAAATAACTGCCATCTTTTCAGTTCTATAAAATCAGCCTTCCTTCTAAATGAACTTCCTTTCTAGAAAATTAATTTTAAACCCTGACCACAGTTCTCCAAGGAGAATGTCTCAAAGTAGCTCATAGACTCAGTGATAGACTGCCACAGAAAATGCTTGAGTTTAAAATTAGGAACAAGAAAGCAAACAACATCTCACATGATACTTCCAGATACCTCAGATCACATGAGGCGTAAACATTTAAATCACTCCTGACATCTAGCCAGCTGACCATACAAACACACACACCTCCATTAGCAGTCAGCAGGAATTCACAGGCAAACCTCGTTTGCATGTAAATCAATTATTAACAAACTACATTTAGGTGTCTTTCTAGAAAACTTTAGCCAAGTACCTAACAAATTGTTTGCAGAAGGTATCAGAACATTGATATAGTAATTGTGGTGAGTCAGCTCTAAAAGGTAAGGAGTTCAGTGAATCCGCTGCTGATCTTATAAGGACAGGTTATCAGCTCCCAAAATTGATAAGACATGAGATAGTACACAGTGATTATCGATGGGCTATATGGGAAAATAAAGAAGGAAGAACAGCCACAAAATAAATGAACTTCTTATTGCAAGCATTAGAAGACAAGCATGTTGAATATATAATCAAACTGATAAGAGAAGTGCAAAAATATTATAATTACAGGTAAACATGAAGCAGACATCCAGAAGTACTTGCACAGAATGTGTGTGTGTGTATCTATCTATTTTTAGTAGATACTGGCAGTAGAACAGAAGTTAGCCTGGCTCTTAAAGGAGATTTTTCTTGTACGAATATGTTGTCCTGGCTGAATAGGAAACTTTAAAAAGGCATGAAAGCAATTCATTATCTTAAGTAGAATCACAGAATGGTTAGGGTTGGAAGGGACCATCAAAGGTCATCTAGTCCAACCCCCCTGCAAGGAGCAGGGACATCCCTGACTAGATCAGGTTGCTCAGAGCCCCATCCAGCCTGGCCTTGAACATTTCCAGGGATGGGGCTTCCACCACCTTTCTGGGCAACCTGTTCCAGTGTTCTATAACTCTCATCGTAAAATTTTTTTTCCTAATTTCTAATCTAAATCTATCCCCCTCTATTTTAAAACCTTTACTCCTTGTCCTATTGCAACAGGCCCTACTGAACAGCCTCTCCCCATCTTTCCCATAGGCCCCCTTGAGGTACTGGAAGACCGCTATCAGGTCTCCCCGGAGCCTCCTCTTCTGCAGGCTGAACAGCCCCAACTCTCTCAGCCTGTCCTCATAAGAGAGGTGCTCCAGCCCTTTTATCATCTTTGTGGCCCTCCTCTGGACCTTCTCCAAGCCCCCTTTTCCCCCAAAACACTTGAAAGAGTAACTCCAGCACAATCACCTTACATTTTAATGAGCATTGTCTTTGATATCAAGCCTTCAGGCAGGACTCTGGAAATAAGGTTTTGACTTTTACCTCGTATTTCTTCTTCTCTAGTACCACTATTATATGAATACCCTTTGACACTTTGTTATTTAAATCTCAAGGAAAACTGAGAAATTGCATTGCAGTACTTTGCTGTCAATTACTACCCAGGTTCGTTTGGCCTCTGGTCTTGCTCCCTTGGTATGTACAAACTTGGGCTTCAAACATAGTAGCTCCTGCTCCTAAGGCACCATTTGATGATGCACAGACCAGCTTAAAAACATAATCTAATCCAGACCGAGTGGTGCAGGTCTCCACATTCCTTATGCCAGCTCCTCCATTAATCACTTCTTCCTCAACAGGTTAGTTTTCTCATGCGTTAGCAAGACAAACAGCTCCACGAAGTGGCCAATGAGCAGGCACAAGGAAAGCTGGGGAGCACTAATGAGCTGTTGGATTGGCTTGGCTATTCCACAGAACCACATTTCACCTGAGCCAGTTATGGGGCTCTGCAAATCTGAGATCTTTTGCCACCACAGCTACAGCCCATAGTTAAAAGGTTGTATTCAAGCAGCTCATGTTTTCGAATTTGAAGTTCCTAGAAGCAGTATTTTTCTTAGTACCTGGGGAGCAGATCAAAGTTACCCATACATAAGCAACGTCTCATATTTGCAAACTACTGCTGTACGTCCTCATCCTTGGGTAAGCATAGGTTGCAACTGCAAGTGGGGTCATTACACAAAAAATTTGAGAGCAAGTTACACTGGGTGTTGTGACCATCAATGGTCTAAAACATTTAGGAAATTACCACTGTTGACAACATTACTTTAAACAGCATTCCTTCTTTCTTTATTTCTTAAGATCAGATGGCCAGCCTGCCATGCACAGAATAAGACCAGACTTGTTAACTGCCCTTTCTACTTAAGAGTCTTAACTTCCAGACAGACCAAGAGTGAATGCTTAGATCACGAGACCACATTAACTACAAGATAAATACATACTTAAAAATTGAACACTTATGAGGACTTAAGGGTCTAAACACCAGCCTGATATGATTTAGAGAGGATCAACTCTGTATACCCCTCTTGTATGGACTCCAAAACCCTATCAGGCTTGTATGCAAGGCTGCATTATACAGGCCTATGCATATCAATCTCCTTTTGCATTTGTGATTCCAGAGCTATGTGTTTTTCTCCCCTCTCCCAAACACCTCTGCTAAGCCAGCACTTAGAATGCCTCCCTAAATGATTCTCCTAAACCCTTCTACCTTCCTCATCGCAGCAATTCCTAAAAAGCTTATCTTAAACATGTCACATACGCAAGAAGGGTGAAGAAAAGGTCATGAAAAGTTAACTAGAATCAAGATGAGAACATTTCATACAGAACCGGTGAGTGACCGACAGTTACTCCTTCCTCTCCTTTATTTGTTTGACCTTCACTGCCCATGTCATGGCTAATTGAAGCTAAGCTCTTAGTGCAGGTGTTTTTATGACAGTCATTTCTATACATCAAAAAAAACCATGGTATTTTACAACAGTAAGTTACAGCAAATTACTCCCTTTCTCAAAAAATTTTTCTGAGTTGTCTGTTTATGTTAAAACCCACTGAATCTTCACTTTCTGGACAGGTCAGGACTGGGCAGCAGAAAACAGCAAGTTTTAAAATGCAGACAATGACTAGAATAGTAAGAGATCCAAGTTCCGTAGTATGTGGGGAAAATTTGCTCTAACAACAAGAAATGATTTTTTTTTTTAAACTACTTGCTGATGAATGCATGCTCAGCCATGTAGCATTTAGCAAAATAGGAAAACAAAAACCATGGCTGATGTACATTTTAAAAGCATTCTTAGGGTACGTATACATTTACAGTAGGTCCGTCAGTCCATCAAGCTCCATGCTTCTAAAACCAGTATCCCATTATCCCCATTGTTTTTAAATCTTCTTTGATTCCCTCATAGCTAGAGTTGAATATTGGATCAGCAGCTATAACGTTATCACCTTTGTCACTTATCCCAGTGCAAGCTTCTTGATGACAAAGCTTATTGCTAAAAGCCAGCCTCACAGAGCTGAGAGATGGGATAAAAGATTGCTTCTAGCCTTCACAGGCAGAACTCGAAGAGCTTTTGTTCACACTAACTCCAGCCTCTTAGCACATACTTTTGCGGTTTCTACTTCCAAATCTACGTCCTCCCAATTAGTTCAGCCATCTGTTAAGAACTCTGAATTTGTACGTGGTGGTCCTGAGACACGCATCCTCTTTTAAAACGTTCTTGTTTAGCATTTACCCTTTTATGTCAAAAGTTTGTAACAGTAGTAATAAAGTCAGCAGCAGAGCCTAAGCTATTAGAAATAAACAGAGCTTAAACTGAACAACATACCAGTGATTATCTTTTTCCCAGTATTTTTCTTATTTTCTTAATTTTTGTTCCTCCTTTATCATCAAGGTTAATTGCATAAGAACATACAGCACCGAATACGTTCACAGTGCTGACTACTGGCATTAATACCACCAAATATAATTACTGTATTGGAATGCTTCAGAATTGCCATTTCAGTAGACAAGTTATTAAAACATTCAAAATTTATTTACAGATCTTCTTCTCAACAGATACAAAAAGCATCTAACAGATATTACTTAGTAACTATTTCTAGATATTTGTTACAAACTTTTTTTGTGTTAACAGGTGAAGCCACGGGCCAGTAATCAATATTCATTTTCTGTGTTGTGCTAGGAAACAAGCCTGTTATTTTTTTGATACTTGTAGCGTGACCACTGAAACACCCGGTCACTCTCCTTTCCACATCCGATCCCAGCCTCCGTTATGAAAGGTTCCTACGGAGTGAAAACCTGAGAAGCGAGGCTCCGGTTTGAGTTCGTGACCTAGGACTGCGTCTGAGCGAGCCTTGCTTTCCCCCACGCACTGCCCAAAGGCAATCTCCCCGTTTCAGCGTGTGTGCGTCCCCCCCGTGTCACGCGTGGGGCCGGTCCCCCCTACCTGGGCCTGTGCTTTTGGCTGTCACGGCCGGGCCAGGCTGCCAGGGCCGAGTTACGGAGGAGACGCTCCGCGCCCAGCGCCACCTCCCCCCCACCCCGTTACCCGCAGCAACCGGGTCGCTCGGCCGAACACCCCGGAGACCCCCGGGCAGCGGCCGAGGCGGGCACCCCGCCGCCTCCCGACCGAAGGGGGACAGCAAGGGCAGCGGGCTCGGCCAGCTCCCGCGGCGCCAGACGCACCCCCCGCCGCCCCCTGCGCTTACCCAGCACCACGGGCGGCCCCGGGGGCCGGCGGCGCGGCAGGCACCCGCCGCCGGGGCAGAGCAGCAGCAGGAGGATGAGGAGGAGGCTGAGGACGGGGCTCCGCGGGAGGAGCCTAACGCCGGCCGGCAGCACCATCACCCCGGGGCCGGGAGCAACCACCGCCTCGCTCCGCCAGGGCTGCCGCGGCAACCGCCGGAGTGCGGCCCCGCCGCCCGGCCCGGCCAGAAAAGGGCCCGCCCTGCCCTGCCCGGCCGCGCCCCGCCCCGCTGGCCCCCGGCCCCGCCCCCGCAGGCGGCACCAGCCGATTGCGGAGAGCCCGAGCCGCTGCGCGGCCTCGCTTCCCGCGGCGGCCGCGGGCCTGGCCTTGGGGTCCGTCGGCGGGAGCCCGCCCGCCGCCTCGGCCCTGCGCGGTGCTTGGCCCCGCGGAAACCTCTGTAGGTGCGGCGGCCCCTCGCTGCCACGGCCGCGGCCCCGGCCCCGCCCGTGTGAGGCAGAGCAGACAGGTAGGGCCCCCCGCAGGTCCGGGCCGAGGCCTCTGGGCCCGGCTGGCAGCACGCAGTCAGGGAGGGAGACCTGCTGCGGGAGGAGTGCGTTTGTCTCATTACCGCCTCTGCAGCTGGGTCATCCTGGAGGTTTCTGAAAGAGAAGGGAGGGGCGTTTGCTGCAAAACTGACGTGTAAGAGTAGGTAGCACATAAGGGGAATCCTCAGAATGGCTTAAGGAAAAACAAAAATACTTAGCAGAGCTGGGAGTTTTAGTATTACGCAGTCAGGACTGATCTAAAAGTCAGGATCTGATATAAAAGCTTACAGGCCATAGCTGTACTTCAGGCCAAGCCTACGGTGACAGCTAATTGGTACAGAGTATCATTGAGGTCAGGCATTTGGCAATACTCAGGAAAAAATCATTAGATCTTTATGCACATAACAAGAACAGGTAGACTTGTAATTCCAGTAACTTAAAACCAGAAGGAATATAAGCCTTTGTGCTTTGGCAATAACAGTTAGGAGCTACATACACATTGTTTAGTGGGTGTCTGGCTGTGGAGGGGGAGGAATAAGGGTGTCCACAGGAGCAGAAACTAAATGGATTAAAAAGTGGTATTTGGAACCAGTGTAATCACATCTCATGATCAGCCATGGTCGTGCTGATGTGCAGGACAAGGTTTTTGTGGTTCACTCGTACCCACTGCTACTGTGGACACATGCTTTCTGAGCCAGGTGTATCAATTCATGCTCAGGCTGAAGCTCTTTCTGATAGGGTTGCTTTGCAGCAAGGGTGCTACACTGTCTGCTTCACAGCTCCCTGCATCCCTCAGTGTCTCCTAATTTTCAGAAATATTCCTACCTTGAATGGCTAATGCACTAGCATGAAGAGTATCACAAATGAAGACTTGGGAGTGAGAGACACATAGAAGTAGAAAACTACTCATTGACTTGGTAACTCCTACCAGCTATACACACTGTAAGGTATAAAGGTGAAGGTGTTCTTGCCTCACCAAATTCAGTATTCAACAACATTTGTAATTGCTGCAGAAAGACATGTCAAGAAGATCTCTGCGTGAAGGCAGGATCAGGTAAAACAAATACACAACCTGTTGACAGGAGTTTAGAAAGATGACAGGGATGGGTTGGCATTGACATGGAAGGAGGAAGCCACATCTTCCTCCTTCTGAAATAAGACAGGAAGAAAGTGGAACAAATAACACAAGGAAGCTAAGGCTGAGTCTAAATCTAGAGTTGCTTTTTTCAAGGCAGCTGCCACACCACACATTTACAGTGAGTGGAAAGCTGTCAACATCCAACAAAGCCAAAGGCAGGTGCTTAGTCACCAGGCAAGTGTTGACTTGAAATGACCTCCTACTAAAACAAACTACAGGGTGAGCAAGTGTGACTGTAAAGCTGATTGCAACATTGATCCTGGTGTAGGAATTAAATGTTACAAAATGCAGCCAAAGACCTTATGGAAGGGTAAAACAATATTTAAAGAAAGCTGATTTCAGTCACTCACAGTCATTCTGTCATACCTCTTTACTCAAAAGCTCCAAAATGCAGGCGTCCAAATAGTCAGGCCAGGATTGCTTGTGCTATGACATGAGGGTCAAGGAATGCCAGCTGTCAAGTCCTCACATCTTTTGGATTCCCTTGGGTAGCAGCAAAGCAGTTTTTGTAGAGATTTTCTACGCCTTTTAGAAGTGAATTATTATTACGTGATTTTTTTTTTATCTCAGTCTTTTATTTCACCCTCTGTAAATTTTGGGCAAGCTCACTGCGTGTTGTCTTTGTTCCCTCCTTTTTGAAGTGTCTGTCTTTCTTCCCGCTGAGCTAATAGAGAGATGAATGGCCCATATTACTTACTGTAGACTTGTTGCTGTCTTCCTGTTACCAGAAGGTACGCCTTCTGCTGATAAGGCATTTCTGCTGTAGGCCTCTGAGACCACAGGCCTTTTAGTCTTGATGTAAAGACTGCATTTGTCAGCATTTGCCAGTTTAGTTGCTCCTATTTGTGTCCTTGATTATCATGTGTCATTTTTGTAACCCTTGCCGTATGGATTCTATTCATAATATCACACACAGACATTTCCATACTCAATTCAAACCAATCCAATCTTAATATTTCTTTTACAATTCTCTATACTGTTCTGGCAGCTGGGAATATCTTCACACTTCACTAAAAAACTTTCCATCTTATTCTTCTCCAGGGAAAGCCTGCTAAACACATAATTGCTGTTCCTCCTGTTCTGCAAGCCCAGGCTCTTCAGATAGCAGTCTTTCAGCTGATGAATCAAGTAGTGTATGTTAGTTACTTCTTTTATTGTCTCCTTTTGGGAGGTCAGAACCATTCACAGTTAAAAGCAAAGTAAATTAAGGTCTTTACTTTTGTAAAGTTGTTCAAATATGCACAGCACATTTCTGTTTTCACATTGAGTGCCTGGTCTTATTGTCACTTGCACCAACAAACACGAGGATCCATGACACACTGAAGAGTCTCCCTTAGCATCGCTCTCCAGTTGATGAGAGCCTGCTGTTAATTGAGTCAATGTAGCTGTTTCCAAGTGCTGTTTTATTAGAAGGGCAATCCAGCTCTTTCTTCACAAAGAATGACTTGACAGCAGGGCATTTGTCGATTAACAGCAAGTTAGGAACATGACCTTGTGTAGCCACACAACAGAATTCTACTAGTCATCATCCACGGCAAATTCAAGAAATAGCAGAACCAACTACAAGGCTGAACTGCCAGTCAAATGCCAGCAAGCTTATTATTATAAAAAGTACATGCTATATACTGCTTCCTTCAAGTGTTTTGTATCCAAAGCTGGCTAGAAATGGAAAAGGAAGTTGTTACAGCTGAAACTGCTGATAAAAGCGGTACTGCACCTTTTTCACTTACGTATGTGGTGAGAAAAATAGAATCACAGAATGGTTAGGGTTGGAAGGGACCTTTAAGGCCATCCAGTCCAACCCCCCCTGCAAGGAGCAGGGACATCTCCAACCAGATCAGGTTGCTCAGAGCCCCGTCCAACCTGGCCTTGAATGTTTCCAGGGATGGGGCAGCTTGTGCCAGTGTTCCACCACCATCATTCTAAAAAATTTTTCCTTCTCCAGTCTGAATCTGCCTCCCTGTGTTTTAAAACCATTACCCCTGGTCCTGTCACAACAGGCCCTACTGAAGGGTTTCTCCCCATCTTTCCTGTAAGCTCTCTTTAGGTACTGGAAGGCTGCTGTAAGGTCTCCCCAGAGCCTTCCTCCAAAGGCAATTTTGTTACCAGCGTAGAGATTTTTTTTTAATTGCATCATCAGTCTTCTAATCAAATATTCTTCATGTCTTTCAAAAAAATCCCACCAGAAATAAACTATATTTGACACTGAAACTACAAGATCAGTGGCATTATCTTTGTTTAAGGCTCTTCGAGGGCTTGCACTGGCAACTTGACAAAAACTGTGAATTGGGTATGAGTTTGCACACTGGTTATTTAAATGAAACAATCCTTTCCAGAAATGTAATATTTGCTTAAACACCTTTTATTTGATTGAACAGAATTCTCTGTTTGCTTCTGATCCTTGCCATTTAAGTAGTGTTTGTATTGGCTCAAATACCTCCAAACATGATTGTGCTGAGCTGGACACACTAGTAGAAAAACGGCAAGTTTCAAAGAAAGATGTTCTCTTTGGTTTTGGGTAATATTATAATACAGGTCTGTGACATTTCTTTCCTTCCAACTCCCAAACATCACAGACCACCTCAAGTATTCAGCTTTAAATAAGTTTTGTTCATATGCACAATTTTGAACTCCCACCCAAGGTCAGAAGGGAACCAAGCAGTGAGAAGAAGTCAGACCTACCCAGGAACTTCCATAAGCCTATGCATTGATAAAAACTTAATTTATACAGAGGTGTAAGGGGCTTAGGAAAACCAGAGTGATACGTTTTGGTTTAGTTTGCCACAAGTAGTCAAAGTCCATAAGTTCACATTCAGAACAGCACATTTGTTCAGTTTTAAGCTTCATTAGAGAATTGATTTTTTAAAGAAGCTGGGATTTTTTTCCCCCTAATAGTTGTTCTTTCTGCACCACAAACTTTTCCAGTGCTTCTTGACACTACAGATTTATTCTAAATTTATTCTTCTAAATTTTCCAACCTCAGTAGGAATCCTGGCCATTGTTTAAACATGACTTTTTTTTTTTTAAAAAAAGACAGCTCTAGAAAAAAAACATACAACACCAATATGATCTTTCTTCACTGTCTACGATCAAGATAATTGTTTGGGATTTTTTTTTTGTGCAAATATCAGGCCTTAAAACTCAACTCAGGAGGCAACAAGCGAGTTAAATCCCTTCCTTCTCAGAACTGGTTTGAGGCCCAGCTGAAGTCGCTCATACCTGTACAATGTGTTTTGGTTTTAGTGCAGTTGTGACTGACCTGTAATGATACTTACGTGTTGCAACTGACCTGACAGTTGGGCAGTCATAAACATATATTTGTCTTAAGAGCTGAGTGTGCATTTGAAGGAGGCTTTTTTTTTTTTAAATAGCAACACTGGGTTATGTAATAATATTTCTTCAGAGTAAAACTTTAAATATAGAAGATTCCATAAATATCCCAGACATTCAGTTCAATTTATAACCCAGTTTTGTTAAATTAGCCAGAGGAGAGTTCCACTTCTGGACTGCTGGAAGAGGGTATTGATTTCTTACCTTTAGCAAAGATTTTTTTTTTTTTTTAAGCCACTGTTGGACAAGTTAGCTGACTTTTTAGAAATTCACTGCACTTGTTAAGCTCCATCTGTACTTGCGTGTAAACGCGGCAGCATAGTCCTGGAACACAATCTGACATGTATTTGAACCGGAGCTGCAAAGATACTTTCCCTTCCGTTCCCTTCTCCCTGCTTCCTCAGCACTTCACATTCACTTCCATATTGTTCCCCATACTCCGCTCACTAGTGTTAGGACAGTAAACAAGACTTGAAATAGGTTCCTCAGTGTCTTTCAGGTTAAATTTGGTTACAGTGCAGAACAGGGCCAGAAAAAAGGGAAGAGGGCAATTGAATAGTGGAAGTACAGAAGTGCCCACTTACACAAATATCAACCTAGAACATCAGACCCTAGCTATTTGCCAAGGTAGGATATCTGCAATTAATAGAGCCTGTCACTGTCATTTCTCCTATCTTCAAAGGTTTGATCTGTATAATAGAGATTATAGTACTCTTTTGGCTCACATTTTGCTAAAGCAGATAAATTCATCCTTGTAAACCATTCACGTAATAGAGCTTCGTAGTAAGTTGTGACGATCTAATGACAAACAAGCTGAACTGCAGAATTCCTACTCAGTCAAGGAGAACTTTGTTAGAATCTGGGAGTGAGAAATTCTTAGCAAGACTGCTAGGACTGAAGGTAGTGGAGTTTTACTTAAGATTTCCTCAGAGTTGTCGTTCTAGGTTAGACCACTGAAGAATTTTGAAACTGAAGCTAGGCAAAATACAGAATTAAAAAAAAAATTAGTAAAAGACGACACAGGGAGATGGAAGGGGGAGATAGCATTTTGTGTAGGATTAATATATGAGAAAAAGAGTTGAAAATATAATCTATGCTGTGATAAAAACTGAGTAGGTTGAACCCTCAGGGACAGCTTATGTCTTGCACAAGTCCCCAGAAATTACAACAACTTCCCAGCATGTTGCATGAGTGGTAGAACCTGACATTTTTTGCTGTGCAGAAAAGCTGTTTGTGCCCTCTCCAGTAGAAAGCTGACAAAGTGAGTTTGATCTGCAGGCAAGATACTTTTCAGGTGAACAGAAGATTTAGAGAAAAAGCATAATTCAGCATGCTGCTATTGTAAGGCTAACATGTTTTACAAGACTGTAAGAGTGGCTAGGGCACAGTGACATACCTGTCAAAGAAAGCGAAAGAAATGTTGTTTGTCATGTGGCATGAGTCAAACAGCAGCATTTCAGGATTCTAGCCCACATATAATGAAAAGGCAAGGAGACCACTGTTCTTCTGTTTAATAAGCAGTTTCATCCAGTGTTGCAACTTGTTTGGTATCCCGGTTGGGCAAGGTGTCAGGGAAGTTGCTGAGAAGTACAAGGCTTAGGAAATTTGCTAGCTCAAAGTTACATCTAAAAAGACCCAACTACTGGATCTGAGTGATTACTGATGAAAGTGAATCCATTTCTGGGAACACAAATGTATCCAGAAGAACTGAGACTGATGTCAGTCATTTAGTAACTTATTGAGGGGAATGTTGGTCTTTATCTAGTCTCATTAAGGTTTCATTCACTCATTTTCAGTGTTAAGTTGTTAAAACACTGAAGGATGGAAGAACATCTGACAGATCATATTTGTTGAAAGGCTTCACTTCAGCCTATAAGTAACAGTCTGAGAGTTCCTCTTTAGTGGGTGCATTAAAATTGGACTGATGGGAGTTTAAAGGATATGTAAAGTGTTGGGTTGTTTTTTTTTTTCATTTTACAATTATGGCTCTTTGGATCTGAAATGTGTGTGCAATTCAGCTAAAATATGCATCTATAAAGCCAATGTTCTTCTGAGATGTGGAGGTGTAATGTACATAGACCACTCATTTTCTATGCTTTAAATCCAGATTATCACATTAAAAAGTAGATATGAGTAGGAAAATTGACTACAGTTAAGAGCTAAGCAAGAAAGACTGAAATTTTCCTGAAGTTTCTTAATTAACATTAAAAAACCAAACAGAATTAAACAAGATAAACAAAATGAATTGTTCCAATCTGAGTTTCGGCTGTCAGTGCGTGTAAAGATGAGTGCCTGATCTGCTGTTTGGCTGATATCACTTTCCAAAGAAAGAGACTGATAGCCTACAAATGCATCTGAATGGTGCACAGACACTTACTATCCCATCCCATGGGCAGGTTCAGTTAAAAAGTATTGCTCAATGATTCCTTTGAGGATGTAGTTCCCTTCTAGGCTGAGGGACACAGGCAGTTGGGAATGGTTAATCATGGGAGAATGGTTTAATCAGCAGCTTTGTGAGTAGCCTTATGTCAGGATGCATCAAACAAGTCAGTGCAAAAATATCATTAGAGGAAAATTAAGGTTGGAAGGGACTTTTGAAGGTCACTATTCTAATCCCTTTCTTCAGGTCATAGTTGGATCAAATTTAGATCAGGACAGTTATTCTGGTGGTTCTATTGGCCTATGATACAAGGAAAATACAAAAAATGACAATTCTAATAAAATTCCACCATTTCATTTAACGCGTTTCTGAGATTAGCACTGAGTGAAGGGCAGTTTGAACAGGGGGCAGTGAACTAACCTGTCATGTTTTAAACTACAAAATGATATTTTAGAGACATTTGTGCACTGGTTAGGAAGAGGAAGCTTGCCAAAGACTACCCAGACATAGTACTTGGAGAAATTTGATTTAGTGGAACAACTTTTTTAAAAAAATAATATGCTATAAACAGCTTGATATGCTTTAAATATTGTTACTCGGCTACATTGCCAATGTGTCACTAGAATAACGCTCCTACGAGTTTTTTCATGGTATGGTGAAAATCATTTGGCCATCAGTGTTTGGCAGCTGGAAGTGGAGCTGCTCAGATTACAAGCTGAAGAAGTGGTAGAAGATGAGTACTGCTATCATGTGACAAAACCAAATTTTCTGCTGAAAGCAAGAAATACATGAGCTTTCATGTGGTACATAAATTGGTCTCATGATTTCCTGTTGTAGGCAATTTCAACTCTTCTGCTTGGACCTCAACCTAACATAGCTTGAAAACAGTTTTGCTGTGTTTTTAGGCTGCAAAGATGCCTTGATTAGCTGGAAAAAAACAATTCTCTCAAAGCTTCTGTCTTACTTTGTTTTATTGGATACTTCCTCATTTTGGCAAGCTGCTAGACAGTACTGATTTTTTTTGTATTGTATTTACAGAAGATGACTGTTCTCAGATAAGATAAAAAGGCTAACAATTTTCAAAACTTAAGTTCCGTTTAAATATCTGTGTTTATATGCTTTAGAGTTGTCTTCTTGATATATGTATAACCTTGTACAGCAGACAGTATTACCTGATAACAAACTATAACGTAGCAAAACTCCTAAAGTGTAGATTCAGCCTAACATTCAAAACCTGAACCAGGTAACTAGAACTTGGATAAAGTTTGTGACTGGATCTGTGATTTGTCATGAGGGGGACCCCTCATTAGGGGACCCCTAATAGTTTGATCAACTGATCAGGTTCAGCAGCAGTGCCTAGGAGGAGCCCTAGCCGTGTTTTCCCTGCTATGTAGTCTGTTTTTCGTTCAGTAAGAGACTGAAACCCAGCAGTCTGTATCAGGATATATTGCACATGGCAAACATTTTGCTATACTGACATGAAGTACATCCAGGTAATATAGAGGGGAATGGAGGCAGCAGAGCTATAGCGATAGTTTCAGTAATGATGTGATCAGATACCACACAACGTGGTTAATATGTAGCACCTCAAAAAACAGGAAAACAACAAAAAAGTAGTCACACATTTGCTCTGTAGGGGAAGAACTGATATTAAAGAGATACCATTCAGTACCATTGAGGACCAAAGCTTTCCACACAGACAGGCATAACAAGACAGAAAGCTACCAAGAAAAAATAGCACACAATCGAAACAGACTTTCATACAATAACAAATAATGGCATATTTAAATGATACTTGACTCTTAATGGTTTAAGCACAGAACAGGACACACAGCAGAGATACAAGTCTCTACCAGACAGAGGACAACCTGTGGTTTAAGGATTACAAGGTAGTTGTATCGCATGATGATTTCTATAATTACGGAGCATCTGGAGTAAATGAAGGAAGAATGACACAGTGACCTTTGGAACAAAGTCTTCTCAATGCTGGAGCACAGACTGGTGTTGAGGGAAGAAAGCTAATTATTATTTTTGTGATTTGAATGTACACTAAGCTAATCCACAATTTAAAAAAAAAAATAAGGACGTTTTAGAGTAGTTTAGGTACAGACAGCCAGGCTATCCTCCTTTTTACACTATAGCAGGGTGAGACAGATAGACTTGAGATGAGGGTTTGTAGACCTCTGTGTAACTTGGCTTCTTTCATTCTCCCTCTGCAGCACACTGCAGTTTAACTGAGCTCTTGAACTTCAGAACTAGTCTGTTCCTCTGTCTCAAAGGGAACGTAAAAGAAATGAATGAAGGGAGAAGGGCAACAGGAATGACGAAAAGTGTGGAATGGTTTCTATATAGGGATTGATCGTGTATGCAAGAACTCTTCAGTCTGGAAATAAGAAATGACTGACAGATCTAGGGTTTAATCAAATAAGGGTTATGGAAAGGATGAACCAGAGATCAACTATTCACTGTTTCTTCCAACATATGAACTGTGGGGAGCGAGATGAAGCTAACAGGAGCCCAGCAAACAAAAGGAGGTGGTTCTTCACATAGCATGTATAAAAACTGCAGTGCTAAAACTTTATAATAAGTTCAAGGATAGACTTAGAAAGTCTACAGAGCAAACATCCACAAAGCTTTGTTAAATATATAGAAACCATACCTGGCTCAGGAAACTCCTCAGCTGTAATTGGCTAAATGCAAGAGAATATGTGGGGCAAGTATAGTTACATGTGGCTTGTTCTTAGGTTCATGCCTAGGCACCTGCCTTTGGCTGCTGTCGGAGGCAAGATACTGGGCTAAAAGGACTTTTTGATCTGACTCAACACTAGAATGTAAGAAATAAGAACGCCTAAACCCAGATCAAGTTATTAGGCTCAAGAGTCAAATATAAGAATAATGAGAGATCAGATGACTTTAGAGTCTATTAGCCTTAAATTCTGTTAAAAATCCATAAATAATTAGATTTTTAACTAAGAAAATGGTGCTAGCACTTTCTGCCAGTGAAAACATTTGCTTCATTTAGTGGAGAAGTTATCATTTTTCACAGCCATTTCTAATATTAAATAAAAATTCTGCAGAACCAATCGATCACATTACAGAATGATAGAAAATTACCTGTGCCTGAAGATTACATAAGTTTTTCCATACAATATATTAGATGTGTGTTTAGTAAGTAGTTACTGTAGCTGTGTGTGGCATCTCAATCAATCCTGACTACTTTTTATTTCAGATTAAGAATCCGTTCTGAAGAGCAGCATGGTACAACGTGCTAGCTTCTCTACCTATGCAGAGCAACATACCAGGTATGCTAATTACTAAGTGACTGAGGGTGTAAGCATTCCTCTACAAGCTTGTTTAGCTAACACATCTATGGTGGCTGCTACTGAGCAGAAGAAAATCCTTGTATTCCTCATAAAATTAGTACAATCTTTTTAGTTTCAGCAGTTAACCAGCCTCTTGAGGTAAGGCCACAAAGCCAGTGCTGCATGTCACAGTAGGGCCCAAGCTAGCGGCTCAATGCCTGTGTATTAAAGGGATTACATAAGACTCAAAAGCTGCTCAAATCTGCTGAGCAGGGTTATTCCACAGCATGAGAGACTGCAATTTTATCTGCTTTGCAAGAGGCTAGAAGAACACACTGATGGAAACTACACTGAAGGAACAATTGTTAATATCATTGTCAAACTTTACACACTTTGTTACTTCAGAGGCATAGAAAATTAAATCAGATTCCAAGTTATTGTTGTTGCAGAGGGAGCTACCCTTACTGTATTAGTTACAGCAGAATTTAGCATTGGAAATGGACATGTATCAAAGCAAAACTAGGAGAGCTAGAAATAGGAGTATTTAGAAAATAACATGATCTGCAGGGCAGAAAAGACATTGTGATTGTTATTTATAAAGGTATCAATAAATTAGAAACAGTGCTGAAGTTTAAGTCACGATCATCTAGCCTTCTTGTACAAAAGAATCAGTTCTATTGGTCTCAGTCTTGAGAATGCCGTGCAACACATACGGAAAAGGCTACACCTCCACGACCTGGAGTCAACAAAAACCCAGCAGATGGTTCCCTAGTGCCACCCTGTGTTTAAAATACATAACTACGTGGACAGATGCTTTTACATAAGCGTACGCTGTAGGAAATAGTGTATGCCTGGTTTACGTGCGAAACAACATCTACCATCTGTTGCTGCAGCACATGCACAGCAAAGTATGGGTTTGGTTTTTTTTAATCACAGGTCCTTCACTTAGAGGTGCATTACTAAAGACTTTATATCATTACATTGCTGAGTAACAAAATGAGGCATTGATCCTACAATAATATAATATTTACGTGCAATCCCAGCAAACAAGGTAGGAATGGCGGTAGGTGTAGCTAAACAATAAAGAAAAATCAAGTAACTTTTGGCAGCAAATCATCCAAGCAGTATGTGTCATCAGTAATCCATTACTCAAAAGGAAGAGTGTGTAAACAATGTAATTGATTTACCCAGTAGCAATTGCGGTGCCAGACACGCTTGTGTAGGTAAGGTTTTTTGGCTAGCAACAGTTTGTGTACACACAAATAGCAACTTAGTGATAGCTGATTTAGAACAGGCCAAAGTCTCGCCTTAAATTGTAATTGTTTGAAAGCTTGTACTGTGAATAACAGAAAATTAAAACTATATACATTCATAATAATATTGAGAAAATATATTTCTAAGTTTTTCCATAGTCTCTGCATAATTGTCATTCATATTGCTGCTTACAGTCAGAATTATAAATGTAGTTCTCCACTATCTTAATTAGCACCTCTACTCTAGTGAATCTGGTATGGCTGGTTGTACAAGGAAGATATTTCACCATATACTTGAATAGTTTCACAACTGCTGAAAATGTGTTCTGATTGTCTGTGATCATTCTGTTAGGGTAAGAAAGACACCAATATGTAAGCATGCATTGATGCACGTACAGCAGGTGCCTTGTAAGTAGTCCTCCTATCACAAGTTCTAAAGCAGTTTTCCCTGAACATAACAGGAAATATTTTGTCTGACCAGTCATATAAAAATATCATAATTTGCTGCTGAACTGGGTAAGGGATATAAGCATCTTGAAGTGAAATTCTGATTCTCAAAATAAATATGCAAAATCTGAAGATATCAATTATAATTTACATGTAGTGGTCCAAACACAACTGTCTGAAAATACTCAATGGTAGTGTAAATTACAGACCGCCCACCAGAGGGAAGCTCATGCACGCATACAAAGAAAAATAGGTATTCTGAAGGATGGTTGCAACACCCCCCTAATATTTAAGACAAAGCAAATTCTGTTCAAGATGTTTCTTAGCAGTAGCATAGACTTCTTGGGCTTGGAAAGTTTTCAGAAGTTTTTTGCCAATCTAAAGGCAACAGACTTAACAGAAAGTTTCCCATGTTAATTACTGAATTGTTGCACTGCATACAAAATGCATGTACACAAAAAACTTCACCAATTTAGACCTTTTTTTTTGAACATGGAAATGCAGCCTAATTTCACTGCTGTTTGTAGTATTAGACTAGAGCTTATGAGATCGGAAGTCCAACGGCTTGTTCCTACATTAAAAGCCCCATCCACATTTGGTCACTAGGATGAGTAGGATACCAAGTTGTTTAGCCACTGTTGTGTTTACCATGTTATTGAACAAAGTTTGTGTACTACTAGTGTAAATTTGACAAATAACAGTCCAACACTTTTAGAGAGTATTAAAGACAGCTTACAAAGTGCCTGAAGTTTTCATAGTGATCCAGCAGTCACACAGAGCTCTTCAGAAACATGCTCCCTAGCTGATGTTAACTCTAATATCTGTG
The DNA here is from genome assembly GCF_036417535.1 of Chlamydotis macqueenii. Lineage (NCBI taxonomy): Eukaryota > Metazoa > Chordata > Aves > Otidiformes > Otididae > Chlamydotis > Chlamydotis macqueenii. The sequence goes on from NC_141568.1 coordinate 16,947,759, forward strand.
ATATTAAGTCTAACGGCCTGTCTTCAGAGTCTTACTCAAGGAAGTCTTATCATTTCAACACCTTTCTGGGATCTGTTTTGAAACAGAAATCCCAGGCTGTTGCTGAGATTAATTTGTTTTCCTGTTTAAATGAAAGATACAGCCAGAGGCAGAGGCCATCTGGCAAGCAAACTTCGACTGAAGTGGAGAAACACATTTCTGAAAAATGTCAGGACATATGCTTCAGAAGTTCAGCCGGATCCATACATCACTGGATTAGAATTATGCTGATGGAAACAGTTGTACAGACAACTGCTCTTTGCCACCAAAAGTAAAGTTTTAAAGAAGAAAATCTTACAGAGATGTCACCCAATGCTACAGGAACATGCAGGTTCTTTTAAGGATCCTTGCTAGAATGAGGACTGGCCACAGAGTTGTAGTTACAATTACAGCTTTATTATGAGATAAAAAAAAATAATTATCAGCATAACTTACTGTTATCTACAGTTTCTAGCAGTTAGCATAGCTTATTGTTACACAGAATTTTTAGCATTTATCGTAGGTCTCAGTTAAGCAGAATTTCTGTTATCAGTACAGCTTTCTTACTATCTAGAGTTTTCAGTTACCTAGGCTTTTAGTCACCCAGGCCCTCTGCCAGACAGGTCAAATTCTTAATAATCAACGTGTAATACAATAATCATAATCTAGATTCAGACTTTACCTAAAAGAACCTCCCTGTCCCTGTAGCATAAGGTAACTAGAGGTACCAGGCATCTCTCCTTTAATATTTTTTTTTCAATAAAAATCTGCAAATTAGTTCAATCTAGATATGCCACTGGCAATAAATTAATAAAGAGCCCTTCCAAAGTTACTTCTGGAGAAATAATAATGTGTAGAAAGGTGATTTCATTAGAAGAAGATGCATTGCCCAGCACTTCCTTTCATTAGTTGATTTTCACAAGTAGTTTTCAGAAAGTGCCTTCAGACTACAAACAACTGGTTTGGGTTTTCCCCTACCCAATCTGTATTAAATGCTGTTTAAAATAAAAGGAACTAGAATCATGTCTAGGATTAAATCCAAATTAAAATATTTATTACACAAATAGTATTTTGAAGATATAATACTTGACTTCAGTGGAGTTATTCTGGATTTGCTCTTGATCTCATTATACTCTTATGAGATCAAAACCAACTAAGCTGATTTGGGGGTGGTGGTGGTGCAATCCTTTTTCCATGGTGAAAGATACCTTTCAACTTAATATTATACACTACATTTGCCAGGTTTGTAAAGTTCTGCCTCAATTCTTAGGGAAATAATCTATATCACTGTCTTAAATTTAAGAGGTAGAGCTATGCATAACTCCTTTTTTCTGTGCATCTTTTTTATGGAAAATCCCCTTCCAGTTTCACTTCTGCTGTGACCCTTGAACATTTCTGTTGGTGCTGCTGTTTTAGTTCCTCCTTTAACTTTTTAGAAATGGACTTCAAAAGAAGGTATTTTGACATCAGGACAAAATAGTTTCGTATTCTTTGATTAGACACTGAAGGACTTAGGATTCAGACAGGATTTTAATACTGCACTGACTACCAAGTTTCCTAGGAGATAAAGTCATAGCCCGTTACTGGCACAGGAGGACAACATAATAATGTATTTTCTCTCTGACATGGAACATTTTCTCCTATAACCCTGTATCCAGACTGTTCTGATGGTTACTGTTTGACAAAAGGACTGCAGTTTCCCAGAACACTAGAAATACAACTCCCACCCACTTTATTGTACCAGTATAATCTCACTATAGGACGAAAGTTGGTTTCCTTTGTGCCAGCATATTTCTAAAGCATGACCAAGTCTTTTCTGCTGAATTAAAAAAAGATTACATGAGGGCAGTGGGCACTTTTTTATGCTTTGGAATGGATTTTCCTGTCAAACATATAATGCACATTTGTGCTTTATCTGCCACCTCTCTTTTTTTGGCTTTTATTAAAAAAAAAGGTTGAGTTATTCATACAAACAGGAGTAGAATAGCACAAAGAGCGTTTATTTCTTCTCATAGCTTTTGATTAGATTAGTAACTTTAACAAAGTAGCAAGCTTCTTTAAATAGGAAGACTTCTGAAAGACCACCAAGCTGCTTTAAAATCTGCTGAAGTATGATGGATGTATAACTGAAAGCAAAGTCAGATGCTACACTGTATTTTTATTTTTGCTTTATGTGCAGAAATGCACACTGTCTTCCTAAACAACAGGAACTGCCATATGTGGTCAGATGTTTGTAAGAGTGAGCATTAGGATGTGAGCTCATATGCCGTATTAGTCTACAGACGATCAGTTAGAGAACTTTCTCTCGAGTAGTTCACTAACACCTTCAGAATAAAAGCAGACTGCAAAGCACGGAGGATATTGGCAACCAAGAAAAACTGAAGAATTTCCAGAATGAGTCTAGCTGAGGAAAGCACTGTCCACTCGACGTGGAATATTGTGAGGTCAGTAGTCTGCATAATACTGAGCTTGGCGTTTATTATTGGGACCCCTGGAAATTGCATCGTCATCTGGACTGTTTGTACAAAAATGAAGCAAGTATCTCCTTCAGTCCTGCTGATCTTGAACCTGGCCATTGCAGATGTCCTTGTACTGATTACTTTACCAATTTGGATTTACTCCTTTGCTGACTCATGGGTTTTTGGAGTAATCTTCTGCAAAATACTGGTTTTTGTTATTTACTGCAGCATGTATGCTAGTATATTTCTAATCACAGCACTGAGTTTGGAGCGGTTAATGGCTGTGTTTTACCCTTTCACAATTCAAAGATACAAAACAAAAGAAAAGATTTCTTTAATCATTGTCCTCATTTGGTTCCTGTCTATTACTTTCGGAATTTCTGTCATTCCATTTCAAGAGACGGAAGAAATGAACGGTAGACTACTATGCACATGTCGCAACTACTCTTCTGATAGACAGAAAGTGTCATATCTTTTGCTGGAGACTCTTGCAGGTTTTGTAATCCCTTTTTTAATTATTTGCACTTGTTACACCTGTGTTGCAAGAAGAATAAGCAGAATGACTTACCAATCTAAGCAGCGATCAGAACGACTCATTGCCAGCATTGTGGTGGCTTTCATTTTATGCTGGTTACCTCATCATCTCTTCAACATCCTAGATATTATTTCAGTTCAGATAGAATGCTCTAACAAGGAAATGTCTTTGGCGCTGGATGGAATTGTAGAAAAAGGAGTGTACATCTCTGGAGCACTTGTATTCATCGGTAGCTGTATTAACCCTTTACTTTATGCCTTTGCTGCACGAAGATTTCAGAATCACCTGAGATTTGCCAAGATATCAAAGCTGTTTGAACAAATGAGTCAGACTGTAACAGAGGAAGACAAGAAAAAAAGTTTGAGTGTAACCAAGCAAGAAAATACTTTAGTAAGCACAGAAAATCTCTGACGAGGAACATAGACTTAGTGAATAATGCGATTCTGTGTCTTTCCTTCCATAGCACTTTCTCCTCATACTCTTGGTTTTGCTTACTAAGCAGTCCAGATCAAGCTAGACAGGTAAAAGTTCTTAGGGTTTGTTTTGTGTGTTATAAAAGATTTGGCATTGATAACAGAGTTAAGTTTCTAAGTTAATATGGACATAATGAAATTAGCACTATTTCACTGGTGCTGAGAAGCTCAGCAAGGTGGCTAGAAGCTTGAAGTGTAAGGAATATAGCATTTTAACTTTATATTAAAATGATTTGTGATTTCTAGAAAGTCTGCGTGCAGAAAACAGAAAAGGACTGTATGTGGAAAACAGAAGCTTTGAAAGTTTAAAACTAAGTTTTCCTTCTGAAGAAATTGTTAGATGCTCAAAAATCCTTACATAATCTGAAGTTTTAATAGAGCATACTTAAATTCTTGGTATGGGTAAGAATTATTTTTAAATATCTTAATAGCACAAAGCTTTTGGATAGATCAAAAATATAAAGCTATTTTTATTCTTTGCTTTATTTAGGTTTGAAAGTAGTAAGAGTTGTTTACACAGTCAAGCTCATTTACTGAATTATCTTGTGTTAATAGGTTTTAACAAGTAAAATGTGAAGGGTAACATGCCTCGAGAAAAAAAATAGGAGGGATGAGAATTCTGTGTTGTGTGACAAACACTTACAGACTTCGTGCTATATTTGGTGTCAAGTACATTGCGTACTTCAGTGGCAGTTCGGCTATTGATACATTAAATATACATACTATGAGTATTCTCAAAAAGTTTGATTCAGTTAGGCTTCCAAGATGTCTTAAAGTATGGAGGAATTGGATCAGGCTCTGGTGGGAGGGAGGGAGAGATCCTTGATACTGTTTTTTATGTGTCAGAAAATTATCGTAGTAACACAGTGTCCAGTATCATAAGAACTTCACCTTGCAAATGAAACCATTATTTTTTCTTCTCCTGTAGAGTAAAGTGGACTTTGCCATAAGAAAGCAATAAATTCAGCGCTTGCAAGGACCTTATTTTAGTTTTCTGAATGTGTCCAAACTCACTGTGGAAAAACTGTATGGCATCAAGTGTTTGCTTTTGAAGTTTTTATTTCAGTTGTGCCTAACATTTTTTATACTTACTCTTGCTTATTTTTAAGTCAATGATTTGTAGTAAGATCAAGACAACTACTGATTACTAAGAAACATATTGTAATATCCTGTACATTGTTCTGGACAGCTGCTAAATAGCTATGTTACTCATCTTGACAGATAAATTACAAGTACTAATTAGAACTTAGTTTTCAAAATCTGATTATATAACAACCAAGAATATTTGAGTGGTATTAATTTAGTTTTTAAACTGAAATAAACATGGGGAAGTAAAATCTTTAACTGTTAATGGAAGAATATTTCTCTAAACTTTGCATGTGTATTTGTTATTCCTGCTTGTTATGAAAAAGTCATTTTTTCTTCACAATAGAGATAAAGTCCACACCACAGAGGGCTTTCCATCAACAGGACTTCTTCTTCACTGAAATGGAAGTAAATAAAACTTAAGTAAGATCTTGTTTACAGCAAAAAGTAAGCAGCAGATGAAATCCCTTAGACTTTGCCCCATCCACCTACCACTTTTTCACCCAACTAATGGCTCTTTAATTACTGGTAGTATATTCAGTATAGCAATGTGGCATTATCTCACAATAAAAGCGGCAACTTTAGTTATCTACTGCATAAAAAAGTGAAGCTGTATTTCTCTGATGTGTTCTTGAGATAGGAGTCACTCGCTATTCAACACCACAGGACAGATGAAGAGATAATAAGCACATGAGCACTGCAACTGAACTTGAGTTGTAGGCTGCAAGGAGCCAAGTATTTCACAACTTACAGGTTTGGAAAACACCCGGATAAACATTAGTACAAGCTGCCTGGCGGGAATTTTCTATCAGTTTATGCCCTATGCCTAGCTATAATCAATCTTCTTATAAGGAATTGGGTTAAACCTCTAACCATCTGTGTGTATCATCTATCTCATGAATGACTTAATCTTTTTTTTTTTTGTGCCATTTGCTATTCTACAGGCCTTTTGGGAGCATTGGCTGCTTGTTAAGTGCCTTACGCTCAGCTGTACCTAACCCAGGACAGACTGTAAAGGGATCAGTGGCCAGATACATAGTCAGTGCAATACTGCCTATTGCAGTCACGTTCTGGTTTTGTTTGATTGTTTTTTTAAATGAGTGGGTAAGGAATAGTCAGTCAGACCTCTTTTCTTTTTATGCTGTCACTCACAGACAGGTGAATGGTGCTGCTCAGGCTGCATTCTGCCCAGCATCCAGGGATCTTAAAAAAGGCACTGGTAACATCCACAGATCAGTAAATACGTTCTAGGGAACAGTGAAATTATTAGTTAAGGCAGTTTTGAACTGAAATCCATTACTCTGAGGATTCAGAATAATTTACTACCAGGTGCTGCTCTTCCACTGAAATTACAGTACTTAGTATAGACACCTAAACTGAACAATGAGAATATTTCTTATGGTCAACAGATCAACAAGCAACACATCAGCTATATTCTACTTCTGTGCTTTGAGAGTAGGTAGCACGAATTTTCTGCCTCAATATTAAATTCTCACATTTTCTCCACTGCTTTTTACTCACAACTGCAGTACTGAAGTACTTTTAAAACATGCAATCCATCAAGGAGTTAGAATTGTCCTCTTATGTTCCTATTAATGGTCTTGGATGCCTGCATCCAGTAGTCAGTGACCTTTAAGAACTATCTTTCTTTTGAAGGCTCTTTGAGGAGTGGTAAAAGATACTAAAACAGCAACCTTAACCAATATCACCTTTCTACAGAGCAAATAGAGTTAATTCTTCCAAACATTGGTATGCATAGATAAAAAAAATCACTGATTTAATATTTTTGGCAACACAGCCATGATGTAACTGGGTCCATAAGAGTCAATGTAGAAGTGTAAGCTGGTGACATGGTTGACTGTTTCTTCCTTTAACAGGTGTACATCGGGCCTATCAATAGCAAGAGTTACCGCTTATCTGTGCTAATGTATTCTATCACAAAACTACAGGGATTCCAATGGGCCCATTCAGCCAATGGGCAGTGGACATTCTCATCTCCTGGAGTCCTGAATGCCAACCAAACCTAAGACCTAGCATAGATTTGGTCTAAAATGCTGCATCTTATGATAGGGCTACTTCATGCTTCTTGTTGACTATGTTACATATCCATCTTAAAGATTATATTGGAAGATTGGTAGAAAGCAAAGACTCCCATTGATTGCTCAAGCAAGTTCAAAGCAGGGCCTTGGATGTGAGAGCAGTCTTACTAATAACTCTTGAGACACTCAAACCCTTCTGAGAAAAACGAAGTTTTGTCTTGTTTGAGTTCCTCTTATTTTTCTTACTTCCTAACTCTTCCGTCCTTGTTTATGAAGTCTGTCTCTGTGGTTTCAGTGTCCAGCTATTTCTCATGACACAGCAAGGAAGCAGCTGAGAGGGCTGCTTCAGTCACCTGAGCCAAATCACCTCAGATTACACTGAAGTACAGAGAACATTGTGTGGAATCAATGCAATACTGCTTAGAACACTGAGTACTAGAAGGTGACCAGATTATTTTAATTTCTCATGTTTGTAGAAATTAATAATCTTCTAACATTAAAGTCTTGCCCAGCCTGAAACTTGCTGTGAACATTCCATGGGTATACATCAAGAATTTATCATATTTACGGTAGTAGGATCATGCTGCATAAACTGAATTCATGCTGTATTAACAGGATTGAAAGAGAGCCTGAAGTATTTTTACTTCATGCATAGCCAATGTACAAGAAGGATAAAAAAGAACGCAAAGAAAAAGTATCAGTCTTACACCTCTTGTTGCCAACTAACATCAAATGTTTTCTGCGGGCACAATTGTAAAATAGTTGTTGCAGAGGTCTGCATTAAAACAGTGGGGCTTTGTAGGTTTTGAGACGCAACTTGTAATTTAAGAGGTAACACAAGGGAAATGACAGACATCCTTATTTGCAGGCAGAAACAGGGGAACTGCATTATACTAAAGAATTTTTTTTTTTTTTCTTTAACAAAACCAGCAGAGCATTTTCTAGGAAGAACTAGAATGAAAGTTAAGAGACATTTTAAAAAGAGTCAAGATTGCAGTTTTGGAACTCTTAGAATTACTATTAACAGGACTAAAAGAAAGACTTGCATGCAGGACTTGGGTGAAAGGGGTGACAGAACCTGGAAGTTAACAGATGGTGTGAGACTACCTAGGCATCCAAATTCTTTCACATTCAACCAAGAGTCTGAGCCATAATAAATGTTTTAGAAGATACAGAATTAGTAAATATTAACAATAGTGAAGTTTTCCTCTGGTTTTATATCCTACAACTCTTGTATTACTCACTTTTCTACATATATAGGGAAAAGGGAAGAGTAAGGAAAAATTTCGATTTGATTGGAGCAGAAAATCAAGTGAGAAATAAGTCGGTTAAGATTAAGAAGAATATGGCTTTAGAATGAAATTGAGAAGTTCAGCTATGAAAGCTGAGTGTGCAAACAGAGCAGAGGGAAGTGAGAACTATTCTGTTGCAAGATTGTTTCAGGTTTTTGTAAATGCTCTCTTTTCAGAGCAGTTAATAATTGAAACCATTCTTTATTAGAAAACTCCTCAGCTAGATCTCCACTGGTTGTTAATAGGTTAAAGAAAAAAAAAGCCAATAAAACAATTTAGAGAGACAGAACGCTGTCGTGTGAGAGGGTGAGTAGCTTATGCTGCTCCTGTTAGCGTTAAGAGTTGGGTGTGACCAGGGCTATGATGATGGCCACTAGGATTTCAGAAACTTTACAACACTGTTTACAGTACTAAGAAAACTCTTGTGCTGATAGGTATAGAGATAACAGGATCGTACGCTATTTGATGCCTTCATGTCTTCTTTCCCCTTAAATCAATTATTTTCAAAGTTAAGCTGGTGGTTCTTAGTAAGGATTCAACGTTTTAAACTAGATTAATTTCAGTTCAAAAAAGGTTCAGATTAGAAGAAAATTATTTTTATGGAATGCCTGAAGTCAGTGATGGAATTAATGTAAATTATGCTATATAGTCTTCCAGTAGTCTTCCAGGTTAAATAGACACAACTGTTAAGTTAGGAAGATTATACATCTGCTACAACTGCAAGATCCACTTATTTTTAATTTAATAGAAATCGACTACCTGAACTGCATCTTGATTGCAAAGGTAGCTGGTTACACTCCAGTTTTGGATGCAATTGTGTAAGTACTAACAGTGTGTAGAGCTAAGTGCATCACTATTTCCATTGACTGTTAGCTAGAAAACAGTGCTAACTGTACTGAGACATCTAGAACCTTTAGTCTGTTGCAATTATGGATGTCGGTAAAGTGAAGTGGATGTCCATGTGGTCTTAAATCAGAGGATTAGTAGTTTGGACTGCTATTAGTAGATCTTAAAGTAAAAAATCTGACTTTCTGTTTTTGTATAGCAGATCTGTTCACGATGTAGCACATTATATTTGAAAAAATGAAAGGCTAAACATTTAATTTTCAGAGAATTATTAATTTGAAGCACCCTTTATGGCCTGTCATTAACCTGGTAATGTCACCTAAAAGTGACAATAGGAAAATAGCTATGTGAAGATCACTTCTAGTTATTGACACCTCGTGCTATAGTAAAATGTGGCAGTGCAGACAATCTAAAAACACGTTGTAGATTCCATGTTTTAACCGTATTACATAACTTCAACAGTTGTTGTACTATTAACACTCACTGTGTAATTCCCTGTTGAACTTGGTGAGTAGTATCGGAAACTTAGAAGTCATGGACTTTTAAACATGGTAACTAATGAATTATGTTTGTGTCTGTTAGATTCAAAAATATAGCCGTGAACCTTCAGCTGCGCTGTAGAAGGGAGAGTTACGTGGTTAAAACTGAAGGAAGGATTTAGCAGGGCAATTTTTTTGCATGCCTTGTTCTCTCCTGCCACCGTGTGGCTCCTCCATTTTAATAAGTTAGGTCTCATTATAATACTCATAATGTCACTGAAACAACTGGTGAGGTACTTTGTTCATTGTTTCAGTTGTGAACTGTCTTCTAAGATTCAGGTCATTGAGACAGAAAGGTTCACAAAAACTGACAACAGTATATTAAGCATCCAAGTCTTACTCATTTCAGAGTGATCTACTTGGTTCTTTTCTTACTCTTCAGGAACCCAAGCCCACGTTGTATCAAACATTAGATAAATTAAGCAAGCTGAGAATTTTGGACAGAATATAATCACCTCATGCCAGTTTGTGAAAAGCCCGTGCTAAAATGACTTTTTTTTTCCAACAAAACTATCAATAAGCATATCGAGCTAGCCCCTGACTCTTGAACTTGAGTAGCTCACATCTCATCCCGGGTGACAGTTTTAATTTCTAGGCTCTTGGTAGTTATGAGGTGCTCTCAAAAAATTTCAAAAGGTCTTGACTTCATTGTGGTAAAATTAGGAATAGTTTTTGCAGTCTTAAGATGTTCATGTGTAAGTAAATCACAAAAGCTTTGCCTTTAAGAAAAAAAAAAAGAGAAGTCTTGAGAGTAAAGCAGAAAACGGACTCAAAGAGATTTTATTCTAAATTTCCTTTTTCTCAATTACAATGTTTAGTTTCTGCATGTAATGCTTTTAGAGTCTGTTTATGAACAAGGCTTAGCTTAATCCTCTTATATTTGTCACATTGAATGGCATTACACTAATTGATGAATCAATCCTACTTTTTAAAAGATAAGAATCAGAAGAAACTGATTTTACTGAAGAACTTCTCATAAGCACTTCTAGGAGAAAGAGCTCATGAATTGAACAGTTCTACCCGTGTCTTCCCTTAAATATCCATTCTGCTGCAAGACTTACATTGTATGTTACATGAAAAAAACAGCCATTTTACATTACGTACCTTGCTTTGCTCTGTGATGACTAACGTAACCTGAAAATTTAGGATTTTCTTTCTCTGTGGGTTCACTCAGGGCTCTCAATCTGGATGTCAGGGTCAGGATCAGTTCCATTGAGACTAACCAATATCAGGTACAGCCCAGTGATCACCAGGCAAGACCACAGCGGTTAATCAGGGCTGAAGTCAAGCCAGTCCGTAGATCAGGGCCTGTATCGACAAGGTACATGGCCAAGCACAAGCATGGCTGTGGCAGAACTCAAAACAGGCACTCCAACAACGTAGCTCAGGTAGGGACTGAGTGTCCAGGCCTGACTTTATGTGGACTCCAGGACCTATAGGCAGGGTCTGTAGTCTGGAGACTTCAGGTGGAGCTAATCAGAGTCATTAAGGGTTATTAGTGTATTCAGGGATCTGATAGAGTCTCAGCAGCAATGGAAATGGTGTGGCCTCACCAGTGCTGAGTACAGGGGGACAGTAACTTTCCTAGTCCTGCTGGCCACACTATTTCTGATACAAGCCGGGATGCTATTGGCCCTCTTGGCTGGCTATCAACCAGTACCCCTATGTCCTTTTCCACCAGGCAGCTTTCCAGCCACTCTTCCCCAAGCCTGTAGCATTGCATGGGGTTGTTGTGACCCAAGTGCAAGACCTGGTACTTGGCCTTGCACTTGATCCCCTCATCCAGATCATTGATAAAGATGTTAAACAGAACCTGCCCCAGTACTGAGCCCTGGGAAACACCACTTGTGACTGGCCGCCAGCTGGGTTTAACTCCGTTCACTACCACTCTTTGGGCTTGGCCATCCAGACGGGTTTGTACCCAGTGAAGAGTACACCCATCCAAGCCACGAGCAGCCCTTACTTCTCTTTACTTCTCAAAGAATCAAAAACTATCACTTTGTGATTACTGTGCCCAAGACAGCCTCCAGTCATCACACCACCCACAAGTCCTTCTCTGTTAACAAACAACAGGTCCAGAGGGCGCCTTCCCTAGTAGGCTCACTCACCAGCCCTGTCAGGAAGTTATCTACTATTATTATATATTATTTAGTATTATATATATTATTTAAATTATTATATTATTTAGTATTACATCTAAAGAAGAATTTTAGTATAAAACCTTTAGAGTATTTTTCCTACCTCTAACCCTTTTTCTTTCCTTAAGTCTTCAAGTCTTATCACAGTTTCTCTGTGTTTGAGACACAGGAAGATACTTGCTTCCTCTGAGATATGGAAAATTAAGTCTTAACTTTTCACCATTGGAAATAGATGGAAATTCTATGAGTAAAAGAGCTAGGAAAGCACACACTGTTCTGATCACAAAGATGTTATCACAAACTGCACTGAGATCACCTTGGATCACTGAACTCTGACTGGAGTTAACCAGACGCCTAAATAGCCCAGTATAACTGTCAGATTGGTCATGTGATAGAGTCTTTCATTTCATTTAGATGAATGCCATTGGTTGAATAAAGTTAAATATTTAGCATCCTGAGCACAAAAGCAAAAGAAAAAGAAAAAATGCTTGGCATGTGTTTAAAAACATAACAATGCATTTCCAAAGCATCAAATTCATATTGCATTGGCTATAAAGTACGTTTCCTTCTTGCTGTATAATTTTACACACATAAATAGTTTACGCACACTGATAGTTTCACAGAGAAGTAGTGATGTTATTTAATGTTTTAAATCACTGGTGTTATCCAGAAGTATTAAGCTTTATCAAAGGGAATGAAGCTGTTTAAAACCCACAGAGCATTTTCCTTTTTTACCAGTAGGTGAGGGAGGTACAGGAGACGAGCAGGCCTCTAGCCCAAGTTGACCTGACAGCCTGGTCTGGTTTACACTTTCCTCATACACACATTCTTCCTTACGTTAGGGGAAATAACACCCCTTTCTGTGCTTCAGCTGCTATTATAGTTGCTTAGATCCTGAATGTTTGCGACAGCTTGGGAACACCATTTCTGAAAGAGCCGGGACCCTGCTGTCACAGGCCAGGGAGCTGCCCGTGTGGCTTCAGCCTGTGCCAGGCCTCCCAGCTCTGCAGCGGGGAGTTTGATTTCAAGTGTACTCATTTCTAGGCTTTTTCCAGCGTGTCGGAGTAGCATAGTGAGACAATGGCGAAAGGCTATGCACTCAAATGTCCCACCTTGCCATTATGCCAAGGAAATGCCATCTCATTTTCTACATTTTCAGGCAAAATGAGGCACACAGAGTGTGGCATTGATAAGCTTGGGAAGTGAAGTTTCATACTTTCAGGCTCAGTGTAAACATAGGCTTACTTTTCACCTCAGCTGCTTTAGCCAAAACCACTTCCTTTTCTTTCTACGTCTTCCCCTTTCTGCTCGCAGAGTAGCTCACCATCTCTTTAAGGAGAAATGTGTTGGTGTCTCTGATCCCTGATGTAGGCTGTAACTGTGATGTGGAAACGTGCCTCAGATCAGTATTTTCCTGTAAAGTGGACCAAAAAAAAAAAAAAAAAGGGAAGCCCAATCTGATTTGTCTGAATCAGAAGTTGAAAATTAGCCTCTTAAGCTATCAACTTCCCATGTTTTGATTAATATTATAGCTTATTCATTTCTTCAATGAGCTATATTAAAGCAGGAGTAATTATTAAAAAATACAATAACAGGAAAACATAAGGATTTGTCTCTTTTTCTGTAACATCATTAACTACTTTGGACAGTTAATTATCTGTCTCTAAGACCTATTGTTTAAACACTAACTGTGAATGTGTGATAATGATTACACCATAGCAAATAAACCAATACAGCATAAATATTTTTTTTCTTTAAGGAAGAAGGATTTTAACTCATATAAAGAGAGGCTCAGGAAATGGAAAATTGCCTCTTTGTTAACAGAATTGAGGAGACTCCATTCAATCGATAAGAAAATAGAGGGATGCCATAGTACGGAACACAGTGGAAGTAAAGAAATAATTCTCTACTAAATATATAACTTGCCTATGGAAACCAGGGCTGCAGGTGTTTGTAGAAATAAGTAGTGTTGCAGGAATTTTAAAACACTATAATTTTATGACCACGTACACAAGCTAAGGCAATGATATGAAGTAACCTTATCTACTGCCTCAGGGTGTAAGCTGGGGGTCAGGAGGGCACTCCTCTTAATGCCTCAACATTGCCTGGATCTCAGAAGAAGAACTTTGTTTGTGGTTTTTTTCTGAGTAGAATTCACATTCCTAGACACTTCAGATAACTGATGATTCTGGACAAAGAGTTCAGTTTTGTGTTTAATATAAAACACAGAATTTCCGTAGAAATTCCATCACGCCTCAAAATGCAAGCCGAAGGTAAGGACGGATTACAGATGCTGCCTTGATGATCTGCATGCAAGCAAAACCCCTCTGCAAAACTGAGAGAGGCTGTGCTATTTGTGATACTAGTCTGTGCTGTTATTGCTCCCAGTTTACAGATAAGAAAATGGAAGCTGAAGGGAGGTACCCAAGGCTGCACAACAGGTGTCAGGGTAAGAGTTAGAAAAGTGTAATAATATATTACCATAGTTAAGTACAGGTCTAACAAAAATACCAACATACAGCACAGGTAGGCAAAATACTTCAAAATTTTATTATTAAAAGACTTTGCTGGCTTTTTATAGAATTGGTATTTCAGGAAGATAGACTTCTTGGAACTAGTATGGAATTAAACTTAGTAGGGTTTTGCAAGTGGCTTCCTGGATTGAGAATAAGGGAAAAATAATAACAGAGAAAGTTACATTAAAATAATACATTGAAATTGAAAAATTAACATTTTCTCAGAGTATAGTTAGAATGAACAAAGAGTTATATATATAAATTACATATAATTATATAAATAATTACCTTTACAGACAAAGCTTCCCACATCTTAATTAAAGCAGAAGCTTTAGCTTTTGATTGCTAAAGTCTCTAAAGAAGTTTTAAACAAAAGCGAGGAATATATAGTCACAAAGCAATCTCAAACAGCAGTTTTTATCTGGAAAAAACATTTTACAGAAACTAAAATGTAACAGTCTTCGAAGTGAACACCTCTTTAGGTATTTGATTTCAACATGTCTCAGAGGTCAGACTGGAATCCCAGGTTATTACTTCTTACATTTACAGAGAAGATCATGCATAAATAGTTGTTTATGTCCATCACATGTAATCCCTCCTTTGAGAAATGAGCCCAGAGGCTACCTTAAGATGCCTTAGAAAACCACAGAACAAAAGGAGTGTTTTTTATTCTACTTTCAGACTAGAACCGAAAAAATATTGTAGATTCAGACTGGTAGCAAATTATTAGAAATGCACTCGGAAGGCTACCATTTTTCATTTATAATATAAGCTTTAATTTTAAAAATTATTAATATATTAAAGACCTCTTGTATCATCCCCAATTTTTACTTTCTCCAAGTATATTTTCTGGTATGCTGTGCCATGATTTGTTGTGGTTTTAACATCAGATCTCTAAAATTATGTTTCAAATTGATTGTATATTTTCCATTTAGATGTAATGAGCACAACAGTACAGGACAGATTTTTTGTAGATGAGTTTAATTTTGGGCAACATATACTTCAGAGGGGCCCAAGGGGGTGAAGGCTACATCTCTTATACATTCATCTAAAATGGATTTCCTTCTTAGGCTACAGCACATTTATCTCAGGTATTGCCTTAGTTTCAGGTATTTGTCATGGACGGCTTTCTTCAGGAAAGCTGACTGTCTCCAAGTCAGACTGCCCATTGTGAATCGCTGCATTTAGAAAAAACAATCCAGTGGGAAGCCAGTTTTGCTGACGTGTTATTCATGCCTTCGCAGCTCTCCATTTTTCACCTTGTTGCTCGGTATGTTGAACTGGGTGGATGCTGCAGATGACGCACAGCTTGTTCACTTAGCTTTCAGTTTTATGCAACATGCCTATCTCATTGCCTCTAGCATTTATTTCTTTTATAACCTACAATATTCACATATTCACTAGAATATGGAAAAGATGATACCTATTTAGAAAAGATTTAATGAGCTAGTGAATCGTTATTTAACCTTTTGCTCAATTAACGTAAGGAACCAAGCTGTACAGTAGCAGTCTGTGTTTGTGTGCACACATCTGTACGCATGCACGTACACTGCTGTATATTGGGAGAGATTGCGTATGTAGAAAGTATCGTGTTTTTTCACAGGATAAATAAATTTGGCTTACTAAAGTTATAAGTCCAGCAGATATATATATATATTATAAAAGCAAGGAAAATCCCTAATTGTGCAAGGAGTCTGTTCCTACATAACTGTTGCGTGCATTATTTACTCTCATTGACTTTAATATGACCACTCCCAAGCTTAAAATTATGTGCTGAATGCTTAGATTTTCAGAGGAACCAGAGTATAAAAATCTTCCTAAACAGAAAGCTTAGGATCTTAGGATCTCCTTAGTTCAAAGGATCTTTTTCTTTTGGAAGAATTTCCTAATATGTATTTTACTCTGCCTGGTGATATTTCTGATATCTACAACAGTTTCTTCACATGTGCAGTCTATTGCCATGTGCATATGTATTTGAAATATGAGTTGCATCTACCTATGTAAAGGTATTTAAAAGTTGTAACTCCCAGAAGGAAATCATTTTGTATATTAAGAAAGAAGGGCCCAGCATGGTCACCTAGCCTGAATATGAATGTGTTGTACACAAGTTCCTCTTGGCTAACCAAGTGTCATAAAGTCCACTTTTGTGTAGTAATAGCACATAATAAACTAGGGAGAGAACAGGTTGCAGACAGCTCCTGCAGAGCATGTGATGTGCTGTGTGTTCACACCCTAGCACACCCTGTAGTAGCTTGTTTGTACATCTGCACCTATAGGCAGTAGAATCCTTGTTTCACCTTTTGCTCAAACTTCGTTTAATAGGTGCAAGCAGCCAGGATAGTAGAAATAGATTCAGATCTATTTGCATAGTGTAAGGTTTTGAGACTAAATAAAACCCAACAGGCATAATGAGATTTGCAATAAAAAGCACAAGTGTACAAATCTAATGCTAGCTTCTTCTTGAAAGCGTATAATACTTCAAGTACTATAATAAAAGAGCAGTGCTGTGGAGCGAAATAGGAAAGGAGAGGTTGGCAGTTGAGGATATTACTAAATCTACTTTACTCAAACTTTTGGGGGCATAATTTGGTTAACATGAACAGAAAAGACATGAGAATCTGAAGATAAAAGTCTGAAAAGTGCTTAAGAATACCAATAGCCCCTTCTATGTACATAAAGGATGGCAGTGGCACAGTTCTCACAATCTAACTTAACTGAGGTGGTTAAGTTACAAAACTGGCACCCTATGACTTCAGGAGATGTCTTAAATTAAACTAAAAGCTTGGTGCTGCCAAAAAGGACTTCTCTTTTCCCTCCACCCTTCTCCTGTAACCCCCTCTGCTCTTGGCTACGTGATCCCACTGCTCACCTTGAGCCACCTTGGAACTCATCTGACTGCAGGTTGTTCAACCTGATAAAACAGCAAAAAATTACCCTTGCCCATCTTCCAAAGGTGTACATTTTTGCCTTGTTAGTGTGTTTTGTTGCCTGACCTTGAGATCAATCAGATAAACTCCAGAGGCAACACAAGAAAGATGTAGGAGTAAAGAAAAAGAAGCTGGAAAGAGGGGACAGAACTGGATGACCTCCCTCCAGGAACTGTTAATTTGGTCCCTGTTTAACCTGTAGAAAGAATTAAGTAGTCCCTAAAGCAATTAAGAGGAAGATCTTACTCATCTGTCAACTATATTAAAAAATAAGGAGGTTACTTTCCCAATTTATCTTCTTGAACTAAAGGTTTAGTTTTATGTGATAAAAATTCTCAACTTTCATCTTCCTTATTCCATATCGAAGCTCCAGAGCAAACTGGAAAGTATTCTATGGCCCTCAATGACTTTTGTCCATTGTTAACCTTTTCTATTTGGCATCTTTCTCATCTTTCTGGTGACATTTTCTTCTCTCTGTACTTCTTTTGTTTACATTTCCAGGCATGGGGCTTTTATTTAATTGTATTTTTTATTGAACTCATTCACTTAATACTAATTTGATGTTTTCTTTCAGTGTGTGACTTTGTTTATGATTCTTCCCACTCCATCATTTCTATTAACAATGTATCTTTTGTTCTCATTATTACTCCTCTTCTGGCTGTATAATTGTGTTTGCATTCTTCTGTAGTTGCTTTGGCTATATCTGTTTGAATTTTGTGCTATGAATGCTGTTTGCTATTGGACAACATAGTTGTCTCTACAATTGCTTACTTTCTGTATAGCATTTAATTTTGGGTATTTTTCCAATCTTTTTTTCTTTTCCATTTAAGTTTTGGGTTTTTTTGGTTTTTTTTTTTGTTGGGTTTTTTTTTACAGCTATGTAGCACAGGTGCCTCAATTCAGATGTTGTGGGAAAGTGCAGGGACTTTAGGCTGGTGGGTTTCAGGTTGGGACTGTGGCTGAGAGGTGTCTGTCTTCTGGTGAGATGAAGGAAGAGACGGGAAGCTGCAGCACAGCTCAGCGAATGTACGGAGGGCTGGCTGTAGGAGAACACGTGTTTGGAAGCGGTTGTGTAAATCTCATTTTCAGTGCATGAAACTTAATAGGTCTGAAGATTACATACAGATTTTTATTTTCCTCTGTTGTCTATCAGATAAGCATTCTTTCTGATTTTACAGACAGAAAATATAGTAGAGTAAGTAACCGCTGTAGGATTTATTAGAACCATGGTAGGTAATTTGGAAATAGAATCAAGACTTTCTGATTCTATGGCAGCTCTTTTCCTATTAGATTGTCTTTCTCATGTACATCATGCTACTCCACTGATACTTTTGGTGTACTTGTTCTTGGTACCAACATGTTCTCTTTATATATCTCTCCTGACAGTTATAACATTTATAATGATTTTTTAACGTTTTTTTCCCTCCTACATCTTGTTTTCTCTCGCCTTGTTTCCTTAGCCACATCTTTCAGTCATTCACTTCTCCACTATGAGGGGTTTCACAGCACCTTTGTCATATTGGTGCTAAAAGAAGGAAGCTCACAATATGAAATATTGAAAGAGGGATAAAAAAGATTCGTTTCAGCTGTTGTATCAGTAAGGCGTTAATACAAGTCCTGCTAAGCCAAAGTCTTCTAAAACTATCCCATAAATTTTCCTTCTGTCATAACTTGAACTTGAAAAGGAAAGCAGACTCACATGGTATTTGACAATAGAGGCTATACTGTGACACAGAGCTGATTAATTCTGCTCAGTATTTTGTATGTCTATTTTCTTGCCTTTCGCCCTCATAAATGCATGACATCATGCACAAATGGAATGGTCTTTCTAACTACAAAATGAATCTGCTTTGTGACTGTCAGTGAATCATCCTTTAACACTCTGTGAGCTACTACTGCAGCAATAAAGTTTATCTCTAAACTCTGTCTCAACCTATTGCTGAGAAGACCATAACAATTGCCTTTGGGAAAGTTATGGAAGCTTTCATGTCTATTGACCCTATACATCCCTCCATATTATTCCTTGGAATTCCAAGGAGTCTCCTAATGAGCTATTTGTCAAGGTATTTTGCATGTAACAAGCCATAAAGAGTTACCTTCTCTTCTGGGCTGGTGTTTTCTGGGCCAGTGGACATAGGTAATGCTGCCATTGTTAATCATTAACATAGTAGTGCTAAAAGAATTGTTTTGATATTTTCATATTCAGAAGAGTTTTAATTTGCTAACATGCTACACTGCAGGTCTATAAATTCCTCTGCAAATACGCAAAAAAATGGCATGCATTTACAGGATGAGGAGCAGCCCTTTTACAGTGTGTGTGTATGTGTATGCACAGAAAATACATTAGAAATCAGGAATAAACTGAGGTTTTGCTTAGAAAATTCAGGGATTGGTGATTTTCTTTCTTGTACAATATAATACAGAATCAGGTTAGTTTATTATGGTGAAGCCTATTTGATCTGATAGTTTGGTCTATTACATTTCCTTTCCTATTTTACAGATGACTGAATTGTTCCCTGAGGATATGGAGTGAGGATTGAAGTAAGAGAGCTGGCTTTGGTCCTTCAACTCCTTTCCCAAAGTAAGGCAGATAAAATAAAATGTACTATATCTCAGTAACATCTTTAAAGAAAGAACAACTTTGCTTGTAAATGTAGTTAAAATCAGTATAGATTTCAAAAAACATAGCACTACCGTGAGTACAAATGTAAATTAGGCAACTTTGCTCCTGGAACATGGATATTACTTAATACAAGCACAGCCAGCATTCCGTTTCATGTTCTTAATGCAATGCCCAGGGATTTATTTCATTTAGTATATGGCAATAGCTGTAGCAAACTAATTTAACAGAAGAAATAACAAACAACACAGAGCAACAAGTCTAGTTATTTACATACTTACTTAATAGACTTCCTGAAGCTGGAAGTAAACAGTGTTTATGGTATCAAAATTCCCTGCATGCAATCTTCCTCTCCACTGTTAACTGGCAGTTTACTGTAAGCATCAAAGTAAAAACATGTCTTGAGGGTGGATTTTAAATTGAATACTAATTAATATGACCAGAGTTTTCTAGGTTTAACGGAGAGTGTGAAAGGCAGATTTTGGCATAAGTAAATAAACAAGCAGCAAAAACTGGTGTCTAGCTGGAAATACTGGGATAACAGGTGAAAACCAGTGTGGAAGGCGAACCTAATTGAGGCTTGTAAATGTAGGGATGAGGTGGAGGCAAAAAATAAAGATGTTAGCAGAGCCTCGAGCTGATTCTAACAGCATTTTTGAAAGATTTAATTTAAAACGTGTGTGTGACTAGTGTATAAATTTGTTTTGCACAAGTTCTGATTAGTTTTGGTAGTGTTATGGCTATTGCCAAAGCAAGAGCTGATTGTGCACAGTCTTAGGCAGAAATGCTTAAGAAATCAGGAATCTGGACCATGGATGCACAGTTTTTTCTCGCAGTGACAAAGACGGTTTGACAAAGTTTGCTCAACTTGTACCTCTGTCCTCGTGCATGGTCCCTGGTGGTGGCAGTACAACTGTTTGTGAGCCTACATGGTTAAGCTGATTAGGGAAATTATCTGTGTTAAAAATAACCCTTTTTCTTAAAGTTATCTTAACTCTTAATATCCTAAGAAAAAGAGTTATTTTGAACCTTGATATGTTTCGTCATGTAGTCCCACAAGCAATTGTATGAACCATTGTACTAAACTCCAGAAATAACTTTCTTAATTAGGCCTCCAGTATAGGATCAAAAATATGTATGAGTTATGCTAAGTTACACTGTATTATCTTGGCAGTGAAGGCTCCATGTCTACACTAACCCAGCTTTGCCATAGCTGGGAGGCAGCGTGCATTATCTTACCCCACTGCTGTACCTGCTCATCTGTATTGGGGAAGAATGGAGATGACATGCAGTTTTACTGGGTGTAAATGGCAAATAAGAAAAAAAAAATTAAAAGGTAATTTTAACATTGATAAATTAAAAAAAAAAATGACACAAGCTCATTTGTTTGCTGTTGCAGACCACACAGTTCTGGTGAGTGAACTATTGCATTGCTCAAATTAGAAGGATGCAAAACCTTGGTAACACTACTCTGTAGAAAAGACTATTGAACAGCTTTCTCTTCCATGATCCCATTTGCATTCCACAATTTCATGAGAGTCCAGATACTAAATCATTTTGTTTCCCAGATCTTGGATGGCAGACTTCCCTGGCACTTCCTACCTTGTGAGAATATCCCAGCCTACCAGTCTGGTATATCAAGAAATAAGGACAACAAAGCAATGACACAGAAATAGTCTTTAACTTAGCACAAATAAAACTTTTGAAATTACTTAATGATTCTGGGTTTATGAGAGGTTCTTTCAGAACCTTATGAAATTATCTAAAAACATAATGCTTGTGTCATCCAAAAGCAATTTTGCATTTTGGATGAGACTGGGTTAACAGCCTGAGGCTGCACTGGGTTTCAGAAGCTCAAAAGATTATTTTTTTTTTTTTTAAGGAGTGTAAAATCTTTCAAATTTGGTTTCCCAGTTTTAGAGTATCTCTTTGGTCTACTCTTTTGATCTCTTGAAAATGTGTCTCAAAGTAATAAGAAACCTTCATCGTTTTGTTAGTGGGATTACAGGCTTTCCAGTGATTGTGACTGAACATACCAAACGTAATTGCATGCTGACAGGTGGGGTAGCTGTTCTCCCCTTGGGGCAGGGTTGGTGGATCTCAGATTGTAAGGAAAAAAATGTCTATGGCAGTGAGTAATTGCTGCTGGGAAGAGCTTGCTTCAGCAGTAGTTTTAGCCAGGCTAACAATGAAGCTGGCTCTTCCCTTTGTGTCAATTTAGGATGCAAATTAAGAGAATCAGCTGAAAAATCTTTTGTCAGAATCCTAAACAGACTGGACAAAATGGTTGGAGCTTTTGAGAGTTTAAAGTTTCAGGTTGACAGAGGAATTATATAATAGATACTTCAAATACAGCTTTCTTTTTTCACTGTGATGGTCACTAGTTTTTACATGTGAACTAGTGCATATAGGCATAAAGTGAGAAGAAAATTACCTGGTTCTGTTCTTAGCTTTGCCTCAGGACTTGGTTTAATGATCTGGTCCAGCCTGGCTTCAGCTAGATCACAAGATCTCTAGACCCGTGTATCTGCTACTGATGAGTGACAGTTCGGATTCACAAGGAGGGACACTTTGCTTTGGATAACTGCAGTTGTCACACCCATCCTCTCCACCTTGCTGGTCTTCAGGGATGCTGCAGCCATCCATGCAATTTTTGCATATTTTTGAACATATTTTTCTAGATTTTGCAGCCTGACACATTAAAGAACACCAAAATCTGTTACATTTATCTTCAGTGTGTTGGATTGTAAATTGTAGCAGTACAAGCTACTGCTTCACAAGCTTCACAGCTGTTTCACAAGCAACTGTGCTGAACCTCTACAAAGAATAAAGGAGGCAGGACGCGCATCAAACTTAGCTTCATTGTTAGTCAGAACTGCAAAGCCATTCTCAGATCACCTCCTAGGCTGTGGTTTACAGCAAGATGTTCTGAAACTATGGTAGGTCAGGGGCTGTTTCATGGGCAGCTAAACCTCTATGCAGCAGAAATTAGACATATACCTAGGAACAGTATTTCCATCAGCATCCATCCTAAGCTCATGCATCCCTCCAACTATTTAGTTATCTTCAGATGTCTCATCTGCATAACGAATATAGGAAAGAAACACACCTAAAGTAGTTTGATTAGAAAATAACACCAATTCTGGGTACTCAGATCAGAAAGTATGTGGGTCCCAATAAATTTAACAGCAGAAATAAAGATAATAACATAAATACATTTGAGTGGTCAGAGCTTATAAGTGATATTTTTTTAATATCAGTTTAGAAGAGAAAAATAGACAGATAATCCTGATTCTGAGTTTCGTTCTCTCACAGTCACGCTAATGTAGTACTGGAGTAACATCAATATTAGTGAGATGTTCAAAGCAAAGAAGATTCACAAATAAAAATGCTCTCTACTTTATGTAACTGATATTTTTTCCTAAACAAATAATGACATTTCTACATATGGCACTGAAAGGCAAGATCCTTATTCTTTCAGCCATACATGGAGATGCATACATCCCCAAACAATGTAGAACAGAAAGTAAAGCCTGTCCTTGAGCCCAAAGCCCTGCTGCCCGAGTCTTATTTTCTTGACCTTTAGTGGAAAAAAATGATGCTAAAAGTTGAGTCATATTCATTTATGTCAGTCTGTCATCACAAAATAATTAGACATTGTGGTTTTGTAAGTTTCAGAAACCAGAATTTCTGTGTAAACCTGAAGTCCTTTATATTAGATTTCCAAGTTAATACAGCAAAGTTATAGCACCTAGTTTATGTATGTAAACATAAACAGTGCAACAACCTTTATAATTAATTTTATTATGTTTTACATTATTAATATATATTCAATCTTTCATATGTTGCATATCTTTTGTATGTTATTAACTGTGCTGTATATGACTTAGTTCTTTGTAAGACACTAATTGAGATCCCTGTCTTATCTTCTCAAGGTGATTATTTACCCTGGGTCAAGGTCCAGGTCTCTTAGGTAGCCACAGCAATTTCAGATGACCAGGGTGATCTCTGTCAGCTCCATCCCCTGCTGTACGCATCCTCTCCCCATCAACTACAACGTTTCGCTACCTGATTTGGGGATTATATCTGACCCTGTGAGAGTCAGCCAAGTCAGGTTTTCCCACACTTTGTCATTGACTTCACCATTCTTACTGTAAAAATCCAAATAGTCTTTTTATTTAATAGTAGTCTTCTGGAGAAAGAAAAGTTACAACCATTGGTATTAAAGTAGTTTTCAGTCATGAAGCAGTCTGCTAAGTGGAAAGGGAATTTTCGGGAGCTGTCCAGATGTAGGAAGGTGGGCTCAGAGACCTGTTAGTGGCTCTTTGCTTGTAATATGCAAGAAATCTATAAATTTCTTCAACTTTAAGTGTTGACCTCTGTTAAAGCAAATCAGTTCTTACAAGCTTTTTAAAATAATGAAAATTAATTTTTTTTTTACTAAGGCGTTTTTGTAGAAAGAACTGTCTATACTTCATGTAAAAGCAAAGTAAAAAATAAATTATAGAAGGCTTCTAGATTTTTGAACAATGGCTTTGATGGAATTACATAGACTTTTTTTTTTCCAATTGTTTTGGTTTTCTATTTGCATGTAAATTCTAGTTTGGAGGGGAAAAAAAAAGCCTTTCTGACAATACTGGATCAGTCTTTTGATGAAAGTGGCAGCTTTTTGGAAAAAAAGGCAAACCCAAGTTTTTTCTTGTCTGCAGTCATCAAAAATCCCTGATTCCCTATGAAAGAGGAATGTCACTGCAGGTGTTGTTGCCAAATTCCAGTATGATGATTACATTTCCTACCTAAATTCTCCCCTCTAATTTCAATTAGACAAGGTTTTCTCCACTTTCTATGGTAAGATGTCTGTGCTACTGGTTCCCTCCCTTCAGGCAGCTGACTTACACTTCAAGGGTGACTGCATCTCAGTGTGGCACAGGCAGATCCGGTAAACAGTGTGTGCCTTGTAATTGCTTTGTAAAACTTCCTCTGTGTCTGGATGGTAGAAACGAAAAGCAATGGAAAGGTGAGATCATGGTATTCTGAACAGACAGTAGCATGGGAGTAGAGGCTAGTAAGACATCGTTTCACATGATAATACTCAGTATTCCAGGTATGACAAGGTAAGAGAAATACACTGAAAGGTACCAAAACCTAATAATGAGCAGCTAGTATGCAGACACCTTAACTTGCAGGATATTCAGCATCAAAACCTAAAAGTCAGTTCCAGCAAGTTTTGACTAGTGAACTATCTGGCTAGCTGGGGACGAGATAATAAATAAAATCCAGACAGCTCAGTCTTCTCTGTCCCTATCCGAGGGCTTGCATGCTGATGGGAAACAACAGTTGTGTTACAACACTGCTGCGATCCACAGTCCTTGGGCAGAACAAGGATCATGGAATACACCAGGTAAAATTAAAGGAGTTTTGCCACAGAGCCCTTTGATGCACTCTGACTGATGATCAGTGTTTGTGGTCATATGGGGGTCTACTCCAAGTTCAGGCTTTGCCTCTGGATTTTTGTCGAGCTGCTCTGTCCTTGATCCAGCAGACTACGTAGCTACTTCCCTGTAATACCGTATTCATGGGGAAAGCTGCAGTCCTAGGTGAAGGAGCAGAAAATAATTATTTTCCTTGACCATGAATTCTAGCATTGTGTGTCAAGAATAGCACAGCATCTTCAGGGTGAATTATGTCCTTTCCTTGTTGTTTTCACTTCAAATTCTTGCAGCCACTAGGAAAAAGCTCTTAACGTCTAGGTATGTTTGATCTGAGCATTTTCTGATTAGTACATTCCTGACAAGCTTGTTATGCTTGATGCTGTGTCTGTAACTCCTGTGACACTGTCAGCATACCATCAGCCAGTCATCTTGCACAGCAGATTTGCAGCAGATATCAGTTATTTGTGCACAGAAATAGAATATTGTTATTTACTGGCTGAACCAAATCCATGAAGAGTTGTAGGCTGGTTCACATTGCTGCTGCCCAATGAGTACTGCTTTTATGAATAAAAAAAAAGATTTTATTATCCTAATAAGGAATCTTTCAGTACTAGGAAGTTTTATTTCAATTGTTGGTTTCTAATAAAGATTTTTGATTGCTAGAAAAATTTCTCTGATAAACTGGAGATGGCTAAAGAAAGGCTCTCCAGTTTTCTCAATATTCTAGGCAAGATGCCAATTTCAGAGCATTTCCCTGAGCTACTATTCATGCTTACGAAACTGGTCCTAGTGAAGGAAAACAAAACCTACTTTTCAGATGGAGAAGACCGAGGCGCAGGTGTTTACTGCTCTGCCCAAGGTTCCTTATAAGAATTAAGCAGCAGAGGAAATGAACAGCTGTTAAATTTTAATGGTTAAAGGACTTTTTTATATTATATCTTCCTACTAGTTTATGGCTGATTCTTAAGAGAACATGACCAGTAACAGAGGTTGACTCTCAGTTATTTTATCAGCTTTCCAGAATGCATTGTGGCAGCTGACCTTTTTAGTGAGTTTGCAAAATTTACCAAACTAGAGGGAGGCAGCTGAGGACAGACCTCAGAATTGAGAGGACACTCTGCATGTTCCAGGTTTCCAGTCTTACCATATGTTTAAATGTAAAACTCATTATCTGAAACATAAGGTTTTAGGGAGAAAAATGGTCATAGAAGAACTTGGGGAGAGTTCCAATGGTAGGAAGAGTCCTTTTTTCATTTTTATTGTTTTCTACAAGTAATGAATTTTCAGCTTTGACTTTTCTGACAATAAGTTTAAAAAAAAAAAAAAGGAAGCAAATATTCCTGTCAGAAGCAAAATTTGGAGGACAGCATTTTTGGGGTGTGATGAACCATTAGTTGAGAGATTAGCCAGGAAAAAAGGCAAAGTGTAAGACAGGCTGAGATAGTAGAGTATAGTTTCCAACTTGGTTGAAGTATGGATGAACGTACAGAGTGGGTTATGGGGAATTTTGAAAAGCAATCTATATTACGCTTAGTTATACTGGATAATACTCTGAGAAGAAATAGTTTCTTTCTTTTTACTTCACAAGCTTAATATGGAGGAATCTCAGAAGAAGATCTGGGCCAAATAAATAAATGTAATTCCAATTATCATAACAGAAGGCCTATTTGTGTGTACACACAGCTGCTCTATCAGGGTTCAGGGTTCTAAATCACCAACAGGAAGGCCACAAGGCTAATTACAAAGTAATTCAGTTTTTTCCTTAACAAAGGACCGAATATCACACTTGATTACACTACTCTTATTATACTCAAAAAGGTATATAAGTACTTCATATTGTGAATCTCTGTTCTTCTGTACTTACCAGTGTTGTCTGGAGAATCTGAAATCACCTGGAAGTTTTTTTTTTCTATACAGCTCAATTAAAACCCTGAGATTAGCTGAGATGGATGACTGTCAAGCTTGGAGAGGGCTGTTATCAATGCAGCGAGGAGCAGTGCCTTCCCATTGAATGGCCTTGTCTCTGATTACAGCACCATCACCTCTCTGGATACCCGGAGGGCTTATTCCCCTACCACCAGTACAGGAAATAGCTCTGTCCTTAGGCCAGTGAAGGCGAAGGTAAAGGGCTCCTACTATCCTTTCTTAGAAAGGAGGGGAGTAAGACAGGAAGAAAGGTAAAAGTAAGTAGTTAAGATGCAGTTCTGGTTTAGGAAGCTCAAAAGGCAAAGCAAGTGATCCCTGTGCCAGTACCTGGGGTATATGCAGATTGTCTCATTTGCTCCCTTTGTATTTGAATTTGTATTAATCCCTTCTGTAATTTCACTGAGGTTGAAGGAAACCTTAGATGAAGACTCTCACATAAAGTATATTCTCCCATACAGCTTGCTCAGAATTGCATGCTGTAAATACAATATAGTAACATGTTCATAGTAGCAGGTTTTTTATAGTAGCAAGAGGTTTAGAAAGGATGGCCTTCTATGACCTAAAGAGGTCATAGAAGGCCATCCTGTGACCTAAAGAGGTCATAGAAGATGGTTTGTGACATCTTTGACATACAGAAACAAAAGAAGGATTTTGCTGGCCTCGTAATAAGAATTAACTTTGAGTCTGAAGCAGCTGATATATTTATTTATATATTTAATGGTGTCCCCCTCTTTACCTTCCCAGTCTGAACAACTATGTTTTTTTCTTTTGTTTGTACATTCCAAATATGTAAACAAAACCTAAGATTTACAAAAGGTTCCCCAAAGTAGAAAAGTTACTGACTTTATGCTTCCAAGGTTGGCCCCAGCTGCAGGCAAGGTCAGCGACTGCTTCTGATTCTCTGTATCTTGATGCTTCAGTAACATCTCTAGAAGAGGAAGCCTAAGTCTGGGAAACTAAAAGATACGTTACTCTCATGGAAAGCTCATCCCTCTGAAACCTTCATTTTAACTTTTTTTTTTGTGGATTGTTATTTATTTCAGTGTCTGATTCCTTGTGGCAGAAGTTCTCCAAGACTTATCCTGAAATTTACCTGGCTTCCTCACAGAAGAGAAGACAGAAAAATAATCCAATGTTTGCACCACAAAATGTGAAAGTCATCTTTGACTTGCCTCAACAAATTTTATTCTCATCCAACAACATTATAAAGTCATATGAGTCTGCTGGAAATAATCAGATTGATTGTTACCTTTGACCTCTGAAAGCTTCTAAAAATTAACCTGAGCAGTGCTACATATGAACTAAAAAGAAAAATACTGGGTAAACCGGTTACACTGGTACAACTGGAGCCAGGTGATGAATTCTGGTGATCTCCTACCTCACAAGAGAACAGCACCAATTGTACATCTGAAGATTTTTTTTTCCTGCACCTTGTAAGTACAAGTTTCCGTTTCATTCCTAATCCAGAAGATTATACTCATAAATTATAGTTCTGTTGTATTTTGGAAGAAAAAAAATTTCAGGAAAATAGATATACATATTAATTTCTCTTTCAATTAAATGTTAGTTGAGTGGCATTCTTCAGAGATTATTGCATATAATCATTCTTATAGATTTTACTAATAGAAAAATTATAGAATAGTATAGATTGGGAGGGACCTCTGGAGGTCTGTGGTGCAATCAGGTTACACAGGGCTTGTCCAATAAGTATGCTAATATCTCCAGCATAGAGATTTCACAACTTCTCTGGGTCTATGTTTGGACATTTGACCACCTCACTGTGAAAACTAATATGTCACCAGAATGTCCTTTTCTGCAGCCTGTGCCTCTTTCCTTTTACTCATCCTCCAAGAACAGTCTGATTCTGTCGTCTCTATATTTTTTACCCTTTATAATTTAATTTATTTACAAAAATTCAGCATCCTCAGAGCTTAAGATAAGGAGTATCTCAGACAAGTTTCATTCAAATGGTGAATGTACATTTCTAATAACCTGATTTTACCTGTAACCATTAAGATTAATGAATATTGTAAATATTTTCTGTTTTCAACAATAAAAAGTCAGTGGTAATGTCTAACATAAGATGATAATTTCTTGCTTTACAAAATGGAAGAGCTTGGTTATTATAATATTTATTTTTTATGGAAGAGCATTGCCCCCAGGCTGTAACTGCAAATCAGTTACTGTTTTTTTATTTAATTTTAAAGTACAGTATTTAGGGTTACTGAGGAAGATATCAGCTGTGCAAAATGAAGGTAAGTAAGTTATACATGGAACCTACAGCCAGAGCATTAGAGTACTGGCTGCACTGACGGGCCTTTATTGTTCTGACCAGCATCACCTGGGACCTCCACCCACACCCCTTCCCATTGGCCCAGGAGCCCTATTTCAGCTCGGGCCTGGGAAGTTGTTCCCAGCCTGAACTCCCTGTCAAGGAGCAGTGAGAGTGGAGCTGCTCAATGTATTTGGGAGTAGGCAGCAACCCTGGAGACATGGGTGACTATTGCATAGGCTTCCCCTTTGCTGAGCAAGGGCTAGTCCTGCAATACCTGAGTTGGGTGTGTGGAGGTTGTGATCCTTCAGCAGTCCAAAATAAAGTAAGTTAACAAGCTAGGGTCTGTTCTGGGTGTCCCTGTCAGCAGCAGGAAGAAATGGGACCAGAGATCACATTGGAGAGAGAGAAGCTACGTATGACAGAGAGGTACACGTACAGTATGGCTGAGGAAAGGACTCAAGGCTGAGCTGAAGTGGGCTCTTGAACCTGTAGGCATGTTGTGTGGGTAGAAGCTCTAGCTGAGCTGAGTCTGGTCACAGAAAGCCTACTGGTGCCCTTGGGGCACTGACAATGACTATAGTATAGGCAGAAAGTAAAAAAGCCTTTCTAAAGTACCTTGCGACAGTTAATCTCCTGAATGGGTAAAATGACAGCTAAATCAAACTGTTCTAACAAAACTGGAGTCTGTACGGTAAGAAACAGATTGGGATTGTTATCTGTGAAATCTATGTACTTGGTTTTGGTCTTCTTTCCGGTACAATGTTCTCTATTGGGCCATCTATTAAATGAGGAAGGATTACTGTGTGAATAGCTCAATACTGCAGTTTTTGCACAAAGAAGCAGTACTAAATGCTCTGATCTGAAATATAAGATTTCTTTCCCTGGCTACTTTCTGATGTGCTGCCTCTTCTTGCTCACATATGCAATATTTTTTCTCCAGGGAAGCATCAGGCACGCCAGTGCAGGTGAATATGTAGAAGAATAGCAACAGGACTAATTTACTACCCAGTTTCTGGATGTGGATGGCTGAGAGGTCAGTTACTACCCTTGCAATTTCATTCTCTGCAGGATGATGTTCAGCGCTGTGTTGCCCACCTTACATGGGTCAGATACCCTTTCACTAGTTCTGACACGGTATCACAAATTAACTCCTCAGAGTGTGCAATTAGAAGGTAGGTAACTGGGGCTTATCATTCTCAGCAATTAGCTCAATTTTGATCTTCAAGGCATACCTAAGTCTCCATCTCTTCACCCAGTGTCTCCTAAAGATTTCAAAAGGTAGCCTAACTAGTCTTGTGATTCTGGCATCTCCAGCACCTTGCTCTTCTCACGAAAATGAAAGAAGGCCTAAAAGGACTTGCACAGAGCACTGTTTTTCCTGTGAGCAATTGCTATATTTGCTAGAGTACAGCAGGAAGTGCAGCCTTCACAAATTGTAGATTTTTGAAGTTGTGAATGGAATAGGAATTCCTAGAAGGCTTCTACATTGGAATATGATATATCTTGGAAATCTTGCATCTACTTAGTATGGGAAATTTGTAGCATCTTTGAAGAATGAATACACAAGGTCTAAGATAAATATCACTGTCAGAAATTGTTTTTTTTTTTTCCTTCCCTCATATGCTGCGCTTGGGACAAATTGAACACCCTGTGGCTGTTTCTTCTTTCTCTGCTTTGGTTTTATGCATTTCCTGTAAGCCATTACCAGAATGTAAATGCTTCAGAACCAAATCAACTTTTATGGCACAGAGGTCAATGTTACCTGCTTCTTATCTTTCTAGTGCTTTTCTTCATGCTTGTTCACAGGCCAGCGTGTGGTCGGGAACATCCTGGACAGCTCTGTACGAGGTGTGTGAGCAGGTCCCTGCTGCAACTGCCGCCGGTGAGGCTGTAGCCTGGGGTAGCTCCTGTGGTGAGCCGCTAGAGGCTGCTCGGTAAGCGCAGCCCGCAGCCTCCCGCCTTGAGCAGCCTGGCTGAGATCCGTGTACGACTGAAGAAAAGCTTTGGTAGAGAAATTGCCTGAAAGACAACAGGTTCTTCCTGGTTGGGATAGTGAGGAGTTAAAAGAATAGAAGTTAAAAAAGAAAAAAAAAAAGTGGAGACTTCCTTTTCTGATTTCTGGGTCATTCTATCTACTGGTTATAAGCGTTAACTGTTGAAGACAAGATCTTGCTAACTAATGCTATTTCTATTACACCTAGGCCATTCTGCTGTATGAAATTGAGGGGAAAACAGACAAGGGTATGCACAGGAACAAGTTAGAACTCTAGCAAAAATATCAAGGAATTTCATCATTGGCCATCCTTCTGAATAACTGCTTGGGGAAAAAAGTCTGTGTACATATATAATATACATTTTAAATGTATATGTGTGTGTGTGTATATATAAATATATATGCATGTTGTGAAGGAAGGGGTTCATAACAAGTCTGTTGATCCTGCTGTCCTCTTGTTTCCATCATCCACTGGAGTATCTTGTTAAGCTGAGATGAGAAAGAAGAATTGTTTTCTGTTCAGTGGAACTGCTATCTCTTCAGTGCCTCTACCAACAGAATACTTTAGTTTGGTGTTTAATAAGGTCATAAGGGGAATCACTGTAAATATTATACTAAACCCTGGATTCTTAAACTTCAAAAACATTATCTAGGACCTTTCCAGCTAAGAAAAACAAAAACTATATAGATGTCTTGAGTTGTGATGATCAGAATGAGCTATGTCATAGAAATTAATTGCATTTACCAGAATCTAGAGAGATTCAAAAGAGGAGGAGGTAAGAAATTATCAGAGGCAAATGTGGGCTCTAGAGTGACCCAAAATGAAGGTCATCTGAGTCCTGACACTTTCCTCAGTAAACTTAGTAAGGGGCAGCAGAGTCAGAAGCTTACTAGTAGCTCAGTGCTGATTGATCTGGGGTGTTAAATGTTGCATTAGTTAAGCAACAACAATTGAGAAAGAAGCTATTTCCTGAAGATTAAGAGATAATGGGGAAGGCTGATGGCCTGAGGCTGCTTTTGTTATTAAAAGGTGAGATGGGGAGGAAAAAAGCTGGCTGCATGGTACTTATTCATGAGCAAAGCAGGGTAACAAATAGGGACAGGATGT
Organism: Chlamydotis macqueenii; assembly: GCF_036417535.1. Taxonomy (NCBI): domain Eukaryota; kingdom Metazoa; phylum Chordata; class Aves; order Otidiformes; family Otididae; genus Chlamydotis; species Chlamydotis macqueenii. Next base: position 16,979,981 of record NC_141568.1, read on the forward strand.
TTCTAAAATGAGTGTTCCAGCCATCAGACTGGAGTCCCTTCTTGAAAACCTTAATTACCTCATAGCAGACTAAAATTATACTTAAAGAAAGTAGCTGATCAAAAGGGTGTGTCTGTACGTACTGCAATAGATGCATGCTCAGAACTACCTAAAGAGAATACTCAAAATACATATGCTCATGCATCTGGTATGTTGAGAAGATCTGTCCTTCATTCCCTCAGGTTTTTGTGATATTCTGGGAAACAATTACATTCTTGTCCAAGATCAGTTTCTGTCTCATACATTGGGGATATAAAAAGTTTAAGGATAGTGCTGTACTTTTTTTTTCCTCAGCTGTTACATCTGTGCTTTAGCTTACCACTCCAAAAATATTTGAAAATGTAAAATTCCAGAAGTAATTTGAAAGACTTAGGGGCTGAAATAGTTGCTGTGGATATTTCACAGTACTGCTAAGTAGCTGTGAGTGCATGACTCATTAACTGATGAAGAGTTTGGCCTCTTACTGATCTCATTTTGTTGCTTTGTCTACTTCTGTACATGCATCTGAAGTAAATTACTGCTGTGTCTTTAGTCAATGTGGTCTGTGCTAAACTGATTAGAATATATGCCATAACCCCATAGCTATAACCCCGTAGGGAAGTCTGGTTTTGTACCACCTCTCATACTAATGTTATATTTGTCCGAAGGACCCTATAAGAGCATAATATCATCATTCTTCTTCACAGCAGTACTTGCTAAAGCAGCTTATAGTTAAAATAGCATTTCCAGTGCCAACTGACTCCAAAAAAGAAAAACGTTGTGAAACTGCAACTTAATTTAACTAAAGGATGGTTAGGGAGTCAAGGCTTCTGAAAATTCCCCAAAAAATTTACTTGCCAAAACAAGTTTTAAATTCCTGGTTACAAACACCAAATGACGTTTTTTATGGTGTGTAAGTCATGAGAGGGATGTTGCATCGTGGCTTTGGCCAGTCTTAAGGTTTGCTGAGAGGGGGAGACTCTTTACTCTCACTCCTGACTCTATGCCCCTCTATTTATATAGGCTCTGGCAGTTACAGGCTCTGTGTAGAACAAAGTCAGCCTGGTGACTGAAAGGTGTTTTGCTGAGGAATTAGCAAGTTGCATTGGCTTAAAGTCTGACCACAACCACAGCAGGTACAAAGAAATGGGCTACAAGAAGCTGGGAAAGAGAAGAGTGGGGAAACGAGAAGGGCCTCCCACTTCTGGCAGTGGCAAGCTGTTAAACCAGCTTAGCTGTAGTATTTAACTTCAAAAATTGTGTTCAGAAGCTTTGCTTGAAAAGGCAAGTGTCAAATTAAAGATTTTTATGGACAGAGTTTAAGTTCAGCATTCAATTCAAATTTGCAGGTGGTCATGTGAGCCTGTGGTCTCGTTCAATTCAAACCATTAAAGTTTTAGACGTAGGTATTGTCTCTATATTTATTAAAGTTTTGAAACTTTCCCTTGGTAATATGGTGAAATGAAACAAAACATACAGAGACTTAAAATACTCTCAGGCAGTTTTGCAGTGATCTTACTATGCCCAGTGAGATGAAAAGTGGCAGAGAAATATTTAGCGGTTTCTTAAACTCTAGTCCAGCATTCTCATAGCAATGCTGCTAAGATTGATTGTGCTATCACCCATAACCTGTTTTTTGGTGTTTTTTTTTTTTGTTCCTGTCCTCTGGAGCAGTTCTGTCAGCAGAAAGGATTCTAATGAATGCTCCCTAGTACTCTACAGGTAAAATAATCTCAAATGTAATAAAATGTCTTTCTTGTCTGTTTAAACTGAAGCAGATGACTTTGAAGGAAATTAGATAGCATGTACCTGCCTCTTCTGACAGTAGACCCAAGAAGGCTGCACTTCCTGCTGTAGAAGCTCTGACAAGTAAATGTGATGTATTATTGTTTTCAGTTGACAAAACTGTTCACAGAGTAAACTTTATCTATACCAGGTCTGGAAACATTTTCCTTACTCTGAGGCTGAGTAGATCTTTTAAATGCTTTTGGCAGGCCAACTATTATAGACACATCTGTGTTAACTACTTATATTTCACACAAAATATGAAAAATGATTCACTGCAGGTCTCATGAGAGTTGAATTAAGTTGTGAATTGTGTCTGCCTTCTGCATCACAGTTTAACTACCCAGGTCTCCATAGAAAATATTCAAGCAGAGGATGCCATATTCTTCAGCTGTAAAGGTGAATGTATTAATGATGAAAGCTAAACTGAGCAAATAAATGGACGTTTAATGTATGTCATGTAGTGTTTCTATTAACAAACACTGCTACTGCTGAATGTTCTTATGGACTGTAAACTTTCATTTTTTTGGAGCCACAATTCAAGAAAAAAAGACTTTTTTTTTTTCTAACAAGTTTCTCCTCCTGCCTCATTCAGACATACTGTAAGTAGTGCAACTGCAACAGCAGTATGTTTGTCCTCTTGCCTTGGCTGTATTGCACAGTCACTGCCTAAGAAGTGATCTAATTCTGGGTGGGCTGTAAAGAAAAATGCCTGTTCAAAAAGGGAAAGAGAAATAATATCCATGGAGTCTTCAAGGCTTCTGTCTATCACCTCTATATTATAAAAGTCTAGTATCTGATTCCCACATGTCATTATTAGATGTATATAAAAGTACGTATTTTATATTTAAAATTGGATGTGTCTATTATCCTGTGGTTTTCTTTGTAGTGCATATGAAGTGTGAGACTTATTACTGTTTGAACATGCCTCCTATATTTTTTAGATACATCTACTTGTTTTGATACTCTTCTTCAGGGTAAAAAATTCAAATTGGTCCAGGGAACACAAAAACCTGGGGGAAAAGTCTAATCATTGGGTAGAATTTGACTGTCATCTTCCCAAAGCATTAAGGAGAATTACTAGAATTAAGTTGAAGGAAGCAAAAAGAAAGAGAAGACAAAGGATGTTGTGCAACTCTTGAGCAGAGATTTCTTCTATAATGCTTTGTAAAACAAACAAAAGCAAGACTCTCTTCATGTGAAGTTAGTCATTTAAGACTGTCTTTACAAATCTGAATGGTGTTTCATCAGCACGGTGGTTCAGCCATAAAAGTAGTCTAGGTACAGCTTAATGTTACATCTTTCTACTATTTCCTGAACAACATATGAATTGGTATGGATTATTATTTGAATGAGTCCATAGGAGAAAATCCAGTATGAGATGTTGGTTCAGTTGATAGGACTTACATTTGATTTGAAGGTAGAACAGTAACTGCAGAGCACTGGTATGGGATACTGTGCCACTACCATCTTCCAGAGCATTTCTTAGAGGTTCATCATTTCATGGCCAAACACAAAATGCATCTACTTAAAAGCCTCCCACATGAATTTCAGCTTTTTAGAGCATACTTCACTGCATGCCGAAGCCAGTGTGTGGTCTTGCAGAGATTAAATGACAGTTATGTTCCAGTAATATAATTCTATCCTTTAGCCATGGGCAAAGAACACACTTCTGGAATTTTCAAAATGAAAATGAAGGCAAGTATTACAAATAAACTTGTAATATCTTACTGCATATCTTACTTAGCATGGTGGAATCAAATGCATCTAAATAGTGCATAGTAGTAGGGTACATCAAGCATGACACTAGCAATGCATTCGTTATTCAGAATGGTTCCAGAGTCCAGGAAGTATAAGGTAACTAAAGTCTATAAAAATAATGGCAATAAAGTTTTTCCTTTCTTGCTTTAACTTCCAGCAGGAATTCACCCGTGTACTATTCAGGACTAGTAAATGAATTTTTACAAGGGCCATTGGAGTCTTTTATCTGCGGAGTTCTATTGAGTCTGCGTAGCAGGAAGCAATAGTTGAACTTGAATGTAACAAGTTAGCTGAGTGCTGCCTTCACAACTGACATCTGTCTTGTCACAATGAAACTTCTTGAGAAACTGCGCAAGTGGTAAGAAATACAAGATCTTTTACATGAATTTGTGGTTTACATCACATTTGGGATCTTTGCATAGCCAAGGAAAAACTCAGTCATCATCCAGCTTTGGACTAAAGCCTGCCATTGGAGTTGACTTGATATACAGAGAGTTCTTTTCTACAGTCTTGATCAGTGGAAGCATATCCTCACCCCCTTCCAAAGGCCCTGTCAAGCAGATGTCTTTTGGGTTGTGGCTAAGATATAATTTCACACTATTTCCAAGTAGGAGCAGATATCCTGAGTTTCTGAATCCCCACAGAGAATTCTGCCAGGCATGCCTTTTGTTATATCAAGGGTATCAAATGGAGGCACATGAACTGCGACTGTGGCCATGTGTTGGCGTGTGTGTACACAGAGGAGGGAGTCATGAGGAACAAAAGAGATGATACACCCATTCTATGTAGGACTTGTAATTCATAACTAACATATGAAAATAAATAAATTGCTTTGAGTCAAGCAGTTCAGAAGTAGTTCTTGCTGTACTGATGTGAACTTCATTTTATTAGGTGTTTTAAGGTGCAGGCTTATGCAGAGTACATACATGAAAACAGCATAATCCAGATGGAAAGTGATTAAGGGCTACACAAGGAGCAACAGTTGCATAGGTATAATAACTTCAGAGTGAAGCTGCTTAAATGTGAAGTCAGTGCTGGAAGGGGTGTGGGAAAGATATCATAAAGAAGCATTCATGTGGAAGGAGCACGTTTCTCCTGGACAGTCATTTTAAAAAGGGGTCCTGTGTACTGCTGGTAGAAAAGTGAGAGAGTCACATTCAAATCAAATGTAAAAATATTACATGTCTAAGAGCATTATAGCAGGTGTGAATTTCACCCTGTTAAGGCAGTTTTTCTTTGAAGTGTCACTTTCTTCCATTGGAGGGAAGAGGGGACAGTAATGACTGTATGTCATGTATGATGTATTAAGTATGCATTCAATTTATACTTGTAATACTGTTGTGGGAAACATTTGATCTCTACAGACATTTGATCATTCTGTGTTGCTATATACTCAGCTAATTCTCTGCATTTTCAGATACTTGAGAGAAAGTATAGAAAAATGTAAACTAAAGGGAGACTGAGGAAGCCAAAAATGCTAAAAGGGAACAGATCAAGTGTCTGCCTTTGGACCAAACTTGAAAATTCTGAGGAAGCAGAAAGGTGAGGAAAGAAAACGAATATATAATACAGGATCTATGTATATATGCATGTAAATATACATATGTATTTGTCTGTAATACGGGATCATGTATTTTGATGAGCTTAGTGTTATCTTGGTTGAAATAAGATGGAAATAGATTAGGAAACTGAACTGTTATATTCTGATTATTTGAAATTTGATGTTGAAGTCATTGAAGTTGTTCAAACAGTATGTAAAGTAGCTTTGTATATGTCTTTATCCTTTAAAGGGCCAAAGAAATGAAACAAATAGATCCCCAAGCTCTGATTTTCCTTCATGTGTAAACAATAGTCTTTCAGTTACTGGGTTTTGTCTCACTCAAGGACAGTGGATCGAATAAACTCCTCAATGTTTCACCCTCACACTAATATTTCTTGATACATGCTGAAGTTTTTGTTTCACATTAAAAATGAAGGCAGCAACTGAGGCTTTGTAAGTTTGAGGGCATTCCAGTACACATCCTTTGCCTCAGTATTCCTCAACCATTGCAAAAACCATGAAGCTCAATGCCAAGCCAAGTTCCCTGTTGAAATGTGATAAATAGTTTTTGTCATCTAGCCTTGATTGTATTGTAGAAAGACAAACGATGACTGAAGAGCAAATTTTGTATTCAATAGCAGCACTTGACAATGAATATTTGTTGCCCAAGGACCAGGAACTGTGGGCCTGACTTGCAGAACTATTGGCTTCATTATCCATTTTCCTGAAATAGACTTAACACTTTTTGTCGGTGATCATACGATTTTTTTTTTCAGCTGAGACTGTATAATCCTGCCTGCTTAACCCACATATTACCAGTCCCTTAGGATTCTTTTAAGAAAGGGATGTTTTCTCTTCTACCTGAGAGAAAAAACAAGTCTATCATATGCAGCATATTGTCCATACAGCAATGAAGAAGTTACTCTATGACTCTGAGTGCGTGTCGATAGTGGTTTTGTAAATCCCTTTGAGCCTAGTCTTGAGAAAGGCAACTAATCCCCGTAAAAGGGTATTGCTTCATATGAAATCTTTGCAGAGCTTGGAATACATTCCTCAACCCCAGTTGCCCAGGCTGTTTGCATACTGGGGCTTTGTTTGCTACTACAGATAAACTGCGCAAATAAATGAAACAGGCTGTTATTTTACACCTACTAGTTTTGTTTCATTATGTATATGCTCACAACCTCCTTGTTCCCCCCGCTACCCTCCCAATATTGTGACTATTGTGGAGACTGCTGTTCCTTTGAAGCAATGGAGATGGATCCTCAAATGTATTGTCTATCTCCTCTACAGCTTTTAGGCCTGTCCCATCAAGTTGTAATTCTTAAAATATGAATCCTTTCCCATTGTGTTTGAACACACATTGTCCTAATGTGTACTGCAAGTTCCATTCTCAGAAAAGCATAAGTAACAATAAAGTAACTGATTACCAATTTTTTTCCTTCTATAGTTGTCTGCCTGTAAATATTTTTCTCTTTAAACAAATCCTGAAGGAAATTTGCATTAAAATGCTGTTTATTTTCTGTCCATTCTTTTAATTGTTGTGATTACAAAATACTTTCATGCCCATGAGCTGGAGGATTCTGGTTAAGTTCCCACAGAATACAATTACTCACACCTACCCCACCTTACTGCTGTGCTAGTAACTGTATCTTATTAATCATTGTTACTATCCACCCAAGCCTTAGAAGCTACTATAATTTGTAACATGTCACAAAAACTGTAAGAAACACTCGGTGGTAACCTGAAGTCCCATTTGCAGTATGCAGTGGCAATAAAACAAAAGATGGTTTTATATCCTGAATCAGGGTGAAGAGTAAAGGGGGAAATCTTTGAAACTATGGGAATGATTCATCAGCAGGAAGGTTTCTAATATGAATGTTTGGTGTGCTTTAAGCATTTTTAGGCAGATTAATTTTTAGCAGTGAGTTCTGTGCTTTGATTTTTTTTCTTTTTTTTTAGTACTGAATGTATATGTTTAAAAATTGTTTCTTTAAGTATACTACAGTTAAAAAAAAAAACCCAACAAACACAATAAGATTCCTGAGATTCGTGTAAATACTGACCGTCAACAGGACTGACAAGTGTTTTTATAAAATAATTTAAATTACAGATGAACCAGGAAAAGCAGTATGCAAGTGATCTAGCAATTACACCACGATGCTGCCCCAGAGCACCAAAAGGGTTGTTTGCCTATAATGAACCCTTATCCTGTCTGCTGGAACTGCCAGTCAGCCTGCAATTACTCTAATATGGCATCTGTATCAGCCCAGAGGGATTTGAGAGGAACCCACCAATTCATTTTCTTCTGCTCTCAAAGAAGCCACCAATGGAAGAGCTGAATTCAAACTGATGAAAGGGTAGGAAACATATTATCAGTATCCTAAGCATCGAATGCTTTTGAAAAATGCATCTCATGGTAAACACTTCCCCAAAGCCTTGTGTGAACTATTTAATGAGCACAAAGACAGATGATGTGCACTGGCTTTGCCAGCCAGCCAAGATGTTAAGATGTTGCTGTTTATGCTCTTTTACCTCCAGTTATCTCTCTGGCGTATAAGGAGACTGCTCTTAAGGCTGCACTGTGCAGGAAGTGCTAAGTATGTTCATAAAGGTGTGGCTTAGCTCCCTAGCAATTCCATGGTAACAGGGGCGTAGTAAACTAGCCTTAAGTAAAACAAACAGGCTTTGTGGAAATCAAAAGTTGAGAATGCAAGCTGTTCACATCTCTCTGATTAAAGCAGCTAATCTTTGATTGAAGCTCCTGGGCTCCACCTTGTTCCCCTACACCCAACAGTTCACGAGGGTTGGATAGATTAAGTTTTGTGCTTTCAATACAAAGGAATGTTTTTTTAAAGTCTTTTTTTTCAAGATGTGTTTTGAGAAAAAGAGATTAATTTTACACATTATTTTATCACAAACATAATGTTAAATAAGAGGAAAAGCCCTATATAATTTATTAAAAATCTCATCACTGTGTGCAGAATGGCTTATCTTACACTGAGAGGTACAGAGCAGAACCCATAATACTGAAAAAAATCTCCCTTTGTTATTGAGTCCTTTTACCTTGTAGTCCCCAAAGGAAATTATGTATTCTTACCAGAAGCTGACCAGCACAAGTTAAACTCTTCCACAATGCAAAACAGATTGCTGGTACTTTCATCTGTCTAGCAAGAATTTAATTTATAGACAGTGTTCCCTTCTCCAGGTATCTACATGGCAAAAGCATGCTTTTTTCCTACTGTAGATACACCCTCAGATAGGGACTCCTGCCTAGATAGAAAGTAATCTGGAGATCTGAAGAGACAAGAACATTGATCTTCACAGTCTTACAACTTACAACAACAGTTCTATACAAAGTAGGTGTAAAATGCTACCCAACGTGACTCATCAGTAGCCCTGATAGCCAGCCTGGATGCCCTTAGTGACAGCTGCAGGTGTTCAGTAGAAACTGAATGTAGAAAAGCTTGATATGCCCTAAAGCCATGGATTCATGATACTACAGGGCAGCAGTTTTCCCATTCCAGTGAGTCACTGTCTTGTTTTTGTTTGTGGGACCAACCTCTGAACCAAATGAGGGAATGGATCCATCTTAAGGAATACTCTACCAAAATGAGGTGGTGTGGTATTCTGTTTGGTTTTAACTGAATCAGATGCATTCCAAATCAGATCCTTTCTGGAGCTGGATCAATATTTCAAAGCCGATTCACAATGTAGCCCCACGAATAATAGTGCTGAAGAATCAGAGGGGACAATGAGCCAAGCGTGGGGTAAGAATGAATAGCTGAGGCTGGATGAATAAGATATGCCTAAAATTTATATTTATGTCAAACATTTATTATGAAACCTACAGCTTAAGAGCACAGTATGTGGCAGGCCCAAGCAACTCCTAGCTATTCCCATTTCATCAGTGGAGGTATGTTTGTTTATAGTGCATGCTGAAAAATAATGGAGGAGTAGATAGGACTCCTCTGCCTCCCTGCTCACGCAAAGCAAAGCACTGGAGAATGGAAAGGAGTGGTTCAACATTAAAGTTATGTCCTAGGCATCTACATCACCCAGAGCATTACCAGTACGTTCACTGTGTAGCCACTGTGTAGCCCCTCCCAAGGCTGTGCCAGGCAACCTCTTGCGTATGCCCCCGGGCTCTTTTCCTTTCCTCACCACCGTATATTTCAGTCTAGAAAAGGGAAAATCTTAATGTATGTTAACGGTGTCACACTAAGATTGAAATAATGAGTTGAGAAAACCAAGGAATGACTGCACGCAATGTGGCATTTCCTGTTGAGCAAGGGTGTGCCACATTAGCAGAGGGTTGTGGAAAGGAGGTGTGGTAGTACTGGCTCTTATAAAACAGCTCTGTCATGGTATGTTATCACAACTCCAGCTCATTGGGAAGGGAAGGGGGAGAACTCACTGCACTTGCTTCCCATGCGCTTAGCTATTATCTGTGTTTATAAAGCAATTCTGTGGCTATTAAGTGATAAAATGCACCAAATTGCATCAGGCATCTTAAATTTAAAATTTCTGCAGTATGCCAAAGGGACTAATCTAGGTAGAGCTGTCTGTCCTCTTCTTTTTTTAATTTTTTTTTATTTTTTTTTAATTGAATGCATTTACTGACTGTGCAATATGTTTATTTGAGAATATTTCTTCTTAGGAATTCATATGACACTCTAGTTTCAGCCAGATGTATCAGTAAAGACACTACTTCTATCCTACTTTCACTGTATATTCCACAGCATATAAAATCCATCATGAGGCCAAAGGAAGAAGGATATTTGCTCAACCATGCTCAGAGGTTAAAGTGAAGAGAGAATTTGTTGAATAGAAACAAGGAAATTTTTTTGAGTGAGAATCTGATGATTCTACTGACATAACTGTGGCTATATAATACAGTTCAGTGTAAACTGGAATCTTCCATGCAAGCAATTGCATTTAGAGGTGCTGTAGAAAAAATGACATATCTTGGCAAAAGGCTGTAGTTGTCTTATCAAGTTACAAATCATAGACTAGAAAATAAACTCATCTAATCTTCCTAGAAATTGGCACGTTCGTTCTGCTGGAGTCTGGTAGTAACAAGTCAGACGACTTTTTAAAGACCACATACTTTCAGGACAAAGACAGTAAAAACAAAAATACAAAAGTTGTATCAGAGGCCTCATTCTTTGGAGAAATTGTTCCATTCTTGTGATTGGATAGAATAGGACATAGAGCATGTTTGAAATGCCCCTGTCAGATCTTAAGTATGTCACAACTGGTGGTAGAAGTGGAGTAAAATAAACATAATCAAGATGTAGTACTTAGTACTTAGGCTAAGTACTTCAACAGGTGGTTAAGTTTTGCTTAAGTTTTGCGTTTATATTTTACTTCTATTTATATTGTGGTGAGAAAAAGATGTGTGTTAGCATATCTGTATGTGGAATAAGTTTAATTAAATTATAATGAAGAAACAGGTTAGATATCAGAGCAGCTAAATCAAATGGGAACACACCCTCATTTTTTTATCAAGGTTTTTAAGTCAGCTGAGAGCTTGTGGTACAATCTGAATAAAAAGTCAGAGCTTAATAACTTCTGCCAAGATACTCTCATGAGGCCATTGTCAGCCAGTTGTCAGTAAAGCCTGAGAAAATGTGACTTGCATAAATTCATCATTAATTGTGTAATTCTTATGATTGTTTTTCATTGAGCAACTTGGACTTCCACTGTACAGCCTTTTGTATTCACTTGATGACCAGTTCTTTCATCACAGCTGTGTTGCAGAATTGATTGTCAGCTCTCAGTCAGTGCAGATCTGTTGATGCAGATCGTGACATTTACATTTCTTGTGTTGTCTAATTGTTTTTTATGTTTGCATGCGAGGTGACTGGAGTTGGATATCCAAAGTTCCAAATGGCTTTGGCTGTCTCACTTTGAAACAGCAGTGATTTTGTGTTTCAATGAACTTCTGAGAACTTTCTAGATCTACAGTGCGTTTATGTGTGGGAGTATGGTGGGCTGAATATCATCAATTTATTGAAGGAGAGATTACAAAAATTAGTTTGAAAAAAGTTAAAGGCCTGGTGGGTTTCCTGTCTTACTGTTCCTATGACTGGAAGTCTCTGAGTTGGTCTAAACATGAAGTATAAAATGGCGCAAACTAAGTGCTTTATGTAGATACTAGGTCATTCTGATTTTCTGTTATGAGGAGTTAACCACTTCATCTTTTCAGAAGACGATATAAGGTTTACCCTGTTGAACTTTAAATGTGTGAAGTAATTTTAAATTTTATTGTTTAGAAATTAATAAGATGATTCTGTATAATTGTATTTAAATTGTAGTGAATGAAAGCCAGCATTTTTGCTTTTAGGTACTGCAGTGAATTGTGTTACCAGTTTCTGTATTTACTCTTCACTGAAGTGCGGTAGTAGTCGTAGCAAGGATGGTGGTAATGTTTTTTTTCCTTTATAGCTGATGTAGCAAATGACTCATTATATTAAACCTCATTATTAAAAAGCAAATTTTTTTACTGTTGGATATACAGTCACACTGACAGACTTGTAAACTGCTGTGTCCTTTCAATGGACAAAGAGAGGATGGGTTAGGAATAGAAGTGTTTTAATCTAAGGCTGAACATCAATTTGCTTAAGAACCTGCCACAGAAATAGTATTTTCCATTGAATTTCCATTTTCATATTATACCTGAGACTAGTAAAAAAGTTATGAATTGGAATGAAAATTTGTTTAGGCAGATTCTAGGGGCAGTAAAGCTTCACACAAAGTGAATTTTAAATCACAGGTAAGGGAGGTTGAAAGGTTCAGGAAGTACTTCCATATTCATCTCATTAGGTAACAGAAATCGTATCTCATGGCTTGTCTAACGTACCACAGCTTAAAGATCCTGTCTCAACTAGTTGCAGTGAATTATTTAAAAAATTAGGAGTGAGATCAGATTGGCCACTAGGAGAAGGTTTCTCTTCAGCAATGGAGTGCAGCATTGGAACAGGTCATCCCCTGGGGTCTGGAATCTCTGCCCTTCAGAGCTGGGGGGAGACACAGCTAGACAAAGCGTCAGCTGGTTCAGTCTGGTGTTGGCAGTAGGCCAGCTGTGGGCACGGTGTTGGACAAGAGGACTTCTAGGGGTCCTCACCAGCTAACATTTCAATGATTTTAATTCCAGAAAACTGTTTAGTAACTTATTTAAATAAAAGCATTATTTCCGATGAGAGAAAAATCTAAATTCACGATGTGTTTGTTGTAAACTGTTAACTTCAATGTAAATCTATGATAATATTAATGAAAGACACTGCTATGCATGCATGTTTGATCTGTCCGTAAGTTTAACAGAAAAGTAAATGCGTATATCTTCAAAAGCCCAATAGCTATAATCTGGAGATTTTGGCTAAACAGCAAATACTTATACTGCAATGGGAGCTGAGCAAGTATAAAACCTTTGTAGGATTAAAACACTAGATTGATTGTCACCCCATAAAGGAGAGACGCTATGTGAAATAATAGGGGAAGTAATTTAATTTTTATTTCTCTTGCCTAGTCACCGATTTTATGTTTTAATTTACCTTGGAGTCAATAGAAATTCAATTCCAACTGATAGAGGATTTTAAGCGAATACTTTCAGTATGGCTCGATGGGGCCAGTATCTGCAGTAACAATCCATTGGAACCCACCTTTCTGAAGCACTTTTGCATATTGCCAAGCTTATGTGAATATCCCAGTGGAAATTATTTCAAGGCTTCTACACTTCATTGTAATAATGACAGACCTACCTGGCAGACCAAAAAATCAGATCTCTCCAAACATCTGGACAGCAATCAAAGAACACGGTTAAGCAGTTGTTCCCATGCCCTTTCCCACTCATTTGCTTTTAAAGAAAGTATGCCAGAAAATTCTTTACATACGGGTTTATGTTTCAGGAGTTTACGGTAAGCTCCTCCTTCAGAAAATATTGCTACAGTTGCTTATAATCCCATCCAGGAGCCAAGGACTGAATGGGTATGAGATCTAAATGTCTTTGCACATTTACTTACAGATCACTTACATATCTTTTACTTCTTGTGCGAGTTCAGTTTGGAGATGCTGGGGCACACAGAGAATTTACGACTATGCCTGTTGTGCAGATAAACACCAGGGCTCCATACTTATTTAATTAAGCATCTCTGCTTCTCAGAACCACAGAATAATTTTGCTTAGAAGACATCTCTGGAGGTCATTTGGTCCAACCTCCCTGCCCTGCCAGCACAGCCAATTTTGAAGTTAGACCCAACTTCAGTTAGTTCACTTTTCTCAGGGCATTTCAAACCATTTTACAAGGTTAAACATCATCATCATTGTCTTCCTTTTAACTGATGAGTAAAATATTCATAAGGAAGACAAATAACTTCTCAATATCATACACGTTTGGAACAAAAGATTGCCTTTTAGTTTCCCTAAAAGGTAGTTGAAGTATTGCTGTAGATCTGAATGTGGCCAGGACATTACTCCAGATCTCATGTCTCCAAGTTTCGTACTCCTTTTGTTAGGCTAGAACAAAAGGACTTCAGTGACCAGGACATTCAGTCCATGGGGGTTTTTAATAATAATGTAGTAAAGGTAAAGGGGGCGGGGGGGCAGTGGGTGGTATTTTCTTTGCTATTTTTTTTAACCTTTGTCTTGATTGATGAAACTGTGTAGTTTCTATAGTAAGAATGGAATTGTCACTACAGATTTGTCCATTGCAAGTACAATGCATTTAATGAGCTGCTTCAGCGTTCTCATGTGATCCAACTGTAAAACCGTTCTATTTTCCAGTTCTGTTTGATTAAAAAGAAACAAATGAAATAATCCCAACACTGAACTTGTGTAACAATGAATATCCATCTTTAAACCTTTTGTTCTCCACCCAGTTACATTTATGAGATTAACTTTGTATGGCGCCTACAAACAAGAACCCCTATAAATATGCCTGCCAGGATTAAAGCTAAAGGTGAGCAGTAACTATTTCAGCAAGATCTTGGTTACAAATTAACTTTGCTAATGTTCAGTATACAAGAGCTTATTCCACATGCTGTTTCAGGAAGTGGATCCTGTTGCTGCTCTGTGGAGACATGCAATTTCATTCTGCTAAAGATTTTAGATCAATAACATTGCAGAGACTGCTATAATTAAGGGTTGCATGCAGAGAGGTGGAGAGCTGTGGACAGAAGGTGAATGAGGTGAATGGGAAACCAGTTGCATCACCTGATACTTGAAAACGTCTGAAATGCCAGGAAGACCAGCATTTATTTGGATTTTTCTTTTAAACATTTTAGAATATGTTTGAAGTCCATTTAGCTAGAGTAGTTTACATAAGTTAATAACAGTAGAATTATATGAGACAAGATAGTCTAAGAGTAGAAACCAGATGGGTTTTCTAGGAAGATATACTACATTTTATTAGATGAGCTAATATAACTGTGGAAAGCATATAAGCTTTTGGGCTCACTAGCTTTTGATACCATGTTAGGTTTCAAGTAAGTTTTCAAGGATCTTTGGCATTGATATGAGTAGGAGTTATTTAATTTAACATGTTGCTATAAGTGAACTATGATACTTTTTTCTTTCACATTAGATCCTAAAAGGCAATTACGTATGTATCGGCATTCTCTGTGCTAATTCACTGAAGCCTGTGAGCATATGTCAAGCTGGCCAAGAATATATCATGTGTATGATCTCCTGTAGAAGTCTGCTAATTATAATCCCATTTTGTATGAAGTAGTTACATATTAGAGCTATGAAGTGGCACCCTCATGAAGGCAGCTAAATTGTGGCAGACTTGTTTTTGTTTTTTTTTTTTTTGTGAACATAGCTACAGGTAAAATCGGTGTTTACATTTATGTGTACAGATACTGCCTCCCCACAGACACCCCCATGATATATGTGTATTTGGGAGGGGAGGAATAGATTGGGATAAGAGAAACAGTTTCACACCTGAAGTCGGTGTATTTTTATAGTTCTTATCACAGGCTTAAGGGATAAGAATCATCCCATACACAATGAACAGCTGTTATGCTGCTTCATTACCACTATATCCAAAGGATATAACTAACCCAAAGAAATATGAATAGGTTTTTATTCTACCAAGGACTTCTAGATATGTATTGACAGAGGAAAATATTGCTGTTGTGTAAATTCAGCAATGCCTGAAAATATACTGCTGAAAACATTTTGAATATTTAAATATATATATGTGTTACAGATGAAAGTTTTCATCTCTGACTGTTTAGGAATTTTCCCTTTCTGTAGCAAGGATCTCTCTTCAGGACTGCTTTTCAGGCAGCTGTACATGTAAGCAGCAGAGACAACAGCTCAGAGCCATTTAACAGTTAGCTTGTAACATTCAGTGAGATACACCTGTGCACTGCGAAGGTCTCTGCATGGCCTCTGCTCGGGGGATACTTGCAATACATGAATTCTAAGATAATTCACATGAGACAGTATCGTTGAACTCTAGTTTACTTTCATTGAAATAAATTGAAATAATCTTGGTGATGGTGTTAGCTTATGAATCGATGTTTGCCAAAGGAGGTCCATAATAACTGCTATAATTAACCAATTATAAAATTAGCATGTTGAAGAAGAGAAAATGTGATATTAATATTTAAACCCATCAGATATTCACAGTTAAATGTCCAGCTCTGCATTTTCCTGTGCTACACATCAGTAGCTAAAGAGCAGCACCATTTTCCATTCAGTGAAAATTGTATTTCAACACAACACTAATATTGAAGTACAGACCGAAGTTTTAATTAAGCAAAAGAAAAATTATGACTAGTGTAACTTGCAGCATTTGGCCTTTAAAAATCATTACCAACACGTCAGTGGTGGCAATAGGGAAAATAATAGCATGGTCGAAACAGTTTAGAGACTTTTTTATTTAATTTCTGCTTTAAAATAAATTTGAGTTTGACAGTCTCCAAAAATTGTCTCAGCCCCCGATGTTACAAATACTACTGCTGTTCCCATGGAGCAGAAATGTTTAGAGGAGTATTTTTATAGCAGCTAAACCAGGTGGTGTTTTCCCATTGTAGAGTCTCATCTGTGAAACAGAAAAGAGGTGTAGAGAAAAACCGCCCATCTCCTGGGCGCTAGCTGCAGTCCGAGATAGTTCTTTGCTGCGCAGTTACAGGATGGCAAACACAGGGAGTACAAATACAGGCAGCAAATATTCCTGTTTTGCAAAACATCCCAGGTACAGCCTTTCTCAAAAAGAAAAATTGTTTTACTAGGACCCACGTTTGCAAACCATATGCAGAACAGGGCCTAAAATGCAAAGCACTTTCTGCCTGCACTATCCCTTAAAAATTCCTGTGTAATGCTGCACTTTCATCGTGCACGAACGTTGGCCTTGGTGGCTCAGTACGCACACGGCAACGTGCACGAAGGCGATTCATTAGAAGGGGGTGAAGACTTTTGTTTTCTGCATTTCAAAGCAAATTCGTAGATTGTGTTTTAATAACCGTACGTGTATATTCTTCAGATTTTTTTTTTTTTTTTTTTTAAAGGAGCGGCCGCTCAGACCCCCCGTCCCCCTGTCCCCCCATCCGCCGGGCGCGCAGCCGGAGCGCGCATTGCCTGCGCCCAGCGCCAGGCGGGATCCCGCAAAACTGAAAGCAGGTAGAGGCACTTCCTGCGGGCAGAATTAAAGAGAGAGAATGGGAGTTTTCCTCTGATCTCCCTCAAAAACCAATCAGGCCGGATCAGCCAGGCGTTGATTCTCCCTCCGTCCCTCCTACACCTTTTCCCAAGGCCCAATGGCCTGGGCCCGCTGGGAGATTGACTAGAGTCACATGGGCTGCACCGGGGGCAGGTAACTCAGGCAAGGGGAAGGGGGAAGGAGAAAAAAAAAAAAAAAAAAAAAAAAAGGGAGAGAGAAAAAAAAAAAAAAAGGCCCAAGCCCAGGCTGGGCTTCTGGCATGATGTCAGAGGGAGAGAAACCCACAGCTTGCTAATTTCGCCTCCCAATCAGCCCCGGGAAGGAGATCACCGGGAACAGGTAGGGATGCAAGCTTTCTCCATTTTTTTTTCTCAAGCACCCTACCTCCTAAATTGCTCTTTCTCTTCTCCTGATACCGTGACTCCTCGGTCGCTCCTTTCCCCTTTGATCACTTGGAGGTAGGGGGTGAGCCTTGTGGGAGTTTTTTATTCTTTTTTTGTTGTTCGTGTGTCTGTCTTTTTTTTTTTTTTTTGTCTTTTTTTTTTTTTTTCCCTCTTTTTTTGACCTCTGCTTTTGATTGTAGTTGTTTCCCCCTGTGGTCATGACGGCTTCGCACAGTGACTCTTTGGTGGTGTTGTTTGGGGCAACAGCTGGTGCATATGGGGCTAAACTGGGTTCGGATGAGAGGGAACTAATTCTCTTGGTGTGGCAAGTTGTGGATCTACCCAGCAAGAAGGTATGGCTTCGACACCCGGGCCGAGGGCGCGTTCCCCGGGCGCGGGGCGAGCAGGCTCGCCCGGCCGCTCGCCGCCTGCCCGGAGCCGTTTGTTCATTTCACAAATGCACCCAGGGGAGGGGAGGTGGGGGGAGCGGGGCCCCCGTGCCCGGGGGTCAGGCACTCCCCGGCTCGGGCACTCGAGAAGGTCCTTTTTGTGCCATTTGAAGGGAAAAAGTCCCTTTTAAAGAGAGTTTGGCCGCTGCCA
This sequence comes from Chlamydotis macqueenii, assembly GCF_036417535.1. Lineage (NCBI taxonomy): Eukaryota > Metazoa > Chordata > Aves > Otidiformes > Otididae > Chlamydotis > Chlamydotis macqueenii. Next base: position 16,997,736 of record NC_141568.1, read on the forward strand.
CCTCCCTGTCCCGTCCCCCCCAAAACATCTCTAGCTTCAAGTTCGAAGATGTCCACGGACTTTTGAAGCTTGAAAACAAAAAGCTGCCCTCCGAAGGCTCCGGACCTGCGTGTTTTCAAGGGAGTTCGCTCAGGGCAACCGTTGGACCCTTTGCGGCCTGCTGCAGGAGAGTTGATTTTTTATTTTTTTTTATTTTTTTTTTTAACCAATGTTTGGATAACCTCGAAGAGAATACCAAATTCTTTTAATTTTTATGCTAATCCGAAAATATGCTGTAATTTTTTTTCCAAAAGCCCTTTCATAAACAAGAAGCCCCTAGAGATGAAGGGCTTTGATAAAACAAACATGGCTATGGATTTCGTGGAGAGATTGAGGAAACTGGCTTAATAATATGATGTGATCTTCCCTTTGCAATTATCAACTCCCGCAAAAGTTGGTGCTAAGTGCAAAAGGCCTCCCATGAAAACTGGCTCTGACGCAGCGAAGCAGAGAGCGTGGCTCTCCTGGGCGGGAGGGAAGGCAACCCAGGCACAAGTTTTCGATTTGTGAAATCGACAACCGCTTTCCTCATTGCCATTGTTAGCGGGAACGTGATACTGCACCCTTCTGATTTTTCTGCAATCTGAACGCATTGTTCAAAGGAGCTAATTCGATTATTCCTCACTTTTGTCTATCATTTCTTAAATGTTTTTAGGTAGGGACCCTACACAAATCCCTGGTGAAAGCAGACAATTTGGACTTAAGTGACCAGTGTCGCGAAGTGAGTGGCTTAACACCAGAGGGACTGGGGAAAGCTGAGCCACTAGACCGGGTTCTCCAACAGGTGAGGTGCTGCTCATGGGAGCAGGGGCTATTCAGGGTGAAGCCTGGGGACGAGATTCAATGGATTTGATAAAAGAAATAGACTTTAATTTTGCCTTTCCCTTTGAAATGGCTAGCGAGGTTTTGTGCTTATTTTAAAGCTAACCCAAAAGAGACCTGAACCATTTGAAATGGGAACTTTGTAATTCTTAAGACAGTTATGTGCAATACCAGAATATTGGAATTCATGCTGTAGTCCTTGGAAGGTCTGGCTTCTGATTATTTTAATGAGTTTACTTTTATTCCACATTTCTTTTACTCAGGTTTTATAAAATGAAGATCATACGAGCACTACTTAATTTAGCAGTGCTAATCAAACTTTAAAAATATATGTGGTATATTTTAATCTACAGGTTCACTGCTATAGTATGTATTTAAAAACCTTTTCTTGCTGGCTATTCTTAAAGCAAGTTGAACTCTTCAAAACTATATGTTGATAAAACATTAGCTGTGCGTGTTGTATATCACTCTTTTTTTCCAGATAAGCTTAATTAGTTTAGTGGATTATAAAGCAATTGGATTTTTTCCCTATGATTTGTGTATTTTGCTCTTTGGCTCACTTAATGTCACGCTAAGACGGTAAATCTGTAAATTTGTATGTTCCTTGTGGTTCAAGAGGCCCTAAGTTACTTAAAAAATTTTAATGCAAGTAGTGTATACATATGCAGTTCCTGAAAGTTTGCTTTCTCTCGCTGTCTTTTCTATATATGAAATGTGCTTGAATGGAAAAATACAATAGTGCATTTTTGTGTAACATATAAAACTGGCATTCCACACCTTGTCTGAATCATTCGTAGGTGTGTTTCGGCAAGAAACTTGCTTAGGCAGTAGAACAGGTTCATGTTGCTGTAACTTCTGGTGACACAGATAACTTGGCAGACTAGGTCCTAACCCTCTTTGATACTGAATGGTTAACACTTCCCTCTGAGTGAGTATCTTTGAAAACAGAAATGTGAAATTTTTATGTGTCTTAAGATCTGTCAGTATTAACTGCAGATGGCATTTATTCTGCTTGCACTAGTCTTGCCAGAGTCCAAGACTGAGAGATGATTTTTTTTTTTTTTTTTTTAAAAGCTTCAAAATAACCCCTGAGAAAATGCGCAGCTGCAGGTTTGATCTTGTCCCAGATCTTGCACTAAAGACATCTGGAACAGCTTAGCCTAGTACACTCTGTTTACCTTTATAACAGACACACTTTAATTATACTCAATACTTTATGAGAGATTGTATCTTATTGCCGTAAATTGCACTGTAGGTGGGTCTGCTTTAGCAAATAAAAGGAAATACTACCTTTGTGTGTAGGTGGGTAGAGACTCTTGAAAAACAACAATTTTTGTGCTTTTTGTTTGGCATATCTATGCAACTAAGTAATGGTTTTGCTGTTAGTTGTTGGATGCACTTGTGATGTGGCCAGTTCATCATAGGTCTTCTGGAACACGCTTTACCTAAGCTCATCTCCCTTTGCCTCCTGGTGTCCTGACCCCGTGAGAGTTAGGAGAGAATTAATTCACCCTCCCACTTCCAATAGTGGCAAAAACCAAAATTCCATGTTCTTTAATAGTAGATCCTTTTCTGCATTTTTTTTAAGATGAGTCCATCAAGTATTTTAATTGCATCATGTATTTTAAGGATGAGTCGGGTGTTTGTCAACACAGTTTTGTTTTGTTTTTCCCTCAGTTAAGCATTTTGATTAGCAAAAGCACTGGTGGGTGAAGTGGTTATTTGAAAAGGAGGAGGAAAAGGAAGTAGACTTGTACCTTGATTTGAGATAATGTTGTAGAGTATGTGAAATTAACTTTCCACACCCTGCTTGGATTGTGGTAGAAAATGTGATGATGCAGCTGAAAATCACTCACTTCAGCACACATCTCAATCACGTAAAAGAAAGTTTCAGTGCCTGCTTCTGGCTTTTGCCTTGGGTTCCCAGTCTCTATGTGTAGAGGAAAGTGAGAATCGCTAGGCACAAACCCATTGTAACTTTTACCTATGCTTCAGAGGTCTCTCCCAACCTCAGTCATTCTGTGATTCTGATTCTGTGTTTCGTAACTGGTAAAAAGTAGAAGAGCTACTGTGTGTCTGGAGTTTTTCCACTGACCACAGAGGGCTGCTTTCTATTACTACTTAGTTCATTTTCCATCAATGATAGGGTCTACCAAAGCCTGTAATCTGTGGTTAAGCCTTTACTCTGCTTGTGATAAGGCGCTTCAGCAAATAATGCATCATTTCAATTTTACTGCATATTCTTACAGTGTAACATCTCACACGACTTACTACTGGGGTTTGTCTTCAGAAATACTCTAAAATAGGGTTCCCCACCAATGTATTTTTATTGTGTAATTTTACGAAGTGAGGTTCTGAAGCACAGCACCCCCAAATAACTGAGCTACTTGCTGCAGTGTGTGCTCTATACATTTTGCTGCAAGTTTTTAAATACTGTACTTGTCCAGGGTAACAAGCATTTGATTCCACAGAGACTAGCGCATTTGTGGGATCCAGCCGTATTTTCTGGTAGGTGATGTGCAGTGTTTTGATAGCTATATTTTGTGTAGGGAGGGGAGATCCTGGTAATGTACAAGTATTAGGGAAATAGCTACCTGAAGTCATAAAATGTGTGCCCTTTGGAAGCAGTCTGCTTGATGGATTTAGTTCAAAATGGCATTAATAACTTACCTTTGTTGTTGGACCAATAATGGTGAACTTATAGCTGCTGACTGAGATGTGGTGTTGTAGTTGCAGAATGCTACCGAGCAGAAAAATGTGAGGATTTTCTTTTAACAAAGTAAGTAGGAGATCAAGTGTGTGTTTGGAACTGTCCTGAGCCTGTGATGTAGGCCTCTGAACATGCATTGCCTGCAGTACTTACTAAAGGGATAGCGTCTTATGTTTCTTCCTGCATTACTGGGACATTGTTGCTAGGTTTCATTGTTCAGATCCACAAATCACAGGACTGGCTTGTTTAGCGTGTTGTTTATATTTTTGTAAATAACTGCTGGAGCTTTATGGTTTCCCAGTTTCCAAGCTTTTAAGGGAGAAGATTATTTTCAGGTTGCTCTCTGAAACCTTGCAGGAATGGAAGCTTTCTTTCAAAGAGCAAAACCAAAATGAACTTTGCTTTTCTCTCAGCCCCATTACTGTGCCATTAAAAAGCTGACCTTCGTGTGTTTCTCTGATTCTAGCCATGGGGGTTCTAAGTTAAAAGATCGAATACTAAGTTGAAAGTGTTGTGGATTTCTTAATCCTTCCCATACTGAAAACCTGGCTGAATCAGCATGACTTGCCCTAAGACATGTTAGTTTCCTTTTGCAAGGCAGTATTTGCATGTCTCCCTGACAAAGGGTAAGTCTAAGAAGAGCTAACAATTTTGGAGAGCTGTCTGCAGTATTTAACTGTAATTACTGTCTTACTTTGAATGATAGACATAAAAAGAGAGAGGTTCTTATGAGAGCTGGGTCTGCTTTTGGACCTATTGAAAGCATCCAAATTTCATCAATGGAATGACATTTAAGTATTAAAAAATTGTTTGAAAGACTGTCCTAGTCTTGCTGGTCTTTCATCGCATTCTACACTGAATCCAATACATCAGTGACAGATTTGATTCATTTTCTTGAACACAGAAAGACATAGCTGGGCCTTTTCCCCCTCCCTGCTCTCCGAAACTGTGCACAGATTGAAAATACTGAGGGGTTGCCACTTCATCAGGTGATAGCAAATCACCTGTTTGCTAAAGCATGTTTGGACACCTATTGATCATCCAGCTGAGCTGCAGGTGCAATTTATTTTCTCACATATTAACAAATTCAGCAAGAAACAAGCTGGTTAGATGAGCATTTGGAAACAAATGGGGTGGGGGGAGAGGCGGAAGAACCAGTGAATTCCTCTAACCTGATAAACCGGTTACAACTTTTTTTTAAGAGAAACTTGTTCTGCAGCCTCTTCTTCACAAAGTGCTAGCAGAAAGTTTTCTTGGCTCACTTGCCAGCTGTCACACGTTCATTTTGGATAAGTGATTTTTTTTTTAATGTTTTTTTTAATGCACCTCTGAATCTTCAGACTGCAGAAAAAAAAAAAGCTTGAAAATGCAGAGTGATTTTTTTAAATTATTTTAGATTTTTTTTTTTTTGAGCCTTGTGGTGGGTCTTTTAACTTCAGATTATTTGGTGACTTCATCACCTTAACAAAACTCCTAACAGAGCCTGTATTTTGGAATATTTGCTGGGTTTGAGTTCTGAAGTTTTGGAGCAGGTGTTTGGCAAACCTTTAGCAAGTGTTACCAAGCAGGCTGTTCTCTCCACAAGAAATACTTAGGGTGTAGTTTCACAAGATTTGGCTTCAGTGCTGAAGCCAGCTTTTTTCTTGCCCCTGCGCTATACTTTGCCATCTTTTTGTTATGTCAGTAAAACGCTTTGTGAAGCTGTGCTGTAAACAGGATCACTGAAACGAGCAGAGCAGGTAGGGTGGGAACTTCTAAGCTCCTTTGCTGTCCAAGCTCACGTCCCAAGAAGCTACACCCTTTGGTTGTACTTTCATGATCCAACATGTTTGATGGCGATACCAGCGTAAGGTATTTCTGCCCCCGCACCATGTTCTCGAGCTGCAGTTGTATGAAAACTTCTTAGCAGCACCTTTCGCTTAGGTGAGTGCTGCTACATGGACCTCCCTCACCTGGGTCCTGTCAATACAGAAGTTTTAGGGGCTGTGTGTTAGACTGGAGCAGGGTGCTGTTCTGCGTTAAAAACAGTTCTGGTTCTGAGCGGTTCTGTCTGATGTACGGTGCGACAGACGAGGTAGTTTTCCTGAGGGCAGCCATCACACGAAGGACAAGCAGCATAGGTGAAAGGAGAGAACCGTTTTAAGATGAGTTGGCCACCAAGCAGTTTGTACGGTGAAACTGCAGCCGTGGTTTAGCATCAGCAGTGAGCACTGAGCATTTCCTGACAGAGGTGAGGTGGCCAGGTTGTCAGGGCAGGTGAGCGATAGACTCCTGCTCTCCCAGGAGGCTGAGTGCACTGTGTGCGTGTAGCCTTATGCAGGGTTCTTACTGTATATTAACGTCTAATGGCTCCTGTTTCCATTCATAAACTTAGATGAGCGTTAGTTAAATTATGATTGATACTTAGTATTGGAACATTGTCAATTGTTTATTGTGGGGCAGTAAGGATGTGCTAATGCTTCCAGGCTATTACAGCAAGGAATTTTTTTTCTTTAGCATTGAAAACGAATGGCTGACTTTTGTTTCAGAGCCCTAGTTGTAATTCTGTTGTTGATAGTATAGGTAAACTATTTTTCCCTTTATAAATCCTCAGTGCTACCCAGCTCTCACTACATTATTATTGAAACACTCAAATCAGTTCTCTCAAAACCAGAGAAGAATTAATAGCAGAAACAGTTCCTCTATTATGTGTATATAACATATATATGAATTAATATACATATGTAGATTATGTGGACGTATTTATTGGGAGCATTTACGTTCTTCTTGGTTTTATGGAAAAGCAATAACCTTAGCTTCTCTGAAGGCTGCAATACTTTTATCTGAATTCCTCGAGCATTCCCTTAAACCTTGCTTTGTTTCTATATCTAGGTGCATTTCACTTCAGAATGAGCAGAGAATTAGGTGAAGGAATTTGTCTAAAGCTGCAGATTCTTTTCTTTGCAAGTATAAAGATGTGGTAGTCTTGGCTAGCTGGGCTATCTTCTTATCTTAAAATTAGAAGTGCTGATACTAATTAAAGTGAATAAATTTCCTAAATAAATTTACTTCTTCATTAGAAATGAATAAATGGTTTGAGGATGAGCGTGAGTAGACTTTTTAAGACAGTGGAGGCTGCTGATGTTCTGGTGAAGTTAAACAGTAACATGAAATCTCCTACTGAGTCTGGGTGGATTAGCATACATAGAAAAATAAACTTTACTATGACCTGTCCAGAATAGCTTGAAACGCCTCTCTTCACACAGTGTGGTGTTGTGCAGTGTTTGAAGCATATTTGGGTGTTCTCACAGCTGTAATATATCTGAACAGTTGAATCTCTCTTGAAGTTGTACTTGCAACTTTTAAAAAAGTCATTGGAAGACAGTAAAACACAGGGTAGAAACCTTTTAATACAAAGGTTGCTGGATTAACATGATCCTCAAATACTTTGAATTTCTTTCCTCTAACTTGCTGAAAAAGTCACTGGAATTATGTTAATGAACTATTGTCAGGGTTTTCAGAAATGGCTGAGGAGTAATAAATAAAGAATCAAGGATTTGTATTCTACCATTTTGACAATAAATATCCATGCAGTGCTTCTAACAGTTCTCACACATTAACATGGAAGCAGCTTAGAAAACTGTGGATACTCAGGGTTGTCTGCTTCCCTCTTCCTCTGGTAGCATTTTCTTTGGTTCTTGTCACAGTTTTTGAAAGGCTTGCATCTGTGGTTGGTTTACTTATTTTTTTTTTTTTTTCCTTTTAAAAAAACCCCTTAAGTTATATGCAGAAGGTCTTGGGTAGCTGAGTGTTGCCAAACGAGGGCAATACCTCTGTCAACGTGTTGCAGCGCTTTTTTGCTGACCAGTTAGGTTTGAGAGTGACGCATAGATGCTGGAGTTGATATTGCTAGCAAAGCAGTGTGGTGGCCAAAACTAAAAATGCTGGAGATTAATTATTTTTTTTTTTTAGTAACATAATGTCAGGCCTGTATTATTTTTTATTTCTGTAGTTAAAATTGGAACTTTTGTGCATCTTAATTAGAAACACAAACAGTAATTCTCCTTCTTCCTCACGTGTATGTCTTTGCCATCTCCTGTCTGCTCTGGAAAAGCTTTTTTCTTTCATAATAGTTGCTGCTTTGCATAGAAACTGCAGAGATACCATGTTGTTTTCCTTCATGATCAATTTCTGTTAGCTACAACCTTATTTCAAGAAAGGAGGAAAGTCCTGATACTTTGAAAGGCAACTTCATGCCTGTGTCCTAAGAAGGTAATGAATCAGAAGTCCTGTTTGCTCTACAAACCAATTTTTAGAGCTTTGTTCTGATAAATCTGTGTTGATGTTCTTTAAACAGTTCACAACTTATTCCAGTATACTTCTATACAGTAGCCTCTGTTCGTGCTTTGTTTATAAACAACTTCTTTCCTACTCTGTCCCTCATTCATTAAATCCATATGCTGTGAAGGTAAATATGAACTATAAGCTAAATATTATGCAAAAGGTATTAGGAATTGAAATTTAAATGCTCACCGCTTGTGATGAGTGGCAAAACAAACAAACAAAAAAACCAAAACTAGCCTTGCTGCTTCTCACAAACTTCCATTTTAAAATATTTTCATTTTTCTTTACCCCTGCTACCTTTCTTTGAAGAGCTACAGTGGGCAGAGAGGGGCATAAGTGGTTGAAAAATGAGTATTGTGTTAGCACTAAAATATTGGAAAGAAATTTAATTGTAAGTTTAAGAAACAGTTGACTTCTCTTTTGCAAAAACTTGTCTCCTGTGATGATTTTGAACACCTATTAGCTTAAAAACCAAGGTTCTATTACTGGAGCTCTAGGGCAGTCTCCGAATTGTGTTTTTGTTCTTACTGAACTGAAATAAAAACTTAATTATTGGTGTTTCCATTCTCTGGCTCTAACTCTAGAGAAATTCAAGCATGTGCTTTAACATTGTCATGAATTGTGTAGACCTTGGCAGTGTGTGAAATTAAACATCTTTATGGAAATTATGGCAGAATTACTTTCGTGATGGGTAATTCTGTTGCAATGAATTGCATTAAGAGTGAAGTAGAGCTATAGTGTGCAACTTGGAAAATAAAAGTGCAAAAACCACTGTGGAGGTTTTGCTTTGTGAGTAGATCTTACTGTAGCTGTGTACCTGAAAGCCTGAAAGTTAATTTGAGTCCTTTGCAGATGAAGAGAGATGCAAACCAGTGTATAGCGCATCAAATCTCTTGAGTTAAATACCCATTGGATTGGAGAGCGATGCATGAGAAATGGGAAATACATACCAGTCACAAGAATAGGATTATGTCAGAGTTTTGGGGCTTGCTTGATTGATTACTCGTGTATTAGCCAATGTTGTTTCTTACAGCAGAAACCAAACTGTTACAGGATGAACTTTTGCTTATTGTAAAGCACATGAAGCGGCACCGTGTAAATATGAAGTGCAGAAAACTGCTGCTGTTGTGGTATATTTAAAGAAACAAAAGAAAAATATAAATCAACCATCTCTTCCTATAAACCTCAGATCACAAGAAGCTGTGTGATCATATTCCAGACAACTCTTATTGAGTCTTTTCAGTTCTAATGAACTCACTTTGGAAACAAGAAGCTACCTGAAAGAGGATGTAGTTCTATAAGAGGAAGCAACATCTAAATAATGTCACTGTTAATGTCCTTGCTCTGTACTGGACAGGTCTGAATCCCTTGGAAGGCCAAGTGTAAATTCTGATCTGACTCAGTTATGGACTGCTAAAATCTTAGAGATAGTAATTTATTACTCTCGTTTTCCCTTTTATCAAACATAATAAATTCCTGATGCATGGGGTTGCTGTCCTAATCTGTGACTTTAACATTTTGGAGACTAAAGGCAAGCTGACTTAGGGATCTACTTTCACTTCTTTATGCTTTTGTGAAAACGTGTTGAACAAGAAGGGAAAACTCCCTAGTTTCTGAAGCAGAGTAGAGCCAGTTTGCTTTTTAGAGTTTGAGCAAAAATGATTTGGATGCTTGTATAAGCAAAGATACTTCGTAGATCTCCGGGCTGTTATTCAGGGAAGCCCGTGCCTACGGTGTTCTTACACTGTAAGTTTTTAAAGGAGAGGTGGAAGTATGATAGAATCTTGAAGGAAACAGAGTTGTGGATAATAGGTACGTCTTCTTTTCTGTCTCCCCTTCTTCTTACTTTCCATGGATATTACTACAAAACCAATCTGAAAACAACCCAATAGAAAAAAAATGCTTTAATTTTGCAGATATTGGCTATTCTCCTACAACTGGTTAAGCTTGCACTACAAACAATGAGGTAGTGTTGAGTAAATAGAGCAGTACCATGCATTACAGTCAATAGAGCCGGTGCTAAAGATCAAATTGCTAATGAAAGTTTGTCCTTGAAACAGAGGTAAGTGGGAGTGGGGGAGGTAGAGAACACTGAGAGCGAGCTTGTGCTCAAATCAAGACTTTAGGAAATATTGCAGTCACTGCATTAATTAAAACCTAGAGTTCGGAAAGTATGTTCAGCTTTGTCTTTCAGGCTGTAATGACTTGCTCTGTGAGTTGAGCTGATAGCAAGCAGCCTGTGAGGAGTGTGAGGCACCATTGTAATCCTGCTTGAAATGTAGGTAAAAGGTTGACAGAGTATGGATTTTTTTGCATTACTAACATCCAGAGTTTCCTTTTCCTTAAAGTCAGACTCGTGAGTAATCTATACTAACAAATGCTAAGGTGTTCTGCAAGATATGCCTCTCTTCTGTCTTATTTTGTTGTTTTTGATAGCTAGTGGCCTCTTTCATACAGGTTAATTTAAAGGTGAAAACTTTATTTTACCTCAGGAAGTACTTCCTTATTTAGCAGTTTCCTGACACATAATGTAGTAGTAAAGTAAACCCAGAAACTATAAAATACTTACGTTGCTGGACTGGGGTGCTTTATCTTACACAAGGCTAACTTCAAGTAGCTTATTTGTGGAGTACTCTGCATATTTCAACACTCTCTTATTAAAACAGATTGTGCTTTTGAAGATAAAGCTGTGACCTGATTGCTGTGACATTTAGATGGCCTGAACCATGGTCTTGCCTTTTATGCTTAATGCATTACCTGAATTAGATGCTGTAGATACCATAGCTGGAAAGCATGCAAGTTATCTGGTGTTGTGAACTTCCATCTAAGAAATAATTAATCAAAAATGGTCATAAAATGCTCAAGTGGCATGGCTTGGACAGATCTTTGTCTTGGCAGAAGGTTAGATTTTTGCATTCTTTACTAGGAAGAATGAAAACTTTCAGTTAGCTATTGTTTACTTTGCTGCATAAAGACCCAGGCCAAATGAAAATAAACCAAAGAAAGAAATGATGTGGAAGTTTCACCCTTAAGATAGTTTATCGCAGTCCTCAGTCACAACAGTCTCTTTTCTGTCCTCTACAAACTGTCACTGGACAGACAAAGCATGACAACTGGTGTTCCACTTCTGTATTTCATACTGGAAGTTTTGCTGAACCATGCTAAACAAACCTATTTTTTTATGCAGAAAATTAGCTGTGGGCTTCCCTCACCTAAGCTTCAAGTTTCCAGACCCTCTATGTAATTCCAAAGAAGTATGATGAATTTTATAGTACTTTTCTGTGTTTTGTTGAATGGAAGGATGTGATACACTTGAAGAGTACCTTACACTTTTCTCCCTTGAACTCTTGCAGTCGTCATAAGAGGTGTATGTAGGCTCTGAGCCTTCCTGACTTGAGAACTCTGTGGTGACCTGTATGATGACACTTAGGAGGAAGACAGGGTGGTGTTAGTTCCTGGAACTACACAGTGCGTGAAGCTCAGTGCCACATCCTGCATCTCCTTGAGACTGAGGAGAGCAAACCTCTTACACTTGTCAAATTCCAGCAGTTGAATGGGAACTCTGACTGGTTTTGGGTGATATGTACATATCTCTATCTCTTGTGTGTTTATGGTGGCCATTGCAACTGATCACTCCTTCAGTTATTTAATACAGTTTATAGAACCTGAAGAGGCATAAGGTGATCTGTAACTGGACTGATCATATTGAGCACAGTTATATAGTCTGTGGCATGCTGGAAATGAAAACCATGCTTTTGTCCAGGCTAGTCTTCAGTCAGTAGATAATCTCGAGCATTAGTGTTCAGTAGAGCAAAAAATTGCTTTCCTCTTCATAGGAGAAATCAAACTGGCACTATTGGTTTAGAACATTTCTGGTGAGTGGACCTGGGCTGCCTCTGTCATCTTCTGCAAGTTTCCCCTGCAAAGAAATAAATCCAAGGGGCAATTTCTTTTTGATATTTGTTTCTGAATAGTATCTAAATACAGTATTTTTTTCCTTTTTTTTTTTTTTTTTTTTTTTTTTTTTTTTTTTTTTTTTTTTGCTAGAAGGGAAAAAAGTTAGCTGCAGCTTGTGGGTGCACTGTGGCTTACGCTCTTTTTCCTTTTTTTCCATACAGCAATTTCAGTACAAGGTCACCATGTATCCATTATCGGCCATGTGGAATAGCAGCTAACAGATGAACAAAGGCAAGGGCTTACTATAGGATTCTCTGTTTAAAAAGTTACCTAGCACACTAAAGGGTTATCATACTTGTAAATACTGCTGAGATGGAGCCTGTGCACCTCCCAGTAGTATTGACATGCTTTAAATTCCTCCATTGCATGGATAAGGCTGACATTATCACCAGGGTTTGAAGAGTGAAGGAGCAGAAAACTGCCCATTGAGAGTATTGTAAATAAATGTGAAACCCTCATGGGTGTAGGGTCTGAGGCACAAAGTCCAAGTCAAAATATTTCCCAAAGTTAACATGTCATGGTATGTTGTGTGTGTTCGAGCTTTGAATACCAAGCCCATGGCTTGTTACTCTTGAGATTTCTTATGCTGTATTAGAGCCTTCAGGGTTGCTGGATGTTTGTTTTCCAGCGGTGCTCCAATCTTGCTTATGTTTTGGTGGCATTGAAGTTCTGTTAATCAAATTTGGCTGTATCTCGCCTCTTGATTTCCTCTCCTTCCCTTCTGTTCCAGACAATACATCCTTCCCCAAACACACGCACCCCCTGACATGTGTACACTATGGTGGCATTGATGTAATGATCATTACTATGGCTGCTGAGTAGGCAAGTAGGCAAAACAGAGATCAGAGAATCACGCAGTAGCTGATGTTGGAAGGGACCTAGATGTTGTCTAGTCCAGCCCTAGAACAGACTGCTAAGGACCATGTCCAGTTGGGTCTTTAATATCTCAAGGAATAGAGACTGTGCAGTTTCTCTGGGCAGCCTGTTTCAGTGTTCAACCACTGGAGAGCTTCTTTCAGGAACTACACCTGCAACTATGTAGTTGGTTTTGGGTGTTCTCTGGCAATAAATTCAGACAATCATAGAAAAAGTTGTAGAGGACTTCCCGTAAAATCAGCCTTTGAGTCGAGAACAGCAATATCTTTGCCATTGAAGCAGAACTTGGAGTAGAGAAGCTTCAGAGAGACCTCTTTGAAGGTTGTAGTTTGTTTTCCGTGCTTCTCTTACTGGAAGGAAGGCAGATCATTGATATGCTCTATGCTATAAGCAAAGAATGACCCACACCAAAGGCCTAAAAGCCAGTCTAAAGCTCTAATGTAGTGAATTACAGTAATGTCTAATAAGTGAAGATGTGTTGGGGATTTTTTTTTTTTTTTTTTTAACAAGCAAGGCTGGATATCACAGATGGCTGTAAGCTGTATGGCTTTAGTCAAAGCACATGTGATGTTCATTGCAAAGTGGTGGTATCTATGATGTTAGTATGTGAAGTGTGTGGTCTCATTGCTAGGAAAGCTGCAATTAGAAAAGTTTAAGATCTCTTTTTGAACTGACAAGTCACATATGGTGAAGTGTGAGGGTATGCATGAGAGTGAACTCACATATTTCTGGATTGAAAAAGAAGTGCTTTATGTGGTTGCCACTTAAGTTGTTTCTACAACATAAACCACTGCCATATATGTGCGAGTCTCTGTAGATCTTATAGTATTATCGATTTGTTTTGGTAAATTCTGTTTGATAATCCATTTGATGGACTACAGCCCCTAGTCTCTCAAGCTTCATTATGCTACTAAGATGTAACAAATTTCAGAACTTAAAGGAGATGTTGAGCGATATAGTGAATTGAAATTAAGAAATAATTTTACAAATTTAGAAAGTCTACATGTGTAGATGATTTTCCAGGTTTGAGCAAAAAAGATGTAAGCAGTTCACATTTAAGTGCCTCAGATAAAAGTTTTTTCATCTCTGTGTGTTTTACAGATCTGTGAGTATATTTTCACTTTCTCTAGGACAGTTGCATATTAATGATAAGAGTTCTTTAAGCTCAAGAGAATATATTGGAATATATGAGCTTAGGTGAGCCAAAATAACTCCTCTTCTAAGTTATTCCTCAAAATTTTTCTTTTAATAGTGACCAAAAGATGTCACTACTGAATAAGCTGGGGTTTGGTTTTTTTTTTTGTTTTTTTTTTTTGTGAAAGACTGATCTAGAACGCTAAGCTTGTTCAAATTCTTTTGGCAGGCTTTATCCCAGATCAAGTATCATCTGTGTGTCTTGCATCATAATTTTTGGCTGAACCAGGTGTGATTTGTCCTACCTAAGTCAAAATGAGCATTTTTTGATATGCTAATTTGTCAGAAACTTGATCATGTGTTCATGTGTAATCACCAAATTGTTACCTCTGGGCAATTTAGTGACGTGCCTGTCGATACCACGATTTGGAACCACGTCCCCACCCCATGAGGACCATCCTTTGTGTAAAGAACATTGATAAATCTAATAACTCATCTTTCTACTTGGGAATAGATGCATGTCTAGCTTAAGTGTGGACTATAAGCTAAGCTCCTTTCTGCATTTTTGTGACGTGCTTTAGCATAACATTCCAGACCTGGTTAAATTGCAAGGATACCTTTTAATTCTGAAACTTTGTGAATAGTTTTGTGTCTTATCTGGTGCTGTTAGCTGTGACGAGTCAGTAGAGCTAAAAGAAGCAAAACAGAGAAACTTTGTGCATTGCTAAAGGCAAGGGTCCCATTTTGAAGGCACCCTCGGAGTTGCTGGAGGTCTGATGAGTAAGAAGCAGCCAAATTCTTTTGTTATTTCTCAGAGAGAAATTGAAGAGAGAACACCTAGAGAATGTTGGTGTTTTAGAAATGGTTCCATTGACAGCACGCATGCATTCTGCAACTGAATTATCTCAGTATCTCATTACCATGCCAGGCACAGATACAGCGCAGATGCAGTGGCCTTTCTCAAGGATGAGAGCTATTTTTAGTTAGGGAAATGGGAATATCCAAATAGCCAGAGGTTTATTTTAGTGCTTTGTGCATCATAACTGTAGAAAGAGCTTAATGAGGAATCTTGTTTCTCTAAGATCCCCAGCTTTGTTCAGTCATAGTTAAGGCAACGCGAAGGAGGCTGTGTCATTTCAGCCACTTGGGATTCATTTGCAGAAAACACAGAAGCTTGTGCTGGCTCCCATCCAGCTTTGCTGCTGGCGAAACATGTTTCTTCGCTCTCTTTGTACTCTGGGCTACATGACCAAAATCCTGTTTAGCCAGTTTTTCAAACTGGTGCTCCAGCTCCGTCCTTGCCTCTCTCCACTTTAAGAACTGTTTTAGGTTTCGTGGAGGTGAATGTACAGAGCAGCTTGTTTGATTCTTCCTGTTCTCCCTGTTCATTTTTCAATCTCGGTGTTGAATTATTGAACATATTCCTTTAAATACCGAATGATTAATCAGACCTCTGCTAGAGAGACTGATCTGGTGGAATATGCAATAAAGGGAGGAGGTGATGCCAACACACTGCGGTTCTTGCAGTCGAAATGAGGGCTGGCTGCAAGATGCAAGCAGGGGTAGTCAACACTCTGTAGAACTCTGTTGCTATGAAATGAGCAGATTAACAGGGAGGCATAGGGTGTGTTAGCTTGGTGGAGGAAATCTGAAGGTGGGGCAGCTTTGCATGCTAAAGTGGGGGAGTGCTGTGGAGGGCAGCACGAAGATGAATGACAGGAGGTAAATAGCTGGGATGGTTTTTATTAGTGGAGTGAAGGAGATGTGGATGGAATTTATAAAATGATGGAGTTGTGGACAGGTTGTTCAACATCTGAGACAGAAAAGTGTAATGTAAATCTGGCACTGGTCTTAACTTGTCCTTAGCTTGCTACATTTGGGTGTATGCTGGTTCAAGGTTGTTTTTTGAGACGCTGCCTGAAATTTGTAGTGGGGAAAAGGAGACTGAAGATAGCTTTTCCACAGGAACGCTGAATTGCTTAACTTAGATTTCAGTGTGGGTTTATAAACACATCTGCACTGGTTGCTTTAACTTCTTTTGATACATGTGATATGCTGTATCTGTTGCATGAAAAAGTTAAAGGTCCAGTGCAATCTGTAGTAAGACAAGTTGGTCCACAGCTATACTTTTCATACCTAACTTTCCCGGAATTTGGAGGCATCTCATGCAAATGAAAGAAGCCAGTTCAGGCTAATCTCAAATATCTGTCATTCCTCTGTGGCAGTGTTATGCTTGCTATTTTGCCCCATGCTCTTCTCCTAGGTAAATCTTCCCATTCATGCTCTGCTACCCCGTTCCTCTCCTCAGTTAACCCGTGCAACAGCTAAATTGGTTTGGATGGGAAGGATTGCTTATGTCTCCTGACTGTTCTTCCCACACTCCTTTTGCCCTCTTCTGGAGCAGTACACCCCAAAGTTTGAAAAAGGCTGTTTTTAAAATAGAAGTTTCTAAATAAGCACTCAGCAAGGCCTGCCAACCTTGTGGCATTTTATCTAAGGCACTTGAAGCTGCTGGCTTCTAGTAAGAAAAGTAGAGAATTTTTTTGACATGTCAGTTGTCCCATTGGAAAGGAGTTTGCAATGTTGAAGGTTATCACTGACATTTAATAAATATGCAGTGCAAATGCTTAGGCTTACTTAAAAACAAATGCTGCCTCTCATGCCTTTAAACCGTAGTACACTTGGAGTATTGGGCTTATCGGTTTCCTTATGCAGTATTTTACTCTGCTTGGCGTCTTCTCACCAGGGGCTTCTGAAAATAGTTGTGTATCTGTCTTTCAGCTGTACATTGTGTGGGAAACACCCTCTGCAAAAATTAATCTGTTAATATTTCAGACTAGCAATTTTGATTTTTACCAACTTGACTTGCACAATTTGCCCTGATAATTTTCTCCCTTCTCCAAACATTTTTCACCTTTTGTTTTCTAAGTTGGTGAAGACTTTTTGAACTACAGTTCGTACGTTTTATTTGTAAAGAGGGAGGCTGCGTATATTTGCTGCTTCCCTTAGCAAGGAATTGTGTTGGATTTCTTCCTGTATCTGATCAAAATAGCTCCCTAATTGCACTCTTTATATGGGCTCTTGTGCATCCTCAGAAGCACAGGGTACAAAGTTGAAGGTTTGGGGAGTGTTTTATTACTGTTCATCAGTAAGACTCTGCTTCCTTTTGGCAAGAATCCCTGTACACCTTCTAGAGGCTAATTCCTATCACCATTTCCAATCCCTTTTTTCAAATATTTGCTCCTTACTGTGCCCAGAAGTTAAAACATAAAGTAATAAAGTGCTACATTTAGTAAGAAGAAAATTCTCCTCATGTCTGTTATTGTGGTGAGAATATTTGTTGTCAATTTGTGACTGTGGCAGTCCCCACAACTGCATTTCTGAAGTGGTTCCTGTTGTGTCCTCTAGAATTTTCTTCTTTTTCTGGTGTTTACACATCAGCTGAGGTATTTTGAGCACTCTCAGATCTCCATTTTCGGACTTTACATCATCCTTAAACAATGATTTGCTTTATAGCCTCAAGGTTCTTCAAGACTTCAATTTGTGGTAGGAACGCAACCTAAACTAGCAAGCAGGACAAAACTGGCTTTCTGAATCTGCAGGAGTTTGCGTTGTTTTTTTGTTGTTGTTGTTTTTGGGGGTGTGTGTTTTTTTGTTTTTGTTTTTTTTTGTTTTTTTTTGAGAAGGGAGGTGTTTGGGTTTGTATGTTTTGGTAGTGTGCAGAGAATTGTAAAGGGTTTTTTAGAGGGGCATATTTGACACTTCTTGAAAGTTTCAAATGTCTTCTGTTTCATACTAAATAACTTCATTTTATAGATATATTTATATCTGTTTATATAACTGCAAATTAAGCAGCTTACACAGGATGTTGATGTATGTGCCTCTCCTTATCCAGCTCTGCCCTGTGGTTCTTTGTCTTGATATTCTGAACTCACAATGGTACTGGAACACTGGTTAGCTGTCCAAGCCTAGAAAAGGGCCTGAATTGCATTTGAGCAGTTATTTTGAAATAGAAACTGGGTAATCATATCTCTGCTCCTACTGAATCATGTTCAGTACCCGATTCCTCCGTTGTGGAGCTTTACCTTTGGGATGCAGATGCTGCAACGTTTGTTCGCGCAGTGAATACTGTGTAGCTGTGGGCTCAGATCATTAGGACATCCTCTTTCCTGAGCAGAGACTGCAACTATGTCAAGTGTCCCATGTGTTGATGATAAAACAAACCAACCCTTTTTTCCCCCCATACACAGGTTAAAAGGCAGCATAAAGATATTGTCTGAGTTTCAAGTCGGCTTGTAATTTGCTTTTGGGGGTGGTTGTTTTGGAGTTGTAAGCTATCGCTGAGAACACTGGGTGGCTGCTGCATTACGATTGTTAATTATTGCTTTGTTTGTGAGGTGATGCTTTCCTGGGAGGGAGTAGCACCAAGAGGGAAGCTAAGAATAATTATATTTGTCCCCTTGAAAGTTAGCTAACAAGCTACTATTTACTGATTTGATACACGTAGGTACTATAATACATTGGTTGTCTATTAGGAGCAAGGAATTTAACACTGGTATGGAGTAATAAAAGGCTAGAACATTGAACAAGACAGATGGAGCCCTTTCCTCTTGAGAATTAACTTATTAGGGGTTATCCAGACTCCAAGTAAGGAATAATTTTGTTTTATCTAGTGTTTGTAACACTGTATCTCTACCAAGACCCTTAATTGACTTGGATCTGACTCAATTATAATTCCACTTTTGAAGATGTTAGACCACAATTTGTTTGGATGCTCTTAGCATATAACTCTGAAAACATCAGTAAATCCTGATGGATAACTTTTCTTCATTTTGAAGTTCAAAATTAAAATATTGAAGACATAACCAAAGTCAAAGGTGCCATAGGTGAAGAAAGGCTGTTGCAAAATCAGTATTGTGATTGATCTTGAAAGGTTTTTCTTTGAAATATTTCACAGCTTTTATTGTAGTTAGTTCAGATTTTGTACATTACCATTATAATACCATGACCTTTCATATGAACTAATAATTCTGACATATTGTCCTAGTTGTTCTTTTTACCCTACTTGTTGGTGTTCTTATTTTCTGTTCCACAAATGCATATAGTTCCTGTGCCTACCTTTAGCACGAGCCCATGTCTGTTCTCCATCATGTTTTTTCAAAAGTTGTTACAAAGTGCTGAATTACTATTTTTTTTTCTTTAGGGGGGAAAAAAAAAAGTGTTGTAATAATGGTAAGTTCTTTTAAGTTATTTGTATCAGTCAGTACAATGAAATTTATCACTTTATTTTTCAGTTTAGTCAGCTGGTATCCAGTGATTTGAAAGTATTTGGAAGGAGCTCTTACACACTCTGCACTGATGGCCAGTTACTCATTCGACAAGTCCTCCACCCAGAAACATCTAAGAAGGTATGAAATCAGAACTGATGCAGAAGGGCAGTACTCTGTTTTAAGAAAACAGCTTATGTGAGTTTGAGATGACCAACACAATTCAAACTTGGGAACTACGGTGTTCCAAGAATGTTTAAGATGATCCACTCCTTGTCTCAGCTCCAAGTAGCAGAGTAGTTCTTGGCACTTGCTCTTGGAAGTCAGCTGTGGTACTAGAGGGCTCCCAGATGAGCGTAATTAAGAGGAAAATAAGGAAAGGCAGGATAGAGACAGGAACAATACAAGTACTCTGAATTTTGTGTCTCAAGAAATAGAAGCAAAGATAACCTCAGCAGAGGTGATGGAGTATGATTGCTTTGTTTAGGCTTGAGTTAAACCACAGCTTCTGTGCAGAGCCATGGGTTTCTACCAAGATCTGAAATCTTGGTAGGAGCCATGTGTCAGTGTCCTGTAGAGAGTAAACACGCAGGCAGTGACTTGCCCTGGAGAATGGCAGTGGTTCCCCATCTGCATTTATTCAGCAGGAAGCAGTGCTCCAGCTTATTTGCTACTCCCACATGAAGCAGCAGTTTCCACTTCAAGTTCCTACAAGGCCTTAGAGCAGGCTGTCTTGCACAGGGAGAGGAATCTGGCCTTTGTGCAGGGTGGTGGCTCCGGAGTTAGCCTGCTTGGCAGGGTCTGCAGGAACCCCGCAGGAATGGGAGCTGCTGACATGGAAGGAGTTCACTGATCAGTTGTATTTTTTTTTTTCTCTATATAAGGGTATTGGCTCATGCTGAGTTTCTACAAATATTCGTTTGGCATTTGTGTTATATTAAAACATAACACTGTGGCATTTATGAAAAGCGCATGTCTATGTAGGGATGAGGCAAGTAAGGATGCAAGAATTTAACATCCAAACATGATAGTACTTTTTTTTGGTGGGTAATTCTTTGTACTTTCCTCTTGAAACAAATGAACTAAACCAAAACAAACACTGTAATGTTGTTCAAGAAATAATTGTCCATACCAGATCATGGAATGGATCTGATCAGGTGTCGAGTCTCTTAATACTTCATTTCTATCTTTTTTTTTTTCCTCCTTCAATACTCTCTCATTTGCCAAAGTTTATATCTCCCTGCACGTTAAATGTTAGTAAGCCACAGACCTTAGCTATTGCTATTCGTAGCATTCTCAGAAGCATTACCTTGTGACTTTTCTTAATTATTTACAAAGGCAGATGTTTAGCTAGACTGAAGTAAAACTTTTATATAGTAAAACAATTAGAGTGTGAGAGAGAAAGTCGTTAATTAGACTAGAATTATTTGTTTTATTCCTTGAAAAAATAAGCTAATGTCTGAGTGAAAGACTACTTAAATGTTTGTTTTATAATGTTATATAATTGTAGTTCTTATCCAATATGCAACAGTAATGAATAAATGTGTTTAAGTTACTGGAAGATATTTTGTACACTGCAACGATGTTTTTTTAAACTTTGTTATCATGTTTTGGTACAATATTGCTTTTCAGTGTAGCCACAAAAGAGAAAATACAGTATCCTAAATGGGAGTATTTATAAAACAGCAAAATCTAGATTCTTGTTTTTGTTTTTTTTTTTTTTTTCTTTCTCCTTTCTCACCCAGCAGTCTTCTCTAGCATTTTTGCACAGGTCTGCCTCTCAGAAGCTCTTTGGGTTTGCTCATCTAGAGATCTAATTCTGTAAGGCTATGGAATTTGAACTGTGTTACAAAGGAACTAAACTGGTATGTCATAGACAAACTGATGACAAGCAACTATGTGATTTTTGAGGCTGCCTTATTCAATCCAGAAATATTAATTGGAATGTAAAGGAATGGTGTGTACAAAATAAACTTTTTGCCTTCCTTCTAGAACTTCCTGCTGTCAGACTGCTTCTATTCCTTTTATGATCTGCGCAAAGAATTTCATGCGTGCTACCCTAGTTCAGCCGCCGTGAAAGATCAGACTATCAAGACCATGGCAGAATGTATCCTTTTGCTACCCCAGAGTAAATGATGCTTCCTTAGGTTTTATCTCTGTGATCATTACAAGTTTTATTCTTCTAAACTAAGATGTGGGTTTTAAAAACTCACAGGTAAAATGGAAGGAATGTTTGCTTAAGTGTGTGTTGGGGGGAGTGGCTCAGCTTGTAATATTTTTATTTTTCAATCTGAGTCTAGTGCTGAGTTCTAAACCATATTTAGTAAATCCTCTAAAGAAAAACATCACTTGAATTGATACTTCATCTTAAAGGAAAGGTGTGGCTATCAGTGGGTCTTTTCAGCACTAGCTGGCCTGCAAGCTGCTTCTGTTTGCAGGTAGTAATAGTTCTCTGTATGACCCTGACTGAACTGAGTTGAAAGAAAAAGGAAAAAAAAACCAAACCTGAACAACCCTACATCTAAATTTTAGGAAGATTGTTGTGGCCCAGCTGAATGTGATTAAAGTTCAGTGATGTTTGAAGTGATAGGAACTTATTCAGCTTTTTTTTTTTTAACTGTTAACACTGAAATGATGTAAGCTATCAATAGTTTTCAGACTGTTGACCATTAAAGTGAATATTAACCAGTTTGTGAGCAGAATAACAAATGTCTAATGGTCATGTGGCCTCGCTAAGACCAGTAAATTTGATTATCAGTTCTATGCTAATATCAGAAAAGCATTATGACTTGTCTACAAATGATTGTGCAAGTCTGTTATTTTCTATAATCACCTCTTTAGATCTAGGCTTAGGGACAGATGAAACAGAGGAGGACTTTGGCGTGTGGCAAGTGAAAACCATGGTGGCTATCGTTTTCAGCATGCTCTCTGAAAATTGTAGTAAGTGAACTATTTATACAGAATGCTGAAATCTTTCTTTTCTAGAAGAACTGGCAGTGGTACTGTCATTCTTAAGTAATCACTGACCCTGGTTATATTTAAACTTCCTGTTTTGTTGCAGCTCACGTATTTACTGAGCCTGAAACCGTGAAATACAAGTACGAAACAGGTCCTTGGTAAGTGCCCTTGTCACAGTTGTTTACAACTGAAGATGAGTCTTGTCTACAGCAAGGAAAGCTTGTGAATATTTCTCCACAGTCACTGTGAAAGTAGATTGATTTCTGAGAACGGGAACAGTGCATTCAGTAGTCTAGTGTAGACAGACTGTAGCTGGTATATTAAATGCTGTACTTTAGTCTGTCTCTTTAAAGTCACCGCAAGTTAAATGCTCTTTGTTCTCTAGCTTCTGTTTTGCATGGCAGTGAGGCTGACTTATCTTACCCAGCGGTGAAGAAATATTTGTGAACCTTCCCTAAGTCAACAGGGGTAATGGCTAGTGCACCCTATAGCAGCTGGACTACATGATGCTGCTGAAGTGGTCTAATATGCTGTGTTGCGTCTTGGGGTCAGGGAGAGAAGAAGCAGAGTGGTTCTTTGTTTTCACAAAGAAAATTAGTTACAAAGTTACATTGCAGTAACTGGAGATTGGAATATCTTAAGCATAAGAAATACCTATTCATATGTAGGACTGCCTTATAATAATCTATATTGGATTGTTAGAGCTTTCAAATAAAATTAGTCCAATTCCTTATTACTTCACTTTGAGACAGTCTTCCTGTTTTTTATAAGGGACTGCAATGTGGTGACAACATAGTGCATCTTAGGCATTGTATATATAAAAGGATTATCCCAGTTATCTTTCCTTTCTTTGTTGAAATGAGTAATGGAATTAGAAGAGTCTCAACAGCAAATAAACGCTTCATTTACAAGTTAAATTAGTTTCAAACTGAAATTTGGTAAGATAATGGAAAACCGAGATTAAAGCTTACTTTGGCTTTTTTTTTTTCTTTCTGTGCAGTAGTAAATCTGAAACAGTGGACAGTGAGACAGTAATACGTGCCAGAGGTTTGCCATGGCAGTCTTCAGACCAAGATATCGCTCGATTTTTCAAAGGACTCAACATTGCCAAGTAAGATAATAAGAATTTGTCTTTATCACTCTGTCTTTAATAGCAAGTTCTTTTAGTATTTAACACACGTCCCCCACATCCCACCACTAGAGTCCTCACTTCTACTGCCTTTCCCCACCCAGGTGCCTTCCCGCCCCATGGTCGTGATAACTGAACAGGTTTACCAGCCTTAGGTGTGCAAGAAAGAGTTTTGAAGTGTGTGACGAAAAGAGACTTATCAATCGAAAACCAACATCTGTTCATTTATTGCTAATACCTAGAGGGAGAAACTCCTGCTGCATTGATCAAGGCAGTGTGTGTGTGTATACATACATGTTTGTGTGTATAGAGAGAGTGGGTTTAATTTAACATACTTGTCACTTAAGTGTTGAGAATCAGGAATATATCTTGAGAAAAAACATTTCTTTATTTAGAGGTATGAGGAAATTCAAATCTGCATCTCTGAGACGATAGGAAGGGCTTGCAAATTTACATCTCCATGGAAGCTGAGAAAGTAGTGAACAGCATGAGCTCCAAGATCTCGCTGAAGTGGATTCTGCAGTATAATTATGTTGCACTAAAAATGAAATTAAATTATGGATAGTACAATCTGTAAACACCATGTTAAAGTCTGATTTCTTTATTATTCTTACACAATTATTTATTAAACGTATTAAAGATTCAAACTAAGTTTATTTTTGCTGGCTTTATCTTTTAGAGGTGGTGTGGCTCTTTGTCTGAATGCTCAAGGAAGAAGAAATGGGGAGGCATTAGTTCGGTTTGTCAGTTCTGAACAGAGAGATCTTGCACTGGAAAGACATAAGCATCACATGGGTAGCAGATACATTGAGGTAAAAAGTAGTGACTTGAAACAAATCTTTGGAAAGCAACCTGGATATTTTAGACTACAGTTTTAAATGAGAACAAACTGCACTTTTGTTTTGCTCAAAGTACCAAAATACAATTCTCTCACATGTGGAAAAGTGTGTGTTTGAATTGAATGTTGTATTTTTTTTTTTTTTCTTTTAAGGTTTACAAAGCAACTGGGGAAGAATTCTTAAAAATTGCAGGAGGTAAGTGATGCTGGAGTTCAGTGTGATTGCTTAACTTCGTAAGAATGTGTTGTAATTCTGAGGTTTGGTTTTTTTTTTTTCTTTCTTTCTTTCTTTCTTCTTAACTGAGGACACAAATGGATAATGAAGTAGCTTTTCCTGTTTTGCCTTCCAAGAATACTTGACCCTGTCAAGTTCTGGTTTCACATGGTTGAATTTGAGCTGTGAGCATTTGGGCCGTGATGTTCACGGACAGGTCTTGCTGTTTGGGAAGAAGATGAGCCTTTGTAGTGGAAGTATCTGTGCACTTCGTATAAGTTCACACTAATCTCATCTTTGTTCCAATTTCATTAAAATATGAAACTTTCAGGGTAAGGGATTTCCACTTAAAAATAGATTACTCCAAGTTAGTAGTGTCTCAGGTCTTCTGTGGGTTTCTTGCTAGCTACTTACCTCTTGCTCCTCAGTGCTTTGCCACTCCGTGTCCTGTGGAACTGACTGACCAGCATGACCCTATGTTGTTGGCTGACTGTATGTTGTAATCTTTCTGCCAGGCACCTCCAATGAAGTGGCCCAGTTTTTATCTAAGGAGAATCAAGTTATCATCCGGATGAGGGGCCTTCCATTCACTGCTACTCAGGAGGACGTCTTGGGCTTCCTGGGGCCGGAGTGCCCAGTCACAGGAGGGAAAGAGGGACTCCTCTTTGTCAAGTACCCAGATGGCAGGCCCACAGGAGATGCATTTGTGTTGTTTTCCTGTGAAGAATATGCACAGAATGCACTTAAAAAGCACAAAGAAATACTTGGAAAACGTTACATTGAACTGTTCAGGAGCACAGCAGCAGAAGTCCAACAGGTTGTAACTATTGGCTGTAAGACTTGAAACTGAACAGTTAAAACATTTGTTCTAACAATTGCATGCAAATACGTTGTAGATAACCATTCAAGTCTATTAAAGATGTCAAGTACTAGAAAGGGCAATATGTGCTCCCTGATTGCCGTGGGAAATTGCACAGCTTTTTTTTTTTTTTTTTTTTTTTTTTTTTACTGCCACTGTTTTGTTGGTTTGGTTTTTTTAAGTCCTCTGGTTGTAAAGTAAAAATCATTGGATAATTTTCTTTATATCTTAAAAATTGACAGAAATAACAAAAATAATTATAAAAATGGAATCTGATATATGTATTGTGAAGACTAAGTGAAACAGTATGGTGACATTTTTTTTCCTCTCCCCCAATCCCCCCATGAGAGAAAGAGGCTATTATATTCTACCAATATGTCATTACTTCTTCCTCTATGACAGCTGTCTAGGGTGACACCCAAATCCTTTTGCTGCTTGTGCAAGAGATTATTTCTTAGGGAATTACAAGTTACTAGTTTGAGTGATTACAAGAGGTAAAGCCAACTCTCATCTACTTAGTGTAATAGAAAGCAACTGCAATATTCTATACACAACTGAGGGAGAAGATTTCTGGCCTGAAGTGTGCCACAAGTAGATTCTTGAAAGTGGCTTCTGTTGAGACAAACTCCCTAGGCTGAATCATTATTGACAAAACTAAAGCTTTGTAACCTCTTTTTTGGTACCTCTTTCAGTGGAATGTGTTTCTTTGTTCCTGATAATCATCACTAAATATGTTTTTCAGCAGTAGGCCCCAACAGCAAGTTATGTTCCCTTTGTCATTTGGGAATGAGTCAAGAGAAAATAAAATGTTGAGATCAAGGTCACCTATAGTTCTTTTTTTTTTTTTTACTTTTTTTTTTTTTTTTTCCCCCTCTCAGTAACACTGTCCTTGGAGATGAGCACTCTTTAAAAAAAACAAGCACCCTCACTTAACCAATCAGGTTTTGTGAATGAATTAGAGCTAGTGTTTTTACTTATTAGTTATTTCAGATCTCAGTTCTTTTAAAATTACTAGTTTTACTTTACCTTAATTTGAGTAAGAACTGTATATGACAATCTCTGTTTATTACCACAGATGTGGCTTTTAGATGTTCTTTTTTTGGGATATCGTAAAATGAACTGCAATCTGATTGTAACTTTTTACAATGAGATTAGAAAAGTCTGTTATTAGGATCTAGTAAATTAAATTTATTAGATTTCTCCTCTCCCCTTCTGAATTTTTGAAATTTCAAATGCCTGCCAGGAAACTATCCACAATAATTTGGTTTAAGAATGTTTGGATATTTTTCTGATGTTGGAATTGGATTTAACTACGTGAAATAGTATTGTGAGAATTGATTTGTGCTCGGCCAGATGTGTAAATCTCTATCAATGTGCTTTTTTGCCCACAGGTACTTAATCGATATATGTCAACGCCTCTTATTCCCACTCTCCCAACTCCCATCATTCCTGTCATACCCCCACCGTATACCATTGCCGCGGGTAGCATACGTGACTGTGTCCGGCTCAGAGGCCTTCCTTACACTGCTGGCATTGATGACATCCTGGAATTTATGGGAGATGCCACAGCTGATATTAAGCCCCACGGAGTTCACATGGTCCTTAATCAACAGGTAGCAGCTTTTTTGCAAGGGAGGGCTAACTTCGCAGTTATTTCCAGTTATTGAACAGGGTTAAGAGTCAGGACAGCTTACCTGTTCTTGGCGGTGCTTTCTCATTTCTCATTGTCTCTTCCTCATTTCTCACACTTGATTTTCTTTCTATGTATGTGTGCATAAGAGTGAGGAGGATGAAGCTTGTTCTTTTAATCATAGCTTTATCCTGGAGGCTGTCTTAAATAGTCCCTTGTGTTTCAGCCAAGTGCTAGAAATACACAAGACAAATGTTCCGTGTTAGATGGCCTAGCTGCTCTGTCAGCTTCAGGGTTTCTGCTCAATGGCAGCTGTGGTGTTTGAGTGGTGTTTGTGGAAAAATTAGATTTGCCTAACTTCTAACTTGATTGGAGACTTCTCAGGCTTTAAAGGAAGTTGATGATTAAAAACTGTTTTGGATATATCTTAATGACTTAATCATAGGGATATTTTTTCCCTGTTGTCTTCTGTTAAAAATTAACTCTATTAGCCACCGAAATATTGAGGAATTAAAGAAAACAAACATGAGAGATCTATTATATTTTTTTCTGCTTTTTTTTTTTTTTTTTGTTAGGAAAGTTTTTAATATTTTAATAATTCAACAATATCTATCAGGTTGCAAAAAATCAGACCTGGAAATAAATTTCTAACGGACTTCACCTAAAGCATGTCTGGAGCTTTATACTGTCATATAGGCAAAGCCAGACTCTTCCTAGCGCTTCACAGCAAAAGAATAAGAGACACTGTTAATGAACTGCATCAAGGAAAATTCCAATTGGGTGAAAAGGGAAAAAAAAAATCACAGGGAAAAATTACATAGGCATCTGAACAGGTTCCCAGAGATGCTGTGGAATCTCTACCTCTGGAGATGCTCAGATTTGAAGTGGAGAAGGCCATGGGTGAAAGCTTTGAAAAGTGTTTGGATTAGAGGCCTCCAGACTTTGTCTCCATGCTAAACTATTCTCTATTTCTTTCTGCAGAAGATGGAAGTAGTGTTGTGTTAGCTGGGTGCTGGTTACGTGAGCCTTGTCTTTCTGCTTCTAAAAATAGTTGTTGTTAGTCATTGGTGCCAGATGAGGAAGAACAGTACAAACTTTCAGTAGACATTTGATCTCAGTACTTTCTGCATTTCTTGTGCTCTGGGTGTTTGAATAGCAGATTGACTTGGGATTATTTCCCCCTCTGCCCTAGGGACGACCATCAGGTGATGCTTTTATCCAAATGAAATCTGCTGACAAAGCCTTTATGGTGGCTCAAAAATGTCACAAGAAAATGATGAAGGACCGTTATGTGGAAGTATTCCAGTGTTCAGGAGAGGAGATGAACTTTGTTTTAATGGGTGGCACTTTAAATCGTAGTGGCTTATCCCCACCGCCATGTAAGTTACCATGTAAGTCTCCAATTCTTCTGCTCTCTGCTGCTAAAGGCTGATATGTGGTAGGTGCTGAAGCTTTGTGGCCTTTCACCTTTTGACTTGGGTTTTGCCGTGATCAATAATCATCCATCTGTATACATGCTGAGATTGGAATTGTTCCCTTTGGGCAATAATGGGGACTGATCAGAGGCACTGTTATTGTGTTTTCGGTGGTGAGTAGAGGGCAGCAAGGCCTTGCCAGTGAAATTGTTGCACACTTTGCTTTTTATGGGTGTACTGTTCTTCTGAGCTCTGCAGTAGACTTGCCTGTAGTGAAACCTACTTGGAATTAGAGGGATTTTTAAAAGGGGGAGAAATTCTATATTCTAGCTGCCGATGAGTGCTCTTGCTGTCTTGCCTTAGAGCATTGAGAAGGTACTCTATGGGCTTATTTTTGAAGGAAAACACCCACTGGGATGATACACTAACAATCCATAGAGTGATCAAGCTGGATGAATTCTTTTTTTGTGTTTGTTTTATTTAAGATTACAGTGAACTTTACTGTGGAACTATACTGGAACTTTACTGTACCATTCTAATTAGTCTTACTACCAAATCACAAAGGAGATACCAATGTGGATTTGCAAAATACTAAAAAACTGGCATATACAGTATATACAAACAATTTGGCTGCACACCAAGCCAAGCTTAATGTTCCTATACAAATCAGGTATTTGTTAATCAAAATGCATCAGACTAGTGATCTAGTGGGGTATCCTTTTTTTCCATTTGCTATATCTTAAAAATACTTTTTCAAGTTGCAGGAGGCTTATACATGAAGACATGGATGCCCATCTGTAGCTAATATTATGGTGCTTTTGTCCCACAGAGTACAACTTCTGTTAGAAAGAACAGAGGGTGTGTTGGTGTGCACGCCTGCTTTCTCTATGCACATGGCTTTATGCTTTCTTTGAATAACTCTGAAGTTCCCTACTTTTCATTTACATACGGACAAGGCTGCTCAGCTTTAGGAGTCGTGAACTCTTAGGAATTGCGCGTTTCGAGTGCCCCAGTTGTCATTCGTGGTGATGTAGCAGGGGTCTCCAGGGGAGAGGCGAGAGGGCAGTCTTTGCTCAAGTGTTCATTAATCGTGCCCAGATGGTACTTACCACATCGGGGTGAATAATTCCTTTCCTATAGCGGAGCTCTCCATTCTGATTGGTTTTGTTGCTGTGTCTGGATTTGGTTTTAGGTCTTTCTCCACCAGCTTATGCTGCTTTCCAAACGGCAGCTGTGATCCCAGCAGAGGCAGCGCTTTACCAGCCACAAGCCCTCTTGCCAACCACCAGGACTCCCCAGGCCTCCGCAGCGGCTCCTCCAACTGTTACCTATTACCCAGCTCAGGCTGCTCAGCTTTATATGAATTACACAGCTTATTATCCCAGGTAACCCCTAGACTTAGCTGCTGTTTTTGACGTTTCATCTCAGTGGAGCAGGCAACTGTGTGGTCCCCTGTGAACAGCTCTTAAATTTAAACTGGTGTAGATAAATCTGGGAATGTGATGTTCATCAGCAGAGGCAGTAGTCATTTTAACTGATTCTCTGTGGCCTTGTAATGAAGTTTGGCTTTTCTGTAGGTTCTGTTTGAATCTCATGATAAAGTTGGTCTAATATTTAACAGCGTTTTTGGCACAGGGGCAATGTCATCAAGGCAGTTCTGTTACTTGGCCAAATGAGAAGCTGTGTCAATACATGCCTCTACCCTCATCCCTTACTTTGTTCTTATACTTACAATACTGTTACCATACTGAAAGCCTCATCATAGGTGTGTACTAGGTTTGATTTCTTATATCACTGAGAGCAAAGAACACTTTACATGTGTAAGCAAAGCAGATCTCCACCTTTTCCCTTCCCACAGATGGTATCAACGTGGCTCAGTGAAGCCTGGTGCTTGGGTCCATGGGGAAACAGCTTGTTCAGTGATAGTCCCTAGGCTTGTCACATTTACTAGCCTGAGTATCTGGTAAATTGCTAGATGGGCCCTGACCAGAGATGCTACTTGACTCACTGTTTTGTGGCTCAGAAGTACCAGATTTGGGCCCTTTCCCCCCTCACATTTTTTCTTCATGGTTTTGTTAATAATCTTAGAACAAGTCATCTGCTGCTATGATTTTTCTCCTCCCCTATGAAATACCAAATGCCACTCTTTGTCTTCAACTGTAAATTAGCTATTTTCCCTTCCCTCCCTTCTCTAAAAGTAAATTATCAGATGCTGAAGAGAAATGAAGAAAGTCCACAAAGCAGTCCACATCAGCGCTGCTTGTTTTTCTGTGGTTTTTGGGCTTTTTCAGAGATGTAAATTTTCAGTTTTATCTTTGCCTGTTCCGAGTACTAAAACCAGTTAATGATTTTCCTAATGGTTTTGCCTCTCCTTCTCTTTCAGTCCTCCAGTATCCCCTACCACGGTGGGGTATATTGCAGCTCCTCCAGGAGCTGTAGCTGCTGCTGCCACTGCCACCCACACTCCGATTCTGCCCCAGCCTGGAGCATTAGTCCGTATGCAGGGCTTGCCATATAACACAGGAATGAAGGAGATACTCAGTTTCTTCCAGGGGTACCAGGTTAGTATGCAGTCCCTCTCCTTGATATTGTATTTGGACCTCTGAGTAATGATCAGTGGGGATCAGCTCGGCAAGTGAGTTCTTTTGGAAATTGCTGAGCAAGTGTGCAAGCTCAATGTTGTGTATTTAACTTTCAGAACAAATTGTAATATAGAATTTGCATTCTCTTATATATTAAACATATCCTAATTTGAAAGCAATGATTTAGTGTCTAGGGTTAGGATTGGAATTTGGAGAGGGGAAAAAAGGCACAGAGCCCCAGTGCAAGTGGGGCTGCAAATGGGCTGCCAGAAGCTTTCAGTCTTGGCCACTTTTTGGTGGGAACCCTAGGTAGGGTCAGTGTTTGACCTTCAAGACTTAGTCTGCTGAGAGCAAATTTCTAGTATAAAGGGCTGTGACATAGGTGTGGTGACTTGCTTGCAAAAGGAAAGAGACAGGCGCCTCTGTCAGACACTCTCTTTCAAGGACTAGTTATTCTGCTTACTGGCAGGAACATTTTCCATTAAAATTGCCTTACATTGCAACCTAAAGGAAAATTGTATTTTCCAAGCTGTTTTATACTGATAGCAAAAGTTCTATATGCTATAGTTAAGTTCAGGTAGTGTGTACTGATTCAATGCTCTATCAGTGAGCAAACATGTAGAAACTTATCTTCTTGAGGAACATTTTTTTTTATTTTTATTTTTTATTTAAATAAAAAGCACCGTTTTTTTCCAGCAGTACTTACTTGAATTCATGGAATGGGTCTTTCCATGTCTAATGCCTTTTATCTCTGAGGATATTGTCTCTATACCCATGTTTTGTCATCACGTGTTTGCTAAAAGGAAAGATAATTGAATATGATATATTCTGGTGAGTATTTAACTTCTGTGGATAACAGTGCTTCCACAAATACCAAATCTGCTCTTTTGGTACTACTCAGAAGCCCTGACTTGAAACCCTCTCGGTGGGTCTCAAACCACTGTTCAAGTCATATTTGTGAAAAGACAATAATTTTTGCATGTTTATCCTTCAAAATTCTGTAAGTTGGATAACAGTGGTATTGCTAACGGGTAAGAAGCAGATGGATTCTTTTTAATGCAAAACAAAACATTCAGTTTTTTTGGGGTTTTTTTTGGTTTTTTTTTTTTCCCCCGCTTTAAGATTTTTGAAGAACAATGGCCTTCAGTTTGTAGAGCCACACATCTGCTATGTAAATAAACGTAGACTGATGCTTAAATGTATATGTTCCAATTTCTGAGTATTTGGAAGATAGAGTGCTCTACCTGTTGTGGCCTGTTTTCCGATGTTACATTTAGGTTTGAAAGTAGTTTCGCATACTTGATTTTTCAGTGGAAAAATTTGAAGGTTAGCTTATTAAAAAGTGTGATGAATTTTGACAAACATTAAAAAGAAGCTAAATGTCATTGTATTTCAGGGCTTTTTCTTCAATAGTTATTTCCAGAGTTCAAACCAAATTCAGTTAGTTGTAGCTTTCATAATTTGCAGACAAACAGTAGTAATTATTCATCTGTTGCTTAGCCACTGATATTTTACTTTTTCTTCTTTTTTTTTTTTTTTTTTTTTCTTCTCCCAACTGACTGGGATTTTTGGTGGATGGATGGTGGGTTAATTAAAACCTTAAGTGAGGAAGCCTATTTTCTAAATTGAAATTCAGCTAGAAGTGTTAAGTGCACCATTGAAAAATGTGACCTGAACCTGTCTGTGCATGGAACAGGTCAGTGACAATGTCTAGTAGCTCTGTCTTCCACTAAATCTTCACTTCAGTGAATCTTTGGGTCTGGTGCTGAATTTGCTCTTTTCCTTGCGTCTGCATTTGGAGAGCAGTTCATAGTGTTTGTATTGCACAATTAAATGTTTCAAGTGGATAGAAATTTTGCCACAAGGTGAAAACTATATTATTTTGTTGCAACCTTCTGTCATCATCAGTTACTGTCATTAAATTGGTCACCTCTTTGATTTCTTTAGAAGATGTTGTCCAAATGAGATCGGGTTCAATATGTTATAAAGGAGCCAAGGAATTATTTTGAATTGTTCTTGGAGTCCTGCACGTGGTAATACTAGTTTTATACTTGCTCATTCCTTTAGGGGAAAAAAGAGGTGGTGCCTTACTGTATTGGGACAATATTGTGCCTCTGGAGCAATAACTAATCTTTTTTTTTCCTTTTTCCTCCCCTTTCCTCTCTCCATGTTATTTTTTCATTTTTTTTGGTGCTGCCCAAGGATTTACTGCACGATGCTTCTGCTCGTTTATAAAGTGAGCCCCTGATAAATCGTCAGTGGTTTGGGCATGGTTTTAATCTCTGTATAACTAATTGATGTTGGTATTCAGTGGGCTTCAATGTTGGTATTCTGGGAACCAGATCGGAGATGCTGAGATTGAAGGGTGATTTTTGTCTTTGTGTGTCCTTGTCTAAAAGGAACAGGTTTTAAGTTTTAGTTGTTGCTTTATTCTCTTCTGTTTTCTTTCTTCAGTCTTCATGGGCTCTGTGTATTGCATGTATGCACATTTGCTACTTTAAGTGAAAGCACCTTTCATACCAGACCTGCCTCTTAATAGATAGACTGCTTGTCATGGGCTTCAACAAGCTGGTCTCAACATCAGTACATGCTTCTAAAAAAAAAAAAAAAAAAAAAAAAAAGTTAAAATCTGCAGATCAGCATTTCGCATTTTAACTTTCATTTAATTTTGTCAGCACTAGCCTCTTCTTTAGTCGTTTAGCAGCTTGATTTCTTCTTGTAGTTCTGCTTTCTTGTTTTTGTTGTTGAAAATTCCTTCCGGCTTGCATGTGTTTAGTGTATCTTGCACTAAACAGTCTTAAAAAAAACCCGTGAAGAATGTTAATCGTAAATCTTGGAGATGGCAACTTTCCCCATCACCTTTCTGTATATTGTAGCGTGCTGTAATCTTCAAAAGAGCGAATATTAGTGCTCTGTAATTCAGTAAGTAATTCATGTTAAACTGCTCTTCAGTTGTATTGTAATGCAACAGGGCTGTCGATTTGACTTCAGTCATATACTGGATACATAGCTAAAGGATACTTAAAAAAATCAACAAAGACCAAGACAACCAAAACCACCACAACAAACCCCACAGACTGGGGGGGGGGGGGGTGGGGTGTTGCTCTGTAGACTGTAGTTGCTCTGAGAAGTGCTGCACCATCAGCAGATCAGCCGATGGAGGTCTTTGGGCATTATGTTGAAGTAAAGGATCTATGGGTGTTTACAGGAAGCTCCTCTTATGATTTGAAAAATATGCGGTTGTGAAGAGACCCTTGTAGAATTAAGAGAAATAATTCATATTTCAGATCCTATGGGATCTGAGGAAGAAATGGTGCAAATATAGTAGTTACATGCCACAGACTTTTCAGTGTTACTTTAGGCCATCCCTCTATACAGTTGTAGAAGCAGTGAGAGAAATCAAGTAAATAAGGAAGGAACAGGTGTAGTAGTTGGGTGATGGGTGTATGTGAAGTTGTTTGTGCAGAACAGAACAGAATTTTTCACCAAAAATTGTTTTTCTTTATTTACTGGCTAAATCCTCTATGGATTCTACTCTTTAGCCACTAAATGAATCAATAAGAAATATTTCTAGTCTCCAAATAATTAACTTTTTTTTTTTTCCCTTTCTTATGAGAATGCAGGTTTATTGCTAACATTGAGAGAGCCGGTGTTCTGACAAGAACCTGCAGGTTTATGTACAAGTAGATATAATTTAACCATGCCCATGGTCTTAGCTGACCAGTACCTAGTTCACAACTGTCGTCTTAGCTACGACTTGACATGCATTTAGTGGTACTTGCCCAGTTTCTTGGAGATTGGCATGAATGTAAAGTGAACGCATGTCTGCCTGAAAAAGACCATGTGCATTAGTTCTTAGAAAGCAGACTTGTTATTTAGGTGTATATTTCATTCACAACTAGTAAAAAAAGATTTACGGGCCATGGTCAACCATATGAGCTTTATTTAAAGCCTCCTGAATTTGCTGTAAAAAGGCTAGGATGGAAATGTGAGAACTCTTTTGTGTACTTGTTATTAAAATAAATACTATTCTTGAAGCCTGTACTGGGCTTAGGTGCCTTTTTATCTGCAGCTAAAAAGAGCTTTTGCAGTATATTAATCCTCCAAGTCTTCAGAGACCCAGAATTCAAGGCTCATTGTTGGAAGGGAAGGAGGGTGGCTTGTGCTTAAAATGGTAATAAGGAGATGAAGGGAAGTGGATGGATGGCTAAATTCCAAGGACATTAACAAAATTTCTCTCTTGTATCAGGACAGCAGGCTTCATTGTTACTGACTTTTTAGGGATTAGGTTTTTTTTCTCTGAAATGCATGCTTGAACAAAGAAGTATTCTCTATTTCCTATGGGTTCCTTTTGAAATCTGATGCTTTGTACTCTGAGAGGGATACCCCATAGTCTGTGTGCCGATTCTAGACGTAGCACCCGCTGACTTGGGAAGGGAAAGAGGATGTGGTAGAGGAAGAATTCCCACTTATTGGTATCTAAAGTAATCCGACAATATAGACATTACTATATGCTCGCCCCCATGCACTCGGCATGCTGTTTGTTTTGCTCTATTCCTAAATTTATCTTCCACCTGGAAATATTGCCAGTGTGGAGAAAGCACCTGTGAGACTGGATCTGGTAAATTAGGGGTTGCTGTTTGTCTGTTGCCTCCCATGCTTGACGCAACAGACTAAGTGGCACCATCTTCAAGCTGTATTTTTGGGAACAGGCATTACATATTGCTCGGTCTCTTCCACAAACATTCAGGTGCTATCTGTCCCCAGACCATTCGGGTGGCTGTCGGTGCGTGTACCAGCACTCTAAAGGTACAGTTGATACACTTCAGTGGCAAAGCCAGTTTAGGGTATTTCTCCTGACTCTTGTGCCAAAGGTTACAGTTACCTAGTCATTAAATCAGATTCCAGACTGTCGTAGTTGAGCCCCGGTGGGGACCAGACTACGCAGCCTCTCTCTCGCTCCCCCCACCCTCCGAGAGAATAGGAGGAGATGATATAAGGAAAAACGGCTCGAAGTTTGAGATAAGGACAGGGAGAAATCCTTAAAGTTACCATCACGGGCAAAACAGACTCGACTTGGGGAAAACTATTCATTTATTTCTAAAATTAGCAGGAGAATGAGACAGGGAACAAGATAACCTCCCCCCACCCCTCCCTCTTCCCGGGCTTAACATTATCTCCACTACCTTCCCCTCCCGAGCGGCACAGGGTGGGGAAAGGAATGGGTGTCGCGGTCAGTTCATCACGTGTTGTTTTACGCTGCTGTATCATCGTTGGGGGAAGAACTTCTCGCATTCCTCCTCTGCTCCAGCGTGGGGTCCCTCCCACGGGCCACAGTCCTTCGTGAAACTGCTCCGGCGTGGGTCATCTCTTCCACGGAGTGCAGTCCCTCCAGAACAGCTGTCCCAGCGGGCCCTCCACGGGCCACAGCCTCCTTCAGGCCTCCACCTGCTCCGGCGTGGGGTCCTCCACGGGCTGCAGGTGGATCTCTGCCCCTCCATGGACCTCCATGGGCTGCAGGGGGACAACCCGCTCCACCATGGTCTTCACCACAGGCTGCAGGGGAATCTTGGCCAGGAGCCGCATTACTCCTCCCCCTCCTTCTTCACTGACCTTGGCGTCTGCAGCCATTCCTCACAACAGGCTGGCAGATGCCTCTCAGGATCCTTTTTACATCTTATTCACTTCAACTGCTCATCTCCTCTCCACTTCTTGCAGCCGGGCCGGGCCGAGTTGGGCCCAGTCGGCTGCCCGGCGGGAGGCCAGAGGGTGAGGCCTGCAAGGCCCATGAGGCTCGTGCCTCCCCCTCTCTGCCCCCCACTCAGCTGCTTCACATCTTCTCTGTTTTTTTTTTTTTTCTGTTTTCCCCTACTTAAATACGTTATCGCAGAGGCGTTATCACAGGACATTCTGTTACCAATTGGCTTGGCCTTGGCCAGCAGCGGGTCTGCCCTAGGCCCGGCCGAGTCCACTGAACAAAGGGGAGCGACTTCTAGCAGTTTCCTACAGAAGCTGCCACCTTAGGCCTCCCCTCACTAACAAAACCAGAACACAGACTTACTCTATGTAGACTTTTGTTAAAGTCTAAGAGATGGATTTCTTCTCTTTGGGAACTGTTGTGTGATAGATTATTGGTAGTTTAGGCTAGAATTGCAGCTGCAATCCTGAAGAGGTCATTTTGCCTATGATGTTTTCCTTTCCAGGTGGGAACTAATTTTAGCTTTTGTTTCCCCTTTTTTTTTTTTTTTTTTTTTTTCCCAGTTGGGTCATTTCTTAAATATACTTTCCAATTTTAATTTGGTTTTTAGCAATGGATTTTTTTTTTTCCCTTGGATTGCTTTGCATATGCTATTTTAGACTGATCTTTGAATGTCCACTGTAGGAACTGCAAAAATTAAATGGAAATCAATGTTTCACTAGTTAGCGGCCTGGTTAAATCTGTGCACAGTCTGTGATGGGACAAGGACAGTCCCATATTCCTCTCAACATAACAGGTATTCCTGAAAGAAATAAAGTAGCTTGAAGAAAAAAAAAGAAACATGTAGAAGGAGAGATTATAGTATACTACCTTTTTATTAACCAGTCTGTCTCTGATTCCTATAATCTTAAAAAGTTTTGCACCAGAGTAAGCAGAGCAGATAGTCTGTCTGGGAGATGCTACCATACTGGATGTAATTGTTGGTCAGAAATGGCCATCTCCTTTAGGAGGGAGGAGTATAGTGTTATTTAATATACATCTGTCACTTACATAGTCTATTGTAAGATGTTGTTTAATATACATGAGTTGAAATCTCTGCCATTTCAAATGTTAATACCTTGAGAAGTATTTACCTTACACTTGTAAGATAAACCACTGATGCAGTAAAGAAGCAACATGTCCTCCAGCAAAAATCATTTTGCCATTATTAAGAGACATGTTTTAAGCTATAAAAGTCCCCACTGTTGCGGGGGAGATAAGAAGAAGGTAGGGAGCAGGAAATGCCGTTCTTTACTATCCAATGTAATCTCTTCCAGTCAGCTGCAGTTTTTTCCCCAGTACATACACATATTCTTCCTGCCATCTTGCAGCCTGCTGTAGAGCTCATTATTGACCCTGGAGTCTTATTGAGTAACCACTTGCAAAGGTTCTGGTTTGCTTCCTTCTCCTAGGTTAGGTTCTAAATGCAAACCTTATCCCATATGTAGTTTCCATATTTAGTTTCTGTCTTTCTTGATGCTAGCTCCCATCTCTGGTCACTGGAAGAAGACAGTATAGCACCAGAGCGCGTGCTGAGAACCACACCTTCATCTCTTTTAACTCTGAGGATGACTTTTCTAGTGGAGCTCTTAATTTAACAATGGTATTCTGTACCAGCTTCCCTACTAGACTAATTTAGATTTCTTGATGGCTACTTCAAGGGGAAAAGAGAAATTGCTCTATTGTCTGAATTTATTTCTGCATTGTCCTCCAGACGTTCTAGGAAATAGGTCTCCTATGTTCATCATCTGTGAGCAGGTGAGAGTATCCAATTTAATGAGATGAAGGAAAACTTTGATAGAGATTGTGTTTGATAGTTTAAGTAATGGCTTAAAAAGCAAGATCTGCTACTGCGTCCTTCCAGTAGACCACTATATTGTAATGCTACTGCTGGCATACTGAGAGTGAGTGGAAGCTCCTGGGGGAGAAAGAATCACAGAATCTTTTAGGTTGGAAGGGAAGTCCAACCCCCCAAGAACTGTGAGCTCAAAAGGAGGAGGGGAGAAGGCAGCAGCTCTGAGGAAAGAGGCTGTGTTTCAGTTCAGAGAAGTGAGGAGGGTGGGAATGAGATGACACTGGGATAAGAGGAGAGTAGTGGAGCCACTAACAGTGAGGTCTGCTTTTAATTTAATTTCACTTAAATTTAAGGGGAACTATTGCAGTATTTGGTAACTTCATACCACTTACTTGTGAGTTAAAAGTAGGATTTGAAAATACAATGTGAAGTTTCATATTGTCTCTGCATTGTCATACTGTTTCAGGTCTCAATAGCTTTTATTGGAAGGAAACAAACTGCTAGAATCTAGCTCAGTGAACTTGCAACTGGTTATACTGGGGGGTTAAATCACTAGGTGGTATTCAGATCTAAGTAGAAGCAGAATTTGGCCTACTGCATTGCAGGTGAAGCTAGCAAAACTGTGTTTCCATATTGAGCAATGAGTTTATAGCTTCACTGTTGGGTTTATGCTGTTTATCCTGTGTGATTGGATGTTCTTGTTTTGTTTTGTTCTTACGGGTTTCTGAAATGCAGACAGAATCAGAAGTATTCGTGTCTTTCCTCAGGCAAGTCGGGGTAGTTTCCCTTTCATTCCCAGGGAATAAGAATTCTCTCACTTAATTTCCTAGCTTGGTTTGCAGTAATCTGTAAGTTTGTAGAACTTAGTGTTCCACAACTTCTGTTTTAATTAACTGCAGTCTCTTACCTATCTTGTGATTAGAAGATGCTTCAATGGCTAGGTATTTTGATTTTTTTCTTTTTTCTTCTTTCTTTCTTTCTTCTTTAGACCTAGGCCTAAGCTCCGACAACTTGTTTCTGTGCAGGGTAGTTTTCCTACTTTGATGTTTTCCTCATTGTTTATGCACTTCAAGTGTAACCTTTTAACCACTGTCCCTCAGAAGGGACTATAGACCTTTACCTACTGTACATCTACCGATAATCTAAAGTATGTACTATCTTGAGACATTCCTTCCAAAGAGTAAACTTACATTTTGTAGATTTGTTTCAAGGGCAGGTCTGGGAACTGATAAATCTAATATTTGCACGGTCTGGTTGCCCTGGCAGGGACTCTTTAGAAAACATTTCTTGTATTTGTCTTTTACTTAATGGCATGGGTCTAGATGTGAAGGTGGCTAGAATTCAGTGGTAAAAATTCTGGGAAGTTCTTTTCTTTTGCATTCTCTGGGTTCTTGGTTATTGTTCTCTGTGGAAGATGTATACTGTGATGGTTGGGGTTTGGTTTTTGGGGGTTTTTTGTGTGTTTTTTGGTTGGTGGTTTTTTTTTTTTGTTTTGTTTTGTTTTCTTCTTTTCAACTTCACTTTGGATGGATACAATGTGTCCTATATGCCCAAATCTAATGGCTTTTTCTCCATGAGCTGGCAGGAGACTTTTTGTGTCGTAGGAATATCAAAGGAAGGCAGCATAGAATGTCTACGTTGTGTGCATTTGGCAATCCTCTAAAATGTTAGTGCAAACCAGCCATTTTGGGGAAGACAGGAAACTTCTTGCCACTGAAAGGACATTCTGTAACTTGGGTTATGCTGAACATTTTGTCTTCTGGATTACAGGAACCACTCCAGTAGTCTTTGTAGCATCTGCAATTATGCTCAGCCCCTTTCCAGCGTATGTAATTTTGGAAAGATTAAGATAGACACAAAACAATGTTTCACGTTCCCCAAGATCTATTTACTCCAATAGTATGCATGATTACTGTTCAGATTCAGGATCCCCAATATTTCTTAGATCTGATCCACATGTGGGTTTTTTGTTTTAATTTATTGGTGTGACTGTACTGTACAGGCACTATTTTTATTTTAATATTCTTCTACTACAAACCTATCGTGATGCAGTTACACTGTACAGTTTATTTCTTATATGGAAATATACTATACTAGTATAAATGCTATTTTATCTTCGAAGTGCATTCATGCTGGAAGGTGTTTTTCTTTAACTGCATGCGTGTAGTCTGTTAGGCTGCTGAAGTGTTTAGCACTCGGCCCTAGAGAAGCTGCAGTTCATTTCTGTGGCTCCGTAAAAGATCCGAATGAGATCCATACGCTTATTCCAATCCCCCACTTCAGCACGCATGCTGAAAGATGTTCATGTGTCCCAGTGAGAGTCATTACTGGAAACGTTATTATGCAAACTTTTGTTACTCGATGCTGCCGTCTCATGAGTAGAATGAAAAAAGGAGCACTTCGTGTTCTAAACTACTTCCCTTCCTTGATAGGGAACAGTTCAAATGCACAGTTTAGAATATTCCCTGCATGCGTTTACTTGAAATCTATTTCTACAACCAGTAATTCAGTTGATGTATTTTTTTTTATCTTGCATAAAAATAGTATCTGTCAAATTCACTGTCTCCTGCCAGTTATTATAGCTGATGCTCTTAATTATGGTTGCAAATGATTGTCCGTGTGGCTTGCTGTACCAGAACTGTTCCTTCTCTTGCTGATTACCATATATCACACTTGTACTGTAGTATGCACCTGATGACTACAATGGCCTTATTCAGCTGAGCGATCAAGCAAGGAGTGTGTTACAAGCACCGAAAGAGTGGGTCTGTTTGTAACTCTTTGTAACTTCTGAAGAAGGTAAGATGCAACTGGCAGAAACTGGGTTTCCAGTGGTGAATGGGAAGGGAACAAAGGGCTTGGTGATACAGAGTTTTTTTGCTTATGGCTTTTTCCCCATCTTAGCTTGCATTGGGATCCTTGCTTTAATCTTTTTGCTTTTGTCCTATTAAAAAAATCAACTAACCTAAAGAAATAGGCCAACTGTGATTTGTAGTTGGTGGGACAGCAGTGGTGGCGGTAGTGTGATTGCCTGGTTCCGCTCAAACGGTGCATTAAGCTTTCAGAAGGGTTTGTTAGTATTTCTTTCTCATGTGAAGCTTTCAATCCAATATTTTATTTTCAGCATAGCAATAGAAGATGATCTCTTTACTGATAGGGCTACAAAGCACACACAAATGTATGTGCAAAAAAAACCCAGACCTCTAGCTTTCTCTTTCCTGTATCACATAGCTGTCTAGAAATTAATTTCTCTGTTTGATCTCCCTAATGCAATGTGAACTATTACTTTTTTTTTTTTAGAAGAGGTTTCTTTGGTATAGTGCCTTTCTAATGCAACTAACTAAATTTGCTAATGGTAAACTTCCCTGTGATTTTGGCACTAACACGTAATCATTAAAGAAATGTTGTTGTAACCTATGTGGAGTTCATGACTTCCCAATATTATTGTATTCAATTCAAAATGCTGCTTACTAGTTACTATGTTTTTTTTTTTCTCCTTAAAAAAAAATACACAAAACTTCCAATACAAAAAGCTACAATCAAATACTGTGCCTTGATAGAAGTACCTTCACAGATAAAGCTGCCTTCACATAATCACCATCAACTCCATTGTTACCAAATTAGTTGGTTGCTCATGACACTGTTAGATCTGCTACGGAGAAGATGGATTAGAGGCTGCATGGTCTGGTGGTGTACTGTAGAAACAGCCATTGTTATTCTGAGCATTTCTATATTTATGTGACCTTGGACAATCTGTTTGACTCTCTTGTTTTACCCAGATTGACTGGAAAACCAGATCAGCCGTAGGGTTGTACTAGGTATGAGATGGAAACAGTCTTTGACTA
Source organism: Chlamydotis macqueenii (assembly GCF_036417535.1). Classification (NCBI taxonomy): domain Eukaryota; kingdom Metazoa; phylum Chordata; class Aves; order Otidiformes; family Otididae; genus Chlamydotis; species Chlamydotis macqueenii. The sequence continues at coordinate 17,039,863 of NC_141568.1, forward strand.
GAAAATAATTTGTGGAGTAGCTCATCCTGGATTCTAAGCAGTCCAGAGTAGTATCGTACAGATACCACTCTTTTTAGAACAAAACATCCAGAAAAAAAATTTGTACAGATTTGAATCTATATTTTAAAAAATATATGTGCATAAAGAAAATATTTCTATCTATAAGTCTATATAAATAAGAACCTGAAACTAGGGTGTCTTAAAATGAAACTGAAGGGTTTTATTTAACCCTTTTAATTATGTTGCTTGCAGAATATGTAGACTTCTCTTCTAACTTCCTATGCAACTCTTATAACATGAATTTCCAGATCCTCACCCTGGTATTGCACCAAGGCTGCTCTTTAAACTGCTCTTTAAAGTTCTTCTCTGTGCTCAAGCAGTCTAACTGTGCTCCATGTGTGGTTTCAGCTAACTCTGAACTGCAGTATTAAACTTACATTCAGGGCTGATCTGTGAAATGACTTGATCCCGTATGGATTTACAGCAAAGGGCTGGTTTAGAGCAGACTGGTTTTCAGCTCAGACTTGCAGCTCAACCCAAATTGTGTACAACTTTCTCTTTGAGCACAGGGTTATTCTGAAATAAACCAAGATGACTTCCAGACCTGCACTGGACCTCAGACATATTTTATTTGTCTTTGGAGTTTCTGCATGCTATTTCTTGACTAACTTCATTTCTGTGAGAAGAAATGATATGAAGTCTGTACTAACTCTCTTATACATGCTTTTAGTTTCTCAAGTGTAGTGTTGCATATATCTTAAGAATACTTTTACTGCTTGCTAAGTGTTTGGGTGACTGAAGCTCTGGCATGTGTACTTGCTTTATTTTCCTATGTTTGAATGTAAAGCTGATCAGAAACTGCTGTGGGTAATAACTGAGAAGTCTGGTATTTCTTGCAGCATACCAGGCATGCATAAATACTTTAAAAAGTGAAACTCTTAAATATTTTAACCTGTTAGAAAATCATGAGGACATATGTCCCATGAACTTAACTTGAATTGGGTTAATACTCATAAAACTGGTTGGTTTTCTGGCATAGACCATACATTTTGTCTGGCATTGATTTCTCTAACAAACATTTCTCTTGTATGCTGAGCTTTTGATTCTTCAGCCTTTGGTTTTGAAACTTCACTGAGATCCTTTTCTATCCAACAAACAGGGCTTCCAAACTTATCTTGGAAGGACTTCTAGCATGTTGTGAGAAATGGCTGGGGTACCATAGGGCAGACAGATGTCTGCTTTAAACTCAGCATTTTGAAACTGCCTTCTAAGAATTCATGAGAGCAGATGCACTCCAAAGTAAATCAGCTCCAATGACTAAATAATCTCATTTGCTATCCTGCTTTTTTCTTTGCATTGTTAAAATTACAATAAAGCTTTCTTTAATTCAGTTGGAATGCACCAAATTTTATTTTGTTTTACTGAACAATCTTTTTTGCACTGTATACCTGTGTTAAGTTCAGCTCATCCTCCCAGCACAGAAGTTTCATACAGCTCTAGTATTTTTAATTTTTTTTTTTAAACTTTGTGTATTCAACTATGTGTATTCATGTGCCTTATAGCTTTGTCACTTGGACAATAGTCCACGTAGTACAAGCATTATTCACTGAATGCCTGCACTTTCTTGCTCTGTTTACCCTTTATTAACATCTAAGTCTTTCTTTCTTTTCTTGTCAACCTTTAATCTGAATTAGTTCTCTAGCAAAATCTTTGCATGGAATTATGTCTACATCATTCTGTTCAGCACAACAGCAGAATAAGAGGAGCTGCTGCTGTTCTCCAAGCCAAGCTTTTAATCTTTGGTCCCTTCTCTCCCTTCTGTTCTCGCATCCAGAATCTCTTCACCACAGACACAGGAGTGGAGCAAACCAGATGAACAGCATTAAAAATGATATTTCCAGGTGTGGTCTCTGGTCTTAATAGTTTTTTTTTTTTTCTTTTGTCTTCTTGTACTATTGCAGCTCCATGCAGATTCCATCCTCGTGCTTTACAACTTTAGTGGCCAGCCCAGTGGAGAGGCATTGGTGACTTTTCCAAGCCTGGACCTAGCTAAGAAAGCAGTGGCTGAGAAAAACGGACAGCTCCTGGGAAGCCGCTATGTAGAACTGTACCTGGTCTAACTAAACACTCTTTGGGGGCTGGGGAAAGAATGTCGCACTAAACACCGTGCCTTTTGCAAAAAAAATAAGTCTTCCCTTGCCACCCAGGCAGCAGCAAATGTGCCTTTTCAGCATAATATGTTGGAATGTAGAGTGGTACGTGTCCTGTATTTAATTTGAAAAATGGCGTATCCTATGCCAAAGATAAAGTGAAACCAAAAATTGTGCAGTTGATTTACTTAATTCCTAATGTACTTGTTTAAGCAAACCTGCTCCTGGCATCTAGTTAATTCTGAAGACAATCTAATAGCACTTCAGCTATTGCAGCCATGGGAGAAACCTGTTCAGCATTTGAAGTCGAAAGCGAAGCTTGAGTCATTCAGATTCTTCTGTATTTAGTTTTTAAGAGTTTACACTTGACAAAGTGTCTGGTTTTTGTAGAGTTTAAATGTCTTCAGGAAGGTCTTTTGGAATGCATAGCTTCCCTGTTCAAAGTGTAGATCATATTGATTTGTTTTGTTTTATTCTTGACTGGAAAATACCAGGATGCTGGACCCCAAATGTGCTTTCTCATGTGTTCATTATACATTGTTTTGCCAAAGCCATATTTGTCTTTCTTACCAATGTACTACTGCCAATGTGTAAAGCAAAAAAATAAAAACAATAGCAAAATCGGGAAAATCCTCCCTGACCACCGATGACTCCCTGTCCCCAGCCCCAAACTTTTAATCTCTACAGGACAAAAATGGCACATAAACCTGAGTACTAAGTTATATATATTTTTTTTATTTAAGCATAATAGCTTTCAGATACTGTATTAAAGATTTTGCTCTAGTTTATGTGCATGCAATTTGTTTACATCTTTAAACTACTTTATTTGTATATTATGAAACAAAATATGTTGAAATTAAATCCTCTAGTGCATGCTTTTTTCTTTTTCCGTGTTTGTGTATATACATAAGCTAGAAGAAGTACTTTTACGTCATGTAGCATGTGTTTAAAAAAAGACATCTGCTGTAGAAGCACTAAATGACTTTGTTTTTACTGTGCCTTACTTCAAAACCATTCCAAGTGCAATACCAGCAGAGCAAAATGTAATGAATCCTGTTGTGACATGTTCATGGATCTCTGAATTGATCTTTTTTGTTAGTGTACAATTTGAGTTGTACTTAAAAGAACTGAATGATGTATGCTTCTTTATATCACAACAAATAAAAGAGATGCTTACCATGTGTATTGGCTTTTGAAAGTAACTTATGCTTTGTTTTACTGTATTTTCATGGAGCGTCATTCTCTGATAAATAACCTTTTACTCGTTTTTGTTACCTAGATTTAAGTAAGCTTATGTACCTTGCATGAGTGGTGTGATTTTTTTTTTCTTTTTTTCTTTTTTCTTTCCCTTCCCTTTTTGCATGTGCTGGTAAGCCAGAAATATGCATGAATACATATTTCTCTTGTAGGCAGTTGTATTTCTTGTATTTCAATTTTTCAGGCACTGTCATGTAAATGTTTACATGCTTAGTTCTGTCCTGGTACCAGAGTATTGAATTTGAAATTGTGTTCATGTTTGGATTTGAATGGCCTAATGAGTCACTCCCTTTTCTGTGCTACGCAAAATGGTATGTTTATGTCACAATGGAACCAGACAACCTTTCTGTAGTAAAAATGGGAGAGGGGGAGAAAAAAATGTTTGTTTCTCTGTAGTCAGATGTATTCTGTGCTAGATGCCATTTCATCCTTAAAACCTCCCATTTTACTTCTATCGCAATCAGCTAGGACTGGAGAGAAAGCTTTTTCATTATTTTAAAGTGTGACTGTTTCATCTGTTTCCAAGATTCGTCTCGGTGAAGTTGACCAAAAATCTTACTTCTAAAGTAATACTAGAGAGGACTGCACCGTTATAATTAACATTCTCATGTGCCTCGGAGGAGAATGCTTCTCCCTTCTAAAATTGCTCTGTCCTGAGCAGTACAGTACCTATGTACTTGTGCAAACCGACTGCAGGGGCAGTGATGGCAGTTTGGTTAGACCGGAGCCCCCAGGCCAGCCCTGGGGACACTTTTACTCTGCACTTCCCTGCTTGTATTGAAAACTCTGTGGTCTTGCCTAAAAGAAACATGAAATTAAAAAAAAAAAAAGTAAAAGAGTAGACACTGGGATCGCTCACTTAAATGCGTATTGCTCCAGTTTCTTAAAGAAAACCAAACCAAACCAAACCAACAACACTAAGAAAAAGCCGGCGCCGGGCGCTGCCCGGGCCCGCCCCCGCGGCCATTGCTCCCCTCAGGCGGGCCGGGCCCAGCCCGCCGTGACCGGCCCGTCCCGTCCCGGCGGCTGAGGCACCCAACGGCAAGGCGGGATTAAAGGCGAAGGAGGCCTTCACCTGCCGCCGGGCGTTTTGCTTGTTTCAGCGGCAAAAATGAGACCAGCCCGTGCTAAAGGGGTTTCCTTGGGGGGGTCGGCTCCGGGGGTGGAGGGGGGTAGAGGAGCCCGTGGAGGCTCCGCAGGTGGCTGTGGCGGGAAGGAGCCCCCTGGCCGCCATGTTAGGGGCTACGCCGGCCTCCCTCCCCCGCGCCCCAGGTCCTGACATCCGACTGCAAACTGGTTTTCCCCGCTCCACACAACCAGACTGTGTTTGTAATTGGCTTTTTAAGTTTTCTTGCAAGAGGCTAAGGAATAAATCCCAGGTAATTTAGCCCTCCCTTCCTGGCCTGGTGGAGGTGAGCGGCCTGCCCCCGGGGTTTGTGTGCCTCAGCTGTGAGAGGGGGGAGCGTGCTCCCAGGCCAGGAGGAGGGCTTGTGTTGAGGCAGATATGTTTCATGTTAGAGTGCTCAGGTGTGGCAGGTAACGTCTGGAAGTTAATCTGTGCTTACCTTTACAGCTGCACTTGTACAAGCAGCATGCCCCAGAAGTAATGTCAGGAGTGTATGAAAAAGGTCTTTGTCTTCTCAGTTTGGACCTGCTTACCTGCAATTTGGCAGTAGAGGCTTTATAGCTGATGAGCTGGCTTTCAAATCCAAGAGTTCTCCTTTACAAATGGAACATAAATGCTTGCATCAGGCATTTCTGAATGATGGCTTACGTCACTGGAGAAGGCTGGGAACTTGGGGTAAGGCCTAAATATTTTTTTCTTCTCTTTGATGTATGCAGTTATTCCTTGTGATTGAATTTTTAGACCATGCTGTGTTGCGGAAGACTTATCAAAGGGATTACTGTCTTTACGTGTGTGTAGCTTAATGGAATAAGAAAAAAAAAATACAGAAAGTGTTAAGCTTTAACTGTTTCACCAAAGAAGAAGTGAAGTTTGGGAAAGAACTGTGATGTGATTGTTACTCTTGTTAAAGAAAGGGTCCTCACACTTTGTCATCAGCCACAAATCTTGTTTCTCAAAAAGAAACTCATTCTGTGCTCACAATCAGCAAAATGCCTTAACTGTGCTTGTATTGCCGTATTCTGCAATTGAAGAGCAAGGTTAGCATTGTTTGTATTTTGTCTCTTAGTTTTGAACTTCTGATAGTGCTAGTTTGGAGGTGATACCTTTACTCATGTATTTCTACTCCACCTCTCTTGATACTGATAGTTTTACCTAGAAATTATTTGTATCCTGGTCATCCCATGGTGTGTTCCTCCCCAGTTTAGAGAGAAGATAGCTTATTCTTACTACTTTTTTTTTTTTTTTTTTTTTTTTTTTTTGGTATGAGGTGAGACTGAAGAGTTTGAAATGGCCACTCTCTGTTTTAATAGTTGCAGCTGCGTTTCCAGATCAGGTGTTTTGTGTTGGAATTTCTTCACCTGTAGAGCACACTCACACTAGACAGGCTTGTAAGTTTTGTTTATATGTTTTTGTTTATGTGAACCAAGTTTTTTTTTCAACAAACTTTTGTTAGTGAAACTAACTAACGCCAGATTTTTAAAGAAAAAAAAGCTTTTCAAAACCTTCATTTTTGAAATAGTATTTGTTTTGTTTCTGTCAGTTAAAATGAATCGCAAGACTTGCTGTTTAACCAGTTGCATCCTGTTTTGTATAGATTGGTATTTGACAAAGTCCATGCTAGTGAATTTTGAGTCTACCGCTTACAGTATCTTCTAAAAGCTGATTGCATCTGAAGAGAGCCTGAAGTATTCTAACACAGAAACTCTCCTGATATGTGCCAAGGTTTGGCAGTAGTAAATTTAAAACTTTGCCTTTTTTAGATCTACTTGTTATATGGATTTTTAAAAAGCAAACCCAAAATAAACAAGAGGCTTTTTAAAATTTTTTTTTTCTTTTTTCTTTTCATATAATCACGTGAGTGCCGCTATATTATTTAGCTGTGTATGCAGTTGGACAATGTAAATATTCAATATGGTGGCATGTTAGTTTAGGCTTGCTAATTGTGGTTTCTTATATTGCTGTGTTATTATATTCCTTTTTCATTTTACTTGATCTACTTGATTTAAAAAAAAAATATCTAGCTAGTTGATGTTGTTTTCTGTGTGACTGCTGATAGTAAAAAAGAGTTTAAATAAAATGCCTTCCATTCTGTAAACATTACTAAAGTAGTGTTTTAATTATGACTGTTTAATGTTAGCTATGTCTTTGAGATAATATTTTCTGCTGTGGGTTTGGGTTTTTTTTTTAGTAATTTTTGTTTAGTGGCAGGAGTAGGAGTTTTTAGATTTGTCAGGAGCATCAGTGAATTTTTAGTTTGGTATTGTAATTTTGTTAAACTGTTTGGTTTGGTGTTTACTGCCTGCACTAATCTTTGCTACCAGTAGATGTCCCCTTTCGATCAAGGTTTGCAAGGAGTGCGCTTGAAATACACGTTTAGGGGCCTGTGACTTTCCCTGTTAGCAACTGCAGTAGAAGTTTCTGCATGCAAATGTCAGTAAATAATGTGGTGTCCATTAGTTTTAAAATCGGAGGTCATTATGTTTCCCATAAACCAGTTGATTTAATTTTTATTTTGTTCTTGTTTTTTTATTTTAAATGTTTTCCGTGAGGAGCGGTGCGTTCATTGATATTTCACAATTTTATTCATTGATATTTCAGAATTTGACAAGAATTTGTGTATTTCAAAGCAATCTATCAAAATACAAATGTACAAATTTATCTCAAATTGTGAAAATTGCAGTAGTATGTGACTCTTATTTAGTTGGAAAAATAAACTTTTAAAAATTGCTCTAGAAAACCAAATGATTACAATATCTAAGAGAAATCCAGTGGAAATGGTTGGACAACAGGAGTGCTTTAAGTGTGACCCAAATGTGAACAAACTGTCTTAGAACATAAGAAACTAAGGGACCAAGAAATGACTCTTTAGTCTTCTGGTTTTAAGAAAGAAAAAAAAAATCATACCAACAGTATAACATTAAGGGTTCATGACTGATGAAATTTGCTAGCAAAACCCATGATTGCAGCCTACGTTGGACAGGCATGTGATGGTGATGGCTCTCTGCTCCCAGCTGGTAGATCTGAGCGTGGTGTTTGTGCTTTGCTGGTTTGCTTACTTGCTCTTGGCCTTGTGGGTCTTGGTTTCCTTGTGCGGTGTAGTGGCCTCAATATTGGCGGGGTTTCTGTTTGAGAGCTGGTGACTTTCTCAAGCTGCTTGTTCTGCTCCTCATTGCTAGGAGTTGTAAACTTCTGCTGGCAGAGAGCAAGTTTGCTGTTCTCATTGTTTTGGATCCTGCTTCCAGCCTGCTCCAGATCCACAGCTGCTGGATGTCCTGGCACGGTGGCCAGATACACAGGGATGCTGGTACTCGCCCTCCTCCTGACTCTGCCTTTGCAGAGGAGGCTGTGCATATGGCTCAGGGGGGAGCTGGAGCTCGTGTAAGGAGAACCAGACTTGACATTTACTTTGCCCATCCATTTAAGGCACGCGTCTGATGTTCTGAATCACTCTGTATGTATTCATTTCCCCTCATACAGAAAAAGCCTTAAATTGATGATGTAGACTTGTTTTCACTTTCAGCCTTTCCCCCATCTCTCAGGTCATTTTCTTTGGTTGTGTTGAGCACCATGAAGACTGAGAGTCTTCAGAAATTCTCTCCATGGAGGATCTCATGCATGTTAATCACTCAGACATGTGTACGTAGTGTAGAAAGAGGTATTGTAAAAATAGAAAGGGTTTTTTAATGTTTAGTGTTAGATCTTCTTGTGTTGCTGTAGCACTTCCCACATTTTGGGACTGCTTCGTCTGTTCAAGAGAATTCTGTGAAATTAGGAATGACTGGGAGGGGGAAGGGGGGTTGTATATCAGTAGTTCCGCTATTTTAAAAGTTACACAAACAAACACTCTCTCCCACAGCCCTTAGCCTTCAAACACGTGAGTTGTCTTTGCAGATTTTTGTTGCTTTTTGAAGCATTCCCTGTATTGAGTGTCGTGATGTTTCCCACACAGTTCAAGAATAAGTGAGGTATTTTTAACTCGTTTAAAATCTGAATATAGAAATAGAACTATAAGGAAAAAATCATTAGCTCTTGAAGTGAGTGGTTTATAAAAGAAAGTTGTGTTTCATTAAAAAATCCAATAAGCAAATTTGCAAGGTATGTTTTTAAGTGAAAGCATATAAACTGCTAATTTTTGACATTAGAAATTATAATTTTAAAATGCTGGGGTTTTTTCCTTTTATTTTTTTTTCTTTTCCTTCTTCCTGTAAGTGTAATGAGTGTTTATTTTGCTCAGGCTTCTTACTCTGCACTGAGAATGTTGAGGTAGCAGAAAGTATGAAGGAATGGTTAGAAACAAGGGAGAGTTTAGAGAAAAGTTAGTAAGGTTGAGCCAATACCAATAAAATAAAAAGTTTAGACTTATGAGAAATGCAGCCCACCTGGTGTCAAAAGCCTGGGAATGTTCAATGCCTTTTACTGCTTGTAGAACTTCAAGGACATTCTTCCCTTGTTGAGCAATAAGTAAAAATGTGAACAACAACATGTTGCGTGGCTTTTATTTTGGGAGACCAGCTTTTACAATAGATCTGATGAATGTGCAATTGTTCTGGTTTATATCAACTTCTTGTACTGGTCCCTACCTTCTGGCTTGGCTGTTACAGCACTGTAACTTTGAACAGTTTTTATTCTTGTTGCTAGGGTTTTTTTTTTTTTTCATTTTTTAATCATTACTTGTTACCAGCACTTAATTTTCTGCTTGCTGGAGGTAGGGGGAAAAGCTGATGTGCTACTGTTATGAGTCACTTGTATATGTATATTCTCTTTTAAAATAACTTAGAATGCTTGAAATTCGTGCAAATGTAGCTGTAAAAATATGTGTTTATGTGCAGAAATCTTCAAAATTTTTACTCTGGGTGCTTTTAAAAGAATGATATTTGAAAGTATGAAAGAGCAAAATGAAGAAAACTTTCTTTTTACTATCATTCACAAGAATGAACTAGAGGTGGAAGGAAACCACACCAGAATAATTGAGGAGAGGAAGAGCAAAGTGTGTGATGGTATTTTGGGGATGGGGAAACTTACAGGAGTTTTCTTCCAGAAGCTCTGAAAAACTGTTGATTGGTTTGCTGGAAAAATCTCTCTGATACGTGCAATGGAATAGCAGTAGGATTTAGCTTTCTTTTGCTGCATTGAAAGCTAGCACTTGTGGGCTTGTCAGGAAGAATAAGATCTTTTCCTGATGTTTGCTGTAGTATTTTACTGTTAGGGATCTGTCCTTCTAGGTCCACGTGTGGACTGCCTTCATCATGGATACACAAAGATCTACTGTGGGAGAAAAGTAAAGGTGTGCTGTAACTGAACAGCGGAAAGACAGGCCAGGAATAGGTGTGTACTCATCTCTAGTCAGGCCACAGGGAGGTTAAGTGAGGAAAGGACGCTTTGAGTCTCCTGTTCAGTGTAACATTTTTTGCTACAACTTAATCCAATGAATTCTTATTTAAACATGCTCTGAAAATGTGGGTCTCGCTCTCATTGTGTTAGGTGTGTCTTTCTTTTGTTTGATGCAATGCAGTCCTTGTGTAGTTGTGAATTTTACTGTGAAAATCCACACATACTACATTGAATATTAATTGTAGTAATAGCATGGATTTAAAATGTCTTTGGAAAGGTCAGGACTACCTTTTATGCTTAATTTTTACTGACATGGAAGTAGTCTATGCCTGATCAATGTAAGTTGTAAGGTCACTTACAATGCTGTACGTTTTGTGTGTGATATTTACCTCTTAAATCCTTCTGAAATGACTTATCAGAAGTCAAGCACACCATATTCCTGATGGGATCTGGAGCACAGGTTAGATTATGATCTGCAGGACATAAGTAGATATATCCTAAACAAGCAGTGAAAAGTTAGAATTATACCTGTTAGTGCTCCTGTGTCTAATAGAGCATTTCTCTGCTTTTGAGGAGGAACAGGCTTATTATAAGGATCACAGCTTCCGTGTTTTCAATGAAATGTGACTCCTGCTTGTCTCTAAATTTGATCTTTTTGTTCAGCTAAAAGATACTGGTGACTGAGAGAAAGAAGTGTGTGTGCTGGTTTTGGCTGGAATAGAGTTAATTTTCTTCATAGCAGCTAGTATGGGGCTGTGTTTGGGATATGTGCTGGAAACAGTGTTGGTAACACAAGGATGTTTTAGTTACTGCTGAGCAGTGCTTACACAGAGTGAAGGCCTTTTCTGCTTCTCACCCCACCCCACCAGTGAGTAGGCTGGGGTGTACAAGAAGCTGGGAGGGGACACAGCCAGGACAGCTGACCCCAACTGACCAAAGGGATATCCCATACCCTGTGACACCATGCTCAGCATGTAAAGCTGGAGGAAGAAGAAGAAAGAGGGAGACGTTCAGAGTTACGGCATTTGTCTTCCCAAGTAACTGTTACGTGTGATGGAGAGCCCCCCTTTCCTGGAAATGGCTGAATACCTGCCTGTCAATGGGAAATAGCGAATGAATTCCTTGTTTTGCTTTGTTTATGTGTGCGGCTTTTGCTTTGCCTATTCAACTCTATTTATCTCAGCCCATGAGTTTTCTCACTTTTGCCCTTCTGATTCTCACCCCCATCCCGTTGGGGAAGAGTGCGTGAGTGGCTGTGTGGTGTTTAGTTACCCGCTCAGGTTGAACTGTGACAGCACGCCAGTGTTTTTTTTTGGGGTAATCTGATCTTACTTTAAGAAGTAAGCCCCTAGAAAATAAAGGATTCTGAACTTTCAAGTCTTCAAATTTTGGATATCATGGCTTTCAGAGGGTTTGTAATGACTAGACTATTTCGGCTAGTGGCATAGAGAGTAACTTCACTCTTCTGAGGATTTAGAAGATGGTATGGTTTCTGACCTGTGTTCAACAGGAAAAGCAGGTTGGCAGTCTGCAGTATTAGCTGATGCTGTGGCTAGGATGGGATGAGCTGGAGGCAGAGGACCTTGCTGCTGGCAGACAGTTCTTGAGGTAGTTCTGGATAAGCCAGAAATGGAACAGTGAAGCTGAGGAGAAAAATCAGTCAAAGCACTTTGTAGATTTAACTAAACCAGCTTTGAGCTGAGGAGCTCTGGAACTGCCAGCAATGCAGCCTCAGCAGCACTGACTGTAATTAGGTCAAAAAGCTGGACAAGTAGGGATGCAGTTAACAGCGCAGAGGTCGTTCTGCTCATCTTACTAGTCTCATGAGCTGCGGTCACAACTGATTATAAAATTATGGACTCTAGTTTTTTTTTTTTTTTTTTTTTGGAGACAATTAAGATAAACCAAATTCCTGGAAAGGTTATTAGATACAATTGCAGTTTGTTTGTTGCATGTCTGTCATTGAACATAAAAGAAGGTGTGGCCTGTAGATATAGAATAAGAAATTGGATTTGAAATCAGGAAGAAGAGCCAAGGAACAGCTTTTCTTATGCGAGCACCTCAGTTGTTATCCCTAAAGAACAAGGCTTATTGAGCAAGAGGGAACATATGATATTTGTATTGATGTCACTGTAAAAAGCATATAACTTTGAGGTATAATTATGGAACTGATAATGAAGTGGACACCCTTGGCTCTTGGAACCCTTGAATTTGTAACGCTGGCATTTGAGTCAGAAATTCCTCAGAAAAGCTATTACTGAATTAATGAGTAACTTTTGAATTCTAGTTAGCAAGCACAGCACGTCTCTTCAGAAATTGTTCTCATTCCTATGTATCTTGTTACCAATTTCAGAAATATTCAGTTTCATATTAGCTATAGATATCAAATTTGTGAAGTATACAGGAAAACTATGGTTACTGTTTAACAGACTGTCCCACTAAAGATAGAATTCTATAAACTTGTTGTGTAAGAGGACTTGCATTTTTTGCCTGAATGCTCAAAACCACTGCCCTCCCTGCCCCCACTTGAATGCTTTTCTCTATTGTTCAGTGTACCCAGGAAAAATAAGACTCTGTGGTTTATAATTCATTTTTATTTTTTACCCACATCAACCATAGGGTGTTTTTAAATTTTCCTATTAAAAACACTTTACCCTTAGTCCCCCAAATAGCGAGTGGAACACTGATACCCAGTAGATCAGTTTTTCAGTACCTTTTGTGATGCAGGTAATACAGTGCTTTGCAGATCCATGCTGTTTAGATAGCATTGTGAGTGAGCAGCCATGCTGTGCAGAACGGTAACTGGTGTGACAGTCTGCCTCACGGGAAGACATAATGTTAGACTGAATACCAATTATTCCCTTGTTTCTCTTAAATGGGTTCTGCTGATGTCCTTTAGAAATTATATAAAGTCTCATGCTTGCTGCCCTTCAATCACTCCAAATTTGATAGATTTACAACAAGATATTTTTCATGAATGACAAATAAAATCTAAGATCTGAAACTCAACCTCGCTCTTCTGTTTGCATCTTTGCAAATAGATGGCCATGAATAATATGGAAAATAATCCAAAATACTCTCTGTCACTGGTGGCTTTGCAGTGCTAAAAGGGGTAAAGTGTGGTAGGTTTGTTTGTTTTTTTTTTTTAATATGAGAATGGAAGGGGCAGTTTACACCTAGGATATTAAAAAATCTGTGCAAAAGGAAAGCATTTGTTCTGCCCTTTGCTCATGAGTAGCTCCTCAAATTGTGTTTCCAGAACACCTTTGTGGCACAGCCTAGGCTGTATTTCAGATCTAAGGGTCTTGCATTTCTCTGAGCTGTTCTTTGTATATTACCTCTTCAGAATATACCCCACTTCTGTATGGTGGACACGTCATAACCTCCGCATAGCCAGCGTTTTATACAGAGTTATCTGTTGCGCGATTATCTTGAACCTTTCTCTGAATGGATTGCACAAGCAGTCTAGACCAGCAATCTGCCCAAGCAATAGGCACCGCTGCCTAGGTTTCCTCTGATTATTCCCTAAATCTAAACTTCATTTGTGAAAGGAGCTCATCTAGTTTTGGGTATATTTGAAGCATTAACGTTTGGTTTAAAATTATCTTTGTTTACATGCTCTATTTTCACATAGTATCTCAACACAGTAAGATTGGTAACTTGTGATTGATTGATTTATTTTTTTTATTTTTAAATCCCTTTCTTTCCCCCGAATTGTTCAGACTTCCATTTAAAAGCCCAAAGAAAAAACTTTTTTTTTTTTTTAAATTTTTCTAGGTGTGTACAGTAAATGCAGTCCATTTCAGACTGATAGTCAAACCACACATATAGCCTTTTGACTCAAATGTATTAAAGTATTGAAGATAATGTTCTCTTGCTGACGCTTCATGATGGGAAAGCATTCCTCCCTTTCAAAAAGTACCTTTGCATTTATCTTACTGCAGCGTTCCCTAAAAGATTGCTAATGTGGAGCTTTATAAATAATCCTTTCTGCACTGCTGTAAGAGTAATTTAATGGACGTTTCTGGGAGGACATGCTGATGGGGAGATATTTATAGGAAGTATTGAGGGGTGCCTTATGAACTGAGGTGCATAGTCTGGCTTTTAAGTCAGAGCTGAGAGCGGAGAGACGCGTGTTGGTGAGTATACAGTTTGCTGCTGTGCGGCCTGAGCACACTTTGTGCCTACTGTTCCCAGCCCACCCACCATGTTCTGAGAAGAGCTCAGCTCTTCAACTGTTGTAAACATTGCTCCAGCTGTGCAAAGCCAGAGGAGCGGCTACAGTAGTTGCTGGAAGGCCAACCAAGGCCAGCCTTAATTATGCAGACTTTTAGAGAAAATAATTTAAATGTTCCCGACATCGACAAGGATTTCCTCTTCACCCTACTACAGCAGGAAGCTCTTTTCCTGAAGGACAGGTTTTTTCCTTTCAGAATGGCTTCTCTTCCTGAAAGCCCTCACTGAATCATCAGCCCTGCCTGGCTGTGCCTCTGAATCCAGCCGCTTTTGCCAAGTATCTTCTTTCTTACAAAGGGAGACTTCTCCATGCAAAATTCTGCACTACTTTTAGACAAATAAAGCTCTAGAGGGGTTTTTTCCTAATATAATTTTTTTTGAAACATACACTGTTGTAAATTTTGAAATACCAGGAATCTGTTCTGTAAGATTTAATGCTGCCTTTCACAAATACACCTTCATGTGTCCTTTTCTTCAGTTGTGCATTTGTTTTGTGGAAAGAACCAGTTGTGTAATACTGTCTTTCAGGCAGTGCCTTTTGTGGCAGGAGGAGACTGGAGACTTTCTGAGCAGTTGTTCAGCATGGCCGGTGTTTGAGGCAGTTGTTTCGTGTGGCTTGGATGGTTCTTTACTGTTGTAGGAACAAGAAAAGAACGTTGAATTAACTGTTTATATATAAATTATTGATTACTTATAAATTAATGAGACTGAGAAGAGAAGCATGTGTTAAAAATTTCTAGGGTTCATCAACCACCATCTGTTACTTGAGTGAATTTGATGTTGGGTCATAAATAAGGCATTAGGTGAACCTGAGTATCTTTCAGTAACAGCAGGATTTTGGAGCTCAAAAGGAGGACAGTAAATATTAAATAATAGCAGCGGGATGGAGTGAGATAACCCTCTCTAACCAAAGAGCTGACAGGAGGCATTACTGCCGTTGCAGATCTATGTTGCAGGTAAAATAAGCACTGGAGTGGCACTATCTTGCCCCTCTCTGCACATGTTTGCTTCCTTCCACAGCTTGCTTGCTTTTTGGGTACAGTGAGAGCTGGAAACCTGCTGTGAGTGCATCATCTCAACCTGTCTAATCCTTGCTTTTGCATTAGGGTTCCTAACTGGGAGGATCTGTACCACTGGTCATTCTCTTCTCCTCTCAGGTAGAATCTAATATAGATTCACTAAGTGGCATGGAGGGGGAAAGTAGCAATTATCCTTCTCTTAGCACCTTGAATTTCCTCTGGTTTGGAACTGACAGTAAGTGGTGAACCTGTCTAGGGGTAGGGAGGGAAAACATTGATAAAGCTGTCAATGGTTGACAGTTTGAGTTACGGGAAAGATCAGTGATGGAGCAACTCGTGATCAATACGTAGTATGTTGAGAAATACTAAGACTAAAAGGTGCACGTCATAATTGATAAGGCTCTAAAATGCTTTATATATGTGACCTGAAATGTCAACCAAAACATATATTGAGTTCTGGGAACTGGGGGGTCACAGTACTTAACGGAGAGTTTATGTTATCTCTGAGGGACATAGCGGACAATAACTTGATGGAATTCAAATGGTAATTGCTTAAGAAAACATTTACCTTAGTGACCTGCACAAACTCAGATAATGATGTAATACCTACTTGAAACTCATCTATATTTCAACTAGCGATGATATTTCTTAATTTCTTGAGTTTCTATGATTAATATTAAACACTTGCTGCATTCCAGCTGAGTGGAGGCTTTCTCCTTGGTGACTAACATGATTTTTTTTGCATTTATTTGAAATATCTCATAATGGAAAGTGAGTTAAAAGCAAAATTGTTGTCTATGATACAGTACTAAAAAATAGTACATCCTAAAACGTCTTTGTCCATTTTGCCAAAGCTTATTCAATGCTGTGATGTTCTTCCTGCTGCGAGCCTTGGGGTTCAAGTGTGTACTCGGTAACTGGTTGCCCAGCAGAGAGCCTCCAGTACAGCCAACAGCTGCTAGAAGTTATTTTTGCCTCTCTGGCACATGTGCTGTCAGCTCTGGCCTAAGCCGTGCCTTTTGAGTTGGAAACCCGCTCTGTTGCCCTTTCAGCTGAGTGGGAGAAGTACTGGGTAGCCACGCCACTTGCCAAAGTGTCCCGAAGTCTCAGTTTGTAGATTCACCACAGGTTAGGATAAGGAACGCCTTGCTGTTACCTGGATTAACTAGTATGAGTGAAGTGTGATTCGGCTTGTGAATACTGTGTTTAATCATAATGCTCAGAGCAAGCAGGTTTATTGTTTTTTGGTTTTGTGGTGGGGATGTTGTTGTTATTTAATAAAAGACATAGAAGTAGAAATAAATAAACAAACAACCCCATGTTTAGTCTAGTTGAATTTATATTCTGTGAGAAAGCTCTCTTTGTGCAGTAAACAGCTTTGCTCTTTCCCCTTCTGATAAGAGCTAAAAGGGTTTAGCCTTTGTGTCTTCCACCTTCTTGGTGGGGCATCTTTAGCTTTTACAGTCATTATTCCCTTTCAAGTCTTCTAGAGGATTTGTACCAGTTTATTCTCTCCTGCTGCCTCTCTTCTTCCAGATCCTGTTCTTCTCTTAAGTAGGAGGTAGTTGGACCACCCTCTTAGTTCAAATAAAGGCTGTTTTCCTTGCGTATGTTTCCACCGTATTAAGCCTCAGTTCTTCTATTAAACTGCTTAGGTTTTGACTGAATGAGGTGTTAAGTTCTTTCCTCTCCTTTTGATGCATGCTGCCCCTGGCTGCAGAATGCTGTTGCTCGGATGCGCTGTTCTGTGTGGGTCCGTATGCGGGAAGCAGCACGCTGTAGTTGTGTGTAGCTTGTTACTGGCTTATTACGTGATAGAGACCAGGCGCTACCCACTGCTCATGGATAGCAGATTTCCAAACTTTCCTCTTTGAAGGCTTCCTAGCATTCTCTCATTTTAAAAGCAGGTCTCTGCTGAACTCTTCTGCTTTGTCCTCCTCAACCCTGTGATCAAGTCTATGTGACTGCCGTACTAGCAGCCGTACCAGAAATTCAGATCTTGCTGTCAGTTGGAGACATTGTGTCTTTGTTAGCTGTCATTCCATTAGCGTCTTCTGGGAATGGCTATTTTCTATAGCTCTTCATGGTCAGAAAAAGGTGTAAGTTAGTCCAGTCCATGGTTAATTAGAACTAGCAGTGGCCTCACTCAGCTTGGTGCAGAGGGACACTGTGGAAGTTGTGAACCTCCTGATCGGCTTTATTTGGTTCAGTGCAGGCAGGCCAAAGCTGTGATCCTCAGTGACCTTTCTGCATGTGAGATTTCATCTCCTGTTCCTGCTTGCTTATGTTTATTTTGTGGGAGTCATACAGAGAATAAAGTGACTCAAAATATACAAATGGGGAGAAATAATAAGAACTTCATGTGATCCTAAACCTCCCTCTCAGTTGTGAATAGAAAGCTACAGCTGGTGTGCTGTCAACTTCTCTTTGTGCCCGGTGTCTGTGCCTTTGGGAAGCTCACAAAGTATGAGCTGGATTCAGGTATGTGTTTTGTAAGCACTCACACCTCTTTTGCTAGGCAAAAGAGACTCCAGAGAAGTGTCCTGGAAACTCGGTGAAAGGATAAGTTGTGTCTAATTGTGAACTTTTTCATACCTCTGACTTTTCTTGGGAACCGCAGGCATAAAGATGGGATCTCTGCATTAAATAACACTCTGAACAAGCGAGCTCTACATATCTCAGTTGTGGAATTTCCTTTAATTAAGGTCACCACTGAGCATTTTTTATGTTGCATGGTAACCAGTTCTGATTCTGCTTGCTTGGGCCCATCTGCAGCAGATCTCTACTGTCTGCAAAGGGGCCGTCAGTGATGCTTGAGCTATCTGAGTGTGTTCTGGATTAAAGAAACACAATGTAGCTTAAAAACTATTTTACAAGCTAAGTGGAAAGATAAAATTTACCTTTTTAATTTTTGCTACTTTATGAAAGACTTAGTCACTGTTTAAATATTTAATGTCACTCTATTGTAGTGTATTTAGGCCGTGTCCTTCCAGCCAAACAGGATTTCTAATTTTTAATTTTTATTTATTTATTTATTTTTTCAATTGGTAGAATTCCATTTTACTTAGCTAGCCTGGATGTTGTTTGAACTGCTAAGAGTTCATGTGCTGTTGGAAAAAGTTCTGAGCACAGTGTAATATACATGCAAGTGTTATAAAGCAATGAAGATACAGTCCCTGTAGGGGGGATCTAGGAGGGAGGGCAAGAACGGCACAGAGAAGTTGAACAGTGAACACTTGAACATGCCCTGCTTAGCCAGCAATATGTTTAACTCTTGCTTATCTAAAGGGTGTTTCATACAGCTTAATTGCTGTCTAAAGAATATTGGTAAGAACTTGGCGAGAGGTTTTTCCGCTTTCTGCTATGAAGTAGGAGTTGGGGTTAACCTTTTGTAGTAGTGGAAGACTGTGATTGGAGAGAGATCTGCTCAGAAACAAAAAAAAAATTTCTTTTTCTTTTTTCTTTTGTATGCTTTGTAGTCCTCTTTCTAGCTAAGGAAACCTTATTGCTCTCCAGCGTCATTTTAGCAGCTGGATTAGTTCCAAAGGGTTTAGGCTCAGACAATCAGCTTTTTAGACTCTCAGTGAAACTCTGCTGACAGCCACAAAATGTATGTCTGTCTCCGTCTCCCCAAACCGCGATGTCATTCAGCCCAGCACTTGGCCGGTGTCAGATTGCTTGTTTCCTTCATTGTTTGTGCAACTTTTCCATTATAACTTCTGTCAGTGGTGAGGTCAGATGGCAATGATGACATTCTTGGCATAGCTTCTTTTTTTCATATCCTTATAAAAAATAGTCCCATAGTAGCACTTAATTCAGTTTCAGTATTGCCTTATTTGTCCTATTGGCTTGATGACTTGTACTCCTCATCCAGCTACTGTGACCACAGCCAGGCAAATGTCACAGGGCGGTATTTGTTGCTACTTGAATAAAGTTATCCTTGACCTCTCATGTTTGCTTTCTGTTGAAGATGTTAGAAGCAAATTTTTATTCCTGGTAAGGGAAGCAGTGGGAACATGGAG
Source organism: Chlamydotis macqueenii (assembly GCF_036417535.1). NCBI lineage: Eukaryota > Metazoa > Chordata > Aves > Otidiformes > Otididae > Chlamydotis > Chlamydotis macqueenii. The sequence continues at coordinate 17,059,004 of NC_141568.1, forward strand.
TTGCACAAATGCGTGTATTGGCATAACAGTAAGTGTGCCAATTAGTGCAGCTAGAGACAGAAACAATTACTGCAAGAACTTAAGAGACACAGCACAGATGTGAACAGGAGCTGTTGTAAGTAACAGGCAGTTGTGAGGATGAATGTCTTATGAGCAACAGTATGCACGGAGACACTGCATAAGAAGCACATGGTGTATGTCTTGATAAACTGCAAATCTGTGTATCTGCTATAAACTGAAACTGTTTCTGATTTGTAAATGGTTACCCCTTTATTATGATGCATTTCTTACAATGCCAGACCTTAAAACAAAAACATAATTCACTAAATCACAGAAAGCCAGTGCTTTGGAGCAGGCTGTGCAGTAGCTTTGAAGGCACTTGTTCAAGTGACAGAAGACTGGAAAAATCTATTCTTACATCATACTCACAGAATTTCCTACTTGAAAACAAGGCAAGAAGTTTGCCGTGTCCTTTTCCAACACATTGTAAGAAATATTTGGCTGGTGGATACACCAGAGAGTTCATGGAATATTTACAAACAGATCCTTTTATTGCAGTGAGGAAAAAATTATGATTTTGATGTATGAGAACCGGGAGAATACTCAGCTGTTCTGTGTTGCATGTGTTTCTTGGCTATGTTGTTGCCACCTTGGCAGAGAGAATCCGTTGCACCTTTTGAACCAAGCTGTAGGCAACCCTGACCTTTCATGCCTTGTCCTAAAAAATGCTCAATACCAGATTAAATCCTGAAAGCTGATGTTAGTGTTAAAGCCAGTGCTATGCTCGCTTTACTCTTGCTACTTGCAGAAGATCTAATATGTTAGGAAGTTTGGCTTATGAACCTGTGTGTTTGGTACTAGATGCTACAGTTGTTAAGCTGTAGATGTGCTCGTTTTTTAAAACTATCTGTTCTCTAGAAACATTGCACTTCCCAACTGTCAGGATTTTCATCAGTCTGCTTCTGTGTCTTCTCTGCTTTTTATTAAAAAAAGGACCTTTCCAAGTCATCAGTCATTTCTCATTCCACGGACACAAGAACTTCTAAAAGTAGTTGCTCCCTTTTCCCTCCAGCTTATTTCATGTGGTACTGTTGATTATCCAACACTGCATTCCCTGCAATATTTTAATGAATGTCTCATTGTTTCATCACATTTATTTGAAAATTATGACATGATTAAAAATTACAGAAAAGAACAGACTGACGGTAGTTTTTCTCATATACTAGAGGCCAGGCGGATAGGAAAAAGTATGGGTGCATGGGAGGATGGAACTGCACTGATATTAGATACAAAAATGGAGTCTGATTATTAAGACTGGTGAGGAAAAAAACCAAAAGCAAACACCCAACAATCAGCATCTGAGGTTCAAATACTCACTGTCAGTTATTTGCAAGATGAACTATCTGTTGACATTGAACTTCTTGATGCAAGGGGCAAGGACCTCTTTGCAGATCAGAACTGCTCAATATTTTCAGACTGTCTGGCCTGTATCATTTTCAGGCCCTTTAGCCCATGCTCCCTACCTTCTTACCTAGAGAATCAGCCTGTCCAGATTTCCGGAATTTTTCGTTCTGTGCATCTTTTTGATTTCTTCCAGACTAAACTTTTTATACTTTAATTGGTTCCCTTTTATCTTTGGACTGAGGCCCTTGGGCATCAAATCAGTGATTTGAGAAATATGTACATGTGGGTTTTCAAGATGTCACAAAAACTAGGATTGGATTGGTTGGTCTTGAACCAAAGCCTTGCTGAAAACACAAACAGCACCTCTCTTCAGATTTTGTTGCTGTTGTTCTTTGCTTATTTGCCCACCCAGTTTTATTATTCTCCGCTATGTTTGTGTTTCGTTATCACCACATACATGTGATTGGGTTTCTGAGAGGAGTTCCAAGCGTTTCCATATAGAAGGTTTAACTCTTTCTGCAGTGTATTAAGAAGCCAGGACTAAATTATTAAATGTGCACAGGAGTTACCGTAGCTCAGTAACAGGCCAAGCTATGCACGGGCAGCATGATGTGACTTCTGTTTGGCTTATTTAGGCAGCAGCTATTGAAGTTTTCTTGCATCTGTGACTGTATGCATTTCTCTGTGATATCCCTCAATTGCACCAACACTTCACTAGGTATTTTTATGAATTTTTGGAGGGAGAGCCCTTGTAATGGGAGCACACACTCTTCTGGCTCTTACCAGCAGATGTCACAACAATGACAATAAGGAAGAGATAAGGTAGTTTGGGGTTTTTTTTTGTGTGTTTTTTTTTGTTTGTTTCCAGATAATATTGAAAGATAATAAACTTTAATAATAAACCAACAAAAACTTAACTTTAAATTTGCAGAAACAGCTTTGAGAACTTGTGTAGCTTGACTTCTCTAGCAGATCAATATTTTCTGAAACAAAATTTGTGGTACATACAAGCCTTTGCAAAGCAAGTATCCTATTTTTATTACTTCTTTATCTTGAAGTCTGGTTCATTTTTTTCCTTTCATTTTCTTTTACATGTAGCAGATGTTACTGGTAACAAAGGTAACAGCAGGGTTATTGTAAAATAATTTGTTTCTTAGAGAATCTCAGCAAATGACAATGCTTTTTGTGCGTTAAGAGTGATAAATGTTATCCAGTCTAGTACGCAGAATAAAGTTCAGTGTTAATTTCCATTACCAGAGAAGTCTGTATAAAGAATTATGTATGACTTTAAATATGTTAGAAATCCTTTTTCTTTTACATATTGTACTGAGTATGCTCTCAATGGCGTTTAATGTACTTTAATCACTACAGCAGTGACTAGTTCCTGAATATTATTCTTGGAAATTAATTGAAACCAAAGGGGGAAGGAAAAAAAAAAAAAGGATGGGGGCTGTTCTCAACAGACTTTGAAGGGATAGCTCATAGATTGAGATAATAACATCTGTGTGTATATCGATAAGCATGACATAAATGGTATGGAATAAGGGGTGGATACTGTTCCGGTTTCAGCAGGGATGGAATTAATTTTCTTCTCAGTAGCCGGTGTGTTTTGGATTTCGTGTGTGAAGAGTGTTGATAAAAACACCCTGATGATACCAGTTGTTGTTAATGAGACCAAGGACACTGTCTGGCTTTCCAAGTCCTGTTAAAGTCTCGTTAACGTGCAGGTGCGGGAAGCTGGGCAAAAGACAGGCAGAATAATTGATCCAGACTGGCCAAAGAGAGTATTCCATGCCATAAACGTCATGCTCAGTATATAAGTGGGGGTTGCCCATGGGAGGGGGCATTCCATTCAATTCTGGCACCCATTCGGGCACCCTTGTCATCCTTTTCTTCTCTCTTGTTTGCTGGCATCGTTCCCTCTACCTTGCTAGCTTGCTCTCCCCACTTTGCTTGCTGCTCAGGGTCGTTTCAGTGATCGCTGCTCGGGATGGGCTGCGTTGGTCATTTGGACATCGGGTGGTGAGAAATCGTACTTTGTTTATTTTGTATATTTTGTATATATTAATATCCTTATTCTGTTATTTTTGTAGTTTTTAGTATTTCAGTAAACTGTTTTTATCTCAACCCATGAGTTTTCCTTTCTTCCCAATTTCTCTCCTGTCCCGCTGGGTAGGGGGAGGGTGAGTGAGAGACTGTGTGGTGATCCAGGCTAAACCACCACGGGGGGACCATTTGGAAAAGATGTCAGTCCTCACCTAATTCATTACAGTGGGGTAGGCGTTGGATTCAAAGCATACAGTGGTAGTTTGAGATAGGCTGAGAAAGATGGCAGGGAGAGGGATAGAAGTCTGGAAACAAGCAGAGGGAAGCAGAAGGTGCAAGTAATGCTGTGGAATATTGTAATTGTAGAATTGTAATAAGAGAAATAAAAGGCCTTGATTTCTGCCAGCACTTCCTTTGGGTTTGAGTCCTAAACAAAGAGAAACTTCTGGTAACTCTTCTAAAGGAACTGACTTTAACCAGAGAGAAATAATGTCGTTACCTGAAATTACAAACCAGTGTTTTGCACTGTAGAAGTGATGTTTTCACAAGGCCTGGAATAGTCTCCTCTCTGCAATACAACAGGTATGGGTGTCAGTGTGAGTGCTCAGGGTCAGCCATGCTCAGCTTTAAGTGCCCTGGCGTGACTGCATATCCTATCATCTCTCCTATCCCATCAATCTCGGTGAATCAGCCTTCAGCCTATTTGCAGCTGAAAGCAGACATGAATTGACAGTAGAGTCCATGCAGTCAATCCGTGGATTATTACTGGTGTTGGTATATGCTAATTATATACTGGGTAATCATACCAGAAAACATGTGGAACAGCTTTGAAACTGCTAGTGCTATTTTTAGTAAAACTCAGATATAATTACCTTGCATTCTGTTATTGGCACTGTAGCTACCCTTTTCTGCTATATTTATAGATAAAAAACATAGGTGAAGGTAATTGGTCAGGACATGTGCTCTAAATAAGAGGCTAATCCCAAACTGGCCCATGTCTCCGTGTGCAATGTGAGCGGGAGATCACTGTGATCACCGCTCCTTTTGTCTCGCGGGCAGGTGTGCACTGCTCAGAAAAGGGCAGAGTTTTTGCTTCAACGTTGAGTTTGGAACACCTCAGTACTGCTTGATCAGCCAAGATTTGGCTAATAATTTAGACTTTGTAGGAGTTTTGACATCTATTTCTGAAGCAGTTTAACTGCATCTTACCTACGATAATATCCTTTCAGGAATGGAATTTACTGCTTATTATGTGCTCCCTGAATAATATTTTCTGGAATAATTTCTCAAAATAATCTTGTGACTGTCTAATTGAAACAATGATGCTTGCAAACAGGAAATCTCTACTTATTGTGCAAACTGATACTCTGACAGCACTGCTGCTCATTCATTACGTATGTATAGGCTCCCTCTTGCTGGATCTAAGCTGAGCCCCAAACTCTTACCATATTGCTTCAAAATCAGCACTCTTCTGGGGGAATATTTAATGTCCTTCATCTGCTATGTCGCAACTGAGCACAGCTGTTTACCAGTACATCACAAATAGGGAGTTTCTTCCCACTCTACGTTTGGGTCTGCATTTTAAATAAATGACAACACATTTGCATTCTTTTTATTTATTTGAACACTATGATTTAAGAGCCTAAATGCAAGTTTTTCCCTTTATTTCTGCAAGTAGCACTGCAATCATAACTTACAAAAATGTTTAAAATACAAAATGTACATGAAATTACAATACAAGGCTCTGTAAACATCTAGAACTTAATCTTTATTGTCCCACATTTTTAAATATAAAACTTCAATTTGAACGATTTCTGAACCTCAAGGAATGACATCCATTAGGAGTATCAAAAATAGAGTTTCAAAGCTTTGTTTGTATCAGAACAAAACTGTCATTATTCTCATTCTTTGGTTTAAAAAGGATGGCAGTTTCCCTGATAAGATGGAAGTTTACAGAAATTCAGATTGCTAGTTTATGGTAACTTCAGGAATCACTCTGCTCCCCACCCCGCCCCCGCACCAGATTAATATGCTACCCTTTAATTTTTTGTTTTTACCATTGATCTTTGACCCTCCTTATAGAAAAGCTACCACATCATTAAGGCTTTCCTTCAGGATAATCTAAATTATTAAAAAGTTCGGTAAAAGTACTTGGGGAGAAGAATGGACTTAAGGGCAAGGAAGTGGATGCCAACAAAACATCAACAGTTGCCAGGTTCTGTTGTTTAATTAAATTTGCATAGTCCAATAGAGATTGTGTGCTTTTATATCACTAAAATTATACAAGATTAACAGTCTTTACCTACATTATCACACAAGCTAAAATAAAATTAAGACCCTTGTATTGAAGCTTTTACAAGGCAAATACAAAACTGCTTTAGTATCCAAAGCTATATTTTTTTATTTCAATTTTAAATAGGAAAGCATCTCTATTTCTACAGGCATCAAGGTATTTAAAGGCATCAGAAAATTTAGTGCATAGCAACTCCGGATTGTTTGGGCTCCTGTATTTTAGGTACAGCGTGAATTCCAGCTACTTGGAGAACTTGCAAGGAGAGTCTGTACCAGTAGGATAAAGGAGCATAAATCCCATACAGTATGAAAAGCTTTTAAGTTAGAATTCTCCTACAAACAACGGTTAATGCAAAAGACCCAATACATGAATGAAAACTGGAACATGCCTTGCCACCAGCAAACAGTCTGAAGACAATTACGTAGTTTACAGTGTTGTATGGTGTTTTGCTTTCTTTTTTTTTTTTTTTTTTTTTTTTAAGGTGTTAAAAATGTAAGTAGATGTATTTCTGAGCATGAGAATCCTGTTCTAGGATCTTTAATGTAAATGAGTAGAGGACAGAGTAAAGCACCATCGCTGAGGGACAATTACAATATCACACTTTACAGCCCTGCCATGTTGTTTGCTGCAAAATTAAAGATTTGCACCATTGAACAATACATTCACAAAGAGGATGCTTAAGATTCCCAGCACACACCTAGTGGCCTTGCATTAAGTTGTTTGATTAACTATGAAATATCATGACAGTAGCCTTAGGCTGCGCTCTTAAAAGGAAGTACATGATAAAGACTTATAATTTCACCCACTTAATGTATGGTCTTTTTAAAAGTTCGTGATTCAGCTTTTACAAAGATGCAATTATAGCTACTTTAATGGTATTGCTTGGGTGCTCACTTAAATTTTAGGTGTAATGTTTTGCCTGCAAAAGGCTCAATGGAAAGTTTTCCCAGTGACTGTCTGCCAAAATGCAACATCAGTAGTATCTGTGTTTACTCTTACAGGTATTATAATTTAGTAATGGTATCCATTTAAGACCATTGTACTGTAATTTTAAGAGTCTACAGTAATTTCCTATAGAAAGAGGCATGTGCTCCACATGTGTTAAACCACCAACACGTCCACAATTGTCTGAAATAATTTCTATGCAAATGCACTTTCTATATTTAAAATTTTTTGAGTGTATTCGCTCTTGATTTTCATTAGAGCATCATGGCTCACCCAAATGGGGAACTAAAACCAACATCTTAAATGTTTTGAGGTTCAGTGTATTTCTGATCTTATTTTGCGTGATTGTTGTACCCTGTATGTTCCATATCAGAAAGCTTTGTAAACGACAGTGTCTTCTCGGGGGGAGGGAAGTGTTTGTGGCTTAAGCAGGCAGTTTCAGATCCTCTCCTAGGTTTCTAATCATAGAGGCCTGAGATTTTTAATAACTACGTAAACAGTTTGTTTCACGTGTATCAGATTATGTGGGTAAGGGAAATGCATCCTTTGAGCACAGCACAAAGTTTACTGCTGCTGTGAATCTTGTGTAATTCTTTGGTAGCTTCTGTTTCACATATATACAATTAAGCATGGGCAAATTATACTGCCTAATCACTAATTCACAGTAAATTACTTTTTCAGTCAACTGATGTTTATAAACAGCTTAAATTTAAGGAACTGTAATTGTCATCTCCTTAGTACTTCCAAGTGGCATGGTCAGGCATACAGCATATAAAAGATACAGATGTGATCGAATGATCTATTGCGTGGAAAACTTGAATGCCACTGAATCAGTGATTTCAGAACCATCTTCTGTAGGGATAACAGGAACACTTAGATCCTCAGCAAATATTAAAATTTCTCCTGTATCTAACATGGCTTTGATGTTGCTGTTCTTTAATCTAAAATCCTACTGCTGAAATTTGATTACAAATGTAACTTTCTAAGAAAAAGCTATTTCAAGAAGGAGCCTGTGCTAATAAAGAACAGGAAGATTATCCACAAAGTTATAAAAGTTAAATTTTGGAATGTCATTTCTATCCCAACACTTTCATGATGGAATGGTCTTTTTGCAGCCTATCAAGTAACATTTTCAGTTTATAAACAAGTGCAGATCTACATTTGGCTTTGCTTCCTATGAATCTAAGAAAGAAAACACTACAGTATTTGCATACACAATGGCTTCCATGGCATTGGCTTCAGATGACAGGTATGACTTGCCACTGGAAGATCATATTAAAAAAAAAAACAAACCCGAAAACAATAGAAGCATTAAAGGCTTTCCAAAATGACCAAAAGGTGTTACAAATCATCAGTTACAAACTATACTATCTCTAAGGGAAAGCAGCACACTGAAGATGTGTATTAAATCTTTTTCCACATTCAGTACTGTGAATATTATAAGAGCAAACTAACATTTCCACACATCTGAAGCACTTACAATATAAAAGTATTCTATTTAAATGCAAAAAGCAAAGCTTGTTTGTAACTTTAAAACAACTAAAATATCTGGTGTAGATTCTGTGTGTCCATTTTAAGAAGTCTCTTTACAGCATCTGAGGAACTATAATTATAAATGCTCTGTCTCTACGTCAAAAAATGTAACCCACTAAAAGGGCTTTGCAAGGATCCACTGTTCCAGTTCATAAAGGCCACAGAGTCGGAAGCACAGGAAGTCTAAAGAGGAAGAGGACGAAAAAATATTTGGAGAAACTGTGAAGTTTTCATGGACGTTTAGTTTTGAGCTTATCTGTTACTCAATTCCATCAGATATTCTTGTCTCCAGAGATCCAGGACATGTATGTGCAGGCTGGCTGGCCACTGTTGTTCCATGTGACACTGAGATCTGTGACATATCTCTTCCTATGATCTCATTCACTAAAAAAAAAAAAGAAAAATTAAAAAGTTACTGGTTTTATGCTTTCCAAAAGGCAGAACTCATCAGCGTATCCCTTTTAGAAATATTTCAGTGCTAAGCCTTGATGCAGTTAAGTAACAGGGATCAATGAGGAACCTAACTTCAGTAACAGTTGTGCAAGTTCTAGTTTCTCTTAGTATTACACTTTGTACTTACCGTAATCCATGTTGGAGAAACCCTAAAACACTTGAAGAAATAAGTGCATACATATTCATGGCAACCAGGTAATGGAAAGGCACAGCACAGGTCAGTTTGGTACAGATTTCCCCACATAACTTTATGTTCAAGAGTGTTACAGGCACAAAAAATAATTCTAATAACTCTTGGTTCTTTCAAGCTACTTACAGAACTTCCTCAGAACTTGGATTTGGGTTAACAGAATAGTCTTTTTAATACTATATACCTATTTAATTGGCCAGTTTTCTGAAGACTTGCATTTCTGCTTCCTTAATTATCGGTCAACTTTTCTATAGTAAAGAATAAAGATTGACAAATATGCAGGTCGCATCAGCTTGTGTCTCTATGTGTGATTCAAATTCAGGAAAGGTTAGTCAACTATTAGTTTCTTAGTTTAACTAAGAAAACTGAATAATATTGTAAGTGGAGATAAAAATTATCACATTAAATTGTAATGACAAATTTTAGACAAATATTAGATGATAACCAAAATATAATTTAATAGTTAAAGAGGCAGTCAATCATATCGTTTTCCATGCCTGAGTGGCAGTAGGTATACAGTATTTCTTACTCAGCAAGGCTTTGAATATGCTGAATTATAGTAATAAAAGAAGAGGCTCCGATATGAGTGAGTTTAGACCTTCTATAAACAGACATTTAATGGGATCCTTTTGTTGAGTAAGGATCATTCTTAGAAAAAATAAGAAGTTTGTTTTGCTAGTAAGCTGCTTCTATTGAAAATCGCAAGATTTGGAACTTAGGCTTTTGCTCTTTTGTTCTCCATTGGGTAACTTTACAGAACAATATCGATACACTTCACCACCCTTCTCAATGCTTCCTTAGTTTTCCATAGGAGGATTTAGCTTCCTACTAACCACTCCTGTCTGGCAGACGCATAACAAAATCAATCTACAGGTAATGTAAATTGCTCTTTATGAAGTGTTCAACAGTCAGAGCATTGCCTTTTGCTGCAGCAGTAGCATAAGTGGGTCTGAAAGAAAATGTAGTAATACTGTGAATGCTCTGAAGTATGTATAAATGTATATAAAATCCAACTCTGAAAACAAATTTTGTCTATATTTTTAGTTTACCTAGGAAAGGTTTTAAAATTACCTTACGTCATATACCCGTATGCAACTATGGAGGACGTCATTTGTTACCTAGAAGTCAATCAGTGGCAATAGTATTCTCTTGCATGGACAAGCTTGTTAACAAGGACAGCTCATTAAAAATATACATTGCGGCAGCCCAAAGGTTAAAACAGTTCAGATAAGCTGTGTACTAACCAATTCACTTGAGCATTACAGAACTTGCAATTTATTTGGCTTCCAAAAAATCTCTAATTCAATGAACTTAACTGGCACTATGGCACTGAAAACTGTGTCACTGCAGGTAGGATACTTTTCCAAGTATTTTTATTATGTCAACACAATGCATAAGGGAAGAGCCGTTTAAAAACCAAGACTTTTAAAAACAAAATTTAGATGTTCACTTATAAGAACTGTGCTCCACCAGTGTCTGTCAGGGCACTCATTAGTGTGCGCTGACTACTGGACCCCTAATAGCTATTGTCTACTGTACGCTACTGAACAGTTGCTTTGTGCAGGCCAAACATTGCAGCTGTTCAGTACTACTAAAACTTTGATGAGCAGTACAACAAAAAGCAACATAGCTAAATACCTTTTATATTTTGAAATTATTAGACAGTTACTTTAAATTTTGATAGATGATCCCTATCTGTACTGGCAACATCGGAACAAACTGGTCTATGCTGTTGCAACATTGTGTAGTTCCCACAGGCAAAGGTGCTGAACTGAACAGCACGTAGCCATGTGGCATTGAATTTTCTGCAAATCACATTACACTGTGGATACAATAGCTGGTCACGTGGTGTTCTGTTTGCCAAAGTTCTGCATAATTCATTATATAGAGTAGTAAACTAAAGTTACAGGTTAGTTTGTGTGGTTTTGTTTTGTGTTTGTTTTTTAAAAATAATCATCAACTTGTTTATAAGAAGCTGGTTTATAGCTCCATGTCATACCTTTCATTTTGCTGTTGGAGAACATTTTTTCAGCAACATTTTTATCAAGCAGCCGATACAGATGTATCATGTCTATATGGATTTAAGTTAGAAACATATCAAGCAGCCAATACAGATGTATAGTGTTTATATGGATTTAAGTTAGAAACATGCACCATTTCTAAGGGAAACACAGTATCTCATCTTCTTTCAGATGGAAAATTCTAGTGGAGTAGCTTTACTTGCCACAGCGATTTTTTTATTTTTTTTTTATTTTTTATTTTTTTTTTAGGATTGCTAATTTTTAAATCCAAGCAGTGTGTGTGCTTTGTCGGTTTTTTTTTTTGTTTGCTTGTTTGTGGTGGGTTTTTTTTTTTGGGTTTTTGTTTTTTTTTTTTTTTTTTTAAAGTAATAACTAGATCTTTGTTCTGTCAGAGTGCTATGCAGGCCTAAATAAGAGGCCAGAATCCTTTTTCTGCTCTGTCTGGCAAAAGTTTGGGTGGTGTTTTTTTTCTTCTTTTTTGTTTTTTTTTTTTCACTTTTCCACAGACCATAGCCTCCTGACTAACATATCTTCCTATTTTATACTTTCCAAGAGTGCCCATTTCAGCTGTCTGGAAATCTGTAAGCAACAAATGGATGGGGGAAATCTTCAGACTCTGGAACGCTGTGTGTTGATTTAGATTATGTACAGATGATGGTAAAAATGCTCCAAAGAAAGTACAGCCTGCAGAAGCCAGCAGCTGAGATCAAAGCACTCAGACCTTTTGTGGTGCAATTGCCTGCCAGGCTTGAGACAACTGGGCAGGGCGGTATTGGGAGTGATGCGGTAACAGGCTAAGTGAGGCATGGGCCCAACACGCTTGTGATCACTGGAAGGGATGAACAGGGATAGTGGGATGTACCGATCTAGCATGCAGGCTAGCAGATGGAGGAATGGGTGTTTAAACTAGGAAAGTAGCTGTTTTAGAGAAGGCTGGTCTTTTAAAGCCTGAAAAAAAAAAAAACATTGTAAAAAACCAATATTCAATATTTACCAACATTAGGCAGCGTGGAAGTCCATTGGAACAGCTCACTGAAGAGATGTACAACTCAGCTTTCAGGCAGCAAAAATAGTGAGGTGCCTGCATCTATCTAAATTGGGAAGTATTTGGCTCTCTATGACGGACATCCTGTCTTTACCAGCATTATTGTAATTAACTTGTCTTTCTGACAGTGGAGTGGTATAAATTAGTTTTTAAATGTAAATCATGTAGTCAGTAAGAAGAGTTAAAATCCTGCACAGAAATGTACAAGACTGAAGGTGAAATCATATGGTGCTTTCCCTTTTGTATTAATTAGCGATGGAGAAAATAGTGTTAGTCTAAATACTAAAATCCAAATGTTAGTATCTGGTAGTGTGACACATTACCTTCTTCCACACAGGGTCAACCACAGAACATTTAGTGATCTGTGATAAAAACTGAAAACATAATTCATAAGCATAAACACAGGTTTTCTATAATGTTGTCTAGCAAAATCCAAGTTCTTAGGTGACAAATTGGGAGAGAAAGTAAAAGTCAACAGTCCTGAGAAAGGAGAGAGCTCAGGCTATACTGCTGATGCTTTGCAAGCCAAAGAAAACTTTTCTGTACTTTCAGACACACACTTTATATCCCACCTCTCTTATTTTTTTACTATGGGGTGCATGGGCTATGCTGTCCTATGAACATGGCTAGAAAGATTTCATATGCCCTTTTGCTTAACCTTAAAAGACATCCAGTTAGCAACCAGATACTGGGAAATGAAGATGTGTGGCTTTTTTAATACAAGCATTTATTGCATAAAATTTCCTTTCTTTCTTCAGCAAGTGTTTCTAGGGGAAGGTGCAGAGCTTGTTTGGGATTCAGTAATATGGATCTTGAGTATGTTGTTAAGGTTCTCTATGGTCTGTCTGCCAGGTTCATTTTATTGTGTAGTTTATATATCTGTTGCGTCTTTAACGAGAGCCAATCTCATGAGACTTAAAAGGGATGTGAACAGTTATGTGAGTAGGACCTTGACTCTACTATCTTTCTTTTCTTTTATTTTTATCCTCATATTAAATCACTGGCTGTTTGGTGCCAGGTGTTCTGACTGCTAATCCCATACCCTGGACCTCTAATGTCAAGAGATAAGGAACCAGAAATATTTTACATAATGAATAATTACAGAGGTCTAGTTAATATTTAGTGCTCATTTAGTATCCACTGACCACTTAAAATTGTTTTGGATGATCAGTGTCAATTGAGTGGATAACACAAAAACTGTTAACAAATATTTATGTGCTAACAATCCAGATTGCTAATCTTGAAATAATGACTGGGTCAGGTCAAGAGCGAGGGTGGCACACTACACTGTATAGAAATATGGCAGGTTCCTCCACTAGAAAAGTGATAACTGCATTTTGAAAACTTGTTTGTCAGATATGGCATGGATCAAAATGCAATACAGCTTCTAAAATTATTTTTTAAAATCAGGAATGATTTTAACAATCTTCCTATGTCTATTTAGTTGACCTCTTTGGCAGTCATCCCAGATTTCAGAACTTCAGCTGTTACTTTATTTGCAATAGTTTCACCTTTTTCTTCCCTAGTATTTATATATAGTGTAAGCTGGCTGGTAAATTTATATTAATAGTTAAAAATAGATTATGCAGAACAGAATTTAACACGGTGAGAAGAAAATTTGCTACATACAGATCAGACTGGACCCATCAATACTGGTGATACTGTAGTATTGTATTGCAAAGTTTTTTTTGTGGGTGTTTTTTGTTTGTTTTTCCCTCTCTGTGTTGCATTGAAAATCACCTGGAGGCTCAAGCCCCTATAACCTTTCAATATAATTAAGCAGCATACTAACCTTCACACCAACAGAACAGAGCAGAAGACAACTAGCTCTGACTTTTGCATCTGCTGTTAAGCTTGTAAAACAAGACCAACTACACACTCTGTTTTACTGGGTTGTTCCCATTGTTTTGATTTCACATAGTGTTTCGTTTGCTTTTTTAAGTCCCTACTGCCCGCACACGTGAAAGACAGCCAAGCCACTGAGATTGACAGAAAACTGGGCCACAGCTCCTTTTGGAGGCCTCTCCCCCCTCCTTCTATCTCTTAGGCTGAGGGCTTTGCCTTTTGGTTGCTGAAGACTTGCCCTGGGACAGCTGATAAAGTTAGTGCTCCAGCTGTTTGCTGCATGAACAGCGAGACTGTTCATGAAGATCTCTTAAAACTGTTGCAATTTGCAATCCAGAGTTTTAAGATAAACTAAAATTAGGTTGACCAGCTCAGCCATTTGTACAGTGAATGACACGTACAGCGAGGGGTAGTAATCTGATCAGCTGTTCCAATAGAGCTGTGTCCTGTGAGTAGTACTGACCAGCCTCTCAGGAGAAATTCTTACCTATAAAAAGTTATCCACGTTAGCTGATTTGAACAGAACAAAGCTCTTGTGTTACAAAGCATGGCAACATTGTGAAGCTGATGCGTTTAATAAGTTGTGGAGTGTTTTGGATAAACTGGAAAAAAAATTTATGAATTTAGAGTAACAAGCTCTTTAAAGAGGAACTGGTGCTTTGATACATTTATAAGACCTATGCTTTTTTCCCATTGTTTGTTTAATTAATTCTACAAAGTCACAATTTATTCTCTGTGTGAGACAATCCGTAATTTGTCAGTTAACTTGTATACCTGTACCACCTTACTGAATATTTTATGTTAGAATAAAAACACATTTATGTGTAGCATGATCTCCAAAATAGGTGTTTGCAGTTATAACATGAGAAGTAAAGGCTTTATCTTTGGTCATGCTAGTTGTCCTTAAGCAACACCCTACAAAACAACAACATGGATGCATCTAATTCTTTTGTGACATCAGGGAGAAGATGTAGGCACATCACAGATCTCTATAGCAGCATTTGTTCATTCTCTGCTGGTTTCCTAATTGTTCCTGGCTTTTAAAAAAGACCTTTAAAAAGACTACATTCACACTAATGAGCAAGTTCTCATAGAATTGTCCATTTTGAATTCAAGATGCCTTTAAATGAGAATAGTTCAGAGAGCTTGTAGCTGTATGTATGGAATTGGGGCAGGTGTTGTGTGTTTGGTGGTTTTTTTGTTTTTTTTTTTGTTTTTTTTTGTTTTTTTTTTTTCCTTCCCTTACTCTAATTTCCACTCCTTTAACTAACTGATTTTCTTTAATCACAAGGTCTTCCTGTAGAGGTTTCTAGACAGTTTTTGGTTTTTGCTACTCTGAATAGCTGAGCAGCAGTGTCACATTCACCAACTTCCAGTCCCCTGGCTCTAAATATGATTTAAGCAAGAAGTTATACATTACAGTTAACTGTTCAATTGTTGCTTACTCTTTCAGAAGTGTTGTCTGGCATGTTCTCTAGTTGAGATGAATTGTCACTGAATGTTTATCTTTTTGTTCTGAAAACTTTTTACTGACGATTCAACTTGAGACAGGTCCTGTCACATGTCCCTTTTTCAAAGGACTTTGGCATAAGAATCTCTAGTTCCTCAACTGTGAACTTCAATACAAAAAAACTTTACATTCATTTATCTAATTTTAACTGAATTCCCAATTTGTCACCTGTTAGCCAGGTTTCACATTTAACCTAATAATTTTCATGTTCTGTTTTCTCCATTTGGAAGTAGCTTGTAGTCTCTCTCACTACAGAGTAGTTGTACACTTAATCTGAAGCTTCATAAAGAGTTCACAAACTGCTTGCAACTATTTTACCCTTTTGACCACCTATTTTAAAAGTAAATTTTATTGTTTTCTTATAGTTCCCCTTTTGACATTTGTTACCGCCTGTAATGTTGAAACTGCTACAAAAGAAAGACTTTTAAATTTTTTTTTAAGCAGTTCCTGTACGCATCTTTGGACCAAATAAAGAGATGTTTCCCCTTACGGGTTCTTCTCATGACTTAGTGCTCCATGAAGCAGTCACCACGCTTACCCATGCTATAAAGGATGACTCACGTATTCCATTAGTGTATTTCCTGCCTTTGCAGATAGTCTGATCTCCTGCAGCACACTATAGTTAACAGTTGCTCTCCTATGCAGCACTGTAATTTAGAAGCTATACTCTTCCCAATTTAAACTTGTAAGTTAAATGTGTAAGCATTCTGTACTACTAGTTGATACAGTTAGCTTGTCTGATTTGACACTAAGCATTCGAAGTACAGAACGATCCTACTAACTCTCCTGTGTAAACATCTCTCTTGTATTAGTACCACACTGACTATCTATCCTATACCAAATACCCATTATTTATTTTTTTTTTAATGCCATGTTTCTCAGTTGTGTTTCTCAGATGCTAGCATTTGTGTGTAAGCATATTTCTCTCTGGGTCTGGTTTTCTGTTTGTGTGCCCTTTTTAAAAGGGACCTGTCAGTGTACATTTCCTAATTCCAAGTTTGCCGTTTGCCAGCCTGTGTGTCACTCTTTAGTTGAGGATACTGGTATTTGGGGTTATTTTATTATTAAATTGAGTTTTCATTTTTCAAGACCTCCTGCTCTTCAACAATTATTCTGTACCTACCAAACTAAGTTGCACAGGGTATAGTCTAGAACACAAACTTAGGCCATAACTGATATTTTACTAATTGATTTGCTGTTTCAAAATATAGGAATGCCAACTTAATGTACAGAGCCCGTTCCCTAGTTTTGCCACTCTGAATAGTAGCTACTTACCTTACTAACAGCATTTTCATATGTAAGGAAAGCAGAACTACGTCAGTTTTTTTTGAAAGATAGCAAAAGACCAACATCATGATTTATTTTAGCTTCATGAGCAAACTCAAGATCAGTCTACACACTGACTGTGTGATTTTTTTTTTTTTTTTTTTTGTTAAGGCTCTACACAGAGCTTGGTTACTTTACTGTTAACAATCTCAAATCTACTGTACACTTACAGGTATTCCCCTTTAAAAATTTATGGGGAAAGTGTGTTATATATGTGTGTGTATATAGACAAAAAAAAGGGGGACAATATAGTTCTTTAGCATTTCATGCATGTTTGTAATAAAGTGAAAAACACTTAATAAAAATGAATATAAATACAAGCCTGACCAATATACCATGTGTCAGTTTCCAGTATCACTACTACTTGAGAGCATCATAGTGTATAACTGTCGTCTTTATCTGTGAAATAAAAAAGCCAGAAGTGTCTTAAAATAAATCCAGACAGTCTTTCACAATTATAGTGCACGTTCAACTAGAAATCTATTTGCAAAATCTGTATTCCTAATACTTAGATTGGTAGTGCATGTGACTATATTCCATCTATTTAAATTGACATTGCTTCATCTTTTTAAAAAAGGAGAAGCATTCTAAATTTCTCATAGTTAACTGATCTGGCCACTCTACAACCTTGTCCATGTCTAGCTTAAGATTTTCATAGCCTCTTATGCTGTTTTACTAGGTCCTACAGCACTCAGGAAGTTCTGTGGCAGCTATATATACTTTTAAGTGGAGGTTTTCACTGAATGAGTGTACACCTGGTTCACAACTTCTCAGTTTACAACTATTTCAGAATACACAGGTGTCCAATTATAGCAATACTTAAGTATTACATCGTGCTTGCACTTGTAGATGTTAAGATTATTAAAACACTTTCCCCTTTCCTTTGTGCTCCAATTTCAAACATTGAAGCATTTCAGTAAGCAGACTCACCCTCTAGATTTTCCACATAGGAGTTGGACATGAGTGCTGAATGTTGAGTCCATTTCTCTGTTGAACCTGATGGCTGGTATTCCAGGTCAGAGATAAAACTGTCTGTGTCAGAGAAGAAGACAGACATAACTACTGACTGGACTAAACCAAGAAGTTACAGTTCACTCAACCAGGAAGTGACTTTCAGTTTTCTTTTAATAGCACTAACTTTAAATACTCAGTTTCATTCACAACTACTACATATGTTGACATAAGTAACTATTTATAAATTATCAGAGTGTCTACTCAAAACAGTATCACTTATCTTGTATATTTAGTTACTTTTCAGTTAGCAGCCAGAGCCATGAAGGTAATGGTTAATGTTTTTTGATGTCTACCTAGCTGTATCATCATACATTTCATGCTACATAAATTCCATTTTAGTATTTGTGTTAGTTTAGAATATTCCTCCTGTGACTTTCCAAATCTGCTTTACTTATTGTGGTCAAATCAAATGGCTTATGCCCCTTGACAGGACCTCCGCTGAACAAGGTAGGTGAAAGAGTACTAGGAAATGAAACCTTTATTTTTCCTATCCTTTAAACAAAGGAAACTGTTGCTGTAAACAGCTGTTAGCTTCCTCTTCACTTGTCAGACTGTCTGAACATTTTGCCCAAGGTACTGATCTGCAGCCAGGCCACACACAGTTTGAAGTCTCAAAAATGAAGTGTTATCTTGGTAGAGGGGGCTCTGTCAGACCAAGGCAATGTGAGAAACCAGGGAGGAAGTGGGGAACTGTATTTCACTGAACTGTCTCCTGGAGGAAAAATGAATGTAGAGGAGTGATTACTTCAACAAGTGCATGTTTGTTCAGTTGTGATTAGTGACTATGCAGAGCTTGCAACAGTATACTGGTTGGGTTTCTTTGTTTTGTTTTCTTTTAACCCTACCCAAGACAGAGGTGCAAGTTTAGTAAATTAGGCTTTAGTACAATTAACAAAACCACTCTGGAAACTGGCTTATTTGTGCCTTCGTGATAGAGCCACACATTTGCTTTGCCAGCATGATTTCTAAGCCGTGCCTAGGGGATGACTCCTGGGAGAACGGAAGAGTCTATTCTTAGTCCCTCCTGAAGTTCAAGCAATTCAAATTACTTTTCTTTAGGTGATTACTTATGCTTAATATTTTAAAGTGACATGTATTTAAACAGGAAGTGGAAAGCATTATCTGTGTTTCAATGAAAACGTTCACTGCTATTTTGAAGGAAAGGAGTAGATGAAGGACAAATTCCTATCAATAAAAGGAGATTAAGAAAGGAACATTTTTTCCTACCAATTATGGTAGAACCAGCAAGAAAGTGACATTTAAACAAAGATCTAATTAATCCAGGGAGAGGGGCAGAAAACTACCTTGGGATGAAACAAACTGACTTTTACAGTCAGTCCTCTTTAAAGCTTAGGCTTTCAAGGGAGCAGACAACAAAACACACTGACAAAAAGCCTCCAGAGAGAACAGTGGAGTTAATGAGGTCTTTTAAGTAACAGTGTCTGCACAGCTTATACAGTAAGGATTATCTGTCACTTTAGCAGAGAAATATGATTCTGATAATTTTACTAATTGATTTCATACATAGAGGGATTTTGGTGTTCTTTGTGTCCTAACAAAGCTGCTGACAGTACTGGATTTTTTCTTTATAAATTGCTGACAAACCATGTCATACATAGCACAGGTAACACGTCCCCTGCCAGCACCTTCTGGAATGAAGCATGCACTTGCCTCGGCCACACAATATTTGTTGTTTGTGAAATGTGGTAAATAAAGCAACAGCCCTTTGAAGTGTGTAATTAGCATAAGGATTTTGCTCAATGCAGACTTAAATAAGTTAGGTAGAACTTGAGGTTCCAGGTAAACATACATTAAAAATACTTTTCTACCTCATAATTTCAAAAACATCTGAGAAAGTTTTAACTTCAGTATTATATTCTTTGGGTACAGAACACATCTTAATATTGCTTAAGGAAATAAAAACCTATTAAATGTAAATAGAAATGAAGAAAACTGACATCCTATAGATCTATCTATTTAACTGATCAAAAAATTCATACTCTTATGAACTGGCTCTTTGTCTTGGCTCCTCTCAAGTAAAGAAAGGTTAAGAAAAACTTTAAAACCTCCATTATCTGCACCGGATTTGGGTCAAAGCAGTAAGTCAACTTAAAACTAGGGTTCTATTATGGATATAGGCAGACCAGAAAGCTACTGGAGTTATACCATTTGGTTTTCAGGATCTCCTCCTACAGGAGTCAAGCAGCTTCACTTTTTGCAGCACTATCTGATTAAATGTTTAGCCTGTGTATCCTTTACTACTACTGTACTGAAGAAGGATGTGCAGGCATTGGGACTTAAAACTAGGAGATATACTGGTTGTAGAAAAGTAGATCCCAAAAAATACTCTAAAATGCACGATTGTTTGCGGTGTCGTTAGAGTAAGTGGCACAGAGTGGGGTTTTTTAATATTCTTTGCAAAAAGAAGTTTGATATAATTGTATGGCAGATCACATCAACTGTCTAGGTTTGGTAGTATTGCTGCATCCACCTAGGAATGCATGTGCTCCAGAGGACTGACCAATGAATTGCTGTGTTTGCAGATGTAATGAGGATCAGTAAACATTTAAGAATATTGTGGACAGACTGTAGCACACGCTTCCTTGGATATAGGCCTTCTTTTGTCAACTCCAGAGAGAGTTTTATCAGCTGCATTCATGTTAAGAATCCATGCAGCTACATCACATTGGTTAGTACAGTGTATTTAGTCTGGTTTTGACTCCAGTGACCAGCAGGTAGTACAGTGTCAGCTTTCCATAAAAAAAAAAAAAAAAAAAAAAGCTGCTAGGTTATAATTAACCCTCAGTCTTCTCTGCTGTGGAGCAGCCAGCTGATCCTGTTCATTTGTGATCAAAACCAGTCATAGCTCCGGCAATGTTTGCAGTGGCAAACTATCAAGGACATGGTGGGTTGCCTTGCAAGTTACCATTTCAAGCCATAAGACAAGCTTACTTTTAGTGATTTCAGGTTCAATGCCAACTTTACTAGGAAGTACTTTGTTTTTTTTTTTAAATTAACCACTAAAATAAGGCTGTATCAAATGTTAGGACGAGTATAATTTTCCTGTGCACATTATGTTTATAGCTCTGCAGGCAGACTGAATGTGCCTGTAGCACGATCTCTGCAGGTTTTTGGTACAGTAACAAATATCTCTGTTCATATCATAGTTGTGACATCACAGTCTGCATTTAGATACCGTAGTGAAATTAACTCCTTTAAGTCCTATGTTTATCCCTTTCTCTCACACAAGAAGACGGATGAGCCTAACATAGTAAGTGTGAAGCGTGAACCTCAAAGCTAGAGGATGCATGCTGCGCAGCGGAAAGCAGTGCCAAAGTGCCTAAGCGTATTTCTGCCAGTGTCGCAAGGGCATGCCTAATTCCTTCCAGGTCTGCTACTATTGCGAGTGTCTGCACTGTGCCGTAGACATGCCACTTCCATTCAGCAAATAAGTTTCTAACCTCTTCTGATTCCTGAATGGGAGTCTTTTTGTGATGGTGCACCTAATTGAGCTTACTTTTGATTTAGTTTCTAGTAACTAGCCTTCTCAATAGATGCTTTGCTGGCATACATTTTATGAACACAGTGAGTGAATCCACTAGAAGATATGGTCATAGCATCCTTTAACTGTTGACAACCCCAGATGGATAAAAGTCTCTTCATCTTTCCTCACTGTTCCAATCTTTTCCTTTTCATCTACTGCTCAGTGTCTGGATCTTTCTCTGTTTCATTCATAACACTTACCCATTTCTAAAAGTAGATCCCCATTCTCTTCCGAGAAGGTAGTTCTGCCTTACCATCTTACTCAACCTAAGCATCTCACTGCAGGAGCCTGTAAGCTTATGAGAATAATTAGAATTGTAAACTGCTTTTTATTGCTATCTCCATATTGCTTGACAATATCTATTTAATATACAGAATACTAAGAAAGGAGGGATTTGAACAGAACCTTACTAACCAATTTAGGCCAGTATGATTTTCAGAATGCCTTTTATCAACAGGAATGATCTGAGAGTTCTGTGTACGATGTAGGCTACAGTTCTTGTCATACAAATCCACGTTGGGCATGCTGCAAGATGCAACATTTTCTGTGCTTAGGAGATAGTAAAAAAAACCAACACTTTGAGATGTACATCTTGAGAGCATCTCAAGTTTGAGTTGCACCAGTAAGAAGACAAGTTTGAGCTGTTCCCTTCCATACTAAGCTAGACTCTAGCACTCAGCAGTTTTTGTGTTTCTGTAGACCTTCAATAATCTGTTTGGCAGGATGCTGCCTTAATTAAGAATGACTTGTAAATGCAGGAGTTTTAAATATATAGAGAAATACAAAGTACAGTTACTCTCCAATACTTTATTAGTTACTACTGTGATTCTCTGGAAACTACCGTGATTCTCCAGAAGTTAAGCTGAAGCTACAGAAAAAAAGCTACCTGTAAAGACATACAGATTTTCTAGCAAAGAGAATTATCTCTGAGGTTCTCAGCAAGAGAATTTATCAACTAGACAGTTATCAAAGAACTATTAAAATGAATGGATGCAAATGGCTTAAAATTCTACATGGCATGTGTCTGACAAAGCAGACTTACTGTTTTGTGTACACAAAACAGTTAGAGGATTTCTAGTTATGATTTATAGTAAATCCACGTACTGGATTTTCTAATCTCCAGCTTTATGTAATGGAGATGCAATGAGTAACAAAATGTAAGAGGATTAGTAGAAGGTCGTTCTGTTTTGCTGAATATAGCCTAACATAATACCTTAAAAATGGTTAAATACCGTTGTACATGTTAGAAATTTCATCGCTGTAGAAAGCCATGAAATCCAAGGTAAGCTCATTCCTAAACTGTAAAACACAAGAGATTAAATTTTAGATCAACAGTATTAGAATAGATTTAAATCTAAAACTTGACAGTAGGATAGCTAAACTACCACTGTAGGAACACTTTTCAAAAACAGTGAGGGGGAAAAAAAAAAAAATCAAAAAGGCCTCATCATCTAACTAGACTGAGCCTAACTTTGACTAGCTTTTTTTTTTTCACGTGAGGAAGAAATGGGACACTTATCAATGAGTATACAACAGAACACAGTATGGATGATCTAGATGGGAAAGGACAGGAATGACCAACTGCTTGTTTCTTGCAATTTCAGCTGCCTTGTTTATACTTTTTTTGCAGCCCTAAATACTCCACTATCTATTGAGGGAAGTGCTAGCCAGGGGAGCTGGGCAGGGGGCAGACTTGCTGAAAGATGTTAAAGGAAAAAGAAGGCCCAACATCCTAGGGGTGGGGGGTGCGGAGAAGGAAAAGCAGAGGGGACAAATAAAGAGCAAGAATCTGCTTTTACGTAGTTCCAGTCCAAAAGTTTACCAGCTTGTGCAGATTGACTATTGCAAAGATCTATGCAGAAAAACAGTACCGTTTTCAGAACACCTCAGTAGTATCACACAATACAAATAACTTTGAAACTGTGTTATGTTTCAAATGTTTTCTGTAATATCATTTGAATCATCTAGGTGTCCTCAAGCATTTTGATCCCTTGTTTCTTCAAGTGAGTTAGGAAGTGTTCCCTGTAGGAAGAAAGGATGGGCAGAGAGGAAGCCAAACAAAAGTGCAAATTCAAGGTGGAGATTAGAAAATCCTAAAGACATCAGTCAGATCCTGGTGAAAAATAAGAAAACAAAGAGCCACACAAACTCTGGGGGGAAGTGTACTTTATGTAGGCACCCAGGTAGAGGATCTGCCTTTACGTTATGCCATCCTTTGTCACTCATAGTCTGGACAGAGCCCAGCTTGTTCTAACTGGTAAAGGGCAAAGGAATACAACAAAGTTTAAAAACATACCCTGTTCTGGTCATTGGTAAGCATATCTGACTTTGCAGAGACGCTATAAATGGTGACTCCAGATGTGTTACACCTTCCAGGAGATGCTGCATCAAGACTAATCCAGATGCTCTTGGCTTGAGCACTGATGGATGAAGCAGCTTTCTAGTTCTGAATTAAGCAGTGGATTTGGGGGTTTTTGGTGTGTTTTGAAGTAAAAGCCTGAATGTTGGCTGAAGAGGCAGTAAGATTTGCTTTTAGGAGCCTTGCTTAAAGGTATTTGTGTAACCACTATCCAGACTGCTGCTTCCATAGGTGGGGTGGGGTTTTTGGTTGGTTGTTTTGGTTGTTTTTTTTGTTTGTTTGTTTTTTTTTTTAAATAATCATACTCTGTCAAGCTAAACAACTTAGTATTTCCAGGACTATTTTGTCATGAGGTAGCACTTCCATACAACACTCAAATCTTTTTAGAATTTCTTAAAATAATTTATTTTCTTGGCAAAGAAAATATCTGCTATGCTAATTTTGAAATAGTGCATGTTACTGAAAAGAAATAAGATTATTTATGCTTTCAGGTTTTTTTGAGGTTTTTTTGTTTACTTTTTTAAAGACTACTGACTTAAATATTTAAGGTCAGTAATCCAGAAATGATTTATGAAATTTTCAGTTGGCTTTGCCTTAGTGTTTTATTTTGAGAGATTTATTTGCCTTAATTGGTAACCCTTAAAAACCTATTTTCCAACTAAATATAGCCTTCAGGTGTTTGATATATTAGCTGGGAGAACATTCTGTATCAACATTCATTTATGTATGCAATTACGTTTGGATTTTTTTTCTTTGAGTTTTATAACATTAATGTAGAATAACTTATTTGCTATTTGTATCTAGGTCTATTTGTATGGCAACTAAAATTCAATTATAGACAAAAGAAAAATGTTGAAATTATTTTTTTAAACCAGAGTAATACATTATAAAAAAAAGTGTTCCTGTCTAAACGTGTTTTTTAATTTAAAGCTGATTAAGCGGAGGAAGCATTTACTCATGTTGAGAGAATTGAGCAGCTTGTTTCTTGTCACTGTGCCCTTCAAGATTTTTGGAACAGCAGGTTTCAGGCTAGACATCTGATTTGTATTTGCAGATTGAAAATGAAAAAAAAAAAAACAAAAAACCAAAACCCAACTGCTGCAAGCAGTCATCAAATGGCAGCAATATTAAACTGAAATAATTTCTGTTCTTGCAAACGTATCCTTGCTGCCAAGTGCCAGTTTAGCATTGAAAACTGTGCTCAGTTTTCCATAGAGGAGTGTATAGTATAATCACCAGTTCTCCAGCCTTCTTTAATCTTCCACAGCAAGCATTATTTTAAAAAATAACTTAATAAAGCTGTAGTCATTTGACTCATTGATTACACTTCTTTTAAGCTATTAAAAAGTGGCCACACTTTAAGTGTGGCTCTTGCAGCTTTTCCTGTGATTCGCTGTATTTGTCAGCACAGAAACACCTCGGTCATTTCATTGTATTAAGCAATGGAAGTAGTTTCTAAAAGCAACTAGTATTTGTAATATAGGGGAAAAAATTGCTGTTCATTACTGTGCATTCATTTTAATTTCTGAACAGGTATAAACAAACTGCCAAGACGTTCATAAATTGTTCAACACTTCTGCTTATATTGTGAAAAGTTTAACTACATTATTTAATTATATTTTATTTATTTCTAGATCTTTTTTGTGGGTGTGGAGGGAAGAAGGATGAGAAAAAGGGGATTCTAACATAACACTTCTTGAAACATAGAATTCTTTCTCACTCCTCTAGTACCAGTTTGTTGTTGCATTCCGTTTCATAAAGCCTTGCTCTTCTACCCTCAGCAAGTCCTTCATAGAATCAGCCCCTTTCTTCCTCTCTAAATAAAATTGATTGATAAACAGTTTCTAAAAAGAGAGCTTTGTTTAACCAGGGTGGCCATTTAACTGTAAGCCCACCTATATTATCATTTTCTCTATTTTCTTCCTAGCATGCTGTGTCTTTAAAGGCATTTCTTACTAAATTTTTAAATTCTGACTGGAGGTAACAGTAGCAAAGCTCCATTTATGCAAGGAACTGGGACTGACATGGATATTCAACAGATGGCCTATGTTTAAGTCTTCATGCTACTGCTGATGCAATTAAGTAATTACTAGGGATGATTAAAAAACCAAAACACCACAATAGTTAAGGCTATTGTAGAAAAGAGATACTAACTAGTAAGATTCCCATCAGCCACACCAAACACCTTTTAAGGCCAAGCCTTCTGTTATTCCAGTCTTGTTAATAAGACCAGTTCTTTAAATTGCTTTGCATCTATGCCTCAAATAGCCTGACGTTTAGGATCTGATCTCTCTTTCTACTCACTTCATTGGGCAAGTTTTGTAAATTAAGACTCTCCAAGTATTTAAAAGTACAGAACTTTACAGTCTGGCCTGTAGCACTAAAAGGTCCTTGTTCTGTTTACGTTAAATAAGTGAATTTCTCAAAAAGGTAGCCAGTGTTAAGAAGAAAGCAAACAGCTACTGTGAGCAGAAGTGCCAAATGATGACAGCGTATCTACAGAATGTCTGTGAAGGGACTAAGACAGTGCCAAAATGCATGTGATTTATTTTCAGAAAAGTAGCTTGCCCTTCAAAACTGGGACAACTCCAAGAAGCAAGACTCCAAACTACATTTATGCAACTTAGATGTACTATGACTTTCACTGAAACATACCAGCAAGACAATCAGAAGAGGCTTCAATAAATTCCTTGTGTATAAGGTGTCAATGTGTAGGAGTTAATCCTTGAGCTCTATTTTATGACAAAACCAAGATCTATGGGGAAATTAGACTAAAGTACTTAAAATGTATAACTACAGATTTACAGCTGATATAATTAGTTTTAAACAAGTCATTGTTTTGTACACAAAATTACAACTCAATTTTGATGATACAAATGTACTTTTGTGAAGAGGAGTGTGTTCTAAACAAAACAAAGCAACCCTCCCACACCCACTCTGTAGTTTATATCCCAGTATTGAAATATTATATCCACTTACCATCATCTAGGGTGATGTCTTGTAGTCCTATGGTTTGAAAATTCAATTCTCGATCTTCAGGTTCTGGTTTAATGTTGATAGCTGCCCCATCTGATGAAAATGGAGATGAATCGCACACGGGGTGGCGTACTAGGGACGACGCTGCGTTAAGCCCTCCCAGTGCTGGACTGTGTGCTTGAGGGGAGTGCTGGCCCGAGTGACTCACAGCGGCTGGCGGGGGAGATGAGGCAGGTCCTGAGCTAGGAGACTGGTAAGGCAGCGGTTGTAGCTGGGGTGAAGAAGGTCCAGACAGCGGTGAATGGACCAAAGGGTGGGAAGTTGTTGGGGATGGGGATGAAGCGGATGCTGGATTTGTAGAATGGTATGGGACTTGCTGCAGCTGAGGAGAAGACTGCCCAAGGGACCGACTCATTGTAGAAGGGATGGAGCCCTGCCCAGCACTTGGGCAGTGGTATCCCATCGATGGCAGGTGAGAAGATGACTGTCCTGAATGAGCTGGGTGTGCTAGCGGGTGCCCTGCTGTACTTGATGTTGACACAGAACCTGGATTTGAAGAGTGAAACTGCATTGGTGGTAGAGCTTGGCAGCTAAGATTTATCAAATGAGGTACAGCTGTGTCTTGCTGAAAAGAAATAGCATCAAATCCTTGGCTGGAGGCAGAGTTCATGGGAAGACCAGACTGTCCATTGTATACATCGTTAGACTGCATAGGCTGGTAAGAAGGCCTCACAGGAGGTGCTGATGTTACCTGAAAAGACTGAACCACAGCAGCAGGCAAAACATGACACTCTTCACTTGGACTAAGGTTTCTACCTTGCATGTGTGGCAGGTGGGATACTGCTGAGGTCACCATTGCTGCGTATGGTGGTTGAACTGGACACACAAGGCTCCTGGGTGACGTAGACAGTAAATTGTCACGTGGATGCCCTTGCTCTGGTGAAGGCAATTGAGTTCGGATAGGATGCAGGCCCTGGACATTGCCTGGGTGAGGCAGAGCCAAAGATGGAACAGCAGACAAATCCACCTCGTCTCTGTGCTCTTGCTTCATTATAACTAGAAAAAGTAAAACACTGTATTACAATTCCTACCCATTTGTATCCCATGATAAATACACACTAATTGCTGTGTAACAGCCACAACAGCATTGTTAATGTCCTTGCTCTAATTTATCATCTTTTACACTGCTCTCATTTTCATAATTTAAATATGGATTTATCAAACAAAAATATAGTTTGTGTCCTGAAACTATCTTACAAGCTGATATTCTTAAGAATAGTTGAAAAATACTGCATAAATCTGATACCACAATTAATGTATACTTAGCGTACCAAATACCTAGGTAACATTGCTTAAAGTGGGTAATTTTAGAGCACAGGCGAGCAAAACCTACGTTAAATAGCATAAACTAATGGTAGTTGGCTTTGTCAGCATGCACACTAGCTTTAAGAAGTTTACATTAATATCCATACCCAAATTTAAAGACCACTTCAGACACCTGACTGCAAGTCCTTCAAAGAGTACTAAAGGGGTCTGGTGCCATCACTGGTACCTTGTGAATTCTGACTGCTCTAAATGGGTACAAATTTCTTAAAAGACAACAAAGTGGCAGGCAGAGGAGCAGGAATTGCATATCTAATGGTAACCGCTTCCTCGTGCTAAATGGAAGGGATTAAGATGTTTTAACTGCATGTACAATTAACACGTACAGTTTTTGCTTCTGGCTAAGTTACAAACTATTTTCTCTCAACATGCTGCAATGTGTCAGTGGGGGGGGGAATATTTTTTTTAAGTCTTCCTTGTATCTAAACCTGTTGAGGGATTTTTTTTTTGAGGAGGGATGGGGAGGGGTGGGTGGGTGAGCGGTGCATAACACAAAACCTGTTTTTCTTAAGTTGTGTTACAAATAATTCAAAGCTAGTCTTATCTACCTGTCAAAAGTATAAGACTGAATTATTTTCAAATGTCTACTCTGAAAAACAATATAAAATGCAACCTCTTTATTTTTTTAATACCTGGTGTATAGGTAAAACGTTGAGACTGACTTTTTTTCCTCTTGCCGTTGCAGAGATAAAACTGCACCTGAACTGCAGCTGTAATGGTTTTATTATGGTATGGAGGAACTTCAAGTATGATGTTTGCCTAGATGAAAGTTGAAACACAAAGTTGTACATATCAAATGCAAATGAAACTGCCATTAATTACAGAAAAAAAACTAAAACACTTATTGCAAAACTGAAGCAAACTGATGTTTTGAAATTGGTAGACTTCAAGTTTATGAATATGACATAGTAAAACAGTACTATAAGCAAACTTTTATTTGGAGACTTTTTTCTTTTTTTTTTTTTTTTTTTAAACACAAGTGTTCTAAAGGTAATATTTTAATGAGACACATCATCTGAAGGATGCTTTGTTTATCTGCCAGAGCATAAGAAGACTCTAGCAAATAATCACATTTTTGAATCATTCAGCTTTTAAGAAAAAAAAATAATGCACTAGAAATTATTTGTCACCTTAGCAAAATTATTTTCAGGTTTTTTTTTTTCAATTTTCAATTTCTTTTTTCATTGCTTTCACAACAAGCATACTATTTCCAGTTCCTTCAAAGCATCATCTTAATGGCTACTTTATAGTATTAAGTCAATTTAGAAGTCTCCAGTTGTCTGTCTGAATCAGCCAATGATCTACTTTACTAAATGAAGTCTAAATTTCAGAACGGTAAGATGTCTAGTTTCTCATTTTAAAAGAGAGAACTTTCTAAAGTAAGAAAAATTGTTTCTCACCCCTTGACACTTTTCCCTAATTATTTTCCCTTCTACCTCCCACTGAGGTCTTCCATCTGTTGAGAGAAATTTAAAATAATTCAAGCAAAAAGCATTATCTAACACACTTAAATACTTAATCTTAAAAATACTTTAAAACTTAATATAAAACTGCATTTATTTTCGTGAAATAGAGGCCATTCAACTGACAGAGATGCATTGTAAACACTACAGTATAGAGATGCTTTAGGAGTTTCAGCTCTGCAGATGTCCGTAAGCTGACTGTTGTGCAGAATCCTGCACTTTTAACAGACCCTGCTGATTACGTACAGTTAGAGTCAATTCCAAGGGAGGCAGTGTGTCCTGTAAGTGTACAGAGGGGTTTTTCCCCATTTATCTAAAGACATTTTTGAAAGGTAGTTAAATTACTACAAACAATTGTGACTCTTCCAACAAACATGCTGATGACTTACAGGTGAAGTCACCATGCAAGAGATAACAGATGCCATGTCTTCATGCACATACCCACAGGCTACACTCTTAAAACACACACCCTCCCTGAACTGAAGGACCCTGCGGTTCAAATACCAGGCAAGCTGTCTGTGTTGAGGGAAGTAAACCACCTTGGTGAACCCCTCTCTGCTCCAACCTAGCATAACCCATTATCCTTCATCTGACATTCAGTTCTCTCTGTTACTGGGGTTTGTACAGGTTATCAGGGAACCTGTTGTCTAGCACCAGTACTTCTTTAAAAGGCATTCAAGGTGTGTGTCAAAATACATTATTACCTAAAACCTCTGCTTATCTTGTATTTGCTAATGAAAAACACCCACTTCTTTTATGTAAATATTTAAGGAAATAATAAGATGCAGAAGAATTGGACTTGTTTGCAAACTTTTATTTGTAATTATTGACTTTTGCTACTATTTTCCTGAAAGTTCAAATCAGATATTCAAGCCACAGTAATGATAATTTAAAAGTTGTTCAAATCTTATGCTCTCTATATTAAAGGGACAATAAAGGAAAAAAAGGAATTCCATGTATTAAGACAGCTAGTCTTAAACTTCGAACTATTTTTCATGCATTTTAGTCTAAGTAAAGTAAGACATATGAAGATCAAGATGTATATCCAGAAGAGCTACAGAATCAGGAAGGAATGCTGAGTAACTGAACATCTGTGAGTAATACGCATGTATGTAGCTGAGTGTGTGTGCACGCACACCTGTGTATACCACAAAACAACACCAAAGAAAACTTGCAAAACATTCATTATATCCAGTTGCAGTAAACTAAAAATGAAAAGGATTTGAGAGGTTGTTTGGGTTTTAAATTCTCTAGTTTACGGAGCTGCATCAATATGAAAGTGATGGAAGAGAGGAAGAACATGGGTTTAAAAAAAAAAAAGAAAAGCAAGCCTTCAAATCTGTACTTACATTTAAAGAAATATGTTTTAGAAATATTAATCCAGAACCTGCAAGTTTCTTGCTTACTTTGAAATTCTACTTCCTATACATTAGATTGAAAAATATAATTACTATCCTCCCAAGGAATAATTTTTGTCATTTCCTGAGATCAGTAGGAAGCAGTTAGATTTTTCTAAAAATTTCACTGCATGAAGGAGACACTATGACTTTAGTATACCTTACCTGAAATGCAAGCCTGCAATGTAATTTAACTTTACTTCGTTAATGTACAGGTGCAAGCCTGCTGCAGTTCTCACTCATGACCAAGCGTAGCCTAGAACACTCAAGCTGGATTCCAGAGAACAAGACTCATGTAATACAACTGACTAACTGATTTCTTGGCAATGCAGTACTTGACCAGCTTCTCAAACACACAGATGTGTGATACACAAACAAAAGGTTGCTGTTGCTCATACTGCTACTTACTGCCCAAGTTTTACTCACGTGCACTCTTGCCTGTTTACAGATGTAAATTAGGCATAGACCCAGCTGAAGCATACACTGCACCCCTAATCTGAGATTTGGGAGTTTTTTTAAAAAAATGCATCCCTTAAGAGCAACTTCTATGTAAAGTCTTATGCAAATACACTGAAAAAAAATAGTAGGGTTTTCTAACTAATATTTATTTAAATAGAATAGAAATTTCATTAGCGGAGGAGTAAGTCAGTTCCTATGCGGTGACTAAACTAGATGGTACCTGACATCAGTGACCAATAGTACATTTCCATTAGTTTCCACTTACATTTTTTCAGTTTTTAATAAGGAAAATGATCTGTCAACAGCATCTTTAAATATACAAATAGCCTGTAATTGTTTTCCTGAATCAGAAGTACTATTTCATTAATAATTGCTAACCAGCACATAGATTAGTGCCCAAACTGAAGTTTCAGAGTACTACTTGTGACTTAACTTTTTTTAAAAAACAAACAAACAAACTCACTAGAAAAACCAAGCTCAAGTAGTGGTTTTGTTTTTGTTTTCAATAAAAAAAAAGTAAGATAGTATTTACCTTGTCCTTTTTCAAAAAATATAATTTTGGATTCTGGAAGGAAATTGGATCCTGTCACCACCATTTCATGGCCTCCATTTACGGAGCAACTATTGATGCTGTACTTCTCAATCTGAGGAAGTTCTTGAGCAGATCGCTGAGCTTTTTTTAAAAAAAAAATAAAAAAAGGGGGGGAGGGGGAATTATTATTCACAATTTTAACCATCGTGACATTTCTTTTATGTTTCTAACTTGAAGAATCAGGGATGAAACTAAAACAACCATCTATTTACATGTATAGATTGTATTTGTGTATGATTTTAAATTGTTGAAGTTATATAATTACAGAAAAGAAACACCAAGAAGTCATGAATCCCAACAGTCTCTACTGTTACAGCAAATGAAATGTTTAGTTTAGGAATATTGGTTGAAAAATTACTTTAGTATATTATGGACAAAATGAATTCTAGGAGAAATTCAGATTGTTTAAGGTCATGTATTGATTCCTTAGTGCCAGCATTGAACAAATTAACTCTCTAGATGTTCAGCTGTTCATTAGATAATACTATATAACAACAAGTAACAGTACAGACTTCTGCAAATGAACTGGTATTTATTTATTTTCATTGAGACATATCAGCTGCCTCTGCTTATATACAGGAGCTATTGATGATGCTAGTTCTGTGACTGCAGTATCAGCTTTAAAACCTAAAACTTTGGCAAGTATTATCATTAAATAAAGATATATTAATTTTTGGTAATTTAGGTCTTTACAAACAATGTTTTTTGGTTTTGTTTTTTTTTACACATACTTGTTATACATAATTCTGACAATAAATATTGTCAGAGTGACAATACTACTGACACATGCAGAAAACATGAGTATAAATTATGTATATTTAAAGCAATCTTACAGCATTCAACAGGTATGGAAGCAGTCTGCAGAGATAAGACTTTTCCACTAGGTTGTGGGATGTGAACACGAAACACAAGTCGCACTCTGGTATTCTTTCTTCCAATATCTGTCTCTCCTTTACGGAGCTCTATATCTGAATTGCGAAGTTTCAAAATACCAGCACAATCGATACTGGAGAGAGGTGAGGACGGATGGATCAGAAGAGAAATGGAAGAAAATGAATCAAACTATTGCCAAAGTATACTCTGTAAGCCTTTCTTCTGTAAAGAATGACGAGCATTCTATTTTTTCCCCGCATTATCCTATCTTAAATGTCTGAGATTAAAAGATCTGTTAGTATCAAAATGGCAACAAGTACTCCATTTAAATATTTTCTACCGTAAATGTCCAGCTGCTGTGCTTTTGAACCTTTAAAAGATTGTGTTATTGCACATTGGTTAACCTTCCAAGTTATTTAACATAGTGAACACCATTTACAAGGAGCAGGACACCTATGTTTAGTTCTGCCTTAGGAAGAACTAGAGAATGACAAAAGTGTAGCAATCAAATCCCAGCTACCCTTCCACATGGATATTGATTATTGATACGAGATACACATACATTAACAAACACGTATACATAAGCTTGTAAGGAGTGTTATCTTGCACATGATCATGGGTTCATCGCATTCAATGGAACTAGTACAAAGTCTGTAACAAGGAAAATCTAAGCTGACTTCCGAAGTCTATGTAAGAAATCAGAGTGCTACATAAACAAATAATTGTGCTTGACTCTTCTCACTGACCCTCCAAGCTAGAACAGAGCAGTTTAACTGTTGCTATCACTAACCATTAAACTATTATTCAGCACATTCTATCTGGCAAGACCTGAAAAGTCAGAATAACGCAACTGCTAAAACTAAAAAAAATAATCCAAATAAGGCAAAGGTCTACCAAGATACCAGAAGTGAAATCACCACATTCAAGCAAGAAACAAGCAACCAAACTGTATGACTGTACTCTCACAAAAAAAAAAAGAAGTCCTATGTCTTTGTAAAATCAAAGAAAAACTCTACCAGCCAGTACCCCATATGCAATTCTACAATGTGTGGTTATACATACATATGGATTGTATGGGGATGTATAATCCCAGCAGCACTCATCCAGCTCCCCATCAAGCTTATGAGCTTCCCTCTCTGCTCCTTTACTTCTGACTAGTTGAACATTTGTTTTTTAATATTGGCATATTTAGAGAGACATGTTTATCTTCATCATGAGCTACAGTTGTGGAAAATATGCTATTCTACAAGCTTTTTCTCTCACTTTTGTACAAATTAAAAAAAAAAAAAAAAAGACACACGTAACAACTAAACAGCTAATTTATGCTGCAGTGTACCTGGCTGACATATTATTTTCAGGAAGAAGTGGTATTTCCAAGACTTTTGTGCTGGCAATTATTATCTCTTGACTAGCCGTTGCAACTGTTTTTCCAGTGATTCGGTGCACCTGGTAGAATGCGTGAGGTCTTAAGTAGCGATCATCTGCTGTTCCAATGAACATTTGTAGGTTTACTGGCTTTTCACTGTAGCCCAGGAGCTGACAAAAAAAGTAGACATAAGATTAAAATTTGTTGACTTTTACTGCATTTGTTTGTGCATAATATAAATGCACAATTAGTACAAAGACTTAAGAGTCAAAGAGTAGTATGTAATTGAAATCTTCTTCAATCTCTTCAGAAATCAGAAAACAGAGTACAGATCTCTCTCCCCCAGTACAAATATTGGCAACAACATTTACCGGAACAAATGGATATTGTAATATCTTTATTTTTTAATGTCTCAAAGATAAAAGAATCATTTATTCTACAGAATTTCTATGTCAAAGCTATGCTATGTTATAGGTGAATTTCTGATATTGTTTTTAATCAAAGCCAAATTACCAATTTTACTAAGAGACACCTAGACACATTCTAGAAATACTAAAAAAAAAAAAAAAAAAAATCATGTACAGTTTAGTTTTTCTACTATGGTATGCAATAGTGAGTTTATTAAGCATAAGAGGTTTTGTGAATCCAATTGTATTATGTTAGGACAAACAATTGAATTCATAGCTAGAAAATCAAGTATAGTTTATTTTTGGCAAATAAAATGTTTTAAAAAAACACAATTTGAGAAACATTAATTCATGCATCTTTTCTTAAATATAAGACTAACCACCAATACAGTTGTCATAAAGCCACCTACTGCTTGAGCTAACAGTAGTGATTCTAGGCACAAGCCATGTTGAAACATCAGAAAAAAAGTGAACTTAAGAATAAATGAACTCTAAAAGACCAAGCTAGTTTTACGATAGTACATTGGTAACATTCTCTACAAGATTTAAGGAAACAAATTTAAACAACAGTAACACGCAAGCTTCCTTTAGCCACTGCAATTTTAAATCCAAAGCCTCTAAAACATGTCTTATAAATCTATGAAGTCTACTTCACCTTTACGTGACTGGTAGACTGGTGCACACTGCAAGTTATATAATTTCTAAAAAGCAAGGCAGCAAAGTGACACTTAATCCACTTCAACATCAACTTGTGTTCAAACTGAAGGGAGAGCCAGACAGTCATTATTTACATGTGGTTTTGTCATGTCAATATTTTTGTTTCTTGGGAGAGTTATTTGGTCACACAACAATATTATCCAAGCTCTTTACAGAACTAACACTTAGAAACCAAACAAAACCATGTCAATTTACTCTACTTACAAGAGTAATTAAATGCCAGCAGTCAGCAATACAAAAAACCAAAACACACCCAGACCCAGCAATCGGAAGCACGACTGTCAATTCCTCGTATCTTGATGCACTACTTATTGGTGGTAAGTTTGATGTACAGCAAATGAACGCCTGCTTTCTAGTTATGACTATGACAGCACCTACCAGTCCTGTCCTTTTATTAGACTTTTGTCCATCAAGAACATAAATTTGGTTTCCATCAAAAGCCTGGAACTTAAAAAGCCATTCTCAAAGCTTCCAGCCTTACATGAATGCTTTTGTCTGAGACGTAATACACATTAATGAAGCCATCTAGATACAACAGTGCGGTTGCATTTTGGTGTTCTTCCCATTTGCCCAATGAGGTTAAATGCGACTGACTGAGAAGCAGAACAGCCAAAGTCTAGACTACTTAAGACAAATAAAACTGAGCTCACTCAAATAAACCCAAACCAACAACCAAGGCTTGTTCTTCACCTCTTTGTATCCAGCACACACACACAATCTAAAATAATTCCAGAAAGACACACAGTGCAGATAAAAAAAAAATCTACAGACAAGCTACAGCATATAACAGTTCTTGAGCAACAACACAAAAAGCTTGCTAGAGCTAATACATTATTTCTTATTATGAGATTGCTCTCAGAAAATGCTCATTCTACTTTTTAAAAACAAGAGTAACTGGACAGGGAAGAAAGGAAACAGTTTGGAATTACTGCTTCTATTGCTTTTCTGGGCAGGGAGGTCTCTAGATGATGACTGCACTAAGGAGATGGTTCTGCTTTTCATGGTGGTAGACAAAGAATTCAGTTGTCCTCAAATCTCCTTGTACCTTTCTTGGGAGATGTACAACATCTCTCACCTGTTGTGGCTTTAACAAGTCAGTCCAGTTCAATTTTTACCATAAAATGTACACTACATTTGTACTACACTGTATATAAACTACAAATGAGGCTGTGCTAAAGCAGAGTGGTTTCTGTCGTTAAACTCAACCTGATTTAAGAATTCATGCATGCACAGGCAAGCAGAACACACCAACTTAACATTAAATCAAATAGTCACATCTCCTCATGGGTTTAACAATCCTTACCCCTTCAGACCCTTGTTATAATGCAGGGAAAATATATGCCTCAAAAAGCCAAGCCATGTTTAAAAGTCTCAGCAGCTTTTAGCAAATACAATGTCCTGTCCTAGAACTGCCACATTTACAACTAATTTCTTACGTGACGTCATTTATTTGCATTTATATATGTATAGCTATTATTTGTAGGTCTTTGTTCTGTCAAATATGTAAAATCTTTTTGTTCTGACTGGCATTCTCAGTACAAATAGACCTAAATCCAGCAAGAAAATCCCAAACCAAACCTAACACAATCCCCCCCAGCCATTGAGTGGAGACAGTCTAGATTATCCGAGTTGCTGCCCATGTAAATAAATGTACAATTCATGCATTTACAAGTGTTACTGTGGAGACAAAGAACCTCCTGTGACCATCACTGTACTGACAGGTTTCTCTCCCTTTGTCTGCCAGATGTCACCTGTAGACTGCAGGAATACAACCAGACCACAACAAACTTCATTATTGTCATGTTGACAGTGGAACATCAATTAAATACATAACTGCATAAGATCCTTTTTTTGTACTTGATGCAGGACTCCAACATCTTTCAATTTTTTTTTTAAATACCAAATTACTATTTTAAAAATTTCTACCAATTATTTCTATTATTATTACTATTTCTACTTCTGAACTATTTTAGAAGTTTAAAGAAAATGTAAGGACATAAATTAGTTTAGCATTAACGGCAGCCATCTTGTCCCAAGTTCTCAGCACTGTGACTCCACCATCCATTTTCCCTCACAGTTAAAATTAAACCTTAACACAATGGAATACAGCCTTAATGTGACGTTCGTTAAATGTGTTCAGTTTAATACTGGGAGTAACATAAATTACAAGCCAGACCTATTCAAAAATTTGAATAACTTCCAAATGGGGTCACTGTGACAAAGCTCATTTCCAATTAAAGCTATCTTCCCCTTCCTTAACAATGGGACGTGTACACAGCAGTTCCAGAGATACTAGTGATATGAGGGAGCACCGGGGCGGGGATACATGTAAAATTAAGCTGGTCTGTCTACAGTCAGTGGAGAAACTGCCCACTGCAGAAGCCTACGCAGAGCAGGAGCTTAATGTGGTCAGGCAAAATACACCCCACGCCAGCCATTCCGATGGTATTGCCCATGAGACTCTATGGCCATATACTACATCCCAGTTGCTCAAAGCTGTGTCTGCCACTAGTTTTGCTTCCATTAGTCTTCAGTAAAGGTTCACCCTCTATGCTTGCCCAAATATGTTATGGAAGACGTGCAAGACCTGGTTTCTGCAAAGCATGTTGTAGGAGGGAAAAGTCGTGGGAAAGTCTCAAAAAAATGCCCGCTCCAACAACAGATCAGTTATAAATCAGACTGTTATCAAGTGCATTTTTCTGTATGATGCTCCTGGGATACAAGCTTGTGTGCTTGCTGACTGTCTCGCATCACTACAATACATTACCTGTATCAAAGCTGAAACTATGTGACCACAGCTTCACAAGAAATGAAATAATAAAAACCCCACAACAAGACCCCACACACTAGTACCACCTTCAGTCACTTTCCTTCTGGTTTATATATTAAATTACATGAAAACAATCAAGAAACCCAATACCTCAAGGAAACAACAAGAAAAAGATATCATAATGCAACAGAATACACTTTAATAGTAATTTAGAAGACACCTATGCATGTTATCATAGAGAAAAATATAAATAAGGCATCTCATAATTAAAAATGGTCTGTAATAACATCAGGGCAAACCCCTGAAAATTTCATATATACTTAAAGCCATGCTAGTGTAAAGCTGTCTCAAAACAAACAAGCAAGCCAACAAGGACCCCTGCCCCAAACTGTGCCAACTGGATGCTTACACTCTGGCTTTGTCTCAAGTAACTTGCTGTAAAGGAACTGCAATGAAGTCCCATTAAAGGTACTGGAAAATACATATATGGTTATGCAGAGAAGCAACACATCGACAAGGTACCAGAGACTATATAAATTTATACTTTGCATTACAGTTGATTAATTGCATTTGTTCAAGGTTTAAAATAAAAAGAGAACAGCATAAAAGAAAAACAAATGTAAAGCCATAAATATAATCAGTGTGTGCAAGTAAGTGTGGCAATTAAGTAAGCTGGGAGGTGGGGAAGAAAAGAGTAACTCCATCTCCCACATTACAGAGTGTAACTCAGGCCCTGATCACAGTAGCAGGAGCCACATAAAAAGGAAACATATCAGAGTCTTAAGTGAGCAACGAGCAGGTTGCACAGTGTCATTGCGTTTCCAACAGCCATATTTACAACAAAAAAAGACAGCAAGCTTAACAGGCTACGGATGCTAATGAGACAGCCCTATGTGCTAGCTACAACTCTGAGGCAGCTAGAAATATTGTCAAAAACATATTGATAAAAACCCCCAAACAACCAGCTAAAAACCCCTCGACTTTTGTTATACAAGTTTGCGCTTTAGAATTCACATTTTTCCCCTTAAATCTTGTCTAAATCTGACAACTCTAGGCATGACACGGATTCCACAAGAGTAAAACTGAAAATTTAGAGTGTCTGTAATCAAAGAGAAGGGTCTGGGGAGGCCAGTGAGCCAAGGGGTAGAGTGGGAAATGGAGAGGATGCCAGCACATCCTGTGTACTTTGTATTACATAATCATTCCGAGCCTTCAGCGAAGCCGACAAGCTGTGCCTAGCACCACGTAATTAAAGACAACCCATTTTGTACCAGGACAGTGCTGGATTACTTTGTTAAGTCACCTGAAAGTACGCTTACCTTATTTAACTGCAGGTGCATTCAGCATTCAGAGTATGAAAGGATTCTGAAATTCATTCTGTGAATAATCCTGGTGACAGTAAGCCTTGTACGTCTCTCTACACAAAACCTTTACACAGTAAGCAAAGCAGAACTTTCTGCCCACCACGTTTGGTCCCCACTGGCAAATGAATTATCACAGAACCTGAACTACCTTCCATCTCCTAGGAATGGAGTCACCTCTCCCCCAAAAGAAAGATGATATTATTTGGAGCTTGAATTGCCATATATACCAATACCTCTCTTGTGGATGATGAAGGAGACTTACTACGCTAAATCAACTTTAAATTAGGAAAATATGACATATTTTTGAATTTAAAATGCATTCCTTTAAAATACAGTTTTGTTCTCTGTCAAGAAAATGTTGATTGTTCTTAGTTTGATTGACAGCTGGGTGACTTTCAATAAATCATCTGCTTTATGCACAATTCTTATGTTGAACAGCCCAAACATTTAAGTCAGTGAAAAAAATGCTAATTGTTCTTCAATGAAAATACCTACATAACTAACTTGACAGAACAGATACTATGTTTTGTTCACGTACCTAACGAAACCATGGTACCCGTACCTTTAATTCACCTTAGTAAAGAATACACAGTATATATAAATAAGAACACAAGGTCTCTCTACAGAGATCGTAGGTATTTAAATTAACAAAGCATCTTACAACCTACTGGTAAGTGCTACAGAATCCCCACGATGAAGATGTACTACAATGCAATGCTACAGTGTCAGCCTGCCCAAGATTCAGTCACAGGTCACTTACAGAAAGACAGTAACTTAAATTACTGGTTGAGCACTAGGTGTATTTTCAAATATACCTTCCAACATTTTACTCTATTAATGTGCAATCCTAGAGCTGTACACTACAACAGAAAGTTACTAATTTTACTAAAAAAAAAAAAAAAAAAAGAAAAAAAAAAAAAAAAAGACACACCACTTTCCCAGGAGTAACAAACGGTGTGCTGCAGACAAGTAGTAAGTTACAGCGCACTGCTGCTACTGACCTCTAGAAACCCTCCTCTGTAACAGAATACTGACACACCACCCACTGCTTTGCAGAGGAAACCCAGCCAAGTTGTTTTTGTGTTTCTATATCGTTTCCATAGCAAAGGTCAGTGCACGCGTAAGTTAAACTAAAGCTGGAAGGCTAAAGACTGAAGGTCACTACAGGATAAGCCAGAAGAGCTTCACGCCAAGGCAGTTCCAGCCCTATTACTACGTGTATGCAGTAAACTCATGCATGCATGGCAATACTTCGTTCACCATATTTACCAAGTAACTACAAAGACGGTAAGTTAATGAGAGAATTTTTGGATCATCAAGAAGTTGTATTTTATATTACAAAAGCATTCATGTCTTCTTAATGCACATACGGAAAACGTGTGACATTAGAGACTACATAGATTAATTTGATCACTAAAGACAGCAGCATTTAAACTTGGAATTTTGTGGTAGTGGTGAGAACCTTTTCCTTGCTGAGGAAAGAAAATAGGTCACATTAAGTAAGAGGCATCAACCTGGGAAAAAAGTTAGCAGTTTTCCAGATTATATGCAGATTATATTTGGGCCATACCTGGCCCACGTGTCATCAGTTCCATACTCTGATCTAAAGGAAAACTTGCAACACTCAACAAGCTTGTGAGAAGACTTTTTTCTAGTCTCTAATATTTAGAAGTTTTACCTCCCCTCCTCGCCTTTTTTAAATTAAGAAAGCTCTGTTTATGTTTTCCATTTACTGTTGCGGGCCAGGTATTACCAATCTCCAGTCAAATGTAAATGTTATCCACAACATGTAATTTCTTAAGATCTGTAACAAGACTTCAGAAAAATATCCACCAGAAAACAGTAAACAGGAACTTATCAGATAATACAAGTATACTTTCAAGTAGTCTGGTTTTCTGAACCAAACTCCCCTTTGTTTATCTACAAATACCTCGATACCTAATAGTGTCATTGAATCCAGAAGTGATGTGAGGGTTTTATATGCTTACTCTTTCAGACTAAAAATGAAAGAAAACAAAAAAAAAAAAGGAACTAAAACTTGGGGTGGGGCGGGGTAGGGTGCAGGAGTTAGAAAAATAATTTCATTAGTTAAGTTTTATGCTCAGCAATCAGGCAATAGCAGATACTAATGACTTTCAGGCACTGTCAAACCCCATTTGATCATATTCTTAGAGCAGTTTTCCTGCAAAACTTCCCAGCATTTACTAGGAAATTGCCACATTTAACCAAACTTTCACTGGGTTTTAATACCCATGTTTTATCTTTTATGTGCCTTGCCTTTGCTTGCTAACTGAAGATGAAGATTCTATCAACACTTCAGTGCTCCTTCCCCTTTGCACAATTAATTAACTGCTTATGGCATTACTGGATTGGTAAAGCAGGCTGATTAGAAAGAAAGCTTTTACGTACAAATAGGCCTCTCTAAAAATAGGGCATAGTCTTCAAATACAAGCCATGTCAGGGATAAAATTTGTGAGAAGTTCAGTGAACAAAAGACTACTAACAACCCTAGCTTCACCAAATGCACCAGTATCCATAGAAAAATCCTCAGTTGAAACATGAAGAACAGGGAAGGAAACACAGAGCTGTGTAAAGAACTAAGACCTCACTAAAGTAAAATAATAAACAAAACCTGCCTTTGAAATGTTTTGCCCTCAGACAACAGAGATGTGACCCACAAGCTTGCAGTCTTTGGGACAACAATATCAGAGGCACGAGTGCACAACTTTGAAGAGGCAAACTTTTTCTTCAGACATTTCTCCACAATAATTTCACTTTTGAGTGCTGTGCAGCTACTTTCCTCAAGTACTGTGAAGACTGCTGTTTTAAAAGCTGAAGGGCTACCTCTGCCAGCTGAACAGCACATCTATTATCAGTGACCTGGGAATAAAAATGTAAGGGATCACAAAGATCCAAAGACATGAAGATGAGCATCATTTGAAATGGAAGACACATAACAACTAAACACCAGTTGTACAATTTATTGTGAATTTATCAACAGTTGCATTTTGAAAACCTTGAAATAAACCACATATATACTAAACCATATATATACACACACTCAAGAAATTAGATTTCAGGGAAGATACTGAAATTCAGACTGACCACAGTTGTCCTTTGAGGCCTTGCAGAGGAGCAATGAGTGCTGACCTATAATCTTCAATGACCCGTTTAAAAGAAACTGCAGAAATTAATGGAAGAAAATTCCACTCGGATCTATTAGGCAATACCCCATCACTGGCTCAGAAGGTCTTAAGAGCACACGGTATTTTTTTTTTTTTAAATTTCATTCTGACTCTGCAAATGTTATTATGTTACAAAAAGTTACATGTCTGATTTTAAAATTAAATACATTAAACCAAAACAACATCTACTTCCCCTTCCTGAAGGGCAGGACTATTTTCTGTCACTTGATTATTTGATGTACCTTTTCATCAACTGAGAAGGAAAAGCATGCACATCAAAAAAGCATCCTTCCTCATTTGCTAAATAAACTTATCTAGTAGACTGACTTGAAGACTTTAAAATAGTGCAGACCTTTGCAATTCTGAAAAAAATAGTGAGACATAAAAGGAACTAGCTTTAATAAACTATTAGATAGTGGCACAAGTCCAATTTTAAAAACATTTTAAAAGGTCATCACAACGACAAACTAGTCCAGCAAAGGAATAAAGTGAACCAGTAACTGCAAATACCAGTGCACTGTTAGTCAGGATACCTTATGTTTACGCAGCATACAGAAGGTTTAAAAACTTGGATTTCTATTTCTGAAATCTCACAGTTTTACACAGTCACTCGCTGCTTGCAGACAGGATTGCAAGTGTTTTAAATACTACTTTCAGGCATATTCTGAAGAGTGTTTTAGCTCAGAGTCCTGTCCCATTCTACGGTACCCAAATAAGGAGATCAATTCATAGCTAAAATAGTGTTAGCCTAATAGTACAACTTCACACAGTGCAGAATTGCCAGTCACATCTAACTAGCCATCGCAATACACTATCCATCTGCAGTTTGCTCTGCACTCTGGGAAAGAAAGAAAGAAAGGAGAGGGAAAAAAAAAAAAAAAAAAAAAAGTGCTACTCCTGAAATACCAATTCCCAGTGCCAAATTATGCCATGGACAGTTTTGGGCAAACATTTCCAGGATAGAAATAGGTTATTCCCATATAACCTATAGAAAAACCCCATAAATTGGTTTTACTTTGGAAATAAATTACTACTTTACCACATTTCAGTAAACATATGCTGCAAAAACCAGATGACCGTGTTGTCCACTGTGCCATTTTTAACGTTTTTCACATTAATTACTGCATTTTCTAGACTGAGTATTTAAACATGTTGTAAAAAACATATTGATGCATCTACTATCTATTTTGGGGATTTTGAAGCAGATGATGTCTACATAGTCATCAAGCTGTTCTTGAAAGATACGTATTTTTAGAATCTCATCTACAGGTCACTGTTTTGCCCAATACAGCCCACTACATGGTTCACACAGGCTGGGACGTACCTTCTGCCTTCTAGATGTATTTGCGGGTTGTTATCACCAAACGACAGTAGGCAATTAGAGCTGGGATACAGCCTGCCTTCTAGTGATGTACAAAATAGGGAATAATTCAAGACAAAAATAATTTAAAAGTGAAAGGCAGGAAGAATGGGAAGGGTCACAAAACACAGAAAAAATGTGCTGTTCGTTGGGCTTGGAGAACAGAGGAAACTCTGGTATTATACCTGTTATTTAAGTAGCTACATGAATTGGCCACACAGAACACCTGGGAAAAGGCGGCAGCCGCAGATTTACAGGCCAGGAAACATACACTCATTTAGACAATGCTTCATTAATTTGTTTTTATCAGATCATCTCTGACATTGGTCAGTTAGATCCTCTCGTGTAGGTTATAGTTTCTTCCACC
Source organism: Chlamydotis macqueenii (assembly GCF_036417535.1). Taxonomy (NCBI): domain Eukaryota; kingdom Metazoa; phylum Chordata; class Aves; order Otidiformes; family Otididae; genus Chlamydotis; species Chlamydotis macqueenii. The sequence goes on from NC_141568.1 coordinate 17,103,211, forward strand.
AGAACTCAGGCAGAGTTTGACAGGCTTTTTGAGGACACATTCCTGTTGCAGATTTTTCAAAGTAGTTCAAAATTAGTTTACTTTAGCGCAATTAGTTTACTTTTTCTTCCACTGCAGCTCTTCAGTCATGACTTCAGGCTCTACAGTCACTTTAAACAGAGCTGACATTCAGTCCCTCTTTCACAGGCCTCCATTAAACCTCAGACAGGAGGTTACTGTTTGCTTGTCAGTGGCTAGAAGTGCATAACCATTTAAATAAACTAATTTTTATTTAACATTTCTTTAATTTTTGATCTTACACCTTTCTTCGGCTGTAATACTGCAGTTGTCCCTATAGGTTACATGATAACCTATGTAGGCTTCCCCGCCTCTGTTACTGCAGACTCAACTACAGTAAGAATTTTGGTTATGACAGAGGAACTGATGAATGATTCTACCCTTAAACCCTTCACAGCACAGCAAAGAGACACCTACAGTACAGGCAAATTCTTAACAGCTACCACTGCTCTGAATTTCTTGCATGCATGGGGTACAAGTGCTATACAGTGTCTATTGCAGATACATCATCAGTTTTAGAATAAGTTACCCTTATCACAGGTCACATCCCGAACTGACTCCCACTGTGTTAAACAGCCACAGGAGAGATGCTCCTTCTTGCACACAGAATGGTCCTAACAAGTAGTCCTCAGCTTAACATCAGTATATCACATTGTACAGTTACGAAGAAGAATATCATGTAAGAATATCACCTTCAACAGTAACAGGACAAAAGATAAAAAAGGATACAAAAGATAAAAAGGAAATACTCCTTTTGTGCATAACACAGCTTATGGAATTTACTACCAAAAGATATAATCAAATTTAAAATACTTACGAAAACTCAAAAAAAAAAAAAAAAAAAAAACCACCCACAAAAAAACCCCAAAACCAGTTGTTGACAGGGACAGCAGGCACACAGTATACAAAACAAGTTTGGTTGGTTTTTTTTTTTAAAAAAAAGTCATTTTAGGTCAGAAAGTTAAAATACAAAAGTAAAAAAAAAAACAAACAACCCCAAAAACAATCTATCCCTGAGATACACTTATGTGCCCACCTACTCCAAAATGCTTATATGTTTTTGATCATTAGCATTCTCCAAGTAAAGACTCATGAAGAACTCTAACCATTTTAGCTAACAGCAAAAATCTCATTCTAGCAAATTTTAAGTGTAAACATTATTTTCTTATGTACAATTTGACCTGTGGGAAGGGTGGGAAATTAAAGCAGTGACGATCATTCATTCACAGTCAGGTGAAACATGGCAGCTCTGTGTTTAAAAGGCTTTGTAGATGGGTACAGTGAGTACTCTAACCTATTGAATTAGAAAGGTAAAGGCAGACAGTGCTCAGAGGCTTTCTGTGTCTCCTGACAATGTAATACAAAATTTCCTGGCATAATTTGGATGACAAAAGTTCAAACTGCCATCTTTCTTCTTGCTAACGATTCCGCCAAGTTATTTCTTCCTTCCCTGTGAAAACTGGCAGCGTTATTTTGCAGATTCTCTAGCAAGGTAAAATTTAATTGTTCCAGATGACATGGATTAGTTGAAACATACTCCCAAGAAAGCAGAGATTAAAGTGACAGGTATCTGCTATTTAGAACATTTTGGTTCAAAAAAGCTGAAAACAAGAGAATTTCATTTACAATTTGCTTCCTTAAAGTCAGTGGACTTACAAAGCAAAGCATGATGCTCCACTTATTTCATTTCCTCACATTTGGAAATAAGCTGATTAAACGTACTCACAACAGATGATGCCAAATTTGTCAGAAGCTTAGTCTCCCAGCAACAGGTATGGTACAGTATTAGTAATAGATTAATGACATGCACTAATAGATTAATGACTGGAAGCTATGTACTATCTTGAAATCTTTAGTTTAAATAATACAGCTGCACATGCAGGACTACAGAGGATTCACAATTCAGAAAGTAAATACTCTAGCTTTCTATAAATTAATGTTCAAGAGCAAAACAAATTGTGTAGAAGGCAAAAGCACACAGGCCTTCAGGCACCCAAAGACGTGGCAGTTGGACTTGATGATCATTGTAGGTCCCTTCCAACTGAAATACTCTATTCTATTCACCCACATCCTTTGTCGTCTCTGACACTGGTTAACATGCAGTTATTTCACACAAGAAAATGCCAAGTACTTTATTGCAATGATCAGGAGTGAAGCGAAGAGCACCAAAAAGAAAAGTCAGAAACAAACAGAAATGTATATAGTGAACCAGATTTGCGTAATAAGCTTCCGAAAGTGCTGGAAAATATTTCACTTTTGTATTTAAAGTAATTTAATCAGCTTACAGCTATTTAGTATTTACTTCCCACCAAACCTGGCCCTTAGCATACAGTTTTTCCCAGCAGCAAGTAAAAAGTTAATGCAAACTGATGTTTTGTTTCATAACAACTTCCTCTCTCCCATCAAGCACAACAATTAATTTCTAATCCAGCTGGAAGAGACCGGACTGCAAGACAGAATATTGATTTGCATTTGCATTCATTTTAATTTAGAGAAGCATAGTAAAATCCATGTGTTTAAGCATGGGACTGTCAGACACAAATACTATCCCCATTTTTAAAACAGCATTCTTGTCATTGCAAGGTATTTCACAATTCAAATGCAAATAAATAGCTTTAAAAATCATTAGTGTAAGTCATATAGATCATGGATTTGTTTTTTTCTAACTTTCATGTAGTATTGCAGCTTAGAAGAATCACGTTCCATATGCAAAAGAAAGCCTACATATATTTGTCAAATCTCAAACATCAGCAAAACAAGTTCCCTTCATGCAAATATTAGCGCAAGACACAAGCACGGGGTGGGGGGGGGAACTGAACGCATTTCACAAAAGCTCAGCAGAGACTTATCAGCTAAAATCTCTCAAGTTTCTATCCTCATTAATGATGCATTCAATACCAATGGCAGCACCTTGGCATGCGAGACTTGTGTCTACTTTTTCTCCACCAACTAAAGCAATACAATGCTCCACATGGAGAAATGTGCCTGGCTGTCTTTCAGATTCCAGCCTCGTCCAGATATCCTCAGTTTTCTCTACTTTGCAGCACAAGCTTCTCTGATAAGCACTTGACCCTTGTCTCTACCATGCTAAGAAATCTAGTAGGTCTGACAACAGGAGAAAGTTGGAGTTGGTTAGGCCATGGCATTACGAAAACATTGATTAACTTTGCGGGGAACCTGAAGAGCTCAGATTAAGAATGGAAATGGAAAGTTATCTTTCCATTCAAGAAAGGAGACAGGATGCAGATAACCAGCCCTGTTTTAGGGGAAGAGAAGCTATCAGAGAAGAATCAGAGTTTGATAAAAAGCAATAACATGTTTATACTACAGTATGAGTAGGAAAAAGAGAACGAGGACTGATTGTGCCAATCGTATTAACGCTTTGCATCTGGTCTCAAATTGTAATGAGTTACTTCCGACCACTAGAATAGGATAAATATATCAAATATGTTTTTCGTGTATAGACTGCTATAGTGAAAGTCTAAGGATGGAAACTCTGACTGTCATTTTGCTAAATAGAAGAAAAAAAAACAAAAAAACCACACAAAAAGCAACAACAACAAAAAAAAAAAAACACCAGAAAACATCCCGGATTTGGGGAAAAAGACAAATCCTGCTGTAACCTTAATTAATCAGGTTTTTTTTTTCCTGTTTGTCTTATAAAGATTTGATAATTGTTTTACAATTGTTTGACTTACAAATAAAGAGTTAAATTTTATCTTAACCTGGTTTGAGATTAAGATAAAGATCAACAAGCAAGACTGAGGTGAATAAGTAAACAGACATCTTATAGAGTTCCAGAGTTCCTCAGCACAATCTTCCCCATGTCCACTGAACGAGAAGGTGGGTTCTCTTTCAAGCTGCATGAGCCAGCTGGCACCGTAGACAACTAAAGACGACATCAGTGACTACCTCTAACTAATCTAGAAGTCTTCCCAGCATAAAGTAAGATATTTGTGTACAAACTTGTACACTCAGAGGCAGAGAGTGGCACATAACATAACTGTGTGCAGTTACACCCACAATACCAAACCAGCACATCTCTCCCTTCAAAGAGAACATGATAGCAAAGCTTTCTTATGGAAGCTAAGTCTAGTTTAGCAGGACCTTATGTCTACTTCTGAGCTCAACAATAACTGGATGGCGTTTGCAAAGTATTTAAATAATACACTTTAGACGCCATTGAAATATTTAGCATCAGCTAAAGAACCCAGCCAAAGCAACTGTTAACAGCAGGTACCAGTTACCCAACAGCGTATCACCACCCTCTGTCAGCCAGATGAAGACTGTTGCCTGCACTACTGTATTTTCTTGAAATTCATTTAAGAGACACTAAAGCTTGCATGATATTGTTAAGACAATGGAAACGTCAAAAAAAAAGAAAGCAAGAAATAAGTCTTACTTGCCCTTACAGATAACCCGTCCAAATCTAATGAAACTAGGTGATGCCTTATTATAAGGAGATAGCTACCACTGAACTGTGAGTAATAACTTTTCATTCATGCTGAAGAAACAGAAGAGTCAAGTCAAATTTACTCCAAACATTTAAGTGAAAGTTAACAGAATTTATGGGTATCATTTCACAGAAATAACCTAACAAAAACATGAAGAGGCATTTATAGCGTTCAGAAGCTGTCTCAACACCAAAAGAAAGATGATTTCTGATTCAAATGAAGCTATATTATATTTCAGAATAGTCATTATCATGACTTTTCTTACCTGCCCCCATACACACTCCTTCCTCCTTGAAGTTCATGTTGAATATGTTAACTAATACACTATTGCACTGTGAATCCATTCACAAGCATGAAACTGCATACAGCGTAAAATTGTGACATGCACTATAACTGTAGCAAACTGTAAGTTTTTAAACATCTAAAATTATCTTTTGTATTGAACAGGTTAGATTTAAGGGAGAAAAATCCTACCCAGGAAGGACTGTAAGCTTCACACAAGGTAACAATTCACAGCACTCTACATACCAATAATTGTAGTAAAAAATTATCTTCTATTCCAGAAAGCTGGACTTCCTACCTTCACTATAGGGTGTCCTCCCGTAGATGCTTTTACTGCTCCTCTGCTTCCTTCTGTTTCATAGTGAGCTCTGTGATGAGTTTTAGGCTGGACTTCTATTTTCAGTTCACACTGCCCATAATGACTTGGTAAAGGCCAGTCAAGAGGCGGCAATGAAGATGTGCTGCAATCAAGACAAGCACACTATGGTTAAACAAGCTACGCCATTTGGCCACAGTACAAGCAAAGTAACTTCACTGTAAAACACAGTGATGTCACTTTCCTAACAAATTATGATCAAATAAGTATAGCTATTAGCCTAAAATTGTGACTTGAAAATTCCAAAATTTTGCTGGTGCGTTAAAATCTTCCATTAAGTATTTCTTCTAGGGTTGTTAGAGTGGAATTTCTTATTTCCAATAGCTGCCTCACATTACCAGTGCTATTTCATAATGCCTTTCTTGGAATAAAAAATCCAAAAAATTCTGGATTTTTTTATCCTCAAGTATATTAGCAAGCAAGTTCAAATACTGTTTAGAGGGAACAGTCTAAGTTCAATGTGTAAGTCCTTAAGTTTTAACTCTCTGCATTATTATCTTCCAGCTTGTTATTTTTGTTTTTCTAAGACTGGTAAGCACTGCACTTTGTTAACTCTCATTAAAATGAACACTATATGATGATTCAAAATTTTAAAGCCAGTAGTCCTGTCTAAAGATAAAGCTTTACTGCAACAGACAACAAAGACGCCTAAAGTACATGCTTAGCTTATCCACAGATTACATATACCCTTACACACAGTGGCAAAGTCACTCCAGGGAAGAAGAACAAAATGCAGTAACAGAAGTAATACAGAAGAACGTCAAAGGGAAATAAGCCACATGATATCACCAATGTTTTCATACCTACCCTTTTACTTGCATAGATTTATAGACTTATGATTCTAATACGATGAACAGTCAGATTCAAGTCAGGAATTACCTGGTAGAGCAAATTAATTTATGAGCATTTAAAAGTGAACGTTTATAGCATTATGTAGCAAGCAAGAATATTTACAGTAAAAATAAGCTTCTATTAAAATAGTTTTGTACTACCTTACTCTGACCAACAGGGAAAGCAAATTAGGTTTTAAAGAGATGGACAAATATTCATTTGTATCAGCATCTGAGAACACCCAATTCCATTTCTTTCTGCTTTACAGGAAGTCAGGAAAAACCCCACCACCAATCCAAAGCTGTGCAAATTTCCACAAACGTGAATAGCCACAGGCCCAAGAAAGACAAGTTACACTTTCTGGAGAATTTAGCTAAGACCTATAAAACATATCCACAATCAGAAAGAAGATAATATTTGGACTGAACAAAAAAGAAAAGAAAGCACTGTCTTTAGCAAGTATCTGGACGGACTTGGGCTCAGCCTGCAGCACCATACATCTACCTTTTACGACAAAAATCACTGTCACTAAGTGTGGAAAAGAGGGAGAAGAAACAGCATCACTTGCTGGCCTCCTCCTACAGGAGAGCAACCTACAAGCCTGTTGACCTGCTGCTTTATCGAGTACCTCTACCGTGCACTTCAGGAGAGAGCAAACATTACAATAAGCCTTATCTCCTGAAGCACCTTTCTGAGAGCAATGGGAGCAACAAGAGCATTTCCCTTTCTTCTTACTGAAAGGAAGAAATGTGAGCAATAAATCATCTCCACAAGCATTCAGTGTACAGCAAGGACTCTTCTTCCCCCAGTAAGGAGGTCTGATGACTGGTCCTTCCACAGCCATACTGTGAGAGAACTGGGGATGTCAGCAATAAGAGAGGAAACTAACAGCAGTGCAGTGTAAGCCCAATCCTTCCAGATACTTACCACAGGCCAAGACGTACTGCCTAAATGCTACTACTGGCTAGCAACTAGACTTTGCCATTCACTTTTATAGCTACTGAAGGAGAAGAGGACTCAAGTCTTCAGTCTGAAAAAGGAAAGAAAACGTCAGGATTAGAAGATACTAACAAGAGTTTAAAAAGAAACGTAGCATGTAATAAATTTTTCTTTAGTACTTCCGGAAACTTTCCGCCCCATAGAACCAAACATCCTATGTCAAAAAAGTTGATAGATACAGTGAACAGATACAGTCCCTAAGAGAACTTGGTATAACACGCACGCCACAGACTCTGCACCGATTACTGGGAGATATTACTGAAAGTTTTATAATAAACTCAGTCAAAAGAATGAAAGTATTTGTTGCTTTTGACCACTCTCCATACAGCCTCTCAGAGAGGTTTACTCCTTCTGCAATTAACTAATAAAAATGTGGCACAAGCTGTATTAGATTCCCATTATCTCCTGTAAAAATATTTGGAATACTAGAACAAACATGGAGACAGGAAAATAACCGAGACAAGATTTTGTCATTCTTTGAAAACAAATAGAAAATATCAGCATGAGAGAGCAAGCAAGCACACAACGCACGCGCAGATGCCTAAAACATCAAAAAACTGGAAGGTTTTCAAAGCACAGTTCTCCAAATAAATTACATAGCCTTTGAGGCTGTGCTGCATCAAACTGATGTTTTCTAGATGTAGCAGGCTAGAGAGTTACAGCTGCTTCCTCCTGGAGTTTGACACTGGATACCAAAACTGTTGTTTCTCTCTGAATATTCTTCTTGCTGTCTCTGTCACCCTCAACTTCTCAGCAGCACTGGAATCTTAAAAAGTTTTAGGGTATACTGTCATGCACCTTTCTGCCCTGTGAAGATATCAGTTTAATGTATTTTTGCTTCCACATCACCCCTTCACTTATTTTGAGACAAATGCTGCAGAGATAAACATTGAACTAGATCATTGGTCTAATTGTATTTCATTTTGACAGGTAAATTTTTGAATCCTATCAAGTTACCAGAGCCCCAGTTGTCTATACAGCTTCTTCAAACAGAACGAGTGGGAGGGAGGCAGAGCGGGAACTTCCTAGCCAGCACTGTCACCTTCTGAAAGTCACATGAACCCACAAGCTTGGACATTAAGTAAATTAAAAAAAAAAAAAAAATCAGAACACAGTCTACAAACTCCTGTGTTTTCTTACATCATGTAGAAGCCAATATCAAATGAGAAGAATCACGTCAGCATTTGGCAGGCAAGAGGTAAAAAGTCTGCATATATTTTGAATACATTTCAATGTGAAGCAACACTACTTTTGTACCAGATGCTGGATATGGGAAAGTAAGTCTGAAGCTGCTAGCTTTACTGCATTTAAGGATCTGTTCTCACAGAAATACTGTTCAGTCCACACTATTAGGTGAGGATCAGCAGTAAAAGTGCTAGACTTTTAACTCGCCAAAGTTATTTTATCAGTTGTAAACTGTGCATTGAACTCCAATGATGTCTGATAGTTTGGAGCTTACATAAGTTCAGAATTTAGTGCTGCGTTACTCTTAAAATATCTGGAACGTGTTTAAGAAGCTCAGCTGTTTCAGAAGTAAGCAAAAATTTGGGATTACAAAAAGTTTTCTGTCTCCTCCAGCTTAAATACAGCACAATCGCATTTGTATTATCAATAAAACCATTTAACTTTGCATTCAGAACCCAGAATTCAGATCAGCTGCTGACTGCAGAGTTTTTTTCCAAGTCATTTTAGAGGAAAGGATTAAAAGAAATAATAAACTTTGTTATTTAAAACCCCTCACTTTTCATACTTGATGGGGGATGAACACATTTGTAGACACTTCCACAGGTTTCATTACAAAATTATACCCTGTTCATCACCAAATTACTGTTACAATAGCTTGTGACTTCGTCTTTTACAGAAGTTTCTCTAATTTGTTGTTTTCTTTAAATGAGTAAAAACCTTATTAACAAGGCAGTAACCTAGTAGTAAAGCATCAAATCACATGTCAAGAAACAGAAATAATGAGCGACAATCATTCTAAAACTTTCATTAAATCAAATCTTAGCATGTTCTTGAAACAGCACCAATCTGTAAAGCTACAAATGTTCTTCTAGTAATACCAAGATACTTTTATAATCTGATCAATGCAAGCCTTCAAAAGCTCACACTCCTATCACATCAAGATTAAAGGCTTCAGAGAACAGCAACTATTAAAAGAAACTCAGAAGTAAAGAAGAAACCCTTCAGCAGCCAGCAGGAAGAAGCCACTGCATTTAAAATTATTACTTCAGTGATAATTTTATCAATGTTAATTTAACTGACACCTTCTTCCTCTGCAACCATTATCTCTAAACCAGAACTGTTTCATGCTGCACAAACTGATGAGGAAACATCTCCTGTTCAGCATAAGGACAGCCAAATGTGTCCACAAGGAGCTCCATTTTCAGACCTGCAGAAGTCAGGGCCCAGCTCATGGGCTGACTGTGCCTCTCTTGCACAGGAAAACACAAACCTCAGAAACAAGTTTGCATTTGTCTGTGGCCCTAGAGCAGTACATAGGGGACAGAAGGAAGAACAAAGCCTGCAAGAGCCATTAAAAATAAGCCAGTTAAAAAGTTAAAACAGTTACCTTGCATTGGTAGCCCTCTTCCTGGGTAATTCATTGGACAAAGGGCTGGGGCTCTGTGCAGGCAAACTGCTAACGCTGGTTCCTCAGCTGAAGCACATGTGCAATTAGCTCAGCTTCAGTCTAATGCTCCCCCAGACTCCTTGCTTAGAAAGATTTGGAACACAGGTGGAGCTGATATAAGAACTCTTTATAGCTACTCTGTATGAACACGTTCCTGCTTCTGTGTAGTCACTAATTCTAGTAATAACCTTTCAAAGATAAGATGCTTGTGAAAGTTCTTATTTCCTTTGTTGGTTGAGATTCACAGATCTCCTAGAGCTATTCTTTTATTATTCCTTAGCTGCAGCAAAAATAACAGTGTCCACTTATAGCTCCTTCCAACACATGAAAATCTGTCACTGTGGGAAAAAGCTCACTGACCATACCATGGATCTTCCACATCTTTTCCTCATCCCAAGTTTTTGCAGAGATTAACCAACAGCAAGGTGACAAGTCAATGTTGCAACACTGCAAACTCCTGAAAATCTCATCATAACTATGATCCAATACTACAGTCCTTTTCAAGAATGCTTGTAAAGCCAAAATACTGCTGTGGTTGCTCTTCACTACCTAGAACAAAGCAACATTTTCCCTGTGGAAAAATTCCCTCTGGAGTTAAGAATTTTAGGGCCATTCCAGTTGGCTGACAAATAGACTTCTAAAATACTGTTTACATTCAAAATATCACTGTTCTATACTAGCAGACCCACAGTTAACTGTGCTTTCAGAGTACTGATGCAGCATATTGCCAAGTAAAATCTACGTTCTGTCATTTCAGAACTAGGTAGACAGCTGAATCACATGTACAGCACAAAGGTCCCATATCAAACACTACCTGAATTTCTCTGGATTCATTAAGGGTGTGTAAACATTACAGCAATAGTCTAACTCATTAAAAATCTAACAGGTTCAAAGTTCTCTTGCTTGTCTCACTTAAGTGGGTCCTTATCTTCAAAGTCAGCGATTTGCAAATATTTTCACTCTAAAGTTGTGCTAACATAGCATAGGTAGTGTTATTTCTATTCATCAGAATAAGATAACTACTTAGCAGACTAAGTTTGCCTATAGTCCGCTCACACAGAAAGATTTATTCTTCCTAAAATGAATACTGAAGTCTCAATAGTTATGTTAAAAACAGAATATAATTCTGTTCCTCTCTACTCCAAGACTTCCAAGAGAAGGATTCAGACAAGAGAAGCAACTCTTCCATATAGTCCGCCATCTACCACTAGATTTAAAGTACTTTTTTTTCTGAGAGTGTAAGCAACATTGTCAAGCAATCCTAGTTTCCAGCAGTAACTGATAATTGCAGGTAAAACACCCTTGAGTCGCCATTAAGTATCCATTACTAAAGAGATTCCTGAACTGTAAATACAGTCTGTTTGTTCATCACCACTGGAACAAAGAAACTACTTGATATCCCATCAGTTCTCAGTGCTCTAGATTCACTTTGTGACACAGCAGTCTGAAGACATCAGTTTATATAGTACTTTTAAAATCACTATATAAATCTCTAAGAATTCCATGAAGGAAGACACAGTAAAAGAAACTAATTTATTTCCAGATTTTTGCCAAATAATGAATATTGCCTGGTTATCTACCAGACACAAAAGCACCCTTTGTTCCCATCAAATATTTCAGAGGTTAAAGAAATAAAGAAAAAAAAAGTAATGACTCATTAAGTTTACTACCGTACAAAGCGCCTATTTGCTTGAGAAAAAAAAAAACCCAGATTCTCAAGATGTTTTACAGAACCTAAACCTCACTGTTCCACCAACAACTCATGTTAAAAGTTGTAAGTTTACAGTAAAAGACATCAAAACAAGAAACCCAAACACAAAAATTTGCAATAGCATCATCATTGACCACTCTTCTAACAAAATGCCCCATGTTACCTACAGCAGTGCTGGCCGTGCCTGTGATGGCTGTTAACTCCAGAACACTGTAACCATGGTTGTTAACACCAGAAATGTTGCTGATCTCTTATGAATTGCACTTTTACTGACAAGTCCTCACCAAACGCATTGTATTGTATTACATCAATTACTCAGTAGAGGTTGCTGGGTGCTGTGGTTTTGTTTAGTGAGGGGAGGCCTAAGGTGGTAGCTTCTGTAGGAAACTGCTAGAAGTCGCTCCCCTTTGTTCAGTGGACTCGGCCAGGCCTAGGGCGGACCCACTGCTGGCCAAGGCCGAGCCAATTGGTAGTAGAATGTCTCGTGATAACGCCTCTGCGATAACGTATTTAAGAAGGGGAAAACAGGAAAAAAGAGAGAAGATGTGAAGCAGCTGAGCAGGGGCAAAGGCGCAGAGGGGGAGTCACAGGCCTCATAGGCCCTGCAGGCCTCACCCTCTGGCCTCTCGCCAGGCGGCTGACTGGGCCCAACTGGGCCCAGCCCAGCTACAAGAAGCGGAGAGGAGATGAGATGGACGATGTGAAGAGATTCTGAGAGGTGTCTGCCAGGCTGTTGTAAAGAACTTGTCTTGTGAGAGGAACGGCTGCAGACACCAAGGTCAGTTCAGAAGGAGGGGAAGGAGTAATGCGGCTCCTGGCCAAGATTCCCCTGCAGCCTGTGGTGACGACCATGGTGGAGCAGGTTGTCCCCCTGCAGCCCATGGAGATCCACAGAGGAGCAGAGATCCACCCGCAGCCCGTGAAGGATGCCACACCTGGGAAGGTGGATGCCTGAAGGAGGCTGTGGTCTGTGAAGGGCCTGCTGGGGCAGCTGTTCTGGAGGGACTGCACCCCGTGGAAGAGATGACCCATGCCGGAACAGTTCCACGAAGGACTGTGGCCCGTGGGAGGGACCCCACAATGGAGCAGGGGAGGAATGTGAGGAGTTCTTCCCCTGACCATGAAGCAGCAGCGTAAAACAACGTGTGATGGACTGACCGCAACCCCCATTCCCTCTTCCCCCCTGTGCCGCTCGGGAGGGGAAGGTGGTAGAGATAATTTTAAGCTTGGGAAGAGGGAGGGGTGGAGGAAGGTTATCTTGTTCTCTGTCTCATTATCCTGCTGTTTGTAGTAATAAATGAATAGTTTTCCCCAAGTCGAGTCTGGTTTGCCCGTAATGGTAACTTTAAGGATTTCTCCCCATCCATATCTCAAACCTTGAGCCGTTTTTCTTATATCATCTCCCCCTGTTCTCTCGGAGGGTGGGGGGAGTGAGAGAGACTGCGTGGTCTGGTCCCAATCGGGGCTCAACTACGACAGTTATTTTGGTGCCCCAACGTGGGCACCACAGAGGAGCAGAGATCCACCTGCAGCCCATGAAGGACCCCACGCCGGGGCAGGCGGGTGCCTGAAGGCGGCTGTGGCCCGTGGAGGGTCTGCTGGGACAGCCGTTCTGGAGGGACTGCACTCCATGGAAGAGATGACCCACGCCAGAGCAGTTTCACGAAGGACTGTGGCATAGGGGTGGGACCCCACAACAGAGCAGGGGGGGAATGTGAGGAGTTCTTCCCCAACGACCCAATGTGTGGTGCCAAAATAACTGCTGTAGTTCAGCCCCGATCTGGACAAGACTACGCAGTCTCTCTCTCACTCCCCCCACGCTCCAAGAGAATAGGGAGAGATAAGAAAAATGGCTCGAGGAATTTGAGATAAGGATTGAGTTTAATTGGGAGCGGTAATGGGCAAAACAGGGATTGAACTTGACAAAAGAGCAAAAGGATTAGGGGAAATTTATGTTCTGATTGTGGTGAAGGGACAAGTGTGTGTAAATTGCATGATATATCCACTGTTGGTGTTGTGAGGATATTTTGATTTTGGTGCAGGGAATTCTTTTTTTTTGGTTGATGTGCGTGTATGTTAATTAGAATTCTTAAATACGTAATTCACAGAGGTGAGACGTGGAATGTTGTGGTTTTGTTTAGTGAGGGGAGGCCTAAGGTGGCAGCTTCTGTAGGAAACTGCTGGAAGTCGCTCCCCTTTGTTCAGTGCACTCGGCCGGGCCTAGGGCGGACCCGCTGCTGGCCAAGGCCAAGCCGATTGGTAGCAGAACGTTCCGTGATAACGCCTCTGCGATAACGTATTTAAGAAGGGGAAAACAGAAAAGAAAAAAAGAAAAAAAAAAGAGAGAACAGAAGATGTGAAGAAGCTGAGCAGGGGGAGGCGCAGGCCTCATGGGCCTTGCAGGCCTCACCCTCTGGCCTCTCAACCAGGAGACCGAGTGCGCCCAACTCAGCCCAGCCCAGCTGCAAGAAGTGGAGAGGAGATGAGATGGATGATGAAGAGATTCTGAGAGGTGTCTGCCAGCCTGTTGTGAAGAACTTTTCTTGTGAGAGGAACGGCTGCAGACACCAAGGTCAGTTCAGAAGGAGGGGAAGGAGTAATGCGGCTCCTGGCCAAGATTCCCCTGCAGCCTGTGGTGACAACCATGGTGGAGCGGGTTGTCCCCCTGCAGCCCATGGAGGCCCACAGAGGGGCAGAGATCCACCTGCAGCCCGTGGAGGACCCCACGCCGGGGCAGGCGGGTGCCTGAAGGAGGCTGTGGCCCGTGGAGGGCCCGCTGGGACAGCTGTTCTAGAGGGACTGCACCCCGTGGAAGAGATGACCCACGCCGGAGCAGTTTCACAAAGGACTGTGGCCCGTGGGAGGGACCCCACAATGGAGCAGGGGAGGAATGTGAGGAGTTCTTCCCCCGACCATGAAGCAGCAGCGTAAAACAACGTGTGATGGACTGACCGCAACCCCCATTCCCTCTTCCCCCCGTGCCGCTCGGGAGGGGAAGGTGGTAGAGATAATATTAAGTGGAGGAAGAAGGAGAGGTGGGGGGAGGTTATCTTGTCCTCTGTCTCATTCTCCTGCTGTTTGTAGTAATAAATGAATAGTTTTCCCCAAGTCGAGTCTGTTTTGCCCGTAACGGTAACTTTAAGGATCTCTCCCTGTCCTTATCTCAAGCCTTGAGCCGTTTTTCTTATATCATCTCTCCCTGTTCTCTCGGAGGGTGGGGGGAGTGAGAGAGACTGCGTGGTCTGGTCCCAATCGGGGCTGAACTACGACACTGGGTCAGCCCTACACTCTTTTAATTCCCCTTCAACAAGTTTGGAAAAAAAAAAAAAAAAGTATTTTAAGACAGACTTTCTAATTTTTTTTTGTTTAGACTTTCTGGAAAGCTTCCAACTATGAACCTGCTTCGGGAGAGGGATCAGACACAGAAGAGCTATACACATTCTAACTGAGAACATTAAATTCTGTAAAACAAGTACACATATAACTTCAAAATACTATTTGCTACTCATCTTTCTAACACAGTGGCTTTGTACTTGAGGAGACTGACTGGAATCTAAACAAGAAAATGTTAATATTAATATAAGGGATCAGTCTTGAAGAGCTTACCAGTATTACAATGTTTCATAAATATCTTCTAAATACCTACCAAAACTTTGAAATTTCACAAAGTTTTAAGGACTTAAGGGTACACTTAAGACAATTCACATGAGTGTACTAACCCCTTTCAGAAGGTGCCTCAGTGTGAGCAAGCGGATCAAATTTAGATATTTGAATATGAATAGACTCCAGGAAGAAACACATTTTCTGGAGTTCTTCTAGACTATTTATAACCCATACTGACAAATACTATCTAAATAAGAAAATGAACTTGAATCATCTATGTTTCTGTTCCAACAGCCAATACAGGAGCAAGAGAAAGGGATAATTCAATTAATAAAAGAATTTGAAATAACTTTAAGACCAAATAACAAGCTGTCATCTAACAAAGCTGTTTGGATGGCATCTGAAACAACTGAAATGCTCAAAAGCATGTGACACATTTTAAAATTTTGTTAAATACTGCACACTTACTGAACACAGAATAAGGAAAACATGGTCAGGACTTGAAAGATAAACAGGTTTGCAAAAATTTAGAGAGCATTCAGAGAAGAAAGTGCACATCTGCACATTTCACACCATGTCACATGTGAGGCAAGTTTTCCTCATTTCTACCAGGGGTCCGTTTACTGCAGCTGAGTGTGCACATTTGTCAGAGTCACTTCAAATGCTTGGAATTAACACTCCAGTTTGCTTCATGTGCTATTTGGTTCCTGACAATACAATCAAGACATTTAAAGATCTTATTAATTGTAATATAGATTATAATTTATATTACAATTAGTATTTTACTATGTATAACATGTAATAAAGATATAAATTGCAGTTAATATATTTGGTCACTGTCATAAACTATTAAGAAACAGTGGTTCTTCTTGCATTTCATTTTTATTCATAAAATGCAAGAGTAAACATAGCTTCCCTACTTTATAAGCATCTAAATTATAATGGAATGAAATGTTTTAACATACTGAAGATGCATATTCCCATAGCACCTCTGGAATATGCTACAGCTGCTACAGACTCCAACATTTCACTAAGGATACAGCTGCCAATTCAGCCATTTCCACTAATTCAATAGTCAAACTACATTTTTGGCAGCAAATGTATACAGCCTAATAGTTTTATTTAGTTTATTTTAGTGAATAGGTCCTAGTCTTTGTCTTCGGCATGTCTGCCCATTTTATATTTAGAGAAGTTCTTCAGCACCAGCTTTTAAATAAATTATGACATTGAAAAAAAATACTTTTACTTCTTAATGCAAACAGTAAAACTGATTTTTATTCAGTTCTGCTCAGATCTCCCCACTCTAAGAGGAAGCAGGTTTAACTGAATATCTATTTTTGTAACTATTTTGGTCATCCCACAAAAGAACCATAGATCCACATGCCTATATGTTCATGTGCTTTTACCTTTCACTTGTGCTCACCTTTTATGAACTATGTTAGCCTATGAGCTAACAAAAATGCCAAGTTCAGACTGCTGAGTATCGCTCATAGATATAATACAATTCAAAATACACAATTAAGGAAATATAATAATCATTGTTTTAGTTAGAATGACAATATTTTAGTAGCAGTCTGAACACCTTTATTAACAGATGAGCAGGCTGCAACAGAATTTTTTTTTAAAAAAAACAAAAACAAAACAAACCGAGACAGTTAATCTATCTGTTAATACAGTAGTTTCAGATCTGTTAAAACAGAACTTTTCAGCTAGCAGCTTTGCATCCTTACTGTTAAACTTCACATTATTCATAAGCAGTTATGCAGAAGAACATTACAGGGGAAAAAAAAAAAAAAAAAGAAAAAAAAAAGAAAAACAATAACTTATACTCACTAAAATCAATACCTCCTGAGAAGAGTAGAAATTAAAATGTGGTTATACAGTTATGCAAAAATGACAAAGTGGCTGAATGAGCATTGTTTAAATATATTTGATATTAACAATCTAAGCTACTTGACAACTTCTAAAGGATTTATACAAAACTTAGTTTTGAGATTAACAGAAGTTCTGTATTAATCAAAATGAGCCTTCTCATCACACAGGAATATATTCAGCAGTAAAACTAAAAAAGTCATTTTTAGAACTAAAATGAATGCTGAAGTCTGTTTGATATTACCCATCAGAAGTTACACTTTGGGAAGCTCTTGAAGCTACGATACACTTCTCCTCCATTTATTTTAAGGATGTTTCACTGTACACTGAAAGTATTGGTTTATATTTCACCCATTTGTGTTCCTAACTTCCTTCTTAGGTACTCAATAGTAAAAATTACAGCTGCATTTTCTCCATTAGTTCTCTTTCCAAAATGCACATGGGAAGGGTCAGCTATAGCAATCTTTAAAGGATGACTGAGTGCTTCTCTGTTCCACAAGATGGACACCCCTGAGAAAATTCATGTACTCAACCGAAAATGAAAGCAGGTACTCCCAAACATTTTTTCAACAGGCTTCTTCATCTGACAAGTCATCAGGAAATAATACATCAAGACCTTAAAATGATGCAAAAATGATATCTGAATTTGGAAAAAGCCACTAGAAAGGGGAGTTACATAACTAGCATGTTGCCATGAAACCCAGCATCTACTTTTCAACAAGTTGTGCTTTTCAGGGAGATACCCGAAAAGAATACCTCTTCAGTAAGCTTGGCTTACTGCGCAATAGTTAGTTCTAGTTTTCTGCTAAGGATTTGAAACTCAGAGCCAGGAAAAAACATCTCGTATAGGGCACCTCTGAAGATTGGTCAGAAACATTTCTTTCTTTATTTTGCTTCACTTACTTTAGGGGAGGAAAATGTTAAAGCCATGAATATTTTCTAAGCCATTCTTTTTAAAATTAAAAATAGACTATGAAAACAAGTGTTTTGCAAAGATGACTTTGCAATGAGAAGAACACTATATTTTGTCATTAACTTTTAGGATTTAAGCTTTGCCTTTTTCAAAATGAAGCATATATGCTGAGAATCCTGCCCTACCTTTCCACTCCTGCCTCCCAAGAAAGCAGAATTGCTTCATCCACTAGATCCTTGAAGAGCAAATCTTAAGCATTGCCTCTGGACAGAATGATACTATTTTAATCACAGTTATTTTAAAATCAATACAGACTAGCATAGAAGCACTGGCATTTAAACCTAGAATATGTCATCTATATGGAATTGCGCTTTACAGATATTAATTTAATGCACCTTTCTTATAAAATGTCCACACAAAAAATGTCCACAGCTTCTTCATCCCAGTACGTCCCTACTCCTTAGTTTTAAAACCTAGTAAAGCAAGAAAAAGGCTCAGGACTCAAATGGATAACTTGAGCTGAGTAATCACAGTATGTGTCCATTCAGCAGCAATGCTGCTTAAGGAGTTCTCATTTCTACTCCACCCACTGCATTGTGCTGGCAAAGTGATTCCAGAAGCTATATGGTTAAAAAGATCACAGAACTGCTCCATCTAAAAAGCAACAGAATGGGAAGGAGGGTGAATTTTTCCCTCAACTGAACTAGTTCCCTCTTCTGAGCCTCCAACAAATCATTCTGCTAGCACAAGACAGGACTACAAAAGGAAAAGAGCTAGTTAACGGAGGATCACCCTTGGGACTACAGTACAGAAATCAATTATTTCTGGATGATTTTCAGTGTGGCATGCAAATTTATTTTCTCTGTTCTACTTCTAGAATTCTAGCAGCCCGAAGAAGCAAGTAAAATCAAAAGCAAATAAACTCCCCACCTCTTTCATTATTAAAAAAAAAAAAAAAAAAAAAAAAAAAAAAAAAAAGAAATAAACCATTAAAGTCAGGTTTCTTTAGCTATCTTAAAATGTTAACTGCTCAGATTAGATGGAACTGCAAAGTGTGCACATTTGATTTAGCTGGCTTCTGTGCATGTATGCTAACAAGTTTTATTTAAATAAAAATAATCCTATGTTACAATGGATCTACTGTATTTTGAAAATAAGAGAAAGATGTGTATTTGCTGTGTAAACTTGTTTTTTCCTAATTATATAATCTACATGCCTACCAGAAGTTTTCTTTAAGAAGTCTTAATGCATCACTGAAATATAAGCACATTTGTATGTCTATTTAAGATGCATAGGAAGGGAAAAAACAGGGGGGAAGCCTTCTGAAGGACTTTCTAATGACTTACCGAAATATAGGAGTATGACCAGGCTTTGGTTTGTTCCAAGTAAAGTGCGAAGGAACAGAAAGAAATTGGTCTCCGGGCAAATCTTTTTTCAAGGTGTGTTGAGATCCAGAGCAATCATCTACTGCAGTTTCAAGGGATGACGATAAGTTACCCTGTTCTTCAGGACAGACATCTATTTTTCCAGATAAAGTGGCAGTCTGATCCTCTGAGGTCTTTCTTGTTTTTAGAGGAATATCAGTCTCTGTACAACACTGAAATGGTGAAAGGCCAGAATTAAGGCCTTGTACGTTATGGATGGAAGTGTTTAGCCACGTGTCTTCTGTTATGCTTCCTCTGGGAGAATGGCCAGGTGATGGAGTTGGAGAATGGTGAGGAGAGAGAGAACCAGCATAGCAAATCTCAGCACTGGAGTGTCGTCGTTTCCCACAGGGGGATGTAGGTCTTGATGAGGGCCTTGATGTTGGTCTAGGGCTTAACCAGTTTTCATCTGTAATACTAGTTCTAGGAGAATGACAGGGAGACTGTCTAGGTGACAAGGCATGCCCAAACCCATACGGCTGCTGCCAAGATTCATCATTGGGACCTCTTGGAGAGCCACCAGGAGATGCCAAAGGAGAGCCAAGGGTAAATCGAGCAGCTGCTTCATTTAGCTCCGAGTCTACATCATCATAAACATGGGAAATGGATTCACAAGAGGAAGCATCTGAAAACCAACTTCTGGACGAAATGCTGCTGGCAGGGCTTGGACTAAGGGATGATTCCCTATATGATGGCTCAAGAGGAAGATAGAGATGGTCCCGTGAAGGCCTTTCCATATACTCATTTTCTGTGCCATTTGTGTGCAAGTCATCTTCATTGGCTTCAATCCCTTGATGACAGTTGGGTGAAATCGATGTAATTTGAATACTAGGGCACTCAAAGGGTTTGGGTCCACCTAGTGGACTATATTTGGATTCTGGTACCTCACAAGTTCCTTCATAGTGCTTATGACTCTGAAGTCTTGTAGGGGGTGACAGAGGAGAGGAGTGAGACTGCAATCCATGGCGAGGAATACAAATTGGCTGATTTACAGAGGATGACGGTTGGTCTACATTAAAGATGTATATGGACGCACAGTCATCTGACTCGAGATCTGAAAACAAAATTAAAAAGAGGAACAGAGTCAAAATGCAATATTTGAAAAAAATGCAATAAACATAATCCTTTGTTTCCCAGGTAGGGCCTGTTTTCAACATCCTACACATTTCCCACACACTAACCACACCAAATAAAGCTCAGTCCTCATTTAAAATTTTCCCCAGCCATATTGACAGCTAAATATGACACAGCAGAGTTTTCTGTCACAAATCTTGTTTTCAACCAGACTCCACAGTTTATACACATCTTCAGTGGTTGAAAATATAATACACACAGAAAATAGGATTAAAATCTTGGAAGGATCTAAACTGGAAGACTCAATTTAAATTTTATCTTTTGTAACTACAGTCCACTCATAACTAAACATTTTTAATCTTAATCCATTAAAAATTAGTGTCTTTGACATGAATAAGACTGTGATACTTTCTGCAAGCCCACTAGTCAATACTTAACAAGCATGGGAATATTTTATACAAAGCATTTATCTCCTTTAACACTAGAAAGCATCTTACACTGACTCAAACTTCAGTGAAGATTATAAATAACTAAAAGCATTATATCAAAAGAGGCCTAACAAAGAATATTATTGAAGATATCATGAAGAATCTTATTCCAAAGATCTTTTTGGTTGCTTAGAAAACTCTGAAGTGCCCATCCCACAGAACAGCGTTTTTTCAAGAGCAGTCTCACAAAGTTTGAGCACAAGTCGAGTATAAAAAAGGCAAAACAAAATATTCTCATATTCTTATCCAAAACACAGGAAATATTAAGGAAAAAAAAAACAAACAAGCAATTGAGAGGGTGTGCAAGTCCAGTTAATGAAATCAGCAGCTTTGTCTCACAGCACTGAAACAAATATTCTTGCCTCGCTTCTCAGTATTGAATTAACTGTCAGTATGAGACATTTGTCTGAAACAAGAGTGGAAAACATAGCTTTTGTTTATTTTGTAACCACTGTGCTTCCACTCTTGTTTCCTTCCCCTTGTAAACTAGTTCCTTCCCTCTATAATTATAAAAAGTGAGTATGCACAAGACCTCAGGTAGTTCACTAGTCTATCATCTCCTAGCAGATGACATTAAATGTACTTGGACCACCCCCCCACTGGGCACTGAAACTGTCCTCAAAATCTGTTAAGAGTACTGTCTCTACAACTTCAGTAACTCGTTTTAATGCTGAATCACTTTGAGAGCTCTTGACCCATCACCAACATTTAACATCATCGTTAAAATTATACAGTTTCTAGGGTCTTGTGTGTAGTTTTTTGGTTTTGTTTTGGGGCTTTTCTTTTTTTTTTTCCCCAGCAGTAGGGGAGTATTATGCAGAAGCATAAATGTTTTTGCAAACTAAAATGCTCCTGTGTCAAATGTGACAACGAGACACGATGATCATACAATTATTTTCCATGAATCCAGACTGGATGACATTAACTGCATCTCTGGATATAAGCTTTTTATTTTTTTAAATGGTTTTTATCTTAAGTATCAGTAGAATATTAATACATATTTTAAAATAAATGTAGTCTCTCTCACAATCAGATAAAAGATCCAGACAGGAAGTCGTGTATTTTAGGCCTTTCCATGATGAAAAAAACCAAGTATGTTAATGAAGTCATTCTATTATCAGTTTCACTAACAGCAATCAGCTTAAAATTAACTAAAGCAGAAACAAAACAAAACAGCATCTCCTCAGAGAAAACAAGGAAGCATTTTCAAATGGAGAGAAAGCATAATGTTATCAATGAACCAACTATCTTCCTCAGACTTAAAAAAAAAAAAAAAAAAAAAAAAAAAAGCTGAAGGTTGAAGGTTCATAGGCCAGGAGCAGCTCTATTAGTAATCTATCTATTATTAAAGGAGGCACAAAATTGCATTTAAGATTAGTATAGTACTAAGTAGTTTTGTAAGCACTGTAAGATTTTATATACGTATTACATAGTCATATATAACAATTGTCTCTATTGTATAATTGTATCATTAACTACTATTATGTGTGTTAAGAGCACACAAAAAATTAGTATAGGTTAATTTCTAAATATGCATACACCAGAAGGATCAGGATAGTCAGTAAGGACTATTTCATATATCACACAAATAATCAACACAAGCTCACTATGTTGAACACTATCAAAACTGCATTTCCCTAGCCTTTCACTAGGATAACAAGCATTTTTTAAAACTTTAACTGGAGGTCTTTCTTTTTGCTGTTCCCCTATTGCAAAATATGAAATGCAGACAGGAGTTAGTTACAGGCTTTCCACAGCTATCAGTATATTCATGTGCAAGATCACTGATGTCCTTGTTTCCCAACTCAGTATTAGAAAGGAGGAAAAAGGCAATCCTAATAAAAGCAATTGTCCAGCTACTCAAAACTTAGAATAAAGCAGTTACAGGTACAGAAATGTTGAAATAATAATAAAAATGAAAACATTATAGGAAAACAAGAATTGAAAGTCTTCAAGTCCTGTGCATAACCATTTACTGTCATTAACGGCTTTAGGAACAGCAGCAGCACGTTGCTTGTGCTAAAACTCTCACCATTGTAAAGAGCCTTATTGCTCTGGCAGCAATAATCGAGAAATGTTAAAACATTTAAGACAATTTCTCCACTTTCAGTGTCACTGCGATTTACAAAAAAGCAAATGTACACTCAATATCTACATTACATGGAGCTGAGGTGGAGAGATCAGACTAGCATAGAACTATCAACACCAGCTGGGAGAACTGAGGAAGAGATGGAGAAGGCAGGAGAGCACACTTCTGACTCAGGCTTCTTTGGTCCCTCTCCAGACAAACAACTTCTAACGAGTTTGGCACCGTGCTCTCCCATTACCCCTCCCCAGCAGCATACACGCACACACTCAAAAAACAGGAAGCTAGAAATCCAGAGTAAGAACTGTGCCTCTAATGAACACCAAATCCCAAAAGCACGCTTTGGACTGTGGAAACAATTTATTTTGAAGCCTAAATCACCCAAATTATTTTCAGACACGATCAATAAACAGGTAGATTTATTTTAGTTTGCACACACAAACCCTCACCCTTATACTCATGTGTTAAAATAACCTGTTAGTTGCTCAAAGGACAACACTAGGACAGTTACACGTTATGTGATTAATTCTGCTAGACTATTCACCAATAACTATTTCTGTTCTATTAAAGACTGCAGAAAGAATCCAATCTGGAAGAGCCCTCTAACCAATTTGAAGGAACTAGTAAACATACAAAGACTAATATAACTTAGGTGAAAGAAATGGTAAAAAAAAACAAACAAACAAACAAAAAAAACAAACCAGCTGACAACCCTTAAGATGGAAAGGAGTGAGTGAGTGAGCCCCCTCACACAGGACTTCAAGAAAGGAAAGGGTAAACAAACTCAGAGAAGTCTCACTTAACATAAGCAAATGCAAGGCAAAAAAGAGTTATGGAAAAGCTCAAGGGAAAAAAAAAAAAAAAAAAAAAAAAGGAGTTATGGAAATCTGGTTACTCAATAGGAGAACTATTACATCCAAACAATCTTATTGGGGGAGGAAAGACAGTAAAAAAAAAAGTGAAGTTGGCCAAGTCATGAGGCCTTCACTGACCATAAAATATAAGAAAGATGCGTTAAAGAAAAAGAAACTAGGTCAGATCACTAAGGCAGAGCATAAAAACTACCACAAGCACATGGGGGCAAGATGCTAGATAGGACAGACACAGCAAAATACAAAGGCCAAGAGATCAGCACCATTCACATCAAAAGGCAGCCACGACCCTGGAAAGGCAGGTGCATTAAATGCTGCTTCTTTAGTAAAAGTCAACTGAGTAAATTGCCAACAAAGTCAATAGAAATGCAGAGTAAAGAAAATTGGACTAAAAAGGTTAAAAAATACTGAAGAACTATGGCCAGTAAGTTTAACTTCAGTTTTAGAAGTAGTATTTAACAATTTATTTGTTCCACTAAGCATGTAAAAAGAAGACAGGGAAACAAAACAAGAAGTCAACGTTTCCCAAGAACAAAACCATGTCAAACAAATTTTGGTTTACAATGAAAGGAGGAGGTCTTCTGCATAGCTAACACAGAAAGAAGCTCAGCTTTGTTTTAACGTAAGATTTTTAACACTACCACACAAAGAGAAGCTACTGAGTCTTTAGAAATTTAGTGATGCCTCCTTCCCCACCCTGCCAAGATCAGGTTTACTACTGAGGGATCGCAGAAGTTAGCAGATGCCCTATATTCACATAGTGTATATATGCTATACAAGGCTGCAGACTCCCATTGCAATCTTGCATTAGGCATCTGTGTTATCCGATCAATGAGAACCAGAAGGTTTGTCATTCTGAATGTACATGGGCTGTCTGGAAACAGGCTAGTTTACAGAAGCTCCTGTTCAGTATTAAAACAGTGCTGGCTCATCCTTTACTAAGCTGCTAACTACACTTCGACATAAGCTGTCTAACTGGAAAATATAATTAAGTAATATCCAGAACAACTGCCCCTCAAGTACATTTTACTCGCTATTTGCCATATCAGACTGCACATTCAGGACTAGCAATGCTTGCCCACCAGTTGTTCACTCCTCAGCCATGTACTGGCACATGCATGTGTGCAGCTGTGCAGCAAGCCACTTTTCTCCACAGAAGGAAGGTCAATTATTATCAAATGTCTGAACACAAGCCCTGGGCCAAAATTATCCAAACCACTTTATTATTCTAGGTTTGTAAGCCCATAAACAAACAGGTTCAGACAACAGGAGTTGTTATAAGGTACTAAGAAAGCACAACACGACCTAGGTCTTATAAAAATGCTACTGTGAAAACAGGATCAGTAATCACGTCCTTTAAATAGCACGAGGAAAGGCTTGAGTATTGCCACAGACATCATGTGTGCTCTCAGGCAAGTCATATAATCTGTCTCCACCCCCAAACTTTAAAAAGAATGACAACCTCTTCTGTTTTTCAGTTCTGTCATGACAGTTACCATTATCTTTCTGAACACGATGGCATTATAAACAGTGCCACAGAAATATCTGTAAATAAGAAAAAAAGGCTTATGCAGCTCAAGTTTTAAATTTCATTATCCTCCTGATATACAGCAGTTCCTGTACTTCTTGGGATGAAAGAGGAGTCTTAATCATCACAAAGGACCCAAAATACCCAATAGACATAGTTTTACTTTTGTGCACTTAAAAAGACAATTGATCAGAGTTCTTGATGGTACACTAGCACATTACAGCTCTATCATTTGATATTTAACTCCAGTTTTCCGTTGCAACCTATAAGTTCTCCAGAGACACCTCCTACAAGCTTAAACATCAATTTAAAAAACACAACCCCCAAAACCCTAAAAACCATAGCAATGCATTAGTTTATAAGGAGCATGACTGATTAGTAAGCCATGAAATACAGTACTAAAAAAATACAAATTGTGAAAACAACTAAGGTATGAAGGTGGAGCAGGGGGGAAGACAGATACTCATAGACCAAGTTCAGCAACACACAAGACAATAACGTCAGTTTAAGCTTTCAGAAAAGGATTATTTACAACAACTGTCATTTTATTAAGTTCTCCCTCTTCAAAGATTTTCTGCTCTATTTCATGGTCATATCAGATTACTCAAAAAGGATAAAAATAAATTTTACTTCTGTCAATCACATACGCTCAAAGCAGCTCTGTCCTGCCCATCAGAATTTCACTCATTTTCTTGTGTCAAGTAAGAATATTGGAAATGTACAAGAAAAACAATCTTCTTAACAGTGGGAGCTCATCAATGAGTCCTTTCCAAATTCTACTCTGGATGAGAATCCATTATCCTCAGTAGAAATGAGAGGAATAATGAAGCTGCACTAGTTTAAGCAGTTTAAGCAATAGAATAATACAGCATATCAAATGTTTACAACTGACATTGAATAAAATAAGAACATACTGGCTCTCAGGGTGTAACTACGTTATGTTTTTTTCAGCTGCAACTACCCTCCCACACACACTCACACACAAAGCAGGAGGGGAAATGAGAAGAGAGGTATTTTTAACCCAGATGATTTTGGCAATCAGATTTGTAGTGCGTTCACGTAAACACCTGTATATACACAACTGACAGGATGGCAAGCTTTAGGACATGGGGAGAAATGAGCAACCAGGACAGGAACTGCAGGTGTTTTCACTACCAAATAAAAACCTAACCTGCAACTAAACCCTTAGGTCATAGCCTGGTATGCATTTAAACCAGAACAGCTGTCTTACAGCTTCACCCTGAAGTTACAGGATTAAGTTCCAAACAGGGAAATAATAGTCATGAAATTTTATTTGGCATGTAAGAAAAACTCACTAACTAAACATGAAAATCAAATGCATCTGCTTAAGCCATAGGCACGTTTCATAAAATGGTACCTCCACTGTAGCAAATTGAGTTAATCTCAGTTAAGTTTTCTCCTTTTTTAAAAAAACATAAGTTCTCATAATCTTACATAGCAGAGTGCTTTGAGACACACTGATAAAGAGTGATGTACAAAGCAGGTAAAGAATCCAGCTTGTAACTGTAAGGTTCAAGAAGAAGTCATCATTCTAAGTTCAGTTACAAGCACAGAAAATAGCAACCAGAAGTGCTTATACCTGTGCCTCCTCCAGTTCTCCTGGTATTTCTGGTTAATTGTGAAGCACATCTTTAAATGAAAAAACTTTATAGAGCTTGTGGTTCAGCATTTAAGGATCATTCATTAATACTCCTAACAGGCAAAAAAAAAAAAAACCCAAACATTTACTTTTTGTTTCTAAACCTGTACATTCTATGGGCTCTCCTTTTCCTTTTTTTCTCTGTGGGTACGTCACTCAAGAGGGCACAGTATTTTACTGCATAATACCCCCATACACAAAATGGAAGCTGTTGCCCTCCCATTTGATGAAGCCTCATTTGTCATTCAGTGTTAGACAGAAAGTCAGCTTAACACAACTCAGTAGTTCAGAGATATTAAGAAATACAATATGGCCTTTGGGGAGATTCTTAAAACAACAGGATACATCCACGCAGCAGTTACTAACACACAGTATTAACAGCCTATTTGTCACTGCTGTTCTGAAGATTAAGTACATTATTCTATATGATCAACTGTTACAATTTGTGAAAGGACTGCAGCCCTGCAGTCCCACATCACCTGGTACGTGTAGACGTGGTAACTGAGAGATGACTGGGCCCTCCAAAACTGATGTGTTGCGCCTGACCCACAGGAAGAAGACTGATCTTAATGGTAAGTGAGGACATTATGCAAATAGTGATTGAGGAGAATAAGGGAATTACGTGCTGTAGTTGCCAGCCAAAGGTTTGTCTAGATTCTTGGTATTATAGGCCAATTTATCATCCACAGCCTAACCCTTCCCTTTGTGTGGGCAAAACTAACTGACTCCATGGAAGTCTCCAGTTATTCAACGTTCTGGTTTATGCTGTACCTATAAACTGAAATGCTGACCTAACTACCTACATGGATGCCTTTACCACTGCTCAACTTGTAACACCAATGAGCTTGCTGATAGCAACCTCCTGCTCCATACAGAGACACCTCCAGGTTTACAGTCTGCTCCAGTCCCAAACCAAGCACTGAGCAGAACCCAGGCTTCCAAGATCAGAATGCACAAGTAGGGGCATAGCAAACAAAACAAGACAGGAGCATGCAAGAAAATGGGTATTTTAGTTTACTGGAAAGCATGGTGACATCAACTGAGATCTTTGTAAAACTCGTAGAAAAGGAATGCAATAAGCCAAGGCAAGAATTTTGAGTTGAGGAGAGGTTACACAGTAAGAGGAGGGGAGACTGAAATGGGGGCATATCTCCTGTTTATCAAGCACCGCATGACAGAGGCTGAGAACTGGTATTGATAGTATCTGAACAAACTAGTTTGGGAACTCTTTAACACCTCAGCAAAATTACAGTGTACTTCTGCAGCTGTCCTACAACATGACAGAGGGCAAACCATGCCACAGCAGGCAATCCTACCATATAGTTAACTCAGTATTTCAAATCATTAATATTACAGCTTTTCACCAATATATTTTATAATACAGCTTTAACATAGACTTCAGGTGCATGAAACTCAAAGGCTCTATACATCAAAGGACTGAAATGAGCCAGAATGATCATCTGAAACTTTCCTGTTTTCCCAGCTGCTCACATGAATGTAGAATTAGAAACACCTTGAATTCACTTTGCTAAGATTGACACAGCAAGCATAACAGGCAGAAGTAGGAATCAAATAGCCAAATGAGAAAGGAGAGGCTGAAGCAAAGCACAAACGCCATTTTTTCAGCAGCTTTCAGAATGATATCCCAAAATACAAGGGAGACCATAGTAGCATGCCTTATGACTGTGCCACATGCAAGCCCTGAAACTCTGCATCTCTTTGCAGAGTCTTAAATAGCTTGTGTTTATTCCAGCCGGAGTGGAGGTTTCACCACATACACTGCACCTAGTCAGCCTAATCGCCCACACCCAGCCAAAAAAAGCTAGGCAATTTGAAAGACAGTAGCATTTGCTCTCAAAAGCCTAAATTTGATGAATTACACTGATGAAATACAGAGACTCTGACCTACTTTAAAGAAGCTATGCAAAATACAAAATGTTGACAGATTTTCTTAGTGGTTCTTTGGATTAAACCACACATCCTCTTGTGGCCTTGTCACTTGAGTACAGCTATCCAAAATGACCCCGTTAAGGCCTTTTGTAATCATACAGTTACTCCACCTCCTCACCTCCTTTGTGTTCTTGATTCAGGGAACAACTACTAGAAAGCATCTAAGATACACAAGAGTAGCTGTAAATCATGTAGACATTATTACAGCCCATTATGCAGCCATCAAAAGCAGTGAATCATTGTCACTAATGGTTAATAAACGCACTCTGTGTTATCAGCTTGTCATTCTGTTTTTAGAGTATGTTGTCACTTGGGGTATGAAGATACAAAGGGTTACTCTGTAAAACAAGCTCAGTTAGAAGGTAGCAATTTGTGCCCTGTCCCGACTGCAATCAGTCACAATCCCACTCCCTCTCCAGCACAGTACCAATGCTGCTTATCACTGAACTTATGTTTAAGTGGTCTTCCCATTTTTTCTATTTACCAAGCTATTTAAAAAATATATATATATATATTTCTCACAGCACCTGTTCCTAAAATAGCCAAGTTAGCAGCCACTAAAACATGAAGACTAATTAATCAGTTAATTCAAAAGTATTTCCCTCCTGCAATCCTGAATAACCTCATACATAAGAAAATTGAAAGATCTTGGTTTGAAAGGACCTAAAAGTGAGTTCAAAGAGAAATATTTACAAAATTTTGAAAATAACCCTCTCCACCAACCTGTTAAAAGACAAAGAGAAAAATCCAACTCTATCCAGCAATATTTTGGTATATTAAAAATCTCCCATTTTTAGAAGCGATGACTAATCTTCAAAATGCTGTCTGAAAAGCGATTTTTTAAACAAGCAATTACTATTAATTTAAATATTAATACAAATAATATGATTCTACATTTCTGAGAGTAATAAATCAGCTGTAAGCACCTGCTTACGTTTCTACCTACAAATATCTTTTATGCAGCCTCAAATTAAGTTTTTTTCCTACATTAAAATAATAATATATATATATTTATAAAAACAAACCTGCAACACAACACAAACCCAAACCAAATCCAGACTTTTATTTATTGCTGAAAGATCATGGGTTTCTAGTCAGATCCCCAGAAAGTTGATTCTTCTTTCCTTCCCTAGGTACATAAAAATGAGGATTGGGACTCCCAAAGAAAACTGCAAAAGTATCTCCTATCACACCTATCATCCTTTCTCTGAAAAGCAACCATAAGCCTTCAATGCCACTGAGACATTTAATCAGAAGAGCCATGTAAATGATTAAGTTCAGCTGTTCAGTTAACTCCTGAGATGTGCAAGCCACAACACAGTCCAAAAGCCTGCTTATCAACCCAGTTCTGCAGTTCTTCAGATTTAAACTCATCTTCCCTGAATGACTTTGAACAGTCTACTTTTTTTTTTACTGTTCTAATTCACCAGTATTTCACAAGAATACTCACGGATGGGTGTACTAAAGGTAGAAGAGAACGCTGGCTTGTTAATCAGCTTGCTCCTGCCTTGCAATTTTACTTAGCTTACCGATCATTTCACTTATCTTAAATTCCACTGTCATTCGAACCCCACATGGCATGCCTGGACAAATGCAAGGACTTGGATGTTGTTCTACAGGCTGGGCTCGCTGCCAACTCTGCTCCACGTACTTCCCTGGCCCACTAGGGCAGCTTTAGGCAACAACTCCCGTATTTACGTTATTGCTCTGAACAGACAAACTGCTGCTTACTATTGACCCAGGCCCATTCTACTCTCATTTCTCACTCATTCACAGCAACATTACTCATTTGGCTACTCTTCATGTGGGATATGATGAACTGCTTGCAATTGTACAAGACAAACAAAAGGAAAAGGACAGTTACGTTTTAAGCAGAGGGCTACTTTTTACTTTGAAGAAAGGAAGAGCTTATTTCTAATTTTCAGAAATTTGTAAGGTACAAGTATGAGGACAAATGCTTTTGTACTCTGCCTGTCTCCCACATCCAAGCTCTCAGGGTTTGTTTTCATTTGCACCGTATCCATAATTCAGATGAGAGGGAAGGGGGACAGAGGGTGAGGTACAACTATGAATTCACACACAAAATAAAGTGACATTTTGTCAAACTAGGGATCTTTTTCAAATCCCTGCACTACATAGTGACTCACTACATAGTGATTCTTGATGCACTGTGTACTGATCCAAGAACCATATGCCAAACCATGAAAGTTATGAGATTAGATCAGATGCAACTACAACTGCCTCACAACAGCACACAAGAGAGTTTGGTATTTTTCCAAATGGTCTCGTCCTGGTCAAGCACTAACCAAAGAGGCAAGGCTTCAGTTAGAAAGCATGCTGTGAAAAATCACAACATATTCAAACACATAAGCTTCCCAGGCTTACCATCGTAGTCTGTTACTCTTAACGGCCAGGCAATCCTGAGTCCATTGATACCAGATTTGACTTTAATACACATTTTCCTTTGGTTCTTCCTCAGTATCTAAGTTACCCTGAAGTCACAAGTTTCTTGTCACAGACCCTCTGTTTTTGGTGAGATTCAGCTGTCTAGTTTTCCCTCCTCCCCTCCATCAGCAGATTATATAACCACAGCCTATGACTGATTTGCATTGCGTCCCTGCATGTCAATCTTTTATGTGCACACATCATCCACTAGCTTGTAAAATAAAATTATAGTAACTAAATTTCCCTCAAGTGGTGGTTCCTATCACAATATATTTACTGCTCAATATCTCATAAACTAACATTTCTGTTCAAACATATAATTTGTGCCTAGAGGAAAAAAAAAAAAAAAAACCCAACAAAAAACTGACTCAAGCAACTTGTCCATTCATTCCTTTCTTAAAGTTGCACCAGTTGATCCTAGCCTTAATCCACACGAGCACTCTTTCGTATAGCAGATATTTACAGACCAGCAGACAGCTGTATTTATATGGACGGCTCAAGTTATACTTATTAACCACACAGTTACCACCTTGTGCAGACTTTCAATCCTACCCATTTATATAGGGAACCAAATCTAAACAGACTTGAAAAAAGGAATAAAACTTCAGGTGAACCATACAAGTGTGCAAGATGGTCTGTTAAAAGGCCTTCAGAAGATCATGTCTCTTGAGTTTCTTCTACTCAGCTAAGGAGAGCAAACTTTGTAGCAGTTCTGGATCACAAGTATGTGATCACAAAAATAAGTTTCACCAAGAGCAACCCCTCAGTCAGCTCACACCTCAAATTCACAATTACTGCCAGCATCCAAATCTTAATTTTCCACTAAGTCTAATTATAAGACTACTCTCTTTCCTGCCACAACTTTCTTAGTATTGCTTACCTTAATCACCATGTCTGGGAAAAGAACAAAAAGTTCAAGCACACCACAAACTTCTGTAAACAGCTTAGGCTGTTTTCTACTGTTTACCAACAATCCCTGACAGCAATACCTGTATGAATACACATTTAAGAAGTGAAGAAGAATACTTTACATATTTATGATCAAGGCAAAGTTATAAAGACAAGGATTGTGGTGGTGTTTCAGTACAAGTCATTGGTTTTAAGACTTTTACTGCATACCTAAATTAAATTACACATATATAGTGGCAGTTTTTGCTACAGAGAACTCTGCCTAGCTCCCGACGAAAAACTCAGTGTCCACCATCACTACAGAGCACTTAATATATGGGCAGGAGATAATTGCTGAGCAGCCCAAGCAGCTCGTAGATGCTCATAGAGAAGGACAGTCAGACATGGAAACCTTCAAAAAAGAAGATCAGGTATTATTTTGGCAGTCAGAATGCCAAAGTGTGTATTCAATCTTGATATTCAGTTAACAGCCTCAAACCAATAAGCTAATAGCTTTAAGGTAGAGGAAGAAACCTCACAGGAGAACAAGAGTACAGAAGTTTCCAAATAAACTAAAGATTCAAATCCAGATATACTGTCCTTTAGAGTGAGGCTCCAGCTCACGAAGATGTTTTGAATTGTCACTAAATTCACCACAGAACCAGGATATCTTCCATACTACACTTCTCAGGAGAAGAGTAAGAGAAATAGTGAGATTCATTTGTAACAAGATTACTAAATAGTATTACTTAATCAATTATGAAGTCATAGGAAATACAGAGAACCTCTTTTCAGCTTGTTTTACAGTTTCCAAGAAAATGAAACAGAGTATGAACCACAAGTCCAAGGAAGTCACTTTTATTAGTACTTTATAAACGACTCATATTTGGGGGGAGGGGGAGGGTAAATGACAAAACCCAAAACAAAATCAGCCAAGGATGATTACCTATGTTGAAAAATAGCACAAATTTCTCCTCCTCTACTTCATAATCCAAGAACAAAAGGTGTTAGGGTGCAATTCCACATACTGCTCTGTTTTACTGAGTAACAAAACCTTACCCCATCTTTTGCTCTTAGAACACTTCATCAGAAAGAACAGAAACATTTTAGACAGTGTCCTAAACAGCAGTATCACTAACTCATCTGTCAGAATTTCCTAAGTAACTAAATAATTCATTTTCTGGATATTGAACAGTCTGTAGCCTCTAATTTTAAGTCAGTCCCCATTTCACATACTAACAAGAAATAATTTTGGGTATTACAGAACCTGAATTCCCAGCTCAGTACTACATACCCCAATTTCTTTAAAGGCCCTTACCTTGTCAAAACTCAATTCTTTGAAATAGAAAATGAACACTTAAATTAAAGCTAAAGAAACAATTATAGCAATTTGTAATTGCTCTCCTTTTGCACAGTTTGGCATTTAAACCGTATACCTTAACCTCAGCAGGGTTTTTAACAGTAGTTTGAAGACCTTAATGCAGTTTATTTGCTTAATAAATTCTAGGCAAAATTCCCAAAATTATACTGAATAGTATTGCAAAACTGGGCGGATAAAGAGGATGGGGGCATCAGAAGGAAAGTATCCAAGTATCATGTATAACACCTCAAAAATCTCTTAATTAAAAAGACCAAACATGGTGGCACCTCAAATACATTAACTGACAAAGTCAGTTACACAACAATCTATTTTAGCAGACAGAACAGGACCTGAACAATACTGTAACTCACATGCCTACTCGGGCATTTCAAATGTAACTGATGTAATGTGGTAAGATGCAATCAGATGCTACTGCAGCTAACCAAACAGTTTCGGAAGAAAAAGTGTACCAAAGAGATTTAGTTCATTCAGAATGCTCTATAGCATCATCTTTGGGCACCGGAGACCTAAATTACTTTGTCAGAAAAAGAGTGTTAGTACCTAGAACCACACCATCTGTTTTGAGTGCTGAACGCTACAAAAATCAAAGTGATAATTTCTTTCTTCTTTGGGACAAGGACACTAAACTGTCAGAGAAAAAGAGAGCAAGATTTTGCAGAGGGTGCTTGGTACTTGACTTCTACTCAAAAGCAGCTGAAGAGCTTCTGACAATCTTATTTAGCAACCACCTGAGCAAATTTTCACTTCACTTCACAAGCTTTCCCTTTGATTTCACGTGAAGTATGCTGCAAATATTGCAGTATTAGACTTATCTAAACCATCTTTCACGCATTCCCCTCCGCAGCAGGAACTACAATTTTCAGATCAAGTACACAAGCACTACTGCAGAACATTATTCTCAATTCCTGCCACTTAACACAAAACTAAGTATGTCAGTTCTACTATCCTGCAAACCACTGAAATTGTTCCATATAACTCAGAATCCAGTTGGTTTAATTTCTCTTATTGTCCTCTGAATGTCATAAAAAGGGTAAGCTACTGCTTGAGACTAGTATTTTCTTAGTAGCTTAGAAATCAAAAAAGTATTAAATTAAATGAAAGAGTAGCTCACGTTTTCTTGCTCTTAATTAAAGATACAGGTAAAAATAAAATATATAAATATATACACTTACGTATGTACATATATAGAAGAATAAAATCCTCACAACGCTACAGCAGTCTCAGCATAAAAGAAAGTGTTAATGTAGATTTCCGTGTTATTTACGCAAAAACTTAGTACTAGACACTTCTTTCACAAGGATGCCAGTCCCAAACTTCTACAGACACAGCATGAAGCATGAGAATGTGTTTTCAAGTGTTCTCCATTACCATTGAAGACTTAGTAATTTTAACATTACATATTTCAAATTAAGCAACTTTCCCTGTAACCTACCTGTTTTATTATCAGCACAGATTAGAAAAAAAAAAATACCCTTATGCTTACTTTGCTGTGCAACGGACAACATCATTGAAGCAAGCGATATGGTATTATGAAATATATGCATTAGGGAGCTCTAAGAACTTTTGTTCATCCACCTAACACACCTGGAAGATGGGGAAGGGAAAAATATAACATTTCCTGTATGGATCCTCTCCTATACAAAATCTAGTTCTTCATATGTAAAATGCATGGGCAGAATTCACAGCTAAACTCTGACAATCCTTTTTAATAGGATACTTGAAGCCAGATACCTTTTCTAACCCTTTCCCCTTAAGGCCATGAGATCATCTCCAGTATTGCACAAAATAGGGCAATTACTGAGTTACGGATGCAGATGCAGGATTTCTTACTGAAAGCTACAGCAAACAACTCAGTTCATGGTCTGAGTATCACATTTTCAAATTTGCCTTACAGTTGGTAAGTTTTAACTTACCAAGCATTGAAAATTCTCTATATTTCTATATTCAGAGTAATAGCTGAACTGTTTGTTACGGAATCTGACCAAAATACAAATATTATACAAGTTAATTGAGTACCACTACTATTTCTAGTTTTCCGAGCAACTTGTTTTCTCATTCTCATCCATCACTGACGGAGGAGCATAGTTTAGACTACTAGTTTTATGTGAAAAGAATAGAAATAGGGGTGTCGTAATTATTTTTGTTGTAATTCGTTAACATTCTCCATTGTTTTCATATGGCACTGTAATGCACTTATTCAGCTAGCAGAACTCAGGCCCTCTTCCCAAAAGCACCATCTGTTAATCCATTAATTTGGAAAAAAAAAAAAAAAAAAGCAAAGAAAATCTCCCCTTATCTGGAGGAATCTGTAAACTAAATCTAAGCATCGAGAAAGTTACAGATTTTGTATCAAATTAGTGCCGGCTGTTCACACTAGAGGATATGCAGACTGTATCATTTTTTTTTTCTAATCAAGCAGAAAACTGAGTCGGAGAACTAAACAACATGGCTGCATCATTTCGCCTGGATACAGTCATGATTTGGAGCTATCTTATCATCCAGCCAGTTAGACTTAAGACAGCGCATTACCAATTAATACTTATTTCGAGTGGGTCAGGAAAAAAGCACGAAGCCATGGAACTCTGGTCCCGCTACACACTGCACTGCTGGCTCTTATTGATTCCGCACATCATCATCTACAGGGAAGACTTTATTTTCTGCGGTTTAAAGAAATACGAGGGGTTTTAAAAGGGTATTTTCAGGCTCCACTGCTACAGGACAGAACGGAATGGAAGCGCTCTGGAACGCGTGTGTGTATGTCGGTACACACGGGCCCGAACAGCCCTCACACCTCCACGCGCGGCGTTTCGCCCATCCACGCGCGTACACCCGCACGTACACAAAGTTTACCGGATCACGCTGGAGTGACCGCGATGCCTTCTCTACGGGGAACAGCGAGGTTCAGCCCCGACCAAGTCTCCAGCCCAGCCCCACGACAGCCCTGTGCCAAACGGGACCCCCCCCGCCTGCAGCGCGACCCCAGCCCGGCGCCCGCAGCGGAGGGGACGGCGGGCGGCTCCGTCCACTCCTCCCGCCGCTACCTGCGCCCGAGGCGGCGGCGAGACGCGGGGCCGGCCCGGGGAGGGGAGCGGGAGGCCGGCCCACCAGAGCCAAACCGCCCCCCCGCCCCCGCCGGGGCCTTTCCCTCCCCAAAGCCACCGCGCCCCGCGGGAGGGGAGGCTCCTGCCGCACGACGCCAGTGCCGGGCTCTCTTTTCCCAAAGTTGCAACGGCGGCGGGCGGCCCGGAGAGCCCCGGCCCGGCTGGCGGCGTCGCCGCCCTCAGCCCCCGGGGCGCCTCCGCAGCCCCGCGTCCCGCGAGCGAGCGGCCCCCGGGCACAGGGGGGAGGGACGGGGCCTTCCCCCACCTCCGCGATCTCCCGCCTCCCGCGGCGGCGGGGCGGGCGGCAGCCCCCCCCCGCCCCGGCCTTACTCGGAGGAAAACAGGAAGCCGACCCCCCCTCCCCCGGCCCGGCGGGAGGGGAGCGACCCGGCCGCGGAGAAGCGCACCTGCAGGCCCCAGCGGCGGCCCGGGGCCGGGCTGCCCGTCCTCCCCGAAGATCAGCCTGAAGTCGAACTCGTCGGTGGCGCCGCAGTTTGCCGTAGTCATGGGTTTGGCCGGCGAGGCGAAGCCAGACCTCCGTCGCCCTGCCGGGCCGCGCCGGGCTGCTGCCGGGCTGCGCTCCCCGCCGCCACCCCTCAGGGCCGCCTCATAACACCGGATGGCGCCGCGGCGGGACGGGGGGCGGGCGGGGGAGGGCAGCGCGCGCGGAGGCGGCGGCGCGAGCGGCGGCTGCGGCCCCAGCGCCAGCTCCCGTGCCCGGGCGCCTTCTGTCACTCACGGGGGGGAGGGCGCCTGCTACGGGCTGCGGCTGGCCCCTCCCCCGCCCCGCGCGCCCTGCCGGCCCCGCCCCCGCGCCGTGCCCCCGGGCAGGCGCCCCGCCTCGCGCCGGCGTTTCCCACACTTGGTGTCTCTCTCTCTCTCTCTCTCTCTCTCTCTCGTGCGCCCGCGCGCGCGCGCGGTGACGTCGACGCCACCGACGGCGCCTCGTGACCCGCACCGACGCCGCCGAGGGAGGAGCGACGGCTCGCGGCGGGTCACGTGGCGCCGAGACCCCCACGCGCCGCGCCGCGAGGGCTGCCGGGGGCTGTAGTTGGTCGGTTCGGCCTGGAGCGGGCGCCCAATCCGGTGGAGCCAGCTGAGCACGAAGGGGCGGGGCAAGCGCCGCGCGTGCCACGTGTCGCCCCGCCGCCACCGCCGCCGCGCGGGGGTCCCGGCGGCCGTCCGCCCCCGCCCGGGCCGGGCCGGGGCTGCTGCGGGAGTCCCCGCGTGAGAGCGCGGATTTCACGTTAGAGCCGTCTGAAAACTGGCGCGGCACCGGGTGGTGGTCGTGGCACCGGTTAACCACCCGGGTAAGGGGCAGGCTGGCGCCAGCTGAGGAGCGCCGCTTGGATAAGAAGTGCCGGGAGGGCTCTGAGCTGTGACAGCCGCTTACCCTCCAGGTGCCCGGGAAACGGGGCCGGTGGAGCAACCGCAAAAGAGAACCAATTGAAGTACTTTTGGCATTGAATGCCGTCAGTAAAGGGGGCCGAGTGGTCACTGGGAAGAGCACAGATGTTTTAGAACTACCCTGCCTGCACAATGATACGCCATCACCTGTGGTTGTGCATTCAGCTTGGGCGGGGGGGAAGAGGGGGGGAGCAAAAGATAATATAGAAATTAAGTTGTTCTTAGAGCAGGAGCATCAGTTCCCAGCAGCGGATGGCAGTGTAGAAACCATAATTGGCCCCATGCGTTTGGAATTTGAAGTCTAAGAAATCTTCAATATATGGGATCTAGGAAGACTTTAGGTTTGGGCTGATATTTGGGTGTTGATGGGAATTAAGCTCCTACTCACAGCCAGTCACATTTGCTGTATAGGTAGGTATGAAATATTTAGTTTTATTTATGTCATGGACTGTGAAACTTGTATTAACCAGAAATATCATCGCTCTATCTTTTAAAGGGCCAGGCTTCATTACTTGGTTGAAAAATTAACTGAACTAGAGTTAGTGTGCCATGACTCCATGGCCTGTGGAAATTAGAGTTATCTGTTAATACCTTCTTAATCATATCATTTGAGTCATAAGTAACTAATTCAAATTGTTTCTGTGCACAGGGTCGTTTCGTATTTGTTGCTATTTAGATGGATCCAAACAGGCATAACATAATCATAGAATCATAGAACAGTTTGGGTTGGAAGGGACCTTTAAAGGTCATCTAGCCCATAATCCCATGCATGCATTTATATCTAGATGTTCTCTTGACAAATTGTGAAAAGAAGAAAACTTTACGAACTGTGAAAAGAAACTGAGAAAAGACTACTAACGTGAGGAGAAATGGGCTACAGTGCAAAATTCTCAGTCCAGCAGGCTTTTAAGAGAGTTCCGTTCACTCCATCTATCTGTGCGCTCATAAGGAAGATCAGTAATCTAAGCCTAAATGAAAAACTACTTTGTGACCTTGTAATTCTAGCGGAAACAGAAAGCATCATATTAACTCCTGTTCTGAGTTCTATTTTTTTTTTTAATATGATGCTTTCTGTGTAAAAAAAAGACAGTCAAGTGAAAATAGGAAGCTGCTTCTCGTGCCCAGAACACAAAGCAGCCGTATGTTTATCTCTTACTTAATCCTCTAATGCAGTGTCCTTTTCATTGTGACTTCCCCCACACCACTAGCTATTTCTATATCTAAAACACACAAGCAACTACAGTTACTGTTCCTACAATACTTAAACCAAAGGTTGATGCCTTTCTCGGGGTAGCCAACTCCCTCTCCTGCAGGAAGCCTGAACCATTATGAGGCTCGCACCCAGTCAGCCTGTAGCCTTTTTTTACCTCTAAATCCAAGGTCATGTAGTAAGACAAGCTGGAAAAGTATGTGTAATTGGATTAACCATGGTTAAGAAAAACCCTCATGCATTCTTGAATGAAAACAGGTCTATGATGAACAACTCGGTAAAATATATATAAAATGGCTCTTAGCAGCTAATTTTTGTCTAAAAACTTCTGGGTAATCTTTCACATTTCCAAAGCAGATACATTAGCATTTTTCTTATTGTTAAATAATTGTTGTGTCAGATTACAGCACGTGGAGTAACCATAGCAGTTTCCTGTTCTGCTATACCAGTAGATTATTCATTATGCATGTCCCTGGAGAAAAATACAACCAAACTTGTAGTCTCTATACGGGGAAATTTGAACACAAACAAGTATTTGATCCATCTTCTTTGATAAGATGCTCAGAGTATATACTTCATGAGTATGATAAAAATATAATATTACAGTCCTATTCCTTTCCCTTAACTGTAAAACAAATCTTTTCTCCCCTGTTTGAGATGGTATTCATTCAGAAAATGATGATACACACAGGTCATTAGGCAAGGCTTTTAGCCCTACCTACAGCTGTTAATTAAAAAGGACTATGTATCCTAAAATAAAAGAGTAATTGGTTATGTCATGACCATCTAGCTAACAAGATAAGAATTTACAGACTGTGTAAAAGGTGAGGTGGCATTTAAGCAATTAATAGTTATTTACAGTAACTTTTATAAAGCGTTTTACATCAAAACCAGATATAGCTGTCTGAGTTTCAATTTCTTGCCAGCAATATCCTTTCTTTTTGCCTTGCCTTCACCATATTTTTCTTTTTGCTCTCTGTCCTACTGCATCAAAATGCCCGTCCTTTCTGTATCTGAATTTGTAAAAAGAAAAACACCTTCAAACCCTTTCTATACAGCTAAAGCGTAACTGGGATGTGACTGAAAGTGAGTTGGCAGAAGCCCTAAAACGACTGACGTGGGCTTACATCAACTTCCAGGGACTTATGTCAACCTCTGTGCTTGAGGTCCATGGCATGGATGGCTGAGTTGGTTTTTGCTTGCTATTCAGAGATGAAACGGTGGCAGTAATGAGAGCAACTTTATTTCACTGGTGGTTTTGTAAGGAGGGGGTGCTTTTATTTATTAATTTATTTAATATGCAGAAGTGGTTTCTGTCCTTGCCTCTTTCAGGCTGTGTTATTGCATCCAGATGGGGATACACCTTGATCTGGTCAGAAGCTGGAGTTATTGCGTGTGCCTTGAGAAGGAAGGAACGTGCTTCCTGTGGTATTTGAATTCTTTCCAAACTGGGGCTATTTTCTAGGCGTGTTGTGACTTTCGGCTCCAAAAACCTGAGGGCTACATTGTGCTGTGTTTTATTTTCCACACATCATCCTATGCTGGATAGCTAGGAATTCCTGATCTGCAGCCACATCCCAGATCTGTATTTGTCTTGGAGTAATAGGGATTCCTCCCCCCTTCCTATGGGCAGCAAATCAAACCCAGCTGTGCAACTGTAGCCAGAATAGGCTTTGGAAGAAGCGTGGTCAGGCATTCGTTCTGTATGATTCAATAAAGCAAACAGCCTCGAATGAAGAATATAACGCATGAGGTTGTATTTCATGTGCTTGATCTTGTTCCTGTTTGTGGTTTAATCTGGACCTGTTTAGAAGCCACACACACCAGCGTGGCGTGGAAAGGGCAGATGAGAAAGCACAGAGGAAGACTCCTGGAATCAGCAGATAGCGTTCCCTGGCTGCATCTGTGCTTATGCCTTTTACAGCTGCTATTGAAAAAAACATGAGTACAACAAAGGAAATCTTTTGGCTAGTGGGAATGTGTACTTACACACTTAAACTGATTTGCAAATGGCATACAAACAAAACTATCACAGCCTTTACATCTCTTGTTACTAACGAGGCACATCCATTTTTTAAGCATGCATAACAGTGTTATGTAGAAGAAAGGTACTATTTCAGTATAGAGGCTACGCTCAAGAACGTTACATTCAGCAGTCATATAGGAAAGGGGCTTGCATTCTGCACATAAGGTCATAGGTTATTTATATTTAATATGTGACATCTGGCATTTAAAATAATTTCCTTGGCTAATTACCAGTGCCTGGGTGAAATGTGAAACTTCTGCCATTGGGGAATTAAAAGGAAAACGAAAACAAAAACAAAAGTAGATTGCATAGCACTGGAAAGTTCTGTAGGAAAATTAGGACTAATTCAGGCATTAGAGTACATGGTAACAGGGAGTAATCTGGCTGAACCTGGATAAATTTTAAGTTTTCAGTTAAAATCTTCAGTCATCCTTTTAAGACTCCCCATGCCATGACTTTTAATTACAAAACTCCTATCTAGATCTTGTGCTCAGCATTTGATCAATGGGCATTTGTAATAGAAAGATGACAAAGTTTAGAATAAATAAATAAATAAAATTGCCTACAAGGTATGCACTGACAAAAACATACCTACATAAAAACTTTATGAGGTCACAGTCTCATTTAACCATTTTTACAGTTTTCCCCAAGAAGTTTCATTGCTCTCTTAAACTTACTGCCGTCATACTAGTACACTTCAATATATTTTTCTTCAATATATTTTTACATTAAACAATCATTGCTTTGCTTTATTGTTTGTTTAACATTCTGCCATGTAAAGCAGACATTACTTCATAAAGTTTGCTGCTGCTTTATATTTCTGTATTTTTACAGAGCAGGCTGGAGTCCTCCCATTTGGACGTTACCATCACACGTGTTAAAATGACCAGAGGGTCTAGAAATCTGGCACTTAGCTGCATGGCTCTCTTCACAGTCTTTATATTCATAGTATTTTGCTCTCAGATCATCAAGTGAAAGCAAAATAAAATTATCAGCTGCATTATTACTGATATCAGTATATAAGGACACTCCAGGCACGAGTATTTGCTTCTGAAATGATTGCTTTTACAGATACCTTAGAGTCTTATTACAAAGCCTAAAGTGGTTTGTGAGTGAAATCAGATGACAACTGAGATTGCTACCGGAACAAGAACAAACTCCTTTAATGCACAGTGATGTTTGCATAAGATAAATATTTGCGGAAACTCAAATGAGGTTTCATGAAAGCTCTTAGGCTTGATACAAAGACTAAGCTGGCATTTTACTTGCTTTTCCGTATTTTAACTTTCATTTTTGACTGTTCATTAGCCAGCAAACAGTCCTCTTGTACAGGACTGGGATATATAGAAAATACAGGTTCTGTTCCAAGCTTCCAGTTTCTTGTAGTCTGATCTTCAGACTTCCTCAAAGCGGCACAAGTAATTTGCTATTTATCTAGACACTTAAAACATTGCCTTAGCTTCTCTCTAAGGTGAGGATAATACAACTTCTATTGTCCCTCTTTTTACTTAGACTGCACATGCCTCTGAGTAAGGACTCTCAAGTCTGGAATAGTCCTTATGCACTGTCTTTGAACAGTCGAGCAGCCTGGCCAGATGATTTGGGCTAGTATTTCTCCGGAATTTCTCTGGAAAAGGAGAAGCATCACACAACTCTCCTAGCAAAATCGAAGCCCAGTCTCTCAGCCTTTAACTATTCTATTCTAGGATCTAGATATGCTATGATACTCCTATGATATGGTTTGGTTTGGTTTTCTTCAAGGGTAATGCATGTGCAGTTGAAGGTGCACCAGTTTTTCTGTATTCCAAATACACATTTGATGTCCTTTTATTAGTTTAGATATAACCACAATCTTATGTGCTTATGTCATTCCTCCTTATATATTGTAATTTAATAAATGATACATAGCCTTTGCTTACCAGTAAATTAAGGTTTCTTTATCAGTATGGTTTATATTGGTTCAGAGGTAGCAAAATCATATTTTCCCTCATTACAACTTTTCACCATAATTCATAATAAGAAACTAGAATAAATGTATTGCTAATCTTTTCTTGATATGCATATTCCCAGGTTTCTGTACGAAGCCTGATGGACTCACTCTTCAGTGAGAAGGACTGTCAGCCTTGTGCAAATCAACTCTTTTGTCCTTGACTCAGGTCAGACTAAGCTAACATAAAACAATAGGTTCTAACGCTGCGGGAAACTTTAAAGGCTCCATGGTAGCTTGGATCTTGGACTTCTACCTGGTCTCCGTGGAACTGGATCCATTTTGCAGTCATTAGATCACACGTGCTCACACTACTTGCTTAGTCTGTGCCTAATGAGCTTTCTGACCAAAGCTTTCTGATCCAATCTTAATTTGGATACAACAGGTTTCAGCTGAGAGGCAACAAGTGTTGAACAGAATTGCCATATCCTAGCTGTGGCAGGTGCTTGTGTGTCTTTTTTGCTGTGATCCATTCCAGTATAAAGTCCAACAGGCCGGCCATGTGGTTTACATTTATTTTTTCCTTTGCATTGGAATAGAGGCAGTAGTTTTCATTAGCAGCTCCTGCTTCTCATTTTTTTAGTTGATTGAGTTTCTGCCTAGCTTGCTGTCCAGATTGCATGTAGGAGAGTTTATTCTTCTTTGACACAGCAAGGGCTGGGAGGTTTAACTATTCGATTCAGTCATGGAATCAATCCTCACTACAGTCAGTCATCTGGTATTCTGCTGCTAGTCCTGGTCCTTATCTTTCTACCCTAACCCCTTCCCAGGAATAGGCTTAGCTGCGTCCCCTGGCTCTTTATATCAGACTGGATTGGGATAAGGTACTGCTGTGTATTAAAAATTTATGGAAAATAGAAAAGACAAAACACGGAAAGGAATAACTGATTAAATACTATCTCAGTATCCTTCCAAGCTGGAGAATGAGCTTTTCAATTAAAGAAGTGATCCCAGTCAGCTCTGAAAGAATTATTACTCAGTAAAGGTTCACTCATTTACAATTAATTTATTTTTGCTGTACTTGCAGATTCTAAATATTAATTCATCAGATATGTATGAAGAATGGTTTCGCTGTTAATTTATATTGAACAAAACAACAGAGTTTCAATGAATGATTACATGAAATGGTTTTTTAACACGTAGTCAAACTAGGAATCTTATCCCAAGGATTCGTGTCATCTAGTCAGTGAACAAAAC
This sequence comes from Chlamydotis macqueenii, assembly GCF_036417535.1. NCBI lineage: Eukaryota > Metazoa > Chordata > Aves > Otidiformes > Otididae > Chlamydotis > Chlamydotis macqueenii. The sequence goes on from NC_141568.1 coordinate 17,147,665, forward strand.
AAAATTGTATGATTAGTCCTTTTTCTTTCCTTATCAAAAAAAGCCACAGATGTCTGAATATGCACAAATAATTGGTCTACAAATGCAAAATAAAATGTTTGACCTGCTGCTTACTCCTTTGGAGACCAGGGCCTGGTGCTCCCATATGTTAAGAAAAAATAATACCAATAAGCCATGAGGAGGTAACTAATGATAAGCTACAGAACAAATATTTTCAGATTAAGAAAACCGGTAAGAGAAAAGGCTAAACTTGTTAAATTCAACATTATGACATTACTTGATCAGTAAGTAATTCTATGAAGTCCTTGCCAAACTTAAATAGATTATCTTCCCATTATAAAATGAAATTTCTCTGAAACAATTGTATAAACCGTGACATTAACAATGATTCATCTTAAAATAAAGCATACTTCAATTCTAAAGCATGATACAGCCTTCTGAGTGGCCAAAATCTTTTTTTCTCATGCACTTCATTGCATAATGTCCTTTTGAGGCATTAAAATTGCTTGGGTTTGGCAGGCTGAAGATATGACTATGCATAAAATATATCATGTGCCCTTATCAGTTAGGTTGTGAATCTAGTTTACACTTAACAGCGTTCAAGACCGGACTGGTTACTGGTAAAAAAAAATTAACTATTCATTTTTATTTTTATTCAGTTTAATTGAAAATGTTGTAGTAGTTACATCCAGAATGGTAGTTAACAATTGGGAGGTGAAGAATATAAGGTAAAGGAAACTAGTCACCTCCATAGTTTAATATCCTTGAAAGAAAGGCACTGTATCAAAGTTAAAAGCTATTTAGGTAGAAAGTAGAATGGAAGACAAAAAAAAAAGTATTAGAACACTTCTATGTACTATATATGTCGCATCCACAAGGTAGCAGAAACAGAGCAAAATGCTGTTTTGTCCTTGAAAACTTACATCCCTTAAACAAAATCAAGGTTTGTAAAAGATGCTGGGTTGACAAAACCAAAGAAAAGCAACCAACACAAACAGTACAGTTTAGGCAGCAAATTATAAACAAACCTGTGCCCTACACTGTGAACTCCAGTGAGCACATTTCAGTGTACTCACTCCTCCCCTCTCTCACTGCTCTTCCTCTGTAGTAGGAAGACTGACACGTGCAATGTCAGAGATGGAGGTGTCTTTGTTACGTTGACACCTGCAGACTAACACTGCTGAACTACTGGTTGGAAACAGATTCTGGTCAGAACTGATTTTGTATGGCTTCAGCCAATATCCTGAAGATTAAAAGATGCCATACATTTCTCAAACTATCTTCAAGGTCTTTTCCACAGATGGAAGACTAAAAGAAACCAGAGTTTTAGCAATCACTGCTATGAAACAAATATCTGGATGAAAAAAATGCAAAACCTTGTAAGATCTAAAAAAAGTGAGAACTATTGCATGGCACAGAGTAAAGTGTTCTTTCATAGGGACATAAGGAGGTTTTAAAGATACGTTTTTGATAAAGATAATCCAATGGGTGAAAATTCACAAAAAGAGAGAGTTTGATAACCACTTAAGAAAGAAAAAAAAATATCAAGAAAGCAAGAAAGATATTCCAACTGGGAATTTATCTAATTACAAAGAAAAAATACCAAACTTTAAGATTATTGTTTTGCCTATTCTGTCTCCCCTTACTTGTTCTATTTTTATAGACTAAAAGCCAAGAAAACATTATCAAAAAGATGGATCATTTTTCCAGGCAAAATATCTGCTGATATGGCATCTAACTTTTATCCTATTATAAACAAAGAAAATAGGCAGTAGACATAAAGGTTTTAATGTAAACACCTAGAAGAGGAAGATGTTACAGAAGGAGAGTAATGTAAAGAAATGAGTAAATACACTTGCATGTAGGCACCACTGCCAGTGCCCTCCATGGAGCCACAGCAAATAAACTAATGGAAATGGGGGCCATACATACAGACCCTCACCTGGTCAGCCGTTGAGACAGCAGGAAGAGAGGTGGGACAACAAATGACACATTTTCAAAAGACTACAGTAGTGTGATGGCAACGCTGTCCCTGTAAACAGACATTCATGGCACACTAGCTGGTGGTAACAGATATCAGGATGATATTGGCCTATTTCCTATCTAAATAAAACCAAACATCCTCTTTTCCAAGTCTTGTTCAGTCTGCAACTGAACAGTCCAAAATGTTTTCTGAAACATGTAACAGAAAAAGATTTTAGTTAAGCAGAGGGTCCTGAGGAATAACGTGTTTTAGCAATAGTGCGCACAGTAGTAATATGCATTAGGTTAACGTCCTCTCAGAGCAGGAGGTTATGGGTTGAAGCAGTTAAAGTGAAAATAGCTCATAAATACAGTTGAAAAAAGGAACGAATTAACCATAAAACCACCAAAATTACAGTTTTTTAAACAGAAGGGTGGAACTAAGGTTTGGTGTTTTTTTTTTTTAATTTAATATTTATAAATTAACATAAAATTATCAATACAGGGAGGCACTAGTACTTTCATGAAAATTTTGTCCGTGACTTAATAAACCCTTTTGCTAAACTAAATGTACTCACAGACAACAAAAGGCAAAGTCTCTGGAATGCGATACTTGGTTTCCATTTGAATTAAAACATATACATCTTCTCCAGTCTTGCTCAATTAAAAAAGAAGAAGCAATCCATCAGCCATGCAGTGGTTTCTGCTGGGCAGGGATTCAGGAGGAAGTAGTCAGCAGGACTGTACGTACCCACAATCGCTATAATGCATTACTTTTTTTAGCATGTAGTAGCATTAAGCTGTCCTGAAGGCTTTGACATGCTTTTGCTCAGAGAAAAAAAATGCTGAAGAGAACAGCAGCTGCCCTTCTTGGTGCTCTTCGGCAGGCAGACTTTAATCCTCTGGGTTTATACAGTTGTTCAAGAAACATTAAAAGGAAAAGTCGTCTAAAGCACCAGAGGCACCAAGTGGGAAATTGCTTGCTCAAAGTTTTACCTATATTAAGAAAAAGTGTATTTTATGCTTTAAAAATTGTTGTGGTAGCACTTTCCAAAACCAATCTATTAAAGACCCATATCACAGAATACTGTTTCATATTTATTATCACAAGGGGAGGGGTGTGTCTGCTACAGTATGACCATAAACTGGAAATGAATCTTTTCCAGTCAAGACAGTACATGAAAGTTATTCATCTAGCAGCTTCCAAAGTTGTAAACCCAGTTCAACTGGCTACCAGGCTCTGACTGTGTTTGGTACAAAACAATTGGTATGTTCCAGTGAATCAGACAAAAGATCAAACTAAAAATAGTTTCAACATTGGTATTTATATACCTTCAGAGCATTAAAAACAGCCTTACTGGATTTCTTAGGCTTTTTCTCATTGGGAATGCCCTAACAAATTATAGTGAGACTGTTATAAAATTGATTGTAAGCGTTTAAAATTAAGCCTTGAAATTAAAGTCGAAAACAACTGTAAGCCAAGAAATGTTACTGTTAGAGTAAAACTTGAAAGAAATCCAAACTTGTTAAGGCATAGAACCTCATATAGTATATCCAAGCAATGTTAACTCTTTCCTATGTCTTTTAGCTGGAAAATAAATTTGATCCATCTTTTAATATTATTTTAATCTGGGATTACAATCTCTAATTACAGTAGATGATGTCAAACATTTGGTGTTAATGTACAGTGTTCCTGGTGTCAATAACTTTGTGAAATAGCTAAAACTCTTCAGTTAATTAAATGTATCATCAATTCACTGTGTGAGGCTTCATGTTAGGAAATAGTAGCTATGTGTGGTTTATAATGCTAAGAGAATCACAAATAAGAAAGATCCTAAAAGGAAAGGAATGGTTGCCAGTAAACTGTACAAGACCAAAGGTTAAGTAACTCTCAGAACATGTGGTTATGGGTCGAAGTAGTTAAAGGCAAAATATCCCAGAAATACATTTCAGAGAATGAACTAATTAACCCATAAAATCACCAGAATGACAGATATTTAAACAAAAGGGTGGGAATAATTCCTTTTAGGGAAATCTACTTCAATATTTGTAATATAACTGGCCCAAATTTGACTCAAAATTTAAAATGTCATTAGAATTGTGTAGGATTTAAATTCCTTTGTACTTAATATCTCTGCATTTCTCAGTAGTGGCTCAAACACTCAAGAAAAACAGTATTCTTGAAGGGAAGTTTTTATTTTTTTGTGCTTCATTTTAGGGTGTGTTTCTGTAACACCTTAAGCCAACCTAGTTGACAGTTGCCATAGCCTGGCCCTCCACCCTGCCCTCAGTTGTTCAGTGATTTGTGCTGCTGTGCGTACTGTGCAGTAACTCAGCTCAGGGATGTGAGCCAGTTACAAACTAGCTCTCCAAAGAAAGCAACTTTTTGTCTCCGTTCCCTGAACTGGCTTATTATATGGTAGCACGAGTGGCACAAGGGAGGGCCCTCAGCTAGCTGGTTTTCATGCATCTTTGATATAAGGTCCTAGAGAACCCCTGGGACCATCAGCTGTCCAACAGTCAGTGGCTAACCATCTTTCTATGAGCCCCATAGTCCACAGTCTAAATAGTGACTTAATTAGCTTTCAGTTCCACTAGTATGGCAAGCTAGTAAATTAAACAGATGAAACTTCACTAAATCTGATACCTCTGACAAGGGAACAGTAACATCTTTCAGCAGAAAGTCACAAATCACCCGGCATGACTTGTTATAAATCGTTAGAACCAACAGAGTAAAGGTGCAGTGAGACATCTGCACCAGTCGAACACTTCTCTGTTCCAGACAGGAGGGTTTCTGCACGCTTTCTGTCATATGACCCTCAGAGAACTGACTTGACTCACCAAACCAGATGGAAATGTCTCTCTCACTTTTGCTGTGTTAATTTTCTGCCCGAGGCAGTGTAAGGTGGGAATGGAATCACTTACTTTTGGAAGCAGCAGGTTTTTTTTCAGCTCAGCCTGCTGCCTTTGCTCCTGAGGCTATGGATGCATGTCCTGGTCTGATTGCTGTGGGGTTCGGTGCAGAGGCCACCTCTCCCAGCCACCTACACAGCTAACACAGCGAAGCAGTGAACATTCCCTTTTCAGTTACAGTAAAAATGAGCCATGTTAGCCCACACAGCTTAAACAGCAGATCTTCCTTAACTCCCTTTGAAAGTGAGGATGGAACATGTATCGTGGTCATAACTTTATCACCTTCATTTTCTTCACCAACAACCCACCTGCCTATGCCCCAGAGACAGTTCTCTGAGGTATCTTTTGGGTGTGTACCAGAGCTCTCTCATTATGCACCTATTTTGCAATGAGTCCACAACAGACATGTGAAAATCAGGGCTTAGCATATAGCCCCTTCCTGTTCCTGTTGTGCCTTCTACACACCTTCTCCATTAAAAAAAAAAGTAAAAGAGCAATTTGTACCAACTGAACATACTCAGTTTCAAAAAAATAAGCTACTGATAAGGATGAGCCTGCTGCTTCAACATAAACTGTTGATTGCTTGCCTTGCACCAAAGTGCAGAGAGAGAAAAAAAAAAAAAAAAAAGCTTTTAAAACATGGGAGTACCTGCAGGTTGGCTCAAACCACGATCTACGGAGAATGAATGCAGAGCAGCAAATGCACAATCACAGGTTTCTGACCTACAAGACTTGCAGGAAAAGCCAGCCCAAGTCAGGCAGAGTACAGAAATCACTGGAATCGGTTCAATTTGACTGAATGCCAGAGCGCCTTTAATCTAGGGAACAGAGCCAGGCCTGACCCCATTTGCAGGACCTTTGTTGCTGTTTTAAACATATATCTTTACTGTGCCAGATAACAAACCAAAGATATTATTAACTTAGCAATTAAAGAATAATTAGCAAAAGAAGCTTTGATCTGCACCAGTTAGTCAGGCTGCCATTAATGCCAACTAGGTGTATTAAGTACAGATCTTTCTCTAGCAACATTTTAATCAATTTGAATAAATAAAGTAATTTAGGCTACATGCTAAATTGTTACAGCCAAGTCTCAAACGCCTCCTTTACTCATTTATACTTAAAATCAGCAACCTAGCCAGTAAGCTAAGTCGCAGTTATAGCAACAAGTACTAGGAAATAAATTAATATTTACATGTTTGTACTTTGAGACTAATAAGAATATGGTGTTAGGCAATACCAGCTTAATGGTTTCTTCCTGCCCTCTGCACCGCAGAAGCTTGCCGTCTGCTCACCTGCACAGCCACTTGTGAGACCAGCCTGTGTGCCAGACCAAGGGAACTGGCCCAGCTTCGTCCTTTACTGGGAGGAGCAGGGGAGGATTGTTCGGGTCAGGTAAGTTCCCTGATCTGATGCAGAGTGTGGCCCCACAGAAAGCTCTGTCAGCACAACTGTTCAGGGACGGTGTAGTGCCTGCAATAAGCAACGCAGAGCAAGGGTATCTGAAGTTAGTTCTGCTGCCAAATGCTTTGTGTCATGAGACAAACGTGCAAGAGCAGTACCCATACTGTGCATGCCCACAAAGGGCAACAGTGCGAGAGAAACACTCTTGTACACTGCCATTGCATCAATGTTCTTTACAAAGGCCAGTAAAAGAACTGGGAGCAAGTATATAAGTGAACAGATGCTATCTCAAGGATAAATGCTGTGAAGACATTGCTGCAGTGACTTTAAAAGAAAACCTCAATAGCAAAACTTGGAGAAAGGAAGTCTGAAAAATAAATAATGAGGTTTATTACAAGTGATAAAGATAGGACTATTGAATTATTTGCTATAGGATTTTCTCTTGTTAACATTAGCTTTAGAGATACATTTTGCATTCAGTAAAGAGAAGGATAATCACTTCAAAGAATTATCAGAAGTGATATGCAATAGTAAAACATCAGGACAAAACAGACTGAAACTTACATGAAGAGAGAATCTTTAAAGCATTTAGACACCAGTTCATCAATGCATTCCCCTCCCCACAATCCACTCTGAAAACAATCTATCCACTAGGAATGACTGTTGTTCTAAGCCATGGCCCTGATGAATACACTTTTTAGTCTCAGATATGAGTAAGAGCTACAAAAGGTTAAAAAATGTGGGTATAGCTCAGATAAACATCTAAGAGTTCAGAAATTCATCTGAACGCTTTCTGTCAGAAAAAGAATGTGCTGTAAGTCTCGTGAGAAAAAGACTTATTTGTGATGTTGCTGGCACTTTTATTTCTGTTCTCAGCTGGAATATGTTGTGAGTAGTCAACGTCTCACATGGTGTTTTGTCTTCAAGAGTCGTGGGGAAAAAGTTCAGTTCTAAAAATAGAAGATTACGGTGAAACTCTTATCCTATGTAAACTGACTTTGCCTCTTGTTACTAAAAGAGACAATGGGATGGTAAAGTAAAATGTTGGTGAAAACTGAGGAGTTGCATGCAGTTAAAGAAGAAATCATTGTTTTCAATTTACAAGTTAAAGAAACCCCACATATTCAACTTGAAAGACAACTTCTGATTTTTAATTACATAGCACTAAATCAAAAACGCCTCTCTTAATTAACCTAAAACAACAACACTGACAACCACCAAGTTCTTACAGCAGGACCTTGAAATGAAGCTTGACCATGCACAGCAGTAGGACTAGGATCTTAGCTAAGGACGGAGTAAATTGTCTGCAGTAGATAAGTTACTTCGAAAAAATAAATTTCATTTCCAAAATGCCTTATATCAGTCTTTCATCATAAGTCAGCCGGATGTAGTTTCCAGTATTAGTTCTGAAAATGGAACTTGAACTTTTAAATTACTTTGACTTGTTGAATTTTTTTTTACCAACAGCTTTACGTGACAAACACATCTATTTGCAGGGACAGGCTATGGTATCATATGCACATACATTTTCATGCTGTAGCTCCAACAGACTGCTCTGCCTCTCCAAGGGCAGCTACAGAAACAGCACATCGCTTCCACAATGACAGTTTTCCCCTTTGACAGATGAGGTATTTTTTTGCTGAAACAAATGGCTACCATTTCTACTTCCTTGGACTAACTCTACTGGGAAGTCTTTAACAGATTTCTAATGTCACAGACATCCAAGTCACCAGGTAGCTAATGGGGCTGTTCAGCCTGGAGAAGAGAAGGCTCCAGAGAGACCTTATAGCGGCCTTCCAGTACCTGAAGGGGGCTGACAAGAAAGACTGAGAGAAACTCTTCAGCAGGGCCTGTTATGATAGGATGAGGGGTAATGATTTTAAACTGACAGAGGGTAGATGTAGACTGGAAGAACAAGGAAGAAAAGTTTTACAGTGAGGGTGGTGAGATGCTGGAACAGGAAGCCCAGAGAAGTTTTGGATGCTCCATCCCTGGATGTGTTCAAGCTTAGGTTGGATGGAGCTTTGACTGACCTGATCTACTGAAAGATGTCCCTGTCTATGCAGGCAAGTTGGACTAGATGACCTTTAAATATCCCTTCCAACCCAAACTATTCTATGATTCTATGATAAACACTGCTTTTGACAGCAGCGCTGACTTAAACCACCCTTGCCTCCAGGCTTCTTGTTCCTTTCCTTTTCTTTCTCCTTTGTTGTCCTTGAACAACTGTTTGGAGGATTGATGGAAGGGTTGTGGAGAGGAGGTTGTTTTTAACCTGTATCAATTCCCTAATCTGTTTTACCACAAAATCCCATGAACAAGTGTACTGCCACAACTGAGACAGTGACAAAGATGTGGGGAATGGACAGGTGGGGATTGAGGAGCACTGACACGAGAAAAGGTGTTCATCAAACTGCAGCAGCCATCCTGTCTGAGCATAAGACATTTCTGCTGCTCATCTAGGCAGTCAATTAAAGGAGAATTCTTGGAAAGCAAAAAGGTACCAGTTAAAGATGGCAACAAAACCTGTCCTTTAAATAATAAAACTCTTTTAAACTGAAACCATGGGGGTGCCATTTAAATAGTCTGAATAGAATTCAGTGACATCCTTGAAAATATGCACTTTTGGCTGCTTCTTTGCAAACCTGTATTATAGCACATTTACTAAGTGTGCAAAACTGGGCTTGTTTACACAGGGCTTGTGTAGTAGGGACAGTTCTTATTAAAGTTTTACAATTTTTCAAGGGTCATATCTCTCAATGTTGTGTAATCAGAACTCATAGTTCAGCTGGCATTTTATCTGTGCACAAACTACATGATGTTGCCCTTTTCTTCCAAAAAATAACATCTCCCCTTTTAATTCAGACTTGTGTTATGAGGACCAACTTGATATCCACTTTAAAAGTGGATTATATTATAATAAATTATTATTAATTAATATTATATAAAATAATATATACTATATAAAATATTATAATATTATATATAAATTAATATTATATATAATATTACTATAATAAATTCACTTTGTGTAGTTGTGACCCTTGTTATAATAATCTTACTTTGTGTAGTCTTTAAGGAGGTCTCTCCTTCTCTCTTCCAACCCCAGATACTGTTGGAATTGATACTGTTTTTGTATGAACAAGCTTCTTGTTACTGACTCTTGCAGTTTATTGGAAATTTAAAAATTAAAATATGCAGACTATTTTATAACCACATATAAATTTACAAACTTCCAAGATCCAGTATGTTTGCCTATCCCCAAACTAGATTACACAATACAGGCATTTGTAGGAAAAAAATTCATAGACAGATTTTTAAAAGCTCTGTAACACTCAGAAAAGAACTGTTAAGCAGCTGCTCATTCCCCACTTTTATGAATACAGGGTTGAATTATTACTCCATATAATACAGTACTTGTTTTGCCATAAGGTAGGAGGTAATCCCTAACACTTAGTCTGTTTACAGGTCATATCTGCCTCCCCAGTGACACTACCAGAGCCTGGTAAATTTTCTGAAGGGCACTCAGACTAGACTGAATACCTTTCACATACTGACCGATGTATACGCTACCTATATAGAATCTCTATAAAGAGATTCCAAAGAATATGCTTTTGTTTTAGGGAACAGGGGAACTTTTTTGTTTTGTTCCTCCTCTTCCAAATCTTTCCCTTTAGAAATTACTCTTGGTAATCCTGAATGTTTGGGTTTTTTAATCTATAGACAAAAATATGGAGCCAGAAGTCAGATGAAAACTAAAATGCATAAGTCCTTTTAAAGGTATTTCTCTCTTATTTAGATGTAGTAGGAACATGGAGACTGGAGCCAACTGTATTACTTCTGCCAATCTGCCTTGAAGTTCTAGAGTGAATAAAGTCAGAAAGTTCATACGCTTTCCCAGATATCTGTTAAATGGTTCACAGATAACAATGTCTAGTTTCTCTGTCACCTTCTTACACCTTCCAACTGTAAGAAGTACCTGGATTCATCAGGAAAACATACTGTAGAAGATGTCATCACCTCGTTAGTTTAGAAAATAATAGATTCCCAGGAGCAGCATCAAAGAGTATTGAAAAAAAGTAAGTGTGGATCCTGGAACAAATTTTCTTTCAATTCTTTCCCCTGAACCTTTTTCTTCTCCTTACATTTTTCCTTCTCTTTTGCTCTTTGGGACCAGTTCAGTACAGAGGATCTCTCTGCAAACCCTGGCTTCACTCATAGCCAAGTAAAGCAAAGGAGCAAGCTCATTTGCCTGTCTAGAACAATCAGAACTTAAAGTTTCTCGTTCAGAAATCATATGGACCATAAACTGAGCATTTATTTGGCCTCTTTTTCTTTGAGAAAAGAACTGGTATTACAAATCACCTTGTGAATGGAGTTTCCACCTTCCCTGCCTTACTGAAGCATTACTGAACTTCAACATTACACAGGCTTGTGCAGCTGATCCGTAGTAAGAGGTGAACTTCATCACAGTGCCTGTAATTGCCAGTCCTTTCAGATCTGCCAGTCTGACTACACACGGAGCCACTCCCTAACCTGGTTCTGTCAAAATAATCTGCTTTTTGTGGCAAATGATCAGAGAACCTCAGGAAAGGAATGAAAGAAAAATGTTCTTTTCTTGTTTGCTCCTGTTACTCAAGGGACTGGACAAGGTTCTCAATGACAGTTGGTTACCATGGCTAGTAATACCCCAAAATAAAGTGAATGAATACTATGATCTAGAAGAAAGGAGTGAAGTCTCACTAGGAAGCCCTAGGAGTATAACAGGAGTAGGCAACTGTATATTTGGAAAAAAAGTCTTTACATTCTAATGATGAGTTTAGCCTCTGGCACTTCTATTTTAAAAACAATCTTTTACAATTAAAATGACTTAACTTAGAAACTGCTGCAAGATTAAATATATTTGCTCTCCTGACCACGTTTTGAATTGCCACAACTTTTGTTTCCTGCAGACTGACCCCCCTCCAAACACTAAATGCTGATATCTGATGTGCATACAGAAGAGGCACAGCATCTGTTACACACTCAAGAAACAACTCTGCCTTACTGCCAGGAAAGACAACTCACTTTGTACAAGAATGCTATTTGTCTGTTAGCCATGCAAGAATCCACTTAGCTTCCATTTCAGCTCATTTGTAGTTGCCAATATCTACCCTTTAAATACTTACAGCTGCCACTTCTGTGTTGAAAAAGTATCTATTTTCATCTTTCATTTAGGAGTGAGACACTGTCCAAAGCATCTGGTAATGTGAACTGCAGGGCCCTGGATAGCCCAGAAACTATATAGCCTGATTCAAAGTCATCCTAGATGAGAATAAGAGTGCTTCAGGAGCAGTTCTTCTGGCAGCAGTAGCCTTGGTTATCAAAAAATTCCACCCAATCAAACCACTCTCTTTTCAAGGCTTGTTTTTATCCTGCATCACCTCCTCAGTCTAGTTAGCCAAATCGTTGTACGTAGTTTCACCTGCAGAACTGAGAGGGCAATGCAGGAGCAGGAAGAAATGTCCAAGGTTACTTTTCTAGAACTGACTTCACAAGACAGCTTGTAAAAACGACTTACCACACTGTATCCAAATCATAGGCAGAGGATTATACAGACACTAATCCAAACATTTTCCAAAGCAGTAATTCGCTAGACAAACATTTAGAAGTATACTGTGGATTCAATAATAATTTCAAAATACTATTAATTTCCAGCACACAGTAGTGGGAGGGCAGAAGAGGTAAAACAAGGTATTTAATTTTAGATTCTACACTTGACTGAATTGTTTATCACCTGCTGTGGTGCCTACTGTGGACTAGCAAGAGGCAATAAAGTGCCTAGGGTTTAAAAGATACAGTCTTCCCTAAAATCATAATCTATGCTCAGAAATGGAAGTTTCCATCACAAACTCTCATTGCTGCCATAAGCATCAAAATTGATGGGTAGTCCATCAGAACTACAACTATTTTACCATAAAATAATGTCGATGCTGGCCCACCAACTTTTCCCATTGTGACTGAGAGTGTATGTACACTGTAGGCATTTTTAGCACGACAGCTCAGGCATGCAGAGCCAGCCTGGCTATAAAGCAGCTGTATTAGCTGCTGCTAACAGAACCCTTGCAGCACAGATTTAATTGCAAGGGTGCATGATGTTCTACAAAACTGAACAAATACTTGAGAAGTTTAGCCAGCTCCGAGATCTGCTTTGGCCTGGCTGTTCTGCCAGTAGCCAGTCATTTTAACTGGTATTTTAACAATACAATTTCAACTACTTGGAAGTAACATTTGTCTTAGCTGCTCTCAGGAATCACAGAGCTTGCAAAGCAAACTGTTTCCCCATGCACAGTGTTCTTACCCACAAGGGCTCTACTGCCACAATTCTCACCATTTGCAGGGATAATTTGATGAAAAAAAATTACAACTCAGATTTGACAAATATGAACCCTGCCCATAAACAAGATCTACAAACACAAAGGCTAGGCTGCCAAGAAGTACTTCTTGGCTGTCGTTGTACTGACTTATCCTAGGTGAAAAATGTTGACTTCAGCAGTTTCCATTTCCCCTGCTTAGGCACTCTCCGTTCCCAGGTACCCTTTTTTTTGCCTAGGTGCCATCCTTGCTGTTGTGCCACCACTCATACTTGTGTGGTCCCAGAGTGATATCAGATCAGGGAACTGATTCACCTGAAAAATAAAATCAATCATAAGCAAGCGTCTGTGGTGTCACAACGGAGGAGGTAACAAGCAACAAAGACTGCAACAAGAGGCAGGAGGCAAGGACTCGATAACTCGGTTTGAACCACAGCATATTATGTGAGCCTTGAAAACATACAACCTCTCTATGATAACAGAGGAACTGGAACTGTAAAGGGATGAAATTACTGGTAAGTCTAAATAGCTCAAGGAAAGAGCTCAGAATAGATGTCAAGTCAGCTTTCATAGTACCTTGCCTTAGTTACATCCCCACACTTTTCGAGAAAGTAAGTGTTTAACATGTTTGAACTGAATGCTGCAGTAGTTTCTTTAGTAGCTTTGAGTGTCTCTGAGAACTGTGTGTTATTTGTTTCAGGAATGATTAGTCCCAAGAATACACTGACAGCATAGTTCAAACACAGTAACATTTTAATACACCTGTGAGACTCAAGGACAGATAGCAACTTGCTGAACTGATGGTCATTCAATACCCCTTTCTGGCATTCTTCAGTTCACCTCCCATCTCAGTAAAATACAATACCTTTCATGAAAAATCTCATGCAGTCCCCATGAAGTACTGGATACCAGTTCCTTCTTTTTAAGCACACACTTTAAAAATTTCAAACAGAAAAAGGCAAAAAAATTTCAAACAGCTTGAGGCAAAATTTCAAGTCTGAATAGCTTTTAAGTTTGTGAGAACTTAGATCTGAAATACATTACTTTAATCCATCTCATTTACCCAGTGGTTCATCCTGTGTAAGTAATTCAGTCTAAAGCTTTATAGTTAACTAGCAAAAACTTGAAACAATGCTGATCTCCATTTTAAATAATCTCCTGTTAAGTATATCACTATTTCCCATATTGGTAGTGGGTAGATCTGAATTCAGGACATTATCCAGTATCTCAGAACCATATCTAAATCCCCAATAAAAGCACTCAGGGAGATGGTAAATCATTATACTCTATGACATTGATATTACTCCATGTAACCCCAGTTCCAGAACCTCGACTATTTTAACTTTCTTCTCATGGTTCATCCAACACACATTTTTTACGCTGTTTTATATGAAGTTTTTCCTTCTCCCATGTCTTGGTTATGACACGAGCCCACTCTGAGTCCCTTAGCTTCCTCCTCCTTGACCTCATCCACAGAGAGCACAAAAGGCACAAAGAGATGTACTACAGCATCTCCTCTACTCTTGTGAAAAATGGGTCAGTCAGCTTTCTGCTCCTCCTTACCTTCCACCCTTTGTATAGAGTTATATCCTGTCTGCCCTACCTTTCATATTTGTTCTCTTAGACGGTAAATTCTTCATAGCAAATGTTCCATATACTCTTAACACTTGGCCCATTTTGGATGTTGCTATAATATAGACAATACAACTATATTCCACACAGACCTGAACTTCATCTCACAATAATAACAAAAAACCCCAAACCCTGTGCATAATTGCTAATGTTTTTAAGTCATAAAGGTCACGTTGGAGTCTATTTTTAGACATTGTATTAAGTTTCACTCACTTCTGATAATCTGCATTTTCCTTTTGTGGAGTTATGTTTTGTTTATAGTTTAGAAATTCTGTGTTAGATCTCACATGATGACCTTTAAAATAAAGCGAGCTTAAGATCTTGATATCCACAATGGCGTGGGAGTCTATAAAGATGTGGTTGAAGATACTTGCTTCTCGCTAGGAGGAAACTAATGACAGATCATGCCACTTCCTCACTTATCAAGGAAGATCCTCTTGGTGCTAGTTTTATGTTAAACTACAGCAGTTCATGATGCACTGTGGGTGTATTTATAATACATATACACAGATTGTTGACAGAGCTCAATACTGTATATTGTTCATTAATTGACTCATCTATGCAAATTAGCAGAATAAACTTGATAGCTTTTATCTGCTATGCAAAGGTTATGAACTTGTCCACAAAACACTGAGCAGTAAATAGATGAGAAGTATACTGGATAGAAATATGCCAGACATTTCCCAGTTGAGGATATTAGACAATTGCACATCCAGTTGATCTGTACCTTCTCATCCTGCTAATGTTTGTGCTAATTTGGATAGAAGTGTCAAAGAATTAAAATCGTTACATTCTTTTAGGAGATCAGCCGCATCAGACAGTAACAGTACAAACTCCACAGACGCCTGGATCACTGACCATGAGTCCTGATCTGGAGATACTATATTTGAAAGGGCTGGAAAAGAAGTTAATAGCTCTTTTATTTTTCTACCACTGATGTTTGTGCTGAGGTTATCAGCAGGATGTTTCACGCTAAGAACTGGACTGGAAGCAGCAGCTCACTCCACTTCAGTTAAAACATCCTTATTACCTGCATAGGTATTATCATGAGCACAGGGGCTAGAGCAAAGGCTCCCTCATCAAGTTGTGTTTTCCACCTTCATAATTCATCTGAGACATTTTTGCTACATTGCTGTGCTAGCCAGTCTTTACAAGCCAAGCAAGGCACTTCAGGTGTTGGCTGACATTTGCTGGCAGATTTTCCTGGGGCTAGCAGAGAGGTGGCCACTCCCAGCTGTCTGCTTGGCCCCTGTACTAGATGCCCCTGAAGGGATACACGCATGTTCCTGAGGACCCCCGTCACAGCCTGAAGAAGTAATATAACAAAAACCAACAGTGACACCAGTTAAATGCTACCAGCTGTGCACTACAGAAGTCAGGGAAGAAGTATGTGTGCTGTTCAGTGATTTCTACCTACAGAAGCAGTCATTGTCAAGAAAAGGCAGAAGACAACAGAGAGATGACTTTGTCATCCCAGCTAAATGCCTTCTTGACTGGAAGTCAACACCTGTACAATACTGTTCTAGTAACTCAGGTGTAACAGCAGAATCCCAAATTCATTTTCCTTCACCCAGGGATGCAAGAAAGGCTTGCAGTAGAAATTCAGGGATTAACAAGGTGATTGTTTATGTTCAGATAAAAAGATTGGTCAGCTTGACATGCCTACTCTAAATATTTAGGGGGAAGAAAAGAATGGTATTTACAAAAGCTAACTTCAGCTTAGTGATGCTAACAAAACAACTGAGCAGAAACTCTTCTGAATTACCATTTAAAAACCCTCTCCTCTCCACCCACACTGACCTGAGTGAAGAGTAGCCTCAATAAGCTAAGATTAGCTTTTTTCAGTATCGTAAAATCTGTTAAAAAGTTACAGACAACTTCTTCTCTAAAGGCTGAGCTGTATTTAGTGAAAATCAGTTTAAGTCACAGAGAACAGCCAACCAAGCTTACTAATGCGAGAAGGAATACAGTTAGCTGCTTTTTGTGACTAGGATCTTAGAACCATAAAAAAACCACCACAGAGTATTACTGCATACTAAACTGAGGAATATCCCTCCCATTTGCCGATAGGCACTTTTATCTTTGCAACCAGCAGGAATGAACTGCAGACCTAGGTGAGAATTCTGGCCTTGGAACAGAAACTTTTGCCATTGGCCCCAGGTACTCAGTTTGTAATAATATAATTAGAGGACTAGAATGTGCTAAAACAACACAGTAGCTGTCTTATCTCTCTCATTTTCCCAGAGGGAAAGTTTTCATGGCTTGAGGATCTGGTTTGGCTCCCATAAACCCTGAAAAATTTGTAGAGGAGCGTGTTCACTTTTTGTACATGCATTCACCCAGAAACGTCATTATTGTCGTGTTTTGTTGGGCCATATAGGATGTCAGTACGACAACAGGGTGCATGTGGGGTTGTAAAGCACAGGGGAAGCGAGAAGAGTGAACTGTGTGGGCGAAATGTTCTCTCCGACCAGGTGATCCGGTGAATTCATAGGCTGGGCTGAGGGGGAAACAGTACACAATGGCAGTCTAGCAGTGACAGATGAAGATGCAAGATGTTTTTTAACAGGATGAGGTTAGCTCTTCCTTTCATGGAAATACATCAAGCCTTTCTGGAAAATCTCCTTTTCATCTAAACTTTTTTTTTTTTTTTAGATTAAGATATGTAAAAAAAAAAACCAAACAACAAAGTGGGGATGGAACAAATCTGTTTGTCTTCAGTATGTTTCTCTACAAGAAGAAATGAAATGGAAATTGTCCTCCATCATACTTCGAGCTGCATTTGCTTCTGTAACGCAGTAGCGTAGGGCATCATTTTAAATAAATGATGTATTACACATTTTGTCTCTAACAAAGAATGGAGAATCCTTCTACTACAGACTCACAAGAGTTTAAATAATGTGTATGAACATGAGGAAAATGGGTAAATGCTGAATCTATAGGTAAATGCTGAACCAGTACTATTGTACAGAAAGACAGCAGTGACTAGTTGTTTTTTAATTTTCCCTTTCTCTATCCCTTCACCTCACCATCACTGCCGTTACAGGATATGCACACATCTCTGGTCACACTGCATAGTCATGCATGTTACCTACAACAGTAAGCAAACCACCACTGATTTTACAGTCTACATTGCAATATTTGGCATGCTGATAAGAGTTAATGGGAAAAGATAATTTATTAAATCTCAATCAGTATCCATTATGCAGTATTTATATAGCCTAAGGGCTATAAACACTTTAAGTACTACAACTATTTTCCATGCTCAGGCAGAGCAAACTATGAAAGCTGGTATTAGCTGCGATAAAAGAATGTCACAAGGCAGCAAGATAGTAAACTAGAATTACCATGTCACTGATACGACAGGTAGGCATCATGGTCTAACTGTACAGTGATTTACTGGCTTAATCCTTTAGTCTGAATATTCCAGCTTTCTGAAATCATACCATTCTGATGCCCCTCCGAACACTCCATCTGCCATTCCTGCTCACCTAAGGATCTGAAGACTGATTGTTCAATTAACTTCTGAAAAAAAAAACTACCAAAAAAACCCATTGTATGTCACACAGGGGAAATAAATACATGCTTCTGCTGAAGTGAAACTGTCCCATATTGTTTTTAACACTTCTAAGATCTCATGGGTTTTGTGGTTCATACAGGTACCTCTAACCCACACATGTTTACTTGTGTTCTGTCTAGGGTCCAGGATTTGGCTCTATTTCAGCACAGTGAGAAGAAAACAACGACAATGGTTTCAGCTTTTAAATTGTTTGTTGCCTGGAACTTAAATGATTATGTAACTAGAGCAGATACACAGACGCTCAAGAAATTTGCTTTAAATTTTATAATGATTCAGAGAGCTAGTGAAGCAGTAAAGTACTTAATGGCATTCATGCCCTTGCTGCCTGAGAAACTTAAAGAAAACTGCAGTAGTTAATTTCTTAAGTAAATAAGCATGCACTGAATCAAATCACATAAGTCACTGAGAAACTTCCCAATTCAGTTTGATTAGAGCTTTTTTTTTTCCTAACTCAAGAGTGTTTTCCAACACTTAAAATAAAAAAAAAGTTAAAAAGTACTAGCTTTTAGTTTAATCTTCGTAACTCTTGCTTTCCTCAGACCACAACAACAAAAACCTTTTTATCAGTTTCTGTTTAAGAAGTTTAACATAAAGACCTACGACCAAATGCTAACGATCCTTGCTAAAACCAGTGCACAGAATAGACAGTGGCAAGTATATAGCCATGCACAGCACATGCAGCATTCCAACACTGCATTGATAATTTTACAAATCAAAAAAAAAAAAAAATCATCTTATTAGGAAAGGTACAATGTTTATACAGTTCTAAAACAGCTAAAAAGTACAGATTGAAGATCTGTACTCAAATCAAGTTCTGTCACCTCTACGCAATAGAATGCTAATTTAAAAAAATCCATGTTCACAGCTATAGATAGATTATAACCATTTCAGTTACAATCACCAAGCAATAGTTTTTAAAGACACTTAAACAGGAAGCTCATTTTTCATATTAAAAATGATTACATGCAGCATTAACAAATGTATGGAGACTATCAAGGAAAATTAAGTTAAAATGAATCAAGTGTCAGATTTGTATTACAGTGCTTTGTAAACTCTCACAAGAGGATATCTCTCAGACAATAACTTCCTAAAAATGGAAAACAGAGACTCTCCCATAAGGGCAAGGGAAAAGTACTTATTTATTTATCCAATAAATATTTAACAGGCAGATTCACATTAACTCCTACAATACAGCTTCATTTGGAGCTAAGTGAATACCACACATGTATATTTTTTAAGTCTCCTCTCATAAAACAACTGAGGTTAATACTCCTTTGAGTAAGGATGACTGGACTAGCCTCCCTCTGGAGCTCATCAATTCTCCTCCTTAACTGACCTAGGCAACTGTTGCTTGACAATACATGAAGCACTCCCTCCTCCTCAAAGGCTTCCCATTTTGCTTTTAATGTTTTTCATCAGCTTTGTCATCAGAAACTCTGAATAAATGCCTCAAACATTGGCCTCCTGCACTATGGTACAAATGGAAACTTAAGCCTTACAGGCCATCTCATCAACACAGCTTCTAGACTCAGAGTCCAAATATAAGCAGACTCCTGTTTAATAAGGCAACAACTCTCAAGTATGTTGAGCTTGTAGGTTTGATTAAAGTGGTAAAAAAATGCTTTTGTGAATGAAGGCTTCTTTCTAGCTAACACCTGTTTGGGACCTCTTGCAATCTTGCCAGTTAACGTCTTTGAAAAGCATGCCCTTCTGCAGGTCATAACGGGTAAGTAAAAACCAAACCAAAACAAAAAACATCCTACCTCCCCCTTCTCCCCCAGCAACCTAAGGCATGCTTACTCTTTGAATCAGAGAGCAGCTGAGCTGACATGTGGCTCACTCGCCAGCTTTCTGAAATTGCAGTACTGGGGAACTCTAGGATTTTGATATTCAAACTCTGTATTTGTACCGCCAACATTTAACCTCACATTCCAGGGTGGGGTTGGGCTCAGAGCCCGGGACATTCCAAAAAACATTCCGACCAGCAAGGCCCCGGAGGTAGCCCCATAGTGAGAGCATCCACACTAAAAGGCTAGTAAAAATATCTTTGCATTCCCATTCACGTTTCTAACAAGCAGAGTACAGGCTACAGGGGGGACAAGCTACAGTTCACACCATACTCACGGTTCACACTTTGGCAGGTACTGTTACGAATAGTTTCTGCTGCATCAGTATCAAGAAATAAAACATAACTGCTTTTTTGTTTGCTTGCTGTAGCCTTGTGACAGAAAAGAAACAGTTGCTTCACTGAATTCCATAGGATTAATAGTGAAACATTTTCACTAAGCAAATACCTAAAATAGAGCACAGCTTTGGTTAGTATTGACCAAGTATGATATTCACACCACATTACACTAATTAAAAAAAAAAAAAAATAAAATAAAAGAAAATAAAATATTTCTGAAAATTGAGGTTAAATATCCTCCAACCCAGCTGTGGTCTCAGTTGCCACCCTATGCAAGAATGCAGAAGTGCAATGGCCGGATCATTAAATACTGCAGAAGTCAGCATATTTTTCTGAAAAAAAATATTAAAAAGTCTGCCACCTTCTGTTTATAAAACATACAGCAGAAAAGAGAAGAGAAACTCTCTTTTTGCAGGAGAAACTCATACAGAAGAATCACCAGTATCGTGCTCTTTAAAATGAATGTGACTAAAACACTTCTAGAAAGAGAGCACTGGGCACTGAAGTGATTACTTTAAAATCCATGCAGAGAAGAGAACATGACAACTATCCTATCAGCAGAACTGGCTAGGATTAAGTGAATGATCAAAATAAGATAATATGAGTTGTACATGAGTTGTAATACAGTTACAATGAGTGAAAGCTTGTAACAAAGTCATTAAACCAAAACATTCTGACCTGCACACACACACACAGGTATAAAACTGCAACTTTAGCTCTTTTTGAAACTAATCAAGGATGTCAAACAGGTTATGCTTTCTAGCCATTTCCTACAATTTGCAGCCCGTCTATATTTAGCATTGAATGCTCATTCCAACCCCGTGACTCCTCACACCCACTGCCGCATGCACAGCGGGGCTTGGCTATGGCCATCCATACTTGCAGCACAGACCTCATTAACATACATGGCTACTACAACAAATTAATAGGAGTAATTGTATTAGTGACCACATAATAATGTAAGTCAGGATCTGAAAACATGCACTTCTAAGAAAACAGAAACACACCCCCCAAAACTTTTAGCATCCACTTGATTTAATATAAATACAACACATATACGCCACAGACTAGCATTAATGTAGTATTTGTTTCAGCTCAGAGAGCTGTATGTCCTGTATTATCCAGTTCCCTCCATCAACCAAACCAAGGCACAGACTCTGCAGCATAAGATGACTAGTAAAGCATCCACCTCCGAGGGTATGCGTACAGCCTCTGTTTAGGCCTCTTCAACTACGGTTCCACGTGAATTTTTGACAGCATGCTACAGAAAATCTGCTCAGCTGTTCAATACAAAACCAAATTTTACCCATTCTCAACCGCCACTGGAGTCACCTATCTCACCATAAACACGTGCTTTCAATTGCATTTTAAGTCAATTGCTGGAAGGAAAGAATGTGAGAAGTCTACATAGCCTACACTTCACTAAGGAGGCAGAAAGGATGCATGTTCACGTCACACAACAAAATATCAGGAAAAAAAAGCCCCATAAAAGGTACAAATACTGTTATGAAGGCTCCTATATTGAATAATACTCTCTTTTCTGAAAGACATCTGTATCAGCAGTGGCAGACTTTCTCCCGAGTGGGGGGGGGGGGGGGGGGTTGCTTTTCTATGAGCAAAGACAGAAGTTACATGCTCCCCATGGCTGGCTTCTCTATAAATTGGTCCCAATCCACTGTAATTTCCACCAACCCATAGTAATTGCAGCTATACAAGCCCACACTGTATTTAAGCATTACCACCCATAACAATTGGGATTTATCCAAATATTCTGTTTTCATCTTAGACAGACAATGATGACAAGAGACGAAGCTAGATTCTTCTTAGTGGCAGGGCAAGAGACAATGGGCACAAATTGAAATACAGGATATTCTACATCGACACAAGAGGAAAAAAACCCCACACTCTTTTATTTACAAGGTAGTAGAAATTATGAAAGGAGACCGCTATTTTTATGCTTAGTGTTATAATTTCTAAGTCCTTCTCTCCGCAAAAAAACTTTTTCTTGATATATGATGGGTGTAAATAAAGCTTGCAAGACATGCATAAAGCTTATTTGACAAAACTATGTCTACTTGGCTACTAATATTTTCCTACATGAATTTTTTCTGATTAACTACATAGTTCCATAATGAATCCATCTTCTTATGGATTATGTATTCATACATCTTACCAGCACACCATAGAGTTCTTAAAAATAAAAAAGAAGTAATAAAAACAGTGACAAAATTGCTTTGAAAAATATCTGATATTTTAAAAAGTTTATTATTTGGGATAATATTCTCAATGTTCTTTAAAATCAAGTTGCTAATTCATCCTGTCTGAAAGGCACCATAGGGACAGTGAGTGGTGAACAAGTAAACATCTCGCTGGCATTTGTCACAACTGGGGAATTTATCCGTCTCCAAGAGAACCCAAATTAAATGTGAACAGCAAGATATACAAACAGGAGCTAATTTGTAGCTGCATGGGCCTGAAACCTCTGATTCCATGCTATCGTGGCATCTTAGGCACATTCATATCAGAATTTTCTTCAATAAAATTAGCTTTTTTATGGGAAGGTTCAACAAGATCTTCTCCGTGTTCTCTGTTATTCAAGCGCTCCTGGTCTTCTCTCTTGCGTTTGTTAATCAGGTGATTTTCTCCCTCACACAACTTTCCCTCTGGGACACCCAATGTTCTCAGACACACAATAGCTGCAGCCTGTTCTGCTAGTTTCTTTGATTTGTCCCTGAAGAGCAAGCAGACAGAGCACAGGTAAAAGCAGAAACTGGTCTCTCCACTCCCAAAAGATAATCCATTTCCTGTCTCTAATGCAACATCATGAAATAAACAGCACTTGTAGTGATCTCACAGTAGAAGAATAAAATAGGTCAGTTCCAGAAATTATTTGAATCTTGCTAGGTGTCAATGTTGATGCATCACTCCTGATGTAATATTCCTAGAAAATCTGTTTCTACCAGGTCTTGTGTCTCAAACACTCTTCATTTCAAACGTATGAAGTCAACTGTGTTTGGCCCAAGTGGTTGCAATCCTCAGAAAGTTAACTTTTACAAACATGATCACTAAACAAAACTGAGTGTTGAAGGATCACTTTTTTGAAAGACACTCCAGCCCAAATATAATCTCTGGTAGGTTTACAAGTTCATTGACGCTGACAAAAGCAGGAACTGTTCCATAGTAATAAAAATTCTGTCACTTCCAAGAGGGACTTCAGATTACACATTTGTGAAATTAAATATTTGAAAATATTTTCTTCTAAAAGTTTCATATCATCTAAGCTTAGCTTCCTAAGGTCTCTGAACAGGAATGCTGCAAACACCAGTAATCATTGTGCACATCTGTCCTCTTTAAAATGTTTGATTCTAAGCTCCAGCTTTGCAGTTAAATCAAACTCTACTTAGGTACAAATACCTGAAGTCAACTCCAGCATTAAAAGATGATTGTATAAAATAATGTCATGAAACTTTACAGCAGCCTTGGAGACAAGTGTTGATTAACTGTGATCTCTGAGAAGTCATTAAACTGTCCTCTGCTTCACTCTTAACCCTGACTTGTCATTTGAGAACAGATCTGCTGTAACGGCTGAATACCTCCTCCAACATTCCCCTCTCCCTCCCTTGGTCGGTTGCTGAACTCTTCACAGACACAACTGAAACTGGGTCATCTAATTTCTTCCCCTTCCAATACAATTTGTGCACTAATGTACTACATTAATTAAAATCTGTAACAGTTTATTTTAATATGCTAAAGCTTACTTCCTCTCAGTTCTCAAAAATTTTTAATCCTTCCTCCCTCCCAGAGACAGTTTTAAAAGGTAGCTTTTAGTTGACTCATATTAAACTAGAATAAACTGGAGTACCCTTTCATTGCAAGTTTTAAGCAACATTTCAGAAACAATTACAATATAGCTGCAAAAAACATTAAGCATAGCTTACCACAGAGTTGATCTGTATTTCTGCTCAGCTACCTTCACTACTGAACAGAATAATCTATCCAGTGGTCTTTGAACCTGCAGAAAAAAAGAATTAAAAAGGAAGAGGGTGTCAAAACCAGTCATATTATTTACAGAACAAAACAATGTCAAAGTTCCCTGTTATTCTTTTCTTTACACCACAATCAAGTAACATCTTTAAAATTACTGCAATTCATACCACAAATTTAATCTTTCTTATTTAAAATTAAAAAAAAATAAGAAGAAATTGTCCAAACTGCAAATATTTTTTGCTTTACAAAAAAAATAATCAAATAATGTCCCCATCTAACCAAGCAGTTCCTCCTGTCCAGTATGGTTCCTACCTATAACAGTGTGCAACAACAGAAGAAACATTCTGAATCCAAATTCTTTACTTCACAGAAGTATCAGTCAGTCAGTCATGGACTCCTATGTAATGACGTGTAGTTACAGCAACTTTTTTTCACACACTAATCAAAATCAGACTGGAGGTCTGACTTCTAAATGTTTATTTTCTAATAAAATAAGCTATTTTCACACATTTTTATTTTCTAGTAAAATAAGCTATTATCATACATGTGTATTACCATTTTTGAAGCTGCTTATTCAATTGCCGTGCCACACTGCAAAGCAGAATGTCTTACTACCTTGAGCCCTAAAACACTCCGTTTCATAGAAAAGGCAGAGGAAGAGATTTGAAAAGATTTCTTCACTGACTCACTGTTTCATAAACAGGCTGAGGATGCTTTTCTTTTCTACACCATTCCAGAAGATACATTTTTGGAGTAATCTGTGGTGGATATTCTCGCCTAGACAGAAAAATTTGTGGTCAACAACTGTGCACAGAGTTCTATTTTAAAACAGGTAGTGCTGCTTATCATATTACTTCTACTAGTTATTCTTCGCGGTTTAATTTTACAGCTCAAATTATGAGAGAACTGCTGCTTGCCTATTAGATAATTCAAGGAATATACCCGACATAGCATCTAAAATAAAATCTAAACTTTTCTTTTAATTCTTCCCAAACATTCTTCTCCTGTAATAATACAACTAGAGAAAAGATACTTACCAGAAAGGAGATTCTGACTAAATACATGACACAGACTAGAGGTACAGTTTGGCACTGCTTATTATAAGCAACAATATAAGATTAAACACTAGAAGAAAGAAAAGAAGCTCCTTCTGTTATCAAATACAAACAAGAGTAGGAAAGATAGGCATTGATTCAGATACTGACATGGAATTACAGCCCCTTGTACTTGGTAGAAAAAAAAAGAAATACTGCAAAACCCTTGTATTCAGTCCTCTGGGAGTCAGGTAACATATCCTGTAAATATTAAAGCATTATGACTGGATTTGAGGAGCATCTTCTACCACATTCTTCTTGAGGTGTTTGATAGACTTAATAGCAAAACCAGCAAAAATAGCAAACACGGGTATAATGTGGAAAGCTACCATAGGCTTCACAGATTATAATCAAAGGTTACTTAAAATAACATTGTACATAACTCCGTAAGTGTTTTTCAAGGAACACCTTATGATGGAACACGTGCAGAACACACGTGCAGATGAGCACACATTATCTGCTTAGAAAAGAGTATGATAAAATTTGTGCAGGACCTTTTCTAGAAAAGTATTGTATTTTAGTTAAATTGCACTAAAAATAACTGAACTCCATATCTTTGTATATTCACATGCTTTTAAGTATAGATGTTTGAATTTTTTTTTTAAATCACTCACCCCCTTTGATAAGTTAACTGAGAGAACTAAGCAGTCTTAGGAAGCTTGGAACATCTTACAACACCACCCAAATAGCACAGGAAGAGTGATGATGCTAGTGACTATGTAATGATGTACACAAATTGTTTCATAAAAACTCACTCAATAAGTGCTGCTATGCAAATTGTTCTTTCCAAAAAAACCTCTAAGGCACTGTCAAATTCAGTTTTTATTTACAGATGCAAGATAGTAAAAATCTTAATTTGCTTGCTTACTTGTCAAATCTAACAGCCATTTTTATTACACCTGGATCTTCCATTTCGTCATCTTCATCTTGAGTCTCAGTTTCTAAAGATGTTTTTTTTGCTTCGAAAATAGTTGTTGTTTCTTCATAGAAGTCAGCCATTTCAAAGGCTTCACTAGTCAAACAGAATTCCTTTGTATTAGAGATCAGCTTATAATTTTTTGTATCACATTATGATAGAGAAAAGTAAGTATAGAAATCAGTTGTGTTTAAATAGAGTATATATGTATAGAGAATCACATGAAAGTGTGGCTATATTCTGCACAGTGACATTATATTGTTTCTCCTTCAATTCTCCTTCAATCAGATGCTGTTGAAATACAAGTGGAAAAAGAATGTTCTCATTTCCAGCACTATATATTCGATTTGCAGCCTGGAAGTCCAGGCAGAATCTATTAGAAATACAAATCTTGCCATGTTCAAATTATTAGCTCAATTAATAACTGTGTATGAATCAAGCAAAGAATGTCTCTGAGTGCTTCCTGGTACATCAGCTCCACAAGGGTAATATGAGCAAAAGCAGGAAATAAATTCTTCTTCTAATTTTAGTATTTAAAAATTCTATAAGCAATAAACACTATAACATCCAAGTACCTCGAAATCTCAGATTTTCTGACTTCAGGGCATTATTCACAAGCCCCAGTACAAAGGACGAAGGAACTAGGATTTAGGTCAAAGGCAAGAGCCTCAAATCCTTTTCAATTTCAGATCCATGGCAGTCTGCATCTATTTTGAAAAACTGAGACTATTCATTTTCTGCAGATAACAACAATAAAACCTGCAGCATAAGAAAACTTTTACATTCTGACTGTTGTGAGAATGAATGCTTATTGCTATTCACTGACAAAATGAATTCTGGCAACAAAGCCACCTCCAGTGCTTTCATTGGAAAAGCAAATGAAGCTGAATAATGTTAACGGATGCTTCTAAGAAAAGACGACTTATTATGTGCTGTTATGTAAATTTTTTTGTCTGAAATGCAGCAGTTGTTTTCTCACATTCAGTACAGAGGTTAAAACCTCGAATGGCTGCAGCATGCCAACACCACCAGGAGGCAGCAGTATTAAGCAACATTTTTGTCTGCAGATGTGTGGACGCATTTAAATTACCTGAACGTTCTTCAGTTATCTGGACGCTCTTTTTAGTAGGCTTTTTACAACAGTGGTTAGAAGACTGAGTCTGCTGACAGCAAGCAGTTTTATAGCTTTTCAAGTGGCTCGCTCTCTGTCCCTGTCTCATGCACATACACACTGCTTAAGCCAATTTTGACATTTATATTCTATCACACATACAAAAACTGATTATGTTCAATTTTTGAAGCCCCTAAAGAATTGTTAGGCATAGCACATAAACCCAGAAGTTTTACACTAGATCTCTATCCAGTATTTATGTGTATAAACTACGACTGTTCTAATTACCTATTCAAAGGCTTGACTCTTGCTCTACAATTTCTTTTTTTTACATACTACGCATTACTATTCATTCAGTAGAGAATACCACTACCCTTTTAGTTAAGATTTATTTGAAATTGAAAAAATTGTTTCAGTTTCATTCTATACTATATCTCTTCTAACCAAACTGGAAAGCTATAAGCAAAATAGATAGTAAGTTACTATACTAAAAATTGTTCAACTATTTATACCGCAAAAGCAGAAAGTAACTTGCAAAGTGTAAATGTTGTTCATGGATTCCACTGCTCCTTTATGATTAATGAAGGCCAGCTCCTTTTATATATATAAAATACAAATTCCCTTCATTGCACTGTAATGTAATAATTGTGGACAGCAGTGGTTATAGAGAGCCAAAATTTGTGAATTGTAATAAACTGGCAAAAGGATTGCAGGCATTTCCATTCATTTTGAATGTGAACAGAATGCTGATCAGAGGTTGCTAGTAATTCCATTTGTGAAACATTTCAAGCTTCCAACACTTCTAACCATTTTCATACATGTAAGATAAAGAGTTTCAGACTGTTTATTTTATAAAAGCCAAGAGACTCTCTTCGCCTCCATTCCACCAGAAGGATAATTATAGCACACAATGTGGATATGACACATGCAAGCTCAGACCTTTATTTTTGGCATGGATCCAAACCTGAATTCCCCTCCATTCTGTGTGAATTCTTTAATTACATGTCTACTTTATGGTTTCTGTTAAACTCTTCCTTCTTCTTTTTCTGTCTCCCGCTTTGAGAAATTTCATCCAGACTGTTTCAGATGTCCAGGATGAAAAGATTCATTAAAGCAACTGTATTTCGTCAAAAAGGCTGTAATTGTTCATTAGGATATTTCCGGTATGAAAAGCAACACAAAATAAATTGATCTAAGTATCATATAGGTGACCTTCATACATTGTTTTGAGTTTATCTCTAAGTGTTCATTTAAAGCAAACATCTTGTCATAAAAATTCCAGTAACATTAAAAACCCCACATGCAAAAGTGAGAGTTAAAATAAATATCTATCTCTGGAAGAAGACAAGCTCCACACTATTAATCTCCAGACTATGACTACAGAATGTTGAAACTTTTCTTAAACCAGTTAATGCAAATATTGGATAAATGCCTGTCACTTTGTGAAGCACCACTGAAATTAGTACGTTGAATACATAGACAGCTTTAGAGTTAAAGCTTTAACATCTGAGCATGGAGGAAATCTGGAAAACTTTACTGTATTATTCCACATCTCACTAACTGGATTATTATTATTATTTTTTAATTTATTCTGAAGGTATGAAATCCCACGCAGTACTGCAGACAGTCTGACAGAGAGCACAATTCCTATTTTTGAAGTATATGCTTACCAGATCTCTTGCGTGGACTGCGCAGCATGCAGCTTCTTACCCTGAGTAGTTTCCAACTGTTCTCTTAACATCTGACACAAACAATATTTTGTGTTGGTATAGTGATTATCATATCTCACTGCCTGAAGGAGAAAGACAAAGTATATAAAAACACACCAAACAAATTTATCTTATATAATGCTCACTTCTCTTGATGAATTTCAAAATCGTTTTTGAAAGGCAAACCACAATGTACAGTTTCTTCAATAACATATTCAAGGCCACTCATGAATGTGAGTATAATCTTATTATTTTGGCATGTTTTCGTGAACAGAAGTTCAACTTATTCACATACTTAAGAAGAAAGAGTTGACCAGTTTGCATACTTTTGACTAGCAATGCAGTGATATTTTACTAAGTAACTAGTTAATCGCAGTTCAGATTTAAAAAAAAAAAATTGAATTTATCACATGATCGAAGCC
The DNA here is from genome assembly GCF_036417535.1 of Chlamydotis macqueenii. Classification (NCBI taxonomy): domain Eukaryota; kingdom Metazoa; phylum Chordata; class Aves; order Otidiformes; family Otididae; genus Chlamydotis; species Chlamydotis macqueenii. The sequence continues at coordinate 17,176,930 of NC_141568.1, forward strand.
ATAGATTTCTGATTAATTTCCTAATATGCCATTAACATTGTGTATTTTTATAACAGATATTACAGATGAGTCGGCTAATGGAGCTGTAGTACTACAATACAGCATTACTTTATTGGCAAATCATTCCCTTTGCTTCCCTGCTGTTAAAAATTCTTGACAGTATTTGTGAAAAGCAATTAATTTCTAAAAATTAATCTAGCAGCAACTGAGAATTTAATACTTCTTCACTTCTCTGTTCAATGTTATTTGCACAACTGTAACATGAAGAGAGTCACCCTACATATGACTAGCTTTTCAAATTCCTAGACATTTTTAGATAGCCTTGTAAGCCTCATAAATATTCCCAAGAAACTAGGGCTAAAGAGCATGATATGTAAGAAAAGAACTATCAGGAAAAACTGTTTTCTGAATACAGATTTCTGAAAATTTTTTTCTAAACAAAACAAAACAGAGAAAGCAGTAGTTGATTTGCAAGACTTAGGTCTTAAGCAGTATGTTAAAATATCCCCAGGGCCTAAGTCTTTGAAATTAAGAGGAGTTAAGATATTGGGGTAAGACTTGGATTAACAATTCCAAACCATCTTAACTACACGTAAGATCTTCCAAAAAACATACATATTTGATGTAATCTTGCATGACTTCCTTCAAGGGGAGAAGACCCTCTTTTCTGAAGATAGATGGGTTCCACATGGCAGCACGAGCTATCATTACTGATGAGGCAGCTGTTGCTTTCTGGAAACTCTCAATGTCCGTGTATTCTTTGATGAAGTCATGAGATCCTCCACTAGAAATTAACATCACTGTTATAATCATGAAAGTTTGATTTATTATCACTTGTACTTTTAACACAGCCTTGTATTTTCAGTGTGACATTACATTATTAATGGCAGCAGAGTCTATTTAGGATATTACCTGAAATCTATGATAACAAATGGGTCCGAGACATATGGAGAATAATTACAAGTAGTGCTTCTGGATGGATCACAAAGCACTGTAAAGTTAAAAGAAGGTTGCCCTGCTCCTATTGCACTGCCTCTGCTTTCAAATCAGCAAATCACACATATTAGTAAGCAAAAAGAATACTTAAAAAACTCTTTATTTCTCTTCAAGTTTCCCCTTCACAACAACTTTCAAATGTAAAACAAAAGATGCACTTTTTAACTATAAAGTAAGAGTAGGATCTTTATCCCTTCAAAAGTGAAAACACTGTCAAATTCAAAATAAAAACTAGAGAATGATAAATTACTTTAAAACCAGACATTTCTATTGTGAAGACAGCACAGGCAAGTTTCCTGCACTTACGAAAGATCATTCCATAAAAACAGTACTCTTCTAGAAATCATAGCATCAACCAAAGTTTTCTTGCATATTTTTTTAGCGCCAGTCTACTTCCTTTAATCATTCCTGTTTATTTCCTGACCAAACTTGAGATACAAGTGGTTAAAATTCTGAAAAAACTAGCCAAGTAAGTTACAGCAGGGATCAAGTATCATGGATCAAATAGATTTAATAAGCAGGCCTCCACATTGCACATTTACATTTCTTCAGAGAGGGAAAAGTTTCATTTAGTGGATTTAAAACAAAGACCGTATTCTTTTCAGAGAAATCATTTAAAAAAAAAAAAAAAAACCAAAAAAAGATAGTTAAGCTTAGTTTAGCATGTTGGGACACTTGCAAAGAAATAAATTGATATAGGGATTAATTAGAAGCAATTTTTCAACAATAAACCTCTGGTATTTTTGTATCTTAATTGCACACTTCTACACCATAGAAATTAGTCATACAGAGCTGACATTTCTGTGACATGCATAAAGTCTAAGAAAAATTGTTAGTCTCATCTTTTACCTGGGCAAACAAAGGATTCATGGCAATGCATAACGTGAATTTTGCTTGTTTTAATTCCATAGTATTTTAAAAATTATTCCAAAAATTAGAAAGGGGATGAACCACTGAAAAGTGGATCAAAGATTATCCACATGGAATTTTGTCCAGTACAGAACCAGGTCTTCTAACAGCAAAACCTGTTACTTTCAATATATTTTCTACATAGAAACATGAACAGGAAAACAGTTCAACAATTCTCAAATTCCTGATCCAAGTATATGGTTTGCACAGATGCAGCTTCTCCATGAAAACCGAAGATTAATGAAAAAAAGAACTTAATTTAAGGACACTGCTTCTCTGGCCACGGATATTCTACTGCCACAGACAGAGTAGATACAATTCAGGACAGTTTCATACTTTCCATTACCTCTGCTTCCAAAATTGCTCTTAAAACTTATCAGTTTGTAGCTAAACCTTTCTACAACTGAGGTCCTTATTTTACTATCACAGCGTAACTGAAGGACCTATCAATACAAGCAGACATTCAGTGGGATCATGTCCATATGTCTGGAGTCTAAGGAGGTCTTAGGGAGAATGTGAAGCCACAGAACATAACACGGTTTTTGAGTAGTGGGACAGGTATCTCTAGTGTGCAAGTGTCCACGATATACAGTGGTAGGATTATAACCAGTCCCTGCACAGGGCTCAAAAGCACACAGAATTCAATCGCTGGATGCAATCAGAAACAACTTGCATCGGACAGATTGTGACAATAAAAGCAATACTTGAGAAAATCCATGTATTTTTCAAAAACTAAAAACTGCGGTATGGTGATACTTCATACAGCCAACTTCTGTCACTGCTACCACCATTCAGACTTGATCTTTGGTAACAGCTAACATTGTATTTGCCCTGTGTGAAGGATTTTTTTACTGTTCTTGCAAATCTTAAGTTAGACACAGGCATCTTGCAACAAGAAGTAATTAGTCCAACTTACTTTGCTATTACTGGAATGGAAACCGCTTCAGATATGGCTCTGATCACGTCACAATGGACAGGGTGCTGAGGCCTCTCCTCCTTCTTCCTTCCCAACAAAAATAAAAAGACAAGAGCAAAGATTTCCTATAGAACTTGTAGATAGCTGAATCACAACAGACATGACTATTGGGACACTTATTTCTGATTATTTACTTTATATATTTGATGTAATTTTTTTTTTCAACACAAGATAGTTATTTCATATCAAATACATTTTAAAACATTGTTACTGTAATTCCACATCCAGATAAGGATAATTTTTTAGATACAGAGTACGAAAGATAATTTTAGCTTTATTTGGTCTGAGACAAAAATTTTAGAAAAATAGCAGAAAGTGATTTAATTCCCTAATTACTGGCCTGATTTTCCACAATATACATTCAGTTAACAGCTGAAATCAGGACCACATATTACATGTGGAGTACACTCTAGTCATATGTTACCGTGCTACATTCACCAAACTAAAATTCTAAGTCTCTCTTGCCTAAAATCAATTTACCTTCCATGGACTGCAATGGCAGCAATACCAGTTTTTTCTATTCTCTTTACCAGATTCACAGTGTCCTCAACCTGAGGATGAGACAGAATGACATTATTTTAGTTCAAAGAAAAATTAATAACTATTATGTAATTATTGTACAAACAAGTGTTGGAAGTCTTTTCTTTCACCGAGAAGCACGTTTCCTCTGTTTCAACAGTAACTCCCAAGATGCATAACCATTTAATATATACTTCAATTAAAAACTATACATGGCAAAAATAAGTATAGATTTTCAATACTTCCTTGAAACTATAGATTGAAAACTTTCTCAAACCTGGCAACACAATATTCTGTAGCAGGAGAATATTTTCCAATAGGTTTTTAGACTGTTGTTTGAAAATTATACAAAACATTTGATTAGCAAGTCCTCCCTAACGACTACTCTGTAATTGAATTAAAATGCATCTTAATAAAAGCATGCTTTCTGAAATCAATGTAACATGCAATCACACATCTATAAATATTCCTCTCAGATGTGTCTTAAAAAAGTTTAGTAGTACCTAAAAATTCTAATGTTATTCATACATGACCAGAGAATCAAATACAGGGGAAAGAGGAAGCTCCCGGTATAGCTTCAAAGAGGTAGGAAGACAGAAAGAAATTTGTCACACTGCTGGATTAGCCAGTCTTAAACAGCTTTGGGGACAGCGAGAATTAAAAAAAAAAAAATAAAAAAAAAAAGATAAGGCAAATTTTCTTTTCAACAGCTGAAAATTATTTGTGGCTCATCACAAAAATAGCACATTCAGTCTTTGAAAAACACAACATCTACAAAGAACTACTGATTCTTTTCACACAGGCTTCATTTGTTCACTTTATCATTTTAAGTGCACATGTAAATTACTTTTGAACAACAGCTACGCAGTTACAGTTCATCTATATACAGAAATGTCTATCCAGGTCATATGCAACCACAGTATCAAGGCAGGTAATTAAATACACATTTGCAAAATAATCAGTCATTAAAAGAGAAGGCACGTTATCTCTTGGAGGTTTAAAAATATGTACGAAATCCACTAAGGAAAATACATCAGCTGCAAAAACAGAAAAAAGAATCTATGTATTTTCACTACATGCTTAACAGTTAAATTTTAGAAAAATCCTGACAAAAAAAAAATGTAACAGCTTTAGCAATAAAACAGTCATACCACAATTTGTTTGAAATGAATGACTGTACCCAAGAATCTATCTAGAAAAAGTGAACCTCTTTGTATAAGCTAGCAATTTCAGTGCTTCAATCTATCAAAGAGTTTCTATAACAGCTGCTTAAGTTGTTTTTAATTCAGGTATCACCTGTAGTATTTATTGCTGTCATTGCACATACAGTAAATCAGAAGTAATGCAAAATTTCCTTGCAGTGTAAAATATAAGTAGTTTAGAGAGTACAGGCAGCTTCTTCTGTAAACACAATTTCATTAGTGAAATCTTCATTGTTAACATGAATGTTGAAGATGGAGAAGTAGCATTAGGGCTTGGTCTTCTCCCCTTGACGTTTCAACTTCAAGCAGACCATGAAGATATCCAAAGTTCATCACACTGTGCCTACGTACACGACATTACTCTCAGTCAATTCCACATTTGGCAGTTGTTTTCTAAAATAAGAGTGCATTTTTCCTTTTCATTTTCATTTAGTGCTTATCCACCAGTAAAAGCTTTGTGATTAAGTCAGTAGGTTACAATAAAAAGGACTAAAATACTTTTTTAATAGAAGTATCCACATTCAGAGTTCAATGGAATAAGACTATGTGTAGTTATCTAATGTTTAGTATTTTCTTGATTTTTTAAATTTGAAAGGAGAAACAAAGTTTGGCATCTGATGTGAGCAGTCAGAACTAGGTTCCTGGTTGAAAGGTGAAAATCACTGAACAGAAAAAAATGTCTTCTGAAAAATACTGAGAGAGAAAATGCCTGCCACCCTGAATACTGTTAGCCTGGGCACTAGGCCTATGAACCAGAAGCATCCTCAGTTAAGTGCAGCTGGGTACCTAAAAACCAGAGACATCCTGAGAAACCATCAGTAAGTGCAAAAACAAGGAACCACATCAGCAAATTACCATCTGAAAATGTAAAAAATAGTCTGGAAAACGGGGAAAAACATCCTGAGAAAGAAAGAATCTGTACCTGCCGCTTGCTGTTCTAACTACAAGAACATGAAAAGAGTTTGGAAAAAAACCAAAAATTTGTCTGAAATAACAGAAAATAATCTATTGGCTGCCCAGGTGAAAAACAGGAATTAACAGCATCTACTGGCTGCTCGAGGGGTGGTGTCCTACACCCTCTTCTGTCTCCACAACATAAAAATGTCTCAACTTTTATCCGAAACGGAGCTTCTCTGAGAACTCCCTATGCTGCCTCACTTTTCCTTTTCCTAACAGATTGACCTTTCTGCATGAACTTTCTATGAGATCTTGGACTCTTGCCAGGGACACCTGGCTGACTCCAAACTCCAGTACACAGACCATGTTCAGAGTGAGTCTCTTATTTTACTGGTACCCCTCTTAGTCTACTTCTGGAGTTGATTCAGTTTGTCTTCCTACTTCTGGGATGGTTGGGTCCCTTTCTGGAATCACTTTGTCCTTCTGTCTGGGATGGTTTGGCCTCCTTCTGAGATCTTTCCAATGCATTTGATATTCATATTATTACTATGAACATGCATACATATATTTTAAAAAGTAATTTACCAGACTTGCTGTTATATTATTGATAAGTTTGCTTCACTAGTGATAATTTTGTAGCAACTTGTAATAGTATATACCTACTTGGTTGTTGCTGTTATTGATTTTTGCTATAATTGATCGCTGCCATATTAATCATTGCTGTTTTACTCTTGATTATTGCTACTAATAATTTGTAATAGCTTGAGATAGCTACATCTGTATCTTGCTTTATTAATCATAGGTATATTTGCTATGGTGATCTGTAATAAAGTTGAGAAATTTAAAGGACAAAAGCCTCTGTGTCCTTGTGTATCACGGACTCCAACAAAGCCACAAATACGATCTCTGTACACCCGCAGGTCAGATAACCCTTTAGGTCATGATAGCATCCTAAACAGAAATTATAATTCCAAGGGTTATTTCACAGTAACAGGTCTAAAATGCCACTATATTAGAATGTCATATATTTTAATTGATTTCAAAACACACAATTAAACAACAACTAAACATTTTAGCATAATGATTTCTGTTCTTACCGAGGGCAAAATACGGATTTTGCAGGTTACTGGTTTACAAATTCCTTTAACAAGGGTAGTCAGTATCTGGAAAGAGAAGGAAAAAAAAAAAAAAAAAAAGACGACAAAAATGTGATCATAATAGTGACATTAATAAAGCTCTCCTCCTTTCTTTTTTGGAAATACAAAGAAATCAGAACAATGTACCACTAGTTACTGTTCCTCTATAAAGAATCTTACAAGCTAGACAAATGTGCAGTCTGTAATTGAGTATATAATTTTATCCAATATATATTTATATAAACATATTTCCAGTCTAAGTGACTTTTATTTCCACTTCCTTTTTTATTTTAACTGGATTTTTACAGAGCACTTGACGGCTGCTGGAGTTTCAACATTGCTTTTAATATAAGGTGACCAATAAACTCTGATCATGTCAAAATAAAGCGTAAACATTTTTCATTTTCATGAAACTGTTTTCACAGTCATCTTACATGCGAGTTGTGAGTTTCTTATGAAAACTAAGTGTAAGTATTCCCTAAAAAGAGATTTTTTTTAAAGAGAAGAAAGCCTTCAAAATGGAAAATATAGAGAAAAATATTAAGTAACAACATCATTGAATCTTCTAAAAAAAACCCAAAAATTGTAAACAAAATTCCGTGCTTAACACAAAGCACATTTTATTAATTAAAACAAACTCAGAAAAAGCAGACAAATGAGCAGTTCTTAGTTTAACCATTTAAGAACTGAGCTACAGAAAGAATCTTTTCACAGGCTGAAGTCCAACAAACCATACTTAAAAGGGCCACGCAATGGCCTAGTCATGTTTAAATCACTGTATGATTGTGACTGCACGTATGATATGACTGTATGACACAATAAATGGTACCAGAAATCCAATAGCTCTCTAAATAAAAGAGTGGAAACCAGCTGATCCTGACTGTTATTAGAAAAAATACTTGGTTTTCAACTCTTTTTGAGATATTATCATGCATGTCACCCTGAGTACGTCTCTTGTATAGAGTGGCTGGAATTGCAGGTAAATTATTTATTTCTGTTTCATATACTATGAAACTTGAATTTTGTTTAATGTTACTGCACTTATTAGGTTCCCAATACAGAAATGAGCTGTTATAGCCAGCACTCACAAGTTCTTATACTTAGAACAGCTGGCAAGTAATTAGCGTCACCTTGCACTGTCATCTCTCCTCAGTAGTGCTCCCTCAAATAAAACAGTAAGATCCAAGAAAATTATTTAACCCCTCCCTTTAGTATTTTTAATTTGTATTGTTTTGCATACAAGTCAAACTGAAACTACATCATTTTCCAAACATCATCACTACAATATTTTTCTTACAATAGCATCACAGACAAACCTTCTAAGTTTTCAGTGTCAGCCTCATTAAGGATTCCGATGTAAGAACCAAATCCTAAATTTCCTAATCATATGGAAAGCTTGATTTGAAGCTGTAATTTCAGATGGCTTTTACAGGTTATAAGTCTAGTTACCCCTTCGTAGTTGGCTAAGAGTAATTTTCATGCCTGAGATTTTGCTGCCTACTAACATCTTAAATTGAAAAGAACAATTTGAAATTTTTGAACACCAAATTTCCTGCTCTTCTGAAGATCAAAACAAAATGTATTGGTTGTAGAGGGGAAGGGAAGCTGTCAGCAATCCTATTTACAACTGCCTCTCATTCCTATGAGAAATATTTTTGCCAGATTTACTTGTAGCCTGCTAAATATTTCCCTCTCAATTCCCACGCCTAATTTTTTTTTCTTTCAGCCTTCACCACTTTATGCTTCATAAGTTACAATTTAATTCTGGATAGTATCACCCCCCCTTACCTAAATCATGAAACACCATAGAGGCCTCAAGGAATCGGGTTCTGATTCCAATTCTGTTGCCTGTATTGTTAGCCGACTTTCTGCAGATAACACCACTCATCTGATTCTGCTTTCTCTTTTGAAAAACTGACATTGATATCAATCTTCTCTAAAAACTTTTTGAGATCAAGACTGGATCACTTGTAGCTTTGCTTTTCGCAACAGCTAATTAAACAGGTCCAGTCTATTCTATTTAAACTCTTGCTTTGGCACAATTAATAATGATTTCAGTTGCTGAATGGTCAGTTTATACAGCTTGGCTAACACTGTAGTTCTTGACACCAAGAGATTCTTACATTCAGCAAAAGGCTAACACTCCCTCACAGTTATAACTTTGATGATGTGCCCTTCTAATGGCACGTCCTCAGAGAATGAAATGAGTAACACAGAACAATCTGTTTTCATGTCAGAGCTTACAAAGAAGAGTAAATAAGCAAAGAATCAGCTTGTTGAAACTGTAGAAGCCCTACTAGCCTACAAAGCTGAATGGTGTTATTAGATTAAGAGGAAGGACTTATAAAAGAAAGACTGACTCAACATCCATTTTAGACAGAAGGAAAAGGCATGAACTGCAAGGATTGGAAAGAGACTGGCTATCATTCAGAAAGAGAGTCATGCAGATGAGTGAAGAGAGTCTAGTCTCTCCAAAAGACTGACCAACATCAAAGAACCCTTAAACGAAAACACACTCAAAAGCCAGATGGAAAAAGACAGAGCAATGCTTTTGGTAGTTTTCTTTGGTCCAGATTTGCATACTTTTGCTAGTACAAGAAATAAAGATTAACTACCTTGAAACATTTGCCTCTGTATACCATGATTCAGTTCTCACTGAGAGGTGAATTGTTAGCTAGAATTGCCCTCAGGGACTCTGAAGGAACAAAAAGCTAAGGGGAAGCAAGATAAAGCTCACAGTCAACTAATCTGAACTGTGAAGAATAAGATCTTTAAACAGAAAGAAAACAAAACAACTATATGCTACAAACATTCTTGAAAACCCAGAGCAATGTCTGGCCTCTGTTTAATCTCAGGAAGCTTAGAAGTCCTTAGGGGGGAAAAAAAAATATATATCTATAAAAAATATGTTTACATGTATTACATATCTAGCTATATTATATAGACATAGATGTATATATATATACACATATCTCCTTCATAGAGAGGTTCATACAGGGTTTTATATACATAGAAAAGAATATGTATGACCCTTTTTTATACTGGTTCACATAGGGTTTTATATAGATTTACATACACATGCATGTAAAACTCCTCTCTGTGCAAATATGGCACCATATTGTGAAAGGTTTAAAACTGAAAAGGAAGAAAGTAGCAATTTTATAGTCCAGACAATGACAAGGAGAACTAAATGAGGATTATTTATTCATAACCTCAATTTCAGTATTCAAAACTGATTACTCCACTCTAGCTTTTACAAATTTGTCTTCTATGCATTCATTCCTGTTTCCAGGAGAGCACAGTACACAATACTTTCCAAGGCAGCTCAAAACCTACAAGGTAATACTTACAGACTCTATTTTGTCAGGATCAGATAACAGTGCTGCTCCCATACCTCCCTAGGAAAACATACAGAAACTGTTACACACTTAGCAAAGACATTTATCAACTCAATTATTTTGCCCAATAGCAGACCACAGCAAAAGCACAATGCTATACTAAGAAGGAAAAAAAAAAAAAAAAGAAAAAAAAGGAAAAAAAAAGAGAGAGAGAGAGAAAACTGCAAAATATAACTGCAGGAGCCTTAGTGAACACTTTGGTGAAACACATTTCCTAGAACTGTATTAGAATAATTAAGCAGTAATTCAGGGCACCAACTTGCTCCCATTACTTTATGGAGCACACAGGATTTCAAAAAGCCATTTTTAGCAACTGTACTCATCCAGCTTCTACTCATTGACAGCTGAACAGATTTATGGTTTTAATATTATACACCATATTTGAGAGGTCTTGATGTCAGCAATTTCTGTCCACACACTACACTTAGACAAACAGGCTAAGACAAATTAACTGGCTGTATTGAACACAAATGATGAACACTTCAACAATGTAGTATTTTAGCTGCTCTTTCTGCACTACCTTATCTGCATACACAGGTCTAGAGCCTAACAGGCAGACACCAGAAATAAGTTCAAAATTCTACTAACTTGTTTGACCCAAAATTACTGTCAGAGAATAACCAGCCACCAGCATTTGAATTTTTGATTTTTCGTCCTAGTACATGGTGGACGTTTTGGTGTTTTCTTCTTAATTATAATTCTGTGGATGGATAAAATAATCTTCCATGTAATTAGTTATAATCCAGAAGAAAGTAAGAAAAGCTAAAGAAAACATTACTGGAAATACCATTAGATAACTATGAATTTAATGACATGTCCTCAACATGACTACAGTTCCTTAGCAATAGCGCTTCATCTCAAAAACCATCTGGCAGAAAAACATAGGAACCACAGAAAAAAACCCAGAATCTAAATACATAAATAAAAAGGCTGCAGAATAGGCTGGGAATTAAAATTCGAGTTTAAAACAATGTGAATTTTTTTTTTTCACCATACCTCACCTACCTTGTCATTTTCCTAAGTTATCTTTGAAACAAAAAAGTCAATGGGACTAAACCAGAAAAACCCTAGGAAAGTATGTGGGTAAAACTATTCACAAGTTAGATGGAATACATTAGAAGAATTTAAATAATTATTCTTCAAAGTGCAAGTCAACCTACAAAACTAAAAAGCAGTGAAACAGAAAATGCCCCTATAAACTGATCTATTCTATGCCTTTCTTGCACTATTGCCTAGTACTTTCACCCTTGACCATGGTGAGATCCAGGCTGAAACACCATGAATGCCTAAAGTGAAGATACTAGACACCAGAAAGGTGTCCAGCATTCTTACACATCTCATGTGCTCCAAAGGAAATGCAATCTTTGTGATGGAAAAACATCAGCCCTCTCTTACATGTGGTCTAAAATAAATTATTTTCAAGTAGTTTTATCAGAATACATGTTCCAATATTTTCTCTTGGTTGAAAAACTGAGAAAGGAGCACGATACACTCATGCGGAGTAGGGTTTGTACAAAGTCATGGCATTAAACAAGGTATGGGTATGTTCAGGTATGTTCCTCATTTTAACAGCATCACTTTCATGCACCAGATATCTCATTTCAACTGGTTATGTATTTATGCATTGGATACAACAAACTGCCACAGAATTTTATTTTTTCCTACTGTGAAAGGGGAGAGGGGAAAAAAAATAGTTTTACTTGGTCCACATGCAATTTGGTTTGACAACAGAAAATATGTAAGCTCTATAAAAGCTTAAGCTGATACTAGGAACTAGGGCAGATCTCAAGTTACCATTTACATTTGTACTCTTGCTTTAGTAAAAGGCCAATAAAAAGCTTCCAGATGTAAAGATGGGTAACACAGAATCGGGAAGTGAAAGTACTACCTATGTGGGTATACTGTTTTTTTTTGTTTAAAGGATGAAGCATCACAGCTTCACATGACAGAGAACTTGCTCCAAGTGCTAATAATGCCAATACTACAAAGACTAGAGGACAAAGTTTAAATGCACCAGCCAGGCTTCTTCCCTGGAATGAAGTTTGTCTTCTAAGCTGAAGCTCTTTTTATTTGACAATAAGTGCAAAATTTCTCTTATCTATTCTGCATGAACATCTGACACGAAAATGGAGCTCCATAGTCTAATTTATCGATACTTTATCTATACACTAACTTGCTTAACAGTGCGAACAACCAGTTTGACTACTCTGTTTCAGCCAGAAATAATAGAGGACTAATTTAGTATTGTACGTGCATACCTAAAAAAATCTGGTTTTAACTGATCCATCCTCCTCCCACTTAAAACTGACCAACAATGGAATTCAGCACTGCTAAGTTACAAATGGTTACTTGCTTAGATGATAAACTGTGATTCCTATTTTTTTTAACGCTAAGTAGAACATATTTCACTCACCCAACAAATTAGTGACCTCAGGAAAACAAAAAACCAAAACCTACTTTATCTTATCCTGCCTTACAGAATTTACTTTTAATTGGAACATACAACATAGCCTATCAGAGTATTCAGAATTCTAAATAACTTCAGTGATATCTTTGTACAATGATACAACTTAACAACCTTACTTCATTTTTCTCAATATTCAGCAGTTGTCTTGACAAAAAATGCAATCACCACTTGCTCAGTGGTACACATCCACACTAACCTGAGCTCACAAACTTCATAAGTACTCACCCACTTAAGGATATGGTATGTTTAATTACATGACCAAATCTACTCTTAAATGAGACTTCTGACAGACTATGTTATTTTACTGTATTATGGTCAAGACAACTTCAAGACTCTTGTTTACTGCAAAAAAACAAACTGAAGTTTACCTGCATTAAAATTTTACTGCTTGAATTTGCTCAACCCAGAAAAGCAGAACATGTCTGCGCTCCCCACCTGTAAGAAAGAAAAAGCTTATTTAAGAGTAATCAAAATCCACTTGCCTTAGTAGAATATTCTTTTGGGCATCCCATGTTGATATCAATACCAGCTACATCACTCTCTCTGAAAGAAAAGAAATAAACAATGAAAATATTTGTCAGCATATTAGAACAAGAATCAGGAAATATACATCTTTCCAGGAAATTTGTTCCATCATCATTCATTAAAGCTTAAATGAGAATTTAAGGTCAAGTTTTTATTCGACCTTGAATTTTTTGCTTCTCACTTATATAAGTTACATATTTATTTTAACAGCGGTTTGAAGATCAGTCTGTCCACAGGTTTTAATGACCAGTGTTGTGCAGAAGCTGCAAATGCTCATCTTAAACATGTTTATATAGGATTAAGTATACGTAAGTATACCCACCACTGCCACTAAAGCAAGCCCTATTGAAACGTCCATCTATTTAAAATGGAGACTAAAAACATATTTTAAAAAGGTTTGAGAGACACTTTTCATTTCTGCACAATACTTTGAGGGCTTCAAACCACAAACAGTAGGAGACATTTTCAGGCATATTTGTCTCACTTGCAGCTGTGCAATACCCAGGGAAATTTCATGTTGGAGAGATCAAGGACATAGTTACTGCACTAGCAAAAAGCTACCGGTCCCAGTATAGAACATACGCAGCTGCTGCTTTGAGCAAGAACTATCTTAAATAGAAGTTGCAGTTACACCATTGCACCACTGGCCTTTTGAGATGCTACACTTCACTGTGCAGCTCCTACAGAGCTTTTCTTGAGATCTACCTTGATCCTCTCAATGATGAAAACCTCTCTTACACAGCAATTCCTCTGTACACAAAAAAAAACCTCAAACAAACCCATAGTGGGAAGAGGGTGAGAGAAGATTACTTACACAAGCTTAGCTACTGCCAGGGCTCTTTCAGCATCTGCTGAACCCTGTTAGTAAAACAAGAGGATTTATAATTATAAAATATCATCAAATTCATTTTTAAAAGTTCTCACTTGCAGATGCGTATAACTATATTTGCTCTAAATAGTTAGTATAAAGCACAGAGACCCATTCACAGCACAACAGATAGCTAAAACATTTAGCTGAAGCACGTACTAGAGTAAGCCACTGAATGACAAAAGGTGATGCAAAAATGGATCAGGAGATGTCTCTCCACCCTCTTAACCTACAGCAGTATCAAATGTTCTTAGCCATGACCATTAGATATTTATTTATCATGTTCTTAAGAAGCTCCACTAATAACAATTCTACAGCCTCTACAAGCGACCTATTCCAGGGCTATCATTACCACTGAAAAAGGTCTTTTTCAATATCTAATGCAGTCCACACTTCTCCCTCCCTCCCACCCCCATCATCTTTTGTCCTACACAGAGCAGTCTCAAAAGAGCAAACTACTCTCTTTTTCTCTCCAGCAGCCTTTAATCCATTTGTGCAATGTTCATGCACGCATTAATCCTCTCTTATCTACGCTAAACAATGCCATTTATTTCAACCTTTCCAGTAAGACTGTTTACTAGACAGTGCAAGATTTAAACATGTGATCAAACATCAGCATAATTTAATTTTGGTATCTGTATGTCCAAAAATATACCGAAGATACCTATTACAAAAAACAGCTTCTGTCATAGAGCACAGAATTAATCTTAATCACCTCTTCTGAAAACAGCTGTATGGAGAGCTTATAATGTAGCATCTTCATCGCATGTGTACCAACAGATTAGAAATTCTGCAACACATCTGGTGTGAAACTTTACCTCCACCTGAAGCATCAAGAAATTGATAGTCTGCAACACAGAGAGCTGCTTTAGACTTCATGTTACCAGCACTACCTTGTTTAACTACGTTGTTATTAGAAGAGTACCTGCAGTTGGTATCTTACCATTTGAAAGACAACATGGCGCCTCTCCCTTTCACAAGTTCTGAAAACAACTCTTTCATTAGGTGCAACGAAGTCCACTGTTTCAAGTACTTCTATATAAAATGAGAAATAGATCAACCAGACAAAAATTAAATGCAAATGTAATAATAAAGGAAATCATAGGACTATGTAACTTGTATATAAATGAAAAGCTATCAAATAAGTCTTCCATGAACAGCAGAATTAATGGCACACTACCTCCTGTCCTTGCAGTACACTTCTTGCACACTGCTGTTTCCCTCTGATAGTATTCCCCAATCATCCCCCAGCCTGTTTCTTGGGCAAGTATCAGACCAGAACAAGTTTAAAAATCAATCAGCCAGAATTAACATAATGGTACCATTTCTGGGAAGGAATACGAGGGGAAAGTAGATTTGTAGTAGACTTTTGTTCCCCAGTGGGGACACTGCAAGCAACTGTTTCTCATGCCACTTGGCTAGGGAGGTCTCAAAGACACCTTTTAACAACTTGTCTGTGAAAATCATGTTAGGCAAAATCTAGCCCATGGACCTCAAGTTAATAAAAGAATGATAAACAGTGAGATTTTGTATGCCTAGCTTCCTTATTGCAGTAGACTAAAAGATGTGTATATTATAATGTCACAAACAGCTAACATTTATAAAGATTCATTATTAGAAACTATCTCTACTGTAGTCCAAATGAATTTATTTCTTGGATACTATCAAACTTTTCTTGAAAACTTAAAAGGCTCTGTAACTAATACTAGTAGTTTATTGAATTTTATATTAGCATACACATATAAATTTCTTGGAAAAAAAAAACAAAACCCCACCAAAACCAAAACCCACAAAACCAAACCAAATGTTTTTTTACTGTTTATTCTTTACTCCAACAGCATACAAAGGCAGTAGAGAATAAGGGCTGAAGCCAATATGTAGATACAGAATTGAGAAGGGTTATCGGGTAATTTCTCTTAATAAAAAGAGAAAGATATCATTCCAGGAGCTAAAATTACAAAGTCTTTCACTTTGAAAGGCCTGTACCTGCACATCCAGTGATCTGACCTGTGTCAAAGACTTAAACAGAAAACTCATCGAATTCTTCTAATAAACTAGATCAATGATAGAAAAAGACCTTGTGCTAGGTCTAAAAAGAATAACAAATTGTCAGTTACTAATACATTAGTGCTGTCCTCCAAAAACATTTGTGGTTCTCCTGAGGGACACTGACTGAACTATTGAAATTCCTTAAGAAGGGAAACTGAAAGTTTGAAACTGGGCAGCAGCAAACAGGTATAAAGCAGAGCTTCAAAAACTTGTTTTAAATCCCTAGACACTGTTTAGAGATTATGTGTATTGATACCTCATTGTAATCTCTATAAAATTACTACAAAGAAATAATTATTTTTTCTCTCAACTAGAAAAAAGAATGCTTACAGATATTAACAAAATAAATGCTATACTTGCCATTTATAACCCTCTTACACTGCAGCATCTTTATGTCAATCAGCTCCTGAGAAGAAAGAATAAAAATATCTCAGTGAGTTGAAGTATTTAAGTCACTCAGCTCTAAACAGTTGCCCATGTAATTAAATAACTACCTAGAGATAGCAAATATAGAAAAAAATGCGAATTAAAACAATAATTTAGCTATACAACACATGCAATTGAAGTTTCAAAATATGAATAGAAAACATAATATTAGATTATCATATGTTTACACAGTCCTAGAAGAACCATTTTGTTCAAATACCTATTTAGCAAACCAGAAACAAAGTAGAATGAAACACCTAGCATGGAAAGGAAACATGACTTAATGGTACAGTAACAGACCACCTCAAGAATCCATGTAGATTTGTACTAGCCAAACATATAAGCGAACAAATCAGCAGTAACATGCTTTAAAATTGCTTTATCTTAATTCTGAGTTCTAACAGGTCTCTACAGTTGTTAAAAGACAAAAAAAAAAAAAAAAGCTTTGTGTTGACCTTTACAGGAGAACCTAACATACAGTCACCATTCTTCTAGAATCTATGGCTTTCCTTTAAAACAAAATCCCAGCACTTCAATCTACATATTTTAGCTTAACTGCAGATTTAAACAAATCAAATTATCAAGGACACGATTTGAATACTTTTCTCACATGTATCTCATCAGCTTGATTATAGGTGACCTCTAAGACAAACTGCTTGCCTTTACTTGACAAAGAGCTACAGCTTCAGCCAATATAACTTGCTAGCTGCTGAAATAAATATGCAGCTGTTAATCCAACTGTTACATAAAGTGAGAAAAAAACCCCACCATACTATAGTGTTAATTACTTGAGGAAGTTTAGTCTTCTACAGAACCTTTGTTTTAGCAACTAAGACAATGTTTAAGACCTGCTGATTTACAGGTAAGGGTTAAAAAGGTAATAAATTAGGCTAATCCAAATTTGTTTGCATTATATCATAGCTTTTATGAGTAGTGCTTTTAATTTAAGGTTTTTCAACTAATGCCTCCCATCAGGTACCATTGACATTAAGTTCTGAAACAGCTTTGAGCTTTAAAATGCTGAGGGGGTTGGAGGGAAAGGATTGAAAAACAGAAGGACAAATGGAAGTCTTAGCATAAGAAATGAAGTTACAAAATGCAGTTATTTATTCTGTTCTCTTGCCAAACAACTGCAGTATAATTACCTAAAACAACTGCTCTATTTTATACTATCTTGTAAGTTCTTAAGGAAACCTACAAAGTATAGTTTTCCTGATAAAATCTATTAAGACAGATATCTAACTGCAAACACTAGTCTATGTCAAATGCATCTTAAGTCTCCTGTCTCTCAATAGTAATGTGGAAAAAAGAAGAAACAACGTAGGAGACCTTATTTTTGAGGTGAGATGAAAAGTACAACAAGGTTTTGGCTACAGGAATAACTTCTACACTACAAGTTTTGTTACATACTGCAACTTATTAAGTAAGTTAGAGAGCCTCTTGTTTTGAGGTACTGTTTCTCGGAATTGTGTCAAAAAGCGTGTGTGAAAGAAACTGCTTTAGCTATACAGTCTACAGTGCCAGATTAAATTTCTCATACTCTGTAACTTCAGCAGTAAGCAAAGCAATACCTTTATGTGTGTGGTTTGGTGTGGTTTTAAAAAAAAAAAAAACAAAAAAAACCAAAAAAAAACCCCAAACAAGCAACCCCCAAAAACCAAACAAAACCCCAAACCCAATTATTTCTACATTACTATCTTCCACTATCCCGTGCAGTAATCCCGTCAAATTTGTGGTTAGTGAAATCCAGTAGCTGCTCAGTAACAAGGTTCTTTACTACTACCAAGTGTAAGAGATACTGGAAAAGTATACATACTGAGAGTGAAGCCTGACTCACTTCTAGTGTTTAAGACTTAGAATTACTGAATGGTTTGGGTTGGAAGGGACCTTTAAAGCCCATCCACTCCAACCCCCCTGCAAGGAGCAGGGACATCTCCAACCAGATCAGGTTGCTCAGAGCCCCATCCAACCTAGCCTTGGATGTTTCCAGGGATGGGGCATCCACAACTTCTCTGGGCAACCTGAGCCAGTGCTCCACCACCAGCATAAAAATATAAAAATATTTTTCTGATATTCAGTCTGAATCTACCTCCTTCTATTTTAAAACTATTACCCCTCATCCTGTCACAACAGGCTCTGCTGAAGAGTTTCTTCCTATCTTTCCTGTAGGCCTCCTTTAGGCAGTGGAAGGCAACTATAAGGTCTCCCCAGAGCCTTCTCTTCTCCAGGCTGAAGAGCCTCAACTCTCTCAGTCTGTCCTCACAGGAGAGATGCTCCAGCCCTCTGATCCTCTGCGGGGCCTCCTCCAAACATGCTCCAACAGGTTCATGTCCTTCTTATGTTGTGGGCTTCAGAGATGGATGCAGTACACCAGGTGGGGTCTCACCAGGGCAGAGTAGAGGGGAAGAATCACCTCCCTCGACCTGCTGGCTGCACCTCTTTTGATGCATCCTGCTAAGATGCAGTTAGCTTTCTGGGCTGCAAGAGCACATTGCCTGCTCATGTTGAGCTTCTCATCTACCATCACTCCCAAGTCCCTCTCCTTAGGGCTGGTCTCGATCCATTCTCCGCCCAGCCCGTATTTGTGCCTGGGATTGCCCCGACCCATATGCAGGACCTTGCACTTGGCCTGGTTGAACTTCATGAGGTTTGCACGGGCCCCCTTCTCCAGCCTGTCAAGGTCCCTCTGGATGGCATCCCACCCTTCCAGCGTGTTGACAGCAAACTTATTGAAGGTGCACTCTATCCCACTGTCCATGTCAACGACAAAGATATTCCTGAGGAATGCCACTCATCACCAGTTTTCA
This sequence comes from Chlamydotis macqueenii, assembly GCF_036417535.1. NCBI lineage: Eukaryota > Metazoa > Chordata > Aves > Otidiformes > Otididae > Chlamydotis > Chlamydotis macqueenii. The sequence goes on from NC_141568.1 coordinate 17,196,105, forward strand.
CTTGGACGTTGAGCTATTGACCACTACCTTTTGAGTGCAGCCATCCAGCCAATTCCTTACCCACTGACTGGTCTGTCTGCTACTTCTAGATTCTGTAATTCCATCCTTGTGATTTCTCTAAATGATCTACTGTTAGCCTCCCAGAGAATTTAAAAAAAAAATATTCTCACTTAACTCCCTGTAAAGCAGAAAGGTTGTAATTCATAAACTAGGAAACTTAATTACTGCTTATCAAAGAAAAATATTTTATTAATTCAAATTTTATGTTAGACAGCAGTAACTATTATACTGAGTTTTGACATGTCTTCTGAATCATCCAGCAATAACTATTCTTTCACATAAAGCTGACTCAACTGATTAAATATCATGTGCAATTCCAGAGAAAAAAGGTGAGCTGTGGCCAACATAAAAAGAGCATATTGTCTCTCTGTCTGTTTTCTCCCCCAAAAAGGCCAGGGAGCTAACTCACGAGGCAACTGCTGTGAAGATTTCTGGAGAACATTGTAAAAAACCTGATTCTGACACTTTGTTTCAGCCTGTTCTATTGGTATAGATCAAACTTTCTCCAGGAAACACAGTATTTAACCCATGTTTACATTATGTAAACTATTATGTACATTGTTTACTCCTTACTGCTTGGGGTTTTTTGGTTTTGTTTTTTATTTCTTTCACAATCTCAGCTGAGTCATGTAAGTTGTACCTGCATTTGAGAAAATATAATAATAGCACTGAAGGGGAAAATGGGAATACTGATGCACTACAACAATAAGGACAGTGAAGACTAAGGACTCTAAGTTACAGAGCAGTCCAATAATAACTGCAGCAAAATGGAGTCTCAGCTTCAGGCAGCTTTAAGAAAAGTGTTAAGCAACAAGAACAGCAGCGCTGTGAGGGGTCTATATGGATGCTCTGGGTTAGCACAGCAGAACTGAGGGGGTGAGAGGGTAGGTAGGTCTAAAACTTCCTTCAATGTTATGACTCCGGGGGGGGGGGGGCGGGGGGGAGGAAAAAAAACCACTCAACCAAAAAAAAACCCCAACAAAACCCAAGACACAGCAGAATGTGAGGAAATTGTTATGGTAAGTGTTTTGTTTAAATTAATTAAAATTATTGTACAGTCTTAAAATATAAGTTTGCTACAACTTGAGGACTGCTCAAAGGGAAACACCTTAAGCCACAGAGATCCTTCTTTCCCCATTTTTGTAATGAAAAATATACGTAAAAGGAAAATGTCCTACAATAAACAAAATCTATTTGTACTAACGTTATTGGATAAGACCGCCTCATCTCCTCATCCTTCATACCTCACAGTACACGATATCAGCACCATAGTCCAGAGCGAGAAGGCGCATTGGTAACGTTCCCACCCGCACCATCGGTGCCAGGATCGTCTTTCCTCTAAAGCACAGGGGTGCGTGCACCGTCATTGCTGCTGCGGTACCACCTGAAAGAGGAAATCAAGGGGCACAGCCGTGTCATGGAAGTCCGTCCTGGTGAACGCCCAGAACTGTCCTTCGGCGGGAAGCGGGGGCGGGGGCAGTGCGGCACCCTGTCAGAGTTCCCTCAGCAGCTCGCAGGCCGCCGGCTCCGCCGCCGCGTACTCGGCGCCCGCGGCTCTGGCGCCGGTTGCGTGGAGCCCTGGGCCCCAAGGCGTGGGGGCGGCCCGGGGGGGGGGGGTGCTCCCCGCCGCACGGGCTCCTTCCCCCGAGCGAGGGGCGCCGGGTCGGCTCTGCCAGAGCCCCTCGGGGCCACGTTTGCTCCCGCGGGGCGCGGCCCGGGGGTCAGCTCTCAGCCGACAGCTGAAAAGGCGAACGTGAAGGAGCCGCCGCCGCCTCCTGAGGTACCGGCCGCGCGCGCGCCCCCCCGACCCCTGACACTCACCCTCCTCGCGTGGCTCCGGCGCGGCACCGGGAGGCGGGGGGAACCGGGGAGGCAGCGCCTCTGAACGGCGTCATCGGGCGGCGCCGCCGCCACGTGAGAGGCCGCCATGGCGCTGAGCCGCGGCGGGATAGCGGCCGCCCGGGCCGCGGCGGCGACGGGCGGCGCGCAGCCCCCCGGGAGCGTGGTGCGCGTCCCCTGGGCCCTGCGGATGCGCCTGCAGCGGGGTGCGCAGCGCCGGCGGCGCGGGCAAGGGGAGGCTACGGCAGCGGCGGCGGCGCGGCCCGGGAAGCTGCTGCTGCGGAGCCGGCGGCCGGAGCTGAGCCAGCCCCGTTGGCAGACGGTGGGGCGCTGGGAGCAGCCGCAGCTGGTGTCGGCGGGCTGGAAGCACAGGAAGGCCTGCGGGGACTACTTCCAGCTGGAGCCCTCGCAGGAGGCGGCTCCCGCCCTGCAGGTGTCGGCGCCTGAGGCGGGGCAAGGCCCGACGTTCGCCGACATGGGGCTGAAGCCGGCGCTGCTGGCCGGCCTGGAGGGCCTCTCCATCGGCCGCCCCACGGCGGTGCAGCGCCTCGCCATCCCCGCCCTGCGCCGCGGCCGCAGCGCCCTCTGCGCCGCCGAGACCGGCAGCGGCAAGACGCTGGCCTACCTGCTGCCGCTGTTGGACGGGCTGCTCTCCTGCCCCGAGGAGACGGCGGAGACGGCGGCGGCAGCGTCGCCCCGCGGGCTGGTGGTGCTGCCGTCGCGGGAGCTGGCGGCGCAGGTGGGCGCGGTGGCGGCGGCGCTGTGCCGGCCGGCGGGGCTGCAGGTGCGCGGGCTGACGGGCGGCGGCGCGGCGGGCGGGCTGCGGAGGCAGCTGCGGGCGCCGCCGCCGGGTGCCGCCGTGGTGCTGGGCACCCCCGGGGCGCTGCGGGAGGCGCTGCGGCGGCGCTTCCTGGCCCTGGGGCGGCTGCGGTGGATGGTGCTGGACGAGGCGGACACCCTGATGGACGACTCCTTCGCATGGCCGCTGGAGGAGATCCTGGCACACGCGCCCCTCGCCGCTGGTGCCCCCGGGCCGGCCGGCCCCGAGGAGGCGAGGACGCAGGTGGTGGTGGTCGGAGCCACCTTCCCCGCGGGACTGAGCGAGGCGCTGGGGAAGTTCACCGATGTGAGCCGGTTCATCACCGTCACCACCCAGAGCCTGCACCGCCTGCCATCCCACGTCCAGCAGAAGTTTGTCCGCCTCAAAGGTCAGGACAAGCTGCCTGAACTGCTGCAGATGCTCAAGGAGCGCCCAGCGTCCGGCGGGGCTGTCCTCATCTTTTGCAACAGTGCTAGCACCGTCAACTGGCTGGGCTATGTCCTGGATGACCACAAAATCAAGCACCTGAGGTTGCAGGGACAGATGTCAGCAGCTGCTAGAGCCGGCATCTTCGCCTCATTCCAGAAGGGTGACGTGTCTGTCCTGGTCTGCACTGACCTTGCCTCGCGGGGGCTGGACACCAGCAGTGTGCAGCTAGTGGTCAACTATGACTTCCCAGACACCCTGCAGGACTACTTGCACCGCGTGGGGCGTGTTGGACGGGTGGGAAGCAAGGCGCCTGGAGCCGTGGTTAGTTTTGTCACCCATCGCTGGGATGTGGACCTGGTGCGGAAAATAGAGACTGCAGCCCGGAAAAGGACAGGGCTCCCGGGCATGGACTCCTCTATTAGTGAGCTTCCACCTAAAGGTGGTTGATTGAAGTTGTTACATAGTAATAAATAGCCTGGTAGGGACTAAGCTTGAAGTCAGTAGGGCAGAGGGAGTGAGCTTATGTGTGTGAGCTTGACTGAAAGAATAGAGAATTGCGTTTTGGAACCAGGTAATCAGATTAACTATATGCACTGTTTTGGAAGCTGCACTAGTCACTTCCATAGGCATCACAATTCATGGCTTTCTGAAAGGAAGCTAGTAAGTGAGTAACAAAATGCCTTTGGAGAAGACTGAATAATGATCTCATCAGTTGATCTTTTCATTTTGCTGGGACTTTTAACTTAAATTCAAATCAGAATCAAAGTGTGCCTGTATGATGTGCAGCTCTGTTTCATTTTATTGCTTCTCCTCACCAGCAGCTAAACATTCATTATTAAAAAATTACTACTGTGGCAGGAAAAAAAAAAAAGAAAATATGTTCTTAACTTTGTTATAACTTTGACCAATTATAGATACATGTAGAAAGACTAAAGGACAAATTATATTGTATTTTCTGTGATGTAGCAGTTCATTCAGAGAATTCTAGGCCAGGTACCCCTAAAGTTTGGTGGGAACAAGAAGGCACAATAAAGTGTGAGGCTTTTTCAAGGTCTTATTTTTGTCATTTTATGGTTACCTTTCACTGAGAAAGGGGATTTTGCTGCTTCATGTTCTATTAAATAAAAAAAGCCTTTACATGTTTTCTGCTTATTTTTTCTGCATGCTGTAGTGACATATCTAATCTCTGAACTGATTGTAAAACAAACAAAAAAAAACCAACCCACCAAAAAATGTCTCCTGTTAAATGAAAGAGGTATGTTGACCCACAGGTTCTAATGTCTCCCAGATAACAGAGTGACTACAAGATTTCTTTTGAATATCATACTATTACTTGTCTGTTTTAAACCAAAAGGACTGAAGTGAGGCTGAGGTTATTTCATATCTAGCTGCTAGTTTGTATCCATGGTAAATAATCACACAAAACCAGCATTTTAGCTCTGATTTCTGTTGCAGTGATTTAGCAGAGCCTTTTCTTTTAGTGGCTGTTTTTCCTGTGCTATCCACTTTAGCCTGTGCTAAAACTCTCTATGTACAAATAGTAAGCTGTTAAATGAAAAGATTACAGCATAGTATCCAAATCATTGGTTTCAAAGAAAATAAGGTGCTGGAGCTACTCTTAGAATACTTAGAGTAAAAATTAAACAGAAAATTTGCACAGATAATCACTCAAGAATAAAGTTATTTAACCTTATCCTAGAAATTGTGCACATGTACTCTGTTCACGTTGCACAGAGGAAGTTACAAGTTGCAGTAAAATTATTTAATACAATAGAAAGTTTTCAACTTTATAGAAAGACAATAGAAAAGTGATCCACTTGGAGACTAGAAACCTTTATATTTTGGACACATTTATTTCATGGACTACTTGCTTCTCATCTGAAGTTCATTTAAGTGCAAATCAGGCAATTTATGTGTCCACAAGCAAGAGCTTACTGTTCATGTATAGGAGGAGGGTAAAACCCAGTAAATCCCAGTCCCCAGAAACCTGGGGACAAATCTGTAGTATTATAATTTTCAGAAAATCCTATTTCCATTTGTTAATATGGATCTTATGTTGTATCAGCTCCTCTGAACAGCTGAGAAATAGCTTCCTTTAACTGCAGACACACAGATTAATTTAAATGAAGTAAATTGTATTCAAGGAACACCAAGTAAGAAATTTTAATATTTGCTTGCCTGTTTTGCCTAACCAATCTCAGGCTGACTCCATCTCAAGTGTTGTATAATTTGACTCTGATCTTTTTCAAAGCTGGAGCACTTCACCGTGTTAGCATAAATATTGAGTTACTACCTGCTTCATAGAGTGTCTTTCTTTCCTGAGGCAGCTGGTGATGGTGATCACACTTCCCAGTTCAACATACAGAGTGGCCCTTTTAAGTTTCTGAGAAAGATTGTTGCTTGGGGTCTCAGATGGCCAACTTCAAGTATTTGTCTTCTCATATAGCTGTTAAATCCTTTACAAGATTAAATCAATCAGATGAGGGATAAAATTTCCTAACTGTTGCAGATGATGTGTACTATATATGTTTTTTAGATGTATAATTTGTAGTTTAATTCCTGTAACTCGCTTAAAAACTCAGTAACGTAGTCTATGAATCTGGAATCATGTTACAGTGAATGACAGACCTGACAGACAGATCAGTCTGGTTTGCAGCACACAATATTCAAATTAGACAACACAGTGAAATAAAATTCCTTTCAGACATATGCTTCTTAATTTTGAAGTAATATGCACTTTATATATTTACAAACAATAAGCTTGAACTCTACAAATGGTCTAAACTGATTGTTGCTAGGGCACTGTTCATCAAATCAGTTTATAAAAAAAAATCTTTTGACTTTTGTATACTAACGTGGCCAATAAAAAGCTTTGGGTAGATAAAGAATGCTACGTTTATCAATAAAGCCTTTTGTAAATATTACTTTCAAACAAAACCACAGTTCTTTTAAGCATATATTGAGAAATACTACTTTCCTACTGTTGCTCACAAATAGACAGCTACTGGAGCCAGCAATTAACAGCAGTAATTACTTTCAGGAGCACACAGACATTCAGACACTGGGATATATAAGCTGGTACAGAGCCACCAAATGCAGACATCCACATCACTGACATGTGAAAGGTTTTACTACCCAATAGGTAAATACTATAGCAAAGCTTTCAAGGAGATGTAGAGACCCTATCACAGCTAGTAAGCTAAAAATATATGTAACTATCATATGGTCAAACTTGTTTAAGAAACAAAGATATATTCAAAGACTTTTTAGTTTGACTTTTCTCAGCCTGCTCTTCAGTGCTTTCTAAACGTCGCATCACTCATTGCTCACATCCTAATGACTGTCTATACACATAATTAACTGCTCTTTTTTTTGTCTGTCCATATTCTGCCTTCTGTGTAACTCTTCTTTTAGGCTTTAGGGGCATAACTGCCACTGCACATGAGTTCTGTCTTGTAGGCACTACATATTCAGAGACTTCTGTTGCATGTAGCCCAGTGCCTAGCAAAGTACAAGCTGTGTCAAGCATCCTAACAGCCAGATGGAAAAATGCCTCCTAGCACTCCAATAATCTGACAAAGTCCACGTTTTTGCAGACTGCATGGCTCCCTGAAATGCACTAGTATACCTGTTCTCCCCAGACAGCGCCCACTCCCCTCCTCTTCCTCCTGAAATGTATTTATGAATGCAGTTTACACGTTGGTGGTCGAATGCGTGGTAGAGAAGTTCTCCATGCGTATTCTGACCAGTTTCTCAGTGGGAACTGGCCGCAGGAACAACTTGCAGGTGAAGACTTGCCGGCAGGCCTTGCGGAAGTTCTCTGAGAGGAAAGCATAAATGATGGGGTTGATGCAAGAGTTCCCGTAGGCTAAGCAGTGAGAGATGATGCGGAAGGTGAAGGAGATATTGTTCAGGGGAAAGTGCCCAAACTCTGCCCACATTGTGATGATGTGGTGTGGCAGCCAGGAGAGCAGGAACACGGCGACCACGAGAAGCACCGTCTGCGCTGTCTGGAAAAGATGAGATCATGTATTAAGTGGTCACAATGAACAAGTGACAAGGTACGAGTGAATTTGCCTCCCTCTGTCAGTAGTGAAGGCAGCACAACACAGGCCACACTGATAATGGCCAGGCTGGGCAAATTATGACAATATGAAAATGGATGCTAAAAAACCACCCTCCTCCCTGGAAAAAAACGATTGCCTGGTTTTGGCTCAAGCAAATAACTCTATAGGCAACGTGCCCATAAAACCTCAAACAATACAGAGACTGCAACAGTAATGCTAACTATGTTACATGGAAGAGTGGAAATAATGTTCCCTAACATTTGGAGGCTGAGGAACATTACGGCTATTGAAGATAACTGCAGGGGAAAACAGTCTGTCTGCCAGGAAGCAGGCCACTGGGAAGAGTGGCCACAAAGACTGACCCCACATGTTTCTGAAGAGAAAGATTTTTCCAGTAGCTTCCCTTCTAGGGGTGAAATCAAGGAAAACAGTGGTTAGAGGATGATTTTATTTTAAATATGCAGCGTTCTTTGGTTAGAAATGTGCCTAGCCAGACAATTACCCAAGGGTAACCCAGCCTGTGTGCTGGGTTAGAGGTCTGCCCCTGCAGCACCTCTTCTCCATCACAAGCTGTCATTTGGAAGCTCCAAAGCTTGACCTGAGGTAAAATTTTCTGGAAAACAGTGTTCTTTGAAGTCACCAACCAAAATGAAGGTCATCAGGAGGTGAGCTGCTGGCTGCAGCTGTAGTAGCCCCTCAGCTGCGGCTGGGGAAGAGGAACGAGGGCTGAGGTGGAGGAACATGGCGGAGCAGCATGAGGGGGTGGCTGGGCCCTGTCAGGGTTGGAGGGATGTAGGGAGAGGCAGTTGCAGCGTGAGCCTTGATCAGAGTAGGTGGTGTGGGCTGCTTGAGCTTTTTTAGTGTGAAATTTAGCAGGCTGGTTTTTTGGGTTTTGTTCCTTTTGTTGAAATGAAATGGTAGCTTGGGGAGAGGGCCTCAGGCTGCGAGGAACCTGGGCAGGGAAGGGATTGAAGGTGAAGAGCTTCAGCGCTGTGAGTCCAGCTGACCGCTGTCCCTGAAGCGGTGAGAGGCAAAGTCCCTAGCCCTAAAAATATTGCTGTTAATATTGTTTATGTTCAGGGGACCTGCAGGATGCATACCGAGAAATAACTCAGTCTTTATTGAAAAGGTCTTTCTCCTCTTGAACAAAAACTCTTCAACCTGGTGTACAACAAAAACACTCTTTTAAAATTTTTTAATTTTTTTTTTTTTAATTTTCCTGGAAGCCTTTGAAGAGGATGAAGAATGACTTTTATTTACTGTAAGCTGCAGTAAATAAAATTAAACTATAAGTCACTTCAGCTTCCCTTCTACATGTCCCTGAGGCCTGTGGGAATGGAACCTCATTTTTCAAGTTTAAGAAGGGTGAGGGTGTTGTTTTTCTCTTTTTACTGCTAGCACACTCAGGGAATACCTAGCAAGACTCAGAGTTTGCTGACTTGGGGCCTCTGAGAGCCTTTCCTAATGTTTTTACAGGGATAATTCCACCTGACTTTAGGAGTTTTTAATAATGGTAATGGAAGGTGAGTGTTTTTTTACATGTTTAGTCCCCCCTTTTTGGGGTACTGTAGCAGATGCACAGCAGGTGATTTTCCTCCTGTCCCTCCACCTGATTCTCAGCAAAATGTGTGCTTTTCAACTTCAGTATTTAGTGTTTCTCATTTTTATTTTGTCATTTTAATAAATATAATGATTTGCAAATATGCAGATATTATCCTTCCCCTAAGGAGCATTGTTGTACAAGTAGCAGAAAAGCAATGGAGAAAAAGGGAAACTTAGGCTTCTGTTCAGCTTAAGGTTTACAGGTTTACTAGTCTAGGTTGATGTTTCTGTCAGTAATTCCCTTGCATGATTTCAAGTGAATAGTGTGTACCTACTTTATAGAACAGGGATAATTTTTTTACTGGACAAAAACTTATTTAATCACTGGTTATAATGGCTACATCTAGCAGTTGTTTTGTCTGCTAGAGAAGACCTGCAGGATTTTGTATCTTGTTTTAAAGCACTCTGTAGTGTTGTCTCGGTATACCTGTTATGCTAGAATATATAAATAGAAGTTTTAAAGACTCAGGCTTACATATAGCTAAAACCAAAACACATAAGCTGGAGCAGTCTCTTAGGGGAAAGGAAATATTTTTCCCCACCCCCTTACAATGCAGCAAATAAGACAGCTGCTGCAAAACCTCTGTGTGTTCTTCAGCAGCACTGCACAGTTGGCATGACTTGTCAAATTAGGCATGTCTCACAGGCAGTATTTTGGTGGTGGTGTCCTGGTTCATGAATATATGCTGGCTAACAGAGGGCTTCTGTATTGCAGAATAACTACCGAGATCATGTTCTGGAGATGAAGACAGCATGGAGAAATGACAGCATGCTCCAGGGAAGAGCAGAGTGACATTACTTCACAGCAGAAAGAATATAAGGTGACTAGATCTTGGTGCATAACATGTGGTGTTGTAACAATTGATTACAGTCCCATACGTGAGAACAGTGGGAGGCACTGCTAAAATGTTTACATACAAGTCTTATGTTTGTAACCTCGCTTGATCAAAGGAGTTGGAGATATGGGGTGAAGCGAGAGGAAATCTATTTGTCTTCCAGGTTCTTCTGTTTCACTTTAGTAACTGCCCTGTAATGCTCTTGAAATTTCCTAAGATTATTTAGAACTTTAAAAACCTTTTGTTTTGATTTTTTTTTTTTAATTGTCAAAATACTTTAAAAGACACTTGCAGCTCTAAGCAGCTGCTACGCTTCTGTGTTCAGATATAGTTCTTCATTAAATATTTGGCTAGGGCTTACTTTATCTAGACAACTGGAGTTGGATCAGGACCTTCATGTTATGCTGACCTTCCTAAATAAAAGTATTAAAACCTGCAGAATGTGAGGGCACAATAGAATTCTAATTATTGTTTATAATATACATTTAATCTGATCTTATATCTCAGTGAATCCCACTAAAATGTTTAAAGTATATTCTGCTTGCTAGGACAGTAGTAATGTGGGGAAGACTAAAAGGTGCTTTACATGACAGGTGCTTTTTATTCTACTGGTTTAACCTTGTAGGAAAATCAACTGCATGATAAAGAGGGGTTTTCTCTATGTTAGACAGGCACCATCTTTGCTCTGTTTACATAGAGCCTACAGCAATGATCTTGTGCAATAAAAACATGATTATTGAAGTGGAAATGTGTTTGGATGTGAGCCAAAAGTGCCACCTTCACTTGTGTTATCTACATAAATAAGCCAGTTAAATCTGTTGACCTCTCTAGGAAGATGTTATTGCATCAGATCAAGATTTCTCTGCAGATAAGAGAAAACATTTGCCTACAATACAAGTAAAAGAAAAAAAAAAAAAGAAGGGATTTCTATCAAATATGTCTCTCAAGTAAGTTTGTATTAATTTTGAAAGGCAATAACCTATAGGTTTATCCTGTACCTGGCATACTTCAGGTGCTTCCTTGTTTCACCTACTAGAATCCTATCTGACATATGAGGTGACAAAGCATGTTCCTGTGTGAGTGAACAACCTTAGCTCCCAAATATCCTCAAAGTGGCCATACTGGGAACCAGGTGCTATCCTTAAAAATATACTGGTATGATTAGAGGTTGATGGAACTGAAAGACACAGACATAGTGGTCTTCTGGAGTCTAGCTTGCCTATGTGGTATAATGGATACTGAAGAAATAATTAATAAACATGTCCCATCCCTAGCTTTCACCAGCAATAATGGTGCTACTTTTTACCTGCTATCAATGTTAAGTAGCTTAGAGTTGTTACCAAGGCAACCTTTCATAGCATCCTTCTGCTTAAATTAGGGGACTGCAAGCACTGCAATATTATTCTGAGTAAGGGATATATACGTAGATTCTTTTTTTCCTTTTATTGTGAAATAACAAACCACGCATTTAACATAGGGTTGGGTATTAAAAAAATGGGTTTGCAGTTGCTATATATTAGAACAAAGCTGTTTCTGAGGCCCAGGTATTTAAGATTTTGCAAATGGAAAACATAGACAATACTAAAGCAATATTATACATAATTAGTGACTCAAGAAACATGTTTTGGAAACAGAACTTGTGCCTATTTTTTTCAAGTTAGGGAATATCTAGTTAAGATAGAAGAAACTGAAATAAAACATTATGTTTGGCTTTTAATGTGGTAACTTTTTTGTAGCTACACCTAATGTTAATATAGATTATGAGCAGCTGTGGAGGACTGATCCAAGTAGCTTGCGTACTGTTTGAGTTTGTTCAGTGGGCTATAATTTGCATAGTTAATGGATTACTGTTGGTCTAGCTGTGCCCAGTTAATGCCAGCCTTCTGGCTTATCTCCAAAGGTTCAGTGGGTCCATAATAGACATGTACAATGGCCACTACTGGATTATCTAACTCTCTAATACTTTTAGAAGTTTTTCAAACAACTCCACAAAATTAGTGCATTATTTGTTGTACAGATGAAGTAAGTGTGCTTAAGCTAGACACTGAATCAGTAGCATGGTGGGAAATAGAGACTAGGAGAGTCAAGCAGTTTTGTCTGTCAAATAAATAGATACATTCTCTCTTATTTCCCCTCCTTATCATTTCTGCCATGTACAGATTGGCTAGAATTCCCTTGCTTATTCTTTTCTTATCTTTATAGGTGATCTGACTCTTATTTATGCTTTCCTGCTTTTCTTTGTTGTTTTTTTTTTTTCTGTTATTTTCACTCCTCAACAAGTTACTTTTTGCTTTCAGCCTTCCCCTGTCCTTCAAAAAGCAACGGGAGATGTGTTTAAAAACCCTTTTTGGGGGAGATGCCTCATTCTGGAGGATGATGAAGTCTTTAGCATTTAATTGCATTTGGAGCTGTTGTCCTTGATAGGCTTCTAATGAAGCTGCTTCAGCTTGTCAGGCAAATTGTCAAGGGCAAAATTAAGATTGCCCTGTAAGGAGTCACAAGCTTCGAGAATTCCATGGACTTGCCTATTTTTGTCAGAAATACTTGATACATTAGATTAATAAACATTCCCGAGATTAAAATAGATGGTAGACAGAGAGCTGTCTAAAGGTAGTGGCCACTTTCCTGATCTAGTCATAGTTTGAGACAGCTAGCTACAGGTCTTCCTTCAGTCCATCAGGCCACCATTTGATCAGACCATCAATTTGTACTGCCTACCCTCAGCCATACAGAAATGGGAAAGAACATTCAATGAGGTTTCTATTAAGCAGTACATTCTCACTAGCTTGCAGAAAAAGTAGACTTCCTTAGTCGACAACTACTGTTTTCTGGATATGGTGGAATTTTTTATTCTTTTTTTTCTTCCATGATTCTGAAGGAAGAAGCATAAAGAAGCCTATGCCTTCCACACTGTCTTATCAGCAAGTAATAGCTGACCCTTCCTTTATTGCTGCTCTCTGGGAGGATGTGGGATAGAATGGACTTGGACTTTGGGTCATCCTCCCCAAAACTAGTTTTAGTTAATGTTCTGCTTGAGTCCAAAGGCAGACTTATTCTAGCTAGTGCTGCTGCTTCACACCATACCATACTTCAGCCTTTGTGTGTGGGCCAGGACTTTTCTCTTAACTTCTAATACAAAGCCTATCTGATGATGTGATTTACTGATAAATTACTCTCTCCTGTTATGCTCATCTCTAACTTGTATCTCATTTTCCCTAAAGTTTGAGAGACAATTGGTGCATGTTTAGATTGCCCCAGACTTGATTTGGGTAAGCTACAGAGTTTCAGAGTTGGCTATATATTGTACTTTTACTGTAGTGAAGTCTTGGCAAAAAAATAGTGACCCATGGCGCCCTAAGCTTTTGCTTTTAGATACTGCAGGTACACTGTGTCAGTGCCCAGGAAGTATATGTGGCTTAGCACAATCTACCACTGTACTGCTGGAGGTACTTACCAACTTCTGAGGAAAAGAATTCTTGTGGCTTTAGATTCTGGGGTCCTCTGTTTTCTAAAGACAGAAACCGGTCAAAAGCATCCCTTTGTACTGAGTCCCTGTTTAAGCCAGTGCACAAAGTGAAAACTACTAGGTTCTTCTCTCCTTTGTTCACAAATCCGACGACTCCTGATGCATTTGCAAACATCCTTTTCCCTTCTATTGGAAAAGCTCTAACAGAGAGGTCCCAAAGCACAATTTGATCTCCAGAAATATGCTTAATGTGATAAACACACAATGTTTCAAACAGCTGATTCAAAAAAGGGCATACCTGTTCTTAGCTAACTTAAATGTTGGGTAGCAGCTTCCTCTTCCTCTGCTTCAAAGCAAATGCATCTCTTAATTACTTCTGAAGCACTTCTCACTGCCTTTTGGCCTTTTTTATTACACTTGAGTGTAATACTACTCTTCAGTGGTCTGAAAAGCACACTGAAAGTGTTCTTTTTCATTGTTCTGTATTTTCTTTCTTGCAATCAGAGATGGCAGTTGGCTGTCATGAAGAAGAGAAGGCGTTGAAGCAACTAGATTTTCTGTTGTTAACAGTTCATTTTGATGACTTGCATTGCTAAGAGGTGGACTCTTCATTTCCCAGCAGCTTGCTTGCTGTGTTCTAACTGCTCATCTGCACATCTCTCATTCTGTGATTATGTTCACTAATCTCTTCTTTTGATGCCATTAATACTTACTCACTTTGTATTCATAAATGCCTGTCAGCATGATGATATTCCTATTACGCACTAATTGGTAATGATGCTCTCTATTCCTGCTGCCCTAGGCTCTTGTTAGCAAAACAACTTGCAGGATTTCATTCAGATTAATATTTTTTTTTGCTGGATGGATCCCAGGATCTCCCATGCTCCTTTGCTGTACTTCTTGTTCAAGTGCCAAGGCCTTGAACATGGCATTTATTAAGTGTATATGAAAACCTTCCATTTTGTGAACAGAAGCCAAAGAAATAGTTCGGCATATAGGAAAGCAGTTACAGTGCAACTTTTATCTTCCTCTCTTGGCCAGGATGTTCAGGGATACCCATCTGCCTTGAAGGAATTTTGTGTGTTTTACCTCAAGCTGTTGTATGACCTTCAAAATGCAGTGCTCCAGTGACCATCTCAAATCAACTCTGTATGTATTTGTGTTTCCTTAGCTCTGGGAGCAAGGAACAGCTAATTTGTGTGCAGGTGCATGTAAGGTGGTGAATATATGAGTTGAGGAAGAAAACAATAAGCTTCATAGCGATGTGCTTTGAACTGACCATTACAATTTTGGAGTAAGATCTTGGGCTTATAATAGTTTTGTGAACAGCTTTGTTCTCAAGTAGTGGCTAGAAGAGGGGAACATTTTAAAAACTAATAAAATAAGGCAAATCAAATTTTAGGAATTATTAGGAAAGGAATAGAGAACAAAAGAAGAGACACTGCTCTCCCACCAGGTAAGCGTGATTCACCTTTCTATTGTAGCAAAACAACAGAAAAGCATAGTACTAATTTGTTAACTTTAAATGGCTCAATTAGTCTATTAACTGAAGCTTTTGGCTCCAAGGTTTCACAACTCCTACTGCCCTTTTAAGGGAGTTTGCAAAATAGCTGGGAAATTCACATCTCCAGAAACATTTTTAAACTTGAAAAAGCATTTCAGATTGTACAGTTTGCGGTCTTTATATTTGTTCCTTAAAGATGCGCAGGACAAAATTGTGTAAACACTGAGGAACCCTGGTGTGCTCCAGAGGCCAGTAAAACACCACAGGGCTATTTCATGATCAGAATAGACCTTGGTTTGCATTAATTTCCATTGTTAAATCATCTTATTTACTGCAAATTTATGTTCAGAGTTCCTAGGACTGGGCTCTTATGAAACACTTTTTAACACTGTCAGATAGGGAATTGTTAACTTTCCTTGGAGCCAAATGATAGACTTTCTGCGTTATGCCGAGTACAGCAAGGAAGTAACAGAACTGAAATATACTTTATCTGTGATAGAGGGGTGCACAGGATTTCTTAGCATGTAGTCTTGCTGGCTGACCTCAAATGATTATCCCAAACTGCAAAGAGGAATTCTGCAGCATCACATCTTCTCAATTTTAAGGCTGGCAAACTTGTGCAGCTATATGGCATTAAATGGGGAAATGGTCATGTATCTTCTGCAAGAACAGTCTTAGTTCATCATGCAGAGTTTCAGCTTACGCTTGCAAAAAAGTCCTAAATGTCTTCCTTGATCTAATGCACAAATATTACATAAAAATGGAAAAGCACATTAAAATCAGCATGTCCAGCATTGATATGTAGATGGCAAGCATATATAAAAATTTGCAAAGTAGGAATCTGAATTAAAGGTCAAACTCTTTTGATAATGGAATATGAAGTAAGGATGCAACAAACTTTGTTCAAGGGAAATGTTTACAAAGTTTCAAGTGTGCATAAATTGAAGAACTGCTGTAGCAGTTTGAACATCATCATGCTTTTTTTTTTTTTTTTTGGTGGGGGTGATGTATGTGCCTAGAAGATTGTATATCATCTGTAGGATTCTGTTAAAGACAAAATTGTTCTTTTCAATTAGTGTTTGAACACTGACTCAGGGTGGAGGGAGGGGAGCTGTCAGAGCACTCTGGGTTATCCATAAACTGGGCCCATTAAAAAAAAAAGTGTTTGTAATTAACTTTACAATAACGTATCTAAACATTGCCCACAAGTAGGTTGGTCTTAGAAAACAAGGCCCTCCTATCTGTCCTTCTAGCCCCTACATATCTTCAAATAACATAGACTTTCAGGACAATATTGTGGTAAATGGGACAATGATAGACAGCAGAAAGATCACAAATAATGGAAGAGAAGAGAAAGGTGACTCTGCAAACACCATGCGCAGAATGAAATCCATACTGGAACCCTAAGTATATTTTGTGGCAATGTTGTCTGGCAGACAACAGCAGAGTCCTTGGATCCTGCTGAAGTCAAGCCTGGCATTTAAGACTTATTTACGAGAAGATGCTTCGTATGCCAGTGTGCACTGGGAACTTTTAGACTTGGCTCCCTTGAGGGGAAATTGTGTGGCAGTGCCTCTCTGTTTTATGCATATGTGTCAGAGCTCCTCTTCATTGTGCAGATAGCTAAAAAATGTACAATCGTTTTAACTTTTAACTAGGTTTTGTTTCCGTACTCAGCTAGCAGACAGTAGGCATGCCTGTCTGCACATGCAGCTCTGCCCAGTCCCTGGGCAGTTGGTGCTCCTTTGCTGGGTGCAGACAGCGCACACTGGGTAAGCCTGTACAGAAGGCTGAGCACTGCGCAGTGGAGGCATGTTTGGAAAACCATGCTGTGTCAGAGAAAAATTACTGTTACAATATGATCTTTAAAGGGAGAGGTCGAGCTACAGTACCAAGTATCTGGGCTCCAGTAATATACTTCACATGCTCAGATTCAGTTAAATCCAGTATTATTTTGCTTTCTTTGCTACAGCAATGCAACTAGGAAAGTCAGGCATATACTTGCACAACACTGTGACTGTTCATTTGGCCATCACCTCTTTAGAAATTGCTGTAGGTCTGCATCTAGCAGTCTCTCACTTGTTCTGTAGTTGTCGGCCTTATCCAGATGCATGCATTGTTTCAAGATTCACAGGGTGTACTAATAGCAGATAAAATACCACCTCCTCTGTGACCTCTTCTGTGATTCAGGTGGCTTGAATTTGGGTTTGTCTCTGTAATACTTCCTTACTGCATGCATTTCTGTGTTCTGTGGCTCAAACTAGGTGAATTAGGATAATGTCTCTTCTGCTTGTTATCGGTGTTTACAGGATTTGGAGGTGGAGGGAGGAGTATTATACTAAGACTCGAACAAGATCAATGAAAGCCATATGTCCAGACATAAGTCATAACATTTTAAAAAATCTTACACAATATTACTGGTTTTTTTTAGAAGCAGCCTATAATGGGGAATAATTTTCAACCAGCATGTGGAACACTGTTTATGAGAAGTTCCTTCCCTAAGCTCTATGGCATTTGCTTTGTTTCTTAACTATGTTTTATCTTGGAAGTGTTCTCTCTTGAGGAGTCTGTACAGCACAAAGCAGAACAGATGATATAGTTTCTGTAATTCTGAATGGCAAAACAAACTGCAGTGGTAATGCAGGCAACTATTTAACAGGAAAATCTTGTTCATTAAGGACTCTTGAGTCTGCAGTTTGATTATTTTGAGACTTACTCACGTGTGTAGCCCAGATGAATGTAGTGAGATCTGAACAAATAGCTGTTTGGAAAATTTACTACTTATCTGTTTTAAAGAAAACAACCCCAAGCCCACAAACCAACCAAACAAAAAAATAAAAAGAAAAAAAAACCCAAACAGACCAAACACAAAACCCCTTCCCTTCAGGGTGGGAGGAGGATAATAGCTCAAGTGTCCTGCTTCCTTGAAATTACAGAAATGAGTTAAGAACTGAGTGCATATAATTCCAGACTGTACTCTTTTATACCAGTATGACACTTTCTTTTCCATATCAGTGTCGTCAAGATACACACTGTGAATTAACAGATGTGAATCAGGTAATTTTATCACCTCATACTGGAAGATTTCGCTGTTACGTTATGCTTTCTTTTGATAGATCAAGGCAATTAGGGTTTAGCTCCTGAAGTCACACACTAAATTCAGAACAAGCTAGATGTTCTGTGTATGCTAAATTAACCTTTCAAACATGGAGCAAGATTCATTTATCAAACATCTTTGAGCAAAATAAGCAAAAGCTGTTCACTTAATCTCTGATGAAGTTCATGAATTAAAACCAAATAAAACTACTTGTTGTTAACAGACCAATTAAGTACACATGAAGGAAGCTAATTTAACAGAACAGACACGCACATACGAATTTCCTATTAGGCTCTGATGTGAAGTGTTCTTAAGATTGGCTTTAAATGATTGACACTCAATGTGTTTCAAGTATACTTTGAAGGCATATGCAGGAATTGAGTGTGTCTGCAGCCTACCCATGAAACACTCCTTATAAAGTGGTAGGAGAAGTGGTTGAAACAAAAAATACTTGAAATGGGTACATTAAAGATGCTGTTTGGCCTGCAGAAAATCTACATGAGCAATTTCTGCACAGGAAGTGCTGGAAGGAGACAAATTGTGGAAGACGATGTGTGTGCATAGAGGAATGTATTTGATGTTTTTTTTTTCTTTCATCTGAAAGCATCACCTATTTAATTAGGCCTAACTGTGCCAAGTGGAACAAGAACTGCCACTAGGCATTCCAGAATTATGGACAGGGAAATATGTAAGGGGAGGGAGGAAGAAGTGTTGTACCATTAACATGTTTGAACAGTTGAAGTAAAAAATAGTTTTTAAAGATTTGTTCTCTTAGCCATATCTAATGCAGAAGCCAAAGCTGGAGAAACTGTAGATCTGTTTTTTCATCTAAATTTACAGGTCAAATCTGAAAACAATGCAGATACACCTGAAAAAAGTGTCATAAAATTCTGTAGCTTACTGCTTTACAGGAAAATGACAGCAGTAATTTTCGACTGTTGGTAGCATTCTCTTCAGATATAGAAAAGAAATGGGTGGTGTGCCACTCATGTGATCTTAAAGGTCCTTTCCGATCTAGATGATTCTGGGATTCTATTCTATGATTAAATATATAGGTAAGGAAACATAGGAGGGGAATTTAAACCAACCAGACTGTTGAGGGATTTGTTGGTGATTTTGAGACCTGAAGCAACTTATGAAATTTGTGAAGTCATGAAATTATTCTATGCCAAATGACAGTGTTTCTTAACACTTTATTAACTGTATTTTACATAAACAAAATCATCAACAGATCTTGGTTGCCTTTTGTCATGGTAGCTGTTAAGCACACAAGACTCTAACAGTGCTTTCTGCTTGTAGTTTGCACTATCTGCTGAGAAATTATACTCTTAGTTCTCAAATTCTAATTTGCAGTATATTTGTGTCAGCATCAGTGTTCAACAGAAAGTCAGTAGGCAAAATAAGACATGGTGTTCTTCAACATAGTCTGGTTCATCTAGGTTTGGTGGTGTTCCTGCAGCAGGCAATACATAGCAGCTAATTCTTGCATAATTTATTGCCTTAGAAAAGGTGATTAAAAGAGTGTTTATCAGAACTCAATTGAAATGAAATGAGCTGGACTAATAATATTCTCAATAAGGGTCAGGCATAAGCAGATTAAAGAAGTGGCATTTGTGAGGCTTTGTGCTTGTTATGTGAACTCAGCAACCAAACACAGAAAACATGATTAAAAACACTCTCAGGGGAAAGGGAGAGTAACTCCTATCAGGGAAATATAGTGTGTGGCGCATTACATTGGTGAAACACTGGCACAGGTTGCACAGAGAGGTGATGAATGCCCCATCCCTGGAAACGTTCAAGGCCAGGTTGGACGGGGCTCTGAGCAACCTGACCTGGTTGGAGATGTCCCTGCTCCTTGCAGGGGGGGTTGGACTGGGTGGCCTTTGAAGGTCCCTTCCAACCCAAAGTGTTCTACGATTCTATGTATTTTCCTTTTAGCTTGCTGAGATGTACTCAGAACACCTAGATATAGTCCGAGTATCTTACCAGCTGCCAATGTAAAAAGATTGTATTTGTGGGGTTCTATTATAGCACAATAAAGCAAAAGGCAGTCTAGCAGGCATGTATATAGGAATCAATATAGCATTTTAATAATTGCATCATTATGTTCTGTGTCTACAAAGATATAACAAACTGTCAACATGAATTCTGAACCTGAGATGAAAGACTGGTACATGAATGACACTTCAGTAGTCAGTGGAGCTTGAAAAGGCTATTAGTTATTTTAGAAACCTGATATATCTATTATATTGTAGTTAATTTATAGATTAAACCAAAGATATTTACCTTCTTCTTTGATCTCTCTGACTTCTTGGAAATGTTCTTTACTTTCGTATGGAGATGATATAAAACCTTCGGGGGGGAAAAAGGAGCAATATATTGAATGGGAAATGAAATTGTGTATATTAGTATTTGAACTTCTCATACAAGCACCAAAACTTAAAATATTTGGTTTTGCATGACTTCAACCAAAGTTGAATTTTATGCTTTGAAAATTTTAATTAAGCCCTCCACAGTTCTTTCTCCTTCACAAAACAAGCTTTGGAAAAAGCATTAAAACACCTATGCTTCCAGAAGATGTACTTCAGCATATATTAAGAGGTCAGCTGGCACTATGCTTAAATCCACAGGAGTCTTTCCATGGATTTTGAAATTTAGATTGTGCATCAGATGATCTATGTTTATTCTCTGGACTGATTATATACATAGGCAGAGAGCAGGCTGCCAGTACTGTACGCTGGTGTGATTGTCCCTCCGCTCCTGAACACAGCACTAACAAATGAGGCAGTCAGAATGGGTTCTCCTTTCAGAGGGAGAGTTATAAGAAAGTCACTGTGGGGAAATTCTCAGTTAACAATGTCTATATCAATCTTTTGAAACCTGATTACAGCACGGCAGTAATCTGGCAATGTTTATACTTTGGCCTTTGAAGCTAAAAAAATTAAATTTTCTTAAGCAATTAATTAACAAAAAAAAAATGCCTCCGTTAAATGCAGCTCATCTTCCAGTTGCTGCTGTGGTCACCTAGGGCAATGAGGGGACAAACAGCTGGAGCTACAGGGATAGGAGTGAAGAGCTCTAGTGGCTTTTCCCTCTTGTGACAAGCAAGGCCTGAGGTTTAGAGATTTTTTTGCTTAAATCTCTTAAGTGCATTGTCCTGTCCTTAGCACTGATTATAGCAGAACATATTAGTATTGAAAGTAATGTTTTTTTTTTTTTATTAAACAGACATTGAACTTAAATTCCAGGAAAACTTTTTTTCCAAGACAGTAGACCTGCAACTGACTAGTGACAGGGAAGTCTGGTCCATGGCAGTCCCATGGCACCGCACAATAGCGTATTAATTCAAAATTCACAGAAAAACTGTTCTGCATGCTAGCACAACTCATAGACTTACTATCAGTCTTAAACATGCTAAAGACCAGTAAAGAAAACAAAAAATTTGAGCAATAGCAATCCACAAGAAGAGAAGCAGAAATTTATTGCTGAATAAAACTCTGATCCTAAGATCTCTTTTGGTAGGTCTTTGTGAGACAGTGTCTGAGCTTTGTGTCGATAAGTGGGGTGGGGGGGAGGAAGGAAAGAAATAAATTGAGGTGATGTTTTTATCTAATACTGTTTCTGTACACTCTCTGCATAGTCCCTCCCTCCATGGATCTTTCCTCTTGCCAGGAACAAGCATTTGTTATCAAAGGAGTGCAAACTGAAAAATATGAAAAGCAGCAGGAATCTTTAAGGGATTTGGGTGTCAGGCTGGATGTCAGCTTAGCAGATGTAATCCTTTTTTTTTTTGAGCTGGTGTAATTTCGTTCTCAGTTTTCCTCCCCTCCCCCTGCCTCAGAGAAATATTCTATACCAGGAGAGAATATGGAAAGGATTGGATCTGTCTGGGTAGCTGGAGTGTACACATCCAAACCACCAGGTCTCTGGGATGGATCTTTCCCTCCATTTAAATATTACTCATGTCCCTCTCACCCACCTTGGCATAGCAGCAGGTGATGAGCACCAGGGGCAGGAGGTATCCCACCAGCAGGATGGTAATCTTGTACATCTGCTTGGCTGTTGAACCATCTGCCCACTGCTCCCAGCAGAAGGAGCTGTTGGGTGCTTGCTGATGACCAATCATGAGGGCCTGGTGCTGAGCCACAGGGATGGCAATGAGTAGAGACAGCAGCCAAATGACACCCACACCGAGGGCAGCGTTGCGCTTGCTGCGGATGCAGGGTGAACGTTTGGCATGGACGACAGCAATGTATCTGTCCACAGACATAGCCACCAGAGTAAAGATGCTCACTAGCATTGTTGCCATGGCCAAGTAATGAACCCACTTGCAAAAGAAGGCACCGAAGATCCACTCTGGCAGGGAGTAGATGGTGGCCTGGAAGGGTACGCAGAAGAGCAGAAAAGAGAAGTCTGCAATGCACAAGTTCAGGATGAAGATATTGGTAGCACTGCGCGATGGGCGTCCTCCAGGCCGGAGACGCCCCAAAACAACCAACACCAATGTGTTTCCCACCATTCCCAGGAGGAAAATCAACCCAAAAAGCACTGGTACAATCACCACCTCTGGGCCACCCCTGGTTGCTCCTGACCAGCATGCTGGAGCCCCTGTTTGGTTAGTCTCAAGGCTGCAATTGTTGGTGTTAGCTCCGAGGGAAAGCACAAAGCTGTCTTTCTGCTCCTCCATGGAGCCACGCTGCTTGGAAGGCAGGGAGCAGTCACTGTAGCCTGACTGCTATCGGGCAAGTCTATGTTTGTCAGTGGTGGCCAGAGGCTGAATGCTTGGGTTTTCCAATGCTCTGTGTCTTTCCTTTGGGGAGCAGTTTTCTTCAGATGATTCTTCCAAGCTCTGTCTGTCTCTGGTGCAGATTATTCCAGGAACTGGCAAAAAAGGGGGATGAGGAATCTTCTCATCCAAGAAGTAACTGCAGGTTTAGCAGTTGTTGCTGGAGGAGCTCATGTGGCAGAGAAAAAGTCCGTGCCTGAAGGGCTGAGGATGAGGCAGCCCTGGGAGCTTGGAGCAGAGGCAAAGCGGCTGCAGCTCGGCTTCCTCAGGCCCCTCCTCTTCTGCTTCCCTCCCACGCCAGTCCCTGGATCTACGGCTGTAGTACCTGCTTTCCCAGCTCTGCTCGGAGCTGTGGCCCTGAGAACAAATGCTGTTTGTGACCTAAGCCCTTCAGAAAACAACCCCTGATCAGCTCTCGCCCCATACACTTCTACTCAGGAGGAAGGGAAGAGCAGAGCAAAAGCTACTTCTCATCCAAAGAGATCGGTCGAGCAGCAGCTGCTGTGTGAGAGCATGTGCAGTTCTGTGAAGAGCATCATTGGAACTGGCTGCATGAGGAGGAAAAAGGCTAAAGTATGGGTTTTTTATCAACAGCAGGATTTATTTTTTTTTTGTTTCATAGTCTTTAATGTGCTCACATTAGAGCATAACGCAATCTGGATAATTGTGTTTTCAGCACAAAAATATGGGAGACCCTTAGATTCAGCAGCTGGGTCCTGCTACTTCTGGATATCTGCCCAAATTGCTTAGTGCCTAAATATTCATAGATCTTGTTGATCCAGCTGTAAAGATGTTCCAGTTCAGCCCAGTAGTGCCATGAGCATCTGCACTGGAAAAGGAAACGTTCAGTATTGATACCTGTGAGCAGCTGTAATATTCCCTTGCCAGGGAACAGAGATTTTTTTTTTCTTTTTTTTCTTTTTTAAAAGGAACTTTTATTAAGGATTAATAGCTTAGTTACTGTGGTTTTGATGCTTACTTACACAACCAGTACCTATGTTTTAGAAAGCACTAAGTAACTTTGGTTTAATGGTCTGTTTCCTCATATTTTTTTAGGGGATTCTGGGAACTCTACAGGCAGTAAGGAGGGAACAAAGTTTAGGCAAGCGTTAACAGTACCTGCACACAGTGATTTATGCATACAGGACTTCTTGCACAGAAGAACACTCACGTCTATTTTCAGTCTAGGCACTTGGTCAGAGTGGTCCACCACTGGCTCCTGTGGATGCAGTTAGACTGGAGGAAGCCTCTTAACTTTTGAAACAAAGTTCAGGAACTGAGAATTGCCCTGCCTTGTGACTTGTCTCTAAGCTCTTGTTGAGAGGCAGGTAGTGCTGTTCTGATATACTCTTGTTTAAAATTTTTTATGAAGCTAGACTCCTTATTTCCCCCCATAGTTTTGAGGATAGTTACGCAGTGAGGTGGGAAGTGGCCAAGGAGTGCAAGATGTCTAAGTTGCAAGGGAAAAATATATCTATCCTTGTCGTGTGCTAGTGAGCAGATCGCCGTGGCTGGACCAGCTGCCTGCATGCCACCTGTAGCTCTCTTTGTCTTCTGTGGCCCGGCTGCCTTGCATGCTGTGGCACAGCACATCAGACACCATTATGTCTTCCAGTCCCCCAAATCTTCTGTCTGTTTGCTGGGGTCTCTGCCCTCAGCTGCTTGCAGTGCACCATGTTTCAGGAGCCCTGCAAGCTCTGTGGTTGTGCTGCAGATTTGAGTGCCATCTACTGGCATTTCACCTCCTTCACTGCTTTCAGACAGCTCCTGTGGTGGTACTTGTCCTTTGTTTCCCTCATAAAATCCCACCGATCAGTAATTAACTCTATCTGCTGTTGTTTTCCTCTCATCCTTGTGCACCTACACACCTTAATTCATGAAATTTAAATTGCTTTTCCTTTTGTGATAATGTGACCACTGTAAGGTTACTTTTTGTAACACTATTCATATAATTTTATGTAACATTTTAGAGAAGGCCACTGAAGGTGATTTCAATAGCTATTTCTGTATTTCAAATCTGTTTGTGTTTTGGTTTTTTTTTTCCCTTTTCTTTATTGAGCAGTCACGCTAGAAAATATTATTTAAAAAGCACCTGTAGCAATCACAGCAAATGAGAGCGTGAATAAAAACTGCAGCACTAGTAGTTTTTGCTGCAGGGAATTTGAGACAATGCATGGAGAAATTTGAGAACTGCGTGCATATGTCACCTGCAGAACAAACAGCTTTGCAGATCTGAAAGTTTGCATGGCGTACTAAGCAGAAAATGCGCAGAGGACAACACAGTTCTAGCAGTGAGGAGCGAGAGATCATAGGATTGTTTAGATTTGTGAAAAAATTTTCAAAAATCTCCTAAATTCTCACAGAATGGACATTACCAGGTTTCTTCTCCATCTTCAGAATATTATTCACATTTTTTTTTAAAACTAGGCTACACTAGTTTTGTGTGGCTTTTTTTTTTTTCTTTTTAGTGAGAGTGTTATATCTGGGGGAGTGGGAGGAAAGGTGAATATTCTAGATGGAAAGTCCAGTGATCTGCTGAATTAGACATCCAGTAAACTAGATGCAAAACCTCTGCTTGCTTTTACTAGGGAACTGAGATGCTGCAAATCTGACTTCAGATGGAGGCTGGCTGGTCTTACTTGGGAAGAAATAGTGTCCAGCAGTAATTTACATGCTTTGCTGAAAACTTATCCTGAAACCGTGCTTACCGTGGCATTCAAAAATTGCAAGAAAGGTAAAGATTCAGTATTCTGTTTCCTTCTTCTTACCGCTTCTCAACTGCTTTAAATGCTGTGGTTTTGACAGTGGGAAATCCCTTGTCCTTGAGAATTCATAGCCCAACTGCAGTTGGAAGGGAACTAACCATGCCAAGACAAAGTACTTGCTATAAGACATATTAATTAGTCTAATTAGAGGAGAAGATCAAGTCACTTTACTGAGTGCAGGAGGACAAATAGCAAGTGAACCTGTAATGTCTGATTTGCTGGGAGCATCCACGTTTTGTGTGGTACTTTAATTTGTGGTGTTTCACCTGAAAACCAGCAAAAATTAATGCACTGTGTATTTAGTTGCATGAACATCTCAGCACTACAAATTCTCTGTTGCTTCCTGGATGAAGACAACAAACATTTAAACCTGAGCAACAGGATGTAGGAAAAAGAAACTGAATATTTTCTGTGGGAGGAAAGAAGAAGGTAGAGGTCTGACAGACATCACCTAGATGAAGACTGAACTGGAAGCCACATGCTGTTGCCTTTGTCTGAGTTGATGTTGGGCTAAATTAAAGCATTAGACTCACATGCTGAGTCTCTGACTAAACAGGCATCAGAGGTGTCTTGTTTAGACAGGACAGTACTGGAGCTCTATGGATAAATTGGCAATCCCACAGTAAGGAGAAGAGAGGGAAAATGACAGCCCTAGGAACAAGGATAGGGGGG
Organism: Chlamydotis macqueenii; assembly: GCF_036417535.1. NCBI lineage: Eukaryota > Metazoa > Chordata > Aves > Otidiformes > Otididae > Chlamydotis > Chlamydotis macqueenii. The sequence goes on from NC_141568.1 coordinate 17,222,048, forward strand.
AAAAAACCCAAAACATTAGATGGTAGTATTTAAATGGTAACATTTTTAGTCTGTGTAGGTACAAACTAATGTGTCCATTTTCTGATTGCTAATGGGTCTTTCAGCTCCTGAAAGGTATGTTGCAAATCACTTACTATTTTGATAGTCATGGTTCAGCTTTTTGATACCTATGCTCATGGAGTATACAGCCATGTAATAATGGCAAAACAAAGCACAGTCTTGAATGTAAATACAGGCTAAATACTGAAATTGTGACAAACCACACAAAAGTGCTCCTTGCTCTCCATCCCCAGCAAGAACAGGAAGATCATAATTGGCTTCTATTGGCATGCACTACTTCCTAGCAAACACATAAGCTAAACTATAAGCTGCTCTCTGGAAATGTTTTGATCTGGCACTACTTCCTTCATATTATATTTCACTCTAAAATCTGCATGGAGATGATCCCAAGTTATTATTCATCCCTCAAATGATTAGACTGTTAACCTATTTCCACAGGTTAAATAGATTTAGATAAAATTCTAACTGATTTTTGACTGTTAATCAAAGAAATAGCTGATTTAGTAGAAGGTACTCTGAACTAAGAAAAGTCCTTTTGGTTCCAAGTCCTTCAGTGCTGTACCTGTACTGCGCTCAGGAGTACGCTTCTCTCCAGGAGTGTCAGCTCTTGCAAATTCCTGCTTTCTCTCATTTATTTTAATAGATTGGGAGAGGGAGCTGAAGTATACCATCAGTTTACTTTAACATAGATTTATGGAACAGAGAAACTATTTTGTTTTGCTCAGTACCTGAGTGAAGGTATTGCTGAATGGTTTTCTATTCTGTATGTTGCAACATCTTCAGATTATTCACTAGAAATTACCTGTGAGCAGTCCATCTATTTTGCAGGTGTCTTAGCTCATAAATTATGCTAAGGACTCAGTCTTCATTCCCTGAGGGAATGCCTTTAAAATAGGAAGCATTTCTAAAAATCTTTTAGGAGGCTTTATAGGAGATTCAGGCCATGGGACTAAATATGTAATCTGCATGCTGACTGCCCGACGTGCTTATATGCAATCATTGAGTGCAGGCAGTGTATGTCAGAAGAAAAAAACAACTCATTTCCTGAATAATGTAGGCTGTGTGAAAACAGTTACCTGTAGTGGTAAGGAGAGAAATCTGATGTTATAGAACATTCTTGGATGTACAAGAAAAAAATAAGGTAGTTATTCAGAAGCTTATGGAACAGATAGAATTAAAAAGAAAAAAACCAACCCAACAACTTCTAAAGAACTACTACTTCAGTGTGTATGTAATTGGTGTCACCTAAAACATAGGCATATGTGGCTCATGTTCAAACAGTTGTCTTTAAGAATGGGTCTGTAGAAAGCTTCAAAACAAATCAGAAATTTGCCTTTCTCATCCCCAAATAACTGGTTTATAATGACTTGTAGTGTCAGTCTCCAAGGCAGAAAATGATGTTGATAATAAGCAGATCACATTGAACCTGATGCAGATCAAGGAAGCAGAAACATTTTGTCCAATCTTCCTCTGAGTAGTCTACCATGTAGGTACTAAAACAATTGATAATAATCTCTTTGCCAAGCTCTTTAATCTCTTGAGTTGTTGTTTCATATTTGTATGCTAAGATAAAGACTTTATTTCTCAATGCCAGAACCTACTATCTGCTAAAGAAGGAAACTTAAATATACATTCTGGTAAAAGGCTTAGGGCTCTCGATAACTGTTACACACATCATATGCTCTGCTAAAATAGCTTGTCTGTTATTTTTTTAAAAATCTCTATTTTCTATACAGTGGGCTGGGACCGTTTTTTGAAAAAACAGGATGTCTTTTGCTCCCTGTCTTCTATGACTTGAATGTTCAGTGTTCAAAATGGCTTTTTTACAGTTTAACTTCATGCTGTGTTCAGTTTATTCTAATTTAACTTCTTCACTATGAATAGAATGTAAGTCATGTGAAACATGCACTGATTTATAGTATAGGTTTTCGATTCAGTATGCAGTATATGCTTAGGTCAGGGAAGGTTGTAATATGCCTAAACTTATCCAGCTCATCCAGATTAGATACTCTCTAAAGTTCATGGAGCTTAATTAAAAACACTCTCCCATGTTTGTTACATACAAACAATCATGTAATTCAAAACTATCTATGAATAGCATAAATAACTTGCATCCTTCTCTCTACATTGCAGCAGATCTAGGTAATATAAAGGGTAACTTGTCAGAATCCATTTTAACTTAACCTGTGTTTGAAGTCTTTCAGCTCCCCCAGTGTATGACCCTGTAATCCAAGATCTGATTCTTTCATTTAACTTTCTTTGAGATTATCTAGGTTAACTATATGTACATGACAGGAAGTCTTGAGTATGTTTTTCTGTGAGCTCCAGTGAGAGTCTCTTCAAAGTGAGGTACAACTCAGCCCTACTGGCAGAAATATATTCAAGCTGAATAATTGGCTAGGAAGATTGAAGTCGAACTGTTCAGCTACCTCTGATTTGTTAGTTTTACACCTTTTACTGAAACCTTTTCCTTTTGGTAAAGAATTGGTAATAATACTTTCCAATTGCTTTAGAATATGCTTAAAATATCCACAGAGATCTTTTGCCATGCTGATGTGATGAATTAGATGCTAAGAAATTAAATTAGTACTTCAGTGAAAGTTTTTGAGCATCAGCTAGATCTTAGTCAACAGTCTAAGTCCCATCAGCTCCACTCTTGAAGCAATGGCTATTTGAAAACTGTAAGAAGTCAAAAGTGAGACAGTGTCTTTTCTCTGTGTAGTAGGTGTCATGGCTGTACAGATGAATAAAAGCAGCAGTGTAGAAATGTTGGGCTCTCTTTATGTAAACTGAAGTGTGTGATGCCATTGACTTTGCTTTAGGCACTTTGGCAGCCTCTTTTGAAGCAGTTAAGTAAATTAGGAACTGGTGACTTCCCTGTCTCTCCTAAACTGGCTCTATCACAGGCATGATGAGGCAGGTCTTGGTTTAATACACAGCAGTTTAGATGCTCCTTAGTGTGGGGATACATCCTTCAGGTGACTTTTTCATGGTTTCCTCACTGGTCAAGTAGATGCATGGCAGCTATTGCTGATTATAAATACCCTACAAATTACTGTTGCCTTACCTGGAATTTATCATAAAAATAAAACAACTCAATTTCAACAGCCAAAAGCATTGTATCCACACTTTGTTTGCAGACTTTATTTTGCAGTTTAATTTTTAATAAGACAGGTAAAGTTGTTTAACAAAGACTATTATTCAATTACGACCAACTAACTGAGTAACAAATTATGATCTTGGCTCTAAAAGAAATTATATTGGAATAAAGCTACGAAAGAGAGACTGTTGGGCATGCAGTGTTGGCAGGTATATAAAACTAGGACAGAAGATGCCAAAACCATAATAAACCTCAAAACAGGATGCTTGTTGATACTTGTTGCTTATTCTGTAGAGAATAAGGAACGTGTCCTGGCTCCTGTCGTCAGATTCAAGACAACATATCTCTTCCTTTGTGCTCCTGTGGTTTTCTGCATGGCTCTTTTGTGAACCAAGTGTGGTCAAAGTGATATGAGTGATGTCTCACATTCTAGCCTTGCACAAAAGAACAAGATATCTTGATTTGCACATGTATGACTATGCAAAATCCCAGTGGCATATAGATGATAAAGTACCTCAGAAACAATGGATCCTAAAATTGGAAATTTTTTAGTCTAACAAAGACATCCCAAGACAAAGGTACTTTGTCTCTTAACAACACTTCTGTAAAAAAAAAATCAGCGTTATATATAGGATCTCTTATTTGCCCACAGCTCTGGCTGTTTAAGAGCACATGCTTGTGCAGCTAACTTAAAATACTTGCAGCAAATTTTAGATTTTTTTAGATTTGAGTTAATAATTTCACTGAAAACCTTTGACAGATTTTGAGCAATTTTACTTAGTTTCCAGTTTGTTCAGCGTGGTCTGGACAAGAGGCACAACTAGTCAATTTATTTCCATGCTGCATTTAGGCTCATAATACTTCTGAGGCAGGAAACTAGCCTCTACTTGTGCACATACCCAGTACAGTTGGTTGCAGATAGATAGCAAATAAAAGTCCTTGCATAAGCCTTTTGGAATTGCAAATGAATTGACAAGCACACAACTGAATATTTAGAATCTTGGTATAAGAACCTGAATGTGTTTCAGTGTAAATACAATAGAAACCTAACATGTAATGGATGTCTGTTGTATTTGTAGCTATGTTGTAGTACAGTGAGGTATAATAGTCAATATTAGACCTCCTATAGCCCTACTCCTATTTAGCTTCCTCTTCTTCTCCTTCGTCCTGTAATCTGTGCTCAGGCATGTGACTCGGTAGATAGATTACTATTGTAGAATCCAAACTTATACCAGTTTAGTATGTCAGCTGTGAGCGCAGTGGTAAAACATCTCCAAAAACTGTAGCTGCTGTGTTTCAGGGCACGAGCTCCAGTGAAGGAAGGAAGGGAAGGAATAAGGACTCACACTTGGGTCAGGGATTACCTGGACATCACCTGCAGATCAGAGACAATGATGATGACTTTTACACATCCCCCAAAAACTCAAAGCAAAGTTTTGGAAACTAAAAGGAAAAAAACAACAACCTGTTATTAAGTGGCAGAAATGAAGCTGTCTAAGTAGACTTGCTCTAAATTGGGTTTTTTCATTGATACCAAAAGGACTGGCTCTGCTCTGAAACTTGTGCTTAGCGGGAAGCACGGTATTCAGTGGAGCTTTTGCTGCCCTGCATGGCTATGGATGCCTAGTACCACAAGGGCAGCTGCTACTTTAAATAGGTATAAATGGCTTTGCTCTTGCTGAAAAAATGGAGTGGAAAGTGGCAGAAATAGAGCTTTGAGAATTCTGTTTTTAAACAAGGAAAAGTGCTTATATAGAAATCAATCTAGAGCAGGAAAACAAATTTTCTAAGAACTTTTTAAAAAAAAAACTGTTTCTGGAAGCCTTTTAAGTTATAATGCCTGAACTGAGTAGGCAACAACTTCGGCTGTGCTTAAGGCTTTTGTGATCTCTTACATAGCTTTTGATAAAGATTTTTTTCTTCTTATTTTCTTGTTTTGGGGGGAAAACCAAAACCCAACAAACAAAACCTCACCCATCTGCAAGCTAGTTTGCATCCTGCTTTACAGAAATGGTCTACAGTCCTGACAATTAGCAATCTGTCATTAGATCACAGATTAGGGATGATTTTAATGGGGAACCTGCTGCCACCTTGTGTCACGAACTTTCACCTTTCTTGAATCAAAAGAATTAAACTGGATACCTAATACCTTTGTAGAACAAATGTATAGCTAAACAAACAGAAAGCAGGGAGACCAGATGCTTCCTTTGGTTTGTTTCACTATTTGGGCATCATCACTTGTAAATAGTACTAGTATTTTAAAATAAGCATAACTTAAATTAACAGATAAGCTTATTGCAAGTTTTTTTTCTACAGCTGCTTCCTCAGTCTTTCTTTCCAACACACTAGAGAAATTAATTCTGTGGGAGTATCGAGCCAGGAGAACCCACAAAAACTTTGTTATTTGTATAAAAAAGTTGTTGACGTGAGTCATTGATGGTGTCAGTGTAGTACTCATTTGTGTTCATCCTGCATAGTATCTGCTTTCATTGTGGCACTGGCTTTCAACTGTAGGAAACATTCAGCTATAGCTTCTTTCCTAGGGACTACAAAGCTTTTGTGACATCTTGATGTGCTGTTTGAAGCCTTTTCTCTGTTCAGAACATGGGAAAATAACACTGGCATCTGTGAAGAGGAACATTAATCTTTGTACTCCTTCCTCTTTCTTTTGCATTTTTTTATCGTTGTCAACTGATATGATTCTGTATGTACATATCCTGAGAGTATACGGCATCATCTGAACTGTTTTCACAGAAGCTGGTCACGCTAGAGTCATGAAACTGTGGCAGCTTCAGCCACCCACAAGACAGAGTAACATGGGAAAAATAAGGTTTTTACTGACTTGGTTTGTAACCTCTTTGATTTCACAAGCGTAGATTAATATTTCTCACAAGTATGTTGCAACCATACTGATTTAAATAGGTTAAAAAAGAAGTGTCTCATCACCACCTCCCCTCCAAGTGCCAACTCACTCCATTTTAGGAACTGAAACTGACATCAGTAGAAGAAACAGATGGAATATCATTTGCAATAGTTAAGACTGTATTGCTATTTTTATGCAAACACAAATCTTGATTTCCTTTTCCTAAGATGTTGTAACAGCTTATAATTAAAACACTGATGCCTGTGCTCAAGAAATGCTAAACTGACAGTCTTGGTGATTGCAATCTTTACATGGAAGTAAAGATACCAAGTTTGGATACTTGATTGGCAGCTTTTATACTACTGTCCCTAAGCCATCTCACTGTATATGGTTTTAAAGCATATTCCCACACAGAACTATATCCATGCCAAATGTTGGCATGGCATACAGGGCAGATGATGCCATGAGCTGATAAGAGTATAAGGATTCCTTGGAGAAACCCAGTTGCAGTTAAAAATGGCTGCCAGAGCAGGCATCTGCATTTGCAAAGCCCTACTTTCCCAGCTGTAGTAATCTACAGTTTAATCTGTGCTGGTAGTAAAAGCACTAGCGCTTTGGACTGTTAAGTATTTAAATTAGTGAAGCTGCTCTGTGGCTGGAATAAGCCTTCCTAGCATGAAAAATAGTTCCAACATATAATGTTAGCCCTCTGTGCCCTGACAGCAGCAAGTATGAGTGTAAGTGCTGCAGTTATTTTATAGCTTCTCAGCTTGCTCAAAAATGTGTCTGAGGTAAATACAACATGATATAAGGATACAGAGGTAGCTATTATCAGGGAGAGACAGCTGTGTAACAGCATTGTGGACAATAAAGATAGCTCTCAGGATATTTATTAAGGGAACAGTCCTGCCAGATGGACTCTGCAGGAAGGACATACTTCACAAATGCTCCGTTAGAAGAATTATTATACACAAACAGCTGCTAAGCCTCACCCCGGGCTATTGGAATAAAAAGATAGAAGAAACCCGACTGTGAGCCAGAGGAAGAATTTGGCTTTTAGCACCTTTAAAAATCAGTCACGTTCTGAATCTGCAAAGAGGTGAGCTGTTAGAAGGCCAAGCAGGAGCTTAGTGGCTCAGCAAAAATTGTTCTTGAAAAAGGAGCTGGTGAATTTAGTTTTCCTGGAGGCATGTGGAAATGTAGTGTTTTACATAGAAATCAGATCAGAGACTAAACTTGCAAGGAGAGAAAATTGAGAAAATGGGAAAAATAAGTTGCAAGCAACGATGGCTGTGCGATATTACGTACTTTGGAAGAAGGGGATAAGAATTTGAAAAGTTGAAAATTAAAAATGAGATGTGAGCTAGAACTAGACCACAAGTGGGAAAATTAATCTGAGTCTGTTATTTGCTGCTTTAATTTACATTTGGGAGACAGTTTCCTGTCATAGGCATAAAAATGGACCTGGCCTGGATCAAACTTCAGATAGGTAGAGTATATTCTCTAAAGAAAATATTTGTTTTTTTCTCACGATACTAAATTTGTATTGTTTAGAGTTCTTTAGTCCACTTGAGTTGATGGAAATGTTTATAAGTAAGGTTTACCAAATTGGCAATGTGCAGCAGACTTCCAGGTGATATGGAGGTTTCTCTTTAAGTTTTCCAGTTACGGGAACTAGATGGGTGTATGTTCCAGTTAAGACATTACTTAAGCAACAGCTCTGTGTGAGTTTTGATTGTGAGACTTGCTTATTTCTCTGCAATGGAATTATAACAAAAGCTCAATGCCCTTTTTGGCTTTCTGTACAAAGCATGAAGTAAAATAAAATGCTCGTAAGCAAACCTTATCTTCTATGAAACTGCAAGATCATGTTTTTGCACGTATTTGTTTCCGAACTGTCAGCACCCACAAAGGAATTGAAAAGTCCCAGTAGGTTTGAAGACATAAGTATCTTTGAAAAGGTCACCTGTAACTTGTGAGCATTTTGACCTTTACAAATATGGCACTGTAAGTCCTGATTAAAATCCAGCAGATATGGTAACTGTAAGTCCTGATTAAAATCCAGCAGATATGGTTAAAAGAGGTAGACATTTATTGACTTGGGTATAGTCAAAGTGGCAAAATCAGGTCAGCAGGAAGGTGCATATTTGTACCTGTGTTTACTCAAAGTTCAAATCTAAGATGCTCTCCTCAGAGCAGGTCAGCAAGAGGATGAGAGGCAAGCATCGCAGACTGCAGCAAGGGAGATTCCCGTTGAATATAAGGAAAAAAATAATAATCAAAATATGAATAAGCAAGCACTGGAACAAGGGCCTGAAAAGGCTGTATGATCTTTTTCCTTAAAGGCATCAAAACCTCCACTGGACAAGGGCCTGAGCAACCTGATCTGACTTTGAAGGTACCCTGGGATCAGGGTAGCTGGGATCAGGTGGCTGGACTAGATGACATCCCACCAGAAATCCCTTCCAACCTGAATTATTCTGTGATGAGGGGCACCTATTTCTAAAACAATATAAAGAGAGCAGTGTTAAACACATTATATGTTAGTTAGCAGACACACGATGGACTGCACAAACAGCCAGCCCCAAGAGGGAGGGCTTTGAACACAAAACGAGGCTTGTGGGTTCCTGCCTGTGTGGTAGCTGAGCCGAAAGCTCTCTCACCACAGCTTTTCTCTCTGAAAGGGGAAAACTCCAAATGCCTGTTTGGTGTGGCACATTGAGCTAAGTAAATGTAGAACGTTCTTGGTTGCTGCTTTGATGCTAGGAGGACTTGGTGCCGAGATATTTAGCTGTTGCATCCAGCGCAGTGGAATGTTGATTTTGACTCAGCTGCATTTTCTTGATAAGGTAACCTCTTTTAAGGAGCCTTTAGGTAATGGCTCCAGTAGGGTCTATTGTGACAGGACAAGGGGTAATGGTTTTAAAATAGAGGGAGGTAAATTCAGATTAGATATTGGGGAAAAAATGTTTTACGCTGAGGGTGGTGGAACACTGGCCCAGGTTGCCCAGAGAGGTGGTGGATGCCCCATCCCTGGAAACTTTCAAGGCCAGGTTGGCCTGAGGGCTCTGAGCAACCTGATCTGGTTGGAGATGTCCCTGCTCCTTGCAGGTCGGGGTGGACTGGATGGCCTTAAAGGTCCCTTCCAACCCAAACCCTAACGACTCTGTGATTCTATGAAACAAGAAAAAGCTATACATCTCAGGGCAACTTCTCCTTTTTAACTATGGTCAGTCAGCGTGGAAAAAAGCTGTGTGGGTTAATATTTTAAATGTTGTTTAAATAGGGTTACCTAATATACCGTGTTCTTAATTTTGTGTAGTGTTTGCAATACTCCTTCAATTTTCAATAGCTGATTTCTGAATGTTGATATACCCATATTTTTATGCCTAAATAGTTTCAAAGGTAAATGAGCCTTACTGTCAAAGTATAAAGAATATTTTGCATGAAACCTACAAGGTACTTCTATATAGAAAATCTATAGGAAATTATTGTAGCTACCAACAATAGCATTTCTGTACAAACACACAGAATGGCGATTTGGTCATGTATAGATAAGTATAATTTCTCTTAGCAGTCAAACCGCTTGAAGAATATCTTCCTGAAAATTGCTGTGGACTTAATGGATGATGGAAAAATCGTAAATATTTGGACCAATATTCACAAAATGTAGCAGTTTTTATACCATCAGAACAGTGTTGTTAAGGCTTGCTTCTTTCTCATTAAGCATTTTGAACTGACAAATGTGGACTTCTGGAATAGCAGTTATACTGTACTATGCCACAGAGTATCTAAGCTATAAAATCTTAGTGTTCCCTTTAGAATAACGTTGTCAGGATCTGACAGAGTTCTAGAGATCTAGGTTGCAGATCTGATCTATATTTTGGTTTGAGGAATTTGAAACCAAAGAATGCCTGCATAAACTAATTTGCCTTTGTGATGCCACCTTGCCAGAATTCTGATGCTTGGGCAATTTTTTACCTTTCCTTTTTAACATTTTGCATGCAGAGCATTTTCTAGATTAGAGATACAATTATTTTTTTTCCACACTTGTGGTAAAAAAGTATTTGTGCTTTGACATTTGAGGGAAATCTCTACAGCTGCCACAAAGCTGAAAAGAAACAACTTCTGATTGTTCTCTATCCTTTATAGTTCTGTAGAAGTACAGTTTCACTAAAGTTTCGGGGTCTTACAATGCATGTATGTTTCTGATGCTTGTTTATCGAAGAAAAACTGCTTCTCTAAGTTTACACTCCCATTTGAGGAAGGATTTTGAGGATGTTTGTGTTTCCAGTAATTGCTGTTAACCAAAATCTTTCGTTTCCCTGCCACGACCAGAAGAAAACAAAGTGCTTGCTTTTAGACTGGACAGCACAAAAAAAAAAAAAAAAAAAAAAGCCCATAGTGTGTTTAAAAAGCTCTCTTTTAAAAACTGTTGATGGCCATTTCTACTGAGAGTTCTTATTAAGCATGCTGCTTAACACATCTGCGAGGGAGAGGCGGGTAAACTCCTCTGTGGCACAGACACTCAAAGAGGCTTTCTTGTGCTGAAGCAAAGTTTATTACTTCCTGTCTCAGCAATAAGGCTCCTGCACTTCAGTTGCAAACAAGTCTTGCCAGCTGAGGTTATAGTGCATCTTAAAAACTTGCAGTCTACATGCCTGGTGGATAGCTTTTGACATATTCAAGGATGCACTTGAATTTAAGGCTGAAAACTGAGTGACTTTATATAGGGAAGTACTCTTAACTGTCCCAAGTGGATTCTTCTTTCCCAGGAAGTTTGCGACAAGCTTCCTTTCTCTTACTTTTTCATTTCTCTTCCCTAGAGAACCTGAAATGCCTTCCAAGCATTACTGTACTTATTCCCCTTTATCCCTGTTTTAAGCAATAAGTTTAACAGCATCATGTTTTCTCATTGCTTGGTGGCACTTCACCTTTGCTCTGGTAGGGAAGAAATAGCAGGTTGGAAATTATAAACTGTAATACAGCACTAAGCAGGTTTCTAAGCAGGGGTACAGGTAAATCTGACATGATTCTGGGCGGGTGATGGCAGAAGGAATTTCAAGCAACAATTGAGAAAGATTTGAAAGGCTCTCTGTATGACAAGGTGTGAATTTCAAAGGGATTGGTATCTTTTCTTAAAAACATACTTCATAGTTTGATGCATGTGTTCTGCTGCTAGATGTTTAATACTTATGTATTACTAATTATGTTTTCTTATTATTTAATGAATAGGGAAAATCTATGCTTTTGCCAACAATCAGCAAGGAAGTTTTTACTTAGGGTCGTGGCCACCATGTGCTTCCTGTGCTGCTGCCACTATGCTGCTGCCATGATCTGAGATAGTTGATTCAGAGCTACACTAGGATTATCTCCATCAGCTCTCGGCATAACTGGGCTGAGGGGAGGGAGGGTGAGCTTTCTTAATTTTTTAGGATGTGTTACTATCTTGAGCTGTGAGCTCTATTTTATTGCACTTTATCTATTTGATTGGGCACAGTAATTCAACAAATTTAAGTCTTAATGTAATGGCTGTCATTAAGTGTTTTAATAAAGAGTAAGATGGAAAATAAGGACTTCAAATGGGATGAAAGGAATGCCATTCCTAGCTGAGATTTGCTGCACTTAAATAGCAGCTGTTTACTGAACCTTCTGCACTGAGGTCTGGACTCCCTGCTGGAAAGGAGAAGAGGGGCCAATACTTCTGAAGATGGTAACTGACAGAAGCATGCAGAAAAACTTTCCTTTTTTACTGTGAAACTTTCCATTAAAATGTATCTGTTTTAAAAGAGCAAACTACCCCCTTGTCACATCCTTATATGGCAGATATCACCATCCTGCTTCATTAAATAGTGGGGGGTAGATTTAGATTGGAAATGAGGAAAAAAATTTTTACAATGCGAGTTATAGAACACTGGCCCAGGTTGCCCAGAGAGGTGGTGGAAGCCCCATCCCTGGAAACGTGCAAGGCCAGGTTGGACGGGGTTCTGAGCAACCTGATCTAGTTGGAGATGTCCCTGTTCCTTGCAGGGGGGTTGGACTGGATGGGCTTTAACAGTCCCTTCCAACCCAAACCATTCTGTGATTTCTGTGATTATAGCTCTGTCCTCCCTGATGTGGGAATACTCAGTGTAACCGTATGCTGCCCTCCTTCTCAATTTATGTCAGCCTTACTGGAATAAGAGGCTTTTTGGCTCTGCCTATACTATGAAGCTTACAACCTCCACAGACTGGAAATTTTGCTGTTTCATTGTCATCAGCAAATAATTGTGATATCTCTTTGCTTTAGCAAACTGGAAAATGGAAATGAAGAGAAATACAACAAAGTTGTTGCTGTGGCTGTTGATGTTCTTCTCTGATACTGTGCCATTCAGCTATGAGAAATCAATCAGAGAGCGAGCTACCGACCTGATGCAAGATACACGTTTAATTGATGGGTATGTAAAATATGTTCAACTATACTCTCTTTGTGAATCTTGACATGCGAGGAGGAAATGCTAAAGTGTGTTTAGATGAGTAGAGACAGGCTGTTACTAGCACATAGCAGTTAGTTACTGTTGCAGTGATTTATCTGGAAGGAATTTTGGTTCTGAGGGTACTTACTATAGGATCAGCTTAGGATCAACTTGTTCTAAATGCATTTGTGATCTTTGTTCAGGTTTTTCCACTTAATTATTGTTTCCCTTTACATAATGTCCTTGTCTCCTTCCTGAATTTAATGGCATCTTTCGTTAGTAATGACTTCTGTGCAGAGGTGGAAAGCAGGCATCATACTTTGAAAGGGCACCTTTACAACCTGAAGGAATGATGTCTGTGGTGAATATATTTTGAGCTGGGAAAACAAACACTGATTATTTTAGCACAGGCAGCACTGATCATTCTAACACAAAGTACTTGCTTCTAAGGAGTGTGGTGGCTGATTTCAGTTCTTCCCCTCCTTTAGAAATGATAGGGAGAAAAACAGATACAGAAACACAACAGCTATAAAAATGGGAGAAGCAAAAAAAAAAAAGTTTCTTGCTGTCCAAATTAAGAAATAAAGCTTCTTGCAAAAGAAGGGAGACTTTTAAGCATATATTACTGTAAGGATTATTGGTAATTAATGCTCTAAGGGAGTATAAACAGTGGAATAAATTACAGTTGAGTTAAAAGGGAAACAACATACTTCTATCACAAGCCCTATTTGTTTTTAATTTTAGCCACAATGACTTTGTACTGCGGCTGAGAATATTTTACCAAAATAGACTCAGTAGAGTCAACTTAAGCACAGTCAACAAGACCCACACAAACCTTGCAAAACTTCAGGCTGGTTATGTGGGAGCTCAGGTATGTACTGCCTTGTTTTTGAGACTAAGAACATATTTTTACATTTGCCTCCGTCCCTTCCCAATCACAAAAGTACTCCTGGCCTTCGTTTTGGCTCCTTCTGTTGAAAAAGAAAAAAGCAATGAAACTGGAAAGCCACAGACCCTTTTCCATAACATTTGTGTTTCAAAAGTTTGTAGTTTATAATCCAGGTACCCTTAACCAAAACAGATGCATTTGTTTTGTGATAAGTAAATTAAAGTAAACTTATACCCACTTTCCTGTCTGTACTGTGGAGAGGAGGCTTTCATCATGTCTTGAGTGGATGCTCTTACCTTGCATCGCAACTCTTACTTTGAGGGGGAAAAAATGTAGGGGCAACTTGGCGAAAAGGGGGAAAAACTTTTGTCGTAGTTCAGCCCCGATCGGGACCAGACTACGCAGTCTCTCTCCCGCTCTCCCCTCACTAACAAAACCAGAACAACTCTTCAGTAGGGCCTGTTGCGCCAGGACTAGGGTAATGGTTTTAAAATAGAGGGAAGGTAGATTTAGATTAGATATTCAGAAAAAAATTTTTTACGATGAGGTTGGTGGAACACTGGCCCAGGTTGCCCAGAGAGGTGGTGGATGCCCCATCCCTGGAAACATTCAAGGCCAGGCTGGATGAGGCTCTGAGCAACCTGATCTGGTTGGAGATGTCCCTGCTCCTTGCAGGGGGGTTGGACTGGATGGCCTTCCAATGCTAACCCTTCTATGATTCTAACTCCCTTGTAAACTGTACGGAATTATTTTGATCTGTGCTTCTGAACTTCACTATTAGGAAATGAAAGTTTCCAAGTTGAAACACAAATTATCTAGTTTACTTGTCAATGTCTCTTTCAGTTTTGGTCAGTGTATGTTCTTTGCAGCGCTCAGAACAAGGATGCTGTCCGTCTGACCTTAGAGCAAATTGATGTTGTCAAGAGAATGTGTAGCAGCTATAAAGAGCTTGAACTTGTGACAACTTCCAAAGGTGATGCTCTTTCTTGTAAGAGAATTTTTTTTTAATGAGATTGCAGGATGTATGTGCAGAAGACAGACAGAGAGCTGCAAGCAAGCAAGTTATCTTGGTTTAAACAGTAACTTTAACTTCCGTTTTTCCGCTGAACCACAATAACTGACTCTGCACAGTCCTGGCCCACTGCAGTCCTAAGAAAATTTACCATTTAAACGTGCATCAGTATAAGGTCCCGTTCTATGAAAATGTCAGTATTATTATTGCTTGCAATTTACAATAACAGTTGTTGCTCAGTAGTGCTGAGTATCTGTCATGAAATTACTATGGGATTCTCTTCCCCCAGGTATCTCTGACAGTAGAAGAATCGCATGTTTGATTGGAATAGAAGGTGGTCACTCCATTGACAGCAGTTTGGCAACACTGAGGATGTATTATGACCTGGGTGTTCGTTACATGACTTTAACACATTCTTGCAATACACCTTGGTAACTAACATGCATGTGTTCGTGTGACTGTCTAATGCAGAGTGGTGACAGCTCCAAGATGGGGAAAATATGGATTCAGACACAGAGTTCACCTGTGAAAGACTATGAATCAAGTCAAGGATGATAGGTTTTTGGGGTAAATTACTTGCCATGTGTCAAGTGGGAGACTGAAGGATCTGTTACATATTGCTTGTTATGCTAACAATTTAGGAACTTATAAGCCTCGTTAACGACACAAAGATGGTAAAATTGCTATCCCCTTTGCTTTATTAGAAAAGTTACACAGGGCAAAACAGGCCAGAAAAAAAAAATACTAAAGATGCATATGATGTAGATAAAAGAGGGTAATTGCTATTTAAGAACTCAGCAGTCAACAGCCTTCAACGCTGTCCTCTCTGGGCAGCTCAAAAGTGCAGGTCTCATAGGCAGCTACAGGGATGGGTACTTAGTACCTGTATCAGAATACTAGCATCTACTCTTTGCTGGATTGACAAAATTCCTTCTTGTACTGGCTCAAAGAAAGGAGAAAAAGAGAGCTGAGAGGCAACCTTTCTGGCTAACAGTTAACTGACATTTCAGCATATCTTTGTTTTCTGATTAAGGTTTGTTTCATCAGAAAATTTCTGACAAGCATCTCTTTTTGCTTGTCTTGAATTACATCACAAACATACAACTGTGTTTGTTCTGAACCTGAAGGCATAACATCCAGCAAACAGTTATGAAGATAAAAAACAGTGTGAACAAGATAAATGTTATGTAGTTCATTACCCCTACATTTGGCTATGTGACATGGTAGTGATTTTTATTGGTAGTGATTTTATTAGCATAAGAAGTGTCAGTTGCTGATACTGTAGTCTCCAAAATAGTATTATGTTTCTCCTCTCTCACTCCCGTTTTTAAGGTCTGAATCATCATCTAAAGGAATACACAACTTTTATCCGAGTGTTACTGGTCTGACTGCATTTGGCCAAGTAAGGATCTCTTTTGAATGCTAATCTAAGCAACCTCTCATGCAACTAACAACTTCTGGCCTTATCTTTTCAAAAACAACTTGTCATTAAAAAATAATTACTGGAAGTTCTTGCTAGTTAGGAGGTGATCCGGGTTCAGTCAAGGCAAATTCCCGGTGATGTTCCTTAGGGTGAAAAAGTGCTGGATTTAATTAGAACAATTGTTTTAATATACATCAGATGTATGAATTAATATGTGGAAGTAGTGGGATGGGAATAACAGTTCAAATTACTTATTTCAGATTGACTAAGCTTTAAAAGTTTTGAGCATGTGGTGGTGTCCTAGTTAACAGTGAGTGAATAAACTGCTATTAAATTAATAGGTAAATAGAAACCCATACAAGCACAGCATGTTTAGGACTAGCTGGCAGCTGCAGAATTTATTTTCCTGTTTACGTATATCAGCTAAATGGTTTCCTTTAAGGAAATGTAATACTGACACTGTTGTCTGTAAATCTGTTTTAGGAAGTGATAAAGGAGATGAATCGCCTGGGTATGATGATAGATCTATCTCATACATCATATTCCACAGCAAAAGCTGCACTGACTATCTCAAAAGCACCAGTAATTTTCAGCCATTCCTCAGCATTTTCTATTTGTAATCACCCAAGAAATGTTCCTGATGATATCCTCCAGCAACTGGTGAGCAATATGTTTTTTAGGTTTGGGGGTTTTTTTGTTCTTTGTGGTTTTGTTGGTTTTGTTTTATTGGTTGTATTTTGATTTTGTTTTGTTTTTTTTTTTAATGGCAATGTTTGGCTAGTCTGAGGCAAACTTGTGCATACAAGTCATTGTGTTTGCTTGTCACTTTCTCATCTTTAAATAGAATTTATAAGCAGATCCCTGAGCTGTAAGTTACATATTTGCTTCTGAGACATTTTCTTTGGGTTGTGTTTTGTCTTTGGCTACAAAAATGAAGTGTTTGCAAATATTCTGAAATTCTGGTTCAGTTTGTTTGATGTAGTCACTGGACTTCTGCTGATTCAGGCTACATGGCAATATAATGAATCCAGGCTGAAGAACAGAGAGGTAAAGCCTTGTGTTGCCATCTGAGCTTTGACTTAGAGTGTTGTTATGCTCACTGATGGACGCATGTAGAAGGATCTATATGAGATGCCCATGAGGTCTGCAGGACACATGAGTGTCCACTTATCACCTATCACTTAATATCTTTCAGAAAAAGAAGAAGGGAATTATTATGGTGACTTTCAATGCAGATGTACTGGCCTGTGGCAGAAAAGTAGTTAATGTTTCTACCCTTGCAGGTTTGAAGTTAATATACTGTTGTTACTGTGGGTGGCTTCTATGTATTTTCTGCTGTCCGTGTCATTTTTGAGATAGTGTAAATTATACTCCTTGCTTATTCCTTTGCACACCTTAGTCCAACTCTAGGTATTTTTGGAGCTAATATTCATTAAACAATAACAAGTGGTACAATGTGTCTAGCTGGAGGACATGATGCTCCCAAATGGAGCCAAGAACAATTAATCCCCAAAGCAGTTGTTACTTTCTGGAAAACATCTTAAACCTTTGTAATTAAAAGCAAGTCAAAAACATAGGTATGTGATGGATAACGAAAAATCTGTTCGTATATGTGGGCTACTTATTGGCAAATAATGTGCTGTGATGATCATGTCTTTTTCCTCATTTGTATCTCATCAATGTAGCTGTTATTTTGAAGATTGCTGAAGATGTGGTTAATAACAGATAACATCTAGTTAAACATCAGTAAATAGCCAGAACATGTCAACTGCATTATTAAATTTTAACCTATTATCAGTATATCTTTTGACTTCTTTAAAAAAGGATTTGATTAAGAATACGTGATTAAGGAGTACAGTTACCTAGTGCCAATATGTCTGAACTGTATTATTTCTTCTTGCTGGATGCTTTGATATTGTTTTCTTTGATATTTTCTTTCAGATCATTTTGACCACATAAAGAAAATTGCAGGTTCAGAATCTATAGGAATTGGTGGTGACTATGATGGAGTGGAACGGTTAGTCAAATTGATAACATACATTGAGATCTGCTCCTTAAATGATGAAGGTTTTGATTCCTTTTTTGGGAGGAAAAAAAGAAGGCAGACTAAAAGAGTTGTAGCAAGTTGTCTTGTGATGAGTACTAAAACAAATTTTATCAAAGAGGGGCATAATAATTCCTTTTTAGAACTGTATGAAGCAGTGCTACAAATGTGGAAATGGATTGTTATTCCTTGTGAACTCTGCAATTGTGTGTTCTAGGCAGTGGTTTGCACATAAAAAACAGTGATAGAGGGTACTTTCCTGCAGCAGCCAAGGATGAATGACAGAAAATGGGCTAGCCCAGTGAGATGCTGCAAAACTCTTTCTTCCACTTTTACTTTCTACTGGGGAAAGCCTAAAGTGTTTTGGGGCTGTAAAACCACGCCTGCTTTTGGGGCTCGGGAAGTGTTTGAGGCAAGCAGAGCATGGTGAACAGCTTACAACATAATCTCTCCTGCTCACTCCTGGGCTAGTGTTGTTACAGCACAGGAAATAAAATGCAGATGGGGTGGCATTTGCTGGCGTAACCCTTAAAGTTTTTTTGCTTTTTCATCTCCTCCTTTTCCTCCTTTGTTTTTCTTTCCTGAAGTCAGACACACTTGGGTATGAAAATCATAGTGAGACTCACATCTGTAAAGTAGGACCACAAAAACAGTGTGTCATCTTCCATGAGAGTTAGCCAGTCATAGCTCTGAAACGATAATATCCAATATAAAAGATTTGCCACAAAAAGATGTATTTTATTGCATGCATTTTCACAAAGACCATCAGTTTAATTGGTGGTGCACTTGTTAAGGTCCTAAGTCCTGATACAGAATTCTTGAGTTTCTTGATTTCTTATTACCACATCTCCACAGAAAAGAAAAATAGCAGAAAATATGTTACCTCAAAACAAAGTCAAAGACTCATGGAAATATAATTTAAAGCAGCTCTTTAATGCAGATTTTGCAGCTTCTTGCTTCTAATTCTTTTCATTGTGATAAGAACTTGCACGAGACATAGGTCAATTTTGCTTATTATAATTTCTTCAGTAGAGAGTTCTGAATAGCTTTCTTTTCACTGCCTAAACGGCTGAATTCAAAACAATATTATTATTCTAATTGTATTTTCTTTGGAAAAAATGACCTTGTAAACAACGGAGTACACAAAATTGCCTGCAGCTCCTTAGCTCATCACGTGTTTGCAGGTTCTGTTTTGTTCTCAGTTACACAAGTGGATTGCACCAGCTCCATCTGTGATGCAGCTGTTCCCTTACTCTGAAGGCCAAATATAAAGACTGGATCAGTGCATTTTTTGTGGATTTTTTTCTTCTGCTTTGTTTTAATATCCTCCATGCTGTTGTTCTGCCTGTACACAAGTGCATCTTCATTCCAGAATACACAATTTTGTTCTGCTAATTGGATCCTGTGCAGAAAAACCCTTTAATTGTGTCCTAGTCCTGCCTCTGTTTTAAATCAGTTGAATTCTTCTTTTTTTTTTTTTTTAAACTTCTCAGAGAAATAACTGGGTCCAAAGCGAGCTCACTCCAAGAGTGAATATGTGCAAAAGAATAATTAAAAAAAATATTTTCCTACATTTTTTTTTTCTATGATGTGTGTTGAATGTTCTTGTGTGACTCTTGCCAACAGTTTCCCTGAGGGACTGGAAGATGTTTCTAAATACCCTTCTTTGATTGAGGAACTTCTTAGAAGAGGATGGAGTGAAACTGAATTGAAAGGGGTCTTACGGGAGAACTTTCTTCGTGTCTTCAGGGAAGTGGAAAATGTAAGATTAAAAACTGAAGTGAATCTTGATTCTTACTAAGAGGGGGAGAGGAACTTTTGGTGCCTTGCTCCTTTCCCCACACCCCCCCCCCCCTCAGAGAGAGTTATGAGGGAATGTAAGCACTTAATGCAATAATTCCAAATGCTGGGAAAGAAACCAAGATGGCAAGAGGGTGTTAGCAGAAAAAAAGGAAAGTGAGAGAGTGCGGACAAAGCTCTTTGGGACTTTTTCTCTCTGTAGTAATCTAATAAGTACAAATCACTGACTTCTGAATAGAATCACTTCAGGGTTTGGAGAAACTGAAGACATACCAGTGTCACAGTCTGGCTGTGTTCGCTGGTGCAGTAAGGAATGCTGACTCCTGCAAATCAATTTAATTCTTGTCATGGGACTGGGCTGCTGTCCAACAGGCTTGTGCCATGACCAAATACTAACAAGCCATAAACATAACTAGATCACAATGAGCTTTAAGTGTAAATGGTAGAAACTAATCCAGAAGGACGAGGGAAGGAGAGAGAGGATGAGAGTAAGGACCCCCTAAATGGTAACTTTTTCAAAAGCCTCTATTGAAATTTGCAACTGCTTGCCTCCTACTGTTTTTATTTACAGGGACAAGGAAGTAGATATTATATGCAAAGCCTTATAGACAAGATATATTTCACAGTGATCTTTTTTCCAGTAGCCTTTTTGATGAACAGAAATCAGGGAAATTTGTGCTGTTCCAGTTAATCTGCCAAAATATCTACCTAATGCTGAGTTGCATGTGTGGCAGACTGACATTAAGGAGAGGCTGAAATTCATCACACCTAACAGATCTGTGAGATTTAGTAATTTTTTTTTTCCTTCTAAATTAGAAATCTTTGAAGCTCTGTCTTGAGACTGTGAGCTGACTGCAGGGAAGAAAGCTCATAAGTTTGGGTGCCTTAGGTTTTCCAGCTAATGTATCCATATGCGGAGGGAGCCAAGGCAAAAACAGCCAAGCCCGTGACTTCTGCCTGAAATGTATCTGTACTGCATTCTGGGAAGTGTTTCATAGGAATGCAAACACCAAGATAACTGTGTTGATTTCCTCTCATTCAGATGTGTTTTTGCAATACAGTTTGAGTTGGTTCACTTGAAATAGCATTGAATTTGCTAGCTGCATTTTGCTGTTGTGCCAGTCTGGCTTTCAGGAGCAACCTTTTGACTTTTTCTAGGTGCGGAACATTAGTGGACAAATGGATGTAGGTGAAAGTGAAATTCCGGAAGAAGTAGTTCAAAATTCCTGTCGCCTAGACCTCCATAATTATCAGCTTCAGAACTCCAGGTCCTTTGGATTTCCTTCTGTGGCACAACATTTTAGTCTGACATTTATATCATATTTAATAGTGTGTTATCAATCATAAGGTCTATGAAGTCTAGAGAGAGAGAGATGGAGTAATCTGCAGTGCAACTGGTTATATTTTTGGGATTTTGTTAATGTAAAGCTATGCTAATTTTTTAAATGTAATTTTTATAAATACACCTGCATACTTGAAAGTTAATGTAGATTTTAAATGTTGAATCAAAAGCATTTAGAATGTGAAGTGATAAGTTCTGTATCATCTTGGCTAAACCAGGACCAACATGGCTCATGGAAGTGTTCACATCTAATTAATAAATACTCTAATGCATGACACATGGTTTTGATGCCCATGTTGTGGCACTTGGTATAAGTACTGGTGTCCAGAATCAGGAATTCCACACAGGAACTAGAGAATATGATTAAGACAGCTATGCAGAGATATTTTCAGATATTACTACTTGTTAAATCATACAACTTTCATCATCAGTTGATGGCTTAGTCAGAGAAGACCGCCTCCCTGGTGGGGTTTTGTTTTTGGTTTTGTTCTTGGCTTTTTTTTAGGATGACAAGATGGATAACATAGGTATTTCAAATTGGATTTCATGCCTCCCACTAGCTTTAGGGATCCATCCTGCAGTACTAAACTCTGATTTTTAAATCCTGACCAGGACAGTGGGCAACTGGAGAGTTACTGAAGGGTGGAGGTAGGTGTTTGGTATTCAGGTACAGGTGACTGGTCAGTGCAATGTTGTAGATCCTTTTCTGTAATTTGGGAACTGCTGTTTGCTGCATCTTCATCAAGCTGGGAGCAAGAATAAGCCAAGACAAAGCAGGAATTCTGGCTACTCAGAGGGTGAGATCTTGTTCTGATATTTTTACTGTGGTTTGAAAAGTATAAAATCAGTATTTCAATAAAAATGTTGTTATAATGTTCCATAGCTTTGTGGAAATCCTTTTACATTTAAACAACCATATTTATCAATAACAGGTTTTATTATTTTATTTTTATTCTAGCTGGCTAAAATCAGACCATTGTCAAAGGATTCACAGGCATGAGATTAGAAAGAAATATTTTATTATAAGTCTTCTGCTGTTTCAGCCTTTGGAACACGTTTGCAAATAAGCAAGGTATGTGAGGTTAGAAGCTACTCTTCCACAGTAGAGCACATATTGCAACAGTCCTATTCTTGGTAGGCTAATATGGCTCAAACCTGGAATTTTAATCAACTATCCTGAGATTCATTATGAAACTGTAAGATGGCAGCACTACATCTTTGTAAGGTCATTTCTCAGTGCTTGCTCATAAATGCCTTCTCATGATACTTGCTGTTAATTGTGATTTTTATCCCATGATATGTGCTTTTAGTTACTGATATTACATCTATAGAATTTAGCCTTAGTATAAAATAGGAGTCCTGTAGTTGATCTAAGGACGGCATTTGTAAACACAAAGTATTTAACAACTGAAGACAAGGCTAAGCATGAACAGAATGGAAACGGGAAATCAGTTGTTTTCTAAAGTCACCTGAGACTGCTCCTGTCGGCTATTTTTACATTCCATGTACAAGCAGGGTTTCTGGAAGATGACTGTTCTTCTATTGCTTCAAAATGAAGCTTCAATAATTCTTCTGATAAGGTGGTCTCCTTGGTAAGTATATTCTGAATATACCACTGCCACTTACTGAATTCTTTACAAGTCATGTTGAATAATCTAGTTGCATACAAGCCAAGTTTTTAAGAACAGTTTCTCAATAAATACTCATCCTGGTTATGCATCTACAGTGGAGAATTACTGCACTGACTCAGCAGTCTTGCCTTCCTGATACTGCTTGACTGGCATCAGAACTTGTTTTACTGGTGAAATGATGAATCCAATAGGGAAAATATTTACTTCCCATCAGTGATTCTGCTGATAGCTTCATAAGCCATTGGAAAACTGCCATCCATGCTGTCTTTTCACAGAATTAGAACTGTGACAGTAACTTCATTACATACTTGAAATGTAAGATGCTTCCTTATTCCTTCCAGACTTTTTCTTTCTACTGTGTTGTCACTTCCCTGCCCGCTAATTTCTACTTTTCTTTTCCATACTACAGAATGGATTAAAAACATATTCCTTTTCTTAATGATATGGATAATACTTTTATATGACTGATTCCACCATAGTATAGATATTTGTATTTATTTCCTTGTTTTACCTACAGTGTATTGCACTTGTTTGACTGCTTTATGCAATTAATAATTTGTAAGCTTGTGGCAAAACATATACATGAAATTTAAATAAAATATTGTTTAAAATTCTGTATATATACTGGTATAATCTCACAAAACAATGTAAATGTTCAGAACTCCACGAAACCATGAAAGAACCGTGCAACTCTGCTTCAGAAGGAAGGCTGTGGTATCAGGAGGGCTCTGGGTGTGCTCTTCAAAGGGAAGGTAGCATCCCTTACCGTAGGCAGGAGAAAGTCAGGTAGGTTTTAACCCTAGAGCATCCTGGATGTAGGCAGTCAGCCTCATCTTCACTCTGATACCACCTAACCTGTAGAGAAGTCCAAGCAAGTGCCTATGGAAAGGGAACACAGATGACTCGGTGATTGCAGTGAGTCCATGATGACAGTGTTACCTGCAGCAAATCACTTGGTCAAGCTAGTCAAGTTATAGAGAACATATGGGGAACAGATGTCTGATGATCTAGAAGTCCCTTTTTCCATTACTAGTTACAATGTTAATTCAGAATGCTTCAGGCAGATGCTTGCGTGAAACCAACAGCAGAGTGCAAAATCATTAAACAAGAAATGGAATCTTGTGCATTGTGCAGTGATTACGCACATGGTATCTAGCTTATCTAATAGATGCAGTTCTTAAACAATCAAAATCACACAGCTGGAAACATGGTAGAAAGTAATCTCATTAGAATTCCAGTAAATTCTAGTGAAATCATCTAAGATATGGCTGTGCCTGCTGTCAGAAAAACTATAGTGACCCTTTGGTCGGAGTGCTAGTGTCTCCAGTCCTACTGACAGCAGCTTGTAGTAGAAGTGACAACACTGCACTTCTAACAGCTGAAGCATAAAATGATTGCATTCTGATTTCCGCCTCCCAATGGAGAGGGTGATTCATCCTGAAATTGAATGCCTTTGCCCTGCACCAATTAATAAGAACAATTTGCATTGGTAATTTGAAATGCATGCTAGCTTAACTGACAGGTTCTATTATGGCTAGTGGTATCAGTGAGGTATCAGATATAATTGAGATACCAACTTTGTAATAAGCTTTGGCTGCCAAAAGGAAGGAAGAATGAAAGTCATTATTTACTATTACTAAATAATGAGTTGTGCTAATGTAAATTCTGAAAATAGTTATTACTATTTTTGTAAACCTGAAAATCGCTGTACTATGAAGTACTTCAGGTTCATTTTCTAAATAAGACCCAAACTGCAAGGCATCTTTAACAATCCAAGGTTCATGCTTTCACATGTGTGATATGAACAGCCAAAAAATACAGACATATTAATGCAGATTATTGATCTGATTCTAAAAGGCTGACGTCAGTGCCCTTCCCCCAGCACTATGCTTTTCCAGACTAATGGGCTGTAGCATCCACTGAAATAAACAACTTAAATTTCAGTTATCTCATCTGGGTAAGTGGTGATGCTAGAAACCAAGCCTAAAAAGCCTATCGCTGACCTAACATATACAGCTGATCTGTTATGTAAAATTTGAGTAGTTCAGTTCATCTATTTAACTTCTACTCAGTAGGTGACTTGTTTGGGCTGTGGAAGGATTTTTGCATATTTTACATTGGATATGGACTGTTGAACTGTGCTTAACATCTGCATTCCTTCTTGCATAACATTGAGCTGCTCACACAATATGCCAGCGTATTTCTGTGTTCCAAGGTCAGTAAACATAATCCATTAAGTCTAACCACCTATATAAATATAAGCTTATTAACTTCTGTTGGATCTTAAACATAAGGTTCAGTGGGCATTTGCACCACAGAATCAGCTTTCAAAAGCCGGCTATCATTGCATCTCCATCACGTTCTGCAGCAAGGTGCAGTGCCATAGCAGTGTCAGCTTCGGCTGCTACAGTCCTACCCTGTTTCTTTGTTGCATGTTGTCTCCTCTCTCCCTTGTGACAGCACTGGTGTTTGTGTAACTATATGGTAAGCTGGTCTGGGGAGCTGAGCTAGCTGAAAACGAACGGTTTGCCTCCCTCAAGTGATGGGTTTCCTGCTGATCATGTCAGTGATTGGGTTAACCATGTGCAGGGTTAGTAGAAGGGAGGAGCGGAAAAGCAGTGTGAGACTGCAGCAACTTGGACTTCTTCCAGTTGCTACTGAATGCAGCAGCTCCTCTGTTGACTTTTCTCTGGATTTATACATACAGAAATTATCAAATTGCTTCAAATTCTGAAAATGTAACATTTCTAAACTACAAAAAAATTAAATAACCAGAAAATTGTTCCCACTAACTGGCTTTTATTTGCTCTTAAGATTTTTTTTTTTAATTATTTAATTTGCAGACCCAAAGCAGTATGTTAGTAGATCCGTTGAACTGTTTTCAGGACAGACTGTGGTACTGGATAACCCTTACTGAAGCATTTTGGAAGGCTTAATTCAGTGTTTCAAGAACTACATTTTTTTTCATCTGGTCTTGATTTTTGTCTTGATATCTTACCTATAAACCTGACATCTACATAGAACAACTTGAGATGGTGGAGGGTGTTTGGCGCTCCTATAGTTTTCCTTTTTTTATCTCTTGAAACCAGAGAAATGGAAAAGCTTTTACTAACCTTCATATTTATTTGTAAGTTCATTATGTAATTTCTGTTAGAGGAAAAACAAAATTTGTGGCAATGGAAAACATTTTTGTCCCATTTCTATACTTCACAGATGTCCAGGATCTTCAGTGATTGAGCTACAATCTCTCAGTCACTTGGTCCAGTATTACCAGATGAGCTGTTCATAGCCTGTTTCACTTCCTGGCACTTAAACTGCAAAGGCAGCAGTTCTGTCCTCAGTGCCTGTGCTGTTTGAGAAATGACTACAACCTGTGAAGTTGTTTTTGCTTGCAAAGCAAAAGCAACAAACCATCTCTCTTCCATAAAGCTGTGACTGCAGAAAGATACTAGACTTGGTTCAGCTGCTTCTGTCCTGAGTCTACAAATAGTGAAGGGGAAAAAAAAAAAAAGCTAAGTAAACCAAATTCAGCATTTAGTTTCCATCACCGAAATGGTGCTGCTTCTAATCAAGGCTGTCGCCTTGACAATCAGAACTCAAATGAGAGGGCACTTAAATTTGCTCTGTTTCTGTTGCTTCTCCCCAAATTGTTTTGTAAACTTGGCTAGGATGATTCTTTCCCCAATATGATGGGTAGGTATTTTTCTCTGAAGCCCTTTCTCAGCACCTGGTCTCACTATTTTCATAAAGCATTTCTTTAACCAGTTCTGCAATGAAAGAAAAGTATAGAGCACAGGAAGCAAGAATTCAAGTTCCTGTGTGGGTTGCTGCTGAGAAACAAAGTAAAGATTAAAATAGCTAAGATTAAAACTGAAGCTAAATACAGGTTTTGTCAGACAAATCAAAAGAAGGTCCCTTTAGTCTGGAATACAAATATTTGGGGGAAAAAAGAAAAGTTTAACACAGCCTTGAAAAGTCTATTTGGATTAACTTTCCTGAGTGTCCGCCTATAGTTAAACTCATCATTTAAAGAATCTTGTCTAGGCCTGTGCTCAGCTTCTTCTTTGAGCCCTTTATTAAAAATTAAATAGACCATGGCAAATTCATCCATGCTAAAAACGTAACTGAACTTAAAGTTGATCTCTTAAAAAAAAAAAACCAAAAAAGAAAAAAGAATAAAGAGAAGACCACAACAAAGCACTGAGTAGTATTTTTCCAGCATCTTAATCCCACTCTGAAAATTACTGCAATGTTTAGCAAGTTTAGTGAAGAAATCTTTGATCCAGTTCTTCTTATTTGAATTTACAGAATCTGATTGAGTAGGGGAAAAAAAAATTCTCAAAGACTTAGTAACTTTTCAGCCTCTAAAGATGAGATTAAGATATCTTTATAGAAATGGCTATTCCACATACCAAATACAGTTATGAGTAATTTTACAAGTAGGGCAGAACTTCCTTGAAGTAAACAAATTTTGAAGTGGCACCATAGTGTCCTCTTGTGGTCTTCTAATGTCTAAGCTATAACAGGTTTTCTAGGAGAACAACAATAAATTTTTCAGTTGCAGTCCTGTGTAAGTATAATGTGATCTTTCCTTGCCTTATTTTTCTCTTGGAAATGCCAGATGGAGGATCGCACATTGCATCTCCTATAAGCTCTTAATACTTTGCTCTCAGTCGTTTACGTGTGTGGATGTATGTGTTGCGATCATTTCCAAAGGACCTCTTGCAGCAACTGCTTATCTTTGTCACGGATGAAATAGAACCCGATCTAGTTAGAAACCTTTGCAGCCAGGTTGCCAGTTTCTGGCCTACTTTGTCCCCAAGGCTGGTGTGATCCTCGGATGTGGAGAAGCAGAAATGTGCTGAAAATGGGAGATGACTATGGTGAAATGCTGGCTGTGAGCTTGCAGAATTTCTGCCAAGCCTCATGCCCAGGGAAGCTGTACCTTGGCAGCAGCAATTTTTGTTTTTGTTTTTTTTTTTTTTTTTCTGATTGTCAGCTCCAGGCTATTTGTGACCTAGGTTCCACTCTAGTGTAAAAAATCCTTCAAAATAATAAATAATAGTTACAAATCCACTGCTGTGCATATCCCAGCCTTCCTCTTTACACAGTTTTAAATACCTGTATTTATGCTTTTAAAAATTATGTTGGCTTCAAAACTTGCAAGTATTTAATTCTTCCAAGTATCAGGGCTTTGTGCCTAACTGCGCAAAGTTTCAGTTTCTCAGAGATTTTTTACTGTTAGGTCTATGCTGTCTAAATCTGCAAACCATTCCTCTAACCAACAATCCTGTTCGAACTGAAATATACTTTTTATAGGCCACTACCCTGCTATTAACTCGATAATCCAGGACATCTCAGAAATACTTTTGATGTCACATGGTTTAGAAATTTCCCATGGTTTCAAAGCGTAAGTTCATAAATTGTCCCATTGACAAAGAAGAGGGAAGCATTATACTGGTCTGTCTTAACAGAGATGCAATATGTTTGTTGTCTAAAACATCAGAATACAGGTATTCCACTCAATGAGTTTAATGTATTTTGGATACACAGATGTTATCTCTCAGGTTTCTAGGGCAGCGCATTCTGTGTATCTAGCTCTAGGCAGGCCACACATTCTGCCTGGGGACATAAACATTACAGTCAGAAAGTTACTTTAAACTTTCTACAAGTTTCTACATGAGGTATCATGTTATTATAAAGCAGTCCAAACAAGGTTGGGGCAACACAATTTTATGGATGATTTTTAAAAAAAAATCTGAATTGTAATTTCATGACATATTTATTTCGAAGGATGTTACATTTTTCTTGGCCTTGATTTTCCTAGTTAGAAAAAAATAAACTAGTTCAAAATTAGCTGTCTCCCCATGAAATTCAGGAAGAAGGGAAGATAAGCTGTCCTCAAACACAGTTTCAGATGCTGGGTCTTCCTATCCTTAAAGAAATGGCAAATCACTTTCATTGAGGAGGAGTTGTTACTTTTTGATGTTGTTTGATCGAGGTTAACATCACATATTGTAAGTCCGTAAGCTAACAGTACTCCAGAGCTCGTTTACGAGGGCCTTCCAATGCGTGTACTACATCTCCTTGCGAGAGCTGAGGTAGGCTATTCCCTCTACTATATCCTTAAAAGTGATCACTAAAGCTGATATTAATTCGATGTTCACTTTCTCCTAGGATGACTGGATAAGCACCGCACGAGAACCGGTGGATTGCTGTCTGTCAGGGAAAGGATGACACACCTTGCACGCATCAGTCAGTCTGTGTCTAACAGCCGATGCGGCGTGCAGTCACTGTCTCGTGCTGGGCTGTAAAAGCTAAGCTGCTTTTTTCAATGCTTGAGCGGTGTCACCTGTAATAAGTGTTCAAGGCAAAGTGGACCTTTCTTGCCTACCCTGAGAATTTATACCACATTTCTACCCTTCTAGGAGACTCGCAGTTTCTCATACAACTTTTTTCTTTGAGTCGATTGGCATAGTTGTTTACTGTGGAAGCTCTGTGACCTTTCAGCTGGAAGCTTATACCTACTTAAGGTAGCTCACAAATACCCAGTGGCTTACTAATTAAGAATGGAACTGTGTCTTTGCTTATATGATCTGTAGGTAATAAACCATTTAAAAAACAGTTCATGATCATGCATCAGAGAGATCAAAAAGGCTTTGCTGATCTTTAGGCTGCTGATTCCACTGATGCAGTTAACGTACACTAGAGTATTGAAAAATCAGACCTTTTCTCATCTAATAAACCTTGATTCTGCTAAGCTGGTCTCAATGTTTTTCACAGTGAAACCACCAGACTTTTTCTTAGAAGTGCAGTTTTTCTCTGTTGGGGGTAGGGTGAGGTGTGTGGTGTGGAGAGAGGGGGGAGGGGGAATGGAAATTAATATTATTGTCTGTCTTTTTTTTTCACTGACCAGTCTGTACCCATATGCAACCATGATCACAAATTCCATTTAGCTTTGTAGAAAACAGGTAATTTTCATTCCTGAGATAGCAATGAGATAGCAATGTTGCCTCAGGTAAATGAGATAATCTAGTTCATTCCAGCCTCATATTTGTATCAGACAACTTTTAAGCTTATGATGGCCACCCATACCATTCAGAAGTAACAATCCGTATTCATACTCAGGAAAAAAAAAAAGTCAATCACTCAGGTTACAATTTCAGTTCTCTTACAAACCAGATGTTAAACAACAAAGTTGATATGGGTAGATAACTTATCTTTAAATATGGGCTTTCTTCCAGTCAGTAAAGAACCATTGTCTTTAGACAAAAGAAATATTTTTGCTTCAATAAACTTGAATAGTATCCTAGGGCTAAATTGTCTCCCAAGACATTTGGATATAGTTTCCATTCCAGAGAGGGGAGTTGCTCCTATATGTGCATGAGCTTGATTTTATTTATTTTTTGCCCTCATGGAGTACAATTTCAGTGCCATTGATTTCATGATACTAAAATATTTTGTGGTGGCATAGATGCATTTTGGGTACCTAAAGAAAGACAGCTCCTTGCCTGACCTGCTTTCAAAGCAAGATGAGAAGGAAGCGCCCAGTTTAATTCTTCTTTCTGAATAAGCATGACTTTAAAAACATTTAACTCTTTAGACTTATTTCTTATAATCCCTGTCTCCTTTTTCTAGGACAGCTTACTTAGACGAGACACTTTCACTCAAAAGCTTTATAAAGTGGAAAACAGGAAAGAAAAAGACAGAAGATGAAGCATGAACTAACTTGCTTAATGGTGAGTTATCATCTTTATCTTTTTCTATACAAAATTATTAGCCCCCTATCAATTGATACTTAATTTTCCTGTTTTCTTGGTGGACTGTAGCTTATTAGGTCATAGTTATTATGAACACTAACAAAATATAATTCAACCAAGGAGGGTTAAACAGAAGATGCTACATTTAGGCAAACTGTTCCACTTTCCTCCAGGGGGAAAATACTGCTACAGATAAGACAGTGGACTAAGTGTCTTATTAGCATGTTTCCAGTCTGTCAGAACTAATGCTTCTAAAATTACAGCAATGCTTTCTTGATTATCAAAATTGGCCTAACTTGCCCACAGAAATTGCTAGTAAAACTTTACAGACCTCAGTGGGATTGTATTTACAAATGTGCTCATTTTAGGGTTACTGGAAAAAAAACCAACCTCACCCTAGGTCTTAAAGATACCCTAAGTTTTGAATAGAGGAAAATCTGGGGTCTTTTTATCTCCTCCAAAACTGATGAGTCTGTTATTGAGATACACATGGCCACAAGAAGATCATTGTTGTTTTCCTTAACAGAACAAAGAGACAAAAGTAAAATGTAGGTTATAGGAAAGCACAGGAGTCTTAGAAGTCTTTCCACCTGTCTGATCAATACTAAGAGGTGGAATTGCTCTGGCTTTCCCCAGAGGTGGTCTGCCAGCAAGTTTGTGTTAAGTGAACTGAGAGACCTGTGCCCCCTTGGCAGCAGTCACTCCACAGCATGGATCCTTCTTGTTTATTTCAAATCCCAAGTAATTAAAAGTAGAATTATTACTCAGTTCTCGTTAACAAAGCATTCTCCCTCGATTGTCTCTCTTCTGCTCATTACACGAGCCCCCCCCAGTGACGTGGGGGCTGCTTTGTCAAAGAGGCAGGACAAATTCAGAAAGCTTGGGATAAGGTTCTTTCGAGCACAGGAAATGTCTAGTCTTACCCTCTTCCTCTCCTCTAAGCTTTATATCCTCCCAGAGATTCCAACACAATCTGAAGACAAACTTACATCAGTAGTGGATTTACTTGTCGCTGTACACAGGTTTCTTGATTAAGCAGTATTTTGGTAAAATATCTACAGAACTAGTTTGAGTTGATCTTCCCTAGTAAAATGCACAAACTATTCTCTAGAGCTTTTTTTTTTTTCTGATGATTACATAATGTATTAAAAGGGATCCTTTTACTTTTAAGGCTAGCTTTCAAACACAGACAATAAATATCATTATTAACTATTAATTAATGTTTAAACTCCATGTGAAGGCTACTGTACACTAAATCAAGGCCAAGATGCCCAGTGCTGGCGCCAGCTTTTTCAAATGTGAAGGCAAAATTGAATGTTGCTCCCTTGGGGACAAGAGGTTGAGAGGCAAGTGTTCCCTGGGCTTTATGGACCCTGCCGCCACCAAGGCGTCCGCCACAGCTGCTGGGAGGGGGTGGCTCACCCCATTGCCTCCATTAGCAGGACAAAACAATGGTGCGGCCCAGACTCCCAGGCCCCTGCCTGAGCAGCAGGGCCACGGTTCATCTGCCCTGGCAGTCTGCTGCCTTAGCAACTGTCTGCTTTGCATGTGGCTAGAAATACCCTCGGCACCAGCCAGCATTCAAATTTCCCCAGCATAGTATGTTACCCCGTGCTCGCCTCACACCTTTTGTGCAGCCATGTTTCCTGTTTCCTTGGGCTTGCTCTGTTTGCCATCTTCACTTCTGAGGGTTTCATGCAGCCAGAGAAGAGAGCACAAGAGAAACCACCCCACTGCCACCACAAACACAGGAAGCAGGGACTGCTGCTGCATCTGCAGTTAATGATAACTTGCATAAAAACAAACGTGCTCTCGGGATGACAGCATGCCTTTGACCAGTGTGCTGTTGATCAGCCGAAGGCCAGGGTTTAACCGTCTGCTTGGCAATTTTTAACTGGCACGCTCTGCCCTTTCAAAGCCCGGCCGCGCTCCCGCTTCATCTGCCAGCCTTTCCCTCGCTGCTGTTTTCTTCGCACCACCCCTCTTGGGGTTTCGCGACCACCTGGCCCTGACAGGAAGCGCATAGGACTCCCCGGCCCCGGCAGCCGCCAGCGGAAGCGCCGCTTCGCCCGACGGGGCCTGCTGGGGCCGCGGGGCCCCACCACCGGAGCTCGCCTCCCGCCCCGAAGCCGCCCCCCGGGTCTGGGCGCGGCGCGCCAACGCCCTCGCCGCATCGCTCCCGCCCGGCAAATGGCGGCTGGGGGGAGGGGATCGGAGGGCACGGCGGAGGGAAATATCCTCCCCGAGGCGGCCCAGCAGCGCCGGCAAGGGAGGGCCGCGGGCGGAGGGGGGCCGCCCCGCCCCGCTCCCAGCGGCTACCGCCGCCCCGGGCCGGCTCCTGTCACGATGACTGCAGGAGGAAGACTCCCCCCTCCCCGCAACGCCTCGCCGCCTCCGGCCCCTCCTCCGCGCCCCCGCTGCTGAGAGCGCCCGCCCGGCGGAGCGACCCCCCCCACCCCTCCATCCGCGTCCGGTCTTCGCTGCGGGGCGGCCCCAGCCTGCCCGCCCGCCCGCCGGCTCCGGGGGCGGCGGCCGCCGCGCCGCCTCGCCGCCCCGGCGCTCGGAGGGGAATGGGTGGAGTTGAGGAGCGCGGTTTCCTGAGAGGAAGTGACCGCACGGGGCAGGAATGCGCCGCCGGCTCCGCGCCGCGTCCCGCCTGCCTCGCTGCGGTGCCGCGGGGAGCCCTCGCCGCCCCGCCAGCCATGCCGCACTTCACCGTGGTGCCGGTGGAGGACAAGCACCGCAGCGAGTACGACAGCGTAGAAGGGCTCAGCTGGGTGGACTACCGGGAGCCGAGCGCGGCCCCCGCCACTACTGACTCCTACGACACCGTCAGCTCCGACGGTGAGCGGGCACGGCTGGGGCTGGGGGTGGGGGGGCGGCGGTGCCGGCCGCTCCTGGGGCGAGCCCGGCTCCCCCGCTCCGCTTCACTGCCAGCGGCAGACAAAGGCGGGGGCGCCGGTAGCGGCTGTCGGAGGCTGCGAGGGTCGCCGCGGCCGGAGGAGGAGCCCCCGCGGGGTCCGCCGGGGCGGGCGGCCGCTCCGCCGTTGCCAGGGCCGGGACGCGCCGCCGGGGTGGGGTGGGGGGGCCCGGGCAGCGCGGCCCCGGCGGATGAGCGTTGTCGGCGACTGTCAGGGCTGGCGGCCCGGGCCGAGCGGTGGCGGCGGTGCCCTGGGGATGCGGGCGGACGGGGTGACCTGCCGCTGCGCGGGGACCCCGCCCCGGGGATTCCCTCCGTTCCGCAGTCACTTGTTGATAGCCCGGGGTGAGCGGGGAGCGGGGCCGGCGCGGGGGGACGGGCCTTATCGTTGCTCCCACAAACGACAGTCTCCAGAGGCGATAAGAGTACGTGGAGATAACGCTCAGATATCTTCAGTGCTCCACTGCCAAAATAAACGGGTAATAAGAAATTCAGTTAAATTAGCCAAATCTCAGATGACTGCTTTTTCTTGCTTATGTCACCTTAAAAAATACACCTGCCCAGCTAGGTCTCTCTCCCTCAAACCGGGCCCTTGAGTACAGCATGTGTATTGTGTCTGTGTGGCTTTCACAACTGCTCCTGCTAAGCAGAGTTGCTTTTTGTTAGTGGTTAATTTATTCCAATTGCAGAAGAGGATCACGTAAGTAGGAGGAGATTTTGGGTGGTGAGAAGTACATTCTTTAATCAGGCAGCTAATATCAGTGCTCAGCCTGGATGTTTTGCTGTGACTTTTAGGTATAAATCAGTTTATATACAGTGAGTGTTTCTAGTGAGAAAATGAAGGACACTCCAATTTGGAGAGCAGAGTAGTTCTGGTAAAAGATGGGTTTAACTCTTCGTGGGATTTGTTTCTCTTTTCTGCTTTGGTTGTGTTTAGTTCTGTAACCTTTAGGAAGAGGATCTTCCCATGGGTTCAGCTGGTGAATCTGACTTGCCCTCTGTGAATCATGCATGACTCTAGGCAACAAAAGAAAAAGCAGTAAACACCTGACCTGTTCTTCCTTGCCCGTGCAGTCAAACTTTTCAGAATGCCAGTGTTACTGGATGCACAGTAGTCCCTAAAGGGAGCCAACACTGCTCAGGACTGTGCTGAAGAGAAAAGGGTTGTTTTGCAGAGCGATACTGAATTGTCACGAGATCAAGGTCCAGTTTCTGCCTTGTCACCTTGTGTTCTCTGTGAATCTGTGCTTCAGTCTCCCATACCTACCATTCTTTTTTTTTTTTTTTTCTTATTTCTATAGTTTTCAAAGGCATTTTAGATGTCATGTACCAAGTAGTTTACGTAGGCCTCATGTCCATTATGTCAGTTCTTTCCAGTTCTAGTGTGGGCATTTTGGAATGATGGAAAGTAGGTGCTTTTCCTGATTTATCACAGAAAATCTGAGACTCTAGCCCAAGAGGCTATGCAGGGCCTTGACTTCATTTTGTATAACAGGTTTGTTTTACTCTTGGATTACTAAACATATAGTTCATATTTATGGAATTAACAGATTTTTTTCACTCATCTCAGCAGGGTGAGGTGGAGACCTCATGGAGTACTTTTTCTACTAGTTAGCTTTGGTCATGGGTTGGTAAGTGTGACTTGAGGAAGCTACTGCCATGGTGGATAGAGGAAGGTCAACTCAAAGTGCCTGTCATTTGGCTAGGAGACTGCCTGTAGGATGTGTGCAAACAACACGCTTCAAGATACTGAGCTCGCTGTCGCAGTCTGTCAGTAGCTGGCAAACCACAGTCTCTTAAGTACTGCTATTCTGACTGCAGCACTGAACCATGCTGCTGAAAGTTATCTGGGCCTCTTTATTTTAAAACTGATAAATATCTAGTAACATCTCTATTAATATATAGTAGTTAGTTCTGTTTCTGTTTGAACTATAACTGCCTTTTATTTTTTAATTTACTTTCACAGTAATTAAGTGTTGTTTCATATCCTCGGGGTGTACGTATAAAGATACGCTGTCTTGCCTACCTGTACTGACAAGTACGCTCTTCCCCACTAGCTTTTTCTGTCTCTTCTGGGATTCCTTGGGTTTATGGCTTTGTAGAGGGGAATCTGAACTGTGTTGTGTTATTCCTTTGGTTCTTGGTGCTTCCTTCTACTTCCTATGCAGAGTACAGTAGCCTCTTGTACTGAGGGAGCGTTGGTGGAGATGGGAAGCTCCTGTTGAAGACAGAGTATCTCACATGTTTAGTATGTGAGTATGACAGAGTATCTCTATCATGTTTAGCCCTGGCTGGAGCCTGCAGACCGGAGGGAAGAGCGTGACCCTCCAGAGCCTTCTGTGGAGCTCATTACGGGGCTCGTGGAGGATTTGTTGGTGTTGGTGACACCTCTGATTCCAGATAAGGTAAACTTCGTTTGACTTGAGTGCACAGTTTCAGAGTTTTAGGTTGTAGCCCTATCAAAGTGCGTACAATTAATATTGGCATTGCAGGAATGCACACAGAGCTGCCTGAGCAGTGCGAATTGCCCAGTCTTTCCATGCGATCAAGTAGTGCCACCATAGTCAGTATGAGGAATTGATTGCAGTTGTTCTGGTGAATCTTCTCCAGGGAAGATTTTATTTTGTCAGCTTGCAGTTCAGAACCTTGTTTAAAGACTTCTTCGGATTGCTCAGCTTGATCAGAGATGGGTTAAAGTGATTCAGTAACAACACAACCCTTCAAGCATGTGGTCTGTCATGGTAATGTAACTCTCTTTATAGCTGGTCTGGAACAGCATGCAAAGTAGTGTCTTTGTTGTCCAGTACTCCTTGCACAGTATCTTAG
Source organism: Chlamydotis macqueenii (assembly GCF_036417535.1). Lineage (NCBI taxonomy): Eukaryota > Metazoa > Chordata > Aves > Otidiformes > Otididae > Chlamydotis > Chlamydotis macqueenii. The sequence goes on from NC_141568.1 coordinate 17,258,173, forward strand.
GCTGTTGCTTGTGATTCTGACAGATTCGTATTTCACTCTGACCTTTTCACTGCAACCTTTGTTTGTCATAGCCTTGTTTTTGAATGTTTTTTTCTGAATTTTGCTTTATTTGGGATATCAAGTGATATGGTGTCATCTAAACACTGCAGACATGAAGCCATTCTGCAATAGAATTTCTTGCATCCATTTCCATAAGAAGACATTAGTCAGCATGCAATAACTTAGCCTTCCGAGACAGCTCCAGTGCTTGCTTGTGAATAAAATCAGCCTTTTTTTTTCTAAGCAGGTTCCACTGACTGGCACTGCTTGTAATAGATTTTGACATCTTCCATTTAGAAAAAAGAAGTACAAAGAATTATCCTGTGATCCTATGATAAACATGTGAGCACTGCTTTATGGATCGTCAGGGATGAGAAATGTGAATTTGGCATCTCTTTGCTCTTTGAAATAATGCCAACATGTTAGGTTGGGTACACAGAGTAAGAAGAGGGACAGTGGGGTCTGAATAGTGTTTAAAAAAAACAAATAAGCTTTGCTTTAATAGGAATCTCAACTCCACAGTGATTGTGCACCCTGTTAACCAAAGTGCGGCGATGTCATGTGTCCTGTGGGAAGTCACTTATCTTCCTGGGACTTTTGTTTGTGGAAACGAGACACTAATCAGCTTGGTGTCACTAACCAGCTTTGGTCAGCTGCCACCCTTGGTTTTTGCCAATGAATTGCTCTGCTTATGTTTCAGTATCACATGGCTTCCTTTCAGCCCATAGTTTTCTGACTAGACTTGAGACCTTTTCCTCATGCTTACAGTCTGCATCGGTATGTACCGTGCCGCAGCAGATTATGCTGGTCATTTGAAACAAGCTCTTTTCGAGAAGATAGATAAAGAAAGTTCTGGTGTGATAGCAGCGCGCTTTTACTTTGAGCTTCTTCCTGGTTCACTGCTTTTTAATATGTGGCAACTTACTAGTTTTAAGTCTTTTGCAAGACTTGAAATAAAGCTTACATAAAATATGTCTGGAGATACTTTTAATGGGGATACATAAATCATAAATAATTCAAAAATTCCTTTTCAAAGTGCTTAATTCTTTTATGTAGTTGTTTTGGCAAAGTCCAGAGATCAGATAAAATTAGTCATAAAATGGATTAGGTAGTACAGCTAAATAGGAGCAACAGAAACGTGTTCAAATATATTTTAGATAATCTTAAATTCAAGAACTTCTGCTAGCAGTAAAGTGGGTAAATGGTGCTGTTACAGTAGTGGGATATTTTTGCATAACCTCTGTAGCACATGTATCTTCAGCATTTTACATGTTGCCTCAAAACTGCAGAAAGAAGTAATGGAGGATGCAGCCTGGGGAGGAGTTGATGCAGAAGCTCTGAATTGTTTGGGAGGAAAGAAAGTAACCTGAGAACAGAAATACGCTGATGTCAGTGACCTGTCTCTTCTGTTGATTTGTAAATGGTGCAGAGACTGCATCTTCTTCAATTTAGTTGCATTTTGATTGGGGGGAGGGGTTCTGTTCTACTAAGTTTGGTATCTGTTTTCCATCTCTAGAAAGTTTAATGTGTAAATTTGGAGATATTAAAGGTCTCCTGTCAGTGCTAAATATGTGGATATTGGTTCCTGTTCCATAAAGGTTACTTGTGAGATACTTGTAGGATACACAGCAACGGTTATAATTTGAAGTGTGGATCCTGACAGGGGTCTTAGCAGCAGGGTCATCCTTTTGAAGTCCTATGTTTGTTTTTTTTTTCATTCCTATTTGTGTAATTGGCGATCAGCACAGCACTCATAGCAGTGCCAAACTCCAGAATACTTCTTTTGGTGATACAGGTGCATAGATAAGTGGACTCTTGCTTCAGATAAGGAAAGATAAGGGTGTGGTATGTAAAAAATGAGAGTGGAGAAGTATTTTGGGAGATAATTAGCTGTTTATAAAACTTGGGTGGGTGAAGGAGAGGGTATATACTTTCTTCATAGCCTGTAAGCGAAGGAATTTCTCAGAGAAGCTCATTTTAATAGAGTCCATGGTGAATACCTCAAGTTTCTTTTAGCAGCCTGCGTTTTTGTAAGGTTTAATTATTCTATAAAAGCGCTTGTCTAAGAAAAGAAAAGTTCATGTTACAGCATAAACTGTTACTTTTGCTAAGCATGTCTTTCATACCTCTGGGGTGATTAAGACAGAGCTGGAGAGGCTGCAGCTGTCCGATACCAAGGGAATCTTGGTGCCAACGGCTGGCAGCCAGGAGGCTTGGCTAAATATAGAAAAACATGGGCTTTTCTTGTGGGTTCTCTGGTATTTTAGTTATTTCAAAAAGCTCTGGGAAGGATCTTTGTGATATCTCTTAGTGATTTGAAAGCAACTCCCATAATTGTGTATGTGTGGTTCTGTATGTTGCAAAAAACTAAGGGAAGATTGAAAAAAAAGAAAAAAACAACCCACAAACCACCAAAAAGCCTCTGCTGGTCTTTTGTAGCTCCTGATTTTTTATGTATCAGAGAACACCTGTATTAGAAGGCTAAGCAATTGCACATGGAAAGACATGGATTTTCCAATTAGTTCTACCTACAAATGCTTGTTCCTTTTGACTTCCTAAGTGGCCATTTCAAACTTGAGTTGAGACTAAGTTTGGGTATTTTTTTTTTTTTTACGTGCTGGAGCTATATTTTTTTATTTAATCTCAGCACTTTTCTAAATAAATTCAAATAAATTTTAGTGCTTCTTATGTTTGTGATACATATCTCTCTCGTATAAAGTTGTGTGTGTTCTATAGAATTTCCACTTGCAGATTTCTTCACTGTTTCACTTCCTTAAATTAGTGACCTTTCCTTTTTTTCTCCGACTGCAGCAAAATTAAAGGATACATTTTTACATGCTCTTCAATATTAAGTTTAAATTTGGCTTTTGCTTAAAAATTCCATGTGAAATGGAGATTAAGGTACTTTGCAGCCTCATTGACTAGGAAATGTAGCCAAACATAATAAATACAATTTGCTGAAGTTAAAGAACAACAACAACAACCTTGAGGAAGATCAAACTTAGTGATGACTGCTTTCTTTTGAAACACTGGCCCAGGTTGCCCAGAGAGGTGATGGATGCCCCATCCCTGGAAACATTCAAGGCCAGGTTGGCCGGGGCTCTGAGCAACCTGATCTGGTTGGAGATGTCCCCTCCTTGCAGGGGGGTTGGAATGGATGGGCTTTAAAGGTCCCTTCCAACCCAAACCATTCCGTGATTCTGTTCCGTGATTCTGTTCAACAAAATGGGGGACACCTTGTGCCCCATGGAGAGAGCAGCTGCGTTTGGTGAGTTTCCCCTGCCAAGACCAAGTTGAAGATTTACACCTCTTAATTTAATGTGCAGACTCATTTATGCTACAGAAAAATTGCTATTGTCACCAATATGTGGGATTAAGATTTATTTGATCAAAGTGTTTGTGTCTTCTACCTATTGGTTCAAGGTTTTTCTTTAAATGCTTTAATCTGTGACCTGAACTATGGAGAAAAACCTGCACCATTTTAAGACATGGTCTAAAGCCTGTTATACCTACATTTTAGGAACGTTTTCATTGTCTTCAGTAACCTTTGAATCAGAAATTTTGAGTCTCTTAGTTGTACTAAGCTGATCTTTATTCTCACAGATCAGAAAGTTTTAGTATTTTTTGTAATTTTGTTTAGTAAAATCTCTTTCTTAATTATTAGTTTTCAATAGATGTCTGTTAAGATCATACTAAGTGATCCCTTAGCAATGAGTAGTACTGTTCTTGTTCTTTCAGTGGAACTGCTTTGGATTATTTATTTCAGTATACTTGGATTTTGTCATGCATCTTTCACAGTGGCTGCTGTAGCAAATGCTAAGCAAACAAGGTGTTCTTTTTCAGCAAGCAAAATAATGAAATACCATACACAAAAAAAAAAAATAGTCTTTCAGCAAAATCAAAGACTTGACATACGTTTAATATGTTCTGTCTTTAAATATAAAAAGTCTACGTGACCAGGAAAAATACAGCTCTTCTAATGGATGTAGGGTAAACTTCTCTGGATTTTGGATGCAGTAGCATTTTGTAGACTGTTATGTGGTACAGGTCCCTTTTCTTCAGCCATCCGTTGCACACCGATCCAGAGGTTATTTTGTAGGCTGTCTATTGCCTCTTTGTCCTGAGTGACAGTTATTTTAAACATTGTTTCCCAAGTTTCAGATTGTCACTTCTGAACCATAAAAAGAAGTTAATTTGAGTTAAAGTAGGAGCATTTTTTCATAATAGGTTGTAGAACAAAGCTTTAGATTTTGTGGTAGGTATTAGGTTTGGCATGGAAAAGACTACTATTTACTTTCCAGCAGTCTTAATTCATGTCTGAGCAACAGAGGTGTAGGTGTAGGTTAGAACAGTTCTGGGAATACCTTTTTTTTTCCCAAAATCTTTGTTGCTATTAAGGGTACTTGGTGGATTTTTTTTTTTTTTTTTTGTGAATCATCTTTTGATCTTCATTCTGCTCTACAGGACAGAGAGGGGGAGCTCGATGTGCAGAATAAAGCGCTAATTGCCCCAAAAGAGCATTGACTCTATTAGCTTATGGATGAATGGGGAAGCTTGATAACTTGGCGGTTTTGCCAAGTTAGCTATGCTTTGCTGACTGGAGGCAGCCTTGGACTTGTTGAAAATGTAAGTGAAATAGCATTTTCCTGAGCAGAAGAGGAGAGGCCAGTGCCATGGTGGGCTGGGCAGCTGAGGCAAGGGGTGAGGGAGGAGATTGCTGGTACTGGTGAGGGGGGGGCGGTCACCATCCCATCTTTCTTGTGGTGGTCACAGTGCCCCGACAGGAGAAGGGGGAAGCTCATTTGCCTTGGGTATGGCTTAGCAGAATTTCCAAAGGTATTCAGATTCTGTGTTTGCCTAGTGTTCCCTGGAAGTTTGTCCCACAGGTCTGTCACTTGAATCCAGAATACTTAATTTGCCCCCTTCTCCCTGCTCCACTCGGATGACCTGCATTGTCCTAGAAGCCCAGCTCTTTAATTGATTGACACGTGGTCTGTAATATAATTAGGTTGCAATCCATCGATTACTTTGAAAATTAGAATCAAAGCTGTAAGCTGATGTTAGAAGCTGGCTTGCAGGGAACTGTAGCAGAGATTGTATAACGAGATCCTGGGAGGGGGGAGATGACGCAGAGCTCTGTGTTTAGGGCAGAGCCATGCTGTACTACGTGTAGATTCAAGCTAATTATGCCAGAACAAAACTGTATGTGTGGGGTGGTGGGTTTTTTTTTTGTTTGTTTGTTTGTTTGTTTTTTTTTCCCCTCCAGTCTAATTGTCAACCTACTTTTTCATCTCCTACCAGTAGCCAGCAATTTCTTGTGTTTATCTGAGGGATTTAGGACATTGTTCATTACAGGTAGCTCCTTATTGTGAAGCAGCTTTTACTGCTTCCATCCAAACTTTTGCTTTTTACTTTTATGTCAAAGACAAAGAAGGATTTTTATGGTGTGCCATTAGAAGCTGCCCATTTGCTGGGTTTGGGTAACTCTGACGGAGGGCAAACTTGCGGAGACTTGCCATTGCGTATTTTAAATTGCTGGTTGCTGCAGTAAAATACAATTTTTATGCCCTAGAGTATAATTGTTTTTCATAAAATTATCTATAGCAATGCAGCTTTGTGTTGTGATCCTGTCTGTGCTTGCAAGCTGAGCAGCGCCAAGCTTAATTACTGTGTGCAAAGTCCACCTCTGGATTTCCATGGAGGACGTCAGATCTGAGTCAGGACTCAGAGTAATTCAAGGAGACGGTGTAGCTGCTGGTGTCTCTGATGGAGGACAGCACGTTACTGTTTCTTCTCTGCCTTCTACCTTTGCATTCAGGAACTTTGCCTTCCTGTTCCACTTCCACATAATGTAACTGAGATCACTTCTAATATAGTATATATTTATATACAGACTCCATCTAAAGGACAAAGGTAGAGGTTCCTTAATAGTCTTGCAGTTCTGATTTAAGAACCTACTGCTTTCGAATATTTTCAGCTTTCTTCTGCGAAGGTTTTCACATTCAGTCTGTGATTTTACAATATGAAGTGTTCAGCAGCAATACCACTCATGTGTCTCCCCCCTAACAGGATGCCTTCCTTTCCCTTGATTCTTATTTGTCTTCTGCGCCTCTATTCTGCCTTTGTCCTTTTAAGACACTGTATTCTGGACTTTGTGATAGAAACATATGTTGAGCAGGAGTAAGCTCACTGTCACATGTCCCTGAGTTTCTTCTGACTTAGGTTCTGTTGCATGTGCTTGATTTAATTTCTGACTGGTGGAGCAGAAGACAAGTGATCTAATGTTGCCCATTGCTTCTTGGTAAGTTTCTGTAAACTTATGTGCTGTACTCATTTTGCTGTGATGCTCTTGCAAATGGATGAACTTTTTCTAAAATGATGATAAAAGCCACTCTGTCTTGTCCAGATACCTGACCTGGTCTTGGTCTGTGCTGCGTGTTAGCCAGTGTTGAAATATTTAGTTCTGTTTTGGAAGGCTTGTGAGCTCTTCATAAATGTGTGTTTGAATATATGTATTTTAGAAGTACTTGTGGTTGTTTGCTTATCATGTGTCCTGTCAGAGCACTCTCCACCCTCTCACCCTCTAAAATGTTCAGTGGGATGGAGTTACTTCCTTTGTTTGGAGGAGTCTCATGCTGACTTGTACTTTCTTTAAGTATTATGACCGGAGTTACAGTGAGTTTTGGCTGTTCGTAACACTTCATACTGAAAGGTCAGCTCTTCATCCTTGGAGCATATACAAGTTTAGCTCTTTTTTGTCTTTCTCTTTTTTTTTTTTTTTTCCCCTTCCCTTTTCTTTCTTTCCTTAGTTAAAAAAACCCAAACCTCTCACTCTTTGTTTTTACGTGGAACAAAGTACTTCTCAAATGTAAGAGAAATCTGATATTCAGCACTTTCTATATGAGTTAACTGAAAACTAATAAAACATCTACTGTCTTCCAGGAATGGACAGTAGATGTCTGTTAATGTATAGTATGTAATGCACAGAATGTACATACATTGAAATTTTCTAAGTAATTAAACCTTCTTTTCCTGTTATTTTCTGTATGTCTGGACATATTTAGCACCCTGGCTCATTTCTTCACTATCTCCACTTGTTCTCTGTAGGAGGTTTTTGAGTTGATGGCAGTGTTGACTTGATGGTCACTGTGCCCATCTGCTGCTTCTCACTCCATGCTTTCTGCCTGTGCAATTGTTTCTTTGGCACATATGCTGGAAGGGAGGGAGCAGATATGTCTGAAATTGTGGTTTGTGTTGTGGGGTGCTTCTTTTTGAGTTTGGATTTTTTTGTTGTTCTCTCATCTTACTCCACAGCCATGGTCAGCTGAACAGGTATAGAGCTGAAAACAATTTTCTGTAACTGGTATCAGAGAGAAAGGTGAATTGAATATTGCATGAAATCTGCATGCTGGTCTCAGGTGTATGTTGCTGTCTCTTAGACTAAGTGAGAATATTTTACAGCGAGGTAGGAGGCTTTTCATGAGGCAGGGAAAATGCTAGAATGCTTCTCCCTATATTTTGATACACGGTGTGCTGTATCTGAGGTGCCTTCATGCATGTGAAGGGATGGAGTTTCAGGGAGGAGAGTTGTGAGAAACGATTTGGAGTCGTTCCACATGAAAGAACCTGTGAAGTGGATTGCAGTGAAGTACAAAGGTTGTTTTTACAGAGTTTTTTTTCAGCTGGCAATGACAAGTTATATTATGAAAGCCTCCAAGTGATGTGAGTTCCTAAATCCAATTTATCAAAAGTGACTTGGCATCTGTAATTACATAGGCATTTTTGGTGATTGCACCTACTGTATAGTGTAGATAAGTCTCCATGTGGTGTGTGCTGGTATCCAGAGGACCTCCTTATGAATGAGCAGAGTGGAGGGGGTTCTGGTAATTATGAACCGCTTAAAGTCATTAAGTTAATATTTACTTATGTATCTTATATAAACCTTCATTTCATAGTGCTGATGCTTTTTTTTGCTTTTTTTTTTTTTGATCTTGCATATGGTTTGTCCATGAATGTGTAATCATATTAAAAAGTATTGAAGATGGAAAGAAATACATCACTGTTTTCACTTGAAAGCTGAAATGCCTGGAGGGCTAGCATCACAGAGCCATACTTTTTGTGACATTAGCAGGTTTAAAATGCTGTCTGATTCCACACTCAGCAAGCAGCAGATCGTGGCACACACTTTTCTGAATAAGTGTGCAAACAGCTGGCAATGTGCCTCATAAATGTGGCTGGGTTTGGATTTCACAAATAGCATTTTCAGTAAAATCCTGACACTTGTGTATTTTCTCAGTGTTGAAAGGATTATAATGCCAGGATTATATCAGTGTCGGCTTAGCTTTCTGTAAGAAACTATTTTGCTTCCTGAAAGAGATCAGCTCCATTCAACATTGCAGCCAGCAGTCAGTTTGTCAGAGGAGGTAGAAGAAAGTTCTTTTGGGAATACAGTATTATTAAACTTATCCGATCCTCAGGACTTCACAGAGAAGGCGTTTACTAAAGCATGTACTAAGAGCGGAAAGAAGAATAATGGTAAACCAAATTACAGAAAATGGCAAAGAGCTATTGCTAAAGGGTAAGTACTTCATGTTGATATTAATACCTACAAAGGATTACAGTGTTCTGAAACTATCAGTGTATCTTAACTGAAGAATAAAATCGTTGCCCTTTGCGAAACACAGGATTATTAAATTGCTAGATCCTTTCAGTGGTGTAGTATCAGTCAACTTGCCTGGTAAAGCTGTTCTCTAATCTAGTTTTGCAAAGTACAGTAGAAGTCTGATTGTAACTTCACACGGGTTTATCCAGGGATAAATGAAAGATACGTGCTTCATCGTACACTTCATTCTGTGTGTACTCTGGTGTAGCCTGTCTGTTGCATAAGTTGTTGTCTAGGAAAGCCTTGGCTTTTCTTTCATGCAGCACACAAACAAATACAGTATTTGGAACTCAGAACTGTTTCTGAGGAACTATTAGATTATCACCAATACAACTTTTAAATTTACTTTTTGGTAGAGCTGTGCTTTGTTTGTATCACTTTTGTAGATGCCAAAGCTGTTGCAGATTATAAGTATGTGCATGCTATCTACAGTGTAGCATGTCATGAATTTTAAGAAGCGTGCCTTCGCTTTGTGGGTAAAATTCAGTAAACTCAAAACTTTAATGACATACCAGTTTAACAGTGAAGTAAATAGCGTTCTATATTAGTCTTAAAATTATGAATGAACACATTATATTCTTAAAATACCCATAAATGTCAATAGTTTGGCATTTAAACGGCAGTTTCTCGTGGAAACATGTTTCTGGGTCTAGCATATGAAGAGTTCAGTGTCGTCAGTGAAACTGGTAGTTTGAGCCTGTGTCTAAAGTACAGAGCATCTCTGCTGCCTAGAAGCTATCCAGGTAAAGATCTGTCTTTTCATTCTGCTGTTCTTTCCTCTCATGCACCCTTATTGTTGCTTGGATTGTTATCTAGTGCAAGTCTGGCCTTTATTTTCATAAAACACTGGGTCAGCCAGGAATTTGCAGCTCATGCTTTCTGCCATCTTCGGTGAAAAAGGCCTGGTAGCTCAAGGTCTTAAGTGCACTGGCATTAACGGATTTCAGTTATTTCATGACCAATGCCTAGTCTGTAGTGTGAATGAGTTCTGGGTAGCTAGATGCAATACTATTTATTTCCTGTTTCTCCTATTTCTGATATAAATATAATACTCCTAATAAAAAAAAAACACCTAAAGCACCCCACCCCCAACCCAGGAACTTAGTAAATTACTGTTTTCAAAATATTTTGAGAACTCTTTTTCTGAGCTTGGAATGTCACTGTCAATCTTTTGCTAATGCAAAATAATTAAATTCTCATTTTTAGTTTTGAAAAATCTGTAAGTTAAGTTTTAAATCATGACCTTCTGTTTTTGCATGAAAAAAAAAGTGCTTTGGATAATATAGACTACTTTGTAGCTGGAGTGAAAATAAGTATTCCTCATTATCAGATTTATGATGTCAGCTGCCTCTTCTGCTGCCATAAATGAGTTTGTAATCAGAATTTTCTTGTTAGAGATGCTTCATGTTTCTGGCTAGCTGTGTGTTGTCCACACACAGAAACAATCATTTGTAATAGGCTATCTTTCTTTTATTATTTTTAAACAAGTTCTCTACTTTGGACTGTTAAGGCATTTGAAAGTGAGTAACTGAAGAAAAGAATCAGTATCTGATTTCTGTTTATGAGATTTATACATAATGATCTCTGCAAAAATATAATTGTAAATTGAATTATTAGTTATAGTCTCCCAAATGAACCAAGAAAGAGGTTTCAGAACAGTTTTGAGAGTAAGAGTTTTGTTTAGCCGAGCCACGTAGATAAAGTATATAAGCAGATTTAGAATGTATTTGAAATCAAACTGTCATCTACACGTTTGTTAGGTTATGTTAATATGACAGTCTCTTGATATACTTCAACAAAACTCTTGAATGTTTTGCTGCTGAAATGTGGAGATATCAGGTTCTTGAACTACTCGCATAGGCCAAGAAACTTGTTTAGGGTTTTCTTTTCTTCAGCAATACTCTGTTCTGCAAAACTTTGCCACGGCTGGGCGATGAGAGGGATGCTGGCTGAACATGGCCCAGCCTTTTGGAGAGAACCAAGTTTTATCTCGCAATACAGGTGTTTGAGAAAGTAGTATAACTGTTAACATCTGGAAAGTGCTTTCTGAAGAACTGTATTAAAACAGTTTATTTTGTAGAAGCAAACAAACAAAAGCCCCAAAGTGATGGTTTTTTATATTAAAACTTTATTCTTAAGGCTGTGAACAAATGTCTTCAAAAATAATGCTATGACTAATAAAATTACCTGATTATGCAAGGCAGAAATAGTCTACCTGAAAATAATTTCTGTTTACAGCAATCCCATTGTTCCTCTAACTTTTTTTTTTTTTCCTGTAAAATACCTATCTTGGGTGTATTCATTTCTTTCTAGGTCTTGTGAGAACAGTAAGTTTAAGCAAAGCTATGTTGGTTTTGCAGTCTAAAAATCAGACTGAATTCTGGCCTGATTACCAGTTGTGCAGAAATTTGCAGAAGATCTTGGCACATGAAAATCTGGAAAAGCATAAAAAAATGAGAACAGAATTAGCTTGCTTTCTGAAGCAGGATAAATTTTGCATACTTTAAACCATATATAAACTAGGTTTTTATTGACATTAGGACCTCTTTTGAGGTAATTTGCAGCATGCCAAGATGTGTGTACAGGAGAGGCACTGCAGGGATCAGCTGGTTGAGCCATCTCTTCCTGAATGAAAAGCAAGCCTGTATGCTGAATATAACTGCTTGCTGTTTAGATAGCTGAAATCGAGTTAAAGGAATCACACACGAACCACGTGGGTATCAACTCTCATTTCTAATTTCAGTGCTATTTGTAGATGGCATATTAAAAATATGTTGTTTTTTTTTTAATTAAAAAAGTCCAAGATTAAATAATGTCCTCTGTGCATGAAAATGGCTCAGTTTTGTCACTAGCTGTTGCAGGCCTTGTGGCCAGTGATGCAAAATAGTGTCTGAATGACTGAAAAAAGTGGTGTTAGCTACTGTATGGTCTATTTCATTATGCTTTTTTTTTTTAAGTTGTGGTGTACACAAAGGAGTCTGTACATGCATAGTACAGTTACAAGTGAGATATTAGCTCTTATTCTGCTCCAGAAATTAAATTATATTGAGAGGACGTGTGTTGGGCTTTCATTTGAGCTGGTTTTCTAGTGAATATCTGCTGTTTGTCAGTTATAAAAAGGTAAATAAACCAACAGGTTTGTTTCTTTGTCAAGCCTAGCATTTCTGTTCTAACTCTGATCTATACTCTGATTCACGCTAAAATTCTTTGAAGAAATTTAGCCCCTGAGTTAAGATTTAGCTGTTGATATTTCAGACAGAGAGGATTATGACAACGCTGCATGCCAGCGTCACACGTGGTAGCCACACCTGGAGCTTTGTTCAGCTTGCCTGTGTAGCGAAGCACGTCTGAGGGTCCGTGCTTTCCTCCTGGGATACTCGGAGCGGAGCTGTGAGGGGAGCGTGGTGTGGGTGCCTCTGCCTACTTTCTTTTAATTAGCTCAGATAAGTTCCTGTAAAAGCAAAGTGACTTAAGTTTGTGATTGGTGTACAGCAATCTTGGGAATCTTTTTTTTTTTTTTTTTAATGTTGTAAGCCTTACTGCAGCTTAATTAGCATTACCATACCGTGTTTTCACTGCTGCTGTTATCTGTGCTGGCAAGACTAAAGCTGTCCATCTGTGCCTTCAGCGTGCCTTAACTTGTCAGGTAGATAGAGCCTCCCTAAGAACTAGGTGAGCCTCTCTGCGTGTTAGTCATGTCCAAATGGAAAGATCTGAAGTTGTTGTAAGATGTACTAATTTCCCCTTCTTTAACTGAACATGATGAAGTAGGGGAGTGGTAGTTTTCTTTAAGGGAGTTCAGAAACTGACGATAGAGGAGAATAAAACCTTGACAGGTTGTCATGCAGCCTGCCACCTTCTCAAAGGGATGATTGTTCTTGTAGTAGTCTGGCTGAGCAGACTTTATCACTGTGAAGTCTCCTGGTCTTTAGGATGGTCTCACAGGGCCCAATTGTTCAGCTTGCATTTATCCTCACTAGTCTGTCATTCTTATAGTTACTTTCATATATGTGTTTTATTTGTAGTTCTCTCTAAATTCTGGTTTTCATCCCTTAGTTACTAAAGAAAATGCATTGACTTGCACTCAGCATGCTGAAGCAGTGAAACTGTTTCTGGCCTAATCCCCTTCCAGAAAGAAAGCAGTAATGTGAATGCTGTCAGCTGTGTTCTTAGTCTTTTTTGAAAAATAAAGACAACATAAACCTTTTGAGAAGAACAAAATAAAACCAGTCAGTAGGCTGTCCAGTACAGTTTTGCCACAGTGTTTTTTCTTGGCAACAAGATGGAAGCTAGGCAAAAGTTTGGACATCCATTTACTGCTTTTATTCTGTCTCTTGGGATCGTGTGTTTGCATGTATGGGAGTACGCATACTCAGGATTTTTAGGTTTTAGATTTTGTTCCATGGACCATCGTTGATGTTTTATGGAACTCAGGTGACCTGCACCATGATGAACCTTGTTCTACAGACCTGTGTGCATACCTGAGAGGGGAGCTCTAAAAAGTTCAGGGAACTGTGGTGGAGATCTTTAGATAAACTATGTAATTCTAGTGGTGTCTGCAAGTAGAATTATTTGGTTTGGAAGAGAACTGGTAGCATTCAGAAATAAAACGCGTCTGTTACTGAAAGATAAAAAAGACTGAGAAACAACGAAATAAGAGTAAACATGAACCTACTTAGAATATAGCTCGCCTGCCTCAAAAATTGAGATTAATTAGGGACTAAGGTAAATAAATTATTCTCTGTTGCAGAGTATTTAGCTCCCTCTTTTCGAAATGTTCCTTGCAAAACATTCTTACATGATGAAAACTAACACCACATAGCTACTATCCAAGACCAAAGACTTGATAACTAAGAATGTCGAAAACTGTACGCATGTCACAAGATGGTGCTTGCCCAGGAGACTTCATGCTTCAGAATGTAAACTGTCCTCGTGTGAAGCTGGGGCAAGAATTCCCCGGAGTAGCTTTCCGAGGTCACCTCCGCTCTCTTCCAAAACTGATGGAGATGACAAGCTTTTCCCATGCAAGTAAGTCTTTGAAGCTGCTGGTGTTGCGCATTGGCAGATGGAATATACAAGAGTAATTTCTTATTGCAGTACATGTTATATACTGTGCTGCAGCCCACTTTATTCTGTCAAAGTACATTTGTGATTCTTGTTCAGGAAATGCTCATCTGCATTTTACTCATAAAATTGGAAACACAATGTGGAAAGAGAGAAAATGAGATGAACATGTGAATGTTGTGATTTAGTACATGTCTGAAAAGTAAAGATTGCACCAAACGTGCAACTGTGGTGAAGGTGATTTTGACTATCATTTAACTAGCTGTATTTAACTTAGCAATGTAGTATTCATCTTGAATGACCACATATCCCTGCAGTACCCAGTTCTAAATATTGGTGAAGTTAAAATAGGATGTCATCGTAAAGAACTTGAATATAAACTTAATCCTTGGCTTCCTGTAGAAAGTGCACAGTGTTTGAGAGGGGTTTGAATGTGGCATTTCATAGGATCAGTAGAATCATGTAGTTTGAAAGTTCAGTTTTATTTTTGCATTGTTTGCAGGCTTTCATTATCTGTATATACTTTCAGGATAATGGAGCCAGAGCTGTATTGCTCTGTTGTCTGAACTTTTCCATTGAGAGAAACATGTGCCCTAGTGATTGCAAAAACCTACTGTATTTCCAGTCACTAGTTCTACTGATTTTTCGGTTGCAGTTTGCTTTGTGTGGCTTCCTGTGTGTAGGAAGATGTGTAAAGCAAACACACCAAGCAGTCAAATTCAGAGGGAAAGTCTAATGGGAAGGAATTGGGTGATGCTTGAAAATCCAAATGGAGAATGAGAGAGAAGCTGGAAGCTCTTTTTGAGAGTGAGCAAGCTTCTGAAGAAACCAGTTGTGAAAAATTTACTGGAGGTAAAATGAAGATGCATCTAAATATAATGCCAGTTAACTTTAGAGATTCATCTGAAGGCATTGGTCTTTGTCAGGCTCAGAGAGATGGTATGAGGTGATCTTTCTTAACTAAGGACAAGTTATCCTGATGATGGTGATGAGAGGCTTGGCATTTTGAAAGAGCAAAACAATTGTCATCTTACATAAAAATCTGAGATTGAATGGATGAGCTATCTTGACAACAGTGTGATTTTATGCGTAAAAAGGATGAGAGTTTCTGTAAGCATTACAAGTAAAGGAACGCCCATTGTCCTATGGTAACCTGCATCTGTAAGGTAAGGTCCCTGATGGTAGAACCAGGAAAATGAAGACAGCAAAGAATTTATTTAAAACTCACTCAGTGATTTTTTTATTTTTTATTTTTTTAATTGGTCTGATTTTTCAAACTTTCAGTTACCAGAGCTAGTATACAGGAAATGACAAAATAAAACAAAGTAACTCATGACCTTGCTGTGTTTGGTAAGTGTAATGATGAGAAGATACTGCACAGACCAAAGTCTTGAAGAATCAAGTAAACAATACTTCTGTTGATGTTGTCACTATCATTTGAACCTGTGTCCAGTTTCATGAGTAAAACCTGTATATCAGAGAACTCAATTTCCTCAGCAAAAATCGCAAATGTACATCGACCACAATAGGACAGAGTGGGCTGCAGCACAGGTTACAATGCATATTGCAACAAAATTGATCTTGTATTCTCCTTCTGCCAGCATAGACATAACAAATAGATCAAGCAAGTAATTTTTATGCTTTTAGTAAATATTTACATTTGCTGAAGTTAATAAACATTTTAATTTGATGCTGTGTGGCTAAGCTTGCTGATATTTTTCCAGTTGTGCAAAGAATTCTACAGTGAACAGTAATGTAAACATTCTTATGTGTAGGTGGGGTCAGCAAATAAACTGAGCCCACTTGTGCAAGGCAGCTGCTAATTAACATTTTGGTGTGAGAAAAACCATAGCATGTAAACACAGCAGGCTGCTATCTACAAATATTTTTGGTGAGCTAAACGTTTTCTTCCAGAAGCTTAAAAAGACCTCTGTTTGTAAATATTGTTTTTCTAACAGTTTCGTTCAAAGCACCTGTGAGCAATTTCCAGCAAATTGTGCTTATTCCCAAGCATCCCTTCCCCTCAGAAAGTCTTGAACTTCCTCAAATTTTTTTGCTTAAAGCAATTACTTTTCTAACCGTGTGGTGTGTGCTGATCATTGTGTGTGGGGGAGGAGTCTCCTGTTTGCCTGTTAGGTTCATTTTTGTAAGTTGATTTGGTTTTCAAAATGCAAAGATACTTTCACTTCAATTATATTAAAATAATTTAGTGTAGCCTTGTTGAATTCATTACCTTAAAAATTGAAAATATGCACCAAAAAATCCATCTGTTTAATCTCTTGGTTTTTATGTAGTCAGTGTACAATACTACTTTAACTTGCAGTATTTTCATTTGAGGTAATAAGTTTTTTCTTTAATTTTCAATTTCTTTAGTGTTTATTTTTTTGTAAATTAAAAAAAAAAGTATTCTTGGATTGATCCTTTCTTAAGCAGAAATTCTTGGAAACATCTTTAGTTTGTATTGGCTGAAAGAGCAGGGAGTGAAGAGTTATAGGCAGAAGAAAGAAACTTTTCTTCGTCAAGCAGAGTGTAATGGGAGGCACAGGTCAGAGAATTTCTGAATACTCTCCCCCCACCCCTCCAGAGCTCATTCTGTCCTATAGTACTCTTGATTTTATTTTTTTTTAAGGTACTGCTTGTTGCAAAAAGCTCTGCTGATGTATATCTATGGGGTTTTTTTTAAATATTGTTGATTGCGTACATGAATGGTTGGTTTTTATGGTACCTGATGTTAGGTTTTAACTTAAAAGCATTAGGAGGAGTCTGAAGCATGCACAATCTAAATGTTCAAAATACGGTAAGGGTAAGGATAGCATGCAGTGAGCACGTTTGATGTCTAGGATTAGTGAGCATAGTGAAAACCCAAAGAACAAAAAAACCCCACCAATAACAAAGAAAGGGGGAAGTTTTGTTTGATATTTACCTGTATTGTAGTAACAGGATCTAGTCTTTGAATTGTGCAGTTTTACTAAATCTGCCTAATCTGTTGGACAGACTGCTGAGAGCTTGCTCTGAGCATTGGTAATGATTTCTGAGTGCACGAGCACTGTCATTTCACTTGTCACTGTTCTATATAAGAAATAGTTATAAAGGGAACAGTAGAGAATAAAGGTACAGATATGTTCTAGCTGTGACCCTACTTGTAAATTTTACTTTGATGTGACTTTTTATTCACTTCTAATGAAAACAGAGGAGTAGAAATAGAAATAACTCTACCTTGAGAGTAACATCTCTGATATTGGTAACATTGCATAACTTTAGATACTAAAAAGAAACAGATTCAATTGACCAAACAAGTTTATTCCCTATGGTTTCTCAAGGTTACAGAGTTTCCTTGGGATATCTGTCTTTCTGCTCTTATCAAAACCTGCTGCTTTTTTTTCTTTGCAGGTCATGGCAACCACAAAGAAAACAGTCCTTTCCTGAACAGTTCAGAAGCTAGCAAGGGAGGTGATTACTATGACAGAAATCTGGCCTTGTTTGAGGTAATTTCTAACTGGTTTTCATACTTCTAATGTGATTTGTGGTCTTCCAAGGTGGGAGGAAATGAGCACATCGTATTAAGTGGAAGGCAGAGCATTGCAAAGGTCCAGGCAGTGGATCAGCACCTAACTCTCACTGCATGGCAGATCTAAGAGCCATTCCTGTGTTTTAGGGGTATGTCTACAAAGCAGGAGAATAAAATGGTACCAGAGGTGACCTGAATAGTTTAAATAGTGAAGCTGTGGCACGGTGAGCTACTCAGTGTGCAAAATGAACATGCATTGATTTACTGTGTTAAGAAGGCCTATGTTATTCTGTAGGGGAGCACCTAAATTCAAATACTCAAATTAGCTTGAGTATCCTGTGTACAACTGCAGTGCATCAGAAATACGTATTTCTTCCCCACATGCTTTTATTTTTTTTTTTTGTGGGTGGATGTCTGTTTGAGGTACCAGTAGGCAGAGATACCCTATGTGATGAAAAAGCTCCGATATCACAGCCCCTTGGGACTGTGAGGCAGAGAGCTATGACTGTTTCCATGTGGAAGTAGAGAAGACCAGACTCTCATGTGGGAGGCCAAACCAAGTCCAGCAGAATTCTCCTCCACATCCGCACCTCACTGGCACGGCAGTAAGTGCAAATATATCATGGTGCACTAAGATCAAGTTTCTAAAAAATGTTTTTAGACGCTCAGGTGCTGGGGAGTGGTGCAGAGAGTCTTTGTATGGCTCTGCAGCTGCTTTCCAGCTGGGCTTCTGAGTTACAGCTTCACAGCAGTACTGGCAACATGCACCCTGTGTTTCCCGTTCTGGGAACTCGGTGTGGGGCAGCCTCAACTGGCTCTGCACCCCACCAGGCTGGCATCTGCATTGTTCAGCTGCATGGCCTAGAGCCTGGACAAGTATAACGAACCTGCTGCTAGGTAGGAACTCGCCGTGGAAATGCTACCAACCACGTTTGCAGGCACTGTGCTTGATCTGAAAGACTTTGACGCATGCATAGTGTATTCTCCCTCCAAGGCATGGTAAATCTGTGATTGGCATAAACTCACGTGCAGATCATAAGGAGCTGGCCACTTGTGGCATGGCTGCTGCTAGCTACATGCCTGCCTTTTTCATAAGCAGTAACACCGTACCACACCAGGGCTGCAGGCTCTTTGTATGGTACCAAAAAGGAGGAGGAGCAGGTATGTTCCCAAAGGCATGCATGCCTCCAATGACCGGAGTGTAATCACTAAATCTCTGATTTATTTGGCAACTTGACCTTTTTAAAAGTGTGTTTGTTGAGGTAAGCTGACAGTAGAGATACATGCAAGGTACACATCTATTTTCTTACAGTCCTAAGGCTCAGATTTCTTCTGTAATAAATGGTTTTCAGCACTTAAGGAGAAGGGTGCAGATCTGTTTGCATAGGCTTTTCCTGTCAGATTTGCTCTCTGTTCAGAGAATTAAATCCTCTTGCTAGTGGTTCAGGCACAATGAAATAGTCTCTCATTCCCAGGCTGATTTTCCTGGTGTGTTCCCTGGCAGCTTCAGGCATGCCAAAGAAGGCATGACCCCAGCCACTCTTCATAAATGCTGTGAATTACAGAAGCTGACTAGTTGTCTTCTTCCACAGGAAGAACTTGATATACGACCAAAAGTGTCATCTCTGCTTGGCAAATTGGTCAACTACACGAATCTTACCCAAGGTGTTAAGGAACATGAAGAAGCAGAAAATACTGATGGCTCAAAGAAGAAAGTATCAAAAGTAAGTAAAGATTGTCTCCATGGCCGGGTGATGAACAGGATGATTTGCTATGTGACTTTTGGGGACCTAGGCTCCTTCCTGCTTTACCTGAACCTGTCAGGAGCCATGACTAGAAATAACATAGAACTCTGCAGGTAACCAGATGTTACCAAAGAATTGGGGCTGATGTAGTAGTGGTTACGCACTGTGCACTACAGTGCAGTTAGCATGGATTTGGGTAAGTAGGATAGGCTTTTGGCAGTGAATGAAATAAACAACAAAACAAAACACCCAGCTTTTTCCTAGTGTTACTTTAGCTGCCCAGCAGTATCTGACACATCTCTACAAGCCCGGTAGTTATGACACAAGACTTGCAGTAGACAACACCCTTCTAGAGTGGTGGGTGGAGGTCAGATTGGATGCCCTGGGGCAGCTCAAGAGTCATTCTGGTGTTAGGCACTTAGGCAACTGAATTCTGTCCCCAAGGATCTGCATTTAGATGGTTAGCCCATTTGGGCTGGCCTTGAAATAACTAAGTGGAGGGTGAGGTTTGATTGTTGGTAGTTAGATTTCTATCAGGAGGGCTATGTTCTAACTGTTCTTCCTAGGGCCCTGGCAGTCTGGCAAGTGTTTCAGTTGCTGCTAAACCCTCAAGTGGAATGGTTGCATTTTATGGCACTTGCAGGCCTGTCAGTTTGCTTGCAAATTTTGTCAAAAGAATGTTTTACAAAAAGCTTAGATAGCATTTGACTTACACAGATTTTGTGTTACTGCTCTGTCAAAGTTTGAGCCATTTCAGAGAGAGATGGCAGTGATAGTGTTGAAAAACAGCATGTTGTTCTCCAAGAGAATGCCTGTTACCCCATGCTAAATGCTGTATTCCAGCTCCCTTTTTCACACTCCAGTTCCTTACTCTGCACAGTTTTACACTGGGGTTGACAAAGTTGTTTAGTCGACATAGAACTTAAAATTCAGATTTATCTGAGACTGCATGCACTGAAGTACTGTAATATTGTGGTTAATATGACATCGTTACAAGATTGAGTGAAGGTTGTCTAGGTGCAGTAACTGCGTTCTGGTACTATAAGCTTACATTTAAAAAGTAATTTAAACGTTTTAACTGTGAATTTTCTATGTGTTACTTGTTGTTATACTAATTGCTGAGTCTATCCAGATTTTTTACCTTCACAATATTAATATGAAATGTCAGCTGCATCTCTGATTTAGCATGCTTTTGGTGGGAATAATATCAGGCATCAGCTGTTACTAAGGTGTTACTGCATAATCTAAAATAATTTTCAGCCTCTTACTATCAAAAGGAGATTGATTGTTACCCTAACAAAGGTAGAAAGGAGGGGGATACAATAGGTACAGTCCTTACTATTTTTAGGGAAATTCTGATTGCTTTTGCTGTTTACTTCCTTATTAATTGCTTGACCACAATACCAGAGTAAGATGCAGTCTCATCTGAAAGGCAGTCACTTACTTCCCTGTTGGAAAAAGAATTGTGAGAATTTGGTGATGGGCCTGTAGTGTGAAGTTGGTTAAAGCAAATGTAGTACAGCTTCCTAAGGTAAAAATGGGGCAAATAACAGGAAACTGAGAAGTTGTTTTAAATCCCACGTAGAGTAACATGTAAGGTTTGGTGTTAATATTTCTACATCTAGATATGATTTATGTAAACACTTGTGTATTTTCAAATAGTTTTCTGCCATAAAAAAGGACTATTGTCCATGCTTCTATGGTAAAATAGAGTTTGGGCTTACTACCTGGATTGTTCTGAATTATGCTTTCCCATATCCAAGAAATGTGTGACTGCAGGCTTCTCCGATGTTTTTTGTAGAATGGGTTGGGTCACCATTCCAAAATTGGCAATATCATCCTGTGTTAATAGCTCAATATTTTCCGTGTAAACACTGCAGTTTCCTTAAGTGAATCTTTGCCTAGCATGTCTGTCTCTAAGATAAATGCCATCATAACTGTAGTTTGAATTTCTTCTCCATCTCTTGCTACAAGCAATATGAAAGTTTAAAGATCTTATTAGAATGTAAGATGGTTGAATATTAACTTGGCCGATATTTATAACCATTAAAAACAAAAATTTCAAATGCAGTAACTGTACAATGCTATGGATTGAAGGTATCCAGAAACTGCAGATGGGATTCTTCTACACGTTTGTTTTTAATCATCTTTGAAGTATAAAGCAATGCGCTGCTGTTGCCTTATCCTTCCTGTTTGAGTGTCAGTACAGAAGCATGAATATCCACTGCAGCACCATAGCAGGTTTTAAGTGCCAGCGTTGTTAACTGACTTGTTGCTGAATGCTGTGCTGGGTACACTCAGCAAATACGTACCCAGCCAGTGTGAGAAAAGATAAGTTGCCTGTCCCAATGTATCACTTACTGGAATTGGCATCTCATAGACAAGAACTGGAGCAAGGAGGGTGAGCAGACTCTAGATCTGGTATTAAAAAATTGAATGAGGAGAACGCTCCTTTCAGGGAGTGAATATGTAATTCTCTGTCTGAGCAGGTAAGACAGATCTCTCGGTGAATACCTTTTTGTGACCTAGCACACCCGTGCCTGCCAAATCGTATCCATTCAAATGACAAAAAACCCAACCCAAAAACAAACCACAAAAAACCCAAACCAACAGAAGTGCACAGACACACACACAAAAAAGAGACAAGGCAATTGTGTGCACATGAAGTGGACAAACCTCTGAGGGACGACTATCCAAAAAATGAAATCTCTCTTAAAAAGTTTAAACTTAAAGGACTAGAGAATTATGTGCTTTAGCTTGTGGAGATCGATGTTGTCAGCACCTGCTTTCTACAGTGACAAGACCAAAAGAGACCTGAATGTTTCCAGAAGCTCTGGAAAATACGTTATATGACTATTCCCCCTCTAACCTCTTGGAATAATTGCTGCAGTGTTTGTGGAAGATGCAAATGAAGATCAGGACAATTTCAGTGCAAAACAGCTTAATATAAACATATGGCCCTGTTTCAGCATTCTCATTAAATACTTTTGATGGTTGCATTCTGTGTTAGATACACAGTGGGTAAAATTTACGCTCCGTCATGTAGCAGGGTAGATATTGAGTTGCTTTTTCTGTTTTCTAAATACAGTCTTGTATTAAAGCACCTAATGGTTGCAGTGCTATAAAAATGTCCCCGTCTCATGATAGAAGAAATTAGATTAACTATTTTAGTTCATGTATCTTTAATAAGGCAGTTCATTTCTGCGCTGCTGTCTGTCCTCGTGCTACAGAGCAATCGCCAGAGCTGTCATTGCCAATTGATGTCCCTGAGCCCTGCAGCCAAGTGCTTTGATAACCCATCACACTGGCACGATGGAAATGGTGTCCTTCAGACTCAGATCAATATTTATATCAATTATGTGTCTGCAGCTGATTAGAGTGAGCGGAAACATGATCTGCATCACTGAAATTGAGACTGTTTTCGAGATTTTTCTGTTCCTTCTTAGGTGATCTAAAGCAGTGTTCTTCAGAATGTCTTTGTTTTATTTCTTTTATGCCGCATAGGGTGTTTAATTTTTTTCATTTGGTAGCTGCTGAGACTGAACATAATACCATTCTTATTTCAGATTGCATTTTGTTGAGGCTTCAGCACTGGCTTAGAATCACGTACTGGCATAAGATGCTATGAAAAAGAGTCAGGTCACTGTGGATGACTGGTGTTAAATATTGCTGTGATCAAGCTGGTTCAGATATTTGTGGATCATTCTTTCATACCAGTATTTTTTATTCCACAGCGTAAGAAAATCCGGAGTAAACTCTTATGCCTGAGGTACATTTAGTAATACTGTGGCTTGGGTTTGGTCTGTGGGCGGACACTGATGCGTTTCCTAGGCTGCTCTGCTCTGCAGGAGGCTCATAACTGTACAAGTAATGCACCATTTCTCTTCCCCTGTGGCTGAAGTTAGCTTGTAACTTGATATGCATAGGAGGCCACTTCAGAGGGAGGGAGAGAAGATGATGAACAGTAGAGCAAAGCTACAGGGACCACTTAGGGCGGAAGATAGGAAAGAGCTGAGCTAAGGTGGATTCTTACGCAAAGCAAGCAGGAGATGCTTTGATAGTGCTTGGGGAACTGTTGTATAGAATGTATAATAACTGTGCTCTGCTTGCTTCCCCTGTGTAGGAGCAATAGGTTGGGCTGCTTCCCTTTTCCCAGGTGCCAGTTTTGACAAACTCCTAGAAACTCCTTTATCTTTGAGATACCCACGCACCTGATAAAGTCAGATGATGCTGGCTGCTGGGTTCAGAGTTGTTGTGGAGGAAAGGCCAGATAGATGATAAATTATGTGGAATGTCTCTTTAAGCGAGGCAAAGAGTACGTTAATGTGACAATAGGAAGCCCTTACACGGGGCAAAATCTGCCCAGTGCCTGGCAACGTTATTTAGTCCTTTCTCAGTTAATGTTTGTGCAGTTGAAGACACAGTGTGAGTCACATGAAGATGTTTGAATCAAAAGTGTCTAAACCTCCCCTTCTTGAAGAAACAGGTACGCTGTAAAGAATACTCTGAGAAGATCGCACTCCACCGTAGCATTGGAACAACTCATTTAAAAATCCTTACCTTACCCCGCAGAGGATACTTACATACAAGTATCATTTCTGTTAGCATCCGAAGACAACAATTCCTTTTGTCCTTACACATAATCTTGACGAAGTTCATTGGGTTAGTTCTACAGGATAGTAATTTTTGTACAAATGACAGGTGACATTTTAGGGTTGTGGTTTGTTTGTTGTTGTTGTTTTTTTATACTGTGGCATTAGATCAGGTGAGTAACATCTCTCTGGCCCCATGCTGGTAGGTCGCGTAGGGTAAGTCCATTGCAAACCGTCAGCGCGTGGTTCTGTTGCCCACTTTACTTCAGGAGGTTCACCTGAGTTGAAGTGTGTACGGGGAAATCTGGTTGATCTGATTTAGCTTTAGTCATGCAAGGAATTCAAAACTGACTTCAAAAAAATTCAGTCAGCAATTCCTGGCATTTCTAACAGAGAACTGTTCAGATCATGTTCCTAGGCAGAGTTTTATTTCATCTCTGGCAGGGCAAATCCCTAATGCAGATGGGGAAATTCTGAATTGTAACATGTAATTGCAAGTTGAAGCACTAAATTCCTAGGATGCTTATTTTGACCTGGTGATGATCTAACCATTTGATTTTTCTAGGATTTTGCTTTGTGTAGTAAAATAGACTCTTGACTACTCTTAGGTAACTGAATTTTTCCATAGTGACGACAAGGCAAGAGCAAAGTTTTCATAGCCATTTTATTGTTTCAAGAGTAATATACTTGTCTTAAGTACTATTGCTTTTGATTCATGAGTAATTTGTAAGGGTGCATGTTCCCTGTTTATTTTTGCCTTTAGTTAATGCTATGTGGAGTAAAATTTGAACAAGTGTTGTCACCTCCAAGGGGTATCCTTCTCATTTAGTGAATTGTTCGTGGATTTCTTTAAATGCTGTCTATCTGTGATGTTTTGGAATTCAATTTTATTTATAGAACGAAATGTGAAAAGGGATGAGCTTTTGAGACGTTACAGTCTCTATTTCCCTTGTGTTTCACTGTTCTGCATAATTTTAAATGCAAAAGAAAGCCTCGGAAAGCAGAAGCAATGAAATGTGGCAGGAAACGAGAGATTTGGGGCTCTGAGTTGCTGCTAGTGCCAGGTGTGCCAATGCAGGGAGCACTTGTATATTCCTGGAAATAAAACCTTTATCAGGGGCATTTTGATATCATTGTTTTGGATCTGGCTATCCTCTGACAATAACTATTTGAGCAAAAGAGACTTCTACAAAATACTATGTTGAATGCCAGTCACGTGCAGTTCCTGTGACGTCACATAACTAACTTGTATTTTCTCAGTCACTGTCAAAAGTAATTTGGAGTCTGATGCTAATGTTAAACATAAGAAAGGCAGAATCGTTAGTTTTACATGGAATATATGAAATAGAAGAAAATACATTATGCATGTCTCCAGATTGTTTCCAAATCTTTTCTAATTGTAACTTCAGAAAAGTATATTTTCCATGAAACTCATTTGTAAACTCTGGGGAGCGGGTAGCATCTGTCTTACTCGGGGTCTGCAGCACTCAACAGGTTTCATACTAGAAACTGTGGTTCTACAATCAAATGAATACATGTATGTTCTGTTGTTAGTAACTGGTGTTAAATGCTGAGTATAATTCAAATGTGAAGATGTGACAGGGTCAGCATTTTGTTCAGAAATTCTTGGTGTTTGGAGTTTTGCTTCACATGGAAGCAAACTTACTTTTGTGGAAGTCCAGCAGAATAGTATTTGTGTGTGTCCGCCTTATGTTTCCCAGATTTATACCATTTGAAAAACAGAAGGGTTTTTTGTTATCTATGCTTTGAATGATTCCGATTAATGAATGTCAATGAACTTTTTTTTTTCAGTCACCCAGCATGGGCACCCTGATGGGGGTCTATTTACCATGCATGCAGAATATCTTTGGGGTTATTCTCTTCCTTCGGCTGACCTGGATGGTGGGAATGGCTGGAGTTCTTCAGTCCTTCCTGATTGTATTGCTTTGCTGCTGTTGTGTAAGTATCTAGGTAAAATAATGCATGCAACATAACCTCTGTGAAACCATGGAGAAACTTGGAGAAGCTGCATTGTAGATGCATGTGTAAAGATAAACCATATTTATGCTAGACACTTCTACTATGTTTGTAGCCATGTGGTTTCTTTTTTCTTATTTTTTTTCTTTGCTGGTATTTCTAAACTGACAAAGTGTCTCTAGGATAGACACAGTCTTAAAAATGGTGTTTGCTAAGCAAACAGCCGTTTTCTGTGCCCGTCCCAGGTCATGGCTGCCTGCTTTGCTGGACTGGCCTCTGTTGGAATTTCAGCTCTGCAGATGGAGGGACACCTGCATTATTTTATCTTGCTTTGTCTGCAGACACCCGTTTTTTTGACTTGATAAAGCAGTGGTCATCTCTCAAGCAGAAGTCTCAACAGCTTGATGATTAAATTCCTGCTGCCCTTGTTTTGTTTCAGATAATCACCTGTCAAGGCAGAATAAATAGAAATATTGTGTCCTGTATGCAGTGGCGGCTTTGCTCTAACAAGAAATAAGTTGTTTTTAAAAATGTTGTTGACACAATTGCTTTCTTTTCCTTGTCTTCCCCAGACCATGCTGACAACCATATCAATGAGTGCTATTGCCACAAATGGTGTTGTTCCAGGTAAGCATAGTTAGCAAACTTCTAATTTGTGTTGTGGGGTTTTTTTTTTTGTTTTTTTTTTTTGTTAAAGTTTCTGTAAGCCTTAATGTGATTCCCCCCCCCCCGGAGACGTTTGCTTAAGCCAGGATAAAAAGCCTGAATTCATACTTGGTATTTCTTCTTAGTATTAATTAGGCTAAAGATTAACTGATTTGGTTTTTAGTTATCTCTGTGCAAAAAGATACTTCAATTGAACCTCCCAAAAAGCAGATACACATGTGTAATTTTGCTGTAGTCTTGTTATGAATATTTTAAAATTTATAACCATAAATAAATTTTAATTTTACTTTCACTTTCCTTGTTTCATAGCTGGTGGCTCCTATTTCATGATCTCCAGGTCATTAGGCCCAGAGTTTGGTGGAGCTGTAGGGCTGTGCTTTTATTTGGGAACAACATTTGCAGGAGCAATGTATATCCTTGGTGCCATTGAGATTTTATTGGTGAGTAGTACCAGAGTAGTCCTGCTTTTAAAATAAAGAGCATGTAGAAAATACCACAGTATTCTTGTCTCATATTCGTATACACATTTACAGGTAGAGACCAGAAGGTCTCGGTTTCTTGGTGTCCGGTTCTGTACTGCTAGTGCTTCCCTTGGGAAGCTGCACACTCTGTGGGCATCCAGAATGGAAGCTCTTCTGAAAACACAGATGGAAGTATGACTTTAATAAAAGTCATTGATAAAGTTGGCTTAGTTGTACTACTGAAATACAATGGGCCGTTATCCTTGGACTTTTCCTGTAAACTGAAGATTCATGGCGAAAAGCATGTTGCAAGTCGGCAAGTGATCTCCATTTCTACTATAGGTACATGACCACTACAGCAGTATAGGCAGAGTGCTGTTGCTGTGTTCCTTCAGCTTGCTTTCTTCTTGTTTCAGACATATATTGTGCCACAAGCAGCAATTTTTCATCCATCTGGTGCCCACGATGCATCCAGTGCTATGCTGAACAACATGAGGGTGTATGGAACTGTATTCCTCATCCTGATGGCAGTGGTGGTCTTTGTAGGTGTGAAATATGTTAACAAATTTGCTTCCCTCTTCTTGGCCTGCGTAGTAATATCCATCCTGTCCATTTATGCTGGAGCTATCAAGTCCATCTTCGATCCACCTGAATTTCCGTGAGTAGTATCTCTCAATGGGGGTATAGCTTTGCCTACAGGTCTGGAAGGGGGGATTCAATGGAAGTTTCTTAAAACTTGTGCCTGATTTGTTGTTCAGCTAGCTTTTTTGTGAATTACTTTGGATTTTTTTTTAGCTGTATACAGTGATAGTGATAGTCTTCCACATGCAGGTCTCATGGAATGGAAGTCTCTTAGGCTAAAATGAATGCATTATTACATTCTTTAACTGTTTCGGTAGAATGAAGTCTCGTGGTGAGTATGCAGATTGATGGAGGCTGACATTTCTCTGCTTCCTGCAAAGACAGTCCAGTATCTTGGCCTACGGCTGTTGAGTTAAATTTTAGCAAGAATTTTGCCAGGTTATTTATGGCAGTCTTTCTCCGTAGGAAGCAATTTGACAGGTCCATTTTCCCCGGGCCAGTCAGACATGATGTGCTGCCTTCGTGGTTGGAAACTGTGGTGGTGTGATGCAGCTTCTGCTGAGAAACAGGGCATCTCTTGGGAATGTGGGAGGTGTTATGGTGGGGCTGTGCTGAGGCTCGGGCAAAACTTCCTCCTGCTCTGAAAGGAGATTAGGCTGCCATGTGAGTAGCCCTGCTCTGAACACAACGCGTGCTCCTTGGCGTGTTGGCAGCTAAACGTGTAATACAGTTTCTTAAACTCGGAGCTGGAGCAGCAATAATACGTTTTACCAGAAACGCAAACAGTGTTTCCTGATACTGCTGACAAGAGATGAATGGAATGGAAATAGAGGAGTTGAGTCTGCATAATTATTCACATCTCAAAATGTGGTGACCATAACTAAGTACTTACAACCCTCAAGTGCTCCCTTTGGATATTTAGGGCACAGTGATTATAATGTTTTACAGCAGTGGCAGGTCTACAGCAGTAAAAATAAAACAGTGTCTCTACCTTCCCCTCATCGTCTCTTGGATTGTTCTTCAGTGTTCTCCCAGTCCTACTTCCTTGGGCTTTCTTTTTCTTTTGCTGAAGTTTTTGTTTTACTGAAGTTTTTGCTGAAGATACTGTATTTATTTTTAATTCTGGAGGGGACGGCTTCTCTGAAGTTATGGTTCACAGGCCTGCAAGCCCTACAAAAATGGCCCTGTCTCTTCCATTTTCCTGGCTTTAGTCACTGATAAGACTTGTGAAACAAATAAACTTATTAAAATGGAAGAAACAATTTATTTGTAGATGTTTTCTAGCACTGGGAAGAGAAGCTGAATGAGCTTTAATGGCAGCAAGCTGTTATGTTACATCACTGTGTGTTGTGGAACCATCTTGGAGAAGTGGATTAAAATTTTTAAGTGCTGGAATAAACTATGTTTGTGGTTAGGTGAAACACACAGGCACTGGAGTATTTTAGCAGTTATGCATCTATCTTCTGACAAGAAAAACTTTTGCTTATTGTGATTGAAATATATGTTCCTAATTCTGAAGCTGAAGTGTCAGGGGTCATTTGAGTGCTACTATACAGAAACTGGGATAATGCAATTTGTTCTAAGTATCTATTAATTTGAATGCTAGTATTCTTCAGGTCTCTTCCCTTTCAGTAGTTCTGTTCAACTGAAAACTAAAATAATGCCTAATCTTTCCCTTTCACTGTTTAAGGCAAATTTACCAAATTAAATAAATCACACTAACGTAGCTTTTTATACCTCTCCCAAAATTATTGGAAAAAATAGCTTTGTACTTCTGACCCCGAAAGGAAACAGATGCACAGTCTTTGTCCTGCTACTGCCATCTTATTGAAGCTGAGAAATGATGTAGCAGACTAGAGCCACTTGACGTTTCCATCGTATGAAAGAAGAATTATGGGGAGCAGCTGATTTCTTTTTCCCAGTACCGTATAACAACACTGGTTTTCATGTCTCTTTTCCAGGATTTGCATGTTGGGCAACAGGACTTTGTCAAGAGATCAGTTTGATGTTTGTGCCAAAACCATAGTTAAGGATAACATTACTGTGGCCTCTAAGCTTTGGGAGCTCTTCTGCCACAGTACAAACCTAACCACCGAGAACTGCGATGAATATTTCCTGATGAACAATGTCTCTGAGATAGCAGGAATTCCAGGAGCTGCTAGTGGCATTTTAAAAGGTATGATGGATTTTTTTTT
Source organism: Chlamydotis macqueenii (assembly GCF_036417535.1). Lineage (NCBI taxonomy): Eukaryota > Metazoa > Chordata > Aves > Otidiformes > Otididae > Chlamydotis > Chlamydotis macqueenii. The sequence continues at coordinate 17,287,664 of NC_141568.1, forward strand.
TTTTTTTTTTTTCCCTTAAAGAGGAGGCATGCTGAGCAGTTGAAATGAGTTGAACTGTTCCCTGCTGGTTAAGAAAGAGGGACTGAAAAAATGTCATTACAGTGAAGAAAATTATCTTCAATAAAGAAAACCAAGTCTTATAATCTTTTAAAAGAGTAGATGGCACTTTTCTCCTGATACAGTACTTGTCTGCTGTAAAATTGATTAAATTTGCCTTGTATGTCTGATAATTTCAGCAGAAAGTCAGCTATAATTGTGAGTTATGCTAACATGAGTAAATTGTTTAAAGTTTTTCAGAATTCTGTGTAGCTATGACTCTCCTTTTCAGACAGGTTAAGATTGTGCCCTGAAAGACAAGAATACTTGTGTAAAAATAGCGTACCTCCTTCTTTGCCTGCTCCTGAATATGGTACCACTGAGAAGTGTTCATTATTGAAGTGAACTCCAGAGAACAGCTGCTTTGTGCAGGTGCTGAGTGCCTAAGGTTCCTGTGTGCGCAGAAACCAGTAGCCTAGTTTCTGAAACGGACTCAGCATTTATTAGTGAAGTTTCAAATGCTGGCCATATAATTCTGTGGTTCTTCCACTGTCTGAAGAGCAAATCCATTTTTATCTCGAAAGCTGGTCAATATTGCTGCTTTGGATTCTCTGAGCAATGTGGATTCTCTGAGTGCGTGGGTATGGTCGTTCATTAAAAACATGCAGCGTATTTCTTGGGGTTAAAATAGGTATGAAGTTAAAAGAATGTTACACTTAGTAATACTAAAGCATAAAAGGTGCTTAGGCTTCTGTAGGCTATTCATAAGTATTTATTGTTTTTGTTACAAATTGTCTTGAAAGCATGCACTGTACATTTTTCTTTCATGTAACTTGTTTATGTTTTAATTTGTGTTGGTTACTGAATTGCATGAATTACATTTGTGATCTTCAGTTGTAGACCCATTATAATGAGAACAGGTTTGAACTGAAACATGCTTTTCTTTTTTGTGGTGTGGTAATAACCTTGAAGACAACTTATGGAGCAATTATTTGGAGAAAGGAGAGATACTGGAGAAAGCACATCACCCATCTGTTGACGTAGCAGGCCAGAAGAACAACCTTCATCTCTATGTGCTTTCAGATATAGCTACTTCATTCATGGTGCTGGTTGGCATCTTCTTCCCTTCAGTGACGGGTGAGAATGCTGGGACGAGAGGGCATCTTGGGTCTCTGAGCTTTCTTCTCTCCTGTGATCTTACGTCCAAAATGTGCTTTCAGGTATCATGGCTGGTTCAAACAGATCAGGGGACCTCAAAGATGCACAGAAGTCCATTCCCGTTGGAACAATTCTTGCTATTGTCACCACATCACTAGTCTGTATCCTTTTAAAATTGGTAGCACGTTGTAAGTGACTCGGATAAATGACTGTGTATCTGATTTGTAGAACTGCTTTCAGGTGACTAAATTATCAGTGTGAGTATGATTGGTCAGTGGAAAAAAAAAAAAAAAACCAACAACCACACAGTCCTTAAGCTGAAAGCATCAGAATTATTATCCTGTTGTTCTCTGTCTTCCTTTTTGTGTTGGGTTTTTTGCTTTCTTCTTGTATATTTCCGTTGTTTTTCTTTGCTGCACAGTGGTCTATAGCTTTTCAGGCTGGTGGAATGCAGGAACATATATTTTTAGGATGCAGTGGACCATTAAGATGAGAGAAGGCTTTAAGTGGGAGAGATAATAAATTTCAGGTGGTTTTTCTTGTGGTTTTTTGTTTGTTTTTTTTTTTTTTTAAATAAAGCACCTTTTGGTTTGAGTGACATTGAGGAGTATATGCTTTCTTGAACAATTTGGGGCAAGATAATCTGAAGTTAGAAATCTACTAGATATTCCCCAAGTGTGGGGTTTTTTTTTTTGCAGGGAGGGGGAAGAGTCATGTGTGGAGTCAGCTGCTCACTGGTACCAATGAATTCATGTATTTATTTTGAAGTCAGTGAAACAAGATCATCCTACATCAGCTTACAGGGCTGTATTTTTTTCTTTTTCCCCCGTTTTTTTTTTTAACACAATCATCGGATTTAATGCTATTCCATGATTTAGATGCATCCCCAGCTGGCCTGCGTGGAAGTACTACTAACACCACGCTCGGCAGTGAGCTCCATGTAGCTGTGAATGACTCGTTGTTTCCACTGAGAGTGGAGTACTTAATCTGCAGAATGAGAATGTTCCTCGTACCAGATTTCTAGGTGCTGAGTGTGTCTTCAGAGGAACAGCCTTTCTCCCTGTTGAAGCTGCCGGGTTTTGTACGTGGTTAAACTCTTCAGGGCTTAGAACCACAGGAGCTTTGCTTAGGAAAGACTGCCTTAAGCTCTTTCCTCCTGCTAGAGGAGAGACGAAGCCAAGGTCTTTCAGCTTCAGCTAGCTGTTGGTGTCCTTAACTGCAATTTATCAGCAAAGGAGATTTAAAAAAAAAAAAAAAAAGGCAAAAGGGAATTAATATAGTTAAGATGAGCAAGGACTTCAAAACGTCTTTGTAAGAGCTTTCTGAGTAAATCCCACCCAAAGGGCAGCTGGCCGAGATGGTGACTCTCCTGGAAATTGTGCTGTTTTGAACCTGGTTTTTGCCAAACCTTGCCAATCTGTAAGTCAGGATCCCAGCTCGCTTGTCCCAGCTTCTTAGGAGTGCAGCCTTTTGCAGGTTTTACTTTGGGAGCTGGCCCTATACCGAGAAGTCTGCATTTCCTATGAATGTAATAAATATTAAAACAGGTCACGGACGTAACCCCCACCTCTAGCGTTAAAGTATTTGCAGTACAGAACTTATTTTGCGATGAGCGACTGTATGCGGAGATATTAATACGCCACCCAGTGGAGGGCTTACACCATAGTTTTTAGAAGTGATCATTGTTCCTCTTTCATCACTCTTTGTATTTTACAATTGAATTTCAGGGGTAGAGGGTAGAGTTTAGGATTTAACTGTTCATGTAAACCTAAATCACAAGATAAAAAACTTTACAGGAATGCCGAAACAAAAATCCCGAAGTATTTTGTACTCCACAATGCAGTAGTAGTACAATTTAATAACAAACACAATATTCAAAGACTTATTGGTGATGTGAATGCCCTCAGAGATCACAAAATGAGGAAGTGCAACATAATGATTTGCTGTATGTTCAAAATAACTTCAAAGGAAATAATTTTATATGTAAATGTTGATTTGATGTGTTAGTATAGAAGAAAAAATAATGAAAATATCTTGCTTTTCTCTCTCCTCTTGTGTCTGAAGATATCTCCTTTATTGTAACATTTAACATCTTTTTTTAAAAATTGAAAATTAGGATAATAACTTTGTCACTTTGCTATTAGAAGGTATAAGTGAGCAGTGAGACGTTAGTTCACTCACCAGCTTTACGATGTACTTACAGAGATGCTGCAGGGCAAATGCCGTAGGACAGAGGCACACACTGAACTCTCCACAGTGCTGTGTGTGGTTGTTTTCATCTGCAATGTCTAAATAAATCCTACTTCCTTAGCACGCTCTGTACTCAAGACTTCAGCTGTGTATTATTGTTTGGAGCCTGCATCGAGGGTGTAGTCCTGAGAGATAAGTAAGTTTTACTGCTTTAATGCTCTCCTTTTTTTTTTTTTTTTTCAGGGAAGCTGTGTTCTTTCCCATCTTGTGCTGCACTGCCCCCTCACTTTTTTTGGCTTTTATTTCTAGGTGCCTTTTAAACCATATATGTATGTAACTTGTAAACAGTGTTTGATTTGATACAAATTTTCCATCCTGTGTCTTAATTCCTTCCCACCCTGCCCCAAACCTATTTTTTTTCTAGGGTTACTTGTTCAAAGATCAGGTCCCCAACAGTAAACTACAGATTTTTCTATTTTTTACTTTCTTTTCCATAGAGAAGCAAAATACAAAACAGTTTTTTTTTTTTTTCATTTGTTGTCCTCTTTTTGTTAATTACTGAATTTGGCAAAATTACTATTTGCAAGCTGTTTCCTGGCCGAGTCACAGAAACGTGGCTTCATTGCCATGTGAGGCGCTACTGCTGATTTTTGTAAAAGTACTGGTGACGTCAATAGTGTACGCTAAATAGCTGAAATGATTTCAGCCCATGGTGTGTTAGCAAATAGCTTGCAAAGTTGCCCTAATCTTTCCTGTGCTCCCTGACCATGGCCCCCTAAGTCATTGACCAGTATAGTGTACATTCCCTGACCTATGCCAAAGAAAATTCCTAAAGGACAGGCAGATAGGAGGCATCTATATCTGTATATATTGTATTGCTCATGGTGGTATTCATAGGAAGACGTATTTCCTCATAGCATTTGTGATTATTTTCTTGCATAGAAACCAAATTAAGAAATACAACCAGACATAACATAACTGGACAAAATTTGGTATTTGGTCATCTCTGCCCTGGAATTATTAGTTGTCAAAAATTTTTGTAAACCCAAAAACAGTGTTCCAAGTACTGGAGTCCACAAGTGCTTCTTCAGACCACTTCCTTTATGTTGGTGGACTCTTTCCAGTGGACAAGCAATGAAGTGCTTGTGAATATATTTGAGGAAAAAAGCCCACAAACAAACCAAACCAACCAGCCAAACAGAAAAACCCCAAAGTCTTCCTAAAGGATGTCTGATACTGGATTGCGTTGAGTATTTTAAACACCAAACTTACTGTTTTGTTAAGAACTGTATATTTCTAGGTGAAAGTGGAAAATAACGTTGTGGTAATAATGTAAGTTACGAAAGTTTTTTTAATTGTTGAAATTGGGCTGCAGGCACTGAGGGTCTAACTTAACCCAAACACTTGGGGTCTGACCTAACCCTAACACTTCCTATCTGTGTATCAAAAGAAACTCAGATCGATTACTGCTTTCTATATTTCCTAATCAAGAAAATATGTAATATTTAAATGACATCTTAAAACTAACCCCAAAAAACAAACATGAGTGTCAAAATACTCCTTTGAATATGAACGTCTCACTGTTCCTCTCTGCAGGTACGGTGATGCAGTGAACAAGAACTTAGTGGTGGGCACCCTTTCGTGGCCCTCGCCGTGGGTCATTGTGATAGGATCCTTCTTCTCTACCTGCGGCGCAGGTTTACAGAGCCTTACCGGAGCCCCCCGGCTGCTGCAGGCGATAGCGAAGGACAACATCATTCCTTTTCTCTGGGTTTGTACATGTTAAAAGAAAACAAAATAAAGCCAAAGGTGTTCTGTACACAGTAACTGACCAGGTGTTTGACTTTATGTTCTTGGAAATCAGTTTTGTTTTCCCTAGTTTGCCTGGCATTGAAGTGAAGCTCAGTATTTTTTATTTTAATACTTTGTTTTGTTTTGTTACAAACTAGGAATCATTTTAAAGGTGTTTGAATAGGTGTAGTTTATGGTAATTTTATGGTAATTTTATGAAGAAGTCTAACATCTAATTCAGTGAAGCACAGGAAGCCATTAGAATAATGGCTGATCTAGTCGAAGATGTTCCTGCTCCTTGCAGGGGGGTTGGACTGGATGGCCTTTGAAGGTCCCTTCCAACCCAAACCATTCTGTGATTCTATGATTCTAATTTGACCCCTTGTTCTAGAGGAAAAAAGTGTGTAGGAAAATTAGTGTTGTTTTTTAAAAAGTAATTATTTTTTTCCATTATAACCTTATGAACTACTTGGAAAACATGTTTAATATTCCTGTTTCTTCAGATTTTTGGTCATGGAAAAGCGAATGGTGAACCAACATGGGCTCTTCTGTTAACAGCATTAATTGCTGAGCTGGGAATCCTTATTGCCTCGCTTGACATGGTGGCTCCAATTCTCTCAATGTAAGAAACAGGGTGCAAAAAAAAAAAAAACAGGAAGGGGGCAGGGAAAGAGCAATGCTCTTAAGTTTTGCTGATTTGATTGTCTTTCAGAACCATATATTAAACCAGTAAAGCAAATTTCTGGAGCCTGAGTTCCACTTTTATTATTTCTATGAATTCTCTGACTTCAGGCTCTACATGTAAATCTATTTGCTTCTACTCTGGAGTGTTCTGTGAATAAACATGTTTTTAGTATAGCTGGATTGTTATTTTCTTTGGGAAATTTTTATCACAAAACAAAGATAGCATTGATATTGTGGATAGATCTAACTTGATCCAATTAAAAAACTGTTGTAACTACTTTATACTGATAGTCCAGGCTAATAAAAATCAGAGGGGTAGTCACACGTGACAGGGCAGCCGTACTTTGACTGGAAATCCTTTATGTGATTATAATATGTGCCAGAATCTGTAAATCTGTGTGCTAAAAAGTTTTGCACTTGTTTTGCTTCTGCAGGTTTTTCTTGATGTGCTACCTCTTTGTTAATCTCGCGTGTGCAGTGCAAACACTTCTTAGAACTCCAAACTGGCGACCTCGATTTAAATACTATCACTGGTAAGGAAAGAGCAGCACGCCGAATGTCTTGCCGGTACATTACAGTGTGGATTTTAGAGCTCTCTCAAGGAGGGTTGTGGGCATCTTTTATTTCTCTGGATATCAGTTCTAGACAAGAATACATCAATGTACTATTCACAGTGGACCAGACTCAGATATTTAATGACATCAGAATTTCATTCCAACAACAAGATACTAAAACTGCTGGGGACTGGGGAGATTCATCTGAAGCTTTACTTTCACTGTCAGTTCAGAATAGACAATTTAAAGAAAAAAGAGCAAGAGAATAATTGACTTGTGTTTAAGCTTTTCTACCCCAGTACTCACTAATACCTTTGCTTTTTGTTTTAGGGCCCTCTCATTTTTGGGCATGAGTATTTGCTTGGCACTGATGTTCATTTCGTCTTGGTATTACGCTTTGGTAGCTATGCTCATTGCAGGCATGATTTACAAGTACATTGAATACCAAGGGTAAGTATTAACTGTATGGAAAAGGGTGAGAAGGAGATTGGGTCTGTTTTTCATGAATTACCTCTAGTCTTTGCACTGGGAGAAGGAACTGTCCAGAGGTAGGACTGAGGAGGTTTCTCTTACTACTTCATTTTTTTTCATCGTTTTACTGTGTGAGTGCTAAACAAAAGCCCCTGAAGTGCTTTGTCGTTAAGCCTCTAAAGGCATTTGGTGAAAGTTGAGAGTCATAGGAAGCAGAAACCCTGGTTGGGATCTACCCTTCTGCTGTCTGTCACACGTAATTACTTCAGGCCTTGAACACCTAGGGAGGCAGCTATCTTATTCCAGTTTGTCTGGTGCAACGGTCTGTCTAGAACAGTCCTTGAGACGCTGAATCTGCAGGTTGCCTGAGATTGTTACTATCTGATGGAGTCAGGCTGTAGTACGGCAGTGTAACTTACTTTTAACAAATCAGGTATTGAAATACCTGTCTGGGAAGCATTCTTTGTAGTGCAGTGTTGATTGCAAATTAAAGACAGAAGGTGTTGTGGTGTATACCTGACTGAAACATTGGCATTTCGTATGATAGGTGGTAGCACAGACGTACCTGTACAAATGATAAATATACCTGTGATGCATGCTGTGTATCGCATTATTAAACCCATTATAAGGTAATGATTTCTCTATAGAATGACTGTAAGTGTGCAATTAAACGCTCATGAAACCATGTGTTGGCTAAATTGTGTGTTCTTCACAGTGCGGAGAAGGAGTGGGGTGATGGTATCCGGGGTCTTTCACTCAGCGCAGCAAGATACGCCTTACTCAGACTGGAGGAGGGCCCTCCACACACGAAGAACTGGAGGTACTCATTTTAGACTAATAAAATGCACTGTTGTGATTGTCTTCTTACACTTAAGGAATTAAATTGGACTCCAGACAAGATGCTTTTGGTCTGTGTGAATGAATTTAGATGCCCAGGATATTTTTTAAAAGAAAAAAAAAGCATTGAGTCTGATATAAGCTGCCCTGTTATTGCCCAGGCCCTAGTGTGTGGGCCATGTAAGGGCAGAACTTTCATGTCCTTTGGATCTTAATCGTCTTCTGAATTGGTGAATTCAGAAGGGAAGCTTGGGGAAACTGTGGAGATCTCTGAGTATAGAGGTCCAGAGGCCCATGGTAATTTGCACAGGGGGCACAAACAAGCCACTGCTTTCATTATAGGATTAAGAACCAGAACAGTGGCCAACATTTTTCCCACTGGCTTTGTGTGTTGAAGACAAAGTGGGACAGAACCCTCCTCTCAGTTATGCATCGCACAACTCTTAGGCTCTGAACAAGAGGACTAGGAAGCTACCAAAGAAGAGAGTTTTATAAATCTTTTTATACTTGCTGAACCATAGCTTAAGACAGAAACTAACTTAATTGATGTGCAGCAATATCTTAAGGGACAGAAAGCGAGTGGGATCTGTATTTAGATGAAAATATTAATGTTTCCCAACTGTTTGGCACAAGTACCCAGATACATCTGGAAGGACAGCCTTGCAGTATGAACAGTGTGTGCTTTAATAGGACTTAAAAGAGCCTTGAAAATCAACCACTTAAAAAAAACACTAATGCAAGCCTCTTAAGCTAATTACACAAATGGGTTTTATGACTGTCAAAACGATGGCAGCAGCAGAATTCCCTCAATGCTTCAAATCTACTTTGAATCAAGAGAAATAAAATATTAATTAAAATCCTTCTAATGTGTGAGATAGAAAGAAGGTACTGTTATAGAGTTAATATTCAAACACAATTAAAGTAATGAGAGAGGTGGTTTTTTAGAAGTGTTCCAGTTAAAGCCTTAGTAAAAAATACATTCTCTTTTTTTTTTTATTTTCTCCAGGCCTCAGTTGCTGGTGCTTCTGAAACTTGATGAAGATTTGCATGTAAAATATCCTAGACTGTTAACATTTGCATCTCAGCTGAAAGCTGGCAAAGGTTTGACTATCATAGGATCAGTGATCCAAGGGAATTTCTTGGAAACTTACGGAGAAGCCCAGGCTGCTGAACAGGTCAGTCTCTTACATTCCTAAAGTAACAAGAGGTGAATGGGCAGAAGAGTTCCATAATCATACACAGAAAACAGCGTATCAGTAAGGCTTCCATGAAATACAGGGCTGGCTGAGGAGTACCACGGCTGTTCAGTAAAGGGCTTGCAAATATGGTGCAGCTGCCAGTTGTGGCTTTGGGAGTATAGTAAGATCAGCCTTACTGCACGGAACTTCTTCATTTAGAAGAAGTAATTACTGTGGAAGTTATGTATGCTGATTAGTGGAGGGAAGAGGACTATGTTGTTTTCTGAACGTACTGAGAAACATTCCAATAATCGTCAGTTATTACAAACTTAGCAAATGTGCTGTGTCTCTTCCAGTGTGGTGACAAATTTCTTACAAAAAGCGTTAAAGGATGGTCCTGAAAATTTGTTAATAAATCATTTCATCTTCCTCACTGTGGAAACATGACATCATAGCCCTGTTTACCTCTGTACAGTATCAGCACATCACTGTTTTCTTCCCCAGAGGCTTCTTATATAGGAAAAATGTTATAAAGGGAAAACTAAATCATACACTTGCGTGTTGAGCAAGTTTAGTTTTTAAACAAATAAAGGGTATGGTATTCTTGATAGGTGTGGGGGGGTTAGTGCTTACATTTGTAAATTGAATATAGTAATATGGCATGTTACATAGAAATCTGAAACTGGAAATTCTAATGAAGTTAATTAACCTTGAGTTTAAAAAGGTGAGTGTTTTAGGATTAGAAAATGGAAAGTGAGATAATAACACAGATATCACCAACTGCTACTCTGAATAAGAGATTGTAGCACAAACCAAAAAACCCTTATCTTAGTTTGTTAGAAATAATTATTTTTGGAAGGGAACTATGCATGTTGTAAACAAGTATTATTCCCAATTAGTGGGTATTTTCTCTTCTGTTTTATTAAGGAAAGCGGATGAACAGAACTTGGCCTTGAAATGTGTTTTACCTGTGGGCCTATGAACCAGGAATTTACCTTGTAAGCACATAATAAAGAAATACTTAGAGTTCCTTTTGGTTGTGAGGTTTTTCCTTGTCTGTCTTGCAGACTATTAAGAATATGATGGACATTGAGAAGGTGAAAGGATTTTGTCAAGTAGTTGTAGCCAATAAAGTTCGAGAAGGAATTGCCCACTTGATCCAGTCCTGTGGACTAGGGGGCATGAAACATAATACTGTGGTTCTGGGATGGCCGTATGGCTGGAGACAAAGTGAAGATCCAAGGTCGTGGAAGACATTTATAGGTGAGCTTTAAAGGTTCTGTGTGATGAAACATTGTGAACAGAGATGTTTATTGCACACATGGTACAGACGGGATTTTAACAGAATTCTTGGGAAATTCGTTTTGGTTTTTAGTCTGTTTTGTTTAGTGTTGATTGTAAAGTAGCTAATTTCTCACAAAAATGCTCTGTGTTTGAAATATCACTTCTTGTAGGTCTTCAAAGATTAATCTAGCAGCTAAAATTCCTCTCTAATGGATGGTAAAAAATTACAAAATTGAGAGATACTGCTTTCATGGCAAACTGTAATTTGTTTCCTAGATAATCTCTGTTTTTTCATAGGTCCTAACCTATCCATCTCTCTTAGGTACTGGAGCTAACACTCTCCTTGTCTATATCCCTCTCCTGCCCCTATGGTCCAGTTACTTAACACAGTCAAATTAGAGCAGATGCTTTCTCCTCATACTTAGCTTTGAATGTTGCTGCTTTTGTTTCAAACATGAAATAGGGCTTGTGTTCCTCTGTAAGTCTGCTTTATCCTAACTTTGTCATTTGGTCCGACCTGTCTGTGCAAGCCTTGCTGTACATACTTTCCTTTAGGTAAGTGATTACTTTTATGGTTTGCTGACGTTTGCTCAGTGAGTAACTTTTTTTTTAAAACAAAAAAAAACAAAAAAAACAACTCCTCTTGCAGAATTGGAAGTAACTATCTCCTCTTCCTCTTTTGGGCAGGTACTGTTCGCTGCACAACTGCAGCCCATCTGGCTCTGCTGGTTCCCAAAAACGTGTCTTTCTACCCCAGCAACCATGAGCGTTACAATGAAGGAAACATTGACGTGTGGTGGATTGTGCATGATGGAGGCATGTTGATGTTGCTTCCTTTTCTTCTCAAACAGCACAAAGTAAGGAGCTAGACAACAGATGTTTGTCACCCAACTACTTCTGTGTGCATTCGTTGAAAGAAACAAGGGCCAGTAGTAGAGCCTGTACTGATAAACAAGGGTGGATATATTGATAATTTTCTGTTTCATAGAGCAAAATATTATTGGTTCAAATACTGAGAGTTTACGTTCCCTCATCAGGTTTGGAGAAAATGCAAAATGAGAATTTTTACTGTAGCTCAAATGGATGATAACAGCATCCAGATGAAGAAGGACTTGGCTACTTTCCTCTATCAGCTCCGAATAGAGGCAGAGGTAGAAGTGGTAGAAATGGTAAGAGGCTTGAGCCTGTTTTTCACTTTATAATGCAAATGGTGGCATTTGGTTGTGAGTTGATTACAAGCACAGTATTTTTTTTTTTTTTTTTTTTAATTTCTGCAGCACAATAGCGATATCTCAGCATATACATACGAGAGAACTCTTATGATGGAGCAGAGATCTCAGATGCTGAGGCAAATGAGGTTGACGAAAACCGAGAGGGAAAGGGAGGTATGTCATTTGTTGCTGATTGCTATGGTCTGCTGAGGTGGATGACACAAGGTGCCTTCCTGGTAGTGTTTTATATAGCTGCTGCTTAAATTTAACTCCTGTGTTCTAAAGATGTAAGGAAATACTTTTAGTGTAGCTTTTTTCTTTGCCAAAATTGCATGTAGTCATTGAGTAGCCTCTCTTTGTTTGCAAAAATCATGCTAAGAAATTATTTGTTTTGGGAGAAAATGATGGCAGCATATATGCTCTAAAAATGAATTGTGTGTTCCCCTTTGCGATGTTAATGATGCTCAGTGACTTGAGGATGTAAGTCTCATCCCTTTCTTGACCTTGTTTGTGCTTTATATGGGATGTCTGGGGTTTGTCCCAATTTATAGTGTATCCTGGTTTCCTACTGAGGATTTAATTCCAGTTTGGACTCTTAGGACATGTAGCTAAGAGGGGCGCAGATGATCTGATTTTGCTGCATGTGTTTGTCCAGCTCTTTTTTGTTGTCAGTTTTGAGGCAGACTTGTCCATTCTTTCAGACCATGTCACGATGTGAGCTAGACCGTCTTTTTTCTTGTACAGATACAGGCCTCCGTTAGTCCAAATTCCGCATGGCTTACACCCATCAGATTGGTATGTAAGATTATTGGCTAGGGCAGATGCTTGATATCACACCTGTTCTAAATGCTGAATTGACTGTACAAAATAAAGGATACAATGGAATAAAAAGTCTTTTGTTGCTTAAACAGAATCAGAGAATGTATAATAAAGTCTCTGAGTTCACTGTGTCATTCTTGTGCCCTCTAGGCTCAGCTGGTAAAGGACAGACATTCAGTAGCACGTCTGGAGAGCCTCTACTCAGATGAAGAAGATGAGGGGGACACAGTTCCTGAGAGTATCCAGATGACCTGGACAAAAGAGAAATGTGACGCTGAGAAGCGGAACCGAGGCAGTGCTGTGGGAAACTTTAGAGATCTCATCAGCATTAAGCCGTGAGTCTTGTCAGAGTCAATAGCTTGCACCTCCTGAAACTCTAGATGTGCTGTGCTTTTATTATCTTTGGTCTCCTAATCCTTGGTTTAGACTTGTGCAACAAACATTGAGACCTGACTACTGAAAATATGGCAGTTAGCCGCCTGAGAAATCTCTAACCAATTAAATGTGGCAAGCATCCCTCAATATTTTACTTGCTATATCAAATTCTAAGTTGAAGCTGTTAAATCCTATTAAAACTTTCCTCCTGTCTCCCAAATACCTCAACAAAACACACAACTGAAAACCAGACTGATAATTTCACTGATCTAAGGTGTAGTGGGGATGTTTAACTCAGCAAGGAAGAAGCTATGGAGCTGGTGATGAATGACTGTGAATAGAATATGTGTGTGATAAAACCCTCTAAGACAGACTTGCTGTTGAAGGAGTACTGACATGTGACAACAGCGTTAGTATTGCCACGTGTGCCCCTTGAATAGCTAGAAGTAAAGCTGTGTTTGTGGCTTTGTATAAAAACGTGTGAATCTCCTGTGACCTCTCTGATATACATCATCTCACATGAAGTGTTCACTCAGTCAGCTTTGCATACTTGGCAAAGTTCCAGAGAGAATTCAAGATCTGGTTTAGGATGAATCATACATAGTTTATATACTGTAGAAATTCTGCTGTAGAAATTTGGTGTTAACTACTTGTACTTTTTCCTCTTCCATGCTTTCAGAGAGTGGGGAAACTTGTAAGTTTGTCATTTAACTTAGAAGTACATTAAGGTAGTTGAGAGGGAAGACTTAATTTTCCCAACTAAAAGCAGGAAAACTATATGTAATTATGGAAGAAAAGGAGTTAGAGTTGAACAGTCTTAGCAAAGTTTTTGAAGGGAGCAGGATTAGCTGCTTAAGCTAAGTATCATTATAAATAGCACATAACAAATTGTAAGTGTTGTCCTAACAAGAACTAAGTTGGGATAGAAAACAATTACAGGTCTGAATCTATATTCATCAGCAGAGTATGACACAAGAAGTGGGAAACATTACTCATTTAGAGAAACTCTTACTCCACAACACTATGATGTTATTTCTGGCAGTTTCTGGACACTAAACAAACCCTTTCTTACAGCCTACACCTTCAGATCACTGGGGAGCTGCTAATTTTAAATGTCACTTTAGAGAATACCAAACCTTTAGTTTTCGATTACTTTTCCAAAACTATATGTAGTTAATAACAGTATATTGTTTCTGGTGCTGGTTTCTTCCTCGCTTACTGTAAACGTAGTCTGGCCTCTGTCTTATCCCTGGCTTTCTGAAGCTGATGTGAAGACAGAGGATGTCCTTGCTCTAAATTAAATAAGAACATGAAATAACAGAGAGGTAATTCAAAGTGGGTAAATTGTCTTGTTAGTATAATAAACGTTATTCTTACCGTTGTATTTTCTGTCTATATAAAACATTTTTTTGCAAACATAAATATTCAGAAGAGCAGCAAGGTTACCAAAGATTTTCACTTACAATATGTAAAGCTGAATTAACAAAACTATAGAATATTGGTTTTACTATATTAAAATGAAAAAAAAAAAAGTGGAAATCATCAAAGCTGCAAATACATTCTCCTTTTGATAAGACTATTTATGTATTTTTTCCTTTTACGTTACAAAAAAAAATGCTTGATTTCCTGTAGGAAGGAAACGTTCTCTTGCTCGAAATCTCTGAAGGATGCTCTCCAGTTCTGTTCCTGCATAAATTGGTGTTATTTTGTGATGATATATGCTGAATAATTAATCCTGTTACCTCTCTTAGCCTGGATTCATAAGCAGCAGAGGCTTCTGAGGTCATGCTGTATCTATTCCCTTCTCTCCCATATCTCTTGAACCAAGTGGCTACTCAAATTTGAAAGCATGATTGAGATTGTAGAGATACTTGGGTCATAAGTGTTCCTTGTAAATAGCCTGGCGGAGAGGTTGATTAGTATCCAGCTGAAGGAGAGGTTAAAATCTTTACTGTACACCAGAAAAGCCCCATAAGCGGGCATACATCCAGCCTGCCAATCTGTAGGAAACCAGGCTTTCTCTGGAGATATCAACTGCTGTTCAACACAGAGACAAGTGCGCTCATGGGAAATGTGAACTGAGCACAGGGGTGCCAGTCTCCTACTCAGTTCTGATGGGTCTCTGAGAGATAGTTTTTCTGGTCCTGAGTCTGGGGAGGTGCATGGTCTGTGCTGCCATGGGAGTGAGAGGATCTGGGGGAGGGCTGCCAGAAGAGAGGGCTCTGCAGTCACAAGTGTCTGTGGTCAAAGAGCACGTTCTTTTTGTGCAAATGCATTTTAACTTCTTATGCAAGACTGTAAATGATTTTTGTAAAATTTGTTTCTTGAAGAGCAATATAACTTCATAAACTGGAGACTCGACTCCATGGATCTTAAAACCGTTAAACTAGCAGTACCTGAAGAACTTTGAGATCTCTCTTGTATCTTCATCATTAAGTTTTAACAAATTTACTGTGTTGAGTTGACATTTAACAGAGTATTTAGGAGATTTAAGTTATGCTTTTAAGGGCCTTTTTAATCATTAGCTTTCAGAGGCATGTTTCTAACAGTAAGTCTGAATGTGCTTCTTCTACAGGAACCAGTCTAATGTCCGAAGAATGCACACAGCAGTGAAGCTGAATGAAGTTATTGTAAATAGATCCCATGATGCCAGACTTGTTCTCCTCAACATGCCTGGTCCTCCAAAGAATACTGATGGTGATGAAAACTGTATCCTTTCAGGCAAGGCCTGGTCCACATAGATGATCTTCCTTTAATTGGTGCTCTTGAGTTCATTATGCGACAAATGCTGTCAAGCTGTAATATGTGACAGAGCGTCCGCTGAGTGGAGGGTACTGGCTTGTGGTTGTTGTGTAGTAATTGCTTAAAGTACAAGTTGCCACCGGTTGCTCTGGAAGCCTTGTAGGTTTGAATTCAGTCTAGTCTAAATTCTTACTTGCTTTAATTAATTTATTTATTGAATTTAGTTTAGTTTAGTGAATTTCATTCTCAGTAGTGGATGTAACAGATGTTTAAGAAGGCATTCACAACAGCCAGCGCTCTGGGCAGGGCATTGTCAGAACTCAAGTGAACAGGAAGTCATGAAGGAGAGGGTGTATCTCAGGCATAGCTCATACATCAGAATTTGGGAGTTTAGCTCCTAGTGCAATGCTCTGGTAAGATGAAAATTCAAACCCACAGTGTCTAGGCACTTAAAGTGACACTTGCACCATGCCTCTAAGCAAGGCCAGAGCTGAGAGTTGTGGTCTGGTGAGCCTGCTGGCACCGCAGTTCTCTGTCTACAGCTGCTCTTCAGCCTTGGTTTGTACCATTAAATTAGCAAGTCTTTCACTGGCCTATGCCAAAAAATGTATGTCACGAGTCACAAATCACAGACCAAATGATTGTTTTCTCCTAAATCTAGGTAGTAGTAGTAGTGTCTGTTTCACAACAGTGTGCTGGTCAAAGAAAGGATAAACACATTCCTCCTAACATAAGGGGGTTTCTGCCACAGCTCCTGCAGCTCAGGAGAGACTTTAAACTCCAGGTTATGGGTGAGGACGCTTATTCCCTCACCCCTCCCTGCCGAAGCTGAGCCACTGTGACTGAAAAACACTCAATAATCATGGCGAGCGGCTGGGAGGCAGTGTGACTGTGTAACCCGGTGCCACCAGCACCACTGACGGGCTCAGCTTTGGGCAGCGGTGGGTTTGTTTTGGATCCATCTGAAACTGGCTCTCTGCAGCGTGGGGGCAGCCCCTGGTCTCATTTCACACAGCATGCCCCAGCAGCCTCCCCGCTAGCAAAGCCTTGTCACATGTACCCGGTAGAGAGGCCAGCCACTGTGTATTTTGGGGTTTATGTTTCTTTTGTCCTTAACTTTACCGAAACAGACATGGAGTTCCTTGAAGTCTTGACTGAGGGTCTGGAGAGAGTGTTACTTGTTAGAGGAGGCGGACGAGAAGTTATCACAATTTACTCCTGATTTAGTACAAGCCTCTAATGCCGGTCTACATTTACCTTCTTGGCGATAATGGACATTCCAGTTTTAAATGGAGAAGAAAAAAAGGTTTTTTGCCTAACTTTCTCCTCATCCAGTCCTATTTGTTGTCTTTCCATTTGCAACATACATATCTTTTGGGATTGCAGTATTGTCACACCATCCAATTAGCAACATAAGTTAATTGTGAAGCTGCCACATTATTCAGTTTCTGCTTCGGTACTCCAGCATTTGTGCATGTAGTTTTAACACTAAACCTATTTTTAGTCAGCACTGCTATGTGCGGTATTTTTAGTAACTGTATGTAAAGTTAGGACATGAAAGCCAGTTACTGTAAAAAGATTTTAAAAGCTTTTTATATTAGGTTTGGGGGACAGAATTATGTTATATAGCAGCTAGTTTCTGCTGAAGTTCAGCTATAAAGCATTTTCTAAGAGCACACTAAATTGTAAGAGAGGACTGAAAAATCTTTGTTTTTCTGGGTTTATTTCCAGAACTAAACTCTCAGTATTGGATAAGAATTTATACTTTTAATACATTTATTGATAGAGATTTAAGTAAATTATGTTGATATAGTTGAAATTATGTATGTAGCTTGCTACAAATTGTGTTGCTTCTGAGACTTGAGGTTCTGTGAGGCCAGATCCCTATTTATTTTTGTATTTATTTGTCAGAAATATTGGATACGCAGCTGCAGAGTGCTTAGGATAACAGATCTCACAATAAATTTTGAATCATCAGCGAATTGAAGAACCAGTCCTGTGCAGTTTTTCCATGCTTTAAATTTCTTGCAGACCATCCATCAAAGTACATAGAGCATGTTGGAGTCCCGTCTGTAGAACCAGGCGCTATGCTGCACGCACAGCGGTGGGATTGCACTTGCACAAGTACAGGGGACCTGCTGCTTCATTGTATGCTTTATGCCCTTAGAGGAAAAAGAAGAAAAGAAGACCTATATTAACCAATAAGTCTCTGGAGATTTTATCAAGCCCATTGAGTTGTACTTTACGTACAGGGCATTCGTATTTTTTCAATAAAATGTTGCATACACTTTGAACCTGTTCTCTGTTCTGTGTGCTATGGTGAATTACCTGGGAAAACGCCATCTGTCCTTCCCTGCGCAGCACTGCTGTGATCTGACTTCAGCGCATTGGCACTGGTGGATCCACTGTGCGAGGGGAAGGTGGTGGAGAGGTGTTGGTGCTCCCCCAAATGGTGCACATGCCACACTGTGGAGGTGCCAGCTTAGGCTTTAACGCGGCCTGGTGGCATGCCAGAGTGAAGGCTCGCGGGTCTGGAGTTGCTACCATATGCAACAGCCAGGTAGAACTTTGTACCTGTAGGCTATGGAACACACACAAGCTGGTACCCCCTCAAGATTTCTGGCTGTCTGGGAAAGCAGTAATCCCATCCAAGGGACACATGTGAGCTAACCTCCACGGGATGGATGAGTGGTATGGAAAGAAAGGTGGGGATTGACACTCTCCTGATGCAGGTGCTCTTGCTAGTTGGTATACTAGTTCTGTCAGCCCTGTAGCGATAGTACTGCTGGTTTGTGAGACACAAATCTGAGAAACTATCCAGGCTATGATCTTGAATAAGAACGTAACTAAAAAATGGCTGTTATAAGAGCTTTATAGTTAAAGCCTAAGTTTGTTCTCTGTGAAATAGGACATTTCCAATGGGAGCCGGATGCTCTAGGGTGTGCTCCCTACTGGGTAATTTTCATTTTATTTTTTAAACAACAGTCTTTACTTTTTGGATTTTGAAAACCAAAATTCATTTCACTCACAATTTACAACCAATGGAAAGAATAAAGCTTGCTTAGTTGTAAATAGTGTGCTATTTGTAGAGACATCATTTTTATATCTTACAGCTTTCTTTTATAAGAGCAATTAAATAAGTTCATGTTTTTTTTTTTTTTTATTCTTGAGACTTCTGTTAGGTCTAACTATGAGATACTAACTTTATTTTACCAAATATAGACTTCTGATATAAACATGCTGAGAAAAACATACACATATTCCTTATGAAATTTTATGTATTTGAATGACATAACCACCTCACAAAAGGATTTCAGCGCCATCTGTTTATTACCTGACCCAAGTAATCTGTTTGTGGCTTTAGTATGTTTTTAACATCATAGAATCATAGAACCATAGGATGGTTAGGGTTGGAAGGGACCTTCAAAGGTCATCTAGTCCAACCCCCCTGCAAGGAGCAGGGACATCCCTGACTAGATCAGGTTGCTCAGAGCCTCATCCAGCCTGGCCTTGAACGTTTCCAGGGATGGGGCTTCCACCACCTTTCTGGGCAATGTGTTCCAGTGTTCTATAACTCGCATCGTAAAAAAATTTTTCCTCATTTCCAATCTAAGTCTACCCCCCACTATTTTAAAACCATTACCCCTTGTCCTATTGCAACAGGCCCTACTGAACAGCCTTTCCCCATCTTTCCTGTAGGCCCCCTTGAGGTACTGGAAGACCACTATCAGGTCTCCCCGGAGCCTCCTCTTCTCCAGGCTGAACAGCCCCAACTCTCTCAGCCTGTCCTCATAAGAGAGGTGCTCCAGCCCTTTTATCATCTTCGTGGCCCTCCTCTGGACCTTCTCCAACTGGTTCGTGTCCTTCTTGTGTTGGGGGCTCCAGAACTGGACACAGTACTCCAGGTGGGGTCTCACCAGGGCAGAGAGGAGGGGGAGAATCACCTCCCTCGACCTGCTGGCCCATGCTTCTTTTGATGCAGCCCAGGATGCGGTTGGCCGCCTGGGCCACAAGGGTGCATTGCCTGCTGTTAAGCTTCTCATCCACCAGCACTCCCAAGTCCTTCTCCTCAGGGCTGCTCTCAATCCATTCCCCGCCCAGCCTGTATTTGTGCCTGGGATTGCCATGACCCAGGTGCAGGACCTTGCACTTGGCCTGGTTGAACTTCATGAGGTTGGCACGGGCCCACCTCTCCAGCCTGTCAAGGTCCCTCTGGATGGCATCCCTCCCTTCCAGCGTGTCGACGGCACCACACAGCTTGGTGTCATTGGCGAACTTGCTGAGGGTGCACTCTATCCCACTGTCCATGTCGCCGACAAAGATGTTGAACAGGGCCGGGCCCAGCACGGACCCCTGAGGGACGCCACTGGTGACCGGTCTCCACATGGACGTTGAGCCGTTGACCACCACTCTCTGAGTGCGGCCATCCAGCCAACTCCTTATCCACCGAGTGGTCCATCCATCAAACCCATGTCTCTCTAGTTCAAACCAACCCAGTGAATATCTTTACATATACTTTAGGTTAGGTTGTCAGAGGTGATTCTATGCAATGTGGATTTAAAAAACCCCTAATTCAGCATTGTGTGGACCCTAAGGATTTAATAGGCTCCAATTATGTAAGACATATCTATATATAGAAGGTTCAAAATAAGTTCCTCTGAGACTTGCTCACGTCAAAGTGTAGTCTGGGGGTGCATGTCAGTGAAAACTGGAAGTAGCATGGAAAAGGTTGCGTAAGAAAAACATCATTGAAAAAGGTAATTTCTAGTTGAGTCAGCTTCTGTGAAGGTAACTGAATGGTCATCTTCCATTTCTGTCCCTACACCAAATCCTTTTTTTTGGTAAGAAGATGAGAACATGCAATGAAACCACAACATGACAAAGTTTGAATTAAGCTCTTTGGGGGTATAGAGAATTATACTTAAAACGTCTATAGTTTTAATAATTAGTGAGTTGCTAAAAAAATACTACTATAGCACGAAGTTGTCCCTTTGCTTTATCTTTCCTCTCTAGAAAACTTGCAATCAAAACTGCAATCAAAAAAGTGGTTTACTTTCTGTGAGGAGCAGTGCGTTGCTCGGCCGTGTTCCTAGCACTGCACTGGTTTGCCTTAGCTACCGGAACCCACCAGAGGGCACTGGGCTGCTGCCTTTGGTGGTTCTGCAGGCCTGAGAAATACCACAGCACTTACACAGATTATTTGGAAATTAATGTTGAGTGGTAATTTCTCATGCTATTCATCTAACCAATACTTCTTTGTATTCTAGATGCACTGATAGGAAATGAAATGTGATAAATTAAAAAATTTCCATTTAAACAATACATCCTCCCCTGCCCCCATTTCACAATTCCTCATCTGCGTCATCCATAATAATGTTTGCTTCTTCAGTAGTTCCCTTGGGAAGAGAAAAACTGCCTCGTGCTGTGCTCCAGAGGTCAGAAGTTCTCATTCCGTTCTGAAGTAATTATCCCCCTGCATAGTCACTGGCCGAGGTCCATACACAGATGCTGCCAATACAAAGTGCCGCTTTCCCCAGGGGAGATGTATCCCATCGCTCTGGATTTGCCACATCAGACAGCAGCAGTCAGAACTACAGTGCAGTCCAGCAGGTAACGAGGTTTTGAAGAAAATTTCCCATCATATTCCAAGCTCAGGCAGCTCTTTGAACAGAATACGCCTTGCCAGTGGACAGTCAACTGAAATGGGGTCTATGGTTGGAAACTTCTGTCCAAAATGATCTCTCCACCCTGAAAATAACGCAGGCGGGCCTCTTGCTGTTGGGAAAAGTGTCATAAGTGCATGTCTCTTCGTCTGGCTGGGGCAGGCGCCTGCCAGCCAGGCAGACACTGCTTGCTTCTGGCAGGCCTGATGTTAATTTCTTCTGTCAGTTCCTGAAGCAAGCCTGTCCTAGTGCTTCAAGAAGTGCTAGACAGCCAGTGCACTTACTATGTGTGATGGGTGAAAATTGAGCTGAGAAATGGGTGAAAGGCTGAGCAAACAGGACAATTTCGTAAGCAAACAGGTACCTGGCTAGTGCTGGAGTGGCAATGGGAGGTGTCCCTAACTCATTTCTGCATAGAGCTTTGTCTGAGAGTCTCCTTCACTTCTCTGCACCATCTCATGGGACTCCCAAGATAGCTGGGAGTACCTGACACCATGAGGTCTGAGGCGCTCTCTGCTACTCCCTAGCAATGTCAATAATATAGATGTCGCTACAGAAACAGAAACGTGGCAGGATGTGTCCACAGCCCACAGAGATAGCCTTGCTGATGGGTTAGTAACAAAGTTAGAGACCTCAAGCAGAGGTGTCAAGCTTTTAATCTGTGTCACACAAGTAGGCCAGCCATTCTATGACATTAAAAGAAATGTAAGCGGGAGAGGATGCCTTTTGGCAGCAGTGACAAGTTATGACCATTTAAACTCCTCTTTAAACTGTAGTACTGGACGCGAGATAAAAGTTAAATGTCTGGCAAAGTCAGTCCTCATAAAGCGATGCTTTTTAAGATGAACCAAAGTAGACAATTCACCAGATATTTTTGCCTACCAGCTCCAAGATGGGAGACGCCCACTTGATGTAGCTTCTCCTTTTTCCAATAAAATACCACTGCCAATAGGACACAATATTGTCCATACACCTCTGGATATAAGGCACTCTCCAAGGTTCAAATACAGTGAAGTATCGGAGGCATTTGAACCACAGCTGTCATAGTGTAGGGCATGTGCCACATGCACCTCAGTTGGAGGGTTCGAGCGAAAAATTAGCTTTGTATTTTTGTAAGATGGGGTTGGCCTGTCCTTGGCACTTCTGTAGGAGGTCAGGGTCAGCTTCTTTCCAACCCAACCCAGACATTTCAGTTTCAAAAAGTCATACCTTTGCAAAGCTCTTCACTTCAGCAAACTGAAAAAGCAAGAGCTGAGGTGAGCCTCTCTCAACAAATGCTGCTTGCCATGTGATTTAATACGAGAGTATCTGTATTTATTGTACAGATAGTGACTTACACTGAGCAGTTGTGTATGATGTTGTATATAATGTTGTCAATGTGTAGTCCTCCTCTGACAACTTAATCCTTTGCATTATGCATCAACAAGAGGCAAAGACAGCAGCCAGCAGAGAATGTGAACAAAAAAATAGTTCGTAGAAATAGCAAAAGAAATAAAGAACACAAAGTCAATAAGCTTATGAACCAATCTTGATTATTGCTCCTCAGTCTCTCATAATCTGTTTGTGGGAGGCCATTTCTGGTTGGGTCTTTCAAATGTCAGGCAGTTAATACTTCTACAGAAGACCCACTCTTAATCTGCAAGCAACAGTAAGGATTTTAAGAATTACAGCTTAAAATTGAGAGGCATAAATTCTAAACTCAAGACTTAATATAGGTAACAAGGTAGCAAATCACACAGATATAGTACTTTTTGCCAAACTTACCTGCTTCATATAGACAAATACATACACTTTTCATGTTACACATCTGAAACAATTTCCTAAGTGTTAGAATTTATTTTGTTCTGCTTTTACATATATGGCTATGAAGATTAATTACCTTGATTTGCTTTCCATTAGATTAAAAAAAAAAAGTTAATAAGGAATCAATTACTGAGGCTTTATAAACAAAGAAAGAAATTGACCACAGAAACATTAAAGATCTAAATGGAACATGTAAATAGTCCCCATCAAAATAAGCCGGCTACAATCAGGGCTGAATGTATTTTTAGTTGGCTCCTTTCATGTCCTTCACTGGAGTCCATACAAACTGTTCCCACAATATGACTCTTTGTGGCTTATCTGCTCTTTTCTTTCAAGGACATGTTCAATTAGCCTCCTCAGAGGCCAGCTGTGTTAGGGGTGAAACACGGCCCTGTTTATTGTTTATGGACTTTAAACTGGCACAACTCTTGTCTTGTCAGAGTGGCTTCAGCTCTGTTTTTCACAGAAGTGTGTTTGGTTGGGCTCCATTCATTACTATTTTCAACAACTTGCTTGCATTTATACAAGCATTTACTTATCTCCATATTTCTCACCTCAAAAGAGCTTATTGAAGTGGCCAGCTAGGCCAGCCAACTGAAACAAATATACTGAAAATAAAAAGCAGATGAGCTTTACTCCAATTTGTCTCTTGGGTGCATTCAGTTTAACTCCCAGACCCTGTTCTTCACCCACTAAAGGTAAAGCTGTGTAAGGTTCTGCTGTGAGCAAAGCTTAGCAGTTATATTGTTCCCAGAGTAGTACATGGTTTCTACAATGTATTTTTTTTCCTCAGATTTTAAAAACAACTCCTTTTAAACAGGCATGATTTACTCCTTGTGTTTGGGAACAGAACACTCCCTTCATCTGCTTTTTTGTTTCTGCCAGCTGTTATGTCAGTAATGAAGGGAAACTGGCATAAAATCCACATAATTGGGTGAACCAGAAGTGTTTTACCTCAGCATCTGTACAATCAGGCCATACATCTTAAGAATGCATACTGAGAGAATGTAACGCCGTCTTGAAAGCCTAATATGGCTAATTCCAATTCTGATGTTTGCATCTTCTCCTGTCTCCTGCACAGAAATCCTTCTGGCTTCCTGTAGAGACTGTACCTTGGGTACAATGGCAGCCCAGAATGGCGGCTTTGGAGAAAGTAGGTTATTCTTTCTGTAACAGTTAGACATCTTTCACTTTGAATGCTCCTTCACTCCGGTGAATGTAAAGTTATACGCAAAATCAGGGAGATCAATTCAAAGTACAGCCTCTGATCTTTTAATGTACATAAACGCTATTGCTGTTGAAAACTGTGTAAGAAAGATCTAGTTACTTGAAATGCGTCTCATGGCTGTAAAGACTAGTACTTGTTGGAGAGGAGGTGGAGGAAGGACAGGCATGTGAGATGAGAATGCCAAGTCATAAGTTTTAGACCACATGCCCTCCAAGGCCATGAATTCATACACCTGCACTTTCCCCTCCCCTTCAGGTTTCCTCTCACACCAGGAGTAGTGCTCATTTTCCCGAAACTCTCATTTTGCAGGAAGTTAGAACAAAAATTACAGTAGAAGCTATGCTCTTTGCTGTTATTTCTGATCTACACAGAACTAGTAAGTCAAAGAAAACTTACTGGGAGACTGAAGTTAGAGGTAGTATTATTTCTGTGTGAATTCTGTCAGTGAAGATTGCAGAGAGAAAAAATCCTGTTAGAACTCACAGTGCTTGTTTAATTGGACAGTTGTAATTATGCCAAGAGTTTATTCTAGTAGGAGTACGTGTGCAGTGCCCTTTTTCATATTGCAATTCAGTGCTGCAGGGTTACAAAATAAATAAATTTGTGCGTGTGATTTTATAGCTAATACAGGATAATGTGCCAAGATTTATCACGTTACATTTAGTGTTGCAATCTAGTTAAAAAAAAGGCAGCTTTTAGTGCAGAGTGTGTAAGGAGGAAAAAGTCACTCCTCTCTTCAAAGTCTAACCCGATTAAGAGACTGACCCTTCTCACACTAGGCTTAAGTATCAAAATCCAATTAAAATCTTGTTACTAACCGTATGTCCACAATCAAATCCTGGGTACTACAACTTGCCTGTCAGTATTTTTAGGAAAACTCAATAATGTCTTTAAATTGGGCATACACTGGCAAATTTTCTAAGAAGTGGAAAGGGCAACTTAGAAAAAAAAACAAACTTAGAAGTCGATAGTCCTACAGATAAAAGGTTTAGAGGAAAAAGTCTACATATATTAGCAAAGTTGTCCTTCTCTTGATGTTTTAAGGTGCATCTCACAGACACCAAAATTGGCCAAGAAATCTAGCTCACCTTTGTAACTAGAGAATTAGACATGCCTCAACCCCAGATGTCCAAGTCATTTTGTATACTGGTGTTGTGGCTGAACTACGACAACTGGCATCATCAAAGAAACCTGTGTCAAACACTCATAAAGAGACTCCAAATCTGCTGCATTAGGGCAGCTAGCCTGTGACATGTACAAATTTGGAGATAGTAGAGCTCACAGAAGTTGTTGAACTCCTCTGAAAACAAGACTCAGATGTAATCGTGCTGGCCTGGGCCAATTTCAACTAAATTTTGGAGTTTAAAATGAACACTTGATGTTCAGTTTAAAATGAGAAATGACTCCAAACAGAATATTCTGAGTCTGAGTTACTCGATTAAAATTGCATTTGGATGAAAATTTTGCAGGCTGAGGGCACCTCCACAGGTTACTTGTACCTGTTTTTCTTGTGTTGAACTCCTCTCCTCATCAGAATTACATCTGAAAACCTGATTTACTAGCATAAATACATAATTCTTCATACTGCTTGGTTTACCACTGAAAACCAAACAGACAGTAGCAACATAAAAATCCAGTTTCTAGTCAGGTCCCTTAGTTCTGTGTTCAAATAACCATTATTTTCAAAAGGACAGTTAAAATAGGCTGGGTTTAATGTCTTCTTTGTTGCTGTACCACAAATGTGAAATAAAATTCATCTCCGTCATCGCCTGATGGATCATGTACATCCTCAGGGAGAAGCTGAGATTTCTCACGTCAGCAAAAAAAAAAAAAAAATCTGACACCAACACAGATGGCGCAGTGGCTACTGCTACATGTACTGACAGTACATGTACTTTCTGCCTTTCTGCAGCCAGGCTCAGCAGCAAGGAAAACCCCCATGCTTTTTAGTAATTGCTTTTTATTTGTAATAAATGTTAAACATGTTATGAATGGATGCAACTTCCATTAATGTCACTGGGAAAGTGACATTATGTATGTCATATCTCTAGCAGTCTCTTTAGCCGCTTCTAAAAGCCTTCTGAATTCTGAAAGAAAATAAGGATATGCTCAGGACATACTGTAGAAACAGGAGCTTTGGGAATTTATGTAATTTCTTGTTCACAACTGCACTTGTGTAATTAAATGTTGCTCATTCTTCCACATTTCAAAACGTGTTATTTATGTGTTCACTGGTAACTCCATGAAGTTTCATATTTGAACACTCACTTTCAGGAAGAAATTTATTTTTCCCTGAATTGATGAACTTCAACAAAAGGTCTCTTGAACAGAACTTGACAGATGCTCAGCATATCACTACAGCCAAACGTGAATAGACATTGTCAGTAGTGCCACTCCGTTCATAGTGGCCTATTTGCCTTGGTACCACTGTTAGGCCTATCACATTATTGAGTTCATTTCTGTTTCAGGACCTACTCTAGATAAAATTAAGAGAAGGGCTCTCTTTCCTCAGCAAAAGGCTGACCCTTCTCTACTCCACATTTTTCCTTGGTGGGCCTCCAGCATTTTCTTTCCAGTACCTTCTCCATATTGTATGTTTGCACTCTTTCTGAGATACCAATGCTTACAGTCCAGCCTCCAAGTTGCCCTCTGCATGCTACTTGGCTGTAGCCCCTAGCTACTTTGGATATTTTGGACCACGAGAGCAACAAAACTCACCACTGGGTTACTACTGGTGATGTGGAAAAGAATCCTGAACACTCAGACAGGACATCTGTGTGCACCACAGGTGATGCAGAATTTCTAGGTCCAGAGAATAGCAATGATAATTAGCTACCTAGCATTTCTATAGGCCAGCAGTGACTGCCACTCAAGTCTGCAGCTCTTCTGATGAGTATTAATACCATCTGTGGAAGGAAGAGTCCTGTTTTCTCAAGGCTGTGACTGTGTTCTTGAAGTTTCTGGCTTGTGCAACTTTTGACTTGGATAAAATGGAGTCTTACATATACCAGAGCTTCCTCCCTGATGGTGAAGTTATTTGCAACAGCATGGTGATGTATGGCTGCACTGTCTGTCTGTGGTTAGTCATTTATCCTTCACTGTTTTCTCTCTTTGGAAGTACTGGTTGTCATATAAGGCTTGTAAAGAACTATTGGCCTTACTGTTCCTTACAAAAGCAAACTCTGCTTCTCCCTGCATTAGCTTGTTTGGTGCTTGGAGGGTTTATGATTAGTATGATTTGGGATTTTGATTAATCTTTGATACCCAGAAGCTTTAGTGCTCTGGATTTTAAGCTATTTATGGTGCAGTACTCCAAGTGCTTATGTGAGAATTCTGCAAGACTATAGCTCTTGCTCACAAAATTTGTGAGAAGTAATTTATGTAATACATGTGCTGTCCATGACTAAAGCTGTTCCTGCTTCCTAACCTGAGTTCTTGAGTACTTTGGTCTTTTGGAGGAATAGCAAGCTGCTGTCAAAGGTGCAACTGGATTCTTGGAGTAGCTATACTGTCTCTGTGACTGTCTGTTATTTCTTCTGTCTTTTTAGAATAAACTCTAAGAACCACTGTGGGGACTACTTGTGCAACGTCACATGCAGGTACTCACAGAAAAGAGTTTGACCTTAGGGACTCTGTTTGGAGGGAGTTAACAAGCATGTGCATCGCTACTATGAACTAGTAACTGGGGAGGAGGCAAGCACATGAAACACCTATAACTCAGATGGAAAAGCCAACTCCTCCACTAAGTAGTTTATCAGCAGCAAATATGAAAATGGGCTCCCTGGTGTCCTTTCTCTTTAGCCAAATCATTATTAAACACGACTATATGGTCTTGAAAGACATGACCAAGTTCCTGAAAGAGCAGCCCTGTAAGGAGAGGAAATGTGGAGGATGACCTCAGGTATCATAAAAGAGAAGAGCAAGACATGTACAAGATATCTTGTAGGACAGCAAGGTAAACCACTGCTTTTAAAATCTAAAAGATCTACATGGCGGTTTCACAGAATAACTAACTGGGAAAGGTAGAAAGAAGAAAAGCGCAAAGCCTCCAAATTAATCAGTCAAAAACTCTTCCTATTGAGAGAGAGATGTGAGAAGCAGTTTGACTACTTAATCCTACTGTTTTGGCTACGCTGGCCTACAGATTTTTGTGTTGAAAAGCTTAGACTTAGCCTTTATGCAAAGGATAAACTAGATATAGTTTATAAACAAACTGCCTTGCTTATATTCCTGTTTATGTGCATACCTGCATTACTGACTGTTGATAGCTGCTGCAGAGCTAACCAAACATTACAATGCTGCTTTCAGTGATAATAAGGTCTAGCTTCTCAAAACGGCATGCCTCAATGAGAAATAGAAATGCTGCTGGTGCCATTTATTTGTGTTTCTGGTTATTAGAAGCCAAGATTATTGAGTAAACAGCCTAGAGGCTTCACCAGATGCCCTGCAGCTAAAGAAAACCAACCAGGCCCTGTCAGCTAAGCTAGTGACAGAAATCTGACTCTTGTGTGAGGCCTACAGGAGAATGAGGCACTACAGTGCTATACCTTTGCCTTTTCACTGTCAGTCTAAGCAAGATATGAAGTATTCTTCAAGAAAAAGCTGACTGCAGCTCAAGCAATAGGATGCTATAGCTTGTCATTCTAGCTTTGAGGTAATCCCACACAGTTTTCTCTTCCTTATTTCTAAGAATTTCTGTTGTTCCAGTATCAGCATTGAGCAAAGCTGACATTGATTTATGTAGGATCTGGCACAAACACAAGGCTTTTGCACGATTAAACTTGTGCTCCCACAATCACTAGAGAGCTCAATCCTTAAAGAAGCAGGAGTATGAAAGAGTGAGGAGGCCAAAGGAGCATAGAACTAATAAAGAGAACCAATGACAAATGATCTGCAAGTAATTGGAATAAAAGGTAACCTGTTGCTCCTATGTACTTTTGAGGGTTACTGGAAATACTGACACTAAATTTTGGTTTAGGTGCTAAATCTGGCTAGTCTGTCAGAAAACTGCTGCAACTTATCTTAGGAAATGGTCAGAGAGTTTGGTGAAAAAATATTACTTTGATGTCTAACTTGTGGGATGGAAAAGAAGAAATTGTAGTATCTTGTAAGGACCAGTTGATTTGGCTTTTCAATTAAGAAATTAATTCTGAAATGATCATTACTGAGTATTGAGCTTGAAGTTTCTCAGGTTGGGAAGGGGAGGGGAAAGAGAGAGAGTTGTAACTGATCTGTAAGAGCTTGTTTGTAGTACTACACTCTTACATAGGTCACAAACAGTGTACTGTCACAAAGCATGTGTCACAGAACAGGCGAAACTGCTCATTCAGAGAGGTCTCGTTATATTAAATCCTGCATGTGCTATCATACAGTAAACTCTTATATTTGAGTCTTTAATGTGTAAAATTGAAGGAGTCTCTTGATCTCAGTCTCAACAGCCTATATATAGCCTATTGCAAGAGATGTTAAGTCTTCAAAGTTCCAAGATGGGTATTAAGTCATTAAAGCTCCAGTGAGGTTGGCTGGTTATTGTAAACAAAACACCTGTCCTGTTTACCTTTCCCTAGCTTAACATCTGCAAATGTCTATTAAGGCTGCTTTCAAGCAAGTAGAAAGTACACTGCTGACTTGTTCTCTTCACCAACACCTCCCTACAAGTTCTAGAGAGGGCACTCATTTATGAGCCTTTCCAGCATAAATGAGATTTGTATAAATATGTATCTAAGTGAGAACTGATTACATGTCAGAAGGACTTCTTTGACAGGGTGAGATTATCTCAAATAGCCTAGTTCCTACATCTTCTGTGCTTATGAGAGCAAATGTCTGCAACAACAGTTACTAACAACAGTCTACTAACAGAAGCATCCTTGACTGTGGACAAATTCTCCTTTCTGGAGTTCACATTGAGGACCATTGACCCTGAATAGTCAAGAACCCACATGCTGCAACTGAAAAAAAGGTAGCAATTTAGCAGAAACTTTAGCCTGCAGTACCAGTCTTGAAATTGTGCTGAAGATAACCTATATGAAATCTAAGTTTTGCCTGCACGGTTACAAAAAGCTCAGAAGAGTGAACAAAGGAGCTCATGTCTCCTCTCTCACTGAAAGATAGTATAGATGGTCTGATATAATGTTATTATGAAATGCTGTTTCTAGAATTCAATCCCATTCGATGACTTCCAGGTTGTCATCTCTCAATGACTGCAAACTGATCTAGAGTCTGGCTTGTCTTCCACATTTTTTTTCTAAAAACTGATGCTAGTACTGCTTGTGTGTGTGAGGAAGAGTAGTATGATTTCTTTTGCTGTCACCTGCCTTTCTAATGCTGCTAGAGCTTGTCGTCTTTTTGTTTCTATGAGACGAAGTCAGCAAGGCATGGACAGTACTGCTGCTCTGGAAAAAAAGCAATTTGGTTGCCTTTGTTTAGTCTCCTGCTTTCCTGCGCCTTCTGAATATGAACTATTGCAGTAGTTCTCTAAGTCACGGGAGCTAAACAGCAAGGGTTGCAAATGCACTGGGAAGGGCTCCTACACAGCTCCTTTTCCATGATAGAGTACAGAAAACACCTTTTTCCTCAGCGTGCCATGATGATCTGAGTGCTGTAGTCCCTCTGTTGTACAATGCAGGAAAGAATATGCAGAAACCAATGACTTGCATGTAGAGCTTTTATTACAGTATTTTTGGTTGACCTGCATAAAAGATGTGGCAATCAAATAGCTGGTTGTTAATCAACTAGCTGGTTGTTACGGCTTAGAGGAGCAGTTCCTCTGTTGGGAATACAAATTACTGGTAAACAAGCTAGTTCAGAGTGGTAAGAAGGTTGTCACAAAGCAGCTGTGCCCCCTGCTGTCACTGCTTCTTCTCATAGCTGTACTTAAAAAAAAAAAAAAAAGTCTGGGTATCCTTAGCATAGATTTCTGTTTGAAATAGTTAAGTTTCAGAATACTTTAAGTATATATTTTTCTAGATGGACAGCTACAGTAAAAAGTGGTATGCATGACTTAAGTGTACCTAGATTTTTTCCTGCAATTGAAGCAACAGAAAAAAAAATAATCTTACAGTTGAAAAGTAAGGACAATGAATTGAAGGTGGAGCTGGGACAGCTCAAACCAGCAGAATTCTGGTTTCTTTATACTTGGAAGACAGTAATTTTACCCCTGCCAAAATACATGTTTATGATATATTTAGTGTGAGAACCATAATCAGAGTTGGCAGAGAGACAAAATTTCCACATTATGCAAAAAACTTCTGTTTATAAAAACATCTCCCAAATGAGACAAAGTAAAAAAATAAGATGTTTTGTACGATGAAACTTGATGATTAAAAACCTGAAATGAAGTAAATTTCACAGCATCCTTGTATATCTGATTTCTTTTGCCCTGTTCCAGATGTGTACATGGTTGTCATGTTGAACAAAACAGATCTTTGCCAAAAGTTTTTGTGGAGTTTCTGTTTCACAGAATCACCACTTTGACAGCCATGTATCAGAATAAATTATTCTACCCACACCCTTTCTTTAAGAAAGATGTCAAAGCACTTGCCGGAGCTGTACAGAAGTAGTGTAGCAATGTTTCTGGAACCCTGGTACCCATGTGACTGACGCACCAATCTGTACTCCTGTTGCACTGAAAGTTTGTTACAAAACTGGGACCAGTTGTATTCTTCCCTGAAAGTTGCAAAGGAAATACAAAGATGTGAAGTAATCAATGTTAAAGATGTCCTGTGAGCTGCTAGTAAGTCTGATTTGTGAAGAATGTACTGCTGACAAGCTGTATGGTCGAAAAATTTAAGTGCGGAGACAACTGCTCACTTGATTGAAATTAAAGATATTAAATCTAAGAGAGCAAAAATTAAAAGGAAGGAGGCAAATTCTGCCTTCCCCTCTACCCAAACAGCCTTTTATTAATTCTCTTAGCCTAGTTACTGAGATATGGGGTCTGTTGTCAGCGAGCTGCAGTCAGAATGTGGCCAGTAGGGAGTGTGCTTCTACTGGGTAGGAACAACTGTTAGTTATGGTGGATGCTGACACTGATGAGAATTAAAGGTTGTGTAGGGTGGATAGGGAAAAAGAAGGTTGTATTTCTATATAGTTTTTGCATAATGTTTATGTTGTCTCATTAAATCTGTCTGGAGTGAGAAATTTTTTACCCAACTAAGGGATAAGATGTGATGAAGTTTCTGTGGTAATCGCAAGCCTGTTGTGAACTTGGCTTTATAAACTAATATCTATAATCTATGGAGAATGCTCCTGACTGTACTAAGAAATTAAGATTTAAGTTAGATGTTCTAAAATTAGCCGTGTTTTTGACACGGCAGGAGGCAAGACTAACCAAACTCTAGTTTTGCTTAGTTTTACTAAGTTGCCTCCAGGAATCTTGTTTTTGCTTTTAGTGGCCATTTTACAGTTCCCAGTTCTTCCTGAAACCCCATTTTAGATGGGAACATGGAGTTTTCAGCTTCAGAAATGACAGGGTCTGCTCAAGGCTACTACCAGCAATGAAAGCAATGTAAACCCTGCAGCAGTGTGACTTCCTAAACAATACAGAACCCAACAGACCTGTGAGTTGATATGCACCAGAGATTTCATCCTGGAAATCTAGCACAGCTGTCCTGTTGGCTTTTTTTTTTTGGCGGAGTCCAGCCTCTGCTGTTTCATTTGTCCCCAAGACTGGTTCTTGCAGTAAACAATAAACTACTATGTCTCATTTGACAGCTTTGTCAATGTGGCATTGTGGGCTTTCTTTCAGCTGTAGGAGCGAAGAATGTATGGAGAAATTGTGAAAAGTCAAGTAACTTTTAGAAGGCCAGCAGGATTTTTGCAATAATGCTTTGTGGTGATGGAAGGAAGTAAGTGTTATGATAGACAACAAAATGGTGAAATATGACATGCAGTAAAGCACTTATTCCCAAACTATGCTTGCTCTCCCCTCTTTCCTAAATATCAAAATATTCCCGGGGTACTGTGTGTCAACCACTGACTTTTGTTCAGGCTTATCCATTCACTATGTTTAGTTAATAGAACTATTACCTATCTAAGACACCACTGTTACATTCACTTCAGTGCGAATGTGATTATTGAAGAAGTAGATAAGATAAAGTAGTGCATTCCCTGCCATTAGGAAATTTCTACTACAAAGAACAGTGGATAATTCCAGGAGGGATGCTGGCAGGACAAAGTCTGAAACCTGAAGAACCTCATGGAATAAGGCTTTACATTCAATGTATGCGTACGATTGCACTGACAGCTTGTTTTGTTCTATATTTTTCATTGCTAACAAAATACCCTATTTCTACTCTTCATAGGAGTCTTTACATTTCACTTGGAAGACCTCTCAGGTCATGCACTGAAATGATCAGAGATATAATTTCTGATATTTTAGACTTGCAATGATTATGACTTTCTTTAGCCAGAGAATGCACTGTGAATATGGTCAGTTCTCAGAACAGCTGACATAAAATAACTGGTTCATATATGAAGTTTAGGGCAGCATACTGGCTTGCCCCGAAGTCGGTAAGCTGTAAAAGATGACAGGACAGAACTAATCTAATTATTCTGTGAATGTGGGAAAACAGGATGCATTCCTTTCAAACTAGAGTTCCACATGTCAAATAGCCAGGATGTTTTTGTGTAGCTACTAAGATATGAGGTCTAGTTGAAGAACTCTTCCCAAACCTTCTAATTTCTAATGTAGATTTATTCCCAGTTTATAGCCACTTGCTCTCATAAGTAAACTGCCCTTTAGCTCAAATAATGCTTCACCCTCACTAGGGTTTTTGTTCTTGGTAATATTTGTGGATGACAACAGAGTCTCATTGTTTAGCTTTAATTCAGCTGTTTTTTCTAGGCTAGCAGAGGCAAAGTGTGTAGGGGAGGGTTTATAGTCTCTATCAGCTTAAGAAGAAGAAAAAAATAAACAAGAAAAATGAGAATACTGAATTTACTGAGATAGTAATAATGATTCACTAGATTCACCTGGTGTTTGGCAATGCCATCTGACAGAACACTGCAGTATGGAAAAGCAGTAAGGAATATTCATCTGATCACGTTGCTTGTGAGCCTTCTCAGCATCACACATCTGCCATTGTTCCCATGATTTTAATCACAGACTTAGTTCTTGTTGCTACTATTCTGTTTGAGTCATGAAAGAGGTCTGATGACCCCTGAGGAGACTGAAAAGAATTTTAAGACAAAGCTTTTGGAATTGCATGTTCCTCCTGCCACTCAGTGTTTATAGGGACAATGAAGGTCTGTATTGCTAAGAATGATCCACATGCAGAGTACCAGAATTAGGTGAGTCAACATAGCAACCCTTTACCTCCTCCTGTAATAAGAGATTTCGGTGTTAACTTTGAGCCAGCAGGCCATCCTGCTGAGAGGGCAGAGGGAAAAATGTTTCCTCATTACAACTAAGTTAAAATACTTCACCTCTGCCATTCTCACAATGGATACTGTAGTATGAATGGGAATGGAGAAATCGTTGCAGATCATAGACCATGACTTAAGTCCAGTTTTCTGTGAATGTAAGCTACCAATGTATGGCCTCAGTGCACTTTGTCATGTGGGAACTGGGATACTGGGAAGGTGATAGGTCTTCCACAAAGAACAGTGGAGACTCCCCGTGATGACAAGACTTCTTGGACTCTTATACAATCTTAGCATATCCTCCCCCTTCCAAAGATGCATGTTTCTTCCTGCATAGGCTTTCTGCTCCTCCTAAAGTAGCATGGAAGAGTCTTGGCACTAGATAGGCCTTCTAAAAGTACAGAGCCTGCTGGTTACCTTTCTGTCCAACTGATGGAACTGGAGAGCAGTCTGCCCTACCTGTTAACACTGTCTTCAGCTGACAGCTGTTGCTTAGACATGTGCTATCTCATTTATCTAGCTGACTTTTTAGTGACTTCTTGTGTGGCCAGGATCACAAAAAATACCTGCTGAGTTAAAGAAGATTTACTTCACTTAGCAATTCTGAAGGGAAATAAATGTAAGACAGGAAATTGCTCCTTTAATTTCCTCTAACAGACCCTATCATTTGGTAATGTAGTAACCAGCAGTCCCTTGCTTGACTAACTTCCAAACATTTATTTCATAATCTATTCCCATGTTAGACCATGGGAATAAGGAAGTAAAATGTGGCAACTTCTGGCTAAATACCCAAGTTCTAGTTTGTCTTAAAAAACACTACAACAACAAACATCCTCAATTGCTTTTCCAACAGTCTTGTTGTACAAACAGTCTTGTTTGTCCCTTGTGTATGTGATTAAAAGAAAACGTTAACTGCTGTAACTTAATTCCTTCAGCTGAATCAGACCAGATGAAAAGCACAAGGAGGAATCTACTTCAGAAGCAGAAGACTCAAGCTTTTCAATGTGCTGCACAGCCTGCAAAAAAAAGGAGAAACTGCAGAATATATCTGCTATAACTTGGTATTACTTTCTCTTACAATGTCTTATTCTCCATTCATGCTGTGGTGAGCTAAGGGGACTTGAATTTTTATTCTAACCCCTGATAGACAGATTTCATCAGGTGAATGCAAATTCTAAGACTCCAGCATAACAACTACACTTACTGTATGAAACTTAGCAGCAATTAGAAAACTTGACAATATCACAACTAATAAAAATGGCAAGCCATGCACTCTTGAATGGAGGTGCATGACTACAGACCATGTGCGAAGTACTCACCTTGTTTCTGCTCCTTACTGTATAGACAAAGCATTTCATACCACAGTATGTGAAAGCAAAACTTTCATAGTTTGAGAAGAGAGCAACGAGTTGTCAGAGTGGAAGCCACTGTCAGAAAGTAAGCTCAGCAAATGAGGTTTTATTCAGTTTGAGTTTGGGCATAGATTTCTTGAGCAAGTGATACTTAAGTATATACATACACTTGTGATGCTGTTAAAAGGATTATCCTCATGTAGATGTTAAACGGCAGTCTTACAGCACTGAAGTAGGGCTGTGTTCTTTAATCAGTTTTAACAGCTTCTAAGTAGCTGCAGACTTTCCCAAAAATTTTGTATAAAGAATAACCATACTAGAATGTACCTGTGTAAGAATAAACAAAACTTTAATTTCTCTCACAGTGTTCAATCTTCGAGAACCTTTTAGCACAAAATATACTTTGAGACTAGACACAAAGTAAACAGCAAGTGCAAAGGTCACGTTAGTTCTAAGTGTTTACATGGAAAGACATAATGGAGGATTTTCCAATTTGCTGCATTTACTAACTGCTTATAAGTCACAATTAGTAAAAATGTTTTTCTGAAAAATGGTATCAATAACATTTTCCACCATGAAACTAGTCCAGAAGTCTGGTTAGTAAGGGGAAAACAGTAATTTTAGTTTTGCTGATATTTGGCGAGATGGAGCTTACCAAGTTAGACAATTGTGCTAATGTTACTGATGAATTTGTAATAATAAGTGGTTATTTCTCATCTTCCCTCCACCCTAAATGCTACAGCTGATTGCCAGGCAGGCGTGTAGGCATTAAAAGACAAGGTGGAAGGGACCCCTCCCGCCTTTCAGTTTTCATTTGCACTGATAAAAGGCATTTACTATAGGCATGTTACTTGTGAATCTAATTCCAGATACTTAAATAGATGGTGGACATTGACCTCTAGTTACATCCAGCAACTGCTTAGACAGGAATGTTTATGAAAACACTGACTGCTAGGACCCGTATCTTACTCCTCTTGCCCTCTTTTCTCCTTTATTCACCTCTGGCTTTTTACAGTTAGTGGGATTGGAAGACACAGATACTGTCTATGTAAAGATCCGAAAGAATACCCAGAATTTAAGATTTTGATTTTTAATTGATACACCTTTGGGGCCCTCACAGGATTCTCCTGTTGCAGTTATAAAGGACAGGGGTGAAAGCAAGAGCACATCACCTGATTTGAAATACAGCTAATGATAGCTTTACTGAACAGGCTAAAAGTGTGCATAAGTAGATTTTTTTAACTATAAAAAAGGCACAAAAGTGTAGCCTTCAGCACTCTACATTTCAAGGCTGCAGCAGATCTGTCTGCCAGGTGACTACTTGTCTATCAACAAGTTTGAGAGTTAAATTAGCACTTAACTTTCCACCTTGTCAGCTTCTGCAAGCTCTGATTCATTGCTCAGGCTGTTACTGCAAGAGGGCAGTTTTCCAGTAAACAAGTGCTCTGGCATCTCAAGCTGCTGTGGAAAACCGGTATGGAGAGAGGGAAGCTTTATGCTTGAGGCAGCGGCGACTTCACGAGGGCCTTCAATTCGGAATAACTTCGGGCAGCTGGGTTCAGCCCGCGCCCGTGACCGCCTGCAGGGCGGGCTGCGCCTCACTGCCCGCTGCGCCTCACTGCCCGCTGACGCCTCACTGCCCGCTGACGCCTCACTGCCCGCTGACGCCTCACTGCCCGCTGACGCCTCTCGTAGGGCTGCACCGCAGCGCCGCGCTCGGCGCCAGGAGGCCGCGCGGCGGGAGGCCCCGCGCCCTCATGGCGCCGCAGCGGGAAGCGCGAGCTGAAGGGCGCCGCGCGCGATCCCTAAAGGCGGCAAGCGCGAGGCGGGCCTGTGCGCGTGCGCCTCGCGCTTCCCGCCTCTCGCCCCGGCCGCGAGCGGGAGCGAGGTCACCGCGGGCGCGTGTCGGTAGCTCGCGGGCGGCGGCAGCAGCTGCAGCACGCCGGGGTGCTGCGGCGCGAGGCGGCTCGGCCCCACGTGCTTACAGAGCCGCGCGCAGGCGGCGGGAACTCCGCGGTAGAAGCTGAGCGCGGGTCTCTGCCAGCGGCTCTGCTTAACCTCGCCGGCGGCTTCTGTCGGTGTATGCAGGCAGGCTCTGAAACTTCCTTGCTCGGCAGCACTCGGTCTCTCACCTGCTTACGAAAACCACTTGGTCAGCTCTGGCTACTGGGGAGCTCGGTTACAAGCGAGGGGTGTCGGGAGGACCTCACCGGGCTCGGCGGGCCGGGAGTGCCTCAGGACGGCACAGGAGCGTTCCTGCTTTACTGGTACGCTGGGGCAGAGAGACGGCGTGGTGTACTTCACAGAGAAGAGCTCGCCTGCAGAGAAAATGGAAAATACACTCAGAACTTCAAAATATGGTAAATGAATTGCAGATTCAGGTTACAACGTGTCACATAGGTTCAGGTTACGTGTAAATGCTATGCTGTTAGAGAAAATACAATTCATACGCAACTGTGATGCATCATGGAGTTCCCATCTTTTTCCTCATTTAACAGATACAACTTCAGCTACATCAGGTACAGGTTTCAGTTTTGAATTGGCGGTTGTCTTGTAAGGGGTAGTTAAGTTGCTGAATCTTGTTTATGGTAGTAGTGCTTGTTTGCTTCATTGAAATTGTTTTCTTTATAAACACTGAGCAGAAATTGGCAAGTACAATAGAAAAGCTTGAGGAACAGTTTGAGATGTTGGTTGGGTCAGACATTTGGTCTGCCTTCGTTTTCTCAGCTACTCTGGAGCAGGCACAGTGAGGGATTAGTGTCAAATGGCAAGCACAAAGATTTGGTGTGATAACAGAAGATTTTTTAGTTCTGTTATTAACAAAAAGCAGTGGCACTTTTGATAGCTGGAGCTCTGAGAAAAAAAAAATGAAAGAAGTAAATACTGTATCCAGATCTAGGGCCTTGATTATCTTGCAGTGCGTGAAAGTAGAGATGGCTTATCACCAAAAGCCAGAATCTTAAAAGGTAGCTCTAGGCAAGGATCTACTGATGTACTTGGTCATAAACAAGTCCTGACTCAATCACCCGTAAACTTTTGCTGGAAAATTCTGTGACTGTATAAAACATTATTTGTATTTTTATGAGTACTTCAATTATTTCTGTTGCAATGAGACAAGAAGAGCCTTTTATTTTTGAAAGAAACTGAACACATTCTGTTGGTTTTTTTTTTTAATTTTTTTTTTTTTCTTATCCCACTTCTACCCATAGAAAAAGCCCCTTATTTCTTTCTAGTTAGCAAATCATATATAGTTTAGGTTACCCTTAACAGATGAGAAATTTGGATTAGGTCCCGGGCGAGCAAATTCTGAAAACTGAATGGTAGGATATTGGTTGTATAGTATTCCTAATAGGTTTGTACATTTTTCTCCCCATGTATTTGAAATGTTGTGAGAACATGAATTAACCTACGTAATTATGGTCAAAAGTTAAGATTGCAGGGTTATATATATATAAATATTTTTTAAAAAATTTTAGTTCTTGTGATTCCGTAGGAGGTGTTGGTTTTGAAACTGTTGTCTTTTTATGTAGGCTGTTGTCCCTAAAAATGAGACTTCTAAACTGCTTTTTAAATTTCTTCTAGTTTTACTGCTGAGACCTTGGTGAAATTACCGTGTGGTAGATGTTCAGGCTCCTGAAGGAGCAGCCTATGACCTGACAGTATCAGAACTTCCTACAATGAGCATGTCATCAAGGTAAGCCTAAAACAACAACAGCTGATACTGCAGAAACAAGGTCCTAAGAGTGGCATGGATTTAATGTTTGGTTTTGTTTTTTTTTTTTCTCCAAGCATTTCCTGTTTGCAATTATGAGCCCTGCTGGCATAGTCTGCCTTGTTTTACTAGTGTAATAACACTAAGTTAGCAGGTCTGTTACTTATGACAACATGGTGGCTTTTCTAAAACCATTCTCTCAGCTTTTCTGGCATATAAGCAGTTCTGCTGAAATCCTAGCGAGGTGTCTATGAAGTCGCTGGCTAATAAGTCTTTTGGACTTTGTTTTGAAGCATTTCATTTATTGCCCTAAGAAAATTATGTGGAGAGTTAGTCCTGTTGACAGTCTCAACTGTTATTTTCTTGACTATTTGAGTTACTTTTAAATCTAGATCTAAAAGCTTTTAAGTATGACATTGACATTCTGCCAATATGATGGTTTATAGAAAAAACCCTTGTTATGGCTTTGCTTAGCTACAAAATCTTCTAAGAGGGTACAAAAGTACAAGATGGAGTAAAGCAATGTATATTTTTATTTCTTTATTAAATGTAAATATCATCAAGAAAAAAGAATGTCAGAGTGTGGCAAACACAACAGAGAATAGTTTTCTGTCCCAATGTAAGCATCTGTCCTTAAGTAAGAGTAGCAGGTATACCACCTTTCTGCTAACGGGCAGTTACACTTGCCCAAATTGTTCAGTAAATACCAACAGACCATTGTTTCCTGCTATTTTTTGGATATACTTTTGGTTGTGTGTTGTTACGTGCTTTTAAAGTAAGAAAGTGCTCATGCTTAGTAATTACTTGGCAGTTTGGAATCTGTCTCCACTGCTAACCTGGTAATGTGGTTGGAAGCAGACCTGCTGCAATTACCTCTGTAGTCAGAAGGTACTCAGTCCTTTATCTTCTTTTCAAGAATGGCAGTGTGGTGGCTCAGAATAGTGTTAATTCTTCCCTCAGCTCACCTAGGGATTCATTTGATAGAAAGTACTGTTAATAGGAGTTTAGCTTGCTAACATTGGCATTTCATTGCTTAGTCTTCTGGTTATTTCTCCCAAACCAGTTTTTCTTCTGCTAACTGTATTTACTTGGCTCCTGATATTTTTCCGAACTGAAAACATACCTCTGAAGCTTTAACTAATGCTTGTTTGGTGTTATGCTTTGAAGGTGAAATGACCTAGAAATGGGGCCTATGAGAAAACTTTTGACAAGGGCATGCAGTATTAGGACAAGGGGTAATGGCTTTAAACTGGAAGAGGGTAGGTTTACATTAGACATAAGGAAGAAATTATTTACTCTGAGGGTGGTGAGGCACTGGCACTGGCCCTGGAAGTGTTCAAGGCCAGGCTGGATGTGGCTTTGAACGATCTGGTCTAGCGGAAGGTGTCCCTGCCCAGGGCAGGGGAGTTGGAACTAGGTGATCCTTAAGGTGCCTTCCAACCCAAACCATTCTATGATTACTAGCCAGGTATTTCAACTGCTACATTGTTCCAGGGAAATGTATTAAGAATGGAATACACCCTAGCTAGACACTGAAAAGGAGAAAACCATATTCCATTTGAACTCAAGGCGAAACTCTAGCAAGGCAAGCAGCAGCAGTTCCGGGAATTAATCAATTAAATTTAAAATCAGGAAAAACAGCAGCAGAAAATTGACTAATTAAAAAAAGAAGACATATCTGATGCACTAAAAATGTTTAAGGAAGAACTTTAACCCAAATGACCAAAACTTAATTGAAAATGTAGTTTTCCAGCAAAAGTTTTGTCAGGGAATTATTTGTTATTTCTCAAAGATACATATGTGGTACCTGCCAAATAAGTAAATGGGTAAGTAAAAGTGGACTAAAATGATAATGCTGCTGTAGGTGGGGAGTGTTTGGAGTCCCTGTAAGAGCTTGTATTCATTACTTATATAGTTTGGCAGAAGTAAAATAAAAATTAATTGTGGCTCCTTTTCCAAAGAACGAAAAGGGAGACAAAGGTTTTAAATTATTCCAGAATACCTAGGATTAGAACGTTTACTGTGGACATGGATTCAAACTTCTCTTTTTCTAGATTTGGACCAAAGAGAGAAGTAACTGTAAAATGAGTGCCCTACTGCTGGCTGTCGTTGCTGAGTTAGTTTTGACTTCTCTAATTCTGCTGTCTTTTAAAATTTATTTTTGAAATTTAAAGTTCTTGTTTGGATGCAGAATAAAACTGTAGAAACTGCAGCATTTTTGGTTAGAGGAATTCTTATTTTCTTGCCAGGCCTCATTTAACAAAATTAAGCTTAAAAATGTTATTTTTCCTTTTTCACTGTATTATGTTCTAGTGGTGTTCTACTTTTCTAGGTTTTATGCAGGCTTGGAAATCCATAGCTATGAGATACTGCAAAAGTTTGTGGGTTTTTTTTTTTTTCCTTTTCCTCCTGTTCTTTCACCACTCGTACCCTACCTTGTGAGATATTAGAAAGCTCATGAAAATGCCTGCTCTCCTGAGCTTTCTAGTTTTTCAGATAAGCAGCCAAAAGTTCAAGCTTATATGTTAAGTCAGATCCAGACCTTTTGAAGCTCATCTGCACAAATTGAAAACTGAACTGACTTTGCCATCAAAAAATTCACCTTTTTTTCCCTTTATTTTAATAGCATTAGGGAATGTTTGAAGTCATTGAATCTGGCTCCCTACTATATTATGTACTATTTAATAGTTTCACTGTGTATTGGGCATTAGATTCATATGTTTTCTGCCTCAGAGAAGAAACCATATATTTAATACTAAAAATGTGATTCTCTGTACTTTCTTTAGCCAGCTCAGTTGCTAAGATAACATGACTGTTTCCATGGACTAAAAAATGTACTTATGAAGATATCTTGAGGATCCTGTAAAACTTCATAATGTTTTATAGGTGTTTTACTGTAAGACACTACAGATTTCTTCAACTTCTTCTGCTTTCAAATAAATTTGAAACAATGTATCTTCTCTGTAGGTGGAAAATCTATATTTGTTTCAGATCATTGGTTTGGGAGAAAGGAAACTAGCAACTTTGGTATGGTTGCATGGTTACATTTTATTATATCTTGGTGTTCTGTTACTTCAAATCAAACCAATATCTGATATACTTACTTGTTACCCAGAATTTAATTCTTTCCTTTTAAGAGAAAGAATGAAATCGGAGAACATGTGTCAGGTGCTGCAATCTAACATGATCCTAGGTCCTCTAGGGAGGAAGAATTATCACAGTGATTAGGATATCAGTCATTACTGAAATGTGATGTTAGAATGCTTTATGGACAGTCTTGCCTGGGGAAACATGCAAGACCAGTGCTTGTGAAAATCAAGTTCTACTCCTTTCTGATCTGTTGGTGGAAATCTGGAGTCTCTTTCTCTCACCTGAACTGTTCACAGCTCTGTGAGAGCAAGGCAGTGGTAGGTTAGTTTTTGAAGAAATAAAATCCTCTAGAAAGAACAATGTGTAAGCATGATGCAGAGCCATTAAATGTGGTCTAAGATCTTAAGAACTGAGACTCCATCGTCAGGCTCAGTTCCATAACTCAAAATATTTCATGCTGATTTATGAATAAGTTGACTAGTATTCAGTAAAGGAAAAATTAAACAACCAAAGGGAAGGCATTAAAGCTGCGATACCAGCTATGATCATTCATAGATGAATGCTTTGAGCTTGCACGTGATAGGTACTGTTTTGACCTGCGGTCTGGTGTTGCTCTTTAGCTGGGAAGAGTGGGATAAGCTGTACCCTTCTCTGGAGTTGTTTTTTTATGGTGTAGTTGAACTGAAGATTGAGTGAAGAAATAGGGCAGTTGGAAGAAAGTGTAGAGGAAAGTCAGGTGTATGGGAGACAGTGGGACTTCCTGTGTTAATTTCCCTGCTTGCTCAGCAGAGGTGATGGTGAGGCTCAGGACTCCTACTGAAAGAACCTCTCTTGAGGAAAGTATTTTCTCGAAGCGTCGGGTTGAACACTTGTTTCATTTGGTGGCCCCATGTGTTCTGTTTGTTGACAATGCACAAGCTTGTGGCTTGTGTCAGTAGGCCTTTCTGTTTAGCTCATATTCATGCTTGTAACTTTCTATCTATT
Organism: Chlamydotis macqueenii; assembly: GCF_036417535.1. Taxonomy (NCBI): domain Eukaryota; kingdom Metazoa; phylum Chordata; class Aves; order Otidiformes; family Otididae; genus Chlamydotis; species Chlamydotis macqueenii. Next base: position 17,331,188 of record NC_141568.1, read on the forward strand.
TTAATAGTTGAGCTCAGAGTCAACCTTTGTGTGCCCTTTGTTATGGCGTAACAATTCCTGGTAAGCTCATTTCAAATACTAAGTTATGTGGCTTCAAAAACAAGCTGTGTGCCATGAAAAGCTTGTATTAAGTAGTTAGTCTATATTATGCTGTGCTGTCCTTGGTGCTTTAAAGTAATTTCTGGAGTGATTAGAAATATTAGAGAAGCATCTTGTAGTGGCTCAGGTTAATTGCTCATAAATTCCTGTTGTGCTGATGTGGTAACTTCAATTTTTTAGAAAACTAGCTTGTGAAAGGCTGCCATAGCCCCACCCCCGACAGGCTGCAAACTCCCACCCCTGCATTTCACCACTCCTGTAGTTTTCCATTGAGGCTATTTTTCTGGGAACACCCTTGAAGCCAGATCACTGAAGTCATCAGAGTGAAACAAAAATGAAATTTTTGAGGGCTACAGTCTAGAAGATGCGTGAGACAATGACCTGCAAGCCTGCTTTACAGAAATAACAAATCCTGGATTGTGGCCTAGATTCCCCAATGTGTACTGACGGAGATGCTTACAATATACTTTTTTCATTTGTTCTCAGGCACTGAATAAGGTTATCCTTATTGTGACTGCAACTGTAGTAAGAAGGCATAGCTATAAGCCTCAAAATGGTGTTGACTTGTGTTCTCTATCCAAACAAATATTTTAACTCCCAATCTGTGGAACTCAATGCAACAAGGTGCAGAAGCTTATTTAGTTTGGTTTAGAGGTAAGCATTCCCCTGAATTGCAGAATGCTCAGGGACATGTAATTAGATGGATACAAGAAAAGACAAATCCCCTTACAGCAAAAAGAAGCTAGTAGATAGTGGGAAGAAACAAATACCACAACTGCTTATGTGATGTCTCCCGTGATTTTTGCCATTGATCAAACTGCTGGGGTGTCTTGAATTAGGAAGATTGCTGGTATGTTCTGCTACAGTGAGGTTTTTCAAATAGTATTAGTTTTCTTTTTGTGTATTACCATTTCAGGCTACTATGCATTGGTCTATTAAGCTACTTACTGTTTCGGCCACTCTGTCAGCATTTCAGTTGAGAGGCATTTTGTTTTCTATTGGAAAGAATGCATCTCTCACTTTCTTTGCTCACTCTCCTTAGGTGGTATCAATAGTTTTTGTTGGCAGTATTAGATTATCTAATATTGATCATGATCCAGCTAAGGAGTTGGTGATTCTTTAAACATCTCCCAAACTTCAAATTATTTTCTAAGGTTTTGTTTTAAGTGTATGTTTTAAGTTTATATTTGGGCGTGTAGAAATGACTGTTACTTAGAAATGACATTACTAAAAACAATAAATCAGGCAAGTATTTACTCTAAACTGGTGTGTATTTTTCTACTAAAAAAAAAAAATCAAATGTTTTTTTTTTTTTTTTTTTTTTTTTTCAAACTTCTGATGGACTTTCACTGCAGACTGAAGTATAGCTGCAATGGAAAATTCCAAGAAAAGGTGTAAGATGCAGAGTGAAAAATGTCAAGGGTAGTATTTGTTTAATGTGATTTCATTCATACATTTATATCCAAAAATGTCTCTTTAGACCATCTGGGAGTTGTACTGTTGAGTCATGTTAGCCCTTTCCTTTTTCACATTTACTCCATTTTGTTTGTACTTCCCAAATCTATTTTATTTTTCTCATTTTCTTTTACTCTGCTGGTTTGTTCTTTCTTGGCTTTATTTTTCATTAGTTAAACATAAGTGACCTTTGACATAGCAACGATTATGAAAACAGTAGGACGTTGGTTACTGCTTTGAAAGAGTACGGCAAATATTTTTGTATGTTTGTCCTCCTTTGCCTGTTACCTCTCTCCTGGGGTTGTTGCATTGTCAGTGAGTGAAGTAAATGAGCCACTTGAAGCGGGGAAAGGGAGTTTATTTAGAATCTGACTTAGTTTTCTCTGTATTATGGCTAGAGGCCCTCCTAAATCTGAGTTCTGTTGTGCTATGCAAAGCTACAAATGCATAATGAGAGCCTCTGAAGTTTACAGCACTGAAGCATTATGACAGACCAGTCCTGGCAAGGAGATGGAATTTTAATTTTATGCATGCAGATCAACAACCAAAGATTTGGAGCCAACATCTAATAATGTTTTAAGATCTCTTGGAAAATCTTGTCCTCCTACAATGGAAGCTTCTATATGGAAGCTAGCCTACTGGAAATCTCGCCTTTTATAGTTGTTCAAGGTCACAGAGGGAGAGGGTGACATGAGGTCTGAAAGTGTTGCCTAGCTCCGATGCCAGTCCAGCGCTGTAAGCTTGAGAATATAACCCTTCCCTCACTTCAAATCTTGTCATATCCAGTAGCAAATGTGGTCAAATTGTGCATGTTTGGTCTCTATTTGAGATTTGTGTTGATTTCACTTGAAACTGCAGCATTTCATGATAACCAGAGGTGGTAGCAATTGAGATGGCTCATTCTGTTGCACATGGACAATGTTGCTTCCTGAATACTGAAGACGTGCATACTGCTCCCTTGCTTGACTTAAAGCAAAAGTTCTTATTCAGATTCTGCTACTTACGTAAAACTTGAATTTTGTCAAAAGGAATATGCAAAATAATCACAGAATCCTGTATCTGTCTGTACATTTCTCTGTAATGAGAACCAGCTAGGCTCAAAGAAATTCAAGGGTATTTCCTTAGAGATTTATCAAAAGATAGAAGATCTATACTTGCCTTCCTATAGGAAACTTTTTGGGAATTAGCTATTGCTACTTGTCACAGGGGAGAAGTATTAAGTGCCTTGTGATTTGCAAAACGACATCTGCACATGTTGCCCAGAGAGATTGTACCTGGAAACATTCAAGGCCAGGTTGGATGGGGCTCTGAGCAACCTGATCTGGTTGGAGACGTCCCTGCTTCTTGCAGGGGAATTGGACTAGGTAACCTCTATGGGTTCCTTCCAACTCAAACCATTCTGTGAGTCTGTCATCTTTTGAATTCTGTCTGCTGAAACTAGTCTGTTTCAGGTGAACACAAAAAGATGGGTTTTCTGTAGCTGTAGATCCCTCAGCTCTGAGAGGTATTATGTTTTAAGCATAACTCATAGCCTTCCACAATTTTGAATACAGTGCAGCATCATTTATGAAAGACTGGAAATGAGCATGTGCCTCAGAAAATAACAGGATTCACATGCTCTGTATGTGAAAGTTTACATGAAATGTACAGTGAATTGCTAAACTTGAAGATTTTTATTCATGGTCATCAATACATGCTGATCTATTTTGTGCTCAATCACAGTAGTCATACATATTAATGTGGACTCTGCTTTCTAGGCCTCAAAAATCAAGGAAGGGATTGGAATTCTACTTTTGGGAAGGCCTTCAAGTGTCATCAAACCAATCAATCCTCAGGTTCCTGCAGCTTGTCAGTTGCTTGAATTTGAAAAGCAGTAGTCTGTTGCCCTACAGCTGTAGGTAGAAGCTAGGTGGTGGTATACAGGAGTGAAGCACTCCATGTTCCGCTCCATGGAAATATTTATATTCTTATAAAACATCCTCCACTGAAAAAGGCTGATAACAGCAGCACTGATTCAACTGTAACAAAGCCACTACAAAGTTTCTCCTGTTACAGAAGCAGAGTTCTTAAGAAATGCCAACCATTAAGCTGTTTAAATAGTTTTAGAATATAAAGCCCCACACTTTGAAGATTACAGAGATCGGCGCTAAAAACAAAGGCAATGGAATCAGTAGGAAATTATATTATCTATTTGGTTTTTTTTGTTTGGTTTTTTTTTTTTTTAGCAGTGGCCGACTATGATCACTGACATGCTTCTTAATGTATTCTCTAAGGTATTTGACAATTCAGGCTATGAAGACTGTAAACAAGGATTCAGAGATGATAAGCTGCTTTACCAGCCCTGTTCATTCCACAGTCCTTATCCAATTCACATACCTGGATGAATTTTTTGCTTCTACTTTACAACTAGTAGCAGGAGAAAAGTGCCAGTTTATCCTACTGAACTGGCACAGGAGGCCACCCTTTACTCTGTGTATGAAAATGTTATCAGTTCTTGTGCTAAGCCTGTATCAGTCATGAGAGAAAAGGTGGGTGAAGCTCAGGGGAAGGAAGGCCAGAAAGACTGTTTCTGAGAACCATGTCTTACCATCCAACTCTGAATGTACTTGACAAACAGAAAGAAGGGATACAGAAAAAGAGCTGGAGTACAAAAAGGAAGGTTGTATACTATGTGTAACTGTGATCCAAGCTTCACAATCCAGTATTTCTGCTCAATATTTTATTAACTGCTTGACTAAGTTAACTCTGAAATGATCAGGAATATGAATAATTTTTAGTCTGAATGTGGGCCTGGAAGCATGGGGTTCGAGCAGTGGAAAAGCATCATTTATAGTATAGTAAAACTACTATGACTTGGTATCTGTACTTAGCATGATAGTTGACATAGGTGGATATTGGAAAGAAAGTTGGAATCCCTTTTTGGATAACTTGATGACATGCCGACACTATCGTATTTATTCGCTACTGAGGGAAGTAAGTTTGTATGCTAGTCTAATTTTTTATGCCCAAATAAGTAGCTACTTGGAAGCAAGCAAGTGTACTATGTGCATTTTTAACTGTCCACTCTAATGTTTTTGTCCACTGTTACCAGGAAATCCTTCTTCATTTGCATCTAAACCATAATCTGGCTCTTGTTTGTGCTATTTTTCTCCATTATTCTCCTGCATAGTTTTGTTATAATCTGAGTTTCAAGGCAATTGAAATGTCAGCTTTGTAGGCAGAAGCAAATACTAATTACTGTCTAGAGATTTGAATTAAGCATTACAGAAATGAAGGTAAAGATTGAGGCAGTGGGGGAGTTGTCAGAACAATGAAAGTGATGGAGAGAGTTTGGAAGTGGCACTGCAAAGAAGGAATACAATCTATAGCAGTTACCTATAACTTAACCTCGTCCCAAGGCACTGCATTTGAGAATGATCTTAAAGCTGCTAATCTAATGATGTTAGTCACTCCTGGAGATACAATTTCAGCATTGTTTGTTACAGTGCAGAAATGGGGGAAACTGAGAAATTAACCTGATGCTGAGGATTAATGCGACACAGGAAAAATCTTCCAGTGCTGCTGTCTAGCAAGGGTTTCCCCAATATGTGTTTGGGCTTCACATTCTTACTCCTGGAAAATTTATTCTAATGTGTAGGAAACACTTATTTCAAGGAATGCTTGTAAGCACTAATGTGTCCGATGATTGCCAATGACATGCCGTGTTCTATTCTTTTGTAAGCCGAAGTGAGCAAGGGCTGTTAGCTGGAAGCAGAGTAGGGAGAGAGAGGAAGAGCTTTCATGCGGTCAGCTGTCACCAAGTTTTGTGAGACTGCAGATCTGTGGTAAAGACACTTCTGAACTCACAGAAAACTAAGTTACTTTCACATATGAAGTGTTTTTGATGTTGGTGTTGTTTTTAAGATAAGCAAAAATCACTAATTTTGGCTAATGCTATGGGTAGTTGGAGCAGTCTTCTCCTTGGAGGCCTTTGGACCTACGTTTCTTCCGTGGAACATATGTGAGGAAAGCTGCTTGCGCGGAACAGTTCTCAGCATTGGAACCTATACTACCATAAGAATTAATTTGTGTAGTATTTTGAAGAGCGATGTGTTGGCATTTCCCAAATCACTTGCTTTCGACTGGTGCAGTTATCAAGCACGGTCAGTATTGTCCAGTTTCTTCCATTGAAATGAACTGAAGGAGACCAGAGACTGAGTTTGGAATAAATCATTTTGGAAATATCACTGCACCACAGAGTTGATGGTGGTGAGACTACTACCAGTTTGGCATTAGTCATGCACAGTTGTAGTTCTGCACTTCAGAAATTATGTTCTCTAGACAGAAGGAAGACAAGTGATGACACTGTAATAAAAAGTACCAGAAGGGCTTTGCCTTGGTTTGATCTGGCTACCATAAAAGAGGAAATAAAATAATCTATGTTTGGGACACAATGCTTGAATTAAATTGTATATAGTGTTGTCGTGAATGAATTGATGAAAATTAAAAAGAAATTCCACAACTATGAAATTTAAAAAAATTTCACAGTGCCTTTTAAATGATAAAGGGCTTCTGCTATACTGTTGGAAATACAAAATAGTTGACATTTAAAATGTCAATAGTTTCAGCATTTACCACAGAGTTCTGACACTTTAATAGTAATCATTGGAACTTTTATTTGTTTTAAATGCCTCGCTTAAATTCCTTTAACAAATTATTGGCAATCTGGTCATCTTTGAAAGGTGGTATCCTCTTTTGGGACTACAGCTATTGGGGAAACAGAGCTCTTAATTTTGATGGTTATAGTCAGTGAAATAAGGTCAGCCATATAGACTGGCACTTGCTTCTTACTGCTTACATTTGCATTTTGCTCTAGGCAGGAAGAAACACTCAGCAAGAGGTAACCTGTTTGTTTGATTGGAAATGTGATGTGTATTAAAACTGTTCTTTAATGGTCAGAAGTAGTAGGCTGGACCTTGGGAGATCTCATTCCTTCATGAATGAGGCTTTTGCAAATTCCTCACCTCTCTATGCCTTAGTTCTCAAGGCTTAAGAAGTTAAATGATAATGATTTTTTTTTTTTTTTTAAAAAAAGGCATATTGAAGTTAGTGTTAGGAAGAAAATTATTTTTATGACATTTGTAGAGACTACTGAGGCTTCTCCGACTATTTTAGATGATGACCACTATTGGTTTCCCTATTGAGAACTTCAACTATACTCAATTATTCAGTGTTTTCTGACCACTGATGAAGGGCTTATAGGGAAAGTATTTTCTTAGTGTAATATTGAATGTAAATGACACTTCTGTCAGGGAGATACTGGGAAAACCAGCGTAGCTAAACAAATAATTAATTCAGTGCCATTCTCGCTTCCAGTGCATATGGTTGTTTCACATATACTTCTAATACACTTTCTGTAGAATCTTAATATCTTATGGGTACCTGATTGTTCATTTTAACCCAACAAAGTAAACGTCTAGGGTGAGGATCCGTGCCACAAAGTTTCACATCTGCACTATGTGCATAGTAAAAGGAATCCCCATCCTCAGTTTCATATGGGGAAGTGAAGTGAGTGAAGTTCAAGTGAATGCCTTTTGGCTGAGGAAAACTGCACATCATAGCTTGCCAAAGTATACTTGCTCTACATGGAACTTTGCTGGGTTGAAGCTTTTTCTGTAGAATGAGGAATTCCTGTGAATGCATAGTATATTTTGGTTGTTGCTATTCTTGGCTTTCTTCATAAAAGAAACAACATGAGCTATTACTGCTATTTCTAAAAGCACTTTGTGATCCTATACCATAGTGTTGAACTGTAAGCAGATTGCTGGGTTTTTTTTAAATAAGAAAATTCAGCATTACTGCTGAACAAAAACTAATAATGCCAACTCTGACTTTAAAAAAAATCTATTTGGTTAAAATTCATTGATGTAGAAATAATCTAAAAAACCCCATTAGATTCCTCCTATAACTTCCAAAATGCTGTGCTTAAATGTTTGAGTTTTTTCTTAAATGTGATTATTAATATATCCTGGAGATTTTATATATCTTGTTATAATTCAGCGTTTTTTTTCAGAGCCTGCTAAGGCTTTGGGAATCCTGACTGTGACTCTGCCAAACTTACTGATTTGTTTCAATTAAGTAGAATGTGTGGTGGGGATCTTCTGTCTTCTGTACCTGCAAAAAAAGAGTCCAAGATTCTTTAACTGTGCTCAATGGATGGCTTAATGTTGGATCTTGCAATATTTCAGTCTCCAGAAGGAAATCCCCCATGAAATTTAATTTGAGATTCTTTCCCCTTTGAGGTGAAAACTATTTAATAAAGTCCCTGTATAAGCCATCTCTAATTCCATGAATGGAAGGATTTATAATGATTTATATTCTCTGGCATGTCAGTTCATTGTATATCTTAAATACTGCACAAACAACTTGAATTACAAGGTGTGTGAATGATGGAAAAAATATGATGTTTCAAGTTTACGACTTAAGTTATGTTAACAAATGGAAGGAAACAATGAAAGGCAGCAGGTGGCTGTTTGTTTTCCTATTCAGACTCAACAGAAGCACTTGTAACTCATAGAATCATAGAATGGTTAGGGTTGGAAGGGACCTTCAAAGGCCATCTAGTCCAACCCCCCTGCAAGGAGCAGGGACATCTTCGACTAGATCAGGTGGCTCAGAGCCTCATCCAACCTGGCCCTGAACTTTTCCAGGGATGGGGCTTCCACCACCTCTCTGGGCAACCTGTTCCAGTGTTATACAACCCTCAGTGTAAAAATTTTTTTCCTAATATCTAATCTAAATCTACCTTCCTCTGTTTTGAAACTGTTACCCCTAGTCCTATCACAGCAGGCCCTACTGAAGAGTCTCTCCCCGAGTGAAGAGTCTCTCACTGAGAGACTCAAAATGTCTAACCAGTTCTTCGATTGAAAGAAATCTAAATTTATTCAGCGCAATGGAAGACTCATTCAGTCTTCTGTCTTCTGCTGTTTTTATGTGGAGGAGCTGCTAAGGAAAAGGGGAGAAATGTATTTCTGAAGACTTGGGTTAGTGTGAGCAATAACATCTACTTGTTTTGAGGTCTTTGTTTCTTTACTTTTCCATTATCAGAGCCAAACCCTCTACTGAACCCAGATGCATAGTCTATGGAAGAACACTTAATGCAGGGTTTTACCCTTGCAGTCACATATGTGAGAAGGGCAAGAAAGAGTTTGGCTTGCTTTACTGAGGTCTTATCCTGACATAGAGAACTGTTATGTACAATGAGAGACGTTACTAAAACCCAGTTTGATATTTTATTTTCATCTTTCCTGTTCTGCTGAAGTCCATTAGGATTTTTAAAATGAGTTTATTAAATACATTATTTGTAATTTTGATTCAAGATGAAAGATTTAGATATCTGTTCTGTACTCCACACCCAAGTATAATTTCAGTTGGCATTAATAAGATATATGGGCAAGTTTATAGATATAGTGCTTCTAATAATCTTTTATGGGTTAAGAGACACCACGCAAAAGGCTATTATCTCTGAGCCGTGGTGATATTTTTAAAGCAGCATTTACCAAACTTTGATCCATAGATCGATAGCCATGTTTTGATCACTTCTTCATTTTGTCTGCTAAGTTACAAGATAAGAGTTTAAAATCCTTGGCATAATTTCTTTGCTATTGTTGGGACAGGAAGCTGTGATATTACAAATGGGCAAGTAGCTTGTTCCCTGTTCTAACTATATAAAAAGATTTGAGACTCCCTGCTACATAAAGTTCAGTATGAAATGTCTTTGGTGACCGAAATCTTGTGTTCAATGATATGAAGCTCACCATTGACATAACTGGGGATCAAAACTAGATATGTCCTGTAAGTCCTGAAAAACGATCTAATTGGGAAAGTACTCTCTTGCCAGAATTGTTGTCTAGGGACAGAGGGGACGCGTGGAAGATGAATCTATGGAAGCTGTGATACAAAGTCCTGGAATATTCAATTGTGCTGAAGTAATTGGCAAAACAGAAGGGTCTATGTATGGTAGAATATGGTAGGTGAGAAGAAAAATGTAGTGAAGAGATCTGAATGGGAAAACAAAATAGGTTTAACAGCAGGCAAGTAGTTGATGTTCATGCACAAATCTTGAATGGGCTGAGGAAAGTGAGGCGAGAACTGAAAAGAGACAACAGCATCCTGGCTTCTTCAGAAGAGACTGTTGAGATGATCTGTGTAAATGATAGGTGAGAATGGCAGGTGACTCTGATTTGACCACCTGGATGAGCAGGGTAAAATACACACTGATGATGAGCCGCCTCTCTCTGAGTGGAATCTGTGGAAGGGTAAGAAGTGAATCTTGCCATCTATCCTCTAATTCCTTTGGAAGAGAAGGGGAGCTGGGTTTATAACTCCCATACAACAATAAGCATTATGGCCTTTGCTTCTGAAATAATCTTAAGTCTGTAGAGATATCAGCATTCTGGTGCAATGTCATAGTTCTAGTTCTGAAGCTGTACATAACTGCCTGTAGGACCTCTGAAGTGAAAGCTGTGTAACTTTGCATATCTTTCTGGCAAACCCAATTTGTCTGTCTCTTTCTTAAAGGAAAAAAAAAGCTTGTAGCATGCCTTCTGCACAGACCGCAGGGAGAAGAGGAGCTGGCAGGGACACTCATGCATAAGCAAGGCGCAGTCTGTGTGTAGAATGTCATAGGAGGAAGGTCATTCATGGCTGTTTCTCAAAGAAAAAGCTGTAACTGAGTCTCTGCTTTATACTGTTTCTCTGTTGATACTGCTGTCCCTCACCTTTCCAAATTGTTTGGAAGCCAGTGCAGCTGTGCTGCACTATAAATGTGATCAGTGCTCTACAGTTACAAGGGGAACAGATATAGATGGAGATGAAAAACTTCTATGGAACGCACTTTTGAACACGCTGATTAATTGTGCTGTGTCAGTGGCCTTGAAATGCTGCTGGAGACGCTGTGGTGCCTGCAGGTTTTCCCAGCAGCTTTAGTCTCTTTGTGTCATGGAAAGATTAATGCTGTGAGACAGATGACATAAGGGTATAAACTGACCTCATATGCCCCATGATGACTTTTGGAATTGGTAGATAAGGTTGTTCTCCAGCCTCTTATTTTTAATGAGCTATTATCTTCCTGCAGGATTCTGCAAATAGTGCAGTGACTTCTCAGTAATGCATAGGGGCTAAAAAAATGTCCTATTATGGTAATCTCTTAGATGTGATACATTTTTTCAGTAAGGAGTTAATATTAGAAGGTTATTGTTACTGCTACAGTGGATCACACAGGCAAGTTTACTTTTTTGTCTTTGGTTATAAAATCTAGGAGAGCAAAAAAACTTGAAGCAAAGTTCCTGATGACATTAACACCTACATGACCTACTAATGACAGGGAAAAGGGAGTGTCAGGCTCTTCCTCCAGCCAGAAAGAAGTGAATACAGCAGCTGTAACGGATTCTTCTTAGTCGTATTTTCAGAAAGCCTGATTCAGTCCAAACTCTCCACGGCCAAAGCTCTGGAGCTTTGGATGTTCACCTTTGACTAGAAGGCAAGGAAGAAGCAGCTTTTTCTTTCAAAGGCCCTCTTGCTGTACTAATGAAATCCTTCTGCAGGTGACACACCATCAATAGTTTTCTGTTTCCTTCTGTTTACTTTTGAGGGGATGTTTTTAAAGATGCTTAACTGGCTCCTTTAGGAATAAGAACTCTGAAAATTAAGAGTGTATTTTCTGTGAGCTTATCTATTGATCTTCAATACAAATCCATAGCCTTGCTTTGTTTTTTAGAGAATGAGTGGGAAAGAAAGGGTTTGGAGAACTAGTCACAAATCTTACCATGTTTTAAACTGTCCTAGAATGTCTTTCCCCAGCAGAACTATGTATAGTCTGTAGTTTAAAAGATGACAGCATAAATTACTTTTTTTTTTTTTTTTCTCCAGAAGGTGAAACTGCCAGTTACATCTGTAGTTGCTATACAGTATGTAGCAGGTTCTGCTTATAAAGACTCATAAAACAGAAAAGTTTCAAGATGAGGAGACTAAATGTTGAAAAAATAGTTCTCATTTCAGAGCACACTCCTGTCTTGATTAGACCCTTATCTTTTTGAATTATTCTTTGTTTTGAACAAAATCAACCTGAAGTAGCAGGGTTTTTGCTTAGTTTTTATGTGCATTTTTATAGCCATCATGTTCGTTTGATGGAAGAGTGCTTATTTCTTTTTTAAGATCAGGATGTAAGAACAAATAAGGCATTCTTCATTCAAAAAAAACTATTACAAAATATTTGAAAGGTATGGATTGTTGTCCATTCTTAAATGTCATGTGTTTTTGCAAATCTTATGGCATCACTTAATTAGATTTTTTTTTTTTTTCTCTGTTTATGGATATAATGTTAAGGGTTCTTTTCAGAACCAAATCATCTATTTGTGTGACTGGTGCTGTGGCTGCTTTTCCTGATAGCAACAATGTATGAGAAACTGTTTAATATCTAAAATACATATTTAGTTGTGAAGACCTCAAAATGTTGAGGGCGAGGGGAAATTCCTGTGGCAATGTCTCTGAAATCTGAAAAGCTTTCCTTTCTTGCTGACGTCCTTTCACAGCTATCTTCAGCAAAGTATGCTGATAGTTGTCTGGTATTTGTCTCAACACTGTTTGCCCTGGTGGTGAATACATGTATAGAAAAGAAAAGGGAGCAGACAATGATTTAGCAATCCAACCTTTGAATCTCCCTTGCTTTCCAGACCCAGCTGTTGTGTGTCTTTCTGATACTGGAGGGGAAAGAGGTAGATTAACGGGACTTAGTTTTTAAATCCTATGGTCTATTATCTTCTTGTCTTCTCAGCCCTGTTTACTTCAACAGGAGCTGCCATGCTGGTCAATAGTGTGTCTATGGCAACTTTCAGTAAAATAATGACTTATTTGTGTAAACAAACATTTTGTACCTCATTTATAACTTAAGGGAGATGTCTGAATCACTGCAAATATAAAGATTTATAGTTCTAGCTTTTAAATAAATCAAATTCTACCCTGTTTTATGCCCAGCAAGGGAAAATACTAAGTGATCAAGGTTTGCACACAGAGGAGGAAACTATGATGTGCTGTAGGCATGTTAGATCTGGATGTAATATACACTGATCCTTTACTAAACACCTATATCGGAGACCTCAAGCTGTGTACATTCTGCTCTTTTTTAAATTTGGAATTTGAGGAGCAATTCTCAAGCTGAAGCAGTCACAGATGGAATTTGTAAAGATTAGCTCCACTGGCTTTCTAAAATTATTAATTACTCGTCATAATTACTATCTCTCATTGCTGCTTAAGTGTGTACAGATATAAGCTTGTTCCATGTGAAAACACATGGTATAAAACTAAATTACTTCAATGTTTTGTATAAAACTGAATTACTTCAATGTTTTTCCCCCTAGTGTAAAATGCACATTTCATATCTGTCTGTATAGCTGCATTTATTCAATTATAGTTATGTTAAACCTACTTTTTAATATATTACATTTCTTCTGAGTGATTCTAATCTTTGTATAAGTTCATTAGGCCTGAAACTGCTTTTGCATTTACGTATGTAATCTGGAGTTAGCTGCTATTTTCTGTGCTTGAGCAGAAGTTAGAAGTAGGCTTGCATTGGGGAAAAAATAACTTAACAAACTTATAATAAGATATTTGCAAACGTACAGAAAATGTTTATTGCTTTTGATTGTATGGGAGAGAAAAGCAGTATTATGCAAGTAGAAAGCTGCAACTGAAATCAATCAAGTGCAGCATCTGTATATAGTGTATTAACCAGAAAAGCTGAGAAAATGTATTAAATTAACTGTTTTTCCTTTGCAGGGTTCATAGAACTTCTATGAATAAGTTTATTTGTGGAAGGGAATTAAATACCATAGCATTAATTTTATAGGGAAGAATAAGGCATGGCAGGGTTGCCTAAACCTATGCTATGAGTGTGGATGTACCTTCAGGTAACATTCTGGATCTTGATGTTGTGCATTTAAAATTGCATAGTACTTATTCCACATTAAAAAAAAATATATATTTTGTACTGTTAGGTACTTCACAGTTGTATCTAACACCAAATTTTGGTATGGGTAGGATATGCTACAAAGAAGTGCTTCCTGAGGCTAAAAGTACTTATTCATTATTGCTAAAGAGCTCTCCTCTGCCTCTACATATTGTAGTCTAAATAGTTTTCATAATAAAAAGCCCCAGTAGGTTATGTCAGGCTTCTTTATTATCATTACTCCTAAAATTTCTTTGGTGTTATTTTTATGAAAGCCAGGCAGTGTCACAAAAAAATTGTGGGGCCCTATGGTGCTAAGAAACCTTGAGAATGAGTCAGCCTTAAGTAATTTGTAACAGACAACAATTGCTCTGTTTTCCAAATATGTGAAAACTATTAGCAGTTGCTATGCAAGTTAATTTGACATTTAATTGCATGGTATTTATCTGTGAGCCAGAAAATATATAGAGCAAGCTTTGTTTATTGTCATGTTATGCACCAAAAGCATGTGTGTTTCAGCTTACCCTAGGATAAATACCAGCTTCTCCAGCAATGATTTTTCATGTGGGAACCCTATGCTGTGGTGGAACCGCAACTTTAAAAAAATTTTGTTGCATAGAAAATGGCATGTGACCTGGCTCACTTATAGTTGGCAAGACATGGGGAAAAGGATGTATGAGTTGAAATAAAATTGCGTGTTGTGTTATTTTTGCTAAGTGGGTATGTTTCTTAGGCATCTGTGTCTTAAGAGACAGAAGTCACAATGTTTGTGTATCTTGCACGTCAACATAAAGCAATGTATGTGTGTTGAGACTGGTTCTAATAGCAGTCCTGAAGTTACTGCTTTTCCTCCTGGTCTAGCCCTGTCAGTTGTACTTCACAAGAGCTTGTGATGGAGACTGGTTTTGAAGATAGAATTACTACCAGTGCTCCTTTTGGGGCAGTAAAGCCATTCTGCAGCTCAACACAGCCCTTGGTAGTTTGGTTGTCTTCATGTCTGCATACAAGTTTTGTTTATTCAGAAGGGAGTGGTCATTTTGTTTTACAGGTTACAGTTTTTCTTGTGCTTCAGTTTTGCTTGCCAGGTCAGAGGCTTGAAATTCTTTGCCCATTTATAGCAGGAGCACAGTTTCTTTCTGTGTTTTTGAACTCTTTAAACATTTTAATCTTGTGACTTGGGAACAATTAATAATGTTTTGGTAATTAGTTTTGATAGATATTTGACAAGAAAAATGCTATTTATAGGAATTGTATTGCATAGTCCATAGTAAACCTTGTTTATAAATGGGTGAGACTTTTTTTCTCATAGTGCAGTCTGATCTTACTAAGATGGGGAAAGGAAAGGTTCCTTTTAGAGTTCTAATACTGTTCCAGATTAAAAAAAAAAAAACCACAAAAAACTTAAAAATAATTCCAGCAGCAACTAATTAAGAACTTTTATCTGTTTGTTAGCACAATTATATGTCCACAACTTGATGCTTGTGTAGTTCTAGAGACATTTTTCTAGGAGTTTATATATGCTTTTTATTTGTTTCAAGTGAGATCATGAGAAGAGTCCGTTTGTTTTCTCAGAGAAAAGGGCAGAGTCATCTCTCTTTCAGAAAAAGTAAGATATGGTTTGTAATTCCTTAAAAATGTTTAGAAAACATTTTCACGTATTCATCTACCAAGACTTGTACTGTAGTTGACAAAAGCATAGAATAAACTGTGGATGTCATTCTACTACCTCAACTGACAAGCTAACAGTGCAACTTTGTTTACTATTTTAAAATAGTACAGAATGCAAAATATAGCCACATTTAGTGTGAAATTATAGGAGTAACTATAATTTTAGATTAAATGTTCAGAAATTAATTTGCTATGTTCTTGAATTGATGCCTTTTTCATGTATTTGTGTAAAATATAAATTTTATAATTAATAAGATTTAAACAAAACAACTGATCTAAACAGAAGAAAGTCTAAAGTTCTTCATGGTTAATAGAAAAGCATAATCATAATGAACTGTTGGAAGCTTTGCTCATCTGCTTTATATATTAGGCTGCAAAACACAGCTGTCAAGCTGTTAGTGGCTCACAAAACAACCCCTTCACCCCTCCTTTTATTCCTGGTTTGAAACTTCTGTTAAACAGACAAAATCCTTGAATGCACTTATTGTTCAAAGTTCTTTCTCTTGTAAATTCTGATCAGGACTGTGCTTTTAACACACATTTCCTATTTGTGTCTCCTCATATGTTTTTGCTTGCATGGAGTGATATTGGAGCAATCTTCAGTGCACCTTAACTTCTGTGGTGGTGTCTGCAGAAGGTTGTGAGCCCATTGTTTTAAATAATATATTAGATATTTGCTTTGTCCTGTGACTTTAATATGTGACACAAAACAAATGAAGGCAGCATGGTCATCTGAGCTTGTAGCTGCACTTTTACGAAGGTGCATGGTTGCACAGCTTTGTGGTCCTGAATTATTCTGTAGGAGTTTAACATAGGCTATTGGTAGAATGGGAGTCAGCCCCTCAGGAGCTTCTTTCAGTCTTTGAGCAAAAAAACTTTCATGTTTGCAGAGACTTGTCAGTTCCAAATTTCATGTTGAATTCCATGCAGGATGTTCCCCTGTATTTCCTCAGTCCTACATTTAATTTATCTTTGTGAATGTTTCAAAGGAGATTGGCTGTTTGGTGAATGACCAAGCTTGAGAATTTTCTGCAGATCTTCTGAACGTCTTTCACTAGATACGTTCACACAGTTCAATCTGGGTATATTTCTGGGTTGGTATTTTATGAAAGTATTGCTACTCTGGAAATTTTAGGAAACAGTGGAAGTCCCATCGGTAGGGGTTATGCTGACTGTGGTCAGTGGCTTTAAGTTTGTAGTTCATTATAGCCAGGTCTAGTATAAGAATTTTCTCTTGGAGGGAACACGCATCAGTCTAGTTTTCACTGGTTGAGCACACAAAGTTCATAAGCAAGAAGTAAGGAGCAATCTATAACTCTGTGTACTTGAATCATAATAGGGACAGGATTGGAATTAAGTGTTTTCTGAGATTTGGAGAAAACTGGAACAGCATCTGAGAGTTGTTGTGGCTTTTTTTTTTTTTTTTTTTTTTTTTTTTTTTTTTACAAAGTTCAGGTTTCTGGAAATCCTCTGGTAAAGAAGCTTTCTATAAATCGGCACATTGCATTATTTAATATCAGGCTATTCTGTTGTATTTTGTGTGTTGTATGAATATGTACAAACTTTAGTAATGATTATATATAGAAAAAACACATTGCAGGAACTTTAGCTTCAGGAATTACTTTACTTTCTTGGATATTTCTTAACTACCTTAAATTTGGGATTGCATTTAATGTTTAATATTTATAAATCATGGAAAAGGCTTTTGTGGAAGCTTGCACAAGAATTGAAGTAGTGTGTTTACACATACTTTTTCCTTCTGGAAGATGTTTGACAGGTTTTTACACAGCTTGAAAACATTAAAATAAGATCAGGTGCAAGTTTTTGAGAATGGTAGCTTTTAGATCAGGAACCAGACAGATTAATGTTACGTGAATTAGATTACAGTTGAAATTGTCTGAATGAGTTGGATACCAGACAGCTAATGAAAATTTTTTTTTTCTTTTGAATTGGATTAAACTGTTGCAGTCACAGCAATTATACTGTGGTTTGTGGGCAATTTACTGACTTTTATTATTTAAACAAATTTGAAGGAATTTTGTAAGTTTGAGCTTTTGTAACATCAGATAGCACCAGGAGTTTGGAAGAAAAATAGCTGGCTAAAGAACTGTTGAAATGCCAGATTTTCTCAAGCATATAATCATTGTTGAAGATGGATTATATTCAAACTGCAGAAGATCTTTGAAATGCCTTGAATAATACTAAGGGATATTTTTCTGATTTTTAGTGTTAAGTTCACATCAGTTTTTCTTTATTGCAATGTTGGAAATGAAGTATTGGAAATAAAGAAATACTGGGTAGTAATTTCTGTTCCAAATACTTTGATACCCTCCTGATGCATTTGTTCTAGCTAGGTAATAACTGCTTATTCTGCTTGCATACAAAAACTGTTAAATAATGTCCTTCAGAAATAAAGGAAGAAAATCCTTGGGAATGTCTGACAGACTCTGTGCATCTCTTATTTATAATTTTGACTAAAAAAGGAAATATGACAAGTAGAGATTTAAATAAGGATTATGCAAACTTGAGAGATGTTTCAAACCCAATACAAGTAGAGAGAAAATCAGTGAAATTAATAGCAGTAAATTTCTACTGATTTGATGTATAAAGGATCAAAATCTGTATAGAACATTTTTTTTTTTGTATGTGCAGTGTAATAAACATCCTTGTAGGTAGTCATTTCAACTTTTTTTTTTTTTCCCCAGAAATGGGAATGTAGTATGAGTTAAAGGAACTCTGGATCCAGTCAAAGTCATTTAACTTTCTCTGTCATCTGTACTTATTCTGTATAACATATTCCAGTCTCATTAAATACAGGAGCAGAAGTTAGCTATTCAGTATGCATAAAAGGATATTTTTGCTGAAATTGTAGCAAAACATCATGTACAGTGAAGCAGTAAATAATCTCTTCTCTGCGTTGTAAAGAAAAAATTTCTGAAACAGAATTTTGGGAGGGCTAGCTTAGTTTTCTTGACAGAATCTTTAACTTCTTGCCTAAAAAAGTCTGTATTTTACAAAATATTTAACTCATTAGCCATTTTTGTTAGACTGAGGCCTTCATTTGGTCAATTCTAATTTTAATCTTATGGAGACTGAGGTTGCTAACAAGAAAATAATACAAGAAGTGTTTTCTGCTCTAGCTACAGGACATGTAGCTGGATTGAAGATATTCCTGGAAATCAAGCTGGTTTTGCTGCTGGATAGGTTCTAATGATAGACAATGAAAAATAGCAATGATAACTCATTTGTCAAGGACTAGAACTCAAAACCCAGGGAAAAATTAAATATATCTCTTTAAAATATGAAACATAAATCTCACAAGTCTTTGGGACAGGCCCTATACAATATCTCAAAAGGTGTTTCAAGGGCTATTACTTAAAGCAAAACATCTAGAAGAGGGAGTAAGGTATCTTTGAAGTTTTGTTATACATGGGACTCCAGTGTCTGGGGGCGGGGAGGGGGTAGGGAACCAAGCCGGCCCGAAACCTAACCCACAGAATAAAGCCTGAACTGAACTCTTTCTGACCTGAACTTGCCTGCTCATTTCTATTGTGAGGAATGTCAGAGCAAATATATCTCCAACAGGGCTCTGCACAGAAGGGGTGAATGGGAGCAAAAATGGTTGATCATGACTCTTTTTCTTTTTTCTTTTTATTTGCTTAATTGTTTCTTAACTTTGTATACAGTGACTTTTCTGTGCTACCTCATTCTGTTGACAACAGCCCTGTCTACTTAAAGGGTAATGTCATTTGGGATTCGGAAAGCATTGAAAAGTCAGAGGAAAATATGAACTACTGAACTGGCATATTGCAAGGACAAAAACACCAAATCAGATGAGTAGAAAACAGCTCATTCTGTTCTTGGATAAAGAAGATTATTCTACGTGCCTAGGAGGGACATTAATATTTCAAGTTTAATTTTTAAATAAAATAGATTTAAAAACAAAGAACAAAGTAGTTTAAGGGATTCAGGGTCAGTTCAGTAGGTGCATTCAGTTATTTGCTCTGTAACATGTTTAACAAAAAGCAAAGGAGCAAAACAGTGATTTAGATATAGTTTTAAATTCCTAAGCTTCTTAAGTGGTTCAAACTAGAGCAAGCCTAATGTGGGCTTCTGGCCTTTCTAGGTAGGCATGCTGGCACTCAATCAGCACCCAAGCTTTTCTTGTCATTCTTTTGGATGAGACAAAGAGAAATTGAAAAACAGTTTGTTCTTTAAAAAAATGAGATATCAAAGTTGTTATACAGTTACTTCTCAGCCTTACTTACTATCCCAATAGGAATGGGGCCATTGAAGCTCACTGAAAACAGGGAGCCAAGTTTAGTATTTAAATAATAAATAAAATAAAATCAGCTCTTTCTAATGTTCAAACCTCGTAGTCTTCAAATGCAGATTCTTATCTATGTTTTCTTAGATTAAGGAATGTTTTACAGAAATCTTAATGCTTCATTCTGTTTCAAAGGGATGGCAGGTTAACTTTCTCTTGTACAACTGCTCTGTCACTTATTCTAGACAAAATGAGGCACAAACAATTTAAATAACATAGCTGACTTGAATCCTTTTGAGTAAAGAGGATTAGGAAACCCGTGCATGGGTTGCATAGCTGGCAAACCAGAGGTGACAGGAAAGGCAAGGCAGTAACCTCTAGCATGGTGCAGTGCAGCTGTGGACAGTAGTAGTGTCAGCGAGCAGGGTTGATGTCAATGTGTGCCATGGCCTTACTTCATTAGTGCTGTATGTTTGTTTAAAGGGCTCTCCTTTCACTACATGGAAATCTTGGTGATCTGTGTTTCTCGCCA
The DNA here is from genome assembly GCF_036417535.1 of Chlamydotis macqueenii. NCBI lineage: Eukaryota > Metazoa > Chordata > Aves > Otidiformes > Otididae > Chlamydotis > Chlamydotis macqueenii. Next base: position 17,351,192 of record NC_141568.1, read on the forward strand.
TGTAGCCCTACAATGCCTTTGTCCTGTTCAGAATTTTCATTACTGATGGTGAAAGCTTAGTGACAGCAGAATTGAAAACTGGCTGTGAAGTTCCATCAATGTACTGTTTGCCATCAGGTTTAATTAACTTTAAGATTTGAAAGCAGAAGCTTAAGGGAAGCTATCAGTGACCTCTTAGCAGAACATGGAAGACTTAATGTTCAGCTCTCAGGACCAAAGTTCTAATGAAGACAGTAGGTGGCAGAAAAATCAATCAGTTCTAGGAACTAAAAACAGGACAAGATCCATTATCTTGGAGTCAATGTCTGCTTCACCTCAGGCTCAAAAATTCTAATCTGTGGTTCTTCTGATTCACGTTCTGGAAAGAAGCCAGGAAATGGTTGTACTTGGTTGCAGGGAAATGATCCATATTTACTTTAAGCCTTGATTCAAGATAAGCTTCCCTTCTTGGAGAGTGAGGCATTAGCCTTAGTTAAGTATATATAGAACAGACAGCCTTTCTTCCCCTTTATATTGCACTTTGAGAAAGAACATAACCTTTCTGTATAACTGGGCCACTTGCACTCAGAATATCCTTTGAGTCAGGTGTTCCTAGAGAGCCACTTAAATTCTGTCTCTGTTTTGGTGACTCTTGCACCATAATTAGAGTAGATTTTTGTAAGGAATTTTTCACATCAGTCTCCCAGGATTCTCATGCATGATGATTAACAGCCATAATGAAATCTTTGCTCTTTTATTTTAGATTTTCTGGTTTTCTCCATATAAATGTAAGAATGAAGCATCACTGTTTTGTGGTACTATTTAAAATTTGTTAAAGTGATTTTTCACTTCACTTTGTCACTTGATGGAACACTGGGTACCCTGGCAGGGTTGTGATGGTCACTGCATGTGAGATAGCAATAACAGTGGAGAGTAAGGCTTGCTCTGTTATGGGTAGGATTTATCACAAACTTTCTTCAGGAGGAAGCTGATACTCTGTCAGGTGGCTGCTGTATTCCAGTTCATGGGCTCTCACGCTTGTCAACCTGTATCAGTTTTGCCAAAATTGTAGTCTCATTTCCATGTCTCTTATCTACTCTTGGGGTGAAATGCCAGTATAAATTTTTTGTTGAGCTCTTCAATTAACAATTGACTTGAAAGTTATTAGTGGTCATAATGACATCCCTGGACCTTTTGATCTTGCATAGAGTTGTTTGTTGTTTGTTGTTGTTTTTTTTTTTTTTTTTTCCCTTTCTGTTCTTTCTGTACATCTGTATATACATATGTATGTGTTGATACGTACTGGGCAACGGGTGCTTCCATTGTCTTGGAAGACTTTTGTCAGTAGCTTCCACTTTATCTTGCTGACTTGAAACATCTTTTGCAAAATGCATGTTTTGTGGTCAATTTTTTCATGTACCAAAGCAGAAAGTCATCATTTGTAGGAAAATCAACTGATTTTCAGAATGAAAAAATTATCCTTAAGCTCTACTATATTTATACTTAGGCACTCACTATTGGAACTTTTGTGGCAAAAGATCAGTAAAGTACCTAAGGTTGTTATGGTCAAGCTTAGAAGGAAGTGTAGGATAGCTTTCCTAGTTGTAAAATTTTATTGTTTTAAAGATAGATGAGTTCATATTTTTAAGGTGGCCTGTTGCTTGTAAGCAACAGTTGCTCAGCTGCAAGCACTAATGAGAAAAGATGGATACTTGGCAATGAAAAAGAGTGCTCTTGGTACATATATCAATCTGCAGATTAAGTACTTCAGCTGCTGTAGCAGAGGTTTTATATGCAGATAAACTGTAAGTAATAGGTAATTTATATTAAGTAAGGTCAGCAGTAGTCAGCTTTGCCTGTGGAGGTAAGCTGCTTTAGGTCTTTTAAAAGGTTGTGCCAACATGTGTGGATTTGAGGGTTTCTTGTTATTAAAACTTGTTTGACATTCCATTCTTTGAATAGGCTTCTATGTGTAATAATAGTATGAGGGTTACTGCTGATTAACATTATATTGATGACAAGTAACACCATGTGGCTTGTGATATTTGACAAAAGTGTATCATCTGACTGCAATGTTAGTGGGGCAACTGATATGTTTCCATCAGAAGAAAAAGAAAAATTTTAAAAGTACTAGCACAGGAGTGTGTGGCTTCTGCTCTTCTAATATCTTCAATAATGTTGGAAAGAATAATAGTACATGATTTTCTTAAATGTAAAATTCTTAATGTACAAAATATTATATTTAAGTGATGTCTCATTGTAATTTTTAAGTGTTCTTCAGACCATAAGATATCAAAGTAAAGTTTGAGTAGATGTGGAACTCTTACTTAAGGCTGCATGTGAGAAGAGGGGGAACTATGGAGACAGAGTTAAATTTAGTCCCACATTGTATGTCCAATATCTTTTGAATCCTTGGGAAATTTCCTTCATCTTGAATTATGGTATCTCAGCCTCGCTGCAGAGGTCTTTAGATTGACAGCTCTCACTAAGGGAGTCAATACTATCAGAGAATTCTGCTTTTTCAGGGATAGAGACTATAATACAAATATATATATATTTTTTTCTTGGTTCCTGAAGTTTTTCCTGTCTGTGATTTTTTTTTTTTTAAACTTTTCCAAATTAAAAAAAAAATGGCTGAAAATATGCAGTATCAGTTACGAAGCTTTCAGTTTTGTAGTTGAATAGCCATAACTGTGATTGTTTCCAGTCGTGATCAATGTCAAAATACATAAATTTCTCAAGACTTGATTTCATGGGCATCACAGAATTAAGTGTCAAGCTTCTCTTCTTTGAAAGGTAGTAGTATTTTTTCTCTGTCAGAAATTATAGCTTCTTGTGTTTTTTTTTTTTTCCTTTTCCTATGTACATATGCTTTATTTCTACTCTAGCTGTCTGAGAAGGTTTAGGTAAAAGGTAATGAGTCATGAAAACCAAACTGTAATGGCAATATATTAATGTAGGTGAAACTTTCAAAGGGAATGGAATTTCCAGTCAAAGTTACAGCCAGGTGACTGTAACAAACTGCATAGTCACTGCCAGATTCAGAACAGGGTCAGGAGCAGCTCATTGTAATATTTGGGCTGAAAAACAACCTGCAGCGCTGAATCACAAGGAATAATGTTCTGTAGACAGACAAACCACTCAAGAGATTACAAGCAGGTGATTCGGAGGCAGATCTCTTGCATTCTGTGCAAGTACCTACCTATCAATTGGATATGGGAATGAGGAATACAGCAACCTCTTTCTTTGTGTGTTGAGAGTGTTTTCAGAAAAACTGAAAGCAAGACATTTTCCGAAAAGTGTTCTTGCTTTTCCTCAAGCCTTATTCCCTATTGTACAGAAAATGTTGAATGTGCAGGTACTGACTAACACCAATTTCACTGTGTTGTCTCAGTGTTCCCTTAAATCTATGTAATTTCCATGTCTCCTCATCTAAGTTTTATTTTCACGGCGTTTGGAAAGGTCAGTGGAAAGCACCTTACTAACTTTGTGTAGGTGACAATTCTGTTATTGAAATTAAACTGCCAGTCTTAAACTTAATTGATTTGGCAACTAGGATTGTGGCTTTTTATATTTTGATTTTTTTTCCTAAAACATCTGCTGCAGCATAATACAGCTGTTAGCTTTAGAAGCGATATGTTGCAGTCAGAGGTTCTTGAATGTGGTTTATGTCCAATAGGATCTCAAAATTAGTTATTACATCTTCAGAGAATAGCTTGATTAAAAGTCACTTATTGCATTGATATGATGAACTATTATGCATGGCTGAGGAAAATGTGGGATTTTCTTATTTCTTTAACAATGGTATAGTTGGTCATTGTAGTGAATATGTAGATGTCACATGCATCCTAATACGAGAATGATTTGTGTAGATCATCAATGTCTGAATAATCATCCTTTGAAAGTAACACAGAATAAGCTATTACGAATCCTTCTTTAGACATGCTCCTTTTTTCTTTGTGAATAAACAAAGCAGTGACACAAATTGTTTTGTTTTGTTTTTTTTTCCTTAAAAGCCAAGTAGTGAGCCAGGCTCTTTCACAAGCTTTCTTCTATATGAAAATCAATCTTTTTAAAGTGCAAATATTACAAGAACAAATCCTTGCATAAACAGCATTGGAATTACTCAATGGAAGCATTCAGGTTGGGAATATTTCTTCCTTCTGATTTTTTCAACCCAGCCACAGATCTTTTTTTTTTCTCTGTATTGAAATAATTACACTAAACTGGAAAAACAACCTGTTTAAACATGTTATCCCTTTATTCTTAATCTTTCAGGTTGAAGAATTTGGAGCTAGTAGGTCAAATGGGGCCTTAATTCTACCTGCCTTATGTTCAAAAAGGCTGACCGATATGTAGAAAAAGGTGTAAACAATCTCCAATGACTCTAATAGATCTTCATGGGATTTAGGCTAGTGTAGCTGATCCTTCATCATCCACAGCATTAATAGGCCTGGAAAATAAAAGACCAGTCACATGTCAGTAATGCTGGTCACTGTCAAAATCCTAGTCCTTGCTTGGATTCACAGAATTAAGACTCCATATGAAGGTACTCTGAATTCATCCATGATCCTGATGTATTGCTCAGTTGCCTGGAATCAGTGAATTGCAAAAGTGGCTTTACAGCAGAAATAGTTCGGCAGGAGAAGAGCACAAAGTCGTTTATTAATAAAAGGTATTCTGTGTGTTAGAATAAAGGAACATGTAATGAAAGTTGATTTCAGTAGTGGTTTTTTAAGTGCAGATGTACGCAATGTAGAAGTTCCCAAGGGAACTGAACACTCCTCCACAGCACTGGAAATGCAACATTGGCCATGCAAATGGTCACAAGGACCAAAAATCAGCATATAAAACTGGGTAGTCTAGTGTTGTACTCCAAGATGTCTGAATTGCAAAGGCACAGCTGAAAAAATATTTCCCAAAATTGTTCATAAATAACATAATTCATGGACATTAGACCACAATGTCAGTTCTGTTTTCTGTTTGTGAGCTGTTAGGTTCACATTTGTAAATACTGTTGCAAATAGTTGCTTGCAGAAATATCTGTAGAAGCAATAATTTTCATCTTAGTATTTGTGGAGAGCAAGTGCTTTTTTGGATAAAACTGAAAACCTAGTTCTGAGCATTAATCTTACAAATTTTTCAGGACTGGTATTGGTATTATGTGTCAATTAGTTAAGACAACTTGGACTTCAAGTCTTGTTTTACAAGCCAGTCTGCAGAAAATTTGTGATCACAATTTAGAAAAACAGTATTGACCAACAATATTCCCTGCTTGATTGTTTTCTGGCTTTGGCAGAAATAGAAGTAATTACAAAAAATGGATTTTAATTTTAAAATGTTTCACTGTTATGTAGGTATCTTAAATTATGTTTTGGTTTTTGAGTCTCAGTGACTGCAAGTAATAAAACTTCAACATTGATGCCTTCTGAAAATGTATGCAGTGTCACATATTTTGGTTAAAATTGATTTCTGTCCATGTTGTTTGAGAAATAAATTTTTACTGAAGTGAAAATCAATGGCTTGACCATACTTTTTTTTTTTTTTTGCCTGAAAAGACAGTAAATTTTATGATTTGATTTTAACAAGACACTGAAGAGAGATGAATTCGTGGGTGGCTGAACTTTTAGTCTGGTGATGTGTATAAGCTTTCCAGTTTGATTCAATGATGGTGACTTGTGTAATGTGGAATAACTGTTTGTTAAAATGTGGAAATATTTCCATAGATGCTGTGTAGACATCTAAGAAGAAAATTATTGCCACCTTTTTGAATCTTTGTTGCAAACCATGAGAAGGGCAGAATTAACATTGGGTCTCTGTTATTTTGCACAAGTGCTACTTACTCCAAGTGATTTGTAAGAGCAGGGACTCCTTTTCTTCAGCTAGTTTTCCATGTCTACATCAAATCAAACCCTGCATCACCAGTGACTCAAGTTTTATTCTTAAATGTAGTTTTGAGGAAATGTTTGCTTATTTAAACATTTCATGCTTTTGGGGGAGATGGTTCTGCAGTTAGTGTGTCACCATATTTGACTCTGGAGTAAGTTGCTCTAGTTGTCCTTTGGAAGTGATGCTACTATGAAAGCTTGAAGGAAGAGATGACAAGTGGTAGGTGGGAGTTTAAGGAATAAACTATTCGGCATATGTTTTTCAGATAATTTCCTTTCATGTTTCATAGTGGAAACAGCATAGTGTAATGAGCAGCAAATAGCAGTGCTTGCTTATGTGAGTAACTGTGAATACACAGTTCTGTCCCTCCAGGATGGAATACTTCCACATTTTAAACCTTGGCTTTTATTTTCTTATATATTTAAAGCATTTAGAATGGTATGGCCTGGATGTGAGACTTTCTCTGTATTTTAAGGCATTTAAAACTTAATGTTTAAGTTAGAAGAAAATGAATTCTCTAGCAAGATTATCCTCCAATAGTAATTCCTAAAAAAATCTAGCACAGTAATTTATTTAGTCATGGCACCAGCTGTGTATATTTCTGTCACATCTCATCACATTCTGTTTGTACATCTGCCCACAACTCATGTTTTCCAATCTTGAAGTAAAAACCGCCATGCAGATTATGCTTGCATTTGGCATAATGGGGTTTTTTGGGCTAGATATCAACTTTATGCAGCTCTAGAATGTGTCAATTTGTTTTGAATGTGCAAGTGGAAGATATGATGGCTGTTCCCTTCAGCAACTTATTTGTGTATGTTTGTGTAAACGATATTGCTCCTTTAACTGAGTCCATGATGGGTCCAGATTTTCATTCTTGGCCGAGGTGGATAGTTAAAACGAATAAAACCAGAAGATTGGTTCCTTGCCCTGTTGCTATGCAGTTTGAGAGAACTGTGCTTCAAAATGCTAAACATAATCTGTTATCTAGAATAATTCAGTTGAAAATACTCAATATTTGGATGTACATGCTTCCTGGGCCTATAAAAATACGATATGCTGTTATTCCTGTATTCTGAAGGAACATAATGGGCACTGACACATTTTGCTATGCCAAAGATATTAATCAGGTAGCAAGAGCATAAAGATGATTTTATGGGAAGTGGTTAGGCAATAAATTGTGATAGCATAGGGAAAGATAGTATGGATGTAAGAGGAAAACTGTAGTAGTTACTGTAAATGTGACACACTCTCTCTAAATTCAATATAATCTTTTTTTCACTCACAAGACTTTAAATACAGAGATGGATACCTGAGCCAGCGTAGCAAGAAATAACAGAATATAACTTGACAGCCGCAGTGGTACATTAGCTGAAGGGTTGTGGCTGGCCATTCTTTTTCTAGTCTGTTTTACACAGTGATTTTGTAAGTCTGTCTCTGGCCTTGTGAGAGAAATGATCTCTTTTGCAACTTTGGCCACGTTTGAGGGCAGGACCCGTGATGGGGCTTGGCATCCCAAGGCATAGTTCTTAAGTTATTAACTCTCAGACTGGAATCCAGAGTACTAAGTTAGGTAGTAAGCTTCCTATACGTGTGTGAGGAACCTTATTGGAGAGAGAGCTCTCTGAGAGGAGATGGTGGACTTTGAGATTGTGGGCCAAGACATGTCTGAGGTGTGTCTTGTGGATCTGGACATTTATCTGCCTGGGATTTCTAGAAGTGACAGTAATAACTGGCTTTTATGAGTGTATTAGGAAGGTAAAGGCACAAAGAGGCTATTTGGTTGCTTTCATGAGGGTGCTATAACCCCCACAGAATTCATAGGTGACTTTGAAAATAGTGCTGAAGAAAATAAGAGTAAGAGAAGCAGGCATATGGCTGAATTGGGAGAATAGGAAGCAGGCAGCAGCAGCAGATAGTTTTGTTGGAAAAGTTTGTTGAAGTTACTTTCAGAACCATGTAAAATACAGACCCTATCAAAGGCTAAGTGCTTTTGCCACTTGGATGATTAAAAATCCTTAACTAAAAATAATACTTTTCAGTGCAGATGTGAAAGAAAGCTAAGGCAAACTTCTTTCCAAAATATAGCTGAGTTTATAGGAGGGTACAACATCATGGGGGGTTTTGGTGCTTTAGTAAGTTTTAATAACTGAGGAGTAAAGAGTTGTGGTATTTGGCTTGTGTATGCCATTGCTCTGGTCTAAGATCTTGCAAAAGTTTAAGGAGCTAGGCAGTATTATCACTGTTTTTACAGGTGATGAAGCAGAGAGCCTTTCTGTTCTCTAGGAATTACTTTTGATTTGTTGCTGAAATTACACATTGATGGATTAAGCAAGTGAGCATTTCTGGTTCTCCCTCAATTACAGCAGTACATTTTTAGTTTAAAAAAAAAAAAAAAAAAGGCTGATGTCTCTTCTTCTGAAGGCCAAAGTCTCTTCAGACTTTTTAAAACAAGTGTTTGTTACTTATAGTTGCTACTTTTAAACACATCACGTCTGTTTTTCCCTCTCCATTCTCTTTGCATTTACAAGAGTGTAATGTCTTAACTTTTTGGCAGCCTTATTGATTTGTGTTATAAATGAAAAAAGAACTAGATATATTCTGACCTTTCCCCAGCCTTAAATTTTCTTTTCAAAGATAAAATTTTTGTTGTTTTTCTGCATTTTAAATTAACTTAGGTTATAAATATTAGCTTAGGTAAGAGGGCAAATTAAAATTTCATGTTTACCTGTATGAATCCGAGAGGCTGAAGAATCTGAAATGCTGAAGCAGTTGTCTTTACTACTAGCAGCATCAGTACCTAATTGCCTCTTCCGTTTTGGATGTTGAAAAAGGATGTAACTGAAGTTCCTGCTTCCAGAGTGAATTAGGGGAATATCAGAAGAGGTGATGTAGTTATCCAAAAGCAGACAAGAAACTTGGTTTCTGTAATACTTCGTGAAGACAAAATTCCTCCATTATTTTAAGGAAGCCCTGCCTGGTTTTACTTTTATAGTAGTACGCTAATGCTGATTCTAAAGGACGTACCAGTTGACTAAAGCTGGGTGAAAATGGTAAATGGGAGAATGTAGAGTAGTGAAAAATGAAAATTTTGTGAACAGGCTTTTGTTGAACAGCAAAATAGATTAAAAGAAACTTTTGTGAAACACTTAAAATATTCTGAAATTAATTAACTTTGAATTATTTTAATACTGACTTATGGTTTTAAGTGTTTTACATTATTAAAAACTGGCATAAAAATATTGTTTTTCAGTTTTTCAGATGTAATAAAAATAATATAAACTCTGTTTTTCTCACTGCTTTAAGGAAGTAGAGGAATATAAACAATTGAAGACTACCTTAATAACATGGAGATCTGTTAAAAAAAATGCTGAGGGAAGTAGATTAATATCTGTACGTGCCTAGTATGAAATTTATATGTAGATAGGTCTTGATTTTTTCCTTTCATTGTGTGGTTGTGAAAGCTTCGTTGCTTTACTGTAATTAGGTTTCTGAAAGGAGCTCACATGTAGAAATTAATCTGTTCACGGCATCCACTGGACACTGAAAAGATGTGACCTGTCTCATGAAGGTTGAGAGCTGTATATGGTTCTTGCTTTTGGCCTTTTGTTTTTAGTGTCTGCTAGTCTTCAAGGCCAGCTCAAGACTGGATTCTAGAAGCCCTGTGTGCCTTGCTGTCAGGCAGTCGTGCTCTGGAAATGCCTGTCCCTGGGAGGCAAGCAAGCCACCACTGGAGAGACAGCTGCAGAGCCAAGAACCAGCTGTCACCGTGAAACTTTAACTAGGAATAGTACTGACAACAAGCAAAACTTTAATTTCAGCTTTTAATTGATTGTCATAAGTAAATTCTTAGTACATAAGACTTTTATTTATACTCTTTTTATGTGCATATTTGTCAGATTTTATTTAAATAATTTTATACACAATATTGGAATAATCTGTTACATTAATGCACAGCTTAAAACAGTTCTTATTTACACTGATCACAGAAAGACAGAGGAATGAGGACAAATACTTTACATTCACCATCGTTATCAGCATTTTAATTATAGTTAACCAGCACACATCACACACATCCATATCCATATTTATAAGAAAAGTAGTTGTTTCTAATTACACACATGGGCATGTAGGTGTCTCTCTTTAAAAAAAAAAAAAAAGTGAAATGCCATTTTCCCCAGATAACCAAAGACTTAAAAAAAAAAAAAAAAAAAAAAAAAAAAATAAAAGGCAAATGAACCTCCAGATTGCACAATTAATGGAATCAGACATGGAAATGTGGTGGCTGTGTTTGGACTCTTTTGGTCACTGGGGTGCTTTGGAGAGTATTTTTACTGGTGGCAAGTTTTGAACTCATATATAAACTTATTCCTGAAAACTGCAATGTGATCTCTTGCTTTGGAAGTAGACGTACTGGACGCTAACACATTGGGTTTAATTGAGTTGTCTAACAACACAAAATTGCAGAAAAAGGATGCTCTGGATTTTTTTGGTTTTTCAGATTATAAATTAAAAACGCATGACATCCCTTTACGAGACTAAGGCAGCAATGGAGAATATTGTGCTACAATGTGCATTTAGCTGTAGATAATGTTCTCCTCTTTGATTATAAATGTAAAAATGTGAAAGGCCAACGTATTTTTTAACTAGACTGGCTGACTACAAAATCTTATAATGGAGAAATAGGTCTTGTGTGATAAGCTTGTTATATCAAAGTTGAATTTCTCGCCTTACAATATACACCTATATTCTATGAAAATTAAAAAAATTGGTAAGAATATTAAAATATTTCCTATACAGAGGTACCCTTATCTAAGGTAAAATCTAGTCACTGCTATAAAAAGGCATTAAAAATTAAGTAAAACACTGGTGTAAGCCAAGTAAATGCTCACTATAAAGCTTTTATTTGTAAGGCAAATCTTCATTGGACCTATTAGAAGTTATTTTCAAAATGTACTATTTGGAGATTCTCACTTTGTGACTTATACTACCCATAGCAAATAAAAGCTATGTCTTGCAGATAGGAGCACAGAGAGTGCAACAGAAATTACAAATGCATGTCACCTGCAAGTTTGAGGCTTCTTGGCAGTGACCAAGAAACAACACGACACCTTTAAAAGAGGGCAAGCTTAAGGCTTAGTAATTTTTTTAGTTCATTGAATTTATTCTGTTCCCTTATTAAAGAAATTAAGCAACTTTTGTTTAGTATGGCAGCTAAAGAAAAGCCTTTACAAAGGAGGAAAGCAAAGCACACAGGTGGCCCAATCTTGCTGTTGGTGCTTAGGCTAAAAAGGCCCACTGTTCTTAACGTGAAAACTAATGGCTGTAATGGCTACCTCACCTGATGGCTGCACTGCTGGACTGAGCCTTAAGCTTCTTAGTTTCTCCCCTTCTTGGCTCCATCCCAACACCTGCATCTAGACACCTCCATGTTCTTCTAAGGAGGACAGTTTCACTTAATACAAAAATTACATCTGTGTTACTTAAAGTCTTCTGGCTGTCTTCTGTTCCTCTGTGTGCTTCTACTAGGTCCATCATACAGTGATTACAATTTATCTAAACGTTCTGTTTTTAACTGGCAAAGGAAAGCTGATGGAAGTCTATACTTAAAAGCAACTATATTACACTTTTTTTTTTTTCTGCTGGTTGAAATGTCTCTATCTGCCATCTAGTTCTCTGTATTAGTCTCTGATGCATGTAGATGCATCTAAATTCAATCTCAGGCAGTGAACAGTAACACCGTACAAATTAATCACCAGCTGCAGATCTTGGTCTTATGTTGATGTAATTTTTATTAGGAACAATGTGCAAAAATCTTTTTTTTTTTTTTTTTTTTGGCCTAGAAAAATTTTCTCTGTGCATGGCAAATCTTGTCATTCCCCAGTTAAGCTTAAGCAGGCAAAGCCAAGTAATTGTACATCTAATCACAGCTAAGGAACATGTGCATGCCTTCTTGGTCAGTCTGAGTAGGCTTGGCTGATTGTCAGCAAAAACTGTCCTTTGAGAATATGGATTAGAGGGGGCAAGTGCTTGGTGAAGTGTTCCAGTTGAAGTCTGAATTACAACAGATTGAAATGGCTGAACAAACCCCTATTTTCTACAGCACAGAAACACTCAAACATGGGTGTTTGAGACAGAACTATTCCATGTATATGATCCTCTATGAATCTCAGTGATACAAAGTCACAGATGTAACAGGGCTTAAATGAAGGCTTAACTTCTGTAAATTAAGTTCTAAAAAGATTTCCCAACTGTTTTGCAGTATCCTGTACTGGTGTACCTTTTCCCTAAAGGAAGCCAGAATGTGGCTGGCTTTCTCATGTACCAGCTAATATTAGTTTAGTAAATGAAGTTCTGTAATCATTCAGGTGTCCAAGTATCTCGCAGATTTGGTCCTGTGTGGTGATTTCTGGCCAGCTTTGCTTAAAATAGTCCATATGCTACTTTTGGCTTGTATATAGATAGGAACCTTGTAAGCTCTCTTCAAGGTCCTGTTTCTGACTTCTGTAATGTATTATAAACAGTTTGGCTTCATATTCTAACAGCTTAACTTTCCACTGATTAGCTAGGTCATCCCACAGCCACCAACAGGAACATGAGTATGAATCAGAGGAAGGTAGACTGAAGAAGTATTTTGCTTCGGAGGAGACTTTCTGGAAGCGTTTCCAGAATATCTGTCTCACTGTACTATAGCCAAGACTCCCACTATGTTGGCCTTTAAATTAAGGAAATTGAGTTGTTGCATGTAAGCTGATCTGTAGACCATAAATATTCTTAGCCCTGAGAAAATGAAGTGTATTGTAACAAAAATATCCTATTTTACTGCTCCAAGAAGCTCAGAGTGCACACATAATTTCTGTAGGTAGATTATATACTGTCATTTGTTGAGCTGTGGTAACTGTCTTAAGTCTGAGTCCTTCAGGCCCATTTGAAAATGTTCTAATAGGGGACTGCAAATGAAACATTTCTAAGTCTAATTTCTTTTGAAATTGCTGATCTACGGTTTAAATTTGGTTCTTAGGAGAGAAATTCTTAAATGTTTGCCAATACCTCATGAAATTTTGTGAATCAGTCCAGTATATGAACGAAAGCTATCTACTCCCATAAAAGCAAGTATCAGCTAATTAATGCTGAATGAACTGCAGAAGAGACATTAAAAGCATAAGAACTTTCTATATGGTCTCCTAAAACCTAACAGTACAAAAAAACCCCCAACTTAATTCATTTCAAAACAATAGCATAAGAAGTGGCTGTATATACAAAATGTTTAGGTTTGACCTTCTTATATAATAGCATTTATTTTACTGAGAAGAAATGACCAATTATATGGAATTTCCTCTGGGAAAACTACATACAACATAGATTGCACATGCAGTTAGGGAACATGTACAATAGTAACAGCCAAGTATTTATCCTACATTCTATATTTAAAATATAATGTTTGATCCTGGATTTCCTGCAAAATCCATCACTATGGTAAGATGTCTTTCAAGTGTTGCCAGGATGTGTGCCTCGGGACATGATAGAGCACAAGAAGGCCTGACAGAAAACATATGGTCCAAACGGGCTGAACACTAAATAGCACTAGTGCTGTTTTGGACTGTTGCCCATGAAAGACCCACTTTTTCTACCAGAAATCTAAATCTGTGGAGTTCTTGTAGTGTAGCTTTAGAACACTACCAAGAACATAAAAAGTTATTCTGCTGAATGACAACAGGAGGAATACAAGGAAAATGGAAGATCTCTTTCCTTGGTGCTAACTAACTTTCTGTGGCATAATAAAAAAATATAGATCACAGGCAGGTCTTTCTCACTGGCATGAAGGAAGGTCAGAAGAGAGATGCTAATGTATGACAGCAGCTTCTTTTATCAGATTACAAAAAGGCTTTCAAGAAAATACTTTTTAGAACTGTGAAATGAGCTATTTAATTGCTTCACTCAGTTCTTCCCACTGGCTTATTACCAAAACAGCCAACATAATTAGCAACCAGATAATACTGCATCTTGAATAAGGGTGTATCAGAAATTTTCTTCTTTTGGAAGGGGGCTGCCTACTCCATCAGCGTATACTTGCTATATATGTGGGAGAGCACCAGTCCCCAGAGTGGGTCTGTTCCCACAGTAGGTACAGCTGATGAAAAGAGTGACCAGCTTGATTGAAAATTCACAACTGAGTTAGAGGAAGACTTGCAATTAAACCACATGAGTGACAAGGACATTACTGGGTGATTATTTTTTTTTAAACTACAAGTGGATGAACTGAAGGGAGATGCGTATCTTAGTGGCATTTGATATTTTCCATGTTGAAAATGTGTTAGGCAGCTCTAAGCAGGTGCCTAAGAGGAACCAGGTGCTAGAGCTGTGGCTTTTTATTGGACTGTCTGTACCTCTAAGTCAAGCAAAAGAACATAACTTGATCTTCACAAAGGTATTTGTTATTTCAATGGATGCTAGTTTGTGTCTAAGGGCATCATTTATTGTCCAAGAGGCATGAGGTAGTTGAGCATCTTATTCTGTGGAGAATTGAAGACATTGTTTTTCATCTCTAGGACAGCAGTCATATTATTTTTGGGGAGACTTCCTTTGGGCAACATCTTGAACTTAAAGCCTATCTGTGCAGTGATGCAATGAGTATTATATTTATTTTTCATTCAGGCTATTCCTAGTAATAAGATTCCTGCTTTCTCTGATTTGCCTATTGTCTTCTGTGTAGATTGCAAATTCTTTTGTCTGTAAAACTTCAGAACAAGATGAAAATAGTGCAATGGAGTCCTGAGCTATAAATACTACACTAAATCTAAGAAATTATACAGTAATAGAAGTAAAAATAATGTAGGATGTAATTGCCTTGGGAGTAGGTATTAAAAATACAGTCAAATCCTAACATGCTGAGTAAAGCTGATTTCACTCCCATGTTAAGATAGCTTTGCTCCTATTTGAGAGCTGAGCAGTGATGAAATGTAACTTCTGCATGGGTTTGACTGTAGGGATGGCGGTGATGGGGTGTGTCACAAGTGAACATTGATGCAGGTTGTTAGCACTTCCATTATCAGCAAACCAAACAATGTATAATGTGACAAGCTATTAAAGTTCCATGTTAGAGAACCCTCAAGAGTTTAAAACCTTGATAATTTTACCTATTTTAAGAAGCTTTTGAGCCATGCCAAGCCAGTAACTGAAGCAGCTGGATTATTGAAAAGTAAGCTTTATAACAATGAAGAGATTCTTATGTAGTTTAGCAAACAATAAAAATAGGATTAACTATGAAGTTGGTGGGATGGGTTTTTTGAAGCCCTCAATGTATTTTCACTGTTTGGCTTCTTGTGTGATTACAGAACTAGAACTGCAACATTTGAAATTCCTTTATTATTGAAATATATTTAATAAGAGTTTAAACAGCTATCAGCATCAGCTGGGCCAGAAAAATATGACTTGCTTTATAATTAGAAGAAAGTATTCTTTGAGTTTAAAACAGTGTTTAAATAAAAATATTTGTCACAGAGACACTTTAAGAAGAGGACAATAGAATCAGAGAATAGTTTGAGTTGAAAGGGACCTTTAAAGGTCATCTAGTCCAACCCTCAGAAAAAATCACCAAAAAAACCCCCACCCAAAACCCCTAAAATAACAAGTTGATACATTACGAAGTATTATATTATGTTGGTAAATAGGAGATAAATTTCACTTCAATTATTTTGAACAGAGATGAATGTTAAATGGAAAAGGCCGAAATCACATGGAACTTTTAAACTGGGCTATTTTAAAAAAGGGAAAAAAAAAAAACCTCAACAAAAATTGTATTATAAATAAAAAAGCCCCATCCTTTCAAGTGGTCTTTTTAAAAAGAGGAAGCACTACATACATTTAAAAGACAAGCTAAATTGAATGTATAAAGGCAAAAAAAAATCAGAGGTAAGGTCCAGAGGTAAAGTCTGGACTAGATTCAGTTGAGAAGCTACTGAAAATTACTATACATCTAGTGATAAATAAGTACAAGAAATAACACAAAGCTACCCAATCTAGTGATCACTGGGAAGATACTAGAGTGATGAGTGACCACAGAATAAGAACAGCACCCAAATGCAGAGTTTGTTCCGTATCTTCTACCTTGCATAATGCTAGCAGAGAGAAGAGCTGGAATCAGCTTAGAGAGCTGAGTATGCCTAAAATATTATTCTAAATTAGTCAACACAATCTTGCTGTGGTTTGGTAGGTAAATCCAGGTTAGATTATAATAATAGCATGTTCATAGCAGTAGAATAAAAGCCAAAATTTGTTATTTTGGTACCTTTGGGTAGATTAGGTGATTCTAAAAAATAATTTTCTCTTCCTATATATTTTATATTCTTTATTTGGAACAAAATATGATAAAAAGATGAAAGTCTGTCTCTTTGCATGTAACTTTCATACTTAGCTGTAAAAGTTGAGTATGGATCATATGATAAAACCATTGTAATTGTTGATATAAGGGAATATATTTTTCATTAAGTACAGTGTGGTATTACACTGTATTCTGTACTTAGCTACAAAAGGAATTCTATTCTTGCTGCTATTCAGCTTGTATAATTAAACTGGATAGAAAATGGCATGGACATATACAGACAGCAAAGACAACCTTCTTCACCAAGAGAAGAAACTAATAACAAACCACTGAAAATGAAGCACTGAGTCTTCACTTCAGAAGGATGCAAACTTATATCCCAAAGGATAGTATGGCAAGAAAGCTAATGACATTAGTACATAGTTAAAGTTGCTCTTTCCTCATAATTGAGATTACTCTTTGCTTAGATCTAAGAATGTTCAGGTGTTGTTGGTTTAAAATAGGTCGTGGCATGAATATCTGAAGTAATTATTACTGTCAGAAATGTTTAATTCACTTCTTCACAATAAAAGAGCATTTAAGTTATGTTGATTGCTTTTTTTATTTTTTGTTTTTTTCCCTCCCCTCTCTGCTCCCCACTCCTCCACTTCTGCCAATAGCAAAACTCACAGGTTTTGGTCATGTAGGGATCTCATGGCACCAAAGGATATAAGAAAAATTAAATGGAGTCTTTAAAGACCGCTTGAAGCCAAGTAATAGAAGGGAGGCATTGAGAAAAGAGAGCAGATGTCTTCCCTCAAAGAGTCAGTAGGTAAGCTCTGAGCCAGCCTGGTCCAAGCGTAATCGAGGGAGCTTTGAACTTGACTTCTCTGTATTCCCAGTTTAGCTTAATATATTGGCTTTTTCCTCAACCTGTCGATTGTCATATTGTTAGCCAGTGTTGAAGCTGTAAGGGAACAGAAGTACTTGTTTAATAACATTACTGATTCAAATAATGATAGAGAGATGTTTTAAATACATTAGTTGACAAATCTAGAGTTACAAAGAGGTTTCAAAATAATGGCTGGATTATAACTTAATTTCTGTGGGTACAAGTTTGCAGTGATAAATGTGCTGAATATAAAGGCTATTTATTCAGCTCTCAGTTCAGTTTTAAGATTCAGAAGTGCTGAAGGTACACGAGAAGAAAATTTTTGTGCTTGTTTGGTTATGGTCGTCAGTATTTTGTTTACAAACTTAAACAAATGAACAAATCATTAACTATGCCTTAGCAATAACAAAGCTGTTCCTAGCTGTTTGTGGAAGACAGCAACAAATTAATATGCTTTAGTGTTTGACATGGTTTGAGATATTATTAGGCATTTATTTGTGAGGGCAATTTTTTCTAATTTAAGTGAAATTAATTTGCTTCCTTTTGCCATTATAGATTTAGGTTCAGAAGACTAGCACTGTGTAGGAGTGGCTGTTTGTAGCCCATTCACACAGGAACATCTACCTCTGGAAAAATCAAGTTATTACTTAGAGCTGGAACATTAAATCTTCAGACAACTGAGGGCAGAAATAGGGGAAAGAAAAGGCAGGAAGAGGTGCTGTGCTACTACATATTCTTGGCCACATCAAATAAATTGTGGTCGTGAAACAGGAAGCCTTTTCTTCCTGCTTGCATTCTACATCCCATAATCTATGCTTGGATTACCTCCTTTAAAAATCAAAATTTTACTTCAAACAATATTTTTCAGAGTAAGCAAAAGGCAAATTTCTTTTTTTAAATACCAACATACAAACCATCACTATAAAATCTGGGTCATGTTTTGAGGTGATGTGCATAATTCTAGTTGCTTTCAACTTTGAAGACAGAAGTGGTCTGGCATGAATGCTGATAAGTGTAACAAGCTTCATATTTGCATCCTTTTTATCTTCTACAAAAAGGACTTTATTTCAGTAAGCTCATTTTATTTGCAAAAAGGAGAACAGTGTTTGGAATCCTATAGGATATTCTTCATGGCTGCTTAAGAAGTCTCCAGCAATGTTTTCAATCAGCCGTAGGCCTGTGGGGAAAGCTTATTCCATATAACCTAGCACATTATTTCATCATGGCTGTTTGTTTAAGCTCTGACACTGGATACTTGTTTTGCTGTTTACCATGCATTGTGGTACATAATTGAAGTTTAGGAAGCATGACTTCAGAGTGCTGTGCAATAACTGAGAGAGAGGCTATGACCTGTTCAAATGCACGTGATAGTTTGGAGATACCTTAATCTCTTGGTGAGATCTCACTATATTCAAATACAACCTAAAATACTGGATTCAAGTGATCTGTAAAATTGTGGGTTCTGCTTAGTTAAGGAAGGAAGGTGCCAAAAGCCTTCCAACAGAGCTGATGTGTATAGTACTGAGCCTCCTGCATCTTGTCATGCTGGCAGAAATAAAGAACCACAGACCTGCAGAAGTATATGCTATGAGGAGACTGGTGCAAACCTGTAGTTGTTGCTAAAGACAGGAAAGGGTTGATAGCAGGAGAGGAAGCATGGTGAAAGGAGTACAAACCTTAAACTGCCTGACATTTCCTTGGGCCACGAGTTGGTGCTCATTTTCAGGTGTGATGCAGTAAGCTAGTCTCTAAACCAGATGGGAAGAAGAGGAAAAAGTCAGCCATAGGAAGTGGGATTATGTCTGTAATCCCCGATCTATAATGGGGAAGTAGCATGAACTTTATTTAAAACGGCAACTTAAATCTTTAATATCACTGCATTCTGTGCCTTTAACTTAGTCACTGAGAGAACAAGCTTATGATAAGCCCCTTGGTATTAGCCTTTAATATAAGAAGCAACAGTAGAAAGTTTATGCAAATACTAAGTCCAAATATTTAGCAAGTGCATATGGAAAAGAACATCAGGAACAAGTTATCACAGGCCTTACATCCCCTAAATTCATACTTGTCTGTTAGT
Source organism: Chlamydotis macqueenii (assembly GCF_036417535.1). Lineage (NCBI taxonomy): Eukaryota > Metazoa > Chordata > Aves > Otidiformes > Otididae > Chlamydotis > Chlamydotis macqueenii. Next base: position 17,370,329 of record NC_141568.1, read on the forward strand.
GCTGTGATAGCATTGACTAGTGTCCTGGTTCTGGCTAGGATGGAGTTAATTTTCACCTGAGCTGGGAGAGGGACTGGAGTGGGTGGGGGACACAGCTGGGATAGTTTACTAATTAGCTAACAGCTGGAATAGTTTACCCAAATTGGCCAAAGGGCTCTTCCACACCATGTTACATCATGCTCAGTATATAAAGTGGGGACAGTGCTGACAGAAGATTCCTGCTACTCAGGAGGAAGCTGGGCATCAGGGTCTACTGTGAGCTATTGTACTGTACATTATGTGCTTAAGTATTTTCTGTTATTTCGTTTGTGTTTTTGTTTTCCATCTCTGTTTTATTTTCCTCTGTTGTTCTCTTGAACTGTTTTTATCTCAACCCATGAGTTTTGCCTTCGTTTCTTTACCAATTCTCCTTCCCATCCCACTGCGGGGCGGGGGGTATGGTGAAGAGGGAGTGAGGGACTGTGTTGTATTTTAGTTGCTGAGTGGGGCTAAGCCATGACAACTGGTCCCAGGGGGAGAGGAAGGAGGTACTGACTGTTTCCCAGCTCATCTCCCTTATCTACCCTGTGCTGTGCCATTTGGGATCACATGTAGATTTTGGTTTATCGTGAACTTTCAACCAACTTAAGGAGTTCCCATTAGACTAAGAGCGTATCTTTCCCCATACTTTTAAGAGACACAAGTTAGCACATCATATCTTATGATATTATTTGGATGTAATATACTAGCCTTTTCTCATCTAGAGACTGAAGAGTTACTGTCTACAGGAGCTGTAGAAGACAAACCAGAACTTGCTGACACTACAAAATGAATGAGAAAATGTGGTTTTTGCCAAAGGCTTATGCATCCCAATATCAGTAAACTAGTGCAAGCTGGCAAAGCCTGTCAGGCCAGTACAAATTATTCTTTGACACTTAGGTGCTACTAGAAAATGGGTTTGTAAACCCCCAGGAATGGAACAAAGCAGGGTGCTTTTGGAATTGCTAGAAACCAGAGCTAGAAATTGTGCACAGCAGTGAGATGTTGGAGCTGATGAAAACAGGGCAGGTGAAGAGGAGTTACCCCTTTGAGGTACTCCTCTGAGGTGAACATTAAGTGGGGTGACTGTAATGTTTCAGAAACAAGGCATTTCTCCCTTGTGGATTTGCCAGATCAGTGCAAGGGGGATGTGGTTATTTATTTTTTTTATATATATATATATATATGTGTGTATATATATATATGTGTGTGTGTGTATATATATATGTATAACCTAGATTAGGTTATAGAACTGTGACATGTGATGGGACAAAAATTGATGCTGTAGAGTAGTGAGGAATCTTTTGAGCACCATTAGAAGTTTTAAGACTCTAGATAATTTACTATGACAGTGATGGTAAAATTAATATGTTGGTTAAATTAATATTATTGGTGAACCTTAATCCCGTGCCATTTTGAACTGATAAGTAAAGTATAGGGAGGTGAACAGTAAGGAAACATGGATGCGTTTTTTCCCGTAAAACCAGGTTCTTTTAAATAGAATTAATATAATTGTTTCTCCCTCAGTTTCTGCTTTATTCATTGTACAGACCTGGCATATGATGCACGTGGTGGGTTTATGTAGTGCAAGATGCTGCTGTCTAGTACCCTGATTCTTTTACTGAAGTAGTTAAAAAGCAACAGGATCGATGAGACCATAAGTGGTGCCTATATCAGAATTTTCTTTGTTTCCAGATCTATTTTGGCATCTTGGTCTATCTTGAATATTAAGTTTCTTCTAGCATTCTGATATTAGCAGTGAACACAATAGAAAGATTTGCATTAATTCTAGCCTTGGCAGAATGTTGAAATAATTCCAGTAAATAAGAGGATAAGGGTACGTATTTGACAGAGAAAATAAAATACGAAGTGGCTGCTGTTAAAGACAGAGTACTGGGATAAATAGAGCTGTTGCTGTGACCCAGTAAGGCATTTCTTCGGTCCTTGCAGGATGCTTATTAAATGAACAATGGCTGTCCTGAACACAGGCCTATTCTGTGGGCACATCCCACCCTCGCAGCGTGTGCATATGTGTTTAAAGACTCTTGTAATGCTACGATAGGAGACATCTGAATTAACTTTGTACATATAACAGTTAAGAACACTCCAGTATAGAGTGAATAAAGCATACCTGGGGCTGAACTCTGTTTAGGTAAAACTGTGTGAAGACCATATCTCAGAGATGAATACGAAAATACCATGATTTGTATATTTTTTTTTTGTTAATAAGGAAGAAATAGTCTAATCAATCAATGAATTATATGCATCAAAAATCATTTATCAGAATTATTATGGTGCTTTTCGGAAAGCCAGTTTCTATCTAGAAACTCAAACAGCATGCAGTAATTCTAGCTCAAAACTCCAGTCCATCTGACTGTTGGATCCAAAAGGTCACTCCTAAGTAATAACTTTCAGGAGTAAGAGAAACAAACTGCCAACTTAGATCCAGCCATTTCATTTAAGGCAACATTTCATGACATTTTATTATTGTTCCACTTACTTCTTTAAAGGTCCCACGCACATTCATAAATTTATAGATAATATAGGCAGGCACAAGTATCATTGAAGATAATGCTATTCCCCAGCCAATGCGATTTGCCCAGAGAGGGAAGGTGTAGTCATCGTAGGTCAGAGGTTTGAAATTTATTATGCTGACTATCACAACAAACTAGGGAAGAGAGAATAAAATGAACCACAGTTTTGAGATGGAGAACCTTAGTGGAGAACTGATTTCATGTGTTTTATTAGGCAGCCACTCGAAGCTATATTTCAACCCAGCTTTACCATTTACCTTCATCCTGTTTACTTTGTGCCTCTTATTACTTAAACTGTTCAAGTTCTTGACGCATTTACTAAATTAAAAGTTCATTTTTGGTTTTTTTTATTTCTTTTTTTTTTCCTTTTTCCCTGATGGTGTTAGCCTGTTCAATACTAGATGCAAGAAGGAAAGAGTGGAGTACCACCCTATTTCCCTCCTATTAAATCCATATGGTTGTCTAATATGCAGACTTCTTTGATTTGTTTCTCCAGGCCTATATGTTCTGCTCCATATAGAAATTTCATAATAGAGTATTTTGAGCCTAGGACTTCAAAGGCTACACAAGGGGAGTAATGGTGTGGGTTATAGGAAGCTAATAGTGTGAAATCCAGTTAGAAAAATGTTAATTCTATTTTGAGATTTTTCTTGGGATGATGGTACATAGCTGCAGACAGTATGGAGAGAAAGCTTCAAGGAGATATCTCCTAATGCCAGATCCCTAACCAACTCCAATTTACCTTTATCTTGGAGAATTGTATTTATCGTTAGGAACTGCTGTAATACATTACCAGTCCAAAACAGGGGCCACTTTGTGTGAAGCGTGCATGGGATTCTTATAGCAAGAATTATACTGAAGTCTGACAATTTCATAGCTTTTTCCAAATTACCCTAAACATTTATATATATATATATAAAATTAGATCTGATTATTTTTTTTTTAAATCTGTTTACAATGCTTATTGTCTCTAGGTGAGGCAGTTTGTATGCTTCATAAAGGTGATATGAAAATGACATTTCTTACATCAAGTGAACAAATTTCTAGAATTTGTAGTTTTCAATTATGCAGGCTAATGGTGGACAACCTTTTTTCACACTAGTGACCATCTTTGTAGTTTCACTTCTAAATTAATTTGCTTTATTTTCTTAATGTATTGAATAATGAACCCAAAAGATAGTGTGTAAGAAGGTAAATTATATTTATGTTTCCTCTATAAATCAAGATTGTAATGTCCATGTTGCCTTTTAGAAAACTGAGAAAATGAACAGCTATAACAAAACTGCCCTATGTCCCCTACCCTGTATGGTATCATTCCCATGCCTTTTAAAATATATCGGTACCTAGTAATTAAGTTGATATGTTCCAAGTTTAGCAGTTCCAGCTGGAAAAAATAATTATGCATTGCGGTGACTGAAAGATGCATTACCTACAGATTCATGCTGACCCTTATGTTTATAGGCTTCAGTAGGAAGGTATTGGGGCCATTTTACCAAAAAATATTAAGCTACCTGAAGGTTAGACTGACAGTCACTTCAGCTTTCTCCAGCTAGCTTGCTAAAACTCTACTCTTTGTAAAATTAAATTTTCAAGAGTCTCCTAGTGTGCAAAACCTAAGGATGCTTGGTGCAGCATTTTTTCTGTTCTGCTTAAGTCAGCCTGTCTGAAGTGCTGCAGGATATAGTTCCATACAAGCTACTCTATAGAACAGTATTTAAAAGGATAATTAATACTGAGTAGGTGCTTAGTGATGAATTGTGGCTGGAGACTTTTATATAAAAGAAGAATGTGGACCTGAAGACTATAATAAAAGTATATGTGTTTTTGGAATACCAGTACTGCTTTAAGAATGAACAGCTTTAATGCAATAAATAGTCTCCTAAAATGATAGCAAGGTAAAATTTCCATATTATTCACCCTGACCTTTTGATTTACAAATATGCATAGGAAAAGATCTCAATATAAAACTAGAGTTTAGTTCTGAATCTAACCTTTACATAAAGCAACCAAATTCATACTTTGGGATTTCCCCCCCACCCCACACCCCAAAAGGTAATGAAGCACTTGTTTTTCATATCAAGCAGCTTACAAGGTACATTTAACACATCTCCTCAGTGTTTCACATAGGTATTCTGGGTGTAGCTGCATATTAGTTATTCTAAGGTGTCATTCCACAATTTGAGGATCTTGGTATCCTCCAAGGAAAAATAATTTCTTGCTAACACAATCTCTTATCCCTTGTTAGTTTATTTTCCCAGCAGAATGATTTATGTTTAATATGCATAGATGCTGAGGTGTTCAGTGTTCCCTAAGAAAAGCTGCTTTCTTTAAGTCCTGCTACAGGATTTTCTCTTTCAAAACTGAAATGTATTATACAAAGTATAATCAGTGCAATTGAGGAGAAAAAAAAAGATTAAATAGGAGTGTCTTCTGTTCATCCTGACAACATGAGGCATAGCGGTGAGTATCTTGTTCTTGGTACCTATTGTATATTCTAGGAAGCAACATACTAGCATTCTTTTAGCAATAAAATAATTACCAACACTTACCAATAAAAAAGCAGGGCTAACAAATTTCCAGCACAATCGCCAGTAGAGGCCTGGCTTGAAGCCCATCATTTGTTGGATATCTTCACTGAATCGGTCCACGCCTGGAAAGGATGTGAGCATTAGACTGGCTTAAATCTAAACTGATAAGATGCTTGCATACCCCAAAACATCTGCTTTTTCAGAAAGCAGACAATAATGACTTCCAAGTCATAAGACATAACAACATTCATCTCCTTTCAAAGACTAGGTGTGTCTTTGACACGACTGTAGCCAAGACTTAAATGCCTATGAGCACTTAAGGTCTGATGCATATAGCATTACCATTGAAAAGTGCAATTTCACAAATATCTAGAATTTATGTTATGAATGTGATGTTCATTTTTATGTATTGTAGCCTAATTAATTAGTACTATTATGAGTACGCTGAAAGAGAACCCAGACCTTTACTCACAGAAACTGCCTGTTATAATAATGAGGTAGATTCATACAGTTCTTAATTATCAAAGAAGGCTTATTTGTTCCACTTAGTAGCATACTTATCTTTCAATGTTTCACTAAATGCCACAGATGTTGATTACATCTATAACAAATGTAATTTCACCTTCTATCACCTTTCCCAGGAACTGTGTACATGCTACTTCTGTTCAGTGTATGTACAAAACTACATCAGCTAGAAGTAGATGGCCTTTTTTAGAGTATCCTGTGTGTTTTTGAAAATTATAATACCAACTACAGTTTTCTAAAATTGTTACCTCTGTACTTGTCTAAATATCTGGTTATTTAGCTGTTGTAGTTACCTTAGAAGATACATGATCTGTTCATGTCAGTAAAAACCAAGAGTAGTCAGAATTTTATCTGCTGCAGTAATTAAGACAGCAGAGGATAACATGAAAATCATTGCATGAAGACATAAATAAAAGATAAGTCCTGCTCACTGCACCAGAAATACAGAATATAGATTTAGAAACATGGATGGTTTGATTGCTTGGTTATTAGCAAAACCTTCATAGTAGCATACAATATTTCAGTATAAGACTTTGTATATTAGCATGCAAGAAGTAATGGCCAAGATTTCTGTTGTCAGGAAAACTATGTAACAGTATCCCATTCAAAATCACTCAAATGTTAGCTACCTGCAGTGGGATTTGCTGCACTGCAGCGCAGAGAAATGGAGGCACCAGAACAAAGTTTTTAACAAGTGTCTGAATAGATTAGGAAGCACTACACAAGTATAACGTGCTTTCTGTGAGTCACACTAGCCTGATGTAGCTAAACATTCTGAGTAGCCTACAAGGCTATCAAGCTGTCTGTATGTGAGAAATATATATTTTTTTTAATCTACTAATATTAATTCATGTTAACTCGCATGCTTTGGAATTTTGGAAATACTCCAGACTTCAGTGTGACATTTTCTTTCTTCAGTATTTATTGGAACACTTTTGACATTAAATAATTTACTATGCAAAGCAAACATGCATTTTATGGTGACTATAAAACATCCATTTGAATGGTAGCTTTTTCCATTTTTTTTTTTTTTTTTTTAATTGGTTCTGTTCTGGTTGGACTTAACCAGTATGAGGTACTTGCAAAAGTTTAAGCACATGCTATTTTCCACCCTTTATTTTAGAATGGGATGAGTATCCCTGATATCAAAATGGGGAAAAAAACCCTGTCTTTCTCAGTTTTCTTTAAAAAGAAAACAATCTCTGATTTTATGCCTTAGAGACACTGGCTCACAGAGAAATAGTTCTCTCTAGTGCAATCTGTCATATCAGGCTACTAGTTTGTAATTTGTTATACTCTAAAGTAGAACATAGGTGTAGCTACAGATGATGCTACCTGTAGGCCTTGTTTTTTTCCAGCTCTTGAAACATTTACCTAGGGTTTTTTTTTGTGATTCTGTACGATGAACTGAAACTGTGGGTGACTCATTTAGTTACAGGAAAGAATTGACGTACCACAAACAAAACTCAAGATTACTTGCTAGAGACCTAGTGTTGAATATGGAAATAATCTCCTTGCTTTTTCAGTGAAAAACACTAAGAGATACTTAAAATTTATGATCAGGTCCTGGTTAAAATACACTAAACCCAAAGAGAATTTCAGTGTAATTTCCAAACTAATAAATACTGCAGCTGCCTGAGAAGGTCTCCATTGTAATGGTCTATTAAAGAGCACAGAAAATTTGGTCTGTCTTCTGTATACATAATATTGTGCTGTCAAGGGAATTAAATCAATATATAAAAAAGAACAGATAAGCAAGAAAGTTAAAACTAGAGTTGGCTATAAATGCAAGTTACCCTCCTCACTTCGGGACAGCCTTCTTTCATCTCAGTCATGCAGAGATCAGAGTTCTGATAGAATGGAAGTCTACATGTTACCAATACCTCCTGCGCCTGCTGCCTGTTAGACTTCTGTAAGTCATTTTGCTCAACAAATGGCTTCAGCAGCACTCACTTGCACAGAAGCCCTTGAGTGGGTCCTGGTCCTGAGGTGAAACTGCTCAGTGGCCATAGCTGAAATAATTTGTGGGCATGTTTCCAAAAAGCATTGTCATAGCTCCAGCAGTCATTTGGATCCTTACAAACAATCTTTGTATGTGTTGTTTTCCCCTCCTGTCTTGTTTAACTATGTGATGCATGGTATTATTTTATATGCTTGGATTTTTTTTTTTTAATTTGGAAAGTAAAAAATAGTAATAATGCCTTTAATGCCATATGACTTCAATTAATCCAAGAAATCAAATTAACTACACTGAAATAATACAGTAGTATGGAAAAAGGTATATTGAATCAAGCTTGAAGTTACTTTGTATTTAATTCTTTTTCCCTGTGAATGTTACTTCACTGATTTTTCTCCCATATTGAGTTTTACTTGTGTGGGAGTGTATGGGCTCACACAGTTTGTATGCAAATTAAAGAGTTGTAGTGAAACTGCTTAGTTGATCCCTCCTATATTTTGCCCCTTGGAAATTACAGCACGTCATAGAACCATGAAATTATTCCTGTTAGAGGACTTCTTGGGAGGTCTCTAGTTCAGTCTTTTGCTCAAGTCAAGGTCAGCACAATTCAGAACAGCTTTCTCATGCCTTTGTCCAGTTGGGTCTTGAAGACCTCCAAGAAGAGAGTGAGCAAGTACTCTCTGGGCAGTATGTTCCAATGTGTAATTATCCTTATATAGAAAAATTATTTTCCCCCTTTCAATGTGATCATGGTCTTCTGTTTTCCCATTGTGCACCTCAGTGAAACACTTGACTCACTTGATAACTTCTTTGTAGGTATTGGAAGACTGCTGTCAGGTCCTCCTTAAGTCTCCTCCAGGCTAAATAAGCTCAATTCTCTCAGACTTTCTTTACAGGGCATGTGCTGCATCTCCTGAACATCTTGGTAGCCCACCACTGGACTCTCTCCAGTTTAACACTCCCTCCTTTTATTAAGGGTTAAAAAAGGACACAGTATTCCAGGTGCAGTCTAACAAGTGCCAAGTAAAAGAGAGTAGTCACTTCCCTTAATCTCCTAGTTATGCTTCTGTTACAGTTCAGTATGGTATTGGCCTTCATATGCTGGCAGGTCACTCTTTTGACTTGTTTAGCCTGCTGCCTATATCCCCAAGCAGGTCATCTTTGAGTGCAAGTAGATTCAGAAGAGTGTCACTTCTGGCTTGGTCAGCAGCATGTATGCTAAGAAGTTGTTACTGATTCCTTCATCTGTGAGAACCAAGGTCTGATCTGGACAATTCTGTAAGTGGCCTAAAGAAGACTACTTCTACTTCCTGACTCTGATCTGGTGCTCTGTAACAATATTCCCCACAATGTTGCGCTTGCTGGCCTCTGCCCTGACCCGCAAGCAGTCAGCCATCCGGTCATCCATTCACTGCATTTGAGTTGTTCTTCTGCACATAAAGATGGCACCTGCCCCTTCTGTCCTAATGAGCATGTATCTGTTAAATGCAGAACCCTAGTTATACAAGCCCTTGTCCAGGAGAAGATGAGGAAAGAGATTGTTTTTTTTCACACAGTTCAGTGACCACTGGCATTGGGAACATGAGAAAGAAGAGAAAAAGAATACAAAAGCCATTGTGTGGTGTTCATTTGCAAATCCTACAGAGCACAGAACCAGGTATCTGTTGATTAGCCATGTAGTGAAGTAACAACAACTGTCTCTTCTTGTTCCTGAGTCTCCTTTGTTACTCTGGAGCACTTTTGTTGTTTGTTCTTGGTGATCCTCACCTGGTGGCAGTGAGGGAATAAGCCATACCAGTACCATTCCCAAAGGAGGGCAACTGTGCTAGTGTAAAAGCAAGCAGAAAAGTAGGAAGCATTCCCCCACTATGGCAGTGCAGTAAGCTCTCCGGGTTGGTTTGCCTCATTTGTATTTCCTTTCTATGGAAATGTATGCATTCATATTTTGTGTCCCATGCCAGGCACACATCCATACAAAAGCATCTGTGAGCAAAAATGAGTACCAGCAGTCAGTGCTTAGTTAATTTATTTCTCCTTTGTAAAATCAGAGAGTTGACCTTAGATTTTTTTCTTTTTTTTTTTCTTTTTTTTTTTTTTTCCAAATAAATGCATCTTTTGGTCTGAAATTTCAGTGTTGGGGACCAATTTTGGAAATTATTTAAGTAAATGAAAGCAATGCGATTACAGGTGAGGATGAAGATAATTTCTAGCTCATACTGAGCTTATTCTTGTTATTCCGGGAGATATTCACATTAAAATCTGAGTAGAGATTTTCCTGTAGTGAAACTGAAGAGCAGTTTGTGTCAGTGGGAGAAGTGTCTGGATTTTCTTAAAAATATTAATCGGAGGGATGATATCAGTGTTGCACAAGAGGAAAATAGTAACAAGCTAGCAGTCATAACTAAAATACATCTGCATAGTAAAGCAAACTAAATCTCCCTTCTCTTACCCATTCAGGTGGCTTTTGCAATAAGAAACTTCACAGTAAGTGGTCATGGGTATAATTTGGACTAAATTTCCACCTTTTTGGTCTGTGCCAAAATGTCAATGCTTGCCTTCGGCTGGGTCATTAAAGCAACTGGGGTCTATCAGAAAAAAAAGAGGTAGACAAGACCATGCCAGATGTAATCAGTTTAAATAGCACCTGGGGCTCTAGTAAGTTTTTTTTATAAAGCAACAGGTCATGCTGTGTCAGTAAAAACATCTGAGAGCTGCTTAATACAAATTAATTTCTATTTTCCTCATTATGGGGAGGCAGGAGGGAAAAAGGAAAGGATAATGAAGGACAGAAGGTGCAACAAATAAACAAAATTTTAGTAACCCTGGCTTTGTCTGTGAACCACATACAAAGCCTACCTGTTGTAAAGTGCTGTAAATCCTGTTTCAGCAGCAGCAGATAACAACTTACCCTTACTAACTGAAGAATATTTTTATACCTCTGCTTCCAAGCTAAGCTCTGATCACTCTTCTGCATTCAGCTCTCTTACAGGGATTAGACAGTCATCTGTGAAATCTAGTGCCTCCACTCTTTTGAGAGAGAAAAACATATGAGCTGCTAGCTCCGTGCTGATGTTGGATGACAGAATTATTGCTTTAAAGATAAAAACTGTTTCTTTAGTAGATTGAACAGCTTTACGCATGAATGCCATTCTTTCACTCATTCACTCATCAACAGTTTTTAACTGCAAGAGAGGGTTTGACTAACACGGCTATGGTGGTGCAGCATGGATGGATAATGAAGTGACTGAGGGAGGTAAATGGCAGTAAGAATGATAATGTTTAAGAACCTTCTGAATTGTACATTAACTATGAGCACTGTCTCTGAATAGAAATGAAGCTGACTTTCAGAGGAAAAACAATCTTATTGGGGAACAGAGCAGCTAGTTCAGTACAGACTTTTATGGGAAGAAGATTTGCAGGCTGCTATGACATTGAAACCTGGTAATAATGAAAAGAGTTGTGGCCAGCCAGAAAGTAGACTTGAGAATTAAGAGGACATCAGGAAAGAAAAGAAATGCTCAAGAATCATGATTGATCTAGGAGCAAGCAGTTTCAGACAGTTGGACTGTTGCAGTGAGATGACTTGTGTAAGACCTAAGATGCAGAATCTTACTGCTTTATTTGGAGAAAATGAGCTACTATTTTGGGGGTCCTTATAATTATACTAACCCTATCTGTGATGAGCTAAAGAACTGATAGCATTCTTCCCAAAAGAAAGGAAAAATAACTTTCACTGTTTCTTTAGCAAGACATGCCTAATTCAGATTAAGTTATAACTTGATTTTTTTTCTGCTTGATTTGGTGATTTAACAGCACTTTAAAATTTCTGCTCTTCTGGAGGCGACATCTTTTCCAGTGAATAAGCTTGAGGCTATAAATTGCCCTACCTTCTTATATGACAGGGGAAACTTTGAACGCTCGGTCAGTGCTAGAAGAACCAACTCCTCTAGGTTGGGGACAGAGAGGAAAAGGGAAATGTTTGAAACACTGACTTTAGATATTTAAAAACACTTTACCTATTAAATGCTGAATTATGGATGGGGAGAACACCCACTGGCCAGACACTTGTGTAAATTTATAATCAGAGGTTTAGGCTATATATATAATCAAATATTCAAATATTCTGTTTAGCTTTTTTTTTGTTTCACTTCTTTATGAGTAGTGGTAGTCAACTTTGTCACTTACAGCAGAGGACTGGCTTTTTTTTCCTTGGTGAAAATAGACAACAATGGACACTTGATAAGACTGTGAGGTTCCTGTAGGCTAAGGAACTGGGCTCAGGCAGACTCAGTGTCCTGTTGTGTTGCCAAAATCAGTATTGTGGTGGAAAGCACAACTTCAATTTGTTGGGTTTTTCCCAGTTAAGGTTATCCAGGTACATTCATATGGGATTAGGGCAGTGAATGTGGCTGTTTGCCATCATCGTGGTCATTTATACAGTGGGAAAGAAAAAAGTATTTTTCTTTTTTATTATGAAACTTGTTTATCAAGTGTCTTGTTTTTTGTTTATGTTACTTCAGGGAGGAAAAGAATATTGAAGACCAAATAAGGCCAGGGAAGTTATTAAGTAAAATGGGCACATCTTCTGAGACTTGATTTAAATTATGAGCCGTATTTTTTTTTCAGCACATCACTGCACTCTGGCACACAGTGGTTACAGCCTAGTGCCAGAGATCAACTGCACGCTCCTAAAGACTCCTGCATGCTCCTGCCATACTGGGGATAAAGCCAACTACTGCTCCTTTTTTGTGGCATTAATTGGTATGAAATACTAGAAATTGTATTATTTCTAGCATCTAGACTGTAGAGTATTCCATACAATGCTATAAGATAAATTTTAAACCACTGGTATTTTACAATAAAGTAGAATATTCTTTCAAACAAAAGGGACTAATGTAGGAATAATTATAACTCTTTAAAGAAAAACTACCTTTATTTGTATTGCATGGGGAAATCTTGAGATTGGCCCTGGGGAAATCATGGAAAGGAGGAACAGGTGAGTCTATATTTAGGCTAATCTACTTGCTGTGAAACTACCAGGTATAACCTGCTACTGCAAGTCATCAACTATGTTAACAGCTGCAAAATATTGGCAAAAGTAGCAATATTTCCATCCCACTGCAGTCTCCTTCACCAGATAATTTTCTTTGGCTTTGTGCAGGGTTTGGCCCACTGAATGTCTGCATTCCTGTCACTATTTGTAAATTGAATTAAAATCACTATATGAAACCTGGCTGGTCGTGGTTTCACATGTACAAGGCTATGCTGTTTTCCATTAGAACAATGTATAAGCCTGTCATGAACACTTGGAATTTTAGTAAAGATTTTGCAGGTGTAAGATAAAGTGCTTACCATAAAACCAGGAAACTCCAATTGCCTCCATTAGAACAGCAAACAGTATTGAAGTCCCAGCTGCAAATGTGTCCAGCAGTGTGAGCACATAAATTCCACCCTAGCATTGGGGAGTTAAAAGATGCAACAAAACAAAGTTACAAATAGAATCATCACAGTAGTTTAGTATCTGGTGAACAGAAATCTGCTTTGTTTGAAACATTATCTTAACCCAAGTATTTTAATATGGAGCCGATGCTGCAGATGTGGGTTCATATTTGCATACAAAATAGTGGAATCAGACTTGGAACCCTTTTGAAGAGGCTTCCTTTCACCTATGTCATCACTGAACTGGGAAACAGAAGCCTCAGCTTGGCATGATTAATGAGTACTCTTGGCACTCGATGTCTTCAGTGGAAGTTGAAGGCACGGGCCGTTTGCGTGAATGCTGAGCGTCTTGTAGGACAGGGCCTATCTGGAGCAGTTAATGACAGTTTTTCTAAATTATGGGCAGGAATGGAGTGCTACAAGAGTTTCCACAAGCAGTTATCACTCAGTTTATTCCTAAGGCAAATTATTCTGCAGTCTTAGACTGATGTCTTTTCCCAGAGTGCCTGTATCTCTCTTTTCCAATGTTCCTGCAAAGGGAGCAGTTGCATGTTAAGTCTCTGTTACCAGCCCAGCAAAGAAGCAGCTGTTCCCTGTTTAGTTTCTTTGCTGCGGTATTAGCAAGAGTTTGCCCAGTGGAGAGAGCAAATCAAATCATCTTCCTTCACAACAGCACATTTCTGTTCTTCAGTGGTTCGTGACTGAGAACTGTAAATGCATTTGCTATAGTCTTGTTTCACTGATTGTTTTTCTTTAGCTGCAATTGACTGCTTTTTGCCTCATTTTACAATGTGGTATGAATTTGTGTAAATTACTGTTCATTTTATTTAGGTCAGGCTAATGAGGAATGGAAGACCATGGTATGTTTACTTGTTTCAAAATGAACCTGAATAAGGTGTTTCAGGACATGCTTTGTCACATGGAAGCAACTGAAATCTTTGCAGAAATCTTTTTTTTACAACCAAATTTCGTCTGGCTATGCCTGTTTAGAAGGGGAGGAACAAAGGAATTATTTTCCATGTTTTTAGCAATGGTATAAATAGCATTTGTACTACTTAATTCTCTAGGTGAATTTAATCTCTACAATCAATCAATTTTCTTTTTTTTCTTATAAAAATATGGTTTTCTGAAACAGCTGTGCATATTTACAAAAATAGAACAGTACTTAAGCCTTGTCTAGGTTTTTAATTCTGTGGGGACTTGTCTGGAAACTGAATGAATTTTGGTTGTTGTGTTAGAAAGAAAATGTTGCTTATTGAATGACATTTGAGTTTGACCTCTTGTTTTTGCTCTACACCTGCTCTAAATGAATGTCTTTGCTGTCAGACTTAGAAAAGTGAATGACAGATATGGTTTTGTAAGAAACATGTTTTGAAAACACAGTCTTAAAATTTCAGGGGACAAAATCAACAGATTAATTTAATGTGATGGTATCGGTTTTTATTTTGTACACATTAGAAATGTTCTTCTTCAGTTATGTGAACCAACACATTAGGACAAGTCTGGGCAGTTTTGTGCATTCCAGCTGCTGGAGTAAGCTCAAGTAAAAACACGTGCCGTTATTTAAAAGCTAGAGGTAGGGTGTTATCTTGAACTGCTTTAGCTCACTTGAAGGCAGTGGAATTGCATCCATTGACACCTGTTCAGGTTCTTTGACACTGAGTTTCTTCTGATCCTGTACTTCAGGAAACTCTATTCCACTTGAAACTTTGAACAATGGAGATAGCATGATATTAAAAGGATAGGTATTTTAAATGATCTTATGTTTTTAGTGTCTCAGTGTTTTCCAGTTTGAGGAAATTGGAGTAAAAATATTGGGATATTCTTTTATTGTAAGAGGAGCTCTGTTATTTTTAAATTTATGCCATTTCAATAATTTTAATAATAGATCCCAAACCGCTTCTAGGAAAGGTGGCTACCTCAAGTTTCAGTTGTTTTCTGGCGCTTTTGGCGTCTTTGCTTACAAGACTTTTTGCTTTTTTGTCAAAAAAAAAAAAAAAAAAAAAAAGGCGGGGGGGGAAGAGAGTTCTCTCTAACCTGGAACACTGTGATTCTCATCTTTTAATGCCTGGAAGGACAGATCATTCAGGATGATGGTACTGCTAAATATGGGTTGCTAGAAGTTCAGGGTAAGTTATTTGTGCGCTTTTTATGGTGTTAGGAATAAGAGATAAGATCTAGGCACATGAAAGAACATTTAAGAAGCACATAGGGGTAAAGAGATCGTTATTCTAAACTCCTTTCCCAAAAAGTGACTGCTTCTTATTTGCTTCAAGAAGAGAATAGCCAGATGAGTAAGGGTCTGCCTCTTGAAATTCTTAGTTCATCACACAGGAATAAGCACTTGACAGAGTTCTATTTAATGTGATTAAAAAAAAAAAACAAATGAAACACCACACACAAAACCAAACAAAACCAGGAGTAGTGCAGACAGTTCTTTGGAACAAACACATGTAGTTTTGGTTGATAACTAATGATCTTGTACAGAAAAGTAGAGAAGCTTCATGTGGAGAAGACTAAAAGTAATGTTCTGACCACAAAGTTGTATAAGAATTAAAATTTATAACAAAAATAGTCACCTGAGCCTACTCATATTTCTATCGGATGAGATTAACTGCATTTTTAAGGTAGCTTGTTGGTGAAAACTTTTGTTGTACTTACATTGGTGATGCAAAAAAGGGCAAGTAGGAAAGTGCCAAAAGAAACACCAAAGGTGAAGAGCTTTCTGTGCTGCTTCAGAATTTGGAAATCATCTGCCAAGCCAGTGATGACAGCCTCCATTCCACCCATCTGAGAAAAGGAAGGCAAGAGCTCTGGTTAAACGCAACTGACTTGTAAATACAGATTGAAGAATGTAAAGCAGCTCGTATACTTAATTCCCAACCACTCTATGATTTCTGACACTTCAGTGTAAATCACTGGCCTTCTGAAGTATAATTTATTTTCTCATGGTAGAGAACTGAGTCAAGGAACTGGACATGAAGTGCCATGGTTGTTGGCTCAAGAGCCATGTCTGCTGCCAACCCTTTGGTGATTTACCAGGATAGTAAGTAGACCGTATTTTGGAAAAATTATATACATTTTAATATACTTCAGGAAAAAAGCAGGTAGCTTAAGTAACCATGATCCGTAAGAGATTTCTAATACAAAGACAGACACAACAAGCACCTAGGGGAAATAGACTGAAGAAAGATTCAATTCAGTCATTGATTAACCAAGTCCAGTTTGACAAAACTCTTTACAGACCTGGAAGAATCACTACATAGGAACCTTGATGTAATTTTTTTTTGTTGATAACATGAAAGAATTTTACTTTGCTTTCTAGAAGTTAATGCTGAACATTAACCATTGTTCTGCAACATAGGAAACATACTTTACAAATTTTTATTGAAATTGCTGGGTTATGTAGGTGGTTGTGATTTTAAATTCTTTCTACTAGTGAAAATATTCTGCCCCTTCTCCACCAAGAAACTGTGCAAATGAATTCCAATCTCCTGTCATAATAAATTTATTTAATATTTTTGAATAATAATATTCCATGCTTTTTCTGTTGATGAAAGACTTCTGTTGCAAGACCTGGAGTGCTTGCTGCAATATAGTAGTTGGTTAGCAGGTGCTGACATAGCCTATCCCTTTCCTATAAAAATTTGATGAAACCAACGCCTCTGGTTTAAATCAGCAGCAGAGAATTGTCTCTCTAGAATTTGAATGACTCCTGTCTACAGCCAAATTGCTGGGTTTTTAAAAGTAACTACTGTTCACAAATAAAATGTCTCCAAACCTAGTGTAGGCTTGTATTTCCTAATGTCTGGGGTGCGTCAGTGAGTGCCCTGCAGTTAGGATGGGTTAATAGTTTATGTTCTCAGAAGTTGTTACTGTGTTGGCGTTTAAATGGTATTGAAGAAGTTGAAAATGGAAGGAAACAGCTTGGATTATTTTGGCTAAGGACCACTTCTTAATGTATCATGATTTATGCCGCTTGTTAATTCCCTGTGCCAAGCTAGATACCTACTCCAAAAAATGTTTGCAAACATTTGTTCTATTTACATTTTTCGTTGCTGCTTGCTTAAACTTGCATGATCAGATTTCTCTTTGCTTAAACATTTTAACAATTCCATTTTTGGACAGTTGTCTGTTTTTCTGTGCCAGGGCAGGCTTATATGCATGAGTAAAAGTATTCATATATGATGCTTCCTCTTTAGCTTTGGGGTTATTTGATTTTTAGCTTTAAAAATTTTAATTTTCCCATCAGGGACTTGCTCAGTCAAATGTTGGAGGAGAGTTAAGAAGACCACCATAAAAATACTGCATGACCTGAGTTTTCTTAGGTAAATGATGAAAAATCCTGAGCAAAACGTGAACAAGCAAGTCTCCCCCCTTTTATAAAGAAAGAGCTAAACTTGGCCGCAGTTTGTCAATGCATAGTATTTTATTTAGCTCCACTAGAAAGCTTTCTCCACTTGTAGGAAAAGTGTGTTCTGCAGTCTAAAGCCCTATGTCTTTGTTACTCAGATGTTTCTTTACATTGCCTTAAATTTACTGCTGTGTTGCCAAGTTAACTGTTTTGAATCTAAACACTTCTGAGCATGATTTTTCTTCTTCTTCTTAATGCTGCCCTATTCCTACTGGTCATTCATGCCCTTTCACCATGCTAAACCCTTCCTTTCCATTATTCATGTTTGCTTACAGTTGAAAAATGACCAAGCTAAAACCCATATATAATCGTGCCTCAAACTTTTGAATAAGGATCCAGATCTTGGTGTATAAAGACAAACTTAATTGAACCTGGTCTGGAATAAAAAACATCCAAACATTTTGGAAACTTTTAAGTTGTGACTAAATTTCAGGAAATTCTGTATCATGACTTGTAGAAAAAAAATCAGACTACCTTCAGATATTGTCTGTATTGAGCACGTTAATGAATTTCAGCAGATGTAAAAGGCTATTCTAGAAACCACTCTACTCAGTGTCTTGCTGTGGCTTGTGTTTCCAAAACCTTGTAGGATTCCAAAACTTTATTGCAGGTTCATAGTAATACTGGTTCATAGCAGTGATGTTGGGTTATACCTTTAAATAGTAATAATCATTGATGAACAGCCCCTCTGTACGGTCATAAAAAACCAGAAGTGAGTCATTATTTTCTGGCTTGTAAAAGATCAGATCTTTTCCTAAATGTATTAAATATTGTGAGTCTTTAAATATACTACCAGGAATAATACTATTGGTATGTTGGCTGTGACTGTGAAACAGATGCAGGGAATGTACAGAAGTTTATTTGGAATGTAATAAAGCCCCTGTTTGGAGAGGGGCTGATACCTCTCCATTACAGAATATAACAGTAAAGGAAAAATCTCAAGGCTAGAAGGAGAAAATACTCACTGAACTGTCGATGCCAAGAGTAAGGAGCATGATGAAGAATACCACAGCCCAAAATGTGGATCCTGAAAGAGTTGAAATTGCCTCTGGATACAGGATGAAAACTAAACCAGCTCCTGAAATAGAAAAGAAAAAAAAAAAAGTATTACTGAGTGATCTTTCTTAGCTTCATGTAGGTGGTCATTTTAATAATATAAAGTATGTCAAAGTTGACTTTTACATCAGTCCACATCACACTGAGTAGCTGTTAAAACAAATTTTGCATTATACCAAAAATATATCCAAAATACTTTAATAATGTACTCATTACAGTTTTGAAGTAAAAAATCTGTCCCATTCTTTTCCACTTCTAATTTTCTTTTATGGGATTCACAGTCTTACTAGCTATTTTTCAACTATGTAGTCTAACTCCACTGTTTGGCAGGAGAACTCTTGGATGTGATGAGAGATACGGGAACTGAAATAATGAGTGACTTCTTACCAGTGGAAGGACTCTATAGCTAAGCTTTCCAAAACCATCCAAAACAGTAACCTGTGGCACTGAACAGCAATACTTTCCTGAGATACTGTGCAGTGGTAAATACCTGTTTGTTGCACAGGCTGAACTTGTGAGGGGCAGGATATCAGGGAACCTCAATTCAGTAGAGGCAAGATGAATCAATACCATTTAGAGTTTATATTTCAGCAAGGCATTTCACACAGAGTTTTAGTTCCAGGTAATTTTAATTCAGGTCACTTCCATGAGATTTTCACACACTTGTTTGAAACAAGTATAAACATACTTGCAAAGAAATCGTGGACTTAAAGGGGTAAAACTAGTATAAAATTAAATTCTTACCTTCAGTGGCTACGTCCTCAATTTTAACTTTGTGCTCATGAGCCATGTAGCCCAGTATGGAGAAAATTGCGAATCCTGAGATGAAGCTTGTGACACAGTTAATGGTACTAGTCAGCAAAGCATCCCTAGTGATGGAGAGAAGAACAGCCCAGTGAAAAAAAAAACCACTTTAAGAACTAGACGGATATTGTCTCATAGTGATAGGAAAATTCTTATGAAAATGCTAATTGTGCAATTATTCTGATGATCAAAAGCTCATAGCAGCATAGTATGCTGAAAAATTACATGTTTCTGTTTACTATTTTGATTTAAAACAACAACAACAACAAAAACCAAAAACAAACAAAAAACCCCAACACTATATAAAGATATTACAGAGTAATCCCATCATCCTATCTGGTAGCTGTAACATAGCGAGAGAGAGTGGCCTGAAGTGAAAGAGCCTTACTATTCATCAGTTCACATGAGCTCACATTCAGGAGTATTTTCAAACAACTCCGGGAGTGCATTTTTAGCAAACTGTACTGCCATTCAGATGGCAGTGGATAATCATCCTTAATCTGTAATGAGATCCCTTCATGTATTAAGTCAGCTAGGCTTTTCTGAAAAAAAAAACCCACAACTCTTGTTTATCAGATTGTTACAGTAGTGAATTGAGCTTAAAGGTTAAATATTGTAGTGTGCATCACATAGTGATGATTGTACAAAGTTGTGGATTTTAATTACTCTGCCATAGTATTATGATTGACCTATCAGTTTTCCTGGGTATTCATAAGCTATATACCAAACCTAGCTTGAAGATAAGTGGATCATATGTCTTTAGATATCTGCCTTATCTGCACACTGTCTGGTATGTAATCTTTTGCTGCATATGACCTTTACAGCAGAGGACATGGCTCTGTGAACATTTGTGGTGTTTAATAAGCAGAAAGCAACTATGATTTCCTTGTGTCAGTTACACTACTCAGAAACATAGGTGCCATACACCAAACTTTATCCTCTTTCTGATATTACTTTGTCTTGATAATGCTGAAGAATTTATGTCCTGCAATTCTTAGTGTTCTCCTGAGGGGAGGCTGCAGGATCAAGAGATACCAGTTTGGACCCATAAACTCAAATTGTTTTCAGTTATTAAAGAAGAAAACTCCTAGGTATTTGTCACTGAGAAGATGGCAATAGTATTTCTTGTTTCCCACAACTCAAAAACATTCTTATAAAAGTGAATAATGCTTGTTTCTGCTTAGTCAATACTGGATTAAGTGAGGCTTATTTCCTTATTCTGAGCTGAGCTAGCTCTCAGGATTTTGCATGTAAAACTAGATCATAATTTAAGTACAGACTCTTGTATTTTCTGGCCCTGATTTTCAGTATTGTTGCGCTGCCTTACATTACTGACCCTATTCCTCTCAAGGAAGATGTGTTAAAGCATAGATGGGACAGTATAGCACTGAGTTATGGCCTTCATTTGGAAACAGGACTATTTTCAATTTGTTCCATTTCAAGAAAGCCTTTTGAACAAAATATGTCAGCACATTATGGAGTTATTTGACCAAAAGAAGGATATTTTTAAGTGTTGTAAATGCTACTGAATTGAAGCTTGCTTCTATGGGTAGAACTAAACCACAGTATTTAATGAAACTATAGATTACTCTTACAGGGAAGGCAAGGCTTATGAAGCAACATTGAACAACTATAGTAAGCTAAAAATTAAATAATATGATTTCACATATAGTCTATGGTGTTTTCTTAGATTCAAGTGAATTTTTTCTATTTCAGAGCAAAATTAGAATACAGAATTATATAGGGAGCTGCTATGAAATTAATGCAAAATTATTTGCAGAAGACAATAAGTGTTATTTTGGAAGACTGCTATGGCTGGCATTCTAACTGAAAGGTTCTCAAACCGGGTAATATTACCCACTGCAAATAATCAGCTGACAACCTAAAGTCGCTATGGGTGAAGTACAAAGCTCTCTAAAGTTAGTGGAAGTATTCCACGATTTTGGCTTTCAGTCTGTTTAAGGCAATTGAAATCTATATAATTTCTTGTACCTTTTCACTTTAAATTTCTTTTGCTGTCCTTCAGTTCAAAATGTATTTATAATGCATGTACTTTCTGAATTTATATTTCATGGGAAAATTTACAGTGGTGCTTGTTTCCATTCCAAAATGAGATGTTAACAAAGCTTCTCAATGTTGGAAGTTCTCAGAAGGTACAGTTCTAGTTGAATTTCCATGGCAGTGATTCAGCAAAACACTTACAAACAGACTTGATTTAAAGTGCATTCCTAAATTGGAGCTCAGCATAAAATATCAGAAATATAATCCCGAAGCACAAAAACACTTCTGGAAACTGGAATCCTTCTACTTTTAGTTCCTGGACCAATAAGATTTCATGCTGTGTTCACTGTTGCTCCTAATGGTACTTTTGAAAGGCAAACACAGTTTACACAGCTGTCTATAAAGTCCAAACTAATCCCATTCTGTTTTGTTGTACAGCAGATATCTTGGCAGGTTCTTGTTGCTAAAATTTCAGTAAGGAAGGCAGTGTTTCAAGATTTGGGTTGGTTGCTATGTCCACACAAGACAGACCATCATTAATAAATGACTGAAGATAAAAAGATAGCTTAGTACTTACTCCAGCTGCAGTTAGAGTAAAATAGTATCATGCTGTCTTACCTGTAACAGTTGTTGTCAAACTTATTGTAACTGGCAAATGCAATTAAAACGCCGAACCCAGCTCCTAAAGAGTAAAATATCTGAGTAGCTGCATCAATCCATACCTGCATAATGACACCAACATTGTTAGTGTCATTTGAGTCCAAAAGATACATCAGAGAAATGCTAGAGTCTTCAAGACAACTGGCTTTTGAAAAATGATTGGCACTCATGCTTATGGGAGTGTAAGGGCTTCTCAGCCCCCATAAGATGTCACATGGAGCACAGTTGTGGTCTGAAATGGTTTAACCCAAAATGGTAAGGGCCAAAGCAGTGGGCAGGTTCTCAGTGCATGCACACTGCTACTGCTGTGGGAGGTACCACTTGGATCTGTACTTCTGAGCTTTTACTGGGTACTGAAATGATTACATGTTTTTTTTTTTTTTTTTCCTCCCAGGTGAGAAATGCATTTCCAATAGTTCCTGTTCCAAGCTAGTTTGGAATGTACAACCAGAAAACTAAAAATAGTTAATGGGTTAAGAGTACAGGACATTTTCTTTCCCATAAGAGAGCTTTCTTCATGGGATTGTTAGTATACTTTATATGATGCTTTATTATTTCAGAAAATGAAGCCCAGCTGACATGCTGTCAACTGAACTGTGTAGGTTATCTGTCACCTTTGCCTCTTAGTTGGAGGTGGAGTTATTCCTGTGATAGTTATTAAATTTCAGTTTAGATGCAGCTTGGTCATTTTAAGAATTGTCCACTAGGGAAAACATGTTTTTAATGCTATAACATTTTCTAAAGTGATGCTCCAGGCAAGATCCACTCAAGATTTGCAAACAGTGGTCAGGAACAATGCACTGCCAGTGCTGGTCTCCTGAAGTAAAAGCTGAAAATAGTCTATCCTGGTTAATGAGGGTTTCACTTACTCAGTTGTTACACAGAGATATTTAAGCAAGCATCTTCAATGAGGGTGATGAAGTCAACAGAATGAATAATCCCCAACGTTTCTCAAAAGGAGATCTTAAATGATTGATTAAATCTGGCGAGTGCTCAAGACTATGAAAAGCACTGGATTTCATCTCCATCCATCTCTACAAAATCAGATCCAGTGTATCCATTCAGCAGTGGCTTTCTAACCAATCTAAGCAGCTTATGCACTCCATCTGCATTGGGAATTTAGTGCTAAGCTTTCGTATTTCACCCAGTGGAAAGAGAGTGCCTTATCACATCCTAACATGATATATGAAAGCATTTGTGCTAGTGATCTATTTTTTCTCAACATAGATGATAGATGCTTTCAACTACTGCCTACTGAAGACTGTGAACCATTACTTGAACTCTGGATTTGTAGAGAAAATTAATTTAATGAACTGTTGAGTTAATTACTTGAAAGGTAATATGAAGAACAATCTATGATATGTTCATTGCAAACCAGTGGATAGGTGAATATGATTTTTCTCAAACTGCAGTTCATACAGGGCTTTTGGGTATCATAGATTTATCTTACTAAATAGCAAAACAATCCTGTAAAATTAATTCTTAGCTTATTCCTTTTATATACCCAGTTACATCTTAATGTTCTATCTCCAAGTACAGGCTGAGATCAAATTGGGTTGTACTCTCTTGAAGAGCGTTTATATGGCTAAGAGTGCAGAGGAAGGGATGCAAAGCTTCCTATAATTTTACTTGTTTTTTTTTTTTAAACTTTCCATAACTTGTGTTGTTAATGAAGTACTTGAAATTTTTTAGAATGAATTTTTATTAAACTGTAACTAGATCTGCATGCTGCCACCATAAAGCACTTGTTTTCAGTGGTTCTCTAGCTCTTTTGTGTCTTGTCAGCAGAGTTGTACTCATTATACTTCCCCTTTCTTCCCGTTCAAGCACTGTTAAGCATCTGCTTAAGTCCTGACTCAATAAGAGGTTAGCACCTGCTGCCTACCAAAGGATTTATGCATATGCTTAAGTATGTGTTGAGTAAGAGTCTTGGCTCGTAGTCAATTAGGAAATAAATTGACAAGATCAAGGTGAAGGGAAAAAAAGAGCAGAAACCAGAAATTCCTTTAGAACTAAGATTAAATGCAAACCATTCCCTTTGTTGTAACAAGCAGGGTGTGAAATAAGACAGCGGGGCTGGTTCTTCTGCAGTTTACACTCATGTTCTCCGTTGACTTCAGCTGAATGGTTTCTGACTGATGCATAGTCTATTATATTTTACGGTGGGATGTAATTTTTCTATACATTAAAAGTGAAAAAATAGAAACATTTTACAGGAGAACAGTCATCAATCTTTTCCAACTTTCTTCATGTTTTTTTATGCCTTACTTTTTGTGCACATTCTTTTTTGCGTATGTGGATTTAAAGAATTACTCTGCTGTGTGGACGGGGAACATTGTGTGCACTCCCAGACATTATATAATCTTCAGGAAACTTGTTAAGGTGTGTGAAGAGCAAGTGTCTTCCTCATGTCTGATTTAACTCTGTATTTAGCACCAATTCCTTTTGCAGAACAGAAGTGTACTTGCTGTTCCACACAGATGTTTAATGTGTCCATTTGTGCAGTGGAGATGAATATTATGGCTTTGTAGCTTCTGGCCTTTCAGCCAGGAATATAGCTAGGCATTGGTCTAGTTAAGACGTCCTCAGGTGAATATTTTTCTCTACTTTTTATAGAGACACCTTTTGTGGATTTGATAGCCCTGACAATGAGGTGTCTCAGGGCTTGCTGAGTGCTGTGCAGTGTGTGGCCCTATAAAATGAGGTGGATCTTAACATTGTTCTAAGGTCTTTTAGAAGAGCATTGGCAGAACCCTCAGTAGGTCATTACGTGACTTACAACATTTCTTTGTTAGATTCTTCATTTAGGAGGAAAAAAAAGTAAATCAGAAAGATTAAGGGACACATTGACATAGAACTGAAGCAGGAGTTTATTTCTTTGGAGCCTGAGGACGAAGATTAAACATACAAGCCTATTGCAGCAGCAAGTATCCCAGTCTCAGAGCAGGAAAAAGGATGATGTGACAAAGCAGTTTGTGAGACTTCTCCTTATAACTGATCTTTACTCTTTTATTCTTCTAGAGTAACTTTTTTGTTGTTGTCTGGAAAATTTAGTCTTAGAAACAGGAAGCTTTAGGGTCATCCAAATAGCAGCTGCAGAAATATTAAGCCAAGAAAGAGCAGTGCACAGAATACCCTTTGAAAAGCAGAAGGCAGCTGTGATTATGGAGGCCTAGACTGAGCTGATGCAAGCTGGCACAGCTCCATAGACATCTAGTTGAACTTGTGATGTGTGGTGTTTTGTTTTTCTTTTTCTTTTTTTTTTTTTCCAAACAACACTTAAAATATGTAAGAAAAATTTAAGCACTTCTGTGGATCATCCTTGCAACTTTGTATTTATGTGTATGCATAAGGGTAAACTACTGAGGTGGCTACTGCCTTGGTGATAAAGGTGGGTGAAAGTCCCATGTTTGAAGTTCAGTTTGACTATTCCAAAATGAGTGAGATGGGGTCTGGGTTCTGATGATAACCTCTGCTGTTGGAGAAATGCCAGTTTCCAAATTTAGTATTATGAAACCAAGGAAAGATTGTTTTGCTAAGAGTATATAAAAAGAGGTCTGTATTCTGAGACTCAAGATCTTTGTCTGCCTTCTTAATTATTCAGGAAAAATCAAGACAGGATGCATAGGAAATGTACAGTGCAACTATGTACAGACCACAAACATCTCTGAAAGCTGCGAATTTTCAAGACAGTTGATTTCCTTCTAGTAGAGCTATGTCCTTGCTTTTCAGTTTTGTAACCGTTTGAATGGCCTTGTGACCAATCCACAGAGAAACCACTATCTTATAAATGATTTATGATTTTTTTAGAATAGCACAATAGTACGATCTGTCTGTAGTCACCAGATCATTGTTCTTCGTAGGTCTGAAATTCTGGTGATTTCATGAGTTACTGACTGTACTCATAGATCTTGCTTTACAATAGATGAAATAATAGTTCTTAGGTACTCCACAAATTGAGTTGGTTTGGGTATATTTGATGAGAATGCCTTGCAATGATGTTAAACGATACAGTGAAATGTACGTTACTTTCCATAGTAAGAACTTCATACTGAAAATCTCATTTGTATGAAGGATTATGATTAGGTGAGTTAGTATGTTTAGCAAGATTTTAATAGTCCGGGATTTTTGTTTACCAGGTTAATAATATTTAACCTAGTGATTAAAAAAGCGAAAGTTTCTTCTTGAGGGAATTCTTAGCCTTTTGAGAACTAAATTTTTGTATGACTCAATTTTCATATATAAAGGATGCTGCAGTTTACAGGGTGCACAATCAAAGCGTGGACTTTAAGGGACAGCCACACCTGAAACTGCTCTCATACAGTTTTCTTTGTGATCAGAACAATTTGGGTTCAGGCTGAGATAGTCCTGTTATAGACAGTGTTGGAAAGTTAAACGATCAGCGACAGTGGAGTAGTGCTCATGCAAAAGCGGAAGTGTGGCTATATAATTTCAGAAATTAGCTCCAATATTTTCAGTTTTCATAACAGGGGCAACAGGTTTAATAATAACAAGGGAATGAGAGCAGAAGTGTACACTTACTGTGGCTTCTTTTAGTCTTCTAAAATCTATGTGCAGATATGCATTTATTCCATTGTATGCACCAGGTAGGGTTATTCCGTGTATTAACAAGACAAATAATACAACATAAGGCAAAGTGGCTGTTATCCAAACAACCTGCAGACAACAGAGATCCCAAAGGTTAATCACCTGTTACAGAAGATTTCAGAACGTGTGAAAAATACAGCTGGCACTTTCTTGTTTTTTTCCATTCAGTTTGATGGAAAAGCTCTTTATGGGATGTCTTGGGGGAAAATGCTGTTATGTGTCATGAGTCTTTATGTATGTATGTTTACAGATACCAGTGGGAGACAGTTTTGACAAACAGAGGACTTGGAATGCTTATACATTACCAGTATGTGTTAGACTGCTGATGAGCTGTTCAGCCATACATTAATTTTCTAAACAAATGCAGTCATTGCAAGATGTTAGGTGATGATTTCATGAAAAATGTATAAAAAGCTCTCACATGTATCCAACCCTAGAATTTCTGTTGAGGTGTTTTCTGAGGGATGCCAAAGAGTAATTTCAAATTACTTTCATCAGATATTTCTCTTGTCATGGCATTTTATGTATAAAACCAAAGCATCTTAAACTCTCAAAACATTACTACATTTGGCTAGGGATAGGAGGCAGATTTAAGACAGTTTAAAGTGTTTCAAAATATTTTCTGGATGAGGCCACTAATGTTGAATTGAAAATAATATGCTAATAAAATTTCCAGTTAGAACATTGCACAAGCAAAACTCATAAACAAAATAAAGGCTGAACTGGGACTGTGTATTTCCACTGTATGTATATGAAGGCCTCTCACATGGTTTCGTTCCCAAGGATTCCTCAGAAGCAGTGATTTAGTCTCTTGCTTTCTAAAATTAGGAGACATTAAAAGACACAAAGAATGTAGTTGAGAAGGACAATATTAGCTTTACCTTTCCTGAAGTCTTCACGCCTTTCCACAGACTAAAGAAAAGAATGATTACCACCACCAAGAGGCAGAGGGAAAGTTGCCAGCGAGGCAAGCCAAGGTCGTGGATTCCACGGCTTTCGTGCAGGTGCAGAACTCCTCGCCTACACACCAGATACACAGAAACAAAGCGAAGTCACTGGGGGAAAAAGGCTTTTACATATCTCATCCTGTAGGCAGCAGAAATGGATGCTGCACTGCAGTAGTAGCTGCCCTACTAACGTTGCTAGCAGTTAGTGAAATCTGTTCTGTGAAGTCATGTATTGTGCTGCTTCCCACAATGCCTTTATGGTCTCACTGGCCCTTCAATGTCTGTTTAGCGCCATAATGATAGCACTCTATCCTTCACTGGAATTGTTTGGGGATTTTGGAAATGTCATTTGTTGATTCTTGCTTGAACACAGAACAGATGCCCAGAGAGGCTGCAGAATCTCTGTCTTTGGCGATTTTGAAACTTGGCCAGTAAAGGCCTTGAGCAGACTGATTTACTTTTGAAGTTAGCCTTGCTTTTGGGTAAGGAGTTGTGTTAGATGATCCTCAGAGATCTATTTCAACATAAATTATTTTGTGATTCTAGATAAGCAGACAGCTGGCTTCCTACAACTTGAGTAGTTGCAAAGTTACTTGAAATTTATTTTTGAATAGGCCATTGTAAAGCTCCAAATGAGAAAAGTGTTTGGATAGGAAAAGCAACAGTTGGTAAATTTAAATTGGATGTAGTGTTCTGTGTTGTTCACTGAGACAGTGGGGTGATAGAAGAGGAAATTCTGTTGCTTACCAGGGCAAGCTAATTCTTTTGACATCTACACAGTGAAATTGATTGAAATATAGAAGGATGTTTGTCCTATGGCTAGTGATATCTAAAATTAGAGTTGTCAAAACACACAGGGATATAGGAGAGATGTTATAGTGGATCTCCCTTCCTTTAACTCAGTTCTATGCTATTGAAGTGTCTCTTGCTGCTTTTTCAAATCTGAAAAATGCAGCAATATTTTGCTTTACTGAAAGCTGTATTTGTGAAGAGGAATGGCATTGCAGCTGGAGCCCTGCACTAGATGAGAATTGCAGAGCTAACTCTTGGTTCTGATATGGATCTACAGGATGCTGGCTGGGGGATTCAATTTCTCAGTTTTTCAGTGCCCATCCAGATAAAATGGTCACGACCTTCCTCGTCTCCTCCCTTTTCTCTATTACCTTTTATTTACTCTGCAATTTTGGGGTAAAATGGAAAGTTGATCTCTGTTGGCTTTTCTTGGCACCATGATAGGACAAATCAAATCAAATAAGCTATTTTCACTAGAGGACCTTGGCATGTTTTATGAAGATAACTACGTTTTAGAGAAACTGAAGTACTGAGTTATTTGCCCTGAATGACTGCAGACATGTAGAGACTAAATCCAGTATAATTCCAGCCTTATTTGCTGTCTGCATACAATCTCTTACTAGATAGATGGTGCTTCAGAATTAACTTAAGCACTTGTCTTATCAAGTCAGAGATGAGTGAGGTAGTTGAACAAGTTCCCAGAAAGGGTAAACCTGTGTCAACTTAAATGTCTCTGTACTACTTGAACTGTAGAAACATGCTGGAAAAATTAAGGTCCATTAGAACAATCCATCTAGTAACATGAAAGAGTTGCATACAATTCCCTTTTGATTCCTAAAGCATCAAGATATGATCAACTAAGAACTGAAATAATTCTGCTTCTGTAGTTTCTCATGTTTAATAAGAAATGCTGTATTTTTGGACTGTTTTTGTGATATATCCCAGATTGGATAGAAGATACTTGAAGAAAGCATCCTCCTAAATGAAGCAGCTGATCTGTTTCTGTGGTATTGTAAGGCTAATAACAAGTGAGGCATTTCAAGAGTAGTGACCATGTGTTTGTGGCATATATTCAAGAATGTTCCTGTTTAGAAAGTATGAGGTGCATTAAACTCTTACACAACAATATAGCTATATAACAATATAGCTGTTACCTGTGGAAATAGTAAAACATAGAGGCAGACGTTCTGATATCTCATCTAAAAACATGTTGTCTTTAATTAAATGTAAATAAATATTTAGGTCTCAGTCAACTTTTGCTTAGAATGTGAGTGAAAGCTACTTGTATGTCTGCTAATAAAGTATCATTTGCCAGAATATCCACAGGTGTGAGTGAATCCTGTGCACGGATGCCTGATTCCATTCTAAACTTACCAGCTTGGGCAGTGATATGTGTAGCTGGGAAAGCTTCGGAGGCTTCTGATCAGAACACTTGTCCAGGATCTTGGGAGGGTTTTAGCAATTTGTGCTATCACAGTTACACTGCTATTGCTATCAGAGCTGATCTTGTAAAGTAAGTCCTATGGATTATAATGTGTAGATGTCTACTCAGGACAACAGAAACTGAACTTGCATTCTTTGTACCCATTTAACTTTTTATTCTTCTTGCCCAAATATTTTTCTGGATTTGTAAAGAAGCCTGCTTCCTTTTGTGTTTGCTTTCCAAGAAGCAGCTAGCGATGTGTGTTACTGTTTGGAACATTTGCCAGAACTTGCCATTTCAAGTGTGGGAATCCTAGGATTTTCAGAAGAATCTCCATTCCAAGAGTTCTGCTCCCTTAATCAGGGCAAGACATCATAAAAAAGGAAGAGAAAAATAGTTTTGTAACCAGTCAAAACAGCTGTGTAAGTGGGCAGCTAAGCAAGGAAATTTCCATAGACAGCTGCTGTTTCTGAGCTATAGTTCTGGCGGGTTTTGCTTCATTTTCCTTTTTTCTTTTTTTTTCTTTTTTTTTTTTTTTTTTTTTCTTTGTGACCTCTGAAGGTAAGTCATAGAAACTTTCTGAAAGATGCCCTTTCTGAGGGTTGCTGGGAAGTATGTTAGTGAACGTTTGCCTATTAGAAGCTACATTTCTGTTCCAGCAGCACCATGAAGTGTAAAAGATCTAGTGCTAGACTGCGATTTAGGTTAAGGTGTGCTGACATCTGTAGAGATGGAGGAGAGAAGCAGTGGCCAAAGTATTAGATAGACTAAACCTTCTTGGTTTGAAGGATATAGCTCTGTAATGTTCTTGGAAAAACAGTCATTTTTTGAGAAGGGCAGATTGGAAAAGAACGTTGCATTCATCATGTCCATCCAAGTTAGCATACATCGATGATGCTATAGGAAATCCAGTTAGCTCAATTATGCCACAATTATTCTTGTTTCACATTAGGAGCAGCTGAGGCTCTTTTTAGCCTCTCTCTGTTAAGGCAGGTTGAGTGATAAATCCATGACTGACTGGCCCCTTTACATTATACTCAGTCCCTTTCCTTATACTGGCCACAAAGAGGAAAATATAAAGTAAGAGATATATTGCAAGATTCCCCATTCAGGGAGCTGTGAGGTCAAAACATCTGAATTTTCAGCCTTTCGGTATTACAGCAGAATAATGCAATGTGGCCAACATCCATTTCTGAACCGAGGTTGCCTTCACTAGCTGCAGGATTGTCCCATTTCCCAGTGCTATAAAGACATGTACAAGCCATAGACAAAATGGCATAAACTGCTCTCTGTTAAGTCCCTAAGCCAGGGAACTATAAGAGATACAGTACCAACTAGTATCAGCCTTTGTTGTCTGTCAACTTATTTAAATTATGTCCAAAGCTACTGAGAATGTCTTAAGTAAATGCTTCTGAAAGTGATTCTTGTTTTGTAAGTATAGAGATATTTGTCCAGTTCTGCTAACAAAATAAACTCTCATAATTTACAACTCTGAGTCAAAGAGAAAGGGAAAAACAGAGGCAGTAAGACAACTTGAATTAGTATTTTGCCTGCAGATCGTTGTTATTGAGCAAAGAATGAAAGTAGATGAGGGTTACGTGCAAAAAGGAGACAAAAATGTCATGGGGGAAAGATTGAGAATAAACATTAACAGCTGGAGCTGACAGAAAGTAGAACAGAGACCTATTATATTGTGCTGAGCAAAATACAAGAGGAGGTAATAAATTGTTTAAGCTTTCTGATATTCTAGTTGGAGCTCTAGCAATATTTAGTAAGTAAAGCACCAAGAATCAAAGAACATGCACTAGAGATTAGATACTAACTTTTTTTTTTAATCAGGAATTTGTGCAAAGGAGCTTGATTTATGCCATGTAAGGGAGTGTAAATTACATTTGCAATGACTTTGAGACTGTACATCAGTGTAAATATGGGTCCCAAGAGTCTTTCTGCCTGTCTGCAAGAGGAGCAGGAACACAAAGGGATTTCACATTGAAGATGCATTGAGAGATTCTGGTTTCTCTCTTTGGGAGATTTCTTCTGGTCTTCTCCTTCCCTGTTCTCTCTATTGGGAAGATTCCCCATGTCACCCAATAACTGTGGCACCAATTCTTGCCTTACTTCTACACTGCATTCAGCTAAAGGGAAATAGTTCACCTTTGTTGAAATCAGCAGTTTCTTTGCTGGTTCCACTGTCTTCTGTTTTGTCTTTCTGCAGCACTTGGGTCCTCTTTAATTTGGTGTCAGATCGCAAAGAGCCAACAGGAAGCTCAGGTGTTTGGCTTTCACATTTAAACACTACTAAAGACAAATTATTGAGAAGGCAGTGGGGCAGCTGCATGGTAGGACTCAGTAAACAAAGGACCCAGTCATAATTCCAATAATAGGTAATGTTGGAACCAATAAATTCTCCTCTGTCTTAGTGTTTCCATCTATAAAATAAGGATTATTATAAACCTTAGCTTTATCTCCATTCTGAGCAATTCAGAACGCACTCTTTATGGAAGTGGTGAGTATTTGAGTATAAACAGAGAACCAAACCAAAGGAAAAAGAAATGCCAAGGGTTGTGATCTGAAAATTTCTCTGTATCTTGTTTACTCCAAAACATTCAATCCGTAGCCAGAGAACAGGAGGTAAGAAGTGTAGAATTCTCCTAGACTTTTTTTGTCAGACTCATTCTATCTAAGGACTTCTTGTATTATTCATCCCCAAGGAGATATACATGATTGTATTGTGGAAATTTAGAAGGTTTTGTACAAACAGATCAAGTTAAAGGTCTTGGAGTAGACCTCATTTTTTTTTTTCCAATCTCAAATCAATTATAATTTTAGGTTTCAATCCAAATATGATTACACAGCTCTGTAGGTTCATCCTTTCTCTTTCTATTAAAGGCAAAAGTTATTTGCCTAAATCTGATGTGATCAATAGGATGTCATTAATCTAAACAATTTTTAGATGTGTTGTATCAGATTTATTCAGATTGCAAAAATGTCATCAACTTGTTGGCAAATCAGTATGTTAACTAATAAATGTATTTGTTAGTTAACATATTAAGTAAAAGATTAAGTACTTATAAGAACTTCCAAGTACTTCTAAAAGTTAGTAGTCACTTTTACGGAATCAAACCCAAATGGCTTGCATAGAGTAAGTATCAGCAAATTGGCTAAGGTATAAATAGATATAGTCCTGGTCTCCTGAGCTCTCTTCCCTATGCTAGTAGTTAGACTAGTTTTTTATGATATAAAACTTAATGCAAATTGTAGATTGAAGATGCTGAAAGGACTGTCAGTGTATACAGTGTGCAATCTATAGAAATTAAATTACATACTCAATTTAGAAGGCAATTTGAAGCATGATAATTGTGCTCAATTAGAAGGCTCTCCTACATGCATCTCTTTTGTTATATATTTGGGCAACCATAGCTCAGTCATCATTGCTGCCAGTTTCCTTCAGAGTATAAAATACAGTTGGTACTTTTATCTGTGGAAGGTTAAGCTATCTGCATTAAGCAGGCGTAGATAGAGTTCTTTTTGCATGGATTTTGCCAGGCTCCAGGGGTTTTTACTTCAGGTACAGCACTGCTTAAATTCAGCTGTCCTATTTCCATGGCAGTTTGTGTCCACAAGGTGAATATCCACAGCTGCATGGGGCAGAGCTTGTGGCGCAAACCCAGCAGACCTGAATTGGCTCCATGCAGATGGAACACCAGTGTCTCCTCACTGTAGTTCAGTGCAGAGATAGCAGACTGGCTCCAAATGAAGTCAGCAAAGTACAGTAGAGTTAGCCTGGCTCAAACACAGCTCTACCATAGAGCTGCTATCTGGCCTGCTGGGTGCCTCTGCTTTGTAAAGAGCTCTGGGCATGGCATCATTGCAATGCAAAAGGACAGCCTGACTCTGGGAGAGTGCTCTCCTGTAGCCAGGAACATGGGAGAGTGGTGCCAAGCCATCTGATGTGCGGTGCTACCTGTGCACTACATACCTCTCCCCCACCCTGGAGCGTTGGGAATGCTTCAGAGGCATGGCCAGAGGCTCTGCAGCAGCCAGCTGGGGTTCAGCTGGACATAATCACTCCAGCTCCGTTGGATTCTTTTGCCAACATCTTTGTTGTCTGGGTTTTTCTGTCTCTCAAGATATTTCAGCTCCCTCTTGTGTTGGAGAATGGAGCTGTATAATGAACTTCAAGCTAGATTTTTGGGAATCGCTTACAGAAGGATAATTTACCAGTGGCACCCTGGCTGGCATATAATAAATTATTACTCGTACTGAATGAAATTGTATTTCTTTTTGAATCACAATAATCCTTAAATTATATGTAGCCACTAGGACTAAACTCTTCATTCACTTGTGAGAACGTTTATCTCAACTCACTCAAGTCTTTACGTAGCTCAGTTCTCCCATTACCTTAATAATTTTGACCTCCCCTGCTATTTGTGCCACACTTGAGCACATTCAAGTCTGCACAGCACTCTGAAAAAAAGAGATTTTTCAAAATCTACTTTTAAATCCATTACATTGAGATTTGCTGATAGAATGGAAATGCTTGAATTTCACCCCTCCATAGATCTAATGGATGCTGAACTGAAAAAAGTTTGTTTGAGGATACATGGCAAAGCAGATAGAGCACATGTGGTCCGCACTGCCCCAGCCCTTCGTCAGCAAGTTAAATGGTGCTTCAGTCAGCGTTCCCAATGGGCTATGCAGTGCCCCAGACAGAAGGGTCATGAAAGAGGAGCCCCAGCCTCTACAAAGAAGCTGTTGAACTTTCATGAAGCTTTACTGATTTCAGAAGAGCTGCATGGAAAGACATAAGTTGTCAGAAGAAAGTCAACCATAGGAATAGGCCCATGCACTACTAAGTGAGGGCCGCTGACAGCTTTAAACAAATGAATGCTCACTTTATGGTGTGACATTTGTTGTAAAGCTGGGTCCTTTACAGCAGAGAGGTTAAGTTGTAACCTTCTCATGGGTTGATGCTTAGGTGTGATAGTTTTGAATGAGCAAACACTTTCCCTATTGGAAGCAACACATAAAACACTAGCGGTCATACTATGTCAGTATGGTGTCGTAGAGAACATTTGATGAGAAACAGGTGAATACAAATAAATGGGTGTTTAGTAGTATGTGACACCTGTATTGGCTTTGCCTTGTGCAATATGTGCAGGTGGAGATTTTCCACAGAGAAAGGATCTGCTTCTGCTTGCCAGGATTTCAAATCAAGGTAATACAGGGGAGGTGCTGCTGCACTGACCCCAGCTGCTGTAATTGTTGCTCAGAGCCTGGTACCATGACCAAACTACATGGGATTCTGTATGTAAAGATAAGCAGTTAGAATTCCTTCTACAAGTTTGCAGAAAGCAAGCATGCAGCATAACGTGCAGGTCCTGACATTTGCAATATCTTATACACCCTCTCTGCAAGTTTAAGTTGGCAAAGTGGTCATTCTTCCAGTCTTCTAGACTTGCTACACAAGTCTGTGTTGTGGTTTAGGAATCATTTCCAGAAAGCTGTCCAAAGCCTAAGAACATGTGTACACACTTGCATGTATTGACTTTCACTGTACTCACATTTAACTTCTTTTCTCTTTGTGTTAGTAAATGGTCAACAAATGTGAAGATGTGAACATACGTGAAAAGGAAATGTCAAAGCTGTGCATGTAAATGTTTGTGGAGTAGCTGCTTTTATGCTATGCATATAAATACTTGTACCAGAAATTTCTGCACACTAAGTCAAAAGGAGAAAGATTGAGTTACTTGGTTGAGGCCAAAAAAGTCAAAAAGAAAATATACAATGTGTAGGGATGCAAATATGTTAGTTTCAGACTAAAGATGTGTAAACAATGCACCTGAACATTTCCTAAATAGGCCTGTGTAGTTAGTATAGAATTGATTTCTAAAGCAGCTTGCGTGTTGCTATTTCAGCAAGGTGGTCATAAATTTCACACATAAAGGATTTAATAATGGACCTGATTCTAAGCCCACTGGAATCAGAGGAGTTCTTCAGTTACATGCAAGGGACTATCTAGGGGTGTAGGTACAGAACCTGGCTAGAGTTGTTGTTAGTCTTTGATTGCGTGATCTCTATGAAGATAAATCGATGACTGCTTCTCAACTTCAAACCTGTCAGAAACATCTGACAGCTTTCCTCTCAATTAAGATGCAAAAGATGAGTAAGTCTAGATGTCTGCAAAGGTTCTTAATTTCTCATTGCTTACAGACTCTCAAATTGGTTTATAAGGTGTGGATGTTGTGTGAAGAAATTTCTTAAAGAAGCTTCAGATGTATTCAGTGGAGGTTTGTTCTCCAGGAAAGTGGTATATCAGTGAGAACTGCTGATCCTGTTTAGCATGAGCTTAGAGTCTTTTCTTACCAGATGTGATTAACAGAATATAGGGCTATCCACTCTCATCGGTTCTTGTTGTGTGGTTTTTATAAGCATTTATAAGCAGAATTGCTTATGCTTACTTTTGAAATGCTTTTTTCTCTCTTTTGGGAGAGGTTGCTTCACAATTGTTTTATGGGGATAGGTTCCTGCGTCTATCTTTGGAGCACATAGTGTTGATCAGTCCATTTGATGTGTTACTGAACTATGTGGAACCCGTGGTCTGTGGTGGTATTTCCTATGAAGACTTGTACCACAAAGCATAAATCTATTGATCTATACGAGTAACCTTTGCTATATAAGGTGAGGATTTTTTCAGGATATTCTTGGTTCACACACTCATAAATTTGTGTTCATAAATATGATAGACATACTCTACCATGACTGAATGTTATCTTTATTCCTTGTTCTTAGGTAGCTTTTTGCAATTACTCACATCTGGGCAGACTTGTGAATTCTGTGAATTTCCTTTACTGAATCTAGCACAAAAAATTCCCTGTAAAAATAGGTTTTATTTCTTATGCAGAAAGAATGAATTGCAGCCCTGAGAAAAAGTACTATGAGAGGAAAATAGTCATAGCTCAGTACATTTGTTAACAATTTGGCTTCTTTTAAAAATTGCCAGAAGTTGTTCCTACAACAGATCGTGATTTTTTACAGGCACAGTACCTTGTGAGAAGAATGGTGCTTTTGTTCCTCCAAACTGGTATTTTTTTAATTGTCAGCGTAAATGAAAGCAAGATGGTAACAAACTTCTCCCAGACACAAGAATGGAGAGAGCAAACATAAAATATGGCTGTATTCAGATAAAGTATTTATATAGGAGTGATATGAAGCAGACAGGGGAACTTTTTTTTTTGTGGTCATGCACTTGTTTTCTTAAAAAAAAAAATGTTTATCATGAATTATTTTAACATATGTTGAAAAGATAGAAGGTCCTTTGCATTTTGTGTGTTTAATTCCAAACCACTGAAGAGGGAAGTAATGCGCATCTCCAAAGAAACATGGAATTGATGTTTTATTCCTATCTGGATTTCTGTTATGACTAATACTTGCAGAAGGGTACCAGTCATTATCAGATTTTGGAGTGCTTCCTTTGCCAAGTTTGCAGTGTGAAAATACTTTAGAATTGACTT
The DNA here is from genome assembly GCF_036417535.1 of Chlamydotis macqueenii. Classification (NCBI taxonomy): domain Eukaryota; kingdom Metazoa; phylum Chordata; class Aves; order Otidiformes; family Otididae; genus Chlamydotis; species Chlamydotis macqueenii. The sequence continues at coordinate 17,407,549 of NC_141568.1, forward strand.
TAACAATATCTAATGAAGAGAAGATATTTTAGAGGCATTGTAATGGAATGGGAATTCCATCCTGTATTCCTGTTGTAAGCAACTGTCTCATTGAAGTCAGTGGCAGCTTGGCCTGAACTAAGCCTGAATGACTGAAACCAGGTTTAGTAAAATGAGACACTCTAGAAAGCCTAAGTGTAGAACCACTTCAATCTGAATTGTTGCCCAACTCTTAAGGCTTGAAAACAAAAGCCAAATATGCTTGTCAAAGTCTGTCTGTCACTGCCTTGGCTTGGAAATTGCAATTTGAGGTGATTTCTTCCAAGTCTGAAGCTCAGAGGTTTTCCCCTGCTTTCCCTCCCTGCTGAACACTGGACAGCTGAAAGATTTGTCCTAGATTCTTAGCAAGTTTTCCCTTGTCTCACTCAATGTAAGTGGTGAGAATCAGCATATTTCTGTTGAACTTAGAGGTTCCTTTCTTGAAGTATTAGATGAACTGCCACATCACAGTACTTCCACCTCTTTGTACAGTTTATTCCTGTGCTGATGGAGATAGAGACAGTCAGCTCTGGTAGCTGCATGGTTTTAGGAAATAATCTACTCCAAGTTCATGCTCAAGCCAGCTTTGTGTGAAGGAATCACGTCCCAGAGAGAAGTGGTGTGTGTTTCTCTTAAGGGTAACCACAGCAGCTTTCTGCTTGTGGCCTGTTCTGGAAGTATCTCTTTTCAGTCATTCTCCAACTGCAAAATAGATGTTTGGTGTTTCTGGTCTCTCTGCCTTCAGTTCAGTCTGCCCACCAGAAGGCAAAACTTTGCATGTATTCTTAATCTAAATATACAACCTAGAGAACCAATTTCAAGCTGTACCACTTCCCATGTAGTCTTGAGGCTGAATACTCAAGTGCCTGGGCATTTAGCATCCTTAAGTTTTCCATCAGCTGCAGTGCATCCCAGGGACGCAGAGCAGCAAGTTCTTGTTATGCTGGTTACTGTGGTTGAAAACATGGCCCCAAATACTCCAAATTGGATGGTCTCCTGTATGCCTTGAAGAATAATGGAACTTATTTTAACCTCCTTTGACAAAATCACTCACTTTCTATGATATTTTTACAGTGGGCTCCAGTGCTATTGCTGTTTTCAGTCCCTGTTTTAATAATGCTAATTATCATACTTTGTTGTGTTAGTGCAGAGGCTGGGCTTCCATAGGTATCCCACTGGGGTTTGAGTAGTGTAGTTTGATTTTTCCTCTGGTAGAAAGTAGCTGTTCTATTTCCTTGTTTCTCTGTATAACTGATCAAAACTCAAAATCTGATATCTGCCATATTAAATACATTGCCCGAAAAGAAATTGTTTCTGTTATTGCTAATAGCTTGCAACACTGGATACAAATCTTAAGAAAGTAAACATGATCATAGAATTTGGAAAGCAGTGCCTTAATGATACCGTTACTTAAAAACTCTTACTCATTCACAGAGTGACTGAGGAGGGATCAGTTAGCTATCCAGTTGATAATTTAGGATTTCTGGCTGTAAGGAATAGATGGACCTGACTATTCTGTCAGGAACTGTAGTTCTCCTCTGGCAAAGGTTAGTTGATTAAGAAGTGACTAATGGCTATATACCAGGAAGAAGCAAGTGTAATTCCTACACAAACACTTGGGTTAAGTTCAGCAGTGTTCAAGCAGCAGTTCAAGGACCCTCAATATTCTTATAGGAATATTCAGCCTTTACTTAAAGGGGTTTTTAGAGAGCATGGAGCCAGCCAAGACCCTTACTTGAACTATTCCTTAACAATATGCTGTGTCCAAAAATGGTATGTCATTCTGTAAACTCACTCTACTGATGCAGATTTAGCCTTGCATCATCACTTCTATTTCCTGACCCTGTTGCACATAATATGAAACTTTACAATCAGAAGATTCAACTCTCCCTCGTAAAAAGACCATGGGAAGATTATTTGACGTAAGACAAGAAACACTATTTTCTGAATTGAGCTGTCTTTATTAGGTCGGACGTGAATACACCAAACTTTGCACAAGTTTAGGTCCGCACCTGAGCTTTTACAGCTGGACTTGATGAGCTAATCCAAATACTGGATAAGTGAACATAATGCCCTTTGTGATTCCCTGTTTTTACAGCTGGGGAAGCAGATGTTATAGATTGTGTTACTTGAGTGGTCATTGTTCTCATTTTTGCAATATATTCTAGTTAATAATAAGTACAGGGCCTAGGGACTTAACTGCTGCCTAGGGACTTAACTACTGCCCCAAAATTCAGGGATCAAAGCATAATGAAATGTCAAATTCTCTTTTTATTCTTAACTTCTGAAAACTGCACCTTGAATCTGTTTCGTGGGGAGGAAAGAACCTTAATATTTCAAGTTTCAGTGTGCAGACAGAATCACAAATTGAGCCATTTCAGATCAGTGTAACTAAACCAAAATATTGTGAATAGATTCTGCCACTATCTCACCCACCACAAATTCAAAATTGTACCCCAAGCATGATGTGATAACAGAAAATGCGTAGAACTGCTTTCAATCATGGAGGAAAGCAACAATATAGGATTGTATTCTGCTTTACAAAGGCTTAAGCACAAGAAATTTATAGAGAAAACCTTTATTAAAACCCATTCACATGAAAGTTCTGTAATAATGCAGTTTGTTTGAAGATGCTGAATGTATAATTTCTTACAGTTCACTTCAAAGTTAGGTTTTTTAACCGACTGCATGAGTATATAGCCTTCTGCTATAAATGTTCTCTCTTTACATTTGAGTTATTAACACATCATATATTGTCTCTGTAAGGGCATTAGATTTCCTGTCATTATTTGCCATTGTAGTGAGTCCCTTTGAACTCAACCCCCCTTATTGTTTTCAATATTAGTTTACCCAAACCCCTGCAAACAGTTTGTGTATCACTACTGATCTCTCACTGTACTGTCTTCAGAGGAGAAATAGCAGCCACAGATGTTTCAGAGCTGTAAACACAGCCCTCAAGATCCCTGCTGTAGCCAGGCATGGTGTAACACACACTAGGTTATTTATAGTGACAGCGGTGTCCCTTTGTTTCTACAGAGTAGGACTTCCTGCTCAGCAACCGTGTGCCCTGATATCTTTCTATTCCCAACACAGAAATATTAACTAGCTATTCAGATTAACTCAGCAGCTGATTCAATTAACCTGATACATACCCTCCTTTCTTTATCCTGGTCAAATCCCATTTTCACCTAAAGGTCCATAATGCCATTATTTAATCACAGATTGATGTATTTGTTTTACAGTTCTGTTGCTAATTTATATACCTGTTTGGTTTTTATTCCAAGTGTTTGGTTTGAGTGTGCCTTTGCCTGTCTTGGCCTATATTACAGGATGCTCTTTTGCTTAGGAATTAGAAAAAGCCCAGCTTTCGACAACTGTGGCACTCTCCTCCTTGCTTAGTGCTTCATTTCACTTCATTGAACTATTGAAGCAGCTGAGCAAACAGAGGTCTGCTGTAAGTTATTTTACAAGTGGAGAAACAGGCCAAGTCTCTTGAACAAATGATTATTTTAAAGCCTTAAAGTCAGCTCAGTTTGGCATGCAGTGGTCTTTGTGAGAATATTGCTGTTTTTCCTTGCCCTGGCAAAGTTGGTGCAAACAAAAATGGAAAATCGGGGAAGATTTATGTCTTGTCCAATTCTATATTGCTCAGTGGCAAATATTGCATTTGCACTGGAAAAAATGAAGCTTGCAGAGGCAAGAGTCTCACTTATACAGGAATAACGATCAACATTGCAACTGCATTTTAACCTTAGTCTTACGCTTATTTTAGAGGCTGGATGCTAAGCTGTTTTACCTTCTGGAGGAAACACTGTTAGACGTAGAATTTTGAATATATAGTAAAGTCAAGTCAACACTTACTCATAAAATTCAGCTGCAGGAGTGAGCTTGTACTTTGAGTATTTGGTGCCATTGCCAAGTACTGATGCATTGAAGAGTTTGGGATCTGTACAGTTTGGGCTGTTCCAACTGTTGTCGCAGTTTGTCCAGGGGAGCTCAAATGTGAATGATGAAAATAGATAATACAGAGACCAAGCTATGATAACGTTGTAGTAGAAACCCACGTAAAGAGCTATGAGTATCACTGCATAGCCTACACCTAAAGATAAAGGAAAACTAGATTATACATGGCATTTTGCATGCAACAGTATATGCAAACACTGTAGTTAAACTCAGACATACATGGTTGCTGATTCATTTTAGATCTTCAGACCAACAAAAGGAATTTTTGACATTTATATAAACACGTGTGGACAAAAAAATTACATTAATGATTTTGGAAAATGACTAGCTTCTAGCAAATCCAGTGCAATGTCAAAATTTGAACTTATACAACTCCATTGCTGATTTGCTTCCAATGCAGAAGACTGCAAGCCCATGTTAGGAGTGAAACACACTTCATCTTCGTAATGTCAGAGTCCTTGGCAACTTTTATTGGAAAAGTAAAGCTTGAGACTTAAGTGAAATTTCCCTATGCCGTATGTTCCCACTCTGAGCTAGTTTGGAACAGACACCAATCCCTCTCCTGTTTCCCATTGTAACTCTCCAGATTGGCTTCCATCAGCATGTAGCTAAGTCCAAAACATGCATGAAACAGTCTGTGCTGTTCCACTGAGGGGGTCCAAGTGGTTCTTGGGCATGCCGGTAGATCTTGGTGAATATCAAGCTTGGGGCTAAACTGTGTGCAACTTCAAACCATTTTATTATTTCCCAGGATTACAGAATCACCACTGTAAGAATTCTCTTTTGACTTTGAACATGTTTTGTATTTTTGCCTACTGTGAAGTGTGCTTGGAGGGTGCCTTTAGCAAGAGAGCCGCAGGGAGTGCACGTTCTCCTCATGAAAATGAGCATTTTCTTGTGGTTTGGGAGAAGCTTTTGTTCTGCTCTCATTTAGTACTTAAGTTTGTTGCCAGAATTGTTCAGGAAGCTTGCTTTACCTTGGCTTATATAATTCTTCCTTTACTCTGTGTAGCATTGTTCTCCGAATCCTACCCTAAAGCTGTATGTGTTATGTTGAGCCCCCAACCTAAGAAGGACATGGACCAGTTGGAGAAGGTCCAGAGGAGGGCCACGAAGATAAGAGGGCGGGAGCACCTTTCCTATGAGGACAGGCTGAGACAGTTGGGGCTGTTCAGCCTGGAGAAGGCTCCGGGGAGACCTGATAGCCATCTTCCAGTACCTCAAGGGGGCCTATAAGAAAGATGGGGAGAGGCTGTTCAGTAGGGCCTGTTGCGATAGGACAAGGGGTAATGGTTTTAAAATAGAGGGGGGTAGATTTAGATTGGAAATTAGGAAAAAATTATTTACAATGCTAGTTGTAGAACACTGGAACAGGTTGCCCAGAGAGGCAGTGGATGCCCCATCCCTGGAAACGTTCAAGGCCAGGCTGGATGAGGCTCTGAGCAACCTGATCTGGTTGGGGATGTCCCTGCTCCTTGCAGGGGGGTTGGACTAGATGACCTTTGAAGGTCCCTTCCAACCTGGTTTAGTAGCTGTGGCAGCAATGGTAGTGGGAAGACTATTGGACTAGATGATCTTATAGGTCCCATCCAACCATGTGATTCTATGATTCTATGAACCCTAACCATTCTGTGATTCTATGATTCTATGAAATAGAACAGGTAGAGACTACAGCTGGTTTATGACCATGATCACTGTACTGTCACAGTATAGAAGTGTAAACCCTTACTTCAAATTTTCTTTGGTTTAGTGTTTTTGGAGATACTGTATTGGAGAAGTAGCAGTTGGAGATTATTAGGCTATCACATTTCTTGATAAAGCAAGGAAGTAGCACACATTTTGAGTATTATCCTTGGTTTAAAATTTGCATAAGGAACAGATGCTGACCCTGAAGGAGCTGACAGTTCAAAGACTGCTGCATATACTGAAGTTACGCTTTGCTCTTCAGGAGGCTTTTAATACATGGACCAGTGTGCTCATCGCTATCGCTGGGGAAAAGATTGTGAAAGTAAAGATGAAACTGGATCTTCAAATCCTTGGTTTTTAAATGAATCTAGTACATTAACACTCAAATTCTAGTATACCTTATGATCAATAGAATGGAGGAGGGAAATCACCCAAAAGGATAATTCTTAAAAATTAATTTGAATGTTAAAATGCTAACTATGAATAATATATGTTGTACTGAAATGAGATCATATCTATTTTTTAAAAAAGTCTTCCTGAAATTTCTCCAGTTCAAGAGGACATGGATAGACATTTAATATCAAGATTCAAAAACACTGGATCAAATATCTCTTAAATGTCAGTCCTCTGAAATCATAAGAATGTTTAGAAATGAATTTGCTCTCTTGTTTCTAGTTCTAACTTTTCTTAAAAGTAATGCTGCACCACCCACACTCTAAAATAGACCTTGGAAAATGCAGCGATGAAAACAGACTGTGTTGCAAAAGTTACAGGGTATATTTTTAATTGCATGTGTTATGAGAGCATCTCATTAGAAGTAGAGTCCTTAGAGTTCATAGCAATAATATTCGTAGCTAAAATTAGTACTACAGTGCTACTCATTTAGAGAAGCTGTTCTAAATTTGTGTAGACTGTGTACTTTTCATTTGAGTGCGGGATTTGAGTTATCCCAGAAACAACTCAAAAGCGTGAGTCTGGCAGTAAAATGTGTTTATATGTTATCAGAAGATTTGGTCAAAACTTTAAAAGTACTGAGTTTATACTAGTTCTGAGATGTAAATGTAACTGTTACTTTTTGAGACTCAAATAACGTATACTATTCTATATCCTAGGAATGAGAACACTTAAAAATCAACAGTAGTTGATTTTCAGTCCACCTTGAAAATGTCAGCTTAAAAACACAGCTGGAATGTCAACAAGACTATATATGAAGTAAGCCCTATTTTCCTTTCTCATCATCTTTTCAATCCTGAAGTTAACAGATAGAGTACTTCTGAGCACAGTGGTATTTGGCTCAAACACATGGAGATACTTAAAGTCTAATTTTTGCTGTTAGGTTTTCAAAATCCTCATTGCCATCCAAAGGTGTTAACTGATAGTGGCAGAAATTTTGATTGAGCAAGGGTAATCAGGTTCCTGGGTGCTGGGATGAATTTTGGCTCCTGTGAAGGAATTATAGAAGGGCTAGGTAAGTCTATATGAATTCATTTGAAAATTTTTGGGCACATATTTTATTAGCTTGCTTATTTATTTTTTATTATAACTCTAATTTTGCTGTGAGTTTTGGATTTCACTGTTAAGAGAAAACCTGCAGTTCTATTCTGTGGCACTAGCCTTCTTGAAGAGGAAAGCTGTATTTTGAGAAAGAAGGCTAACATTTACTTAGTGTAACCTATTCAAGCACCGGATCCGCCAAGTTTGGATTGCTATTGTTAAGCTTTTCAGCTTTTGTCAGTCACGGGATGAACATGATCTGAATTTTAAGCTTCTAAGATCAGCCAAGCTTGAGTGGTTTCATTTCAGATAGCTCTGTGTTGAAAAGGCTTTTATGTAAGATTTTAGATATAATCTGGTGTAGATGTCGGGGAACTCACATTTTTTTACTGGTAAGCAATGCTTCAGAAAATTCTTGAGGCTCCTTAAAAAAATACTTGTTTCATGTACAGAAAGCATATGGCTTCTTTCTCCCAGGGAGATCCCTTTATCCGTGATCAATGACACACACCCTGATCAGTATCCAAACACCTAACCTTGGTTATTTCTTCCTTGGAGAATGATTGCAACTCAGTGCACAAGACAACACTCCACAGTGACACTGGAGAGTTAACATTAGTGGAAAACACTCAATAGTAATAATAATGTTCAGGTTTTAGTAAGTGCTTTTGATTGCTGGATTTGAAAACCCCTTTACAAAGTCTGTCAGAATCATTGCTCCCATTTCATAGGCAGGAGGACTGAGATATAGAGTCATGGATAACTCATGTGATGTTGCAAGTCTAGAGGCTGAACTACAGTCTTCACAACTCCATTTTAGTGTTCTAACCGCTGTGGTATGCCGACTTTTGCAGAGAAAGCGCCACACAATTAACTGGATGGAGTCAGTGGGTATGTTAGTCACTGGCGGAAACAGGGCTGAACTGACCTGGATGAGACTTAGTATTTCTAAATGTTTGCATTGCCAGCCTCTCCCTCCACCTAGAGATACCCAGTTCCTCCTACTTCCCAGTATGCACAGGAAAGGGAGGACAGGGCTGAACTGCTCTTCCTCGTTGCTCTCTGTTGCACTGCTCAGCAATAACCCTGACAATTATTTCTGTGGCTTTTCGCATTTTGTGTTCCACCTGTGATAACAAAAAGGCTTCTGACTTCAAGGGTTGGGGAAAGGTCAGCAAATATCATGCTGTCTGTGGAAAGATGAGAGACCTTTACTTTGTGATCACAAGTGTGTGGCATCCTCAAGGTGCTATTTAAGTGAGCAGAGGGACACTTACCTTTGAAAACTGGACAGATTTTCCACACAGTGGCAGCCCCTTCTCGGTTATACTGTCCCAGTGCTAATTCCATATAGAACAGGGGCATTCCAGCAATGATTAGGAAGAGGATATACGGAATAAGAAAAGCACCTGGAAAGAGAATAGACATTGAAGTCTATGAGTTTCTTACATTTTGCTTTCTCTGCTGCTTACTTTTACTGGCTAAAGACAAAGCCACTGCCTTTGGGAAGCAGAAAGGAAATATCAAGAAGGAAGAAATAATGTTCTATTGTCCCTTTCCTGTATTTTTTTCAAGGTCTTAGAGACAGAACCTCTGAAGAAAGCTGTAGAGCACAGCTCCTATTTCCCCTGATGTTTCCTCTCTGCTTTCTGACTTCAAGGGTGGGGGTGGGGGGGAGGGAGTGCCCCTGAAAATTAATCCCTAACTGAAGGGACAAACACACTTGAAGAGCTAAATGGGAAAGGGAATATGAAAAATTTTGTTAAGTTTTTTTTTAGTATAGTACATTCAAAAGGGAGCATGGAGGCCAGCAACAGAAGAAAAAAAAAAAAAGTGCAAGTTCCTGTAAGTGTGGTGTAAATCATACTGTGTAAGGTGTCTGCAGGAATCTTTGGCTTGAAAATGAATCACTACTGGTCAGTCATGGAATTTGGGCTTCCATGGCATGTTTTGGTTTTTTGCTATAGTAATTCCCTTACTCTTATGAAATGTGTTAGACAACGCAGTCCTCCAACTTAGTGATATTAATCGCCATTTATGTGGAGTATGTACTAGGATTGGTCCGGTTTCACTGCTGGGCTCAAGTACAGTGTCTTTCTATTGCAGCAGGATAGTGCTGGGGCTGCTTGCACCTTCCTGGAATACATAACTTTACTTGACTGAGGATTCTCAAATTCTCCTGTGAGTTCATACCACAGAAACTGTCACCTGTGGAAAAATCCTGATGTATCAGTGCTACCATCATAAAAAGTATTGCCAATTTAAATACAAAAGGATTCCCTAATGTAGAAACTATCTGAAAATTACTTAGCTATTTTATTTGATCCAGGTCACACAAAGACAACTTCCTCCCATGCATGGCTACATATGTTACTATAATACAATTACAGCTGGTGTCATGTTTAATAACTGGATGATCTCAGTCCTCTGCTTTGTGGTACCTGTAAAGTGTAGTTTTTATTTTATTGCATAGCATACTTGGTCCAGAACAGTTCAAATCATGTAAAATTTGTATAAAAAAAATTATTAGATTGCTTTGTTAAATAACTACATATTCTGAATGACTGACTGCTCTCCTTAGGAGTTACCCATGAAAAGGAAACTAAATTGTGAAAATAATGGTTAAATTGTTCAGCAAAAGAAAAAACAGCAGGAGCTGTCTATTTCTCCCAATACCAAGTAGTAGGAACTTCTGCAAACTTCTAAAATCTGCTGTATTGGTTTAGTAATTTGGAAACTTGCCTTGCAAAAGGAAATAAGTTTGCACTGCTTCTAGATATATAAACTTACAGAAGGTATGCGTAGTCTATATAAAAGCATGACTATAGCTATCTAAAACACGCCAGTAAACAGAGTGAACTATGTACTTAGAAAGGACTTCTGAAAGTACTGTTGTGCTTTTAAAAGTCTGAATAGTCCTTTAACTTTCATGTTTGCTTTACACAGATATTACTAGTGTGAGCTGCCTAGCATGACTGTTCAGAGAGGGAATTTTGAGTATATACTGGAGAATAAGAATGGAAAACCAAACTCTGTTCTTAGTCATACCACAAATCTACTTCTAAAAGTAACATGTAATGGTAAGGACAACGTATTGAGCATTCAGTTGTAAGTTTAGGCATTTGAAAGTTGAAATCTTGCAATGAAACAGAGAGTCAAGGTATATCAACAGAAATAAAGAATAGCTTAAAGCATCCTAAAACCTGAAATAGATTGGTTGTATAATTTTCGGGGCAAGAATCTTCTTATTCGTGCTATTTATATGGAGTGTCATGTGAAGGCAACCTGCATTCACGTAAGCTACTACAGTACCAGTGTAGCTTATGTGAGTGTTTTAATAATATTTAAGTGTCATTCATACGCTGCTTTGTATGACTGTCATGTTGAACTGTCATATATTTGAATGTTGTAGAGAAAAAAAAATTGTATTCAACAAATATCTGATACCTTTCAGTTCTGAGATCTGTTCAATGTTGAAACATACTCAGCTAGATCAATCTGGGATACTACATATTGCTTTCACTATATCTAGTATCTAGAAAAAATATTTTAGGTGCTCTTACTGTCAGATTTCTTTTAAGTGACAGCATTTGAAGTGCCATACTTGTCTTGCTTTGATAGTATTAACAGTGTGTGGAGCTGACTCACAAACCTAGCTTGTATTTGGGAGGTGTGGAGTTGCACAGAGTGCTGGTTGATTAACTTTAATGTCAAGAGATTGTGGAAGACATGATTCCACAAATTGAATAGGGAAATAAGTTTTTGAGAAAGTTAATCCTGAAGATGTGTAGTGGACATACATATTAAATGTTAGTTTAAAATACGCATTTTTCTGAGTATGACTAATACCATCATGAACTGTGAAGTGTACTGTACTTAGGCATACTTGCTTAAGTGTCATTTATCAGGCTACGAGTCATTCCAGGCTTTAGTTAAAGGAGGTTTCTTTCTTTTTTTTTTTTTTTTTTTTTTTCTTCCCCTGCCCTGCCCCCGCAAGGGATTAATAAGGTGTGGTGTAATTTTCAGCAAAGAGCAGTTATACAGTATGTCAGGGTTTTATAGCTGGGTTACTCTTCAGGTAACTAAATGATTGAAGTATTTTGAAATTGAGATATATATCAAAGTAAGGGTGCTTAGTCACATTAAGTTGACTTAATGTTTTGGAGACTTCTGGAAACTTCTTGTTTAGCAGCTTCTGGTTAGGCAAAAAAATGCCAAAAAGGCATATATTTTGTAAATATCTTGATATTTGCTCTTCTCTTCCTAGCCAGTATCCAGAATGAAACTTTATGGTGCTCACTGAACCCCTTTCTGAGAGAATGAGCACTTCAGCAGAAAATAAATGATGGTCAAAGTATCATTCAAATTGCTGCAAGCTGGAATGGTGTGCAAATGCTTATAAACAGCATATATGGGATCTATGATCAGCTTCACTGTGTGATTACACAAAAGTTCCATCATAGGCCTGGTTTGTGTACAGTGTGTTAAGATCAAGAGGTGGTGTTTAGAAGGAGACTTCATACCATCCTGCCTGTGTGTGATTCTAACATCCTGTGGGCCAGGGAGGAGGCAAACCAGCTTCCTGGTCCACTGGTGTGAATTTGAGCATCATACCAAGCTTCTCTGAAGGAGCAGCCTCGCTGCTAATGCCTACCTTGTCTATGAAGTAAAAATGTGTTAGGAAGAGTGACAGGATGCCAACTGTGTCACTGGCTGTGCTTTAATTGCATGAATCCAAGGGGCCAGTCAGATTTGTATAGCCCAGACAGCTGAACTCTTAGGGAGCACGCAGTTTAGCCAACACTTCCGACTAGTTTGCCAAGATCTACCTACCTCAGAGAGACGAGGCAATGCAATCTGTGGGATTGCTGCATTGCCAGTAACATACTGATAGCACTCGAGGGGATTCCACTCTCCCACTCTGCGATGGGATGGGGCTGAGCACACAGTGTCGCACGAGGCAATCCCTAATGGTTCCTAACTTCCCTTTAGAGCTAAAAATCTGGAGTAATTAACATATGTTAACCAGCCCTGGCATAAGAGCTGTACTTGACTTGCTACTGAGTCACATGCAGCTCAAAAGCCACAGGTTGGGCTTGGACTGTTGCAAATTGCTACATCTCTCTGTGAACAGATTTTGAGATCTATATATCTCCTTTAAGGCACCAGTGTATACATGGAGTTAAGAGAGGCATGTGTCTTATGCAGAACTAGATTGCGTCAAACCCTCAGCTTCTACAAGGACCATATGTGTGAAACTTGCACAAAGGTGTTTGTTTGTTTTTAAACTATTACATTTAGTGCAGGACAAAATAGAAGACTGGCTTTGCATTCCTGTGTTCAGTGCCAACACAACTTGTTAATTTTTGTATAACAGAATCCATGCAAAACGTGTCTCCTCCCTCTCTTCTTCAGCATTCCCAGCATCCTGGGGGGGTGGGAACCAGAGGAAAACGCCTCCTCCCAGTCCTACAAGGAGGTCTTCTCTCACTTTTAAATACCGGAAAGAAAGAAACACAGATTTACTAATGACTGAAAAAAGGTCATTTAAATGGCTGCTATTATCTTAAAAGGATTTGTTGATGCACATATGAGAAGCAGGCCAGGGCAGGGGTAGTTGAAACAACTTTGAACTGTTTGTGCTGGTTAGCCTTCTGTGTTTGTTACCATGGTTATTCTAGTCAAAATGTTAACTGGCAGGCATGTCTGCTAAAACAACAAACTTAGAGCAAATATTGCAGTGTATTTTCAGATAGGACTGTTTCCAGTATTTGTGCAGGAAAAGAGTCTAAAAGCAAAGATCTCCCAACTGGTGAACTGAAATACAAGCTAATCTCTGTATCTGATAAATGCTGTTTGGTTTTTTTATACAGAATAAATAGTACTTCAAACAGTATCAGCAAACAATTAATAGAATGTAGTATGTTTGCTCAGACAGCAAGGAAAATGGGTGAAAACTCTATTCTGTGCAGACTCTTGTGAATAAAAAAAGGAAGCCTGCAATGCAGAGACCTTGAAATCTAGATTGTACAAGATCACCATAGGTAGGAGAACTAGGTAATTGGAAAGGCAGGCATTTCCTAGTACGTGAAGAGCCAGGCTCTTCAGCAGACTGGCTGCCGGCTGGCTTGCACAGTCACTGAGAGCACCTCTGAAGGAGGCAATCTTGAGGCTGCTGCTGACTCCTGGGAAGAAGGGGTGGGAGCGTAGACCTATGTCTTTACTGACCAGAGATTAAAAGCATTAAGTGTTTGTGTGGTACAGCAAAGAGAAGTCAGAGATGTAAAGGAGTGTGATGTAACCTCAGTGTCAAAGCCATGATGATTATTTTAACAGCACCTGTATGATGATGTTGAGCCCAGCCAGCACTAATTATAATAGTCCAAAATAACATTTTTTTTCCTGCAAAACACATTGCACGACATACTATAAAAATTTCAGTGGCACTTTGCACATATAAAATCTTCCAAGTACACAACCTTTTTCATGGAAAGTATTTCTGAATCATAAAACCAGTGGAGCTATAGCATCATGAGTGACATGTTTCTTTTGAAGACCTTATTTAGCTACTCCCTCTAACAAACTGTTGCGAGATTTGAACCTATTTATATTTCTACTCTCCATTTGGGCTCAGAGCCTTCAATTTTTCCAGAATTCCAATTTTAATAGTGTTCCTTTCACTCAAAAGAAAGTGAAAACAAATAGTTGCCAGAAATGGTTCAATGCTGTTCATGGGCTGATGCCAACTGAAGCCTGCATTTTTTGTCTTGAGCTGTTAACCTGCTACTGCCTTGAAATCAGTTGAAGTGACTTGGAGTGCAGTGTATTTCTAAGCTGGTCACTGGCTTGTAACAGAAAGGGTTACCCACACCCTTCCAAGCAAACCCAGTCATCTCTTTCGCTTTTTGTTACAAGAGTAATGAGCTAACGAAACCCATTAGTAGCTATTTTGAACAAATTAATGAGAGTTAAATATACCCAGCCACTCAGAGCAGCACGATTCATTCATAAATAACACCCAAGTCATTGGCTAAGGTCCTATTTACATAAATTAATGAAATAATCACATTTACAGCAATGTGTAGTTTAAAGATAATCGCAGGAACATGCAAGAACAGAACCCTGGCCTATGTTGTTTCATAGGAAATTAAAGAATAAATAAAGAGACATGGTGGGTTTGAGAGAATATAAATCATGTTCATCCAAGATGGACAGTGTGGCAGAGAGAGGTCTGGAGCTTTGTGAGGGGTTCCTGCTGCTGACCTTCACAACACTGTCACTGCTGCTAGCTTGGGAAATGAAGCCATTCCTATCTTCTGACATAAGTGTGACCACAGAAAGTGCAAAAATCTGCTTTACAAGGTTGCAGTGATAGCTTTTGTTTTTACATCACCTGCTTATAGCAGAGTTACTATTGAAGCTGGCCCCTTTGTTATGAAACAAATGAATTGGGATCAAGGTGAGTTTTGACAGTAGTTTGGTAAGTAAATAATCTGGAGTTTGTAACAATGTGAAAGTCTAGCTACTAACATTCCTGCCCAAATCCATCTTGTTGATTTTGTGGCTTTTTTTTTTTTTAACTACCTGTCTGGTTTAAACAAGAAATGAAAGAGTAAGTGAGCTGGAATGTGGAGCCAGCTTGGAGAAAGTTTTGTTATGTGATTTATGAAGTCCCTATTACTAATGTTTAATAGGATAAGGTTTGTAGAAGTGGTAGTATCTTTTCCTGGAACAGCTGACACTGTTGGGAACAAAATGCCAAACTTTCTAGTTCACAAGTTCTTTGGAAGGTGCTGGTCAGGGGATGCGTGTAGTACTGCGCTGCCGGGTCAGCGTGCAGATGCCTAGCTGGAGAACGCTGCTGCTTCACAATAGACATGACTGGAAGCTTAAGATATGTTAAATTAAGAGGAAAAAACACCATTCTATCATTTTATGAAAAGGACTGTTCTATTGGTGTTTTTCCCGAACCTTGCAATTATTAGGGGTGACGCAAGGATATATTCACCTGCAACTGAACATCAGTGAAACCACCCATGTAAAGTGTAGGCTGTACTTAAGATGTACAAAATCAAGTGTCTATCAACGTGTACCCTGATTTATTGGTGGCAGAGGATCCATGGCTAAAAATATTCTTGAATGAAGACATCAGAAGCTATTTGCTGTGAGCTTGTGGATCAAGATAAGGTGGTTTTGCTGGCTTCCAGCACTAGAAAAATCCCTAACATAACCTCTTGGGATGTTTTCCTTGTAGTGTGTGTACTGAATAATTATTTTCTGTGATGTACAGAATATACTAATGTACATGAAGGGAAATACTACTTCATCAGCTTTAGCTGTCTCTTAAGGGTAGAGAAGTCCTTGCTTGGTAGCAGGGAGATTTTGGCAACTACAGTTTTACTTTGGTTCAGATACAGATTGTTAGTCACAGTTTTGTCTCCCTTCTCAGAAAACTTGTATGTTCATTTATGTTTGTTTTGTCTCAATCAGCTCAGTGAAAAAGAATATTTTCAGAATTCATGGATCCATCTGATTTTGATGCCAGAAGGAATTATTAGATACTTTGATCTGCCTTCCTGTTTCACATAAACCAGTGTTTCGGGCAGAAAAACATAGAATCCTGATTTGAAGATACCAGGCAGATACTTTGCTTTTTTTTTTTTGGTGGTTTATTTCAGAGGTTAAGAACTTCGGTGTTATTAAAAAAAAAAAAAATTAAAAAATTTGTTATTTCTAATTTGAAGATATCTGACATTTGATTGTGGCAGTGCTTTCTCTGATAAATTAAAATACCTTGCAATACTTTCTATTTCCCTCCTGTGAAGATGCTTAAGTGCCGTTAAGTGTTTCAGCCTTCTTTTTATAATCCAAAGAGACTGCGTGAACTGAACTAGTGAATTACTATGTAATAGTGATTCCTGCTTTTCTGCCTAAAATTCCCAGGTTATAGGTGGTACTTGGTGTAGCAGGTTTACATATTGGCAGGTTGAAGAGTTATGTGGACACTTTCTGTACCCACATTGTTATGGTACCCACATTCTGAGCTGTGCATTTGCTGCTTCAGGAATGCTCAGTTTATATCCCCAAGATGTTCCGCCACCTGACTAGAAAAGAGCCTGGGATGAATCCTGTGGATTTCAGCCCCTCATTTAGGCAGTGTTAGTCCTTGCTTTGGCTCCTCTACTCTTTCTAACATTCTCAGTATCGCCCTCGTGGGAGCTGCTTACTGTCTGGTGTGCATTGTATAGGGTATACAATAGGACGAGGGGTAATGGTTTTAAAATAGAGGGGGGTAGATTTAGATTGGAAATTAGGAGAAAATTATTTACAATGCTAGTTGTAGAACACTGGAACAGGTTGCCCAGAAAGGTGGTGGAAGCCCCATCCCTGGAATCGTTCAAGGCCAGGCTGGATGAGGCTCTGAGCAACCTGATCTAGTCGGGGATGTCCCTGCTCCTTGCAGGGGGGTTGGACTAGATGACCTTTGAAGGTCCCTTCCAACCCTAACCATTCTATGATTCTGTGATTCTACATGAGGAGACTGACCTCCTAGTTATGCCACCTGCGCTGGGTGCCTAACATGAGGTGATAGGACTGCCTTTGCAGAGCTAATGAGAGCCACAGTGGTAGCTGATGTACAGATACAAAGCATGTTAAATGTTCTGTATATGTAACAGTGCAATTTCTGGTTCACAACACAACCTCTGATGGACGGTATTTCTCTTAAACACCACTTTTCTTTTGCAAGTTGTCAAAATAAAAAACAGCCCCCAAGTTAAGAAGCCTCTGGAGAGGACACAGTACCTATTTTAGGCAGCATGAGATTCATAACTGTGCCAGGGTGAAACAAAGTGCTTAAGACATCTTAAATCAGCTCTAGACAAGTGCCAGGCAGCTTTCAAGAAGATTAATGTACAAACCAATAGGAGGTAAATGCCTTAAAGTTCTGCTAGAGAAGAATCAAGTATAAACACTCTGAGATACACTTAAAGCTTGTATTATCATTTAGTGATTAATCCAATTTTAAGTTGTAACTCCAATTTTTGGACTCAATGACCAAAGTAAAACATTCCTTTTCCTTCTAGGCTTTATTAGAGGTTTATTTGTAATGGTGTAGTACTACATTATCTTAATATTTACAAACTGTTGCACAACAGAACCCTTTAAATTCTTCCTGTCAATAAAGGGTTATGTTCTATCACGGAAGCATGAGACAGTTATACATTCCTATCTATAAGAATTCTAGTAAATCAAAGCTTTACTCTCAGTCATTATAAATGAAGCCTTCAGGATGAATGTTCTTTCTGACACTGCTCCAGGAAGCAGAATAACTATACTGTAAACTACATATAATGCATGTTTATACAGGGCTTACAGTAGAAGTCAAACAGTTACGTACACTACAAAGCCATTTTCCATGTGTTATTAAAACCCCACTATGTTTTCTGTCAATACTACTAGGAAGTATTCTTTATGTACAGTTTTCTGGTACATCTATATTTCTTAGACATGCTGCGTATACTACAAAGTACACATTTCACACATATTTTGAAATTGATAGTATGCTATCTAGCCATAAATTAAATTGATGCAACATTTGTCTTACAGAAGAAAATTTTACTTATTTGTAAACTTTTATGACTGTGTGATACTGTTAGCAACAGTTTTGGCAAATTTACCATTACAGTGATGGCTACTACTGCATAATTGCCTAGAACAAAGCAAAACCCTGTCCTCTTATCAAAGATTAGAGTTGCTATTGGATTGTGCTGAAATTTTAGAAAGTCTGGGCAAGAGTAGTTTCCAAATGGGTGTGGTACTTTATTTTGTACCTTTGTATTAGCACTGAACAGAAGAATTTGACAAAAACTGTCACAGCATTCTTCACAGAAAACCGTTCCATTTGGAAAAATAATCTGTATTTAGTGTAGGGTAGTGCTGGTAAGATTCTGTGTGCCACGCAGAGCCATCAGGTGGAGTCTCTGAGAATTTGGGCATTGTGGGCACAAAGCAAAACTTTTCAGTAGCGCCCCTGCAACAGGCAGACTGTAAGAACTACTTCTCTTGAAATTTCCTTGCTCCAAAGAGTGAACTGGGTCTCACACAGAGCAGTATGAAACGACAGTTCTCCATCAGTCTAGCTGTACTGGCTAGCAACACTCTTCCTTCATTTTCTGATCACTATTCTCTCTCTTCTGTGGGAATTAATCAGATAGAAGTTTTTATTTAAATTAGAAACCTGAGCTTTATGTTAGCTCTTATTTAGTGGACTATTTTCCTAATAGGCTTCAAGCAACAAAGTAAATTTTCCTCTCAGTCCCAGCTGTCCAGTACATACTTTGTCACTGCCATTCTGAACAGAGCCTCCTAGCTTAAAATGCCATAGAAGAATGTGAAAATGACCTCAGGGCCCATCATAGCTCACTGCCAAGATGAAGCAGAGGCCTTTTAACAGTTTGAAGCAAAATCCTTCTTGTTTCATCACAGTGCAAACTTTTGCTAGGGCAAGTTGTGCGGCAATTTTGTTCACAGATTACTCAGACCTTATGATAAATCAGTGTGGCTGAGCTTGGT
The DNA here is from genome assembly GCF_036417535.1 of Chlamydotis macqueenii. Lineage (NCBI taxonomy): Eukaryota > Metazoa > Chordata > Aves > Otidiformes > Otididae > Chlamydotis > Chlamydotis macqueenii. Next base: position 17,426,284 of record NC_141568.1, read on the forward strand.
GTTTTCAACATATCACACAACTATTTTTCTTTTTCATATTTCTAAACAGCTTTTGAACACATAAATATGCATAATACGTCATGACTGTAAAACAGTATTTAGAAGGAAAAAGGTGATCTTGAAGGTCTCCCAATCTCTTAATTTAGGGTTAGAGACAGTGATTTTGTCAACAGCCTCTGTATGCATCAATGAAGAATTAACCTGCAATTTAGGAATAGCCTGATAACAACTGTTTTCTGTCACTTTATTTTAGGGAAGAGCTGAGAGAGAGAGAAACCGATGCCAGCTGTATTTCTCCAGCTGCCAATTTCAAAAGTTTGAAAACCATGTGTTAGGCCTCAGAATAATTTAAAATACCTTAAAATGTAAGATCTTCTAGTCCAATCTTTTTATTTGCCTGCTGGCTTTTAGTCTTGTACTTGCTTTGTATTTTCCCATCTTTTCTCTTTAGCCTTGAGAGCTAGAAAGAGATTCTTGCCTAATCATTTGTCTCTATGAAACTCTGAGACTAAAAACCACTTCTTAAAATAGTACTTTTTTTTTATTGCTTGAGCCCTACATAGGAGAATGCCAAGGTCATAGTCTAACTCTCACCAAGTAAATTAATTTTGTGTAATAATGACCATTGTCTATGTAAGTCCTGACATTTTGCTTATTAGGTAAAGTACTGAGTTACTGCACTGAGTGAAGATCAGTTATTAGTCAGTGGCAGTCTTCTACATCAGTTTAGTCTGAATAGTTTTTTATTACTTTACTCTGTTTTTCTTCTCACATAATTCTTAGTCTAGAAATTCTGTCTGCTTAGGAGTCCTTAAGAGAGAGACGTCTGTTACTTGGGTTGAAATCCTGTCTCTGGTGACGTCAATGGAAAAAAACCACCCATTGACTTCAGCTGGGTCAGGATTTCTCCCTTGTGGTTTACCAATCTATTGATTTTAACTAAGGCTGTAAAGCCATGCATAAATGAGAAACAAGCTGTGGAAAAGCAGCAAACAATCAAATTCTTCCCCAAAACAAAATCCTGGAGTGTCTCTGGTCTCACCAGCACCTGTGGCATGATCTCATTGACACATTTGCATTTCTTTTTAGAGGGGAGACAAAAGCACTGCACAGCACAAGCTATTCCTTAGTTTTGTCATAACTCTTGTAAGATGCCTACGTACAGCTACAAGCACCCCTCAACTGGGGGTGTGAGCTTTTGAGCTTTCTTCTAGCATCAGTCTCATTGGACATCGGTAAACAAATACAATCCTGCATGCTGACAAAGAGTCATGTAGCAAAGATACTTTTGAGTATCTTCTAAGCTGTGAACTTGATGTTCTGATAACACTTGGCCTTGAACTTTCTAATATCAGAGTTAGTTCTGTTGCTCACTGAAACTCTCTGCTTTCTGTTACTGGTGGTGTGAAATAATGATGCTTCTGCCAAGAAGGCAAGGTGCTGGGACCTGCTGGAAGAGGTCCCATTGAAGAAGAAAAGGAAAAAAGAAAAAGCAATCGAAAACATAGCTGTTTATTGTAGAATGGTAGTGAAAGTCTGTGTGGAGCTTGTTTGCCTTCCGAAGGTAAATCTTTGGAGGGAATTGCAGAGAACAACCACCTAAAGTTAGTATTTGAGGAATTATTTCCTCCTGTATCATTCCTTTGGGGGAAGAGACTGTATCTCCATTTCAATGTTGTATTAAATTAAAAAAAATGTGTTCAGGGGGTAACATCTTGTTATCAATGGATTGTCTCCTTGCTGTCGTTGTGCCCATGCTGACAAGTCGGCTCCTTGATGTGAATTAGATGTCAGTAAAAACTGCCGCTCCTATCATGTCCTAATAAATGAAATTAATCAGGAAATCCAAGAAGGCTCTGCTTGGGAATAATCATTGCTATTACTGGGCAGCTCTGTATTTGAAAGTAATGAGCCACCCTGTTATGTCCTCCAGTAATTCTTTTTTTTCTATAAATGCAATAGGTTGTTGGTACATTAATGATCAGGTTAAGATCTACCAAGATCTATAAGGATCTACTGCTCCACCTTGTGGTTTGAGAGAAGTTTTCCATTATTCTCCTCGAGTGGTGTGTGAAAAAGTGCAGCCCCTCTCCCTTTTTTTATTAAACTGGAATTTGACTTTGACTGGAAATCAGTATCATACTTTTCCTTGAGATACGGATCTGAAGGGCAACGAATGTGTTGTCACCTTTGGCATGCTTCAGGATAGACATTGCAACAGGTCTTTGATTACAGAAGAGAAAGAGAAATAAAAGTTAAATCAGTGAAGAGTGCTATTCAGTACACATAGTTCAGAAAGTGCAGAATAAATTATAAATAGCTAGCAAAGAATAAGATACACAATAGCTGGCTGCTTTTCTCACTGCATATGCTAGGCCCATGGTAACCGCTTGTTTGTATGGCCAGTGAGGCAATCAGATAGGGTGTATTCTTCCATGCTGCCGATGGGCCAGAAAATCAGTGGCTTCCCACAGTTCTGCAGACTTCAGTAAAGATGAATGCTTTGCAATTACCCGGCCACAATCCTTCCTGTTGATCAATGCCACAGAAGCTGTTTCTCAGACTAACAAGATGTGGCTTTTTACTCAGTCATTAATTGCAGTGCTTGGAAATCATGCAGTATTTTTCTCCAGCTCTGAGAGAAAGACTGTAAAGGAATAATATTCTTCTGCTGTGGAAATCACAACTCCTGTGTACTTAACATCAGTGGGGCAGGATCAAGCCCATACTGCTCTTCTGATGCTGGGCTAGTTCTAGGGAAGCAGTTTATAACAAAGCTGTCCAAGAAAGGCTTTATACTTGTGTAGTCTGACACCACCGGTCTGGTACTGTTGGATCCTATTTTGGACACTTAAATTAGTGTGCGTCTTTCAACAACAGCCAAGCAATAGCAACCAGTTAATACCTACATTAAGAGCACAGCTTCTGCAATCATTTGTACTTTTGGAAGTGAGTGGTTGTGCTCATACAGCCTTAAAGAGTAGCAGCACTGGAAAAATTACCATCCTCTATAAAAAGGCTTATTGTATAATGAGGGCAGCTTGTCGTACTGCATACCAGCAATCAGAACGCTTGTCATAAAAAACATTTATGGACTGGCAAAAGACAACTGCCTGCCCAATCCTGTCCGAGTTTTGTTTAGTAACATGTTATCACGGAATTCCGTGCACTGGAAAGTTGGTAGTGTGCTTTGGATTAATATAAGTGTAAAGAAGTATGTGGCTTACGTAGCCAGACCTCTGACAGTTTCTGTTTCTGAATGGTAGGCCCTAGTTCTCAAAGTGAAGTACTGTGCTGTCAACTTTGTCATGCTTCAGGAGAGAGATTGCAAAACTTGTTGAAATAGAGAATAGGGGAAAGGAGAAGGAAGAGTGAAAATAAAACAAAGGACAGCTTTGATAAGTAGTTTAGAGGTTCTTTCCTATGGTCTTTGTGAAGAATACTATGTCCCAAGGCAAGGAACTGAAGTGTTTCCCTTCCATTGTCCCCACCTCTTTCCCTCTTCTTTACGGATTAAAGATTTCAAAATCTGTATGGCTAAAAATTAAGTATGTTAAATCTATACAGAAGTTAAGATGCTGAATAATACTACAGTTATCTCTCCAGAATTTCCATGAGAACAGGGATTATTCAGCATTATTGGAGGTCTCGGCATTTTTGGTGCTGATTTCCTGAAGGACTCAGGTGTCGATCTTTAGGAATTCAATTTTTGAGATTCAGTAAAGCTTTTCTTTTGAAACCATTTTGACTTGGCACTGGTGCATAAGATCTACACAATTAGGATGAAATCTTGTTATGAAAGGTTCAGGACTTAATATGGAGGGAGGGAGAAGGAAAGGGGAAGATTAAGGAGGTGTAGTTGGAGAAGGGAATTACAGGTTGTCATGACATGGGTAATAGGCTACTAACATGGATCCTTTGTCTCCAAATGCCCTGAGGAAGGGAAACTGAAGGTTTATAATCAGTGTGATATTCCTGGAATCTTTACAGACTTTTCATTGAAACTGGATTGGGGCAGTGGAGTTGTCCTGAATACAACTTCTTTCAACTTGGATAATAATAATTTCTTGTCACATTTCAAGTCAAGAAGTCAAGAGTTAATTGCAAGTTAATCGTAACGTTTGTCTTTTTCAGTGCGAGATTCCCCCATATCCATTATCATGGTTTTGTAGATTCTATATGAAGGATATATACAGAGAGAATGGAAAGTACTAAAAGCAAGGTAGTAGTAAAAGATGTAGCACTGTATTACAAAGAAACTCCATTTAAATTTGTCTCCTGCCTCCTGAATTACAATATTTTAGTATAAATATATCTCTAAGTATAGAATCTACTTGATTATGGTTTCTTATTTTATAATAGTGCTGAGAGCAGTTAGGTACATCATCTAATGATTACAATGTATGTAAAAGCTGTGGAGTTTACAGTGCAAACTGATATTAGAGAGTCATACTACAGTTCTTAACTATTTAATCAATTGGTTAACCTGAGACAAAGGCTTTAGAACTGGGAGTTGCTGATGTGCTTCCTATTAGACGCAGCAAAAATGAAGGCATGAGCTATTTGATGTTTCTCCTCAGAACTGCTGAAAATTCTTTAAACCTTTTGTTTCCATTTTAATTCACAGCAAGAGGTTCAGTAATTTGTGGACTGACTTTAATCATCATTTCCCTCACAGCATATCTCAACACTCACTAAAGCTGTATGTTCCTTCTGATTTTATGTGTAAGTAGCTGTATTAGCATTCTGTTTCATATCGGTGTAAGTATGGGGAGGGGAAAGTATCTGTCTTGAAATAACATCTTTAGACTGCTGGAGCTGTATTCACATATTCAGTGAACTGACAGCTCAGTTTGTGATATTTTGCCAAAAGATGAAAGGCAAATTCTGCCCCAAAACCATGTAGACCATGTCTCGGCCTCCTTGGAGGTATTTTGGTTTCTTCAGTAAAGAAGGGCTGTTGGCTGCTACACTCCTGATATGGCCTTTCTATTTTCCATTGCTCCCAGCAATTTTAATAAAGAGTTTAAAAAGATGTTAGTGTGAAAACAGAGTAGAAACTTTAGTGCCTGCTATTTCAACTTGAATGAGTATCCAAAACCTGAGATCTCTAGCCAAACTATAAGAAACTCCTCTGTCTGTTTTAGTAGATGTTAATATGAACGTAGGTGGCTTCCTAATGTGACTTTCAGAATTTACTTGTCTGGGAGGGATACATATATTGGAATGGTTCTCTAGGGATATTTCAGTACTTCAGTCTTGGCAGAATTGAGAAGGGCATACAGGAATGAAGGTGGGGGGTAGAGGGAAGACCTTAAGCAGAGATATTTCCAAACAATGGAACCAAATATACTACTTGATGTCTTTTCTGTCTCTTACTTTAGAATAAAGTGGTTCTGAGTGGTAATCAGAATGTGTTCATTCGGTGTGCTTAGAAAGAGGTATCTTTGCTTTTGTCAGAACAGCTCACATGGTTCACACCAGTTTTGGTCTATTTTTTTTTTTTTTTTAATTGTCTGGGCAATGTGGAAGACCAAAAGTAGAAAACCAGTTTTTGTGATTGACTGGAGGACCCCTCGGTTCTGAATGCTTGCCCTGCATTAATAACAGGGTGGTCTTCTTAAGGTGTAACCTAAAAATAAATACTATTAATTTTGTCTATGTTTGTATATCTCTAGAGCCTTTGTAAAATTGTCAGTGTAAGGCTTGTTCTAACTGTTAGGGACAAAAAACTTTTCTGGAAGCAGTGCTGGTGAGCCTTGGTGAATCTATGCTCTGTATACAGCAGATGATTAGTGGCTGATGAAGGAAAGAAAAGTGATGAAGTCATGTGGGAAACAGCAGAGAGTAACTGTGAGCTGGCCACTGAATCCAGCTCTGGGGAAGGAGGTGCTGTCACACCACACCACTGAACATTGTCCCCAATGTCACACAATGCCTCAGAGGCCAAAGCTCATGGCCACAGTGTGGAGATCAGCATAACAGTTTAACCTGTCTGAGGTCACTGGTTTGATGTGCTAACGGGAATCGAAAATCCCTTATTAGGAAACCAAAATCACTAGATTTGCATCCAAGCTTTGACTGATTGATGAGTCAAACTCTTGGCGTAGGCTTTGCAGTGAGATTACTTCAAAGCTGATTTATCGTTATCACCATGAAATGCTACTTTGGAGTGTAAACCCTGATGTTACAAGGCAAAGGTCACCCACCTTCGAAGTGTGAAGTGCCAGATTATATTCTTTCTCAAAGTAGTGATGAAATTTGCTGGCAGACACTGGGCAGAATACAGGGGATAGAGCCTAATAGAAAGGTGACGTGCTGCTGGTCAGCATGATAGCTTGCTTTTGGTGAAGCGGTGCGCTAGCCAGACTGACAGCTCTAGGGGAGGTGATACTTTCCCTGGTGTCATTCTCAATGTGTGACAGCTCTTGGCTCCTGCCTTTGTGCTGTTTGAGGATATTTGGATTTGGCTCTGTGCTGTCTGTGGTACCTGTGCTGTGGATTGCCCAGTCCTGCATTACAGCTTATGGAAGTATCAATAGGAAAGGAGCATTAGGGTAAATTGTAAGATACTTCTGTTCTGAAGTGTATTGATTACTGGCAAACTGTTCTTTGAAACAAACCATTTCTTCTAGAAATACTGTGGTCCAAAACCACTTTAAAAATAATGCTTCAGAGGAAATTAAAAGTATATATTAAGATAGCTAGAGAACTGTTAAAATATTTATCTGCAGCTATTCGTAAATTCATGAAAAGCTTAATCTGATTCTTATGATACACTAAGTCTCCAGTGACTAATCCGACAATTACATGCTTCTTAATGAGTAGTCTGAACATGACTGACCTTGTAAATACTTTTGGCTCAGCAAAAAAGTACTTTATGTTGGTAAATTCTTTTTCCACATATTTCAATGGCAAATATTAATTTTGCCTATGACTATGCAGGAAAATGAAACAAAAATTAACATTAATACTAAAAGTATCCTGTACAAAAACTACAATAGCTTTGTTAACTAATACTGAATATCATCCTCCCCCACTGTGAGCACAACAGTTAATCATACTAGGCATTACTCAACTTCATTTGGCATCAGTAAAATTTTAGGTATAATCCAAATATCGGGGTAAATCTTTCCCTAAGTTGATGAGAGTCTAATTTTAATAGGCTTCTTATTCTTTAATTCATCATAGCCTCTTACAGAACTGGGGAGCGCTTAAAAGGTTGGATATGTTATAAAGACTTGTTTTGATATATTGATGCTGATCACTTACAAAGTCATACAGCTAGGGAGTCGTCTTTTTAAAAAAAGAAAAATGGGCTCTTGCCAGAAATGAGTTATAATGAGGATATAGGACTTGTGAGAATAGCCAGCAGAAATAACCGTAGTTGATGATTTCTCCAGTGACATACCCTGCTCCTTGAAACTCTCACAAATGGACAGCACAAAAAGTATTTGACTTGCTGCAAACAATGCTTTTCCTTTGTGTTGTGAGGAGCAGTCAAATACATGTGAGTTGTGGTGTTTATTGATCAGCCAAACTGACAAGGTGGTGTTTGAGAATTTCCCCTTTTGGAGTGTTTTCTTCTCTGCTTAATGACAGCTTGCAGACTTTTACCATCTGTACAGAGCCTCCCTATCATGTTATAAAGTAGTTTAGAGCACATAGTGGGCATATCTTGCTTCCCAGAAGTCAGTGAGGGCAAGATCTCATCCAGTCTGTTCATACTAAACTGTCCTGAAAGTTTTCTGTGGCCTGTTTCATAATATAATACAGCCACTGGATCCGTCTCTGCCCTTGTAAGGCAGGCAAGTCCTATGGAAGTAGGTAACTAATACAAAAAATAAACGCACTAGCTTTTTAGATCTTACGAAGGATTGAGGATTTTTTTTTTTTTTAATAGCTGAAGAATGTTTCCAAAAATCACAGTTGTTCACAGAAGGGTTACATTCTGCCATCTATCTTTGTGCAGAAGTCCCTCTGGGGTCTCTCAGCAGGCTACTCCCAAAACACAGATGTTTCTGGCTATTCATTCAGCATTTTAGTGCTGCTGGATGCGTCTTACTCTCCAGCTTTTCCTGGGAGCTTGTTAAAGTACAAACAGGTGGTTTTTTTTGTTAACACCACCCGTGCTGTTTCCAAAGTTACCTAACCTAAAAAAGTCTGTATAACTACCATTGGGTCATATATGCCTCGTGTGAGTAAAACTCACTGAAGTAAACAATCAGAGTTTTGTATGAGTGGAACTTCCAAGATTTAACCCAAAAAGCCTGTATGTCTAGTTTTTAATCAGAAAATTTCCCTGGAGTTTATCAAAGAAAGAAACTCAACGACTTGGCTAGTAAGAAGGTGGGGATGTATACACATCCATGTCCTTGTAAAATTCAACTTTGAATGAAGGAATACAGTGTGTATTTATACTTTCCTTCTGAATTCCTGTAAGTTCTCACGCTTTGTTGAGAACCACCTATTTTTACAAGCATGGAAAGGCCGTTAGTGTGTCTGCTGGCATTTTAAATTAATCATAGCCAGTCTTAGGAACATAACAGTCCACACGTCACCCACATAACTTATTTCAGATGTAAAAGAGGATGCCATTTTCTACCACATCCATGTCCTTGATACTGTTCAACATTTAAGAGCATTTGTAGAACCTTTGAGGGAGTAGATTTTGGAAGGATAACATAATTTCTTTTTGCTAGATAGCACAAGCTATGCTGAAAACAAGTGTGAAAATACCTTAGGACTTGTGGCATTGCAACATACTTCCTTTTCACTTGTATCAATCTGTTGAAGATACACAAGTTTGTAACCCACATTTTGCTATCTGTGTCTAAAGTAAACTCTAGTTGAGTTGCTGAGGCTGAGTAATTGCTGAGGCTTTCAGAATAAAGAGAAACTGAGGGAGGAAGAAGAAAGGAAACCTTTCGCCTTTCACTGATTTACTTTATATGTGCCATCCAATTCAAGTTTAAACTGTTTTGATTTCTTTCCTTTATCTAGTAGCTCCTTATAAATATCAAATGGCAAACTATAACCCTATAATGAGCATTTCATAAACTTTTTTAAAGAGCAAGTCAGGGCATGCTATGCAAGTATAGAAATGACACCTGATTTTGTCTCTAGCTTGCTCGGCAGTACAGGAAAACTACTAAGGTAATGAAATTCAATTTTCTCCATGTCTGTCAGTCCTTTACTTTTATTACATCTTCTGTATTAGGATACATAAGCCAGCAGTTACATGAAACCCATTGGATTATTCTTTTGAGGTAGGAAAACTTGCTCTAGTGCTAAAAAGGTTCCCTCCTACAGTAGCAGTGTGGAAAAAAAATGTTTAAGAATATCTCTGATTTAGGATTGGAAAGATAGCAATGAAATTCAACAATATCTCATAGCTCTGCCCGTTGCCTCATGTTCTTTGCTCATGTAGGAAAAGTTACCCACAAAGCAAACAAGCTCCCAACTCAGTTTGACAGAAAAAAAGAGACTGAATTGGCTTGAAACTCAGTACTTGGAGAGCCTGAATCTCTTGCAGGAATTTCTACTAAACAAAATTCATATATTTGTCTGTCCAAAATGAGAGGCAATGGATGACAACTTTTTAAGATAGCACAGACACAATTATTGTATAGAGAAGGAAGAGAGCTCTTAACTAGTCCCTGGCTATATTTCTATTCCGCACTTCTCAGAGCAAGGTCCTGGAAATGCTGTCACGACTGATATGCTGATGGCCATACTCTATCAAAGAGCATAGAAAAATAAAAATAACCTCAATATCTTCATGTGATTAAACTTCATTAAGCAAAACACAATCAAGTTGTAAAAATTAGTTTGTTGTCTTATTAGCCACAGTTGATGTGTCTTTGTCCAGCTCAGCTAGCCGATGGCCTCCATGAGAACACCCCCTTAGGAAAAGCCTGTTGTTGATGGTTTTTGACCATCGGGATTATCCCGTCTTTCACTTTATGGTAAAATAAATCTTTTAAGCGACAGTAAAGGATGTTGTGATATTTTGTGTGTGTTTAGGAATGACATCCTAGGTATTAATGGAGATGCTTCATACTGTGGTTTGTTCTCTGTTGAAAAGCAGAGTAAACGAGTGTTTATAATCTCTGTATCAGTGAACAGTTCTCAGTCATCCTATAGACTCTGATAGCATAGGGCCTCCCTACCTTTGCTTGTAAAAGTCTGACTTCATTCTGATGGTATGGAAAACTTTTCACTGAAAAGTGCTTCTTGTAGCTGTGAAGTAGTTAGCTGTCTCTCCACTGCAATTTGGAAGTATTTGAATTAAAAGATGCTAATGAAGACTCAGGTTTTTCTAGCTGAACTGACATGGAGACTAAACAAAATGCAAGAGAGGTGCAGACTGTTACCTCCCGAGCCTGAGCTAGCAGCAAATTATAAAGGAAGCAGGTTAGGAAATTAAGTGAGCCAAAAAAACCCATGGAAGAGTTCAAGCACTCTGGGTGTGACCTTGTGTAATGTGAGATAGGGATATATCTCTCTTTTCCTAAAAGTCGCCAGATGACCTGGAGATGTGGCAATGGTGCATCTGCACTGAGTGGTATGAATGATGCTGCTGCTACACCTGCACCTGACGCTGTGGAAACCTGCTGGGTTCATGATGCATTGTGCTGCTGTAGTGTGAATTGCTAGAATTATTTTTGGACATAATGAAATAAGGATGGGGTCATTTTTCAGTACTAACTTTCTTCAGCCTGTCTGGGTGGTGAGCAGAGAGATTTTATGACTCCTCTCTGAAGTTTTAGAGGTACCAAACTAGACCAAGTGTTTCAGTACCAGCCCTTTCTAGTATCCTATTAAGTTCCAAGGATGGGTGTAATTGCATGTTAATTGATAGGGGTTTTCCCATCCTACAGTGCTCTTTTCACGGGAAGCAAGTATTTTATGTTACGAGTGTGAACCATTAGCCTTTATCACCAAGCAACCACACTATCAAGACATACATAACTATCTTACAGAATACGCTTTCTATCTAGCAGTTCTGTTGCCGGTATCGCTCACCCATTCACACAAACAGTCCCCCATCTGCTAGGCAGGGTCTGTTCTTCCTATGTGTGATCTGAAAGCACCCCGGGCACCTGCTTGGCTCGCAGATGGTGTTACTCCATCACCGTGTGGAGTCATCGCTGACAACGCAGCCTGTCTCAGGGAGATGGAAGGGGATGATGGAGTTAAGGTCTTACTGAAGATGTGCCAGGCAATCTGAGCTAACTGCAATTATTGTGCGTAATTATTTCTGTTGCTGTCATTGCCAAACCGGGCAGGAGGTGAGGTTTTGTTTGTAACAAGTCTACCTACTTTGAGTGGGGGGAGAAGAACCCCCAGACTTCAGAATAGAGGGCAGAAAATCTTGATCCCACGTTAAAACTGCCCCCAAGAAACCTTTCAGTGATCCGGCGCTAACTTTTCTAGATGCCGTTTTTCTGCTCGAGTGTTTGTGGTGTGTTTTTCTCCCCCTCTGGATGCTATTTTTTTGCGAACGAAAAAAGTGTTAAGCAGGCTGAAGCGGCAGCAGACGGCAAATACGCCTGTGCTCACAACTCGGTTCAACTCCGAGGGCTGTGCGAGCAGCGCTGCCCATCAAGGGCTGGCAGGGAGCGGCGGCCCGCGCGCTGCCGGGCCCGGGGCCGCGGCGGGTGCCCCGCTCGGCGGGACGCGCAGTGCCGGCTGGCAAAGGGAGGAGCGGGACAGAGCGCCCTTCGCCGGCCGGGACGGCTCCCGGGCGCGGCGGGATGAGCCTGGGCTCTTGGCTTCCCCCCCCTCCTCGAAACTCCGGGAAGAAGGAGGGGATGCCGCCCTCGCGGCTTTGGGGTTTGGGGCCGGGGAAGAAAGACCTCGCAAGCGGTGCTCTTACCCCCTCCATTTTTGTAGCAGAGGTAGGGAAATCGCCAGACGTTGGCCAGGTCTACGGCGAAGCCGATGACGGAGAGGAGGAAGTCGATCTTCTTGCCCCAGGTCTCCCTGTCCTGGGGGGCGTAGCGCGGCGCGGGGGCGGCGGGCAGGAGGCTGCTGCTGGTGTACTGCACCCCGTTGTGCTCCTTCACCAGGATCAGCTCCACGTCCTTCCGCGGGGGCGGCGGCCCCGTGCGCTCCGGCAAGGGGGCCACCACCGACACTTTGCGGTCGGGCTGGATCTGTTTGTTCATCCTTGCCTTAAACATCCAGAGAGAGCCAGCTGAGGAGGGGGAGCGGGCGCGGCGGGGTGCGGGAGCGCAGATAACGGAAGTGCACTTCCCGCTGGAGGCGACTCCGCGCTCCAGCCCGCCGGTGTCAGCGCGGCAGGAGCGAGGCACGGCCGTAATAAGAGCCATGCAAATGAGGCGGGAGAGGGGGGACCGCGGCGCCCGCCGGGGTGCCCCCGGGGAGCGGGGCTTCCCGCGCCCTTCCTCCGCGGGGGAGCGGCCGGCAGCCGGGCGCGGCAGCGCTGCCCGCCGAGCCGCGGGAGCACCTGGGCCACCCCGCCCGCCGCCCCGGGCCGGGCTGGATGGAGCCTCCCGGGCCGACCTGCCCCGCCGGCCGGAGCCCCGCACCGGCCGGCCCCGCGCTGCGCCTTGCCCGCCAGCGGCAGTTTCGGCTTCAAGTTAGACACTGCGGGCTTGTCCGGCCGCGGGCTGCGGGGCGCTCGGAGCTGCGAGGCAAAATAGGTGTCCCCGGTCAAGCAATCTGAAAGTGCCGTTAGCAGGCAACAGGTAGAGCTAATCTGGATTGCCTCTTTCCCTTCTTGCCCGGCCGAGCTGCGATACGGAGCTGGCTTTCCCCTGTCTGCTAGCGTGGCTTTAGTTAAACGGTAGAATTTGGCTTTTGCCATCAGAACCTGCAGGGGTGCAGGTCGAATGGCAGAGCTGGACACTGCTAATACTGCTACGCCAGTACTAACGGATGCCCAGCTTTTTCTGTCCTGGAAACCGTTATTCAGCTGTCAGGCTGAAGTATTTGCAGGACATCAAATATTTGCTGCTATTCCAAATGGGACCTGGGTCTTTTATGTGTAAAATGAACAAATAATTAGCTGGCAGAACAACAGTGATTTGTGCCAAAAGTTGGCTAAATACAGCTGTGGAAAAGGGGTTTTCAGGGGCTCTTCCTGTTACAGCTCTTGGCAGTAACTGTACTTTCAGTGTCTGTTTAAGGAATAAAATTTGGGCACCAAAGGCAGAAACTGGCTCCCCTTCCCCAATTTTAAGTAGCTTCCCTTTTGCCTGCCATCAGTGAGAACAGGTCAGATCGCAGAGGATTCTGGGTGGTGTTACAGCCTACCATTCTTATTCAGTCTGCTACGACTGATAATACACTATTACAATCGAAACAGATGAAGAGAGGTGCTAGTCAGAGTTCTCAAGGAATATCTGCAAACTTGGAATGTGAAAAATAATTTCAACTCAGAGTTAAAACTTGCATATCAGCATCTTCCCCTTCTTTCTTTAGGCCACAGATTACAAAGATGCTAGTAAGACAGCTATTGAGAATTTTCAGATTTTCTGCCTTCACAGAAAGCTCTTGGTTCAAGCTCCAAGATCCAAGTTGTGACTTGGATCCCAAAGCCCTTCTCTGGGTAAAGTATTTGAGCAGTGGCTATACTGTTTCAGAGCAATTGCATGCTTAGAACCTGCAGCTCATACGTCTTCTTTTGGTTACTCTGTGGTTTCCTGTCCTCATCTTCTCTGAAAACACCACATAAAACCATTTTCTCTATTCTTTTTGATGCTTCATGCCATATGTGCTGCAAGTATTTCCCTTGTGCACAGTCATTACATAGTACACTTGCTATTTGCCCATGCAGTACAACCCACGTTTTTACACTCACGTGCAGCTCCACTGCTGCCTGCTCCTCATACCATCCATCAGTCATAGCCACCAGATGCATCCAACATATACCCGTGTTATATGCAATGCCCCCAGATACGCCCACGCTCCCCAGTCAGCCTGCATACCCATTGTCCCATAGCAAATAAAGGACAAGCTCTGTTCTGGGCATAAGGAGAACCTCCACTCCCAGCTGCAGTGCCCTGAAGCCATCTTGTTGACAGACTCACCAGGTAGCACTGGGGATGTCTCTGTCCCATTCCCTGGTACCTATGGGGAGGGGGAAGATGACTGAAGAGGGATTCCTCCTTCTTGGTTCCGCCACTCTGGGACTGCAGTCTCCCTGGGAGCTGAAGCTGTAGCCTAGCCAGTAAGGAGCTTTTTAAACCTGGTTCCCTTCTCTCCACGTGACTATTACTGCATTAATAATCTGCACAGACTTCCTACGCTAGACAACAGCACTCACATATCGCTTCTGGAAAAGTAAGGCCTTGCTAAGGAACACCCTTTTCCCCACAAGGTCTCAATTAGCTGAGCTTGATCATGATGTCTATGGTGGGAGGAATCTAGAAAGCCCACGCTTATTTCCTAAGAGAATTAAGTCACTGTGCATATATATATATGCCTTTAGTCCTTGCGTGGAAAGTGTGCACAATCTGGTTAATGTAATATCTGCTGCACCCTCAAGGTAAGAAAGTCCTCAATTGGATTTTATAAAAAAAGTTGCTTAATCTTGACTCTGTCTGGATCTTGTTATGCCTAATGGAGCCTGACAGCGGGTAGAGTTGAAGTCAGAAAAGGGAATATTGTATTTAGAAACCTCAATGGAGCCTGGCAAGATGGCAGGCTGTCAGTGATATTCTGGTGTTGACTGGGAAATAGGCTATAGTTACTTTAGCAAATAGTAAAGTGTTGTTAGGTTAGTCGTCAGCTATTCAAATTCTTGTCTATCGTTTTCTTTGCCATGTAAAGGAGAATATACTGGATGCTGTAACAGTAAGATGGGGTTGCCACTCTTATACATTAATGTCTACGAAGAAAAAAACATCCCAACATAAACATTTTAGTTGGTGCTTCCAGATCATCATTAACTGCTGGTATGAAGGCTTGCTTTGCTAGTTGGCAGCAGGGTTTGAGTTCTCCACCTTTGGCAGCACAGCCCTCTGCCACTGATGTTACGGAACTACAGGAACTGGCTACTGTCCTTCCTATGAATGGGCTTTTGAGAAGGGCTGTATATTGGAACTTGCAACATATATGTATATATGTTGGAATTTGCACTTTATAGTTGGTGCATCTGAAAGAGTCTTGCTTTGTTTTATGTCTGATATATTTGATGGAAGATCTTTGCAGTTGAGACAAACAAAGCAGTGACTAAGAGGGGATATGATTGCTTTATAAATAAATAGAAATAACTATCACTGAGAAAAAAGACCCACAACCACCAACACTTAACCCAAAGGAGAGAAGATAATGATCAATTTAATTGGAAAATGAAAAGAAGTGTTCTAGCTATCAAAGCAGTGAATACAGTAGGAACTAAAGACTTTGGTTTTAGGATATTGTTTTATGAGCAGAGTTGTATGATGAAGTTGCTTCTGAGGGCTAGGATTTGGACTTGAAGACCCAGGACATCACTTTCTTATTATAATCCAATATATAATGAAAAGAGTAAAAAGGGGCAGGGGACATATACACCAACTATTTAATTTCACATCCTGGTACATCCACAGAAACTCTGTGGCCTTGGGGCTCACCAGCACTGAAAGGTTAAAGATTTTTCAAACAAAGTGCATAAGCTGAATGAAGTTAGGTTTGGTTACTCCGTGATAAAAGAAACTCGGGGAACAGACAGTTGCTGTAGGAACTGGGAACAAAGTAGACAACAGCCTTCTGACTGAATCAATATTAAAACAATTTCACAGTGATGGGAACATGGTAGTGGCAGGGGTGCCCATCTTTCTACGTTAGCAGGTAAAGGATACTGTGCTGTGGACTGTATCAAGCACCTTTTGATGACGGGAGATGCATCAACTCTAGCTTCTTGGACTGTTGCAACTAGATTGGGCAGGTTTGCTTCATAGTATCTCTAAAATCATATTGCTATTCCAAATGTAGTGTTTACTTAGTATTTAAAAGCTTTGTGTTGTATTGTTAGCAGGCTATTGTCATAGTATCTCTTCCCTAGAGCCAAAGAAATGCATCTCTGAGAGGGCCCATTTGTGTTGGTCCAGCCCTGTATTTTGTCAGTCAATGTCTGTCATGTTACAAGCTGTCTTCAGACTGAAAATAAATATTGCAGAAGCACTCCACAATGTTTTGATATTCCATTGATGCAAGAATTCAGAGTTGTAGGGGAAGACAAGGCCTCTTCCTGTTTCTTGAGACAGTAGCGTTTCTGTCTTCCTTATCAAGTTGCTTGAGATTGTCACAAAAACACGCCTCCTAAGCTTATTTTACCTGGGATCTACTACCCCTGCCATCAGGTGACCTTCTTCGATGGAGCCATCATTGTCACCCAAGCAAGCTCTCCCACGGTGTGTTTATTGTTTAATCACATATAGAATATGTGTGTGTGTGTGGAGAGGATGATGTTGAACTCTAGGAGGTTTATTCCTCACAATTTCGCCACTGCCCTCTCTCTGCAGGCACACCTTCTTCACCTCACTTTGGCCTCTTTCCAGCTTACTAGCACTTACTATCTTTTAAAGATTATAAATCTACTTTGGAACATTTCACACCAGATGTAGTTACGATCTAGCTTCAGCAATATTCTTTCTCTCTACCTGTTTTGAATCACTAGCTCTTGCTGCTGCTTTAGCATCAGGTTTATTCTATGTCAGAGAGAGCTGTAGGAGAGCAATTTGTGAAGCTGTGTATAAGTGGAGTGAAACTGGGAGCACTCCTAATTTCAGCCTGACTGTGCATAAGGTGCACTCCATCCTCCTCCCTTCGTCTTGGCTTGCGCAGGAGAGAATCCAGGTGCAGGGTCCAGAAGGGAGCACGGGCACACACTGACCTAGTCCCTCCTTTGGACAGTAAGAGAACCAGAACACTTGGGTCCACTGTAGTCCCTCCTCTGGGTTCACCATGTTGTATGTCCATGTAATCTTTGCCTTTCTAGTTGGAATAAACCTTTCCTGACTAAAAATGGCCTAGATTTCAGGTGAAGTCTTACCAGCCTTTAGTGAAACAATAGTAATTTCCAGGATTATCAGCCAACACTTTAATGAGAAGGGGATCGCACTCGCCTGTATTAAATGTTTGTCCACAGGCAGGTTACAAACACTCAAGTCGTACTGCTCTGTCACTTCCAGATGACAGTCCTGTAGTTTACAGAACAAATTCATGTTTCCCTAATCCTTAAAGACCAAGTTTAACATTTTATTTTGTTTGCTTCCATGCCATTCCTGTTACTCTAGGATTCCTTTTTTTTTTTTCCTGTGTGAGTCCCATTCTTCACTGATTTAATATTACCTGCCAACTTCATCATCTCCAAATTTAATTAGCAAGCACAAACTTTTGGGTGCATATTATTAATACAAATATTTAATAACATTATTCCCAAAAACAGATCTTTCAGGATGGGTAATCTCACTCCAAGCCTGTAATTATCCTTATAGCACAACATAGTATTATATCCTCTTTAGTCAGTTCCTTTCCTGTCTTAACAATTCTATCTATCTCCTCTGTTCAGACTAACAATTACAAGT
Source organism: Chlamydotis macqueenii (assembly GCF_036417535.1). Classification (NCBI taxonomy): domain Eukaryota; kingdom Metazoa; phylum Chordata; class Aves; order Otidiformes; family Otididae; genus Chlamydotis; species Chlamydotis macqueenii. The sequence goes on from NC_141568.1 coordinate 17,443,827, forward strand.
GTCATTGTAGCAGCTGCTTTTGTGAAGTCATGATAGATTAATATCTACCACGTTTTCCTTGCTTTTATAAAAGGCAGTTATCAGAGTAAGGTACCAGATTAATCTGGCTTCCTTTGGGAAGCTCGTTTTGCATGTAGCAGTCTTCTGTGCTTATATGCCTATGAGTAGAATTCATGAAAAGTGTTTTACCGTGGGACTATATGCTTCTCCCTAAATCAAGGCTTTCGCAAGATGCTTTGTAGTTTCTGTCATCTGCATACCCTGAACAAGACAGCTGCTCAATGTCCAAAGCTAGACTGAAGAGATGACCCAAAATATATAATGATATGAAAACTTGTTGAATTTTAGATGATCCTAAGATTAGATTTTTTACTGCACTGCTGATGGCAAGGTGCTGGATGTTATTTTCCTCCTATTGAAAAGACTAAACAAGAAAAGAGGAGCAATCTGTCCTTGCTTGCTGGGAGAACCTGTCCTTTCTCTTGGTGCCAGTCTCTTGCTGGTATCTCTGCTTGTACAGCAAGTAAAATACGTCTAATTTGCAGGCTGCAAAAAAAGACTGAGAATGAGCACTGATATTGTGCTTAACTAGAAATAGGCACCTTAACACGGGCTTCTGGTGTTACGTTTTTTGTGTCCTACACTGTTTATTGAACATATTCAAAGCTAATCTTTATGTAGCTTCATTCATTTTAAGAGGCATCATGCACCTAGATATGAAGATAGAATAGAACTGATTCTTTTTCCAAATGCAAACCAGCTGATTCCACTGCTTACATTAAAGCCCAACCAACACTGAGAACATTTAAATTATTAACTGTTGGTGCTTTTTACTAGGCTTAATATTTGAGACAAAATTATTTCCTTTGGTATAGGAACAGAACTCCCTTTGTAGCCAGCGAGAATAGTATGCACAGATCTGGAGAGGAGATGTGGAAATGAAAGCCACACTTACTTAAATTCTGTCTGTCATTTTTAGCTTTTTCAAGAGTACTCAGAAACAAGTGAATTGCACTCAATAAAGTTGCCTTTTCAATAATGGAAGGCGTATAAGCAGCAACTCACACTGCTGTTGCCCAAGGCTTACACTGCAGTTACACCCAAATCAGAGTTCTATTGTGCTAGATGCTGAACATGCATAAGCACAGAAAAAAAGTCTGAGTCACCTTATCTGCCTAGAAGCAATTACCTTTCTGTTGCTGGTAGTTGGAGAGGAAGGACCACTGTGTCTTTCAGTGGTCCTAAGGCAACAGATTTCCTTAAGCTATTGATACTATGATTCCATCTCTTTGAGACAGAAGGACAAATTCCTTGGTATCTAACTGAAAAGTCTCCTCCAACACACTGAACAAGACAAGTTCTTTATTTCTTTTAAAAACAAAGTGAATCTTAAAAATACAAACATTCAAAAGGATCCAAGTCTCATCACAAGTATTACTTGAACTCAAAGTTTAACTTTTGTGTATGTTTTGCCTTACCTAAGTTTACACATTGATCTTACAGGTATTTCCATGTGGTCACCTCGTGTATAGGTTTGAATGGGTTTTACTTACTTTTACTGTCCAAAGCCTTTGCAGTTCTATAGCAACAGGTCCTTAAATACTTAAAGTTGCAAACTGATTTAGTACTTGGAAACCTCCAGTTGCCCTCAGTTGTAGCATTTATCCAAGTGCAGCACCAAGTAGCAAATGAGCTTCCCAGCTAACGTTGACTAGTTTGGACAGTTATAAGTAAATTGTTTTTGTTGAGCTGATTGTTTTAAAATTAAGCCTCCAAGCACCGAAAGAATCAGCAATGCTGAGGGAGACTCAGAGCCTGTCTTCAAAGTTATGACAAGTCAGGCACTTGGCAGTTTTCACAATGACCTATATTTTAATATGGGCTATTGGATTATTTCTAAAGAGGCTTCTTAGCCATAAAAGAATTATGCTCATTGGTTGGGCTGTGGCAAAAATACAATTGAATTAAGGATTGAAATAATTTAGGATCCAGCTGGACAAGTTGTCCCTGCGGCTGAGCAGTAACAGATGTATTAAGCATTGGAAATTGCACAGAAAAAAAAAGGTATAATTGATCTAAGGTAACCACAGTACTTTATATTAAATAAATCAATGCTGATAAGCTGAAAGGTTAGAAGCAAGAAGCTGAATTGAAGGAAGGTGGACCTGGGAAAAAGCAAGTCTGGGTAAAACAAGTTAACTTTTAGGTCCTAAGTGTGGTTAGGGACTGTGGACACTTGAGCTCTCAAAGTACACAGGCTATGAGTTTCCAAATCAGCAGGAGAGAGTGCTGGGAGAGAGCAGAGGGGATACCAAATTGCACATCCCTGGCGAAGGGACATGTTTTCTAAGTGAGAAAAAAACCCTATAATTAGCCATCTCTGTGTTAACTTGTGCATCTAAAATAATTTGTCACTGAAAAGCATAGGCGACCCGCAGTCCTCACGCTTTCATGCAGCTGTGTGCCTGTATGTATCACTGCATTCCAGCTTAAAGATGGAAAGGGCAGGCTGCACTGTGACAGCCGTATTACCCAGAGCTGTTGATGTTTTGGGAGTGCAATGCGTGTCTGTGTGTTAGAAGAAGCAAGTAAAAGCAAAAGTGTAACGTAGGATACAGTAAATTCCTTCTGGAGACACTCAGTGCCTAAACACTAGCAAATGGAGTAGTACTGGAGTGGAAGGCTGTAGAATCGAGTGAAAAAAATTATATTTTCTAGCTATGTCTGTTCTTTGGAAAGTTAGAGACAAACTTCACACAGTGAGAGCAACTTTGAAAAAATCCCCCCACGTGTCTGTATTTAATGTGGATGGAAATACTGAAGGGTTGTAGAAGACAGGATTTCCCCATTGTTACTCACTTAACTTCTGATTCCTTTTGTACATTTCCAGACTAAGCACAAATGGTTTAATAGGCATTAACCTTATTTTGCAAAGAAAAGATACAGAAAAAAAAGTATTATTGCTTTGAGCATACATATATTAAAGTCAGCTTATACTTACATGACTATTATTACTTTGAGTGTACATATATTAAAGCAAACATGTAATTGCGTGACTACTGAAATTGAGAAAAGGAGGCAGACAAATCGACAGAGACGCTATTGCCTCGGCGAGGATGTTGTAGCAAGTTCTGCTGCCGTGTGTCCCAGAGAGCAGGTAAAACAGGTACCAGGATGGGGTTGCGTTTGTCCAGCTCGGGGTTATTGAGTAAGTGTCTAGAGAGAGAATAATTACAGTGCTGTGGCTTCTGGTTCCTGGGCGGCTGTGCTTTCCCGGCCGAAGCCCTGGCTGGCGGCGGGGGTGCAGGCTGCAGGCCCGCGCAGCGAGCGCTGTGGGCGGAGGGCGGGCCTGGGTCCGGTTGCCTTGCCCTAAAGCGCCCCCTGCCGGCGGGCCTTCCCTGCGGCCTCGCCTCACCCGCAGCTGCTGCCCGGCCCCGCCGTTGCCACTGCCGCTGCACCTGGAACTTCAGCAAGGGCGCTTAGGGGAAGCTGGGTCTTGGCTTATGTGCCTGTTCTCTTACTCCTGTCAAATGCTATAGACCTATAAAAAGTCTAGAGCTCGGTGGGTTTCTGCAGAAATTAAAGACACCTCTTTGAAAATAAGGAAGGCACAAACTTCCTTAATGCTGCAGCAGATACGCTGATTTAAAGGATATATTTGAGACCGATGACTGTTAATGTTAAAAGCCAGTCCCCGCTGCAAAGTCAAGCAATCAAAGTCTAGGAAATGTTGTCAAGATAATGTTTTAGTTAAGGTTTTGCTGTGGCACAAATGGAAGAGCTGATGTTAGATCTTAGAACATTGCTGTGCCTCAGACGTTCCTCTGACAGACAGTCCTCTTGCACACCAGACGTCTTCTGTCTCTCTGCCATTTCCAGGAATTGAAACTTTTGTGACCTACTAATTTCATGTAGGTTTCCTAAGGCTAATACCAAATTTTGCCTGATTGCTCCTTGTCCTGAGCAGACAAGAATCTTTGATGTAAAAGGAAGGGGAGTGAAAATGCTGATTTTGAAGTTAGATGTAGACTTGAAGAATCAGTTGTTTCTTTGTTTGTTTCAAATAAATGAGCCGAGCTGTTACCAGCAGGTAAACATGCAGTCGTCCCTCCTTGCTGTGATTAGCTTTCAAACTGTTCTTAATCAAAGTACATTGCTCGCATCTCAATAAAACGTAAGCATAGAAATGGCTAAACATAAAATTATATAATTTAAAAATATGATGATACTTTTCCGAACCAAAGCTTCAATTTTTATGTACTAAAAGAGCAGTGATACCAAGATATTGATCAGCAGGAAGGATTAACTGTGAGATGTTACACTCTGAAGGAAAGATGGGGCATTTGGCCGTGTGCTCAACATTAAAAAAATCTCCTTTGCTTTCTGAAGATTTGCATGCTGCATTTTCTTAATGTCCAAGTTATGGTGAGAGAGTGTATAATCGCTTGTGGTCAAGGTCAAAAATTATCATTCATTGGGAAAATGTGATGGGGAAGTTGAATATACTCACCTCTATACTGTCATTAACAGTTTCTGTGCTGTTTCTGAGAGAGTATTGTGACGCATTTGATAGCAGAGTCTAGAACCCTGTTGCAATAGCGGGTCAACAGTGGACTTCATCCTGTGCTCATGTGCAGGGACAGAAGATTACGGTGGAAACAGATTAGAGGGACAGGAGAAGAGATACTGAAACTGTGGCTCAGCTTTCACTACGGTCATCTGCTAGTCCGTGGAGAGAATCAGATCCTCTGAAAGTTAATTCTTACCTTTTCTGTAGACTGAGGGTATATCTACAGACTATACAGTCTCTTTTCTAGCTGAAATCCATCTCCTGGGTAGTGCAATATGGGGATAATTGCCCTTCTGACACACATTAGAGAACAAAGGGGTCATGGTGGCAAGTGTGGTAATACTGGGATTCCACGTTGCTGTCTGGAGTCCCATTGCACTTCATGAGGTACAAGGAAAACTTAACCTGTTAAGAAAAGCTGACAGTTATGTTCCTTTTCTTTCTTAGTGAACATCTGCATTTGCATTCTCCCCATTCTTTATCCCAGTGGTGGTCTTTTATACCCCTTCACAGATCATTGTTATAAATTGATTAGTCCATGTAATCTCAGCAGAAGAGTATTCTGCTACCTTCTCTGTGTCTCCAATTCAGATTTTTCAAATTTAGGCATAGGGAATATGACTGTGCACCAGAAAGGCAAAGTAAATTGCTGCACAGCTTATCTCGAAGCATGGCAGAACACTGTGCTATGCCCCCACCTACCCTTCATCTGTGCTTTTGCCTCTGGTGAACTGTGGCCACTGTTCTTTTTGGATTTGGGTACAGAATGGGAACCTGAATGAAGCCATTCACGTCTGTGTTAAGTGGCACCATTCGTACACTAAGGACAGTGCAGTGGGCGTGGGATGGGACCTGGGCCTGCCTTCCCTGCCTAAGGGAAGGAACTGGGATGATAGAATATAGTCACTCTTCTGGCCATAGAGAGGAACCCAGAGAAATGAGCACAGGGTGGAACAGCAGCGCGTGCTCTGAAAGGATCTCCCGCAGGAGGGAATCTCTTTTCAAAGAGAATCTGAGGGAGTGCCAGCCCCAGGGAGTGCCTGGTGCTGAGACTGAGTTGGAACAGAGCTGGGGAGGGCTGATGGGTGGTGTGGCCTGGTGCAGATGGGCTGCTGTACTGCAGCTCCCCAGGGATCCTCCATCTTTGTGCCAGCTTGCCCAAACCTCACAATATTTTGGGGTATTTTCATAAAGTCCTACCTCCTGAATTTATGGGATTCTACTAGAAACCTAGCTTCCATTCAATAATAAAAAGTTACATTTCTAGCTCATAAGCTTGCAGATGTGAACTATAAGGGCTCAAAAGTGGAAGGGCAATAAAAATAAATGCCTTACTATTTTTTGAAAGAAAACCAGATTAATTTAGGAGAGTTTTTCAATTTGGTTTTGAATGTCTTCAGGAGAGGGAATCCACTTGAGCCTCTTTCCACTTGAGCATTCAGGGAGACGTCTCAAAACCTCTCTAAGATAATTCATGTTCTGCAGATCTGCCATGGTAGGGAGGTAGAGATGGGGAAGCAGTTGGGATCAGGCCCTAATTACATAATGTTCCACTCAGTTGTGCTGTCCTGCAACTGTACAGTGCAGAAATTTCCTGCATAAAGTAGCATATGGAAATTTAAAAAATAAAAATAAAAAAGGTGGAGGAGGGAGAGTGAGCTGAATGTGTGAAAAGATGTCAAATCAAAAGCAAACTAGAACATTATTACAAAAAATCAAGGTATACAAGCATATACACAGTGTAAGCTACTGAGCAGCATAGAACGGTGAGTTGTTCTACATGCTCACTTCTAATTCCTCAAAGAAGCTTTTGCTGTTAATGACAGGCCGTTGTGAATTATTAGTCTGCATATTATTAATGTAGGCAGTGCTATTTTTTAACAATTTTTTGTGATCCCAGTGTTTTCTGTTGTTTTGTTTGTTTGTTTTTTATTTCCAAAGTTTGGACAAGGATCTGCCTGAGATTCCGTACACACTGCAGAAGGAAATCTAAGGGCCAGTCTCATCCCTGGCTTCTGCATCTCATTAGCAGTTTGCAGATTTTCTGGGGGCGGGAGTGTTGAATATATTCAGTACCTCTTTATGAGGGGCTCAGTCTCCTGCTGCGCCACGCAGCAGTGTGGTTTGCCTTGAGCTCAGCTCCAGTCAGGAGTTCAGAGTCCTTCCAGCGAGCGCTCCAAGCTAAGGCAGTGTGATGCAGATGAATTGAATTAGACTCAAAACTCTCAGAGGAAGTTGGGAAATGTGGCTTCTCCTTTTTTCTTTAATTTTTTCTTTATGAGAGAGGAAAAATAAAAGTTAGGTTTAGGTACTGCTTGGTTAGAACTTGGATGTGCTGTCAGCTAAGAGCTGGTTTGTTTAGGTTGCGAGAAGGAATAGGTTAGTGTATTTGCTAGACTCTGATCTCTGCTTAGCACAGGAGCCCTTTCAATAAAATAACAAGTACAGAGGAAATTATAGGGGAGTCTGAGGATGAAAGGATGACTTGTTTGAATGTGTAACTTCTCTGAAGCTTCCTGCTTTTTATTAATCAAGGCTGTGCTGTAGGAGACCCTAGGTAAAATTTGGAAGGCAAACTCTACTTAGAAGGACTATTGTGCATTTAGTTATGTCAGTGCATGCTGACTTAACAAGGCTAGAAGAGAGAAAATAAGAAGATAGAACCAAATTAGGCTGGTATGGTTGATAACTTCATCAGGGAGAGGGCTACTGACGGCAAAACTACCTGTATTTTACCACATCTAGGTCAGTTACTAGTTTGCCACCGTCTTTTGGTTCTCGAATTGCTGCAGTTGTCTTCAACACCTCCCTTTCCTAAGGGCTTCAGCCCCCGCAGCTCTTGATTTATGTGTCTGTAAGGAGGCAAAAGCAGGGTTTAATGCAGCAACAGTACTTCAATATTCTCTTTCTCAATAAATTAATCATTAACATTAACCACTGACTCCCATATTATTTATCTTATACTTTTCCCTATTTTCTCTTACCCTCCTTCTTTTTTCCCTCTTCCAAGTTGATCTCAGCAAAACTTGGTTCCAGTCCCCACTGTTGGGTAAGTCTCTGCAGCCCCTACGGGGAGAAGGAGAAAAGGGGTCAGAGCTACAGAGGCAGCAGCAGGGCACAGTCGTCTTACTGGAATGAGTATGAGGCCAGGAACAAAGAAGTGCTGGAAGCTTCGTGCTCTGTTTCTGTGGTATAACAACACAGCTCTGATGGCACACTAATTCAGTTTTTTTACTTTTAGGAACCACTAAGGCAGCGTTGATGCTTCCTTAACTGTGCTAGTTCATTATCATACAATGTAATTATCTGATTCTGGTGTACAGTTTGTAGGACCTATTTTCTGGGGCCTGTTTCTTGACAGATATACTTGATAACACAGCTTCCAAAAAATGTGTCCCGAAGGGTCAGATGCTGTGCTGAATGAATTATTTGTATTTTGGTGGAGTCTGGGGCCCTGTTACAACAGGCTTTGCGAAATGTCTAACATAAGGCCAGTCCAAACCCTAGAGAAAAAACAGGTAAGAATATGTAATAGGCTCAAGTCAAAATCCCAACCTTTTGGAAGGAATTTGGATGTAAATTGGAACTTGGCAGCTCTGGAGAGTTTATAATTAAAAGTGCCAAATAAAACTCTGGTAGGAGCCTTACCATGTCATTGCTGCCATTAGGGTTAGGCTGCCTTGCTGGGATAGAGAGAGGCTTTCTTCCTTCTTGTTTAATAATGTATTTCCTCCTGGAGGAAAACTGTTGTGGTAAAACTCAGCAAAGCCAACAATGTGTCTCATAAACAAATTCATTTCCTTCTTCAAACATTGTTTCATTCAAGAGCAGTACATTCAAAATTCCTTTTAGTACTGGGTCTTTAATTGGTTCCTTTTGCAGGAATGAAGCAGCCGTCCTTTGAATCTCCCTTGAAGTCTGCTGAATTTGTTAAAGTCTACTATGTGATCTCCTGTTGGAATGCATCCTTTACTCAGTTGCAGCAAGGGAATGACCTTGATAACATACTTGGTGTATGACCTTATTTGGAGTTTCTTAAGGAAACCCCACACATTTGTTTTTAATTGTGAGCATTTGCCTATAATATGTAAAAAAATCACCCTTGACATGTCTCTAGAGGGATGCAGTTGAGTTTCAGGATTGTTTAATGATTTTTAAAACAAACAAACAAGGGAGACCTGTTCCTAGAGTCAGGAGATGTCATTTCATGTGTCTCTGAAAAAGCCTCAGCTGCTGCTCTTCTCCTAGAAACTTACTTAGTAAGGCCCAAGGAAGGGATAAACGGGCAATTCCATTTGTTTAGCATTAGGCATAGCTTTTGCTGTATTTCTGGGTTCGTTGGTTCTTTTGTTTTTCACACACCACTGTGATGTACAGATGTGATTTGAATACACGTGTTTTTATTGAGGCCGTATAGTCTCTTTGCCTCCAGTTAGTAAGTGTAGTTATTTGAAATGTAAACGTATCTGTGTTACTTCCAGTGTTTAATATTCTGTACAGGGAAGAGGCAGAAATGGAGAAAGTGAAGGTAGAGGAGAAGCGATATGATCAAAATGATTTTGTGGCTTAAGACTGAGCACTGACTAAATCTGGGAGGAATAAGCAGCCGTTTAGGTAGTGTTTTAAAGATTAAAAGAAATAAGTTCAGTTTATTATGTTCTGTAGAAACAAATGAAATTCAGATTGCTAATTGCCAGACATTCATTGAACCAGTTATGTGACTGAAGTTACTTTGAGTTTAGCGTTAATATTGCCTGGAAGAGCATTAATATTTCCTGGAAGGCTGCGGTTTAGGTTAGTGTTTTGTATTTGCTCCTTTTTTTGGCACAGTTTTTGAAAAATATTTTTATCCAGTCCAGTGTAGGGGACACACCATGTGATTACAAGCATACAGCAGGAGTGGTAAATAAGGCCAGTTCATTGTAGAATAAGGTCTGCGGTGTAACCGAGTACTGAATGTGTTCAATTAAAACTATTCATTAAACGTGCTCTCATGGTTATCAGAGATTCAGAGAAATGCACTGGCTTTTGAGCCATTTATCACTTAATGAGAAACCAAAGCTATAGTGAGAATGGTGATGAACATTGACTAGTCATATTAGAAGGTCCTAAGTAAGAAGAGGCCAGAGCAAAATATGGCAGCATGGCAACGTTCCCTCACCCTGCCCTAAATAATGAAAGAACTGAATGGAAGTTGCCTTTGTTGGAAAAAATCCTGTGCACACAGATCTGCCTTGTGAGCCGGCACCGACTTTCAGTAGCAATAACTAAGTCAATGTGCTGCTGTGCCATATAAATGAGATGAGCTTCCTCGTGCGTAAATGAGGCTTTCAGCAAAGAAAATACACGGGCTTTGTTGCACTGGGTGGCAAACGTCTTCCATTATCCCCATAGCAATGCTGATTGAAAATTACTTGGCATTTGGCAAGAGGAGATACCTGTAAGCCAAACAGGCTGTGTCACGCTGCTGCTTTGCCTCTAGTTGCAGTTACCACATTACTAGGACGAGAGTTGTTATTACACCAATGCTGTGGATGCTGCCTGGCTTCTTGTCAGTCTGTCTTTGCTCTAAGAAAGCAGTGCAGGAAGACCACCTTGTACTTTTTTACCAGTCCCGTGCTTAGGTTCAGCAGACAGCTTATTTTCACAATTAAAATGGAGTTAACAGGAATTTTCTTCTCTTCTATCATACGCTCTTTGTGCTCTGCACTTCAGTCTGAAGAAACGGACTGAAAAATGTATTTTAATTATAACTAGTCCTCTAAACTACAGGTGGCTTTTGGAAATAGTGCTTTAGGCACAGAAGTACCCTTGAGTTTTAAACATGACTTTCTGTTTCTGGGCACTTCCACACAGCCATTATCCAGAAATCAAGGTAAAAATACGTATCTGAGATGCTTCCTCTGAAGTAACTGCTTCTGAATAAATAGAAAAAACTTCTTGCTTTTTTTTTAATCATTGCCCACTGTCTGAAAGTGGGTGCCACCAGTGGATCACAGGCATCAATATTCAAAATGGATATTCAAATTTGATGGCTCGTTTCACCACTGAAGACAGTTCTAGTAACTGCAGCCCCCACATCTGTATGTGTTTTATTCCTTAGAGTTTGAGTGACCTGATTGCAATAGCACTGTTTTTAGGAGGAGATGCTAACCTTGTCTTCCTGGCTTGATTATACTTAATTTGCATCTGAAACAATTGCCAAGGTGGTTGCTTTACTGATGTTTTAATTAGGAAGCATCACCAAAATAAATTGGGTTGAGTTTTGCTACATCAGTATCATTTATTATGGAGAACATTGTGAGATGAAATATGTGTAGATGATTAACAACTTAATGGCATTAAGTTATTTTATTTTTTCTTAGTTAGAAGATGGTGGGATATCCTGATGGGTAGGCCTCATGTAGAACCAGAAGAGGATTAGCATATATTTTCATCTAAGAATAGTGTGGGAGTTTCAGTATCTTGAAGAAAGGGGTGAAATACTTAATATTGCACTTATAGCACAAATTACTTTCAGAGAAACATCCAGTGATTAGGAATGATTCAGTCTTGATGAATTACCCTGCCTTACACAGTGATATAGCTGAACACTTCTAGCTGGCTTTGTTTTGTATGACCAGTGTGATATATTCCCAAGAGACTGAAGCACTTTCTAAGGAGGGAATACATTGTCCTCGTCACATCAACAGCCCTTTCTTGGGTACATTGTGACATCCTTTTTGTGGGATGTGTTTGTCGCTGTGCTGTATGGGAGATGTGTGCGTAATGAATCCCGTGGAAATAAACAGTGTTTTCCCCCTTATGAATATTTGATCTATGATTTATTTATCCACCCAGACTGGGACTAATAGCATGTCAAATGCTGCCTGTTTGTTTTCCTGTTGACATATTTCTATCAGCAGTGTCTTCTGTATTATGGACAGGAAAAATATTAGCAGACTTATAAAACAATGGCTTAACGAGACCAATTCTTTGATGTAAGCTAGATGGACTCCGCTTGGGAAAATAATAAGAGATTAGGTGGAGGGGAGGGATATTTTTTGTCTGCTGTGAAATTGTTCACGGTAGACTGCAAGAAGAGTAAATTGAGACTGACTGACTCCACCAGAAGGTCAGACACTGACCGGTGCTGGCAGGCTGGTGTCTGCTAAGGCAGAGCTTGCCTACGTACCCCTGTGTAACTGTATGGAGACCAGAGGTCTCTTTCTTTGGCACCTTAGCATGCACCAAATAATGGTCGAAAGAATAAGAACTGATATCACTGAAAATGCCTAGTGACAGCAAGCAGATCAGAGATAGCTGCAGGTAAGAAGTACAAATATTTTGATAGGGAAAAAGATGGTGAACGTGCCTAAATGCACCATCTTGCCATAAATGATCAAATCCATTTTAATCTGTGCTTTTCATGATCTAATGCTGTGTTCACCTTTTCTCATCTGGAAGAAAAAAAAATCAGTGGGAGTGCTAAAGCTGACAGTGTCAAATTTGATTATGAGATTTGGGACACCACAACCGCCTATGGGTAATTCACTTGATCAGGAGTCAGAACTCTTGTGTTTCTATCTCTGCTATGGCAGTGCCCTCCTGTGTAAGTTTTGGTAAGGTAGTCACTTTCCTTTTGCCTTGTCTATTTATAAACTTAAATATTCAGGAGAGGTAGAAACCCTTATGTGCTGTATACAATACTTAGTTCAATGGCTGTTTCTTTTGTTAGAGCTGAGAAGTCTATTGTGATAAAATGAATAATAACGGAGAGTTTTGTCAAAGGTGTCTCCTATTACTTGCCATTGTCTGAAGGGGTAGGTTCTCTTTGGCCCACAGAGTATCTTTTCTACTAAAAGAGAAGTTTCCACTATATGAAGACTTTTGCCTTTTAAATTGTCACTAGCAAAGGTAGAAAGAATGACTCCTGCTCCTCACTTCAAAGGTTGGTTTAGATTTGGTGTAGCTTTGAGTTAATAATAGTTCAAACCTGTGTTCAGGTGAAAGTGCTGTTTCTCTCTCCCCAGTGTATATTGATAATATACTGCTCTGCTTACAAGAGACAGGCTGTCAAAGGCATGCAATTAAATAACATTATGGAGGTTGGCATGCTTTCATTCAAAAGACCAGCATACAAAATCTAAACATTTTAAATTATTTCTGCTTTGAATGGCTGCTGTAGTTCATGGCTGGTTATCTCCCATTTCAAAGACTTCCGGCATTGAGGAAAACAGCTTTCCTAAAAGCTGCTGACCATTCTGATATGACTCCTTCTAGTCTCCTACACTTTTTCCTGTTCATTTCTTTTTTACGTTTTAAGAAAACATTTTGAATTTTCCTGCAATCTTTGATATCAGGAGATACGAGCAGAAGCGCAGACTTTCGTATCTAATTGTGCACTTGGCCTTATCTTTGTCTGCAAGGCTGATGTTTACCTTTGGAAAGGAAATTGTTCTTTTTGAACAATTATAGCCTCTAAGCTTTCATCATGTCTCTATAATTTGTAGTGCTTTGCTTCTAGTGCAGTGTCAGATACTTGGTGAAGTTTTAGGAAGATAATGTCCTTAACAAAAGGGAAGTAATTTTTTTTTTTTTTTTTTACAAGAAAGCTCTTTTTAACAATAATCTGATCTGATCAAAATGTTCCCGATAAACTGATCTTTTAAGTTCGGTAAGGATAAAGCTAAGATACTGCAGTAGGCAGGAATGAGCAGTTGTAGGAAGAGAGAAAGGGAGAAGCTGGTTAGGGAGCCGTTCTTTAGAAGAGGATCTAGAGCTTAGAGATCAACCATTGCCCCCCATAGGAGTGGGCAATGCTGTGGTGTTCTACAAAAGCCAAGCCTTGTGCTAGGTGTATATGAGCTGGACTGTTGGCTTCAAACTATGTAAAGAGAGCCTTCTAGTGTACTGAGGAATGGTAGAGCTGGAGCTGAAATGCGATCTCCGGAGAACTTAAATGAAAATAGAAAGAAGTCTAGAAAGTGCAAGCTGTGAGGAAAGAATGAAAGGGGTTTTGCTTTTTCACTTCAGAAAGGCAGGCTGGGAGAGGCATGAGTGAAACAGGCGTCATGAGAAGCTCTGCGTATATATGTGTGTACAGATATAAATAGTTACCCTGCAGAAAAGCAGAAATGAATCAGTTCTCCTTGAGCAAGGTGAACACAAGACCTGCAGAAGTATTCAGGTTGGACTATGAAAAAACTTTTCTAACAGCAGAAGTTGTTAAGCGATGGACTAGATTATATGACAAGGCTAGGCAGTCTTCCTCTGCCCACACCTGCAATGACAGGTTTAATCTAATGAATTCTCACTTCTGCAAATGAATTCTATTTGCTGGCTTTACAGGAAAGGAATAAATTTTGTGTGTGTTTATTAGGTATTCTTGCTAATAACAAATTGACAATGAAACATAAGCTAAGGAACATTCTCAAAATGCCTCAATTTTACCACCAGTTCCTAGCAAATACAAATCCACAATCTCCTATATAAAACCCTAGTTAGAAGGATTTCTGATGTAGTTGTAGTACTGCTACACTGCTAAATTGAGTCTCATGCAGCCATTGTATAACTTCAAGAGATGGCATGCTCAGGGAGACTTCTAGAAACAACAGAAACATGCTTGGTCTTACCTATGTCCAGTTTAGAACAAAGCAGTGAGCGTGCAGGTGTAGCTTTACACCGCATTTTAACCTGACAAAGAAGATTTTCAACAGAATATTTTCTAGGTAGTCTAATAAAAACAAACAGATTTAAAAAAGTTAACGTAATTGATTTATTTTTAACACATGAAAGCTTGTAACAGCATGAAAATGTAGAATGATCGTGATTTGAGAATAGAGGATGGGCATATATTTACTTTCGACCTGTTGTGGCATGCAGGGCTTAGAAAAAGACATCAGTAGCTAGTGCCTAGCTAAGGTAATTAAGTATTTCCTATTATGACATTGTGATGTGTCTCTGAAGTCTCACCAGGCAAGCTGTGCTTGTTACAGAATATCTTAAAGTAAGAGGATGGCACAATAAATTAAAACTTTCATAAAATTTAATAATTTGTGATATTATTTTCCGTGGCAAAGGCAGTATAATTCTTACCGCTATTAACCGTAACTAGCCATGGAAATTTTTCATGTGTTCTAATTATTAGTATTATTGTGTGCTTTTAGTAGGTACAAAGTATCTGGTTGTTGCCCACAGGATTAAACATACACTTAAGTGCTTTGCAGAAGTTGGGTCCTTAAATGACCCTTCTGTATTTCCTTTGTCATGGCACTAAACCTGCTGCGCTTCTTGAACTTTATCTGAGTAAGTGCTGCATACTGTATTTATATCAGACACTTTTTTTTGTTTGCATTTTGGCTTTGTGAAATGTCAGAATCAATCTTATACTAATGAAATGTCCAAATTTCATCTCAGCTATGAACATAGCTGCTAATCCCCTAAGATGTTTACTTTCTGCCTCTCTGGCTATGTATAGTAACAGAGAGTCTGCCAACTTAAGCACTGCTGACAAACGTCTGCCTACTGCTAGTCAGTCTAATAAATGTTATTTCATTGAGTAAAGATCTAAAATTAATTAATTAAATGTCATTAAAATCCTTAGCAACCTTTGACAAGTTTGCTCTTACTGCAGGCCAGTAGTAGTTACCTGAATACTGCATGTGCCCCCTGAATCCCACCCAATTCAGTAATTTTTATGTTTTAATCTTATGATTTCTTAACTTTAATGATTGTGGAATACAGCTTTTGGTGGTACTGGCTATGTTTTAGACAGAAACATGGAGAGAGAAAGTGGAGAGAAAGGCAGGCTGTTGCAAGGAATGCAAAACTGACAGGAAAAATGTAAGCCAAAGGCCACTGACCAAAATCCAACCTTCGCAGCGAATCATTCAGAGTGTAACTAGAAACCTCCCAAACCATTCTTAAAAGTGTATCTTAAAGTTTTTCCTGTGGCATTTTCAAAGTGAAAGCTACGTAATTCTTGGCGTGAAATCTCAGGCTGCTTTCCTTGTTGAAGGCTGTGGTCAAACAGTTCACGGGCAGACTGTCCGAAGAGTGTGGGTGTATTTGTGTATGTAATGCCATTTTTAACATTTAGTTTCTAAGCTTTAGGCCCTAATTTTCCACATCCATGCATTCTGAGTAGCCCTTGGCACCTATGCAAACACCACTAGAAGCCTGCTCAGGCAGAATAGTGTATTTATTTGCACTGGCATAGTGCCTGAGGAATTACCCAGGAACAGGACCCTGGTGTGCTGACCACCATAGAAAAAAGAGATCTCAACAAATGTTGCTCTGATTTCTGAGAGCCAGGGAATGCTTTGTTTTAGATGGGAATTACTAGGCAGGTGGCAGGTGTGGCCAAGCAGCCACTACCCAGTGCAGCAGTCCCGTGAACGGTCATTAGTGGTTGAACACACAGAGCATGCAGCCATCTTGCAAGATTTCCCTTGCAAACCATTTGGGAATCGCTGAATGTTTCCCCCCACCACCATGTTATAGAGCAGGCTGATAAGGGAGAGGAGGTAACACCCACAGAACATTGTGGGGATACCATTTCATAGAATCATAGAATGGTTAGGGTTGGAAGGGACCTTCAAAGGTCATCTAGTCCAACCCCCCTGCAAGGAGCAGGGACATCCCCAACCAGATCAGGTTGCTCAGAGCCTCATCCAGCCTGGCCTTGAATGTTTCTAGGGATGGGGCATCCACTGCCTCTCTGGGCAACCTGTTCCAGTGTTCTACAACTCGCATTGTAAAAAATTTTTTCCTAATTTCTAATCTAAATCTATCCCCCTCTATTTTAAAACCATTACTCCTTGTTCTATCGCAACAGGCCCTACTGAACAGCCTTTCCCCATCTTTCTTGTAGGCCCCCTTGAGGTACTGGAAGGCCGCTATCAGGTCTCCCCGGAGCCTCCTCTTCTCCAGGCTGAACAGCCCCAACTCTCTCAGCCTGTCCTCATAGGAGAGGTGCTCCAGCCCTTTTATCATCTTCGTGGCCCTCCTCTGGACCTTCTCCAACTGGTTCGTGTCCTTCTTGTGCTGGGGGCTCCAGAACTGGACACAGTACTCCAGGTGGGGTCTCACCAGGGCAGAGTAGAGGGGCAGAATCACCTCCCTCGACCTGCTGGCCATGCTTCTCTTGATGCAGCCCAGAATGCAGTTGGCTTTCTGGGCTGCAAGCGCGCATTGCTGGCTCATGTTGAGCTTCTCATCCACCAGCACTCCCAAGTCCTTCTCCTCAGGGCTGCTCTCAATCCATTCCCCGCCCAGCCTGTATTTGTGCCTGGGATTGCCGTGACCCAGGTGCAGGACCTTGCACTTGGCCTGGTTGAACTTCATGAGGTTGGCACGGGCCCACCTCTCCAGCCTGTCAAGGTCCCTCTGGATGGCATCCCTCCCTTCCAACGTGTCGACGGCACCACACAACTTGGTGTCGTCTGCCAACTTGCTGAGGGTGCACTCTATCCCACTGTCCATGTTGCCGACAAAGATGCTGAACAGGGCTGGGCCCAACACGGACCCCTGAGGGACGCCACTTGTGACCGGTCTCCACATGGACGTTGAGCCGTTGACCACCACTCTCTGAGTGCGGCCATCCAGCCAACTCCTTATCCACCGAGTGGTCCATCCATCAAACCCATGCCTCTCCAGTTTAGAGAGAAGGATGTCGTGCAGGACAGTGTCAAAAGCTTTGCACAAGTCCAGGTAGATGATATCTGTTTGGTGCCTAACTTGTTCTGATGACTGTAGATGAGTACAAAAGCTCAGAAGCAGCAGCCGCTGCCTGGCTTGGTACCTCTGACTGATGCTGCACAGCTATTGGCTGTGAGAATAGGAGATCCATTTTTGGGTGCTTTCTGAAAGTGTTACTGCCCCTCATAGTTCTACTGATGGACAGCAACCAGCCAGGAACTATGTGGTTTTGGCCATTTAGGACCAGATCTGATATAGCAGTATGATCTGACTTGAAACCTGGGTGTCTTATCTCTAATTCTGCATTTTTAGGCAGTGCCACTGATAACAGCAAAGGAAGTGCAAATACAGTTTTAATTTTATTGGATCAGAAGATCTTTCCCTTGGAAATCAACCTGTAGTCTGGCCAGTGGAGACCCTGTTGATTCACCTTCCTTAAACAAATTGATCAGGATTTACAGTAGTAACATCTTCCTTCTTCCAGGGTGAACAAGGAAGGTCCGCTTTTCTAGGTGACCCACCATTGCCTTTCATGTATTAACAGGAGCCTAGCTTTTAAAAAATGTAAATGAGATTTATTGATAGTGTACGTACAAAGTTATCAGAAAACATGAAAAACAGCAGCCCATGGACCTCTGTTCTTGAGAACTAGTTGTGTTTCCTCTTGTAATGGATTTGTCCTCATCTGATTCTCACCCTTGTTCGGTTAAGATTGCTAGTTTCTATATACTTTACAATGTCTTATTTTGGTATATGTGAAGGATTTATCATAAAATCCATGTTACAGCAGGACAGAGGAGTACTGATTAAATAAATGATAGTTCCTATGTTAACACAGGACCAAATATACCTTTCTAGCTTTACTGTGTGGGACTCAAAATGATCCTTAAGCACCTTGTAGAATTAAGAAGCACCTCAGGAAGTCTCAGGCAGAAAGGTGTCATCCCTCAATGCCTGATTGAGAACCATTTTCTGTTTAGTATTTTTAACCTTCTCTTCTGTTTAGTTCCTGCTCTGCCACTTAATGTAATGCCTGTTTATTGCAGACTGCTTTTAGTTTGGTCCTTTTAAAAGCTCCCTGAGGCACGATGATGCCTAGAAATTAACGTATTCCCTTCCTGCACATCAAGCAGATGTGTGTATATTGAGTTAGTGTCTCTAGCATTTAGCTGATTTCTCTTCAGAGCATAGCTGAATCATTGCTACATACCAAACCCATTTGTGGCCTTTCCTCCTTAAACTATTGTGATACGTAGATTTATATACATAATATTTTTAGCTTTGATTGCAAAGTGCTTGCATGACTTATAGGTTTTTATGAAATCACTAGTCCTAAATATGCTATGCTACTGGGCAGCATAGTGCTCCATCTGTTGAAGGTGGCTGGATTCAACAGGAGCATGCCTAAGGCACCCTTGGCATTCCAAGACGTTGAAGTGGATGTCTGTCATTTTTACCCACCTAGCTTTTTCTTACTGGTTGGAATAGAAGTCATCTTTGAAAAAGTTACTGCTGGTTGAAAAGCTGATGACTGGGGTTAACACGCTAGGCAAAAGCATCTTTGCCAAGAAATTAACATGTATTCCAGCGAACTGTACAGCCAGGTTAGGGTAACTCCTGCTTCTCCTTTTCTAAAGTGAAAGAAAATCCTCTCCTAATGTTCATATTGCACAAAGCTGTGATTGTTACTTCTCAACTATGGTTGAGGTCACTCATTTTACCTTTAAATGGCAATGCTTTGTTTTCCATCAGAAAATGGTGGTATCTCTCCATGTACCTGCAAATCTTCTTTGTATCATATCCCCTCTGGCTGAGACAGTCATCAGAAGTAACTCTTTGGAAGAGCATCAGTTCTGTCCTGCTTTTCTACCCTTACCATAAATAAAAGTGCCATCACACTGAGAACTAAAAATGCCAACTTCAGGTTGCATTGTGTTTATCAAGGTAAGATGTCATAAGAATGATTTCCTGGAAATCCCCCAAGCCCCTTAAGGTAGACAGAGTACCCTTCCCACTGTACTAAAAAGACTTAGCTGTTCTAGTAGTCTTTCAAAAAATAGATATTTATTTTAAGCATGTGAAACATCAGGACAGGCACAACTATAAACACAGAAATATTAAACATGGCAATGAACTTGCAGCCAGACAACGCAAGCAGTAACTTAGAGGCAGAGGTTACAGTTTCATATATAAAACCTGCTGAAAATTGGTTATTTTTGGTACTAGATACTCTAGTCATTCCACCGCTTTCAAGTTTTTATTTAAAAGTTACTTGTGCAAATACCTATATATTTTAAATACTATATAAAGTGCATTCAAATGAAGGACGGAAAAAGGTAAAGGCCCAATTTCCAGTGCACTAGAGGGGACTGAGGCAAAACATACTCAAATAACTGACTAGGAAGAGCTTGGTTTTGAATCAAACTCAAAGAATATATTGAGAAATGGCACAGTAATGCAAGCATGGTTTCTAGCAGACAACTTCAGAGTAGATACTAACTACTGGAACTACGGCTTAAGTGCATATTTGCCTTTTAAGATTTGCAGAGCAAGGTCACATTCCTCTGTTGATAATTACTAGAATAAAAATAGGCTGATGTTTGAAATGTTCCTCCTAATGTGATCCTGAACAGTCGTTACTGTAGACAACATCTAGTAATCTATTTTGAAATAGTCCATTAATTCTTGAGTCTTACTGTCTGCATCTTCTGGTAGACTGTGAGCTGCTATCTTAGAATTCCAGTTAGTTTTCTGTCGTTGGAAGTGCAGCCATTTCCATCTTTAACTAGCCTTTAAACCTAAAGCTGTTTCTGTTAACATCAGTGAATCAGCATGTCTTGCTCAGAACCTTAGGCTTTATAGTTCAAAGTAGTTAAGGGAAATCTAAGGACAGCTAAAAGAAAACATCAGCTTCAACTCTCAGCTTCTGGTAACTCATTTGTGTGTCTCAGAAACTTGAGAAAGGCTAAGGGATATTGCAAATTAAAAGACTCTGGCATAATTTTTTTCCCCTTAAGACATGTTGAGGATGTAGAGGAACTAAGCAGCACCAAAAATTCCACTTGTTTTTACACAAATGGACTCCTCAGTCTCCTTTCTGAGAGGTCACTGCAGTGCTGGTACCTCTTACCCCTCTTAGCACATCTGTTACTTCTGTGGAAGCATGAACTTGGAAGACGGTGAACGATGTTCCCAGTACTGTGATACCGACATAAAGGACAGAACCGTTACAGTGTTTCTTCCCTTACACGCAAACAGGAATAACTCCTCCTGATGTGAAAGTAAAAAAGAAACTTTTTTTTTTTAAATTATAACTTCCATCTCTATTTTATATCAATTTTGTTTATGAATAGCTAGGGAAAAAATCCTGTAGATTTCAAGAGCTGAATTCTTTAACTCTTCTCAGTCATCCTTTTTGTCAGAGGTACTGGAGTTATCCTCTTCATTGCCTTCAGGACAGACTTTATTTCTTGCAATTGGTGTTGTTTCTGGAATTGGGATTGTACTCTTTCTAACTGGGCTGTGTTTGATTTCAGGTGACTCAATGTCATCCTCCTCCATATCTATCTGGTATCTCTGTAGCTCTAGGTATGTAGTAAACAACTTGGCATATTCTGGATGCTTGAGTGCAAAGTCCCTGAACTTATCTGAAAAATATAAAAAATACAGATACTATAGTGCAGCAACAGAATCAAAGAAAATTTCAGTGCCTGCTTCTTCTATTGAAGCCAATCTTCAGTGACTTTTCCTCTGAAGCATCTCAGGCAAGTCACACGAAGTCTTTGTGCTTCAGCAGTTTTCCCCAGAAACAGAGTATGAGAACCATCAGATAATTTTAGGGAGAAAAAAGGTAGGACACTCTCCCAGTCAACATGACTATCAGAGTACTCTTCATTACAAAAGGACATAACTTACCATAGGACAGCTTCCCGGTCTTATCTGCATCTATTTCTTTAAAGAGCATAGAAACATCAAGCTCAGGCACCCCCAGAGCAGACTGAACGATACAAGCAAACTCATCTTCCGTTATAGTGCCGTCCTCGTCCATGTCAAAGAGCTGGAAAAGACATTATGAGTAGAAATACTTCAGCATCAGTTTGCCTATGAACCTTCTGTGCACATCAGCCACCCATATTAGGTTTCTAGTATTCAAGAGTTGATCTGCAAACAACGCCTGGGATTCAAAGAGACTGGTTGCATCTCAGCTACTTTCTCTTGCAAAAGATTTTATGTATTTTCTCTGGAATAAGACTAAGCAGACACTTAGCAGCAAAGCAATGTACATGCTGTAGTTGGGATTAGAATATTCTCCAATAGGAGAAGAAGAATAGCAAACCTGCAACAACAAACCAAGCTCACAGCATTAGTTCAGTAATAAAACTCATACAAAACTGATAAAAACAAAACAAAACATAAAAACAAAGGTTATGTTAATTGTTACCGTGAGCTATGCTAAGGGTCTACTGGATTCAGCCACTGTATACGGGAATGTCTTAGGTTTCCGTCGTCATTTTCATTAAGTTAACTTTGATTAAGTTACGATCAGATTAAACTTGCCTAGTTTATACTCTGAAATAAATTACCTAAATTGTAGTATATGTGGTCTGTCACCTACTAAGGAATGAGTGTAATTAACAAGGAATTTTTGTGACTGGAATGCAGGCAGTAGATGTACACTGATTGTCCCATACTTCCCAGCGCAGTTGATAGTAAGCATCTGCTATGAATCAACCCCTTGAGAAACACAAGGGATGGCTGGCTGTAATTCTTAAATACTTGCTACAGGCAAACTTTCCCATAGCGAAGGAAAGTACATTCAGTGGCAGAGAAAACAAGTAGCAAAAGGAAACCCATGGTTCCATTTTAGACTGAAACAGGCTTCCACCAGCTGAACCAGCCATTTCCCGCTGGAACTGGGAATTAAAACAAATTACTAATTTTATAATCAGCACAACTGTTAAGATACTGAAGAGTAAAGTCTAGAAAATAAAACAATGAAATGGCAACAATAACTGCTAGGCTTGCTTCTCCACAGGAATCTGTAGTGATAAAACATCCTTGAAAAAGCAGAAAGCACTCTGAACAGCTGTAGTGCTTATCTGTAAAGCAGCCGGTGGATATAATGAATTGCCATAAAAATTCTGTTACTTCTCAAGTATGCATCAGTACTAAAAAGTGTCCAGTTTAAGATGAACATGATGCATATCTCAAATGTATTGTTCAATATGGTTCATAAGAACAGATTAGTGGATAAAAGAACTGAATCTGTGTCAAAGATCTCCTAAAAAAAAGAAGTCACTCAAGCATTTTCCTATTTGAGGATTCACATCCTGGGCCTCCCTGGTCACATATTGCCTGCTTGTAACGGAGATCTGAAAGGAGCTACTGCTCCTTGACTGCTTGTACTATCAGCACACCATGGTACAAGCCAATAGATTCTCTTAGAATCAGCCCAGTTTTGGATGTGTCAGTCCTAAATAGCCCTCCTTGATTTTTTTTTTTTCCCCATGTCTTTGTTAACAACAGTGACTCTACAGAGCACTTGACCCACAAGAGGATATTGCTCCATCTATTGTCTACTTTTGACATTGAAGAATCACAGCAGAAAAAAAAAACCTCAGGCAAAAAAACTGCAAGTGCTGCTGAATCATTTCTGGAGTTAGTCTGCCAAGTTACATATTCATTAGTGCCTTCGCATGGCTTTTGAAACCCTTTTCTATGAAGCTCATGCCTGCAATTCTCCCCCTCCCCTTCATACTCTAAATGTCAATTGGTTTAAGAGTTTTACTCACATTTGCATAACAGATTGAAGCTATAAGCTTATGATTTGAAAGCTAGGTGTACAGTCAGTCTTGATTTGTCAGGTTTGCAGATTTACACTAAATTGAACTTACCTTAAATGCCATCCGAATAGTCTCTTCTGTGTTGGCCGGGTTACAAAGAATAGACAAACCAATCACATATTCTCTGAAGTCAATGGTGCCGTCTCCATTCTGTAACCAAAGTATGTATGGCAGTAGTTATAGTTTATATAGCAAATCACTTTAAAAGTTGTTATACAAATCAACTATACAACATGCACTAAGATGGTTTACAATGCTAGGAGTACTTGTTCTTCCTGGAAAAAATACTAACAGCTCGCTAAATATATGTCATACTAGGGCTGAAGCAGCAATATATGTATTTTGAATAGCTAGAAATTGAGTATCAATTTCTGTCTTATAAACACCCAATCAAAAAGACAACTTACAAGTTTTTGAGAAGTTTTAGAGAAGCCTCTAGGAAGAACTGGAATACACATGTTTAAGGTAACTGAAACAGTTCCTGCAGCACTGGAACGTTTGCTAAAGTTCAGAGACCAGTGCAACATCCTAGAATAAACAGGAGAACAGTGAGGCTGTTGCCTTGAGTTAATTCTTCCTAAGAACCTTCAGCTATAAAATATATGCCAGTGAAAGTTCAGCCTGATGATGCAGTAAATCTACCTGGTCTATCTTAAGCCTTTCTTTGAAGCAAATGCACTGCCCTACATCCTGTCCTACCTTTTAAGCAAGAAATGTAATGAATTCATGTAACAGCCTCTCTGATAATTCCAGTTTTGACCTGAATGAACATTTCAATGTGTTAACTATGAAGCTACATCAACAAAACATTTGCAGCCTGCTTTGATGGTATTAGTGATTAATTGATATGTAAGTGATTAAGTGATATGTAAGCTGCATTATATTTGCAGATAGGGAAAATGGCAGATGCCCATTGAAATACATGCTTAAGTCAGTAGTGTTCCTGTGACCACACTGAAAGTTTCTTGAGTGTTTTGGGAAGCATCCAGTCTAGGGAAGAAGCGTTAGGTGAAGGGACACACAGTAGTTAATGAAAGCATAGTAGAGATGATTAGTAGTAGCTCATAGTTTGGAACATTCACAATAAGGGCATTCATCAAAAACATCTTAAAAGCAAACAAAAGTGTAAAGTGGAGTTCCTTCTGTGGATAATGCGCTGCACATTTCAAGAAGAAAAATATTTTTTTAAAAAGTGGACTCCCTAAATCTGAGGACAGCATAAAGCTTTTCCAGTCGAGCGAGAGGGGTGGTCTCCTGGGTAAATCTGTAGTGAGCAGCCAGATCTAGACTCTATTTCTGGCTCTCCTACCAACTTCTAATGCCCACTTGAGCATACCAGCCTTAACCTTTCTGTTCTTGGCTTTCTGCTGCTGAATAGTGGAATATGGAGCTTGCCCGTGGAGAAATGCTAAGGCTGCTCTGGAGAGCACTTTGAAAATCTTGGGTTCTATGAAATTGGGATTTGTTATTGAATTTAGGTCTTAAGATAGTTCTTGATTACAAAATGTGTGTAATAGTGGATTCAGTACTAGCTTTTCTTCATCAAGCTCTATTTGACAGGATTTAAAACTGCTGAGATACAATTTCATTTAGCCTTCAATGCTTATTTGCATGGACAACTGTTACTTTCTTTATATTGATGGTCTAACCAAACTTTTTTGAAGACATGCGATCTTTGGACATCTTGTACTTTAAAGGCCTGTGATTTTAAGGAAACTTTTTAGCAAAAATATGAATAGTCTTTAAGTTACTTTCATGTCTATGTGTGTCTAAGGGATAAAACTTAACAGTTTTTAATTATTAGAAAAGGACAATGTTCTCTCAAATTTTATTTACAAATATGTGCTCTCACTGTGCTGCAGAGTTTCACTTAGATATTTTGGCTGAATTATAGTTCTCATAATAATAATAGATCTAACTTAAAAATTTGTTGTTATAAACCTAAACTCTTAAAACAACTGAAGCAAGAGTGTACAAAGTTCCATGGCATATTATTTTTGGAAAGTTTTATAGACTCTGTTCTTAGTGAAGGATTGTTTGATGCCATTAGAATTGGAAGTAAACTTTAAATAAAATAGTCTCATTAAAAAACAACTTCTGAAATCAGTTAACCCAGCTTTGGCTGCACATGGAAAAATTATGTGGGTTAATCGCTAATAAGGGAAATATTACTTTTACTAAAGTGCTAAAACCCAGTAATCAAAACTGAGTGCGGTATTTATGATACACACAACTCTGGGAAATAAACTTACTATACTTGGGAGATCATGTTGTGACTAGCTCTGCTAAACCCTAGGGTGCTGGCTAACTTCCAAATGCTCTGGCATTTTGGTTAAGGAGAAATGATAGGGCTGTTGCTGGGAAAAAAGAGATGGGAGTTAAACTGAAAATGCAGGAAAACCTTCAGTGCTCCTGTAGCACCGCTGCAAACAAGCACTTGCAATAGTCTTTCTATGCGTGTCTAGCCGTGTTTGCAGCCTACGCACCCGAGAATATTTTACGGAAGCAACATGTGAGCTGAGCTCCAATTCTCTAAATAGCAAAGTAGAACATCAATATTTATATATTTGTATTTATGTTACACAAAATAACCAAAACATAGCACAGCCTCAACAATCCTTGTTTACTTAAGCTAACTAGTTTTCTGCTACTATTTTCACTATAGCATGCTATGGTAACTAGGGGTTTGTTTATTTGTTTTTTTTAATATAATACAGTAAATCTTACACTTTGGGAAACAAGAAACTTTGCATTGTCATAAACAGTCCCCATTTAGAGTTGCACAAGGAGATTAGGGCTAGATAATCAGTCAGCTTTACGCAGTTGGCAAAGCTCTCTGCAAGACAGATTCAGTCAATAAAGCTTAAAGTACTATGGCCCCAAAACTTTTTTCTCACTATGTAAGGCAACAGGAAAATTCAAGAGTGTGTGTGTGTGTGCGCACTAGCCATTCCTGTTCTGATTAGCTGAGTAAACCCTGGGTCACTTACAGGGCTACTGTAGAGGGGCTACAACTGGACCATTTGAGGAGGAACTGCAGATGCACCTCTTGTGTTCGTATCCAGGCTCAACATCTAAGAGGCTATTGCTGTAACACCAAAATTTCCACTGCCTGTTGCTACATGCAAGTTCTAACTGGTCAGAAAGAGAAATTCTGAAACACACCTGGTAGGATGGTGCTCACCTAGAGGTATCACACTTTCCCTCGTGTTCAGTTTTCTGTTACTCACAGCTACTGTGGATAACTTTGTGCTTCTCCATTGAATAACTAGGAGGGGAGTGGATGCCATTAAGAAGGAATTAACCTCTTTCATCACAATTTGGGCGAATATGAATATTTTTACTGTTTCTGTCACCCAGTATGGTATTAAACAAAGTGCAGGAGAAAAAAAGTCTGAGCAAAAGTTGGAAGTTACTTTTTCCTAAGTTGCAAGTAAAAGGCTTCCGCAGGTACATAAGGGAGGAGATTTCATCAGTTTGGAAAATACTGTTTGCCAAGTGTAACTGCAAGATTTAGAAATCAAAGCTATGGAAATTTAGAAACTAAACCAAACCACAATACCCCATTAGCATTCAGACGCCCTGCAGGTATTACATGGTGTTTCTCTATTAGTCACCGATGCCTCCCTGGGAGGGGCAGGGGCATGTGGACTCTTACATCTGGAGCCTGCATGTAGTGCGCAGGCTGCCTACTGCACTCATCCTTTCACATTCCAGTCAGCTAGTACACACCCTAGACAATTTTCTTTTAAAGCAGCAGAGCCCTGCTGAGAAACCTGCCTTCTTACATTGCAGCACAAGAGCTGTTTTCATAACTGTGTAATCCTTAATTCCAAGAAATGCACCTTCGACAGTTCATATTATTCCTTTTTCTTTTACTCAAAAATTGACATCTCGGACAGAACTGCGTAACTAGCTTGAAAGGGATGCTGTACGCTGATAAAACTTAACTCAGCCAGAGGTTGATTTTGGCTGGCTCTCTGCTATGTGACTGCATTAAAAAGCAAGCTTTGCTAAATACGAAGTTGGTTTCATTATAACTATAATAAGGCTTCAAGAAAAGAGAGAAAAGACTAGGTAATGGAACTGTAGGAAAGAGGAAAAGATTGTAAAAGTAGCCTTATGTAAGTCTTCAATTTTCTCCTGGCCAGCAAGTAGAACTGACAATACCATTCAGGTTTTGCTTCAGCAGACAAGCATGAAAAAGCAGAAGTAGGAAGGAAATTAAATATGATTATGTAAATTCATTGATCATTATAGTTATTGCAACTCTCATGGTTTTCCCCTTGTTAGAAATAACTGCACAACTCTCTTTACCAGTGATTGCCTTCAGGCAAGCAGAGCTTTATTCTAGCTTAGTGAATGCTGACAAATCAGAACAGTAACATCACAAAGCAACACCAAACTTAGGAGCTTGTAATATAATAGTTAAATACAAGCCACTTTACATGAAGAAATAACTTCAACATACTCTTTCACTTCAGAGTCTAGAGATAGTTTTCTGAGACAGACTTATGCAGCTGTCCAACTTACACAAACCCTTCAGAAAAGCAGATTAATACATGCACAAGAGGAATTGCAACACTTTAAGCTGAGCTATCTACCACTAGCTACATCTACCTTAGAACAAAGAAAAGACTACAGTTCTCTAGTACAGGATTGTAGTCTTCCATGTATATCTTCCAGATGAAGCTTATTCTTCTCTGCTGCGCCTTCACGAATACATGGTCAGCTGCAGCCAGTCTTCAATGGTCATTCTGATCTGTCCATCTCCATCTTGGTCCAGGGACTTGAAGGTCCGGAACATGCTGTCCAGTCGTACCAAGCAGCTAATGAAGTTGTTGAAATCCATGCTACCGTCCTCATCAGCGTATCTGCGCAAAACTACCTGGCAGAGTTGTTCATTCAGGTGGAACCCTGCAGCCTTCAAGGCGTCCGGCAGCTGAGCTCTCCCAACAGTGCCCGACTGATCGGTATCATACTGCTTGTATACACATTGCCATTTCTTGATGTTGTTCCACAGATATTTAAACTCTTCAAAGCCCAATCTGCCATTTGTATCACTGTCCATCACGGCTACCATGCTGCGGCATGTGTCTAAGCTGAAGCCATCTGTCTTCAAGTCTGGATGTCTGGAAACGACTTTGTTTAGGATGTCTCTTAGCTCTGTGGCACACACTTCCATATCATCTCCAGCCAGCTGGACAAAAAGGCGACGAAACTGTCTGATCTCCTCACTCTCATAAGCTTCTACATTTGTAAAATGATTGCGAGGAGGTGGCGGTGGCTCTGGATTATACTGAGCTGCTGCTTCACTTATAAGATTGACAAGACCTCCAACAAGTCCTCCAAGATTCCCTCCACGTCCACCTCCAGTTAGGAGACCTCCAAGGCCACGTGCAAGGTTCCCTCCATGACCACCACCACTTCCTCCACTCAGCAAAGCTTTAGCAAGGAACATCACGAAGATGTTTTCAAGGGAGATACTCAGAGATCCAGTGCTTCTGTAACTCTCCAAAGCCAAATTGTGTCTGAGCTGGGCGTGGGCAGAACACAGCTTATCTGCGTGCTTAGACTTCACCGTGTCTGTGCATGTCTCCAGCTGCCAGAGTTATCTCAGGTCTCAGTAGTTTCTGCCAATTGTTGGTACGCCTCTATTTCTTTTTTTTTTCCTTCTCTGCATAGTTAACTTTATGTGATTTGAGGAGTCTTTTTAGAAAAAAAAAAAAGAACAACGATGAGGCTGAAAGCCACAGAGCAGAAGTCTCAAAATACCTGTGCTCATAATTGAAGCAATTTGAAGAGAGCCTTGCCACCTTAGTGTGGCTATTCTCAGTTAAGCTGGTCTCTTTAAAGGTGAATGCAGTGAAAGCTTTACTAGAGTCTCGTCTGTTCTTGCAATCTTTTATGCCTTCAACTTTTTAGTGAATTGAGCATTACATTGCTAATTCTAGTCACTGACGCTGTTACGCCAGATAGGGAAAGTGAAAGGAGTCTTGATTGCCCTTAATTATTTTGGTTGCCACACCATATTTCTATGGTATCTACTGTGCTTCATGACTCAGACTACATGTTCATAGGAGGCAATGGTCCAAGATGAGGAGGCAAGAATGAAGAAAGGATGAGTACCTAGCTCTGCTAGAGCTTCACTGCATTCCGCAATTAAGGAAATACATCTGACTCTTCTCTGTTTTTACAGCTTGTAAAGACTTTTTATCAGGAAAAATCCTGAAACAGTTTTAATCAGCATGTACAATGCAATGACCTCCCAAGGACAGGTTTCTTGTCCTACAACAAGAAACAAACTCTAGTTCATAAGCACTTGCAGTACAATGTGCTGCTTGCCCTGTAGCCTAGAAGTAAGATGAATTCTACAGTCCACTGTAGTCACTGATGCTTCTGGTGTACTCTGAGGGGCACATCCACAGAGCAGTTTTTCTCATTTCAAAGAGAAGCAGAAAATGGGAGAGATCACCACTAACTGTGGAGGAAAGTCTAAATGATCAGAACAGATGCTTTATGGCTGGAGATAGGCAAGAGGAATCCTCATAATGTCCAATAGTACCCCTCACAAACACAGCAGGAACATACACTCTAGTCAGCTTCAGTCTGCCTTAAATTATCTGCTTACAGCTACGTCAGTTAAGCTGTCGGAGTGTACATAAGCTCATTATCTGGGGTAGGCAAAAGGAAATATTCAGCCATTACCAGCATGAAGATTATAATCTGATGGTGGTGCAGCAACTTGTTCCAGGGAATGGCTGTCATCTCACAAGCTACAAACTGACCAACCTTTTCCCATCAAAACTTAAGAAGGAAACTGTAAGAGTCACCTATCTTGCCTACAGGAATTGCTAACAAAGAAACATTTACAAAGCTGGATATAATGAATTAAATATCCTTTTGGGAGGTGATTTTTAACAAAACATTGTCAACAAGTTAGTTAACCAACTACTCACCCTGTCAAAGAGTAGAAACAGCTCTTTAAGGACATCTGAAACAGGCAGCTTCAAATACTCCGCAAATTCCTCAATCCCAATTCTTCCCCCTTTGGAAGCACTTGCAATAGCAGCAAAGGTATCCAACTGCTCTCTGACATGATTCCATTTTAGGCTATGCAAACATGAGGGAGAGGAGATATTTCTATATAGCGGATCTTGGACAGATGGAATTTCAGTAGGAGTTATTACAGTGTTCAAAGACGAAAAATAGCCAAACAGAGCATGTGTGTACAGCATTAGAAAAGCTGTACTTCCAACCTGATATTTTACATGAAATCAGCAATTGAGGACTGCTCCCCTCAGTTATTAATATTAAAAGCAGGCAGTTCTATGCTTGGGTATATCAGACTTCTTTAGAGTAACTTCCCAAATCTGGAGTCATCTGTCCAGTTACTAGGCTAGTCTAGCAGAGAGCTTTTTATTACCATAAACTTAGATGCAGCATTATTTTGCTGTATCATGCTTTAGGGTGAATACTTCCGTAACAGAAGGGAATAGATCTCAGCTATATTAGCTAATTCTCTACCCAAACGCTAGCATTGCTACAGCTTGAGAAGTATCTGATCTCTCTGCAGAAATACACCGCTGCATCTCGGTAAGAATAATTAGGATTGCCATGTAGCTACTGAAGACTGCTCCAGAGAGTTCTATAAATGGATATATAGCAAATCTGTAGTAAGTCAAGATTCACTGCACACGTACTTCAGATTTGGCCACAGCCACACTAGGTTATTTGATGGAGTTACTGTATGATTAAGTGATTCTGTCCTCAAATTCCACTGCATCCAGACAGAAAGAGTCAACACCACTGGGAAGACATGGCTGCACAGTACAACTAAGAACAGTAAGCCGTTGGCTGAAATAGAAGGTTTTTTACTTCCTACCACGCACTGCCTGTGCATTTCCACAAAAGCAATTTAAACTGGGTCCCAAGATTACCATCAAGTGCCTAAAATACGTACTGCTCTACCTTCCTCCCCTTTTGGTGAGGTAAATCTAAAAGATCAGAAAAATGCATTTTTCCTCTTGTAACACTGCCCACAAAAACTACTTGGGATTAGATTTTACTAGGATTTTCCTCATCTCTGATTGCCATACAGTTGAAGTATGTAAGTTGCATACATAAATACACTATATTACACATGGCCAAGTCGGTTGTCAGGAAATGTATCCTTTTGTAGATAGCCATCAACACCTGCAGCACTGCAATAATTATGCTACCAACAGCTGAACTTCCCTTACTTGAGTTTCTTGCTAATTTTGGTGAACTCCACCAGCCCAGCTTCCATGGGTAAAGTCAGCTGTCCTGCTGAAATCATCAGTCTGCAATCTTCAAAAGTGTGATCAGTGACTGGCACATTCAAAGCACTGAAAAAAAAAAAAGGAAAAAGAAAAATAATTTTCTTATATTCAAATTATTTTTAGTTGACTGTTTCCCTTCTCTAAGTTTGGCTTTAATGCTAATATACAAAACAAACGATTATTCATTCTTGCACTGCTGCAAGTAGGATAAAGCAATACATACCATTTTGTGAAACTGTGAAACCATACTGTGAAACTACATTATGTTTTAAGATTTATAGTCTTGTAAATGCAGCCCAGTAACCCTGGAGAACAAACCTCCCACTTATTCTTGCCAAGCAAATACAGGAGCAATTTATTCCAGCTTTCCATGAATTGAACATACTATATTCCAGTGTAAGACAACCTTCTGTAGGCTCCATGTGAAAACAGAGTGTTTTAGTATAGGAATTTGACACCTCTTAGTGAAAACCTAGAGCAATTTCTAGATATAGTACCTGGGACTTGACTAATTGTACTTTATGGCTAGGATATATATGGAATTGCTGGATATGAAAGAAAAGTTCTCAAAGATTTTATTAGTGACTGATTACATACGTTGCCATGGTTTGCCGGACTTTGTTGGCAAAAAGAATGGGATCATTCTTTTCTTCCTCAGTAGGAACATGAACAGGCAGAAACTGAAAGAGATGAGTTATCCAATCAATTCAATAGTCACCACTTTATTAGCAACATGGACAATTTCTTGTTATTGTTCGGGATGGGGGAAAAACAGGAGAAAAAAAAAAAAATCAGCTATGCAGTAAAGAAACTGGACACTAGAGGTCTCAACCGCCTTAGAAACCACTCGGGCTCTTCTGCCCTAGCCACACAAATACTTCATCCAAACCTGCCTCTTAAAGAGTGGTAGAAGCTTTTGATACGAAAAATCAAAGCCCCAAAGAAGGAAAGTATAATAAATGCATACTTACTTAGAAAATTAAATGCTACATTGGCAAGAATGTGTGTCTGAAATACTGCACACTCCTTTTCAAAGATCCTTGATAAGCGATGTTATATACTGCAATAGGGTATGTAAGGTTTATAATTTTTAAAATACACTCTGCAGTTCTGCCTCATGCCTGTTAATTGTATCTGCCAGCATGTGACCGATAAGTTTCCTGTAAGTTTTTCTTCCATGATAAAAACATTAAGGAATCATAGTTCTGAATCGTAAGTAGAGCACTAACCCGATACAAATACTGTAAAACTTGGGAAACTCCAAACAGAGAGTAAAAAACTCCCCAAAACAACCCCTTTTCCTCCCAAACATAGAAAACACCCCATGTATCTAAACTGCAACACATTTACTGTTGAGGATTTATTCAATGTTAGTATATAAGAAGTTGAAGTAGCATTACACTAAAAATGCCCTGTAGATGAATTATTATCTAACACAGCATGAATCAGCATCTGTTTGTTTGCAAAGTAGTCTGTGTGGAAGAGCATTTTGTTCTTTTACTTCAGTCTACAGTGTTTGCTTGCAGCTCTGTTTACCATGCCTTTTCTCAGTTACGGTTATAATTTATCTCAGTTCTGCTACTCCCCACACTGCTATCTTGCCCTTAACTTCTACAGCACAGCAATTCTACAATAAGTGTAAGGTGTTGTTCATGGTTCACTGGAAGACACAGTTGCTAATTATGTGTCAGTGTTTCTTCAGTTATATTGCAGTTGCTGGTGTTGCACTAATAGAGCTGAAACTGTCCCATATAAATACAGCCCATCCTGAACAGCCTTTTAATGTTTGTTTTTAGGGGATGCTGCCTCTTTGTGATTAAAAACAGTAAGTTTATGGAATTGGTTATCTGTCAAATAGCCATAACAATTTTCTGTTTAGAGCTAAAAGTTTTCTCCCCTTTAAGGACAGCAGGGGTCCAGCTGTTCACATGGAGGTTTGAGATTTCATTCCTTGTATAAGCAGCTGCCAGCTCTGTTCTAGTCTGGCATAGGTCCCTGCTTATACAACTCCCTTTCAGAAGTCATGTAACTCTTAAATCGAGGAACCACAGGCACACTGTACAGACACAGGGAACTGTGTCATCACTGGGTGAGATGAAGTCATAACTCAGAAGTTTATCTCTGAAAACATGGGTCATGATCTTGAAAGTGGTGATTACATAACTTGAGACTGAGGTCTTGCTCAGACAGCAACCTAAATTTCTAGTAGGTTAAAGAACACCTCTGTCCCCTTAAAAAAAACAAAAAACAAAAAACCTACAATTATTCATAAAACCAGTTTGCCAGAAACCACAGCTGGAGATGAAGAATTTGGATTCTTGGCCTCCTGAGGTGGAAGGCACGATCTTACACACACCCCGCTGCTTTTCTGGTGAAGACTAGTAAGTATACCTTCCCTGTCAAACTGCAGTCCTGTAAGAAAAATTCTTCACAGCTCTTTTAGGAGCAAAAATACTTCTCTGATCTGCTTTTGACGCAGTCTCTCTTCTTGCAGAATTTGCCAAATGCTGTATCTTTTGCAGCCCTAAAACTCACTGCCAGGTTCACTGTTTCATCTCCATTTCCACAGTTTGTTAGAATATGACTAGACATGCGCGTTCTCCCTTGGACTACAGGAACATCCCTGTTCATGCACAGAACATCGAGGCAGCACAAGACTGCAGGACAAGCTCGCAATATGGGACAGCAACAGAAATGTCCACTTCTTTTAGGAGTAGTATGATTCCCTCCTTCCCCAGGCAAATCAGCCCCTTCTCTTTTTAGAAATGGAAGGACTTTTGCATTGCTATGAAGAAATTAGTTCCACTTTGGGGACACATGCTGCTGTCAAAGCTGCATATTTTTTCATGTTTCAGTTTCACCTTTTGGAACATGAGATTTATTTTGTAACAGGCAAGTTTGAGTTCTGCTCTGAAGTAGGGGAAAATAAACCTTCTACTAGAAGGTCTACATGAACTCTTTCTTTCTCCCACATATATAAATTACATAGATATGTCCTTCTGTACAAAGTCATTAGAAGAACTGGCTTTTTAGTACACCTTTTATAAATGTGTCTACTGCATATACTATACAGTAACAAGATGCTCCCTTAAAATGAATGTCACTGTTTCACAACAAAGACCATATCACTAATTGGTAGTAGTAGCAACACTGCTTGTATTCACAAAGCCTTGCACAACTTTGCTGAATTCTGTGTTTTGCAAATAAAGAGCAAAACCTGTCTGAAATTTTACCATTCCCCAGTTTGCTAAGCCAATTTAGTCCACACTGACAATCCTTTGTGGTCTGGTAAGAAATGTGAAGTACAACACTTAACAAACCGATTGCACCTCAGTTACGTGCTTCCTTGCTTACTGGGTTTTGAACGTTGACTCTTTGGCAGGGAGCAGTTAGAGTAAGTGTACTGATGTTACAGATTGTTTCAGTCATCACTCATCTACCTTTGTGCTCTGCAGCTGATTTTAACGATCAAGAGAACAGGTTCATTACACAAGGCTCAGCTTTCTCCCCAGTGCAAGTACTAGAGTCCTCAAGTAAGCTCTTAGTTGCAGAAACCATTTAGAGTTCAGTCTGGAAAGATGGTGAGGAATACAAGGATACTTTGAAGGGAGCAGGGAAATGAGAAGGTGGGAAAAAGAGGTAAGTTGTTACCTTTAACAGAACATATTAGAATTCTTAGTTTTAACATCTGTAAAATGCATGCGGGGATAATTAGCAATGATTTTACAATGCTTTAAAAATAAAGGCATTTCTGATAGCTTTCTTTTAGGAACTCATCAGATTAAGTGACACATAGATATGGACAACAAATCTAAATATATTCTGTTCTCATTTCTGAGACATTTGTTTATTGTTCACTAGCAGTGACTAATAATGTGAATAATACATTTACATTAAAGTATAAATTCTCTGGTTGCTGAATCTTAGTACAAAAGTATTTCTAATTCTTACCTCAACTTCTACTCTTGTGAAGAGCTGACACAGCGTCATTACGCACAGCTCTTTTCTGCAAGCAACGAAGAAAGAGGAAGAAAAATACACTTGACTTAAAAACA
This sequence comes from Chlamydotis macqueenii, assembly GCF_036417535.1. Classification (NCBI taxonomy): domain Eukaryota; kingdom Metazoa; phylum Chordata; class Aves; order Otidiformes; family Otididae; genus Chlamydotis; species Chlamydotis macqueenii. The sequence continues at coordinate 17,479,279 of NC_141568.1, forward strand.
AAGTATTTGCGTATCAGTAGATGAAACTTTTTAAAGCACTAACAGAAAACACAGCCACTATTGGGTAAAGTTTTAAAGTACCTTGCAGTGAAGTTCCCTGAAATGTTGCTTTCAACATTTTTTCTACAGGGCTTCTGCGTATACCTGCTGCTTGCTCATTAGGCAGGCAACATGTTGTCTGTTGTCATGCATATTAACAATACTATACCGTTCTTTGGCCAGCATAATATATGTATGTTATTTTATCTTTAAAGAGGTGAATACATATTGGATTTTACAGCTTTAAGAGCTTTAAAAGCTTCAAAGCTACTGAGAAGTAGCTTTACTTTATCTTTTATTCTCTCATGCACAAAATAGGACCAGTAACTTCTTTCTGCAGAACTGGAGCAAGGATTTGTTAGTATTCGCCAGCCATTTTGCAAATTACAGTAGTGTTTACAAAAACGTGCTAATGAAGTGTCAGTAAGTTTGGGACTTTAAATACTTTCAGAAAAAGTCATAAATTTTAATATCAACAGGTAGGGGGAGGAAGAAACTGTGAAAGAGGATAAGCATAACCATATCCACTTCTGACTTGTTCTTTTCACTGTGATTTTTAAGCAGAAATGCACATTTGCTCTTTACTTTAAATCAGGTAAATTATAATAGAAAACCTTCAAGCAGTCTTTCTTCTGTTCTTGTTTTGGACGAAATAAAAAAGAGAAAAGGAAAAGGTAGGAGAACAACTAAGGGATCCTTTCTACTTTCTGCAGGAATCCACTCTTAACAGTTGATTTTCTAACACATAACATGAGGTATTCCTCCAAGTAAGGCACAAAAGTAAGAAAGAAGTACTAAGTGAAAGCAGAAACTGGGTGAGATTTTGGAGAAGACCAGTACTGTCTAATCCTGGCCGCAATATCCAGAAGTTTTACAGAGTGTGACAGTTCTGCATTTTGTGACCTGCAGGTTTGTGTTGGGAATGTTCTTCTCCTGGCTCCAGTTATTTTTTTTGTTAAGAATCTCTATATTCTACCTCATCCATCCCTTCCCTTCCCACGATTTTGCCACGCTCCTTTCATCTGCTCTCAGGTTTCGATTTGAGCCTTCTTCATCCAGCCACCAGACTTAGAGCATTTCTCAATTCTTAGTGAATAGGCAGCCGCCTCCCTTCTACAGGAATACCTCTAATTTCATTTCTTTCTTCACCTATTCCTACACCGTCTCTCCTAACTGAAGACATAGCTCCTTTTCAGTCTTCCAGCATAAATCCTTCATAGGGGAAATCTGTTGTATGCTACTGAATGTCAGTGTTCATTACTCGGTATGCTGATAACTGTAACAGCAATAATAATAATAGAAAAAACTCTAGGGAAACAGAGATGGACATTTTCATCTAGGTCAGCTTTCCTAATGTGCGTTCTGTAAGTGTGCAGGTGCTAGGATTAACTAATGATAGCTTAAAAGGTGCTTATGATCTGCTCCACTAGTTCAGACATTTTTCAAAATTAGTTGCCTTAAAAATTATAGTCACTTAGTAAATCAGTACTACTGTGGTTAGATACACTACATATTCCACATGAAAATGTGGTGTATGGATTCTGCAAATCCACATTTTAATGAATGTTTATAAGGTGAAAAGTATTTTCCAGACATATTTTCAGTGCAGCTAATAAAATATTTTAGGCTATTAGAAGGCCATCTGTGTTGAGAAATAAACACAGATCCACTGCCTAAATGGTTCATTGAAATATTTTTCATAATATTTCAATGTCAGATACTCTCTATATATAGCCTCTTCACTCGGATCGTAAAACAATTGCTTTTGTTGACTCAGACAAAAATAAATATCTAAAGAAGAATCCTAGGTGTTTGAATGGGAAAAGATGGGGAAAATTAATACTTGTTTTGGCCATCTTCTTAATTTACTCTCATATGACTTAAAATGAGATGGAGGAATTAATAAGCATGGGGGGATAAGATAACTTTTTTTTTAATGGATTGTGTACCATGTGGGAAACTGTAAACATCTATGGATTTTGATGACTATGATTGTTTCCCAAAGAAAAAGAACTTGAAATCTTTCTTTTGCTCTAGTGTAACATGCAAACCATAGGAGAAAATTAAACAAAATGGTCGCAGAGCTGGAAATAATGCTTCCCCATTTGCAAACCCTTTCTCTAGCCATTCAGATAGGGCAGCTACTGCATGACAGCATTATCCTCAAGTATTTCCCCCTCATAAAAACAAATCTAGAAGAACATGTGTCTTAGCTTAGCTGAGTCTGTTTGGCAGACTGTTTAGCAATGGGGGGGGGGGAAATATATATGTAATTTTCAGTAGGATTAAGAAACTTACAATGAATAGCCCTGCCATGTCCAGGTCACAGTATCCTAAGGAAAAAAATAAAACACAGACATGTATGACAGAACCAGATGAAAGTTAGAGAGCAGATAAGGAACAATATAAAACAGGCACAAGTTTAGTAAAAGCAGATGATGGTTTTACAGTCCTGCAGTGAAAATAAATAAAGGTGTCAAGGCAACTAGGATTCCTTGCCTTAAAAATCTGGAAATAACGTGGCAGACTTTTGATAATGTCAACAATGGGAAATAAAATTTATATATTAATCATTCTGCATTTAAATCATTCATTCTGATCCAAACAACATAAGTAAGATAAAAATAATCTTATTAGACTTTTCCAGAGGACTTCACCAGTCTCTTTAGAAAGGCACCCTCATAAATATGTTTGATTTAGTTTTTAAGGACATTTCTGCATAGGTAATCTACCATACTTTTTCTTTGTTTTTTTTTGCTTTGCCTCTTTTTCTTGTTCTATGTTTGTTACTTCCTGTATTTTATTTTTACAATGTATACTGCAGATCCATAAATCCTATCAGTGAAATGTGATACTAATCCCCTTTAGCGGTTCACTTCACTGTTTTGAAATTGATCTGTAAAAGGATTTTACAAAGGAATCTTTGTAAATAACAACAACAATAACAATCACTTGTTTTTTCATCTTAAAAATGGAATGAAAAGTTTGGTCTTTTCTGGATTTGCTGGATGACTAGATAATAAAAAAAAATTAACAAGTTGCTAGACTCATGTCCCAGCATTACACCTGTCAGTGAAGCAGACCCACACGTCTGTACCTCTGTACCTGGCAGAAAGTGTAACCATTTACTTGGCAGAAGAAGAAAAAGTTGCATGAAAAGAACCATCTATGATTCTATGATCTGCAAAGCTGCCGTCCTCAGGTGTCTGATGGAAGGGGGTGTTAGAGGTACTGCACGGCTCAGCTTTGCTTTTGTTCAGAAACTTTGCAGGCCCCTTTGCAGTAAGAGTTTTTTGACAAAAAATCATGACTAGTAGGGAAGTTGTGTGCATTTTAGACTTCAAAGTACAGGCTCTGTGGCTTTGCAGGAAGTTTCAAACTTCCGCTGCAATACTTTCCTGTGCTCCCTCTTGCTTTAACTAGAGCTAAGAAACCCAGCAGTACATTTTTCACAATCAGAACAGCAGCTACACCTTGGGGACACTCAGGAAGCCCATCTGCTTCCAGGAGCTCTCCAGTGCTAAAGCTCAGGACAACAGATTCTTCAGTGACAATACAAAATATTTATTGTAGGTACCATTTAGGTCCGGATTTTGACTTCCATATTACTAGTTAGTGACAGAAGAATGTTCTGCTTACCAGCTTGTTGGGATATCGGAGCAACACAGGTTGCACAGGGACTCGTGGAATGAAGGCACCTGCAACCACAAATTAGTACTCATTGTTAAGACTGAACTTAATACAGCAGTTGGGAGTTTGAAGTGATTCATGTAAGACGTGGTATCTGGAGCAGAAATTTTTAAAATGGGAAGTGTTCTTTTTGGTTTTTTTGTTTGGTTTGGTTTGGGGTTTTTTTTTGGGAGTTTTGGGGGTCTTTTTGTCTTTTGTGGTTTTGTTTTATTTTGTTTTTACATCAGCAGTGCAGCTAACAAGACAGAAAAGGGCTAGTCTTCATTTCAAGGAGAAAGCTGCCTAAGATTCCTGGATTGTTTAAACTCTTTTTCTGTGTATTATCTGTTATCTCGCCATTAACTGGCATTCATTCCAAAGGATTAAATGCTCACAAGGCTGTTGAGCACTTCCTGAACCCTTCCCTGTTCTGGTCATCTTTGTAAGTGAAGTACTGGTGGTAGTACTGGTTTTGTAACTTTGCTACCCAAGACACTGTACAACAGTAAGAAAGGAGAGCACTATGCCTTTAACTGAAGTGCAGCACAACAATCTAATGATCCGTGATGCTATCAAGTACCTTTCTGTGTTAAAGATAATCTATTGGCCTGCCTCACTGAGCATTACAGGACGAGATTTCATCTTGCATGGCAAAACAGACAGGAATCTAAGCTGGCACAACTGAAAGTTGAGCTAAAAGAACATAGTAAATAGCATGTATTTTGGTAGTTCATCTCATAATAATCACAGTCAAGTTTTTGGGTAAATAAACTAGATAAAAATTGTACCCAGAAAAAATCCCAAGCAACTACCATATACATCATAGGTGTTTTGCATCCTACAAAATACAAAAAATCAGAAAAGTAAACTGAGTAGTATCAAATAGTGGGTTTAGTGCCACTTTAATGATGTAAGACATTACTACATTACTAGAAATAAAAAAATAATATTTCACACATTTTCCAACAATGACGCAACAACATCTCTCACCTTGTTTAAATGTGATCAGGCAGGATCGGTTTGTGCAGGTGCCTTCTGGGAAAATCAGTATCTTGGATTTAAAGAGAAAGATACACAGGCATTTCATAAAAAAATATTATCCTTCAGCATCAGTTACATAAAGGCTAACTTTTTGTACAAGTTCTGTGACATGTTACAGTGCATCACAAGAATATCATTACTGTTTCAAAAGGAACAAACAAGTGAAGCGTGCTCACAGTAATAATAACCTGATCCATCTTGATTTGGAGACAAATGCTTTGTAAGAGAGGAGTTATGGGGAAAAGCCTCTATCAGTTCAGAAATATGGTACAAAAGCCTTCCAATGTTTCACTTGAAATGTTTAGTGTCGGTAATGATACAAGACCTGTTCCTCTGCTGGCAGCTCCTTGTTGAACTGCTGGGTGTACAGACATCAAGAGTGTGGGCTGCCATGAGTGCATAAGGTACCTGAGCATTTACAGGCACAGACGCTGTAAACATGAGTCGAGATGCCAGCTCCCTCAACCATTCCTTCCTTCCCCTTTGTTTTGGTACAGGGTTGGGAGAAGCAATAATCAGAACCTCATGCTATTAATAAGCACAAGTGCTGCCCAGCCTGCTATGTTTTGGTTTTAGGTGGAGAGAATGGGGAATTCAGCTACACCTTCTTTTCTGTTGTGCTAAGAGAACGCAGCCCAGGCACTCTGAAGAGGATATGACAGACATAATTTTGTGGTCAAGTTTCTCAGAAAACAAAAAGAAAGAGTAGGAGGAAGGTGTGGCCAGGGCAGAGGACCAGGAATCACCCAGTGACACCCTCTGTTGTACTGCTGACTCAGTCTTGGAGGTTCCCAGATTACTTGACTCATTGACTATTTATGCCAAAATGTAGATCTAGTTTTTATCCTAAGTGCAGAATTGGTGTAAAGCCAAATTCCCCTTCCCTCCCCATGCTGTTTGCAGCAGAGATTAGGTATATTAGAGCTTTGCTGAAATCACTTCATCCATTACAGTTTAGCAAATCATGAGCATCAGTGTAGTTTGTAAGCACAAAAAAAAAGAAGCCTTCCTGGCTTTAAAGTGTGCATATTTAAAATCCTCCATATAGGTGACATATTGAAAAAAAATGATGGATGCTCTAAAAATATTGATGGCAGCTTAGAAAAATCAATTTATAAGTCAAATTAAAGTGCCCAAACATTAACTAAAAAGTTTTTGTAAGATGCTTACTAAGTGAAAGTGATGCACGAAATGTCTAAGTAATGCCATTAAAAAAAAGTGGCAGGTGGTGCTCTTCTCTCAGGATGAGAAGCAGGTACCCTTGAATGTTCTGTTTCTAGAGACTATTCAGAAAGTACAGCAGTGCATTCAGCTCTAGCTGCCATAGACATACCTGCTACTGAAGTCTATTTTTTCATTAGCCTGTCTTAATTTTCTTCAAGAGCCATTCATTGGAACAAAATTGAAGGCAAAGTTAACTTTCCTCAACCATTTAGGAAGTAGCCAACTATGACTAAACAGATCCTGTGACTTTAGCTACTGAACCAGTCACTATTTTGAGTTTTAATTTTTTTTATTTTAAGCAAATTAACCCCTAAGAAATCAAGTCAAGAACTAATTCAAAACACAAAGCATGAGTTTATACACAAATCCACATGGGATATCTTTAGAGAAAGGTCTTATATCACTGACTATATGTGTCCAGCAAGCATGGCAATTGTACTGTATTCGTCGTATCTGAAGGCAACATCAGACTATAGTCAGTGCAAAAGAGGAAAGCAGAGAGGCACTGCCAAATGAGATGTTAGCAGATTCACAGCTGTTTCAGGTCTTTCTTCTTGCAAAGGATGCGGATTTCCATCCCAGCCCTCTGCCTATCATAAAAGCAGCACAGCTGCTGCCTTATCATTCTTCTCCCTCCTGAGCAACCCCTGCCCCATTAGCTCATCAGGATGGAAAGCCATCCAAGGCCTAGAAGTGCAACAGCAGCTTGCTGCTGAGGAATGACCACGGAAAAGAGTGTGCAGAATCAGTAACTATTGCTTCCATGTTAAAATCTTATCACAATTCAGACCAATCTAAAAGTCCTGATTTTACTGCATTATTAACCTAAAGACTGAACTGAGTTTCACCTCAGCTATTCTTCACATGTGAAATGATGTTTTAAGCTTAAGTACTGTTCATGCTGGAGCTTGGACAGCCTGAGTTACTCATCAACTGCTCATACCCAAACTGCTGTGAGCACAGCTCTGCAACATAGCTTCTCACACATCAGCTAGCTTGAGAACACTGATTCACATATACCAATCCAAGTCATCTGCTGCACCGAAGACAGCACATTAAGTCTTAAACAGGGAGAAGGTCAGGAGCATCTGCATTTTGGAACAGCAATAGGTACTGTCTGGATTTTAACTGACCTATTTGTTATGACAAAACTCTTTTTGGGCACCAGCCTCTCGTCTTCCTTTCCTAAACCAGTCATATACCTGAGAGCTGACTTCATCTTAGTACATCAACAGAATCCTACTGGGCACTCACGGCATTATGATGCACAGGGAATATGGAATATGAATACATGACAGAACAGTAGTAGTGTATTTATTACCTGTGGCCACTGGCCTCTTGATAATGCTCGCTTAGTTATCTCGGTGACTGTATTCTTTCGTGAATCAGGGTCTTGACGAGAAACCGATACAGGCTGAAGGGAATTTAAGATTGCTGCGAAAGACAGAAAAAATTTTATCTGTCTTATGCTTGTGCTTAGAAAACACATGGGTTCAAGGATCCTTTGTAGCAAAAAAAAAAATATTATTCTCATACCGGGAGAGTATGAGAATAATACTCTGCACAAACAGCTTTCAGACTAAATAGATAAGAACAGTAATATTCTTGTCCTCATTCTGCAAAACAAGAAGTAAAACACAGAAGATACATCTATGTTGCCAGCTGAGGAGCTTTTACAGTAGGTATAAACATGCCAAATTCACTCCAGTGCATTCTGCTAGTACTGCTGTTATCTTTCCCTAAGCATTTCCACACAATTCTAAGGAAAAGACCTGATCGGGTGTCTGCTCGTGAGCCATGCTCAAGCCTAACTCATGCAGGCCGCAATCAACAAGTAACCTTTTCATTTACAAAGCATACACAACTTCTGTGTAAATTACAGAAAAAAAAAACAACCTTCATTTCATCAGAAGTCTACATCAGACTATGTGGACCTATTGAGTTGAGATGAGAAACTTGGGGAAGAATTATCTTCTATGTCCCACTCCTGTGATTTTAAGAGAAGGTCAATATATTATCAGTTTGTTTCCTACAAGGTCACTTTTCTGTGTTGCCTGCTGAGTTTAGTTTTGAGTTACTGTTGGCTTATTCTTTTAAGAGCCCTGTAGAGACAAGAGACATACAGCCAGCAGAAAGTCTACAGCTGATTCTAGTAATAATGCAAGCAGGAATTATTTTTGTGCCAAAAGGAGAAGAAAATAATAGAAGCATGAGTCATCTGATCTTTTGCATTCTCTGCATTTCCTTTTTGAGTAAATTCTCTTTTATTCTTTCCCAATTTGACTCCCATTAAAAAAAAAATCCATAACAGTGCCTGCAAGTTTAAACTTATAAATACAGTATTTTCCAGACTGCTGTAGTTTGGGTCTGTTTTGCAATAACCTTCACTGATCCGTGTTCCACATTTGTGGGCCACACTGTTAAAAGAGAGCAGTAGAACAGATTTCTCAAGCTACCTACTGGCAGAATTTTAAGAGAAAGCCTCTAGCCCAAGCAGTTACAAAACATGCTTTCAGTATAAAGCAATTTAAAGTGATAATATATGTCATCTCTGAAAAGAAACAACATTCTTTTAGACATTCTGACCAATTTAGAAAGATAACTTGTCTCAGGGATTTGACTGGAAAAAAATCTGTCAAGATCTTTGCAACCTAAGGATTTAAAAAGTCTGCCCCCAAATCACTTTCAGAGATCAAATTTTTGGCCTTGTCACACTACTGTCTTCTAACATTTTATTTTTTCATAAATACTTACTGCCAAATACCGGAGTTGACAAGTTCTCTGCTCTAGACACTATGGATGGCATTCCAGTAAGGGCACAAATAATGGCATCAAAAAAGCTTGAATGAGGAGCTGCAACAAAGATCGGGGCTTCCAGTAGACTTGCTATTTTCCCTTTTACTTTAACTTGGAAACCCATTACAAAGAATGCGGTACGAGTTAGGCATGAGAGGGTTGTCTGGATCATCCTCCTAGTAAACAGAAACACAAAAATATCATCCATCCACCTCTAGTTAGTATTTCTTTTGTACTCTAAACAGAAACCCAGGAAAGATTTCCTAGTTCTCACCAGCACTGGGGCCAGGCCCAGGGTGGCAATACTCACTGGGACACTGTAGGGCTAAAGCAGAAGAAGTAGGAGTAGGGAGAGGAACGTCACCTTTTCATGTTGAAACGCAATTATATATTTAAAGATAAGGCAATGTGCATCACCTCACTAAACCCTCCTCCAAGGTATGCTATTCCTCTTGCTGTATATTACAGCCTTGTAGCATAACACTACTGCAAGTGGGGGGTGGGTAATTAGCAGATTAGTGTCCTTTTTGTACGAACTTAGGTAACTCTGGTACTGTTCTCTTACTATCAGTTTTAAACAAGCAAGATTAAATGACAGTGTTCCCTTACTGGAACATGTTCCCTTCATGGGACTCTGTAATCTCTTGGCCTTGTTAGAATTCACTTCCTGTGTCTCCTCCTGCGTGCAGCTGCAGTGCATCACAGCCAGAAGGGAACTGCATTACTCTGAGGTCAGAAGCAGAGTGACTGAAACCCAGAACCCACAGAGGCAGCTGTAAAATACTCCTTTAAGGGCAACATAGCTAAGAGAGGAGCTGTCAAAGCAATTTTTTTCATAAATTATAGCATAGCAGGAATGACGAAGGCTGCACAGAAACTCAGCCTACGTAACATTACCAAATACTTTTCTTAATGAGTTTCTTTACTAAAATATTCCTATCAGTATTATTACTAAAATAAGTCCTGGGCTACCAATAGTCTATAAAGATTTTTATACAGATTTGGTTTAGCCTCAAGACAACTGAAAATCTACCTATATAAAAGGCTTCCCCACTGTTGTAAAATGCATTCATCAAAAAGTCGCTTCACCTAAATGGGTAGAACTAAGATTTGACTGAGGATTCCTCTTTAATCAAAACGAGGAAAGGAGTGAGGGGGGAATAAAAAAAGCTTTAGACCCTGGTTTTGTATTACTAAGAAAAAAAAAGGCAGCACAGAGTTTTCACAGATATTGGTCACTTTTTACCTTCTCCATCCTTTAAGTGGCACAGATCCTTTTCCAGGTTGACGGAAAGTGGCAATTGACGCAAACAGCCACGCTAGCAGTACAATGACTGCAATGCATATGGCACGGAGGGGTAGCAAAACAATCCCCTGAAGAACAGTCTGGAAAAAAAAGAGGGGAAAAAAATATTAAGAAATGGTATCAACAGGAATGACACTGAGTTCGGTGTAGTTACATTATATGGACTTTAAAATACTAACGTCACTGCTATGTGATTTAGTAAGGAAGGCGCTAATGATTCCAGTGTTCGTATGGGGAAGTCAGTCATTCACAGCATTTAATTTTCATGTTCGGGTTCCCATTTCAGGTAGAACCAGAATGTCAGAGCATAAGAGTTTTTGGCTTGGATGTTTTTAGACAGAACAGGTAAACAGTTTGCTGGCTTTAGTTTACATTTAGACTCGGTCTGCAGCATACAACCAGCCCAGACAAGTCTGCCCAGCTGACAGATATTTCCACTACAGAGCCTTCTGTAACTAGCTGCCTGTCTAGAAGCCAAGTGGGATTAAGATGACTAAAATGAACTCTTGCCCTTTCAAAATGACAAATCTTGTGTTAAGTCACACTATTGCTGCAAGCGATCCTCACTACTACTGCCTGGAGTAGTGTACACGCAACACAACTTCATTTCGCCTAGCTGGGACTTAAGCAAAGTGGAGTTTTCAGTAAAACTGAACCTGTGGTTCACAGCAAAGGTTCAGACTTTACAGTCCTGTGGAAGCTGGGGTAGCAGCTCTTGGCTACCCCAAGAAGCCTTTGGAAGTGGTTTGCTCACTGCCCACAGTAAACAAACAGCAGAACCCTTCTGATTATGAAGATTAATTCCTTGCCTTCTGTTCGAAGCATCTTGGATATTAACTTCTGTGCTAGGACCTCCTTGAATTTTTCAGGATAAACTGAGAAAGCTTAGTTCCCTTTTCTCCCTGCAATCACAAAACTGTTGTTAGCTTGCTTTAACTTGAAGGAAAACAAACTTACTCAAGAGAGTTCTGATGCAGTCCCAGCCAGCCAAGCTAGGTAGCAAAAGTCGTATAAAACAGATCCAAGCCAACACTGCTGTTCACCACTTCTTCATATGCATTGTAAGAGGAGTAAGGGGAAGGAGAAACACTAACATGCCCTAGTTGCAAATAATCCTCAAATAGCAGCCCAGCCCCCCCTATTAAGGAATTTTTAGCTTGCATTTTTTCCTGCACAGCTCCAGGAAACAGGTGTATTGGCACAAGGTTGTTAACAGCTAGCTGTGGTACTGGGTAGGGCAGGAAGAAATTCTTAATTGTTTTACCCTAGTAAATTAGGTGAGAAACTATATCCTGAAGGTTGGCCTTTATGGCGCAACACAGCAGTATGCAGACTGAGCAAGCACAGGTCTGGGAGGCTGGTGAGCTGTGTTAGCATGCGGAAGTCATAGCCTAGCATTCCTGGTAAGCTACTAACTGGTTCAACTCCTTTTGGCACTGAATCCAGCTGTCGTGGTTTAACCCCAGTCAGCAATTGAGTACCATCCAGCCACTTGCTCACCCTCCCCCTCCCAGATGGGATGGAGGAGAGAACAGGAAAGAAAGGAAAATTTGTGAGTTGAGATAAATACAGTTTACTAGGACAGTAAAGGAAAATATAATAATAGCATATATATTAGTAACGTTAATAATTATAGTAAAATATAATGATAATAGAATATACAAACCAAACAATGCACAATTTCTCACTGCCTGGTGACTCAATGACCGATACAGCCCATCCTGACCAGGGATCATAGAACAGAACCGAGAGCAATCTCGGAACGATCCCAAATAGTGATCTCAGACTAGCGATTTCCCAAGAGAAAGGACGACAGAGCTGCCCACCGGCCAACCCCCCTTACATACTGAGCATGGTGTTTATGGCACAGAATACTTCCTTTGGCCAGCCTGGGTCAACTGTACTGGCCATACCCCACCCCACTTCCTGCACGTTAGCAAAACCTGGGAAGCTGGAAAAAGTCCTTGATCTCTTAGCGAGAACTAATCACATTAGTGTATTATTAATGTTCTTCACATATCAAATCCAAAATGCAGCAGCTACTGGGAAGAAAAATAGCTCCATCCCAGGTGAAACCAGGATGCCAGCTCAGCTACCACTCACTGAGGATCAGCTCTGTGAACATACATATGCACGAACCAATACATACCCCAGCTGAATCGTAGGAGTGATTTTTAAAATTTGATTTGGCCTATGTTTCTGAAAGTCCCTCAAAACTTATATGAGCATGCATCAGTGGTCACAGATTGACAGCTCCATCAGGTGAGAAGTATGGTAACTCTCCTTACTGAAGGAGAGTTATGCTAGTTTTAGCTTATGCTTGTGAACTTACTATTTTTTACACTTTACTATTTTTTTTTAGAAAATCTACAACTGAACAACAGTGTTCTTCTCAAAGTCAGCTGTTCTAGTCAGCTCTTTAGCAATGGCTGTACAGAAAAAGCAAGGCTTTTAATAATAAGTTTTACAAAATAGTTTGCACCTTACATACTTAAGCTATTGATAGTTAGGCAACACAGTGGATTTTAATTTACCTCTTTTATTTAAAAAAGAACAAGTGTTTGTAGTACATTTGGAATATAAGCATCTTTGAGTATTATTTATCCAATTCTTTGATATAGTAGGTTGGTTCTAATTTTCCTTTCATCATCGTGGTCCCTTCCCTCCCACCAAATCTCTTCAGTCTTCACATAATGTCCTCTTACTGTCCTCTTGTCAATATTCAGGAGAGGCTCTGGCCTCTGGCTCTAAACTCTGTGATACTGACAAGGATTAACAGGAATTCTGGGCCTTCAGGAGTAGGTTGTGTGTTAGAAAAGGCACAGTGACAGTGGATACACAGTGTAAATGAGGATAAGCATGAGAAGCAGGTACCTGGTGTTGCTGCTTATGTGCTGTAAGCACTGCCATATAACATATTTCCACGAGAGATCTGAACATTCAGGTATGATTATTTCCTCCTTTTATATAACTGTTGCATATAACTAGCTATGGAATCTTAACCATGACTTCATGGACAACAGGAAAAGGACTGCTCTGGATCACAGAAATGCCTTCAGTAGCTGGGCATGACAGATTTGGCCCTGGAGATCTATTGCTCCCACTCTCTTCGGCGCCAGTTGTGGCAAATCTAAAAAAGTCAGGTAGCAAGTTAAACCAACCAAGACTCCTTGCTTGTCTCCCAAAATCCGATGTGCCTTTTTTTCCTCCATATGCATCCTCTTGTACTATGTTCTATAGTCCCAGTTCAACATTTCAGCTGCTTTCAGTTATACAGAATGAAGAGCATTAGCATAAATCAGTGTGTTTTGACTTAAAATAACTTTTTTCTTTATGAAAAAAAGAATATATATGCACTGACCTACAGTGAAAAATAAAGGATGCAGTAACAAAAGCAAAACAATCCCTTCCTCAAAACTTTAATAAATTCACTAATCTATTTTAGGCAGATGTGCAGGTGGTACTGATTTGCTGATGCAAGCTACTGGCTTTCTAGGTCACTGTGTAATGAGGCAGAGTTGATTTGTGCTCCATCAGCTGCAAAGTAGGGTAAGAAAAGGACAGAAAAGAGAAAGGTCAAGGTAGGCTAGAAAAGCAAGAGTATAGGAGAAAAACATACAGAAGAAAACATCGGTTCAAAGTTTAGTAACTACTAAGTAGGATCAGAGGCACTCCAGCTTCTGTATACAGTAATGAAGAGAGAATTATTCTGAATCATCCAAAGAGCCTTTTCCCATGTTTGGAGTGACCTGTGTACTTTCTGTTTAAGGTGTCTGCAGCAACTGCATAGCCCATTACTGCTGCAGTCAGTACTGCTTGCAGTCCAGATCCCACTCCCACAGCTGACTGACCCTTGGGCAATACACGGGACTGCACTGGCACTGATGTCAGGAACTGGGGAAGGGGAGAGCAGGTCTATCAGAAAGCCACAGAGTCCAATTTGAAATTTTGTTCAACTTCAGCTGCTGAGAAGTTATCCAGGAAGCAGCAGAAGAGCAGGCTGGGGACCAGAATGAAGCCCAACTCCAAATGGACTCCCCTGACATCTGAAACAGGGAGCAGATCGACTGTCTCCCAAAGCAGTGCACACATAGCAAGACTGGGTCTTCCATGAGCATCCAGAGTATGTCACAGCTCTCTGCCAGGGACTCTAGCTGCTTACTTACAAGCACAGGGTTAAAAATAAAATAACGCTTTTAGTGTGCTGGTTGGGCCGTTACATAGTTCACCATGACATAAATCCACTGAGCATCTCTTCTGAATAAAGTGGAACCTAGTAATGATGTTCCCAGTGTTTGTGCTTTACAGTTGCAGTTCAGAAGTTAGGAGGGCAAGTGAGCAATCATGATGAACAGAACTAAAACTAAAAAAAAGAAAAAATTCCAACAGTTAACTGCGGCCAGCTTCAGTCAGAGGATGGAAACCAGAAGTATCTGAACAACTGTTTTAAAATATTTTTTGGGACGTGTAGATGTTTAGCACAGCACAACTGATCCTTGTTTTGCACAGTCTAAAGAAAGACAAAAATCTTAGTGGCTGGTAAACTATTAGCAATACAAGGACTGGCAAAAAATTGTAAAATCTTCTCACTCCACTTTTCAGTCTGGCTACAGCCTATTTTATATTTGAAGCTGAATGAAATGCAGCTATCCTGTCTCACTGTCAAGCTCCATTCACCACGGGACAGCAGCCTTTACATTCAAGGAGTTCACCAACATACAAAAAAAATCCAGCTTTGGCCTCCCAGAGAGGGAGGTATCTATTGAAATTGTATCTATTTTTATCAGTGTATGCTAAAGGAAGAGTGTAGAACAGGGGGACTATAACAAAACAATGCTTTAACATGCAAGAACGGAGACATACTACACTGGATTGAAATGGAAAGAGAAGGGAAACTTCCCTTTTTTGAAGTTCACGGTAACAGTCTTGGGTAAGGCTCTGATTCCCAGCTGGTCCGATACATAGTGCCAGGCAAGAGAGGAACAGAGGTTTACAGGATAAAGCAGAGAGTAGGAAGTATCCAAGTCTCCATGACTATAGGGGAGTAAGAACAGAAGGGAGCAACAAACGACACCAAATGGTTGTCTCTCTTCAGTCTCTCTTGTGTCTTTCTGCTTTAAAATTCTGTGACTGCAGTTTTGCTTCAAAGCTCACTAGCACTGGGCCCTGACCCAGATGGATGCTTTTCCTTCCAGGTGCACTGTGGAGTTATGTATGGAGTGTATTTTGCTCTAAGACATCCCATGTTTTTACTCCCTTCCTCCTGAAGGAAAAAAAAAGTAGGATATATTTATTATAGCTAAAATAGTAATTGTAGGTTAAAATTGCAAGCTTATGAAAGTAGTCTGTGTATCCTCTAGAAAGAACAGCCAGCATAGACAGCCATCCATTTCTGGAACCTCATTAAGAAATTGGTTTCTTTACCTCAGGGTTCCTGCCTACAGCTACTGATTCAGATGCACTTGAAATGTGTTTCAGGATGCTAGTAAAACATAGGGGATAAAAGGACTTGAAATTGTTTTCCAGGTTTCTTACATTTCCTCCACCCCGCTACCTTCAGGGCAAACATTGTTTATAAATTGAGGAAGAGCTATATGAAACATAAAATATTTAGTTGCACATCAGCCTCAGATATTTATAACAATCAGCAGAAAATGCTAAGTTCACCTACACACTGACATCCTCATTGTCCTCACTGAGATGCCAGTTCATATTTGGTTCATCAGCTCAATTTTTAAAGAGAATATTTTTAAAAATCAAAGCCCAGAAATACTATTTGCTTTGCCAATCCTGTGTATTGTCTAAGTACCCTGTGGGTCTTGTGTGCGCTTGTACACAAGCTGTACTGGGGCACATTCAGCTCAGAAGCCTAATTCAGTTCACCCAGTGACACCAGTCAGTAATCCAGTGGAACTGGGGATACCTTTTTTGTTGTCCACACTGCAATATGGAACTAAGAGATTAACTGCCCCCTCCCCAACCCAGGCTTAATATCAGCCTAAAGTGAATTAAGCGTCTGAAACAGGATTACTGTAAAAAGTTATTTTCTATTTTAGCTTATCATATCAAGAGAAGTCATCATCATCTTCATCTAGAGCTCAGGCATCTGTCACCGTGGATAGATGGACAGTATTTCATTCCTGTGATTCGCACAGGATGCAACCCAGAGTCCAACAAGGCTCCTGTTTTCTCTAGGAGTAAAGTGTCATCTGTAATGGTTGTCAAAGTCTTGTTAAAAGCTTGTTGCAAGTCTTGTGTTAGAAGTTCAAGTCTGAAGCGAATATGCCTGTGTGTGTGTAGAGCAAGCGTGCAGTTTGTGGACTCTGAGGAACCATGGCTTGAAGAACTTCATTTCAAAAATAGTGACTTTTTTTTTTTTTTTTTTTTTTTACACAGAACACCATTTGCATCTTTGCTTTGACTATTTATATAATGTATTCATTTTCTGCTCTCTATCACTGGACTAGATCAGGAAGCAAATGGTGCCATACTCGGGAAGGAAGTACTTTTACTAGATGCATTTTCCTGGAAAGGACAGGAGCGGTAGATGTTTAACCGAGTGCCAGGTTTGCTACTGTCCCTCCGCTGCTCGGCGCTGGGTGTAACCGGGCAGCAGGGTAGGCCCCGCAGCCCCCGTGCTCCTGTCGGGAGGAGAGCGGCTTGGGCGGGGCAAGCGCCAGTTTTAAACGGTATTTATCGACACGGTCGCATGCTCCCATCGCCAGGAGGTCTTTTTAAACCGACCGTGGGCCTCCACGCCGCATTGGCGACAATCCCTTGGTTCTGGGCGGCTAAAGAAACGCTGCTTTAGGCAAGCTGGCAGAAAACCGGTGACAGCCTGCCCCGGCGGCCGGGCTCCCCTCCGCCCCGACGTGCGTCCCAACACCGGGCAGCCCTGGCCCCGGTGCCCTCTCCCGCCCGCGCCGCCAGCCTTACCCGCAGCTTGTCCCTGGCGCTCAGGCACCCCGGGTAGACGAAGGGGTTGGGGACGATGGGCGGGCAGAAGGACTGCTGCCTGGGCAGCGGCAGCACCCGCGGCGCCATGCTCCCGCCGCCACCCGGGGCGATTGCGCATGAGCCGCCGGGGGGGCCGCGGCGCGGCTGTCCGGCCCGGGCCGGCCGGCCCTGCCCACCGCGGGGAGCCCCGCCTCGGGGCAGGCTCCCGGGGCAGGTGAGGCGGGAGGTGCCAGGCGGACACCCAAGGGAGGTGCCGGGCTCGAGTGGGTGAGGTCTAGAAATCCACTACAGCCTGGCCTGAGGTGCTGGCTCACCCGCGATCCCTTCCCGCGCGGGTGGGCCCCGAGCTGCCCCCGCAGGGACAGCCGTGACTCGGGCGGGCGGCCGCAGGCCAGGCGCCGGGCGGTTCAGGCTGAGCAGTGCGGTAAAACGCTCCGTTCTCACCGCCTCCTGCCACTCACGCCTTCCAGTGCAGTGCCGCTGCTTCTGGCGCCAGCCCGAAAGAAGTTTCAGCCCGACCATATTTAGAAAACGGGCGTTTAGGTTCTGACGGCAGCTCGCTCCGGCCGAGGGGCTGAGCCAGCAGCCCGACTGCACAGGGAGCGCTGGTCTGAGACTGCATTGGTTCACTTTTGTGGTGGGATCTGTTCTTCACACAAAGATACTGCTACTTCCTAACACAACGTTACTCTGTATGGTGCTGGACTGTTTTTACTGCTGTTACAAAAATAATTACATATGTCTCATAGTTCAGTTCCCAGTTTGACATGACTTCTTCCACAAAGATATAATCAGAATTAATAAAACTTGATTATTATAAAATTATTATTTGTGTTTCGCAATTGCGGGTGATTAAGGAGTGATCATAATTATATATTTGGCCTAACTGAAGCATGCCTATAGTGGAAGCTTGACCAGTGTAGGATTTCCCTTGGCTGGTTTCCAGGGTCTCTCTGTGATTGCCAGTCCTTGCAACCAGCACTGTGCTCTGAGAAACCCGAGAGCTGTATACGAAGCAGATCAGCACAACTGTCACAGAAAGTAAGGCTAGGGGGAACTCCAGAGGAGAATGAATGATCAATTCTACTTCCATCATTCTTGAGAGGTGATTGTACAAGCTCTTCTTAAAACCCCGTGACTTCCCTAGCTGATCCATTCCAGCACTTCTCTGGTAAATTCTTGAAATGATTTTTTTTTTCCTGTATCTAAGCAGAGTCTTTCTCATTGCAATTTATATCCGTTCTCAGTGGATGTGAGAACTGTTTGCTTTCATCTTTGCAGCTACTTTTTGCATGCTTGTGTAGTGTTATGATTCCCTCAAGCTTTCGCTAGACTAAACAACCTAGTGTTTTCAGGTTTTCTCTTCTAGGCCATAGTTTCTAGATATCTGATCATTCTTTATGCTTTCCTCTGGCCTTTCTCCAGTGAGTCCACAACATTCTTGAAATACTCAGACTGGAAGTACTACTCCCTAGGAGGGCTGACCAGTGCTGCTGATGGGCAGGAAGGATTAATTTGTGTCTGACACATAGTATTTATATATCCCTATGTAGCATCTGCTTTTTTTATCACCAGCCTGACCCCGTGACTCACAGTGATACATGATAACTCTTGGCTCCATTTCAGAACAATTACTTGTCCTTTGAGATACGGAGTTCTAAGAAACACTGTATTTGTCCCTACAAAATGGTGATGGCGATCTGGGAAATACTGAAACATCTGGGTTTAGAGACGTGCTGCTTTTATTCTGTAGAATAATGTTTCTGGTGACTGGGACTTTTGTTAAAAACAATGATACTGATTATAACTGTTTTACTCTCCTAAGGCTGATTAGCCACAGCACCATCAAAAAGGCTTAACATCACAGGCACCAACATGCACAGTGGAAAAGAAGTTTCAATGTTCAGAACATGTGAGAAGGTGCGATCATATGTAATTCTTTGGCTAAATTGATGTCAGCATCTCTTTTGAATAGTAATTCCTTTTTAGTCTGTGAATTTATGGTAAAATGAACAATACCACCAAGCTTTTATGAAACTGATGTCTGGAACCACCTCAATATCTTTCCTTCACCAGAAGGTGCATATGGTGCTAGAGATGGGCACCAAGGGAACAGTAGCATTAGCTTGCTACTAATTATTTTCTAGGTTGAAGCTACAGCTTTAGTTCTGCAGATCAGTAGGAAGTTGTATGCTTTCCTTGAAGAGCTTTAACCTACATTGCCTGTATTGTAAGAAAAGTGGCTCTGGATCCAGGTGTAGCTTCTGTACACAATCCAAGTGAATTGTATTAGTGATACATTAAAACTCAGTAAACATTTCCGTAGTGTAAGATAGGGATTCTTCTCTCATATGAACAGCTTTTAAAAAGTCTGTGGAGCTTTATAGTTTTTAATATCATTTATATATACAGTTTAAATTGGACTAAGATCTTTGCCTCACCATAGCTGCCTTTGGGATGGTTTACTCTCTCTTCCTGGCATTTGTAAAAATGTATCCCAACAGATCTTCTTATCATAATGATTTTTAAAAAGCTATAGTAATTTCAAAGTAATTCTAGTCTATCTCAGTTCTATAAAACATGGGGCAGACAAAATCATATACTGCAGAATATGAAATCCTTGCAAACATTTTTAAAAAATCTTCCATCAGTAATTCCTAATCTGAGCCAGAAGCTAAAAGAAGTTGCCCTTTTTAGCATTTCCCTATTTAATTCTTCTGATTAGAGCTGTTGTCTTACCTTTATAAACACTCTCACAGAGGTATTTTTTAATATAGAA
Source organism: Chlamydotis macqueenii (assembly GCF_036417535.1). NCBI lineage: Eukaryota > Metazoa > Chordata > Aves > Otidiformes > Otididae > Chlamydotis > Chlamydotis macqueenii. The sequence continues at coordinate 17,499,090 of NC_141568.1, forward strand.
ATTGAAAACCTGCTTTGTGTTTGAATTGCTCCCTGCTTACATTTGACAAAAATCCGCCATCTCGTGGCCGCAGACGTGTAATACCACTGCACAGAAAAGTTAGGGCAGCACCTGTTAACTTCTTCTAAGAACAACAACAACAACCTTTCCTCAAGGACTAGCTACAGAACTTCTTCGTGCAAAGTACCATTCTGATTTTCCTCTTTCTTTTCTGTGATATTAAATGTAGAACTACTTGTGCAAAATGGGTATGAGAACAGAAGTAGATTGCCAATGTGTTCCTGTTGTCAATTTAACTTCTTTTTTTCTTTACAGGCCATGGTGCCCTAATGCCGGTTCAGTCTCTGCTTCCCTCCTGGAAGAATGCCGACTAATGCCTTCCAAGAGGCAGTTTGGGTACAGCTGACAGCATGTTCTCTCCGGGGACCACTGCAACCAAAAAGCGTGATGCAAGTCACATCAAGTTTGTCTTTCTCCACCTGGGACAGTCTTCCAGTGTTATCTTGGTAAGCCTATACCTTCAAAGGTCTTTGTGCCTTTGCCGTGCAACATACAACCTCAGTATCACGCTATGTAAATGGCACTGTGGCAGGTTTTTTTAAATAAAAAGCCATAAACATTTTTGATAGTTCTGTCTCAGAATCAGAAAGGCATTGTGTGAGGCTTTGAGGAGATACAGGCTCAGCGCTAAGCAGTGTGGACGTACTTGTCTCCTTGATGAAGTCTACAGGGATAAACATGGTCTGTTGTGCAGACAATATCAGCTGCTATAGTAGAAAAAATACTTATTGTGGAAGAGGAATTAGAATTACCCTGTACTGTTTCAAGATCTGTACTGATAAAGGACAAATTAAATGGCAGACCTTGGGGAAAAAAAGATCTGATTATAGAAGGTAACTGAAACAAGCATTACTTAACAGTCTTTAGAACTAATATCTTTTTAGCATTGAATAAAAAACATCATCCTTGGGAATGTTCAGTGGACTGGATAACACATGGTGTAAATTCATTAGGGCTCTATCTATCAGTTTCAGTCTGCTGGGAATCTAGCTCTGCACGTCCCTCAGTAGAATTTATTGTTTTAGTATGACTTCAAACAAGAAAAGCAGTTCTGGACTGTTTGTTTCACAGTGCTCAGGTATTTGTGGCCTGGAGGATGTACTGACAGGCATACATGTATCCATCCAAGCAGGGACACGCGTGTGCATGCACGTATACACAAACCCAGACACACTTTCTCTTTTCTTCCAAGACAGTTGCAGAGATACGTGTATCTTGGAGTTTTCATTTAATGCTAAATAGAACTGGAACACCCTTAAATCTAAGCTTTCTCCTGGGTATTCCTAGACATTTCCTCTTACAGAAATTTCTTTCTTTGCCTCTTTCCCTTTTTCCCTAAATTACTTCCTGTGCTGGTGTTACATCCCTTATATTGGTGCACATAGGATTCACACAGCATTTGTCTGGTAGATTTCCAAATGATTCGCTCCACTTGAGAGCTGTTCCTAGCTGTTTTCATCAGAGGGAAGTTGCTGTCTGTTAAGTATGATAATCTGGCCCATAGGTATAGGCAAAATAGTCCAAGAATACGTCCTAGGATACTGCACCAGAGAGGAAAACCTCATGCTAGGAGTTCCTTGAAGCTGCTTCTGCTGAATTCCTTTCTCTTTGCACTGCTTAACAGGCAGAAGGCAAGTAACATCAGAGGCAAGAACCTGGTGGCTTCAGTTGGCAAGTCGTACCTAATAACAACCTCTGCAAGGGAGGCATTTAAGTAAATGATGAGGTTGCATGTTGTTAGTCCCGGTGGAGTAAGTAGGACTTGTGTTACATTTTTGGTCCTAGACAGGCAGATAGATTGCTGAGCTAGCTCTGTTAACAAATTAGGGAAAAATATCATTGGGTCTTGCTGATGCTGAGTGAAAATAAAGGTAATATTATCTCAGGGAATCCACTGAGTATGTCCCCTTGGAGAATCCTCCTGTAAAAGTTCCCCACCTGAGCTGGCTGCAGAACTGGACGACTTGACAAGAATTTCTCTTCTGTTTCAAGGGGTAAGGAAAGCTCTAGACTGATGATGGGGGATCTCCAACTCCCAGTGCTCTCAAACTGGCACCTTCCCTGATTATTGAATTCACTTGAAAACAAAAGAAAAAAGTAGATTTACAAGAAAAAGAGAGACTCCAGTGAATTGTGTGAGAATGAGATATAAAATTAACTGTTTTTTTTTTCCTTTGAACTGAACCTAGGAGCCTCAGTAAAGTTTACCCTATTTAAAGCATTAATTAGGGAGCTGACTGTACATAAAGATAAAACAGAACTCTTAAAGAAGACTCCAGGGACTCAAAAAAACCCAGTTTTGTCTACATGAGGCAAAAGAATTTTAATTAGAAGCAACTGAAATGAAGTGAACTGATATGAGCAACAAAAAGAGAATTTATCCCACAATGTATTCAGGGAACATAATTGAATGTTCATTAGCTAAGAGTTATATACCGACTGTTAATGAGCAGAAATGAATATGTATTATTTCTTATTAAGCTGGAAATGTATGGAACTAATTACATTTAAATATAGTAGCTCTAAAGCTGTGTTTATTAAGTGTCACTACTAAGAACAGGGAAGACATAGGTGAATTTGTATTCTTTACTGCAGTATCATTTTAAATATTTATTATGCTAAGTGGTATTAATGCATAGCTTTTTGTAGAAATGGTTATTATGTTCTGCTAGTAGGACTCGATGCCTTCATTTGGATAGGATTTATGCTTTGTTTATTATAAATTAGGGAAGGCAGCATAACCAAGACAGAAGCTCTTGTATTACTGTAAGACAGCGTTATTCTTGCTTTTCCTAATGAGAGTTGTCTGTTATTCATGATCAGATGGCACTTGGCTTCTTGATATTATGGCTTGGTAATAATCTCAGGAGAGAGTTTTGGTAAGATTTCTTTGTTGAAGAGGTACAGAAGAAAAACGTTTTTTTTTATTAGATGTGGTGACAGAAGAACAGAATTAACTTATATTAACACAGTGGATGTGCTGTGCATGCACGCAGGAAGGGCCTGTGCCTGCCTGGGACAGCCTACAGTTACGTGATAGACTGACTCTGAGAGGACACTGGCAGTGGATAGTGGCCACTTCGTCTTATGAGGGAACAGAGAGAAGTGTGTGGGAGTAAGCAATCACAGAATTGTTTAGGTTGGAAGTGTTCTCTTAAAATCCTTTAGTCCAGCCCCTCCAAATGTTAGTAAAGGGTGCATGAAAAAGGGATGACGTAGATGGCCAGAGACTTTGTGCAAGGTGTGAAATGGAAACCCTGGTGTCCAGTGGCTGGTGCTGACCCTTGCTTTCTGTCATCTCTGGAGTTCTGCGAGATGAGGGGTGATGGCTTTGCCTGAACATTTAATGTTTTTTATCATGATTGCAGTGGTCTCTTTGGAAAGGAGAGGAGCAGGAGAGAGAGAGGGAAAGGAGCCTTGAGTGGGTGCAGAGCAGCAGGGAAGAAAGAAGTGCCACAAAGAGGAAGATCCTTAAAAATAACTCTGATTGCTTCCCAGTGTTGTGTTAGCCTGTTTTCTTCTGGAGCTGCTGTGGAGTGCTGCACTAAGACACACCTAGTCCTGCCTCTGGGAACTTCACTGGGGTCTGCAAACAAAGTTGGACCTAGACCCATGGTTATTCATTGCAGCTGAAAGGCCACGTCTTCTCCTGCATGGCAAAACCAGATGTTTTCATCCTCCTGCTCCTTTTGAAATAGAAGCATATTTTGGGACTGCAATCAGGGAGGGTTAGCACACCTTTGAGCTAGTCTGTGCCATTTGACTTCAGTGCTGTAGGCAGTGATTTTGTGGAATTTAGATTGCTGTCTTTCTGCTTAAATGGAAAAAATACCTTGTTTGGTCTGATTTGAATTGAATTATTTTTAATTTTGCAGTTTATCCTTTTCTGATAAAATCTTTATGGATTATTACAGTAACCAGTGGTTGTACCTTTAGTAATCCAAATTTATGTTTATTAATTGTACAGGTATGTTTTTACTACAGGGTTCTTTAGTAGCAGCAACAACTGCACGTTCATTTGCTAAAAGATTGTAACTTTTTTCCTATTCACAAGAGGGCGATAAATCCCTAGTCATCTCTATCCAGCCTCTGTTATTAAGTGATCATTACATTGCTGGGAAATGTCATAAAAAGCTGCTTGCTGTCAGATAACTGATAGATATATATGGATACTGATCTGTATAAACTACTGTGACTCCTTTTCTTTTGTTTATTGGGAAGTTTATGCTAGGCTCTGTTCATTTCATGCTATTGTAGATCCTATTGTCAGTAGAAACTAGATCTGGAAAAGTTATTTATAATACTCCTTCCCACTACAAGTGCAAGTGTTTTCTTCATGCTACACTTATAAATATTAAATTTAGATGAATGTCAAGTGCCTCAAATAATGTGATTTTCAGCATACTCTTCAGGAGAATTTCCCATAGCCTAAAGGTTGTTGTGTATGTTTATTTCTTCCTCATAGTGAAGCTGTTTCTTTGGTAATCAGAATTTTCCATTTCTTAACTTTAATCCTTTGCTTCAATTAAAGTATCTCTTCTCTTGAACCTCCTGTTTAAATGCAATATTATGTCATCTAAATAAAAGGACCACAACTTTAAGCCTTTTTGTGGTTATAATATCAGTATGGGAAGCTGCCATTAGCACTGTGATTTCTATATTTGTGCAGACAATTTTATTTTATTAGTACACTATTATATTTTAAAATATTTATATTTGTTTACTTGCACATTTATTGTCTCAAATAGTTTATATTTTGCATTGTACAGTAAGAATAATTTCAGGAGTTTTATATGGAATAAGGAAAAAGGGAAAGAGAAAAGAACAACTGATTCAGTATACTAAATTATTTTATGTCTCTACTGATATTATCTGAGTTCACTTTAGCTCCTGTGTTTGAAGGGGCTGGATTCCTTCCAGCTCTAAAGTTCCACGACTCAGCTCATGCAATTTTTAAGCTGTCAGTATTAGAAAAAATTCTTAATAATTTATGGTATAGTATGGCCTCTGAAGAATGTTTTCACTTTGTGTCTTAATATGAAAAATAAATAAATGCCCAAAGTCTCTAGCAACACACTGAGGCATTTGCTCAAGTTCCTAGTAGAGCACCCAGCTGAGTTTAAGAGCCTCAAATATGTGACTTCCAATATACACCTTAAATAATAAGACAAGTCCATGCCTCTTGAGATGCCTTCTACAGTCTGAACGGAGTTCTGGGGCTCTCTCAGATAGCTGAGACAAAAACACCTTTATATTGTCTTTCAACAACTTCACCAGTCTTTGGCTGCAGAGATTCAGTCCTGCCTGGCCCCTTGCCCAGTCTCTGGTTACCTCAGGCCTGTGGTAGGAAGGAGCTGTTAGAAAGCAGGGCTACCCTTAGCTCATTTGTTTTTATGTTATCTTGCCTGTAACAACCTTCACAATTCACCTCCACCGCCTCCTCACCACTGGTGTCCAGAGGGGCTGCGCCAGCGCAAGGGCAGTTATCCTTGAGCGCAGCACCAGTTCTCCTGCACTACTGGCAACTGTAATGCAAACAGGAGCGTGACTGGGCAACAAGCAGAGCTTGGAAGAGATGCAGATTGGAGATTTTGGGAGAAAACCTTTATCTTGCTTATTCTGTTTAAGTGAAATTAGAGTCTGTCTCATTCCTTTCCTAATCGTCACACAAGGTTTGTGGCCTTGTCACTGTTTCTTCTCAACTCCAAAGCCAAAGGGTTGTAATGGGTGTCTTGCCACAGCCTAGGCTGAGAACTAGGCTGAGAACTCCACTTTAAACACAAGCTCCTTCACAGAGATTCTGTCAGTACAGTCAGGCATTGTGGCTATTTTAGTTCAGATCAAAATTATATAACAAAACCTTGTGTCTGTTGGTTTGCCATCAGCTTTCTTCCAGACAGCAGCAGTTCTGCGTGCTTCATTAATGTCTCCTAACTTACTTGGCAGAAGCAGCTCCAGTTGTGCTCTGCATCCGAGGGTATGAAAGTCTTAACAGGGCAAATTCAATTGTAAATGCGATATGCCTCACAGTAATGTATAACTCATGTGTCTCCAGCTAAGGAAAACAAACCCTTCTTACCACAACTATGCGCCCTCCAGAACTCCATCCATATGTCAGAAAGATACTGCAGTCATATTTTTGTCATATTATTTAAAGTTTTAAGTACACCATAATAGTAGGAGAGCAAGTATGCAGACGGGCCAATTCTGTTTATACATTTGCAAGAAATAAAGAGGAGTTGGGAGCAAAAAAGCAAGAGAAGTGAGGTATTTCTGACCAGCTCCCTGTGACTCAGCTTAGGTATCTGGGGAAAGTAAGACATTCATAACTATAATTAAGGGGGGGAAAGGAAGGCATGCAATAAACCTTTTTTATCTAGCAACTGTAGGAAGGTGTCCTCCAACTTTAGATAATTTTGTTGAAGTCTATGGGCTTTTTACAGTGTGTAGAATGAGAAAATCATCAAGAACTTGCTTAGTGGTAAAAAGCTGAAGATTCAGTGGTATCAGTGACTGAACAAAACCAGTAGGAAGCCCAGGACACAGCACAAGTTGTGTCAAACCATGGAGTCCGTTTTACGCTGTGTATTGATGTAAGTCTGAACATGACCAAAGATCATCCATTTCTAGTGTTAACAGATAGCTGCTTCGCTCAAACAAGTTTCTGGATGTCCTTTAAAGTGCCAACACTGAAGCCATCCTAATAAGTAAGACAGGTGTGGCTGCAAGATTGTAAGGAGAGCAGCAAAATTCAGGTGTGTGAGCTCAACTGATGCTAATGTAAACTGCCCTGAACCTCATCATCTTTTCAAATGCTGCAGATTTGTTGCTGATGGTGAGAAAGCTGGGTAATTTAAAGCAAGATCAAGTATTCATACTGTTTGGCAGTCAGGACCCATGAAGACGGTGGCAGTGTCTCTTCTGCACAGGTACTCACAGATAAAGTTGATGTGACATAGGGACCAGCCTAGAGTTTTGCTATGAAGCACAGAGCAGAGACGTATTGTAAGCATTAGGGTACAGGTTAAAAGAAATGTTTTTTTAGAGGAAAAGGGCAGGAAGAGTGGAAGCAATGACAGTCTTGCAAAAAAGGGGTGAACGCTAGGGAAAAGGTGTGATGTAACTTTGTGGTTTTCAGGGACCTGCTGCTAGTTGTGCATTAAGAATAAACATTCTGCTTTTTCTGCTGACTGTAGCCAAAGTTGGTGGCAAGCCAAAAGGCAGGGGAAGCTCTGAGGAAGGGCATTCATGTAACGGGGAGATTTCAGATGTTGATTACAGGTGCTTTGCCCAAGCATTGGAATTCCGTATTTCAAAGATCTGAGTCTGGAAATGTGCTTTAGGATTAGAAACGTTGCCTAAGCTCTACCCAGCTGACTTGGAGAAGCTTTTGGACAATGATATGTGAGGCAGGTTCAACAGACTGGGACTGGGCCTTGAGCAGTAAAACAATAACCTCTTTTCCTTCTGTGGAATCAGATCACAGATACGGATGTTAACAAAGGATTATGGAGCTGTAGCTCAGCTCTCAAAAAGAGAAATGGTGATTAGTTACAGAGACTTGTGAGCTTACTTCCCAGCAGCAGAGGGGCATGGACCCACAGGGACCGGGTGTTGGAATTTCACCCATGCTTCACTGGACAAATGACAGCAACTCTGTGCTGGCTTTCCAGTCTGTAGTACGATGTGGTTATCTTACCGAAGGGATTGAAAGGCATAATCAATTGTAAAATGCATTGAAACAGAAAGTGCTATCTCAGTGCAAAGTGGTTTTATCTACCGCTGCACACCCAAAGGATTTAATTTTGAGGTGGAGACACATTTCTTAATGCCTATGATTTGTACTGAAGCAATTTGAAATAACAAAGCCTTGGGTTAGTGGCGTTGGAACCTTGTTGTTATTGAGGTCAGTGGCAGTTCCGTCACTAATTTCAGCACAAAGAGGATCAGGCCCTTTGTCAGGAAGCATTAAGTCAATACAAGAGTTTCCAAAACTAAGGATCTGGGATTTTTGGAAGGCTAAATTATGTGGTGCTGGTCCTCACCCCCGCAGTCCAATGGTTCAGTATAGACACTTTATCTCAACTAATTACTCAGGGATTTATTAATTTGAAATTTTAAGGAAACTGTTAGCTTCATTGCTGCCTGCAAACAAAACATGCAGGGTGAAGAATGTTTGAATAGCCTAGGGATTTTGGCAGAAAGTGAACATAAGATGAAGTATGTTAATTGAACAAAGGCAAGTCATTTGAAAGGATGTGTGCCATTAAAATGGATCATATGATCCATAGAAGAAGTTACAGATAAATACAGTACACCACTGTTGTGGAAATTAAAAAGTGAGAGTAGATGGGGAGAAACCAGTAGGATGAAAGAAAGACAGAAAAATCTCAGCAAAAAACAAACCAAAAAAAGACCTTGTGGAGATTTACCCCAGCATAAATCTAGTTTAAAATGTATTGATATTCGCGAGATGCCTCTGACAGTTATGAAGTCAAACAAGAAGCATGGCTTTTGCTCTGAAGAATTTCAGAGTGTATAGATCTGCTAACAATTTATATATCAAAGCCATCACCAAATGGGCTGGAGAGGCAGGGCAGCAAATCATTTCCAGAAGCTGCCATTATCAGGATTTGAAAGTCATGTTAATCTCAGTGTTGCTACAATAGTGAATATTAATATCGGTATTTTAAATAAATTCAGATTTTGATTTTGGTATGGGGGCTTAGAACTCCTTGGAATTGGTCTTGGAAAACTGTGCTCTGGCCATGTCAGCTGGAGTCTTTCAGCATATAAATGACAGAAATCTGGAAAGTTTTCTAACCTGTATGTACTGTCTTGTTAAATCATGGTGCAGTGTTTCATCTGACCATTGAAGACCTGTATAGTAAGCAGAGCTAACAGACAGGTGCACAGGTGACTTTCTTATTAAAAATCAGAATATCCCTCATTTATTTCTGATGTTTTTCTGAAGGATTTGTGCTTCCAGATGATTTTATGCCTTTGCATTCACTTCTTATTTTGGAAAGGAAGATCTTTTAATAATGTTTTAGCATCAACCTCTCCCACCCAGGCAATTTGCTGCTCTGGTAGAAGTGCTGTTCCTCTGCAAAAGCTCATAACAGGCTATATGAAATGTCATGAATGATAAAGCAAAACAAAGAACCTCTGAAGGAAAATGTGCTGCCATGAATATCTGAAATCTACTGAACCACTGCTTTATTAGACTTAAATTTCAATAAACACTTTTCTTAAGAGCTTGTATATCAGTAGGCAGGGAAATGTGTTTTCTTTGTAAATAGCAGTGTTTGCCTTTTCTTTAAAAAATGTATTCTCACCGCAGTGGTAAATCCTACAAGCAAGCTAAAACACAGTTTAGGCCATGAGATACGGAATAAAATCTCTGAAACCTCTCTCTGTGCTTGTTGGATTGCCACTTGTGGCCATAGAGCAAGAATGCCTTAGAGAACCGATTTGCACAATGTTTTTACATATGTTCAAGTTTTGAAAATAAGAGAGAGGGGAGGAAGTAAAAACCTTCAAAAGGGCGCTAATAAGCTCATTTTGCCTCTTCCTTTTTTATGTCTTGCTCCAGGTTTTATAGCTTCACTCTTAGCAGATAAGGTATGGCACAAGATTTATTTCTGAGCGCTTATCACTCTTTAGTAGAAAGCATTTAGGTTTTCCGTAAGAATGCTTTCTGTTCACCTCTTCCTTGATAGAATTTTTATCCACTTACTTTACCCTGAAGTATCTCTTAGAATGCTGCTCAGAGGTTGGCAAGGGTTAGTGTAACCATTAATGCATTAAAGTTGGATGCTGGAGGTGTTAATGCTTTGCTGCCAGTTGTTTTTCAGTGTTAGCTGTCTCTGGTGTCAAAGGACTTCCTTCCCTAAATGCAAGGCCAGCGTTGCCCTTGCCTGAAGTCTGCCGCAGTAACTGTACTAACTCTCCCAGTCACCAGTTTTAGTTTCCCAAGAAATTGGGCTTAGAGCCTCAAAAGTTTGAAAATGTATCTTTAATTTGTTTTACAAATTTTTGCAAATATCCTTGATGGTCATTTCAACATGTTTCGTTTGCATCTCTTGAGGACCCATTTGGGAACCAAGTGGGAAGACAAGTTTTTTTTAAAAAAAGAGTAGAGTCTAACAGCCCAGTTTGTGACTCTATCCATTGCAGAAATATCATATGAATAATATTTTCAGAATGAAAGGCAGAGACTCCACTTCAGTTTTATATTCTGCTTACGCTTTTGTACTACTCTCTGTCACATAACATCTGAGAGCTTTTTGTAGTTCTTCAGGTGAGACAACTGTTATCTGTCATGCAGAGCTTTCTCTTTTTCTCCTTCTTTCCAAAGGGGAATGTTGTAGGGGAGCAGTATAATAATAATATTGCAACCTGTATTACGTTGAGTGATGTGGTGATTGCTTAGTTTTGCATGGTCTAGAAAAAGGTTAGAGTTGCAGTGTTCTTAAATCTGCTGGTGGTTTATTAGGTGAGGTTGGCTCGGTTCTCAGGCTGGTTTAGGAGATCTGTTCACTGTGGCCAAAACTGGCAATCACAGTGCGTATCCGTGAAAGCCAAGTTGCTTGCTTTTACGTAGACCTAAGGCACATCTCCCTTGGAGATAACATCATAGAAGAAAGTAGTTTAATGAAGGAAGAATGGAAACATTGGTGAATTCTTTGGGTTTTTTTTTGAGATTTCATCTTCCTATTAACTATCTCATAGTAAACTTTCTTTCTCTCTTTGCATGAATAAGTTGAATTGTATGTCAAGACCTCTGAATATGCTTGGAGAGCTTCAAATAAAGAGGCTATGTCATAGCATGGTTAAGCACAGAGTTTGTGGCCACGTTTAAATGCTTCTAAGGGGACAATAAACATGTTTAAGGAACTTCAAGATAAAAGGCCAGGGATTTTAGCATGTACAGTTGTGCAATAGTGTTCCAACTTGTGCTTAACTAAAGAGAAAAAACAATGTAAAGCATTACCAATATCCTGTGGCACAGTGGTGTAATCAAATGCCCCTGAGCAGAGCCTTGGTACAGCATGAGTTGGAGTCTTACTGAAATAATGAAAAAGCTAATCACTATTTTGGGCTGCTCTGTTGCATGGTGGGTTGATCGATTGCTTTATCTGTTCGACAGTGTCTTAAGTAAGAAGCTAGAACATACTGCCACAGGTGCAGAAGTTCCTATCATGTTTTCTGGAGAGAAGTCCAACAAGTAGTTGTGCATTTTCTGTCAATAACTCTGAATGCCGAGTACTCTGACCCTGTCTTTCTGAAATGGAGACTGCATTCTGTTGTTCCTACGCATTCTGCAAAGGCAGAGTCATGACACCAGCGAGATTCTTTATTGCTGCTGCATTGGAAAAGCTGCTGGCTTTTGGACTAGCACTAGTAGTCTACCACTAGCTGCCCATAATTGCACCAGAATTAAGAAGCTCCATAATTATGAGGAGAATGGTCATGCTGTCTTCTGCTCTGCCCTGCCTGTTGCTCACCATGCAAGTCTTCTAGGGGGAGGGCTCAGCAGATGCCTGTGGTTGCTCTGCAGCTCTTCAGAGAAGGTGGCGTTCTGCAGCTGGTGCCTCTCCCTGTGGCAGCCTAGACTCCCAGCTCCACAGCAAACTCTCCAGTTCCCAGAAGAGCCCCATGGATTAATTAGTTCATGTTTATAATGTGCCTTGATGTAGATAGTGTTGTTATTATTACTTAAAGCTCTTGAACTACTCCTTGGTATGGAGATGTAAGACTAATAGGTTTTAATGACAAAAAATATATATGCTGAGAAACACAATCCCATGTCTGAATTCCAGTGAGTTTTTCTTTGTGGTTTCCTGTTGCCATTCAGTTGATTTTTAAGAACATATAATTTTTAATTTTTTTTTAATGTAGAATGGAGGTTGCCTGATGTTAAAATATTTAGATTTATTCTGATTTTATTTTTAATTGCATACAGAGCTGCTTTGATTTAAAATATTTAGACTGACGGAACCCATGCCAGTAGGCTGTATTTGTGTTTGTGCTCAGCTCTTGAAGAAATTGCTTCTCTACCTCTGTTGCTTGGCTGTAATGCACTTAATGAAATGGCTTTTTGTTGTTGTAGTGTAGAGACTTTGGAAAGAAAATACTGCTGACTTCCCAAATAATGATAAGGAAAAAAGTGTAAATCAATTTGTATGTAAGCTGTATTATTTATCATTCATTGTATTACTTTGCGTCAGAAGCCTTGGAAAGGTTGGAATTAGGTTTTGCTGTGGGCAAATGAACTGATAAAATGAACGTGGATTAATATGGAGTGATTGACAATCCGTCTGTTTTAAAGTTGTTTATTCCACTATGTGTCAACCACATACAATATTGCAAGTTGATGAAAGCAGGAGCTTCTTTTTACTTCTTCCTCTAGCGAGGAATCATTTCATTGACTCCAAGTCTCACTGGGGTTTGACAAGTCCAGACCTCATACGTGTCTACCTGAAAAGATGGACACAGTAGTACGGTGGAAACACATTTTTTTTTTTTTTATAAATAAAATTAATAGCTGTATTATTTAATTTATTCTAATTTAACTTGTGAAAATGTGAAGTTAGCCTTGTTGAATGCTTTGGTTCTAGGAAGACCAAGTAGTTCTAGCTTCTCCTTAGGGCACAGTGTTAGCCTGAGTGGCTGTATATTATAAAACAAAGTTGCCATCAGCAAACTAACGTGAAGCACATTTTAAGAAACACATCTGCAGTCAATAATCTTCAAGAGTAAAAAGTGTTATGGACAAATTTGTTGAAAGCATGTTCTATGTGAATGGATATGAACTTCATATGAAGTTCTTGTGCACATGTATAAATGGCATAATTCTGGGGCTCTGGAGGTCTGACACAGGGCTTTGGATAGAAACTCGGCTACCAGAGTTTGTATGTTTGCACACAGTTCGTAAACAGCATGGTTTGGAACCCAGTCATGTCCTGTGGTTTCCTCATATCCTTCTTGGTGGATGAAAAATAACCTGTCATTCATGGCATTGTGGAAACAGAAGTGCTTAAAAAGACAGTCACTGGATGTGGTAAATTTTCCGTTGTTTACAGTCTTTAAATCAAGGGTTGTTGCCTGTCTAAAAGTGACTGTGATAGATGTAGTAGTAATCAGTGGCTGAAATTTGAGGGGACATTTAAGGAGATGACGCTCAATTATCACAATGTTCCTTCATGAGTAAAAGCTAGAAATCCAGTACTGAGCATATGCACAATCAGAATTTGGTGTACCACGTTTATGTTGAAATGGGTATCTACTATTCCAAAGCACTTTGAGGGAGGAAGGGTGGGGGGGCTTCACTTTAACCCTCCCTTCCCCAAAGTCAACATGAAGACCAAGTTATATTTTAAAATACCGTGCAAATATTAAGGAAGAAAAGAACATCCCTTCTTTATCCGTAATGCAATGCTATTGTGTCTAATTCTAGGTCAATGTTGTTGTTTTTTTTCCCCCCCCTAATAAACAAGATAATCTTGCATTTTTATAACCTAAAAGTGTATTTGTGAATAGCCACTATGATACAGATAAAACCTGGTCATGTTAATAGTATGTGCCCATCCCATCAGGGAAATGGAGAGGCCTTGCCAGTATAGATTAGATTGTGATGGATATTAGACAGTAAGGGAGAACAGATTAATCTATAGAAATGTGAAGTATTTAGTGATATTCTTCAGCTCAGGATAATGAAATGCCATCAAGGCACAGTTAAATTTCTGTTCATTGGCAAACATCTGCTGCAGTAAAGAGCCTGCCAGGAGCATGGTCTATGTTTTGTATTGATTTTGTATCCCGATAACTCTTCGTAGTTGTGTGAAACACGCCCAAGTGGTGGAATGGAATTCAGTAGTTCTGTCTATAGTAATAATTAATCTGTTACCTTGTCTATGATTATTCCTCTTCCTGTGATGCCCCCTCCTCCCCCTTGCAAATAAAGGCAGAAGGAAGACCTCTGCTTTGCCCCTCTAATGGCAAGGTAGTTAATATCAGAGTTCTGAGCTGCTTGAATATTTATTTTATATTGTCAATACTTTGTAATATTTCCATGCTGCTTGAAGCTTTGGTATCTTCCTAAGTGTGGCAGCTGCTCTGAAAGCTGTGTGATCGAGAAGAGTAAGTTTTGGACTCAAGGTGTACCTTTATGCTGCTGCCCCTCAGGATCCGACAGTGAGTGCTGAGTGGTGTACAGGATGGATGACATGGGGGAGACAAGACCAGTGCTGGTTTCCCAAGGGTGAAACAGCCATAACCTCTGTGGAGGTGAACCATGGGGCTGCTTACCTCAGATATCCACTTACTCTACCACTTCCCTTTTCTGTGGTCATTCTCACTTATGGGCTCTGTATGTTTTGGTCAATCCTGTGAAGTTATTGGCTGGTAGCTCTGTAGTTTCCTTGTTAATCCGAGACTAGATTGCACTGCCCTTCCTCTTCTGGTGTTCTCCAAAGTCATGTGTAAGGGGTGTGAGCGTGCAGCAGTCATCACTCCTACTCAGCAGGATTTCTCACCGTATCTACTCTATTCTCAAGCATACAAAGATATTTCAGACGCTGTTTTCACTATGATGCCGTAGTTGTGTCATACCTTTCGTTCATAGAGACAAGGTCTACCTAAGTTCCCATTCTCCTGGCTGAGGAGTTGGCATGCTAGTCACATGCCAAAATCTCTAAAAAAAAATGACTGCGAAGGGAATTGTAGAGTTAAATAAACAGTTTCATGTGTTGAATTATACTAGAGAATTGCAGTAAGGTGACCCGTTAAAATTACATTCAGGTGGTATCAGTTTAAAGAACAAAGAATTTAACATTGTGCACGTCTGGAAAAAAACACAGATAATGGGTTGGAATATAAATAGTGCATGGCTGAGATACTGCTGAGATGTGGGCCAGAGCAGAGGTTTGCTGGCAGCACACTGCGCTGCTATGAAGACGATCTTTGCTTCTCAGACTGGCAGGGGTTGCTGTGGGGGACTTACCTCCTACAAGGAGGAAATGCCTTGAACCCGGCTCAATCGCTCCCCACCCTCTCCTGGCTGAAGGCTGTGTGGCTTTGGATGACTTTCCTCCTTTGGCTTGGAGGGATGGTCACTGAAATGCAGAGCCTGAGGGACGTGGGGAGGAAGGAGGGAAAAGCTTCCACTAAATAAGCACAGAGTATATGTAGCAGAGTATAGATGAGAGCCGTGCAAGATAATACAACGGTTCTCCCTCTCTTTAAAGAAATGCCTTTGTAAATGCATTTTCACACTTATTCCCGACAAAATATGTGTTCCTTTTGATGTTTAAATACCCTTTAATCTTTCTGAATAGCTTGGTATTACCCGAAAAGAACTGACACAAAGAGAACAAAATCCTGCAAGCCTCCTGCTTGGCAGTCTCTTGCTCTGCAGCAAGGACCGAAGGATACAGCTATTTTCTGTGCTGCCTTTGGTACAGGCTTGTTCTGGGGCCATGATTTTGCTGTGGGGGAGGAGTGGGTTTGGGCTGGATGAAGGCTCTTGTCATCATTTCTCACTGAATGAGCTCCATAGGGTGGCTGGTGCAGTGATTCATTTTAGCCTGCAAGTGGCATTGTTTGTCTGGTTACTGGACTCAATAGTTTATCTGAAAACCTTTCCTAAAGTGAAGTGTTTCAGAATCGCTTTCTTTTCAGATGTTTGTGTATGACAGCCTGGTTGCTGACTCTAGAAATAAAATCAAACTAGAAGCAATGCTGTGTCAACTGCAGTAACTCTCCCTCGCTTTGCTCTAAACCCATCAATTATTGTAAAGCCACTTCTTGGCACTGCAGAGGCCGTTCTCTCCTTGAGCGTCAGGAACACTTCTAGTTTACATCCACATTTCATAAATGTCCTTCTGAATAAGCTGCCTACCTTGGGATTGTACGTAAGGGTCTGGTGAGGGTGCAGCCTGTTTCCAAACTTAGAAAAATATAAGTCTAAGTTTCATGAACTTTAGTTACATTATTTCCACCATAATTTCTACAGAGGCTCCTTTGGCATTTCCACAGTGTGCCATGTGGTGTCTACAGCAGCCCAGCTCATGCCACAGTTATTGAGGTCATACCGTGTTATTTAAATATAATTCTTAAGAATTTTAGCATTGACGAGCAAGGGAGCTACATCTTCTATGAAGATACAGGTATTAAACCAGCATCTTAGTTTCTAGGAGCTACTTCTGTACCTGCCGCAGTTAATTTTACTCATGTATCACCTCAATGAAAAAATTGAATAGAAGTTGTGAACAGTTTGCTAATCATGGAATTCCAGATATACCTGAAAACATCAGTGCATTTCCCATTGGTCCATTTTGGGTGATATCTCATTTTGAAAAACTAGACTGTATTCCCACAGTGAGTGTGAACCCAAGAGGGCCTCTTTTTTTCATAAAATTTGGATTAGGAAATGTGGGGAGGCGGTTCTTCTATGGGGCTGTATTGTGCTGTGGAATGGATATGGAGCTGGGACTCTGGATTCTTTTATGACTTTGAGAGATCTTTGCACTTATATAGCAAAGTATTTAGTCAGGATACATGGTAGGCTTACAAAGTGTGAATCATGACCTTTAATTTTGTAAGTAGAGAAACTAGGGCCAGTTCAACACATTAAAAAACTGAAGTTAATTTAAAAAATGAGCACCTAAATGGATGCTGTAACGTGTGTTCTTAAGCCCTTCAGATTCCTTTGCCAGCAGTGAGTAAAATACTAATGAGGAGGAATGAAATATTCCAGAGAGAGCTGAGGAAGGTGAATTAGGCTTGGTGTTTACCTGTGAAGTTTAAAAAGGTGAGAAAGAATGTTTTCCCTTGACTCTAGACCACTTCAACTTCATAAAAGAAAAATTCTCAATGAGTTCAGGACTTCACTGCCTATGTGTAACAGTCTTTGAATAGACACAGTTTTCACAGGAACACTAAAAGCTGACAGTGTGCCCTAGAAACATAATATATTTTAGCAATATTTATTTTGATGTTAGTTTTAATTCTCTGAGATCACACCCAGTTTTGCATGGTTAGAATTTATGGAGCAGAACTTTTCAAGGCCTAGAATTATTTAAAGAGAAATATTTTCATTTTTCAGGCACAGAGGCCCTGTGCAGTTTCAGAATCCACACAGCTTTCAATTTTAGGAGTATTCTTTCCTGTGTTTTCAGGAACTTTTCACATTCCTGAATCTAGTTATGGGATTTTTTCCCCCTAATTGAATCCAGGCTTAAATGCTGGAGCCACGCATTCTGTCAATTGGTGCAAGTAGGTTCTCCAAACTCATTTAGTGGGTGCAAATAGTTTTTATTTAGCGCTGTCTGTAGCACTGTGTCTCCAGTGTATTTTGTCACACTTGTGCAAAGGATTCTGGGATGTTCATATTGCTTAAGCTTTCCAAGAAGGTCACAGGAGAAATGCTTTCATTGGGAATGTTAATTGTGCAATACCAGTCAGCCATCATGCTCAGCTGGTGTTCAAGGTGGTGTTTCTGAGGGTGGTCCAGAGCAGAATTAGTTACACAGCTTTTCTTTCTCAGAGTTGCCCATTATGTGGTTCCCTCACATGGTGGAGGCCATGGCTGGACCAAGGCAGTCTGGGCTACTAGGGGTACCGTAACTAAGCCTACTTGCAGGCATCTGTGTGGCTTGGAAGGACGGTGGCACAGAGCCATTGTTCTCCTAGGGAGGGTCAGGAACAAGTGTATGGAATCCTTTTCTCAAAAATGGTGAGTTTCCTTCTCTATGAAAGCAGCAAAGCTGCCATGATGGGATCCTTGCCCACGTGCAACCTGAGGAACCCACAGTGCCCAGGCTGTTGGCATCATCAGCGTGTGGAGGCTTCCTTGGCTAAGTTTCTGGGCCACCATTGCATTGTTGTTTTTTCTTTTCCTGTTTGGTTGGTTTTTTTTTTCCAGAAAACTGGACTTCTGACATACAGTCCCAAATGCTGGGACCTGTCTTGGTGGAAAACTTGAACTCAGTGAGGCAAAATAATGTTTATTTTATGTTGTGGGAGGTTAGTACTGCAGAATCATGAAAACTTGTGCCCAGAACTTTTCTTACTGTTGCCATTAGTGAAGGGTGTCAAGTAAGGAGCTAGCAGTTGGAAAAATAATGCTATAGACAAGACCACAAATGGATGTCAGATTGGCCAGGCAAGCTTCACACTTTGTCTGGACAGGAGTTTGCCTGCGCAGTTTTACCCTGCCTGTCTGGTTGAATTTCCTATCACAATATCTTGTGAAAACTGATGAAGTGCTTTTGCACTGTTTGCTCATTAGCTCTAGCATGCTGAAAGCTTTCAACAGGCTAAAATCCACTGCAGTGTTTATTTCATGGTGGACTAAAGACCTCAGAGTAGTATAAGCAATCCATATTTAATAGCTTTCTAGATGTATTGGTGAGTGTGGGTTTCAATAATTTAATGCGAAGAATTACTAACACAGCGGAAAAATCAATTGTATTTATTGTATTGAAGGTAACCTGGTAAGAATGCCATCTGTGAGTGGCAGAGTGTTTTTTTTATTAAATGCTTGGTTATCTTTCAGAAAAGCATGTTTGCCACATGGCAAGATGGACTGTGTTCATAGTAGACAAAGTGAAGGGTACTTTCTGAGAGCATGACCCTACTGTGATAAGCATTGTTTTATCCTGAAGAGAATGTAGTTTTAAAAGGAATAAAAGAACCTTGTTTTGAAGTCTTGAGATAATCACACACGCTAAGGTTTCATGTATGCATAAGACTTACCCAAAACAACATGGCCAAATCATGTGGCCAGATACCTGCTGACCCCTATGGGGTTGAGCAGGAGTTGCTTACCTTGGTCTAGTTTAGACTTATCTGTAATTTTTTGGCTCCTAAATATGTTAGGCAATATGACCTAAATCCTGGTGTGCTCTTGATTTCCTGTGCCTGTAATAGATTTTCTGTGAGATCTAGATAGAGTAAATATCTCGCGCTATTCTACCACATTTCTCCAGTTTCTGCCACACTTTTTGTCTTATTTTAGACGTTAGGACCTTTGACATAGGGATATGTCTTGCTTGTTTGCTATGCATTGCGTACTAAATGTCCACACTGAACTGTGAACTTCTGCTTAATGCAAGTATACAGTACTTTACGCAAATACAAATATAGGTACATATCTACACGTATTTATTAGGATAAATATGTAATAAAATAGTTGGCATTGAACTTTTTATGTGGCCTCTCTGGCTTGAATACATATAGCTGAAACTCCCTTATTCTGAAATTGGAATCAAAGGTAGAAAACAAGAGTCTATGTAGCAGATGTATTAACAGCCAGGGAAGTGCTGAGATTTAAATGGAAAAGTTCTATTTAATCCCAAGTTTTCACTAAAAAAAATACAGCAAATCAAGCACAGAATCTGCTTGCAACTTCTACTATCTGATATTTCCCAGTTTTTCTGCCCATAGTACAGAACTTACATGTACATTTTCATGTACATGTACAATTTACTGAAAATAGTTTATGTAGACGAAAGTATCTGAAGGTGACATGGTCTTATTTCGTAGAGTGGGTTTGAACTGGTGATTTGCAGGTAATGGCTAACTCCTCCCTGCCAGTTTCTTTTTTTTGGTCCAAATGTCTAGTTGTTGATGTAAGAAACAAACCTGAAAGAACAAAAGAGTAAAGAGGTGGTAGAAGTGCAGTGAAACCAAAACAAAATCTGTAAAGGCCATGAGTGCTTTGATACATCATGCGTTTCCTCAAAGGACTTGCTTGAAGCAAAAGCCAAAGCAAAGCCTGAAAGCTGAAGATCCATTGGGCAGGTGTTCTAGCTTTTGGGTTGGAAACTTATTCCCTTTTAGTTTCAGGATGTTCCTAGATGTAAAAATACTGCATGAAAGTGAGAGGAATTGGAATTTACCTATTTGAGCATAGAATTAAGGCACAATTGTACACACATAATCAGTGATAGAACAGATAGAGAGATGACCGAGACAGTGCTATGCAGTGCTACATGGGAAGGCATCTAAATGTAAGAGTAGATGAAAGGCGTTATTCCCAAAGAAAATACTCCTACGAAGTCATACAAATGAGGATTTTAAAAGGACATAAATAGAAGACTCTTTGACCGCATGGGAAACAACAGACAAAGTCCCCTTACTTCATGCTTCTGAGCTGTTGAGCAAGAGAATTGCCAGTGGCCCTGAAAAGTAGATGTTTCTTAATGGAAAAGGAAAGCATGGAAATGCAAGGATTTAATGAGCCTTGCCAAGTCTTCAAATAGTGAGAAATCACTCTCTCTCTTTAGAGGACTAGGTTCAGCAGTTAGTGCATTGACCGCAGAGGGAACGCAGACTGATTGTCTTCCTGTTGCATGCAAGACTTGCCTCTCGGTAAATTGCTTCAACTTGGTTTGCCTAATACAACAGTCAGCTGCCGTCCCATAGCAGGGGACTCCACTGTGGTGGGATTCTGCATAAGTCAAATTCAGGGACTTGGAAAGGAGAGCAATGGAGACAGACAGTGGCTAGAATTGTCTGTTACGAGTACAACCACAGAAGAAATAATGTCTCCGTGGCTTAACTAACTGTGTGATGTGACACTGGATGGGAGATCCGTGGCTGAATCTCCTAATTCCTTGGCCAGAAACTTTGTGCAGTGGAGCTGCTGGGTCTTTGTCATTGCCTGACATCCAACTGTGGAATGAGAAACTGCTTTCTAGCTTCAGCCTTTTTGGCAGCAGTGTTATGGCTGTTGTAATGGGCATAAGGAAGACACAATAAAGATGTCCAAGGTTAAAGCAGTGATTAGAGACCTGAAAAACAAGCCCACTTGGATAGCTTGATATTGTGAATTCCTGTCTTTTATGAAGGGGAGACCACCGCCAAATAACTCCAGGGGCAAACTGTGAATTAAAACAATTAAGCTTTTACAATTTTAAGTTTATTTTGGCAATGCTGGCAAATTCTTAACAGCAAAGTGAGTTAGTCACTCAGGAGTAGTTCTGAGAAATCCCAAAGGAAAGCACTGGGCAGTAACAGCTGAAAGCTCGACAGCTTTTTGTTTTGTCACCCTCTGGTTCATTGTGCAGCGTCTGCAGCGGGGGAATGCAGACTTGTAGTGGTGTGAAGCCTTTTATTCTTGTCTCCCTTTTTCAGAGTGGCTTGTTGGTTTTCTGGTAGAGTCTGAGCATGCACATGGTGAAGCTGACTGAAGCTGATCTTTTAAAGTGTTCAAGGAGTTTGGGGATTTGCAAAAAGAGCTGAAAGAGTGATCCAGAGATTATATTGGCAGGTAGTATGGATACAGCCCTCCCAGTGCTGGTTAGGCTGACCAGACTGGTAGTGTTGGTAGATGCTGCTATGACCTATTGAATGGTCACTCATTCAGCTACTGCACCTACGGAGAAATGACTTACTGTTTGAGCAATAAACCCAATAAACTGATTAGTTTGGAATTCTTGACTGTTCTCTCCACTAGTGCTGCCAAGGAAGAAGACCTGTGCAGACTGAATACTTGCACTGTTATCTCACCATATTGTCCTTTGCTCAGAATGTGGCATATTTTATGGAGAAGGGAAAAACTGGTGCCATGTCCTAAGCAGGTTAAGGTCAATTAGCATTCAGGCAGTTGGACTAGATGATTGTTGTAGGTCCCCTTGAACCTAGAATATTCTATTCTAACATACATATTAAATCCCTAATGTTATATAAGTTATTGTAATATAGCTGTCAGCTATTTTTTATGTGTGTTTATGTGTGTACACATGCAGGCATATATTTAATACATAGTTTAAACAAGCTATTGTGTATACCTCTTAAAATTATATCAGTTAGTTTCACAGAATCACAGCATGGTTTGGGTTGGAAGGGACCTTTAAGATCATCTAGTCCAACCCCTTTGCATAGACAGGGACATCTTCCAATAGATCAGATCGGTCAAAGCCCCTTCCAACCTGGCCTTGAACACGTCCAGGGGTGGAGCATCCACAACTTCTCTGGGCAACCCGTTCCAGCATCTTGCCACCCTCATCGTAAAACTTTTCTTCCTGATTCTTCTAATCTAGATCTACCCTCTCTCGGTGTAAAACCATTACCCCTCATGCTGTCAGTACAGGCTCTGGTAAAAAGTCTGTCCCCATCTTTCTAATAAGCCCCCTTTAGGTACTGGAAGGTCACTATAAGGTCTCCTTGGAGCCTTCTCTTCTCCAGGCCACCATTTTGCTCTCAGTTCTGTTTTAAAGGCGATGCCAGAAGGAGATGTATTTCAAGTAATAGCATGTGACTCTGACAGGCTTGGTGTGGAGAAACCTTGCTGGCAGCTTTTGAAATGTCTTGAGTTCTGCCTGACTTTGGTATTTCTCTGAGTCTCAGAGTTGCTAGTTTTGTTGTTGTTTTGGGGAGTTTGTCCCAGTTTTATATTTTTGTCCTTACTACAGTTCTCTACGTTGGAATACCTTAGTACTTATGGGCATTTTACATAACGGTCTGGTGCAGACTGCTTCCCCTTGCAGGTATAACTCCCTGCATTTGCAGCGATCCCACAGAGCCCAGTGTCTGTTGTTGGCTTCGTCTCTTCCAAAAGCAGAAGAACATTCATTCACGTAGTCTTTAATGCTAAAATCATGCATGTCTGGGTTTGTAAATAGAAATAATTTGTACAAAATGGGCCCAAAGGATTTACCTCCTCCTTATTTAAAGAACAGCACAGTTACAGTCAATTGCTTAAATTTGTGAGTAACTGCTGCTTTGTAAAATCATGACAAAATAGCAGGAAGAAAATATATTTTTAACAAATACAGAGTGTTAGTGAGACATAAACTGTTTCAGGCTGCTATCTCTCTTAAGAGTTTAAACTGTGGCATTTCATTATAGCCTTGGCTGCCTTTTATGTGTTGTGACAGAGCGGTTACTAAACCGCTGCCCTTTACTCCATTAGGCTGGAGCTGCCCTGCTGGGTACGTACAACCTCTCCTGCTCATAACTGTATAGAAAATTTCCTTCAGCTCAAGGAGCAAGAGTGTCTGAGCTCTATCTGTGTTGCAGCAGGCCCCTGTGCAGCATGTGTGCAACTCTACCCTGACACTAAAAAGTCCTCAGTGAATCTGACTTCAATTTAATAAAACTGTAGAAGTAGAACAAGTTGGGTAAGGGTTTGACAGAGTTTTGTGCTAGACTTTATATGGCTTTGAGATAAACGCTTGTGCTTTTGGCCGTTGTTTCTTTCTCTGTAAAAGTAGGTAAAAATCTTGATTGAGTTCTGAAAATGTCTTAGGAGAAACATGTTGAGGGCAGGAAAGGCAAGGGCAGTGGCTTCGCTGATAAGGGCACAATCTGGCAGTGCCCAAGAGAGGTGAATAGAGCTGGCCTGGGAAGGGTGATCTGGTTCAGCAGAAATGCAGAAAATACATTAAAGTAATTTTTAAGTTTCTTCTCCATTATCATGACTAGGTGATATCCTGAAGGTGGAGCAGGTTGTTTCTGGGTTCCAGCAGTGACGTTTTAAAAGTGGCTGCCAGCTAGTGGTATTAGACCCAAGAACCTTTCCAGGACACATTTGGTGACTTCTGGCATTTCACAGGTCAAAAGTGCAAGGTTAATGAGAAGGGTCAATATACTCCTCCAGCTCCTCTGATGTATGTAGGTGATAATCTGACAAATGTTTCGGTTCATGAACAGATGCAGATTTATTTACAACTGACCTGCGATGGGGTTAAGGTCTGAAACTGAACCCAAAGAAGTATGTGTTGGTTTAAGGATAGAAAATTTATTTCTCTGTTTCTGCCAGTAATGTAGTAATCAGATTTACACAGGCAAGAACAAAACAAGAAGCTGAGCAGAACTCCTTAAACGCACCAGATGTGTGGAGCTTTGTAGGATTACGGTGTTATTATTACAGAAGGTAAGCTGGTAGTTTTGCCAGTGTTTCAAAGCATATACGTAAGTTGTAGACAAAAAGCAAACTACTTCAGTCATCAGTAGAAATGTGTTTTAGAAAGTTCAGAGGTGAAAAAGCCCATTGCAAGTGTTCCTCTCATATATCTATGTTTCAAAACCCTTCTTCGTATTAAATATGGATGCTAGAGCCTGCAGTTTGGGGCAGTATTGACACAAGAACGTAAAGATCTTGACGGAATGGTTGTTGAGGATGCTTAAAACAAAGAACTTAAATTCTCTAGGGAGAAATTACTGCAGCATTCAAAAGGAACTCCTGGCAGTCGTTAAAGCTACAGAATATTTTCAGCACTAGTATAGGAAAATGTTTGTGGTCAGGACAGACCATACACCCCTGCTATGGCTCAGTAGATCCTGCAGTCCTGAGAAGATTGGCAAGTGTCTGTAAAAACTGGAATACTGACGTTCTGCAATTACAACTACTTTGTTCTGTGCCTTGTTTTGCTGACTCTGGTGCAGGACTAATTGGGAAGGTGATTAATGATTTCTGGAGAGAATGAGGATGCTCAGAAGGAGAGCCATCTTTTCTTTTGGCACAGGTGAAAATAGTACTGGTTCATCCAGACGAGAGTTGTCTGTAGTAATCCAAAGCTTCCCAGAGTGGAAGTTGTATCTGGATGGTGTGCAATGGAAAGGTGCAATGGATTTGGCAAATGCAGGTATTTTAGAAGTGGTATCTTTTCAGAATACCATAGTAAAAACCTCTACTTAGAACAGGAAAGCACTGAGTGTAAACATAAACTTGTAGGAGACATAGGGAGAAACCAACTGATCATTGATTCACAGGGTTGGTTGGTTGCTAGCAAGTTCTATGAATCATGGATGCAGTGTGAGAAATGTGTTGAGAAGGATCTGGGTTGGCCACTTGCATGATGCCGTTCATAGAGTCTCGCAAAGTGTTTCATTTTCATGAAGCTGGATAACATCCTTGGCCAAATGGTGTCGGATCTCATGGGCAGGAGTAAGGTTTTAAGCCTCTGTTTCTCAAGTTTACATTCCCTCTAGGGCACGCATAGCACTGTGTCTGTGCTGACTCTCCCTGCCTTGCTTGTGGTGATGTAGCCTGCCAGGAACGAGAGAGAGCGTGGATAACCGACAGGCATGTAAACTGCTCTGAGAAGGCAGTGGCCTTTGCTGAGGCGTGGGACCATCTCATCTCTTTAATGTTCATTGCTGCAGTTACATCTCAGAACTAACAGAGAAAGTAACCTACGTTTCTAAATAAATCCAGTATGCAGTTATATATTTGACAGATATTTCACTGTAAACATGCTACTGAATTTCTAATTTCAAATGATAGAAGGAAGTCTGGCCGTGAGAAGTGTTGACAGTGTAATTTGATTTTATTTGTATCATTGGCACTTCATGTGTGGGACATTCTTTTATGGTTTATTTTTTTTAATGAGAAACATTCCATCAGATTGTGAAAAGAACATTTTCTGTTGCCGGATGCATAAGCAAAAAACCTAACCGAACAAAACCCCGACATTATAAAGAGCAGAAAAATAAAACAAGTTAAACAATAATACTTGGTTTTTATGTATAATACATTGACTTCAAAAATCTGAGTCATTCCGTCCATATAAACAAGTTATATAGCAGTAACAAAGTGCATGAAGCAAATTGCTAACTTTAACTAAGGTATTAAAATAAAAAGTACTTTAAAACAATACTTTAACACAGTTTCTTGCCATGATTCCATCATGCATCAACACAAATCAAATCCTGAGGCAACCTGTGCCTTTGACAGTCTTTCTGTATTATTATGTAAATAAATGGAAGTAATGATCAAACTCGCAAAAGGGTGGAAAACATCAAGACAAACCATCTATTTATAACAGAGTTGTATTTAAAAAAAATAAAAATCAAAGTGCACTGCTGGTACATCTCACTTGAGCCTATTTGGGATGTATATAAGACAGGGGCGTGATCCAATCCCAACGGTTTCAATGCTTTCTTTAAGCACCAGAGGAATAAAGAATGAAGGATGTTCTGTTACTAGCATTACTATGACGAGCATGAAAACTGAAAAATTGTACCAGAATATATACGTAAACATCTTCTGTATACTGAGGAGGCAAACACTCTTAAATTATCTGATGTGTACAGTACTGGTACTTAATGTTGTGGTGCCAGTACCAGACTGGTCCAGTAATTAGCATTCAGATCTATTTCTAATTACACATAAGGCATATAACAAAAAAGTAAATATTTGGTTATTAATGTCTCATACAGTTCAGCAACCCAACCAGTCAGAATTTATCTTGCCAATTTTAACAATCTTCAAACTTTTGTCTTCCATTTGTAGATAGTACTGATCTTTGAAAAAGTAGGTGTATCCTGTGAAGGTAAATAAAAAAGCATACTCAGATTATGGAGCACGTAAATCTTGATCAAAGCTTTTTTTTGTCTGTTTGATTTTATGAAGCTTAATGAACTGGAAGACTTCATTCCTGAAATATTTATATGCAGTAAAAAGGATTTATTTTAAAAATACATAAAAATTCCCGTCCTCAAGAAGAGAGGTCTTGTTAAATGGAGCCTTAAGTCAGGTTACCATTAGTGAGCCAGTATTTTCTGGGAAGAAATATTTGCTGGCAAAATAGATGTTGAAAATGTAATCAAGTAGAGACTCATGTGATATCAGTGGTGCTTCCAGACGTTTATGCATATCTGTGCAAAATATGAGGCCACTTAAAATCATGGGCTAGGCAGTTGATAGGAGGTTAAAAAAAAAGGGCAAAATACAACCCATTTGTGCCTGTGATCAAGGAGATAATCACGCTCAAGTTCTGGCTGTGCTAGAGCAGGGTGATGCTGAAATGATGCTGTGACTGCATGCTGGTACTGAGGAACCTGCGGAGCTGTCAAGAAGTTGGGAAATTTCCAAGCCATACGGACTGGCCCGGTCGTGCCTTCTGGTGTTAGGACATCCTGTGCATCAGGCGTTGGGTGGCAGGAGTTGCTTTAGTCTCCGTCTCAAACTACACTAGAAAGAGAATTCTCCACAGAGCTAATTTTCCCATGCCCAAATTGGAAAACTGACATGAACCCAGAGGCATCTTAACATAAGTGACTGCGTCACGGATTACTTCCCTTCATATCATGACGTGTATAGCAGGTTTCTAGACCTGTACAACATAGTGATGGAAAGCAATAAGATGCTTCAAGACACTTAAACAAGATAGTATATAGCCTTTTTTTTTAAAAAAAAGCAAGGAAGAAAAGGGATAAGATGCTAATAAAGGCTGCTGCTTGCCTTGTTAAGCTTTGCAAAGTGTTGGGCACCATGGAAGTAAATGATAAAGAGCAGTAGCAGATTGAAATTAAATGAGCGTCATGAAAAGGGAAATTATTATTATTATTATTATTATTATTATTATTATTATTATTATTATTATTATTATTATTATTAGCTTGGATAAAAATATTCAGCAGAGGTCGTATTCCCTAAATACTAAATATTTCACTTCTAAAAGTTTAAACTGTGAGTATTACAATATTTCTCAACTGTTCCTTAATGGGAAAATAAAAAGGCCAAAAAAGTTTGTATGCACCACTAGTTTGCAAAGCTGAATGGGAATTTGGCTCCTACTCACGGACCATAAGAAATTAAAATCTGCCATAAGTCTCACAGCGGACAAATAAGAGAGCTTGTTAGTGCTTAGATCAGAATCACAGCTTACCAGTGTCACCAAGACCCACGACAGCATCCAGGTTATCTGGAACTCCATTCCAAGAGTCAGCGATGAATTTAGGGGATGTAAGCTCCATTTTCTTCTTTTCTTCATTGTACCTGAAGAAAATTATATCCCAGCATTATAAATCTATATTTAATGGTAAAATTTAACATAATTTTTCAGTGAGTCCTCAGCAAATATGACTATATAAAACAATCAAAGAGAAATGCAATAACAGAGATTGTAACATTGTTTCTATTTCATTATAATTATTCCCCAACTCCTTTAAAACCCTGTGAAATGTTACATCTTTCGTTTTGGAAATGCAATTCTTGCTGAATTGAAAATACACTTGCTAAGGAAAACACTTTTCAGAAATGTGGCTTTAAAATTCCAAACATAATTCTAGGAGAGATAACTTATTTTCAGGCAGCAGCCAACATATGAAGATAGCAGATTTTAATGTGAAATGGCTATCTTTTAAAAATCCTGCTTGAAATATGCTTGTAGTCCATGTAGCTGTTGGGTTGCTATTAAATTACTAATTACTTTCCCTAAGATTTCATTTTAAAACCCTATTATTTTCAGACAGTCCTCTCTCTCAGTGATGATGAACGGATGAATACCAAGTTAAAAATATATGCTTTTGTTTGGGCGAAAAAAAAATCCCCCTAAACCACATTGGGTTTCGCAGTCTGTGCTTTAAAGAGGAGAAACTCAGGTGGTGTAAATCCATCCGACATCGTGGCAGTGGGATCTAGTTTGCCGTGTCCTTCAGAAGTGGGTGAATCTGTGCCCACATCTGCAGATGATCAGTTGTCTCCTTTCCTCTGTGTGCTTGCCGCTGTAGTATGCAAAGATAGATTTGAGCAAAGCCAGTTTTACGCTCCCGTGAACAATTAATCCAGGATCTCCCTTTCCACTTATAGGGAATAAATGTCCCTGGGACGCAAGGCACTTGGGAGCGAAGATGGGAGGAGCAAGGCTGTGGCCTGTTTTAGCCATTTTTCTGATTTATACATGGGAGTCAGTGCTGACAGGAGTGGAGATATCCTGAGGAGCAGTGACATGGGATATAGTTTGAACCAGGCTTCCAATGCATTTTTGTCTGAAATGTTTGTCAACTGCTTGCTTTCTTCTTTACACAGATGGAAATCAGTTAAGCTTATTCTGATTCCTTAACAATAAATTATGCATTCTGCAGTGACTGCAGTTGATAAGGTACTTTGACAGAAATACTGACTCTGATTAGAGTGATGAATTACTTTAAGGCCCTGGAGTACAGCTACAACAATCGTTAGTACAGAGGAGACAAGCGGCTAACTCATCATCTATAGGTTTGGGTAGGAATCTTGAAGTATTTCAGATGGCTGTATTAGAACTTGCAAATGTTTAAGATGGTCTCTACAATATGACATTAAAAAAATGAATAACATTCTTTCGCTTTTAAGTTCTTTTTTTTTTTTTTTTCCTGATAATGGAGAAGAATACTGTCCTCAAAGCAATTGAAAGAAAGTTATGATCAAGTGTAATTGTGAAAGGGTATTTTATTTACTTTACAGTAATCCATAGCCATTAGGATATTAAAAAGACACTCATCCGGTTTGATCATAACATGAACTTAATGTTCACATAAAATAGACTCAATTATACTGACACCTCCTTTGATATTTTATATAGAGCATCCCTCAGAAGAGAGCCTTATAGCTTGGAGAATCTTTTCAATTTCCGGTGGGTGTTTCTGATGTTTAACTTTCCTCTAAATTGTCAGTTAATAAATGATTCAACTTTCACCCTGTTGCTTAGTGTCTGCATTCCTGACTTCAAGTCCTGTTCCTGGAAGAGACCTCTGATGGTGAAAGCAGGAGTGATCAGGTGCATCAGGTGCAATGTGGGATATTTATTTCTACCACAGTAGTAGCCTTGAGATATTTTAAAGACATTCCTTCCTAATCTAACAGTCCAAGATCTTTCCTGGACAGGGCGTGGTAGCAGGTCACCTGAGGTTGGTTGCTTATGTTGCATCTTGTTTTGCTTCTCACACAGTCTTTCGAACAGAGCTTTAGTGCAAATACAGTTACACACATTTGTGGAATACCATATTTTTGGTGTTCTCTGCAACAAAACCTTCCCTGAGCACATACTGGAAACATGAAAATGATTGTAGAGCCTGTCAAAATGAATTGAAGCTAAGATTTTTCCCAAAGCACCAACAGATACATTTCTTGTGGTTTGTTCAGATCTCCTCAGTGCCAACTCTATTAGTAGAGCAAATGTGTTAGTGGCTGGTACATCAGCTCCTGAAAGGATTTGCAGTCATCCCCAGCGTGCTGTGCTAGTCACTGCTGATTCTTTTACATCCAGTGCCGCCAAACCTGATGCTTTAGTGAACAAACTTCAAACGCAATCTGGTCAGTCTTTGGCTTCAACTGACTGGAGATTGGCCCATTTTTAAGGAATTCTTTTAGAGTTTTCTCCCAGCAGTTGTGATCTGACAGTAGGGACAGCTTGCCCCTCTTAAGAGCCTGAGACCGCCGTGGGGCGGTTGCTGGTACATAGGGATTGAGGGATGGGTTGTTAGTGGTGAGCAGCCTGACAGAGACTCCCAGATATCCTCTTCCCTCACAAGCTGTTTTCTCAAATACATGCTACTTTTGTGCCGCTGTACTGAAGTGCTTTCCTAGCCATGGTTCAGCATCCTCACTCACCACTGCTGTCAGCATGAATTTTGTATTCTCAAAGGACGAAACCCGTTTGGTTCCTGCCTCCTCAGCGTGCGTTCAGTCCTAGAGACACAGCTTGGCTAACAGCAAACCACCACCACCACTTCCATGCATCTTACTTCCAGTATCTGTCTCCAGCAAAAATGTATGTCCTCTTGTTTCTGCCCCAGTTGAAAGCTGCATCAACGCGTTGCACATCAGGGGGTAGTCCCAGGTTGCTGAGTTTCTTTGGATAGCCCCTATCCAAGTTACTGGCTGAGTAAACCCAGTACTCATTTCCTAAGTAGGGAAGAAAACAAAGTGAACAAACACTGTTTATTAATCAGATACAGAGCAGTATTTCTTCTTTCATCCTCTATTACATGACGTTTTATTGCACTAACTGTACTACTAGTCTTTGTAGTATTTTACCATTTGTGAAGTTCTAGGTTAGAGTGCAGGTCTACTGTGATTACGATTTCTGGTTTTGCCTCTTAAGTGTTGTTTGCCTCTCTGCAAAAGACATCACCTCAGCATGCTCTTCCTTCCTCCCTTCTTAGTTGTCTCATCTTTGAGGAAGACACTCTATTAATACACTTGGGGTTATGTTAAAACAAATAATTAATGTTGGTAATTTTTTGGATGATGAAGATGGTCTGAAATGAGACATGGGCACTTGAAGGTCAGTGAGCTGAAGCTCATGCTCACATTCCATTTGTTTTGTGGAGTGATTTTATTGAGCAATTAACAGGAAGTTTTTGCCCAGAGTTCCTGTTTCTGTTGTCTTCTGTCATACAAGATTTTCTAATGTCTCTCCAGATATGTACTAGTGGAAGATGTATTAGTATTCTGTGCTCTTTATATGGAATTATAATTTACTTAGTAAATACCCTCACTGGATTCACTGCTAGCCATGGAAAGAATCATTCATGAAAGGACGTTTCTTTGATTCTTTGCTAGTGGGAAATAAAGTAAATAAAGTATTAATATGAGAAAAGTGGAAAGTTTAGTTCTTCCTGAGAAGTTACTATTCCGCTGTTCAGGAGCAAAGGTTGGATCTCAGTAGTAAGTATTTTAAGATAGTTGGGTTACAGGTAACTTTCAAACCAATCTTTGTTTGATAGTTCTTATTTTTCTTTTTTTTTTAAAAAGCAGATTAGTTACATTTTCCTGAAAATTATGAAGGGAGAGAGAGATGTAGATGTAATAGCTTTATATATAGTATATGCAATATTTAAAGTGTTTTGGCTTGGCTGAAATAAAACTTTTTTTTTTAAATTTTTTTTTCTCTATGCAAACTAAAGCAAATGGCTTTTGAGACATGTGGAATAGATTATCATTACTTTTTTCCCTCCTGTACAGAAAATGTACAGCAGCGTTGGCCATATGGTTTTCACATGACTGGAGATGTTTAGTCATGTTTTTAGTAGATACCAGAGCCCATTTTTTGCTGGCTCAGTTTTTCATGTTGAAAACAGCCTCCCAGCTCCACTAATTTGGCCAGTATGGCCGAACCATATGTGTGCGTTACGGCGGATGGAGGAGCGCTTCCCATATCCTCCTCTCCTGTGGAGGCAGCAGGCACGGCTGCCTGTATCCCCTGCCGGGTGATAGAGGTACCACCAAGGCAGGTATGTGGAAGTCAGTTTTTGGCAAAGGAGAAGGAGACAAGGAAAGGCATGGGGAAAAAAAAAGGTCTAATCTTGTACAGAGACAATAGTGTAAGATGAGAGGAAACAAAAGAAAAACAGGTCAGTGACTGATGAAACAAAGGTTCCACTGTTGTTGCTTTTTGTTTTAAATAATGATTCTTGTTTAGTTTTGCGTATTGATGAATGTATCTTTCCAGGTGCTTATAGCTCCCCTTTGTTGTAATGGAGGCTGAACGCTGTTCAACGCCTTTCAGATCCAGCCTTTATCCTAAAATTCTCAGCATGGGATGTTTGAGATCTGTCACCCCTACCCTCTGGCTATACTGGCTCTACGGCTGGCTGTTCCTTGGCCCTGTCACAGCTCAGAGGAAACTGAGCTCGGATGCAACGGTGATGCAAATGGTTACTTACATTGTAAAACTTAAAACCAATACCTGAAAAAAATACAGCCTTCTCGTCCTGAGGGGCTTCATAGACAGCATCAATTTTCTCTGGCAGATCAGGCCAGAATGTAGCAACAAGAAGAGGACCTGTGGGTTTTCCTCGGGGGTTTACAGTCCTCCACATGAATCTGTGCAGAACAGAAAATTGTACAAGATTTACAATGAACGAATTCACCAGCACATCTGTTTCCCATCATTTCTGGCAAAGGCCACATAAGTGTGGGTACACACACACACACACATTAGCAGCAATGCCAACTTGTAACTGTTTTCCTACAGTGACTGAAAAGCCAAATCATCCATTTAGAAGCACGTGGCTAAAACAGTTGCAGAGTAAGCTGCGTGCGGGACTGCAGGTGAAACTGCTTGCTCTGGTTGCACTCGCTGCTTTGGAGTTCCTGTTGCTTTTTGCATCAGGGCAAAATATGTTCTCTGCTTCAAGTATACCAACAAACTCATTTACAAGGCATTTAAACTGTTGGAGCTCTCCTGCTCTGGCGTGCGGAGCACATGGATGAGCGCTTGACAAAAGCAGATATCTGTATGCCATGAATTGCTCTTGCAGTTACTATTGTAGTGACTAAAAGTTATATCAAACTGCTTGGAAGTGAGCTTGGCTGTAAAAGAAACTGCCAGCACTAAAAGTGTTCATTAGAGAAATGCAAAGGGTAATTTATTGGCTATTTTATGTATAAGTAGGGTCAGGATTTGATTTAAGCTTTGAAAAGCTGTAATTATCTTTAAATGGCAGAGCTTTGTGCTGAGGGCTTTTGGTATTAAAAACTGCACTGCTATTTCCTCCTCCATAGAAGGAACAACTTTTTTTTCCCCAATAGAACAAAAGTTTTGCCATGGTCTTAAAATGAAGAATCAGCAGGCTGGTGGAACCGCTCTTGCACCAAGCTATAGCTATTAAATTCTCAGGTCAAACAGCCTTTACCGTTATTATGTTGCTGAAGCCGTAGGTGCTACTGGCATCTTATTTTTTGCAGAGTATAAACAGTCGTTACCATTCCCACCTAGAGTAATTACACCTTCGTGAAACCCAAGATCTGAAACGGAATTTTGGTTTTGCCTAAAACTTGGAGGAGCAGTCATAAATTCATTTAATAAATGGCTGTATTTTTATCAATGGAAGTTTGACTGCAGACAGAGCTTGCAAGGATAAACAAAACATTTTGAAATGCATTGGCAAGTATGATGAGTTGCTGCATCCTGAATTATGATAATCTGTAGTGCTTGAGTACAAGTGGAAGAGTACAACTGGCAAGTGCATTGCTTTTTGTCTCTTAATTAAAAATACGTATTTATTTAACCTGAGATATGATACTAATAATTAAGATAGTAATATAATAACTTACTCTCATAGATGTATCTTTAACATGTACAAAAATGTCTCTGAGCATAAGTCGTCATAATTTTCATTTTACAAAAGAGGCAAGGAATAAGGTGTTTAGCTAATTGCTCTTGCTCTTGCCAATGTTTAAACACATATGAAATGCTGTAAAAGGTAATAGTATTTGTTTCACACATCTCTTTTTAGACAGAAAAGCAGATCTAATATGATATGAAATGGAAATCCATATAACAAATCTTTCTAACACTGCATTCATAAAAGTAGTTCCTTTAAAAATCCAAGTTACAGAATTCTCAGTCAAATTTGGATCTGATTTATGGTTGAGTCAGCATTAATAATTGCTATCTACATGAAAACCAAATTTTCCAGAGCCAACAGAGACTTGAACACTGGGTTTTAATTAAACCACACATTTCAAGGGACTTGTTAAAATGATGAGGTTTTCTTGTGGAAAGGAAAACTTTGTCAAAGCTGAATTTTCTTTTGTTTTTGAATCGGGTAGGAGGTATTTTTTCTACTCATTTTATTGAGGAAATGGTGAAATTAATTATTTGGCATTCTCATTTCACTTTGAACATGTTAAAAAGTTATAATTCATTCAGGTTAAATTTTAATATTACATTTATAGACAGATTTAATACTTTGTTACAGTAAGTGTTTTACGTTATATTTTAACATAATCAAGATTTGTCATTATTATTACATTGTTTATGTAAAGGAACCAAATCAGTGGGTCTTTTTTAATATCTTGAGAAACTTCAGAAGTTTAAATTTCTTTTCACTTTTAGAACAAAAACATCTGTGTGAATGTTGTACTCAGGCTCTCTGGGTGCTTGGAGGATTCTGTGCCCAGTGGACAGGCCCAACTGTTCTGTATGGCCAACAGCACCTCCAGTAATTCCTTTTTATTTCCTTGGTTTAAGATGTGATTTGAGTGGGGAGGGGAAAAACACTTTTTTGAAAGAATTAATCTGATCTGCACTCATTTTTGCTGTTTACTCCTTATGCCAGTGTAATATGACAGTTGGATGCTATGGTCATTTTCATGAATCACAAAAGTCACACGACACATGATAGACATTTGTTTTTTTGAATTCCAGAAGTGAGTCATAATGCTGCTTGTCTGATATTTGGAAAGCTGCAAGACTGACAGGCAAAGCCGTTCCAGAGCAAAACAATTCAACAATTGTCTGCTCTTGCCGCATGTTAGATAAAGCATGAGTCAGTTTGAGCAGATTGCTTTGGTATTTGCATAGTTCTGTGACCAGCTGTAGCTGAATGCAGAATGTTTCTGTTTTGTTCGGATTATAGAGAATACTGAGTTGCTTTGCTGATTTAAGTATATTTAAATTTGTTCCGTGGTGAATCAAGCCTTACATGATTACCAGTTACAAAAGCAGAAGCAAGGTGGAGGTGTGGCTGGAAACCAAGGCCCACATAGGAGACAGTGTTTGATCTGGGCACACGCAGTGAATGTATGTGGGCCCGGATCTTCAACAGCTTTGGGAGACTGTTCAGCGTAACCGAGGATAAATTATTTCAAATTGGGCATTGATTTATGGCAGGGAAAAAGGAGCTTTAGTGTCTCTTACCATGGTGCTGCCAAGTCCTGTACTCCTTAGGAGATGCTCTTCGTTGCTGAGCAGCTGGATAATACAGGCCCTGGCAAAGGCAGTGGGAGCTGCAGCTGTGCGGCCACCTCAGTTGGTCAGGAACGTCTCTGCTCTTGCATCAAGAATGCCCTCAGTGCCTTCTGCCTTGGAGGCCGGGCACGCATACATTCACCAGTCACCAGTCCCAGTCACCGGTGTCCGTGATGGGTTATTACAGCAGCCGTGAGTCACATAACACTGTTATTTACTGATTTTGGACTCAGCCTGGGTTAAACCACTCAGGGTTTAATCACAAGATTTTGCTGACAGATTTCCATGATTGTATCCTTATGAACATGGGAAAGAAACAGATCCTCTTCAGACCAGGCCACCATAATGGAAGTTATGCTCAAGCTGAAGATTTGTGAAAACAGCGTCTCCATGGTGGAAGAGGCATTTGAGATTATTGCCACTAACTTTGAATGAACTACTTATTTGGAGGATGTTTTTAGAAACTGAGATTGGAAATTTTCCTGCAATCAGATTTGAAGCTTTGCCTTAGAGTACAGTCTCGGTGGAATGAAATCAGGAAGGACAGTGCCTCTGGAGCTCTGTTCCACTGAAAGGGATGGGATTTCCATTGCTGAATTACACTTTGTAGGTTTTGTTGCAAAAGGCATTCGGAAATATTTTATAAGGAATGAATCCTTCTTTGGCAGGCAGTAGGCTCAGTAATGCATGTCTTCCATTGCTAATTTTGTGATTAACATTACAGATGGGTAAATCTCTACAGATTTTGGGGGTTATATCTGATTTAGGAGTTTGGATACCTCTCCCAGCTACTTCAACCTTTTGAGCAACTCTCATGTGACTCTGCAGAAGCCAGCAGAGTTGGCACTAGGGTTAATTTTGCCACTTTAATTTGTAAAATTGGACAGAAAATATGAGAATAGGCTTTTTTGGGGGGAAGTTTCTGGCATTTCCTTGTTCTGATTTTGGCTAGAACTACCACCAGCCCAGTCGTTGTCATAGCATCTCGGCATGCGCAATCTCAGTGCAGGGCAGAAAGCAGAAATTAAAAACCACCTCAAAACTGCCTACAATAATGGCTGAAGTTGAAAATTCCAAAAGAAATTTGAGAGTAGCTCTAAGAAAAGGTGAATTTGTAGTAGTGATGTGGATGATGGGGCAGAGTGCACCCTCAGCAAGTTTGCTGATTACTCAAAACTGGGAGGAATGGCTGATGCACCAGAGGGTTGTGCTGCCATCCAGAGGAGCCTTTGCCCCTAGAGAAATGAGATGACAGGAACCTCACACAGTTCAGCAAATCCCAGTTCAAAGTCCTGCACCTGAGGAGGAACAACCGCAAACACCAGTACATAGAAGGGACCAACCGACTGGCAAGCAGCTTTGTGAAAAAGGACCTAGGGGTCCTGGTGGAAACCAAATTGACCACAAGCCAGCAGTGTACTGCGGTGGCAAAGAAGGTGATATTATTTAACCATAAAACCAGAATTTGCCATCTGTTTCCCTTAGGAGTTGATTAAGATGCTTTGCTCTCTGAACACACAGAAGAAAGAGCAGAGATTGTGCTTTGTGCCTGATAATAAATTTCTGGATTGTGATGAATAGGTCTGACAGATTCCTCCACTGGAGGCCCCATTGGTAAGCAATTTATCTCACTTACCTGTCTTTGAAGAAAAACGTTTCTCCTCTAATTTGTGCAACTCCATCAAATACAATGTCGTGCTTACAGAGCTCTGGAGTGACGGGTCCAAGGGTTGGACGTGGGCCTGGCCCTGGTCCTGGCCCTGGCCCGGGTTCGACATCGGTCGATACTTCTGTAATGGTGAAGAGAGATATTCTGTTACACTGAAATACAGTGCTGCATGGGTAACACAGGGAACATGAACATAATTCATAGCAGGGGAGTAATTTGGAAGCAGTGCTTGAAGGGGGAAAAAACTTAGAATAAAATATTTTCCGAAGGAGGGTGGTCGAGTACAGCTGAGAAGGCCTTAGCTTCCAGTCCTGCCTAATCTGCTGTGTGCCTCATTCGAGACGCTGTGCCCGTGTGTGTCTGTCCATGCTGCGCTGCCTATTTAACTTAGAAATATTCAGAAGTGACTACACCTGGTTCAAATGTTAACATTACAGTTTTTATTTTACTGGCTTCTAAAAAGAAGATAAATGCTTTTCAAAGTCCTTCTATTCAGAATTATCCGCAACTCCGCTGAGAGAGATGTCAAAGTGGATGTCTCTTCTTTCTAGAAGTGCCAATATTTTGCAAGGTCCAAAGATGCATTTTGAGCCATTTGTATGATCTTTCTGCCCTCATCAATAATCAAAATGTGCTCTTCAGAACATGCACTTTGCCATCTGGTTTAGTTTATTTTGCTTTATCCTTTGGCTGCTGCTGTATTACCTTATGAGACATCTGCCTTTTTTCCTTGGGCGTCAGGTTCATTTACTGTATGAAACAAAGTGAGTGTAGCTGATCTGAGGTAAGATGAATGGAAGGTTTTGTTGAATACTTGTTTTGCATAGAAAGCAGTTTGTAAAGGATTATATGAGTTATGAAAAGTCAAGAAAGGTAGTTCTATCTCAGGTTTTGAAGTGTACCTTGAGAGAACTGGGTTAAATTCTGAACTCTATGAAAGCTACGCCATGCAAGCATAGAAAATTCACTTAACCTTGCCTGTGTCTCAATTCCCAGTCTTAATTAAAGCAGCTAAGAACAGGGAAAAAATGAAGATTCAAATCAGATTTTTTATCAAAAAGTATCTCCTGGTAATAATTTTGGTTTATTCTTATTATCATTTCGAAGGTGTTGAATACTGTAGACTACAGTCACAATTAGGAAGGTGTCTCAGTAGAAAAGTGAAAAGCACAGAAAGAGAAATGGTATAGTTTTCCTCAGTTGCTTAATTGACTGTAGTATACTTGTCCCTCTACAAGACGGAAAATATATAAATAGAAGGAACTTTAATTGTAATAATTCCTATGCATTTTACTAAGAGTGTCTGTGGAGAAAATAATAAATTTTAAAGATGTACTGACGTAAAAATACTTAAACCCACTTTTTCTCAAGGAGCTTGCCAAATGCATTTACATGGAAGTATCAACTCCCATGTGCTCTCTGGAAATGTTATTGTAATGGTACGGCTGGAATTGTTGTGGGAAGGCAATGTGAACTGTTTCCCAGCTGGGATAGGAACCAAAGTCCTTCCCCTCTTACAGGAAGTTGCAATCTGGGAAGCTCAGACTGATGCAGACAAAAACACCCCAAAACGCCCCATCAGGTATTAAAGCTAGAGAAAAGCATGATATTTCATTGTCCCAGTAAAGGTATTAGAAATTTTAATCAAAAGGTTTGGTTGTCAGGGGAGTTTTGGTGCTCCAGTTAGTTCAGTAAATTTAGTGAGTTCTTGTCCTTAAATTATTGTATTTGTTTGAAGTAGGAGCCCTGGCAATACCAAGAAAAAAGCATGGAAAGGAACAGAGGCTGTTTCTGGCATTTGTGGTATCGTACAGTATGTAATTTACTGCAAGTTCTGAGTCCCAAATTTCAACCTGTGCTGCATGCTTTCCCGATGAATACTGTTGGTGAGGGAAGACTTTACCATATAGCTCCTGGATCCCTTTAATGTCATCCTGAGAAAGTCGAAAGTTCTTGGTGTAGGTGTAGATTGGGGCCATAAGAGCTCCTGGATCCTCGGAGTGCTCTAATCCCATAGCATGGCCGAATTCGTGAGCAGCGACCAGGAAGAGACTGTATCCTGAAAAACACAGCAGGATCAGGTGCTTGCCTCCAAATAGACGTGTACCACACAGCTTATTCATAGTCTTATAATTTTATTTTCCTTGTTACACATCAAAAAGCTCTCAGTAATTAACCTCATAATTAGCATTTACAGCCTCCAATGGTGCATGCTGTACATATTGCCAGAAATGACATTTCATTAGAGATTCTAAAACCTCTTCTGTAGCTGACATTTGCTATTGTCTCACATGCAGGTGACTTTGACCACAGTCTTAATACTTCTGTAAAAAAAACCAAAATGTAACAAATAAAATCAGGTTGGTTTTTTTTGTTGTTGTTTTAAAGCAAGAAGAATTAAGCTTGCAATCCAGACCTTAAATCTTATTTTTCACCAGTAAGAGGCATGCGAGTGGTGAGCAGGTCTCTATATCTGTGTCTCCGTGAACAGAGCCTGAATCAGTACTGCTGTACCAAAATTGTTAGGTTAAAAAAGTCTGTTCTCATAGGATGACATTTTATCAATTATACTCAAGCAGTCTCTGAAATTTGACATTTTCCTCCTAAAAGAAAAACCTGAATATAGCACTTGTTTGTAAATATGTAAAAAGGCTTTTGCCTTATTTCATTTTAACCATGTTACAAATAAGGGCAAAGATTATCCAAAATAATTTTAAATACTGATGTTCTTTATACAAACTTAATACTGTCTCTTTTTTAAACAGGTTTTTAATCTTTGTCAATATCTGTCACAAGTGTCTTCATTTTTACATTTAGCATTTGTTTCTAATTTGGACAATACCAGAGTATAGTTCTTATGTACCAGTGAAATACTATAGTGCTTGTACGTTTAAGCCTTGGAAGGAAAAATTGGTGAGGAGACAAACAGTTTTTCTTTTATTTATTTTTTTTTTTTAAAAGGGTTTTTTTAAAAATGTTTTTTATAAAGTTTTATATTTTGGAAAGCTACTTCATTGTTGTAATTTTAGAAAATCTGAATGTTTTGGGCAGATGAGCTCTGTGGCTAACTCTAACATTAGCCTAACGTTTAAATGTAGGGGTTTTGCTCAGCTGTTGGACTGGGGAGAAGTTCTGTAACCAGACAGGAGTGATAAGTATGAGAATGAAATCACGGTAAGTGTGATGTCCTCAGTGTGGTCAGTATGCCGTTACCTTTTTGTTGCTCTGACAAACTGTGTTACCTTGATCTGGACAAAAGCCCCACTTGCGGTCATCATCGTAGCTACTGGTAGAAGCACACCACAGCTTGCCGTCATTGCGACCTGCACTCGTACAGGACTCGTATTTGTTCCCAAGGAAGATGAAAGGGAATACGCAAGGCGCTCCCTCTGAATTTCCGCCAACTGTTGACATGGCTGTGGAAAATGACAGAAAAACACAGTGAGCAGGGAATCCCTTTTGTGAGATTAAGCTGGTGCATCTTCTCCTGAACTACATATTAAAGCTAGAAAGCAAGCAGAAAATCTGCAGTCCTCTTAAGAACATAAGGAGTAAGATTAAAAGTAATATTTGAAAAGAAAATTGTCTGCCACAAAAAAAAAAAAAAGGCAAAAGTCTAGGCATTGCCATTGCGATGAACTTGCCGTTAGTTTTGGTGGGAGCAGGAATGAACCACAGACCCATGTTCACAGCTTGGCGAAAGCCGCAGTTATCGGTGTTTGGGGAAGGGGATTGTGTAGCCACCGTCTCTGAGTTGTCATTTTGATGGTCTTTCCTGGTGATGTTTTAAAGTGTGTCTCAAATAGGTCAAAGGTAGGTTTAATGTCAGAAAGGTTAAAGGGCTATTGAGTATCCAGCTCGTTAGTTGGTGTCCCACTGAAGTACAAGCTTAAGGGTTTAAAAAAAAAAAAAAAAAAGAGGTCCAGAAGAGGAGTTCTGTCAATTTGAGGAATTGTTTTATACTGATGACAGGGTACAGTTTAAAAGCATATAGTGTTAAACATTTTCTAAACAAAAGGATATCAAACATGGATGACTTATTTTAAAAAATAAAAAAGTATTTTTGCAAAAACTTGTAAATCT
Organism: Chlamydotis macqueenii; assembly: GCF_036417535.1. NCBI lineage: Eukaryota > Metazoa > Chordata > Aves > Otidiformes > Otididae > Chlamydotis > Chlamydotis macqueenii. The sequence continues at coordinate 17,540,319 of NC_141568.1, forward strand.
TTCCCCAAATGTGTTCTCATCCATGTAGTATACGGTGGTAATCTATAAGAAATAACATTTCTATATGCATGTACAAATATTTTCTAGAGGGAAGAGGATGTAACTACATTTAAAATTACACTTTGAAGTAGGTATCATAAACAGAATATAAAAAGAATATAAAACTCATTTAAATTAATTTACACTGCGACCTGGCAATTACAGTTCTTTTCAAATTATGGTCTGTCTTCAGGGAGAGCAACACAGAGGCAAAGCTCGTTGTATCTGAAATTATGTATTATTATTTATTCATCATTCATTATTATCAATTAATATGCTAGAAACTAAAAAAAAAAAAATCACAGCTATCTCAAGCAATAACCTTTTATACTGAAAAAAGCTTAAACTAAGTGTATTTCGTGGTTCTAGTGACAGAGACTGTGTTACCTAGGTCTTTGGATGTATTGATTCTAGATATATCGATTCTTTTGTTTGTTGAACTATCCTTTAGATTTTTCTCTTCCTAACTGTATAGCAAGTTACAATGATTTTGATCCTTTCTTTTATTTATTTATTTATTATCATCTGCAAGGTAAAATTGAAGGGTTGTGCCTGGATATCAAAAGTAACAGGAAGCCAAACACCAGTACATCAAATCCCTGTTGCAAATGGTTAGGGCATTTTCAAAAGACTCAAAACCCAGGGTGCGTGTAGGTCTGACTGCAGCTGCACGGTGCAACGGGGAAGCCAGGCTTCCCCTTGGCTCTGTTAAAAGCCTGAGATTCTGGAACTGCCGTTTTAGGACTAACTGATGCAGTCTAAATACTTACGGTTCTAGTCTGTATCCTGAAATTGAACATCTGCCAAGCTATACAAGGCTATAAATTAATTTTTGTTCCTTTATGTAATAAAACGCGAGTTAAAAAGTATAAAAACTGTGAATAAAGCAGAAATCTATTTTCCTGGCTAAACCATTTCACTTAGTTCTTTTGAATTGCTGAAAAGATCTATTAACTCAAGCTTAACATACCAAACAGGATTTCTTTTTTCAAGTGTAAGTGCTGCGTATTAAGCTTTTTTCCCTCACATGAGACTTCTCTTCCAGGGCCATTAACAAATTGTAATCTACTTGTAATTATCCTGCAGTGTTAGACATGTAGTCCTATGGTTCAGTGAGATTTGTGTATCCCTGATAAATTTGGTGTGCTATGGCATACGGTATCGCTTACAGAGATCGCTTCTGTTCTAGCTCCTTCCTTGGCCACCTATGCTGACGTAGTGCCTAACTCATCCACTTTTGTGTGCTCTGGTGAAGGTGTAGATACAGAGACTTTTGTTACTTAAAACAATGACAAATTAGGCTGTGTTATGCCAGCAACATACCAGTCTCTGGACAGAATCCATATTTCTTATCTCTGTCGTAGTCTTCAGTGGTTCCACACCATCGGTATCCATCTGTCCTGCCTTCTGTTGTGCACTGGTCATAGGACTGGCCTTGGAATTTGAAGGGAAATTTGCACGGCTGCCCGTCACCGTTGCCACCCATTGTAAAAAGTGCTGGAGGGAGAACGAAAGAGAAAAACATCAATAGGCAATGCTCAGTATCAATGAGGAACCATGATGTGCCAACGGTAACGTGCGAAGGGCTTGACAGACGTTAGACAGCCGGTGTGTGTTCTGCAGTTCACCCTTACAACCTCTGTTTTACACCAACAATAAAATGCTTTGGGAAGATAGAAAAGGGATGTTACAATCTCGCAAGTGTATAGAAAGGAATGATTGATCTTTATAAATGAACTGGGAATGACGAAAATTCTACCAAGCTGTTTGAATGTGGTTTGAATTGTGTATGTCCTTTGTAGCCTGCCTCACAACATAAAATTAATATCCCTTCTTGAGACAACATTTAGAAAGAGGATTCTGAGAGGGTCGCTCATGTTCCTTAGTGCTCTGCTGATTCACTTACCTTGCGTCAGAAATGTTAGCTGGCATGGCAGACTTTGTACAGAGCCACAGACAAGCCAGACCGGTTTTCCTAACAGCTATCTGTGTAGATTTTCAGTTTCTTTAAGATGCTGACATACCGGATAGAGTTAAGTCAGATAATACCCTTTAGGCTTTTACTCCAGGCTTTGCTTCTCGTTTCTGAGAATCCCCACAGCTGGGCTCAGACACTAGACAGATAAGCAAAAGAGGACAAAAATGACTCCTCCAACAAAGCTGACCTGTCTTCTGCTTCATTAATGTTCTTGACAGTAGTGTATTGATCTTCCTGGGGTTGTTTATTGTCTGTCCATGTACACAAACAAGACCCCATGGCTCAGCCCTGAGAACCAGAAATCTCTCTGGTGTATGAAGGAATATAGATTAAACTGAGTCAAGAGTTCTAGGATCTGTTTTGTGAGAAGGCTTGGCAGGTTAATTCTAACTTTGCTGGTGTCATTTTTGATGACCCAAAAGCCGTTGTAGCCTCAGTGTAGGATTTGAGGAGTTTTGCCTTTGCTTAGTCTGATACACTGATGGGAAGAGACGTTGATTATGAGCATGCTTCACTTTTTGAAGTAGTAATAAAAACCCAAGTATTTTCTGGCTGAAGGGTGACTGGGACGCATTCTAACGATGCGGTATTGTGACACCGATGATTCATTTTGCCTTTTCCACTTAAATCAGTAATTGGCCACAGTAGAAGGGGAATGGACCAGTAAGTCATTGAAGTAAGTTCCAGTCCCACTAAGGAGAGGACTTGGAGCTTTGCAGGCCTGGCTCACACACACAAGATTGCTGAACCTTGGATCTGGCTGAGCTCTCATCTATATCCTTCTGCATCCTGGACAAGGAAGGAGCCGCACAGTGGTCCTGTCTCTAGGGAAAAGGTAACTACAACACACACTGTGCCTTCTCAGAAGAGCAACCTGCAGATGTATTTGTCTTGGATGCTGTAGTAAGTTAGAAAACGTGCATTAACTAAGACTGTGGCTATCGTGATTGGAGAAAGACTTTATTTTTTAATAAAGAAATGATAGAATTGGAAGGCAAAATTAAACTGAGTTGTTTAGATGACTCATTTACCACATGAGCTGCTCCCAGCTCTAGATCTGGCAAACTCTGTATTTTAATAGTCTTCTTTTTTGTTGGTTTAAATGTGGCTAAGTTGCAAAAACCTTATGGAAAGTCAGTCATTTTCTGCTTTGCATGCAGTCTTTCTGAGTCACAGTCAGAATGCAGTTTTTCATTTTGCTTGAGGTAACATCATGTGATGGTAACAACAATGGTTTATGAAGTTTTCAAATCCTCCTCCCCATCTTAACTAGGAAATTCTTTGCTTTGATGTAAATGAAAGTTAAAGACAGAGACTAGCTCAGTTTCCCCCAAAACAAAACAAATGCTTTAAGGGAATAATAAAGGGCCTGACTCTTGTTCTGCATCATGGTAAGCTCAGCAATTTAAAAATCAGGGAAGATAGGCTGATCTGAGAGCAGATTCAGACTGGACATTACTAATCTGTGAGCTGCATCGCACTGTTAACTCTTCCCAGAAAAATCAGCCAGTTGTGACGTAAGGAAACCTCAGGCTGGAAGGCTTCTAAACCCTGTGGCACAGACCCAAGGTGGAGGTAGCTGTGGCTTCAGGAAGGTTCTGCCTGGGAGAGCAGCCGAGCAACAGCTTCCAAGAACTGTGACCAGTCTGAGGGAGGTACAGGCAGAGTGCGCATCTCAGTAACGTTGGCTATCAGAGAAGCAAATGAGCCTGAACCTCCTGTAGTGTCAGCGGAGTTTGGTAAAGAGAGAGATTCAAGATCCTTTGATCCCTTGTGGCAAAGGAGAGGTTCAGCACACCTGCGTAAGATTTGTGTAGAAGGTAGATAACTTTCTGCTCTGACAAGTGATAGTTGAATCAATCTACAAAATTAGGGTACAGATCTGAGATTAACTTCAGAAAAGCTTGGTGCCGTACCATAGCTTTAAAAAGATTTCCAAATATGCAGTGTGGCTTTATAACGAGAAGAGCTGAAACTAACTTCAGTGAATTAAACAGGAGAGAAACAAACACTGACAACTAGGAATGCTGCCCCAAGACAGACTCTATGATCTAAATCCTCCCCTATCTGAATTTATTAGCTGGGTTTTAGCAAATGGTGTCTTGGAATAATGAGTGAACAATGCTGCTCTGAGTTTAATAAGAAACATCTGTGCATAACTGTTCAAGGATCTTGCGAAACAATTACATCAGAAACAAAAGGCTGTAACCCTTCTGTTCCGTTTCAGAAACCTTGACACGAGCATTTCCAGGAATATCGACTTCCAGAACCAACTCTCCCTGAGAGTGCTTCACTGCTTACATTTTCGGTCTTGTATGACTTTGGGATTTTACAAAAATATCAGTCAGGGTATGTGGATCTCAGTTTGTCCAGCTACCGATAATCCAGGCGTCGTTCCGACTATATATGAGCATTTGGAGTATTTTAAAGAAAAAAACCTCCAATTTTGCTCTTTTCCAACTGGAAGGATTAACCTGAGTGAGAGGAGACTGGGGAAAGGTGGGGAATGAAGAGGATGGCAAAAGTTTAGGAAAATAGGATTGTGGGAGTATGTGTGTGTGCATGCATATGATCTCCTGAAGTAAATGTCAGGCTAAAGAAGCTAGTTCTGAAGTCATGTAACTAATGATAACTTTTTTTTTAATTAACCGAAGTCGGTTAAAAGTTCACACTCCTGCTTGTTCATCCCCTATAGTTGTAGAAATAGCTGTCACCGTGGTAGATCCCAGCTCTAGATGTGATCTATAATGGGCAATTAGGGTTTGGGAAATTAAAGAATATTTTTTAAATCACATTAAGGCTAGAAGATTATCTTTGCAAACCACTAGCATCCTGATGCAGAATATTTGTAATCTTATATTGGAAGCTGTATAGTCTTGCAAATGAACTTGAGAAATCCTCAGAATCTGTCAAACTGGAATCTGTTTAGTGTTTGGCTACAATAGGATACCAGAGAAGTTTTGAAGACAGGGTATGTGAACTTTTTCTACAAGCATGTCTGCGATCTTTTGAAAAATTATGCATACTTAACTGACACGTACATATTAAGGCACATACATGTTTTTTTACAGTACTCGCTGAGGCTTGCCTGGGACATTTTGGGCTGTGCTTGTTTATTTTTGGTCTGGGAAAACCCTGAACATGTCTTATTTTGTTAGTTTTACATATTAAGCATCACTAATTTTCTTTCAGCAATCTGCATTCTCTTTCTGTGGACTGACTGCATATAGCCATAATGGTATAACTCAGTTTAGTACTTTTGTTTCAGGCAGGATTAGCACGAGTCTGTCAAAAGCTCCGTTATTTTCTGGTTTATTCTCTTTCATAACTCTGTTATTTGCTATGACACAGCAGCAGCAAGCAGGAGTTTTAGTGACCCCGTGGGTCCATTGTAAGGTAAGAAGAGTGATGAAACACTCCCTTCTGCCAGGACCTTAGGGCAACTGGTTATGTGCAAAGGGAAAAAGGGAACGTGGGAGACTGCAGTGCTGGGAATGCCTGTGGATATAGGTGCCAGCAGTGGAGCTGGCAAACAGGAGATGGAACAAGTGGCTAAAAGCCCCTTACCTTCTCTGCTCTCCTCACTGCTGATAAATTAGCGCAGTAGGCTGCAGCCAATTATGCATAATTGCTTCTCTAAAGGTTTCCTGCTGTGTGATATACAGGTGATGAAATTAACACTCATATAATAAATTGTCTCAAGTCTTATATCCAGTAGACTCATCAAGATTTTCAAGCATATAAATAGGTGTTCCTGATGTTTAACATATTGCCATAGTGTCATTTGAAATATAATAATCATATTGTTTATATTTTTCAAAAGTAATGGCTACATGAAAGCATTATACACATTGTTTAATCTGTAAATGAGTGTTGCCAAATATGAAATAATTTGCTTGCCAGAGGATTCTGTTCACATTCCAAAAAGATAGAAATTGAGTACAATTTTAGCTTTCCTAGAACCTCCAACAGTTTTGTACAGATACTGAGTTATGATTTCTAAAACGCAGTGTCATTCCTGTATGTAAAGGGAGCTATTGGAACGGCTTCTGAGTAGGAGTCCCAAGACTTGCACTAAAAATAAAAACCTAAATTCTTAAAATGTGAGTGCTCTCCTGGCTAGCAATTTGCAATGTAGCAACATATAAATAACTTTGTACCACTGTAGATACTCACTTGAAATGAAATATTTTTTTTTATTTTGAAAAGCAGTGTGAGGTCATTTAAAGGGTGATTTGTGACAGTAATAGTGTCACATTGCACTAAAAGGGCTCCTAGACTCGGAGGACCTGTGCCACAGTTGGTAAAATTGGTGTGCAGAGTTATAGAGGTTTGGCTTAATAGGTTTCATCCTTAATTGCCAGTTTTTGTCAGTTACTGCTCTTGAAGGAGATGCAATTGCAATTCTTTATGGAATTACTTGCAATTTAGGGAGAGATTTCTGTCATTTACTGTGCTTCATCTCCAAATTTGGCCCTATCTTGGTAGTTATCTTTCCTTGGTTGTGAAACTCAACCTGTAGTGTCTTTGATGTATGTATGGAGCTGATGTATCTTCAGTATGTACTTGTTTTTAAAGAAATGCTCCAGCCCGAGTCATCATCAGTTACAATCTCTCCTACACCAAGTGAGCCTTTAAGGAGTTTTGTCTGCTGAGATACCAAGGAGGTATTAAAGAGCAGTAACTCTAAATGTACCAGAAAGAAAGTGGAAAAAGTATGAGGAGAAGTGGATGGGGAAGTAAATAGGGAGCAGTCTGCCAGAAAAAAAAAACAAAACAAACAGTAGAAACAGTAATCTACTTACACTCGTGAGGACAAAAGCCGTATTTGCCATCTGCATCGAAGTCTTGGGTCGTGGAACACCAGAGGAATCCATCGCTGCGTCCTGCGTCTGTGCAGCTGTTGTATTCCTTGCCATTGAACCAGAAGGGGAACTTGCAGTATTCACCATCTGCATTTCCGTACTTCACTCTAACCACTGTAAAGAGAGCAAAGGCAGTGATGAAATTAGCTACCAACTGATATTTCAGAAGTAGAGTTTCTGGACATCTTCGTTTCCTGGAGGATATTGGTATAGAAGTGCAGTCTGAGTTTCCACTTTGACATTCAATATGCTGCTGGTCTCTCTATTGGCAAGATGGACATAGCTGAAATAATAACTGGTAATTTTGAAAGAATTACATGGATATTACTCATGGTGAAGTGTTAAAATGAACAGTCCTTAAAATCAGCCCAGAAAAATATATATGTTGTTGTTACTATGGCAATGCAAACTTATAAACATGCTGTTAATACATTTAGTAACTTAGTTTCTTTGGTAATATGGTCTAAAATGTTCAGTATAGTTTGAAAGGTTCCAGGCAGCAGTTGAGCATGAGCTGAATATACCTTGTGCCCAATAAACCACTTTGGTATTTCCAGTCTGACTTGGGTGAGATCTGCTGCGGCACTGGGGGACAGGGTGCTGACGCAGACACACCCAGATCCTGGGGTTTATTTCAGGTTGCCATGTGTAGTCTTAAGACTGCTGTAATATATGTTAATGTACAGGTAATTAACTTATCCATAGCATTTCTTTCAATGGCAATAACTAACTGGATGCTTGTATGGTATTTCCACTAACACGGAGAAAAGGTTCCTCCTGTTTGTTGTTAGTCTGAGGGAGGGATCCACTCCAGTCAGTACAGCTACTGGTCAGTGCTTCTGCTAAAGTTAAAAGAAAGCTAAACAGAAGGAAATTTACTATTTTGGTATTAAAGTTCAATTATTTTTTTCAATGGGAGGACAGCTGAGAGTTTGAAATGAAAGGCAAACATGAGTTTGCATTCTTGAAGAATTGTAGTTAGTGCAGAAAAAAAGAGATTCCAAACTACTAATACTTGGTCTTGTTTGTCTAGTTTAGGTGATATTATCTGGACTTTGGTTGTTTTCTTCCAGAGGGTATGGCAAACTGCCTGTTAGAGATTCTTGGAGATGTTCTTAATCATAGAATCATAGAATGGTTAGAATTGGAAGAGACCTTCAAAGGTCATGTAGTCCAACCCCCCTGCAAGGAGCAGGGACATCTCCAACCAGATCAGGTTTCTCAGAGCCCCGGCCAGCCTGGCCTTGAACGTTTCCAGGGATGGGGCATCCACCACCTCTCTGGGCAACCTGTTCCAGCGTTCTACAGCCCTCATTGTAATCCATTGTTTGGTGCTGATTTTGTTTCAGTCATCAGCCTGAGGGATTTATATTCCCTTTGTTTTTGACAGATGCCATGAGCATATAAAAACTTATTTAGGTAGATGGTTCCATTTTTAACAACTGGAGCCACAGCTTAAGTGATCTTAAAAAGGATATGTCAGCAGAAAAGCACCGGCCAGTCTGCCTCTTACAAATGAACTTGAAGATGTTGTAGTTTGAGTCCCTGAGAACTGAAGCATTCAAAGTCGTAGTCGTGGGTTTTTACTTTTCCCATAATTCGTGAAGGTTGTGCAACATCAGGACGTTATTAATTCAATTTTTCAACGGGCAACAATAGAGGGATGGAAAGGAAAATCCTAGGTAACATTTATTTAGGAATTACATAAACATTTTGTAGAGAACAATTTAAATGGTATAAATTAATTTTCACCCCGTAACATTTATTGACGTGTCAATGAAAACACTTAATGCAGTGCCTGAAACAGCACTAAAACATAGCAGCCAGCAGGCCATATGTTCTGAAACATTAAAAAGTCTGGTACCTTGCCCCTCTCCAAGTGTCCACAGTTCATCATCATCAAAATGGGAGTCTCCTCCAATTCCTGGCCCCGGTGCAAAGGCATGAGCCAGGAGGCCATCTTTGCCGTCAAATGGATAGCCATCACCATGTTCTGCAGGAGGAAGCAGACAAAAAAGAGCAGTTTCTAATGACCTCAACTCTGTCAGTCAATACATAAATGATGATGATTATGTGAACTTTCCAAGCCAAGACGGCAGCAGAATACTCTAGTGGGTGAGTTTATTGGTATGGGTTGTGCTGGCAAGGCTGAACCAGAAGAGAAGCAGCCAGTTCTTACAGAGAACATGAAGTGTCAGGACTGTAGTTGTCACAGCATGTTATTCTATATCTCGTAACTATTGTGGAAAGGAATCAAGACAGCGAGGAACAGTGAAATGTTGTACATGAGTTGTATGACTGCATACACACTGCTATTTCCCAGCTGAGACTGGTAAAATAAACACTGTAGATGAGGGGTGTTTTCAGATAATTCGTATCAGTCTCCAACACAGAAACTGGAAAGTAAAGACACTTTTTTTTTTTTTTTGCAGGCTACTCTTTTCTGTTGCACCTCAGACTGCTGTGCTCTGTTCTTTGTGCAGGATACTAACTACTTTAAGCAGGAAAGCAAATCAGCTGAGCATCTCAGTAGTGAGCCTCTGGAAAGCCAGCTCTTATTCAGTGCTCTGAGTCCTGTGAATGAGCCTATTCCTCCTCTGCATCAACCACTCCGAGACGCAGGCAGCTCACAGGGCAACAGCAGGTTAAGTAGCTCTCCTGTTATTGCACTGTAGGCTTTTCTTGGAAGTACACCGCATGTGGGTAAGGCAGGCTGGCAAGGGCATAACCCTGGTATTCATAGCTTTCCCACCACGCTGACCTGTGCATCAAAGCTGGCTGCCAGCATCTCCAGTTGCATCATTTCAGGCCTTTTGGTCTGATAACTTGCCATTTAACAGAAGCTCTAAATACACAGGTCTGATTCTCTGCTGTTACACTGATTTCTTGCTGGTGTCACTCTCCTGATACTAGTTCAGCTTATTCGTTTCAGTAGACTTGTGTGTCAGTTGTCAAGGAGAAGATTTTGACATGTATTAGATGCTTTACTCCCATTTACTTCAAAGTAGATCCCTTGCTTAAGAGAGAGCTTAGAAATTAAAAACTTTGTGGATGTCTGACCTCCAGTGACTCTGACACGCAGTAAAGTGATAAGAATGAATGAATGTGGAAAAGTTCTTCTCCCACTGTTTCTGAGCTGACTGTAACCAGCAAGTACTAAAATCACCAGAAACACTTCTGCTTTTGTAAGACTTTTTTTTTTTTTTTTTGTGAACTCAGCCAGCCTGGATGAGGATCTGAAGTTTTGAGTTCTGTACAGAATCTGTGAAGCTTTTGAGGTCAACTCATCAGTGGCTAAAGCAAAGAAAACCAGCTTGACATGGAGACTTTTACAAAGAGCTCAGTTATTCCTTGAACTGTTCACTTCACTTCCAAAGTCTACCTCCCAAGTGATTGGCTGCACAAGTATCTTCATTAGTATTAAAAATTCTGTGACTATAAGAAGTGAAAATGCCCTGGGTTTACACTGAAAAGCCATAAACATTCTTTCAGGGGAACCCAAAATTAATTGAGAAGGCATGTACAACGAAAATTAATCAAGTCACCTATCATCATCTGGACTCAAACCATAATTCAGCTTAGAATCCTTATTTTTAAATTCCTAAAGACCAAAGAATGCATTGAAAGCCTGCTTTCTGCTATGCTAAAGAACAGAGACCAGCTATGGAGTCAAAATTGAAAGCCATAAATCCATTTTTAAGCTCCAATATGTTAGGACCTCCACCACTATCACTGGAAAACTGAGTATGGAACTATAAATAAGCAATATGATGGCATTCCATTCTCTTCTGTGGCAGGAAGCCAGCTCACATAATCTGAAGATCTGTACCAATATTTCCCAGTTCTATTTCTGATTTGTAAATTTAAAAATAAAGTATTGCCCCTAGCAATTCTCTCTTGGAAAGATAAATATAGTATAAGGAAATCGAATAAATACTTCTCTCTCTCTCATGTATAAGAAAGGAAAAAAAATCTTAGTGAAATTAAATCTTAGCCTATGTAAGCCAAGTGCAAACTAGGACAAGGTTTGCCAGAAAGGCTCACGGGTACTACTTATTGAGGGTAGATCATTCCAGTACTAAGGATTAATGAAAGGAACAAAATGAAAAACATATGTAAAAATAGAAAAATATACCCCATCGGCCAAAATTAATCATAATGTCTGCTTCTCCATCATTTATTCGGTTAAATCTCAGCGGTGTGACATCACTCCAGACTTGAAAGGCTCGAGCAAAGGCGTCATCTACTGTCTCAGGATCCAAATCCGGGGTATAGCCTATAATCCTTGGAGGTAAGAGGAAGAGTTGAATAACACATAACCCCCCTCCCAGTATTTGTTCTTTACTGATCATAATGCTGAGTAGACTCAGTAGTGAAACCGGTTAAGAGGTTACACTTCACGTGAGAACTAGACACTTTCCCTTTGGTTCAGAGATGTGTTTAGATGCGGCGCTTACTATTTATTTTCCTTTGGAATGGATGCAGCAGCATGAAGAAAATTCTATAGCCAGAGGCTGTAAAGCCTGCGTGGCAGTGGGCCTTGTACAAAATACTCAGGGTGTGCATTGCATCAGTGCTGAGGTGCTGGCAAGACATCACCTTATGTTCTTTTGCTCCATTACATCTGAGGTTTACATTTTTGTAGACTACTTAGCTTGCAAGTCATACTGTCACTTTAGGCACGAACGTATAAGCACATCTTGATATATAAGATTTATCTGCCAAAAAAAGAGCTTAATAACATTCTGAAAGTTTCAAGTGTGGATTGTTTTGCTCTTTAATAATAACAGAAAACAGCCCTTCTCCCTCACCCTTGTAGTTAGCTGTGTATTGTTCCACCCCAGCTGAATGCTAATCCTTTAGCAGTGTGTCGGTTACATTGGCAACACGATACATGGGGAAATAGGAGGTGAACGTGTGTGAGAGAGAGCTGTAGGCCTGACAGGAAGAAGGGACAAACTCTGAAGTGCATTGCTTTCTTCTGCTTCATATATTTTGATTGGACTTCTTAGTGCTTTGTATTGCAGCCAGCTAATGTCCATGTAAAGACAGGGTTCCGGTTCTTTGCCTCTGGGCTGTGCATAGTGAGGGAAACTATTTTGTGCCTAAGGAGAATGAGGAAGAATCAGAAGCAGCGCATCAGCAAGAGGGGGCTGTGAGAGCTGCCATGGGGTTTTTAGTGTTTATTAGGATAGTCGCAGAACAAGGGATGCTTTGAGTCATAACTTGTGAGGACGCAGCAGATGAAGTCAAGCAGCTGAGGCAAATCTGCTGTTTGTTCTCATTGGTGCTAACAGTTTGTTCCTGGACCACCTAAGGTAATGGGATTTTTTTATTACTGGCTTCAGTGAGAGCTATATTGGTCCCTAACTCTTCAGAGTAAGAGTAAGAAATTACTCTTTTTGCTTTAAATCATGTCTATATATATATATGAAATATGATTGTTTTCTTTTAAAATCTATTTGATGGCCTCCATTTTTATGACTGCTGAATGCAGAGGAGTTTGTCCTCCTGCATGGGCTCCGCAATCGCTAAGTACTGTGCTCCCCGCTGAGCAGATGGGCAGGTACGGTACTCCTGCTCCAGTTCCCTCAGGATGCTTGCAGCAGAGCGAAGAATAAAACCAGAATCTTGTCAGTCTCAACCAGAACCGTGAAGCTGATCTTTACGTGAAGCTGAAACTTCACAATTGGAAATCTCAGAGGTGTTTGCTAAAGCATCTGGTAGTTCTCCAAATACGAAGAGATTCTAATTCAAGAAATCCTGTCTAGCCCCCCAAGAGCTACTGCACATCTAAGTGTCTTGTTTGGTTGGTTCTTAAAAGCTATGTATGAGCAAAACCCAACGTCACCAGTCAGTACCTGTACGTTATGTGATTCTTTTCCCATTTTGGCTTTCTTGGAAAGAAGTTGTAATTGGCTACGTCTGGGTTACCACAGCGGGGTTTCTTCATTGTCTCAATAGTATTTTGATCCAAATCTCCCGTTTCAGGCAGCCCAAAAAATTTCTGCATTTTCTTCAAAGTATCTTTCAGGACAAATAAATTGCAATTGTCTTTTGGGCACCCATAGTACTTATTCAGGTATTGCTTGAAAAAAAAGCACAGAACAAAGACTTTAAAATTCATAAAAGAAATAGTTAATGATTATAAATAAATACTGTAATTCCATGTTAGCTTCCCATCTGTAATTTGCAACTTTTCTTTTAAAAATTACTATTTTTTGTAACTGAGAGACCAGCAGAATCTCCTTAATTGACACAAACCATCCTTGATCACACAACATTGCTAATTAAGCAGTCATTTCCATTATTAGCTATCACCTTTACTTAATGGATTGCTTTATTAATAAGTAGAGCATAGAGCTTTAATGTAGAACTACAAAGTAAAAATGGGTTTATCTTTTTTGGTTTCTTTATGATGTATAAATCTGCTTACAGTTTTAGATTTTTTGTATTTTTTTTTTTCTTGGAAGACTCTGGATGATTGGGGAACTTGTCCAGGTATCAAAGTGACCACATAAATGAGACTAAAGAAAAAAAAACATTGTTTATTCAAACCACATAGAGCTACTTGAATGTCGTGTGTGTTTGCTTTTGAGTCAAACATTGCAAAGACCTGAGGAAGAAGGCCTTTGGTCTCAGTTTCCTGGACACTGCAGCCAGTCAATATCTGCATACTTAACATTCCATCGAACACTCCAGCAGATTACGGCCAGACTGGTCTTTCTGATACAACCTCAGTGGCAGATCACAGAATTATCTCTCCTTAGAAAACAGTGGTCATAAAGGATCAAAGAGGCAGCACAAATCCCGTTATTTTTAACTCTTATCTAAAATAATACCCACTCAAGTCTCCTCCATTTTCTGTTTTCATCGGTATGACCTAATTAACAGGTGTAGGGCAGTTAAAAAAATAATTTTAAAAATTTGTCTCTTGTTTGCTGCTGCCCCTAATCCCAGAGGAGCGATGGGTTAGTCTGTTCCCTGGCAATTGTTCCATTTGAGCAGCCATGTCTTTCAGATATGTGTGGATAAGTTGCGTATTTATGTTAAACCAAACGATAGGCAAACAGCTGTGGTCCTGAATATCCATATCCACGGCCACACGGCAGACTGCTGGCTGGAGGTTTTGGATTTGGTGTTTGGATCCGGACTGAATTTGAGAAAAGCTGTAGCTCAAGCTGTTGCCTTAGCTTGGACTGTTGCAGATAGGGCCAGTCACGCTGTTCAGATTACGTGCAGCTTTAGATTGTTGAATTGATGTCCTCATAGAGGAGTAGATAAATTAATTATGATGAAGATATTAGTTTGGGTACTTCTGTAATGATGGTAACCTATCATTATCTAATTATTTTCATTCACAGGTTCTGAACAGCTTGACTGAACAATCTGGAGTTGTAGGCTTGATCCAGTCAAGTGAATCTTACAGTTCTCTTGCACAGATTTCAGGAACTCCACACTCAAGTCTGAGCTGGCAACATTTTATGCCGAGCTCTAAAAGGAAAGCTGCAGCCATGTCAAATGGCAGGTGTTCCCAAACTGCACCCAAACTGGTGCTTAGCGTGGCACAGAGCTGAGACGCACTTGCCAGTGATGCTGCTAGACAGGAAGGTTGCAAGTTACTGATCTTTCCAGTAACTGCAGCAGGGGAAGAAGCATCCTTCAGTTATTGTATCCAAAATATTAACTATAGATCAAAGGTAGAAAAAGACCCTAAAAAAGGTAAAGGTATATTTACCAAAAATGTATCAGAAATATCAGAGAGAATTATTTCTGAGGATTGCAAGAAGCCTGACAAAATGACTGCACATTTAAGTTTTTGTACCAGGAAGTATTCCTGAGGGAAACCTTACTTTGTGTATCTAATTAATTGACTGAAGTTCACCCAGGAGACTGGGGATAAGACCACTACATTAGCAAAACATGGCAAAGGCTATTTGATGAGTGCAGTTGGTCAAGCCTGGATTGATTTCACCACCACTTCATTAAGTCCAGGCGTACCTCATCTGCCCTGCATAGGAAATGGTTCAGAGCTTACTCAGAAAAAGGATTTAATCAAGATGTTACACCATTTCCTTCGGAAGATCCTCCATCCACCTACTGACCAAGCACAAACTATGCCTGGCTTTTGTGTTTTTTATAGCTTCCGATGTGGTTTTTCTCCAGTAGAAACTGTGGTGCTGACAAATAATGGACACAGAATGGTTTCACCTTTGGTACCAGTAAGCTTCTGTCTTCTCATAGTTAATGGGGCCTGGTGGAAATTAGGTGACATGCATTAAGAACATAAACAGACCAGTCTGGAGGATCTATTCTTATCCCAGTTTTCATTTGAATGTAGTTTCATAGATTTCCTTAAGCTTCTATTTGCATTTCCCGATGGGGTACCATGATGTAATGTAGATTATACATCAGAACTGAAATTTACTGAAGAAGCAGGACGCTGCTCTTGCCATTTTAGGTTTGGGTGTAAGATATACAACCAAAAATATAAAATGAGGCATGGTAAAGAATTTTACTTGCTAGGATTCTAAATAAAAAGCTAACCCCTCTCAATTTTTCCTAAAATGGAGATTTTACTGAAGATGAGAAATGAACATAACCAGCTGTTCTATGAGAGGAGAATCCTGAAGAAAATGTAGTGTCTGTGTAAACCACATCTTGGCCTAGGCTGCGAAATTCAGTTTCCCCAGAGTCAGCAGGGAGCTGTGGTGATCTGGAATTTTGATCCAGCCCATTAATGAAGCAGGGTCCAGCTGCAACATAGCAATTTGTGTTCTGATGCTGAGCGCTGGGGCTGTTCGACAGAGGGTGTGAGGGAAAGGCAGCCAGTTACCATGACCCACAAATAGTACCAGAAAGACAAAGAAGAGCTGCAGTGTTAACCCAGCCTGTAATTTTCCTCTGAGTACACATAATAAATAGATTGTTTGAAAGAAACAGAGATGAGGGGAGGTGTGGCTTGCTGTTGTGGAATAAAAGCCTGACTGTCTAATGAAACAGATTATTTAAGAGTGGGTAAATTGCTATTAGACACGTGGGACCCCACACGCATTGCCTGGCTGCTGTGCTGCTAAGGCAAAACCTTGGCTGAATTTGTTTTGTTAAAGGCTGAGAAATGCCCTTTTTGGGTCAGTTTGTCTGTTTTTCCTAACTTTCCACCACAGCTCCCATCTGGAAATTCTCTCTCTATCCTCCCCCAGACCTTCTTTAACCTGGCAAGCTTTCCCAAGATGCACACCAACTCCTAAAGAAAAGTGACCAACTTTCAAACCCCTGTGTCCTAAAATAATAATTTATCTCAATCTTCCTTAAAATGGATTCACTGCTGAAGAAGAGAAATATCTATAATTTACGTGCTAAAATAAGGATAATCCATCTCAATCTCCCCTTAAATGGACTTCCCCATAATGTCATTTTTATGAAGATCCACAGAGCTAAAATAAGGTTAGAATAAAATGCTCTAGAATTATAGCTATAATTTGCTAATGTCACAGCATTAAATTCGCAGCATGAAATCCAAACTCCTTTTTTGCTTCCAGATTGAATTTGAAAAAAGTATTTCTTTAAACCTCGGATGAGATGTTTTTTCAAAGTCAAAAGTAGTCACCGTGGCTTCTGAAACTTGAGCCAGCTTTCAATTGTGTTTGTCCTTTAAAGCTGTGTTTATGCAACGCGTGGTAAAGGATCTGGAAAACAAACTTCTGAAAGCTGTGATAAATGCATTAAGTAAATGTGGACAGTCTTGACTTCTACTTGATTTAAGTAAAAAAAACTGGATGTCTCTTATTTGCCCTTCTTCCCCCTTACCATTGCAGTCTTTTGATTATAGCCACGGTGATTTAATGAAATTATTTTGTATGTTCAGACTTAAGGAAAAAAAAAAAGGCTTTCTTTGCCGGCTTTAAAAATTTTAAGAGAGGAAACGTTACTTGGCTCTAGTTTTAACTTTTGAAAGCTGATACCTTTGCTAGCTAGCTAGCGTTTCCAGAGACTCTAGGGAGAGAATGCTGCAGTCATTCCTGAGCCTCAGCTGAAACAAGAAAGAAACATCTGCTTATGAAACAACAATATAAATCTGAAGTAAAGATGAAACCAAGACTTACCACTGCTAGTTCTTTGTCTGTTTTGGGAGTGCTGTCTCCAGGAAACTTAATGATTGGTGACGGTGCAGCTAAAGTTTGGTTAAAAAGATATACTTGGATTAATAGTACTTTAAAAACGAAGCCAGCAGCAGTGTGAGTCTTCATTCTGCCTAAACTTGTGCTCTCCTCTTTAGAAAAAGGTTTTCCCCGACTGCCTGCCCGTTACTTCAGCTGCACTGTGCACCAGTTGCTTATCGGCACATCTTAGCTCTCTGCACCGTTTTCTCTTTTGCTTGCTCTAGCAATTCCTTTGTATGTTTAAAACATCCAGATGCGCAGTCTCAGGCTACCACAAGAGGAAGTCTGAAAACTAGTGGAAACATGAGAAAAGGGCAGTTACCAGATGTGATTGCTGTGATTTTAAGGTAGCAACAGGCAGATACTTATTACTGCTGAAAGAGGCCACGTTTTCTCCTCATTTGCATATATGAAAGCGTTTAGTTATGCCAGAGAGCAGCAAAAAGCAAAATCTGACGTAATCTTGAAGTCTCCCACATATATTTAAAGTGAAAATAATTTCTAAACATTCTTTTCCTGGCTAAGTATTTGTATTATTTTTTTAGCATATTTTCTTGCCACAGGCGTTAATAGTCTGCTGTAGTCATGTGTGGTTATGCTCCTCCACAGTGCCTTACACTTGAGTTATGGATTTTGAGGCAGACCCCGCACGGGCCAGTGCGGCTTCTCGTCCCTCTCTGGCTTGGGCTGCACAAACGTAGGTCTGTGTGCTCAGGGCTCACCCACGCTCAGCGTGAGCATCGCTCCCTCCCTGGTCTGCGCAGAACGTGCCTGCAGAGCTCTCGCAAAAAGATTCTTGTGGCTTGTTTGTTTTTAAAACCAGCTTGAGGCTTTGCCACCAACAGGCAAGGTGTACCACCTTTGATTTTCCGTGGGGTAAGAGATAATCAGGGAGATTCAGCAAATAGAAATTATCCTCGATAACTAATGCCAGGGGAATTGTTCAGAATCCAGGGTTTGCTTATGCTGGGGGCTTGGTCCGCTGGTGCAGCTGCCTTAGTCTAAAATTCTGGTCTAAGTATGGCCATTGTGGTGTACAGTCTTTTTATTGTGTCATTCATAATGTTGCCAGCTTTGAGATGTTATTACAAGTGGAATATTTTTTTAGCTGAATATCCCTAATCTAGGGGCTTCACTCACAACTTTTTAAGATGGGAGGCTGGCAGTTCTGCATGAATGCAAACTGTGTTCTGGGCAGCCAAGTGCCTACGGTTTCTGTTAAACATGAGTCTGGCCGTCGTGGTTCCTTTGAGCTGTACGTCAGCATAAAGGTTGTCACAGCTTTCCACTGAATGGTAAATGAAAGTTTTCTGGATATGACTCTTGTTACCAAATAAGGCTGTTAATTAAAAGGAAATACTTTGCTGGTGTTTGATATTTATTCATAGTATTTTGGTATTTGATTGTAAATAGCTAATATTGACAGTTATTAGATTTATGCTAATATGAAGCTATTTTGCCACCTGCACCCCATCATCCATGAGCTGAACAGTCGTATATAAAGCAAGGATTTCAAAGGGTAGGCTGAGGGGTTTGGGGACAAAGCATTAGCAGGAGCTTTTGCTGCCCGTACAGTTCCGTTGACAACCCAACACAGCAGCTGTACGCACGGCCGCGGGGTGAGTCAGCCATGGGAAGCAGCACCCCACGCTCAAGAGAGAAAGAGGAATTACCTTTGTAACGACACATGAGTTACGGAGAACAGCTTTCCCCTAATGGTTCGGCTTTGAAATTACGTCTTCTTTTTTGGCTTTTCTCTATCGGCAAAAAAACCCAGTTCTTTCTAAGAGTTGCCTTAATAAATGGCAATTCTGAAAAGATGATTGAGTTTTTCACAGCCCTGCACTTGGTTGTAGGGAATGAGTGTCCTGCTTTGTGATGACGGCTGATGCTTGTGTCAGGCCACGTGAAACTGTAGGAGAACAAAGACTAAGCAAGCCTTCACTAGATGTGCCAAGTTACTCTTAACTTGTCCTTAATTAAGCAAGTAAAAATACTGTGTGTTGTGTAGCAAGATTCTGCAGTTATCTCTGTGCCCTGCAGTAGGTCAAGGGCTGCTGTAAATCTTAAAGCATAAGAACCACGTCATTTTGGTAAGAATTTTAATGTAATTTATGATGGCGTAGTAGCTTTCATTTGGAAAGGTGAATTCAGTGAAGCAATTTCAAGCCAAATGTGTCCTGGCACATTCCTATTGCTCTCGTTAAAATCTAATGAATACTCAATTCTCGGTGTGTCCTAATGAACGTCGAATAAGAAATGGAGGAGGAAACTTTTGAATGGGCTGTGAGGTCTGTGTAGTTTGAAAATCTCACTCTATTTTGTTTCTTATCTTTACTGGTAGTGAGAGCAGGTGGAGGTCACCTTCTAGACACATTTCCTCAAAAAAATCATCAAAGAAACAGAAACCACACAGACCTGCGTTCATTCTTACCTTTGATTGCAGTTTTGCTGGTAAACTGCTTTGCTGTTACTACTTCAGCTTGTGAGCAGTTAAGCAAGTTATGTTCAATTAGGACACAAAATACATAATGGAATACTGGATTTCTGGGTACTGGGTGAACCCATCTGTTGAGTTTCTGACCGTTCAGTGAAAGGCATTCTTTCCCATTAGCATGTGAGATCAGGAACAGCTGGGTGCCCAGATAAGCAGAGCAAAGTAAATAGTGGTGACACTTCTTTTTCAGAGGAGAAGTTCTATCGTATTATGACTAAATTTGAGGTAAAATGTTTCTTATTTCCTTATATTTCTCTTTAAACTCCATGGGATCATCCTGTTCTCAGTCTGCCACACAGGTGCTGCTTTTTCAGGGTGGGAATGCAGGGCTGCTAAACCCCGAGAGTGGGGAAATTCTGCTGCTGGCAGGCCTCTGCTTTGCACCAGAGGTTGGGCTAGGTGGTTTCCTGAGGTCTGGTACAGCACTCCATCATCCTACCACTCTTGCTGAATTAGAAAAGATGTGCTATGATGTGTTTTCTGTCCTCAGACTAGATAAACTTAAGATGGGGGAGACGGACTCTGAGACGTTTGAACTGCTGGTCTTTGACATTGACAGATTGATGGCTTACCTGCGTGAACGTTCCTCGACACTCCATACTCTGAAGAGATTGCCTCTAACATTAATTAGTGACTTCTGAGTAGATTCCTGGAAGTTAAAAATGAAGGAAAGAAGCAATAGAAAAGAAAGAGAAAGCCTGAGAAGAGAATGTAAGAGGTGAAAGAGTAACCTAGATCTCCTTTCTCCTGCCTTAATACTCTCTCTACAAGACATTTTGTCTATGTACAAAGATGCTACCTCTGCCTTAGCTGCAGAAAAAGAACACAGTTGGAACTACAACTACAGCCTTTATGTATTTGTGGAAAAAAATCATTTCAATGTTGCTTATAACTTCCGTATTAGGTAAGATATTTATTTGATATATACATTAATTTATCTCTCCTGAGTCATAAAGAGCTCCTCTCTAGTGACCATGTTTGTTTTGGGTTAGAACCACTCCATATTGAAAATTTTAAACCATCTACTTTATGAGTAAGATGCCAGATTTGCTTTTCAAATGCCTACTTTCATGCGTTAAAAGGAACTGTATGGCAGAAACCACACCGTTTGAGATGGCAAATGCCTCTTTTGAGGACATATTTCAGTAATAACAGTAAAAAGGGAATCATGTCTTGTGAGCCGTAAGCTACATATCTCTGTAGATCTGACTGTAATAAGAGACACATGAGCGTGTATTAACATGCTGGCTTTATCAAAGGATTTTTCTGTTTTCAGAAAATTATTTTTGAAATTATTCAGGAGCACTCAGCAGTTTCAGGATTAGACTTCAGATGGTGTCCTGAGTAATTTGCTAACAGAATAGTCATCCCTCCAGAAATGCACTGTATCTATTCCTACTGTCACTAATTCCAAAATTTTATCAAAAGCTGATGATTTCCTGGTGGTTCCAGAGGAATATGTTAGACAGAGTGTCAGTGAGCACAGTCACGGGAGAGTGATGGATTTATTCTTAGTGGGGTTTCATGTTTTAAATTGAAACTTGTTGCTAGACTGGAGAAATAAATAATCATCAGGACAATTAAGATCTCAAGAAAGCAACTGATCATCTAATTACAGAGTCAGCTGGCTGTAACTGGGTGCAGTGGGATGTGTGTCTCCAAATAAACTATTACGGTATGTGCATATAACCTCTTCTTGTATTTTTTACTTCTTCTAGGTTCTGTGCTGTCAGGGTATAGCTTCAGGTTTAGGAAGCGAGACAACAATTTCATTAACGTAGGTGGACTTGCCTTGATTTTAGCAGGGTTCTTCAAATGAAATATCAGATTAAAATTGTCAGAAAGAGCCAAGTTGGTGTTCTCAGACTGTTTTGTTCAGAACTTCTAAGCAACTGGAAAACCTGAAGCTCAGATGATAGAGAAGTTTGCCTGGGCTTCAGGAAAAGGTGCCCATGGGACTATCCCAGGTCCGGATCATCCAGGCCTTTGGCTCCTTCTCAGTTTGCCAGAGTTGCCTCATGACTCACTTTGCACAGCTCCTGTTCTGTAATCTCTCTGGATCATCATTCCAGTGCTGCCCTTGTTCCTGTCTGAGGAAAAGGGGTTTATAAGGACCAGGAAAATGGTACTTCTGCTAAAGATGGACCATCTCTGCAATTAATAGTATAAATATACTGAGGGACTGCATTCTCCCCCAGGTTTGGCGCTGGCAGGCACTGAGCTCCGAGTACTTGCCATTCGGTTCTGTAACAGAAACAGTGGGTGTCTGCTGCAGTTGCCTGATGGAGATGCGTGCCCCTGCAGGAACCGAGCAAGGCACCGTATTAGCAGCGTATCTGGTCCAGTAGAGTTGTCTCCAGGAAGCACTGCTTAGTCACAGCAGTCCCCGTTTGAGTTTGAAAGGATGAATAACTTCAGTGGGAACTCATTTATATTGCAGGCGAGTGAGCTCACCTGAGCCGGGTGTGTTGAAGGGTCGATCCTAACAAAACGTAAGCGTGCAATATCCACGTCATTTATTACCGGGCTGCGCTCTCTGCCTGCTCTGCAGCTGGCTCGGACTGTGGTGATCTGATTTGCCATATCTGACCACCACAGGAGGGAGTCTTTAAACTGTTGGAAATCGGTGTGTGTGCGTGCACAGAGGGGTGACAGCGGGACGATGTACAAAGGGTCAGCAGTTGATACCAGATGTGATTTCCAGCATTTAAGGTAGCAATTAGACTTTTGCTTTTGTTTCTCTCATCTCTTCTGTTTTGGGAAGTTAGATCCTAACGATGTGAGGTTCCGTTGACACATGGATTTAATTTGTTAGCTTGCTACTAAATGAGAAATGAATTTTAAGTAAATCTGTTACTCTCGACAAAGTATTTTCCATTGCATTTTTTCATTACGCTTCTCCCTGAACCAGAAATTCCTGCTTATGTCCTCAGCTGGTATTAATTGGCATTGCAAAGCTTCTGTTGGGTGAATTAGTTCAGCGGAAATACGCTGAACTACTTTGGACAAAATCCCAGGCCAAGTTTACGTGTGTCACCAGGATGAACTTCTTTGTGCTTTCTTAACGCTCCTAGTTAGTCTAGAGAAGGTTTAAAATGCTTTAATATGCAGACTCCTTTGATAAATGTATCTCTTATCGCTACTTGTTTTCCCAATATATTTCTTACCTGTTTTAACTGTTTTGATTTCAAGCATCTGGCAGGATGAAGTGACATCTGGTGAGTTCTTGTAGCTTGAATTTGGAGCATTCCGATTACTGATAGTTGACTGTTCTGCTAAGTAGTTAGTTCACAAATCATAAAGCCTTTGGGAGTTTGGTTAGAAACTAATTTCAAACACTTAGGTTTGAAGTTGGTCATTGCCTGCTTGTCACCCCTGAACTTCAGACACAAAATAGATCTAATTAAAAAAATATATTTCAGGTATGTCCATTTAAAGACTGATTATAGTAAGTAGCATATGCCTGACCTATTAAGTGTTAGGGCCACTAACAGAAATATGTCTTCAGTGAAAATGATGCCAGCAAAATGGAAAGTATAGTGCTTTCACTAAAAATGACGTAGTTTAATAATGCAAGGGATGTGAATGGAGACATATTCCTAAATCGGCAGAAATGGAGCGTAGTGTAAGGCAATTCCTTATGGTGAAACTGTGAAAATACTCTATACAAGAACAATTAATTAATAATAGAGATAATAAATTGGACAACTCGTGTGGAATATTGTGAAAGAGTGTATTGATAATGTTTTCCAGAATGAATCTGAAGAACACCCTTTTAGCTTATGGGGCTGTTGAACGGACAGGAAAGCAGGTTGGTCTCTTGGTCAAGAGAAGCTGCTGGGAGACAGAGGAGCTGGAGAGAGGAGATGGCTGTGGCTGCCTCAGGGGCCTTTGGCTCCAGCAGTGCTGGCTGGCTGCCTGCACCACCTGAGATTTGTAGAGAGAAAACCGAGTTCCAACTGCTCCTCAGCAGTGAGGGTAAGGGAAGGGTTTTAGCGTCGAGCTCTCGACGGCAGAGGAATAAGAGGAAACCTTTCTTTTGGAAAATGAGTCGGGCTGATTTTGAGTAAGGAGTGTTTAGTTTTGAGTTAGCGGTACTCTCTGAGGACAGTGTATTTGTAAAGGGCACAGAAAACCTGAGTTGTGTTCTGATGTAAACCCAAGCACCCTGCTAAGAAGTGCATCCATTTGTATTATTTCAAAGAAAAATTATTAGTATCTAATTTTATACTTCTCCGTTTTCTCCCTTTTCACATATTGACTCTTCCCCTTATTTTCAAGCATCCAATTCCACAGTGATTTACAAATGAGGTTATCACCATTAGAGTTTGCCCAGTTGGTTGCAATGTATGAAGAACACCTAGCTGTTTTGCATTCATTCGTATTTCACTTTGTGAAGTGTCATCTGGCCAACGGCTTCTCTATTTGAAAATGAACTGAATCTTGTGGATAACGTGCAGAACTAGTTTGCCTTTAAAAGAAGCTCCAGGTCGCTTGTGGCTCAGCAGAAGAATGAAATCTCGATGCTTCTGTATTTGCTTAAGCTGGGTAAACTCAGCATGATCATAACCACCACTGGGGACAGATCCTGCCACCTATGTTGGTGTTGGCTGGTGTCGTGTTTGGTCAGTGAGCCTGTTGGTCTTAATGAGGCACCTTGCAGTGAGAGATGTGAGTAAGCATGATGGCATCTAGCCCTCAGTAAGGTAGCCACTACTACACACAGAGTAAGAGCAAGAGCTATGGTGACGTGGTGGTGTGGTCAGCTCCTAAGCCCTGTAGTACAGAGCTATGGAATTTCTGCTTCTCACATTTCAGAGACAGGCCCTAAGGAGTACCTCACAGAGTGACCCATTTCTCACATTCTGGGAAGAGGCGCATTACTTACAAACAGCGCCACGCCAAAGCTTGACTATTCCCCACCGCTGTCCTGTTTGTACTAATGGGAGATCCCTTTGCTGCAGCAGTCAGCAAGTGCAATCCTGAGCATGCCAGAATGGTAGTTCTGCTTGCCTTGCTGCCGCTGCCGTGCAGCTGCTTGTTGATAGGCACTGTACATCTCGCTTGTCATTATAATGTTCGTATTCAGACACTGAGCGGCCTTAATTAATGACTTTGAAGATCTGGTCTTTTATAATTCATGACAGAACTTTAATTAAAATCAAATATATAGCAGTTGAATTAGCAAAGGATTTAAAGTGCACAGTCTCTGATGGAGACAGTGGTTCCCTCTGACCACTAGTGCTGTACGCTGAATGCAGATTCCGTGTTATTACAGCACATTTGCAGAACAGAATGGACTTTTTTTGAAACAGAGAGGTCCCTGTTGTTATAGACTCTAGAAAAATGGTAAGGCCAAGGGGCCTGCAGTCATTCGATTCCCCCTCCTACTCCCCTTTTATCCTTCTGAAATTCTCATGTATTTAAACTGTCTGTATTGGTAGGGGGGGAAAAAAAGGACAGAATTTTTATGATG
Source organism: Chlamydotis macqueenii (assembly GCF_036417535.1). Classification (NCBI taxonomy): domain Eukaryota; kingdom Metazoa; phylum Chordata; class Aves; order Otidiformes; family Otididae; genus Chlamydotis; species Chlamydotis macqueenii. The sequence goes on from NC_141568.1 coordinate 17,565,337, forward strand.
CTTATTATTTGCAGAGATGGTGTGTTAAAATGCTGTGTGTGGATCAGGTAATCACTCCAGGACTCTTGTCAAGGTAGTAGGAGAAATCTTATTTCAGGGAAAGGGAAATTGAGGCTGTGCTTCACTCAGACTGTGTAGGGGAAATGCATGTATTTTTGAAGAGTTCAGCGTGGCGCTGATCAATCACATCTCTTTCTGGCCTGTGTCATGAGAACTGTACTTCAGCAAATATGTAGCAGAATTACTGTAGATTAAATCTGTTGTGCCACGGAACGTGGGTTTCTTATGACAGGTGGATTTGTTTCAGTATATTTGGTCTTACTGTATACCTTAATTCACCTGAACTTCTTATCAAATATTATTTTAATCTAGGGAACTTATACTGCTGTCCCATCACTGCAGTGACTTCCATGAAGTTCTTTGAATGGACTTTGTAGTCTTGCTGGTTACTCTGCCTTCTCAGGGTAAAAATTCAGAGGACTGAATGGCTTTGATTTTACAATTTTGCATTGTATTGTAAAGTTTATCACCTGGTCTGGTCTCCTAAATGATGAGTCTTCCTTTCTGTGGGATGAGGTGATTGTTTGGGATTGCTAAATTTCCCCAGCCTGCGTATGGAGGCCAATCTATGATCTTACGTCAGAAACAAACAAACAAAATCAACCAACAAGAATAACTACCTGCCACATATTCAAAAGCTAATAAATTAAACAAAATTTACAATTTAATAGAGCTAAGGGAAATTGGTCAGTAAGTCACATCAAGACCTTTCAAAAAAAATTGCCTTGAGAGGGAGATGAATAATGGAAAAAATTGCATTTGAATAAATTAGTCACTGCAAGCTGGCAAAATTTCAGAAATGTCTTATTTACTAGCTATAGAAATGGTTTAACAGTAGGAAAATACGATTCATAATTTTTCAACAGTTCCTGAAAAATATGCTTGATAAATCTTGAACGTCATTCAGCCATCTGTATTTACCATCTTTACCTTTACAGTGGCAGTAATTTCTTAGTTATAAACATAAAAATATAACTATGTCTTATAAATATAAGATCACTTCCCTGGAGAGGAGACGTTACTTGATTTCTTCAGTGGTTGCTCTTGGTAATGTTCCAGTAAGTTTGTCAGTTTATATTACTAACTTTTCACAGAGTACTTCACCCAGCTGCTAAAACTGTAGTTTGTAAACTATGAAAACTGAATTCCTGGGTACAATCATGGAGGAGTTTTTCTAGGTTTTTTTCTCTTGGTTTTTATTGTCAATGTACTACAGTAAACTGTTACTCATATTTGATTATTTAAGGTGGTTTGGTGGGCAGATCTATTTGTCTATGAGTGTTAATAGCGCCGGGTTGTTACTGCACGTAGGGCAGCTGGGGCTGGGTCTGGGGCTTTTTCAGAATGTTCAACCAAAGGAAGTGTCACAGAATTGCAGACTCTCCTCTGGTTGAGCAGCATTTTGTGACATCATACTACAAAAGCTTTGAGTTATTTTCAAGCTAAGACATGCAGAAGTGTGTTCGGTGTCATACCGAGATTGTTCAGCCAGCTATTGGCACCGCACGTGTGGCAGGAGCTGTTTGAGTCGCCTGTTCAGTAAATCAGGCTTGTGCTTTTCTTTAGTGACTCCCTTTCTTGTATAATTAGGTATCAAGGTCAGCTTCTCTCCCTTTGACAAGACGTACTAGGTCATTGGTCCCTCGCAGAGACCTCAAGAGCAGAATCACAACCTCAAACATGCCAAAAAGGAGAAAAATCGAAGGGCACCAACAGGAGTCCCAAAGGGGAGGAGTGAGGAGAGTCTAGCAGCCCTCCCAGGTAGGCAGGAGGTACTGAGTTCAAAGGAAAACCTCCGTCAGAGTGACATCCCGAACCGGCGGCACCGCCTGCCCATCCTCCAGCCGTTCCTGTTAGCTGGTAATGGGAGTCGCTGAGTAAAGGCAGCGTTTTAACCATCAGTGAGAATGTTTCTATAAAGGGATTAAATTCCAACTTTTTGTCTTTCAACATTTTTATTACTCCTCCTGTGCTTTTTAGGAGCTGTTAATTTCTTTCTTACTTGACCATTGTTAATATAGAGCAAATAAATGGCTAAACTACTTCCAGAGGCAGCTTGGTGGGCCATACAACATGTCTGCGTTTTCCTGTCAGGAAGGCTGATTCCAGGGCCATTTGCACAAGTTTTATACTTGGTTTTGTTCCTGTTTTAAGATGATATTAAATAATACAATTACTGCTGCACACAAAATCTGGATCATGTATTTTTTTCTGTTTCAAAGAATGAAGTGCTTAAGGTTTTACACTGAAATCTAAATGGAGATTTACTTTGGTTTTATTCAGGATTTCCTTCCACCCCACCCTGCTGTGATGTAATAGACAGAGATTTGAGTCAGGAATGATGATCATAAGCGAATCAATCCATGTTTTCTGATGATAGTGAAATAAGCAGTGGGAACTGCTGTGTACAGTGATGGATTAAAAGGCATTACTGAAAACATGCCATCTTCTGTAGTGCAGCCGTGCCTGTACAGTATTATGAAGTTTCCTTCATTTTATTTTTTTAGCATTACCATCTGTGATGGAGTCGTCTTCTTATTCCAGGAAAGGATATACTTCAAAATGCAGCAGGTCTTCTTGCTTTCAGCCCTTCACACTGAGAGTCTTTGCAACCTCAACAGTCGTAGTTAATTACCTTTTTCTGCTTGATCTCCTGAGTAGCTTTGGGAATGGCAAGTCCACTTGTCACCAGAGACGAAACATGGTGCTCTACTCAGAACACTGGTTTCATTCTGGATGCTGCTTTACTGAGCTTTTGTCCGCTCCTCTGGTGCTTGTACCTGCAGTCTACAAATCTCTCTCAAGTAATTCACAGACCAGAAATCTGTAACCTTAAAAAAACAACTTTCTGTGTTCCCTACATTTCCCTCCCAGAATTCATAATTTCAAGAAATATTTGCATGTATGTTGCTCATTAATTCAATCTTACTATGACTTACCTCTAGATTGTTCGGTACTAGGCTATTTCTGAGGTACCTTAGCTCGTCTGCACAAAAACTTCCATTTTCATTTGTTCACTTAAGTTCATCAGGTCTGTCTTTTTAATAAAGCTGACGAGATAATTCCAAGAAGCTCTTTAGGGTTCCCCAATACTGCGTGCAGAGCTGGGCTATGATTGCTTGGCTTGTCACATCTCAAGATTTCGAAGTTTTGATGGCAGGGGCAGGGGAAGGAAAGATCATCCTCTGCCCTCTGGATTTCATTCCGATCAAGGAAACCAATTTATATTGAAGTCACAGATTACAAACTGCAGCCCTTGTCACAGTGAGTCTCTGACCTAATACAACATCTCAGGAAAACCAGTCTAAGTGAGCACTGTTTATATTGCTTTCTGGGTTATTGCAGATAGCATGAGAACTGATTCATAGCAATTGTTTGTTATTATTGTGAATATACAGATCTGAATCAATGAAATGTGTATGAATATAGCTCATTTCACTGTGTGTATTCTAGAGGAATTAATGGGTTTATTATTAATTATTATTATTAATTATTATTTATTATTAATTATTGTGCAACCTCATAGGTTGCACAAACCTCCTTATACCCTGGATCAATTTATTTTGATTGTTTAAGAAATATAACTGCTACTGATGAGTAAAAGAGGAAGTCAGAAGAAATGGTCAAAGACATTGTTGGTGTATTACATTCTAATAGTTTTAGGAAATGCACTACGCTTGATAGAACTGCAAAGGAAGAGCCAGTCCTTGTGAGGATGGTGAAAGGAAGAATCTGTCTCTTCCCTCAAACTTCTTAGATTTGCAATTAGTGCTGCTTTCCCCTCCAAACTGAGAGTAAGATGTAACGGGATATTCCAGTTCTAGAGGAAGAGTCAAGACTATGATGGGAAATTCTTTTTTTTTTTTTTTTTTTTAACCTATGTGTACAGATAGTACACCATGTCCATTTCCATGTCCATTTTGTGGGATGGCGACCAAATTATTGATAGTTTCTTCAAGATTTGGAAGAGAAAGTTTTTAAAATCTCAGAATTCAGCTAACATTTGCTGCTTATTCTTGCTAAAGCTCTCATGGGCTCAGTTTGGCAAAGCACTTGAGCACTTCTTTTCACTCAGTAGTCATGTGAAACAAAAGAGATTAGTCTTACGCTTAAATGCTGGATTGGAATGTATTTGCTTGAAGAAAATTAAATGCATTTATCATTGCAAAGAATGTAAATTCTATACTGTCAAGTTCTAATGGGCTGAAGTTCAGTCAGAACAGCAATGCTCATAAACAGTACCAAGGGGAAAGCAGGCATAATAGCAAGAAGAATATTTAATACTTCCAAAGCACCTTTCACTCAATGAGTTCACACTGCTGTGTGCAGAAAAATGATCAACATTTCAACGCCTCTGTGAACTAGGCTGAATATCTACTTTCTCAGATGGGGAAGTCAAAGCACAAAGACTTTGAATGATTTATCTGCATGAATTGGTAGCAGAGCTAAGAATCAAATCTTGGCTTGACTCAACCTGCAACGGTATTATTGCTCATCCCAACTATTCAGTCATTTATACTACATAGAAGTGACAAGCTCTGTCATTCAGCTGGATAAATATAATTTTAAAATATGATTTCAGTACAGCTCTTACTCACCGTGCTCCAAGTTCCTTTTATAAGAAGTTTGCCTTTTTCTCTCCCATGACACTGAGCTTTGGATTTAAATTTTGCTGCATTTGTTCTGCTTTTCACTTCCACCAACCAGTAAGTTTGGGCTGGCCAAGTCAACTTGTCCAGTGCTAGTACACTGCTGTAATAAAAGTGTGAATAGGCAAGGCTCTGTGGAAAAATCATTCCCTTCTTACTGGCATGTAGTACTAGTTGTGAAGTCTGTTACTTGCTTCTCATTCTGAGGGCTGTGCAGCGATGTGTATTTAGAAGGTGTGTATTGTACTCCCCTGAAGCGTGGGCAGAACCTTTTATCGTACAGCCCAGTGATGCTTCTCTCTCTCTCCCAGCACCTGCGGGCTGAAGGTGTTCTCTCTCCTCTCTCCCTGTTGTGAGTCATGAGAATGATTTTTTTTTTTTTTTACAGTCCTTTTTGTATAGAATATACTGCTAAAAGTAATTTTGTTCTCATTATGTAGTAAACTGGAATCCTAAGGAAATTTCCTTTCTAGATCCTAAGGAAAATAGCGTAACTAAGAACCTTAACATTATGAGTTCTTCACAACAAAAACCTCTGTGTTTTGACCAAGAAATTTTCAAGTGTATTAAAACAAACAGCTAGTGTTTTACTCCTGAAAGTTTTGATGGTGGACTCTTCCTCTTGCAGACCTTGGAAGGCTGGCTGTTCACTGGGGAATGGTACAAGATCTCTTACTTCAAAGACCTTTAATTGCTATAAGGTTTAAGATTTCAAATGTATAGAAGCCAGATGCTTTTCTTAGTCCTGCTGTCTCTCACACAATGCCCACATGCATATCCTACTTCTACTTTACATGCTGCAGGTAACTTCTTCTTAAATGCCATTACAGTGAGGGAAATGACTGTAAAACAATGGTGCTCACCCCCAGGACCTGCTCCCCATATGTCTGACCTATCTCCTTACTTAACGGAAATGAGCTTTTATTATTGCTAACAATTAAGGACAATGTAGCTGTGGGAAAGTGAGCTGGTTTTCTGCTCTATCCGGCACATTAACTGCATCACTCCCAGGCAAATTTCAATTACCAGTTTTTTTTGTTATTGGTGATGATACTTGAGCCCTTAGGATCAGACTTCTGATTCCAGGCTGCCTTTGCAGAGCTGGCAGCATGGGAAAAAAAACAGGAGAAAAGAAAACCACTTGCTTTGTAAATGGAGTAGACTTAGCCTGGAAGACATTGAGAGACACTAATGGTTCATTAAAGCACGTTTTCATTGTTTTTAAGTTCAAACAAAGTTTGGAGGAGGCAGAGGAAAAAGAGAGTTGTTAATGGTGTTGGTAGGAAAAAAATATGTCAAGGTATGAGAGATACCATGATGGATTGTGGGTCTTTCTTTTTAAAAGGTGTGACATGCTCTTACTCCGTTACCTGTTTTATGACGTGTTTCTCCTCCAGGACTTCAGGCTTACCCCATCAGCTGGTGGCTCACACCCGCTTTTCTTTCTGCCCCTCCGGCACGCTCTCCAGAGACACAGCCTGTGCTTGGTGTTCAGTATGAAGCTCACTGCCGTGGCGTTTCTGAGTGCCATCATGGCCATGCTCTTTCTACTTCTGGTTACTTTGCTACAAGAGACTTCTATGAATTGCACTTTTTAAAAAATTCAGGTTTTTTATTGTTGTTGAGGTCATAGTACAAAATAATTCAGAGATTAATTAGTTGTTTCTGCATAATTAGTTGTTTCTGCAGATTTGGTCGGAATGTTTAGCACCAGCTGTAATAACGAAATCCAAGCTGTTGTGGTTTAACCGCTGGCTTGTTGGTGATTTCAGTCAGAGACACTTGCTAAGTGGTTGTTAAGGTAAGTCAGGGGCCTCGCATTCCATGATTTAGCCACATCCCAGACTTCTCAGCAACGTGCACCCACTGTTTCATTCAGATGTAACATTTCCAACATTGCCTCTCCTCTATCTCAAATGCACGTGCTCTCTGGAGGCTCCAGCATGCTTTGCAAAAGACCTGTCCTAAGCCTGAAAACATGGAATCAAATTAACTTTGATGATAAAATATCTGCTGTGCTTGTTTGTGCAACCATGTGGCTTGTTTGACTTGTAAGAGGTTATTTCTCTCCCTTTGTGAACTGGGGAGCTACCAGTTCCAGTATTGCTGTGTGGAGTGGTGAGTGCTGGTAATCTCTCAGGAGGTTGGTAATCCCTCTCAAACTGGACGTTGCAGAGATAAAGCTGTCCCCCTAAGATCACCATTTTATGGATTGTGTGACTTGAATATGTTGTTGAATCCTCACTGCAGCAGGCAAAACGCAGGCAAGCAGGCAGGTCTTCATCCCTTGCACAAAGCTGTGACTTGCAATCTCAGACTGATCTGACTCTGTCTTCTGCGTCATCTGCAATCAACAGCACAAAGCTGCACGTTCTGACTCTTGCCAGGAGCCCCAACACATCTCCAGCAGCTGCTGATGTCTCCTTGCCTCTTGAGACCAGTACTGAGGGGTCCCACTGCCACCTTTCCAATTCTTTGATGTCACACTTTCAGGCTTACTTTCCAGAAGTCCCCAAAATATTTCTAACTGGAAAGCTGGTTTGTATATGTTTGTCTGAGGATGCCTGTGGTAACACAGTGGATCATAGAATCATTCAGGTTGGAATCAACCTTTAAGATCATCATTAATCCTGTTTCATTAATCTTGGAAGAAGTTTGAAATGCAGCTTTGACTCCCAGTAAAGGCATGTTGGATTGGATAGCATTAGGTTATATTTCAGGGAGTAGAGAGCCCAGCATAAAAACACTTCCTAAAGAGGTGCCAAAAGAAAGCTGTCGCTCTAAGTGCTTTCATTTCCCCTCTGGGAAGCACCTGTGGTCCTGAAAGGGCTGTACCGTGCAGGTTTGCTCATTAAATAGTGTGTTCGGTGCCTTTCCAACGGACAGCGTTACAAGCAAAATGTGAACTCCTAGTGGCTTTTTAATGCATGATATTCAGGAAAAAATAGTGTGCCCTATTAATTAGCCTGGTGTCTGTAGCAGTTTCAGGTATAAAGCAGGTGACAAAATGTCAGTTGATACAATAACAGATAGTTTCCTGCGGAGCGCCAACTCTTTGCTACGTATCTAAATTCTTCCTTCAGCGAGACGGGGTATTACCGACTCTGTGACTTGTTTTGGTACCAGTATTAGAATCCTGCTATGGTTCATTTATGAGTATTTGCATAAATCAACACATCTCATTCTTTAATAAGATGTACAATGCTAAGATCTTAACTTAGGCTAGAGTTGCTTCTTTCCTTATATTTTATGGAGCACATGGACTTGATTTTTAAATTTTTAATTGTAACACATCTTATTAAACGTGCAGGCATAGAGAAGCACCACCAGTCAAAGACATCATTATTATATGCATGGAGGGTTATCTTCTGCCTTTCTACCCTCATCATTCATTAATGATGCACAGAGGCTTGTCATTTGTCTTTTCAATTCTTTGACTTTATTTTATTGCTCATATTTTATGACACATGGAGAACTCTGCAGCAAGCATTCATCATCAGCCCTACATATCTATGGAAATACCATCTCTGTTAGGTCAGAAAAAGTACCTTTTGTTCTCTTTGTATTTTGCTTCTGAACTTAATCTAACATCACTTTCTTATGGCTGCTGTTTCTTTCAGTCTTTAATTTTCTAAGAAAACTACTAACACAGCTCTACTGTGTGCTGAAAAAGAAGGTAACCCATACAGCCTCACCTTTATCTCATTTCGTAGCTGCTCATATACCCACTGCACACCAGGTATATTCAGCTGAACCTCAGTTTTAACTTCAGTTTACCATTCAGATAGTGACCTTAACGTGATTAAGATGCTGCTTAGTCTTTGTAAAACTGCCAGACAGAAATCTCTTCTGCCAACTACGTTGGGTCTGTGTCTGTGCAAGGCAAGCGGTGGTCCACTGGGAACAGCAAGGAGACTATTAAAGCAGTTCTGACTTCTACATGTCACTTTGGAAAGCCCCCCAAGATACTCTGATCATAGTGTGTTTGGAGTGTTTTAAGTTTTACAAGTTCAGTTTAAAGAGCTTAATCAAACTTTCTGACACAACTGGCACACATTAACATTTTTCAGCTGTAAACACACAAAACCAGGAATTTCTAATTGCCAGTAATGAAAGTGTATGGCTGGTTTTGAAATGTTTTCCTATTTTGAAGAAGTCTGAAGTGGTACAGCTCCCCAGTGACGTTCCCAAGGAGACAGGGGCCTGCCTGAGGCTGCCTTGCTGCCTCTCAAAGGGTAATAGGGGAAAAACTGTGTACTCATCTTGCATAAACATTTGAGCTGGGGCTACTTATGTTTGTGTTCATAGCAATAATTTAGTTGGATGACTCATTTTTATTAAAAAATTAATTAGCTCACCATGTAAAATATCACTTTCTACCTGATACAGCATTGGAAAGGATCCTGGTGTGCAGCAGTTTTTTGCTGAAACGGTTCAAGAGCTCAGAAACACAAACCCGTAGTGTCCATGCAGAATGTGGGTGGCTTCCATGCTTTATTAAAAACATTTACGAATGAAATGTTCTTTGGACTGGAGCTAACCCTGAATTACTCTGAAAGGATCCAGAGAGCTGCCTGTTAGGGGCCAAATTACACGCGTTTCCTCTGAGGTGGTCAGAGCGCAGGGGGAGGCAGTCCTTCCCTGATGCTCCAGTGCTTCCCCCAAATGCTGGGGGAGCGGGGGGGCTGGGGGAGGAAGCTCTCCTGGGGAATACAATACACTAGAACTGTCTCAGCTTCCTCTGGAACATCTGGGGCTAGTGACTGCTACAATGAAGTTGATAGGGGGCAGAGTCTAATCTAATATGGTAGTTCCTAGATTTTCATGATAGCTTGATGCTTGACGAAAGCCTCTGCAGCTTTTCTCCATCCGCCCGCTCTGCGCTCGCAGAAGATTCTTGCATAATCTAGCTGGAAAAAAGAGCAGAGCTGGTGAGCCAGGGCTTGGCAGTCCATTCTCTAGGGATACACTTGCAAGTATTTTTGCTTCTGAGAGTGGTATTTCTGGTGGCCACATCACAATTCAGTTTTCAAGCGCTTGTCTTTTATTATCTCTCACAGGGTTTCCTGATCTTCCTGTCTCTTTTAGTCAGTTCAAAAATACAGTAAGAGCGGCCTTTATTGTGGTATTCTGGCACTTCTGTTTTCAGTTTCAGCTATGGGGAGGAAGCTCAGAAGGGAAAATGGCCTTTTTTTTTTTTTTTTTTTTTAATAGGTTAACCATGTGGAGCCTGATTTGGTTCAGCAAGTGCAGAATAGGATCATGTTTCTTACTCTGAAGATTCAATTTGAAAAATCAGACGTGATCTAAAGTTTCTGCACTTACACCAATACGAAATGAGTTTAAAAGATTTAATATTTAGGTCATTAAAATGTGTTCCATTGCTGTACTAGCAATCCAGTAACACAAGCAGGACCTTGTTTTACAGGCTGACCAGCCAGTAAGTGGACACTCCTTTGGATTACTGTCATTCATGGGCAGAGACTGGTGAGACCATGAGAAAATGTTTAGGCAAGGGGCATTACGGAGCCATCTGAATTTGATTCCTTATCTGACATCTTTTATTTCTGCTTCTGCTGCAGGCCAAGGAATTATACTTACGATACAGCAGAAGTGCTGTAGCTAACGTGTACTAGGACTATGGTTGCTTTCACTGTAAATGTCACGTTTCCTGTGGATACATATCTGTGCCAATGAAATAAGTAAATATACTAAAAACATATCTGACATCCTGACAAATGGAAGAGTAGATTACCAAGACTAGGTTTATAACTAAGTACATAGAGGGAAAGTGTTTTGGGGAATTGAATTAAAATCACTCCATCATTCTAAGCCATTCAGTAAGCGTGTGTTCTCCAGAGTGCCCATTTCCCGCTCGCTGTGTGCAGTCACGTCAAGAGGAGAGACGTTGAACCGAGCGTATTGCCACACAGCACGGACTGGAAAAGAACAAGAATCGGAAGCTTAACAAAGCAGTTATTGCCTAGTAAGAAGAATCAATGTACAGCTTTTAATTTAATGATTTGCATTGTATTTTGCGTTTTTCAAACAAGGGAGCTGGGGTTACAGGTTTTTGACCGTACGGGATCTGGACATACCTTCTGCAGTACTTTGGGTCACTGATAAAGTGACTCAGGTGTTAGCAATTCTGCTGCTTCCTTTGCAGGACTAGTCCACAGCTGAATAAACATTACTACAGGAGTTCTTCTGCTGTGCTTTCAGTCAGAGGAGAGGTGAAAAGGATCACGGTCCCCCTCATTCTGTAGGGCAGAATCATACGGGAGTCTTTGGGAAACAATGTGAAGGTGTTGGAGGGGAAAAGGAGAAAGTCCAAACGTGTGGGAGAGAAAATGTATACTGAAGATTTATGCTTTTAAAACTAATTGAGACAGTAGTAGAGTGAAAGGAAAATGTCCATTCTAATGAAGTCAGCTGCAGAATGTAAGATAAATGACAATTATGGGATGGTGATGTTTTCGTTTATACTTCTGCTTCCAGAAGATCCCACTTGTAGGCAGAATCCATTGAGTGGCAACACTAAATACTCAGCTTGCAGTCACGCAAATTGCTTTTTAAACAATAAAATCTTGGAAGACCAAGACTGTAAATGTCCTGCTTAGAGCTTTTCCATGGCATTTTTCAAATTCCAACTCTGACACTTGGAAGTCCAGACCAAAGTTCCCCCATTAGCCTTCCAGAAACCCATGGAGTAATTTTACAGGGATTTATTCAGGAAGCGGCTGTGCATCTGCCCCAGCTCTGCATGGACGGGTTCTAGCTTCAGGGCTAGGAGCTGAGAGTCTGAGCAAATTGCTAGAAATACGAGATGATATGGTCTTGGTGAAAGTTGCTTGCAAGCAGCATCCAGGGGGTGTCTGCCCTGCTTCTCTTGTATCCCAGGGTAATGAATTTTTTTTTCCACTTTAGGAGTATTTTAATGACCATAATTACACACACTTGCTGTGTGTAGTTTGTAATGCTCTGACTTCTCATCTCATGTTTGCAAAGCCACAAATCAGCATGCTATTTTTAGATGGAGACACTGTCTTGGATTCATACTGAGTATAAATATTTATAAGAATATGGAGCCCAAATAATTCAAGAATGTTCAAATTCAACTAAATACTTCCAACACATGGATGAAGTTACTTGGCAAGTGAAAATGGTGGAAGTTAACTTCTCCATTCTCTTACAACAGAATTGGCTGAAGTTGCAGTTAATATGTATTTTCCAGACTTGTATTTACTCAAAGATCATCTATACTCATGGCAGAAAAAGAGACATTCTAAAGATTTGGCGTTATAACTTATTTTGTGTCCTAGTGTCAACCAATGCAAGACGGTTTCCTCTTTGCAGGCAGCAAGTGCTAATGAAGGCATCTCAAATGTCTGAAGTGACACTAAGATCTATCAAAGTTTGTTACAGCCACCCGTGAGTGATTTCCAGAGACTTGTGCAGTACACATCACTTGGAACCCTGTGCAACTGAAAAGCAGTAATGCTTCCACTCTGGAGGCATCTGAGTCGGGTTTTCTTCTGAAAAGGTTCCTTGCTGAAGTGTAAGAGAAAGGAACCACACTAAGTGTTAGCAGACTTGGTAAGTGTGCATGGGATTGTGACACAGTGAAATAGGGCGAAAGAAGGAAATTGCAACTTACTCTCCTTGTTCCAAACTTCACATTAATCTAAGACCAAAAAAGGCCTTTATTCCACTTACACTGACATTAGAAGTACTTATGGGAGTCCCATACATACACTGTACATGGTGAAGGGAACACATTTGGAGGGCAGCTAGTGCTACCCTTCAGTTTTGCAAGCTCTCTTGTGACCCAAATGCTACATTGGTAACTGTGTGCTTCCTTGGACTGCCTACAGTGAGTGTGCCAAATCCACATCACTGAACCACGAGAAGAAGATCCCAGAGTGATGGCTGGTTATAACTGCCAAGTAGGCTGTGTTTTCTCAGGTGCCCAAGTTGCTCATTAAGAGCACATGTGGTGATGAAAACTCTTATGCTACAGGTCTGTGAGCTCTTACAAGCATTAAAGATTATGAACTACCTCAAAATAAAGGTGTCAAGGTGAGGTGGCTAACTATATATCATTCACTTGCACTAAGCAGTGAAATACAGTCTCTGCAGTTCGTGTTCACAGCCCACAGCTGAGGTAGGAAATGTTAATATCAGTGAATATGCATACAGTCATGGTGCATAATGCCAGATCTGATCCTAACTGTAGTACTAAACTTACCGAGCTCATACCAAACTTACAGAGTTCACAGATCAATCAGTTGCTGTCAAAGTGGTCTAAAGGCATCCTCCAGCTCTGGCAGCCCCTGAACCACTGACTCTTAGAAGCTTGTAAAGCTTATACAAGGAAAAGTCATGCTATACACTTCATGTTTCTCATGTTCTTCTCTAGACATCTACTCCTAACCACCAGGGACAGCCACAGCAGAGCTAGATGGGACTTCTTCCTTGAACTCTCATGGTCTTTCTTATGTTCTTAAGCTACAGGCACCCACTAAATTTTAGGTCTGAGAAGAGATGCAAATACAAGGGTTGAGAAACAGGAAATGCCTCTTGGCATCTACTTGGGAATATTTTTGTGTATGTCCTAGAGCATTTCATTGGGAGTGACACCACTTTGGAGAGAGATTCAGTTTCTCAGACTTAGCAGAAACCCACTGCACTAGTCTTTTCAGATCAAGATAATTTTCTGCTGTACCATTCAGTAAATTGGAAGCAGATCTGAAAGGATAGGTACTGTATAATATATTGGCTCAAAGAAGCATTCTGCACTAACTGGGCACCTTCAGGCTTGTTTACGGGGTCAGCCTTACACAGAGCACCCTGAGACTTCCAGTCTGTAGAGCTTCCTTGGTCACACTGCAGTAGGGTGTTGTACAACATCTGCACCCACTACGGCAGGTCAGAGGGGCAGTACAAGAGATCAACTCTTAGCTTTTGGACATGCCAACACTCATTAAGAAAGATCTTTTATTCCAAGGAAGCCTAAAGGACAGTCCAAAATCGCCCTGAACAGCTGGCCAAAATTTAATGTTTGGATTTTGAGTTCCTCAAAGCATGGACTTCATGTCTGCATTTATCTGCAAAATGCCTTTCAGCACCCTATTAAAAAATGCACACATTTATTACCTCCAGCTGTTCTGTTTGTGCTTGTCTAACCATGAACAAAACATTCCTCTCTCATCCCTCATTCTCATCCTTATTCTTACCCTCGCTCAACTTCTCATTCAGCCATAGAGGAGCAATGGTCGTTTCAGGTCTTCAGTGGTAAGAAATGTTCTGACTCTTATTCTGCTGTGTAAGCTCAGTGAAATTAATGGACAGAGCCAAGCAGCGTGGGCAAGAAATGCATGAAACCAAGGCCTGTGTTACAGCTCGTAACTGGCTGTGAGAGAAAAGCAAGCGGATAAACTCTAGGTATGCAACAGAGTGATGATCCCACTAGATACTCTGCTGTCGGGTACTATCTCGGATGCAACATCAAAGAGGAAAAGGAGCAGTCACCACAAACAGATGATTATCAAGTTGTTTTATAACTGCCTGGCATAGCTTTTAGTAAATTAGTGAGAGATCCTTTTCTTTAATGCTTGGTGACACAGGCACAAAACCCCCAGCACATCTGATTTCTAAGGCTTCAAATGATGGCATGTATTTCTCTGCCATCCAGAACATAAATAAATATGAAAATGCCTCTTCATCTAATGCTGATTATGGTCTCAGTTCTGAGCAATATGGAGGAGATTAAAGCCTGATGCTTCTGTGTACAGCCTAAGGCACTCTCACAGTGGGAGGACGGCGGTCCCCTTGTTCCATGTACTGTTCCAAATTCCATAAATGCCTCTGTCGCTGCTGTCACCTGCTACCATGTAAAGATCAGTCTGGTTCTTTGCATCAACTTTGCGAAGTGCTTGTTCTTATTAGCCTGAACAGTGACGATTTGTTATTGCATGCTGCTCTGGGACATTTCCCTCTCCAGTAGTACATTGTTTGCCAAATCTACATGTTATTGCATTTGTCTGTGCAGGGCAGACTGCACAGAGGATAAAGCTAGATTTTTAAACTTGAACACTGTGTAGCTGTAGGCCAAATTCTGTTCTCAGTTACATCTCATCAGATCAAGGCTAGCTTTCAGCCGTATCATACAAATATCCCCACTCCTTCATTTACATCCGGATAATTGTAGGCAGAATTGATCACTCAGCTTTGGATGTCTTCCATTTATTGAAATATAACTAAACATCTTTTCTGCTGGTTTTAGTTGTATGGTTTCATATGAACATTAAAACCCTCTAGGTGTTTTGAGCATCATTAAAGTCACTTAAGAATACAATAAAGTTATTTTCCAGGTAAAGCATAGCAGGGCCATTTGATGGAGCAAACTGAAAACTTCTGGAGTCACTTCTCTCATAGGAAGCCTAGGGCAGCTGCATTCCTAGCAATGAGTGTCAATGAGATGGATGAAACTGGACCAGTGAACCTCACGGAGGCATACCAGAGCGCTCTGTTGTGGTGTCTGCTATGCATCCTTAGTAATCAGTGGGGAGGGACATGTACTTAAAATTTCCATGCCTTCTTTTGCTACGTAGTCCTCTTAAGAAAAAGAGCAATTCTCTTACAAGGCAACAACGCATTGTTTTTTAAGCAAACAAGACACTTGTAAACCAAACATGACCAAGAACTTTACTGCACAAATTACTTCAGTTCCTGGCCATCCCTATGGTCACTGATGGGCTTCTGACTCACAGCCGTGCAGCCCTCTCAGCCAGGACCGTCATCCCCTAAATGATTTGCTGCATTAGGCCTCCATAAACACATACATCTGCAGGGATGCCCTCAACTGGTGTAACTCAACATGAGCTCCAGTAAAGAATTGAAATCACTTGAGCTACCCAGACTTGCAGCAGCTGAAAAGCTAAGTGATAATCTATATTTCAAACAGAGCTAAGGTTTCTTGTCCTTCACCCCAGAAGGTTACTTTCACTTGGAAGGAGTTAGTCTTTGTGAGCACTGGAGTGCGGCACAGTCTTTGTTGAAAGCATTCTCTGCTCCACAGTAAGTTTTACTCAGTAATGGTTATTTTTTTTGTGTCAGTTTTCCTGGGTGTTTTGAAGATAACATGAGTAATGTGGAATTTTGCAGAATGGTTTTATTCTCCTCATTTTTTTTCTCCTGTTAGAGATCTAGACTTTTAGAAATCTGTATTATAGAATTTCATTTCAAACAGAAATCGTCTTGATTTTCTGCTTTAAGTATGTGGCTAGCTCTTCTGTTCAGTTGGTAATTGAAAAAAGGCTTGTTTATATTTGGGAATAAGTTAGTGTCAATGTCATGTTGTGAAAATGAAACTACCGAACACCTTCTCTGAAGTCAGCAGCTCTGAGCTAGTTTATGCTAGTTAAAACGTCAGTCTCAAACTTGTCCAACAAGCACAGAAGTTAAGAACTAGACATCTTTCTTTAAATGAGCTCTAATAAGCTTTATGGATCAACATTATAAAGCTAGTGGACAGTTAGTTATAAGTTTCAGGCTACTGAATAATAAACCATGTTTGGGACTCAAAGGAACTTGGTAGCAATTTTCTCTCTCTAAAAAAGAAGCAGGCTTTTTTTACGGGTCAGGTTTGTAGGTATCTTCCATCTTTCTTTTACCTAGCAGGTCATAGACAAAGCTGAAACAAGAGAGAGGCGAGTAACTGTGCATTTCTGGGCCTGTGTGCTTTTGGGATGTCTTGGGGATAAATTGATGTGACCATTTAGCAACCGTAAACCTTCAGAAAGTAGAGACAAACTTCTGACATGGCAATTTGAAAATTTGCAGGATTTTTTCATTAGGTTAACTGAATCTTTTGAGGTGTGTAAGTGTGGTTAAGGATAAACCATGACTGTGGCATTTAACACACTTATGATGGAGCCTGGGCTGATTATTGTTGTTATATAGCGCAGTTCTGCCAGGAGACCCTGGAGGTACTGCAGAGACTGTATCTGGACTTCCCAACATTTGAGAAGAAAAGAAAACAAATGTGTGGGATGGAATGTTTCCTAATGAAACACCACATCTCAAGTATTTTGTTCCTGTTTAAAAACTGTATCTTGTAGTGGGGATTGATGTAAACTCACCCTAAAGAAGTTCAGACTTCAGTCAAAGCAGACAATTCTGAACCCGTGTGTTTTGATGACCAGTTATTCCTCATTTCCTCTAAGCAATTTATTTGGGTGACTTCTAATTACAAAGGGGATCAACACTAGGCTGCTCATGTGGGCAACATAAAAGATACTATGATGGGGGGTTTTTAAAATTTGGTTTTTTTTTCATTGCTTCGAGCCTTTATGTAGACTCCTCTGCCTTGAACCTGCTGGGCCTTTAGGAGCCAGTTTGGCTTTCCAGACTCAGGTCTCTGTTGAGAGAATGTTGTAATAAAATACTTCAGGACTTCAGAAAGCACAAATATAATCTCTGTTTCTAAATGGCTGTAAGGGGCTAAATTCTCAACATGAAATGGGCGTTGCTAGGTGAGCAAAACAGAGAGAATGCCCGAGTGTGTTTTCACTGTAGACACGTAAGGGAAGACATGCTCGTTTGTGAAGGCAGCTTTACCTAAACCTGTCAGGCAGTGTTTCAGTTGTGGAACTGAAATGAGTATTTTGGTGTTAGCCCAGTTTGAAAACCAGGAAGTTCTGAGAGAAGTTCTGCCATTGTCTTGCAAATAGTCTTGAAAATTATTGTGTTACTACTACATCTGCAATTTACAGTGTGTAAGTATTAATCTTTGCTAAAAGTGTGGATTTCTATGCAGATGTGGAACATTGTTTAGTTTAACTATGAATTAATTAAAGAGTATTTTCTGTGTGGTTTGAATGTGGATTAGAGGACTAGAATGTGATGCACAGCTCATTAATTTGCGCTGCGATTTAAAATTATTTTGCCTGAGTCTGGAAGTTAAAAAACTTGGTTGATGGAGAGGGAGACAATTTGGGAACTGGAGTTTTCCGAGTTCTTAAAGTTGACAGTTACAAACAGTTTTCAGAGTCTGAAGAAAATTATTTTATTTTGGTCTTTTAAAGCAATAAAAGATCCAACCTTGTAGCCTTGTTAACTGAAATCAAATATCCAAACAAGTAACATAAGTTCCCTAGCATATATTGGTCCTTTTTCCTACCAAAAATAGGTTGCTGTGCCATTCCTTGAACACAGTGGTCAAGCCCAGAAACAAGACTACTGTAACCCTACATTAGTTTTCTGAAAGTATTAATCAAAAGTCCACTGAAATCACGTGAGAAATAATGCTGCAAATCATTCTGTAGTCAAAAAGCAAGACCAAAAAAACCCAACTCCTCTACAGTACTTTTCTATATTTAGAATTCTATTTTTATTTTAGGAAGTTAAGTGTGGTCTTTGGAGGATATAGATGAATGCCAGTACAGTTTGGGAAAGTTAACCCCCTCACTCCGTCAAAGAATGACCTTTGTGATTTTTTTGCATCATCTTTTATTGCTGTTGCTGGGCCAGTAATAATTGTTGTTTTCAGATTTTTAGATATTAGTCTGTGCAATTTCTATTGTCCGTATTGTACCTTACCAGTTTTTGCTCTTTCCATGTGAATCCATGTAGATTTGCACAGGAATTACTCTGCTGTTGTGCATTATAGTGCAGTTTTATTCCTGATCTCCTGATCTGCATGTTAACGGAGTTTAATGTGTTGTGACAAGTCTTGTAGATTTTTTTTTTTTTTAAATAAAAGGAAGATTGTCTATTCAAAAAGGACAAAGGAGGAGGGAGGGAAAAAGAAAGGTTAATTTGTCAAATGGCCATATCCATTAACACAGTCTGGGTATTTCTTTGCAAGTGAAACTAAATTCTAGGTTGTAGCTGCCCATGTACATAATCAGAGGAAGGGAAGTCAATAAATTATTATGACCCTAATAGCTCACCAGAAATTTAAACCCTTCTGAGTTCGTGACATGAAGATGTCCTCCAGTCTCTGGATAATGCAGGGGATCGCTGTGCTACACACCAGCTGCAGTTACGAGGTGACAGTGCTTCTCCCCTGCAGTTGTCCTTTGCTTTTTCGGGTGGGAGGCCTAAGACAGTGTTTCATTGGGAAGGAATGTCCCAGTGGGAAGCAGCTTTCAGACAATGTACGACAAATGTCTAGCTAAATAAATTACTGTACGCTTGCCAAAATTGCAAAGCAATTTAACACACCTCTGCAAAGCTGGGAAAGTGTTAAAAGTTTGTATTATCAACAGCAGCAAAAAAATGTGCAAAGGAAATTAAATGGCACTTTTCCATGGCTGTTCACGTGTGAAGAGGATAGATGAATTGAGATGTCTTAGAATACCTGTGTATTTTTAGTAATTGGCCAGTACAACTACAACTGTCTCTTTTCTGAAATTTAGGTCAGTCAGTGCCTGACGGCTCAGGGTCCTGTAACGGACACCCTAAACCCCGGCTCTGTTTAACATCAACTCTGGACTCTGCGATTCAGGCCTGTCTTGGGGCTTCTGGAGTTTGTTATTCCAGCCCATCAGACAATTCAAGTCAGATGGGACTTTTTCTGGTGTAAAACTTGTATGGGACAGAGGGATTTAGTTTATCTGCAGGATTATTTTATATGTATCCTTGACTTTAAAGACAGGCCATCTTTCAGTATTTTACTGCAACACAGAGGAAAATAGTTGGCATAGTGATTGTAAAGGACATCAAAATTTAGAAGGCTCCGTACCTGAGCGTTGTTACTTAGGGCAGTCGATGCGATTTCAGTGCCTCTGCTTAAAAAAACTACTAAAGCAGATAGGAGGGCATTTTAGGGTACTGTATGGTATAAACTGGGCGGCTCAAAAAGGGATGCTCTTGAGCATGCGGAAGCACTGCAGAGTAGATGATCACCACAAGAACCAGTACTTTGAAATCCCAGGCTGAAAGACATTAAATAGCCACAGAGTCATTTTCATAAATATTTATGATACAGAGTTTTCTGTTTGGGTATTTTCCTGAGACCTTCAAAGAGCTTTTCTGTGTATTTATTTTTTCTCTAAATGCAAAAAAGCCTTTGGGTGTATTTGTTTTTTGTTTAGAAGGAAAAAATAAAAGCAAAGCAAAGCATGTATGAAATGCTGTAATGTGGCAGTTTCTCCTTTGCTCATCATCCAGAAGCCTCTTGATACTAAATGCGGGCAAGTGCTGAAGGAGGGGAAGAAATAGTGCGAGGGCCTTGCTGTGTGACTTGGAGTTCCCTACTAGCGTGGCACAGAGGAACTACAGCTTGGCAGGTCTGTACAGTGTTATTTAACACGTCGTAAATGCTCTAAAGTGCCCTTCCTAAGGTCAGAGATCTGCAGTCAACTCCAGGGTGATATTTCACAAACATTCTGAAAGAATGAGCATGAAAAACAAAGGCTGGTTTTGGAAGTGGTTTAGTAGCCCCAATTAGTTGTAACTCACAATCACTGTGACGCCGCATTGCTTTGGGAGCTGGATTGGCTCTGGCTGTGAGCAGCTCTCCTGGTTTTCAGATTGCGAGCTGGCTACAGCCGACAGAAGTGTTCATGGATCTTGAACTAAGTCCTGGTTGGGATGTTGCATTTTAAGCAGTGTTTGAATGTGTCCGTACTGAGTGCGTGGCCGTAAGATTTGGGCTCACTGAGACAGCAGTACTGCTGTGGGTATCTTCCCCGTGCACAGGGAGAATTCAATATTGAGCTTCCCTTCCTCTTTATCAGGCTCATGCTTTATCCTTAATTACCTGAGCTATGCTGAAGGCTTCATTACAGTTTGACAAGTCTGCTTTATCCTGAATGGAAATAAAGCAAAGAGGAGGTGGCTTCCCACCAGTTCTCAATGTGTGTGTCCACACGGGAAAGACATTACAAAGAAAAGGGGACAAACCTCTTTGAAATAGTTCCTAAATTGGTCTTCCTGTGGAATATTGCCTGATTGAATCCTACCTTAAAGGAGTGATTGGTCAGGGCATCCTTGAATTAGTAAATGAGATTTGGGTGTGGTGTTTTGTTTTTTGGTTGTGGTTTTTTTTTTTTTTTGGGGGGGGGGGGCGTATTCTGAGGATTCTCAGCTGAAATGACATTGTGTAACACTGTGATGTGCCATGGCTAAAAGACAAAAGTGAGGTGGAACTTTGCCCTTTTTATAGATTAAAGAAATCAAGGTCATCTAAATTAATTTGGTAATTTATTATAAGAAAGAGACATCAAAGCGTAACATAACTTTGTCTTCACAATGTTTGTAAAATTCAATAGTAAAGTCATTCAATTTAGGGAATAAAATTTGATGTGTGTACATGTCAAGTGCTATAATTCCTCAATCAACAGCATGAAACTGAGCTTTTTTGGCATTTGATCAAAGGTTAACTGCACAGGTTTCACTTTTTTTTACATTAATTCATTTTCTTCTTTGCATGTCCTCTAGGGCTTTCACTAACAAGATGTTTCAAAGTACTTAACAAACCCGCAAATCAATAAATAGTCTCAAACTGACAGATCTGGTCAACCTCTAGAGAGAGATTTTAAGAGGGTAAAGACCCGACTGCCTCTGGTTTTATTTTATGACCTTCAGAAGAGAAGAAAATATTTGGGAATCTTTAAGGCATATTTTTAGGATTGTTTCTGCTGCTTCTATTTGGGATACATTGCATTTTCTTTTGAGAGTCCCTGTTGAAATCTACTATAATTTGGCTCTTAAATGCAGCTGGAGAAAGAAGAGGCATAAGATCCACATCAGAAAATGTTGAAATAGAAATCAAAATAATCTGAGAGCAAGGGGGAAGTTTGACCTCAGTGCTGTTTGTGCTGGCTTGTGGGGGAATTTCTGTCCAGAAATTCATCCTGACTGGAGGTTGGCATATGTATGTGTATAGTAGTTGTGTTCCACAACAGGATTATAAAAGGATTTGTGGGCAGCGGAGAACTGGTTTGGGGCCCAGCTTGTTTAAGAGTTCACACACTGTGCTCCACTGAATTGTAGGACTGAAGTTTGTTCCTGATCTATATTCCCTTTTGGAAGTGCTATTTTTACACTTGAAAGGAGTACTTCAGGCCTCCTGGGGAATACAAACTACCAACTCCATCAATACAAAGGAGAGTACTGGTTCTATGCCCTATTTCTTCTGACCTAGTACTACTGAACTCCCAATTTCTCCTGTCCTGTTGCTTCCAGACTTGCATCTGATAGTGCTTTTTTCTTTCTATTTTTTTTTTTTTACTATTTTGATTCCCTCCTCCACACCATCAAGAAAATTCTAACCTTTTTCTCTGATGTCATTAAGAAGCATGATGCAAGAGACTCTAAAGCATCGTTCTATTTTCCACTGCTATTGTGTAAAATAGTGTTATCAAAAAGCTGGTAACTGTAGGGATTCTGTTAAGTTACATTTTCAAGGAATAAAATCAATCGGATTTATCAGTTTGCATTGTTTGGTCACATCAGAGGAATCACTGCATTCCTTGGAAGGGTGCAGACTGAGAAAAACATGTATGGGACTGATCCCTTTTGGTCTACTAACTCCTCTCCCGAGAGTCCGACTTGAGCCTACAGTGAATAAATTATTTTACCCGTGGGTACGGTATGGAGGCAATCTCTTACTTACCGAACCATGCTGTCACTGCTCTGAGACTCGGGATTATTTAGCAGCGCAGTTTGTCAGAAGGTCAAACATCACATGAAGCTTTTATTAGTTCCAGTATTTATAGCACCAAATTGATTTTTATTCTTCCTCGATTTCCTTCCAGAAGTTAAGGACTTTAGTATTTTACCTATTCGGCTTAAATAACCAGAATGAAATCACAAATGTAGGTGCAAAGCCAGTTGTGATGTGGTTTAGGTTTTTTGTTTTGTTTAAAGGATTAATCATTTACAAGGTGTTCATCTACTGGGATATTTTGTTTTTGCTAATGGCAAGTGAACATCAGATTTAGAGGTATGATAACAAGCATTTGGGATTCTTCTTTGAAAGGTGCGAGTGTCTTTGATCTTCCAGAGTAATCTGGTAATTTTCTGAAGGCAGTCCTGATATTCTTTCCTATAGAGTTAGCTGCAACCAGGAAAAGACACTGAAGATGGCGGTTGGCTAGACTGTTTGAACTACAAATAGGTCTTTTTCAAATTTGAAGAAAACTTTAGACTTTTTATCTCTGTTCTCTTTCTGTTGGGATTACAGGAAATAGCTTCAAAAACCTATTTCTTCTGAAGTAGTAAATTTAGCTGAATAGAGATTAGGATGTGACCTAAAGCTTTTACAAGAGTGTGGCCACTGGTGTGTGTGTTGGAAACACAGCTAGGCTTCCTCAAGTATCTGCTCTATTTATTTATTTAAATGTACTAACCTAAATTAAAAAATTAAAAGAATTGAATGTATTATACTGTTCAGAGCTGCATTGAGTCTTCTAATATGGGTGAGACAGGAAAATTACCCGCTCCTTGGATAACTACGAGAACGGAGATATTAGAAATGGATAAGACTTTCATAGGAGAAAGTGCAAGATGTTATACTTGCAAATGAATTTTGAGAATGCTCGTTATACACTCAGGTAGCTCAGTGACCAGCAGTTTAGTGACATCTGGACACCTTTGCACATCTAATGAAGTTTGCCTGATCAGTTGTTTATATGGCATCTGGTGCAATATTCTCCTGAATTTGGGAAAAACAGGGAGAAACTTGAGTGTGGTAGAACCGATTCTTGGCAGGA
Source organism: Chlamydotis macqueenii (assembly GCF_036417535.1). NCBI lineage: Eukaryota > Metazoa > Chordata > Aves > Otidiformes > Otididae > Chlamydotis > Chlamydotis macqueenii. Next base: position 17,588,771 of record NC_141568.1, read on the forward strand.
ACAGAATATGTGTGAGTTGGTAATAATCTTAGTGGTTTATTCAGGTTGATTTCAGAATTTTTTTATAAGGCTTCACCAAAACTATCTGCTGTTATATGGAAACATATATCCAGTGCTGCATATCTCCTGGGAATGAGATGCACTGTAGTGTTTACTTAGGCAAACCTGTGCCTTTCAGTACAGCCCAAATCAAAACCAGTTAAGTGAGCTGCATCCAACTTCCCAAATGTACTGCTTGCTTCTCACTCTCAGGAGCAAAGTTGCAGCTTGGAGAGTGGCTAATATATATTTTAAATAAGTGTCTATATACAATTTACTGGCTTTTCAGAAGCACATACTTCTCTTCTGCATTGTAGGAAAAACAAAATTTATATAATTTTGCAATCACCTGATCTAGGGTTTGAATACATGCAGTGGTTAACTACCATTGCACTGGTCTGCGTCTCAGGATAGAACTGGGATACCATGGGTATTCCATTGCAGAAGCAGAGAGAGTATGGGGGGGGAAATGGCACCACCCAGCAACCTTCACTAAATGCTGCATTCATAAAGACAATGGAAGTGCTTAGGTCCAAATCTTGTTATTTGCTACTCTAATTTCATAAAGTTGGACAGACCTGAGCACAGCTTGGCTTGGGTCTTTTCTTAAACTACAATTTCCTCCATGCTTAACAATTGGCTCGTGGCCTTTGGCCAAGAAACCAATGCAATGTGTGCAACGATGTTTTTGTTGGCCCTAAGCACATTTTACTGTTATAAAGATTTCTGCAAGGCTAGTCTAATCTCTGAAGGACTTGCGCAGTGCTGTTGTTTTAGTGTCTTTGGTAAAAGTTGCATGTGACAAAGCTGAAGCAACACCCTTTGTGTACATATTAGTACTGGCAGACAGCCACTCCAGCCGCTCTTAGCTCACTTCCAGTCCTGAAGTTCATCACTGACGTGAGAGCGCTTGCCCGGCACCTATAGTGGGAATATCAAACCTGGGTTATGTTATGATGACCTTTCCAATGAACAGCACTCGATCACAGAATCCCATCCACATGGAGAAGACGTGTGACTCCTCTGGCTATCTATGTGAAATGCTCTTTAATCAGCAGTAGTGAACCAGGCTGCTATCAGGCATCACAAGCGCTCACTCTTATGAGACGGGATGCACAAAAAAATGCAAGGAAACAACAATTTGAGTGATTCTGTTTTGCAGGCTGTCATGGTTTAGCTCCACTTGGGACCAAACTATGCAATGTCTCTCCCACTCCCCCCATCCTCCAGGGGAAATAGAGAGAGATGATATAAGAAAAATGGCTCGAGGTTTGAGATAAGGACAGGGAGAGATCCTTAAAGTTACCATTACGGGCAAAACAGTCTTGACTTGGGGAAAACTATTAGTTTATTATTAAAACCAAAGTAGGATAATGAGAAAGAGAACAAGATAACCTCCCCCCACCCCTCCCTCTTTCCGGGCTTAACATTATCTCTACCACCTTCCCCTCCGGAGTGGCATGAGGGGAAAGAGGGAATGGGGGTTGCGGTCAGTCCATCTCACGTTGTTTTACACCGCTGCTTCATGGTCGGGGGAAGAACTCCTCACATTCCTCCCCTGCTCCATTGTGGGGTCCCTCCCATGGGCCACAGTCCTTTGTGAAACTGCTCCGGCGTGGGTCATCTCTTCCACGGGGTGCAGTCCCTCCAGAACAGCTGTCCCAGCGGGGCCTCCACGGGCCACAGCCGCCTTCAGGCATCCACCTCCCCCGGTACGGGGTCCTTCACGGGCTGCAGGGGGATCTCTGCTCCTCCGTGGGCCTCCATGGGCTGCAGGGGGACAACCTGCTCCACCATGGTCGTCCACACAGCCTGCAGGGGAATCTTGGCCAGGAGCCGCATTACTCCTCCCCCTCCTTCTGAACTGACCTGGGCATCTGCAGCCGTTCCTCTCACAAGAAAAGTTCTTCACAACAGGCTGGCAGACGCCTCTTAGGATCTCTTCACATCATCCAGCTCATCTCCTCTCCAACTGGGCCAGTTGGGCCCACTCGGCTGCCTGGCGAGAGGCCAGAGGGTGAGGCCTGCAAGGCCCATGAGGCCTGCGCCTCCCCCTCTGCGCCTTTGCCCCTGCTCAGCTGCTTCACATCTTCTCTTCTCTCTTTTTTTCCTGTTTTCCCCTTCTTAAATACGTTATCGCAGAGGCGTTATCACGGGACATTCTGCTACCAATCGGCTCAGCCTTGGCCAGCAGCAGATCTGCCCTAGGCCCGGCCAAGTCCACTGAACAAAGGGGAAACAACTTCTAGCAGTTTCCTACAGAAAGTTTCCTACAGAAGCTGCCACCGTAGCCCCCCTCACTAAATAAAACCAGAACACAGGCTTATTAAGATATTTTATTCCAGAATTACTCTGAGGGGGAGGAGAAAGGATATTAAACTTTGTTTCTGGGTGTTTTCTCAGTTGAAGGGAGCTTCACTGCTCTGTGCATGCAACCCTACATACAGGGCTGCAGGGCTGGTGACTCAGCAGGAGCTGCCTCTGCTCTAGGGCCTGCTGCTGTTTCTGAAAACTTTCCAAAATGTCCTTGGGGTTATGGCCTCCCAGGTTTTCTGGAGATGCTTTCGGCTGCAATTTTGCATGCTCTTTCCTAAAGAGCTGCTTTCTTCCAGGCTTCTCCGCCGGCACCCCTTCCATCGGGAAGAGGCTGCTGGGCCTGGCTCGGCTAACACGGCTCCAGGTCCCCGGCTCTGCTTACTCTCTGCTCCGGGAAATGAAAAGAGAAGTTGATAAAAAGTTTATGTAGGTTATGAAACCAAGTTGCAATTTAAATTTTAGGCAGGATAGTTAATATTTTTTCCATTAGGATCTTTTAAAAGAAGTTGAAATTTAACTGGGCATCTTATTTTTTGTTGTCACTTTCCAAGCCTTCAAGTTGCAAACTGGCGAACTTTCACTCAAAATTAAATTTTATTTATTTGATAGTATACTGAAAATATTTCATGTCTTCCTCTGAGCACCATGTTTTGATTTTTGCTTTTGGTTCAAATGACTTCATTTGTAATTGGAATTATATTTTCTGCCACAAAACACAGCTACATCTTCTAATGAAGCCTTATCAGCTAAGCGGACTGCTGTCTCCCTGCCTGGGATTGCTCACTGTTTCCTACTTGTAATCAGGCAGCGCTTGCTTAAAAGGGCACTGTCAGCGTCGAATCAAACCGGTTTTGAGTTTTGTGAAAGTCACGTAGGTGGCAGCAGTTTTTGTAGAAATTAATCTGAATATAAATCTACTCCTGAATGTAACCCAGTGCTATCAGGAAGCATAGATCCTGGAAGTTTGACACCGAGCAGTCATTTAGGTCCTTAAGAAGCTTTGTTGCAGAGTGTGAGCATATCCCCTGTATCCACAGTAGGTGGAGCTACTGGTGGCTCAGTAGCTGTGTACTAGCTGTGGTGGAGTCAGCACTGCCAACCCAGGGCATTCACAAATTGTGACTCTGCCCTCAGAAAATCATGAAGTTTTGAAAGCCGTAAGGGTTTATATCTTTTGTTTCTAGATTTTAAGCATTCAAAATTTATGTTTTCAAGTTTTCACAAATATTGATATTTTGGCTGTCTCGAAAACAACAACAACTAAAACAGAGCATCCTGTAGTCAGATAGCTGTAGAGGCTAGGTCTTCTTAGAAAACAAATCTTGCCAGGGTGATAATCAACATTGGCAAGCGAATGAGCAGGTTTCCTTCAAATGACAAGCCAAATAAACTAAGCCATGAAAAGTTTGAATTAATACTCATTTTCAATTAACCATTCTTGGTTGATTATCCATTTGCTCAGTCCAGTTTTGCTGGCACCGGAGGCCAGCAAGTAAAAAGAACCAGTCTTAACTTGGGAATTCATTGAGACTGAACAGTAGATCTACAAAGCATATGGCAAACCATAAACTGGATTTTAAGAAGTTATTTGCATTTTTATAATCTGGAACGCTGGGAATTTTAAGTGTTCTAGGCTCACTGAGCCTTTAAAATGAAATGTTAATGCCTATTTAAAGAACGTATAAAATATTTCTATAGAGAAAACTACCATATGTGTTTTGTATATATATATATTTTTTTTAAACTAACAGCTTGTTTTCTTTTCTTCTAGGGAACAGAATCCTCTGGATTAAGCTTGGAAACACAGAACACATTCTGAAGTTTCATATAAGTTTTGTCATATACCAACATTTTGATCAGCACTGGCACTTCACTGATAAGCCTTTGAGAAACAAGTATGCTCTGCTAAGGTAAGTTACCTCACTCTGAAAATAATACACTTTGGATGGGTCCAAGGACTTCATAATTACCTTCAGGAAAAATTATCACTGCAATTTCAGTGATTTCCTTTTCTGTCTCTCTCTCTCTCTCTCTCTTTTTTTTTTTTAAGGGTGTCATGTCAAAACTTGCAATATTGAAAAGCAGCAATGACTGAACACTTTTCAGTTCTATATATAGACATTAGATAATGTGGTCAGTACAAAATAAACAAAGAGAAAGCCAATAGATAGATAACAGTGATAGTGGTTGCTAGCTTTTCAGCTGTGTTAACACCAGCGTTTCTTTTCAGTGTATTTTACAGTTCTTCCTACTAAAGTGTGTGCTTGATCTTCTGAAGGTGCTTTCTGCTTCTTAGAAAATCATCTTCAGGAGACAAACAGTTTTTCTTGTTTGGTTGGTTTTTTTTTCTCCCCTCCTTGAGAAGTCAGACCCAGCCTACTTAACATTTCCAGCCTACAGGGTTCATCTGCTAGCCCATGGGGAGCTGGTCACTCCCACTTCTGTAGGACTGGCAGGTAATCTGTCTACCCTGCTGTCTTATTAATAAACTGCTTATTTATGTAGTGACAAGAAGTCAAATGTTATCCAGACTTTGAAAGCCTTAGCTTTTGACTGTGATCCTCCTTGGCAGGACTCCAAGCTTCAAAAAAAATTTGGCAAATATGACATGAAATACATGGGACAAAACTGGTTCATCTACAGTAGTTAAGAAGGAACACAACTCTCAGTGAGTAGCTTGTGGTGAATTAGGGCATCAGTTATCTAAACATGAACAGATTAGTCTTGCTTCTTGTAGTATTTGATCGGTTCTAGGCTTTCCTTTCAGTGAGATTTATTTACAAGCTGCTTTCCGTCCTGATTCATGCCTTTTAATGTCTTTGATTCAGAGGTTAAAAGCAAACAAAGCGCTGCTTATTGTAGCAAGCTTGAATCTGTTAGGCAATAGTGAGTAAAAGGGTTTGGTTCTTGGTTTTGTGCACATTATTTTAAACAAAACAAGCGGTTTTATACTACCTACAGCCTTGGTTTAGACTTGCAAGATATAGTCTGGACCCAGCTTGGCTTTCCAAATGTAGGAAACTTTTATGTAAAACTCATGTTTGTCTGACATTAGAAAAGTGGTATTAGATATACTGTGCACATTTGCTAGGAGCCTGAGGAGCTTTTTGTAGGTTGGTTACAACTCTCCACGTTTATAAATTGTACCAATATGAAATGACAGCTTGGTTTGAAGTGCCCTCTAGTGGCAAATGGGATTTTGGATGAGGTGTCTGAAAAAATCAGCTAGAAGGGAAGTTTCAAAGCCAGGTCACCTTTTGAGAATGACCAAGATCATTATTGCCGTGGTATATTAATTGCTGCTTCAGCAGCACAGACAGCGGGAGTAAGGACTGCATGTCAGGATGAGCTAACACTGGCCAGGTATTTTTCTGGTGAAGCTTGAGGGTATAAGGAAATCACCTGAAAAGAAGCATCTAAAGACATTTGTGTGACTAGATTGAGTCAGAAGGGAACTCTAAGCAATTAGAGGTGCAAAGGTTTCCCAGCTGTTATCGAGGAAGGTGTTTGCAAGTAAAAGCTATAGCTGTCAACTTCATCGGCTGCTGCAGTTCAGAAAGGTACTGCTTTGATTTGCTTTTGAAATTTGATGTCACTCTGGGAAGGTAAAGTAGTGTGGCACTACACTTTGCATGGAGCAGCTCCCAAGTTCCTGCAAAGCCGCGCGGTGTGCTGGGAATTGCGCTGCTGGTGAGCCTAAAGCCAGAGCACCTTTCCCCCCAGTGCCACTGCTGCGAAGCCAGTCCTGAGGTGTCAGAGTGAACTTGGTACCTGTCTAGGTTTAACAGAAGTGTGGTTTCAGAACTGTTTAATGACGGTACTTTTGCTGAGAAGCGACACCAGTGAATTGAATGGACTGTGGGGGGAAAGAGATGTGCTCTTCCCTGTGGACGAGGGTACCTGAACCGAGCTCCAGGTTTATCCCCTTCGGACTTCCACTGCCCTTCAAATAACTTGTTTTCAAGGGTGCACCTTTAAGGTAGTTACTTGTGATTCCTGTGCTTCCAGCCAATGCATGCATAGGTAGGGAAAGCATATTTAGCAGCATCAGAGGGCAGTAAAATAAAATGCACTCTCACTTTTCATCAAAGGAATGCCAAAGGGCTGCTTTTCTTCTTGTAATAGTTGTCAGTATAATAAAATACTTACTGGGCAACTTCCACACACGTTACTGTGAATAGTGGATGCTTTGCAGTTAGCCTGTGCCAAAGGAGAAGCTCTAACTGACCCAGGTGAATTATGTGCTATTAAGAGTTACAGAGATTCCTTACGTTTCTGTGGCTTGAGCCCCACCTGAACTGTGACACGTAACAGGCAGGTGCCAGCTAGGGACACCCTTCCCACACGCGCTGCTGGTCATGGTAATGCAGAACCTACTTTAAGAACTACTTGTATGTTTTCTGCTTAGAGATCTGCCTTTTGATACTGAAAACTTAACCCATGAAGTGTTTACTATGTGGGGTCCTCAAAACAAGGGAAAGAAGCCTTTGTAATGGTCACATTGAAGGAATAGTAGAACTTAATATATTTCAAGGGCAGAATTTTCAAAATAACTCGGTAATAAGAGTATGGAAGTGCATGATTATGCGATGTTTATGATGTTTATCAGCTAAAATGAGGACTAAGAATACTTGGAACAGATTTTTCCAAGACACTAAGCAGTAAGCTGTGGCGTTTCAAGCCTTTATTTTTATTTCATTGCACCATCTAGTGGCCAAATACATCCAAATACTAGAACTGGGGGGAGAGAAGAAAAATTATTCATGGCTTGGAATTTACTTTCGTTGCAGTTGCAAAGCACACTAAGAGGTGTGTCTTGAAGTATTAACACAGCTAGGAGTACTTTTTTCTTTTAAATTACCGATTCATGTAATTTTCTGGTCAGCTAAGGCGGGGAATACTTTCTAGAAAAAGAGGTGAAAATTCTCTTTATCTTCTGTTCTTTCCCAGGTAACAGCAGATTTCCAGGATGGATAAGGGAATAGTTCTGTTATTGTGGGGGGAAATGTAGTGTAATTAACATTGAGTGGCAATAATTTCATTGAATGTTTTCTCCAAAATTATAATCTGACCGAAAATAAGTCTTTAGGGCATTGCTTAATGAATTTACTATTTTTAAAGGAGGTAGAATAAAGTTTTGCATAAGTTTAACTTTGCTTCAGAACAGCCAATGTCAGAAAAGTCTCATCTGGGTTTGCAATAACTTTTGGGTTAGATATTCAAATCAGTAGTACTGAAATGAAACATTTCAAGAAAAATACTCAGTTTATCTGACTTATGTTTTTTGTGACTGTTTTATGTCTTCACTTTTATATCATCAGTGAGACCGGGGATAGATAGTTGTCTTTGTATTGTTTTATTTTTATATGGGCTTGTGGGGCCAAAGGAGGAGCAAGGTAGATCTGGCCAAACCTCCGTAGCTGTTGCTGCCCAGGCTGTGGAGGCCCTGTGGTGGCTGAGCCGTTCGGTGGTAGCGTTGGTGAGGGTGTTTGATCAAAAAGGTGTGCGTCTGGCCCTTCATTTTTCCTCTGGTTCCAAGTCTTCTGATGTCTGTCAAATGGTTCTCTGAGTTGCCTGAGCACCACATATAGAGTGCTGTCCAGTGAGCAATAAAGTTACAGTACCTGTTCTGCATAATTTGCTGTATAAAAGAAAGTATTGCATTTTACATCTGCGAGTTACGTGGCTGTCCCAGCTTAGCGTGATTCTGGGCTGAGCTCTTCTGTCAAAGGACTCTGGATGTCTAAATTCATTTCAGCATGAAATGTCAGGATGTCAAGCCCATATTGAATGCATTGAAACCGAAGAAAAACATTTCTGTGAACTCCTGTGATGCACAAGGAAGAGTTTCACACACGGTTCTACTCCAGAGTTTAGCAGCTTCACATGTGGTGCTCCACAAGCAAATCCTGGTGTGTGGGTGGATGCGGCTCTGCCGGGGATGGGGCCAGGAGCCACGGAGCTCAGGGCTCTGCAGCCTGTGGAAAGGAGCTCGTAGTGCTGCACCAGGTAGTCTCAGAGGGAGTGATACCTCTTTTATCTTCTGCCTTGTGAAATCTGTACCTCTGCATAAAATTCTCTCCTTGCTTCGATGTTGTGGCTGAAATCAGTTGAAATAAGTAATTGAATTATACATCCCACAGAGCAGACTCTAAGGGATTTCTGATCAGGTTACGTAGTTTTTCAGTCTAGCCCCTGGACTGTGGTGGTCGGGAAGCAATCTGAGAGCTGGTAACTGCCCTGTCCCTGATGAGTAACCTCTTGTGTGGGGACTTCTCCATCCCAGTAAGATGCTATGCAACTGCTGGTGCTGTGCTATGAATTGTGCTGGAAGAGGTGTTTGCCACTGGGTTTCCTTGTGTCCTGTTGTGCTAAGGACCTTCATAATTTATTTAAAGCCTCTCTTGCTCAGAAAATATTCATAGACGCAAATGCTGCAAGCACAAAGCTGAAATTAGAGTGATACTAAAATGCAACAGGAGTAACATTTGCCAGAGCTGCTTGATGCTGCTTTGGTCAAGTCAAGCTTTAAAAAATTTTTAAATCTCCTCTGCTGTTTTGAAGTGTATCAGTGGTTTAGCAGAGACTCCCACTTTTGTGCTCAATTTTGCCCCATCCTTTTCTAAATTACGCTTTTTCCTTTTCTTATTTTTGAGTGAATTTCACCACAGATCCTCTGCAGGGCTTTCATTTCTTGGCACCATTGCATTAGTCGTGCTTATGCCTAATACTGCCCTGTGGGGCTCTGGCTTAGGGTTTGCCTACACCCCTGTGAGCCACAAGAAGCCTGAAGTTTTGCCTTTGCCCAGGCATGTGCGTGGCAAGCAGCCTGTCTGGATGGAAGACATGAAATGAGATTAGCTCAAGCAAGTAGGTCTTGCTTGGAAGAAAGCACTGCAAGTTAGGCTGAAGATGACGAACCAGATGTATGTGTGCCACCTTGAGAAGGCATTGTCTGCTGTTTTAGCATTAGTCCATACATATATACACAGAGAGAGAGCTAAAAAAAAAAAAATTCAGGCATTTTTTGCATTGTAGAAGCCATGACAGTCAGTCTGTTGAAAGTAAATATACAAGAGGAAGTGTCTGTGAGGATGGAAAATGGCTGGCTGCAGCAGATAAGTAGTGGCTGGAGAAGTCTTATCAGAAATCCTCTTGGAAAAGCAGCCAAACAGCCATAGGGCCAGGAGAAGTCTGCTCTATCAGTCAAACTAACCCAAGAAAATTGTGCGGTGAAGCCAACGTTCGGTTTTACCAGATCTCAGCCTCCTCCCCGGCAGTGCATTGTATAGAAATGCAACTGCATCCAACAGTCTGAGCAGAGCAGTTTGTGCAGGGAGGGGAGGGGGAGATGCTGGGTTACTCTAAGAGCTGCTCATCCCTAAAAAGCCCCCAGGCCCTTATAAATCCGCCTGGCTCCATGTGCAGATTTATGCCCAGCTGGCATTTGTCTCCAGTGCAGCTAGAAGCCAGTGCTACTGGAAAGTGACTTCTAGAAATGGTAACGTTAACTAACACCCACAGCGGAAAGACCCGGCTGCCCTTCGTGCTCCTGTGAGTGTCGCTCCAGTGAAAGTTGTCAGCAGATTTGTGGCAGGTTCCAAATGAGCCTACTTCTGAGTACATCCTCAAAACTACTGGGAGGGTTGGGTTGGTTTGCTGAGGTTTGGAGAGTTCATGTTAAACTCTGGGGTTCAATTACTGTGAAGGCATCTTGGGTGTGAAACAGGGAAATTCTCAGTAATGTATTTCAGTTATGCGACATTTTCAGTTTTCCTATCCAAAGCTTCTTTGCTGCAAATCAGAGCCGGCAGTTATCATCACCGGCGTGTTTTGTTTTGCTCTGACTTTTCAGTGATATTAGTAATGAGAGCCTTGCAGAATGCTCCTTTGGGCTTTGATCTGATCTTACGGACTTTGTCAATGCTAGATAAAAATGAACAAACAACTGGTGAGCAGCTTCTACTGGTATCTTCCTTTAAAGCTTGGCCTGAACGCGTCAGGAAAGTTACTTTCGAAAGTAGTGCTTACTCAAAAGATGCCAGGCTGAAAGCAGAGCACTGACTTTAGGCATGAAAACAGGCAAGCTCCATCAAATGTCAAATGCTGCCATCAGCTGACCTCGTATTGGAACTGGACCCAGAATTTCAGGAGGAACTCAACACTTGGCAGTTTATCTCTTGTCTAAATGACAAGATTAACAGAATGACAACTTGTGAGTCAATATTCCTTGATATGTAGCTTTAATATGGGTTGATATAATGTTAAGATAATGAAGACTTAATGTCAGAAATAAGCATTTTCACAGTGAAGTAATTTGGTTGCAAAAAGATGAATTTGGAACCCAAAAATAGTATTCATGAGAGTTTCCGAGCCAGGTTTCAATTTAAGAAGAGCCCACTTAACACTGCTCAATCCAGACCTGGCTATTAGGAAGATAAATGCCCGGAAAACTACTAGGCATAAATCTACCAAAGAGTTTTATTTTGCTTTTTATAGATGATCAACTCTATTTTAAGAATGAACATACCTTTTAAACTTCTAAAAATCTTTCAACATGTGGGAAACTCTCAGTGGAAGCACTGCCTTTCTCACCGTTTCTATTTTTTATAGTTACACAGCAGTACTGAGGGCTCCCAGCACCCGCCAGCCATCTTCTTTCTGAACTCCCACATCTGGAAAAAAAGTTCAGACAGGCACTATTGTAAAACAGAGAGACCTCTGTCCAGTGCCTTCCGCACCCTTAGACTTGAAGGGTCTGCTGGGAATTTTTGGAAAATTAGCTTAGAGTGGTTGTGCTTATTCCTGCCTGTTGTTATACTGCTTACGTGCTTCCTTCCACATCACTGTTAGACCATTTTAGATGAACATCTGGACCCTCAAATGGACTATCTTCTAAATTAAGAAAGAGTGTGCATTGGCTAATGCAACGATTGGTGAGTTCTGCTCTGTATTTTAACTTACACTTGAATAATCTTGTAACTTTTTGACATCTACTGAGAATCCTGTATCTACTAATAAACATATCCAAAAGGCAAAGGAGACTGACAGAATGTAAGGGAGCTTAATATATAACATATTGCACCTCTTTGTTGACTCTGCTGCATTATTCCTCACTCATTTGTTTTCTTGATAGGAGACACTATTATTGCTCCAGACAGACATTTGCAGATGTTACTGTATCAAAATTAGAAACTAAACCTTCCTGGTTTGTATCTAGTGGGAATTCTTTCTTGCAATCAAAAGCACTGAATGTTTCAAGCCCTCGCAACAAAGTCTGGAAAACTATAACCTGCATGGATCTGTCCATTTCCTTTGCCTCAGTATTCTTGTCCATTACCCTTGTTTTTGAGGTGCATCTGCCATTCCAACAGTCCACGCTTCCGTTCAGAGGAACACTCTTGAAATCATTAGTGGTGTGAACTGTGGGATATTGGCCAAGTGACAGTACAGGAACAGTCCTCTCAAAATTCCTCTTGGGACACCAGATATATCATCGGTGTAACATATCCCAATTGGCTTCATTAAAGCTATTTTTGAGCAAATAAACTGCTTTAATAGACAGCAAGTGTCTCTCTTCGTTCCTACTGTCACTGCACCTTTTAAAATGTAAAATGTGGCTCCACTGTAGAAATCCATTAAAGAGAGATAATATTTCATTCAGGTAAGTATTGCCTTTCTGCTTAAAGGGAAAACACCATTGTGAGCTTAGTAAAGAATTTAATTTGATGTATATCTGCAGGAAGTAAGCCTTACATCAAAAAGTAAGTACCAGCAGCTGGGTTCAATATGGGATTTGACACTGTTTTCTATAAGCTCTTTACCAAATGTGTGCAGTTTCTGAAATAGCCACATGCCCACCTTATTATGATCCTTTCCTGGAAAGAGAAATACCTTTAATCTTAAATATGACATTCACATGCTTATTTTTTAAAGAATTGATTTAATATGAAGGATTTTATTTCCTGTTTTTTATTAAGATCCAGGTTCCTTGTCAAAGTACTGCCGTAAGTAACAAGCTATTGCACATCCTGTTCTTCATTAAAACAGGCAGGATATCAAAGTAAAAAACATAAGAAACATAAATGTAGAGGAATTTTAGGATTGAACTGTAATCTATACCATGCAAGTGACTTAATAAGGATCTCAAATGATAAAGGAATTCAAGTCTGGGCAACATAACCACAGCAACTTTTTTTTCCCCCTAACTTATGATCTAAACTACTTTTTGTTTTTTCCTTGTACTATTAAAAGCATCATGTTGTTGAATTAGTATTTATGGTAATTTATGAAGAAGCTTAGAAGAGCTACACAATCATTAATTCCTGCTAGTGCTGTTACTCTCCTTTGAATTCTTATTTTTCAGGATGTTAGTCTTCTCCAGTCACTATAGATGAATGCAAATCCTCTTATTAATACCTGATTGCTTTAAGGAATTAATGTTGGCCATTCTAATATTATTTATGGTCATTTTCAGCAACTGGTTTTATTGTTCAATTTGCTGTTGTGAGTTTCCATGTGAAACAAACATGAGCTGTCCTTATTTAGTCAGGACAGGCAATAATACACAAATGTGATTTTATTTGACCAATTGCACCTAATTAATAAACTCCTGCTGAGTGTGATTACAATGGATGTGAAGTATGAAATATCCTCAGGGAAATGGAGAACGTGGGCATGGCTGCAGATAAGGACACGTTTGGTTTAATCTAGACATCATGGCTAACTGGGGCGATGTAGGAATAGCAGGACAGGCGTCCATGTGAACCGACTAGAGGATATCTCCAGCAGCTCTGGTGGGCCTGAGTTAGATGTTTTGACTGCCTTGTCATGAATACTGTGAGTTATTTTGGCTGACTGAAGCTGACGTGAGTGTATCTCACTGAGTTGCATGCTTATCTGGAAGCGTGGAACAGAATACGAGTGAAATGGAATTTGTCCACGTAAATACTCTGTGGTTTATTTCTATATTGCTTAACAACAGAATCCAGTTAAACTTCCACAAATTTAACAGAGGAAGTACACAGAGGTAAAACAGAGTGGTGTTGGATTGGCATTGCTCTTAGAAAATGTACATGTGAGGGGAAAATGGCCCAAATCAGACAGGAATAAGTAAACTTTTTGGATCTACAACCCTAGAAAAGATAGGGAATTTCCTTCTGGCATAGGTATATGTGATGGACCCGGGAGACCTCATTGTATCATGTAGCTGGAGCTTACTGTTGCTTGTAAATCTCCCTTGCATCTGAGGCAGCTGGCATGATACGAAGGCAATTAAGTCATGACGTGTCTTTATGTAAAAAACACACAGAAGGTAAAGGACACAAAGGACAGACCAGAGAGGAGGTAACTATAAAATTGGGCAGGTCCTGACTTTATTCTGTAGTGTATAAAATAAGCTCCTATTCATCTCTGTGAGATGATTGTGAGCACTTGTACTGGAAATGTGTGTAAAGCATGCGGGCAAAGCCAGCACTCCCTGGGAGACACAGGCCAGCAAGGACTTAATCCTCTCTAATCACTGATTGAAAAATTACACAGATCCCACAAACTTTGAAGAAAGAATATATTAAAAGAAGCCTTGGAGGGGAAAAATAAAATCCCAAGCTTGAAAATCTACAGAGGGAATGGGATGTCTTGAAGAAATGTTTCCAGCAACACCCAAGTCTGTTTTGCTCCACTTGCCCTTCTTTGCAAGAACTGCTCCTCTCAAAATGTGTTGAAGTGACACTGAAGTTTGGGGTAATGCAACTTTGTGAGCAAACCCACTGTTCTGCTTTTTCTTTCTGTTTTGGGAGGGGATGTCTTTACAGTTGGCAAGCCTAGGGCAAGTTACATTTAAATCAATGGGGGATTTGAAAGTGAGGAGGGCTGGGGAGGAAAGGGCTGGACACCAGAGCAGTGGCGAACAATAGGAGCCCCCTCCATCCCAAAGGCGGAGGGGCCACGTGCCAGGCCTGGCTTGGCTCACAATCATCTCACAGAGATGAATAGGAGCTTATTTTATACACTACAGAATAAAGTCAGGACCTGCCCAATTTTATATGGCATCTAGGTGTCTCAGGTACTGGGGGGATTGCAGCGAGGCAAGGTGGAGGGTCTGTGCCAAATGACTCGTCCTGTGTCACCAGAGCCTAATAATTGCAAATGCAGTTCACTGCTTTGTTGTGTTTTGGCAACAGGAGATTGCAATGGGAATGCCGTCATACTGCTGCCTTCTCAGGCTGTGACTGTGCCTTGTCTTCATCCTCTCTCCACATATAGATTGAGTTTTAATGAAGGGAAGGAGACCAAAGCACAGCTGTTCAATAGAAGGTGGGGCAGAGCAGGAAGGTGCAACATGCTTGGCATTCCTTCAGTTCAGGGTCCTGTGAGTGTTCAGGCTTTCACACAAAGCATTTTTCAAGAGTGGGCCTAGGCTCTGCTGCAGGTCACGTCATGAGTGGCCTCCAGCCTCTAGCTTCATTTTCTTAACTGCTTTCTTCCTGAGGATCTTCATATGCAGTGGGAATTCGCCAAATAGGAAAGGTAGTAAAGGAGAAGTTGTCTTTGTTCACTGTCCTCATCATCTGATACAGATCAGAAAGTTGTATTACTGTCTATAGGAAGGGCTTCTTATCTGCAGATGCAATTGGCTTTTGATGAGAGGGTGGTTGGGATATTAACTGAGCTGAAAAATGCAGCAGAGCTCCCCTACATGGGTCAAATAAAAATTCTACCCTTGAATATACGCACGCTTCTCCTGTCGCGAGGACTAGGGAACGTCTACATTGGAGTGGAATGAGCAGATGCCAAGGGAAACATCAACTGTTAGGTCTCCAGGTTTTATGGATATTGCGCTATTTCTTCAAAAAGTGCAAAATGTAGCCCTGAGAAAATAAGAGTTCTGATCTATTTCTACTACCCACATGGGAAAATAAACAAAACACCTTTGAATTGTTTTTCTTATATAATTTTGCCCATCTGCAGTTTTTTATACACTAATAACACTGTACAGCTTTCATAAAGCTCTAAAATAGGTCAGGTTTTGCAACCAGAAGATGCTCACCAGTGTTCTGCTTACAGTCTTGTAGCAGCAAATGTAGACAACGTATAAAAACATGGCACATGTGTAAATTTGCCATCTCATTGCTTTTGCCGCTCTGGCTCTATTGTCAGTAATAATACCACAGCAAGGATGGTTGGAGGGAAGCCAAACATTTATTTGGTCTTCAGGCTTTGATAGTATGTTGGCAGCTGTGTGATCTTTGTTAAATTCAAAAAATGCCAAGAGTAGCTTGTTTGTAAGAATCAGATGAGACTGTTGAGACAGATGCTTTTTGGAGTGATACCCGGCGAGCTGTGACACACGTGAATGGAGCCGTTCGACCACTTGCCCACGTGTATTGAGATCTGCCTGGTCTCTGGAGCTGTTTAATTAAGATGGGATTCAGTGTTACACAAATGAAACATTGTGAGCTTGGACAATGGAAATGTGCCTTTCCACACGCCGGCTAGCTGGGAAGCCCCTCTTCTGCAGGCAGGTCATACTAGATAAACATTTCTCCTAACTGGGACTCATAATGGTAATCCTCTAAGAACGTGGAGGTAGATTATTTTCCAACTAAGTTAGCTCTCTGCGTGTTTTACGTGGCATGTCCATAATTAATCTCTTGCCAGCAAGCCTGGTGGTGGTATTGACAATGCTTCAGGGTAACTGCAAAAAAAAGCAGTGAAGAAGCCGCTCCTTTCCTTTCTCAGTTTCTGGTGACTAAGCTAGGATTTTTGTAAACATGAACACACTGTAACGTGAATATTATATGAGTGACTAATAGTTCTACTTATGTGGCTGAGGATGTGGTTTCTTTTGCCGTCAACAGGGTTGAAAAGCGTTTTTTAATGTTGTCTCCAAGGGTTTTGTTAACGATGCAGAAAAATGGAGTGGGAATGCGTAAATTACTGAGTACAGGAGTGTGGGTGCCCTGGGTCCTGTTCTTGTTTGAAATCTATTCTTTTCCAGAGCTTCTGCTGATGGGGCAGGTAGAGGAGAGGAGCAGGTTTTCAGTCCCTCACATCTGCAGTGGACCAGCCAACAGCAAACAGCTCCAGCTCCTGCTGCAGTCAGGCTTTTCACAGAAAGTTAGAATAGTTCTCTTTAACTTTCCTGCTATTCAAATGCAAATGAGAAGGCACTGTACCAAAGTATGGACACTCCTTTTCCATTGCACATCAGCAGCCAGCTGGGTATGCTAATAGCCAGCATCACACAATCAAGCAGGTAGACTGACAGAATCAGACTGTCATACAACTGCTTAGCATTTATTCCTTGTTCTTAGTCTATATATGTAATTTTATTGCTGTAGTCATTTGGAGGATTGAGCTAGAACTGAAATATGATTAATTGCACTGATATTTGCTTGCTGTGGCCAGAGTACAACGTGGAAGAGACTTCAAATGCAACCAGCTGCATAATAAACTGCATAAACTAAGGAAAAGTCCATGGAGTACGTGAAACTGCGCAAGCAAGATTAGCTCCACCAATCGCAGCCAGAATGCTGAATATTAAGAGGACCAGAATACTTTTGAAATGAGAACGACCAAGATAAAATAAACAAAAAAGAACTTAGCCAGGAAACCACTTATCTTTTGGGTCTTGTTAGTCCCCATGAGACTCCCAGAGCCACGTTTCCTTCTTTGAAATAATGAAGTGGCCCAGAGCCACTATCTTGTGGAGCTGCAAGGTCAACTATAAAAAGCTGCACGTTGCTGAACTCAGCAGCTATTTTTGTTATTGAGGTTGGTCTCTACATGCCAACATGTTCAAGCTGAAATGTAACTTGCCCAGGAAATTAGTTAGTGTGCACACAAATACAAGATTATAATTACAGCTACAGAACGCTGCTCACTGGAGAATTGGGCTTGGATGGGAGAGCTGGTCCTTTTCTTTGCCCATTTTATTTGGAAAGAAAAGCAACAATGAAAGCTGCCAATATTTTGATGTCAGCATGCTTTGTTTTTTCTGGCTATCTGAGGCCTCTTTGATCCTCGTGCTGCCAGAAATGTTTGCTCTGGCTGGGCTCCTTCTTTCTAGCAGACCAACTATTTTGCCACAGGTTGTGAGAATCAAGGTCTTTAATTTGGGGAACTTTACAGTGTATGTCGCTCAGGCACCTGTTTCTGTCCAGACCTCTCTGTGTTTTTAAACATGGTAATTAATTTGTAAACCATGACAGTGGGTGGCACCTGTAGACCTAAATTCAGGTCCTCTGCCTTTGCTCAACGATGAGACTCTATTTGGCATTGCAAATGTCATTGGATGTATAATGTTAATTAAATTCAGTGGTCAGGGCACGTTAACACAGAGGATCTTTTCAGACAGCAGGTTACGGTGCTGAAATATGTAATTCATGGAACTGTCTTGCTGTTGGCTTTTGAACTTGTTGGATGAACATGAATAGGACTCTAGCTATAAATAACTCTGATTAGTTACTAAGCCATATCCAGGCAAAAGTAAACCTATGCTTTGTGTTTTGTACTATAGTTGCGTGCTTTGCAGATCTCCCGTGTCTTACAATAACTTCTGAGCTGGGACAGAATGAAAACTTCCCACAGAGCAGAGGGCCCATAGTGGTTAGTCTAGTTATTCTTGGTACTAGAAGCTCCAGCTATAATCTTCTAGGAGACAAATCATATTTTATATTATACAAGAAGAATATATTAATTTTTCATATTTGTCTAATTTTTCTTGTCTGACCATCTGTAGATATAAAGTATTAGTGAGATTAATCTTGTGATAGTTGAAATCCAGTTGGATGTTTTTAGTTGAAACACATATAAATAACTGAACTAGTATCACACCGTAATCCCAAGCACTGATTTACATTACAGTCATATATCAGAATCTTTTCTTTTATCAGAGATGTTTTATAACATTTAATGATTACAACAATGTAGGTGGTAGGATGAAATTGCACATTGTGCTAAGGGTACCGCTGATGTAGGAAATTGCTTTTTGTATCCACAGATCAGAATACTAAATCATGTAAGAATTGGTGCATATCCAAAACGCATCTGTTGACCCAGATTCTGTCCTCTGATAACAAGACTGAAGTGATTGTTTTTCCGAGAACCCAATAGATTTTATTTACATTAGTGCAAGTGCCAATAAGTGCTTGTTGTGGGATTTGTAGGATGCTGCTTTTCTTAAAGAATGTGTCCACGAAACTCGCCTTTGTGTTATCTCCACTCAGCTTTCTCATTTGGGGAAATATTACACCGAGAATTTAATGACAACGCAAGCATTCTAGCAGAGACAAACAGGAAAAACGTATTCCAGACATCTGCCCACAACAATGTAATGTTTCCTGGGCAGCAAAAGTGATGTAAACACTGTGAGCTGGATGCTTATAATACCAACTTTTTCAGAAATACAAGGTAATGTATGCTTGCACAGAAAACAAAATGGAGGAGGGAACCTTGAGTCTACCACTTGTAAATGCTCTTGAAGTATATTTTATTTTGTGTAATAGTGTTTCCAAGGGGGAGGTTCCACTCACATTCTTTATTTTCCCCTAAGTCAAGAGTCTCTTCTGTTGCTCCCTCTTCTCTCTCCTTTACTGACTGAACACATGTTCTGGTAGAATTAGTCCTGGCATGGAGTATCCGTACTGTGACCTGCAAAGAGTGAGCTGGTGCTCAGTCATAGTTCCTTTCCCATGTGGAGACTTATTTCTGCCTCCCTGTTCTTTGCAGAAAAGTGTAAGCTCTGTGTAATGAGGATACCAGATGTTTGCCTTTAGACAGAACTTGCATTATCGTGGCTTCCAAGCTACCAGGAAGGTCTGGACTCCAGCAGTGGGTTATTTCCTTACTGAGAGAGATCGGAGTAGACACATGCATGGGATAGTTTATTCTGGTCTGTATGTATTCGTAATAATCTACACTTCTGTAGATATAAAATACTCCAGAGGAAAACAAGGCGAGGTTACAACTCTCAGAGCTGAAGAAAACACATGTGCTTCAGTCTCCAGCTGCTTAGCTTCTCATTGTAAACTACGCCAGGCACTGAGATTCAGATCAACTGCTCCAAGAAGTAGGTCAAAGTAGTATTTGTAGACAAACCTGCAACTTGAACCTGGGAGGAAGGAAATTTGAGTTGCATCATGTTTTCTTGTTCCACTTCTGGGAGAATGGGGGTGATCTGGTGCTATCAGAGGACTTCAGCAGCCAGTGTTGCTCTTGGGGTGGACTTAAGCTCTGCTATCGGCTCCGTTTGACCCCTCTGACTTACTGGAGGTGCTTCTCCACCAAGGGCTCTCCTGTGCGGTGACAAGCTCTGGAAGCTGTCTCTCTCCTCTGCTGACACGGATGGAGCCCAGCTGTCCCATTCATGCTGTCCCTATAATGCCTTTCCTCAGGGAGGTGTAGAAAAGGACTACTCAGGAAATCAGGGCTCTGATGGATGTGTATAACATGGACATGCTCATATCCAATATGTATCTATGCAAACGTGTAACATTTTCGTATATGTGGTCATGTTTCCTGTCTCCATTTACAGCATATCTTCATCTGTAGATAGCGTTAATTTTTTGATAACTTACTTGGTTCTTTATTTCATGGTTATTTTCTGGGTTCTGTCACTTTGTACAGTTGAAATAATGAAACTTTATGGTGCATTTGTTGAGTAACTTACAACAAATGAGACCTCTTTGAAGAACTGAAACACTCCCATTTTTCAGATTGGATTTTTCCATGAGGCTTTTGGGCCCAGCATTGTGCAAATGCAACTAACGTGGCTTCTGAACTGGCGCTGGCCTGGGTCCAGCCCAGCTCTGGGCAGGGGCAGAGCTGGCTGGCAGCTGTCAGTACCCATCTGTGGAGGCATAACCAGTAACATTCATTGTGTTTATAAAGACCCCTTGCTAGCAAATGCATTCAGTCTTCTGAAACAATACTAATTAAAAACAACATTACCCAAACAATATTACATACTCAAGAAGTAAACAAACCATAAAAACAATTAGCAAACACAGCAGTATTCACTTAAAAGTGTATCTGCAGGAGCACAGGGTAGAAAATGAGCTTGATTTGGGGCTGCAGAGTATTCTGTACCCTGGGGATCACCACCCAAAAGCTGAGACCGCTTGTTGATCCTGGTGTGGTGGAAGAGCTGCAGAGCAGCAGGTGGCAGCTGAGTGACAGATCCCACCTGGCAGGAACTGAGGAGGTGGTGCCCAGAGCTTTAGACTCTGGCAGGTTCATCAGAGTATGCACTTAATAGGCAGCACTTCCAGGAACATAAATCCTGGTGGGTGTGGTCGTTGTTACCCAAGGCTCTGATCCTAGCTCGTTTCCGTGTCCTTTGTAACTTCCAAGCGATGGGGCTGAGCTGTAACAGTGCAAGACAGAAGCTGCAGCTGCTGAGAGCCAAAGTCAGAAGACCATTGTCCCAATGGCCAGCACTAGCTGTTCTGCAGGCCAGCATCGGAGAATGATTGTTTCTTACTGACTTTCTTATACCAAGGGAGAGCTAAAAATGTGTTTTCCTCCATTATTTTGTCATAAAATGACCTGTGAAAAACAGCAAAGCTGCAGACTATTTCCATACCTTGTTTGGTATGGGACCTTGTTTGGAGGGGACATCTATACTGAGAACTAAAAATTGATTCTCCTTGTCTGAAGGAGTCCACTTGGGCTGATCTGATCTGAAGGAGGAGTGAGGCACCTTGTCGGAGTGATTCCAGTCCAGTAACATTCCTGTCTCCTCTGGGATGAGGACAAGGCAGCTCTGACCTACCCAGCTAGCAATTACATGCCGGTAATTGAATAAGCAGAGAATGCAAAGCACATTCCCTGCTGCTAACTTGTTTTGCAGATTTGGATATATCGCTTCACCTTTTTTCTTCCTCCTGTCGTCGATTATTATTTTGTGTTGCACGGTTGTTAATATCCTAGTGGTCTTAAGATGAGAAAAGAAGTCAAGTTCTAAATTTGTAATTGCTTGCCACTGTTTTTGTTTGGTTTTTTTTCAAAGCTATGGGTATGTTTTGCTCAAATCATAACTTAAGTGCTGCAAAATCTTCTGTGGTACAAAAATGTGACTCATATACCATTTGAGCAGAAAAAAAAATCCATGCTTTGTCTGTTGTCTTGTCTCTTGCCATGTGTCCGCAACGCGCCTCCTCTGTGGTTGTCGATAGGCAGCTGGATATACGCTGTATTGCAGAGACAACTACCATTGCGCTCACTTGGGTGCAAATAGGTCAGTTCTGATCAGTCTGGGTCTCTCTGTGTTGTCTGTCAGTACAGCTGGGAACTCATCGGCAGCAGAAAAAGAAATAAGGTCTATAATTGTCCTCTTTTTCTGTATAGCCATTCTTTTTCTAATATCAGGTGTTGCTGGAGTTACTCTTGCCGTTGCCAGACTCTAATGGATTTTCACCTTAAGACTAATTTTCACCTTAAGACTAATGCTGACTTACCTAGTGTTTCCCAGAGGAAAATATATTTTCCTGACCTGCTAGACCATCGATGCCCAGGTAGTGGTAAATACCTTGGCCCAAGTGACGCAGCGAGGCAGGTGGTCAGAACGGAGTCCTCATTTCCTACGTACCTCTATGGTAACATCCTGAATAACACAGTGCTTATAGGAAAGCGTAGTGTCTTAAATCGACTGACGTAGTTGCGGGATCCAGACAAGTCTTTGGACCTGTAAAAACTTTTGAAGTCTTGACCTTCAGAAAACCTTATGTTCCCAAAAAATGGCTGAATAAAACACATTGCTGCTCTTCA
The DNA here is from genome assembly GCF_036417535.1 of Chlamydotis macqueenii. Classification (NCBI taxonomy): domain Eukaryota; kingdom Metazoa; phylum Chordata; class Aves; order Otidiformes; family Otididae; genus Chlamydotis; species Chlamydotis macqueenii. The sequence goes on from NC_141568.1 coordinate 17,610,896, forward strand.
CTAGCCTTGCCTTGGGTGCCTTCACCGTCTGGGTTACAGCAGTCTGCAACAGGCAGAATTTAGGAGTGGGTGGTGTTCCACTCTTACATTCTATGCCCACAGCTTATATTAGTGTTGAATTAATACAGGCAATTACCAACAGGGGGTGTTAAATGTGTACTTTGTTAATAACAAAATACAATGTATTTTCCTCACTTGAAATTTCTCTTCCCAAGTTGAGCTCCTCGCTGGCTGAATTTGCTGTAGCAGTGTCTGGTTCTTAATAGCAAGGCTTTCGTGGTAACTGCAATTTGCACAGGAACAATGAACTCTTTGTCACAATGAAGCATTTTGATTAGATGAGCTCAGTTGAAAATGAAAATAAATTCTTCCAACTTAGGAAAGGTAACGTCTGAGTTATAGCTGGGTCAGGTCAGAGCTGAGTGTGTATTCTAAGTAATTCCTCTGTGGAATTATTACCATCACCATAATAATATCTCAGTGGAATAAAAATGGAGATATTTGTCCTGATAGCCTTTCACTTTTTATTTGGAAAATCATTATAGGTACATTATCTCAAGGTTTATGGAGGAAAGATAACACCTGCTACAGGAATCTACTGAAAAGTTATTTCAAGGGGAAAACTATTAAACTAGAAATTAGACAGATATTAGGACCAGAACAGTGTTTTCCTTTGTGACAAAACTCAGTCTTGAGTTGCATAAAGCTCCAAGTTAATCACAACTGGTCTTTCTGTCTCCAGCAAGAACCATCATTTCCAGCACACTTTACCATGCATCACTCTGACTACCCACAGGAAACTTATCTATTGGGTGAAGCAAGTTTTTAATGGCATGAGATATTAGTTCTAATGAGACATTTGGTCTGGCATTGTTTGTTCTTGAATACTTTATTTTCCCCAGTATGTCAGCTGGAAAGGCAGGGATCCATTATCTTTGTTGCTTTTCTGGTCTCTGTCTAGAGTGATACGTATGTCAGTCTTAGAATGTTATGAGCTTTGTCTTTGCATCTCCACCTAAAATTAAATTTTAAGAAAGTCTCCTGTCATTTCATATTCCTTCTTTTCCTTCAACTCCTGGAAAAATGTGCCCACCAGCACTGCTTTCCACTGTGGGCTTAAAATGTCTGTGAGGCTTCAGCTCCGTGTTGGATGCATCTGTTGATTGACAGTGTCTATTTATCTGTAGGGTGTGGAAAGCTGTCTAGGGTCTTTCAAAATAATATTTTACTCAATCGTAACTATTTTAATTTTTTAATGTAATGTAGCTGTAGGTTTCAAGCCACACTTCGGTTTTACAGAAATATTTCTTCCTGTGTCTCCGATGTGTGCAAGTTTTTTTTGGAGGTGTTCTACTTCTCATCCCATTGATTTCATATAGAATTACTTTCCAGTGGACTAAGAGAATCTTTTTAGATTTCCTTGCTTGCATTTCTGCTTGCCCTAGTTTTCTTTGAACGTGAAGAAGTTAATCCTCCCCTGAAATAAGTCATATGCATTACCTTGTGGAGAGAAAGCTGGTTTTAATATTGCTTTACTTCCCTGCACTCCAGGATGATAGTTCCAGTTTTGTTAGTACCGCTATTTTAGGAGATAGAGAAAGGCAAATCTGGGGAGTTAATGCTTTCTTTTCATTGAAAGCCAGAGGAAATAGGAATCTTTGCCTGGTGATTTGATGGTGACTGATCTATGTTAACAGACTTTACTTCTGAAGTTCTTCTATCTCTCACTTTAAACAAACAAGTAAAAGAAAAAAAGTTTTCCCACTTAAAGTTTTCTTAAGTGCCTGCAACATCATGGTACTATAGTGAATCTCTGCACCAGACTTACGCAGCACTGATGACACAGTTTTCTGTACCAAAGATTTAGATGTGGGAACTGGGAAAAATGCATTTTTTTGCAGGGAGAGATCATCTCTATTAGTTGTGCTGGCAAACCATGGGAAGGCAAGTCATCCATAAGAGTCCATTAATTTGATTTTAATCTTTACTTCATAAACCTGAGATTCTGGATGATAGGACACAACCATTTTCATTAAATGGCTTGTACTTTTTTTTTTTTTAGGAGCTTTGTGTAGTTAATAAGGACAGGATTACCCTACCTGTACACAACTGATTTGTGTAACTTCAGGTTATCATACCAGATGCCGTTGTTCACCATGAATCATCTACGAATGTACGGGCTTTAAGCAACACTGAAGCCAAAGGGCATTTGTGTTGATTGGCAGGCTGGTTAACAACTAAATTTAATATTGTCTGTGTGTATTTTCAACCTCCTAAAAAATCCTTTGGATAAACAGGTTTTTTTAAAAAATTTCTTTACGCTTCGTGTTAGCCACCAACACTGGGAAGAAAATCCATTTCAGAGAAGTGGAGGTGTCACGCTGCTGTCACACAGATGCTCTTAACACACCTTCGTGTGGGTCCTGGTATTACTTGAAGTAAAACCAGTCTTAGGGTTTTTTTTTTTTCTCCTTGCTGAAGGACAAGCAGCGTTTGCAGCTCTGCCTGGCTAGGTAGTTTCCTGTGAGTAACTTTAAACATCGGAAGCCAACTTGGGCTTCTTCCCTATGCTGATAAGGAGGACCGCTCGGTTTCTCAGCGGTCTGCCATGAATTAGCTCAACGTATTGGTAGCACGTGTTGACGGAGTAGATGGTTTATTTTCTTTAGCACAAAAGGTGGCAAAGAAATCAACAAGTCATACATTGTACGATAACTTCTCTAGTTTGTTCTCTTGAATTATTTTTTTCAGTGGAACTTCTCCCATAAGTGCATGTGTGCACTGGCGTCAGCCTTCTGCAGACGGAAATAATGTGCATGAAATTGTAATCGTTGCCAGCATCCAATAAAGTGGCTCCTGTCCAGGGCAGTGGGATCAGTTATTTTTCTAGGAGGCTGTGTATGTGGTGCTGTTAATTTTACAAATGAATTACAGGAAGAAAGAAAGAAGAAAGCATATCTGATGGATCGTTAATGATGAAAGAATTTATTTTGCCCAGTAATGGTTCACCGCTCGTTTGTGAGGAGGAGAGGATGCATTTTTATTGTTACTGGTGCTCATGTGGAGGCTGAGACAGAGGGTTTGTATTGTTCTCCTTGTGCAATTGCTGTTGCGTCATCTCCTACAGAAATTCCTGAAATGTATGTGGATTGATTTTTTTTTGTTGTTGTTGTTATTTTAGTGCTTACTGATACTTTTTCAAAGCAGTTATGCTGCTATCTCACACAGTCCAGTGTGTAGCCGGTAGGACTCAAACCCACAGGTTTTATGCAGATGAATTAAAAGAACGTATGCATTGATTAATTTCCTAAACGAAGAGCTACAAGCTTGTATTCTGCTGGGGCTTGGTTATTTGTTATAAATCTGAATTTTAAAATGTAGATTAGCAGTCTTCTCCAGACAGTTTCTTTTAGTTTCCTGGCAGATAAACATTGCAGCAGTTTTGAAAAACTGTCCTTAAATGATAAAGAATAAACTCATCTGAACACTTGGTCACTGTCCCATGCTGCTGTTGGGGTTTTTTCTGCTCTTTTTTCCCCTCTGAACACAGCAGTAGCACAGCTGGAGTAACATTTCCAGGTGACCCTTTTGAAAAGCTGCCATGAAAGAGCACGGGCGAGCCTCTCGGCTCCTGTCCCTCGCAGACTGTGCCTAGGCTGTAGGAAGAGTGTAGAGCATCTGAAAAGCCCTGCATCCATTCGGAGAAAGATCCTCTCATGGCCGTGTGCAGAAAGCAGCCTGAGGAATCGGGCAGCCAGTCCCCGATCCAGCCCAGGATCACAAAAGCGCAAAAACAGTGAAAGTCATTGAGGCGTAGTACTTTCCCTGAGAAATCCTAAGCTTTTCTTCAGAGTGATTCAAATTGACTGCCAGCACTAAACAGCTTCAAGAGGCATCCCAGCTACCTTTGCACTTCATTTATTCTGGCACGACTAAACAGAACCTTTCTTCTCCTCTGTTAAGACACGAGAGCTTGAGATCACATACTGGGTCTCAGTTTCAGACCTCAGTAGTAGCAGCTGGTGGAATAAAAGGATTCCTTGAAATAGCACCAGGGCCGTGTGGCTGTGCCTGCACAGAGGGAAGCGCAGGCTTTTGGGTAAGCCCTGTGATCTTGGGCCTCTGCCCATCCAGACTGCGGCACCTCTGGGAGCGTGTTGCGGTTTCCTCCCTCTCTGCACCTTGGTTTCTTTCCAAAAGAAATCAAAGCACACGAGGAGATGGTGCGCTCTTGTTTGTGTGGCAGGATGGGACTGAGCTGCACACCAAACAGCTCTGCTCTGTAACTAGATGCTCTTGGACAACATTGTCACTACCGTGTCCTGCTGCGCTCTGACTTCCGGGGTCTTTGGCTGCACCGCCTAACGCTGGATATCCTTACTTAGAGATAGTGTAATGTGCTTGAGAAATAAAGCCTGTCATCTATTTTCTGTTGCTTAACACACTCACTGTGTTGGTCAAATAATGCTTAAGCCCAAAGCTTTCTCAACGGGACAAGAGGAGTGCTCCAGACATGGCATCCATCCTTGGCTGCTGAGGTGTTCCTGGGAAGTGTGGTGCCTTCACTCTGCATAACATCACGTGCCAGCTCCAGGCGTATTCAAGCTGGCACTAACCTAATTGCGCTCTGCAATCATTGCAATGTAATTGTTAGAACAGGAATACACACAAGGAATGAAACTATGCTGAGCTCTTTGTGGGCATGGCTACGTGTGTAACTGGACCAAGCGATGTTAAAGCTAGCTGGTGTGTGTCTTGGCAGCTGTGAACCTGCTTGTCCCTGTTCACCCTGTGTTTATTTTTTCTTGATGCGAGTAGTCGTGACATGACGTGGTGCAAGACGTGCATTGAAGGGATACCTTGCTTTGACACAGTGACGGGCTGTGAAGGAACAAGGTAGTGCTGAGCTCCAGTCGCAGCCAGTCGCGCACAGTCTGTCCTGGCAGTTCTGTGCGGGGACAGCTGCTGTACGTGCGCTTTCTCCAGGCGATGATGCAGAAGCCCGTGTGAGAAGCTGTCTGTCAAGGTTCCTAGTTGAGGTTGGGGTCTGCGTGTTCTCATCTGTGGCGCTGGGCACTCAGGGAGGGAGAGGAAGCAGTTGCAGAAGCAGAACAGCTGATTGAGCTTGGGTTTTTAGTTCACGCTATCCCGCTTCTAAACAGGAGCTTGGTGTTTCGATAGTGCTTCAGTAGTGGAGAGTAGTGGTTTGCTTGTTTGGGTTTTCAATTTAAAAAAAAAATTATTTATGTATCTATTTTAATGTGAGAGGAATGGCAGGGAAATGCTTTTAATAAGTGAAGCATACCACTTAAATTCTGCGTTCCCATGGCCAGAGATTGCACGTGTATAGAACCAAAAGAGACAGGGATTCATTCAGTCGGTGGATTGAGGTGGCTTGGTGCTGTGCTTCCCTTCCAAGGTCTGGCTGCCTGAACAAATGAAGGAGTTTTGTAATAGGTCAGTCAAATTAACACATAACAGCTTATAGCTTCATAATTTGTTCTAATGTCCCTTATTTTTTTATGATGTTTCTGTTGAAGTGGGATAAATTTTGGAGATACATTTTCACATTAGGTGCTTCAAGTATGAAAGAAACCTCACAATTATTACGTCAGCTTTTTTTCTGTGAAATCAGTTTCTTAGAATGCGAATTTGAGCATGTTGCCAAACATTTTACCCAGAGTGGAGGTTTAAAACATGCATGCCATCTGCCACAGCCCTTCAAAATCAGCAAGCAGAGAGCCTTTACTGGGAGCTGCCCTTGCGAAGCAAGAAGGGCTCTGCTTGAGAGGAAAGCAAATGGCAATCGTCTAACAGGGTATTTATTGCACTACTGAAAATGGTGTCTTAAGAACCACTGATTTGGACCATGATGAAACCTTTAAAGGAGAATTGCTTTCAGCCTGGGAATCCTCTGGGACTTGATTCTCAAAACAAGGCATTTACATAATCATTGTCAGCATGCAAATTCCTGATTTTTGAAGCATAAAGGGCACATAAATGTTTAGTAAAGAGGGCCCAACGTGAATTTTTGTTTGTGTTCCTCAATTGCAAGAGAAACATTACAATACTGTTGGTATGCTGTGTAAATTTAAGGACGTTTGTAATGGGAAGAAATCTATTTTCTGCATATTTGTATTTTTATGCACATGTAGCTTTGTGTGCGCAGGTACGATATGTATACATGGTTGATCCATACCTTATAAGGTTGCTCAGCTGCTAAGTTATATGCATTGAGAAATACATTGTCAACCTATACCTTGTACATTTTATGCCTTCTAGAGACAGTTTAATAAAAACAGGTGCTTTTCCATACGAAAAGTTCAGCAGCCATAAAGAAATATGCACAGCGTGTTTCCATTTCATCTTTACACATCTTGTAATTAAAGATGTGCCAAACTCCTTGAAAATAATTCACTTGGTCAGTGAACCACATTATTCAGCAATTTGCAGATACCACAAAAGAGAAAGCTTAGGCATTTGGATTCACACTGCAAATCAGCGTGGTATTCCTCCACATTATGTCTCGGTGGTGCCCAGCAAGTTGACTCTTATTGCTTCACACCACATTACTATGCATCAGGTCAAAGTAGCACTATTTTTTTTTCTTTTTATCAGATGTGAAATATTAGGTGGCAAGTATTGAAGTCACAAGAAATTTAGCAAGAGAGCTATTTGCAAGGTAAATCTTGGGGAATTTGTTCTCAGTAGAATTATACTTTATTAATAAGCTTTAAGAATATTATCGGTGGATTCTGAGGCAAGGAGTAAAATCGAGCTTGTCTGTCTTTAGGCCATGCCTGGTGTGCTTTTTAGGAGGCTCAAGGCTTTGTTTACGTGAAGGAAAGCGGGGTCACTACACTGACGTGTTATGGCCTGGTCTGCCACAGTGATACGTAAGTAGGGGTTCATCCCACTGCAGCTGGCTCCACTGAGATTTCTGCACAAAGTGTTCTGCCTTGCTGCTGGGGCTGCAGCGCTTGGGCTGCGAAGGGGGGAGAATGACCCCTCGAGGTCCAGAGCAGCCTACCACAGGACTGGCACGCTGCTTGTTGTCCGGAGTTCTGGCAGATCATTGCTGAAATCTCCGTTTTTCCTCTAAAAGAAAAATAAATCCCATTTTCTTCACTGATGTCCTTACGGCCTCAGCATACAGGTGAGTCCTGTGTAAGCTCATGTCCTCAGTGTGCCCAGCCCCAGCACAAGTGGTTTTGTCAGGGGCTCTCGACACCTGCGAAAGCAAGAGAAGATTTACACCTGATCATACAGTGATTTTTTTCCATATTCTTGCTTTGTTTGAACATTTGGAATGTAATTTTTATGTCTGTGTGTTACTAAAGAGCTGAAGTTAAGTAGATGACCTTCTCCTTTCACTTATCAGCAGCATTTCATTCTTGTAGTTCAGCCTGTGCAGGCTGCGCAATACCTCACGAATCGTGTGGTCAGCAGGAAAGCTTGGGCTGTGTTTTTGTATCCCAGCCATTGCCTGGTATTTTAAAAGTATATGCTCGGTTTACATAAAAGAAGTAGAAATCCCCTTCTGTTGTACTGTCGGGGTGTTTTGCTGCAGGACGGACTGATCGCTGTCGGGGTGGGCTGCTGCGCCGTGCAGCCAGCTCTGCAGGCAGGCAGGGGCCCGCAGGAGCATCCCTAGGAGGGAAGTGTGCCTTTGCCAGCCTGCGCCCAGCCACCTTTGAGGGTTTCTTGGGGAGCATCAGTCATTAGAGGAGTATGAGCAGTGAGCTCCTTGTGCTAGAATACAGAACAAACAAGCAAATTAATATGAGATGTGATGGAGAGCAGAGGCTTCCTGCCTGTAGTGTCAAGTGTCGAGCTAACGGGACTGTGTGTTTCAGCAACCAGCTGATCCAACTCACCATGAATATGATATCAAATTGGTTTTGACATGATAAATGTCTACTGGTCATTGCTATCCCACAATGCTTGTGCAGCATCAGCTGTACCTCTCCTGTTTTACATGCTGTAAAACATTGATTTGTCTCCATGTCCATTTCGTAGTGGGGGAAACAAAAGCTTTGGGCGCCCTCCATTGATTTCAGGAGCTCAACAGTTTCTCATTTGCTGGGTGGACTGTGTTGCTGATGAGAATCATGGCAACTTGAAATAATGGAATATTTCTTTATTAAATATTCTGGTTTTATGATGAAAAAAATATATTAGCTGTGCTTTGTGGAATTTTAAAATTCTTTCTAGAATTTTACTTGATCTTGTTAGGGTAAGAAGAGGGACCCTTGTCTTCTCCCAGCAGATGTAGGATCTTTTTGAGAGTCTATGCTGCTAACACCACATTTATTCCAAGGTCAGGAGTGTATGGCCTTCAGTGATTTTTAAAAAATGGAAAGAATATCCTGACAGCTAGGTGGGATGTGGGATGTTTCTAAGCTGCGGGCCTGGAACGACTGGGGTGGGCAGTAAGGAAGAAGGTGGGGTGTTTCAGTTGCTCAGAAGGTTTAACATTAGTTGCTTCAAATCTTCTTTTGCTGATCTGCTGAAGATTGTGTAATCTCTCTAGCATGCAGATGTTGAACAAAAGAATATTACTGTAACATCCTTAATCTGTCCTTCCCTCTTCCCTTCCTTCCTTATGATCCGCTCCACATTCTCCTGGGAATTGAAAGTATAAAATGGAATTTGAGGAAAGGTGCATTTCTACTTTCCAAGAACTAATTCTCTGCAAAGAGATTATCTGTATTACTGGGGAAAGCTACTGCTCATTAGATGTCTAGCTGTAGATGCAGTTTAAGGCGATAAATAAAGTATTCTGGATCACAGCACACAAGAATATAATTAATCGGGTATTTGTTCTAATATGACTGTGTAGGGATTTAACAGGAGATCAGCTATGTTCAGTAATTTCACTGTTGGCATTTTTTCTTTCCCCAGCTGAAGGATTCTGCCTTTTTCTGGAATATCAAACTCTGCTCTAATTTACGTAATATGGAGTCTGTCTTTTGTATACTGTAGAAGAGAAGAAACAAGCACAAATTAAATAATTTTTAAATTATGGAAATATATGGGTAGTTTAAATCTTTCCACTTTTTTAAAAAAACTAAGTCAGATCTGTAATATGAAGAGAAATACCTGAGCTCTTGAAGCAGTCATAGGATACTACTATGCCTTTACTCAAACAAAACTCCTACTGACGTCCGGAAGCAAGACGTCCACGCCCTAGAAATGGCGAGAAGTGCTTTAGTGAGCTAGTGAACAATGATCTGCATGTAAAGCTGTTATGAAGGCAGCTACTGAGCTAGAAAGTGGATGAGGAGGTCACAGAGACACAGAGTTACAAAGATAGTCCTTCAGAGACGCAATTTGCTGTTCCCTGGTAGTTTGGCATGTCTGCGTAGCCCGCGGTAAGGTGCGTTGGAGGTATCCCCAGTGTGGGGTGCCTGCGAACTGGTCGGTGTCTCCTAAGCCCTGGCCAAACCGCTGCTCCCAGCCCAGTGATGGCTCCAGGCAAAGCAGCATTTCCTCCAGACTCATATGTGAACACTTAGGTCCATCTAGCTCTCAGCCGTGTGTGAGCACGCACGTGGTGCTGGTGTGTGCGGGGGAGAAGAATGCCTTTTAATGAGTGGCAAACTGTCTGTTGAGATAATTTGCATGGATAAGCGCAATCCATCATAATACATCACCAAAGATTAGCCTGCTTATGAGACTGATGTGTTTTGAAAGGAAAACACCAAAGTGAAATTTATTTTCAAACACCTAAGTCTGTGGCTTTGATCAAGAAAACAAAGCATGATGTTGTTTAAAGAAGACACTAATGACTGAAAAAGAAGTGATGTGTTTAAAAATCTTGATCTGCTGCGGGTAATGGTTGCAGGGCTTGCCACCAGCTTCCCATTAGTGTCTGAAAAACTCCCGTGCTGTACCCCGCTGCAGAAAGCTAGCAGAAATTTTAATACATGTATCTCTGATTTAACTAGAGCACATGTCTACAAAATACTTATTTTTTTAATATCAAGAAATTATATTTCATATTTCTTGCTGCACAATACAAAACCTGAAGATCTGCAAGCACCAATGAGCAGTAAAATGTATGGCCAAATGATTGACAGGGCAAGGAACAGACAGGTATTGTGTGTAATAGGCTAAAACCAGCCTCTGGAAAAAAACATGAAAGAAGGAAATTAAAACAACAGAAAAACAAAGAGCATTTTAAATTTGTCTTAATTCAATTTTTATAGCTTTGTACATGATGCTACCCAGCCAAAAGCGAGCATAGTATTTTATGAATTTAATAGCACACTTCTGTCTTTATAGGCATTTATTCTGTATCAAAGTTAAATGAAAATGGAAACGTAAGAAAGTTGTCTGTGATAACATTGGGGTGATTTAACTGCAATAACATTCAGCTCACGTCTCATACATATATTTTAAATGTTAACTGTACCAGTTTGCTTACAACTGATAGCTATGCGAAGCCTTCAGTATTTTTATTAATGAGTAAAATGTGAGGATGGGCACCTGGTCCTCAGAGGAGAAACCTTTTTGGGTTTTATAGGATTGTCAGGAAAAGAAATCTCGTTTCCCCATTGCAACTTTAGAATTAGTATTTGCGTGTAGCTTTCATTTTTATCTGAGCTACCGCTAAACCCTGGCTGCTTGGATCCGTATCTGAAGTTTGGTTTCTGTACAGGCAATCTAGTTGAAAGGAACCGGTAAAGTGAAACTGCACTTTACACAAACGCTACAAATCTGAATGTTTCCTTCAGTCTGCTTGGGTCTGTCGCATTTCCACACATGATCGTGACTTTCTTCTTCTCTCTCTGACTGCCCTATCTCTGTATCGCATGCTAAGACAGTCAGCTAGAAAGAGTTAAATTGGATGGTGAACTGCAGGTTAGGAGGATTTTCCCTGATTTCATAAAAGTGCCAGTTGATACGGCCTTTTTGAGCTATGCAGAAGCTGTATCAAGTGATCTCCATCAAAAGCCTTTCTACCTAGTAACAAAGTGCACATGAATAAGGTTTATAAGGTCCATTTGAACCATTGCAGCATCTTTCATAAATAAAATTTTCATGAAGATGTAAGGTCTGAAGGCTGCACAGGTACTGCTTTGTTTTTAGCAAAAATGCAGCAATTGAGATGTAATTTGAACATGTGGCCAAAAAAGATGTGTAGCGTTTCAGCCTTTTTGGAGCAGGAAGACAGTATCAGAACAGGTGACCTCCCTCACTTCAGCTTCTGCTCCTCTTGGTCACGCGATGCCAAAAAAAATCGCTCAGCCATCAAATGTTCAGTTTGAATTCAGTCATAAAGTATGTACAATCATTCCTTTTGGATTGCCCCTGCTAGCATTATTTGTCAGCAAAATTAATACGTATGGGCAAGTCACATCTATACTTCCATGGTGAGTAATTCCTTTTCATGCTCTGTATCCGAAAACTGATCCTGGGTCGAAACGTTGAGGAAGACTGGGAAGGGCAGTTAGGAGTCACTGCCGCTCTGGGCAGCGCTGAGTTCCTACCTCGGGAGCAGAGTCTTCCTGAAGATGATGTTTCACCCCGAGTTCAGTGCGCTCTTTACCTGTGTATCACTAGGCTTGTCGCTCAGTACAGAGGTATAAAACATCAGGACATAAATGGGCATCCAAAAGGCTGTCCATTTTCTTAATCTCTATCGGCTAGCCCAGTATTGTCTTTCTACAACTATTACTTCTCTTATCGATGTGTGGCATCACACCGGGTCTATAATGACACCCATTGAAGGACAAAGATTCAAGGATAGGGAAATGGCTATGAAAGTGGTGAAAAGAAACATTCCTCTCCGGGGGTTTGTTTGCTTTCTGGCTTATTGACCTGGGTGTCTCATTTGTTGGGTTCCTCTAGCCATCTGTGTATAACTTGTACATTCTAGTGGGATTGAAAATGTGAACTATGTGATTTTTTATGACTCGGAGAGTTGCCAAGGTGCTGACTGTTCTGGATGGCAGATGTAGCAGTAGGCCACAGAGGGGCTTTGAGCGATGTTCAGAAAGGCTGGCTTGCTTAGCGCTCGGTATAAAAGCACGTATGATCACAGGAGAAGAGACTGTCAAAAAAGTAACATCTTAATATCTGTCCGATATAAAATACCTTATTTTTCCTTCCGTCGTACAATGCGCACTTTCTGGTTGCAGCCGGTGCAAGTGCAAAGCTGGTAGCGCATTTACAGTTTCATGAATGTGTTGAAAAGCTCAAACCTATTTTAAGAGATCTATGTTCCCAGCTAACTAGTACTTCAGCTGTTGAAATAAGTCATTTTTTACTGAATCCAGGATGAGATACTAATTTAATTTTCACTTAGAAACGGGGATATTTTTAATTCTTAGGAATTAAAATCTCCAAATAGTTCTTCTCCAGTGACATACTGAACTGTGAGCAGCAGCCTTCCGGGGACTGCCTCTGATGCGGAAAGGCCTCCTTAAAACGGAACAGCTGGGCGCTTTGGGTCAGGGGCTGAAACACCGCAGACCCAAGCCTTGCAGTTCCTGACCCGGAGATGTTAACAGCATGGCCGTGAATTGTGAAAAGATTTAGTTTTGGAGGAAGTAACCAGAGCTAACAGCACAGAGCTATCAGTTAGGTACAGCAAGGGTGCTGGACTTGGTTTTTCTAATAATGGGTCAGGGGAGAGGTGATAGGCGATGCTTTTTCTTTCTACTTTGACCTTTGCTAAGGTGACATCAGGGGGAATTATGTCCAGTGATATCTGGTGTGCCTGGAACATCAGAAAAATTGTCATTGCTGGTAGGTGGGAACAGCAATCTGCTAATGATAATGAGATTGTGCTGCTTAGATCAGAAGCTGCCCAAAAGTTTGTAGGGTTCATAATGGTGAAAAAGTAATCGTTAGGAAAACTTGAGAAACAAAAACAAGTCAGATTTTCTTTATAGACCTATGTAATATTTTTTTTGTTTGTCTGTTTGGACTCTTTGTCAGTGTTCTGCAGAAGGTACCTCTGAAATAGATAAAACTGTCATATGTTACTTTCTTGCCAATTTTTTTATAATTAGTTCAACAGACCTCTAAATGACCCTTGACGCTGTGTCACAGATTGCACTTTGTATGTTTATATGGAATACCAGGGTAAGAGTCAGCCTGGGAGCACTCTCGTGCTTCTCAAAGCAGAAAAGTCTCTGTGGGGCAAATGTTTGCGATAACTACAACTTTGTTAAAACTTTTGAAGGGAGTGCGTAAAATGAGACTGCAGAACTTCATCAGTGACTGAATTTTTCCCAGTGGCTGTCTTTTTGGCTGAAAACAGAATTTAAAAAAGAGCCAGGCCGTGGGTTTTTATAGTGTTAAACCTCCTTTTGTTGATTACGCCAGGGTAAAGTGGGTGTAAACTAGTACCATTTTGGTTTAGTGCTTTGTACTGCTACAAGGGATTGAGTATGATATAAAGCCAAGGTGGGTGCAGCCCGTAGTCTCTTGAACAGGAGGCAGCTTGAACCAGCTGTATGATTTAAGTAGCTACGTGTCCAACCACGATTGACCAAGACCTTTAGATCTTTGGGAACGGGCACAGCGAGTGTTTGTGCACCAGATCTAAGCCCCAAGTAAACTGAACGTAGTGTAGAAGGCTTCTGAAAGTCAAAGGAACTGCCTTGGCCGTGTACAAGGAGTTTGCCCAAGCAGAAGCGGCAGGACCATCGATTACTGTAGCTTGGAGGATGTAGTTAGTGGTGGAGGATGTGGTGTGTGGCCAGTGCTAGGAAGGTCTCTCAACATTTTCGGCCCTTAAATGTCCAAATGGACTGCATAGGCCATGGAGCATGAAAGCAGAAACCAAGTTATTGCCTTCTCCAGTGGCAAGGGCACCCCGGCACCGTGCCAAGCTCCATAACACAACTCGGAGAGTCAACACGCTTATCTTAATCCTAGTCCTTATGTTTCAGTACCATCTTTCCCTTTACAGTGGAAAAAAGGCTAAGAAAAAAGTCCAGTAAAAAGATGAGCTAAAGATCAGTATTTTTTGATGGATTTATTTTGCAAATAGAACAAAGCTGGTTTGGATTGTGAAAATAATAGATTTTATAGTCCAACTGTGCACAAAAGGCAGGGTCTCCTAGGCACTTCCCATCCTGTCAGCTGTATCAGAAACATCTGCAGAAACACATCATTTAAACGAGTCATGTAAATAAACAGACTTAATTTGTTGAAATCCAGAATATTGCATTTAAATAATAATAAAAATTAATCTGTTGTCTCCTAGCGATTTCCGTATTTTCTGGTAGATGATTGTAAGAGGGAAGAACAAACAAACAATCCCAGTAGACATGAAATCATTGTTGGAGGCTGCAGAGTCAAGTCATTGGATAAATGTGTGGTGCAAAAGTAATGTCTGAAAGGCTGATATTGCAGTGGTGCCTTCTGGTCAGGGTGCTTAAAGGGAATAAAAAAGGCTTCAGGTAAAGCAAAACTGTAAAAATAATGGATGTTTTGAGAGGGATCCTTTTAACATTATCATTAAATTGAATTAATTTGATTCCACAGACCTTTTAAAGCCTAAGTTCCTTAGCTCTCAAAATCCCAGCCTTACCCTTGGTTCCGCTGTCTAAATGTTAAGTCTTGCCTTTGGCACAGGCATATAAAACTTTATCTATAAGAAGCAGTTGTGTTGAGTTGCTAGTACCTCTCCAAGTTCTGGGATCACTTTGAGAAGGAGGCTGCTCTTGAAAATGGTCATAGTTTGGGAGCAAAATCCTTCATTTTCTGGGGAAGAAGAGACTTGGGGAGTGAGAAAAAAGATGCTAATAAAACAGTCCTGGATTTCATCTCTTGGTTTTCCTGCACTTGTACTAGTTCAGCCTTAGGTGATCCTTCAGATAAGTTTATTTCTCCTTACTGTAAAGCTTTGTTCCTCTCCTCTCACTTAATGGCATGGTTTTTGCTGCATCATTGGGCCATGATCTACCACTTTGATAATAACAGAAGCATAATTTTAACCAGAATTTATAAGCTGTTCCTATATTCCCTCAACTCAATGTCCCTTGTACACCTTTGATATGGTATTTTTAGTTATTGCTTACAGCTGTACAAACCATTTTATTTGGATTTATTTTGTAGCTCATACTCTTTGTAATCTTAACAGAATTGCCTTTGCAAAGTACTTCCTAGTTAGTGTCACTGAATGTCTCCTTTAAAGACCTTTTTTGGCATTAAAATGACTGGCCTTAATAGGATTATTACTGGTTGAAAGTAGGGGAGACATCTCTAAATAATGTTTCAAATTTTACTTAAATTTGTTTGCATGAAGAAAGTAAAAATTTGGAGAAAAACTTACTCACTCCTCTTGGTCTTGTTACATATTTTTCTTCCTGAACTGCATTTCAGGAAAAACCTGCAAGAAAATCCTTCTGCATGCCAAGTCAGAGAATTCAAGTAAGCTGATGGGTTCAGTCATGAGCTTCCAGTCTGGTGACCTGGGAAGAGGTGGCTGAATGTCTAACTGGTGCTGGAAACGTTTCCTCTTTGAGCTGTTGAAGATGTGTCCTTTACTAAATTAACAGTTAGCCTTGAAAGGAAAGTATATGAAGCGTGGATCAGCAAATTAATTCAAATTGAAAAGAAAAACGGTATTGAATCTTTGCTTTAAATTCAAAGCCAGTATTTGTTCCTTTCTTAAATTTAGACTTCAAATGCCTTCAAACTGTGAACTACATCATAAGGTAGTTTTTCATGGTCCCATCTCACTGCCGAACTCATAAAACCCCTGTGGCAGCTGTAGTTGTGGATTAATAGAAGAGTAGAAGTTGGAAAGTATTTAATGTTTTGGCTGCCTTTTTAATAGAATTTAGGAGCTGGAAATGGGAGCTCTCCAGAGAAAACAGTTTCAGAAGTTTGTTGTAAAGACTGACCGCGCAGGTAAAACTTCACGGCTGACCAGTGGTTTCTTAATGAGTATCAATCAATTTCTTTCTGCTGTACCTTATAATGAAAATTTAAATTAATGTTTTGTTTACATGTTGCTGTCCATTCTTGAACTCTTACAGTTTGGTGCATAAATAAGAACTAACCCAAGGATGACATACTGCTAGAAGGAAACCTTATTTGTTCCTTATCCTTCAGAATTGCATGGTTTTGGCATCTAAAGTTTGGTGTTAATTCTCACTGAAACCCCAGCAAAGTTACAGAGGGTGAATTTTGGCTTTTTGCTTCATGTAATACGAACTTTTATTAGCTTTTAAATAAATAATCAATTTGAACAAAATGATAATCAGTCCTAACAAAAGCACTCCTTTTTGTTAGCTTTTGGTTACTTAAGGTTTTAAAATAATGAAATGGAGAATGTTTTGGTTTATATATATATATAAAATAAAACCTCCCCATCAAAACCTGAATCTAAAAGATTCCAATGATGAAAATGCCTGCCAAAGAGCGCATTTTAAACTTCTTGAAGCCCCAGAGGTTACTGGGGACTGTACAAGTAATGAGGGTTTTAGTTTCAGTTTGCTGGTTATTCTTGAGGATAAAGCTGGGGAAATTAAGAAGTCTTATTTAGGTCAAATTATACGTTCTATGGGACCAACATAAAAAGAGATTGGTTTTAGTTCAAAGTTTAGCTTTCTGTTTTGAAGAAAGCTTCAAAACAAGATAATTCAGAATTTTCTGTATGATACATTGCATTTTGAATTCTGGTTTGGATTTTCAGAAAACAGCAATATGGACCACACTGAGACGTCAGATACAGGACGTAAGAAATGTTTTAGTAATGGGTGAAACAAAAATCATGAACTTTGCTAAGGTCAGCTACACCTCACCAAATGGGTGTCGTTCTTCTGAGCATTAGCACGAGACAGTAATAAGTAACACTGTGAACAGAAGGTGTTTAATATCAGTGGGACACTGAATTGGCAGCCTGAGGCCTGTTTTTCTAGAATATGCGTGCCAGATTAGTTTCCCCGGAGTTCCTGCAGTGACCGGTCATTTTGCAAATGCTTCTCTCAGGCAAGGCTAGATTCGACGGGACAGCAGAGGGAGCACAGAAATGTTCGCTTGCTAAACACAAAAAATAGTGGCACTGAGGGGTCAGTGACAGACCTGGGAGTAAAGTCACATCCCTTTATTCTTGCCCTCAGATCTTGTCTACTTTACCTCTTATCTCTGTAACCTGAGGCCACCTGTTTTAAAAGCCCATGTACAAGCGTGGGAGATTTAGGAGTCCATGAGTACCTTAAATTTTGTAAGCTGGGCTTTGTCATGTGAAAGCTAATCATGGATTCCCTCAGACTGTGTAGGACTCTAATTTATAACTGAGCAATTCAAAAGTGCTTATTGCAGTTACAAAGTAGCTGCCAAAATCTCATAAATGACCATGTTAGTCATATTTTTTTCCTTCTTCAGAAGGAATATTTCTTTCTTTTATTAATATAAAACCACAATGTCATTATGTCACCCATGCATCCACTGTGTAATTACTCCATTTTAAAGATAAATCCATTGTCTTGGGATGCATCCATCATGGATGTCACCTTTAGCGTAGAAGGTGAGACACTAAATGGACACCTTTTACTAATATTAATTTCTATATAGTCATCAATTGCGAATAGACTATCCATTGTTCTCTTTGACAGAGACAGGCCAATGACAAAGATTAAATTATCCATCTTTGTGGAAGCGAGGGATCTGCTTCGAAGAGTGCTTTTCAAGATCTTGCTTTTCTGGCCTAAGTATATTATATTAATCTACAATTTGTTCATTTTAAACACTGGTCAATTTTAGCAGAAGATTGCAGATTGCTTGTTCTTCATCGAAAGGAAAGGTCAGAAATCAGAGAAGCTTTGAGTTTCTCTCAGAAAGATTTTTAGTTAAAAAGAAAAGAAGGTGCCTTGTTCTGTCTCTTGCCTGCTGTGTTAATCTGACACTCAGGGGCTCTTTCTAGATCTTCTGCCAACCTTATCTCAGATTCTCATGCAATTTAAATGACAATTCATAGTGCTCATTTAAATTATGCAGGAGTGATATTCTCAGAATATACTGAAGTACACATCTGTGGAAACTTGCTGGAGCCAGTACAGAAGCCATCAAGGCCCCAGTGCCTTTAGCAACTGGTAGACACTTTTTTTTTTTTTTTCCCCAGAACCACCTAAACTTTTGGGGAGGCAGACATGCCGCATATGGGCTTTCTTTATTTTTTTTACCTTGGTGTGACGAGTGGAAACGTGACATGTCTCTGTGGATATGCTGATATGGGAGAAACTGCAACATAGGATGAATCAGATCAAAGGCCTACGAAGATATTTTCCCATTTTATCTGGATAAAATCTTTCAACGTAACGTGTCACTTAGGGACATGGTTTAGTGTGGACTTGGCAGTGTTAGGATAACGGTTGGCCCGGATGATCTTAAGGGTCTTTTCCAACCTAAATGGTTCTAGGCATTTTTTATTTAGATTAGGCATTTTTAAAATGCCTAACCAAGTTCATAGGCAGCTTTGTTGTAAAATGAACAATAATGTCATTTCCTGTTTCCCCTCCCACCAGATGAGTGTTTTCCATAGCAAGCTCTGTAGCTGTTGCTCCACGTACGCACACTTGGTGTGTATCTTCTAGCACGAGGAAAGGGACATATCCTTTGCATGCGTGAATTCCTACATAGAGGTTTTTTTTTTAATCATTGCAAAAGTTAGAATATGTTCAACATATCGAGTTACTCATACTTGCTTCAACATTCAGGAGAAAAACTGGCGATCTGTATTTTGGTCGCAATAAATGGTAGGGGACAAGAGTTTTGATCTGCAAAATCAAATGAAGACTGCTTTTACAAATAGCAGTTGCACAGCTCTTCCCGCAGCTCTGCTGTTGGGTTTGCTGTGTACGCGCTCTGTGTGTGTTTGGCTAAGTGTGATTGCAGGGGCACAGCACTTCGGGACAAGGCCGTGAGAAGTTGGACCTGTTGCAGGTCATAATACTTCCATGATGAGGTCTACCAAAAGAAATTTGGTCTCTGCCATCAAGCCTTTTTCAAATCCATATGCTTTTTTGCACCGAAATTTCTTTCAGCATGTAGTTTATTTAAACTTTACAGAGAACAGTAGTTTAAATTTCGGCATAATCTGAAATGTTTTGTTTTGGGAGAGATATGAAGTTGTTGTTTTCCCAATCCAGAAATAGTTGTGCTTTAAGCAGTACATATTAAAACAGACTCTTTGAAATATTTCCCTTGTTTCCAGTGGAAGTGTTATGTCCTGCTATGTAAAGGTAGTACAGATAATAAAATAAATCAAACAGAATGCTCATCTTCTGAAATGTGAGAAATTTTTGTAGCAGATTGTTGATACTTAATACTTAGAGTCTGTGAACCTACACCCTTCGTGGTGTTTTTAAATAGTCATTAGGTTATTTTAATGATTCAGAGTATTCATATATCTGCGAATTCCTGAATGCTGTTGTAACTGTAGTCTAATTTCTTCTGACTTTTAAATGCAGTTTAGAATGGGTGATCTCTTTATTGCTTCAGGTCCTCTGCTTGTGGCATCACCATTTTTATTCACTTACCACTAGCTAGGATGTTACCCCTCATTTTAAAAGTTTTTCAAACAAACCAGTGCCGCCCTTGCTACACTCGATTGATTCATTTGTAGCGTCATGGTTTGGTATTCTAGAGCAGAGAGACATACAAATTAATGGAAAATAAGGTAAGACTGCTATGAAAGGAATTGCGTTTTTATTGTATTGAAGACACTAATTTTAGCATCACAATGATTGAAAGTAAAACTTTCAGTAAACTATCAGTAAATTTATATGTGAGAAACATGAGACAGACTTCAGAGGGCAGGGTTTACTGCCGTTCCTTTAAAATGCTGACATAAAATTTAATCTTGTTAACAAAAATTAGATTTCTTTATCAACAGTTTTAATACTTGCCAGGCAAATTATAGCTTTTTCCTCATTCTGGGTGCAGCGGCTAATCCTGATATCTCTTCATCTGCATTTTGTTAAAGGAAATTCTGGGACAAACAAGGGACAAATGTTGTCCAAAGTTTGGTATTCTAGACATCTGCTGCACATCAACAAGCTCTGTGTGCACGGTCTTCAATGTGTCTGGACTTCTTTCTATAATAATTTGTGTGGTTGTTAGGGGAGGAAAAATCCATTCGGGGAGGACTACTGTTTCTTTTTGACTGGGTGACCTCCAGTGGACAGCCACCACAAAAGGACGTTAGTCACAAAGTTGGCTAGGAGGACTATTTTATTAGGAGAAGAAGAAAAAGAAAAAGGGCTCTACTTGAGTGTGGATCTTTTCTTTAGTCCTAATTAGAACCACAATCCATCATGCTAGAAAGTTTCTATTCATTTTGGTGATTGGGGACATGACAAATGAATCTCAGAATAAATGGGATGTCAAGGCAGAGCAGGAGATGGATGTGTTCTGCATGGGATGAATGTAATAAGTACAGTTAATGTTGGCAACCAGCCAGTCCCATCGCCTCATGCTGGGTGAGTTGCCCCAGGGCTCTGACCAGGGGTAAAACACCAATAAATGATTTCCCTCATCTCCCATTTATTAGAAAATGAACACCTTGTCAAGGTTCGTTTTCTGTTTTCCTAACTGTCACTTTGCTTCAGGGACGGTAACTAATTGAATATTAGTTAATTGTTTCTAATAAAATGCTGATAATTAGATATCTTTTTCCATGTTGCTGGCCTAGCTCCTCTCTTTAATTTCACTTCCCTTTCAGTAGCCTCCGTTTCTCATACAGCCGCGTCGAGATTGATTATCTGCAGCGAGCGAGAGGCCAAGCAAGAAACTTCATTTAAGATTAATTTCAGGGAAACTGTTTTACAATTTTCCTAAATTGAATTTAGTCTTAATTTTAAAGTGTTAGAGGTTGTATGTCTTCAAAGGTTGCTTTTGGATAATTTATTATGTATCAAGTAATCAAACCCTCTCTTGAACTAGGATGCTCAACGTGTCTAAAGGCACTCCTTGGATTAGCCGCACTGACAAGCCTGGTTTTGCTCAGAAGTGTTGGGGAGGGGAGGGCAGCATTCCCTGGCCTGTATGCTAGATTGCCATTTAATGTAGAATATTTCTCTATTATTAAGCAATTCCTAGAAAAGACTGTCTCTTCCTCTTCATGTCAGTTCCTCCAGTCGTCAGTGATCCCCAGATGGTTTTGGTAGTTGCAGTAAGCATAGGGGACATCTGGTTTCCCCTAAATGCTTGCAAACCATGTCTATGACAACTATGTAAGTTCATGCTGGTCTCCCAGATCAGGATGTTTCTTCCTCATCCCACCCTGGGTGAGACTCAGATGTCTCTTCAAGTGTGTTTGAATTGTAGTCTGTTCTTTTTGGAATGATCCATTTTAAAAAACCTTCCCAAATCTAAGACCCGTGTGAAAGCTGCATGCTGTTTTCAGGAGATGCTCACCAGCTAACTTCCTGGGTGCTTGGCACCCACCAGGTATAAAATGTGATAGTGCCAGTAATTTCAGTTGAACTGTGAGGACTTGCACAAATTGAAAAGCTGTCCCACGGGACTGTTCTCTGTCTTATCTGGAGTAAACCATAATAGAGCAAATATATTCCAACCCAGTTTGCTCGCAAGCTGAGGATACTATACTTGTAACAATGCTGATAATAAATATTTCTGCAGCCTGGTGACAAGGAGGTGTGGGTATCTGGTAAGGGTAGAATAAAAAAAAGCAACAGAGCATCCAGAATTTGTACCAGATTCATGCTTATTTGGCAAAATGAGAAGGCTGGAAAAGATACCTCTAAGATCCCTTCCCCTTTAGCTTCTATCTCTCCCTGCACAAAATCAGCTTTAGTTGTTTGAATTCCCTTGGGGAGGGGATGAAGCTGTAGCCCCACTGCTTCTTTCAGATGTTGACTTGTGTAAAGATAGCAGGGGACGGATATTTGTACCACAGCAAAATGCCGAGCAGCTCAGTGTAAGAACTGCTGAGTTGGAAAAAGAAGTTGGAGAAAGATGAAATGAATACTGAAAACACAGAAAGAAGCTAATGGAACATAATGCAAGCAGAATTAGAGTACTTGGAGTCTGTCCTAAGATATTCCTGGCCAAGTTTGTCCCTTCAAGCAAATAAAACAACCCCAGGGAGCAATTTGGCCTACCATGCCTACATTTGGACTCTCTGAAGAGAAGCAGAGTAACCCAATTGCGCAGACTGAGAAAAACTGTAACAGCTTTTCCATCTATTTTTTTTGCTCTAAGAGATACTGAATATAATATATGGATCATATACAGTCCCTGTTAAAATCAGCTTACTGTATTTTTACTAGCTTCACAATGTACCAATTACTTAAAAACTCAGCATGAGAAAAGGTCAGATTCTGAATGAAGGTAGGTGAGTCCTTGCCTTAAGCCTGCCAGAAAAGTAGGTCTGTAAGACTTTCTAAACTTCCTTTTTTTTTGCTAGCAAAACTCTTGACTTAGCAGGAGTTGGACTGGCAACTCCCAAAGAATTCGCTGTGTTTCTTTGGATATGGCTGTGCAGTCACGCAAAGCTTGTAGCCCATATAGATGCACCTCAGTCAGCTTTAAATTGGGAACGTAACCATAGTCTCACGGAGCTCCTCCACAGGGGACAACATACTCGCCCGGTTTCTCAGGTAGGTTATGTTATGTTGCGCTGGCTGAGGTGTGTGTGTATCCTTTGTCTTGGCTAAAGGATGTCAAAAGACCTTTGTCATAAGAGAAAGAAAAAAAAAAAAAAGTCTAGCGCTTAGATTTGTTCTGTGTTAGAGAACATGAAAAAGTTCTGCGGGTGCGGAGAGTGATTTACGTTGGTCACTAGGAGAAGGATGCAGGCTTTTCTCTTTGGCTCTCTGGCTGACTATATAGATAGGAAAAATAACAAGGAAATTAGTGAAAGACAAGCAAATGTTTCTTTCATTTTTATTGTATATCTTAATCTTTCAGTGAAGGGTTGACCCAGTTTTCAAGGAGATCTAGATCACTGAGCATCCGGTGATGTGGCTCCAACTCTGCTAACCTGCCTCACGAGCACCTTCCTCCCTGGTCCTGCTGGGCTCAGTGACACTGTCGCAGCATAGGTTTCTTTAAGCTGCTTCTCTTCACATTCAGTCCTTCCGGGTGACAAACAGATCAGTTGAAAATGCATTTGTTAACCCTCTCAAGGGATGGAGCAGACTTGATTACGGCACAAATGAAATACCCTGTATGCGTGGTGAGTATCCATGTTAGAGAATTCAAGTTGCCACGCCCTATCCTTTGTAGAGGTGGAGAGTTGGGGTTTTGGGGGTTTTTTTTGGTTGTGTGTGTTGTTTTTGTTTTTTTTTAATGAAGGGGATTTGCTTCATTTACTCTAGCTACAATAATCTATAAAGCTGGCAGGAGGATTGTTTATTGTCAGGAAGGCTTGCACTTAATGGCAAGGTCTAAACATTGCAACCCACCTGAAGGTACTCTGTAACAAAGGGGTCCCCTGCTGGCGAGAAGCAATACAAGATGGGAAGGATGAAAAGACTTCCAGGAATATTCACATGTTTTGGTCTTGGGCAAGTCATCTGTTGCTTCTGATTTTTCACTGGAAACAGCTGACTGATGAAATATTGTAATATTGTTTTAAAAAAAGCATGTTGGATTGCTTGTAGCCTACTATCAGCTTACTCTACTGGCAGTTCAGTTTGCAGCACCTGTGATAAATTAACAAAATTAATGATTGCCAAGTGCTGCCAGATGATGCTTGACATAAAGTGAGGTGGGTTATTTTGAAGTTCAGACTGCCATCAGATTTTTTTTCTAAATTTATTTGTCTGTTTTCATAGAATCATAGAATGGTTTGGGTTGGAAGGGACCTTAAAGTTCATAGTTCCAACGTCTCGGCAATGGGCAGGGACACCTTTATTTTTAGAAGCTATGCAACAGCAAATAAATGCATGCCACATACTGCAGTTTGACAGACAACTGAATGGCAAGGCTGTAATGGGATCTTTCAGTTCTTACTGAATAAAGTCTCTTTCCTTTTTATCACTCTGATTATACCAACAAGGCATATTTAAAGCTTGTAGGAGTCTCGTATCATTACAGCAGAAATGTGTTTTCCCTTTCCAGAAAGGAGAATTTGCAGTGTCTGTAGGCTCGTGCAACACTTACGTTGCCTTTGTTTTTGAGTGAGGGTTTGGAAGTGTCCAAGAAGGGGGAAAGAAGTAAATCCACGTTAGTATGGTCCCACCATCTCCTCCTCACCCGCCAGGCTGAAGGGACATTGTATGTATGGGTGACGGGAGTCCCTGGGAGCCCAGGGAGGTCTGTGCCATTCTGTGGCAGTTCATTCATCACCAGTTTCTGTCCTGGAGAGTATGAGCCTTTGCCCAGTGCAGCCAGTCCGAGGAACTTCTGCTGGATCATCTGAGGTACCACAGCCGAGAGAGGTGGTACCCAAACTGATATGGCAGCATTGGCCAGGAAATAACCACCAGAGGGGTTCTTTGTTTAAAGAAATCTAAACAGATTTATCTTGAGATGAATTCAAATTACTGATAAAAATCCAGGTAACAGGCATCTGGAGAAACAGTTGATTCCCCCTGCTCAGCTATAGGATGAAAAGAAATAGGTTTTTACAACAGTGCATATAAAAATTAAGTCCACTAGGAGGATTTTTTAAACGTATATCACATGGTTTAGTAGCAAGTCATTCTAGATCCATAAATGTCCTCATTGAAAGCTTTATTACTTGACAGATGCAGAGATGTCAATTTTCATTATAACACATAGCACATCTTTCCCTTGAGGGAACCTCGTTAGAACTGTAACGCTAGTGGATTCGAGAGGAAACCCTTCCTATACCCTACCCCAGCCTGTTTGGTTAATTAAACACGGGGCTTTCTTTTCAGTCAGTGCCAGCCCATCAAGTTTACTTGTCACTTCTGGATTTGTTGGGAAGTTGTAGTGCTTGTACGTGGGGCAGAGGAGAGATGCCCAACATCATGGTTGCCCTCCGTAGCTTTTTCCGCATGACCAGAGAAATCCTTAGCAGAGGAGACTCCGGCTTCGTGTCTACGGGGTGTCCCTCAGAAAAAGAGAAATTAGAGAAATTGCAAAGAAGGTGAAGCACCGTTCCTAATGCCAGGCAATAATTGTGGCGCTTAGAGATGAATGTAAATTTCATAATCAGCTGTAGTCTGCAGCTGGGAAAATACAAGTGTGTAAAGTGTTTTTAAATTATAACTGTTCAGGGATCATAAGACAAAGATTAGTTGTCTAAATCTGTCTCATAAACAAATTAACACAGTGCTGCTTTCTGTTCAAAATATGATTCTTGTCGGAAGGATTAAACATGTTAAATCCAGCTAGAATATGCTGTGATCGTGTTTTTTAGCAAAGCTGCAATAATCAGACATTTACAACTAATAAATCGGTGCTCTAATTCCTCTGCAATAAGGCTTTGAAATATAATCTGTCATTTCAGATTTATAGAACATGACTTTTCATAATTATAATTCTCAAATGCACATTACTAGTTATAATTAAATTCACTTTCAAAAAATCTGAAGCATTTTTGTGGATTATCTGCTCATATTATGTCCTAATGGTAAAATTAATGTATAATCTGTTGAATAAATTTGGTTAGTTCTTGGATAGAAAAATATGCTCCGCTATTGATCAAGTCCTGGAAACTTAGATAAGAAGAACAAAAATGTGTACTGTATATCTTAAGAGAGCTCTAACAAAGCCAGATCAAACTCAATCATAGGCAAAAAGGAGAACTTTCCTTCATAAAAGAAAAAAATGAAAGGATTTTGACTAATTTAAAAGAAATAAAAAATACTAAATTATAGCTCGATTAGAAAAGATGTTAAATAGTGGCTCTGGTTAGGGTGTAACAATGGATTAAATTATAGACTAATTTGACTGAAGAATTAATCACTATTTGTGGGAACAAGTATATTTATTTGTGGGTGTTGGTTCAATAGAAGCTGAAGTGTATCACTTACTCAGCTTAATGTTTCTCATTAATAAAATACCTAAGGACTGGATGTATTTCTTGCCATCATTATCACAACTGCCCTATTATTTCACTAAAGCAGAAGCTCAGGCTTTAAAATTTCAGTTTTAAAGCCAGCGGGTCAGATCCCCGCTGCTCTGTTGTGGAGGTGGAAGGATGTTCATCGAATGGCCAACCCTCCTTCTGGCCCTGCCCCACCGCAGTAGCTGTAGGTGACCGGTATATATAATCGTTTAGGTTTCTGTGTGTTGAATAAGAAGAATAATTCCTTCTGCCAAGCCCTTACGTGAGGAATATAGAGAAGGTGACAGTCCATCTCCTTTGCAGAGTTAGGGCAATTCAGGCCATCAGAGGATCAAATCACTGGTGGGTTTGGAAATAGTCTCTTGGAGCCCTACATTGTATCCCCAGCTGGTTTGTTGCTGCTGCAGGGACCTCTGAATTCCTTTCTGCTGAGGACTCAGAGCAGTCGTGCCTGGTCTTGTGGCCTGAGCGGGCTGCAGTACGACCTGCAGGGCACTGTGCGTGCGACGGGTGTGTGTGCAGTGATACGTTTGCTCACAAGCAGGCGGCAGCCTGCAAATCATATTCTTATGATTTGCACAGAGGCTGAGCATTGCTACTCTTTCCTGCGACCTTCAAGTCCTTCCCTACTCATTTGCCTCAGAGTGCTACCATCAGGAGACTTTAAATAGCCATTGTAGTCCAGTTGTAGACTGTCATCCAGCCCTGAGGGTGACAAGGTGGGGTAAGCTGCCAGGACACGTCCAGGGCCCGTACTGCACTCCCATGCTCTGGGAGAGAAGCAGACTGTAAGTGACAGGACTCATTTTAATGGGCATCATCTGGCCAGCATTTTACTTCAGCATACATAGATACCAATTCAGCAGTACATATGAAGCTGTGCATCTAAACTTTAATGGGCAGGTCATCTTTCCCATGGGAAAGCTTCTGGGATAGTCCAAAGTCAATAGGAAGCTGAAGACTTAGAGATGAAACGTGCAGTGAGAACAGGTCATTCACATGGGGAAAAATGCTGTTGGGCAGGAGAAAGGTAGAAGACCTTCCCTTCAGTAGGTCTTTAGGTCAGTTAGCTTCTTTAACTTTATATTTCCCCATGCAAATAATAACTTTTCACTTCCTTGTAAAATTAAATCCTTTAGTCTGATCCAGCATCCCTAACTGAAGGTAGTAAAGGAGTAACTGGGCAAGAGAGGGTTGAATAGTGCCAGATCAACCTGGAAACTGGAAATCTGAGAGGAACAATAAAAAAATATATGCAACCAGTCTAAGAGGTAAAGAGCCTTTTTCTTGCAAATAAACATGAAACTGTTGGTATGCTTTAGTACAAAGGTAGCTGGGTTTGAACAGGGATAGGAGCTAGCTGCCTTGTTAGGGCTGAATGCTTTATGGGGTTATGGTGCTTAAAAGACTGGGAAAGCTGAAACAGGATTGATAGCAGTGGAAATCAGAAGAGTTAGAGAGAACCTGTTGCTCCTGTGACCCATTATATGAAGGCAGGATTCTCAAAGATGACTCATAATGATGAACAGTTTCCCTACGTGCAGCAAATACCAGTAGTTTTCTTCTTTTGACACAAGAGTAGAAACACCCAGCTGCTGAAGGACAGTCCTTCCCTTAAAGAACTTACAGTCTCCAGAGCTAAATTAGGCAAAAGCAGGAAGGAGAGACCAAAGCTCAGAGACGAGAAGTGACATGGCAAATTAGCTGTTACACTGAATTTATAACCATGGCCTCCTATCATCCAGCTTTGTGAATTGAACCAGCCAGCCCTTCTCACATGCTACCTGTTCCTCAAAGTCTGAGAGAGAACAAACCGCAGTCAAGTGCAGTAAATAAATAATTCAGGGACAATGTGTAATGATCAATGGAGCATCCCAAATTAGTGCATGCTGCTGGCCTGTAAGCAAAATTATGTGGCTGAAAATCAAGGTCACTTAGGGACGGTTTGCTCGTGTGTTCACCATACAGTCCTCAGTTTGTATCCTAGTGACGCGCATTAATAAACCTTTGTTGGGCAGCATAAGTAAAAGCAGAATCAGTTAGTTGAAAATGCTGGAGTATTTAATCATAATTGACCAAGTGCTGAAAGACTACTTCTCACCAACCTGCGCCGTCCATTACAGGAGATATCCTTGAGCTGTGCAGAAGAGAGATATCTCCTGGCAATCTAAGACTGCTTTGCCAGCTGTGTAGTCAGAAATTCAGGAGGACTCTGTCAGAGTGGGGAGGGATGTGAAGGGCTGCCGTTTCTGCGGAGTGTCAGTAAGGCAACTGACAGCAGACGTCCTCCGCTGTGGGTCTGGGTGCTCCCTGGCTGGGCTGGCCCACCTGCGGCTGCACTTCTTGGGAGAATTTCTAGCTGGAGGTATATGCACATCTCAGATGATGAAAGTTCTTAATTAGCTCTCTAAAATAATAGGTATTTATCTATCACTGATCTGTCCACTTAATTAGGGGGCTGAAATAGTGCCATTAAAAGATAGCATTGCCATTACTAAAAATAGTCGTTAACATGCCATTTTTAGAACTAGCTGAAAAGCAGTTATTAAGATGTGCAGTCTGATGATGTTTGGACCATCCATGTTATCCTAACCAGTCTTCAGATGTGGGAGAAGCAAGCAGAACTGGTGCCTTTCCACCTTACACATGGTGCAGGCGTAGCTAAAGATATTTGGTAAAGAAATATGGTTGTTGGGTAAGAGGTTTAAATAAGATTAGGCTTTATTCCTGGAGTACCCTGTGTCAGGTAGATTTGACAGTCGCATCACAAAGATCCCACAGCGTGTTCAGCGTAGGCACTGCACCTCGTGTGCAGCCAGGGCCTGTGCTGTCCCGCTGTCTTCTGAGCCGAGTGACAAACTCCCCGAGTTCCTGTCACAAAGGGTGAGACTGAGGGATAAGTGATGGTTAAGTGATGGCTGCAGAATCAGATGTTTAAAAAATGGGGGAAAAAAAAATGCATGAGGGCATGAACAATTGGAAATTAGTGTGCATCAGCAGGGTTCTGAAGACTACAGCCATATATTTTATCTGTGGGTCTGTGTGTGTTCGCTCCGGTCTGTGCAAACAGGGGCAGGGTGAGGGTGAGCCAACACCTGGCTCTTGCCTTACAAATGTGACAGCGAGCTTTGAATTGTTAAGGATCGTATGAAAATGACAAAGATGGGATCAAATCTGTCTTTATTTGTCTTGTCTGTGATAGTGCCATATCACTTTACTCCTTTGATCACGTTCTTCTTAATTTCTTTTCCTCTGGACATATAATGTATCACAGAATAGTGCTAAATTTGTTCTGTGACATCTGTGGTGGTTTTTTATTTTTTTTTATTTTTTCCTTCCAAATTCTGAAAGCCTACTTTGGCTTCTTTGAAAAATATTGAAAGGATCTTTCTAAAGAGAAATGTGTTGGAGATATTTTCTTAATAGCCTGCTTTATGCTAGTTAATCCATCTTAAAAAAAAAAAAATCACTGAAGAACTACATTTTTCAGAAAGCACATGCACATTCCAGGAGCTGCGCAATTGATATATGTTAGCAATGCCTGAGGATGGAAGAGATGCCCATATCTGTTGAAGCAATCTTTTTTCCTCAACCACAACAAAAATGTAAGCATTCATACTTCAGAAAATGGATTGCAGATGTGCCTTCCCCACCCACCACCCTAAATACGTTTGCTGATGTCTCAAATATATGTAAATATTTAACATTTGCTAATCTGCTTAAAGATACATGGTAACACAATAGAATTTCAATACAAATATTTATTTCAAATGACACTTACAAAACTGGACAGCCTCCCTGCTGAGGTGCACAGGATACTATGCCAAAGATGATTTAAAGGCATGTCAGCAGTTTCACATATATATTGGAAATGTTCCATGTACATGCTCACATGGAGTGAAGGGAAGCCTTGGGATCTTTGGAGTGAAGATACACGCCTGGTTCCACCGACCACGGGCTGTGGCTGCTCTGTGCAAAGCACAAGCTTTCCTCCTGGCCGGGGAGAAGCAAAGGCTTTTACAGGATCCCTTTCTCCTGCACCAGTAACAGAAACAGCACTAACTGGGACTCATTCCCATTGCCCAGGGATTTTCTTACCCAGCTCTGGTTTGTTTGGTTTCTTCTCTTTTCTGTTACCTTTGTGATTTGCCTTAAAAATCCCAGAAGATTGTCATTTTAACACTGAAGGGCTGCAAGTAAAGCACATGAAATGAAATGCAGCTCCTACCTTCACCACTCTGAGCAATTGCCAGTCATTCTGCCAGGGGTTTCATTCTGGGAGCAGCTGAGCACTCCCTAGCTTGGCCACAAATGTCAGTAATAGTCCCAGTATCTCCAGCATCTTGCAGGATCCTGTTCCTGAGATCAGGTACTTTGCTGTGTTTCGACTGCTTCTACACCATTTCCTCTCTCCTCTCTGTCCACATCACGGTTTCATCTTTTATTACTGCTCTGGGCTTATGAAGGCGCTTAGCCATGCAGTTATGCAATGTAAACTCTTGTCTTTGAAAGCCTGAGGCTGATACTGTCAAAACAATCAAAAAACCCTTGAAAGCTCTTTTGCCAAGTGTTCTGATGGAAACCAAGACTTTCACTGCTCTACAGTAGATCACAGTCCATGACACATGAATTATTTTAAGTCAGAAAAATGTGTCACAGTTCCTCTCATGGCTACTTACGTTGATACCGTTCGTACCAGAGCTGAGTCCCATTGACTTCAGCAGGAAGGCTCCGAGCTCTCCATCAGAGACCAGGATGTGAGTCATCCTTGGGGGCATCATAAAGGTTCCGCCAAAGAAAGAATATACTTATCTTCCCGAAACAGGTCTGACAGATAAAGAAATATTTGTGGTTTTAATCTGGAATTCACATGTATTTTTCCTGAGCATCACATACTCTGCTGGGGAGAGTGTCAATTATTTATTTGAGTACTGGAGAAAAATCAAGGGCACATCAAGGCAATTCATACCTTTTGATGCAGTCTAAAATGTTAGAATTCCACTCTGGCAAAATGCTCTTGACTTTTTTTTTTTTTTTTTTTTTTTTTATTTTATTTCCCGCCCCCTGCCCCCCAGCCTTCGAACTTGACAATGTTTTCCTTATTTTTCCTGGGAAAGGAATGCATCTGTTTTCTTAACAAATGGAAGTGTTTGACTTACAGATGCTGCCTTTCAAATCAAAGCCTACTGAAAATCTGATATGGTCAGAGAACACGTCACGTATTTTCCAGTTAGCGGGTGAGAACTTTTTCCACAGCTGTACAGTGTGTCTTGGCAAGTGTTTGTCAGTGCAGATATCCCTTCCCCAGATTTATCAGTGCAAAATTTCTAAACTGCTGTTGAGATACAATGAAAGAAATCATTGCTACGCTTGGGAAGGAACAATGTAGAAGACACTAGTTTTCTATCATCCCAGATGTTGTTATTTCTATTTTCCAGAGCTCAAGCATCACCCTGATGTAGGAGGCATAGGTTGGGGAGCTCCTCTCATCACAGCGATGCTGTTAGGTGAGGGAGGTCTCTCCTTGAGGGGAGGAGCTGGAAGCCTACTCTGAAATATGTGTGTCCCACTGGAAAGAAATGCTGGTTATGCTGCATAGAAAGGATGGAACATTATTGATGGGCGAAGAAAATATGCCTGTCCCTCTTTTATTATGGAGTACAAGGAGGGGGAGGAGTTGATGACCTTAAAATTAAAGACTTTGCACTTTGAGTCAGGGGAAATGAGGACTAATTGACACTGGTTTCCCTCAATACTTCCGCAGCCTCCCCAGCAGTATGATAACCTCAGAAAGATCTGAACGTTGGCAGTGTTTCATACAGCAAAGAAAGACTGTAGGGTATTTGTTAGGGAGATCTTTCCAGACAGGATTAGCATCAAACAGTGTGATGTTAATGGCAGATTCTTATACCTTATAGTCTGGACTATCCTCGTTTATTTTGCGATTTGACAAGAAGGATTTGTGATTAAGAGACTTCAACACAGGTCTCTAATTCACTTGTCTGCTGGCAAACATTAATTCAGATATGGATAGGATATAAGCTTACTGCACGCAAGCCATTCCTGAATAATGTTTTGTACCTACCAGCTGTAATGTTTTTGACTGTGGTGTGTTTTAGAGTAAAGATACAAGAACAGATTTGCACACTGGTTTTAGTTTAATGGGTTATTAATAAACTTTAAATAACAGCAATTTTGTCTTTGCTAACCCACTTCTTAATAAGCCAAAAAAGGCTTATTTAAATATAAATGTGTATGTGTTAGCTGCAGGCAAGTTATTTTTATAATTAACTACAACATTAGAAACCAATCATATAAATATGTTACTATAGACCAGTCCCCGTAAGTCTAATTCAATTGAAAATTTGTAATCGTTGTGGTATGTCCTCTAGTAATAACAAAATTCTTGGCTTTAACAAGGAACAAGGATCTGAATGGTTTAGTCAAAAACAAGGATTCTATTTTTTTGTATTTGTCAAGTTTTAGTTAGAATCATAGAATGGTTTGTGTTGGAAAGGACCTTTAAAGCCCACCCAGCCCAACCCCCCTGCAAGGAGCAGGGACATCTCCAACCAGATCAGGTTGCTCACAGCCCCGTCCAACCTGGCCTGGAATGTTTCCAGGGATGGGGCATCCACTGCCTCTCTGGGCAACCTGAGCCAGTGCTTCAGCACTCTCATTGTAAAAAGTCTTCTTATATCAAGTCTGATAGTTCCCCCCTTCTGAAAACCACAGAGGTCTCAAGGAAATTCTTCCTAGTGAACGTATCAGTCACTTAATTCAGATATCTGGATTCTTCTCTCACTTCCTTGTGCCCACACTGACTACACCTCCAGCGTTCAGTGCTTTGTTGCCACGGTGGCAATGGTAGCTCCCATCTAGGAAGGGATGTCTGCAACCCGCTTGTTGCCTTCAGGGTGAGATGTGTTCCCTTTGCCTTCCTGCCAAATTGTCACCTCTGCTCTGCTGGACAGTGTGTGGCCATTGCTGCGTGGGAGCAGATAGCAGGAAATAACTAAAACCCCACCTATAACAGGGACAGAGTCAGACACAGTTTCCTTTTACCTGCGTATGTAATTCACCAGGGAACAGAAGCTAAAGCTGTTGGAAGGATTTCTTCTGTCTTTACATTTAGATCAGCCAGTGGAGAGGCTTTTCTGGTAGCCTGTCCATTTCACTAGGAGGGCCAAGTAGGTTAGTGAGCTCTATCGAGCCTAAGCCAGTATTTTAATTAACAGTTAATGTATTTTTCAAATTTTCTGTTACTTTTACTCTTGACAGGAGTAACTCAGTCAAGTCGTGATCCACATGCTTTGTGGGAGCTTGTATGTCTGTTTGACAATCATAATTCGATTTATCAATCACTCAAGCTCAGATTGGGGTCAGAGTTTGACTTGATGCCGCTGGCCCATCCTAGAACTGCAGTTCTTCTTTTCCCTCCCACACTGTCACAGTGACATCACACAGAGGTGATGTGTGCAGTAATGTTAAATGAGATATTTAGGATTGCAGAAAATAGCATGTCTGTAAGAAATCCACACAGTGCATATGAGATTGATAGGAGAGTTGAGCATCTCTGCCGTTAGAAGTCCAAATCCTTTATTATTTCAGCTTTAAAAAAAAATAAAAATCAAAGTTGGAGGAACTGAAAATCATGATGTGGCCTGTCCCCACCCAAGGGAATACAATACCCTGAGCTAAATACCTTCACCTTCCATATAACCCGCTGGGAGACAAGAATATTTGGCAGTGCTTGCTCAGCACCATACAAGATAGGGCCCCACAACTATTTGAATTTCCCAGTTCTATTTACAAGATGTGTCCTTTCCAATCACTTTTGGTTTTTTTAAGAATAGTTAAATTGAGTCAGTTTTATGTAAGCCCTAAAAATATTCTAGGAACAGCAGACTAGTGCATAAAATGTGTTGCCTGCCTCCTCCCCTTAGTTTCCTTCAAATAACGAGAGGTCACAACCCCCCAGGTCTGGCTGTTGGCTGTTAGCTGGTAGAAACCAGCTGAAACCCTGGTGAGACAAATCTCCGCAGCTGTATCGTGTGTCTGCTGTTGTCAATAGATCTGCAAAACCTCCAACTGCTTGTCACTCCACATAAAGTGGATTTAGAGGGAGATGAAGTCGAAAGAGGAACAGATCGCAATGCCATCTGAAGGCATGTTGATCTGGTAAACTTTTCTTGTCTTATTTACTTCCAGTTTTTTTCTTTTCTCTGCTTCTCCAGCCCATTAAAAAGATAGGCACATTACGTATCTAGCCACCAAGCACAGATTTCAAAGCCAGCACTACACTTTGCTTCCGTATCGTCCTGGTACAAGGAAGGTAATTGCCAATCCCATCTAACGAGTTCGCAGCCATGGCCAGGTTGATACACCACCTGTAAGTACTACAGGATTGCAGAACAGAGGCTCTGATCCTTCAGTTTATTTTTTGAGGCTGGTTTACACGCTGCCACTGACTGCAGAGTGCTCTCCATGCCGTCTCAAAGCGGAATCGGCCTTGGCCCAGCCTCACCCCTCTTGGGACAGCCCTCCTGCTCCGAACCAGCCACCCGGGGCCCCGCACCAGTGCCTCGGGCGGTGCTGCTGGCGCTCCGAGGTTGCTC
Source organism: Chlamydotis macqueenii (assembly GCF_036417535.1). NCBI lineage: Eukaryota > Metazoa > Chordata > Aves > Otidiformes > Otididae > Chlamydotis > Chlamydotis macqueenii. The sequence goes on from NC_141568.1 coordinate 17,645,489, forward strand.
CCAGGATCATGATTTTCGGCAAGATTTTCATCTTGCTAGCAATAGGCAAAATCCATTCCAAACATACACTTTATTTCCTTGAGGGAGTGCTGATTTCAGAGAAATATTGTAGCATTTTAGGGAAGTGGGGGAAAATTAATTTATCTTTGAAAATACTTCTGATACAAGAGGTTGTGAGAATAGAAGAGGGGGAAAAGGAAAATCATGTTTACTTGTTCTGTTGTCATCCTTCCAATATTACAAAAAGCAAGGGTGGGATCTTTTTCTCTTCTCCTTACAACTGAACTTTGTTTCAAGTTTGGGGAAAACGCCATGATGTACCTTATTCTGTGTTTTCGAAAGGAATTTTTCTAAGGCAATTTAAAATTCATTGAAAGAAAAGAAAAAGCAAATAGATAATAATAATTTCTTGGCCAGCTGTAGTTTTTATGTCCATTTATGATGGGTTTGATGCCTCATGGAAAGGCAGGGCGTGAACTTCAGAGAGGCAGCCTGCCTCCAGGCCAGCGTCTGCCATGCCCAGTAAAAGCTGTGCCCCTCACGTGCCGCTGAAAACCAAACAGCTTCTTACCTGGCTGGGTCTGATCACAGAAAGAGAGTCAGAAAAGATCTTGCTTTTTTTTTTTTAAATTTCCTGAAAGAAAAGAAAATATTTGAATGAGAATACCCAAGATGTTGTTTCCTGGCCTCAGATAAGGACCTACTTTTCCAGCCTTGACTTAACCTGCCAGCGACTCCTGCAGGGAATTGTGCTGGAGAGAAAGGATACAGATCATGCTCGGATTGCAGCTAATTATTAAAAATGGCTTACTTGTGTTTATTTTTAATTGCTCCAAACCTCAGTAGTGTAATGTAGCTATTAAGAAATAACTCTCTGAAAGAGTTAACAAAAAAAAAAAAAATCAGATAAGGTCCCCAATGCACTTTTGCATTTTATTGACATTTTAATTAAGACTGTAGTATACTTCAGGGATCTCTGCACTTAAATAGAAACCATTTTAATATGCTACACTGGCAAAGAGTAATGGATGAATACAGACCCATATTCCCATATGTTTTATGGTACTTAGTGATTCTTTTGTACAATGTATTATGATGTTAAGTCATTTTATGAGTTTCTATTGGCTAAGCTGAGCCATATCAAATTATAATTTTGCTCAGTGGATTTTACTGTAAGCAGATTAAATAGGGCACATTCTGTATTTTTTGTATGGTTAGATCTGCCTGTTTTTGTTTTTCCTATTATGGCCGTCATTTACTTTTCCCCTTAAAATGAATATAACAAGCATTATATCAAGAAATCGCTTGGCTCCATTTACAGTGGGCTGGGGTTGGGGTGATTGTTTGCTGGATTTTCTTTTTTTTTTTTTTCTCTCTTTTTTTTTTTTAATAAAAGTTGTTGGAGCTGAAAGGATGTAGTTCCCCTGATAATATTGATCTGAATGAATTCTTATCCATTTAACTGCACCACTGATATAGCTGTGAATAGTTTTCTTTTTAAATAGACAAGTTGATATCTAGTATTAATATCTGGGGACTTCAGCAAGCCAAGAGAGAGGTTACTTGTCCCATTTTGGATCCAGGAACAGGACTGTGTGTCAAAGGGCTGACAAATGTAGTTTAATGATGCTTACTGACTCTGGAGTTTCGAAGACTTTGAGTAACACCAAGTTGTAAACCCACTCACGAGCAACATGAGAAAGCAGGAATACCACTCCAGGAGTAAATGAAGGCAGCTCGAGGGTGTAACGTGGTACAGCACCCAATGCAGCTGGAAGGGGGAAAGTACTGGGGCGAGATGCACTGGTGTCAGGCCAATTGCCCTGGCCACCGCTGTCACGCGAAGCAGCCTGAGTGGGAACCACAGGCATGGTACAAAGTCAGGCTAAATGTTGATACCCACTTTTATTATTATTATTGTTATTATTATTGGACTCATCTCTCACGAGAGTGTTTCTGTATAGTAGGCCAAGCCAAAACCAGAAAGTTCCAGACTGGAAAGCTTATTCTCATGAGAACATCAGTACAAGCAGCCATCCTCCATATCTCAATAGCCATCTCCAAACAAGTAAGAGCAGATGAGTTTAATGGAAGGGGAACATTCCAGTTCGACAAAAATGCTACTCCAGCAAACCCAAAACTTTGTGGCGAAGGTGTTTGTGTCAATGAGGGTTTTGGAGAAAAAAGGGTTTCAGTATTCCATCTCTTTTGCCCTAACAAGATTTTAATGCTGAAATTTTGGTTCAGGTGAAAAAAAAGATTAGGAGAAGAATATATGTCAACATTTAAACATAATTCTTATGGCATAAATGAAATGTTGCAGTTGTGCATAGAGTCTGAGAAGATCTGTCCATTCAACTTCTCAAAATTGTGAGTTCTGCTGGCCCAGCATCGAATGCATTGGGAAAATTGGAGACACCTAAGGTTTCTTGGTGTAAGAATAACAGTTCCTGGGCCACTCTCACGTAGCATGGAGATTGTATTGCAGGAGGTGGACAGCAAAGGGGTTTACAGCTTATTTTTACAATCCCCACGCTAAATGTTTTTGCCACTTCCAGAAAACTTTTACTTGCTCCTCCATTCCCTGATTCCCTGGTATTCTGCTGCTCTACTTTTCCTTGAAAGCCAGCTTCTCTAAAACACTGGTTTTATTGTTCTATTGTGATAAATGATGTTTTAATTTACAGAAGGTCAATAAATGAGGTGAAACTGTTCAGAGAAATTATGAGGAATCTCTGTATGTTTGGTACCAGCACCACCAAACAAAGCTGTCTGGAAATCTGTATGTGAAGGAAAGGAGAATGGAGCAGAGGAACAGCGCTCAGTTATTGGGGCTATCGATGGATGTGTTCGGAGATGGAGATATCTTTAAATTAGGCCATTTTAATGCAAAGTGCATTAAAGCACATGGATTTTTTTTTTTCATACTTCCTGTTAATACATTGGAGTGAGATAAAAAAAAAAAAAGGAAAGTGCCACATTCAGGGTTTCTCGTCCTTTTTCAGATTTCTCATGCCTTTTCAGGATTGCATTCAAAATGTTCTGTACTTTTACCTTTTACAGCTACGCTGTAAGGGCAAGACTTCTTAAGTAAAGATCATCCAAATCTCTTTGGTGCCACATTAATCGCAGCAGCAGCTTTGAGCCCTTCGATCTTTCCTTGTCACTGATAAAGGAGCCGGTACCTGATGTCACATCAGTTATTCCCTTTAACAGAGGCGTGATAAGTTTTATGTTACTTTGCCTTTCCGACCTAGTGCTCTACGAGCGTTCCCAAAACCAGATGAGGTGAAATTAGACCTGAACCTTCAGGTCTGTTTGTCTGCAGTTCAGTGGTGGGTGGTGCTTCTCTGGGTGAGGTTTTTGGTGTGCTTCAGCATACTTCTGCCAGAAAAGGGCCCATATGGCGTGGGTGAGAATGCTTCACTGGCACAGGGCTAAAGACAGCCTTTGCCATCTCAGCTATCTGTGATTTGTTAATTGATTCAATTCGTATTGCTTGTTTGGCTTTAAATCTCTCTTCTCTGTCAGCACCCATCCTTGTTAATCAGACCATCCACAGAGACCTCATGCAGAAGACCAAAGAGAAGCCAAAGCCTGACGTTAAATTCAAGCTTTTCCGATCCAGCCGTGCGGACATCGTTCCCTGTTGCCCGATTAGGGGGATCTCAGCACCTTTGAAGATGGCTTTGCATAGCTGTGGCACATAGGCACTGGGGATGGTGCCAGCTGAGGAACTTGATGGAAAAACTTACTTTGTACCTCCAGCTTTTGTCACATTTCATCATAGAGGAGCTTTTTAGATGTGTAATGTAAAATGCTGATTTCCCTCCTTTAAAAAGAGGCAGGACACCAAAACACATCTCTCAGCCTTGATTTCCCCTCTCCCTGGTGCACTGGGGTGTATGTTTAGGGATTACCTTGCGCGCTTGTACATATGGAGAAACCAGTGGCACGTGAATAAGCGTGCTGCTTGATGAGGCCTTTGTCTGCGTGCATGTTTGGGTAGAGTACAGTTCCCCCCCCCTTTTCGTTCATCCTTATTAATTTTCTTGGTCCTCTTCCCTTTTTTTTTTTTCCTCTCCTCTCTCTCCCTCCACCCCCCGCCTCCTTGCATGCTCCTGCCACCCACTGCTTCCTCCTCCCTCCAGAGCTGCTGATAAGCAGCTGGTTTTGGAGGCACAGCTAATGCCACCCCTCGGGGGGCTGTGGGCGAGGAGGGGGGTGCAGGGGCAGGGGAAATCGGGTGTCCCTCGTGGAGAGCAGAACAAGTCACCTCTGCATCAGCACAGCAGCCGCCCGCCTTAGGCCTAGGATGCCGACTTTATCTCCAAATTCAGATCTCCTGGTTCACAGCCCCATGCCAGACGTGCTTTTTTTTCAGATGCCTAAGGAATTCCTTGGTATTAAACTTAGAGAGAGATAGGGAGAGAATGTGGCGAGAATACGTTGCTTTGTCTGTTTTAGCATGTGCTAACAATAATTCCTGATGCCGTCTCGCAGGGGAGGAATACTGCCATGGTAACTTTTAACAGAGGCATGAAATCAGCAAGCTCCACTCTGCTATCTCATGTAATTAAATAGCTAATAATGTACAATTGTAATTTATACTAATGCTTTTGATATTCTGTCTTTATCTTGGAGCCCTTACCTCTTGGCGAAGCATCGTATCAATGTGGACATGGTGCTGAGGGTGGGGCGAGACAAGAAAGGGATCAGGGGATACCTCATTATAAATGTGAGGCTGGTGCATGAACCGTGTCTGCGGCAATCAAACAGCTAATTGTTATGATTTTGCCGATAGTGTCTTAGCTGTAATATCCTGCGCTGTGTCAATTTTTCAACCTTTAATGTAACGCATTTGCATATCGAGCCATCGCAGTGACTGTCCTATCAGCTGTACTTGAGTGTGTGAATCAAAAATGCATTGTTCCCCATGCCCTTCAGCATATCGGATCAAAAAGCAAAGCTAAGAGATAATTTTTATTTCAATTATTTTTTTTTTTGGACTTGGAGAAGTAATCGCATAGACAGTTTCCTTAAAGATAAATCCCTTGCTCATGCATGCGTTAAAATTCAGCTTGCAAGGCACCTAGTGTGGCTGAAGCCTAGATAAAAGAATTAAATTTTTGAAAAAATGGGAAAAAAAAAAAAAGGGAAAAAAAAAAAAAGGAAGAGAAGCCGGCGTTTAAAGTGTCCTGTGAAAGAAAGGCAGGCATTTGGCCTTAGGCATGTGCATCCACAAGAGACAGCTTCAGCTCTTATAAAGTGGGGAGTTTTGTGTGAGCACAGATGCATTTTGTTTTCCTATGAGGAAAAGATGATTAAATTATCAGAAACAAAGATAAAAAACCCAGGGCTTCCTGGATATTCTTCTTTTACCTCCCTTGTGTCTCACTTACTCCTACTGCTTAGCAAAGGTGCTGACTCTGTCTCTCTAAGCTTTAGTTTAAATGTCCAACACCACTTATTAATGAAAGTAATAGGCTTTTGTTTATTACATGTAATAATGGTGAATATGACTATTTAATATAAATCTGACATTTAAATTCCACTTAGTTCTGAGATTCGGTTGATATAAACGAGTAACTCTTTACCCTAGAGTAAAAACTCCCTCAGTCTGCATTTTAAAGCATTGAAGTTTTCAAAGTAATCAGTTTTTTTTTTCCAGAGGAACCAAATTGTGAAGACATCTGTTATGTTATTAATTTCACATAAATCTTAAGCTCCTCAAGGCCTGAAATGAGGCTTCATTCAAGCCGAATTAATGAAACATGATTGTAAGTCCCTCGCATGGAAATGCTGTCATACAGTATTGAGTTGCTTATAATCACTGAGTAATCTTGCAGGCTGCCAAGGGAGAGCTACTTTAAATCCCTCCATAAAACAATATCTGAAAATATCAGAACACTAACTATATCCTGGAAGATTAATAGCAGATGAAAATTTCTATGAAATGAATCATTCTTTCTCAGTAAAAGATACAAACATTTCCAGTAACTGCAGATTGTATAATACAGAGCACAATCTACGATCCAGATGAGAATTGCATTTAAGCTCAGAGATTCATTCTAAATACAAAGTTGCTTAAGTATGCAAGAATTCTATATAATAGAGAAAATGTTGGGAATTATATAGCTTTCTCATTCAATATGGTCCAAATCCTGAAGGACTTAGTCCAAACTCCCACTGACCTTTTTCGCCCACGGAAGGACTGCGGGATTTGGTAATACGTGTAAATATTGCACCGAGCAAATGGTAACTAATCATCATGAGTAAGAAGCAGCATACTAATTTTGAATTCTTTCTTTGAACAGTGTGTGATTTTTGGTCTGTGAATTGAGCAAATGAAACTTGCTATTCCTTTAAAAAAAAAAATAATAGAACAGTACCACACAACTTATTTTTAACGTTGAAACAGGAACTTTAGAGAGGCTGAACTTCCTTAATCAAACTTCAAAATACTGCATTGGTCTCCAGCTGAATTGGGAAATAAAAATCTGCATATGATATTTATTACACAAATCTTCTGAGTCCTGTTAGCTTTGATAGATTTTTTTTTTCCTCTTTTCTCCTAAAAAAAAAAATAAATCAAAGATGATTAAATACAAAGGTGATCCTTTTAATGTAGTGGCATATTATGCAAACTTAATTGTAAGGACAGTATATAGCTAGGGTATGGGATACTTGATAATCACCCCACAGTTAGAAACCTTGGTGGCAGTGGTATCGTATATAAAGTAACTTGAGGTGCAGCTATTTGAATCTGCCTTGTGCAGTCACTTCCTCCTGGATTTTCATCCTGAAGGTTTTTACACCTTTGCCCCTCAACACCTCTGTTCTGTCAGATTTTTAAGATAGGTTTTTTTTTCCTCCCGAATGTTTTTGCTGAACATGATCAGAGCTTAATTAACTATAAATAAATAATTCTAACAGTTGTATATATGCTCCTGGTCAGCAGCTGCTGGTGTTGAAAAATACTTTGATGTTTTAAACAAGGGAAGTGAGAACAGATCTAGGAGCTATAGTTGCAGATTTGTATTTAAGATTTATATTGCAGTTGTGATTGTATCCTAGCATTTAGAGTTTTCTTTATGTCTGTAATGTGATAGAAATTGCACACATATAGAATATGAATTTTTAAGTATAATGAATATGAATTTATATCATTATACTGTAGGATCCCGGCATTGCTAGATTGGCAGGAAGGAAAGCAGACCATCAGAATTCATCTCTGTGGTAATTTTTAGATAAAATTCTTTGTAATTCACAGAATAAAGATGTGCTAATATCTAGCTGCCCTACTTGAAATTTTGACAACCTCAGTATGAAATTTAAAAAAAAAGAAAAGACAGCTAGGTCTGTGTTTTACCCGTTAGTCAGATTCAATATTACTTCAAAGATGTTCTAAATCTGCATTTGAGCACCATATGTTGACACTGTGTTTTGGACACTGGAGATTACTTGAAGTACCGCAACCATGACTTGTACTCTTCTTCTGTAATCCTTGCTCTCCAGGGCATTCCTGAATTCAGAGAGAGGCAAACAGAGCAGGGTTTGGGGGTTTTTTTTGTTTCTGTTTTGGGGGGAGGGTTACTGTCTGGTTTGGGTGCTGCTTTCTTGTTCACCTCTGTGAATCCATGTCAAAATAAACGGAGACCTTATCTAGACAGTGCCACACTTTGAAGTGCCGAGATGCAAATCCAAACGTTGCATCACACTGTCAGATACAGAAATTAGTAGCATCCTGCATGTCCTTTGAAGTTCAAGGCTGTGCTTCCATAGAGGGTATTTTCATACAGAAATCAGATGGAAGCCATTCAGACTCAGATAGCAGTAATGATTTACTTGCAGTAAATCTTACAGGTTTTGGCCACACTTAGGGTATGATTTACTAAATAGTTTCTGGTCAGATGTTACTTATTAAGATATTACTCCCTCCCCTCAACTGTTTTTTAATTAAAGGCTAGAGATCTAATGTGCTTATTTTCTCTACACATATGTAAAAAATCAAATAACTATTATATACCAGATTATTTGGTTCTCGCATCTTTTTAAAATACTGTGATTTACAAACTTTGATAGAAGATAGAACTACTTGACTGCGGCAGCTGTTTAATCACAGTGGAAAATATTTTAAAATGACAACTTCAGTGGTGGTCTGTTCTGAACGACGAGCAGAATGAAGTAGGCTGGAGGTAGAAGCAGCATATTGGTAACAGCAAAATGATCAGAGGCACTAAATTCAAATGTTTAACTGCTTTTCAAATAAATACTGTCTCCTGTCCATGGCCCTTCAGCCAATATGCTGTGACCATAACTCCCTCGCCCCTCTGTATCCCTCCTCAGCTGCTGGCTCCTTGCAGTGCTGGCTGGCTCTCAGGGTACATTTGCATGGTGCATAGCACAAGGGGAAGGTCCAGTTTCTTACGTCTTAGAGCAAAAATTCTTACAGTCTGGTCCAAAACTTGATTCAATTGGCTTTGCGTCAGATCCAGCAGACCAGATTTTCTTTGGCTGTATTTGTAGGACTTCAACACCCACTGCTGAGGCCAGATTTTTATAGGTGCTCAGTACTTAACAGTCCACAGTGATGGCTGGAAGGTACTTGCAGAGTCCTGTCTCCTTAATTGGCAAAGAGAGAAGATCTCACGAGACCACCTGGAGCACGTGAACTTAAGCTCTAATATTTGTTCTGCTTCTTGAGCCACTTTCCTCTCTTCACTGTCAGTATGGCTGGGAAAATAGCATCCCTTGAGTGAAACTCTTCTCTGTGGAGATTCCCTTTGCTCCCAGTTTCAGGTCTTTGAGTGTAGGAAGCTAGTGAACCACAGTCAATTTATAATGGGAGGAAATACAAGTTCTTAAGAGGAATGCATGGTCTAGGTTAATACAGTATTTATATTTGTGTAGCCAAATGTCCTGACTTTAAAGCCTTATCTCCAGAGTCATAGGATCTCCTCTGGGTTTCTACCACCATTGATCAAAAGAGAATATTTTTTTATTATTATTTTTTTTACACTTAACAGACCCATAATTTTATTTTTCCTCCCTTCATGATTCTGTCTCCTCAAAACTGCTAGAAGTGAATTGTTGCTGCTACTGAAGGAATTTTGCTACTGAGTTCTTGGGCTTACACTGGGTTTGCTGGGGGACTAACAGAAGTCCATTTCTGTAATTACATTTTGGTTGTTTGCTTGACCGTGGTGGGTGCTTGTCTTTCAGTTCTGATTATATCATTTGGAGAGAAAGGAACTTTGCAATATAGCTGCAGAACAGTAATGCATACATGTACATGGATGGAGAGTATTTATATAGCCATATATTATATCCAAACCCTGAAAGGTAGAGGAAAGAATTAAAGAAAATGAAACTGTTTTGAAAAGAACAAACCATGAACTAGATATTTTTTTTTTTCCCACTGGGAAAAAATAAAAGCAAGATGGGGAAAATGAGATTATTTCACATGGTTCTTGTTGTTATGCAGATTGCCTCTTTATATCCATACGTTCAGCACATCTGGCTCCCTTGTGGGTTTGCTCTTTGAGCTGGGAGGAAAAATGCACAGTGAGATTAAGGCAAAATAAGGTGGAAGGACAGAAATGGAGAAATAGTTGTGGAGTGAGGACTAGGTGGACTAAGGAGGATTTCCCTCAAAAGCCTACAAATCTGTCTTCTCTTCTTCCCGTAAACCTTCCTGTCTTACCGTGTTGAAAATTGCTCTCTTTGTCTCTGGAATTCAGCAGTATGAGTGGTTGGGGTGCTGGCGCTGTGTGCGTGGTGCCTGGTGGGCTGACCAGCTTCGCCTGGGTCTGCGCCCTGGTGAAAGGAAAGGAAAGCCCCGAAGTAATCATCCTGCGTATCCACTGCATTGCAGAATAGATGGCCAGGCCCCCTTTGAGTCAGGCTGCTTCCATATTGAAATGCCACTTGTGATTTATTCTTTATTCTGTAAAATACATAAAATGCTCGGAAATCTGGAGCGTTCCCTGCTGTGAGGTGTGAAGCTGTGGAGGGCCTGCCTGGCTTCAGTCTCAGAAATCAGCGCAGAGGCTCGCTAGAGTTGTCTCAGTCCCTACAAGAGAGCTGAGTGCTTTGGTCTGCACAATGTTTATTGAGGAACTCTTTTCACAAGTGATGCTCTGCACTACAGTCTGGAAAAAATTCCTCCTCAGAGGAACCTTCTGGATCAGATTCCTTGTGCTGGAAAAATCTTCCCTATGCAATTCCAATGAGCTGTTCATAGCTGTACAAGAGAGGCTGGAATGGCTAACATGTTTTAGCAGTGTAAGCCGTATCTTTTATCTGTTTTTATACTTCCAGTTCCCCATGTGCCACACGGTTGAGACAAAGCACCAAGCAGGTCACGTGTAAACTAAATCCTTCTAAGATGTTAGCACCACTGTCACTCTCCCCACAACCTGTTCTCAACTTCTCTAAAGAAAACTGCTATTTAATGCTATTTTAAGTCAGGTTTTTGAGTTTGTTTCCCACTCCCTCCCCCGTAGAAGCCAAAGGATATATGAGCTTTACTGAATGCTTTTCGACACAGAAACACAGCGCTGTCTTTTAAATGCTTACAGTGGATAAAGACAAAGAAATGCAATGAGCTGTGACAGCCACGTAACCGGTGCCGGATAGCTGATCCTTGCAGTGTGTCTGTGGTTAGATACACAGCTCCCCCAGCGCTTCCCTGCGGGCTCTCCTGCCTCCTGCTCGTAATGCAGGCTGCACATTTTGGATGCTCTGCCGCAAGCTGAAAGGGACCTGGGAGGAGACCTGTGTTTTGGGCCTGAGCATTTAAAGGTTGTCACGACACTTGTTCTTCTTACTGAACAGGGGAGAATTGCGTTCTTGCAAGCGGGTCCCCTCTGGAGTGCCGCTTGGCACGCAGCTTTTTGTTCCACTGTGTAGTTTCAAGGTGAACCCTTTAATTCAATATGTCCCTTTTAAGAAGTCCAAACATTACATGCTACAAGAGGGAAACAAAGCACGTAGTGGTATGAATCATGTTTTAAGATGGAGCAGAGGTGGTGTTTGTGTTGCCCTGAACAGTTCCATTTTCAATGCAGTGAGTCTGTCACAGGGAAGGTTTTGGACTAGTTGTGACTAACTGCTTTTTAAATTTCAGTGATTTTGGTTGTTTGATTGGTTTGGATTTTGGGGATTTTTTTTTTGGCTGACGGAGGAACCTTGTGACTCAGTTTACATAGCCAGATTGTTTGAATTATCTTGTCAGTTTAGAGTAATCTTAAAATAGTGCTGTTGAACAGTTTTCCCTTTCCATCACGTTAAGTCTCTGCTCCTGAAGATTTGCCATCAGAGCTCCTGCTCATCTGCTCCCTTGGTCTAAAGCATTTGCTGACAGAGTCCTGGAAGAGGACACAAGAATGCGCTGTCCTGGGTTGTACTCTGTCTCCTAAGGACTGTTTTCTTTTATTTAATCTTTACAGGCTGAAACTGTACTCCCATGCCACTTACAGCAGAAGATCGGAGTGCCAGGTAGCTTGAGTTTGGGATTTGATTTTGGCCTGGGATTACAGAAGTTGCTTAAGGGATGGGTCTTTTCCCTGTTTGATGAAGGAAAAAGCTCTATTTTCTTTCTCATTAGCCTAGCACCCAGTGGACAGTCTTGCCCTCCTAACAGCTTGGTTCATATAGCTGGGTGTAACCAGTGTCAAGTGTATCCTGTTGCAATTCATTTTCTGCTGGGTAAATAAAAGGTCTTGAGTCCAGCCCAAAGCAGCCAAATGTGTGATGGGAGGGGCAGTGATCATAGAGATGTCTTCATGTGCTCTGCTTATTAATTTAGCTGAGCCTGGAGAACACTGTTGTTACTTAAGAATATATTTCATTGATATCTGTATTAGACACAGCTCTACAGGTGGTTAAAAATCTTGGAGCATGGACGTTTGGCACCTCTCTAAATAGACAGGAAAGCGTTAGCTTTTCAAACGCAGTGCTTAAGCACTGACATTTCAACGCCTTCTCTCCAGTTGTTATCCTACTTTCAATTCTTGCTAGGGGAAATTACTAGGAAACTTCTGAAATGTTGTTACTAGGAAACTATTGAAATGTTATTTCAATAACGTTTGGCATTGTGAACTTTTTAATACAGTTTATGCTCAGAAATATTTTTGAGACTCCAGTGGGCTGGTTTGTATCAGGACAGCTGTGAATACCTTCCGTTCAGTGCTGGCTCCTGCCCGTGAGGAGCCATTTAGTGGTGCTGGTGGCAATGGGGAAACTGTAGGATGGGGAAAGGGGAAGGAATAGCTAGAGGTGACAAGAAGGAAAAAGAATTGTCTGCATTTATTTGTGGAAGGGTGGAGCACGTATGGAAGGAGAAATAATCTCAGAAAAACAAGGCAGATCTGAGAATGCCATCCCCTGTTATGCAGAGCTGCCTGGTTTGTGTGCAGTAGTAATGCACTTTGAAGGGATATTTAAGTGCTGTTCAGGTGAAGCTGATGATCCTGCTGTTGGTGTGGGCTTTTTTCTGCATTGTCTGCAACCCTCAAACCTATACATTGACTGACAGCTATAGCATGGCTTGCTCCATTGGAGTACCTTTGTGCTGTTTATAAAACAATTCGGTATTATGTTGTCTGCTCACACTTCCCTTCACTCCCCACAACTTTGGCTGCTGCAAAAACATGTTAGTACTTACAAATAAGGAAAACCATAGACAATCTATGAAGAGTGGTCACATACTTGCAAAGGGTCCGTATATTGTTGCAGTGAGGCAGGAAGAGAACTTTTATAATTCATGAGTAGTGAAAGCTTTCTTTACTTCTGGGATAAATATTCCAGCCCGTTAGGTATACTTTATATGTAACATTTACATCTTGCTGAGTGATTAGTTTAAACAGCTATTTTTATCCTGCATTTCAGCCCACAACTCTCTAATGTTAATTAGTATTAGGAAGGAAGTATGTTTTCTTCACATGCCATAGCAAATGTGCTTTATATAATGATTACAGAACTTGTTTGATCTTTTGTTTTTACTGAACACAGTCTACAGCACTGACGGCAAACTGTTTGGTTTTAGTTTTCTTGTGCCCTGGGCTGTTTTCCACTGTGTGAAATGGCTTAACTTTTTTTTAGGTGTTTTTTTCACAATCGCTGAAACTGTTAGAGTAAGATAGAATTTCACTGTAAAGTTTCTTTAAGTTGCTGTCTTTCAGTGAACAGTTCAAATAACCCCTGCCTCTCCCCATTTTATACAAGTCTGAGGGCACGGTTAAAACGGATAATGTAAGAAGTTTGGACAGGGGTTCAAAGGTTAGGCACAGGCTGTTCAGGGGATGCAAAGAGTGCATTAGGGATGGGGAAGCAAAAATATACCTTGTCGTTGCCAAATATTTAGAAATCAATTACACATCCACAAACTGGGCAACTAGGAAAGCTTGTACTGTTGTTCCCACTCTGCATTCGTGATTGTAAATACAGAGACAGTTTTAGCTGATACAAATATACTCGCAGAAATAAAGATGTAATTATAGAATTCTTAAAAGTTATTTTCTTGCACTGTTACCAGTGGAGGAGATCCACTGATTCACACCCTCTGGCTCTAGGAAGGAGAAAAGTATGAACCTGAATACAGATGTTTAACTTCTTCTTGGTACTTTGAAACATATGATCTAACACTTTTGCTTGAATACTACATGTCTGTAGGGCTGGTTTTTTTTTTTTTTAAGGTTTTCCTCCCAAAATTTTCTAGGACTACATAAAAAAACCTTAGAAGAAACCACTCGTTATGCTAGACCTGTATCATAAAAATCAACTTGAAGTTTCTCTCAATTAAAATAGGATAGACCAAGTGTATTACAGTTGCTTTTAAGTTGTGAACCTGTTCTTCAGAATTGCAGACAACTATTAGTTTTGTTTTTCTTAGAACCGAGGAAAGTGGCATACTGCTTTGTAAACACCCACATCCCTGGATCGAAGCACTGATCCAGTAAGCTGGCATGCGCTAGTTAGTGTGGATAAATGAGTGGATTAAGGGCCATCTGGGAAATCTTAGGGACTGGACTTGAACTGTATTGCGACTCAACTCTACATTGATGGCCAGAACAAATTTATCCAAAAACTGTGCATTTATTTTGCATTGTCAGTGGCTATGGATGCAAATTCTAGTTGGTAATTACCAGATCTGTGGTGCTTGTTCATTAGTTAAATGTACCTCTGGCATTCAGTGTTCCTGCTTGAAACACACTGAGGCTTAATTATGACTGTTCGGCCTCTGTATCTGTAGGTGTGTGTGGATCTGCACTTGTTCAGTGCAAAGATTTCCAAAGGAAAGTGAAATAATTGTTTAGGGTGGCGAAGAATGAAAAAAACCTAAACAAACTAAGGAAGAAGGGCAAGAGGCAAAGAACAGAAAGAGGAAGAGATTAATTTGGCCCTCTGAGGAGCATGTGTCCTCCTACCCCTACCCTGGCAGGTGCTCAGTTAGGGTTTGCTGTTTCTAAGATCACGTACGTTCTTTTGGAAGAATTTAGAAAACTCAGTCTGGTTCAAACTGTTTGTGTCATGATCTGGGGCTTAGCATTATCTTTAACTTGCTAGCAAGAAGGATCAGTCGAAATACGGATTGACTGCCCTGTGGTAGCCGAACCCGAGCCTTTCCAAGGCTCCAGTCTTCGCAGCCATTCGCGTCCCTCTGCTGCCTTTAACACACAGGCTCACGTGGCTGATGCCTTGATGGGGCTGAGATTCATCATTGCGCTGTGTCCCCCGGTTTTTATTTCAGTTGCTTTCTTCTGATTGTTTATGAAAGGGAGATGTTTGGGGAGAGAGGAAAGCGAGCTGCCTGCCCCGGCATAATGGGAGGTCTTGGAGCAGATGAGTGACAGCCAGCGGGAAGCACTGAACCAAAGGCCCTCATAGCGGCTGAGCGCCGAGTCATCAATAATGCAGAATGAATTCTTGCTTCCCTCAGAGCTGAGAAAATAATACCCGGCTGGAATTGAGCGAGAGGTAGGGGACACAGCACCCTTGAGACTGCAGGTCTGGAAATCCTGAAGGGGAGAGCTGTGGAGAATTGAGTTTCTCCCTGCCGTGTGCCTGATTTCTTCTCCTGCCCACTAGAAAATTGAGAAGTCAATTGGCCTTTTATTGTTAGGGTTGAAATGACTTTTCTTTTTTTTCTTTTTTTTTTCCTTTTCCAATTAATTTTTTATTGAATTTTGAGAAAGGTAGATTTACGACTGCCACCGCAATGGAGGAGAAAGAGAAATAAATATAAAATATTCAGGCAGTGTGGCTGGGCGGAGGGGAGGGCCAGGCCGGAGCCCGGCCTCCTCAGGCCCAACGCAGCTCGGCTCCTGAGGCACGGTGGGCCTGGGCACGGCCTGTGCTTTCCGTGGTTCCCTCCTCAGTAGCCACCGGGGCTAATTGGTGCTTAGCGCACCTCACAAGGGCTGTGTGAGTATTCATTTCAGTGTTTGCAGAGGAAAATACCCAGCACTGTGTGAATATAGCGTGGTTACGGCCTCATTCTTGCAGGCTGTTTTCCACAGCTCCGTACACCTTTACTGCTTTGGGACCTTCACTGCCAGCCTGCTGTAAGAATGCAGCTATATCAGTGTATGCCCACGAAACAATGGCTCAATCTGTTGTTTTGAAAAATTAGGCATTATATGTGTGTGAGATTTTACATTTAGTGTTAGTAGCTAGAGGAATATGGACCCATCTGTGTACCTGTATGTACCACCAGTGGCAAGGTGGTAACTCTGGGTTCAGACTGGCCATCAACTGCAGTCCTTTTCATGAGTAGGAAGCTGAGGAGCTTGTTTTCGTAAATGCCTTTATTTTAGTATAACAATTCAGTTATTGCATAGACACATTTTAGGTTATGGTTTGCTAGTGAAAAATTTAGGGTTTTTTTTTTTTTCCATTTGAGGGTGAAGGTCCAGGGTAATGGAGGAAGGTGTTGTTGCTAGGGTTTTTTTTTCTGTTTCCCCTCTTTGTCCACAACCATTTTAACTGGAAATAGTGTAAAAGGAAAGGGCGTCTCTGACACTCACGTACAACAGTTCCTATGTGAATAACGACTTGTGAAGCTAGCAGACACTCTTCCAGCCCTCACGTAAACAAAAATGCAGTTGCATGAATAATTAGAGTGAAAGTGAATAAAATAGTGACACTGAGGATCCAGTTTGTTTGTAAATTCAAATGTTTATGAATGTAGTTTTAAAGCAGGCGCCTGTAATAATTGGTATCAATGCACAGTAATGGTTATCCTCTACCTGTAGCTCTTTTCTACAGCAGGAGAATCTTATGGCACTGCTCAGAAAAAAGCAGCTCAGGTCACCTTGCATGGCAAATCATGAATTTAGTAATAAGTATTTCAGCTGATTTTAATAAATGTAATCCTGACTGTTATGAGCTGTGCCATCTGTAACATTATGCAATGTGTTTCTTTCTTACAGGAGACGTGACATTCTATGTGGAAGTAACAGTGATGTGACAGAACCTGATAGCTCTTCTCTTCAGTGTGGTGGCAACATTATTCTGCAATAGTAAGGCCTTTGTTTATTTTTAAGATGTAAATTAATTTGCTTTGACCTAAAACCCCTTATGTCATAGGTTCTGATACTATTATTTAATTTTCATTTTATTCTGGTTTTGAAATGGACATAAGTGAAATGATAACGTCTAGCTAAAGCCTTTAGATTAGAAGAGGTTCCAGATATTTAATAGAATCATAGAATAGCGTGGATTGGAATGGACTTTTAAAGGTCATTTAGTCCAACCCCCCTGCAAAGGAGCAGGGACATCTCCAACCAGATCAGGTAAATCTGAGATGATCAGAGGTCTGATGATCAGATTCTGAGATGATCTTCTGATACAACAGTTTGGCATGGATGGAAGTCTGGCTTCCACTTTAACAAACTAGAATTAGAAAATATCTCTTACTTGTCACATATCTCTATATCAAAGCAAAGATGACTGTTATTATGTACCAAAAATTGGAAGCATATGTCAGGGCAGGTTACAGTCTCCTAAACATCTCTAATATTTGATAAAAAAAAAAGAAATTGGATTCACCTTAGATTAGGTGGAAGACTTTGTTTGAGTTGTTATTTGGCCCTGTTTTGGCAGACAGTTATTAGAAAATTATTATTGCATCCTTACTGTTTCACTGCGTCCCTGAATGTGGGCAGATTAGCAAGAATTGCTGGTTCATGTTGGTGTAGATATGTTTTCACACATCTCCCTTGCACTCAAGGGCATTTTACCACCTTGCATCCCTGCTGTTTCATGCATTACACTTGGCTTGCTGGGAGCTGGGGAGAAAGAGGAGGCTGAGGATTGCATGGCCTCCACCATTCTGTTTATGAGAGCATCCTTGTAGTGATCAATGTCTGTATGGGGTGGAAGCAGATTTCCTCCTTGAGATGAGAATCAATCAAATTTGCCAAATGTACAATCTTCCCTTTCAAACGTTCTGCCACTTTTGAAGTCTGGAGATGGGTGTGCTGTGCTTGTCCAGGGAGGGAGCAAACCTCAGCCTAGGAGCAAGCCTGTACCTCCACTGCAGCGGTGGCACAGTGCAGCGATGCTTTCTCCTCCACGACTGCCCATGTCTGTACGCCTGTCTCTCTTCATTGCAGGTTGCCAGTGTTCTCAAGTGTGAAGTGAACTGATACAAAATGTAGGTTATGCCACTAAAAATTCTCAAACAGTCTTGTTTCACTGCACTGAACGTGAATTGCAAGAAGTCCAAATGTGGAGTAAAAACCTGAGGCTCCCTTTTAGGCCAACCTTTCCTTCTTTACTTTCTTTCTGTTTTTAAATGGAGCTTGAATCAGGATCTCATACTCCCAGCTGAAAACTTAGGAGCCATGTTAAAACCATGATAATGTAGTTTTGAATGGACTTGCTGAAACCCAGAAGGTCATTAGAAAACACTTCCTATCCACTTTTCTGCTCTCCTGCCTGTATGGGGAGGTCGCAGTTCCTGCAGCCTTCAATAGGTAGTGCTGGCTAAGACTCGTATTGAGGAGCTGCTTGCAGGTAATTCGGAAGTGAGGCTTTCACAAGCCCTCCTTACAAATTTCAGGATTTTCTGACAGTGGTTGCCGTTGATCTGTACTCCATTGTAGACACTACCACAAAAGGCAGGTTCTGCTTGCTGTGATGAATCCAAAGTGTTTTAACTGTTGCGTGCCATTCCTCGTGTGAAATGAGTACTGCATCAGAACAGCTGTGTATGCTTTGCTGAAGTGCGGTTGGTGGTTAAGGTTTGAGACATGGCGCCATTCCCTGGGTAAAGCACCAGGGTGACTGTCAGAGTTTCTTAGGGCATGGTTTTTCTGGGCTAACAGCAAATAGTTGCCTTACTGGCAGACAGGCAGTCTCATGTTTTCTGGACAACCACCTCATAAAGCATTCAGATATTTTTGAAATGTGTTAACTCAGATATTCAGAAAACTGAGTGTAAATAATGTGTGTGCTCAAGAAACACTAAGACTACTTTGGGGTGTTTTGTGAAACTTCAGTCTTGCTGCTTTTGTTGTTGCTTGGGTCAGAGTTGTTCAGAAGGCAAATGGCAAGAGCTGTAAATGGTATGACAGCGGGTGCTCCTGCAAAGGATTTCAAAGAATGGTGCTTGTGTAGTAACGACGATATTGGGGCTTAGCTGTGCACCATTGAGATCAATGGGCTTCTAGAGAAATCTGCATTACTTCATAGCAAAGCACATTTTTTAATCTCTTTTTTCCAAACAAGACTTTTGTCCTGTCATACCAGGAGCTGCCAACTCAGTGGCTTGGAGAGAGCGTGCTGGCTTTTCTGCACTGGTCTGTTTTCTTCCTCTCTCGGTGGCGTGTCACTGCTTTCTGTATTATAATTTGGAGGGGCAATAGCAATGATTTGCCGTCTCTCCCTTGTTACACAGTTACGGGTAATAGCTCTGCAGCACTCTGGAGATGGTATGAACACACATAGCAGAAAACAGGCTGATAAGACCTCCTTTCAGTGCACCAGCTTCCCAAAGGCAGGGCAGTACCCTTGCTACCATCTTGTGTTTTGGTTCAGACACAGCAGAGTGTAACAGAGGCTCGCTGTGTCCCTGCGCGCTCCATGGAGAACGTGTGTTGTTCTTCCATGGCCGCTTCCCTAACCCCAAATACAAAGTTCTTTAGACAGAGAAATGCATATTTAGATCTTTTGTAAATGGAAAAAGGACATATTAAACTAAACCACTGAATGTCCATGCACTGAAAGATATTTCACTATAAACAGAATGAAGCCCCTATGGAATTTATTGCACAATATTGGGTCCTTTTGTTCACTTTGTTAAAAAGGGAGCCTTGCGTTATAGCTCCTTTCCTGCCGAGCAGGTTTTAGCTGTAAATGAAATCCCATATCTGAGATGTAGAATTTATCTTAGCCTATCAGCTGTACTGCTATGTACTGGCTGCTGCTCTGTAATCCACTGGTGAAAACTGTATCATGTGTTATCATACATAAAGACGATGCAAATATCTGTGTAGATTTCCCCCATTCAGCTGTGGAAGTTGTACTGTTATAGGTCCTCTGTTTAATCCAAAAAATATAGCTGTAATAAAAGGAAAATAAACTTTATTCAAGTCCTCTGTCTATGCCTGTTAACCCTTTGACCAGCTCCAAAACAGACTGCGTATCATTGATATGCTGCATTATTCAAATGTTATTGGGGGGGATATTTATTTTTATTTCAAAAGAAAATATTAAAAATAAGGAATTAAAAAAAAACCCCTCTCTTCTGGACGGATGGAGAATTTATGGGTATATAAATGAAAAGATCAGCTAAACTTTACAATTACAGAGATTTTATTTAACAAGCAGAATGGCTTTAAAATTTTCATATCACTATGCAGTATTTGCAGATATGCATACATGAAAGCAGAGATCAGCGTTATAGTGGCTTGTTTAGAAAGGCAGTTGGACAACAGAAGTTAACATTTAAAATTCAGGCCTGAGCTGAGACTGTATTTTTGGTGGTTTACTTTCTGGAATGCAATAGCTGTACATCAGGGTGAAGCCTGCAAAACAGCATGCAGACATAGGCTTCCCAGTGAAACAGTCTTTCTAAAATTTACACATATTAATGTAATGTGTTTCTCTGGCCAAAGGACCTACTTTAGGCACCTATGGGATTAATGTCATTATTAAATTACTGAAATACTCTGTATAATGGCAGAAAGAACTTGTCTTTGGTTTGAGATGACCGATACTTGGGTCTGAAGCTTACACACAT
Organism: Chlamydotis macqueenii; assembly: GCF_036417535.1. Lineage (NCBI taxonomy): Eukaryota > Metazoa > Chordata > Aves > Otidiformes > Otididae > Chlamydotis > Chlamydotis macqueenii. The sequence continues at coordinate 17,665,740 of NC_141568.1, forward strand.
ATCTGCTCTGGCAGTAACTCTCGGTTGTTAGTGTGCTGGTGCGCAGGGTCTGTGCGAGCTCACGGCAGGCTGAGGGACAACTTTTCCAGTGTATGTGGTCTTTGTAAGGCTCTTACACTGGGACAAAGTAAAAGAGAGAAGATGCTGCCCTGTCTAAAGAGGCAGTGCCACAGTGACAGGAATTACTGACACTGCTAGGAGAGATCCAGGTTCAAATCCTCGCTCTGTGTAAGTCAGAGCAAGGGCTGGACTTGGGTTTCCCAAATCAAGATGTGTGATGTAATCAGCAGTAACGGAGCCTCTGTCTCTCTGCAGAGAAGTCGCTCTGGATCTAACTGATCTTTGCCAAAGTTTAATTAAATACAATAATTACTCTGAGCAGAACCCATTAATAAGGGAAATACTTTTTAATAATGTCTGTCCAGTATTTTACAAGCAACAGTAATCAATTTATAAAACACTTCGGGGGCCCCCTTCCAGACAAGCTAAATAAAACTATCATCCTAGGACCGCAGGTGTAGAAGACCTGACCTCTAACGTCAGGCTTGATGCTTTTCTGTATGTCTGGGCAAGTGCAGTGGGCTCAAGAAGTTTTTCTGAGGAACTGATGGTGTGAAAAGTGAGGGATGAGGTCAGGACTTGGCTTTTTCCCACCTGCACAATATGTCATGAGAAGTCAGGCCAAACGCTGTTGTCCTCACGCAGCGGGAACCAGGGCGGGGGCGCTTGCCGTGGTGTTGCTTTTTCCAGTCTGTGTAACAGGGCTCCCAGCCCTGTCACAGTACAAATTACACATTTCCCGCTAAAGCAGAGAGGAGAGTTACCTTCAGAAACACCGTGCTTTTGGTGACCAATGAAGTTGTGGCTTCTTTGCCGGCGAGCCTCCCTGCTGCAGTTCGTGTCACGTCCCTGACATGGCTTCCACGTCCCTTTCTATGGGCGACTCTTCGTGGTGTGCACTAAGTTCACATCTCCTTGTAGTGTCTGCTTCAAATGTACAGTTAATATCCAGCAGATACGTGGGAAGGCAAGCGAGCTACCTTTCATCTAATGTTTGTAACATAGAAAACCTTCAATATTGAGAACAGATAGACTGGAAGGTAGGTTCACATCTCTCAGCAAGAGAGCTGTAACTTAAATCTAATACACCTGATCAAGGCTTTCTCTCTGCCTTGTAGGTATTTTAATACAAATGTGTCTTTCATTTGACTGATTGAAGGTCTCCAACCTGCAATAAATGAAACATCTGATCCCCTTGAATCCAAATCACTTTTTCTTTGATTTTCTTTTACTTCTATTTCTTCTTTCTTTGTTCTACGGCTAGAGTCGAATTTCCCTTTAGAAATTGAAAGAATGTGTGTGGGTTTTTCTGCTCCTCTTACAGTGAGCCTGTGCAAAGGTCGAGTGGCTAGTTGACTAGCATATTAAGACAGAATTCATTTCACAGACAGTCTGTAGTGATGTGCTTTACATATCATTATCACGCTGAATTGAGGGAAACTGATTATACAAATTAGTTACTGTACATTATTCTCCAAAGCCTTTTATTTGCATAACCAATAGATTTTATGCAAAGAATATCCTGCAAAATGACACACGATCATGTATAGTTGAAAGAAAGTTGTTGTTATCTAGGTAGCAAAATAAGTAAGCATTATTCACAATTTAAGTTTAAATTACTGTGTATCATAATATTGAGTGTATCAATTAGCTTATGCCAGATGTAGCCTTTAAAATGTATTTCCTGTAAACACAATTGTGCCTGCAATCCTGAGTGCTGGGAGCTGCTGATTCCAATGTTCTCTATAATTATGTCTTTGTATGAATCAATCAGTTTAAATATAGAGCGACAGTCTGTTAAAGCCATGACCTCCGTTGGGTTTATTTTTTACTCGGGTAGTCATGTCTCTTTCCAGATGTCAGTGACATAATTTGTATGCTCAGCATTTCTTGTGCGGAGATTTTTGTAGGGGGGGAGAGGAGGGGAGGAGAACCTTCAGAAGGAGATGGGAGTTGGAAATATTAAGCTGTAGAATCATTGAAAGTGTTGCTTTTAATCTATAACTATAACCATGTTTGTAGTGAAGTGTTAACTCTCCTACACATGAACACACTTAGTCTTTGCATAGATATTGCGCAGGGTATTAAAATGTATGTCAGGCTGGAGAACAAAGAACACATGACATTATGGACTGAATTCATAGTTACAATAAAAGGAGCAATGAAAATTCAATAAGGGGACTGGAACCAACAGCGTCTTTGTACTTTTTATCTCTGCTAGTTTCCAGAGGAACTGTTAGTGATTAAGGGCCTCATCCTGCGCGCGTCAGTGAGCCGTCCTGGCTGCCCTGCGAGCGGCAGTGGGTGCTGAGAGCTCCCGCAGGCGGGATGCTGGGGAAGGAGCACGCGGCGCCCGCGTTCCCCGCTGTTGGCGGCTGCTGGTGGGCTCGGGGGATTTGGCAGGATGGGACCCAGCAAGGAAAGGAAAGCAGAGGAGAGCAGTCATGTAAAGTTCATTTTGCCTTTATAAAACTTTCTAGGGATTGGAAACGTGCAGCAACATCCAGTTGGCAGAGGAGATGAAACACTGATGTGTGCGGTGTATGAAAACTAGACTTTATGTTAGTAGGTCTCCAATGTGAAAGTTCTAAAAATAATTCCTTAAAACTGTTGCATGCCTTTTCACCATTTCATTTCCCTCTCATTTCTGTGTTTGCAGTAAACACATCTTTGATGCTAAAACTGAAAGTGTTTTATGTGCTATGATTTTAACAGAGACGCTCACCTTAAACTTCAATGGAATAGGATTGTGTTAAAAACACGGATGCTTTGCTCTGACTAGATGATTGGATGCAAGTCTGATGCATTTCAGAAATGTCTATTTTTCACTGAAAGTCTAGGTTTACTTTATTAATCACAAAATTCTAGTTTTGAAGAATAATTATATGGAACATTTCATGTTGTAGAAGATATTTCTCTACATTTTAATTAGAAGGAATTATTTGATTTCTAGATAAGCTGTTTTAATTGCATTCTTTGTGGACCTATAAACTTTAATAGCTGTAGACACCGATATTATTTTGTGAGTTTGCAAGATTATTTGACTAATGTAGTTTCAAGGGAGCTACATTTTTATTTCTTTTAAACTTTCTAAATAACGATTGAACTTTCAGCCTTTCCCTTGTATTTTTTCCTTGGATTAGTTTCAAGTTGGAGTGAAAGCCAGCAATTGTGAGGTAGCGTGGATTTGACATTTTCTCATGTACCCTGCATATTATTTGCAGTAAGATTAGCATTAGAAGGACTGACTTAGATCAGTTGTCTTTGCTTCTGCACACCCTATGTTTCTCAGATTATGGGGGGGCGGAGGGGACAGTAATATTTAGTTTCCCTGTCCCAGCATATGAAATCAGTTTTAGCTGGGTGTTTGTATCACAGAATTTGCCAGGTAGCGTGTAGGTGGAGCATAAAATGAAAGCGAAGAAGGTAATATAAAAAATCGGAATGGGTACAAAGGAGAACTCGTGTTCTTTGAAATTACAATCCTGGAATAGGCAGCAATGAGCTAATAAAGCAGCGTGGATCTGTGTGGATAGAAGAGGCTGCTTAAACTCGAGATCTAACTGATTTGAACATGTCATTGTATGGATTATAGTTGTCCTCAGCTAGGGGCAAGTCCTGTCTCCAGTGACACGTGCACCCATTTGAAATCAATGAAAGCTGGAGATGAGAGAGACCAGGTTTTGTGCTTTAGCTTTTGTCTTGTGTGACTGTTAGCAGAGAGTTCCCCTGAAGCGCGTCTGGGTGAGTTACTGTCACCCTAGTGACAAGAATACACACATAAGGAACCATAATAGTATTAGCTCTCACAAAATATTTAAAGAATCTGGCCTTTGTTAGTAATGTTTTTCAGATGTCACTCTTTCTTTCTAGCTGTAGAAGAAAACTTACATTTTTACCCCGGATAGTGGATTTATTTTGAAATGAAGTAAATAGCAGAAATGCAGCCCTTCCTTCACCTGAATAAAACCTCTTTTAAGTTCAAAGTAGTCAGATACGTAACTCTAAGTTCTCTCTTCCTGATGCACAGTGGGCTACATAGCTTTTTTTTTAAATTCATGGTAGGGTCGCAAAGCAGGGCTGGCAACCTCAACTAAAGTAACTGCTGCTTTTATTTCCCCATGACTTTGGTTCTGTTTTAAGGTCTCAAAAGACCACACAAACCAGCTGAGCAGAGCAGGAAGAGAGAAGAAAAATTGAGATGGTAATTTTCAAAAAGAAATTGTGTTGCAACCAATGACTTCTTTATGACTTCTACTTGAAAGCATAAATCAGCCTAGGTTCAATTAAAATTGCATCTAAATTGAACTCAATGAGCTTTTCGTGGCTTAGAGTTTCCATATGAAAGTTTTGCACATCTCTGAATAGCAATGGCAAGTTGTTGGGAAGCTGAAACCATGAAAGCTTTGAAGAGGACAGTGATTTGAGAGTCCACACCTGCCTCCCACTTCCCACTCTGCAATTTCTTTTATGTTGAAGGCTACCTTTTCCATATTTAAATAATGATTATGTGCTCTCCAAAAGTTGTCTTTGTTATTAACATTGTCTTACTGTTTTAAAGATAATGATGGTTTTGGTTGGCTTTTCAAAAACTTGCTAAAAAAACCCCTGGATCTTGATCATGATTGCAGGTAGATTCAAGGGGTTAATTCAAAAGAAATTAACGAACTCCTTTCTCTGGAAATAGTAGAGGCTGGACAGGACCAGACTTTGCATTCCGTAAACCATCGCATTATATGACAGGTTTCTGTTAGCCTGACTTGGCTGAGGTTTACCTGAATTAGGAGGTAGGGAATTGACAACATTTTTTTTTGGTAGAGATGTCATACTCAGCCAGGACTGACTTGTTACAGAGCAGTAAGCAAAAAAGGCTTTGAAGAATCATCACTAAAACTAAATCTTCAGTACAAAATGGATAGGGAGCCTTGAGAAAATCCTTGTGATTTCTACTTAAATGAGTAATTTCAGACAAGTCCTTTAGCACTTATGTCCTTTAAATCAATCAATAAATTCCTGCTTTAGAGAGGAATAATCACCTGTAAACAAATACACCCCCATGCAAGGCTTCTGAAGCCAGGGCCTGCCAATGGGAGCACATTGGCTCCTTTCATAGTTCTGGCAGATCCCGTTTACATAAAAGCCCAGCCGCCAAGCACTGAGCTAAAAGCTGCCAGTGTAACATGAAGGCATTTTTTGTGCTAGAGCCACTTTATAAAGAAAAAAATGCATGTTTGACATAGACCAAAAATGACAGTCTAAGTGGATCACCTGCCTGAAAGGCTCTCAAGCAGTACGGCTGTCCGACCCTCATGTCATCCTCTCCTGACCCCTCAAGAATTCCTTTGATCTCCCATGAAGACATCAGTCTCCAGGACTGTCATCGCCCCACAGATGTCCACCCCGCAGGAAGCGGTGGCCTGCCCAGGTACGGGTGCTGCGGCTGTGCCTGTCCCTGGTGTGCTCCAGAAGCTGCTGCTCCGTAAGGCTGAAACACCCGGCGGAACAGCTGCAAGTGCGTGAACGATGGGTTTAATATTTAACTTTAAACAGGAGGAGAAGCCGCAGAATTTTCATGTGCAGTGTCTTTCCTCCTGTTGTAATGCTGCCCGTCAAGTTAACAAATTTGGCATTGCTTTTGCTTATTTTTGAACATGACAATTTCACCAGGCGATGGATCACTTCTGTAGCTTGCTGCAGACTTCTCATCTGGAGAGCAAGGCTCCTGTTGCGATCTTCAATCTTTGTGTAAGCGAGCGTGTTGACTCACAAAGCAAAAGCTGAAACACTTGCAAAGATTTTGTATAAAATCCTTGGTTATGAGAGTTACTCACCTTCTCATTTTCCAGACTGGCTGGCCTTATAACACTTAATACTGCTAGGTTATTACAACTCTGAGGAGTTTCACCAATTTCACAGGGACTGTAGTAGTTTGCACTGCGGATGAGATTTCAAAGCATGATGAAAGCACTTGTGAATCTGGTTTGCTTCATGTAGCAGTGGACTAGGAGAGCCTGGAAAGCAGTCTCCCAGCTGAGCAGGTGGCAGCTTCCAAATGAAGGGTAAAAAATTCTTGGGACACCCTAATTTGATCATTTGTCATGACCTGGCTCCCAGGTGCCACTGAGCATCAAGAGAATTTGGGTGCATGGGTCCTCTAGTACCCTTTGGAAATCTCATCCCATCCATGAGAATTGGGATCCATATGGTAAAATCAAAGTCCAGCCAGATGTAGCAGGAATTTGTATGCTACTACCCGACTCCTTGTATCAATAAAGAGATGTTTTTGTAAAATATGAACAAACTACAATTTCAATGGAATGTAATAATTTTCAGCTTGATTGTGCTGGTGGCGCGCAGCCCAGAGCCTCGCAGCAGCCTTGGGGGTAACGTGCCTTCGGGAGCGCAGCCCGCAGCCGGGCCTTCGCCGCAGCCGGCTGTGGGAGGAAATGAGCCTGTACCCCAGGCTGTCCTCACCCCTCCTTGGCTGAACTGTGCCTCTTGATAAACAAGGAGGGGAGTGCATCTCTGCCCAGTCAAGTTAAGTTGCCTAAGATCCACTTTAAAATTCCCCCCTCCTAGTCTGAAGAGGTTTTAAAAAAAAAAAAAAAAATTAAAATCCTGTAAAGTCAGATTTTAAAAGGTTTTGTATTTTGATTTTCATCTTTTCCATTTTGTATTTGTTTTCTTCACTGCAATACATAATTTATTTTGGGCAGTTAGGAAGCAAATCCAAATCTCTTCATTCTATGAGCATATTAAAAGGCAATATCTCAACATCATCACAAATCTGCCGATTCACTAAAGGAAATTTAATTGATGCTTTTCAGAAGTGCCGTTTGTATGAAAATAACACTTTTCATCCAGCCAACCAACCCACAATATTTTGACATTTTTCAAATAGCTCTCCTGTCTAGTTCTGTCACAAGCAAAAGGAAAGATATTTGAGAATCAGCCCGCTCTGCTTCTTTCTTAAAATTCTGCTTACCACTCAGCACAGCATTAGATATTAGCCAGTGGCATGAAATGTATCACACCGGAGTGATGCATTTCATGAGTAAATGGACTGAAAATAAAGTAGGAGTGCAGTATTTCTCTCAGTTGTAATATGTTGATGAACCTGTCAGAGCAAAGACAAACGGCTCTGACTTCTCTGCCTGTTGGAGCACAGCAGCCAGGGTTGTAACTGAGACATCACGGGACAGGTGCTTTGAAAATTACAGAATTTAAGTAAAGGATCATGCGGCTTTCTTATATGATCAAGAGGTTGATCCTTGGAGATTTCAACACCCTACATCCCCATTTGCTCCTTGATCATATGTCTTTTATGTTAATAAATAATCCTGTAGGTTTGAAATGGCTTTTCACCTAAGTAATTCATTTCTGTGCAGTCTCAGCCCATGACCCTGCAGAAGTCTAATTTAAACCTTTTAAAGGTTATTTTATTCACAAGTGAATTTCACCCTGTTACACATAATCACTGCTAATCGTTGCAGTGATTCCAGGTATGAGGGATGCAGAATCAGCTCCTGGGTACGCTCTCAAAAATCTGTAATTTTGTTAATAGAAAGCATCACAGCTATAAGCAAGAATGGTGATTCTGTGGAATCTAGAAGCTGCATTGCTTCTGCCTTTGTTGTTTGGGTTTTTTTATGTGTTACAGATTTTAAATAAATCAAGGAAAATGTACAAATTCTACACTACACAGATTATTTAAAGTGTTATTAGAACTGGGCCTTAACTGTTACCTGGAGGTCTGTAAATATCTGCAGCAGTTTACTGCTGCTAATGCTGTAATTATATTTCAGCGTTGACTCACGCTTAGGCTTTTTTGTGTTTGTGTTCAGCAGTACAGTTTATTTGAAAAGTGCATAAAATATAAATATCCAAACTTCACAGATGCTGTAGTAGAGGTAAATTTCCAAATGTTCTGTGATTTTCTCAATATTTTTGTGATAACATAAAGCCAGTGTTTCATCAAAGAATATTTTTCTTCAAGAGGGATTGCACCAACTAGGTATAAATTATAAATCATATTCTGTTTTACATGTGAAATGGGAGCTCTGAAGTGTATCACACTTGAGCAGATGGAGTCTAGGTGTTTTTCTGAGCCTGTGTTTTGTTTGTTATGTCATTTTCTATATATTCTATCCTTAAATTCCTTTGCATAGGGGCAAGAAACTATTGCCAGGTAAATACAATTACTGACAAGTGTTACTAGCGGCAGGGAGCAATGACAAAGTCATCAGTAACACACACACACACAAAAGCCGGACTGACATTTGTAACACAGAGTAATGAGCTAATTGAGCAGCTGTTCAGGTTTCACGACATCAGAGGTTTTATTTAACAAAATGAGTGATCAAAACCAGTGAATTAATTACAAAATGCTAAATATATATTTGTTCAGGTAGCCAGCACTGTGCCTGGCTTTATTCATTCTAGGAGCGTGGCTGAGTTTTGGTACAATTTACAGAATTAGAAGGAAATGCCGTAGAAGGATCCTGTCTAAATTGCAGCCGGTGCGTTCATTATTGTTAATAAGCACTGTTTTATTGTGTTTACAAATGGCAAATTAAGCTGAGACTTTTCGTTCCTTTGATAGCACCTTTGCTACAAGGTAATAACATATTAAAATCATATGGTGTCTGAGTGAAATCGCTTCCTGGCCCCGTTTGCTTGCAAACTGCGTTTAAGAATGAGGGGGGAAGGCAGCGGAGGGAAATGGCTGGTTTTGCAGGGCAGAGATGAGAAAACACAGCCTCCGTGCGTGTTACACAGGCAGAGATGAAAGGAAAAGAACCGAGAAGCACTTTTTAGCCAAGGAAATAACCGGCGCGGGTTCCGCAGCCTTAGATTAAACCAGCTGTAAACCAGGAATTTCCGTCATTGTTATTGACCAGATTTTGAACACTTTTATCAGCTGCATGTGTTAATAGCTTGTTAATGATTGATGCTGAGGTCTTTTATGACACCAAATGAAAGTGAGAAATAAGTGCAGGGTTTCGAGGTGGCTATTGCAGTCACACATTCAGTAGCACTCTTTGCAGCATTTCAGCTATGTTTTAAAACATTTATGCCTGCCAAGATTAGATAGGTTACGCTGCGGCTCAGGATAATACAGAGCTACCCTGGCTGCTGTTCCTGCAGCCCTGCGTTGAACAGTTAAAACACAGCAAGCCTCCAGATGAAAAGCTGCATTTTGAACAGTGATGCAGTTCTGCTGGAGTGAAGGAGGGTAAAATGTATAGCTGACACGGGATGTGAGGCAAATAAATACTAGATTTGCAGAATACTGTCTAAAGAGACCCTTGTTAAAATTGCTCAAGTATTTCAATTAGGGATTTCTTACATCCTTGATTTCATCTGGTTCAGCAAAGCAGTTCATACGCTGAAGCTCCAGAAAAGTCAGTATGACACATCAGCGTTTCTTGTCTCCATCGGCAGTGTATTCTAGAGCTTAACGCGGCTGTCTCCACATCAGCTTAGCTGAGCCTTTCTGCTGATGGTAGGTGGTTGTGTCATTATTTACTTCACATGTAACCACACTCCTTCTCTTTTTTGCCTGGTAAACTAAGAATTGACAGAAATCTGGAAACACTGGGTACTTGGTATCTCTTCAGGAAAGCACAGGAAATGTGTAGGTGGCTGGAGGATTTAATATGCATTTCTTTTTCTCGGTTCACGTTACTCCTTTTTACCATCACTGGTTGCCTGTCGTAAATCCAATTAGTGAGCTTTCTACATTGCCATAAACTGCTCTTCAGGAAGAAAATTTGCTTTGTGAGCAAAGCCTTTTTTCCTACAACACTATTTTAATTTTCTGGTTTTTCACTGCCTCACAAAGCATTTAAATAAAAGCAAAATAAGCTCTAGCACTGCATTTACTGCACTGCTCCCTCTTCTTGCAAAATGCTTTTTCCAATGTCAAACACTTTTGCTCTAGCAAAAATTTCTTAGAAGGATGAAACAGAGATATATAATAAAAATATAATAAAAAACCAAAAAGATGCATAGGTCCAGCCCAGAATAAGCAAAACCCTAATTTCTGGTGCAGTTGTGTCAGATGGGAAAGATCCAGGTTGAAATCCCTGGTCTGAATCAAGGACTTAAACCCAGATTTTGTTGTGCTTTGAACAACTGTTCTAACTGCTACAACATTGCTGTGCTTTCTAGGTTTGAAAAAAGAAATTCAACTGAATACCTAACAAAACTCTCCCGCAGAAGGGATTGCCAGAACTGGTATGTTCTTGTGAAAGTTTTTTTCTCCTGCAAATAGATATTTTCTGAAAAATATTACAGGTTATTTTGTTCAGCTATTTCTTTTCCTTTCTTTTAACCAAGTGAATTTTGACTCGTAACAGTACAGGTTTAAGTACTCGTGTTGGTTTCTCCAATCTGTGTTAACTCTCCATGCTCCAAATGTTACAGAGTTTAAATAGCATCAGATAATATTGTGAACCTTTCAAGGTAATTTGGAATAGAGTAGCCCTTGATTTTAGCTGTCATCCTGGACTGGGGTTAATTTTTTCTGTAGTATTGTGGTAATGAGTAATTCTAGGAATTGGGAACCCTGCCGTATATGTAAATGACACTGGTGAATTGTCTCTGGTCGCTGTGTCCCTTATTCTCATTATTTATTCATGCTTTTTTTCTCCTCAGAAATAACAAATTAAACCTTAGGAGACTTGGAGGTTCAAAGGGTTGGTCATTAGTCTTTACTAAGTCCAGTTCTGTAGAGATTAGAACAGGAAACACCATTAAACTTAACCGTTTCAGCATTTCACCAAGCCTAAATTCAGACAGCACTATCACTTTCCTCAAAGGTTATACAAAAGCCTATTGTGTTATAAAGAAACTGATTTTTTTCATATCTATTCATTGTGAGCAGTTCATTCTGGTTTCAGAGACATTAGTGGGTTTAGATATTCCTTTATGTGAAATAAAACTCGGCAGAAAACCCTGATGAGTTTTCTGACTGCGTCCGCTGCCCGTGTGCACTTTCCTGACTGGTTCATTGCAGATTGGAGTTCTCACAAACGAGACCAAGGCTGCAGGGGAGTGATATCTATTAGCAAATTAAGAAATGGTGGCTTTGAATATATAGTAGTCATCATGAGAACGCCAGCTCTCACTATAATGCAGCATCAGAGAATGATGGCTCCTTTTTTAAAGGAGGTTTCTGTAAGTAGCTGTTAACAAATGCTGACTCTATAATAGGAACCACTGTAGAACATGTACAAATACAAGAGAGGGAGAAGCGGCCAAGAACTTGCTGTTTGTTTTCAAAACTGTATCCTTTTTGCATAGTTTAAAAAAAAAAAACAAAAACCAACCTATTAGCAACAGTGATGCTTCAGTGATGCTCACAGAGGGCAAGCGCAGCCTGGCAAAGCCTGAGTGCCGGGCTGCCTGGGCAGATCTCTGGAAGGGCAGTGTGCCGGAGGGTGCCTGCCCTGGGGTCACCCCCCACATCCCATCGCATAAAGCAGCATGGGCAGATCAGTGTCTGCAGGTATTAATACATTACCGAAGGAATTACTGCGTCATCTCCTGCCTGTCACTTATTCTCCAGTTAAAGCACTAGGAAATAAAAAAGGTGGGTCACCATTTGGGGTAAGAGCAGACACATAAGCAGTTGCTGCGGGTGATACTGTGCAAGTTCTGTTAAAAAATGGAGGGTTCTGAATTGCTGCATCATCTTTGACATCTTCATGTCTCATTATAATTTACCAAAATTAATAAAATCTGTGTTTCACTTGGTAATTTCAGGGTGCAGAGGAATTCTCTTTGCCTACCATCAGTAGAAAAACACTTGAAGGAGATTGTTGACCTTATTTCAGGGAAGAACAGCAAAATGTATAGGACCCAAATCCTTCCTGAACGTGGGTCTCGGGAAGAGCTGTGTCAGCTGCACGCAAGGGAATTGGGAATTTGTCTAGTGTCACAGGAACTGAAAACACACTGAAGTCTGTGCCACAATGTGGTGAGGCCACATGGAGAACGCCTGACACCAGCAAAGCCCAGCAATGACTCCTGCTGCTCTTTCTGGTTTGCTTGTTACCTGGGAAATTAAACTCCAGGAAAGCGTGTGTCTGCATTTGTGAACACGTGGCAGTGGTCCACCTACCTGGACAAAAAGCAGCAATGGCAGCACGTCAGGAATTCTGGGAGGGTGGCGAAAGGGTGCCTTCGCCTTTGCTGGTGCTGAGACACGAGGTGTGCTCCTGCCTGATGAGCAGGATCTGCTCGGGCCTCGGGGAAACGCAGAGGTTATTAGATTGTCACCAACACAGTTTGTCACGGAGATGCGCGCTGGGAGTGACAAACGCTCCGGAGGGGTATTTGCAGTGAGTCAGCAGGTGCTGCTGTGATAACACAGTCCAAAATCTCTGTTAGACAGTGCTGTAGTGAAAGTGGATTAATTTTTCTTATAAATTTACAATGAGCAGAGAAAAAGTCCACAGCCATCAGAGAAACAATTTTCTACAAATTATTTTTAACGACTGTTAAAAAGTTGTGGGTTAATTAGGCCATTAAACTGGTTCCGTTTTAAGAATGTGTGAATTAGCTGAGCCTGTCCCTGTTTTTGCTGGGTGTAATGAGAGGAAGCTGGTACGGGAGCTTTGAAACAAAGATAGGAGGTGTCGCTGATGAGCCCACCAGATCTCCTTAACAGTGGAGACAGGTTTTTTCCAGTAGTTTGTCTTAACCCTTCAAAAATAATTTGATTAATGTAAACTTCTTTTAAAAATTGGTTACTGTTTTATTTTTTTCAATGGAGAAAATCTTGGGATGTTGAAAAGTTTAAAATGTGTTGAAATGATAATATGGAAAGATTTTTCTGACTTCAACAACAAAGCTGTTTAAAAAATAAACTTTAGAGGTATCACAGTGTCTAAAGTAGAAAAATCTCTTTTCTTTGTTGCAGAGCAGGACTCTTATTAAGGATCTTTCATTTTACTCATATGCAAAAAAAAAAGAAAGGGAGAAAAAATGTATTTGTATTCTGATGAAGAGACAAAGTGAAAGGAAGAGAATGTGGCCACACACTCAGCGGTAAAAAAATATTGCCTTTCTGATAGGGTTGCTTGTGAAAGTGGTCCCTGAATGTTTTCATGGTTGTGAGGCTTTTTTTTTTTTTTCTTTTTTTTTTTAACACCATAGTCATGCAAGCTGTGTGTCGCTGAGCTCCTGCTGAGCAGCAGTGGAGGAATTACTGGAGCTCCATTCACAGTTCGGAAACTGTTTTGCATTAATGGACAGCCTGAACTGGATTTGGGTTAGGTTTCACTCTGAGCTGTAACTCTCTCTCTCCACCCCCTAAAATAATAATAATAATGACAAAAGTATGAGACAGGACTAGCGTCTCCACCTCCTGTTCATAACCGAGCAAACCAAATATTATTACATACATTATTGAAGGGGTGAGGGAAGTTAGAGGTCACGAACTGAGCTGTATGAATAGCTGGAGGTCAGATCAATCACAGCCATGGATTTCGTGGCTGAGCCTTGGGCCCGTAGAGACTGGCTTAGTGATACTGCCTTCTACCAGCTGATCACGTATTCTAATTCAAACCACAAATTAAATAACTAAGGGTTACATAAACTGAAGAATCATTCAATGTTTTGTACTCAAGTAACTAAAACTTTTTTTTTTTTTAACTTTTATTAATGGACGGGGAAGAGTTGTGAGAAGGGAAGCTACGGGCTAGGTGTAGTACTTGGAAATGAGGTAGAACTCAGGGCAAAATAATACCTGCTCTTTGTCTGAGTAGTAATTGTATGAAGAGAAGCTAGCAGGGAAGGAGGGGAATTGTCTGATGTGAGAAATAAGACCTTTTTGGGAACATGTGCTGAATCTCAATGTGCAGCAGGGGATCTCTGATTAGACCCCCCAAAATTAATGCATGTTGTACCACTGTGTCCTCTGAATCTATCTCCAGGATCAGATAGATACTTCTAATTGCAGTTTTGGAGCTAGATCAAAATGCTGGTGAACTGTGAATACAGAATTTTGCTAATGGACTGGGAAGGGGGGAAGGTGGGGTTCAGGGCAAACCAAGCTGATTTTGGTTGCATCAGGCCCCTTTGAAGTGGCAGCAGTTGGTAGATGCTTTGTGGTTTGCATTGCTGCCTTTTCATATCTGAAGATTCAAACAATAGCTCCTGGTTATTATGCCACATATTATTGATTAAAAGCTTTGCCCAAAGACCTTCCATCTCACTTTCCAGCTTAGTGTGATTTACTTTTCTTTTTACTCCCTGTAACGTATGATTAATGCTGAGCTAGAGAGTCCCAGTGAGATGAAGCAGAGTGTCAGGTAAGATTTGTCAGCTCGGAAGTATAGATTATTTTATGTTTCTCGAACTTTGTGGGCCCAGGGAACACAGATCTTGATTGTTAAATCCATCCACACTTTCCCTAGGGCTATAATATGCCAAAAACATTAAATAGCCCACTTAATACATAACCTCATTCTGTATGCTTGACTATTTTGTTTTTAATTTTTCTTCCCTTTCCAGGCTGCTCAAATGAAATGGGATCAAAGAAAAAAAATTATCCTCACTGGATTTTGTTAAAATATTAATAGGTTAGGGTTGACTGGCTAAATTGAATATCTATGCTGATCTTGCTTGCATGTTTAACTTGTGCTTAGGAAAATATGTTTCCTAGGTGATAACCTTTTATGTACCAGCCTGACTTCATTGAAATGCATAGAGATAAAAATATGTCACACTCCATGGCCATGCTATTCTTGTGTGGCAGTGTGATTATTCAGATGATAATTGACCCCCACCTGTAGACAGCTCAAATTCTGTAGTCAATCATTCCATTTGATGTTAAAATATGTGAAAGTACAATTATATAATTTACATTACAAATCATCCTGAATGCCAGGCATCTCAGAACCACTGACAAACGAAAGGGGAAAAAGTCAATAAAAGAAGTGAATTACACTAGGCAAAGAATTCAACTTTTCTTATTTGCTCCCACACAACAGCTTTTATGTGGATGTTGTTGATGGAGCTCAAACAGATACTGCTTAGTACTGAATTGGACTGCCGTTCAGCCCCTTCCTAACTTTGGTGATACCTTCTGGATAAGAATACCTTTTTTCACTGTGGAGATGAGAGTCCTCACCAGCAGATAAAGGTAGAAACACATCCGTGTCAGCACAGATTTATGCAACAAAGACTGGGGCAGTGAGCTGTGCTCCAGATACTCCAACTTTTAAGCTCCTGTTTCTGTAGACTTTGCTGTGTATTTTCAAGCTATGCAGGGCAGCTAAAGAGCGTATTTGTACAGTCACAAGTTGCTCTTTGTCATGCACCTGATGAAGGCGTGTTGAAAACTCTGTTGTCAGTGCACAAAACAATCCAAATCAGCTGGTACCATTCCTGCCTAGTACATGTATGCAGTGGTGGGCTTAGATAGAGTCTCTGGATCGTCCCAGTCTGAGTGTTGGGCGCCAAGAATCTACACTTCACGTGAATTTTATGGTAGATGAAGATTTTGTAACTGTTGCTTTGGATCCTTCAGCCCCTTTACAGCAATCCCTATGACAGGGCTGCAGATAGTATCTTAGATGTGGTTTATTCCTGAAACTTCAAGTCTAAGCATTGTAATCCTCTATTTATTGATGATTACTCAAAAAAAAAAAAAAAACCTTCTTGAGCAAATAATTCCATAGGTCTATACTGGAGCATTCCAGTCTGCTGAGCAAGAAGACAGACCCAGCTGGTTAAGGTTGTGTAATCAACCTTATAACAAGAGAAAGCTCAGTGTTACATCAGTAGAAGCACCAAAAAGTGAGCCAAAGAACCAGCAGAAAGCATTGCTGCTGGTAAAACAGAACTTACTGCTTCTCTCCTGGCTCTCCTCGTGCCATTTGAGACTCTTACTCCTTAGCTTCATACTAAAGAGCCATAGGAAATAGCAAGTGTTAAATTTTTCTGCATAGGTTTAAAGATGGCAATATTTATGTAAAGACACTCAACCATAGATGCTCCCTTTTGATGCTGCCAGTAACCGCTTGGTCACAACTTCTTCACCAAGAACATTTAGGTTCAGATGATTTTTGGGAACAGCAGTGTCTGTGCAGAAAATTCATCAGTCAGGCAACCACTGATTAATAATTAGTGATTCCTGCTGGTACATGATTTCATTAAATAATTATAAATCATAAACAAGTTCAGAGATAATGTTGGCTTATCTGCAGTAACAGAAATAAATAGGATTCATCAGCTAGATCTGCAATGAATAGTTGAAGCAGCTATACATTGAAATTAATGCTTGTGGCTTAAGCCTCTGTTTCTTAGTAAGGAAGCAGCGCAAATATAATTTTTAATCCTGGCCTTCATACTCTAAAATTATTAATTAGAATATTGTCCTCTGTCCTAACATTCCTTGGAAAATAATGTAAAATGTCTTCATGTCCTGACATATACTCTTCTACAAAAATGTGCAGAACATCATCATTTCTCCAGATGTTCGTTCTTTCATAAAGGTGAGACCTTTCACAGAACAAAATCCAAATGAAGTAAAATTTATCTAAGTCTTAGATTCCCAAATACGATATTCTATGAAATGTTCATCACAAAGCAATTGTGAAACTTCATGTGCTCAAATTCTCTGTTTTACAAGACAGCAGAAGTTATTAAATTGTTTCAAAGAGCCTGAACAGCCCTGATGTGTGAATGGAAAGGCCTTATTCAAAAGGCTCTGGTGTACCACATGGCCTTTATTTCTCTGCTCCCAGTGCAAAAGACCAGTATCTTTTCTTCTTTTCAGTTCTCCTGTGAAACTTCAGCTCTTCTCCTCACTCTTAGTTTGAGAGTTCAAGTCAGGAGTGTCATCATCTCATATTTTGTCCCCCTCAGCTGCTGTGAGCAGGAGGAAATTCCCAGTATTGCTTGATGTAGAGCAAGGTTGAACCCTGTCAGTGTAACTTCCAGACAGAGAAATACATACTTCTCACTTTCATTTTTCTGTTGTTGTGTTTTAGTTTGGTTTTGTTTGTTCAAGGCTGTTTTCCCGAGCTTGTTTTTAAAATGAACTACTACCAGGAGCCCCATTCAGGCCTGCCACGAGTGGCTGCAATTCTTCTGACCTCAGCAAAATTCCCCAGTCATTATCCCAGGTGTGAATTTGGCCCATTGTCTTTAATTAAAGCTCCAGTTTGCTCTCAGTAAATTTCACACCCTGTACAAGCATCAAATTATGTTCTTCAATTAGTTGTATCTTTTCTTCTATCCTTTTAATTTCAGGCCCATCAAAGAGCTGGTTTACTAAATCAATTTCAATGGGAATTTACACATTGTGAATCGTAATGGGATGCAAAATTGACTTGGCTAGTGAATAGTTAGTGGCTTTGGGGTTAATAGTTTGGGGTTTTTGTCTCAGGTACTTTGTACTAAATTTAATTTTGATACTGCTTTAATGACCACAATGTATTACTTCTCTTTTTTTTTCACCGGGGCCCATCTAAGGTGTATTCTCTCTGCCTGCCTCAATTGATTTGCTTAATGAATAACTGTATGAGGTTTCTGTTTAAGAAGAGCGCTTCTGCTTGTCCCATTTCTATGCATTAAATATTTCAGTCCGATGTATAAATTAAATATACATTTAAATGTATAAATGTATATAGAATAGAAAAAATATTTCCATTTTTTAAATAGAAAAGAGTCTGTACGTTATAGCAGGGATGAGAAGGAGTTACTTTCGAAGTTGCTGCCTCTTGCTGCTTTGCATGATCAGTCACAGAACTGCTGTTTGCAAGAATACTTCTGGGCATTCATGGGACTCCTCTAAGAATAAAAGGAAGTAGAACAGCTATCCTGGTACCAAGGTAGAACCTTGGTGTAAATAAAACATGTCACCACTTCCCTCTTTTTGGGGTTCCAGTGTAGGGTTGTCAGTTTTGCCCAGGAGACACTTGGAAGTCCCCATCAGTGCAGCCTCTCCAGCCTGTCCCATGCAGCCTGTACAGGTCGCTTGCTGGCTAGAGGGGCTAGATCTTGGCCAGCCTGCAAGAGATGTTTGTCAAACATATCAGGAGTATAAACACCAGAGAAAAGGGAGAAGACTATTTAAGAGGCAACTCCAGTAGGATAATAAATAGGTCTAAGATGGCCAGGTGTAGATTTAAGCTTAGAGCAGACTATTTCTGCCTATCAGAGGAATGAAGTTCAGCAACTTTCTGAGGAATAAATAGTTGAAACAGAATTCCAACTACAGCCCAAATTTAGTAATCCAGGAGTTAACTGTCTGAGTTTCAGATTAATGGTACAACAGACACACAGGCATCTCAGCTGGCTCTCTGAAGAGCCAGATCGTGTCCAACTGAGCTGGACATTCAGGATGTGAATGTATCTGTCCTGCTGCCAGTGGTGAGCTGGAGCTAATTAAGCCCTCCTGGACCTGTGCTCATTTATAGTGAGGCACTGGGGTGTCTCTGCACCATGAGCTGCACTGTGTCCTTGAATACCTATTTTTTCCAGTTTTTCCTATTGCACAATGTATCCTAGCATCCCTTGTTTGCATGGCTAATGGGGCCTGATCAGATTTTGAAAGCAGGTCCTTAAGGTATTTCATAAAGGCAGAAGTGACTCTAGAGACCTTGTGGTCTTGGATTTTCTGAGTAGAAAGCATCTGGACAGGTAATTCCATATCTGCCTGTGTCAGTATGTGCTGTACCTGCTTGTGCAAGCTGTGACCGGCCTGGCTGACCACTGCTGCAGGGAGGACTTGGGATGTGGCAGACTTCTGTGCGAGTCCAGGTTAGCGTTTGCAGTGTTTCTGTACCCAGCATTGCCACAAGAATTACTGCAAACTGCACAAAACTGTTGTCTGTTATTTGTAGTTCTGGAAATGGCATGTCTAAATCTTTCCCATATTTCATGTTCCCCTATGTCTTTATCTTATATTTCTTTTTGGAAAAGATTTGTGTCAGATTGTTATGAAAGGGAGCCTAAAATACACTGCAGGCTCTAACATTTTTATGTACACCAACGTTTTTTTCTGCAATTCTTATCTTTTTTTTTAGAAAGAAAAGATGACTATGTGCACAGAAGAAAAAAAGTTCTCAAGTAGATTTGAAATGGGATAGTACAAAGTTGCCTACCCAAATATTTGAGAGACAGGAAACACGCTTGGATGATCAGTAGTGGCTGTGATCCTGCCAGGAAAATGCAACTTAGAAAAACTTGGGATTGATAACCTAGGCTGAAGCACGGTTACTTTTGGAGAATACCGTATTATCTTCCCATTGCCTTCTGATAGCTATAGGAGAGGACAGTCTGCTGACAGTCTGTCGGGTTGTCTGTCTTCTTGATGTTCCCTTTTATCAGCAGTCACCATGTTTCTCTTTGGAGGGCTGAATCCAATACGCACTGAAGTCCATGGAAAAAATCCCAGGATCCTATACCCTGCTGTGCTATATGAGCCAAAGCATGGGTTTTGGAGCCCGCTACATCTGGTTCATTAGATGCTGAAATTAGTTTTGCCAGAAAATGACTCCCTCCCATAGGCAGTGTAAGTGCCATTTGTAACAAAGGCGGAGTCAGTGAACTAACCCAAATCTCCTAATTCTGTGCGTTCAGTCACAAAGGGCTGATTCCTCGCTGATGTGCATCAGCATTGTTCCCAGCTTTACACTGCCATAAAATGCCCTGAGTTGTGTATGGCCTGGGTTGTTTTAAAACAGGATATTTTATTAGGGAGCAAATACAAGAAAGAATCTTTTGATATGAGTCTTAGTTTAACTAAGCAGACAGTATGGGAGGAAAAAGTATCACCTGCAGCTCTGCTTCTGCAGAGTGATTCCAGTATTTCAAAGTTCTGCCTAGCTTACCAAAAGTAGTAGGTATGGATTAGCAGCAATGCGTGGAGCTCGTATTCAGCTACGTGTGTCTTACTGACTCCGCTGCCTATTTTGGAGCCATTGTACTTGGGATAAGCCATGGAGAGACTGCTGCAGTATTGCTGGTGTTACACATCAGGCATTAAAGACAATTAATGGGCTTTAACTTCCCAAATTACTTAAGAGCCTTCAGAAGAAATCTGGAGAATAATTTTCAGTCATTGGAATGAAAATGTCACAGTTTTGTGCTTTGGTAAATAACTGGTTCACAGAGATGTCTTACTTATCACTGTGGTATGCTTATTCATTAAGGGCTAATTGCAGAGGTCTCTAAATGAAACGCCGCAAACCACATTCCACTCCAGTGCCAGTTTGTTTAAAGTCTGCAAAGCTTTATTATTAGCACGATTTAATTATGAAAATGGCAACCATGGAGAATTCTGAACACATTCTTTCCCTTGATCATTA
Organism: Chlamydotis macqueenii; assembly: GCF_036417535.1. Taxonomy (NCBI): domain Eukaryota; kingdom Metazoa; phylum Chordata; class Aves; order Otidiformes; family Otididae; genus Chlamydotis; species Chlamydotis macqueenii. The sequence continues at coordinate 17,686,130 of NC_141568.1, forward strand.
GTTACAGGGCAAAAACGAAACACTTTCAACAATGAAGGGTTCATATTTCAAGCTTATACAGTAGCTGCTAAAAGGCTATACTCAGAAAATCAATTTTATTAAAGTCCTTCAAGCACTAAAGGGACTTCCATGCAACTAAGCAATTTTAAAAACATGTCCACAAGCAGTGACTTTCTGATTCATGTTTTTAGCAGGGTTATATTTTCCCTGTTTTCAATATTGTCCCCCAAAGCAGGGTCAGAAACAGTTTGAGGGGGTGGAGAAGAGGTGAGCAAAGCATGTTCTGACATAGCTGTGGCTTGCATCCTTACCTTAGGGTACTTAAAAGAGGACTATGAACTGGATCTGGGAAGCCTGGCATGCTCATAACTAAACCAGATCAAAAGTCAGTGGTGTTTTCACCTTTTTCAGCTTTCTTTTGCGGCCCAGGAAATTAAGTCTGGGGGACCACTAAGAAACAGTGTAGACTCTGGATATTTTTTTTTTGAAAAATGAAGCTGTGATTTGAGCTAAAAATAACAGGAAACTATTTTCCTAGAGATAAAAGGGAATGACATGTATGGTAAAAGGATGAAAAGAGTTTGCACGTTGCTCTGCACCTAAAGAGATGACAGGAGCTGAGAGCTGTGTCTGTATTTCAGGGCCTAACATCACTGAGCCAATGGAAAACTGAGTGCCAGTCCACCAAAGGGACTGACTTGTAAAGTAAATTATTGCCCTGATCCAAAGTCCTTTGACTTCCATGAATCAGAACTCCCCAGATTAGTGGATAACCCTAGCCAAGGGTAAGAGTGTAGAAATTCTTTTAGTGCATCATTAAATTTCAGAGGATAAAAAAAATTTTAGTCTTTATATGCATGTGTCTGTGCATAACTGAGCTAGAGCTTTTAAAAGGATACAGGCATCCCATTGGTTGTCCACAGGACAAAATAAGCTGTCATCTACAATAAAGTATCAATAAAACATTGCTAATGAAGTAAAAGATAAAAAGAAAAAAAGAAACAAAAGCAGATTAAATAGATGCTTTAGAAGGGTTGTCATTGCTATTAAGAAAAATTAATGTGAAGCAGAACTGTCCCCTCTTATCTGTAATCTAATTTTACTTTGTTCCTTGTTATTTGTATAGCTGCTTTCCACTTTTCTTGTTATTTCATTTTTTCAGACCTGTATTTCCAAATGCACTGTCTTTTTCTCACTCAGTAGCCCAAACTATTCCAGATACTCAACTATGCTTTTTAGATAGATGACTGATGAGTATAAAATTTTTCGCATGTGGTATCTAAAATGTAAGAATGAGAGCTGAAAGGTGCTGTTGTCTGAAAGAGTTGTTTCTGTATCTGCCGTTTAAAAAAGAACATCTTCATAAAGTTGTTATCGCCCATGTGAGTATTTCTGTGCGGTTTGGTAGAAAGAATCTGGTGTCTGCCGTTCAAGTGGGGATATCGCAGCGGTTTGGATGTGCCTGGGGAGGGCTTACTGTGCCCAGAGCGGGGCTACTGCTTCTGCCCTGCGACAGCAGGTAGGGCCAGGTGAGCTCCTAGTAAATAGTTTCCATTGTATATTACAAAAAAAAACCACAAACTCTCAGCCGGAATAACTCAGGCCCCCAAAATTTTGGCTGCATTTGTAGTGTGTGGGCAGGATTTTCAAATGTACGATCTTTGGCCTGATGACCTTCCTTCCCATTTAACACAGTTAAGAACCTTGCATCAGCTTAGTGGAAACAAACTGAAGCAAACTGGCAGCGAGTTAGAAAAATGATGCTGAAGTGCATGCTGGTGTATACATCCAGTATTCAGATATTCCATGCTGCAGCCACTGAGGTCAGGCCAACATATTTTATCAATTTTAACTGTGAATTAATACAAATTCTCCACGTACTTCAGATTTAGCAGCAACGGATCAGTGAAGTCATTACATTCTTTTTTTTTATTTTTATATGATGGGATTGTTAGACCTTAAGTCTCTGGTGACAGCAATAAATATCCATCATTAGGTATGAGTGATTATGACAGGCTGCTCTGGTTCTGCCTGTGAAAGATCATTTCCTTCTGGGAGCCATAAGGAATGCAACTGATAGGGGAAAAAACCTCTTCTTGGTAAACTTAAAATGCATAAATAATTTTTTTCTTTTGATCCTAATGTTTGTTGTGGTAATTTTCAATCACATAAAATTGGGCGTTGATATTGTCTGTTTCTGCGAAATTTGAAAATCCTACAGGAGCAGCCCCGCTCGGGCCCTGGCTTTCCTTGCAGCTCCGCCGCCCGAGCTCCCTGCAGCCCCAGGAGCAATTCCCCTCCCTGCTTCTCATTCCTTCTGACTGTGCTAGTGGAAAGCACTCAGATGCTACGGTGAGGAGCAAACTGTCAAGGGCTCAGACCTGAACCCGTCCAAGAGTGCAGGGTCTCTCGACAGCCTGCATTTCAGGCAATGCTGGTGGAAGTGGGGCGAGAAGGAAAGGCAGCGTAGGGCGGACAGGCTTTTCCTTGTGACATGAGTTGCTTGGCACAACCTCAATACCAGAACCACCTCAAGTGGATATGGAGGAAGATGGTACAAATCTTAAATAAAAGCAGACATAGGTGTGTCACTCTGTGTTGAAAAAGGGCAACACAGTTTGAATTGCTGCTGCTGGCTGAAAACTGGGTTTTGTTGTGCTCAGCAGCAGTCTAAAGAATTCTGCGCAGTTCTGGTTCAGAGAAAAATCTTTGGGTTTCAAAAAGGTGAAGTGGCTTATAGAGGGAAATTATTTTTGACCTATGAATATATATCATTAAAACCAATGTTTCATTTCAGTGTCAAGATCTAGATTCTTATTTTATAGAAAACACTTGAAAAGTAAAAGAAAAATGAAGCCTCCCCAAAATGTGTTAATCTTTTTAGACTACGGAAGGATCTTTACCAAAATAACATAGATTCATGAAAGGCTTTGATGTTCCAAAGGAGCATTCTCCCCCAGCCACATCTGCAAAATCAAGTGGAACAATGTCTTCCAGCTACCCCAAGTTCTTCATTTTACTCACGCAAAGGTGAGTCTGGCCTACTCAGGGTATTGCAGAGAAGGCCCCGTTCTCTTTCAGCTTGCAGTAAATACTGGCTGCTTACGCAGGGGGCTAAGGAGGAAAGCCAATGTTGGTTCCTTCCTGCTACTGCTAAGCGGGATCCTGGGAAGTGCCATTCGAGGTTTTAGCTGAATGTAGCGTTTCAGGACACACAAATCCTCTCTTTGCTTCCCCCTCGTTCACTCCATGGTTGCTGCTATCTTTGTGCTTTTTCCTCAGCTAATTTATGGGAGCTTAGCTTGGCTTTTACCATGTTCTATTTTCTGTTGTTGACATTATTGACCATTTTGGGTGGTGACAAACAACTGAACAATATCAATAACAATTTACTGGGTACTCTAATTAATGAATTTACCCTGTGACCCAGCTGCAGTCCCAACTGTGTGTTCAGTATAAGCCTGCGGATGGAGGAGCAGTACTCACAAACTCAGGTGCTGTGTTCAGACTAAGCAGCCTGTGAATTCTTCTTAACATTTCAGGAGACCAAGGAATACAAAAACTTCAGAAATTGTCACAGTTCTGTTGATTTGAGTTGTAATGATTTACATTCAGAGCAAACCTTTCAAATGATCAAGTAAGTTTCCTAACAATGATCAAAACCTGTAGAAGCCTCTTTACTACATTTGACTGCAACATAATTTTTATTTCAGTTTAGAAACAAGTAGCTGAACTGATAGGAATATACAAATGTTGAGTTTAAAATAAATTATTGTAGCTGGGACAACAAATTTAATGTGAAGTGGCAAAAAAAAAAAAAAGTGAACTTCCACACCTGGAGCAGGAGCAGCTCAGAGCTACAAGGGGCCATCTCCATCAGCCATCCTCATCAGCCATCCCCAGATGCTCCTGTGTGCTGCCCTTGCCTCCACCCTCCCCAGGTAAGGCTTTGCAGCCCTGTTACAGATCTTTATTTCTGCACAAGTCCATTCTCAGATATGTTTGTGCTACTCTGTGCTCCCGTCAGCATCACGGGGGCAGAGCCCCACTCTGGGACCACTGGGTGGGTGGGGTGAAATGTGGGCAGACCCTTTCAGGGGGTTGGTGTGGCAGAGCCGTTTGTTAAGCTGCTGACTGGGGGGGACCTCTGGCTGATGCCAGAGGTGGTTTTGTGCCTGTTTCCATAGGGGTCTTGTGCGTACATGGAGGTGTTCCCAGTTCGTCATGAGGTGCTCTGGTCCCCCTTGGAGGGCTGTGGGTGTGGGCTCTGGCCAGAGCCTCTAATCAATGCTGCATGATTGCTGTTCGATGTAGAAATAGGGACAGCTACTTAATTTCTTCCTTTGCTCTCATCTTGCTTGCACGCTGTTGCCTGTAAGGAAAACCCAAGCGCAGGACAGAGCAGCTCTGTCCTTCACCACTGCATTGCTCCTTTTCTGGAAGGGCTGCTGTAACAGCAGGAGAAGAATTATTGGTATCATGGCAGGGAAGGAGCCTGCCGGCAGTTTCTGCGTAGGTCAATGGCATTTCACACCCGGGTCTGTGACTGGCATGGATATGTATGTCAGTGTAAGGGGGTCAATTTGTACTTACTTTACTCTCAAAAGCAGCACCTCCATTTCTGGGTCCTGTTACGTATTTCGTCACATTCTTATTGAATGCATTTTTCATCTTCTCTGTTGCTATTTCATTGTCTAAGTGGAAAGGAAATTCAATAAAGTTTGATTATTTTTTTTTTAGATTTTGTTTTTTATCTGAACTTTCAAACCCAGGATACTCAAGTGGATTAGAAATGCAGTAAAATGAGTTCACCTGGTGGCTGGCTGTGTGCGTTCTGCGCAGATGAAAGCCCTGACCCTGCAAACGCATTCCTGTCAGGAGTCCTTGATCCCATGGTAGTCCTTAGGACTGCTCGGATTAGAAAAGAATTGCGGGATTAAGTCTCAGCAGTTCATTTGAAATATAAGACATTTGTTGCTTAATCTTGCAAAACAAGGCTCTCAAGTTTTCTTTTTCTTTAAAACAATATAAATATTCATTGAGTCATGAAACTCAATGGACTCTTTCAGGAGATTCCTTTAATCGTGTGAAATTGAGGCAGCTGCAATAAAAATTTGTAATTTTGTCTGTTCCAATCAATACAGTAAAGGCGTACATTTGCGAAGTAATGAATATGTGATCCAAATTTTTGTGAAACGCCCAGAAGCTACCTCTGGAAAACCGAGTAACAAATTCAGCTGTAGAGACCTGCAGCTCAGTTTTCAGAAAGTTTGAGGATGTGGTTTTGGGTGGAATCCCCACCTGGACGTAATGAGCTGGAAACGGTAAGCCCGGTGGGATCGCAGACCGCTGATGGTGCAGCTGCGGAGCGCGCAGCGTGCCGGAGTTGTGCTGGGGGCTGCTGGGCGTCCCGAGTGCTGTGCTGCTGTACTGCAGAGCTGCTGCGCTTGCGCAGGTGGTTAATGAGGGATGTGCTGCTAGACTCGGTGATCTCAGCCATACTTTCCCCTAGATCCTTGTGCAGTAATTCAGTCCTGAACTTCTGATCATTTGCCCCTTACTCAGCAACAGTCAGGGAAGTGTTTTCTGCTGGCAGGCTCGTTGGGCTTGGTGGCAGGGATCAGGGGAAGCAGAATGTGCCCACGGAGACCGTTTGTCCCTGATGCTGATTTCAGTATTTGAAGAGCTAGCCCTTCTCTGCTGCGGTTCTTGTGCAGTGTGGTTTTTGGTCTTCTCTTTGTGACTAGCTGACTTACTGTTTTGTTTGTACTTATGAAACGCGCTGGATGCTGTACGTGCAGGCAAATCCCGCAGAACTGCAAGGGAAGAGCTGGGCTGTTACAGCCAGCAGCGTTGTTTGGGTGTTGTCACATACTGGGGGAAATCTCTCATGTACAGAATGCACTGCTCTGATTTTTTTAAATGGCAAAATTACCAATGTATTCATTTGAGAGCTGTGGAGCTCTCATGTGTAAACATTTATGAAATTATTATTTCTTCCCTTTTATTTTTTTTTTCTGCCTAATATGAGAAAATTAGGTTTAATCGTTGTAAGGGCTTGACTTAGATTGATTAAAACCAAGTGCTTTGCAGCCTGACACTTCATCCTTCATTCATTTCACCACTCTACTTCTGTTTTGTTTCCCAGATCAGTCAGAGTTAAATCCAGATTGTCAGCTATAACTTTGAACTTCCTGGCTTTTCTTACAAGAGTACATGTCTTTCTTTTTCTTGTTTATATTGATCTTCTGATCTGACCTGCGAAAGAGTGATTAGGAGGTTACAGAGGCAAATTGTCCCGCTGCCATGATGGGGTGCAGCAAGTAGAGGGAGCTGCAGAATAATGCAGCTGCTGTGCTTTAGCTGAAGCCTGGGCCATGAGGTCTGGAGTCCTCCTTTGCTGCTGGCCCCAAGCTTAACTCAGCTCTGCTTCATTAAATAAAACTGGAGAAATCTTAATCATAAACAGCCGGTAAAGATACTCCTGGGATTTTAGAGGCCTCGTGGGCCTGAGATAACACTTACAAGGCACAGAGATGGTCAGAGTGTATGAGTCGGAAGAGAGATGCCAGTCGGAATTAATGATAAAGTGCCTTTATGTGGTGTTACGCAGTGCTAATTGATTTGGGGAAATAATCAATGTATCCCAAGTACCTAGCTAAGGTGTGCAGGTAGCAGTAGCAGTTGGTTATTTAACTTTCCAGTACTGCCATAAAGGCAGTATAGATACACAAGGCTGCTTTTGGTCTTCTCTACCTGAAAATACATCTGGGGGGTTTCGAGCACTGCGTGGGGGGCTTCCTTAAAACCACGGCTGCTGCCAGAGTTTGAACTGCTTCCTAGGGCTGAGCGGTTTTGAAAACCTTTCTTTCGGCTGAACTCAAAAAAGCTTAATAAATTTAGTAAAAGTGTGAATGTACATTAGTAAATAAAATAGTATTCAAGAAAAAGTTAATTCTCTTTAAACTGATGCCAGTAAATTTTTTGCAAACAGCAGACTGTAAATGTTTTCTCCTGCTAATTGGAGATGTTTTTTAATAGACACATTAGCTTTATACTGTAGTGTTCTGCTTGATCCTAACTGGTCTCACTTTCCGTACAGGTTCAGAGTTCACTGACATTATCCAGTGTCAGAGAAATCAAAATAATGCCTCATAGGTCCAGCAGTAAAACAAACAAAACAAGAGGCTTCTGTTCTCAGCTTATAAAACCCTCATATTTTTAGTGATGAAAACAACTTACACAAAATGTGCCCAGCGAGCAGAGTGGGAGCAAGGCAGAGGTTGGTCTGCTCTGGACATGGTAACGGCAGGGGCTGGTTTGCCTGCGTGGTTGTAGGTCTGTGTGGGGTTCAGTACCCTTTATAGTAATTTAAACTAACTAACAAGAGAAGGGAATTTAAACTAAACCACCAGTTGTTAAATTTAGTTTGTGAATCTGATCAACCATTGTCAACAAACAGTTGAAATGATTAATAAAAATGGTATATTTGTATATCGAGACAGTTGTTACTACAGAGCAAAATTAGGTTGTTCTAAGCAAACTGGCTTGAATATTTTGCTATGGATACTTCGTGGCTGCACTTAATGAAAATCAGTATCTCCAATATCTGTAGTTCCAAAATTATATTGTTCTCACCACCTAGATTAGTAGATTTTTTTTTTTCAAATAATCTTCAAATTTTAATTTCAGAAGTTCAGAGTTCATTCTGAATGAGTGCTCTTTAATACCCATCTAAGATTTGCCTTTTCTGTGAAAAGGTCTTCCCAGCACACTGATTTATTGCTGTAGTTGTAGAAAGCACATAAACACAGCCAAAGTGAATTAGATATTTTCTGAAGCGAGCATTAATGAAAGAAGTCATCCATTTCCAGCAGCTGTGCATATATTGGGGAAAGCTTCCTGAGACTGAGCTGATTTCAGGTATACTTTGGATATTAACTGAATATTTGATTGCATCTAATGAAACGCAGGCAGCTGGAGCTGTTTCTTCTGTAACACCAGCTAGCGTGTACACGCTTGGCAGTTCTGCTTTCCAAGGGGAGACTGCTATTGGGGCATCTCTGCAGGGGTATTTGACTGACAGGAAGGGTCTGAGAAATGCTACTGGCCGAAGCACCACTGGTTATGGATGTACGGTACTGGCATCCTTTCCGTTTTGGTCGCCCACCTTCAGCCCAGGAACTGTAAATCCCGTTAGTGTCGGTAATCTGCCACAGGTGCCTGTGGCTCTCGGGCTGCTGCTGAGAGAGGAGGTTCCCATTGGAGCGTGTCCTGGTCAGTAGGATGAACTCCCTGCCAGTGCTCGCTCGGTGGGTTTTGCTGGCCACCACTGACATCCACACCCCCAGCTTTGCCTGAGCTGACAAAATGCTTTTCTAGAGACATGATAGTCTTTTTTTTTTTTCTTCCAAATCTGCTATTGACTGTATTCAGAAGAAGATGTTTCAGAGTGAATCAGTGGAATAATTTTCAAAGAGACCAAGAGGGCTCTACAAATCCAGTCTCGTGTCCCGATCTGCGAGCCTGCGGACAATACGCTGTGGTGTTGTGACTGCGCTGAAGTCCTGGATGTGAGGTTTTAGTGTTAGCAAACAGGGTAGCACCACTTGCATTTCTCCTGATTTACGTAAGTGTAACTGAGCCCAGCATCTCTTTTTTTAAAGACTAGTCGTGCTTCGAAAGGGTGCTCTCTTCCAAAGCGTAGTGTGTAACATGCGCTTGCTGCCTTTTCTCTCTAACTTTTTGTTAGGAGATGGCGACTCTGTGCGCTGTTGTAACAGCTCCATTGCTTCTGTGTGAGTTTTCTTGGAATTACTTGGTGTGAGTCGGAACCGTCTCTCTTTTCACTCTGTATGTGTAACAAGGTTTAAGAGCACAAAGGCCCTGTGTTACAGGAGCTGAGAAGGGGTTGTACAAGCCTTGAACTCTGTCATCCAAAGCAAAACCAGGTGATGGAGCTGCTCATCTGCTTGTGCCCCCTCTTCATGCCCAAATTCTCACCAGGGTCCGTGCGAGGCTCCATTAGCATCAGCCTGCGGGATTGCGCCTGCTGTTAGGAAATGGGTGCTAAAAGGGCTGACTTCCTTTCTTCATCCCTTTGTGAGGGGAGTCGCTTGGTTTATTTTTAGACCATGGCACCTCTGTTAATATTACGGGGCTGCGAGTGAGGACTGAATTCAGAAGGCAGGGAGAGCAGGAGGGATTTGGCATTAGCCTCTGTTCCCAGCGTATTCTCTCTTCTCGGACCCTGACGGCAACGTGGCAGGGATTTGTGCCATTCTGCACTAGTGACTTGTCCAGAAGCAAAAATTCTTATTTTTTCACTAATGCTTTAATTGAGTTTAAGGAATTGGTTATGTTTATGCAATGGCATGAACGCCACATCAATGGTGTTCATTGAGAGAGATTATTATTGAGTGGATCAGATGAATGTGGCCTACAAATGTGCTGATTTACTCCAGCTTGTAAAACAAAACAGTTTACGTATACAATTTAAACATTCTTTCTCCTTTTTTCCCCTGACCACATCCCTTGTGTGCATAATTGAGATTTCCTTACCACCCAGAAGGTAGCAAGGGAATTCTTCAGGGCTGCACTTTAAGCGGGTGCAGCTGGAAGCGTGGCCGGGGTGCGCGGCGGCTGCCGGATGCCGCACACCTCCAGCGACGCTAGAGAGCAGGCTGATACTGCTGTACCGCTGCCGCCGTGCCTGCTGAGGCCCTGCAATCTGCTGGAAATGTAATAATTGCTCTTTTATTCTTTAATAAACACGCGCCACATCATACGGAGAAACAAGGTGAGAGAATGAGAGAGAGGATATTGCATTCTTCCACAAAGGGCTGCTCAGGTTTATTTTATACGCTGTTTTTTTAATACCAGCAGAACAGTCCTGTTATTTTAAATTGCTCTTCCATCTTTCCTCCTCTTCCCCCCCTTTTAGTTAAATTAATGTATTGATTAGAGCCCATTAGTGTGTAATCGATTGTTAATTTGACTCATCTTACAAATCATGTTTATCAATAAAAAAATATATATTTCACATCTCATTCCAGCAATACACTGACAAAACGCTGGGCATCCAGAATTAGGGCTGGAACTCCAGCTGCAGATGTAAAAATACAGACTGCAGTAACTTGCATGTTATTAAAAAAAAATTAGATATAATTTGTAAGCAAATAGTTAGAGAAAAGATGGAGTAAGTAGGATGAGCAGGCAAGTATGGAAGGAAATGTGTGATCTTTTTGTTTGTTTGTTTGATTTTTTACTTTTTTCCTTCTCTGAACAGACAGAACTGGACGTTGTGATATGACTGAAATAGGGCAAACATACCGCTTTGTGTGCCGGTGGTCTGGCACCGGTCACTTAAGAAATGAAGCAACTCATAATCTCTGATCACATCCTTAGGACGCTGCGATCTTCTGCGCTGGCCGCTCTGCAAACTTCCCAGTTGACTGTAGATTTTCTTTCTGATGTAGCAAAAATGAAATATTTAAAATACTGAAGTTATTTTTTAATTTTGAGGCCAGAAGGCATATGATACTTTTTAAGGCTAGCAGAGGAGGTATTGACATTGAGGCAACAACCATTGTGCTTTGTACGGGCAGGATGCATGTAGATGTCAACTAGTCCCCTCCGCTGAGGCAAGTATAGCCAGTAGTATTGTCTCTGCGTTACGGATAAGAAAAGTGAGATGAATAGTTAGCAGATGGGCTTATATTTATGTTAAAGGTAGGATAAAAAGTTTAAACCAGCGAAGCTTTGCATGTAATGGGTAGTTACTGATAAAAATTTTTAAAAAGGTTTGGTATTTGCATCTTTTAAAAATCTTTCAGAGACTAAAACTAGAGTTGGTTGTGGTTTTTTTCCCTGGTATTTACAGTGAACAATGTGTAAAATAACTGAAAATGAGTGGTGACTGAAGGGAAAGAGAGAAATGCTTTGGGTGAAATGTATTGAACTGTTTCAAGCAAAAAGTTCCTTTTCCCAAAAACCTGAAGTATTTTCCAAACAAGGAGTTTTGAAATAACATTTTCACTGCAGAATCTCACAAGTTTAGTGAAAATATTTTTACATGGATATAAAACCACAAACAGTGAATGTGTAGGGTCAGTTTATTCCAACACAAACACTTTTTAATTTTTCCCTTTAATATTTTTCACTACAGATAGGAGAACCCTCCCCCCCCCAAAAAAAAATCGATTCTTCTCACAGTTCTCCGATAGATGGCTTTATTTTTCTCCAAATACGTTTCAACAGCAGACTCTGTAATCATCTAGTGCTGGATATATACAATCCATATGTTTCTCCTTTTAGGAAATATGACTCTTATATACCAGCTAAAAAGTAAAGGCCGGGAAGATTTGCAGAACCATATAGCTTATTAGCCCATAATCCATATTGGAAAAGACATTTGTACAGTACAAGATATGCTGTGTGTGTGCAGACGCAGGCAGATTAGGCTCTGGCGAGTCTGCATAGTTGAAATTTCTCACAGAGAGCGATCACTGGGCAAGTTAGAATGTGAAGGGCCAAACACAACTGAAAAAAAAAATGTTTTTTCAGTTCAGCCCTGTAAAATTTCTGTAATGCAATCTGAAAAGCAGCGTACTTTTCAGATCTGGTCGTAAGTGGAGATGTTGGATCACACAGACTGGTATCTGGGGAAATTTAGTGGGAATGGTTGAAGTTTTGAATGAGAATCATGCACAAGTTGATGAATTTTGTGTAGTTCAGGCTAAGATTTGCCCAGTGTGTTTTAGTGGAAGGAACTGACTCTTTGTGACATGGACTTTTGTGGATCAGATGGAGGCAACTGCTCCAGCTCCTGTCTGTAACCATTGGCCCTGCTCCGGCCACCGGAGGAAACGTCGACTCTGTAACGGGAACGCGGCACAGCCAGCGCACCTGTGGGCAGCCGGTGGGCATCGCCAGGCCAGGCAAGAGCTGATGGTGTCCGTTAGGAGCTGTATGTTTTTAGCTAGTGAAAAATTCTGCAAGTGTGAAAGTGCAAGAGTCCTCTCCGTTTGTGGGGAGTGCTGGAGTTGTCTGTGCTATTACATCTTCTCTGATAAACCCTGGCTGCAGAGCTGCATCCAGCTCTGAAACGTTCTTTCAAGTTCCTGATGGCAAGGTCTTTAATTAGCGCTTGCAGGGCGTTGAAATACCCTGACACTGTGCTACTGCTAATGAAAATAAACCCAAGTTGTGTTCCTTGGTCTGTTGGCATTTACAGTCATGAAGTCTGAGCCAGGCTGGGAGCTGCTGCTTCTGTGTAGGTGAAACTTCGGTGCAGCAAATACAGAGCACAGCGAGATACTGAGCACAACCTGAACTTCAAACCCGTGGCAGAAATCGGCGGGGCAGCGGCTGTGGGGCTGCCCCTGCCAGAGGGCCTTGCTGCCCCGGCGGCTTTGTCCTGGCTGGGATGCTGCTCTTTCTGCCTTAGAGGCTACCTCAGGGCTTGCCCTGCTCTGGGTACGAAGTTTAGGAAAATTTAGCTAAAATATTGTTTAGGAGACTATGATGATGAGAAGAAATAGCTGCTGTGAAGCACATTGTGTATGTAAATGCAGCTGAGCTGAGTCTTCGAGTTTGATTTTGGAGCATCAGGATTTTGTCCAGTTGCTTGAAACATTCAGTGTTTCAGCGATACGTTGGGGGGAGTCAGCCTCCACGTGCTGCTGGCTGAAGGTATTTCTAGCCATCTCCTTATGGATGGGACTTGCAGAAGAGTAAAAGCTGAATTGTTCCTTCTCATTTTCTTGTATTGTAGTTATTTTTTCTCTAAATATAAACAGATAAATATGTAATACCAGAAAGCTTAACTTGGGTAAAATGTGGGAGAAGGAGGGGGGAAAAGGAAAGATTTCACAAGCTAAAAGAAGCGCAACAATATTTGCACTGTATTTTAGTCTTTTTTATTTCCTTTTGGCTTTGTTTGTCTTGTGGCATCAGCGGGACAGGCCCTACCAATTTTGCTGGCGTGTATTTGTAACCCAGGAATGCGTTTTGGCAGATGTAAAATTAGAAACAAATTTCATGTGTTCTGCAGTGCCCTCCAGTGCTATAAAGGACAGGAACAGAATCTGTGGCTTTGTCAGGACGACTCCAGGAAACCACAAAGAAACAGATTAGAAACAAAATCGGGGAAATAAATAAATAAATAAATAAAAAAGGAAAGAAACCCCTCGTAGCAGATGCTGCGCAGCTTGAGACGGGAGTGCAGCGCAAAGCCCCCCCGCCGCGCTGATGGCGGCAAACAATGGGGCCCTGGGTGCGACGGGGTTGTTTTCAAATAAGTGGTGCCAGGATTTCGAGGTGAGGTGATGCTCCGAAATTTACCTGTCTGTTTTCAGGCATGTGAATAACTAAAGTACTGCTCCCTCCCCCCAACAAGATGGGGAGCTGTACGCTCGGCCCATCAAATTAAACACAGGCAGGTTTTCATTTCCAAGCCTGCATGTTTGGAGATGATGGATGGTGAGATATATGTCTCTATAATGAAGGTTTCATTACGAATTTTTTAAAATGTGCGACATGGCTCTTCATTTCCAAGCAAGAAGTGCAATCCTCTTGCTTGCAGCTCCTCGATCCCATACGTGTGATATTGCCAAAGGAAATGATCAAATAACCACTGAATATATTGATTTAATAAGAGTTATATTTGCTGCAGTTTTACTGCGAAGCGTCAGAAAACCTGAATGACATAATAAGCTGCATAAATAAAAATAGGGAAGGGCGATGATAGGGCGATTAGAGATAAATGATCAGTGGGATCATTTGGTTGTAAGTATTCCAGAAGATTTAACTGCCTTGCCTCTGTCTTCGTGGTGCCCACTGCCTACAAACAGCCAAGTGATCAAAGTGTCTCCACTCGCACTTACAGAAAGCAAGTCTGAGTAAAGAATGTTTAGAAGCTACTTGTAATTTTAAAAACTCCACAAACAAAAAAAAACTTGAACACTTTATGTGCTCCGTAACAGTGAGTTTTCCCAATTGAAAAAAAAAAAACCAAAAAACCCTTGTAGTGTATATAGATGATAATGGTTGATGAGCAGCAACACTCAGTGTGCCTTGTGTATGGACTGCAAGTTACATCATCTCCATTTTCAGTGTTGGCCACATCTAGCATGCGTTTGGGTTGGTGGAGAGTCGCGGGAAGCCTGTCATAAAGGATTTTAAGCCAAAATGTTCTGGTAGGAAACCTGGACTGTCTGTGGAATTGGTCATGTGTGGAAAAGGTTAATCTTTATTTGAGGGAGACAAGGCAGACCTGCAGTCTAAAAGATGGGCTGTTGCCTACGAGTGATAACTGGCTGAGAGCGGTACTGCCGGAGCCGTGCCGTGCTGGGTGTCATCGGGGGGAGATGTACTGACACAGCCAGAAACGCAGGGAAAGGGAACTTCTGTAACGCTGCCCAGTGATTTTCCTCCAATTACCAGCTTGATTTCATGTTAACCATTTTACACCTTTCCTTCTCCCCACACTCTCTCAAGGGTTTGGGTTTTTTTACTTCAATTTGCAGATATGTGTGCAGTACAAAAGTGTCCTCATCTCCTTCAACCTGTTTTTCTGCCATTGTAAACGCTGCCCTCCGAACGCAGGAAGGGCTTTCGTGACCCACTTTTGTGTGGCGACAAGATGTGAAAGTTCAAATAGCATTTAGTGATTTTTCTGGTAATACCGTGTGCAGCCTTTAGTGCCGTTACCCTGGAGCTGGAGGAGTTCTAGGAAAGAGGGAGAGTTCTAGGAAAAGCCTGGCGGCACCACTTTCCTCTGCCCCTGCAGCGCTGCCCCCCATTAAAAACACATTACGCACTAGCGCTGAGAGGATAAATTAAAACCACCCAGACAGCTTTAGGTTATGCATTCGAGTGTTGAATCCAGCTAGTGGAGAGCTGGGCTGTGGCTGAGGCTGGCTGCTTGGTGAGTATGCCTGTTGAGAGCCGTGTAATACTGTCCTAGTGCCCACAGTCACGGTCACTCATAATTTTTAACTCTTGTTCTTTGGTGGAGACTCAGTCCCGCCCTTCCAAACTGGATCCTGCCGGAGGGTTTCTCGTATTGCGTTCTTGTGCACTTGCGTTCTTTACCTGTTGGTGGGTGCAGTGATGAATTTTTGTCATGCCAAGACTTCTGTGCGCTGCTTCCTGCGCAGGTCAGTGAAGGAACAGGCTTCTCAGGAGTCTGAGGACAGCCCTGCACACCAGCCCTCCACACACCCAGCCCGCTCCTTGCTTAAGCGCTGCGTTGCCAGAGTGCATCTCAATGTCATCATCTGAGTTGGCCTCCAGAGCTTCTGGTTTTCTCGGTGAGATTTTCTGCACTCTCTTACCCTAGGAGGAAAGGATCCAAGTATTTGATACTAATCTTACAGACATTTGATTTTTGCATTTATTTGAAAGTTGATTAAGTGCAGCATATCATCCCACTCCTTTTTCGAGAAGCAATAAACGGCACTGCTGTCAAAAGGACAACGTAGCTCAGAGTTTCTCCCGCTGCTGCGGCAGCGTCGTACGCAAGCGCTCATTCTACTTAAAAGGTGCAAGAGCTCATGCAAAAAAAAGGTCTAATCATCATTAGAAGCCTATAGACTAATAATAATAATTAGTCCATAATAATTAGAAGCTTGCAAGAGAGATGTGGATTAATCAGTACAGGATGGGAAGGAATAGAGGGGCTGGGGGATGTAAGTAGCAGACAAGAGCTCTGGCTGACAATTTGCCCGTCCCTTGTATCCGTGTCCCTGAGCAGGCCATGCACTCACACGGGTTATGTGAAGAAGTCTTACCATCTCTGTCATAAAGAGCTGCAAATCCATTCTGCAGATGAAGTTGGATCATAGAAATGTTCTCTAAGGGAGGGAGAACAAGCAAAAATACCATAAAGCTTTTTTATACCTTTATTCCTGCTGTTAGATGGGAGCTTTAGAGAGGGTTTTTTTTTTTTTTAAAAAAAAATCTCACTGGAAGGTTGAAATCCTGACAAAATAGGTAACACAACCCACGGTGGACTATCAAAGGTGCCTTTATGGTCATTTCAGGGAATGTATGTTTTTGAGCTCTGTGAAATGTATATTCTGCAGTCAAGTTCTGATAAAGTGAGTTATTGACACCTAAAGCCATAGGCGGCTTCCAAGTCAGCAGTTACTTGTTTCTCTTACACTAATAAGGATCCAGTAAGTTCTTAAAAAGTGAAATATATCCTCTCATGTAAGGTACCGGTGGGCGGAGAACTGTACCTGAGATCACAGCACTCAGAAGTCAGTAGGAATTAGAGCTCTTTGAAAAATGAAACCCTGCTTTCCCTGCCCAATGATTGGGAGATCCTTACTTCTGTATCTACACGGTTGAAGTAGATCAGTTTTATTTTATTTTTTTGAAAACGTATTTGAGAGTTGAATGCCGTGTACTGAATTGAATGGAATGCTTAGAACTACTTGAATTTATTCTCCTGGTGCTCTGTTCCCTTCTGCTTACTGTGACACCGGCAGTGTTGCCACTACCAGCTACAGCCATCCCTCAGGCCCAAGATGCGTCTTTGACTCAATTTATTCTTCTGAAGAAAGCAAAGAAGAAGGCAGCTGAGTTAGAAATGCTGTAGTGCTCCAGTGGGGAGGTTTTGCACGTTTGTAGCATAAAACTTGGATTAAGTCATTTTGTGGGAGGTAGCATTCCCATTAAGGACGGTTGGTAGAATTTGGCTGCGTGTCCAGCGCATGCCTGGAATTTGGCCGTCGCCTGAAACTCCCTGGGCGCCTCTTGGGCTCTGCTGCCAGCGAGAGCAATTGAGACCTGCAGAGGCGGGCAGCTCCGTACCTGTGACCAGGCAGAACTGAGGGAAGGCGCAAATGTGGGGGTTTTTTTTGGTCTGTGTTCAATCAGGCTTTGCTTCAGCCCATCCTGTTACAACTGACTGCAGAGCCTTGGTGCTTTCCACCAAAAGAGCTTTGGTGGTTTATGGGCTGTCTTCTGGGAGTGTCTTTTACGTACTAACATTTTTATTATTATTACTTATTACTTTACATATTACTTATGATTAATTTCAGTAGAACTTCCTTTAGATGATCTTTCTTCCATCAGCCCCCTTTTGCATCCCAGAAGAATGTAAGAAATGGTTTTGGCTGCAACTGGAGTCCTCTGCCTCCAATAGCAAGTGCAGTGCTGGGTGCTGTTAGTGAAAGCTTTGTATTTGTGTGTGTTTTCTAACACAGAGACTGTTGGCGCTGCTTTCTATAAGGCCACCCACTTCCCGCTTCATGCCCCATTTTCAGTTGTTTATAGTACAGCTGAACATCAGCTGTTTACCTGTAATTAAAAGACACTGCGCAGCACTCTCCTGCCTTGCTGGTGATTGCAATCTTGTCCTGTTCGGCATACGTCTGTGCAAGGAATCCCGGTGTACTCGTCACACGGGGCGGCTGCAGGGGATGAAAGGTACCCACGGCTGCGCTGCCAACGCGGCAACGCGGGTAGAGGGGAGATCGGGTATGAGCTGTGAAGGCACGGAGCCACGGCCACCGATGGAGCAGGTTAAAGCCAGCATGAACGTGCCCAGCTGGGCTACAGCCTGACGTCAGTGTCCCATGGGGACGCCTTCTAGCACGGTATGGTTTTTGGAACAAAGTTTGCTTCATCTTAACTAATGCAAGTAGGTGCTGGACTGGAAGCGCAGAGGATGTTCTCACGGAAAAACTGAGCTTTTAACCGACTAGCAGAGTCACGGTTGAACTCGTGTCATACACAGCTCCTGCATGAAATTGTAACAGACAAATGTCACTGCAGGCCATAGATTGTGTGGATTTTTTGAACCCAGAGAGGCTTTAAAAATGTGCCCGTTCTTCTTGTATGTGTTCTCCCAACTCTACGCCTATGAAGTAACATATTCCCGTGGTGAAAACCGCTGAAAAATGTGCTCCCTGCTGCGGTGTGGCAGGGAGCTGGGGAGCGCTGCTGGTACGAGCCACTTGTCCCTGAGGGAGCGCGCTGGCAGGACCTGCCGAGTCTTGCTGAAAATGCAGAGGTTTTCAGCAGCCTCTGCTCTGCACGCCGCAGGTGAGACCTCTTTGGGCGTAGGGAAGAGCTGCTGTAGGTTGCATCCAAACCCGCGGTTGGTGCTGCTGTCGCACCTGGTGATTTAAGATTACCTTGGTTTTGTTACAGCTCCCAGAGTTTCCAGCTTTCCTTCCAGTGTTCCTTTGCTTTCCTTTTTCATCTTGCTCCTCCTGGAATATGTCCATGTGGGAGGTGGCAGACCAGGGTAGAAACACCCCAAGAGCATTTTTGGATCCTTTTTTTTTTTTCCCCTGCTCTTGCACAACTTAGGAGACCAATTAAAATCAGCTGACATCTGGAGCCTTTAAAAGAAAAAAAAGTTAGTGCTATTCCTCTTCTAGAGATGGATCCTGAACTCCTTACTCAGAAAAACCTCACAGCGATTTCAAAGGCACGTTCTTCAAGTGCTGCTGGAGTGGTCCCTATAGTACACTGGCGGGTGTGTGAGAAATAAAGAAAAGCCCTCAACTATTAGTGGGTTCCGCTGTAATTCAGAATAATACCAGATGTTTCATTATGTATCAGCCGGCTATAAAACTGCTTCTTTGAGCCATTGAACAAAGACAGTTGACAAAAGAAAAATTAATGTTGTGTCTTTGATCTCATGTTTTAAATTTGTCTTTTATAAATAGTGATGGGTTCTGGTTAAAAACACTCTAACAATTTGTTAAATATGCAAATGTCTGAAGTTTCTTAGCAACAGAACAAATAAGTGTTTTTCTCCTAATATAATATGTATGCTAGTTTAGGAAGCACACAATAAGTTAATTAGGCTGCGGTTAGGTATTATTTGTAAATGTCATATTAGCATGCTGTTCTGTTTCTTTGTTGCAACCAAAAGCCTCAAACTCACTGATGTCACTTATTGCACGGTGGTTTTTTCCTCTAGTATTGAAATGAGTTTATTTTTTAACATACTTGCGGGCAGAATAATGATTTATTAAGTTGTGTGTTTATTATTGTTTTGTTTGGTTGTAATGTCTCATTGTCTTTACGTTGTTAGCAATGTCAGAGCTTTTACAGGGAAATTCTAGGAAAGCACACATTACACGTGTAATAAAGCTGCTGCAGTTTACTATGATTAATGTTGTTACAATGAATACCAAATGAATTAATAATGATGGGGCCACTTAATTTTAAAATGTTGGCATTTGTCTAAATGCCGCTCTGAGAGAGGGTGGAGGAGCTTGGCACGGCAGGAATTGGAAGCGGCGTTTTTGCTGCCAGCATCCAAGCAGCTTGTTTCTCTCCAAACAGCTACGGTCAACTGTTAACGTGTTCACTGCCAAGCAGATTGATGTAAATCCAGAGAGCCTTTTCCTATGACTGTAAAATTTCACTTTATACTCTCATGGTTTCCCCCTCCTCTGACAAAGGTTTCTGCCAATAGCTCTGCTACTTCCACAGTCTTGCTGCAGCAGGTGAGGAGAAATTCCAGTCCCGTACACCCTGGGTTACTGGCAAAGGCCAGGGATGCGCAAGCATATTCGTGCAAACAACCGAGCAAGAAGTAACTTTCTTGTGAAAAGTCATTCAGATCAAATCTCATTGCTAATCCAGGAATGCCTCCCTGACAATCCTGCAGCACATTTCAAAGTGTCTTAAGCCTCACTGTGATAAAGGTCCTCCAGTCCTTTATCAGTTGGGAGTAGTTTCAGGTGAAGCTTTTTTGCTCTGATAAAATATCTGGAAAAGCGTAATTGTGAATTGCTCAGTTAGAGCACTGGGAAGAGAATCACTGTTCCCGGAGGGAAGCATGGGCAAGCCGCTGCATTCGCCCAGCTGAAGCCCAGCCCTGGAGCTGGCTGAGAGATGGCTGAGGAGAAGCAGCCTTGACTCGGTGGTTGTGGTAGCACTTCCATGCACATCAAGAGAGTTATTTTTACCATGTTTGAGCATTTGGAGATGGATTTTTTTACTCTCTACATGGAGGCTCATGCATTCTCAGAACCAGTTTTCATAAGCAGCCAGCAGAAACTGTCCATTAGATCCTTGCCACATGCCAGAGGATGAAGGTGATTTGTCCCTCTGAATTTTTATGAAACAAGGAAGCTTGTCTGCAAAAATAAAACAAGGTACCATAGGTTACTGCTGCCCAAATGTATTACCCCTCGTCTAGCGGGTCAAAGCTTGCCAAGGTTGTTGCCATTACTGAAAATTATGTTCTGCTGGTGGTGAGCTGCACTGAACTAGAAGGACGTTCTCCATCTCCTACCTCAGTTTTGAATTGCCTTCTTTGTGATTGGATCATCTCATTTTGCACTAGTTTATATTGCCTTTTAGTCACCTAAGCACTGGAAAAGCATCAGCAGGACAGTCACCTCCTATTACATGCATAGACCAAATGCTATAGAATTGACCAGACAATTTTATGAAGGAAGGTGAAAGGAGGAATCCAGCAGAGATGGGATGCAATTGTCATATGGATGAGAATGGAGAAAGTGGTTTGAAATCAGTTGCCTCCCTAAGGCGTTGAGGTCACAGGAGTATGTGACAATATTTTCCGTGTTTGTCTTTGTTGTGCACATGAGAAAATGCTGCCGGAAAATGCCTGTAGTGGTACAATTCTTCAAAAAATTGTTTTAAACATAGACAGAAATCTAATAACAACTCCTAGGTGATAAGGACTCCTCTACTTTGGAACTGCAGACTTATCCTTCAGTGTCTGTATTTTGTAGCATTTCTGGAAATCAGCCATGATGTCTGATGGACCTTTTGACATGTTCAGCTCATTCTTCATGCCCATGCATTTGTTGACCCGTTCCACGGCACTCACTAACAGAATTGTGTGGCAGTGGCAACGTACTGGTCACTGCTGCAGTACTCATCACTAGAGTGATCAGTGCTCCTTTGTGTTTCCACATAGCTTTCATCCATCTCCCATGTTTCGTCGATGCCAGTGTTGTAATTCCTGCCCTGAGGCTTCCCTTCCGGATCAGCGCTGGAGCCCATCACGTGCTGCGTCTCTCCAGACACCGTTCCCCTATCTCCAATGGTTCCTCCATTGCTGAGGGATTTTCTTGAGATGCCAGTACCCCGAGGATCACTGAGCTGCTTTATTATAACAAGTAATTGGGTTCTTTCTCTCTTTTTACTTTCAAGCACAAAACCAAAAATCTTTCTCAAAGCTGTTGCTGATGTAGAGTAGCTGAAATGATTTATACAAGCGTATCCTAACCCAAGAAAAGTTTTGGATGGCTCGTTCCAAATGTAACGTCATGGAGTTTTGTTGCGCTCTGGCTGCTGTGTTTACCCATGCTGATTAGGTGCGATGGTGTCGTTGGCCACAGCTGTAGCAACAGTATTCTAATGTTTGGATCCTGACCAGCTTGTGGCAGACTTCATTACTGCAGCATCCCTGGGAGCTGAAGGTGATTGGATTTCTGGTTTTTGCAAAAATTTCATCACATCAGCAAAGTAACTTCATTATTCTGGGAGAAGACTTCATGAGCATCTACATTGGCCATCTGTGTAATGCAGAGCATAGATTTTGGGTTTATGTTTTCACTGTGGCACCCGCGAGCTCTCAGTTGAATTAAAGCGTGCTGGGTTGTTTATTTTCTAGGAATCCTAGAGCGCACTGAATGATGGACCTCCTTCCCAGTAGCCTGTTCAATTATTATCTTCACCAGCAATTTTATCAAAAGCTTTTAATTTTTGATGACTTTGAAGCCCGTGTTGCAGGTTGTTTGGTTTTCCCCTCCCCAGGGATCACGGAAGGGCTGTACGCAGCAGTCTGCACGTGTTTTTGCAGGGTAACTCGCGCAGATTGGGTACCAGCCCGTTGGGGACGGCAGGCTCAGACAGCTGTGGTACCTGCCAGCTTGGAAATGGTGTTTATGAGCGGGATTGCAGAGGGGAGCTCTAGAAAGAGGAGTTGTCTTGGGGCTTGGCAAAAGTAAACGGCCTGAAGAAGTGCGCAACGACCTTCTGTGTCGTGTGGCCGTTTCCAGCTGCCGCCAGCCCTCGTGAGAAAAGGAAGGAGCGTGGGGGCACAAAGGTGGGCTGTGCCCCTGGCTTGTGAACAGCTCCTGGCCCTGCATACGAATGAGCAGCAGAGGACTGTACACATGCATTTGGTTAATATCCTAAAATGCAGCTTAATGAAAAATCAGCGTTCCATAATAAATCACTCTCTTGCTAATTTAATCAGAGGTAACCTGGGTGTCCCCTTCGACTTGAATCCTTTTGTGGTGGTTCTGTTATTTTGGCCAGTACGGGTTTATTTTTTCCTCATTACGGCTGACATCTGTATCTCTCCCGTTCTGTCTTCCTCTTCTTCCTCGGACTGTAGTGCCCTTGGCTGTAAGATCATCTCTGTCCTGTGCTGAGGTGACACCAAACATGGTACGGCTGGGATTCCTGGCAGGGGCTCCTGATGCTGACAGAGGGAGGATCACAAATAGGTGGAGCGTTTCCCAAAGTTCATGGGCTGTAATAGTTTGCACAGGGAGTCTTTAAATAGAAAATGTTTTGCTTTTCTTAACTCTGCAAAGCAAATCTAGCTTCCCACTAAAGCATGTGGGATTTTTATTTACTTTGTTGGTCAGAGGAAAAGAAGTTTTTCAGCGTGTGCTCATGGAATTCCGACAAACACGCAGCAAGTGCTATATATGCTAATTAAGAGATAACATTAATGGGCTGGAATGTTGTCACAGGATTACATTCTCCTGCTGCCACCAGAAATGCTGGGACACTTATCAAAATAATGGTTACGGCGTGGAGCCGTAGTTCCCAAAGCAGGTACTGCAGGATGGGGAAGGACGGTGCCTTTGGTTGTGCGAAACGGCGGATGGAGAGAGAGCTGGTTGCCCGATGGACAGACGGATGGACGGCATGGCAGATGCCGTGCTATTGTTATCCTGCCCCTTTCCCAGCGGCTGTGGCAGGAGCCTTTGTCTGCCGCAGCCAGGCAGGAGGGGGCTTGCCACAAAAGAACAGTTTGGTTAAAGCATTCTGGTGTTTTATGAATAAATTGGATTCTACTTACAGCATTATTAACCTGCTGTATTCTGACGGGCTTAGGGGGAGATTATCGTGCGCTTGAACAAATCAGTATCCACAGATCCACACAAATACTGGGTTTTAACAAAAATATACTGTGATTAAGGCACACAGCGGATCAAATTCAGCCCCGACTTACGCCAGGTGCAATCTTATTGATATCCGTGGGTTAAAAAGCAATTTTTACAACTTAAAGCAATCAGAAATCAGCTTAGTGTACAGACTTACCAGACCAAAATAAGGCCCTAGAGACTGTACGCTAAGCTGATTTCTGATTGCTTTAATTTTTTTAAACTTTTATCAAAGATTAATGGTCAATTATCTGGCAATCTGATTTTCTGGTACAGATTCCATTTGCATAATTTCATAGACACTTAAAATATGACCAGACTCTAATCAGTATGAAACGGGTTGAGGCATGGCTTGGTATGGCTGATCAAAATCAGCCACGATCCCTGTAAATGTGTACTATTGCTGGAGTAACAAGGGGGATTTAAATAGGCTGTCGTCTGAGCAGTAAACAATCGGTTCAGGGTTGGTTTTTTTGTTCTCTGAGTGGCTAAATATGTCTCCAGGGCTAATAGGCAAAAGTACGCAGTCAAAACTTGCTTTCCTTCAGGCTTTTCATTGTGTGCTGGAGCACCGCTGTTTCTGCAGGTATTCCTGCCGTTTATTTGCTTTTGCTACAATACTTGCAAAAACGTCCATCCGACGGCACACACAGGTTTAGTGTGGAAAATACTCATCAATACTTGCCCTGTAAGAGTAATCTTTACTTAACTTGTGTGAGTATGGAGTGACGCTTTTTGTAATATGCATGCAGGTCCCTGGATGAGAGGGTAAAAAAACCAAACCAACCCAAACCCAAACAAGTCCTAAAAAGTATATACCCTGGGATTAAGGAAAGTTGATTTCCCAAAGAGGGCTGATAATGCTGCTTTACCAGTATTTCAAGGCAAGGGAGGACAGTCAGATTCTCTGCTTCTGCTCCCTGCATTCAGCATGGGCCAGATGACGCTCTGGCAGCTGGATGGGACTGCTGGAATACATCCTCTAGGAAGACACCCGGACTTGATTTGGAGGTGTTAAGAAATGGAGAATTTACCATCTCCTTTGATCATCTGATCTAGTGCTTAATTACTCTTCTGTTCAAATGTGCTCCTTATGGTTCATATTTTCCTGCTTCACCTCCAGCCTGTCCAGATTTTCTCTGGTACCTGGCTGTGATGCGCTGTTCTCCCTCTGTCTCCTTTTCCATTTAGCTGAACTGATCCAGCCCTTCAAGGAGCCGTTAGCGTGGCACTCGGCAGTGCGCAATGCATCTGTGCGGGCTTTAATCCAGTCCACTTAGTAACAAAAGCGATGGAGACAGCAAAAGGACAACTACAGGATCAAGCTGGCCACGTGGTGGGAGGGCTTATATAGTTAATGCTGAACCCTCCTGCAGCGGTGACATCTCTCTTGGTGTTACCAAGCCAAAGTAGGCAAAATCTTCCTCCTTGTGGAAGTGAACTGTATTCTCCAGCTCTTTTTGGCTCAGGCTGTTTGGAGAGGGTGGGTATTTGTGCTCTTTACTCCTTTAAGATTTCTTCCAAAATAGGTGCCTGGCATTCTGCTGGTGCAGAGCTGCGGTGCTCTGCTGTTGAGTGGCTGCACTTTCTCACCTTGAGATTTATTAGGAGGGATTTTAGGCTGGAGGATCACCAGTTGCTTGGTCGCCAGGACAATCTGCTGCCGTGGAGCTGACCAGCTCCTAGGTCTTGGTCCGGTGGGACAGACTCTCTCACTGGTGAGTGTTCCTGGAGATACCTCTGAGTCTGGGTGAGCATAGCCCACCAGGGATATGCAGCTTGTGGGTGTTCAGGTGTGTGCCAGACTGCCTGTGATGAGGGGGAAATATGTTCCATGTCAGCTAGTGGTTTGTGGGGTTTGTTTTTTTTTTTTTTTTAAGGAGAAAAAAAAGTGCAGGCGAGCAAGGGCCCACTGGTTTCATTCCCTCCCCTTGGTGTATCACTGCCTGACGTGGTTATGTGTCATCAAAAAGGACTGAGCAAATTGGTGGAGAATGTTAATAAATCTCATCATCCTGCCACTCAAAGCCGTCCGTGAGACAGCTTCTGCTTGTGAGCAGTGAGCTGGCTGCAGGGGATGCTCATGTGTTCTAAATGTTGTCCTTTTATTTTTTCCCATGTCTTCTTTTTAACCTCTGCAACTTTCCAAGGATGGGAGTTATAAACAGCCAAAACTTCTGTATTGGCCTAGTCCTTTCCATTCCAGTTTATTCATAAATACTATTTTTTTAATATATAAGAAAATGCAGGTTTTTTTCCCTGCCATCTTCTGCTGGTTTTATAGGTCACAATGCTCATTACTCATCTGTCCCGTAAGTACGTGATTCACATGTCCAGAGAAATGGGTCAGGAGAAAGCTAATGTCACAGAGAGACATGCACAAACTTTGGGGTTTGTTTTCTTTGGTGTTTTTTTTCAAACCCTGGTTTGATTTTTAAACCAGGTGAGCTTCTCAGCACAAGGAATGCAGGACTGGCAGAGCCCACCCTTCCCAGGTCCCCGAGTCGCACTCTGGCAGTCAGCAAAGAAAAACAATAAACTTGCTCCCTCCAAATGCTGGTATAAACAAAGAAGAGGATTCCTGGATGAGAGGACTCAAACTGAAAGAAGCAGTAAAAGAGTAGATTTCTGGTTATCAAAAAATATAAGATTCCATATGTGTAAAACTCCATTCATTTCTCACCACCAGGGACCCCCTTGCAGAGCTTTCTCCTCCTGGTTGTGCTCATTTCTTTTGTTGTTTTGCAGCATCTCTTTTGGGGGAGGTTTTTTTGTGCAGCACCATTTCTTTGTACTACCGACACTTCTACACAAAACATAAAACAAAGAGAAACGCCTTATGGGGGAAAAATCTTACGGATTATAAAGACACTTATAATTTCTTTTAGGACTTTGGAACTGTCTGATAAAATTAAACAGAAGTGTGTGTGTGTTTATATATATATATAAAAACCCTACTATGGAGTGCACAGAACAGTAAGATATGGATCTTGAGGATTAATGGAAATTAATCTGTTCTCTTCATCCTCCATTTAATTCCACAGGATTTTTCCACAAAGATGTGAGTGAGTACTATGGCTCTGAATCTGAGATGTCTTAAATTTTGGAGTATTCAGGGTCAATGACCGGAATTGTATGGTGGTGATCATGTTTCTGAGAAAGTCTCTGAAGGTTTTGTTTTGACCCTGGTGAAGACCCCTCCTGATGGAAGTCTCACTTGCGTGAGGGTCATGTTAATATATTCACTGAGGGTTTCCTTGTGAAATTAAGCAACGAGAGATGGTCCTCAGTTTTGTTTTGAACTATTATTTTGTTTTAAGCTATGGTAAAGTGAAATGCAGCTGTGGAATATTGTTATAATCTTTGCAACAGTGAGACAAAACCCCAAGCTGCAACCTTGTGATATGTGAGTTACATATTTAGCTTTATAGTTATAAATCTGTAAGTCCCATATTTTTGAAAGGTTAATTACAGAAAGTAAAATGTAATGTTCGCTGACTTGTTCCTCCCCACAAACGTCACGCGTTGAAGTGTCAAACCTGCTCGTGAGCAAACACTGCTGGCCACTGGCTCCGCGTTACCTGAGTGTGGGGTGAGGGTTTGCTGAGCGGGGTCTGGAGGAGCGTGGGGACAAAAGTTGTTATGGTTTGGTACCTGGGGAGATGTGTGTCTGCAACATCCATCAACTGTCCTCAGGGAATCCCGTGTTAAAGAACAGGGGTTTCTTTCTGTTTCTCATTTATGCAAATAAAAGGTGAACCAGAAAAGACATCAATAAGAGTTAAGTGGCAATATCAAGTCAGTTTTACTGCCAGGTCACTCAGCCCCCAACAAATCAAGCAGGAAAAATGTGTCATTTATCACTATAATAAACAGGTATATCGCTCCTAAACCCAAACAGCTCCCTTGAAACCATACCTCAGAGCAAACAGCCCATATCCTTCGCAATGTGCTGAGCAGGGCCTCTCTGCAGCGCTGCTTTCTTCAAACCGCACAACTGGCCACGGAGCTGCCAGCGCGCAATTTAACCTGCCGGGAGCCATGGCGAGGAACTGGGCAGGTCGTGCTAGCTTCTCTTGGCATCTTACGGAGGAAAAATTCTAGATTTTCTCTCCACTTTATATAGGGTAAATTTGTGATCCAGGCTTTGGACTAATTCCCAGCACTGGCAGAGCTTTATAGACGTGTCGGTGTACCTGGCTTGAAAGGGTGAGAGGAAGTGAGTGAGCTTTAGCGGAGATTTTGTTACACCTCCTGGTTTTGGGGGCCTTCATTTCTTGCTCCCCTCTGTTTTTCCCCTCCTTTCTGTCTCAAATAATTATTGTTGAAAAATCATTTTAGTCCTTTAAAGTACACTTCTGGTATTGCGCATCACAAGTTCATGTAAGAATGTCTTTTGGATTGTGTTTTCAATTGTGCACATCGCTGCCGTGATTTGTGCGATCAGTCATAGCAATTGCGTGTGAGGGAAAAAAGAAACAACCGTGCCGTTCCTCACCATCTGGAGTGACCACAGAGGATGAGCACAACCCTGAGGCCGGGATTAACCCCTCTGGACTTCAGGCATTTCAGCACATTGCCTGACTGGGCAGCGGCTGCTCCGGCTTCCTCTAGAGAGGAGGAGATGGCCCTGAAACTCTTCTGGTTGTCGATGGGTGAAACTTTTTTCTCCATTTATTTGAGGCGGAGGCCAGAGTGCACACATCCTCATGCGGGGGATTGGCTGAGATACGCCAGTCAATTTAAGAAATTGTACAGTGGTGGGCAGATGTTTGTGTTCTCCTCCAGTGATTATAGGAGTTTTGTTTCCATAAGAAATGAGGCCAAAAGTTGTATTCTGGAGAAGAAAACCCAGCGCATTCTGAAAACAAATTGTGTGTGCAGAGTTTTCTCTGGGGAGAGGCTGAGGGAACTAACCATGCGGCAGATGATGTTCAGGATCCCTTCACAGGCTGCTGCATCCCCTGGCCAGGCTGTTTGGGCTGCTGTAAGCAAAAACACAGACCTGAAATTTAGGTCTGTGGAGTGAAACTCTGGTGACATCCATACAGTAGTCAAGAAAAAAACCACTGGATTTTGTCACGGGTTTCCCAGGAAGGAAAAGCACTGCATATCAGTGAAGCTTAGAAAACTATAGTGCATAAAACTAATCCTCCGAATTTCCTAACTAATAATTTAAGCGGTGCTAATTTTGTAATGACACTTACATATTTGATTTATCGGCTCTATCAGCCTGACGGGAGGGGGGTGAAGGGGGCAGTGAGCGGCAAGCGCTGCATCGCACTCCAGAGAGCCTTCACATTGAGACTCGGGCATCTCCGTCCAAAGAGAGTGTGTAGTTCTGCAAAGAAATGGGGGTCATTGCCGCATCCTGGTTCTCCTCAGCCCTTAAAATATCATTTGTGAGCCTTCACAAGTTAAACCGGTCTCAATGCAATGCTGAGTAGAGTTGGAGGTGCCGCAGGCCTCAGTTAGCCTCCAAAT
Source organism: Chlamydotis macqueenii (assembly GCF_036417535.1). Taxonomy (NCBI): domain Eukaryota; kingdom Metazoa; phylum Chordata; class Aves; order Otidiformes; family Otididae; genus Chlamydotis; species Chlamydotis macqueenii. Next base: position 17,714,746 of record NC_141568.1, read on the forward strand.
TTGGGGTGAAAAGTGACCTAGAGACCATCTTTGTTATTGTCTTTTGGAGTTGTGCTCTGAGTGCAATTGTCCCCGAGACTGCTCTCCCACCCTGTAACTTTACCTGCTGCATTTACAGCATACCGTGTATTATATTTGTAGCCTGAGTTTTAAATGTTATGAAGAGAAAATGAGGCTATGTTATTGCTGTAATTGAGAGGAACTAGGACAAGTTTTATTAATTTCCTGCCACAGAATACTGAGTAAGCCAATATTTTATGGGAAAGTTCAGGGAGAAGAGTAATATATGTTACATTTCTGAATTCCGGAGGACACTTGAGGAGTTTTACTGGCAATTGATTTTTCGACAGGTAAATTGTAATGCTTGATAGGCAGATGTGCCCCTGAATATACTGTCTCTACTGAGGTGCACTCGCTAAGAGTAGGATGAAATGGAAGCAGAAGGTGTATCGGCTCTGCTCTGACAGGCGGTGAAGAACTGGAAATTGGAAATCCTGCCTGTAGAAGCTAGCTTTCCCTCAGCTAAGGCAGCTATTACTGCATCCTCTGCATCACTCTGAATGCTGAAAGTTTGCAGGAATACTTAGCATATGAATATCTGATTAAAACACCAGTAATTTGACATGTGTTTTAGGAAAATCTTTCTCTTCATTGCCACTACTATAGAAGAAGGGACTGACTGTGAGGATGAGAGACCTCCTGCTTTCAGTTGGGCTGGTGCTTGTTTTTATAGGTGAATTAGTGAAGAGATTTTCAGACTGTTGTGTGCTGCAGCGTGCCACCACTTCCCATCGTGTAGTCACGGGGTTGTGGTGTGTCAGGGTTCGGTGCAAAAACACCTGCTTGATCGGAACCTGCTGATGCGACATACACAATGTGGCTGCTGTATCCCTTTTCTTCTTTTAACTGGTGACACCACTTTGCTGATACTGAGGTTGCAGAAGTCAAAGTAGCAATGGCAGTGTAAAAGAGCTGAAAATACATGGGTCAGCGGTAGCACCTTCCCCTCTGACAGAGGGGTTACTCTGCACTGCTTTTGGCCTTTCTTTGGGAAGTAACAGGCAAGTGAATGCTGAGGGAATGGCTGGACAGCAGAACTGCTGCTGCTCGGGGAGAATTTCAACACTTCATTTCTTAGCAGTACGAGCTGTTCATGTTTCAGGTCTATCCTTCATTCTGCAGTGATTCATGGAGACTCTTCATTCATCTCCGAGCTCCCCGAGTGGCTTTGGGCCATTTCAGAATTATCTTCCTGTGCGTGCAAAGGAGAGATCTCCTAAATACAAAGGAGTGCCCTGGGACGAGCAGCGTGTCCCGGGTGTCGGTTAGGGAACGGCCAGGCTGTGGTACTCAGCCAGGGCTGTTACCACATGTCTTGCAGGGGCAGTTATTTCTGCTGGTTCCTTCTCTTGGGTACTTATTATTGAGGGGAAAATCAGCTGCCCTGCCCTAGTCACTGCTGGTTTTGGCTCGTGGGCTGGCAGACTGGCTTGCTGCTGGTACAGTGCTGCAGCAGAACTGTCCATGATCACAGCTCTGCTGCCAGTGACGCTTCTCAAAAGAGCTTTGTTTGTCATGTTGTCCTATGGGTGTAACAGATGACCCACTTTTCACTCTGGGGAGCTGCTCCGCAGCTGCACCGTCCGGGAGGCTCATGCTCCGCACACAGTGCTGAGCTCCAGGAGAGGTCTGCTACTGCGAACGCTGCAAGAGAGCATCGGCAGGAAGGTGTTAGTGCTGCTAGCAGCGAGTTTCCCTCCTGCAGGACGTGGAGCACTTGCTCTTGTATGGGCTGAGCATGGTGACCAGGTTGTCAGACCTCCCCAGGATAAGTCGCAGCCGGTGGCTGCGGAGCTGCGAAGCGCATGGTCAGATAAACAAGATTTAACTGGGAAGCATGAATCCCCAGCAGGCTGCTGGCTCTGAGTTCCTTCTTGTCCGATTCCTTGAGCACCTAACCCAATGCTTACCACCGCACCTCGCGTGGTTTGTGTAGAGAAACCATGTGTCTACTCAAGAAGGAAAGTCTCGTGCTAGGGTCTGCTCGCTGAGGAACAGAGTGCCAGCCTTGGGTGAATGTGCCTGAAGGAATCTCTCCTGGCCTTGTCCCGTGTCAGCGGGGCCACAGGTGTCTGCAGCAGATCTCTCGTGTCCATTCAGCCTCCACCGCCCCGCTTACTGTGCCAATCAGCGGTACACAAAACTGTCCGAACGAGAGGGAAAGCCAGAGAGCAGTTGCCTTAGTTCTTAAACCCATGCACGTTAAGATTTAAGGAGCAGTGAATGAATGTTATAACCAGTTATTTTATTACCCAGATATTGTCCCAGGAAGGGCCCATAACATCTGAAGCACTAGGAAGCTGGCAAGGAAGAAAAGAAAATGAAAATCTTCTGCTTGGTTTTTCCCCTCAGGCCCTTCAGCAGGGCAGACGTTACTGCTGGGTTGCTGACGGCGGTGGGAAGTACACCTTGGCAGCAGCAGAGCGGTGTATTAGGGTATGTTCTCTTCTTTAGATGAAAAGCCCAGCTTTTGGATTCAGGCTAAAAAAAAAAAAAAAAGTATTCATCCTGCTAAGTAGATTGAAAGAGAATCCAGATTAAATAAATCATTAAATCATTCCAGAATGTTATCCACCTGTTCTGGCCTGTAATTTGTTTTCAGATGAACAGTAGGTAAAAAAAAAAAAAAAAGGCAATACAATGGCAAAAATTATTTTCCCCTAACAGATGCTTTGATCCTGAAATGACACCTGGCCTGGAGAGACGCTTGTGCGGCTTTTGAGATCATTTTGAACTAATTGCTCCAACCCATTGCTCCGTAACCTTGATAGCCACACCGTGCTAAAACTTCTGCTGTAGCCACCTTTGAGGAGGGATCTCCAAAGCTTTTGCTGCTGCACGGCCAGTACAAATCATGCAGGATGGGAAACCCGTATGGGGACAGGACATCTGTTTGAGGGGACAGACAGGTCCCAGCCAGCTGGGGGTGAGGGCTCCTAGTGTCACAGCCACTCTCCTTATGTGCTGGTGCAGGAATAAAGGAAGGTTTCCTGTCTCCTGTGTTCCTGAAAGGAGGGGTTGTGCTTCAAAAGGCTGGAAGCACGGATCTGGGGGTTACTTGTGTTATCCAGACCTCCTGACTCCCAAAGGGTTCCCCGTGCTCACCAGCAGAACCAGTGTGTTCTCTGCCGCCCGTCCTGGGCTGGGGATGGGAGAGAGGTGAAGTGCTGGGAGCAGGTGACCGAGGACCGGAGATGGGAGGACAGCAGTGGTGCTGGGAGCACGGGGAAGGTGATGAAAGATGGTTCTGGTCCAGCTCTTCCACACGTCCTCTCTGCCCAGCTGAAGGCAGCCACAGTCCGACACCCCCATTTCATGTCTGTAGCGTACGTTTACACGGGTTTTCCCATCTCAGTGGCCAGTTTCCCAGTGTATTTTCCCATTTGCTGAACGCAACAGCGTTCAAGCAGGAATGCGTTGCAGCAGCCAGTCCGGGGAGGGAAGAGGGGGCAGAAACCCCTCACTCCAAAGTGTGCGGTGTTGCGCGGGGGGCTGGGGGATGCCCCTTAGCCCAGCCCTCCGCTTTCCGGGGTATCGGGCTGATAAGCTCCGGCTGCGGGAGGCTCGTTGCGGGCACTGGCCCGGCTCCGCGTTACCTGGGGGCCGGGCAGCGGGGCCGCAGCCCCCGCGGGGAGCGGGGCCGGGCCGGGGGTCAGCGCAGGGGCGCCGGAAGGGCCGGGGGTGGCCGGGGCGGGGGGGAAGGGGACCGCGCCGTCTCGGCAGCACAAAGCCGCCTTTTCATCGCGGCCTCCTGCCCCCGCCGAGCCCGTAATTGCCTTTGACAAAACTTCATTAGCGAGCGCGGCGGCGGGGCTGCGGTCGCGCTGCCTTTGAGCGGGCGCAGCGGAGTGTGGGCTGCCCCGCCGCCCCCGCCCGGGACCGGTACCCGGCCACTTTGTTTTAGAAACTTCCCACCCCAGCGGGGGACGCGCCGATCCACCGCTCCGCCTGCCCCGTCCCTGTCCCCGCTAATTGGGGGGCGATGCGGTGCTGCCCGGCGGGGGCGGGGGGGACACGCAACCGGTGCCAGGCGCGTCCGAGCGGGGCGAGGGGAAGGGGGAGACCCGGCCTCAATAACGAAATGGGGCGGCAGAGGGGGGTGGGGGTGCTGCTTTCCGGCGGCCCCTCAACCTCGCCGGCCCGGGGGGAGTGGGGTCTGCACCTCAGCCTCGCCCGGGCAGGGGATGCTGGGTGCTGCGGCGGGCCCGGGGGCCTCGCACCGACCGGGGGGTCCGGCCCCGGCCCCATCTCCCCGAACCGCCCCGCAGGAGCCGGGCTGCCCCGGCCAACCCGCCTGCACTTGCCGGAACCCGTAGCGAAGCCCGGCCAGAAGACGGTTCAAACCGGTTTGTTACGGCATTGGAGGGGCTGAATTTGTCCCGGTGGCACCCGGGCGAGCCCATTATTGTCGCTCTGTGCCTGGGCGCTCCCGGTGTTCGTTCTCCGTCAATCCCCGCTCTGGTTTTTAATCAAAACAGTATTCGGAATATGATTCCCGGAGATTATATTTTGAGAGATTTGGGATACATATCTTGCCGGCGTGACAGATTGCAGGGGAGTCCTGGGCGGGCGGGATAATCTGCATCTCTCTCGCTTGACCTTTAATAAGAGGGGAGGAAAAGTAATAAATAAAAAATAAAAGTCTTAAGACTCCCTGGAGGTTACTTTCGTGCCCGCCTTGAAAAGACCCCGAGCCCGCACCCGCCCCACTGGCCACCCCGGGGGCTGCGCGGCTGCTGCCCGCGCCCGTGGAGGCCGACAGCTCGGGAAGGTGCCGCCCCCCGTGGGCAGCCCACGAGGCCGCCGCGGAGCTGCCTTCCCGGGAGCCGCTTCCAAAGCCGCCGGGCAGACGGCAGCGGCGGGACGGGTCGGGTCGCTCCCCAGGGCGGGCCGGCGGGGAGAACACGCGTGGGGAACCTGCGCTTTGTTCCCAGGGCAGGGATCACCTGTCCGCTCCGGTGGGAGAGGAGGGGAGGAAAAGTTGCCTTGCGAGAACCTTTCGAAAAGGCCTAATGCTCTTTATTACAAGTCCTAATCCTTCAAATCCGACTTGAAATAATGTTTATCTTTTCGCAGCTTAATTTCCCGTGCTCTGAGCTGCGGGTCACCGCAGCCAGACTGTGGCTGCTGCGCCGCCGCATACCCGCGGCTGTTCCGCGGCGCAGAAAAGGCCCCGTGGGCGGGTGGCTGCGGCGGGGCCTCCAGTGGGCCCTGTCCCGCTCCCGGCCGCTCCGTTACCGGGTGCCCCTCCTGTACAGTGACACCCCCCGCCCTGGCCCCGACAAAGGTGCCCCGCAGCCCGGTAGCGGCCAGGGCGGCCCGGCCACCTCTCCCTGCGTTGAGCTGCGGCCTCTCCCGTCCCCCACGAGCCCCTTCTCCGGTGGGAAACCTGGAGGACTCCCATTTCTGCAGCCCCACTCGCCTTAGTGGCCTTTGGTAAACATATAGAAGTGTACTCGATATTCAAGATTGATTTCCCTGATTTATTAAGGCAGAATTCATTGGACTCTATTGACCACAAATGACTTAATGTAAATGTTGACCCTGGTGAACTTGGAAATAGCAGGTATCGGGTTGATCTATAGGTGACCTCTTAATTACCACAGTTATTAATTTAAATTATTGTCACTGCTTCTAGAGACGGGAACAAAGAAACATTCTTTCCTCATCCCTGCTTGGTTTATTAGTCTGAACACAAAGTGTTTGATGACACTTTTAATTAAACAGAAATAATGCAGAGATATGGTTTCCCTTTCTCGTCTGTCCTGTAAAGTGCAGCACTGCTCTTTTTGCTGACCGACGGCGCTGACCCGCTAACATCACCCTGCTCCGCTGCCCGCGGTGCCCTGGCCGTGCCCGAAGCGCTGCCGGGGTCATGGGACGGCTTCGCGGTGTCCCGCTCATCCGTGTTAATTAGAGACTCTGGAAAATACTTTCAGCGGTATCTATGTACAGCGACGGGAAATAAACGGCCCAGTGTAAGCTGCACCGCTCTTCCTCCTCCTCCTCCTCCTCCTTGGGACGGCGCGGGGCAACCGCCTACAACCGCACCTTGGCAGGGCACGGTGCTGAGGGGAGGAAAAGTAAAAACAAACCACGATGGGAGGGTGGGGGAGAAAAGATTAATCTTTTTTTTCTTTTTTTGGCGAAGGCGCTACTGACGGGTGTTGAGCAAACGGCGGGGCAGGGGAGGGGGGCGCCGGTCCCGCGGGCGCGGCCACTCCGCTCGGGCCGCAGGCGAGCAGCACGCTGCGGCGGGCCGGCCGCCTCCCGGTGAAGGCAGGGCCGGCGGAGCCGCGGGCGACGGCTGCGGGGCGGGGAGGCCATCGCCGGGCTGGGGAGCCGTTTCTTTCGTTGTCTCAAGCCGAGAGCCTCGCTGCAGCCGGAGCCCCGTCGCCAGCGCTCAGGAAGGGGCGGGCGGCCCTGCGAGAGGGAGAAGCAGTGATGAGCGTTTGCCGACCGCCCCCCGGGGGTGACGGGGGTGCTGTCCTGCCTGGACAGCGGTTCCGGGAGCGGGAGGGGCAGGGCGGTGACCCCGGCGCTGCGCTCGCAGGCCGGGGCCACTCGGCTGTCCCGGGGCCGGGGTTACGCTCGGTGCGAGGTCGGCCCCGGCGGCCGGCCCGTCACCTACCTCAGCGCCGCAGCACCGGCCGGAACGCCGTCCGCAGCCTGTCCAGGCAGCTCCCGCCCGCCTCGGCGCCTCCCGGGCCGCCCCGCCCGAAGCCTGCACAGACACAAGCGGCTCGCCGCGGGCCCGGTCCGGCCCCCGCCGCCCTTCCCCTGCCCGCTCCCCTCGAGCAGGGCAGCCTCGGCGTCCGCACCGCCGGGGAGGTGGGGGGGGGAGCCCCGGCCGCAGCCCGCCCCACGCCTGGGCCCGGCGGGGCGTGGGGGTCAGCGCCGAGGCGGGCTCACGCCGCACCCTGCGTCCCGGCCCGGCCCGCGGTCCACCCTCCCCGTCCCCGCGGCCCCACCGCCGCGGGTACCTTCGCCCGCCGCCGCGTACTGGCACGGCTCCCCCAGGCCGCGGTGGGACGCGCAGCTCCGCTGGAGCGGCTGCAGGTTGAAAGCGGAGCTCCGGAAGGCCTTGGCGGGCAGGGGCAGCTCCCCCGCCGTGCCGCCCCCCGCCTCCACGCCCCGGCCCTCGGGGCTGCCCCTGCGCGCCGCGCTGGCCCCGGCCGTGCGCGCCAGCGACCAGATGCGCGGTTTCTCCGCGGGCGCGTAGGGCGGCGGCGGGCCGGGCAGGGCGGCGAGGGCGAAGTCCGTGGCGGGGGCCTTGGCGCAGGGAAAGGCGCGGAAGGGACCGGGCAGGCTGCAGTCGCTGCGCGGGGCCTCGGGCACTGTCGCGCCCAGGCCGGGGGCTTCTTGCAGGGAGCTGGCCCGGCCCTTCTCCGGCTTCCCCGCCTCCTCCTCCTCCTCCTCTTCCTCCTCCTCCAGGTCGTCCAGGTCGCTGAACCGCAGCTCCTTGTCCTCCTTGCAACTCTTCTGCTCTGCTTGGACAGAGAGCGGGGTGGCGGGGCCTTAGTGCGGGTGCAGGGAGCTGGGGGGGGGTGCGCACTGGGCCGCCACCTCGAACTACTTCTAGGCGCCCATCCTGCCTCTCCCGCATACCTCGGCCTTCGCCCTCCGTGCCGTACTCCTCCTCTTCCCGCGGGGTTTCTCCTTTCCTCTCTTCCCCCGCTTTGTTCTTGGGAGACCAAGTCATTTTGTTTTCTTTCTTGAGCCTGCGTCTGGCGTTAGCAAACCAAGTGGACACTTGCGTCAGGGTCATTTTGGTGATGATGGCCAGCATGATTTTCTCTCCTTTGGTGGGGTAGGGGTTTTTGCGGTGCTCGTACAACCAGGTCTTGAGGGTGCTCGTTGTCTCTCGCGTTGCGTTTTTGCGTCTGGCCGAGCCACTGAAATCCACCGTCCCGTACCTGCCGGGAGATGGTTAGGAAGGGGGTGCGGGGGCGGGGGGGGGGGTGCGATGGGAGCCCCCCGGCCCAGCCCTGCCCACCCGCCCGCCTGCCAGTTGGGTTTTAGCTGCCTGGCGCTCCCGGGGCGCCTCGTTTGTTTCGTACGAGGTTTGTCAGGTCGGAGCCCCCCCGCCCCCCGCCGTTTGATGTCGGCCGCCGCCCCGCAGGGCGCCGATCAAAGGGGTTTTACCTCTCGTACTGGTACTGCCCCAGGGAGTGATCGTAGGAGTAGTAGGCAGCGGGCTGCGCGATCCCCGAGTGCAGCGAGCCGGCGCCCTCCTTGAGTTCGTACTGGGGGTTCTGCAAGGGAAGCGGCAGCTTTTGGCGTCGAGCAGCGGGGGGAACCCCGCCGCTACTCCCCCGGTCCCCCCGCCGCCGCGTCCCTTCGCTCCCCCCCGCACCCCCCCCCCCCCCGGCCGGGACGGCGCCGGTCCCACGTCCTCCCCCGAGCCCTCCACCCGGCCACCGGTTGCTGACCGCCAAGTTCGCCGCCTCTCCTCCCCCCTCCCCCGTCCGGTGCGGTGTCCGGGCGGGCGGGCACTCACCAGCGCGGTGTAGAGTGCGGCGGGCTCGGCGCTGTAGGGCAGGTAGTTGCCGTAGCCCTGGCCGGCGGCGTACGGGGCGCCGTACATTCCCAGCGCCGCATTGAGCTCGGGGCGGCCGGGCGCCAGCAGCCGGCTCTCGTACGGGGCGCAGCACAGGGAGGCGGCGGCCGGCGCCGAGGAGGCATCCGGCACGGGGCGGGGGGCGGCCTCGCAGCAGGTCGTGCTGGGGCTGGCGGGGACGAAGAACTGCGGAGAGGAGAGGAGGGAGCGGGACGGCGCCGAGTGACTGTCGAGGCAGCCCCGTCGGGGGAATTTAGAAGCGTGTGCGCGTCTTGTGTGTGCGGGGAGGGGTGGGGGGTGGGGGGGTGAGGAGGGGGGGATAGGGAGCCCGGGCTGAAGCAACTAATTATAGAAACCGGGAAAGCAACGGAGTGGGAAGCGGGAGCCTTTGGGAAGGGGGCACGATTAATCAAGCAGGCAAAACTTTAAGGAAATAATTGGTCTCGAAAACGGCAAAAGATGCGTCCGGCTTCTTCCTTCCCGCCCCCGCCCGCTCCGTTTGCATTGATTTAAAAGCAAGAAGTTGCGATTACAGTTAATTCGACAATAGATAAAGCGGTAAAGATGTCAGCTAACGCAATCGAAGGCATTTGATTTCAATAAGTTCAAGGGGACAGCTAACTTCCCAAGCCAGGGAGGCACATCTTGCAGTGATTACGGTGTATAAATAATTCCATCCAAATAAATCGTGAGTCGAGGTACGGTATAGCGACGACTTAGTTACTGCCGGGTGCCTGGGTGTGGGTGGGGGGTGTCCTTCGGAAATCGTATCGGGAGGGAGGAAAAAACCTCCCGACAGATCCTAAGAAAACACGGGAAAAGGACCGAGGCGGGGAGGAAGGGTGGAGAAACCGGCAGAGCCCGGCTCCGCAGAAGCGGCAGCGAAACCCCGAGCCCGCCGAGCGCCGGTTGCCGCACCCGCGCACCTTCCGCGGGGCCCGGGGGCAGCTCCGCGGGCTGGGCCACCGTGCGCGGCCGGGCTTTATGTATTTATTTGTTTGTTGCACTTAAAACTGAACGGTGGAAGGGGGAGGGAACGGGGAATTACCGGTTTCCTAAACGCCTTTGCTGTGCACGCTGAGTTATTTGTTTAAGCCTAACACAACACAAACGAGACATAAACACACACGCACATTTTTTAAAAAAGGGCTCCAGATGTGCCCTTTTAAAAAAAAACTCTAAGTAAGGGAGAGGGAAGAAAAAAAGGGAGGGGGAACAAGACATCTGGACAGCAGCAGCGGAATCTGAACAAAAGTGAGTGCTGCTCACTCGCCTTACCTGTGCGGTGGTGCTGTAGGGGTATCCGAACTGGGAGAAGGACATAGTTGCTCCTTATTTTTGGACCATAGGCAATATTTTCCCCCCAAGATCGATTGTAACTAAACCCTGCTTCAGGATGCACCTTCTCACACACACATTTCCACGTATGGCTTTTTTTTTTTTATCCCCCCCCCCCCCCCCCCGGCTCAGTTATAGATGATTGCACTTAAGAAAAGCAGCCAGACATCTGAGGCGGGGGGTAGGGGTGAGGGGGGGGCGGTTGGTGCCTGGATTAAAAAAATAGGCTACCCCCCACTTCCCATCGCTCTGAATAAATATGTTTGTATGGAGAGAGTTTAAGAAGCCACCCCACATGTATAGAGAGTTGAAGTGCGAAGGGGCTTTAGCAAAAGGGGGGGGGGTGGAAATCACGTCGGGCTTGCAAGACGGGGAGCCGGCTCGCTGTTATTTTCCGCTCTATAGGGCTCCGCGGCCCCGGTGGGCGAGGAGCCGCGTGACGTCACAGCCGTGCCGGCAGGCGCGGGCAGCGCCCCGCGCCCGCTCGCGCCGCGCTGCCTGCCGGCTGCGGGAGCGGGCGGTGCGGGCCCCCGGCCCCTCCCGCGCTCCGTGAAGCGCAGTCCGGATCTGACTTGAGGAGTAAACAAAAACAAAAGGGGGAAATCACGGCACCCACCCGTGCCCCCCTCCCTGCGGTGGTGGCCGCACCCGCGGCGGGAGCGCTCGGGGCCGCCGCAGCCCCTCCCGGTCCTTCCCGTCGCCCCCGGCTGGAGGCCGGGCTCTGCCGCACAGCACGGCACCGCTCTTGCAACGGAACCGGTTAACGGGGCTCCCCTGCCCCCGGCGGCGGCCCGGGGTCAGGGCTCGCCCCGCACGGGGTGTTGCTCTGCCTGCGCGGGCAGGGCCGGGAGCCCGCAGCCGCCCGCCCTAACGGGGCCGCCGGTCTCCTCTCCGGGACCCGAACCGGCGCCGTCGGCGGGGCGGTGGGGAGGTGATGGATGGCTGCCTGCAGCCCGGCCGGCCCATTGCCGCTGCAGCGTAATTGCATCAATTAACAAATGGAAATGCCCGCGTTTAACCGGCGGCTTACATACTGCGGATTTGCCTTCGAGGCGAGACCCCCGGGGGGTAAATGGGGATTTCCCACCCCTCCCCTCCACCCCGAACCCCTGCGGCGGGGGCTGCCGCGGCACTCTCGGGTTCGGCCGGGCGCAGTATCCTGCCGGTGGCAATTAAAAAAAAAAAAAGAAAAAAAGAAAAAAAGAAAAAGAACTCTCCCCCGCCCGGGGCGGCTCGCCGGGCAGGCCGTGCCCGCGGGGGCGGCCCGCAGCCCCCATGCACCTGCGCGGCCCCGCCGCCGTCGCCCCACTCCCCGAGGGGTGGCGCTGCCGAGCCGCCAGCCGTGCGCGCCCGCCCGGCCGCTGCTCCCCGCCGTGCGCCCCGCCGGGGTCCCCGGGGCGCGGCCAACCTTGCCGGCGCAGGGCACTCGCGGGGTTTCTCCCGGTGGAGGGGCCGGGAGCGGGCTGTCCGCGCAGTCGGGGCAGCGGAGCGTGCCCGCGGGGCCGGGCGCGGAGGGGAGCCGCGGCGCGGAGCCGTGTTCGCCCCGCCGCACCGAGCCGGCCGGCCCGCACCCCGGGGTGCGGGGACACAGCCCTTGACAGCCCGCAGCCGCACGAGAGGGAGCGCTCGGGCGGCGTGACACGGAGCCGTCTCCGTTGTCGTTAAGCGGGGGCAATAACTTAAGAAAATTCATTAAAGAACACCTTTGGGTAACATTACTGCTAATTATTTAATTGCCAGAATCCCTATGGGGGAAATTATGGTAATTATAAAGTAATAAACCCACTTGTTCTAAAGCACTTAATTCAGCAAAATTTAGGCTTTTTCACCAGAACATTTCTTATTTGCTGAAAGAAACGGCAAGGGCAGCGGCGCGCGCGTCCTGCCTGCGCGGGAGCTGGTGCGGGCGGGGTGCGGGCGGGGTGCGGGCCGGGCTCTCCCACTCCTCGGCGGCGTGCGGAGCATAGCGGCCGCGGAAGCGGGACAGAATTCCCTGCGCGACAGTGCTTTTATAACAGACACACCGCAGATCAGTGCAAGCGGGGTGTCTGCCAGTCCTTACCGTGCGCCCCCGACGTGGAAGCGCGTCTATTGCCTGCCAGGTGCGTTTAGCTGAACCCGGCTTTGAGAGGTGGCCTTCCGCAACCCAGCTCTCTCCTCCTACGGCACTCTGCCCTACGGAGATGTTTCTGTAGCGTGCTTTGTTCTCCACATGCCCAAGAGCCAGCCAGGCGACCCTTTTAAATAACCCATGCCAGCTGGGATATTAAATGGCGTTCCCATTAGCAAATACAAGTTCTACCTTGCTCCCCAGCTCTTCAGGAGGTCACAAACTCTGTCTCTGTGCTCTTCTGAGCACTGCCGCCGCTCACCCTGTCAGTCCATCACCGAGCGACTGACTCACCATGTCAAAGAAGCTGAAACATATTTCTGTGGTTTGTAAATATTGGCACAAAACCTTCTGTGAACGGGTTCTTGGAGGGCAGCTTTGGGGAAGCGGTGTACGATTTGCCATTCTTGTCACCGCAAGGAGACACCTGCAACAGCCAGCTTTCCGTTCTGCTCCTACACCACATCTTGGAGAAGCGTCACTGATGCTGAACATGGTCACTGCAGATTTTTCTCTTTATCTAAATCTGTGTCATCTCTCTCCCCACATACAAGTGTGTCATCCCACCCCCACGGCATACACTGCCTTTGCCCCGCTGTCCTCGCGAGGACTGGGCGACTGTAAACACGGGCAAAACCAGAAAACAAGCTCTCTTGATTCCCAGACTTTTGTTCTTGAAAGAGAGGAGTGTGAGGCTTAGCTGTAAACATTTCTGCGAGCAGCTCCTCTTGAAGCGAGGCAGGAGTTCAAATGCAGCCGACAATGCGATTTTTGAGGCTTTTAAAATCAACATCATTTGGTTTAGCTCTGATACTGCTTTGCTCGGGAGGTAACCGCGAGGGGCGAAAGTAACAGTATGCGCTTCCCACCGACGCAAATGCGGCTGCTGATAACTGGGAATGAAATAATAGGTTAATTGAAATAAGCGTTGGACTGTCATTTCTGGAAAGGAAGAATACGGTTCTAAGAGGGGTAAGAATAAAGCAGCTTCAAAAACATGTAGCAGAAATATGGCAGAGAAGAAAATCTCTTTATGTTTTAGAATATGGGGGATTTTTTGGCTGTTGCTTTTTTTGTACTGAGAAAATGAAAATTCTTCAAGTCCATGCATGAATAAACAAGTACAGCTGGGCAGCCTAATACATAATTTATACTGATCAGTCACTGCAGATTTAACTGAATAAAGCCAAAATGAACACTAATTGTTTTGACAAACTAAAATAGTGTATATGATGGTTTATTGTGAAGCTCGCTGCTTACTGTCCTTATCTCAGTGGCTATTGTCAAGACTGATTTCTGCATGAGAGGCAGAGAAAGACGAAACAAATTAGGACAATATTAAGATTAATATCTTGTTGGAGAAAAAGCATTTTAATTGCTTAACATACAAGCAAAAAATTGAAAGAACTGTCCTCAGGACAGAGGGGAGAATTGGCACAGTGACTCGTGGGGGACAGCCTGATTTAGGGGACGAGGTGGAATTGCTGAGATAACGTGCGGTCCCTTGGCAGCTGAAGGTTAAACCTGAAAGTAGGTTTTTTTTTTAGATCACCTTTGAAATATGTCTGGAATAACTTGGATAGCCTTTGGACACTTGTCTTCTGAAAGGGAGCATCCAAAAAGCTGTCAGTGGATTTCCAGAGTGTTATGTGTGTAGGCTGGTGAGTCCACAAAGCTGCACAGTTTCGCTCTGGTTTTGGTTTCTGCGAAGTGAAAGAAATACATAGGTGGGCCCTTGCTTCTCCAGAGCCTCTCATTCAGGTGGATAGCTAAATAAGAGCCACTTCAAATTTCATCTGGAAATTAAGTAAGAGACAGACAAGGATAAGAATAATATTCACAGGGAACCCTAAGCACCCATTCTGCGTGGTTGCCTTCGCCTGACAGTGAGCTGCTTCTTCCTAACAGTCCTCTGCGCTGGCCTGACCCTGCCCCCTCGCCCTCCTGCTCTTCTCCGAGGACCAGCAGCTCCATTTGGCTCCCATTGTCACATTGTCTACTGACCTATGGATTTGCTGAATCATCACCGTGCTTGCTGTGACTAAGTGTTAGGGTATGGGTGTAAAATGAACAGTTGGGCTTGAGTGTTCCTGAAGTTGGAGGGTGGCTGGACCCGAAGCTTTAATCTGGACCGTTCTGTGCCTGGAGGCACGCAAGCAAGTGGAAGCTAGACGTGGATCTTCCCCATGCTGCTCGGTGGGATTTTTCCTTGGATCTAGGGCCATCACTAAAACCAGTTTCTGCAACGTCCACACAAAACTCGTGAGAACTTCACCTCTGAGGACTTGTTTGTGCTTTGCTGAGGTATGGGCTAACTTATGGCGGCAGGGTCAGGGCAATGTCACAGCTGTCATTCAGGCTGACCCCTCTGTGGATTCGGTCTCCAGTAAAATGAATAGAAATAATTTTGAATTTTTTTTTTTTTAAAGCTCTTGCTGTTTTGACATGACTTCAGCAGGATATTGGGCTCACCAGGTACTGTTAACCACCAAGCTGTGTCTGTGCGTTCATGGCCTTTGTTTCAGCTGATGAGCAGCTGGTGTGAAGGAGTCATTTGGCTGCCGAGCTGAAGGGTTTTAATGTCACCTTAGGTATAGTTTCTCATTTTTGTTCTGTGGCAGTGAATGACAGTGTTATTCCATTATCTAGTCCGCTTGCTGTCATTTCCAGGATCTATTTTTTAATTAGCGTGCTGCTTACATGCAACAGCATCTGATTTTCCACGAATTATCACCAGCTTATGTGCCCTGTTAAACATGGATAGCAGGACTGCTTCCTTATTTACTTTAATTTGTAATTTACAAAACCCCAGTTGTGTTTGTTGTCTGTTAGAAACACAGAGAGCTTATCGCTTATTCCAAATCCCAGAAAATACTTAACCCAAGACCGTCCCAGCCCCATCAAATCAGTTGGCCTTGAGCCTCTTTGTGAGCGAACGTCTGAGTAAAGACGGGGCGCAGCCTGACTCCCCCTCCCGATCCTGTCTGGATTAACTCCATTTTGCATTTGTAGAAATAAGTGCAGGACAGGACCTGCTGGGTAATTTTCAGAGGACCCTTCTGCTGCTCTCCTTCAGGTGACTCAGGTTTTTCTCTGCTCTTTCCTTCCACCAGTATTTGAGGCAGTACCGAGCGCTGGGGGGGCATCGGGGAGGGGCCGCTGCAGCCGAGGGCCAGCTGCAGCCCACTACTCTGGGGAAGCTGGGACCACTTGTGATTTCACACACAAGCAGCACTAATCTACAATAAATCTTACAAAATCAATAAAAATATGGAAAGTATATCATTTTTTAAAGAAAAAACACATGAGACATGGCCATTAAGGGCACAGCCATTCTAATACCTGTGTCTGGTAGAAACTGCAATTAAAAACATTCCAGTAATAAATCTACTTTCAGTCTCGTTTAATGCTTTTAACTTTCTTGAAAGTTCAAGCTGGTATCCCAAAAATGTGCCAGGACTTTCACAATGTATTTTATAGACTCATAAATAAATATGGCAATTAATCTAAGCTATATTTCTTTCATATTTGATGACCATTTATTATGACACTCACTCATTCAGTGCACAAAAACTCTAATGCACTTAAAATCGGATTTCAAACCAAACGTTTTATGGGAAAATATAGTATTGATCATCCATTTAAAGATATCATGTGATGATTCATAAGATGCTATAAAAAGGATCTTATGAGGACACTCAGAATGGACCATTCTCGCCACAAAATCCAACGCACGAGATCTGTAGTTCTCAGTGATGTTTTATAGTTCTGCTTGGAGTTTTCACCAATGATGTTATTGTGGTTTATGATGGATAGCAGATTTAAAATAAAACATTTTGCATATTTAAACTAAAATTAGACAGAGACTAATTTGTTAAAGTAGCACATTTTGTCCATTTACACAAAATCATGCACAAATTTTGTTCCTTTCAAGGGTAATTTCCACAGGTTTGGATATGTTAACTGGATGGTTTGTGCAAGAGGCATCTGCTGCTGTGGCCTTTCATAAAACGTGACCAGGAGTCAGATGGCTTCACCCAGCTCACTGCTGGGTTTGTGATACCCCCTCCGCCGCGCGCTGCTCGGGAGGCTGCAGCGCCGTGTGCTTTGACACGCCAGCAGCGGTGAGGCGTGGGCTGCTGTCCTGGTCGCGTGGTGCATCGTTGGAAACGTTTTCGAAGCTGCAAAACTCTAGAGGATACATCCCGAAAATGCAGTCTGCTGGGGTAATTTATTTGAACTTGAGATCGGGTCCAGAAGGAAGCAAGGCAATTACGGCCTATTATACGCTGCATAAAGATTCACGTCCAGGCTGCACAGGATGGGCTGCTCCAGTCCTTCACCATCAGCCCACAGACACTTTTCCGTGGAAATGCTGCTTTGGGTTCTGCTGCGCATGGATCGGCTCTCAGAGCCTGGCTGGGCCCGGTGCGCAGCCGTGCTGGCCACGAGCGTGGTTTCCATGTAGAGGGAGGGTGAAGAGGAGGAGGATAGAAATGGGAGATGGCTTTTTCCACCTTTGTAAATCATTAGTGTCTGCATTTGTGGACTTGCCTGGTCCCTCCTTTCACCCGCCCTTGCCTGCTTGGTTCCCCTGTGGGGCGGCTGCGCCCACAGTGGGGTTTGCTGAGCACGCCGGGCTGCGTCCCAGCCAGCGAGGCCACCAAGCCTCCAGCCCTGCCTGGGCCAGATGTCCTGCATGTGCCGGGGGTTTTGCGGCAGCTGGAAATAGCTGACTTCTCATCTCATTCGCTGAGAGTCTTGATGTTTTCCTGTTTGAACAGCCCATAGATGTTGCCAGCATAATTATTTTCTGGATCTTTTCTTAATGCCATAGGCTTTGGGTGGTGACACCAGTGCCTGGAGAGATAGCAGAAGGAAATAAGTAGTGAAGGCTAAAGCACTTGGTTAAAGAAGAGTCTCATTTATAAATCAATTTTAATAACATATTTAAAAGCTCTCACATTTACCTTTAATGTGTTTCCATTTCCCCCTTGATCATTAATGTTTAAAATATTTTTCTTTACTGATCTTTTTTTCTATTGTGTCCTTTCTAACTGTCCTTTCTTTAATCTGCAAACAGCGAGTTTTTGAGAAATGCATAATCCATGAGAAATCCAGATAATTTGATACAGGAAAAACCTTAAATCCCATGAAAGAAATTTCAGAGGAGTTGAGTTATTGTTTAAAAGTTATTCCAAAGAGTTTAACTCATAAAAGAGTATGTGTTTTCACCGATGGACTTTCAAAATGAGGAGGCACCATTATTTCTACTAGGAAGTAAAAATCAGCAAGGAACTTTTTTTAAAAAAAACAACTTGTGGATAACATTTTTCAGCAAGCCTGCTATGGAGGTGGCTTCATTCCACAGGTGATTTGAGGGTGTGAGATTTGCTGGAAGCCCATTGAATTTGCATGCCAGGGGCCTACTGTACTTTTGAAAATGGGATTTGGGTTCCTGGGTCATACAAACCTCTCAGGTGGAGACCATCTCTTCAAATACCCTGTTAAAGAAAAAAAAAGGAGAGGACCTAAGAGAGAGGGTCAGTAACTGGTCTCCCACATGAGGTTGAGTAAAATCCTCAGACATATGCTTTGGAGGATTCATCACACTTTATAAACAATGTAGATTTTACAAATAATACTAAAGGGCAGCTATGAGGCGGATGATTGCAGCCACAGGTGGGTCTAGGAGCCAGCCCTTCTCCCGGCATTTTAATTGGAAATTGCCCACCGGTGGGAGCACTTACAGCTCCTTCTAAGGATGGGGGAAGAGCTGCTCCTGTAAGGCCTTAATTAAGTGGATGTGTTACACCTGGAGTGGGAGGAAGGAGCGTGGCTGTGGTGAAATATGGCTGGAAGCAGGCGCAGGAGCTGTGTGGCTGCTGGTGGTGGGTAAGAAACTTGATGGTGTCTCTGCTGTGCTCCTGGCTTCCAGCTGCATTGGTGCTGGGTCTGGGAGAGGCAGTGCTTGCTGAGGGCTGTCCTGGGTGGTGGGGAGATGGGTGGGTGACTGCACTGCAGAGTGGGAAGGTGGAGGTGGGATAGTTTGGTGGCAGAGGCAGGAGCTACCTCCACCCTTGGTCAAGGCACACACTGGTGTGTAGCTGGGGTAGCTTATCATCTTGGAGGGGATACAGGAGCTAAATTTAACTTCTAGATTCTCTGGAGACAATGGGGAAACCTCCAGAAAATAATTCATTTATATATCATGAGGAGGATCTGTGGGCAATGAACTGACATGCTTTATTGTGGAACAGGATAATGACTGCTCATCAGAGCCACTGGAAAGGATTTTAGATACTTAACAGCAGCAGTTTGACTTTTAAATTATAATTTTATTACTTTAGTCATTCACTTACTGTGCCTACAAAGAATTTATATTCTTCTTAGCTTGTGCTGGGTTTTATATATATATATTTTTAAAATATATATATATATACTCACACATTATTCTCAGTCCATTATTCGTCTATGAATTCTTCATGTTTTGTAAATGGGCAATGAAGCAAATAATACTGAAATGTAAAAAAGATGGAATGGGGATCTGCAATGTTTATTATTTTCAAGGAAGAGTTTAATATAAAGATGTTGTCTGGTATTTTAATATCTACCAGGGAAGTGCTAGAGCAATGTGGCTAGTTTGTATTGTTTTGTCTTCTTGCTTTTGTAAAATAAGTACTGTTTTTTGGGTGGATGGCTTTAGTACCAGTGATCTGTACTGGTGGCAGTGGTGGAGGAGACATTCGTATATATTTTGGTGGCTGTTGTTGAGATCAAAGATGAGTTAGCTGTAACAGCTACTGCTGCAGTGAGTGGTGGGCCTGCCCGCGTGCCTTGCCCGGGCGGTGGGGTGACCCGAGAGGTGCTGCCTCTCCAAACTTTCAATTGCATGTAATAGCACAGGCCTCTGCAAGGCTGAATCCTAAATAATGGACAAAGGCTGTTCCTCTACATCCATTCCCAGTGCCTCTTTGATTATGCAGAGCTAGGAAAAGCCTGAGTAAGTATGCAGCGGGCAGTCAGCAGCACTGGAACGGCCTGGCTGCGAGGCCCTCACCCGGCCTGCTTGTGCTCCTCCTGCCTTTCTGTGGACTTCTACTCTGTAAAATTGCTTAATAAAACTGTTGCCCTGTAGATTGTTTCACCTATGCTCTCCTGTTAAGCCTAAATATTTATGCAACCTGCTTCCACTGTGCTAAGGCCAATTGTTAGGGGGTTTCTCTGTGGGAAGAGCAGGTTCCCTCCCTCACCTGGAGTGCGAGGGAGGCCCTGAGCAGGCGGGGCTGCACCCCGGCCATCGCAGCTGTGGGCACAGGTGGGAAACAGCCCTGTTAAATCTGCCCCCACAGCCCTGGCCAGGCACCTCCTGCTCACTGCTCGTGTGCAGGGTCTGCTTGTGTGGCTCTCCATGGATGGGGGTTCACCAGTTTGGGGGCTCTCCAGTTAGGGGCTGGGTAGGGCCACGACTGCAGTGGTTGACTTATGTCTCTTCCGTGCTTTTGGTTTGGTCACGTGTGCCAAATAAGCCCTGGGCGGTAGCAAGCTAAATTAAACATGTGCCATGATATGAATATTGTTTTATTTAATAAATATTAAATTCATTCTCTTCTGAATGACTAAGCACCACATACAAACTGTATGCAACCAGCCTCTCTAGTATTAATCGTAAAAACTTGAAACAAACCATACTGTTTGTAGGCCTAGCAAGTGAACTGCACAAGGAATGCTTCAGACTGGTGTGGGAAGAATATCTCTATGCTGTCAAAGGATGGGCATCTTTATTTTAAGACTGCATCAGTTTAATCTGTTGTTGTATTCCTTCTGTGTTTTTAATTTGTCTTGTATTTGTTCTTCCAGCCTAATCTGTGTCATGCACTGAGGAAGCAGAGCTGTGCTGCTAGGGCTGTGAGAATGAGGGGTGACAGGGTTATCTGGAAGATCTTTGACACCAAAGAGATGCAGAAAACATAAAAACCTAGTGTCCTTTATAAACCAGATTTAGTTGTTAATGCGCAGTGATGTTATAGTTGTGTTCCCAAAGCCCCGGCAGTGGAAGTCTCTCTGCCATGTCACGGTTGAAGGCTGTGTGATCCAGTGTGGTGAGCAGCCAAGGCCCAGGGCAGCATGCGCTGTCCTAACAGCAGAGCTGGCTGCGGTTTGCATCAATGAGAGACCTTGTTAGGTCAATTTAGAACCAGAGCCTTAGAGTCGGTGTAAATATGCAAATATTGCCCTTGCTATTAACACTTTTGCCCTGATAGCTTTAGCGTGTATTTTACAAATGAAGTTACTGTCACATTGCATTATGCTGTTTACTGACCCTTTGCTTTGGAGATGCTGTTCTCGCTCTGGGGTATCAGCCGTTCCCTCTGCTGTGGTGCGTGTGCTCTGCCACAGACAGAGTGACGCAGCCCGGCGCAGACCCACCTCTGCTGGTGTTTGATGGGATGACTTGGAAGAGTTCTATTAGTGTTGAATACAAGTTGTGACTGCCCCAAAACCTTTTCCTTTCTCCTCTCCTGCTTCCCTGCAAATGTTACCCATTCTCACTAAACTCTAGTCAGTCTCATTTCTTCTCAAAGTCTTCCAAAAAGGCCTTGGTACATTTAACTGTTAAACCAGAAAGTGGTTTGGGTAGAGGGAAGCAGAGCAGGTGACTGAAATCCATTCATTTAGGGTTAGCCTAAAACTGCTTCTGTTAATTTAAAGCTTTACCATTAACTCGGTGGTGAAGTGCGTGGCTATTAAACAGCTGGTACAATCCCCCTGGGCTTTCTCGCAGTGCAGTGGAATGGCCTTCTTGGAGACAGACCAACAAAAGAAAGGCCCGAGCTTCAGTCCTTGCATGATGGGAATTACTGATATCTAACAAAAAAGAAATACTTGACAGCAAAAATCACTTGCAAAATCTGTATTTTGAGGTTATGCAAGACAGATTACAATATTTAGGCCTAGAAAAAATTAGGTCTGGGAGCTCTTTTTATTTGATAGCCTTCTTAGTCTTGCAAGCTTCTCCCTGCAGTCTGTGATGGCCACAGATACTGGATTTAAGGCATGCCACAGGGGGAGCAGGGCTTCTGGCTTCCTGCAATGAGACATTAGCCTTCCCTGGAGAAGGTTGGGGCTCAAGTTTTGCTGGTTTAGAGATATTTCTGAAGAGCCTTTCCCAGGATAGGTGATGGTCAGTCATTAAGGAACGAGTGTGCAGGGAGGCTGGCTTCTGCCTTCCCAGGGCCAACTGCACATTGCTCCCCGCATGGGTCAGAGCAGTGTGCTGCTCACAGTGAGGTGCTTTCCTCTGGTTTGGCCATTTGCTCTTCTTTTCAACTTAGTGGAACTGAGCTTCTCAGCAGCTTTCTGCTGATGTGGATAGTGTTTTAAGGAAGGTCAAGCTTCAAGTCTCATTCATAAGCGAGTTTGGCACAGCAGAATCTGTCCGGGACTGCGGTGCTTTCACTGGGGCTATCTCTAGATGTCTTTTCCCCTTAAACAGAGCCTGGATCAACCAATGCAATTTTAATTTTAAACTCTTGTAAGCCCTTTCTGTGTGTACTCAACATCAGCCTGACTCGGGTTTGCTTTCTATCGGACTTTAACAAGAGCTAATCAGTTTAAATGCATCTACAGTTGGGTTTTGCATCAGTTCAATTAGGTCAATTTAAAATTGATTTCCTAAAGCTATTGCGGGGCTTCTCATATTGACAGGTCAAAGAATTATTGAACACCAACTTAGTAACGATCCTGTATGTATCGCAGTGTCTTCATCGCTACATTGGTACCTGCGCGCTTCAGGAGCCACTGTTTGAGTTCGTAAATCAGAAGGGAGGAATAAATAAAAGCAGAGTGTGATGTGAGTAACAGTCCCTTTCATGAATCCAGGCCATTGTTGAAAGCTCATCAAGCTGTTGGTAGATAAATATTTTTCTGGATTCAAGAACAGAGAAGCATGTGACATTTCAATTACAACTGTTCATATTTAAATGTAAATAAGTGGCTTCTTTACTCCGTAATTCAACAAACCTTATAATTATGATCTTCTGATATTTTCATAGCACTTGCAGCAACATATGGCACTTCAATAAGCAAACAAGGCAAGAAATGGAATTAAGAATTTCTCTGATGTTTGTTTGTATTTGTGGCTCTGTTATAACCTCTTTGTTTTAAATACCTCATTTCTTAATTTAGCAGATACATAATTGGCATGAATTTACATGGAACAAAACTGAGCCTTGTGGTTAGGTTACTGCTTATGTCCTTAATCTGATGTAAGCGTTTTCTGCTGGAGAAAACCCAACTCCAAGCCACTCAATAGTGGTAAAAAGTATTGCCACAGCTACATAATCATTAAGGACTGCATGGGTCAGTGCCTTATTAGTGTAAATTATTTTAGCTCCTGCAAATCCTTCTGTTCAGAGCAGTGTGCTGATAGAGTTCCAGACTACGATCTGTGTGCAGGCTATAAAATATTGATTTGACTTGTAATGCTTCTTGATATCTATGACTCAATTCACAAGACCTGTGCAATATCAAGGCTTGAACTGGAGAGAACACTCAGGCCCTGACCTGATTCAGGAAAATGCCTCTTAACTGAATTTTAATAATAATATCCAGTAAGGCACAGAGCAGCACCTGCATTCACCAATCAATATGGAAAGAGTAGTAATATTTTATACCAAAAGATTTTGTTTATAATCTCCTCCTACAGCCTTTGACCCCATTCTGCTCTATGTACAAGTTTCTGTATTTCAGTATATTGAAAACAGCGAGGGGAGAGCAAAGCTGGGAACTCCTTGGGCCACAACGGTGCTGCTCTGCATGTCTGTACAGCACCAGGCTGTTCTCCGCTGGCATCCCAGGGAGGCACCCTCACATCCGCCGTAGATAACCATCGCTTGGTGTTGTCTTGGAGTCTGTGCTGAGTTTATTGCCTGCGCTGCTGTCTGTGGCTATCAGTTCAGTGGGGGAATGCCAGAGCCAGCTGGAATGTGGCAGAAAATGAGGTGGCACTGAAAAAACAGCCTCCAGTTTGGAAGGGAGGTTGGTGCTGTTTTGCAAGGGAGGAGCAGCAGTAAGGGCTTCTTCTGTACTAAATCATTCATAGTGGATCTTAAAAAAAAAAAAAAAAAAAAAAGGGGGGGTGTAGGAAAGCCACCCTGCTGCAACACTGCCTGCCCTCACATCGTGTGTTTCCTTTCAGTATTGCTGGGTGATACTGCAGAAGGACGAGATCGGAGGTGCGTGTGCTCCCTTAGCATCCTTAAGGATGGTCACTAGAGTGTGGTTTCGGGCTTCTGTCATCTCTGAGGAGGTTTGTGTGGTGTCTGGCCACAGAAGTACTTCCAGAGTTTTTGGGACTTCTTGACTCTTATGCCCAATTTGGTTGCTGATGAGTGAAGAAATGGTAATTCAACTGAGTTATGATTAAATAAATAACAAGACAGGGAGGAAATCAAACTGTACCTTAAAAGGGAGTGCAACTACAATAAGACTTATATCACACAGTGTAAGTGATTGGGATGGTACAATGAAATATTCAGAGAGCCTCTTGAAGTACATGTTCTATAATATACATTTTAAAATAGCGCTGGGTGTTATTGGCTGAAAGCGATTTATCATTCACAGTGAATTTTTGATGTAGCTAGGCTCTTGCACTGAGCTAACGCTCAGTCTATTCCTTTTATACTCTGTGTTTTGTCATATCGTCCAGAATTAAATCAACATTGCTATGTGAAACTTTGAAGCCAATTCATGTCCATGTGGCTCTTGATTTTTTTGGAGGGGTGAGAGCTGAGGCCTTGAACGGGTTGTTCCTGCAAAGCACAGCATCCTCTGTTAATCTGAAGCACCGGCTCAAGGAAACTGGCTTTGCAGTTGCTGCTGTTTGTGTCAAGGCAAGTGTTGTACACAATATATGAAGTGTAGCGTAAATAATTTAACTAGCCTTTGAACATAGAAATAGCAACATGATAAAGTAGCAAAACATAACAGGTTTCCAGCCAAACACATCACTGACTAGTTAGCCTAGCTAAAACAAAAGGCTTATTTTTTTTTTTTTCATCAAGTGAAACTGATTTAAATGCAAGGAAAAGGCTGCAAAAAGCTGTGTTGTGGATTAACAGCACCCTGTTTATTTGCAGTTGCAACAACTTACCCACTGGTAGCTGAGCTGGGACCATGTGCTTGGGAAAGAAGAACGGCGGAAGTGGGTGCAGTTGGGAGATCCACTGGTGTCCCTGGCAAAGTCCCTGTTTGACAGAGGTGTGATGTTTCAGCATGGCCATGGTGCAAGTCGGGGTCTTGAGAGATCCCAGGTCGGACTTTCAGCTGGAATTGTCCCACTGACCTGGAGACACTCCAGATCTGCTCACTCACATGCAGAATTTAAGGATAACACTTTTCCCAAAATATATGCTCGTAATTTTATATCCCTGCTGAGTAACACTGCCCCAGACGAATGAGTTGTGTTTGTGCTGCAGGCTCTCTGGAGTCTATACCTCCATTTCCAATGGCACATAGCCAAATTTTAAAAGCCACTGTGCTGTCACGCCAGGGATTCTCTTAAATGAAAATCTAATTTCTGGATAAACCTGCAGGACTGACATGTGTGTGAGTTTGCGCCCGCCTGAGCAGGGAGGCTGACAGCAGCGCACACGGAAATGCTCGGCACTCTTCTGATCCGGAAAGGCGCGGAGCAGCCCTTGCAGAGCGGTGCTCTACTGAGTCTTGGTTGAATTGTTGCAAGCTTGTGCTGTGTATTATCCTAAAAAAGCCTTGGGCACAAGATTATCTCCTCTTGCACGTCTTATTTTGGGCATCAGCAGCAGTGTGTACGGAAGGCAAATTTACTATTTGAACTATCAATAAAACATAGTTTGTCTGTTAAATTAGTAATAGTGAAAAAAAGCTCCCAAGGCTTTTATCCCTCACTTTTTTTTTTAATTATTACAAAGCCAGTTTAAAATCTTGCTGTAGGTGAAAATGTGCCCTCCTGAGACTGTCGGTGCTTAAGGGCCTGCAGGGTCCCTGGGGGCCTTATTGTGGGTGAGTGGTGTCAAGGCAGGTCTAAACTAAAACCTGATCGTGATGAAGTTAAATGACTTCAAGTACTGTTGTGGGCTTCTTCAGTCACAGATGCCCTTCTAGGGGGTGGGGGAACAGTTTTGGTTGAGTGGGGGTGTCAGGAGGCACAAAGGTGGGAAGTGGTGGTGATCTCACTGGTCTTCGTTCACTGTTGTGATGACAGAACTGGGAGCAGCCTTCTGCTATGCTGGCTCACACAGTTCTGTGATTAAGGCTGAAACTCCTTTATTATAAAGCTTATTTTCAATAATTATCTTCCTTTTCTCTTTCTCTCTAAAAAAGGAAATTGAGATGTCTGTCTTTTTGAAGCTGTATCTTCTGGGACATTGGGTAAAAATTGGGGAGAATTTAAAAAATGATGATACTTTAAATATACTGGCTAAGATTTTTCTTTTTGAAATTTATTTTAATACTTTTGGGCTTATTTTTAACTCCTGGAAATCCTAGAAACTGGATTTGTTTTGTTTGGCTGGGCTTGCTGAAAATAAGGGTGTCTGGGTATACTTTGGAGGGAAATATGAGGATTAAAGACCTGTTTTGGTGTGTAAAAATTATTGTTTGTAATTTAAACGGTTAGAAATGGAAATAGAGTTATTTCTGGCTCAGTTTGGAGCCAAATGAGCTGAGGGAGAAGGAATTGGACAGGAGAGGCACCTGAGAAGGAAAATGGAGCACGGGAGGGCTGTAGAGGAGGTGGTTCAGGAGTGGCATCATTGAAATATTGGCCTTGGGGAGCTCTAGGGCCGGTGTGTTGCTCTTCTTCATGTATCCGCGTTGATTGCCTTTTCTTACTGTGGTTACTTTAGAATACAGCGGATGCCTTTTTCTTAGCTTGCTGCAGTCAGACTGTTATAAGTCTTGGAGGAAATGATTGCTTCTCATTGAGTGTTTTTGGATGGTGGGAGTACAATGCTCTTATTCCACGACAATTCCAGGTCTAATCAGATGTGGATCTCGGGTAGCAGGCAGGTATATTTGTTGCAGAAGCTTTTTTTTGTGTTTCCCCCCCCCCCCCCCCCCCCCCCCCTTCAGATTATGTTCTCTGTAGCACAATGCATTGGAAACACAGAGAAGAGAGTGACTAGGACTAGGGATTAGTGATTTCTTTGACTCTTCATGCTGCCATCAGTACTGGGAGAGGATCGTGGTTTCAGTGGAGTTTAATGGTAGGAAGAGAGAGAAGTGAATATTGCAGCTGCTGGATGGAGGCATGCAGAGTAACCCCAGGAAAAGGGAGTTGATCCTGCAGTCTGGCAGCTCCCTGGTGCGGCTGGTGCAGGGTGGTAGGCTCAGGCAGACCCTGGTTTGTTAGCTGTGCTGTTTGCAGCAGGAACCAGGGCAATAGGAATGAGCAGCTAAACCTCACCAGGTACTCAGGAGCACCTCTTCTACCTCTTGCTTGACCAGCATGGCCTTGGTATAACTAGTCCTGCAGGACTTAGCCAATGTTTGACTTCCTGCTGCAGAGAAAACTTCAGGCATCATATTGATTTGGCCCAAGATATTATATGTGTTTTTATTTGCCAGCAAAGATGTACAGAAATACTAGTGCTCTGTTTTAATACAGACTCAGCTGTTTGCTGATCAGCAGTGACTGTTTAAATTGACCAATCTACCTCACCCTGGCTGGAGATCAAGGGATCAGCACTTAATTTCATTCCTTGAATAAAGATTTATATATATATATATCTCCACATGGAAATATCAGAACATGAAAGGTTAAATCAATATGGAGTTTTACTTTGCTTAAAGGGCATTTGCATCAAAGCAGCCATGAATGCAATTCACTTGTTTAATGAATTTTTTATGCTTATTTAATGAATTTCACAAAGGTTTGGTGTTTTTCATAAAATGGATAAGGACTTCCAGTTTTATGAAATAATAAAAATGGAACTGAAGTTATGAAATGAGCAATCTCATTAGTTAGGCATGATACATTCATATGAAAGTGTACATGTTTCTGAATTATTGCAAGCAGCTCTATTGCTCAAACTGTAACTCGTTATAATAGTATTGCAAATATGCCTTCAGTTAAGATATCCGAAAATGACATAAAGAAATTAGATTCTGATTGCTAATAATGATTTAATTAATACTTATTGTATTTGGCATACTACGGATGCGTTCTTTCTTTTGAAAGTGTATGCTTGTGTTCTTCATTGGTAGATAGTCAGTGAAACACAGCGCTATTCCTCGTCCCTTTTTGTCAGAATTCTAGCTTCATTTGGCATTTGCAGAGCTTTACCCTCTGTTTTATTATCCTGATGAACAGAGGAAAATATAATTATGGTCTACCAGTATTAAGAACGTGCCTTATTTTGCACCTTGGTGCAAAATCTAATGTGCTTTTGGAATTGCGTCATCTTGCTAAAAAGTTCTCCCAGCCTGATGACGCTTCAGGAGTGAGAGGAGATTGTGTGAGTGTCTCTTACTTCAGTAGCGTGACTGGGTGACTGTGTACTGCCACGTTGCTTGCTGGTGGGATGTTGTGCTCCTCTCCAGCAGGAACAGCAGCAAGGCTGCACCTTGCCCTCCTGTCTGGAAAGGCCAGATTGATGCAGTCACCATGTCTTATTAAATTGTGTGTTTGAAAGATGCTGCTCTGATTTTGAGTACTTACCTTTGAGTTCAGTGGGGTTGGTAGCAAGCCTGGTCTGAGGTGATGCTGCGTGCTGACCAGTTCCTGTTGGCTTCTGTGTTTGCTAGGTCCCACCGCACCAGTTAGATGTACCTCAGTTTTGTTCACCAGCCTGGGTGTTTGTGTTATGTACAGTGTGTGCTGGTGTACAGCTCTCATGCTCTGCCAAGGCAGCGGGGAAAACTACTGCAGTAATAAAAGATAAAGTGGGACTTTCAAAATTAATGATCTTGCCTTATTAGACATCCACTGTGCTATACTAATAAGTAATCTTGTTAAATATATGCATTAAGACACAACAAGGCAGGGCAACAGGGTAGGATAATGGTCCATCATCAGTGGTTATTAGAGGAAAGGGAGAAATGAAAGGCCTCTTCACCCATGAAGTGTCGTTATCCCGCTCTTTGGCACGCTTTGAAGCCGCCTTGTGATTGTGCAGTTAGTCAAGTAAGATACTTAAATTAAAAAAGCAGCATTTACATCTGTTGGTGCTCTGTCACCTCCTGCGGGGTGTCAGTGCGCGGGTGGAGCTGGCACTGTGGCTGTGCCGCAGCGGAGCGGGGCTGTCGGGCCCCGGCAGCGGTACCAGAGAGGGGCTGCCTCTTCCTTGAAAGACCCCGCTGAGCATCGCACTTGAAGACAGAAGCATTTTACAAAAGCAGCAGAAGCGTGGCAGGGTCAGGTGATTTTTCCCTGTATCGCAAGCTGGGGTTGGTACTGAGGACTCCTGAGGCCACGGCAGTGGCTTGGGCGATGCTCTGGGTTTGGTGAGGCTCAGGAACCCTCCTGGAGCTCAGCCAGTCTAATTACAGTGCACCTATTGTGGGCAACAGTGCCTGAGAGTTTTGTAGCTTTGCGCCAGATTTAATAACTAGCTGGTATTTAATTTGTGGTGTGAAATAACATCTATTATTATATCTAACATAAATATTTACTTGAGAGATTTGACTAAAAAAACATTTGCTTGCCTTCAAAGCCTATCAATTTCTCATCTGTGGTTGACAAAGAAAGCTTTGAGTGCTTAAATTCATTTTAAGAAATTAAATTACAACTTTCAACACTAAAGCTTCTGTGATTCCAGACACTTTTCCTTTCCTTTTATTGTGTTTGACAGCAACTAGACTCTCAAGGTAAGTGGTGGAGTGTAGTCCTATGTAAATGTAAAGCATAAAATGAAAACTGGGGGCAAGAAAAACATTTAAGGTAGGAAATTAGAACAGTTATTGAGTTCCACACTATGGTTAATGAGTGTGCAGAAAGAAAACATCTTCTTGGCATAGTGAGCTGGAGCATTACAACTGTTGCAACACTCCTTCTGTTTTTAGAAGGAAATAAGTAATAACCCCGACACATGGGAAGTCTTCAGTTTGCATTTTTTAATGCCTCAGGGGAGTGCAGCATTTCTGGTTTAGAATCTGTTAAAATTTTCTTTAAAAGGCAGGTTTTGTTCTGAAACCAAAACAAAAATTAACATATTAAGCATATCTGTAGGTCAGGAGTGTATGGGAGAGGGCTTGGCCGCTGCACCAGGACGTGGCTTTTTCAGAATTGCTCAGCTGAGGTTATGGACTGTGGAGGGAGCACTGAAAATCACTGTCCCTTACTGGAATGGAGTCGGTGTATGTGAGGTTTGTGCTGTGTTGCCCTGGGTGTAATGAAAAGCAGGCTGTAATGGCGCAGGCGGGCTGTGCACAGGCACTCAGTTTTTGGGTGCTTTGCCATCCTGCTGGGGAGGGGAGCCTGGGGTGGGATGGTGCTGCCCAGGTGAACCCTCACACCATGACTTATTGCAGCCAGGCACTGTAAACGTTACCCCTCTGGGAGGAGAGGAGGAAAAGATGTCTCTAAAGTGTGTTGGGCATGTGCTGTAGCATCCCCTTGAAAGTCCCTTTTTTTCTGCACTGCTGGTAAGCTTGTGCTGTCCTCACTGTTATACTTGAACTGCTCTTTTCCCATGCATGGCTGGTAGTAAAACATCTAGGCGAAGTTGTCCTATGCTGAGCTGAGTCCAGAGATAAATTGTAAGTGATTTGGTTTATAAGGTGTGCCGCACAATGTTGTGCAGTTGAAAGATATCAGAAACTGCAGGGAATATGTCTCTTGTGGTTACAGCCAAGGTACAGCACCCTTTGGCCTGAATTAATAAATGTTGCTTCTCCCCTGGGCTAATAGCTGGCTTGGAGCATCTTGCTCTGCAGCTTCTAGTCTCTTACAGAACTTCTTATGTGGTACCCTACATAGCTTTGCATGCTGCTGCATCGTGCAGTTTAGGAATGCTCTTGTATGCTTTGTGTGCTATTTAAAAATCCCTTTCATGCAAAGATTGAAGTATTTTAATCTCCTGGTGCAGTTCCTGAGCAAGCTGTTGAAAGGTGTGAGCAAGCTGATCAATATTTTATCTTTTCCAGGCTAATAAGTTCATTATTATTGATATAGTGTGGCTGGCTTCCTTCAGTCTGACAAATAACATCCCAAACAAAAGTAATTTGAATTTTTTTTTTTTAAATGATGCTTTCATTGGGAAATATCTCAAGGCCAGGCTGGGGTTTATGGTTGGAGCTGGAGAGGGGATGTTTAAACTCTGCTAGGTATGAATAACGTGGGACAAGGTGAGTCCCCAGTCTGGTTCCTCTCTTGGGCTGCAAGGAGGCAGGTTGTGAGCGTGGGGGGCTCGCATGCCTGGGGAGTGATTCCTGAGCCTGCCTCTGGGCTCATTGGCTCCTCTTCTCTCTTTTGGCCAGAAATTGCACTTGGGTCCTGAAGCTAAAAGGTTGTCTGTTGTAATGTTCTGCAAAACAGCCAGCTTGTGCCCAGCCAGCGTCAAACTCCTGTCCTCTCCCTCCACAAGCTGCTCTGGCAGAGCCTTCTGCTTGGAGCAGCAGCAGCAAGGCTTTGGTTTGTGCTGCCCAGAGCAGCTGGGAGCAGTTGGGTTTGTGTTCTGCCCTTGCTACCTCTCAAATTGAAAAGCTGCTCTGAAGTTTGCGCTACCTTTTTAGATTCCCAGAGATGTGGAGCTTAAAATTAAATGGTTCAAATCTGGATCAAGATTAAATAATTTGGATCAGGGCATAGTCTCAGATGCCCTCCAGGAAACGCAGTCAGTGGTTAACCTAATCAGCTCCTGTAATTCCACCAAATTCAGCTGAAGCAGCGTTTTTCTCCAGTAGAAGGAAACTTGAAGCTTAATAGCAAGCATCCTGATTCTTGACTGTGCCTGAGAACAGTTTTGGCTCTGCCATTCTGAGCAGACCCCAGAAGCAGTGTCAGGGTGTTGGTTAGTGCTGGTGCTCAGCAGCTGAGTCCTGGTGCTTCACACATGCTGTGATGCCTCGTGCGTAGTATTGTGTAATAAATAAGGGTGGTTCTTTGAGTTAGAGTAGTTCATAAATTATATTGCTGTTTTAAAGAGAAGTGTGCAGGCAAGTTTGCAAACTAAAGATAGAGATTAAGCCAAACAGAAGACTTTACTAGTTGTCAATGATGTTTGATTTTTAAAATTTTAAAAATACATACTGTATGCATACACTTTCTGAACTTGCAACCTTCCCTAGAAAGGATTCTGATCCGTCAAAGCTTGTCCTCTGTAAAACACAGTGACCCCATTGAGCTCCAGCCTGCGGAGGTGCTAGGGGAACCCGGGCAGGTGCTGTGTGAAACTGCAGCTTTTTGCCTGACGATGCCATTTTATCTGATCAGCTCCAAAAGTCTTAAGACTGCTTAGCTGAGGTCACCAGAGGGATCGGGCATCTACTTCCACTTGTGCCTTTGAAATTCTTCATTGTCTTGTGTCTTCCTATCACTCCGTATGCACCTTTTGGGGGGAAAAAAAAATTGCTGTGAAAAGGCAGAAACCAGCTTGTTTTGGGAGGCTGGGCTGACCCAGGCTCAAAATGTAACTGCTGCTGGTTCCACCGCAGCCCCTGCAGCCAGGGGCCAAGAGGTGCTTGTAGAGAAGATTTTTTTTTTTTTTCTTCCCCCTCCCACTTGCCGTGAGCACACTCCTGGTTGTATCCCATCCCTGCTAAAGTAAATGGAGAGTCCAGTGGGGCTCCAAATGTCAAGCTAGGACCACTACCTATTTCTCTGCTTGGGGAAGAGGCCAAGTGTTTGCAATGTTAGAATGTAAAAGGCAGCAGCACTGGGTTGTCACATGCCATTAGCTGTTCAAAGTGTGACGCCTCAGGAAACGCTTCATCGTAATCCTCCAAACGAAGAAATGTGAAGTGAACTTCAAACTGCGCCGTTTGGGTATCGTGTTACAGGGTCAGATTGTGAACTCAGAGTTGTACCTACTCTCAAACTGGGTTAAACTGCACTCTGACAGTTAAAGTCCTGAAAAATCAACTTTCACTTTTTCTTTACTTTATTTACAAGTAAAGCCTAGGAGCAATGCCTACCTGACAAAGCTTTGGCTGTTTTCCCCAAGATGCCTTTTGCTCAACAGCACTGTGAGTTTAGCTTTATCATCTGTTTGAGTTTGCTTTCCTCTTCCTGCAGCCAGATGAGTGATGGGAAAAGCTGTGATGACAGTGTATGTGTTGGCTCCCTGGGGGCTTTGCTGCTGCTTCACCCCCGAAAGAAAAGCTTGGATCTATGATGCTGTGCAAGGCAGAAAGTGGCTCTAATGTCTTTGGTTCTGTTCCTCAGTAGCAGTTTAGATGTCTTGCTCTGTTCAGCGGTCCAGCAGAAGACGTGTATGGTGTGTAAGGACTGGCAATTGTGTCTTGCCAAGGCAGGGAGGGAAAACAGCTTTGTAGTTAGCCTGATGTCAAACTGTTCCACCAAGAAAAGCATGGAAGCAGAAATTGCGTAGTGTTGTGTTGGACAAAGTTTATTCAGCTGTGATGCTCAAAGCTTCTATTAAGCTGTCAGTTGGGTTTGCTTTGTCCTTGATTCTGCTCCACCAAAATTTAACATGGTTTCAGTTTCCAAAGCCAAACCCTTCCAAACTGGCCTCTGTCTCCACCCAAGTTAATGCCCTTCAGAAAGGGCATTACCCTTCTGTTACTTCAGGATGCCATGATTGTGTCTCTGGTCAGAAGTCCTTCATTCCTTGTTTATTCTCTTTTTTAAAACATCATGGTCCATATTCATCCCTGTGTAACTCCAGGGGGTTAACTTGCCTCTGACTTCTGATAATAAAGGGGATAAGGGGTGGGGGGGTGTTTTGTGGCTGATGGGCTGATAGCTGTGCAGCACGTTATGTTGCTAATGTTGTTCAAATTAAATCCAGGGCTGGGGGAGAGTCTCTGCAGAAGAATTCATCTGAATCCTTGTGAAGAAAGCACAGATCCTAGTGGACCTGACAGTGAATTTCATGATGGTGGTAGTAACAAGAAACATGTGATAACTTATGATTGGGTATAGACTTATTTCTTTGGAAGACCTATACAGTTGAGTATTGTTTCTACTTCTTATAAAAACTTTTGCTATTGCTTGTTTTGACATGGGGAAAACATTACATTTCCATTAAAGAATGTCATCGAGGTCATTTTTGCTTTTTTTCCATGTTATTCCTCTCTGGTTTATTTCAAAATACTGTTATTGATGTTTGCTCGTTAGACTGCTTCCCACACTGTATGGAGCAGTGTGGCCTTCTCTTTCCCTGGAGAGTCCTCTAGTCCCAACATGGACCTAAACTGGGCTTCTTACCGGCTAGCGCAGACCCTACTTGTCCTGCTGTAGATTTCAGTTATCCTGTTCATCCTTTGCTTGTGCCATGGCATCCTGCTGGGCCTGAGCCTCTTGTAATCCATCTTCACAAGGGGAAGGTCCCCTTGGAAGAGACCACCACATCTTACAAGAACAGTAATCCTACTGAGTGATGTGTAATGGATTTGACTGTGTGGATCATCTGCTTCTGCTTGTTGTAATATTGGAGACCAAGGGATGGGCGAAGGGATAAAGAGAACTGAATTGTTGAGAGGTTTGTCTTAAATTTGTCAATCCCTTGTACAACATCTGCATGTTGTTTCACTTCCTTCCCTGCCACTTTAGAAAGCGCTGGATCAGTGAGGAGCAGATAGCTCAGTTCATAAAGCTGTGCTTCTGTAAACTATACACAGTTGGGGAATGTGCTTCTGGTGGATTTGTTCCATGAAATGCAGGGGAAGGATTCATGAGTACATAAAATAACAGCCTAATCAAAGGAATAAACAAGAACAAGTCTGTAATCTTCACAAAATTGGGGGAAAAAAGTGCTTCTGATGGACTTGCTCCTACTGTTTTCTTTGTAGCTGTTTCCAGAGCTCAGACCATCTGTTCCTTGTTGTAGGTTGTTAAGTGAAATGTGCTGCCAATACAAATAGCTCCGCTTGATGTTTGTTTGCATAAATTGTTTTGAAAGCTTCATGACGAATTTTAAGGATTACTTACAGGGGTAGGACTCTGTGGAGGAGGAAATATAAATTTGATGATGCATGTTGGAATCCATTAATTTGTTTGGAATTTATTATAAAAGCGAACATCCTATGCATTTGTTGAAGGAGGGGAGGAAAACAATTTCAGCTTGAAGCCCACAAGGTTATGGTGGCGATATGCTAACTTGGCCACATCACAGTAAACCCGATCGATCTGTGTTCACATCTTTAAGCTTAACTACCTTTACTTACCCAACCAAACTCTGGCACATTCAGCTCGCAGAATTTCACAGTGAAATCTGTTTGGGTTTTGTCTGCTTTAGGAGTCTTAAAATCATTTTTTTTCAGCCTCTTGGATATTGGACAGTTGTCTGGGATCAGTGGCCTCGCCATGAGTGAGGTGGGTGGAGGGGAGCTGGACTGGGCTGGTGATTATATGGTGCACAGTGCCTTGGGACCTGCAGCAATGTTGTGCCTTGTGTGCTGTAGCACATGGAGGGGGGCAATTCCTGCTCGCCAGGGCTGGTGGTCTGAAGGCTGACAGAAGATGAGGAAGGAAAGGTGTATAAGGAGAAAGGATCTGGTTAAAGCCAAGTCAGCGGCAGAGCTTGTATAGCCAGGCTTCATCCTGGCCTGTGTACGTGATCGTGCTGCCTGGTAGGGAAATGTTTGCAAGCAGTGAGCTTGGAGCAAATTACACAGAAGCAACTCTTTCCTTGCAGTTGGGCTGCTCCTCTGAGCAGAGATGTAATTCTGGTGGTTTATCTTTAGCATGACTGTTTGGGAACTTCTAGTTGAAAATCGAGTGGTTACCTTCCTTCCCATCAGACCTTTGTGTCTGGGTTTTGAATGACCAAGCAGTCAGATGTTCCTCTTGTCTCTACAAAGCTGTACATTAAAAACACAAGCGTGCACACACACACATGCTCCTTTGCTCATCACAGCTTCGCAGTGGTAATTCTCTGGTTTTAAGTGAATTGACCTGGCTGCTTTCATCTTCAGGTAATGCAGCCCCAGTTTATAATTCAGACCAGGAGCTTATGGAGATTTAGAAAGAGGCCCAGAGTTTTGCTTTACTGTGCCAGTTAAAGCATTTTACTGATGACAGTTAAATTGTTGAGGGCTCTGTTATTCATTTACATCACAGACACTAAGGTCCTCTGACGACCTACTGCAAATGTAAGCCAGATGTACCTAAACATATCTATTGTACATTTTACTTCATTTCAAACACGTCTCCTGACTTTCAACTCAAACCTTCTGTCTGTCTTGTCATGCTGCAGTGTTTAATGATATTTTATTGCATTAGTTCACAAAACCCTTGAGTTTTTCAGTTGTCCTAAGCTAATGGACTGGATCTGTACCCATTTGCTAATACAAGGTCTTTTTTAGTAGGTAGCAGAGCTATTAAACATAAATCAAGGTTTCCGATAAAATATTAGGTTTCTGCTGCATCTTACAAAAGGATAGTCTGCAGTTTTACCTGATTATTATATCTTACAAGCTATAGTTAAAGCTTGTTTGGGGATTTACTGCATTCCATACCCAGTAATTTCATACAAATCCATAATGATTATTTTGTATGTTCCTTTCATTTAGCTCATAAAAGAAGCCACATAGCTTGCTAGCTGTAGAAATGAGAACCATCCCCTATTTTCTTTGGAAGGAGGCACTAAGAACCTTTTTTAAATTTAAAAAAAAAAAAGTATTTCATCATTACTTAACCTGTGTATCAAAAATGGGGCAGTAAGGCGATATCCTGCCTTAAGACAGAGCTAGCCTGGCTTGCTACAGGAAGAAAAGCACCGCTTTATGTTGTAGCACTAAAATCTTTATGTATTCTTTTGAAAACAGATTATAAGTCTCCCCAAAGCTTATACTCTTTTAATCTTATTGTCATACCTCCAGGAGTGAACAGGTGTCTCCTATTCACCTTTGGAGCAGGGGCTCTTCCTTTTGGATGAAAAAGGTTGGTTTTGGTTTTTGTTTTTGGTTTTTTTTTTTTTTTGGCATCTTCTCTGGCATGGTCCCAGCTGTGGAAAGCTCTTGAGCACAGGGTTGGCTTAACATTGTTCTTGGTTCTTCCTTCCAAACGGTCTCTGCTCCCTCTGCTTTTTTTAAGTACGTGCTCAAGTCCTTCTGAAGCCAATGCTGATGGTGGTCAGGCTCTCCTGAAGCATTGCTCTTGATAGGAAAGGACTGAAGGATACAGTTCAGAGCACAGGCTTTCTCCGAGCGGGATGCGAAGGGTATAACTGCTCTGTTATTTTGTGTTATAATGAGTTAGGAAACATGCGTCACAACTTGATCTCATTTTTAGTGGTGTAAATCTGGAGGATCTTGACAACAACCTTTGGGAGTTGGCTTAGAATTGCACACTGTGAAACAGAGCACAGTGTGGCTTCTTTCTTGGCCAGAAGGTAAATACAGTTGATTGGGGCTGGTCAGGAATTTCTGAGAGAAGGTTTCTTTGGAAATGCTGATATGATGAAACAGTTTAAGTGAAAATGGATCTGAGAGTGTCTCCAGTCTAAGATAAAAGAGGGAGCAAAAGATGGGGCTGTTCACCTAAAATAGCAGCAAGGATGTCCCCTGGGATATGGGAGTCCTGTGTTCAAGTTCCTTCTGTGGAATTCAGAAAAACCTAGTCTCTCACGACTCAGGCTTGCGGTTAGCCTTGCGGTTACAATGGGGTGAGTGTGTCACATTTGGGGATGGAAGAATGAAATGTTTTGAAGCTTTGTATTGGAATGCAATGCGGAGAGAAAACCGACTTAGAAACCTCAAACATTTCCTTGCGAAGCAGAGCTCTTGTTTGTAGCTTGCAGTACAACTGGTTTTTCTTTCTTCAGACTGTATTCTACCCTGGTTTTAAGGTGGTGTTACCAGCGCTGTAATTCTTCTGTTTGTCTGCTGTTGCAGTATCTGTTGTGCTCCTAAACCATGCAGTGCATTAAAATGAGAACTCCTGAACTCAAAGAGTTGATCTAGGCTGCTGTTACAAAGCAGCAAGAAGACAATCACATTTCTGGGTAGGCTTTATGAACCCGTTTTGCAGACCAAACTTGGTCCAATGTTTGCATTTGGGTAGGTTTTTACTGAGTAAGCTTGCAAACGCATCTCCATGGTGGTTGGAGTCAGGCTAGTGCTATCAGATGCCTTTATACTCGGTGATAACACCAGAGTGACCTTACAGAGACTGTTTCTCCAAAGGAAAACAATGTTAATTGTTGACTGCACGCTATCATTTGAAATACAGTGCTGTTGAAACACATGGGACGTGTCATCCTCTATTGCTGAAAAAACAGAAGCAAGCACGGGGTGTTTGCTGATCGGTGGATACAAGCGTTTCTTCTTTCAATGTTTCCTCAACCAAAAAACCCTCACATCAAAGCTTCACAAGCAAACCACTAGAAATAACATGGCTAGAAATGTGATCATCTTAATGAGAATTTAGAAGAGAAAATAACTATTATAGCTCAGGGTCATGCAGGCTCTTACTGAAGTGTGCCGCTGTCTGCACGATGAGGCTCAGAGTTCGCAATTTCAGGCGTCTCTTCCAGCCCCAAGACTTTAGGGTGTTCTCCAGCGATGCAGGCTTGGGGGCCACGGCGTTGGCTCTGGGGATGACCCCAGATCTCCACTGGATGTCAGTGTTCCCCAGGAATGCAGCTGCTGGAGCACTTATCCGGCAGTAAAAAAAAAAAGAGGGGGAAAAGAAAGAAAATTAAACAACAAAACCACCTTGACTCTTTAGGAAAGCCATTTAGAAACAAGTTTTGTGACTGTTCAAATCGGCTTTAATTATAAGGCAAACCCTGGCAGAATGATCCTGTTTACACTGAAAGCCAACTTATGTGATTTCCGGGCTCATGTGCCAAAAAGAGTTGGATCTAGTTTCAGAAAAAACAAATGAACATTCTTCACTCATCTCCCCACAGTCTTGATATTTTGATATGCTGTGAAGTGAGTGACTCTGTTTTTGTCTCTGACAGTTTTTATTTTTTCAATAGCCACAAAAAAAAATATTTTTTCAAATTAGTGAAAGCATGAGCATGTCACTAAATGATTGATTGCTTGCTGGGTTTCAGCCTTTGATAATTAAGCTTAACACAATGTCTCCTCTTCGCTAGAGAATGGTATTGTGCCAGATTCGAATGACACATGAAAAATTGAAATCAGAAAATAAAAACCTTTTAAAAAACCAACTGCTCCCATCTGTTGTGCAGTTCAGAAGGGAACATAGCAGTGGAAGAGGCACAGAGCATGCAAAACAGTAGGAGGAGGAGCAGTGAGCTCCTTCATAAGCTCCACCTTCAATGCTCACAGATGTGCCTCCATGTGAAGGTCTTGTTTCTTGAAGATCTGTCTCCATTTTTTTTTTTTACACTAAAATGAATTCACAAGGAGGGAATTTCAACAAGGATTTTGCTGAACAGCTGAGTGGGATTTGCAGCACGTGTCAGCTGTATCTTTACAGAGTCTGGTTGAGGATGCGTTGAGTCTGAAGATGTAGTCCTGCATCTTAGAACATGTTTCTTCTTGGCAGAAGGGCAGACTTCTAAATGGAAGTCCGGAAGATGTTTCTGTCCCTGACACGGGGTATATTTGAGGGCCCTCTCACCCATTTGGAAAAACCACCCTGAAACCTGAAGTGGATTTTAATCTTGAGCTTGCTCAGCAATATTAATGAGCCATATTAGCAAAACTGACTTCTCCCAGGCCGTACAAGGTTAGCTTCTTCAGACAGACTTCAAGGTTTAGACTGGAGTTTTTAACCTTAAAAAAAAAAAAAAAAAAAAGAAACCACACACACAAAAAAAACCCAAGGAACAAATATGTGAGCCCTGGCTGACCTGAGAATTACAGGGGAGCACTGGGGGTGAAAGTCCTTGTGTTTTGAGTCAGATCTCGCCCTCTAAGTCTCAAAAGAATAGTGGTACACCAGGACCAGGGTTTGACCTTTCCAAAATTTGAAGATGGAAGTCCCCATACATCTCATGGGAAGCTTCCTTAGATAAAGACTTACGACCTGTTATTTTCACTTGATTTAGCTCAGTTTAGATAATCAACCTAAGGTAAGGGTGTTGTCTTTTGTATTACAGATCCACTGGCAGAGGAACTAGTCCCACTTCTGGGGACAGGAGGGACCAGCAGTGACAAACCAAGCCATGACCTTGCTGCATGTCCCCCATGAAAGAGGCGATACGTGTGCAGCGCAGGAAGGGAGGTACTGGGAACTCTGAAAGGTGGGTAAAGTTCGGGACTAACTGTCCCACATGTATGTGGCTTTCCTGAGGTGTTTGTGTACACCTTAAGTAGATTCTTCTTGTGACACTTAGTTGTGCACAGCACAGCGGTGAAGTTAAGCTGTGCTGAAGAAATGTCCTGAATAGGAGTTACGTACTTTCCTGTGGAAGTGGCCTGTGCTTGATATAAAGTGGTGAGCCAGGTTGTTGATTGGCTTTGTATTTTGGGGCAGAATGTTTGGGCCTGACTTGTCACCTCTGTAAGGCTGTGAGAGCTAAAACCCCCTTTCTCCAAAAGATGCCCTGAACTCTGAGGCTGGTAGGGAGATCTGACAAGAAAGGGATTCTGGACAAAACTGGAAAAAGCTGGGGAAAATTTTGTATTCTGAACAACATAGCTGAGGCTGCTACTCAGATTATGTGAGAAGCCAGTGAGCAAATAAGCCACCTCTCTCACACTGTCGGTTGAAGGTCTGACTTTTTTTAGAACCTGTGCAGTCTCTGAGCTCCTGGGAAGCTGAACCAGAGGGGCTGACTGTTAAACACTTCTAAAAAATTGAGTTATTTTATACTATTCCTTAAGGTTGTTAATACTGTTCAAGTTAAGCTTGTATCTTGTCTTCTGTAAACTCTGACGGACTGTCATGTAAAAAGGCAAATGGAAATGTCTGCTCCATATTTTTATCCTCTGCTTTATTCATTGCCTGCTTAAACTGTCATAATATAGTGGGCCAGGAGTTATGGTATTTAATGTCTCGCAAATGTAGACAAGCAAAACCTGAGTAAGTGTGTAACTGTTAGGTTTGTTTTCCTCAAGTGAATTAAAGTAACTTGTGCTTGTGTGACCTGTGATGGATTTCAGCAGAGACCACGATGCTAAGAGTAGGATCACACACGCCTAATAGAGTTGCAGTCTGCAGTCAGAGCTGGCTTGGGTTGCAGCAGGGAAGAATGAACCTTGTGACATTTAGATAGGATGCAAAGTTATTTGACTTGCTCTTTTTATTCCTCTAGATTAAATTATCATATGCAAGCAAAAGAAAATGGCAAACATGAATGTAAGAAGTGAGATGCTTGCCTATAGCTTTAGCAATGGATTGTCTGACTGACAGGGCAAGCTCTGTGGATTGCTAAAATATTTTCTGAATTGGATACAGCTGGGGAACTGTCTGGTAGGAAGCTGAGCACTGACCTGTCCTGTAGTGCCTGTATGCCGGTAGTCAAACATGCTGAGAATCTCCTGCCAGTTTTTTTGAGGTGCAGATACCTGTAAAGCTCTGAATGTGCCAGACCTGAAGGGATATAAACCTGATGAACCCTGTTGTATTCACTAAATTCCAATAATAAGTTGAAGGATCAAACCCTGGAAGGAGCAGATTGACGTAGTCTGCTGGTATCGATGCAGTGCTCCGCCTGCTGAGAAGCCAGGCTGCAGAAATCCTGCCCAACTTACATCGATGGGAAACAGTGTCTGGGCTGCTAA
This sequence comes from Chlamydotis macqueenii, assembly GCF_036417535.1. Lineage (NCBI taxonomy): Eukaryota > Metazoa > Chordata > Aves > Otidiformes > Otididae > Chlamydotis > Chlamydotis macqueenii. The sequence goes on from NC_141568.1 coordinate 17,755,626, forward strand.
TTTTATGTGATTCTCCCTGAAGCATAATCTTTGCCATTCGTTCCTACAATGTGTTTCCTTTCCGTGTGACCACTGCACAGTGTTTATTTGATCACGCTGAGAACCCCCATCTTATCTGGTCTTCTAACTTTTTCCTTTTGAGAGAGAGAGATAATGGTGGAAGAGGGGATCAGAGCAGGGAGGGAGAGAGGTATTGTGGATAATATCCTATTTGAATCTGCACAGTTAGTCACAGCTGAATATTAAAGCTCCTGTTATTTTCAGCAGCCTTTATAATGTGAGACTGAAATTCTGTTTAATTTTTACTGGAGCTGTAGTTTTGGCTTTTTTCCTCCAAGAAAGATACTCCAGTTGCTCCACACTGGGAGGCTTACTGACTTTGTGCGGTGCATGCATGAATTAGAAACAAATAGGCTTAATTTCCTAAGGTCTTACAGGACTGTTAATGGTTAAGCCTTGCTAGGCAATTGTGCTTCCTTCCTTTACCAGCTCTCTCCCCTTCACCTAGAAGAATAACATTTTTACTTTGTACAGTCACTAGAAAAAAGAAAGTTGCTTCGTAAGTGACCCTTGACTATCCTGGCTCTCGGGCTGACCCTAGGTTAAAGGATAGCGAGATAGCTCACGGCTGCTTTTTGTCAGTGTTTCCACTCTACAGGAACTCCTGGAGATGCCTTGGTGGGAATCCAGTGATAAAACTGGAGCTCATTTCTCACTTACAGAAAGGAAAACAAAACTGTGGAAAGAATGTTTCCTGCTACTCTTTGGTCAGTCGATAAGCTTAATTGGCCAGGCCTGCCTGCTGTACATTGATTGTTCCTACTAATAAAAGAGCTATTGATTGGCACTTTATTTAGCACTGGCTGGCTTGGACTATAGTTCCTGCTAATGTTATTACTACATCAACCTTTTCCTGTTCCCCAGCTCTTTAGCATTATAAATTATGTCAAATAACACCAGTATGTTTTCAGTATTCTTGGACTCTTGGACAGTTTTAAGTTTTTGACCTCCTTAGTGCACAGTGTGTCATCTCTAATATGCATGGAGAGGTCTAATGGGATGCAGGAGGAGTGTAGATGCTAACTTGCTATGAAAAAGTACTGGAGTTGTTATGCCTACTTCTTATGTTTTAATTGGACCTCAGAAATCAAAGAAACTGATATTCCTTAACATCTATTTAATGTGACTGTGATTAGTGAGCAGTGGTGGCAGATTAATGGAGACAAATACCTGCACCTGGAAATTTTCACTATCTTTGTAACCTTGCCGTTACGAGTAGAGGTCAGCATACGGGCTCCTGTCTGTACGTGAAAGCCCCAGATAATGTGAAGATGGGGATTGGCTGAAAGAGAGTAAAAGCAAACATCTCCAGCAGTCCTGACTGCAAACATGGTGCTTGGCTGCTTTGTTACCAATGCCAGGGCTGTCCTGAAAGCAGAAGTGTAACTGGGATGGAAGAGTCTTGCTTGTTAAAGCACAGAGCAGTGGTCCTGTGGCCTTTGCCGCAGCAGATCTGGGCCCCTGTCAGTAAGAGCTCCTGCTTTTGATCTCAAGTTGGAGAGTTTGGGGGCTCAAGCAGGTAACTGGTGTTTCAGACCTGGTTTCAGTCCCCAGTTTGCCATAAAAGGTCCCATTACTGTGGATAAATTTGCTGCATCCCATTAGGAAATGGATATTGATAGGGCCTAGCACAAGAAGCCCTGCCTCCGTTGGGGTTCTGCCTGTGCTACTGTAATATGCCCCTGAGCAGTTTTTTTTTTTTAAGAAAATATCTCAAACATCTGTAAAAGTTCAGTAGAAATGAACAAGAACAGCTGATCAATACTAGTATGCAGTCCTCTTTTTCTCTGGATGATAATAGTAAAAAAAAATTCAGTCAAAAGACAGTTTAAGTTGGGTGCTAGTTTAGAAGGAGTTTGGTGTTTCTCTCAAGTTTCAGTCTTTGTGGCTGGGTGGAGGTTTTTTGTAAGCATTACTTAGAAACATTAACTTCACTATTCAATGCTGTTAATACCTAATTCTTTACCCGCAGTAAAGCTTGCATTGAATTTAATGACTGAGGACAGGGCTCTAGGTAAGCAAGGGGAGGTTGTTCATAGCTGTAAGGAGTCGCTATTAAACGAGCATCGGCAATGCAGGATTGCTGAACTGGTAACTGGTATTCTGTCCCAGCAATACGAAAGTGGGTGAAATATCTCTGATGTTGTTTCTGCAGATCCCAGAAACTTGTGCCAGCACTGTGGGTGATAATAGGAGAATTCTGGCGACTCAGGACATATGTGCGGGCCGATGTCAGGGGCTTACCTGGCATTTAAGGGTGGAGATCATAGCCTACGCTTGGGAGAGCGCTCCTGGGAAAGCCTGGCCCTTAGTGTCGTAGTAGGAACTGGAAGGTGCTGAGGTCTCCACATCCTGGCTTTATGCTCTTTGGAAAAGCAGAAAATAACTCACTTCTATGGGCTGAAGCAGTAGTATAAAATATACTTTAACTTTGTTTGCTTTCTCACGCATTAACCGGACATACAGCTACTTGCAGGTACCATGGCAGGTCAGAGTTGCAAGCAGCTCTTTGGAAAGTTTTCCTAAGTATGTGCCCGTAAAAAACCTAATGGTACCAACAGCCAACACATGGTACTTCACAAACTGAATTGTGAGTTCAGCTATAAAGAAACTCCATGGTCCTTATTTTTAAGGCTTTTTTCACTAAAAAAAAAAAAAGAGAAATTTTATTAGCAACTTTTTCCAAACATCCCTTTGAAATGGAGGATTGGTGTTTGTTTTGCAGGAGTGGAACGCACTGCAAGAAGAATAGTTTTAATGTGCTAAATCTCCAATCCCTTCTCTGGAATATTTGCTTTCTCCATTGCTTTAGTTTATAACATGACATTTAAATATGACTTTAGAGAGTCATGGAGATATACATGTAAATATACTGATGCCTACATTGCATTAAGATTAATCTCCATTTTGAGAGAGAAACAAACCAGTACATTCTTCGATGCAAATCCTTTCCCTTTGCACCTCTGTATGTATTTCTTCTGACATCAGAGCATTTGCACTAGTGTATATTGTAAAAGATTCTTAAAATCAGCTCAGAAATTAGAGCCAGAACATGTGTGACACACCCAAATTCAAAACTTCAAATAAAGGTGTCTGCTAAAATGTTAAATGAGTGAAGAACTTTGTGAACTTAAAATCCGGGAGACATGGCTACATCTGATACTCTAACATTTTTTGCATTCTCCGCCATGCTCATCAAATCATCTTTCAGATGAAAAAATTCTTTGTGGTTAATGAAATGTTGGAGACTGTGTAGCTTTTTTTCTCCTATCAAGGCTATTTCTTCTAACATTTATTTCTAATGCTTTTAAAGAAACTTGGATTTGAAAAGTGTTTTTTTTTAAAAAAAAAAAGTTTTAGATCTCAAACAAGAACATGAACAAATGAATCTGTATAACATCCCAGAGAAAACAGGTTTTTTTTCCCAGCTTTAGAGGTTTAATCTGCAAAACACCACCACGTGAGGATCATGACTGGAGGCATGAAAGCCCAGGGCCTTGGTTTTGGTACAGCTATGAACTTCACAGAGCAGTGCTGATTTATAGCAGTTGAGGATCTGGCTCTGAACTGCTTGTGGAGACCTGATGTCCCTTGTGACTCTTGGGAGTTTTACAGCTTTGTTCTCCCTTCTCCCTCCCGTTATAATACATGTGATGAGGAACAAATTGTGCTTTGCCTGGTAGTGCTCAGTTACAACTTCAGGGGTTTTTGTATTGCAATGTTTACTTTTTGGTTTTGTATCTGAACTTTTATATTTGGATATTGCCCTGCACTGAAGTGCTTTCAGAGTTTGTTTATGTACAGGAACATTTCTCATCTCCCCTTGTATCTCATGAAGTCCTCATTCCAATTTTCCTATTGTACCATCTTCAGCATAGTGTCTCTAATTTTGGGGTGTTTTGTGTGGCAGCAGTGTCCTGGTCTCGATGAGAAGGCTGGGTGCAGCAGTACTCTCCTCTCTTCTGGGGCAGGGATTTGGTACAACAGGGACACAGGTGGGCAGTTATTGGTGAAATTCACTGGGAGCCACTCAATTCCAGCTGCCGCTTGCTTGGTGCCTTTGCAGGGCAGCGATGGAGTGGGGAGGTGATGCTGGCTGTGCTTGCTCCCAGTCTCTTTAGCCCCTCTGGGCTCTCGCAAAATACCACGGGAGTGTATGTGCACCATGGCCAGCTATTTTAACAGGGCTGTAACCACGGCAGATAATGTGCCATCCCTGTGCCCTGCACTGATGTGAATGTGGCACTGAGATGCAGGTGGGAAATGCTCTGAGGAACACCTGTGACAGCCCAGACCAGATGGTGAAGTGAGATCCGTAACAGGAGAGGTGAGGGAAATGAGGGTGTACTAGTGAATGCAGCAATGTTAACCCAAAAATCCAGACCACAGAATGTGAACGTGGGTTAGAAATTGGCATCTTCTGCTGTCCTTCCACCCTGAGCTTGGCTCCCAGTGGGAAGGTTCCATTCTTCAGCTGGTGCACATTAGAAATCAGCAAACTAACTCCATAATTATTTTTCGGGAGGCACAATGCAGCTCCATAAGCTGCATTCGGATGTACCAGGGTGTGTTTGACAGTGCTTTATACCTCACAGTGCTCCCAAGGCAAGTATTAATTGCCCCATAAAACACGCTCTGTCGTGTTTCGTGGCTCAATGTGTTACGTGTCTGTGCAAACTTGTTTTATAGCCCTAACAGCTCACTACTGCTCCTGAGAAATGTTTTCCTTTTAATGGGGGAAAGAAAAACAACATTTAAAAGTATTCTAACGGTGACAAGGAATAAAGAATGCCATAGAATTTCCACTGGCCAGAAAAGCTGTCACAGATTAAACACCTGTTATAAATGGGTGCACATATATTATTTTGTATTAAGGAGTCTTCTGTCTAGAGAACAAATCCATCTCCTCTAATTCGAGGCATTACCTGATATCTGGGGCAGATGTTGCCATAATTTGATTTGGGGCAGAAGTAGGAGGGTATGTGCAGCTGTAACCGCATCCCGTGGCTCAGCAGCGCTCCGGCAAAGCTGTGCTTGGTGCTCCAGAACCCGCCACGGGCTTCCGAACCTCATTGCATGCGAAAGCCCCTTGCTGTGGATCTGACTTATTTAAGATGTTTCCACTGTAATTATGGTAACTGAGAACAACAGAGTGGACCTCCTGACTATTGGGAATGTTAATTGTCCTTTCCAAGCCTTCTCATTCCCACTCCCACGTCTCCAGGAATGAAGAGTGAGCAAGCCAGCAAGCAGATTACAGCCTAGCCCCCCTCGTCAAAACGGGTTGTTTCCAATGTCTAATCACAAGCATGTGGCTGAGTCTGTGTGAGGCCGGGTTCCAAGTAAAGGAGAGAGTCTCCCTGTAGACACACACTGGTAGGTGTATAGTGGTAGTACTTGAGGGGTTTACATCCTTCTACCCAGTTTAGGTGACTGCACTGCAGGACACCTCTCCCTCTGTGCTGGATGGGATGAGATGCTCTTCCCAGTCACCTGGAAGATGAGCTTAGGCTTCCTTCCTCAAACTAATCTTTATGGTCAGAGTAAGCGTAGTTCCTCGCCCCATTCCTCCCTGGTAGTCTTCTGGACTGTAATAGTGAGTAGACTTGTAGTCAGGCCCCCATAAGGGCTTTGGAACTTGCTGTTCCTCTTGAAAGGTATTTTTAGCCCCTTCTCCCCTGTGCAATAAGTAGTTAATACTGGATTTAGTACCTGCTGTGCTGTGAGCTATTACCTTTGTGAGATGGGAGCGTTTTATAGCCACTTCTCACTCCACACTGCTGGCAGAATGATTTCATGATCTGTATGGATGTTGAAGATTCAGACCTCAGATTTGTCGATGTGTTGCCAAGTATCTAGCGCAGGCACCCAATTAAACTGTAATTTAGTTTTTCTTGGTTTGTGCTTTTGCTAAATCTGGATGGTTTTTCTGCTTTTAGTTCAAAAGTGAGGAAAGATCCAAAGATATTCAAGTGACAAGTCTCTGGCAAGGAGATCCAACTGAAGTTCACTCATTAAAAACTGCAAAAATACAATTTTCTCTACCAAAACTAAACTGAAGGCCTTGCCAAGATTTGGGCCAGAATATTTGTGTTGCTGCATATGCTATATAATATACACAGCTTCTAAGTATAATAAATACATGATATTTTCAGGCACTGCTGCTACACAGTAGTTGAGCAAGAAATTGTTTTTATTCGCAAGTAATGCGATGTGAAGTGAAAGAATACCCTAATTTATGAATAAGTAAACTTTGCTTTTGCAGGAGTTAATTTCCTTATGTATAAATAGTTTTCACTTTACAGTTTTAAAATCAGTTGAAGTTAGAACCTAATTCGTAAATGAATGTTTTGGAGATTTATGAAGCACTCCCTTTGTGTTCTCCTCAGGACGCACAAGGAACATGCTTCCCCCCGCCGATGTAAATTATCCTTTGTGAAATCCTTTTCAGCCCTTTCTGCTGATCCCGAGGCTGCTCTGACCCAGGACAGGTAGAAAATGCAGCTTTGAGAAGAAAAAGGTATGACTAGGAGAAAAAGTTTGAGGAGGAAAACTATGCAGCTTGATTAATACTGTATGAAAGCTGCTTCTCGCCTGTCAGAAACAACAGGGACAAAAAGCCAAACCAAAGACCCACAGACAAGGTGTGTATTCAAATCTGGCTCACACGGCTTCAACGTGAGCCCATGCGAGGATAGCAGTGTGGCATGCTTTGTAAGAAATGTGGTATCTTGTCATTTTGATGCATGCAATGTCTAACCCTTTCAGAAAAAAAAAGAGAGTTTTACAGTCCTAAATAGTTCTGTTTAAGCTTCAGCTTCCTGACTGGATCTTGTCACAAGGCTCCCAGGTTGTGTTCATAGAGTAATTGCTTTCAGAGGCAGTGGCTCCCTGCCTGGGTAGAGCTCCAGGAGGGACCATAATTTCAAGATGGCATCTTGGGTGTAATGTTGGAGCATTCAATGTTCCTTGGTGGGTTTTTTGATATTTTTTTTTTCCTTGAATATTGATGGAGCAATTTCCCTGGTAGCACCTGGCAAGACATTCCTAGTCAGGTTGAGACCCTGAAGTCTGATTAAGAACTATCACCAATAAGGCCAAGTTGCGGAGAAAAGACAGAGGAGACTTCATTTTTCGAGTTCTTCTGAAACAGGGCAGTTGCGGAGGCCATGAAACTCCGGGGAGAAGACTCGGCCCTCGTGGCGTGGGGTCAAGGACCAGAGTATCTGCCTGCGAGCGGGAGGCGGGGGTACGCACACAGCTAGTGCCTGGCCAGAGCCTGGAACTGCTGAGGGACTCTGAGGCACGTGGGCTGCCAAGTATTTGGGAATATTTTGTTGCTAGACAGACCAAATTAATTTTTCCTGGAAACGTCAGTGGGAGTAGCAGGATTCAATATGCTTAAAAATCAGGCATAAGGTAGATGTGGTGTTAATCTCTGCTGCTCATTATCAGTGGAAGAAACTACACAGTTGTATTGAAGTAACCTGTTCAATTCATCTCTAACTTGCATGAGCTTGTGCAAAAGCAAAATTAGTTTTCTATAGGTGTCCAAGAAAGCATAGGCATGGTTTAGTGATGGGATTTAGCAAGATGACTTCAAATTCCCAGTGGTGAGTTAACTGTGTTATACACTGGCCATAAAAACTACATCTGTTAGGGGATTGTGTGTGTGCGCAGCTCATCAGGACACAGAAAATGACAGCTTTGGCCAAGCCTGCATCAATATAAATAATTATATTAAAACAGTAAAGTGACTTTGTTCAGTTTGGTATTGCTTACCCCTTAGACTGTGGTAGTGTTTGAGTGTGTGAAGATGTGTGCAGTAAGGAGATACGTTGCTGTTTTTTACAAGTACCTAAAATGCAAGTTATGATATTTCTTGAGTAAAGTGATTTGCCTGCTAAGTTATTGTGGGTGAAGTAGTCAATAGTCATAGCCCAGTGCAGCAATTGAGGCTACAGTGTGCTAGGTGTGTTCACATTTAACATTAAAAATGGCTTCTGCTGACTAGATGGCACAGTCTAAGCAAACATCTGTTCCTTCTCTTACAAAGTGTTTCAAATAATACAGTGGCTGGTGGCCCAGGTAACACTTATAATGAAGGGAAGATAACATCACAGAAACAGGAGTGATAAAGAACTGCAGGGAGTTTGTAATGAAGGAAAGGAGAAGCTACATTTGAGATTAGTCACTGCAACTTTGGCGTGGCAGCTTACTGCAGTGGTTTTGGAGAGAGGGGATGAATTAGGGCATGACAGAAATCCCCACTCACTGCACGTCAGGAAAGGACCTTTCCTAGGATACAACTTACTGCAGCTTCTGTCTCTCTTCATAATCAGCACCAAGTACCCAGGTCTGTCCCATAATACTTCCCCAAAATGTTTTTGGATGTGTAACTTGTACAGGTGACCGTACACATGGATTAAAAATATTTGACATAAATTTGAGAAATGGACTCTTGAATGTAAATGGAGCTAGGAAAATGTTTGGTAGTAGCAAGATGTTCGTACCAAATTAGCTCACTGGGGCAGAGGAAGTGAGCAGCTTCAGCGAACATCAGCGTATGCTTCTGAATGAAAAGTTATTGACTGGTTTGTGACAACTGAACATTTAAATCACTAATGGTATCTTTTAATATTGATCAAGGTAAATACCGCACTGATAGCGTTAGTCAATTCGTATGTGTAAATCAACACATGATGTTTTTACTGTATGCTGAATGTTTGAGTTATGCACTTCTGGTTCTGAAACAATGAACTGGAGACTGGAAATCATTTTGGTCTTGACAAAAAGTGCTGCCTTTCTGAAAACATGTATGTGTCAGGTAATTGGCTGCAGCACCTGACAGCACCGCTGCAGCCTAATTGAAGCCCTGCCTCAGCGGTGCCACCATAAACCACGCTGCCTGGGGTTCATAACCAGGGCACGTTGGAGGGGAGAAGGAGGCTGCTGAGTTTTTAAAGCTGCAATATGATACGTGAAGTCTCAGTAACTGAATCTTTTTGAAAACATCTCCTTAAATAAATCACGTCACATTTAGGAAAGTGTTTAGCTGTAAAAATTGTTTGGCTAGGGGTCCAAAGCCAGTCAGTCAGGGTAGCTTGATCTAAGCCAAATCCATGAATATCAGCCCATGTTCATGAATATTTAATGGCTGGGAACTAATATAATTCACATGGCTTTGCAACTTTCAACTCTACACAGCTTCCAAAGTCTTGCCCAAAACCTCAGTGCAGTATCGTGTATCTCGTGTCTTGCAATGTTATCAGCTACATCGCTTACTCAGTATCACACTTACTGCTCAGGATTGCACAAACTGGTGATTGCCCTGAAAAATAGTTACTGGTATCTGTTCACTGATGCAGGATACGGGTTAGGCTGAGCTCAGACTGGTTTGGCCCCTGCTAGTCCGTGGCTGAAGGCTTATGTTACTCACAGTTTGCACTTCAGGAGTATCGCTGTGGGAGAATGAGCTGGTACCAAAGAAGTGAGACTTTTTTTTCCTGTTTTTGATTCCTTAAAGAAGTTTCAAGCTTCCTGTGAATAACCACAAAATATCACCAAAAGCCTCCAAACAGGCAAATAAACCAAAATAGATAATAAACTCAAACCCTAGCAAATCTGGAGCAGCTTGCCATTCATCTTTTACAATATGTTCATGTTCAGCAGCGTATTCATCTGATCTGGCTCTCCATGGAATTGTAATTTGATGACACTAATGATTATTGAGGAATAATTTTTTCACTAGGGAGAAAAATGTAGCACAGCCAGTTCGGGTGATGGCATAAGTGATTCAATAGTTTAAATACTAATAAAAATTGAAATATCTTAGCAAGGGTTAATTGGAGGGCTTTTTTTAAAGCCCACTTAGCTAAAAGTAATTAAAAAGGAGAGAGAAATCAACAGAAATGAGCCTATTGGTATTGGTGAGGGTTAAAAAATAAAAAATGCTGTGTCAGTTTGTGTCCTCAGAGCCCGCAGAACCCTCAGGCACCATATTCACAGTCATTCCAGGCAAGTAAATAACAAAGGAAAATATCTTAGGCTATTGCCTGGAGAGGGGCTTAAAAATATTAAGAAAGAAAAGAACAATAAACAGTCCTTGCAGCTTTCCCTGAAGCAGGAAGACTGTAAGGAATAGCTAAAAAAAAAAAAAAAAAGAAAAACCAGGGACTTGTGGACATGGATAAGCTTAGCTGTGGTGATGTTTCATTGACGCACATCAAAGTATACCTTCTACCTGTAAATTTGCCCAACGCTTTTTCAAAGTCTCGGTGGGGTATTTGCTGCTGTTATCAGTTAAACCTAAGAACCCTAATTATATTACATTTGCAGTGTGATGGCCTGTTTTATGCAGGAGGTCAGCCTGGACCGTGATGGTCCATGCTGGCCTTCCTGTTTATGAGTGCAGTGAGTGCAGGGTCTCATCCTGCACCCACAGCAGCCGGGTACGTTAGCTTCAATAACGTTAACCCCAGGGCTCAGGAAAGTTATATCTCTAAATATTTGGAAACTCAGACCCTAAGTATCTATCGCTATTTCCTTAAACTGAAATATTTACTGCTAAAATACAAAGCTACGAGATTTTTTGCATATGTTCTCTGTAAGCGATGGTTTTAAGTTACTCCTTGATTCAGATCTTGTCTCTTTAGACACACGCTGTTAATGCAGCGTAAAGCAATGTAATGAAAGATGTCTTTGGACGAGAGAGAAACTTTCCTTCTGCTACAGCGTGAATCACCAGCTCTCGTCTTTGTTTTATGGTCTGTTAGCGGATGCATTTGTGCTCTGTCATCTTGCACTGCTGTATCTACAGCTTCCAAGAGTGACTGAAAGGGAGAGGTAGTTTTGACAGTAGCCCATATTTTTCACATCTAATCCTCTGCTGCTCCCATCCCAATAAAACCATGGGACTTGGACTAGTAAGGACATTTCCCTCGCATGTCTTGGATCTGCTCTGTAGAGACCTGACACTGTTTAGCTTTCTGTCACCTCAGGATGCTGCTAATGCCTAGGAAGTTGTGAGACATGGTTGGACTCAATGATTTTAGAGGTCTTTTCCAACCTAAAATATTTTGATTCTAAATGATTCTATGCACCTTCCCCTTGGTGCCCTGTCTAGGTTATTAACTACTTTGATGCATCGGTGTCAGGAAGTAATGTCAAAACCCAATCTTAAAAGTCCATTGGTAGGGGATTGAAAGAAAACTCAAACCAGTAATATAGAAAAGTTGAGTAAAGAATCTTACATTTTCTTCTTCAATTTAATATGCAGCCAGAACTGAACCGATAGAATTACTGTCTTGTTTATAAGCACATAAAATTAAGTTACTAGTTCTCTTACAAAGATTAATTTAATATCAGATGTAAACCCTAATATATTCTCTATCTTAGTTTTTCTTGATAGCTGCATGTATTTAATTTTTTTTTCCTGAATAAATCTGTTAATTTTCAGTGGATCAAGAGTCACTTTGTGTTGTAAGGCCCATCCCATCTCTGAAGCTAAGCAGAGTGATTGGATATTGATTCTCCAAGGAAAACCTAAATGGTGTGGTACCAAGGATGACTTACCTGGCTCTTCCTTTCCTCTGGTAACCGTAGATCAGAGCTTGTTCTTAGCAAACAGTTTATTGGCAGAGCCCTTTCAGACTAGAGAACAGTCTCTGCTGTGGCAAGGACTTTAGGCTTAGGTTTTTTTGTAAGACAAATACATGGTCCTGGTTGTCATATCTAACTCAGAACTGGGTGACCAGTCCTTAATCTCCTGTGTGATGGAACCACAGTGATTTGAACACAAAAATCAGCTTGAGGGGGTCTGGAGTTTTGAACATGACAGTAATCTGAGTGTGTTAGTTCACAAGCCTGAACTGATATGTCCCTGGAAAGTCTGATGGTGGACCTATCTGTTCAAAGATTACTGGAAGTCAGACCCAAGAGTATCCCTTAGGTTGGAGACTCCAGAACTGGGGCTATGAAGGCTGCCCTGCTCCTTTATGGAAACTTTCATCTGGTGCCTAAAGCATCTTAAAGGTAAAATGAGGGAAACATTCTCATTAAAAACAGCTACAGAAAAATAAAAAGAATCCTGAAACGAGTCACCTACTTTCAGATAGAAAAGACTGTTTAAATTTGAAATTTGCAATATGGAAATGCTGTTTCATGTTCTGAAAAATCACTTAGAGTCAAACAGACTTTTTCAAATAGACATACTCTCTAGGGATATAGGGAAATGCTTTAGCATCCAGCATGTTTGTTGCACTTTTATATGCAGTAGGGACAACTTTACTGTATCATCTTATGGAACTGTATTTTTCAGACTTGAGTCCTCTTGTAAAACTTAAGTTTAAGGCTTAATGACTGTGAAAAATCAGAAGTATCCTCTAGAGGTCAATAGTATCATTAGTAGAATAATCAGTACCCCAATAATGCAACAAAAACATTAAACTCATTGTTCACTAAGTTTATGTGTGCAGGATATCTAGTATTTGAAGTCTAATAATCCCTGACAATTGAGTTTAAAATGTGTGGTTCATAGGTAGAAAGGAAGCTGTGCAGAACTTGCGCCAGGGAAGGGAGATGGGGTCTTGAGGGGTGTGCGGTGGAAGCTATGAAGTCCTGAAGAGGGCTAAAAAAACCTGAGGTCAGAAGGCAGCTTTCACCGGGTAAAGTGGCTCACAACTGCTCTGTCTGAGCTTTGGCGTGATGCCACAATCTAAGCCTAAATAATTTGTGATGGAATGACAAAAGCTTCTTTGGCTTTCATGTTACACTGCACCTTCTGAATTTTTTAAGGATTGAGTCCTAGCTGCTTTATATGTGGATGGTTTTACATTTAATGAGGTGCTGCTAATTTTCAGTTTAGTCTATTTATTCTTCATTATGAGGAGCAGAAGCAGCTGCTAATTCCCCTTGAGACTCTTCACGTGGAGTACCTGCACCCACCCACGTATCCTTATAAATTGTTTCCTGAACTAAAATGAGCTCTTAGTATTCATTTACTTGCTTTTGGCAGATTTAAGTGGGAATATAAATCTGCATCCGCTTTTTGATTCACAAATGCATTTTATTCCATAAAGAATTCATGCAGCCACATATGAAAACTGCACCTCTGTTTCTGCTAAGTTATAGTCTTTCCCTTCTGTCAGATTGTTTCTCTCCCCTGCCCCTGTTTGCCTGCTCCCGTATTGCTAAATAACTGTAGTTTTAGTACTGCCAGAGCAGAATATTCACTAGCAATTCTCAATTCTGACATCCTAAAGCCCTAGAGTCATATTTCAGGCCTGGATGGCACTTAAAGGCCCATAATCTTTTGCTGAATGGGTTTTGCAATACTCAAGCTGAGGCAAATTATTCAGTTTAAGGACCTGAGCTGCTCCGGGAATTCAGGGCTGGAACATGGCGCGCGCCATTGTTTTTAATTATTTATTTATTTAGAAAATGTTTGAGCAGGAAAACCTGCAGGGATGGAACATTTCACATATCGTTAGTTCCTGGCACCACGGCCTTGGAAAAAAAAAAAAAGCGCAGCCATTGCACCATCCTTGGCGTTCAAGTTCCAGCACAAAGTAAAAAACTCACCCAGGAAAAAACAGTGATGAAGACTGGGATAGGAAGATCCTTGAGGGTGAGCCTTTCTCCAGTCAGGGAGAATGTGATTTAGTAACAATAAATACAATCCACAGACCATGCTGATAATGATGCTTTGATTTGTTTGACATGGAAAAACATCTGCTGAGGAAAAAATGACAGTGGGCTGGTGAGTTCCTCTTGGTTTTCCCTCTAGGACTTAGGGAAACTCAGGTCCTGTGATGCAGCTAGAAAGTGGTACCAGGGTGAATTGCAGTGCCCTCTCCCCACCGAAGAAACCTCAGTGATGAAGGATTGGACTCTCATATTATCTGAAAAATTTCCCAGGCTATTACTAGGTTATACCTGAGGTAATGATTTTATACTGTGACTAATAATGGATTCCCAGTGGTGCTCCAGTAGGTGCGTCTAAGGATTCCCCTTGTGAGCTGCGTCTGAGATAGGACACGGTACACGAATACGTACAGTAGCCTTGCTGCCTTCTAGATGAGATGTAAAATAAGTCTTTGGCCGCGGCTGGACAGAGAACTTCTTTAAACATCAGCTTAAAAAAAGGGGATATATATTTTCTATACTTAATATTATAAATATGTTTAAATATAAACAGTCTTTATTTCCTCAGTTTTTAGAACTTGCTCTGTTTCTATGTATATTTTTATTTTTATGAACCCCAGTAATTATCTTCTGTCTTCCTCTTCCCTTGCCCTATGAAGTTCATTGGAGCATTACCTCAGAGTTAACGTGTTGGTTGCTCCAGGATCCTGCCCTTATTTCAACATGGGGAAATGTTTTGGGCCGTGCCGCAGCTGGTGCGGTTCTGTTAGGAAATCAGTGCTGAGTATCCAGATTTCACCGAGTGTGTCAATAGCTTTTACTTCCTTCGCTGGAAGAGTTCTGCCCTGCAATGGACTACTGCATTGAAAGCAAAATATGAGAGTATTTCACAGGCAGGTTTGTAAGCGTGAAATTTTCCAAATCAAAATAGGATAATTTTATTTATTGAGATGAATGTTCTGCTTGCCTTGTAAAGGTACCGAAGAGCAGTGTAACAGATGAAAATAAATTTAGGGTGACAATCTGTTCAGTATCTGTTCTTTGTCAACTTGCGTTGACTTAGGAGACGCCTGAAGATATTTGCAGGCTAAATTCTGGCCCTTGAATGAGATTCTTTTTGCATTTTGAAAGATACTTTGGAGAAAATGTTTGTTTCATATGAACAAGAGAAAGCAGATGATAATGCAGTAACCGTTTGGATTTGAATGTGAGGGGCCAAATACACGATAGGTTTTGTGGCTGTGGAGCCGTGCTGTTTTGTACAAGCCCAGAGTCTGGTGCAAATTTCACCTCTCCTTGGTATGCAAGCTTTGTAGCTCAGTAACGCTATTCAATCGCATTGCATGCATCTATTTCATATACTCAGTTGTTTCTTCTGTTCCAGGATTTACCTAAAATTACAGAAGAAATCACCCTTTCTAGCCTTACCCTTCTTTGTAGTGTCACATCCATTCTGCAGCCCCACTCCTGCCGCTGTTGCTGCCTGTGCATGCCGGATCTCATCAGCTTACTCGGGGACGGACTCGTTGGCACACGCTGCTGCTGCTTTCTGGCAATGCCAG
Organism: Chlamydotis macqueenii; assembly: GCF_036417535.1. Lineage (NCBI taxonomy): Eukaryota > Metazoa > Chordata > Aves > Otidiformes > Otididae > Chlamydotis > Chlamydotis macqueenii. Next base: position 17,770,892 of record NC_141568.1, read on the forward strand.
TGTAGTTTAACTTCAGCAACCTGAAGGACCAGTTGTGCCAACAGTTTAAAGGCATAGCTCTCATTGAACATGAAGTATTTAAACTCGTATGGCTTTCTACCCCCTGGTAAGAAAGTGTTGGCAGCTTTCACCTTGGAGCTCTGATCATCTACTCTTCTTTCCCCCCCCGCCATCTTTCTCTCTCCAAAGTTCTTGCAGGCTAAGCTAGCAATGCCTGAGGTTTGCCGCCTTTGTGGAGCCGCTCAGAGTTGCGTCTTGCTAGATGAGAGGGCTTCTGGAAGGGGGAACTTTATAACTTCTTGGGGTTTTGTGTAGCCAGTCTCTGTAAACAGCTTTTTGGCAGTCTGGAGCAGTTTAGATGGAATAACTGCAGTTAAGATGCTGCTGTCAGAAAACTACTTTAAGTTGACTTTGCTTATTTGTTTTAAAAGTCCTTTTTTTTTTTTTTTTTTTTTTAATTCTTTTGGCTGCAGTTTTGCTGGAATTCAGTATTTAACAAAGGAACTAATGGTGCCAGTCAGCACCAACAGAGCTCGTGTTCTGCATGCAGAGCCCACATGGGTTTGAGCACGCAGCTCTGCTGAGGTCCCAGACAAGACCTGTGACTCTCCAGACTGCTGGGCTCACGCAGTCCAGTCCATCTCGATCTGTCAGAGAGGTTAAACTTCCTCCATGAACCACTGGTTGAAAGAGCACATCCCTGATCACAGAAGATGTGGCATGCAAGCACTGAGCACCGCTGTCCCCACCAAGGTTGCTCTCCTGTCGCAGGCACCCCCTTATGTGCTCTAGGTGTATGGTACTAGCCAGTGGGCAAGCAGGGAACAAGGTAGGCACAAGCCAACATGTTAAAATAATCAGGCTATCTATTTCCTTAAGCCTGTCGAGTTGCTGAGAGCTTGAAAGAGTGCTCAAGGTCTTGGCCCTCCATTTAATGGGTCTCCGTACAAAGGCGGCAGTCTGATTGTGACTGGTATGTTCATCAAGCTGTGAGACTGAAGAAATTAGCCAGGACCCTGGCCCTCTGGGCCCGTGACTTTTATCGAGTTGGCTGTCTCAAAGCATATCTTCTTGCGAGGCATTTCGCTGTACTCAGCTGTAATTTGCTGTTGATGTACACCTACGTTATACCGTCTCGCTGATCTCTGTACTCTGGAACAGCAGTGCTGGTGATATCAATTTAGATACACAAATGCAACTCCTGTGGGTTGCGTTGTCTACATAAAAAAATTGTATGCGTATTATTGGATATATTATTCTTGGCATTTTGGCATGGATCGCTGCCTCCAGAAACATTTTGTAGGTTTTATATGCTTTTACGCTGCTAAACTGTATTATATTTCCTGTATTTGCGTTGGCCTAAATGGATTGAATTTAGCTAAAACCTTGGATTTTGTTCAGCTTGCTGATGGAAATTTATTTTTATTGTATAGCCAGATACATACAAAGTCCTGAAAAACAGAGGTGGAGGATCAGTTGCTTGTTTGCTTACAGGACCCCAGGAAGAACACAGTGTTACAGGGCTTTGTAATAGCTTAGTCCTAAGTCCTATCAAAGTACCGAAGATGAGAATTAGCAGTGTGGTAAGGAGGACCTGACACTTAACTTGGGCTTGAAGTTTCTGAGAAACTCTAAAACGTTTGCTGTTTGCATGACAAGTCCCAGACCAGGGTGAGTGCAGTGGTTCATGGCTGTAAAGGCACGTCGGTCTGTTCTGGGGGGATCCTGGCATCTGTAACTGCAAATCCCACCAGAGCACGGAGAGATGAGGACTTGTTGGCTGCTGTGGGTGTTTCAGAAGTCTGATGGGTGGAGTTGCTAGGTGTTTCAGGGAAACATTGAAACTTTACTGGAATTAATTGGGAGACTTCTGGGTTTAGAGTGGATCTCGGGTCAAGACCCTCAAAATGTTTGAGAGTCTGGGTCTTAGTGCCAGCTTTGATAAAGGAAATGCTGTACAAAAAAAAAAAAAAAAAAAAAGATAAGAAAGGTAAAGCATATTAGAAAAATCCTAAACCCCAGTGATGCCAGAGATAATCTTTAGTGACTTCTAAGCAAAGTGTGATTTTAAATTTTTTTTAAGATACATACTTTTTAAAAAGTTGTTTGATTGGGGGATTTTTTTTAAGTTTGGTTGGGTTTTTTTTTTGTTTTGTTTTTTTTTTTTTTTCTTGAAGAGATAAAGTGTCTCCCTTCATACTTTAAGAACCCTTATCTTCCATGTTAGGAACTATTTGAGAAGAGTTACTTCATCCAATTATGCAGAATTCATTAGATGCACTAAATTTAACTTTTTTGAACTTCTTGTTTTCCAAGTGGTTGTCTCCAGGAGGGAATTCTGCTCTGTGTGGCCAAGCTGTGTGTTTATTGTAGCTTTGTTTTCACTGGCAGTGAAGTTCTGAGGAGTCATTTCCTTCAGGTTTGATGCATCCCAGTTGCTTATACGACCTGTTTCCCAAGGTAGATTGATTACTTGGATCTGACTGCAGTACAAAAAGTAGTTTTCTTATCTTAGGAAGGTGTTGCGATTGTTCATTCCCAAATATGTCAGCAGAACTGGGAGTACCTCTAGTAACATTCGGAGATGGCCTTGGCTGTTCTCTGAGGTCTAAGGTGTCCAGATGGGAAATAAACAGCAAAGGTGTGTGAAGCACTAATGTGAAGATGTGGGGATTATTGATGTAACAGACCGCGGTTAAGGCCTGTGCAGCCCTTAGGTTTTTTTGGTACAGAGTGCGGCTAACTGTATGGAAGATATCTGTCTTTATTTTCAGCAAACTGAAAATATTAAAAACAGTTTTATGCCTGATCTCTTGGTTGATGCAGAATCTCCCTTTCTGCTGGAAGAAGCTGGAATTTCATTGAGCCTATTCAAATTCATTGTTTAGTACCTCGCGTGTTCTCAACTTTCTTGTGTTCTGATCAACGTCCTGTAGCGTGTACCTATGATGTAATTTTAAGTGTAATAAATGACTGACTCATGCTGATTTACAGTATTTTTAGGATCAGTTTAATTCCACACAAGAGTTTCATATCAGCGTTCAACAGAGTTGATCTCCTCTGTTGTCAGAAGCAAGTAGGTAATATTTTGGGAAAGAAGGGAAAAAGGAATATGCAGATTAGTGTGAGCATGATATCAAAGCTCAGGTGGACTGTGATGTCTTTGCAAGCCAGAGAGATGTAAAGAGCTATTGAATCTGAACCTCTGCCTCTTTGCACATGAATCTTTTTTTTTTCCCCACTCTAATACGGAGTTCAGTTCCTGAGTTCAGTATTCTCTTTGGTAGTAGAATAATGAATTATATAAAAGGTAGTTTCCCTTTATTAGATCTAAAAAGAAAAAAAAAAATTGGATCCAGGCTGCCTTCTGCAGTATAGACTTCATCTGCTAAAGAAAAGGGCGGGCTTTGGGTTTGTTTTGGATTTGTCTTTTTAAATAGGTGGCTCACAGGTTTTCTATTCAGGCTGTAAGTTTTATCCCAAAGATGCAAAACCTTATCAGAGAGATACTTCAGTGTGGGTGGAAGTTTTATGTGTGAAGTTTGCATCTCTGAAAGAGTAGGCAGTGAGTTATCACCAAAATACACCTGCTCAGTATTGGAGATGCAATTGTCCTGTAACCATCAGAAGCATCTGATGGGGGGGGGGGAGGGGGGGGGAATCTGTTTTTCTGAAGTGAGCAGGACATCCTGCCACATTTCTAATCTAAGACAAGGGAAAAATGAAGAGTTTTATTAAGAGGAAGACATTACATACATGAGTTGTTCTCATGTGTTTTCTTGCTCCGTAATCACCTTTTAATATTAAGAGATTGATGTGAAAGATGAAGTTGTGTTATTAAAATCACGGCTGTGGACTGGCCCTCAGCTGGTGATGGATTTATTAACCAGTACCTCTTGTGTGCATGCTCTCAGGGTAGGTTACCACGACTAGTAAGAAGAATGACGCAGAGGGTGTTTGCCATCACAGTCTCAAAGGCATCCTCGTGAAGCACTTGTCCGTCAAAATTAGCTTCACGCGTTTAATGAGAACCACCCTCACGTGCAAATGTAACCTTTTAGGCCCATTGCCAGCAGGGCGCTGGAGTGGCTTCCCAAACGCACGGCTGGCAGTTCTAGCGAGGTAACAACAGGAAAGAATATTGAACATAAAATAAAATTTAATAATTAGGAGGGGGTTTTTTTTTTTGCACACATTCGTTATTCTAGCTTTTGGTTTTGGTCTTCCCATTATGTGTCATTATAAGAATCAAATCACTGAAAACATTTTGGCCTAAGTTTCTCACTTAGTGACATAAATTAACAGGGCCACCTGGAATGTGAAGAAATCTTTAGTTACAGTAGATGGTCATCTGCAATTATGCAGTTCAACATAAATAAGTTTGGGTTTTTTTTTTTATTTTTACAGTTGTTCTCATTAATCTAAATCCATATGTCAGAGTCACTGTATCATCTGGAATATTATGCATTATTAGTGACATTTTAGTAAGCTATTAAAATATTGAAAATAGTAATTTGAAATACCCTTATTTATAGGAATTGAACTTAAAATGCATGTCTGTCTGTCTTTGTGCACGTCTGTGAGAAGACAGAATGAGCCATCAAAGAAGGGACAGCAAATTACTGGAGGAGCTACATCTGCTTTCAATGAATGGTAATTTAAATACAAGACTTCTTGAGGGGCTTTAGAAATGAGGCCAGTGAATCTGTTTTGATCTGGATTCTTTACAGCCGACAAAAGGGTTAACCGCCTGGAAGAAGGTGGGCATTGCGAAGCACATTTTGCCTATGAGATAAAGATCATACGAAAATTTACATGTTAATGGAACATTTAAAGGAAAAAAATGGCTTTTTGTCAATTGATTGTATAAATATTTTATCTGGTGTAATATTAGAGGAAGGCAAGCGTGAAGGCATTCGGTTTGAATAGTTTTTGAGAGGAAAATTAGGACATTATTGTTGAAGAAATAATATAAAATAGGGAGTTACAAGCACTTGATCTAAACTGTAAAAACCTTTCATGCACTCTGGCAGAAAGAGCAGATTAAATCCATAATGAAATGGGTAACTTTAGGCCTGCATAAATTTCCAAGCAGTCTCAGTTTCCCAGGAATCTCTCTCTGCTAGATTAATGGCTAGCAGCCTGCCACATAATGAAGTAGTTTGCCTTGGCAATGTGCTCATGAATTTATTATGGTGTCCACAAGTGTGCTATACGGCCTAGACATCTTTATAAATCCTGGATTTAGAGCTGCAGCGATGAGCCATTTCGGGCCTAATGGTGAGGCTGATTTATCGCGGTGGTCCTCCGCTCCACCCCCTCCCTGACAGTTATAAAAGGAAAATACAGGTCATATCATTGATGGAAATGAAATGTGAAGGTAATTAGATAATGCCAAATGGATATGGGAAAAGGTGCACTGCTGAAATTTTAAATATGTTGGTAATTTTTTCCTTGGAGCAATTATATCAGGTTGATTTATTTTTACAGTTTATAATCACTTAACTACCTGTGGCTGATTTTAACCAGAGCTTGTGCCTTTGGAGACAAGAAGTAGGGCTTTTCAGTCCGTGATTGTTTATTGTAAATTCATTTATCTCCAAATACCTAATTTATTATGCAATTTACACAAGTCACAGCTCATTGCTGATGGGGAATAATGATTACCCATTTGGCTCCTTGTAAACTCTTCTCTGCAGCTTTATAAAATCATCAACAGTCAAAGCTGCAAGGATTTAAAGAATTCTCTATATGGAAACTAAAACCTGTTCATTTTTTTTCTCTAAAAGACACTGGAGAACAGTAGAATACAAAGCAAATTGTCTAGAGATATTTCATATCAATGCATGAGCAGTCCAGAAATTACTATATTGGATATTTATAACTCACGTTTGTGTTACAGAGGGATCAGGGCTTTTAATGGGAATTTGGACATTTCCAAAAGAAACAGTAAGGTTTTAGCAACGAAGGTAGTGGGGCTTTGAAAACAAAAGCACTGCCATGCTGTACGAGTGTGCATGAACCGAACCAAACAGATCCTCCCTGGGATTTTCCAGGGGACTAAAGGAGTTAGGGGACAGCCCTGCTGTTGAAGGCACCGAGACTTTTTCAGGCTTTTCCGGCAACTCTTGAGCTACTGTACACTGAAACGTCAACAGGTTGTTTGGTTCTCAGTCCTGAAGAGGTGGCTGTTGTGAAATAGCAATTAATGACTTTTCTAATCTGTAATTGGGGAGGGTGTGTGGCAGGGTTTTGAATTGGTTTTTGACTGAGTGATGGAGTGAGTATTTTTTTAAAGGAGAAGGTCAAGTGCAGTGCTAATGAGCTAGAGACAGGCAGTGCTAGAAGTGATACTTTACTTTAAAAAAGAGCACAAGTTATTACATTCATTTTGGACCGGATACAAAGCTACCTGCAGTCAGGGGCGCAGCTTTCAGTGTTGGCTGGTTGCAGAGCAGGCCCATGAAAGCCCCATGTGGATGGTCCAGGCTTCCCTGGTCTCTTCCAACTCTGCTTTGATGGTAACAGTTGAAATGCCTGGTGACAGCTCATCAGCTGAAGGAATATTTTGGTAGTTCAGGGGCTGGTAAGCAGTTGAAGCACAAAGGCAGGGAAAGGGGGCTGGGCTGGTTGAGTGGGATGAGGTCTGAAGTTATTTTTCGGATAAAGCTTGAAAAGAATTTTGAGTCACTTTCTGCCTTAGCAGAGAGAGGGACTCGCAGCTTACAGAGCTCCCTGTGTCTGGTCCATCTGTCTTTGCACTTTTTGGGATGTACATTTTGTTGGGCTTTAAACAGTGCTACGCCTGCTGCATAGTTCTCACTTTATTTCTGAAGGAGTTGGGTTGAATCAAAGTCCTCTCTTGCCTGGGATAGAGCTTTTATTGCAATTTATCTTACGTTATCTACTAAAACTAGGCAAGGATTACATTATGCCAACAGCTTGGAGCTGTGCTGGATAACTGCTTATTTATTTGAAGAGGTGCAACTTGCCTGTAGCGTCTTGAACTCAAGAAACTCAAGGGTTGCTGGATCTCCATTCCCTCAGTTTGGTAAATCCCTCTCTTGGCATGCCTGATTTGTGTCTTGTTGCCCTGGAATGTCAAGTCCAGATTAAAGCTGAGCTGCTTGAGTTGAGCTCAGTGAGCCTGGGCGTACACAGCTGCTGGGATGTAGCGCTGTGTTCAGAGCAAGGCCCTTCCTTTGAGGGCGAGGGATGAGTAAAAGAAAAGAGCCAGCTTTGCTGCTTTTAAAAAGAATTTTGTGTTTCAAAAGCAACACAGAAAGTGGCAGATTTGAAGTGAAGCTTAAGTCAATCTACTGGGCCTTAAGCTGCTTCAACAGACTTAGCCCCCACCCCCAGTATTCCAATGCAGTGCTGAATTTGTCCCAGAGAGAAGGGAGGGTGAGGACCACCTGCTCGTTCCTCCTCCTGTTTGTGCAGATGTGGACACACAGCACACACCAGCACCAGGAGTGATGGTATTTCATGGCTGAGGAGAAGCTCTTTTGAAGGAAGCACTTGGTTCATTTGGGATGGGAAGTGTCACCTCAGCACCATCTACTGTAATATTACCAGTACCAGCGAAAGAAAATACAAGTGGCGTCTCTCCACCTTCTCGAGAGGTTGGTTTGCTTTGAAAATTTAGACCTGGAACCTGAAAAACCCTGAATGCGTAGTTCTCCACACAAGGGAAGACTTGGGCCAATCTCTTCCTGGTCTCTCCCTGACTACTTAAGTGAATGCCAGCTGTAAACTGGGAGTGATGCATCCAGATGAGGCCAGTGATTTTTGCATGCTGTCTTCTCTTCCCTGGCACTGAACCCTATATCTTCTTGTTGCTATTAATTTACATGACAGTGGACCAAGAAATCATTGAACCAGAGGCACCATTAGGCTTGCGTAGACACAAAGCAGAAGGCAGCTTTTGCCCCTGGGAGATCACAGAGCAATTTCATGTGTTGTCATTGCTGTGGACTTGGGGCTGAGGAGGGAGGATGTGGTGGTCACATTTTTTTTTGCTCTTAATTCAACCTCTTAGTCTTCACTGTCTGTGGCAGGAAGGGCTAATATGAGTTAAAACTCCATTCTCAAGATACGGGTTTGCTGTGTGTCGTGTAGAGTGCAGTTCTGGAGCAGAGCACCTGTAAGAGGTGTGTTGGAGAGCAGTCAGTAGTTGGATACACATCCTGAAGCCTGCTCCCCAGGACGGCAGGTCTGCCCCGGGCCAGGCTGTCTCAGCGCTGTGGCGCACTTGGATGCGGGGAGAGGTGTGTGAAGTTCCTGGGTTCAGTAACGCTCATGTTCAGCTGCAGTGGTGCGTGCGAGGCAGGAATGTGGCTTTGAAGCTTTAGTCTGAAAACATCTGAATTCAAAGGAAATCTCATCCAGAGGCAGATGCAGATCCAGCATGTTCAGGTTGGATACACCTGTGATCCTTTTGCAACACAGATGCTTCTACTTGAGTGTTCATTATAGAATGGCTTTGTTTTAGTGAGATAATAACTTGTGTGGCAAATCGGTGTCTCCTGGTGCTGGGCCTCGTGGCCGAAGGAGGGCTGCCAGAGCTGTAGAAAGGGGTTTGTGACACCCAGTTTTCACTGAAAAATCTATGAGAGTTGGATGACTTTACAGCCTATTAGCCACTTCTTTAAAAAAAAAAAAAAATTCCTGTCTATTGATGGTAAATTTTAATGATAATATTATCAACATGTAGTTATACTGAATTGCACTGTAGTTTCCTGAAAATGCAGTTAACGTGAAACTTTGTGGTCTGGTTTTGGATTGTTTTTTTGTTGCCTGGTAACTTTTCAGAAAAGAAAATTGTAAATGCTTCTACAACTGAAGTTACTGTTGTTTTTATCCCTGAGAGAGAGAGTAGAACTTTACTTTCAAATGTGGTTTTAGTAACGATGTCCTGGTATAAAAGATGAGAATATCATTGTTGTGATGGTCTTCTGCAGCCACAGGGCCTAGATTCCTAGTTTAAACTCTTGAAGTGTAGAAGGAGTTTAAAATAGGAGTTTTCAGTGTAGGATGAAAAATTTGAATATATAGGAACTCGCATCAAAATACCTTCCCCCTCCCTTAAAAAAAAAAAAAAGGGAAAAGGAAAGAATGGTTCTGCATGTTTTGTTGTGTAAATGAGCTACTCGCAAATTCTCAGCATCAAACATTCAAGGCTTGATGTAGAAATTCTGCACGTTCCTGGAGAAAATTTGATAGTGAAGCATATTTGATCAAATATTTGTTTTATAAGTTTCCAAAAAGTCATACATCCCTTTGAGGTGACTGGGGCTGCCAGCATTCCGTATGCTGGCGTAGGTAAGCTGTCACAATTATTTGCTTTTTGCCCATAAATAAATTCTCACCTTTTGGGCACAGCCAGTCCCGGCTCTTTGTGCTGTTGGTTTTTCCATAAAACAAGTTGGTACCTGTTGTGAGCTAGCTAGGCACTGTCTGCCACCACTGCTGGCTCCAATTCCGTAGCCTCTATTTATATCCCATGGAAATCTGAGCCAAAAGTTTCCTGTTCCCGTTGTTGTTTGTGGGCTGTTCTGTGGTGCTATGGATGATGATGCATGCTCGTGTCTTGCGTTACGTATAACTTGATGTTTTCCATGGTAAGGTTTCCAGGCGTGAAAAGGTGCTCGGAGTCCAGGAAAGAACAACCAAGGGAGCCTGATCACTTTTGTCTTCAGTAGCAGGTTTTTGTGCTTTTTTTTTTTTTTTAACTGCTGCCTGTAATTCTGTATATTCTGCTGGTACACAGCCCTGTTAAGTCCATTTTAGCTGATGCTTCTCAATTAACCTGTTACATATTGGTTCTAAGGCAGCTAAATAACTCCTGAAAACATCTGCTTGTGTCTTAGTTTTTCAGGGTTTACTGTAGTAAGTCTAAAATTTCATTTACCTGAAGTTTAAGATTTAAAAGATAAGTAGAGTTCAGTTGACTAATCAAATAGTCATAAAATCTCTTTTCTGAACTATAATTACACTTATTCAGTTCTGGATTTGATTTATTTTTTATTTTAATTGTCAGCCCTGCTACACCATGATGCTAATAGAAATGTTACTGCAGCCGATATGGGCTAAAATTATGTCTGATGATTATTAATGAGAGCAATAAGAAGGTATCTTCATATAAAGTCAGCATTAAAGGAGTAATTCATTTTACCTGATATAATTGGATTGTAGCATTTAAATAGCCTGGGACTTCCTCTTAATTGTGATTAGCTGTAGCTTCTCCCTTTTAGTACAGTATTTAACTCTTCCTCTACTACTACTTCTGTTTCTTTTATGAAGTAATTAAACATGAATTGCTCGGTGCCTTTTAATAAATATATCCAAGGTAGCTGTTAAATGGAATAACTGCCTGTTGGAAATGCTCATGCACAGGACCCACAGCTGGAGGTGTGAGCTATCGCTTCACTATGATGTTTTATATGGCACATCAGTGGTTGCTTTGATTTCAAGAACCACAGCAAGCGTCTTTGTCAGGAGTGATTGTAAAGCTGAATTTTAAGAGAAGCAAATGAATGCAAGGTAATTATCTTTATTTTACCAAGGGATAAATGGAATCCATAAAGGCTTGTCTGGACCTGTGGTCACCGAATGAGCTGGTGTGGAATGTCAGCGTGCTGAGCCCTGAGTCCCCGCATTCTCCTCCGCGATGTAGGATTTTGGGTGACTGCACAGTATGTTATGGGAGATGAATCTAGTTCTCCAGTATTACCCAGTTTTACTGTTTCAAAAAAAAAAAAATCTCTTCTAAGTGAACTCAGTCGGACTGTTTGCTGCCCAGTTTCTGGTGGATAAATTTGATTTGAAGATTCAGCCCTTTTTAAAAAAACGTGAATTTATTTTGCCACTACAGACACACAGAGCATGACGGAGTGGGGGTGCACATCTGTAGTGCTCTAGATCCACAGGTTTTAAGGATTTGAAACAAAACCTTGTTTCACCCTTCTATTAATTTAAGTAGGCTTTGAGGAGTTGTAATGGTTCAGAATTTAAAAGGATGGTCACTTGGGAGCTGTGGTAGAACAGTTACCCTGTATTTATGGCACTCTGCTGTAAGAAATGACCATCTATCAGGAGGATAGTAACGCTGATACGCGGGAGGGCTCTCTGAGGACAAGTCAGAGCCGTTTATCCCGTACGGAGAAATGCACATATTTCTTACTTACACCTACTAGTGCACCTGGAGAGCCTTGGAGCCTGGCTGCTGCTGGCAGCTCCCAGCTAATATACACTGATTTACTTTTATTCCAGAGTACATGAGGATAGATAGGAAGCTGCTGAGCGGTCTGCCGTGTTCTCTGCTGAGCGTCTACCTTGCTTAGCAGTTAAGGTAGCTGAGCATCTGCAGAGTCTGACATTCCTTTCTCCTCTTTTGCAACCTCTGTGCTATTTTTCCATGTTAACGAGATGTAATTTGAAAACATTTGGGTGTATTCCCATGCATATTACTTTGTATTCTGCAGTGTTTTGAGGTGTGAGGGAAATAAAATACTAGTTGCTTGATGTCAGCAGTGGATGGAGGTGTCGCACAGTTGAGGACAGTTTTCTCTGGTGTTTAAAGGCTGTTTCCTTCTAAGGCATCTTTAGACCATGTTGTTTGCAGCCACGAGGTCTGCCGGCAGCTGGTTTGTGCCCATGGCACAGACAGAACAGTTGGTTTCTGTAATGTAAGTAATCTCAACTCTGTTAGGAGCAAGGCTTCTCCAAACTCCATATTTGATGGCTTTGGCACGTGTTAGTGATGGATGCGTGAAATCTTTCCTGGAGTCTGTGTGCATTGCATGAGTTGAGCTGGTGAGAGTTACGAGTGTAGAGTATGAATCCAGCATGTACATGAGTGCCTGCCCCCCTCTTCAACTGTGCCTGGTTTTGCGTTTTGATGAAAAAATGATTAATAGAATCCAAAAATGCCCAGGATAAATAATGAATGAAATTAGGCTACCAGTAATCTATTCCAAGGGCTATAAAGTGTTAAAGGAACTGCAGGGTTAACTAAAACTTGTTCTTTTAAGGCTGGCTCGAAAGGGCCATTAATACTAATGACACTAGTGCATCCCATCCAGAATTTTGGAGGCAGGGTTTCAGCTGATGGTTATTTCAGTTTTCAGAAACTGAGGAGCGTTACTAGAGCACCAGAGGAGGACTAGACGAGCTGCTCTGCCCAGCCTTGCCAACGCAGCTTAGTCCTGGTTTGCAAATATCCCTGCCCATGAACCTTTCACCAGTAATAATGGACGGTCAGGTTGAAAAGTACCAAATTATCTAGTGGTTTGGGTTTCATGTGGATAAATGTCCAGTAGAAATTGTCAAAACTGCTAAATTTATTTACACTTGAGACCCAACAGCAAGCTTCAACTTTGGTTTCCTGAGGCCACTCAGATGGCTCCACTCAAATCTTCATGCAGTATATCTGCACCAAACCGAGATCTGTGGTGGTTTCCAATCCACGTGGGGCCCTTTTGTCTAGGATTAGCCTCTTTTCATTTTCTCCGAAAAGCAGATCGCATAAGGAAGTCACCCTGCATTTTCTTTTGATCAGTTTCTCCTCTATCAATGCAAATTGATAGAATATGTGAAAAGATCTGAAATGTCCAGCCAATTTCATGTGTTAGCGCTATTGCAGTATTTCAAGGGTTTATGACTAAGACATGCAAGAAAAGAATGAACAGTCTTAAAAACCAACCTAAGTGAGTTTTAAAATAGAGATGCCGTTCCTCAAAGTTGAAATAACAATTGATGAAAATTCACATTTACATAGTACATGAGTCTATTAAAAAAAATTGATACCTTGTTATTGCAATGTTTCCAAAATTTGGAGTCAATTTGTCTTCCGTGCTCAAATTGCTGTTTGAAAGCAGGTAGAAGAGACCTTTTAAGAAAAATAATAGAATATGATGAGATGGAAGGGACCCATCAGGAGCAAAATACACAAAATGGGTGTGTTAAGATGGAAGAATGAGTTTAAGTCCTCAGTTGTTGGGAAACTGAAATAAGCAATGTGGATTATTTTAAAAACCTGCCTTATTAATACACAGGTAAAAGTCCTTGGAACAGATTTTTTTTTAAGTCTACGTATTCTAGATGCCCTCTGTTTTTATGTTCCATTTTGGGGACATTTTGACACTTAAGCCTTTGTATCTTGATCCTCAGAGCACACTTTTGAAATTAGAAAGTCCGTACCTGCTCATCTTGGTATGTGTTATTTTCCACTGCGATAAAGCTTGTGTTTTCAAAAGTGTTTCCTGAGTTGGGATGTGGTTTTAGGCAGCTCTGGATTTCTGTCCCTGGGAAGCCAAGCAAATTTTTGCTGTTGATGTAAGGCAGAGTTTAATGAACAGCTGCAGCTCCACTCTAAGTCAGTAAGGCTGCAAGCTTTCACTGCCTCTGAAATAAAAATCTGTCGTCTCAAATTAAGTACCTACTAGAAAAAAAAAAGTTTCATGGAAATGTTAGGTGTAAGTATTCCCTTCCAGGATACTTTTGGTATCTGTTCTGGAGTAAGGACAGGGAAAAATGATTATTATTTTTTTTTTTCTTTCTATCTAAAGAAAACTAGCACTTTCAAAAAAGCGCTTCCGCTATTTTCAAAAATATTTTTATTTTTAAAAATGTTTTTATTCCACTTGTATTTCTTAAACCAATTAAATAACAAGTACGTTGTTACTTCTTAAGTACACCATAGAATTCTCTCTAAACCCTAATTTGAATACCAGAATCTCTCATTTTTCTTGTGCCCCATTCACACACCCTGCATAATAAATGTTAACATAGGTAGAGCTTTGCACCATCAAAGAAAACATGCTCTGTGAAATACCACGTGTATAAAATATATATCATCTTCATCAGAATATGGCTGCATGTTTTCTCCCTTTCTGCCTTGTATTGTGTCAAACATGCATTGTATATTAATGTAATGCTTCAAAAAAATAATAGATTGTTTCTGGTTCGTTTAGCTGCGCATGTGTTATCTCGTTTTATGATGCATATGCATGTCTCTTAATCTGCTATTAACGTTTTCTTCAACTTTGCCCCTTCTCTGTTTCATCCCGGCGGTAGGTGGGGGAGCTTTGTTTATCCCGCTCCCGTTCTGGGGCGTTTTCATCTTTAATCGTGGGTCAGGGAGCAGGGACCTCTCCGGCGCCCCTGGTTTCCCCGGCTATGTAAATGGGAGCGCGCCGGCTGCGCTGGTGGGACCTCCTTTCCCTTCAGGGTTCCTTACGCAGCAGATGCATTGCCAATCCTCTTATTGTGCCGATATTGATCCCACCTCCCCATAATGAACTGTAACAACAACTCTATTATTCGCAGGTACCCCATTGGCTGAGGATAATATGAAATTAGCTGGCGTGCATCGGGCCTGTCAGTATCGATTTCCCTACCCAGATTACTTGTTACAAAAGAATAGAGCTGTCTGCACCGTAATTGAACAAGTTAACTCCTTGTCTCATAAAATGTAAGCCCATATTGATTGCCTACTGTAGTATGCAGAAGGAGGAAAGTTATAATGGTATTTAATCGCCATGGTGCTGAGAGGCCTTTTTTTCTTTTTTTTTTTTTTTGCAAACGAAGTGACACATGCTGAGAAAAGGCTTGAGGCTTCCATAATGAGGGGCTGCAGTGAATAGAGCGAGCCCCTTCTTGCTGCTGGTGCCTGGCTCCTAACACTTCTGCCACTGTGAAATGCGGTAGTTTTTGGTTTAATTGCTGTGTGGATGAACAGCGAGGCATGCTCAGGTGTGTGCTGGTTTCCTTAACCCATGGTATGTCTTCAAAACTGGTGGTTTAGGTGTGCCCTTCTTTTAGGCATCAAGCAATACAGCTCCAAACTGAGAGTTGAAAATGTTTCATGAGCATGGAGGGTCCCAGTTCCACCATCAGGCAGGTGATGGTTTGGGGAACCCCTGAGCATCTCCTGTCCTCGAAGTGAGGGTGGATGTTTGGCGGTTGAGCGCGGCGCTGGAGGGATGGCAGTGGTGCCTGGTCCGGTTCCACTGGAACCGCTGCTTGTTTGCCTGAATCTGTACAGCCGCCTCCTGCGTGCAGTGACATCTTAAACGGAACAAATCGCTGCGAGTCCACCAAGGATGTTTCGTTAACAGCCAGTATCACCTAAAGCACAGTTTGTGAGCGAACGAAGAAGCTCTGCGTGTGGGGAGGGATGGGTTCTCTTGGTGGGCTCTTTCCTGTGGAGCTGTGGGGGTCTGCACCGTTACACAGAGGCTCTGGCCGCATGGTGCGAGAGCTGGGGACAGGCCTTGGAGAAAACCCTTTGTTTTCAGGGACCGACCAGCTCTTCCTCAGCAAGATTTCCTGTGCTGCTGTTTGGTTTTGTTTGTCTTCTGCAGTTTTTGGAGTTTCTTGTTCAAACTCACCTCTCCACATGCCAATAGCTTTCTCTATTTTTTGTTGCCCTTTCCATTCCTTTGAGTTCTGTTTTCAGTTTCTTTTTTCCCCAGAGATGCAACTAAGTACAGTACCTACACACGTTATGTTACTTGTTTTTACAATGGTGTTATATTCTTCCTCCATGCTTTAACCGGGTAAATCTGACAGCTTGTTCTTGCCCCTCCTCCCATGGACCCCTTAGTGTTGCTAGAATTGACGTAGCTGTTACTTTTCCAATAAATTCAAGGCAAGTAGCAGTTTGTCTTCACCTGCTTTCTATTTCATCATGCCTTCCCATCAGCTAGATTGGTTAGATTTTTCAGAATCGCCTCTTCCATCCCTTTTCGACCTTAATTTTTCAAGATGCAGAGTTTATTAGGCAGCATTTAACAGGGATACAAATGTGTGAATGAACTAGATTTGCTGGAATTTACTGCATTTCATGTTTTCTCAAGCAGTAGGGATGACACCAGATGATGCTGCTTTCTGGAAGAACTGTGCAAAGCCAGAGAAGGATTCTCAACAAAAGTAGAAGAGATCCTGGCAAGGAGAGAAATCAAAGAACACGCGATGTGAAGCTGAGCGTGAGGGAGGAGTTGCTGCCAATCACAGAATCTGGGTGTGCAGCATGGGGTGGGTGGCATTGGTACCCACTCTCTGGGACTCTCCACAGGGCCTTGAGGAAGAGAATCCCTTCATTGCCTTAAAATTAGACTCGGTGGAATGAAGGTGTAACTTAACTCTGACCACAGAGACCGGCTGTATGGCGTTTGAGATAACGGAGATGAAATCAGGCGGGTGAGGGAGAGGGAAGAAAGATAAGTCATCTGTGTTACACTTTTTTCCAGTCTTCACAACTGAAAGCAAGCTGCTTGGCCGAGACAGAAGCAGCGTATTCACTCAGGGTTTCATAAAAACCCCTAAGCTGGAGCAATGGGGGGAGGTAAACGCAGGGCGTTGCTGGTCTCTGCTGCGTGCTGCGAAGGAGAAAGCGCATTTCTACTGCAGCTTTTAACTTGGGGTCTGGTTGAAAAATAAGACTGACAAGAAATTTCAAATAGGCTGCTGTTCCCCAGCGATTGAAACACAGCTTTCATTCCTTCCCCTTCCTACAATTTGAGAGGATCAATCAAATGGTACCAAAGATTCTCCAAAGCTCTGACAGAATTCCTGCTTCCATATCCTGTCTGCTGTTGTGGACAACGAGAAATGCTAATGATCCCTTCAATAATTGTCTTGATGCTTTTCTTTAGACTTAAAATCTTTCCCAGTAGAGTACTTCTGTATTTCTGTTTGTCTGCTTTAATTTCTGTAGAGAAAATGGCTGACTTCTGGGAATACCAGTCTGCCCTGTTAAAAGTCAGGGTGCCGTGTTCGTGGGAGTTACAAGGTGGCTGTGAAATGGGTTGTTCTGTGGAAACAGATGCATCTTTTCAGGGTCCCAGGTGTTCATGTGGCAAGGTCTGCTGGGGCAATATGTACTACATACGCAATTGTATAGAAACTGTGTGAGTATGCAAATAGCAGATTCTTTTCTGCTTATTTATTGAAATTTGTGATTTCTTGGACTCATTTTTCCACTGCTCCATCTTCCCATTCTCTTCCATATGCCACTCCTGTTGGGGGATCTATTAGAAACATGCAAGAAGCTCAGCGAGTCGATGCTTGGAAAGCTTTGTCTGGGTAGAAGGCAAAAACTTTTAATGTGCATCCCTGTCTTTTGGTCGTGCTACAACAGTGTTTAACAGAATGGGATCCAGGCCATGGCTGGAACTACATGGTGCTCCTATGGTTCCAATAATAAATAACAATAAATGGGGAAAAAATCATTGAGGCTAGGACATGACCTTGGTGCAACGTGATAAATAATGCATATAAAATCTGCCAATCAAAAAGAGAAAAAACCAACATAGTATTGCAAGTATTTATTTGGCTGTAGACTAAATACATGGATGCTGTCTTTGCTCACACTCCTTTTACACACGTGCAACTCTGTGGTGTGAATTCCCATCACAGCCTTTGCACCAGAGCAAGGAAGAGTGGGAGGAAGCTTTAGAAATTGGGATTTTTTTTTTAATTGTTCTCTATTATTGTGAAGTCAGAATGTATGCAAATGGCTATTGCTGCATATATAGAAATGACCCGAAGTATGATGGTAGTATGCAAAACAAAAAAAAATTTCCTCAATTCCTCTTACCCTAAGGTAATATATTCTTTTTATTTTCCCTGTTCCTAAGGCTAGTTTATTTTGTTATACGCCATGATAATATCTATACGCTGACATTTCTGTCCATAAGAACTGGTAAACATAAAGCTTTTTCTATATGCTCTGTCTGCAAGAAAGCTTTGGAGTTCCCCTGACCCTGTGATGAGCTTGCCCTCTGGGGTTGGTGCTGCCAGACGTGGTGGTGGTGTACTCCTATGGATGGGTCCAGCCCTATGGATGGGTCCTTAACCAGAGGAGCTCTGTGCTGCTCACATGGAGGCAGCAAAACTATGGAGAGCAGTTCAGGCTTGTTACGCTGCATTAGTGTTTCTGATGGCATAAGCGTGCCAGAGCTGGTGGGCATTAGACATCAGAGCTCTTTTTCAGAGGTAAGAGAACCATTGCAAGGATTTTTACAACCCGAAGCAGATAAATTTTGCTTGCCTTTCTTTTTCTTGCAGAAGCTGCCCACGCAAGGGTGAGAGTCCGTGTTACCGTACACTTGCTTTGCCCCAGAGGGTAGACCAGAGTATTTCCAGACTGCTCTGAGGACAAATTGTTACTGTAAAATGAATTGAATTATTTACTTCATTATGATTCCCCTTCCAACCTAAACTATTCTATGATTCAGAATGCTTTTCTTCCCAAAGAAGTTGGATCCTGCACTTGTGGTTCAAGCTGCTGCTGTCTCCAATGATGTCATCTGACTTGGTGCGTTTGGTAGACTTCATTTCTACTGAAGTATTTTGAATTTGCAGTATTTTCTTCAGCCAGTTGTTCTGTGATTTTTTTTTTTTCTCCCGCAGCACTTGATAACTGTCCTCTCCACCTATTTATTTATTCCTAAATATCTTTGTTCTCTCTAAAACATTTTTTTTTCTTAAAGTAAAAGTATAACCTCTTTCTTTTTTAAAAAAATTCACTATTGAAATTGTGCTTGGATTCTGTTTTGACTTTGGGGTTGATGGAGAATAAGGGTACAGAAAAGGCAAGCAGAGATTAGAAGGACATAGAAATACTGAATACACAGGCTGAGGGTAATAACAAAGAAAGGGTCTGTCAGGCAAACAGCTTGTTTTACGAATTATAGTGCTGAGAACCCCTCGGGGTAGCAGTTCACTCTCTCTTCTGTATCACTTCCCTCTGACTGCAAGCCCTCTGGAGCAGATATTTTCTGTTATCTGTGTGATGAGTGTCCAGAACAGTACGGAGCCCACTGGAATCTGAGTGCTACAACTAGAAATAACAGTGAGGGATCATCTCTTTATGTGGATAATCTTGATATGCTGCTTATGGGTTTACCCTGCACTACTGAAATCAGTGAAAATTTAACAGCTGATATGAGATAAAAATCCACTGTAATTAGATTTGTGCTAAAAATTATCTCTGAAATTAAGTTTACTTTCCAAAACTGAACTGAATTTGGAAATACTCCGTTATCCTTTTAACAACCTGTGTCCTTTTGAATCACTCCACATTTGTGCATTGCAATACAAAATCACAGTTTACTTAAACAAAAGCTCACTGTGGTGGCTTTTGATGTAGGGTCGAAGGTGTGAGGTATATGCAGAACGTTTCATACCAAGGATACCTTCCTGTTAGATCATCTAAGCACCCCTTTTTTGGGGGTGGGTTGGTGTTTTTTTTGTTTGGTGGGTTTTTGGTTTTTTTTTTTGTTGTTTTTTTTTTTTAAATCAAATCCAGCTTTGGTTTCTTCATTTGCTACTAATGAAAGAAATAGTTTATAGTTCAACAAAATGGGAAGGTCTTTGCCTTCCTGAAACTTTTTACTGGATACAAGAAAAGAGAATTGACATCCCCAAAGTTTGCGATAATGGCTTCTGTGCAGAATGCCATGATTTTTTTCTGCTTTAGGTGTGTAAAATGACGAGTGTTGGGATTTACTATTATCAGTTGGGTAAGGAGTATTGATTGGAGGGAAAAAAAAAAAAGAATGTGACAAATTCTGCAATAATCTCAATTTAAGGTTAGGCTGCCTTAATAAACACTCAAAGAGATCAGAGCTGATTCAAAGTGGAATTGAAGTCAGTGATAAAACATCCATCGATACCCTGCCATCGGAGCTGGAAAGTGAACTTGGAACAGAACATGGGCACAAATGTGGCTACGTAATATTGGTGTTTACTCTTTTAAATATGTTTTTCTGCTTAAAAGAACCTAGAAACATGATTTAAAAATTACAGTTTGAATGGAGGATGTACGTCTGTCCCTCGTATGTCTCTCCCGTTGAGGAGTTTGTACATCTCTGCCCCTCGCCATGCCCGAAGCAGCAATACAGGATGTTTCTGTGGCTTTAATTGCTCTCTGAACACAGCCTGTCCTCACAGACCCTATGATCCTAGCTTTCTGGTAATTTGTACGTGTATGTCTTACTCTCAGCAGCAGGATTTCTTATGCTCTCCCAGTTCTGATTGTATGCGAGGGGGTTTCCAGTCTCCGTAACGAGCCAAGGCAAGCTTCCTATTTACTCTGCCTATTGTGAATGCTCAGATCTATGTGCAATTGGATATCAAATAACCTTGCCCCTAAGCAGATGAGTATTTATTTCAGTCAGTTACCCCTTATAATTACTATATTGAACCTAGTTGTCTATAAAATGGATGGTTTGCTTATACAGTTTACCAAAATAGTTCATTAGGGGTTAAACAAAATGAAATCCCATTTGCAAAGAGTATAATAAATTGTTTCATCTGTGAATTTAGCTGTTCTCCCTAATGCAGACATGGATGTTACAGTGGTTCTCCCTTGATAGGGTTATGGGTTAATGAAATGCTTTTTCTGTTGCTTATTTTCCTCTCTTCTGTGCTGAGTGATAAGTAGCTAACCAACGAAGCTTGTAATTACAATCTTACAGAAACCGGGCCGATCTGTATATAAATCTCACCATCCAATTACAAGATGTAATAATTTTGCACTCAAGCTGGTAATGAGGTCTAATACTTGTGCATGTGATAATCCCCTCTGGATGCCGGCTTGATCAGATGTTGGCTTTGTAATTAGACGGGCAGAAAATCATTATTTCATGTTCAGGAAAAAATTAGGTTGGTGGGAAGTTAATTTTCTCTCCGCTCTCTGAAGCGTAGACAAGAATTTAATGATTTAATCATGATTGTTAGCTCTTTTGCAATCAATTTGTAATGATTGTGTAGCAACTCTCTTCAAGGGAAGCTGCATCAGGGAGGAGTATGCAAACAACTGTCTAGGAGGGCTGATTATAAATAGTATCACATGTCTGCAAAGCCCGTTCAAATCTTCTTAATGGTGACATACCGGTTCTCACGTTGCATCTGGGCAGTCTTGAGGAAGGGGACCCGGGCTAGCTTGGCTTTGCCACGTGTACAGGAGCCTCCGGGTCGTTTGGGAGCCCCCGAGCGCTGGCAGAAAGCCGAACGTGCGGACTGCCTTGCTAAAGCTGTGATGGGCAGTGGTCTGTGTTAGCCACTCTTGGGCATCATCTCTGCTGCACAGACCTTTTTTTTCTTTTTCTCAAGTGTTGCACGAGTTTCTATAAAGTGTGACTAAAAAGAATATTTCAGTTGCTCAATCTGAAATATATAACAAACAGAAAAGGGGATTTTAGCTCTAGTTGTGAAGGAAGAACTTGCATTTGGTCCTTCAGAGTTCCCAGAAGAGATACTATTGACTGCCACCATCAAATATGCCTTGCATATATTTGAACGTAACTGATTTGTCAGCTTAGTAAAAATAATCTGCTTTTTCCTCTGGGAGGCAATTCTAGTAGTATATATTGCTCTGTGAGTGGAGTGGGGAAAGCTGAGTGAATGGGAAATTCATGAGACTATCAAGCAAACTCAGTAAGCAAAATATTTTAATAATTCCAGAACTGTTCAGGAATTTGAGTTGAATGAAGCTCAGAAAACTTTATCAGAAAAAGAAGAGGGAGGGGAAACAGTGGAGTACCGTATGAAATGCTGAGCAAGTTACTTGGAGGAGAACATCATGTGCTCAATCAGCTTACTTTGGTTCAGTGGATTGAGAAGGAAAACACCTTGGACCTTCTGTTTTTGTAGGACTGTGTATCCTGACAGCCACCTTCTGGTACAGTGGAGGCCCCAGCAGACAGCCCTGGGGAGGACATGTCCTTCACACGGCTCCTGGTGAGCAGCTGAGGAACCTCCCTGAGCAGGACTCCGCTCCTGCAGCTCCTGGGTGGAGGAAAGGAGTTACTGTCACACGTGGAGCCTGGTGGCTTCCTCCATTCCTGTTCCTGTGGATGTCATTATATTGTTATGTTAGCTTTAAATATTAGTTCCATTCCCATGCTGTGCTCTTGAAATTAATTCTGTATGTATTCTACAATGGTTTTGAATCCTAGGTGGTTTCCTTTCCCCATGCTTCTTCCACATTATGCTGGTTTGTCAGCTGTATGGCTTTTCTTTTTCAACAGGATCCAGGACTTGGGCTTGAGCTTTTGTAAGGATTACAGTCTAGTCAGATCTAACGCTGGTTTTACTGGACGTCGTTACAGGGCTGGCTCAGGTTGAGCCTGGTGCACCCACGTTTGCAAATAGGCTTTACAATGCACAATGCAGCCGTAGAAAGAGGAGCGTCAGCAGTGGCACCATTTCCACTACGTTCATGAGTTTGCTTGCCCTTTTGTTTTTCTCTTGAGTGTTCATTCAAGGTGTGCTTTTGTTTTCAAGACACATTAAAACTTGTAAGTTCTGGGAAGGAGGAGGAAAAATGGGATATTTACTTAAATTTGAACCATGCTTCTCAGTTGTGGATTTTGTATCATGCTAATTCTGCCAGCCGTGGCAGCTTGTACTTCGGACGCATGGCGATACGACGATTAAGAATATGAAGTATGTTCAGAGAAAATCCCCCTTTTCAATCGCAAAGCGTCGTCTTGTTTCATGACCGAAATTTTCTATGTCTGGCACCAAATTTTATTTATATCATTCAGATTTGTCAAGAGAGGACTTGGCATAATGGTCAAATGATGCTGATTTCGCTGGTGTTGGTGCTTGATGATGTGCTTTTCTGTTGTATTTCTTCTGGGACTGAAGCCTTTTCAGTTGAAATCATTATTTCGGCAAAGGGTCAGCGAGGCTAAACAGCTCTTGGTGATCTAATTACAGGGTTTTGCAGAGAATAATTTCAGGTTTGTCTCACCAGTTCAGACCATTCTAATTGCTGTTGCTACCTGACTAAGCCAATACTGGAGCAAACCTCTGCAGGGTCTGTGGGTGAGGAATTCACGTGTGTGTCTCTTGGCTGATCCTTGTCCAGCAAGTCCTGCGGAGTCTGTGTATGTTCTTGGGAGCTTTGCTGTTTGAAAGGTGAGAAATGTTGGCTGTAACATACAAAATAGTTGCATATAAACAGTGCCTCGTGTTATATAAATTAGCTCCTGTGCTATCAAATAAAATTGTAGCAAGGAAACAAAAGCGCTGTCTTCAAAGACTTTGTACCTTTCGTTTAGTTTTGTTAGTTGAACCTTCTGTTATATACATACAACAACTGATGGTATTTTCAGTGCTTTTGAAAACGCAGATTTTCTTTGAAAATAAATCATTGCATGGAGGATTATATTTATTATAAGATCTGAGCAATGCGATGAAGATAGTCTCTCTTTTTTTCTTCCTTAGCACTTGCGTTGTTTTGTTTGTGAGTTGATGTGTGGGGAAGAGAAGGCTCGGGGCAGGAGAGGGAAGGCAGATAGTGCTTTCCTCATAAAATATACACGGAGCCGTGCGGACAGAAGTGTCTCTGTGAATCTGTTTATGGCTCTGTCTTGACTGAATGGCTAAATTACAGTTTCATTGTTCTAAATCCCCAAGGACTTTTCCAGAGATGTTATAGCTAAAGCTGTGCATGTTGTGAAGCTCTTCCTACCTGTCACTATCCGCTGCAGACACAACTAATTTACCTATTTTAGTTACCCTCTCAAGGAACAACGTAATTCCACAGTTGTCATTGGGGAAATAATGGGACATTTTCAGGTATTTCTATCAGGCAAGCAGACAGTGGTGTAAAGCCGTGACGGTGTCCGGCAGCGCTGGCTGGAGGGATACTGAAATTGTATAAAGGGTTGTGAGGTTCAGCTGTTCCTCAAGGAGACTTAGGTCTGTCCTTGCTTTTTCTGTGATTTTACTGTGTTCTGTCCGTGCACATGCAACTGTACAGACACATCTCATCTGAGGAAACAAAACATGCCTACGCTACAAAACTGCTGTCATGTTTGCAAAGCTGGACTTAGGGGAAATAAAAATCTTAGATTTTTCAAAGCAGAGAAACCAGGCTCTGTTGCACCTCCTGCCTTGTGTCTGTACAAATCTCCCCCATCCACTGCCTCTTTCGGTGCCAACGGGACCTTGCGGCAGGTCTGCAACTTCAGGATGCTTCACACCTGACGCCGCTGACTGGTTTGCATTCAGATGGCAAGTTAATGGATAGGAGAACCTCATGGAGAGCCTCCTGCCCCATCTTGCTCCTTCCCTCCTGTTAAAATAACAGGAGAGTGGTTCTTTTGTTTTACCAGCTGTGGAGAGAAGGCTTACAGTTATTTTGATTTTGTGCTGTTTAGGACTACTTACAGACAAAACTGTGTGAGACTTTCAGTGCCATTATTATGGTATCATAACTGATGCCTCTCGGAGAGCTTCCTGGGAATATAAGGAGATGCTGTGGGCGTTCTGCATCACAATATCAGCATTTGTTTGATGTATTTTTCAAGCATTGCTTGGTTTCAGGCGCAATGACAGGATTTAGTTCTTTAAAAGACCCAGAATAGCAACAATTGTCTTCGGACAGGCAGTAGAACTTCACTAATTCATCCTAATGACTTAGAGATTTCTTTTATGATAATACTTCATAATGTGCAAGTAAATGGCAGTAGTATATTTTGTGAAAATAATGAAGTCTTAGTAATGTGAGATCACTTTAAGGCTCTCTGCTATTAAATCTTTGCTGAGAAGTAGGGAGATGTCTATTTTTTTTGCACGAAATCATAAAGTTGGATGGTGAAATGTAGTTTATTAGGCAATCTGAAAAGAGGAAAAACTGTGCTCCCCCATCCATGTCACAATTCTCCATTAACTGTTTTCCCCACTGCAGCAGTCTCTAGGTGACCGTTCTTCTGAAGATGAAGAAAATAATACTGAAGTGCAACGTTAAGTGGGTGAGAATGCCTCTCTCTAGTGAAGTCAGGGGCTGAAGCACTGGGGGCTGCAAGACTTCAGCAGGAACGGTGACTTGAGTGGCTGGCAGAGTGCTGGCCCAGGCTGAGCACAGCCCTGGCTGTGGCACTGGGCAGATTGGAGCGTTCCCTTCCTGGGAAATGCTTGTGCTGGTCGAGAGCAGCTGAGCACGCCTTTGCTGTGAGCTCAGCTGGAGTGGAGGGAAAGGCTGTTTGCTGGCAGCGCGGTCAGTGAGATACTGCATCCTCCAACCCTTATTTTCATACAGTGTAGGCAGCGAGATCTACAGTGCACAGTGGGATGGTCTTTAAAAACTTACCCAACATCAGAACACTTTCTTCCTGTCAGCAGACTGAGCAGCGAGAGGTGAGACCTGGAAGCATGACGTTTGCCTGTGGAAAGCTGTTGTGACCCGAGATCAGCTGAGAGGAGGGCGGCAGGCGTACAGAGGCAGGATACTCTCTGGTACCACTGCTCCAGCCCCTGCTGCAGAGGCATTGTCCTAATTGCAGGCTGTCAGTGGAAACTGTGTGTGCAGCAAATTGTCTTTGTAAAACCACAGCGATGTTGCAACACAAAATATTTTAAGTACTTTCTTTCATTTGCATGATTATTCCTACAAAAAGCTGGGTTTTTGTGGTACAGTGCGTGGCTGTGGTGGTAATAACGCACTGGGTTTTTTCCTTTCTCCGTAGTTACACGATCGGCTGTTCGTAATGGGGACCCAACAGCTCTGTGGTCATCTCTTCTCCTCACAATTGTACTCTGCGCTCTTCCACAACTCTTTGAAGATCTTGGCATCCCTTGTTCATCGGCTGCATGTTAGGGTCAATATTTTGAGTCTCCTAATCACTTGGTTCTGGCGTAGTCCCGTTGCCACTAAAGCCTCTTTTCATGCCTATTTAATGCCTCAGAAGTGCTTTCAAGTGGTCTTTGATAAATCATAGTAAGTGTTATTCCAGTCGCTCAATAGCAGTACCTGCTGGAGTCTTTTTTAGCTCCCAAGGCAGCCGTTCCCTCTTGCCTTATTTTACCAGTGACAGTAATTCATTCCACTTGAGCTGACTAGCTTATTTCACATTTATTTGCACATTATGAGCAGTGTCATTCTACTTACCCTCCAGACAGTAAATGGTTTGAAAAATGTGACTGTAACAAATATTAGGCATGAGGAGGGGAGCGGGAAAATGGAACCTTTGCATTCCAAGCCCAAATAAAAACATAATGAATAAATAATATTTTGAAATTATCTCAATCACCGAGCGCATGCAAAATCAAAGGTGCTGCATAAACTTGCATTATCCCTTAGAGAATACATTTCTCTTTCCCGCCAGCTAGTTTAGCTTCCCCAGTGTGGAGTTAAATAAAATATTACCCATCAGGTCAGGAAAATAATTAGTCCAGCATTATTGCCTCCTTCCTAAGCAATCAAACTTGACCCGTATGTATTATGCATGTCGCACCCCGCACGTCTGAGAAGCGGAACGTATATAAACAGATGAATTTGGGCTCCATGTTTGCATACCAAGACAGCGCTCCTACTCCCTTCTACAGAGAAGGCAAGTTGAAAAATTATCAGAGCAAAAGCAAGCCATTTTTTGTGTGTCCCGAATTAATGTCTTTCAAGTAATCTTTTGCCAGCTGTGGCAAGTAGTTATGAAAGTGCCATAAGTTAACATGATATCGTTTGCCCCTTGTACGTGAGGAATTGCAGAAGTACAAATGATGGTGATGCTCTCAGCAGTTTCAAAAGGTGTTGTGTTTTGCTCTTGTAATGGAGACAGACAAAAGAACCTCAGGTAGGAGGGAAGTAAGCTCAGAATCTTCCAGAGACTGGAATGTCTGTGGGGTGAAATCAGGATAGTCTTGTGCAGTTCTTACGAGGAGGGTATTTTCTTAAGGTCCCAATTCTAGGGGTCAATGAAAATACCAGACTTTTCATTTTCATTTATTCAAAGTAAAATTTCTATCACTCACAGCTTCTAAAACCATTTAAGAGTCCCAAATTATTATTAATTGCACTTGATGATAGCAGTGCTGTATTTTGGTTAATGGAGCCCAGCCTGACTCATGGTCTCCAAGTATTGGGGTGATAGCAGCAAAAGGAGACATTCAAAAAAGGGGGAAGGATGGAGGAGCAGCTCTGAGCGCAGGAGGTTGAACCATTTCAAAGAAAGGAGTTTTCCTTGTCAGGTGTGAGCCCCTTCATTTTTTTCCAGCTGTCTCAAGTTGTCTTTGTGCCTGCAGATCAGGTGTGCTCTAAAAATCCTTTCCTCTGGGGCCACAGGAGAAAGCTAGATACAAGCTAAACCTTAAAGTCCTGAAAAACTTCCCCGCAGATTCAAGAAGCAGGTTTGGGTTCCTGAGATTGTTTCCTATTTGATCAGCACAGTTTTCTGCATCTATCCAAATCTAATATTTCTGCAACTCTGAACTTTCCAGGCTCAACTGAGTCACGCTGAAATGTCTTGGAAGAGCCACCTTTGCCCAGGGATCACCTGGACAGTACAGACCTCAGCCCATCTCCATATTGTTTGATGTAAAAGCTTTAAACGAACCATGGGCAATCTTACTTAGCACAGCATTCTTGTGTTTTCTAGTATTCATGTGACCTAATGTATTATTTTTCAATAGTTGGATGTATTACCAAGAATATGGGATTTCATATGGGATGTCCTCATTTTGTGATGTTCTACACCACAGGGTGTGGCATGCAGGTGTTATATTACTGATGGCATTTGGGGAATTAGGCTGACCACTCACTATATACTTTGAATTTTTATTGCCAGCTCACTGTGGATGGAGTCTGGCACCTTTAAAAAAATCTGATAATACAAAGCAAAATTGACAGTACAACCCTGACTCCGGATAGTGGTGCCATCCCTTTCTCTCCCTGCAGTTCCCACTGGCTCCCACAGAAGCACACGTGGCTGAGGCCATGCAGGCAACTGCCGCGCTGGCTGGGACGCCCTGCCCTGGTCCTGAGTGAGCCCTGAGCTCGCCTGAGTGTGGCAGGGTGACGCTGCACCACTGTAATGAGTGTCTACTGCTCTAAGCGAGGCTTTTCCCGTACATCCCTGTGCAGAAGTGCCACAGCTGATGTGCACAGTAACAAGAAAACAGCTACTGGTAGCCTAGAAAGAGGAGTGGTATGGCTTGGTGTTAGAGCAGGGGGTAGCAGCCGAGGTGACACAAAGTGCTGGTCTCCACCAGCAAACCATGCCGTAAGTCAAGGGAGGGAGGTGATCTACGGTGTGGTTAAGCAGTGGCCTCAGCCTCAGAAAATCAAGGGTTTTTCTGCTTAATCTTGGAAAATAATGTACAATAGCTTGGTTTTCCTTCTATTAAGAAAAAAAAAAAGAACAAAACCAAGGAACTTTTTTTTTTTTGAGCAGTGAGTCTCTGAGGCTGAGAGCAACTCATGCTACATGTCACCCACATCTGGGCAGCTGAGTGAAGGCAACTGCTCTGTTTGAAAAGGGCTGTGTTCTGTGTCATCTCTCAGGACTTACACCCCATCTGGTGTTTCTAGATGCTGCTGAAATATAGGAAAACTATAGCACGGCTCTTCCATCGGCAGTGACTAAGTGACAGAAATCGTGGCTGAGTTACAGCATTCAAGCTGTGCAGTGTGCAGCTGTGTCTGGATGAGCAGTAGAACTTCCTACACCCTCATCCAGTGCAGTCATTGTCCCATCCTCATGTTAAAAATTTTGTGTATAAAGTCTATGTGGAGTGAGAATCCTAAGTGTTTCTGTCCTCTTTTGTCAGAAATGACCACTAATTTATAGCACCGCTGTTGTGAAGTTGTCTGTCTTGGGAGAAAGAGCTCTGCGCTAGGAAGAAGTGTTGAAAGTTTGAAGGGAGGAATTGAAACTATCTCCTACCTAAGCCTATAAATAATAGAAACCCATAGCTTTGTCTCCAGCGAGCACAGCCAAAGCAGAAATCAGTTTCCAACTTTCTGTTCATAGCAATAATGATATTCATAATAATAATATGAAGCTAGTTATGGCAGAGGAAGTTGGGAAGACCCAAAAGCTTATCTTTGAAACAGTCATTGCCAGAGGACAGAGTGGTAAGCCTGGTTATGCCTGCTTCAAGATTTTTGCTAGTTATCTTGTTATCCTGCTGTTCCAGACCCCAAAAACCACAGCTGAACTCAGCTAATGCTGTTTTTTTCTCTAGATGCGCCCCTCTCAAGGTCTAACCTCAATCCTGGTGCATCTTGCTACTCTCCTCTCTGGACAAGTTACATCACCGTTCTTCCCGCAGTTGTGCGAGAACCCATTCCTGGTGCGCCTGAGCCATCCTTGCTGTTTGACCTCTCATTGCAGCAAAGACATGGGTCTGGCAGACTGATGCTTCAGGGCCTGCAACAATGTTGGAGATGAGCTTGTCCAGCCCTCCCCCTGTATCCTTCTCATCTCTTTCTCTACCACTGATGAAGGTGATGGTGTGCTACGGAGTGCTGAGAGACGCGAAATGGGTTTTGTTCTATTCAGCTTGGATATTCTTGTAAATGCTCTTGTAAATCATCCCCTCTCTGTTTCCCTGCTCTTCCCTGTGTGGTTATAAATTTGTTTGCCTCCTTCTTCGTTGTTATAAGTTTGTTATTTCTATTTCAATGTGGTTGATGTTGTCGATTGAGAGTTCACATCATGTTGTTGCCCTTGTGGCTATAGCGTGTTCCTCCCAGTTAAAGGATTTCAGGAATTGTTCCTTTGTGGTTGTAGAATAATTAAATAGGGCTGTAGCTTTGAATTGGATAGGATTTATGGTTTGTGCATCTCTGGCCTATGTTTTTAAAAAGAACCAGAATTATATATTAATTGTTGACAGATGTTTTTTTTAAAAAGGCTCTAATGAAAATCTGGAGTGCCTTGTCTTGTCCTAGCCGTGCGGAGTACATCTGTTGTGGCTCAGTACGAACTGGAGAAGCAGCAACAGGCTGTTTGTTCCAAGCTCATCCAGGCAGCCAGCAAACCTGGCTCCCCTTCCCAGCTCTGCCGTAAGCCGCTTGCACGGCTTCGAGCAAGTTCTGCAGCGTCTCCTCCGCTTTGTGCTTGTGCGTCCCTAGAAAGCAATGCTCTGAAGAATCACAATATGCCTATTTGTGGGAGGAACGAAGCCGGAGGAGAGGACATCTCTGCCTAAAATCGGCATGGGATGTAATTATATTTCCAGGAATTTAATTCTTAAACGCTAGACAAATGGGTACAGGTTTAGGAAAGCGGCAGGATTTGGTTTACTGAAATCCCATGTGAGCACTGTTGCAATGTTCAGGGAGCGGTAGGAACTGTGAATGTGGAGCATCTCTGCTCATTCTTTGGGGGTGGTAACTCCCTCAGATAAATATCGTCCTTTCTGTGAATCTGCCATGCGGTGATGATTCTGGGACCTGAACGTTTTGGTGTCAATGTGTATCTTGGGGTATGTATTAATGTTGGTGTGGAATCCAAAGGCTGATGAAACCGAAAGGATGCATGTTGGACCAAAATACCGGCTTTTCCGGCCTCGGGAGAGGCTTGACTTCACTTTGATAAATCCTTCATTGTGGCACGCAAGCTTCTCGGCTGTCATGGGGTGTGCTGTGTTTTGGAACACACACACAAATGTACACGCAGATATATGAAACATTTCTTTTAGCTGTTTCCCATATGGTTTAATTTTTCACAGCTCTGTAAAATCTCATGTGCGAATTCTGGTTTTGTATCTTTTATTGTACGTTAAAAGCAGAGTTCTGAATAATTAAGAAAATTCCTCGTCCTTTTTAAGACAAAATCTTTGGTTAATGACAGCACAGGGAGCTGTTATGACTCTTGGTTTTTGAAAGTAACTTAAACTTTTTCCTGGTAATGGTTTATATTTTAAAAGCAGAGGGAAAGATTGCTGCCTCCCTTTCTTTTCATTGTTAGTTCTTTTTTTTTCTGCTTTCCTATTCCCATCTCTGAAGTGTCTATTTTCATGCAGAAATTACAGCAGCTGTTACAAACCCTGCGAGCTGAGTGAAGCTGAGCTAGCTCCTACTCCCAACACTGTACTCCTCTTCTCTCATCTCCCCTACCTATCCCCGTGCAGTTTGTATTCCATTTCCTAATTCCAATGTGATTGACTGTGGACATCTTTTGAACTCCTTAACGGCCAAGATGCCAGCGTTTCACTATGTCACTTAGTATTACATCCATGTCCGGAGCCACTGTACTGGATGCTGTAGACATCTAGATTTACTGTTTCTCTTCATTTGAACTTTTTTTCCCCCTAAAACAGTTCAGCCCTGTTGGTCTCTTGTTTCTCTGTCAGCAGGCTGAGACACTGGCTCGATCCAGAGGAAAGAGAGTGACAGATACAAACACAAAAAATAATTAGCTTCTTGTTTGCTGTTTCCAAATGTAATACCACACTTCAAACAAGACGTTGCTATTCCATAGATCACAGTGATTGAGTGCAGATTAAATTGTTGTCTTATTATTTGTCTATGGTAGGTCCCTGTATGAGCCAAACTCCAAGCACTGAATAGAAAAAGTCCTTGCTGTGAGTGTTGTATATACTAAAGATAGACAAGTAGGCAGATACAGGGGAGGGGGAAGATAGGCAAATTTTCTGGTAGTTAATGTACTGAGCACGGTAGCATTGCTTTTGAAAAGGGTGTGAAATATGGATGGAGTGAGAACCTGCCCTGTGCGTTCGGATGGGTCTCACCTGCGACCGTAGCGCTGATTCTGTGGCTGCAGCTTGCGATACTTCAGACGCAGAAATGATGTGGAGAGAAGCTGACAAATGAGCAGACAACTGGGTCTTGAATAGAGATGTAGGTTAAATTCTCCTCTGTGGAAAATACATTTGTGCAGGAGAGCAAGAGATTGATGAGGATGGGGTACAGTCTCTCATCAGTGCCCCTCAAAGATATACTAATGCTTCTCTCTTTTTTCATCCTGTTTTTTTCTAATACTTCCTTACCCTTCATCTGCCCCTTCTGCATAGGTACTCACTCTCCAACGCAAACTCTGATCCCAGCACATCTTCATTTCCAAGGTATTGTTACAATGAAACACTTCTTTCTTTCACTATGAAATAAGGAAAAGAGGAAGACGTAGGAAGGAATAGGTTTACTCCTGCAATGTACATCACTCCTAAATACAAATTGCCATTTTGCGTAAAGCCAGATAAGAAAGAAAAAGGTATAAAGGGATCACAGCAAAAATTTTCTTGAATTTTTTTTTTTCCAAATGTGGTTCGCTGTTTTTTTTTTTTAAATCCCAAAGCCTAATGAAAATGTTTTGAAGAACAAAGTAACATCTTTTTTCTTGTATGTATGAACATATTTTCCAGATGTGACACATACCAAAATATGGTGCTATTATCCTAGTACAGCGTGTTTTCCTGTGACATCCCTTTTGCACACCTCAACAGAAATCTTGGAATTCAACTGATACAATTCTTTTTTCAAATTAATATTAGATTAAAAAAAATTCTATTGACTATGATTAAGTAATAAAAAAAATGTAAGGGAATGTCATGCCTGACTTATTTTTAAATTTTTTTCTTTCTCATTTTTGTTTTCCGTTCTAACTGCTTATGTGGCCCTTTAGAATTGTATTTTCAGAGTGGTTCAAAGACAATGGTGAAACATGACAAAGAGAGAAAGGAATGTTCAAAATCCAAGTGCATAAATAGGTTTTCTGGGGAACATCACAAAGGCTCTATTGTGCCATGTGTGGAGACAGAAACGATACGTGCCCACCCGCTACCAGAAAATGCTGCAGACTTTTCTGCAGGTCACTTGCTGGCGTAATAAAAACTAAAAATATTAACGGGTACAAAAATGTTACTTGTAATTTGCTACTGCATTTGGTTCCACTCATAATTCCAATAATTGCCTTGGGTAACGTTTGCATATTGGTCTGGTCAGACAGCATTATCTGTCTCCTGCAAAGTACTTCTGGCCCGAGCGAGAGCGCTCCCGCTGTGCTCCTTGCGGGCTGTGACAGTCTGGTGGTGGTAGCTGTGCTTGAACTGTGTGGTGGTGTTTCAAGGGCAATAAAAATATTGGGCTGTGAAAGGGGGAGCGGAAGACCACCGACCTCATTTTGCTTGTGGCTTCAGCTCAGTTCAAAACCCTCCTGATGCATTATCTGAGTGAGTCTTTGGGAAAAAAAATATATTAATGCTCTCTTATTTGGTGCTGTTCTATTACCTATTCATCAAAAATATTGCTTTTGTGCATTTTTCATTATAAGATTCAACATTACCAATGTTAATAAAGAGAGAACCCCTTTTCTTTTCTTAGAAATAGAATATGTAAAGACATTGCCTCTTTGATGTTTCTAAGCCAATACAATATGTATTTGAATGAGGATAAAAGTCATTCTTTTAACAGAAGATCATCCAAGTCATTTCTGATGAAACTCAAGAGGAGGTTTTTTTTTTCTTGAGATGCTTAAAAATTAAGTTTTAAAAAGGAGGGAGCACTTCCTTAGAAGTAACAGCTAATGGAAATAAGTCATATTTGATGGTATTTGTCAGGCTGCTCTTTCGTGCAGGCACGCGGTGACATGAGCCTCCATCCCTGGGCTGAACTGTTCAGCAGGTGCCTTTTGTTCGAAGGGCTGAGGCCTCGCTGTCCCAGGCAGGCATTTCACGTGACGCTATCTTGAACTGTCAAAAGACAACAGGCCAGATTTTGGAAGTCACTCCCAAAATTTCCTGTGCTGCCAGGGAAGCTCACATTGCTGGCTAGTTTCTTCATGTGGGAATTTTTACTGTGGATTTTCCACAGAGGACTGGGCAGTATGTGACTTTCTGTTTAAGAGCTGCTATAAATTTGGAGCTTACAAATTTTGAGGCTTATGAAGCCTCAAACACCCTTGAGACTAGGGTGTTTCTTGAATGCTGTCCCTGCTCGCTACTGTCTGGCAAACCGTTTGCTGGTGTAGAGGCACAGGACCGCGGGGCAGTTCTCCTTCAGAAGTTATCAGCTTGTGTTTGCTGCAGAGACTCTGCAATGAAGGAGCATGAAGGGGTTAGACACCTCCTCCACGAAGTCTCCTCTGAAAATCTATCTGAAGTTTGATGTTTTGACCAAAATATTAAAGAATGCTCCATAGAGAAAAGAGTGGAAAACTTTTCTTAGACACATCTAATGGGGGAGAGGCCAACTCCCGCAGAATTGCTGCTGTTGCACCAGGATTTGCTGCTGTTGAAGTGCAAACCTGTCCATGGATAAGAGCAGCGCCTTGAGTCATTCCCTTGCTCAGCGCTGTTCAAGAAGCGGGATCTATGCGGTATAACGTTGGCTTCTTAGGAGCACCGCAACATTATCTGGCTTTGAATTTTAGATGGATTTACAGTCTGGGTTTCTACTGACTGTGAGAGTGCCTGGGGACAGCTATGGGGGTTTCAATGCAGTGAGACTGATTTTTGCAGGGCTGGTGCTTTGGTTTGCTGTTGGGTTTGGGTTTTTCTTGAGTTTGAAATGACTTATGAAAATGGATGTATTGTTACCAGGAGAATAAAGGTTTCTTTTCTCTCAGTACAGATATGTTTTCTGAGGTGAACTGGACATCAGTGACCAGATATAATAACCCCTTTTCTCTTATCCCCAGTTCACAGGAAGCTGAATGTTTCTTTGGCTCACCAGCCTGGGGTGTGAAGCCTGAATTGAATTGAAATGCTCTCCCGAAAGCCATGGTGTTTGCTGGCTGGCCTTGCAGCCTTACTGAGTGGCATGCAGGCTTTTTTGTTTTCAGTGTATTGTTTTAAAAGTCTGACCTTGAACAAATTGGAAGCCCCTTTAAGAAGCCTCTGTATCCAAAAATGATCACTAAACTGTGAAGTGCTCTGACCGTGCTGTCCCGATGGCGAAGGCAGACACGTGCTTGGATTCATCAGGCATTTCTGCAGCAGACGGTGTTTCTGGGAGCGTAGCTGAAGGGGTAGGCCTGAAACTGAGCAAAAGCATCCATCATGTGATCTGCTCTGTGATATCTTTTAGGTAATGTGCTGGTATCTCTGAAAACAAACAAACAAACTCAAGCAAACAACAACAACAACAACAAAAAAAAACAAAAACCCCAAACCTCAAAATGTTGTGTTCAAATAATTTTTTTTTTTTTTTTTTTAAATAAACTGCAGGAGCATGTGTCTCTTGCAATGCCATTGGACAGTGTTGCTGAGGTGCCATAAAGCCACAAGCTGCTGTAAAGGGGCTGTGTTGCTCCAGGGGTATTTTCTGGCAGGACGTTTTGCTCAGCACATCCCTCCTCTTCCAGAAGAGCAGAAGTTGAGCTCTGGCCTTGAGGGAGCAGCGGTGTGGGCAGCATGCGTGCCTCACCCGAGCCCTGGCAGGACTGCGGGAGAGCACAGGTGGGAGGCCGTTCAGGGCCAGCACCTTGTGCCCTGTCTTAAAGGTGCAGACAGAGACGAGCACCCAGACCAGAAGTGCCCTGTAAGGAGGCAGATTATACACGGGCAAAATGGGGAGTGTTGTTTTCCTGTTACCTCCTGCAGACACACACCAGTGGACAGCCTATCAAGACTACCATTGAAGGATGCTACTGTAATTTCTAGGCCTTTTTAGACTGATTAGGCAGTGCTAAATGTTGTGCCTATTAAAAATACCTAATGGTTCTACTATTAGAAAAAAAAAATAATAATTTCATGTAGCTAAACACACACAAATCCTAGGTTCAAAGATCTGTAGAAGGAAGATGGGAAATAATTCTGTTTTGCTTTTAGAACAACTCCTTGAATTTAGACAATGCCAGGCACTATTTGGAGAAGCTGAGATGCAAAACTTGATTGTTCTGAATATTTATCTGGAAAATATATTGCTGCAGCTCTGATGAGAAACAACCCGCTGCTCTGCATCTTGCATAAATCAAACATGCCTGCCATTTGCTAAATTATTACATTATAAACCATGTTGTAATTACAAAACTTTAGTTGTTCCATTTATGATCTCTATGGTTTATTGTATTATTGGTTCGACTTGAAAGCTGAGGCTTTGAATTTATGAAGTCCACTAAAATATTATATTCCCCATCCCTTTCTCCAGCTGATCAAATGACTAAATCAATTGCTGGGGCAATGCCAATGGTATTAGGATCAATAGGACTGTGAAATTTATTGTACGTTTTTGTTGCTGTATAAAATTAGATTGCAGAGTTTATGAATGTTTATTCTTCTGGGCACTGGGTTTCTGGTTTGCCTGAAGCACACGTTACAGCAGTTTGGTCTTTGCTTGTTATATGAATATTTCACCAGCAATATTTTAAGTGTATCCTCTTTTAAAAAGTATTAATAGGTCTGTTTCTTAATAAGTTTCACCCAAATTAATTTTCATAGACACTGGGTCTTTTTCAGGCCCTGAATTCACTCTGCAGAGTACGTACTTAAATGTCTTCCTGAATTTGGGCCATGCAAAGATAATTAAGCTTACCTGCTTCAGATGGTTTAGGCAATGTACAGTGCGATTTATTTTGATAATTAATTCAGCCAGCTCTCTTGAACTTTGGAAAAGAGGTGTTGAAATTACATCCTTGACTTTCTGCCAGGGGACCAAAATTCCAGAAACATTAAAATTCCAGGAACGTTTGTCTTTGGGTACAATCACACTGCAGAGCGGGTGCCCGTTGCTGTGAGGCTGCAAAGGAAGGGTACAAAAGCGGTAACAGTGATAACGTATGATAGGAGTGATCTTTTTAAAAATGTGGGCAATGCTTTCGTTCAGGGAAGAATTGCCAGGTTATCAGGAAGGGGCTGAAAACTCTAGGAACAGCTGTAGTAGAAAAGTCCTGGTGAAGTGTTGTATGTAGGAGCTGTGTATGTCTGGAAGAACTGTAAATCCAGGTTATTTACTTCTGCTGGACAGATCAGGGTGTTGATATTCAAGAGGTAGGTTTAATCCTGGACTGGCAGATTAACCCCAGGCAGGGCGTTTCAAATACCTCTGGAAAACAAAGATAAACACCCAGCTCTCCATTACAGAGCACCTTGGCAAAGGTGCCCAGAGAGAGGTACAGAGAAAATAGTGTCAGAAACTGGAAGCTCTTTCCAGAGTCACTGGTCAGGTACCTTACATGGGTTTGAGTTTTCTGGTGACTCCCTCGTCTTCCTTCTGCCAGTCTGTGGAGGAAGACTGTAGTGGTAGAGGAGTGCTCCACGTTAAATTTTCATTTTAGCAGTCACAAAGTGTAGGCTGTCAATTAAGCCAAGCATACACTGCAGGCCAACCCTAACGGGAGGAGGAGGACAAAGGGGATGATAGTGCTGTGCTCAGTTAAGACCTAGATAACACTCTCTATTTGAATGTTGTGGTGTTTATAAATCTCTTTTTAGGAGGACAGAATTAAAGTGACACTCCAGGAGAGCAGAATAGATCTGACTACACACAAAATGCTGTGAAAGGAATATACTAAGAAAATATTTTTTTGTCTTGTCTTTGCTGTTAATTTGAGGTGTTCTGCTTTAACGGGAGTAGGTGTAGCTTGCTTACTCAGAATGTGGTTTTCAGGCTAGCAATGCCCCTTTCATGGAAGTGTTCTTTAAAAAGCACGTAAACCTAGCAATATCTGTCCTCACCAACTGTAGAATAAAGAAAGCACTTTTCCCACTAGACTACCAAACTTTTGTTAGCGGCTATGGGAACTTAAAATATTATTTCAGCTAGAAGAGGACTTAAGTATTTTTTCCTCTCATGTAATAAAAATTCAGGTCAAGTGTAGGTCTGAAATAACTTGTGCTGAAGTCTGTTTCAGTTAAATAAAATGATACTAGAATTATCTATTGCCTTATCAGTGATGGTGGGTTTGGATTAAAACTTCACGATTTGCCATTATGCACCCTAAACAATGATCCATAAATCAGGAGAAAGGTGCAGTGGAAAAACAATCCTATAAATGAAATTTTGGATATCGAAGGACCAGAGTGCTAACACTGATACCAGTTACTTCTTCCTGCTCTGTGGCAGTGGATTTCTACATTCTTTGCTATTTCCTTTCTCTGTTTGGTTCTAGAATGAATTCTGCTCTGTGACAAAGCTATCCTGAGGTGTGATTGGGAACAGTCCCTCAGTTTTGAAATCCTCTGCTGTCTCTCAGCCAGGCTCACCTGGATACTGACAGATGGGTGCGGGCTCTGGTGTCTGCAGGAGAGCTCCTGGCCTTGTCCTGGTGCTGTGGCAAGGCCGGGTCAGCGGCCATGTCTCGTTGGATGGTGGGGTCAGAGTCAGACGGGTGAGCTCACGGAAACCGAAGTGACCCTGTTGGAAGTGCTTTAGGAAGAGAGCTGTCTCAGGAAATGTTTCAGTGTTGACGAAGTGCTAACTGTCGTGCTGCTTTTTAGCTTTCTTCCAGATTCGCGTGCGTATTTGCACATCCATTTCTGTACGCGAGGGGAAGGAACAAATGCTTTCTCATGTTTCAGATGTAAACAGTAAAAAGACCATTCTGTCCTCATTGCTTTTTCTCCAGGCTGATGCTTCCACACCAGCGAGTGGAGAACAAGGTGCAGGCTGCTGCAGCTTTCGCACAAATACCTTGTTGCTGCGTGGGATGTGTAGGGGCTGGAAAGCATTGGTGAGATTGGCTTTTTTTTTTTTTTTTTTCTCTTTTCAGTGAGTGTCCTTTGTCCAAAGTCTGGTTGACGCAATTTATCAGCTTTCTCATGGTGTTCAGTAAAGGTATATTAGACAATATAATTCACTTTCTAATCTGGTTTGTAGGCTTAAACATGACTCTAGGAAGGAGAGACACACCATTCAAGAAATCACAAGCTGTAAGCACTCCTATGCATAATTAGGTTTAAAGAACGCAGCAATGAATTTTGTAGTTCCTTGAGTTCCCAACTGGGTGTCAGCCTGTGTAGGGTGGCTGAGGTCCGACAGGTAGAGGTTTATTGGTTGTCAACAAGAGAAAATGGATTTTAACTTCTCACCGAGCTCTGAGAGGAAAGATGGGCTGGTGCCCATGGCACTTGCTTTAGGTAGAAACCTGGCATGGTTTTTCTGCAGACTTTCTACGTGCTCTTAGACAAGCCTGTCTGCCGTGATCCCAGCTACCAACAAGTCACTGGAGGTGTTATTTCTTCTCCATTAAAACTGAGCTAATATTCCTTACAAACATGTTTTGCGACTGCTTAAGCATTCCAAGCTCTCTAATACTTCAATAATTTAGAGCAGTTAAGCTTCATAGTCTTGTCTCTTTCATGTCTTAAAAATTTCGTCCTTTTGTGGTATTAACCTGAAGACAAGTGTGTATATATTTTCATTTTGGTTTAAAAAATAAAGTCTGGGAGGAGGGGAAAGGAAGGATGGATAGAAGCTATATTAACATTTTTTGCTTTGTATGAAAATCTCTCCATGTAGCTCTCAAATTCTTCATCTGTCAAAACTTTTCTGAGCTACTTGGTGTGTCTTTACAGTTAACATGCTTAGTTATCATTGTGTAAATATAAATAGAATTTCAATTGGATGGGGAAAATATGCTACTGCTACTAGCTGTGACAGTAACATAAAGGGACGATGTTAAGGGGTTTTTTTGCTTGGTCTTTCTTGAAAGCAATATCTTTATTTTTAAAATTGCACTGAAAACTCTTTCTGAAATATTTATAAGGCACAGATATTGCATAAGGGAAGAACCAGAAAAAGGAGCTCTTGGTAGTCCCTTCTTAAAGTAGAGGATGTTCTCTGTTTATCTTTCAGAAATTAAGCTTTTAAGAGGTGATATCTTTTAAATCCCACTGGAGCTCCACATTGCTGAAATCTGACTTTTAAAAATTTTTATTTGAAAGTATTAGTTTTGCCATTTGTATGAAGGGCAGTGACCTACCCAGGAACAGCTCATAATGTGAGTGACAAAGGTATTTGTGTGGAGCAGGGGAGACAGAGGGCTTGAACCTCCGTTTCTTACATCCCAGAAGAGCCCTTAGTTACTTGGCAATAGGTTGTTATGGAATGCTCCTAGGTTTCCTTTCCCTCTTTTACCTAAAAAACTCCAAACAAACCAAAAGCCCCAAGCAGACTCAAAAAGAAAATAAGAACAGATGTTGAAACCTCTCTG
The DNA here is from genome assembly GCF_036417535.1 of Chlamydotis macqueenii. Lineage (NCBI taxonomy): Eukaryota > Metazoa > Chordata > Aves > Otidiformes > Otididae > Chlamydotis > Chlamydotis macqueenii. The sequence goes on from NC_141568.1 coordinate 17,810,749, forward strand.
TATTTCATGCTGTAGAAACAAGTTAATCATGACCCCCTGTTATTCCTTGCTGAGTTAGAAAAATGTTTATTATTCTTGTGTATAGGTAACTTCTGACAAAAAATATCTACATCATTCAGGAGCCATTTTCAAAACATTATTGTCTATTTGGGATGCTCAGTTGAACTGAGAAACTGAAATGTTGTGGTAAAATTACTCAGCCAGCACTGAAAGCCAGCTTGCATACCAGTGGCTGCAGCTTGCAGTCTCCAGGGTCCTCTGTGAGCAAATTGACATCTCGGATGCTATGTCAGTCAGATTGCTCCTAAAAATGGGTTCTTCTGTAAGTTACCTCAGGTGCCTGCAGTCTGGACACCGTGGTGCTTGCAGGTAACCTTGTTGCAGTTATCGAGTTCAGCTCAATCTTAGAAGTCAACTGAGGTGTCTTTCTCAGTGGATATTGACTGAGGGTGTGGACCATGGACGTCTGTCTTATACCGAAACAGAGACCTGAGCTAATCAGCATGCAGCTGGGTCATTCCTTTATCCATAGTTACAGGATGCTGGAGCGTATAACACAGACATCGTTGTAACAGAAAACCAGTGTATTACATGATAAAGATTAGTTTATTGATGGAGCACAGGTTTGTGCAGAGCTGTGGGGATAGCTCTTCCGTGATGTACCAGTAAGTATTCTACAATGCAATAATTTAAAACCATTAGCAGCATGTTGTTGTCGTCTTTCATTTTAATTGTCTTATGTCTTCTGCTGTATGTTTTTTAGCACTGGCACATATGCCAGACTTTAAAGAGTCTATTGTGGAATGTTTGTCAGAAACAACCAGGACTAAAAGGCTTGAGGGTATGAAATAAACATGCATTTACATTAAAAAATAATTGCCGAAGGGTGTTGCTTTGTGTTTTTCTTTTTGTCTTGGAGGAAAAGATGAACTCTTTCCTGCATTTGGCAGGGGCAGAAACATCCAGACTCTTGTCTTCAGAAGCGTAGGCAGGAACGCTGAGGTGTTGGCATGAGGGTGAAAACGCCCTGTCCCACCCTGCGCTGCACCACCCTCCTCGTTGGGGCCATTGGTTTTAATACTGCCTGCAGACGGGGAAGGCAAACACGTTAGACCAGGAATCCTTCGCTTCAGCTGCCTGACATATGGTACCACGTAACCTCTGTTTCGTTTTGACAGTGCCAAAACCCAACAGCCTTGAACAGCAGCCTTGAAATGTAATAGGATGAGCACACAACACCACAACAAAGCTGCTGCGTGGGGCGTGTAAATCTGTCCATCAGTTAACAAATTCCTTGTAATATTTGTTTTCAAGAAGTTATTCTTCTGATCATCGGTTGGTTTGTTGGATGGGGTTTGCATGGTTTGGCTTTCTTACTTCTAGAGACAGACCCTTGTTTTTGCCTGTCGGGTGCTGTATGCGCAGGATTTCTATTTCCAGCCTCCCGTTGCTGGTTTGCTGACCTCTTTCTCACTCCGTAGGGAAGCGCAAGTTAACACAAAGATTACAGTAAATTTGTTCTATGGTAAACTTACATCAAGAGAGGAGGCAGGAAGGCACTTCCACAAACCAGTAATGACTGCGTGTCCCTACGGTGTGGCTCGTATATCACTGGGAATGACAGAGTGGTTTGAAGTGCGTAAGAACATCAAAGGGCCCTTGTTTGTTCAAGGTCGCAGACAGATGGGATCTGGTGTATGGCAAGCCTGTATGAAAGTTTATGGTCATTTGGAAACGGGAATGGATGAAACCAAAATTGGAACAAGATGTAGCCATAAAGGCAGAACATGACATGAAAAAAGATTATTAGCTCAGCTCAAACTAAACTGAACTGTTTTTATCCCAATTAAGAAGGGTGATACTGGGAAATGACAGGGTAGGTTTTTTTGTTACTTTCTCCCCAGAAATGGCTAATTTCACTTTTTGTGACTAGAAAGCTTCTCTTTTTTTTGGTTTGGATGTCATTTGTCTTCGCATCTTTTAGACAACAAGCTGACTTTTTTTAAGGTTAATACAACTTCAGGATTGCCTTTTTCCTCCTGTAAGTTGGCATTTGGATTATGGAGATAATATTTTGTTGGAAATCACTGTTTGAGACTCCTACCCTTGAATATATTCTCAACATTATCATTATAAGGATAATAAAGAAATGCCTCAGATGTTTTAATTGCAAAATAATACATTCAATTGGGGCTTTCACTGCCATAGAAATACTGCAGTGGCCTTTCTTTATCTTCCCTTTCCTCCTTTGGCATGTAACCCAGCAATTTAAAATAAAAGTTAGCTTGGTTTTTGTGGAACATCCAGGCATAAGCTCCATTTTCCACCTCACCTTTATTTCCAAAAGAAAAACACTGCCAGATTCTAAGAACAATTTTAATCATCTCTTTGTGGTTGAGCAACTTAATGGTTTGGCTTAGATTTGCTCCAGCACAAGTGTCAATAATTACAAAGACTCGTTTTCCCAACATTACCAGTCTCCTGCTATGGGAAAAACTTTGCTGCAGTCAATTCATTGTTCATCATAATTCGTCTTTTTCCCTCTTTTTTTCCTTATTTGAAAACGACTTGAAGTTTTAGTTTCAAATTCTCAAGTGTGCTCTAACTCCACCCCGCACACAAAGGAGTAGAAGGGGAAAGAGGAGGCATCTACCGACAGTGACCTGCATGTGTTCACATCCAACCCCAAAGGCACGATGAGTATCTGCAAAAACCAGTGCTGCACACAGGAAATAATTTCCTGTACAACTGACAGAGTGAATCTAGAAATCTACCCCCAGCCCTCATATTTTCTATAGATACAAATCGTGGTTCTTGACTTAAATATTCCCAGATAGTTTAATAGCTCCTGAGTCATGCTCTGACTTGTAACAGGGATTGTTGGATGAACTATTTTGGGCTGCAAGTACCATATTGTCTGTATACATGTTTCCTGAGTGGAGCTTTCTTCTGTTTAGAGAATACTTTCAATAAACTTGTCAGGGCCCTAATTAATGCACTGGACCACTAGGCATGTCAAACAAATTACATCATTTTTTGTATATGTCGCAGATTCCACATTTATTAACTGGGTTTAATAATCGCTGAACTTGAAGTTATTTTGATTAACACAGAGTTTGAACTGAGTTTACTGGCACTCTCTCTGTTTTGGGGAGGAGACAAAGTCTCAAAACAAATGTTACTGGATTATAAAATTGATGAGAATTGAGTTTTTTTAATGAGGCTTGAAAAATCTCAGGGAAATAATCTTTACCATAATTAATTTGCAGTTTCTATCTCCTCTCTATCATGCTAGCAGGAAAGAAAAAAAAGGAAAGAGGACAAGGTATAGTTTAAAACAAAGTGCTCATTTTCCTCTAATTCTCCTACTGAGAATTAGTGGAAGGTACAGAAACAGTAAAATTTGTCTGGAGATTTGTCTTGAGATTTCCAGTCACCTTTTGAGAACAGAAATCTCTTGAATTAATAAACCAGTCCAGCTTTCTTCTATATGGAATATTCTTAGTCCAGCTGAGCTCTACTTTAGCCATAGAGTTTTGAGAACAAGAATTTTCATTCTTGTAGTGCTTCCATGTTTCATCTCTTAATTGCCATGAGAATTCAGGGAAACGTGCAGAGTCCGGAAAATACTCTGGTTCATGCAGGATGATGCTCTTTGAATGATGCCATTACATTTGCACCACTGCAGACTCATTGCTGAAAGGCTTGGCATTTCCAGCTATTTGAGTCACTTGCAAACTGTCTTACCACCCAAACTCCATCACAGTCTCCTCCATTCACGACTTGTTTCTGTGTGTTATAATTCAAGTCCCTTTCCAAGCTTTCCCTGAGAAGTGTTCATGCAAATCCTCACTCTGGTGCACTGGTACTTTCAGCTAGAGTTTGTTAAAGAAGTGGGAACGGGAAGGTTTGTAGGTTATGTGTTGTGTTGGTGTGATTTACTGGCTAAAACGTGGATGGCTTGTGGACAGAAGGTAGCCCGACACAGTGCTGTTACTCCTGCAGCGCTTTAACCCATTTTCTCTGTACGCTAGGTTCCCATGACTGACTGAGAAATCGGTTACAGAGACTTTAGTTTGCGAAGTCTAAATACCATTACTGACAGAGCAGAGTGATAAACCGGGTCTAGGAAGGATTATTTTGCAGTGTAGTTATTCTCACTCTGGCTAATTCAGGAGGTGTAGCTCGGGTGTTGATATCCTGCGTTAGCTCTGTGTGGTAACGTTAATGCTAATAGATAATAGAAGCATAATAACCGTTATTCACTTATGTCCTATCTAAATCTGTAAAATACCACTTAATCATGGCTAATCACTGGCTAAATCTGGTGCTGATTCGTTACATAGAGGGTGAATTTCATCCTTATGCAGTAGATCTCCATGGATCTAACGTATCTTTTAAGCTGTGCTTGCATATTAGAGAAAGCCATATCCTCTCTTTCAAGAAATACAGCTATTTTTTTCCCAAGTTATGAATGCTTTTTTTCTTCTTATATTCTGTGGCTGCTGAGTGATTCATTTCCCAAATGTTTACAGAGAACATCTAGCGGAAAAGGGGATCATGACTTTTTAAAATACCTATTTAAAGAAGATGTCTCAGTAGTGCTGTGTAATCCATGCAGCTTCTCTCTTGTGGCCAGAGCCCGTGGCAGAGTGGAATCAGCCTCAGTCAGTCAGAGTGAAGGATTTTTCTGGCAGATACATATGACTATATTAATTCCAAATACTTTTTTTTTATCATGATGTAGCAGATTTTAATTGAAACAACCAGATGGAGTATTGTATTTTTACTCATCTTTAGTATTGTTTTAGGACAACTTAAATTATTAGAATCTCATTAGTTGATGAATACTACTTAACCATTTTGTGAATACATACCAGTGATATAATGTTATGACTAAGATACTAGAAAATTCATGTTGTCTACAGTCTTACTTTCTTTAAATGAAACATACCAAATATAAAAAATGGTTTAAAAATAGACATTAATTTTCTCAGGTGATTCTAATATTAATTCTAGGCTTTGCAAATGATACATCTCATAGGTAGGTTGTGATTTTTAAATCCTGAAATATTTCACATTTTCCATTCAAAGTTTAGAAGGGAGAAAAAAATAGAGGGAGAATTTTTAAAACATTTTGAGACACTATAATAACAAATCTTGTAAATTTTGGTTTTTCAGTCACATTGAGTGTGTTTTGCTCAGGAAGGATTCTTCACACAGGAGAGCTGTGGGTTTTGGGTGGTTGTGAGTTTTCTGTGTTTTTGTTTTTCATGTGTCAAAAGAAAATTATTCTGGAGGAGGGAGATTTGCACATCCATAGCCACGTCTCTGCCTCCCTTGAGCCAATTTTCACAATATGTCTCTTGTGCAATTTTTCAATTGTATTCAAATGATAACAGGCTGTGATCTGAAAATATAAATATACATATGGTATACATGTGTGTTTCTATGGATGTCTATGCAGAATATAATATGCTAGCTAGTTCAGCAGGTAACTTGTGCGTCCAAGTTTTGTTGCGTTCAAATACAAGTAGAATTATTTTCTGATACGATAGTGACTTTCTGATGTGATGAAATGCTTGAGATATAAAATCTCAATGCAGATCAGCTGTGTAACTTAGAAATATCTGGGGTGTCCTTATTTCTTCCAATTACTTTCATACCATATGTATCCAGTAATAAATTATAGGTGTGTGTGCTGCCAGCAGCCCTGTTCCATCAGTCTGAGATCCAAAATTAAAGCTGCGTTCTTCACAAGAAATCGCTGTTATTCAATCAGTTACAAAAAAAATGCGCTTAGAACTCTAAGCCAGACTAGAATCCAAATCACTCTTTTATAGCTGCACAGACTTTGCAGAATTAAGGTGAGTGGAAAATAAACAAAAATCTGTTCCTGTTGCTAGCAGCAAAGAATTATAGCTCTGAAACAGATTTCTTGCGTAAGATAATTATATCCTAATCACAGCTGTGCTTTTCAAAGTGGTGCCAATTTTACAACGTTCATCATTAAACACCTGAATTTGTGTGTTGTGATCATGTCTGTGTTGTATTTTTTACATATTTGAATACTGTAAGAGTGCCTCTCCGTATCTTTATCTATCATTTAAGCCAGATGCATTGAATGTGTGAAAGCTGATGAGTAGCCTAAAGGTATAAGGTTGCCTGTACTGATCCAAATTACTTTCTATAGAAACATTCCATAGATGTCAGTGAATTTATGTCAGGCTCTATATGCAATATATATGTACACATCTGCAGATTAGAAGGAAGCATTAATGAAGATTTCTGAGGTCTATGAAACTTAGGCAGATCTATATAATGACGTATATATTTCAGTATGCTACAATATTGAGGTTTACATTATGAATTTGGAAAAATGGTTGCAATTATTAACAAATGAAAGGTGTTTACAAAATAGGCTTGATGCTGTGCTGTCCATGTGTGTATTCTGGTGTGTGTGGATCCAGGAAGATACATTGCTGTAAGTGTTGCTAAAAAAGTCCTGTTTAAATCCCTCTAAATATCTACTCTGTTTAAATGAAGAGACTAGAATAGGGAATGAGGCCTGCTGAAAGGGCACACTAAAAGAAATAGCGATATTTATTATTTTCCTTGTAGTTCAGGTTGGATTTTAAACATATTTAAGAAGAAATAAAAATGTTTTAATGCTGAGATGTTAAAATGCTTTTAAAAGCAAAAACCTTGATCCCATTTCTTTCCAGTCTCTCTGTGAAGAAGTTTTCCAGTTTATCTGGGTATTTTCTCAATGGCTTTTCTTTGTTGATAATTTCTGTTGTTTCTGTTTGGCACTGTTAGTTAAAACAGCCTCTCTTTCCCTGTAAAGGACATAGTGACCTTCCATATTTGCAGAGAATAAATTGGGGTAGAGGTGGTAAAACTGATTTAGTGAAAGTTCTAAAAAAAACTGTAATGCAGAGATGGAATAAAATAATTGTATTCCAGTCTGACCTTGCTATTGCAGCTACCAAAGCTCCATCTGTACGTAATGCATACAGTGGTAATTATTTAAAGGGTGTAAGTCACCATCGTAATAGGTGAAGGCAGGTTCTGCAAGAGGCTGAGGTGAAGCAGGGCCATCCTGTAACAGTGTGTAGCTCCTTGTCCAAGTCAGAGCAGGGAATAGCGACAGTGTGGAGCTCTGCATGCATGGTGCCAGAGCTCCTTTGTCTCCCAGTACTTCTCAGATAAAATACATAATAAGAAAACTCATGCAGTTGTTGACCTTTAAGTGTATATTATAGTCTTTCATGGTTTTAAATAACTATTTTCTTATTATAATTTAATACATGTTATGCCTACAGACCTGGAAAAATTGGCTTGTCCCATCAATTTCAAAGGAACACAAAGTACACTCTGTACTCTGTTGTAAAAGTTTTATTAAACTTGATAGCATTTAAAATGGTCTTTGAGAATTGCTGACACAATGATTCTAGGTTCTTCTTGGCTTGTATGTAGCCCTAGCAGCGCTTGCGATGAGGAGCTTACTTGCTGAACTGGTAATCATTACTGCAGTCACACCAGCCTCTGCCCATAATGCCTTTTTAGGTCTCCGTGCATTAAATTCAAGAGAAGGGTAAAGATCATCTCAGGGAACAGTTTGCCCTGGGGGATTTCAAGGGAGTAGATAAGAGCATTTAAACTGTTTTGCAGCTGTTGAATGACGGGCGTATTTTGTAGGCAAGCCTGGAGTGGTGCTGGGATGGGTGCGTTGATATAAAAGACAAGTCAGGCTCATAGCTGTCAGCTAAAGCCATCTGCAAGGCAAGATGAATGGACCTTTGGATATATTCTCGTATTAATGCTTATTGTGGAAAAGAAATCCCCAGTAACAGTGCGAAGGAGTGAATCCTCATGTAATAACTAAAATGAGTTCAGTTTTCAGTGAGAGTTGCAGATGGCAATCTTGCATGACTTGGGAAAGCTGGCTTTCAGGAATGGGCACTATGCTCTGATAAATATTCATGTAAAACCAAAGAAATTTGGAATTTGCATGAATTGTGACAGTGACTCTAGCCTAAAAATAACCCTTCTTTTCAATGCCTTCAAGTACTTGCTGTGCTAAGTACCTTTTTGATGCTACAGGAACCCTTCTGGTGCCTGTAAGTATTAATGTACATGCAGCTGGGTTTTAGGGCCTGTTAGGCCTCAATGAATCCTGCTAGTTCTGAGAAGGTGTAAGAAAGGAGTAAAATGCTGGTAAAACCCTTCCTCAGAAATTATCCAGTGATAAATCAGGGCTGGGGAATATTCCCTTTGACCTGAAGGGATATCTAATCTAGAGAAAGCTTTCATAAAGCTTTTGTGTACTGATCTCTATGGGTAAAAACAGTACCTGTGCTAGGGGAAACAAAACCTAAAAAGCCTCAAAATTATTTATGCAATTTGAACTGCTGTTAATTTTTATGGCGTTTTCTCTTGCCCTCTCCTAAACAAGGAACCAAACCTTTTAATACTTGCCATGATATAAATATTTTATCTTAAGAAGGCAGTGATGAAAGAGAAGGAGACACAGCGATAGTCATCACTGAGGAATTTCTGAAGAACGGAAATTCCATCATGGCTGCAGTTGACACATTCTCTTTTAAGAAAATTGTTTTAAGAGCCTGGTTATAATCAGTAGTTAGGCAATATGAAATAAAAATATGCATTAGAAAACCATGCTTATGATTGGCATAATTTTTAAACCATCATTTTACCTGGGGCCTGTAGTGGAAATGTTTGAGATTTTGAGAGTCCTGCTACAGTCCACCCAAGCAGAGCAGAGTAATTCAATGACTGATGTAATTTTTGGGGTGGAAAGAAGAGCGGAAGATGGCTTTTAACTATAGCCCTGTGGTAACGTATCTCTGTGTGGTGATACAGCTCCCGAGGGGACTCTAAAAAAACCCTGAATTAATAAAGCTGTGTGAGGTGAGAAAAGCCTTGTTGCAACAAACCAACAAAAGTCTTGTTGGGGGCAGGGGAGAGGAGAAAACCGCAAGATCTCATCTATGCTTTGCTAGCAGAGTGTAGTAGTCAGCCAAATGGTGATGTATTCTGTGCGCTCCTTTTATGTTTCATTTGTTTTCTTGGTTAGCATACAACAAAGAACAGCAGTGATGGACAGAGCCACAAACCCACAGTGACTGTATATATTACAAAAATATGGACAGTGCTTACAGGAAAAGTGACACAGCAGATTTTAAATGTGTGGTAATGTTAAAAATGTCTCTGTTTATTCTGGTTCCCACACTTTTGGGAGTTGCAGGCGTATGCTTTTTCCCTTGGCATGAATCTGACAGAGCACTTAGTGCCTACTGAAGGCTAAGTCAAGTATAGCAGCAGGGCCAGGCCCCGAGGCCTAAGTAGCAGACTTCATCCATCATCCCCTGACAGATGATTTTCTGCCTCTCTATTACACAGGGAGAAAATGTTCGCACAATGCATAGTGAATATAGATACAAGAAGGGAGAATCTCCTCCAGAAAATACTTCTGTTCTTATCTGTGACCAAATTGTCACTGTTATTAAAAACATTTAATTAGCTTACGTAAGGAAAAAAGGGAAACAATATTAAAGTGGCAACAAGGAATCGGAGCTGCGCAATTTCCTGGAATCGGGTTTCCTTGGAGCATACAATGCTGGGTATTTTTGTAAAAAAGAAAACACACAGAGAGAAACAAGTGAAAGTTCTACGTTAGTTTAGCTAAACAAAAGTTTGGATCTGACCTTCACCACCTCTGCATTATGTATTTCTTCACCTCACAGGGCAAAAGTACTTTCAAAACTGTCTTATTGAATTTTGATAAAGGAGTCATCTAAGGACCCAAGACAGGTTTATCTAGTAAAATTAATGGTTATCTATTATATGGCACTGTGATGAAGGTGATGTTTTTGCACACTGAAGAGAAATGTTTGTCTAAGAAGTTCTTACATAATCTCTAGGCACTTACATATGCAGCCACTCGACAGCCTGAATAGATGGGCACTTGGAGTGTACTGTTGACACGATGGTAGACGGAAGAGCTTGTCTGGCATTTACTGTATATGTCATAGAAAATTCAGATCAGATCCTTAATATTTGCTTTTCCTATCAAGGTCATCCAAACAGCTAAAAAGTCATGAGCTCTGTAAAGAAATTCTAAGAGTGTTCATGTGGTCATTGCTAGAGAAATAATTTCCTTTAGTATCCATCTGTTCAGCATCTTTGCCTTGTTCTATCTTTGGTAAAGTTGTGGCATTACCTTTTAGGGAGAAGAAGAGACAAAAACTTGCAGATAAAACTTTTGGGCCTAACCTATTTGAAAACAGTTTTACTGAATCATTAAACTGAGCAGAATCCTCATTTTGCTAGGGTTATGGAAGCAAGTAGGAAATTCTGCTTCTCTCTTCCTTCCTACCAGCTCTCTCCAGCTCCCAGCTGAGGCTGGAGAGCTTCTTTGTTGTCTTACCTTTCCAACCAAGATAAAGTTCATGAAAGGAGATTCCTCATTTGAAGCGATGTTTCCTAAGTCTCAGCTGAAGCCAAGTAAGCGAAAACATCAATTGCTAACCCAAATTCTGCTAAATACAGTGCTTTGGTCCCACCCTGGAGTGTAACATAACAAATCCTTTGATTTTTTTTTTTTTTTTTTTTTTTTTTTTTAAGCACTATAAAGAGACTCCAACTGGCTGTTCTTAAATGTGTGGCATTTACAGATCTTTTCTTTTCTGCTTTTATATCTGCTAAGCTCTGGTGGACTAAACATGTGTCAGCAAGGCCAAAGTGTGTAATACAAACAGAACTCACTGGGTTCCTTAGGTGTGCTTGGTTTTTAATAGCGCTGGATGCATTGAACCCGCATTTTTTTATTTCTGCTGTTGTTAGAAGGAAGCATGGGTCTGTGAACACAATATTCCTCTTTGTAGTTTCTTTTTTTTCTCCTTCTGTTTATCAGCTTGTTATAGGTGTTGTAGTTGATGTGATGCAAAATACCAGCAGGGGTATGTATGCATGTGATGTCTGGTGTCCAGGTGGCTCTAACCTGATCCAAGTCAGCCTGGTTTTGAACATGGATTTGACAAGATGAGGACAAGATGGACAAGAGGTCTCTTTTGGCTTAAGTTATTTTAAGATTCTGTGTTTGGTTTCTTTGTACACAGTATTCAGCTAGCAAGATCTCATAAAGACAGGCTGGTTTGTCCATAAACGTACAATGGCCTTGGGGCATGTTGATCCACCCAAGTTACTTTTTGGCAGGAGGAGCACAACCTCTGGTTCCTGTTTTGCCTGCTTTTGTAGATGTTTCTGGGCCTGGTATGGGGTTCTGCCGTGATGTGCAGAGGATTACTCCTCTGGGTAGGTACTCGTTGCTGCTGTGGTTGAGTAGCTGGCTCAGTGAAACAGATGACTCGATGCTTTAAGAAGCTTGCTGCGTGTACTGGCACGTTAGGCAGGCATAATAATAATGTAAGTCTTGCTATGCTGCCTTGTGGCCTGCTTGTTTGTGAGCTCAGGCCGTTCCTGGCAGGAGCAATCCTAAGCACTGGGTCATCCAGAGAGAAACTGGGAGAATAAGCTGAGCTACAGACAGGACCCATGTTCCTGTGTTTGCTGTGTAGCTGTTCGCATGCTGAGCACACTGAAAGAGTGATTTAAAGACAGCTGTATAGCACTCATCGATGCTCTGATGGAGATTAAACTGCTGTGTAAAGGAGAACCCCCAAGACAGTGGTAGAAAGAGATTACGGTTTAAAGCAGGCTGATGGTCAGTAATTAATCCTAGCTCTGAGGAGCTTTCTATGCTGCCGACCTTCTGCAGCCTTAGCTGTGATTGCAACTGATTTAAAATGTTTTCTGTTTGCAGCTTTAGAACAAAAGCCTTTATCTAAAACAATTTTTGTGATTGTTTCCAACTAAAAGACCTCATGTGCAGGCACAGCCACATATCCTTTTTCAAATGCAGAAAATCCTGACAGCTAAGGCCCAAAAGATGTGAGGAGCCCCTTCCAGTGAGCAGATGGTCAGAAGGAAAGGAATGTTCTTGGCAGTGGTAGAAAGAGAGGTCTAAAACACCTTCGCTTTGTATTGTTTTGCCTGTTTGGGGATATTTTTCTTTAAAAAACCTGATGACATTATATGCTTGTAATGAAACAGGAAAGGTCTGGTAACCCAGTACCTAACTGGTCACTGTGATGCAATTGAACTAATCTCATCTAAAATTTCAAAAGCTCGACGCTTGGCAATGCAAAACCTTCTGGATTAAGGGATATAGGGACAGATATTTTGGTCAAGAAGGACCAATTTCTTAACCAAAACCACACTGTACTTGTGAATGAATAAGGATTTGACTAATTATTTACTATACTTGGGGAAAAAACAGCTATTCACTGAATGTTTGTGGGGGTTTTTTGTTTTGTTTTTTTTACTCTTTTCTCCTCTGTCCCTCCAGTAAAGTTATGCTTTTTCATTCACTGGCAAAAATGAAAGTATAATTCACTGAACACTCAACCAGTTTGGTTTAATTTTTCTAGGTTTGCAAGGAGAGAGCCAGAAATCAAACCTGGAACCTGTTGCTGCTAATCAAGTAATGACAGAAAGGTAAGAAACTCTCTTCTTTTTTTCCTGGAGTTTGGGCTTTGTCCTTTCTACTCCTCACTGCTGCTCACAGTTGTATTTCTAAAACATTGCGTGTCATCTCACAAACATAATTTCCTGGTATTTGAATATCCATCCATAAATTTTTTTTTGTAACTAGCAGAAACTGGAGCAAGTTCTCTATGCAAAAGGCATGCTGTCACCCATGTATTCTGTTACCATTGTACAAAACCCTCAGGGGGACGCCAGCAAGACCGTTTATGCAAGAAGATGGGAGATTCACACACATTTTTATACAATTTGGGAGCCTTCGATCTGTGGTTTGGTTCTGGGGTTAGTGTCAGCTTTTATACCACTTGTTCTACCATAATGAGTTGTAACAGGATGAGCAAAAATGGGCAGGCAATCCCAACTCCAGATTTCCCAACTCTATCACTTTTTGCATTGTAATTTTACTTTTTTACTTTTCTTTATTTTTATCTTTGGCTTATTAGCACAAATATTCCTGTGGACAATCCACATCAGTTATTTATGTTCATAAACCTGTTCCTATTCATTCCAGCAACCTCAGCCAAGAACATCCCAGAACTGACATTTAAAAATCTTTTTGTTTATGGGAAATTTTACACATTGGATTTTCCACACACTCAACTGGGGAGTGATCGCTGCAAACATCTGAGAATACTTTAGCTCTTCTAATTCTCTCATGATGTCTTACTAATATCCAAAAAGGGAACAACTGCTTGTTTTATAAACTAGTCTGCCAGGTTTCTTCAAAAGTTGTTACAGTCCCAAATTTTCTAACCAGACATTTGTATCTTAAATAGATTTTGTTTTGCTCCTCCCTAGCTAAAGCTAATATTTTGTCTTCATGGCATGTGTCAGGACTAGGTTTTTCAAGCATATAAGGTCTGTTGTTGGGAGGTTTTACATGGAACACAAGCTTAGTGCAAGCCTTCTGCATAGGAGTGAATTTTGCCCTACTTCAGTCTCTCTTTAAGTAGATGTAAATTGATTACCAAACTTAGAATTCAACTTTGTCTCTTAGTTCTGGTTAAATAAATGCTACTGAATTTTAAAAGTTCAAATGTTCATTAAAATGCATACAGCACTGCCCCTGGGATCATACCTAAAGTATTTGTAGGTAAGCAATATTAATATACAATTTGCAAAGCAATAACCTATATCCCAAGTGAAAAGGAAACATTGTGATGCTAAAAGGTAAATAATAAATACGGATGAACAGGGACTCTGGAAAATCACAAATGGAAAATGTGGTAAATCCCAAGATTTTAGTTGTTTTGCTTTTATTAACTTAGAGTTTTGCTGTTTTCTGCTGGTACCCTGAGGGAAAGGTCTTTGTCACTTTAGATGAAAAAAACAATTTTCAAAATGTTACTAATGTGTTCTGCCCTGTTCATTCAGACTTAAAAAAAAAAAAAAAAGGGACATTTTTTGCAAACAATAGAGGCAGTAAAGGAGAGGCTTCTGCCAATTATTATTGGCAATTATCAATAATAACAATTTGCTAGATGCTGCAGGGAAATAGCATTTCTTTATTACTTCATGGTATGCTGATACTGATCTCTTGAAATGTGTAGGAAAATGGGCAAACTTTCTGGGACTACCAGTTCAGAGCAAGTCTTTCAAACTTCATTACATCTGGCAAGGTCTCCAGTCCAGGAAAACACAGAAGTTTTGAACGTATCAAACTGCCCACAGACTTAAAATTAAGCGAAGGTAAAAATGTGTCCTGGAACTTTGGTTAGGGAACTCATTTTGATCAATGAATAAATCTATGACTCGTAGCAGAGATGCTCCAGTGCAAGAATGATGCCGGTGTTTTCAATCACAGTGCCTCTGCTGAAACAGTGATTGTTATCTGACCTACCAAGGAAAAGGTGACGTGAGCCAGCGTGCTCAGGGAAACCATTGCTCTGAGGTTACAATATAGTGAAGTTGCTAGGATATAGAAATGCTAAGTGATTGCAACCTGCCCTCAGAGCAATACCACGATGGCTGGCTGGGAACCACCCTGAAAGTAGGAGTAAAATTTTACAGGGGATTGAGTTCCAGAAATGGCCAAACAATTCAAATCTAAGTCAGCTATCTAACTGGATGAATAATGTACAACATCCAGGCTGAACAGAAATAATTACAGTGACATCACTGGAAGGAAAAATTAGTTGATGAAGAAAGCATGTAAAAATACCAACAGCAATTAAGGCAAGAGGTCTGTGGGGCGAGTAGTTGTCTTTGAAACACCAAGTGCCATGTGTATTTCTTACAGTGGAAGTCTAAATGCTTGCAGTAATTTAATAGATGAATTTAAATTTAGATGTAGGAGGAATTTTTCAAAACTATTTTTTAGTATTGAAAGTGGCTTAGATAACGCAATATCTGTGTATGATTAAAACAGGGGAAATTTTGATGAATTCATCCCAACTCTTATACTTCAGTATTAATTGGAAATACTTAGACTTAGCTATTAAAGATGCGGTAGCCTTACGGGCTGAATCTGTACTAAGGAAGGGGAGAATTTTGAGGAGAGAGATGTTATTGCAAAATCATGTTGTCATGTGATATCCCAAAATTTTACGAGAGCAGGAATTTCCTCAGTACTTCAGCACTTTGTAACATTGAGGTGAGGACTAGATGGGACAGCGAGGAGTTGAGATTAAGACTGATACAGCATCCTATACCTCCAGTTCTAGTGCTCCAACCAGGGGGATGGACGGACTAAGAGAACTGTGGTTTTAATGGAAAACGCAGAGTTTGGTGGAGTTTGCTTCTTTCATTCTAAAAGTTGGAGTTTTAAGAAGAGAGGGCTTGCATTGCTTATGTCTATAAAAAACACTGCCCACTTTATGTTCCTCTGTGTCAGTGCATGGATTAGCGAGTCTTTTTTTTTATGTGTTGAGCTCAAGTGTTTATGGATTTGGTACTTAAATACAAATTGTACGGTTTATTCTGCAGACATTTATGCATGGGGGTAGCCCCACTGAACAACAGGAGTACCAATGTACCTTGAGGGAGAAGGCCTGTGTTATTGGCCCACTTTGAGCTGAGCACTCAGAACTTGTATTTTAAGAAAATACTGTGGGTCCTATCATTCCTGAGCCAAATTCAGTTGCTTACTGAACCACAGCGTTGCCTCTGTGTTGAAAAGAATTACCTTGGTATAGCCAAAGATTCAATATTTGGCTTTCTAGGCACAATTTCTTTATTAATAACAATAAAGTGTGGGCTGAGTATAATACAGCATGAAAAAAACACAATAGTCACACACCAGAAACAAAAGTATGCCAGTGTTTTGAATAATAAGAGACTCCTCAAAAATATTTCCACCTTATTGGCATCTCCAAGTCAAGAAACAAAACTAGTTTTAAGACAGTGAACCAGAATTCTCTTCCAAGCCACAATATTTCCTGGAAGAGAAGAACTAGCAGTATGTATAAAGTAAGGAACATGCTACAAGGCCAGCCAAGCCTGCCTCCTGTGGATAGTTAATCTCTGGCTATAAAATTATATTGTTCTTTGTATTAGTCTTAAACGATTTGTACATATGTCCATTGTTGTCAGCTTAGAAAGTACAGTTGTGAAAATTTGGTTCCAAATGTTTAAACATTTCATCATATGAAAAGAACTGAAAGCAGCTTAGTTTTCTCAACAGTTGCATTAAGCCCTAGATGGCTAGGTTAGAAAGTCTTTTCTAAGTGTTCTTGACAGGGAAGCCGGAGGAAAATAGGTTTTTAAAACTGTTTAACTCTTGCTGTTCTGAGTATTGTTTGGGAAGAATCCTTCTGCTGGCTTACAGTGACCTGATCTGTACATTGATATTATTGCAGATGCTACAATTAGGTGGATAATCACCCATTGACTTATGTAAGCAACTACAGCCTCCTTTCAGTAAATAATTTAAGTGTTTGAGTTGGTTTAAGGACAGGCTAAAGAATACACACAATATGAGTTCTTTGAAATTTGGTGTTATATCTAGTAAGGAGTTCTCTGATAATCCAGAATCTGGTTGGACAATGAGTCATATTAACAGTACGATCTGCTGGAGAGATGAGAGGGCAGAGCTACTATAGTTTGTGGCGCAGGTGACTTACCTTTGTGTTGATTCCCCAACAGCTGACTTTGTTTTTAATTCTGTGGAGGTCTGTCCTTTGTACTGGCATTTCTTCTTGGGAGCAGAGAATCAGAAGAGAAGTCCCTTCAGGAGAAAACAGTGCTTGAGTTAAAATATTGCAGAGAACAGTGGGGAACTTTGAGTTTTAGATTTGGAGGAATTCATTTCCTTCTCAGATTTGAAAAGGAAAATTCCACACCCCTCTGAGTCTGAGTCAGGCTGAAACCGCAAGCACGAGGGACAACTGGAGGGCCTGTCTGAGAAGTGATTAGGGCTCTGTGAATTTCCAGGCTTCAGCTCCAGGTAAAGGTGGGAGTATCGGAGACATAAATTTAGTTTGCGGCATCTGATCTCCCATGGAAGCCTCCACAGCACTAGAGCTAGCAGAAACGGTAGTGAAGCCCAGCTAGTGAGAGATCAATGCATGAAATGAGCTCTACTTTGCCACTAAACAGTGCTTGCCTTTGTCCACCCCCAGTTTCATCTGCTTCCATCTTGCAGGCCATGTGAGGTGATCTCACCTTGCATTTCCACTAGCTGTGCCACAAGGCAGGGAAGAGCACACCTGAAGACATGATGCACAGTTCTTCACATGCAGAATGAGCTTTGTGCTTAGACTCTCTTTATGTACTCTACAATTTTGCTGCTCATCTGCATGTGCATAGGTAGTCAAATACTAAAATTGCTTTGTAGGTTGTCGTAGTTCAGCCCCAATCGATCGGGACCAGACTACGCAGTCTCTCTCTCTCTCACTCCCCCCGCCCTCCAAGAGAACAGGGAGAGATGATATAAGGAAAAACGGCTCGAGGTTTGAGATAAGGACGGGGAGAGATCCTTAAAGTTACCATTACAGGCAAAGCAGACTCAACTTGGGGAAAACTATTCATTTATTACTAAAAACAGCAGGATAATGAGACAAAGAACAAGATAACCTCCCTCTTCTGGAGCTCTACCACCTTTACCCCGACACAGGGGGGAAGAGGGAATGGGGGTTGCGGTCAGTTCATCATGCGTTGTTTTACGCCGCTGCTTCATCATCAGTTTAAGAACTCCTCACATTCCTCCCCTGCTCCATTGTGGGGTCCCTCCCATGGGCCACAGTCCTTTGTGAAACTGCTCTGGCGTGGGTCATCTCTTCCACGGGGTGCAGTCCCTCCAGAACAGCTGTCCCAGTGGGCCCTCCACGGGCCACAGCCGCCTTCAGGCATCCATCTGCCCTGGCGTGAGGTCCTCCACGGGCTGCAGGTGGATCTCTGCTCCTCCATGGGCCTCCAAGGGCTGCAGGGGGACAACCTGCTCCACCATGGTTGTCACCACAGGCTGCAGGGGAATCTTGGCCAGGAGCCGCATTACTCCTCCCCCTCCTTCTGAACTGACCTTGGCATCTGCAGCTGTTCCTCTCACAAGAAAAGTTCTTCACAACAGGCAGGCAGACGCCTCTCAGAAATCTCTTCACATCATCCAGCTCATCTCCTCTCCACTTCTTGCAGCCGGGCCGGGCTGAGTTGGGCCCAGTCGGCTGCCTGGCGGGAGGCCTGCAAGGCCCATGAGGCCTACACCTCCCCCTCTCTGCCCCGACTTAGTGTCCTCACATCTTCTCTTCTCTCTTTTTTTTTTTTTTTTTTTTTTTTTATGTTTTCCCCTTCTTAAATACATTATTGCAGAGGCGTTATCACAGAACATTCTGCTACCAATTGCCTCAGCCTTGGCCAGCAGCGGCTCCACCCTAGGCCCGGCCGAGTCCACTGAACAAAGGGGAAATTTCTAGCAGTTTCCTACAGAAGCTACCACCTTAGGCCCCCCCACCCCACTAAACAAAACCACAACATAGGTAGATAAGTTAAAGCACCTGAGTGGAAGGAGGGGTCCCATGGGAGTGGCATCAGTGTGTGTGTGCGCAGCTCACTATTAGATTCCTTTTCAAAGTAGTTCCTACATCTGTTAGGCTTCTGGCTTCAGGTTATGCCTGGCAGCTGTGATCTCCTCTTCCACAACTGCACCCTTTTCTAATCTTGTAACAGTTTTAAGGAACAATTAGCAGTTTTACTCCTTTGAACCAGCTATAAAAGGGCTTGTCCTAGGAGAAGTAAGCTGTTGCAGCCAGATCTAGGCTTCTTTCCCTTTTTTTTTGAGTGGTTTACAGGACTCCAGGTATGGAAAAATTCTGAATTGAAGTTGTGGTCAGTGAACTGGTGAGTGATAAAGAGGCATTGCTTGCTCTTCACAATATTTGTTTTGTTTCTTTACACAGTGTCAGGATAGCAGATAATTAAATATTTTCCATTAACGGGGCATGTGGGGGATTATTTTGGAAAGTGAAGAGACTGCAGTTTTCCTTTCCACTTTGGTTCCTACCTTGTTCTGGAATAGCAGGGAGGGAATTGCATTAAAAAAAAAAAAAAAAAAAAAAAGACTATGGTGGTGCAGTTCAAAAGAACTCTAATGTTGCTGTATATATTGTGTTTCATCCCATTTTTTAAAGATTTAGTACTAGAACTAGAAGGTCTTGGGGAAAAGTCTCTTGGGAAGCAGCCTTGTTCTCAAGTTTGTGAATTTAAGATACAGTTAAAAGGCAAAACCAGGCAAAAATAACACCGATCACATAGTAACAATAATTGGAGAGAAAAAGGTGTGGTGGCTAAGGGTTTTGATTTTATATCTGTAATATTAGGCTGTCTTCCTAAACTGTTCAGAGGAAAAAAGGCTGGCTTTTAAATTTTTTTAACATATGCCTCTGATTCTCTAACTTTGTAATAGCGGTATATAGTAATAGCATTTAAATGGGCTTATTAGTAAATGTGTGTGTACAGAAAGGGCTGGCAGTCGCGGTGGCATAGTTAGCTCAGTGGTTGTGAGAGATGAGGACTACATACAATTTAAAGCAATAGGAAGAAACACCTCCAAAAAATGTGGATTTCAAACTTCATAAATGGCTCAGGCATCACTGAACTAGTATAGCTTTCAGGCTTGTCACGATGAGCCCTATTTCGGCTCCTGATAGCAAATAGCTTTGCATCGTCATCAGTCTTTGGCCAGCGTTGTCTTTTCGTCTGCATGCCTGCAGCCCTTGGTGCGATGAACCTTCGGGCCTGGCTGAGGGTTGTTTCACGAACCGTGTGGTGGGTAATAACAGAGGAGGCCTCTCCCTCTAAACTAAAACTGGTTCTTTATTAAGAGCACAAGGGTCTGCATCTGTAGGCTGCACTCAAGCCATGTGCATAAAGAGTAGCTTAACTGGGGTCCAGACTCAAAAAAAAAAAAAAAAAAAGAAAAAAAAACATGTTCTTTCTTCCAAAGTCTGTGGGAAGGTGCTGCAGAAACTGCCTTCATATGAATATTTCAAGAGAATGCACACACTAGAACAAACAGCTAATAAATGGATATTTTTTTAACATTAGTTGTGTGTGTATACACACATGAACAAATATGTTTAAACAATTTTAGGGTACTCTTTTTGGAGGAAGGTATACTTTCCTATATTGCGATTTCTTGCATTTTACTCCAGAGATTCTTGTTCTGTCTCTGCTAGAGACATATTGCTGAGCAAGATCGGTAACTGATCTGGCACCTCCAGTTCGTCTCTTTACCTGCATCACGCAGAGACCAAGGGTTTAGGGGAATGAAAAATGCTTGGTGTGTGTTTTCTCCATTGAAACTAGAAACAGTTTAGCAATTTCACTCCATTTTGCTTTGTAATTTATTGACTTGAATTCCTAATGTCATGCTGCTTTTTAAAAAGACTTTTTGGTTTAACAAAATGTAGATAATTGCTTTGGCATTTTGGATTAAGAGAACTGTTTATCTTGCTTAAAAGTGATGACACTTTTTGTAATTATATTGTCTTTGTTACTACACACACAATGGTTTGTAACATTGATTCTAGCTTCCAAAAAACCTAGCTGGTTAAAGAAGTAGAATAGCTGGGAATGTAAGGACAAAACAATGAGTTTAGAGATAGTCAGCTGATATGATCTAGTTCACATAGGGAATAAAAAAAATTGAAAAATATGTTAAAAACCTAAAGCCTCATCATTCTGCTGCTTCTTTTGGCGTATTTGCCAAAGGACACAACTGTATGTTAGGAAAGAAAATGCTTTCTGGTTTGAGATGCTATTAAATAATGCCTTGGTTGATTTAAAACTTATTCCAAAGTTTCAACTTTCAAACTTGCCATGTATTTGTAGGCAAATGCAGAAGCGAATCTACCAACTCTTACTTTCTGGCATTGTTCTTATTTGGAGTTTTGGCATTAGTGTGTGTATCCACAGCAGTAATAACAGAAGTTCATAGAGCTCTTTATGACTGAAGGCTGAGTTGGTAACTTTATTTTTTTAAATAAGTATGGTGTTTTCATGACTAAAAGTGGGTCTTTTCACATGGAAACAATTGTGTGCAGAAAATTGCTGAAGCAATTTTGGAGGCTATTTTTAATTTAAAAATTTGCCCATGCACAGTGTGCCCTTGTTTCTGCCTAAAAACATATTTTAACAGTCAAGTAATATAAATGCTTCAAAAATGGAGTTTTATAGGGGAAATACTGATACAGTCCTAGCTACTTGCATAGCAATTTTACAAACAGTCCCTCCCATGCATTTATGCTGACTTTTCATTTCTTTTGCTTTTTCACTAGCTGCAACTGGCATTTTTTGATGGTTACTGTTTTTGCCATTGACTGCTCATGCACTGACAAGAAAATTCTCTGCTGTTTCCTTTTTACAGCAGGTTTTCATGAGAATTAAACCCCAAGCTAGTTATATTGATGAGGGAATATTTGAATCATTTGAACAAAATTGATACAGTTACTTTCCAATTTTGGGACCTTCTTAATTTAATTTTTTTTTTTCTTTCACAGTTAAAGCCTTTTCTCATTTAAGTGGTTTCTGCCACATTCATCAATTTTTATGGTACACTGTAAATTGTTCCCAAGTCTTTTCTGGTGATATAGACAATTTATCTGTTAACAAAATTGTAATACAAGAATACTGTAATTTTCTACTGCACACTGTGATGTGCTCAATTAATGACACATTTCTGTCAAAGGTGCTGTGACATCCTAGAAAACAGTTTAAAGTAGATACTTTACTGCCATTTATTATGGTGTTTCAGGAGATTTTTAGTGAAGTTGAGCCCCTAATTAAGCATGGAAAGCAGCTTAGTATCTTTTAGAATTATTTAATCTTAAAGCAGAAATTAACTAAGTTATTTCTCAGACAAAGTAATTAAAATCCTGCTCATGATTTTAAATATGTATTTCCTTCTTGATTGCTGAAATGATTCTCAGTGCTTCATTCCTTACTAAATGCATGGTTAAACTTAGCGTATGCATAGGCAAATCAATTTTACTGTAGTAATTAGTATGCATTTTGAGGGGGAAAAAAAAGCAGCAGCGTGCATAGCAAGGTTTGGTATTATTACATATATATTATGCATGTATTGCAAAGAAGAGATCACAGGTATAAATAGACCCATTAGCAATATAGATTATTTGCATTATTTCTGTAAAGTTCTTTAATTGTACTGTAGGAATTGTAAAACGGAGAAAGAAGCAGAGAGCAAAACAATGTTAGGAAGTTCAGGTAATGCAATGTGAAATCAGAAGTGAAGGAAAAGTAAATTGATCAGTGTTTTTAGGAATTGTTCAGAACTCACATAGCCTATAAAACTCATTGTCACAAGATTTTGCAGAAAGTAAGCGACTTCAAATAGCAACAGAATTAGATATTAAGTAAGTTTGTAAACAGAGCTAAGAAATAGTAACCCTACAGAGGTTCTGTGGAAATAAATAGTGTATGTGTGTATATTTATTTAAATTACAATTTGTTCCTGTCAAAAACCAGCCAATGATGTATTACAGTTGTGGGTTTTTATTTGGTGAAAAAGGTAGCCTTTTATTAATCAGTGATTTTGGTTTAGGGATTCTTAAGGAGGTCAGAGGTCACAGAAAATTATGGAATACATATTCAGGCAGAAATAAGCATATACAGAAAGACATAAGAATGTAGAATAATACCTAGAGTTTTAGAAGTCGTGTAAGACTCCATCTGTTTAGCAAAGGCAGTTTCTAACTGGGTGAGGTGTGTAAAAAGATTTTCCTTGTATGCAAGTTTTTCTATAGCTGCATAATGCATGGGGTTTTTTCACTTCTCTGAAACAGCCAGTGGTAGCCCCACATAAAGACTAGACAGCCACTTACCTGACCCATAGGAACAATTTCTCATCTTATGACTTCAGATTTACTAGGGTATGATCTACTGGCACCGGGAGAATGGCACTCCCATTGTTCAAGTGAAATACAGTGGGAGTTTTATGAGCAGAAGGAAGGGTAGTGTGGGTGTACTCCGTCCTGTCGTGGTTCAGACAGCAGCAAGCGCATTCCCAGGTCGCGTGCAATTGTACCTGCGCGTTTGCTGATTACTTGACAGTGACTCTTGAAGATAACTAACTCTGGTAATAATTACTGCCCTGGCTAAAGGTGTTCTATCTTGCTACCATTGTTCTTCAGGCTTTGGAAATAACTCAAGTCACATGCTGGGTTCAAAATCAATAGAGTGAGTCATTTTATGGTTATTTGTGCCTTAATAAAGCTATGGCTAAAGAACTCATTATGAATCACTTACATTTACATGGCCTTGTCTCTCCTTGACCTGAAAGCTCTGTATAGCAAGATGACTGAAGTTCTTGATTAGGGTAGCGAGATGTGATCTCCTCTTCATCCAGTGGTGACTCTTCAGAAAGTAGTCTGCGTAAGGAGGAGAAATACTATATCAAAAGATGCATGATTTTTGAACATCAGAGGATGCAATCAATGAGGGTTTTGACTGACTAAGGAATTCTAGGTTTTCCTTATGAAAAAGCTAGTTGACATTCATTAGAGCTTAAAAAAAAAAAATTCAATACAACTTTTTTTACTTGAAAACCAAAGTGTTAAGCTGAAAGATGTTTCATAGAAACATGCCGATGCTGCTGAAATCTTTACATTAAAAAGTCAAAATGAATCGTCAGCTTTCTAATTTTGCTTCAAGAATGTTGAATGCATCATTTTGTATTTATTGATGTATTTTTAATACATATACAATATAAAGTATATTTCATATTTTAGTACTGTGAAAGTTAATACATTGTTTTCATATTCAGAAGAAAGTATATAATGGTATTCAGTCGATCTTTTTTTGTCACAGAAAATTCATCGTGTTTATTTAGAGAAAAAAAAAAGAAAATCCTGAATTTCTCAGAATATTCAGACTATAGATTTTTATTGGCTCTGTGACTGTGGCAGCTGTATGAAAAGCTGCTTTTTATATCTATTAAATACATTGGAGGGTACTATTTCATTTTTTACGCTATATTAAAGTAACAAAATGATGCTATTTTTCTATTTATTTCCCAACAATCATATAGTTCTGATGACAACGTGAAGGTCTGGTCTTACAAGCTGTATAGTTCTTGCTGAACACTGAGCCAAAAGGATGAAGCAGCTGATTCATGTAGACCCCTGTTGCTGTATAACGCTTATTCAAACAGATAGACTTGCAGTTTTCATTTTACCAGCACCTACCATTTTCTCAGAGTAAGCTGTCTAAAAAAGCACTTTCATAACTGTCCCCTTTTGTTTAGAAATTAGGAGAGCCAGGCAAGCCTCTGTTCAGAGAACTTTCAAGCAGGAAGGGGAGTCTACATCCTCCTGCTGTTGCACATAAGAAATCATTACTCCTGTCCTCTCATCTTCCTGCTCCATTTGTGTGTAACACCCACCGATTCTCCCTTTCCATCTCTTCTTTTCTCTCACATCTCCATATGCTTGTCAGTTGAAAAAGACTTCTCGGTTAATCTATGAAATGTGTCCACTGCGCTCTCCTTCAAAGAAATTCCTTAAAAACCAACCATATTTCAGTTATAGTGATTCCATACTTCTATTTCTCTATATCATGAGTTATAAAGATAATTATTTTTAGATATGATGCAGTAGTGGAAAAGGCAATGCAACCTTAAGATGCATTAGGAGTGGTATTTCAAGAGGAAACGCTAGTGCTATTATAGAGGCTGTGGTACAACCTCAGAAATATTGTGTAGGGTTGGTCACCCGTGGACAGGAATGTTCAGTAAAACTGGAACAGATGTAGGGAAGGGTCACAGGGATTAAGGCAATGGAAAAGCCTGTTTTATAAGAAGAAGTAAAAGGATTTTACGTGTTCTAGCACAGCAAAATAAAAGCTGAGCACTTATGGTTTCTGTCTAGGCTATAACGGTTGGAGACACACAGGAAAGTACCTAAACTAACTGACAACACAGAATAAAACAATAGTTCTTGAATAGATTTTAAATGAAAATGGTTTGGTTTTTTTTCACTCTGAGGCCAGCCAGGAGCTTAATGAAAATAATAGGGGGAGAAAAGTTCTGTATGCTTTCATGGAAGCTATGTGAAATGCTGGGAAACAGGAACATGCGCCCTAGGAAATCCTTTCCTATGAAACCTGCAGCACTGTAAGTCTTCTCCATTAATAATTTAAGTCTTTTACTTTATATCTCACACATCTGCTGTAAAACATTTAGCCTCACGCTCAGACATTCCTTTTCTTCCACATACTTCCTGTGTGATATTAGGTAGGTCACCATGTCCTTCTGTTTTCCATGTGTACAATGTGTATATTAGTATTCCTTACCTCAAAGGGATGCTGGAAGGATAAATATAGTAATAGCTGTGCTGGCAGAGGCAAGTAAATATTTTATCATAGGCAAGGAATCTCTTTGCATTCATGCAATTTTTCTGTTACATGGTATCGTTTCTGTCAGAAACCTTATGTAAAGCACGCAAGAATAATAATAAAATATTTGGTTAATTCACATTTGCATATCTGCATTTCCCAGTTTTTACGATATAGAGTGTAAAAGTATTCAGAGTTTGTTCTGGCCTCCCCAGTATAAGACTCACGTGGACATACTGGGGTGAGTTCTGCAAAGGGCCGCAGAGGTGATGAAGAGGTTGGAGTGTCTGTCTTAGGGTGGCTGAGGTTGTTTGGCCTGGAGAAAAGAGGGTTCAAGGGGGCCTTATCCATGTGTACAAATATCTAATGGGGTAGTAAAGAAGATGGAGGAGGTAGGCTCTTCTCTGTGCTGCCTGGTGACAGGACAAGAGGGAATGGGCACAAATTTAAATATAAAAAATTCTATTTAAACAAAATTTTAAAACCCGCTTTTTCACCTTAAGGTTGGTTGAACACTGGAAGAGGCTGCCTAGGGAGGTTTGTGGGGTCTCCATCCTTGGAGATACTGAAAGCTCAACTGGACCTCGTCCTGGGCACCCTGCTGCAGCTGACCCTGCTTGAGTGGAGGGGGTTGGACTAGGTGATCTCCTGAGGTCCCTTCCCACCTCATTTGTTCTCTGTGATCCTTTGTGTAAAAATAAGTGAAAGAAAAGAAAAACTCCCTCTTGTAAAATTTCCAGAGGTGAATCTTTATATATTTCATACATGCTGTTGAACTAAATACAGCAGGACAGAAACCTGAGATATTTGATCGTTCTTAATAGCTCTCTGCTACCTAAGTGCACGGCAGTTTGAATAAGGTATGAATGGTGAATTTTATACCCCAGTGTCACTTGGACTTTTGCCATTGACTTCTGTGCAGTCAGGATTTTAGTGTAAGTGACTCAAAGTGGAGAGCCGCTGTTGTTCTTAGAGCTGCTGTTTTCTTTTCATTCCGGATCAGTATTGATTTACTTCTCAAAAGGGAAGGCTTAAATCTGTCTACTATAGAAGTATTTAATGACACTTTTGTTTTATGCTTTGTAAAACAAAAAGAAATGTACATCCTGTAGCAGGGATCTGGCAAGAAGGAAACAACTTGTGGCTTCTACATCAATTTTATGAAAGAAATGCAATCTCACCGTGTGACCAGTGGAAGGTTAAGTTTATGTCTGAGTTTAAATTTTCTGTAGTGACAACCCAGAACTCCAAAGTAGCAGACTTTTCCAGTGCAGATATCTTCCCAATTAAGTTGCTTCATAAAAATGAAAACCTTACTGTTCTAAATCCTAAAGGAATATTGTAAATATGTATTTTTGTTCCAGCAATATAATTTTTCCCAAAATAATAGAAATGTAGACAAAGTGAAGAGAGATAATGGTTCCTTGAGGAAGCCTTTTCTCTTGGCATTTGCTTGTGAGGGAAACATTCACCTGCATCTGAGAGATGAACCATGCTGAGATGCACTGCAATAGCTCTAGTCCCAGCTTATAATTCCAGAGACGTTTTCTGAAAGCATTCTAAATCTCTTGTTAAGGCAAGATTCACTTTTTTTTTTTTAATCAGCTAAACTATCTAAAAAAGAACATCATCAAGATCTGTCCCAGAGAGACTCCTTCCTGGACAGAACTTTTTGTTCCATAATGAGAGACAGAATCAGAGCTCTCTGAATAATAAAAACCAGATTCCTGAAGTGGTTTTGTGGAGGAAGACTCAGATTTTATTCATTGCTCATTGTAGAGTCTGATTATCTCTTGTTGTGAATTTTCATGTGGCCACTGGTATATGTCAAAATATTGTGAAAGTTTCATAGAAGTTTGAATATGAAGTCTATTTACACTATTTGTTGTTTTACTCCATTTCTTTTTAAAAGGTAATAATAATGTGCTATCCTGTCAGACAGCTGAAAGTATTCAGTAACTAATCAAATGCCATTAAGGGCAAAATGTGAAAATGGAACATAAAACAATGCTTTCCAGGAATACTTT
Organism: Chlamydotis macqueenii; assembly: GCF_036417535.1. Classification (NCBI taxonomy): domain Eukaryota; kingdom Metazoa; phylum Chordata; class Aves; order Otidiformes; family Otididae; genus Chlamydotis; species Chlamydotis macqueenii. The sequence continues at coordinate 17,838,189 of NC_141568.1, forward strand.
TAGACTAATTTTAATTGGTCCGACCAGATCTTTAAATTACAAACACATTGACAGAAATTGAAAGCTGCTTGTGAAATGTTTGCAAGAGATTGTAATCAGTTTGGTTTTGACCCCTCAAAGTATTATGTAGCAAACTCTCGTTAACCTATGTTAACTAGTCACATCTCTTATGAAAGAAAGCAAAAGAAGCAGTCATATGTACCGTCCTTGTCACTTTTTAATGCCAACTGCAACAGGGTTTATTCAGAACCAATTGTGGGTCTTTATAAAATGGCATTGGCTTGTAAGGCACTAAGGAAAGACAAATGCACGTAACATAAAATTAAGATGTATGTGGTGTCAGAGTGGACAGTAGCTCCAAAATGCTCTGTCATTCTCCCAATCCACATTGCTCTGTGTGATGGCACTTCCCCCTTTAGAAAGTCACTTCATGGTTTTTGTGACACCAATCAAAGAGCGTTTCTGTGACCTCATTTGCAGTCAGTCCTTCAGAAGTGCCACGATTATTCAGTCTGAGGGCATGTTCCTGCTGGCACCTCCTGTGCACTCAAATTTGCAATAGAAAAAATGATAATGCTTTAAAATGCAGTGTATTTTTTTTTACCATCAAAATATAGTAGCATGATTCCCCTTTCCGTGCTTGCTTAGGCTGCTGCCATACAGCAGAAAGTTAGGAACTAGAATATGAAAGTTACTTCTCAGATGGTGTAAGTAAACTGAATTATGGAAAAGATGGGGAGAGAGATCAACAGAGTTGCAGGTGTAAGTGTTATATAATTTGTGAAAGATTTTGTGGAGTGAATGTTTCTCCTGGAGTAAAATATATTTTCTATCTTCTCTGGGCTTCTGAGGGGCTCTGGCAATGCCCATGCTTTCTTCTGTCTATATGTTCTTATTTTTTTATATTAGGAACAAAGGACTTACAGGAACAAAAAACCAAACTAAAGAGGAGTCCAGACAATGTGATGGCAAATGAATACAAAGTAATGTATACTGGAGGGAAGAAAATAATCTATCACTGTACTTCACAGTCTGCTAAAATAAGTCTGTCAACTCAGGCAAGGGAATCCACCATCGCATTAGACACCTTAGTGATGACTTCTCCTCAGTGTGAAGTTGCAGACAAAAAAATTAGAGAATGGTGAAGTCACAAGATGAATAGGAGACAAGAATAATGCCATGGGCAGTCCTGTCTGAACTACTATGTGCACTGATCACTGGCTATCAAAATTACACAACAGAAAAGGATGCTGGAAAAGTTGGGGAAACAAAGTGTTGAGGAAGGACTGCAGCCAGATGGTAAAGGTTGGCTGATTTGCCTTGGAAAGAAGGGGTGACGGCTTAACCAGAGTTGGGAGGGCTTGGCAGCTCTGCTTTTCCTGTGCAGCATCAGAGCTGAGGTCTGTTACTGGGCTCTACAGAACTCGCACCAACTGTTAGGAGGACAACGCCGTGGTTTTAAAGGCCATTGTCTAAAGCTGTACACCCTTTGGATTCACCACTCTTAGATTTAAGAGTCAGCTTTATTATTTTAACTAGTTTACAAGGAGACAATATATGTGACTGTATATATTTATCCAGCAGAGTTGCTTTTTTCCCTGCTAAACTTGCTATTCTAGAATGTTGAACGTGTGGAAAAAAAAAAAAGTTTATTGGAAATTATTGTATTTGAAAAGGGCCTTAGCTATTCCCCAGAAAGAAGAGAAGCGAACACAGGGTCAATTTACAACCTGACCTGAAAACACAAAGTTGATAATTGGCTATCATTGCTTATTGTATCTATGATCTGATTTGTTGAAATGCTCAATAAATCCACTATTAGGAGAAAAAGTGCTTACATGCGTTTTTTCTTTAGAAAGAAAAACCAAAACAACAAAATAAAAGATTGATTGACAAGACATCAATAAAGCTTTGAGCATACACTGCTGACCTTTTTTTCTTTGCACTGCAATCTGTGTTTATTAGAATTCAGCTCCTATAAATAGGTTTCTGTGGATAAAAAAGCGAGCAGCTTCTTAAGAGTTTTGTTCAATAAACTTCTGTGAAAATTCTAAAGACTTAATACATGGCTTTCAATTTAATTCATTCTCTCTTCCCTTCTTAAAAATAAGATATAAGTGGGGATGAAATAGGTTTAGCTAGTGGAGTTTTTTTCTGAAGCTATATTCTTAAAACTCACCTTTCCTTTTTAATGTCTGCTACAGCAGTTCATTCAGAACAGACAGAATATATATCATGTCACACCTTGTACTGAAGGCTATTTCTTCTCTTTAAATAAAAACATATTATAAATCTGTGCTGCACTTGAGTGTTGTAAGCACTCAGGTTAGCGACTTCAAAAGTAGAGCTGGAATGAGGCTTTGGCAGGCACTAAAGAATACCGACCGAGTCCTTGGACTCTATTTTCTATTTGATCTTCCCAAGCAGAAAACCTCTTCAGAGCCTTTCAACGCAGTAAAGGTGGCACAGCAGTGATGTCAAGTCTTTTAATTTTATTGCAAGCCTAGTGATACTACTGGATTAGGGGTTTTGTTCTTAAAGCCCTTTCTCTTGGAGTCGGGTGAGAATCTCTTTCATTCTGTGTTGCTGAAGTAAATGTGTAGTTGATGTTGCTCTAAGTAAAAAGTGAAATGGAAACCCGAAGTTGAACAGGTCAAAATTTGAAGTCCGGCGAGAAAAGTCTCTGGATAGGCTCAGAATTTGCTTGTCTCCTCAATGTGTGTTTTACAGAGTGGAGCCTTCCAGAGCTGGCAGGTAAAGGACACTTCTGTCTTGGTGTCAGGCTAGGTGTGCATTTTTCCTCAACTGTTTCATGATGGAAGAAAAGCCATTTTTACCAGATCTTGTCTCAGAGTTTTCTTCTTGATTAGTACTCCCTAAAAATCCATTGTTTTTCTCCAGCATTTCTATTACCCTCTTCTGACCTAGTAATTCTGGCTCAAGCATCTTTCCCTTGATTTGTGATACTAATCTCTGGTTAATTTAGGCTATTCCACCCACCCTCATCCCTTTCTCCCTGTGGTGGTTTTGGGTCGGGTTTTTTGTTGTTACTGGTTTTGGTTTTGTGTTTTATTTTTGGCTTGAATTTTGTGGGTTTTTTTTTTTTTTTTTACTCTCCATTGTGTTTGACAGGAAGGTCCTTTCGCTAGGTACTGACTGTGTTTTAGGGGTTCACAGTTTGCAAAACAGGAAAAAATTGTTGGTATTTCTTGTAACACAACTCACGAAGAGCATCTGCAGTACACCTGGGATGGTCCTACGTAGCATGAAAACACTCCTGGAGTGCTCAAGCTCATAGGTAGCTGGGCAGTTGGGCTCTTGTCATGTGCTAGTATTGAAAACCAGAGGACATTTTCTTCTCTCAGGCACTGAGTGGGAGCTGGATTGGCTATTTGTATTAATCTAAATATTTTTAAATATGGATAGCAATTGGTTCTTTTCCTTTGTTTCCCAGACATCCCAGTAGAGGTAAAAATACTAAGCCGTCTTTGGAAAAGGTGTGTAGTTCTTGGATGGAATGGACTGTATACACCAGAGAGACTATCCTAATTAATCTCTGCTTGTATTAAACTTGGCAGCTACCGGGACAAAAACATTGAACATGATTATTCCTTTCAATTTTGACTTTGCTATGTTACAATTAGGGCCAGGTTGCACACAAAGCGGGTAATACTACTCTTATAAACCAGAAAGTGAGAAGGTATATAGCACTTGGCAAAAATGATGATACAAAGCAGAGAGCCTGTTTTGTCCTCTCCTAGATCTAGAGGGGGGAAAAAAAAGTGCATTATACATGACTTTATCAAATACAAGAATTCTGTCAGATTTCCTGCTAACAGGAGGAGGGTGGTACAAAATATGAGGCCCTGTTTAGAAATTCTGTACATTTATAAAACATACTGTATCCTACAAATCATTCCCATTTCTGCACAATACATCTAAGACAGACACACTCCAGTCAAATTTTATCTATTAAATATATAGCACTTTAGTGCCATGCAAGCATTACTTTCAGATACAAGAGGACTATATAGAACTTTAATTCTGCTTATTCAGTAATAACTTATTTCGCAAGCTCTGATCATTAGGATTATTATTAATTATCATGCCATTCAGCTATGCTGACAAAAACATCTTTCTGATATAACTGAGCACATAAAAATATTGGATTAAAGAATTAACTCTGCCAGATTTTAAATAGAGCAAAATAAAATGGCTAATCAAAATTTGAGCACATACAAGGTGATCATTTACCTACCTTCATTGCACATTGTTTGAATAGTTTGTATTATGGATGTGAAATTGCCCTCAAGGAGGTTAGTTAAAGTAATAAAGGCTTCCCTTCGCCTCAGGAGCCACTCCCTTTGTGATGTGACCTTTCTGTGACTTCTGAGCTCAACTCATTATGAAGAGAGACAAATGCTTATTTTAAGCCTTTTTGAAAGCTGTTCAGGCACTAGGTTTTACGGCAAGGTCCTTTTTTCTCTTTTTCTAAACTAGTTGCAATTGAGAGTGGTGGGGAGAAGAAAAATAATCACAATCAGAGCCCTTTTACCGGTGTTATCTGTGCCTTATTTTGGGGTTTTTTGTTAGTTTTGAGGAGGGAGGGTGTTTTTTTTCATCTAGAAAAAAAGTCTGTGCCAGGATTTCAGTCCTTTGCAGCAGCATGAGTAGAGCACACTTGCCACAGTGCTAGGCCCTGCCTTTCCCACACCAGGATCGGCAGCACAATGTGCCCCAATTCCACGGGACGTCCGTGCCCACAGCTCCCATTTTATCACGTGCTCAACGCCAGCCTCATCGCAGAGAGCAAGAGGCACCCGTACACGCATGGTATTGCGTTAGGACTGTCAGTGTAGGAATCGGTGCATTAGGCTAAATTTTACCTCACCTTAGGCCGCATGTCAGTGTTGTGGTTGGTATTTTGGGCTGAAGTCACCTCGGCTGGGGCCTGTTGGTATTTCTGAACAGCCGGGTGTTTTCACACAGGGTCTTGGAAACAAATATGTAGCTTTCAGTCGCTAATGCAGGAAGGGCACCAAAATGGGCTGCTCTGTCCTCGGCCCCTTGCCATGGCCTGTGCTTCCCATGCGCTGTACCCCTGTCAGTGGCAGCGGCAGTGAAATGGTGACTTTTCCTCTTGAAGCAGACACTTTGAGTCCCGTTTATTTGAATGAGGAGTAGCGGTAGGCTGAAAGTCAAGCATGTGTTTCACATCTTCAAACTATGTCTTTGAAAGAAACAAAGCGTGGCTGTTGGGTTGTGGCTGTGGCAGTAGAAAGCCGAGGCCTTCCCGGCCTGCTGTGGCGGGGGCAGCCTGTGGCCCGCCAGTGTCTGAGGGGAGCCTGGAAGTGTTGGCGTGTGGGGGTCTTTGGCCTGTAACAAAAACTTCCTCAGTTTTCTACGACGCTGGGCTCTCTGGTGCCACTCCAAAGGGCTCAGGAGAAGTGAGGTGATGGACCTTTCTCAAAAAAAAAATCCCAGGAGGGCCAGAGACGATCTTTCCTGAAGTGCTGGTGTTTTGGTGAGGAGGTTTCTTTGTGTAGCGCGTGTCTTCTGCACTGTCAGCAAACATGGTGGGTAGATAACTTTTTAAATGAAATACAGATTTCTGATGTTTAGTTGAAAGTTTAAGAAGAAAAACCGTAAAACTCTGAAAGTTGCCATAAACTTACAGGGCTACTTAGCAACACTGCAGAAAACTTTATTTGTACCGATCTGGAGCCGGGTAGGTCACGCTGCCTGATAACCTTCGGGGGAACTGTCTGTGGAAATGTTAAGATTGCTGAAGCAGATTGGAAAGATAAAGAGAAATGCTGTAAAACAATGAATAACTTCATAAATACACTCATTTCTAGCCTCATTCCAGTTTTGTGGTAGTTGATGATTTTTTCTGTGTATGTGTGTTCAGAATTGCTCGCCAGAGAATTTCTGCATTCTTAGCTGCAGATGGTTTAGGAGAAATATATCTTACGAGTGTGAAAGCATTGGGGCAGTGCTGGAGAGACGTAGCAGGTCACCTGCGTGGTGCTTTTCAGTTCTGTATCTGGGCAAGCAGAGCACTTGTACTCAGGTTTTCAGGTGATGTACAGATGCTGAGATAAATTATTTTAAAAGTTATTCTCTCTAAGATTCCGGAAAAATTCATTTTTTGTAGAAAAAAGTGTGTCGAGAAAGCATCTTTCCTGGCATATTTGTTAAAAGTAAAGACAAAGTGCAGACAATTTTTTCATCTGAGCAAATATTTATAAGAAATCGTGTGTGTAGATGTGTACTTTGCCCTGCAGAATTTACCAGGGTGCGTTTGGGAGTATTTACCCGCTGAGCTGTAATCTTAATGTGAAGCGTATAACTAAGTATACCATTTCCATTTCGAAAGATCACTTAATATCTTTTCTGCAAATTTTTAAATTTGTTTAATTAAACTTAGCACTCCATTCCACTTCACTAGATCTATTTAATTTTCATATATCTAAGCAGTTTTTCAAGTACATAATTAAAAGAATAGATTTATAAAATCAGTACTTTTTTTACATTAACACGCTCAAGAACAGGAACTGTATTTTGCTGTTGATTAGCACATGATGGTAAAAGCATTAGCATAAAGTAGGAAGAAGGAAATGATCTAGTCCTGTTCAAAAAGTCCACCCTGAAGCTGACCACCAGATATTTTAAGGAGCGTAAGATCTGTCTGCTCTACTGAAACTTTGCAGAAGTGAATGCAGCAATAACCTTGATATTAATTTTTTGCAGGCATTAGGGAGTGTTCTTCATGAAGAGAAATGGTATGTAGTGTGCAACTAGGAGTTCAGTTTTGAGTTTCAGTTTGGGTACCATACAGAGGTGGATTTCATTAAACCGGTTTTTGGAATTAAAGTAGCTGGGATGAAGTGACTGGCATGTGGCCAGTCAATGAACTGGAAGCAGAACTAGTGGAGTTCCCAACAGTTTTCTTTGTTGTACCTGCAGACAAGGCTGCGGTGGTTCTCTTGTTGCCTAGTGGCTACGGCCTGTGGGTGTCTGCAGAAAGAGACAATGTTTTAGAAATTGATGTTTGTGTAGGATGAGGATTAATCCTATTTGCGTTTTGTTCTGATAGGCCAATGCTATGACTGAAGGAAAGAAATTACTACATACCTTGATCATCATCTTAGCAAAATTAAAAAATGCTGTGTGGATGTATACTATGCAGTTTCAGTCTGTAGCTACTTGAAAAATGGGCATCAAATATAGATGGAAAATATGAGGAAACAACGGCTCATCCCTGCAAGAGCCACCTAACTGCCTTGCACTCAAAAGCCTGTGGGATTTATGTAATGAAAATTAATCTCCAGTACAGCAACAAGATGAATCTGTGTAATTTAGTTCACTGAACTCACTAATAAAGACTTCTGTGGTCTTTGAAGCTGATTTTTATATATACTTTTGGTAAACTGTTTTATCCAGCTGGAATTTTGTATTCTGGAAGACGTACAATATTGAGCAGTGGGTAAATCATTCGCCAGTGTATTTGGAAGGTTTGTGTGCACATGTGCTTAATGTATGTTTGTGTGTAAATATTTGAGGGTGTTATTTAAAAGGAAATATGGTAACTGGGAAGCATACGTCCCTGATTTAGTCCCCTGCGATGGCAGACAGCTATCTCCCAGACCTCTTCCTTCCAAAGGCTCTACAGATCATGCACCATGTGCCACGCTGCACTGTGGCCACAGTATACATCACAGTATATTTTACTGTGTGTGTTACAGTATACACAGTATATGTTGTCGTAACAAACTTGAGACGTTTATTAGGAGACTGAAAGTCCATAAATCCTCTTCCATAAGAGGAAGATGAGTGAGATTTGTGGCATAGCTGGGATCCACTTGAGCATTTAGATGTCATTTTAATCCTATGCAGCTTCAGAATGAAACCAAAGTAAAAGAAACTTTGAAGTTCTTATCCACTATAGATAATTGTTAGCAAAGCTCTTTCAATACATAAGCATTGTATATTTAACATAGTGTTTTAAACCCCTTTATATATCTTTTTTCCTGAAAAGGTTGTGGAAACTCAAGCTGTATCTGACAGTTCAGCTCCAGTAATTAAGCAAAGATTTAATTAAATTAGATTACTTTTAATATATTTTCATGCATCTTATGTAGAACTTAAAGAACTATATAAGGCTCAGTCTAAAGCCAGTTGAGGTAAATGGGAATCTTGGGGCCTCATATCAAGCTCTGTAAGAGTTTTTCCTGTAAAAGAGAGGATCAGAGCATTTCCCTGACACTTGAAAACCCATTCCATTGGTAGCTTTGTTAATAAAACTCTTAACCAAAGGTTCTGTTTTCTCAAATGTCAGCTTTAAGGATATTGATAAAAGCTGACAAGGTTAAAAGATTACTTATTCACCTGGTTTCTTCCTGGTCTTTCTTGATGCATCCTTTAATTTGTACATTGTCATAGTTCAGCCCCAATCGGGACCAGACCACGCAGTCTCTCTCACTCCCCCCGCCCTCCGAGAGAACAGGGAGAGATGATATAAGGAAAAACGGCTCGAGGTTTGAGATAAGGACAGGGAGAGATCCTTAAAGTTACTGTTACGGGCAAAACAGACTCGACTTGGGGAAAACTATTCATTTATTACTACAAACAGCAGGATAATGAGGCAGAGAACAAGATAACCTCCCCCCACCCCTCCATCTTCCCAAGCTTAACATTATCTCTACTACCTTCCCCTCCCGAGCGGCACACGGGGGAAGAGGGAATGTGGGTTGCGGTCAGTTCATCACACGTTGTTTCACGCCGCTGCTTCATCATCGGGGGAAGAATTCCTCACATTCCTCCCCTGCTCCATTGTGGGGTCCCTCCCATGGGCCACAGTCCTTTGTGAAACTGCTCCGGCATGGGTCATCTCTTCCACGGGGTGCAGTCCCTCCAGAACAGCTGTCCCAGCGGGCCCTCCACGGGCCACAGCCTCCTTCAGGCATCCATCTGCCCTGGCGTGAGGTCCTCCATGGACTGCAGGTGGATCTCTGCTCCTCCGTGGGCCTCCATGGGCTGCAGGGGGACAACCCGCTCAACCATGGTCGTCACCACAGGCTGCAGGGGAATCTTGGCCAGGAGCCGCATTACTCCTCCCCCTCCTTCACTGACCTTGGCGTCTGCAGCCGTTCCTCACAACAGGCTGGCAGACGCGTCTCAGGATCCTTTTTACATCTTATTCACTTCAACTGCTCATCTCCTCTCCACTTCTTGCAACCAGGCCGGGCCGAGTCGGGCCCAGTCGGCTGCCTGGCGAGAGGCCAGAGGGTGAGGCCTGCAAGGCCCACGAGGCCTGCGCCTCCCTCTCTGTGCCTCTGCCCCCGCTCAGCTTCTTCACATCTTCTCTTCTCTTTTTTTTTTTTCTGTTTTCCCCTTCTTAAATACGTTATCGCAGAGGCGTTATCATGGAACGTTCTGCTACCAATCAGCTCGGCCTTGGCCAGCAGCGGGTCCGCCCTAGGCCCGGCCGAGTCCCCTGAACAAAGGGGAGCGACTTCCAGCAGTTTCCTACAGAAGCTGCCACCTTAGGCCTCCCCTCACTAAACAAAACCAGAACATACATATAAGGCCATTACCTGTTCTCGGGGAATGTGTCCACTTTAGGCGGTACTGAGGGTGCAGACAGCACTTAGGTGGTTGGTTCACCTAAATCTGGGCACCATCGTCTTTTTCCTCGCAGGAAGCTGTGGCAGCTGGTCTGCAGTGATCAGACCTACAACCTAGGCATGTTTATTGACCCCTTATTTTGACTTGTGTTTCTTTAAAACTTATGGTAACCAGGCTAACCAGCTGTCTTTACAAGCTACTGCAGAGCTGCTCTGGTGCTCTTGCAATCCTATTATAGAAACTTAGTCCCTCGTTGCCGCTGCCGAGGAGTATGCTCTTTGAACTGCTCTCTGAAAAGATCAGTGTGTTAAATATTTCAAACTTAAATAGGAATTAGCAACATTGTTCTGTCTGAAAGTGATTCATTTTGAGAGCTCCTCTGGCAATCGCTGTTAAATGTCTTTGTATTAAATTTGCCATATTGCAGTCTCTGTTTCCATTCCATGTTTCAATGGCAGTTTGTTCCACAGGCTTGGTGCAGGGGAGTTACGATGGTATTCAATTAGCCAAGTAACCTCTGAAGATTTGCTAATGTACATATAAAATAGAAATCCACTCTAAAAACTTCTCTGACATGCACATTAATTTCAAACACTAAATAATGGTTATGGTTATGTAATGTACAAAAGGCAGGCCCTGTGGTGGTATTCCAGGGAAGAGGTTTGTCCCTTTTATGCCAGAAGCATGCTCTTTATTGATGGGTCAGAGATCTGAGACCTGGCAAAACATTAAGCATTGTCTTTCATGAGAAGATCTCACATGTAAAATTGGGTATGTGCAACTAATTGACCAAAGGTTGTTTAGGACCATTTTGCAGCAGTGAGTGAAGATTCAAATTCAAATTTCAAATTCCAGAGATGGTAAATAATGTGTCCAAAGATTATTCCTTGTTGTTTTTTTTTTTTCTTTTGTAATGACATTAGAAAACATATGTGTGTATATATAGTTATGTTAGAGATAGGTATTCTGTGGGCACAATGAACTGTGCTTTCAGGATGTGTGATTTTCATTGTAGATTAAAGGAACTGACAAAGAAATAAAAGAACAAAATTAGAACTCCAAGAGAGAACAGAGTATGCAAGACTCCCTTGTTAACCACAGACGTCTGCCAACATGCAGAGAAGCTATGAAGGGAGCTTGTTTTATCCTTAGGAGCGTTATGTGGAAAATAGTTCTACCAATATTAAGTAGTATACACTCCAAACTGGAGAACCCCTTGTAACAAAGTCTCCATCAGATTTCACATAAAACGATCTCATCAGTTTATTCATATTACAGTTTCTTGCTTTTGATCACATGTGTGTTTTGTGTTTTGTTTTGTTTTTTTTTTTTTAAATGAAAGTTACATTACAGCTCATCTGTGTTTAATATGAACTGCTGATAAGAAGATTGTATGTGGAATCTTAATAGATTGTAAATTCTGCCAGTTTCTGTGAGTGGACCTTTTTTTCTCAAGCTTCATAAGACTGAAATATTGGAGAGCCAGGAAAAAAAGGTATAATCTGGAACTAATAGGTATTATGTTTTTCAAGGAAATTAGAGCAAACTACTCACTAGAAGAGATCCTAATAAATTACAATACGCGTAAAGCATTCTGAACAAAGCAGTTATAATATGCAGCAGTAGAAATGCCAAATGTGTTGTATCTCTTAAATATTGAACTGCTGAGCAAGAGTTTGGTAGTGTTTTAATAGTATTTCTGTTGCTGTTTAAGCTTTCAGGGAGTTGACGTATTTTACTCCGAGTGACAGAAACTGAGAAGCTGTTAGAGTGAAAAGATGAATGAGGCTATGCAAAACATGTGCTGCACAATTCCAGGTTTGACCTGACTGTTTAAATAGACCTCGAGATTTAAAAACAAACACATACAAAAACAACAAGGAAAGCCCGTCAAAGGATTATTAACGTGTTATAAAGGATTATATTAGTAATGCCAAGAATTTTTCTCTGTTTTTAAATGTTTGCAGCAAGTTTTTATAGTCGCTCTGACTTGGCTATCGTGTGAGAAATGATACTAAAGAAAAGCTCATGGAGAATATTTTGATGCAGAAAGGAATGGCTTGGGAGTCCCTAAGTAAATAGAGGCCAGGGCCATGCAAATTTTCCACTGTTCATTTCTCAGTAGCTTTTCAACTGAATATTGTCAAGCTCATTTTTGCAATCTTTAATTTTAATTGGAAGTTAGATACCCCCCCTACTGCACACCACAATTTCAGCTCCTCATTGTTTCCTGGCTCCATCTCTGATGTAGCTGTTGAGGCTCTGACCTTGTGTCCACATAAAGTAAACTGGACAGATAAAAGCTTCAGAAGTAGTCAATTTAACTTTTTCCAGGCTTCATTTAGAAAAAGGTGCCATTTGCCAAGCTGTTAGGTGATGGGATCTCTCATTTGGTACTGAGAAGCTGGAGGAAGACTGTGATAGACTGTGAAATGTATGAACGAGTAGTTTATTCTCAATGAAGGAGCACCATCCTGTAGCAGCGTTCTGGCTTGATTCAAGAAGGTCAGCTTTGCACCAGCTAAAACTAACAAAAAAAAAAACCAACCCCAAAGACAGTATCTCAGTAATCAGGGTATGAAATAAAACCAGAGATGGACAAGCCACTTCAGACAGTGATTTTCTGCAGCAATTTAAAAAAGACAAAGGGACTGTAAGTCCAGAAACTTAGGGCTGAGCATGTATGGTCTGTCTTTTTTACTAGGTGATACAATTTCAATGGAGGATGCATTTGTCAGTGTACAGCATTTAATGCTGTCAGTATTTTAATGGGAAATGCTTAGATGTTGAAGTTAACATCGTGAGACTGGACAGTGACGATACTGTCTGTCTCAGTCTTGCATATGCTTTCAAGGCACCATACAGAGTATTGGTTTTCCTGGGAGGCAACCACGCAGGTTAAATTGTGCCTTCATGTGTATTAGCCATGCTCGGGAGCAGTGAGGAAGGGAGCAACGGAGTGGAGCTGGATTGAGGCGTTTTAGGAGCGCGGCCGGAGGCAGCCTGTCTCCAACTGCCTGGGGACAACATAATATCCTGCGCTCCCCGCACCTCCAAAAAGTTGCCTGTGCTGCTTCTGCACCTGCAGCCAGGGTTTAGCACTGTGTGCCTCCCTCCTTTAGCTGAGCAGTGCTTTGGGTGCTGTTGGCTTCTTGCTCGTTTTACCTTGTAGTAAGCAATCATGGAGAATGTCATGCTCCTTCAACACCACTTAGTGGGTCAGGACAGGCGAATTTCTGGGTCTCTTTCAAACTTTGCCCTCTGCATTACTCCACCGGTGCAAAAGAGTCAATGGGTTGGTCCCAAGCGTGTAAGACAATCTTCGTTTAAAGAAGAGGAGAGTTACATTTCAGCATTTTTCTGACAATTATAGTAATCAAGCTAAATTATCCATAAACCAGAAAAAAGTATCAATTTTACATTTGAAGGAAACTTTTTTTTTTTTATTAAAAGATAGTTTTGTTTGGTATTTTATGCCTGGGATATAACAATTTTAGCCACCCAGAAACCAGACTGTGGTTTGTTTTTTCTCTATTATTGCTTGGCAAAGTTATGGAGGAAAAATATTAGAATCTGAGGCAATTCCAAAAGATATTTTCTTGCCCTGACTCAGTAATTCTGTCTTCGTGAATTCGTGCTGTCTTGTGGCTTGTCACCCTGGTTGTATATCTCCTTTAACCACAAGAAGCCTTTTAAAATGGGGAATAGGCTCAAGTTGTAGACCTGGAATTCAGTTTGGGTTAGCAGTGAGGTGGCAGGATACTTCAAAGGACCGGATGCTTTGCTGTCTCCAAAGAGTCAGGGGAGCAGAAGGGCAGGCAGGTTGTTTCTGTAGAAGTCTCCTTGTGAGGACAAGCTTGTATCTCCTCCCAGCTCCTGGCTCCCTCCTCAGGTTTGCTCCTGTTGTCGCAGTGGCATCATCTCAGTGCAGCTGCATGCTTGTTTCCCACACATTCATATCCAATAGCCCACGCATTGTGCAGAAATTACAGGTTTAAAGGTATTTGTAATATTGTCTAATTTATTTCCCTGCTTTTTTTTTTTTTTTGTGAGTGGCTAATGAGACTTGCTGGTTATTCCCATATTCACTCAAGTTAATAATTGTGAGGAAGTCACTAACTATCTCTCTTAAAAACACAGTGTAGTTTTGGAGATGAGGGAGGACAGCTTCTATAATAACTTCACTGCCTAAACTTTTGTTAAAAGAAATTAATTTAAGTATTTGTACACTCATAATGGACAATAATAGAATCATAGAATCATAGAATGGTTAGGGTTGGAAGGGACCTTCAAAGGTCATCTAGTCCAACCCCCCTGCAAGGAGCAGGGACATCCCCGACTAGATCAGGTTGCTCAGAGCCTCATCCAGCCTAGCCTTGAACATTTCCAGGGATGGGGCCTCCACCACCTTTCTGGGCAACCTGTTCCAGTGCTCTACAACTCGCATCGTAAAAAACTTTTTCCTAATTTCCAATCTAAATCTATCCCCTCTATTTTAAAACCATTATCCCTCGTCCTTTCCCCCTCTTTCTTGTAGTTCCCCTTGAGGTACTGGAAGATAATATTCTTAAAAACACATCCTTCTGCATACTTCAAGGAAAGTCAGAGATTTCTAAACTGATCTTTCAAACAGACAAAATTGACTGGTTGAACTCTTCCAATTTATTTTGCTGTAATTTGCTATTTTGAAGTTTGAGTTAATTGCCTGTGCAAATAACAGGCATTTATTTCGAGGATTACATTGCATTCATTTCACTTACCGGATAAAAAAAAAAGACTATTCCACTGAAATCCAAAAAAATAAACCTAAAGCAGTGGAAATTATTTTTGTAACACCTATCTTCAGCACTGAATGAAAGAATGAAGTCTGGAATAACTCCTGCATTGAAAATTAAGACATCTGGGTTTGTCCCTGGCTCCACTGTTGTGTTTTGCTTGAGGAAATTGTATCATCTGTCTTGGCTTCAGTCTGTAAAACTAAGAAATGTGCAAAAGTGTTGAGACACTTGTTTCTCATAAGTGAAAAATACAAAACAAGGGCAATAGTTTTAACTGCTAAATATAAGGCTGTACTTAATGATCATCTATTTATGTATTGTATGTGATTTATATGATACATTCAGCTTTTTTCCTTCTTCATGCATCATTCTGATTTCTACAGTTGTATTTGTGATTGTGTAAGTATCTGCAGTATAAATAGAGAACAAAGTTCAGCCTGTGGATTATTAATGAACGACTATAAATATTATTCAATGGGTATTTGTTGCCCGTAAATGGTTATTTGAATCACGTGGTGTTTTTTCTGCTCATTGGTTAGATTAAAACTCAAGAGACTAATAATTACTACGCAAACAGCAATTTTCAGTTAGTGAATGCTTCCAGAGATCTGTGCAGCCAGCTGAATGCTTGTGAGCAATGCGTTACACAATCCTTCGATGACAACTCTCGCAAGTCTTGTGCTTAAAAATAATTAATTGATTCTTGTATTATTCCACTGTCTTGCATGTCAGATTTTTACTTGATATCTGAAAAGTACAAACTTAACTTATTTTACAATAGTAAAGAGCAACTTCAGTTACTCAGAATTGTGTAATGTACAGAGTCAACCAACAAAGCGTAAGGCCAAACGCTTTAAAGCAGGGCACACGCGAGCCTGCTCTGCTGGACCTGCTGGGTCTTGGCTTCCCTTGTCACTGCTGGTGCTTTGTTTCCGGCACAATATCAGAAACAGCGTTCTCTTGTGCGCTCTAGGACTACACGTGACAACGTTAGGTTTATTAATCACCTTGCTCTTGAACTGTAGATTAGCTTATTGCAGAGAATGCTGCGCAAATGGCTGTGTCTGGGTTGTGGTTTTGGAAACTCTGTAGAACCGTTAATAGGTTAAAATGGAAGACTTCACATCTTTAACTTGTCCAAGTGTTTTTAGTGTTGTTTTGGGTTTAACACATTTTCTTTTCATTTGCTTATCTGCTACTTTTCCCCAAAGGAAGTCTTGTGACTAGGTTTCTAGTCTCCCTCCAAGGAGAGCTTACTGATGCCTTTTCTGGTCTCTGAACGGTATTTTCCATCTGTTTCTGCTTGCCTGGCTCTAGTTGTTCTATGGATTGTTTTTGTGTATGTTTTGCATACTGTATATTCTTACCATTCTGTATCACTTGTGAATCTTAGATATTTACCAAGCGTCTCATTCATGTAATATTTCACCGTTCAGTCAGTCTTGTGTAATAGCAGTAAGTATCATCTCACCTTACAGACAAGGCAGACAAAAGCATGAGGGATTTTCAGTCGTCCCAGAAAAGTTTCTAGCCCAGATTCTGGATCATTCTGGTTAGCCCAGATTCTGGATAATTCCTCCTACCTTTCTCTCCAGCATCTGAAAGTTGAGCTGGTGATGTGATGATTTGTATAAGACCAGTTTATCTCTTGGGACACAGTTTGTGGTCCTGGGAGATGTGCTAGGGGTTCAGATGTTCCCCATATGTATGTGAGGAGCCTGTGTTGAATGGTGGGATGGCTGAGTTGAACCTCTAACCAACAGTGCGAATCATCCTGTACATACAGGTGTGCATATTAAGTGTTTGCTTAGAGTTGAAGTTTTTTTATATATGCAGTAAAAATATTCAGATTCTCATGACCATCGCCATCATCACTGTACTGCATTTTCTCCCTGGAAATGCTGTCCATGAAGTGAGAAATGAAATTTCAAGGTGAACTTCTGCCATCTTTCTCCAGCCTTTATGTAAGGTTTTAGACAAAGTCTTAAATCAAGTTAGGATTTAGTCCAGTGACTTCAGGAATTTCACTTCAACAAAAATTAAAGTATTTGACTTGGAATGAGGCATATTTCTGTTCTGTAAAAATTCACAACATAAATTTTGAGACACTTTGACATCTCTTGCCTCCACTCGCGTTCCCTGTGTTGTCTCTTGTCTTTGGTTAGTAAACTAGAAGAGGAACTTTAGTGTTAGGAAGTGCTCAAGACTTTTTAAGTGTAGAAAAAAAATACTAGTTTTCATAGACTATGCTAGTCGCTATCCAGAAAAAAAAAAAAAAGATCTTTTTGCAGCCAAATCTCAAAGAAGCTTTGGGTGGACTCGGGCAAATTGCTGAAATTTTAATTGGAAGACGTTTCTGAGAAGTTAAAAAATGCTAAGATGTATAAATATTATATAGTGTACAGGATGTAGCAACTTACTGAAGTATGTCGCTGCTCACTGAGGCATATTTGAGCTTCTCTTCCTCACAGCTCTACTGAACTTGTAAGAATCTAATATGGCTTTAAAGTACAAAAATCCCAAAGCAGATCCATAGTCTCCAGAGCTTTAAGTGTTGAGTCCAGCAGTTTTCACTGGCTGTGCGTTTCCCTTCTCTAGCATAAAGAGAAGGTAACCTCTCTCCTGCTTTCCTGGGTTGCTGTAAAAGGAATGTGGCCTGCCCACGTATTCTGTGCCCTGGTCACTTTGGATGCTCAGCTCTTCTGTTTTGTTACCCTGGATACTTCGCTGAATGTACTACGTATTTGGTTTTAACATTGGGAAAGAGAAAGAACAGCATGGAGCAGTATTCGGAGCCGCTCTGGATGGGGATACTCATACACTAAGCCTTTTTTCAAAAGGAAAGGATTCTTTCTAGTAATGCTTTTAGCCAAAAAATTGTCGGTGTGTTTTTCAAGATGTCTTGGAATGCTAGTACAATAGGTTGGCTATACAAATCTAATTATCTCAGCTTCAGGGGGTTTTTTTTGGCAATGCTATTTTGATTTATTTTTGAAGTTCTTAATGAACTGCATTGGGAAAGAGATTACATGATTTATGTAACATTTATTTTCTTTTGTTCTTTGTGATCTGCCTTGTTATAAACTATGAATTGTTTAAGTGATTTTTTTTTTTTTGCTTTGAACTAGCAAGAGAGTGGCAGCATCTCGTGTTGATTTTGTTCATTTTTCTAAATGAATCTAAAACATGACTTCAGCACCGGGCTGGTAACCCTATATCCTCACACGAAGGATGTTTCTCCTTTTGAGAGAGAAAGAGTAAGTCAGCTTCTCTTCCCACCTTTGGCCTCACTAATGAGAGCTGCAAGAGTGAATCAACATCAGTTTTCTCTGATGGCATAATGACCAAGTTTCCTGGAGATTGAGCTATCAACACTGATATTATTTAATTGGGGAAAGATTTCCACAGGAGCAAAACAAAAGGTTTAGCCCAGCCACAGGCATGCATGCTCTGGTTGAGGAATGCTTTTTTCCGGCCTTGTGTAGTTTTCTTCTCTGAGTAGAGGTTCAGAATAATTTTGATGTCCAAATAATATTTCTTGTTCCTGAGGGGGAGAGTATTCCTTTAGCTATTGAAAGCCAGCAAGCTTATGGCCAGTTGCTAGAGATAACAAGAAGGTTTTGTGCAAGTCTGGGAAATCCTGACCAAGGGGAGATGTGAAACCACTGAACAATTAAGTAATTATTTTTTTTTAAGGCGTCTCTGGGAGCTGTGGCTAACTTAACCAGGTAACTAAAAGTAGTATTGGACTGTGTTTCTGAGGGTTCTAAGAGTTTAGTGATGTTCCAAATCTGAAAAATCTGGTATTTTGGAGCCCTTTCTCAAAAATGAGTGTATTGCTTGGCATGCCAGATTGCAAGGTTCTAGGGGAAAGCTTCAAGGAAAACTAGTCTTGCAGTTGCTTTATATTTTTCAAGCAGTTGAGCTTAGTGTTTTCAGTGGTTTCAGCCGTTAAACAAGTCTCTTTTTTATTACCTTTTAATTGCAAAAATACTATGTGTTTTCTGGACCATAAACAGAGCTTAAATCGCTGACTGTGCAGGTAGTCCTGTCGCTGGAATTATCACAGGAATATTTTCTAGTATTTGAGACAATAACTATTTCAAGGAAAAATAAAATCCTTATCTCAACCACTTGACTACTTAAAGTGGAACACATGAAAATGTACAGTTATACACAGTGTATGTGCATTTGTGTACAATATGCTTTTTTATATATAGGAGTTAGTATTAAAAGTCAGAATTCTTTTGCTGGTTTTAAACCTCAATTAAATTTCCAGCCTAAGAGATGTTTTCTATACCCATTTTCACAATAGAGACACTGTCTTCTGCCTGTAACTCGCGTTTGAGCAAATGTTGATCTTAACTACGAAGGAAAGAGGGGATGGCCTTTGGATTTTCTTTTCCTCCTACTGAAATAAAGGGAAAGAAAAAGTGATTCAAATGTTAATTGAGGAATTAGTTCATGTAAAGGGTCAGTAGCTGGGACTAGTACTTAAAAGTATCCCTTCTCTTAACAAAAATAAATACGATGTGCAGTTAGCATTAAGTAGTACAGCTTGGTGCCTGGAATGGTTTAGAAAGTTAAATTATTTTCCCTATGATTTTGTGACACTGTAATGCAATATCAGCAGTCTTAAGCTATTCAGCAGGGTTTGAAAAATGACATTGTAAACTCTTCTTTGTTACTTGCATTTTTGGGGGCTACAGCATACAAAGTGCCAAGCCCTTGTCTCCTGCTGAGTCAAGGTGACTTGAGAGTACCTCAAAGATGTGTTCAGTGTGTAGAACCAAGCTTTGTGTATGCAAAAAAATAGGAAAGACATGAATACAGAAGGGCTAAGGTGGGATGCCAACTATCTATCAGATAGTTTATGTAAATAAATGCTTTGCACTCCTGACGAAGCTCGCTGAAGAGTGTGGAATTTCTTTGTGTCTGGCTTGCAGGGTATCAATGTGTTGCTGCATTTACCTGTTTTCTAGAGGAATAAAATGTTTCTGGTTGCTGTGACTTTCAGTTCAGGCCCATGTTAACAAAGTGTTGGGTAGCTGTTTCTAGAGAAGGCTGAAGGAATATTTTTTGGCTGATGGAGGGTGCTTCAGAGCAACCTCACCGAGTGCTGCTGGGAGGCACTGGGCAGCGTGGGAAGACGAGGAGCCGTAGGTGGCTCAGCCAAACCCCTTGAGCTTTGGACCAGTTACTGCTGCTTAAGTCACCGAGCTCGCAGTCCTCCGTGCTGTGTGTGAGGGAGCTCCCATACGCCCACCTGCCATGCTGTATTCTGGAAAATGAAGACAAAAGCCTGTATCTTACCCACATTGCAGCAGAGCTGCAAATAAAAGCGCGCGCACACAAAAACCTCAAACAAACAAAAACCCCAACAGACACATGTCAACAGTCAATTGTACTCCCTTGTATCTGTAATGCAAGTCTAAGGTTTGGTTTATAGGAGTGTGTTTTTGACTGAAAATCCAGCTGTTATTAAGATGCGTGAGGACACAAATTTCATTGAGAAACCCAACGATCTTCAATCCAAAATCCATTTTGGGTTAAGTGAGACAGTGCATTTCTACATGCATTCAGAATATTCTTTTTAACGTCTGTTATTCCATGTAGCACTAGCTGTCTCGGAACATATTCATAAAGAAACTTTAATAAAGAAACTAACTCATGTGATGTAACACACTGTGCTTCACTGCAAATTTAGCATTATCTTGGATTTATTTCTCTTTTGTTTGTTTGCAGAGAAACCTACCGCAGGTGCCAGAGCTCCATGATTTCTATCGAAAGGTAAGAACCACTTTGTTCAAAGATATCTGAATGATATTTGTCAGTTCAATATAAATCTGGTTGTAAAAAAAAGGGTAACAATGATACATAAAAACAAAATTTAATGAAAAGAACTCACATTATGGGTGAATTTCATGAATCATGTAAAGGTGTGCATAAAAAATTGAATATGTACACTTTAGATCTCAGATCTGATAAATATTTCATTGGATTAAGAAATGCACTCTTGAAGCTTACCTGTATATAAAACATAAGAATGCATTATGGAGGTAAGTAAGGTACTCTGTCAATTAACACACTGTGTATGTCTGTCTGTCACTAAAAAAAAAAAAATGTTTGAAATTATTAGATTTAAGGTTGCTTTATCTGTAAAATTTAAAAATGGAAGCTTTTGAATTAGTAGAACTGACTGCTGAGGTCACTAACTACTTGCATAAAATATATATGATTGAGGAGAAACATAACTATGGGGTCTACTAATACAGACACTTAAAAGACAACCTTAATGCTCTAAATTGCCATTATATGGGCACGCTTTGGGGAGGATTAAGGCTTCAGAGCTAAGATCACAATTGACTTCAGTGAAAGCAGAGTTAGTCCGATGCCTAACGCTTTTGAAAGGCTTGCCATCAAACTCCGAATAAGCCCATTGCTACAAGTTTTAGAAAATCCCACTGTCATGAAAATGTCTTTCTGGATCAGCCCCACACTTAGATGGGATGCTGAGACTTTTGGGAAGGGCCTTGTGCTGAATTTGGTCCTCTTGAACTTCTGAATGTCTGCGTCGTGTTCCCTGTTCAGCCTTCTCTCAGTGCAGTCTTTCTGGATGTGGCTCCCTTTGACATTAGGTTGGTTTTGCTTTGGGCTTTCTGTAAAGGTGTTCCTTCTCTTAAAGTTTGAGACGTTTCTTTTTCTTCGGTCTCACATTTTTAGTGCACAGAGGAGAGTTTTGATGGGAAGTATCAATAACATATCGAATTTTTCTATGGACTGGATTTGAAAAGCCTAAGAACCAATAATCAGGTGGTTTTTTTTCTTCACACTTTGTTGACAGTGTATTAGCAGATGGGTATTTCTTTTGTGATATCCGATATGCAAGTGTGTGAAAGTGGTAGCAATCCAGTATAATAGCAGGGAAATGACTCTTCAATAAAGCAAAAGGAAATTTCACATCTGAATAAATTGAGTGATAAACTAACACTGAGTTATCAGCAGGTGGGGTGAACTCCTCTAATAATTCTTTAGAAGTAATGAGAAATGGTAAAGAATGGAACTGTGTTTCTGCCACTACAGAAGGAGGATGGTTTTGCTTGTTTTGAAATAGATGTTACTGTTCACATTTCTTTCATCTACCTGCTTATCCTTTTGAGTGGTTCTATTCTTTTTGGTTCAAGCTGCCTTTAGGTGTTGAGGGGAGGAGGGACAAGCATCTCAGTGGTGGAATCATCTTAATACAAGCAACGTATGATGCTTTCTGAAGAATAGGTACTGGTTTCTAAGCTAATCCTGCTGCTGTCGGTAGAGTTTTGAACAGCGTTGCCGCATATGCATGTGATATTACTACAAAGTTCTACTGGTGTAATTAATATCAAGATTTGGCTCATGGGTTCTGTCAAGGCTTTGTGGCCATGTTTTGCATGAAAATTGTGTATGTGGTTGTGGTTTTATACTGATGTGACTGAGATCAGCACCTACTTAAAGAATCAAAAAGCTGTAATTGCATTGTGAATATTAAGGTGTAATGCATACAGCTTCTTGCATGTCCTTCATTCCAGGGCAAGCTTATCTTACGTATCTGTTGCCAGTTCATAACGTAGCAGATGTGTTGCATGTTTTCTGTGCTTTTCCTTGCTGCTGAACAAGGCTGTTTCCTCCCCCCAGCGCCAAATAAAAATGCTCAAAAAAAAAAAAAGAAAAAAGAAAAAAAGAAAGAATCCACTTTTCTTACCCGCACTGTAACATCCAATATTGTTGAGTGTTCTGAGACTTGAAGATGAAAGAAGCAGGCCATAAGTTATGGAGTTAGAGGACAATATAAACAAAATGACCTTTGGTATCATGCTTGCCATATTCTGATGAATAAATTGAGTTCATGTTTGACATTCAGATAATATTCCTGGCAGAGCAAAACATTGCCACATTAAATGTTCAGATCAGAAATGTTCAATGCACACTAAATTAAGTTGGATCTTAGGACAGCAAACCTAAAATGAGTAACATGTGGCAATATTTGATTTAACAAAGAAATGTTTCTTTTTCCTTTTTTCTTTTTTTTTTTCTCTTTTTTTTTTTTTTTTTTTTACTGTAAGTTTAAAAGTATAAAGATACACATGCCACAATGCAGTGCCAGGAAAGTTAACTGCTTTTGATCTCTCTCCTCAGATATTAACATCTCCCCCCGAACACACCCCTTGTTTGGCGTCTTAAGAGTTTTCATACCAATAAAGATGCAGAGAACAGCAGTCTTTGCTTCTGTTTCTTCAGCTTGTTTTCTTAGTGTTGCATGATCCATGCCCTGGAGAGGTCAATTTTAATCAGCCCCCAGGCACTGCTTAACATTTAGAGCCAAATTTTCAAAGAAGGCCTCAGTTGGATTTTGATTAGTTGAGGGTACGATCGTTTCTTGCACTGTTGAGCCTCCCAAACACATGTATGTTTTCCCCTGCCAAAGTACAGTACTAAACTCTTTGAAGTGAAGACGTGGTTGTCCATGCTACTGACATGTGTGTTCTTTGTTTGCAAGTGGAATAGTTGCACATCTGTGTGTATCCACCGTTGATTACGGTCATACAGCTGCACCTGTGTTTGATTGTGGGAATGAAAGGGTAGATTTGGAACTGGAATTTATTTTGGAAATGCCGTACCAGTTTTCTGTGAGTTTAGCATGATTCTCAGTCGTTCCTTGTTTGCTGTTCTTTGCAATTTGATCTTCTGGGAAGTATTCTACTCTGTAGAAATCTTAGTTTTGGTGGTATTGAGAGTAAAATGTAACTGTATTGCTAGCATTTTATTAAAAGGTTTCTTGGCTTCATGGGACCACCGAGTTCACGGGGAAGATCCATAAATCTAGTCATCCTTGAAAAAGACCATTAGTCATTCAGGCTTAAGCAGCGTTTAAGGGAGTGGGAACTTCATGCACAAAATCTCCTTTAGATGGCTGTGATGATTTCTCACAATCATAATTCCAGTAGAATTGCCAAGCATAAGCGTAGAAAAATGTTTTTTTTCAAGCCGCAAATGTTGGTGCTAACATAGAGAACGGTGTCTGAAATAGTAATGATTTACGTAAGTATTGCAGAGCAGCACTATCCAGTACTTTGATGCCACTTAGATGTACTTCTCTGAGATGTGGGGAGTGCTAAAACATATCCCCAGTTATTACTTACGCATGAGGTTATATTCTGAAAACTCAAAATATTTTAGGCAAGATCAAGACCCCATGTCTCTCGTACAGAAGAGGAATTGGTGCCTGCCTGAAGCGTTATTTCAGTCAAGTATATTGGTGTTAGGAAAATTCAGTCAATGCTTTCCAAACATGCCTGAAAATTGAAGAGGGTTTTCCATGTTATCCTGACTCTGTCAAACTTGCACCATTGTGACCAGCTGAGATGTAGGTTGATTATTTTGTGGTTTGGGAGATCCTTTTGTAATTCTCTATGCACAATTTCCAGAAAACCCACCTAGGAAATATACTAGCATCCAGGACATCCTTGATGGAAACAAAGAGTATTTTAGGTGCGGACTTTTCAGTGGGAGCGGCAGGACCCCTTTCTCCACAGGCTTTTCCTCTGCTTGTAGTGAGTGCTATGGGTTGGAGCCCTGCCCCGTGTGCCAGAAGCAGCAGTTGGAACGTAGCCTTTGGCTTCGGCGCAAGTGGAAAGAGGCCTGTGATGATTTAAAAAAATGGGCAGGTTGGAAGGGAGCAAGCAACCAGTAAAAGTTCCTAACCATGCAATTATGGCATAGTGACTGTGCAAGCTGAAATTCATTGGCCATTTGAGGCTCTCCAAGACACATACCAGCCTCTGAGAATTTCTGTATTTATTTTTAATTTATTTCAGTCTTACTGAATGTTCAGCTTTTGGCATGTCTAACTCTACAGCATAGAGCTTCAAAGAGCACACAGCCACAAACTTTATGGAGTTGCCCGAGAGTCGCTGTGTATGTGTTCATCTGTGTGTGTACAGATTCACTCATAGCCTGCAGGACATGTACTTCAACTTTCTAAACTCATTCGTTTGAAAAATAGTCATTTTGCATGTGAGAATCTGGAACGCAGCTATCATGAGGAAAAGAAAAGCACAGTTGTGAACATCATAGCTGCAAGCTGATCTTGCTGCCCCAGCTTATTCTGGGTGCTTTTAGGAACTGAAAATAATGTGTAAAGAGTTGTTAGTTTTGGGAAAGGCAGAAGTAGCATCCCCAGTCCTAGCATGGCCTAACGGTATTTTTGTAAAGTGAAGTTAACTTTGAAAGTTGTGTCTTATGGTTGGTAATAGAAAGGAATTTAGGAACAGAGAGAAAAAGAATTAGAATTCTAATAAATAAAAGCAGGAAAAGACCTTCCTCATGATTACTTTGTTGCTTCACCTTTCAGTCTTGTATGAGAGGCTCCAAAATGCTACACTGCATGCTGTGTGTTTTTAAACTTTCTCAAACTATGCAGAGATCTTGAATATTCTTTCAAGAAAACCATGGAGACCTTGACAGGACAGTTCGTTTTAAAAACCAGAAAGTAAAACAGAAAAAGCCTTCAAAGTACCTTATTGAGCTTTGTTTGGGATAATTTTTTTTGTTGTTGGTTTTTAATGCTGCTTATCCTTTGCAACATCCCGCCCCGTGTCTGAGTGGCAGTGGGGGAATCAAAGGGAGCAGCTAATAGGTGCTGCCTGCAGCTGGGCGCCACGCTGTTCGCACCGCGCCTGACTGACTGCGTACCAGTGTGTGTGGGAGTACCTGTCGTTCGGGCTTGCTGTTACATTCGCGTTTGTAGAAAGAGAATGGAAAGGCAGAAACATTTCTGTCATGTTGTTGATATTTGGTACCAAAACACAGCTCAGCCATGTCAAAACCATACTGGTAATGAATAATGCCTACTGTACAACAGAAGGAAATTGTGTTTATTTCATAGGCCTTAAAGTTATTCTGTCTGCTTGATATGAGACCTCAAATTCTCAGTATTTTTTTTTTTAATTGTCATTTGTGCTGACTCTCAAGTACTTTGGTACTAAAGCAAGCAGGCAGCGTTCTTTCACTCGGGCATTTGGGATATGTACTGTAGAAAACAGCTCTTCTGATACAGAAGGTAATGAAAAGTCTCCCAACACTGAAACAAAAATGTGTTACTAGAAACAGTGACAGCTTGTCAGAGGGTAAAGGAGGAAAACTTTGGGAGATGTGAAAGAGCAAACGCCATGTGAATTGAAATATGTATGACTTGACTTAGTGTTTGAAATCTACTTGGTGACTTGGGTTTTGGTTTTGCTGCTTTGTTCAACGTTGTAAAGTTGCATTTGGATGGCTATGGGGATGTTGTGAGAAATTTAAGCAAATGAATGTGTAAGCTGGAAGATAACCGTAGGTTAGATTCTGTCATAGAAAGCCCTTCCTCATACCAGAAGCTCTGACTCTGGAGAACAGTTTGAAACTTTGATAAAGCAGGATGGATCCCATCACCTCTGAATCTTTCGTAGAGGATTCTCTTACAATGATACTTTTTCGGTCAGGGCAAAGGCAGCTTTAAAGCTACTATTTGCTAATGTGTAGCCTTGAAGCTCACAATACAAGAATCTGCCTTTGTCCCGTGATCTAGCTGGCTGTGAGCAAGGCATGACGCTCACAGGCTTTTACAAGCCTCCTCCCAAATGTCCTGCTGATAAGAGGAAAAGGTGACTGCTCATCAGATACTGTCTCAAACACCTTGATTGCAATCTGGCAGGTTTTCTGATATGAAAACCCTTGCATTTGGTCACTCTCCAAATCCAAGAGGATTAGCTCTTAGAATTTACCAGCCTGGGCTCAGTACCTTGCAAGCTCAGTGTAGTCTCAGGATGGGGGAAAAGACACCTCCCGGGTATATTCCCGCACGACATCCTTCTCTCTAAACTAGGGAGACATGGGTTTGATGGACGGACCACTCGGTGGATAAGGAGTTGGCTGGATGGCCGCACTCAGAGAGTGGTGGTCAACGGCTCAATGTCCATGTGGAGACCGGTCACGAGTGGCGTCCCTCAGGGGTCCATGCTGGGCCCGGCCCTGTTCAACATCTTTCTCGGCAACATGGACAGTGGGATAGAGTGCACCCTCAGCAAGTTGGCCGACGACACCAAGTTGTGTGGTGCCATCGACACGCTGGAAGGGAGGGATGCCATCCAGAGGGACCTTGACAGGCTGGAGAGGTGGGCCCGTGCCAACCTCATGAAGTTCAACCAGGCCAAGTGCAAGGTCCTGCACCTGGGTCAGGGCAATCCCAGGCACAAATACAGGCTGGGCGGGGAATGGATTGAGAGCAGCCCTGAGGAGAAGGACTTGGGAGTGCTGGTGGATGAGAAGCTCAACATGAGCAGGCAATGCGCCCTTGCGGCCCGGGAGGCCAACCGCATCCTGGGCTGCATCAAAAGGAGTGTGGCCAGCAGGTCGAGGGAGGTGATTCTCCCCCTCTACTCTGCCCTGGTGAGATCCCACCTGGAGTACTGTGTCCAGTTCTGGAGCCCCCAACACAAGAAGGACATGGACCAGTTGGAGAAGGTCCAGAGGAGGGCCATGAAGATGATAAGAGGGCTGGAGCACCTCTCTTATGAGGACAGGCTGAGAGAGTTGGGGCTGTTCAGCCTGGAGAAGAGGAGGCTCCGGGGAGACCTGATAGCGGTCTTCCAGTACCTCAAGGGGGCCTACAAGAAAGATGGGGAGAGGCTGTTTAGTAGGGCCTGTTGCGATAGGACGAGAGGTAATGGTTTTAAAATAGAGGGAGGTAGATTTAGATTAGAAATTAGGAAAAAAATTTTTACGATGCGAGTTATAGAACACTGGAACAGGTTGCCCAGAAAGGTGGTGGAAGCCCCATCTCTGGAAACGTTCAAGGCCAGGCTGGATGAGGCTCTGAGCAACCTGACCTAGTTGGGGATGTCCCTGCTCCTTGCAGGGGGGTTGGACTGGATGACCTTTGAAGGTCCCTTCCAACCCTAACCATTCTATGATTTTCAAAACCATGACAAGTCATGGGCTCTTCTCCAGGAGGGGCCCGTAAGGAAACCTTCATGTTAAGACAATCAAGTAGGTTGCTTAACAACTGTTTTGTAAAGGTACATTCAAACAAAATTATGAACTTCATTGTAATTATCAAACAATTTCAGCTGTTATACTAGTAACATTCCGTGTGTCCTCCTCTTGAGAACATGTGACCGTTAAGTTATTGAAAAACTATCGGTAATTGTGAACTGAAATGTCTCGTGTAACATTACTTTAGCTGCTTCACTCTTCTTAAAACGCTGATCAGCTGTAATGCAAAAATCGTTTAGTGTTTGGCACTACTGCAACAATCTGATTTCTGGCTCTATATTGGCTTGAATAGTGATAGAACACTGTCACAATGCTTTGTTCGGCAAGTTTAACCTGGAAGTGCTGGATAATTTCTGTATTCCGATTACACCACACTGCTGTCTCGATTGTTTTCGCTGTTGTGTAACAGAGCCTTTATGTCCCTTCTTGAAACAGACCTACAGTGCTTTAAGACAATTTATAAATTGATTCTCCTGAGAAGGTCCCCGAGCTTTCTTTCCAGTGGGCCAGATGAACAGCTTGCCAGGCTTTCAGGGGTGGGTTTAGCAATAGCAACATTAAATACAAAACTGTGGGTGGGGCAGATCTTTCTTTCGTTCTCTGAAGCTTCCCGTCAGCCTTTTCCTGAGTAGCTCTGACCATCTTCTTGTAGAGCTGGGTAAAAGCAGACAGAAGTGGGCACATCTGCTGTCTCTTGTCCAGAATATACGTGGCTGTGCAGGCCTTGCCATCTTAAACCTTTCTCTGTCTGGAGCCCTTCTGCAGCTGATGATGCTTTTGTTTCTACCATTCTTTCCCATTTTCTCTTGAGGGGAACCATCCCATGCTGAACCCATTAAAATGGATGGAGATTGAGGTCGGAGAAGGCTTCCTAGATGCTGGTTTTGGCAAGGGTCTGTTTTCCCTTCTCCACCAAGCCCTGCAGTACCTCATATTCTCAGACCAGCCGTGAAGCTCTGTAACAGGTGACCTGCTAAGCGCGAAGCCATTGTAGTAAAGCTGTCAAAACATACAGCAAATTTGGACTCTCTACAAGCAGAATTTGAGAGCTGTCATCACATGGGAAACTTTGGTTCTTTAAGTCACATTCTATAACATACAGTTCAATGAACAACATGTTAATGTTCTGTTTTCTAAATGTTGTTTTGACATTTAAATGTTCAAAACCATCTTGAGTTAATTAAATGTAGAAGCTTTAAGTGAATGGATTGTGCTGACAACTCATCATCTAATTACCTATAATTAGGAGTAAAAATAACATTAGCTAATAGAAATAATAAATAATTGTGATAGGGAAGAAAATTCAAATGTGCTGTCCAGCAGCATGGCAATTTTTCTTCCAAGCAGAATTCATGCAAAAAAAGTCCTGAATGCAGTGCTATTTAATCACACACACTGCATGCACAGGCGTTTTTCACGGGATGTTTTAGGTTAATAAGGGCTGGTCTGAGAATAGGAAATACTGAAAGATGTTTTAGGCTGATGAATTCCAGAAGCTGGGGCATGTTTGTTGGAACAAACTAATAGACAAAATAGATCAACAAGGAGTTTGAAGAGGAGAAAGATATTTTTGCATCCTTCACTAATCTTGTCAACACTGTTAAGGGGCGGGGGGGCGGGGAATGAAAGGAGCTAAAAAGTCAATTTAGTTTAATTTTTATCAGTGTTCTTTGCCGGTTGTTAGCTAGTGCATTTGAAGCTTGGAGAAATCAAGCGTGAAGCAAGTTCACCTTGTTCACTTATCTTCAGAACAGTTATGGAGACAATGTTTTTAGTCATTTTGTGTGGATGTTTATCACCAGGAGCAGTTTTATTTACTTATGGAAATGTTGAATGAAACACATCTGTTTCCTGATGACCTAGAAAAGAATGTTGGTGAAACCTAGTTTTCTTTTTTTTGTGTATAAAGCTAGGAAAAACTTTGAATTTCTGTACTTTGTTCAGATCTGTAGTTAGCAAAGTGTTTGTCTTACCTCAGTCTAATGAGGTAAAGACTCTTTGCAGGAATGAGTCCTCACCACAGGCATCACTAGTTACTGCCAATCTTTTTCTTTGCAGCACTTAATCTGTTTTTAAGAAATGAATTATTTATCCATATCTTAGGTGAGGTGGAACTAATCCTTCTATGTTTATTATTACTATAGATGTCATTTATCCATGTATATATTACTTAGTGTGCTTTGGAATAATAAAAATTGAAAGAGGTAATGAGTTTTCAAGCAGAGAACACATTCAGTTTTGTATGGTCATTTTGATGTGTGCTTAATGTGCATGCATTTACCGTGATTACTTAGGCAAAGAGAATTAGGACTATAAATAGAGATTAAAAGCAACTACTTTAGTTGTGGCTAATGCCTAGCTTGGGACTACACTCAGAAAAAACCTCAAGATTTGTCCAGGAAGATGTACAGATAGAAGTGACAGTGATGTTGGAATGAACATACATATGGTAGATGCACATCTAACAGACTTGCTGGACTGAGAAACAGACCACAAAGAACCCACAGAAAAATTACTGGTAAAGAAAAATAAGAGAGAGAACAGAAATTCCAGCTTTTTTAGTTTTAAAAACTGATTTTAATAAGAAATCTAAATTTGTGACCACCTTTGTTATATTTCCATAATTATTCCGATATTTTTGTTCTTACAAAAAAGGGAGAATGATTGTTATGAAGTATTCCAGTTGAAGAATTTGAAGACAGCCTTTCATAATTATGTTTCTGTTTCCTTTACAACTTCTCATTTTCCAAGATCAATTTCTACTTCAAGAAGTGATCCATAGATACTACCATGAATATTTATATTTAGAGAATGAAGCAGGAGCATTTGTAAATCCTTACCCTCTTAATTAATGCCACTCTTCAAGGTTGTGTTTCCCAGTGATTGATAATAAAAAGGTTTCAGTGTGGCATGGTATCCTTTGCAGCATGAATCATACAAGACCATAAAATTGTTAGCTACATCATTATGGCTGAGTGTATTGTACTAAACGAGCTCATACCAGAAAATGAAATGAATGTTTTATGTGTTCTCTCAGCTAGATTCAGGTAGTGTGCAAAACGTACCTCTCCGAACAAATCATATCCCTAAATGTGTTTTTTAAAGTTTGCATAATTAATTTGAGTTCACTTTTTACTGATTCAACACAATGAATTTAATTCCGTATGTCTTTATTTTATGTGCTGACTGGTTGAGAGCTTGATTTGGCAGGCGCATTAATAGAGACAGAAACGTGCATGTTTTACTGATACCAGTCGCATTATTTACACATACAAGGATCTATGGTAAGCACTGATTAGACAAAATTTTTCCAGACCAGCTATAATTACTTTTTTTTAAAGTAGACTTTCAACTATATTGATTGTGTTTTTAAAACAAGTCAGCTTTTGGAGGGGAGAAATGGGACCCAGAAACCTTTGGTTAGAAGGATATTTCACAGGAATTTATTTCATTATTTCATGCTCACATACTCCTTTAGTGACTAGATGTCCTGGTCAGATGTCTTGCATGATGCTTTATTGTTTGGTTGTTTGGTTTTTTTTTTTTCTTTTCCAAATGATGGGACCCTCTTGCAACATGTAGTCCAGGTTGAAAGTTATATTTACACCAGAAGAGCGTATAGAGTACAGGTAATCTGACACAACATTTTTCATGAAATGTATCAGTGCCAGAGCACCGAGGACAGTCTTAATACCTTCTGGAGCACTTTCCTTGGAGCCTGATCTTACCTTTGGGATCTGTACAATACAAGCAAAAATAGTCTTCCTAAGATAAATGAAAAATGTGATGACCGCTTAGAAGCCTTTGGCTTAACGTTAGTGGCAGGTCCGGTAAAAGTCAGTTGCACACATATTTTACAAATGTATCCTTACAAAAGGTGTGGCTTTGCTGATCTCACGTGGCTCTTGCATTACATGCCTGTTTGTCCTGCTGTATCTTTTCTGCACTGCCGTGTTCATACAGGACTTCTGACCATGAGATGCTGAGAATTGGACTAATCACCTTTTTGATGATTAGGTGAAATTTTTTTCTCTGTGTGGTAGAGCTGATGAAGACCTGTGTGAGGCCTTTTCTAGCCTTTACAACATCACAGAGGTGACTTAGTCTGCTGGGTTGTCAGTTCTGTAGAGCCAGTCCCTCAAAACTTGAAACCGGCATGAGAAACTTGAAATCTTTGCAGCCTCGAGGGATTTGCACTACTTTTTCTAATGAGGTGGAGAGTCTAAAGGTACTAGAGCTGAATCCTAGAGACAGGATGAGATGTATCCACCCCAAATGATGAGTTACATACTACAAAACCAATAATCTTTCCTTGGAATTAATTCTATGCCATGTTTGCTAAAAATATTTCTGTAGTGGCACTTCAATATCTTCTGTCAGCCATCAGTCCTGTTTGTATTCTGAGCAATAACACACCTTGATGGACAATATTCCCTTTTATCATCTTTTCTGCATAGTTATGATGCATTTTGGAACGGAACAAAAAACAAATCCACAGAAGTCTGAACATATGGAGAAGGGGCAACTGTGATTAGAGTAAAATCAGTTTACCTAATCTGCTGCGTTTGGCCCGTAATCAGTATGTGTGTCAAATATTGCTATAAATATTCCCTCTGAGCATGTGGAAACAGGTGTTATAGAAATCCCCCAGACCTGTTAATTAAGTTTCACTGTTTACCTGTAGAAAAATCTGGGGTTTACTTGGTACTGAGAATACCCACAGGTTTGGATCCCTCCCCTTCCAAATTACCGTGACTTAAACCCCCCTTAATCTTGAAAGGATTGATGAAGAAAGAATTGGAGAATTATATTGGAGATTTTATTTTTGCAGTGTAATCCCATCTGCTATAGCAGAATCCTCTGGATAGAAATTGTTAACTTCCTGCTACTGTAAACGGTTTTTAGTAACATCTTGTGTATCATTGTTCCCACTTTTCATTTGGTAGCCAGCAATTTATAATTAGCACATTAGCAAGAACTGTACGATATTAATTCCCTTGTATTTGTCTTGAATTTGCAAGGAGCAGATTAGTGCAGAAAGACTGCTTGTCCCTTTAAAACAGAGAGGGAATTTAATTACCATATCATTTTCTTTCTTCCCTGAGTTTTGTTTTGCCAAACAGAAGCAGGGGAGACTGAGAGCTGTTGGGGTTTTGTTAGGAAAGGCAATTTGCAGATTAATACAGGTTTTACGAATTGCAGCAGAAATATAGGTGCAGCTAGGCTGGCACAGACCTGTTGTAAACGGAGGTAGGGGATTGTTGGGCTGTTTTCTGGTGGGTTTTTTTGTTTTGTTTTGTTTTTTTTTCCCCTGAACCAGCTAATTAATTCTTTACAAGCTTCCTGGATTGTTTGTCAAATTAAAACAAAGAAACACCCAAAGGAGAAGTCTATTAGAAAAACTGTCAGGAAGAAGCACAAACTTTGGACACACAAGGTTGCCTAAAGAGAGATGTATGCACTGAAGAGCTTGTCTGTTTTTCCAACCGAATTAATCCAATCTAATACTTCACATTTGTCCTCATGCTTTGCTTTGTTTGGCCTTGGACCACTGCAGACGAGATAGTGCTGAAAAAGTCCAAGTATTCATTATTCATAATTTTGGGAAAGCATTTCAGAGTGGAGGAATTCCCCTTGCAGGATCCTGGGAAGAGGGGAATGGGTGCTGTGGTAACAGAACGAGAATCTCAAAGTGCTGGGAAGAAGCTGTACGGTACTGGGCCGCTTTTGGTTGTCCCTGGCAGGGAAAGGGAAACCCCTTTGTGGGGAGAAGGGGCGGGTAAAGGGAAAGTAAACCAGGCTTTAAAAAAAAAAAAAAAAAAATCATAAACATTTTCACTGGAAGCACTTTAAGGAATTACCAGTAAGGTTTTAGGAGTGCTGTGTAGGCAGCCCTGATATTGATTGATTTTGCTTCCAGGCTGGAGGGGAGGAAGACAAGAAGACTTTTCCAGGGCAGTGGACAGAAAGATGCAGGGCTTGTTTCCCTGCTCCTGGCTCTGGCAATGGCAGGGCTGTTCAGCCTCTCCCAGTTTTACACCTGGGACAGACAGCAGATTTTCATCTTCACCAGGCTGGAAATGAGAATGGGAAAAACAGATGAAGTTAGTATCCCAGGTCCTCGTGTGTCTGGCGTCCAAGCTAAGCAATCAGGTTGTCCAGCCATTCCTGGTCAGAGAAGAGATTTGTCTCTGCAGTGTCTGTTTCTGAGAGTGGTCCATCATGAATACCACAGAGAGAGGAGGAGAACAGAGCGAGCCTACACTAAAGCTTCCTCAGGATGCTCACCCCCACACGAGTTTTTCACGAGTTTCCCAAGCAATTCACAGTTTAATAGCACTGGATGTTTTTTTTTTTCTTATAAGAATTCATCATTTTGCTTTTTGAAGCCCTGGAAACCATTAGCATCCACAGGCGGTTGTGTGACTTCACCAAGTGTTGCGTGAAGGGTGTCTCCGTCGGTCATGCCCTGCTAATTGCATTTGGTGTCCCTGGCTCATGGGCTAGGAGGAGCCAGAGATACTCAATCCCTACTCGGTGTGGCTACCACCTCTTCATTTTATCACACTGACAAGCACCCTCCCCATAAAAAAGGTGACATTTGCCTTTTACAGAAGTAAAACTAAAACATCAGTGGGGAGAAGGTAGATGTTTTACCATAGAACATGTAGGGCTCTGAGAAAGGGAGGGTTTTCCTTTGAAAAGATGCTCCTGTTTCAGATTGACTCTTTTCCAGCTACCTATCAGCTCTCTTGTCTGAGTCCTTTGGAAATCAGAGGGGAAAAAACAAGTCCCGCAAAAGGACTACGTAGGTTCTTCTCAAGAATGCATGAAGTTTGACGTAGTACCCCCTGCAGCTGTCATCTTTATGCGGTTGTGTGAGACAGGAGTTCAGTGGAAATGTGAACAGTTGCTATTTATTTTTACGTGAAATATGCACGCTTCTAATCTTGGCCTTTGGATAATAACACCCAAATTTAACTTAGAAGGTGGCAAATTTCCAGGCACTTCCTTTTTCCTTATTATATTTCTGGAATATATTTTCTTTTACCTTGCATGTGTTCAATGCTTAAAGAAAAGAGAGACTTTCTTGTAGCTGTCATGCAGAGGTGCCTTTCATGAAGTGATTCACCTTCTATTGGGGACAGTCTCAGAGAAGAAAATTGAATTAGGAGGAGAGATTCTAGTTTACAGAAGATAGGACTATGATTTGAAAATTAAGGAATTTATTTTCTTGCTAATACATGAGCAGAATTCCGATCAACAGCAATGGAGTTTGGTGATGTTCCTTGAGACTGGATCTTGGAGTGAAGTGAATGTGACACTTCCAGTTTATTTTTCTCTTTTTAAAGGGGAGGCAGGAGGATAGAAGTGTAATTAAATGACAGTTTCTAACTGTCCTGATTCTAGTGAAGATTGAACATAGGAAAGCAGAAAGATATTCCCCTTAAGATAATTCATCTGATGTAAGTGTTCAGATTTTTTCTGAGTAGTAATATAAAGGCAGAAAGTTTCCAGCATTCTTTTTCTTCCCTCTGGGCACTGAGGGGTTCTAATTACAGTAAACCCCCTAGTATTGACTTTATAATAGTTCCCCCTGCCTGCATGGCTGCTGTATATAGAGACTGAAACATCTCAAATCATTGCAACGGGAATAAGCTGTTCTTTGAAGGAACATCCAAGATTTTCCAACTTTGACCACTGTGGAAGTTTTATGAGCATGACTGTATTCAAGTTAATTTTCCTGCTGCTCTTTTCTGTGTTGCCAGCAGAGTGAATACTATTACAGTACTTTCTTAACAGGAACACTCTGTGCCAAAGGTTTTAAAGTGTTTTATTTTAATGTCACAGATGATTAAATGCTTTAGTGTGACTGACAAGCTTTAGTAAATTCGTACAAATTAGATATACTAGCTCTTAGTAAAATAGATTTTCTAAACCTGTTTTGTGTGAGAGGAGAAGTAGCAGCTAATGATAGTAAAACACATTAAGATGCTGGCAAATTAAAAAAGCCACTTACGGCTTAGCAGTAGCAATATGACAGCTCTCCGTGAGGGTAAAGTTGGAGACTACCTACAGAAACACCCACAGGGTTTGCTGTGGTGTAATTTTTATTGTTGAGTAAGCTGAGCTGATGCTTCCTCAGGATTAGAATATCCTCTGAGTTGCTCGTAGGAGCAAAGCCACTGCTCTGCTCTCCTCTTGTCGCTGGATGCTGGTACCACTGAAGACACCAGCTGTCAGCAATCTTAGTGTCCAGACTGACGTAAAAACTGTAAGTAGGCCATAGCAAAACATCTCCGTTAATGCCTTTTGCTGTATTAACTTGGGTAAACATGTAAGTACTCACTAAAGATCCAAGAAGGAAAGATCTGTTAGAGGCCCAAATAAAGTTTTTCTGGTATGATTCTTGGAGAGGGAGGAGAATGGGTGGGGAAAAAACCGCAAAGAGTCTCCCTGCACTAGTGATAGAGGCTGTGTGCACGTTTAGATACATTGATAGTAGGTGTTTTGCAGCTACTGAAGCTGAATGTGCATATTCTGCCTGGTAACACGTGAAGCGTGGATGGCTTCAGGTTTTCCAAGCTCTTAACTGAGCTTTTTTAGAAAGAATCTCAGAAATTCACCAACTTCAAGGGAACTGAAGCCAACTTCTTGGCTATAGACAGCACTATGTGATATTCTACGGGAAAAGGAATGGTATATGCTGTGATGTATATGCTGTATATGCTGTATGCTGCTGTGATCCCGCGTTGGTTCCATACGTTTGTAGTTGCACATGTGTGTTTGAAGGAGTGCTTCGGATGCTTTTGGTGCTGAGGCATACGGAGCCATGGCTTGGATCCCTCTGGGCTGCAAAGATAGCTGTACCTGGTGTCTCATTCTGGTACTGAGTCATGCTGGTCAAAAAGAGGAAAGGGGGCACACACCTTGACAGCCTCCATGTTTTTAACAAAATGCTGTGGCTGCTGTGTTTGGCAGGGAGCTGAATCTTGAAGCTGGGTACCATGTAACCTGATGAAGGGTTAAGGGGAGATAGACCGAGGAGTTACCTCAGCTGAACAGATCTTTTTATCTTTATTATTATTTTTTTCAAGAAAAGTGTCAAATTAATCATGTCTGGTTTTGTACATCTGTTTCCCATCCCTTGTGTGTAAAAGGTGAAACAGAAGCTCCTTGCAGAGGAAGCCTTTCATTATGTGTTTGTGCCACATCCACTCTTGACAGCATTCCCGTCTGCAGCCCCAGCTGCTATACCGATAATAACGTACGGTAGATAGTTTCAGACTTGAGCATTAATAATGGCAACATTATCATTTTATGTTTATGTATCATTACAGTGTCGGTCATTTATATTTGCTTTTAGAGATAAACGTTTTCCTTAAAAATAACACATTTGAGAGAAGCATTTTAAAGTTAACAGGGTCTCTGAATCTCTCTTCAGGATGAAAGGTAAGGGAGTGCATTTTATTATTAAATTATGATCTAATAAAAAGAATAAAGGATTCTTAAGAAAAAAGGTGTTATTAACAGCATTGTCTTTTTGATCTGTGGAAAGATATGTGTCCTCTAGTGGAGGCAGTACCCTCCTCTTCTCCTCCTATAAACCTTTGTTCTCTTCTGATGCATATTAAGCACCAGATGAAAAATTCTGTTTGTCTGTGGTCTAACAATGAAATACCTTGTAGGAAATGAAAAGGTCAAGCTTTCCCTGTCAGTGATTTATTATAAACAGTGCCTCCTTCTTTTATTTCCTGATACTTTGCATTTGGATTAGTGATGATACATCACCAGCTGCTAGATAAAATATGAAGTTGAGAAACTATGGTCAAACATTTCTGCTGAGGAATGACCCTGTAATCAGCTCCCAGCACACACAGGTCTCACTTGATTTATCAACCCAAACCTGGGATTCTAGAGAGGGATGAATTAGTTTAGCTATTATCCTTTAGATATCTTTAAAGCCAAAAGTGCTGTAGGAAAACCGTTTGTCACTGGCCTGCCCTGCCCTCCTTAATTGCAGAAAAATTGAGAGTGGATGCGTTAGGCACCTGATATAAATCATTGGTCAAGTAACCAGCGATGTATCAAGCGGGGGATTGCAGGCCTTTTTCTTCGCTCTTTGCAGGCAGGACACTTGCAGTTTTGACACCAAGAGGCTGTTGGGCCAATGTGGTTTAATGCACATCTGTCTCCATGCTGACTTCACCTTGGCCTCCTGTATGACTTCAGGCATTTATTTTTTTGTTCATGCCAGTTTCTGATGTTCTGTTTTAAATGTCGCTTTCTGTAGTTTTGCATTTGGGGGCCATTTGTCCTGTTGTTTTTTTTTTTTTAGCTGAGGGTGTAACAAAAAAGAAATGTACAATTGCCCAACACATGTTACAAATTCTCCCTTATTGCAGAAGGTATTTGACAGTTTAGTGCTCATAGAAGCAGTATTATCGAATTAATTAAATATCTGCACCCTGCATTCATGTTCTTCTCATTCTCCAGTTGTTTAACTACATTTACCTCCCCAAAGAATGCACGTGCTTAACTTTAGCAGCCTTGCACACAGTTTAGGTAGAGCTTAATGATACTTGATTTCTAACTTTGTATCCATGATCTATGAATTGAAGCACGTGCATGTACAAATTCACATGATTGTGGAACCTTCTGCTATGAGCATCCTGCCTTCCAGTGCACATCAGGGAACAATTAGAAATTAATTCAATCCAAGTAATCTGTACATTCAGAAAAGCTGCGAGAGAATAACAACACATTTTTCTCTCCCTCAATCTAACTGTAGTTACGAGACTTCAGAGATACAGTCCAAAGCTTGCATAATGGTACATCCCAGTGCCAGTATTTATTCTTAGTCCATGTGGCTTTGCTTGTGCCTCCTTTTCCCTATATAGTGTAACTTTGCTAAAAATTAATTTCACAGCCTGAGTAAAAATACAGTTGATTGCTTCTCTATTTGCTTATTTGTCACTTGGTTGATATCATAGTGAGCATGGTGGAAAGTCCATTGTAATCCTGTAAATGAATCTCTGTACTGCAAATTCCCTCAAATGAGCAGGCAGGAGAGCACACGGAATCGGAGAGGAGTGTAGGATGGGAGGGGACCTCTGGAAGTCAAAGCCCCTTCTTCTGGACCTGCTTAACACTTAGCATTTTATACATCCTTAGCTAGAAACTGAAAAACTGTTAAGGGAGGCAAGCGCTTAATATCCACCCACTTCTAATGAAACGTAGACATTTAACTCCCTTATATTGCTGTTGTTTTTTCAGGTTTTAAGTTTCATCATTGCACTGAAAAATTGGATGTGCTTCAGGACATTGCTGATTATGGATCAAAACGTCTTTAGAATTGGGCTTTAGTGAATAAAACATTAAAAATATTACTTGCTCAATGTAAGTGCAATTTTTCAAGGCTAAGTTATGTTAACAAAATTTATTATTAAATTGTGTTGTAATTCTCTTAAGCTAATGCATGAAAATGACCTCAAAATCAGATCAAATCTAGTTAAGAAGGTGATTATCTAAGTCCCTAAATGTCTTTCATCCAGCTCTGAAAGAAAGAATAAAACTTCATCCAATCTAGAGAACATGAGCATAATAATTTTAACCACAAAGAAAATCAATACAATAAAAGAAAAAAGAGGGAAAACCAACAGCAAATATTTCTCCATGCTAAGTGACTTTTGCCCACCGTTATTAGCACGTGTTTTATGGTGCACTGAGCACGCGCTTCCCTGCGTGAAGGTGAAGCCCTACTGCAAATGGCTACACCAGGAGGAGGCTCACTTAAGACTGAATCACAGAGGCACTGAAATTTTTGGTTGCAAATTCTTGTCGGCGTGCTGTAAAGGATAATGGAATTTGATTTCACAAAGCATATTTCATACTCAAGGTGTCCCAAACCACTCCACAGATGAATGAGTTCAAACGCTGGCGAAGCGGTGACTGTGTAGGTAAATGTGGCACCTATTATGTACTTGGTGATAGCTTACACACAGCTGTGGACAATGGGAACAGGTTTTCTCTTTTATTATTGCGGGTCACTCAGGTTAGCCCCTGTTCTTTTTGAAAAGCACTCTGGGATTTCTAATTTCCACCTGAATGATCACCAGAGACAGGCAGAAAGGGCCATAGTTTAATGCTTCACCGCAAGGATGGATGAATGATTGTTGGATGATTAATGGCCGGTCTGTGCTGAAAGATGACAGCCCGTTATAATGGAGATAGCTAACATGTAATTTTCTGCATACTGCAGTTTCACAGCCTCAGCATTCCCACGTAGTGGGCATTTCACGTGGGTAAAGGACACAACAATGAAGACATAGTTTTTGGTTAGAGTTTGTCCCCTTCTCACCAGAGAGCAATGCATGTGGTAAAACACACTCCACGCTGCTTGTGCTGGTTTTGTGCTACAGACTGCTGCTAAAGAAGTGCTTTGCAGAGGCTGGCAAATGCCATAGTTTGAAAGTAAGCACAGCATCGACAAGAAATATTTCAGAGGGGTAGAGGTGTCTTTTATCACATATCCAAAT
This sequence comes from Chlamydotis macqueenii, assembly GCF_036417535.1. NCBI lineage: Eukaryota > Metazoa > Chordata > Aves > Otidiformes > Otididae > Chlamydotis > Chlamydotis macqueenii. The sequence continues at coordinate 17,878,204 of NC_141568.1, forward strand.
TTTCCCTTATTGGCTATGCAACAGAGAGATTGTCTGACCAGCCAGGGATCCTGTAAGGCAGGGTAAAGCCCTGAGAGAATTAAATCTGGCCAGGGATGTCAAGGGCAACAAGAAAAGCTTCTTCTAGGTATGTCAGGGATAAAAGGAAGACCAAAGAGAATGTGGACTCTCTCTGGAAGGAGACAGGAGACCTGGTTACTCAGGACATGGAGAAAGCTGAGGTATTCAGTGTCTTTTTTTTTGCCTCAGTTTTCACCAGCAAGGTCTCTAGCTACATCACCCAAGTTGCAGGTCTTCCAGTATTTAAAGGGGGCTGATAAGAAAGATGGGGAGAAACTCTTTAGCAGAGCCTTTTGTGATAGGACAAGGGGTAGTGGTTTTAAAATAGGGGGAGGTAGATTCAGACTGGACATAAGGAGAACATTTTTTACAAGGAAGGTGGTGGAACACTGGCCCAGGTTGCCCAGAGAGGTGGTGGATGCCCCATCCCTGGAAACATTCCAGGCCAGGTTGGCCGGGGCTCTGAGCAACCTGATCTGGTTGGAGATGTCCCTGCTCCTTGCAGGGGGTTGGACTGGATGGCCTTTCAAGGTCCCTTCCAACCCAAACCATTCTGTGATTCTGTTTAGAACATTATTTATCAAACCAGGCCTGAGGTTTGCTGACAGACTGATGCGGCTGGCTCTGCAGCCAGCGAGTTGTGGAGCTGCACAGGGACTGTGGACATTCAGTCACCATCCTTGGTGGGGCTGATGCTCTGTCACCCTGTTGCATCCTTGAATAAGGCCCTGAGGTTTTGATAATTAGATTAATTGTTGCTATTACTGGTTGATTGATTAGTGTAGAATGGTTATTATGGAGAAAAAAAAAAACACAAACAACACAACCAACAACCAAACTTCACAAATGGTTTGCTTAGTTTGAATATATTCTTTTTTCCACTTGAAAATATTTTTTCTGTTTTGTTGATCTGAGAGCATGATTATAGTAAAGTTCTGCTATGCGCTTGTTCACAGAAAGGCAATCTCGGTTGTACTCAAAACTGTTTTTAGAACCAAAGTCGTAATTTCACTTATATGCATATTACTGCAAGAAGTGTTCGGTGAGTGAGGGCAGAGAAATAATTATTGTTGGTCTCGTGACTGGTCGCTGTGCCATTTTCACAATTGTTAACACTAGGCCTGGGCTCTGTGGCGTCACCTGGCAGGTCTAATTTTAGCTGGGTTTGGCATGATCACGTTGAATTGGTTAAAGCACATTTCTCAGGCTTTGCCCTGGCTTTGTGCTTTTCTGGTGACTCTCAAAGGACATGCTGTACTCTGGCATACACTCTGCGTGGTACGGACAGGCGATACCTGATCCAGTGTGCGCTTTGCTAGTACAGGATTATCCCAACAGAAAATTTTGACCAATGCACATTGGCAGAGTGAGGTTATAGCAGACCAGCACTGTCTATCGTGTATCTGTAGCAATGTTTAGCTGGTACTGTAAGTCTTAAAGGTTGCTTTACTTTATTGATTAATGGTTTAGAAACAATTCCTTAATTTTGAAATGTTCTGGTTAGAAATCCTTATTGGAAACCTAATATTTATTAGAGAACTGGGTTGCTTTTATCTATTTTTTTTTTTGAGACTGTGTTTTCCTTAAATTACCTTGTGTTCTTCATAAAATTTCAAAGTTGCTGAAATTGTCAATATTCTGTGGAAAAAATGCTTAGTTTTTCTAGTAAAGTTTGCTTTTTAATATTAAATAGCTAAATTCCAGAAAGCTTTAAATATATTTTAATGAATCTCATTCAAAGAAAAGAAACTTTCAACTGCTTACAGATACTCTATGAGCAAAGAAAATAAGCAAATCTGATCATTTGATGTTATTTGTTACCCTAAGTAAAAGGTTCATTACTATATGTGGAAGTATAAAATATAGAAAACCAAGGTCCACATTATCTGGACATCTGTTGAAGACATAATAATAAAACTGTGTTAATCTGTACAGTTTACAATTGGTTGACCAATGGAAAATTCATGTTGCAAATAGAATCATTTTTTTAACCTATACCTAGATTTATTTATAATCTACCAAGCTTAGAAAATCCAATCTATTGATAATAGAAAACTCATGTAAATTTTATTTGATTTTTAATTAAAAAGAAGGCATTGTTCAGTTGTATTTATTATTGCTATTTTCAGGTGTTAAAGTTGGAGCACAGCAGAATTGATCCTGCTGTCTTAGTTCATTCCAAGTTTAGTGGCTTTTGGGAAGTGGAAATAAAGGAGAATTCAGCTTATAAGATTTGATCTCACTGTCACATATACACAGAGCTATAGGTAATAAAAATGCTGAAGCACTGTTATGAGGGAGAGACTGAGCAAAATTTATGTTGCTTCCTATGGGTGTTTTTAACTTAGTGTGAAGGCGTGAAGCATTCACTCTGGACGGGAGGGATGCCATTCAGAGGGACCTTGACAGGCTGGAGAGGTGGGCCCGTGCCAACCTCATGAAGTTCAACCAGGCCAAGTGCAAGGTCCTGCACCTGGGTCATGGCAATCCCAGGCACACATACAGGCTGGGCGGGGAATGGATTGAGAGCAGCCCTGAGGAGAAGGACTTGGGAGCGCTGGTGGACGAGAAGCTCAACATGAGCCGGTTGCAGCCCAGAAGGCCAACCGCATCCTGGGCTGCATCAAGAGGAGCGTGGCCAGCAGGTCGAGGGAGGTGATTCTCCCCCTCTACTCTGCCCTGGTGAGACCCCACCTGGAGTAATGTGTCCAGTTCTGGAGCCCCCAACACGAGAAGGACATGGACCAGTTGGAGAAGGTCCAGAGGAGGGCCACGAAGATGATAAGAGGGCTGGAGCACCTTTCCTATAAGGACAGGCTGAGAGAGTTGGGGCTGTTCAGCCTGGAGAAGAGGAGGCTCCGGGGAGACCTGATAGCCATCTTCCAGTACCTCAAGGGGGCCTACAAGAAAGATGGGGAGAGGCTGTTTAGTAGGGCCTGTTGTGATAGGACAAGGAGTAATGGTTTTAAAATAGAGGGGGGTAGATTTAGATTGGATATTAGGAAAAATTTTTTTACAGTGAGGGTTGTAGAACACTGGCCCAGGTTGCCCAGGAAGGTGTTGGATGCCCCATCCCTGGAAACGTTCAAGGCCAGGCTGGACGGGGCTCTGAGCAACCTGATCTGGTTGGGGATGTCCCTGCTCCTTGCAGGGGGGTTGGACTAGATGACCTTTGAAGGTCCCTTCCAACCCTAACCATTCTATGATTCTATGATTCATTCAGCATTTGTGAAAAGACTAGATCTCAGTATTGATGAATTGTGTGTTGTATTAGTGTTCCTTAGTATTTTGCAGTAGTTTACTTAATAGATAAGGAGCAAAATAGGTATTTTCTTTGCAAACTCTGCTATTAACTTGAACAGAACATATTTATAATTTAAGATCACTTTCTGACTTTCTTTTGTATATTTTAAGTATCTTTATTGACTAATTGCATCTGATGTATTTTCATTTAATTGAAAGGATTGTGAAGTGCTTTATATACTTAATGACATACTTTCAAATCAGTGCCCTGTAATGAAGTCTTTCAGGTTGTCTGTTCAGAAAAATGGAAGCTTGAGGCAGGAAACAAAACTGCGGGCACTGCAGCGATAATGTAGGTCAGTGGAACGGAAATCTGACTGAAGCTCCAGGGTTAATATCCCAAATGTTCCTAGAGCACTGGAAGGGATATCAGATCTTTAACATAGCGGCATACTGCCACCTAACATCACGTAAATTCAGTTCATCTTCACTGCAAATGCAGTCATGAATTCTTGCCGTATTTTAGAATGTCCACCCAAACTATTTAAACGTATTTGGTGGGGATCGTAGGTCAGAGTTGCTTTTACGAGGGCTGGAACCAAGCAAATTGTTTGAATAGAAGCAATCCTTCTGGGAGCAAATGAGCTCTGAAGTTGATTTAATTGTCTCAAAATGAGTCTTAGATCACCTCACAGCAAAGACCTGTGAGACTTGCTTCCCTCCCTTGCCACGAACACCCAAGTGCCCGGCAAGGACAGACGTTCCATCCTGGGATGCAGCCGAAGAGATCCCTGCCTCTCTGTGGTTAATCTGCCTTAAATCTAGTAGCAGACTTACTAGTGCATTAATTTCCTGCAGCATTTCAGTCCCGAGGATGTTTGCTGGTTTAAGTAATTCAGAAAACAGGTCTTTGGTGAGAAACCTCATCCTGATGGAAAAGGAATAGGGTCTGTTTATGAGGGCAGCTTACCCAGCTGAGTATAAGGGAGGAGAGGATAGCAGTCTTCAGAAGTACACCCTAAAGAAGACTTAAAGAGGCATCAAAAGGGATGAGTGGAAGAGGACATGTGCTTTAGCCTTCCATGAGTGGAAATGTCTCTTGGGACTTCTTGCACTATAGCTAAGGTAAGGGGAACCGAGTGGACATCACACAGGTGAAGCTCCTTAAAGAGGTATGCTCAGAAAGTGATGGCTATGCAGATACTGACACCTCTTCCTTCACACATTTAGAGGTTGTTTGACAATCTTCTTTCTGCGTATTGACACGTCTTGACCCTATTTACTTGTAGGATCTGACAGGATCACAGAGCTAATGCGACAGGCTGCAATACATTTAAGATAGAAATAGATTCACATTTCTACTTCAGCGCTCAGGTCAATGGAGTCACTTCAGAATTACATTTACGTTCCTGAGAGAAGAATTTGGCCAATTGCCCACTCTGTCCAGCACATTAAATTTAAAAATAATTTAGCTAGCGGTTGTGAATGCTCATTTCCTGCTTAGAATACCCCATTGCCAGGATGTATTTCTGACCTCACTTTGTGAGTCTCACCTCATAGTGGTACTCACCAGTAAGCGTTTCCAGTGCTTCATTGTTAGTACTCAGCATACCAGCTTTACTGATTGCAGATTTAGCCATACGCACAATGGAGAGAAGAAAGAGAAGCCCTCTCAAATGTATGCTGCTTATAAAAAGTGAGATTGCATCAATGGAAGATTCTCAAGCTCTTGGATTTTTGGTTGATTTTTCTACAAGTAGCTTTTAAATGTGCTGTTTAAAACTTAAAAGGAAGTTGAAAAATAGCATCTAATTGAATTAAGAAATTAGTGTCCTATGAACGGTACTCAACAACATGTTAATTTGAAGACATGATGATGAAAGAGCGAACAAGCAAGCAAAGCCCAAAATCCTTGCTCCAGTTTTCATTGTTGATTGTAGGTTTGTTCTTGAGTTCAGTGATAGGAACTTTGGGTAAGACTTCACCTTGAACAGTATCAGGTAACAAAGACTTTGCCTTTCTTGGTCAGGGGCAAAACTCCAAGGTAAAGCACTTCAGAATTAGAACTGGTCCATAGTGAAGCTCTCTGTGCGGCTAATGGGAAGTCTTTGATAAGGAATAATTTTTAAATAGAGTAAACTGTTGTTCTCATGTTTATTTTAATGAAAAGGATTAGGAAAACAATTTTCTTTCAGAAGTTTATCTCTCATGTTTATGCAATAGTAGGACTTTGTGTTTAAAACCAGGCAATAAGATTGAATTATTTATGTAGCAGCTTTCATGCTGGTTTTTTCTGTGGTCTATTAGCATGTCAGTTTGTGTGTTGGAAGCCAGATTCTTCTGTGTGTAGTGCAGTGCTCAACAGAAGACCTGCTTGGACTCTTAAATCAAAACTTAAGGTGCAACCCTCAATAGGATTCGTACAATTTCCTCCCCAAACTGGCCAGGTTTGTAATCTGAGTTTGCTTTTTCAGCCTGGTGCGTTCAGTAGAGGTGATTTCTTCCTTAGGGACCCAATAGGGTGTTCTTCAGAGAGCATAGGCAAGAGTTGGGTTCATACATCCAAAATGTCCTCTGGCATCTTCAAGGCATCTATTGGACTGCTCCGTGTGTTTCTGAACTTGCGAGCTTCAGATTTGGGATATGGCAGCATTTTTACAGGCAGAGCCAACTGTTAATGTGTCTTTGTTGAAGGCAAACAGGCTGTGATGCCACAGTCTAGCTAAACAAGAGATTGTGCTATCAGTCTGTGTGAGTATGTCTGAAGTCCCTTGGCTGTGCAGAATACAAGTGGCTTCGCCCAGCAGACAAAATGTGCTCTTTACCGCAGGAAAAAAAAAAAAAAAAAGCATATTGTGGAGAGAGCTAAAACGTGATCCAATGGCATTTTTATGGGCAGTACGGCCTAGGAAAGCTTTAACCGAAAATGGAATCAGTCCCCAGTGTGTTTGACGTTTCTTGGGTGGGTAAATTGCCCTAATCTTGGTTTTATGATTTTTCTCTAAATCTTTCTTTGCCACTTCTTTAGTTATCTGATAGTATATAGCCTTTATCAATTTTTTTTTCCTTTGTTACATCTCTTTAACCCCTGAACACTCACAGCTCGTGTGGCATGGCTGTCCTAGAGTGCTTGCTGCAATTTTCTTTTCTAATTTATTAAAGCTGCAAATAAGCATGTTAATGCATCATTTTAACACTCAAGTCTGCCACTTAATAAAACTACAGTGAGGTCAATCTCTGGTTTTAGACTTTGGTTTTGGGACTAACCAGTAGGTCTGACAGCTCTGCAAATCCATAAACAACAGACTGTGACCTCTGAGGTAAACGCCAAACCCATTGATGTCACTAGGACTACTTCAGTGGCTAAAGCCAGGAACAGAACTGGCTTTGGTTTGGTTTTTTTGTTTGTTTTTTTTTTTTTTAATTCCCACAATTTGTTCACTAAGCTGCTTAAGTGATACGAAAAAATCTTTTTAGATGTTAAACTAATTGTCAAGCAGGTGAAACACCAAAATATAAGCAAAGTATCAAACTATTGAGAATCAACAGCACTGTTAGATGTTACTGGTTATTTGTCAGCCCGTGCCAGTAAGTCAAATGTCTTCCTTAATCACACATACAGTTACGGTGGTAAGAAATATTCATCTTCTTTAACTACTTTTTCTATTCTATTTTCCTTTACTTATGAGAGAGAATGGAATCTGTGGATTAGTTTCTCTTCTTGTCCTTTCTGGGATTGACAATGCTGATAGAATAAAAATTTTCTGTTGGAAAGGAGGCAGCGTCTGTGGTACGCAAGCCTTCATTGGATGAAAAATAGCTGGACTGTGGTGACCAGAAGGTCTACCTGGGACTGGATTTCTGAGATTTATTGGTTTGCGTACAGGTCATATCATCTTTCACATTATCAGCTTGGTTTCACCCACTCAAATCTGTTTGCTGATAAATTCTGGATGAACGACTTGCTGATATTAGTGTAATTTTTTAAAGGTGTTTACGAAGTTTTAATTTAAATATCCCTATGTATCAGTACTGCATTACACAACATACGTTTTGCCACACTACTGATCTGCCCATTTGTATTCTTAATTGTACATTTTCCAGGACTATATTTTTCTGTAAGTTGTTCATGTCACATTAAAATAGCTATGAATTACATATACTTCATTCTATACAGAGAGTATACTACATTACTCTTTCAGATGCAGCATGAATTCTTTTAATTTGCAATTTCCCATCTGATTCAGCGGGAACTAAAACTTTAAAACCAAAATCAAATATACTGTGTTAAATTTGGGTTCATAAATTCAGTAGCAATATGTTCACGCTCTACTAGTAAACAGTTCCCGGCACCTCAAGTGGTAATGTATTTTAAATTTTGTTATAAATTTTTTATACAAATGTTTTAAATGTCTTCATCTTATTATTAATGATTTACAAGCTCATTATTTAAAAGAAAATCCAAAACAAAGAGGCATTATAAATTGACTTAGAATTATTATGGCTTTTATGTTTAATGGTGAGATTCTGTACATTACAAAATTTCAGTCACTTGTCTAAGGAAACCATGTTCCTTTGAAGTCTGCTTTCCTGAAGTCAAAGATTATATATTGCTCGTTGCTTGAGAATTTCAAACCGAAGCATTGAGTGATTCAGCTGTTATAAGGATTAGATAAAGAACTGACCATCGCCCACATTGCTTCTGCCACCAGTTTTACTTCCCACGGGGCACCTTACTGGGTGCTGGCCAGGCCAGTGTCTTTCCTCCCTGAAACAGCTGAAGATTGGCCCCTTTCTTTGATGAGCACAGGCAGATTATGTATTATACATTCAAGCTCATGGTTGACCTTTGGAGATGCATAAATGAAAAAAGCAGCTGTTTGAATTGCGCTTTCCAGTCCCTTGGGATTTGAGATTGGGATGCCATTTAATACATGCTTATTTAGTGGCGGTGATTTGTTAGGCCCTTTCTAAACATCGACGAGGAGAGACTCCTTCCTAGAGGATCTTACAAGCTGTGAGAGGAAAAGGGAGGGAGGCAGAGGTTAAGGACCAGGGAAAAAAAAATGGAGACAATCATATATGAATTTTTTCTCCTCTTCAAAACAGCAGTTTGAACCCATGAACAAATTACTGAATGTTGTGAAACATTCTGGATCTTTGCAAAGGTTTGTAGGGCTTCTCTCTATGTATGCGGGTTGCCATTTTGTCAATGCTGCAATAGGAAATGTCACGAGTGTTACGTGCCCTGTTCCTTAAGTCAGGACGATGCTTGTGAGAGCTAACCTACGTCCTTCCCCCTGTGTGGCTGGATACAGCAGTGCCATATGGTATATCTGCCTTGATGTCCTCCTCGTGTTCCTAGCGCTGCAGGGCACCCAGTCCTTGCTGGCGTGAGGAGATCTGCTCGGGGTCTGGTACTTCAGTAAGAACAAATACTCTGGGTGGAATTCAGGTATGTTATGAGAGAGAGTTCAGAACAGCACAAACTGAAGTGCTTACAAAAGGATAACTAAAGAAATTTCCAGTGGAGGAACTGTTGCTGAATTTGTTCCCCTATACAAAGCGCCCATTTATAGCCTGCTGTATTATGTAACATTGCTAAATAATCCTCCTTGCTGTCCTGAGCAAGTGTTCCGGGGGATTTGCGGTCTCATCGCTGGATTTGCTCATCCTGGAAACACAGTGGGATGCTGTCTGACATTTATTTCCCGATGACATAGCACAAATATTTATTTAAATGCCACTTTTATGCTGAAAATAGGATAGCTTGTTATGGTAGAACACGTAAAGTTAGCATTGCCCACATGTTGCCTTCATGATGCGGATGCGTTAAGCAAACAGGATTGGAGACACTGGTGATGATGAACAGTCACGTAAGTGTCTGCTGCACCTCTGTGAGTAAAGTGGGCTCTATTTTTATGGGGTTTTTTAGTCTCATACAGTAACATTCTCAGTGGATCATCTTACTGAAGTGCAAAGGTTAGAAACCCAGTGAAACCATTTGACTTTTCCCAAAGGTACATTACAGAGCCTCCTAAGCTATAATAATAGGAATCCGAAAACATGGGAGGGTGACCAATTATACTTAAATCTGGTCAATGTTTTATTTTATGTGGTTGTACTCTGGCTATTTTTTGACTTGTTTGGATCATACTGGGTAAGTGTTCCTGTCCAGTAATACTCATTTTACCCCAACCAGCTATTTAAACCAAGTATATGCTGGTTTTGCTATTGAATAGAAGGACAAGCACTTCCATTATGGTTAGTTGTTTTGTGGATTTTCGTAGCCACCCATTTATTTTGGTTTGTCCTAATCTATATTTATCTGTGGATGACAAGATGAACTTGAAAAAAACATGTTTAAAGTTGCATACCAGCTCCCAGCATATAAATCATATTGGGCTCTCAGCTCTTTCAAGCTTTCATAAACAGTGCTTGCTGAAAGACTGAATCATATTTTTCTGTGACTTTAGTTCATGTCAGACATTTAATTTTTAACAACAGTGGTCAGTTTCCTGATGTGAACACGACACTGGCCCCAGAGACACTTCAGCTTTCTTTAGCTGTCATCATAACAATTTTTCTTTTTAAAGATACGCTTACAGCAAAATTAGAACCGAGTTAAGGGCTTTGAAAGTAGTTCAGACCACAGTGGTCCTAAAGCAATGCTCTACTTGCAGTGAGAGTCGAAACTGTGGACCAAGCCCTGCTCAGCTTGCTTAAAAATAATAAACTATCACATTAGAGTTACTCAACGGTGTGCCACTCTGAGCAGTGGTAAAGGCAAAGGGTGACCTCTCTTGTGCAGTTTGAAGGACTAGATTGTCGCCTGTGGGTGTTAAAACTGACTGTAGAGACACAACAAGCGCTGGTGAAGAGCACGCTGTGGGATCCAGTGCCTCATGGGGAGGCTGAAGTGGTGCAAGGGTGTCATTGTGGAGTCCTCCTGCCTCTCCCCTCAGGGAAAAAAAGCTCGTAACTTGGAGAGGAATTAATTCAGGCAGGACTTGCGGTCTCTGTTGCATAGGGAGGTCAGACTAGTTCATTACAGTGGTTCCTTCTAGCCCTACGTATAAATATACAAAAGGGAACACTGGAATACATTAAGTGTGTTTGATTCCCAGATCTCCCCAGTACTTCCAGGGCCCCCTCACAAATTCCCATTTGCACCTTGGTTTTATGATTTTCTGAGAACCTCTTCTAAGGCTCTCTCCCTGTGTTTTCCAATTAATTTATGCAGAGCTAGGAGGGAAAGGAGGTTCTTCCCCTTCGCGTGCTGAAGGCCTGTTTGCAAATCGCCTTCCCTCAGGGAGAAGGGGACAGTGCCATAGTGGTAAGGCACTTGTCTTATTCCCCACCTCTTTATTTTTTAATGCAGCTTCAGAAATGAAAGTGAACGAAATAGGAGTGGGAGACATTGATTTTGGGAGATCTAGTAGTTGAATTGTTTGGTTTTTGTTTGGTTGGTTGGGTTTTTTTCCCCCATCTGAGTCACAAAGATGGCCAGTGGTAGACTTTACAAAGAGCTTGGTACAAAATCTGTTGAAATTGAACAAAAGATGCCCAGGGGCTCCAATATGTATTGCGCCTCAAATTAGTGCAGAATAGGAGCAGCTCACTTGCCTTCAAAAAATAAACCCTGAAACAAACAAACACTTAACTTCTTGTGCTTCCAGTATCACTGGATTCATTGTAATTGTTTAGAATTTGTTTGGGGTTTTTTTGGAGAAGAAGAAAGAAATCTTATAAATGTGTATAAATGGCAGTAACTTCTTGTAGTGTGTCTGACTTGAATCTTTAGAAAATGTCATTGTTTATCCCCTGCGACGGAAGAAACTTGTGCATAATCCCGTATTATTATATTTTTTTTATTTTTTTTCCTTTGCAAGCCGGAAAGATGGAGCCACAAATTGTATGTACATTTACTTAATGCACATTTCTCTAATCTTACACTTCTCACTCGTAATTCAGGCTTCCCAGTGTGATTTTGTGCTAATTTAGACTTCCAACTTCCTGTATTTTGTCAACAGCAAAAACATTACTGTAAGTGACACGGAGCCCGACTTATCCTCTGGCGATTCCAAAGTGACTTCAGTAAATCACTGGATTTGTTTTGGTGTCTATGCGGGAGCAGAGTTTAGCTTGTAATATACGGTTTTCACTTTTAGAGCTATCATAATAGTAACTAATCTACCTCCTCACGAGGAGATAGATTTATTTTGAGCAGGTGAAAGGACACCAGTACAGAGAAGAGCTTTTGGCCGGTATATAAATAGATCTAGCTTGACAGCATAACAATAGCTCTGACTTTGTTTTTGCAAAGGAAAACCAATACGGGAGGGAGAAGATGTGCTCATTTAGTAATCAAACATTTATATAATGACATCTCACTTTATTTTGAAGTCATGTCCTCATACCGTTTTTTGTCTCTTTAGAACATTGTATTCAACAGTGCTTGCTGCCTTGTCTTTTCAACTGAGGATTCCTCCAAATGCTGTGAGGTACACTGAAGTGCTCAGCAGTTCCCTTCACTGTCATTGCATTAGCAGATTTCGTTCTCAAACAATTACTTGGCAGCACGAAGCAACAGAGTCATATCTGAAACCTTTTGTCACTGAGCAGCTTGTCAGAGACAGTCACTTCTGATCTTGACTTCTACACTGTATTGGGCGTTTGAAAGTGTTAGCGTTGAGTTGGTTTGGGTCTTTTTTCCTTTTTGTTCTCTTTTTTCTTTTCTAACTGTGCAGCCAAAGATTTGATTGTGGCATTTTGATGCTTTTGAAGTGTTGGTAAATGGTAAATTCACAATAATAATTCTCCACCCAGGCATTTAAACTGTTAGTCTGTTATTTTTATTCTTCATTTCTATTTGAGAGGGGAAAAAAAAAAAAAAACCCAACACTTAAAAAAGCAACTAGCAACTTTTCTGGGGAATACTAGAAAAACTGAACTTTGTGCTACTGCCGAACATGAGACTTGTTTTGTCTTGTGTCTATTTGATGAATCTAATCTCCCTAAAAGCACTACCTCCTATTGTTTGTTAATCTATGATATTTCCCCAACACCCAGCAGATCTGTGAGAACAGGGACCCCACATTTCCTACAGATTTAATTTTCTTCAAGTGTTTGAGATACTGGTTTGCCTTTGTTTGTTCTTTGAGTCTTTACAAGGCTCCGTGAGCTGCATAGGACCCTGCCAGAGCAGGTGAGGGGGAACTGGTTTTATGAACTATGCAGCAGCACGTGCCCCTGATGGGTGGAGGCAGTCCTTAAGTCCAAGCCCTGATGGCCCAGGGACAGGACTGCCATGGAGCAAGCAATCACACGTAAATATGGGTTGCAAGGCAGGCAAGCTAGTGGACAACTGAGATTTCCACTGGAAATCTGTTGGTCAGGTGGGAGTCCTTCACTGGTTTTTTTAAATTAATGTACATACCCTCAGAATGTTTTAGTAGTGATAAATTGGCATTTTCTCCCAGAAACGTGTTTCACAGGAAATTTTCTGAGCAACTATCATTATGATTTATAAAGCCCTCAAACCAGGCTACCCAGGAGACCACCTGTGAGTTTATGCCACAACTGAGATGAATGGAAACACCTGACCTGCTCAGCCCTTGTTACTCAATCTCTCCCCTGTCCCAGGCTGCTGACATCCATCAGCCTTCTGGGCACGTTACACATTTGAATGAACACCGGTGGAAGCTAGCATGCAGTCTAAGGAGTGTGGGATTTGAACTGTGGTGGTTTCCTGGATGGAGATCTAGCAAATTGTGGTAGAATAGGCCAAAGAATTGTAGTTTTGGACTACTTCTGTGCAAGCCAGATGGCATTGGTTTTTTTCACTGTGAATCAAGGTGACTGATGAGAAGGTTTTATAGGTATATAGATACACTATTCATAAAGGCACATAAAATCCTTTTAGTGTGGTATGGTACCTCGTAGTGAAAGTAATTTCTCTATAGCAAGAAATGATTGAATGTGGTCACTGAATAAAAACATGAACTTCCTTCAGCTTCAGTAGGGACTGAACATGCAGGATCAGCCCTAGGAAGCAGATCCCTTGAGTAAGCGTGCATCACTTTTCCATAGTCTGCTTTTGTGTCACAAGACAAAACAATCAGAGATACCACAAATTGGTCAGTCTGTCTCTCTCTTTAATTTTGTTGAGGTAATGCTTGTTCCAGCCTTTCTAGCCAACCAATTTCCTATTGTTTTTTCATGCACTTCCTTCTACTTTTGATCTTCTTCCAGTTAACATCCAATTCTGATATGGAAAAATGATCTTTCTTCATAGGTGACCACCCACAGTTTGCTGTGCATGGACCAGCAGAGCTGGTTGTTTCTCAGAGGTCACCAGTCCCTCAAGTACAATCTCCTCTGGGAGATGGAGCAGTTCTTCTCCAATAACTCCATGCAGAATGGTTTGAACCTAGCACATGAGCAATCTTTGGGAAGTACTGCTATGATGCTGTACGCGATTACAGTGTTAAGTATTTTTCTTTGTGGAAAATCGTCACAAGACTGTTTATGACTGTAAGTGGCTGGCATTTGGGGTTAGATCTGCACCAAAAGTACCTCTAATTACAGAGTGCCCCCTGCTGAGATCCTGCTCGGTGCTAAGGCAGAGCGGAGAGTGCCATCTACTGCTCCTTACCTATAAAATAAATTATTCTCCATTTGTGTTTGAAATGCTTTAGTGTTGTTATTGCCAGTGTTGGGGTTCGGGGTCAGTTGCTGTCTGTTTGCCAGCCTTGCGACTCTGCGCTGGTGTGTGAAGGTTCGCCACTGAAGGCCCCCTGGCGAGGAAGGCTCCAACAAATAATTGCTCAGCAGTGCTTCGTAGGTGTGGGAAAGCTGATGCCCTGCACAGGATGGCATTATCATCATCCATTATAAGGCTACAGGCAGCTGTCAGTGGTGTCGGTGGTGGTTCTTCGACCCATTTACCTGCAGAAGTTGACCTACTGTGGGTATTCAGAGAGGCTGGGCAACTTGAAAGTGTGTGCATTGGGGCTAAATGCTGGTGGAGCAACCAGAGAACTTGGGAGGAAGATTTTTGTGAATTTGGGGTTGAACAGAAAAGAAAACGTGATTTAGTGTTACTGGTGCCAGTGGTTAGAGCCTCCAATGTTAGTTTAATGGTTGCTATTTGTGTATCTGCAATGCAGAACAAGCTGCTGTGGTGTAAGGATTCATGTTCCTCTGCTGTAAATAGATGTAGCGCGGAGTCTTGTATTTTTTATCACTCAAGAAAGTTTGGTTCTTTTCTAATCTTCTCCTCGTCGATCTGCAGTCCACCTTTTGCCATCCTGTCCTTAGTCCCTCTGGAACGGAACTGCAGTGCTGACAGCTTGCAGCACCTTGTGCAGTCTTTCCAAGCTTTTCCAAACAGAGAGCTTTTATCTCCTTGCCTGCCACTTGAGCGAGGACTTTGGCTGCTTAAACTGGCTCCTTGTCAAATGGAGCTTAAAAAAAAAAAAAAAAAAAAAAGAAGGAGGGGGAAAGGTTCAGCTTGTGGGAAAGATTTTCTTGGTTCTTTCACTAAAGGGAAAGAGATTTCCTACAGGAATATAGAAGTACTGCTTCGGCGGGATCACATTGCACATCACATTAAATATCTGTCTGCATACGTGTGGGATTGCAACATGTTCGAGAGAAAGGGCTTTGCCTCAGTTTGTGTAAGGCTAGAAATCAAATGTACAAAACTTTGGACGCTCACAACTGTGCACTGGTAGGAGTTTTTCCTGATATATGATTTTGAATTATTTTCTTATCCTTTGACTCCTCGTTGATAGCCTTAGTCTTTACTTTTAAATGGGGAACAGCAATATGCTAACTTCCATGGCAAAACCCCACTGTCACTGTTGTTTAAACAATGTTTTTTCTTGACCAAGGAAGAGCGAGAGCAGTGACTATGTGAATTGCAATGAACGGGTTTGCACCATAAATCAGGCAATCAATGAAATTGAGTTCTTGGCTTGAAAAGCCAGCAGGTGGGCTCGCTTTCCTGAAGAGCATTGCTACAGACTCCAGAGGTGTAACTCTTCATCATGTTAAATTGCAGCGGAGCCAGCGGGGCATGAGATAAGAGAAGAGAGAAATACCTATCAGGAAAAAGGGAGCTCTGCCTTTTTTGCCCTTCGTGGCCTAACAGGAGAATATTCTCCTAGCCAAGTCCAGGAAACTTACTTACACTTGCCTCCAGATCTGTTGTTCAATATTGTGTTAGTAAGGCCACATCAATTTCTCTGTGTTATTTTCATCTCAGAAATATTGAAACCCAGTTTCTTCTCCTCAAACAAAGTCTGAGGTAATTGGTTACTTCTATATTTTGGATGAAGGAGGTTGATTTTATTTTTGCATGATGGGCAAGAAATCCAACGGGCATATATAATGGTATAAAGCCCTAGAGATCCATATGGATGACTATAAGGTATGCTAAAGACAGCATTTAAGGAACACAGAGAAATTGGTCTTTTATATCTTTATATATTCAGCAAACCCAACATGTATGTTGTGCTGCTGTATCACTGCAGAGCTGTTGATATTTACACTTCTCTTTTGCCTAAGCATGAATGAATCCAAAAGGTTTTCTAAATCATCACAAAGGCTGCAGAAGAATTGTAGTGTATAGCTTTAACTCTTTGCTCTTTAGTATCATGTATAATTGTGCTTTAAAACTGCACTAATGCTGCAGTGCTTCCCCTTCTGTTTGTGGATTCTTGTAAGTATAGTTCATTGAACGTATTTGCATTTTACTATTTCTTCTATGCTTAAAACTGTGCCTAATATTTAAAAAGCAGGCTCCTACTCTTGACTTGAAAAGAGAATGAGAACTACCTAGTGATCAGTCATGGGAAGCAAGGACTTATTTTTTTTACAAGTGTTAGAATGATCAGTGGTGCTTTATTTTAATTATATTTTATCCTAAGATTTACTGTATTTTATATGTATTTGTAAGTGCATGCAGTTATGAACTAGTATAAACAAGCAGAAATATTATAATTTCTATTATAAATTAATAATTTCTGTTATAAAGGCTATGACCATTTTTTTTTTCCTCTTTTGTTGCGTAATGTATGTGACTGGCCAGAAAATGATCCTTTGTCCTCAAAGAGTCAAGCTTTGGAAATGTTTATTATGATGCAAAATATGAATGAAAGATCAGGTGCAATGCAGTGTGTCTAAATCTCTCTTGTTAGAGTTGTTGCACTTGGTATAAATAATTTAATGTTCAGCTGGCTGGGCTGGGGGTAGGTAGGGTGAGTGAGGAAGAATGTCCAGGTCACTGGGCTACACTGTCAGTCAGATGGGCTACGGGGAAACCCAGGCTCGGTTCCTTCCTCTTGCAGGGGAGTCTTAATCCCTAGGCGAAGGGCTGTTTTGGAGCCGCTTTCACTTGCTTGTATGTGTCTGATAATTAGCTGTGACTTCCAGTCAGAGGGTTACGAGGGAAACGTTTCCTCAAGAGTTAGTATTTTTCAGTGGGGAAAAAAAGTTTTGTCATGGTTTTGGCCACATCTAACAATATATAGGATTCGTAGTATTAGCTTGTCATGGCTTCCAGTGTACATCAGTGTTAGTCAAGCTTAAGATAAATACAATGAAATAACTTACAGGGGAACCAGAACCTGAGAATTTAGTTTGCAGGAGTAGGGTATAATATCGTCTGTTTCCTACAGCCGCTAAGTTTCTAAAATTTGATATCTTAAAACTGTTGGAGTTGCTATAATTTCAGATAAAATGTCTTCCCACAGGCAAAAGATATTTTTTCATAAGCTTTTTAAAAACTAATAAAGTAGTAATCTACAGTGTTTTATTATTTAAAACCTTAGCCTTGGGGATATGATTTGCAAGGATTTTTTTTTTTATATCTCAATTCAGGGTATACTTGTGAGCAGCCTGTGTGAATATACGTCAGTCTTTTCTATAGGTTCCTTCTTTCTGCTGAACGCCGGCTACGTTCATTCCGTAGAAGCACTACCACCTCTAAGCGGTAATGCTCCCTGCAGAGTTTTTAGCCTGTAGGAGATATGATTAGGGGGCGATAGTGTTAAGCACTCCTCCTGTATCTGCTGGCCCGCTATGATAACCTTAGGGTTACAATGCATGTCTGACAAATACAATTCCATTGTGACTAGCGCCTTATGGCAATTTAGGAGGCTTATTCATCATTTTACAACAGACTTCTGTCAGGGATTTTGCTTATTTGCCCTTCGCTGGTGTACAGTAGTTGTAGGTTTATCTCTAGGAGTCCAGCCCTAATAACCAATAACAAAGTGCTTAAGCTCTAAGCTTGCGAGAAATGGACTTGCATTATACTCCAACTGCACCTTAGCTCCTAGCTGATAAGACAATGTGTCTTTGAGAGAAGGAAGGATTTGTATGAACTGATCCTTTACAGTACAGTGTATGCGTTGGTAGAAGATACGGGGAAGTACATTGTGTTCTAACCATCCAGGTCCTAGCTTTTTACATAGAAAGTACATCCTTGCTGTCATTAGAAATGTTTCCTTTAAAATATGAAAGGGAAGAGATATCTTGCTTTGGAAATTGCACTACAAAGTTGTTTGTAACGATGATGTGGGATTTGAAGAACTGAGTTACTTTTGATGAAATCCCCATGATTATGGTTTAAATTACACAGATTTATTCAAGGAACAACAAAAGTTTTTTTTATTATTATTCAGATTCCTGCTGGGTTCTGGATATTAATTAGGTAGTGGTTCCAGATGAAATCCAGGAGAGAGAAAAAAAATGCTACTCACATTTTAATAACCTAGAGAATTTTAAGTGGCTAACCATATTGTTTACTGTATATCAGTCTGAAGAATAAAGAATAAAAGCGCCTGAATAGACAGGCACACAGCATGGAAGAATAGCACCGTACACCCTAGCTAAAGTGCATTGTATATTCAAGGTTTAGATCTTCAGCCCAGCAGATTTAGAGCGTGAGGGGGCAACATTTGAGAAGTGTGTACTGAACAAACACAAACATGAGGATTGCCTTTTTTCAGTTTTAAGTGTGAAAATATTAGCTCTCCCTCTATGCCTTTGAAGTCTTCTCTTTCTAGCAAAGCTCTGGCAGGAGGGAGGTCTTTCAATTAGTTTCTCACCCATAATGATTTCTTTGAGAAATTTTAATCAGGTTTTCCATCACAGAGTGCATTTGTTGCTGGTACTTGATCTCTTGGCCAGCTGAAGCTTCTGTGGTCCTTTGTCTCTTGAGCAGTTGGGTCTTTTATAAACTTTCTGGAGCAGTTATTAATCATGGAACTTTTCTGCCTTTTTTGAGGTGCAAAATTGTGCATAGAGTAAAATTCCAGGGTAGTGACATGAGCTAATTACCCGTAATGTTATCAAGATAAGAGATAGCATGTTAGCAGTAATGTCTACATCAGCGTAATTACTTTCTGTTTCCATTATTTTGTGGTAACCATATAATTAGCTCACTGTCCCAGAAGCTGTCTGCTTTTTATGGCAACCTGTACTGCTAATCACCAGAAAAGTCTGTGTAAGTGATCTGCAGCCTTTACACTCGTAGAGTAGCACCAGGTAATTTGAAGGGGTGGCTGTATGCTAGCCCCTTCCGTAGAGGTGAGGAGTGAGAAAGAAGAGACTGACAAAACTGTAGGAGCAGGACCACCAAAACCTTTGCTACAGCTTCACAAAAGTGTTTAGTAAAACATTAACCACTTCGTACAGTTTCATCTGGATTAAAATATGTGTGTCTGTCCTTTTTCTCTTGAATCTAGTCTACATTAAAGAATTTTGCATGATTTAGTAGGCATTGATTCCCTTAAACAATATAATTTATTCTGACTCTGATCTTCAAAGAGGATGCTTTCTTACAAAAGCAGAACTTCAGGAAGGAAAGGGCTCAGCAGGGCCAGTTTATTCATTATGAAAGAGACATTTTCTGTGGGACATTTTTCGGGGATGATATCCTGTCATGAGGAATTCCTCTCCGACGCTAGGGAGCCTGTTACTGCCTGTCGCAGTTCCCCGCGTTGGTGAAAAGGCAGGTCATGGTTGCACCAGTGGTTTCTTGGAGCTGGGGCTGCCGTACCAACTGAAGCTCGCAGGGCAAGAAGGTCACGCTGATGCTTGGGAGAAGTTGCTGTAGGAGGAGGAAGGAGAGAGCCAAGCTGGGTCACTCTGGAGCTGCACGCTGCCTACCCAAGGTCGCAGCAATGGATTCAGTTGAGGACAATGCCACTGCAGGCAACAGGGCAAAGCAGGAAACTTTTGGCACTATTATACTGAATTATTTCTGCTGTTTCTGCTCCATAAAAGCTGGCTTTTGTGGGTACGAGTGAAATCTCCCATATGCGCAGTACTTTAGACTATCAGGAAAGAAAAAATACAAGTGTTGTACGTATGTAGAAGTTGTATTGGAGTTTTTTTGCTGCTATATTTTCCCAAACTTCAATTTAAGTACAAATTCACTAACTTTGAGAGATAAAGAACGTGCTTTTTATCACCATTCCCTCCAACTAAATTCCAGTCCTGGTGTCAGTTAATTATAATGCTACTTTTTCAGATAATATCGCATAATTCAATGGAAAACAAAAAAACTCTGTAAAAAGTGATTATTAAATTCAGCTTTAGACATTTGATATGGTTTCCCAATACCTCTTTATTTATTTGAAAAAAGGAATCTTCTTGAAATGTGCTCTTTCTTCTTCCCCTCTGTGGCCTTAGCGCTGGTCCCTCTGAGCACTGCCTGTACATTAATTATGATGGTAAGTAGGGAAGATCAGGTGATAACATGAATACTCTTAAAGCACACCACCGAGACTTTAAGGTAGGCCGCAGTGCTACATGGTTGTAAGCTATATGCTGCCTGATTTATTTATTTTTTTAATGCACCAGTAAAACAAGACATTCTTTAGCTTCTGTTTGATCTCTCATCCCAGTCCTGTCCTCACGGAGAGCCCCCTTTTGCTGCAGCTGCTCTTCCTTGTGCTCTGTGAATTGCCCTGTTGTGTGCAGGAGGCAGAAAAATCAAGACCTCGGAATAAAAGCCCCCTCTGCGCTGCTAGACAGGTCGTGCCGAAAGCCACCTCGGTTTAATTCCACTGGAATCACTGGGGTTGTACTAGGCATTATTTGAGGTCTGTTCTAAACCATTGCGTTGCTCTCTGCTTTGTAAAGTGTTCAGCGTGTGGTTTTGTCCCCTAGGTGTTGCGTGTGTTTGAGCAGGAGTCCTGTGAGTGCACGGAAGGGGGAGGCCCCCAGTATGTGCTACTCAATCTTTTTCTTTTCCTCTGAAGTGCTTGTAGTAAGACAGTCAGCCTTTGCCAACAGAGGGGACCCTGCTGCTGGGACAAAGGGGAAACATGTGAGGACTAAGTAACTTCGTCCTTAAAAGCCACGATTACTAATGTTCTGGGCATTTTATGGTATTCTAAAATTTCTGCATATCGTGATACGTACAAGTACTGGCAACTTTAAGATTATTTAACTGGATGTCGCAAGTTCAAGTAGCACAGCAACAGAAAAATTATTCCCAACACTTTCTTATCAGCTGTTGATTAGAACAGATTCCTCACAGCTAAAAAGGATCAGATTATAGTTGTTGTTGAGTAAAACATCCAAACTGTCCTAACTTGGTTTCATGGACTAAGATGTCTGTTTTTCTTCGAGTTCTGTTTCAGTATAGTTCTAGAATAGCAAAATTTGTTGCTGAGTAAAATAATTTAAAAGCCAATTGCCATTTTTACCCGAGTTTCTCTTTATCTCAACAGAGCGCTGGGACTCCAAATCAGGTTCTGTTCTTGCTTCCATCTGTTGCCTGTAATCTGGTGGTACTGAACAGATAAAACCACGTAAGATGCCCCATGCTTGGCTTGAAGAGTGTCACATACCTATATGGCTGCTTTTCTTTGCCTTCTTGCCTACTTTCTAGAGAAAATATTATGCAAAAGCAAAGAAGAGAAGGTAAACATACTGAAACCTCCATGAAGGGTCCTGTCTCCTGAGGGCCAGGATGCTGGGCTGCTGGTGTTCGTCAGTTGTAGACCTTTTACTACTGTTCAGACTTGCTTGCATATGTGTTGGGATCTTATTCTGCATCTCCCCATTGATTTAAAAAATAATAATAATAATTTAGCAGAGCTATAGAAAAGTGTCAACAAAATCCATGCGTATTAAAAGATAATGGCCAGGTTGGACGGGGCTCTGATCAACCTGATCTGGTTGGAGATGTCCCTGCTCCTTGCCAGGGGGGTTGGGCTAGATGACCTTTGAAGGTCCCTTCCAACCCAAACTATTCTATGATTTTATGATTCTATGATAAAAGATAAAGTATTTACAAACCATTTGTAGACGATGACTTGAATACCGCAAGTATTTGCTCTACTTGCAACTTGGCTAATTGAATACTCTGCATAAAATCACATGGAGCTACGTAAAACAATAGGAAAGTGCTATAGTTTGATGGTTTTTGTGGCATTTATAAACCTGAAAACTTTATTTTGCATTGTAAAAAAAGATGAAGGAAAGGGGTTAAAAGAGTTTTTGGGCCATCTCATACAGTTTCGAACATCTACCGCACATTTAATCAGCAAAACAAGAAAAGAGGTGTACTTCAGACAATCCAACCTGCCGCAAAAAGAGTTAGTTATCTCCAGTTTATCTTTGTATTAACTGGAGTGATGCTAGTCTGGTTTACAGTCATGGAAGAGATATTTGCTTTTCTAGTATGCTATTTTAAACCAACAGAGCCTGTGAATGTTGATAGCTTACCACTGCTGAAAGTACTTCATACAAAATTTATGCCGTTATATGGTGGGAGTGACTTACCCATTCAGAGGAATATTTTTATTCGATAAGCTGGTATAGCTCTTCATTTCCCTTACCATTGCATAACTAAGAAAAAGAAAAGTAGGAAAGAAAAGTATTGTTTCTCACACTAGGAGAAAAATGATCAATAAATTTTATAGTTGCAAAGGACCTTGTATTTTTTTTTTTCTGAAGACGTACAAGAAAATTATAGCAATGGATGCCTTTGAAGTATGTGTCTGTAGGTGTTAAAACACTTTGCTTGCAAACTAGTAACTGTTCCTTCCACAGGGCGCAAAGCCAGCGCTCAGACCTGCTAACAAAGTGAGATTCATTTCAACGTGTGCTTTTAGGGAGTAGTTTAATTGCTAAGTTGAGTCTTAATAAAAGAGAACAATGAGAAAACAGGTAAGTTATCTGTGATCTTGCTGGCCCTTCTCCTAAACCAGCAATTATACCACTGCTGATACGCTAAGCTAATCTGCATTTTAATTTGTGTTTTTGAAAAGTACACCTTTGGTTCCGGGACATTTGTCAGTGTGTTGCCTAACTGTGGCTTGGCAGAAAGTGCCTGGCACTGCTGTTGTGCAAATTAATCGGCTCCATGGGAGGCAAAGGGGACGGCCCCTCTCACAAGGCCATTCAGGTGTTGCCTGCCCCAGCGGGGAGGGTTTGCTGCCTCTGGTAGTTGCAGAACGGCAGAAGGAAATGGGGGCCAACAACTTCAGAAAACAAGCTTGTCTGTAATTTGGAGGCTCTGCAGGAGGAGATGTTTGGGAAATAAAGGAGAATAGTGAAATAGGATGCCCACCTTGGTGGGAAGGTGGTGGCTTACCCCATGGCTACTGGGCATGAAGGAAAGCAGCAGGGTCTTCGAGACTGCTTTTGGAGCTCATGAGAGTCTCTGTCACCCCTCTCAAGTGCAGGGTGGCAAAGGCAGCCTGGAGTGGGCTGCAACAGGTGGTTACTGGTGGGAGTCCTCTCTGTGCGTACTTGCACTGGACAGCTTTCTGGGGATAGCATGCTTGGAGATCAGCTAGTAGAGGGCTCAAACCCTCTTTGCCTCGGGTGACTTTTCTTAACAGAAAGTATTATATGAAAGTCTTCCTCACTGCCACTTATGACTCAAGATCCTTTGCCATCCTGCTAGATTGAGTAAATCATATTAAATGGAGATCTATCACAGACCTTGCGGAACTTCTTGGTGATATCTGAGGTCAGTCAAGGAGGGCAGTGCAAATGTTTGGGTTAAGTTATATAGCTATGTATATATTACTGTTATATGACACATCTAAAGGCAGAGGGGGGTGTATTAGAACAAAGGCTGTAGAGCAGAGTGGAAATTATACAGAAATCTTGTGATAAATCATTACATGAGGAGCTCCCCCCAAAAGTGAAAACAAAAGAGAAGAAAGGGTTAACCCCAAACTTTTCCTAAAAGATGTCTTAAAGAAGATTACACAAAGCACTTTCATCATTGGGAATCCTTCTAATATGCAAATATGTTTGGAATAAGTATTGGGTAAAAGAAAAGTAGCTTGATTAATGGAACCTGTCCTTTATAGTCCTCCTGCAATGTGTAAGGCTGTGTTGTGTCTGTGTGCGCGCGCGTTTCCGCAGTAGCATAAGCATGCTGGCAAAAGCCACTGCCAAGTCTCATTAATTGCAACTCCCGCAGACTTATTCAGCCACAGAACTCTTTTTTGTGGTGTAGTTTTACATTAATTTGGGACTTGGGTTTCCTTTACGTTTCAAACTGCATAGTGCAAAGTGTATCCTATTTAAAAGAAGGAAACAACAGAAGAAGGCTAGATCTTAAGAGAGAAGCAAGATGATTTGCCCCTTAAATTCATTAGGATTACTAAGTGGTCTCATTTTTGTTGACAGGTG
This sequence comes from Chlamydotis macqueenii, assembly GCF_036417535.1. Lineage (NCBI taxonomy): Eukaryota > Metazoa > Chordata > Aves > Otidiformes > Otididae > Chlamydotis > Chlamydotis macqueenii. Next base: position 17,902,186 of record NC_141568.1, read on the forward strand.
CAGCCCAAACCCCCCAATAAGTGAGAAATTTCCTACCCAGCGTACTGTTTCAGCCAAAGCTGTGTAATTGCCCAATATCATAGGCATAAACGGCAGGAGGGCAAAGGAGTTCAGTCAAGACCCCCCAGTGTTTGTGTTTGGTATGAAACACTCCATACAAAAATAATGATTTTGACTCCTTGAGCCTCCCCCCCAAGTAGTATTTTCAAAAACTTTGCCAGTTGCTGTTGTACTTTGTTCTCCGAGAGTACACTGTAGAAAATGCAGCTTCACTAAAGAGTGGTCAAAGGTTAGACATTTGTAGGGAAATAAAGGAATTTTTTTTAATGTATATCAAAGATCTGTGCAAATACATGAATTTATTTGGTGTGTTTCCAACAAGGCTGACCTGTCCACCACTTCTAAAATTGTCATAATTACTGCCTGGCTTTAGTTTTTGCAACTGTTCTCTGAATAACAACAGCTTAAGACATTTGTTAAAAGTCACTAATGTAAATCTTACATAGGGGAAAAAAAAAATCTAATCCAGCACTTCTGTAGATTTTCACCATTATGTTAATATTATGGACTTTTAACTGATGTTTTAATTAAACTTTCCTATTGTGGAAGATTTCTCAAATTAAAGCCAGATCCTCTGTGGCCAGTATTTTCTTTTGCACTTTTATATTAAAACTTGGAACTAGTAACCAGTGATGGACAAGTCATAAATGCAGGCAAGAAAAAGCTTCACCACTTGTGTTGGTGTCACTCAGAGATGCAAAAGGTTGGTATGGTAGGAAAAAAGCATGGATTGATTGATTGATTGTATGTATGCTGTATATCAAATCAGCAGTCTCCTGGGAATTTCAGTATCCTAAATCTGGACACCAAAGTGCCTTTAAAATACTTCTCTGGCTAGATTTTGTTTCTATATTTTACTGTTAATTTTTAAACTATTAAAATATGACAGAAGTGGAACTGAGGGACATCAAAGTACTTCAAAAGATCCATCATTTCTCAACTCAGTGACTTAAATTTTTGTTTTACTTTAGGCATGAGGAAAGCAAGACAAAGTTGATTTTAGTATCTTACCTACGGATTTGGAAACAGAACTTGACTCAGTCCCCCGAGCTGACTGCTAAAAACACACACTTGCTAAGAAAACCAAAAACCGAAACAATTCAAACAAATGGAGAAAGAAAGGGGAGATGGAAGCTATGCTGTTGCTTTGAACTTTCAAGCCCCTCGAATCGCAGCTCAGACTGTTGGCAAACAACTACACAAAAGCAGGTTGAGAAGGTGTTGGGAAGGTTTGGGAGAAGGCAATCTGTATTTGAATTTTATATGTCTATATCATGTACATTTAAAATAATATATAGATATATGTGACATAAATACCTTCTATATAAGGAATTATATATATAAAATTATATATTGCTGAGACTAGGAAAATAAGAACTGTCTTCTGGGGTCAGCCCGATGACCTGCGTAGGCAGATGTCCTGTTTCACACAGTGGGCACTATCTGATGATCCAGCAAGTGTTTATCCCACTTAATGGAACATGAAGTAGTTACAAGTTGATGCAGGAAATTTTTCTAACCCCATGAAGACGTTTGCTGGCCTACATCCTGATGCATGTGGATTGATATCCTATGCGTATGTTTGTCTTGCTGAGAGTTACTTAAAGCTTTGAGAACAGAAAGTAACTCCAAGGTTCTTGAGCTGAATTCATCCCAGCTGTGACTTGACTGGGAAAAATCTCTTCCAGAGATTAATACCACCTTTATATATTCAAGAGGCATATGTACAGGCATATGCCAATAGACCTCTGTGCAATTTTACCTGCAGGTTTTTCAGCTTTGGTATGGAAATCTTCACATCTTATGGAGCACGTTCAGGAGCCCTTTCTTGGGTAAACTCTGCGAGTGCAGGTTTTCTGTAACAGCCAGAGAGCGAGGAACCCCCAAAGTTAAATCCCTTTTGGGGATCTCTTTGAGGGCAGAGAGCTGGGGCTTTTCCTCCAGAAGGCTTCACCATTTGTATGTTTCCAGAAGGAAAAGGTGTTGCAGCCCCTTTGTTCATGCTGCAGTGGACTAGGCGTAGTTGCACTGAAGTCAGCAGACTTGGGTCTGAAGCTGTAGGTTTTTGTCTTTCTAGGAATGAGTCGTTAAAAGAGCTTAATATTACTATATTTTTTTAATGGGCTCGGTCGCTTGGTAAAATAGGGTCATTACCACACAAGAGATCAAGCTCTTTCACCCTCTTGATCTTTTTTGATCTTGAAAGGGGTCAGAAGAGGAAAGGTCTTACTGGGGATGAAAGTCTTAAGAGAAGTTCTTTAGCGGCAATTTTTAATGTTAGTATTTTGGTTTGTGTTTGTTTTTTTTCTTCCCAGCCATTGATGTGCAACTCAAGCAAGGAGAAGAATAGCTTTAGTTAGGGTTGGGCTTTTTTATGTAGTCATATACTTGGGAGCAGACCTGAAAGCTAAATCTTTGTTTTCTACGGGCTATGTATTTCTTCCAAGGTCGCAGCTCAAGTGAGCGGTATCTTTGCGGCTGCAAAACCCTAAGGGGGACCCCTGCATACGCTCAGAAATACAATTGCGAAAAGCTCATTCCTTTATACAGCGGATTACTTTTCGATTTACTTCGATGTGTTCTGTACGGATTCCCTTCATCTAAGGGGAGGTCTGATTCTCTTAGCTGACTTACGCAGCCACACACCAAGAGAGCCTTATTTTGTGGAAGCCAAATCTCATTAATGGCAATCTGCTGCCCATCTTTTAATTAGCCAAAGAATCGGTGACATTTCGCAGCCACAGCAGTGGCAATAAAGTGGCATTGTAATATAAAATAAGGTGAAGTGTCCAGCAGAATTGAAAGCCTCCATTTATCTACATTAGTCTACTGGCTGGATTCTCATTTTATATGGGGAATTGATGTATCTATTTTTATTACGTGACAAATACAGAAAAAGCTAATCTTTTTAACTTCTGAGATGTCTTCAGAGTTAGCTAACTTGGAGATTTGGAAATAGTACAAATTTCAAAGTAAGTGTGAAACCTTATTCTACGGTCTGCATTCCTCAGGTATGATGTAAATACTAACAGATCTTTTAATGAAGCCGTGAACCTTAAGATTTATCAAAATATTCCCAATATTTAAAGTTCAAAGCCACTGCCTTCTTTGGCAGAATGTTCAGGGCAATACACTGTGGGTATGCATGGCTTGCCTGTTAATTACAAATTTTGTAGCATATTCTTCCTATCTGTGTGTTGATTTTTATTGGGTGCAGGAAGAATTGTATTATTTAGATTGTATACTGCTAGGTATATAAGGGCTTCTCTCCCTTGTGGTTTATACAACACTGTGTTCTATAGGGATTCATAAACAATTGGTGCTGCAATCATTTTCCACTCATTTTTCTTTGTTTTATAGGATACATTTTGTGTTGCAGTTTCAGCATATATCTGTGTGATTCAGTAAACTTACCGAGTCAAGAATCAATACTTACCTTTTCCTTCCTCATAAGAGTAAAGGGCATATAAAATGCGTGAGACAAAGTAGGCTCTTTCTAAAGATACAGATTAAAATTGAAACTGCACTTAGAAATGTGAGAAATGGAATGATGAGCTTTGAGTTTGGGACAGTTGTCTGTTGTATAGAGGAAATAACAAAGATTGTCAAAAAGTATCAGACACTGTGGTAGCAGCACCAACCAATGCCACTGCCCTACTTGCTTGCAATCGATTGCTCCTGAAGAAATTGTTTATTTTCTCTACTATTAACTCTAGAAGTCTTTTACTGTGAGCAGTGCGGAATAAAATGTACTTTGGAACAGGAGAAATTTAAATCAGTGGCAAGTGCGCTTATTCTGAGATAGGAAACAAGAACTGCAGGAGGAACACTGCTCTGTTTTCCATGAACCATAAAGAGTGAACAAACATACCATTAATGGCATTGAGAGCTCTGAGGCTAGTAATAAATCCAGCGCTAACAGCTTCTGAACTGGGATACTGGGAGTATTACGGTAATTTATATTGCTGCTACCGTGGTTCATCTATGTTTGCAGTACGGGTAGAATAGTTACTCTGCCTGAATTTTTTGCTCACTCTAAAATGCAACAATGAAGAAAGATCATGTTTTGGGAAAACTGTAAAGGTAATTTGTCAACTGAAGACATGCATTTCCTTAGAAGAGTTTGAAGGTGCTTTATATGATGAAACCTCTGAATCTTTCCTGCTTAGCATCCATAATAAGTATTCACAAAAAGAGAGGTATGGCCATGACAGTTGGATATTCTGGGATACAACTCCATAATGGGAATTTTACATCATCCTTTTGAACTTTACTTTGTGCCTAATTAAAAAAAAAAAAAAAAAAGAAATTAGATGACAAAGACATTAGTTACGAACTAGATAACGAATCACGAGACAAAAACATTTGTTGAAAGCATTGCATTTTGAAAGTGCTGATGATACTAGACTGACAGCTGTAGTTCTTCGTAGCTGTGTCACTGCACTCAGCTTGCAAGGAAATGTGATTTTGTTCACTTTACAGGAATTAAAAGGAAACTGAGCTTACTAGAACAGCTATATGAAGAGTTAGGTCTGAAGGCCAGCTAGTCCAAGAGCGGCTGGGCCTGGTCATAGAAAGGCAAGTTACAGAAACTGCTGGGGAGACAGGACTCAGTTATATACCGTTGCTTTAAAATATCACTTGGATATTAAGTGTTGGTTTTAGAATAGGTAGACAATAAAGGCTGGCTTGTACTGTGGAGAAAATCCTTGGAAAGGGAGCTAAAGCTCAGTTCAGCTGTCTCTGGAGATGACAAAGCTGATTGCTGAGCTGGGGACATGCATGCTGGTATAATCCACGTTTTTCTCCAGTCATTGGCATTAGTGTTGTTCCATTAAAAATATCCCAGAATGGCAATCGTCATCTTTGATTGAATGCTGTAGTTTACAACAACAATGTCATTGAAGCAATTGCTTTTCTGGCTTCTGACCATGATCAAAATCTCTTTTCTTTTCTCAAGTCAAATATACACAGGGACAACTATTAATTTTACCTGTGTCAAGCTCTTGTCAGTGTGGTTAAAGAAGCCAGGCGGTAGCTTCAAGCGGAGACTGGTTACTCAGGATAATTCCTTTAAACAATCATCGTAACGTCTGTTATTTTTTTTGTGAAGTTCAGGCCTAAACAGGCATGTTCTCATTAGGTTTGCCAGGTGTGTGTTAAGACACAGAGAATGATGGAGTTTGCAACGAAAAGGGGATATTTCCCTGTGCACACGTCCTACACGCTGTGGCGTGGTATGGTCTTCCAGGGAGTTACCTCTGATGGACAGGATTAGTGGAAATCCTTGTTTCTTTGGTGATTTTCAAACACTATCAGACAATGATGCCAACTCAGAGTGAATTAATGAGATATTGGAGCCTGGCAAGTAGAAAGTGGCTTTAAGTAACCCTGATTAGCCTTTTCTCAGTTCCTTAGAGCGCAGGCGAGGCTTGAACAACAACAAAGACCCCACACTCACACTTTTTATTAGTTTGGTGGAAAAAGAGTGTGCTTTTCAGAGGGTGTTAATTAAAAGATTTAGACTCCATTCACGCTGCCTGTATCCCTTGTTTCATCTTTCCCTCCTTTTTGTGTAGTTTGTTTGCAATGCGAGAGGTAGGACTGCTGTTATGACAGATAATGTTGACTTTTAAAGAGTTTGCTCAGCTCTTATCTGTGAGAAAATATAAGCCCTAATTGAGCATACGAGTTACAATTTTTATGCTATGGCTTTGTTAGATGTAACTTTTATTTTAAGTAATTTAAAGTGTCTTTCACTCTTTTGAAAACAAGTTTTCGCCTCTTTTCTGTCATTCTCAAGGGATATCTCCCCTACATCTTTGTAGCTGCTACATTTTGCCTCTTCGATGAATAAATAAAATAAGAATCTTCAAACCCTTTAATCATAAAGTTGTACTTTTATAAACCTTAAGAATATTAAAATCATTGCATCAACCTCTTCTATCTATGTGAAAGACCATGGCATCAGTCAAGAATTTTTTCAGTATCTGACAAATTTATATATCTATGTATTTTAAGTAGCTAAAGCTTGAGTAAATGATTTAATTGCAAAAATATTATACTGTATTTCAGGACTATTTAAAAATAATATTTACATGTACAATCCTATACCTTTTTCCCAAATGAGACAGACTGGTATTTAGTTGTCTGATTCAGCAAAAAGTCTGCAGCTTACCAAAGACAGCCCAAACAAAAATGTGGAAACGGGAGACAATAGAAAACTTGGTTTATTTTTTGTGATGGTCAAATTCTGAATCTGAATTGTAGTCAATAAAACCACAGGGATAGGAGTGAATTAAAAGTAGATTAGATTTCATCATAATTTCTGGCTAACAAAGTTGTTTCTTTTAGGGCTATATTTTAGATCTGGGTGAAGCATCTCTGATTCTACTGTGAAACTCATCTCATACATGTACAGAACATGACTTGGTGCTGAGAAAATCCTTTGTGCTCATCTTTGGGATGATATTATACAAAATGAGATGTAAAAACCTAAATAAGAGCACGTTCCATCTTGGGAAGTGTATATGCTGGGTGCGAGACTGCTCTACTACAGTGAAATATGTAGTCCCTCTCCAATAGCTTTGAAGTATTTTTTGTAAAATTGTTTCATCTTACTTCTCAGTATGAGAAGGTGAAGATAATGGTAGGGCATTTGAGGGAGGGAAAGAGGGAATCCTGGGGGTTTTTTTATAAAAAACTAATAGTTAATTATATTGCTGCATGCTTTCACTGGTAAATGTCTACAGCACACTTTAAGAAAAAAAAAAAGGGAGCTTGCTGCTTGTTAATGGACTCTGCTATTTTACAGCACTGTAGTCGAGCAGCCACCTACAGTTCATCCTTATGTTAATACTAACGGTACCAATTTTAACATTATATGCCTCTTTCCACCGGCCCCTGTTGGAACCAACAGCCTACGGCAAGTGCTGTACTGCCTTTTACTTAATTGCTTCTTAAAGCTAACAGTGAATTACATTAAGTGTAATTTCATTGTCGTTGGATCTTGGTGAGTTTGAGGTGGCACGTTTGCCATGGGAGTTCTTTTTCTCTGGTTCAGTGGCTATATCCGGGTGGGATGCATTTCTCCTGGAGTAATCCAGGAGAATCTTTCCTTTGAAGAGGAACAGATGTAGATTTACATATCTGGAGGTCTCTGGCCTCTGATGAGATTAGTTGGTGTTTTTAAACCCTACTGGAAGGTGCATATTTAATAAATGCCTAAAGCAAGCCTGTGTGAAATGGCTGGGCCCTGGGAGACTTTGAATGAGAGGAGAGGAGGAGATGTCAAGTTGCACATTGTGGTACCATCATAATCACTGCTGAAAATAGGCCAACACTTGAAATAACAAATAGACTCAGATTCTACTGTAGAAGTAGTAGAGAAAAAATGGACAAGGGACTTGCCTCAAGAGCATTTACATTTAAATTTCAGCTGATCGGTTTGCTTCTTATTTCCCAATAAGCAGAGAAATGAAAATGCACAGGTTTAAAAGCTAGCAACCTTCCCTGCCCCTTGCCAAATAATTTGTGCTTTTTTAACATGCTTATTTGAGGTAACTACATGACCTGCAATAGAAATTAGTATTTTTGCTTTACTGAAACAGTGTATTTTGAGATGGAGGGGAATGGCTTGTGGTAAAACTGGAGATTAAATGAACTTCTGAGAGAAAGACTTACGCTTATTTGACAGCAACCTGACTTTTATTTTAAAGTGTGAAACAGAAGTTAAAAATTCTACATCAAACACTTCTTTTGGTGTGTTGTTTGTCCCTATATAGCTGTGGCATATATGCTATCATGGTAAAACTATAGTAGCATATTCTTGTTGTTGCTGTTTTGGATCCAGGTCCTGCAATGATTTTTGCATTGTACTCACAGCATTTGAGACAGCCGGTGTTTGTAAATGCTGTAGAATTGCGTCCCCCTTGCTTTCCTTTCACCTCCTTTCAGTTTGTCACGAGAGCTTTATTTTTTCCATAGAAGCTCACCGTTTGTGTCGTGCTCTGCTGACTGTCAGTTCCAGCCCGTGGTGCACAGCAGGTTGTGTGGTACAGCTGCCTGAAACCTGTAATGTTCTGGCAGAGCTGGTACCCAGCCACCTTCATCTCCTACAGCATCCTGCCTCTGCTGCCCTGGCACCCACAACCTCCCTTTTTCATGCTGTGTGCCACTACACCCTGCCAGGGCACCCGGTCCTGCCGTCACCCGCAGTGTTATCGGCTCCCTCCTGTCACACAGAGCAGGAATCCTGCCCTGCTAGTGCCTACAGCACGACCCCGCTCCTGTGCCACACCTTTTCACTTGGGCAATGCGCTCCTGTCCCCACTGTCCCACAGAGATTCTGTCCTCCGTCACCTGTATCTATCCTCCACCTCTGTATTGCCGCTAAAACATCAGTGCAGGTTAAAATTTCTTGGGCTTTGGGGTGTTTTATTATTTAAGGAGGCCTTGCAAAAGCTAGACACCACAGTGACAGGGGCAGCGGCCTTACCCAAGGTACAGACAGGCCTCAACCAAAGCCTGTAAGCAACAGTGTTAATCCCTCACGTGAAAGGGCAAAAAGCTAAAAGAATACAAGACTCTGCTGAGATTGAGAGAAACAAACGGAGAGCAGTGTAACAAAAGAAGGTGCTCGGATCTGGAGATAAGGAGCTTTGGAGGCCTCTGAGCAAGGCCCCTGTTTAACTCTCCGTGGAGCACCGAGGCGCTGCGGGGCTCAGGGACAGAGCAGCAGGAGAGATGAAACAGTAAGAATTAAGACAAGAGGACTGTTCCCAAAATGAACAGCATTTTTCAACTTCTAGCTGAATTTTATTGTGTGGTTAGAACCAGTTCCTGTTCTGGTCCTAGTTTAATTTCGTTCTGGAAAAGCTGCCGTCTCCTATGCAGACATACTAGTACTGCTTTCCAGCATCTAGTGATAATTGCCCAGATGGGTACAAACAGTGTTTTATTGTTGCTTTTGTTTGGTTAAAGTTAGGAGAGGGACTGCTTGCCATCAGGCTCAGAGCAGGAAAGCGGTTTATAGTGTTTGTAAGCAGTGTCTTTGCCAGTGATGATGAAAGCAACATAAAATTGCTTTCGGGGGAAATGTGCTCTTGGGTTGACGCTCAGCCCAAGGCCTATACATCATTTGTGTTCTTTTAAGCTTTATTTTTGCGGCCTAAGTGAGACTGATGGTGTAGACTTTGTGCAGTGGAAAATATTGCTCTGGGGGTTCAGTCCTTGGCTATTTTTCAGGCAAAACTCCCAATTGTTATCCATGTGCAAATACCACAAAGGCCCTGTTTTGAGTTCTCTCTCATTAGATTGCAAAACTGTTTCAATTATATCTTATGGATTTCACAGGCACGTAACTTCCTGAACACCCACATCGAGGAAAGAAAGGTTTCATGTTTGGATCTCTGTTTTGCTAACACACCAGCAAACAAAACCCCACAGGACCACATAGGGCAGCTACAATATGAGTATTATTCTAAGAAATAGTCAACATTTGTCAGCCCTGACCACATGGTGACATCTGAATTTAGCACATTTTTCCCCTGTCCTTGGAATTAAAAGATACCTAGGGAAAGCTCTGTTAGTAAATGATTGTTGACTTTGCCTTTTTTTTCCTAATCTTTCTTATTACAGACAGCTTACCAGGCAGAAAAAAAAAACCCTCTGAGAACAAAACTAAATACAAAATTAAACCAAGTAACCAGAAGAAGAAATTTAAAAGCCTCTCTGATCAGTATGGTGGTACTAGGTTGTCTGCTAGGTGGAAAAACAGTGTAAATAAATACCGGATTGGAGAACAGTGACATTGATGGTACCTGTCAAATGGATTGTGCAGCAATGGGTACACAGGGCAGTAGCTGGTCTCATTTATAGCTGTTCTAAGAATTTGCTGAAGTACTGCTTAAGTACTTCAAGAAATCTGAACCAGTATTGATTCAAAACATCATTCATTTTAGGGGCGGTTGGACGAGTTCCTGTTCTGGAGATGCCACCATTTTACCAGCCACTGGTTTTCAAATAGAAATCCCGGTGCCCTTAGTGCAGCTTCTTTCGTACATAGTCAGATGCTTTTTTTTTTCTTCTCCTCTGCAAGTTGTTAAGTACTCTTATACACAGCATATCTACAGGCTTTCTGCACTTCTGCCAAGTGTGTGTGAAGTCAAAATGTGTTCCCTTGTCGGTACACCTGCATGCTGTCCCTGCACGGTGGGCTGCCCGCTCAGGCTCCCAGTTCCACGTACCTCCTCTGGTATGCTTTTGTCAGTTCAGTCCTGACCCAAATGGCAGGAACCCCTTTTTTATCTGTGGCACTTCACACGGCTGCTCTCGTCACTATTGATGGTTTCAATTTTTGGTTGTCTTTTCCCACTTTAACCCAGCTTTGAAAGCCTCCTACTCTTCCTTGACAATTGCTATGGGACAAGGGCCAGCAGCCATACAGAAGATACTTTCCACAAGCCTCTTATTTCTCATAACTTTTCTGCCTGTTTGTTAGCACTGGGGCTTGTTACTTGGTCAAACACCAATAACTTTTCCATAATCCATCCCTCAAAGTGTACTAGGGCTGATTCCTTACTCTTTTTTTGTATATAGTTCATAGTTTTCGGGAGTTATTTTTCCCGTTTAGGCTCTTCTGTCTATTTTCAGGAGTCTAACCTTCACAGAGTCCTTTTCAGGTTCTTTAGTACTATTTGTGGCACTAATCACAACCAAAGAGGTAAAAGGGCCTGTGTTATAGATAGTCCCAGATCATTCCCTCTCCAGTGTCACTAAAAGCAATTTGGTGGACAAGCTGTTCTTCCTTTGCTGTGTCAGAAGAGCAGTGTTATTTCCCCTTCTTTATTTCAGGGAAGTATAATTTTCCCAGATTTTTATCCTAGCCCTTTTTATTCCTGCAGCTAGATTACTCCCTTTGATAGCATTGAAAAGAAAAATAGTTGTCTGTCACTGTTTTTTTTTCTGTAGCTTTATTTCTTAAGATAACAAAGTAGTGAATGTTGATACAATATTTAACTTGCAAGGTTTGCTTTTTGGAAACTTCTGAGTTGCAGCATTTTAAAGTTTCCAGTTATCCTGGCCTTTTTTTCTCATCTATGATATTTCTAGCTTTTCTTTTGTTATGTAAGGAATGCTTGTTCCTCATTAGTAACGCACACCATGTATCTGCAGAATGATGTGGCTGAGCTAGTTTTGCCAGAACAGCTTCTATTTTTTATATTTCTTGACTATCTTTAGGTTTTTATTGGGCCATGACTATTGCATTTAATATTCTCATGTCCCATAACTAGAGAATGCTCTGCTCTCTGTATGCTGTCCTGCTGACATTTCCTTAGGATATGTTCCTTAATCAAATCACTATGACTTATGGCAGCACAAGACTTTGGTTTTTCAACTTTTGCAAGTTGTAAAATTTTTACTTTAAGTTATCAGAAGCTTTACTTTTTAAAATTTATGTTTTTTCTTTGTGTCTTGTCCTTTACTCACTTTTAAATTCTTTGTTGGTTGTAGGCGCTCTCCAGCTTTGCAGAATTTTTAAATGAAAGAGCCATGTTTGCTTGCACTGAACATGACACGGTGCTCAGTTCCTGTGAATTTATCCTGTGCTTTACGTGTGAAATCACCATGAACCCTTCTTATCAGTAGCTGTTCTCTGAAAATATGCATCTAAATATGTCCCAAACACACGCAGTATGGTTTTATAGTCTTTTACTGTGAAATCTCTATTATTCTCTTTGAAAACTGTCTACAGACTTAGCCTTTTGCGTTCCCTGCTGCAGATCACCTCGCCCTTGCCCAGGACCAGGCTGTGCACACGCAGCGAGGCGATGGGAGGTCACCATTGGAGGCAGGTGAACCAAAATGTGACATTAGTGAGAAGGTGGTTCTGCCAGCTGAAAATCTCACCTACTAGAGTTTAAGGGTGCTTTCTCACTACTGGGCTCTGGAGCAAAATGCAATCTGAATTTCAGTGGAAAAGCAGCAGTCATAGATTTCTCCTTCCTCTCTCAGTAGCACACCTGCCTGCAGACTGGCCTGCACTGTTGCTTGGGACCTCGTTAGGTCTGTGTTCTTAAGAGTTTGAGTGGAACAGTGTGATTTTATAATTATTCCACCTAAACTTTAACTCCAGTGATACAGTCTGATTTTCTTGCTTACAAGGTGGTGGTGAACTTAATCTGTATCAGTATAGTAATGAATAATATCTGTTTGTATTACATATGTGTACTGGCTTGCTTTGTCCTTGAAATGGGACATACAACAAGGCACTTGCTTGTGCTGAAACTGTGAGTGAATGCCACGTCTTCCACCTGATTCTTGAAGCCATTCCTCTTGCTTTTTTTTTTTTATTTAGCATTTTCCTTCTTAGTAAACAAAAGAAAAAAGTTAATTCACATTTTTAAAAATAGATTTGTTTCTCTCAGATTTTTTTTAAAAAAAGAAGAAAGAGTAAAATAAAATAAACTTTTTGTAGCACTGCACTTTCTACTGGTGAAAGAAAAATGTGGGAAATAGCATTTTGGCTGAGCTGTTTATCCCATTTTTACTGATAAGCAACGTCTTTTCCTAGTGTCAGTTTACACTGTCATCATTTAGTACGCTTCTGTGCATGGGCCACTGAGTCATCTTGTTAAAAATGCTTCGTTCTTGTTTTTTATATCCTGCAGAAATTGCTGTAAATTGAAAAATTGAACATTAATTAATGGAAACTCTTTTCAGCTGTCTCATTTTGTTCTGTTTGCATTCCGTTGGTTTTTTTTCACCAGTCTGCTTCCTAAAGCACCTATTTCTTTATGTTGAGTTGTTGAGCTTTTTCTTCTTAACATTTTACTCCAAAAGATATTATGGACATTATCTGAGGTCTCTAATTTAAAAGCCTCTTGTGTTGTATTTACTGAAATCACCTGCAAATGGTGACTAGTTCCATAGCAGCCAGTGGCAAAAGTCTAGTCAGCCAGAGCTACACAGAGAATTTACAAAATAGCTGTCAAATACAAACAGAGTAACTTCAGTTGGGGAGTAGAAGAGAGGTGTTTGTGCTAAAATCAGTTGAAGTTTATTTTGTAATGATAGTGGGGACAGGACTGAGCCTGAAGATGACAAAATGAGATCATTGCTATTATCGATGAAATCTGCAATGCATCATCTTGTCAAAGACACGAGTCCTTTTCTGTTCTTCCTGCTGAAGGCCTGTGCTGCGCAGGTGCCTACCGCCAAGAGCCCCAGTTCCCACCCCACAGCTGTCATCTGCAGCCTCGCTAACCTATTCTGCTGTTATACTCACATCTGCCTCATGTAAATCAGGAAAAACATCTGGAAATCATGTTTCAGCAGCCATGATTCAGAGGACCTTCTGAAAGAACAAACAGGAGCAAATCGACAATGCAGCAAGAGGAGGCGGCAATGCCAGGACGAGCGCCTGCCTGGTGTGGAGGTCTCTGAGCACCCAGGTTTTGGAAGACACTTGCAACTTTTCAAGGCCTGTAACTAAACCAGTGCTTAAGGTTTGCTTGGTCTTTATCCGCCCTCAGCCTTACCTGTCTAGGGGGCAGGATGCCCCTGTGCGGGTGGGTGTGCTGGAGTACAGGTGTGCTGTTGCACATGCTCTCTGCAAGTGCCGTTTCTTCTCATGGAAATTGCTTTGTGGTGATAGTTCAAAGGATGAGCTCTCTCTGCAGATTTACTTCTAAAGCATATCTGTTAACAAGACACGTTTAGTAAAAATGGTAAAGTGTTTGGGCCTGTTAATAAAGTCACCGATACTTGAACAAATTAACTCAAATGCAAAACCACCACAAGAGCAATGAATCTTTTACATCTTCTAGATAGGTATTGAGCTCTATTTGCCTACATCTTTATGGAAAATATGAAGTTCCGTGCAATTAGAAGCCACATTATGCAAACTGTACCTGACCAAATGATATGTGAAAAGTGGCGCTGGTTGCCATCTTCCAAAATGTCTGCAATTTTAATCCAATCCAGAGGTCTTGGATTCATGAAAGGTAGCTTTGTATTTTGAGTAAATGCAACTTAATCATATTTTCATTTAATTTATTTGAACATCCAACCATTTTTGCTCCTCAAAAGAAGAGAGAGCAGTGCTAACTATTTGCAGGCTCAGAGTTAGGAAATTTTTTCTTAAATCAAAGGCAGAGATATTAGAGTTGGAGCTACCCCAAACAGCACATGGATAACCTCTCCTCATGTTTCCTGTCTTGTTTTTCATACTTACAAACAACTTTGAGTGGAGTGATGTCCAAGAATGAACTACAAGAATGGCATTCAAAGTTGAAATTCAGATTCTATGCAGGCCTTTTCTTTTTTTCTTTTTTCTTTTCTCCCCACCCGCTCCCGGCCCCTTCTCCCCCCCCGCCCTTTCTGAATCTGTAAGCTTTAACCTACACATCCTTCCTGCATTGACTTGTTGGTCATTCCATCTGGACTGTAATTCAGAGAAAGAATAGCCAAGCTTTCATTTAGTCACAAAACACAGATGCTTTCCTACCACTGCCATCTCCACTCCAGTGCAAGGAGATGCTGAAGCTCTTCTCCTTGTTGGAGCTGTACTGTTTTTCCAGAAAACAAGCTGTTAGGTTCCAGGGATGAATGAGTTAAAGGCAGCATTTGGATCAGTGTTGTGAAACTATATATTATCTATTGTATTTCCTTGGCCTTAAGTGGATTCTAGCTTGGGATGAATTAGGTTGGCTAGATATTTTCTGCTGACTGTGATATCCCTGTTGAGCAGCTTTCCCAGTACGAATATATTTGGCCCTTCTTTTTTTCCCCACAAGCTATATCCCTGTATAAAAACAGCTTTATCTCTAAAGAGCAAATAACACCCAGTGCTCATAACAGATGCCAAGAAATGTTTCTGTTTTGATTTTTGAAAATAAAAATTCAACTGTGTTCAATAAAATTCAGAAGCCGTTTTCCTCTGTGGAAATTAAAGGAATCCAAGGAAGTCTAGGAAGATAGCGACCTTCCTAATTAAAGCGGTAGCAACTGCAGGAATCCAGTTTTTACAACCACCTCTATCTCACTGTGCTGAGAACAAAGCAGTCCTCCATTAATATTTTATTTTCTCTTTTCTTCCACTATAACAATGCTCTATGTTCTGAGCGCCCTGGAAAGACATGCAGAGCTATGTTAATTATGGTTTAAATAATTGACACCCCGATTGTGTTGTACTTTCCGAATTGTATGTGGCGTGTCACTAGTTCTACATATAATTACATCTATTCACTGCCATCATTTTTCCCACTTACATCACAGTATACAGTAGTCTGCATTACAAAATTGTATGCAGTAACTAATAACGTCTTCACGAAATGACCTTTGTTTTTGAGCTCGTGGAGTATGCGTAGCAGTGGCGGCCTGATTGCCGTCAGAGCTAATGCATGCATCCGGGAAGATCTATTATGAAACAGTTAATGTCAGGGGAGTTGGGAGTCTGCATCAGAAGCGCACTTGGAATCTAAAAAGTGGGTATCAGGAAGTTTCCAGTGTGGTCTGATGGTAATTCCTTATTTAACATTGCATCTAACTTTTCAGCTTCAGGGAACCCAGATAGTTATTATTTGCTGGTTTATAGATCTGTGCACTAACTACTGGGATTATTGAATACATCCAGCTCTGTTATGTACAGTACCGCACAACCACATAAACAAACTTTCCAGACTCATCTTCAGGTGTTGACTGAGTCATTCTGAAAGCTTCAGTGTATGTACATGTTTGGAGAGTGAGTAACCAGCTACTTCTTGGAGTACCTCATTAGTCGACATGACTGCTGCACAACTGTTTCCAGTTCAGTGTTTGTCCAGTAAGCAGCTACCTTGAAAATTAAATCTCTTATGATGCAGCCTTAATGAACTAAAAAATATTTATGTCTTCTTTGAAAACCTGCATTCTTAGGCGTGATTGCAGAGTGCGTGCATTTGCTCAGAAATGGTGTGAGTAACTCCCTGCTAAAACGTACGCACCTTGGAGTTTGTTTCTGTCTGCTTTGCATGTTCATTCTGCTGCTGGCAAATAACCTTCTGCCTAACTGGAATTGATAAGGGAGAGGGATTAGCGTTTGGAAAGGCTACAAGCACAAGTTATCCTCAGGCAACCTGGGAGGTTTACAGCGATAAGCACTGTGTAACAGTTGCCGATATCTGTGTCCTTACTTCGCAGTAAAAGCGAGGTGGCTTTACCCCTCGGTGACGGTGTGTAGATATCCAACGTATGTTTACTGTGGAATAAGGATACATGCAAAAGAAGTTACTGCAGGGTAGCTGGTATGCTTGCGAATCCACACCTTAGCTTACGTTGTAGTAACTTGTCCGTAGAACCAAACCTTTAATGTTTTTATGATTCATGTCCTATGAATGATTAACTGGAGATGGTAATGTGGAGAGGATCAGTAGAAACTGATTTGGACCAGCAATGACTTTCAAGGGTCTGTTCAAAATGATTGTAAAGGACTCGGGAAGGTCAGGATGTACTTCAGGGTCTTCTGGAATTTGGAGTCTTTGACCGTGAGTGCTGGTTGTTCAATTACAATGAATGGGTGGAGGAGTGATATCGTGTCAGTATCAGATACGCCTTCAGAAAAACAGGGAATGTTGAGTATTCCTAACAAAATATATTCTTAAAAAATTTTAAACAGAGAAAAATTAAAACCACTTCAGTTCATGTCATATATAACAAACATGATAGTAAAGTCCTGGCAGTACTGCAGGATGGAAATATTTGTAGCAGAAATAGCCATTATTGTATTTTTAAAAAGGACCAAATATTTCTTCTTCCCATTTGGCCTGGAAGCTTATTAAAAATGTAGGAAAATCTGGAATTGTAAGCATTTATGTGAAGCAATAACACGTTCAACGCTTTAAAAAAAGTTTTCTGTGACAGAGCACTGGAAGGAGCTATCTAGAAGTACTTTGGGAGGTGGATCTCATGTGATATTACACTAGATACATTACACATCCCAGAAACCTGCCAGTTTGACTAGATGAGAGAAGAGAAATGAAGAAAGGCATTCTCTGGAAATGTCAGATGGGATATTCAGAAGTATTTAGCAGTTGTCTGTGTCTGGCCCAGCTCAGAAAGCTGTCCCTGTTTAGGACATCACTTGAACATGTGGTTCTCCGCTGCTGATGCTGACAGAGCACAAGTGTTACACAAAGCTGAGCATCCCACATATGGATGGGCTTAGGAATGTGCGGAAATGCTTTGTCTGAATTAAGGACTCTGATCAGAGGTTTCCATGCACTGGCAGAGGTTGAAAAGGTTCCTCTTTAAAATAAAAAATGTAACTTTTTACACTGATTTCTGTGTGTGCGTGTTTTAAAAGTAATGCTAGTCCTATTGGCAATTGTTGAATATTAGGAAAGCACACATACAAAATACTGTCCTTATAGCAAATATGCTGTGTTAGAGTTCAGGAGCTTTTCTCTGAAAATGCTTTGTGTAGGTTTACACTTAGGAAAACAATGAATGCTTTTAATCAACACGAACAATTGTGTTGAGGCACAAGAGAAATGCTGGATTGAAAATATGAAGAAGTTTTTTTTTTGTATTTTAGAAGTTTAGTACACATGGTTAAAAATTTTAGAACAAGAACTTGACAGAGCTTTCTCATATCAAAAATCAATGTAAAACTGCCCTGTAAATTGAAAAAAAAACTATCTCGCTTGCATATCGGGGGTAAGTATAAGTCTTGTTTTAATCTTATTTTCACTTCACTTATTCCTTGGTGGCGTTACCAATACATGCATTTCAGTGCATTAGAAAATGTAATTTGAGTCAACTGCTGCCTGAATCAGTTGTGGGATATATGTAATTTTCTGTGATGTTGAACAGAGAGAATTGATTTCAAATGTATATAATTTTGGATTAAGGTGAAGGGATCAAATAGGAACCTAACTCTTACCTCTGATGAGTGAATCTTGACCTGCTTGTACTATCAGAGCAGAATCCTGTAGGATCATACCTGTGACATATAAGTGCCGTGTCTGTATATTAATTTTGTCCTGTTAGGGAGAGCTGGGTGGGAAGGTGGTCAATCCATAACAATTAATATTCATGACACACACAAAGGTGGCGTCAGAAATTTGTGAGAAGCTGTTTCTCTACATGCTTTCCCATGTTTTGTACTTAAGGATAATAACTCTTAGTACCTGACCCAAGTATAGCACAGAACATGAAGGAACTTCCCGCTCGCTGACTGTTCGTGTGCTGAAAGCTCCTGATACGCTTCGTGTACTGGCTGGCTTTCCTGGGAACTGGCCTGAGTTGTTAAATCATTCCAATATATCCCGGTTCTTGTGACCGTCAACAGAGATTTTATAGCAAAAATGATGGAAAGAGCAGCTAGTGGGCAGAAAAGTACAGGCTGTGGAAACCAGGTTATGAAAGAATTCCATAAACAGCAAAACTCATTTCATGAAAAATCTGAACAAGTTGGGCAGAAACATAATTCTAGGTGCGCCCTTTCTGTAGGACCTAAGAAAGGCACGTGGTAGGATCTAATTCTCATGGATACTTCTGTATTCATGTTCTACTTGAAAATAGTTCAGAGCCAATAGTCTGGACATGTGAGCATGTAGTTCTCTACCAGGAGTGTGCGTATGTGTATTTACATATGCATTTATTGCTTGGATTGTAGTGTTGTATATTTTCCATGTTTCACATAGAAATATTTTATGAGCATGGTTTCTTATTTGCTGGGCAGCTGAAGTCTGTAAATGTATTATAAATATTGTCCATCTGGAGTCAATATTATTGTCTTTTAGGGGAACAAACTTCCCTTTCTCATTCCCACTCTTCCTGCGTCCTCCCCAGCCTAGATAACGCCAGTCACGATTCGGAAAGTATACGAGCAGCAAGTACTCTCCAGAATTATCAGTCGATCACAAATGTTCTTTGATGTTTCTTCCATGCTCGGTACTTTCAGAAGAGACTAATGATGTAATGTTCTAGGCTGTCAGTACTTGAGAGAAGCACGGTCTTTAGTACATAACCTCCGTTGTGTGAAAATCCGGCTTATATCAAGGACAGGCCGTTGGGTTGCAGAATAAATGTGGCTGAGTAGATACTGTAAAAAATTTTACAATGTGTCTGTAATCTGATTATGAAATAGTAGTTTTATGCACATTGCAGCATCCACTGTGAATGTTTCACTCACATATGTTGATATTAATTGATGCTTTAAAGCAAATTTTCCACACAAATCTTTCCATACAGTTATAACCAGAGGAACACTGAATTTCCTGAGTTTAGCTGTCCCCTTCTTTAAAAGGATTAAGGTTAATTAAAGTTCAAATGAGTAACTGATGAGCTCTCATTTGCTAGAGTCTTGAATGGAAAACCTTCTAGACCGTCTTGGTGTCTCTGCAAGTCCTGAAAATGTTTCTTTCTGTTCACTCCAATGTACTTTTCAGCATTTATTGTGAACATGCAAACATTTTCTACTTATATTGTTTTAATGGAGAAGCAGCCATGAGTGATGTAATTCTACATTGTCATTTTCATTTTCTATGCAGCTGTTGCAAAATTAAAAAGCTGTAAAGTTACAAATGGCTTCATATGAAGCAATACGCAGCATGGTATTTCCTGCTGGTGGTTAAAATAATACAATTACTTTTAACAGATGAAAACAGTTAAGGGTCCAAAGCAAGTCCCTGTTTAAAAAAAAAAAAAGAAAAACCCTTACTTCTCAAAGTATCCTTTTAAAACATTTGCTTGAAAACAAGGGAAAAACAATCTTGGCATAGAATATTTTTATTCTTTGGGGGTTTTGGCATACAATACAGATCAAGAAGAATAATCACAGTGGCAGGTAAGAAACCGGTGGCAGAAAAGCTTTATTTGAGCACAATTCGCCAGACGTACATCTTCGTTTATTCTTGTATCCATCTGCAGAGTGAAACAGCCATATGCTTAGAGACATCATTGTCTTTCCTCTTTTTCCTCCCCTGCACCAAAAAGAAAAGTCATTAGATTTGACAAGAATGGTACGTTTCGTAGTAATTACACGGGAGCACAAAACAAAACCAGGCCAGTTTCACAATGTCTGTGAATGTCCTAATGCACCGAAGAATGTTTTTACATTCTGTTAGAGGGAACCTGATTAATTGGTTCTTTGTAACTCCAAATTGAAATCACAGTGTAACCTGGTAGCGCTCAGCACAGGAAGCCTTTGGGGATGCCAAAGTTTGGACAGGAGTCTGGGACGCAGAGGAGTCCCAGAACTATTGTGTTCAGTCAGCTGTGAAAAGTCATTCAGAAGAGAAACACTCAGCATCCTTTATTTATTTGCATTGAAATATTTATCTGTGATGTGAGGCATTCATAATAGATTGTCAATCTCTTGTGCCTTGTGATGAATCTGGGTGTCTTGCATTGAATTCTAAGTATTTTCTTCTGTGAATAATTTCATAATTGTCACTTTTCCAACCTGTAAGTGTTCCCTGACCTTTGGATCCAAATTATCTTTTTTTTTCTTTCTCTAGGAAGGGAAATATGAAACCTTTAATTTTCTGTTTTAAAAAAAAAAAAAACAAAAAACCTCACCTAAATTATTAATTTTTGAACTTAGAGATTAAAACTCAATCAACCTGAAAATTCATGTCTTGCTGCTCTTTCCTGATAATTGAAGGAAATTATTTATGTAGCATAGATTAATATTGTTTCATGTTCTACCTGACATTCCAGATTAAAGTATGACTTTAAAACAGAGATGGGTTGGGACTGAAATACCCTGTACAACCACGCTAGTACTTGGAAAGCAGTGTGTTAGGTTCTTGTACCAAAGCTCATAAAGGAAGTAAATTTTCACTTCCATCTTGATATGTGCTGGGTGAAATGGAGGGAGAAATGAGCTTGGGAGACCAAAAAATGTAGAGAAAGAGAACAAGGGCATGATAACAATGAGCACTGTGTAGAAGCCCTGGTTTTGGTAGAAACATGGGAAAGTCTCTTTTCATCTAACACCATCGTAGCCCTTTTTGAGCTGTACATGGGTACAGAGAAGGCTCTGTGTTTTTTCACTCTTCTGGGACAAGCAAACTCCCAAACAACATCTAGGGGAACACTTAGCATTTCTGGCATAACTGTGGGCCTTTTTCTGTAGACTAGGAAGCTATGCTGGCCCAGCAGCACAAGAGGGTTTCTTCTGGGGTTTTTTGAGTGAGCTTCTCTCAGCCTTTTCTCCTTTCCTTTCTCTTCCTTTCTTTTCCTATCATCTCTGATTGAAAAAGGAGCTCAGAAACAAGAGGAAAGGCAGTTTAAAGGAGGCTGAAGAGTGCTAACCCAGGACACAAAGGGTGGAGGTGTCTGTTCACTGCTGGCATGCAGCCATCATGGTTATCAGCTTAATAGCATAACTTAACATGAAGAATTACACTCCTGACCTTCTGCTCCAACAGCACAAGCCTATCACTTGAGCTAAAGGAGAATCTCCATTAGTAGTTGCTCATTGTCACAGGGCACGTATCCCTCTCTTGGGCCAACCACTTACAGCGACAAGATATCATAAACACTTGAACAGCTCTGGTTTTGTCCAGTAGAGGGAAGCGGACAGACACAAACACTACCTCAGTATGTTAGAGACAGATATCATCAACATATTAATCGCCTCATGCATGATTGGCAAAAGGCATAACGATTGCAGGAGAACCTTGCGCTTCTCACCGCTGCCAAAACCTCCGTATTGACTGAGGTTCACTTCCACTTCAATTGCTGCTTTCTGCACCATCACTGTTCTTTGACTTACAGAGCTGCCGGGAAAGAGTCGCGTTGCTGCAAATAACAGGTTGTTTGTTGTGTTATGAGCAATGCTCATTAAGTTAATTTTTTTAAACTAGGCTCTTAAGAGAAGAGGACTATTCAAACATACCTTTAGGTGAGAGCTGTCAATAGGTTGCATTTCAAAAATAGGCACCTTTTTCCTTGGAAATAGGAATGGAATAGGAAATAGGGCACTGCTATAGAAGTCCTGCCAAGTGAGAACTCCAAAGCATTTGGATACTGGATTTCCAATTCAGTGTTGATCAGTATTTCTTGGGTAACATGGTGAAAGCAAAATATTTCAGAACTAGCTCTTTTCTAGACCACTGCTTGCTTGCTGACACTAGCCCAGAGGCTGTCCCCTGGGGAGCGGGCAGTTACTGAATTGAGAGTTGCCCCTTGTCAGCTTTAGCTGTGCAGATGCTACCTACCCAGCAGGGAAGAGAAGAAAAGCATTTGCTTTGGAGTGATGTGTTTGGATTATGAGTCCTTTTTTAAACGGGTCTTACAGGCAAAGATGTACTGTTTAATAGTGATAATCACACTGCTGTACAATGGAAATATGACCAACCACATCAAATATTCCCAAGCATGCTGCCAGGCAATCATCAGCCCAAGCTTTCTTTGGGAAGCTTTCTCTGTCCCTTGAAGCAGTTCTTTCTTTCTCTTTTAATACCAAATGATTCTCCACAAGGTCCACCAGCTCTTTTCCTTTCCATTGCGTTAGTTGGAGTGTCCAAATTTTAAAGGATGCCAACTGGCTTTCCAGAGCAGCTCCTGTTCCAGAGCCCTTTTTCCCCACCAACTTTGGCTGCTTCTCATCTTCATCCCTTTCCATACAGAACTCTGAAGTCCCTGTAGAGGTTTCATAACATCCTGAAGCCTTCATCAAATGGTAAATTGGTATTCTGTTAGGCTGTCAAAAAGGATTAGAAGGAGGAATCTATTCTTCTTATTCTCATTCTTTAATGACAAGTTGCATTGCCAGCCTGTCCACTAAATCACATTAGGCAAGGACTAATTTACCTCTTCATACCATAGTAGAGAGAAACCAGGAGAAAAAAAAAACCCTCCCACTCAAGACATGCATTAAGCATTCAGATAATTCCTCTGCTACTGCAATTTTATTTTAGGAGTTAGCATTGAAAATATATATTACTTCCTTGACTGCTTTTTTCTTTTGTTTTGGAAGTATATGTGCACCCATTTTAAATAATTGTGAAGCCTTAAAGCATTCTGCATTTGAGAATTTCATCAAAATAATGAAGAGTAAAGGTTTTGACAGACGTATTTTAATAAAGACATTTCAACTAGTTCTGTGATAATCTTATTCACATTCTTTATCAAGGATCATCTCTGTCATCCTCTCCAAAGGAGTTTGAATTTAGCTGGAAACTAAAGATGTTGTGTTTACCAGCACTACGTTCACCTTTACACATACGTGTAGATCTCCCATTGCAGCCAGTATCACTGCTCTAGGTGCAAACATGACGACTGATATATGCATTCTCTAGGATGGAGAAATGTGTGTTGTAACGTTGGAAACCTGATTCTAAACCCAGTGCTGTCTGAGTATGGACTGTTTCCCTGTTCTATGTTCTATGACTGGCCTTCAAAGGAGAAAAGGGAGAGATGACTTGAAAAGAAGGAGGGGAAAAAAAAAGAAATAGAGTATCCACAACTGGCTTGATTCCCCAAAAATTCGCCTTCTGTGCCTCTCACTTCCGTGTTTGGAGTGCTGATAAAATGTCAGGGTTAATGCAGCTCTTTGTGTTTTGCCGTGATGATGATACACGTGGTGATGGGACAGATGAAGTTAGTTGCAAGAACGTGGCTGGGAGGTGTAACCAGACGAGCAGGTGGTTGTGGTGGCACTATCCAAATACAGAGCTCAGGGAGTTCAGTGAGCGTTAATGCTGTGCTGCATCCTGCAAGACCAGGATGAATGCCACACGTTTCTAAGTATAAGAAATTCTGCATAAATAGGACATTCAATTATTTATGAATAGACTCTAAGTCAGTGATTAATTAGCATTTTAAATATGGTTGATTAACACATTAACCCTATTTTATGAAAACTCTTTTAAAAGATACATATTACATGTGCTTCCATTTGATTTTCACATTTCTGATGTCTTTCATCTGTTAGATTACTGTGTCCTATAAGACTTTCTAGAATGTTTAATTATTTACTTTACAAATGCAGGATGTTATAATGATATTTGTAAAGAAAAAGCTAGGATAATGAATATACAATACAGCATTAGCAGCTTCCCCAACTGTTGACAAGAGGTTAGGGGGGTATGGGTGGAGGAAGAAAGAAAATCAAAACAAGCTAGTAATGTTGTGCTAGATGTATACAAGTGAATATGCAATAAGCATTGGGAATAGCGTACAAAAGCAATAACATAATTTACCATTCTGTATGAAAGAACGATCCGAGGTGCTTTTGTCTGTGTTTGCAAGCCTTCACTGCAAGGCAGAATATAACCTAGAAACTGTTTGCATTATCAGTTACAGAAGAAAACATTTACTTGTTTAATAACCAGTTATTTATCTCTGTTATTAATTATTCATCTATCTCTTAGCAATAACTAGCATACTGGCTGCTGTTGTACCAAGAGCTGGGATTTACCTGCCAGACTTAACGATGACAAGAAATTTCTGATATATTAACATATTTAGACCTTATAAATGGAAGAGAAAGGAGGGAAAGCCGATCCCCTCAGTAGCTCAGTTCATTTGAAACTGTTTGTTTCTGGGTAAATTGATCAAGATCCAGAGTTGCCTGATAACCAAAGACATCTCTTTCCTGTATATTCGGCTAACAATCTACGTACTGTTCCTGAGTAATAAAATGACATCATGCTGGGAGTGAAAGTGTCAGAATTGGCCTTTTTTCAGAGGTCTTATCTCATGATATACTGAACATTGAAGATATTTGGCCTTCAGAGCGCTTGGCGTGTCGTAAGGGTCCATGTTTCAAGTATGCACCTGCCCTTCTGCAGGAAATACAACAATCAATATTCTTACGTGAAGGCATATGCTTGATTATTTTGTATAATTGGCTCAGTCTCCATTTCTGCAAAAGGGTATCGCAACTGGTACAATTAGGGTTGGCTGTTTCCCCCCAAAGAGAAAAAAGCCCTGCAAAGATCACTTCAAACTGTGCTTGGAATTTTCAGAAGTTAAATTGTGCGTAAAACAAAAGGGGGCGAGATGTGCAATACTGAAAATTGGTCAACTAGCTCTTCAGCTGAAAAATGGCTTATTAGCAGGGAAATCGTTACAGTACAGTATAGATTTATGGACCAAGGTAATTGAAAAAGGACGTAATTGACAATTCTTACCTATCTTAAGCAGTGAGATTATTTGTGCAGCGTGAGAAGCATTCTGTTTACAGTACACTTCTTGTATACAGCAGCAAGTTAACTGTTAATGCCATTGTCCTGCTACTCAAGTCTGAGGGCCTGATTCTTCTCCAGAAATTCCTCCTTTTCAATAACGTTATTTTGCTACCAAAACGATCCCTAACCTTCCTAGTATTATCTTTCCTATCTGAAAAACCGGGTACTTAAATTTTTAATTTGCTTACTTCTGCTTTAGGCCTGGACATACAGGCTAAGCTGTTTCAGTTTTTGACTGTAAGTTTATGTCCGTGGAGGCAGCCACGTCAGAGTGAAGGTCCATATCTATAAAAGATGGGAACTGAAGTATCTGGACAAGGTGCCCGCATTCCATTCCTTGGGGGACGATATGCAAGGTGTGTGATTGCCATCTATCAGGAGGGCTGTGGAGCAAGTTCAGTGAAGTCATTATGATGATATCATTGCTGGTAGCCTTACTTTACATTACTAGTGGCCATTACTGTAATCTAAATGGACATTGGGAGGAGATTATGGTGAAAGGTGCTAATGGCTTGCCCATTAGAGATCATTAACATATAAGTACCCAAGATGAAAGTCTGTGTACAAAGAGTTAAATAAATTGTGCAGCAGCTTCCCCCCGGGAGTCATTAAAGGTATTATGCAAGTTTAAGTACTCCTCTTTATCTGGGCTATTAGACCTTTCAAACCAGGAGGTCTAAAGGAAGAGCTTCTGAGTAGTGGTTTTCCCAGGTGTAAAATCAAGCCTGTGGGCTGGGGCTGAGGGGCGGTGGGCAAGAGTGGAAGACAATGTATGGTTTCAGCAGGGAAATCTGTCAGATTTCTCAAATGCTGGAAAAAAAACTGCTAAGTGTGTGCAGTGTTTGTGTTCAGGGGAAGAAGGTGGACTTTTTAGGGCTTTGCTTAGGAATACAATCGAATTATCCATTTCATTGTGAGCTGGAAGGTTTGCTGTATTATTGCAATATTTTGTTTCCCTGTCTATTAAAAAAAAAAAAATCCAGTAGAATAGCAATATGTAGAGTGCAAGTGTTCTAGCAATGTATCTGCTATCGTAAAGATTTTCCAATACTATTAATGTAAAGCATTAGGCATTGCCAAAATTCTACTGTTTTCGCTCCCTGGCTTGAATAAATAATGGAAGACAGGAATCAAGTAGAAAAGGGAAATAAATTCTTCCCTCAGCTGAGGCTGTCTTTGCAGAGATGTGTATTTTCTTCCTCCAGTATGCCTCCAGAGCTGATAGTAATTCAGAAACTTCAGCCAGCACACAAGGCAGCAACCCAGCTCTACTGTGGGAAAGATCCCTGCTTGTTACAACAACTCTCTATAGGCTGGAGTTTATTTTCAGGCCTTTCCGTTCATGGTGAACCAAGAAATACACGCAGCAACTGTGGCGTGTCTTACAGTATGTAATCAAACGAAAGTAAACCGAGAGGAAGGGATTTTGTGTTAATGAGCCCCTCTTGAATTATCTGATTTAAGGTATATGGCTGACTGAAATCTATCTATCTGCAGAAAGTTCTGCAAAACTTGTGTTTGTACAAAAATCTTTCTACCAGAAGAAGAAAAATCTTTACTAAAGAATAAGCCATTATAACCAAAATAGAAACCAAAGAGTGTGATGTGATAGAGTAGTAAAACAGAACGCTGTAGTTGGGGATGAGAAATAGATTCCATTTGGGGTAATTCTGTAGGAGTTTTGAGTTACGGGTAAACTTACTTTCAAATACCTACCTTAAATGCCCAGGAATCCTGGTCCCAAGTCCTCCGCACAAGTCTTGGGGTACGTAGCCAGAGAATGACCACCTGCAGTCTTGCCCAAGGGAGTAGGTTTCCTTCCCAATGTAGGATGAGAGCACAAGCTTGTTTACACCAAGTCTTATGCTGAAATGAAGTCAAGATGTTATTGAAGTGCACACATTGGCCCAGAAAGGTTTCTCTCCCAGTTTAGACATAAACCTGAGTGCTTTAATGCAACTGCGTGATGAAGGCATGGACTAGAGAGGAAGAGGACAGTATGAGAATGTTTCCACAGATGCTTTATCGAGGGTTCATAGTAGCAAAAGCAAAATAATTTGGGTTTTGTCCTACAATGTTTTGAGTCTTCAAAGGCTGCAAATCCTATAATTAATTGACAGGTAGAAAACAGGCTGTACAGAAGTTAATTCACTAGGGACTACGACTGCTGCGCCTGTGCCCTCGGTGCCTGTTACAGTCCTGATCCAAAGTCGGTTGAAGCCAATCGATCAGGCCCTAATTGCACACTGATTAGTATCGCTGTGCTTGGCAGCGTAGTAAATCTTTAAGAATTAGGAGCCACTGTGTTTTTGGAGTAGTTCTTTTCCCCGTTACATGTGACTGATAACTTGTAGTGGGATTTAAACACAAATATCATATTATTGAGAGACAATGCTGTGTAATTGTTGGCAAGATAATAGATGAAAAAGCTCGACTTCCATTGGAAAAGTTTCAGAGGTTGAAAAGTTTCAGACAGGCATTTTTTTGCAGGTATAATGAAAGGATCAGCATGTATTTCCCCCAAAGGCTTTCATTTTTCGTTTTTATCCTTAAGAGAAGCCAGTGGCACTTCCTGGGTATTGTCATTGACTAAGGCACAAAAGAAGGAGAAAAAAGAAACAATTGATAAAAAAAAAAAAAAAGGAAAGAAAAAGTGAATCAAAACATGACTTCTTGTTTTCAAGAAGGGCCAACTTTTACTTTATAGTAACAGCTTTGAGATCAGCAGCTGTGGGATTACATGGCAGAGGTTTGTAAAAAAAATCAATAACTGCTGCTGTTTGGAGAGAGGGAAAGAAAGGACAGCTAACTAGACCAGATTGTAACAGTTCTGCAAGCAGTCACAATGCTCACCTTACAACAGCGCAGCCCTGCAAATTATTAAATAATAAATCACAAAGTCGAACAGTCTTGGGTGGACAGAATGCGTTTGACTGTAAAGCAGACAGAGACCTATGAATTATTCACATCTCAAGCAAAGATAAAACAAGCAGAGAAGAAATGAGAAGAATTCTTCCAAACAGGTTCTCCTGTACTGAAATATACCTTTTGATTACTGATACATATTTGGGGATTCAACCGGTCAAAGTCATGCCAGAACTAAGAAGAAGGATACAACTGCAACCTGGGTTTAGTGCTATGGGAGAACCCTGGCATTAATAAGTAACTTCAGAAGTAATGTGTCCGTGAAATATCATTTTGCAACATTAGTGTGTTAGCAATTAAGGGGGGAAAAAATGATGCCGGAGAATAATTGTCATAGACCTGTCAAGATCTCAAGTATTTATCTTTAATTTAGTGAGTTAAAACTTTGTAAGAGCTTATTTTAATCAGAATGACAAGCTGAAAGCTGAAAATGTGCTTATGAAAACTGTAGGAATCTTATGTTTGTATAATTTTAAGCATCTGACTTAGCTAAAATGGGAGGAAAAGAGTTAAAGCCGATCTTCAATATAAAGGCAAGAAAGAGAAGCAGAATTCTCCATTCTGGACTGTGGGGTTTTATTACTGGTTTATAACATTTAGGTTATTTGAACATAGCTAATGTCTGTGACTTACAGAGGAAACAAAATCAATCAAAACATTCATTTTCCTTTGAAGATTTTTTTTTTTTTTTTTTTTACCTAGCAGAATTTCAGACTCACTACACTGAGGCACCAATATAGCAGAAGAAAATATGTATGGCCAAATCCTGCTGATACTGACTGAGGCCACAGCATAACGCTCTTGGGGCTGTATTGATGACAGGACTTCAGAATCTGATCCACCCATGTTCCTAGACAGAGAAATGGTTTTAAAATGGCTTTACCACACCAGATCTGCATGGTTTAAATTACGATCTTTATGTATAGACAGTAGTGATGCCATCTTTATGGTGAGTGATATAGTTTCATAAAGGATGGAGCATACTGCTGATGAGCCTAGTGCTGTCTGAAGCTATAGAAAACCTCTTCTCCTTCATTCGTTGCTTCTTGAAGACCAAGTCTGTGAACAAATCTACTTGTGGGAACCTTTCCCATCACTGACTTTGTATTACTGCATTTAGGAGCAGTGGCAGAGTTGATGTGCCCCATCTTTCAATCTGTTTGCATATTCCTGAAAGCTTTCTTTTTGTAATAAGAGAGTGAGATGAAGAGAAAAAGGGAGGAGGACCTAACTCAAGGGAAGACAGATCTAATCCTGCTGAAGGCCCCTGTATGACTGCGCCGGAGTGCTGCTGACTTGTTGGAGACCTGCACATTCCAGTAACTGGAAGCAAATGCTCTCAGTTTTCTGAGCACCAGCTCTTCCAGTGTCTGGGCCTGTGAGAGTTTCCCATAAACGTGTGGCCTGATAAGGAACAGAGTTGCTTTACTAGCGTAGCTGCTGTGAACTGCAGGCGCAGACGAGAAGCAGCACACGCCAGCTCCTGAGGACGGGAAGTCTGGTTTGGGGTACAAAGGTGGGGCCTCCCTCCCCACACCTCCTCCAGAGTCAGTCCCCTCGTGCCTGTTTATTCCCAGCCTACAGTCGGTCCTTTCATCTGAAATACGTAGAATTGTTGAGGTTGATCTTCCCAGTCTCCTGATTTCCTGCACTCCAGGCAAATCAATATCGACCTGCTCATGCCCCAGGAAAGGCTGCGTCCAAACCTTGCTCCTTGCCTTCCAGACCCGTAGCTCCTCCAGCTTTTCTCTGTAGCCAGCTCTGAACTGCCTCATCTTGCTCCCAGCTGCCTTCGCTTGTCAACCAAGTGTCCTCTTGTGCCAGTGTGTCATTTTCCCTGAGCTAGAGAGCTGCCAAGCCAGCTACAAGTTGGTTTTGCAGAGGTGAAAATCACAGGGGTACAGTAAGACCAGGGAACAAGGTATGAAATGTTGCCATTCAAAAGAGTTTTGGGAGGGATGCAAATGATCAGTGATAATACAGAGGTAAAAATTATATACAGCAGAGCTTCAAAGGTGCAGACAAGAGGCTTCGACTTCATAAAAACAAATCTAAAACAGCGAACAAAAGCAAGTTAAAAGGTAAATGGCCAATATAGCCAGCTGTGGAAACGCATTTCTGCACAGCGCTTTGTGTAGCCTGTAGCGGAAGGATGAGTTGAAATGAGAAACTTTAGTGATGGAAATGAAGGGAGACCTGAAGCACGAGTGCTACAGAGCTGGCAGCTTCTCTGAGGGAATTCAAACAGTGCAGTACACACCACTTCTGACTGAAGGGTGCGGATGCATCCGTGGAGCAACAGAAAATTCACTCTGGTGTACCAGAGCTGAGCGGGTGTTTTGCTGGTGTCTGCTTGCCAGCAGCCGGGAAGTTGGGCGTCACGTAGCTGCTTCGTTATGTGTTTGATGTACGGATTCAAGTATTAGAAATGGGCTTGTGGGCTCTGTATTGAAACTTCAGTTCTTGTAAGTTACAGGTTCCTGAACAACAGGTGGTCACTGGGAAGCGTAGGATTAACCAGAGGGTGTACTGCACTGGTGTTGTCAAGGATTTCAGGTGGACAGCTGACAACTGTGGTACCAACTCCAGTTATTCAAGTTTCTGTACATGGGGCAGCATAAATACAACGTGTACTTACCAGTCTTTTATTCAGAGCCTGCCATGGCAGCAGGAAGTTTCAGCCTTGCTTTAAATTACTTGATTAGGTTTGCCAAGAATCAAAATACAGACTTGGAAAATATACATAGACATTGGCAGTAACAGTGGGATTTTTAAATTCTACAGTCCTTAGGAGAGAAGATGCTCCTTTTCTTTTGGAGATGTCAAATAAAAAATTAGTTTTTAATAGCACCTTCCGTTCAGATGTGCCAGTGATATTGATGTACAGGCCAGGCAAATCCGACGAGTAGTTTAGGTGTATCTTTTGCCCTATATGTTCAATATTAAAGCATGTTGGAAACCCATCTTCTAGAATATCCTGTACGTAGTATTAAGATTTTGTCAGCAGAAGGTTGTTTTATTTGTTGCCCTTTTTTTAAATTAAAGAATAGACCCAAAGAACATGACCAAAGATATTTTATACTTAAATTTTGTTTAAAAATATTTTTGTTACAGCATCAGGTCTCTGCTACACATGTGCGCCTTTGTTTATAGGCTGCTGCTGCTGCTGTTGCCCTTGCCTGCTGGTGTAACTGAATGTTACCGGTAGATACTTGCTGTCTTTGGGGCACTCTGCAGAGAGGATACCAGCAGCGTAAGCCTTGGTTGTGCTGAAGCAGGAGCTGCCTGATAAAGAAAAGATGAAACTTGTTTTAAAATGTTTCATTTTATTCTTAAATTTTTTTAAAAAGTGAGCACCTGCATAATGTGCTCTGGTGAGTTCTGTCAATTAGAGTTGTGAAGTGGATATTAGAAGATTATTTATAATACTGTTGCATAATGACTTAGATGGACTGCTCTGGAGAAATTAACATGACAGAGGAATGGAAAGAGTATTAGAATTTGGACTTACTTGAAAGTCAATGAAATGATATTTTAAAAATGCCATTCAGAATAAACACTAATGACATGCCTTTTTATTGATGTTTAATTCAGAAAAGAAGTTAATGCATGCCTTGAAAAGCAAAGAAGGAGGACTGCTTTATGCTTAATAATTTGCTTAAACTGAATTTCATACAGAAAATTAATTTGCTCTTAACAACTAGATGACTTTCTAGAAGGGAAAAAAGTTATAGTATTAGCTTCTTTTTCTGAATACCAGTGCTCTGCAGTATGTTTGAAATACTAAGAACTGGTAGGATGAATACAGTTAGAAACTTTTGGGATGTACGCGATATTTTCTCCCTTAGTTTTTGGAAATGCAGTTTGCTGCTGACCATCCTGAGAAGGGCAAAGGCCAGTCAAGCTGTGGATCACAACACAGGATCTTTTGTAATCCCTGAAGTCCAGTGTTTGCCATAGTGTGTTCTCCAAATCTGTGCAACTTAATAAATGAAAGATTTTGAGTGCTAACTTAGCCAAAATCTGTGATTAGCTTCTGTTGCTAAATCAAGTCAAGTATTTTTTGATGATTTTTTTTATGTATATATATATATATATATATATAGCTCATGCATCCATGTAAAGCTCTCCTGCAGCATGGCTACCTGCTTCACTACAGAGAGCAGGGAATTGGATAGTTATGATAAATTCTCCAGCAGTAAGTAAATTGTCTGGTAGCTGTAAGCAAAGTTGAAAGATCTGAACTAGGAGGAGTGAAGAATAAATAAAAGAGGAAAATAAAATAATTCTTTACCAGCTAAGGATGTCTAGCTTTTACTCCTTTGGAAACAATATTATTTTCTTTGGGCAAATGAAGGCCGTCTGTATTCTTGGGAAGCACTGGTACCGTGCTTTGCTGACACCTCCAGCGCTGGTTTCCTCAAAGCACAGACCCCCTTCCCTCTGCAGCAAGCGGGGTGCACGCACAGCTGCCTGAGCCCGGACACGCACCCTTGCTGCCACGGCTCACAATGGTCACTGAGGGCTTATTTTTAGAATTAAAAATACTGTTTAAGGTCAAGCCAGGCATTTTGGTTGATTCAAAGCAAAGCGTTTTATTTCTTTCGGGGGAGTTACATAGCTCCTGTTTAATCTTTCCTTTT